>NC_073645.1:40000000-45132500 GCF_029407905.1 Bubalus kerabau | reverse complement strand
TGCTACAAATTAGAGAAGACTTGCCATCTCCTAACTGGCTGGTGCTGATGAAACAAGCTCAGTTTTTTTGACCTGAAGAAAGATTTTGCCCATGGAGAAAAGACAGGGCTGAGAGGAAGGCTCGGAATAAATAGTCCAGTAGAATTTTCTGAGCCAGCGTAAACAGTGTATGGCCCGTACACCAACCACAGCAACTGGTAAAACTGAGGAACTAGATATTTTTTTCCCTGTGATAGTAAATCATTTATTTGTTAAAATGATATAGATTATTCAAGATTCTACAGTCTTAAATCATGGATGGCAACATAGCATGGATTGATACAGAAGTCGATCCCAATGTAGGTTTTTTTTTCCTTTCCTTCTTAAAAAAATACTTATAGACCAGAGATGGGGGAAAAAAATTGGTTTTAAAAGGGGATGAACCATGGTCTGACAGAGCCAGTTCCTCAGCACCAGAGACTTCTGCTGTGGCTCAGGAACTAGATTTTAAACTTGATTTCATCTTGATTACATGTGGCCACATGTGACCATGTCCATAATATTGACAGCGCTGATCTAAACGGTCTTGCTGAGTGGTTTGTTTGGCTCTTTGGAGGGACTTGCTGAGGAAACTGAACTTGTGATGCGCGTTGAGGAGCCAATGGGTACATGTTAGTGCAGGGCACCCTGAGCTGATCACCAGCACCACCCTCTGCCAGCTCAGTGACCACAAGTAAGTCATGGGCCCTCTTGGAACCCTAATTTCCTCATCAGTAAAATCATTACGCTAATAAAAAGTTCCCAAAGTTATCATAAGGATAAAATATGATTAACATGAGTGAAAGTACTATATTATTCAATATATTTGTATATTTGCTGTTTATTTTACATGGATGATCCTATGACCAAATTACTAGTGTTTGCATGTTTGTGTGCGCTCAGTCGTGTCCAACCCTTTGCGACCCCATCGACTGTAGCCCGCCAGGCTCCTCTCTCCATGGAATTCTCCAGGCAAGAATTGTGGAGTGGATTGCCATTTTCTACTCTAGGGAACTTCCCGACCCAGGGATCGAACACACATCTCTTGTGTCTCCTGGATGGGCAGGCAGAATGTTTCCCACTGTACCACTTGGGAAGCTCTAAATGATTAGTATGATACTCATTATCCCTGGTCCCATTTTAGAGACAAGGACACTGAGGTTCTAAGAGGCCAGTGATGCTCCTAGTCTCCTCAGGTGGGAAGGAGCCATGCAGTCCCTTGGGCTTTGCCATTGTGCCAAATGACCCCAACAGTCAATCCTTTAGATGTCAGGGGTGATTAATCGCAACAGTTGCCATGGCACCTTTTGTCTTGGAGGGAGATGGCAGCAGCCACCTCAGGGGATGCTACAGCTTCTGGAGTGGAGGGGCCTGGGGATGCAGCCAGGGCAGGACCGCCCCTTGGCAGAAACCCCCATCCCAGCGTTCTTCCTGCCGGCCATCTCCCCTGCTGCTGAGAGAAGTCACTTCCTGCTTTCAGTTTCATTAGGCTATGGTCATATTTCAACAACAGCCTTACTGCAAACTGCCTGCTGCCCAGAGTCCAGCAGGATGATGGTCTACTTCCCTCGATGTCTCTGGTGGCCCTTGGGCCCATGGAGTGGCATCTGAAGTGACTTCAGTAAATGATGTCATTCTTCAAGCAAGGGTTATAATTAATTAGTCACGTCAAAGAGTAAACAAGTGGCACACAGAGCAGGGAAAAGGTTACAGTAAGTAGAATCGGAAAGTGATGGTGAGGGGCCACAGCCCCAGAGTGACTCCAGGGGGCAGGTGAATGGGCACCAGCAGATGGTGAAGGTGGCCACGGTCCACCTGCACGTCTCTCCTCCTTGAAGGACACTGGTCCTGTCAATATGCACCTGTGTATTTAAACCTCAGATGGGTCTACAATGTCCGATGCCATGGAGAAATCCACTCCAGTTGAGGGTTCCATGGCACAGTGAGAACAAGCCTGCTGACCAGAGTCCCACTTGAATTGCTTGCAACAGGAAAACCGAGCACCTGCCTTCTTGCTCAAATAGGGGCCAGGCTCAGATTTAAGGAATAAGGAGACATTCAAAGGATTAGCAGTTTAAGGTGTTCCAAATCTCTGTTTATATTCCCAAAAAGTTTGACTTTTGTTTTTGTTTTTGATGGCTCTGGTCCATCCATTCATTTAAGAAATGTGTATTGAAAGCTTATTTTCAGATTATTTAATGAAAGGTTTCACCAAAAACATTCATGGTTGATTCCACCATGTGGTCAAGTTTTCCCTTTATGTAAAAACAAAGCAGCCTGACTCTGGAGACAGTGGCTCCATGCCCTGTGCTTTGGGCTTTCTTGAAATACCCATTTCGTTGGATCTCCAGTCATCCTCAAGGAGAATGAAAACAGAGAGTGGAAATGGAGATGTCGGGACATTGACCGTGGGGCCCCGGGTCAGTGGGGCTCCTGAGATGATAGGGAGCGTACTGGGGTGTCCAGCCTGAGGACAGGACAAAGCCCAGTGGTGGGGGATGTTGGCTTGGCTGATGGACACCAGGCCTTCAGTTCCTCCGGTTCATCCTCTGGGGAAGCTGAGGCTCTGAGCAGCTCATTGGGTCCTTCTAATTTGTACAAAGCAGGTTTACTTCCATCATCTCACTTGATACTCACAGCTGTGCTGGCAAGCTGTACTGTTATCATCAACCCCATTTTACAGGTGAGGAAACAAAAACCCAGGAGGAAAGTGGCTCAGCCAAGGTCACACTGCTGGTGAAGAAGCAGAGCCAGGACTCAGATGTCCCGAATTCACTTATTTGGAGACAATTTCGTACATTTCCCACTGCTTCTTGGGGGACAGTGAAAAATGGGCATTAGCTGGGGCCTCATCAAGGTAGCTCTGAAGATGTAATCTGAAGCCAATTTTGTTGCTTTTATGTAAGGTGTGTATCTTCTCGTGCAATTCTGGTTGTGTTTCATTTAATTATTTGAAATGCAGCATTTTCACAGCTGCCAGTAAAAATACGTATAATTACAGTGTGCAATGATCAGAATCCTGAAAATCCTCAAGGCAGCCACTTTTGTGGGAAGGCAAAGACTCCTGAATGAAGCAGCCCACTGCTTCTTTACCAAAACATCCCCTATAATTAGGTCACATTAAGGATGCAATGCCCGTAAAATTGGATTATTTAAAAATAATGAAACTTTAAGCAGCAAAAAAAAAAAAAATTTAACAATTAAAGATTTTCAGAGGGTGATTAAGGGAGATTTGCTCCAGTTCGAACTGATTAAAATGTCACAGAGCGAATCAGATGCAGGAAGGAATGGAAGGGGCACCTTCACCCCCATGATGTTCGTGAGACCATGGTGAGTTCTAACTCTGAGGGGGTGGCCGTCGTGAGTCACACAGATGGAATCTCAGAAGCTTAGAGGTTGTGGGGCATCACCAGTTATGCTGTGATTACAGGTTGAAGTACGGCTGTCTGTTTTTGAAAGAAGTCCAATTACATGCCTTTTGGGCTTCGATTTTTTAAATATATATTTACTTCTTTGGCTGCGGCATGCAGGATCTAGTTCCCTGACCAGAGATCAAACCTGAGCCCCCTGTCCTGGGAGTGAGGAGTGTGGGCCGCTTGACCAACAGGGAAGCCCCTGGGCTTTGATTTTAACACTGGGAAAAATCAGTGAAGTCCACCCAAGGTGCCCAGCCTGGATCCATTTCTCCCACCACAGTCTCTGTGGCCTGGTCTGACCCTCAGGCACAGCCACCACCTTAACCTAGCTTGTTTACAGCAGCAACAGTTTGGCCTCTGTGCTCCTAGACGTCAAGCCTGGGATTGGAGACGGGAGGTCAGGAATCTTCCTCACTCCTGCTCTGGAAGCTTCTAGAAAGTTCTCTGGAGAGTCCTGGAAAGCAGGCCCATGAGCTGAATCAGGAAGAATGGGGGCACGTCTGCTCGCTCAGGGAGGGGCTGCAGTTTCCAGCAGAGGTGCTGGTTGGTTGGGGGTGTCCACCCATGGAAGGTTGTTCTGGGTCCTGAGTGTCCCTCACATTCACTTCCTGGTCCCGTGTTATTGAGGGGGGAGCCCCCTGCTTCCTGGGCGCCAGGCACTTGCACTCTTACAGGGAGAGGCAGACAGGCCCTAAAGGGAAAATGTGCAATTTCAGATCATGAAGAAAGTGAGCAAGGAGGATGTGGGAGAGGGTGGGCGCCAGGTTGGAGAGGCTGGGCAGGGAGGGCACAGGCGAGGGGAAGGACCCCAGGAGGGGCTGCTGCCAGGGGCATGGGTGTGCCTGCGGTCAGTTTCCATTGCTCCCATGGCTGGTGGGCAGTGGCATCTGGAGGGACTCTCTCCCCTGCCTGGGGGCCGCCTGGGGTCCTGCAGGAGGCCTCTCCCTCTCCTGGCGAGCCCACCAGACTCCCCCCACCCCACCTCACTTTCCCACCTGCCTTGCCCACTCTGTGCCTCACCCGTGGGTGCCCTAGGCTGGACCAGTTGCTCCCCTGACTCGAGCTCCGGGGCAGAGACACCTGTGCTGCTCATCGTGGTGGGTGAGAAGAGCAGGCAGAGTCCTCTGGGTGGGTGGGAGGTCATTCAAAGAGGTAAGGGGAAATACCACCTCGTTTCTTGTCTCCCACCTCACTTGTCAGGGCCTTCCCAGGCCAGTGTTCATGGGCTATCCATGTTGCTGTCAAATTGGGTACCAAAAAAATGGGGAAAAATCCAGGTGAATGCTGGTTCCCTGGACCACTCAGAGTCTCAGAAAACAAGGCCAGTGTAAGATCGTGCTACAGGGACTTCCCGGGCAGTGCAGTGGTTAAGAATCCAGCTTCCAATGCAGGGGATGCAGGTTTTATCCCTGGTTGGGGAACTAAGATCCCAATCTCACATTCCTGCGGGGCAATGAAGCCTTCGAGCCACAGTTACTCAACCTGCACCACAACTCAGAGAAGTCAGACCTCAACTAGAGACAGCCCCCACGCCACAATGAAAGATCCTGCATGCCATGACTAAGACCCAATGCAGCCGAATCAATAAATAAAATCTCTCTTTTTAAAGATAGTGCTACAGCTCCCAGGCCTGACCGGACCATGGTGTGTGCCCCTCGACCCTCATTTCTGAGGCCCTTTCAGAGAGCTGTTTGAGTTTCAGAGAGCTGTTTGAGGTTCAGAGACAAGAAGGGTGTCATCTCCACTGCCCGGGGGGAAACCGAGGCTCCCACAGAGAAAGCATGAAGGTCCTTCAGACACGTAGCAGCTGCCTGTGGTTCCAGGTGGGAACTGTGTACAGCTCCCAGTCTTTGGGGGACCCCAAGACCCCCAGCTTTGGCCTGGGTCATGGGTCAAGCCAACAAGAGAAGCCACAGGGGGCAGAACATTTCGGGGACCTCGTCATCTTGTCTATTGCCTGCTTCTGCATTAGGGACATTCTGATGATTCTCCTTAACTGAGAATTGACTACCACGGGTGCTTCAGTCTCATTGCTCTCAAAGAAGGAACACAGCAACATTCCCTTATGTGGCATAAAGCACCAGCCAGACCCCGAAGGTTCTTTAGGGCCTGACACCACGATGCTGAAGCTGAGTGCCGAAGAACTGATGAAGGAGGCTGTGTGCCAAAGAATTGATGCTTTTGAACTGTGGTGTTGGAGAAGACCCTTGAGAGTCCCTTGGACTGCAAGGAGATCCAACCAGACCATCCTAAAGGAAATCAGTCCTGAATATTCATTGGAAGGACTGATGCTGAAGCTGAAGCTCCAATACTTTGGCCACCTCATGCGAAGAACTGACTCATTGGAAAAGATCCTGATGCTGGGAAGGACTGAAGGTGGGAGGAGAAGGGGATGAAAGAGGATGAGATGATTGGATGGCATCACCAATTTGATGGACATAAGTTTGAGCAAGCTCCAGGAGATGGTGAAGGACAGGGAAGCCTGGCGTGCTGCAGTCCACGGGGTTGCAAAGAGTCGGACACAACTGAGCGACTGAACAGCAATAAAAACCACCATGCTCCATTGTTATCACTGAGGCCAAGATGACTCCATGTCCTTGCTAATGGGCGTGCCTAGCAGGTGGAATACTGACCAAGTCCCATCTCCCTGCAGAGCCTGGGCTTCCTGCCCACTGCCTTCTTCACTTCTTCTCCTCACAGTTAGTGGACAGTGACCGGCTCAGCTCCTGTGTCCTGAGCGACTCAACCTAGCCTAGCCTCTCTGTGCCCAGAACATCTTCCCAATGGAGATCATCAAATTTGCCCTGAGCCTTTCTTGTGAGGGTTCCATGAGCCGACACATGCAAAAGAGTATTGAAAACAGTTTAAGTGTGTCATTAAAAATCATCATGATTCTCAGGACTTCCCTGGTGACCCAGTGGTTAATCCACTGCAGGGCGCTCAGGTTTGTTCCCTGGTCAAGGAACTAAAATCTCACATGCTATGCAGCACAGTCAGAAAGAGAATCATCATCAGGATTGTTAAAACCTTGAGTAGAACAAGCCGCGTGACTCAAGTAAAGGCGTAGAATGGTCTGTGCCAACACCCCAAATACATGAAGGCTGTAGAGGGGAAAGCCTGCCCTCTGAGCCAGGACCAGGCTGCAGGAAGACAGGTTTCTGGCTCAGAGCCTCCCTGGCCACTTTTCTGAGTCAGTCCCCAGACAAGGGCTGGACCAGCAAGCCGGCACCAACTGTCACTTGCCCGCAGGCCTGGAGCCCAGCTTTCGGGTCAGGCCATTTGCATGCAAGCCAGGGACAGATGAGACATTTAAATTTTACCAGCCCTCAGTTATATGCTTGACATAGAGAAATGGCTGCAATTCTTTTTATCAGCTGAGAGAACAGGCATTACATGACAAAATATTAGCCAGGGCCGAGATTCACAAAACCTATGTGCTCTGAAGTAGCTTCACGAAATCTAAACTTGCAGGGAGGCTGGAGGAGAGAGAATGGCCTGGGCCTCCCTTTCCAGGCAGAGCTCTCCAAGCATCTTGTCCATTCTTATATTTATTGTTTTGCCCAATCACTTTATTTGTCTGTCTGTTTATCTGTGTCAACCCATTTTTTTAAAAATTTAATTCTTATTTATAGACTGACCTTAATAAACTCTCCTCAAGTACCACGGGTTTGTCACTGTCATGGATGAAAACATTATTAATGGCAGGCTGGTTGACCGGGGACAACAGCTGCCCTTTAAACCCCTCACAGATGACCAGACTGCAGAAACTCAGCTGGGGAGTGGGGCCGCGGTCGATGAGGTCAAGGGTCAGCCATCACGGCCCATCATTAACGCCCTTTCCTATCATCACAGCCCACCATGCCCACAGTTGGAGCGTTCTGCTCCTGCATTCACGAATGGTCCCCCGCTCTCAAATGCACCGGAAAATCCACAGCCGTGGTCCTATTTTGAAACTAAGGTAGATCAATGGGAAGTGGAGGGAGCCGTTTAAGGAAAGCGTGTCTGACATCACCGGGGGCTGGGGAACCGTAGGGCAGCTAGGGGAGCGGTCTGGGTCATGATGTGGGACACATGATGCCCTTCATCTTAGCTCCTCCAATAAGCTACCTCGGTCAGGAAGTCCTGTCCTTGAAAGAGAGAAATTCTCAGAGGAGGATTTGAAGGTTGGATTCTGCAACCCAGGTCAGGGCCGATGTACCCACCAGGCACTGTCCCTAGGACCCAAAGAAATGTTTTAATTTTCATTTCTTCCAGAATTAGAAGCAGAAAATTTAATAGTGCAGTAAAGTCTTTCTAATCATGAATCTAGTCCAACTTTTACTTGTCTTCATACCAATGCAGTCATAAAATGCAATTTAAAATACATAAGTCCATTATATATATATATATACATATTTATATAGTTTACAAGTATTTTAAATTATGTATTTTTTAATTTATTTTTAATGGCAGGAGGAGCACACAAAGGCAAAAATGTCTAGGACCATGAGAGTTCAAATGCAGCCCAGCCACTGGGTCAGTCTTCCCGGTGGTTCTGAGCTGCCTCCAGCATTCTTCCCCTATGGGCAAGCCATAATTTCATTAAAGGCACAGCTCAGCTTTGTGGGCTTCTCTTGTTCCTCGAGACAACAAACATTCCAAAGATGCTGGCTTTTACAGGGTAGGAAAATGTTGGGTCGATTGTAAGTCAAAAGAAGGAGGGGATACGTGTATATATAAAGCTGATTCACATTGCTGCACAGTAGAAACGAATACAGCATTGTAAAGCAATCATATGCCAGTTAAAAACATCTTTTTTAATTATTAAAAAAATCGTAAGTCAAGGAGGCGCCCATTAGCCTTAAAATTAGATATTTTTACATAAGCCTTGGACATGCTCTTAACAGACCACAGTCTCCGGCCTCACTGAGAAATTGGCGGAGTCCTCTCTGTCCCTGGAGGACTAACTTGCTTGAAATAGACATTTTCTTTCCTAGTGACTTAAAACAAGCCTAACAATTATTTGGCAATCTCACCCACCACTTATTTTCATCTCAGGAGAGGCCTGCCACGTGGGGTGACATAGTTTGGGTACCAAAGGCAGAGCTGAAGGGCTGAGGTGGACAGCTTTCCCAAACACGTGGCCGCTTGGACGTGGGGCATCCTCTCCGGCCACGGGGCCCAGAGTCGGCGAGGTAAATCACGCCGCGTCCCCATTAACGTCTCATGTTGTTGCAGGGTGGTAATTTTGACAGCAAAATAAGCTACAAAACTGCATATGCTATTGGGTGACATGCAATTTTAACTTCATTCAGGAGCGAGACCTTTGAGACATTGTTACCTGCGGGAGCAAGCAATAAAACAAGGACGTACAGGGATGTGTCAAATAGAAGCCCTTCCTAAATTACGCCGGGAGGCCCAGATTAATACATTTAATATATTCTGGTCATGAGTGAAGTGCTCATAGCAGAACAACTGCTCCTTCAGCGATATCATTCATGGGAATGAACTACAGTCTCACTGACAGCCTGGAAAAATGCTCCCACTTTTCAAACTGTACAAATGGTGGTTGGACACAGTAACTCAAAACTGGACACTTCATTTCAAGTTTAAAGCTAGTGGCCCAGCCACAAACTATTACTCCATCTTCTTTATTTGTGGTCCATGGTTTTGTACTCTTTAAGAATCAAATAAATACTGGTGTAATGGTTAGCAACTGCCAGTTCAACGAAAAATACTGCTAAATTCACCAATAAGTCTTTTTTCCACACACACAAATTTATGCCCCAAGACCAGAACCCATTCCTGCCACAGGGTCTGGATAGTTTTTTAATGTAGAGGGAGACTCACTTTAGTGATAAGAGTTTAAGCCCTCGCTCCTTTTTCCTTTCCTCTTGCTCATAGATCTAGCGCTGGGAACAGAGGGAGGTAAACGATCGATATATGTAAGTGGAGGCGCGTTCACTCGAGCCGTTCGCTTCTCGGTGGACCAGGCAGGACTCCTCCCCACTCTGTGCCAGCTGGACACGGCTTCTGGAATTCCAGTCCATGCTGGGAATCTTCCAGGTTGGCTTTCTGGGAGTCCACCATACGCTGAGTCCTAGCCAGCTTTAACTTACTGTGATATTGTTGCTGTTGATAAAAATATCTCCTGTTTCCAGAAGGTTGTGTTTTTTTGGTTAAAAAAAAAAAAAGAGCTTTATTGAGATACTATTCACAAATACAAGTCACCCATTTATTTATTTGCTTACTTACTTTTTGGCCAATCCCCATGGTGTGTGGGATCTTATTTTCCCGACTAGGGATCAAACCAGTGCCCCCTGCACTGGAGGCATAGAGGCCTAACCACTGGACCACCAGGCAAGTCCCACAATTCACCCACTAAAAGTCTATGATTTGATGGCTCAGACAGTAAAGAATCTGCCTGCAATGCGGGAGACTTGGGTTGGGAAGATCCCTTGGAAGAGGGCAAAGCAACCCACTCCAGTATTCTTGCCTGGAGAATCTCCATGGACAGAGGAGCCTGGCCAGGCTGCAGTCCTTGGGGTTACAGAGAGTCGGACATGACTGAGCGACTAAGCACAGCACAATACATCTGTAGATACGTGCAAACATCACCACAATTTCATAACATTTTTACCATCCCAAAAGAAACCTCAAGCTCATTAGCAGTCACTTCTTATTTTCCCTCAATCCTCCAAGCCTCGGTAACCACGAACCTACTTACTGTCTCTGTCGATTTGCCCTGTAGATTTGTAGAATGGGCAGATACATTCTGTGTATTTACATAAGTAGAATCAAACAGTACGTGATCCTTTGGGGCTGGCTTCTTTTACTCAGCATAACGTTTCCAGGGTTCACCCGAGTGATAGCACGGATCAATATGTCATTCCTTTTTATGACTGGGTAATATTCCATTGCATGGATAGACCACAGTTCACCTGTTAGTGGATGGGCCAGAGTGCCTCCCTCGCCCCTTCCCCAAATATTCATAGCAGGCCTGCTATGCTGTAAGCATGCAGAGGACTGTACAGCATGTGTTTATTCATGGCTTTGAGGGCCTTGTGGTATACCCCAAGCATCACCCTTGGTACTCTTAGTTCCTGGTTAGTTGACAGCTGGGGACTACACAGCCATCTTACCTGGGACAGCAGCTCAGAATGTGGCTTTCTGCTCAAGTATCTTCCTCCCACACAGGATGGATACACTTTCTGTGGGGTCGTTGCCCTGGGAAATGTAAGCCCCTCCCATTGAGGGAGGGAAGGAGTTCGGCTGCATGTTCTTTAGAGGCCATCTCACAGGTCACCAGGGTTCAGCACCCTGGCAAAGACCACACAGGGGACAAGCTGCAGAATGCATAGGTCTGGGCTTCAGCAGGGCTGCTCCCCATACCCGCCCTTAGGAGAGGGATTGACTATGATTTAGTCACCATTCCAAGGGTAGAAGTCCCATCACAAGGTTGGGTGAGACCAGGAGGAGCTGGATTCAACAGGAAGCCAAAGCAGAAATTTGGGCACTGCGGCCCCAGCCGCTCTGTGTGCTGTGCAGAGAAAGCTGAGGAATCGTGCCCTGGACAGAGGCTGTGAGTTCCTGCCTAATGTCTGTTCTCCCTTCTTTCTCATTGCTGCTGCTGCTAAGTCACTTCAGTCGTGTCCGACTCTGTGCGACCCCGTAGACGGCAGCCCACCAGGCTCCCCTACCCCTGGGATTCTCCAGGCAAGAACACTGGAGTGGGTTGCCATTTCCTTCTCCAATGCAGGAAAGTGAAAAGTGAAAGTGAAGTTGCTCAGTCGTGTCCGACCCTCAGCGACCCCATGGACTGCAGCCCTCCAGGCTCCTCCGTCCATGGGATTTTCCAGGCAAGAGTACTAGAGTGGGGTGCCAATGCCTTCTCCTCTTTCTCATTGACATAACCTCAATTACATCCAGGCATTGGTATATCCAGTTCAAAGACTACATTTCCCAGACCCCCTTTCTACAAGGGCTGGCCAATGAAATGAAAGCAAAGGTTATTGGGTGAGGATTATGGGAAATTGATCTTTAAAAAGAAGCAACCTTTTTATTAAGACAGTTTTCAGGCCTGAAAAAAAGGTAGACCAGGGTAATGGACACCTATATACACCCATAGCCCAGATTTAATACTTGTTAATATTTTGCCATGTTTGCTTCTTTTGTGCCCCATATATTAACTAGCCCATAATTCAAGTTATGAAATCTCTTTTAAAAAGTTGACTCAAACGGGAGACAGGTGTCCCTTATCCATCTTTGCTTTATCCTTCTTCTTTCATAAATTACAAACAAGAAGGCTGGAACCCCAGCAGCCATCTTGTGATTCTGAAGCCATCATGAGGATACAAGCCAAGAATAAGTATGACAAATGTAAAGAGGAAAGGATAGCTTGCTTGATTAGCAAAATCAAACAAATATAACTAACAAGATAAGATGCCATAAAACAAAACCCCCAAAAGGCAAATAAGAAAAAAATAAAATCCCCAAACACCAGTTTAATTTTAATTTCAGATAAAAATGAATGATTAGTATGTCTCAGGCATAAATGAGACATACTTATAATTTTAAAATTATCTATTTTTCATCTAAAATTCAAATTTAACTAGGGATCCTGCATTTTGTCTGGCAATCTTGTAATGGGCCTGGGTCTCTGGTGCTTGTAGACCTGCCGTACGAGCACAGGACTGTCCACTTAGACATCCCATTTTATCTAATTAATTTATTTAGTGAGCACCTATTAAATACCTACTCTGTGCTCAGTCTTGGGCAAAGTCCTGTGAAAACAGTCAGATGGACACGTGGGATTCACAGTCTAGTGCGTAATACCAATATTAAGACAAATACCCAAGTACCAGTGAAATAAGTAATGAAAAGGGGACTTAGGTTTTCTCCTCCCCACACTTGTCTGTATTGGTTACTCCTTGAAGACTGGGCTGTTCCCACCCCTGACCTTTGCCCACAATACCCTTCATCCTGGAATGTCCTCATCAACACATCTGCTCATTTCACTTCTTCCACTCATTCATTCATTGAGCAAAATTTGGTTAAGGACCTTCTGTACCATGTACTAGGGAACAGAGTGCCTGCCCTGCAGGGGCTTATGGACTCACTGCCCACTGATGAGTCCTCCACGTGCCAGCTAGAGGTCAGACTGTGTGATGATGGTGGTGCAGAGACAGGAAGAGAAGGGGAGGTGGAATGGCAGGCCAGCAACAGAGCGGGGACTGGAGGGCTAAATAGGAGCTCAATATACATGTGAGGTGTGAGTACAGCCGTAATCAATGTACCGGTGGATGAAGCTGATCACAAAGGCCACCCCATTTCACAGCAGGCCCCAGCCCTACCTCTCCTCTCCTGGGGAGCAAGCCAGGTCCAGGGAGACTTTGGTGTCCCCGCAGGGTGGACAGAGCACTTCTTGGGAGCCAGATGGCATTTCTCTGCCCCTGGTTATGCAGTCATGCCCTGAGCCCTTTCCAGAAGGAGAAGGTTGAGTCAGGGCATCTGAGTCACACCATCCAGCTTCCTCCACCCCAAACCTAACACTCCACAAAACAAGGTTGGAAGGCCCCCGAGTGGACACATTTTCCAGGCCCCATGAACATTTATGGAGTCCTCCAGATCAAGGCTGGAAGGTTTCTTAGCTACAGTCTGGTCCAGCTGCTCATTCGTGCTGTGTTGTGCTTAGTCGCTCAGTCGTGTCCGACTCTTTGCGACCCTGTGGACTGTAGCCTGCCAGGCTCCTCTGTCCATGGTGATTCTCCAGGCAAGAATACTGGAGTGGGTTGTCATGCCCCCCTCCTGGGGAGATCTTCCCAACCCAGGGATCGAACCTAGGTCCTCCACATTGCAGGCAGATTCTCTACCTTCTGAGCCACCAGGGAAACCCAAGAATACTGGAGTGGGTAGCCTATCCCTTATCCAGGAGAACTTCCCGACACAGGAATCGAACCGAGGTCTCCTGCATTGCAGGCAGATTCTTCACCAGTTGAGCTACCAGGGAAGCCCAACCTCCCAATTAACTGATGAATAAACTGAGTCCCAGAGGGGGGAAAAACCCAAGGTCACATCCCACAGCCTGGTCCAGTCCAGCACTACTGGACCCCAATTCCCTGGTCTTAACAAAAGAAGTTACACTTAATAAAATCTATAAATAACACCCTGCAACCAATTGTTCGGGGCACCCCGGCAGTGATCTAATCCCCTGTGTATAGACCCAGCCCTGCCAAGCCGTAAGCCCCAGGCAGCTCAGCTTGGCGGCCACCCATGGCCACCTGAGAGGGTACAGGCCACAGCTCCAGCAGCCAGCTGACCTAGGAGGTGCCTCTGAGCAGACAGCTGGAGCATCCTAGAGATTCTTTTTACAGGGCCACAGGAAGGATTCCTCTCCCAAGCTAGTCTCTCTTTCCTTTCCGTAAGGACTCTGCCCCCTAACCAGCCTGCAGTGCGTTGGCCATAAGCAAACAGGGAGGGAGCTACAGCCAGTCACTCCTGCTGGACAGATTTGGGGTTGCAGCCTGGCCTCCAATTACCTTTGGAGGGAGCCATCATGGATCGTGGAGTGGCTGATTCCCCCAGACTTTGGGGAAAGTGAGGACAGCCCAGAAGCTTAGAGGACTTCTAAGACCTGCTGGACAACCCCCGAGTTACTGATGAGGCCAGAGAGAGGCCAGGCCTCCCGACTCCAAACCTACCCAGAGCTCCCCTGGGGTTCATCTTCACCCCAAGCCCTCCACGAACGCCAGCTCCGCCAGACGCAGCAGTCGCCCGGATGGCCCACTGACAATGTCCCAGGGTCCTGGGACGGGCCCGTCCTGGGTGAGAGTGTCCTCTCGGGAGCGGGGGACATTACCCTTCATGGACTCAAAGGTTAGCTGCCAATTCCACCTTGCCGCTGGTAATGAGAGCGCAGGAGACGGATGGAGGCTGCCCCACGCGCAGTATGCTAATTCCGCTAACCAGTGGACCAGGAAATGGCCGGTCATTTGCGCCGCTATCTAGAGTCAGAGATGCTGCCTCAAAGCTCTCTTGTCTTTAATGCTGTCCCCCTGTTGAGGATCCTCAGAGCGATTGCTCCAGCCAATTTCCAGAGATGCAGGCAGCCAGAGGACAGGAGGAGTGATGGATGTGCGGGCCTTGCAGGGAGCCCTCCACCAGCACTCAGGTTGCCTGGGGTCCCAGCAGGCACTGGGTGCTCTTGGGGCAGTGCCAGCATCTCCACCTTTGCTTCTCTGCCCACGGGGCCTCCCTCTCGGGGTTGGGGCCTGGACCAAGAGGCAGGCAGGCTGCTTCCATCAGGCTCCTGTAAAAGAACAGAGTTCCTGTTATTGTCGTTCAGTCGCTAAGTCATGTCCGACTCTGTGACCCCATGGACTGCAGCACGCCGGCTCCTCTGTCTTCCACTATATCCCGGAGTTTGCTCAGATTCATGCCCACTGAATTGATGATGCCATCTAACCATCTCATCCTCTGTCTCCCCTGCCCCTTCTCCTTTTGCCTTCAATCTTTCCCAGCATCAGGGTCTTTTCCAAAGACTCAGTTCTTTGAATCAGGTGGCCAAAGTATTGGAGTTTCAGCTTCAGCATCAGTCCTTCCAGTGAATATTCAGGGTTGATTTCCCTTAGGATGGACTGGTTTGATCTCCTTGAGTTCCTGTTGCTAGTGGGCGTTTCTGGACTCGCTGCTGGCTCTCACCCCCCAGGTGGCCCCTCTCCTTGCACATGGGGTGGTGGATGAGGGTAGGGCCAGAACACTGCCTGGTACATGCAGAGCTCTGTTCTCAGATTCTGGGACATGCTTGAGGCCAAACCAGAGCTGCCTACTTGGCTCCCATTTTTATCCCTCTTATGTCCAAGTCCTGAAGCCCTGGTAATTTGAGCTTGAGTCCAGTCCTCCTGGAACAATTTCTCTCCAACCACCAATGGTCCTTTGCCATGGAGAAGCCACTCATATTGGGAAAGCCCTCGCTACCAAGGTAACAGAGACCTGGAGAGGCTGGCCCCACCTGGAACCTGAGGGTGAGAGCTCAGGGCAACTGATTCCTGATTGCTCTCTCTTTCTCTCTCTCTCTTTCATGTGTGTGTGTGTGTTTTTCCCCTGCTCACTTATGCTGGGCGAATGCATGTAAGTGATGAATCTCAGCAGCTCTGAATCATAACATAAAGAACGTCTACCTTTTGTCCTGGGATCTTGGGACCTCACCTGGGGTATACCAGGTCCATTCATCCTAGGAAAATTAGTGCTAGAAAAGGCCCATTTTAAATGGACCTGTGTTAAGCAGGGATCTCCTTTCTTAGTAAATGGTATAAACTAAAAAGATGTGGAACTCATCTTAAAGCTTAAATTTGTCTTAAAACTTATAAATGGTATTCCAATTTATTAAAATTAATTTATCTTGTGTTTTAATCTATGACTATAATACCATCTGTAATCTTTGAGCAAAGAATGAATCAAATGTTGATTTGGGGGTATAAATTTTTCAGCAGAAAATTGTGCAATGACTCACTCTGTAACCATTCTTTGTGGTTAATTTTCACAGCATGATCTTCCCAGGTGTCATTTTTTTTGCAAAATGATCCAAAGTCTTCATACATTTTCACAAAGGTGTTCGTTAATCCACGACACTCAAATCATTCCCTTTTGAGTGTCTGCTGTGTTATCACCTTTGTCCTTTTTTCCCCTTCAAATCAAGAATGGCCAGATCCTTCTTTGTCAGTGGGTTTGCACAGAATTTGAATGCTTCTTCAGCATCATTTTCACTTCCTGAAATCCTGTAACTTTAGTACAATTTGCATTTTGATTTTGCAATCAGTTTATCTGAGTTTTGTGTAAGTGGGCAAAGATGGACACCAGAGTTTAGCAGAAGGGGGTTTTGGCTGGGGACCACATTTACAGATGGCATGTTTCTTAGCAAACAGTGTTATGTTGACTCTCACTGCCCTGAGGAAGTGATGTGACTGGGGGACTCGACTACTGAGTCCAAGGATAACAAGGACCCCTGTGTGGTGCCCCTTCTTTTATGTATCCAGATCCTTCTCCTGGCCAGGAGTAGTGGAGGCAACGTGCTTCATCTTCCTGGTCTATGCTGGATCTTCCTGGACCACGTCAGGGACTCATCCTGATAGGGGACTTGAGCCTCTGAAAAGGACCAGCCAACTCTATCAAAAAGAGCTTCCGATTTAACTGTACCCTCCTTAATTTGTGTCCCAGCAGCCTTCTCATCCCTGGACAGGGTTTAGGATTCAATCTAAGATGGCACTTTCCTGCCGTTTTCCCTGGGGGCAAGAGGCTGCAGGATCCAAGGAAGTGGTGTGCAGTACTTGGGGATATCCATTTCATTAAACATCATCAACAGGATAAAAAAAAAAAAAGAGAATTTGTCAGAATTTGTTACATGCAGCTGAAGCTGCTCAGTGGAACTAAATGTTAATACAGTGTAGAATCTTGAATAAGGTCTGAACATAAATAATGGGCACTAACATAAAATTTTGTGAAATTTGAACAAAATCTGTACTTTAGTTAATAAAACTATATCACATGTTAATTTCCTGCTTGTTTGTTTGTTTTGTACAACAGAGTATTTCTTTATATTCTCAGGTTCAGATTAGAAGTTTCAAGCCTCATTCAAAATTTTTTTTAAATCACTAAAATAATAAGCTTTCTAGACTTTTAGCAGTAATTCTAGAAGCCAGAATAAATGACATCAAAGTTTTGAATGAATGTAAATTAGAAATCTAGCATTCTATTCATACTTAGTCAAAGAAGTGGAACCAAAATGTCATAAATTTTTAGCTAAGCAAAAATTCATGTTTTCTAAAACATATATATTATACATACTACATATATGTATATAAAAGTTTTTCTACTATACTTGATAAAGGCTTGAGAAAGAACAACAAAAACAAAAAAAGAGAGAGAAATTGGAAAGTGTTAATTAACTAAAATGGGAACAATGAATATGAAATAGAAAAAGTGTAACGAACTAGATAAAAGTAAAAGATCATCATATCATCCAGTTGTTTTTAAACATGGCTCTTCATTAGAATCACCTCTGGAGCTTTGGAGAAAAAAAAAAGATACCTGGGCATTTGTGCTATTTTTTAAAAGTTCCAAGATAATTCTAATGTGCATCTGGATTTTAAAAAGTGATTAGAGATTTTTCTATTAAATGACAGTTTTAGTGGTATAGAATTCTATTATTTTCTGTTGACCAATCATGATACAATGGTATTAAAATGAGTAATAGTTTAAATAATCACAATAGTAAAAGATGCCTACCTGTTTCCACAATCTGTTAAAAAATATTTTCTAATTTTCCTTAGTATGGCTTCTTAGATACACACATCATTTAAAAGTAAAAATTTAATTTCCAAATACATGGGGTTCCTAAACTATTTTTGATATTAATTTCTCATTTAAATACTTTATTTTCTGCAATCATACTTTTTTTTTTTCAGTCTTTTTATTGAGGCTTTCAATGGCTAAGTCAAAGATCTCTGTGTAAATATCACCTTACACTTGAAAATATGTGGGTTATTTTCAAATATCTTTTGATATTGATTTCTAGCATAATTCCACAGTGATAACAGACTTTGTATGATTTTCATACCTTTAGACCATGAAATTTTTGCACCTTGTTTTTTCGTCCCTGGTTACGTTCCAATGTCTCCTGGTTTATAGTCTGTGTGGTCGGTCACTCAGTGTGACCAACTCTTGGTGACCCCATGGACAGTAGCCTGCCAGGCTCCTCTGTCCATGGAATTCTCCAGGCAAGAATACTGGAGTGGGTAGCCATTCCCTTCACCAGGGAATCTTCCCCACCTAGTGATCGAACCTGCGTATCCTGCATTGCAGGCAGACTATGGTCTGAGCCACCAGGGAAACCAGTTTATAGTCTATTGGAACTTAAACAGAATTTGTATCCTGCTTTTGTGTGTTATGTTGAATTGCTTTATAGTGCTTTTCAGGTCTACTATATCCTACTTTTCATTCTATTAATTCTGTTATATTTCATTATTATATTATCATTTCATTCTATTAATTTTTGAGAGTTTGATATTGAGACTCCAACTAAAAATCTTAATTTACCTACTTTAAAAAATGATGGCAATATATGGAACTATATGTAACTTTGTTCTGTATTTTCCAAGTCTCCTGTAAATGTGTTATCATATTTTCACAATTTTTAAAAATCAAATGAATTTAAATTAAAACTATAGTAAAATAAAGTAAATGAAATGACAACAAACAAAAATCATCATGGTCTCCCAAGTCTTAATAACAGTAATAAGCAAAATGTATTGATTGCTTACTATATGTCAGGTATTGATGTAAACATTTCACAAGTATTGTCTTACTTAATCCTCACTACTCTGGTTAGTGTTACCCCCATTTTACAGTTGGGGAATAAAGACGTAGAAAGCTTATTTTTCTCCAGGTCATAAAAATGATAAATCGTGAGTTGAGATTTGAGTCTAGGCAGTCTGACTCTAGACCTCGTATTCATAACTGGTAATGTGTTGGAAACTAACATGGCTTTTTTCTTCTGGGTTTGAATAATGCTGGGAGGTGTAGAATTGATATGTTACAGGATAATAGGATAATCTGAGGGAAGAAAACTTGCCAAGTGCAGCCTCCAAAATCAATAGCAAAGTGCCATACTAAACCTAACAAGTGTACTTTATGTTTAATCATGGATTCATTTTGAAAATTCTGTGCACAAGTCAAGAAACTGTCTTTTAGGACCATCAACCCCAGAAAACCCGGTATTCCTCAGTTTCAGGCTCAGGAAGCATTTTCCCAAAGATGCCTCGTTCCTTGAAACTAATAAAATAATTGGGTTGCAAATGCTCAAAGCCGTCTTTCCCCTACCAGTGAGCTCTTTTATAGCCACTGAAAAGTCACTTTTTGGGGGGGCTCATTATCCCTCAAGATCCTGTGCCGCTCATTTGCATATGAAAGAGGAAGTTCATAAAAGCTCTTTCTTATTTTCCAACACGAGTTCAAATCAGGGGCCATTATCACCCTATAGAAAGATCCAAATGGCATATGGATCATTCTGGAGAACGGGGTGAGCGCCTTTTAAGAGAATTGTTTTAGTTTTTGCAGGAAATTAATCAGAGGGATGGGCTTTGTGGAGCGGGAGCAAATCTAATCTGTTCTTTGTTCGAATTTGCCTTGCTCCAATTCCTAGCAATTGTAGACAACATGCTCTTTTGTTCGGGAGACACTTGTTACATGCATAATTAGAGACTGCAGTAGCTGTGTTTAAAGAAAAACTGTTTTCCAATGTAATGTGTGATCTTGATAATAGTATTTTCATCAAAGGTAGCAATTACATTCATTAAGCTGGGACTGGCGTGGCGGCAAGGAAATTAAGTGGCAAGTGAATAAAAAGCTCCCCTCCCCCCCGTTATCTCCTACTCTTTATAAGTTGAAATGCACCATGGTGAGCTGGAACTGGGAAATACATAGTGCATGTAAAAAAATAAAGTCCTCCTTAACCTTTCTGAATAATGACCCTGCAGATATCCTAGGGACGTCAACTATAGATGCACTTTTCAAATTAAAGGGTTTTATTCTCCCTTAATTTCCTATGCAAGTTTTAAACGAGCTCAACATATGATTCAGGTCTTTAAAGGCTGCAGGGCTCTTTAGGATTAATTCACTGTTCTTCACACACATAAATTAATAGTTTTGTGTCCTCAAAAAAAAAAAAAAACTACAACAAGACATAAATCAACCAGTTTAGGAGAGAAATAGAGCCATTTGCCTATTTTTAATTACTCATTTAACTATTTATTTAGGCTTCCTTATACTTTCATTTTAAAGATGCTAAAAATGAAGTCCACACGTGGAGGGTGGAAAACACGGTTCAGGAAAACAGCCCCCTCTCCACACACAATCAGGTTCTTGAATATCACTATGTTGCTGTGAGAAATTTATCTTGAAGAAAAAAAGATCCCACACATGTATATGTATATGCATGTGTGTGTGTGGATCTCCTCCAGGCAGATGCTCTATGTCCTCCCCCACCCCATCCCCATGGTTTAAAAGTCCTGCTTGAAAAATGTCCTTGCAATGCCTCAAAGGGCTTGAAGATTTCAATTTTATTCAACAGAGCACAATGATAGCCAGACATTTCTGGGCAAAAGCAGATAGAAATATGCCACCTCCTATCAGCACCCTAGCTCCGGCCAATGTTTTGACCTGAAAAGCTTTCTGAGAAAATGAAACCAGTCCACAAAAATCAATTGGGGACCCCTATTTCTTGTGATTGGACATGCACCGCTCTGCGGCAAGAATCATTATCTGTAAATTGATTGACCCAAATGTCATGCAGACCATCTTGGAGTGGGAAGCTGAGAGCTTGAACGGCCTGTGCATTTTCTGCTGGCTGCACAGCCAGATGTGGCAGTGGCCTTGATGGCCAACCTCTAACCAGGCAGGTCAGGGTAGGGGAGCTGCTGCAGAAGTTTTTCAACTTTACTTTCTGCCCTACTCACTGGCAGTTGATCTGACAAGGGTATTAAATGAGGAGCCAGGAGACCTGCATGTGGTCCCAGCTGGTGATAAGAGCTAAGGTTTGTCAAATGGCTTACTATCTGCCAGGTACTTCACTGCAGTTCACACACATCGTATCTCTCATTCCTCACAGCAAGTCTTCGAGGAGGGCATTGGCATTACCATTTTCATTTTCCAATCAAGAAAATAAAACTTTACAGAAGTCAGGTAAGCTACCTCAGTTTGCATAATTAAGACATCAGGGAACAGACATCCCTACACTGCAGTCTGATTTCAAAACTCAACCCTCTTGGTCATTGACTTCAAGATCGTGAGAGCAGGGAATTTGTTCTTTTCAGACTCAGGTTCCCTGGATGTCAGTAAGACGCAGCTGACAAAGCCCTAGGGTCCCAAGCAGCTGGACATTTACAAGATTTTTCAGGAGACCTTTCAAGTTATCTTGTTGAAGCAGCTGCTTTGCTTTTGGGGATTCTTTTGAAAAGCCATAGGTAGCCCCCAGAGTTGAGAGAGGACAGAGCTGCCCAAAGATCATGGGAAGCTGAAGCTCTCAGGAGGGGGTCCAAAGACAGGTGATGGGTGTGGACCTTGGTCCACTGACTCAAGTGAGCAGGAAGGAAATAGCGCACTGAGGCTCAGTGGAAATGTTTTCCAATAACCATCCCCAATTACCCTCTGCCCAAGCCCTCTCTCCTGGTAGGTGTAGCTCTCTTGATGGTTGTAGATCTCAGTTCCGCGTGACAAAGTCAGAACCATTTTTGGTTCATTGAATAGCCTTGGTTCGTTCTCAAGACAGCCCTGTTGGGAATTCCCTGGTGGCCCAGCAGTTGAGAATCTGCCTTGCAATGCAGGGGATGCAGGTTCGATCCCAGTCGGGGAACTGAGATTCCACATGCCATGGAGCAGCTAAGCCTGAGTGCTGCAACTATAGAAGCCCATGTGCTGCAACTAGAGAATCTGTGTGCCTCAACAAAAGATCCCGAGTGCCACGGCTAAGACCCGATGCAGCGCCCACTCCCCAAAAGACAGCTCGGTTCATTTAAAAACCACAGCCTCATGTCCATTAAAAAAAAATATTTATTTATATTTATGTTTTGACTGTGCTGGATCTTGGTTGCTGCATGCAGGCTTTCCTAGTTGAAGGGGGACTACTCTTCTCTGCGGTGTGCAGACTTCTCATTGTAGCAGCTTCTCTTGTGGCCAAGCACAGGCTCTAGTGTGCAGGCTTCAGTAGTTGTGGTGCTCAGGTGTAGCTGCCCCAAGGCATGTGGGATCTTCTTGGACCAGGGATCGAACTGGTGTCCCTTGCATTGCAAGGCAGTTTCTTAACCACTCAACCATCAGGGCAGCCCCCTCATATCCATTCTGAGGCTCCTGTGAACAGAATCCCAGCAGTGGCCCCATCTGTCTTCTAACAGCTTGTGGCATGCGTGTGTGTGCACGCACGCGTGTGTGTGCCTGGTATCGGGAAGAGTTCAGGGTCTTTCTTGACTTTTTCCTTTTTCCCTCTGGTGTTGGGGTTGGCTGTGGCTTGAGAATGGATCGGGGGAGACTGGGCAGGTGCTGTTCTCCCCTTGCCTTTGCTGTTCTAGCTCCTTTTCCGTGTGCACGTTATGAATGAGGATTGACTGTCAAGGGGATTTGTTTCCTTGGGCCTTGGGGGTCTCTGGCAAGAGTGGCTACATTTCACCACTGACTCTTTGCATTGCTTCTCCATGCATACTTCTTTGTCCTCAAGGGAAAAGATCCTATAGAAAGCATATCATCTACAATCCCATTCTACCTCCTGTGCCAACTCTCAGGCCTGTGCGCACAAGCAGGGTCCGTCTTCCTTAACTTTTTGGAACAAAGAACTCAAGACGAGGTTATCCTGACCCCCTCTTGGGCATTCCCCCCCTGTGCCATATGGTTTCCTGAGTGCTTTTCTTCTGCTTTTATGGGGAAAATTAACAATCACCTGGTTAAGTAAGGTGTCCAGGTGGGAGCAAAATGCATTGGCTGATGGACTCTTTACCACTAGCGCCACCTGGGAAGTCCAGAAGCTCTAAACACACTAAGAGAAGCCACTGCAATGAGAAGTCTCTGGTCCACGACTAGAGAGTAGCCCCTGCTCCCCGAAACCAGAGAAAACCCTTTGCAGCAAGGAAGACCCAGCAGAGCCTAAATAAATAAAGTAATAACTGATTAAAACAATAAGACCAGGGGAGTTCTTTGGTGGCCTAGTGGTTAAGATTCCAGGCTTTCATTGCCATGGCCCAAGTTCAATCCCTGGTCAAGGAACTGAGATCCTACCAGCTGTGAGGTACAACCAAGTGAAGCCGCTCGGTTGTGTCCCCAAGGACTGCAGCCCACCAGGCTCCTTTGTCCATGGGTTTTTCCAGGCAAGAATATTGGAGTGGGTTGCCATTTCCTTCTCCAAAAACTTAACTGATTATTTTAAAAAACCCAATGAGACCATAGCTGCGCCTCTGGTGGTAGGCTAGCTCCAGGCTCAGGGCTATCAGAGCCTGGCCTCCTCGCCTTCAGAGAACATTTGCAGAAATGTTGGCATGGGCTAATGTTCTGTCTCATGCATGCTGAAATCATCGTGGGACAGTCAGAAAGTAGGGCAGTAAAAATGGTAGAGGGATTAGGGGTCAAAAAACATTAGAAACGAAGGCTTGTTTTGAAACTTGTATTAACTTGTTTTGAAATTTTTTCTTTTCTTTTTTTTCCCGAGCCATATGGCATGCAGGACCTGAGTTCCCTGACCAGGGACTGAACTCACAACCCTTGTAGTAGAAGTGTGGAGTCTTAACCACTGGACGACCAGGGAAATCCCTTGAAATTTTTATTCTTCTGGGGTTTACCATGGATTGCTGAGGCTCAGTAGAAATTTAGACCAACAAACCTGCTGGGAGGCTGCAAAAATTTGTATGAATTTAGGGTCAACTGGGGGCTTCCCTCATAACTCAGTAGGTAAAGAATTTGCCTGCAGTGCAGGAGACCTGGGTTTGATTCCTGGGTGGGGAAGATCCCTTGGAGAAGGAAATGGCAATCCATTCTAGTACTCTTGCCTGGAAAATCCCATGGATGGAGGAGCCTGGTAAGCTGCAGTCCATGGGGTCGCTAAGAGTCGGACACAACTGAGTGACTTCACTTTGACTTTTCACCTTCATGCATTGGAGAAGGAAATGGCAACCCACTCCAGTGTTCTTGCCTGGAGAATCCCGGGGATGGGGGTAGCCTGGTAGGCTTCTGTCTGTGGGCTTCCATCTATGGGATTGCACAGAGTTGGACACAACTGAAGCTACTTAGCAGCAGGGCCAACTGGGGGCTTCCTTCATAGCTCAGTCGGTAAAGAATTTGCCTGCAGTGCAGGAGACCTGGGTTCGATTCCTGGGTCGGGAAGATCCCTTGGAGAAGGAAATGGAATCCACTCCAGTATTCTTGCCTAGAAAATCCCATGGACAGAGGAGCCTGGTGGGCTACAGTCCCTGGCATTGCAGGCGTCGAATACGACTTAGCAACTAAACCATCACCACCACCAGGGTCAACTGGGGGCTTCCCAGGTGGCTCAGTGTTGAAGAACCTGCCTGGCAATACAGGGGATGCAAGAGATGAGTTCAAACCCTGGGTTAGGTAGATTCCCTGGAGTAGGAAATGGCAACCCACTCCAGTATTCTTGCCTGGAAAACTCCATGGACAGAGGAGGCTACAGCCCATGGGATGGCAAAGAGTCAGACATGACTGAGCACCACACCCACACACAAAGCCAGCTGAAGTGAGAAGTGTGTTAATTCCAAGGCAGCAGGAAGGTTCACACCAAATAATGACCTGTTAGAACATGACGGTAGATGAATGGAGCCTCAGTTTTTTAATGTTGAGCAAAGCAACACCCATGCCTTTCTGTATCTAGTCAGTTTTTAGTGTTGGTACATTTCAACCTGAGTAATTCCCAAGAATTCTCATCTGCTGGACAAGTGCAGGGTTGTTTCAGCCTCAAGACGCTCTTTATTACGAAATACACTTAAAATGAGCTTGGAAGCAATCAATAAGCAGCATATCCTGAGCTTCTTCTGTCTACTTGGAAAAATCAATGGGTTGAAAAGATGGAGCATTAATACTCAAAGGAACTGTACATGCATGATACAGTGACAGGTTTCTTCATATGACCGAGTGCAAAATAACTCAAAGGACCCACAGAAGCTGTCTACTCAATCAGAGGTGCTCCCCTCAGACTCCCCAACCATCCAAAGATGCAAAACCTTACAATTCTGGTATTACTTTATTGCGTTTACATCTCCAAGAGTAAAAAAAAGGACAATTTCTAAGAGAAATGATTAGATTTTAAAACACCAAGTTCAGTTCAGTTCAGTCGCTCAGTCATGTGCAACGCTTTCTGACCCCATAGACTGCAGCACGCCAGGCCTCCCTGTCCATCACCAACTCCCCGGAGTTTACTCAAACTCATGTCCATTGAGTTGGAGATGCCATCCAGCCATCTCATCCTCTGTTGTCCCCTTCTCCTCCTGCCTTCAATCTTTCCCAGCAACAGGGTCTTTTCAAATATGTCAGTTCTTCGCATCAGGTGGCCAAAGTATTGGAGTTTCAGCCTCAGCATCAGTCCTTCTAATGAATATTCAGGACTGATCTCCCTTAGGATGGACTGGTTGGATCTCCTCGCAGTCCAAGGGACTCTCAAGAGTCTTCTCCAACACCACAGTTCAAAAGCATCAATTCTTCAGTGCTCAGTTTTCTTTACGTTCCAACTCTCACATCTATACATGACTATTGGAAAAACCATAGCCTTGACTAGATGGACCTTTGTTGGCAAAATAATGTCTCTGCTTTTTAATATACTGTCTAGGTTGGTCGTAAGTTTTCTTCCAAGGAGCAAGCATCTTTTAATTTCATGGCTGCAAACACCAAATCTAAGGTGATTTATCTAATCATTAACTCTGTTGCTAACAAAGGTAAACTCTCATTAAGGCAAGCCTCACCAAGCCTCCTATTTTGGGGCAGGAGAATTGCAATGAACACACTGCCCGCGATTGCTTTTGGCTCCACGGAACTAAGCGCACAGCTTCTAGTTGGAGCCCTGGGAGAATGACTGGTCACTCTCAATGAGCAAGTCACCTCTGGATTCGGTAGGAGGTGCCCCTCTCATTCCTTCTGCTCTACCCCTCTGATCAGGTGGGTGTTTGGAGACTTCTGGGTTTGCTTAGTCAGTTCTGTTATATCGGGGTGCTGCACAAGTTGAAAAGGAACTCGGACTTTGCGGCTGGAATCATTACTCAAACGTTACTCAAGTTTGAGTGTGTGATGAAAATGCTCAGGGAGGGTCCTGACAAAGGCAGACTCTAAACCCCAGGCCCAGGGATCTGACTGGTAGGTCAGGAAGTCTGTCCTTCCACAAGGACTGCAGGTGATACAGGACAGAAGGCCCAGGAGAAGGCTGTCTTTACATCACTAGTAACTGTTACATTGTCTCTCAGACCTCAACCTCCCGCCATATTTTATGTTTGGTTTTCTTTTTAAAGCTGTGCTTAATCACTTGTGGGATCTTAGTTTCCCAAACAGGGATCAAATCTATGCCCTTTCCAACAGAAGCTCACAGTGCTAATCACTCGACCACCAGGAAAGTCCCCTCCTGCACTTTACATATAAATTTCCAAGAGCCTGCTGGACATCCTACTGGGACAGATCTGAAAAGAAACATCATGTCTAATGACTCGGGAATTCTGGGACTGGTATTCCATGGTCTGCACTTTAAGACTCCAGAAGTTACTCTAAAGCACAGTGAGGACGCTGATACAAAGGATAGAAGATGAGTCATGGTAGAATCTTGATAAATGAAAGAATGTCCATGTAAGGGGAAAAAAAACAAGAGTCCATCAAAAGTAGACGTTTGTCAAAAAGCAAAGGAAGCCGAGAAGAGGGGTATCCAACGCTATAATGTCACCAATTATGGGTAAAAAGATAACTTTAAGAAAATCATTTACATTCACTGACAAAAGTGAACACCAACCAAAAAGGGATTCAAGGAACAGGTGCTGAAGATGAGCGGATACCCCAGTGCTTCTGTAGACTGAAGGAGGGAGCCAATCGGGCTTTGTTTTTCAGTCGCTAAATCATGTCTGACTCTCTGCAACCCCATGGATTGCAGCACGCCAGGATTCCTCTGTCCTCTGCGCTATCTCCAGGAGTTTGTTCAAATTCATTTCCATTCAATTGGTCTAGACCAACTACAAGTGAAATTACAAGAGAATAATGATCCAAGTTCCTAGGGAAGGTCTTCTCTCTCTCTTTTTATGGTGTGACACCCAGATGAACTGACCAACTTAGGTAGTATCTGACTTAGGAGGCAACACTTTCATCAGGGGTTTTTCTTTAGGCTTCGTAGGCAAGGAGCACAATTGGGGATATCAGGTCCATGTTTATATAGCATTTTAAATGTAAAAAAAGAAATTACTTTGCAGGTCATACAAAACCAGGCGGTGGGTCAGATTTAACCCCCAGGCCCTGGTTCTGCCCACCCAATTTAAACCTGGGTCCTTGGACTTGAGATGCTTTGAATGTTTTTTTTTTTTTTTCTGGTCCAAGAAAATACTATGTTTGAGTACTTCAAGTCAAATCACATATAATCAAATTACAACCAAAAGCAAGCTGCTAATCCCAAGGCCAGGGTGGATGGTCCAGTTCATATGAGAGGCTCCCCCAGGGAAGTCTTCCCACTCAGCACACACACACTGCTTTGTGAGGGAGGGTCTTTCAAAGTGGTCAGCGCTGTTTATCCACAGAGGTTAAACCTTCAAGGAATTAGGTGTCAGACCCCTTTTCTGTCTTCTCAGTCTGTGTGGCTGAATGAAGCTGACTGCATGGCTCTGCCTATTTGACAAAAGCAGAAAGGTAAATGAATGCACAGAGGGAAAACTTCCAGTAACCCTATAGGTAGCTTTAATTTTATTTTAAATTACACAAGATTATATTTACTTTATTACAATTGTACGCTCTAATATAATTATGAAATTCAAATAGTCAGGATGATACCAGTGATTCCCGTGGCTGCCCTCTTGACCCCCAGTCCCAGGGCAGCCCCCAGCATGTTGACTGTATTTTCTGAGTTTATTCCAAGAATTTATATACATGCTTGGACTTACAGAATATATAGATTTGTACTGTTGTGCACAAATCTTACGTGATGTGTTATTTTCTTAAACAGTGGAACTTGGTGATGATTTAATCTCGGAACATGGGTCTTACTCTTTTAAACTGCTGCACTGGATTACATGGTGCGTATGCCCACAATTTATTTATTCTCCCACCTAGCCATTTCTAATTTGTCACTACCACAAACTCTGCTGCCCTCAAAGTCCCTGACATGCCTTCCTGTCCATCCTCCCAGAGGCACTGACCGCAACAGCTGGGTTTCTTTTGTTGACAATCTGTAATTCATATGTTTATTTTCCAATTAACCAAGGTTATTTAAAGTTATGATGAGTTTTTTTTTTTTTTGCAGCCTACCTTTTGGTTATTTACTTCTCATTGTATACAGTAAATATTGCCTATAAGTCTGTCTTTTTGGCATTTATAAAAGCTTCCTTTATGGCAAAAATTCAAAATTAGATAATTCACTTGCATTTGAAATGAAAAACTTCTCCCTGTATATAAATATATATGTCAAACTTGTTGATTATGCTACCCAGTCCCTCTCTGTTCTTACCATTTCCTACTTAACTTGTTGATTTCTAAGTCAGAGGCTGTGATTATGACTTTATCAATGTTTTCACTGTATTTTTATTATTTGTTTGATTGTCTGTAGTTCCCAGCAACACTGTAAGAGACGTAAACTCCATGACTACTGGACCTTCTTGGTGAAGGCTTCCTGTCTTATTACTAGATATCCTTTTCTGCCATTTTAAAATTATTTTTAACTCCATTTTGATGTTAAGTTTGCTGTTCTTGCTTCCCTCTTGGTAGCATTTTGAATGGGCTTTCTCCTCTTCGTTTCAGCTTTCCTGTGCTGCTGTTTTTTTAGGTGTTACTAACATTATGTATCTGGGATTTAAATTTTCCTTTTGTCCCATTGATGCTTTTGAACTGTGGTGTTGAAGAAGACTCCTGAGAGTCCCTTGGACTGCAAGGAGATCCAACCAGTCCATCCTAAAGGAGATCAGTCCTGGGTGTTCTTTGGAAGGAATGATGCTAAAGCTGAAACTCCAGTACTTTGGCCACCTCATGCAAAGAGTTGACTCATTGGAAAAGACTCTGATGCTGGGAGGTATTGGGGGCAAGAGAAGGGGACAACAGAGGATGAAATGGCTGGATGGCATCACTGCTCCATGGACGTGAGTATGAGTGAACTCCAGGAGTTGGTGATGGACAGGGAGGCCTGGCATGCTGCGATTCATGGGGTCGCAAAGAGTCAGACACGACTGAGCGACTTAACTGAACTGAACTGAACACAGTTTAATGGGTGAGTTTAACCCATTTATACCTCTAAGTTTTACTGTTTGGCTACCTTGCTTTGTTTTCCACTTACCATAATTTCTTTGGGGAAAAAAGCTGTGTAAAACTAAGTTTTTTAAAATTATTTTTAAAATTTATATTTTATGTATTGTCTTCACTGGGTCTTCTTTGCTGCTCATGGACTTTCTCTAGCTGCAGTGAGCAGGGTCTGCTCTTTGTGGTGGTGCACGAGGTTCTCATTGCGGTGACCTCTCTTATTGTGGAGCTTGGCCTCCAGGCTCATGGGCTTCAGAAATTGCAGCTCATAGGCTGACCAGTTGCGGCATTCGGGCATGTGGAATCTTCCTTGGACCGGGGATCAAACCTATGTCCCCTGCATCGGCAGGCAGGTTCTTAACCAATGGACCACCAGGGAAGTCCTCAAAGTTATGTGTCTTTTTTTCCCTTTATATTGTGAGTTACCCATACAAGTGATGGCAAGTTGAACATCCTGTAGCCATTCCTGCTCGGATCTGTATCCTGCTCCATCTTTCTTCCTTCCTTGGGAGAGTTCTTTGACGGCTGTGATGGAGATGAATTGTCTCTTTTGGAATCTCCTTAGTTCCCTTTCAGTACCCTTCTCACTCCTCTGCTGCATCTGCCTATTGCCCTATCCACCCACCCGCCATTTTTTCTTGCCAAACCCACATGCTCCCACCACGCCTGTTTATTTGTCTTACAGGCCATGTTCTCAGCTAGTTTCTCTGCTTGAAATGATCGGAAACAATTCCTTTAGAATTATTAGCTAGTAAAGGGCTAGGTAGCAGCGACCTTTTTATTAGGACACTCCTAAAAACGAACAAACCTTAACGACCCAAAGGAAGGAATCTGACGGGGCCTTCACCAGCCAGACTGAGTTTGAACCATTTCTGTCATGTATCAATAAGCAACTTATTCCCTCTCCATGCCTCAGTCTCCTTGCCTTTAAAATGGGCTCACAAGAGCACCTACTGTATAGGACTGAGTTAAAAAGCGTGTCGAGAGCGTAGAACAATGCCTGGCACGTGATGAGAACGTGAGAGAGCTTACTGCTACTGCTATCATTCTAATGCATCTAAAGAAATACTGTTTTAAATGACGAGTTTTTTAAAAACTAATTAATTTGGCTGTGATAGGTCTTAGTTCACATGCAAACTCCTAGTTGTGGCCTGTGGGATCTAGTTCCTTCATCAGGGATGGAACCCAGGCCTCCTGCATTGAGAGCATAGAGTCTTAACCACTGGACCACCAGGGAAGTCCCTACATGCTTGTGCATAGGGCTGGCCTTGGTGGGTTTCTATGTGTGAGGATTCACTAATGAGAACAGGAAAAAAAAGACACCTGACATAAACATTTTGCTAAGAACACGGTCTTACTCCTCTTTGCGTGGCAGCCTGGGGCACACAGAACATTGTGCCCTTGGCCGCAGTGACTGCCCGACACACGTCACTGAATGACAGACGTACAGACGGACCGATATCTAGATTTCTAAAACATTGTAGGAAATAGCGGGGAAGAGATAGGCTGAAACCTCCTGTGAGCTTAGACAACAGTGTATCACTGAGGAAAAGGTCCGACAATACAAGATTTCCAGACGCGATACTACAAACACAGGGATAAATATCAGCTAGTTATTTATGTGAGCTATACTGTGAAGTGAGGTCTGACTCACTGCGACCCCATGGATTGTAGCCTACCAGGCTCCTCCGTCCATGGAGTTTTCCAAGCAAAAATACTGGAGTGGGTTGGCATTTCCTTCTCCAGGTGATCTTCCCAACCTAGGGATCGAATCCAGGTCTCCCGCATTGCAGGCAGACGCTTTAGCGTCTGAGCCACCAGGGAAACCCCATACATACCATGAAGATGTGCTCAAAAGAAGTGACCTCTCCACTGAAGAGCTGCATTTTTTTTTTTTTTTTGCCTTAAAAAGAAGCAGGGGAGGGGGATGATCAACCTGGTAAAAATTTTATTTAGCATCACGAATTTAAAATTGGTCTCTTCCCTGAAAACAAACAAAATCAGCTTACATGACAGGCAAGCTACCAGCTTGGTAAACAAAGGCGCAGGCTCTGTCTTGCGGGAAGAGTACATGGTTTTCTTACTTCTGTACGCATAACAAACAACTCTGCTTTATTAAAGTAGCAAAAGCCTCCAGGTAGTGCTTTATTTTCTCCTTCTCCATAGAATATTGATTTTGTAACACTGATTACAGTCTGATATGTACCATTACAACAAAAGTTTTACTTTCTGAAAGATCAGCAAAAATACATCAGCAAGGATTAGTGCATTTACTAAAACACATCATAATCATAAAACCAAGTGATTACAATCATCCTCACATTTGACATACCAGCTACATACTAGGAGAGCTGGTATATTCGTCAGGTGATTTATAAATGTAAGTAATGACACCCATCAGTCTTAACACTTCTGACATGTTATTCTTTTATCAGTTAAACCTAAAACAAATCAATAAGAGGACTGAAATATAACAAGGATGAAATCCAGAATGTGTTGAACAGAGACAGTTGTAAACAGTAGGAAGAGCACAGAATTGGGAGCCAGTACATTTGGATCTCTGTCTTATCTTTGGCCCTGGACGGATGATCTCGGGTAAGTATTCTGGGCTATATGAATCCTTCACTTTTATTTTTTTTTTTAATTTAATTTTATTTTTAAACTTTACATAACTGTATTAGTTTTGCCAAATCCTTCACTTTTAAAATGAAGAGAGTTGGCTGGATGGTTCTCTCAAGTCTTTCTAAGATTTGAAAGTGAAAGTGTTAGTCACTTAGTTGTGTCTGACTTTTTGTGACACCATGAACTGTAGCCCGCTTCTGTACATGGAACTCTCCAGGCAAGAGTATTGGCGTGGGTAGCCACTCCCTTCTACAGGGGATCTTCCCCACCCAGGGACTGAACTCTGGTCTCCTGTATTGCAGGCAGATTCTTTACCGAGACACCAGGAATTGGGAGCTTTCCATAATTCTAAAATCTTTGACACCGATTCATTTTTGTGTTGTAAAGTGAAATTCCTGACAATGCTAACGTGGCAGTTGGGGTGAGTCCAGCTCTGCCCACATAAATATGACTTGGTGCTTGTGTTCAAGGCTTTTCCTTCTGGGCCCCGTAATGGCCCTATCCTCAAATTAACAAACAGTAATGACAGGTTTCAGGAGGTAAACAAGCCTGTCCTTCCACTGGACACAAACTCAAAACTCCCAAAGTCATGGTTATTAAGAAAAGCTATAATGGAAGAACTATGAGGAAAACCTACCACATCCTCTTTGGTAAATGGTACAATAACAAAATTCACTAATGGAAGAAGGCAGGGACAGATACTAACTATAATACATGATTTTCAACTGTTATTTGCGAACATGTACAAAAACATACACACAATTAGAACTGTATCAATATGAAATACAAATTCAAGGTTCAGGTATACACAGAAGCCTCTCTCGTACTGCTAATCTGAACAAGGTTTATTGTAGCTTCACGTTTATAACTCTAGGGGAGGAAGTTAGTATTACTGATGTTGGTTTCTACTCTGTCATCTGAAAAGCCCACCTCACTCAAATAACCACAGAAATCAAAGATGTCCCTGCCCCGCTTTAGGACAATTCATCCATCCCTACTTTCCTTATCAGAGCACTGTCCTTTTGTTCTGAAAGACTGAATGATTAGTTTCTGTCAGCTCCCTATCTGAAAGTTAAGTAGACTTGATCTCTTTTGATCAGAGGTCTAAATTTGTCCATATGTCTTTCTAATATTCTGACGTAACTCCTATCTCCCCTGTACTTACACAATTCTGAATACTTAACCATGATATGCATTATACAAATTTGAAGAACATGAATGTGTAAAGCAAAATTACTTTGAAAATGTCAAGTTTTCTTAATAAACGTCATCCTTTCATTCAAGTACTAAAGTGCTTCCCATTTGACAGCAGTGATTGCTTTAAACAACTGGATGAACGGTGAAACATTCTCCAACACCTCTAATCCTTGCCCTGTCTCAGGAAATACAACACACTCAGCCCTTCACTGTCCACCTCCCCGCTAGGGGACAGAGGACTTAGATCCTCTTCTCCTGGTCGAGAATCCCTGATACTGAAGAACTGGCATTGCCAGCTAGATATTTTGTTGAGCTTTGCCTTTCCATAATTTGACTGTAAAACAACAGATTTTTGCCTTCCCAGATATGTCCTTTTTTTTTTTTTATAATATCTCAATCTGCTTTTTGAACCCTACAGCTCTCTTGTATTTCTCCTTCCTTACAAGATTTTAATACACTTCATTAAGAGGGTAAGATAACCCCTCTGGAGAATCACCAAACTAAAGTATAATTTCTGAATTACCTATCATGATAAAGCTCAATAACTAAGCTTGAGTAAACAATTTTACTCAGTATTCAATTTAAATTGAAGCTTAAGTATTCAATATAAACAGAAGTAAACAGCATCGTTGGTAAAATGAATATTACAATGTTGAGTATATTCTGATTATTAAATTATTTAAACTTCATACTTGAAAACTAATGTAGAGACTTTTTATTTTTTTTAAGTCTGATCATCTTTTATTTATTTATTTTAAAATGTTTTTTCATTTATCTGGCTGTGTCAGGTTTTCTGTCATGTGGGATCTTTGGCTGAGGCACACGGGCTCTCTAGTTGGGTCACGGGGACCCCGGAGCACACACATTCAGTAGCTAGAATGATAATGCATACAGAGCTTTAAAAATAGTTTTGGAGAAAATATGGTACATTTATTCCCAAATTTTAAAAATGATTTTCTATGCCTAAGTTAAGCAGATTGTAAAGAAAAGACAGAAAGGGTCTCAGATCCAAGATGAAGGGCCCAAATGAAATCACTCAGTGAGATGGAGGTCCACAGCCCCCAGCAAGGCACACAGTTTAAAATTTAACGCCAGTGGTACCAGGGAGGGGGCCCGCTTCTTTGGCTGTCCTGTCAGTATTCCGCACCGATGCACTTTGCGATGGTGTTCAGCTGGATATTTGAAGTTCCTTCATAAATCGTGCCTTAAAGAAAGGGGAGAAAAGGAGCATAAAGGAGTGGGGCCACAGTAAGAGTCTGTACAAGAATCAGGTCTGCAAACACCACCTCTGCATTTACTCTAAAACTGTACCAGGAACACTATCCAATGTCCCCTAAATGTGGTATTATTTGACAAGGTAATCTTACCTAAGAGATAACAATATTCCACTTGATTTACAGATTTCCAGAATCAGTATTAAACAGGTGAGTTTCCCGTTCCTAAACTATCAATGCACAAGCCTGGATGGTTTCCTGGGAATAGGCAGCTTTTATAACCGGCTGAGTTTCTATCTTCCCACCTGGCAGTAGAGCAGCGTAACGCTCAAGCTTGGTTACCCACTAAATGTCTAAAATTAGAACTGAGCTTCCAGCAACAGCATTAAGCCAGTCAAAAATATTAACATTTTTAGTAAAAGAAAAATTAAGACAGTAGAATTTGTTGTGGTTTTACCAAAAGGCCTTCAGAGGCCTTGAGGCATTTAAAAAGACAATTTGATGTTTAAAAAATAATAAATCTACTTTTTTGAAGGAAGAAGTAGTGGGGGAAAAATCCAGCCACAAAAAAAGGAGAGCCAAGAAACATAGTAACTGAAGACTTAAAACTGCCTCTGCCCAGGTGCCAGTAGCAACAACGAAAGCATCAAACCAACGCCACAGCCTGAAACGCCTAAGAGTCAGAGCAAACGAAATAGGTGTTAAAAACTCTATTTACCAATCTTCGCATCTCGGAAATATTTTTCCACAGGGTAACTTTTGGTGTAGCCCACTCCTCCCATCCACTCGATACACTTGCTGGTAATGAGGCCTGCCAGCTACCAAAAAGAAGCACAAATCATGCTGAAACCACATAACTTACACATGACCGACACTAAAACATTCTTAGTAACATGGATTCACTGCCATTGGCAATTGGAAGGAGCGAGGTTATTTTGTAAGTTAACATTTCTTCGTCCCAGTCTCTATACCATTTATGGAAAATTTCCTATTAGTTCATAAAATTCTTAAGAGAATTAGGGTCTTTGTTTTAGACTTGTACACTTGTCGACGGTGTCATTTACTCAGCAAATGTTAACCAAGGGCCTTCTTGTCTCATCCACTCTGCCAGGGTGCTGACCAGTCACTGCCCTTTCGGTCCTGCTGGTCATTCAGAGAGACAGATGTTGAACCACGATCACCGAAACTGAAAAACCATGGGGTCAGAGAAGAGCCTGTGGGAGGAGCTGCTGTGGTTTAGACGGGGCAATGGGTGAGGGAGGTACAGCTTCGCTGACAACTAAAGGGCAAGTCAAAGGACATTTCAAACTGAGGACCGACGCGGAGAAAGGCTCCAAGGGGGAAGCGGGTTCATCGACCTCAAAGGCCTGAGGACCAGTGGGCTGGGGTCGGGGTGAGCTGTGAAAAGGGGATGGGTGTGGGCAGCAGTGGGCCTCATGTGATGTGAGCAGTTTAAATAATCTGCTGGCCCCCAAAGGTGTCCCCAGGAGAATCCCCAGAAAGTATAAATGTGCATCACCTACATGGCATAGGAACTTGCAGGCTGGTTAAGTTAAGGGATGATCCCAGGTTATCTGGGCAGGTCCCGTGTCATCACAAGGGTCCTTACAAGGGAAAGAGGGAAGTAGAGAAGGGTGCTGTGACCACAGACACAGGAATATCTAACACACTACACGCTGCTGGCTGTGAAGACGGAGGAAGGGGTCCTGAGTCTCGGAAAGCGAGTGGGTTCTAGAAGCTGGGGAAGAAGAGGAGATGGACTTTCACCCAGAGCCCCCGGGAAGGCAACTCCACACTCAAATTTCACCCCGTGTGTGTGTGCATGCACACATGTGTGCAGACACATGTGTGTGAATGTGTGTGCATGTGCGTGTGTGTACTCAGTCGCTCAGTCGTGTCCAACTCTCTGCAACCCCATGGACTGTAGCCTGCCAGCTCCTCTGTCCATGGGATTCTCCAGGCAAGAATACTGGAGTGGGTTGCCATGTCCTCCTCCAGGGGATCTTCCTGACCCAGGGATCGAACTCAAGTCTCTGTGCGTCTCCTGCACTGCAGGCGGATTCTTTACCACTGCACCACCTGTGAGGCTCATTTCAGATGTCTTGCCCCAGAACTGTGAGATGATAGAACTGTCCTGTCTCTAAATTTTCAGTAATTTGTTCAAAGCAACAATAGGTGAATAAAAAGTTCCCATTTGTTGTGAGGAGTCACTGAAGGGTTTAAAACTGGAGCATAGCATGGCCTCATGGACACCTTGAAAGGGACACTGGACTGGAGGAAGCCACAGGGACCAACAAGAAGTTAGAAGCTGCCTCTGGTGTTTTGGTAAAGAGGTGGCACAGCTTGGACTAGACGATTGGTAATAAATACTAGGGGAGAAAGAAACAAAATCGAGACAAATTGAGGGGCGGAATTCTCATAAAGGATGACGGATTCAACAGGGAGTGGGGGCAAAGGAGGGGCGTTGAGGGGACTCAGGTTTGTGACTGTGCAGGGCGGGAAGGGAGGGTGGCGGGGTGGGTAAAGCAGAAGTGGGTCTGTTAGTCTGGAGCTCAGAAGGGAGGTTGAGGCACAAGATTAGACCTGGGGACTGAAGGGGTTAAAGAAATATCTGAGGCCAGAGAGTGACTAACACACTGCCTGTGATGAGAGCCAGGTTTCAACCCAAGCCCAGCGTGTTACGTGCTGAGTACAGTCAACACGAGGATGGTATCTTCCTGCGACTTTCTATTTCACGTTCTCTCCAGGGCATTTGCTTCGCCCCAACTTGGAACCACAGCCACGATGCCAGTGTGCAGCTGAGGCCCACCTAGGGGTTTACAGTGGCTTTTCCACCTGACCTGGATGACTTGGTTTCCACCCGAGAGCCAAGAGAACATGGAAACCTTAGAGAGTTAAAGCACCTTCCTATGGCAGCTTTACTTTCTTGCATTTCCTGTGTAGGAACTAGAAGGTCCATGTTATTTTACTTGAAAAACAAACAAATGTTCAAGCAACGTTCCTAAATGACAGGCTTAATAAATAAATTTCTTAAAAATTAAAAGACTGCAACCTGAAACTATCACAGCATTGTTAATCGGCTATACTCCAATACAAAATAAGTTTTTTAAAAAAAAATTAAAAGACTGCATTACTCGTGTTTGTTTTACCTCTGATGCATAGTATTTGGCCATAGATGCTTCTTTAATCATTGGCCTTCCAGCTTCTAAGAGCCTCGCAGCATTGTATGTCAGTAATCGTGCAGCTTCCAGCTGGGTTGCCATGTGAGCCACTTGGTGTTGGAGCCCCTGGAATAGTCAGATCCAATGTAGAGAATCACGATTTCTGGAAACACAGCTCATTGTCAAAATCCCGCCTGTATATGGAACACTGACAGACTCAAAATATACTTGCCCAAAAAAAACCATTCATTTTGCAAAAGTGTTAGTTAGTTGTATCCAACTCTTTTCAACCTCATGGACTGTAGCCCGCCAGGCTCCTCTAGTCCATGGAATTCTCCAGGCAACAATACTGGAGTGGGTAGCCATTCCCTTCAAGGGATCTTCCCAAACCAGGGATCGAACCCAGGTCTCCTGATTGCAGGCAGATTCTTTACTGAGCCACCAGAAGGCACTTTAAAACCTGCAATCTAAAATAAACCACTCCACATATTGCTTCTGAAAAATTTTTCAAAGTTCATGTAAATTGTTTACAACTGCCGAGATTTAAAGCCTTCCCTGGTGGCTCAGTGGTAAAGAATCTGCCTGCAATGTAAGAGCCGTGGGAGATGCGGGTTTGATCCCTAGATCGGGAAGATTCCCTGGAGGAGGGCATGGCAAACCACTCCAGTATTCTTGCCTGGAGAATCCCATGAACAGAGAAGCCTGGCGGGCTACAGCCCATGGGGTCGAGAAGAGTCAGATACAACTGAAGTAACTTAGCATGCATGTGAAGATTTAAAAGATAAATTATCGTAGAATTATGTTTAAAAATGTGAGTGTTATTTTTAATACTGTGTCAAGCACTTGAAACATCTGAAAGAAAGTGAAAGCCGCTCAGTCGTGTCCGGCTCTTTGTAACCCCATAGACTATAGCCTGCCAGGCTCCTCTGTCCATGGAACTCTGCGGGTCAGAATACTGGAAAGAGTAGCTGTTCCCTTCTCCAGGGGATCTTCCTAACCCAGGGATCGAACCCAGGTCTCCAGCATCGCAGGCAGATGCTTTACCATCTGATTCACCAGAGAAGCCCCTTAAAACATCTATTTGATTCCAAATCATCCTAAAGAGTATGTAGTGTTATCTTTATTTTACAGATGAAGCAGCCGAGGTTTGCAGAGGTGATGTAACATGCTCAAGGACTAAGCCAGCAAGACAAAGAACCAGCATTCTAACCCAGGATGTCTGACCACAAACCCCAGGCTCTGGAACTTGGAAGCCGCGAGGAGGCAGCTCCCAAGTGCTCACCGGTGTGTCCTCAATCGCGCCATAACCAGGCCTCGAGGATACTGTTCTGCCCTTGGAGAAGGCCAATGAAGTCACAAGCATACACACAGAGGCCTGTTCCTTCCTCCCTGTGCCTCTCCCTTTAAAATCCCGAGAGGATTCCCTTGCGGCTTTGTAACGAAGCTTTTCATTAACAGGAAGACGCGAGTATGCAACGGTAGAAAGATGCTAATAATTACATACCTGAAAATCAAATACCCTTCTGCCAAACTGTTCCCTTTCTTTAATATATGGAATAGTGCAGTCAAAACAGCCTTGAGCCAGTCCCAGCATCTGTTAAAAAAAAAATCAGAATTTCTTATTTTTTATTAATACTTTATGTTCTTGATTATTCAGGTTACAAATTCTTTTTACATGCAAATTGAAAAGTTGGGGTAGAGAAAGAACTAGGCATACCAAGATGGTGAGGCATATGTTAATGACCTTCACCCACTGCATTTATAGAACTTAAGTTCTAGTAATTGGGAGAACACTTCCCTGATGGCTCAGAGGGTAAAGAACCTGCCTGCCAATGCAGGAAATACAGGAGACTCAGGTTCGATCCCTGGGTTGGGAAGATTCCCCAGAGAAGGAAATGGCAACCCACTCCACATGCTTGCCTGGGAAATCCCATCAACAGAGGAGCCTGGTGGGCTACAGTCCATGGGGTCGCAAAAAGTTGGGTGTGACTCAGCAGGCAGGAAGGCAGGGTGCTCCATCTTTCTCTGTGTTCTATTGCCACTGTCACTAAGCTTAGATTAGGAAGTCATAAAGTCGTGAATTGGGAGAAAATGTGAGTAATTTCCTATGAAGAAGAGTATACTTGATTCCAGCATGGAGGCAGACTTTTTGGTGTGGTTATGCCCACTTTTACGGATTCTTCTTCTTTATGCTTGAGTCTCTAGACACAAACTAAGCCTCAGAAATTTTATTGCTTCTGAACCTTCTATCTTCTGGTCCATTTCATATATGATCAGGATTAATAAGAGCTTTGGTGCTGGATAAGACTCTTGAGAGCCCCTTGAACAGCAAGGAGATCAAACCAGTCAATCCTAAAGAAAACCCTGAATATTCATTGGCAGGACTGATGCTGAAGCTGAAGTTCTAATACTTTGGTCATCAGTTACGATGAGCTGACTCAGTGGAAAAGACCCTGATGCTGGGGAAGACTGAAGGCAGGAGGAAAAGAGGGTGATAGAGGATGAGATGGTTGGATGGCATCACCAAATCAATGGACCTGAGTTTGAGTGAACTCTGGGAGATGGTGAAGGACAGGGAAGCCTGGCGCGATGCAGTCCATGGGGTCACAAAGAGTCAGACAGGACTTAGCGACTGAATAACAAGAGCTTCGGTGGGTTGGGTGTCAGGACGTAAAGGAGCAGTGTTTCTCAACCCTGACAGCACGTCAGAATCATCTGCTGCTGCTGTTGCAAAGTCACCTCAGTCGTGTCCAACTCTGTGTGACCCCATAGACGGCAGCCCACCAGGCTGCCCCGTCCCTGGGATTCTCCAGGCAAGAACACTGGAGTGGGTTGCCATTTCCTTCTGCAATGCATGAAAGTGAAAAGTGAAAGTGAAGTCGCTCAGTCATGTCTGACTCTTAGCGACCCCATGGACTGTAGCCTACCAGGCTCCTCCGTCCATGGGATTTTCCAGGCAAGAGTACTGGAGTGGGGTGCCATTGCCTTCTCCGTCAGAATCATCTAGGGGAACTCAAATAATAAAAATACCAATGTGGGGCTGCCCTGAGCAGTAACCTCTCCAGGACCACAAATGCTCAGCCACCCTCCTTCCCTTGCCGCTTGACTTAGAGCAGAATATGAGAGGGACCATTTTCATACTGTTCATGGGGTTCTCAAGGCAAGAATACTGAAGTGGTTTGCCACTCCCTTTCCCAGTGGACCACATTTTGTCAGAACCCTCCATCTGCCTGGCCTGCTGCAGTCCATGGGGCTGCGGAGTTGGACACGACTGAGTGACTGAACTGATGAGAGGGACCATAAAGCTAAGAGTCTATCCAGCACTCGGGGTGAGTCCTTCAAAGCACAGCGCTTCTTTCTGGAGCGACGAAAATGTTCTAGGATAAGAGTGGTGACCGCTAAGCAACATTGGGAATATAACACATGCTACTGAATTATTCACTTTAAAATGATTAATTTTGTTACACAAACCTCACCTCAATAAATTATTTTCAATGGTGGAAAAACAAACAAACAAACAATGTGGGGGTCTAGCAACCAAACCCAAACCCTGGGTGTGGGACGGAAGGGGGAGGGAGAGTGGGCCTGAGCACCAGCATTCTGAAAACTCTTTAATGATTTAATGCACAGCGAGAGTTGGGACCACTGACACAGAGATGCCAGTAAAAATATCAGTGTATACATGTGAGGATCAAATCAGGATATGGTGGCAGTTATAGCTGGATTGTCTCATTGCCATCCCCATCTCCATAAGAACTGAATGAATTTGAGCTTAGAAACTGTTTCTACATTTCAACATTAGGTAGCTGTTAAATCACTATCTAATTAGATCAAACCATGTAGGTTTTAGAAAAAGGAAAAAGAAAATCAATAGTTAAGCTTTGGGGGGAAATGCCCACAAACTTATATTTCATTAGTGTTCATTCAAATTTTTCCTCAGCCTTTTACTTTGAACTTTCTGGAGGATGGAATATTATGCACCATTATATTAAGGACAAAACCCAAACCAAGTCAAAACCCCAAAAGCAAATTAAAATGAAGCAGCAACTCACTGTACTTTCGGCTGTGAGAGAAGATGCTGCTGCTAAACTCTTACAACTAAAGTTCACAGGATGTCAACAATATAGTTTATGGACACAAATTGTAGTGATCACTTGTCAGGCAACAGAGGCTTTTCCAAAACAGTGTACAATGTTCACTATAAATAGTGAAAAACTAAAATTCTTTATAACTACAGAGTTTTAAGGATGGACGCCTTCAGTTCACTGTTACAGGTGCCTCCCTCTCTAAAAGGCATTCACAGTATTAATCAAGAAACAATAACTACCAGACCTTACTCTTTGTTTCTCTTTTTTCTGACCTTAACTTTTAATTAGGTTATACAATAACCTGGAATAATTAGACTAAAGCCCAGGCTGTTATTTACTGCCAGCCATCTGTATTATTTATGTGTCTGGGAAGAACAAAATCCAGTGCTATAGTTTTTAATGCCATATCTGATGAAGCTGAATCACAGGAAAAACTTTAAAATGAAAAGATAAGCCAGTTCTCTTTACTGATATGTTATCTGTGCTTTGTGGGAAATATGGGTTAAGTTTTGAGCTAAGAATATTTTATTAGCAGATTAACAGTAGTTAAGAAAAATCTAGAGTAAAATTATAATTTAACTACTCCAAATAGTTGATATATGCAGTATCTTCAAAATCTAAAAGCTGTACGTTTTTGAGTTCTGAATACTCATTGATTAAAAGTTAATATGTTACAAAAATGAATTCATAAAACCAAAGATTTCACTTTGTGATTCTAGAAAGCAACTGGAGTCATCTAACAGAAAAATTTAATATGCTATTTAAAGGGCAAATTTGGTTAAAAAAAATTGAATTGTTCTTATCTTATATATCTGTTTAATTGTTGCCATTTTATCTCTAAGTGCCAGGCCAAAAATTTGTTTGATTTTCACATGCAAAACATTAAGTAAAAATCTTTCATTATCTACAGAGACTCTCACTACACAATAGACTGTAACGTGTTCCTTTTTTCTGAAAGATTTATTTACTTATTTTAAATGTTTATTTATCTGGTTGCGCTGGGTCTTGGTTGTGGCACCTGGGATCTTCGATCTCCCTTGCGGCACGTGCGATCTGGTTCCCCAACCATGGATCAAACCTGGGCCCCCTGCACTGGGAACATGGAGTCAGCCACTGGACTGCCAGGGAAGTCCCCTGAATGTTACTTGTTCTTAATTTTTAAAATTGCAAAATGAATTCCATGCTTTGAAAAGTTGATTTTCAAAAAAAAATACCACATTTAATCTACAATGTACTTAAGTTATCAATCCAAGTATTAGATAATACTTTAATGCTCTCAAAGCAGAAAAAAACTGTTAGCTCTAAGCCACTATTTGGGTCTCAGGACATTACATAATTGACCAAAGCAGAATTTTAAAGAAATCACAGCCAGAAGCTATTCTTTCGCTTCATGGAAGGGAAGGGCGCCATCTTGTGTTGAAGAGCTTCCAAATACTCACTGGTTTTACTGATTTTTTTTTTCTTTTTACATTTTAATTGACTGTGTGTGGAAGAATCAAGTTAAAGGGTAAAATCTGACTAACCTGTGCAGCGATTCCTATTCTGCCTTCATTAAGACTCCCGATGGCGTACTTATAGCCGTGCCCAACTTGCCCCAGGATATTTGTTTTTGGAACCTGAAAAGAAAAATGTGCAGTTATTCCTCAATTTAATTTGCCATAATTCATTTTGATTATATATTTTTAAATGCACATATACTCTTAGTTTCTGTGATAACACTCTAGCATAGTATTCATTAAACTCCAAGAAAATTGTCCAGTATGTCTCTGTAACTCCTTCTAAACTGCTTCCCACGCACTCTCAGGGGGATAGAACTCAAGTCCACGCTGTTCACTACTGCATCCTCCAGAGCCTAGCACAGACATCTTTTGAATCTAGAAGAATGAAATCTCATACAATTAATCAACAACATAAATGAATAACAATTTCCACCTCCCCCTCCCCGAACTCTTACTTGTATGCTACAATGTGAGATAAACTATCAGGAATAACAGAAAACGTGGACGGGTAGTCAGCCTTTCTTCCGTTTAGACTATTACTGTGACAAGAATCAATGGAGGGGTGCATGTGGACACGTGCGTGTGGACACAAGATAAAGCAGGAGCGAAGAAACAGATTAAACTGTTTACTGACTAGGAGCAATTAAAAAAAAAAAAAAATACACTTGGTAGAATTCCCTGGTGGTCCAGTGGTTAGGAGTCTGTGTTTTCACTGCTGGGGGCACAGGTTTGATCCCTGGTTGGGGAACGAAGATCTCACAAGCCGTGTGGCATGGCCACAAAAATAAACCTGCTTTATGGATAGCAGGAGAGAAATTTAAAAAAAATACGCTTAGCTTCTTAACATGAGCAGTTAGGAGACAAGAGTGGGCAGCATGGGGAAAGCAAAGGGAGATGAGGAGAAGAAAGAGAGCTGGGGTGCAGCAGTGAGGCTCACACGACCCCATAAGGACACCCCAGGAGCACATACACAGTCACCAGGGAGCCAAAAAGGCGACATTCTCACCAGCGGCAGCTGATGGATGGCTGATGGATCGCATCCGGCCCTACCGCAGTCAGGTCTAAAGCACCCCATCCCAGTCATCGTTTTTTTTTTTTTAAGACTCAGCTCTCACCTGCGGTGGGGCTGCCTAGCTGTTTTCCACTCTTCCTGGGCAACAGCCCCACCTTGTGGCCTTGCTGTGGGCTTCCTCCTCCGAAGCATGTTTGGTGCAGAAGTAACAGGTTGCTCAACTATGAATGAGATGACTTCTCTGGGTTGGCACTTGAGACCAGCGGCTGGGCAGACAGGGTTTCAACCTTGGTCTCAACGCTTGTGAGAAGCACACTGAGGTCATGAACTCAACTAAGATCACTGTTCAAGAGGTTTACAAAATACTCTCCTGTGTAGGACTAATAATTTTGATACCTTACTCGCAACTATACATACAGGCAGAGCTTATTCCTTGTCTAAGATACCCACCTTGACATTTTCAAATGTGACTGGGCAGGTGGAAGATGCTCTGATTCCCAATTTGTTCTCTGGTTTCCCTACATGAAGGCCCTCGGTATCACCATCGACCAAGAAGCAGGTAATTCCTTTATACCCCTGAAATGCAGATTTAAAATGCTATCACCACTTTGACTGAGAAGATCTCTTGTTTCCAAAGGGCTCAAAGTAAACAGAAAACTAAAAGCAGACTTCAGCACTAATTACTAATGAACTCAGAGTTGCACCATGTGTGTTATGAAACCAGAGTGGTGCAAGTAGATTCAAAATCAAGAACTTCACACTTTCAGAAACTACTGTTGCTATCAAAATTATTAAGCAACACAAAAGTATTACATGATTAATTAATTCCCCATCTTAAATTTAACTTTATGTTTCAAAATTTTATTAAATGTTACCCTAGAGAAAAAACAAAAGCAATCTTTACCATTTTGCTATATGTCTATTTTTCAACTGAATGTGTATGTGTGTGCTCAGTCATGTCCAACTCTTTGCAACCCCAGGGACTGTGGCCCACCACGCTCCTCTGTCCATGATGGATACTCTAGGCAAGAAAACTGGGTTGCCACTGTCTTCTCCAGGGGATCTTCCAGACTCAGGATTGAACCCGTGTCTCCTGTGACTCCTGCATGGGCAGGAGGATTCTTTACTCCTGAGCCATCTGCGAAGCCCTTTTTCTTTTAAATAAGAATAAGCCCTTCTTATTTTAAGAATGTAATAAAACCTTCTTAAAAATAAATGTGCTAGAAAAACAATTTTAAAAAATAAAAGTGCTACGGGACTTCCCTGGCTGTCTAGTACTTAAGACTTCACCTTTCAATGTACGGGGTGTGGGTTCAATCCCTGGTTGGGGAGCTGAGATCCCACAAGCCTCCTGGCCAAAAAATAAAACAGAAGCAACACTGTAACAAATGCAATAAAACTTAAAATGATCCACATCAAAAATAAATAAATGTACTAAATAGCTACTTAAATTCATTATTGAACAGAAAATCTGAAATTCTATAAAATTTAAGATTTTAGCCTCCTGTCTAACAGATTAGGAGATTAATTAAATGGTCCTCCATGTAGCTAAAATTTATTGTTAATTGTAATATTTGTTTTAGGAGGTTAGTAAATAAGCAGATGAAAAGATGTCAGCTGTCTAACCTTTCCAATTCTGAGGAGAATGGAGAATTTAAGACTAAGTCCTAAGAAGAAAATGCAAGTAAAGAAAAGAAACAAAGAGAAAAGATGAGGGAGGCAATGGCTAGCACGTTTTTCTTCAAACTTACAGCAGAAAAGTCTGCATTTGCCATTACCACGAACAGCCCAGCAATCTCAGCACTGCTAATCCACATCTTTGACCCATTGATGATGTAATAATCTCCCTTTTTATCAGCTCTGGTCTTCATAGCAAATGAATCGCTACCTGCTCCAGTCTCTGAAATGCAGATACTTGATGCCTACACATGTGAGGAAAAAATTCCAAATTAAGACCTGTATTTATATTCTGCATAACAAATACCCACTTACAGCAAAATCAACACTTGAAAATCAAAAACTTCTGGCTACTTCCAAAAGACTGTGTGTATCGAAATAGTAACAGCATTCTGACAGCATTATTTCCCAAAATACATCCCACTGTTTGTCTAGGTCAGACTTAAAGATCTAAGCACACATATTCAAAGTTACATTTCATTAAACTGGTTTTCATAATTGCAATGTAAATGAAACCATCAATCAAAACAATAGATGTAATTAGGCCCAAAACAGAAATAATTTAGTTGTGCAAAGGTAATTCTCTAAATTTCCGAGTGTATTTTTCTAGTGTGTATTAGCCACTCAGTCATGTCCAACTCTTTGCGATCCCATAGACTGTAACCCACCAGGCTCCTCTATCCATGGAATTCTCCCGGCAAGAATACTGGAGTGGGGCGTCATACCCTTCTCCAGGGGATCTTTCTGATCTAGGGATCCAACCCAGGTCTCCTGCGTTGCAGGCACATTCCTTACCGTCTGAGCTCATTAATTTATTGAGCATTGCTTGAGTAATTAGTGGTGCTGTGTTGTGGTCTTAAACAGAAAAGCCAACACTGTAGCTACTTTTCTCCTGAAAACATCCTACATTTAGACAAGATCAGATCCATTTAAACAACTCATGTCAACTCACCTTTTCTGTAGCTAGCTTGGGCAAATAGGTAGCCTTCTGTTCTTCTGTTCCATATTTTCCAATCATCCTGTTAATTAATGTGTTCTGAATGTCACATAGCAGAGCCACAGATGCATCAACTTTGGCTAACTCCTCTATCACTAGGACAGAGGAAAAAAATGAAGCTCCTGTTCCTCCATATTTTGTGTCAATTTCAATACCCATCAACTAAAGGAAAAAGAAGGAAATATACATTAAGAAAGCTATTTTTTATATGGGACAATTTCTTGCAAGAATGAGTTCAAAAATAATTTGTAATTATATACATTCTTAATTTTTAAGTTCTGTACGTATATCTTATTTTTATTTGGTATGGCTCTATCCCTCTAAGTAACAACAAAAAAAATCTATAACAAACAGGAAAATCTATAACAGAAATATATTTTCAAAAGATAAAATGACATGCTAGAACTATCAACTATTTGCTTTTGGGATCTAAAAAACAAAAATAAGAGAGGTAATATAAAGGATACTGAAATGGAATAGCAATAAAATATGTAATAAGGAAACTGGAGAGAGCAGTGAATATCTCCAATTTCATTGAGTAGAATTTCTCTGAGTCAGTGCCCTCCACCTTGACCCTTTAAACTGAGATAATAATTGAATGAATAACTGAATGGCCATTCCTTTTGGGGCCATTTCAGCAAGTCCAGATGGTTAGCAGACCACATGTGGTCTAGTGTTTTCTAGAATCACACAAGACAAGGCCTAGGTGCCTGACAATCGTGGTCAAAACTGCTCAAGGCTTTTCAGTAACTGCCTGACTATTCAGTAACCGGTCTTCAGTCTGGAACATGAAACATCCACAATATTCTGTTTTTTAAGTGTCCTTGTTTCAGCAAGAGAATGTGTGCACATGTAATTCAAGACCCAAAACTGTGTATACTCTGACTTCTCTTCACATAGAATAAATCTTCTGCCTTTTACTAAGGTGGGTGGGGGGAGACACAAAGCTGTGACCAGGCAAAGAGGAATGCTTCTCTCTGCCCTCTCCAGGTAGTAGGGAGTTGCACGCGCTGCAGCCAGGGTATGGCTGTTGTGTTTTTAGCTGATGGCAAACTTAGCTGATAGGAAGTGTGAACCATAAAGGGGAGGATAGAAAGGCTGAGCAAACCAGCAATGATGTTCTATGAGGAAGAATTCAGGACTGGGAGGTGCCTGAAGGCTGACGGAGGTGTGCGAATATTAGACTATCGTATCTTTAACAGCTGTCAGAGACACTGCTTCTCTAAAAAGGTCACCGATGGACATATTTGTTAATTATCTTGGCAGGTGACCTCTGTAGAGGTCAGAAGTTAGGAGTCACGTGAGGCCGAGAATAGCTGATGCAAGATATGAAATGAAGCAGACCCCCCAAGGGGTGTGTGACAAGCAGGCAGCAGTGGCTGTGATGCGGCAGGCAATCTGTCGCTGCAGATGACCCTGCCTGCAAGAACTACCCCCTCGCGAGAGCGAAGCTCAAACTGTGGAACCCCAAGACCTCTCAGAGAAGCCTTGAGGTTCTCTATAAACGGACCTGGCTGAGAAATGGATGCTTTCTGAACCACTGTGACTTCACATAAGATTCTATTTTCCCAACAGTTTCACTGCTAAAAGAAAGCTGAAAAACTACTACTATATGGTATTAAAAAAAAAAAAAAAAACTAGTATTATTTGAACAGTAAGAAATAAAACAATCACTGGAAAAGGCTAATTTTCAAACAGGATAACTAGTTAAGATTTAAGCCAATGGCTCTGAACTAATAGGGACTATTAGTTCTGGAATAGCCTTGTGTGCTAAGTTGCTAAGTGTCCGACTCTGTGCAACCCCATGGACAGGAGCCCACCAGGCTCCTCTGTCCATGGGATTCTCCAGGCAAGGATACTGGAGTGGGTTGCCATGCCCTCCTCTGGGGGATCTTCCCAATGCAGGGATCCAACCTACATCTCTTTACCACTGCATTGGCGGGCAGGTTCTTTACCACTAGCGTCACCCGGGGTAGCCTTGCATGTGTGGGCTTAGTCGCTCACTCATGTCCAAGTCTTGGTGACCCCATGGACTATAGCCCAGCAGGCTCTACGGGGATTCTGCAGGCAAGAATACTGGAGTGGGTTGCCATGCCTTCCTCCAGGGAATGTTCCCGACCCAGGGATCGAACCCAGGCCTCCCACACTGCAGGCGGATTCTCTACCAGCTGAGCTATCAGGGATAGTCTTAGTATTCCAAAAAAAATCTTCCCACCTGTACAGAAGGAAGAGATGAAGAGTCCGGTGATTCTGAAATGTTCTCCGTGGGGTTCCCATGCTGATAACCTCTCCCTATACTCACAGTCAGAACATTTCTATTTTTATCTATTTTATATACTGTGCTTCTATTAAAGCACCATGAGTTTCTAATTAAAATGTTGGAAATTGGTTGCCTGGGTTAATTCTGATGGATGCCAGATACGAACCTCTTGCTTTTAGATTTCCTACATACACAGAGATTCGGGTAGATGCTCTGGTGTGAAGTTTTACTAAAGCAAGGTTTCGTAACCTTGGCGTTACTGAGCTGGATAATTCTGTGTCTCAGCAGGCCATCCTGTGCACTCTGTGATGTTCGGCCTGCATCTTCCTCGATGTCACAGCACACCTAGTTGTGACTACCACATCTTCAGACATTGCCAGATGTCCTCTGGGGAACAAAAATAGCCCCCAGTTGAATACCACTGGTCTGAAGAAATCACTCTTGCTTCTAACGTTTTACATAGAAAGCACCGGTATTTCTAATTTTAAAGTTAATTCAATTAAAAAAATTTTTTTAACTAGGCTCTCAATCTGAAAGAGAAGTCACATAATTCTGACTAGGAAATAATGCCATCATTACCATTCCTAAATTTAAAAGTATGCATACATTTTAACACTGGAAGGTATTTATGAAAGTTTGAAATTAGAATAATCATTAATTATATACCCCTTGTTGAAATAATCCTTGTATTATGGATTTTTCCATTTTTGAATCTTCATCCATTTTTGAAACAAAAGGAGCAACTTGTTCTTGGGCAAATTTTTTAACTGTAGGGGAAAAAAAAAACTAATAAGTCTTTATCTTATAAATCTGGCATGTATTAATTTAAAAAAGAAAAAAGGAGGACTTAAAATTAATGACAAAAATCCCATTCACAAACTTAGGAGAACACCTCCCCGAGTCCTGTCGCAGGCCGTGTGATCTCAGGTTCACTCACCTGCGCTCTTGATCATCATCTCCTCATCCGTAAATGTTTGCAGAGGAGCAAGAGGTAGTCCATTGCTTGTCGCTTTGAGCTGAGCTTCTGACTGAGAACAATTTAGGGCATGAGGAGGAGTTTTCCAGGAAGACAGGCAGCTTGGGAAGTTTCTTCGTAGCTGTGAGAACAGTCGCCATTGAGTAGGGAATACTCGCACGCGCGCCCGCGCGCGCGAGGGCAGAAAAGCGCGAGGGCAGAAAAGAGGAGGGAACGTCAGCTGCTTTGGGAGTTACCTTTACAAACCCACCCTTTGTAACTTCTTTCAGCAAAATAAGAGAGATTGGCCTGGCGCGTTAAGATTCACCATCCTGTGACCAAAAACCCAAGCTGGGTTATCCGGGAAGGAGCTGTTCTAAAGGAACACGTCTCCCCACATAATTACTTCTTACCTTCGAGGAAACACAACGTTCCAGGTGGAACTCATTCTTCAGAGGACATGTTTCTGTAACTTCTTGGCTAGGAAAACTGGACTCTAACAGTACTGACTGACCACAGTGAAGAGAATTCTCTCGTGGGGCAGGGATGCGTGAGAGCCCGGGGACAGCTGAGGGAGCTGAGTGTCCCAGCTGCCCTGCCTGGCTGCAAGAATCTCTGCTTTTTGGGTTTCTGTGGCCAGTGTTTTTTTTTTTTTTTTTTTTTTTTCTTCAGCTTCTCATTAATTAGTACCAGAAGATACAGGTTAAGAAAACAGGCTCCAGAGTCCAAAAGAACTTGTGTCAGTCTGGCTGCTTATGTGATCTTGAAGTGAAAAGTGAAAGTCACTCAGTCATGACCAACTCTTTGTGACCCCATGGACTATAGTTCATGGAATTCTCCAGGACAGAATACTGGAGTGGGTTGCCTTTCCCTTCTCCAGGGGATCTTCCCAACCCAGGACTGAACTCAGGTCTCCGGCAGATTCTTTACCAGCTGAGCCACAAGGGAAGCCTAAGGATACTGGGATGGGTAGCCTATCCCTTCTCCAGCAGATCTTCCTGACCCAGGAATTGAACTGGGGTCTCCTGCATTGCAGGCGGATCTTGGGCAGGTGGTTTTTAACCTCTCTGTTAAAATCTCTCGGTCTTAGTTTTCTTCGTTGTAAAAATAAGGAAATAACCTTTGGAAAATAAGGATAATAACCTTGTGGAAGCAATCCACATCAAGGGTCTAACATGGTACCCACTGTATAGTAGGAGTTCAACAATGGTAATGAGCAACTCTCCTTGGACCCCTAGGAACACAGCAGTGGCGCTCTACGAGAAGCAGTCAGGCTTGTAACTCAGGGAAACTGCAAGCCTAGCTCCTCCTGCCAGTAGTGTGTCCCCCGTCACAGGGTCCCTAGTTCTTCAGCTTCTGGTCAACAATGGATTTGTTGTTGACCAGAAACAGAGAGAGACCATCTGATTTCAATGAAAAGAAAAGAGAGAGAGACACCATCTGATTTCAAATGCTTGTTATAAGTCTGTTTTTATGTCTGCATCTCCATTGCTGTCCTGCAAGTAGGTTCATGAGTGAAGTGAAAGTGAAGTGAAGTCGTTCAGTCGTGTCCGACTCTTTGCGACCCCATGGACTGTAGCCTACCAGGCTCCTCCATCCATGGAATTTTCCAGGCAAGAGTACTGGAGTGGGTTGCCATTTCTTCCAGGGTATCTTCCCGACCCAGGGATCAAACCCGGGTCTCCTGCATTGCAGGCAAACTCTTTACCATCTGAGCTACCAGGTTCATCAGTGCCATCTTTCAATATTCCATATGCATGTGTTAAGAGGGTGGGACGAATTGAGAGAATACCATGGAAACAGATACATTACCATAAGTAAAGTAAATAGCAAGTGGGAATTTGCCGTGTGACACAGGGAGCTCAACCCAGTGCTCTGTGACAACCTAGAGGGGTGGGATGGGGTGGAAGGTGGGAGAGGGGTTCAGGAGGGAGGGGACATATGTATACCTGTGGCTGATTCATGTTGATGTATGGCAGAGGCCAAAAAAATATTATAAAGTAATTACCCTCCAATTAAAAAAAAAAAAAGAGTACATAGGATATCTAGTATCACCTCTACCTGGAAAGAACCCAGAAAATGCTAGGCAGATGGAGGTAAAGAGGATGAGAAGGAGCACAGACAACCATGGCTTGGGATGCAGGGAATCAGACGTCGGGTGTAGGGGTATTAAAAGATAGGAAGTTAAATAAATGGATAAGTGTAAATTGCATACATGAAGAAATTATATGAAGATGCCATTCAACCACACTATAATTACACAGCGTGAATTATATTGCTATGTAAATTATATCTCAGTAAAGCTGTTAAAAAAAATTAGTGTTTTCCTTTCGGCCAACAAAAATTAACAGAATATACTCAAGATCTGCCAAATGCCTGAGAGCATATTGGGACAGAATTCACCAGTTCTGAGAAGCTGAGGGCACTGTCAGGACAAGACAGAGTTCATGGAACAGGCAAGAAGCAAAGTCAAGCTTTGCAAAATTAAAAAGCAAATGTAAAGTTGAGAAGAAAAAAAAAAAGCAAATTAGGCAATCTGACTATGCCCCAAGGCACAGCCAGCCCCCATTAAAAATACAGAGGAAGGAGTAGCACTTTCACACACAAAAAAACCCCGGGGGGCCAAATTCTTCTTAAAACTTGGAGAGAGGGGTCTCTCCAAGACCACCTATTGTCAAAAGGGAAGGTCTCCTATAGAGTACATTTAACCACCCCTATTGCTGTCAAACTGCAGGGGATATCTAGTTGGGTACATTTGTCCAGACTAAAGCTTTTTCCCTCAGAAACCCTGCAGGTCACGACAGAAAATGGTATACCTGTAAGCCAGAAGCTCTGAGATACCTGTTCAAAAGACAGGCACCATCAGACAGCTAAGTAAAATGATTTAGTGGGTTGGCTCCTATTTGAAGCCTTACTGGAACTTGGAAACACTCTTGTTCCCTTGCCTGACATGGTTCTTGACAACTGTCTGACTCTTGATACTCTTCTGACAGAACAACTACTTCCTGCTGCACTTGGATCAATGTGCCAGAACAGATAAAAGTTAATATTAAGGAAACACAAGCCTAGGCTGTATATTGTCACCCTGCTTATTTAACTTATATGCAGAGTACATCATGCGAAATGTCGGGCTGGATGAAGCACAGGCTGGAAACAAGATTGCCGGGAGAAATATCAATAACCTCAGATATGCAGATGACACCACCCTTATGGCAGAAAGTAAAGAGGAACTAAAGAACCTCTTGATATCAGAAAGTGAAAGAGGGGAGTGAAAAGCTGGCTTAAAACTCAACATACAGAAAACTAATATCATGGCATCCGGTCCTATCACTTCATGGCAAATAGATGGGGAAACAATGGAAACAGTCAGAAACTTTACTTTCTTGGGCTCCAAAATCACTGCAGATGGTGATTGCAGCCATGAAATTAAAAGACACTTGCTTCTTGGAAGAAAAGCTATGACCAGCCTAGACAGTATATTAAAAAGCAGAGACATTAATTTGCCAACAAGGGTCCGTCTAGTCAAAGCTATGGTTTTTCCAGTGGTCACGTATGGATGTCAGAGTTGGACTATAAAGAAAGCTAAATGCCGAAGAACTGATGCTTTTGAACTGTGGTGTTGGAGAAGACTCTCGAGCGTCCCTTGGACTACAAGGAGATCAAGCCAGTCCATCCTAAAGGAAATCAGTCCTGAATATTCATTGGAAGGACTGATGCTGAAGCTGCAATTCCAATACTTTGGTCATCTGATGCGAAGAACTGAGTCATTGGAAAAGACCCTGATGCTGGGAAAGATTGAATGTGGGAGAAGGGGATGACAGGGGATGAGATGCTTGGATGGCATCACCAACTTGATGGACAGGAATTTGAGAAAGCTCCAGGAATTGGTGATGGACAGGGAGGCCTGGCAGTCCATGGGGTCGCAAAGAGTCGGACACGACTGAGCAACTGAACTGAACTGAACTGCACAAGCCCAGGCAGAGAGGTGTCAACTGAACAAGCCCAGGTGATACTGCCTCCCTTATCAACATTAAGGAAGACCAAAGTTAACCAGGTTCCTTCTCTTTCTAGGTCCTTCAATGGCTATTGCTCTCCTTTACATCCCTTGCTTGTTTAACCTTTTGGTTAAGTTTGTGTCCTTTTGGCTCCAACAGCTTGATGTAAGGCTCATGATGGCTCAAGGAACTCAGCCCATTCCAGTGGAGAGTGGCCCAGGTCCCTACAGGTCCTTGGAACAGTCATCGAGGGACTTCTATACCTCTAGGGTCTGCGGTCCCTGTCTAGCAGGAGGAAGTTTCAGAAGAGACCTTCAGCATCTTAAGAACAACAATGTAGAGTCTCTCAGTGGGGAATGAGACAGGTCTGGGATCTGGGACCCTTTGCTGCACTGCTGCAAAGCTTATACCTGAACAACCTCTCCTCCAGCAAGAAAATACAAAGAAACTAAATGGGATGAAAAATAACTGCCTGCATGAGCAGTTAGGGCAGATTCTGGGCAAAAGATACAAAGAGACCAAAAAACCCAACTGCCATATCTGAAGAGCCTGGAGCAAATGCATGCCGCAGTACACACCACCTAAGGGGTGGGCAGACCACCTAAGCAAGCCACCCTCCTACCTGAGCCCTGGACATGTCCCTACCCTTTCCCATATAAGGAACAAGTGCAGCCTTCCTTGGGGGGCAGAGCAAGCAAGGGAACCTGTTGGTTTGTTCTCATACACCCCCACCCTGCAGCAGGAGTCCCAGTAAAGCCTGGCCTGAAAAAAAAAAAGCATATGTAGTAATATATTGCAATGTATTCTCTTAATAGCTTTGAGTGCTCACTGAAAAACTTATTGATAAAAAAGGAAAAAAGAAACAAGAGTCACCATGTCTGACATCACTGTTAATCTCGCCTACATATGGGTTAGTCTTTGCAGTTCTGTGCCTAAGAGTACATGCAGTCTGCTCTGGGTTCTCCTGGGGAAAAGAAATACTGGCCAGTCAGGGGGAAAAAAAATGTGTCCATCTCAATTTTTCTAGCTGATTCTGTTTTGAGAATTAGGAGACAGACAATTCAGGGCAAAGTTGCACGGACCTTTTTTTTTTTCTCATTAAAAGACAGAGCTGAGAAATGAAAACTTGGGACTAGATAAAAGGTAGGGGGAAGACACCGCTTTCTTCCTGTTGAAAACAAAGGACAAGAAAGAGTGAAGTAAGAAATGCAAATATGAAGGGCCCCCCCCATCCGACTTCTCCGGGGGTGGGGCAGGGGAGTGTTGCTAAGCAGCAGCAGGAGACAGAGTGATCAGCAGTAGCAGGCACAAGGAGGGAAGAAGAGTGGGAGAGGGGAGCTGGAGGTGAGTGTGGGCGCCCTTCTGGTCAGCGGCTGGGTGGGGCCCTCAATCTAGATTCGAAGGAATCAAAGAATGGGCCAAGCTACGTTCTGCACAAAATGCTCGGGAATCTTGCCTATTACACGTCAAAAGCGGTAATACACTGCCCACATTTCTTATTTCTAGGGGAGATTTGCTTCACTAAACCCACTACAGAACTCGCTGTACATCACCTTTCTACCAAAGCTGATCTTCAGCAGAAAACCCAGCACTGAGAAACTTAAGATGCCAGGGGGTCTTATTGCATCCAGTTTTCCCCGCTGACACAATTGTGACCCCCTTAGTCTCAATATTGCTACTGATAAACTATATGACTGTCCAACCCATAGCAGTTACTTTAGACACAAGATAACAGGGGCAAACGTACTTTTAAGAAGTGGTGTACAAGTATAGGAGATTACTGAAGATATTCATCATAAAATAGTGGCTGTATATGTTAAGTGAATGGAATCCATTATAAACTAAAGCATTGAAAGATAACACCTCTCCTTTTGGGCAGAAAAAAAAAAAGATTTCCTTTTAATACAGCAGTTCTTAATAAAGGAGATGTCTCCTTGCCTTGCCTTTAACAGCTCAGCCCAAGGTTTCCACGATGATTTTCAACTGCCCCCTGCCCCTCAGTGTTGACCTCAGCCTCTGCAATTTGGTGTCCACTCCATCAAAATGATTTTCCACAGTTATAACCCATTGCACCACATCATCACATTTTTTTGTATAGAGCAGCAATTGCTAGCTGAATGGAATAATGGTTATTTATGCCTTGCCAAATACTTTTCGAAGCTTGAGTCTGATCTGTTTCCTACTCAACCGCCCAGAGTTCTGCTGCACTCAGAAGTACTAATGATCAAATCTGGGGTCTGCAGGCTCCTATAGGCAGAACAACAAAGCCCATGAACACAGATGGGGGAAAAACTATATTTTATTTCACTAACCTCTAACTGGAATATTAGAGATTATGCTAATATTTGATTCAGTTCCGTTCAGTCGCTCAGTTGTGTCTGACTTTTTGCGACCCCATGAATCACAGCACGCCAGGTAATGCTAATCAGAGAAATCAGCATTCTTTGATCATGAACGTTGGCAATAAGTTACAGTCGTTATCATCTGTGACTGTCACCAAATCACAGATACCTTTACATCAGTTGAAATATTGTTGGGGGCTCATCACCACTTCAAAACTGTAGTTGTTATCCAAACTTCTGTCAGGTCTTACTTAAGAAGCACATATTCTTCTATCGCAACATAAGGTATACATATCACTTTTATGGTAACTGATTTCCTTTGTGATCCTATATATTTTATGCATTTTAAAACATTTTGAGAAAAGGTCTATAAACGCAACTACTTTGCTGTCTACCTTCCACAAACAGCACAAAAAAGCTTAAGAAGGCCCAACTGCCGAGCGTTCTGGCGAAACTTGTTTAACTCATCGAGTGAATCGCAGCCCTTCTCAGCTAGGTTCTAGCTAACAAAGCGGTGTTGGAAACATCCTTCAAGTGTTTCGGTCAAGAAGCTTTCACATGTCCGAAAGGTAAAAAGGAAGACAGAGGAGAGGTCTTTTCCAAGGACACAATCGGGTATAGCAAGACCTTGCAGCCTAGTAGCCGGTCCCCTCCACTGTGCCCTCCTGACTCTCCTCACTGAACATGTGCAAGAATCTTTTTTTTTTTTTTTTAATTCCATTAAGCATCAGATTTCACAAGAGTTCATTCCAGCCAGTTTTTCTTGTTTTAACTTCTGACAATGAGAAACCTGACTATGGGCTCATGATCTAGGATGAATTTGCTTACTCAAATATAACACATACATGAAATCATTCAGAACAAACTACACCATGAGAATCAAATTAATCAGAGTGCTTGAGTCCAGTTCTGTCTTTGGCCCCATGTACCCAGTCAAAGCCTTTGACTGTGTGGATCACAATAAACTGTGGAAAATTCTGAAAGAGATGGGCATACCAGACCACCTGACCTGCCGCTTGATAAATTTATACGCAGGTCAGGAAGCAACAAGTAGAACTGGACATGGAACAACAGACTGGTTCCAAATAGGAAAAGGAGTACATCAAGGCTGTATATTGTCACCCTGCTTATTTAATTTATATGCAGAGTACCTCATGAGAAACACTGGGCTGGAAGAAGCATAAGCTGGAATCAAGATTGCCAGGAGAAATATCAATAACCTCAGATATGCAGATAACACCACCCTTATGGCAGAAAGTGAAGAGGAACTCAAAAGCCTCTTGATGAAAGTGCAAGAGGAGAGTGAAAAAGTTGGCTTAAAGTTCAACATTCAGAAAACTAAGATCATGGCATCTGGTCCCATCACTTCATGGGAAATAGATGGGGAAACAGTGGAAACAGTGTCAGACTTTATTTTTTTGGGTTCCAAAATCACTGCAGATGGTGACTGCAGCCATGAAATTAAAAGACACTTACTCCTTGGAAGGAAAGTTATGAGCAATCTAGACAGCATATTCAAAAGCAGAGACATTACTTTGCCAACAAAGGTCCGTCTAGTCAAGGCTATGGTTTTTCCAGTGGTCATGTATGGATGTGAGAGTTGGACTGTGAAGAAAGCTGAGCGCCGAAGAATTGATGCTTTTGAACTGTGGTGTTGGAGAAGACTCTCGAGAGTCCCTTGGATTGCAAGGAGACCCAACCAGTCCATTCTAATGATCAGTCCTGGGTGTTCATTGGAAGGACTGATGCTAAAGCTGAAAGTCCAATACTTTGGCCAACTCAAGAGTAGACTCATTGGAAAAGACTCTGATGCTGGGAGGGATTGGGGGCAGGAGGAGAAGGGGATGACAGAGGATGAGATGGCTGGATGGCATCACTGACTCAATGGACATGAGTTTGGGTAAACTCCGGGAGTTGGTGATGAACAGGGTGACCTGGTGTGCTGCAATTCATGGGGTTGCAAAGAGTCAGACACGACTGAGTGACTGAACTGAACTGAACTGAACCCAGTCAAGACTGTTTCTGAAAGTTCTTTCTTCACCTCATCTCAGTGTGGTAGTGTGATTCACTTGTAATGATGCTGAGACCAATTCCAACATCTGAGAGGCTTCCCCACGCCAACAAGCAACTTTCCAGCACCTACTGAGGCTCCTTCTATTCAACTCGATTTTGACACTACAGACCTGTGAAAGCAGCTCTTTGGCCCCTTTCCTGTTTCCCCATTTCTGTCTTCTTCCCTTCAGAGAACCTGCTTAAAGAAATGAGAGCACAGAACAATTTAACCTAACTCCTGACTAACTCTCCAGAATGCACACCTTGCCTTGCCTACCCTGCTGATTCTTTTCCAAGAATGAAAGACTAGCTCTTCAACCCCAAGATAACATCCGAAGTGAATCAGCCAGTTTGCATACAATGGAGGAGGCGGAATCCAACCTTCTGCCTCAGGGATTCACTGATATTCTTCCCCCTTTTTTTTCCCCTCTTTAAAAACTGTCAGGGCTGAGCAGAATCTTTGGAGGTGGTCTCAGGACATGAACCCACCTTTCCCCCATATTTCCAGGTTTTCTGATTACAGCATCTTTCCTTTTTTCTGACATTTGCCTCTTGATTTTTGCCTTTGAGTAGCAAGTGCCAAACCTGAATTCAGTAACAGATTTTGGTACCCAGCGTGGGGCTGGGCTCTGTGTTGGAACTGCCAGCTGCAGTGACTTGCCCTTAAAATGGTGCATCATAAAACTGCTTAATCTTTGAGAAGATTCAAAGAAAGGATTTTTTGACAATTTCAGGTTTTTAGTAACTTTTAAATCATACTGTTGAACTAGGTCAGATATATAAAGTCTAATGGAAACTGATTTCATAAAATGTTAAAAAGAAACTAGTTGACTTGAATACACTGATGAATATGGTTATAACTTTTTGGTTTTGTAAAATATTATCACCTTTTAATCTTACTTTCCCAGATATGAGGAAACCCTTTCCCCTTAAGCTAATTATGACTGACAGCAATTTGGTAAATTATACATTTGTTAGCAGACTTGAAACATTTTTTCCTCTCCACCTGATCCCTCCAGAGATTGAAAATGCTTACGTTCCTAGCAGCTTTATCAGGGAAATTAGGAAGGCCACATCTTAACAGGTGCAAAAATCTCACAGTATTTTGGGGATCTCAAAAAGCAAGGACTTCACCGAAATCCACAGCGCAAAAATATATGACAAGCCCTTGGTATGGTTTTCCTGGCCCTGAGACTCCTTATCAAACGTTCTAGCACAGCCAATTTAAAGGAGCCACTATGATCAATTAACCAGATTCAGTTTACAAACAAGTTTAACCTTAATTTGGTTATATTTGATTAAAACAAGGGTAATTTTAGATGAGATGTTTCACTGGATATCCAATTCTGATTCTTTTGAGTTCAGTTGCTCAGTCATGTCCAACTCTTTGGGACCACATGGATTGCAGCACACCAGGCTTACCCATCCATCACCAACTCCCAGAGCTTGCTCAAATTCATGTCCATTGAGTCGGAGATGCCATCCAGCCATCTCATCCTCTGTCATCCCCTTCTCCTTCTGCCTTCAATGTTTTCCAGCATCAGGGTCTTTTCCAATGACTCAGTTCTTGGCATCAGGTGGCCAAAGTATTGGAGTTTCAGCTTCAACATCAGTCCTTCCAATGAATATTCAGGACTGATTTCCTTTAGGATGGACTGGTTGGATCTCCTTGCAGTCAGTCCAAGGGACTCTCAAGAGTCTTCTCCAACACCACAGTTCAAAAGCATCAATTCTTCGGCATTCAGCTTTCTTTATAGTCCAACTCTGACATCCATACATGACTACTGGAAAAACCATAGCTTTGACTAGATGGACCTTTTTAATATGCTGTCTAGGCTGGTCATAGCTTTTCTTCCAAGGAGCAAGTGTCTTTTAATTTCATGGCTGCAGTCACCATCTGCAGTGATTTTGGAGTCCAAGAAAACAGTCTCTGACTGTTTCCATTGTTTTCCCATCTATTTCCCATGAAGTGATGGGACCAGATGCCATGATCTTAGTTTTTTGAGTGTTGAGTTTTAAACCAACTATTTCACTCTTCTCTTTCATTTTCATAAAGAGGCTCTTTAGTTCCTCTTTGCTTTCTGCTATAAGGGTGATATTATCTGTATATCAGAGGTTATATTTCTCCCGGCAATCTTGATTCAGCCTGTGCTTCATCCAGCCCGGCATTTCACATGATGTACTCTGCATATAAGTTAAATAAGCAGGGTGACAATATACAGCCTTGATGTGCTCCTTTCCCAATTCAGAACCAGTCCATTGTTCCATGTCTGGTTCTAACTGTTGCTTCTTGACCTGAATACAATTTCTCAGGAGGCAGGTACAGTGCCTGATTCTGATTCTTTTAACTGAGCTCTAAGACCCACTGCCCAGATAGTTCCTTGTTGTCATGCTACATACCTGTAAAGTTTAATCGAATTATTAAAAAAGATGCTCTATGCTTCTTTCAGAAGTTTGTCCCAGCAATCTACCTTAGGATGAATAGATGCCCCATGACCTGTAGCCCTGGGATTATATATACTGGAAGTGAAATGACGTGAAAGTCACTTAGTCGTGTCTGACTCTTTGTGACCCTGTAGACTATACAGTCCATGGAATTCTCCAGGCCAGAATACTGGAGTGGGTAGCCTTTCCCTCCTCCAGGGGATCTTCCCAACCCAGGGATTGAACCCAGGTCTCCCACATTGCAAGAGGATACTTTACCAGCTGAGCCACAAGGGAAGCCCACTATTTAAAGGGCTATCTCTAATCAAGATGAAAGGACCTTTGGCTCATGTACAATGAAGCTTTTTTAAGTGCTAATATTTATAAACTTTTTTATTGTGTATTGGGGTATAGCCAATCAACAATGTTGTGACAGTTTGAGATGAATAGTAAAGGGACTCAGCCATCCATATACATGTATCCATTCGCCTCCCCAAGCCCGCTCTCATCCAGGCTGCCACATTTTTGAGCAGAGTTCCATGAGCTATACAGTAGTTGTTAATTATCCATTTAAAATACAGCCATGTGTACATGTCCACCCCAAACTTGCTAACTATTCCTTCTCCCTTGGCAACCGTAAGCTCGTTCTCAATGTCTCTGAATCCGTTTCTGTTTTGTAAGTTCATTCGTATCATTACTTTTTAGATTCCACAGATAAGGGATGTCATAAGGTATTTCTCCTTCTCTGTATGACAATCTCTAGGTCCATCCATGTTGCTACAAATGGCATTATATCTTTTTTTTTTTTTTTTACAAATGGCATTTTATCATTTTAATGGCTGAGTAATATTCCATTGTGTATATGTACCACATCTTTATTCTTCTGTTGATGGCCATTTAGGTTGCTTCCATGTCTTGGCTATTGTAAATAGTGCTGCAATCAACACTGGGGTACATGTATCTTTCTGGATCACGTTTTTCTCTGGATATATGCCTAGGAGTGGGATTGTAGGGTCATATGGTAGCTCTATTTTTAGTTTTTTTTAAGGAAACTCCATACTGTTATCCATAATGGCTGTACCAATTTACATTTCTACTAACAGTGCAGGAGCGTTCCCTTCTCTCCACACCTTCTCCAACATTTCTTGTTTGTGGATTTTTTGATGATAGCCACTGTGGCTGGTATGAGGTGATATCTCATTGTAGTTTTGATTTGCATTTCTCCAATAATCAGCAACGTTGAACATCTTTTCACATGGCAGCTGAAGCTCCAATACCACCTGATGCAAAGAGCCAACTCACTGGAAAAGATCCTGATCCTGGGAAGGACTGAAGTCAGTAGAAGGGGGAGACAGAGGATGAGATGGCTGGATGGCATCACCGACTCAATGGATATGAATGTGAGCAAACTCCAGGAGATAGTGAAGGACAGGGAAAGCCTGACGTGCTACAGTCCATGGGGTTGCTAAGAGTCAGACACAACTAAACCACTGAACAACAACAAATTGGCCACCTGTATGTCTTCTTTGGAGAAATGTCTATTCAGGTCCTCAGCCCTTATTTTGAGCAGATTGTTTGTGAAAATGACTCTTAGATTTGTTATTTCCCACTTAAGAAGAGCCTTTGCATTGGCCTAGTCTGTAGAGGGGACTGCTGATCCCAAACACTCCAGAATAAGAAAAAGACAGTGGTGAGCAGCTGATGCAGGGGTCTGGACCAGACCTGTAAGAGCTACCGCACTAATCTAACTGAACCGTTTACTGAAGGCCCGTCTCCCCATGAACACTGAACGTTTTTTACTTCTAACCACATTGTTGCCCCTAGTGTTTGGGACATTCCTCAGCCCACCCCAACGTGGCTTGCCACCCCCCCCTCCCCACCCTGCCGCCCCATTACCAGGATCTCTTCCCTACAAGATCAAGCATCCTCATGCTTTTCAAAATTCCATATACTCACTGCAGCTGACCCAGTTCAGCTGACCCCTCCTCCCTCCAGGCGTCCCATCTCTCTGACTCCCAGGACACTCTGCTGTCCTCCTCCTCCCATCCGTTCCTGCCCAGCATTCCTCAGTCTCTCCTCAGTCTCCTCCTCTAGCTACTCCTCTGCCCCCTACTTGACCCTGAAGTGCCAGGGAAGTTTGTCAAGACTCTCCTTTACCAAAAAAGTCAAGCTCCTCTTTGTGATGGGGCCCCAACCTTGGGCTGAGTTCAAGCTGCACTCTGTTCAGTTTTAATAAGAATCCTGCTGGGTCACATTAATGAAAACCCCTCATCCTTGGTATCTGATCACTTTGGTCCACCTGAAGCAAGATTCTGAAGAGCATGGGTTATTTCTTATTCCCCTTACTTCTGCTGTTTCTTTATAATTTTCCATCCACCAGCCCTTGCCCCGCTCCTTTAGACAGCCACTTTTCCTTGCTGCATTTGGAGCAGAGCCTCGTCTCGCACCCCCACTGCAAAACCCCAATGCAGTAGTCCCTTACTGAATAAAGTCTTCCTCATTATCTGTTACAAGATTCATGAATTAGGCATTTTTTTTTTTTTTAAACAAGCTGTTGCCAAGTGGGTGGAGAGGAATAGTCTCCTCTACACGTACAAACTGGTGGAACCACTGTTGTAAGACATACATGTCCTAAGGCTCAGCAGTTCCACTGGAGCTCATACACGCAAGTGTAGACATGCAAAGAATGCTGTGACACCTGAAATGGGGGAACAAATGAAGAATCCAATTACTTACCAACAAAGGAGTGCATAGGTTGTGGTACAGCACATTGACTTAACAGAATGTTTTAGAGCAGTTAAAGTGAACTACGGAGATACAAATATCAACATGGGTAAGTCTTGAAAATATAGTATTAAACACAAAAAGCAATTTGCAAAAGAATTTATTCAGGCAGATAGCATTTATGTACACTTTTAAATACACAGCAAATGTTAGTCTATATTCTGATACACACAGATGTAGTTTAAAAACATAAATGGGAAGCATACACATCAATCTCAGGAGTGTGGTTTCATGGTGATTCCTCTTGGGTCAGGATTGCTACTTACATTGTGTGAGACTCATATGAGTTAGGCTATGTTCAGTAGGTCAAGATGGAGTCATAGGGGCCACTGTGGACTCCCACCGTCTAGGAATTGTTCAGCAAAGTCTAAGGAAGGACATCACAAACAGGAGGAGCTCCTGTTACCCCTTGTTTGTCTGGGTTCCCCACTCGGACTAACCTGTGTTGTGTGCTGTGTGCAATAAGCCGGGTTATACCAGCTACATTTTGTCTGGTCTGCCTTCCTGTGACCCTAACTCGCCTCACTGCTGGGCCCTGGTTGCAGGCTGCCTCCAAGGAGAGGGTGGAAGTACAGGGTTGATGTCACAATTATTTCTTTAAAAAAAAAGCGGGGAGTATAGCTGAAGTGGGTTGTGTGGAACTGGGTACCAGTTATATTATTTCCCACAGTTATCTGTGTTATTAGAAAGGCCTGATGATAAAAATGTTGATGTTAAGATGTGTTAAAATGTATAAATGCCTGAACTGCATAGTCTTCGGGCTTTCAAAGTAGGCTTGTTTTTTTTAAAATGCTAGAGGTAGCTGTTAATACATTCAGCATCACACTACAGAACAATTTTATGGATTTCTTAAATCTAACTACCGAATACCAGTTACACATAACTCAACTCAAGAAACTGGTTTATTCTGGGAACTTTTACCAATGACTATTAGTATCTTTGAAACAAGCCCCCTACCCACCCACCCCTACCACCACCATGATTTAAATTAGGTGTTGTCACTCCTGGCTACATACCCAGATCTTTGAAGGGAGCTTAGAGCAAGGGAGAGCTATTTCAGCCCCACTAATTCAAGCTCTGCTTTGAGAGATTCAGGGTGAAGCTGGGGGTTCCACATTTCTAAAGAGCTCCCTGAACTGTGTGAGTGAAAAAAATATGTGGCCTTCCAAATCAGTAACAAAGGACATTGCAGCCACTAGGCCATGGCATTATAGCTGTCCCATGGGTGAGTCCCGAGAAAACTCAGGGAGAGAAAGCACGGGCAGCTGGGCCTGGACAGCTAAGGTTCATTATCAAAGGAGTGATTTCAGTGAGCCCAAACTCTTGCATCTTCCTGCACAAAGTGAAGTCACTCAGTTGTGTCCAGCTCTTTGCGATCCCATGGACTGTAGCCTACCAGGCTCCTCCATCCGTGGAATTTTCCAGGCAAGAGTACTGGAGTGGGTTGCCATTTCCTTCTCCAGGGGATCTTCCTGACCCAGGGATCGAACCCAGGCCTCCTGTATTGCAGACAGATGGTTTTACCCTGTGAGCCACTAGGGAAGCCCAAAGAAAAGTGCTAAATTCACTAACTTGAGATGTCCAGTTTTCTTTTAATTAAAAGAAATCTTTTTATGGTCTGACTACCTGGTCTTCATTGCAAAAGCTCCTATGTATCCTGGTTCCTCCCTTACCTCTCTGGACTGGTCCCTCAGAGTGAGCCAAGGGGCTGCATTCCAGGCTAAAAGTCCTCAGAATGTCCGCTGAATAAAACATCAGTTCAGTTCAGTTTAGTCGCTCAGTCGTGTCTGACTCTTTGCGACCCCATGAACCACAGCACGCCAGGCTTCCCTGTCCATCACCTCCCGGAGTCCACCCAAACCCATGTCCATTGTGTTGGTGATGCCATCCAACCATCTCATCCTCTGTCGTCCCCTTCTCCTCCTGCCCTCAATCTTTCCCAGCATCAGGGTCTTTTCAAATGAGTCAGCTCTTTGCATCACGTCGCCAAAATACTGGAGTTTCAGCTTCAACATCAGGCCCTCCAATGAAGACCCAGGACTGATCTCCTTTAGGATGGACTGGTTGGATCTCCTTGCAGTCCAAGGGACTCTCAAGAGCCTTCTCCAACATCACAGTTCAAAAGCATCAATTTTTTGGCACTCAGCCTTCTTTGTGGAGAATGCAATGGCAACCCACTCCAGTACTCCTGCCTGGAAAATCCCATGGGCAGAGGAGCCTGGTAGGCTGCAGTCCATGGGGTCACGAAGAGTCGGACATGACTGAGAGAATTCACTTTCACTTTTATGCACTGGAGAAGGAAATGGCAACCCACTCCAGTGTTCTTGCCTGGAGAATCCCAGGGATGGGGGAGCCTGGTGGGCTGCCGTTTACGGGGTCGCACAGAGTCAGACATGACTGAAGAGACTTAGCAGCAGCAGCAGCAGCAGCCTTCTTTATAGTCCAACTCTGATATCCATACATGACTGCTGGAAAAACCACAGCCTTGACTAGACGGACCTTTGTTGGCAATGTAATGTCTCTGCTTTTTAATATGCTGTCTAGGTTGATCATAACTTTTCTTCCAAGGAGTAAGTGTCTTTTAATTTCATGGCAGCAATCACCATCTGCAGTGATTTTGGAGCTCAGAAAAATAAAGTCAGCCACTGTTTCCACTGTTTCCCCATCTATTGCCCATGAAGTAATGGGACTGGATGCCATGATCTTCGTTTTCTGAATGTTGAGCTTTAAGCCAACTTTTTCACCCTCCTCTTTCACTTTCATCAAGAGGCTTTTTAGTTCCTCTTCACTTTCTGCCATGAGGGTGGTGTCATTTGCATATCTGGGTTATTGATATTTCTCCCGGCAATCTTGATTCCAGCTTGTGTTTCTTCCAGCCCAGTGTTTCTCATTATGTACTCTGCATATAAGTTAAATAAGCAGGGAGACAACATACAGCCTTGATGAACTCCTTTTCCTATTTGGAACCAGTCTGTTGTTCCATGTCCAGTTCTAATTGTTGCTTTCTGACCTGCATACAGGTTTCTCAAGAGGCAGGTTAGGTGGTCTGGTATGCCCATCTCTTTCAGAATTTTCCAGTTTATTGTGATCCACACAGTCAAAGGCTTTGGCATAGTCAATAAAGCAGAAATAGATGTTTTTCTGGAATTCTCTTGCTTTTTCGATGATCCAGCAGATGTTGGCAATTTAATCTCTGGTTCCTCTGCCTTTTCTAAAACCAGCTTGAACATCAGGAAGTTCACGGTTCACATATTGCTGAAGCCTGGCTTGGAGAATTTTGAGCATTACTTTACTAGCATGTGAGATGAGTGCAACTGTGTGGTAGTTTGAGCATTCTTTGGCATTGCCTTTCTTTGGGATTGGAATGAAAACTGACCTTTTCCAGTCCTGTGGCCACTGCTGAGTCTTCCAAATTTGCTGACATATTGAGTGCAGCACTTTCACAGCATCTTTCAGGATTTGGAATAGCTCAACTGGAATTCCATCACCTCCACTAGCTTTGTTCATAGTGATGCTTCCTAAGGCCCACCTGACTTCACATTCCAGGATGTCCAACTCTAGGTGAGCGTGAGTGATCATACCTTCGTGATTATCTGGGTTGTGAAGATCTTTCTTGTACAGTTCTTCTGTGTATTCTTGCCACCTTTTCTTAATATCTTCTGCTTCTGTTAGGTCCATAGCATTTCTGTCCTTTCTCGAGCCCATCTTTGCATGAAATGTTCCTTTGGTATCTCTAATTTTCTTGAAGAGATTTCTAGTCTTTCCCATTCTATTGTATTCCTCCTTTTCTTAGCACTGATTGCTGAGGAAAGCTTTCTTATCTCTCCTTGCTATTCTTAGGAACTCTGCATTCAAATGGGTATATCTTTCCTTTTCTCCTTTGCTTTTTGCTTCTCTTCTTTTCACAGCTATTTGTAAGTCCTCCTCAGACAGCCATTTTGCTTTTTTGCATTTCTTTTTCTTGGGGATGGTCTCGATCCCTGTCTCCTGTACAATGTCATGAACCTCCGTCCATAGTTCATCAGGCACTCTGTCTATCAGATCTAGTCCCTTAAATCTATTTCTCATTTCCACTGTATAGTCATTAGGGATTTGATTTAGGTCATACCTGAATGGTCTAGTGGTTTTCCCCACTTTCTTCAATAAGTCTGAATTTGGCAATAAGGAGTTCATGATCTGAGCCACAGTCCACTCCTGGTCTTACTTTTGCTGACTGTATAGAGGTTCTCCATCTTTGGCTGCAAAGGATATAATCAATCTGATTTCTGTGTTGACCATCTGGTGATAAAAACATAATTCTCAACTTTTACATTGTGCTTTTTTTTTTTTTTCAATCGACAGATGATTCTAATATGTAATAATAGCATGAGCCAGAATTTGTGGTTTTCATGCTTGACTTCAGAGAGTAAAAACTCAACCCCCTTACAACTTTCTAAAGCCAAGTGATCCACTTGTCCAACATAAATGATCCACGAATGTGCCTTCCCCGATCCCCCTACACCACACCCTCAGCTACTCTACTTAAAACTTTTTGGGTTGACCAGATGTTCAAAAAAGCTACCGCCTTATCCCCATCCAGCCTCTCATAGGGAAGCTTCTAACACACCCATCTGGCATTCTTCACAGACAAACATAAAGCAAATAGAAACACAGTTGTTTATTTTCCTCTCCGAGGTCCTTCTAAAAGAGAGCACACTATGTACCCTATTCTGGTTTCTCCCAACCCCAAGTAGCAATGTATTCTAGAGAGGTTTCTAACATGTAACATAATTCCCTTTGTTTTCGTTAAGTAATGCTGCAACAAGGAAGTTCTTTGCTGTGAACGTGTCCATCTGTACCTTGACTGTGGACTTGGTTATACAAATCTGCAAGAGATAAAATATCACAGAAATATATGTACATACTTTTTTGGAAGAGAACTTCTCTACCCCTTTGGGTTCTTTTTTTTTTTTTTTTTCATTTTTAAACTTTTAATCATAGCTCCCTAATCTAAATCAGTCTTCTTAATGAGAGAAGGCATAATCTTACATCTCTTTGTCTTCATACCCTTCCTCTCAATTAAGAACAAATGTCTTACCCATTGTCTAGGGAGCTCTTGTGTGTTTAGAAGAACTAATTTTCAGTAGACTATTCTACCCTTGCTTGAATGCTTTTCTTTCTCCAAGTCTTTTCTTCAAAGAATATTTATTGAATATTTATTATATATCAACAATCACTGTACGTCTTTGGAATATTGCAAGTGCTATGGTAAAATGTGCACAAGATACAAAGTGTAAAGAAGGGAGTGATTTCTTCTGAGTATGCTTCCTTTTTGTTTTGTTTAGTTTTCTTTATTTTTTTTTAATTTTTACAAATTTTTTAACTTTAAAATATTGTATTGGTTTTGCCATATATTGAAATGAATCCGCCACAGGTATACACGTGTTCCCCATCCTGAACCCTCCTCCTTCTTCCCTCCCCATACCATCCCTCTGGGTCGCATTTATAGATTCAATGCAATCCCTATCAAGCTACCAACGGTATTCTTCACAGAGCTAGAACAAATAATTTCAGTTTGTATGGAAATACAAAAAACCTCGAATAGCCAAAGCTATCTTGAGAAAGAAGAATGGAACTGGAGGAATCAACCTACCTGACTTCAGGCTCTACTACAAAGCCACAGTCATCAAGACAGTATGGTACTGGCACAAGGACAGAAATATTGATCAATGGAACAAAATAGAAAGCCCAGAGATAAATCCATGCACATATGGACACCTTATTTTTGACTGGGACAACCCCTTTGGGTTCTAATGGTAGGGGTTGGGGTCGGGGTGCTGGAAAATAACTGACAATAGATTTACAGGAGAAAAGAAAGTTTGTTTATATCTGAACAGCTACTATTAGGAGGCTGTTTAAATATAGATAATGCTCTTTCTTGAGGCTGATGAATGGTCAAATGGTTTAGGGTTAGAGTAATTTTCATACCATTTTGGTGGGTTGTTATTTCCTTGTTATTACAATAATATCAATTTTCTGGTTTCAATAACTGTACTCAGTTCAGTCGCTCAGTTGTGTCTGACTCTGTGACCCCATGAACACACCAGTCTTCCCTGTCCATCACCATCTCCCGGAGTTTACTCAAACTCATACCCATTGAGTCAGTGATGCCATCCAATGAGCCAATGAGTCAACTCTTTGCATGAGGTGGCCAAAGTACTGGAGTTTCAGCTTCAGCATCAGTCCTTCCAATGAACACCCAGAACTGATCTCCTTTAGAATGGACTGGTTGGATCCCCTCGAGTCCAAGGGACTCTCAAGAGTCTTCTCCAAAACCACAGTTCAAAAGCATCAATTCTTCGGCACTCAGCCTTCTTCACAATCCAACTCTCACATCCATACATGACCACAGGAAAAACCATAGCCTTGACTAGACAAACCTTTGCTGGCAAAGTAATGTCTCTGCTTTTGAATATGCTATCTAGGTTGGTCATAACTTTGCTTCCAAGGAGTAAGCGTCTTTTAATTTCATGGCTGCAGTCACCATCTGCAGTGATTTTGGAGCCTCAAAAAATAAAGTCTGCAACTGTTTCCACTGTTTCCCCATCTATTTCCCATGAAGTGATGGGACCGGATGCCATGATCTTCGTTTTCTGAATGTTGAGCTTTAAGCCAACTTTTTCACTCTCCACTTTCACTTTCATCAAGAGGCTTTTGAGTTCCTCTTCACTTTCTGCCATAAGGGTGGTGTCATCTCCATATCTGAGGTTATTGATATTTCTCCCGGCAATCTTGATTCCAGCTTGTGTTTCTTCCAGTCCAGCGTTTCTCATGATGTACTCTGCATATAAGTTAAATAAACAGGGTGACAATATACAGCCTTAACGTACTCCTTTTCTTATTTGGAACCAGTCTGTTGTTCCATGTCCAGTTCTAACTGTTGCTTCCTGACCTGCATACAAATTTCTCAAGAGGCAGATCAGGTGGTCTGGTATGCCCATCTCTTTCAGAATTTTCCACAGTTTATTGTGATCCACACAGTCAAAGGCTTTGGCATAGTCAATAAAGCAGAAATAGATGTTTTTCTGGAACTCTCTTGCTTTTTCGATGATCCAGCAGATGTTGGCAATTTGATCTCTGGTTCCTCTGCCTTTTCTAAAACCAGCTTGAACATCAGGAAGTTCATGGTTCACATATTGCTGAAGCCTGGCTTGGGAGAATTTTGAGCATTACTTTACTAGCATGTGAGATGACTGCAATTGTGCGGTAGTTTGAGCATTCTTTGGCATTGCCTTTCTTTGGGATAGGAATGAAAACTGACCTTTTCCAGTCCTGTGGCCACTGCTGAGTTTTCCAAATTTGCTGGCATATTGAGTGCAGCACTTTCACAGCATCATCTTTCAGGATTTGGAATAGCTCAACTGGAATTTCATCACCTCCACTAGCTTTGTTCGTAGTGATGCTTTCTAAGGCCCACTTGACTTCACATTCCAGGATGTCTGGCTCTAGGTCAGTGATCACACCATCGTGATTATCTGGGTCATGAAGATCTCTTTTGTACAGTTCTTCTGTGTATTCTTTCCCTCTCTTCTTAATATCTTCTGCTTCTGTTAGGTCCATACCATTTCTGTCCTTTATCGAGCTCATCTTTGCATGAAATACTCCCTTGGTATCTCTAATTTTCTTGAAGAGATCCCTAGTCTTTCCCATTCTGTTGTTTTCTTCTATTTCTTTGCAATGATCACTGAGGAAGGCTTTCTTATCTCTTCTTGCTCTTCTTTGGAACTCTGCATTCAGAGTTTATATCTTTCCTTTTCTCCTTTGCTTTTTGCTTCTCTTCTTTTCACAGCTATTTCTAAGGCCTCCCCAGACAGCCATTTTGCTTTTTTGCATTTCTTTTCTATGGGAATGGTCTTGATCCCTGTCTCCTGTACAATGTCACGAACCTCATTCCATAGTTCATCAGGCACGCTATCTATCAGATCTAGGCCCTTAAATCTATTTCTCACTTCCACTGTATAATCATAAGGGATTTGATTTAGGTCATACCTGAATGGTCTAGTGGTTTTCCCTACTTTCTTCAATAGATTGGGAAACAGTGGAAACAGTGGCTGACTTTATTTTTCTGAGCTCCAAAATCACTGCAGATGGTGACTGCAGACATGAAATTAAAAGATATTTACTCCTTGGAAGGAAAGTTATGACCAACCTAGACAGCATATTAAAAAGCAGAGATATTACTTTGTCAACAAAGGTCCATCTAGTCAAGGCTATGGTTTTTCGTATGGATGTGAGAGTTGGACTGTAAAGAAAGGTGAGCGCCGAAGAATTGATGCTTTTGAACTGTGGTGTTGGAGAAGACTCTCAAGAGTCCCTTGGACTGCAAGGAGATCCAACTAGTCCATCCTCAAGGAGATCAGTCCTGGGTATTCATTGGAAGGACTAATGTTGAAGCTGAAACTCCAATATTTTGGCTATCTGATGCAAAGAGCTGACTCATTTGAAAAGACCCTGATGTTGGAAAGATCGAATGCAGGAGGAGAAGGGGACGACAGAGGATGAGATGGTTAGATGGCATCAGCGACTCAATGGACATGAGTTTGGGTAAACTCTGGGAGTTGGTGATGGACAGGGAGGCCTGGCATGCTCTGGTTCATGGGGTCGCAAAGAGTCGGACTCGACTGAGGAACTGAACTGAGCTGAACTGAAAGAATTACTTTAAAAGTATATTAACACAGTGGGATATAATTACACACCTATCAGAATGGCTAAACTAAAACAATCTACTGAGAACTCCAACTGCTGGCAAGGAGGAGAAACAGGATCTCCCGTACCCTGCTGGGAAGAATGGACAATGGTAGGGCTAAGGTGAAAAACAGTTTCAAAGTGAAAGCAAAGTGAAAGTGTTAGTTGCTCTGTCCTGACCAACTCTGCAACCCCATGGACTGTAGCCCACCAGGATTCTCTGTCCATGGGATTTTCCAGAAGAATACTGGAGTGGGCTGCCATTTCCTCTTGAAAATATATATGCGTTACTCCAAAAAGGTAACAGAAGAAGAGGAGGAAGGTCCTTCATACCAAGATAATACATACAAGATTAGATAATACATACAAGATTAAACGTCAATTTGCTTAATTATGGGTTTCTCAGGTGGCTCAGGGGTGAAGAATCCACTTGCAGTGTAGGAGATGAAACTTCGATCCCTGGGTCAGGAAGATCCCTGGAGGAGGGCACAGTAATCCACTCCAGTATTCTTGCCTGAATAACCCCATGGACAGAGGAGCCTGGCGGGCTATAATAGTTAATGGGGTCACACAGTCAGACACGACAGAAGCGACTTAGCACGCATGCATGCACTTAATTATGTTCATTTCTTGTTACTGCTTTAGGTTAATTAACCTAATCAAGACGAGAACTGTGATTTTCTGAGGTTTTTATGCTCCATGAGAGGATAAAGGTGTAATATGGCATATAAACAGTTCTATAGGTTGATAGGTCAACTAACACAGAATTTAGATTTGGAAGATATGGCTCCTACTCAATTTTGACTAAACACAGGATAGCCATTTAAGATCTGACATAAGTACTGCATACCTCATTGTAGGTTGTAAAGCTGGTCCTTTTTCTGTTTTAATATGCTCGAGCCAAAACTTTAGCAACAGAATCTCTTGAATCCCTGCATGCTTTCTCTCCAAACAGTAGCTTCCCTTCTAAGGTGTTCCCCAAAACTACTGAACATGTAATGTCTCCCTTCCATTACTCTCTAGCTCTTCATTCCAGTCACTAGTAGTTCCTAACAATGCCACCACCTTCTAGAAGAACAGCAGACTGCCTCAGGAGTGGGCTAAATCAACCAAGACAGAGTACAGTGCCAGGAAGCAGCATAAAAGAGACCTGTTTGCCTTCTGTGTAACCTTTGCAAGTCAGCACATTCTCCTTCCCAAACCACCGGTGCACAAAAATGAAAGCAGAGGTACACGTGTCTCTTTCAATTCTGGTTTCCTCGGTGTGTATGCCTAGCAGCGGGACAGACACGTGTACCCCAATGTTCATCACAGCACTGTTTATAATAGCCAGGACACGGAAGCAACCTAGATGTCCGTCAGCAGATGAATGGATAAGAAAGCTGTGGTACATATACACAATGGAGTATTACTCAGCCATTAAAAAGAATACATTTGAATCAGTTCTAATGAGGTGGATGAAACTGGAGCCTATTAGACAGAGTGAAGTAAGCCAGAAAGAAAAACACCAATACAGTATACTAACGCATATATATGGAATTTAGAAAGATGGTAACGATAACCCTGTATGCGAGACAGCAAAAGAGACACAGATGTATAGAACAGTCTTTTGGACTCTGTGGGAGAGGGAGAGGGTGGGATGATTTGGGAGAACGGCATTGAAACATGTATAATATCATATATGAAACGAATCGCCAGTCCAGGTTCGATGCATGATACTGGATGCTTGGGGCTGGTGCACTGGGATGACCCAGAGGGATGGTATGGGGAGGGAGGAGGGAGGAGGGTTCAGGATGGGGAACACGTGTACACCCGTGGCGGATTCACGTTGATGTATGGCAAAACCAATACAATATTGTGAAGTAATTAGCCTCCAATTAAAATAAATGTATATTTAAAAATAAATAAATAAGGAAAAACAAATGAAAGCAGAGATTCACTTCCCTTTATTTCCAAAGGAATCTTAAAAGAAGGAATTATTAATGAATCTGGTTTTTCAATTGTGCAATTAACTTGGCTCCAATACCTTCTGGGAGCTGGGAATTTCTTTGACCGTTCCTCCTCTTCAGGGAAACCAGGCTGGTAGCAGATAAAACAAAGATCGGAGTTAGCACACCTAACTGCAGAACAGGCGTGGCGCAGTCCAGCCAGCAGGGCCAGGTGGCTGCCGAAGCAGCGACGCCAGCTCTAGTGCCCCGAGCAGTTCTTCACACCTCAGCGAGCCAAGGCTTTCAATCCAGCATCATAAACTTTCAATCCAGCATCATAAACTTACCCTGGGTTAGGAGGTTGTATTTGGAACTTCTCAAATAACATTTGCCTTTGCTTTCCTTAGGTTGTTTTACGTGGCACAATCTCTGCTTGTACTTCTGCTCTTATGAAAGGACTTGAAATAGCCCTCTCCTTCTTTTGTTCCAGTTCTGAATAAAGTACGTTTGCCACAAAGCCTCCTCGGATACCCTACATTTAATCTTCTTCTGCTTTGCCTTTCTGCAACATTCACCCAGAATGGATTGTAATGTACCCCAAGAGGCACAGAGTTGTGCTCTCTGGAGCTTCAGGCCCTCAGATGTCCCATGCTCATCTGTGACTTCGGCTAATACCTACTTCTTCAGTTCTTATTTTTCTGATTTCCAGATCCTCATCCTGCCCAGCTTCCCAAACTCTCCAGAGATACGTTTCACTGACATTTTTTAAAACTGAAAGTCTAACAGAGCATTATTTTCCCTCTGTTCCCCCTAAATCACTTTTCCTCCAAACATCCCAATCTTTGCCCATCACTAAGCCACTCCATTTAGAAAATGTGTAATTTCTCCATCTCAACGGGAGTCTAAGATAGGGTTAGTACTCAAGGATTGTAAGAGAAAGGAGAAAGAATCTTATGGCTGCCAGAGAAGATCTTTATGGTTAGCCTTCGGAGAGAAACGAGGGTGGTAAACAAATCGCAAAGAAATACCGTCCTTTTCCTACCGATGAGTAATAGCATTATAAATGCTGTGTTTTAGTAAACAAAAAAGGCTGTTGTCTGTGACTGTGGGCAATGCTGTTTGGGCTATATTCACTGCTATAGGAACAAGTACAGATAGACATAACCTCTGAACATGGTAGAGTCTTGCCAGCTGAATTCGTTCCATCCTTCTGCAAAGACCACATCAGCTATCCTGGCACAATTTTCCTCATTCCAACCTCCACACCTTTGTTAATACATCTCCTTGGTCTGGAAGCTTCACCCCTCTGAGCTTTACTTAAACCTAAGAGATCCCTTTTTTTGGGTGCTCACGTCAACCCCCACCTCCTGTAAGCACATCTCTCTGAACTATTTATTTAGCACTGGCAATAATTCATGCAAGGCAATAATAAGCTAACACTTAAAGAGAGCCAACTCTATGTTGGGCACTGTTTCAAGTGCTTTACTCACACCTACATATGAATTAATTTAATCTTCACAATGATCCCACTGTATAAGTACTGTTATTCTCCCCATTTTACAGGTCAAGAAACTGAGACCCAAAGTGGTTAAGTAAGCTGCCCATGACCTGAGCGATCAGAAACCCACGTTCTAACCCACTCTGCTACAGGCAACATCCTGTCCATCAGCTTTTGCTAACTTATGTAACAGAGCTACAAGTGAAAGTGAAAGTTGCTCAGTTGTGACTCTTTGCGACTCCATGGACTATTCAGGCCATGGCATCCTCCAGGCCAGAATACTGGAGTGGGTAGCCTATCTCTTCTCCAGGTTATCTTCCCAAGCCAGGAATCGAACCCAGGACTCCTGCATTGCAGGCAGATTCTTTATCAGCTGAGCCACAAGGGAAGCCCAAAGAGCTCCAAAGGCCACAATAACAAATCCAAACAATAGGCTTTTGATATCTCTGAGGAAGGGGAGGCATTGGTGCAGGAAGGTTAAGTTTAGAAACAGACTGTGGAGAAATTAACTGACAACATGGAGTCGGTCAGGCTCTCCTGTCCCACTCTCATGGTCTCACACCTTATGTTCTGTAAACAATGATATTCTGACCTTGGTAGCACTAGGCCTGTCCGCCCACTTGGCCATGGGCCACTTTGTCTGTCTTAGTACATCAGTAAGCAGTCTTTGAAGACTCCTTGCTGCTGCTGCCACTGATCAGAGAATAAACATGTCTGCAGTCCCCGCAGCTCCTTCAGTCTTCTTCCACCTTCCCTGGTCTTGCCTTACCTACCCTGGGTTCAGTGAACAGTGTGAGTGGCAAGACACAGACCAGTTAGAACACCAGCTCTACCATTTTCTAGTTAATAGACTTTAGTAAGTCAAGTCACTTAACCTTTTTTAGCGTGAGCCTCTGCTTCTGAAAGATTATAAACTAATTTTTAGAATGGTTGTGAGAATTAAATGAGATGATACAGGTAAAGCACCAAGCACATGGCTGCTACATAGTATGTGATCAATAAATATTGGCTCTAGAATATGAAAGAGGCTCAAATTGTGAAATACAGTGACCTTTCTTTGCTAAAGTATTATACAATGGTTATAAAATGGTATTAAACAATAACCATAAAAACATAGTTCTTTGTGACAACACACTAATGTGATTTTTACTAATTTCCTTAATACCCCAAGCCTGTAACAGAGCCAAACATTAATTATCTCTAATGAAACAAAAGGCCTTGCCTCTGGGTATCAGACTGAAACAGCAGAGGGACTATAACTCACTAAAGACAAAAGCAAAGAAGTATAAAAAGCAAACAGCCAGCAGTGGGAAAGTTCCCATAAAGTGCACCAACAAACGGCAGTGCATTGGGATAGTTCTGGAAAGCGCATCTTAAGGGCTGAAGGTTCAATGTGCTGAGAACCCGACGCAAGAGTCTACAGTTTTTGGAGGTCTGGAAAGCTGAGTTCGGTACAACTCCTGAGAAGTAGGTTTCAGTTCCCTTTCTAGGGAGAGGGATAGGAAAGGGTTCCCCCTGTGTCACGATGCCACGGTGAGCCTACCCGTGCAAGATGTTCGCGTCCCAGCAGGGTTAAAGGGCAGAGGAAATTCTCCTTCTGGCCGGTGAGGCCCACCAACTCCGAGGTCCCTTTCTAACTCTGGAGCAGGGCCGCGTTACAGAGGACAGGCGTGAACACTGCGCAGAATGAGGCTGCTCACATTTCAACAATCTTTTTAGGGGGGAAGGGTAGGCGGTGAAAATGTATTGGGAAAAGCCGGCATCAGATAAGTGACATCTCTGCAAAATGCCTCCAAAGATTCTCAGGACCCAATGACCTGCAAAAGCTTCCTGGCAGCTGTTGTCTCTCCGACCCCACGCAAGGTTGACTGCTCCTCCAAAGAAGCTCGTAGACCAGCCCCTCGCCTACTTCTCACCAGCTGCTACTCCCAGCCTTCCTTACGGAAACTGAGGTCTGTTGGACCAGAGGCCTGGAAACAGGTCGGGGTCGTGGCCCGCCCGCGGTAACGGGTCTTGGGACAGACCTGGCGGAGGGAGGGAACAGCTGGTACAGGACAGGGACGGGGCATACACCACCCCAGTCCTGTTGGAAAAGACCCCTCTGCCGCTGCCAAGGTCATCTGGGACCCCCCCCCCCCCAAGAAGCCGGCCTCGAACGCACTCACCAGCGCGCCGCCGCGCAGCAGCCGAACAGTAGCTCCCTCCATCAGTGCTAGAAAACAGATGCTACTGATACCGCGAAGACGTGCGTGGGGCCCTTGGGCCGCACGCCAACACCTGAAGGCACGCCAAGCCAGAGCCTCGCCCACTCACCCCGCCCCTTGTCCCTACGGTACGCCGAGAGGGACAATAGCCTCTCTTCGCTTTTTCGTTCTGCTCACGCGAGAGTTGGGCACGGCAGTGGGGCGGGAAGGGAACTGGAGACACAACAAACATGGCGGCGGCGGTGACGAAGACGGCGGGGGCGACGGCGACGGCAGCGGCGTTGAAGAAGGCGGTGGGGGTTCCTCGGTGCGACTGTCAGGCGGTAAGTAGCTGGTCGTCGGCTCGGACGGCGGTGACAGGGCTGAGCAGAGCGGTTATGGAGGAGCGGCGGGGGGAGAGAGCCGGGTGTTCGCGACGGGCCGGCTGACTCCGCCCGGAACTCAGCCCCAGCGGAGGGGCGGGCGTGGTTGGTCGGTCGGTCGTTGGGGTCGCGACCCGGGACCTTCCTGACAGGAGCGCGGAGGGTGCGGTGTCTGGGCCTCCGGAGCCCCGAGGGAGCGGTGCCTGCGGTGGGGTCGCCGTCAGTTGGGGGCTTGGAGGCTCCTGGGTAGGGAGTAGCCTCTCTCGCTCTGACAGGTGGTCGCGGGGGCGGGGGGCGCGCCCCGAGGTTCGCGTCATCACTTGGTCCCTGGGCCGGGGGGCTCCGCTGAGGCGCGGGTCTCCTAGGCGTTCCGAATCCTGGTGAGGATGCCGCCCCGACGCCAGTTGCGGGCTGCAGGTTGGCAGGACTTTTAAAACCTCCCGTCTTTTATCAGACAGTCCTGTCTTGATCCTTTCCTACTACTTGAGCACTCCCTCTACTTGGGGGGTGATGTGAGATGTAGGGAGGATTTTGCAACAAAGAACTGTTGAGGTTCGTGCAGGATTTAAATCTTAACGTAACTGGCTGAAGTGCGAGTAGCCAAGCCATCCACCTCCTAAGTGCTCGGTAACTGAATCTAAAGTGAAGTTAAACCGGTTCCGGCTGCCCCTAACCGTGCGGCCCAGTTAGTGTCCCCTCAGTGTGCTGTTTAGATCCGAAGAGGATCGACTAGTGGGCAAAGAAACACAGGCTGTTGAAGCTGTGAGCTCTGAAGAACTTCAGTTTGGAAGACACACGACTTCTTTAGAATGACTATTTAAACATCTGAGCTAACAGTTTTACAGATTCCCTTTAGTTTTGATTTATGTTGTGCATTTAACACGACTATGTATGTTAATATAATCTTGGGAGTTCGTTACAGAGAATTGAGGTGTTTGGTGTTCTTTTACCTCCAGGGATCCCAAGAGTTTCCCAAGGAAACCCGAAGGGTTTTGAGTTGCGATAGAGAGGATAATAAAGATGAGGATCAGATATGCCGTTATTAGGCGTGCCTGGTGGGTTTGTTTTTTTAAACCTTTTCCCGCAAATGTTTCCCTGGCTAGGCTAGTACCTTGTTTTCATGCAGTTACAGCTGTTCGGCCGTACTAAGCCTGAGCCTTTTAGAAGTGTACTATGAACAAATGAAATACATTATTTAATTTAGACAAAATTTTTGCCAAAAATGAAATCTTAAGAAATCCACCAGCGGGGGAAAAAAACGATAGTCACACTGATGCATGTTAAAGCTCTTTGTTGATTAGTTGGAGCTTTTGCTGAAATGAAGCTGCTGCTTTGGTCTTTACCTTTTAGCTTAGTTTTCTGGTACTAGTAAAATTGGCACGTTATTTTATTAGCTTATTAAACCTGTGGATGCTAATTTTTTGTCACAAAGGTTTTGATTTGTGGTATATTTTTCTTTGCGGAACTCTGTATGGCTTTTCAATTTTAGTTGAAATTCCCTCCATGGCCTTTGGGAGTCCCTTGGTGTGTCTCCAGAGTAAATTTCGATTACTCTACATTTCATCAATGTTGGAGTGGCAAGAAAAAGGAGGAACTGATTTGGGGTGAAAAGGTTAGATTGCATACATCTTTGTTTCTTCCAACGTGTTTTTATTTATATTTTATAATTTCTCAAAGCCTCATAATGTCCCTTTTCCCTTTGAAAAACTTGCTTTTTTGACAGTTATGTAACCAGAGGAAATGTGTTCCAATTATTTCTGAAGTTCCATGTTCTCTGTACAAAGGAAGCATTTGATATGTATTCTATAGCAATCAGTGACCATAATTGTTAAGGTATAAAAGTATATATACATTCATTGAACTGTAGTCACTGTATGTATATAGGCTGTCTAAACCCCAAATTAAGTTATTGTAAAAGGAAGTTATTCGACTACTTTATGTAGATTAAATAAAATAGATCCTACTGCTGTCTAATCATGTTCTCAAAACCTCCTGTAGCTTATTAAAAAAATAGAGTTTGGGAGGAAGGTAGGTTAAAGAGCCCCTTCTGGTTCTCATATTACCTCTCTTTCTTATGATTGTCTTCTAATTTGCATCATGATGCCTCCCTTAGCTCCTAGTAAGAGGGCTTGTGGGTGTATTGATGAGCAACTTCCCTTTCTTAGTGTGAGACTGAAGGAGATCAGAGGACTTGAATATCAGGACCCAGAGAAGGTCAGAGAAAAGTTTAAGTTACTTGCTTAAAGAGGTTTTTGTGTTCTTTTGGGAAATCAAAACTTATTTCTTAGATGCTTCTTTCTTTCACTAGCATGGGTAATTTCTGGTTGTTTTGTAAGAACTTTATTGTGAGTTTTGAATGGGTGGTTGGGGAGAGCTGTTGGCATAAAAATAATTTAGGTGCATTCTCTAGAACCTGTGGAATACCATGCCAGCTTAACTTTAATCAGAGGGATCACAGGGAGGACTCAGAATTTTGCTGTATCATAGGAAATAATAATCGTGAAGTATGGTAATGAGGACATTATAGTTTGCTGATTCTGAAAGTAGATTTTTATGTTAACATTTGCAAAAGTTTTAAAATTTATCACTGTCTTAGCTGCATCTCTAGATACCAGTTAATTTATGGAGTTCTTAAACATTTGGTCCTGAGACTGACGAGTACTTTATTAAAGATAAGAAGATGGTTTGGATACAAAAACCCTTAAATTTTTTTTCCTCGATATCAGGAAGTCTTCTGTGGTTTCAGAATTATTGTTCTTTTTCTAATTATTGTGATTAGAACTGCTGACTTGAACTGTAGACTCTATTCGTATTTAGGCATATCATATATACTTGCTTGTTTTATAGACTAGACCCCGCAAGGGCTTGCAAGTCTGCCGTGGGGGAGGGGTCTTGCACGTCTGCGTGAGAGGAGGTGATGTAGGTCAAGTGGGCTCAAAAATGCTTAGGGATGGAATGACAATTTTTAAATCACTGCAGGATATCTGTGGTTATAAACCATATCGATATATTTAAAATTCTTAAGAATAGAGTTTCTCTCAAGTTTACAGTGTTCAGTTCAGTCGCTTAGTCGAGTCCAACTCTTTGCAACCCCATGGACTGCAGCACGCCAGGCCTCCTCATCCATTACCAGCTCCCGGAGTTTACTCAAACTCATGTCCATTGAGTCAGTGATGCCATCCAAACCATCTCATCCTCTGTTGTCCCCTTCTCCTCCTGCCTTTAATCTTTTCTCAGCATCAGGGACTTTTCAAATGAGTCAGTTCCTCATATCAGGTGGTCAAAGTATTGCAGTTTTTCAGCTTCAGCATCAGTCCTTCCAAAGAAATCCCAGGACTGATCTTCTTTAGGATGGACTGGTTGGATCTCCTTGCAGTCCAAGGGACTCTCAAGAGTCTTCTCCAACACCACAGTTCAAAAGTGTCAATTCTTCGGCGCTCAGCTTTCTTTATAGTCCAGCTCTCACATCCATACGTGACTACTGGAAAAACCATAGCTTTGACTAGACAGACCTTTGTTAGTAAAGTAACGTCTCTGCTTTTTAATGTACTGTCTAGGTTGGTCATAACTTTTCTTCCACGGAGCAAGCGTCTTTTAATTTCATGGCTGCAGTCACCATGCGCGGTGATTTTGGAGCCCCCCAAAATAAAGTCTCTGTTTCCATTGTTTCCCCATCTATTTCCCATGAAGTGATGGGACCAGATGCCATGATCTTTGTTTTCTGAATGTTGAGCTTTAAGCCAACTTTTTCACTCTCCTCCTTAACTTTCATCAAGAGGCTCTTTAGTTCTTTGCTTTCTTTCATAAGGGTGGTGTCATCTGCATATCTGAGGTTATTGATATTTCTCCCAGCAATCTTGATTCCAGCTTGCACTTCATCCAGTACAGTGTTTCTCATGATGTACTCTGCATATAAGTTGAATAAGCAGGGTGACAATATACAGCCTTAACGTACTTCTTTCCTGATTTGGAACCAGTCTGTTCCATGTCCAGTTCTTACTGTTGCTTCTTGACCAACGTCTTCCCTTGTTTCATTGGCATCCTTTGTGGTTGTTTTTTTAAGTCCATCGTGCATTTTGATTGAAAATCAAATTTATGGCAGGGAACACAGTGAAATTTGTAATGTGACAATGTGATAATAGCCAGGACTGTCAGAATATGCCAGCCATCCTCTGTGATTAGGCTCATTTGTGTTCTTAAAACTTGAGACGCATGTATAAAAATGTCCTGCATTTTTTCCCTGCAGTCTTGTGCATTTTCTCCCCTGCCTTGTCGTGTGTACTTTAGCAGTGTTATGCTTTCTAATCAGGATTTGGCATAATTTATCTTGCTTGTTTAAGAAGTATATTCGGATACTTTCCAGTGGAAACATCGGTTTTTATATGAAGTGATCGGCAAAAAGTGATGCGAAGTTGAAATGAAACAGGAGGATTTCTTTCTAAACCACAGCCTTTATAATTAGAACACAATCTGTAGGGCCTTAACAGCTTTTATATTTTAAAAAACAATTTCCCAGATCTTATTCTTTTCTATTTTTTTTGGGTGGGGGGCCTTTACCTGTGTTGACTGGCAGTAGTAATAGCAGGCATTCTTGAGTTCTTAATTCTAGAGGGAATGCATCTAAATTTTCTCCCTTAGTTGTGATGCAGATTTTCGGAAGTTAGCCTTTAGCAGCTTGAGGAAGTTTGTTGTTTCTTTGTACCCAGTGCTGCTACTCTGTTTTTCTATGTGGGTTGGCAGTCTTTTCTCACTAGAAATTTCCTATTACTCCCTTTGTCTTTGAGGTTTTAAAATTTCACAATAATGTGTCTAAGTGTTATTTTATTACATGTTCTATTTTGCACTCTATGCTCCCTTTCAGATTGAAATGAAAGAAATCTTTAATTCGGGAAATTTCTTGATCATTTCTTTAAAAAGCATTTCTCTTTATTTTTCTCTATCATTTTGGAACTCATTCTGCATCTTTATCTGCTATTATTTCTTACCTTTTTATGTATATTTTTTATGTTTCTCCCCATCCCTGTATATTTTGAGGTGTGTTTTTCAGGTTTATTGAGATATAATCTTCTTATCATTTCAGTCGCTCGGTCATGTACAGTTCTTTGCTACCCCATGGACTGCAGCACACCAGGCTTCCCTGTCCATCTTCTTATAGATTATTTTTATTTTTTTGGCTGCACTGTGCAGCCTGGAGGATCTTAGTTGCCTAATCAGGGATCTAACCCATGCCCCCTGCCGTGAAAGTGTGTAGTTTTAACCACTGGACCGCCAGGGAAGTCCCTATTACAGATTATTATTGTTATTATATTTTTAAATTTTATTCTTGATGATCTTTTTCATTGTACCTGACTGGCCAACTTTTTCTTTTTTCCTAAGCAAAGGGCAGATTTTAAAGGACAAATAATTGGCAGAATCAAGTAAAGTCATAAATACTAATACAGTGATTAGGAAACATAGAGAAGCAGTTCGGGCTAACAGACAGGATGGGAAAACAACTGAAGCAAACTGTTCAGAAGCCAGCAGTAATCCTTAAGACTGAGAAAGCTGAGCCAGATTAAAGCAAGTGAGTTAAAGAGGTGGCCTAAAGGAAGAAAATGAGAAGAGATGAGTTTGGGAAATTGTAAATTGATTTGGGAAATTGCAAATTGGAATATATGAATAATGGAGAAAAGTGGACCATGTTTGTTTCATTGTAACCACAGATGAGATATATAAAATGGTAACATAAGACACTTGGAATTTTGGACAGTGGGGAATTTCTTAATCTAAGGTATAACCATTTTTGGCTGCAGAAATAGCTGCTGTTGTCTGAAAACATACCATAAACTACACATCTTGCAAGATACTTACACTTATGTGTAAAACTTAAAACAGTACTGCAAATTGGTACTGTTATTATCTCATTTTACAAAATAGGAAACTAAGGCTAGAGAAGACCCTGTTCAGAGCCTTTAAGGTAGTAGCTTTAACCTGCTGCTGCTGCTGCTGCTGCTGCTAAGTCACTTCAGTCGTGTCCGACTCTAATACCACAATAATATTCTGTTCATCCAGAGGACGGACTTTCAGTAGCCTCAGCTTTGTAGAAAACGGTGAAAAGAGACAGTAATAATAATGACCCCCTAGGCATCTTCTAAAAAAGGAGCAAAGAAACTATTCAAACATGTTGCCTTAAGAAAAGTGAGAATTACCTGCAGGTTCTTTCTTGGCTGAATGTGTCTGGAATAAAGAACAAATTAAATGTTAGGAGAGAGGAAGGCAGGAAAGACAAAAATAAAATATATCGATCTGGGGCCAGTGAACAAGGGAAACCAAACCAGCCCCCGTGTTCTTATTGGTTCCTCAATTCAGTTCAGTTCAGTCCAGTCGCTCAGTCTCAGTCGTGCCGGACTCTTTGCGAGCCCATGAATCGCAGCATATCAGGCCTCCCTGTCCATCACCAACTACCGGAGTTCACTCAGACTCACGTCCCTCGAGTCAGTGATGCCATCCAGCCATCTCATCCTCTGTCGTCCCCTTCTCTTGCCCTCAATCCCTCCCAGCATCAGAGTCTTTTCCAATGAGTCAACTCTTCGCATGAGGTGGCCAAAGTACTGGAGTTTCAGCTTCAGCATCATTCACTCCAAAGAAATCCCAGGACTGATCTCCTTTAGGATGGACTAGTTGGATCTCCTTGCAGTCCAAGGGACTCTCAAGAGTCTTCTCCAACACCACAGTTCAAAAGCATCAATTCTTCGGCGCTCAGCTTTCTTTATAGTCCAACTCTCATATCCATACATGACCACAGGAAACACCATAGCCTTGACTAGACGGACCTTTGTTGACAAAGTAATGTCTCTGCTTTTTAATATGCTGTCTAGGTTGGTCATAACTTACCTTCTAAAGGGTAAGTGTCTTTTAATTTCATGGCCGCAGTCACCATCTGTAGTGATTTTGGAGCCCAGAAAAAACAAAGTCAGCCACTGTTTCCCCATCTATTTGCCATGAAGTGATGAGACTGGATGCCATGATCTTAGTTTTCTGAATGTTGAGCTTTAAGCCAACTTTTTCACTCTCCTCTTTCACTTTCATCAAGAGGCTCTTTAGTTCTTCACTTTTTGCCATGAGGGTGGTGTCATCTGCATATCTGAGATTATTGCTATTTCTCCCAACAGTCTTCATTCCAGCTTGTGCTTCCTCCAGCCCAGCGTTTCTCATGTTGTACTCTGCATATAAGTTAAATAAGCAGGGTGACAATATACAGCCTTGACGTACTCCTTTTCCTATTTGGAACCAGTCTGTTGTTCCATGACCAGTTCTAACTGTTGCTTCCCGATCTGCATATAGGTTTCTCAAGAGGCAGGTTAGGTGGTCTGGTATGCCCATCTCTTTCAGAATTTTCCACAGTTTATTGTGATCCACACAGTCAAAGGCTTTGGTATAGTCCATAAGGCAGAAATAGATGTTTTTCTGGAATTCTCTTGCTTTTTCGATGATCCAGCGGATGTTGGCAATTTGATCTCTGGTTCCTCTCCTTTTCTAAAACCAGCTTGAACATCTGGAAGTTCACAGTTCACGTATTGCTGAAGCCTGGCTTGGAGAATTTTGAGCATTACTTTACTAGCGTGTGAGATGAGTGCAATTGTGCAGTAGTTTGAGCATTCTTTGGCGTTGCCTTTCTTTGGGATTGGAATGAAAACTAATTGTTGTATAACACAATCAATAGTAGCAACACTGTCAAGTTAGTCTGTTTCTAGTAGATTTCTAGTTAAAGTTAATTAAAATAGAAGTTTTTGTTTTTAAAATGTTGGTCAAGTGTTTTGGGATCTCCTTGCTGGTCCAGTTTCTAAGACTCCATGCTGCCAATGCAGGGGCCAGGCTTCGATCCCTGGTCAGGGAGCTATATCCCACATGCTGTAACTAAAGACCCTGTACACTGCAACCAAGACCCAAAGCAGCCAAAAAAATAAATTTTTTTTTAAAGTTGATCATGCTTTTGTTAATTGGAAAATGTGCTTTTATCTCATTTCTACAACACTGTAATTCTTGCCACGGAAACACTTAGGCTGAAAAGGGTGGTGGCTCAGACCATAAAGAAAAGAACCCAGAGTGGCCCAAATATTCTTGAAGGAGAAAAACAACTGGTGGACTTAAATTACTGAGATATTAAGATTTTTATTACTGAGACTATGTAGTGGTAGTGTGAGGAGAGACAAAAATAGGCCAGTGGAACAGAATGAAGAATCCAGAAATAGCATCTTATATATCATCTGGTTTAGAAAGGTGAGAAAAGAGGCTGGTGGAGAAAGACTGGTCTATCAAATGCATGTTGCTAGGATAGTTGAATATCTCCATGGGGAGAAAAAGTGTATTTTGACTTGTAACTTTACAATACACAAAGCTCAATTCCAGATAAAAATATGAAAGGTAAAAACATAATAAAAATTTCACAAGAAAATACAGGAGAACATCTTCATGTAAAATATAGGCAAGGATACCAGCAACTCTAAATGTAAAAGGGGAGGATGGGTAAATTGGACTATATTAAGAACTTCTGTTCATCAAAAGTTACCATTAAGAAAGTGAAAAGGCGAACCACAGAATGTGAGAAGTACTCAAGATATACATATCTAATAAAGGGCTTCCCTGGTGGCTGGTAAAGAATCCACCTGCAATGCGGGAGACATGGGTTCGATTCCTGGGTTGGGAAGATCCCCTGGAGGAGGGCATAGCAACCTGCTCCACTATTCTTGCCTGGAGAATCCCACGGACAGAGGAGCCTGGCAGGCTACAGTCCATGGGTTTGCAAAGAGTCAGACACGTCTGAGCAACTAAGCACAGCACAATAAAGAACTCATATCCAGAATATTGTGAAGAACTCTTACATATTAATTAGATGGACAACCTGATAGAGAAATGAACAAAAGGCTTGAACAGATGCTTCACTGGGTATGAAATAGAGGTTATGTAAGTGGGAAGTTAACAAGTACACAGCTTAATTAATTATCAAGTCATACAAGTTAAAACCAGTGTGATACCACCCTACACCCATCAAGATGGCTAAAATGAAAAAGGCAAAAAAATACCTGGGCGTTGGTGAGGGTTTGTGGCAACAGGATTCTTGTTCTGCACTGATGGGAGTACAGATCAGTATACTCACTTTGAAAAAGTATCTGGCATTATCTGAAGCTGAACATATGCATACCCTTCGGGCCAGCAGTTTCAGCTGTCAGGGATGTAGAGCCCTTGGTGGTACACGGCGGGGCTCCTGGCATGCTGGTAGCCTTCTGTTTCTAGACATTAGTGTTGATTTCATGGATGTGTTCATTTTGTGACAGTTCACCAAGCCTCTACCCTTAGGACTGCTGCGCTTTTCTGTGTGTGTGCTATGCTTTGAGAAAAAATTAAGCATATATACTGAGACATGACTGATCTTTAGCTTTAGATGCCTACTGCTGGCTATCAAAGATAACTTTCTTAGATAGTAAGTTACTCATTAAGTAGTTGGGGTTTAGGGAAAGAAATTTTTAGCGTAAGGCGTATTTTAGAACATGTGCATAAATATGTTTTTATTGGAAGGAAAGACTTGTTGTCTCCTACGTGCTAGACTTCCTCAGCTTGTTTTTACTAGAAAACTTTTTGGTTATTTGATTTGTGAATTTGGGCCAAACATCTATGTGAAGACCAGTTTTTAGTTTATAATTGCAAAATCTGACATGAGAGTTTCTCTCCGTCAGCCTCAGGTATTTTTTTCTTTTCTGTAAAAATTTTTTTTCTTTTTCTCAGAATGAGTAGGATGGTGAGTGGTGGTAGAGGTGGTGATTTGGATTTCTAGGGCAGGGGTCGCAAAGTTTCAGCCCATAGGCCAAACCTGGCTCTGTGCCTGCTTGGACCCTAATGAATGAAAGATTGAGGGCAGGAGGAGAAGGGGACGACAGGATAAGATGGTTGGATGGCATCACTGACTCAATGGACATGGGTTTGTGTGGACTCCAGGAGTTGGTGATGGACAGGGAGACCTGGCGTGCTGCAGTTCATGGGATCGCAAAGAGTTGGACACGACTGAGCGACTGAACTGAATTGAATTTAGAACATGATCACATTTATTCCTATACATATCGTCTGTGGCTGCTTTTAGCTATAGTGACAGTCACAGGCTAAAATATTTCCTATCTGGCCCTTTTCAGAAAGTTTGCCACCACCGTTCTAGATCACCTACTTCTAGAGTGCTCATTCATGTGAGAATGTTGTTTTAAGACCCTTTGCTGTGTGATATGGTAGTCACTAGCCACATGTAGCTATTTCACTTTTAAATTAAACAAAACTCAAGTCATTTGTATGAGCCACATCTGAGCACTCAGTAGCTGCATGTGGCTAGTAGCACCTGTACTGGCCAGTGCCAGCGTGCACCATGGGCATCGTCCAGAAACTCTCTCCACCAGCCCTGTTTGAGCCACTTGGTTTCTCTACTGTCTCCTTCAATGATAATCCCTGCTGATATGCCGATTTCTTTCATCTGGGTTTTTCTTTTTGTAATTTCTTTCCATCCATTCAAACTAAGTTTGAATCCCAGTTTATTTAAATATTAAATATATGAATTGTTGACTGTTTTTTGTATGTCTTCTTTAGTTCACCAGGAAGATTATAAGGTATTTAAAAGCAGGGACTGTGTTCTCTTGCTTTGTAGTACCTGGCCCATAATAATCTTCGTCAGTGTTGTTGTTTTAATACATACTTCATCTCCCTAAATAGTGTAAAATTATTTTATTTTCCCCCTATAGGTATAACGAACTGTAAACTCCAGAAATATTCATATATATATACATATATATATATCAAAATCAAAGATGGGTGAGAAGAAACCGGAGCCTTTGGACTTTGTGAAAGATTTCCAGGAATACCTAACTCAGCAGACCCATCATGTCAACATGATTTCTGGATCAGTTAGTGGGGACAAAGAAGCAGAGGCTCTTCAGGGAGGTAGATTCCTCTTAATACCATTAAATAATTCATTTTTTATACATGTAATGTTTGTGTGTTGTTATCCATAGTATGAAGCCACTGTTGCTCGCTAATGTGAATCATTCTCTTTTGGGCAGAAGATGGGCAGTTATTTTCCCCCTTCTTTATACGGGTCAGGTTTTGCTGAGGGAGAGGACCCCCCCCCCCGCCCCACCTCCGCCCCAGAGCTTATCCTGGGGTCCAGAGATGCTTTCTCTCCTGTGCAAAAGTTGGGGTTTCTAAATTTCCTTCCCATTCTCCAGGTTCCATTAGCTAACAGTGGGTACAAGGAGCCCAAAGGGAGTCCGTCTTCATTACACAAGGCCTTTGGCCATTAGGAAATTTGTATTAGACCTGAGACAAAATAGAGGTTTTTGTTTCTTCTCTTAAAATGAAGAGAGGGCCCACCATGTGTGCTCACCTAGGAGGTGAAACTAGCCAAGAGAAAGCAGTGAGTACTTGAACCTGTCCTGCCTGCCCTACAGAGAGACCCGCGGGTTTGCTCCCACACGAAGACTGGGGTCTCTTCCTGACCCTCGCTCGGGAGGCAGCAAACTGCAGCCTGTGGGCCCCATCTGGACTGCTGGTGTGGGTGCTAAGAGTGGTTTCTACATTTGTAAATGGCTGACGGGAAAAAAGAAAAATAATGTCATGACACATGAAAATTAACACGAAATTCAGACTTCAGTATCCATAGTTTTACTGAAACATAGCCATGCTTGCTGACCTATTTTCTATAACTGTTTTTGAGTTACAGCAGCAGAGTCGAGTAGCTGTGAGAGACCCCGTGGCCCACAAAGCCTGTATTTGCTGTCTGACCCTTGTGGGAAAAGTATGCTAACCTTTGACCTAGATGGCCTAGGGCTTTGTAATCCAGGGACCAGCAACAGTAGAGAGCTGGTGAGAAGTGCAAACCATCAGGTCCCACCCCAGATCTACTGTATCAGCAGGTGTATTTTAATACACTCCCCAAGTGATTCCGTATGCATGTAAAATTTTGGAAGTCACTGCCTTAGAAAAGCAATGGGAGAAAGGGGGACACTGAGCCTTGTTGTCCCTCCAGTGCAATGGACCCATTGGATTTTGGACTTGCACCAACCAGCAAAGTCCCTTCTCTCCTCCTGGTGAGGGATGGAGGAAACCATAGAGCAGAGGGCTCAAACTGTCCATACATCCATGGCTGCCTCCTTAAGCTTTTCCCATGAAACTGGAGGAATAGACACTCCCTCTTAATGCTCTAGTGTACAGTTCCTGGACTCAGATCCAAGAGAGCAGGGTTGTAGTCCCCACCATCTGCTGGTTTTCCAGACCTGAGCACTTGCTCCTTCAGTTTACCTATACAAAGTAGTTGATTAAAATTGAACAGCAGAACATCTCTTAACTGAAATTCTTACAGGTTATAACATCCAGAGATATCAGGTACAATATTCCCCTTTATGTGCTTAATTAGAATTTTAAGATCCTAAATGCAACCCAGGGTCTAGAACATACATGTAAGCTGAGTGGAACTATAAAACTCAACATGAATTACTCTAGATTAAATATACTAGGATTTGTGAAGATGATCATGACAACCCATTGTATTTGTAGAAGCGGCTAGAATCTTAAACATGTAATTTCCATCACTGTTTACTCCCCTTTTTCTCCTTATCTGTCAGATAAAGGTAATGCCCTGTTCTTTTCCTCAAAAGCATGTTGAGCACTGATATGTGTTAGTGATTTGAGATCCCCCTCATATAATGCTGTCTTTGTATGGAATTAATGTCAGTTCAGAAAGACTGTGTGATTTTTGTGAATTTAACTTTTATGCTAAGTGACCTGTCAGTTTATGAAAGATTTCCTACCACTCAACACTAAATTGCTAAATTGAGTTGATGCTGAGATGAATAATTTCTTTTGCTATACTTTGTTTGTAGCTGGAACAGATGGTGATCAAAATGGACTTGATCACCCATCTGTTGAAGTTTCCCTGGATGAAAACTCAGGAATGTTAGTAGACGGGTTTGAAAGGACCTTTGATGGAAAGCTCAAGTGTCGGTATTGCAACTATGCCAGCAAAGGCACCGCCCGGCTCATTGAACACATTAGAATTCACACAGGTAACAGAGAAGGGGCTGGAGAGGGGCCAAGGAGGGCAGGTTGATCTGTCATATAAATAGTTGTGATTGTTTGAAAATGAAGGTTGATGTAAGGTTTGAGTAAATGGAGAAGTGAATCCAGTTTTACAAAGCAATAGCGTGACAGCATACAAGGAAGGAAGGTCCCTTGTAAGCTTTCCCTTCCTTAGCTATCTTCCTTCGTGATCTAAACTCAGTATCTGTCAGCTTCTCATGTTGGCCAGCTTAATGCTGAAGGCAGAATGATGGATGAATGTCTTTATCTTTATCCTAAGTGCATTGCCATTGCAGACTAGGGAGGAGGTTTCTGTAAAATTGCAGGCAACACTGCTAACCCTTAGACGTCGCCTTAGCCATCCCTTCTGTGAAAGGAATATATTCCACTAGTCAGTATAGTATGAAGATTGTTGTATGCAGCTTCTTTAATGGATTTTAATAGTCTTTTGTACATGTGTGTATTTCCGAAAAGCATTTTATTTTTGATGAGTTTCTAAATAATGAATGGACAAAATATGAAACTTTTCATAAATGGGCTACTCTTGCAGTTTCTCTCCCATTTTTCCTTTTAAACAGGTGAGAAACCTCATCGATGTCACTTGTGTCCATTTGCATCTGCCTATGAGCGTCATCTGGAAGCCCACATGCGTTCCCATACAGGAGAAAAACCATACAAATGTGAATTGTGTTCCTTCCGCTGCAGTGACCGAAGCAACCTGTCCCATCATCGAAGGCGCAAGCATAAAATGGTACCAATTAAAGGTACTAGGTCTTCCTTAAGCAGCAAGAAAATGTGGGGGGTTTTACAGAAGAAAACTAGCAACCTGAACTATAGCAGAAGAGCACTCATCAACTTAAGCCCACCTTCCATGGTGGTTCAGAAGCCAGACTACCTTAATGATTTTACCCATGAAATCCCAAATATCCAGACTGACTCCTATGAAAGTATGGCGAAAACTACACCAACTGGAGGCCTGCCAAGAGACCCCCAAGAACTCATGGTCGACAACCCTTTAAACCAGCTCTCAACTCTAGCCGGACAGCTGTCCAGTTTGCCACCTGAAAACCAAAACCCCGCGTCCCCTGACGTAGTTCCCTGCGCCGAGGAGAAGCCCTTCATGATGCAGCAGCCCTCTGCCCAGGCAGTGGTTTCTGCCGTGTCAGCAAGTCTTCCTCAGAGCTCCTCTCCGGCCAGCCCCGAGCCTCGGCCGCCACACGGCCAGAGGAACTACAGTCCGGTGGCAGGGCCGAGCAGTGAGCCAAGTGCCCACACAAGTACTCCAAGCATGGGAAACAGCCAGCCGAGCACGCCAGCTCCCACCCTGCCAGTCCAGGACCCGCAGCTTCTCCACCACTGCCAGCACTGTGACATGTACTTTGCCGACAATATCCTTTACACTATTCACATGGGATGTCATGGGTATGAAAATCCTTTTCAGTGTAACATATGTGGGTGCAAATGTAAAAACAAGTATGATTTTGCCTGTCATTTTGCAAGAGGGCAGCATAACCAACACTGAACACAATCACACTCTGCTCTCCTCGGTTGGCCTTCTTGTGTTTTGCAGTTTACTGTTGTTTGTTGTGGGGGAGGGGTGGGGTGGTGTCATCCCTAATAAGGTGTCTGCTAATTTAAAGTTTTATACATATAGAGTATAAGTTTGACAGTGGAAACAAAATGTCTGTTTTCTTTTTTCATAGAAGCCTCATCAGGGTCATTTATGTATTAGAAGAATTGGACACATTGGTATCTTAATTTTTTTCCTTTCATTTAGACATTTGAGAATTTGAGTGCAATCATAATCTTACAAGTGGTTATTTAAATTTCTCACATTTACAGTCCATAAAAACGTCAAGGCTGATGGATACTCTTGGTATTTCAACATCTAAATTACAGCTAGATGTTATTTCTGCCATAATTTCAAAATGGTAGAATAAATTACTTTCTCTTTCAAAATCTATTCCAACTTATTTCAATGATACTTAGAGGAATTGCCTTTGAAATTGCCCTTAATTAAAAATTAGTTAACACAGCTTAGTTGAATATTTCAACTACTACCAGTTGAAATAGTTTAATTTCAACTGGTAATAGTAAAGCAGTATCAGTGTAGTAAATCTTGCTTTTTTCCATAAGGGCAAATGTAAAACATTTAATTCTTTTAAAATTAAAGTTATAAATATATGAAGTAAAAGTTCTGAAAATAAATGAAACTTTAAAACTGTAAATTGAAAGTGGAGTTTAATATTTAAAATACCTGCTTATTCAGCTTCTAGTTTAAACACAGCAGTTTTCCATTGTATTCTTTTTATTGTAATTTATTTTAAAAACTACCAGTAAGTACTCCAGAACGCTAGAAATATCAGCGGGTTATCTATGAAGATGCCTTTTTTCCTTTTAATTTGAATTTTTCATTTAAATCTTCATTCTGTTACATATGAATTTTACAACCAAACTGAGAATCTGTTATTCCTTCCATTCCTTTGATGACCAAAGAGGTACAGTGGAAGTCATCCATCTTATTCCTAGGAAATGTGGTCCTTCCAAAAAAAAATCTGAAGTTTCCTTTTCCTGCCTTCTATCCATTTATTGCCCATAATTTTCAAGAAAAGGTGGATATAGAAACAAATGGGAAAATGTGTTGGTGAAGTAACATTTACAAAAATGAGAACATATGTCCACAACGAATTCTATTCTCCTCTTCAGAATTGGCCATTTAAGATATTTTCTGTGAATTCAAGTTATAACACTTACTTGCAGTTTTGCCAGTCTTTCATGTACAGCAAGAAAACTATATGAAAACTGTGAACTGAATCGTCGCCTTAGTAGAAGAGGATATAGATATAAAAATGCATTTAAACATATTTGTTTACAAAAATAAAACTTGCTATATAAATCTAGAATAATTTTGAATAGGAGGCTGTTGTTTTTATATTGTGTAATAACTAGCTTACTCTGAGGACAGCTTGGTCAAACAATAAAATATATTGTTACTAACTGTTGGTTTCTGTGTACTTTGCAAAATTTTTATTTTTAATTTGGTTCAAATCTTGAAAGTGTTACTAATTGGCTTCTTAAAGCAAACATTTTAATTATTAAGCATTAACTAAAAAGGACTTCTACTCTTAAAGTAAGTGAAAGGGAAATATTGGTGGTATCTGTCCACAAAAACCCCCAAGTGCCAAGTTAATGGATATTTTGCCCTCTCTTCCAAATACTACAAAGCCATTAAAATGAGTTCTTGTGGTTTAATCTAGTCTCCACTGCACTGTGGAAAGAGCAGCACTGAGGAGTTTCTCTAGACAGCGCTCCTTGTCAGTCTGAGGCCTGTGAATCTCCAGTCTGCAGTCTCTTCTGCTCTGTTGCTTGGAGTTCTTGCTCCTCGGATCAGTTTTAGAGCAGCCTTTTGCAAATGTGTAACTTTACCCTCGTATGTATATACTGTCAGAAACAGGGTGCTGTCATTTGGACACTTTTGTATTTATTTTTTTCTTCTATTTTATTCTTCATATAAAAGCAATACCACAAAATAGAAAATGGAAGTTTTCATTAAACAAAAAGGAAGAACTCTCATGTTAAAACCAGTTTATTAACTGTATATTCTGGGCCAAACAGTGACAAATATGGTGTTTGTTTTTTTTTTTTTTCCTGACAAACATGCTTTGAAAGAGCATTTTAGTTAAGATAATTTTTTCATAATTACAAACTAGAATGTATAATGTTTAAATTCCTATGACTTAAAGAGCATAGTTGTATTCCAAAGGTATCAGTGCTTGAAAGCTACAGTTAATTCTAAATGCACTAATGTTTTTGAAGCAAATCTAACTTAGAAACTTTTTTAGTATTGTATATTTAAAAATATTTAGGATTTTATTTAAATTTTTTGAGAATTCTGTATTGGAAAGATATTATCTTCCATTAAGTATTGAATATGTTTCTCCCATTTTATTTTTAATCATATATTTTATAGAAATGAGTTGAGAAAAGTTTAACATGCACTATTTATAATACTTTGCTGATAACAGGCAATGTTTTGAAACTAAATTTATTTTTGTTCAGTGAACATAAGTTTAGATTTTTAAAGTTGGTAGATAATTTATCTCCACTAATATTTTTTTAAGAAACTGTGATGAGATTAACAGGGAATAATTTTATTTCAGATTTTTATTAATATAGTATGTAGCTACAACTTCTTGAAACTCAAGTAAAGGCTAGACTTACTTTGAAAAAATTTAATTGGATATTTTCCAGTGCTGTCTCATTTTAGAAATGTGTTTGCCATTCATCTGCAGAACTGTTTGACAAAGGGAATATTACCTAAAAAAATGTCCAGAGATAAACCTCATTTAAGTTCTACAAAAATATTTATCAAATGGAAATATTATTTTTAAGAAATTCCCTGCTAAGGACTTTTCATTAAGTAGTCTTAGAGGTTATATGATTTCTTGAACTTGGTTTCATTAATATGTACTTTGATGTAAAGAACATATTTTGTATGTAAAATATAAAACTTGAGTATGGTTGCAGAACACACTATATTGTTTAGGGATTCCAGAGAGCAGTTTAATGCTGAAATAACTATCTAGTATGTAGTTCATATTGTGAATGAAGCTTTGCTTTTGTAATGTATGAATAAAAAAATCACACTTTCTAATGGATCTCGATTTTTCTTTTTTGAAAACTAGGATCCAGTTTTGTTAATATTTTTTCAGTATGTCAACGTTAATTTTTTTTTTTTTTTTTTACAGAAAAGGTTTTATGGCTACATTGGTTTGGATTTGTAGAATGCCTTACCCATGAGAAGATCTGTCATATGAGTTACCAACAACAAAAATGGTAACGTAATTAGCGTTTTGTCTCCTTCCTAATTTCTCTTTATTTAAGGTGTAACCCCCTTAAAGTGTTGTGGCACAGGAATGAGGAAGGCTTCCTCTGCTGCTCAATTATTCGTTTCATGTTGGGGTCCTTTAATGGACCAGAACCTGGTGTTCTGGAGTCGACTGATAAGAAAGTAAAGGAGAGAGAGGCTGATATTCCTTGGTTTATGCAGAAATCCAGTAAAGCCACTGACACGGCGCCCTCTCGATGGGGTGAAGGCGCAGAGCACCTTCTCGAGAGGGTCTTAGAAGCCGGGGCAGGAAAGTGAACTCAGAGAGCCTCTGCGCTCCAGGGGATCAGCCTGAAAGAGAGGGAGAGAGAGAGAGAGAAAGCAAGACACGGGGACCAAAGCTCTGATGGAGCAAAGGTGTCTTATTCAACATTGTGTAGGTATTTATACTGTCTTACAAGATAGCTATTTTCAGCAGAGATAAAATCAAAACTTACAAGTTATCAAGGAACCATGAGGTCATGCATATGAAAGAGAGAAGGTTGTAAATAATCACTTTTACCATATGGTTCATAAGAAGGAAGAGGGTACTTGTCACCGTATAGAAAAAATAATGAAGGAAATGCCTGGATTCCTCAGCCCCAAGGAGAGGAGCTTGCCTCTCCTCTTAATTCCTGAATATTCACGAATTAATAAGGAACAGAAAATTCCTGACAGATGCAAAACAGCACACAAATGCTGTTAAATGCTTCCTGACAATGTCACATCTGACAAGTGACTGATTGAAGGAGTTTCTATTATGACAAATGAACTGATTTTTTTCCTTCTCTTACTTCACTCAATATGACATTCTAGGTGATGTTGCTGCAAATGGCCTTATTTCATTCTTAATGGCTGAGTAACATTCGAGTTGGACTATAAAGAAAGCTGAGCGCCGAAGAATTCATGGGGTCGCAGAGTCGGACACGACTGAGTGACTGAACTGAACTGAACATTCCATTGTATATATGTACCATATCTTTGTCCATTCCTCTGTCGATGGACATTTAGGTTCCTTCCATGTCTTGGCTATTATAAACAGTGCTGCAGTGAACATTCAGTTCAGTTCAGGCTCAGTCAAGTCTGACTCTTTGTACATATATACAATGGAATGTTCAGTTCAGTTCAGTCACTCAGTCGTGTCCGACTCTGTGACCCCATGAATTCTTTGGCGCTCAGCTTTCTTTATAGTCCAACTCGAATGTCACTCAGCCATTAAGAATGAAATAAGGCCATTTGCAGCAACATCACCTAGAATGTCATATTGAGTGAAGTAAGAGAAGGAAATAAAATCAGTTCATTTGTCATAATACAAACTCCTTCAATCAGTCACTTGTCAGATGTGACATTGTCAGGAAGCATTTAACAGCATGACTCTTTGTCAGACTGGGCTGGAAGAAGCACAAGCTGGAATCAAGATTGCCGGGAGAACTGTCAATAACCTCAGATATGCAGATGACACTATCCTTATGGCAGAAAGTGAAGAGGAACTAAAAAGCCTCTTGATGAAAGTGAAAGAGGAGAGTGGAAAAATTGACTTAAAGCTCAACATTCAGAAAACTAAGATCATGGCATCCGGTCCCATTACTTCATGGCAAATAGATGGGGAAACAGTGGAAACAGTATTAGAATTTATTTTTGGGGGGCTCTAAAATCACTGCAGATGGTGATTGCAGCCATGAAATTAAAGACGCTTACTCCTTGGAAGGAAAGTTATGACCAACCTAGATAGCATATTAAAAAGCAGACACATTGCTTTGCCAACAAAGGTCCTTCTAGTCAAGGCTATGGTTTTTCCAGTGGTCATGTATGGATGTGAGAGTTTCTTCACATATCTGTGAAGAAAGCTGAGTGCCGAAGAATTGATGCTTTTGAACTGTGGTATTGGAGAAGACTCTTGAGAGTCCCTTGGACTGCAAGGAGATCCAACCAGTCCATTCTAAGGGAGATCAGTCCTGGGTGTTCATTGGAAGGACTGATGTTGAAGCTGAAAGTCCAATACTTTGGCCACCTCATGTGAAGAGTTGACTCATTGGAAAAGACTGATGCTGGGAGGGATTGGGGGCAGGAAGAGAAGGGGACGACAGAGGATGAGATTGCTGGATGGCCTCACTGACTCGATGGACATGAGTTTGAAACTCCGGGAGTTGGTGATGGACAGGGAGGCCTGGAGTGCTGCGATTCATGGGGTCGCAAAGAGTTGGATGCGACTGAGCAGCTGAACTGAACTGAAGGAACCTCCATATTGTTTTCCATAGTGGCTGTACCAATTTACATTGTCACCAACAGTGAGAATTTATATTCTCACCAATTTAAATTCTCTCCACACCCTCTCCAGCATTTCTTGTTTGTGGAGTTTTTGATGACAGCCACTCTGGCTGCTGTGAGGTGTATCTCATTGTAGTTTTGATTTGCATTTCTCTAATAACTAGCAATGTTGAACATCTTTTCATGTGCCTATTGGACATCTTTCCTCTTTGGATAAATGTCTATTCAGGTCGTCTGCCTATTTTTTGAGTAGGTTGTTTGTTTTGATGCTATTAAGTGTCAAGCTGTTTCTAAGTTTTGGAGATTTAACCCCATATCAGTCACATAATTTGCAAGTATTTTCTCCCAGTCTGTGGGTTGTCTTTTCGTTTTATTTCCTTTGCAAAAGTTTTTGAGTTTTAAGTAGGTCTCATTCGTTTATTTTTGCTTTTATTTCCATTATTCTGGGAGATGGATCAAAAATGATGTTGCTGTGATTTATGTCAGAAAGTGTTCTGCCTATGTTTTCCTCTTAAGAGTTTTATAGTGTCCAGTCTCATATTTGGGTCTTTAATCCATTTTGAGCTTATTTTTGTATATGGAGTTAAGGAATGATCTAATTTCATTTTTTTAAAATGTGGTGGTCCAGTTTTCCCAGCACCATCTGTTGAAGAGGCTGTCTTTTCCAACACTGTGTAGTCCTGTCTCCTTTGTCATAGATTGACTATAGTTGCATGGGCTTATTTCTGAGTTTTCTATCCTGTTCCAGTGATCTATGTTTCTGTTTTCCTGCCAGTACCATACTGTTTTCATGACGAGCTTTGTAGTATAGTCTGACATCAGGGAGCCTAATTCCACCAACTCTGTTTTCTTTTTCTCCCCCTCCAAGATTGCTTTGGCTACTCAGGGTCTTTTGTGTCTCCATACAAATTTTGAGATTTTCTGTTCTAGTTCTGTGAAAAATGCCATTGGTAATTTGACAGGGATTGCATTGAATCTGTAGATTGCAGTAAGTAGTATAGTTATTTTGACAATATTGATTCTTCTAATCCACAAACATGCTATATCTTTCCATCTGTTTATGTCCTCTTTGATTTCTTTCATCAGCATCTTATAGTTTTCAGATTAAAGGTCTTTTGTCTCTTTAGTGAAGTGAAGTGAAGTTGCTCAGTCGCGTCCGACTCTTTGCAACCCCATGGACTGTGTAGCCTACCGTGCTCCTTTGTCCATGGGATTTTCCAGGCAAGAGTACTAGAGTGGGTTGCCATTTCCTTCTCCAGGGGATCTTCCCAACCCAGGTATCAAACCCGAATCTCTTGCATTGTAGGCAGATGCTTTACCATCTGCGCCACCAGTCTCCTTAGGTAGGTTTATTCCTAGGTATGTTATTCTTTCTGATGCAATGGTAAATGGAATTGCTTCTTGAATTTCTCTTTCTGATCTTTTGTTGTTTGTTAGTGTGTAGAAATGCAACAGATTTCTTGTATTCATTTTGTAACATGCAACTTTACCAAATTCACTGATGAGCTCTAGTAGTTTTCGGGTAGCATCTTTAGGATCTTCTATGTACAGAACCACCTGACCTGCCTTTTGAGAAACCTATATGCAGGTCAGGAAGCAACAGTTAGAACTGGACATGGAACAACGGACTGGTTCCAAATAGGAAAAGGAGTATGTCAAGGCTGTATATTGTCACCCTGCTTATTTAACTTACATGCAGAGTACATCATGAGAAACGCTGGGCTGGAAGAAGCACAAGCTGGAATCAAGATTGCCGGGAGAAATATCAATAACCTCAGATATGCAGATGACACCACCCTTATGGCAGAAAGTGAAGAGGAACTAAAAAGCCTCTTGATGAAAGTGAAAGAGGAGAGTGAAAAAGTTGGCTTAAAGCTCAACATTCAGAAAACGAAGATCGTGGCATCCGGTCCCATCACTTCATGGGAAATAGATGCGGAAACAGTGGAAACAGTGTCAGACTTTATTTTTGGGGGCTCCAAAATCACTGCAGATAGTGACTGCAGCCATGAAATTAAAAGACGCTTACCCCTTGGAAGGAAAGTTATGACCAACCTAGACAGCATATTAAAAAGCAGAGACATTACTTTGTCAACAAAGGTCCATCTAGTCAAGGCTATGGTTTTTCCAGTGGTCATGTATGCATGTGCGAGTTGGACTGTGAAGAAAGCTGAGCACCGAAGAACTGATGCTTTTGAACTGTGGTGTTGGAGAAGACTCTTGAGAGTCCCTTGGACTGCAAGGAGATCCAACCAGTCCATTCTAAAGGAGATCAGTCCTGGGTGTTCTTTGGAAGGAATGATGCTAAAGCTGAAACTCCAGTCCTTTGGCCACCTCATGCGAAGAGTTGACTCATTGGAAAAGACCCTGATGCTGGGAGGGATTGGGGGCAGGAGGAGAAGGGGACGACAGAGGATGAGATGGCTGGATGGCATCACGGACTCGATGGACGTGAGTTTGAGTGAACTCTGGGAGTTGGTGTTGGACAGGGAGGCCTAGCGTGCTGTGATTCATGGAGTTGCAAAGAGTCGGACACGACTGAGCAACTGAACTGACTGAACTGATGTACAGAATCACGCTACCTGCAAACAGTGACAGTTGAACTCACTTTCCAATTTGGATTCCCATTACTTCTTTTTCTTGTCTGATTATTGTAGCTAGGACTTCCAAAATTATGTTGAAGAAAACTGATGAGCGTGGACATCCTTGTCTTGTTCCTGATCTTAGAGGGAATGCTTTTCGCCACTGAGCATGATGCCAGCTATAGGTTTGTCATAAGGCCTTTCTCATGTTGAGGAATGTATCCTCTATATCCACTTTCTGGAGAGTTTTTATCATAAATGGGTGCTGAATTTTGTCAAAAGCTTTTTCATTATCTATTGAGATGACCATATGGTCTTTCTTCTTCAATTTGTTGGTATGATGTATCACAATGATTGATTTGCAGATGCTGAAGAATCCTTGCCTCCCTGGGATGAGTCTCAGGGATTCACCACTTGATCATGGTGTATGAACTTTTTAATGTATTGTTGGATATGGATTGCGAGTATTTTTGCTGATGATTTTTACATCTGTGTTCATCAGTGACATTGGCCTGTAATTTTCACTTTTTGTGGTATCTTTGTCTGATTTTGATATCAGGGTGATGGTGGTCTCATAAAATGGGTTGGGAAGTTTTCCTTCCTCTGTGACTTTTTGGAAGTTTCAGAAGGATAGATGTTAACTCTTCTCTTGATAAAATTTGCCTGTGAAGCCATCAGGTCCTGGACTTTTGTCTGCTAGGAGGTTTTTAATCACGGTTTGAATTTCAGTGCTTGTGATTGGTCTGTTCATATTTTCTATTTCTTCCTGGTTCAGTCTAGGGAGATTGTACCTTTCTAAGAATTTGTCCAAAGAATGGACTGATTTTTTTTTTTAACAGGTCTTTCAGTTCCGTTCAGTTCAGTCGCTCAGTCGTGTCCGACTCTTTGCAACCCCATGAAGCGCAGCACGCCAGGCCTCCCTGTCCATCACCAACTCCCGGAGTCCACCTAAACCCATGTCCATCGAGTCGGTGATGCTATCCAACCATCTCATCCTCTGTCGTCCCCTTCTCCTCCTGCCCTCAATCTTTCCCAGCATTAGGGTCTTTTCAAATGAGTCAGCTCTTCACATCAGGTGGCCAAAGTATTGGAGCTTCAGCTTCAACATCAGTCCTTCCAATAAACACCCAGGACTGATCTTTAGGATGGACTGGTTGGATCTCCTTGCAGTCCAAGGGACTCTCAAGAGTCTTCTCCAACACCACAGTTCAAAAGCATCAGTTCTTCGGCACTCAGCTTTCTTCATAGTCCAACTCTCACATCCATACATGACCACTGGAAAAACCATAGCCTTGACTAGACGGACCTTTGTTGACAAAGTAATGTCTGCTTTTTAATATGCTGTCTAGGTTGGTCATAACTTTCCTTCCAAGGAGTAAGCATCTTTTAATTTCATGGCTGCAGTCACCATCTGTAGTGATTTTGGAGCCCAAAAAAATAAAGTCTGACACTGTTTCCACTGTTTCCGCATCTATTTCCCATGAAGTGATGGGACCGGATGCCATGATCTTCGTTTTCTGAATGTTGAGCTTTAAGCCAACTTTTTCACTCTCCACTTTCACCTTCATCAAAAGGCTCTTTAGTTCTTCACTTTCTGCCATAAGGGTGGTGTCATCTGCATATCTGAGGTTATTGATATTTCTCCCGGCAAACTTGATTCCAGCTTGTGCTTCCTCCAGCCCAGCGTTTCTCATGATGTACTCTTCATAGAAGTTAAATAAGCAGGGTGACAATATACAGCCTTGACACTCCTTTTCCTATTTGGAACCAGTCTGTTCCATGTCCAGTTCTAACTGTTGCTTCCTGACCTGCATACAGGTCAAGAGGCAGGTCAGGTGGTCTGGTATGCCCATCTCTTTCAGAATTTTCCACAGTTTATTGTGATCCATGCAGTCAAAGGCTTTGGCATAGTCAATAAAGCCGAAATAGATGTTTTTCTGGAACTCTCTTGCTTTTTCCATGATCCAGCAGATGTTGGCAATTTGATCTCTGGTTTCTCTGCCTTTCCTAAAACCAGCTTGAACATCTGGAAGTTCACAGCTCACGTATTGCTGAAAACTGGCTTGGAGAATTTTAAGCACTACTTTACTAGCGTGTGAGATGAGTGCAATTGTGTGGTAGTTTGGGCATTCTTTGGCATTGCCTTTCTTTGGGATTGGAATGAAAACTGACCTTTTCCAGTCCTGTGGCCACTTCTGAGTTTTCCAAATTTGCTGGCATACTGAGTGCAGCACTTTCACAGCGTCATCTTTCAGGATTTGAAATAGCTCAACAGGAATTCCATCACCTCCACTAGCTTTGATCGTAGTGATGCTTCCTAAGGCTCCCTTGACTTCACATTCCAGGATGTCTGGCTCTAGGTGAGTGATCACACCATCGTGATTATCTGGGTCATGAAGATCTTTTTTGTACAGTTCTTCTGTGTATTTTTGCCACCTCTTCTTAATATCTTCTGCTTCTGTTATGTCCATACCATTTCTGTCCTTTATTGTACCCATCTTTGCATGAAATGTCCCCTTGGTATCTCTAATTTTCTTGAAGAGATCTCTAGTCCTTCCCATTCTGTCGTTTTGCCCTATTTTTTTGCATTGATTGCTGAGGAAGGCTTTCTTATCTCTCCTTGCTATTCTTTGGAACTCTGCATTAGGCAATTCACATTATTAGACTAGAACACATCCAGTAATGCATAATTGTTTTAATTAGTTTGCAAAATCATAACCAAATTAGATATTTGATTGGAGATTCAGAAGTTTTAATGCTGCTTTGAAAAATACTTCCTTACAATGTTATCTTTCTCATAATGGAAAAAAGAAATAACATCTGCTAAGTCAATGATTTGTTGAAAGCACAGGTATTTTTTGTTTCCTTGTCTTAGGTCTTCCAAAAACTCTGCTTTGAGCTTGTTAAGTTCTTCTGCCAAAAGTTTCAAGTTGTACGGAAACATCTGTTCATCTAAAATAAAGATACTCAAAATTATTTGGGTAGATTAAATTTAGCTGGACTGATGACACTAGGAAATTAATTTGATTACTTCAGACAAACCATTCAGATTCTTCTACAAATAATAATTGAGCTGGTATACATGTAGACAAAGGTCACCTTAATGCAATACAAGCAAATCATTTAAACAACTTGCTACGAAACGTGTGCACAGAAAAGGCTTTTTGTTGACAAAATAAGTCAACTTACAATCTTATTGGATTAACAGGTAGGAAGGCCAAAGAGCAGAGCTAGAAAATGACAGTTGGGTTTGAAGCTCATATGCCTAGAATAGTTGTCCAGTATAGTTTCCTACAATGATGGAAATGTTCTATGTTTGCCCTTCAGTCCAGCAGCCACTAGCCATGTGGGTGGTGTGACTGAGAACTGATTTTTTTTGTTGAACAGCTTTATGGAGGTAAAATTAACATTACAGCTTACCAACTACAATTCAGTAGTTTTAGTATATTCACAAATATAAGCAGCAATGATCCCAGTCAATCTTAAAAAACATTTTTATCATCTGTGATAGCTAACATCACCCTCCTGCCCCATCCCCCCTCTCTCTGCCCTCAATCCCTAAGCAACCAGTAATCCACCTCGTGTTTCCAGATTTCCCCATTCTGGACATTTCACATGACTGGACTCACACTATGTGACTTTTGTGACTGGCTTCTAGCACTTTACATACTATTTTCAAGGTTCATCCATGTTGTAGTATTTTCTTGCTTTTTATGGTTGAATAATCCATTTTATGGATAGATGGACATACCATATGTTTGTCAGCTGATGGACATTTGGGTTACTTCTACCTTTTGGCTGTTAGTAATAATGATGCTGTAAGCACTTGTGTTCTTGCCTGGAGAATCCCAGTGATGGGGATGCCTGGTGGGCTGCCGTCTATGGGGTCGCACAGAGTCCGACACGACTGAAGCGACTTAGCAGCAGCAGCAGCAGCAAGCACTTGTGTACAGATTTTTATATGAATATGTTTTCATTTCTAGGTCCCATGGTAACTACATTTAATCTTCTGAGGAGCTGCTAGGCTGTTTTCCAAAGCAGCTGCAGCGTTTTACACTGCCGCCAGTGGTGTCCATGGATTCTGAGTCCACCGCATCCTCACTAAAACTTGGACTTTTAGATTCTGGCTGGCCTAGTGAGTGTGCAGTGGCATCTCACTGTGGTTTTGATCTGTATTTCCCTGGTAACTAATAATGCCAGGTGTGTTTCCATGCAGTTACTGGCATTTGTATATGTTCCCTAAAGAAATTTCTACTCAGATTTTTTGCCCATTTAAAAAATAGGGTTATTTGTCTTTATTATTGAGTTGTGAGAGTCCTTTATATATTTTGGGTATAAGTCCCTTATGAGATGTGATTTGCAAATATTTTCTCACATTTTGTGGATTGTCCTTTTACTTCTTGATGGAAAGAGAACCAAATTATTTAATTTTATTTAAGCAGAGTTCTAGAAGCTAGTGCCATCTCCTTCACCAAGAGGGGGGGGAAAACCCCATTTTAATGGATAGGAAGAGAATTGAGAGTAATTTGGGTATAACCCCAGTCCACCTTGATTTTATGTTGTTGTTTAGTCACTAAGTCATGTCCAATTCTTTGCCACCCCATGAATCGTAGCATGCCGGGCTTCCTTGTCCTTCCCTGTCTCTTGGAGCTTGCTCAAACTCATGTCCATTGAGTCAGTGATGCCATGCAACCATCTCATCTTCTGCTGCCCCCTTCTCCTGCCTTCAATGTTTCCAAGCATCAGGGTCTTTTCCAAGGAGTTAGTTCTTTGCATCAGGTGGCCAAAGGATTGGAGTTTCAGCATCAGTCCTTCCAATGGATAGTCAGGACTGATTTCCTTTAGGATGGACTGCTTTGATCTCCTTGCAGTCCAAGGGACTCTCAAGAGTCTTCTCCAACACCACAATTCAAAAGCATCAGTTCTTTGGCACTCAGCCTTCTTTATGGTCCAACTATCATATCTATCCTGGAAAATCCCATGGACAGAGGAGCCTGAAAGGCTGCAGTCCATGGGGTCGCTGAGGGTCGGACACAACTGAGCGACTTCACTTTCACTTTCACTTTTCACTTCCATGCATTGGAGAAGGAAATGGCAACCCACTCCAGTGTTCTTGCCTGGAGAGTCCCAGGGATGGGAGAGCCTGGTGGGCTGCTGTCTATGGGGTCGCACAGAGTCGGACACGACTGAAGTGACTTAGCAGTAGCAGCAGTATCATATCCATACATGACTACTGGAAAAACTATAGTTTTGACTATATGGACCTTTGTCAGCAAAGTGACGTCTCTGCTTTTTAATACATTGTCTAAATTTGTCATAGCTTTCCTTCCAAGGAGCGTCTTTTAATTTCATGGCTGCAGTCACCATCTTCAGTGATTTTGGAGCGCAAGAAAATAAAATCCGTCACTGCTTCCACGTTTTCCCCTTCTATCTGCCATGAAGTGATGTCACGGTCCTAATTCATTTTACAGACAAAGGCAAACGGCTGAAAACTTCTACTACAACTATTCTTGTTTTCTTTCTGACGTGAGACCATTTTTGTTCCGGCTCTTTTCCAAACTTTGTATTATAACCCATACACGGGTTGCACGTTGCAACCAGTGTTTTTCTAAGATGCAATCAAATAGACCACAGTAGAGCTCATTAATCATGGGAGCGTTTTGTGAAACTTGTTTCTATGCAGGAGTGTGTTCATGTAAGGGGCTACACACACTAGGTTACAGTATTAAAATCGAGTTATGGATCAGGGTTAAAAAAAGAAGCTTGAAAAACATAATATGGTTAGTATACTGTTTCTTTTTCCAATGTCCTAAGTTTTTCTAAAGGGATTAATAATAAATGTTGGGGATGTGCGGGAGCATAACAGAAAGCATAGACTAGAATCAGACTTATCTCTGAGCCCCAAGTTGCCCAAGTATATAGCCACTGTTCAGTGTAGCCTTAAGCAGGTATACGTATCCTCTCAGACCCTCCATTTCCCCATTTGTAAAACTACACTTCCCTGATAGGGTTCTGAAGACTAGAAATAATATATAAGGCTCTTGGCATGTAAAAGGAGTTCAAGAAATGTTAAGCTGCTGTTATTTTTTTTAAATCAAGGGTGATAGTAAAGAGTTCGATATTTAAAACCTAAAGGAATAATTTTCCAGAACTGTAATTACCACACATTTCATCTAAGTTCAGGCTGACAGTGCACTGAGCTTGTTCAGATGCCATGCCGATTTTCCAGCTGGGCCTGACTACCTCTCCCCATCCCTTACTTCACTCTAGACTCAATGGCTTCTTCTGTGTTCTAGAATATACCAGCTGTACCTGGTACAGATAAAGTAGCTTTCGGCACTACTTGGAAAGATCCTCCGGGCATCAGTATGGCTTGCTGTTTCCTTTCATTCGCATCTTTGCTTAAATGTCATTTCCTCTGAGAAGTCTTCATGATTGCTCTTTTAAAAATAAATCCTCCCATCACTACACTGTCTTACCCTACTTTCTTTTTCTTCAGAGCACTGGCATATATTCATATATTTCTTTTTTGTGTGTGTCTCCTCACCAGGACATTCTGTTCCCTCCAAATGTTCCAATATCTAGAATAAAGCCTAGTACAGAGTAGCCACTCAATAAAAACCTACTGGATGGATGAAAGCCTGATTCCAGGGGTAGAAGTTTAACACAATCGAGTTGCACATTTAAACTGAAAACATGATGTAAACGTCACAAATGAAAGTACATAAAGTACTCGTGTCCAGGGAACAAGAGTAGCAGCAGAGAATAGTCTCAATGAATAGAATCTTAACTACTCAGCATACCTTTGGCTTCCTTCATTGTCTGAGAGACAATTCTTCGGAGGGTCTGATCAGCTTGATGAAGAATGTTAGTTGAACAGATAAGTCTGTCTGTTTCCTAGGTAATAAGACATTGTTATTGGGACAGTTACCTAGTTATACAAAAGAAATGACCAAAGTATAGGTGATACATAGGTGAAGAGACTGAAGGAAAAGTAAAAGTGGCTTTTCTGTTCCAGGTATCCTTCTCTACTGAAAGTGTTATTTGCTCAGTCGTGTTCAACTCTTTGTCACCCCATGGACTGTGGCTCGCCTGGCTCCTCTCTCCATGGGATTTCCCAGCCATGAATACTGGAGTGGGTAGCCATTACCTTCTCCAGGGGATCTTCCAACCCAGGGATCGAATCCAGGTCTCCTGCATTGCAGGCAGACTCTTTACCATCTGAGCCACCAGGGAAGCCCCCTTCTTCTCTAGGAGAGGGTCTAAATGAAATACATCAAGTTGTGAACTGGGTTCCATGTAGGTAGTATGCTGGTTAATGTCTAAGAACAGGCTCTCAAAGACAGAAACAAACCCATCTATAGTGTTTGTCTATTTAGAATGGGAAAGATTCTCTATTCAAGAAAATTAGAGATACCAAGGGAACATACCATGCAAAGATGGGAACAATAAAGGACAGGAAAGGTATGGACCTAACAAAAGCAGAAGATATTAAGAAGAGGTGGCAAGAACAGACAGAAGAACTACACAAAAAAGATCTTAATGACTCAGATAACCACGATGGTGTGATCACTCACCTAATAAAGCCAGACATCCTGGAATGAGGAGTCAAGTGGGCCTTAGGAAGCATCAACAAGCAAAGCTAGTGGAAGTGATGGAATTCTGGCTGACCTATTTCAAATCCTAAAAGATGATGCTGTTGAGATGCTGCACTCAATATGCCAGCAAATTAGGGAAACTCAGCAGTGGTCACAGGACTGCTGTGACCTGAAAAAGGTCAGTTTTCATTCGAATCCCCAAAAAGGGCACTGCCAAAGAATGTTCAAACTACCACACAATTGCACTCATTTCACATGCTGGCAAAGTAAAGCTAAAAATTCTCCAAGCTGGGCTTCTACAGCATGTAAACTAAGAACTCCAAGATGTTCAAGATGGATTTAGAAAAGGCAGAGGAACCAGGGATTAAACTGCCAACATCCCCTGGATCATAGAAAAAGTAAGAGAATTCCAGAAAAACATCTACTCCTGCTTTATTGACTATGATAAAGCCTTTGACTGTGTCAATCACAACAAACTGTGGAAAATTCTTCAAGAGGTGGGAATACCAGACCACCTGACCTGCCTCCTGAGAAATCTGTATGCAGGTCAAGAAGCAATAGTTAGAACTGGAAATGGAACAACAGACTGGTTCCAAATTGGGAAAGGAGTACATCAAGGCTCTATATTGTCACCCTGCTTATTTAACTTATATGCAGAGTACATCAGGTGAAATGCTGGGCTAGATGAAGTACTAGCTGGAATCAAGATTTCAGGGAGAAATATCAATAACCTCATATGCAGATGACACCACCCTTATGGCAAAAAGTGAAGAGGAACTAAAGAGCCTCTTGATGAAGGTGAGAGAAGAGAGTGAAAAAGCTGGCTTAGAACTCAATTCAAAACACTAAGATCATGCCATCTGGTCCCAATTACTTCATGGCAAATAGATGGGGAAACAATGGAAACAGTGACAGACTTTATTTTCTTGGGCTCCAAAATCACTGCAGATCGTGACTGCAGCCATGAAATTAAAAGATGCTTGCTCCTTGGAAGAAAAGCTATGACAAACCTAGATGGCATATTAAAAAACATAGACATTACTTTTCCAACAAAGGTTCGTCTAGTCAAAGCTATGGTTTTTCCAGTAGTCGTGTATAGATAAGAGAGTTGGACCATAAAGAAGGCTAAGGACCGAAGGATTGATGGTTTTGAGCTATGGTGCTGGAGAAGACGCTTGAGACTTTGGACTGCAAGGAGATCAAAGTAGTCAATCCTAAAGGAAATCAGCCCTGCATATTCATTGGAAGGACTGAAGCTGAAGCTCCAATACTTTGGGTCACCTGATGCGAGGAGATGACGCATTGGAAAAGACCCTGATGCTGGGAAAGACTGAAGGCAGGAGGAGAAGGGGATGACAGAGGATGAGATGGTTGAATGGCATCACTGACTCAAAGGACATGAGTTTGAGCAAGCTCTGGGAGATGATGGACAGGGCAGCCTGGCATGCTGCAGTCCCTGGGATCGCAAAGAGTCAGACACGACTGAGTGATTGAATGACAACAATGGTATAAATATTCCCATCCATGCCCACTTCATGCTACCAATGTAACATCAGCAGGCTCCACCGTTTCTGAAAATTTAACAGCTGCCTTTGAGCAAGCAGTGCAGGCTGCCTCCAGAGCACCACTGCACCCAGGTATCAGGGGCTGGATGCTGGTGAGACGCTGGGGTAGGGACAGAGATCATCATCCACACGTTACTCATACTTCACACTCAGCTCCAAAGGCTCTTCCTAAGAAGATCCTTCTTCTGAGAGAAAGTTCCTTCTCATTTATGCTAAATCTCAACTGGAAGACTTACTTTTTGTTCCAAATTCTCCTCCACGTATTTTATTGGATTTTTCAAAGCAGTAATCAATAAATCAGTCAGCTTCAGCCTGTAAGAGGAGGTAGGATTAAATAAATTCTTATATCAAACACCTGTTTTTTAAAAGAACTTATTTTTGAGCACTAAGCTGAATTCTAGAGGAATAGAAGTGGTATGTCCAAAATCCTAAACAGAAGGGGAAAAGCAAAGTGATTTGGAAGCTACCTTCTACTTGCAAAATTCAAATGTAGAACTTCAAGAAGCCCCCCAAAATCCCTCCTGTAAAAAATACTAATTTCCCAAGACCCCTATTAATAAGCTTTGAAAAGACATTCTCTCTTTTCTCTCATTAAGTGCTGAACTTGAGGCACCTACAACTTTATATTCCCCAGAGAAGCATGCTTAGTCTTTATTTCCTGGCTTCTACTCATTTGTGTGTGTGTGTGTGTGTGTGTGTATGTATGTGAGCTCAGTTGTCATGTCCAACTCTTTGTGACTCTATGGATTCTAAGCCACCAGGGTCCTCTGTCCATGGGATTCTCCAGGTAAGAATACTGGAGTCAGTTGCCAATTCCTACTCCAGGGGATCTTCCTGACCCAGAGATGAAACCTGCAGCCCCTGCACTGCAGGCGGATTCTTTACTGCTGAACCACCAGTTAGTAGCTGTAGTATTTCACAGAAGCCTGGGAAAGGCATATTTGTCATATCATCTTTCAACTTCCGATAGAAGGCCACCAGATTTTAGACAATCCCTTCACAGCTATGCTGGGACTATTTTAGACCACGGGTTGGTTTTTTTTTTTTTTCCTCCCTGGTTTAGGTTTTTTCTTTTTTAAATTATATATTTATTTATTTGGATGCACAGGGTCTTAGCTGTGGAATGTGGAATCTTTTTAGCTGTGGCCTGTGGGATCTAGTTTCTGGACCTGGAGTTGAATCTGGGTTCCCTGCTTTGGGAGCACAGAGTCTTAGCCACTGGACCATCAGGGAAGTCCCTGGACCACGTTCTTAAGACTCAAGACAAACCTGCAGATTCTGCTCCGGGTTGGCCCTGGCACTGGCAAAGCTCACACTCCTTCCTACTTCTAGTAAGAACTCGCCCCCAAAGCAGTGATGATAACCTTAGGCTGCTCTCATGGGATATCTCAATATCTCAACCAGCCATTCATTTCTGAAGGAAAACATTTTCAGTATTCCAGAAACACAAGCCATCAATCAGTTATGTGTTCGCCTGCTCAAAGTTTCAAGATATTATGAGAAGTTAAAATTAGAAATCTCAGCCGTAGCTTATTTCATTAACCCTATGAACAATACTTACTTAAATCCAATTTTGAAAGTTTTTAGAATGTTAAGAGTATTACAAAATGCATGGAAACTGTATCTTGGGAACTAAACATTTTGAAGAATGAGTTTAAGAAAAAGATTTATATGATTGGAAGAGAATACAGAGTACAGAGTTTAAAACATTAGCCTTTTAAAAACTGTTGATCGCATATGGACAACAGTGAGGCAGGAACTCAGGGACCGTGGGAGACATACCTCTAGAATTGTGTTGTTCCTGCAGCACCCACAGGCCACATGCAACCAGTTAAGTTTAAAGTGATCAAAATAACATTTAAAATTCAGGTCATGGGATTTCCCTGGTGGTCCAGTGTTTATGAATCTACCTGCCAATACAGGACATATGGGTTGGATCCCTGGTCTGGGAAGATCTCACAAGCCTCAGAGCAACTAAGCCCGTGGCCACAGCTACTTAGGCTGTGCTCTAGAGCCTGTGGTCCACAACAAGAGAACCCACCGAAAGGAGAATCCCATGCACAGTGACTAGAGAGCAGCCCTACTCTCTGCAACTAGACAGAGAGCCCACATGCAGCAAAGACGACCCAGGGCAGCCAAATAAATAAATAAAATTCAGGTCATAAGTTGCACTGGTTTTATGTCTAGTGCTTGATGGTCAGTTGCATGTGGCTAGCAGCTACTGAAGTGACTTGGCGGCGGCAGCAGCATCAGCTACCATACTGGGCAGGACAAATACAGAACAGTTCCATCATCAGTGAAATTTCTATCAGAAATGTTGTAAACTAGAACTCTAGAACTCTCGAGACCTATTTCAGTAATCAAATGCATTAGACAGCATAGCCACAAGCCTCACACCTACACAAGCAGTGTAACGGAGTGAGATTTAAGGCACAACCAGGATTCAGTTCCATTCCTTTTCTCTGTATAAGAAAACTACTGGGGGGACTTCCCTGGTGGTCCAGTAGTTAAGACTTTGTGCTCCCAGTGAAGAGGATGTGGATTTGATCCCGGCTCATGGAACTAAGATCTCACAAGCCTCGTGGTGCAGCCAAAAAAATAAAAAGTTTTTAAAAAAAACTGACAAAACTGTTGGGCAATCTAGACTACACTACTTCAGCAAGAGTATCAGAGGTACCCTACTCTGAACTCCCTGCCCTGATCCCTGGGAAACCGTAAAACTTTAACAAGAGGACATATTTGCAAACAAACCTGGATTCACCTCTCAGGTGTAACTGACAATCGGAGTGACTCTGGGCAAGCTAAACTCCCTCACTGTTTTCTCTTCTGCACAAAGGGGAAGAAATAATCTCTCTCCAAGGCTTGTGTGAAGAGCAACCAAATGGATACAGAAGTATGCAGCCCAGGGCCTGGCTCAGCGAGGCACCTGGTGTAAAGACACCTTTGAGTGGGGCTACCTTGCCTCTGAAGCACATGCTGGACTCTGAATTGCGAGGCTGTGGTGTTCCCAGGCATTTTTCTCGGGGTTGGGCTTTTCTATTTTGTTTCCCATCTGGTGGATGGTCTCGGCAGGCAGTGGTCGTAGTCTCTGAGCATTCCTCTGTAGACAGGTCTCAAGAGCATAATCTAAAAACAGCTGGCAAAAGCCTAATGAATCTGAAAACAATTCAAAAACCACAAAATTACTCAGGAAGTATTTTTCCAAAATGTGAACTAAACGTATTTACATAAGTTATCCCATCTGCAGAAGGAAAGACCATTCGCAGTACTGCATGTGTAGCTTTGAAAATGAAGTAAATCCATATAAACCTCCTAATCCACTTAAGTTCTCACTAAAAACAGTGATCCTTGGTGTTTTGTTTTGTTTTGTTTTGTTGATGCAGAGTATTTTTAAAGTCTTTACTGAATTTGCGACAGTGTGGCTTCTGTTTTATGTTTCGGTTTATTGGCCACAAGCCAAGTGGGATATCAGCTCCCTGACCAGGGATCAAACCCTCACCCTTTGCATTGGAAGGTGAAGTCTTAATCGCTGGATCACTAGGGAAGTCCCAGCACTAGTAAATTTGATACATGAATAAATATCTTTGTGTGTGAGAAAAAAAAATGTGTTAATTACATTTCCGAGCCAGCTGATAGACTTCATATCTCATACTTTGATAATAAAAGTTGTCATCTAAAATCAAAAGCAGAGGTCTAGACACAGCAGTCTTCGTTAAGGGGTAGAGAGCCTGGGCCTCAACAGCTGCAGAAGATATCAGATCTTGATCCTTCAAGCAGGTTATAAAATCCTTCCACATGGCTTCAGTCCTGCTGGGTGGGGCAGACATCTGACACCCGTTAATGACAGCCAGCAAGAAGTGTTCAAGGAACTTCAACAGTTCCTGGCGAAGCAATTTCCACTGGGATGGCTGCAAAATACCAGAGAACTGAAAATTATATTAGGCTTTGGCCAGTAGTGTGGTCATGTCTCAATACCCGCCCTGCTCCATATGATAATTTCTGAACCATTTGGAGGTCTCTAGTCACAGTACTCTGGCCTGGAAAATCCCATGGATGGAGGAGCCTGGAAGGCTGCAGTCCATGGGGTCACTAAGTCCGGCACGACTGAGCGACTTCACTTTCACTTTTCACTTTCCTGCATTGGAGAAGGAAATGGCAACCCACTCCAGTGTTCTTGCCTGGAGAATCCCAGGGACAGAGGAGCCTGGTGGGCTGCTGTCTATGGGGTTGCAGAGTCGGACACGACTGAAGCGACTTAGCAGCAGTAGTCACAGCTTGCTTTCTCATACTCATGTCTTCACATATGCTATTCCCTCTGCTGAAAAACTAGTCAGTGATATTAGCCCTCTGTGAACGCCTTTCAGACTCAACCATGCAGAAGGTATGCAGACCCTCCCTTGCCTACCACGACACCTATATACACTGAGTCTCCACTCTAAGAGGGTTTACACTGTTTAAGCAGCTCCATGTCCCTGCTAGATCAATAGTCTGCTGTATACCCAGCCTTCAGCAGAGGGTTTCACACCTAATAGATGCTCCAGAAGTGTTTATGAAATGACTGAATAAGTGAGTAAATGAAAGAATGAAAAGCTGTTACCATCTAGGAGAAAGAAGGAACCAACATAAATATCCTGCCAAAATAAAAACAGTCTGGCTAAGATATAGCAATGCCCATGTGCCCTTGAAATAAGAAAAGTTGCAGACAGAAAGAGGATCAGCTGAAAAGTCTCTGGGTCCAGATGAAAGGACCTCAGGCTAACAATAGAAATGGAATGGGATAGGGGAAGATAGAGTAAACAGATTGAAGGGAAGAGAATAAATAGCTTGGAAACACAAGTAACCTTGCTGCTGCTCAAGGGCTCTGGAGAGCACTGACTCAGTTATGAGGTCAAGGCTGGAGGGAAAACACAAGGACGGGAGATGAGGATCCCTCTCCTGTCTGTCCACGCCCCATAACATCACTGAGATTACAGCACACAAAACTAATATTGGTTTGGCCAAAAAGTTCGTTCGGATTTTTTCCGTGCCCTCCTACAGAAAAACCCAAATGAATTTTTTGGCCAACCCAATATAACAGTGAAATCCACTGAAAAGAAAACAGCAACACAGATCACTTCCTAAAATGTGAGATATCCTAATCATGGTAACAAGATGAGCCCCAGGGCCTTTGTAGGGGGAGAGTGGAAAAAATACAGTAAGAAAACAGGGAAAACCACAGCAAATACAATCTCTATCGACAAGTTCCAGCTTCCTCCAGAGTGGTGAAATACTATTACCAAAGTAAATCCACTGCTACTACGGGACTGATACCATATTTACCTCACAATTAACCAAGAATGGGGAAATCTATAACTTTGCTGGTGAAGTCCAAAATTTTTCACATGCCAAATGTACTGTATTTTTGCAAATATACTCACAGACTGAAATCACACCATATTTGCATTTTATTTATGCGAACTCATCTACATTCAGCACTAAACTACAAAACTACTTAAAATTTTCAGAATATGTCACTGAGTATTTTCTCTAGAGTTAGCATGAGATGAGTGCCATCAATCTACTGTTCCCTCAAAAGTCTCTGTTTTCACATGCTTCTCAAAGGGATGCATCTCATCACACTGAGGGTGATCTGAGGGCTTAAAGCTGAGTATGGCTTGGCACCCAAACACAAGCCTATTACTTCATCTGGTGGTCAACTAAGAAACTGACATCTTTTCCCATTCTTGCAGTGGCAGGTTTACTCCGATTACGAATGAAGATCCAGCTTCAGAGGCAGAATTCTTCATGTGTACAGACTGTACCTTCACAGGAGGCACCCTAGTAAGTACCTTGTTACTTGTAATTTTGTATTCTTCTTTAAAAGGGTTTCCCTCAAACTGCATAACTTAAAGCCCCATAAAACCTGGATTTTCCTGGCTGATTGTTAAATTGGCTGTGTTGGAATTTTTGACAGCGTCTGTCCCTCTTTTCAGAACAACCTTCCCAAAGGATTTTCAGGAGGGTATCTGACAATGGGAGATTTCCACGTTGCACGCTAACTTCAGAATCTAACCCTATACTGGTGGCTGTTTGTACCTGTCATATTCACAGTCAACTTATTCTGTGCAAACCAGCTCACTTTCCTCGAACCCCCGTCTGTCCTCCATCAGGGATCCTTCTCCCACACCACGCATTATCCAGTACACCTATGGTGCCATCCAACCATTTCATCCTCTGTCGTCCCCTTCTCCTGCCCTCAATCTTTCCCAGCATCAGGGTCTCCTCCAATAATACATTTTCCTTGGCTACTGAAGACGGGAGAAGGGGACGACAGAGGATGAGATGGTTGGATGGCATCACCGACTCAATGGACGTGAGCCTGAGTAAACTCCGGGAGTTAGTGATGGACAGGGAGGCCTTCGACAGGGAGGCCTGGCGTTCAAGGAGTCACAAAGAGTCGGACACGAGTGAGCAACTGAGCAACTCCGGCCTACGCCCCGACCCCTCCGTACTGACCAATGGGCTTGCGCTTGCCTTCTCAAGGGCCGCTTCCGGCATTACGTCATCGTAGGCGACGACTCCCACCGCCCAACGCAGTTCCTGCTGTAGCCAGTGTCTGAGGGCGCCCGCGAAAGTTGACTTTCCTGCCGCGGGCAGGCCGCAGAGAACGCAGAGGACTAGCTTCTGTGGCCCTTCGCTGTGCGCTCCTCTGACGTTCTCCCCCATCTTGCTGTAGCGGGAGACCCGAGGCCACCGGAAACGTTGACGGCGCAATGTCCGTCAAGCCGCGCATGCGCAGTTCCCCACCACCGGGTTGCGCCTCCTGGGGGCGCGAGGGAGAACTAGGCGAGTCCTCGGATCAAAAAGGCCTTTGTCGTCTCGGTCATCTCCGAGATCGTCCCCTTGGACCCTTGAAGCAGTGGTGCTGAACTGACTGTGAGTCGAGTCCCCTAGGCTGGCAAGTTCACGGGGATGCGTTTCCTAAAAGATCAGAAAAGTTGGACTTAAGAATTCCGTGGGATCCAGTCAACGCTGTCACTGCGGAGGGCAAGATTAAATCCCTGGTCGGGGAGCTATTAATGAAATCCCTTAAGCTGCGCGGCGAGGCAATTAAAAGAAAAAGAACCATCGAGCTGCAGCTGAGTCCGACAACTGTGCTCCACTGTTCCTTCCAGGTGACAGGTGGAGAGGCGAAAAATATTAGTTATTGCGCGGTAACGCCACCAGCCGGCAGCAAGTGTCGGGAAATGAAGGCAGGAAAGGTACATTCCTCCTTACACTTCTAAGTCCAGTGCATTCACGCAGACAAAGCTTTTAGTGTTAAAAAAAGAAATGCTAAGATGTGGGGAAGTATAAAACAGATTCCCTCTATGGGGAATGTGATGTAGAAAAATTGCATTCAGAGTATAGCTTTCAGCTTATCTTATGAGGTTACTTCTTCGTCATAAGGAGATATGTTCAAAATGTGGTGAACAAGTGAATGAGAATGAGTATATACTGGGGCAAAATATAATTAATAACCTGGTGTTGTATCTGATATATTTGTGATTACAGAGCAACCTCATTTTCTTTCTCTTGGGGTGAAGGTGACCATTGAATTAAACATTCATTTCATGACAGTTCATTGTCATAGGCCCAGTGCAAGATCCCTCTCTTTTATTATTGTTTTTTATTCCTCATCCACGCTCACACTCATTTCCTCTCCTTTTCCTTGGCAACTTTTTTTTTTTCTTGTTTAAACACGGTTAGTTTTGCTTGCTTACTTTTTAAGAGCAGTTTTAGGTTCACAGCAAAATTGAAAAGAAAGGGGAGAGTTTACATACACCTCTGCCCACCCCTACCCAAGTCTCTTCGAATATCAACATCCAGGATGGTACATTTGTTATGAATTGATGAACCTACACATCATTATCAGGCTTCCCTGGTAGCTCAGCTGGTAAAGAATCAGCCTGCAATGCAGGAGACTCCAGTTGGATTCCTGGGTTGAGAAGATCCCCTGGAAAAGGGATAGGCTACCCACTCCAGTATTCTTAGGCTTCCCTGGTGGCTCAGACAGTAAAGAATCCACCTGCAATGCAAGAGGCCTGGGTTTTATCCCTGGGTTGGGAAGATACCCTGAAGGAGGGCATGGCAACCCATTTGAGTATTCTTGCCTGGAGAATCACCATGGACAGCAGAGCCGGACCGGCTGCAGTCCATGGAGTTGCAAAGAATTGGACATGACTGAGCAACTAAGCACAGCACAGCACACATTATCACCCATAGCTAACATTGGGTTTATTCTTGATGTTATACATTCCATTAGTTTTGGCAAATGTATAATAACATGTACCCACCATTATAGTGTTATACAGAATAGTTTCACTGCCCTAAAAATCCTCTGTACTCTACCTATTCACCTCTCCCTGAAATGAAGCAGAACCCCGCGGTCTTTGCCAACCATATCCTCAGCCAGCTTTTTGTCTGTGGAAAAACTTGAGTCAAAGGGTAAGTTTCTTTATTTAATTTCTTTCTAATTCCTAGAGCTAAGCCTACTGGAACCCCTTTCTATTCACAAACAGATTTTCACTTAAAAAGACCTTGAACTACTTTACCTTAACTCAAACACGACCTGGACGGCACGCATTGTTCATAACCTCTCCAAAATCTCACCTGTAGTTGCTGAGATTAACTAAGACGTTGATTCTGTACTCTAGTAGAGCTGACTGTGGTTCAGATCATGCACTCCTTATTGCCAAATTCAGACTTAAATTGAAGAAAGTAGGGAAAACCACTAGACCAGGTATGACCTAAATCAAATCCCTTATGATTATACAGTGGAAGTGACAAATAGATTGAAGGGAATAGATCTGATAGAGTGCCTGAAGAATTCTGGACATAGGTTTGTGACACTGTACAGAAAGCAGTGATCAGGACCATCCCTAAGAAAACCAAAGACAAAAAGGCAAAATGGTTGTCTGAGGAGGCTTTACAAATAGCTGTGAAAAGAAGAGACACTAAAGGCAAAGGAGAAAAGGAATGATCTACTCATTTGAATGCAGAGTTCCAAAGAATAGCAAGGAGAGATAAGAAAGCCTTCCTCAGTGACCAATGCAAAGAAATAGAGAAAAAAAAAATAGAATGACAAAGACTAGAGATCTTTTTAAGAAAATTAGATATACCAAAGGAACATTTCATGCAAAGATGGGCTCGATAAAGGACAGAAATGGTATGGAACTAACAGAAACAGAAGATATTAAGAAGAGGTAGCAAGAATACACAGAAGACCTCTACAAAAAAGATCTTCACAACCCAAATAATCACGATGGTGTGATCACTCACTTAGAGCCAGACATCCTGAAATGTGAAGTCAAGTGGGCCTTAGGAAGCATCACTATGAACAAAGCTAGTGGAGGTGATGGAATTCCAGCTGAGCTACTTCAAATCTGAAAGATGATGCTGTGAAAGTGCTGCACTCAATATGCCAGCAAATTTGGAAAACTCAGCAGTGGCCACAGGACTGGAAAAGGTCAGTTTTCATTCCAATCCCAAAGAAAGGCAATGCCAACGAATGCTCAAACTACCGCACAATTGCAGTCATCTCAAACACTAGCAAAGTAATGCTCAAAATTCTCCAAGCCAGGCTTCAACAGTACAGGAACTTAAACAGTACATGAGAACTGTCAGGCATTCAAGCTGGATTTAGAAAAGGTAGAGGAACCAGAGATCAAATTGCCAACATCTGCTGGATTATGGAAAAAGCAAGAGAGTTCCAGAAAAAAAATCTACTTTTGCTTTACTGACCATGCCAAAGCCTTTGACTGTGTGGATCACAACAAACTGTGGAAAGTTCTTAAAGAGATGGGAATACCAGACACCTGATCTGCCCCCTGAGAAGTCTGTATGCAGGTCAAGAAGCAACAGTTAGAACTGAACATGGAACAACAGACTGGTTCCAAATTGGGAAAGGAGTCAAGGCTGTGTATTGTCACCCAGCTTATTTAACTTATATGCAGAGTACATCATGAGAAATGCTGGACTGGATGAAGCACAAGCTGGAATCAAGATTGCCAGGAGAAATATCAATAACCTCAGATATGCAGATAACACCACACTTATGGCAGAAAAAGAAGAGGAACTAAAGAGCCTCTTGATGAAAGTGAAAGAGGAGAGTGAAATAGTTGGCTTAAAACTCAACAGTCAGAAAACTAAGATCATGGCATCCTGTCCCATCACTTCATAGCAAATAGATGGGTAATCAGTGGAAACAGTGGCTGACTATTTTCTTGGGCTCCAAAATGACTGCAGGTGGTTACTGTAGCCATGAAATTAAAAGACGCTTGCTCCTTGGAAGAAAAGTTATGAACAACCTAGACAGCATATTATAAAGCAGAGACATTTCTTTGCCAGTAAAGGTCTATCTAGTCAAGGCTATGGTTTTTCTAGTAGTCATGTATGAATGTCAGAGTTGGACTATAAAGAAAGCTGAGCGTGAAGAATTGATGCTTTTGAACTGTGGTGTTGGAGAAGACTCTTAAGAGTCCCTTGGACAGCAAGGAGATCCAGCCAGTCCATCCTAAAGGAAATCAGTCCTGAATATTCATTGGAAGGGCTGATGCTGAAGCTGAAACTCCAATACTTTGGCCACCTGATGCGAAGAACTGAGTCATCTGAAAAGACCCTGATGCTGGGAACCATTGAAGGAGGGAGGAGAAGGGGATGACAGAGGATGAGATGGTTAGATGGCATCACTGACTCAATGTACATGAGTTTGAGTAAACTCTGGGAGTTGGTGATGGACAGGGAAGCCTGGCGTGCTGCAGTCTATGGAATCACAAATAGTCAAACATGACTGAGCAAGTGAACTGAACTGAACTGGACTAGACTTTTAGTAAATGCTTGTCTCTTTGGCTGCTACCTACTTACAGACCCATAAAAATGAACTTCCTTACTTTAAGTCTCCAAAGAGGTATTGTTCGTACCCATTTCAGCAACTCCTCCTCTAAAGTTTGCTGCTGCTGCTGGTAAGTCACTACAGTCGTGTCCGACTCTGTGCGACCCCATAGATGGCAGCCCACCAGGCTCTGCTGCCCCTGGGATTCTCCAGGCAAGAATACTGGAGTGGGTTGCCATTTCCTTCTCCAGTGCATGAAAGTGAAAAGTGAAAGTGAAGTCACTCAGTTGTGTCTGACTCTTAGTGACCCCATGGACTGCAGCCTACCAGGCTCCTCCATCCATGGGATTTTCCAGGCAAGAGTACTGGAGTGGGTTGCCATTGCCTTCTCCGCCTCTAAAGTTTAGGCCAATGTAAAACTTAAAACTTATTGGCTCCTTTTCTATACCTTACCATCAATGTCATTTTCAGTTGAATCACTAAGTTACCAGTCTTACCTTCCTACTTATTTTCCTTATTTTTTAAAAAAAAGAAAAACTAACAAAGATAGCCTAAAATGTGAGCCAGATTTTTAAATGTTACCAAATATTGAACTAATTTTACAGTATCAAGTGTTTTTCTGATTTCCCAAAGACCACTCTCCTCCTAGTCTTGGGAGGCTGAAAGCAAAGTAAATGAACTAATGTGAATGTGGGTACTTAGATCCAGAATAACCATCATTCTCACTAATCCTAAGAATCACCTAAGTGTCTAAGGAGAGATCAAGGGTACAAGCAGCTTCTCCTAAGATAAGGGAGAATCTGAATGTTACCAACCTCTGGCTCATAGCAACAATGAATAGATATCAATTCCTTGTTTTTTTAAGCTTTCAAAACTATCTCCTCAGAAGAAAGAAATTCCTAGAGATTTCCAACAGAGATTTTTTACTGTTTGCTTACTTCCATCATTGTGTTTAAAAAGATGTTTAAAACAACCAAATCCTTCAACAACAATAAATGAGCCTTGTATTTTAACACTGTGAAAGTTATCCATTCAATGTATTTGTGTATCAAATACTGTTAAATGCTAGGAATTCACACATAAATAAAGACATACTCTGCTGGTTAAAAAAAAAGTTAATTTATTTCAGGAGGAAAGTGAGAAAAATAAACTGTCCACAGCACAGAGATAAGTGTAACTGAATCCTAAAAAATTTACATTGGCTGTTCATGTTAAATTGTATATAAAAGCAAAACTATCAAAGGTTAAACTGGTAGGAAGGATTCTATAGCTTCCCCTTAACCTGCATCATAATGGAACAAAATATCCCTGGAAGGACTTTTAATAAACATAACCTCCAGTTTTGGATTTTCTTTGACATACCTAAAAAGCATAATAGTCATATGGAGGAATGAGTTTAATTAATTCTGTAGTAGGGTGGAAATCTGCTTGGTTTTGAATGATGTACAGGATTTTCTCTGCTCCAAAATAACAGGCTTTCCAGGAAAAGGGAACCGCTTTTGCAAAGGTTAAGGTAGGAGGGAGGGTAGGGAGGCAGGCAGGAATCAGAGTACAAAAAAGGCTGTACTCATTCAAGAGCAACAAGCACCAGAAGCAGCAGCAGAGGGCAGAGCAGAGGGTGGAACGGAAGTGACTGGGAATGAAGGCTAAAGGACAGTAAAGAAGCTCCTGGAATTGTTCAGATGAAAGTTAGTGCTTCAAAACAGAAGCAGAGAGGAAGAAAGATACGATAGATTTCCTTTCAGAAAACCAAGATTTCGTGACTTCACTGGCTGTGCAAAAGAAAGGAGAGACCACAGAAGTCCAGTTTCTTGACTCCTGGTCATTCAGCCTTGTTCACAAAAGCTGAAGTCCAGTGATAATGTTGACCCCGCTCCTTCAAGTGCAGACTGATGTTTCTGAAGAAGAGCTTATTTTCTTTGGACTGTGCAAACATGTTACTGTCAATGAAAGTTAATTTATTAGAACAAGAAGGAAGACCTTTCAAACTCTGACATTCCACTTTCTTATTCTGATTCCCTTTTTCCTTTCAGAACATGGAAAACTCATCTCTATGGGCTTCATGAAGAGGATGGGTGGTGGTGGTGGGGAGGGACCATATACCTTCCTACCCTGAGAGTATCTAGAAAATTCCATCCGCTCCCACTTTTCTGGGCAAAGCTGAAAGGCCCTTCAGGTTCAGCTCAGATTTTACTCCACCACAGACCCAATACTTCCTGATTGCTCCTCCAGGGGCCTGGAGTGCAGACAGCTCGGGGGTGGAGTGGGGGGGCGACCCCCTTCGGGCTCTACTGTTTCTCCACCTTCCATCTGACCTGGTGGCCCCATGGACAAGAGGCCCACATCCCAGAGCCCCAAACCTTCCTCAGATACCACCTGCCCTGGCCCCACTGCTGCCATGGACAACATCCAAATCTCTGAGACTAAAGTCAAACTGTCGGCATCCACCTGACACCCTCGAAAGAAAGAGCGCGTGTGGGAAGGGGGGTGAGGAGAGAAAATCCAACTCCATGGCCACCCCATCCCCATCCCCCCCGCCGTACCCCCCTCCCCCCAATCACCACCCTAGGCGGAAAGGCTCAGGGTCTGTTCCAGAGAGTGAGGGTTGGGAGGAGGTGCTTCAGGTCTCTAGAAAGAGGACACCACACTTACCTTGGGAGGGACTCTCCTCTTTGGACCAGGTCCAAAGAGGCACTGGCATCCCCACTACCTGCTATTTCTCTAAGCTCAAAGTCTCTGGTTGTCTGAGGAGGCCTTACAAATAGCTGAGAAAAGAAGAGAAGCTAAAGGCAAAGGAGAAAAGGAAAGATATATCCATCTGAATGCAGAGTTTCAAACAACAGCAAAGAGAGACAAGAAATCTTTCCTAAGTGATCAATACAAAGAAATAGAGGAAAATAATAGAATAGAATAGAATGGAATGGAAAAAATTAAAGATCTCTTCAAGAAAATTAGATATACCAAGGGAACATTTCATGCAAAGATGGGCACAATAAAGCACAGAAACAGTATGGACCTAACAGAAGCAGAAGGTATTAAGAAGAGGTGGCGGGAATACACAGAAGACCTATACAAAAAGATCTTCATGACCCAGATAACCACGATAATGTGACCATTCACTTAGAGCCAGACATCCTGGAGTGAAGTCAAATGGGCTTAAGGAAGCGTCACTAGGAACAAAGCTAGTGGAGGTGATGGAATTCCAGCTGAACTACTTCAAATCCTAAAAGACAATGCTGTGGACATGATGCACTCAATATGACAGCAAATTTGGAAAATTCAGCAGTGACCACAGGACTGGAAAAGGTCAATTTTCAGTCCAATCCCAAAGAAAGGCAAAACCAAAGAATGTTCAAACTATCGCACAATTGCAGTCATCTCAAACACTAGCAAAGTAATGCTCAAAATTCTCCAAGCCAGGTTTAAACAGTGCGTGAACTGAACTTCCAGATGTTCAAGCTGGATTTAGAAAAGGCAGAGATACCAGAGATCAAATTGCCAACATCCGTTGGGTCATAGAAAAAGCAAGAGAGTTCCAGAAAAACACCTACTACTGCTTCATTGACTAAGCTAAAGCCTTTGACTGTGTGGATCACAACAAACTGGAAAATTCTTAAAAGATGGGAATACCAGACCATCTTACCTGCCTCCTGATAAATCTGTATGCATGTCAAGAAGCAACAGAACTGGACATGGAACAATGGACTGGTTCCAAAGTGGGAAAGGAGTGCATCAGGGCTGTATATTGCCACCCTGCTTATTTAACTTATATGCAGAGTACATAAAGTGAAATGCTGGGCTAGGTGAAGTACTAGCTGGAATCAAGATTGCAGGGAGAAATATCAATAACCTCAGATATGTGGATGACACCACCCTTAAGGCAAAAAGTGAAGAGGAACTAAAGAGCCTGTTGATGAAGGTGAGAGACGAGAGTGAAAAAGCTGGCTTAGAACTCAATTCAAAACACTAAAATCATGCCATCTGGTCCCAATCACTTAATGGCAAATAGATGGGGAAACAATGGAAACAGGGACAGACTTTATTTTCTTGGGCTCCAAAATGACTGCAGATGGTGAATGCTAAAATTCACCATGAAATTAATTAATTAAATAATAAGCCATGAAATTAAAAGACACTTGCTCCTTGGAAGAAAAGCTATGACCAACCTAGACAGAACATTAAAAGCAGAGACATTACTTTGCTGACAAAGGTTCGTCTAGTCAAAGATATGGTTTTTCCAGTAGTCATGTATGGATGTGAGAGTTGGACTCTAAAGAAAGTTGAGCGCTGAAGAAATTATGCTTTTGAACTGTGGTGTTGGAGAATACTCTTGAGAGTCCCTTGGACTGCAAGGAGATCAAACCAATTAATCCTAAAGGAAATCAGTACTCAATATTCATTGGAAGGACTGAAGCTGAAGTTCCAATACTTTGGTCACCTGATGTGAGGAACTGACTCATTGGTAAAGACCCTGATGCTGGGAAAGATTCAAGGCAGAAGGAGAAGGGGAGGGCAGAGGATGAGATAGTTGGATGGTATCACAGACTGGATGGACATGAGTTTGAGCAAGCTCCGGGAGTTGGTGATGGACAGGGAAGCCTGGTGTGCTGCAGTCCCTGGGTCGCAAAGAATGGGCCACGACTGAGTGAATGAATCTAAAGTTAAGTAAAGGCTGGGAGGGCGGGGGCGGGGTGGCTGACCACCTCACTGCGCCTGCGCATAGCCCAGAGGGTGGCCCACGAGCTGTCAGGGCGCATGCTCTAATCTAGAGCTTCCCGCTAGCCACCCCACCGCGGCCCAGTGCTTTTGAACCCCGTTGCCAAATCCGGCCGGCGCGCGTATGCGTGTCTGCCTTAGCTGGTCTCCAGACAACGGGAAACTGCGGCCGCTCTCAGGTTTGCCGGGGGCCGAGCCGGAAGTTGCCCTGTTCCTTCACCTTCCCTCGATCTGGCGCAAATTAAAGAGCTATAAAGAGAGGTTCTGGAGCCGGCCTGGTCCGTAGGCGGCCTAATGGAGACCATACACGGGCCACCGACCCGGCGCCCGACCCTGGCCTCTTCCTGGGATGCCGCGTTCGGAGCCTTGGCCCAGAGTCTCCGTCTCACCCCGGATGGTCTCGGCGCCCGGGACGCCGACTGGGAGGAGCTGCTGGCGCCGCCCGCCTCGGGGTGCGCTGGCCTGGCGGGGACTGGGTTGTGCTCGGGGACACATCCGCGCTCCAGGGGGAGCCGCGAGGGGAGACGGGGACCCTGAGGGGAGAGGGTCAGCGCCCGAAATGCGGGAGCCGAGCGGGTGACGGGGCTGTGGCGGGCGGCGAGGGCGAAAGGGCCGGGCTCGGGTGGCGAGAGGACAGAGGGGCGTCCGCGGGAAAGCTGAGGGGACTCGGGTGTGAATGTTGGGGACGGGGGGGCAGTTAAGTGGGAGACAGCGTTTCACACACACCCGCCTTGAGTCCATCTCGTCGGCTCCTGAGGCCCCTTGTCGGGATCAGAACCGGCCTCTTGTCCTGAAACAAAAACCTGTCTACCAATGCATGCATGCTAAGTCCTTCAGTCGTGTCTTGACTCTTGGTGACCCGCAACCCTATGGACTGTGGCCCGCCAGACTCCTCTGTCCAAGGGATTGCCCAGTTTAGAATACTGGAGTGGGTTGCCGTCTCCTCCTTAAGGGGATCTTCCCCCCACCCAGGGATCGAACCCGCGTCTCCCGTTGTCTCTTGGATTTGCAAAGGATGCTTTACCGCTGAGCCAGCTGGGAAGCCCGTGGGCTAAAATAGGCCTTTAAAAAAAAAATCCAAATGTGGAAAAATCATCAGTTTGATTTTGAAAATGGCACACTGTTCCCCTTTATTCTGTACCTGCCCCCAACCCCTAACTTCTGAACGGGTTTTGAATTCACAGTAGCTGACTAGTAAGTCATTAACTGGTCGGGCAGTTTTCAGGAAGTCGCTTAGAGTGTAGATAGAGGTCCAGGGGGAAATAGAGTGGAGAGCCCTGGAGTCTAAAGCATCATTTCCTCATGATTTCTGTATTGAGCATTTATGTGATCAGTGCTTTGCAGGGTGCTTGGACTCCAAATGCAAATATCAATTAATTGGATAACATGTCAACCCCTGTGGCCCATTAAGGGGGTTAATAACAGTGTTCTGTTAATGACAGGGAACTATAATACTGCATGTTGTGGTTCAGTCGCTCAGTTGTGACCGACTCTTTTCAACTCCATGGACTACAGCAGGCCAGTCTTCCCTGCCCATCACCGTCTACTGGAGCTTGCTCAAACTCGTCCATTAAATCAGTGATGCCACCCAACCATCTGAGCTTCTGTCATCCCCTTCTCCTGCCTTCAATCTTTCCCAGCATCAGGGTCTTTTCTAATGAATCAGCTCTTCGCATCAGGTGGCCAAAGTATTGAAGCTTCAGCTTCAGCATCAGTCCTTTCAATGAATATTCAGAGCTGTGTGTGTGTGTTAGTTACTCAGTCAATGTCGGACAGTGTCAGACAAAGTGTCCGACTCGGTCACTCCATGGACTGTAGCCCACCAGGCTCCCCTGTCCATGGGATTTTCCAGGCCAGGATGTTGGCGTGGGTTGCCATTCCCTTCTCCAGGGGATCTTCCCAACCCAAGGATCGAATGTAGGTCTCCTGCATCGCAGGCAGATTCTTTACCATCTGAGCCACCAGGGAAGCACTATAAACTACATAATATTCTTCATTTTATTTTCAGCCAGGATCATGTGATTTTGAAAAGGAACCTGAACGGCCAAGATGAAAACCCCTGCTTTCTTCACCTGAGATGTGACCCTCATGGAGGTGAAGAAATCGTTTCTATTGGCATTTTAAGTTCAGCAAGAAATATGGAAGTATACTTAGGAGAGGAGTACTGTGGAACCAGTAGGGGCAAGAATGTTTGTAATGTTCTGGATAACAGGTTTGTGCCTTATGCATGTGGAAGTGTTCTTCTGAAGTAGTGTTTTATTTTCTTGAGCTTTTGCAGTATTTGTTGATTCTCTGACTTGGTGACTAGGGAAGAAAAGATAAAAACATACCAGCAGATGTAGAAGTTTAGACCTTTAGGGATCTTAAAGACAGTCTAGATCAGCCTAATTGTGTATATGAATGTGGAAATGGAGAGCTAATGGAAGAGAGAGAAGTTGGTAAAAGATCATAGCTAGTTTGGGAAAAAGTTTGATGAAAATGAAGTTCTGGTAAGTTTCTTATTTGTTTTCTTTAACTCACAAGGAATCTGTTTTCCAAAAATCACTTTGTCACTCAGCCTGGAACTTTGAACATTTTCTTGTAGGATGCCGTTACCAAATAGTGCATGAGCTCAAGACTGTTCCGTACTGGCAAGCTTAACCCATTATTAGACTTTTTCATTTTTTTCTCCCAGTTTTTTATGAAGATTCTGTTCTAATCTTTCTTTAATATGAATCAAAGTATGAGCTGTTTTATGTACTGTCTGTATTGTGTATGACAGATATGTTGTTGAGCTTTAAAATATGCTCAGTGCTGCATGAGTATACACTGGATATCTAATTTAATTTTCTGCTATAATTAGTGGCAGATGTTGTCTTCATATCTAGTGCAATTCAGTAGGAAGTCTCTACTGTTCATGCCTCACCAGGAAAACTGAATCTGAGGATTAAAATATTGTCCTGGAGACCTTTATTTTTAAATATAACTCTTCTTAGTGATAATGTATGAAATTTTTAATAAATCAGTTCTTTTCTATTTTTAGTGAACATGAAAAGATTACTTTGTACAAAAAATGTCTAAAATTGGAGTCTTCCACACATGCTTGTAAAATAAAGGTAAGTCATTCCTAAATTGTAGCTAATTTAAAACTACAGTTGCTTTCCTAATATATAGATATATTTATTTCCATAAATTGATAATGTAGTTAGTCCAGTGTGGTCCCTGGTTTTATTTCAAAAATACTTAGTAAACATGTAAAAAGAAATTCTTTTCTAAAATATTATCAACATTCTTTTAAAATTTGATCATTTATTTCCTATGGTCATGTCAATGTACTTTTGTTAGTATAGCAGTGTTGGACACAATTAGAGAAATTTCAGACAAGGGCATCACAAAGTTAAAGGAGTTTAGACTGATGTCATCAGCATGAAACATTTTATTAAGGTGAACTTTACTGATGTCATCAGATCTAGAGGAAGGGTACTGAGCTGGATCTCATAAGCTCTGACTAATAAGCGAGCCTCTTTCTGACTAAAGAAGTGACCCTGGGCAAGTCTCTTCATCTTTTGGGACCTACTTTATGGGTAATAATAGGGAACTAAAGAAAATTCTTGGATTATTTTTATCTTTAAAATTCTGTTCTGATTATTACTTACAGACGAGCACAGAACTGATTATCCCAAGATGTTGTTTAGGTGTATACACTAATGGCTTCTAAAGTCATTTTAATAAAGTGATGCATTCATCCAACACATTTTCAGTTCAGTCGCGCTGTCATGTCCGACTCTTTGCGACCCCATGAACTTCAGCACGCCAGGCCTCCCTGTCCATCACCAACTCCCGGAGTCCACCCAAACCCATGTTCATTGAGTCAGTGATGCCATCCAACCATCTCATCCTCTGTCGTCCCCTTTTCCTCCTGCCCTCAATCTTTCCCAGCATCAGGGTCTTTTCAAATGAGTTGGCTCTTCGCATCCGGTGGCCAAAGTATTGGACTTTCAGCTTCAACATCAGTCCTTCCAATGAACACCCAGGACTGATCCCCTTTAGGATGGATGGTTGGATCTCCTTGTAGTCCAAGGGACTCTCAAGAGTCTTCTCCAACACCACAGTTCAAAAGCATCAATTCTTCAGCGCTCAGCTTTCTTCACAGTCCAACTCTCACATCCATACATGACCACTGGAAAAACCATAGCCTTGACTAGACGGACCTTTGTTGACAAAGTAATGCCTCTGCTTTTTAATATGCTGTCTAGGTTGGTCATAGCTTTCCTTCCAAGGAGTAAGCATCTTTTAATTTCATGGCTGCAATCACCATCTGCAGTGATTTGGGAGCCCAGAAAAATAAAGTCAGCCACTGTTTCCACTCATTCCCCATCTATTTGCCATGAAGTGATGGGACCAGATGCCATGATCTTAGTTTTCTGAATGTTGAGCTTTAAGCCAACTTTTCACTTTCCTTTTTCACTTTCATCAAGAGGCTTTTTACACATATTAGAGTGCTTATAGATACTGGCTGCTGTATTGGGCATTTAGGAAGTGGCAGTTATGAAATAAACTGGAATGTTGCTCATATTATAGTGGCAAGATAGGTAGATTAAGTGTGCAAAATACATACAACATTCACTGGTGAGAAAGGCTTGGGGGTTGAAAAGCATAATATGCATGTTGAAATGTGGGTGTATACATTTCATGAGGTTCTTGTTGATGACAGTCACATCTTTGGTGCCACACTAAGTTTTTAGATCATGGGTCTGTATTCACCTGTGTCTTTGTGTGATGTATGGGTTTGTTGTCTCTGAAGATGAATGGGGTTTGTAACTGTGCTGTGAAAGTACCAGGGAGTGCAGAGAGTTTCATTTAGGAAAATCTTTGGGTTTGTATGAAGGCCTCTTCTGGGCCAGTAGTACTTTCAATAGTTTATGAAAGTTAAATGAAGTTACTGATGTGTATCTTTGAGCACTCACTCAGTGATATACACTGGACATTTTAATGCACAATTCTTATAACAACCATGTGAACTGATTTTACCCCTGACTCAAGTTTGGCATCTGCCCAGGGTCACTCAGGCACAGCCTTCACTGAACTCAGGTCTGTCTGATTCTAGATCCTGTTTGCTTTCCACTTTGCTACTTTGCAGTCCTACAGCACACAGGAAACATCTTGCTTTAGAAGCACGTACAAGATGAGGCAGCATAAAGCACTGAATAGCTTCTGGGACAGAAGCCAGAAGAACTAGGCTCAAAGACTGACCGTTGTTTACTCTGTTGACAAATTAGAAAATCACTGTGAACTTGTTTTTCATATGTAAACTATTGAGATCTGTTAGGTTGTCTTAATATTCCTTATGGTTTTAATTCTAAAATACCGAGTTATATTTAGCACTTCACAAACATTTTGCACGGGATCCTGGACAGTTGTCTTTTGTATTAAATGATATAGCATGTTTCAGGATGGTAAGATCTCAGATTGATACAGTTTATCTTTAGTTCCTTAAACAAGAAAACATTATTAAATAAAACATTATTTATATGTAATCTTTTACTTAAAAGGGCGTTTTATATTTTCCTTGTTCTTTTGAATCTTTTCTTGGCTTTTACTGTTCTAGAGACAACTTAAAAATGTACTTGAATTGAATTTTTAGATTCTTGAATGCTTCTTTCTTCAGTATTAATAAGAAATGACCTTAAATAATGGTTGTTTTTATTACTATTAATTTTGCTGAACTTTTTTGTTATAATAGCTGCTCTCCTTTGGTGAAAAGAACTGTGTGTTCATCAGTAAAGTTGTGGTACACGTAAGGCCAGTCTTGGCACATTCTTCAGCAGGCTCTCCCACTCTAGGATCAAGGATAGACCTGGAGAGGGTCCAAACCATCATGGAGTCCATGGGGTCAAAGTTATCACCTGGAGCTCAGCAGTTGATGAATATGGTGAGATTCCAGCAGCAGGTGAGTAGGAACGGATTTCTTTCCGGATACCATTACAGTTCTTTAAATAATAGCTTTTTATTAGGACATGTGGTGACATAAATCTTTTCCACTTAAGTATTGTTATTGATGTGACTGTTATCTTTACTAACTTTTCTAAAAGTAACATTCTGTAGCCTTATGCCCTTACAAACAAAATATTTCTATTATAGACTTCATAATTTTCTATGAATTCAATCATTTATTCACTCAGCAAGTATTTACTTAGCCCCTTCTTTGTGAATGATGCTCTGTTCTAGTTACTACAGAAGGTTCCAAGGTGAATTAGTCTACGGCCTGTCCCTAAAGGTCTCTGTGGTCTTATTAGGGGACTACATAGGTGGGATTCAGTTCAGTTCAGTTCAGTCGCTCAGTTGTGTCCGACTCTTTGCGACTCCATGAATCGCAGCACGCCAGGCCTCCCTGTCCATCACCAACTCCCGGAGTTCACTCAGACTCACGTCCATCGAGTTGGTGATGCCATCCAGCCATCTCATCCTCTGTCGTCCCCTTCTCCTCCTGCCCCCAATCCCTCCCAGCATCAGAGTCTTTTCCAATGAGTCAACTCTTTGCATGAGTTGGGCAAAGTACTGGAGTTTCAGCTTTAGCATCATTCCTTCCAAAGAAATCCCAGGGCTGATCTTCAGAATGGACTGGTTGGATCTCCTTGCAGTCCAAGGGACTCTCAAGAGTCTTCTCCAACACCACAATTCAAAAGCATCAATTCTTCGGCACTCAGCCTTCTTCACAGTCCAACTCTCACATCCATACATGACCACAGGAAAAACCATAGCCTTGACTAGACGGACCTTTGTTGACAAAGTAATGTCTCTGCTTTTTAATATGCTGTCTAGGTTGGTCATAACTTTCCTTCCAAGGAGTAAGCATCTTTTAATTTCATGGCTGCAGTCACCATCTGCAGTGATTTTGGAGCCCAGAAAAATAAAGTCTGACACTGTTTCCACTGTTCCCCCATCTATTTCCCATGAAGTGATGGGACCAGATGCCATGATCTTTGTTTTCTGAATGTTGAGCTTTAAGCCAACTTTTTCACCCTCCACTTTCACTTTCATCAAGAGGCTTTTTAGTTCCTCTTCACTTTCTGCCATAAGGGTGATGTCATCTGCATATCTGAGATTATTGATATTTCTCCCCGCAGTCTTGATTCCAGCTTGTGTTTCTTCCAGTCCAGCGTTTCTCATGATGTACTCTGCATATAAGTTAAATAAGCAGGGTGACAATATGCAGCTTTGACGTACTCCTTTTCCTATTTGGAACCAGTCTGTTGTTCCATGTCCAGTTCTAACTGTTGCTTCCTGACCTGCATACAGATTTCTCAAGAGGTAGGTTGGATGGTCTGGTATTCCCATCTCTTTCAGAATTTTCCAAAGTTTATTGTGATCCACACAGTCAAAGGCTTTGGCATAGTCAATAAAGCAGAAATAGATGTTTTTCTGGAACTCTCTTGCTTTTTCGATGATCCAGCAGATGTTGGCAATTTGATCTCTGGTTCCTCTGCCTTTTCTAAAACCAGCTTGAACATCAGGAAGTTCATGGTTCATGTATTGCTGAAGAGGGCTGCAACATGAGAGAGAGAGAGCAGTATGGATTAAATCTTCAGTGCTGGAAGGAGTATAATGTAGCTAAGAAATGGATAGAAGTTCGTTTCTCTGGAGTGAAGAAGCGATAGGGGAAGCTTCAGGCAGACTAGGGCTGGATCATAGAGGATTTTGAATGCTTTTATGAAGCTTGTGGGCATGTTTTACCTGTTTTAATTAACTCTAGTTCACTATTACGTGTAAGATGAGGAGTCAGTAGAAAGTGAGAGTGCAGGAAGCAAAGGATCTCTGTGTTATTTTTCGTCTAGATGAGGGTTAAGAGGGTCTAAACTTGAAGGAGGACCCTAGTGCTGGGTTGTGAGATGCTACAACAGTGGAACCATTGGGACTTGACAGTAACTTGTATGGGGTTTTGGGGAGAAAAATAGAACCAAACGTGAAACCAAACTTTTGAAGATAGTGATGCCAATAATACACAGGGAATGCAAGGGAGGGTGTGACTTGGAGGGAAAAAAAAGTTTATTTTGGGAGTATTGAGTTTTCTATGTGAATACCATGTTCCTGGGGTGACGTTGTGAGCCTTTGGAAACACAGGGGTGGGAGCATCCCTAGTAGATGACAGAGAAGGTGGTGAAGGGAGAGACCGGGGCCAGGAAGGAAGATCACAGGCGAGCAACTGCGTTTTCTCAGAGCACAGGGAGAAGGGTGAGGAGGCAGAGTGCAGGAGTCACTGTTTAGAGTAGCAGAGATGTGATGTCAGTTCAGTTCAGTCGTGTCCGACTCTTTGAGACCCCATGAACCGCAGCACACCAGGCCTCCCTGTCCATCACTAACTCCTGGAGTCCCCCTAAACCCATGTCCATTGAGTCAATGATGCCATCCATCCGTCTCATCCCCTGTCGTCCCCTTCTCCTCCTGCCCTCAATCTTTCCCAGCATCAGGGTCTTTTCAAATGAGTCAGCTCTTCACATCAGGTGGCCAAAGTATTGGAGTTTCAGCTTCAACATCAGTCCTTCCAATGAACACCCAGGACTGATCTCCTTTAGGATGGGTGGTTGGATCTCCTTTCTGTCCAAGGGACTCTCAAGTGTCTTTTCCAATACCACAGTTCAAAAGCATCAATTCTTCGGCACTCAACTTTCTTTATAGTCCAGCTCTGATGTCAGGAGACCTGAATTCAACGCTGACAGTGTTAGTTCTGTGTTATTTAGCATTGCTTCCTCTATTTAAGGATAAATTTCTTCATGTTTACTATCTAAAGGTTAATTGTTTACAATCTAGCAATGCTGCTGAGATCATAAGATGAATGTGAAAGTTTAAATCAAATAATACAAATAAAAAAGTCATATAACTTCTGTGAGATTTTCCAACATTAATTTAGTAGGAATATCATTGGAGGGACAGGCAGACATAGAACAGGAGAGCTGGTGATGATCTTGGAAACCTCAGAATGGAGAGCTTCAAAAAGAACAGAGTCTGTCCTCTTCGTTCTCTGATACAGTGATCTCACCTGCACAGCTCAGGAGGTTCCTAACAGATGCTCCTGCTCCAGTACTCCCTCTCCACAGAGCAACCAGGATGATCTCAGAGGGTCCATCAGACTCGACTTCCCCTGTGTAATGTCCCCGAACTGCTTCCCCTCACCCCAGAGTTAATCCAGATTCCTCACCCTCTCATCTCAGATCTGGGCCGTCGTTCCCTCCTCAACACCATCTCCTGTCACATCTCCTCAGATGCTCGTCTCTAGACATTCTGAGGTGTGTGTTCCCCAGATATCCACCTGTGCTCCCACCTCAGGACCTCTGCACTCTTAGCTGTTCTCTTTGGTCAGAATCCCCTCTTCTCGACCTTAGCAAGTCTGCCCTTTTCTTGTTCTTTCAGCCTCATCTTAAATGTTCCATCTTGAGCAAGACCTTCACCAGCCACACTGGTGCACTATCTGTATCATATTTTCATCATGGCTTTCTTCATTATTTTTGTTGTTTTATATAAACACACACACATATTTTCATCATGGCTTTCTTCATTATTTTTGTTGTTTTATATATACACACACACACATATATATACATGTATATTTATTGCTCTGTTTATCTCATTAAAATATAAGCTTTGTGCAAACAGGAATCTGATCTGTCTTATTTATGACTCTAATGTATATGTTCCTTGATTATCAACTCAGCTTCTTTTGCAGATCCTTAATGGGTCAGCTTGAATAGCGAGGAGATGGAAACCAGATTCTGAGGGATTAGATAGTAAATGAGTAGTTGGAATGTGGAGGTAGCCAGGTTAAAGTAGGTTGTTTCAGGAAGGCTAGAGATAAGGAACCTGCCTGTATCAGAATCCCTTGGAATGCTTGTAAAGACAGAACACTGGCCCTCAGTTGTGACCTAAAACCCTGAGGGTGTGATTCAGGACTGAACTATTTCTAAGCAGCAACAGCAGATGAGCCCTATGCATAGTGTATTTTAAGAACAAATGTTTAAGGGGAAAGATCCAGTGGACATAGAGATTAAAAATTTAAAAACAGAAGAAACTTTGTGTGTGTGAAAGATTTTGGAAACATTCAAGAGGGTTAATGAATTTTAAAAAATCAATTCATGACTGATACTTTTAAAAACTTGTGTTTGGAAAAGAAATGATGCCAAAGTTTCAGGTGTTTTTTTGGCCATGTCTTTAAGGGTTTAGTTTTTTTTTTTTTTTTTTTTTTTTTTGCTTGTTTATTTAATTCCCAAAACAATATGCTTTCTTCATCATGAATTTATGTCCGTTCAGAAGTGCATTAGGTAAATCATAGGAGCGCTTGCCCAACTCTTAACTTACTCTCAAGCTTGATGTGTGTCTCTGTAGCTTTGTCTCATCCAGAAATGCAAGTCCTCCAACCAGCAGCACATGTTATTGTAACCTGTTTCCCATTATATGCATATGCTAAATCCTTACCTGTGGGGGCATTTGGGAAACACCCTGGGGAAGAAAGGAGATCCTGTGAAATCTTCTTTTAAACATGCTAATAAATATCCTATTTCTATGGGGAGACTATATTTATGGAATTCTCATGGGATATACCTGGTTCTCTGGAATTGCTTTTGTTTGCAAACAAGTAATCCATGGACTGTCTTTCTGAGAAGTGTCGCATAAGCTCTGTAAGTATCTGTTGAGTGTAGAGGAGGGGTGTTTCATGATCAGAACCCCTCCTATTGTGTAAGGGGTGTAGCCACACACACTGTCGCGAGCCTGCATGTGTTCTTTGGGACAGGGCCTGTCCTGAGGGGAAAGGAAGGGCCTGGGAGCAATTTCCTGGCCTCTCCTTGCTTCACATGTACCTTGTGGTTCCTTGTTTCCTGAAAAGTTTTATTAAAATGGTTTCTTATTTCCTTGTATTTGCAGTTCACATGTGCTGACTTTGATTTGTTTTTGCTTCAGCGGTTTAGAATAATTGAGTAAGAATTCTGTCTGACAGTGTCTGGCATATGCTTGTCATTTAAAGTTATCTGAGTGAAAGCTCTGGGCCATTTTCTCAAAGAAAATATATTCAGTTATTCTAAGAATTTTCACTATTTACCTTGTTCATCTTAAAAAATAAAAATATTCTCTTTGTCCTTGTTTTTTCAAGGTGATTAAAAAGTTAAAGCAAATCCTTTAAGATGTTCAGAGATAAATATTTAATTTTTCAGAATTCTGGGAGTATATATACAAATTTGTGTTTGCTTTTCACTGTCTTATTTCCAGGGCCTGAAACAGTACCTAACACAGAGTAGATTTCTGGTAAATATTTGTTGAATGAATGAGTTCTGGGCTAATTTTATCCAAGGATCATTTTTTAGTACATCCAGAAAATTTATGGATCAAGTGTCTTCACCTGATCTTGAATAATAATACTTTTCTTAGTCTATCTTACAAGGTATTGAACAGTATTAACTATAAGATGATATCCCCTGATAAGAATCTCTAGGACTTCCCTGGTGGTCCAGTGGTTAAGAAAGACTCCAAGCTTCCATCTGCAGGGGGCATGGGTTCGAACCCTGGTTGCAGAATTAAGATCCCTTGTGTGGTAGAGTGCAACAAAATAAATAACAAACAGATAAGTTAATAAAAAAGAATTTCTAGTAGAGTTCTGGGTTTAGAGTTTAGGGTAGAGCCATCTAATGTAACAGTTAGCTAGGCTGGAGGTAGTTTTGCTTTTGTCTTGTGGAAAAGTTGAGGAACATGGCAAGAGCATACCTCTCTGGAGGAAACTGTAACCTATCAGAGGTGAGCCATTCTTCTCAGGAAGTAATATAGCCTAGCTGGGCTGAGGCCACAAAACGTAATCATTACACTATAAATTATCATGGCAGACATGGCCCCAAAGTAGCTCATTTTAATCATTGAAAATGTCACAAAAATATTCAAACTTTAAGTATATAGGTAGAACATCAAACTTTAAGCAAGTAACTATCTAGTCTATCTTCCAGTGAAAACAAATTGCATATCCTTAGGGTGGCCTACATTTGTGACAGTGGGCAGATGATTTTTAATTCTAGGAAAATTATCAATTATTGTGACTCATTAGAAAATACCATAGATTAAGGAGGGCTTTGTAGTGGAAACATTAAAATATGCCTGTGCAGTTTTACTAAGTATGCTTGTATTTATTTGAAGATTTTCCATAGCAGAACTACACTGAAAGGACTAGAAGTCCTGACTCTGGAGCTGGGTGTCCGGGCTCCAGTCCTAGTTCTGCCACCAGTGGCCGTGTTACCTTGGCCGGGTTAGCTTTAGCCTTTTCTCCTCAACTCAGCATTGGGACGGTGGCTGCAGCCTACTCCACCTGAACGTTCTGAGGCTCAGATGGAAGAAGGCACCTTGCCTGACTCGAGGTTACTCCAGAGTTAGCTGTCATTATCATTAATGTTCCTGCTCTTTCCCTGTCTGCCTTCCTTAGAATTGTGTTGCCATCGGAGAGCAGCTCCAGTCGATGCTGGGAAACACGGGACACAAGCACGTGATGGGGCTGCAGTCCTCGTCTACTCCGGGAGCCTTCGACAAGTCATCCTCCACACCTTTTCCTTTCAGAACTGGATTGACATCTGGAAACGTGACTGAAGACTCGGAGGCTAACACTGAGAAGAGTCTGCAGCCAGCTGGTGGAGGAAGTATGAGCAGCCTCCAAGAGTGTAAAATTGTGCCACAAAGCCGTTCTATTCTTGAGAAGGATCTGAAGAATGCAGTATCTTCTTTCTTATCAAAGAAAGCAGGTGACAGCTCACACATACCTAACTCCGAGTTGCTGCCTTTTCTGCAGAATTTGTGTGGCCAGGTGAGCCATCTCCGGGTGGGACCCGGCACCAAGTGGCAGGACAGCATCACCAAGCCTGGCGGAGGCGCTGGGGGTGTCACGTAAGTGTTTAGACCCGTGTGGTCGAGATGGGGTGTGGGGGAGGGTGCGGAGGCAGGTGGAGGAGAGAGGTTTGTTTCAGTAGCTTCTGCCTGAAATTGTTTCCGGAGAGAACTGTGGGAGCTTTGACATTTCGCCATTGACACACGTAGAAGAAAGAAATATTCTGCAGAGTAGAATGCGTTGCTTTGAAAGAAGTGTGTAAATTGGAGGTGCCGAGCACTTCTCAGGCCTTTGGTGGGAGGAGTGTAAGCAGCAGACAAGGGTCGGAGTAGAGAGTTACCCGCATGAAGGGAGAGGAGCCGTGGTAGCCACGATGTGCACGCTGTTTGCCTGACTGTATGAAGTGAGCCATTGCAGTGGGTTTTCCTTGTAGACCATGTGTGACCTGGGCTGATTTTGGAGTCATCCAAACATTTCTCAGCTTGTAATTGTTAATAGTGTACAGGCCCTTATTCTCTGATCTCATAATCCCAATTTTTTCCACTCCTACTTTGATTGAGGGGTAGTTAAGTGTTTAGTATGTGCAGGAGATGCAAGAGATGCAGGTTCGATCCCTGAGTCAGGAAGATCCCCTGGACTAGGAAATGGCAACCCACTCCAGTATTCTTGCCTGGAAAGTTCCATGGACAGAGGAGCCTGCTGGGCTACAGTCCATGAGGCTGCAAAGACTTGGGCGTGACTGAGCACACACACACCACCATCCTTTAGATAGATGGAATGTTTCCAAATATTGCACTAGATGGGAATTCAGGACTTCAGCCATGGTTCTGACTTAACTATTTTACCTTACTATTTCAGTCTTTTGATTTAGACTTTTTGTACATCTCAAATGAGGTCATTGTATTGGTTGAAATTTTCTTAATGTATTTAATAGCATTGAAATTTGAGCAGTTTAGTAAGTTATTGAAACAAATGGTAGTTCTTGGGAAGAACAAGGAAAGGTAACAGTGTTTTTTAATTGTTGATAGTCTTCATCAGTGTTAACTTGTGACTGGCAAAACAAACAAATACTACAATGCAAAGGAAGAAGAAACCTAAACATTTAAAAACTGCGCTTCCTTGATAGCTCAGTTGGTGAAGAATCTTTATAGAACTCAAAAAGAAGTAGAATTCATTTTATGAGACCAGTATCACGCTCATAATATAAAACCAGACAAAGACAGTAAAAGATAAATACAGATAAATGCAATGCAGGAGACCCTGGTTCAATTCCTGGGTCGGGAAGATCCGCTGGAGAAGGGATAGGCTACTCACTCCAGTATTCTGGCCTGGAAAATTCCATGGATTGTATAGTCCATAGGGTCGCAGAGTTGGACACGACTGAACGACTTCCACTTCCACTTTTCTGATTCCAACTGAGCTGGAATGTCTCCAGTTCTCTCAGATCCTCCCTATTAACAATAAAAAAATCCCTGGATATAATACAGCAAACACACAAAGACTATAAAAAGTGGAGAGAAGTCAGATTTCTTAGGGCCTCTGAAGCTTAGTGTTTCTTAGCTCCTGGTTATCAGAGTTTCTTTCATCATAGGGGGATACAGGATTTTATCAAGTATTTTTCCTATGGCTATTTATATGATCATGAATTTTCTTCAGTAATCTCTTCATATGGTGAATTACATTCGTTTCAAAAACTGAACCTGCCTAGCATACCTAGAATAGATCCCGCTTGATTGTGGTGTCTAATTTTTTTTTATACAGTGCTGGAACTGATTTGCTAATATTTTGACAAGTATTCTTACATAGAATTCATTAGAGATACTAGTCTGTATTTATCTTTTACTGTCTTTGTCTGGTTTTATATTATGAGCGTGATACTGGTCTCATAAAATGAATTCTACTTTTTGAGTTCTATATTTTAGAAGAGATTGTATAAAATTGATGTGATTTTTTTCATATGATGTTTGATATTGATGGAAGTCTCCAATGAAACCAGTCGGGCCTGGATGGTTTCTTTCCTGGTAACTGTTAAATTACAAATTGAATTTCTAACACAGTAAAGTTGTCAGTTCTCCCCATTGATATGAAAGTTTAATGCAATACATACTAAAACTTCACAATATTTTGCAGACATAGACAGGATTATTTAAAAAATTCTATGAAAAGCAAAAGAGGAAGAATAGCTAAGACAACCTTGAGAAAGAAGGATGAAGTGGGAGGAGTCCCTCTTCCAGTGTCGAGTCTTCTACAGCGAGAGTATCAAGACAGGGCAGTGATGGCGGAGGGGCAGACACAGGGGTCAGTGGAGCCAGTAGAGGGTTCAGAGATAGACCCACACAGGTGAGCTCAACTGAGTTTTGACAGAGGTGCAACAGCAGTTCAGTAAAGGAAGAAGAGTCTTTCTGACTCATGGTGCTGGAGCAGATGGATATCCAAAGAGCAAAAAGTGAACTATGACCCAAACCTTGTACCTTATACAAAACTTCACTCAAAAGGGATCAGAGCCGTACGTGTAAAACATGAAGCTGTGGAAGTTTTCTAATAATTCACAGGAGACAGTCTTTGTGGGAACCTAGATGAGACACCAAAAATGTTTGACCTCCATGAAAGTGTTAGAACTTTTGCTCTGTGAAAGACTCTTTTAGGAGGAATAAAATATAAGTTCCAGAGTGGGAAAAAAAATATTTTCAGATTACAAATCCAACAAATGACTTATATCTAAAATATAGAGAGTGCTGAAAACTCAACATAAAAAAAAAATCGAATTAGAACATGGGCAAAAGACCATAGAGAGACATTTATACCAGATAAGATGTACAAAGCAAATAATCACATGAAAAGATGAGCTATTGTTGACCTCATGGCTATTAAGGAAGGGCATATGAAAACCACAAGACACAAGATACCACTATACAGTTATTCAAATGGTTAAAATAAAAAGTTTAAAAATGGTGACAAGACTTAATACCAATGAGAAGTTGGATCTCTCATACATTGCTCATGGGGACTTAAAGTAGTACAGCCACTTGAAAAAATGTTTGGCAGTTTCTCATAGCTGAACATGTTGTTACCATGTGACTCAGAAATCATACTCCTGAAATTTATTCCAGAGAAATGAAAACTTTTTTTTTTTTTAATTATTTTTGGTTGTGCTAGGTCTTCATTGCTGCTCATGGGCTTTCTTGAGCTGTGGCAAGCAGGGGCTACTCTTTGTTGCTTGACACGGGCTTCTCATTAGTTGCTCTGTGGCATGTGGAATCTTCCCGGACCAGAGATTAAACCCATGTCCCCTAAGTTGGAAGGTGAATTCCTATCTGTTGTACCACCAGGGAAGTCCCCCAAGAATTTTTTTCCACAGAAAAATCAATACACAATTGTTCATAGAAGCTTTATTTGTAAAAGCCCCAAACTATAAGCAACCAATATGTCTTAAAGTTGATGAATGGTTAAATTAACCCTGGTATATCCATATCATGGGATGCTATCAGCAATAAAAAGGAATAACCTATTGACACATGCAACAGTTTGGTTGTCTGGCAAAGGCATTATGCTGATCTACAAAAGAGAATCTTAAGAGGTCAAGTTACATGGATCCATTTGCGTAACATTCTCATAATGCAGATGAACACTGTAAGTGATTACCAGGTGTTTGGGATGGAGGAGATTAGGGAAGTGGATGTGACAGTGAAAGGGGAGCAGAAGGGAGATCATTGTAGTTAAGGGATAGTTCCATCTCTTGATTGTGGTGATATTTACATGAATGTGTGTACGTGTGATAAAATGGCATACCCACACTGTACTGACATTATTATTCCATAGTTAGGTAAGAAGTAAAGACCAGGACCACTGGGTGAAGGGTACTGGACAAATATAGTGTCTTTACAACTTCCTATGAATCTATAGTTATTTGAAAATAAATATTAAAATAATTAAATTAATATTAAAAAAATTTTAGATAAATATACATTAAAAAAAAGAAGAAAATAAAGAGAACAATAAAAAGCTTCTTATATATTCTAGAGTGTTGTTGTTTAGTCATTGTTGTTTGACTCTCTGCGACCTCATGGACGGCAGCACGGCAGGCCTCCCTGTCCTTCACCATCTCCCGGAGCTGTCTCAAACTCATGTCCATTGAGGCAGTGATGCCATCCAGCCATCTCATTCTCTGTCACCCCCTTCTCCTGCCTTCACTCTTTCCCAACATCAGGATCTTTTCCAATGAGTTGGCCCTTCGCATCAGGTGGCCAAAGTATTGGAGCTTCAGCTTCAGCATCAGTCCTTCCAGTGAATATTCAGGGTTGATTTCCTTTAGGTTTGACTGGTTTGATCTCCCTGTAGTCCAAAGGACTCTCTTCTCCAGCACCACAGTTCGAAAGCATCAGTTCCTTGGCACTCAGCCTTCTTTATGGTCCAACTCTGTCATCCATGCATGAGTTCTAGAAACCACTACATTCTAGAGTAGTGGTTCTCAAAGTTTTTGGTCTTTACCCTCTTAAAAATAATTGAGCACTCCAAAGAACTTTTATTTATGTAGGCTATATAAAAATATTTATTAGTTTAGAAAGAACAATAAACCCATTACATAGTAACATAAATATCTTTTTGAAAAAATACCATATTTTCTTTTTAGAAAGTTTAGTGAGAATGGTATTGTTTCACATGTGTGTAAAACTGTATTGACTTTGGGTTGTAGTTTCATATATGTTGCCTTATGGCATGTATAATTCAATATAGCTAGTAAGACCGCAGTAGAAATACTGAGAACAAACTGAATTCCCTCTGAGAAAAACACTTATCTGTACCCTAAACCTGCTACCTTAAAGAATTCTAGGAAACAGAATACACAACCATATAGCAATTAGTCATCACAGTAATGACCTTGTACACGGTGTGGCCTCTGGATAATTCATTGTGCATTTATTGTACAATTCATGTTCAGATAACTTAGTGTTATTATAAAAAATACTTTTGACCTCATGGAATGCCTGGAAAAATGTGAGGAGATCCTAGGGTTTTGTGGACCACACTGAAATTCACTGTCCTCGTCCTTCCAGTGCTTTAGAAGGTTGTTCAGATGAAGAAAAGAGAAAACTGTTAAAATGCTTGGGGAAGGACTTGGAAGACATACAAAGATCTTAAAGAAAAAGCAAGATTGCTTTTGATTTGGAGCGCAAAACCAAAAAGAAAGACACTTTGTATCTAAAGACTTGTTTTTGAGGGTAGAAATTCTGTCATCTTCATTTTTATATTCTTAATTTCAGTTTATGCTTAAATATTTAAAGAACTGAAGCAATAATAATGCTTTGAGCATTCGAGATTGTATGTGTCCAGAACCTGGAAATATGTTGGAAAGAGACGGAATTTCAGCAATGTGTAGACAAATTTCAGCAATGTGTATCGGCTGCTTTATTGTAGTGTATTTTGGTTGTTTTGTTATAATACGAGGGAAAATTGTCATAATATTTTTTAAAATTTATTTTCAGAGTAGAAGAGCAACCTGTTTGTTCCTATTTGGAAAAGATTATTTCTAAAAATTTGGAACTGATGGAAAAGAAACTTACAGACTACGTTGATCAGCGAATATATAAACTCCAGGAGCACATAGATAATAAGATGGCTTTGTTAATGGACTTGCTGCAACGTCCCAACTCCCCACCCTCTGGGATGCCTCTGAGACATTATGACTCTGGAGAAGGACTTTCAAATGGAGAAAGATAAACGCTCAACATGTACAAAGTACTACAGATATTTATTACATATTTATTACAAAGCCAAACCCCACCCCAGAAAGTTTATGAAAAGCAAGTATTTAATGTCCTTTGAAATATTACCACTTACATGAAGTGACCTCAGTGTTCATTTTCCTGCACGCGCTGTGAATCCAGTACTGTACACTAAGTTAACACGGTGGGATCTTCAGTTATTTTTGTTTGTAATATTTTTCACTCTCTTACTGAAATTTATGTATACTTCTGGATTAAATGTTTAAGATTTTAAGGATTTCTAAAGCAGTTCATTAGTTTGTATTGTATATGTGTTTCGTTGAAGTACTTTTTTTTATACAAAGATTTTTTACAGTCTTAGGAGTCTGAAAAATAATGCTTAGAGTATTTGATAATTTTTCTTTTTCTAATTGATTGTTTTTGAAAAATTGGATCCTTAAGACTTGGAAACTTTCATTCAAATCACTAATTTACATTTTGTATTGTTTATCTCAGGTAATGAGGAAAATGCAGTGTTTGGCATGTGTGAAAGTAGTTTACACTGAGGTTAGTATTATTGGTTTCAGTACAGTGTCGTGGTAGAGAGGGAAGTACCAATCAGAGCTAGCCTATTCCTTGTTAGGAATGTTACTGTAGATCTAGTGTTTGATGTAAAATGAGAGAAGTTATTTTATTTTATCTCAGTCAATCCAAAAGATACAAGGAACTGTTTTCCTTTCTGGACTGGTACAGGTTCCTCTTTCCAGAACCCTTTTTTGTATATTTAAAGCATGAAATTCTGAGGATCTGCATTGAGGGGTTGAGGCATATGAATCAAAGAGATTTCAGTTCTCTCAGGCAGGCTTAATGTTTAGAAATTATAACTATCATGTGTGTTGAAGGGTGATGATTCACATTTAAAAAATAAATGTATCCACTCTGGAAACTGCTTGTCTAAGGAAACAGAATTTTTTCTTTTCAACGCTCTTTTCTTTTCTAACTGGAGGATAAGTGCCCCTGCAGTGCTGCGTTGGTTTCCGCCACGACGCAGATCTGCCCGAGTGTGTGTATCCCCTTCCTCTGGAGCCTGCCTCCCTCAGCTATCTTTTCTTAAAATGCTTTATGAAAGGGGGTGTCTTGCAATCGGTACTGTGGTCAGTTCTTTCAAATGAGGACTAATTTGCACACTCATTCATTCATATCACACTACAAAGGTGACACAGTATATGGGACGTACTCTCACTATAGCCACTTGAGGATTTGCGTATTTTTCTATTCCTTTCTAATTCATGGGACAACATACATAGCTGTAAGATAGTATTTCCATTGTTGTTCAGGAGGAATGTCTGTCACTCCAAGCTGAACCCTTTAGTTCAGTTTTACAGCTTCTGGTAGTTGTAGTCTGTTGATTTACAAAATGTTTCCTTCCAGAGCTTCCCTGGTGGCTCAGTGGTAAAGAATCGGCCTGCCAAAGCAGGCGACACAGGTTCGGTCCCTGATCTGGGATGATCCCACATGCCTCAGAGCAACTAAACCCATGTGTCACAACTCCTGAGCCTGTGCTTCAGAGCCTGGGAGCCGCAGCTACTGGAGCCTGCGTGACCTAAGCCTGTGCTCTGCAGTAAGAGAAGCCACCACATTGAGAAGCCCACTCGCCGCAACTAGAGAAGAGCCCATGCAGCAACAAAAACCCAGCAAAGCCAAAAATTAAAATTATTTTTAAAAATGCCTCCTTCCAGATATGTGATTCATATTACAAGTCTCACCTTGATTACATCTGAAACAGAAATATGGTCATATCAAAAAGATATATAAAGGTTCAAGACTGAAAAGAGCTGATATCAAATATTCTTCAACTGAATTTTCCACTTTGTAGACACCGAAATCTCTCTCATAAAAAAATGTGGGGAAGATGGGCCTGGAATCCAGGACTCCTTTCCTTCTCCTTGTCTCCATCCTCTGTTCCAGGTGCCCATGTAGATTTTGCTGTAGAACCTTCTTATTTTGAATTGATCTCCTTTGACATTTGAAATCCATGGCTATTGAAAGGTGAAGTGACTCATCTCTTAAGGGAAAGCAAATACAGCATCTTCCTCGTTGTCCCTTCCTGCCCTCACATCATACTTCCTCCTTCTTAAAGGCAGTCCCATGCCCTGCATTGGACAGCAGCCCAGGGTTTCAGTATTCTACCATTATGACATTTTCTAAGTGTTCTTGGAGAACATGTGTCCATGATGATGTAGAGGAAAAAACACCAGGATAGATAAATCTGAGTTCTTCCTTCTTGGTCATTTAACTGCTGTCTAACTTTGCATGAGGGATTCAATATTAATAACCTCAGTTTTCCCTTCTGTAAAATGGGAATATCACAGCTTCCATCTTGTATGAGTTTATAATACTCTGAACATGAAGCAGCTAGTACAGGTCTGGCACACAGGAGGTGACAATTAAATGCTAATCTCCCTCTTCCCTATCTTTGGCTACGCTGAATCTTCACTGCTGCACGTGGGCTGTTCTCTAATTGTGATGCGCAGGCTTCTCATTGCAGTGGTTTCTCTTGTTGCAGAGCACAGGCTCCAGGGCACACAGGCTCAGTCGTCGTGGCGTGTGGTCTTGGTTGCTCCACATGTGGAATCTTCCCCAGACCAGGGATTGAACCCATATACCCTGTGCATGGGTTCCTATCCACTGTACCACCAGGGAAGTCATATGATTCTTAATAACCCTAGAATTCCAGGCAATTTGAAAGCCCCGCTTCTCTTTTATTTCCTTGAGGGTTAAAGAGAAGGCAGTCCTATGTCAGTGGTGTAGGGCTGTGATTCTCAACGTGTGGCAGCATCAGTATCTCCTGGGAAGTTGTTACCTGTGCACATTCTCAGGCCCCACGCACCCTGTTTGAGTCATCAAATTGGGGGTGTGGTAGAGCACAGCAATTATGCTTTTAGTAACTCTGCAAATGCTTCTGATACTCTGTCCAGTTTCAGAACCACTGGGACAGGGTAAGGAAGAGTACAGGCTCTGGAGCTACGTTGCTTGGAGTCAATTGCTCTCCGCCTTCCATTAGTGTGCGCCTTTGGTCACATTAAGTGACTTCTCTGGACTTTCTCAGGCTTCTCCAGTGGCTCAGCTGGTAAAGAACCTGCCTGCCAACGTAGGTGATACAAGAGATGCGGGTTCTATGCCTGGGTCAGGAAGATCCCCTAGAGTAGGAAATGGCAACCCATTCCAGTATTGGAGCCTGGAAAATTCAACAGACAGCGGAGCCTAGGGGCTACAGTCCATGGGGTTGCAAAGGATCGGACACAGCTGAGCGAGGGAGCAGAGCACACTGGACTTTCTTAGCCACTGACTGGGAATTAGATCACATCTGCCCCTGAGAGAAGGCTGTTGAGAAGATTAACTGAGGCAGTTCTCATGAAACCTTGAGACAGTCTTGTAGTTTAGTGCCCTGTTCTCAGCTTGGCCTCACACTGAGATCACCTGGGCACTTACAAAAAGGAAAAAAACAGAAAAACCAAAACCACCTGTAGATGTATATTTATTTCAAAATAAAAGGTTAAAAATAATTCACTGGCTCTTGGGTCCCACCCCTGGAGATTGTGATCTGAGTCTAGGGTGTTCAGCTCATAGGTCTAGGTTTTGGGAAGCTCCCCTGCTGATTACAATGCACAGAAAAGCCCAGAACTAGAAGTTCAGTGTCTTGGGGACAAGAATCTGGAACTAGACTAGCTGGCTACTAACTCTGTAAATGGTCATCCCATTTATAAACAGAATGATCCGAGACAAGTTCTCAAGCACCCTGTGAGCTCGAGCTGGGGGCGCAGCCATCAGTCAGTGACTTATCAGCCATGCCCATCATCATCATCTATAAGCAGCTGACTAACAGATTTTTCAGTGTGGGCAGAGACTTCAGCCTTCCTTGTTCAGAGATCAAAGTCTCCACTTGCTGAAAGTGGGGGAAGATGATTCTGATGTGTTGTTTTCTGCTCTCTTATTGTCCAGGTGCCGTCCTCACTGGGGCTGAGTTTCAGGATCAGGGCTTTGTGGGTTTCCGCTCCCCACCGGGAGATCCCCACTCGGCCACGTTGCTAGAAGTGAACCGTGTTTCCCCCATCACAGGGTTAGCTATCAGGACTTTATGTCCTCAGTGTGAAGCTCTGGGGAGAACACATGTATGACATTGTGACACAGGGTTCACAAAGAGGAAAAATTTCTTAGAGCCTGAAGGAGGACAGTTTTTAAAAGAAATTAACTGAATGTGAATGAACACATACTTCATCATGGAATCTTAACGGTTAACTTTTATCTTGCTTTCTTTTTAAAGTCTTTATTGAATTTGTTACAATTTTGTTTCTGTTTCTTATGTTTTGGTTTTTTGGTTTACAGGTATGTGGGATCTTAGTTCCTTGACCAGGGATTGAACCCACACCCCCTGCATTGCAAGGCGAAGTCTTAACCGCTGGACTACCACGGAAGTCTCTATTTTTCTTTCTTCTCTCTGGCTGATGGGGGATATACTTATACAAATAGTATTTAGTAAAAATAACACTTTTTACCTGCCTCTTGAGAAACCTGTATGCAGGTCAGGAAGCAACAGTTAGAACTGAACATGGAACAACAGACTGGTTCCAAATAGGAAAAGGAGTACGTCAAAGCTGTATATTGTTACCCTGCTTATTTAACTTCTTTGCAGAGTACATCATGAGAAACCCTGGGCTGGAAGAAGCACAAGCTGGAATCAAGATTGCCGGGAGAAGTATCAATAACCTCAGATATGCAGATGACACCACCCTTATGGCAGAAAGTGAAGAACTAAAGAGGCTCTTGAGGAAAGTGAAAGAAGAGAGTGAAAAAGTTGGCGTAAAGCTCAACATTCAGAAAACAAAGATCATGGCATCCAGTCCCATCACTTCATGGCAAATAGATGGGGAAACAGTGGAAACAGTGTCAGACTTTTTTTTGGTCTCCAAAATCACTGCAGATGGCGACTGCAGCCATGAAATTAAAAGACTCCTTGGAAGGAAAGCTATGACCAACCTAGACAGCATATTAAAAAGCAGAGACATTACTTTGCCAACAAAGGTCCATCGATGCTATGGTTTTTCCAGTGGTCATGTATGGATGTGAGAGTTGGACTCTAAAGAAAGCTGAGCACCAAAGAATTGATGCTTTTGAACTGTGGTGTTGGAGAAGACTCTTGAGAGTCCCTTGCACTGCAAGGAGATCCAACCAGTCCATCCTAAAGGAGATCAGTCCTGAGTGTTCATTGGAAGAACTGATGTTGAAATTGAAACTCCCAATACTTTGGCCACTGATAAGAACTGACTCATTTGAAAAGACCCTGATGCTGGGAAAGATTGAAGGTGGGAGGAGAAGGGGACGACAGAGGATGTGATGGTTGGATGGCATCACCAACTCAATGGACATGAGTTTGGGTAAACTCCAGGAGTTGGTGATGGACAGGGAGGCCTGCAGTCCACAGGGTCGCAGAGTCAGACACAACTGAGCAACTGAACTGAACACTTTTTAAAGTTTTTTATTTTTTGTTTTGATGTGGACCATTTTTAAAGTCTTTATTAAATGTGCTACAATACTACTTCCCTTCTATGCTTTGGTTCCTTGGTTATGAGGCATGTGGAATCTTAGTTCCCTGACCAAGGATTGAACTTGCACCCCCTGCATTGGAAGGCAAAGTCTCAACCAGTGGACCCCAAGGAAATCCCAGTAAGTATTATTTATTGAGGTAGAATTAACAAATAAAAATTTTATATATGTAAGGTATACCACATGATGTTTTAGTATGTGTACATCATGAAATGGTTACCAAAATCAAGTTGATTGACATAGCTACCACTCACATGGCTACCATTTGTGTGTGTGTGTGTGTTTCTGTGTGTGTGTATGGTGAGAACACTTGATATCTACTGACTTAGCAAAATTCAAGTACACATTCTCAATTGGAATAAAAACGACATTTCTGAGCTTCCCTTGTGGCTAATTGAGACCATGTCATATCTAGCACAGGGGATTTAAAGAGAAATGGAAGGTACAGCTTTTCTCAACCTTCTTCTTCTCTAGAATTTAAACATGAAGGTTAGAGAACCAGCAGTCACCTTGGACAATGCTGTGACTTCGGGGAAATAACCCACATAGAGTAACATGGCCCCTGACGTGGCAAAGACAGCCAGCCTGACCGCTTGCTGCTGGACATCTTGAAGAGAAGAGAAATCAAATTCTTACTTGTTCAAGCCACTGTTATTTGAAATTTTGTTATAGCCACACCTAATCTTAAATGATAAAATAGTCAAGTGATTTGTTCAGCTTAACATGGAAAAGAAAAAAATGAGCTTTTACAAGGTCTGAAGATGTCTTAAGCTTTAGACACTCCTCGGTCTTTTTAATTAATTTGCCTGTGCCCAGTCTTAGTGGCATGTGGGATATACTTCCTGGACCAGGGTTTGAACCCGGGCCCCTGCATCGGGAGTTCAGAATCTTAGCCACTGGACCACCAGGGAGGTCCCTCCTCTCTCCTTTTGACCTTTCCTGAATTCTTCCAGTTGGTGGTAGCTTGTTATTTCCGTGTTCCTTACCAGGGTCTCCTGTTTTGTAAGATAACTCAGTGGTTCCCCTAACAGATCTACCCTCAACTCAGTGGGGGAGGCACTAAGGTAGGATGAAGCCACGCCCCTTAGCATGGCCTCTGACACCATCTCTGTCTCAGCCCAGCTCACTCTTCCAGCCAGCCAGCTTCACACCTCAGCCTGGGCCTTCTCTCCATCTCTTCCTCCACTTGTTCAAATGCTAATGTCTTCTCTCCTAAAAGCCTCCCGAGGCTCTCACCTGTCCGCCCCATCCCCCCATTAATTGTTCCTCTGCTGCCTCCATGCCCTTTGCTGTGCCTCTAACAGATTCTGAATCTTGTTTGACCTACAGGTTTCCAGTTTCCAGTGCATGATTTTGCACCCTGAACAGATACTTGAATTCAGGAACCAAAGCTTCTGTATCTGTACTTTGTCTTGCTGAATCCACTATTTTAAATCCAGAAGGTGCTCAAGAAAATAAATATACACTGAGATGAAGGCAACTGTTAGTTGCTCTGTCCTGCCGGACTCTTTGCGATCCCAAGGCTCCTCTGTCCATGGGATTCTCCAGGCAAGAATACCGGAGCTGGTAGCCACTCCCTTCTCCAGGGGATCTTCCTGATGCAGGGACCAAACCTGGGTCTCCTGAGTTGCAGGCAGATTCTTTATTGTCTGACCCACTAGGGAAGCCCTGAGATGAAGGAAGGGGATTTGTTCACTTTTCATGTTATTAAAAATGCTTTAGTTTGCAAGTGCTTTTCATGTCCTATCCAACTCTATTAGGATTCTCCAGAGAAGCAGAATAGGATATTTGTTGTTGTTTAGTTGCTAAGTTGTGTCCAACTCTGCAACCCCACAGACCGTAGCCCGCCAGGCTCCTCTGTCCATGGGATTTCCCAGGCAAGAATACTGGAGTGTGTTGCTATCTCCTTCTCCAGAGGATATTCCCAACCCAGCAATCGAACCTGAGTCTCCTGCTAGGCAAATGGATTCTTTACCACTGAGCCACCTGGGAAGCCTAGAACATAAATACTATGTAAAATTAAATACTAAACACTGACATAAAGTCAGTACATCTTATGTTACATGATATGGAAATAAGAAAGAAAACATATTTGCTTACTATATGTAAATACAACATATTCATAACAAATAAGGAGGAAATATTCACGACAGAGTCCTTGTTTCTGTAACTAGTCAGATGGTGGCAGTGGGTATTTATAACCACCTTCTATTATTCATTCTGTGTTGAGTCCCTTGTTTATGTCACAGAAGCACGATGTCAGGGGATCAAAGTTGGCAGGCAAGTTACATTCTTCACAGCACTGGAAGCTGGGGTAAGACTCGGGGGTGAAGGTTGCAGCCTCGGTGACCTTATCTTGATCACTACAGGTAATGGTCGTAGCAATGGGTGTCTTTGCAGCACTTAAGAAAAGACATACACAGAGCATAGGATTAGAATTTTTCTTCTCAGTCCACCTGTTATAATTGTCGGGGGGAGATCTGGAAAGTTTGGGCCTGGAACCAATCAAACCCATGACACCAGCCCGAGATGAAAGCAGCTCTGCCCTCATCCCAAGTTCCTGTCCAACCCCTTCCTCTCCTAAGAGTGCCAGAAATGTAAGATCAGGTTCCAGCAAATGAGGGAGAGTGAGTTGCAAGTGCGGGTCACCCAGGTGATCACTGCAAGTCCACCAAGTACAGAGCACAACCCAGGAGGGTGCCGAGTCAGCCGCCCCCCGGGTGCTGGGAGTTACCTTTCTGCTCACAGACTGAACTTCCCTAGAATGGGAACACGACTGCTGCCTTTTTTTTTTTTTTTTTTAATGTATTCTCCCCACTTATTACATAAAGAATCTGAGACATGGAGAAGCACAGTGCCTTGATCAACATATACAAGTAGATGAGGAGCTGGAAATAAAAACCAGGTCATTCAAAGCTTGATGCATGACTCTGTTCAACAAACATGCTGCCTCCTTGGAACGTTAATGCGTGGGAACACCACTGCTTCTGACAACCAGTCTCGCCCATATTTGAAGGCTCCTTTCCCCCAAATTTAACGCTCCCTTTTCAGATCTACACTCCCTGGTGAGGCAAACCCCAGGATCTTCACACAACTCAGCTTCCCCAGGGTCCTACAGGCCCATCCCACTGTGCCCAGAGCCAAGGACCCGCTGAGAGCTCCCCAACTCAGGTGGGGGGAACATCAGCTCAGCCCATCCTCCGAGTGAGCAGAGGCAGACTCAGTCATGCCATCTTCAGTCTGCAATCCTGTGGAATCAACCCGCTGAGAGTAAGGGAGGGCAAGGGACGGCAAAGCAGTGCAGACCCAGCAGCTGAGAACATTCTCCTTGTGAGCTCACAGCCCCAGACCAGAAGGGGTAGAAAGCCAGATTCTACCCTCCCCGCCTCAGTCCTCTCAAACCCTCCTGCTGTTCCTGACCTCACCTAGGGTGCAGCCACAGGGCCGGGGATGGCCCCGCTCAAGCATGGAGCCGCAGGACCCCATGTGAGGGGGTGTTAGCCCCTCTTACCCACATCACTCACTTTAATGTGTTGGCTACTTTGTAGTAAAGACTGATGATGACACCTATGAGCACGAAAGCTGTGATCAGTAAGGCGCTCCCAATGGCGATCATGATCTGGAGGTCAAACATCTCTCACACACCTGGGCAGAGAAGTGTGAGCCGTGAGTGTGAGTGTGAGCTCCCGCCCCCTCCCCCGCCTCCCAGTCACTTAGCAACCACAGTATGCTTCCTTCAGAGGGGGGACACGGAACCCAAACCACAGAGCCTTCCTTATGCATGGAATCTTCCCAGAAGCCTAGCATCCCAAAGTGGTCCACGTTGGGTGAAGGGTTTATTTATGGATGAAAAAGGACTGAAAGAGAAAGTCCAGAGGGAACGCAGTCAACAGAAAACTTGAGAAGAGTCTTTTCCTTTCACGGGCGGTAACATGCAGCTGTCCGTCAAAAACAAGCCCTTGGGTGAGGAAAGGGTCTTAATCCCAACCACCTGGGTCTCATGAAATACGTGTGCTGATAAGAGTCAGGATTGACCCCTTGCCCTCCAGCAAATTTAAAAATACTATCTTATGGGAATGACTCAGAGAAAGACTGTTTCAAAACATTATGCTGTGTAAGAAAATACACAAACCCGTTTTATCAGCGATTATGTCTTAAGGAAAAGGTTTTCGATTCTCCCACTGACAAGTGTCATGCCATCTCATGGTTTCAGGAGATTCACGGAGACTTTTTTTCCTCATTCTGTCTCTACAGGAGACAAGAGGCCTTACTGCTCTTTTCCCCTCTCTATTCTCCCAGGAAATCGTTTGCCTGGAATAAACAATTTGCTTAACCTAACACAATGAAATTTGGGACCAGTGAGTCAGGAAAGAAGCATCAACAACTCTACTGCTAAACATACTTACTACAGTTAAATCCTCTAGATCTGGATGAAGCCCAACCGGAAAAAAAAAATTTTTTTTTTAAATAACAACAAAAAAACCCTGCAGGGAACAGGATATTTTATCAAACCTGTAATTTGAGAAAGAGAGATCGAATCATCCCTGTTAGAGGACTTAAGATGCAAGGTTGAAGAGCTCACTTTAGAAGCCCAGCCTCTCTCCAGCTCCGGTCCTATGACCCCTATTGGGCCACGGCCTGTGTGACATCAACTCTGGACACCAGCTCTTCCATGGAGTTCTGAATTCTGTTCCACGCGTAGGTATATTTTAGCCCCCACGAAACAGAAAGATCATTTTGAATCACTTAATTCTAAGTCTTTACCTTTTCAGGTCATATGTCCCTTACAATAATTTTCAGGTTTTGACTGGTAATCAAAAGCAGGTTTAAAATTTCAGTGAAAAAATAAACAGAAACGTGGGGAGCTGAAAAACACTCTTAAACTGAAGTGTGATTATAGAAGACTTTATGTTACAATAAAATTTTATTGTTACCACACAATAAAATGATGCGGAGGCATTTACTAGGATTCAAGCATATGTTCATTGACATTGGAAGATTTTCATACTTTATAAGTTAAAAGGGTTACAAATCAAAGCTGAATAGGATACCTGTTCTAAGTCAAGTGTATAAAGGTACTTGTACCCGGCCAGTCTAGTAACATAAAAAGTGGAGACTCTGGGTGCCGTTTTGTTTTTACTTGATTTTAGGCATGAGGGATCTTAGTTCCTCCAACCAGGCCTCGAACCCATGCCCTCTGCAGTGGAAGTGTGGAGCTTTAGCCAGTGGACCATCAGGGAAGTCCCTCCAGGTGCTCCTTTGATCCATTTTTTTGGTGATACCGGGGCTCCCGAGCCCCCAGCAGTGCCGCTTGAAAGAACTGGAGATCCCCCAGCTAGAGCCATGGGTGCATCTAGGTGGGAGAAGGAGTCTCTGGCCCATGTGGGCAAAGGTGACTGTTATGGTGGGATCCCCTCTGGGTTGCCAATTGGCACACCATCAGTGGAGGGGAGGAGTCTCATGACCAGGGAGTGAGCAGAGCTTGTCTCCTAGCTACAGCTGTCGGGGGGCTCCTGCACTGTCCACCTTGCCACTGGTGCTGGGCTAGCCTGGGCTTGTCAGCAGGACTTGCATTAAATTCAGGGGGAATCAACCCATGGGTTCTGTACCTTTGGAGTCTTGGGGAGTCTGACCTCCATGGGCACAGAGAACAGAGGATGGACAGAGGAGAAAGAAAGGAGTCCTGGATTCCAGGCCCTTTCCCTCCATTTACTTGATAGAATGGTTGGCAAAGTAGTTCAGCTCTCTGAGCCTGTTGTTTTTTCTCAAATGTGAAAAGATAACGAACGCTGTGTGGTCTGACGGTGGTGGTGGCTGTTAATGTGTGAGAGGTTTCGGTGCAGACAGACGTATCAATACTTTGTAAACTGTGATGCTGTTGTGAGCAGCTGACCCCTTTGATGGTGGCGCTGATCCAGCCACAGATGTGTTCTGTTCCTGAGCTTGATCCAGATGCAAAGTGTGGAACTGAAAAGATTGATCTGATGCAACCTTCACCAGGTTCTCTGCTGGGCCCCACCACACAGATTCTGATTCATTGATTTGGGGGTAAAAGCTGAATTTGCCTTTCAACCAGTTCCCAGGTGAGGCTGATGGGATGGCTCTGGGCCGAACTGTTCCAGCTCAGCCCGTCATCTAATGAGAACCCTAAGATCTTCTGAAAGGCCCCTGTTCAGGGACTGCTTCTCCCTCTGGTGTGATTCCTTAGAATGGGTTGGGCTGTAGAACCTGCACGATTAACAAGTTCCCCAGCTGATTCTGGCAAAGCCTGCAGAACAAGTGAGTAGCAACTGACTTAACTCATCAGCCAGTCAGATGTTACGTGGTTCTACTGATCCATTCACAGCACCCAAAGCAGGATGCCAGGAAATTCTGCAAGTGAGGCCAGGAACAAAGCTCTACTCTGGTCTTCTTCCCAAGGCCCAGGGTAATCAGGTCACCCTCCTGCTTGAGCTGCTGCTAACTTGGTGCTAAAGATCTGTAGTGAAGCAGTGATGGTTTTCCTGAGCCAGACCCAGGCTACTACCTTTTCAAGCCTTTCCTCTATCTGCCATGCGTCAGATGCTTGAGTCAACCTAAACTGCTTTCAGTTCAGTTCAGTCCCTCAGTTGTGTCCGACTCCTTGTGACCCCATGGAAAGCTGCATGCCAAGAATCTGTCCATCACCAACTCCCGGAGCTTACCCAAACTTATGTCCATTGAGTTGGTGATGCCATCCAACCATCTCATCCTCTGTCACCCCCTTCTCCTCCGACCTTCAATCTTTCCCAGCATCAGGGTCTTTTCATATGAGTCAACACTTCACATTAGGTGGCCAAAGTATTGGAGTTTCAGCTTCAGCATCAGTCCTTCCAATGAATATTCAGGACTGATTTCCTTTAGGATGGACTGGTTGGATCTCCTTGCAGTCCTAGGGACTCTCAAAAGTCTTTTCCAACACCACAGTTCAAAAGCATCAGTTCTTCGGCACTCAGCTTTCTTTAGAGTCCAACTCTCACATCCATATATGACTACTAGAAAAACCATAGCCTTGACTAGATGACTTTTGTTGGCAAAGTAATGTCTCTGCTTTTTAATATGCTGTCTAGGTTGGTCATAACTTTCCTTCCAAGGAGTAAGTGTCTTTTAATTTCATGGCTGCAGTCACCATCTGCAGTCATTTTGGAGCTCCCCCAAAATAAAATTTGCCACAAGTCTGCTACTGTTTCCAGTTTCCACATTTATTTGCCATGAAGTCATGAGAAACGCTGGACTGGAAGAAACACAAGCTGGAATCAAGATTGCCAGGAGAAATATCAATAACCTCAGACATGCAGATGACACCACCCTTATGGCAGAAAGTGAAGAGGAACTCAAAAGCCTCTTGATGAAAGTGAAAGAGGAGAGTGAAAAAGCTGGCTTAAAGCTCAACATTCAGAAAACAAAGATCATGGCATCCGGTCCCATCACTTCATGGGAAATAGATGGGGAAACAGTGGAAACAGTGTCAGACTTTATTTTTCTGGGCTCCAAAATCACTACAGATGGTGACTGCAGCCATGAAATTAAAAGACGTGTACTCCTTGGAAGAAAAGTTATGACCAACCTAGATAGCATATTCAAAAGCAGAGACATTACTTTGCCAACAAAGGTCTGTCTAGTCAAGGCTATGGTTTTTCCTGTGGTCATGTATGGATGTGAGAGTTGGACTGTGAAAAAGGCTGAGCGCCGAAGAATTGATGCTTTTGAACTGTGGTGTAGGAGAAGACTCTTGAGAGTCCCTTGGACTGCAAGGAGATCCAACCCGTCCATTCTGAAGGAGATCAGCCCTGGGATTTCTTTGGAAGAAATGATGCGAAAGCTGAAACTCCAGTACTTTGGCCACCTCATGCGAAGAGTTGACTTATTGGAAAAGACTCTGATGCTGGGAGGGATTGGGGGCAGGAGGAGAAGGGGACGACAGAGGATGAGATGGCTGGATGGCATCACTGACTCGATGGACGTGAGTCTCAGTGAACTCCGGGAGTTGGTGATGGACAGGGAGGCCTGGCATGCTGTGATTCATGGGGTTGCAAAGAGTCGGACACGATTGAGCGACTGATATGATCTAATCTGATCTGATGGGACCGGATGCCATGATTTTAGTTTTCTGAATGTTGAGCTTTAAGCCAACTTTTTCACTTACGTCCCCCTAAGAAGAGCCTTAAGTGTTGTCTCTTTAGGTTTCACTTGTCCAGCCACTTGCTGAGGAATGGAGAGAGCACCTGAGCTGAGCTTTGGACAGTAGTGTGACTGTGATGAGGGCAGGGAGAGGTGGGGGTCACTGTGCAGCAGGACTGGGGCCAACAGCCCGAGGGGGCTTGGGAAGAAGGGACAGGCTGGAACAGTGGGTCACATGGTGGTGGTGGCTGGTGCGCCTGGAAAGCTACGCTGGGGCTGAGTGAGGAAGCGCCTCCAGTGAGCCTCTCGACTCTTCACGACGAGTCACGTGGCAGCAGCATGCAAGTACACTCTCTGTCCTTCCCCTAAACGGCTGAAAATCCAGTGATGACAGAGGTATGGAAACCTTCATATGTCACCATAGGAAAGATGGAGATGAAACAATCCTCAAAGGGGAGGCAGTGTGGAAATTAAAATACATAACCTGTCTCCTGATCTCATTTTTGATCACCCACACATCCCATGCCGCCACCTCTAACTGCCGTGGCTACCCTGACATGGGTGCATCTGCCAACCCTCATTGTCCAGACTGGACTTACCAGTTGTGCCACCTACAAGTGGAGAAAAGTTAAGAGAAAAAAATAAGACTTTAATAGAGATTTTGTACATACTGTGGGTCTGCTCCTCCCGTTTGAGCAAATCCAGGCAGTATTTCCTTAGGCAATAATGACTGTAACAAAGCAATTACATATACACATGTATAGAAATTTATAAATATAAGAAAATCAATACCTATGATCCCTGGTTTGCGAAGATCCCCCTGGAGTAGGAAATGGCACCCCACTCCAGTATTCTTGCCTGGAAAATTCCATGAGCTGAGGAACCTAGTAGGCTACAGTCCATGGGGCCACAAAGAGTCAGACACAACCGAGTGACTGAACACACACATGAATCTCTAATACATTTAAAATGCAATTTAGGTCTTTATTAACATGAAAAAAATTTAAAAATGGAAGATTAGGAATTAAAGCTCATCTGAATTATATATAATCATAAATATTGTATTTAATTATTTTATAAAACACAGCATATGTATTCTAGTTATATTAAGCAATTTGTAAATCAAAAAATAGACCACAAGTATCAGAAGCTGTGTAAACTATTAATGAGAGGTTCAACTTTAAGTGAGACGCATTTCTCTTATGCGCTAAAAGAAATGCCATCTAATGGCTGCATAGGTTGTTAATAAATTAGGAAAAGACTGATAAAAGTTATATATTGTACAATCCTACTCCAGGAGATGGTAAAGGACAGGGAAGCCTGGCATGCTACAGTTCATGGGGTCACAAAGAGTCAGACACAACTTAGCGACTGAACAACAACCTCATGTCCCTAACTTCAGAGTGATTTATAAATGAATAAACTTTATATTAGTTTTCACTTCAAAGAAATAAATTCATCAAAATACTAAATGAGTGTAAACCATCCTTTTTCACCTAAAATGTTAGGTGAAAACATTTAATTTCCAGAGTGAATTCATTTATTTTTTAGAGGCAAATATATCACCTAACAACACAGATATGATAGGTATAGTTTCTGAAAATTAAGTCTGCCAGAGAGAACTGTAATCTCCTTGATTTATGTGCCTTAATGTTTCAATGCAGAATCTCAGCATTTCATACATTAAACAGAAATGGGCTCTGGAAAGAAGAGCCTGTATCAGTTCCGAAAAGCAGAGAGTTTCTTCTGCTTCCTGGGTTGACTGAGATAAAACAAGATGACTTCTCTCATTTTACACCAAACACTGAATCTGAAAGTAATAAGCCTAACAAAGAATAGGTCAGTTCTAATTATTACTTTTCCATCCACAGCTACAATGTGACAGAATACAAAATTAACAGCCCCAATGTAAACCAGTTTTACACATGCCAAACATCACATTTAAGTTTTTATCTGAAATAAACAATAAAAAAGGTAACATGGTGATTTGAAATTAAAGGTTGCAAGTCTTAGGTACCCAGTTTTATAAGAATAATTAATTAGAAAAAGAAAAAATATCACTTACTATTCTAAGCACTTTATATACCCCTAAACATAAGGTCTTTGTAAAAATTACAAGAGTACTCCAATCAAACACATATATAGTACAAAGTAATGAAATGCTTTAGAAATCCTTAAAAAAATCTGAACATTTGAGCAACCCAGAAGTGTATGTGAATTTCTTACAAAAGTGAAAAATATGGGAAACAAGAATAATTTATGGCCCTACCACATTAAATCTTAGTGTACAGTACCAGGTTTACAGTAACAGTACAGTAAAGACACTGAGGTCACTTTATGCAAGTAAACAGCGATCCTCAAATGACATTAAATAGTTGCTTTAACTCTTGGCGGTTTGGTTTTATAATAAATATGTAATAAATATCTGTAGTACTTTGTACATGTTGAGTGCTTATCTTTCTCCATTTGAAAGTCCTTCTCCAGAGTCATAATGTCTCAGAGGCATGCCAGAGGGTGGGGAGTTGGGACGATGCAGCAAGTCCATTAACAAAGCAATCTTATTATCTATGTGCTCCTGGAGTTTATATATTCGCTGATCAATGTAGTCTGTAAGTTTCTTTTCCATCAGTTCCAAATTTTTAGAAAGAATCTTTTCCAAGTAGGAACAAATGGATTGCTCTTCGAGTCTAGAAGTAAATTTAAATATTAATGTAACAATTTTCCTTAATATTTAACAAAAACAACCAAACTGCAGTACAATAAAGCGGCCACAACTTTGAAATTTGTCTCCATAACTATATTCTGTCTCCTTGCAACATATTTCCAACACATACCCAGCAGGGGACCACAACACTGAATGCCCAAAGCCTTCTTATTTCTTTCATTCATTAAACATTTAAGCACAAAGTGAAGTGAGTATAAAAATGAAGATGATGGAACTTCTACCCTCAAAGAATAGATCATTAGATAGAAAGGGTCTTTTTCTATTTTGAGCTCCAAATCTAAAGTCATCTTGTGAATTTTTTTAAGGTCTTCTTCTAAGTACTTCCCTAAGCAATGGTACAACTGAAATAGTTGTGTTTTTTTTGTTTTTTTTTTTTTAATCCACACAACCTTACTAAATCACTAGAAGCTTCTATGAACAACTGTGTACAGGCTTTTATGTGGACAGATGTTTTCTTTTCTCTGGAATGAATGCCCAGGAGCATGACTGCTGAGGCACATGGTACCTAAATACGCTTAGTTATTAGAAACTGCCAGAGTATTTTTTAGAGTGGCTGTAGCATTTTACATCTCCATGAGTAATGGATGAGAGATCCTGTTTCTCTACAACCTCATCAGAATTTGGTGTTGTCACCATTTTACACTTTTTATTTCAGCCATTTGAATAACTGTGGAGTGGTATCATGTGGTTTTAATGTGCCTTTCCTTAATAGCCTCGAGGCCAATAGCACATCTTTTCATGTGCTTATTTGCTTTTGTATATCCTCTCTGGTAAAATGTCTCTCTCTGTCTTTTGCCCATGTGCTAGCTGAATTTTTTAATTTTGAGTTTTAAGAGCCCTTTCTATATTTTAGATGTAAGTCATTTATTGGACTTGTGATTTGCAAATTTTTTCCCAGTTTGGAATTCGTATCTTATTCCACTTCACAGAGTCTTTTTTTTTTTTTTTTTAATTCTTTTTTATTTATTTTGGTTGTGCTAGGTCTTTGCTGCTGCATGGGCTTTTCTCTCTAGTTGTGCCGAGCAGGAGCTCCTCTCTAGCTGTGGTATGCGGGATTCTCAGTGCAGTGGCTTCTAGGGCACATGGGCTTCAGCAGTTGTGGCTCCCGAGCTCTAGAGCTCAGACTCAGTAGTTGTGGTGCACAGGCTCAGTCGCCCCACGGCATGTGGGATCTTAGCAGATTAGGGATCAAACCCTTGTCTCCTGCACTGGCAGGTGGATTTTTTACCACTCAGCCACTGGGAAGCCCCCAGAGTCTTTCACAGAGCAAAATTTTGCATTTTCATGTGGTTCAATATATTTTCAATTATCCTGCTTTTCGTGTCATATCTAAGAAATCTCGTCTAGGTTCCCAAAGACTGCCTCCTACGGATTATTAGAAAACTTCCACAGCTTCATGTTTTACACGTACGGCTCTGATCCATTTTGAGTGAAGTTTTGTATAAGGTACGAGGTTTGGGTCATAGTTCACTTTTTGCTCTTTGGATATCCATCTGCTCCAGCACCATGAGTCAGAAAGAACAACTGAACTGCTGTTGCACCTCTGTCAAAACTCAGTTGAGCTCACCTGTGTGGGTCTATCTCTGAACCCTCTACTGGCTCCACTGACCCCTGTGTCTGCCCCTCCGCCATCACTGCCCTGTCTTGATACTCTCGCTGTAGAAGACTCGACACTGGAAGAGGGACTCCTCCCACTTCATCCTTCTTTCTCAAGGTTGTCTTAGCTATTCTTCCTCTTTTGCTTTTCATAGAATTTTTTAAATAATCCTATGTCTACAAAATATTGTGAAATTTTAGTATGTATTGCATTAAATCTTCATATCAATGGGGAGAACTGACAACTTTACTGTTAAAACCTGAATTTGTAATTTAACAGTCTCTGAGAAAGAAATATCCAGGCCCAGCTAGTTGCACTGAGGACTCCTATCAATACCAAACATCTTAAGAAGAGATAATGCCAGGTGTACACAAGCTCTTTTAAGATGTGGAACTCATATTATGAGGCCAGTATTATCCTCACAGGAAAAACCAAAGACAGGACAAGAAAATTACAGACCAGTACCTCTAATAAATTAGATGCAAGAATACTCAACAAAATATTAGCAAATCAGATCCAACATTGTATAAAAATTACAGCCCACAACTAAGTGGGATTTACTCTAGGTATGCAAGGTGGGTTTAAGTTTTGAAATTAACGTAATTCACCATAAGAACAGACTACAGAAGAAAATTCATGATCATATAAATGGCCATAGGAAAAATATTTGACAGAAACCTATTCATGATGAAAGAAATTCTCTGATAATTAGGAAGTAAGGAAGTCTAAAGTATTAAAGTAATTTAATACTTTTAAAGTATTAGGTTGGTGCACAAGTAATTGCAGTTTTGCACTGTTGAAACCTGCTGTTTGATAATGGAATACATTCTTATTCCACTTCAAAATGGAAAATAAAGCAGTAGAGACAACTCCCAACATCAACAACACAGCTGGTCTAGGAAATCCTGAGGAATATATGGTGCAGTGGGGATTCAAGAAGTTTTGCAAAGGAAACAAGAGCCTTGAAGATGAAGAGCACAGTGGCCATCCACAGAAGTTGATAATGACCAACTGAGACCAATCACTGAAGCTGATCCTCATACAACTACCCACGAAAGTTGCCTAAGAACTCAACGTCAACAATTCTATGATCATTTGACATTTGAAGCAAATTGGAAAGGTGAGAAAGCTGGATAAGTGCTTGCCTTGTGAGCTGACCAAAAACAAAAAAAAATGGTTTTGAAGTATCATCTTCTCTTATTATATGTAATGATAACAAACCATTTCTCAATTGGATTGTGACGTGATGAAAAGTGGATTTTATAAGACAACCAGTGATGACCAGCTCAGTGGCTGGATTGAGAAGAAGCACCAAATCACTTCCCAATGCCAAACTTGCACCAAAAAAAGGTCATCGTCATTCTTGGTGGTCTGCTGCCCATCTGATCCACTACAGCTTTCCGAATCCAAGCAAAACCATTACATCTGATTGCTCAGCAAATCGATGAGGTGCACTGAAAACTGCAACCCCTGCAGCCAGTACAGGTCACCAGAGAGGGCCCAATTCTCCTCCTTGACAACACCTGAGTGCACATCACATAACCGATGCTTCAAAAGCTGAACGAACTGGGCTACAAAGTTTTGCCTATCTGCCATATTCACTTGACCTCTTGCCAACCGACTACCACTTCAAGCATCTCAATGGCTTTTTGTAGGGAAAATGCTTCCACAACCAGCAAGAGGCAGAAAATGCTTTCCAAGAGTTTGTTGGATCCAGAGGCACAGATTTTTACACTACAGGAATAAACAAACTTATTTCTAGTTGGTAAAAATGTGTTGATTGTAATGGTTCCTACTCTGACTAATAAAGATGTATTTGAGCTTAGTTATAATGATTTAAAATTCACGGTCCAAAAGCCACAATTAAGTTTGCACCAACCTAATATTAAAGTAATTTAAAGTAAAGACTACTGTTATCTTTCCTTGTCCTTCTCAAGTAAGAACCACTTTTTTGTTTCAATAACTTATTAAATTCCTCAAACTGAATGCTATTAGAACATTAAAAAAAAATTCAACCAACAGAACTACCTCATTTTAGACGTAATAAAAGTATAATTCCAAAGATTGAAATAGTTAACTCAAATAGTTAAGCCAGGACTATGATTAGAGTCCTGAATTCCAGTGCAATATTTGGACACATTCCATTTATATAAAGGATGGGGAACATACTAAATAGCTGCCACTTAATCAGAGCAGGACTGGAAAAAATTGGAATTATGAAACCAGAGGATAAGAGGCTGTATACTATAAATAATTAGCTGAAAACTGTTTGGATGACTCCAAAATTAGCCCAGGTCACACATGGTCTACAAGGAAAACCCACTGCAATGGCTCACTTCATACAGTCAGGCAAACAGCGTGCACATCGTGGCTACCACGGCTCCTCTCCCTTCATGCGGGTAACTCTCTACTCCGACCCTTGTCTGCTGCTTATACTCCTCCCACCAAAGGCCTGAGAAGTGCTCGGCACCTCCAATTTACACACTTCTTTCAAAGCAACGCATTCTACTCTGCAGAATATTTCTTTCTTCTATGTGTGTCAATGGCGAAATGTCAAAGCTCCCACAGTTCTCTCCGGAAACAATTTCAGGCAGAAGCTACTGAAACAAACCTCTCTCCTCCACCTGCCTCCGCACCCTCCCCCACACCCCATCTCGACCACACGGGTCTAAACACTTACGTGACACCCCCAGCGCCTCCGCCAGGCTTGGTGATGCTGTCCTGCCACTTGGTGCCGGGTCCCACCCGGAGATGGCTCACCTGGCCACACAAATTCTGCAGAAAAGGCAGCAACTCGGAGTTAGGTATGTGTGAGCTGTCACCTGCTTTCTTTGATAAGAAAGAAGATACTGCATTCTTCAGATCCTTCTCAAGAATAGAATGGCTTTGTGGCACAATTTTACACTCTTGGAGGCTGCTCATACTTCCTCCACCAGCTGGCTGCAGACTCTTCTCAGTGTTAGCCTCCGAGTCTTCAGTCACGTTTCCAGATGTCAATCCAGTTCTGAAAGGAAAAGGTGTGGAGGATGACTTGTCGAAGGCTCCCGGAGTAGACGAGGACTGCAGCCCCATCACGTGCTTGTGTCCCGTGTTTCCCAGCATCGACTGGAGCTGCTCTCCGATGGCAACACAATTCTAAGGAAGGCAGACAGGGAAAGAGCAGGAACATTAATGATAATGACAGCTAACTCTGGAGTAACCTCGAGTCAGGCAAGGTGCCTTCTTCCATCTGAGCCTCAGAACGTTCAGGTGGAGTAGGCTGCAGCCACCGTCCCAATGCTGAGTTGAGGAGAAAAGGCTAAAGCTAACCCGGCCAAGGTAACACGGCCACTGGTGGCAGAACTAGGACTGGAGCCCGGACACCCAGCTCCAGAGTCAGGACTTCTAGTCCTTTCAGTGTAGTTCTGCTATGGAAAATCTTCAAATAAATACAAGCATACTTAGTAAAACTGCACAGGCATATTTTAATGTTTCCACTACAAAGCCCTCCTTAATCTATGGTATTTTCTAATGAGTCACAATAATTGATAATTTTCCTAGAATTAAAAATCATCTGCCCACTGTCACAAATGTAGGCCACCCTAAGGATATGCAATTTGTTTTCACTGGAAGATAGACTAGATAGTTACTTGCTTAAAGTTTGATGTTCTACTTATATACTTAAAGTCTGCATATTTTTGTGACATTTTCAATGATTAAAATGAGCTAGCTACCTTTTGGCCATGTCTGCTGTAATAATTTATAGGGTAATGATTATGTTTTGTGGCCTCAACTCAACCAGCTAGGCTATATTCGTTCCTGAGAAGACTGGCTCACATCTGATAGGAGGTTACACGGTCTCCTCCAGGGAGGCTAGTCTTGCTATGTTCTTCAATTTTTCCACAAGAGAAAAGCAAAACTACCTCTAGCCTAGCTAACTGTTGCATTTTATGGTGCCATCCTAAATTCTAAACCCAGATCTCTACTAGAGATACTTATCAGGGAATATCATCTCACAGTGATATTATTGTTCAATACCTTGTATGAGGGACTAAGAAAAGTATTATTCAAGATTAGGTGAAGACACTCAGTCCATATATTTTCTGGATATTTGAAAAATGATTCTTGGATTAAGTACGCCTCAAACTTACTCATTCAACAAATATTTTCCAGAAATCTATGCTGTGTTAGGTACTGTTTCAGGTCCTGGAAATAAGCCAGTGAATAAAAAAAGAAAATCACTGATATGTGGACAGTACAATCTAGGCAGCAGGGAGAGATAGACAACAAAGAAAGAAAGAAATCCTGTGGATGGAGACGGTGATACTTTAGGGAAAATACAACAGGACATACGAATAATGAGAGCCAGGGAAGTTGGTATGTGGGAGAAATAGGGCCCCAAGGAACTTCTACTGAACTGCCCAGTGGAGAAACTCCCTTTATAACAAAATCTTATCTTCTTCTATTGAATGCAAGTTTTAAGTAAATATTAAATTATTTCTAAAGAATGATTATATACAATTATACTTATAAAATTTAAAAATTAGACCACTCTCCTTTGGTAAAAAGAAGCTTTACTCAATCATAAAGGCAAAATTTGATTCTTTTTGATGGTAGCATAATTTTGATACTACAAGAAAACTTTATGATAGAAAATTGAAAATTTTACAAAATTGCAATTACATAAACAGTGGATCCAATGTCAAAACTGTAAATGACAATTTGCCAGAAATTTTAATTAGAAAAATCTAAATGCAATTAAGGCATCTGCTATATGAATTTTTCTTTTCTGATATAATATTATTTCAAGAAATTCACTGATCATAAAAATTAGTCATATTCTTCTAGAGAAAAGCTCTTAAGATGACTTTTTACTTTGTATTAAATGTTGAGAAAGTCACAGGTTAGTCTATACAACAGTGCAGTAAATGAACTAACTTTAGATGCTAGTGGCTATTATTCTATTTCTTTTGCTTGCCTTTACTCAATTCTTAATTTTCTTGAGCTGTCATATGCTGCCTTGCAAGGGACATCAAACCTTTTTTAAAGTAGGCAGAAAAATATGTATAAAATGATTCATATGAACTGATTGTTTAGGGCACATGTCATATGCTATTAACATGTGTGAAAAAACATACAGCAGGCTAAAAATCATGAAAGCATTTATGTAGAATTGTGTCCATATACTTGTACATGTATATTTAATTTCATATATGTATACATATACTCCAAGATTTCTGAAAAAATTTTTATGTAGGATTTCTGAAGATCATCTTTAATTTTTTTAATTATAAAGAATGTGCGTGTATAAGTATCACTTTGAAAAAGCAAGAAAAAATATCTTATTTTTTTAAAGATGTAAAAGGTAAACAATAAAAATCTTGAATAACTGAATATGTTTTCTTTGAGAAAATATATTTTCTCACAGATTTCACTCAGATAACTTTAAATGACAATCATATACCAGGAATTTAGAGACAGAATTCCCACTCAATTATTCTAAACTGCTGAAGCAAAAACAATCAGCACATCTGAACTTCAAAACAAGAAAATAAGAAATCACTTTAATAAAATTTTTCACAAGGCACAGGCAAAACAGGGAGAGGCCGGTAAGCTGCTCCCAGATCCTTCCTTTCCCCTTCTGGACAAGCCCTGCCCCGATGAACACGTGAAGGTTCTAAAGAGTATGTGTCATCACACCCCTTCCACAGGAGGAGGGGTTCTGATTATGAAACATTCTTACTTTATACTCAACAGACAGTTACAGAGCTCGTGTGACACTTTACATCTTATCACCCAACCTGGTGGCTCAGATAGTAAAGAATCTGCCTGCAATGTGGGAGACTTGTGTTCTATCCCTAGGTGGGAAAGATCCCCTGGAGGAGGAAATGGAAACTGACTTCAGCATTCCTGCCTGGAGAATCCCATAGAGAGAGGAGCCTGGCGGGCTATAGTCCTCGAGATCGCAAAGAGGTGGACACAACTGAGTAACTAAACACTTTCACCTTATCATTATTCAAATTGACTCCCTGAAGATCTCTGAGGAGTACTTGTTGATAATCTAAAGGGTATATATATTATGTACTTACCTGGAGCCATAAACAAGACAGCCAGGTCCTATTTGCATGAAGTTTATATATTAGTGAGATAAACAGAACAATACATGAAAACAAAAATAGTCAAGAAAGCTCTGATGAAAATATGATAGAGATTTGGAGGAAGAGGCTAATTATTTTAAATAGGGTGGTTAGGGACGGTCTCGCTCAAGATGGAACATTTAAGATGAGGCTGAAAGAACAAGAAAAGGGCAGACTTGCTAAGGTCGAGAAGAGGGGATTCTGGCCAAAAAGAACAGTTAAGAGTGCAGAGGTCCTGAGGTGGGAGCACAGGTGGATATCTGGGGAACACACACCTCAGAATGTCTAGAGACGAGCATCTGAGGAGATGTGACAGGAGATGGTGTTGAGGAGGGAACGACGGCCCAGATCTGAGATGAGAGGGTGAGGAATCTGGATTAACTCTGGGGTGAGGGGAAGCAGTTCGGGGACATTACACAGGGGAAGTCGAGTCTGATGGACCCTCTGAGATCATCCTGGTTGCTCTGTGGAGAGGGAGCACTGGAGCAGGAGCATCTGTTAGGAACCTCCTGAGCTGTGCAGGTGAGATCACTGTACCAGAGAACGAAGAGGACGGACTCTGTTCTTTTGGAAACTCTCCATTCTGAGGTTTCCAAGATCATCACCAGCTCTCCTGTTCTCCTAAGTCTGCCCGTCCCTCCAGTGAAAGAAAGAAAGAAAGAAAGTCGCTCAGTCGTGTCCGACTCTTTGCGACCCCATGGACTGTAGCCTACCAGGCTCTTCTATCCATGGGATTTTCCAGGCAAGAATACTGGAGTGGGTTGCCATTTCCTTCTCCAAGGGATCTCCCCAACCCAGAGATTGAACCCGGTCTCCCGTATTGTAGGCAGACGCTTTACCATCTGATCCACCAGGGAAGTTCCTCCAATGATACTCCTATTAAATTAATACTGGCAAATCTCACAGAAGTTATCTGATTTTTTAATTTGTATTTCTTGTTTTAAAGTTTCACACCTAAAATTCAGTACTTCCAAATTAAACTCCTTTTCCCCAAGTCACTCCCTCTGTTGTGTTCCATGTGTATTACTAGTATCAGCATCTTCAAAACTTTAGTTTCTCACTGGATTGTTTTTCTCCCACAAAACTCATACTAAGTTATGGTCAAATCTCACCAGTACCACTGTTGTAGCATCTCACAGCCCAGCACCAGGTTCCTCCTTCAAGTTTAGGCCCTCTTTAACCTTCATCTGGATGAGAAATAACAGATGTTTTCCATCTTGCAGCCTCACTTCCTGCTGACCCATCTTTACACGTAATCAGTTCAGTTCAGTCACTCAGTCATGTCCGACTCTTTGTGACCCCATGGAGCAAGCATGCCAGGCCTCCCTGGACATCACCAATTCCCGGAGTTCACCCAAACTCATGTCCATTGAGTTGGTGATGCCATCCAACCATCTCCTCCTCTGCTGTCCTCTTCTCCTCCTGCCTTCAATCTTTCAAACGAGTCAGCTCTTCGTATCAGGTGGCCAACTATTGGAGTTTCAGCTTCACCTCAGTCCTTTCAATGGACACTCAGGACTGATCTCCTTTAGGATGGACTGGTGGATCTCCTTGCAGTGCAAGGGACTCTCAAGAGTCTTCTCCAACACCACAGTTTAAAAGCATCAATTCTTCGGTGCTCAGGTTTCTTTATAGTCCAACTCTCACATCCATACATGACTACTGGAAAAACCATAGCCTTGACCAGACGGACCTTTGTTGGCAAAGTAATGTCTCTGCTTCTTAATATGCTAAGCTGGTCATAACTTAGGAGTAAGCGTCTTTTAATTTCATGGCTACAGTCACCATCTGCAGTGATTTTGGAGCCCTGAAAAATAAAGTCTGACACTGTTTCCATTGTTTCCCCATCTATTTCCCATGAAGTGATGGGACCGGATGCCATGATCTTAGTTTTCTGAATGTTGAGCTTTTAAGCCAACTTTTCACTCTCCACTTTCACTTTCATATAGGCTCTTTAGTTCTTCTTCACTTTCTGCCATAAGAGTGGTGTCATCTGCATATCTGAGGTTATTGATATTTCTCCCGGCAATCTTGATTCCAGCTTGTGCTTCTTCCAGCCCAGCGTTTCTCATGATGTACTCTGCATATAAGTTAAATAAGCAGGGAGACAATATACAGCTTGGATGTACTCCTTTTCCTATTTGGAACCAGTCTGTTGTTCCATGTCCAGTTCTAACTGTTGCTTCCTGACCTGTATACAAATTTCTCAAGAGGCAGGTCAGGTGGTCTGGTATTCCCAGTTCTTTCAGAATTTTCCAGTTTGTTGTGATCCACACAGTCAAAAGCTTTGGCATAGTCAATAAAGCAGAAATAGATGTTTTTCTGGAACTCTCTTGCTTTTTCCATGATCCAGCAGATGTTGGAAATTTGGTCTCTGGTTCCTCTGCCTTTTCTAAAACCAGCTTGAACATCAAGAAGTTCACGGTTCATGTATTGCTGAAGCCTGGCTTGGAGAATTTTGAGCATTACTTTACTAGCGTGTGAGACGAGTACAATTGTGCAGTACTTTGAGCATTCTTTGGCATTGCCTTTCTTTGGGACTGGAATGAAAACTGACCTTTTCCAGTCCTGTGGGCACTGCTGAGTTTTTCAAATTTGTTGGCATATTGAGTGCAGCACTTTCACAGGATCATCTTTTAGGATTTGAAATAGCTCAGCTGGAAGTACATCACCCCCACTAGCTTTGTTCATAGCAATGCTTCCTAAGGCCCACCTGACTTCATATTCTAGGATGTCTGGCTCTAGGTGAGTGATCACACCATCGTGATTATCTGAGTCATGAAGATCTTTTTTGTACAGTTCTTTGGTGTATTCTAGCTACCCCTTCTTAATATCTTCTGCTTCTGTTAGGTCCACACCATTTCTGTCCTTTATTGAGCCCATCTTTGCATGAAATATTCCCTTGGTATCTCTAATTTTCTTGAAGAAATCTCTAGCCTTTCCCATTCTATTGTTTTCTTCTATTTCTTTGCACTGATCACTGAAGAAGGCTTTCTTATCTCTCCTTGCTATTCGTTGGAACTCTGCATTCAAATGGGTATATCTTTCCTTTTCTCCTTTGCTTTTCACTTCTCTTCTTTTCACAGTTATTTGTAAGGCCTCCTCGGACAGCCATTTTGCTTTTTTGCATTTTTTTTCTTGGGGATGGTCTTGCTCCCTGTCTCCTGTACAATGTCACAAACCTCTGTCCATAGTTTATCAGGCACTCTGACTATCAGATCTAGTCCCTTAAATCTATTTCTCACTTCCACTGTATAATCATAAGGGATGTGATTTAGGTCATACCTGAATGGTTAGTGGTTTTCCCCACTTTCTTCAATTTAAGTCTGAATTTGGCAATAAGGAGCTCATGATCTGAGCCACAGTCAGCTCCCGCTCTTGTTTTTCCTGACTATATAGAGCTTCTCCATCTTTGGCTGCAAAGAATATAATCAATCTGATTTCAGTGTTGGCCATCTGGTGATATCCATGTGTACAGCCTTCTCTTGTGCTGTTGGAAGAGGGTGTTTGCTATGACCAGTGCCTTCTCTTGGCAAAACTTAATTAGCCTTTGCCCTGTTTCATCCTGTACTCCAAGGCCAAATGTGCCTGTTACTCCAGGTGTTTCTTAACTTCCTACTTTTGCATTCCAGTCCCCTGTAAGGAAAAGGACATCTTTTTTGGGTGATAGTTCCAAAGGACTTGTAGGTCTTCATAGAACCATTCAGCTTCTTCAGCGTTACTGTTCGGGGCATAAACTTGGATTACTGTGATATTGAATGATTTGCCTTGGAAATGAACAAAGATCATTCTTTTGTTTCTGAGATTGCATCCAAGTAGTGCCTTTTGGACTCTCTTGTTGACCATGATGGCTACTCCATTTCTTCTAAGGGATTCTTGCCCACCATAGTAGATATAATGGTCATCTGAGTTAAATTTACCCATTCGAGTCCATCTTAGTTCTCTAATTTCTAAAATGTCGACGTTCACTCTTGCCATCTCCTGTTTGACCACTTCTAATTTGCCTTGATTCATGGACCTAACATTCCAGGTTCCTATGCAATATTGCTCTTTACAGAATCAGACCCTGCTTCTATCACCAGTCACATCCACAAGTGGGCATAGTTTTTGCTTTGGCTCTGTTTCTTCATTCTTTCTGGAGTTATTTCTCCACTGATATCCAGTAGTATATGTTCATCTTTCAGTATCCTATCTTTTTGCCTTTCCATACTATTCATGGGTTTCTCAAGGCAAGAATACTGAAGTGGTTTGCCATTCTCTTCTCCAGTGGACCACATTTTGTCATGCAAAGCTAAAAGACACCCACAAACTTTATAACAGCATTCAAAATCCTCTATGATCCAGCCCCAGTCCACCTGAAGCTTCTCCTATCACATCTTCACTCCAGAGAAACGAACTTCTATTCCATTCCTAGCTACATCCTACTCCTTTCAGCACTAAAGATTTAATCTGAACTATTCTCTATCTCTTAAGTTGCATCTCTCCAAATTCACTTGCTTAATCCCACCCTTTCTCTTTAAAGGCCCAGATAAAATGCCACTTTCTTTAATAACCCTTTCCTAGTCTTTCTCACAGAGAAGGCAATGGCACCCCATTCCAGTGTTCTTACCTGGAGCATCCCAAGAACGGGGGAGCCTGGTGGGCTGCTGTCTATGGGGTCACACAGAGTCAGACACAACTGAAGTGACTTAGCAGCAGCAGCCATCAGTCTTTCTCAACATTCCCCACTTACATGCCCTGAGTTCCCTATTAAGTCTATAGAAATCCTTAAAGACAGGCTGTAGACTAATTCACCTTAGAACTTTTTTAAGTAATCGAAACAGTGCATTATTTATGAAAAAGGGGCTAAGTAAATGCTTGCTGAATGAATGAGCTAGAGAATTCACAGAAAATTGTGAAGTCTGAAAAACCATTTTTTTTTGCAAGCTGCAATTTTTACATAAGTCAGTAAAGATAACAGGGAAATCAATAATAATAAAAGCTAAAAGGAAAAAATTTATGTCACCACATGTTGTAATAAAGTGCTATCATTTAAAGAATTATAATGGTTTCTGGAAAGAAATCCATTCCTACTCACCTGCTGCTGGAATCTCACCATATTCATCAACTGCTGAGCTCCAGGTGATAACTTTGATCCCATGGACTCCATTATGGTTTGGACCCTCTCCAGGTCTATCCTTGATCCTAGAGTGGGAGAGCCTGCTGAAGAATGTGCCGAGACTTGCCTTACGTGTACCACAACTTTACTGATGAACACACAGTTCTTTTCACCAAAGGAGAGCAGCTATTATAACACAAAAGACCAGGAAAATTAACAATGGTAATAAAAACAACCATTATTTAAGGTCATTTCTTGTCAATACTGAAATATCACTGAAGCATTCAAAAGTCTAAAAATTAACCTCAAGTACATTTTAAAGTTTCTCTAGTCATAGAAAAAAGCTATAAAGAACAACATCAACTTTAAAAAGTCCTTTTGTAACTAAAAAATTAAGTGTAAATAATGTTTTACTTAATAGTTTAAAGAATTAAAGATAAACTATTCCAATCTGAGTCCTTAACATACTGAAATTTGTCATAATATTATGTGATATTAAATAAGACTCACTAGAAGCCCATGCAAAGTGTTGGCTGATAGTTAATACAGTTCAGTATTTTAGAATTTAGAATAAATTCTAAAGGAATTCTAACAGAATGTCCAGATGATTTAAGAGAGCTCAATAGTTTGCACATAGAAAAGATGAGTTCACAATGATTTTCTAATTTGTCAAGAGAGTAAATAAGGGTCAATCTTTGAGCCTAGTTCTTCTGACTTCTCTCCCAGGAGCTTTTCCAGTGCTTTATGCTGCCTCATTTTGTTCATGCTTCTAAATCAAGATGTTTCCTGTGTGCTGTAGGACTGCAAAGTAAATTAAAGTTGCTCAATCATGTCCACTCTTTGCGACCCCATGGACCGTAGCCTACCAGGATTCTCCATCCATGGGATTTTCCAGGCAAGAATACTGGAGTGGGTTGCTATTTCCTTCTCCAGGAGATCTTCCTGACCCAGGGATTGAACCCGGGTCTCCTGCACTGTAGGCAGATGCTTTACTGTCTAAGCCACCAGGGAAGTTCAAAGTGGAATGCAAACAGGATTTAGAATCAGACAGACCTGAACTCAGTGAGGGCTGTGTCTGGGTGACCCTGGGCAGATGCCAAACTTGAGTCAGGGGTAAAATCAGTTCACATGGTTGTTATAAGGATTGTGTGTTAAAATGTCCAATATATATAACTGAGTGAGTGCTCAAAGATACGCATCAGTAACTATCATTTAACTTTTGTATACTATTAAAGGTACTACTGGCCCAGAAGAGGCCTTCATACAAACCCAAAGATTTTCCTAAATGAAACTCTCTGCACTCCGTGGTACTTCCACAGCACAGTTACAAATCCCTTTCACCCTCAGAGACAACAAACCCATACATCACACAAAGACACAGGTGAATACAGGTCCATGATCTAAAAAGTGTTGCACCAAAGATGTGAGTCATCAGCAAGTGATTAAATACCTTATGAAATGTATACACCCACATTTCAACTTCCATGTTATTTCTGTTCTGCTTTTTAATCCCCAAACCTTTCTCAAGAGTGAATGTAGTGCCTATTTTCCACACTGAATCAACCTATTATCTGTCTTGTCCACTATAATATTAGCAATGTGATGGCTTCATTCCAATTTATTTCATAACTGCTAATTCCTAAATGTCAAGTACCATAGCTGTCATTAATAGGCATTCCAATATGTGTGGATGAATGAATCACCTTAAACAATTTTAGAAGCTATTAGTATATACACCTAAACAACATCTTTGCTCTTCTGTAATAATCAGTACTTCATGGGATAATAAGTAATAATAATCACTTCATGGGAAATAGAGGGGGAAACAGTGGAAACAGTGTCAGACTTTATTTTGGGGGGCTGCAAAATCACTGCAGATGGTGATTGTAGCCATGAAATTAAAAGATGCTTACTCCTTGGAAGGAAAGTTATGACCAACCTAGATAGCATATTCAAAAGCAGAGACATTACTTTGCCAACAAAGGTCCATCTAGTCAAGGCTATGGTTTTTCCTGTGGTCATGTATGGATGTGAGAGTTGGACTGTGAAGAAAGCTGAGCGCCGAAGAATTGATGCTTTTGAACTGTGGTGTTGGAGAAGACTCTTGAGAGTCCCTTGGACTGCAAGGAGATCCAACCAGTCCATTCTAAAGGAGCTCAGTCCTGGGTGTTCTTTGGAAGGAATGATACTGAAACTCCAGTACTTTGGCCACTTCATGCGAAGAGTTGAATCATTGGAAAAGACTCTGATGCTGGAAAGGATTGGGGGCAGGAGGAAAAGGGGATGACAGAAGATGAGATGGCTGGATGGCATCACTGACTCGATGGACTTGAGTCTGAGTGAACTCCGGGAGTTGGTGATGGACAGGGAGGCCTGGCGTGCTGCAATTCATGGGGTCGCAAAGAGTCGGACACGACTGAGCAACTGAACTGAACTGAATAATCAGCACAGAATTTTAGAGATAAAAATAATCAATTCAATAATTTATTTTCTTCAGTTCCCTAATATTACCGAAAGTAGGTCCAAACAAAAATGAAGAAACTGGCTCAAGATTACTCTGCTAGTCAGCAAAAGAGCCTACTTAATAGCCAGGGCTTTTGGTTTCCAGCTCTATACCCTTTCCCTACACCTGATGACATCAGTCAACTTCACTTTAACAATATTGTTCATGCTGAAGACAACAGTCAAATTCTCTTCAACTTTGTGTTACCCTTGTCTGAAAGTTCTCTAATTATATTTTATCTTTCTAAATATTTGGGGGCCAAAACTGCATGTGCTTTTTTTTGATGCCTAAGTTTCATAAAAAGATAACAAATCTTTTAAACTTACATATTCAAGTAAATAAACTATAACTTAGTTAAAAATTTTCTTTTTTTAATCACAGTTTTTGAAGGCTTAAAAGTAAAATACCACTGTATTATCAACAGTACATGTCATGACATAGCAATGTAATAAATGTTCAAATTTTAAAAGAAAAATGCATAATTTTTTAGAAAATAATTTTTTTTTTACAGTTTACTAAGTATTTCTGAACTAGAACTAGAGACCAAGTTGAACTAATAATTTTACCAAATCAACAGAAAGTAAGTGTATATATAGTAGAAAAACAACTATAGTTTTCAAATTAGTTAAATTTTAGGAATGACTTACCTTTATTTTACAAGCATGTGTGGGAGACTCCAATTTTAGGTATTTTTTGTAGAAAGTAATCTTTTCATGTTCACTAAAAATAAAAAAAATTATAAAAAGTTTCATACATTATCATTTATAATAGTTACATTTAAAAATAAAGGTTTCCAGGACAATATTTAAATCCTGAAATTCAGTTTTCCTGGTGAGACATAAACAGTTTGAATTTCCTGTGGAGTTGCACTGGATATAAAAACAGTATCTGCCACTTACTAGCTACATGCAAAAATTAAATTATACCCACTGTATAATAATGCACAGGGCACACCATAAAGCTCAAGAATATATCCATCATATACAACATGCATGGTTCACATTTTGATTCATATTAAGCAACAATTAAGACAGAATCTTCATAAGAAATTGGGGGGAAAAAATCAAAAAGTATAATAATGGGTTGAGTATGCTGGTATGGCAGTCTTAAATTCATGCACTATTTGTAAAGGGTTTCCTACAGGAAAATGTTCAAAGTTCTACACTGATAAGACAAATTCATTTTTGGAAAACAGAGCCTTGTAAGTTAAGTAAAACAAATGTGAAACACTTACCAGAGTTTCATTCTACTAAAACTCTTCCACTAACTAGCTATAATATTTTATTTATTTATTTCCACTTCCCTCTCTTCCATTAGCTCTCCATTTCCACATTTATAAAAACAACTAGGCTGCTCTAGACTGTCTTTAAGATCCCTAAAGGCCTCAACTTCTACGTCTGCTGGTATGTTTTTATCTTCTCTCTCCTAGTGTTTAGCACCAATGTCAGAGAATCAACAAATACTGTAAACGCTCAAGAAAATAAAACACTACTTCAGAAGAACACTTCCACATTCATTAAGTCACAAACCTGTTATCCAGAACATTACAAACATTCTTGCCCCTACTGGTTCCATAGTACTCCTCTCCTAAGTACACTTCCATATTTCTTGCTGAACTTAAAATGCCAATAGAAACGATTTCTTCACCTCCATGAGGGTCACATCTCAGGTAAAGGAAGCAGGGGTTTTCATCTTGGTTGTTCAGGTTCCTTTTCAAAATCACCTGATCCTGGCTGAAAAGAAAATGAAGAATATACCTATAGTTCTCTGAACATTCTCGTTAATCCACTTACTGGGCCACAGGGTTGACGTATTATCCAATTCACTTAGGTCTGCATTTAGAGTCCAAGTGCACTCCAAAACACTGACCAAATAAATGCTCAATAAAGAAATCATGACGAAATGATGCTTTAGACGAGGGTCTCCACTATTTTCCCTTGACTTCTATCTACATTGTATGCGACTTCCTGTTACTGCCTGAAAAGTTAAGTGAAATAAATGACAAATGTGTGCCATTTTCAAAATCAAGCTTATGAAGATTTTCGACATTTGGATTTTTTAATGCCTATTTTGGTAGATAGGAGGTTTTTGTTTCAGGATAAGAGAGGCCGGTTCTGATCCCGACAAGGGGCCTCAGGAGCCGACGAGATGGACTCAAGGGGGATGTGTGTCTCCCGCTCACCTGCCCCCCCGCCCCCAACATTCACACCTGAGTCCCCTCAGCTTTCCCGCGGACGCCCCTCTGTCCTCCCGCCACCCGGGCCCGGCCCTTTCGCCCTCGCCGCCCGCACAGCCCCGTCACCCGCTCGGCTCCCGCATTTCGGGCGCAGACCCTCTCCCCTCAGGGTCCCCGTCTTCCCTCGCGGCTCCCCCTGGAGCGCGGATGTGTCCCCGAGCACAACCCAGTCCCCGCCGGCCCAGCGCACCCCGAGGCGGGCGGCGCCAGCAGCTCCTCCCAGTCGGCGTCCCGGGCGCCGAGACCAGCCCGGATGAGACGGAGACTCTGGGCTAAGGCTCCGCACTCGGCTTCCCAGGAAGAGGCCAGGGTCGAGCGCCGGGTCAGTGGCCCGTGTACGGTCTCGGTCTCCATTCGGCCACCTACGGACCAGGCCGGCTCCGGAAGCTCTCTTTATAGCTCTTTAATTTTCGCCAGACCAAGGAAGGTTAAGGGCAACTTCCGGCTCGGCCGGGGGCAAACCTGACAGCCGCGGCTTCCCTGCGGCGTCGGGAAGAGACCAGCTACCGTAAACACGCATGCGCGTACCGGCCGGTTTAGGCGGCAGGGCTCCCAAGCCGCTGGGGAAACAGCGGGAGGGAGGCGCATGCGCACTGGCAGCCTCTTCTAAGCCCTGGGATTTGCGCAGGCGCGATGCAGAGCGCGCGGGAACGCCGCCGTTATTCGACGTTACCCTTAGAACTGAAGCCGGTGGTGTTGCTCCCCTTTTGCTGGCCTGACCGAGTTGAGTTGGTCCATTGAGGACAGTCCATCGCGAGTTCGGTGTGGTGTCCGTTCCTCTCGAGATCTGAAGGAACTATTCTCGACCCTGGGTGTCTCTGGAGTGGACGCCGATGGTTTTTGCTGATGGCGGTTGTGGTGCAGGGGGTTGGGGACTGCGCGAGCGGGCCGTGGAGTCGCCTTGTCACTCCTCACCCGGCTCCCACACGCACTTTCCTCCGAGGGTATCAGGTGGGTGCCCGCAGTTCGGCTTTCGCAGAGGAGGTTTGGACAGTGTACCCCGCAGCTGTGGGGCCGGGGCGAATTTCTAGGGAAGGTTTGGGGCCCTGGGACGTCACCGATCCGAACCCCTCTCGTGTCCCCCGGGCCCAGAACCGGGCCCCACCGGGCCGGATGGAAAGTGGAGAAAGACAAGGGCCGGAAGGGGCTTGCCCCACTGGTCTGCACTGCAGGCCCCAGGAGGAGCAATTAGGAAGGCGGCCTTGGGTCTGTTGTGGAGCTGTAGAATCTGAGCTGGACCTGAAGGGCCTTTAAGCTTTTGTCCGGAAAAGTGGTATTGGATGGAACTTTCCAGATGCCGGGGGGATAGCTAAACCTATGATGCCTTTCTGTCAGCCCCATCTTGTGAAAAAAATGGACCGTAGAGGTGACTCAGTGGTAAAGAATCCACCTGCCAAGCGAGAGACTCAGGTTCATTCCAGGTCGGGAAGATCTCCTGGAGAAGGAAATGGCAACCCATTCCTATATTCTGGCCTGGAGAATCCCATGGAAGAGAATCCTGACAGACTATAGTCCCTGTGGTCACATAGACTCCGATGAGACTTAGAGTCTAAATAGCAGCAGCAGCATGGTCTTAGAATAAACTTCACAAATCTAATTGTAAAGAATATATCTCAAGAGTGTTGAAGCAAAACATTGAAAGCAATTACATTGACACAAGAAGCATGTAACAGAGTTTGGAAGAAGATAATCCTGAAAAATCTAGTATCTCGTACATCTTTAGTTGTTAGATACTTCAGTTATGAAGCCTTAGAGAATAATATTGTGGCATTTCACCAATTACAGGTGAGCTCTCTTTTGCCACCCCTGCCACAGTTCATTTGTGTGAAGGAATTTAACCTGGAAATGCTGGGAACAAATATCTTTATGGTTTTTATTTCTTTTGCGAGGAGGTTTTTTGTTTTGTTTTTAGCATTTTGGTTGAAGTATATTTTTATTTCTTCACTTGCTTTAGTAAGTCATATTTACATTATTCTGATGTATTTTTTAGTAAATATGCAATTATGAAAAAAATTTTTGACTTGTATCCTTTTCTTGTGATGTACCTTTTATTTTTTTATTTTAAAAGTTTTTATATTATCCACTTTCAAACTTGAGACAGAAGTTAAAGGAGATGTAACAGTCTGATGAGAGTATACATCTGATGTTCCATCAGAGATTCTCAAGCTTTCTGTAAAGAGCCAGATAATAAATGTTTTTGGACTGTGGTGTAGGAGAAGACTCTTGAGAGTCCCTTGGACAGCAAGGAAATCCAGCCAGTCCATCCTAAAGGAAATCAGTCCTGGGTGTTCATTGGAAGGACTGACGCTGAATCTGAAACTCCAGTACTTTGGCCACCTGATGCGAAGAACTGACTCATTGGAAAAGACCCTGATGTTGGGAAAGATTGAAGGGAGGAGGAGAAGGGGGCGACAGAGAATGAGATGGTTGGATGGCATCACCGACTTTATGGATATGAGTTTGAGTATGTTCCGGGAGTTGGTGATGGACAGGGAGGCCTGGCGTGCTGCAGTCTATGGTGTCGCAAAGTCCATGGGGACACAACTGAGCAACTGAACTGAACCAAACTGAATAAATTTTTTAAATTTTGTAGGCTGTTTTCTATTGACACTACTTGAGGCTGCTGTTTTAACTTGACAGCAAAAGTAGACAAGTTCTCAACAAATGAGTGTCACTGTGTTTCAGAATCTTTATGGACACTGACATTTTGAATTTCATGAAGTTTTCATGGGGTAAATGGGTATGTCTGAATTTATTTCTATGTCTGAATTTATTTCTGTGTCTGAATTTAGAGGCTGCGGTGGGGTAAATTGTTACTCGATTGATAAAATTCATGTTTGAGTCATTGTCCATGACACATGCTAACACCTAATGGGTTCTAGACTCTTTCTGATACTTGGGGGATCCAGAGTTTGTTCCTAATCAGATTCATACCTTGGAAAGAACACTTTCAATGTACAGAGTTATCAGGTAACTCAGCAGTCAAGTACCCACAGGAATAGAAGGAAACCAAGAGATGAAGTGGTCAGCTCTGTAAGGAAAGTCAACATAGCCTGTGTCCTTAATCATGACTTAGCTCATTCAAGACTGTTTACCTCAGAATCATTGCTGCTTCAACAGGAAGGAGTAGGAAAAAAAAAAAAAAACTTGGAAAAATAAAACATTTTTGAGTGAGAGGAAAGGAAACCCACAGTTAATTTAATTCAAAGTACTGGGTTCAGTGAGGGTGAGCATAGTAGGTTCCTTTACTTAAGACAAATGTTTGTTTAGAGTTAAAGCAGGAGCTGGAAAACCTTAAGGTAAATGAAATTCAAATTTTCAGAGATGTACAAGCAAAGGTCATGGAGGCAGAGAAAAAGAAGCAACTAACATGGGAGGCCTCTGAGAAATTTGTATGCAGGTCAGGAAGCAATAGTTAGAACTGGACATGGAACAACAGACTGGTTCCAAATAGGAAAAGGAGTACATCAAGGCTGTATATTGTCACCCTGTTTATTTAACTTATATGCAGAGTACATCATGAGAAATGCTGGACTGGAAGAAACACAAGCTGGAATCAAGATTGCTGGAAGAAATATCAATAACCTCAGATATGCAGATGACACCACCCTTATGGCAGAAAGTGAAGAGGAAATAATAAGCCTCTTGATGAAAGTGAAAGTGGAGAGTGAAAAAGTTGGCTTAAAGCTCAACATTCAGAAAACGAAGATCATGGCATCCGGTCCCATCACTTCATGGGAAATAGATGGGGAAACAGTGGAAACAGTGTCAGACTTTTTCTGGGCTCCAAAATCACTACAGATGGTGACTGCAGCCATGAAATTAAAAGACGCTTACTCCTTGGAAGAAAAGTTATGACCAACCTAGATAGCATATTCAAAAGCAGAGACATTACTTTGCCAACAAAGGTTCATCTAGTCAAAGCTATGGTTTTTCCTGTGGTCATGTATGGATGTGAGAGTTGGACTGTGAAAAAGGCTGAGCGCCGAAGAATTGATGCTTTTGAACTGTGGTGTTGGAGAAGACTCTTGAGAGTCCCTTGGACTGCAAGGAGATCCAACCCGTCCATTCTGAAGGAGATCAGCCCTGGGATTTCTTTGGAAGGAATGATGCTAAAGCTGAAACTCCAGCACTTTGGCCACCTCATGTGAAGAGTTGACTCATTGGAAAAGACTCTGATGCTGGGAGGGGTTGGGGGCAGGAGGAGAAGGGGACAACAGAGGATGAGATGGCTGGATGGCATCACTGACTCGATGGACATGAGTCTGAGTGAACTCCAGGAGTTGGTGATGGACAGGGAGGCCTGGTGTGCTGCGATTCATGGGGTTGCAAAGAGTCGGACACGACTGAGTGACTGATCTGATCTGATCTGTTCTGAACATGGGAGGCAGGCTGGATGGGAATCAGTGAAGATTTTACAGAGGAGATAGTGTTTTAGTGAAGCTTTGCAGGATAGTATTTCAGCAGATGGAGAAGGAGAGACTAGCGAGCCATCTGGCCAAGGCTCAGGCATGAAGATATATTGGGTGTGGAGAAATACAGCAGGAAAGTGGCTTTCATCATTAAGTAGAGGGTTGATTTCAAAATCCCCCATGTTCTGGTAAGATGGAGTAGATGTACCTTTCCTTCAGTCAGTTCAGTCACTCGGTTGTGTCCAACTCTACGACTCCATGAACTGCAGCATGCCAGGCTTCCCAACTCCCAAGGCTTGCTCAAAGACATGTACATCGAGTTGGTGATGCCATCCAACCATCTCATCCTCTGTTGTCCCCTTCTCCTCCCGCCTTCAATCTTTCCCAGCATCAGGGTGTTTTCCAGTGAGTCAGTTCTTTGCATCAGGTGGCCAACGTATTGGAGTTTCAGCTTCAACATCCGTCCTTCCAATGAATATTCAGGACTGATTTCCTTTAGGATGGACTGGTCGGATCTCCTTGCTGTCCAAGGGACTCTCAAGAGTCTCCTCCAACACCACAGTTCAAAAGCATCAGTTCTTTGGCGCTCAGCTTTCTTTATAGTCCAACTCACATCCACACATGGAATATGTGTGGATGTGAGAGTTGGCTATGGTTTCATAGCCTTGACTAGAGGGACCCTTGTTGGCAAAGTAACGTCTGTGCTTTTTAATATGTTGTCTAGTTACGTTATGTTTTGTATTAACTGTGCAACTAAACCCTGAACGTGTAAAGCAAGACTCTGAAAGATGGAGAGAAGAAAACAGACTAGCTAGATTTAAGGAAACCTAGTGGTGAGTCCCCTGGATTTTGTTTTTTTCCTCACATTTCCAGACTTGGATCTGAAGAAGCTGGCAACCTACAAATACCACTGGGGGCAGACAAAAAAGCCCAAAAAAAGCCTATGTTTCTACCCAAAGGAGTAGGAAACAGGCAGCCTAAAAAGACAGTATTCCAGCCAAATACCACAGAAAAAACTATGACCGTACTCTTCCCTGTCTCCCCACTACTCCCCTCTCCCAGCAGAGACTTCGTGGAGAAACTAGACTTCCATTCCACCAGGCTGTAAAGAGATTTCCCAAGCCCCTCTCTCCAGGTTAGTGCCAGTGAAGGCTGAGTAGAGCTGAGACTTTCATCCCTGCTGCTGCTAAGTCGCTTCAGTCGTGTCCGACTCTGTGCAACCCCATAGATGGCAGCCCATGAGGCTCTGCCATCCCTGGGACTCTCCAGGCAAGAACACTGGAGTGGGTTGCCATTTCCTTCTCCAATGCATGAAAGTGAAAAGTGAAAGTGAAGTCGCTCAGTCGTGTCTGACTCTTTGCGACCCCATGGACTGTAGCCTACCAGGCCCCTCTGTCCATGGGATTTTCCAGGCAAGAGTACTGGAGTGGGTTGCCATTGCTTTCATCCCTAGGTAGTAAGTAACACCTCTTCCTATTCTCTGTGGTGTCAGTGGAGACCTTGGGAACTCTGCACTCCCACACTCACCTGGTAGATCTGAAACACTATTCCACCTAACTGCTGGGGTGATATCAGAGGAAGCCTAGAGGAAATTCAGGATTTTTATTATCTCCCAGCAGTAACAAAGACACCTCCACAATGGTGTCATTGGAGACCAAAAGCATGAGGGATTTTTTTTTCAGTGCTCACCATAAGAATCTAATTGATCTCTTAGAGATAAAACTCATGAAAGTGTGCCGCCGTTCACTAAAACCAAAACTGAGACCCCAGGGGGAATGTTTTTTGTTTTTTGTTTTCTTTTTCCTTAAGCTAGTCCTCATTGATTCTCCAGCAATTCCTCAATTACTATTTAAGTGTTACTACCCATTGCTGGTCCCAGCAGTGGCTTCTGCTCCTGGTATGCTGTATGCTATGATTCTCTGATTTTACCTGCCTCTTAGCTTTTTTGGGGGGTGAAGTGAGTGAAAGTCACTCAGTCGTGTCTGACTCTTTGTGACCCCATGGACTGAATTCTCCAGGCCAGAATACTGGAGTGGGTAGCCTTTCCCTTCTCCAGGGGATCTTCCTAATCCAGGGATCAAACCCAGGTCTCCTGCATTCCAGGTGGATTCTTTACCAGCTGAGCCACAAGGGAAGCCCTTGGGGAGGAGGGGTGGCTATTTTCCCTGTAACTTCAATTCTCTTGTTTACTTAAGAAGACTTGGTTTTCAATTTGTTCTGATTTTTTTCTTGTTTTGAGGATGACAGTTCCCAAACTCTTTACATTTTGAAGTGGAAATTGGAAGTTCATTTAGTTTATTTTTTCTTTCTGTTCCTCAGACTGGATGGGTAATCTCAATTGACCTATCTTCAAGTCTACTAGTTCTTTCTTCTGCCTGCTCAAATCATTTGTTGAACCCCTCCAGTGAATTTTTCTTTTTTTCATATTTTCATACTTTCCTTTAGTTCTTTAGAAGTGGTGTGTTTTAGACATGTTTAAAATAGCTGATTTAAAGTCTTTGTCAAGCAGAGCCAACACCTGGGCTTCTTCAGGGAAAGTTTTTATTGATTTCTTGCCTCCTCCTCATTTTATGGGCCATACTTTCCTCTTTCTTTGCATGTCTTGCCTTTTATTGAAAAAATGCACATTTAAAATAACATAGAGTTCCCTGATGGCCTAGTGGTTAGGATTCCAGGCTTTTATCACATGGCCTGGGTTCGGTCCCTGGTTAGGGAACGGAGATCGCACAGGTCACATGCTGTGTCCCCCCTACTTCCCCAAAAGCAAGATAAAACACTGTACTACAATATGGCAACTCTGGAAATTAGGTTCTCCCCATTCTCCAAGGTTTGTTATACTTGTTTAGTGACTTTTCTCAACTAATTCTGTATAAAGTCAGTGTTCTTTGTCATGTGTGAACACTGAAGTCTTTATTGATTAGCTTAATAGGCAGCTAATGATTGGACAGGTGAAGTCACTCAGTCATGTCTGACTCCTTGTGACCCCATAGACTGTAGCCTGTCAGGCTCCTCTGTCAATGGAATTTTCCAAGCAAGGATACTGGAGTGGGTTGCCATTTCCTTCTCCAGGGAATCTTCCCAACCCAGGAATCGACCCCAGGTCTCCTGCACTGCAGGCAGCCTCTTTACCATCTGAGCCACCAGGATCCAGTGTACTGCCCAGTCTTTCATGAGGGGCTCTGTGTGCATACTGGGACATGCCTTCAGTAGTATCAGCCAAGAAGTTGAAAACTGCTTTTACCTTCAATTTCCTGCTTGGAAAAAGGTCAGCTGGGATATAATGCACAGGGCCATCTCAAGTCTTTCTGGAGAATACTCATAACTCTGCATGCACACAGCTCTACATATGTGCACAGCCTTTAGATTTGTTCAAAACCTCTATGGATCTAATTCACCAGTTTTTCCATAAAGAAGGCTAAGCACCAAAGAATTGATGCTTTCAAATGTGGTGCTGGAGAAGACTCTTGAATATCCCTTGGACTGTAAGAAGATCAAACCAGTCAATCCTAAAGGAAATCAACCCCGAATGTTCATTGGAAAGACTTTTGCTGAAGCTGAAGCTCCAATAGTTTGACTACCTAATGCAAAGAGCCAACTCGTTGGGAAAGACCCCGATGCTGAGAAAGACTGAAGACAGGAGGAGAAGGGGATGACAGAGGATGAGATCACTGACTCAATGGACATGAATATGAGCAAACTCCAGGAGACTGGAGGACAGAGGAGCCTGGCATGCTACAGTCCATAGGAGCACAAAGACTCAGACATGACTTTGCAACTGAACAACAACAATCATTTGCCCCAAATATTATCCGCTGCCCAGAGAGCCAGGAAGTGAAAACTTTTTGCCAAAAGTTCTGTGAGAAGACCTCTTGCACTGAGTGGACTCCAAGTTGGGTCAAATACAGATAGCTTTTGCAAGCGAGGTCTTTCAGAAAAACAGCAGATGAGTCAGATAATGACAGTTCTTGAGAATGAGGCTTTGAAAGAGCTCTACTTCTATTCTGCTCCATCTGGTTGGCTGCATTGGAATCAGGGCTGTTGAAAATAAGGCTTCCATGGAGCTGGAGAATGAATGATGAAACAGTGCCACAAAGCATGCAAGCATGCTGTTCATACTGAAATTCAGTTCTTAAATATTCCTTGAGCTGCTGAAAGCTTATAGTTAGTATTCAGAGTCAGAAAAACCTGATTCTGACAATTTTTTTTGGTCAGATTTTCATTGCTTTTATAAAGGAGAGAATTTTCAGAGATCTTATGCCACCATTTTTGGTGAGAACTCCCTTGCTGTTTGTACCCTCATAAAGGATTTGGCCAGAGCAACAAGGACTAACCCTTTGTAGTTAAATTCTTTCATTTAATGGAACCAGCTTTGTTGGTGTGAGTACCTTGAAATCATATAACCCAGATTTAAAAGATATCCTGATATTCAAATTGCTTTTGGAAATCTTTTTGTCTTAACCATAAAGTATGATAATATTCTGAAGTCAGTGAACCTATGCTTGCTAAGTTGTTTCAGTCATGTTCAACTCTTTATAACTCCATGGACCGCAGCCCACCAGGCTCCTCTGTCCATGGGATTCTCCAGGCAAGAATACTGGAGTGGGTTGCCATGCCCTCCTCCAGTGAACTTATATCTGAATCCTATTAAGTGGCTACAAGTATATACTACTTCCTTGTGTTGCTAAAACAGAGTCTAAGTAGCCTTCTATAATTGTACTTTTAGAAATATTGACCATTTTTAGATGTTAGCCTCCCCACATCACTGTCTTTTTATTACATTGAACCCCCAGATTTGCTTTTGATTAACAGTCAAACCTTAAAAAAGTCCTCTGAGAGAAACAGAACCTGAAAATGTGATATTGAAATGAAATGATTTAAAATAGTATTTGGGCATTTACATGTCCATTGGTGCCACAAAAATCTGAACATGGAATGGAATTCAGAACTCCATGAAAGAGAGCTGATGTCCAAAGAGTTGATGTCACACAGCTTATGGCCTGATTGGCACGGAAGTTGGAGCTGGACAGTTGACTCTCCATTCTGCTCTGGTGGAGGCTGCACTTCTAAAAGCGAGCTCTTCAAACTTACATCTCAATTACTCCTAACAGGGACAGTTAGAATTTTCTTTCTCAAAGGTTTGAGAAATCCCTGATAAGATGTACTGTTCCCTCAAGTTTATTTTAATTGTAATTTTTTTTTACTGTCAGCCTTCATCCAGCTTTGACGACTTAGATTCTCGTAAGTATGCTTTGACAGTTGGATGGTTTCATTCTCTCTTCTGGGTCATTTTATCCCATTTTAAGGATATAAATAAACTGATTAATAGATAAATAGATTAAATAAATAGATTAAATAGACATAATAACATAAATAGATTTAATAACAAAATTTTATGTTATTTAATAGCATAAATAGATTAAATAAACTGCTTATTCCACATAACTTGGACTTCCTGGAAAGATTTAGGGTTTAGGAGAAAATTGGCAGTTGTCAGAGGGAGAATGGAAAAACTTCCTTTTCCTGAAACACGTATCTCTTACAAAAGAGATGAGTATATTCTTAGGATTAATGAACATAACATTTAAAGAAAGTTGTTCCCTTAATAATTGCTGTCGGTGATTTTTAAGCCTAATGTACAGCAGGGGTTTAATTCTGACTCTGAAAGTGAGCAGAGGTGACTCTGAAAGTGAACCTGGAGGCCCAGATATTTGGAAGTAAAACCATTTGCTCCAGTGTAGGCAGGTTATTTACAGCTGCACTTTACTGCATGTGAAAGAGAGAAAAAGATTCTTCCCACTGTCTTTCCTTCTTTCTCTCTGGACTTTGTGTTTCAGTCCCATCTCACTTAGAAATGAACCTTTCTTCCCATCTCTGGGCCTACTTATGGTCCTGGGCACCCCCCTAAGGAGACTCATTTGTGCTTTACAAGCATAGGGTTCATTCTTCTTCCACTGAAGGAAGCATATTGTGGTTGCTAAGTGACTGTGGGGAGGGAAGCCAGGTTCACTGCTTGCCTGTACTTCTCTGCCTAGATAAAAGCTCCAAAGTTAACGCGATAATTATGTTCTGCATTGGTGGCGCTATCCTGTTGGCCATGCTCGTTCTGATGGCTGTTGTCATCTGTCTTTACTACAAAGTAGCCAACGCACTGAAGTGAGTGATGTGGGTAAGAGGGGCTAACACCCCTTCACATGGGATCCTGGGGCTCCGTGCTTGAGCGGGGTCATCCCTGGCCCTGTGGCCACACCCTGGGTGAGGTCAGGAACAGTGGGAGAGTTTGAGAGGATCATGGCGGGGAGGGTAGAATCTGGCTTTCTACCCCTTCTGGTCTGGGGCTGTGAGCTCACAAGGAGAATGTTCTCAGCTGCTGGGTCTGTGCTGCTTTGCCGTCCCTTGCCCTCCCCTACCTTCAGCAGGTTGATTCCATAGGATTGCAGACTGAAGATGGCATGACTGAGTCTGCCTCTGCTCACTCGGAGGATGGGCTGAGCTGATGTTCCCCCCACCTGAGTTGGGGAGCTCTCAGCAGGTCCTTGGCTCTGGGCACAGTGGGATGGGCCTGTAGGACCCTGGGGAAGCTGAGTTGTGTGAAGATCCTGGGGTTTGCCTCACCAGGGAGTGTAGATCTGAAAAGGAAGCGTTAAATTTGGGGGAAAGGAGCCTTCAAATATGGGCGAGACTGGTTGTCAGAAGCAGTGGTGTTCCCACGCATTAACGTTCCAAGGAGGCAGCATGTTTGTTGAACAGAGCCCTGCATCAAGCTTTGAATGACCTGGTTTTTATTTCCAGCTCCTCCTCTACTTGTATGTGTTTGATCAAGGCACTGTGCTTCTCCATGTCTCAGATTCTTTATGTGATAAGTGAGGAGAATACAAAAAAAAAAAGAAAAGAAAAAAAAGCAGCAGTCGTGTTCCCATTCTAGGGAAGTTCAGTCTGTGAGCAGGAAGGTAACTCCCAGCACCCGGGGGCGGCTGACTCGGCACCCTCCTGGGTTGTGCTCTGTACTTGGTGGACTTGCAGTGATCACCTGGGTGACCCGCACTTGCAACTCACTCTCCCTCATTTGCTGGAACCTGATCTTACATTTCTGGCACTCTTAGGAGAGGAAGGGATTGGACAGGAACTTGGGACGAGGGCAGAGCTGCTTTCATCTCAGGCTGGTGTCATGGGTTTGATTGGTTCCAGGCCCAAATTCTCCAGATCCCCCTGACAGTTGTAACAGGTGGACAAGAAGAAAAATTCTAATCCTATGGTCTGTGTATGTCTTTTCTTAAGCATGCCAAAGGTACCTGTGTGTTTGGCCTTAAAAAATAATCCAGCCACGGTCAACCCGGACAAGGTCAGTGCGGCCCTCACCACTGGGTCTTATCCCAGCCTCCAGTGCTGTGACGAATGTAACTTGTATCCCGGCTTCGATGCCCTGCCTCCGTGCTGCTGCAATGCAAACGAGGGGCTCTGACTTGGGTGGGTACAAATATCTTCATGAACAATATTTCTTTCTTAGTAGAGTCTTTTATTAAAGTCAAGTTTTATACTGTTTCCATTATATCATGTACTATATATCATATTTATGTGCTTTTGAATAAATGCAATATTGAAAATAACCCTCTCTGCCTCCAGTATTGTTGTTGTTGTTAGTTGGAAAAGTACTTACATTTGTGTCTTACCTACTTTGGGACTTGGGGCAATTAGCTTATTATGCTATATTGCAATATAAGGAGAGTTAAGAGTAGAAAATACATCTATATATACAACCCCAGGGTAAAAAAAATAGATGTTAGAGTGTTTCCAGTTTCAGACTCTGCTGTAAACTTCCCGTGCCCAAGCCCTTCTCTTTCTACCAGCTTCCTTCACTCTCACCCAGCTTGCTGTGCCGTAGACAATGTTACATGGCCAGGAGGGAACTGCCATTCATCCCAGAGGGTATTAGGCAGGCAGGGTTTCTCTGGGTGGAGGGCACCTGATTTGTGTAATGATGGGGTTGAGCTCTGTGGTGTCAAAAGGACATTTTAAAAACCTGAGATGCCTCCTCCTGCTATCCTCCAAATCTTCAAAAGCCGATTTTCCTTCTTTTTGTATCACTGTTAACACTGATTTTTGCTGACTCGGCTGTTTCAGTATCTTTAACCGCAGACAGTGTCTTTAACCTCCTGTGAAGGTTAAAGAAGTGATGAAGAGTGGTAAAGAGTGGTGAAGCCCAGATCCTTCTGGTCTCAGCAACAGGCAGGAGGATGCACCCCTCCTCATTCCTGCTCTGGCTGCTCCTTTCTGTCCCTGCTCTTTCCTCTGAGCCTCTGAAACCCCCTTCCAACCCGCCTCTCTGTTTGTAACCAGAGTTTGTACTTTCCCTCATTAGCACAACCTTTGCTTAGTCAGCATCCTGTGTTTTACTCAAGGAATTAAGTAGTAACAAGTGGTTGGTTACCTACTAAAAAGGATGAAAAAGGAAAACAGGAAATAATGAGAAACAACTACTACCTCTAGGCTCACAGGGAGAAAGCGATGGTAGAACTAAGCATTTGGAAGAGGTCGCCTCCTGGCGGAGAGGCAGTCCTCTAGCTGAGGGCTTGGCTGAGGAAGGTCTATTCAGCACTTTAGAGCCAGCAGGGTGAGCTGCTCTCACACAGTAGCCCTTGGAGTGGCCGAGAAGCTGCCTGGAGGGTGACATGAGTGCCCCCAGTCTCAGTAAGGGTTTCGAGAGGCAAATTCAAGCCTGCACCTTTCCTGGAGCCTGCCCCAAACCTGCCAGCTGGAAGTGATGAGTCCTTCTTGGATGTCCCTGGAGCACTTCCTCTCCTGGCATCTACTACTTCCTGCTTCATCTTAGGAGTTCAAGTGCACTTGGATTTTCTCTTGTCACCAGCAAGCCCCTGAGCATCAGTGCAATTTCCCTCTGAGCCCCACTCAGTGGTCAGCACAGTGCCCAGAACCCAGGAGGCCCTGTGCAAGTGTGTTCCAAATGTGGGGCGTACACCCTAAATCCAGGCATTGCAGGGTCCTTGAGGGAGGCAGGATGGAGTAAGGGGTTCTTTGAGACACCCCTCTGGCGGGCAGTAGGAACAGAACATAACAGAGAGGCTTTAGAACCCAGCAGACTTGGTTCAAAACCAACTGTGCCTTTCACAAGCTCGTGCCACTGCAGAAGTTGCTTAGCCTCTCTGAGCCTCAGTTTCCTTAATGTAAAATGGGAGGGAGGGCCGCCTAACCAGCAGCCACTTTCCTGATGCCCAAAGGCTTTCTCTTTACTCCTACGTATGAGTATACAGTGTGCCAGGGGACACACCATGGAGATAAAGGCAAACAAGTCCTTAGGTGCCTGATTGAATTCCAGGTCCAAATCAAAACAGATTCCCCCCCATTTTCTTGTTAATAGTTTAATGTAGATCTTCCAAATACTTCCCCCAGTCGCCATGCAGGTCAGTCTCCTTCTGCATTCCTTCATACATCTTAAATGCAGCTACTGGCAAGATCTTTTCTAATGTGAAAAGAACTTAACTAGGTTGGGGAAATCAAATTAAGTATTTACAAGCAGCACTTGAAAACTGTCTGGTTACTGGCCCATCAACCATTCTATCAGGAACTGATATCAGGAACTGACTGAATACCTGCTAATGGCCATGCAAGAGGGGTATTCAGAGGTGCATCAGATGGAATAGCGTAATACTGTGAAACCTTGTGACCCAAATATTGTGACCCACTAGAGAGTGTAAAATCCCATCACCAGGAATTATTAAAAAAAAAAAAACAAATTCCTTTGTAGTGGAGTGATTGAGCTATATACAATGCACGATTAGCATATAATATATATATACATCAATGCTATTTTTCTATAGTTTTAGCAGCCTCAAAGGAGTGTCTCAGACCTGCTGGGTGGAGCTGAAAGTCCAGGCTCCACTTGACTTGAGGGTGCAGGGGAGTCCTCATTGCCCAGCTCTTTACTCTGCTTTCTCTGATAGCACCCTAGGGAGGGGAAGGGAGGAAAGGGGAGAGGATAGGTAAGGGGCACGGAGAGCAGGTGGAAGTCCAGGCTCCCCACTTCACCTTTGCTGGCTAGGCAAGGGGTGGGGCCACAGTTTCACCTGTGGAGCAAGTAAGTTATGGCCTCAGAGTTTTCTAGAATTGCCCGGCTGCCTCTTTGTTGGTTCTCTGGCTAGAGAGAGCAGGCTTCTCTCAGGCCATTTTTGTCTGTACTAATTGGAGCTTCCGGTTTGTACCTTTGTTCTTGTTAAGTGCATTTTGATCCGTTCGACATGAGGTGCTGAACAGTAGCCGTGGTTTTCAAACTTCATCATTCCTAAGAATCACCTGAGTGCTTTTGGAAAGAGCAGCTTCCTGGGTCCCATTCCCTGAACTACACCCAGAGTACTGAACTGGAAGTGCACTGGACCCTTATTTATTTATTTTTAATTCATTTCTGTATTTGCTTGGCTGTGCCAGGTCCTAGCTGGGCATGTGGGGACTTTAGTTGCAGCACGTGAACTCTTAGTTGTGGCACGTGGGATCTAGTTCCCTGACCGAGGATTGAACCCACGGCCCCTGCCTTGGGAGGGTGCAGTGTTAGCCACTGGACCACCAGGGAAGTCCCTTATTTATTTATTCTTGAAAATTCAGTGCATTAATTGCCAACACTTTTCACATTAGGGATTTGCTAAAGGCCATAAGGTGCTAATTTTGGAAGCTCTTAGCCTTTCTCTGCAAGATTTAGATAAGTACAGATAATGGGCAGGCGAACTTTTAAAAGTGGAAACTCTAGCAGCTCTTGGTAATCTGGAAAAACTTTTTTTTTTAATTTGAAGCACTTGCACAAAATAGATGCCAGATGCTAAAATCACTGTTTCATGTGACTGAGGATGAAGCTACTTGTGAGATAATTAACTTTGGATATAAAGATGCTATCTTCATCAAACTGACCATTAATTACATAGCAACTTCTACTATGTATCCGCAGGGAACTTACTTTTACCAAGATGGTTTTCAGTGAAGGGCATGTTTGCACTGAAACTGACGTGTCTCGCTTTAGAGGCAATGTCCCCCCTCCGGTCACTTATCAGATTTTTATCTCTCAGGAATTTGGGGTTCACTTCCGGGCCCCATCAAACCCTGCCCTCCTCCCTGAGGGACTTGACAATAGTGTATATCCCCTGGACTTGAGAGCTCATGTGTTAAATACTGTTACTAAATATGTCTTGAAAAACAAGAGAAAAAAAGTCTGTTTCTTTAAAGACAACTTTGAGGGCACTGAACCTAATGCAGAATTCTTCCTGTTCAGATATGAGATTAGATTATGTGGGTGCTGCCCTTCTTTTCAGGGAGGATTTGGGACTATGCTAATCTTTCTTTGTCTGCTTTTCAGGTTTCCCGTAAGGCTTTGAAGATCTGGGAAACAGACTAAGCACGTGGTACCCCACAGAGCAGTCCCGAAGGGTTCCTGTGATTGTTGCTCAGGCTCTCGTTTGCAAGCTTAACCCAAGCCCAACAAAGCCAAGGCCCAATTTGTTTTCTTTGAAACAGACAAATAAAGCTCATTTTGTGTAAACGACAATGAGTAAATGATATTTGATTCAACTGACCAATGACTATATTTAAAAAAAAAAAAAAAAAAAGCAATGATTTTCTGATAGACACTTAGTTTATTCTTCACAGGGCCCTTGGCAAGATCTGAAAATAAATTCTCACACAACCAGAGTGACAGAAACAAAAAGATCCACCTACTAGCATCTAAACATTAAGGAGCCAAAAATATCTTTAAGTGCAGTGTGGTATCAAGAGATAACTTTCTTTATGACATGTTGTACAGTTTAAGACAGTGATCAAGTTCTTGATAGTGAAGAATTATAAAATGCAGGACTCCTAGCTGCAAAGACAGCAATTGCCTTAGAAATTTGGTAGTCAGACAAGATTTACTTAGCAATCAACCTCGAAGAGAACCTCTTTAGCCCTTTTATCTGTCTCTATGAGGACGACCTCAGATTTATCCAACATTACTTTGCTGAGCAGAAATAGAATTTGCTTCTAATTTCTAACAGGTTGATATGGAACTCAGAGAAATCACCCACGAGTCTTTCTCTGATCAGTTCCTTTGTGGATCTCCAGTGGTCCCACCATTTGGAAATGCTCATTCTGCTCTTCTGTGGCCTTCCTGGGGCCTGTGGCCCTCTTACTCTGCCCTGCACAGCCCTGGGAGCAGCGGGAGGAGTGGTCCCCCACTTTGCAGATGGTGACCTTACACTGCAGATAGATCACGTCATAGCTGGTGAGAATGCTGAAGATGTTGAACTTGAACTGGGCTACATTCTTTTGCTGGGAGTGCAGGTTGATATAAGTATTGTCTTTGATGCACCTGATGGGAAGAAAAAACCCCAGGTCAAGAGGATTAACTTAAAGCACGCTGCTGTTTGTTGTTTGGTCACTCAGTCGTGTTCGACTCTTTTTGACCCTAGGCACTGCAGCCTGCCCGGCTCCTCTGTCCATGCAATTTTTCAGGTGGGAATACTAGAGCGGGTTGCCATTTCCTGCTCCAGGGGATCTTCCTGACTCAGAGATCAAACCTGCATCTCTTGTGTCTCCTGCATTGGCAGCTGGATTCTTTACCACTGTGCCACCTGGGAAGCACCAATTTAAAGCATGGTGTGGATTAATTCTGGCTCAAATAATTGGGCTTGGACACAAACCTCTGAATTTCAACCAGAGTTCCTCCACTACCCACTCTTTTATGAAAAAAATGAGATGGTTGGATGACATCACCGACTTGATGGACATGAGTTCAAGCAAGCTCGGGGAGTTGGTGATGCACAGGGAAGCCTGGCATGCTGCACTCCATGGGGTCACAAAAAGTTGGTCACAACTGAATGACTGAACTGAACTAAACTGATGAGAGGAAAAAACCACCATTCCTAGCCAGAAACAGAAAGGCACTGTAAAACATAACAGAAAAACAAAACAAAGTAAATGCTAGCCAGAACTATTACCTACTGTATTTTTTCAAAAGGGTAGATTAAAGGTGGTAGCTATATTATTTGAGGGGCTTCCTTGGTAGCTCAGCTGGTAGAGAGTCCACCTGCAATGCAGGAGATCCAGTTCAATTCCTGGGTTGGGAAGATCCCCTGGAGAAGGGATAGGCTACCCACTCCAGTATTCTTGGGCTTTTCTGGTAGTTCAGACGGTAAAGAATCCTCCTGCAATGCAGGAGATCTGGGTTTGATCCCTGGGTTGGAAAGATCCCCTGGAGGAGGGCATGGCAACCCACTCCAGTATTCCTGCTTGGAGAATCCCCGTGGATAGAGGAGCCGGGCGGGCGATGGTCCGTGGGGTCTCAAAGAGTCGGACACGATTGAGCAACTACGCGCTGCTGCTGCTGCTGCTAAGTCGCTTCAGTCGTGTCCGACTCTGTGCGACCCCATAGACGGCAGCCCACCAGGCTCCCCCATCCCTGGGATTCTCCAGGCAAGAGTGCTGGAGTGGGGTGCCATTGCCTTCTCCAGCAACTAAGCACAGCACAGTACATATTATTTGAAGGTGAACTTAATTTATTTTAAAATTTATTTTGTGTAACTACTGAAAAACTAAAGAAAGAAGTAAATGTTATATCTAGAGGAGATAAAATGGAATAAAATAAAATGCTCAATTAAAACCAGAGTATAAAATGCATTAAACCTGCATTAAAACCAGAGATGGCAGCAAAAGGAGAATTGAGGGCAGAAACAAAGAACAAATGCAACAAATAGAAAACAGTTACTACAAGGCAGATTTTAATCCAACTATGTCAACTATCACTTTAAATGTGAATGATTTAAATATACCAATTGGAAGACACAGACTGCCAGAGTAGATTAAAAAAAACAAGATCCAACTATATGCTGTCTATAAGAACACCATTTTAAATATAAAGATAAAGGTTAATTAAAAGGATAGAGAAAGATTTACCAAGTTGATACCAATCAAAAGAAAGCTGGATTAGCTATATTAATTTCAGCCAAAACACACTTCAGAGCCAGGATAATTAGAGATGAAAAGGGGCATTACACAACGATGAAGGGGCCAAAAGAGGATGAGATGGTTGGATGGCATCACTGACGCAATGGACATGAGTTTGAAGCCCGCGTGTGCTTGTGGGTTCATGCTCTGCAATCAGAGAAGCCACCGCAATGAAGAGCAGGCCCTGCTCACCACAACCAGAGAAAGCCCAGTGAGCGGCAGTGAAGACCCAATGCAGGCAAAAATAAGCATAAATGAATAAATTGTTGTTGTCTAGTCTCTAAGTGGTGTCCAAACTCAGGGAGATGATGAAGGACAGGGAAGCCTGGCATTGCTATGTCCACGGGTCACAAAGAGTTGGACAGGACTTAGCAACTGAATGACAACAACACGTTCCCACCTTAGGAAACTAGAGAAAGAAGAGCTAATAAAACCTGTTAATAAAATAAGCAGAAGTATGACAGTTGTTAATTCTGGCCTCTCTGATATATGTAGCCACTCGGCTTACAGGATCTTGGTTCCCTGACTAGGGATTGAGCCTGGGCCACGGCTGTGAAAGCACAGCATCCTAAGCACTGGGCCACTAGGGAACTCCCTCTCCTTGCCAAGTTTTGAAATGGGAGAACTGAAAAGGGAAGAGCTTTCTCTCTCTGACTCAGTGTGGCTTAGTACCATATCTGTGCACTTCCCACACTGTGGCTCACTCTGCCTGTGGAAGGTGCTGCCTCTTGCCCTCCCCAACTTTTGGAATCAGGCACCATGATGCCTCTCAGGGGCTTTAGGAAGCGCTTACTGCTTTAGTGGCTCTTACCACTCTGGAGCTTCCATCAGAAAGTGAGTTTTGATGTCTTCACACTGGTTGCCAATTACCCATCCGTAAGCATTTTGCGCTGGTTGGGGGATAAGAGAGCTATAAAGGCAAACATCTTGCCTGAGTTCTAATTTGGCAAATGTTGTGTCTAACCAAAGGTGCCAGAATAAACCTCATCACTGTAAGAGCTTAGCCTAGGATAACCCAGCAGCCCATCAGTGCTGGCCAAATACCCTGAGGAATGGAGAATGCAATAGTTATAAAACTTGGAGGGAAGAGAGGCATGAGTCAGCAGAGCCTGAGACAGCACGGGCTCTGCCTAGGACTCTTTGGGGATTCAAGGGATGTTGTCTGGACTTCCTATAATTATCTGCCCTCAGCTGGGATCAGAGGGATGGTTAGGGTCTGGACTCCACCTCTGGACAGGATGAAGACTCTGGGCACAACGTTCTGATTTAGGACTGCCAGTTAAGAAGATAACAGTCAGACTTCCCTGGTGGTCTAGTGGTTAAGAATCTGCCTGATAATGCAGGGGACAGGTCCCGGAAGAGTCCATGTGCCAGGGGGCAACTAAGCCTGTGTACCACAACTACTGAAGCCCGCGTGTGCTTGTGGGTTCATGCTCTGCAATCAGAGAAGCCACTGCAATGAAGAGCAGGCCCTGCTCACCACAACCAGAGGAAGCCCAGTGAGCGGCAGTGAAGACCCAATGCAGGCAAAAATAAGCATAAATGAATAAATTGTTGTTGTCTAGTCTCTAAGTGGTGTCCAACTCTTTGTGACCCTATGGACTACAGCCTGACAGGCTCCTCTGTCCATGGAATTCTCCAGGCAAGAATACTGCAGTGGGTTGCCATTTCCTTCTCCAGGGGATCTTCCTGACCCAGGGATCAAACCCACATCTCCTGCATTGGCAGGCAGATTCTTTACCACCTTCGAGCCACCTGGGAAGCCCAGATAAATAAACAAAATTATTGAAAAACCAAACAGAACGGGTCCCCCAAAGGAATAATAGGTAAATAGTCAACCACATCAACCAGACAGGGCCTTCCATTTTCCTTACCCTTGCTTGATCAAATCATACTTGACAGTTGTAAAATCACTGGGGTCTGGAGAAGCCACACAGGTATCCACAAAGAGCCGCAGACTGGGGTTGGGGCTGTGGAGTGTGGCCTGGAGGAAGACCTCTTTCCTTCGGCTGGCGTAGTGTTGCCCCGTGTTCTCTCCATGCTGGGACAGGGGCAACTCGAGGAAAGATATGGACACATCGTAGCCAGCGTTCTCCCCAGGGATGACTTCCACTGCTGACGGGCCATCCGCCCTGCAGGTGAACTTGAGCTGAGGCACCCTGTGCCGCAGGACTACTCGACCCGGGTGGCCCCTGGTTCGGCCTCTGACAGAGTTGGAGTAGCTGAGGGAGCCGCGGCTTTCCTGGGAGGAGAGGGGAGAGTTGATGGCCTGTGCTCCCGGCTCCCTGCCCAGCGCTTTCTTCAGGAGCGAAGACCTCTGCTTTGTGCCCGCCACTCGGAGCCAGTTTGCTGAGAAGCTGGAGGGCATGAGGTCTCAGGCATGACCTCTCTGGTACCTGAGGTCATGAGGGGTTGACCTTATGTCCCTGCTTCTGGGAGTCTGGGGTGCATGCAGGGAACCCCTAGTATGTGAGTCTGGACTCCCTTCTGCCCTCTGTGGGGGCCAGGCTTGGGGAATACAAGACAGGGTGGGAGGTCCACACTGGCTGCTGAATTCCTCTACCGCTCTGCCCTGCTCTGACCCCCAGACCAACCCTGGCTTCTTGTGAGCTGCGGGCCTGGCCCTACAGACCCTTGCTCTCAGCCTTGCTCCTTCAAAGCCAATATGACTTCAAGGGGCCAAGAAGGTGCTGGAGGCTGATGAGTAGGGGCCTCCAGCAGCCTCCTTCCCATAGCCTGCTGGGTCATGGAGACTCATCCTGGCCAGGGATGTTTATTCCAGGGAGCCTTGGCCCGTGCAACTCAGATCCAGTGGCAGTCTGCCTTGAAACCCTCCAAGGAAAGCCCTGACAGCTTATAGCAGTGTTTCTCACTGGTCTGCCTTGCTTTCCTTTCTTTTTTTTTTTTTTGCCCCTAAGAACCTTTATCTCTCTTCCCCCTTGAGAGGATGTCACCCTTGTTGAGAACGCACAGCTTAGAAGAAAAACTGAACTCTAGGACCGTGTGGCCCTGCCCAATTCCAAGCAGACTTTGGGCTTCCTGTGGTTCACAGCCCTGAGTCTCTCCCGTGACCTCTTCAAGCTGGCTGCTGCCTCAGGGCCTCTGCACCCCTCTGCTGACCCCCTGCTTGGAGCCCTCCTCCTCTTCCTCTGTACCTGCTTTATGTCCTTTTTCAGGCCTCAGCTCTTTGACCACCCTATTCAAAAGTGGTCTTCCACCCCAAAGCATTTTCTATCCTTTTCCTTGTTTGACGGTCTCCTTAATCCTCTTCACGACAAAGGACTCTCATCTGGTGTTTTTTCGGGACCTGTGTCTCCCTTCTCGCCAGTGTAAGAGCCGTGGAGCTGCGGTCCTGTCAATCATAGTGGCTGCTGGGTCCTCAGCACCTAGAAGGATGCTCATTCCCTGACTCTGAAATCGGATACAGGCCCTTTTTATAGCGCTGCCTTTCCCCATAGGTGCTTCGGGACTTGCCACCACTGCAGGCGGTTCCTGACTTGCCATCTCCTCTGGCCCTAGAACTGTGGTCAGCACAGGAGGCTTGCAGGGGGAGCTGGGCCAGCCAGGGCCAGAGAGGACAGCTCAGGGTTCTCTCCAATGGACTGGAAATGTCCAGGGCATGCTGGCCTCCCAGACACTGGGGAGCTTCCAGCAGACTGCTGGGGAAGAAACCTCTGAGGTAAAAATTCGAATTTTTAGAACAAAGAGGACAAGAATGATCACAGTCTGCACAAATAGACGCAATGTGAAGTACGGACTTAAAGTGGTTATTTAGCACCATGGAGACTGTTTGAATGCATTCAACCTCCAACAATGTCAAGTGTTTGGGGTGTTCTTTTTTTGGGCATGTGTCTAAACAGGGATGTGAAAGAATACATGAATAGCATAGGGATCTTGCTTTGTAACCTGTTACATTATTAAATGTGCCTATGAACATGATTTTCTGGTTATACACGCTTCCTGTATCTTTGGTATACTTGTTTCCTTAATTTCAATGATACTGGTTTGTGAAATAAGTAGGTGGTTAAGCAAAATGAAATAAACATATTCATTTCATTATACATAAATATCTTAATATTTGTTTCCTACATTGGGAAACCTGGTTAGAAACACAGCACTCAGGCTGTCTCCCCCAGCCCAACACTACAGCTTGCACATGGTAGGTGGGCATTAGTGCTGAGTAAAAAGCATGTGGTAACAAAATGCTTTGGCTTTGCAGCTTAGAGAAGAGCATCCATCTATCCATCCGTCCGTCCATCCACCCATCAGCCCATCAGCATTCTGTACTTGTTACTATGTATTCCAAATTCCCAAAAGGAAGGGCAGTTTTAGACAAATTAATGAGTTGCTCCAGGTCTCACGGAACTCAGAACCAAAGTCATGGTTGTGCCTTTCCTCTGTCCCTATTCAGGTTTTTAACAGGTGGTTGATTCTCCCAAGCCTCTCTTTTCGGCCTCCATCCATAGAAGGGTACCACCACCTTGTCAGTTTCATACCTGTCTGACCGTGCCACAGTGGCCATAGGGAACGTTGAAGATCAGGTAGCGCCCTGTGACTCGGGGGCGACACAGCTTATCATTTAAATGGATGTCCCAGGACGAGTAGCCCAGCCTCCGGAGGTAGCCTCGGTCAATGACGACTTGGAAAAGGTGAGGCCAGCAGGAGAGCTGGGCTGCAGAAGGGGGAGGATGGGGAGAAAGTTACAAAGAGAACCTGGAGCCCTCAGGGGTGTGAGTTATGTTTACTTTATAAAAGTACCATGGACAGTGCCCTGGGTTGGGACTGGTTTGGCTCTCATCACCCCCTACACTCAACTTGACTTCCATTGACTTTATATTTCCCCTTCTTTCCAAAAGTCATGTCATATCCACGGGGTCCTACCCACAGAACATGTCCCAGAGTCAGAGCCTCTTCTAAGGATTTAAAGGACAGCTCATCTCATATGGTAAGAACATCTGAGCCTGAACATGCATCTGAGCCTTTGTATGAGGATTAAGTTAGAAAAAGGGAATGGAAGCCAAGGGAGGGGGTGCAAAGGGACTTCCTCCCCAGCCTCCTAAAGCCCAGCAAGAGGATGGAGATACAAGAGATCTCAGGGTAGACACAGAAACTGGTCCCCTCACACAGTCTGTTCATTCTTCCACAGACAATGGGTCTCTTAGCTCCCCTTTTTGGAGTCTCACACCCTAGGAGGGAAGAAGACTTTACCGTTGTCCTTGGGTACCACAGAGTCAGCTGCACCTGGTGAAGGGGGACAAAGAAAAGCAAAGGTCAGCTGTGCAGAAGCACTGGACGGGGACAACATAGCCAGCAGTGGACGTGAACTGTAGGAAAAAGGGCTCATTGGATTCACCTATTAAAGCTGAAGCAATGGCCTGGAAATACTCCAGGGTGATGCAAGGGAAAGGAGGGCCCAGGGCCTCCTGATGGAGTTGGAGGGAGGGATTCTGGCATGGATAAAGTAGTGTTGAGAATGGTGTCATCAACACCAAGATTTGTTGGAGAGAGAGACTAGTAAATACAGGGCTTTGCAGGTTATAAAACTCATCGCATGGTTGAACCCTGGCTGGCGTCCCTTCCCATGCACATGGCGTGCATAGTAGCCCAGGCTGGGAAATGCACACTTCATGGCTATCAAGCCCTCCCCTCCCAGAAGCAAGGCAAGACAGAAACTCAGGGCCAGGACCCAGAAGGAAGCATGGCTGGCCAGATTCCCTCAGCCCTTCAAACGCTCTCAGCCCCAGACCACTGGTCCTTTGGCTGCTGAACCTGATGAAAAAGAAACCCTTTGGTGTATAATCTGAAAATAGAAGATAAATTACCATTTACAGGGGGCCCCCCAACAGAATGAGGAATAGCTGGAACTGTGAACAGACAGTAAAAGTGAGGATCTGGAGAAAAAGGACCCCTCAGCCCCAAGGCTGACTCACACTACATGGCTCCCTGTGGAATTAACTGTCTCAAGGGGACTCTGATAGCCTATTTGGGCCCCATTTCTATGCAAAACAAGAGAAACTTGCACATAAGGCACAAGGAACAGCAAGGATGCCTTTGACTCATCTACAAAAAAGTGGAATGGAAGAGCCAAAGTGAGCTAGCCCTGTTCACCAAACCTTAGCATTCCATCACTCTGTGAGATTTAGTGGATAAATTAAGGACAAATATAGGGCAGGATGACTCCACACAGAAGGTCTGCCCATGGAAGTCAAATGCCAAGACAAATGGCCAGTGACAAAAACTATTCACTGAATCTTGGATGAAAGGGACCAAGGGGAACCCAAGACAGTGCAGGGTTCTGCCTTCCAAGGGCTAGGTCAAGGTGGGGAAGGGACTCCACCTAGGACTGTGCCCTTATCAGAGGTTGAAAAGGGGACAACAGACAAATTCTATACTTTTTAATCATTTTTTTTTAAAGCTGTCACTTCTTTCTTTGGCTTCATAAACTTTTAACTATATTTTGGGACAAATACTGCACTGAACCGGAATTAGAAAAAACTGGCTAATAAAGTGCCACCTCTGTCTGATTAAAACATTTACCACCATGGCTATGTAATAAAATATGCTCTTTTATCCTAGAATCTGGGGCCATGGTCCACCTGACATTCCTCAGGCTGGTGAATTCTGACCTTAGGGATGCTTGGAGGGGAAAGAAAGGGTGGAGCCTTAGGAAGACCCCGGGGAGGGCCCGGCGTGGCAGGGGAGCCCGGGTACCTGCGCAGACCACGCTCGCGTCCTCCCAGTGCTGGCAGTCGTGGCGCGCCCAGCCCGCGTGGGCGCAGCGCTCCAGCGCATCCTCGGTGCCTGCACAGCGCACGTCGTCCAGCAGGATGGGCCCAGAGCCCGGGCCGAAGCGGCCGCGCCCCAGGGCGCTCAGCGCGCGCCCGCAGCCCAGGACGCGGCACACCACGCGGGCGTCCCTGATGCTCCAGTGGTCGTCGCACACCGTGCCCCACACGCCCTCGTGGCGGACCTCCACCCGGCCCTCGCAGCGGCCGCGCCCGCCCACCAGGCGCAGGGGCAGGTCTGAGGGAGGCAAGAGGCACTAACTCATCACATCTATCCAGTGAAGCTTCTTTTAATGAATAAAAGTCACATTGTAAGAACTGTAAGAACTATTATGGATACAGATTTTCAATTATAAAATAATTCCTGGGGATGTGATGTACAGCATGGTGACTATTATAGTTAATAAGACTGTATTATGTATTTGAAAGTTGCTAAGAGAGAACTTGCAAATTTTCATCTTGAGACAAAAATTTTTGTTGCTATGTTTGGTGATAGATGTTAACTCAAATTACTGTGGTGATCATCCACAGTATATACAAATATTAAATCATTATATTGTACACCTGAAACCAATTTTTATTGTTTATGTTATGTTAATATTATGTTACTATGTTAATTATGTTGATATGTTATATGTAAATATATTAATATGTTAATTGTGTTAATATATTAATGTTTATTGAGGTATCGATTATACCTCATGAAGACCTCTATACTATGTAATGTAGTTATTCCATTCCTAGATACACTCAAGAAAAAGAAAACACATGACCACAGAAAGATGTATAAATAGCAGAATTCTCAGCAGTACATAAAACCTGGAAACATTCAAATGTCCATCCACAGAAGAATGGACAAATAAATTGTGATATGCATGTTCATAATAAATTGTGGTATGTCCACACAATGCAACATTACTAAGCATAAACAATAAAAATGAAAAAAAAAAGAACAAATTACCAACATATGGAACCACCTGGGGCAAATCTTAGAAACAATTTGTTGGGACATCCCCAGTGGTCCAGTGGCCAAGACTCCGAGCTCCCAATCTAGGGAGCCTGGCTTTGATATCTGGTCAGGGAACTAGATCCCGAACACCACAACAAAGACCCATTGCAGCCAAATAAATATTTCTTTATAATTTGTTAAGTAAGGTTGAGAAGTCAGATGCAAAAACACATATGCTTTGATTTCATTTATACGAGATTCTAGAAAACCAAATCTAATTTATAGCGACAGAAAACAGACCAGTTGGCCTGGGTTCCCCAGGAAAGGATTTACTGTAAAGGGGCATGAGGGAACATTCTGGGGGGATGGAAATACTCTAGATCTTTTTTTTTTAATTTAATTAAAAAAATTTTTTGCCTCGTCCTGAGGCATGTGGGATCTTAGTTCCCTGATCAGAGATTGAACTGTGCCCCCTGCATTGGAAGCACGGACTCTTAACCACTGGACCACCACTGAACACAACTGAGGGACACAACTGAGCGACTGTGCGCACACACACACCACTGAAGTCCCAGAATGCTCTAGATCTTGATTGTGGTGGTGCTCACACAGTTGGATATATTAGACAAAACTCACAGATGTGTGCAATTTACTGTACATAATTACACTTCAAAAAAGGTAATTTAAAAAGTAAAACTAATTTAAAAAGAAAACCTAATTATGTAGGTGGTGCTACACCCACAATGTGTATAAAATGATTTGCCTTTATACAAATTGGTTGCCAGTGACTATTTTTCAATTTCCTGCTCTGCTCAGCACATAGAAGATGCTCAGTGAACGTTAACAAACATCTCTGGCACCTCTTCTCTGTGACTGAAATGCCCTGGTCCAGGATAGTTGCTCTCCTCATCATCGATGGTTACTGAGACACTGGAAGCAAGATAACAATTCTTGTTCCAACTATGAATAAAGGCAAACATCTGAGTGAGGTCTTGAGAGGTGCATCGAGGCTTCTAACCTACAAAACGTACGTGTGTGCACACATCTGTACCTGCACATACGCACCTAAAAGCTATAAAGTTTTCTGTAAAGGGTAGGAAATTTCAATGAAAAGGAAATAACAGTATTAATAATGATCTGATAGTTTTAGTGCTTAGAAACAAACAAAAATTACCAGGTAACGGGGTCACTTCCTCACCAACTGAAACTGAAACTGTAGAAAAGAAAAAAATAAGCTTAAACATATGCATATCCTCAAAGTCACATATTTATATTCAAAGCAGAAAATGAACCAAATGTTTTTTCTAAGTTTAGACACTAATGCTTTTTAAAAACTTTTTGCTTTAGTTTGGGTGCCAAAATACTGTTCATTAGGTTTTATCTTTTTTGTCCATTAAGTTGCATCAAAATGTAACAAGTAGTGCTGTTTATTTTCCAAAAATTAAATTATTGATTTATTTTTAAAATTTTTTGGCTGTGCTGTGCAGCATGTGGGATCTTATTTCCCTGACCAGGGATTGAACCTGTGCTCCCTGCATTGGAAGCATGGAGTCTTAACCGATACTTATCAAACAATTTATTCAATGATCAGAAAAATTTTACAAATGCACTGAAGTTTTGAAAGGAAGAATTCAAAACATTAGATTTTTACGAGGGCTGAAAATGAAATAAAGAAAATCAAGTGAGATTCCAGAAATATTTTTAGATAAGAGAGAGACCATATCTAATATTAAAATCCCATATGAAAGTATTCAGAAGGAAGCAAGGCAGGAAGAGTAACAATGGGCTTTATGACAGCGTTTGGTTGTATAAACTACTATAAAACTAAGGATTAATTTAGCAACAGGCATATGATTGTTACCAGGTGATGATGTCGATACTGTTGAAACCAGATCTGTGGCTGCCAAAAAAATTTCCAGTGAAAAGAAAGCTTTAACATTTGAATTCATTGAAATTTTATGCTGTAGACCACAATTTAAAAAAAAAAATAAGACTGTTTTAAGCTGTATATAAAAGAATCCACTCTGCTCATTTATCTTGTGGTCTTGTGCATGCAGGGGGTGAACAGGGTATGTGAGGTTGGTCTTTAACAAGGTAGATTAACAACAATTCCCATTATAAGCATTTACAATGTGTCATAATTTACGACTCTAATTCTTACCATAAACATGCCAGCCAAGTATTATCACTATAATACTTATATATTATAAGTATATAAGGATGTGGAGACTCAGCTTATACACATCTGTGAGTGCGTGTGTGTGATAAGTCACTTAAGTCGTGTCCAACTCTTTGCAACCTTATGGATTGTAGCCCGCCAGGCTCCTCCATCCATAGAATTCTCCAAGCAAGAATACTGGAGTGGGATGCCATGCCCTCCTCCAGGGGTCATCCCCACCCAGGGATGGAATTCACATCTGTTACATCTCCTGCATCAGCAGGCAGGTTCTGTACCACTAGCGCCACCTGGGAGGCCTTGTACACATGCCTGGATCACCCACAATTCAAACCCGAGAGACCCCAAAGCACGCTCTTCCAACACCCCTCTGCCTTTCAGGGCATAGGATGTGGGAGTCGCATTCGCTCTGGCTCCACGAGGTAAATCAGGAATGCGGGGGTAGGGGGTGGTTAGTGGCTTGGAGCTTCCCCAGCCTTTCCTGTCCTCTCTCCCCACCTCTGTTAGGGAAAAAGGAAGCGTCTCTTCTTGGCTGGATTCTTTCAGAAAGCCACTCATAGAGCTACTACAGAGAGCAGAGAGATACCTGGTGAAGAAGGAGCTTCGCTTGAAGTGGGAGTCACATCTGCAAACAAAGAAGGATCAAACTCGAGTATTAGTGAAAAGGAGATGGAATGATTTTTTTCAAAAACAGTGTGGTTGAAAACAGAAGAAAGTGAAAGTGAAAAGCTCAGTTGTGTCCGACTCTGTGACCCCATGGACTGTAGCCCACCATGCTCCTCTGTCCATGGGATTTTCCAGGCAAGAATACCGGAGTGGGTTGCCATTTCCTTCTCCAGGGGATCTTCCTGACCCAGGGATTGAACCCGGTTCTCCCACATTTTACGCAGACACTTTACCGTCTGAGCCACCAGGGAAGTGGTGAATGGATAAAACCAACACTATCACAGTCCATCCCCTAGTGGGTGTGTCTGGGTGGAGGGGTCAAAGCATCGCCTGAATCATTACAGGACCACGCAGCAGGTGGAGGTGTGGACCCCCAGCCCTCTTGGGCACATGCAATCAAGACCAGTGTGACAAGCAGGTGTTCCCTGGTGGAGGGACCACTTCTGTGTCTGTGCGTGAACGAGAACGTGAAGCTTAATTTCTGTGAAAAGGAGGCTGGGACTTCTGCTTATATTGGGGCTTATTCTTTAGACAAAATATTCAATGTATATGTTCACTTCTTAAAGAGAAAGAGGGGAGTTTAAACTTAGGAAATGTGACAGGCAGAAAACATTACCAGAGAGGGTGTCCACTTCTGCTGAGGCTGAGAACACATCTGCGCATGAACAAAGAGAACAGGACACTTAGCAACGAGAAAAAAGATACTTCGTGTGTCTTTTCATTGGGGTTTACTTTGTGGCCAAAATGGTCGTTAAGCGGGCTTGTTTTCTAAATAGGACTCGAAAGTAAGAAGCTAGTCTGCTTCATTTAAACACCGCAGTGAGAGAGCATTTACCAGATGGAGAGGTCATATCTGCTGAGGTTGAAGCGAGATCTGTAGAAAAAGAGATGAAGAAACTTATATACCAGTGGAGAAGACTCCTGGGTTTTTACTGAGGCTGTGTTGGGTACAAAACATCCGTGCGACAGCCTAGTCTGATCAATGGAACTCCAAGAAGAGACGCTTATGGGACACTAGAGAGTGCTTTACCTGGTGTGGAGGTCACACTGGCTGACAACGAAGCTGCAGATGAACAAAAAGAACAAGGCAGCAATAAGACAGCCACACCAGGCATACATGTTTCTATAAGATAACGAAGATGTAAAAATGGCCAATGAAGATCAGTATGACTGACTTGGCTTGTCTGCCTACCGTCTAGACAGGAGCTATAGCACGGCATCTCCAAATCCTCTACTGCCCCAGGGTCCGACTCTGCGACCCCATGGACTGTAGCCCACCAGGCTCCTCTGTCCATGGGATTTTCCAGGCAAGAATACTGGAGTGGGTTGCCATTTCCCCTGGGTCTCCTCTTGGAGACCCTTCCCTTCTCCCCTTGGAGGCTAGCTGTTCAGAGGGCAACAACCATTGGTCCAAGTTTCTCCATTGTATGGTGTTCATCTAACAAAGATTCCATAAATGGCGGACTTGCTTTTCCCTGCTTCCCCTTAAATGAGTGGGAGACAGTGACCCAGGAAAGGGTGACCTCTGCAGACCGGAACTTTCCCTAGGTAGGCTGTCTCAAGATCTAGACTGAGGGTGAGGAGGAGTATAAAAAGTCCATTTGTCTCATACTAAGAGATGCCCTGCATCTCTTAGCTTTATCAGTTGCTGCTAAGTCGCTTCAGTCGTGTCCGACTCTGTGCGACCCCATAGACGGCAGCCCACCAGGCTCCCCCGTCCCTGGGATTCTCCAGGCAAGAACACTGGAGTGGGTTGCCATTTCCTTCTCCAGTGCATGAAAGTGAAAAGTGAAAGTGAAGTCGCTCAGTCATGCCCAACTCTTAAGCGACCCCATGGACTGCAGCCCACCAGGCTCCTCCATCCATGGCATTTTCCAGGCAGGAGTACTGGAGTGGTGTGCCATTTTCTTCTCTGAGCTATATCAGCAATAAAGACCGTATTTTGGTTCTGACTCTGATGCTTTATGTCATAATTACTTCAACACCTGGAGTAGTGTAGAGCATCTTCTTTATTGTCCTTCACCCAAATAAATCTCTAACACTATTTGTCAAGTTATCAAGTCCAAAGTCACACGGGTGAAAATATGTGGGTTATTTTCAAATCTCTTTTGATACTGATTTCTAACATTATTCCAGAGTGATAAGAGAACAGACTCCCTATGAGTTCAATACCTTTAGACCATGAAATTTTTGCACCTCGTTTCATGTTCCTGGATATGTTCTAGTGTTTTCTAGTTTACAGTCTGTGGCAACTTGAATAGAATTTGTATACTATTTGTGTGAAAAATGTATAAATCTTAATTATGCTGAATTGCTTCATGGTTCTTTTCCTTCTAGTTTTCTGTATATTCATTCTATTAATTTTTGAGAGTTTGATATTCAAACTCCAACTAAAACTCTTAATTTATCTACTTAAAAATAATTGTAATATATCATAGAACTATATGTAACTTTGTCCTGTTCCAAGTCTCCTGTAAATGTGTTATCATACTTTCATAATTTAAAAAATAAGAAAGAGGAAAAAAAAAAGTTACACAATAACTCCTCAGATAATGGCATCACTCAAAGTCTAACAACATCCGAGAGGAGAGCTATTTATTACCCTGGTCGACTCTGCATCCCTCACTACCTTGGTACGTGGCCATCTTCACTGAATGCTGGTTGAACATTCAGAAGGATCAGTAAAAGCCATGGTCTGACTCTCCACCAGTCTGACAACACCTACATGATGGCTGGTGTTCAGGAGAAGGTTCCTTCATGGACAGTTGACATTCGTCCACCAATCAGTCCAGCGAATGACCATTGCTTGTGTTTGGCTGAATTGGCTGGACTAATTCACCCTTGGCCCACGCAGTTAGTGTGGCCTTTTTTAAGTCAGGTCAGTATAAACATATTTTATTTTAGTATTATTTTTTTAAATTTTTTTTAGTATAAACATATTTTAAAGCTTTCAAAGAATTTATCATAAGTGAAGTAAGCAAGAAAGAAAAACACCAATACAGTATACTAACGCATATATATGGAATTTAGAAAGATGGTAACAATAACCCCGTATACGAGACAGCAAAAGAGACACTGATGTATAGAACAGCCTTTTGGACTCTGTGGGAGAGGGAGAGGGTGGGATGATTTGGGAGAATGGCACTGAAACATGTATAATATCATATATGAAACGAGTCGCCAGTCCAGGTTCGATGCACGATACTGGATGCTTGGGGCTGATGCACTGGGACGACCCAGAGGGATGGTATGGAGAGGGAGGAGGGAGGAGGGTTCAGGATGGGGAACACGTATATACCTGTGGCGGATTCATGTTGATATATGGTAAGACCAATACAATATTGTAAAGTTAAAAAATTAAAAAATAAAATAAAATAAAAGAATTTATCATAAACATATTTTAAAACTTTCAAAGAATTTATCATGACATAAATAGTTAATGAGCTCATTGGAAAATCAAATAATTTATAAGCAAGTAATTTATAAGAGAATAATTTATAAGACAGATAAAGCCCGAAAGAACATCAAAATTAATTACCTGTCAAGGTGGTTACAGCAATACTCAGAGATGCTGGAGATAAGAAAAGACAATTGATCAAAACTTGCCAAATGGCAATAAACACTTGTATTATAGTTAATTTATTTTCTTCTCTCTGTCCCTGGGGCATAGAAACCATACGTGCATGCGTGCGTGCTCAGTCATGTCCGACTCTTGTGCCTCTATGGACGGTATCCTGCCTGGCCCTCAGTCCATGGGATTTTCCAGGCGAGTGGGTTGCCATTTCCTACTCCAGGGGATCTTCCCAACCCAGCGATCACACCTGAGTTTCCTGCATTGCAGGTCAATTTTTTTTTTACCCACTGAGCCTTTGGGGAAGCCTACAGAAACCACGGACCTCTTTTATTTAATCAGTAAGTCTTGATTCATGTATCTATTCTGGTAGCACTGTGCTAAACGCTGGAGTGGGGCAACGAGCAAAACTAGGTATGGCTCCTGCTCTACAGAACTGCTTCTGTGACAAGCGCTATGGAGAGCTGCGCGATCCTGTGAGAACCGGCAACAGGCAGCTGACCCGGCCAGGGAGACCCCCTCTCTGCCTCCCTGACCCCTCGAGTCCCCATGCCTGCTGCAGGGTCTGGCCCAGACGAGGCGCTGTGCTCCAAAGACAACAACACCCTGACGATACACCTCCCCAGAGCTGTCCTAGTCTTGGCCCTGGTGGCATGACACAGGCAACCTTGCTGTCTCATCCGTCTACATTTGCAGTGGGCAGAGGGCATTACCAGGTGAAGGAGTCACTTCTGCTGAGGTCGGAATGATGCCTGAATATGAAATACAAACAGCAAAGTTAGTCAGTGGATCAGAAAGTTCTTATTCTTTTTCTAATATACACGATTGTGCCTTTCCTATTATCTCATTAACCAGGCTTTGCTGTTGGAAAAATTTAAGTGTGAGAACTGTCTCCCACTCTCTTGAATAAAAGTTTAAGCACCTCAATTAAACACACGAGTGGTGTGTCCCCTGAACTACTGTGTTTTTACACACACAGAGTCAACCAAAGTGGAAACATGCTCTGCAGCCACTTCCCTGTTATCAGGCCCCGCTCTGAGGTTAAATGTTTATTAGGCGGTTTTAAATCTTTTCTATGCAATGATAATTGACACCTATTGCCACTTTAGTACCACAGTCAAATTGTCTGTTGTATTCTGTGTTAAATTTTTTCCTATTTTGTTGTCTTCCTAATTAAGGCTTATCACTTATCCTATCTCTTCCAGATAAACTGTACATTTCTCTGTCTCTTAAATACAGATCTTCTGTTCATTAGACTGTCGGAGCCTCTGGCAAAATGGCAAGAGGGATGGTGTGAGCAGATGCAAACTATTATATATGGGATGGATCAACAGCAAGGTCCTGCTGCATAGCACAGGGAACCATCCTGTGGTAAACCATAATGGAAAAGAATATAAAAATGTGTTTATATGTATGTAACTGAGTCACTAGCTGTACAGCAGAAATTAGCACTGTAAGTAAAAGTGTAAATCAACTATCCTTCAATAAACTTTTTTTGGATAGCAAAAATAAAAACATGAGCTGTTATAAATTAAAACTCTTCTGAAAGAAAACAAGTTTCCCTGTCCTCTTAAACAGAAGATGCTGGTCATATTTTAACTTGCATGATTCAGGCTCATTAAGAAGAAACCATTGCTGTTCAAGGTTGTATTAAGGAGGTATCGCAAAGGATGTTGAGTTTAGTGGGTATTTTTGCTTCCTATTGTGATATTAGAAAGGCTGGTGACACTGAATGGTTTTCTGAGCCCTTCTGTGGCTGTCTGTCAGCATTTCCTGCCCTGACCACTGTGGCTCTTCTATGAGGTCTCCCCCTTCCAGTCTCTGCACCCCCTCCCCAATCTGTTTTCTACCATAATACACCGTCAGCAGGGAGACCAGAGCGCCAATCGTTAAAGTGTGTGTAGGAAGTATGAACAGTAGACTCTGTGGATCACTCCCAGGTGTATGCAAGTGCTTTCCTTGAATGTTGGGACCTACTTCACTGTATATTTGTCTATTTCTGGATTCTAGTCTATTTTCCAAGGGATTAATTCAGCCAAGTGACCCCTGGGCCAACAGTACTCTTTAGGTAGAATTTCAACACATCAATATCTCTTAACATTAGTAAGAAGACAAATCAGCAGAAAACTTGTTACCAGTCGTAAGGACCAAATCTGTGGCTGAAACTGAGGCAGGAACTGTCAAAACAAGCACAATTTATAGAAAACTGTAATTAAATACCATTCTTTTCAATCACATTCATTGGTAAAAATTTTAAAAAAATTATCCTGCTTACAAATTATATCCCAATCTTGTTTATATTTGACTATGCTCTGTTACTATTTGATTCTCCTGTTCTCCTTTCCATTAAGCTAAGAGAAATAAATAGTGGGGGAAGTGATACTTGGGTCTGGGACCCAGGAGATTTGGGTTCTAGTCTCTTCTCTGTGTGTAAACAGGCATGTGACTTTGGACAAGTTCCTTTGCATCTCAAAACTTCAGAGGATGCATCTGAAAAACCGAGTCCATGGACTAGCAGCACCTGCACCATCCTGTGAGAAAGGCAGACATTTAAACCCCACCCCACCCCTCACTCTCGCTCAAGGATCTGAATCGAAATCTGCATCTTAAGATCTCCAGGTGATTTATAGACACATTAAAATTTGAGAGCCACCAAGCATCCAAGTGGAGATGACTCCAGGTCCAGAAATAATTGGCACGGGCCAGGAGGAAACTAGACAGACAGCATGTGCCCATAAAGGGAAACCCGTCCCCTCTCTGCCGTGGACAATCGGTGCCCTGTGAAAATTCACACTTGTATTTCCCAGCCTCTGGCTTCCCCATCAAAGCTTGAAGTCTGGACTTTTATATGAAATCTCCTACTTTTAAAATGTGGTATTAAAAAGAATGAAACTTAGCATAGGCAAAACTCTGTTGTCTGAAACAAAACCCATCTGTAGGTCAAAACTAGTCTGCCAGCTGCATCTTTGTAACTTCAGGTCTGAACAATCTCTAAGATTTCTTCCGACTCTTGTAAAGATGTTACACTGTGATGATGCCATATTGAATTTGTCCTTGGCTGAGAGATCTGGTAGCTGATTCTCGTAGATCCAACAAGGAGACATATCTGTTTCATCGTCTGATTTTCCATAGAACATCCATTTCTATCAAGTTTGGCAGAGGGCTCCGAGACTTTAAAAATAGGAACCCTGAGCTACTTACATCACTGTTTACAGTTCGGAGAATATTTGAATTGAATTGACTTGGGTTGAGATGGTATTTCTCCAACTTGCTTGGTTGTATATTGATAACTCAGGTCCTAAGATGATCCCCAGTGTCCACAAGAGGGGAGTTTACAAAGGACATGTGAGTTGCTCACTTAGAGAACCAGGCAGGCCGCAGGAGGTGGCAGCACACACATCCCTCAGGGATGCGACAACAAGCTCCCATCACTGAGAGCTTGCCCAGGAGTGTGCCAGCCAATCCTCGGACAAGTGCCACCCTCCCATTCTGCAGATGATGAAACAGAGGCTCTGAGAGGGAAGGGGACTTGGCCAGTTGTCACCCAAAGGTATAAGGCTGGAGCCAGACCATAATCCCAGTTTCTCTGGCTCCAAATTCTGTGATGCTGCATTTCTACTCAAACCCGGAAGGTCTCAGCAGTCAAAGAAGTTTGAGAAACATTCCATAGTGCCAAGTTTAAAGACGATCCCTTAGGGTAGGGCTTGTCAGAGCTTGAACATTTTAATAGAATGAATCCTCAAGAGAGGGGTATTGTATTTCCCCAACTTATTTTGGGCTTCCCTTGTGGCTCAGCTGGTAAAGAATCTGCCTGCAGTGCAGGACCTGGGTTCAATCCCTGGGTTGGGAAGATCCCCTGGAGAAGGGAAAGGCTACCCACCCCAGTATTCTGGCCTGGAGAATCGCATGGACTGTATAGTCCATGGGGTCGCAAAGAGTCAGACACGACTGAGTGACTTTCACTTCCACTTTCAACTTAGCCATGCAAATGCTTTTTTTCTTTTTTTTGGCTGCGCAGCATGTGGGATCTTAGTTCCCGGACCAGGGATCGAATCCTTGTCTACTGCAGCAGAAGCACAGAGTCTTAACCACTGGACCACCAGGGAAGTCCCGTAAATGCTTTATAAAAATTCGCCTATCATTGGATTGGTGTGCTATAATGTGAAACACACATGGGAGATGTTGGACTCGATTGTTTCCTGAAAATGCAGACTAGTGGTATATTTTTTGCCTGAGACGCCTGAAGTCCTGTGAGTTAAAAATTAACTCACTGAATTCCCAAATGTGTGGACACTGTTGGGAGTATGAACAAAGCTCCTGACTTCTCTACTGTGGCACCGAGGACTGAGAAGCACGATGAACACAGTGTCCTATGTACTGAAGGCATGTAATCAGTATCTGTCCAATTCACGCCTACGTTACTCAAGAAATATATGAGTACTCTATGTTAGTTTGATATGAGCTTGATGATTATCTTCATATGAGGTATAAACTTTAACCCTAACTGTATGCAAGGCAGTCTATATATATATATGATTTATATCAAGCTAGCAAGAAAATAAAATTACCAGGTGAGATGATCATTTCTGTGGCTGACGCTGAAATGATAAAAACAAACCAGAGACCAAAATAAGATAAAATCCAAACAAAAATCCCACCCACTTATAAGAAATTTAGAAGATACCGTTTTATTGGGTTGGCCACAAGGTGTGTTTGGGTTTTCCAGTTCCAGCTTAGGGAAAACCCCAAATGCACTTTATGGCCGATCCAATATTTTAAAGATTTGTACCTCAGATATGCAAATTAGATACAAAATGACCTGAAAAGTGACATTAAAGATAAAGGTTGCTTGGGTGAGACTGGAACAGAGACAGGGATGCATGAGGCAGGAAGTGGGAAGCAAACATTTATTATTGTGGGAACAGTGTGATCTCCCTGGGTGGATCAGAAAGCCTGTTTCCTGGATGCAATGAAGAGAAAACATTACCTAGAATTGCAAAGTACTAGGAACCTTCCTGGGCTTCCAGGGTGGCTCAGTGGCTAAAGAATCCACTTGCAAAGCAGGAGATACAGGGAACACAGTTTTGATCCCTGGATCAGGAAGATCCCCTGGAGAAGGGGATGGCAACCCACTCCAGTATTCCTGCCTGGAGGATCCCATATACAGAGAAGCCTGTGGGCTACAGTCCATGGGGTTGCAAAAGAGTCGGACACGATGGAAGTGACTGAGCATGCACATACAGGAACTTCCTAATCCTGACTTAAGGTTTCTAACATTGGTTTCTCATCTTCATCCAACAAACTAGCTTATGACATAGTACTAAGTTGTCTTAAGTGTTAGGAAAAAGTGGTTGTTTAACACAAGAAAGGGTATTATGAGCCCTGATTCGGTGTTCATTTATTCTTGTAATGATCTATCATGGCTAAAACACAGAGATGATCTTGAAGCCTCGCAGTGGAATGTAAGCACCCTGAGGGCAGGATGGCTGTCTGCTGCTCTCATTACTATATTCACCTAGAGTCGCGTCTGGTGAATATAAAGCACTCAGTGCCTGTGTGCTCAGTCCCGTCCTACTCTTTGAGACCCCATGGACTGTAACCCACCAGGCTCCTCTGTCCATGGAATTCTCCAGGCAAGAATACTGGAATGGGTTGCCATTCCCTCTCCAGGGTATCTTCCCAATTCAGGGACTGAACCCACATCTCTTACATCTACTGCATTGGCAGGGAGATTCTTTACCACCAGTACCACCTGGGAAGCCCAAAGTGCTCAGCAAATTCTGTTAAATAAATGGATGGATGAACTGAATCCTATTCTTCTGGTCTTTGCTCTATAAAAGTAAGAGAAGCTGGGCAGTGGGTGTTTTCATTTCATCAGATTTCCATTTCTATTTTACATTTTTTGGCAGTCTCGTATAGTGCATAATTGGGCCGAATTATCAAAAGAAGAAAGGGAAACTATCTCAAATCATTGGGGCCAAAAGAAATAGCGTTGACGCTTTCACAAGGGGCATAGGTGAGAGGAACCCGGTTTTGTTCATGGAATTTCCCAACACAGCACTACTAAGTCAGCTTTAAAGCTCAGAGCAGATCATTTCAAGACACAGGAAGTACAATGAATTACCCCAGTGGGTGGATGATAGAGGGGACCTGGCAATTCCTTGAAGATGGGAGAGACTGGACTCTAAAGTGAACTCAAGGGTGTTGACTCAGCAATGGGTAGATCAGCAAATGAAGAGAGGCTAGGAATGACCCAGAGACCCGATGAACAATGTTGAGAAGGGGACTTGACCTTGTGTTTAGGGGACCCTGATGGGACTCAAGCTTCCTCATAAGTCATTCGCCTGCCCTGGAGTCCCAAACCCTGTGGGGTCGGCCTGCTTGGCAGACAGGGCTCTGCTGCTTGGGGAGGATGCCAGGTCTCAGGGAAGTCCTGGGACCTGTGCAGACGGCCCCGGCATCCTCATGGGGTCGACACTCAACGAACAGGCCAAGGTGCTGGCACCCGCCCAGGTGGGCCTATCACCCGTGCACGGCACGTGGTCCAGGGAGATGGGGCCGAAGCCATTACCACACAGACTGCTCCTCGGGGCCACCAGCCCAGCTGCCGGCACAGCACCCAGGCATCCGGCAGGTCCCGGGGTCATCACACACTGTCCCCCAGGTGCCGTGATGGTGGATCTCAACGAGGCCCTCACACCTGCTTCCTGCTGCTGGCCAGCCTCGCCATGGGCAGATCTATGGGAGCCCAGAGCCAGGCGGGCTTGAGAAGCTTCCCTCCCTTCTCAAATGAGAGGACTCTCCAGCTAGAGAATCAACCCCAGTTTGCGGGTGCTTTGCATATATTCATGGGGAATGACATGCACAGAAAAAAGAAAAGGACTGCTTTTCTGTATCTGAAATTTAGCACAGACTCTACAGTGCTCTCCTCACTGGGCAGTTTCTTTATGGGAACGCAAGTGACCTTGCTGGCTTTGTAGCAGACGAAGTATGCGCATGCATGCACACTTAGTCACGTCCGATTCTTTGCGACCCCACAGACTGCAGCCCACCAGGCTCCTCTGTCCATGGATTTCCCAGGCAAGAACAACTGGAGCAGGTTGACAGTTCCTTCTCCAGGGGATCTTCCCGACCCAGGGATGGAATTTGCATCTCCTGAGTCTCTTGCACTTCAGGCAGATTCTTTACCACTGAGTCATCAGGAAAGCCCCTTGAAGGAGACACACACCTAAAAATAACCTTCTGGGAATTTCCCTGGTGGTCCAGGGGCTAAGACTCCATGCTCCCAATGCAGGGGATCAGGGTTGAATCCCTGATCTAGGAATTAGATCCCGCATGCCACAGGTAAGGCATGACATGGCCAAGTAAATAAATTATAAATAAATAAAAATAACCAGCCTTCATCCTCTCTCGGGTGTCATTTCTCAAGTTGTTTCTCTCAAAATTAAACACAGTTCAGCTGAAGGCTTAGGATTCAGACTGCTTTTCTAGCCCTGATCTCTCAAAGTATATTATGAAATTTTCAGGACAAAGTTATTTTCACTTTTCTTGAATTTGAAAACTATATTCATTGGAGAATGATAGAGGAAGTCAGAGGTTAGGAGAACAAGTAGCATAAGAGATGGTATCATTTCTCAAGAAGGTAAAGGATTTGGTCAAGTGACACTGAGCCCTGAATTAAAAGCAGGTGAAGTCGATCCTCAGATTCTGAGTCCCAGAGTTTGGGGCTGGTTGGTGGGCTTCCTCTTTGAGAAGAATCCACCAGAGTCCTGTGTGGGTCAGGGCCTTCATAAGGCCTTTCCATGACTGAGGGCAGGTGGGTTATTTGTTCTCCCTGAAAAGGTCCCTACATGAGGAACACCCACCTTCCTTTAATGAGCCGATTTTACTCCATACAGGACTATGAGAATAATGTCGGCTACATTTCTCTTGGCCACTAATGGCGGGACCCCAGCCTTAGAAAAACAGATACAAAATATAAGAATGGAAACAGTACCTATTGGTTGGTAAACATGTGACTGTTCCCCAGGATTTGAAGTAACTATAGAGATTAAAAAAAAAAAAAATAAGTCACCATGAGGACATTCCAAACAAGCACAATGAAAGTTCATATTCTTCTCAGTGAAGGGAAAGTGTTTGTCGCTCAGTTGTGTCCAACACAGCATGCCAGGCTCCTCTGTCCATGGGATTCTCCAGCAAGACTACTGGAGTGGGTAGCCATTCCCTTTTCCAGGGGACCTTCCCAATGCAGGGATCAAACCCAGGTCTCCTGCACTGCAGGAGATTCTTTATTGTCTGAGCCACCAGGGAAGCCCATGTTCTTCTCAGGTACCATCCTAATCACACATATGAGTTTGCCTTTAAACCATCCCTTCTAATCTCTCATTAAATAGTTGCCATTTAAAATATGATAGCTCGTAAATGTGTACACATCATTCCGATTAGTAATAAGGAAATAGCAGAAATAAGAGTGATGCTGTTCCTGATAGCTCAGCTGGTAAAGAATCCGCCTGGAACACAGGACACCCCAATGTGATTCCTGGATCGGGAAGATCCTTTGGAGAAGGGATAGGCTACCTACTCCAGTATTGTTGGGCTTTCCTGGTGGCTCAGCTGGTAAAGAATCTGCCTGCAATGCAGGAGACCTGGGTTCGATCCCTGGGTTGGGAAGATCTCCTGGGGAAAGGCTACCCACTCCAGTATTCTGGCCTGGAGAATTTCATGGACTCTATATAGTCCATGGGGTTGCAAAGAGTCGGACACGACTGAGCGACTTTCACTTTCACTTTGGGATCATGCAGATATGGCCCCCTAGGATGGGGGCATCTTGTTAGTGCCACAGAATTAAGGGGCAGCATCCCAGGCCCCAGGTAGGGGTGTTCCCAGGGGAGAAGCTGCTCCTGCCCAGGCCCACCTGCCCCCAGACCTTCCTGTCTCTGGCCCCCATGGCCTCTGCAGCATGAGCCACCATTCTGGGTCAAGAACTAGTGTCTCAGAGTCTCACCGAAGTGCAGCTCTCACATGCAGGAGCAATGACATAACATGCTAACACCCAGGACAGCCTCTCCTCTGGGTACAAAGCAGGGCCCCCACGGGACTGGGGGCAGCTTCACATTCTGGGAGGGTGGAAGGGTCAGGACCTCAGAGCAGCATGATTAAGGAAAGTTAAGACTGGGAAGGAAGGCCAGCGTGGGGACCCTGCACCAGATGGCTAGTCACCAATCAGCAAGTAAAATGGATGTGAGCGCACAAGTACCTGGATTCCCAGCAGCTGCTGAATCTGCAGAGATAAAGGAAACAGGAGGATGGATTAACAGAAGCCAGGGTGGCGGAGTGGTTCAAAGATCATGGTCTCAGTTAGCATGCTGCTCAACAGGCCTGGGAAACAACTGTCCTGAAGCGTCCAGGGCTGTGCCTCTGGGTTTTCACAGCCAGCTGTGGGCTGTCTCACCTGGCTAAAATCTTGGAGCTAGTGATTCAGACAGTTTGCCTTGGCAACCAAAATACCACCACCAACAGTAAAATAATTAAAGTTTTTGCACATTTGTGTTTTTGTGTGTGTTTAGTCACTAAGTTATGTCTGAATGTTTGCGACCCACTGAACTGTAGCCCACCAGGCTCCTCTCCCCATGAGATTTCCCAAGGAAGAATACTGAAGTGGGTTGTCATTTCCTCCTCCTGGGGATCTTCTTGACCCAGGAATCGAACCCAGATCTCCTGCATTGGCAGGAGGATTCTTTTTGTACATTGACAATGTATTATATGCTTGACTACGTATTCTACATGGAATGTTTCACTTAATCCACCCATCAGCTTTATGAAATAAGTGCTATTAGTTTCTTTATTTTACAACTGATTAATCTTTGCAGACACTCAAGCTGGATGGTGTCCTCCCATATATTAAACAGCTGGCATATTTTTCAGAGTTAGAATAGAAATCTGCTATCTGGAGTACAGTGAAAGGTTGAAAGCGTGGAGGAATTCCAGACTCAATGTGCAAATTCCAGGCTTGGCCTGGGCAGCCCTGCGCCTGGCCCAGAAGACACCTGTGCTCACCTGAGCAGACGACACCAGCGTCTTCATGGTGCCCGCAGTTGTGGGTGAACCAGCCGCTGTGAGGGCACTGTGCCAGGGAGGACTCACTGCCTGTGCAGTTGACATCGTCCAAGAGAATGCTGCCTGCCCCGGGGCTGAATCTGGCCCCCGGGAGGGCAGACACGGCCCGGCCACAGCCAAGCTGCCTGCAGACCACGTGGGCATCCTCGATGGACCAGCTGTCGTCACACACGGTGCCCCAGGTGTCGGCATGGCAGACTTCCACTCGGCCCTCACACCGGCTTGACCCATCAGCCAGCCGCAGGCCCAGACCTTGGTGGATAATCCAAACAATGACGCCCATCAAGGCTCGTGCAGAGAGGCCACTGAAAGAGTCAGTATCTCTTGGAAATTGGGCACTGACCATGGATGAGAACAAATCTACTCCCCCCCTTCATTTTAAGTTTGCCCTGGGTATTACTTTGTGTTTTTTCAGCATTACAGCTGACTAAGAAATGGTTTTGCTCCTTAGCCAGCTGCTCCAGAGCCCTGCCTCCCTGCACAGCTGCCCCTTCTTGCTGTGACGTCTTGGTCTCTGGCACTCACAGGGTTTGTTGGATTTTTCATGAGAAGCTATCAGGCACACACTAACTGGTGTGTGGACATGTGTGTGTGTGTGTATAAGATTCTCTGAGAGCCTTGTACACACTGATCAAGTGACAAGAACAATAATTTGCATGTACATTATCCCCAGGATCAGGTGTCACCACATGCAATGATGCTCTGGGAAGTATAAAGGGCAGTCATCGCAGGCCGCTCCCCACGGTCAAAGGGCAGTGTTACAAAAAAAGAGTAGAGGTTGGATATGTTCAGAACACAGCTGAGGGGAGCTCACAGCAGGACTGGGTGGAGATGTGGGGTCAGCCAGGTACTCCCATTCCAGCCTTGCTGGCTTCCACTCTGGTTCCCACAAGCCATCCTTGCATCTCACAGCCTCTTTCCTCTCCCTTTCTAAAGGCGGATTTTCTAGGTGAACCTGGACTTCATCAGCCCTTCCTTCAACAGCAGCCATGTGTATGGCCTGAGGCTGCGGAGGAAGGTGCTTTCTGCAGGGACATTTTCTCCCATGGTAATGCTGGAGCTTTTCTGACCTAAAACTGTGAAAGGGAAGGCAGTTGAAGAAAGTGGGAAAGATTACCTGTTGATGTGGGCACCTCTGTCGGCACTGGAAAAGATGCTAAGGACAGACAGAACATGAAAGAAAAAATTATACAACAACCTCTTTAAGTGTCAAACATATTTAACTCTCAGTCAAAACTTGAGGGGGGAGGGCTCCCTGGCTTGTAGATTATCTAGTTTCTAACTTGATTCCCTTCCCAAGTCCTTTCTCTGTGGGGAGAACACACCAACTGGTGTGTCTGGAAGGGTACAAGCCAACTCATACAAGCTCAAGAAAATAAAAGCATGGAGTAGAGGGGTTGGTAGATGAACAAACAGTAGGTATATTTTAAAGTCAACAAGCATCCTTTGGGGATCACTGATCTTCATTATAACCTACTCTAGTGCTCATTAAAGGCTAGGGTTCACTTCTCTTTTTTTCTAACTCTTCTCAGCACATTTTATTTTATTCTTAAAGACTATGGAAAAGGAGCTGACCTAATTCAAAATGTGACAATGACTGGGCCAATCAGAGTCAGGGAAAGACTTAAGGCGTGGTGATTTTGGCTCCTTCATTTACAGTTCTGTTAAGTAGAAGGCAATTTCAGAGGCAACACCCTGCAGGGTGATGGAAGGGAGCGGGTGAGAAGACAGGGAGATGGAAGTGGGGTTAAGAAGATAGCTGACATCTGACTGGTGAGCCCCACACAGCAAGCACCCCCCTACTCTATGTAGAGAGATCCAGTGAACCCCAGCCTGGCTTTACGATACCAATGCTATGATCTTCCTTCTCATCCTTAACCAGAGGAAGAAACCGAGGCACGGAGAGGTTCAGGGATTTGCTCAAGGTCCCACTGCTGGTGAAGGTGAAGCCAGGGCAACAAACCCAGGTCATCTGGTCCTTGAATCACAACCCTATCTCCCATGGTGATTTTGCCAAGGTAAGTTATAGCCACTTAGTTCAGAACAGCTGCAATTACCTGAAGTTGGGTGGCCCACAGCCGCTGACGGTGTTGAGTAAGGCAGGGAGGCTACGAGAGACATAAATCAAGAGACATGTAAATCAGATTACATCCCTTGATTCTTCTTAAATTCAAGGGGGTAGATTTGCTTGTTTGAAGCAATGAGGTGTATGTCTTGTTTGGGGAAGAAACTGTACCCCATCTGGGCATCTGAGAATGGCCCTGAGTTGCCATGGCTACAATGTCCAGATGTCCTACTTCATTTCTGTCCCATTGCCGGAGACTGCAATGTCATTTTTGTGGATTTTGGTGGTGGACGGGCGGGTAGCAAACAGAGGCCACAGGGACGGTCGACTTGTGTGGAGCACCTATCTTTCCGGTTGGTTTGGTTTTGTAATTCTTCCTGGGTGTGGGCTTGCCTCCCAGACTAAACGTCAGTCTGCAAAGGGCAGAACCATGTTTGTCTCAAGGACATACACTGGCAAGGTCAGCACTGGGAAGGAGGAGACGGTCCCCAGAGTGGGTGGTGGAGCTGGGTCAGGCCCCTCTGTGCCCCCCTCCACCACCTCCTGGGTACCCAGGGCCCTTGCTCCAAACCTTCCTGCCCTGCAGGTCCCCAGCCTTTTCTTCTGATGCTACGGCTCCTGCTTTGCTGAGAGCACTGATTCTGCTCTTCACTTCTCTCCTCCTCTCAGAACCTTTCAGGCCTTTCACCCTCTGCTTGTTCTTTCCTCCTGTCTCAGGTGGTTGCTGCCAGTCTAGCTGATGAACCCATTTGCCTCTTGCCAGCCAAAGCCAGAAGGATGTGGAGATAAAGGGGGGCTTTTGACTCCAAGTACTGAATTTATCTGCAGAGGCTCAACTGGGATACAACTGAGGAGTAAGAATGCTGGGTGAGGAGTTGGACTCCCAGCTCTGTGACTTTCAGAGCATCCCTGGTTACCTGTGAAACTGGTGGGGGTGAGGGTCTGAACCACAGAGACCATTCCCAAGGCATCACCCATCACTGGTGGGGGGCCAGAAAATCTGAGGTTACATGACTTCTATTTTCAGAGTCATGCATTCATTGAATTAAAATATAAAAGCTTACATACATTTAGTTCTGTTCTGCTTAAGGATATTTTCAGATGTAGGTGGTTGTGAATTGGTTAGGTAGTTCACTATTTATTTTTAACCACTTTAACTTTCTTTTATTGCTGCTGTATTTATTCCTATGTATTTTCTATTCATGGCAAGTGATCCTGACCCTCCATATTGTGATGATATAAATTTTCCTTGTAAAATGAATTCACTTAAGTGAAGAGAGACTAGTTGATATAAAGGAAAGCATTAAGAAAACTCAACTGTGGGTACATCATGTGAAATGCCAGGCTGGATTAATCACAAGCTGGAATCAAGACTGCTGGGAGAAATATCAACAACCTCAGATATCAAGCTGGAATCAAGATTGCTGGGGGAAATATCAACAACCTTAGCTATGCAGATGACACCACTCTAATGGCAGAAAGTGAAAATGAACTAAAGAGCCTCTTTATGGGGGTGAAGAGGAGAGTGAAAAAGCTGGTTTGAAACTCAACATTCAAAAAACTAAGATCATGGCATCTGGTCCCATCACCTTATGGCAAATAGAAGGGGAAAGAATGGAAACAGTGGCAGATTTTCTTTTTGGGGTTCCAAAATCACTGCAGACTGTAACTGTAGATGCCAGGAGCCGGCATATTGCATGTTGAATGCATATTGCATATTGAGTGCAGCACTTTCCACAGCGTCATCTTTCAGTATCTGGAATAGCTCAACTGGAATTCTATCACTGCCGGGAGCAGGAGCTCCGCCCATGGCAAAGGTCATAAGGAAGGAGGCTCGGCACACGCAAAGGCGGGATCGAGCCTCAGGAGTCCCCCTGGAAATTCTCGAGCATCTACCCCCAAACCAGAGTCTGCCTACTTTCGGCTTTGTGCTCTCACCTACACCTCTGACTTTACGGGGGCAATCCCCCACTACCTCTCTCTGAAAAAAGAGTTAGCTTACAGCTCCAGTTAATAATTCCTGGGTGTGACAGTGTTTCAACCTACAAACTCCTTTGGAAATCCTCTAGCCTGCCTGAACAGGTTTTTCCGGCCACATGAGATTGTTCAGAGCCTCCCAACTGTGAGAGGCAGGAGATGTTCTAAACTGTCTAAACACAGATTCTTTTGAGTAGTTAAAAGATTGATTAGAAATTGTATTGGTGAAGGGTTTTTCACTTATTGGGCCAATGTTTGCTGCTAAGTCTCCATACTCCTTACCTACTGTGTCCTTGGCAGTGTATTGATTGATATAATGGGTGTATAGAAATGTAAGTAGTAGCCTCAATGTTTGTAACGTTGGACCCTTGAGTTAATTCTTTTCTTGACTGAGCCCACCTCACCTTTGCCCTATAGGAATGCAGCTTTGTCCAATGCTTTTTGGGAGGCTGGTGCCTGACTTTGGAATAATCACCTTTAGAGAAAGAAAAGTTTCTTAAAATGTTAACAGGCCTCCTGGCCAGAAGATGATGTCAATCACCTGAACTTTTGCATATGATAAGTTTGAAAGCCTGGCTTCGATTAGGACCAGGAACTGCTGTCCTTGCATGACTCCACCCCTTCCCCCATTATACTCTATGCACAACTTTAGGTATAAAAACTACTTTGGAAAATAAAGTGCAGGCCTTGTTCACTGAAACTTGGTCTCCCCATGTCGCTCTCTCTCTCAAATTCTGGCTGAGTCTCCATCTGGAGCGCGGAACCCGCCATGCTTGCTAATTATGCCTGGGCTTCTAAGATTCGACCGGGGAGGCCTCAGTGTCTCCTCTCCTTCGGGAGAACGGAAGGACGCCTGCGGCCTACGTAAGTGGTGCAAACTTCTTGTCTTGAAGTTTTATTGGTCTCCCGCGTAAACCAAGCTACTCAGCCTCTTTTCTCCACTGAATTTTCCTACTGAGCTATCCTCATTCTATTACTCTTTATATCTTTGATAAATATTTATAAATAAATAGGTCGCCGACGCCGTCCGTGCTTCGAATACCCTGGATCAGCCGGGGCTGGACCCCGGCATGTAGCCATGAAATTAAAAGACACTTGCTCTTGGAAGAAAAGCTATGACAAACCTAGACAACGTATTAAAAAACAGAGACATCCCTTTCCCAAGATCTGTATAGTCAAAGCTCTGTTTCTTCCAGTAGTTGCGTGTGGATGTGGTGAGAGTTGGACCATAAAGAAGGTTGAGCACCAAGGAATTGACGCTTTTGAATTGTGGTGCTGGAGAAGACTCTTGTGAGTCCCTTGGACTACAAGGAGACCAAACCAGTCAATGTGAAAGGAAATCAATCATCAATATTCATTGGAAGGACTGATGCTGAAGTTGAAGCTCCAATAATTTGGGTGCCTGATCCAAAGAGCTGACTCACTGGAAAAGACCCCGATGCTGGGAAAGATTGAAGGCAAAAGGAGAAGGGGGTGGCAGAGGATAGGATGGTTAGGTACATCACCGACTCAATGGATATGAATTTGAGCGAACTCCAGGAGATAGTGGAGGACAGAGAAGCCCATTGTGCTACAGTCCACGGGGTCATAAAGAGTCAGACATGACTTAGCGATTACAACAACAACCACCGTGGGTAGTGCGATGGGGACCATGCAGGGCTGAAGCTTGGGAAACAGGGACCATCCAGGACTTCCTCACGGCTCTAAGTACACTTGGGTGAAGACTCATGGAGCAGGAATGTTATATCGCCCACCCCGGGCCCCAGCATCAGGCCCACCTGAGCAGACGACGCCAGCATCCTCATGGTGGCCACAGTTGTGGGAGAACCAGCCACTATGCAGACACTGCCACAGCCTGGCTTCAGTCCCCACACATCTCACGTCGTCCAGGGTGATGGGGCCCAGGCCTCGGCCGAATCTCGCTCTCCCGGGGGCTGACACTGCTCCGCCGCAGCTCAGCTGCCGGCACACCACCTCGGCGTCCTGCAGGTCCCAGCTGTCATCACACACAGTCCCCCAGCTGCCGTTGAAGTGCAGCTCCACGCGGCCCTCGCAGGGCCGGCTGCCCTCGGCCAGCCTGAGCATCGCGTCTAGGAAACAGACACGCCCGGGTCACTGCTCTGCCTTCGAGGAAGTTCTGCGCCTCTCCTCTGAGCTGACAAGCTTCCCAGGGCTCCCTTCTCGTTCTAGTAAGGGACTGAGGTGGGTTGAAGAGCCTACAAAGGTACTTTGGGTTTCATGGTTCTGGTCAATGTGATTTGGGGTGGCGTAGGCTTTTTTGAGGTGGCGTAGGCTTCCCAGGTGGCTCAGCAATAAAGAAATCCGCCTGCTATGCAGGACACACAGGTTGGATCCCTGGGTTGGGAAGATCCCCTGGAGGAGGAAACAGCAACCCACTCCAGTATTTTTGACAGAAATCCCATGGACAAAGGAGCTTGGCGGGCTACAGTCTATGAGTTTGCAAAAGAGTTGGACACAACTTAGTGACAAAACAAAACAACGACAACATGCTTTTTAAAGCTCTTTCCCAGACAGGACTGCCTGCTCACAGAGCCCAAAGGGGGTCCCCAAGCTCCCTGTGTGATGTGGGAAGCACAAAACTTGGGGACCTGGCTGCTGTTGCCCTAGTCAGGACCCACATCGTCTAAGCAGGCGTTCTGAGTGCAAAGGCTCGGGGACAACATCAGCCATGCACCCTCTCACCCGGGGTCATGTGCTCTATCGTCAGATGTATGTGGACGTGTGGTTTCATGGCAGCACTGGGCATTCAACCACTTTCTCTAGCCAGATCTGGAGGGTATACTAAGGCTCTCGGGACCCCTCTCCCCGACCACAGAGTCAGTCATCCTCCCTTCCTGTCATTTCCAGGCAGGGTCAGGGGCTACGATGATCTGAGAACCCACCAGTGTTGTTCTCATCTTGCAGGAGAGACTCGTAGGATGCAGAAAAGCCAACATTGGTGACAATGGCGTCGCTCTGGAAGACCACAGTCAGGCGATTTGCCGAGGAGGTAAATACTAGGGTTGTGCCGGAACAGAACCTCCCCAGCGAAAAAGATTCACTTTGTGGGCCATCAAAGATTTCAATGAAGTCATATGGACAGTTGTAGAAGTTTTCCAATCTGTGAAGTCATGACAGCGTTCAGATCTAGCCATGGACTTTCCCCCAGGAGGCACCACCAAAATTGTTCTGCTCTAGAAGAGCTGCCTGAAACCTGCATCTCTTCAAATAGGATGGAGGAAGCCGTAACCCCACTGGTGCAGGCAGTGCATATCTTCCCAGCTCTAAATATCTGCTAATTTTTTGAAGTTTTCATTCAACTGTATTTTCTGAAGATGTATTACAAGCATAAGAAATACAGTTTAAGTGGTAATGGTGGGCACATGGTTAAAAGCAACTTTTCTTTGAGCTCTGACTAGTCCCCTTCCCACAAGCAACTCCAATGAACAGTTTCCATTTGTTTCCTTCCAGAGATGGTCTATGCATAATGTCAGTCCCTGTACTACTGGCCACGATCTTACAGATCATTCCATAGCAATACACCCTACATGTGAGACAGCAATCAAGATTGCTGGGAGAAATATCAATAACCTCAGATATGCAGATGACACCACATTTATGGCAGAAAGTGAAGAGGAACTAAAGAGCCTCTTGATGCAAGTGAAAGAGGAGAATGAAAAAGCTGGCTTTAAAATCCAGTCCCATCACTTCATGTCAAATAGATGGGGAAACAATGGAAACAGTGGCAGACTTTATTTTCTTAGGCTCCAAAATCACTGCAGATGGTGACTGCAGCCATGAAATTAAAAGACACTTGCTCCTTGGAAGAAAAGCTGTAACCAACGTAGACAACATATTAAAAAGCAGAGACATTACTTTGCCAACAAAGGTCTGTCTAGTCAAAGCTATGATTTTTCCACTAGTCATGAATAAATGTGAGAGTTGGACCATAAAGAAAGCTAAGCACTGAAGAATTGATGCTTTTGAACCATGGCATTGGAGAAGATTCTTGAGAGTCCCTTGGACTGCAGGGAGATCCAACCAGTCCATCTTAAAGGAAATCAACCCTGAATATACATTGGAAGGACTGAGGATGAAGCTTAAGCTCCAGTACTTTGGCTACTTGATGTGAAGAACTGACTCATTGGAAAAGACTCTGTTGCTGGGAAAGACTGAAGGAAGGAAGAGAAGGGGAGGACAGAGGATTAGATGGTTGGATGGCATCATCAACTCGATGAACGTGAATTTGAGCAAGCTCTGGGAGTCGGTGATGGACAGGGAGGCCTGGCGTGCTGCAGTCCATGGGGTCACAAAGAGTCGGACACGACTGAACTGAACTGTGTGGCAGCAATAGATAGATGTACCGAATCTATTTAACTCACCCCCTATGGTGGGCAATAAGACTGCTCCCAACCTACTGCTACTATAAGAAGCCAAGATTTTTCTCAGTGCACACAAGATTTTATCTGTAGACCAATTTCCTGGAACTGGAATTGCTGGGTTAAAAGATCTACGTGTTTAAATTTTGATCTGGGGACTTCCCTGGTGGTCTAGTGGTTAGGAATCCACCTGCCAAAGCAAGGGACACGAATTTGATCCCTGGTCTGGGAAGACCTCACAAACCGAGGGGCAACTAAACCTGTGCACCACAACCACTTGAGCCCGTGTGCCCTAGAGCCTGTGCTTCACAAGAGAAGCCACCACTGTGAGAGGCCCACACATTGCAACGAAGAGTTGCCCGCACTCGCTGCAACTGGAGGAAAGCCCACACAGCAACGAAGATCCAGCACTGCCAAAATGAATAAATAAATAAAATTTAAAAAACCTTTTTTGATCAGTATTACTGGATGGGTCTCCAAGGCCTTCCTTACTTTTGAGAACTAAATACGAAAGCTGGATTTTTTGGCGAGGGTCGGGTGGTGGTGGTGGTAGCAGGCAGTATAATCAAGTCAAGAGGAGAGTAAAAGCAGGAGCTATTTACTCACTTTATCACTTCGAAGGTAAGTTTCACATGTGCCCTGCTATCCACTTGTATGTCCCAGGTACACACCACATTTGTGGGGTATTTTTTAGGATACCAGGGGCTGGAGAATGAGCCTGAATTACTTGTCAGCAAACCGCCACAATGGATATTTTCATCTGCGAGAAACAGTAAAGAAACCCCATCAGAAGGAGGCACCAACCTCTGCTGGTGTTTTTAGAGGGATCAAGAGGGGATAGGAACAGAATAAGGAGGACTTGTTCTAGAGCTGCTTTTGCTTGTAACTGTTAAAAAAAAAAAAAAGCTTTGGAGGCTCTGGGAGTTTCCCAGGTTGTTCTTTGTTAGATAAGATGATTACCTGTGTCCTCTCAAGCTTATTGTGTGTGTGTGTGTGTGTGTGTTTTCTTTGCCATGTGTACAGTATGTGGGATCTTGACTCCCTGACCAGGTACTGAGCCCTGATTGGAAGCATGGAGTCTTCCCCACCAGACCGCCAGGAAAGTCCCAAGTTTGTACTGTTTTTGTGAGGAGAAATGATCAGGACACAAGGTTGAGAGGGCTTTGTGAACCCATATGCACTGACAGGTCTGAGCACATGTTTTAATGAAAAGGGAACAAAGACAATGCAAGCCAAAGGCTCCCTGCTCAGTGCAACGTGACTTTGTGCTCACAGAGCAGCTGTGTTAGGAGACGCTTTGTTGTGTTATGTCCAAACCCTAGCTGAAGTCAAGACCACAGTTACTAAAGCATCCACTTTGTGGCTGAAATACTGGCTTTGAAGTGGCTTTTCTAACGGGTTTTCTGTGCTGGAGCTTCTTATATGTAAAAGGAAGCAAGAGCATTCATTCAGTTGCTTCAAATCCTACAACTGAAAACAAAGCAAACATAAAATCACGAGAAACCTTTAAATACAGCTGAAGTACCTGTAGGGGAGCTGTCATCAGTCGAGCCTGTGAAAATACAGAGAAAAAAATGATACTGTAAGCAAGGACTTTTATTCAGAAAACTCCTTTAAAGTACTCAAAAACATCCATGTGCAGATCTGTGACTGCTCTGTGTGGTAGCGGACAGGGATACACCCTTGCTACGAGAGGCTGGGTGTCTGGACAAGTATGCAGACAAGTGTAGCTTGATACAACTTGTCGAGAGCTGACCCTGGGTTTCTGTTTCCTTGCTCTGCACTAACTATTGCATGATCACCACTGCAGGCAGTTACCAATCCCACCCCTACGGCAACTCCACCCCACTGCATGCGAACACCGATTCAGGAAATCCCAGTGACCAGAGACTGCATTTCTGGTGAATCTGAATTTTCCTTCCCTCCTACCTCTCTCTCCTCTCACCCTCTGATGCCCCCCGCCCCCAAGCCCCACCATTTTGCCAACGCTGATGGACTGCCTTGCTCTTGTGTATTAACAAGAAATAATTTAATCAGATGGTGTTCCAATTACAGGATGAAAAAGTAGCTAGGATTCACTCATACCAGGGACCTGGCAATGGGTTAAAATGTTTGGAAGTTGGTCCTGCTTTGGAGTTGCCATCAATGTCTGTTCCAGGACAGAAGAGAGAATAAGAGATGGATTAAGACAGTCACACAAAAGGAAATCAGGCTTTTTAAAATTTTCATTTGCCTGTTTTTTTTTTTTTTTTTTTTTGATCAAATGTATTCTGTTCTGGGCAGCTAGGAGTGTGGCACTAAATCCATCAAGGTCTTGGAAAAGACCCTGATGCTGGGAAAGATCGAAGGTGAAAGGAGAGGGCGGCAGAGGATGAGATGGTTGGATGGCATCACTGACTCACTGGACACCTTGCTGTTGTTGTTCAGTCGCTGGGTTGTGTCCAACTCTACTCCATGGACTGCAGCACGCCAGGCTTCCCTGTCCTTCACCATCTCCTGGAGCTTGCTCAAACTTATGCCCATTGAGTCAGTGATGCCATCCAACCATCTCATCCTCTGTTGTCCCTTTCTTCCCCTGCCTCCATTCTTTCCCAGCATCAGGGTCTTTTCCAAAACCCTGGTAATATAACCCTTTATTTAACCATTGAAGCATTCTTTAAAAAATATGAGTGATCTATGATGACTATTTTTTTGCCATACAGCAGGTGGGATCTTAGTTCCCTAACTAGGGATTAAACTCATACCCCTTGCACTGGAAGCATGGAGCCTTAACCACTGGACCCCAAGGAACGTTCCTCACCACAGCTTTTAAGGTGGGACTTTGAGCATTTTCTGGTTTCCCTTGTGGCTCAACTGGTAAAGAATCTGTCTGCAGTGTGGGAGATCTGGGTTCAATCCCTGGGTTGGGAAGATTCCCTGAAGAAGGGAAAGGCTACCTACTCCGGTACGCCAGCCTGGAGAATTCCATGGGCTAATATATAGTCCAAGGGGTCACAAAGAGTCAGACACAACTGAGCGACTTTCACTTCACTTGAGCATTTTACAAGCACAACAATTCAAGAGAAAGCAAACTACCTCTTCAGCAAATTGACTTAAAAAGACGGCTTGGAGCCCACAGCTCCAATTACTCCCAAGTCACCCCCCTTCCCAGAGGCTGCTGGGGTGAGACTCCCCCCCACCAAGGTGTGCCGTGTCCCAGGGGCTCACCTGAGCAGACGACGCCTGCGTCCTCATGGTGCCCGCAGTTGTGGGAGAACCAGCCGCTGTGGGGGCACTGCCACACCTTGGCCTCATTCCCCACGCACTGCACGTTGTCCAGGATGATGTGGCCGGTGCCTCCACCAAAGTAGCTCTGCTTCGGGGCCGACAAGGCCTCACCGCAGCCAAGCTGCTGGCACACGACCCTGGCGTCCGTCAGGTCCCAGCTGTCGTCGCACACGGTGCCCCAGGAGCCATTGTAGGAGACCTCCACCCGACCCTCACATCTGTGACTGCCATTCCCCAGCCTCAGGGACTCACCTGGGGACGGGAAAGCAGAGTCTCCTGAGCTGCGGGGCTGTGCCCCATCTCTCTGGAACCTTCCGCCCAAGAGAGGATCTCTGACATTCTCCTATGGGCACCTTTCTGCATATTCAGCTGCTGGACTCTAGATAGGGAGACCCTATGTCCTGATGTGCCAGGAATTGTTCAGTCACTAAGTTGCCTCCAACTCTTTGTGACCTCATGGACTGTAGCATGCCAGGCTCCTCCACTATCTTCCAACGGTTGCTTGGATTCATGTTCATTGACTTGGTGATGCTATCTAATTATCTCATCCTCTGCCACCCCCTTCTTTTGCCTTCAATCTTTCCCAACACCAGAGTCTTTTCCAGTCAGTTGGCTCTTTCCATCAGGTGGCCAAAGTAATGGAGCTTCCACTTCTGTATCAGTCCTTCCAGTGAATATTCAGGACTGATCTCCTTTAAGATGGACTGGTTGGATCTCCTTGCTGTCCAAGGGACTTTCAAGCATCTTCTCCAGCACCACAATTCAAAAGCATCAATTCTTCTGCACTCAGCCTTCTTTATGGTCCAACTCTCACATCCATACACGAATACTGGAAAAACCATTGTCTCTATGGATGGACCTTTGTTGGCAAAGTGATGTCTCTGCTTTTTAATAGGCTGTCTAGGTTTGTCATAGCTTCCTGGTTTATGACTGGGGTAGGTCAATTAGTGCCTGTTGAATCTGCCTGCAATGTGGGAGACCTGGGTTGGATCCCTGGGTGGAGAAGATCCCCTGGAGAAGGAAATGGCAACCCACCCAGGTATTCTTGCCTGGAGAATCCCATGGGCAGAGGAGCCTGGGGGGCTACAGTCCATGGGGTCACAAAGAATCGAACACGACTGAGCGACTAACACTACTACTGGCAATTATTTCAGAGTCCTTTTTATACTCTCTGAAGTCCCCTGACTGAGGGATAAGTTGCACAGTCGCCCTCAGCATTATCTGAGAGCATTATATGAGAGCTCTGTAATCGTCTTCCTATCTTGTATAGGAAGTATTTTGGATGGTTTCTGCATTGAACTCAGCTGGAAGCAGGTGGGCTGGCAGTTGTAGTTTGAGATGGCTTTGTTCTAGAAAGATCTGCTTTACTGCATTTCTGCTTCCTTTGGAGAAGGAGGAGGCTGTTGTCATGGGCCCTCCCTCAACACGCATGGCCATGGCAAGATGTGAGACTTGGCTCTCTATCTCTTTAGGGGGACATCTTGGTGGAGGAAGACGACAGTGAGGGGCCGAGCAGGGGGAGGGGTGATCTGGGGGCTGTCAGTGTCAGAGTGATGTCACTCGGATGTCAGTAATGCGGGTGGAACCCACAGGTCAGATTTACAAAAGCATCTCCTCTCTTAAAGGGAAAGGGTGCACATTAGACCGGATATCCCCCTGAGGTCCAAGTTAGGATACCCACCGCTCTCTCCTTCGTCCTGCTGGATGGCGCTGTACATGGCGTAGAACCCCGTGTTTGTGATCCTGGAGTCGCTCCTGAACACCGTGGTCAGGATGTTTGAAGAAGAGTGGAATGTGAGCTCGGTTCCGGCACAAAATCTGCCCAAGGAGAGCGAGGCAACCTGCTGTCCATCGAACACTTCGATGAAGTCGTAAGGGCACCCGTAGACGTCCTCTAAGCTGAGGAGGTGAAGGCAGAGTTAAGCTCCCCAAGGAAATCTGCCAGAATGTTATACATAAAGTCGAATTTTTGCATAACATGCAGCCAGAAACTGCAGTCACCCCTGCATCTCCTTCCAACCACACATCTCCCTCGTGGACTTGACCCCTCTGATGCTGCCTGAGTCTGCCCTTTTGTCCCACTCCCTGTTAGGACTGGTCCAGGTCAGCCAGTCTCTTGTCTTTCCTGGTCTATTTCAGCTCCCCCACCAAGGGGGAATATGAGGAATGAATGAACTCAGGCTATTAAATATGCAAAATAAAAGTCTTAGTAGGAACAGGATAGAAATTTTCAGAGGGAAGAGGAAGATGATCTATTGTGCATAGCACCAGGCGGAAGAATAAAGGTCAGGAAAGGTAATGACGATGAACAGACTGGGGTTCAGCCAGAGGAAGAGGCTGTGTCCCAAGCGGAGCTGGCTGAGAGTGGAGGGGTGGGGTCCTCAAGCGTGGGTCACCCCAGCTGGGGCTCCTTCCATTATGGCCTCAGGGATGCCCATGGGGTCTTCTCCAACTGCACGGGAAGTTGAGCTCAGTGATTAAAACTCCTTAAGTGATACTGGAGCCTATTATACAGAGTGAAGTAAGTCAGAAAGAAAAACACCAATACAGTATATTAACGCATATATATGGAATTTAGAAAGATGGTAACAACAGTTGGACTATAAAGAAAGCTGAGCACTGAAGAATTGATGCTTTTGAACTGTGGTGTTGGAGAAGACTCTTGAGAGTCCCTTGGACAGCAAAGAGATTCAATTAGTCCATCCTAAAGGAAATCAGTCCTGGGTGTTCGTTGGAGGGACTAATGCTGAAGCTGAAACTCAAATACTTTGGCCACCTGATGTGAATAACTGACTCATTTTGAAAAGACCCTGATGCTGGGAAAGATCGAAGGTGGGAGGAGAAGGGGCCAACAGAGGATGAGATGGTTGGATGGCATCACTGACTCAATGGACATGAGCCTGAGTAAACTTCAGGAGTTGGTGATGGACAGGGAAGCCTGGCGTGCTGCAGTCCATGGGGTCACAAAGTCCATGGGGACACGACTGAGAGGCTGAACTGAACCAAACTGAATACATTTTTAAAATTTTGTAGGCTGTTTTCTATTGACACTATTCGAGGCTGCTGGGAAAGATGGAAAGCGGGAGGAGAAGGGGATGACAGAAGATGAGATGGTTGGATGGCATCACCGACTCAATGGACATGAGTTTGCATAAACTCTGGGAGTTGGTGATGGACAGGGAAGCCTGGCGTGCTACAGTCCATGGGGTCGCAAAGAGTCAGACACAACTGAGCGACTGAACTAAACTGAACTGAATGATGACGCTATATGCAAGACAGCAAAAAAGACACAGATATAAAGAACAGACTTTTGGACATTGTGGAAGAAGGCAAGGGTAGGATGATTTGAGAGAATAACATTGAAACATGTATATTATCATATGTGAAATAGATCACCAGTCCAAGTTTGATGCATGAAACAGGGCACTCAAAGCTGGTGCACTGGGATGACCCAGAGGGATGGGATGGGGAGGGAAGTGGGAGGGGGTTTGGGATGGGGGACACATGTACACCCATGGCTAATTCATGTCAATGTATGGCAAAAACAACCACAATATTGTAAAGTAATTAACCTCCAATTACAATAAATAAATTAATTTAAAAAATCTGAAAAAAATTAAAAAAAAACTCCTTAAGCTCAGATGACCAGACCAGTTTTCACCTAACATATGAAAGGATTTGTCAGATGGTGCTGTAGGCAGAAGGTTTGTGTCCCCTCAAAATTCATTTTTTGAAACTTAACCCTCAATAATAATAGTCTTAGGAGGTGGGGACTTTGGGCAGTGACTAGGTTGTTAGGGCAGAGCCCTCATGATGGGATTAGTGCCCTTATAAAGAGGCTGAGAAAGCTCCAGTTCCCCTCCCTCACCTGAAGTCATAGTGAAAGACAGTCATCTATGAGCCTGGGAGCAGGTCCTCACCAGACACTGAACCTGCTGGTATATTTATCTTGGACTTGCCAGCCTGCACAACTGTGAGAAACAAACTTCTGTCATTTATTAAGACACCCAGTCTATTATATTTTTGTTCATCACGTCACGTCATCTAGTTACTCAATGGTGTCCAACTTATGCAACTTCACAGTCCTCCAGGCTCCTCTGTCCATGGAATTCTCCAGGCAAGAATACTGGAGTGGGTTACCAGTCTCTTCTCCAGGGGATCTTCCCAACCTAGGAATCGAAGCCAGGTCTCCCACATTGCAGGCAGATTCTTTACCATCTGAGCCACCAGGGAAGCCCAAAAGATAGTTAGATCCCACAGAGATTTGAACTCTGATCACTGGATTCAAAGTCCAGAGTGCTAACCATTACACAATGGGGCCACTACAGAAAATAAACTTCTTTTGTTTATTAAGACACCCAGTCTATTAAATTTTTGTTATAGCAGCTAATGACTCAGGCACTTGGAAAGGCAACCTCTTGGGGAAAGCATGGATTCAAATCCAAACCGGCTCTTGAAGCAGAGAAAGACACAACTGCTTACTTCAGGCTGGGGATCATCAGGTCTACGCGGAACTTCTCGGCCAGGTGGATCACCCAGACACACTCCACGTCAGTGGGGTAGTTGGATGGGTACCGGGGACTGTAGAAGGATCCTGACAGACTTGAAATGACGCCCCCACAGGAGCTACTTCCTCCTGTGAAAACGGGATGAGGAGACCCATGGCTGGAGTCTTCAGACAGGTACCTTACCTTTTCCCAGTTATAGAATCCAGAATCCCACCAGCTCAAGAGTGAATCACAAAATGGGAAGGGATCATGCTGGTGTAGACATAGCCGTGGCTTGGCTGGAGTGTGGTCGTACCCCCAAGGAGGAGGGGTGAGGGTGGAGGAAAGATGTGTGATGGGTAGGCAGGACCCTAAGATTGTAGGTGAGGCTGGAAATGGATTGGATATATACATGGCAGCTGTGGGGTGTCAAGGACACTTCATTAATCCTGTCCTAGCTTCCTGTCATGCAAATCAGCTCAACTGAGATGCAGACAATCCACCTATTTGGGAGGGCTCCATCCCCCACTTCCTTTCCCTCATGCAACCAGGACAGCAGATGTCTATTCTACTTTTATGAATTATCACCACAATTCTAATTCATAAAAGTAGAAGAAATGGTTGTTTTTTTATATTTTATTTTATTTTTTACTATACAATATTGTATTGGTTTTGCCATACATCAACATGCAAAGAAATGGTTGTATGGCATCACTGATTCAATGGACATGAGTTTGAGTAAACTCCAGGAGATAGTGAAGGACAGGGAAGCCTGGCATGCTGCAGTCCATTGGATCGAAGAGTTGGACATGACTTAGTGACTGAACAACAATCATCATTCTATCCTTATAGGGGTTATACTTCCAATGCAAGAGAGTTACCTGGTAGGAGAGACACCTGGGGAACAGCAGCTGCAAAAATCAAAACCAAAGAAAATCAGGAAAGAGCTTCACCCAATGACATGACCTTCTACTTAAGTGCAAATGAACGAAGCTGCTACTAGTCTTGAGTCTCAATACATGGTGTGGACACACTCATTCCTCTTTGCTCCCCGACTGAGATGTAGCTTCTCCCCTTCTTTCAGTGATTCACCACGAAATCACAGACAATGCAGTCATGTGATTTGTTTTCTCTTCTGTGCTGGGTCCACCAACCCAAGAGCTGTCTTTAGAGTGACCAGTCATGAGGCATCACCCACAGTCACAGAACTGGGCTCGTGAGCATGCCACTGTCCCTGCAGACAATTATCAGGTGCCAAAATGCTGAGGGACAAAACCTGGGAAGCTGAGAGCCGTGGTGGGGAAAGGCAGGTTGGACAAGGAGTCCAAGGAAGTAAGACGGGCCCCTTCCCACAGGCCCACCTCTGCAACCCACCCCAGAAGGGCAGCCTACAAGGGATGGTGTCTTCCACCTGGGATGCCCTCGGGACCTGGACTGGAGGAAAAGAGGCCCCCACAAAGTGTCCCTCCACATGCGCCATAGCAGCGCCAGCCCAGGATTGGGGCAGCTGCCAGTCACCTTGCCTGGCCCCCAAACACTGTGAGGTGCGCCCCTGACCTTCCCCAACCCAGGCTCCCACAGAGGGCTGAGGGTGGCAGCAGTCACTGGGTAAGGCTGGGAGGAGGCTGGCTGGGGCCCAGGGTGCCAGTGATCAGGGAAGATGGCAGCTAAGAACTTGTTCTGCAGAGGCAGGCGAGTGCCGGAGGCTCTGATACAGCTGGAATCTCCAGTGTGTGTGTGTGTGTGTGGGGGGGGGGTGCGGATCACATGGATTTTGAATAGTTTACCTGAAGAAGGTGTACCTTCCTCTATCCCTGCTGTGTTGGCTAAGCCAGGAGGCCCACAGAGGAGCCCTAACTGTTTTTGCTTCTCACACCCAATCTGCTTTTGACCCACTGGGTGAGTTTGACATTCAGTGCATCTTTGTTTACCTGCACACTTTGATTCTCTAACTCGTGTTCTTGAGAGGTAGACCTTCCCACCTCCTCTACTCCAGATCAACCCTCTGCTTGGCCACTGTGATGGAACATCCTCTTTCAGTCCCTCCTGCCCCTCCCTGATCTGCCGTCCAGAGAGGAGAGTGTTGGATGCTATTTCAATTGGGCAATGTGACTCTCAGCTTATCATACAAGCTGCTGGCTCTCAGCCTTGGCCACACACTGGAATTACACAGGAAGTTTTAAATATCACCAATGACTGGGTGAGACCCAGAGGTTCTGATGTGACTGGTCTGGGGTGCAGCTTGAGTATCATAAAATTTTAAAGCTCCCTGGGTGATTCCAGTGTCTAGGTCACTGTCCACCTGTGTCTGGATGCTGAAAGAGGTTGTGCATGTTAGTTGCTCAGTTATGTCTGATTCTTTGCAACCTCAAGGACTGTAGCCTACCCAGACTCCTCTCTCCATAGAATTCTCCAGGCAAGAATACTGGAGTGGGCTGCCATTCCCTTCTCCAGGGGATCTTCCAGATCCAGGGATTGAACCTAGATGTCCCTGAAAGAGGTTAGATTTCTTATTTACTTGGCAGAGATATTGGAAATGCAGGGTTAGACCTACCTGGGGGTGCAGGATTCACGTCTGGAGCCCAGTCTCCTGCATCTGCATGCATTAAAAAAGATAGATTTAGGACATCTGAGTTAAATTATATCAGGACAAGTGCTAGTTTTCCAGTGTGGGCAGGTCCCAAGCAGGCAGGTTTCCTGTTACACAAGCAAGAAAGGGCATGTTTGGTAAACAACTCCAGACCTGAGAGGAGCTGCAGAAAACACACCCTGACAATTATGCGGCCCTGGAGTCTGTGTTCCCAAGACAGCCCAGTTCTCGGCATTCCCTGACACCTTCTGCCAGGTCACCAGCCCTGCTCTGTGCACACCTTCCTCTATCTGAGCTGCTGAAAGATCAGAAAAAACCTGCCCTTGGAAGAGAGAGACAGGTAGCTGGGCTGACGACGCCAGCATCCTCATGGTGACCGCAGTTGGGGTCTGCCCAGCCGGAACTGGGGCACTGGCTAAGGCGGCTCTTGCTCCCCGAACTCTGCAGGTCGTCCAGGAGGATGTCTCCAGAGCCCGGGCCCAAGTGGGCCTTTCCCGGGGCAGTGATGGCCCGACCGCACCCCAGCTGCCAGCATATGACCCCGGCTTTGTTCAGGTCCCACAGGTCGTCACACACAGTGCCCCAGGCTCCCTGGTGCAGGATTTCCACACGTCCCGAGCACCATTCAGAACTGCCCACCATCTGCAGCTCTGGCTCATCTTCCAAACAAAACAAGATTTTACCTTTGAGTTTAGGTAGTTTTCAGTAGGAAGGATTTCTAGCTTCCATATTTGCAGCTAAGTCAAATAAATGCAAGAATGAAGCCTTATTAAGGCTGTCTTGAGTCTGTAATACACGAGAGAGGTGGGTTTAGATCCCAGCTCTCCTGCTCCCTAGTTGTGTAACCTTTGACAAATCATCTCCCTGGGCCTCAGTTTCTTCATCTGTAAAATGGGGTGCCAAGTCAACAACAGCATGTGCACGAAGCACAGTGCTCGGCCCTGATACACCTCGGGTCCTGCAGATCTTGCTGTGTGCTTCTCTGGGTCACAAAGCTGGGTTCCTGGGGCAATGGGCTCCTGGCTGCTTCTCTGGGCATGTCCTGGACAAGTGTTTGGATAAGTGTAGATTTAATCCCCTGAAGGCACCTGGCCACAAGGGAGTCTATGACTCCATAAAGCCCAAAGGGACCGGCTCTTTCTGGGTTGACAGGCTGTGTCCCGCTGGAATCACCTGCTGTCCCCTGGCGACACCTGGGGACATTCTTCCCTTACTGTGCTCACAGGCTCTGCCTTCTCTCAGTTTCTTTGACATGTCCAACTCTTTCCTCCCTGAGAGCCTGTGCATCGCTCTTCTCTGCCTGGAATGCCCCTTTATGGTCACTCCTCACATATGGCCTGCTCAGCAAGGCCGTCCATCCCCTTTCAGTCCACAGTAGCAGCTCCTCCATCCCACGTGGCTCTGTGTTCCCAACCTTATCACCACCTCCACATCATCTTGGTTACCTGCTTGTCTGCTGTGTCTTGATCCTCCCCCACTCACCCATACCCACCCTACCGTAAACTGCAGAGGGGAGGGCACTGTACTGTCGGCTGTGTCCCCAGCACTTCTACTTGGGGCTGGCACACAGTAGGACCTTAGTGAATACTATTGGATGCATACATGATGATCCTGAGTCAACGAATGGTCTGGATTTCAACTCCTGGACTTTACTTAGCCTCCCCAGGGCAAGATCTCACACATGCCTTTAGAAGGTCAAATACATAAGGAATTCCCTCATTCAGAAACACTCTTCCTGCCCCCCACTCCCCAACCTTAAAATACAAACTGGAAGTTTCTACTTGAATTCTTAGCGACCTGAGTTACTGTGGCCCCACAACTGGCAGTATTTTTTTTGGTGCAAACTGGACCAGGCTCTGGAATGATGAGCTATAGGGTCTATCCATTAAGGAGTCCCCAAGCGTCTAGTCAAGGCTATGGTTTTTCCAGTGGTCATGTATGGATGTGAGAGTTGGACTGTGAAGAAGGCTGAGCACTGAAGAATTGATGCTTTTGAACTGTGGTGTTGGAAAAGACTCTTGAGAGTCCCTTGGACTGCAAGGAGATCCAACCAGTCCATTCTAAAGGAGATCAGTCCTGGGTGTTCATTGGAAGGACTGATGCTGAAGCTGAAACTCCAATACTTTGGCCATCTCATGAGAAGAGTTGACTCATTGGAAAAGACTCTGATGCTGTGAGGGATTGGGGGCAAGAGGAGAAGGGGGTGACAGAGGATGAGATGGCTGGATGGCATCACCGACTCAATGGACATGAGTTTGAGTAAACTCCGGGAGTTGATGATGGACAGGGAGGCCTGGCGTGCTGCGATTCATGGGGTCTCAAAGAGTCAGATATGACTGAGCAACTGAACTGAACTGAAGCCTCTAATGTGGTGAGTCTAGGGTTCAAAGGAGGCAAGATGTAAAGTGAGCCATCTGGTGGAGGGAGGAGGATTCTTGAAAGTCAGACTTTACCTTTCAGCACCCTGGACAGTAACAGGTCCAGGGCGGTAGGCTGTGACAGAGGCAGCCGTGGAGAGGAGCTGCCTGCCCATTCACATATAGGCTGAACATATGCTCAGTCGCTCAGTCGTGGCTGACTCTTTGCCACCCTGGCCTTTAGCCTGCCAGGCTCCTCTGTCCATGGAATTTTCCAGGCAAGAATACTGGAGTGGGTTGCCATTACCTCCTCCAGGGGATCTTCCTCACTCAGGGATGGAACCTGCATCTCCTGCATTGGCAGGTGGGTTCTTTACCACTAGCGCCACCTGGGAAGCCTATCACTGCTTTACTTCAATTGCCCACGAGACCCTCTTAGTGGAAAAAGCTAGCAGTGATACAGCAGGGCCTTTCTGGCTAATTGTAGGGGAGCTTTTAAAACTGAAGCCCATGCTTCTGCTAATAGGAGAATCCCTTAAATTAGAAAACTATTCTTTTTTTTTCAAGGCCAAAAGCCTACTTGAAGCTTCCTACCTGACTCTCTTCTGCCCTGGGGTATCGCATTGAACAGAGCATAAAAGCCAGTGTTGGTGATCCTGGAATCACTTCGGAACACCACAGTCAGGATGTCAGAGGAGGAGAAAAACATCACAGCCGCTGAGGCACAGAACTTCCCCATGGAGAGTGAGGCGATCCTGGGGCCATCGAAGATTTCAACTGAGTCGTACGGGCATCCAAGGATATCTTCCAGTCTAGGGGAATCACAGCGGAGGCTTAACAGCTGGTTAGGGCTTCCTAGATTTTTTTTTTAATTGCTTACTTAGGTTTATTTTTGTTTATTTATCTTTTGGTTGGACTATGTGACATGCTGGATCTTAGTTCCCCCGATCAGGGATCAAATCTGTGCCCCCTGCAATGGAAAAAGATTGTTAACCACTGGGCCACCAGGGAAGTCCCAGGGCTTCCTAGATCTTAAAGCTTGAAAAATATGACACACACAGAATTAACTATTTGGATTATACTTTGAATTGCATATTAATACATAAAATGTCAGTTAACCTTCTCAGATGCCGTATTAGCAAAACTTCTTTTATCTCTTTCTGAAGAATGTGTGAGGTTTATGGCCACAACTCAGTAATAGAAACTTAGAAATCATACTGATTTTAGCCAATCACAACTTACACGAAACCTCAGGAGATGCAAATGTACACTGCACATAAAATCTTAACAATAAAGTCATCCCAACTGACCAACATGTAAGTGACATCACAGCCCAATTTTTCTAACTGTGTATTTCACAACATTCTTCATACCCAAATTCTTAGGGAGGAAAAACTTGATTCTGAAATAAAAACAATGTCAGCATGTGGAACAGTATTTGCACTTTGTAATTTTTCACAGGGATGTGTATGAGGGCCGATTGGCTGTTGTTGCTGTTGTTGGCCCCGCCACATGGCACGTGGGATCTTGTAGTTCCCCAGCCAGGGATCGAACCTGGGCCCCCTGCATTGGGAGCACAGAGGCTTAACCATTAGACCACCAGAGAAGTCCTGAGGGCTGATTCTGAAGAAATGGATAACTGATAACATGATAGGTTTCAGAGGTGTGGGTTCAAGGTTCTCACCTCATTGTGGGCTGTGTCCTTGGGCTTTCAGTTGACAAAGATAACACGTTTCTAGAATATTCTTTGTGATAGGCCATGTCTGAGTCCATGGGCTGAGCAACAGTGGAGTGCATGTGAAAGGGGGGTTTTCATAGCATTTCACAGTATTGCTGTGTTTGTCGCATGGTGCGTGTCATAGTCAACAAGGAGAAGGGCTTTGCACAGACTCTCCTTACAGCTCTGTACACTGGTGAAAAGTGGGGCCTTTGACATCCAATGGACCTAGAAGCTTGGCCTTTGGTGAGTAACCTCTCTGAGTCTCAGCTTAGTCTTTAACTGGCATGATAAGGACATCGTTATTAGGGCTATAGTGACGCTGTAATGTGACAAAGCATACAGAACACACAGGACAGAGCCTGAGAACACTAAAAATGTCAGTTTTTATTTTATGAACTGATAATAAAAGAATGGCAGTGACTTAGAAGAGTCTTTTTATGTCAGAGATGAAGCAATGACTACCATCTCACTTCATTTTAAGCCAACGTATAGAGGATGCAGGGCTCATGGCTGGAGTAGTCGCCTAATGCGTGTGTAAGTAAGGCCTCTTACTGCTTGCTTAAAACTCAGATTAAAGAAAAAGAAAGTCTAAGAGGATAAATACTGGTACCCAGTATACAATGAGGGCAAAGCTGAAAAGGACAATTTTTTAAAATAAATTAAAAAAACTCCTCATAGTAATGTTAAGTCAAATACGTGAATTAAACCACTTATTGAATTTTTCAAGGCAATATTCTTATTTAGGTAGACTCTTCTTTTAAAGGGGGGTTCCCAGGTGGTGCTAGTGATAAAGAACCTGCCTGCCAATTCTGGAGACCTAAGAGACATGGGTTTGATCTCTGGGTTCAGAAGACCCCCTGGAGGAGGGCTTGGCAACCCATTCCAGTATCCTTGCCTGGAGAATCCCATGGACAGAGAAGCCTGGTGGGCTATAGTCCATGGGGTCACAAAGAGTCGGACATGACTGAGGTGACTTAGCATGCATGCACTTCTTTTAAAGAGTTGTTTTCTTACTTCAGAGTTGGAATCATGAGTTCTATGCGGAAATTCTTATCCACGTGGATTTCCCACACGCACTGGATGTCTGTTGGGTAGTTTTCCGGATACAGCGGACTGGAAAATGAGCCAGAGAGACGAGAAATGACCCCTCCACAAGAGTTCCTTTCTTCTGAAACAGCAAGAAAAAGGATGTCAGGATATGTCCCCATGGCGTCACTTATGTCATCCCACTAAGGACCTGGTGGAGTTAGGCTGTAGTCTGAATAAATAGATCTGTAGCCTAAGCATCTTCTGGGAAGGAGAGCCTATTCAGTCTAATTGTGATGGGTCAGAATGCATTCGAGAAGGAAATGGCAACCCACTCAAGTATTCTTGCCTGGAGAATCCCAGGGACAGAGGAGCCTGGTGGGCTTGCTGTCTATGGGGTCGCACAGGGTTGGACATGACTGAAGCGACTTAGAAGCAGCAGCAGCAACAAAACGCACTGATGAGAGAGCTCCCTGCTCTCCTCCCTCTGTGATCCAATGGGGAAAATATTATCTCTGTCCTGTTGACTCTTTCTAAAGTGGAAGGTCTCACTTGCTGGGAGACAGGTGGAGCTGATCAGCTTGAGGGTTTGGGAAAGAGAGGCAGAGACAGAGATGGAGCTGTACGTGGTGGGGAAGGGGTGACTTTGAGGATCTGAGGGTCTGAGGAACTGAAGACAAAGGTGGTGTGTGGTGGTGTGGACTGTTCTGGGAGGGTGTGACTGGGACCTCCCTTTAACTACTCTTTCACCACTTTTTCTGGGTAGGTTGTCTTTCCTTCATCTCAATATCTACTCAGACTGGAGCTTATAGGTTTTGGACTTTTAAGAATTAAACAAATGAAATCTAACTCTTCCATTCTGGTTGTCATATCACTATAACTATATTATTTAATATAATAAATTTATACACACACAGAAACATATAAATTTGAAACAGCACAGCACATAAAAAAAGCAGAAAGCTTAGAATCATCAAATTATTTTAGAGGAAATTTGAAAGCATAACATTTTATTGACCTTGACCCCAAACTATGAAGATGCTGAACTTTCTTCTTTCTCCCCTGAGCACCTTGCAATCCTCCTGGAATCTCACAGATTCCTGGTCTTTCCCACGATGGAGGATGGGAAGTGGTGAGGGACACAGGCAGCCCAGGGAGCTAGTGTGGACTGCTGTTTGTAGGTTACTAACGTCAGATTGACACTGAAACCCCCTGGGACTGGGTTTCCCGAAGCCTCTACGCATTACTTTGCCAACAAAGGTCCGTCTAGTCAAGGCTATGGTTTTTCCCATGGTCATGTATGGATGTGAGAGTTGGACTATAAAGAAAGCTGAGCACCGAAGAATTGATGCTTTTAAACTGTGGTGTTGGAGAAGACTCTTGAGAGTCCCTTGGACTGCAAGGAGATCCAACCAGTCCATCCTAAGGGAGATCAGTCCTGGGTGTTCATTGGAAGGACTGATGTTGAAGCTGAAACTCCAATACTTTGACCACCTGATGGGAAGAGCTGACTCATTTGAAAAGACCCTGAATGCTGGGAAAGATTGAAGGCAGGAGGAAAAGGGGATGACAGAGGATGAGATGGTTGGATGGCATCACCGACTCAATGGACATGAGTTTGAGTAAACTCCAGGAGTTGGTGATGGACAGGGAAGCCTGGCGTGCTGCAGTCCATGGGGTCGCAAAGAGTTGGACATGACTGAGTGACTGAACTGAACAACACATGGCAGGCGGTGATGGGCTGGTACCTGTTGCGGTCACCTATTATAGGACTGTGCCCATATGAGGCGGGCTGAGAATGGGCAGATGGACTGAGCCACATTTTCTTCGAGTCCCTTGTCACCCTCCTGCCTACTCTGATCTGGGCAGATCCACACGCTCCTTCCCAGCTGCTGCTTTAGTTAAAAAGTCAGCATTTCCAGGCATTGGCCATACTAATGCCACGCCCCTCAGCGAGGTGGGGGCGGGGCATGTGAGGACAGAGGGCATCCTCAGGCTGAGTCCTGGCCGCCCCACCTTCTCGTGGGAGGGGCTGCGGCGGGTGTAGCTTGGGCAGCAGAGGCAGCCCCTCACCCACACTAAGCCAGCCTTTGTGCCCCGTCCAGGGCATACCACCTAGCATTTCCTCTGATGGTTCTTTTGGAATGGAGTTACCATGTCAGTTTAAAACAAGCGACTACCTGTTACATGATCCTGAGACGCTGTGGAAAGACCTAGAAGGGAAAAAAAAAATAAGGGAGATAATGCTGACATCAGGAGAATTAGTCTCATCTACAAGTTAGCAAAATGTAAAGGGTTTCCTTAGAAATGTCCATGTACATAGGGCAAATGGAGAAAAGTGTGAAGGTGCTGACTGAATGTTATCTACAGTCCTGGGGCAGGCTAAAGAAGGCTACAGGTTCTCCAACATGCCTCTGGTCATGGGGTGGGGCCTGGTCCCCTCCCTGGAGCCTGGGGGGTCTCTGTGGAAGCTCTGGCCAGCAGAATATGGCAGAAGCTGTGCTGTGCCATAAGAGACTGGCAGCTTCCACTTCCTGTCTCTGGGAACACGGGCTTGCTCATGGCACCCTGAGCCAGCCTGAGCCACTCTGTAAGAAGTCTGATTCCCTTGCTGGAGAGGCCCTGCAGAGAGGCCCTGAGACCACCTGGAGAGGAAGCAGGCCCTTGGCTGAGCCCCCACCAGGACCCCAGGCATGAGAGTGCATCTGTCCTGGACTCTCCAGACCAGCCACTGGGAGGACCTGCTCTACACTGCGTGGAGCAGAAGGCTCTCCCAGCCAAGCCCTGCCCCAATTCCTGACCCACCAAACCGTGGCCTATAATTCAGTGGTTGCTGCTTTAAACCACTACATTTTAGAGCAGCAAGAGAGGGCCAGATGGCTCCTTTCATGCAATACAGTGGCAGTGGTTTAGACTCTAAGTCGTGTCTGACTCTTGCAACCCGATGGACTGTAGCCCACCAGGCTCCTCTATCCATGGGATCTTCCAGGCAAGAATACTGGAGTGGGTTGCAATTTCCTACTCCAGGGGATCTTCCCAACCTAGGGATCGAACCCAAGTCTCCTGTATTGCAAGCGGATTCTTTACTGCTGAGCCAACATTCATGCAATATGGTCTTCCCCATTTCACCATCATCCATGTAATTTTCAGTTTAGCTGAATTACATAAATGGGCAAACTATAGATGACGCTTAATTTGAATATCCACTGCCCTTGACCCCCACGCTGGCCCTTTAACTTTAGATGGCCTTTCTCCTCTCACTCATGACCCCAACACACAAAGCTGGTCTCCCTCCAGGAATACTCAGAACACATTCAGGTCTTCTTCAGGCAGATGACCGAGTCAGATGCTCCTGCTAATGACGTGCGCCCTGCGGTGTTTTCTGAGGCTGTGTGCAGATAGGATTCAAAGGGTGAGAGATGGGGCTTAAAATTCCAGTTTTACTACTTTCTAACTGAGTTATCCTGGGAAGGCTTCTTGATCTCCCTAATCCTCAATTGTAGGGATTAAATAAACGAGTTTATTCAGAAACCCTAGCATCAGGCCTGCTGCTACGTAGATGCTTAGGAATGTCTGTTGCAACGAAACAAAACGCCTTTTCACTACCTTCAGCATCGTTTCAGAATCATCACATCATGTGGTGTTTGACTTTTCCAATCTTCAGCTTTTATTATAGAAGAATATCATTCAATCATTAACTTAAAAAACTGTTTGAAAACAAGCAAAAGATTCCCAAGAGTATGTACTTTGGGGTCAGACCGATTAGTATCAAAGCTTAGTCCCCACATTAACTTGTTGAGTGATCCTACGAAAGTCACTTAACCTCTCTGCATCTCAAATTACTCTTTCTGTCAAAGAATATTTAAAATGCCTTTTTGCAGGTTTTCCCAGTGGCTCAGATGGTTAAGAATCCGCCTGCAATACAGGAGAATTGGGTTCAGTTCCTGGGTCAGGAAGATCTTCTGCAGAAGGGAATGCCTACCCATTCCAGTATTCTTGCCTGGAGAATTCCATGGACAGAGGAGCCTGGTGGGCTACAGTCCATGGGGCTGCAAAGAGTCAGACATGACTGAGAGATTAACAGTTTCACTTCCTGAAGATTAAAGTAGTAGCCTGAGCTAAACGTCTCCCACTTTTTGTGTTAGTTTTTGCCTGGTCTTTGTGTAGTTGGGGCCAATGAACAGATGTGGTATATTAGATTGGTGGTCAAGAGCCTTGACACCTGTGGTTCAAGTCCAATGGCTACACCTTGGTACATTACTAATTTTCTGTATCTCAGTTTACCTATCTGGAAAATGGGAATAATCAAATAACTTACTTTAAGAGGTTACTGTGCAGATTAAATAAGTTACATAGGTATAAGGGCCCAAAACAGTGCCTGAAAGGATTTATAAGTATTCGATGTTATTATTATTATAAAGTTGCCTGAACAAAAAAAATATGGACATACCTGGAGGTGTGGGAGGAGGCAGGTCTTTTGAATCTGAATGCACAAAAAAAGACAACAGGTCACTCTCTTTAGTGAATCCAAAGTTTGGAGGAGGTAGGGTAACAAGGAGGCCAGTGGGGATAAAGTGGGGAGGACCATGGTCTTTTTGGGCCCAGGACTTAGAGCGCTGCTCCTGGGTCATTCCATTCCTCCTCCGGCAGGGTCCTTGGCCTCGGAGGGTGGGGTAGAGCATCTGGGTCAACTCTGCCCCTTCCCTGGTCACCAGGGCTGGATTACCTGTGGCCCCTCTTATGCAGGATCACCTGGATCATCTGTTAAAATGCAGATTCCACTGTCCCTTCCCAAACCTAGTTGATCACAATCTCTAGGGGTGGGGTGGGGTCCAGGATTCAGCAAGGTGGGGCTGTGGGGTGCCAGTTCACACTAACATTCAAGGCCTCCCATGTGCAACCGGGGGCTGCCCAGGGCAGGGCGTGTGCCTGGGCCCAGTGCCTGGCACACAGTGGACACTGTGCCTGAGCCCAGCGCCTGGCACACAGTGGGCACTCATGGATTGGCTGACAACAGAATGAGCAGATGGATGGTTGAAAAATTCCACCTGGGATGCATAGTTTCAAAATGTCTTCAACCACAACATCTGAAATTATAGCCTGAGCGGGGAAAGGCTACCTGAGCAGATGACCCCAGCGTCCTCGTGGTGGCCACAGTTGTGCTCTGACCAGCCCGAGTGGGCACACTGGCCCAGGTGGCGCTCTGCCCCAGCGCACTGCAGGTTGTCCAGGAAGATGTCTCCAGAGCCCGGGCCGAAGTGGGCCTTCCCGAGGGCGGACACGGCCCGACCGCACCCCAGCTGCTGGCACACGACCTCGGCTTCGTTCAGGTCCCACAGGTCGTCGCACACGGTGCCCCAGGCCCCCTCGTGCAGGACCTCCACGCGTCCTGAGCACCGTCCTGAGCCGCCCACCAGCCGCAGCTCCGGCCAGTCCCCTGCAGACAGAGAGGGGCCCGTGAGTCCCCAGGAGGCCAGTGGGCGATGCCGGTGTGCGGGGATGTGCCCTGTCTTGACCCTTGGGGCCTGTCCCTCACGTTTCTCATGTGTGTCTGAGTCGCATGCAGACTGTGGGGCCTTCAGTCAGTGTAATGTCATTTCAACAGTGTTCGAAGCGAAACTGACGGCCTTTCATGTTAAGCTCTGATGATACGGCTGAAAATCAAAGAGGTATGTCTCCTGCCTCAGGAAGCCTGCAATCTATTTGTTAGTTAAACACAGACACAAGGTAATGCTTTCTCACACCAGTATAAGGCCCTGAAAAGAAAGACCAAGGTGCACTCAAGAGGGTGATGGGGTGTGGCTGCAAGACTCCTCTTAAAACACTGAGAAGGACCCGGTCAAGGACAGACTCAGGGAAATGCCTTTGAGTAAGAGGAAAGCTTTTGCAAAAAGACCCTGAAGTGCCATTTCATGCCTGCATGTATGTGTCTCTAACCCACACATATAGAGACATCATCACCTGTAACGATATCAGAAGGAGTAATTCCAAATAACACTTTTAAATGGCATCTTAAAGCCATGAAAATATCAGCAGCTTAGACAAAGAATGAACTGAGCCCAGCAATAAATCACAAAGAGCTGATATTCAAGTTTCATCAAAAAAAAGGCATGACCTACCTGAGCTGTTAGATGAGTCTCCCACACCTATTCACGTAGAGAAAAAATATGTCAGTCTTTTTCTGAAATCCTGACTTTCATCACCAATAGCAAAGATTTTCCTTACATCCTTATAAATGATTATTCATCTGATATGGGAAAAATGAGTCCCTGTAAATACCACAATATTGGGAGAAACAGATTCAGCTATAGACATAGCAAGTTTCTTGCTGGTTGTTGGTTGGCTACTGTGTTATGAGAAAATGGTCAGATGGATGTGCACATTTGGGATGATATGACCTAGACTCCTGATTTTGTAGCAGATGAGTTTCACATTGGGGGCATCTCATGGTAGCTCAGATGGTAAAGACTATGTCTGTAGTTCAGGAGACATGGGTTCAATCCATGGGTCGGGAAGATCCCCTGGAGAAGGGAATGGCAACCCACTCCAGTATCCTTGCCTAGAGAATCCCATGGACAGAGGAGCCTGGCAGGCTACAGTCCATGGGATCACAAAGAGTCTGAGAACACAGCTGAGCACCTAACACTCCACACTTCAGATTTGGACAGTCATTCCCCAGAACACTGAAACTTAGGAATAAAAAACACCCCATGAGGCTGTGACTGGGTTGGATGTGCCACAGATAATAAGACACCTCCAAGTAAGCATATGGGTGAGTGAATGCTCCAGCAAACAAGACAGTGTTTTAAAATATGCGCCTCCTGGGACTTGCCTGGTGGTCCAGTGGCTAAGACTCCATGCTCCCAGTGCAAGGGCCCGGGTTCACTCCTTAGTCAGGGAACTAGAGCCCACATTCTGCAACTGAGAGTTTGCATGCCATGTCTAAAGATCCAGCACGCTCCAAGGAAGACTTCAGACCCCTAGTGCCACGACTAAGACCTGGCACAGCCAAACAGATACAAATAAATTAATTTAAAAAAGACGTGCCCCCAGTTAAACCACCTGATGCAAAGAGCTGACTCATTGGAAAAGACCTCGCTGCTGGGGAAGATTGAAGGCAAAAAGAGGAGAGGGCGGCAGAGGATGAGATGGTTAGATAGCACTATTGACTCCGTGGGCATGAATTTGGGAGAGTGAAGGACAGGGAAGCCTGGCGTGCTGCAGTCCATGGGGTTGCAAAGAATTGTACATGACTTGGTGACAGAACAACAACAACCAGTTAAAAGTTCCAGGCACCAACTCCGTCTCATGTGGCGTGTCTCTGAACAAGTGCTCTTTCAAGTTCTACTTACCAAACCTCTCGAATCACAGCGGGTACTGCAGCTGCTAGTTTACAGAGATAGCTCGATATTGGAAAGGGCTACTAGTAGACCTTCCAGAGCTGATTAACTCACTTCTAACTGTTCACACCTAAACATATATATATATATATTTTTTTTTTTTTTAATGTGGACCATTTTTAAAGTTTTTATTGAATTTGTTACAATACTGCTTCTGTTTTATGTTTTGGTTTTTTGGCCACAAGGCATGTGGGATCGGAGCTCCCTCACCAGGGGTTGAACCCTCACCGTTTGCCCTGGAAGGTGAAGTCTTAACCACTAGACCGCTGTGGAAGTCTCTGTCCCAAAGTACTTTGGAAAAGCTGTCTCAAGGCAATTAAAATCAGCCATTTTAGTTTACTGATTCTCTGGTGTTAGATGACTGAATGAGGAAAATGGTAGTAAAAACTGCCAAAAATGCAGCCCTTTGTCAGGCACTGATACTCTGCAGGTGCTATCCAAAAGACAGCTTGAAGGAGCCCTTTCAGCAATCCTGCCAGAAAGCAAGCAGTCTCCTCATTTTACAGATGAAGAAACTGAGGCTCCAAGAGCTTAAGAGTTGATCAAATGCTGTCTGAGTATCATCACCAGCTCCAAGATCCAGACTCAAGTTTGCCCAGCTCCACAATCTTCCTTAGATTTACTACATTGGCTGCCCCTTTAAACAAAGATATTTAGAAATACTCCTTAAAAATCCCCATAATTAATCATGTTTTTTTCATATGTCTGTATGCAGTAAGGCACACATTCCTTTGGTAATTCTTACTCTCAAATTAGAAAATTTTAAGATTTTATTCTGGGAATCAGTTGAAATCTCATCTGGTCAACCAACTTAGAAGGGATAAGTGAAGTGAAATGAAAGTTGTTTAGTTGTGTCCAGCTCTTTGCGACCCTATGGACTACACAGTCCATGGAATTCTCCAGACCAGAATACTGGAGTGAGTAGCTGTTCCCTTCTCCAGGGGATCTTCCCAACCCAGGGATTGAACCCAGGTCTCCCGCATTGCAGGTGGATTCTTTACCAGCTGAGCCACAGGGAAGCCCTAAAGGGATAAAGCAAACATCAAATGCTACATGTTTGAGGATCCTGTCTTCAACCCTGGTGGTGGCGGTTTAGTCTCTAAGTCCTGTCCAACTCTTGCAACCACGGACTGTGGCCTCCAGGTCCGTGGAATTTGCCAGGCAGGAATACTGGAGTGGGTTGCTTGTTCCTTCTCCAGGAGACCTTCCCGACCCAGGGATTGATCCTGCATCTCATGGTTGGCAGGCAGGTTCTTTAGCACAGAGCCACCAGGGAAGCCCATCTTCGTCCTTGGCTGACTCTGAATTCTAGCAGGGTGGTCCTGAGGCACTTGGGTGGTGACTGGCGGGAGGAAGAGAGGCTACCTGAGCAGATGACCCCAGCATCCTCGTGGTGGCCGCAGTTGTGCTCCGACCAGCCCGAGTGGGCGCACTGCCCCAGGTAGCGCTCCACCCCGGCGCACTGCATGTTGTCCAGGAAGATGTCTCCAGAGCCCAGGCCGAAGTGGGCCTTCCCAACGGCAGACACAGCCTGACCGCACCCCAGCTGCCGGCACACGACCTCAGCTTCATTCAGGTCCCACAGGTCGTCACACACGGTGCCCCAGGCCCCCTCATGCAGGACCTCCACGCGTCCTGAGCACCGTCCTGAGCCGCCCACCAGCCGCAGCTCCGGCCAGTCCCCTGCAGACAGAGACCGGGTGAGCATAGCCTCCTGGGCGCATGCTCACTCCTCTGGGGCTAGCTGAGCTCCTCACCCCACACGACTGCTCGGGATGGAGAACTCAGTAAAAGGTCAGTCAACTAGTCACGAAAATAAAAAACAAAACTGTCACTAAAGTGACACTAAAGTCGTTAAAACTGTCAAAACAATATTTAGCCTAAAACATGCATTAAATGAACATCTATTGGGCCAGAGCTATATGCCAACCTGTGTTGGCTAAATGCAGAAAAACAGAATAACTTGCACAGTGATTGTGATTTTCTGAAGTGCTTTTGTGTGTGTGTATATGTGTTTGTGTGTCCACCTACAACTTCATAGTAACTCAGGAAGATAAGCCAGTTTTATCTTTGAGGACACTGATAGCTAGAGAACCAAAGTGCACGCGTGCATGCTAAATTGCTTCAGTCATGTCCAGCTCTTTGTGACACCATGGACTATAGCCTGTCCGGCTTCTCTGTCCATGGGATTTTCCAGAGGAGAAGACTGGAGTGGGTTGCTGTTTCCTTCTCCAGGGGATCCTCCCAATCCAGAGATCAAACCTGTATCTCCTATGGCTCCTGCATTGCAGGCAGATTCTTTACTGGTGAGCCACTGGGAAGCTCAGAGAAGCAAAGTGACTTAGCCTAAATCCCATGTCTGATCAGTAGCTGGTCTCAACTCATTTCTCCTGATTCCGAAGTTCACTATTTTTCTTCTCTCTGCTATTTTAGCTCACTGCCCCTGGAATGCGTCTGGCACTCTACTCACTTGGAACAAGTGTATTAGTGATACAGGTGTGAGGTTAAGAATGAGCAGGACAGGCCATAAAAAGAAAAGGCAGAAACCCACTGGAGGGTGCTTATAAGTTGCTCGGACTTTGATGACTCCGAAAGGTGCTGAAAAAATGAATTCTGCTCGTTCTAGGATCCTAGAGCCAAAAGATCCCAAGAGCTCTGAATGGCCCTGAAAAGTCTGCCCAGGGTCAGCGGGCAAATATTTGTAAGTAGACAAACCACTTGCAGTTGGTCCAGCCTCTGCCTACGAAGCAGCTACAGATGCAGACATAAACACAGTCACCCAGAGGCAAGGACAGTGGGTGTGTGCGTGTGTTCCGTGGCTTACCTAGTCTTGCTGTTACCATTCTGGGTGTTGCTGTTGGGATTGCTGTGGATACAAGAAGACACCCTTGAGTAAAATGGGAGGATGCAGACAAGTCTGAGATCTCCACTAAATGCCAAAACTCTGGCCGATTCATTTTTCCTATCGTCCTTATACTCTGTGACCTCCGAAGTCAAATTCTCCTTACAGGTGAGTCTCGATGTTGGCCAGGGCTGTGAGATCCAACGAGAGTAATATTCCTCCTCTGGCCAGCCATGGAAACTTGGCGTTTACATTGTGCCGTTTCATGTTAAAATACACTCACCATCAGTGCTCTTCTGGGGAAAACAGCTCCTTCTTCTGCAAGCTTCTGCTTTAGGTTTTTGTTATTAACTTTCCCTGCATGTGGAGTGTCTGATTAGATGCCTTTCATTGTCTTTGATAAAAACCAGGAATTAAGGAAATCAAATGGCTAATTTATCAATATACAGTACCCAGTGGTTAATGTGTGTAACTTAGTTCTACTACTGTCTTCATACTTGTGTAATTTGTGTGGACAGCCTCTCTCAAATAAGGTGGATTTACAAAGGAAATTAGGGAACATACATAAGAGAGGTCAGACCATGACAGTAAAAACACCAGGAGCGGGGACAAGCGAATAACCATGAACAAGGAATGAAGATTAAGTAATGTCAGTTGACTCACTGATGAGATGTGGGGTCTGTGAAACAGCGTCTGCAAATACAAGAGAATCATCATCAGTAATTGTTAAATGCCAATCCCAGTGACTTCCCCTGGCCCACCTTGTGCCCCAGAGTGTCTCCTTTGTGTTTAACAGCATGTTCCCCGAGCTCGCTCAGTGAGTTCCCCTGGCACTTGCTAAGATTGCAGAGATTTATGAGCAGCTTCCTGGACACAGAGGATGCTAGAACTCTTCACCAGTTCAGACTCTTTCCTCTTTGTGGTAAACAGTACAGGACCCATCGCTGCATGTCCTCAGGACAACTCCTCTGTCCATGGGATTCTCCAGGCAAGAATACTGAAATGAGTTGCCGTGCCCTTCTCCAGGGGATCTTCCCGACTACGGGATTAAACTCACATCTTGTACATCTTCTGCATTGGCAGGTGGGTTCTTTACCACTAGCGCCACTGTGCTTTACTTGTCCTTGAATTATGCCAAGTGTTTGTCTTGGATTCCTTCTAGGTTGTACATGAGACTCCCTTAGGCTGGGATCGCACCTTCTTCTCTAGACACCCACCCAGTACTCACAGTAACTTCAGCAGTGTCTTCCTAGTGGGCTGCCTGATGTCAGATGGTTACATGAGAAAGAACAGCCCGTGATGAGGCTGCCAATTATTGAGCATTTATCACGTGCATCACCGTGCAGAGGGCTCTACTTGCATCTTTTTGGGGAACGCTCACAGCAAACCGAAGAAGTAAGGCTCTCTTCTCCCCATTACACAGGGACAGGACTGAGGCATGGAGAGGCTGAGTCTCTCGCCCGAAATCCCAGAGTCCCCGAGCAGTCAGCCCAGCTCCAGATCGTTTTCCTTTAGCCACCCTTTCTTTTTTTTTTTTTTTTTTCCCTTTCTTACCTTTGGCTTCAGAGTAATAATACGCGGTGAAGTTTTTCCCTATGTTGTTGTAGCTTCGGTGGTACACGAGCGTCAGTGAGCTCGAGGATGATGAGTAGGTGAGATAGGTTCCAGAGCAGGTCTTCCCCAGGGACTTTGCTGAGGATGGAGGGCCGTCCAGGATTTCAAAATACTCATTGGTGCAGTCTAGGCTGGGGAAGCAAGCACCATGGGAGCTTCAGTCTCCCCCTCAGCAGATCTCAGAGGTCTGCTGTGAGGCAGACTATTCTGCTGCTATCAAGAGGCTGGGGCAAGATCAAAAGGCTGTCATCTTTCGAACATAGTGTGTGTGTGTGTGTGTGTGTGTGTGTGTGAAGTCCCTCAGTCATGTCCGACTCTTTGCCACCCCATGGACTGTAGCCTTCCAGGCTTCTCTGTCCACAGAATTCTCCAGGCAAGAATACTAAGGTGGGTGGCCATTTCCTTTTCCAGGGCATCTTCCCGACCCAGGGATCGAACCCAGGTCTTCTGCACTGCAGGCAGATTCTTTACTGCCTAAGCCACCAGGGTGGGCCCAAACATAGTCGATTCCTTTTACCCCATTTTTTTCTGAGAGCCATTACCTTTGGGAATGGGATTTTAACTAGAAGAGGGGAGAGAAGCCTGGAATCGTAGGTGTAACCCTGATGAGGCCTTGAGCACCCTGAGGCCACAGGTACCTTGAAACCTGGGCGCAAGGGCAGGGCCAGCCAATGGGCAGCCCCTAGGATGTGGCTCCAGGGTCCAAACAACCTGCGTCCAGGCTTTCAGCAGCCGACCTGCCCAAGAGGGAGGCGCACTGCCAGATCGGCTCAGCCCGCTTTGTGGAAGTCATCTGATTTTGTTGTTCCTTATTGTGAAGTTTTGTACAGAACGTGGAAATCAGAAAACCATTTTCACATCTCAGCCTGATGAGATGTCTGTTCCAAGTCATAGTTTGATGAAGCAAAAGTCAAGAGCAATAAATAATTTTTTTCTGAAGGTTAGTTTCCATAAAACATTCACCTATGAATGATATCAACCTTGACAGTTTACAATATTAAAACTTAAATTTTCCTGTTTTATTAGGTCTGAGGGTTCCATGGAATCTGTATCTTCAACCAGCAAGGTGAAATACATACACACATACTATCAAGCTCTCTCTCTCACACCCTATCACACACACACACACACACACACACCCCTATACAAAGTATACAAGGTGAATTTCATTTTAACTACAAATTCATGGGCACAAAAATCAATCATATTTCTAACAAACATGTGGAAACCAAAATTATAAAACAGTATTATCTACAATCACTCCAAAAAGAAAAAAGAAACACCAACATATACATTTAACAACACATATACAAGACCTGCTTGCTAAAAATGGTTTTTGCTAAAAAATTTTTCCAATACAAAAATTAATGGATATCATCTGATGCAAAGAGCCAACTCATTAGAAAAGACCCTGATGCTGGGAAAGACTGAAGGCAGGAGAAGAAGGGGATGACAGAGGATGAGATGGCTGGATGGCCTCACCAACTGAGTGGACATGAGTTTGAGCAAGCTCCAGGAGTTGGTGATGGACAGGGAAGCCTGCAGTCCGTGGGGTTGCAAAGAGACAGACATAATTGAACAAAAACAACAAAAATACAAAAAAATCACAGCAAATGCTGGCTAGGATATGGAGAAATTATATTTGTCATATGTTGTTGGAAGGAATGCAAAATGGCAGTCACTCTGGAAAATAGTTTGACGTGTTCTTTAATGTACGTACTACACAACCTACCAATTGATTCTCAATCATCAGTCCCAGAGAAATGAAAACTTAAGTTCATGCCAAAACCTATGTATGAATGCTCATAGAAGCTTTACATACAATAGAGGGGCTGGGAACAGCCCGAACGTCCTTCACTGGAAGAAATGGTTAGACAAACTCTGGTTTCCACACAACGGAACCCTTCTCAGCCATGACAAGAAACAAACTCTTGATACAGGCAACAGCCTGGATGGAGCTCAAAGGCCTTAAGCAGAGTGAGAAAAGTGAATCTTAAAAGAATACTGTATGACTCCATAGATTGAAGGGTCTCAAAATGACAAAACTGCATAAAACTGGAGAATAGTTTAGTGGCTGCTAGGGACAGAGGCTGGGGTGGCTGTAAACATGCAGGACAAAGTAGTCACCCCTTTGTGGTTGGGAAACACACTCTCTGCTTCTAGATCAAAGGTCCCCGATCTCCGAGACCTAAAATGCTTAGTGATCTGACGTGGAGTTATACAATAATAAAAACAAAGTACACAATAAATAAAATTCATGTGAATCATCCTGAAACCATCTGACGCCATCTGTGGAAAAATTGTCTTCTACGAAGCTGGTCCCTCATGCCCAAAAGGTTGGGGATGGCTGTTCTAGATTGCAGTGGTGGTTTCATGGACCTGTGCATGCGTGCGTGTGGGCTAGGTCACTTTAGTTGTGGCTGACACTTCGCGACCCTATGGAATGTAGCCCTCCAGGCTCCTCTGTCTATGGGATTCTCCAGGCAAAAATACTGCAGTGGAGGACTGCCATACCATCCTCCAGGGGATCTTCCCGACTCGGGGATCGAACCCATGTCTCCTGCGGTTCCTGCACTGCCAGCAGATTCTTTACTGCTGAGCCACTGGGGAAACGCAGAGGACCTAGACATGGACATATACATGGGATAAAATTGCACAGAACTACACACACACATAAGTGCAAGTGAAAAATGGTGAAAACCGAGTAAGTCTATATTCCAGCTAACAGCATTATACTAATATCAGACTTGTGTTTTTGATACTATTCTATAGTTATATAAGATGTCACCAATGGAGAAAGAAGAGTGAAGGGGACATGGGACCCTGTGTTATTTTTGTAGCTTTTTATGTGTCTGTTCAGTTCAGTCGCTCAGTCGTGTCTGACTTTTTGCGACCCCATGAATCACAGCATGCCAGGCCTCCCTGTCCATCACCAACTCCCAGAGTTCACTCAAACTCATGTGCATTGAGTCGGTGATGCCATCCAGCCATCTCATCCTCTGTTGTCCCCTTCTCCTCCTGCCCTCAATCCCTCCCAGCATCAGGGTCTTTTCCAATGAGTCAACTCTTTGCATCAGGTGGCCAAAGTATTGGAGTTTCAGCCTCAGCATCAGTCCTTCCGATGAATACCCAGGAGTGGTCTCCTTTAGGATGGACTGCTTGGATCTCCTTGCAGTCCAAGGGACTCTCAAGAGTCTTCTCCAACAGTTAGCTCAAAATAGAAACTTAAAAAGAAAAGACTCTTTTAATTACAGGGTGAAGTAAGCCAGAAAGAAAAACACCAATACAGTATACTAACGCATATATATGGAATTTAGAAAGACGGTAACAATAACCCTGTGTACGAGACAGCAAAAGAGACACTGATGTATAGATCAGTCTTATGGACTCTGTGGGAGAGGGAGAGGGTGGGGAGAATTGGGAGAATGGCGTTGAAACATGTATAATATCATGTATGAAATGAGTTGCCAGTCCATGTTCGATGCACGATACTGGATGCTTGGGGCTGGTGCACTGGGATGACCCAGAGGGAGGGTATGGGGAGGGAGGAGGGAGGAGGGTTCAGGATGGGGAACACAGATATACCTGTGGCGGATTCATTTCGATATTTGGCAAAACTAATACAATATTGTAAAGTTTAAAAATAAAATAAAATTTAAATATCTAAAAGATTTCTCAAACCAAAAAAAAAAAAAAAAAAAAGTACTGCCAGAACTAACACCACAAAAGATGTCCTTTTCATTATAGGGGACTGGAATGCAAAAGTAGGAATTCAACAAACACCTGGAATAACTGGCAAATTTGGCCTTGGAAAAAAAAATAATAATTACAGGAATCAACCAAAGAAATAAATGCCTGGAATCTTACACCACACGGTGCACTTAAGGAAAGTCCTTCTGACTTACTTAAGGTATGGAAACGCCAGTCGTATGTGGTCAGATGCATTGGCTCTGATTTCCCACACACACGTTATGTTGTCATGCATTTTATTCCTAGGGGGATTCCTGATCGCTCCAGATGAGTTAGTAATGATTCTGCCACACTGAGATTTTCCTAAAAGCAGAGAGATATTTCAGAATTTCAGTTTTTTTCATTGTTCAGTTCACTATAGTTGACATTCTTTTTTCTTTCATTTTTTTTTTCCCTCTTGAAAGGTTTCATGGGTCATTGCTTTGTTTGGTACATCGTAGGATGTAGCAGAGGTATAACCTAGTCAAAAAATTCTTGTAAACTTAGGAATTAGGACATGACATTAAGTCTGAAGTTTGCAGTATCTCTTGATCTCAAGAGAATTTTGCCTCTGACATGCGCTTTCTGGGTAGGGCAGTTATCCAGAATCAGCCTGAACCTTTCCCTTGGTTACTCCCCAGTGCTGGTAAAATGGAGCAAGACTCTATGGTCCTGGCCTGCCCATCCTCCATGTCCTCCACCTGCCTTTTGTCTGCAGAAAAGCTTTAGCTAAAGACTAAGTTTAATCAGAGAGGGGAGAACATGCAGAAACAAAGGAAAACCAGTCAAAGGAGACCAAATAATAACAATGCAGTCAGTAAGCAAAGTCAGAGACCTTTAGTTCCTCCTGAAGGGCTGTAAATAATATTCTGAGCCCTATCCTGTGAGCTGTCTTGTAGATACTGAAACCCCCACCATGTGGAGAGGTTAACTATATGATGGGCAGAGTGTACCCATGACAGAGCTGCCACAATTCTGAGAATTGGCCTCAGAGGAAATGGAAACAAACTGACCCCGGAACTGGAAATTAACTGTACCTAATTAATTTGTCCAGTCCGTCTAGTCAAGGCTATGGTTTTTCCAGTGGTCATGTATGGATGTGAGAGATGGACTTTAAAGAAAGCTGAGAGCCAAAGAATTGATGCTTTTGAACTGTGGTGTTGGAGAAGACTCTTGAGAGTCCCTTGAACTGCAAGGAGATCCAACCAGTCCATCCTAAAGGAGATCAGTCCTGGGTGTTCATTGGAAGGACTGATATTGAAGCTGAAACTCCAACACTTTGGCTACCTGATGAGAAGAACTGACTCATTGGAAAAGACCCTGATTCTGGGAAAGATTGAAAGTGCGAGGAGAAGGGGACAACAGAGGATGAGATGGTTGGATGGCATCACCGATTCAATGGACATGAATTGAGTAAACTCCAGGAGTTGGCGATGGACAGGGAGGCCTGGAGTGCTGCAGTCTATGGGGTCACAAAGAGTTGGACACGACTGACTGGCTGAACTGAACTGAACTGAATTAGTCTGTAACCAGATCAAGATGACACTGGTCAGAGCTGACTGTGTTGTTTCTGCATGTAGCCCCCTCCCTCAGCCTATAAAAGCTCTTGCCCCTGAATGTCAGGGAAAGGGGAGTCAGCCCTAGGACAGGTGCCATTCCCCCAGCCCCCGACTGCTGGCATCCAAGATAAGGCAAACTTTCCTTTCCACCAACTTTGTCTTTCTTGGCTTTTGAGCAGTGAGCAGCCAGACTCCAGTTTCGGTTACACTGCGTCCTATATCCTATAGCTTTGATGTTTACCATGTTGTCAGTAATGATGAATAAACTACTATTTTCACAATTAAGGCCAAGCTCACGTGGAGCTTCTATATATGAAGATGGCAGTGTTCTACCCACTAGCACTCGTCATTTATTGAAATTAGTCCGCTGAAACTCCACTAACTGGAAAGAAGTTGCCCTGAGTCATCCACCCTCTCCACCTCTGATTTGTTCTGTGTCCATCTGTCCATCCACCTGTCCATTTGATTCTCCACCTGCTTGTCTGTCTGTATATCCATCTGTCCAATGTTTAGTTGAAAATGAGAGGTGAGAGCTGCGGCGGCGGCGCTCTCCATCAGGTTGCCTGGTAGGAAGCGGACCTACGCTCAGCTGGCTCCTCCCTACGGGGACCAGCCAGGCCCTCCGGCGTTACGTTATTCTAGCCCTTCAGCTCCAGGTGGTGCTAAGAAAAGCTTATCCTGAGCTTCTGAAAGCCCAGGGTACTGGCCAAAGCAGAGAAACCAAAAAAGGAAGATGAAAAAGAAAGGACAGAGAAGGACACAGAGAGTCAGAGAAGGAGAGAGGGCAGAGCAGGTGCCCACTGAGGTGAAAGCCCTCTGAAATGACGCCCTGGGGTAGTGCCCTGGCAATGTGGCTGTGCTGATGGCCCCCTGTCTGTCCTGCACATGTGGTGTCCATGCTGGGAGACCAGGAAGGCTGACCACACTTGATCATTTGGATTACCTTCTTGGACTAATAGAAATGGAACGGGAACCATAAATTCATTGACCTTCATTACTGGACAAATCTCTCAGAATGCAGGCTCAGAGGGGTGACTTAGACAGGGCAGTAGTAGTTTGCTCAATTTCCTTGAAAAATCACTTTAGGGCCTGAGCTAGATGACAATGATCAGGGCAGCCAAGGGCAGCCAAGGACAACCTGGTCTCACCTGCAGCCTCTGTCTCCACCATGACTTCCAAAGGGGGACCTGTCAAACACAAAGGACGTCATCAGACACAATGGGGTCGTCGGCTGGCACCGAGGGTGACACAGCCCACAAGGAGGCTCCAAGGAGCCGGGAAGAGACACATCATCAGGGCCCCTCCCAGAGCTCCTGAGCCAGTCTCTGGGGGTGAAGCAGAGCACGCAGGCGGTGGTCACGTGCAGGAGGGAAGACGCACGGATCCAGATCTTTCGGACTTGGACGCACACATTCTCTTGTCATGTTATCCTAGCTCTTTATCTCCAAGAGGTACTAAGAAAAGTTTAATGGAGCTTCTGAAAGCCCAAGACACCAGCAAGAGGAGAGGAACAAAACAAAACAAAAAAAGGAAGATGAAAAAGAAAGGACAGAGAAGGATACAGAGAATCAGAGAATGTAAATGAGATATTTTAAAATTTGGGAATTTAAGAAAACTAAAGATGGGACATTCTGGCTCCTGTAGCCAATTTCTGTGACCCCAGTGTGGGGAGTTAGGAGGCTGCAATGCAAGTACAGGAAGAGGCACTGACTGACTGCTTCCTTTGACCTGTGCTGCTCAGAGATGGTGGGTCAGGACCTAAGGTCACTGTGGCTCCTTGCTGTCCCCAACATCTCTCCAGCCAGCAGCACCTGACCTAGAACTTCCTATTGGAGACTTTCGCCGAGGACCAATCCATTCTCACCTCCTGAGGCTGACAGTCCAGGAAGGGATGTGACTGCAGCTTTATCAGACCTTGTCCACTCAGCTCTGGTCATGGCTCACCCTTTGGCAGGAGCTGGCCAAGGGCAAGGCATTAAGGGACCAGGGGTTTGATAAAGGAAGGGGGGCACAAGTGTGGAAAACTCCAGGTACTGACGCTGACAGCATGTGGGAAAACCAACAACAAGGAAGCAATGTGGGGCCAGAATGCCCAGGATCAGAGAGAGAGCCAAGGAGAGGGTAGGAATTAAACTGAGCCTTGACTTGGGCCAGGTCTGGCCCATCAGCCTTCTGCTGCCCATGGGCAGAAAGTGTCCATAACTACCTCTCCCATCTCAACCAGTCCCCACCCGCATCTCACTGCCAGCCCCTCACAATCCCAAAGCGCTGTGCAGAAGTTTAAGAAATTTTGAATCTGCTTCCTGAGCGTGAAATGCACAGTGAATTGAAGAGGTAGAAGGTGAGGTGGGACCAAATGACTTCTAAGGGCTCTTCCTCTCTCCCAGTGGACAGTCAGTGACTCCACATCTCTGAGCCACTCTATGGGCTTGGAGTACAGAACCCATTCAATTTCCTGCAGAATTCTCCCCCACCAGGTTTTAAGAAACTGCACATGTGAATTCCGCCTTCCCCACCTGGTAGCAAGGCCACTGAGTATTCAGCATCTGTAAGTGGGAGAGATAAAAACATCTGCTGTCAGTGAAAAACATCCTGCTTTCTTTTCTTTTCTCAAAATTTTGGCTGCACTGGTTCTTTGTTGCAGGCTCTCTAATTGCAGTGCTCAGGCTTAGTTGCTCTGCAGCCTGTGGGATCTTAGTTCCCCAACCTGGGATCGAACCCAAGTTCCCCACACTGGAAGGAGCATTTTTAACCACTGCACTGCCAGGGAAGTTCCTGTCCTGCTTTACTTTCAACTGTGATTTTTTTACACTGTCCCTAGGAAAGGACTTTCTCGAAAGGGCCCAGCTGGGCTCTGCCCGGGAAGGGAGCAGGGTTACCTGAACAAACCACGCCAGCATCCTCCCCGTGCCCGCAGTTGTGGGCAAACCAGCCAGCGTGGGAGCACTCGTCCAAGTGCTCTTCATGCCCCCTGCACTGCATGTTGTCCAGGAGGATCTTCCCGGAACCTTCCCCAAAGTGGGCCTCGCCTGGGGCCTCCATGGCCCAACCGCAGCCCAGCTGCCGGCAGACAACGTTTGCTTCCGGCAGGTCCCAGAGGTTGTCACACACTGTCCCCCAGGCTCCCTCGTAGAAAACCTCCACGCGGCCAGCGCAGCTCCCATGGCCGCCCGCCAGCCGCACAGGGGCCCAGCCTCCTGGGGGAGGAAAGGGGTCTCAGGGTGCTGGCCACTCCCTCTGCCTGTTGAGGACCAAATGCCCTCTGCCACCCTGGCTCTCCTTTCTTTCCGTGGCTTTGTACCCACACCCTTCATGCTGCCACGAGGGTCCCATGCCAATGTGCAGCTCTAAGTCGTCTGATGGCATCCATCTTTAAAGGCCTGACACAGAATCCTAAGTCGTATTTGCAGGAAGTGGACTCTGACCAGATGAAAACTGCTGACTGCAACCATGTAGACTTCAGACCAATTGAAACCAGAATGTTGATGAAGCTCAAAATTTCACTTTGATGCCAACCAATCTGAGAACTGATGCCAAGCTAATCACATCTGGGTTAAGACTGCTCACCTTCTAGCCTCGCTCTCTGCACTCTCTGCAGTGTGACCCTCCCACTCCTCCCAGGAGGCTGAGTCTATTTTCCTAGTTCTCGACCCCCAGGGCTTGTGGCCTGAGATTTGCCTGGGTCAATAGCCTGCGGCAGAGGTAATGGTTTGGAGCTATAAGGTCTCATGACAGGCTCCAGGGGAGCCCAGAGACAGTTGTATGAATAAGCCTGGGGGCCTGCTGGGCGATGAAAGGCATGTGACCGTGTCACCTCTGTCCCATCCAAAGACACAAGACAAGAAGGAACGGCCTTACCTGGAGGCGCCGAAGCAGGTGGGTTTTGGGCCACCAATGTTGCCGGTGACATGGGAAGTAGGTTCTCATAGGCTGTTGATGAAGGGAAAAGGAAGGAGTGACGTGAGGGAAAAGTCAGAACATCGCGAGAAGGTAAACAGCTACTCCAAGGGGCAGCTGCCTCCCATCAGGATTCAGCAGGAATAATGATGACGCTGCTAAGGCCAGTGGCCTCCGGTCCCCGAGATCCCCATTTCAGATGAAACATGGCGTTACTGCCTGTTGACAAGCTGACATGGGCCACATGGCCACTTTGCAAAAGCAAAGACAGTTAGCCCCGAGTGGCCTGCTGCATGCGGGCTGTCAGGGGGCCATCACCTCTTTCTTGGTTACCCTCGCCCCAGGGGCGTAATGACTTCACCCAAACAAAGCAAGGAGAGTCCCTCAGCAAATCCTTGGGGGAGGGGGCAGGCAGGAGGTAGCAGGTCTGAAATGCTCTAGGGAACCTCTGGAGCTGACGGAACAGTTGTGCATCTTGACCGCAGTGGTGATTACACAACCGTGTACAATCTCCAAAGTTCATCAAACTGGACCTTAACAGGGGTGAACCTTCAGCACATAGATAAAACCTTAATAAAAGGTAAGTTGATGAATGATAGATGGATTGATCAATTTATCATAGAATCCAGGTAGGAGTTAACCGTTATATTCCTCAAACTTTTCTGTATATCTGAAATTTTTCATAACAAAATGTTAGAGGGTAAGGTGTCTCTCAATTTCTATTGTAAGACTTACAGCTCTGTTTTTTGACAACCATATTTTGCTTTCCCACTGGTGTACACTTAATTCAGCTAACCTATGTGGCTACTTCTGCCCTCCTTGTTAGTCGCAGAACATCAAAAGCATAGAATTTTAAGGAGCATGGCATCCAACGTGCCTGTTCTAATGACATGGAGACTGCAAAGTTAGTTATGTCGCTCAGTCGTGTCCGACTCTTTGCGACCCCATGGACTGTAGCCTGCCAGGCTCCTCAGTCCATGGGATTTTCCAGGCAAGGATACTGGAGTGGGTTGCCATTTCTTCCTCCAGGGGATCTTCCTGACCCAGGGACTGAACCTGGGTCTCCCGCACTGCAGGCAAATTCTTTACTATCTGAGCCACCATGGAAGCCCATGTTATTCAGCTGAAGAGAAACCAGTTGGGATCAGATTCCAACAGCTCAGGGCCTTCTGATCCCCACATGCCCTCCTTTAGGTGGGCACAGGACCAGAAGAAGGAACCATGGCTGTGTGAGTACCTTCCAGGTGCCAGGAATCATCTAATACATGACCCGGGGCTTCCCTACTCTTGCCTGGAAAATCCCATGGACAGAGGAGCCTGGTGGGCTGCAGTCCATGGGGTCGCTAAGAGTTGGACACGACTGAGTGACTTCACTTTCACTTTTCACTTTCATGCATTGGAGAAGGAAATGGCAACCCACTCCAGTGTTCTTGCCTGGAGAATCCCAGGAACGAGGGAGCCTGGTGGGCTACCGTCTATGGGGTCACACAGAGTCGGACACGACTGAAGTGACTTAGCAGCAGCAGCAGCAGGGGCTTCCCTGGAGGCTCGGTGATAAATAATACATCTGTCAATGCAGGAGACACAGGTTTGATCTCTGGGTTGGGAAGGTCCAGTGGAATAGGAAATGGCAACCCCTTCCAGTATTCTTGTCTGGGAAATCCCATGGACAGAGGAGCCTGGTGGGCTACAGTCCCTGGGGTCACAAAAGAGTCAGAGATGACTGAGAAACTGAGCACACGCAGTCCATGAGCTTACTCTGTATTCTCCATATTATTCCCACTTTAATGAAGAGGAATGGAAATGAACTAGGAAGGAGAGATGACATGTCTTGGCTGTGGTCGTCTAACTGAGGGGGTCATATGCCATGCTGTCTCTCCCATTAGGGAGTAAACCCCATGAAAGAAGGGTCCAGGGCTTTGACCACTGCATGGCCCCTGTGCTTCACTGGCACAGAGTCTGGCACATGGTTGAATGAACAGATGAGTGAAAGAAAGAAGCTGCAAATCAAACCAGGATCTGACTCTAAGCCTCATGACCTTCTCACATCATGCAGAGTCTAGCAGAATACATAACATGGGCCCTACCTGTAGGCGGAGCAGCTGTGGAATCAGCACCTGCAACATGGAGACAGACTATGCATGTTACCACGTCTTAATGGGAGAATGTCTACTGTGAACATCCTACAAGCAGAGAGGGGTGGGCGGCAGACAGGCAGAGACTCTGCCCGTGAGGAGCCTGGCATTTCCTGGGGATTTGGGACACAGGACCAGGCAGCAAACCTGGGCTGTTCTGGGACATCTTCGGGGACCACTGCTCCCTGGGGGCCTCAGGACTTGACAAGGGTGGCTCCACGTGGGCAGGTGCAGCCTGAGAGCTCGTCATTCGTCGGGACGTTATTCAAGTCACCAGTGGGGCAGAATCGGGAAAGACTGGGGGGCAGAGAGTCAGCCAGAGGGACACATCGTTCTGGGGAGGTCACCAGGCCCAGATGTGGAAGGCCTGGCATACCAGCTGACAACTTGGTCCATCACCCGGAGGTCACACGCACAAACGTTAGTGAGGACCCACAGGGGTAAGATAAACAAGGGACCTGAGAGGTGGGAATCGTGTGTACAGGAAGGCTGTTCAGTGTCCAGAGGGGCAGGGCTTTCTGCCCTGTCCAGAAAGCTGACTGTCCAGTCAGTTAATGCAACAAGAAAATTTTCTGCTTTGAACCTGATGCACTTCTACTTTTATTTTCACCACAAAATGTAAGAATTTGGATTTTTATGCCGAACACTCTGATTTGGCTAAATTCAAGGTCATGGGGTCGCAAAGAATCAGACATGACTGAGCGACTGAACTGAACTGAAGTTCAGCTTAGAATTTTCAAACATAACCAGCCACTTCTGAGCTGAGATCCAGGCTATAAGTCATATTCAGCAATCGCTGCAGCTAAGGGGGTGGTTGGGTGGCTGAACAAACTGGGAAGGAGCCAGGCTGCCTGCCTGGTCCACTGACATTCTGAGGCTGGGCTGTGGGGTGTGTGTGTGTATCACTGGGGTATGTGTGTGTGTGTAGGGGTGAGTAGGGAGGCCATAGGAGCAGCCCTCCAGGCAGGTACTGACAGCAGCCACTCACCTGCGCAGATGACGCTGGCGTCCTCCAGGTGCCCGCAGTTGTGCCCGGCCTCACCCCCATGCGCGCACTGCCCCAGGTGGCTCTCGCTGCCCACACACTGCATGTTGTCCAGCACGATCTTCCCAGAACCTGCCCCAAAGTGGGCCCCCGTGGGGGCTGCCACAGCCTGGCCACACTCCAGCTGGCGGCACACGACGGCGGCCTCGGCCAGGTCCCAGAGGTCATCACACACGGTCCCCCATGTGTCCTGGACCAGAACTTCCACGCGGCCTGAGCATCTCCCCGGACCGCCCACCAGCTTCACAGCCACCCAGGCCCCTGGGGAGGAACAAGGAGGAGAGGCATTGAGACGCAGCTCTCTGAGGTCAGGGAGGTTTCCTCTACTGGGGTACGTGGGTAGGCACTAATAAACTATTCAGAAATGGTGTTTCTGGGTCACATAATCCTTATCACCAAGAGTAAAAGAATAGGTTTTGCAGCTTTCTTTACTTTATTTGGCTTTTCTATTTGCTTTCATTGGGAGGACTTGTCTTCTATGAATCAGCCCAACAGAGCAGGGAGTGGATAGTCCCAAGTCACTTTTAAAGGACTTGTTTATTGATTACTGAGCTTCCCTGGTGGCTCAGACAGTTAAGAATCCACATGCAATGCAGAAGACGTGGGTTCAATCCCTGGGTTGGGAAGATCCCCTGGAGAAGGGAATGGCTACCCACTGCAGTATTCTTGCCTGGAGAATTCCATGGACAGAAGAGCCTGGAAGGGTATATAGTTCACGGGGTCACAAAGAATCAGACAGGACTGAGTAACTCACACTCCTTGATTACCTGGTGATGCTATCAAGGTATCACACAGGAGATGTACTTGTAGAAATGTCAGCTCAGCAAGTAGAGGCAGAGGGGCAGCTCCCATCAATAGTGAAAAGCTACTTCTTTTTAAGCAGTTGTCCGACTAATTATAAAAAAGGATGCTTGTTTTTCCAAATAGATTCCTAGCCTTGTTTCAGGCTTGTAGTTTAGGGCTCCCACTGCAGGGGCACAACTGAGCTCCCAGAACAATGACGTCATTTCTCTGCTCCAAAGCTTGGCCCTGACTCCACTTTTTCTTATAATTCAACTATAAGATGGAAACAACATCCTCCCGGCTATGTGGCAATGTCAAAAAGACTGAAAAAAGTGAAAGTGTGAGTTGCTCAGTCGTGTCCAAGTCTTTGCAGCCCCATGGACTGTAGCCCGCCAGGCTTCTCTGTCATGAAATTCTCCAGGCAAGAAAAGATTGTACTAGACCATATTTGGGGAAATATGCCAAGAATGGTTGTATGGAGGGTTTATCAGCTCATGCGAAGGCCCAGTTGAGGAGATCGATTTTACCCAAATGAAACAGTGATGAGAAAAATGGAAAATCCGAATTAATAATTAACATTTTATCTATCATATCCTTTATTATAATAAATTCTCTTTGTAGACAGCTTAATAATATACTTAACATTTCCATATAATTTTCTCAAATAGTCTCGGCATGAGTACTTAGTCCTTATTCATATCTTCTCCTTGTCTAGGTAGTTTTTATCCAGGCCAACATGAAAAACACAGTGAAACCAACATGATCCTTGTAGTTAACAGGTCTGGGTGAATCCAGCCTTTGCCACTTATGACTGTGTGACTAGTTATTTGAGCAGTTCACTGTGTTCTCTGGGTCTCTGTTTATTTTCTTGTGAAATGCTGGGAATAGCAGCTTGCTTTAAGATTACTGTAGAGCACACTTAATTCTGTGCATGGCATACACTAGTTTCTCAGAAAATGCTAAGCACAGACTGGCCAAGTCACAGAAAGGCGTTACCTGCTGGCGGGAGGGTGGAGTGAAGGCTGGGAGGGCCCGTTGTGGGTATGGTAGCTGACAGTCCAGCACCTGCAAACAGGTACAAACAGGACATTGCTCGAGGTCAGGAGCCTCCTAACCCCATGTAGGAAAGGAAAATCCTTGCAATGAGAACATTCTGAAAAGTCAGACTCAAATACAAGGCACTGGGTCCACCACTGGCTCCCCTACAAAGTTCTAGGCAGGGAAGACCTCCCCTCCCCTATCTTTAAGCTCAGTTATCCAGTCTCTAAGATAAGGGTTTAGAATATTCCCCATGGTCGGCGCATCCGTGCTCTGTCCATGAGTTCCTTTTGGGATCTCTTTGCTGCCATCTCTTCTTTCCCTTTCAGGAAACAACCAGCTGTGTTCTATCATGGAGACGCAGCATTCATATCAATGAATGGACTTCTCCAGCTCTCCCTAGGTGTTTGGCAAACCTGCCTAGACTGCGTGGTACCCAAGCAATGTGAGACAAACACGGCATCTTTGAGCAGCTCTTGTACCTCGTTTTGTCTCATAAAACATCAATCCAAGTAAACCTTCTTACTGCCATCTAATTATGGGGTCAGTTGGACCAAATCAGTGTTTAAAACGTCAAATGGCAATTAACCCAACAAACTGAATGTTCAGTGTAAAGAACTGATTTCTGGTTTCAGTTTTAACTGGTTGCTGATGGAGTTGGCTTCAGCCTTCAGTAATGACCTGCAGGTGCTGAAGGCTGCTGCCAGAGAAGATGGTGACCCAGACAAGTCAGATGTAGGGGCAGCGGTGCCCACATGGGCTGCCTCGGTGCCAGGAGCTCTGCTGCCTTCTGCATCCTTGCGGCTTCTGTGAACACCAATTTGAGGGAGCTCGCCGGGCTACCAGCACCTGACAGGTGCACAATATCGCCTGCTTTTAATGACGCCTTTTACTCCTTTGGATCCTTTTCAAATCGACTAACAGTAGGTTCAGTTCCTAAATCAGTGGGATACAATATGGATTTCCCATAAATAACTGAAGGGAAAGGAACATTCAAGAATTTCAGGTGATGGATGAGCATCCCAAATACCCTGCCCTTTTTTGTTTTTATCAGCAGTCCTTGCACAGTAAATAGGAACTGGGTAACTGCTGTTCCCTTAAGCATCTTTTGTTGTCAGTCACTAAGTCACGTCTGACTCTTGGTGACCGCATGGGCTCTAGCACGCCAGGTTCCTCTGTCCTTCTCTATCTTCCATAGTTTGTTCAAACTCATGTTCATTGAGTCAGTGATGCCATCCAACCATCTCATCCTCTGCCTGCCCTCTTCTCCTTCTGCCCCCAATCCCTCCCAGCATCAGAGTCTTTTCCAATGAGTCAACTCTTCGCATGAGGTGGCCAAAGGACTGGAGTTTCAGCTTTAGCATCATTCTTTCCAAAGAAATCCCAGGGCTGATCTCCTTCAGAATGGACCGGTTGGATCTCCTTGCAGTCCAAGGGACTCTCAAGAGTCTTCTCCAACACCACAGTTCAAAAGCATCAATTCTTCGGCGCTCAGCCTTCTTCACAGTCCAACTCTCACATCCATACATGACCACAGGAAAAACCATAGCCTTGACTAGATGAACCTTTGTTGGCAAAGGAATGTCTCTGCTTTTGAATATGCTGTCTAGGTTGGTCATAACTTTCCTTCCATAAAAGCACATAAACTAAAAACAACCAGGGAAGTGACTCACAAATAAAAAGTTCAACTTACCGGACAGACTAGTTTTTGCTGCTGCTGGTGATGATGGAGGTGCTCCTGATGGCACTGACGACAGTGGAGGTGCTGATGGCGACAGCGTTGCTGACGGCGACGAGGACGGCCATGATGACAACGGCCAAGGTGACGCGGACGACGCTGAGGATGATGGAGATGATGCTTCTGCTCCTGATTATTAGGATAAGAAAGAGTCCTTGTTTTCAGACAGTGGTTCTCAAAGCGTGATCGGCAGACCAGCAGGATAACCATCCTGAACGTGTTGGAAATGCAAATCCTCACACCCCACCCTACTGAATCAGAAACGCTGGGGGTGTGGCCCAGCAATCTGGGTCTTAACAAACCCTCTGGGCGGTTCTGATGCACATTAAAGTTTTAAAACAACAACAACTGCTGTTTTAGGATAAAAAGGAGTGATGGAAATGGCCCCATAGTTTTTTCCCGGTGACCAAAGTACTCTAAAATCACATAAATATACATTTTTAACTGGTGTCGTTTCTTTGCTTATTAAGGAAGATCAGGTCTTACAGACTCCAGGGGAAAAATTTCTGATCTAATCACTCCAGAAAATAGATGGTCATTTTCTTTCAAAAAAGTGATTGTGATGACTAGTGGGCATAATCATAGAAAACCATTACATCCTAAAGTCAATGATCATTTTTAAAAAGATTTTTTTTTGATGTGGACCATTTTAAAAGTCTTTATTATTTCTGTTTTATGATTTTTTTTTTTTTTTTTTTTTTTTTGCGGGAGAGACTATGAGGCATGCGAGATGTTTGCTCACTGACCAGGGACCAACTCTGCACTCCCTGCGTTGGAAGATGAGGTCTTAACCACTGGACCACCAGGGGAGTCCCAGTGACCATAACTTATACTCCTCCAGTGGCCCCAGACACCTGCAATGGCCTGGGAGCTTAGTTCTGATGGGGGACGATTACTGCACCGGGTGACAGGGTAGTTGGCTAGTTTCTAACTCCCTTTTCTGCTGGTATTGCATTTCAGTGTTGAGCTGCCCACCAAGCCACCCCTAAAGACTGCCTGGGATCTGCCCTCTAGCAGCTGCCCAGAAGAGGGGCCAAGCAGCCCAGGATGAGGTGGATTCCTAGAGGAGAGCGTGAGCACAGGAGAGCCAGGTCAGCGCTGCACGTCCGTGAGTTCCATCTGTATGGCCCACTGAACTAGGCGCTGGGAAAGCTTTTAGGCTTCAAGCGATATTGACCAAGCAAACCAGCCTCCATTAACTGCTTTAAAGCCTGATTTAACACGGTCATTTTCACCCCATTTCTATCTCACAGGATCAGTATTAGCCAGATAGGATCAGAAGTCAAACCAGCCAATCCTAAAGGAAATCAACCTTGAATACTCATTGGAAGCTCCCAATACTGTGGCAACCTGATGTGAAGAGCTGACTCATTGGAAAAGACCCTGACGCTGGGAAAGATTGAAGGCACAAGGAGAAGGGTATGACAGAGGATGAGATGATTGGATGGGCTCAACGACTCAACAGACACGAGTTTGAGCAAACTCCAGGAGATGGTAAAGGACAGGGAAGCCTGGTGTGCTGCAGTCCATGGGATCGCAAAGAGTTGGACATGACTTAGCGATTGAACAACAACAGAATGGGACATAGAAAGAGCCCAAATCCCCCTGGAGGGAACCAGGTTTTGAAAACTGTTAATGTGCAGAGGAGACCACCAGCCCTCTTGGGAGGGGGGCCCTGCCTCACCGCTCATTTGCTGTCATGATCCATTCTGACGGGGAGTCATTGGGACCCCTCACCTGAGCAGATGGCTCCAGCGTCTGCCTCGTGACCACAGCTGCGAGTGAACCAGGTGGCGTGGGCGCACAGGACCAGGTGGCTCTCCTCGCCGCTGCAGTGCACGTTGTCCAGGAGAATCTTCCCGAAGCCCGGGCCGAAGTGGGCACCAGGAGGCGTGGACACTGCCCAACCGCACCCCAGCTGCCTGCATACCACGTGCGCCTCCTTCAGACTCCAGCCCTCGCCGCATACCGACCCCCAGCTGCCCTGGTAGGAAACCTCCACCCGCCCAGAGCATCTTCCAGGGCCGTTGACCAGCCTCAGCATGGGCCACTCTCCTGTGAGAGAGAACGTCGAGGTCAGTTCATGAGACTTCCCTATGGAACTCGCCCTCTTTGTCTGGCTTACAAATTAAAGGTAATCCTTTGATTACTCCACACATCTGAGCTCCTTCTAGGCAAGAATTGCCTAATAATCACTCTGCTCAGTGGCGTGCTCTTTACCACCTACTCAACAAAGCAGATTAGATGGTAGACTATGGATTTGGAGCTTTAGGACTTGACATCTGCAGGACAGATGTGAAAAATTAGGAAAACGTATCTCCGTCAGTGGGGAAAAGAAAATAAATGGCTTACTCAAAAAATGTAATATTATAGCAGCTCAAAGCAGTGAGATGTATATATTTTTATATATGTGTGTATATCAACATGGATGAATCTCACAAATGTGCAGCAAGTAAAGAATAAAAGGTACTAAACGATATATAGGGACTAATGTAATTTGTGTGAAAGAAAACCACAAAATAACATGCACCGAGATGACATGATTCCTATTCATAAAATGTTAAAAATGAACTATAAACACAGAATTCAGGAGAGTGCTTCTCTGAGGAAGGAGAGAGCAGAGCCTGGAGTTGGGGAATTTGGGGAACCTTCAATTTATCTTTATCATTATAATTTTTATAATGCTTTATTTTTTGATAAGACTGGAACATCAGTATAATAAAATGTAAGCATCAGTCATGTCCAGGTAAAGGGGACATCAATGTGGTTATTGACTTCTTGTTTCTCTGTATATTCTGAACTTTAAAATGTTTCTCTGGAAAGCAAGGATGATCCAGTTCTGAAACCATGAGGGAGGCTCAGCTGACCGACCCCAGTCCTGGAGGCTGTGACCCTTCTCGTCTTACTATGGTCTTGCCCTGAGCTCCTCTGAGGCCTCTGAGCGTGCAACTTCCTAGGGTCCTTCCTGGGCTCTGATAATCTCCCCAGGGTTTCACGAGAGCAGTGGTACATCCTGCCAGGAAGGTTCTGACCTGATGGGCTGGGCCAAGGAAAACTGGCTCTGCGACTTTCTGCTGGCGAGTCGACCACAGGTAGAACTAGAACAACAGGGAAATGGTGATGAGGACCAAACCATCTCTTTCTGAGACCAGACACAAGAGCACTTTGGAAAAGGACTCAACCAGCAGCTGGTGAACAGCCGTCAGCTATGCCACAGCACTACCAGAACCTCTGGGCTGGCCACGTCATAACAAACGACCTGTTTCTAATGAGGCTGGGGAGACCTTCAGGCTGCTGTTAGAAAGCTTGTAATCGTGTTCTGCTGCACCTCCCCCGCCCACCAAAGCCTTGTCCCCTTTCTGCATAAGGATGCTCAGCAGTAATAAAACAATCATGGAAGAATCGGGCAAAAGTTCTAAGAATCATAGTATCCATACAGATTTGATCATTGACCCCTCGGAGGACACTGTGTAATCTGATGACATGACCATCCAGGTATCACCCATCTGCACGGTAAGGCTGTGTATCTATAGATCCAGTGATGAAATCATTGCCATACCTGGTATGTCAGCTGGTAACTCTTCATAATCTGCTGAGATGGAAAAAGAAAAATATTTGGTGGAATTTGGCTTCATTAGTTTTCTTACATGTGAAATCCTAGCACTTCTTTCTGAGGAGGGATGTGAGTGCCAACAGGGGGCTACCAGCATTTTCCAGAGTGATGCCTGGGTCTCTTGAGCAGAGGGACTTGCCGCCACTACGCACTGTCTAGCAGGACTATTCTTAACTAAGACCAGAGCTACCCCAGCAGGGCCAGACAGCCCATCCACACGTGCAGGGCTCACGTGCCCAGTCGATGAATCATGTCTGACTCTTTGCAACCCCATAGACTGTAGCCTGCCAGGCTCCTCTGTCTGTGGAATTTTCCAGGCAAGAATACTGGAGAGGGTTGCCATTTCCTACTCCAGAGGATCTTTCTGACCCAGGGATCCAACCTGCATCTCTTGTGTCTCCTGTACTGGCAAGTGAAATCTTTCCCACCGTGCCACCTGGGAAACCCATGCAGGGCTTACACATTCATTTACTGATCCAATGAACTTTCCCTGGGTGCTTCTAACGCACCAAGCACTGTGACAAGTGCTGCAGATACAGTGATGAGAAAGGCAGATAAAACCCTTGTCCTCTGGAGCTTAAAATCTGGTTCTGAAGGTGACACTGGGCACCACGTTGCCTGTAGAGCCCTTGGCAGTGAGTTCTCCCCGGCCCTGACCTACAACACATCCTTCCTCTGGGCTTAAAATGCTGGAAGTGGCATGTAACAATGTACCACACCCATCTTCATTGCTTTAACTCACAGTTCACTGACCTACCTGAGGATACAGCTGGGTGGTTCACATCTTCCGGGATGGCAGAAGTTGAGAGAGCTGCTGGGAAAGCAACAGTATAAGAGAAATGACTCCTGATGTTTAATACCAAACAGGAAAACAAGGGGGCTTCCCTGGTGGTTCAGATGGTGAAGAGTCCGCCTGCAATGGGGGTTCAATCCCTGGGTTGGGAAGATCCCCTAGAGGAGGGCATGGCAACCCACTCCAGTATTCTTGCCTGGGAAATCCCATGGACAGAGGAACCTGGAAGGCTACAGTCCACGGGGTCACAAAGAGTTGGACACGACTGAGTGACTAAGCACAGCACAGAAAGAGAAGGACTTTATTCACCTGCTTCACATTTCCAGGAGAAGAATTCAATTAGCTGTGGACAAGCTCATTCAATACAGAGCATTTAAAAAGGAACCATCAGCCTTGAAAACACTGTGCTAGACACCAAAGGCACATGTTGTATGATTTCATATACCACACATTGTATGATTTCACTTATAGGAACTAATCAGATGAAGTACATCTGTAGAGATAGAAAGCAAGTTGGTGGCGGCCAAGTGCTGGGGGGAGGACTTGTGATAACACAATGGCTGAGGCCATTAGCAAAGAGCAGACCAGCTGCGTGCTCTTGACCCAGCTGAGTACCACGGGGCAGAATCCCCTCTTCTAGAGGGGCACTATCGCACTGGACACACAGGCACAGAAACCCAGGCTCACGGTGCCTGGCTGGGCACCAGGCTCTTAACACGAACTCACTGACTTAATGCTCACAAACGCTCCTTGAAACACACAGTCATCACCCCATGTTTCAGAACAGAAACTGAACCGCCAAGAGGGAGAGAAACCTGGTGAGGGTCCCACATCTGGGGGGCAGGAGAGGGGGCTCCAAACCCAGAGACCAGCAGCTGGCACTGAGCACCATCCTGCCAAGAGCCTGGGCCATGCCCCTCCGGTTTCAGAAGAAATCTGAGCCACTTAGGAGATGGAAGAACTGACTGGGTTCACATTTTCTTTTGTAAACATTTGGAAGTGAATGCACATTTGTAAACCGGGATCGGTGGAGCAGCATTTAGATATGTTTTCATTTAATGAGCACTGAATGCCTATCAAACAGCAGACGCTATTCTTGAGACCCTGTGTGTGTGTGTGTGTGTGTGTGTGTTTGGCTGGGGACAATGTCAAAGATGAGAAAGATACGGATTCTGCTCCCGGAAGCTGATGACATCATTGGAGAGATGAATGGACACACAACTGTACAGGAAAGGAATAGAGCTAAAAGTGAGGACAGAGAACTGTGGGTCCAGAGGAGGGATGGCAGCTGCCGGTCTGGGGTGGGGGACTGGAGAGTGCTCTGGAGGTTATGCTGGTGTTTTAATGGGTGCCCTGGAGGCAGAGGATGAGTAAGTGCAAGAGGAAGAATATGAATGCAAGGCTAACTCAGAGCTGAGCTGTCTCTTTACTCTTGTTGTTTAGTCGCTCAGTCGTGTCTGAATCTTTGTGACCCCATGGGCTGCAGCACGCCAGGCTTCCCTGTTCTTCACCATCTCCTGGTCTTGCTCAAACTCATGTCCATTGAGTCGGTGATGCCATCCAACCATCTCATCCTCAGCCGGCCCCTTCTCCTTCTGCCCTCAACCTTCCCCAGTATCAGGGTCTTTTCCAATGAATCGGCTCTTTGCATCAGGTGGCCAAGGTATTGGAGCTTCAGCTTCAGCATCAGACCTGCAAGTGAATATTCAGGGTTGATTTCCTTTAGGACTGACTGGTTTGATTGCCTTGCTGTCCAAGGGACTCTTAAGAGTCTTCTCCAGCACCACAGTTTGAAAGCACCAGTTCTTGGGCACTCAGCCTTCTTTATGGTCCAACTCTCACATCCGCACATGACTACTGGAAAAACAATAACTTTGACTATACAGACCTTTGTCAGCAAAGTGATGTCTCTGCTTTTTAATATGCTGTCTAGATGTGTCATAATTTTTCTTCCAAGAAGGAAGCGTCTCTTAATTTTATGGCTGCATTTACCTCCCGCAGTGATTTTGGAGCCCAAGAAAATAAAATCTGCCACTGTTTCCACTTTTCCCCAATCTATTTGCCATAAAGTGATGGGACTGAATGCTGGTCCCCTCTCTTTACTCTTCACTTTCCTCATCTCAGAATCTCTGAATAGGCCACATGCCTAGTCAGTGTTTTTAGTAGTTAATAGGATTTGAATGTGGTTTAGGGAGAAAAAATAGTTCAGAGATTAATCTCTAAGCTCTGAAGTCAGATTGTCTGTGTTATCATTCCACTGCCTTTGGGGATAATATTTAACTTATTTGAGTATGAGTTTCCCTGTTGAGAGAAGGGAGATTATGGAAGTTTTCTTATTTGACTGTCAGGAGGATCAGATAAGAAAATCCATGTGGGACAGTTAACACAGGGACTGACGTGGAGGAAGGAAGTGCTGTCCACCAGGCGCAGAGCATGAGTCACCTGGGCAATTTAAAATGTTCTGGCAGCCACATTTTAAAAAGTAAAGAGGAAGAGGCGAAATTAATTTCAGTAATGTACCTTATTTAGTTCAATACGTCCAAATTATGATCATTTCAACATGCCATCCATATAATAATGCTGACGAAGCAGTATTACATTCTTCCTAGGGTACCAAAGATCCAGGGTGTATCTGACATGCACAGCGGGTTTCAGCCCCACAGAGCCACATGGAACGCAGGTCCGAGGGCTCATTGAAGATCCCATCAGCATCCTCAGGGCGTGAATCATTTGATGGTGTAACTGACATGGCAGCCTCACAGATGATGGAGAAGGAAGAGGGCATGGACTCGCACGATGTGAAGATAAAATGACCTGCGCGGTGACTGCACACACCATGACCGGGAAGACGCGTCCCCTCTTCAAGCGACTCAGGGACACAGTGAAACCTTTCCAGGTTGGCCACTTCCCAGACATCAGGCCAGATGTTCTGATTTATTTCGTAAATTTTAAAGATATGAGGTGACTCTTTAGGAACCTCCCGTTCTCATTCATTGACACACAGACCCACCCCCACGCCCCCACATAACACAATCCTGCCTTTTCCTCCCACTCTTTACAGAGTGGGACTGACAGAGATGCTAGACCACCTCTCAGCCACCGGTCCTCAGTCCTGTGAGATTTAACCAGCCCCTTTCTCTCTCTCTGTCTCCCGCTTGATGGCCAAGCTCAGGTGCTCAGTTTTTTTTTTTTTTTTTTTTTTACAAGAATGATATGTTTGGGGCCTTAATATTCTTCCCGTTGCTGGCTTTAAAGATGGGCAGGAGGCCATGAGCCAAAGAATGCAGGTGGCCTCTAGAAATTGGAAAAGGCAAGGAAATGGATCTCCACTTCTAGAGCCTCTGGAACGAACAATGCCTGGTGTAGCCTTGGCTTTTAACTCACTAAGACCTGTTTTTGTCCTTCAGAACTGTAAGATAGTAAATGTGAGTTGTTTAAGCCACTAAGTTTATGGCAATCTTTTAAGGCAGCACTCATACAATAAGCAAATATTACATGTGATCAAATGATGCTTCCTCCAAAGAAGAACTGAAATGTATCACTTATGAAAATTAAGGGATTTTGAAAACTCTCAGAGAAGCTGCCAAGATGAAGATTAAAAAAAGAGACATGTGTACCCCAATGTTCATCACAGCACTGTTTATAATAGCCAGGACATGGAAGCAACCTAGATGTCCATCAGCAGATGAATGGATAAGAAAGCTGTGGTACATATACACAATGGAGTATTATTCAGCCACTAAAAAGAATACATTTGAATCAATTCTAATGAGGTGGATGAAACTGGAGCCTATTATACAGAGTGAAGTAAGCCAGAAAGAAAAACACCAATACAGTATACTAACACATATATATATGGAATTTAGAAAGATGGTAACAATAACCCTGTATGCTGCTGCTAAGTCGCTTCACTCGTGTTCGACTCTGTGCGACCCCATAGACGGCAGCCCACCAGGCTCCCCCGTCCCTGGGATTCTCCAGGCAAGAACACTGGAGTGGGTTGCCATTTCCTTCTCCAATGCATGAAAGTGAAAAGTGAAAGTGAAGTCGCTCAGTCGTGTCCGACTCCTAGCAACCCCATGGACTGCAGCCCACCAGGCTCCTCTGTCCATGGGATTCTCCAGGCAAGAGTACTGGAGTGGGGTGCCATTGCCTTCTCCAATAACCCTGTATATGAGACAGCAAAAGAGACACTGATGTATAGAACAGTCTTTTGGACTCTGTGGGAGAGGGAGAGGGTGGGATGATTTGGGAGAATGGCATTGAAACATGTATAATATCATATATGAAACAAGTCGCCAGTCCAGGTTCGATGCACAATACTGGATGCTTGGGGCTGGTGCACTGGGACGACCCAGAGGGATGGTACAGGGAGGGAGGAGGGACGAGGGTTCAGGATGGGGAACACGTGTATACCTGTGGCGGATTCATGTTGATGTATGGCAAAACCAATACAATATTGTAAAGTTAAAAAATAAAATTAAATTAAAAAAATAATTATAAAATTGTGATGTTCAAAATAGTTTCTAGTATTTGTTTAAAATAGTGACATTGACACATGTATACCTGTGGCGGATTCATTTTGATATTTGGCAAAACTAATACAGTTATGTAAAGTTTAAAAATAAAATAAAATTAAAAAAAAATAAAATAGTGACATTGTTATCTCCCTTTTTTTTTTTTTTTAAGAATCAGCTGGAGCAACACTGAAAATCACCCCACACAAGCTACATTATAAAGGGCAGGTTATAATGAATTGGGCTTCCCTGGTAGCTCTGCTGGTAAAGAATTCACCTGCAGTGCAGGAGACCCTGGTTTGAGTCCTGGGTTGAGAAGATCCCCTGGAGAAGGGATAGGCCACCCACTCCAGTACTCTTGGGCTTTCCTGGTGGCTCAGTCGGTAAAGAATCTGCCTGAAATGTGGAAGACCTGGGTTTGATCCCTGGGTTGGGAAGATCCCCTGGAGGAGAGCATGGCAACCCACTCCAGTGTTCTTGCCTGGAGAATCCCCAAGGACAGAGGATCAATGGCGGGCTGCAGTGCATGGGGTCTCAAAGATTTGGACATGCCTGAGCAACTAAGCACAGCACACATAATGAATCACTCAGCAAAATAACTCAACAGCAACTCTTTCATTTATTTTTCTCCTGTATTTTGACAAGCAATCAGAAATGTCCCAGGAAAGAGCACAAAAATGTTCTCTTACCTGACAGTACAGTTTTTGAATTTCTATCACCTATTGGGTACAAATAAATGAAAATATTTAATGCTCAATTAAATTGAATAACTTCTACCTTACCTACTTAATCATTTTTAACAAATCTATGATGTGACAGGTGAAAAATACCAAATGTGAAACACGGTGAACTCCTGCTGAAATGCAGCCCCTTGGACATAATAGACTCTCAGAAATATTTGCTGATTTGATTGATTTGAGGAAGAGACTCTAAAGGTAGTAGCTTCAACCTGTGATATTGGCTCCAAAGAATGCTCACCCCCTGAGAGCGGGCTAGTTATCATGAACAAACTAGAGAATTAAATAATAACTCTGCACGCCAAGACCTAGAACTATGCCCCAAGTGTCACTGACACTCAATAAAGTTTGCTCTTATCATTCCATGTACATGACCTCATTTAACCCAAATGGAGCACAGTGAAGCAGATCTTTTAGTCCTCTTTATTAAAAAAGAAAAGAGAGAGATGTTTTAATCCCCTTAAAAAATGGCTTGCCCAAAGCTACACTAGATAAATGGCAGTGAAAGTGTTAGTTGCTCAGTCATGTCTGACTCTTTTGCAGCCCCATGAACTGTATGCAGCCCACTAGGCTCCTCTGTCCATGGGATTCTCCAGGCAAGAATACTGGAATGTTTAGCCATTCCGTTCTCCAGGGGATCTTCCCGACCCAGGTATTGAACCTGGGACTCCTGCACTGAAGGAAGATTCTTTACCATCTGAGCTGCCAGGGAAGCCCAAAAATGCAGAGTGGAACTCAAACATGGAGATTCTACTGCTAAACCCATGGTCTTTCCCTCAATCCACAGCTCAGCTGGGTAATACATGCCTGTCTTCAACATGTTCCCACTGAGTTTACCAGTTGCACGATGCAAGACTCAGTAGTGTCCTAATGCTAACGCTAATGCTAAGTCGCTTCAGTCGTGTCTGACTCTGTGCAACCCCATAGATGGCAGCCCACCAGACTCCCCGGTCCCTGGAATTCTCAAGGCAAAAACACTGGAGTGGGTTGCTATTTCCTTCTTCAATGCATGAAGTCGTGTTCAACTCTTAGCGACCCTGTGGACTGCAGCCTACCAGGCTCCTCCATCCATGGGATTTTCCTGGCAAGAGTACTGGAGTGGGTTGCCATTGCCTTCTCCCAGCAGTGTCCTAGTCCATCAATAAATGGATGATTCATGTCCAACATATGTAGTATGTTTTCCCTCCCCAGTTTGGCTCATCAATTCCAACCAGAAAAGCTTTTAGTTTTAAGTCAAAAGGAAATTTTGCATCAAATAAGGACTAAATAGGAAAAGAAGTTCGTCAAGGCTGTATATTTTCACCCTGTTTATTTAACTTATATGCAGAGTACATCATGAGAAACGCTGGACTGGAAGAAACACAAGCTGGAATCAAGATTGCCGGGAGAAATATCAATGACCTCAGATATGCAGATGACACCACCCTTATGGCAGAAAGCGAAGAGGAACTAAAAGCCTCTTGATGAAAGTGAAAGTGGAGAGTGAAAAAGTTGGCTTAAAGCTCAACATTCAGAAAACGAAGATCATGGCATCTGGTCCCATCACTTCATGGGAAATAGATGGGGAAACAGTGGAAACAGTGTCAAACTTTATTTTTCTGGGCTCCAAAATCACTACAGATGATGACTGCAGCCATGAAATTAAAAGACACTTACTCCTTGGAAGGAAAGTTATGACCAACCTAGATAGCATATTCAAAAGCAGAGACATTACTTTGCCAACAAAGGTCTGTCTAGTCAAGGCTATGGTTTTTCCTGTGGTCATGTATGGCTGTGAGAGTTGGACTGTGAGGAAGGCTGAGTGCTGAAGAATTGATGCTTTTGGACTGTGGTGTTGGAGAAGACTCTTGAGAGTCCCTTGGACTGCAAGGAGATCCAACCCGTCCATTCTGAAGGAGATCAGCCCTGGGATTTTTTTGGAAGGAATGATGCTAAAGCTGAAACTCCAGTACTTTGGCCACCTCATGTGAAGAGTTGACTCATTGGAAAAGGCTCTGATGCTGGGAGGGATTGGGGGCAGGAGGAGACGGGGACGACAGAGGATGAGATGGCTGGATGGCATCACTGACTCAATGCACATGAGTTTGGGTGAACTCCGGGAGTTGGTGATGGACAGGGAGGCTTGGTGTGCTGCGATTCATGGGGTCACAAAGAGTCGGACACGACTGAGCGACTGATCTGATCTGAAGGACTAATATTGCAAATTCACCGTGAAAAGACTTTCTACCTTGTGGCAATGACAGGGACTCATTAGCATTCTTTTCAAGGAGAGGAGTCAAGACTTCAGTGGCTGTTAAGATGTAAAATATTCATTCTGAGCCCACATAGTGGGAAAGAACATAGGTTGAACAGCTGCATAAGCTACACGAAGATTTACCAAGACTTCCCCTTAATACAGTGTTAGCAATAAGGCTTTTAGTAGCAACTCCATTGGCAAAAAGAAAATACTAATACTAGTCGGTAACTTAAAACACTTATGATTGAAAAGAAAATGAAGCTAACTCTTATGGAGGGAAGAAAGTGGCCCAATAGCAGTTTCAACTTATTTGATGCAAATTTTCCTTTTGACTTAAAAGTTAAAGGGTTTTTTTTTGGTTGGAACTGATGAGCCAAACTGGGCAGAGAGAAGTGAAGTGAAAGTTGTTCAGTCATGTCTGACCCTTTGTGACCCCATGGACTATACACTCCATGGAATTCTCTAGGCCAGAATTACTGGAGTGGGTAGCCTTTCCCTTCTCCAGGGGATCTTCCCAACCCAGGGATTGAACCCAGGTCTCCTGCATTGCAGACAGATTCTTTACCAGCTGAGCATACTGCATATTTTGTACATGAAAATTTACAGGTGGGATCATCTCAATGGCTTAGGAAAGTGGAAACAGCAAATAATGATAGTAAAAAATGGCAATCTGATCCATCCCACCGTTAATTCTACCGACCGTTTCCTTTATGATCTACCTATTACCTTCCTGGGTGACTCATAGAATGAAAAATGTCAAGTCAATAAAACAAAAACATGCATTTATCCCATGCTTGCTTTCAATTTTCAGTCTCTGTTAATATATGGAGAAAGAAAAGATTGCTTTTAGGAAAAGGGATATTGTTTCTAGAGAGGCTTCAATTCAAAACGAATTTTAAAATGAAAGACTATGATTCCCGGAAATAAAAATGCTGATGCTCCCTGCCTTAGTTCAGATGACTTTAATTAACCATCAGACACATGGACACATAATAGCCCAGTGTGTCTAGTAACACATCCTACACAATCGTGGCCATGCTAGTTCCTCCCGGAGACTGCAATATCTCCAAATAGGAGGCAAATGGTTCCTGACACACACAAAACAGGTGGAACCAGTAGCTCTCCAGAATTGTCTGCTTTTACGGCATTCTAAACCCAAAACCCAACTAATAGAACAAAACAAATGCAAATCAAAGGGAAAAGAAAGAAACAAAAAATATATGACAAAAAACCAACACACACACATGCACAAACACACGTACATACACACTTCCACCAATATTTGAGCTGCCTGTATGGACTTTCGAAACTTTTAAAGTGTCATGGATACAGTCATTCCGGTTGAATACAACTGGGATTTTTAGCAACTAACCCAGTTATTTGCTCTAGATCCGCTAGATGATTTCCTTTGTTTCCTTTGGTACACACCTTTGTGACTTCAGGGTTGGTTGTGTAAGTATCAGTCACATGTTTGGTGGAAATTCATTTGTTTGTCTGGACCAGTGGTTCTCAATCAGTGGCAACTTCCCCTACCCCCACCCCAGCAGACACTGGATAATGTCTGAAGACATTTTTGGTTGTCACAGTTTGGGGGGTGGTCCTTCAGTGGGTAGTCGTCAGGACACTGTTAAACATCCTACAATGTGCAGGGCAGCCCTCATCATAGAGAATTATGTGGTCCCAAACATCCATAGTGCTGAGGCTGAGAAACCCTGGGCTAAAACAGTCAAGACAATTACTAACTGGTCAAAGACTTGTGATTAGCAATACATGGCCTGCACTCACAATCAGTAGGACAAAACTCAGCGCTATTCTAATTTTCTAAACTCCTGGTTTCTACACCTTCATTTGACTGCATACTTTTTAGTGGGAAAAGCTTATCTTTTAGCTCCCCACAGTGCCCTGTGGAAACAGAACGCACTCAGTGAATGATTAATGTCACTGCTGACTTCCAGTGTTTTTTCACAGTCACTTTGGAATCCAGTCCTTGTAATGGAAACCCTAGTATCTTCCATTATATTTCTTTGTTTAAAATCCATTTCAACATCTATTTGCTAGAAAATTCCTGTGCTCAAGTTCAATGCCTCACCTGACAACTGCCTCTTGACTTTGGGCCATACAAGTGGTCATAGATGGTCTGCTGCTGCTGCTGCTGCTGCTGCTAAGTCGCTTCAGTCGTGTCCGACTCTGTGCGACCCCAGAAAAGGCAGCCCACCAGGCTCCCCCGTCCCTGGGATTCTCCAGGCAAGAACACTGGAGTGGGTTGCCATTTCCTTCTCCAATGTATGAAAGTGAAAAGTGACAGTGAAGTCACTCAGTCGTGTCTGACTCTTAGCGACCCCATGGACTGCAGCCCACCAGGCTCCTCCATCCACGAGAGTTTCCAGGCAAGAGTACTGGAGTGGGGTGCCATTGCTGGCGCTCTAAACCAAAAACCCAACTAATAGAACAAAACAAAGGCAAATCAAAGAGGGGAAAAAAAGAAACAAAAAATATACGATAAAAAACCAAAACACACACACAAACACATGCACACACACACTTCCAGAAATACTGCACACAAGTGCAAGCTCTGCTGATGGGATTAGTGGAGATGCTGTCTGGATGATGGGATGTGCATCCTTGGAGGGAGAGGTGACTGTTACCTGAGCAGATGACAATGGCGTCTTCTCCGGGACCGCAGTTACAGATGTACCAGTCGGCATGGGGACACTGTCCCAGAAAACTCTCTCTTCTTGTACAGTCCACACCATTCAGCAGAAACTGGCCTTCCCCTGCCCCAAAGTGGGCCTTCACCGGGGCTGCCAGGGCATGCCCACAGCTCAGTTGCCGGCACACCACCTCGGCTTCATGCGTGTCCCAGTGGTCATCACAGACCCTGCCCCACTGGCCGTGGTAGAAAACCTCCCCACCTCCAGAACATCTGCCTGCCCCATTCATCAGCTGCAATTGCAGCCAGTCTTTCAAAAATCCAAAAAACAAACAAACAAACATTGCATGTTAGGAGAAGGGACACTTTCTGCATTAACTCATTTGTTGAGCTGTTCAATAAAGATTTATTGAACACATCCTGGATCCCAGCAGATGGCCCCTGTAGCTACTGTGATTCACAGACCAGACCTGGTCTTTCTTGGCCCAAAGTTTAGAGTCTAGTTTAAGGAGGCAGCCCCATTGATCCAACATTAAGTTTAAACTTACAATTCTGCAAGGTGCTAAGAAGCAAACGTGGAGATGTTCATAATCTTTTGAGAGCATAAGGGGTAGGGGTTCCAGGATATCTTTTCTAAGAAGGGATGATGGACCTGAGGCTTAGAGGAAGAGAAGGACGGAGTTAAGTAGATAAAGTGGGATGGAGTAGAGGCAGAGCCTTCCTTGATGCATTGAGAAAAGGCAGAGGTTATGAGTGATGAGAATGCATAGAAATCTCCAGATGAAATCTTTCTGTTTGGTAGTACTTGTAAGGTTGGGACCTACTCACCATTTAAAAGCACACAACCCACCAACTCACATCAAATGAGGAGTTACAAAACCTCGACTCACCCCCGGGAAATGGTGTCAGCATCTCAGCATCTAAGAGCAAAGAGGAAGAAATAGGATATCATTGCTGTCATTGCAAAATAGTCCAGCCAAGGTTCTTGGTGAGTATTGCACGTATGTGATGACAGCCCTGTGGAGTAGACGTTAAGCTAAAGGCATGATTCCAGGCGTATATCTGGTAGGTTCTTTCTAGAAACTGATAGTATTGGATTGGCCAAAAATTTCATTTGGGTTTTTCCGTAAGATTTTATGAGCACCCACAAAGCCACAGGCATTACTGGGGCAGCTGAAGTCAGGATTTTTGTGTCTGATTTTAGTTTAATTATATCTTTGAATGACAATTGATTAAATCATATCCATAGCCTCTCTCCATAATTTTCTAAAATGCATCTAGGCAACAAGAACAAAACAGTAAGGGGAGAAAATGTTTTATGCATGGTTCAAGGCCAGGAATTGACTGCTTCTTTTCTTTCCCTTACTTAGTCCTTTCGGTTAAATTCACTATTTGTTTTCTGCCCCTCCCCCACCTCCTGCAGTGGGTTATGCTGGCAAATATCATCAGAGGATGGGGCGCTTGGGGGTGCTCTGTTAAAGATATACTAAGGTATGTTTCTCACCAAAAGCTCCTGAAGTTTCGTATTCATCATCTGTGAGAAAGAAAAGAAAGCTGATTGTAACTTGGGTCTAGCAGAGACAGTTGAGATTCTGGACTGTCTTGCACTTGCTGGACGGTTCAGCCATCACCCCACTGTTAAGATTCCAGTGAAGCAGTTCAGCCTGGAATTAGTCTTTTATACGGTTTCTCCAAAAAGGAATATTGGAAGGAAAAGCCTTCTGACTATTTCAATAGTTGCTGAAATACAAACATCTTAATCCAAACTTCATGAAAAAAAGAAAGTGAAAATGAAAGTTACTTACTCGTGTCTGACTCTTTGCGACCCCATGGACTATACAGTCCATGGAATTCTCCAGGCCAGAATACTGGAGTGGGTAGCCTTTCCCTTCTCCAGGGTACCTTCCCAACCCAGGAATTGAACCAGGGTCTCCCAAACCAGGTCTCCCACATTGCAGGCAGATTCTTTAGCCGGTGAGCCACAACGGAAGCCTAAGAATACTGGAGTGGGTAGCCTATCCCTTCTCCAGCAGATCTTCCTGACCCAGGAATCCAACTGGGGTTTCCTCCATTGCAGGCAGACTCTTTACCAACTGAGCTATCAGGGAAGCCCCAAACTTCATACTCAGGAATAACACAACACATTCAACTAGGATTGGTTTTTCTGTTTCTCAACCTGAGATTGGGGTTGGAGACACTTGCAGGCTAAACAGGTGCATCTTAACGTTACCAAATGTCAATATTCAAAGCACTATTTTTATACCACAATAAATGTGGTTTTGTTATGACTGGGAAGTAAAACTCCAGGTGAGTTTTTAAGATAATAGGATCTCAAAGAGAGTCTCTGCTCTGGGCAGGCAACTCTGGGCCACGCTTTTGGGAGCATTTGTTTGAGAAACACGGGAACTGGTTACTCCATTCACACTGGTCCCCTCACCCACCCACCAGTCAATCACTCATTTCTCCAATTAACATACACTGACCTTCTTCCAACATCCCCAGCGGGAAGAGCACTTCAAGAAATGGGAGACAGTAGAGTGAGTTGCAAAGACAGGAGAAGGTCGGTCTGGAGACTCTGGTTTTAATAAATGAGGGTGGCTGGGGAGCTGGCCAGGCTGTAGGGCGTGTGACTGTGTGTGTGTTTGGTCGGGGGAGAGGGGAGATTGGGGGTACATGAGGTAGGGGAGAATGGTGAGGTTAGCAGCAAAGCAACAAAGACAACCCTACACTTTTGCCAATTCTGTTTAGGCCCAGGGCAATTTTTTCCAGAATGCAGGCATATGTGGTAAAGGGGACTGAATACCTGATGTGGAGTCCAGAGGCCTGAATATTTGCCATGTGACTTTGGTTGAGGTACATGACCTTGATTTAACCTTCCCCTGAACCTCAGTTTCTTTATTTGTAAAACAGAGATCATAAAACAAGCCCTCCTGAGTTGGTAAGGATGGCGAGGGATAGTGGCTGGAAGGTGTCTAGAAAACCCTAGAAGGTGTCTAGAAAATGGGTTATGTCGGGATTAACGAGTCATGTCAGGATTGACCGCTTAAGGCAGGCTCTCAGGCAAAACCGTTCAAGAGACTCAAAGCACCTGGACTTGGAAAAAGCAGCAGGCTAAGATTACAATAAAGATCCAGTCAGTCTATCAACATATCATACTGGAAAGAAATTAGATTATTCCTCTCCCCAGAAAAATGACAGAGGAAACTTACTCAACTTTAATCCATAGCGGGAGAATCAGAGGAAATTATTGGAAAAAATAACTGGACTGAAGCTGACATTTGAAGATGGAACTGTAGATAAATTTGCTTCGTTAGTAAAACAATGAATATCAATTAATAAGTCCTTATTAAAATGAACAAATTCAATGGCACATGCCTGGTTCTAAAGCAAGGTTTCTTAACTTCAGCATTAATGACACTTTGTTCTGGAACATTCTCGGGGGGGCGGGGGGAAGGGGGCTGTTCTGGGTAGGGCAGGATGTTGAGCAACATCCCTGGCCCCCACCAACAAGACGCTAGCAGCGCCCCCTTGTGACAATCAAAAATGTCTCCAGTTCAGTTCAGTTCAGTCGCTCAGTTGTGTCCGACTCTTTGCGGCCCCATGAATCGCAGCACACCAGGCCTCCCTGTCCATCACCAACTCCCGGAGTTCACTCAGACTCATGTGCATTGAGTCAGTGATGCCATCCAGCCATCTCGTCCCCTTCTCCTCCTGCCCCCAATCCCTCCCAGCATCAGAGTCTTTTCCAATGAGTCAACTCTTTGCATGAGGTGGCCAAAGGACTGGAGTTTCAGCTTTAGCATCATTCCTTCCAAAGAAATCCCAGGGCTGATCTCCTTCAGAATGGACTGGTTGGATCTCTTTGCAGTCCAAGGGATTCTCAAGAGTCTTCTCCAACACCACAGTTCAAAAGCATCAATTCTTTGGTGCCCAGCCTTCTTCACAGTCCAACTCTCACATCCATACATGACCACAGGAAAAACCATAGCCTTGACTAGACGGACCTTTGTTGGCAAAGGAATGTCTCTGCTTTTGAATATGCTGTCTAGGTTGGTCATAACTTTCTTTCCAAGGAGTAAGGGTCTTTTACTTTCATGGCTGCAGTCACCATTTGCAGTGATTTTGGAGCCCCCAAAAATAAAGTCTGACAGTTTCCACTGTTTCCCCATCTATTTCCCATGAAGTGATGGGACCAGATGCCATGATCTTCGTTTTCTGAATGTTGAGCTTTAAGCCAACTTTTTCACTCTCCACTTTCACTTTTATCAAGAGGCTTTTTAGTTCCTCTTCACTTTCTGCCATAAGGGTGGTATCATCTGCATATCTGAGGTTACTGCCAAATATCCCCTGGGGGACAAAATCACTCCTGGTTGAGAATAACTGTTCAAAATCCTACTTGAAATGTGGTTTTCAATTCCCCCTAAGTAAGCGACTTCAATGATTCGCTAACTGGGCTACTCTCAGCACCTCTCTGTATGCAGCACTACCCCCCACCACCAACCTAGGTGCTTGGCCTCGAGGACATGCTGTAGAATAGACTAGCAGACTCCTCCTATCACTGGGCCAAGCCCCCTGGAGCACCCAGACATGCCAAAGCTGATTCTGCCTGTACAGGAAAGGTCTTGGGAGTGTCTGGCATGGTCTAACCATGAAGTGGGTGCCAGGGGTCCAGGAGTTTGGAGGGACCAGAACTGCCTTTGCCCTGGGCGGGGAGGTGAAGGTGATGAGATGGTTGGGAATGATGGTTTAATGGACCAGAATCCTCCTCCATTCCCTTATTCTACTCTCAGGCCAGAGCCACCTTCAGCGAGAAAGGTTCCTGAAGGGCAGGTCTGGTCTCAGTCGTCACCAAGAGAAGTGAGTCCACTCCTTTGTGACAGAAGCTGGCACATGGAATAGTCTGGAAGTCATGGAATAGTCAATTCCACAGGAGATGGACACTGTGTCCACTGCTGGGTCGCCCACCAAGCATCCATGAATGGGTGCTTGGCTCTTGATGATGGCTCTTGAAATTCTCAATAATTTTTGTAAAAAGATGCACATAATCATTTTTCACTGGGATCTGCAATTATTGCAACTAGACTAAGTCTTTTCACTTCAAACCTAGTAGTCTTTCCTAGAATGATTACTGTTGGCTTCTCAAACAGACACAAGAAGGATGGGGTTAGAGTTAGAGTGTCTAACTGAAGCTCTAATACTTTGGTCACCTGAAGAGCCGACTTACTGGAAAACACCCTGATGCTGGGAAAGATTGAAGGCAGGAGGAGAAGGGGATGACAGAGAATGAGATGGCTGGATGGCATCACCAATTCAACCGACATGAGTCTGAGCAAACTCTGCTGCTGCTGCTGCTGCTAAGTCGCTTCAGTCGTGTCCGACTCTGTGCGACCCCATAGGGCAGCCCACCAGGCTCCCCTGTACATGGGATTCTCCAGGCAAGAACACTGGAGTGGGTTGCCATTTCCTTCTCCAACGCATGAAAGTGAAAAGTGAAAGTGAAGTCACTCAATCGTGTCCGACTCTTCGCGACCCCATGGACTGCAGCCCACCAGGCTCCTCCGTCCATGGGATTTCCCAGACAAGAGTACTGGAGTGGGGTGCCATCGCCTTTTCCTGAGCAAACTCTAGGAGATGGTGAAAGACAGGGAAGGGAGCCTGACCTGCTGCAGTCCGTGGGGTCACTAAGAGTCGGACACGACTGAGTGACTGAACGACAAGGTGAGTCAAGGAGAAACTGAGGAAGCGACTGGAAAAAAATGAAACATCAACTCTCGGGAAAGAGAGCCATTTACCGGAGCAGATGATGCCGGCGTCTTCCCCGGGCGCACAGTTGAGAATGAGCCAGCCGGCGTGGGAGCACTGCGCCAGGGACGACTGCACCCCAGAACACCGCCCCTGGTCCAGAAGAATGGGGCCGGCGCCCCGCCGAAGCGGGCCCCTCCGGGCGCCGAGACGGCCGCCCCGCAGCCCAGCGCCTGCACACCACCTGCGGGTCACTCTCGCACCACAGGTCGTCACACACCGTGCACCACACGTCGTCACACACCGTGCACCACACGCCTTCAAAATACACCTCGATGCGGCCAAAGCACCTTCCCTAACCTTCCACGAGCTGCACAGCGAGCCAGTCTTTGGGAGAAAGGCAGTCCCCCAGTCCCTGCCAAAGCGTTGGTGACCGGAGCCAACATCTCCCTCACCCCCGTCATCACCAGACAGAAACTACTGTTCATCAGGTGCCATCCGGGTTCTTGGCACAGGGCTAAGCCCTCTGCAAAGGACATCTCAGGACTTCCTGATTGCGGATTACTGTCCCCATTTTACCAAGGAGGAGGAAACAGGGACCGAACTGGAACCACAGCACATCCTGATAGCACCCCGGGGTCCTCCATCAGGTTGCTATAGGGTCCTCAGTTATGGCTGGGGTCATCCACTTGACTTCGGCTGGCCTCGTGGGGAACATCCGGCTTTGCTTTGTTTTTTTTCAAAAGCACTTCCCATTCGATCCTCCCATCCCCACTGGCAAGAATATCTACATCTAAGAAGACAGAAGCTCTAAGCTCAGGGCTCCTTACTGTTTTAGCTTAAATATTTCTTGACTCTAGGATGCTTTGCACTGAGTCATTGCCAGCGTGGAGCCGAAGGTACCAGAAAAAAAAAAAAAAAGCCCTTGCACAATAGACGCATGCACTGTGCTTTCCTCCGGGGCGCTGTGCCCCGCCCCGCCCCAGGCTGTACATCTTCGGGACAGTGTGGGACTCTCTCCCATCAGCTTTCTCCTCCCCTTCACCTCTCCCGAGTACTTTGCTTGGGAACACCTCGCTGGCGCCTCCACTTCCCCAGGAGCAAGTAGGGGAGGGTCTCAGAGCGCCCAGCGGACTCTGGGTTTGCTTCTCCTCTCGGTAGCTGTGTGGCCTGTGTGGGCAGGTAACCTCCCACTCTGCTTGTCTGCAAAATGCGGATGCTGATAACAGTACCTGCCTCTAAGGAAATGAATGAACCAAGTATCCATAAAGGTCCAGGTACTGAATAGCCACTTGATGAACAGCAATTTTTATTATCTCCTCTTTACCCAGGAATGAGAGAGGCAACTAGACTGATAAAAGTTCCCAGGGCCGGCTGCTGACCTAGGGCCCTCAGCAGGTTGGACTCCCCAGCAGCACAGAGCTGCGCTTCTCCAAGTGTGGTCCTCACCCAGCCCCCATCATTCGAATCTCTGGGGAAGCGGACCCCTGGAGCACACACCACGTCTGGGACTGGGGTCTGTAGTTTTGCATGTTCAACAAGATCTTGGGGGCGACTATGGTATATCCCGATATGTAAGAGCCCCTGAAATGGAGACCCTTAAGTGAATCTTTAATGTGTAAGAACCATGAAATGAGATAAAGATCTGAGTGCATTCCTAGCTTGTTAAGCAGAAGTAAAAATGGAGTGTCTTTATTTCCAGGGGAGAGCAGCTTGCCCTGCAGGGTGGGGACTACCCATCCCATCCCCAGGGGGTCTTCCGGGCTTCTCTGCATCCTCTGCCCTGCAGGGCCAAGCTCTTTCCTCCGGAGTTCCTGTCCACCCAGGCCACCATCTGGCTCTGACTCACCATCTCTCTGCTCCGCAGGTGTGCCCAGCATGGAGCTTCTCTTAGACAGTCTCTTCCACAGGTTTTCTCTGGATCCACTGCCATCCCCCTTGGAATAAACTGAGATGCATGAGCCGTGTTAGAACCTGAGTGTTCAGAACAGGGAGAGAGAAATAACCTCCCCGCAGAGATCATGGTCTGGCATCAGACAGCAGCTTCCAGGCCCCACTCCAATCCCACTGACACACAAGCTCAGCAGAGGGGGACCTGGGAATCTGAATTTTTATCAATCCCAGTGATTCTGTTGTTCAGCCAAGTTGGGAATGACTTTCTTACCTTACAGTGTATAGCTGGTCTGTTAACTATTACTTTTCATCAAATAAGTGTTTTCATCAGCTATTCCAACTTTTTGTCAATGTATTTTATTACATGTCTTTATCTATTCTGTAGTTATTCTGGAGGCATTTTCTTTAATTAAACTTTACATGTAAATTCAATCATGCTTCTTAGTTTTAACTGGATGTTTTCTAATATCTCCTGAGTTTGCCTTTTTACAATTGTTTCTCCCTTTTTTGCTTTTTAAAACATTTTTCTATTTTCATCTTCAACATAGATTTTTCTGTTGGCTGGGTTTTAAATTAATATTATTTAATTAATTTTACATTTTGCATTTGTCTTTTAAAAGCTTTGGTAAAGGATGAGCTATTTATCTGTTGCTCAACAAAAAGACCCCCCTCCAGTACTCTTGCCTGGAAAATCCCATGGACGGAGGAGCCTGGTAGGCTACGGTCCATGGGGCTGCTAAGAGTTGGACATGACTGAGTGACTTCACTTTCACTTTTCACTTTCATGCATTGGAGAAGGAAATGACAACCCACTCCAGTGCTCTTGCCTGGAGAATCCCAGGGATTGGGGAGCCTGGTGGGCTTCCGTCTACGGGGTCGCACAGAGTCGGACACCACTGAAATGACTTAGGAGCAGCAGTAGCCACGAAAAGAAAGCAGTCTTGTTTTTCCTAACTCTTTCTGGTTAAGTACAATAACTTTGGTCTAACCATTGCTTTGACAAAACAAATAAGAAATATCTTCCAAAGTGGTCCCTTTGATAGATTTTTGCACCATGAGCATCTCTGTCAGCTGCCACCTCTCTTTCAGCCGTGTTCTGTAGACACACCCAAGGGCAAAGGCTGTGATGCTGTCAGGTCTGAGTAGATTCACTGCTGTTCATTTAAACTAGACAAGTCTAAGCTTCTGCGACCATACAGACATGCAGAGCCTGGTATCCGAGGCTGGGAAAAAATCTATATTCATTCACTATACAGGTTGAGCACTAGACCAGACAGGATGTAACCCACTGACTAGATATGTGGTTTGGGCTGCAAGACCTAAGAGAGGTCTCCCCATGGGGTGGAGAGACTTCTGGCAGTCAACGAAGTTGGTGTTGTTAATAATAGTTAACCCTTATTCAGCACCTACTATGTGCTGGCCATGGGGCTAAGCAATTTCCATGTCTTATTGAGAACGACTCTATTGTTTCTATTCCCACTGAACAGATTAGGAAATCAATGCAAGAAGAAGTCAAGTAATGTTCCCAGACCCCACAGCTAATAAGAGGCAATGCCAGGATTTGAGTTCCAGAATCTGGACATTTAGCCACTAAGTTCCCCAGGCTCTCATGCTCCCGGGCACTCCCGCTTCTTTCCTTTGACTCTTCTTTCCCTCCCACACCTCCCATCTTCTACCATCTGGTCAGGTCTTTCTCCCAATTATCCTTTCCCTGGTATGATTTTCCCTTATGTCTGCACAAAACTCCCTTTCCAAAGCACCTCCTCCACCCGTTGTCTCATTTTTTCAAAGAAGCCCTGTGAGTGTGCTGGGAAAGCCCAGCCAGGTGACTAGATTACAGATAGTCGTTCAAAAAGAAAAGAAGGAAAGAAAGCGGACTTTCTATTCCTACCGTCCAAACCCATGCCAGACACTTCTACTTAGGGTTTTTAAAAAAAAAAAAAATGTGTGTGTGAACCACCATAATCAGTCTAAGAAACCAGTTCCCCTCATTCAGTTACTTCTCACTCTAGTCCATACTAAGTGTTTACTCATCTGAAAAGTCACTTTAGCATCACCCCTCAGCCTACTATGGATCTTCATCATCCACTGGATAAAATCCAGAATTCTGAGCCTCAATTTAAGATCCCTCCGTAATCAGATTCACAGCCTCCTTTCCAGCTTCTCACCTACGGTCACAGTGTTCTCCTCTCCTCAGAAAGACGCTCCTTCTGCCCACCTCCATATGACTTTTCCTGACTTATCAAAATTCTCTGGAATGTCTTTACCCCCTCATATCAACATGGTATCCTGAGCAAGACCAATCTCAAATTGGAAACTCTTATAAAGTATTTCCTAGTTCCCTCAACTGGAAACCTAATTTCCCAAAGTACTTACGCTTAGTTCATTCAAGCTTAGCAAGCATCACTGAGTACCTTCTATGTGCCAAGCCCTTGGGATCCAACAGCAAATAATACTGTGTCAATAACTCACTGGCTGGCAACTAACTTGGGGCTACCTGTGTTCATGTCTTATCTCCCCCAGCAGATTGGTGGGCCTGGATGGAAGGGACCATCCTCCCTGCACAGTGCCTGGAACCTACTGGACACTGCCAAATTGACTAGCAAATGAATTAATGGGGTGGGATGTCAAGCAGGCCCTGAAGAATGACTTGGCTAAATTTAGAGGAAGTGGGTAGATGGGTATGAGACTTTTTTTAGAATGTAGGACTCAAAAGGGAACCATCTGAGCCAAAACAGTGGCTGTGTTGGATAAAAAGTGGGCACAAGGAGGGACAAAGAGGAGGCTTTCATTTTTTAAGATTTTGAATCCTTGGAAGAGAAGTCCAGACTTTTTAAGTTGTCAGTGGAGGCACCATTTTGGGTTCTTGCTCAGAGAAAGGACATGACAAATAGCCCAGTGCCGGGGCAGCTAGAGGTGAGTGAGAGACAAAGGCGGGGAGAAAACCGGGGTGCAGATGACGCTAGTGGATAAGCCAGGAAACTCTGAAGGCTTGGGTTGTATGTGATGGCGGCTCCAAGTATACAGAGGAGAGCAAACAAAATGTAAGACAGTGTTTCTGATGGTTAATCCTCCAGCAGCCTTCATCAGAATTACCTGAGAAACTGCTTAAAATAATGATTCCTAGGCCTTTTCTGTACAATTATGGCTCATATTTATATAAACATATTTATGTAAACTTCTCACGTGATAATTATAGACATGAAAATCTGTGACTTGGTTATCCATGAAAGATAGGAATTAGAAAAGAATGAAAATAGAGGTTGATGATGATTTCAATATTTTGAGGCAATCAGGTATTTGAGAGAACAACAATTAGCCCCCTTTTAATAAGGACTGAGTAAAAGAAAATATTTTGAATTGGGGAATACATATTAGATATTCTACCCAATAATATCTCAATGTTTTGCTTCCAAAAAAGAAAAAAATCAGGGACTCCCCTGGTGACCCAGTGGCTGAGACTCTGCACTCCCATTGCAGGGGGCCCAGGTTTGATCTCGGGTTGAGAAACTAGATCCCGTGTGCTGCAACTTAAAAGATTCTCTATGCCACAACTAAGACCTGGCACAACCAAATAAATAAGTAAATTAAAAGAGAAAACAGAGAAAAAAATCAGCTAACACTGATTGAACACCTACATTCATTTATTCAAAGGTTAGCACTGGGTACCAGCTATGTGCCAAGGACTATTAGAGGCTTTTAGTATTTATCATGCAAATAATAAAGAAGGAAATGGCAACCCACTCCAGTATTCTTGTCTAGAGAATCCTGTGGACAGGAGAGCCTGGTGGGCTGCCGTCTATGGGGTCGCACAAGAGTCGAACATGACTAAAGCAAGGATGGTCAGAGTAGGTCTTAGGAGAAATTAACATTTGAGAAAAACTTGCAGGCAGTAAGGAGTAAGACTTGCTGATATGTGGGGAAGACTGCCAGGCAGAGGGAGCGTCCAGGGCAAAGCCCCCCCTGGCCTGCCCACCATGTTCCCGGGGGGGCAATGGAAGGACTGAGGAGCCTGAACAGAGAAGCATGAGAAGGAATGAAAAGAGTTGGGGATGGTAACTAGGGAGCAGGCCTTCGAGGGCTTTGCTGGCCTCTGACCTTTACTCTTAGTGAGACAAGGAAGCTTTGCAGGGCTTGGAGCAGGAGACTGACATGATCTGACTCGAGTTTCAGAGGATCACTCTGGCTGCTGTGTTGGGAACTGACTTGGGAGAACGGGGTGGAAGCCGGGAGACCAGTCACAGTGACTGGAGGATTCAAGGGAGAGGAGGTGGGGGCCCCATCAAAGATGAGACAGTGAGCCAAGGTGGGATGATAACAAGTGACCAGACGGTTTCCTGGAGGATTAGGTAAAGGCTGTGGGAGAAAGCAGAGTCAGGGACCACTCAGGGGATTTGCTCTGAGTGTGTGGGTGGAGCACACCACCATCTGCAATGAGCTGGCTGCAGGGCTGAGTGCTGTCCATGATTTATTCTTTTTTCCTTTGGCTACACCGTGTAGCTTGCAAGATCTTGGTTCCTGGACCAGAAACTGAATCCAGGCCACCGCAGTGAAAGCCTGGACTCTTAACCACTGGACCCACCAGAGAATCTTTTCAGAAACTCTGTGAACTGGGTGCTCTCTCTCTTCTTATTTTATCAGTGGGGAAGTTGAAACTGTAAGAGGTTATGTGACCACACAACTCCTTACTAGTGGAACCAAGTTCTAAATGTGGATTATGTGGTATCTTAGCCTGCTCTGGACTAAATTTTGTTTTCATTTTGTTTCTATTCATTCTTCTAAAATCCTGTTCTTCCAGGTTTGAGCATCTGCAGCTATATAAACATATCGGTGAAATTTAAGTCTACATCTTCACTACCAGAGAAAGATAAGTGGTCTTGGAATGTCATTAGACAGGACCATGAATCACCGTGCATGTAAAGGAAGGGCGTGATTAGCAGCTCAACCATTAAGGGATTTGATGTTTAATCAGGCTGAGAATCAAAACTTTCCAAACTCCATTTGCAAGGTGGTTTTTGGGGACTATTTTGTTAAAATATTTCACTTGGATTGTGTTGATCAGGTGAAGTCAACACAGGGAACAATCACATTTTCAGAAATAGCCCTGCTTTCTCTGGCAGTCAACAATTTGTCCTTTGTCCTCATCTTTTCTGCATGAATCACCCTAGTATCAACCAAAATCCAGTGGCTTGCAGTCCCCAAATCCCTCCTGATATCCAGGAGGACTGCCCTGAACTGCAGTTGTGTTTCTGGGTGGTTGTTCTCAGACGCTCTCACTGGCCCCATTGTCTGCCCGTCTCTTGTGCAATCCACACGAGGAGCCTGGCAAAGCCTGTAGGACCATATCAGCCACTAATCCATGTGCCCCTGGAGACTCAGGGGCACCTCCCTATAAACTGTAGGGTGAGGTGCTCATCCTGGGGGAGAGGATAAGCCCAGCTAAAAGGCTTGGAGGAGGGAGCGCAGATAAAGGAGGAGCCAGAGGTCTGGGAGAAAGTGGCCCTGGTGTAAACCATACCAGCAAGTGGAGTCTGTAAGATCCACTGAGCCTCTCAAATATCCTTAGATGTGAAGCAACACAGGGGCAACAACCCCATGATCTTACTGTCTTTATTTTGAGAAGATCCAGTAAGCAGATACCAGTACAGTGTATAGACATGATTTGCAAGCATTCCTGCTCATCGTTTGTTCATTCATTTGTTCAAACGATTTATGGAGAGCCCTCTATTGTGTCAGGAACTGAGCTAAGAAATGGGTTCATAAATGTGACAATGTGTTACCCTCAGTGTGACAAATAGCACTGACATTTGGTGGTGAGTTTTCAAATTTCAAGGAAAGCAAGATAAGACAGAAGGAGACAAGAGCTGAATATTGTTGTAACCAGGTTGTCACATGGACTTCAGTCTGCCAGGCTCCTCTGTCCATGGAATTTTCCAGGCAAGATACTGGAGTGGGTTGCCATTTCCTTCTCCAAGGGCTCTTCCCGACCCAGGGATCGAACACAGGTCTCCTACGTTGCAGGTAGATACTTCACCATCTGAGCCACCAAGGAAGCCCAGTTATCACAATGCCCAATTCAATGTAATAAATAGCCCTCCTCTGGCTGATTTTTTTCATGGATACTTGGTTTTTCAATGTGATGGGAAGTGGGGGATGTGGTTAGAATTGAGGCTGATCTTTATTCCCAGAGACTCATTCTCTGCTTTTCTCAACACATTATTAAGTAGTTATTGGGGTGTAGTCTTAAGAAAATCACCTGATTTTAAGATGGCATTTTTTTTCCAGTTCCCAGAAATTATTAAACTTGCTTATGCCAGACTGGGGATTGTCTCTCTATTTTCCCCTTGCCTCTTTCATGTCCATCCTAAATCCTTCAGGCATCTGATTCCAGGCACATTAAATCATATGCACGTCTGCTTCCTAAGAGTAGCAATATACTTCAAGCCAGGCCCTGGGCGCAGGGCTCACTGAGCCTCGTTCCAGACTGGTCCAGGGGTCACTTTCAGTCCTGCCTGTAACTATATTCTCAAAGGCAGTACTTGTTACTTTCAGCACCATCAAAGTCAGCATCATCTTCACCACAATTGTAGCAAATAAGAATTGAATTTTCTCAGAAATTTCCAAATATGTTTCAGAAAGCCCCATTTTCCCACCTACATTCAGTTTAGTTCATGAATCTCCAGAGCACCTACCTGCTTAGTATTGATGTGCTAGAAGAAAAGAACTCCTTTTGTGCTATGCATATTGATAATATTAAATCAGTTAATTAAATTGAAACCTAGAATGAAATACTGAAAGGGAAAATTCTTGGTTTCTTGGGGAATGGAAATATCATGGTAAAATGTTAAAATCGAAATCTCATAATCTATATAGTCATCTTTCATCAGCTTACAATGTGCAACTTAGAATTTGCAGCCTCTATAACATTTAATCTTGAACGAGCATGTACCTGAGACACTCTTTCAAGGAACTTACAAACGTTATTTCTTAAATCTCCCCAACAATGAGGGAGTGAATGAGTGAAAATCACTCAGTTGTGTCCAACTCTTTGAGACCCCATGGACTATAGAGTCCACTCCAGGCCAGAATACTGGAGTCGGTAGCCTTTCGCTTCTCTAGGGGATCTTCCCAACCCAGGAATCCAACCCAGGTTTCCCACATTGCAGGCAGATTCTTTACCAGTTGAGCCACAAGGGAAGCCCACAAAACAACAATACAATGAATATTGAATCTCCCCAACAATGCAGTGAATTATCCCCTTTTTGCGGGAGAACAAATAGCAGCATGGAGAGATGAAAAACCTCGCTCAAGTTCAGATGGTGAGGAGTACAGAATTATGCAGACCTTACTGGCTTTAAATAAGCTGTAGTTCCAGACTCATACCTCCTCAGGCATATACGTGAGAAATAAGGCCCAGAAGCCCAAAGGATTAAAACACTCACTCAATATCTTAACACACTAATGTGTTTTAATAAATAATGTTTTAGTGTCTGAAATAAACGTATCTATACAATTACTTAAAAAATAAAAAAAGAGTATAAACTTTACAATCAAACATTATTCTGTGCTTGGTGTTATGTTTTTCTTTAAAATTAATGATAATTATATTCTAGCTATTAGTTGGTCAAGAGTATTTCCAAATTTCCATTTGTTAGTATAAATGGGAAAGCTAAATAGTAAAGAACTTTAGTATTTCTCCCCGGAGCCACAAAATAATGATAAAAATAACTGAAATTATATAGATATTTTAAACTACTTTAATTCTAAAGTAAATTAAAATTTCTTGAAGAGGGCTAGATGTGGAATACAGATTAAGACTAAGAAAGTAAAATTTATTTGGAAAGACACAGGTTTTCAAATTAGAAGACTTCATGAGTCTAGTCCAGATAATTTTGTGCCAAGTCCAATACTTCAGACTAAGATATTATTTTACTTTACATTTTTAACTCCATTCAGCAACAGTAAAGAAATCATGGCAATAATTCAGTACCTCTAGAGCTAAATAGGGCTTCCCTGGTGGCTCAGTGGTAAAGAATACGTCTGCCAAGCAAGAGCCTGGGGTTCAATCCCTGGGTGGGGAAGATCCCCTGGAAAAGCAAATGGCAACCCCCGCAAGTATTCTTGCCTGGGAAATCCCATGGACAGAGGAGCCTGGCAGGCTATCGTTCATGGTGTTGCAAAAAGGTTAGACATGATGTAGTGACTAAACAACAACAAAAAAGCAGTGATATCAATATAGAAGCCAAATAACATTTTCAAAACTCCTATTTAATTATCCTGCAGACAAGTATTTCTCCATTATCTATTTCTCCCCCAAATCCTAAAAACAGAGCCATGGACTTAAAGAACAAAAAAATTGGCCAGTGCCTTGTCCATGGAAAAGAAAAAATCTTACAGAAAAGATTCGATGCAACTTCCCTTACTCAATCATGATTATGCATTTGGTTACTATTCCAGCACCATCTCAATGGTGGTTGGATTGTGTTGAACAGTGAAGTTCTGTTTGTCTGGATTTAATGCTAAGCTTTCTTCCAGTGGGCTGGTGAACTATGTGCAAATTACCATCCTTTCCCTTTCAAGCTTGGAACAGGCAGGAGCAAAACAGCCTGGGGGCATCAGCTCTGGTACCTGTTTCTTGTAGAATAACAGTCTGGAAGAGCAGCAGCCAAAGGAGGAGGACTGGGCGGCCCATGTTGGGAAGGCTTCCAGCTCCTGGGAAACATGGAGTTTCAGCTTTATATGCTCTCAAGTCTCCCCTGAGGCGGGTGGCGGGGCGGGCAGTGCAATCTGATGCTCTTTTCAGACTTGGATTGGCAGGCTTTTTGTTGTGGCATTTGGTGTGTATCTGCAATGGGGAAAGGGTGATTCCATTACTAGAGGCATTTCATGGAACCATTGGGAGGTGAAATCAGAGAGAAGAAAAAAAGACAAATTGTGTCCTGATGTCTGGCTATGCAGGTGGACCTTCTAGCTTCTAATCAGGAGAGAGAGACCACCAGAAGCCCTATATATCAATGAAGGCATCGTTTCTTTGGCAGGTGACAGTTCCTAGTAGAAGCTGCTGACATCTGCTCATCTTTCAATGCCCACATCTACCCCTCCTCCTTTTTTTTTTTTTGAGTTTTCTCTTCTCAATTGCTTCCCTTGTAGCTTAGCTGGTAAAGAATCCACCTGCAGTGTGGGAGATCTGGGTTCAATCCCTGAGTTGGGACGATCCCCTGGAGAAGGGAAAGGCAGAGACATTACCTGGCTAACAAAGGTCTGTCTAGTCAAGGCTATGGTTTTTCCTGTGGTCATGTATGGATGTGAGAGTTGGACTGTGAAGAAAGCTGAGTGCCGAAGAATTGATGCTTTTGAACTGTAGTGTTGGAGAAGACTCTTGAGAGTCCCTTGGACTGCAAGGAGATCCAACCAGTCCATTCTGAAGGAGATCAGCCCTGGGATTTCTTTGGAAGGAATGATGCTAAAGCTGAAACTCCAGTCCTTTGGCCACCTCATGCGAAGAGTTGACTCATTGGAAAAGACTCTGATGCTGGGCGGGATTGGGGGCAAGAGGAGAAGGGGACGACAGAGGATGAGATGGCTGGATGGCATCACTGACTTGATGGACGTGAGTCTGAGTGAACTCCGGGAGTTGGTGATGGACAGGGAGGCCTGGCATGCTGCGATTCACGGGGTCGCAAAGAGTCGGATACGACTGAGTGACTGAACTGAACTGAACTGAACCAACTCCAGGATTCTGGCCTGGAGAATTCCATGGATTGTATAATCCATGGGGTCACAAAGAGTCAGACATGGCTAGGCGACTTTCACTTCCCTTCTCAATTTCATTCTCAAATTGCATTCTCCACTCTTACGTCACTCAAAACATTCCACATTGTAGTTGCTACTGTTTTGGTCTTGTTTTCCCCATTAGCTTGTAAATTCTCTGAAGGCAAGACTTCTCTTTTTATTATTTATATCCTATTTATAATATCACTGACTTTATCGCCTAGTGTGATGCCTTGGCCTGAAATACTTGCAGAAGTTTGAAGTACTCACTGATATCCGATGTTGTTCAAATTATTGCTTCCTTAACAGGTATTTTCTCTCTGCTTAGATCATTGACTGATAGTAACAAATTATCCAATAATCTCAATGAATTCTCTCTTCTGAGCCTTGGGGTACAACAGTCTTCATCTGACATTGGGTTTATTTATTTATTTTTGGTTGTGCTGGGTCTTCATTGCTGAGTGCAGGCTTTCTCTAGTTGCAGCAAGCAGGGCCTACTCTCCTGTTGCAGAGCACGGGCCCTTGGGCACGTGGGCTCAGTAGTATTGGTGCATAGGCTTAGCTGCCCCGTGGTATGTGGAATCTTCCCAGACCTGGAATCAAACCCATGTCCCCTGCATTGGCAAGAAGATTCTTATCCAATATGCCACCAGGAAAGTCCCGTAACAGTCTTCGGGCAGAGAACATATCTTCTGGAGGAGGTGTCTAGCTCTAGGAAATGGAAGGAAGTGTTTTACCAACCAAATACTCCAATATAATATTACTCATCAAGATGATTCCTCAAGCTGGGTGAATCCAATGTATTATTTATTTATTTTTGTTCATGTCACCTTTTTCCAGAAAAAAAAAAAAAACCCAACCTAAGGCTGATATAAAAATGCACAAAAATTTCAAAAAGATGAAAAAAGAAGAAGAAAACTAAATGAGTCTGGAGTAAAGCAAAAATTAAAAATAAGTCTAGGAAAATAACCGGAAGCCAAGAGAAGATGTGGAAAGCACCAAAATTGACTAAAACAATAAATCTGAAAAGGGCATTTGCTACATAAATAAAGTAAGAGTCGAGTAACCCCTTATGTTTCCTAGTATATACTGATCATGCTGAGTGTTTCACATTCATTACTTAATTCTTTTAAGAGTTCTGTGAGTAAGGAGAACAGATATTCTTCTCTCCATTTTACAGATGGGAAAACTAAGGTAAGGAGAAATGGATTCTCATGCCTGAGGTCAGCTGGTGAGGCAAGGAAGCTGTAGGATGAGGACCTAGGTCGGCTGGCTCTTGTGTTCTCTGTCCCTGTGTCCTGAAAAGGCCGTGTGAGACTGGATGGGCACTCTCTTTCTTCACGATGTATTAGAATTTTATTATAATTTATGAGATTAGCTTTAGTTTCAAAACTCTAGGTAGACATGATGGTTGTGTATATGGTGGTCATGGTTACGTGGCTCCACCAACCCAGCCTCTTACCACACCCTCTTGCACAGCATGGGGCCTGCCTGGCCTGTGCATAGATGTACACCCTGTATCCTCGGCCAGCTGTATAAAGAGATTTCACTGCATGTATTAAACACTTTTTTTTGGCTGCACTGCACATGACATGTGGGATCTTAGTTTCTTGACCAAGGATGGAACCTGTGCCGCCTGCAGTGTAAGTTCGGAGTCTTAACCACTGGACTGCCTGGGAAGTCCCCACTTATTAATTTTTTTAAATAAACAGTTTTTAATTGTCTAGTGATAAAAAGATGAACTTCAAATAGCTACTTCATTTGACTGTCATATAAATCACCAAACAACTAATGTTACGAACATGAAATGTGGGTCTGTTAGATATTTTAGACTTCTATTACTTGAGAGATCTTTGAAATAAAATGGAATGTCTCTTGCCCAGAGAGACAATTATTGTCTCTTGTGTTTTCCTGACCAAGAGGCAAAGGCACACCAAGGGAAGTTGACCTAAAAACCACTTTCATTGGTCCTTCAAAAACCTTCATTTCTCAATAAATAGTGATCTCAGATGCCAATTCTAAAAAATCTCACATCTTTAACCCCACTTCTAATCAGATCGAATTATAACGATAGTGAACAAACATTACAGAACAGACTGCATCCGTGTATGATCCCAGTTCCAAGTGGGAGAAACTGGCTTGCTCTTGCTCTTTTCTTTTTTTAAACTCATTTTTGACCAAAAGGCTTTCTTTCTTTGAACAAGAAAAATCTAACGTGAGTTTTAAGTCATAGAGAGAGCTAAATTTCAGGCAATTACATTCAAAGTTTTTCTCAAAGATACATATACACATTCTGACCCTCTACAGCTTGTGCTCTGCTGGGTATGGCTATATTTTGATTCCTTTGTGGTCCCTTTCACCAGCATCTTGAGTTTCTCTATTACAGTTATCTTTTGATCTCCTCCGAACTAGTTATTGATTGCAGGACTAGATAGTCTTGGAGAAAGTGCCCTGATTTGTAATCTACAGCAGAGATAGCTTCAACACAAGTATCCAGATCTCCACTCTCAAGAATAATTGAAGAAATGACAAAGGGAAGCTGATGTGGACGTGGAAGTGTTTGTTGCTCAGTCATGCTCGACCCTTTGCGGCCCGCCAGGCTCCTCTGTCCCTGGAATTCTCCAGGCAAGAATACTGGAGTGAGTTGCCATTTCCTTCTCCAGGGGATCTTCCCAACCCAGGGATCGAACCTAGGTTTCCTGCATTGCAGGCAGATTCTTTGCCATCTAAGCCACCAGAAAAGCCCAAAGGGAAGCTAAGTTACTTACTGCTCAGACATTTCCATGTCCTTTGCATCTTTACTGCCTCCTGTCACTTTTCCAAGTGGCCTTCTTTCCTTTTCTCCTGGGCAGGCTGACGCACCACTCAGCCTGTCTTGTCCGTTCCTCTGGAGAAGAAACCACAATGAGTGGGGCTGGCCTCATTTTCTTAAACTTTATTTTTTTTTAACTTTTTATTTTATATCGGAGTGTAGCCAATTTTACAATGTTGTGCTAGTTTCAAGTGGACAGCAGAGCGACTAAGTCATACGTAAACATGTATCCATTCTCCCCCAAACTCCCCTTCCATCCAGGCTGCCACGGGACATCGAGCAGAGTTCCCTGTGCCAATACAGTAGGACCTTGTTGGTTATCCATTTTAATTATACGAGTGTGTACGTGTCATCTCAAACTCCTAGGCTGGCCTCATTTATCTTTCAGCACCTCGTTTGTGAAATACCATTAGGTTCAAGAAAAAATACCGCTGTGAAAATCATAGGCTCACCAACATCTGAAAACATGATTCTGGGCTATTCTGAAAACATAATTCTGGGCTATTCTGAAAACATGATTCTGGGCTATTCGGGAGCAGTAGAATCGTTTCAGCATGTTTCAGAACTATGTTTTGAAACATTTTAAAACACGGTTTTCCAAAAATGAGGAACTCTCCAGACAATAGTTGTCAACCTTGGCTGCACATTGGAGTCACAGAGATCTGCACACTGGAGAGCTTTACAAAATACTGATGTCTGGCTCCCACAGCCCAGGTTCTGATGTGCTTGGTATAGCCTCTCACATCACTGTACCCACCCACTGTAGGTGAATCTAATATGCAACCAGGGTCAAGAACCACTCTTGCAAGATCATCTTTTCTTTCAACCTTCTCTCCTCCAGCTTTGCCTTCTCCTTCCTTCCCTCAAGCAGTTCTCTCTTCAGCTCTTGGTTTCTTTTAAATTCACGTTCTCCAGGCTCTTATGTTACAACGAGGACTTTATCCCCTTATCTAACAGAGGTTGGTTGAGACAAGCATGCTCTTTAGCAAGATCAACAAGTTTCTGGTAGAATGTGAGTTCTATTTGGGCACAGTCTGTATGGGGGAACTTGATGAAGTCTTAGTTTGCTAGGGGTGCTATAATGAAGTACCACTAACGGGTGGCTTAAACAACAGTAAATTGTGAGATTTATTTTCTCACAGTTCTTCAGGCTGGAGATGAGATTAAGTTGTTGGCAGGGTTTTTTTTTTTTTTTTTTCCTGAAGACTATCAGGAAGAATCTGTTTATGAATCTCCCCTAGATTTTGGTGGCTTGCTGACAAACAAAAAAAAAATTTATTGGACTATGGTTGCTTTACAATGTTGTGTTATTTTCTGCTGTACAGCAAAGTGAGTCAGGTACACATATGCATATATCCCCTCATTTTTGGATTTCTTTCTGTTTTAGGTCACCATGGAGCACTGAGTAAGTTATTGCTCTGCAGTCAGTTCTCATTCAGTTCAGTTCAGTTCAGTCTCTCAGTCATGTCCGACTCTTTGCGACCCCATGGACTGCAGTACATCAGGGCTTCCCTGTCCATTACAAACTCCCAAAGCTTGCTCAAACTCATGTCCATTGGGTTGGTGATGCCATCCAACTATCTCATCCTCTGTCGTCCCCTTCTCCTCCTGCCTTCAATCATTCCCAACATCAGGGTCTTTTCAAATAAGTCAGCTCTTCGCATCAGGTGGCCAAAGTATTGGAGCTTCAGCTTCAGCATCAATCCTTCCAATGAATATTCAGGACTTATCCCCTTTAGGATGGACTGGTTGGCTCTCTTGCTGTCCAAGGGACTCTCGAGTCTTCTCCAACACACAGTTCAAAAGCATCAGTTCTTCAGCGCTCAGCCTTCTTTATACAATGTAGTTGGGTACATGTCAATCCCAATCTCCCAATTCATCCCACCCTCCCTTTCCCCTCTTGGCGTCCATACATTTGTTCTCTATGTCTGTCTCTAATTCTGCTTTGCAAATAGGTTCATCTGTACTTTTTTTTCTTTTCTTGTAGAAGCACAACCTCAGTCTCTGCCTTTTCCCTTGGTTTGTGTTCTACCTGTGTGCCTGTTTGCCTCCAGATTTCCCCTTTTTAAAAAGATCCTGGTCCTATTGAATTGGTACCCACTGTAATGACCTCATTTTAACTTGATTACCTCTATAAAGGTGCTGTCTCCAAATACCTTCTGAGGTCCTAGGGGTCAGGACTTCGACTTATGGGATGAAGACAGTTCAGCTCACGACACATGGCATGGACTGAATGGGCAGCTGGCACAGACAAGGCTGAAGTCTTTATCGTCATCAGCAAAGTCAAAACACACAGCTGCAAATACAAAATCCTCAATTACAGTGGAAAGCCATCCAAGACCAAGTGGTAGGTCCGCACCACTGTGCCACGTCCTGACTCTTCACCTGCATTTCTGCCCTCTCCTCCTCTCATCCCTCCTCTTGAGGCTTGATTGGCCTCCTGGGGGCTGTCAAGGTCACGAATGCACTCATCTGCTTTGCCATCGACCCATCTCTTGACATCACCGTTCTCAAAGCACCCCCTCCATCCTCTTTATCCTTCATGCTTCATGGCCAGTTGGCCTCCTTGCCGGGATGAGTCCACTTCTGGACGCCACTTCGGACATGCCTGATACTTCAAGTGCCCACCGACAGTGGCTGCAGTTGGGGTGCAGTGCCAGCGAAGCTGGTGAAGACGCACTGACTGCTCCCTCTAAAGTGGCCACAGTCACGGCATTGGCTGTAGCTGCTATTGAGGTCTCCACCACTGACTGAGGAGATGGGGTGATGGTGGGGTGATGGAGGCTGCCATGAGGGCACCTTAGCGGGTGGCAGAGGTGCAGCTACAAGAAGCTGAAGCCCTGCCTATGACTGCAAGGGTCGGAGGGACAAAGAAGAAGGGGATGGTGAAGCCAGCAGCCGTAGTGACACTCCATGGATGGTGTTTGCTTTGAACACTACTATTAAAAAAATATTAACCATTAATTTCCCACTTATAGAATTGATGGGCTTTTCCATGAAAAAGAGGCAAAGCATTGCACAACTCAAGTAAGAGCTCCTCTTGCCAATTTGGGATTCTCTTGCCAATTTGGCCATTCAGGTCTGTTCCCAAGACTCTGTTCCAACACACACAACTGAAAGACCATGAGCATGTACTCTTCCTGGGGTTAGATCCTAAAGGAGATAGACCGCAACTCCCTCCCTCTTACCCGCCATGGGAGTTCTAGGATCTTTAGGCGATGCTTTGCCAACTGGGGTTTTAAGATAAGATGGTTTCATGTTTGTACACCGTGACTCACAAAATCTTTTTATGCACGCTTGATTGGGTTCAGCCTTTGCAAAAGAACATGCTTCCTCCCTGGGTAAGTCCCCAGTTGGGCAATGGGTTTCTGGGGAAGTTCAGAGAAAGACCATCCTCTCATGATATGGAGGAAACCCAAGCTCTTACAAACATCTCTTAAGCTGCGTCTCAATTGGTGGGAAAAGCCAGGGTTTCACACAGTCACTTGCAAGCCCAGGGAAAGCAAGCAGGGGTACTTTCAAATAGAGAACCGTCACATTTTCAGGCAGGAGGAGACAGTTGGGGGTCATACTCTACATTTTATGAAACATACAGGGAGTTCCACTGCAAGATGTTCGTGATACCTGGTGAAGTTTCCAGAAAAACGGAAGATGGTTGAGAATTGAGACTTGCCAGCAGGGCTGGTCTTCCATCAGTGAAATGAAGTCACTCAGTTGTGTCCAACTCTTTGACCCTGTGGGCTGTAGCCCACCAGGCTCCTCTGTCCATGGGATTCTCCAGGCAAGGATATTGGAGTGGGTTGCCATTTCCTTCTCCATGGGAATCTTCCCCACCAAGAGATCGAACCTGGGTCTTCCACACTGCGGGCAGACTCTTTTCCGTCTGAGCCACCAGGGTGCTATATGTAGTTGTACCATCATAGAAAGACTGTAGACCTTTCCTACTGGTGGGTAAGGAGCTTCCTGAGTGCCCCTAGAACCACTTGGAATCCCAGCCCATTTCCTGAGTTCAGACCTTCCCTCCATAAAACATAAACACAGAAATACATCTACTCAGCAGCCCTTGATCTACCCTGTGCCAAGGCTACAACCTTGCTGTTATCATCTGGCCTATCATAGCAGACTATGCTTCCCAGGTGGCACAGTGGTAAAGAATCCGCCTGCCAGTGCAGGAGACGCGAGAGGCGCAGGTTCAATCCCTGGGTTGGGAAGATCTCCCTGGACTAGGAAAAGGCAACTCACTCCAGTATTTTTGCCTGGAAAATTCCATGGACAGAGGAATCTGGTGGCCTACAGTCCATGGGGTTGCAAAGAGTCGGACATGACTGAGCACACACATAAACACACACACACACACACCCCATCATAGCAGATTACTAAAGCTTTTAATATGCTTTGTTTTCGAAGCAAATGCCTTCTAAACTCTCATTAATATTGTTTTAAATAAATATGCATATTTAGAGTATTTAAATATTTTAAGGCATGTATAGTTCATACACTGTTGCCTATCCGTGAATGCTCTGTGGTTGTTAATTATTATTGCTAATCTTGGTGGCATTCCTTATTTCAGACCAGATCTGTGGTTTAGGGGTGGTGACTTTGGGGCTGCTAAACCCTTGCCTCTAACCATTTTCCTGTGTGAATTTCATTAGCTTCCTGTTCATATTTAATCTCTTTATCAGACTAATTTGTATCCATTCAGCACCTCATCATTTCCTGGAGGGACTCTAACCTCAGATTATACTGAGATTGGTGGGTTTTTTGTTTTTCTAGTTTTAAATAGTGTGACCTTGGGAAAATCATTGAAACTTTCCCCCAAAGTAGCCAACTTCTTTGTCTGTAAAACTCCATCAAAGGACCTCCTGAGGAAGAATGAGTAGGGGGCTGCCCAGAGACCCCGGTGCAACAGTGCTGAGAGCCGTGTTTACTGTGTTAACATTAGAGACAACTTCTGTGAGTCCTTTCCTGCTGTCTTCTTTTCCAGATCCATAAATGGGACTTCCTGGAGGTCAAGACCCCAAAACGCAAAATCATTCATATTTGTAACTTCTTTCTGCTTGGGGAGAGCTGTTTGTTATCTTTTTGGGGCCATGTCTGCCTCCTTGAAATTAAAAAAAAAAAAAGTTCTTTTTTTTAAACTGGATTATAATTGCTTCATAATGTAGTGTTAGTTTCTGCTGTACGACAACGTGCATGCTAAGTCACTTCAGTCGTGTCCGACTCTGTGCAACCCCATAGACGGCAGCCCACCAGGATCCAGTCCCCGGGATTCTCCAGGCAAGAACACTGGAGTGGGTTGCCATTTCCTTCTCCAATGCATGAAAGTGAAAAGTGAAAGTGAAGTCGCTCAGTCGTGTCTGATTCTTAGCGACCCCATGGACTGCAGCCTTCCAGGCTCCTCCGTCCCTGGGATTTTCCAGGCAAGAGTACTGGAGTGGGGTACCATTGCCTTCTCCGTGAATCGGCAATATTTAGACATATATCCCCTCCCTCTCGAGCCCCCCTCCCACCCCCATCATCCCACCCCTCTAGGTCAGCACAGAGCACTGGGCTCAGCTTCCTTGTAAGTTGATTCCCAGTTTCCCCATCATTCCTTCCCTGCTATATCTTGGCCACGTCTCACTTAGAAAAAAAGTTTTTTATTGGAGTATAGTTGAATTTCGATATTGTGTTACTCTCTGCTGCACAGCAAAGTGAATCAGTTACACATCCATAGATTGATATATCCCCTCTTTTTCAGATCCTTTTCCCGTTACAGGTCAAGCACCCGCAGAACGGGAGGGGCAGAGCTGAGACCTGAACCTGGGACAAATCCCTTCACCAGAAGCTACAGTTTCCCTCTCAAAATGATGAAGAATATCATCATTTCCTTTTCCTTCTTGGCTCATCTGTATGGGGCACTCTTGGTGTAAGCAGAGCCTTGAGCTGACTTAAGGGCTTTGGTCATATCAGCCCTGGGTTTCCACTGCTGGGGTGCACGTTGCTTTAGTTAGAGGACGAAAATGATGTTTTTCTCATTTGCACTTAGTAATTCATCGTCTCTCTCTTTTTTAAAACCTATTCTCATTGCCCTGGGGACTCAGATCTGCCGTTAGACCACATGGTCTTGAGTGACTCCTCTGTCTCTCTTTTTCTCTAAGGCTCCACAGGTCAGATGAGCACCCTGTAAGCCTTGCATCTGGTGAGCCAGCTGGGACGTACCTCCCAGACACGGCCAACTCCTTTCCTCTGACATGCTCTTTTTGGCTGTTGGCCTCTCAGATGGGGTATGTAGCAACCCAGATGGGGGACAGAGCTGAATCAGATGTCAGCGAGGCTGGGACGCAAGACAGGAATGGAGCCTGGACCCTGCTTAGTCATACCCTTCCCCATCCTCTTCCCATTCCCCCACTTCGTGGGAGAGAAAGGAACATCACAGCCTATGGACTTGACTTGGTGTGGCCCAGCAAGGAGGGTCTTTTCTCCTATTTTATCTATGTCCAGATTTCACAAGGAGTGACAGGCAAGAAGGAGCGTTCTAAATACAGGAAGGTGGCCCATCCCCCCGCCTCCTGCCTTGTCTGGTTGCAGTGGAACCAGCAGAATCAATGTCTGGTTTGTCTGGCGCCATCTTCACACCAGGCTAACAGAGGAAGTTGTTATTTAAAGATAAAGGAAACCACAGTTCACACCCTCCTCTGTAATCTGATGGAGTCTCAGAACTGCTAAGCTGGAGTAAGGGTAAGATAGGACCATCCCCAGCCTGACTCTCACAGTGAGCTCAGACATTATCCCAGGCTGGTACTTCCAGTTTCATGAGCCAGGATTTAGCAGTGCCTCCAGTGTTGACGGAGGGGCAACAAAACCCCCAACACACTCTGCAGCTGAAAGCCAGAAAGTGAAGTCAAGTGAAGTGAAAGTCGCTCAGTGGTGTCTGACTCTTTGTGACCCCACAGACTATACAGTCCATGGAATTCTCCAGGCCAGAATACTGAAAAGGGATCACTTCAAAAAGAAAGCACTTGAATGCAAATTTGTAGAGACAGAAAGTAGACCAGCAGACTACTGGCTTCCAGGGGATTAACTGTAAATCCGCAGGAGAGATCGTTTGGGGGAGACATTCCAAAACTGAATTGTGAAGGCAATCATACAATTCATTAAACTTATTATCTGTGAATGACATGTCTAAAACAGGCAAATTTTATAGTAGATAAAGTTTACTCTGGGGCTTCCCGCTGATGACTCAGTGGTAAAGAATCTGCCTGCCAAGCAGGAGAAACAGATTCAATCCCTGGCTCCACAAGATCCCCTGGGGAAGGGAATGGCAACCTACTCCAGTATTCTCGCCTGGAGAATGCCATAGGCAGAGGAATCTGGCAGGTTACATCCATGGGGTTCCAAGAGAGTTGGACATAACAGCTACTAAACAAAAACAAAAGTTTATCCTGATAAAGTTGTTTTTAAAGAACTAAGCTGTTAAGCATGCTGCCTCCTTCGAAGGAAGTTGCAATGCTAGTCTCACTCTTCGGGGTGAAAGTGCCAACTTGTCTGCATGGCCTGACAGGCTCTTCTAGTTTCTGCCTGCGTCCTTTTCTGGCCCCTTGTCCTGTCCCCACACGCCCTTTTCTGCCAACAGTTCCGTGAACTCACAGGCTCTCTCTGGCTTTGCTCTTTCCTCTGTGTGGAGTGCCCACCCCTTCTGCCCTCCTGATGGGTCCTGTCACTTCATCTACAGACAGATCAGATCCAGCCCAGATTTCCCCAAGGTGGGCAGGGGAGGGACTGGCCAGGATGGAGAGTGTGGATCTCAGGGACCACCCCTAAGCGCTCCTCTCTGGATCTCTGCTTCCCCTTGAGAGGGGTCTCACTAACCACTGCTGACCCCAGGGTCCTGGCCTCCGAAGCACAGTCCACACTCCTGCCCCACCACCCCTCCCCGCAGCCCCAGTGTAACCCTGGACCGAGACCAGACTGGAGCAGTTGGAGCTCTGGCTCGCTCTTCAGGGAAGCAGACATAATCAGGAAAGTACATGGAACCACGAGGTTCAGCTTATCTCTGGCCACCATGATGGGGCTCCCAGTCTGGCTCCTGACTTTGCTCCAAGCTGGCTCCCTGGGGTAGAGGTCACCTTTTCCTCACCACCAGGGCCACCGGCAAGAGTGGTTAGATCTTTCCAAGATCTAGATGCAGGACAGTAAGAGCTGGAGAGTGGCAGTAATTCTTTTAGCTTAAAGCCCTTCCATGAACCCGTTTCTTGCCAGAGGACTGGGCTCACCCCTGATGCTTTCAGGAAGATGCCTCCACCTCCTATACACAGTGGTGTGGCCTCACCTAAGTGATTCAACCAGGCAACCAGAAGCGAGCCCTGGAGATGCACACTGTCAGGAGCTGTGGGCTGTTTTCACTCAACCTGTGGCCCCTCCCTTTACACCTCAGCCCACATAAGGACATCAAGCCACTCTATGGCCCAGAGCTCCCTGCTTCACTTTACAGCGCTATCTTAGCTAAGCTTTTTGCTTTCACAGATATTTATTAAGTGTTTTCTATGTGTCAGTAACTTCATTTTAATAAGATCTCTAGGAGCTTTATATGGACTTCCCAGGTAGCTCAAATGGTAAAGAATCTGCCTGCAATGCAGGAGACCTGGGTTCGATCCCTGGGTTGGGAAGATCTCCTGGAGAAGGACATGACAACCTGCTCCAGGATTCTTGCCTGGAGAAGCCCATGGACAGAGGAGCCCAGTGGGCTACAGTCCATAGAGTCTCAAAGAGCTGGACACGACTGAGCGAGTAACACTTGCCGGGGGTTTATATACACATAAATTTTGGAGAATCACTGGCCTAGAAGACCTTTCTAGGAGGCTGGAGCAGCCATGAAGAGATACCCCACGTCCAAGGTTAGAGAAACCCAAGTAAGACGGTAGGTGTGGCGAGAGGGCATCAGAGGGCAGACACACTGAAACCATAATCACAGAAAACTAGCCAATCTGATCACACAACCACAGCCTTGTCTAACTCAATGAAACTAAGCCATGCCCTGTGCGGCCATCCAAGACAGGAGGGTCATGGTGGAGAGGTCTGATAGAATGCGGTCCACTGGAGAAGGGAATGGCAAACCACTTCAGTATTCTTGCCTTGAGAACCCCATGAACAGTATGAAAAGGCAAAATGATAGGATACTGAAAGATGAACTCCCCAGGTCAGTAGGTGCCCAATATGCTACTGGAGATCAGTGGAGAAATAACTCCAGAAAGAATGAAGGGATGGAGCCAAAGCAAAAACAACACCCAGTTGTGGATGTCACTGGTGATAGAAGCAAAGTCTGATGCTGTAAAGAGCAATATTGCACAGGGACCTGGAATGTCAGGTCCATGAATCAAGGCAAATTGGAAGTGGTCAAACAGGAGATGGCAAGAGTGAACGTCGACATTCTAGGAATCAGTGAACTAAAATGGACTGGAATGGGTGAATTTAACTCAGATGACCATTATATCTACTACTGTGGGCAGGAATCCCTCAGAAGAAATGGAGTAGCCATCATGGTCAACAAAAGAGTCCAAAATGCAGTACTTGGATGCAATCTCAAAAACGACAGAATGATCTGTTTCTAAGGCAAACCATTCAATATCACATTAATCCAAGTCTATGCCCCAACCAGTAATGCTGAAGAAGCTGAAGTTGAACGGTTCTATGAAGACCTCCAAGACCTTTTAGAACTAACACCCAAAAAAGATGTCCTTTTCATTATAGGGGACTGGAATGCAAAAGTAGGAAGTCAAGAAACACCTGGAGTAACAGGCAAATTTGGCCTTGGAATACGGAATGAAGCAGGGCAAAGACTAATAGAGTTTTGCCAAGAGAACACACTGGTCATAGCAAACACCCTCTTCCAACAACACAAAAGAAGACTCTACACATGGACATCACCAGATGGTCAACACCGAAATCAGACTGATTATATTCTTTGCAGCCAAAGATGGAGAAGCTCTATACAGTCAGCAAAAGCAAGACTGGGAGCTGACTGTGGCTCAGATCATGAACTCCTTATTGCCAAATTCAGACTTAAATTGAAGAAAGTAGGGAAAACCACTAGACCATTCAGGTATGACCTAAATCACATCCCTTATGATTATACAGTGGAAGTGAGAAATAGATTTAAGGGCCTAGATCTGATAGAGTGCCTGATGAAGTATGGATGGAGGTTTGTGACATTGTACAGGAGACAGGGAGCAAGACCATCCCCAAGAAAAAGAAATGCAAAAAAGCAAAATGGCTGTCTGAGGAAGCCTTACAAATAGCTGTGAAAAGAAGAGAAGCGAAAAGCAAAGGAGAAAAGGAAAGATATATCCATTTGAAAGCAGAGTTCCAAAGAATAGCAAGGAGAGATAAGAAAGCCTTCCTCAGCGATCTACTACTACAAAGCAATCCACCACAGCAAAGAAATAGAGGAAAACAACAGAATGGGAAAGACTAGAGATCTCTTCAAGAGAATTAGAGATACCAAGGGAACATTTCATGCAAAGATGGGCTCGATAAAGGACAGAAATGGTATGGACCTAACAGAAGCAGAAGATATTAAGAAGAGGTGGCAAGGATACACAAAAGAACTGTACAAAATAGAGTCTCATGACCCAGATAATCACAAAGGTGTGATCACTCAACTAGAGCCAGACATCCTGGAATGTGAAGTCAAGTGAGCCTTAGAAAGCATCACTACGAACAAAGCTAGTGGAGGTGATGGAATTCCAGTTGAGCTATTTCAAATCCTGAAAGATCATGCTGTGAAAGTGCTGCACTCAATATACCAGCAAATTTGGAAAACTCAGCAGTGCCCACAGGACTGGAAAAGGTCAGTTTTCATTCCAATCCCAAAGAAAGGTAATGCCAAAGAATGCTCAAACTACCTCACAATTGCACTTATCTCACACGCTAGTAAAGTAATGCTCAAAATTCTCCAAGCCAGGCTTCAGCAATACGTGAATGATGAACTTCCAGATGTTCAAGCTGGTTTTAGAAAAGGCAGAGGAACCAGAGACCAAATTGCCAACATCTGCTGGATCATGGAAAAAGCAAGAGTTCCAGAAAAACATTTATTTCTGCTTTATTGACTATGCCAAAGCCTTTGACTGTGTGGATCACAATAAACTGTGGAAAATTCTGAAAGAGATGGGAATACCAGACCACCTGACCTGCCTCTTGAGAAACCTATATGCAGGTCAGGAAGAAAAAGTTAGAACTGGACATGGAATAACAGACTGGTTCCAAATAGGAAAAGGATTACGTCAAGGCTGTATATTGTCACCCTGCTTATTTAACTTATATGCAGAGTACATCATGAGAAATGCTGGGCTGGAAGAAGCACAAGCTGGAATCAAGATTACAGGGAGAAATATCAATAACCTCAGCTATGCAGATGACACCACCCTTATGGCAGAAAGTGAAGAGGAATTAAAAAGCCTCTTGATGAAAGTGAAAGAAGAGAGTGAAAAAGTTGGCTTAAAGCTCAACATTCAGAAAACGAAGATCATGGCATCTGGTCCCATCACTTCATGGGAAATAGATGGGGAAACAGTGGAAACAGTGTCAGACTTTATTTTTCTGAGCTCCAAAATCACTGCAGATGGTGACTGCAGCCATGAAATTAAAAGATGCTTACTCCTTGGAAGGAAAGTTATGACCAACCTAGATAGTATATTGAAAAGCAGAGACATTACTTTGCCAAGAGAGGTCTGTCTAGTCAGGGCTATGGTTTTTCCAGTGGTCATGTATGGATGTGAGAGTTGGACTGTGAAGAAGGCTGAGCGCCAAAGAATTGATGCTTTTGAACTGTGGTGTTGGAGAAGACTCTTGAGAGTCCCTTGGCCTGCAAGGAGATCCAACCAGACCATCCTCAAGGAGATCAGTCCTAGGTGTTCATTGGAAGGACTGATGCTAAAGCCGAAACTCCAATACTTTGGCCACCTCATGCGAAGAGTTGACTCATTGGAAAAGACCCTGATGCTGGGAGGGATTGGGGGCAAGAGGAGAAGGGGACGACAGAGGATGAGATGGCTGGATGACATCACCGACTCGATGGACATGAGTTTGAGTAACCTCCGGGAGTTGGTGATGGACAGGAAGGCCTGGCGTGCTGTGATTCATGGGGTCGCCAAGAGTCCGACACGACTGAGCAACTGAACTGAACTGGTCTGCCTAGAGCCAATGGGTTTGTAAAGGGAACTATCATTCTAAAGCACACAGCCTCTCATATAAAGTCTGAATATAGCGCAATGTTAGAAAAGAGCACCATTCTTATAAACCAAGGGGGCCATGTCTGTAGGGAACCTTAGCCCTGGAGAGCTGGGGTGGCTGGTGGGTCTTTGCAGAGCCAGCTTTCACTGAGTGGCAAAATCCACCAGAGGGCGCCAGAGCCCAGGAGGTGACTGCAGGGACAGGTGTGGCTAGCGGGGGAAGAGAATCTTGGACGTTTTGGTGTATGACCTGCATACACACACACGCAAACACACACATGTATGAGCACTCCTTGATAGTCATAAAATAAGTTGGAAAATGTACTTAAAGAAAAAAAGGTAGGAAGTTAAGTTCAAAAGAAAAGAAATTTTTAGAGAATGATATGAGAAATCATAAATATATATGCAGTATGTATATAGATTATCATTCCTACCTAGGACAGGAAATGCTTTCTTAAACAATCCATGAAAAGCAATGACCATTCAGGAAAAGGCTCATAAATTGGAGTGCAGCTGGAATAAAGGATGTATTTTAAACTTAATTTTGTATTGGAGTATATTTGGTTTAGAATGCTGCATTAGTTTTAGATGTACAGCAGAATGGTTCAGTTATCCATATACGTATATCCATTCTTTTCCAGATTCTTTCCCCATATATGCTATTACAGAATACCGAGTAGACTTCCCTGTGCTGTGCAGTAGGTCCTTGTTGGTCATCTGTCTTATATACAGTACTGTGTATATTTTTAAAAATTAATTTTTGGTGGAGTATAGTTGCTTTACAGTGTTGTGTTAGTTTCTGCTGTACAGAGAAGTGAGTCAGTTACACATGTACATGTATCCACTCTTTTTCAGATTTCCTTCCCATTTAGGTTACCATAGAGCTTTGAGTAGAGTTCCCTGTGCTATACACTAGATTCTCATTAGTTATCTATTTTATACATAGTATAAATAGTGTATATATGTCAATCCCAATCACCCAACTCTTCTCACCCCCAAAAGGCATCTTTAAGAAAGGGGAGAGGCTAGTCAAGAGTAGGAGCAGATATTTGCAGATATTTTACTGGCAATAGGCTTATAAAAAGAATATGTAAAGAAGTTGTACATATCAATAAGAAAAGCAATTACTAGAAAAAATGGACAAAAGTCTTGAATAGACATTTCACTAAGGGTAATCTCAATGGGCAATAGAAAAAGTATTGGACTTCATTTGTAATCATTAAAGTATAAATTAAAGCCACAATGACATATCGCAACATACCCACTAGTGTTGGCAAAAAGGAATTCTCATACATTATTGGTGGGATGGTGAATTATAAAGACATTTTTGAACAGAGCTGAGAATTCTCTAGGAAACTGAAGTTACACATACCCTGCTGCTGCTGCTAAGTCACTTCAGTCATGTCTGACTCTGTGAGACCCCATAGACGGCAGCCCACCAGGCTCCCCCGTCCCTGGGATTCTCTAGGCAAGAACACTGGAGTGGGTGGCCATTTCCTTCTCCAATGCATGAAAATGAAAAGTGAAAGTGAAGTCGCTCAGTTGTGTCCAACTCCTAGCGACCCCATGGACTGCAGCCCACCAGGCTCCTCCGTCCATGGGATTTTCCAGGCAAGAGCACTGACTGGAGTGAGGTGCCATCACCTTCTCCAACACGTATCCGAGGGCTTACCAATTTCACTCTTAGGTACGCACCCAACAGAGTAACTGCAAGGAAACCTGTACAATCATGCTCCCCAAAGTAAAAAAATCCAAATGTAAGCAACAGAAGACTGCTTAATAAATAAGACGATCATGCTAAATGACAATGAAAATGATTGAACTACAAGCATAACAACAGCAGAGTCTGGAAAATACAATGTTGAGGGGAAATGCAAGTGTGAAAGAATTCATACTGTATGAATCTATTCATACGAAGCTCAAAAATGGGCAAAACTATGCACAAAAACAAGCACCCTGATATTAAAAAGCTATTTAAAAATGAAGCAAATCATTAAAACCTAATACTTAGAAGTAGATTTGAGAGTTACTTTCATGTGTTGACTTGGTTGGGCCATAGTGCCAGCCAGGGCTTCCCAGGTGGCGCTCGTGGTAAAGAAACTGCCTGCCAGCCAATACAGGAGACCATGATTAGATCCCTGGGTCAGAAAGATCCCCTGGAGGAGGGCATGGCTACCCACTTCAGTATTCTTGCCTGGAGAATCCCATGGACAGAGGAGCCTACAGTCCATAGGGTTGCAAAGATTCAGACACGACTGAAGCAACTTAGCACACATGTATGCCCAGTCATGCTTGGGTCTGATCCATTATTCTGGATAGTTATGTGAGGGTGTCTTTGGATGAGATTGATATTTAAATCAGCAAACTTTGAGTAAAGCAGATTGCCTGTTGCTCCATAATGTGGGTGGGCCTCATCCAATCAGCTGAAGGCATGAATAGACTGAAGACTTATGTCCCTTGAACAAGAGGCAATTCTCCCAGTGGTCTTGAACCTCTACATGGGCTCTCCCAGAGTCTTCAGCCTGCTGGACCACGCCAGCAGATTTTGGACCTTCCAGCCTCTACAATCATGTAAGCTAATTTCTTAAAATAAATTTCTCTCTTTTTCCAGTTCCCACCCCAAACCTACCATAGTCATGGTGACATCACTTCTGGGCAGCATGACAGGGTGCCCTTTATCACTGTCTTTCTGATGCCTGGAGGAGCTGTGCCACCTTTTTCTACCTGAACCTGCTGAGACAAGGCCATAGCTACTCCATCTCAGTACCTGGATGGGACCAGGCTGCAGGTCCATGGCCAGTCCTAGAATATCCTCCACTAGCCCACAGTCTACTGCTCGTATCTCTGTGTTTTTCCTTCTAGTCCTTTTTCTTCTTGAATTCTGTTGTATTGACACACCCAGATCATACTTTATATAAGTTTTGTATGGTCTTTAAAAAAATATCACATTACATCCTGAGTGTATTATTGGAAATTTGACTAAGACTTGATTTTTTTGATGTGTGCCATGCTTAGTCGCTCAGTCGTGTCCGACCCTTTGCGACCCTCTGAACTGCAGCCTACCAGGCTCCTCTTTTCATAGGGATTCTCCAGGCAAGAATACTGGAGTGGGTTGTCATGCCCTCCTCTAGGGGATCTTCTCAACCCAGGGGTTGAACCCAGGTCTCCTGCATTGCAGGTGGATATTTTTACCATCTGAACCGAGATCCATAATAATCTTTTTTTTTATATATATATTTTTGGCTGTGCTAAGTCTTAGTTGTGGCACAATCTTCAGTCTTCACTGTGGCAAGTGGGATCTTTAGTCGAGGCATGCAAATTCTTAGTTGAAGAGTGTGGGATCTAGTTCCCTGACCAGGGATTGAACCCAGGCCACCTGCACTGGGAGTGCAGTCTTGGCCTCTGGACCACCAGGAAAGTCCCCGTCCTTAATATTCTATCATGTACCAGTCATTGGTTGTTCCACAAACATTTGTGCAGTGCACGCAATATGCCAGGTGTTGTGTGGGTTGTGCAAATGGCTGTGTGTAGGACAAATGTGTGAGTCGATGCATACAGGGCAAGAGGCACTGTCTATACCGCTCCACGGCACTGGCTGCTGATTTCCAGGTTCACAGCTGTTCTAGGGAACTGAAATTGCCTGAGTATGTGAGAGGAGCATTGGTGCATTTTAGATGGCTGCTGTGGGCATGAGCTCTGGACATATCCCCACTTAGGGGTGTTTTCTGGTAGAAGCAAAGGAAAGCTTCAGGACCAGTACTTGTCAGAGATATCATCTTCCATGAGCTGCTTCTTTACTTTTTAAACTCATTTTTTTCAAAAGGTAATAGGCTCTCATGGTTCTAAACAATACTGTACAAAACAATAATGTACACAATGAAAAGACCCATTACCACCTTATCCATATCTGCCAGGTACCCACCTCTGATAACCATTTACGACATTTTTTGCATGTATTATTCTAGTGTTTATTTATGCAAATGCAAGTATACATGCTTATTTTTTTCCTTTTCAATACAAAAAGGTTGTCTACAATGTATATACTTTTGTGCCTTGATTTTTGCACTAACAGTATTTCTCAGAGATATTTCCAGGTAAGCTGGGCCCTAAAAGATAAGCAAGTTGTCAAGGCAGAGAGGCATATTTGAGACATGAGGGGAGCATGTCTAGAAGCTGATTCCAAGAACCATGGATAGAGTTCATGGATGGAGCATGAGGAACTAAGATTGGAGCTAAGATTGGAGAGGCAAGCCAATACCAGGGAGAGACTTCAGGTCATGAGTGTTCATCCAGAAAGAGCTGAGCAGTCTTTATGGGCTTATAAGTGGCATTGACGTGGTCAGATCGTCTCCCAGCTACACTTCTCTGCCCACTCTATTTCTCTGGACTCCAACATACCGAGACCATGGTAGTGTGTGTCCATTTCAGTCCAGGGGATCATCTGATGCCTAAACTCAGACCTCACAATAGCTGCCACGTAGGCCAGTTATGATGCAAGATGTTTGTGACTGTCATTTGGGTTCGCATTAAAGCTGTCTTAGGAAGAAACTCCAGGCACTGACACCTCCCATCCTAGCCTGGAGCCAGAGTATGATCAGAGAATGGGAGAATGGCTGTCCGAAGATTGGAAAACAGAGGGCTAGAGATTCAAGGGCCCAAGAGAGGATGACTACAGAGGGGAAGTTAAATAAGAATGGAATACCGGTGCGCGTATTCAATATAAGCGATTCCTTCCTGAATAAAGAGTCCCTGTCCTCCCAAGGGGATCTATGCCCCGCTTCACCACTGGGGTGAGTGTAACTGTGGTCCTGGTCCGTTCCCTCCCACCCATGTCAGATTTGAAGCCAAATGGAAGAGCCCACCCTGTGGCTGTAGAAACTGTGATCACAGAGCATCACCCTTTGTGATCAACGTGGCATCAGCCTTTGTGAGATTTCCCACTCCAAAAGGCAAAACTAGGAAGACCATTTCCGAGTTCTAATACACCTCTCTGCCTTCCAGGATATGGACCAAGTTCTACAAGTCAGACCCACGCATCGCCCTCGGGAAATACTCTCCCTTGGAGAAAGAGATCCTAGTAAGTGCTGTGAAATTTATACACAGGGAGGCTCCAGGGAATCCAGGCAGTTAGGCTAGGAGAGTCAGAGTTTCAAAAACCACCAGCAACACAGGTGTGAGTCTCCCAAGCAGTGGAGGAGAGTTGGCTGAGTTAACTAGTGGCTTCCATATTTGCCTAGCAAAAGCAAAATACTCTCTTATTACAAAGTCCCAAGCAGGACTGTAACTACAAGTGATAACAAATCACGGAAGCGGCCTCTTCTTGAGCCCTTATCTTGCACTAGTTGCTTTCATATATGTTATCTTATGGAGACCTCACAGGGGTAAGATCAATACAATTCTCTCAGATTCATAGTAGGTGAGAAGGAGAGTCAGATTTGAAACCAGGCTCATCTGTTCCCAAAGATCTACCCTCATTCTCACTATACAGGGTCTCGGGCACCCTCACAGATGAAGGGCAAGGGAGCCACTAGATAATTCTTTCTGTGCGTGTCCTTTGCTCCTGTCCCATTGAGAACTTTTTAAAAATTTTCCATCGTAAATGCTATATTTTTATGTTTTTGTTGTTGTTGAGGTAACATTGATTTAGAACATTATTGTTGAGGCAGTCCGAGAGCAGGTGGGAAAAGAATTTCCGGACACAGAATACTGCAGAAAGGAGTGTTTTATTTAAAAAAAAAAAAAAATAGCAGAGATAAAGTGGGCATTTCGAGTGCAACAGGCTGACAACTTCTGACAAGCCAGGGAGAGTTGACCACTTTCATGAGTTAATAGCCAATTTTTATAGCCTCAAGACAAAGACAGTTCCTACTGGAAGGCTGGTGTTAGGTGATTGGAGTGCGACAGGGTGTTTACTGGAGTGGGCATCTTTGCCTAACTGGGAATCAGGAAGCTTGTTAGTGATGAACAAGGGGACTTTTGGTAAGGTTACAAAGGGGCCCGGTTGGCTTTGGTAAGGTTACAAAGGGGCTCAGTTAGCCTTGGTTCCAGGCTCTGCTTCTGTGGCCTTGGTACAGGGGCCTCACACCTGTGACCTGCAGCAGAACTCAGCAATTACATCAGCGTCTTGTGTACAACGCTGGGTTTCATATTTCTCTATGTGCTACGTGTGCTCCCCGCCAAAATTTAGTTTTCTCCATAACCTTACAGCTCATCTCCTTTACCCTTTTTTCCCTTCCCCTCCCCACTCTTCCTTCTCTGGTAACCACTACTCTTGTTTTCTCCCCTTTACTAACCCTTGATGTACGATACTAAGTGAAGTGAAGTCGCTCGGTCATGTCTGGCTCTTTGCAGCCTGGTGGGCTCCTCCGTCCATGCGATTCTCCAGGCAAGAATACTGGGGTGGGTTGCCATTTCCTTCTCCAGGAGATCTTCCTGACCCAGGGATCAAACCTGGGTCTCCTGCATTGCAGGCAGATACTTTACCCTCTAAGCCACCTGGGAAGCCCATACTAAGTGAAATAAATCAGATTGAGAAATACAAATACTGTAGAAATTCACCCACATGTGGATTATAAAAAACTAACCAACAAACAAATGAACACATCAATCCCCTTGAGATTTTAACCACCACCTCTCCCCACTCACCCCCCAGCCCCCTGCCCATTGGCCCTGGAGAAGGGGATGTCAACCTACTGCAGTATTCTTGCCTGGAGCAGAGCCTGGCAGGCTCTAGTCCATGGGGTTGCAAAGAGTCGGACACGACTGATGGACTCACACACCTTTTCCCTCGTCAGCGTCTAGGTGGCGTTCACACCGTCGCAGCCCGGAGGTTTCTGACTTACAAGCAAGAGGAAGAACGGAAAATGCTCAAGGAACTACAGACGCTGTCTTCAGACAACAAACGGGCGGTGGATTATAGAAGGCAACACACCCCTCCTTGTGCCATCTGTGGGCCCCTGGGGAAAATGTGGACGGCCAAGGTGATCGTGTCCCCGGAGGAGTTCAGGATGCCCCGGCGGGAGAGGCTGAACGTCAGCAAGCACATAGAGCGTATGCAGCTGGCGAGAGCCCTGCGGAGCAAGCAGCTCCTACCCTACATCGAAAGGTTTAGGAGCTCGTCGCTTCTGCCTGCAGGGGGCCTGGGCCCCATGGCAAGGGCCAGGGCTGGGGAAGGCCAGGATGACTGCAACGCCGACGATGGTAACGATGCCCATCAAAAGGGGAGAGGCGAGGCAGAGAGCAAAACCTCCAAAAGACAGGAAATTAAAATGAACGTCATTTTCAAGTCAGAAGAACCCAAAAAATGCATAACGTACCATCCAATCGATCTAAAACCATTCTTCCCTGCAAAGAAAGCGGAAAGGTCCATCACTGGCTTAACAAACAGAAGTCTTTTGCACGTGTCAGAATTTCCTGGCGACCTCATGCTAATGAATCAGGATTTTCTGTCTCGGGGGATCTACCCCAGTTATGCATCACAGGCCACCCGTCTGGAGGAAGAGAATGCCTGGAAAGAGTACATGTGCAAAGTTGCTTCCCATCATTATTAAAGTTTTGTTTATCTCCATGGTAACCCAGCCTCCTGGTCCTTATTACTCCTGCAGCTCTGCCCCAGGTGTCCTTTCTCTTTTTTTTTCTTTTTTTTCTTTTTTTTACTTTTAAAAAACTTTTCATTAAAAAAAAATTATTTTATATTGTAATGGGGTTGATTAACAATATTTCAGGTGTACAGCAGAGTGATTCAGTCATATATATTAATATTTTTTTGGGCTTCCCTGGTGGCTCAGCTGGTAAAGAATCTGCCTGCAGTGAGAGAGACCTGGGTTCGATCCCTGGGTTGGGAAGATCCCCTGGCGAAAGGAAAGGCTACCCACTCCAGTATTCTGGCCTGGAGAATTCCAGGGACTGTCTAGTCCAAGGGGTTGCAAAGAGTCAGACACAACTGAGCAACTTTCACTTCTGTGCTCTTTTTGGCTTCCTAGGTGGTACAGCGGGAAAGAATCCACCTGCCAGTGCAGAGACAGTCCATGGGATCACACTAAGTCAGACACTTCTGAAGCAGCTGAGCATACACACACACACACACACACACACACACAAAGCAAGTGTAAACTCTGCAAGGCCTTGCAGATCCTTGAAAAGAAGCCCTGTTGCGCACGGACATTGCCGGTGGTAGAATAAGCATATGTCCAGAAGGGACACATGGACTGGTTTATGTTATGGGGGGAAGGGCAGGGAGACAAGGGACATTCTGAGATGGGACGCTGGGTTCTCACCTGGACAGTGTGTGGTCTGGGGCTGGGCATCTGTGTGAGAGAGAAGGAAGGTTAGATCTAAAGCACAGATGTGTCCAACTGGAATCAAAGCTGAAGCAACTTTGAGAAATAGACTCTGGGCTGATGTTTTTCATGATTCCTCTGAGGAGTCACTGTCAATGTCATCATGATCTTTCTGACCCATGTCATTTTGGGACACCCCGATGCATGGCCATTGCCCACATCAGTGTGGCCAAAGGCTTTCTGTCCACATGTCCACGGCCCCTCCTGTGACAGCCAGAGGTCATTATAGCCACATCGCCCAGGACCATCAGTCAGTCTCCCTCAGGTCTATGACAACCCCATGGTCACCCTGGAGGTGTTAGGATTCTGGGCTGTGCACGAATGCCTGGAGAGTCTCCAAGGGGCTCTGCTCCAGATAGCCATGCCCTAGCCGGTCCCTAGCATTCCATTTGTCACCTGCCTGCCATCCCCACGCCCTTGAATCATCAAGGGGCTTCATGATGAGCTGTTTACCCAGGAATTCTTTTCTCTAGGTAGATGCTAGGGAAAAGCAACATAATACACCAACTGAGGTTAAACAGTGCTGCCCCGGAGAAGGAACTCTGAGGAAGCAATTGACGAGTGCCTCGCAGAGATGGATGAATGCTTCTGCAGAAAATAAAACCTTTCATTATTCTGTCCTCAGAAGCAGAGCTTTCCTTCTGACCTGAGTGTGTAGCCACTTCTTGGTTTCTGACCCCCCCTCCTCAGGCAGATGGGGTTGGGGGTGGGGCCGCCGGCTCCAGCAGCCATTCTTGCGTCCAAGAGCAGGATCAGAGGCACAAGTTGTGTCCATATTCTTGTGGAGCACCCTCCTAGTCTTGAGGAGGTCCTTCTGCTTCTCTCTCTGGCCTTCAAAGCCCTCTCTGCTCTTAACTCCTGATCCCTTCCTTTATCCTCACTTAGCCACAAGCACGTGCCCTGCTCACAAGAGACAGGCTGGAGGCTCTAAGGGATCTAGCAGGAGGCAGGGGACATGTCCAGGAAGAACCAGGACCTTCTGTACAGGTTTCACCCTTGACCAAACAGAGCCTTCCCAGAGATAAGGACAAGAAGAGCCCAAAATCTCTGAAAATGGCAAAGGGCCAATGCAGGGAAGTTTTCAGAGCCATCTAACCATCTGAACCCTCGAGAAATTACATAAACCATGGGAAATGCGTGTGTTGTCAATCCCACCTCCTTGAGTTTGCACCCCAGTCTTGATTCTTGACCACACTCTTTCAAGTTTACAGAAGCAACGTTTGAATAGTCTAAACCCCGTTTTGCAGCCATTTGCAAGGCGTTTCATCCTTGGGCACACAAGAGTAACTTAGTGTAGGTCCAGACCCCATGTCAAATCTGGAAGGACAGAGACCCTTCCTCACACAGATGACATCTTCTGTCTCAGCATCTTTTCTGGTCTGTGTTTGGCTTAGCCTACCGTTGAGGGAAACGTGACTCCCATGTTAACACTGAAGACTGCCTGGAGAGAAATGCAGAGCCTCATTGGAACATTGAAAACACAATCTGACCTTATCACTCATTCATTCATTTAAGAATTACTAGTCTGACCCTAAAGTTTGAGTGCCGCAATGGTACGCACTGAATAAATAAGCAACTGATACTGTATGCTTGACCTCCCTGGTGGCTCAGATGGTAAAGAATCTGCCTGCAATGCAGGTGGCCCAGGCTCCACTCGTGGGATCGCCTCGAATATGACCGAGTGACTAACAGCCCCTGTATACTTAAATCTCATTGAGATCTACATGAGGCAAGTGAGAGAGGCACAAAGATGCAATGGTAGAGTCAGTCCTTCAGCTGAACCAGGATGTGCTTCATGGGGCTCCCCGAGCAGCAGGCAGATGTGTCTGGAAGGTTGGAAGGATGGACTCCTGGCCAAGGGGACAGTGTGAGCAAAGGCTCAGAGTTGCTCAAAGGTGTGCAGTGTCCAAAGCTCAGTATGTGATGGCTCAGCCCTGAGAGGGGCCGGAGGGGAGAAGACATTAGAAGGGAGGGAAGGTCAGGTGAAGAAGGGTTTGATAAAACTCTGCTAAGGTGGGTAAACTCTATGGACTGGTTTTCAATAGGAAGTGAAAAATGGAACCGGATTGTGGTTTGATGCCTATGCTGGATGGTGGGGGGTGAACTGGAAAAGATCCTAAAATCTACAATATCAACAAAGAAAAATCACCTTCAGAGAACTCACTTGAGGAAGGGAGATTCCAGCGTGATTTTTTGAGTTGACCTCAACAGGATGGTCCACACACACAGATTATTGTGCCTGAGGGAGTTGATGGTTCTCCCCACAAGTTAATGAAAAGACCCCCACACTCCCCCTCCTCTCTGAACAGAAGAAAGGGACATGGAAGCAGCTCCAGGCTTATAAGGGGCTGTGCCATCCCTGTTTTTGACCCTCCCAACTCCTGGTCTGAAAAAATGCAACATCACCCGACTTGATGAGCCCGCAAACCATGTGAACTTTATCTTTTACTCTCTGCAGACCTTTAAAAGGGACTATGATGCAATATAATTGATAGTTGGATGGTGGGAATCAAAAGACATTCAACATATCCTCACCAAAGATTCTTTATCCTCAAGCACATTGCTTGAAACTTGGCAGGAAGCCGGGCCAGCGTCTCATTGCTATGTCTGTAGAGGGTTTCCTTGTGCAGGCGAGGAAAATCATAAATAGACAGAGCTCTTGTCCTGACATAGACCTCAGACCAATGAGAACCCCTCTGGGCATAAAGACTTTCAGGAGGGGTTTCAACTACTCTCAGCGATGCCTGGGGTTCCAACCCTGTGACACCAGGACTCACCAACTAAAACAAAATCCAGACTCAGGTAAAGAGACTTTATTCAAAATGATTATAATGATAAAGAGAAGGAACTAACCACAAGACTGGCAACAATCTAAAGCCCAGTAGTAAGGAATCTTTCTGTAGTTAGGAGACCAGGGGCTGGAAAGGATGGAGGTGACAGGCTGAGAGCAGCAGGTGTGATTAGACAGGTGATCAGAAGATGCCTCTCCTTGTGGGCAGCTGATTCCAGAGGGTCTTCAAGGAATGTTGTTCTCTTTTGCAACGCTTGTCCACTCAGGCCTGAGCAGAGATCACTAAGCTGTGGGATGGAGAACAGGTTAAGTAGAGTTTAAGGAGCATTTTCTTCCAATTGACATGTGGGTGAAATTGCAGTCAATCATTAATGAGGAAAAAATACACTCTTGAGGGACTGTGCTTGGTTTGTTTTAGGTTACATATACATCTGGTCCCATTACTTCATGGCAAATATATGGGGAAACAGTGGAAACAGTGAAAACAGACTTTATTTGGGGGGGCTTAAAAATCACTGCGGATGGTGACTGCAGCCATGAAATTAAAAGACGCTTACTCCTTGGAAGAAAAGTTATGACCAACCTAGACAGCATATTAAAAAGCAGAGACATTACTTTGCCAACAAAGGTCCTTCTAGTCAAGGCTATGGTTTTTCCAGTAGCCTTTCACATGTATGGATGTGAGAGTTAGACCATAAAGAATACTGAGTGCATAAAAGTTGATGCTTTTGAACTGTGGTGTTGGAGAAAACTTGAGAGTCACTTGGACTGCAAGGACTGGAAGGATGCAACCAGTCCATCCTAAAGGAGATCAGTCCTGAATGTTCATTGGAAGGACTGATGCTGAAGCTGAAACTCCAATACTTAGGCCACCTGATGCGAAGAACTGACTGATGCTGGGAAAGATTGAAGGTGGGAGGAGAGGGGGACGACAGAGGATGGGACGGCTGGATGGCATCACTGACTCAATGGACATGAGTTTGAGTAAATTCCGGGCATTGGTGATGGACAGGGAGGCCTGGCATGCTGCAGTCCGTGGGGTCGCAAAGAGTCGGACACGACTGAGTGACTGAACTGAACTGATTGATATATGCCTGCTGCTGCTGCTGCTGCTGCTAAGTCGCTTCAGTCGTGTCCGACTCTGTGCGACCCCATAGATGGCAGCCCACCAGGCTCTGCGGTCCCTGGGATTCTCCAGGCAAGAATACTGGAGTGGGTTGCCATTTTCTTCTCCAATGCATGAAAGTGAAAAGTGAAAGTGAAGTCGCTCAGTCGTGTCTGACTCTTCGAGACCCCATGGACTGCAGCCTATCAGGTTCCTCCATCCATGGGATTTTCCAGGCAAGAGTACTGGAGTGGGTTGCCATTGCCTTCTCCAGATATATGCCTAAAGGATTTTAATATGATCAGGAAGGGAAATTTTATATTTGAGAGGAAATGATCATCTTGTTTAGATGTAAAATAAAACTTGTAAAAGAATTTTCATGTCAGATCTTCACAACTGCAAGATCTGGGGATGCAGAAAGGCTGTCATAGAACTGGTGGATCTTTCTGGAGAAGGAAATGGCTACCCACTCCAGTGTTCTTGCCTGGAGAATCCCATGGACAGAGGAGCCTGGCAGGCTACTGTCTATGGGGTCGCAAGTGTCAGACATGACTGAGCGACTTTCACTTTCACTTCACTTCATTAGGTCACACTGCCTCTGGCTCATCTGCTGACAATCGAGTTTATTTCAACAATTGTATAAACACCACACGCCCAACTTCCCTGTACCATGCACAGAGAAGGAGGACTTATCAGCAGGTGCCTGCCTCCTTTTACCTACCTTGTGGATCCTGAAAGTATAACACTTCATAGAAAGAAGCTGAGTGCTCAGGCTCTCTGATGTACTTGACAGTCATGATACTGCCAGAAGATCTATAATCCAGGAGTGAACCTTCACAAATCTTCCCTAAGAGAGAAGATCTTGGCAGCCCATCTATAATCTCCAGAGACTCTTTATTACAGTTGAGGCTGTTGGAGCAGAAAGAAGGGCAGGCATCAGCCTTTGGAATCATGGTCCCTCCAGCAGGCAGCCTCCCCTGTCCAGACCCAATGCAATCACAGAGCTTTGCTCACCAGACTTCCCAGGCATGGTGCCCACAGGGAAGGAGACTAACCCTTCTGGAGGAGGGGATGGTGGTCACCCAGGACCCTCCCCACACCAGGGCTGCAGGTGACTCCTTGCCTCCTGAGCAGCCCCACTGATGGGGCTCAGGGAAGCCCACCCAGAACTCTGGGATCAGGAGCCACTGGAGGGAATAGTAAAGTCAACCCTAAGGACTGTTTCCTTGGGCAATAAGAATGGAGTCAGTTGAGGCCCAGACATGCTTGTGTGACTCCACTCCTGCTTCACCTTCTGCACCCCTGGCACAAAGAACCCAGGACCCTCTATTAGCCTCCAGGATCTAGAGAGGCAAGAGGGGCATCCAGCTCTCCCTGCTGTGGGCAAAGTGCACACTCGGGTAGTCACACTCCTGCTGAGGTCTCCGTCTCCTCCTGCCCATCAGACCTGACCCCACCCTGTCTTTCTCTCTCAGCCACCAGCGTGTGTCCCACCCAGGAGCGAGATTGGAGCCTCTCTGCGCTAAAATGAGACACGGAAGGGATATCTCACCAGGACACACACTCAGCTCCCTCTATACTAGCTCACTCTTGGACAGACTGATTCCTTCCTGGTCCCAAGGACAGTCATATACAAAACTGGCCTTTGAGAGGGTCAAAGGAACAATAATGAAAATTTTAAGAATAATCTGTCCCTCTGATCCTAATAGAAATGGTGATGTAGGAAATGCCTGCCTCCTTCAGCCCTGGCATGTGGTTTCGGTAGATGGTCTGAGCCCTGCTGTGAGGTAGGCATCTCCAGGTTGTCCTCACACAGAGCAGCTCCTCCGTCTAGTGGAGACCTAACCCTGTAGAAGGTCTGGGGGGACAGGGCCCTCATTCACAAGATAACATCACCTGTCTCAACCACCACTGTGGATTATACATCACTTGGTCTGCAATTGGTGGAAATGTGGCCCCTGTGTTAGTATCTGTGAAGAGTAACCTACTATAGAAATGCTACAACTTGTTTCTACATTGACAGTGCTTTCTGTTGCAGTATTATTCATTCTGTCTTTTAATTGTTCATTCAGTCTTTCATTCATCCATGCACTCACTAGTTAGAAAATATTTCTTGACCGCCAAAAATAAGACTCCCTTTCTTGTAGGCACAAACTCAGACATGGGCAGGAATGGTGTGTGCATTGTCGCTCAGTCATGTCGCTCAACTCTTTGAGACCCTATGGACTGTGGCCCATCAGGCTCCTCTATCCATGGGATTCTCCAGGAAAGAATATTGAAATGGGATGCCAGTCCCTTCTCCAGGGGATCTTCCCAAAGCAGGTAATATATGGGGCACAAATCCGAGAAAGATCTGCCCAGCTGTGGACAGAGTCAGAGAAGGGGTTTCATGTGTGATGGAAAAGTTCTTCCAGTGAACTCATGAACTAGGAAATGAGGACCCTAAGCAGCAGGTGGTGAGTCTGGGAGAGGTGGAAGGTGCCTTCCAGGCAGAGGGGACAGTGTGAGCAAAGGCTCAGAGCTGCCCAGCAGTCTGGTGGGTCCACAGCTCAGTGTGTGCTGGCTCAGCTCAGAGAGGGGGCAGAGGGGAGAAGAGGTTAGAAGGGAGGGGAGATCGGGGTCCCCTGGAGGGATCTGAAAGCCATGCAAGGAGGGTCAGCTCTATGCAGAGGGCAGGGGGCCATGCAGGGTCGTCAGCAGGAGTGAGCTGGAGTCAGGATGTGTCTGGATGTGTGTGCTAGGTGGTGCAGGGGGAACGGGAAGGGGCAAAGAGGGACACCTTCCCATAAAACCACACCATCAGCAAAGAACACTCAACTGAGTACTTACTGGAGATATTGGATAGACACCCTAACATGGTACTGTGGTGGCATCTGGATAGTCCAGACACAGTTCGTTTTTGGTCCATAATAGGTGGCGATCACTCCAGACTCCTCTTTTAGGATTCCCCCACAGTTAGTATTCCCTATAACAGAAGAAAGGATTCCAGTCTCCCAGAAGGTGCACCAGGCTGCTGGGATCTGTGCCACCCCTCGCCCACCCCACTGCAGGTGGTCCTGACTCCCACTCCCCAATCACAAACAGACATCCACCATCCAGTCTGAGCATCCAGGAAAATGTGGCTTTCAAGGTTTTACTCTTTTCAGAATTTTAAAGAGATCCATACCCTTTACTGCAGTTTGTTTTGATCCCTGAAAAATATAAGAGTTTAACACCTTGTCAGCAAAAAATTGTTTGTCAAGTGAGAGTGCAAGTCACTCAGTCGTGTCCGACTCTGCGACCCCATGGACCATACAGTCCATGGAATTCTCCAGGCCAGAATACTGGAGTGGGTAGCTGTTCCCTTCTCCAGGGGCTCTTCCCAACCTAGGGATCAACCCAGGTATCCCACATTACAGGCATATTCTTTTACCAGCTGAACCGCCAGAGAAGCCCATTGTTTGCAAAGTGAAGATAAAATAGCACTTTCGTCATTGGTGTTTTGATCAAATGAGTTCAAGTTTTACCTGGACCTGAAAATCACTAGGGAAATCAGTCAATCATCGATAGATCAATCATCAGTCACTCAATCATCTATCAGCCCCCACATCAGGGGGAAAACTTTCTCTCTGCCCAGCACCCCCCTGATGCCAATGCACCCTCTGCCTGGAGGCTCTCATATCTGACACTGGACACGGTGATGCCCCTCAGCCCTCCAGGCTCCAGCCATTGAAGGTGGCTCCATAGTCCTGGGACACCTGTGCTGTGGAGAGGTGGTCCCATTCCTGCCTCATGAGGTTGTGCAGGTAGGAGGGCAGGGGAAGCTCCTGGGTTGTGGAGGTGAGGAGGGGAGGGAGAAGGAACAAGGTGGGAGTCGTAGGAGGTCAGGTTATGGGACCCTAGGGATTGTTAAGACCAAGGCTGACGGTCAGCTCCGGAAATGCCAAGTTCCTTTAACCAAAAGGTAAATGACACCAGTGTTTCCAGGAGAGGCATCTGAACTGAAGCCCTAAAGCACTGCTCCCCGTGAGGAGCATAAAATGGTAAAGCATTAAGACTGTACTTACAGGGGAGCCAGTCCATTGAATCCACTGTGGCTGGAAAGACATCAAAAGAGAACAACAAATGAAAAGCTGGAAGTTACTGAAGTGTTAAGGCTATATAACACACACAGTGCACACCCTGTGAGGAGGGGCTGTGTTTCCAGGGATCTTGCTGGGCTCACAATACTTGGCTGCCCTCGTCCTGGGAAGAGCTGGGTCCTGCAGGGACAGAGCAGGAAGGAAGTCTGGAGCTTAGCCTTCAAGACTCGCTCATTCAGCTGTGACTGTCTGTTTCTCAGGCCCACTCAGTGAAAATGAATGTTCTGGTTCTGGAGCCACAGTCAGACAAGTCAGCTCTCAGGAGGCTGAGTGGCTTCTCCAGTTAACCTGGGAGTTTCTGCTCGGCAGGTTGAACCTGCTGTTTCCTAGGAAACCTCTCAGTCCCGGGCCAATCAGAACAGAGAGGCACTCAAAAATAACTTGAGTATTTCTTGTAATTCTTCAATGAGACTAATGATGAATTTGCTTTTGGTGTAAATACATGGAATAAAAATCTCAGCTGAGAAGAAATGAGAATTCTTAATTTATGAAAGTTTCACCGTATCAGGGAACTGAGTCAGTGACCTGACAGCAATCACTGTTTCCTCTGTTGTTGTGGCTTGTAGTTTATCTTCAGGGCATGATAAGTGGGCACAGCACAGCTCAGGAAACAGACTGGGGCCCAGTGAGCCTCAGGTGACAGCTGGATGGCTTTAGACAAGGTATTTATTCTCACAAACCTCAGTCCACGCACCTGTAAGCTGGAAATTTAATAGTCACAGCCTCCTTGGTTCCAGAGGACAGTCCACGCATACACAGCTCAGTGCCCATCCCAGAGAGGCTGTCCACTATGCTCCCTGCCACTGTCAACCTCCCACCACATTCATTTCCTTTCCCATAGACACTGCTTTCCTCAGTAAATAGAAATCAACAAGCGCTCTGGAAGCTATGTGACCATAGATGTCAACCAGGACACTGGGGTCCATCTCCAGCTGCCCATCCTGAGTACCGAAGTGGCACAGTGTTGGGGGCCACAAAGGAAACCTCCCCACCCTGGAGCATCCATCTCATCTGCTCTGGAAAATACAAATCGAGGTTTCTCTGAAAGCAGATCTCAAGGGCAGAATCACACATCTTCCCATCACGGACCTGCATATACAGTGACCTCCTCTGATCTAGAATCTAAGGTCCCGGCTTTGAAGCAGGGGAACAAGCAGCCCCTTGGAGGAGTTCAGGACACATCACCCCAAAACATGCCATCCTGATCTGTTGATTTGAACTGATGGTGCTTGAGAAACAGCAGATGCAGGAAGGGCTCTGATGGATCTGTTTCTACCTATAAGCTGCCCACAAAGAGTCCCAGGAGCAGGGCTCTCCTTCCCCACCCCGCACAGCCCCAGACCAGGGAGATGGGAAGGTCCTGATCACAGGAGACAGGGATAAATGCTGAGAAGGATCTGTGCTCACACACTGATAGCACAAGCCCATGCCGTCCACTGGGCTCCTGGTCATGAGCACAGCTGCCTGCAGGGGAGCAGGGGAGGAGAGTGTGGGTCGATGAAAAGAGGAGCTGGAGCAAAAAAGCACAGAGAAGGCAGGGGGGACAGAGTAAGACCCACAGAAAGCGAGGAGGAAGGAGACAGAGAGAGCAAGGAGGAAGGAGACAGAAAGAGCAAGGAGGAAGGAGACAGGCTTCCCTGAAGGCACGGCCATCTCTTCTTTCCCTCCAGCACCAAGAATCTTCGTGGTTCCCTCTATGTTCAGTGCAGGCCCAGCACCCAGCCCCCCTGCAGGGCTAAGACCCCACCCCCACTCCCCTCGTAGGACATCCTCAGCCTTGCTGGGAGCTGCTGCTCCTGCCGGTCATCCCAGAGCTCGTGTTGCTGCCACATCTCCATCCCGGGGGCAGAGGCAGAGCAGCCCATCTGTCCTGGGGCTTCTGCAGGGGCCCCCACTTCCCCTTGGATGCCACCCTCCAATCAGGTCCAGCCGGGGTCCCACCTACAACACTCACACCATCACACTTCCAAGACCCCTGCAAAGCTGACCACGTCTGGTTCACCTCCTCCAGGTCTGGGCTGAGAGCTGGCTGTCCCACAGGGCATCCCAGGGGACATTGGCTAAAGCAGAGGGGGCCCAGGGAATGCATGCCAGAGCAAGGACGGACAGCCCAGAAAATGTTTTAAAATCACTGTATACTCAGCCGTGGGTCAGGACCATCCTGTTGGACACTCCTCCTCCAGGCCAGGCTAAGGGTGGCATCTCCTTGGAGGAGGGCAGCTTGCAGACCCTCTTCTTGGGCAACAAGTGAACTGCACAGACTCTCTAGGTTAAACAGGAAGCAGAGAGGCCCCAGGGGCAAGGGGCTTACCTGTGCTGAGCAGCAAGGCCCAAGGGATGACGCTGGACAGCTTCATCTTCGCAGCCTGGCACCAGCCTCAGCAGTGAGCCTGGCCCCGGAGGCCTGGGGCTATATACACACAGCAGCTGACACCTGACCTCCTCTTCCCCTGGAGCCCAGCCCCGCAGGGCTGCGGGAGTCCCGGGTTCTCTAGGAGAAGCAGGCTGCCTGCTGCTTTCTTTGTGTCTTTGTCACACACTTTCTGTGCCTTTTTCCCCTGGGAAATAATGAGCAATTTCTTTTCTTCCTCTCCTCTTCCTGCAGTCCTAGATAATAGGTGACATGGACCAATGGCCACACAGAACTCTTATTTGGGAGCCCTCCTGTCTAAGGTTAAGCTTCAGCATGTTCACCTCCAGTGACTTGCATAAGCCTCACAACACCTTGGACAGGAGAGGACCTGAGACCCAGAGAGGCCAAGGGACGTGCCCACATCTCAGGGCACCAGTGGCAGAAGAAGGACCAGTCTGACGTCCCAGCTGCCTGGTCTTAAGAGCCCTCCTGTGTCACTCAGGGCAAAGGCAGGTAAACGGTCCCATGTCTGCTCCAGGTGTGCGGGTCACAATTGGTGGGGCAGCTGGAGTACATGTCAGCCTGTGTGGTGTGTCCACAAGACAGAAAGGTAGGCACATGTTGGCATTTATTCTATATTTATACCAACACCCACATGGCTCTGATAGTGAGGTATTACAGTTATGAGAACCCAGAAGAGCTCCTTGTTGAAAACATGTAGCGGATTCCTAACATGTTCCATCTGAGTTTACTTTATAAGTAAACTTTGTAAGTACTTTATAAGTCAACTTTCTACTACCTATTTATCCAAGGAAATGAAAACATGGCCACACAGAACATTATTCATGAATATTCATAGCTTCATTATTTGTAACAGAGAGTGGTTAAAAACCCAAATGTCCATCCATTGTTGAATGCATAAATAAAACACAGTCTGTTTGTATAATGGAAGTCATTCGACCATTTAAAGGAACACCAGCCCAATTGTCTTTCAAGGAGCATTAGCAACTACACACCAACCAGGAGAATGCTATGTCCATTTTCCTGACCTTAAAAACTCTGCATTTTACTAAATCTTTCAAAATTCCATGCTGATTAGAAATGCTTAAAATAATATCTTTTTAAAAATATGCATTTCTCCAACTGCCAGTGGGGTTGGCTGCTTTTCCAATGGGGATGTAGCTTAGTGGCAGAGTGTGTGCTTAGCATGCATGAGGTCCTGGGTTAAATCCCTGGCACCTCCAGCTTTCTTGGGGGGGGTGTGGAATTTGTTTTGGATTCTAAATCAGTACTAGATGCATCCTCATTTGCTAAGAACACCCACCGCTTGCCTACTTTTTTAGTTCATTTTGAGCTTCCCTGGTGGGTCAGACAGTAAAAGCATCTGCTCGCAATGTGGGAGATCCAGGTTCAATCCCTGGGTCAGGAAGATCCCCTGGAGAAGGAAATGGCAACCCACTCTAGTACTCTCGCTTGGAAAATTCCATGGATGAAGGAACCTTGTAGGCTACAGTCCATTGGATCGAAAAGAGTTAGATATGACTGAGTGACTTGGGCTGGAAGAAGCACAAGCTGGAATCAAGATTGCCGGGAGAAATATCAATAACCTCAGATATGCAGATGACATCACCCTTATGGCAGAAAGTGAAGAGGAACTAAAAAGCCTCTTGATGAAAGTGAAAGAGGAGAGTGAAAAAGTTGGCTTAAAGCTCAACATTCAGAAAACGAAGATCATGGCATCTGGTCCCATCACTTCATGGCAAATAGATGGGTAAACAGTGGAAACAGTAACAGACTTTATTTTTGGGGGCTCCAAAATCACTGCAGATGGTGACTGCAGCCATGAAATAAAAAGACGCTTACTCCTTGGAAGCAAAGTTATGACCAACCTAGATAGCATATTCAAAAGCAGAGACATTACTTTGCCAAGAGAGGTCTGTCTAGTCAAGGCTATGGTTTTTCCAGTGGTCATGTATGGATGTGAGAGTTGGACTGTGAAGAGAGCTGAGTGCCAAAGAATTGATGCTTTTGAACTGTGGTGTTGGAGAAGACTCTTGAGAGTGCCCTGGACTGCAAGGAGATCCAACCAGTCCATCCTAAAGGAGATCAGCCCTGGGATTTCTTTGGAAGGAATGATGCTAAAGCTGAAACTCCAGTACTTTGGCCACCTCATGCACAGAGCTGACTCATTGGAAAAAAACTCTGATGCTGGGAGGGATTGGGGGCAAGAGGAGAAGGGGACGACAGAGGATGAGATGGCTGGATGGCATCACTGACTCGATGGATGTGAGCCTGAGTGAACTCCGGGAGTTGGTGATGGACAAGGAGGCCTGGTGTGCTGCAATTCATGGGGTTGCAAAGAGTCGAACATGACTGAGAGACTGAACTGAATTGAACTGAACTGAGTGAATTTACTTTCACTTTCCAATGTTTCTAGTCCAACCCCAGTTCTTTTGAGAAATGCCTGTTCGTGCATATCTTTGGGCCAGTTTTCTGTTATTGTTGCATTACTCATTTCTCTTTATGGGTGGTAGAAACTTCCTGTTCTTTTTAAGTCATATGTTTCTTTACAGAAACCCTAATGGGTTCCCAGTGGGAGGGACATGCTACCTCAAGCAGAGCACAGAGAAGTTGCCTGAGCTATCTGGTCACTCAAGCTCTTCTGGCTAATGAATGGAGGAGGAGGAGGCTCATTGGACAGGGTCTCCCTCTCAGAAAACAATGCTGGTTCTGCTCCAGTGGTTAAGTGCCCTGGTTGTTATTTCTGTAAAGTGAAGTCGCTCAGTCGTGTCTGACTGTTTGCAACCCAATGAACGGTAGCCTACCAGGCTACGCGATCTGTGGCATTTTCCAGGCAAGAATACTGGAGTGGGCTGCCATTTCCTTCTCCAGGAGATCTTCCCAACCCAGGGATTGAACCTGGGTCTCCTGCATTGCAGACAGACGCTTTACCATCTGAGCCACTAGGGAAGCCCAAAATGCAATAATTCCGTACAGTTCTCCTTCCATCTAGAATCTCCCTTGACTTATCGTTCCCTGTTACCCCTGGCAGTCCCCTACACACAGAATACTCCCTGGCTCTGGCCTGTGGACAGAACAAGGAGCACCCCATGGCTGTAAATGGCTGGATGGAGGGAATGCAGGAGCCATGGGAGGAAGACAGTTGCTTGTCTTCCATCCCAGCCCAAGCATCCTACCTTCAGTCCCTGCGTGTCTGGTTCGCTGTCCTCCCCCTCAGCGTCCATGCAGGTTTGTGACTGCTTGGGGGGGAAGGAAAACACAGTCCCATTTCCAGGGACACTCAGGAATCAAAGTCTGAGCTCTATTTGGGTAGCCAACTGTCCTTCCGCCACTTGTCCGATTGTCTCCCACTGTGCCAATAATGGGTGCGTGCGTGCTCAGTCGCTTCAGTCAAGTCCTACTCTGCAGCCCGCCAGGCTCCCCTGACCTTGGGATTCTCCAGGCAAGAACACTGGAGTGGGTTGCCATGCCCTGCTCCAGGGGATCTTCCCAACCCAAGGATAGAACCCGCTTCTCCCGCGACTCCCTTATTGCAGGAGTGGATTCTTTATCACTGAGCCACCAGGGAAGCTCTTGTTACCAGGTTAATTGGTTAATTACCAAAGCTTTATAATAATCCTTCATGGATAATAGTTGCTATTTCCCCTTTGTATGTGTGATTTCAGTTCCTTTTCAAAATTGCCCTATTTTGGAACTTTCATTCTTCTATATGAGTTTTGGATTGTCTTAATGGCAACGCACTCCTGTACTCTTGCCTGGAAAATCCCATGGATGGAGGAGACTGGTGGGCTACAGACCACGGGGCCACAAAGAGTCGGACATGACTGAGCGACTTCACTTTCTTTCACTTTATCAAATTCTAGGAAAGTCGATTTTAATTTAAAGTGCATTAAATTAATAGATGTGTTGGGCAGAATTGGCATTTTTATGATCTGAAGCTTTTGAACCTGTAACACTTGTGTTTCTCCATTTCATCACATTTTCTAGTCTTTCAGTATCATTTAGAAGTTTTTTCCATAGAAACCTGATACACCTAATCGGTTATTACAGTTGGAAACATTACTATTTTTCACACATTGATCCAGCAATCTTAACCTTAGCATTAGTTCCTATCAATTGACTTCAGATAATTTTTAAAAATTTTCTATGTGTACCATACTGGCTGAATAAGATTAGTTTTATTACTTTTTTGCCAATTATTACAATTTAACTCCTTGTTCTTACAGAGAAAAGTGCTAAAATGACCAGAGTCTCCTAAACAATGCTGATTAAATGTGATGGTTATCATTCCGTCTTACTCTTAACTTTAATGGGATTACTTCTGAAGCCTCACCGTATATTAGAGGTCTGCTGGACATTTTTTTATACTTATGCTTTAAGGCATTTAGCTTGTTCCCTTCAATAAGATTCTAAGAGCTCTTTTACATCATTAATGCCTATTGAGTTTTGCTGGATTTGTTTCTGAATCCAGGAAGCAGTAATACAGACTTTAGTGCTTATTCTGTTAAACTCAAAAATTACACGGGTAGGTTTTCTGATTTTGAATTATCTTTGCATCTTTGAGATAAATTCTTATTTTTAAAAATATTTTTTAACAATACTCAATTCAATTTCCTAAAATTATGTCCTATTCTATTTCATTTTATCTTGTTTTCATCTGTATTCTTCAATTACATTGCCTAAAATTTCTTTTACTGTCTGTCCTTGCCCATAACTCATATCAGATTATAGTTATATCACTTCCGTTCAGTCACTCAGTCCTGTCCGACTCTGTGACCCCATGAACCACAGCATGCTAGTCCTCCCTGTCCATCACCAACTCCCAGAATCTACCCAGACCCATGTCCATTGTGTCAGTGATGCCATCCAACCATCTCATCTTCTGTCATCCCCTTCTCCTCCTGCCCTCAATCTTTCCCAGCATCAGGGTCTTTTCCAATGAGTCAGCTCTCCGCATCAGGTGGCCAAAGTATTGGAGTTTCAGCTTCAACATCAGTCCTTCCAATGAACACCCAGGACTGATCTCCTTTAGGGTGTACAGTTTGGATCGCCTCGCAGTCCAAGAGACTCTCAAGAGTCTTCTCCAACACCACAGTTCAAAAGCATCAATTCTTTGGCGCTCAGTCCAACTCTCATATCCATACATACTGGAAAAACCATATCCTTGACTAGACAGACCTTTGTTGGCAAAATAATGTCTCTGTGTTTTAATATGCTGTCTAGGTTGGTCAGTACTCTTGCCTGGAAAATCCCATGGGTGGAGGAGCCTGGTGGGCTACAGTCCATGGGGTCGTTAAGAGTCGGACACGACTGAGGCGACTTAGCAGCAGCAGCAGCAGGTTGGTCATAACTTTCCTTCCAAGGAGCAAGCATCTTTTAATTTCATGGGTGCAGTCACCATCTGCAGTGATTTTGAAGACCCCAAAATAAAGTCTGTCACTGTTTACACTGTTTCCCAATCTATTTGCCATAAAGTGATGGGACCAGATGCCATGATCTTAGTTTTCTGAATGTTGAGCTTTTTAAGCCAATTTTTCACTCTCTTCTTTAACTTTAATCAAGAGATTGTTTAGCTCTTCTTTGTTTTCTGCCATAAGGGTGGTATCATCTGCATATCTGAGGTTATTGATATTTCTCCTGGAAATCTTGATTCCAACTTCTGCTTCATCCAGCCTGGCATTTCTCATGATTTACTCTGCATAGAAGTTAAATAAGCAGGATGACAATATACAGCCTTGATGTACTCCTTTTCCTATTTGGAACCAGTCTGTGGCTCCATGTCCAGTTCTAACTGTTGCTTCTTGACCTGCATACAGATTTCTTAGGAGGCAAGTCCCATTTCTTGAAGAATTTTCCACAATTTTTTGTGATCTACACAGTCAAAGTCTTTGGCATAGTCAATAAAGCAGAAGTAGATGTTTTTCTGGGACTCTTTTGCTTTTTTGATGATCCAGTGGATGTTGGCATTTTGATCTCTGGTTCCTCTGCCTTTTCTAAACCCAGCTTGAATATCTGGAAGTTCACGGTTCACATGCTGTTGAAGCCTGGCTTGGAGAATTTGAGCATTACTTTGCTAATGGGTGAGATGAGCGCTCCTGAAAAGATGAAAGATGATGCTGTGAAAGTGCTGCACTCAATGTGCCAGCAAATTTGGAAAACTCAGCAGTGCCCACAGGACTGGAAAAGGTCAGTTTTCATTCCAACCCCAAAGAAAGGCAATGCCAAAGAATGCTCAAACTACAGCACAATTGCACTCATCTCACACGAGCAAAGTAATGCTCAAAATTCTCCAAGCCAGGCTTCAGCAATATGTGAACCGTGAACTTCCAGATGTTCAAACTGGTTTTAGAAAAGGCAGAGGAACCAGAGATCAAATTGCCAACATCCATTGGATCATGGAAAAAGCAAGAGAGTCCCAGAAATACATCTATTTCTGCTTTATTGACTATGTCAAAGCCTTTGACTGTGTGGGTCACAATAAACTGTGGAAAATTCTGAAAGAGATGGGAATACCAGACCACCTGATCTGCCTCTTGAGAAATTTGTATGCAGGTCAGGAAGCAACAGTTAGAACTGGACATGGAACAACAGACTGGTTCCAAATAGGAAAAGGAGTACATCAAGGCTGTATATTGTCACCCTGCTTATTTAACTTATATGCGGAGTACATCATGAGAAACGCTGGACTGGAAGAAGCACAAGCTGGAATCAAGATTGCTGGGAGAAATATCAATAACCTCAGATATGCAGATGATACAACCCTTATGGCAGAAAGTGAAGAGGAACTAAAAAGCCTCTTGATGAAGGTGAAAGAGGAGAGTGAAAAAGTTGGCTTAAAGCTCAACATTCAGAAAACGAAGATCATGGCATCTGGTCCCATCACTTCTCGGGAAATAGATGGGGAAACAGTGTCAGACTTTATTTTTCTGGGCTCCAAAATCACTGCAGATGGTGACTGCAGCCATGATATTAAAAGACATTTACTCCTTGAGAGAAAAGTTATGACCAACCTAGATAGCATATTCAAAAGCAGAGAGATTACTTTGCCAACAAAGGTCCATCTAGTCAAGGCTATGGTTTTTCCAGTGGTCATGTATGGATGTGAGAGTAAGACTATAAAGAAAGCTGAGTGCAGAAGAATTGATGCTTTTGAACTGTGGCATTGGAGAAGACTCTTTAGAGTCCCTTGGACAGAAAGGAGATCCAACCAGTCCTTCCTAAATGAAATCAGTCCTGAATATTCATTGGAAGGACTGATGCTGAAGCTGAAACTCCAATACTTTGGACACCTGATGCAAAGAGCTGACTCATTTGAAAAGACCCTGATGCCTGGAAAGATTGAAGGCAAGAGATGAAGGGGACGACAGAGGATGAGATGGGTGGATGGCATCACCGACTCAGTGGACATGAGTTTGAGTAAACTCCGGGAGTTGGTGATCAACAGGCAAGCCTGGTGTGCTGTGGTCCACAGGGTCACAAAGCATTGAACACAACTGAAAGACTGAACCGAACTGAATTACTTTTGGAAATGAATGTCTTAAAGGTAAGGGGCAAGAGGGAACATGAAATTGTCCTCCTTCCTTGGGAGCCAAGCAGTTCCAATAACAGAGCCACTTTGTCAGATGTATTCTTGAAGGACTCAAGCCAGCGTGCGTGCTGAGACTTTATGCTAAGTTGGTTGACATAGAACAGGGAGAGAAGGAATTGCCTAGTAAATTCCCAGAGAGACTACAAGAGGCTCTCCACAAGTTTCCTGATGTGGATCCTGAAAGTGCAGAGGAGAAATAATCTTAAAATATAGATTTCTCACTCAGTCAGCTCCAGATATCTGCCATAAGTTATGAGAACAGGCATTTGAACCAAATCAGTCTTTATAATCTGTTACAGCTGGCTCAGATGGTATATTATGATAGAGAATACAAGGAGCAAAAAAGAAGGAGACAAAAGACTCAAGACCCATTGAGGAAAAATGCCCAGAGGAACCCAGGTGAAAAGGGTTGGGCTTGCTATTACTATGGAGAGGAGGGGCATCTCAAGCTAAGTTGCTCTCAGGCGTCTGAGCTGCCCCCAGCTCTCTGTCCAGTCTGTAAAGGACCACACTGGAGGAGAGACTGCCCCCAGAGGTGTAGGCCCCAGGGGTCGGGCTCTCAGGACAATCAATCAGGGACTGAAGGTTCCCAGGGGTCCCCACACAAACTCCCGACCCAATAACATGTGAGAAACCCTGGGTATCAGTAACTGTGGGCGGCCAGTCAATCAATTTTCTTTTGGACACTGAGGCATCTTTCTCTGTGCTCACTGAAGCCCCTGGTCCACTTTCCTCCCGATCCACTACTGTAATGGGACAGTCAGAGCCAAATGCTATTATTTCAGTCATCCTTTAAGCTGCAACTGGGACTCTGGGCTGTTTTCTCACAAGTTTCTGATTGTGCGGAGACTCTCTCACCCCTTCTGGGGAGGGATTATACTGAGCAAGGTCCAGGCCTCTATTTCCATGAATATGGAGACTTCTCTTTTTCTCCCATTAATTGAACAAAGTGTAAATCCTAAAGTGTGGGCTAATGGAAAAACTGTGGGTTGAGCACAAAATGCTGTTCCTGTCATTATCAAGCTCAAAGACCCTAACCTATTTCCACATCAAAAGCAGTACCCACAAAAGCCCGAGGTTAAGGAAGAGTTAAAGCCCATCATTGAAAAGTTAAAGGAGCAGGGGCTATTCATTCCCTGTAATAGTCTATACAACACTCCTATTTGGGGTGTGAAAAAGTCAAATGATGAATGGAGACTAGTTCAAGATTTATGAATAATAAATGAGGCTGTGGTTCCTTTTACTCATATGCAAAAACGAACGGATTTTCTTGCTTACAGGCCTGAGTAGACACTGAATGGATTGAAGCCTTTCCCTGCCATGGTGAACAGGCTAGGGAAGTTATAAAAATTTTAATCCATGAAATTATTCCCAGGTTTGGGCTGCCACAGAGCCTCCAGAGCAACTATGCTGCACCTTTAAAGCTGCTTTAAATCAAAGGGTGTCAAAAGCTCTAGGAATAGAATATCACTTACACTGTTCCTGGAGACCCCAATCTTCAGAAAAGGTTGAAAAGGCTAATGACATTATTCAAAGACATCCGTGTAAGCTAACGCAGGAAACACAGACAGTTGGTTTAAAGTTTTACCCCTAGCTTTAATGAGGGCCTGAACTGCCCCTAACAAGAAGGGACTGGCTCTATGGGAGACCATTTTTGCACACAGATATTGTCATAGACCCTAAAGCCTTAGAACTAACTACTTGACTCAGCTTTCAGCTTTTCAACCTCCGCATCAATTGAAGGCTTCATATGATGGGTTTCTCTGGTTGAAGAAAAGACTTTCTTCAACTCTGTGAATATCTTCACCATCAGCAACCACGTGTGATGTCTCTCTTTAGTCTAGTGATATCTAGCAATCCTAAGATGGACTGGTGTAACATTTTGTACGTTAACTATGGATATACTGTGGTTTTCAACTTTGATTATACATTATCTTGGTTTAATGACTATTTTGCTGCACATAAATAGGTAAATGCATCTAGATCTGGTGGTTTTCTACCTGATGTTTATCAAACATGGGATAAGATCATATGGCTAACTCCTGAAAAGGGATGCCTACTATCTAACACTCGTATATGCTTGGAACAAATAGAGCCATCCCCAGAAGTTAGCTGACAACTTAATTACAATGATTGGAATCAATTGAGATTTTTGCCTCAAGAAATACGCAATGTGATCATTCCTGTGTTTTCCAATCCCAGTTCAGGTCCTCCTTCTGCCTGCCCAGGAACTGATTGGGACTGGATCCCTCAGTCATGCTTGTTTGCTCCAAACGGGACCTACTGGATATATGGCTCTTACCTATGGGCATGACTTCCCCCTGGCTGGATAGGGAGATGCACCCGAAGATTACCTTTTACTCATGGCTTTGTATTTTCAGAGCTTCCAGAGAATCCTGCCAATCTGCCACACCTTAAAACTCACTGGGCAAGGTCTGTATTTCACTGGTATGATTATCTGGCTGCAATATTCATTCCCTCTCTGGGAACTGTAGGTGTTATGCTACAAGTTGATGCTCTGACTAAGTTTACTCAACAGGCTTTACAAGAGTCTCAAAAAGCTATTTCAGCCCTTAGTACAAATTATTATATTAACCAAATACAAATTAGAAAGGTGGTTTTACAAAACAGATTGGCTTAAATATTCTAACGGCCCCACAAGGAGGAACTTGTGATATTATTCATACCCGATGTTGTACATAATACCAGATATGAGTACTAATGTTACTCACTTTACTAAACACATGAAGAAGATGATTCAGGCTATGGATTCTCCTGAAGTCTCAGTAACCTCACTTTTGGAAATGTTAACTAGCTCCCCATGGTGGAAAATTGTCTTAATCGTGATAATTCTAATTGTTCTGCTTGAACTGTTTGCTCCCTGCACGTGTAACTGTGTAATGAATTTGCTTCCAACCATTTGAAAGCTTTTAAGTTACGAATGGTTGTATAGCCTCCTAAGAGTACCGCAGACTCCTCCAACTATTATTTGGGGTCCCTGGATCAGAGACCCTCAATATGAGGGTTAGGAGAATATGTTGCCTCAATAGTTTAGGGACAATACCCTTCAACAGCAGGAAGTAGTTATGGAATGAAAACGATGCCTCTTTCCCTCGGCAACATAATTCTCCTTAAAGAAAAGAGGGGAATGAGATGGTCAATTCCTAGGCAGGTTGCTAAGAAGTCTGGGGACCTCAAGGAGGAGAGAGCGGTCTGGAATTCTCAAGGAGGAGGAAAGGACACATGTCTTATTTCCCCCCCCCCTCTACATTCCTTAGTCTTAGTCACATAAATTTTTTTTTTTTCTTTAAGCCGGAAACTGATGATTACACAACAAAACTCAGTTTAAACTCTGTACTATGGATTATATAGCAACAATGTATCCTGTTTGAGAAATCTGTATGCAGGTCGAGAAGTAGCAGTTCGAACTGGACATGGAACAACAGACTGGTTTTAAATAGGAAAAGGAGTACATCAAGACTGTATATTGCCACTCTGCTTATTTAACTTATATGCAGAGTACATCATGAGAAACTCTGGACTAGATGAAGCACAAGCTGGAATCAAGATTTCCAGGAGAAATATCAGTAACTTTAGATATGCATCCTTATGGCAGAAAGGAAAGAAGAACTAAAGAGTCTCTTGATCAAAGTGAAAGAAGAGAGTGAAAAAGTTGACTTAAAACTCAACATTCAGAAAACTAATATCATGGCATCTTGTCCCATTGCTTCATGGCAAATAGATGGGGAAAAAGTGGAAATAGTGGCAGACTTCATTTTGGGAGGCTCCAAAATCACTGTAGATGGTGACTGCAGCCGTGAAATTAAAAGACACTTACTCCTTGGAAGAGAAGTTATGACCAACCTAAACAGCATATTAAAAAGGAGAGACATTACTTTGCCAACAAAGGTCCATCTAGTCAAAGCTATGGTTTTTCCAGTAGTCATGTATGGATGTCAGAGTTGGACTATAAAGAAAGCTGAGCACCAAAAACTTGATGCTTTTGAACTGTGGTGTTGGAGAAGACTCTTGAGAGTCCCTTGGACTGCAACGAAGTCCAACCAGTCCATCCTAAAGGAAATCAGGCCTGACTATTCATTGGAAGGACTGATGCTGAAGCTGAAACTCCAATACTTTGGCTACCTGATGTGATGAACTGACTCATTTGAAAGGACCCTGATACTGGGAAAGATTGAAGGCGGGAGGAGAAGGGGATGACAGAGGATGAGATGGTTGGATGGCATCACTGACTCAATGGACATGAGTTTGAGTAAACTCTGGGAGTTGATGATGGACAGGGAGGCCTGGTGACCACGGGGTTGCAAAGAGTTGGACATGACTGAGCGACTGAACTGAACTGATGCTGCTTGAGGACAGTTTCTCCTTCCTGAAAACCTTCTGACTAATCCTGATATCAAATGTATATTATGAAAGTGGGTCTGGTAGGATCTTTCTATTGTTAAGTTCTAATCCTGTTACCCTAAAATGTAAATTGTGGGAGCGGGTCTGGTGAAATTTTTACAACCTTGAGACATTCTTTTGATTTATTGTAATAACTAATTTAAAAAGTATGTAATTCCCTTGCCAATGACTACCAAATGGGGCATCCCCCCCTCAGATGTCTATGTCAGAAACTTTCCCTGTCCCTTTTCATTCTTTAATAAAACTCTGCTACACAAAAGCTCTTGAGTGATCAAGCCTGGTCCCTGGTCATGAAGCTAAATCTTCTTCTTCGGAGATCGAGAATTCAGCATTGTTCAGCATAAGCTATCAATTGTAGAGTTATCCATTCAGCTGAATCATGATGTACTAATTGGGGACCCTCAGAAGCAGGCAGGTGAAACTGGAAGTGTTGTAAGAATGCACTTCTGGCCCAGGGGACAGTGTGAACTATGGCAGGAAGATGCCCAAAGTTCTGCTGGGCCCAGTACTCAGTGTGTGATGGCTCAGCCCTGAGAAAGCATATAAGGAAGAAGACATTAAGAAGGAGGGAAGGTCAGATGGAAAGGATTTTATAAGCTCTAAACAGGCTTCTCTGTCCATGGAATTTTTCCAGGCAAGCATACTGGAGTGGGTTGCCATTTCCTTCTCCAGGAGATCTTCTTGACCCAGGGATCGAACCCTGGCCTTCCTGCATGGCAGGTGGATTCTTTACTGACTGAGCTACCAGGGGAGCCCCAAACTCTGCTAAGATGGGTAAATTTAATCTCAATGGCAGGGATTCATAGAAGGGCTTTCAACAGGAACTGAAAATGGAATCAGATCCCGTTTGGATACATGTGCTGGATAGTGGTGGGTGAACTGGAGGAGATCAGGATGAAAGCTTTCCTAATATCTACAACATCAGCAAACAAAACCCACCTCCAGGAAACTCACTTGCGGGAGGGAGATCCCAGCAAGGCGCTGAGCCGGTCTCATCGGGCATTGTTGTTCCTGAGGGAGTTGATGACCCAGCTCAAGGTCCATGAAGAGGCCCCCACACCACCCCTTCCGCTCTGAGCAGAAGTCAAAGACTTGAAGGCAATTTGGTCAGTTCCAGGCCTACAAGAGGCTGTGCCATTCAGGCACCACTGTGCTTTTTGCTCCTCCTATCATCTGATCTGATAAAACGCAGTATCACCCAACTTTGATGAACTGACAATGCAGGCTTTATGTTTTACTCTTTTCAGAACTTCAAAAGTAACCCTGATGCAGTACTAGGCTAGGGGGCATCAAAGAGATTAAACACACTCTCATCAAATATTCTCTACCATCAACCATGTTGCCAGAAAGTTTAGCAGAGAGTTGGGCCAGCATCTCGTTTCTCTTTCTAGGGAGGTTTTCCTTGTGAAGGTGAGAGAAATAGTCAATAGGCACAACTCCTGTCTCCAGACAGGCCTCAGACAAAGGAGAATTCCTCTGGTTTTAAAGACCTTCAGAGAGGATTTCAGTCACTCTCAGTGATGCCTGAGCTCCGACACTGTGAAATGAGGACTCACAAACAAAACAAAAAAACAATTCCAGACTCAGTTAAAGAGACTTTATTCAAAATAATTACAGGAATAAGTAGAATGATCCAGCCTCTAGACTGACAAGTTTTTAAAGCTCAGGAGTAAGAAGTCTTTCCTTCCATGGAGGAGACAGACAACTGGGACAGACACAGAGGGAGGGATGGGTTCAATATGTGATCAGACAGGTAAGCAGAGGACATCTCTTCTCTTGCTCAGCTGATTCCTGAAATCTGCAAGGACCGTTGTTCTCATTTGTAATGCTTGCCCACCCTTAGGCACAAGGCAAATGTCACTAATCTCTGGGATGGAGAGCAGCTTAAATAGACTTTGGGTAAGTCAAATCAATAAGCATTTTCTTCCAACTGATAACTGGGGGAAACTTTCAGCAAAAACATTAATGAGGAAAAAAGCAATTTTGGGGACTGTGTCTTGTTTCCTCTGGGTTACATATGTATCTATATACCTGCATAACACCTATATAATGAATATAAATTTCCATTAGTATATTAATATACATATATGCATATATATGTACGTATACATATATATATAATATATATCTGCTATATATCTACATATTTACTATACACCTATAGACCTTATATATATGTATTGTATATTCCCTGATGGCTCAATGGTAAAGAATCCACCTACAATGAAGGAGACGCAGGAGATGCGAGTTCAATCCCTGGGTCAGAAAGATTCCCTGGAGGAAGAAATGGCAACCCACTTCAGTATTCTTGTCTGTAAGACTCCATGGACAGAGGAGCCTGGCAGTCAACAGTCCATGGGGTCGGAAAGAGTCGGACACGACTGAGCACAAACATGCGATACTATCTGTACCTCAAATTTTAAATAAATTTATTGGAAAATGCCAAAGGGATTTTAAAATGATCAAGAAGGGAAATTTTACCTTTGAGAGGAAATTTTCACATCATCAAGATGAAAAATACAATTTGTCAAAGAATTTTCATATCAGGGCTTTCCAACTCAAAAATCCGGGGTTTGCAGAAGGGCTGGGATAGAACTGGTGGATGATTCTGGAGAGCCTCAGTAGTCACGCTGCCTGTCACTCACCCAGTGATGGTCAGGTTTATTTCAACAGTCACGTAAATACCACACACCTAGCTCCCATGGAGCCATTCACAGACAGGAGAGGGCATGGCAGCAGGTCTCTGCTCTCTAAAACCTACCCTACAACACACGACGGAAAATTAATAAGAAGACAGGGGCTGGGTGGTTGGGCTTTCTTGTGTACTTGACGGTCATAGTATTGGTAGAAGATGTGTATTCCGTGTGTGAAGTGTCACAGATCTTCTGTGAGTTAGAAGATTCTGGCGGCCCATCTATAATCTCGAGAGACTCTTTATCACAGTTGAGGCTGTTGGAGCAGAGGAAAAAGCAGGCATCAGCCTTTGGAATTGTGGTCCCTCCAGCAGGCAGCCTCCCCACCTGGACCAGACCCAATCACATAGCTTTGCTCACCAGACTTCTCAGGCTTGATGCCCACAGGGAAGGAGACTCACCCTTCTGGAGAGGGGCGTCACCCAGGACCCTCCCCTCACATGACTCCACATCTCCTGGGAAGCCCCACTGATGGCTCAGGGAAGCCCACCCTGGCCTTTGGGATCAGGACCCACTGGAGGGCACAGTACGGCCAACCCTGACCATTTCCTTGGACAAGCAAAGAGTCAGGGGAGGCTCAGATACGAGTGTGTAACACCACTCCTGGTTCACCCTCTGCACCTCTAGCACAGGGGGCCTAGGACCCCTCGTGGCCTCCAGGACCTGCAGAGGTGAGAGGGGCGGCCAGCTCTCCCTGCTGTGGGCAAAGTGCACACATGGGGTGTCACACTCCTGCTGAGGTCTCCGTCTCCTCCTGCCCATCAGACCTGACCCCACCCTGTCTTCCTCTCTCAGCCACCAGAGTGTGTCCCACCCAGGAGGAAGACTGGAGCCTCTCTGGGTTAAAACGAGACACAGAAGGGACATCTCACCAGGACACACGCTTGACACTCTCTAAGTTAGTTGAGCTAACTTTTAGTTAGTTAGCTGTGCCCTCCCCTGTTTAGTTAGTTTGCTCTTAGACTGATTCCTTCCTTGATGCCAAGGACAGTGAGAACAAAAATAAATCTCTGCAAAAGAGGAGAGGTCAATCAGGGGAAGTTTTCCATATAACCTATCCCTCTGACCATAATAGAAATGCGATGCAGGAAATGCCTGCCTCCTTCAGCCGTGGGGTGTGGTTTGGGGAGATGGTCTGAGCCCTGCTGTGGGGCAGACATCCTCACATGGTTGTCCTCACATGGAGCAGCTCCTCCGCCCAGTGGGAGACCTGATTTCATAGAAGGTCTGGAGGGACAGGGCCCTGAATCGCTAGAGAACATCACCTGTCTCAACCGCCACCCTGGACCGCATGTGGCCAGCCATGGAAATGTGGCTCCTGTGTTTGTATCTATGAAGACTAACCTGCTATAGAAGTGCTGTATATTATTGCTACATTGCAAATGCTTGCTGTTGCCACATCATTTCGTTCACTTTTCCCATTATCATTCATTTACTCTTTCTTTCTTTCAATGGTTCATTCATTCATTTATTCAGTTGTTAGTTAAAAAATTATTCCCTGACCCCGCCAAAGATTAAGCTGCTTTCTCTAGAGCAAATTTAGACATAAGCAAGAGTGATGTTATGCTGTCAATCTGAGAGAGTCATTTCCTAGGCAGGTTGATAAGAAGTCTAGGGGTCCCCAAGGAGAGAGGGGTCTGGAATTCTCAGGGAGGAAGAAAGAACAAACTTTTTTTTCCTCATGAAATTAAAAGTCACTTACTCCTTGGAAGAAAAGTTATGACCAACCTAGATAGCATATTCAAAAGCAGAGACATTACTTTGCCAACTAAGGTACGTCTAGTCAAGGCTATGGTTTTTCCTGTGGTCATGTATGGATGTGAGACTTGGACTGTGAAGAAGGCTGAGCGCTGAAGAATTGATGGTTTTGAACTGTGGTGTTGGAGAAGACTCTTGAGAGTCCCTTGGACTGCAAGGAGATCCAACGAGTTCATTCTGAAGGATATCAGCCCTGGGATATCTTTGGAAGGAATGATGCTAAAGCTGAAACTCCAGTTCTTTGGCCACCTCATGCGAAGAGTTGACTCATTGGAAAAGACTCTGATGCTGGGAGGGATTGGGGGCAGGAGGAGAAGGGGACAACAGAGGATGAGATGGCTGGATGGCATCACTGACTCAATGGATGTGAGTCTGAGTGAACTCCGGGAGTTGGTGATGGACAGGGAGGCCTGGCGTGCTGCGATTCATGGGGTCGCAAAGAGTCGGACATGACTGAGCGACTGAACTGAACTGACATTCCTTAGGATTATATAACAATAATGTATCCTGCCTGAGGACAGTCTCTGGATTAAACCTTCTGGCTAATTCCATTATCTTAAAATGTAAATTATGGGTGTAGGTCTGCTGAGGTCTTTACAACCTCTAGACATTCTTTGGACTCACTGGAGAGTATATAACTCCATTGCTAACACTAGAAAGAGTGTACTCTTTCTGCCCCCTTCTGATGTGTATGTCAGAAGCTTTCTCTATCTCCTTTATACTTTAATAAAACTTTATTACACAAAAGCTCTGAGCAGTCAAGCCTCGTCTATGGCCCCAGATTGAATTCTTCTCCTCTGGGGGCCAAGAATCCTGGTGTCCTCGCATGATTCAACAACAACCTTTCAAACTCCCCCAGAGTTTTGCAGGGATTAATGGATGGGGCACAAATCCAAGAAAGATCTGCCCAGCTGTGGACAGCGTCAGAGCAGGGGTTTCAGGTGTGATGGAAAAGTTCTTCCTCCAGTGAACTTGTGAACTAGGAAATGAGGACCCTAAGCAGCAGGTGGTGAGTCTGGGAGAAGTGGAAGACGCCTTCTAGGCAGAGGGGACAGTGTGAGCAAAGGCTCAGAGCTGCCCAACAGTCTGATGGGTCCACACCTCAGTGTGTGCTGGCTCAGCTCAGAGAGGGTGCAGAGGGGAGAAGAGGTTAGAAGGGAGGGGAGATCAAGGGTCCCCTGGAGGGATCTGAAAGTCATGCAAGGAGGGTCAGCTTTATGCAGAGGGCAGAGGGCCACGCAGGGTCATCAGCAGAAGTGAGCTGGAGTCAGGATGTGTCTGAATGTGTGTGCTGGGTGGTGCAGGGGGAACGGGAAGAGGCCAAGAAAGACACCTTCCCATAAAACCACAATATCAGCAAAGAGCACTTACTGGACATAGTGTACTTCCAAAAGAATTTTGCAACCTGGGTCCATCTTGATGATCCAGAGGCATTCCGTATGCAGTCCCAGATAGGGGTAGATCACTCCATATTCCTCTTCATAAAGGTCCCCGCACAAATGTTTATCTTTAACTGAAGAGAGAATTACAGGTGCCCAGGAGCAGCACCAGGCCGGCGGGGAGGGTACCGCCCCTGGGCGCCACACCACCGTACGTGGTCCTAACTTCCCCTTCCGCCAATCACAAAGGAACCTCCAGGGTCTAAGTCTGGAGTCCCCCAAAAGTGAATCTTATCTGGTACTCTGCAGAACATAGCAAACCCACACACACGTTACTGCAATTTGTTCTGACACCTGAATATAGAAGAACTTCAAACTTGCATGATGAAACATTTTTCATCAAGTGAGGATAAAGACAGTACTTTCTTCAGGGGTGTTTATCATCAAAAGACTTCCTATTTGTAAAAAATGCTCAGCGAGTACCTGGGGCAGAAGTCACCAGGGAAATCAATCGATCATCAGTCGATCAATTATCAATCATCAGTCAGCCCTCTCATCAGGAGGAAGCCTGTCCCTCTGCCCAGAACCCCTCCTGCTGCCAGCACATCCTGTGCCTGGACACGGTGATGCTCCTCAGCCCTCCAGGCTCTGGCCATTGGAGGCAGCTCCGTCATCCTGGGACACTGGTGCTGTGGAGAGGTGGTCCCACTCCTGCCCAGTGAGGTTGTGCAGGCAGGAGGGCAGGGGAGGCTTTTGGGCTGTGGAGGAGGAAAGGTGGGGAGGGGAGGAGGAGCATGGTGGGGCTCATGAGAGGTCACGGGGTATGAGACCCTAAGGACTGTTAAAACCAGGGCTGAAGGTCAGCTCCGGAAATGACAAGTTCCTTGGCCTGGTTTGCCAAAATGGTAAAGTGTTTTCAGGAGAGCTATTGAAACTGCAACCCCCAAGCACTTCTCTGTGTGATGAGCAGGAAAGGATGAAATAATATCTGTGCACTTACAGTGAAGCCCGTCAGTTGAATCTGATGTGGCTGAAAGAAACAAGCAAAAAAACAGAAAGTCAAGATGACAAGGTGGAAGTTACGGAAGAGTCAAGCCTTTCGCATAGACAACGTGGAGAAGGGCTGAGTCTCAAGGAAGATACAGAGCATGAGAGAGAACCCCGGCTGTCCCTGTCCCCAGGACAAACCTGGTCTCATAGGGGCAGGGCAGCATGGAGGCCTGGCCCTCCACCTTGAAGACTCCCTCATCCAGCTGCTTTCTCCTCGTCTCTCCGATTCCACCATGTCTCCTGGGATGCCCCCACTCTGGAGCCAATTAGAGGTCAGCACTCGGGGTGCTGACCCACCTGGCCTGATTTCCCCAAGAATTTCCCAGTTTGAGCACTGTAAGACCCTCTCCCGAGAAACCTCTCCAACCAGGTCACAACAAGACATTTCATCACTCTAATGAACGTGAACTGTTTGGACAATTCTGTACTGAGGTCAGTGACCAATTTGAGGTTGAACAAAATGAAATCAATTTTCCACTACAGAGAAGTGAACCATCTGAATTTATGAAGTTTCAGTGTACCAGGGAACTGAGTCCAGGGCTTGGGTCAAGGGTGCTGATCCAGCCCCTCAGGCTCCACCATTGATGAGACCATGATGTGATCAATGGGCACAGACAGCGCATGAATCAGATGGCCCTGGGGCTCAGAGCGGCTCAGGTGAGAGCTGGATGGCTTTAGACAAGGCATTTATTGTCACAAACCTCAGTCCATTCAACTATAACCTGAAAATTTAATAGTAACAGCCTCCTTGGTTCCAGAGGACAGTCCACGCATACACAGCTCAGTGCCCATCCCAGAGAGGCTGTCCACTATGCTCCCTGCCACTGTCAACCTCCCACCACATTCATATCCTTTCCCATAGACACTGCTTTCCTCAGTAAATTGAAAACAAAAAGCGCTCTGGAAGCTATGTGACCATAGATGTCAACCAGGACACTGGGATCTGTCTCCAGCTGCCCGTCCTGAGTACCGAAGTGGCATAGGACCGGGGGCCACAAAGGAAACCTCCCCACCCTCCATGGATGGATGGGGCATCCATCACATCGGCTCTGAAAATACAAATCAAGGTTTCTCTGAAAGCAGATCTCAAAGGCAGAATCACACATCTTCCCATCGTGGACCCACACTTCTGGTGACCTCCTCTGATTTGAATCTGAGGTCCCGGCTTTGAAGCAGGGGAACAAGAAGCCCCATGTAAGAGTTCACCCCAAAACATGCTGCCTTGATCTGTTGATTTGAACTGATGGTGCTTGAGAAATGGCAGAGGCAGGAAGGCTCTGACGGACTTGTTTTTACCTATAAGCTGCCCACAAAGTGTCCCAGGAGAGAACTGCAACCCCCCCACCCCCCACCCAAGACCAGGGAGATGGGAAGTTCCTGATCACAGGAGACTGGGATAAATGCTGAGAGGGATCTGTGCTCACATGCTCTCAGCACAAGCCCGTCCTCCCCACCTGCCAACCACCCAGCTCCTAGTCATGACCACAGTTGTCTGCAGGGGAGCAGGGGATGGGGAGGGAAGCAGAGTGTGGGTTGATGAAAAGAGCAGTCTGAGAAGAAAAGGGGAGAGAAGAGGGAAGGACAGAATGAGACCCACAGAGAACAAGGAAAGAAGGAGACAGAGGCTTCCCTGAAGGCATGGCTATCCTCTTCTTTCCCTCTAGCACTGAGAATCCTCATGGGTCCCTATGTGTTTAGGGCAGGCCCAGCGCCCAGCCCCCTGCAGGGCTAAGACCCCCGTCAGGAGGTCCTCAGCCCTGCTGGAGCTGCTGCTCCTGCGGGTCATTCCTGAGCTCATGTTGCTGCCACGTCTCCCTCCCTGGGGGGCAGATGCTGAGCACCCATCTGTCCTGGGATTTCTCCAGGGGCCTCTGTTTCCCCTTGGATGCCCCCTCCAATCAGGTCCAGCCTGAGTCCCACCTCCCGCACCCACACCATCACACTTCCAAGACCCATGAAAAGCTGCCCACAACTGGTTCACCTCCTCCAGGTCTGGACTGAGGACTGGCTGTCCCACCTGGCATCACAGGGGATACTGGCATAAGGCTGAGGTAGAGGGGAGGCAGGGGGCCCAGAAAACACATGTCAGAACAAGGAGAGAGAGCCCAGAAAATGTTTAAGAGTCATTATATGCTTAGCCCTGGATATGGCCATGCTGCTGAACTCTCCTTCTCCAGGCCAGGCTGAGGGTGGCATCTCCTTGGAGGAGGGCAGCTTGCAGACCCTCTTCTTGGGCAACAAGTGAACTGCACAGAATCTGTAGGTTGACCAGGAAGCAGAGAGGCCCCGGGACAAGGGGCTGGGGTCCAGGCTTTACCTGTGCTGAGCAGCAAGGCCCAAAGGATGACACTGGACAGCTTCATCTTCGCAGCCTGGCACCAGCCTCAGCAGTGAGCCTGGCCCCGGAGGCCTGGGGCTATATACACACAGCAGCTGACACCTGACCTCCTCCTCCCCTGGAGCCCAGCCCGGCAAGGCTGCAGGAGCGCCAGGTTCTTTAGGAGAAACGGGTTGCCTGCTGCTTGCCCTTGTCTTTGTCAGAGATTTTCTGTGTCCTTTCCCACCCAGACTGGGAAATGATGGCCTGTTTCTTCTCTCCCTCTCCTGTTTTTGTGATCCTCAATGAAGGTTGGCAAATTAGCCACAGACCACCGGGATGCCCTGTTTGCAGGGCCCTCTTCCCTGGGGTTCAGCTGCAGCTTGTCCACCTCTAGTTACTTCATAAACCTCAGCACGACTTGGATGGAGAGGAACTGAGACCCAGAGAGACCAAGGGGCTTGCCCACATCCCAGGGTGCCAGTGGCTGAAGCAGGACCAGTCAGATATCTTGGCTGCCTGGTCTTAAGAGCCCTCCTGTGTCACTCAGGGCAGAGGCAGGTAAACAGCCCCCCGTCTGCTCCAGGTGTGGGTCACAATTGGTGGGGCAGCTGGAGTACATGTCAGCCTATGTGTTGTGTGTCCACAAGGGAGAAAGGTGTGCATATGTTGGCATTTATTCTATACTTATACCAAGTCCCACATGGTTCAGACTAGTGAGGGTGTTACAGTTATAAGAACCCAGAAGAGCTCCTTGTTGAAAACATGCATCAGAATCTCAACACGTGGAGGATATATAAGCCAACTTTCTACCAGGTATTTATCCAAGGAAATGAAAAGATGTCCACACAGAATGCTGTGTATGAATATTCATAGTTGCCTTATTCTATCAAAGAGTGGTAAAAACCCAAATGTGCATCCATCCATCCATCGTCGAATGCATAAATTAAACATGGTCTGTCTATACAATGGAAGTCATTCTCCCATTTAAAGGAACAGCAGGCCAATTGCCTTTCAAGGACCATTACAATTACACACCAACCAGGAGAACACAATGTCCATATTCCTGAAGGTAAGCAACTCTGAATTTGATTAAATTTTTCAGAATTCCTTGGAGATTAGAAACGCTCATAAATCAACTTTTAAAATGTGCATTTCTCCAAATTTCAGTAATTTGGTCTCTTTTCCATGTGTCTAGCTCAGCGCTAGGCCTCTGGTGAAATGTCTGTTCATGCATATCTTTGGGCCAGTTTCTATTAGTATTGCATCACTCACTTTTCCTTATGGGTTGTAGAAACTGCCTGTTCTAAGTCTTATCTTTCTTTACAGAAGCCCTAATGGGTTCACAGTGGGAGAAACATTCCACCTCAAGCAGAGCCCAGGGAAGCTGCCTGAGCCATCTGGTCACTCAAGCTCTCCTGAGGAGGAGGCTGATTAGACAGGGTCTCCCTCTCAGAAAACAATACTGGTTCTGCGCCGGTGGTTAAGCTCCCTGGTTGTGACTATGATAACATGCAAGAATTCCTCACAGTTCCCCTTCCATCTAGAATCTCTCTTTCCTCATCATTTCCAGGTTCCTTTCACACTCTCCTACACACAGAATGCTTCCTGGCCCTGGTCTGTGGTGAGGCCAAGGAGCTGCCCATGGATGGAAGTGCCTGGATGGAGGGAATGCGGGAACCATGGAAGGAAGGCAGGTCCTCATCTTACCTCCCAGCCCAAGCAGCCTGTCTTCATCCTACGTCATCCCACATCAGGCCCGCTGTCCTCCCCTGCAGTGTCCATGCTGTGCTGTGGCTGCCTGGGGGGAAAAACCAGTCCCTTTTCTAGGGGCACTCAGGAATCAAAGTCTCAGGTTCCTAAATTCACAAGAGCCTCTGGAGAAAATTTATGGGGTAACAGCAGCTTTTGAGGACTTCTGTCCCTCAGATGGTTGTCCCAAACTTCATACCTGGTTTCTGAGGTTCCTAAACAGGCCTGGTCTCCTTGCTTCTAGCCCCTTCCCTGTGGACTGCTCCCTGGCACACCTCTCCTCTCCTCTCCATGAGATGCACTGGGTGTCTGCACCTGGCTCAAAGACCCCCTAAGTACCTCCTGCTCCATCAGAGCTTTCCAGCTGCTCTCTTTCTAGATCATCCCATGGGTAGGCATCATCTCCTTCTCAGTGACCATGGTTTTATTCTCAGGGAGGAGCTGAAGGGTCTGCTGGGCATTTAGTAAGCTGCCTTTCCAGAACCGCAGGTTTATTCAGCATCTGTTCCCCTTGCATGTGTCACAGGCCTTGGGAGAAGCTGACCCCAGACCCAGCTCCAAGGACTGGCCTCAGTGGTGAAGGAGGTGGTGTGAGTGTCCCCAGGAAGCTCCCCGTCCTGGCGATGGTGCAAGAATGAGCAAGCATGTCCCCAGGTGAAGGGACAGGGGAGGTCTGGCTGCAGGGGAGGTGGGAGAGGTCTGCTCCACGTCCTCCCCACTGAGGGTGAGGCCAAGTCACAAGGGAGGCAGAGCAAGAAGATGGTGGGCCTCCAGTCCAGAGCCGCTGGGCAAGCTCGCCCCAAAGCCCCTCCCTTCCAGCTCCAGGGGGCACTGCCCGTCTTTGTGGTTGAAGGCGTTTGGGATGGCATGTCAGTCTTTTGAAGGAGGAAATATCCTCACCCCTTCAAGGTGCCATGAATCCCAGAACAAAAAGTGTTCCTAAAATTTCTTAGAGAGTCTTAAAAAAAGAAATACATTCTATCCCCTTTTTGAATCCCCAAGCTGGCAAACCTGCTCCAGCTCTGTTTTTGTGCGTGTGTTTGTGTGGAGTAAAAACAAAAATTTCAAATCCTGCAACAGAAAATTGACCAAGGGTGATGCCAGCCATTCCGTATTGCTCATAATGTAATGGAATTCCTTCCAAAGACTCCTCAGTAAAGAAGCCGTCTTGCTAGGTGTTTTTCATAGCTGCATTTTATGATGTTAACCTTGTACCCGTCAGTGAGTGGTTTCTAAGAGTTTTATTTGACATCATTAATAGTTACAGAATTTTGTTTCATTTGTTTTGAATCTATTGATGTGTCATTGTAGATTTTATGTTTATTCTGTTAACGTGACAAGTTCCTCTAAATAGGTTTTTGGTGTCTCGTTGTACTCCTGGAATAAATCCTTATGCTTTACAAATATTATCACACTACTATGTTCAGTTTCTAAAACTGTATTCTATTTCATTTTTTGTTCTTATATTGACATCTATGTTCTTGAATTAGATTGCATGACATTTTCTTTCCTGTACTGTTCTTTCCCATTACATGTATCAGATTATATTTACATCAGATTGTTCTAAATTTATAAAATGAGCTGGGTACCCTTTTCACTTCCTCAAGATATCTTGGAAAAGTTAAAGGTCATCGAAACAGTGATTTTCATTGTTAAACTCTCTGGAACTATCAACTTTCTGAAAAGAAATCTTCCCATTATTAATTCCATTTTTTTAAAATTATGAAAGCATGATAACATATTTACAGGAGATTTGGAAAAGGTAGAACAAAGTTTTATGTAGGTTATGTTCAGCTCAGCCTAGAATGGAAGAAATATGATTCCCAAATTAACCTGTGTGAAGACTGGCTGGAAAGAAATGCAGTACGTTACAGGATCATTGAAAATGCATGTGTGAACCTATACTCATTCACTCATTCATTCATTTAAGAATTGCAACTTGGACATTGGAGTCACACAGTGGTAGAGCCACACAACTAATAAACAAATGATAAGTTAAATGACCCAGGGATTTACACAAGGTAAGTGAGGGGGGAAAGGAGCGAGAACCCTGCACCTAAGAGGTGTCAGGAAGATGATAAGGTAACGTTAGCCCTCAGTCTGAACCATGGTATCCTATATGGGGGTTGGGGGAGGGGGAGGTTCTGGCAGAGGGCGTGTGAGTCAAAAGGTTTGGACAGATGCGATCCTGGCAGATGAGATCGTGTGACAAAGACATGGAGTTGCCCCAAATTCTTCAGTTTCGAAAACTCAGTGTGTCATGGTCCAGCATTGAGAGGAACACAGGGGAGAAGAGGTTAGAAGGGAAGGAAGGTCAGAAAAGGAAAGATTTTGGAAAACTAGGCTAAGGTGGCTAAACTTTATCCTGAAGACAGAGACCCATGGATGGGTTTTCAACAGGAAGTGCAAATGGAATCAGATGTGTTTAGATGCGTGTGCTGGATGGTGAACTGGAAGAGACCAGGGTGGGATCTTTCCTAAAATCCACAACATCAGCAAAGAAACCCCACGTCCAGGGAACTCACTTGAGGAAGGAAGACTCCAACATGGCTTTCTGAGCTGGTCTCATCAGGATGGTCCAGAGAGACGAGTGGTGCTCTCAGGGGAGTTGATGACCCTGCCCAAGTCTGGGAAGAGACTCTACATCCCCAACTCTCCAAAGAGAACAAAGTAACACAGAGGAGGATGCAGGTGTGCCCTCGTGTGTGGGGTTTGTGTCACGCAGGCAGATATTGTGCTTCTTGGTCCTCCTAACATCCTGGCCTCTGGTAAAATGCAGCATCAAAACCTGAATCTGGGAATATTACTAAGCCATAAAAAAGCACAAATTTGAGTTAGTTCTAGTGAGGTGGATGACCCTAGAGCCTGTTAGAGAGAGTGAAGAAAGTCAGAAAGAGAAAAATAAATATTGTATATTAGCACATATATATGGGATTTAGCTTCCAAGGTCAGACAAGATTGGCCAAGTACAGGATGTCATGGGCATATCAAACCCATCAATCCTAAAGAAAATCAGTCCTGGATGTTCACTGGAAGGACTGATGCTGAAGCTCCAATACTTTGGCCACCAGATGTGAAGAACTGACTAGTTGGAAAGGACTCTGGTGCTGGGAAAGATTGAAGGCAGGAGAAGGGAACAACAGAGGGTGAGATGGTTGGATGGCATCACCAACTCAATGGATAAGAGTTTGAACAAGCTCTGGGAATTGGTGATAGACAGGGAAGCCTGGAGTGCTGCAGTCCATGGAGTCGCAGAATTGGATATGACTGAGTGACTCAACTGAAACTGATGGGATTTGGGGCTTGAGTTCACATGGTAAAGAATCTGCCTGCTAATGCAGGAGACCTGGGTTTGATCCCTGGGTCTGGAAGATCCCCTGGAGAAGGGAATGGCAACCCACTCTAGTATTCTTGCCTGAAAAATTCCATGGACAGAGGAGTCTGGCAGCCTACAGTCTATGGGTTTGCAAAGAGTTGGACATGCTTCAGCCACTAACACTTTACTTATGGGATCTAGAAAAATGGTATAGATGAACCTAATGGAGATGCAGATATAGAGACTGGACCTGTGGACACAGTAGCACAGGGAGAGAGTGGGACGAATGGAGAAAGTAGCATCAACATATATACACTAACATGTGTAAAATGAGTAGCTGGAGAGAAGCTGCTCTATAACACGGGGAGCCCAGTCTGGTGCTCTGTGAGGACCTAGAGGGGTAGGATGGAGGCAGGGAGGGAGGCTCACGAAGGAGGAGATGTATGTAAAATTACGGCTGATTCATGCTGTTGTATGGCAGAAACCAGCACAACATCGTGAAAATTAAAAACCAACAAACCAACCAACCAACAAAAACCCCTGAATCTGATGATCCCACAAAAAAAAAACATGTTTTTCTCTTTGCAGATCTTTTTAAGACACCCGAATGTAGTGCTAGTTGGCCAGTGGGCTTTAGAAGAAATTTAATGTATCACCATCAAATATCCTTTATCATCAACCACATTGTCAGAAAGTTTAGCAGAAAGATGCTCCAATGTCTCTACTCTGTCTTAGAGGTTTATCTTGGGCGCAAGAGGGAAATAGTAAATAGGCAAAGTAACTATCCGAAGACAGGCCTCAAAAAATAAAAACCTCTATGATTTTAAAGAACTTCAGAAGAGGTTCCTCTCATTCTCACTGATGTCTGATTCTCTAACCTGTGACATGAGGACATTTAGAGTAAAAGAACAAATCCAGACCAGGTAAAGAGACTTTATTCAAAATGATTATAATGACAAGTGGAATGATCCAACAACAAGACTGGCAAGTATCGAAAACTCAGGAGTGAGGAGTCTTTCTTTGCAGGGAAGAGACAGAAGGCTGGAAAGCATGGAGGAGACCGGATGGGACGAGGAGGTGTGACAGACAGGTGACCAGGATGTGTCTCTCCTCGTGGTCAGCTGATTCCAGAAGAGTCTTCCAGGAAGATTGTTTTCATCTGCAACACTTGTCCACTCTTAGGTGTGAGCACGATCACTAAGCTGTGGATGGAGAACTCAACTAGAGTTTGGTTAAGTCAGTTACACAGGGGCTTCCCTCATAGCTCAGTTGGTAAAGAATCTGCCTGCAATGCAGGAAACCCTGGTTCAACACCTGGGTTAGGAAGATATGCAGGAGACGGGGTAGGCTACCCACTCCAGTATTTGTGGGCTTCCCTTTTGGCTTGGGGAGCTTCCCTAGTGGCTTAGATGGTAAAAGCATCTGCCATGATGTGGGAGACCTGGGTTCAATACCTGCGTCAGGAAGATCCTCTGGAGAAGGAAATGACAACACACTCCAGTATTCTTGCCTGGAAAATTCCATGGATGGAGAAACCTTATAGGCTACAATCCATGGGGTCACAAGAGTCAGACACGACTGAGTGATTTCACTTTCACTTTCTTGCCCTTGTGGCTCAGCTGGTAAAGAATCTGCCTGCAATGCAGGAGACCTGGGTTCGATGCCTGGGTTAGGAAGATCCCCTAGAGAAGGAAAAGGCTACCCACTCCAGTATTCTGGCCTGGAGAATTCAATGGACTGTATAGTCCATGGGGTCGCAAAGAGTTGGATACCACTGAGTGACTTTCACTTCACTTCAATTAAACAAGCATTTTCTTCCCATTGATAAGTTGGGGAAAAGTTTAGCTGATCATTAATGAGAAAAAAGAAACAGTTTTGAGAAACTGTGTCTGATTTGCCCTAGGTGACACATGTATATATTTGTACACACAAATATTTGGTGAACAGAATATACATTTTGTGTAGTAAATGGCGAATATACATCCTGCTATATCTATATCCTAAGATATATATGTGCGTTATATCTATATATCTCGCAAATATATACATTTTATATAGTATACTATGTGTCGTACACATTTTAAATGTACACACCAGAAATGCTTAAGGTTATAAGATCCAGAAAGGGAAATTTTCTATTTGGGAGGAATATGGGACATAATCAAAGGGAAGAGTAAAATTTGAAAAGAATTTTCATATAGATCTTTCCAATTCCAGTATCTCAGATGCAGAATGTTGAGAATGAGCGGGTGGATGTCTCTGGAGAGACTCACTGGGTCATCCTGACTCTTGCTCACCCAGTGATGATCATGCAGAACTTAGACTCGACCTTACTTCCGCAGTCATGTAACAGCCACATGCCCAAGTGGCCACAGAGCCACGCACGGACAGGAGAGGGCACGTCAGCAGACACCTGTCCATCTCACCTACCTGATGGATGCCCGTAGTAAGATATATCAAAAGAAGATGCTGGCTGGTTGGAACTTCTGTAGTACTTCACGGTCATGACATTGGAAGAAGATCGAAACGCCAGGTGTCCCCCTGAACAGAACTTCCCAAATGTGGTACTGTCTGGCAGCCCGTCTACGATTTCCACATACTCTTCATTACAGTTGAGGCTGTTGGAACAGAGGGAAGGGCAGGCATCAGCCTTGGGAATTGTGGTCCCTCTGGCAGGCAGCCTCTCCTGTCTAGACCCCACACAATCACACTGCTTTGTGCACCAGACTTCCCAGGCTGGTGCCCATGGGGAAGGAGACTCATCCTTTAGGAGTGGGTGGTGGTCACCCAGGACCCTCGCCCCCACAGGGGCTGCAGGTGACTCCTGGCCTCCTGGGCAACCCACTGATGGGGCTCAGGGAAGCCCACCCAGGACTCTGGGATCAGGAGCCATGGGAGGGCACAGTACAGCCAACCCTGAGGACCGTTTCCTTGGGCAACAAGCACGGAGTCAGGTGAGGCCCAGACAGGCGTGTGTGATGCCACTCCTGCTTCACCCTCTGCACCCCTAGCACAGGGGGCCCAGCACCCCCTCTTGGCCTCCAGGATCTACAGAGATGAGAGGGGCGTCCAGCTCTCCCTGCTGTGGGCAAAGTGCACACAGGGTTGTCACACTCCTGCTGAGGTCTCCGTCTCCTCCTCCTGCCCATAAGATCTGACCCCACCCTGTCTCTCTCTCAGCCACCAGCGTGTGTCCCCCTCAGGAGCGAGGTTGGAGCCTCTCTGGGCTAAAACGAGACACGGAAGGGACATCTCACCAGGACATACACTCAGCTCGCTCTATACTAGCTCGCTCTTGGACGGACTGATTCCTTCCTAGTCCCATATCCAAAACTGGTCTTGGAGAGTGTCAAAGAGACAACAATGAAAACTTTTAGAATAATCTATCCCTCTGATCCTAACAGAAATGGTGATGTAGGAAATGCCTGCCTCCTTCAGCCCTGGCGTGTGGTTTTGGAAGATGGTCTGAGCCCTGCTATGAGGCAGGCATCTCCAGGTTGTCCTCCTCACATGGAGCAGCTTCTCCGCCTAGTAGGAGACCTGACCTCACAGAAGGACATGGCCCTCAGCTATAAGATGATAGAACTAATCTCAGCCTCCCCTGACAGTGACCTTTATTCCACAAATAATGAAAATGTCACTTCCAGGTTAAAATATATGAAGAATAACCTGCTACAGAAATGCTGTAACTATTGTTACTTTGGAAATACCTTCTGGAGCGTTATAAATTCCTTCATACTTTCAAACATGTATTTGATCTTTCATTCAGTTATTCACTCCTAAGTAAAACAAGCCAACAAGCGATAGACATGCATCCTAGGAGAGACAAACGCAGACATCAGCAGGAGTGATGTTATGCTGTCAGTCCCCCAGAGTTTTGCACGGATTAATGGATGGGGCACAAATCCAAGAAAGATCTGCCCAGCTGTGGACAGAGTCAGAGCAAGGGTTTCTGGTGTGATGGAAAAGTTCTTCTTCCAGTGAACTCGTGAACTAGGAAATGAGGACCCTAAGCAGCAGGTGGTGAGTCTGGGAGAGGTGGAAGGTGCCTTCCAGGCAGAGGGGACAGTGTGAGCAAAGGCTCAGAGCTGCCCAACAGTCTGGTGGGTCCACAGCTCAGTGTGCGCTGGCTCAGCTCAGAGAAGGGGCAGAGGGGAGAAGAGGTTAGAAGGGAGGGGAGATCGGGGTCCCCTGGAGGGATCTGAAAGCCATGCAAGGAGGGTCAGCTTTATGCAGAGGGCAGGGGGCCATGCAGGGTCATCAGCAGGAGTGAGCTGGGGTCAGGATGTGTCTGGATGTGCGTGCTGGGTGGTGCAGGGGAAACAGAAAGGGGCAAAGAGGGACACCTTCCCATAAAACCACACCATCAGCAAACAACACTCAACTGAGCACTGACCTGAGAAATGGAATTGTCAGTACAATTGTATAACCTCTCTCCAAGATGATGGTCCAGGTACACTTTGGCTCCCATGAGGAATAGCTGGAGATCCACCCAGAGAAGTTTCTGCGGACACCCCCACATTTTCTAGCCTCTACAACAGAAGGCAGGTTTCTGGGTGCCCAGAGGCTGTGACAAGCCCTGGGTTGGAGGCGGGGGTTGCTGTGCCGTTCCTGTGGCCACACCATCATTAAACCTTGTGATTTCCGGATTCCAGAAATCACAGATCAACATCAATGATCCAAGTCTAATGACCTCCAAAAGAGTGATTTTGATGTTTTACTCTTTTAAACATTTAAAAGGGAACCATACCCATCACTGAAATTTGTTTTGACCCCTGAAAACAGATATATTTAATCCCTCTTCAGCAAATAAATCTTTATCATCAACAGCATGGCCAGACTGGAAGTCAAAAGGTGCACACAACCCCCTCCTTCTGCGTCCTGTGTGTCTCTTCCCAGTGAAGCCTGAGAAATAGCAAAGGAACAGCCTGAGGAGTCAGACCCCTCAGAGCCATGAAAACCCACTCACTGTGCAGACCTGCAGGGAGCACTGGGACCCACTCAGTGACACCCAGGCTCCACATCTGTATGTGAGGATAAAAGGGGCATTTTCCTTCGGGCATTTGGATCTAATGAGCTCCTTGTTGGAAGGTGCTCAGCCAGTGCCTGGGCCTGGAAACCTCTAGAGCACACAGCCCATCTCTGGTCAGCTGCACCCTCTGACCCGGTCCATCACGATATCCTCACTCCCTCTCCCTGTGAAGCTCTCATCTCTCACCCTGAAGACGGTGATGTCCCCTGTCCATTACGAGGCGGCTCCATCCCCCTCGGCCACCTGCTGCATGGAGATGTGGCCCCTTCCTCCTCCCCCCCACCCCAGGGAGGCTTCTCCTGAGTTTGGAAGATGCGGTGGGGTGGAGAGAAGGAATGAGGCAGAAGGGGGTGTCCTGAGAGGTCTGGAGAGACTGGAGTTAGGGATTGTGGTGACGGAGCCAGGCTGTGAAGTACAGAAAGCTATGTTCTTTTGGTAACGGGTACGTACATCTCCCCCGTAGAGAAGCCACTTGCACCTCAACTTTAAGGCTCATCTCTACGTGATGAGGGGAAGTGGTGAAATCACATCGTCTACACTTAGCTTCATCTGATTCTGTTGAAACCAGTGTGGCTGAAAGGTAGCAAAACAGAAAACATCGTGAAAATGAGAGGTTACAGAGGGGTCAGGGTAAGAGAATGGAAAACGCACAACCCTGTGAAGACGAGCCGTGTGCAAAGGGATGGCCGTGAGAGGAGAGAAACGCTTCACTGTCCTCCACCCTGGGGACCGTCCTGGTCACACATGGGAAGGGCAGAGGGAGGGCCTTCAAAGGCTAGCCCATTCAGCTTGATGTCTTTGTTTTCCCCAGATCTACTCAGTTTAGGGCCAATGTTCCCTCTCTGCAGCCAGAGTTGGAAGAGTCAGCCCCCGGGAAGGTGACCACCTTGTCCCTTTAGCCTAGGGTTATCCAGGTCTCAGCACTGAACTACCTTCTCCCAGAAAATATCTCAGTCCCAGCCAAACTAAGAGAGTAGTTCACCCAACTAGGACATAAACGTTTCCTGTTAATCCTTTGGTGGTGAATTTGATGTTGTGGTGAACACATTGAGTAAAATTTTCAGTTAAGGAGAAGTGGACCATCTTAATTTGTAGAAGCTTCACTGTATCAGGGACCTGAGTTAGGTGCATGGATCAAGGGCCCTGCTTTCAATCACGTGGCCTCCCAGGGTGGACCTGCGCTGTGGCTTATCTTCACGATACAACGATCAGGCGTAGCAAAGCTTAAGAATATCTGGTTCTTGGCCCTGGGTCACAGCCCTGTGTGGATGAGAGATGCATGGCTTTGGAAAAGTTATTTTCTCTCCTTTAGCCTCAATCCATTCATCTCTAAAATGGAAATTGAGCAGTAAGAGCCTCCTTGGTTCCAGAGGACAGTCCACACATGCATAGCTCAGTGCCCAGCCCAGGGATGCTCCCCACTAGGGAACCTGCCACTCATTCATTTCCTTTCCCATAGAAACTGCTTTCCTTAGTAAATAAAAATCAACAAGTCCTCCTGAAACTATTTGACCATAAATGTCAACCAGGACACTGGAGTCCATCTCCACCTACCCTTCCTGAGTCCTGAAGTGTCATTGGACTGGGGACACGGTTATTTTCAAATTTCTTTTGATATTGATTTCTAACATAATTCCACAGTGATAAGAGAACAGACTATGATTTCAATATCTTTAGACCATGAAATTTTTGTACCTTGTCTTATGTCCCTGGATATGTTCCAGTGTCTCCTAGTTTATACTCTATAGGAACCTGAATAGAATTGGTATCTTACTGTTGTGTGAAAACTGTATAAATCTTAATTATGTTGAATTGGTTCACAGGGCTTCTCAGGTCTGTTATATTCTTTTACTTCTCTGTATATTCATTCTATTAATTTTGAGAGTTTGATATTAAAGCTCCAATGAGAGATCTTATTTATTTTAAAAAATAACTGTACTAGATAGCAGAACTATATGTAACTTTGTTCTGTATTTTCCAAGTCTCCTGTAAATGTGTTATCATACTTTCATAGAGGGATGGTATGGGGAGGGAGGTGGGAGGGGGGTTCAGGATTGGGAACACATGTACACCCATGGTGGATTCATGATGATGTATGGCAAAACCAATACAATATTGTAAAGTAATTGGCCTCTAATTAAAATAAATTTAAATTCAAAAAATAAATAAATAAAAATTAAAATATTAAAAAAAAATTCCTCCCCACTCTGGGGCATCCATCACAGTCTGCTTAGGAAGACACAAATTAAGGTTTGCCTGAAAGCAGGCCTCAGGGACAGAAGCAGAAATCATTCCTGTCCCTTCAGGTGACGTATCTGGCCTAGACCCACACGTACAGTGACCTCCTCTGATCTAGAGTCTGAGGTCCTGACTTTGAAGCAGGGGAACAAACAGCCCCTTGTAGGAGTTCAAGACACATCACCCCAAAACATGCCATCTTGATCTACTGACGATTTGAACTGAAGGCACTTGAGAAACAGCAGAAGCAGGAGGGGCTCTGATGGACCCATTTCTACCTACAAGGCGCCCATGAAGTGTCCCAGGAGAAGGGCTGCCCCTCCCCACCCCCACCCTGGGCCTCATCACAGGAGCCTGGGATGAACCCTGAGAAGGATCTGGGTGCACACACTGACTGCACGACCCTCTCCTTCCGCTCGGCCCCCACTCAGCTCCTAGTTGTGACCCACCATTGACTGTAGGGAGAGTAGTGGGGAGGGAAGAAAGAGCCTAGTCATGGGGACAGTCCCTGACAAGAAGTTTGAGGGGCAAAGGTGAGCAGCGGAGGAAAAACAGGGAGAGGGGAGGGAAGCTGAGTGAGACGAGAGGAAAAGAGGAGACGGAGCTGAAAAGTGCAGAGGAGGAAGCACAAAATGAGACAGACAGAACCAGGAAGGAGGAGACAGCGATTTCCCTGAAGAAATGGCTGGCTTCCTATTCTTTCCTTTCAGCACTGGGAACCAGCATTTCTCCTAATGTACTCTGCATATAAGTTAAATAAGCAGGGTGACAGTATACAGCCTTGACGTACTCCTTTTCCTATTTCGAACCAGTCTGTCATTCCATGTCCAGTTCTAACTGTGGCTTCCTGACCTGCATACAGGTTTCTCAAGAGGCAGTTCAGGTGGTCTGGTAATCCCATCTCTTTCAGGATTTTCCACAATTTATTGTGATACACACAGTCAAAGGCTTTGGCATAGTCAATAAAGCAGAAATAGATGTTTTTCTGGAACTCTCTTGCTTTTTCCATGATCCAGCAGATGTTGGCATTTTGATCTCTGGTTCCTCTGCCTTTTCTAAAATCAGCTTGAACGTCTGGAAGTCTATGGTTCACATATTGCTGAAGCCTGGCTTGGAGAATTTTGAGCATTACTTTACTAGCGTGTGAGATGAGTGCAATTGTGCGGTAGTTTGAGCATTCTGTGGCATTGCCTTTCTTTGGGATTGGAATGAAAACTGCCCTTTTCCAGTCCTGTGGGCATTGCTGAGTTTTCCAAATTTGCGGGCATATTGAGTGCAGCACTTTCACAGCATCATCTTTCAGGATTTGAAATAGCTCAACTGGAATGCCATCACCTCCTCTAGCTTTGTTCGTAGTGATGCTTTCTAAGGCCCACTTGACTTCACATTCCAGGATGTCTGGCTCTAGGTCAGTGATCACACCATCGTGATTATCTGGGTTGTGAAGATCTTTTTTGTACAGTTCTTCTGTGTATTCTTGCCACCTCTTCTTAATATCTTCTGCTTCTGTTCTTTCTTGAGCTCATATTTGCATGAAAGGTTCCCTTGGTATCTCTAATTTTCTTGAAGAGATCTCTAGTCTTTCCCATTCTGTTGTTTTCCTCTATTTCTTTGCATTGATTGCTGAAGAAGGCTTTCTTATCTCTTCTTGCTGTTCTTTGGAACTCTGCATTCAGGTGCTTATATCTTTCCTTTTCTCCTTTGCTTTTTGCTTGTCTTCTTTTCACAGCTATTTGTGAGGCCTCCCTAGACAGCCATTTTGCTTTTTTGCATTTCTTTTTCTTGGGGATGGTCTTGATCCCTGTCTCCTGTACAATGTCACGAAGCTCATTCCATAGTTCATCAGGCACTCTATCTATCAGATCTAGGCCCTTAAATCTATTTCTCACTTCCACTGTATAATCATAAGGGATTTGATTTAGGTCATACCTGAATGGTCTAGTGGTTTTCCCTACTTTCTTCAATTTAAGTCTGAATTTGGCAATAAGGAGTTCATGATCTGAGCCACAGCCAGCTCCTGGTCTTGTTTTTGCTGACTGTATAGAGCTTCTCCATCTTTGGCTGCAAAGAATATAATCAGTCTGATTTCAGTATTGACCATCTGGTGATGTCCAGGTATAGAGTCTTCTCTTGTGTTGTGGGAACAGGGTGTTTATTATGACCAGTGCATTTTCTTGGCAAAACTCTATTAGTCTTTGCCCTGCTTCATTCCGTATTCCAAGGCCAAATTTGCCTGTTACTCCAGGTGTTTCTTGACTTCCTACTTTTGCATTCCAGTCCCCTATAATGAAAAGGACATCTTTTTTGGGTGTTAGTTCTAAAAGGTCTTGGAGGTCTTCATAGAACCGTTCAACTAAAGCTTCTTCAGTGTTACTGGTTGGGGCATAGACTTGGATTACTGTGATATTGAATGGTTTGCCTTGGAAACAAACAGAGATCATTCTGTCGTTTTTGAGATTGCATCCAAGTACTGCATTTTGGACTCTTTTGTTGACCATGATGGCTACTCCATTTCTTCTGAGGGATTCCTGCCTGCAGTAGTAGATATAATGGCCATCTGAGTTAAATTCACCCATTCCAGTCCATTTTAGTTCGCTGATTCCTAGAATGTTGACATTCACTCTTGCCATCTCTTGTTTGACCACTTCCAATTTGCCTTGATTCATGGACCTGACATTCCAGGTTCCTATGCAATATTGCTCTTTACAGCATTGGACCTTGCTTCTATCACCAGTCACATCCACAGCTGGGTATTCTTTTTGCTTTGGCTCCATCCCTTAATTCTTTCTGGAGTTATTTCTCCACTGATCTCCAGTAGCATATTTGGCCCCTACTGATCTGGGGAGTTCCCTTTCAGTATCCTATCATTTTGCCTTTTCATACTGTTCATGGGGTTGTCAAGGAAAGAATACTGAAGTGGTTTGCCATTCCCTTCTCCAGTGGACCACATTCTGTCAGATCTCTCCACCATGACCCGCCCATCTTGGGTTGCCCCATGGGCATGGCTTAGTTTCATTGACTTAGACAAGGCTGTGGTCCTCGTGTGATTAGATTGACTAGTTTTCTGTGAGTATGGTTCCAGTGTGCATGTGTAGTCATGTCCAAATCTTGGGACCCTATGGACTGTAGCCCGCCAGGCTCCTCTGTCCATGGTATTTTCCAGGCAAGAATTTCCCAGGTTATTTCCTCCTCCAGGGGATCTTCCCAACCCAGGTATAAAACCTGTGCCTCCTGCAGCTCCTGAACTGCAGGCAGATTCTTTCCTGCTTGAGCCATCAAGGCAGCCCCAAGTAAGATGTTAGCTACATTTTTTTTTTTTTTGCTAGATATTATTGAGCAAGTTGAGACAGTTTCCCTATATTTCTGCAAGTTTTTATGATGAGTAAGTGTTGAATTTTCTCAAAGGCTTTTTTGAGGAAAAAACAAACAAACAAACACCTTTGTTACAACCAAGTGACTTTTCTTTTTCATCATATTGATGCAATGAATTACAGAAACCAATTACAGAAATTGATTTTTAAATGTTTAGCCTTGCGTACTCATAATAAATGTCAAATCCTTGAGGTTTATAATTCTTTTTATACACTGTTGGATTCAATACACTAATATTTTGTTGAGAATGCTTGCCTCTATGTTTCTGAGAGATTTGGTCCATAGTTTTCTTGTTATGTTTTAGTTTAGTTTTGAGTTTTAGTTTAGTTTTGATATTAAGGTGATGCTGGCCTCATAGAATGACTTAGAACATAGTCTCTGTGCCTCTATCCTCTGAAAGATATTCAGAAAATAACATAATTTTATCCTTAAATGTTTGGTAGAATTCACTGGTGAATTCCTGTAGCCCTGCTTGGAAGATTACCAATTACTGATTCAATGTCTTCAGTGGATCTATTCATATTGTCCATTGGAAATGGACATTGAAAATGCATCTGTCAATCTATCACTCATTCATGCATTTAAGAATTCCAAATGACCCTAAAGTGAAGGTCCACAGTGGTACTAAATTATAACTAAAGAAATGATCTGTATGTTTACATCACATAGAGATTTACAGGAAGAAAGTGAAGGGGAAAAAGGAGAGAGACTGGTTCCCTTGAGAGGGTCAGGAAGATATGATGGTGAGAGAGTCAATTCCTGGGCAGGTTGATAAAAAGTCCGGGGTCCCCGAGGAGGAGAAAGGGGTCTGGAATTTTCAAGGAGGAGGAAAGGACAAACGTCTTTTTTTTCCTTCTACATTCCTTAGTCTTAGTCACATAAAACATTTTTTAATTCAAGCCTGGAACTGAGGATTACACAACAAACAACTCAGTTTAAACTCTGTACTAGGGATTATGTAACAACAATGTATCCTGTTTGAGGACAGTTTCTCCTTCCTGAAAACCCTCTGACTAATTCTGATATCTTAGAATGTGTATTATGGGAGTGGGTCTGGTAGGATTTTTCCAATGTTAAATTCTAATCCTGCTATCAATGCAAAGAAATAGAGGAAAACAACAGAATGGGAAAGACTAGAGATCTCTTCAAGAAAATTAGAGATACCAAGGGAACATTTCATGCAAAGATGGGCTCGATAAAGGACAGAAATGCTATGGACCGAACAGAAGCAGAAGATATTAAGAAGAGGTGGCAAGAATACATAGAGAAATTGTGCAAGAAAGATCTTCACGACCCAGATAATCACGATGGTATGATCACTGACCTAGAGCCCGACATCCTGGAATGTGAAGTCAAGTGAGCCTTAGAAAGCATCACTATGAACAAAGCTAGTGGAGGTGATGGCATTCCAGTTGAGCTATTTCAAATCCTGAAAGATGATGCTGTGAAAGTGCTGCACTCAATATGCCCGCAAATTTGGAAAACTCAGCAATGCCCACAGGACTGGAAAAGGTCAGTTTTCATTCCAATCCCAAAGAAAGGCAATGCCACAGAATGCTCAAACTACCGCACAATTGCACTCATCTCACACGCTAGTAAAGTAATGCTCAAAATTCTCCAAGCCAGGCTTCAGCAATATGTGAACCATAGACTTCCAGACGTTCAAGCTGATTTTAGAAAAGGCAGAGGAACCAGAGACCAAATTGCCAACATCCACTGGATCATGGCAAAAGCAAGAGAGTTCCAGAAAAACATCTATTTCTGCTTTATTGACTATGCCAAAGCCTTTGACTGTGTGTATCACAATAAATTGTGGAAAATCCTGAAAGAGATGGGATTACCAGACCACCTGACCTGCCTCTTGAGAAATCTGTATGCAGGTCAGGAAGCAACAGTTAGAACTGGACATGGAACAACAGACTGGTTCCAAATAGAAAAAGGAGTACGTCAAGGCTGTATATTGTCACCTCGCTTATTTAACTTATATGCAGAGTACATCATGAGAAATGCAGGGCTGGAAGAAGCACAAGCTGGAATAAAGATTGCCAGGAGAAATATCAATAACCTCAGATATGCTGATACACCACCCCTATGGCAGAAAGTGAAGAGGAACTAAAAAGCCTCTTGATGAAGGTGAAAGAGGAGAATGATAAAGTTGGCTTAAAACTCAACATTCAGAAAATGAAGATCATGGCATCCGGTCCCATCACTTCATGGGAAATAGATGGGGAAACAGTGGAAACAGTGTCAGACTTTATTTTTCTGGGCTCCAAAATCACTGCAGATGGTGACTGCAGCCATGAAATTAAAAGACGCTTACTCCTTGGAAGGAAAGTTATGACCAACCTAGATAGCATATTCAAAAGCAGAGACATTACTTTGCCAAGAGAGGTCTGTCTAGTCAAGGCTATGGTTTTTCCTGTGGTCATGTATGGATGTGAGAGTTGGACTGTGAGGAAGGCTGAGTGCTGAAGAATTGATGCTTTTGAACTGTGGTGTTGGAGAAGACTCTTGAGAGTCCCTTGGACTGCAAAGAGATCCAACCAGTGCATTCTGAAGGAGATCAGCCCTGGGATTTCTTTGGAAGGAATGGTGCTAAAGCTGAGCTCCAGTACTTTGGCCACCTCATGCGAAGAGTTGACTCATTGGAAAAGACTCTGATGCTGGGAGGGATTGGGGGCAGGAGGAGACGGGGACGACAGAGGATGAGATGGCTGGATGGCATCACTGACTCAATGGACGTGAGTTTGAGTGAACTCTGGGAGTTGGTGATAGACAGGGAGGCCTGGCATGCTGCGATTCATGGGGTCGCAAAGAGTTGCACAAGATTGAGTGACTGAACTGAACTGAACTGAATCCTGTTATCCTAAAATGTAAATTGTAGGAGTGGGTCTGTAAAATTTTTACAACCTTGAGACATTCTTTTGAGTTATTGTAGTAACTAATTTTAAAATATATAATTCCCTTGCTAAAGACTAGCAAGAGGGACACTCTCTGTCCTCCTTCAGATGTCTATGTCAGAAACTTTCTCTGTTCTTTTTTTTACTTTGATAAAACTCTGCTACAGAAAAGGTTTTGAGTGATTAAGCCCGGTCCCTGGTCTCGAAGCTAAATCTTCAGAGATAAAGACCGATATCGTTCACTCTAAGCTATCATCTTGGGGGATGTCCAAGATGTTCAGGACAAGGTAAGAACACTCAGAGCTTTAGCCTCTCTGCTTTCTCAGTATACATGTTTCCTGCTTTACTAACTCTCAATGTGCAGTGTGAATGAATGACATGCCCTGCGCGAAGCTAGTGATGAGCCCTGCTCTGTTTTTCAAAGTGCCTTGTGATGACTGAAGGCAGCCCCCAAAAGGGGAGCCTTGTTGGGGGTTTATATCGACCTGCCAGTGCCAAAAAACACCCAAGGTCCCTGAGAGGGGAGCGACCGGAAATGGGCAAAGCTTGTGGGCTGAACTTTCCTTTCTCAGTCAGCTTTTCCTGGTCTCTTTGACTGTTTCATAAATGCATGGGAAATTAGAACTACTCACCTAATCTGACGGAGAAGGCGATGGCACCTCACTCCAGTACTCTTGCCTGGAAAATCCCACGGACGGAGGAGCCTGGTAGGCTGCAGTCCATGGGGTTGGGAAGAGTCAGACACAACTGAGCAACTTCACTTTCACTTTTCACTTTCATGCATTGGAGAAGGCAATGGCAACCCACTCCAGTGTTCTTGCCTGGAGAATCCCAGGGATGGGGGAGCCTGGTGGTCTACCGTCTATGGGGTTGCAAAGAGTCAGACACGACTGAAGTGACTTAGCATCAGCAGCAACCTAATCTGATGGATCATAGACTTTCAATAGACTTGTGATTCATGCCGATCAGTTCAGTTCAGTCTCTCAGTCATGTCCAACTCTTTGTGACCTCGTGGACTGCAGCACACCAGGCCTCCCTGTCCATCACCAACTTCTGGAGTTTACCCAAACTCATGTCCATTGAGTCCATGATGCCATCCAACCATTTCATTCTTGGTTGGCCCCTTCTCCTGCCTTCAATCTTTCCCAGCATCAGGGTCTTTTCCAATGAGTCAGCTCTTTGCATCAGGTGGCCAAAGTATTGGAATTTCGGCTTCAGCATCAGTCCTTCCAATGAACACTCAGGACTAATCTCCTTTACAATGGACTGGTTGGACTTCCTTGCTGTCCAAGAGACTCTCAAGAATCTTCTCCAACACCACAGTTCAAAAGCATCAATTCTTCTGCACTCAGCTTTCTTTATAGTCCAACTCTCACATTCACACATGACTACTGGAAAAACCATAGCCTTGACTAGACAGACCTTTGTTGGCAAAGTAATGTCTCTTTTTTTTTTTATTCTAGGTAAATGTTTAATTAACGTTTATCAAAACCAAGGTGTAAGTTAAGATCCATTTTCTGAGGGAGTGTGAATAAATTGGGCAGAAGACACTTAAGGCTTAATCCTTGGAGGGCTGTTTGATTCCTGGCAGAATACCAGCCACATTTAAATCCTTTTTGATTAAGACATATAATAATCATTTTTCCAATGCAATATGATTCCCTTACTTTTAGACCTAAAAAATGACGTTTGAACAGAGCTTTCAGAGTGTAAGACACAGAGGTCTCAAAAAGCGATCCGTTTTAATTGCTCTGATCTCAGGAACTTCCAGAGGCCCGTTGTGAATCTGCAAAGGGATCTTTGAGCTTGCTATGCTAAAGCTCATTTGAAAAAGAAGATTTGTGTTCCCTTCTAGGGCTTATTAATGTTCCTCCATCTTGAACAGCAGCCTGTGTGCTTTAGTGATGACCAAGAACCAGATTAAGTGAGCCAAAGGTTAGGGCAACCCAAAAGAAAGAGACACATATACAATGACATTTCATTGACTGAATCTACAGTCGGACACACAATGGGAATGTACTCAATCACGGGCTACCCATGAAATGCAGTCATACTTGTCGACTGCACCCAAAATCATACAAAGGGTCAAACGAGAAAGAACAGTTTCCACAGCTTTGCAGACCACGGTTTTCAGACTGTGCCTGTTTCTTGTGAACACGGCCCCTGTGGGAACACTTTAGTATTACAGTCATCCCTCAGTATCTCCCGAGGGAGGCAGGGAAGTTGTGGGGGAGGAGGCTGGTTCCAGGACCCCACTCACCTCTCGCAGATAGCAAAATGCACAGACGCTCAAGCTCCTTACATAAAATGGTGTAGCACGCTTGGCCCTCCATAGCTGCCAGTTTCACATCTGCTGATTCAACTGCGGATTGAATTTTTCACATTCAATTGGTTGAATCCAAGGATGTGCAACCAGAGGAGGTTCAACTCAAAATGGTCACTAGGTGGCGAAAGACGCCCTCTTCCCCTCTTCCGCCAGCTCTCTCCATCTTCCTATCTCCTGGTGTCATATAGTCCAGCAGTCTTGGAGGCAGGAACCAGCATCATCCACAGTTGACAAATGAAGAATTTTCCACTTCTACCACTCTAGAAAAGTCCAGCAACTGAGTCCAGTCAGCTTTAATTCTCCGAGTACCATTTGATCCAGGAATTTCACAGCTATGAATTTACCCAGCTGCCTTCGCTCTGCCTCTCCACCAGCTCGGAGGTTGTCGCACTGAAGGGGTCGGGGGAAGAGCCGCAGCGGCTGCTGGAAAATGAGCTGTGCTGTGAAGAAGGGATTAGCTGGCAGCGACGGCCGGCTCGCCGTTCCCGGGCCGCGCTTCCTCGGCCCGACTCTCCGTCGCCAGCAGCCGCACCCGAGCCTCGTTCGCCGGCCACTCGGACCGCGGCTCCGGAGCTCCGGCCCACGGACTCTTGCTTCTGAGTCTCAGCCGCTCGGGCCGCGGCTCTCAGCTCATGTCTCTGTTTTTTAACATGCTGTCTAGGTTGGTCATAACTTTCCTTCCAAGGAGCAAGCATCATTTAATTGCATGGCTGCAATCACCATCTGCAGTGATTTTGGAGTCCCCCAAAATAAAGTCTGTCACTGTTTCCACTGTTTCCCAATCTATTTCCCATGAAGTGATGGGACCACATGCCATGATCTTAGTTTTCTGAATGTTGAGCTTTAAGCCAACTTTGTCACTCTCCTCTTTCACTTTCATCAAGAGACTCTTGAGTTCTTCTTTGCTTTCTGCCATAAGGGTGGTATCATCTGCATATGTGCTGCTGCTGCTGCTAAGTTACTTCAGTCGAGTCCGACTCTGTGCGACCCCATAGACGGCAGCCCATGAGGCTCTCCCGTCCCTGGGATTCTCAAGGCAAGCCGAGGTTATTGATATTTCTCCCGGCAATCTTGATTCCAGCTTGTGCTTCACCCAGTTCAGCATTTCTCATGATGTACTCTGCATATAAGCTAAATAAGCAGGATGACAATATACAGCCTTGATGTACTCCTTTCCCAATTTGGAACCAGTTTGTTGTTCCATGTCCAGTTCTAACTGTTGCTTCTTGACCTGCATACAGACTTCTCAGGAGGCAGGTCCCACTTCTTGAAGAATTTTCCACAGTTTTTTTGTGATCCACACAGTCAAAGGCTTTGACATAGTCAATAAAGCAGAAGTAGATGTTTTTCTGGGACTCTCTTGCTTTTTTGATGATCCAGTGGATGTTGGTATTTTGATCTCTGGTTCCTCTGCCTTTTCTAAATGCAGCTTGAACATCTGGACATTCACGGTTCACATACTGTTGAAGCCTGGCTTGGAGAATTTGAGCATTACTTTGCTAATGGGTGAGATGAGTGCAATTGTGTGGTACTTTGAGCATGCTTTGGCATTTCCTTTCTTTGAGATTAGAATGAAAACTCATCTTTTCCAGTCCTGTGGCCACTGCTGAGTTTTCCAAATTTGTTGGCATATTGAGTGCCGCACTTTCACAGCATCATCTTTTAGGATTTGAAATAGCTCAACTGGAATTCCATCACCTTCACTAGCTTTGTTTGTAGTGATGCTTCCTAAGGCCCACTTGACTTTGCGTTCCAAGATTTCTGGCTCTAGGTGAGTGATCACACCATCATGATTATGTGGGTCGTGAAGATCTTTTTTGTACAGTTCTTCTGTGTATTCTTGCCACCTCTTCTTAATATCTTCTTCTGTTAGGTAAATACCATTTCTGTCCTTTATTGAGCCCATCTTTGCATGAAATGTTCCCTTGGTATCTCTAATTTTCTTGAGAGATCTCTAGTCTTCCCCATTCTGTTATTTTCCTCTATTTCTTTGCACTGATCACTGAGGAAGGCTTTCTTATCTCTCATGCTCTTCTTTGGAACTCTGCATTCAAATGAGTATATCTTTCCTTTTCTCCTTTGCTTTTTGCTTCTCTTCTTTTCACAACTATTTGTAAGGCCTCCTCAGACAACTGTTTTGCTTTTTGGTATTTCTTTTTCTTGGGGATGGTCTTGATCCCTGTCTCCTGTACAATGTCACAAACCTCCATCCATAGTTCATCAGGCACTCTATCTATCAGATCTAGTCCCTTAAATCTATTTCTCACTTCCACTGTATAATCGTAAGGAATTTGATTTAGGTCAAACCTGAATGGTCTAGTGGTTTCCCCTACTTTCTTCAATTTAAGTCTGAATTTGGCAATAAGGAGTTCATGATCTGAGCCACAGTCAGCTCCTGGTCTTGTTTCAGATTTTTACTTAGACTCCAAGCTTGGTAGTCATGGGAACCCAGACTTGCTAGGAGCGTGTTTAGGATCTAAGTCAAACTAGTGAGTCCTTGTTATAGCTGTGCCTCCAAACTAAATGGATGGAAGTGCTGGCAGTGAGCATGAGGTTTCTAAGAACATAGGTCAGGAATCTCAGTTTGGGAGTGTGATGGGCTTCTTTTGGTGTTGCTAGCTGTTAGAGGGCCAGAGGAAACTCTCCAGTGGCTTTTGTCTCAACTCCTTAGATATTCCTTTTGTAGAATCTGTGGAAATGAATTGGAAGGATTGGCCCTGGTAGCTCAAGGACAAAAATCACTTTTTCCTCGATGACCAGCCCTCCACCACCTCTCCTGCTGGGCTGCTGTGGTGGCACTCAGAAGGGGCATCCTGGTTGCTGCTCATCCCTTTATGACTCACCATTTCTCCTGCAGTCAGGGCTCTACTCAGGAATGTGTGCTAGGATGCTTCCCCTAATAGTGTTAGCTTGGGGAACATTCCAGAAAAGCTACTCTGTTACACTCTGGGTGGCATCAGAGAAAAGGGCAAATCAAACAAAGGTCTTGGTGGTAAGGAACTGAAAATCAGTTCGGGATGATGCCATCAGGTCTACCCCGGTGCATCTCCACCCCGCCTCGGTGGTAGAACCGGGAGGGTCGAATAAGGCACCTGCGTGTGTAAGGGACAGACTAAGTCCGGCCAGGGAAAGGGAAGCTTCAGTGGAAAGTCTGTCTACATCCCCATCTACAGTAGGGAGGGATGCTTCTGATGGAAGGAAGCAAAGGTGCTGGTTGCCTCTTTTTTTCCTCTTACAGATGGGAGCTACTCGATCCAGAGTCACACCCTTGGATTGTGTCCTGAAAAACTGGGATAAGTTTGACTCCCAGAGTTTAAAGAAGACATCCCCACTTTCTTTTGAAAATTTGCATGGCCACAATATCCATTGGAGGGTGGAAGACAATGGCCACTTGAAGGATCTCAATTATTACTGTTTTATAGCTAGACTGGTTCTGTAGAAAACAAGAAAAATGGGTAGAAGTGACATGTGTGTTGCTCTTTATCTCTCTATGAGACATGCCAGACTTATGTCCTAAGGATATAGATTGGGTGTAAAGCCTTCAGCTCCCTCCTGTCCTCTAACTCTGCCTCTGCCTCTGTATTCGGGGCTCACAACTGAGTGACCTGAGGGTCAAGGAATCCCTCCAGGAAGGGTCGTCTCAGTCTCTATAGAAGTACAAACAACCCCACTTACAATGCAGCCTCAGACTACTTTGGTTTCAGTAGGAACTCAGACAGTCAAAGTAGAGGAGGTGCAGACAACCAAAACTAAGGATGAGACAGAGGATGAGAAAGAGGATGGGGATGAGAAAAAGCAGGTTTCTCTCATTTATCCCTGGGAACGTATGCAAAGGGTAGCTAGAGGGGCTGAGGAACAGCCACACAACTTAGTGCCTCTTCAGGGGGTGCCCACTGAGAAAAATAACCAATCCACAAAAATCCATAAGTCCTTTTCTTACCCAGAAGTACAACAGATAAAGAGAGATCTGGGAAACTATCTAGAGGATCCAGAAAAGTACATAGAAGCCTTTACAGGACTGACTTGACTTTATGAGCTTACCTGACAGATGTAATGCATGTCTTGGGACAGACACTGACTAGTGGTTTGAAAACTTGAGTTTGGGGGGAAGCAAGTACTTTTGAAAGAGGAGAGTGAAAAAGTGGTTTTAAAACTCAACATTCAGAAAACTAAGATCATGGCATCTGGTCCCATCACTTCATGGCAAATAGATAGGGAAACAGTGGAAACAGTGACAGACTTAATTTTCTTGGGCTCCAAAATCACGGCGCATGGTGACTGCAGCCATGAAATTAAAAGATGCTTTCTCCTTGGAAGGAAAGTTATGACAACCTAGATAGCATATTCAAAAGCAGAGACATTACTTTGCCAACAAAGGTCTATCTAGTCAAGGATATGGTTTTCCGGGTAGTCATGTATGGATGTGAGGGTTGGACTATAAAGAAAGCTGAGTGCAGAAGAATTGATGTGTTTGAACTGTGGTGTTGGAGAAGACTCTTGAGTGTCCCTTGGCCAGAAAGGAGATCCAACCAGTCCATCCTAAAGGAAATCAGTCCTGACTATTCATTGGAAGGACTGATGCTGAAGCTGAAACTCCAGTACTTTGGCTACCTGACGCAAAGAGCTGACTCATTTGAAAAGACCCTATTGCTGGGAAAGACTGAAGGCAGGAGATGAAGGGGACGACACAGGATGAGATGGTTGGATGGCATCACCGACTCAGTGGACATGAGTTTGAGTAAACTCTGGGAGTTGGTGATCAACAGGGAAGCCTGGTGTGCTGTGGTCCACAGGGTCACAAAGAGTTGGACACAACTGAAAGACTGAATCAAACTGAATTACTTTTGGAAATGAATGGCTTAAAGGTAAGGGGCAAGAGGGAACATGAAATTGTCCTCCTTCCTACTGGGAGCCAAGCAGTTACAATAACAGAGCCACATTGTCAGATGTATTCTTGAAGGACTCAAGCGAGCGCACATGCTGAGACTTTATGCTAAGTTGGTTGACAGAGAATGGGGAGAGAGGGAAATGCCTAGTAAATTCCCAGAGAGACTACAGGAGGATCTCCACAAGTTTCCATTAGGAAACATTAGTTGATCCTGCAAGTGCAGAGGAGAAATAATCTTAAAAGATAGATTTCTCAGTCAGCTCCAGATTTCTGCCATGAGTTATGAAAGCAAGAGTTTGGACCAAATCAGTCTTTAAAAATCTGTTACAGCTGGCTCAGATGGTATATTATGATAGAGAATACAAGGAGCAAAAAAGAAGCAGACACAAGACTCAAGACCCATTGAGGAAAAATGCCCAGAGGAACCCAGGTGAAAAGGGTTGGGCTTGCTATTACTATGGAGAGGAGGGGCATCTCAAGCTAAGTTGCTTTCAAGCGTCTGAGCTGCCCCCAGCTCTCTGTCCAGTCTGTAAAGGACCACACTGGAGGAGAGACTGCCTCCAGAGGTGTAGGCCCCAGGGGTCGGGCTCTCAGGACAATCAATCTGGGACTGAAGGTTCCCAGGGGTCCCCACACACTCTCCCGTCCTAATAACATGTGAGGAACCCTGGGTATCAGTAACTGTGGGCGGCCAGTCAATCAATTTTCTTTTGGACACTGAGGCATCTTTCTCTGTGCTCACTGAAGCCCCTGGTCCACTTTCCTCCCGATCCACTACTGTAATGGGACAGTCACAGCCAAATGCTATTATTTCAGTCATCCTTTAAGCTGCAACTGGGACTCTGGGCTGTTTTCTCACAAGTTTCTGATTGTGCGGAGACTCTCTCACCCCTTCTGGGGAGGGATTATACTGAGCAAGGTCCAGGCCTCTATTTCCATGAATATGGAGACTTCTCTCTTTCTCCCGTTAATTCAACAAAGTGTAAATCCTAAAGTGTGGGCTAATGGAAAAACTGTGGGTTGAGCACAAAATGCTGTTCCTGTCATTATCAAGCTCAAAGACCCTAACCTATTTCCACATCAAAAGCAGTACCCACGAAAGCCCGAGGTTAAGGAAGAGTTAAAGCCCATCATTGAAAAGTTAAAGGAGCAGGGGCTATTCATTCCCTGTAATAGTCTATGCAACACTCCTCTTTTGGGTGTGAAAAAGTCAAATGATGAATGGAGACTAGTTCAAGATTTATGAATAATAAATGAGGCTGTGGTTCCTTTTACTCATATGCAAAAACGAACGGATTTTCTTGCTTACAGGCCTGAGTAGACACTGAATGGATTGAAGCCTTTCCCTGCCATGGTGAACAGGCTAAGGAAGTTATAAAAATTTTAATCCATGAAATTATTCCCAGGTTTGGGCTGCCACAGAGCCTCCAGAGCAACTATGCTCCACCTTTAAAGCTGCTTTAAATCAAAGGGTGTCAAAAGCTCTAGGAATAGAATATCACTTACACTGTTCCTGGAGACCCCAATCTTCAGAAAAGGTTGAAAAGGCTAATGACATTATTCAAAGACATCCGTGTAAGCTAACGCAGGAAACACAGACAGTTGCTTTAAAGTGTTACCCCTAGCTTTAATGAGGGCTTGAACCGCCCCTAACAAGAAAGGGCTGTCTCTATGGGAGACCATTTTTGCACACAGATATTGTCATAGACCCTAAAGCCTTAGAACTAACTATTTGACTCAGCTTTCAGCTTTTCAACCTCCTCATCAATTGAAGGCTTCCCATGGTGGGTTTCTCTGGTTGAAGAAAAGACTTTCTTCAACTCTGTGAATATCTTCACCATCAGCAACCAGGTGTGATGTCTCTCTTTAGTCTAATGATATCTAGCAATCCTAAGATGGACTGGTGTAACATTTTGTACCTTAACTATGGATATACTGTGACTTTCAACTTTGATTATACATTACTTTGGTTTAATGACTATTTTGCTGCACATAAATAGGTAAATGCATCTAGATCTGGTGGTTTCCTACCTGATGCTTATCAAACGTGGGATAAGATCATATGGATAACTCCTGAAAAGGAATGCCTACTATCTAACACTCCTATATGCTTGGAACAAATAGAGCCATCCCCAGAAGTTAGCTGACAAGTTAATTACAATGATTGGAGACAATTGAGATTTTTGCCTCAAGAAATACGCAATGTGATCATTCCTGTGTTTTCCAATGCCAGTTCAGGTCCTCCCTCTGCCTGCCCAGGAACTGATTGGGACTGGATCCCTCAGTCATGCTTGTTTGCTCCAAACGGGACCTACTGGATACATGGCTCTTACCTATGGGCATGGCTTCCCCCTGGCTGGATAGGGAGACGCACCCGAAGATTACCTTTTACTCATGGCTTTGTATTTTCAGAGCTTCCAGAGAATCCTGCCAATCTGCCACACCTTAAAACTCACTGGGCAAGGTCTGTATTTCACTGGTATGATTATCTGGCTGCAATATTCATTCCCTCTCTGGGAACTATAGGTGTTATGCTACAAGTTGATGCTCTGACTAAGTTTACTCAACAGGCTTTACAAGAGTCTCAAAAAGCTATTTCAGCCCTTAGTACAAATTATTATATTAACCAAATACAAATTAGAAAGGTGGTTTTACAAAACAGATTGGCTTAAATATTCTAACGGCCGCACAAGGAGGAACTTGTGCTATTATTCATACCCGATGTTGTACATAATACCAGATATGAGTACTAATGTTACTCACTTTACTAAACACATGAAGAAGATGATTCAGGCTATGGATTCTCCTGAAGTCTCAGTCACCTCACTTTTGGAAATGTTAACTAGCTCCCCATGGTGGAAAACTGTCTTAATCGTGATAGTTCTAATTGTTCTGCTTGAACTGTCTGCTCCCTGCACGTGTAACTGTGTAACTAAATTTGCTTCCAACCGTTTGAAAGCTTTTAAGTTACGAATGGTTGTATAGCCTCCTAAAAGTACCACAGACTCCTCCAACTATTATTTGGGGTCCCTGGATCAGAGACCTCAATATGAGAGTTAGGAGAATATGTTGCCTCAACAGATTAGGGACGATACCCTTCAACAGCAGGAAGTAGTTATGGAATGAAAATGATGCCTCTTTCCCTTGGCAACATAATTCTCCTTAAAGAAAAGGGGGGAATGAGACGGTCAATTCCTAGGCAGGTTGCTAAGAAGTCCGGGGACCTCAAGCAGGAGAGAGCGGTCTGGAATTCTCAAGGAGGAGGAAAGGACACATGTCTTATTCCCCCCCCTCTACATTCCTTAGTCTTAGTCACATAAAATTTTTTTTTTCTTTAAGCCGGAAACTGATGATTACACAACAAAACTCAGTTTAAACTCTGTACTATGGATTATATAGCAACAATGTATCCTGTTTGAGAAATCTGTATGCAGGTCGAGAAGTAACAGTTCGAACTGGACATGGAACAACAGACTGGTTTTAAATAGGAAAAGGAGTATATCAAGACTGTATATTGCCACTCTGCTTATTTAACTTCTATGCAGAGTACATCATGAGAAACTCTGGACTGGATGAAGCACAAGCTGGAATCAAGATTGCCGGCAGAAATATCAGTAACTTTAGATATGCATCCTTATGGCAGAAAGGAAAGAAGAACTAAAGAGTCTCTTGATCAAAGTGAAAGAAGAGAGTGAAAAAGTTGATTAAAACTCAACATTCAGAAAACTAATATCATGGCATCTTGTCCCATTGCTTCATGGCAAATAGATGGGGAAAAAGTAGAAATAGTGGCAGACTTCATTTTGGGGGGCTCCAAAATCACTGTAGATGGTTAAATTAAAAAACACTTACTCCTTGGAAGAAAAGTTATGACCAACCTAAACAGCATATTAAAAAGGAGAGACATTACTTTGCCAACAAAGGTCCATCTAGTCAAAGCTATGTTTTCTCCAGTACTCATGTATGGATGTCAGAGTTGGACTATAAAGAAAGCTGAGCACCAAAAACTTGATGCTTTTGAACTGTGGTGTTGGAGAAGACTCTTGAGAGTCCCTTGGACTGCAAAGAAGTCCAACCAGTCTATCCTAAAGGAAATCAGGCCTGAATATTCATTGGAAGGACTGATGCTGAAGCTGAAACTCCAATACTTTGGCTACCTGGTGTGATGAACTGACTCATTTGAAAGGACCCTGATGCTGGGAAAGATTGAAGGCGGGAGGAGAAGGGGATGACAGAGGATGAGATGGTTGGATGGCATCACTGACTCAATGGACATGAGTTTGAGTAAACTCTGGGAGTTGATGATGGACAGGGAGGCCTGGTGACCACGGGGTTGCAAAGAGTTGGACATGACTGAGCGACTGAACTGAACTGATCCTGCTTGAGGACAGTTTCTCCTTCCTGAATACCTTCTGACTAATCCTGATATCAAATGTATATTATGGAAGTGGGTCTGGTAGGATCTTTCTATTGTTAAGTTCTAATCCTGTTACCCTAAAATGTAAATTATGGGAGTGGGTCTGGTAAAATTTTTACAACCTTGAGACATTCTTTTGATTTATTGTAATAACTAATTTAAAAAGTATGTAATTCCCTTGCCAATGACTACCAAATGGGGCATCCCCCCTCTGATGTCTATGTCAGAAACTTTCCCTGTCCCTTTTCATTCTTTAATAAAACTCTGCTACACAAAAGCTCTTGCGTGATCAAGCCTGGTCCCTGGTCATGAAGCTAAATCTTCTTCTTCGGAGATCGAGAATTCAGCATTGTTCAGCATAAGCTATCAATTGTAGAGTTATCCATTCAGCTGAATCATGATGTACTAATTGGGGACCCTCAGAAGCAGGCAGGTGAAACTGGAAGTGTTGTAAGAATGCACTTCTGGCCCAGGGGACAGTGTGAACTATGGCAGGAAGATGCCCAAAGTTCTACTGGGCCCAATACTCAGAGTGTGATGGCTCAGCCCTGAGAAAGCATATAAGGAAGAAGACATTAAGAAGGAGGGAAGGTCAGATGGAAAAGATTTTATAAACTTTAACCAGGCTTCTCTGTCCACGGAATTTTTCTAGGCAAGCATACTGGAGTGGGTTGCCATTTCCTTCTCCAGGGGATCTTTTTGACCCAGGGATCGAACGCTGGCCCTCCTGCATGGCAGGTGGATTCTTTACTGACTGAGCTACCAGGGAAGCCCCAAACTCTGCTAAGATGAGTAAATTTAATCTTAATGGCTGGGATTCATAGAAGGGCTTTCAACAGGAAGTGAAAATGGAATCAGATCCTGTTTGGATATATGTGCCGGATAGTGGCTGGTGAACTGCAGGAGAACAGGATGAAAGCTTTCCTAATATCTACAACATCAGCAAAGAAAACCCACCTCCAGGAAACTCACTTGTGGGAGGGAGATCCCAGCATGGCTCTGAGCCGGCCTCATCGGGCATTGTTGTTCCTGAGGGAGTTGGTGACCCAGCTCAAGGTCCACGAAGAGGCCCCCACACTACCCCCTCCGCTCTGAGCAGAAGTCAAAGACTTGAAGTCAATTTGGTCAGTTCCAGGCCTACAAGAGGCTGTGCCATTCAGGCACCACTGTGCTTTTTGATCCTCCTAACATCTGATCTGATAAAACGCAGTATCACCCGGCTTTGATGAACTGACAATGCAGGCTTTATGTTTTACTCTTTTCAGAACTTCATAAGTAACCCTGATGTACCGGAGTCCAGCCCTGGTTGGATCCAGGGATTCCCTCAGGATGACGGCTTCAGCGATTTAAAGGGATAGCGTCAGTGGAGAGAATCAGAGGCCTAATTATAATTGGTTTACCTGGGAAATCAATATACCCCAACGCTCAATTACTTTGGTCTGAAGAAAGAGTAAAGACAAAAGGAAAGAAAAGGAGACGAGAAAGAACGACACAGGGAGACCAAGCTTTGGTGAGCAAGGCCCGTAGCTTTATTTTTAGCAGGGACTTTTATACCTCAAGTTGTTCATAGAAGATAATGGGGGATGCAAAGTCATGTAAGGTCAGCAGACCTTAATCATTATTGCAAATACAAAGGCTTTAGGTGATTTACATCATCTTCTGGTCAGGAGACCTGCTAACATTTTTCTTCTGATAAGAATTAGTCAACCAGAAAAACGTATTTTCTCCAAAGGTGACTTTTCTTAGAGTTTAGTACCACTCCCCGAAAACACTAAACAGAGTTGCATTCCTATAGGTCAAGAGTGTCGTGGGGGGTAATTAAGGGAAGAATTTATTAGCTTAGGGGTCTAAGGTTATTATTAACATTAAAGCTTCTACTTATATTTCTTATATATCAACTATATGAATCAATACACTCCCAGGAACACAGTGGGTGAGAAATACGGAAACTTGGCAGCAGGCATTAACTCGACAAAGAATTCTTCTATTGGTTCTATTTTAACAATTTCTAACACCCCGGGAGGCTCTGCATTGTTAGAATAACTAAGTCTCCTTGTGCCTCGTTTGGCTGGGAGGCAGAAAACAATCACATGCATAGCTGTAGGGGTCCGGAAACTTGTTAGGCAGGTTAGAAAGCTTTCTGAGGAAAACACAATTGGAACACACCTTATTATACCCTGGAGACTTATAAACTAGAGCTCTAAGTTGCTTTTCTTATAGATAAGAGTGGTTGGGGATAGCCCCTCGTAGACTGTCAGAGGAGTTGGTGAAAGTCATGAAGCAGTAAAACAGACAGGTTTTGGGGTAGACGCTCAGGCAGGCCCAGAGGGGCACCCCTCGAGTTCTGGCTCGCCTTGCCCACCAGAACTCTCCCACATGACCTGGTCATGGGTGGGGACTCCCGTACTGGCTCCCGGCACTGATGCAGTACTAGGCTAGGGGGAATCAAAGAGATTCAACACATTCTCATCAAATATTCTTTACCATCAACCATGTTGCCAGAAAGTTTAGCATCGCGTTTCTCTTTCTGGGGAGGTTTTCGTTGTGAAGGTGAGAGAAATAGTCAATAGGCACAACTCCTGTCTCCAGACAGGCCTCAGACAAAGGAGAATTCCTCTGGTTTTAAAGACCTTCAGAGAGGATTTCAGTCACTCTCAGTGATGCCTGAGCTCCGACACTGTGAAATGAGGACTCACAAACAAAACAAAAAAAACAATTCCAGACAGGTAAAGAAACTTTATTCAAAATGATTACAGCAATAAGTAGAATGATCCAACCTCTACACTGACAAGTTTTTAAAGCTCAGGAGTAAGAAGTCTTTCCTTCCATGGAGGAGACAGATGACTGGGACAGACACAGAGGGAGGATGGGGTCAATATATGATCAGACAGGTGAGCAGAGGACATCTCTCCTCCTGCTCAGCTGATTCCTGAAATCTGCAAGGACCGTTTTTCTCATTTGTAATGCTTGCCCACCCTTAGGCACAAGGCAAATGTCACTAATCTCTGGGATGGAGAGCAGCTTAAATAGACTTTGGGTAAGTCAAATCAATAAGCATTTTCTTCCAACTGATTATTGGGGGAAACTTTCAGCAAAACATTAATGAGAAAAAAAAGCAATTTTGAGGACTGTGTCTTGTTTCCTCTGGGTTACATATGTATCTATATACCTGCATAACACCTATATAATGAACATAAATTTCCATTAGTATACTAATATATATATATATGTATACGTACATATATATATATATTAGTACGTATACATATATATGTATATGTATGTATATATATATGTACATATACATATATATATATAAAATATATGTATCTGCTATATATCTACATATTTACCATACACCTATAGACCTTAAATATATGTATTGTATATTCCCTGATGGCTCAATGGTAAAGAATCCACCTACAGTGAAGGAGACGCAGGAGATGTGAGTTCAATCCCTGGGTCAGGAAGATTCCCTGGAGGAAGAAATGGCACTTCAGTAATCTTGTCTGTAAGACTCCATGGACAGAGGAGCCTGGCAGTCAACAGTCCATGGGGTCGCAAAGAGTTGGACACGACTGAGCACAAACATGAGATACTATCTGTACCTCAAATTTAAAATAAATTTATTGGAAAATGCCAAAGGGATTTTTAAAAGATCAAGAAGGGAAATTTTATCTTTGGGAGGAAATTTTCACATCATCAAGATGAAAAATACAATTTGTCAAAGAATTTTCATATCAGGACTTTCCAACTCAAAAATCCGGGGTTTGCAGAAAGGCTGGGATAGAACTGGTGGATGATTCTGGAGGGCCTCAGTAGTCACCCTGCCTGTCACTCACCAGTGATGGTCAAGTTTATTTCAACAGTCATGTAAATACCACACATCTAGCTCCCATGGAGCCATTCACAGACAGGAGAGGGCACGGCTGCAGGTCTCTGCTCTCTAAAACCTACCCTACAACACACGACGGAAAATTAATAAGAAGTCAGGGGCTGGGTGGTTGGGCTTTCTTGTGTACTTGACGGTCATGGTGTTGGTACAAGATGTGTATTCCACGTGTGAAGTGTCACAAATCTTCCGTGAGTTAGAAGATTCTGGCGGCCCATCTATAATCTCGAGAGACTCTTTATCACAGTTGAGGCTGTTGGAGCAGAGGAAAAAGCAGGCATCAGCCTTTGGAATTGTGGTCCCTCCAGCAGGCAGCCTCCCCACCTGGACCAGACCCAATCACATAGCTTTGCTCACCAGACTTCTCAGGCTTGATGCCCACAGGGAAGGAGACTCACCCTTCTGGAGAGGGGCGTCACCCAGGACCCTCCCCTCACATGACTCCACATCTCCTGGGAAGCCCCACTGATGGCTCAGGGAAGCCCACCCTGGCCTTTGGGATCAGGACCCACTGGAGGGCACAGTACGGCCAACCCTGACCATTTCCTTGGACAAGCAGAGTCAGGGGAGGCTCAGATACGAGTGTGTAACACCACTCCTGGTTCACCCTCTGCACCTCTAGCACAGGGGGCCTAGGACCCCTCGTGGCCTCCAGGACCTGCAGAGGTGAGAGGGGCGGCCAGCTCTCCCTGCTGTGGGCAAAGTGCACACACGGGGTGTCACACTCCTGCTGAGGTCTCCGTCTCCTCCTCTTGCCCATCAGACCTGACCCCACCCTGTCTTCCTCTCTCAGCTACCAGAGTGTGTCCCACCCAGGAGGAAGACTGGAGCCTCTCTGGGTTAAAACGAGACACAGAAGGGACATCTCACCAGGACACACGCTTGACACTCTCTAAGTTAGTTGAGCTAACTTTTAGTTAGTTAGCTGTGCCCTCCCCTGTTTAGTTAGTTTACTCTTAGACTGATTCCTTCCTTGGTGCCAAGGACAGTGAGAACAAAAATAAATCTCTGCAAAAGTGGAGAGGTCAATCAGGGGAAGTTTTCCATATAAACTATCCCTCTGGCCATAATAGAAATGCGATGCAGGAAATGCCTGCCTCCTTCAGCCGTGGGGTGTGGTTTGGGGAGATGGTCTGAGCCCTGCTGTGGGGCAGGCATCTCCAGGTTGTCCTCACATGGAGCAGCTCCTCCGCCCAGTGGGAGACCTGACCTCACAGAAGGTCTGGAGGGACAGGGCCCTCAGTCACTAGAGAATATCACCTGTCTCAACCGCCACCCTGGACCGCATGTGGCCAGCCATGGAAATGTGGCTCCTGTGTTTGTATCTATGAAGACTAACCTGCTATAGAAGTGCTGTATTTTATTGCTACCTTGCAAATGCTTTTTGTTGCCACGTCATTTCATTCACTTTTCCCGTTATCATTCATTTACTCTTTCTTTCTTTCAATGCTTCATGCATTCATTTATTCAGTCGTTAGTTAAAAAATTATTCCCTGACCCCCCCCAAAGATTAAGCTGCTTTCTCTAGAGCAAATTTAGACATAAGCAAGAGTGATGTTATGCTGTCAATCTGAGAGAGTCATTTCCTAGGCAGGTTGATAAGAAGTCTAGGGGTCCCCAAGGAGAGAGGGGTCTGGAATTCTCAGGGAGGAAGAAAGAACAAACTTTTTTTTCCTCATGAAATTAAAAGACACTTACTCCTTGGAAGAAAAGTTATGACCAACCTAGATAGCATATTCAAAAGCAGAGACATTACTTTGCCAACTAAGGTACGTCTAGTCAAGGCTATGGTTTTTCCTGTGGTCATGTATGGATGTGAGAGTTGGACTGTGAAGAAGGCTGAGCGCCGAAGAATTGATGGTTTTGAACTGTGGTGTTGGAGAAGACTCTTGAGAGTCCCTTGGACTGCAAGGAGATCCAACGAGTTCATTCTGAAGGATATCAGCCCTGGGATATCTTTGGAAGGAATGATGCTAAAGCTGAAACTCCAGTTCTTTGGCCACCTCATGCGAAGAGTTGACTCATTGGAAAAGACTCTGATGCTGGGAGGGATTGGGGGCAGGAGGAGAAGGGGACGACAGAGGATGAGATGGCTGGATGGCATCACTGACTCAATGGACGTGAGACTGAGTGAACTCCGGGAGTTGGTGATGGACAGGGAGGCCTGGCATGCTGCGATTCATGGGGTCGCAAAGAGTCGGACACGACTGAGCGACTGAACTGAACTGACATTCCTTAGGAATATGTAACAATAATGTATCCTGCCTGAGGACAGTCTCTGGATTAAACCTTCTGGCTAATTCCGTTATCTTAAAATGTAGATTATGGGAGTAGGTCTGGTGAGGTCTTTACAACCTCCAGACATTCTTTGGACTCACTGGAGAGTATATAACTTCATTGCTAACACTAGAAAGAGTGTACTCTTTCTGACCCCTTCTGATGCGTATGTCAGAAGTTTTCTCTATCTCCTTTATACTTTAATAAAACTTTATTACACAAAAGCTCTGAGCAATCAAGCCTCCACTCTGGCCCCGGATTGAATTCTTCTCCTCTGGGGGCCAAGAATCCTGATGTCTTCCGTGATTCAACAACAGCCTTTCAAATTCCCCCAGAGATTTGCAGGGATTAATGGATGGGGCACAAATCCGAGAAAAATATGCCCAGCTGTGGACAGAGTCAGAGCAGGGGTTTCCGGTGTGATGGAAAAGTTCTTCGTCCAGTGAACTTGTGAACTAGGAAATGAGGACCCTAAGCAGCAGGTGGTGAGTCTGGGAGAAGTGGAAGACGCCTTCTAGGCAGAGGGGACAGTGTGAGCAAAGGCTCAGAGCTGCCCAACAGTCTGGTGGGTCCACATCTCAGTGTGAGCTGGCTCAGCTCAGAGAGGGGGCAGAGGGGAGAAGAGGTTAGAAGGGAGGGGAGATCAGGGGTCCCCTGGAGGGATCTGAAAGTCATGCAAGGAGGGTCAGCTTTATGCAGAGTGCAGAGGGCTTCACAGGGTCATCAGCAGGAGTGAGCTAGAGTCAGGATGTGCCTGGATGTGTGTGCTGGGTGGTGCAGGGGAAACGGAAAGGGGCAAAGAAGGACACCTTCCCATAAAACCACAACATCAGCAAAGACCACTTACTGGACATAGCGTACTTCCAAAAGAATTTTGTAACCTGGGTCCATCTTGATGATCCAGAGGCATTCCGTATGCAGTCCCAGATAGGGGAGGATCACTCCATATTCCTCTTCATAAAGGTCCCCACACAAATGTTTATCTTTAACTGAAGAGAGAATTACAGGTGCCCAGGAGCAGCACTAGGCCGGCGGGGAGGGTACCACCCCTGGGTGCCACACCACCGTACGTGGTCCTAACTTCCCCTTCCGCCAATCACAAAGGAACCTCCAGGGTCTAAGTCTGGAGTCCCCCAAAAGTGAATCTTATCTTGTACTCTGCAGCACATAGCAAACCCACACACACGTTACTGCAATTTGTTCTGACACCTGAATATAGAAGAACTTCAAACTTGCATGATGGAACATTTTTCATCAAGTGAGAATAAAGACAGTACTTTCCTCAGAGGTGTTTATCATCAAAAGACTTCCTATTTGTAAAAAATGCTCAGCGAGTACCTGGGGCAGAAGTCATCAGGGAAATCAATCGATCATCAGTCGATCAATTATCAATCATCAGTCAGCCCTCTCATCAGGAGGAAGCCTGTCCCTCTGCCCAGAACTCCTCCTGCTGCCAGCACACCCTCTGCCTGGACACGGTGATGCCCCTCAGGCCTCCAGGCTCTGGCCATTGGAGGCAGCTCTGTCATCCTGGGACACCGGTGCTGTGGAGAGGTGGTCCCACTCCTGCCCAGTGAGGTTGTGCAGGCAGGAGGGCAGGGGAGGCTTTTAGGCTGTGGAGGAGGAAAGGTGGGGAGGGGAGGAGGAGCACGGTGGGAGTCATGAGAGGTCAGGGGGTATGGGACCCTAAGGACTGTTAAAACCAAGGCTGAAGGTCAGCTCCAGAAATGCCAAGTTCCTTGGCCTTGGTTTACCAAAATGGTAAAGTGTTTTCAGGAGAGCTATTGAAACTGCAACCCCCAAGCACTTCTCTGTGTGATGAGCAGGAAAGGATGAAATAATATCTGTGCACTTACAGAGAAGCCCGTCAGTTGAATCTGATGAGGCTGAAAGAAACAAACAAAAAAACACAAAGTCAAGATGACAACGTAGAAGTTTCGGTAGAGTCAAGCCTTTTGCGTAGACAACGTGGAGAAGGGCTGAGTCTCAAGGAAGATGCAGAGCACGACAGAGAAGCCTGGCTGTCCCTGTCCCCAGGACAAACCTGGTCTCATAGGGGCAGGGCAGCATGGAGGCCTGGCCCTCCACCTTCAAGACGCCCTCATCCAGCTGCTTTCTCCTGGTCTCTCCGATTCCACCATGTCTCCTGCAATGCCCCGACTCCGGAGGCAATTAGAGGTCAGCACTAGGGGTGCTGACCCGTCTGTCCTGATTTCCCCAAGAATTTCCCAGTCTGAGCATTGTAAGACCCTCTCCCGAGAAACCTCTCCAACCTGGTCACAACAAGACATTTCATCACTCTAATGAACGTGAACTGTTTGGACAATTCTTTACTGAGGTCAGTGACCAATTTGAGGTTGAACAAAATGAAATGGATTTTCTGCTAGAGAGAAGTGAACCATTTGAATTTATGAAGTTTCACAGTACCAGGGAACTGAATCCAGGGCTTGGGTCAAGGGTGCTGATCCAGCCCCTCAGGCTCCACCATTGATGAGATCCTGGCCTGTCCTCACGATGTGATCAGTGGGCACAGACCGTGCATGAATCAGATGGCCCTGGGGCTTAGAGCAGCTCAGATGAGAGCTGGATGGCTTTAGACAAGGCATTTGTTGTCACAAACCTCAGTCCATTCACTTATAACTGGAAATTTAATACTAACAGCCTCCTTGGTTCCAGAGGACAGTCCACACATACACAGCTCAGTGCCCATCCCAGAGAGGCTGTCCACTATGCTCCCTGCCACTGTCAACCTCCCACCACATTCATATCCTTTCCCATAGACACTGCTTTCCTCAGTAAATCAAAATCAACAAACGCTCTGGAAGCTATGTGACCATAGATGTCATCCAGGACACCGGGAGCTGTCTCCAGCTGCCCGTCCTGAGTACCGAAGTGGCATAGGACTGGGGGCCACAAAGGAAACCTCCCCACCCTCCATGGATGGATGGGGCATCCATCACATTGGCTCTGAAAATACAAATCAAGATTTCTCTGAAAGCAGATCTCAAAGGCAGAATCACACATCTTCACATCGTGGACCCACACGTCTGGTGACCTCCTCTGATTTGAATCTGACATCCCGGCTTTGAAGCAGGGGAAGCAGGAGCCCCATGTAGGAGTTCACCCCAAAACATGCTGCCTTGATCTGTTGATTTGAACTGATGGTGCTTGAGAAATGGCAGAGGCAGGAAGGCTCTGATGGACTTGTTTTTACCTATGAGCTGCCCACAAAGTGTCCCAGGAGAGAACTGCAACCACCAGCCACCACCCGCCCACCCCCACCTCACCCAAGACCAGGGAGATGGGAAGGTCCTGATCACAGGAGACTGGGATAAATGCTGAAATGGATCTGTGCTCACACGCTGACAGCGCAAGCCTGTCCTCCCCACCTGCCTCCCACCCAGCTCCTAGTCATGACCACAGTTGTCTGCAGGGGAGCAGGGGATGGGGAGGGAAGCAGAGTGTGGGTTGATGAAAAGAGCAGTCTGAACAGAAAAGGGGAGAGAAGAGGGAAGGACAGAATGAGACCCACAGAGAACAAGGAAAGAAGGAGACAGAGGCTTCCCTGAAGGCACGGCTGTCTTCTTCTTTCCCTGTAGCACTGAAAATCCTCATGGGTCCCTATGTGTTTAGTGCAGGCCCAGCGCCCAGCCCCCTGCAGGGCTAAGACCCCCGTCAGGAGGTCCTCAGCCCTGCTGGAGCTGCTGCTCCTGCGGGTCATTCCTGAGCTCATGTTGCTGCCACGTCTCCCTCCCTGGGGGCAGATGCTGAGCACCCATCTGTCCTGGGATTTCTCCAGGGGCCTCTGTTTCCCCTTGGATGCCCCCTCCAATCAGGTCCAGCCTGAGTCCCACCTCCCGCACCCACACCATCACACTTCCAAGACCCATGAAAAGCTGCCCACAACTGGTTCACCTCCTCCAGGTCTGGACTGAGGACTGGCTGTCCCACCGGGCATCACAGGGGATACTGGCATAAGGCTGAGGTAGAGGGGAGGCAGGGGGCCCAGAAAACACATGTCAGAACAAGGAGAGAGAGCCCAGAAAATGTTTAAGAGTCATTATATGCTCAGCCCTGGGTCATGGCCATGCTGCTGAACCCTCCTTCTCCAGGCCAGGCTGAGGGTGCCATCTCCTTGGAGGAGGGCAGCTTGCAGACCCTCTTCTTGGGCAAAAAATGAACTGCACAGAATCTCCAGTTGAACAGGAAGCAGAGAGGCCTGGGGGCAAGGGGCTGGGGGCCAGGCTTTACCTGTGCTGAGCAGCAAGGCCCAAGGGATGACACTGGACAGCTTCATCTTCACAGCCTGGCACCAGCCTCAGCAGTGAGCCTGGCCCCGGAGGCCTGGGGCTATATATACACAGCAGCTGACACCTGACCTCCTCCTCCCCTGGAGCCCAGCCCGGCAAGGCTGCAGGAGCCCTGGGTTCTTTAGGAGAAACGGGTTGCCTGCTGCTTGCCTTTGTCTTTGTCAGAGATTTTCTGTGTCCTTTCCCACCCAGACTGGGAAATGATGGCCTGTTTCTTCTCTCCCTCTCCTGTTTTTGTGGTCCTCAATGAAGGTTGGCAAATTAGCCACAGACCACCAGGATGCCCTGTTTGCAGGGCCCTCTTCCCTGGGGTTCAGCTGCAGCGTGTCCACCTCTAGTTACTTCATAAACCTCAGCACGACTTGGATGGAGAGGAACAGAGACCCAGAGAGACCAAGGGGCTTGCCCACATCCCAGGGTGCCAGTGGCAGAATCAGGACCAGTCTATCTTGGCCGCCTGGTCTTAAGAGCCCTCCTGTGTCACTCAGGGCAGAGGCAGGTAAACAGCCCCCCGTCTGCTCCAGGTGTGGGTCACAATTGGTGGGGCAGCTGGAGTACATGTCAGCCTGTGTGTGGTGTGTCCACAAGGGAGAAAGGTGTGCATATGTTGGCATTTATTCTATACTTATACCAAGACCCACATGGTTCAGACTAGTGAGGGTGTTACAGTTATAAGAACCCAGAAGAGCTCCTTGTTGAAAACATGCATCAGAATCTCAACACGTGGAGGATATATAAGCCAACTTTCTACCAGGTATTTATCCAAGGAAATGAAAAGATGTCCACACAGAATGCTGTGTATGAATATTCATAGTTGCCTTATTCTATCAAAGAGTGGTAAAAACCCAAATGTGCATCCATCCATCCATCATCGAATGCATAAATTAAACATGGTCTGTCTATACAATGGAAGTCATTCTCCCATTTAAAGGAACAGCAGGCCAATTGCCTTTCAAGGACCATTACAATTACACACCAACCAGGAGAACACAATGTCCATATTCCTGAAGGTAAGCAACTCTGAATTTGATTAAATTTTTCAGAATTCCTTGGAGATTAGAAACGCTCATAAATCAACTTTTAAAATGTGCATTTCTCCAAATTTCAGTAATTTGGTCTCTTTTCCATGTGTCTAGCTCAGCGCTAGGCCTCTGGTGAAATGTCTGTTCATGCATATCTTTGGGCCAGTTTCTATTAGTATTGCATCACTCACTTTTCCTTATGGGTTGTAGAAACTGCCTGTTCTAAGTCTTATCTTTCTTTACAGAAGCCCTAATGGGTTCACAGTGGGAGAAACATTCCACCTCAAGCAGAGCCCAGGGAAGCTGCCTGAGCCATCTGGTCACTCAAGCTCTCCTGAGGAGGAGGCTGATTAGACAGGGTCTCCCTCTCGGAAAACAATGCTGGTTCTGCGTCAGGGGTTAAGCTCCCTGGTTGTGACTATGATAACAGGCAACAATTCCTCACAGTTCCCCTTCCATCTAGAATCTCTCTTTCCCTATAAATTCCAGGTTCCTTTCACACTCTCCTACACACAGAATGCTTCCTGGCCCTGGTCTGTGGAGAGGCCAAGGAGCTGCCCATGGATGGAAGTGCCTGGATGGAGGGAATGCGGGAACCATGGAAGGAAGGCAGGTCCTCATCTTACCTCCCAGCCCAAGCAGCCTGTCTTCATCCTACGTCATCCCACATCAGGCCCGCTGTCCTCCCCTGCAGTGTCCATGCTGTGCTGTGGCTGCCTGGGGGGAAAATCCAGTCCCTTTTCTAGGGGCACTCAGGAATCAAAGTCTCAGGTTCCTAAATTCACAACAGCCTCTGGAGAAAATTTATGGGGTAACAGCAGCTTTTGAGGACTTCCGTCTCTCAGATGGTTGTCCCAAACCTCATACCTGGTTTCTGAGGTTCCTAAACAGGCCTGGTCTCCTTGCTTCTAGCCCCTTCCCTGTGGACTGCTCCCTGGCACACCTCTCCTCTCCTCTCCATGAGATGCACTGGGTGTCTGCACCTGGCTCAAAGACCCCCTAAGTACCTCCTGCTCTATCAGAGCTTCCCAGTACTCTCTTTCTAGATCGTCCCATGGGTAGGCATCATCTCCTTCTCAGTGACCACAGTTTTATTCTCAGGGAGGAGCTGAAGGGTCTGCTGGGCATTTAGTAAGCTGCCTTCCCAGAACCACAGGTTTTTTCAGCGTCTGTTCCCCTTGCATGTGTCACAGGCCTTGGGAGAAGCTGACCCCAGACCCAGCTCCAAGGACTGGCCTCAGTGGTGAAGGAGGTGGTGTGAGTGTCCCCAGGAAGCTCCCCATCCTGGCAATGGTGCAAGAATGAGCATGTCCCCAGGTGAAGGGACAGGGGAGGTCTGGCTGCAGGGGAGGTGGGAGAGGTCTGCTCCACATCCTCCCCACTGAGGGTGAGGCCAAGTCACAAGGGAGGCAGAGCAAGAGGATGGTGGGCCGCCAGTCCAGAGCCGCTGGGCAAGCTCGCCCCAAAGCCCCTCCCTTCCAGCTCCAGGGGGCACTGCCCGTCCTTGTGGTTGAAGGCGTTTGGGATGGCATGTCAGTCTTTTGAAGGAGGAAATATCCTCACCTCTTCAAGGTGCCATGAATCCCAGAACAAAAAAGTGTTCCTAAATTTTCTTAGAGAGTCTTAAAAAAAGAAATACATTCTATCCCCTTTTTGAATCCTCAAGCTGGCAAACCTGCTCCAGCCCTGTTTTTGTCCGTGTGTTTGTGTGGAATAAAAGCAAAAATTTCAAATCCTGCAACAGAAAATTGACCAAGGGTGATGCCAGCCATTCTATATTGCTCGTAATGTAATGGAATTCCTTCCAAAGACTCATCAGTAAAGAAGCCGTCTTGCTAGGTGTTTTTCATAGCTGTACTTTATGATGTTAAGCTTGTACCCGTCAGTGAGTGGTTTCTAAGAGTTTTATTTGACATCATTAATGGTTACAGAATTTTGTTTCATTTGTTTTGAATCTATTGATGTGTCATTGTAGATTTTATGTTTATTCTGTTAACCTGACAAGTTCCTCTAAATAGGTTTTTGGTGTATCGTTGCACTCTTGGAATAAATCCTTATGCTTTACAAATATTATCACACTACTACATTCAGTTTCTAAAACTGTATTCTATTTCATTTTTTGCTCTTATATTGACATCTATGTTCTTGAATTAGATTGCATGACATTTTCTTTCCTGTACTGTTCTTTCCCATTACATGTATCAGATTATACTTACATCAGATTATTCTAAATTTATAAAATGAGCTGGGTACCCTTTTCACTTCCTCAAGATATCTTGGAAAAGTTAAAGGTCATCGAAACAGTGAATTTCATTGTTAAACTCTCTGGAACTATCAACTTTCTGAAAAGAAATCTTCTCATTATTAATTCCATTTTTTTTTTAAATTATGAAAGTATGATAACATATTTGCAGGAGATTTGGAAAATGTAGAACAAAGTTTTATATAGGTTATGTTCAGCTCAGCCTAGAATGGAAGAAATATGATTCCCAAGTTAACCTGTGTGAAGACTGGCTGGAATGAAATGCAGTATGTTACAGGATCATTGAAAATGCATGTGTGAACCTATACTCAGTCACTCATTCATTCATTTAAGAATTGCAACTTGGACACTGGAGTCCACAGTGGTATAGCCACACAACTAATAAATAAATGATAAGTTAAATGACTGAGGGATTTACACAAGGTAAGTGAGGGCGGAAACGGAGTGAGATCCCTGCACCTAAGAGATGTCAGGAAGATGATAAGGTAACGTTAGCCCTCAGTCTGAACCATGGTATCCTATATGAGGGGGTTCTGGCAGAGGGCGTGTGAGTCAAAAGGGTTGGACTGATGCGATCCTGGCAGATGAGATCGTGTGACAAAGGCATGGAGTTGCCCCAAATTCTTCAGTCTCCAAAACTCAATGTGTGATGGTCCAGCATTGAGAGGAACAGAGGGAAGAGGTTAGAAGGGAGGGAAGGTCAGAAAAGGAAAGATTTTGGAAAACTAGGCTAAGGTGGGTAAACTTTGTCCTGAAGACAGAGATCCATGGAAGGGTTTTCAACAGAAGTGCAAATGGAATCAGATGTGTTTAGATGTGTGTGCTGTTTGGTGAACTGGAAGAGACCAGGGTGGGATTTTTCCTAAAATCCACAACATCAGCAAAGAAACCCCACCTCCAGGGAACTCACTTGAGGAAGGAAGACTCCAACATGGCTTTCTGAGCTGGTCTCATCAGGATGGTCCAGAGAGACGAGTGGTGCTCTCAGGGGATTTGATGACCCTGCCCAACTCTGGGAAGAGACTCTACATCCCCCAACTCTCCAAAGAGAACAAGGTAACACAGAAGAGGATTCGGGTGTGCCCTTGTGTGTGGGGTTTGTGTCACACGGGCAGATATTATGCTTCTTGGTCCTCCTAACATCCTGGCCTCTGGTAAAATGCAGCATCAAAACCTGAATCTGGGAATATTACTAAGCCATAAAAAAGCACAAATTTGAGTCAGTTCTAGTGAGGTAGATGACCCTAGAGCCTGCAATAGACAGTGAGGAAAGTCAGAAAGAGAAAAATAAATATTGTAGATTAGCACATATATATGGGATTTAGCTTCCAAGGTCAGACGAGATTGGCCACATTCAGGATGGCATGGGCATATCAAACCCATCAATCCTAAAGAAAATCAGTCCTGGATGTTCACTGGAAGGACTGATGCTGAAGCTGAAGCTCCAATACTTTGGCCACCAGATGTGAAGAACTGACTAGTTGGAAAGGACTCTGGTGCTGGGAAAGATTGAAGGCAGGAAAAGGGAACAACAGAGGGTGAGATGGTTGGATGGCATCACCAACTCAATGGATAAGATTTTGAGCAAGCTCTGGGAATTGGTGATAGGGAAGCCTGGCGTGCTGCAGTCCTTGGACTCACAGAATTGGATATGACTGAGTGACTGAACCAAAGCTGATGTGATTTGGGGCTTGGGTTCACATAGTAAAGAATCTGCCTGCTAATGCAGGAGACCTGGGTTTGATCCCTGGGTCTGGAAGATCCCCTGGAGAAGGGAATGGCAACCCACTCTAGTATTCTTGCCTGAAAAATTCCATGGACAGAGGAGTCTGGCAGCCTACAGTCTATGGGTTTGCAAAGAGTTGGACATGCTTCAGCCACTAACACTTTACTTATGGGATCTAGAAAAATGGTATAGATGAACCTAATGGAGATGCAGATATAGAGACTGGACCTGTGGACACAGTAGTACAGGGAGAGAGTGGGACGAATGGAGAAAGTAGCATTAACATATATACACTAACATGTGTAAAATGAGTAGCTGGAGAGAAGCTGCTCTATAACACGGGGAGCCCAGTCTGGTGCTCTGTGAGGACCTAGAGGGGTAGGATGGAGGCGGGGAGGGAGGCTCACGAAGGAGGAGATGTATGTAAAATTACGGCTGATTCATGCTGTTGTATGGCAGAAACCAGCACAACATTGTAAAAATTAAAAACCAACCAAACAACCAACCAACAAAAACCCCTGAATCTGATGATCCCACAAACAAAACACGTTTTACTCTTTGCAGATCTCTTTAAGACACCGAATGTAGTTCTAGTTGGCCAGTGGGCTTTAGAAGAAATTTAATGTATCACCATCAAATATACTTTATCATCAACCACATTGTCAGAAAGTTTAGCAGAAAGATGCTCCAATGTCTCTACTCTGTCTTAGAGGTTTATCTTGGGCACAAAAGGGAAATAGTAAATAGGCAAAGTAACTATCCGAAGACAGGCCTCAAAAAATAAAAACCTCTATGATTTTAAAGAACTTCAGAAGAGGTTCCTCTCATTCTCACTGATGTCTGATTCTCTAACCTGTGACATGAGGACATTTAGAGTAAAAGAACAAATCCAGACCAGGTAAAGAGACTTTATTCAAAATGATTATAATGACAAGTGGAATGATCCAACAACAAGACTGGCAAGTACCGAAAACTCAGGAGTGAGGAGTCTTTCTTTGCAGGGAAGAGACAGAAGGCTGGAAAGCATGGAGGAGACCGGATGGGACGAGGAGGTGTGACAGACAGGTGACCAGGATGTGTCTCTCCTCGTGGTCAGCTGATTCCAGAAGAGTCTTCCAGGAAGATTGTTTTCATCTGCAACACTTGTCCACTCTTAGGTGTGAGCACGATCACTAAGCTGTGGATGGAGAACTTAACCAGAGTTTGGTTAAGTCAGTTACACAGGGGCTTCCCTCATAGCTCAGTTGGTAAAGAATCCGCCTGCAATGCAGGAGACCCTGGTTCAATACCTGTGTTGGGAAGATACCTTGGAGAAGGGATAGGCTACCTACTCCAGTATTTGTGACTTCCCTTTTGACTTGGGGAGCCTCCCTCGTGGCTTAGATGGTAAAAGCATCTGCCATGATGCGGGAGACCCGGGTTCAATCCCTGGGTCAGGAAGATCCCCTGGAGAAGGGAATGACAACACACTCCAGTATTCTTGCTTGGAAAATTCCATGGATGGAGAAACCTTATAGGCTACAATCCATGGGGTCACAAGAGTCAGACACGACTGAGTGGTTTCACTTTCACTTTCTTGCCCTTGTGGCTCAGCTGGTAAAGAATCAGCCTGCAATGCAGGAGACCTGGGTTCGATGCCTGGGTTAGGAAGATCCCCTAGAGAAGGAAAAGGCTACCCACTCCAGTATTCTGGCCCGGAGAATTCAATGGACTGTATAGTCCATGGGGTCGCAAAGAGTTGGACATGACTGAGTGACTTTCACTTCTCTTCAATTAAACAAACATTTTCTTCCCATTGATAAGTGGGGGAAAAGTTTAGCTGATCATTAATGAGAAAAAAGAAACAGTTTTGAGAAACTGTGTCTGATTTGCCCTAGGTGACACATGTATATATTTGTACACACAAATATTTGGTGAACAGAATATACATTTTGTGTAGTAAATGGCGAATATACATCCTGCTATATATATATCCTAAGATACATATGTGCGTTATATCTATATATCTGGTAAATATATACATTTTATATAGTATACTATGTGTAGTACACATTTTAAATGTACACACTAGAAATGCTTAAGGTTATAAGATCCAGAAAGGGAAATTTTCTATTTGGGAGGAATATGGGACATAATCAAAGGGAAGAGTAAAATTTGAAAAGAATTTTCATATGGGTCTTTCCAATTCCAGTATCTCACATGCAGAATGTTGAGAATGAGCAGGTGGATGTCTCTGGAGAGACTCACTGGGTCATCCTGACTCTCGCTCACCCAGTGATGATCATGCAGAACTTAGACTCGACCTTACTTCCGCAGTCATGTAACAGCCACATGCCCAAGTGGCCACAGCCACGCACGGACAGGAGAGGGCACGTCAGCAGACCCCTGTCCATCTCACCTACCTGATGGATGCCCGTAGTAAAATATATCAAAAGAAGATGCTGGCTGGTTGGAACTTCTGTAGTACTTCACGGTCATGACATTGGAAGAAGATCGAAACGCCAGGTGTCCCCCTGAACAGAACTTCCCAAATGTGGTACTGTCTGGCAGCCCATCTATGATTTCCACATACTCTTCATTACAGTTGAGGCTGTTGGAACAGAGGGAAGGGCAGGCATCAGCCTTGGGAATCGTGGTCCCTCTGGCAGGCAGCCTCTCCTGTCTAGACCCCACACAATCACACTGCTTTGTGCACCAGACTTCCCAGGCTGGTGCCCATGGGGAAGGAGACTCATCCTTTAGGAGTGGGTGGTGGTCACCCAGGACCCTCGCCCCCACAGGGGCTGCAGGTGACTCTTTGCCTCCTGGGCAACCCCAATGATGGGGCTCAGTGAAGCCCACCCAGGACTCTGGGATCAGGAGCCATGGGAGGGCACAGTACAGCCAACCCTGAGGACCGTTTCCTTGGGTAACAAGCACAGAGTCAGGTGAGGCCCAGACAGGCGTGTGTGATGCCACTCCTGCTTCACCCTCTGCACCCCTAGCACAGGGGGCCCAGCACCCCCTCTTGGCCTCCAGGATCTACAGAGGTGAGAGGGGCGTCCAGCTCTCCCTGCTGTGGGCAAAGTGCACACAGGGTTGTCACACTCCTGCTGAGGTCTCCGTCTCCTCCTCCTGCCCATAAGATCTGACCCCACCCTATCTTCCTCTCTCAGCCACCAGCATGTGTCCCACTCAGGAGCGAGGTTGGAGCCTCTCTGGGCTAAAACGAGACACGGAAGGGACATCTCACCAGGACACACACTCAGCTCGCTCTATACTAGCTCGCTCTTGGACGGACTGATTCCTTCCTAGTCCCATATCCAAAACTGGTCTTGGAGAGTGTCAAAGAGACAACAATGAAAACTTTTAGAATAATCTATCCCTCTGATCCTAACAGAAATGGTGATGTAGGAAATGCCTGCCTCCTTCAGCCCTGGCGTGTGGTTTTGGAAGATGGTCTGAGCCCTGCTATGAGGCAGGCATCTCCAGGTTGTCCTCCTCACATGGAGCAGCTTCTCCGCCTAGTAGGAGACCTGACCTCACAGAAGGACATGGCCCTCAGCTATAAGATGATAGAACTAATCTCAGCCTCCCCTGACAGTGACCTTTATTCCACAAATAATGAAAATGTCACTTCCAGGTTAAAATATATGAAGAATAACCTGCTACAGAAATGCTGTAACTATTGTTACTTTGGAAATACCTTCTGGAGCGTTATAAATTCCTTCATACTTTCAAACATGTATTTGATCTTTCATTCAGTTATTCACTCCTAAGTAAAACAAGCCAACAAGCGATAGACATGCATCCTAGGAGAGACAAACGCAGACATCAGCAGGAGTGATGTTATGCTGTCAGTCCCCCAGAGTTTTGCACGGATTAATGGATGGGGCACAAATCCAAGAAAGATCTGCCCAGCTGTGGACAGAGTCAGAGCCAGGGTTTCCGGTGTGATGGAAAAGTTCTTCCTCCAGGGAACTCGTGAACTAGGAAATGAGGACCCTAAGCAGCAGGTGGTGAGTCTGGGAGAGGTGGAAGGTGCCTTCCAGGCAGAGGGGACAGTGTGAGCAAAGGCTCAGAGCTGCCCAACAGTCTGGTGGGTCCACAGCTCAGTGTGCGCTGGCTCAGCTCAGAGAAGGGGCAGAGGGGAGAAGAGGTTAGAAGGGAGGGGAGATCGGGGTCCCCTGGAGGGATCTGAAAGCCATGCAAGGAGGGTCAGCTCTATGCAGAGGGCAGGGGGCCATGCAGGGTCGTCAGCAGGAGTGAGCTGGAGTCAGGATGTGTCTGGATGTGTGTGCTGGGTGGTGCAGGGGAAACAGAAAGGGGCAAAGAGGGACACCTTCCCATAAAACCACACCATCAGCAAACAACACTCAACTGAGCACTGACCTGAGAAATGGAATTGTCAGTACAATTGTATAACCTCTCTCCAAGAGGATGGTCCAGGTACACTTTGGCTCCCATGAGGAATAGCTGGAGATCCACCCAGAGAAGTTTCTGCGGACACCCCCACATTTTCTAGCCTCTACAACAGAAGGCAGGTTTCTGGGTGCCCAGAGGCTGTGACAAGCCCTGGGTTGGAGGCGGGGGTTGCTGTGCCGTTCCTGTGGCCACACCATCATTAAACCTTGTGATTTCCGGATTCCAGAAATCACAGATCAACATCAATGATCCAAGTCTAATGACCTCCAAAAGAGTGATTTTGATGTTTTACTCTTTTAAACATTTAAAAGGGAACCATACCCATCACTGAAATTTGTTTTGACCCCTGAAAACAGATATATTTAATCCCTCTTCAGCAAATAAATCTTTATCATCAACAGCATGGCCAGACTGGAAGTCAAAAGGTGCACACAACCCCCTCCTTCTGCGTCCTGTGTGTCTCTTCCCAGTGAAGCCTGAGAAATAGCAAAGGAACAGCCTGAGGAGCCAGACCCCTCAGAGCTATGAAAACCCACTCACTATGCAGACCTGCAGGGAGCACCAGGACCCACTCAGTGATGCCCAAGCTCCACATCTGTATGTGAGGATAAAAGGAGCACTTTCCTTCGGGCATTTGGATCTAATGAGCTCCTGGTTGGAAGGTGCTCAGCCAGTGCCTGGGCCTGGAAACCTCTAGAGCACACAGCTCATCTCTGGTCAGCTGCACCCTCTGACCCGGTCCATCACGATATCCTCACTCCCTCTCCCTGCGAAGCTCTCATCTCTCACCCTGAAGACGGTGATGTCCCCCGGCCATTAGAAGGCGGCTCCGTCCTCCTCGGCCACCTGCTGCATGGAGACGTGGCCCCTTCCTCCTCCTAACCCCACCCGCAGTGAGGCTTTTCCTGAGTTTGGAAGACGCAGTGGGGTGGAGAGAAGGAATGAGGCCGAGAGGGGCGTCCTCAGAGGTCTGGAGAGACTGGAGTTAGGGATTGTGGTGACGGAGCCAGGCTGTGAAGTACAGAAAGCTATGTTCTTTTGGTAACGGGTACATACATCTCCCTTGTAGAGAAGCCACTTGCACCTCAACTTTAAGGCTCATCTCTACGTGATGAGGGGAAGTGGTGAAATCACATCGTCTACACTTAGCTTCATCTGATTCTGTTGAAACCAGTGTGGCTGAAAGGTAGCAAAACAGAAAACATCGTGAAAATGAGAGGTTACAGAGGGGTCAGAGTAAGAGAATGGAAAATGCACAACCCTGTGAGGACGAGCCGTGTGCAAAGGGATGGCCGTGAGAGGACAGAAATGCTTCGCTGTCCTCCACCCTGGGGACCGTCCTGGTCACACATGGGAAGGGCAGAGGGAGGGCCTTCGAAGGCTAGCCCATTCAGCTTGATGTCTTTGTTTTCCCCAGATCTACTCAGTTTAGGGCCAATGTTCCCTCTCTGCAGCCAGAGTTGGAAGAGTCAGCCCCCGGGAAGGTGACCACCTTGTCCCTTTAGCCTAGGGTTATCCAGGTCTCAGCACTGAACTACCTTCTCCCAGAAAATGTCTCAGTCCCAGCCAAACTAAGAGAGTAGTTCACCCAACTAGGACATAAACGTTTCCTGTTAATCTTTTGGTGGTGAATTTGATGTTGTGGTGAACACATTGAGTAAAATTTTCAGTTAAGAAGTGAACCATCTTAATTTGTAGAAGCTTCACTGTATCAGGGACCTGAGTAAGGTGCATAAATCAAGGGCCCTGCTTTCAATCACGTGGCCTCCCAGGGTGGACCTGCACTGTGGCTTATCTTCACGATACAACGATCAGGCGTAGCAAAGCTTAAGAATATCTGGTTCTTGGCCCTGGGTCACAGCCCTGTGGGGATGAGAGATGCATGGCTTTGGACAAGTTATTTTCTCTCCTTAAGCCTCAATCCATTCATCTCTAAAATGGAAATTGAACAGTAAGAGCCTCCTTGGTTCCAGAGGACAGTCCACACATGCATAGCTCAGTGCCCGGCCCAGGGATGCTCCCCACTAGGGAGCCTGCCACTCATTCATTTCCTTTCCCATAGAAACTGCTTTCCTTAGTAAATAGAAATCAACACGTCCTCTGGAAACTATTTGACCATAAATGTCAACCAGGACACTGGAGTCCATCTCCACCTACCCTTCCTGAGTCCTGAAGTGTCATTGGACTGGGGGCACAGTTATTTTCAAATTTCTTTTGATATTGATTTCTAACATAATTCCACAGTGATAAGAGAACAGACTATGATTTCAATACCTTTAGACCATGAAATTTTTGTACCTTGTCTTATGTCCCTGGATATGTTCCAGTGTCTCCTAGTTTATACTCTATAGGAACCTGAATAGAATTGGTATCTTACTGTTGTGTGAAAACTGTATAAATCTTAATTATGTTGAATTGGTTCACAGGGCTTCTCAGGTCTGTTATATTCTTTTACTTCTCTGTATATTCATTCTATTAATTTTGAGAGTTTGATATTAAAGCTCCAATGAAACATCTTATTTATTTTAAAAAATAACTGTACTAGATAGTGGAACTATATGTAACTTTGTTCTGTATTTTCCAAGTCTCCTGTAAATGTGTTATCATACTTTCATAGAGGGATGGTATGGGGAGGGAGGTGGGAGGGGGGTTCAGGATTGGGAACACGTGTACAACTGTGGTGGATTCATGATGATGTATGGCAAAACCAATACAATATGTAAAGTAATTAGCCTTTAATTAAAATAAATTGAAATTTAAATTCAAAAAAATAAATAAAAATTAAGATATAAAAAAAAATCCTCCCCACCCTGGGGCATCCATCACAGTCTGCTTAGGAAGATACAAATTAAGGTTTGCCTGAAAGCAGGCCTCAGTGACAGAAGCAGAAATCATTCCTGTCCCTTCAGGTGACGTATCTGACCTAGACCCACACGTACAGTGACCTCCTCTGATCTAGAGTCTGAGGTACCGACTTTGAAGCAGGGGAACAAACAGCCCCTTGTAGGAGTTCAAGACACATCACCCCAAAACATGCCATCTTGATCTACTGACGATTTGAACTGAAGGCCCTTGAGAAACAGCTGAAGCAGGAGGGGCTCTGATGAACCCGTTCCTACCTACAAGGCGCCCACGAAGTGTCCCAGGAGAAGGGCTGCCCCTCCCCACCCCCACCCTGGGCCTCATCACAGGAGCCTGGGATGGACCTTGAGAAGGATCTGGGCGCACACACTGACTGCACGACCCTCTCCTTCTGCTCGGCCCCCACTCAGCTCCTAGTCATGACCCACCATTGACTGTAGGGAGAGAAGGGGGGAGGGAAGAAAGAGCCTAGTCATGGGGACAGTCCCTGACAAGAAGTTTGAGGGGCAAAGGTGAGCAGCGGAGGAAAAACAGGGAGAGGGGAGGGAAGCTTAGTGAGGCGAGAGGAAAAGAGGAGACAGAGCTGAAAAGGGCAGAGGAAGAAGCACAAAATGAGACAGACAGAGAGAACCAGGAAGGAGGAGACAGCGATTTCCCTGAAGAAATGGCTGCCTTCCTATTCTTTCCCGCCAGCACTGGGAACCAGCATGAGTAGTGAGTCCCTCAGTCGTGTCAGATTCTTTGAGACGCCATGGGCTGTAGTCAGCCAGGCTCCTGTGTCCAAGGAATTTTCCAGGCAAGAATACTGGAGCAGGTTGCCATTGCCTTCTCCAAGGGATCTTCTCAACCCAGGGATCGAACCCTCATCTCTTGAGTTTCCTGCATTGGCAGGCAGATTCTTGACCACTAGCGCCACCTGGGGAGCCCAAACCAGCGAGGGGCCCTCTGTGTTCAGTGCAGGCCCAACGCCTAGCCCCCTGAAGGACTATGACTCCCTGTCAGGATGTCCTCAGCACTGCTGGGAGCTGCTGGTCCTGCTGGTCATTCCTGAGCTCATGTTGCTGCCACGTCTCCATCCCAGGGGCAGAGGCAGAGCACCCCACCTGTCCAGGGGCTTCTCCAGGGCCCCTGCTTCCCCTTAGATGACACTCTCCAATCAGGTCCAGCCAGGGTCCCACCTACAGCACCCACACTGTCACACATCCAAGACCCCTGAAAAGCTGACCACGACTGGTTCACTTCATCCAGGTATGGGTGAGGGCTGGCTGTCCCGTAGGGCATCCCAGGTGAGTGAAAATCATTTAGTCGTGTCCGACTATTTGAGACCCCGTGGACTATACAGTCCATGGAGTTCTCTGGGCCAGAATACTGGAGTGGGTAGCCTTTCCCTTCTCCAGGGGATCTTCCTAACCCAGGGATTGAACCCAGGTCTCCCTCATTGCAGACAGATTCTTTACCAGCTGAGCCACCAGGGAAGCATCCCAGGGGACATTGGTTAAGGTAGAGGGGGCCCAAGGAATGCGTGCCAGAACAAGGACAGACAGCCCAGAAAATGCTTAAAAGTCATTATATCCTCAGCCCAGGGTCATGGCCATGCTGCTGAACCCTCCTCCTCCAGGCCAGGCTGAGGGTGGCATCTCCTTGGAGGAAGGTAGCTTGCAGATCCTCTTCCGTGGCAACAAGCAAACTGCACACTCTCTAGGTTGAACAGGAAGCAGAGAGGCCCCGGGGCAAGGGGCTGGGGGCCAGGCTTTACCTGCTGAGTAGCAAGGACCAATGGATGACGCTGGACAGCTTCATCTTCGCAGCCTGGCACCAGCCTCAGCAGTGAGCCTGGCCCTGGAGGCCTGGGGCTATATACACACAGCAGCTGACACCTAACCTCCTCCTCCCCTGGAGCCCAGCCCGGCAAGACTGTGGAAGCCCCTGGTTCTTTAGGAGAAGCGGGCTGCCTGCTGCTTCCACCTAGTCTTTGTCAGAGATTTTCTGTGTCCTTTCCCACCCAGACTGGGAAATGATGGCCTGTTTCTTCCCTCCCTCTCCTGTTTTTGTGGTCCTCGATGAAGGTTAACAAATTAGCCACAGACCACCAGGATGCCCTGTTTGTAGGGCCCTCTTCCCTGAGGTTCAGCTGCAGTGTGTCCACCTCTAGTTACTTCATAAACCTCAGTATGACTTGGATGGAGAGGAACTGAGACCCAGAGAGACCAAGGGACGTGTCCACATCCCAGGGTGCCAGTGGCAGAAGCAGGACCAGTCTGACGTCCGGCTGCCTGGTCTTAAGGGCCCTCCTGTGTCACTCAGGGCAGAGGCAGGTAAACAGCCCCCAGTCTGCTCCAGGTGCGGGTCACAATTGATGGGGCAGCTGAAGTACATGTCAGCCTGTGTGTGGTGTGTCCACAAGGGTGACCTGGGCACACATGTCGGAATTCTTTCTGTATTTATGATATGGAGACCACGTGGTTCAGTCTGATGAGTGTCACAGTTGTGAGAACCCAACAGAAGCACCTATGGAAGACAGTCTAGCAGGTTCTCGAATGTTCCACACTAGTTTCTATATGGCCCAGGTTTCTACTAGGTATTTACCCAGGAAATGAAAACATGCGTCCACACAGAAAATTGTGCATGAATATTCATGGCAGCATTATTCATAAGAGACAGAGTGAAAAAAATCCAAATTTCCATCATCTGATAAATAAATAAAACATCGTCCATCCCTAAAATGATAACCATTCAGCCATCAGAAGGAATGGCAGCCCACTTGCCTTCCAAGGATCATTACCAGTTATACACATGCCAACCAGAAGAAGCCGATTTCCAGTTTCCTGATTAAACAGCTCTGAATTTTACCAAGTCTTTCAAAACATCTTGGTGATTACGATTGTTTGAAATAACATCTTCTATTAAAATGTGCATTTCTCCAACTCCAGTGCATTTGGCCACTTCTCCAGTGTTTCCAGTCCAACCCCACTCCTTGTGAGAAATGTCTGTTCATACGTATCTTTGAGCCAAGCTTTTATTACTGTTGCATCACTCATTTTTCTTCATGAGTTGTAGAAACTTCCTGCTTTTTCTAATTCATACCTTTCTTTACAGGAGCCTAGTGGGTTCCCAGTGGGAGGGACATTCCACCTCCAGCAGAACACAGGGAAGCTGTCTGAGCCATCTGCTCACTCAAGCTCTTCTGACTGATGAATGAAAGAGGAAGTTTATTGGACAGGGTCTCCCTCTCAGAAAACAATGCTGATTCTGCTCCAGTTGGTTAGGCTCCCTGGTTGCTATTTGTATAAAATGCAATCATTCCTCATAGTTCTCCTTCCATCTAGAATCTCCCTTCCCTTACCATTCTCTGTTATCCCTTACAGTCCCCTACACATAGAATACTCCCTGGCTCTGGTCTGTGGACAGAACAAGGAGCACCCCATGGCTGTAAATGGCTGGATGGAGGGAATGCAGGAGCCATGGGAGGAAGGCAGTTGCTTGTCTTCCATCCCAGCCCAAGCATCCTACCTTCAGTCCCCATGTGTCAGGCCCGCTGTCCTCCCCAGCAGCATCCAAGCAGGGCTGTGACTGCCTGGGGAGAAAAGAAACTACAGTCCCTTTCCCAGGGACACTCAGGAATCAATCTAGGTTCCTGAAGTGTCTGTGCCCCCTGGAGGAAATTTATGATGTAATAGTTTTCAAGGACTTCCGTCCCTCAGATGTTTGTCCCAAAGCTCATGCCTGGTTTCTGAGGTTCCTAGACAAGCCTGCCACCTTGCTTCTAGCCCCTTCCCTGGGGACTGCTCCCCGGTACACCTCTCCTCTCCTCTCCATGAGATGCACTGGGTGTCTGCACCCGGTTCACAGACTGCCCCCACCAAGGGTCTCCCACCTCATCAGATCTTCCCAGCTGCTGTCTTTCTAGACAGTCCTGTGGATAGGCATCGTCTCCTTATCAGTGGCCATGCTTTTATTCCCAGGGAGGCTCTGAAGGGTCTCTTGGGCATTTTGTAAGCTGCCTTCCCAGCCCAGATTCCCTTCTTATTGACAGAGAACTGCTATTTCATTCCATTTCTATTCCCCTTGTGTGTGCCATGGACCACGGGAGAAGCTGACCCAGACCCAGCTCTGAGAGGAGGTCAACAGGAAGTCCCCGTCCTGGTGATGGTGCAGGAATGAGCATGTCCCCAGGTGAAGGGACAGGAGAGGTCTGGCTGCAGGGGAGGTGGGAGAGGTCTGCTCCACGTCCTCCCCACTGAGAGTGAAGCCAAGTCACACAGGAGGCGAGCAAGAGGATGGTGGGCCGCTGGTCCAGAGCCACTGGGCAAGCTCGCCCCAAAGCCCCTCCCTTCCAGCTCCAGGAGGCACTGCCCATCCTTGTGGTTGAAGGCGTTTGAGATGGGGGTCCCAGTCAGAAGGAACCTGACTGACAGGTGCAGAAAAGACAACCTTACCCCTTCAGGTTCCCAGGATACAAGGGACACAAAGTTTTTCTAAGATTCCCTAGAGAGTCTTAGGAGAACAACAACTATCTTCCTTTTGAGCCCCCAAGCTAAGCAGACCTGCTCTAGCTCTGCTTTTCTTTGGAGGAAAGGCCATAATTTCTAAATCTTCCAGCACAATATTGATTAAATGTGATGACATCCATCTTGTGGTGTTCTTAACTCTACTGCTGCTGCTGCAAAGTCACTTCAGTCATGTCCGACTCTTTGTGACCCCATAGACAGAAGCCCACCAGGCTCCTCTGTCCACAGGATTCTCTAGGCAAGAATACTGGAGTGGGCTGCCATTTCTAGGAATGCTCTTTATATCTCAATCACAAATTATATGTTTTGCTGGATGTTCTTTCTAGTTGTGATTTATGAAAGCAAACTTGCTTCTTTCAATGATTAATTTCTAATAGCTTTGTTACAATGTTAACAGTATTCCATTTTTTTGAGTTTGTTTCTGTATCCATTGAGGTGTTAATATGGATTTTAGGGTTTATTCTATTAATATCAGAAGTTACTTTCACAGATTTTTTTTGATCTCAAGTTATCTTTGTATCCTTAGGATAAATATTTATTTTTAAATTATGGAATTTAGTTTCCTGAAGTTCTATCCTATTCTTTTTTATTTTATGTTTGCACCTATGTTCATAAATTTTATTTACTGATTTCCTTTCCTGTACTATCCTTGCCTATTACTCATATCAGATCATAGTTTTGTCAGATTTTTCTATATTTAAAATGATTTGGGTAGCCTTTTTGAGTTCTCTAAGATATTTTGAATAAGACAAAGATGATTGAAAACAGCAATATTTCCTTGTAAAACTGCCTGAAAGTAAGGCCTTTGACCACAAAATATTTTTTCACTCTGTGGACAATTTCAGGGCATCAGGCGTCACATTTTATTAAATAATCTCTGATGTAATTATGAATGGATTGTTTTCTTAATTTCTTTTTCTGATAGTTTGCTATTAGTGTGTACAAGTGCAATAGGTCTCTATATATTAATTTTGTATCCTGCAAATTTACCAAGTTCATCAATGAGTTCTAGTAGTTCTTGGGTGGCATCTTTAGGACTTTTTATCTGTACCATGGGGCTTCCCTGGTAGTGCTAGTGGTAAAGAATCAGTCTGCCAATGTACGAGTTCACTTCAGCTCAGTTGTATCTGACTCTTTGTGACCCCATGGCACGCCAGGCTTCCCTGTCCATTACCAACTCCTGGAACTTACTCAAACTCATGTCCATTGAGTCGGTGATGCCATCCAACCATCTTTCAATCCCTTCTCTTCCTGACTTCAATCTTTCACAGTATCACAGTCTTTTCCCATGAGTCAGTTTTTCGCATCAGGTGGCCAAAGTATTGGAGCTTCAGCTTCAGCATCCATCTTTCCAACAAATACTCAGGACTGATTTCCTTTAGGATGGACTGGTTTGATTTCCTTGATGTCCAAGGGACTCTCAAGAGTCTTCTCCAACACCACTGTTCAAAAGCATCAATTCTTTGGCACTCAGCTTTCTTTATAGTCCAACTCTCACATCCATACATGAGTACCGGAAAAACCATAGCTTTGACTAGATGGACCTTTGTCAGTAAAGTAATGTCTCTGCTTTTTAATACACTATCTAGGTGTGTCATAGCTTTTTTTCCAAGGAGTAAGCATTTTTTTATTTCATAGCTGCAGTCACAATTGCAGTGATCTCGGAGCCCAAGAAAATAAAGTCTCTGACTGTTTCCATTGTTTCCCCATCTATTTGCCAAGAACTGATGAGACTGGATGCCATGATCTTAATTTTTTGAATGTTGCGCTTTAAGCCAACTTTTTCACTCTCCTCTTTGACTTTCATCAAGAGACTCTTTAGTTCCTCTTCACTTTCTGCCTTAAGGGTGGTGTCATCTGCATATCTGAGGTTATTGGTATTTCTCCCAGCAATCTTGATTCCAGCTTGTGCTTCATCCAGTCTGGTGTTTCGCATGATGTACGCTGTATATAAGTTAAATAAGCAAGGTGACAGTATACAGCCTGACGTACTCCTTTCTCAATTTGGAACCAGCCTGTTGTTTCATGTCTGGTTCTAACTGTTGCTTCTTGACATGCATACAGATTTCTCAGGAGGCAGGTAAAGTGGTGTGGTATTCCCATATCTTGAAGAATTTTCCACAGTTTGTTGTGATCCACACAAAGTTCAGTGCAACACATTTGACAAAATTCCTGCCAATGCAGGAAAAGCAGGTTCAATCCCTGGGTCAGGAAGATCTCTTGGAGTAGAAAATGTCAACCTGATCCACTACTCTTGCCTAGAAAGTTCTATGGACAGAGGAGCCTGGTGATTTACAGTCCATGGGGTTGCAGAGTCGGACACGACTGAGTGACTGAACACATCTATACTATGATGACTTTGTAAGCAGTGACATTTAACTTCAGCCATTCCAGTCTGAATTCCTTTTATTTTTCTTTTCGGCTTGCTGTAACTAGGAATTCCAATACTATGTTGAATAAAAGTGGTGAGAGTGAGCATCCTTGACTTGTTCCTGATCTTGGATGGAACTGCTTTCAACTTTTTACCACTGAATATGATATGAGCTCGGAGATGGCAATGGCACCCCACTCCAGTACTCTTGCCTGGAAAATCCCATGGATGGAAGAGCCTGGTAGGCTGCAGTCCATAGGGTCGCTAAGAGTCGGACACGACTGAGCGACTTCACTTTCACTTCTCACTTTCATGCATTGGAGAAGGAAATGGCAACCCACTCCAGTGTTCTTGCCTGGAGAATCCCAGGGATGGGGGAGCCTGTTGGGCTGCCGTCTATGGGGTTGCACAGAATCGGACACAATTGAAGCGACTTAGCAGCAGCAGCAGCAGCATGATATGAGCTGTGGATTTGTTGTATATGGCTTTTATTATGTTGAATTGTGTTCCCTCTATATACACTTTGTTGAGAGTTATATTTCTTTTTAAAAAAACTCTCAGGAAATTGTAATCCATTACATCCTGTGACAAAATTTGCACCAAGTACCCTTCATTTCTCTGTCAAGTCTTTCTTATAATTTATGTGAAATTATCTCATATGTTAGGTGCTAAATAAAACTCACTTTGTACTACTAGAAAAAACTCTCAGGAAGCATGGCTTTTTGAAGCAGAAAACTTTGAATTGCTAGTTCTTTTTTTGACAAACAATATTTATTAAATCAAAGAAGTAATGAATGGATGAATGGGTAAAATGCTTATTTTTAAAATCTGTCTCATTATGCTTGTTTCCATAAGACCATTTTTTGACTATGCCATATCACTTGTGGGATCTTTGTTTCCTGACCAGGGATCAAACATGGGCCCCAGAAGTGGAAGGGTGGAGTCCTAACCACTGGACAACCAGGGAAGTTCCATCATGAGACTGTTTTTTAAAGCAGTTTTAGATTCAGAGCACAATTATGAGACAGGAACAGAGGTTCCCCACATAACCCATGCTCCACACATGCACAGCCTCCTCTACTATCATCAAAACTCACCAGAGTGGAACATTTGTCATAACTGATGAATCAGAGTTGAAGCATCATGATCACCTGAGGTTCATAGTGTACATGAGGGTTCAATCTTGGTGTTGAACATCCATGGGTTTGGACAAAATATATGACATGGATCCATCATTATAACAGCACATGGAGTATTATCACAGTTTTCAAAATCCTCTGTGCTTCACATCATCATCGTTCTCCCTTAAGCCCTACAAACCATTGACCTTTTTATTGTCTTCAGAGCTTTACCTTTTCTAGAATGTCAAATGGCTATAATGGTACAGGGCAGAGCTTTATCAGATTGGCATCTTTCACTTATCAATATGCCTTTCAGTTTCTTCCAAGTGTCTTTTTGTGGTTTGATAGCTCATTTCTCTTTAGTGCTACAAAATATTCCATTTCTGGATGTACTCTACTTTACTGACCCATTCACCTTCCAAAGGACATCTTGGTTACTTCTGAGTTATGACAGTTATTAATAAAGCTGCATAATATCTGAGTGCAGACTTTTGTATGAACATGTTTTCAACTCTTGTGTGTAAGAACCAAGATATATGATTAGATACCACATGTAACTGATATCATATGACATTTGTCTCTCTCTCTGACTTACTTCACTTAATACGACAACCTCTAGGTCCATTCATGTTGCTGCAAATGACATTATTTCATTCTTTTATGGCTGAGTAGTATGTATGTATGGAGAATGGCACCCCACTCCAGTACTCTTGCCTGGAGAATCCCGTGGACGGAGGAGCCTGGTTGGCTGCAGTCCATGGGGCCACTAAGAGTCGGACACGACTGAGCGACTTCACTTTCACTTATCACTTTCATGCATTGGAGAAGGAAATGGCAACCCACTCCAGTTTTCTTGCCTGGAGAATCCCGTGGACGGAGGAGCCTGGTTGGCTGCAGTCCATTGGGTCACTAAGAGTCGGACACGACTGAGCGACTTCACTTTCACTTTTCACTTTCATGCATTGGAGAAGGAAATGGCAACCCACTCCAGTGTTCTTGCCTGGAGAATCCCAGGGACGGGGGAGCCTGGTGGACTGCCATCTATGGGGTCGCACAGAGTTTGACACGACTGAAGCGACTTAGCAGTAGTAGTATGTATGTATCTCTCTATATATGTATATATACACCACATCTTTATTCTTTCACCTGTCAATGGGCTTTTAAATTGCTTCCATGTCATGTCTTTTGTCAACAGTGCTGCAATGATGTATATTTTTTAATTAGAGTGCATGTATCTTTTAAAATTATTTTTCTGTATTTATTTTTGACTGCACTGAGTCTTCATTGCTGTGGGCTTTCTCTAGTTGTGGAGATCGGGGCTACTCTTCGTTGAGGTGAACAGGCTTCTCATTGCAGTGGCTTCTCTTGTGGAGCACAGGCTTCAGTAGCTGTGGCGCACAGGCTTAGCTGCTCCGTGGTGGCATGTGGGATCTTCCTGGACCAGGGATCGAACTCATGGCCCCTGCATTGGCAGGCAGATTCTTAACCACTGTACCACCAGGGAAGAACATGTATCTTTTTTAATTAGAGCTTTCTCTGGATATATGCCTAGAAGTGGGATTTCTGGATCATATATTAACTCTATTTTTAGTTTTTAAGGAACCTTTGTACTGTTCTCCATAGTGGCATCACCAATTTACATTCCCACCAACAGTGTAGAGTGTTCCCTTCTCTCCACACTCTCTCCAGCATTTGCTATTTGTAGACATCTTAATCATGGCCATTCTGATCAGTGTGAGGTGATAATTCATTGTGGTTTTGACTTGTATTTCTCTAATAATTAGTGGTATTGATTCTTTTCATATGCCTATTGGCCCTCTGTGTGTCTTCTTTGGAGAAATGTCTGTTTAGGACTTCTGCATTTTTTTGAGCGATTTTGTTTTGTTTTGTTTTAATTAAGCTGTGTGAGCTGATCATACTCTCTTGGTAACTGTAGCATTGTAGTAAATTGTGAAGTCAGATAGTGTCAGTCTCCCAATTTTGTTCTTCTCCTTCAATAATTTCTCATCTATTTGAATCATTTCCCTCCGCAAATAAAGCTTTCAATCAGCTTGTCAATACCCACAAATGAACTTGCTGGGATATCAAAAGGAGTTGCATTGAATTCATAGCTCAATTTGGGATCTTGACAATACTGAGTCTTCCTGGCCATGAACATGGATTGTCTCTCCATTCACTTAGCTGGCCTTTGATGTCTTTCAACAGAGTTTTGTGGGTTTTCTCATATAAATCATGAAACAATTTTGCTTGATTAAAACCTCAGCATTTCATTTTGGGGTTCTAACCTAATTATATAGGTTTTATTTCAATTTTTTTGCTTGTTCATTGCTAATATATAGGCAAGCAATTGACTTTTGTGTATTAACCTTTTTATTCTGCAGCCTTACTATGGTCATATATTACTTCCAGTAGTTTTTTTTTAAACAATTCTTTCACATTATCTAAGAAATGATCATGTCATCTGTGAACAAAGTGTATATCTTCCTTACCAATCTGAATGTTTTTTACTTACTTTCTTTGCCTATTGCATACTGGAAACAAAACTTTTCAGTAATTAGTATGATACTGAAAATGAATAGTAAGAGAGGATATACTTGCCCTGACCCAGATATTTGTGGGAAAGCATTGTCTCTCAGTAAGTATGATGCCAGCTATGGGGTTTTTATACATATTCTTTAACAAGCTGAGGAAGTTTCTCTCTGTTTCTATTTCACTCTGAATACTTCTGATGAATGAGCTGAATTCTTTCAAGTGTTTTCATGCATATATTGTTCTGATCATGTGATTTTTCTTTTTTGCCTTTTTGATGTGCTAGATTACAATAATTGACTTTTGAAGGTTGAGCCAGACTTGTGTACTCATAATAGACCCCACATGACTGTGTGCATAATTCTTTTTATACATTGCTGGGTTCAGTATACTAGGATTTTGTTGAGAATCTGTGCCTGTATGAGTTTTAAGTTATTTCAAAATAACTTTTTTTAGAAATGTTAGAAGTTATGCTTTCAATGATACCATTGGTCACCTTTAAGATTCCAATTACAATCTTTGCAGGAGTGTTCTTAAAAATTAATCTTAAAAAAATTAATCTAGAATGCTAGGAAAATCCATAAAGACATAAAAGATTCATGGTTGCGAGGTAGTGTTAATCTTCCAATTGGATGGAGGGGGAGAGGGATGACCATTTATGGGTACAGGGCTTCATTTAGGGCTGCTGAAAATGCATTGCAAGTTGACAGAGGTGGTGGTTGCCCAACATGGTGATTTGGAAAAGGCAATGGCAACCCACTCCAGTACTCTTGCCTGGAAAATCCCATGGACGGAGGAACCTGGTGGGCTGCCGTCTATGGGGTTGCACAGAGTTGGACACGACTGAAGTGACTTAGCAGCAGCAATATGGTGCTTATACCAAATTCCACTGAAGTACACTTTAAAATGGTTCATCCTATGTTACCTAAAATTCACCTTGTTAAAAGTGAAAAGTGAAGTCGCTCAGTCATGTCTGACTCTTTGTGACCCCATGGACGGTAGCCTACCAGGCTCCATGGTCCATGGGATTTTCCAGGCAAGAATACTGGAGTGGGCTGCCATTTCCTTCTCCAGGGGATCTCCCCAACCCAGGGATCAAAGCCGGGTCTCCTGCATTGCAGATGGACGCTTTACCATCTGAGCCACTAGGGAAGCCCACCTTGTTAAAACATTCACCCAAACAAGCTAATCCAGAGTGAATATCTGTTCCATTTGTTGATTTCATTGGCCAACATGTTTAGCATTTCGTCTATTTTATGTGTTGTCGTTTGGTTTCACAGGTCCATTTGGAGTGGGATGTTTTTGTGAATCTCTGTGTCTTTCTTCCTCTGCCCTGTCCCCATCCTCCATCCCCACACTCTCCTCTCCTGTCTTAGCAGTTTTGCAGTGATCTCCGCATGGCCCTTTCCTGGGCCATGAGTCCAGAACCAACTGAACCTCCTGCAGAGAGACTGGGAAAGGGCAGCTCTAGTAGGAGATCTGGTCAGAGATCCAAGAGCACCAGCTGTGTCTGTCTTCTGCCTCCCACAGTGGGGCCCCAGATCCAGCAGAAGATTTTCATCAGCCTCTCTCGGTTGATGGTCATTGGGTGGGTTGATGCTCATCAGTCCCCATGAGGTTGGCTGGCTCCTGGTCCTTCCAGTAGGTCCTGCCTGTGGGAGAGACAGGGGGTCCCAGGTCCCATGTAACCCCTGAGCTTCACCCCACCAGCCATTAGTATTTCATCAATGTTTCCAGGTCTTAGAAATGTTGCTCTTCTATTTGAACCCACGTGAGCTTTTGACTTTTTTCCCCTATGTTATCCATATAGTCATGTAGTGAATTGCAGGGAGGTTTTTACCCAAAGGCCAAGGAATGTTTCTCAAAGTGACTGGAAAGTCACCTTTGTAAGAGCTGAAGTTGGGAGCAGTGAAGACGGCAAACCACTGGCCTGCACCAGGTCAGCCAAAGAGGCTCCGGAGTAATTCTAAAGTGAGAAATGACTTAGTTTTAAAACAACTGAGCCTATTTAAAGTCTTGAACATGTTTTTATGTTTACCCCCGAAGGAATTCAGAACTTCCCACTGTAAAATATGTTGCTATGGCATATTGACTATTTTGATTTAAAGACACTTGGAAAAAAGGCAAATCCAGAAAAACAGCATACACACATGCATGCTCTGACCTTCTTTGTTTTTCTTATAAGCAGGAAATAGGTTGCCATTGAAATGCATCCCCTTTATGCCAGAAGGAAATAACATTCTTATCATCAGGACATAAAGTTGAGTCCAGAGAATTCTACACACAGAGATCTTGATAAAATAATTCTATCTTATCCTCCCCTCATAATGTGATTACTTTTCCACAGTTGCTTCTCTTTGTTGAAATACATATAAAAGCAAGTAAGTTTCCCAATTTGGGGATTTTTCATTTCTTAAGAAGTCTCCCCTCACTTTATGTACAACTTGCACTAAATAAGCTTGTCTGCTTTTCTCCTGTTGAGTTGTCTGCTGTCAGCTGATTTCACAGGCCCTGACACATAAAATCCTAATGCGGTAAAGGTAAACTTTTGCCTCCCCTTCAAGCTAAACTGGATTCCAGTTCAGCAGACTTGTCTCCAGGAATGGTGTCCATCTGCTTTCCTGTGTTAGAGAACAGAGTCAGGCACATTACAGACACAGTTACAAACTGAGAACAAGTCCAGGGATGAGGCTGGAGCCTCATCTGACTGCTCTGTGTCTCCGAAAAGCTCAGCCCAGGGTGAGCTCAGCGCTGGGGGCTTTGTGGACACAGCCTGTGAGCAAATGCCAGCTGGTCCTTCTGAAAAGGCAGACAACTCCCAAATGCTTTCTTCCCTCCACAGAGAAGTCAGAGCAGGACTAGCCTCCCTTCCAGGAATCTCCTCCTGAAACGGGCTTCCTGTTAGAACTGGGTCCTGAGACTCCAGCCACCAGGGACCCTTCCCGATTAGAGACTCTTTTTTTCCATTTCTCCTGCAGGCAGAGACTGAACATGAATGATGCTGACTCAACATCCTCAAATGATGCTGGAAGACAGTGTCCAGACCACTCCAGATCCACACTCACACACACACACACACAGGCACACACAGAGACACATACATACACACCATGAAGGCCCACATGCTTTTGTAACTCAGGGTCTTGATCTCATCCAGAGCAAAACCTCAAGTTTTCTCACCCATCTGTTCTCGGCTCCTAGAGACCAAAATCATAAAAATGACCAATGACCTGAGCCAAGGGTGGTCTCCCAAATTCTGTGTCCTGGGACCAAGGTAGGTAGCAGCCAACTTAGACCCTGCACTGTGACCTGGTCTCCTGCCTCCATCTCCTTCCTGTCTGCCTTTGGTGGTTGTCATGGGAAGCTAGACACCAGCTCCCCTGTAGTCCTGCCGCCAGAAGTCTAGGTTGACTAATGCTCCCAGTTTGTTGGGGACAGAGAGTGTTCCCAGGACACAGGAGAGCTGTGCTAAACCAAAAAGGTCCCGGAAAAGCAGGGTGAGTGGCCTCCTCCCAAACAAGAGTGATTTAAATGAGGATCCATTGGCCAAAGGACAGAGGTTTTATTGGCCACATGGCCAACCCTCTGCCGCAGCGTCAACCTGGCCCCCTGTCAGCCTGGCGGGAGATGCCTTCACAAAGACTTTAAAGGTTCCCACTTCCTGAACTCCCTGACCCTCCACCAAATCCACTCTCCTCCTCACACCTCCCAGGAGATCACATGGGAGGAAGGAGATGTGTCCAGGGTCACTGCTGGTTTCTGTCCTGTGACCCCTTGTAAGCTCCTGACATTTCACCCTCTCAACCCACAGTCCCAGCTTGATGCTGCCCCAGGGCCCTCAGGTCAGCCTCGGCCTCCTGAAACTACCTGCTCCATCAAGGACTCATAGCAAGAAGGAAGTGTCCCCAAGGCTCTTCTACAGAGGCTGTAATGGGTCTGGGAGGGGAGGCAGGCAGATGTGGGGGTGGGTGGCAGTCTGCCCACCCACGGTCACCTTGCCTATGAAGACCCCCAGGGGCCCTGAGTGGAAACGGCTGGGAAGCTGTGTCGGTCCCGTCTGTCCACTGCTCACTCCACAGTCTCCTCAGTCTTGGGGTCACTACAGCGCAGGGCCCCGCGGCCATTCTCATTCCTGCGGGAGCCCCTCTACCCGTCTACCAAACATGAAGAGGTCCATGCTGGGTGCAGCCCCGGAAACAAGTGACCAATCTGACAGTTGCTTTGAAAAAAGTTCTTTATTCAGCTTGCTCTATAACAAGGAAAGGCTAAGATATATACACCACAGGCCAAAGAATCTGGTTCCTAAAAAGTCAGAAAAGAAATTCTATCTGCAACGAGTGCTCCTAGTGTGTAAGATCCCTGCTGCAGGTGGGATTTTTAGGTGCCTGACCTGCTTGCCTGACATTTTGTCCCTGCGCCAAGCCTGTGTTTTGGGGGAAACTGCTCTCATCTTTCTCACCCCCCTCCTCCGTCCACCCCCACCATGCACCCGGCCAGAGTTTAACACAGTTGTGTGCTCTGGGTACCAAGCTCTGGATGCTGGTTTCTTCCCTCCTCACGTGGCTCCAGAGCACAGGGACTTGGGTCTGAGCACCACATCCTCCTGCTTCACATCTTAGTGCTTGGAGGCTGGGCACGGGCCGCCCGCACTCTCCGCCCCAGTGTGAAGGCTGCCACGGCCACGACCATGACCGCGAGGACCCCGGCAAAAATGGGGGCGGTGTGGTAGTTCCCGTGGGTGCTGGTCTCCTCCTCTATGTCCACCACCTGCCGGTCTGGGAAGGAGAGGAGACTTGGGGTCAGGATGAGCCCAGCAGGGAAGGAGAAGGGAAGACAAGTAAGGGCGGGGTGGGAGGGTGGGTCCCAGGGCACGGTGATGGCAATCAGAACCATTTGGTGGGAGGGAAAAAAATAAAGGGAGAGAGGAGTGCTTTTCAGGAAACTGAAGCCAGATTCCCTCCCTCGAGGGCAGCTGAGTGTCAGCCGTGGGAGATTTCACAGTGTCTTGTCAGCTCTTAGGAGCAATGAAGGATTCTAAACAGAAGGGCAGAGATGGGCTTTGGGATAGTCTCTCTGGCTGAAGGCTCCTAATGGATGTGAAGGGAGGGAGTTGGGGCATTTGACCCCATCTGGGAATGGCTACAAAGGTCCCAGCAAGAGGCAGAGACACAGGCCTTAAGCTACTGCCGTGTCAGTGGGAATAGAGAGAGAGGAGAGACAGGAGCGGTGCCCCATTGGCACCCTTTGCCCTGTCCCTGCCCCGCCTTCCTTCTCTCTGTAGCTCCACCCCCCATGGCGGGTGACCTGTGATGGAGCTGTGTCTCCTCCTGCTGGAGCTGCAGGGGTTTTGATCTATTTAGTTCTATCTCCTAGCACATAATAGACCTTCCAGAGATGATCTTCCAAAGATCACACCAGTCCACCCTAAAGGAAATCAACCCTGAGCATTTACTGGAAGGACTGATGCTGAAGCTCCAATACTTTGGCCACCTGATGCAAAGAGCCAACTCATTGGAAAAGACCCTGATGCTGGGAAAGATTGGATGCAGGAGGAGAGGATGACAGAAGATGAGATGGTTGGATGGCATCACCGACTCAGTGGACATGAGTTTGAGCAAGCTCTGGGAGATAGTGAAGGACAGTGCCTGACATTCTGCAGTCCATGGCATCGCAAAGAGTCAGACACGACTGAGCAACTGAACAACAACAAAGATGCCCGGAATGTTGAAAATGTGAGGGAAGAGCCTGGAAGCAGCCAGACTAGGGGAGGGCCTGGGTCTGGGCCCTGGGAGGGAGGGAGCTGTCAAAGAACCTCTGTGAGGAGGAGCCTGTGCCTCAGTGGGGTTTGTGGCAGCTACTGCTGCCCCATCACTAACACCACCATATTTGTTGGCCTGGCCCAGCCTGGCCCAGAAATGATGGGAATCCCTCTGCAAACATAACCTCATGTGCACCCACAACAGAACAGCACAGCAGGGGAACTCTGCTCCCCATTCCAGGTGCAGAAAATGAAATGGCTTTTCCAGGGTCAACCGCTGGGAGCCGTCAGAATAAACCAGTCCTGCCTGGATCTACACGGCCCTGCACCAACCCTGAGGTCACGACCCTGAGGTCACGACCCTGAGGTCACGACCCTGAGGGTACAGTTTGTCATCATCATAGGTAGTAACATGATCATTAATGTTAACACTGATGACAATATAGTGCTAACAAAGTCACTGATCTTTGCAGCCAATGGCTTGTACCAGGCAGAGGCCAAAGCAGTGTAACTAATGGTGTTTTATGTAACACTTTCTGCAGTCCTAAGAGCTAAGGATTAACGTTTTTGTTTCATGGATGAGTGTGAGATCGGTATTCAGAACTCACAGGATAAAGGTGTCAGGTGCGCTGTGTCCCAGGTTAGAACTGTCTTGACCAAACCCCTCACATGCATCCCCCCACAGACCAGAAGCCCTTGGAAGAACATGGGAACCAGGTCTAGTTCGACTCTGTATTGACTCCATGTCATATAGCACAGGTGCCCTATTCAAAGGGAAATAGGACACCCACAGAAGCAGCCTGAGTCCCTGTGGTTCACGGTCCAGGTCCCAGGCAGATGGCGGGGTGGGAGGGGGGCCACCTACCGAGGTTCCTCTTCTGGGGCGAGGCCTGCAGCTGGATGGGTCCCAGGACGACATCCACCTTCTCCTGGTAGGAGCTCACGTCCCTCTTGGCCCTCACAATGCAGCCTCTGTTGCAGCGGGAGAAGGGGTCATACACCCGGCACACGACCATCTTGCACTTCAGGTACACGGAGGGGAAGCGGTTCAGGAAGTGGAAGGAACTGAACTTGAAGCGGACGATGTTGGACGAGGGCTGGTGGTAGGATTGGTAGGTCTCATCCTTCACACACCTGGAGGAGCAGAGGAGTGGCTGTGAGCTCTCAGCAAGGCTCTGCGCTCCTCATGCCACCCGACCACACGGTGCATGTCCTCTGGGGAGGATGGCGGTCATGGGGTCACCTGCTCCCTTCACAACCCTCCTGTGGACCACCTGCTGGGCAGGCTCTTTATCCACTGCCCCATCTACCCCTTGTTTAACCTTCCCAACAGACTGGGATAAGGGCTTCACTACACTCATCTGATGGCTAAAGAAACTGGCTCAGAGAGGTGCAATTTTCTATCCAGGGTGATGCAGCTAGCATGGTGCTGAGCTGGCTTCTCAACTGCAGTCTGCTTCAAAATCAATGTTGCTCCTGCTACATGCATATCTTTGGAACCTTAAGACTCAGCTGGAGTTTAGTCACTTGGTCTAATGTTACTTTATAGCTAACCTGCTGGATGACAACTGACGACTCCCTGAGTTCTCCAGATACCCAGAAATGATAGCCTGGCTACTGAAGCCTGAGCTACTGGAGCCCAGTCTGCCTTCCTTGTGCTCTGGGCTAGCTGGGCATGAGTTTATCAGGTAAAAGCTGAAGTCCACTCCCAGAAGACGCTACTTACCCGCTCCGGATGAGATCGTAGGTCAAAGATGTAAAGTCATCAGAATTCGGTGATGCCACACAGGTGTCCACAAATAAGGCTAGGGAGGGGTTAGAACGGAGGATTTCAGCCTGAAGGTACAAATTCTGGTTTAGGTCCACATAGTATGGGTTGCTGGTCACCGGATACAGGAATGAAGAGGATGTATAAAAGGAAATGTTCACGTCAAAATTGCCGTATTGTATGTTCTCAACCTCGATGGTGTCATTAGTAACATAGATCGTGTTAACCCAGGTGTTCTGGAGCATCTTGCAGCTGACGTGAATTTGGAGGTCCCTCTTCCTATTGATAATGCTTCTTGAAGCAGTCGCTTTGAGGAAGTTGGAGTAGGTAATGGTGTCGTTATCCACCTGGGAGGGGCAGGAAGGAGAACAGAATCAGGCAAATGTCATCCACTAAGGGCATCTCATTGCTGGCTTGGGTTAGGAGGAGATTGAAGTGATGCTGCAAGACTGCAAAATGCTTCCAAAGCCTCAGAGAGATGGGAGGTACCTGTCGCTATGGCTACTGTTACCTGGGATGGACACACTTCCCAGCAAGATTCCCTTCTTTCATACCTCCCCTTTCCTTTGCCTCATGATACAGACCATGAGGCTGGTGGTCCTCCCGGGAGCTGCTGCTCATGGAAGGATGGGTGTGTCCGGATGATCCCTACCCCGGCTGCATGACTAAGTTGAGTTTGGTCTTCCTGGCTCGGGGCCCTTCGGGCTGTTCTGTTTCAGTCTCACTCTTGCTGGGAGAAATCAAGGGAGGCAGTTGTGAGGGAGGGGCGGCTGGCAGGATTCGATTTCACTGTGCTGTGGGGATGCGTGTAGCTATTGCAGCTTGGTGTCTGAAGCTGCCGGAGCCCAAGGCAACAGAGATCCAGACTTATAGCCGTGGCAGCTCTCTGACCCCTGGGCAGGAACCTCCCCAGAGGCTCTTATGGAGCACGGGGTGGGTGCCATGGCAATGCAGGAGCACTTCCGTCACGCTTTGGCTCTCCGCTCCCCAAACCACAACACCATTTCCTACTGTACCTTTCAGGAAGCAGCAAACTCATATGATTGTTGGTCTCTCATGCTGTTTGATGTGCTTATGTCTCGTAAGAGCAACCTCTCCAGGGAAAAGAGTCTCGCAAGCTGATGGTCTGTGAGCAGCTCAAGGAAGGGCGATGTCTAAGCATCTCTCTTTTCCCAGAGCTTGGTAGTGCTGACAAGAGCATCATTAGCATCAATAAAAATTCATGGAATGGAGGAAAGGCCCAGAGCATAGAAGCCCTGCCAAAGTACTGTGATGGAAGAAGGATGGAGCTGGCAGTAGCAAGCCCAAATGGCCAAAAGGTCACAGGTGAAGAAGTGCCCTTGGAAGCCCTATGGTCACGATCCTCTGGCAGCAGGTGAGGTGAGCACAAGGGCAGCAGGTGGAGACAGGGGAGAGGGGGGAGGACTCTCCCTCCCAAATGCTGTGATGGTCAGAACCTTGCCTGGTATGAGTTCCCACCAGTTGTGGGCGCCTTTGCAGGAATGGACACAAAAATAGTGGCCTAGATAGAAGCCCTTGTAATATGTAAAACAACCGTACTCTTAAAAAAAAAAAAAAAAAAACATGGAAGGGGGACTTCCCTGGTGGTCCAGTGGTTGAAGGGCAGGGGATGAAGTTTCAGTGCCTAGTCAGGGAACTATGATCCCACATGCCTTGCAGCTGAGTCAAAAAAAAAAAGTGAGTCATTGAGTCAGTTACACATGTACACCGTGAGGAGCAAAAGTGCATTCCTGGCCATTTGGGAGATTAGACAAGTTCCCTTCTGAAGCCAGCACTTGTACAACCTAAATATAATTATTCTTTAGAACAGCATGTGTTGCAGAGGCTTTCACTCCATGTCTGAAGTTGCAGAGCTTAGCTCTGAGTTAGTCCCTTCCAGAAAGACTTGTGAAAAGAGAAAAGTTTAACAAGTAACTAAAGTGGTCAGATATGCAGATGACACCACCCTTATGGCAGAAAGTGAAGAAGAACTAAAAAGCCTCTTGATGAAAGTGAAAGTGGAGAGTGAAAAAGTTGGCTTAAAGCTCAACATTCAGAAAACGAAGATCATGGCATCCAGTCCCATCACTTCATGGGAAATAGATGGAGAAACAGTGTCAGACTTTATTTTTTTGGGCTCCAAAATCACTGCAGATGGTGATTGCAGCCATGAAATTAAAAGACACTTACTCCTTGGAAGAAAAGTTATGACCAACCTAGATAGCATATTCCAAAGCAGAGACATTACTTTGCCAACAAAGGCCCATCTAGTCAAGGCTATGGTTTTTCCAGTGGTCATGTATGGATGTGAGAGTTGGACTGTGAAGAAGGTTGAGCGCCAAAGAATTGATGCTTTTGAACTGTGGTGTTGGAGAAGACTCTTGAGAGTCCCTTGGACTGCAAGGAGGTCCAACCAGTCCATTCTGGAGGAGATCAGCCCTGGGATTTCTTTGGAGGGAATGATGTTGAAGCTGAAACTCCAGTACTTTGGCCATCTCATGCGAAGAGTTGACTCATTGGAAAAGACTCTGATGCTGGGAGGGATTGGGGGCAGGAGGAGAAGGGGACGACAGAGGATGAGATGGCTGGATGGCATCACTGACTCGATGGACATGAGTCTGAGTGAACTCTGGGAGTTGGTGATGGACAGGGAGGCCTGGCGTGCTGCGATTCATGGGGTCGCAAACAGTCGGACACAACTGAGCGACTGAACTGAACTGAAAGTGGTTTTAGTGGGGAAGGAAATGGCAGCCCACTCCAGTACTCTTGCCTGGAAAAGTCCATGGATGGAGGAGCCTGGTGGGCTACAGTCCATGGGGTTGCAAAGAGTCGGACACGACTGAACGATGTCACTTTCACTTTGAAAGTGGTTTTGCCGCTGGGGGAACCTTGCCTCTTCTCTGACCTTGGTTTCCCTTTTCTCCTGTCAGAGGGAGGCTCTGGGCTGCAGGGGATGCCAGAGCTTGCACTTTGGCCTCAGGTCTGGAGAAGAACCTAGAAGGGGCTCTATGCCTTCCAGGCCTCCATGGGAAGTGTTACTCGCTCAGTTGTGTCTGACTCTTTGAGACCATGTGGACTATAGTTCACCAGGCTTCTCTTGTCTGTGGGGTTCTCCGGGCAAGAATACTGAAGTGAGTAACCATTCCCTTCTCCAAGAGATCTTCTGGACCCAGGGATTAAACCCTGGTCTCCTACATTACAGGAAGATTCTTTACCGCCTGAGCTACCAGGGAAGCCTCTATGGGAAGTATGCTGTATTTATATTTTCTTTTAAAAAATGGGGAACTTTATATTGGAGTGCCAGTGATTAGCACAATAAATCACATAAATGTTGCCATCTTGTTACTTCTTCAAAGATGAACTGAAGTGTCTTCAACTTGTACATTCACATGAAAGTGTTTTTGAATCCACATTTGTCTCTGGTTTCCATGGTCAAGCTAGATTCTGAACGCACACCAAGCCACGTGGCATGCGGGTTTAGTTCTTGATCATAAGAAGCCGTTCTGATTTTAAAATTCATTATTAGACATCTGCCCAGGTGGCACTAGGGGTAAGGAACCCACCTGCCAATTCAGGAGATGCAAGAGAGGTGGGTTCGATCCCTGGGTTGGGAAGATACCCTGGATGACAGCATGGCAACCTACTCCAGTATTTTTGCCTGAGAAATCCCATGGACAGAAGAGCCTGGTGGGCTGCAGTCTAAGGGGTCGCAAAGAGTCGAACATTACTGAAGTGACTGAGCACGCAAGCCCACACTGCAAGGCGTGGGATGGGTGGGGAGGCTGTCCTGGCCTCTACATTTGCCCAACACCAGCTAAACAGGGTACCTGGAAGAAATGCAGAAAGTTCCAGCTATGGATCACACTATCCTGTCTTTGAATCTCAGCTCTGCCATTCGTGACCATGTGGCCTTGAGCAAGTGGTTTAACCTCTGTAAGCCTCTGTTTCCTCTTGATTAAATGGGAATAAAGTTTGTCTCAAGAATTTTGAAAGTCTCATTGAAACTCAGAGTTCCGTGTCTGGCACACAAACTAGCCGTTAGTAATCTGATTATAAAGGCTTAGGCTCTGCACCAAGGGGTCTAGGCCGTGGCAAAGATGAATGAAATGTGGGCCTGCCCCGGAGGCATGGTTTGTAGAGGATACAGGTATTTAAATAAGCAGAGGAATAAGAATTAACCTATGTGGCCCACAACTATCCAGGTTAGAAGACCAGGCCTGCCCTGTGGCTTTGGCATCTCCTAACAGAAATGAAGGAACACAGATGAACTAGCCCAGACATCAGAGGCTCCAGGCTGTACATTTGGAGCCAGGAGGGGTGGTTGCCTGTGGTGGACTGACTCCCACTGACTAAACTCAGGACAAACCAGAATCCAATATGACTGATCTGCGAAATGTAAAAGCCAGGTGGACTAGAGCATTTGCAGGGCATGACTCATCTTCTCTGCACTTATGCCTCCATGACCCACTCAGATCCTCCCAGAAGGAGATCCGATGGGAGCTGGATGACCACAGTGGTGACTGCAGACCCTCGGGCCCAGGCACCCGTCCGCCACTCACAGGCTCATCTGGTTAGCTAATCAAGCATCCCCTGCCTCTGTCACTGTTCCCTGTGACTGGAACAGATGAGGCACTGCGCCCTTGTGGCCCCTTGCCTGGCACACAGCAAATGGGCAGAATGTCCTTGGTGACTGACAAACCCTCTGATCATGTGTGTCACACACACTGCACACATTTGAGCACTCCGTGCTGTATATTTGCTGCAGACCTAAACCTAATAAAAAAACTTCCTAGGTGGCTCAGTGGTACAGAATACGCCTGTGAATGCTGGAGACCCAGGTTGGATCCCTGGGTCAAGAAGATCCCCTAGAGTAGCACTCCAGTATTCTTGCCTGGGAAATCCCATGGACAGAGGAGCCTGGGGGGCTACAGTCCATGGGGTCCCCAAAGAATCAGACACGATCCAGCGACTAAACAACAACAAACCTAATAAAAATATTTGCTCTGTGTCTGTTTGCTGACATCACGAGAAACGCTGAGCTGGACGAAGCACAAGCTGGAATCAAGATTGCTGGGAGAAATATAATAACCTCAGATAGGCAGATGACACCACCCTTATGGCAGAAAGTGAAGAAGAACTAAAGAGCCTCTTGATGAAAGTGAAAGAGGAGAGTGAAAAAGTTGGCTTTAAGCTCAACATTCAGAAAACTGAGATCATGGCATCTGGTCTCATCACTTCATGGGAAATAGATGGGGAAACAGTGGAAACAGTGGCTGACTTTATTTCTTGGGGCTCCAAAATCACTGCAGATGGTGACTGCAGCCATGAAATTAAAAGACGCTTACTCCTTGGAAGAAAAGTTATGACCAACCTAAACAGCATATTAAAAAGCAGAGACATTACTTTGTCAACAAAGGTCCATCTAGTCAAGGCTATGGTTTTTCCAGTGGTCATGTATGGATGTGAGAGTTGGACTATAAAGAAAGCTGAACACCAAAGAGTTGATGCTTTTGAACTGTGGTGTTGGAGAAGACTCTTGAGAGCCCCTTGGACTGCAAGGAGATCCTACCAGTCCATCCTAAAGGAGATCAGCCCTGGGTGTTCATTGGATGACTGATGCTGAAGCTGAAACTACAGTACGTTGGCCACCTGATGTGAAGAACTGACTCACTTGAAAAGACCCTGATGCTGGGAAAGATTGAAGGTGGGAGGGGAAGGGGACACAGAGGATGAGATGGTTGGATGGCATCACCAACTCAATGGACATGGGTTTGGGAGGACTCCGGGAGTTGGTGATGGACAGGGAGGCCTGGCGTGCTGCGGTTCATGGGGTTGCCAAGAGTCGGACACGACTGAGTGACTGAACTGAACTGAACTGTTCCCTGACAGACAAGATCTGGAAGTGGTTACTTAGGTGGCACTCAAAAATTCAGATCTAGAATGGAGAGTTTGAACTAAATTGCATGAAGTTAAATGCTACAACTCTCAGAGTGCCAGCAGCCCCGTACTGATGGCAGTAAGAGGCGCGACGTTCTCATAATCCCAGAGCTCCTTCTGCCTTTGCAGGCATCTCCCCCACCAGGCTGGCCCATCACACGCTGACTCTCCACTTCTAAGCTTCGCAGAAATGGAATCACAGGGCAGGGGATCTGGCGTGTCTGCCTTCTTTCACTCAGCGCCACATTTTTGAGATTCTCAGAGTCTGACGTCAGCCCTGCCCCTACCTACCTGGCTAAGGAGTCTTGGGCAACCTGCTTGACTCCTGGAAGCCCAGTCTCCCTGCTTTTTAAGTGCGATGACAATGAGGGAAGGCTCGTTGCATCTTGTTGCTGGGGGACTCGGGGAGTTTGACAGGGACTGATCTCAGGGTCTGTCACTTGTAGGGTGACAGGATCGAGGAGTTTCCCGGGACATAGGATTTCTCACTAAAATTGGCCAAGCCCCAGGTCAGCCAAGACAGCTGATGACCCTAGGTGGTGACAGCTCAATGTGAGACCTGCAGAGGCAGATGTATTGTGAAGCCAATAAGCTTGAGGGCTTCCCTGGCAGCTCAGTGGTAAAAAGCATCTGTCTGGGTTTGATGCTTGGATGAGGAAGATCCCCCAGAGAAGGAAATGGCAACCCACTCCAGTATTTTTGCCTGGAGAATCCCATGGACAGAGGAGCCTGGTGGGCTACAGGCCATGGGGTTGCAAAAGAGTTGGACATGACTGAGCAACTAAAAAACAATTAAGTTTAGGCTTTAGCACCCCTATCCCCACCCCAACCCCATGCACAGGTCCTCCCAGGGGTCAGCAGTGTGCTGGCACCACCATGCGTTTCTGTAAGATTTCTAAAAGTAAGATATGCTTGCGTTCTTTCCACGAAGGAGGCACCCGTCCCTCTCACCCACCCCAACCTCAACCTATATAAGCTCTAGGACCTTCAAAACCTGAAACAGCCCCTGGGAGTTGCTACTGTTCTTGCTGACCTGATGGCAGCCTGCCAGGCACCCTCTCTGGTGGACACTGTGGGAAAAAACTCCCCGCTGACCTTCCTTCCTTTTTCTGTTTGAACGTGGCTGGAGCCAAGTCATGACACCAAGGAACACATTTATATCCTCACCCAGATTATGTTCTGGTTATACCACAGTCATATTTTCTGGGTCCCCAGGATTCCCAAAGCATAGCATCCTTCGCTAAGAAAGCTTGCTTGGCAGGAGGTGGGGGGAAGCTCCGGGTTACCTGCTGGGTGGTGCCGCAGCTGGAGTAGGGGATCACGAACGTCACCAGGCTCGACGTAATCTGGGGCTGACACTGGTAGATTGTGTCCGAGCCGGGAATGGCAAGGTCCCTGACAGAGTAGCCCAGGGATTGGAGGTAGCTCGTCCTCACTCTGGCTTCCATGTGATTTTGCAGGCAAAGCAGCTCTGGGGGCCAAAGGCAGACAGTGCAGTCAGTCAGCGCACCCCCGCTAAGCCCCCAGAAAAAGACTGAGATGGCTGGCCCATGGTCTTCCTGTGGACACAGCTCACCACCCCCCCTCCAGATGCCCTGGGGCTCAAGTCAGTTTCATTCTCCTGAGACCCCTATGAGGGCACAGGGACTAGGATTCCTCTGATGGAGAAATGGAGGCAAGATGTAAAACAACAAAATGTTTCTGCCAGGTTGCCATTTATCCTTTTAGTAGGATAGCACTTGGGCTTTGCTGGTGGCTCAAATGGTGAAGAATCTGCCCACAATGCAGAAGACCCAGGTTCGATCACTGAGTGGGAAAGATCCCCTGGAGAAGGGAATGGCAACCCGCTCCAGTATTCTTGCCTGGAGAATTCCATGGACAGAGGAGTCTGATGAGCTACAGTCCATGGCATTGCAAAGAGTCAGACACAACTGAGTGACTAACACACACAGAGTAACACTTGGGGCAACTTGCAGGGATGTTGGGAAATCAACATCCTTAGCTATGGACTTAGCATAGGTCCTGCAGCTAAGGGCAGGTCAGTGCTTAAAATCCTGACTACAAAGATATCCAGCACATCTCCTTGCCCAGCCCCTGGTCAATCTGTACATCAGTCCATTTAACAGATCCAACCATGGCTACCATCCTCTGCAGGATGTGGCTGAGAGAGCAGCTCAGACCACTTTCAGGAATCAGCCGAATGTGCTAGGTCTCAGGACATGGTCTCAGTGTCCCACACTCTGGGAAGGCCACAAGGTCTCAAGCCAGGTGGTCCCCTCTGCCCTTGGCACTGACATCTCACTGTCTGGTGACAGCATCCTCTCGCCCCTTCTACTTCATCTCTGCTGTCCATAGAAAGGCCAAACCACCCCCCATCGGCCAGTCCTGGGCAGCCAGAGTCCCCAGACCCTTTGCTCTTGGCCCCCTTCTGCCCCACACCAAGCCTTGGTGGCCTGACGGGGCGGCTCTCGTTTCTCCTTCCACAGCCCTGGGATGGCTGAGCCACCGAAGGCGCTCAGAGGTGTCACCCCGGATGGGCGGGGACTTACTCGTGTTTCCATTGGAAAGAATGGAGAAGTATTCGGCTGAGAAACCTCTTTTGGTGATGGAGATGTCGCTGATGAAGCGGATGGAAATGAAGTTGGACGATGAGGTAAAGGAGCCCCTTGCCCCGTCACAAACCCGGGCGAGCAGCGGGGAACTGTGGTGGGGGCCGTCGTACACTTCAATGTAATCATAGTTACAGCCGCCTTCCAGCCTGCAGAGATGGAACACATGGTCTGGCTTCACTTTCAACCAGGATTTGATGCCAGCGGTCAGAGGCGTTACACCTCTAAGCCAGAAACTCTGACAAAATTAATAATCTAAAGAAATAGACTTTCATTTTTTACCAGAGTAGAGTCAATGTACAATATTACACAGGTTATGGGTGTAAATACAGTGATTACAATGTTTAAAGGCTATACTCCATATATACTTATTTAAAAGATATTGGCTATCCTCCCTGGGCTGTATTGAAAGCATAGAGCCTTGTAGCTTGTTTTCTACATCATGGTTTGTCCCTTTTCATCCCCTACCCCGAGCGCCCCTCCCTCAACCCCTCTCCCCACTGGTAACGACCAGTTTGTCAGACTTTCTTAAATCCAGTGGAGGTTCATCCTCCCATGACTTCCATACATCGGTCTTAGTCCTGCCTTTTGGGGTCATGCATATGAAATCTACAGCTCCTCTCTTGACAGCCCTTCGCAGTATGTAATAAAGAATGACATCCCACCTTTGACTTCTTCTTTGATGAAAAAGACCCCAGTTTCCCATAGAATTTTTTTCTTAAAATCCATGAATTTATAGTGACAGAAACAAATAATTGAACAAGTAAATACTGGGCAAATGAGATAACCTCTCTGCGGCTCAGATTTCTTATTTATAAAGGTGAAATCTCCCAATGCAAGTGTACTGAAGAGAGCTATCAGGAGGCTCTAACAGTGGAAAAATGCTTCCTAAGATGCCACAAACGGTGGTCATTGTTATTAAGATGCTGGCTCAGAACTAGCCACGGTCAGTCTTCCTCTGTAGAATTTCATGAGCTTTAAGTACAATCCCCCAAATGAACAGTAATGATGAAGAGGTTAAAATAACATCATATCTTTTGCAAAACTCCACACGAATTTCCAAGGCAGAAACTCCCAGGCCACCGCAAGCAGAAATCAAGAAAAAAAAAAAACTACTTTGTTCAGTGGTGACTGTTAGAGAAAAAATGATGGTACCCCCTTTCCAGGACTCTCCAAGCTACTGGTGTCTCAGTGTGGTCACCCCTGCCCCTTGAGCCAATCATATATCCTGGTGGTTCTGATGTTGTCTCCTCTGCTTAAAACAAGGATTCCCACCCTTCATTGGATGAGGAACAGATAACCTAAGCTCTGCCACAGGAATTATTCCTCTTCTGCCCGAAACCACTCCCCCAAGAAAGAGGGAGCAGAGAGAAAAGAGTTCAGAAAAACTAGTGTGGTTGATAGGATTCTTTGTGCTACCACTACTTCTAACAATAATCCCTCGCATTGGGTAACACTGCCCGAGTATTTTCATTTATTTCTCCTGTGACTTTCCCAGGAACCAGGAGGGGAGGGGAGCGGATATTATATTCTCCTCTTTTGAGGCTCAGGAGAGTTAAATGATTTCCTGAGGTCACACAGCAAAGTAGTGACGGACCTGCAACTTGACACAGGACCTTGATCCTGGCGTCCCCTCCACGGCTGCTTCTAGGCTCGGTCGAAAATGGAACCCATAGAAAAAAAAGGGCAGTGGGGCAAATATCTCTCCTGAAGTGCCATTTCTCTCCTCCTAGAATGTCTGCAAGGGGCTCACCACACAGCCCTCCCCGCCACACACGCACTTACTGGACATCTCTGAAGGCCACAGTCACTCGGTAGTTGTTTTGAACTTCAATGTCCCACACACACTTGGCATTGTTCGGATAGTTCCTAGGGTAGAATGGGCTGGAAAAGTTCCCTGAAAACTGGGTCAGGAAGCCTCCGCAGGCTGTTGGGACAAAGGGAGAAATGCCGATGACCCACAGTGTACACCATACAGTCACATGGGGGAAATCCACCGGGAGGTGCCTACACCTGGACTACCTACTGAGGGTCGGGGCGGTGCCCCTGCAGGGAGGCCGTACCTAGGGAAGCCATCTCCTCACTGTTCTCCTCGTCCCTCCCCAGTGTCACTCATCAAGGAGAAGGGAAGGGGGACTGGTCAGTGGGGCTCAGAACTTACCGGCTGGGCCGGTGACGTTGTAAACAGGATCTGTTGACAAACAGAAAAGATAATGATCAGTTTCCTGGCACCCTTGGTTCAGCTGCTGAGTCCTTGTCAGCTCTGCGCTGGAAAAATGCTAACCCCAAGTTCCCAGCGAGATGCCAGATGCGGGACTTACCCTCTGGGAGCTCACAGCCTAAAGAAGAGGATGGAAAAGAGCAAATCCCAGCCTCCAGGGATGGGACTGTGATGGAGCAGAGCCCAGGAGGTGCTAAGAGCTGGGAGATTTGGCTCCTGATCCAGACTGAGGAGGGAAAGGGGATGGGTACACAGGGAGGTGAGGCCAAAAGGTCAGAAGTGTGCTCTAGGCAGAGGGAACAGCATGTGTGAAGGAACCTAGGTATGAGAGTAGATGGCATAACTGGGGACCCCCTGTGTGGATGGAGCAGGGATGGGAAGGATGGCAGGAATCAACTCCACAATGGGAAAGAATTTGCAAGCCCTAGAGATTATCCCGAGCACTGAGGATCTGGGGCCAGACGGTGCTGAGGATTCCAGCCTCGAGGCCGGGACAGACCTTGGCATTTGATGAAGATACTCTAGAGCACTGCAGAGAATGGGTCAGGGGGAGGGGCAGCCTGAAGCTGCTGCTGCTGATGTAGGAGACAAGGTGGTGAGGAGGGGAGGCTGGGGATGCAGAGGAGACATCTGGGGCAGGGTGGGGGCAGTGAGCGGCGGTTCAGCACCCACTCAAAAGCAGGCTATTGGGAACTTTTGTTGATTACATGCCAGGCTCCATCCAGGCTGCACTGATCTGGGACTAGTGTCCCAGACGTGGGGCGGGACCTACACAGTGGGAGACTTCACCTAGACATTGACCAGAGACCCAAATCTTAGGATGGTCAGGTGATTAAAAGACAAAGAAGAGCCTGGAGAGAGGCCCAGCCCTCCTGGGGTTGGGACATCAGCCACAGAGACGCCACGTGGCAGGAAAGTCAGGAGCGGTCAACTCATTGGAGAGTGAGCGCCGTGACTACAGCCTGGAGACCAGCAGCCAAGCCTGGGGAGAGGAAACCCAAGGCCTGTGGGGCAGGTGGAAAATGTGATACTTACTCTGAGTGGGTGTAGTTGTTGGGGACAGCCAATCTAGAAAGAAAACCAAGTGATTTTAGGATATTGCTGGATCATTTTTTAATTCCATTCTCAAGAGTTTGACGGAGAAAGTAAATCGTTCTCCTTACTTCAGGACTTCTCAGAGCCTTGATTATACCAATTTACACTGACCAGACAAAAGGGGTTAGAGACACACCACATCCAAACATACTAGAACCAGATATTTTCCTTGTGTCATAAAGATCATTTGGGGAATCGCCCTCAACATGAAGGATTATTTAAGAGATAAACCTCTGTAGGGCTGCTATTCGGTCATAGTTCTACAAGGTGACAGTCCTGCTTGGCATGACTGGGACACTTATTTTCATAGAAGTGATCACAGGACATAATCCTCTCCACCCCACAGCGGCTCTGAACAGGCGCAGGCAGCAGGAGGTGCCAGGGGACCAGAGGTTCCTCCAGGGACAGCTGAGTGACAGCCCTGGTCCTGAGGACTCAGCGGGTCACTGAACAGCCTCCAGAGTCCTCGGAGGGAAATGACTCTTCAGGAGGAGGCTGCTCTTCTATTGGAAACCTGAGAGGTGGAATCCCGGAGAGGACTTGGCTGGGTGGGGCTGCAGGGACTCACCTGGAGTGGAGGAGTTGATCAGTACATCCGCAAGAAAGAGGAAGCATGATCAGCCTTCGCACTAAGTTGGTGTTGTTTAGTTGCTAACTCATCTCGGGCACTTTAGGGACCCCACACACCATAGCCCGCCAGGCTCCTCTGACCATGGGATTCTTCAGGCAAGAACACTAGAGTGGGTTGCATTTCCTTCTGCAGGGGATCCTCCCAAACCAGGGATCGAACCAGCATCTTCTGCTTTTAGGTGAATTCTTTACCCTCTGAGCCACAAGGTAAGCCCATAAAGCAAATGGGAGAGTAATGGTAAGCTGGATAGCAGCTGAGTGATCAGCACAAGGACCAGAGATGAAGTGGCCTCTGCAAGGTCTCCCAAGTGCACAAGTCAAGGGGTACTCTGACAAGCTCCTGCCCACCCCCACACCCTGAACTAGCCACAGACACCATCAGTCACTGGCCTCCAGTTTCCCCTGCTCCAGTTTCCAGCAGCTCACAGGTGAAAGGGGCCTTCTGCAAATGACATCACCCAATACCTGAGCAAATGACTCCAGCATCTTCATGGTGGCCACAATTGTGGTAGAACCAGCCTCGGTTCCGGCACTGCCAGAGATTGGACTCCGCCCCTGAGCACACCACGTCATCCAAGGTGATGGGACCAGAGCCAGAGCCAAAGTAGGCATTTCCTGGGGCTGAGACTGCATATCCACAGCCCAGCTGCCTGCACACCACCTGGGCATCTTGAATGTCCCAGTTGTCATCGCACACTGTTCCCCACTGGCCACCATGGTAGATTTCCACACGCCCAGCACATGTGGGATGGGAGGAGTTCCAGTTCACCAATCTCAAGCTGACATCTGAAAGACGCACGCTGTAAGAGGTGATGAACCCCATCCCCCAGCAAACACCCAAAGCCAATTAACCCCTGGTTCTTTCCCCATCCCAAAAGCCACCCAATGACACAGATCAGTGAATAAACAGCTACCCGATCCACCTGGAAGGGGCTCTTGACATCACAGAGTTCAGATCCCTCATCTTCTAGATATATTCTTTTCCCCATCCGCTTCCATATTCTTTCCACACGGTTTATCACAGGTTACAGAATATAGCTCCCTGTTCTCTACAGTGGGACCTTGATGTTTATCCATTTGAATGTAGTAGTTTGCATCTGCTAATCCCCAAATCCGCATCCACCCCTTCCCCAAAACCCCATCCCCTTGGGAAGTACAGATCTCTTCACTATGTCTTGTACTCACCTCTTGGAAAGGAGTTATACCAAGCAGAAAAACCAGTTTTTTGGACACTGCCGTCACTCCGAAATCGGACAGTCAATCGGTTGGAATAAGAAGTGAATATTTCCCTGGTGTAATGACAGATTCTCCTCGCTGAGGCATTGCTACTCAGCGGTCCATTAAGGATTTCAACATAGTCATAACTGCAGCTACTGTGTGTCTCCAACCTGTATGGAAAACGGGGTTCATGTCAACATCAGGATGTCTGCTGCTCATAAACTTTGTAGCTATTTTGAACTTTATGAGAAATGTCCTCGAATCTAAGATCTTCTTCTTGCTCTTCCTTAATCAGATCAAAGGACTGCCCAATATAGTCTGATACTTCCTGGTGGGGAGCAGAGAAACCTGAAACGTCGTCCACGGTACCCAAGACGAGAAAGCCTCCCGGCCCAGGACCCAACCCAAACCACTGGGTGGTCCATGGAAGACGCCTCCTTCTCCAAGTGGCCTGGGGGTTACTTACTGCAGAGTGTCGAAGCCCAGGTTTATGAGGTAGCCGGGGTTCACTTGTATTTCCCAGACACAGTCGGCGTTGTTGGGGTAGTGTCCTGGGTAGGATGGGCTGGAAAAGTTCCCACTGGCACTGGATAAGAAGCCACCACAACTTGAAAAGGAACCTGTAGAGCAGAGAGAGAGGAACATTCCCATTGTGGTGGGTCTCTGGGGGTGTTGTGACCAGCGGTTGTGTTCCGGGTGAGTGTCTTCAGGAAGTCCTTTTCCCTCCTGCAGAACTTCTCAGTGCCTTGACCATTCCACCTACTCGGAGACTGGCCAAAAGGACTGGCATGCACAGCAGCACACCTTCCCATTTTGGCACCAGATGTTTTCAAGGGGCCCTAAAAATGGCAACCCACTCCAGTGTTCTTGCATGCAGAACCCCAGGGATGGGGGAGCCTGGTGGGTGGCCGTCTATGGGGTCGCACAGAGTTGGACACGACTGAAGCGACTTAGCAGCAGCAGCAGCAAAGATCATTTGGGGGTTACTCTCAATGTGAAGGAGCATTTAGCAGAGAAAGCTCTGTAAGGCTGCTACTCCGTCTGTTTTGGAAATGGCCACAGTTCTGCATGGCATGAGTGGGACCCTTATTTTCATAGAAATGATCAGAGGACCTAATCCTCTCTCTCTCACTGAACAGGCACAGGCAGCAGGAGGTGGCAGGGGACCAGAGGTCTCTCCAGGGACAGCTGAGTGACAGTCCTGGTCCTGGGGACTCGGCTGGTCACTGAACCGATTCGAGTCCTCGGAGAGAAATGACTCCCCAGGTAGAGTCTGCTCTTCTCCTTCTGGAAACCTGAGAGGGTGGAATGCCAGAGACAAACCTGGCTGGGTGGGGCTGCTGGGGCTCACCTGGAGTGGAGAAGTTGATTCCTGGTGCTGCAAGAAAAGAGGTAGCATGATCAGCTTCAGCATCCACAATGGACTGCAGTGAAGCCATCAGTTTCCTGAGAGGGATGCTGAGTGCCCGGCCCCTTCGTGGCCAGAAAAGGGCGGCCTAGGAGTTGCACCAGGGAGCTGAATAGGAAACACCAATCTCGCATATCATTCTTCACAAACAACAGCAAATATCTGGGCAATTTCACTCATACAAACTTGATGTCCCCTCCTCGATGTGAGGGATTGATCTGGCCATTGGCTGAAGACGAGCATCACTGAGAGAATGGATCATGGGGAGGGGCGGGCTGAAGCTGCTGCTGCTGTAGGGAGCCCGGTGGGGAGGAGGGAAGCCTGAGCATGCAGAGGAAATATCTGGAAGCAGGGTGGGGTAGGGAGCGGTGGTTCAGGGGCAACTCAGAAGCAGGCTGTTGGGAGCCTTTGCGGGTGACACACCAAGCTCGGCGGTGAAGCAGGGTCCATCCAGTCTGCGCTGACCCCCGACTAGTGTCCCAGGCAAGGAGTTGGACAGAAACAGGTGGTCAGCAGCATCTAGAGACTGACTAGATGTAGGAATCTCATCCTGGTCAGACTAGTAAAGGACAGAGAAGAGCCTGGAGAGAGGCCCAGCCCTCCTGGGGTTGGGACATCAGCTGGGGTAATCACGTGGCATACAGTCAGGAGAGGTGGACTCATTGGAGAGTGAGCACCCTGACTGCAGCCCGGAGACCAGCAGCCAAGCCTGGGGAGAGGAAACCCAAGGCCTGTGGGGCAGGTGGAAAATGTGATACTTACTCTGAGTGGGTGTAGTTGTTGGGGACAGCCAATCTAGAAAGAAAACCAAGTGATTTTAGGATATTGCTGGATCATTTTTTAATTCCATTCTCAAGAGTTTGACGGAGAAAGTAAATCGTTCTCCTTACTTCAGGACTTCTCAGAGCCTTGATTATACCAATTTACACTGACCAGACAAAAGGGGTTAGAGACACACCACATCCAAACATACTAGAACCAGATATTTTCCTTGTGTCATAAAGATCATTTGGGGAATCGCCCTCAACATGAAGGATTATTTAAGAGATAAACCTCTGTAGGGCTGCTATTCGGTCATAGTTCTACAAGGTGACAGTCCTGCTTGGCATGACTGGGACACTTATTTTCATAGAAGTGATCACAGGACATAATCCTCTCCACCCCACAGCGGCTCTGAACAGGCGCAGGCAGCAGGAGGTGCCAGGGGACCAGAGGTTCCTCCAGGGACAGCTGAGTGACAGCCCTGGTCCTGAGGACTCAGCGGGTCACTGAACAGCCTCCAGAGTCCTCGGAGGGAAATGACTCTTCAGGAGGAGGCTGCTCTTCTATTGGAAACCTGAGAGGTGGAATCCCGGAGAGGACTTGGCTGGGTGGGGCTGCAGGGACTCACCTGGAGTGGAGGAGTTGATCGGTACATCTGCAAGAAAGAGGAAGCACGATCAGCCTTCGCACTAAGTTGGTGTTGTTTAGTTGCTAACTCATCTCGGGCACTTTAGGGACCCCACACACCGTAGCCCGCCAGGCTCCTCTGACCATGGGATTCTTCAGGCAAGAACACTGGAGTGGGTTGCATTTCCTTCTGCAGGGGATCCTCCCAAACCAGGGATCGAACCAGCATCTTCTGCTTTTAGGCGAATTCTTTACCCTCTGAGCCACAAGGGTAAGCCCATAAAGCAAATGGGAGAGTAATGGTAAGCTGGATAGCAGCTGAGTGATCAGCACAAGGACCAGAGATGAAGTGGCCTCTGCAAGGTCTCCCGAGTGCACAAGTCAAGGGGTACTCTGACAAGCTCCTGCCCACCCCGACACCCTGAACTAGCCACAGACACCATCAGTCACTGGCCTCCAGTTTCCCCTGCTCCAGTTTCCAGCAGCTCAGAGGTGAAAGGGGCCTTCTGCAAATGACATCACCCAATACCTGAGCAAATGACTCCAGCATCTTCATGGTGGCCACAATTGTGGTAGAACCAGCCTCGGTTCCGGCACTGCCAGAGACTGGACTCCGCCCCTGAGCACACCACGTCATCCAAGGTGATGGGACCAGAGCCAGAGCCAAAGTAGGCATTTCCTGGGGCTGAGACTGCATATCCACAGCCCAGCTGCCTGCACACCACCTGGGCATCTTGAATGTCCCAGTTGTCATCGCACACTGTTCCCCACTGGCCACCATGGTAGATTTCCACACGCCCAGCACATGTGGGATGGGAGGAGTTCCAGTTCACCAATCTCAAGCTGACATCTGAAAGACGCACACTGTAAGAGGTGATGAACCCCATCCCCCAGCAAACACCCAAAGCCAATTAACCCCTGGTTCTTTCCCCATCCCAAAAGCCACCCAATGACACAGATCAGTGAATAAACAGCTACCCGATCCACCTGGAAGGGGCTCTTGACATCACAGAGTTCAGATCCCTCATCTTCTAGATATATTCTTTTCCCCATCCGCTTCCATATTCTTTCCACACGGTTTATCACAGGTTACAGAATATAACTCCCTGTTCTCTACAGTGGGACCTTGATGTTTATCCATTTGAATGTAGTAGTTTGCATCTGCTAATCCCCAAATCCGCATCCACCCCTTCCCCAAAACCCCATCCCCTTGGGAAGTACAGATCTCTTCACTATGTCTTGTACTCACCTCTTGGAAAGGAGTTATACCAAGCAGAAAAACCAGTTTTTTGGACACTGCCGTCACTCCGAAATCGGACAGTCAATCGGTTGGAATAAGAAGTGAATATTTCCCTGGTGTAATGACAGATTCTCCTCGCTGAGGCATTGCTACTCAGCGGTCCATTAAGGATTTCAACATAGTCATAACTGCAGCTACTGTGTGTCTCCAACCTGTATGGAAAACGGGGTTCATGTCAACATCAGGATGTCTGCTGCTCATAAACTTTGTAGCTATTTTGAACTTTATGAGAAATGTCCTCGAATCTAAGATCTTCTTCTTGCTCTTCCTTAATCAGATCAAAGGACTGCCCAATATAGTCTGATACTTCCTGGTGGGGATCAGAGAAACCTGAAACGTCGTCCACGGTACCCAAGACGAGAAAGCCTCCCGGCCCAGGACCCAACCCAAACCACTGGGTGGTCCATGGAAGACGCCTCCTTCTCCAAGTGGCCTGGGGGTTACTTACTGCAGAGTGTCGAAGCCCAGGTTTATGAGGTAGCCGGGGTTCACTTGTATTTCCCAGACACAGTCGGCGTTGTTGGGGTAGTGTCCTGGGTAGGATGGGCTGGAAAAGTTCCCACTGGCACTGGATAAGAAGCCACCACAACTTGAAAAGGAACCTGTAGAGCAGAGAGAGAGGAACATTCCCATTGTGGTGGGTCTCTGGGGGTGTTGTGACCAGCGGTTGTGTTCCGGGTGAGTGTCTTCAGGAAGTCCTTTTCCCTCCTGCAGAACTTCTCAGTGCCTTGACCATTCCACCTACTCGGAGACTGGCCAAAAGGACTGGCATGCACAGCAGCACACCTTCCCATTTTGGCACCAGATGTTTTCAAGGGGCCCTAAAAATGGCAACCCACTCCAGTGTTCTTGCATGCAGAACCCCAGGGATGGGGGAGCCTGGTGGGTGGCCGTCTATGGGGTCGCACAGAGTTGGACACGACTGAAGCGACTTAGCAGCAGCAGCAGCAGCAAAGATCATTTGGGGGTTACTCTCAATGTGAAGGAGCATTTAGCAGAGAAAGCTCTGTAAGGCTGCTACTCCGTCTGTTTTGGAAATGGCCACAGTTCTGCATGGCATGAGTGGGACCCTTATTTTCATAGAAATGATCAGAGGACCTAATCCTCTCTCTCTCACTGAACAGGCACAGGCAGCAGGAGGTGGCAGGGGACCAGAGGTCTCTCCAGGGACAGCTGAGTGACAGTCCTGGTCCTGGGGACTCGGCTGGTCACTGAACCGATTCGAGTCCTCGGAGAGAAATGACTCCCCAGGTAGAGTCTGCTCTTCTCCTTCTGGAAACCTGAGAGGGTGGAATGCCAGAGACAAACCTGGCTGGGTGGGGCTGCCGGGGCTCACCTGGAGTGGAGAAGTTGATTCCTGGTGCTGCAAGAAAAGAGGTAGCATGATCAGCTTCAGCATCCACAATGGGCTGCAGTGAAGCCATCAGTTTCCTGAGAGGGATGCTGAGTGCCCGGCCCCTTCGTGGCCAGAAAAGGGCGGCCTAGGAGTTGCACCAGGGAGCTGAATAGGAAACACCAATCTCGCATATCATTCTTCACAAACAACAGCAAATATCTGGGCAATTTCACTCATACAAACTTGATGTCCCCTCCTCGATGTGAGGGATTAATCTGGCCATTGGCTGAAGACGAGCATCACTGAGAGAATGGATCATGGGGAGGGGCGGGCTGAAGCTGCTGCTGCTGTAGGGAGCCCGGTGGGGAGGAGGGAAGCCTGAGCATGCAGAGGAAAAATCTGGAAGCAGGGTGGGGTAGGGAGCGGTGGTTCAGTGGCAACTCAGAAGCAGGCTGTTGGGAGCCTTTGCGGGTGACACACCAAGCTCGGCGGTGAAGCAGGGTCCATCCAGTCTGTGCTGACCCCCGACTAGTGTCCCAGGCAAGGAGTTGGACAGAAACAGGTGGTCAGCATCATCTAGAGACTGACTAGACGTAGGAATCTCATCCTGGTCAGACTAGTAAAGGACAGAGAAGAGCCTGGAGAGAGGCCCAGCCCTCCTGGGGTTGGGACATCAGCTGGGGTAATCACGTGGCATACAGTCAGGAGAGGTGGACTCATTGGAGAGTGAGCACCCTGACTGCAGCCCGGAGACCAGCAGCCAAGCCTGGGGAGAGGAAACCCAAGGCCTGTGGGGCAGGTGGAAAATTGTGTTACTTACTCAGAGTGGTTGTGGTTTGTGGTGGCTGCCAACCTAGAGCGAAAAACAAGTGATTTTAGGAGGCTGCTGAAAATTGTTAAATTCCATCATCATCATTTTGATGGAGAAAGGAAATCCTTGTCCTAATAAAGATTTCTCAGAAACTTGACTATTCCCACCTACAGTATTACTGGCCACGTGGGCTAAGTACATAGAATTTCCCACCTGATTCAGGAGTAGGTATTATCACTGTGGGAAAAGATAATTTGGGGAATTGCTTTCAACCTGAAGAAATTTTTTAACTGATAGATATTTGCGAGTCTGCTACTTGGTCATAGTTCTAAGTGGTCAGTGTGCATGGCATGACTGGGACACTTATTTTCAAAGAAATGATCAGAGGACCTAATCCTGTCTCCCCTCATAGTAGCTCTGACCAGGCACTGGCAGCAGGAGGTGGCAGGGGGCCAGAGGTCCCTCCAGAGACAGCTGAGTGACAGCCCTGGTCTTGGGGATTCCACTGGTCGGTCACTGGACAGCCTCCAGAGTCCTTGGAGGGAAATGACTCCCTAGGAAGAGGGTGTTCTTTTATAAACGTGAGAAGTGGAATCCCAGAGAGGAGTCTCACTGAGTGGGGCTGCTGGAACTCACCTGGAGTTGAGGAGTTGATCTGTGCAACTGCAAGAAAGAGGAAGCATGATCAACCTCATCACCCAGGCTCAATGCAAGAAACCCATCAGGTCGCTGAGACTGAGATGCTGAGTGCCTGGTCCCTCCATGGCCTGAAAAGGGCGACCTGGGTTTTGTCCAGGAGAACTGAATATGAAACATCAAGCTCAGAACATCAGTCTCCACAAATGAAAACAGTCTGAGGGGAATTTGCTCTTACAACCTGTAATCACACCCCTGCTCTGGGGGCCCAATACAGAAGGGGCTGCAGTGGATACATGAAATCCACCTGACACCTATCCATGATAGAGGAAGAGAAATAGCCCATCTTCCATGGAAGCTCAGTGTGATTGGACCACAGTGCAAAGAAGAGCTCTTGTTGGGAGAAAATCACTCACTAAAATGGCGGTCATGGAAACCTACCTGAGCAGATGACGCTGGCATCCTCGCTGTGTCCACAGTTGTGTGTGTTCCAGGGGCTGTGGGAGCAGCTCCACAGGTAGGTCTCATGCCCTGAGCACCCCACGTCGTCCAGGACAATGGGCCCTGAGCCCTGACCAAACCGGGCACCTCCTGGGGCCGAAATGGCCGAGCCACAGCCCAGCTGCCTGCAGACCACGTTGGCGTCGTTGGTGTCCCAGCTGTCGTCACACACGGTGCCCCAGGAGCCTCGGTACAGGACCTCCACCCGGCCCTGACACCTGTGTTCTCCATTCACCAGCCTCAGGGCCAAACCCGATTCTGTTCCTGGAAGGAGACAGGAAAAGTCACCATCTTGTTTCTCCTGAAGGAAAAGGCACTAGGACTGAGATTCAGAATTCTTCCAGGAAAAGGCTGCCGAGGTCTAGGCAGTGAGTCCATAAGGACTTGACTGAGCGTGGTCCTCACTCTTTATCTCTGATGGCTGTGTGATAGAAACCTCGACTGCACTGTGGACTAGCTCTGCAGGTTCCTTGATGGCATTCCCAAATTCGGCAATTCAGGCACTGAATCCTGTCTCAGGATGCAGGTGGGAAGCCCACAGCTTACATCCCAGACCTCCGGGATATAATGACCTTCTGCAGCTGGAGACCACTTACACTAGCTACCCATTCCCACCAGGGTGCCAGGTTCGGCCATTCACCCCTATGTGGGAACCCACTCCATCAGCCCAAGGGTATTCTGAAGACTTTTCCACTCAGTACGTATTCAGGTACTTTTACACACAAAGTGTAGCTTGAATCTTTTTTTTTTAAGCTTGAATCCTGGGGGTGACGGTGGGGGAGGGGACATCCTGGAGTCAAAAGGCAGCAGGACTCACCTGGCACAACCGTGGTCTGGGTCTCGGTAGCTGGGGGAGAGAGAACACAGGTCAGACACAGTGCACAGAAGGGTCTTCACGTGGGCTAAGGGGGGGATGCTAAGTTCAGAGCAGCTGAGGGGTCAGTCCATGCACGTGCTCCGCCATGGATGGGTGGGGGGCCCTCTGCCATCCTCAACCCTCCAAAGAGGCTCCTCCTGAGAAGTCCCAACAGACCAGCATCTCTTATTTCCAATATCAAGGTAATTGACTCTATGTCTTGATGACACAGTGGACCCGGAGCCAATCGTCAGCCTCACAGCTTTTATAGGTCCACTGAGGCAGAGACAGGGCTCCAGCTCCAGGTCAAGTCCCGTGTGTGATCTGTCAGGCTCGGCCTTAGGGGATGACGAGGCGGTGCCTGGCGGGTCACACAGGGGCCACTGCCCTGCTCACAGCAGACCTGGTGCCCAGACCGTGCTTCCCAGTTCCTTGGAGGAGCCACGGTCCAGGACTCAGGAGGCAGAACCTGAGTCTGCCAGGCTCTCCAGGACTTGTCAGCTGAAGGTCTAGAACAAAGAGGCTCTTTCTTCCTGTTGGGATGTAGACTTGGAGCTGACCCCTGCCCCCATGACAGGAAGGAAAGTTAGAGTGAAGCCCAAACACATAAAAATCGGAGGTCTGAAAAGTGGTTGAGACAGATAGTCCTGGAACCTCTGGATCCAGCTGTACCTGAAGACAGAACTATGACTAAATGTCTTAGACATGAAAGTTACTAGGTCCTAGTCCAGCTTGAGCGTCAGTTGAAATCTTACCACATGGAAACTGAAACAGCCTGACTAATACATTCTCTAACGGGTAGGAGAAGGTTATCCACAGTTCTGATGAGTAGACAGAATCCCTGACATAGAATGAGGTGGCGAACACAGAGCTTTAAGCCAAGATTTAGACACTGAACCCTGAGAGTTCGGCAGCATCCAAGTGACGCCTACCATAACTAGTTGTCGGATACCACCATTCTGGAGGGGAAACAGCAGGATTACAATGAAGCTCAGTAGAATCAAGGTAGGTCTCGTTCCTATGACCAGGAACAGGACAGTGGGATCTGAGGGACTCCACGGTCTGGGGAGAAGAAGCCTTTTCTGAGAGTTTGCTGTGAGCCCAGATCATGTCATCAAAGGCACACACTCATCTAATGAGGTGGCACAGCACATAGAGCCGTCAGCATGCCCTGCTGACTGGGTACTTCTTGGTGATAGCATCACCTAGACTCCACCTGGGGTGGAGGACAGGAAAAAGCTCTGTCCTCTCCATACACAGAACTCTCGGTCCTGAGAATACGTTCAAGCAGAAATGACCCCAGGACAGACCACCCTGTCACCCAAGCTCTGGGAGACACTGTGTAGCCACGAAGTCCTGAAATCTTGAGCCAGTCCAGAGGATGCCTGTCTTATGGCTCATCTGGAACCATTTACGTGCTCTAGAGTGACCAGGGCAGGTACTGAGAGGTAGAAAACCTCCTCAGTTGCCTCCTGGGGCTGCTGGCTGGGGGCCATGGGGCTGACTGCTGGGGAGAGGACATCCTGGGGTCAAGAGGCAGCAGGACTCACCTGGCACAACCGTGGGCTGGGTCTGGGCAGCTGGGAAAGAGAGAAAGAGGGCAGGTCAGACACATAGTACAGAAGGGGCTCCACAGGCGTAATGGGGGTGATACTAAGATGCAGACCAGGTGAGGGGTCAGTGCGTGCACCTGCTCTGCCATGGAGAGCGGGGCCTCTGCCATCCTCAACCCTCCAAAGATGCTCTGCTGAGAGGTCCCGGCAGACTAGCAATCCTTATTTCCAAAGTCAAGGTGATTGACTCTGTGTCTTGATGACACAGGGGATCCAGAGTCAGTTGCCGGGCTCACAGCTTTTATGGATCCACTGAGGAGTGAGACAGGGTCCCAGCTCCAGTTCAAGTCCCGTGTGTGATCTCTCAGGCTCGACCTTAGGGGATGACGAGGCGGTGCCTGGCAGGTCACACAGGGGCCACTGCCCTGCTCACAGCAGTTCTGGTGTCTAGACCGTGCTTCCCGGTTCCTTGCAGGGGCCATGGTCCAGGGCTCAGGGGGCAGAACCGGGGCCACTGGCAGCCCCAGCCCATGATCTCTGCTCAGAGAACTCCTGGCAGACATGCGCTCTTTGCTTCTGGTTTGCACTGGGGCATGGAGCGAAATGTCACTTTCCGTTTGGTTTCTTTCGTTTTTGTAATTCTCAATCTACATGCCCAGGGGTCAGACAAAAGCTAATATACTGAATAAGCAAAGCACTAAGAGGATTTCAAGGGAAAGGGAAATGTAGAGAGTGCTTTGCAAGGGGATCAGAATGTAAGCAAAAAACCACCTCCAGAGAAGGGCACCCAGCTTATTTGAGACCCACCTGAGCAGATGACGCTGGCATCCTCGCTGTGTCCACAATTGTGTGTGTTCCAGGGGCTGTGGGAGCAGCTCCACAGGTAGGTCTCATAGCCTGAGCAGCCCACGTCATCCAGGACAATGGGCCCTGAGCCCTGACCGAACCGGGCACCTCCTGGGGCTGAAATGGCCGAGCCACAGCCCAGCTGCCTGCAGACCACGTTGGCGTCGTTGGTGTCCCAGCTGTCGTCACACACGGTGCCCCAGGAGCCTCGGTACAGGACCTCCACCCGGCCCTGACACCTGTCACCTCCGTTCACCAGCCTCAGGGCCAAACCCGATTCGGTTCCTGGAAGGAGACAGGAAAAGTCACTCTCTTTGTCTCCTGAAGGAAGGAGTCCTGATGTCTGAGTGAGATTTTGACATCTTCCAAGGAAAGAGACTGAGTCTAGTTCTTGTTCCTTATCGGGAGCTCTTGACTGAAGTCTGGCCATCATGGCTGACCCACCAGGGATTGTGTCAGGGAACCATGTCTGTATGCTGAGCTATGCACATTCTCTGATTGGTTCCCCACAACTCCTGGAATTCAGGTGCAGAGCTCAGCCTTGGGATGCCAGAGGGGGAGGGTGCCCACGTCCTCCATCCCTAATGACCCCTGAGATGGACAGAAGCCCATGCATCCTTGGGGGGGCTGGGAAGCTAACCAGACACAGCTTCCCAGCACCCCCAATTTGCCTCTTTCTGCTGCTCACCCGACTTGGGTCTGTACCTCACTTGACCCGAAATTGTTCTGAAGGCTTGTTTTCCACTGAACTCCATGTTGTTTTCAAATACAAAACTTAGCCTGGATATAAAATAAATCACGGAACCACAGCCTATCACCAGAGCACATGGAGATGATTGGGGGAATGGCACCTATTGCCAGCAGGCTGCTCGCAGTCTCTCCAGGACTTGTCAGCGGAAGGTCTAGAAAAGGGACTCTTTCTTCCTGTTGGGATGTAGACTTGGGCTGACCCCTGCCCCCATGACAGGAAGGAAAGTTAGAGTGAAGCCCAAACACATAAAAAAGCAGAGGTATAAAAAGTGGCGAAGACAGCTAGTCCTGGAACCTCTGGATCCAGCTGTACCTGAAGACAGAACTATGACTAAACGTCTTAGACATGAAAGTAACTGGATCCTCGTCCGGCTTAAGTGAGTGTCAGCTGAAATTCTACCACTAGCAAGCCAAACGAGCCAAACGAATACATTCTCTAAGGGATAGGTGAAGGTTATCCACAGATCTGATGAGTAAAGGGAATCCCCAACGTTGAATGAGGTGGTGAACACAGAGCCTTAACCCAAGATTTAGATACTGAACCCTGATAGTATCCAAGTGATGCTTACCATAATTAGTTGTGGGGTACCACCAGTCTGCAGGGGAAACAGAGCAGGATTACAAAGAAGGTCGGTAGAATCAAGGTTGGTCTAGTTCCTATGCCTGGGATCAGGACAGTGGGATCTGAGGGGCTCCACAGTCCGGAGAGAAGAAGCCTTTCCTGAGAGTTTGCTGTGAGCCCAGATCATGTCATCAAAGGTACACACTCATCTAAAAGGGTGCAACAGCCCACAGCATGTCCTGCTGACTGGGTACTTCTTGGTAATATAAACGCCTAGACTCAGCCTTGGGTGGAGGACAGGAGAAAGCTCTGTCCTCTCCATACACAGAACTCTTGGTCCTGAGAATGCATTCAAGCAGAAATGACCCCAGGACAGACCACCCTGTCACCCAAAGCTCTGGGGAGACACTGTGTAGCCATGAAGTCCTGAAATCTTGAGCCAGTCCAGAGGATGCCTGAATTATGGCTCATCTGGAACTGTCTACGAGCTCTAGAGTGACCAGGGCTGGTACTGAGAGGTGGAAAACCTCCACAGTCGCCTCCTGGGGCTGCTGGATGGGGGCCCTGGGAGTGAATGTAGGGGAGGGGACATCCCGGAGTCAAGAGGCAGCAGGACTCACCTGGCACAACCGTGGACTGGGTCTGGGCACCTGGAGCGAAGAGAAGGGAGGTCAGACACATTGCACAGAACGGGCTCCATGGGGGCAAAGGGGTGATGCTAAGATGCAGACCAGGTGAGGGGTCAGTGCATGCACCTGCTCTGCCATGGAGGGCGGGGCCTCTGCCATCCTCAACCCTCCAAAGATGCTCCTCCTGAGAGGTCCCAGCAGACCAGCATCTCTTATTTCCAACAAAAAGGTGATTGACTTTGTGTTGATGACACAGTGGACCCGGAGCCAATTGTCAGGCTCACAGCTTTTATGGATCCACTGAGGCAGTGAGACAGATCTCCAGCTCCAGGTCAAGTCCTGTGTGTGATCTGTCAGGCTCAACCTTAGGGGATGACAAAGTGGTGCCTGGCAGGTCACACAGGGGTCACTGCCCTGATCACGGCAGTCTGGGTGCCCAGACCGTGCTGCCCAATTTCTAAGGTCCAGGACTCAGGAGGCAGAAGAGGGGTCGCCAGCAGCCCCAGCCCATGCCCTCTGCTCAGAGACCTCCTGGCAGACCTGCGCTCTTTTGCCTCTGGTTTGCACTGGGGCATGGAGCAAAAGGCTTAATGTCACTTTCCGTTTGTTTTTTTGTTGTTGTTGTTCTAATTCCCATCTACATACCCAGGGGCCAGACAAAAGCTAATATACTGAATAAGCAAAGCACTGGGAGGATTTCAAGGGAAAGGGAAATGTAGAGAGTGCTTCTCGAGGGGATCAGAATGTGAGCAAGAAACCACCTCCAGAGAAGGGCACCCAGCTTATTTGAGACCCACCTGAGCAGATGACGCTGGCATCCTCGCTGTGTCCACAATTGTGTGTGTTCCAGGGGCTGTGGGAGCAGCTCCACAGGTAGGTCTCATAGCCTGAGCAGCCCACGTCATCCAGGACAATGGGCCCTGAGCCCTGACCAAACCGGGCACCTCCTGGGGCCGAAATGGCCGAGCCACAGCCCAGCTGCCTGCAGACCACGTTGGCGTCGTTGGTGTCCCAGCTGTCGTCACACACGGTGCCCCAGGAGCCTCGGTACAGGACCTCCACCCGGCCCTGACACCTGTCACCTCCGTTCACCAGCCTCAGGGCCAAACCCGATTCGGTTCCTGGAAGGAGACAGGAAAAGCCTCCTGTTTCTCCTGAAGGAAAAGGCACTAGGACTGAGATTCAGAATTCTTCCAGGGAAAGGCTGCCGAAGTCTAGGCAGTGAGTCCATAAGGACTTGACTGAGCGTGGTCCTCACTCTTTATCTCCGATGGCTGTGTGATAGAAACCTCGACTGCACTGTGGACTAGCTCTGCAGGTTCCTTGATGGCATCCCCAAACTCAGCAATTCAGGCACTGAATCCTGTCTCAGGATGCAGGTGGGAAGCCCACAGCTTACATCCCAGACCTCCGGGATATAATGACCTTCTGCAGCTGGAGACCACTTACACTAGCTACCCATTCCCACCAGGGTGCCAGGTTTGGCCATTCACCCCTATGTGGGAACCCACTCCATCAGCCCAAGGGTATTCTGAAGACTTTTCCACTCAGTACGTATTCAGGTACTTTTACACACAAAGTGTAGCTTGAATCTTTTTTTTTTTAAGCTTGAATCCTGGGGGTGACGGTGGGGGAGGGGACATCCTGGAGTCAAAAGGCAGCAGGACTCACCTGGCACAACCGTGGTCTGGGTCTCGGTAGCTGGGGGAGAGAGAACGCAGGTCAGACACAGTGCACAGAAGGGTCTTCACGTGGGCTAAGGGGGGGATGCTAAGTTCAGAGCAGCTGAGGGGTCAGTCCATGCACGTGCTCTGCCATGGATGGGTGGGGGGCCCTCTGCCATCCTCAACCCTCCAAAGAGGCTCCTCCTGAGAAGTCCCAACAGACCAGCATCTCTTATTTCCAATATCAAGGTAATTGACTCTATGTCTTGATGACACAGTGGACCCGGAGCCAATCGTCAGCCTCACAGCTTTTATAGGTCCACTGAGGCAGAGACAGGGCTCCAGCTCCAGGTCAAGTCCCGTGTGTGATCTGTCAGGCTCAGCCTTAGGGGATGACGAGGCGGTGCCTGGCAGGTCACACAGGGGCCACTGCCCTGCTCACAGCAGACCTGGTGCCCAGACCGTGCTTCCCAGTTCCTTGGAGGAGCCACGGTCCAGGACTCAGGAGGCAGAACCTGAGTCTGCCAGGCTCTCCAGGACTTGTCAGCTGAAGGTCTAGAACAAAGAGGCTCTTTCTTCCTGTTGGGATGTAGACTTGGAGCTGACCCCTGCCCCCATGACAGGAAGGAAAGTTAGAGTGAAGCCCAAACACATAAAAATCGGAGGTCTGAAAAGTGGTTAAGCCAGATAGTCCTGGAACCTCTGGATCCAGCTGTACCTGAAGACAGAACTATGACTAAATGTCTTAGACATGAAAGTTACTAGGTCCTAGTCCAGCTTGAGCGTCAGTTGAAATCTTACCACATGGAAACTGAAACAGCCTGACTAATACATTCTCTAACGGGTAGGAGAAGGTTATCCACAGTTCTGATGAGTAGACAGAATCCCTGACATAGAATGAGGTGGCGAACACAGAGCTTTAAGCCAAGATTTAGACACTGAACCCTGAGAGTTCGGCAGCATCCAAGTGACGCCTACCATAACTAGTTGTCGGATACCACCATTCTGGAGGGGAAACAGCAGGATTACAATGAAGCTCAGTAGAATCAAGGTAGGTCTCGTTCCTATGACCAGGAACAGGACAGTGGGATCTGAGGGACTCCACGGTCTGGGGAGAAGAAGCCTTTTCTGAGAGTTTGCTGTGAGCCCAGATCATGTCATCAAAGGCACACACTCATCTAATGAGGTGGCACAGCACATAGAGCCGTCAGCATGCCCTGCTGACTGGGTACTTCTTGGTGATAGCATCACCTAGACTCCACCTGGGGTGGAGGACAGGAAAAAGCTCTGTCCTCTCCATACACAGAACTCTCGGTCCTGAGAATACGTTCAAGCAGAAATGACCCCAGGACAGACCACCCTGTCACCCAAGCTCTGGGAGACACTGTGTAGCCACGAAGTCCTGAAATCTTGAGCCAGTCCAGAGGATGCCTGTCTTATGGCTCATCTGGAACCATTTACGTGCTCTAGAGTGACCAGGGCAGGTACTGAGAGGTAGAAAACCTCCTCAGTTGCCTCCTGGGGCTGCTGGCTGGGGGCCATGGGGCTGACTGCTGGGGAGAGGACATCCTGGGGTCAAGAGGCAGCAGGACTCACCTGGCACAACCGTGGGCTGGGTCTGGGCAGCTGGGAAAGAGAGAAAGAGGGCAGGTCAGACACATAGTACAGAAGGGGCTCCACAGGCGTAATGGGGGTGATACTAAGATGCAGACCAGGTGAGGGGTCAGTGCGTGCACCTGCTCTGCCATGGAGAGCGGGGCCTCTGCCATCCTCAACCCTCCAAAGATGCTCTGCTGAGAGGTCCCGGCAGACTAGCAATCCTTATTTCCAAAGTCAAGGTGATTGACTCTGTGTCTTGATGACACAGGGGATCCAGAGTCAGTTGCCGGGCTCACAGCTTTTATGGATCCACTGAGGAGTGAGACAGGGTCCCAGCTCCAGTTCAAGTCCCGTGTGTGATCTCTCAGGCTCGACCTTAGGGGATGACGAGGCGGTGCCTGGCAGGTCACACAGGGGCCACTGCCCTGCTCACAGCAGTTCTGGTGTCTAGACCGTGCTTCCCGGTTCCTTGCAGGGGCCATGGTCCAGGGCTCAGGGGGCAGAACCGGGGCCACTGGCAGCCCCAGCCCATGATCTCTGCTCAGAGAACTCCTGGCAGACATGCGCTCTTTGCTTCTGGTTTGCACTGGGGCGTGGAGCGAAATGTCACTTTCCGTTTGGTTTCTTTCGTTTTTGTAATTCTCAATCTACATGCCCAGGGGTCAGACAAAAGCTAATATACTGAATAAGCAAAGCACTAAGAGGATTTCAAGGGAAAGGGAAATGTAGAGAGTGCTTTGCAAGGGGATCAGAATGTAAGCAAAAAACCACCTCCAGAGAAGGGCACCCAGCTTATTTGAGACCCACCTGAGCAGATGACGCTGGCATCCTCGCTGTGTCCACAGTTGTGTGTGTTCCAGGGGCTGTGGGAGCAGCTCCACAGGTAGGTCTCATGCCCTGAGCAGCCCACGTCGTCCAGGACAATGGGCCCTGAGCCCTGACCGAACCGGGCACCTCCTGGGGCTGAAATGGCCGAGCCACAGCCCAGCTGCCTGCAGACCACGTTGGCGTCATTGGTGTCCCAGCTGTCGTCACACACGGTGCCCCAGGAGCCTCGGTACAGGACCTCCACCCGGCCCTGACACCTGTGTTCTCCATTCACCAGCCTCAGGGCCAAACCCGATTCGGTTCCTGGACGGAGACAGGAAAAGTCAGCCTCCTGTTTCTCCTGAAGGAAAAGGCACTAGGACTGAGATTCAGAATTCTTCCAGGGAAAGGCTGCTGAGGTCTAGGCAGTGAGTCCATAAGGACTTGACTGAACAGGTCTTTATCTCTGATGGCTGTGTGATAGAAACCTTGACTGCACTGTGGACTAGCTCTGCATGTTCCTTAATGGCATTCCCAAATTCGGCAATTCAGACACTGAATCCTGTCTCAGGATGCAGGTGGGAAGAGGGGAAGCCCACAGCCTGTGTGGGCAACCTATATCCCAGACCTCTGGCATAGAATGAGCCTCTGCAAAGGAGACCACTGACACAGCTTCCCAATCCCACCAAGGTGCCAAGATCGGCCATTCACCCCTAATGAGATCCACTCCATCAGCCCAAGGTTATTCTGAAGACTTTCCCACTCAGTACGTATTCAGGTACTTTCACACACAAAGTGTCGCTTGAAGCTTTTTTTTTTAAGCTTGAATCCTGAAATAACCTTGGAATTGTTGAATATCATTGGAGGACTTGGAGATGACTGGGGAGAAGGCACCTATTACCAGCAGGCTGTTCACAATCCCTCCAGGACTTTCTGCTCAACATCGAGAACAAAAGGCTCTTTCCTCCTGTGGCAGGAGACTTGTGGCTGACAGTTGCCCCCTGGCAGGAAGCCACCTGACAGTGAAGCTCATAAACAAAACCAAGCAGAGGACAGAAAAGTGCATGGGACAAAGAGTATTGGAACTTCTGGATCCTGCTGTACCTGAAGGTTGCCTTATGGCTCAATATCCTCGATATGTAGGCCGTGGCACCAGCCCAAATTAAGAGAGTGTGAGCGGCCATCCTAATACTTGCAAACAAAAGCATTCTGAGTAACATATGGCACAACTCGTAGGTAAAGCTTATCCATAACTCTGGCAAGTGAAGGCAACCGTCCAGATTAGATGAGGTAGTAACCTCAGAACCTGGACCCAAGAGGCAAGAACTGCACCCGTGTCTGTGGACTGTGATGTTGCATGCTGGTAGTTGAGCAGGATCTGAATGACGCTCACCATAGTCAGTTGTTGGATACCACCAATCTGGAGGGGAAACAGAGCAGGATTACAAAGAAGGTCCGTAGAATTCTGGTCTAGTTCCTGTGACTGGGATCAGGATAATGGGTTCTGAGGGGCTCCACAGTCTGGGGAGAAGAAGCTTTTTCTGAGAGTTTGCTGTGAGCCCAGATCATGTCATCAAAGGTACATACTCATCTGAGGTGGCACAGCCCACAGAGCCATCAGCAAGTCCTGCTGACTGGGTAGTTCTTGGTAATATAAACACCTAGACTTGGCCTTGGGTGGAGGCTAGGAGAAAGCTCTGTCCTCTCCATACACAAAACTCTTGGTACAGAGAATGGATTCAAGCAGAAATGACCCCAGGACAGACCATCCTGTCACCCAAAGCTCTGGGGAGTCTGAAATCACTGAGCCAGTTCAGAGCATCAGATGCCTGAATTATGGCTCATCTGGAACCGTCTATGTGCTCTAGAGTGACCAGAGCAGGTACTGAGAGGTGGAAAACCTCCACAGTCCCCTCCTGGGGCTGCCGGTTGGGGGCCCTGAGGGTTACTGGCGGGAGGGGACATCCAGAGTCAAGAGGCAGCAGGACTCACCTGGCACAACCGTGGAATGGGTCTGGGCAGCTGGGGGAGAGAGAAGGCAGGTCAGACACAGTGCACAGAACGGGCTCCATGGGGCAAAGGGGTGATGCTAAGATGCAGACCAGGTGAGGGGTCAGTGCATGCACCTGCTCTGCCATAGAGGGCGGGGCCTCTGCCATCCTCAACCCTCCAAAGATGCTCCTCCTGAGAGGTCCCAGCAGACCAGCATCTCTTATTTCCAAAGTCAAGGTGATTGACTCTGTGTCTTGATGACACAGTGGACCCGGAGCCAATCGTTCAGGCCCACAGTTTTTATAGATCCACTGAGACACTGAGATGGGGCGCCAGCTGCAGGTCAAGTCCCATGTGTGATCTGTCAGGCTCCACCTTAGAGGATGGCAAGGTGGTGCCTGGCAGGTCACACAGGGGCCACTGCCCTGCTCACAGCAGACCTGGTGCCCAGACCGTGCTTCCCAGTTGCTTGGAGGAGCCACGGTCCAGGACTCAGAAGGCAGAACCGGGGCAACCAGCAGCCCCAGCCCATGCCCTCTGCTCAGAGACCTCCTGGCAGACCTGTGCTCTTCTGCCCCTGGTTTGCACTGGGGCATGGAGCAAAAGGCTTAATGTCACTTTTGGTGTGTGTTTCTGTTCTAATTCTCCATCTACATGCCCAGGGGCCTGATAAAAGCTAATATACTAAAAAAGCAAAGCACTAAGGGGATTTCAAGGGAAATGGAAATGTAGAGAGTGTTTCTCAAGGGGATCAGAACGTCAGCAAGAAACCACCTCCAGAGACGTGCACCCAGCTTATTTGAGACCCACCTGAGCAGATGACGCTGGCATCCTCACTGTGTCCACAGTTGTGTGTGTTCCAGGGGCTGTGGGAGCAGCTCCACAGGTAGGTCTCATGCCCTGAGCACCCCACGTCGTCCAGGACAATGGGCCCTGAGCCCTGACCGAACCGGGCATTTCCTGGGGCCGAAATGGCCGAGCCACAGCCCAGCTGCCTGCAGACCACGTTGGCGTCGTTGGTGTCCCAGCTGTCGTCACACACGGTGCCCCAGGAGCCTCGGTACAGGACCTCCACCCGGCCCTGACACCTGTGTTCTCCATTCACCAGCCTCAGGGCCAAACCCGATTCGGTTCCTGGACGGAGACAGGAAAAGTCAGCCTCCTGTTTCTCCTGAAGGAAAAGACACTGAGGACTGAGATTCAGAATTCTTCCAGGGAAAGGCTGCCGAGGTCTAGGCAGTGAGTCCATAAGGACTTGACTGAGCTTGCTCCTCACTCTTTATCTCCGATGGCTGTGTGATAGAAACCTCGACTGCACTGTGGACTAGCTCTGCAGGTTCCTTGATGGCATCCCCAAATTCAGCAATTCAGGCACTGAATCCTGTCTCAGCATGCAGGTCTGAGGAGGGAAGCCCACAGCCTGTGTAGGCAACCTACATCCGAGACCTCTGGGATAGAATGAGCCTCTGCAAAGGAGACCACTGACACAGCTTCCCATTCCCACCAAGGTGCCGAGTTCGGCCATTCACCCCTACGTGGGAACCCACTCCATCAGCCCAAGGGTATTCTTAAGACTTCCCACTCACACATATTCAGGTACTTTCACACACAAAGTGTCGCTTGAAGCTTTTTTTTTTAAGCTTGAATCCTGAAATAACCTTGGAATTGTTGAATATCATTGGAGGACTTGGAGATGACTGGGGAGAAGGCACCTATTACCAGCAGGCTGTTCACAATTCCTCCAGGACTTTCTGCTCAACATCGAGAACAAAAGACTCTTTCCTCCTGTGGCAGGAGACTTGTGGCTGACAGTTGCTCCCTGGCAGGAAGCCACCTGACAGTGAAGCTCATAAACAAAACCAAGCAGAGGACAGAAAAGTGCATGGGACAAAGAGTATTGGAACTTCTGGATCCTGCTGTACCTGAAGGTTGCCTTATGGCTCAATATCCTCGATATGTAGGCCGTGGCACCAGCCCAAATTAAGAGAGTGTGAGCGGCCATCCTAATACTTGCAAACAAAAGCATTCTGAGTAACATATGGCACAACTCGTAGGTAAAGCTTATCCATAACTCTGGCAAGTGAAGGCAACCGTCCAGATTAGATGAGGTAGTAACCTTAGAACCTGGACCCAAGGCCCCAAAACTGCATCCATGTCTGTGGACTGGAGTGTGGCATGCTGGTAATTTAGCAGGATCTTAATGTAGCTTACCATAGGCAGTTGTCGGATACCACCAATCTGTAAGGGAAACAAAGCAGGATTACGAAGAAGGTCGGTAGAATCAAGGTAGGTCTCATTCCTATGACCAGGGACATGACAGTGGGATCTGAGCGGCTCCACCGTCCGGGAAGAAGAAGCCTTTTCTGAGAGTTTTTGTGAGCCCAGATCACGTCATCAAAGGTACACACTCATCTAAGGAGGTGGCACAGCCCATAGAGCCATCATCATGCCCTGCTGACTGGGTACTTCTTGGTAATAGCATCGCCTAGACTCCATCTGGGGTGGAGGACAGGAAAAAGCTCTGTCCTCTCCATACACATAACTCTTGGTCCAGGAATACGTTCAAGCAGAAATGACCCCAGGACAGAGCACCCTGTCATCCAAGCTCTGGGAGATACTGTGTCGCCACGAAGTCCTAAAATCTTGAGCCAGTCCAGAGGATGCCTGTCTTATGGCTCATCTGGAAGTGTCTTTGTGGTCCTGGGAAGGTATTGAGAGGTGGAAAACATCCTCAGTTCCCTCCTGGGGCTACTGGTTGGGGACCATGGGGCTGACTGCTGGGGAGAGGACATCCTGGGGTCAAGAGGCAGCAGGACTCACCTGGCACAACCGTGGACTGGGTCTGGGCAGCTGAGGGAGGAAGAGGGAAGGTCAGACACATAGTACAGAAGGGGCTCCACGGGGCAAAGGGAGTGATGCTAAGATCTAGAGCAGGTGAGGGGTCAGTGCGTGCACCTGCTCTCTCATGGCTGGGGGGTGGGCTCTGCCATCCTCAACCCTCCAAAGAGGCTCCTTCTGAGAAGTTCCAACAGACCAGCATCTCTTATTTCCAATGTCAAGGTAATTGACTCTATGTCTTGATGACACAGTGGATGCAGAGTCAATTGCCGGGCTCACAGCTTTTATGGATCCACTGAGGCAGTGAGACAGGGCTCCAGGTCTAGGTCAAGTCCCATGTGTGATCTGTCAGGCTTGACCTTAGGGAATTTCAAGGCGGTGACTGGCAGGTCACACAGGGGCCACTGCCCTGCTCACAGCAGTCCTGGTGCCAGACTGTGCTTCCTAGTTCCTTGGAGGGGCCACAGTCCAGGACTCAGGAGGCAGAACTGGGGCCACTGGCAGCCCCGGCCCATGATCTCTGCTCAGAGACCTCCTGGCAGACCTGCACTCTTTTGCCTCTGGTTTGCACTGGGGCATGGAGCGAAATGTCACTTTCCATTTGGTTTCTTTTGTTTTTGTAATTCTCAATCTACATACCCAGGGGCCAGACAAAAGCTAATATATTAAATAAGCAAAGCACTGGGAGGATTTCAAGGGAAAGGGAAATGTAGAGAGTGTTTCGCGAGGGGATCAGAATGTGAGCAAGAAACCACCTCCAGAGAAGTGCACCCAGCTTATTTGAGACACACCTGAGCAGATGACGCTGGCATCCTCGCTGTGTCCACAATTGTGTGTGTTCCAGGGGCTGTGGGAGCAGCTCCACAGGTAGGTCTCATAGCCTGAGCAGCCCATGTCGTCCAGGACAATGGGCCCTGAGCCCTGACCAAACCGGGCACCTCCTGGGGCTGAAATGGCCGAGCCACAGCCCAGCTGCCTGCAGACCACGTTGGCGTCATTGGTGTCCCAGCTGTCGTCACACACGGTGCCCCAGGAGCCTCGGTACAGGACCTCCACCCGGCCCTGACACCTGTCACCTCCGTTCACCAGCCTCAGGGCCAAACCCGATTCGGTTCCTGGAAGGAGACAGGAAAAGTCACTCTCTTTGTCTCCTGAAGGAAGGAGTCCTGATGTCTGAGTGAGATTTTGACATCTTCCAAGGAAAGAGACTGAGCCTAGTTCTTGTTCCTTATCGGGAGCTCTTGACTGAAGTCTGGCCATCATGGCTGACCCACCAGGGATTGTGTCAGGGAACCATGTCTGTATGCTGAGCTATGCACATTCTCTGATTGGTTCCCCACAACTCCTGGAATTCAGGTGCAGAGCTCAGCCTTGGGATGCCAGAGGGGGAGGGTGCCCACGTCCTCCATCCCTAATGACCCCTGAGATGGACAGAAGCCCATGCATCCTTGGGGGGGCTGGGAAGCTAACCAGACACAGCTTCCCAGCACCCCCAATTTGCCTCTTTCTGCTGCTCACCCGACTTGGGTCTGTACCTCACTTGACCCGAAATTGTTCTGAAGGCTTGTTTTCCACTGAACTCCATGTTGTTTTCAAATACAAAACTTAGCCTGGATATAAAATAAATCACGGAACCACAGCCTATCACCAGAGCACATGGAGATGATTGGGGGAATGGCACCTATTGCCAGCAGGCTGCTCGCAGTCTCTCCAGGACTTGTCAGCGGAAGGTCTAGAAAAGGGACTCTTTCTTCCTGTTGGGATGTAGACTTGGGCTGACCCCTGCCCCCATGACAGGAAGGAAAGTTAGAGTGAAGCCCAAACACATAAAAAAGCAGAGGTATAAAAAGTGGCGAAGACAGCTAGTCCTGGAACCTCTGGATCCAGCTGTACCTGAAGACAGAACTATGACTAAACGTCTTAGACATGAAAGTAACTGGATCCTCGTCCGGCTTAAGTGAGTGTCAGCTGAAATTCTACCACTAGCAAGCCAAACGAGCCAAACGAATACATTCTCTAAGGGATAGGTGAAGGTTATCCACAGATCTGATGAGTAAAGGGAATCCCCAACGTTGAATGAGGTGGTGAACACAGAGCCTTAACCCAAGATTTAGATACTGAACCCTGATAGTATCCAAGTGATGCTTACCATAATTAGTTGTGGGGTACCACCAGTCTGCAGGGGAAACAGAGCAGGATTACAAAGAAGGTCGGTAGAATCAAGGTTGGTCTAGTTCCTATGCCTGGGATCAGGACAGTGGGATCTGAGGGGCTCCACAGTCCGGAGAGAAGAAGCCTTTCCTGAGAGTTTGCTGTGAGCCCAGATCATGTCATCAAAGGTACACACTCATCTAAAAGGGTGCAACAGCCCACAGCATGTCCTGCTGACTGGGTACTTCTTGGTAATATAAACGCCTAGACTCAGCCTTGGGTGGAGGACAGGAGAAAGCTCTGTCCTCTCCATACACAGAACTCTTGGTCCTGAGAATGCATTCAAGCAGAAATGACCCCAGGACAGACCACCCTGTCACCCAAAGCTCTGGGGAGACACTGTGTAGCCATGAAGTCCTGAAATCTTGAGCCAGTCCAGAGGATGCCTGAATTATGGCTCATCTGGAACTGTCTACGAGCTCTAGAGTGACCAGGGCTGGTACTGAGAGGTGGAAAACCTCCACAGTCGCCTCCTGGGGCTGCTGGATGGGGGCCCTGGGAGTGAATGTAGGGGAGGGGACATCCCGGAGTCAAGAGGCAGCAGGACTCACCTGGCACAACCGTGGACTGGGTCTGGGCACCTGGAGCGAAGAGAAGGGAGGTCAGACACATTGCACAGAACGGGCTCCATGGGGGCAAAGGGGTGATGCTAAGATGCAGACCAGGTGAGGGGTCAGTGCATGCACCTGCTCTGCCATGGAGGGCGGGGCCTCTGCCATCCTCAACCCTCCAAAGATGCTCCTCCTGAGAGGTCCCAGCAGACCAGCATCTCTTATTTCCAACAAAAAGGTGATTGACTTTGTGTTGATGACACAGTGGACCCGGAGCCAATTGTCAGGCTCACAGCTTTTATGGATCCACTGAGGCAGTGAGACAGATCTCCAGCTCCAGGTCAAGTCCTGTGTGTGATCTGTCAGGCTCAACCTTAGGGGATGACAAAGTGGTGCCTGGCAGGTCACACAGGGGTCACTGCCCTGATCACGGCAGTCTGGGTGCCCAGACCGTGCTGCCCAATTTCTAAGGTCCAGGACTCAGGAGGCAGAAGAGGGGTCGCCAGCAGCCCCAGCCCATGCCCTCTGCTCAGAGACCTCCTGGCAGACCTGCGCTCTTTTGCCTCTGGTTTGCACTGGGGCATGGAGCAAAAGGCTTAATGTCACTTTCCGTTTGTTTTTTTGTTGTTGTTGTTCTAATTCCCATCTACATACCCAGGGGCCAGACAAAAGCTAATATACTGAATAAGCAAAGCACTGGGAGGATTTCAAGGGAAAGGGAAATGTAGAGAGTGCTTCTCGAGGGGATCAGAATGTGAGCAAGAAACCACCTCCAGAGAAGGGCACCCAGCTTATTTGAGACCCACCTGAGCAGATGACGCTGGCATCCTCGCTGTGTCCACAATTGTGTGTGTTCCAGGGGCTGTGGGAGCAGCTCCACAGGTAGGTCTCATAGCCTGAGCAGCCCACGTCATCCAGGACAATGGGCCCTGAGCCCTGACCGAACCGGGCACCTCCTGGGGCTGAAATGGCCGAGCCACAGCCCAGCTGCCTGCAGACCACGTTGGCGTCGTTGGTGTCCCAGCTGTCGTCACACACGGTGCCCCAGGAGCCTCGGTACAGGACCTCCACCCGGCCCTGACACCTGTCACCTCCGTTCACCAGCCTCAGGGCCAAACCCGATTCGGTCCCTAGAGGGCAGCACAGGGAACCACTTCATGTTTCTCTTTAGGTCACAGGCCTAAGGCAGGTTCCAGACTCAGGGGACTTCTAATGGCTTTAGATCAAAGCAGTCCATCCTAAAGGAAATCAACCCTGAATATTGACTGGAAGGACCAATGCTGAAGCTGAAACTCCAGTACTTTGGCCACCTAATGGAAAGAACTGCCTCATTGGAAAAGACCCTGATGCTGTGAAAGATTGAGGAGAGGACGAGAAGGGGTCAACAGAGGATGAGATGGTTGGATGGCATCACTCAATGGACATGAGTTTGAGCAAGCTCGGGGAGATGGTGAAGGACAGGGAAGCCTGGCGTGCTGCTGTCCATTGGCTTGCAAAGAGTCTGACACGACTAAGTGAGTAAACAACAACAAATGGCCTCAGTTCCCTGGGCTGGGGGTCACCTTTGAACATGGCTGTGAGTTAACCTTCATCACAGGGAAATAAACAGAGACTTTCTTCCCCCAGCCCAGGCTACCAGGACCTCAGACTCTCCTGGCTGTAACTCTCAGCTCTCCTACTGGAGGGGCCCCCAGGGTGGGTTACAGGACCTCTGCACCCCAGGCTTAAGGACCATGGTTCCTGTAGAGTGAACAAAAATCAATGAGGCCCCATATGGACTCAGGTAGAGCCCAGACAAGCTGGCAACAGATTTCAATTGCCTCTCCAGGCTCTGTAGCCAGTGACCTTGAATCCTAGCCTGACCTGAGGTCAGCATGTATCAGTGAGGATAACATGGTGGGCATGGAGCACGGGGAACAGGACTCTCTTAGAGACAGAAAACCAAGCTCCATCTTGGATCTCCTTAGAGATGTCTCTGCAGGTTGATCCCTCCCCTATCTCAGAGTCAAGGTCCGTGGAAGAGACACCCATTCAGTGAGGCCTTGTTCAGGGGCCCTCCCCCTTTGAGAGCTAAGCACCCCCATCCCTTATGCCTTCTGCACCTCTTCTGGACCAGATATAGACCTCCAGGTGCAGCGGGGGAATGAACCCACAAGGATCCCACATAACAAACGTTACCTTCTATTGGGTTCACTGTTGAGAGTTCCTCCGTGGCAAATATAACTGCAGAGTGGAGAGAAGGAAAGGTCATTGGGTTGTGGTTCTCCTCCAGGGAGGACTGGCCCTCAAGCTTAGCTCGGAAATGGGGCTGGAGGCAAAGATCCAGAAGCCCTGCCCACTGCCCCAAGGCTGTGTTCCTCCTGAAGCAGAAGGCAAATCTGTCTCTTTGCCAGCCCTCATTCAATGTTGGAGGTCACCAGGGACATTCTTGGTTCCTGTTACCACCTCCTATGCTTCCACAATCTCCATTCAAAAAAATCACCCTGTGGATGAATGGCTCAAATCTATTCACAAGACTAACTTGAAATGGGCTTCCCTGGTGGCTCAGCAGTAAAGAGTGTGCCTGCAATGCAGGAGATGCAGGAGACCTGGGTTCGATCCCTGGGTTGTGAAGATTCCCTGGAAGAGGGCATGGCAACTCACTCCAGTATTCTTGCCTGGAGAATCCCATGGAGAGAGGACCCTGGTGTGCTATAGTCCTTGGGGTCGCAAAGAGTCGGATACAACTGAAGCAACCGAACATGCACGCAAACTTCAAATACCATTTGCCTATTTCTATGGCGCAAACATACTCCGAGATGACGACATCTACTGTCACTGAGATATTCCCGAGGGTGGCCCCAACTAGGAGGAAAGATGTTCCCAAAGATGCATCTCCAAAGCCAAGATACCTGCTGCAACGTGACTGCTTAAACAGAAATGCTCTCTTGGGGCACACATTCTCAGGTAGTGACTGGATTTCACAGCCACATCCTGTGCTTAGTGACATGTATGTACACACAGCAGCCCAATAGTAAATGCCACAGGTTGCTCTGAGTGTGTGTGTGCTCAGTCGTGTCTGACTCTTTGCGACCCTGTGGACTGTAGCCCACCAGGCTCCTCTGTCCATGGAATCTTCCAGGCAAGAATATTGGAGTGGGTCACCATTTCCTACTCCAGGGGATCTTCCCGACCTAGGGATCGAACCCGTGTCTCCTGCATTAGCAGATGGATTCTTTATCACTGCGCCATCTGGGAAGCAGGAATAGTCAATTGGATGGCCTGTAGGCTTTTCCCAAGGTGCAGTCTGGGGTTTTTTTAGCTCCAGCTACTGCCCTCTTCTGATCATTTCTGTGAGTGGTCCCTGCAGAAATCCAGCTTTCACCTGTGCCTTTCTCCTGGAGGTCAATCACCAGAAACCTGCCCCTCAAGTCCCTCCTAGGTCATTCCTGGACCCTCAGGGCATGCTCTGAAAGGGCAGGGATTGGCCTCAATGCAGCCAGGACCCAATAGCAGGGTCAGCCGCCCTAAGTGAGCACATGAAAGATGCTAATGTACCAAAGTTGGCACAAAGGGTGTATATGCTCACTGTGGAGAAGGAGGAGGGAGGATCCATTTAGAAAGAATCGTGGACAGAGACAAAGAGACCTGTTCTGGGTTCAAATCCCTGCCCAGCCACTGGCCCACCACGTGACCTGAGACATAGAACTTGACAAGATACCTAACGATGCCCTGGTTCCCCCATCTGCACAAAGTTAATTATCCTACTCACCTCAAAGTGCTGTTGGGAAGATTTCATGACAGTACACTTTCTATGTGCACTAGTTGAGCACTTATTCTGTGCCAGCCAGTCTTTGAAATGCTTTTTTTTAAAAAAATATATTAACTCATTCTTTGTAAGAAAATAATTTTGTGCAGGGTACAAAGCAAGTCCTTGGGAGATATTAACTGTGTTCGATAGAACTGGCATTCATGGCAAGAAGAGGCACTGATTCTACCCCTTTCCCACCACCTCCTGACTCCAAGCTGAAGCTAATCTCATGCAATGAATAACTGACAGGTAGAGAGAATAAAGCTGAGCGCCGAAGAATTGATGCTTTTGAACTGTGGTGTTGGAGAAGACTCTTGAGAGTCCCTTGGACTGCAAGGAGATCCAACCAGTCCATCCTAAAGAAAATCAGTCCTGAATATTCATCAGAAGAACTGATGCTGAAGCTGAAACTCCAATATTTTGGCTACCTGATGCGGAGAGCTGACTCATTTGAACAGACTCTGATGCTGGGAAAGATCGAAGGCAGGAGGAGAAGGGGCCGACAGAGAATGAGATGATTGGATGGCATCACCGACTCAATGGACTTGAGTTTGAGTAAACTCTGGGAGTTGGTGATGGAGAGAGGCTTGGCGTGCTGCAGTCCATGGGGTCGCAAAGCGTCGGACACAACTGAGTGACTGAACTGACTGACTGAGAGAGACGAAGGGAGAGGAAGGACACAGGGGACTTGTTGGGTGTGTGTCTAGGACACACCAAGGGTCTTGGCACCCCTGGACTCCTCCTGCTCCATCCTTGCATTCTAAATGCCAGGCCCTTGTCCTGTGGCCAAGGCTGCACTCAACCTCAGTTCGCCGCATCCCTGGCCGATCCAGCCAACAAGCAAAGCTCCAGGGAAGGCAAGTAAAGAAAAAATGTCTTACCATCATTTATAGTCTGGAAATTCCCCTGATCTAGAAAGAAATACAGATTCATCTTAGTCGGTTCTGCTGTTTGTAAATGACACGCGGTCACAGCAAAGGGCTTGAGGTCCACCTTACAATCACGCCAGGGGGCGCGGTGATTCAGTCTTGAGCTTGTGAGCCTGCGGCATTCTTGCTAAAAGCGTTTGGGGTTTTGTAATAGAACTTCAAAACAAATGGGTCGTTTGTTTTGAACTTCTATGGGGCATTCAGTAGCTTTAGATGTAATAAAGTACGTGTCTGTTTACCATGCCCCCTAACACTAATTAACAGTCCCATGCGATCTATGCTCAGAAATCACCCAGCTTATTTCATTCTCCTGAGTACTATCTTTTCTGCTGAGCAGACTGCATCGATCTCCAAGTCTGAGGATTTTGTGGATGAGAACCTTGTCTGAGCCCTCTCCATGGACTAAGCGGAGGATGTCCAGCCTAAGGGGATGGTAGAGAGGGACAGGATGGCACAAAAAGGAGGCTGTAACAACAATTCAAGACGTGACCAAGGATTAGCATCCCGGAAATGTGTTCACGGATCCTCCTCTGGATTCGCCTCCATCGTCTCCATGCAGATTTAGACAAGGACTTAGAAGGCAAATAAGAACTGCATCTGAATGGCAGCCGCCCACCTGCCTGCTCTGCATTCTTTTGCCCCCAGAGACGAACGCTGTTCTACCGCTAATGGCAGCTGACACTTCTGAACTCCATTGATCAGAAGTCTTTTTTTTCTTCCTAGAGCTTCAGAAAATATGTCAAAGGCACAGTTTGGGAAATGGAACTTAGAAATAAGCCCCCATCAGGAAACTGTGATGCTTAGATAAAATATTAGGGTAGGGGTGAGGGTAGGGTGACTAAGTCAGCCTAAGTCTATATCTGTTCCCTCGAGTTCCTGGCTGCCAGGAATAACAGAAAAATGCTCTTCCTTCCTCCTCTGTCTGGCCAACTCTTACACCAGCCCTATACCTCTGTTTACCTGTGACTTCCACGGGGTGGCTCTCTCTGATGGCTTGAGCACAGGCCTCTTGCCAAGGACATCTCTCCCCAGCACCCATCACAGCTGTACTTGTAACTGTGTGCTCAGAGATTACTGTCTTTCTTTCCATAAAACCCTAAGTCGCTACAGGGGCCTGTCCTGTTTAGAAGGATCCTGGTAGGACTAGCTCTTGGCGGATGAGGTGGCATTGATGTTGAACCCATTGTGAAAGATGTGTGAAAGTTCAATGTTAGCAACTCTCTTATGGAAAAGTCTTTACATCAACAAGCCAGACTTACGATGTACCCAATAACCATTTGGGAAAATGTTTAAAAGCTGCATTTACTTGACATTAAGCAGAATGTAGACATTAAGAAAAAATAAGTTTAAAAAGGTAGCACTTAAAATATATGCATAGATCTCCTGTCACTTGCTTTGGAAATTCTTAGTCAAATCTCATAAGTACATTGCAAACATGAAAGCTTAATTCAGTCCTGGGCCATGTAGCAGGCTTGCTCAAAATGGGGTCTGCAGACCATCTTTATTTTCGGTTACATAAAAATTCAGATTCCCAAGTCCCACCCCAGACGACCCAAATCCAAGTGTCTGGGGTGGGGAGGTGAATTCTAAGGACCTGCATTCAACCAAATACCCTAGTTGATTCTGATGTGCACTGAAGTTTGAGGTGAAGGCAAAACAAAATCAAAGAAAAAACTAAATGTGTAACCACAGTCCATTTGTGCTGCAGCTGAAAGAAGTTTCTATTGCCTTTGTATTTCCATGAAGAACGCAAATCACATTATTACCCAATCCTCATACCATTCACTAAATTCCAGAGAGGCTGTGTGTATTCTTCAGATATAAATAGCTGTATAGAATGATAAACTTTAAACCAAATACACCATACCATTTTCAAAATACTTACCATGTGTTCTGGGAGAATCTGACTCAGAAACTATAAAAGAATAAAAGAAAAATCAGACATGTGCATGTTTCATGCATAAGGACCCTAACCAAGAAATCCACCTTTGAGCCATTGTTTTTTTTATAGTTGACTCTCAATTACAGATCTAGTGCAATGAGAGATCTAAGCTTGCTTCCAAAATGCCTGCAGGGTGAAAGTACACAAAGACTTGTTTGTTTGTTTGTTTTTTAAAAAGGAAGTCTACACTTATGCCAGCTCTTCTTCCTTGCACACACCCAAGGAGGCCCATTTTTAAAAGCTTAATCATGGCAGATGATGTTGAACATTTTCTAGCCTGGGAACCTGGAGTCATACTCCAGAGTTCTACATCATACTCAAGAATTTTACAAGCGTCATCTCAGCTCATCCTCATAGAACCCCATAGGGAAGCTGGCTTGAGTAGGTGACCCAGACCAACTGACCAGTAAGTGACAGCCGGACCTGTACTCAGATGGTTGCTCTTAACCATTTTGCTGTTCTACCTTCCAGTGTATATATATTTACCAATTGTATTATTTGTATTTGGCTCAAATCATAGTCTGTGCTTTTGGGCAGGACTGCCATAAAAGAGGAATTAGGGAGCAGAAGCAGTTAGCACTTAAAGCACTGACTGAGGCCAGGGTGTTCCTTATTCCCCCAAGACTTGTTAGCAGTTCTAGAGAAGAGAAATGTGATTCTCACTGGAGAGGCTCAACTAGATACGCTGCCCCACCACTGCCCCTGCCGCCCTGCTGGACACACAGTGGGGCCGCCTGGGGGCCAGAGACCTTAGGAAAGGAGTGTGATCGGACAGACACTGGGATGGAGCCTGGGGGCCGATCTCATGGTCAGTATGGAACCTCACAAGGAAGGAGCTAAGGGTCTAGGTGGACCCCATCAGAGGAAACCCTTCCTGTCCCACATCTAAAACCCAGCAGAATTCTCTGTGGCAGTCCCTCCTGAGTCCTTGGGGGTGGCCTTGGGCACCACAATCGCCCAGCCTATCTGGAGTTCAGGTAGACTTACCAGAGCTGAGTAACTCCCAGAAAGCACTTTCTGTGGTGTGTCTCGTTGCTGATGTTGCTGGAACTACAAAGAAAAACAGCCAGATGAGAGCTCTTCCAAAAACAAACGTTAAAGCCAGACCTACCCTCCCTCCCATTAGCTAATTCGAGCAGCAGAGGGAGTTGCATTGCTTTTTGCTTCGGAGGGTAGCTGGACCCATCATTCATTAATTCATTGATTCACTCAGGGAATATGGACCTGTCTCTGCCACACAAGGGGCACGGAGGAGAGGGACCCATCACTGAAGGTAAGATGTAGTCCTCTGGAGCTCAGAGGCCAATGGCAGCCAGACTTCATGAGCATGATCAGTTGCTCAGTCGTGTCCAATTCTTTGTGACCCCATGGACTGTAGCCCGCCAGGCCCCTTGGTCCATGGGATTTCCCAGGCAAGAATATTGGAGTGGGTTGCCATGCCCTCCTCCAGGGAGTCTTCCTGACCCAGGGATTGAACCCGTGTCTCCTGCATCTCCTGCATAGGTAGGCAGGTTCTTTACCACTGAGCCACCTGGGAAGCCCCTGGCAGCCAGACTTGCTAACCAGTAATTCTCCATTTTGGCCAATGAGAAACACAGTGGAGGGGAAATGGAAATCTCAAAAGAAGCAATTCCTGGGCTTGGAAGAAGGGCAGGAGGACTCCAGAGAAGACAGGATGTTTCAACAAGGCTTAGAAGAAGGCATAGATATATATCAAGAAAGAACAGGGTGAAAGTTGTTAAGTTGCCAGATGAAACTCAGAATGCCCAGTAAAATTTGAATTTCAGATAAACAATGAATTCTTCTTTAATGTAAGTATGTTCAAAATATTACATGGAATATATGTATACTTAAAATTTTTATCTAAAATTTGAATTTAGCTGGATGTATTATATTTTTATTTACAATATCTGGCTACTCTCCAGTATTCTTGCCAGGGAAATCCCATAGGCAGAGGAGCCTGGCAGGCTCTCCATGGGAGATCCCAAAGAGTCAGACATAACTGAAGTGACTTAGCACTCACTAGATGGAAGGCATCCCAGCAGGGGCAGTAGACAAAAAGTTGTTTGAACTGTCCTTTAGGTAACTAAGCCCCGAGCCAGACCCACTGAGCTCTCCGTCATTTCTGTAAGCCTACTGACCGCTAGCACTAGCGGGCTAATTTCCAGTACACTTGGCAACGTGCATTCCAACCAAGTTGTGTGATCAGTGAATGACAGACATGAGTCCTGAACCTGTTCATGTTGATTGTACTTGACACTAAAATAAATATTAAGTAAATTGATCAACTATGGTACAAATAGAAAGATGTCCTTCAAAAAAATAAGGCTGAATGCTTTGGAAATAAAATGAAGGTGCTAAAAAGAAATTGAGTGGATTGGGCAGCAAAAAGGAGAAATATATTTAAAGCAATTGAACTTATACCCTCTTTGTTCATTCAGTCACTCAGTCATATCCCGCACTTTTGCAACCTCATGGACTGTACCTTGCCAAGCTCCTGTGCCTGTGGGATTTCCCAGGTAAGAATACTGGAGTGGGTTGCCATTTCCTACTCCAGGGGATCTTCCTGAGCCAGAGATCAAACTCTCATCTCCTATGTTGCCAGGCAGATTCTGTACCACTGAGCCACCTAGGAGGCTGCTTTGCAAAGGTCTTTCATTTCACACTCTACTTTAGAGAGACTAAAAATGAAAAGTTATAGATATGCCAAATGGGAGCAATTTATGCAAGAAAGGTGCTGCAGAACTGCAGAAGACCCTGCTGAGAGAGAAGCCTACAGCAACAAATTGGCAAGTCAAAGTGTGTTTATAAGTTTTAAGATAAAAGGAAACATTTTAAATGTGTATCTATCATATTTTTTATTTTAAACAATATTTTTGAAGGAAAAAAACAACTGCCTGACCCAGTCACATTAGAAAAGGGTTCTTTTAGAACAATGGCTCTTAAAATGGTTCCATGAATCTTCAGCACCAACCAGCACCTGGGAATTTGTTTTTAAAAAATGCAAATTCTTAGGCCTCCCCCAGACTTAAGAATTTACCGTTGAGGTGATGCCCAACAATATGTATCCATTCCAGGTGATTCTGACACACACTAAGGTTTGAAAACCACTGTCTACTGTGCAGCAAGTGTTTTGACAGAGTGGTGGGGAATAATGTATTCAACAATCACACTCCTTGCAGGAAGTGAAGAGGAACAACGGGCTGTTGATGAGGGTGAAAGAGAAGAGTAAAACAGCTGGCTTGAAACTCTGCATTAAAAAAACTAAGATCATGGCATCCAGTCCCATCACTTCACGGCAAATAGAAGGGGCAAAAGTGAAAGCAGTGACAGATTTTATTTTCTTGGGCTCCAAAGTCACTGCAGATGGTGACTGCAGCTGTGAAATTGAAAGACGTTTGCTCCTCGGAAGGAAAGGCAAACCTGGACAGCAGGTTAAAAGGCAGAGACATCACTTTGCACACAAAGGTCCACAGAGTCAAAGCTATGGTTTTTCCAGTAGTTGTGTACAGATGTGAGAGTTGGACCATACAGAAGACTGAGCGCTGAAGAACTGATGCTTTTGAATTGTGGTGCTGGAGAAGACTCCTGAGAATCCCCTGGACTTCAAAGAAAACAAACCAGTCAATCCTAAAGGAGATCAGCCCTGAATATTCATTGAAGGACTGATGCTCCAATATTTTGGTCACCTGATACAAAGAGCTGACTATTGGAAAAGACCCTGATGCTGGGAAAGACTGAAGGCAGGAGGAGAAGGGGGCAGCAGAGGATGAGATGGTTAGATGGCATCCCTGATTCAATGAACATGAATCTGCGAAAACTCTGGGAGATAGTGGAGGACTGAGGAGCCTGGCTCACTGCAGTCCAAGGGGTGGCAAAGAGTTGGACATAACTTAGCGACTGAAAACAACAACAGCTGGATGCCTGACCCAGCAGGCAGGGGAATGTTGAGATGACACAGTGCTGCCTCTGGAAATTGGCTCTAGTGGACGAAACTTAGAGACAAACAGTTAGAGGACAGGGAACTGAGAGCTCCGACTGCGGGATGTCGGGAGTCCAGAAGAAGAACTCACGGAATGGAACCAGGACTTCTGAGCAGACGTGCACCAGGCAGAGGGGAAGATGTGGATGAAAACAGGCTCCAAGGAAGTAAAACACTATAAATAAACTTCCCTTGAGGAGCAACCCAGAAGAATGAAACTACCAACTCTGTGTAAAGCTTCTTGGCTGTCTCCTCAGATGAAGAGATGAATCGGGTTTCCGGATGGAAGGACTGAATATAGGGCTATCAGTCGTTCTAAACTAATTCATAGGTTTGATATCATTTCCATCAAAAAGTTTCTCTTGGATTGGTCTTTAAAAAACAATTTTGAAGTTTATCAAGAAAAATAAATAGGCTAGAAATGACTGACAAGTTCTTGAAAAAGAAAAAAAAAATACTGATGGGGAGAGGGAAGGGACAATGTGGGTTTGGGACTGGGGGTCTTGGCCACCTATGCACCTGGGAGACAGGAACCTTGAGTTCAAATTCTAGCTCTGCTGTTTATTTGGTCTCTAAACTTGGGCAAGCCATTTATTCTCACTCAGTCCTAGTTTCTTCATCTGTAAAAAGATAGTTATACTAACCTACTTCACAAGGTTATTGTGAAGACAAAGTTAGAAAACTGTATCAGATGCTTAATTAATATAGTGTTTGCCATGTTGTCAGCATTCAAAAAATTATGATTAGCTCCAAAATATTCAAAATAAAGCTATAAAAATTAAAGCAAAATTTAACATTTAAATTATTTTAGAATCATTTTAGATATTTACTTCACACCAGAAGGCAAAATAATTTTCAAAACCAAAGAACAGGATTTTATTAAACAAATGAAAACAGGAAACTAATTAAATGTTTATTTGATTTTTGTGAAATGTCTAGATTTTAAATCAACAGGAAATTACAAAGAAAAATAGCAATAAATTGAATTATGTTAAAATATTTGTGCAGAAGGAAATCAAAATTTAAAGGCAAATAACAAATTGGGAAAATATTTGTCATCAATATAATGGACAAAGTGGAGAGAGTTTGTTCAATATAATGGACAAACAGAGAGAGTTTCTATAAACCAACAAAGATGATACTAACTTTCACACAAAAAAATAGAGGATAAAAACAGACAGTTCAAGTAAAGGGATTTAAATGACTTAAAATTTTTTACCTTCACTATAAAGCAAAGAAATGCAAATTAAAATAACTACATCAATTTTTATCCAACAATTCAGCCAAGAGTTTTGAATGGTAATATTCAGATTCAGCAAAGTTGTAGAAGATTGCATTCTCCTTTTTTACTATTGGAGAAAGAATTGGTAGATTGCTAGAAAAAATGTAACAGTATGCTTTAAAGTCTTAAAATAATCAACTCTTTGACTCAGTAATTCCACATCTAAGAATCTAGCCAAAGGAAATCATAATTTACTTAATGTGGACAAAGATGCGTGAACAAACATGATCTTCACAGTATTATCCATTATAATTACAGAAAGAATAGGAAAAGGGGTGGTAGAAATAGGAAGAGGTTAGTAAAAGGGTACAAACTTTCAGCCAGGTGATGAATAAGATCTTAGGATCTAATGTAAAACATGAGGACTACAGTTGATAAAACTGCATCTATTATACATCTGAAATTTGCTAAGGGAGTAGAACTTAAACGTTCTCACCAAAATAAAAATAGACATGGAGGTGATGGCTATGTTCTCAACTAGATGAGGGAGAATCTTTCCACCACGCATACGCATATCAAATCACCACAAGGTGCTCTTTAAATATCCTGTACATTTCTTGGCCATTCATACCTCAATAAAGCGAAAATTTTTTAAAAAGAATAAAACTTGAAAAAGAAAACTTAAATCTCCCAAAATCATGAATGCATGTTAAAATGTTCAGAATACAAACTATAGAAAAACTGTATGTTAAATGCTATCCTTTAGGGACTTCCCTGGCTGTCAAGTGGTTAAGACTCTGAGCCTCCACTGCAGGGGACATGGATTTGATTCCTGGTCAGGGAACTAGATTTGGCATGCCACTCGGTGGGGGGAAGGGGGGGGGCGTGGGGAGCGGGGAATGATATCACTTCCATACGCATGTAATTGGAAAGAAATATGTATTTTAATAAAGCCAATCTCAGGTGATAGGACATGGTGTGTTTTTATCTTTGCTGTGTTTCTCTGGTTCCTATACTGTCCACCCTAACTGTGCATTAAAAGCTTTGGTTTGAGGCTGAATGCGGGAGATGTGGTGGCAGGTAATTTAGGAGGCAAATTCTTTTAGGTTCGGGAGGAAATGTGGTCGTAGGCTAAAGGAAAAGAACAAGGATGAAAGAAAAAGAAGATAAGGAAAAAAAATGAAGCTAAGGATAAAGCAGAGAGGGAGGAAGAGGAAAGAAAGAGAAGGAGGCGAGAGGAGGGGACGTGTAGGGAGGGAGATAAGATGCTCTTATCTCTTGGCAATTACAGCCTTCCCAGCATTGAGCTAACTGTGCTACCCGCAGTGCCTCGTTTTATCCTCAGGATATCCTTTATCAGATTATTACAGTGTCAGATTATTACACAGTCTACTTTATGGAAGGGAAACCCAAGGCTTAGGGACGTAAAACAGCTTGTCAAAGGTCACACAGCGCTGACAGTGAAACTGATGCCGGAAGTCAAGGGCACTGACCCCAGAGTAAATGTGCTCATAGCTCAGCTCCGACGCTTCCCAAGATTCAAGTGCAAACGAGATTCCGTTTCAACTTGTCAGAAAGCAAAGCATTCTGAAATACTAATCTTCAGTGATGGAGAGTTTGTGGTCAGCATTGCCCCTGACAGCACTGGGGTTGGTGGAGTTTGGGGTGGTAACAGCATGGGAGGACACAAATGCAGTCATCAGGCAGCAAACGGGCCATTCCTAGCGAGGAATTTGAGGCACAGGGAGGGTGTGTCTTCTAATTATTACCTCCCAGCAATGGACAGGCATTGTGGATTCAGTGTCACGTTGCCTATCTCAGGACAAGGGGAGTCTGGTCACTGTAGTCCTCTTTCCCTTCCAACCCAGCTCTGGGGACTCAAAGAATAGCTGGTCCACCCTCCATCCCTGCCCTTCCCTCCTCAAGAGCCCAGCTCATACGCTGCACTCCATGCTCAGCGGTCACGAGTATCCACTGGGAAGCAACATTCCTGGCTTTCCTGTGAATGACCCCATTATCTACCTGGTGATGCTCTGTCCCCACCTCCTCCATGCCACAGCATTGCATGGGTTGAGGGCAGCCAAGAGTGGAGAAGAGACTTGTAGGATACTGTATGGTATCACTTACATGCAGTTTTAAAACAACACAAATGGATACACATGCAAAAGAGAAACAAACTCAGATTTAGGGGCTTCACTGGTGGCTCACTGATAAAGAATCTGCCCACCAATGCAGGAGACGTGGGCTCGATCCGAGGTCAGGATGATCCCCTGGAGCAGGGAATGCAACCCACTCCAGCATTCTTGCCTGGAGATTCCGACAGACGCGGCAGCCTGGCAGGCTGCAGTCCATAGGGTCGCAAAGAGTCAGACACGACTTAGCAGCTACACAGATTGCTCCTGATATGGGGTCTTGTTTAGTTACTAAGTCATGTCCGACTCTTTTTGCCACCCCATTGGACTGCAGCCTGCTGGGCTCCTCTGTCCATGGGATTTCCCAGGCAAGAATGCTGGAGAGGATAGCCATTTCCTACTCCAGGGGCTCTTTCCGAACCAAGGATTGAACCCGTGTTTCCTGCATCTGCAGGCAGATTCTTTACCATTAAGCCACCTGGGAAGCCCCAGTATGGTGTCTGGCTCCCTTTAAACTATACATAAGGACGAGAAATACTTTTCAGGACCTGGCCCAGGGCACAGAGAGAATGGCTCAGGAAGGGTCCTCCTGCCCCTCCATTACGGCCAGCAGGAGCCTCTGCTAGGCTCTAAGGGATGCACGCTGTTGTACTAAGTGAGCCAGACACGGTCTTTGCCCTCCAGGGTCTCCCTGCATAGCAGGATCTCTAGAAAAATCCATAGAGTTAAGATGCTATCGGAGAATAAGAGTGGCAAGCATCGGATGACACATGGCTTGTGTGTGTGTGTGTGTGTGTGTGTGGTTGTGTGTTGAGCGTACACGTCAAGGTTCCTGGATGGGACAATGCCCATGGTATTTAAAAAAGAGCAGCTAGATTTAGCCAGAGCTGAGGAGGTGGGGAGGGGAAGAATAAGACTGTGTTCCAGGTGGAGGCAACAGCGTGAGAGCAGTCACCATGGCAAGAGGCAGCTCCTGAGGGTATAAGGTGGCCGGGACAGATGTGCCCTGCACTGTAAGACATCCTGCTGGAAAGCATCCTGCTGGAAAAGGGGCAGAACAAATAAAATCATGGGGTGGAAACAGCAGGGGACAGGTTGGAACTGAAACCCTGGTGGGGGTTGTCAAGCCAGCTGTGGAGAAATCTGAGGCTGGAATTGAGGGTCCTGGGTGCCTGGCTGAGACTCAGGCTCTGGGCGTGGCCTTGGACTTCCTCTTCATTCTGAAACAACACCTAGTTTGGGCTGAGTGACCTAACGCCCAGAGGGTAGCTTGTGCAGTAAAGACAAATTGCAGCGAAGAGAGCTGATAAGGGAATAATTAGACATCTGAAGTGCCTACCTCAGCCCAATGTCAGCCACCTAAGGACATCTTACAATTTCCTCCTTCTTTTTAATGTGTTAATTATTGCCCAAATCCCTGATAAACTGTGAAAAGGGGAAGTACAAGCATTAACACTTTTCCAGGAATTAGTTTGTAAGCAATTATTACTTTCTCATTTTGACCTTGAAGAAATGAGACCAAGGGAAGTTGAGTTTAAAAAAAAAAAAAAAGATTATTTGGGAATAATTTTCCAGAAAAGTTGCAGAAAATACAGTTTCCATATCCTCTTACCCAATTTTCCCTCATGATAACATCTCATATGACCAAGCTACATTTGTCACGATTACCAACCGACAAGGGTACACTCCTACTGACAAAACCCTGGGCTTTATTTGGATTTCACCATTTTTTCCTTTTTCTAGGATCCAATCCAACATACTACCTTGCATTTATGAAGTCATATTAGAATTATGCCCAGAAGAGTAACGGTGGATGGCGCCCAGACACTCCACATGCCAGACACCGCATGGGTGAGCCCATGTCTGTACAACCTTATGAAGCTGGAACACAACCCCATTTTATCAGTGAGTAAACTGAGGCTTGCAAAGGCCCAGAGTTGGTAAATGGCAGAACCAAAGACATTGCCAGGAGCAGAAAGAGTTTCATGGCCGCTTTAGACCAGCACAAACCTGAACTCTTTGACTTTTTCTCAAGAATTGGTGCAGAGACTAGAACTGGGCAGTGTCTGATACCTGGGTTTCCCCAGCACGGAGCTCCTCCACAGGGCTCCAGCGCTGAGCTGAAAGCCACCATTCATCTCCTCAGCCGAGTTCTCCGCAAGAAACAGTGGGAGCTAACCGGACAAATCCTCTACCCAAATGCCAGCAGACCTCCTCCAGGTTCAAATCCTGGCCCAGCCCTGCAACAACTGCTGACCTTGGACAAGACACAGAACCTCTCTGAGCCTCAGTTTCTTCATCTGCAGGGTGGATACCCAACCTGGGAGTTGTCAGCAGATTTAGACAAGAAAAGGTAGGTGTCTGTCCCACAGAGTACCTGGTACAGAGCAACCACTTTGCAGAGGTTTAATTCTCAAGGCTAAAATGCAAATGCAGGCATGTGTGTCTGTGCACGTGTGTGCACATGCAAAACCACAGCCCCCTCAAGCCACTTGTAGAGGGTGCCATAAGCCCCTTTGTAGATAGTGAAGTGAAAGTCACTCAGTCGTGTCCGAATATTTGTGACCCCGTGGACTATACAGTCCATGGAATTCTCCAAGCCAGAATACTGGAGTGGGTAGCCTTTCCCTTCTCCAGAGGATTTTCCCAACCCAGGGATCGAACCTGGGTCTCCCACATTGCAGGCAGATTCTTTACCTGCTGAGCCACCAAGGAAGCCCAAGAATACTGGACAGGGTAGCCTACCCCTTCTTCAGCGGATCTTCCTGACCCAGAACTTGAACCAGGGTCTTCTGCATTGTAGGCAGATTCTTGACCATCTGAGCTATCAAGGAAGACCCCTTTGTAGATAAGGACAGGTCAATTCATTTGCTGTCCCATAGGGGCTGACGTGAACCCCCTGTCGCTTTTCAGAGACAGTGCAAGTCTGGGGATGCACTTCATATTGATAAAAGCCAGAGCTAAGAACACTGCCTTCCATTTTCCAGTATTCTGATGGAGACACGGTCTCTGGCCCCTAGTCTGTCCAGAGCCAGTACCCGCCGAGGTCCTCCTGACAAGAGGGGAAGGCAAGGGTTGCCCATCAGTGAGTTTCCTGTCACAGACCTAGACACAGAGATAGAGAAAGATAAGAGAACAAGAGAGAGAGACAGACAGGAAGGGAGGAATGATAAACAGACTGGCTAAACATCCTGTTCACTGAGCATCTCGGTAAAGCGACATTGCGGTTCAAGGTCTAGGTGATTTGCCCAGGGCTCTTTCATGTCCATTTTGTCACTTGACATTCTAAGAACACAAAGATGTGCTTGAAACTAATCTCCAAATCATTTATCTAAAGCAGTCACAGACAGGGACTTCCCCGCTGGTCCAGTGGTTAAGAGTCTGCCTTGCAATGAAGAGGATGCAGGTTTGATCCCTGGTCAGGGAACTAATGGCAACCCACCCCAGTGTTCTTGCCTGGAGAATCCCAGGGATGGGGGAGCCTGGTGGGCTGCCATCTATGGGGTCGCACAGAGTCAGACACGACTGAAGTGATTTAGCAGCAGGGAACTAAGATCCCATACGCCTTAGGGCAGCTAAGCTCATGTACTGCAACGGAAGATCCCGCATGATACAGCCAAGTTCCCACGTGCCCCAAATAAGACCCCACAGAGCCAAATAAACAAATAAAAATTTAAAAATAAAGCAGTGACAGACATAGACTTGGAATCTTAATGATCTTTTCTGTGCTCAGCTATGTGATCTGATTTTGCCTGGTAATTGTTAATTATCAAGCCAGACACACCTGCAGATAGAAGTCACATTACGCACATTTACAGGGCAATCTTTGCTGGCCATGTTCATCAATACACAAACCGCAGGCTTAATCAATGATAACAAAGTTTTAATAATATACATTTTTCCTTAATTTCAGGAATTTTTCTAAAACCAATCAATCATTTCCTTAGTTGAGTGACTCACTGAAGACAATTGACATAGTGATTGGCTTTTTCTAACTACAACCATTGCATTTCTCAGCCAGAAACAAAGCAAAAAATCTTTGCAATTACAATGATCACCAAAGAACTATCCCCCTGTTCTTGATATAAAACTCCTCTTGAGATGAAAGAATAGCACCAAGAAACAGATATAATTTGCCATGATTCGGATTTTCAGCAGTGAAAAACAAATGTAATAATTAGATATAATACCTGTAGATAGAATTTGACCCAATAAAAGACATATTTGAAGGATGGCTGTGGAGATCCCCATGTTGCTGGGTTCTTCTCAATCTCAGTAAAAATGCCTTGATATTTATAGGTTCGTAGTTAAAAGGAGGCGTGTCCTCCAGGATACTATATTTGTATTGGTGCCATAAAGATAAAGGAAGTCAGGGACTTTTCTAACAATCGATGGCTAATCTGTGGAACAATTTAGGTGGGTTAGACTGATTGTTGTATAACAGTCTGGCAATTTCCCAACTGCAAAACCGCTGATATTAGCGGTGCAATTTCCAGCTTCCTTCTAGGTGAAACTCTAAGTCTCTCAGGCGCTCCCTGAATAGAGGCTTGACTTGAATCTGGGAGAATGTGAATGAATTTGTGGGAAGTCTGCTCCAAGGCTCAGGGCAGAGCAGGATGTGGGCTGCTGAGCAAATACAGGACACAGTGCCAAGGGGAAAAGCATCTCTGAGATGGTTTGTCCTGGCAGGGCACTCTCCTATTGGCCCCTGGCCTTGAAGAAATGAGGATGACATTGCAGACATGATTGGAGAGGAGAAGACATGAGAGATATCCATGGATTCCATGGGCTTATATTAGCTTTAGCCACCATCTTCCAGGTCTCATACTCATTCCATAACCCAGGAACTGAGAAATATGTGACCTTGAACTGAACCACTTTCAACCATTCACAGGCTTGGATTCACATTGCCTGACCCTTTTTTTGTTTAGTTGCTCAGTCATGGCCAACTCTTTGAGATCCCATGGACTGCAGCACACCAGGCTTCCCTTTCCTTCACCATCTCCTGGCATTTGCTCAAACTCATGTCCACCGAGTTGGTGATCCCATCCAACCATCTCATCCTCTGTCATCCTCTTCTCCTCCTGTCTTCAGTCTTTCCCAACATCAGGATCTTTTCCAATGAGTCAGCTTTTCCCATCAGGTGGCCAAAGTATTGGAGCTTCAACTTCAGCATCAATCCTTCCAAGGAATATTCAAAGTTGATTCCCTTTAGGATTGACTGGTTTGATCTCCCTGCTGTCCAAAGGACTCTCATGAGTCTTCAGCACCACCGTTCAAAAGCATCAATTCTTTAGCACTCAGCCTTTTTATTGTCCAGCCTGGCAAACCCACCAAACCTGCCTCCAACCTCCTCCAACTTTGCCCACAATCCCTCTCTTACATAGATATAACTTTGGGATCCCTGGTGTTTATCACCAGACTCTGGTAAAACTCCCACAACCTACCTAGAAGGTTTCCTGTTTGTTTTTTTTTTTCCTCCCCAAATTCTCCTGATGGTCAGTAACTCTTGGTCAGAAGCATATGGCTTTTCAGGACTTGCCTTTGTTATCCTGGCCTGAGTGAGCCCTGTCTTGCCTTTCAGCTGAGATGTTGATACTATGAGATGACACCTCAGCTTCCTTGCCATGAGTTGTTAAGCCCTGATCTCCTGCAGCTTCATTCTGGAAGGGTACTAAGAACCCATGCCTTGTATTGGTCACCAGGCAGGATTTCGGGCCAGACGTCTGCATTAGGCTCCATCCAGATGAAAGTTACATTCGACCTTGGATTCCTTTTTTCAATCCTATGGCTTTTCCCATTGTTCCCCAATTCCTCCTCTCCCCTTGATGAGAAGAGGCACATTTCCGAGGGACTTCACTGGTTTCCATTGTCCTACTGGCAGCCCAACAATTGATAAGTGTGAGGTGACAGGAGAAGAGAAGCAGGATACACATCTGCTAGGGAACCCGTAAGACCAGATACCACAGTGGATTCCTCTTATGATTATGACAGGAATGGTTATGATCATTTGTTATTGCTTATTATGTTATGATGGTTATTATGAGAGGGGGTTATGATTGTTTGGATCTGGAAGTGTTAGGTTTAGGATCATAAAAAAAAAAAAAAAAAGAGTGCCATGATTGTGCACCTGTCCTGCGCACAGCAAAAAAAAAAAAAGGAATAAGAGGCAGGAATACAAAATATCCACAAGGGAGGAGGGGGTACAAAAGGTCCCTCCCCCACAGAAGCAGACTGTCTTGTCTTGGAGACAGACCTGCATGGTGACCATTGCAATAGGGCAAGAGTATTAGTGCAAGTTGCTAAGGGGGAGAAAAACCATGTGACTCGATGGCAGAGGCAGTTTCTCTAAGGAAGTGAGGCGAAATGCAATCAGGAGTCATTTGGCAACCAAGAGTGGGAAGACCAGATGAGGAACAGGAGTGACCTTCACACAGGACAGTGTGACAGTGGAGGCTGGGGGAGGGGAATCCTGCCCGAAAACTGGAGAGGAAGCCCCATGGGTCACTCAGTTCAGAGCACGGACAGCAGCCCTTCCTCATTCTTGTCATTGCGATGACTCCATCCTCTACCCCCTGTGGTCAGCAGTAAAGATCCTAACACAACAAGGGCTTGTGAGCTTTTTGTTCAGAAGATACCAGGAAGAAGCAAGCAGAGGGAACCTACCCGTCATTCCAAAGCCCACTGGGGAGGCATCCAGGTGGGAAGACGGGTGGTCAGTGAAGCAGGAAGGATGTGGGGGTCCTGGGTGTGCAGGAAGAAGACCAGGGGGCCACGACCCACCTGCCACCCCCATGTGGGTCCTTCATCACCAGGACCCCATCCTGGCCCAAGGCCCACAGCCCTTTATCAGACCCTGTTCAGAGAGGGCTTCCTCTTGTGCAGAAAGGAGGGTCCCGGGGGGACGCATCCCCTTCAGAAGGCTCACCTCTCTCTCCCCATCCCGCTGGTTAGAAGCATCTATGTCAACAGCGTGTCTGGGTGGAAGAAAGAGCCACAGAGCTCCATTTCCTAGCAAAATCCTAGCCACAGAGCTCCTTTTCCTAGCAAAATCTGCCATTAAGGACAGCGGGAAGAAGGAAAACTCATTGAAGCTCCAAGACTCGGCCCTCAGACCCTGCTTTTCAATGACCTTGCCCAGGTGGTTACGACCTGTTGAACACCTGCTCTTGCAAATCCCGGAAGGTAGAACCCAGGGCCGGACCTCAGTCCAGGAGGCATGGCCTTGGGAAGAAACCTCTGTAGGGGTCATTCACGGCTTTGTTTAAGCAATTTCCTAAACTGAAAATCACAGGGAAGCTCCAAGAAGGAACAGGTCAGTGGAACCCTCTGGGTGTGGCAGGGGAGTCTCTGCCAGCTCAGCAAGCACCCCCAAGCCCTGTCCTCCCAAAGAGCAGCCTGTGGCAGGGCTGGGGATTCCTTGAGGGAAGCCAGCCCCTCTCTTCACAGGACCTGGGATTGTCAGGGCTCCATCTGGACACTGTGCTGGGGTCCCCAGGGGGCTCCCCAGAGCAAACACCTGCCCTCACCTTGGGTCATCTAAGCCCCTTTCCCCAGAGGTTGGCTCTACATCCTACCTGCCACCCTGTGACCTGGAACAGACCTGGGTGAGAAGAGTCAGGGCCTGTGGCCTCTGAGGCATCACTGTTTGCTTCCGGACCTCGGAGGTCTGGGTGACCATGGCTCCCCTTCGGGGGTCAGGTTGATCCCTAATATCTAATTTCACTGTTGCTGAGTAGCCCGACTTAATTGTCAGCCACTGTTACCATTGTAACAACCCTCTGGGCACGGTGTACATGATGCACTGTTGCAATGTCACTCAGCTTTGCCCTCCGAGAGCCTGCCTTCCCAACCAAGCTACCAGGGACTCGCACCCCACCCCAACCTCCAGCCTGAGGACCAAGCTGAGTCTCATCCTTTCCTCTGTAATCAGACGCCTCAAGCTGAACAGGTGCTCAGTGGGCATTGGCTGCTAAATGTGGCCATCAAGAGCAGAACCCTGCCCTCCCGCCTTCCAGGGTCACCAATAGCCTCGAGGAGGGGACACCGAGGTCCAGGGAGGGAAGGGACTGGCAGAGCCAAGCCAGTGTCCAGGATGACAGAAACTGCCTCCCATGAGAAGGATGGAGAGCAGGAGGACTGATACAGCTCCCTGCTGAGTACAGTCCAACCTCAGAATCTTCCAGTCACAAACACAGCCCTCTAGTGGCCCTTGATAATAGATAATAGCAGGCTCATCACATTCTTCTCATCTTTCTCAGGATAGCACTGAAAGCCCTCACCATGGTCTATAAGGCCCCACTCAATCCCCATGGCCTCTCTCCACCCAGCCCACCCTACCAATCGTCAACCCCAAGGCCTTTGCACTTGCTGTCTTCTCTGCCTAGAAGACTTTTCCCCCAGGAAGCTATGAGTTCATCCCCTTCCCTCCTTCTTTTCTGACATATCGTCTCCTCTGGGCAGCCTTTCCTGACCACCCCTACACTGCACTCTCTCCCACTTCCCTGGCTGTTCCTCTTTCCACAGCTCTTCTCACCAGATGGCCTCCTTATATATTACTTCCTCGTTCTTTTGCCTGTCTGCTCACACAAGCTCCACGAGGCAGGACTTTGTGTCTGTTTTGCTCACTGATGTATCCCCAGAATCTCAGAACAATACTTAGCACATCATAGGCATTCAAGAAATACTTGTGGAATGAGTTGACTGAATGAGTGTGGACAGAGGAAGAGGAAAGAGGAAGACCAGGGCTCTTTACCCAGATGGCTTGAGTGAGTTCTACGTCAACGGAGTGTGAACCACACACTATAGATTATGCTATCCATTCATCTGTTCAGTCAACAAATAAGTGCTGATCACTTAAAATGTTCCAGGCACTGCTCTAGCTAATGGGGCTGAAGTCCAAAGTCAAACAGACATGACCCTTGCTCTCATGGGCTTACCAGGTGACGCTAGTGGTAAAGAACCCGCCTGCCAGTGCAGGAGACATAAGAGATGCAGGTTCGATCCCTGGTTTGAGAAGATCCCCTGGAGTAGGAAATGGCAACCCACTCTAGTATTCTTGCCTGGAAAAGTTCATGGGCAGAGGAGCCTGGCAGGCTACAGTCCATGGAGTCTCAAAAGAATGGGACACAACTGAGCGTGCGTGCCCTCGGAACTGCCCTCCTGGGCCTTATAACTAAGGTAACATAGACAATAGGCAAGAGGTAAATCCATAGGGGGAAACATTTCAGATTGGGAGGAGAATTAGGAAGGAAATGAGCAAGGTGATAGAATGGTGAGTATCTGTGGTAGGGAGGGCTATTTGGATAGGGTGGTCAAAATCTCACACTAGCTCAATAACTGCTTCAGGGATTCCTCATCTGAGGCTCAGAGAAGTTAAGTAACTTACTGAAAGTCACAAAGAAAGTGGCATAGCCAGAGCTTGAAGTGAAGTCTGACTCTAAAGTCTGGTATTTTCCCACTGGATTCCAAAGCCTTTCCCTTTCCCCCAGAAGACTCTTTCTATTCAAATAGTGGGCCTCGTGTCTAAGTGCCCTTCACCACAGGATGCCCTGCTGTGCAGAAACATTCAAAGGAACAGGTAGAGCAGGAAAACTGGCGCTGGGGTCATCAGAACAAGTGCAGAATTTTTTGACATATGCCCCACGAAAGATGCTAAGTGGCTTCTCCCTGGAAGAGTGAAGGGAGAATACTTTTAAAGGCAACACGACATCTAGACCAACACGGTTAAAAGTGGTTAGGCAGCTTGTGGTGCCCAGTCGTCTTGCAGCAAAATAGGGGAGGAAAAATCATAGTTGTAACCATCTCCCTGAAGTTATTTCCTCCTTCACTTTTTCCTGTTAAGGTACAAAGGTTAATGAAGCCCAGCACACTGTCTCTCCAAGGGGGTTATTGCAACTGAGCAGGTAACCCTCCCACGGGAGTTGTCATGCTGAGTAAAATAAGTCAGAGAAAAAGAAAAACCACACAGCATCCTTTATTTGTAAAAATCTACAAAGAAATAACACAAATGAACTTATTGACAAAACATAAATAGACTTAGAGACATACTTATGGTCACCAGAAGGGATAGGTGGGTGAAAGTGACCATTAGGGGCTTTGGGGTGGACATGTACACACTGCTCTATTTAAAATGGATAATCAACAAGGACCTCCTGGATAGCACAGAGAACTCTGCTCAATGTGATATGGCAGCACGGATGGGAGGGGAGTCTGGGGGAGAATGGATACATGTGTATGTATCACACCACTGTTAACTGGCTATACTCCAATATAAAATAAAAAGTAAAAAAAAAAAAAAGTGAAGGTCCAACAGCAAAGTGAAGGAAACCCAGGGTGTCGGGGAACGATGGGAATGGCTGTTTCAGGTGGGGATGCCCATGGGTTGTCAGCATAATGGAGTGTTAGCCTTTTCAAGTTCAACTCACTCCAGTGCGATCAGATTCTAGAAAATCCAGTTACACTAATTACACTCGCCAGACACTAACTGGTGAGCCAGGAAGGCCAATTCATTCATTTGCAATAGGAGTATCCTTTGACTAAAGAATTGTTTTGCTTGAAAGATCAAATTATATACCAATAATTTGCTTGGGGAACAAAGAATGAGAACAAGGAAACGGTGCGATGCCCAAAAGAAACTCTTATCGAGATAGTGGAGCCTGTCATTACCCTTTGGATGTCTCTGCATAAAGAACTGTTTTGGGTTCCTCTAAATGCTCGTCATTATGGTCACCCTCCTACATGCCCAACATGGGGCCCCTGATAAGTGAGACCTAAAGAGATTCAGATAGACCACCTCCCACCAGAGCACAGGAGAGCTCGGGCCACAGCCAAATTGGTTCATTTCATAGTTTTTCATGTTCAATTCAGTTGCTTCAAAAGGGTGGCATTTGACAGTCTTTTGTTAACTTAAAAGACAAGAACTCAGTTACTTTAGGAGGAGAAGTCTTGTGGTCCAAAGGTTCTGGTGATGAGTCTGTAGAAGGGTGTCCTGAGCTGTAGGAAGGTCCTTCATCCCCATCTCCTTCAACACCTTTACCTGTGACTGGGAAATAACACGGAGGGAGGGATGAAATGGAAATGGAAGATACCACTTACATGCATGACAGTCTAGAAACACTGAACCACCGGCCAAGCCAACCGTAAGTAAATGCACCCAAATCACTCCTGTCCTTGAGTCTAAAAATCAAGTGTACCAGTCCTGGAAAGTGGAGGTGGGTGATTTTTATACATGTCAGAATCGACCAGAAATGTAATAGGAGTACAGCGGGAAAAGGTGCCACCAAAGGTGAATGGGTCCAAGGGCATCTTAATTGTTGCTCGAGGGAACCTGAGTGAGGAAGATCCCACTTTCCTCTGGATGGTCCAGACTGTGTTGCACGTACTAGCTCAGGTTCATTGGGCCATTTTATACACTAACCCACTGGCTCCCACAGTGCGGTCCCTCGACTACCAGCATCAGCATCAACCAGGCACGTCTCAGAACTGCAGAGCCTCGGGCTGCAGAGTGGGACCCTGTAATCTGGGCTTCAACAAGCCCCCCACCCCCACCCCCGGGGACTCCGAGGGTCATTCTGCACTAAACAAACCTGCAGGGGGCGCTGCCGACACGGTAGGCTCTCATAGGCTCGCTTCCCCACCCAAGTGAGGAAAGCAGGGCTCTGAGCTGCAGGGATGAAGCAGGGCCAGTGGCCGTGGGGAGGAAGATTACAATAGTAGCTGAAGTCAGGAACGGAAGCTGGGGGCCAACTGGACGGCAGTGGCGTGGGGCCAAAGGGGACAAAGCAGCCCAGGATGACCAGCTCTGCTCCAAGTCACACGGAGACAGGGAGCCCAGGAGGAAGGGTGGGCACTGGGGACAATGAGCGTCTTGGGGGGCCTCTGCCCCTCTTCTTTCCTCCTCCTGACGGACTCCTTCTGCTCCCGAGGCTTCAGGGACCTTGACATACACACACACCCCAGTTCTCTCTTCCCAGTCCCTGCTTCCCCCTCAAACGTCTAACTTCCTGCTGGTCACCTCCACTTGCACAAAGGCTTAACCTGCGCCTCCAGCAGGGGCAGCCCCGGAGGCGATGGAGAGGGGCCCCCAGAGAAGACTCAGTGAAAGGCAGACAGCCCAGGCTCCTAGACTGGGGTGTCCTCTTCACCCAGCGTGGGGCGGGGAAAACCTTAGATGGTTCCAAGGGTGGGAGGTTGGAAGACAGATGAAACGGAGGGGTCATGAGTGTGATGAAAAGGGAGGGTGAGGCTGGGGATAGAGGAAGTGAACTTGGGAGGCACCAGGGAAATGAGGTCCAGACCTGTCCCCATCCGTGTGGGTGTCCTAAGGACAGGGAGGGTGGCTGGAAGTGGAGTCTGGGAGTGTCGTGTCAGGCTGAGGTTCTGGAAGTGGCTATGGTCTGGGTGTGGCCACGGGACTAAAGGAAGGCCACTGGGCAGAGGGCGTCCCAGCACTGAGGCTCTGCTGGGCTCTGCACTCCGACACGATCCCGACCTGCTGTTCCCAGACATTTGCTTTCTCAACCCCGTCAGGTTTCAAATAACTCTTATATGAGGGGCCTTTTTGTCCCCACAAAGCTGCCATGTTTTATTTGCTAAATGAAGATGTTTTTAAAGCCCAGTTTTCATTATCACTGTTTCATAAACTAACAGACGTTTAAACAAAAAGAATCAGGGGTGATGGATCCGATTCAGGGACCGCCCCTCTGAGAAGGGGGTCTCCTTTTTGCCACAGGTCGGTCCCTCTTCATCTTAGTAGTGCTGTCCACCCGCCAGCACCTGGGGGCCAGCAGCAGGCATCCTGGTTGAGAGACACCAGGGCCAGCACAGCCAGAAGGCTAGCGCTCTACCCCAAGCCTGGCCAGGCTCACAGTCCTTCTGCCCCCTCCAACCTTTTATCCTCACAGAGCTGGAGTGAGCTTTAAAAGCCATGAAATGAATCCTTGTCGAAAGCCTCCGGAGGCTATCCTAGGGCATTCCTTGTAAGACGGAGCCCCGCAGCAAAGCCTCTGGAGCAGGAACTATGCGTCCAGTCGTCCCCGGGCAGTTCTGCTGGCACTTTCTATTCCGGGGCTGTGAGAGCTGCAGCATCCTCCCACTTACACCCGAGTCCTGGTTTGGGATAAGCTGATATGGCCACCTCCTCCTCCCATGTCTGGCCCCTGCTCACTGGCCTCCAGCCTGGCTGGCCTTCCTTCTTGTCCTCAGCCGTACCCTGTGCCCTTTCCCCTCGAGGTCTAGAACTCTCTGCCCACCTCCTTTTCTCTCCTTCAACAAGGAGTATGGGTCTTTCAAACCAGTGAAACAGCACCGATTCAGAAGAGGAAAGTGGTGTGGGCATCACAGGAGGGGGTGTCACTGGGGATAAATGATCCAGATCCAAACCCAGACTGACCATCCCCAGTGCTGTGGATCGCCACACCTCTCTGTGCCCCAGGGTTGGAGGGAACACACAAGGGGAGCCCAGGTCTTAACAGGCGCCCAGCAGGCCCCCGTCGGGTCCCTGGGAAAGGCATCAGGCCCAAGCCATCACTCTCAGACTTGGAGATGCCGTCTCGGTCCAGCCTCTTATTCTGATCCTGAGAACGGAGGCAGTGGTTCCAAACAGCAATCAGAGCGGGCCAAGTGGAGCATCCTAAAGGACCCTCATCACCCAGAAGGAGAGCGTTTTATTTACAAAGGAGGACCATCTGTTGCGCACATTGGCTGAAGAGCCCAGTGTAGTCCAAAGTCAGCTCAGGTGGCACGTGCAGCCCCAGGGACAGGGAAGTTGTATCCATGGCCCCTCGGCTCCAGAGAGCTGGTTCACATCAGGTTCCAGGCAGTGGTTCAAACCCACTGCTTTGTTCATCAATCACCCTCAAGTCAGTCTTTGCTGTGGCCTTGACAGGGGGTGTTGAAAACCACAACACATGCTGTAAAAACTCCAAGGAAATTGGAACAAAAAAGAGTCGTAAATGGGTACAGGGCAATGACAAGCACATAACAGTCAGCCAAACCAAAGAAAACAAAACTGCCTTAAAAACAGCACAGCCATAATGGAGTTCTTATGCATGTCCAGTGAAGAAGGAAACGTGATTGATGGCTCCACAAAGGTATCACCGACTCTCAGCTAGTTCCTTGAATGAGAAATGTTTTGTCCATATTTCCTTCTTCCTTGTTACAACACAAGACCCAGAGAGCCAGTGTACGTGTGTGTGTATGTGTGTGTGTGTGCTCCGTCGTGTCTGACTCTTTGCAACCCCATAGATTGTAGTTCACCAGGCTCCTCTGTCCATGGAATTATTCAGGCAAGAATACTGGAGTAGGTTGCCTTGTCCTTCTCCAGGGCATCTTCCCAACCCAGGGATTGAACCTGTGTCTCCTGCCTTGGCAGGTGGATTCTTTACCACTGAGCCACCTGGAAAGCCCACTGCACTGCACACACACATGGGCAGTATCCCTCAGAGACCAACCATTTGGCTCTATTTAACTGAATGAACATTTGATCAGGTTGAGAACTGAGCAGTGGGAAACCCTGTCTGGTAGGGAGCTGGCTCAGGTCAAGGGAGCCAGCCTGCCTTTACCCAAGGCTGGGGAGAGCTGTGTGTCCTACATCAAGGCACTGGAAGTCTGGGCTCCACGGAGGGGCTCCGGACTGGGAGGACCCAGCGCCAAACCCTTTCCTCTTGCAGAAAACACCAGGGCACAGGGCAGGCTTTACCCGGTTCTCTTCAACCAGAAAAGGCTGCTCAGAGTTCTTTCCCTTTCTCTGTCATTGCTTCACACATTCTCAGAAACATGGATTAATCTCTCTTGCTTCCTCCATGAAACCTCTTTCTCCACACCCATGGGGTCAGCCCCCCTCCCTCTCCACCTTCCTCTGGCTCACATGTCATGTTGGACTGAGCACCAATTATTCCATGCATCACTACTTGGGCTCCCCTTTTGAAATCAGGAAGCACAACTTCCATTTCTCAGCACTGCACACCCAGCAAGATCTCAAACAGCACTTGAGGACAAACTGCAAAAACTGCCGTGCTCTCAGCACCCTGAACTTGACAACAAAGCATCATATACACTCTTCAGGTGAGACTCAGCCCACGTCACAGATGAGGAAAACTGAGGCTCACAGAAGTGAAGTAGTTACTCCCACGATCATAGTTAATAAGTGAGTAGAGTGGGGAGAGCTCAGGACACAACTGCCTGACCCAGACTCTACAAGCTTCCTCATGATAATGTTCTTGCCTGAGATCCCCAGACAGGATGTGATATTTCTCTCCTAATTTGTTTGCACCTGCCTTGCTCCTAAACAGTTTGATGCAATTTTCAAAATCACATACGGTGCAACAGCAAAGAAAGAAATGTTTAACAAGACCATAAAAAGTAATGGTAGGCTAGGAAAACAAAGCTGGAGCAAAATTTCAACCCAAAATTGAGAAATACCATAAGGGGCTCCACTAAAGGAACTTAGCTGCTAGAGCACAGTTAGAATTGTGACTCCAAGCTTCCTAGCAGGCAAAGCAAAGAAGGAAACAAGATCAGTGTCAAACTGAACTCACCTGCTTCTCTTAGAGACATTGGTTCTCTTGTTTCCAAGGCCTTGAAAAAATGTCTCCCAAGTGGCCTCATGGACAGATCACCTAAGTGAAGGATGGTGCCCGGAGTGTGATGAAGAGGAGGGTGAGGAAATTGGCTCTTCTGTACTGCCTCCTCCAACCCATCTCAACTCCAGCAGAGCAGAGGTTACACTTAGAATCCTATGGTGGCCCATGAAGCCCAGAGATAGACAGCTCCTGCATGTCAGTTCACGACCATCAGGAATTTTGACTTTAATGCTAGTAAAATCTTCCATCCTGTCCTATTTTCTAGGACTTGAGGACAAGTTGCAAAAGCTGTCATGCTCCCAGCACCCCGAGCTTGACAACAAGGCTTCATATACACTCTTCAGGTGAGATTCAGCCCACTTCACAGATGAAGAAAACTGAGACCCAAAACTCTCAACAGGCTTTCACTTTTCTGTGCAAACAGACTCACAAGAATCTCAGTCCCAGGTAAGAAACCCCATATCCGGACCCCCATCCATTTCTCGTCTTCCTCCTCCTCCTCACTGCTAGCAACACTTGGTGCCTTTCCTGGGCTGAAAAACCCCATTGGAGGTGGGTTTTCTTCTTAAATTGTTATTTTCTCAAGAATTCTCATGTAGATATATATGATGGAATATTACTCAGCCATTAAAAAGAATGAAATAATGCCATTTTCAGTAACATGGAGAGTGTCATACTGAGTGAAGGAAGTCAGAGGAGTAGAAATTTCTTATTATATCCCTTATATGTGGACTCTAAAAGGAAATGATGCAAATGAATTTATTTACAGAACAGAGACAGACTCACAGACTTAGAGAATCAACTTATGGTTGCCAAACGGGGAAGGGTGGGAGAAAGGGATATTAAGAAGTTTGGGGTGGACATGTACACACTGCTATATTTAAAATGTATAACCAACAAGAACCTACTGTACAGCACGTGAAACTCTGCTCGATGTTCTGTGGAGCCTGGATAGGAGAGAAGTTTGGGGGAGAAAGGATATATGTATATCTGTGGCTGAGTCCCTTTGCTGGTCAACTGAAATATCACATTGTTAATCAGCTATACTCCAATCCAAAATACAAAGTTTAGTATAAAAAAAATCAACTACAGAAACATTCCATGTAGGACCAGAAAAAAAGGTCAAGTGTTTTTGAAACTCAATGGGAGCAATTTTGTTTCAACAAAACCACATTATTCACTAGATTGGATTAATATCATTCAGTTGAGTGTTCTCGGGTGGGTAGTTCAGTTAGTATTCTGAGTATACATATGTCTTTAGTGGGTTGAGTTCTATAAGCGAATTTGAATATCGCATTTCTTCTTTGTATACATTTAAATAATAATAGAATAAAAATCATTTAAGTCAACACCAGAGGTATTGAATGGCTGAATCTCTTTGCTGTTCACCTGAAATTATCACAGCATTGTTTGTTAACTGGCTGTATCCCAGTACAAAATAAAAAGCTTAAAAAAAAGGAATTCTCCTGTAGAACTTTTCTCTCTTCTCTCCTTGAAAGCAGAGAGATGGGAAAAGTGCTCCACACTCAACAAAAGAGGAGGGCTGGGTCCCCCATGTAAAATATACAGAATGCCATGATGATGGTTGGAGACTTACCTGGTGGTCCAGTGACTTTCTATAAAGTCACTTGTCCATGCTAATTTTCTATAAAGAATATTATAAAGAAAAGACATTACTTTGCTGACAAAGGTCCACTTAGTCAAGGCTATGCTTTTTCCAGTAGTCAGGTATGGATGTGAGAGTTGGACTATAAAGAAAGCTGATGCTTTTGAACTGTGTTGTTGGAGAAGACTCTTGAAAGTCTCTTGGATAGCAAGGAGCTCAAACTAGTCCATCCTAAAGGAAATCAGTCCTGAATATTCATTGGAAGGACTGATGCTGAAGCTGAAACTCCAATACTTTGGCCACCTGATATGAAGAGCAGACTCATTGGAGAAGACCCTGATACTGGGAAAGATTGAAGGCAGGAGGAGAAGGGGACGACAGAGGATGAGATGGTTGGATGGCATCACTGACTCGATGCACATGAGTTTGAGCAAGTTCTGGGAGTTGGTGATGGACAGGGAAGCCTGGCATGATGCAGTCTGTGGGGTCACAAAGAGTCGGACACAGCTGAGCAACTAAACTGAACTAATGATGATCATATGGCATGGATTATACTGAAGTCTTGCCACTGGATTAATAGCCAAATTGAAAGAGGAAGAAGGAAGAAACAGCACAGCAAAAGCATCTCAACTGAGATGATTTCTAATTTTGAAAATGTTAAAAATGGAACCCAAAATGTGTGAGTCAACAAAATAATTCGATTAGAAAAGATTGTTTCCTGGTATTTCTTCCCAATACAAAAGGAGAGTTCAGACATTGCCTACTCAATGCCCCTCCCAACCCCCTCTCTAGTCAAACTCTTTTCTGCTCCATCCGTTGCCTCCTTATAGATTTCTAGTGGATCTTAGAATCTGGCAACTCTTTGATAATCCCTGTCTTTCCAGTAGTAAACTATAAAGATTGTTTCAAGATAAGAGGAGGTAAGAAAGCCAGATTTTTTTAAGTTGGCTTCCTGGTTGAACCAGAAATCACTTGGTGTCCATTGCTTTGTGGCCCAAAGATGAAGAGGTCCCTCCCTGAGGATGGAAATGCTTCCTCCAGGATCTACTAGAAGCTCCTCATTGAACCATAGAAACCTACACAGGGTAGGAGCTCCACAAATTTCCCTTTTGTTTTTCAACAGAGCTACATGCAGTGGTAAACTAATGAGGTTCCTTTGGACTGGCTCTAAAATCAGAGGCCAGAGAGCTGTGCTGGGGGTGGGGGTGAGGATGGGGGTGCAGTTGTGGTTAATTGCTAAGTGATGTCTGACTCTTGTGACCTCATGGACTATAGACCACCAACTCCTCTGTCCGTGAGATTTCCCAGGAAAGAATACTGGAGTCGGTGGATGGGGTTGGGGGCAGAACCATCAGGATTTAAAATACAGATGCCTGGGACCCACACCCCCAAGATTCTGATACATCAAGTTTGGCGTTGGACCTGGAGATCTTTTGCTTAAACTTCCCGGATGATTCTGATCCACAGCAAAGTGTGGGAAGCGAGAAAGGATGGCTCTGAGCAGGGCCTCCTGGCTGCAAATACGGAAGGAAATTCACATTGCAGCAACAGGTTTATTTGGAAACAGGAGAAAGGTGGTTTGGGGGCTTCCCTAGTGGCTCGGTGGTAAAGAATCTGCCTGCCAATACAGGGAACATGAGTTCCATCCCTGGTCCAGGAAGATTCCACATGCCACGGAGCAACTAAGCCCAAGCGCCACAACTATTGAGCCTGTGCTCTCGAGCCCAGAAACTGTAACTATTGAAGCCCACATGCCCTAGAGCCTGCGCTCTGCAACAGCAGAAATCAGTGCAATGGGAAGTTCATACCCTGCAACGAGAGTAGCCTCTGCTCGCCACGAACTAGAGAAAAGCCCATGCAGCAACAAAGGCCCAGCACCACCAAAAATAGATAAATGAATGAATGAATAAAGAAATAAAAAGAAAGGTGGTTTGGGCTGCAAGGCAACAGCTTCAAACAGCTTATGGAGAAGACTACATTTAATTCTGTAGGACATGGAGTCCTGGCAGGGTTTTGAGGAGGAGAGCGATGGGGGACCTGTTTTATGAAGAAACGAGAAATGACTGTGTGGATCAGCACGTATGGAGCATACTGTTTATCAAGCATGGTCACATCTGCCAGACTGTGCAGGGGTCTGGAAATCTACCAGGAGGAATAGAATAATCCCTGCCTCAAGAAACATACAGTCCAGGGGGACAGAAAAATCACTGGCTCGTCAGAGAGTAACAGGTGGAAAACTTTCAGTTCCTTTGAGACCTTAGAGACCATGGAAGATTTTGACTTTAAGAAAAAAGACTTAGGGAATTCCCTGGCGGTGAAGCCATTAGGACTCCATGCCTTCACTGCTGAGGGTGCAGGTTCAATCCCTGGTTGGGGAACTAGGCTCCCACAGGCCACACAATGTGGCCAAAAAGAAAAAAGACTTGGATGAAATCGAAGACCTTTAAAAGCGTGAATCTGGGGAACAGATAAGAGTCAGATCTATAACAGTGAAAGATTTGGGAGATGGTACCTGGCAGTGCCTAGGCATGTATAAGTTCAAATCTTCATCTACATTATGTATTCACTTTTTCATAGCTAGAAAATCACTGGGTGTTTTGAATTATTATTTGCATAAATACATTTTATTTAAAAGGCAAAAATGAAATCATCAGCAGTTCACAGGTCACTCGTGCTGTTTGGGGGGTGAATGTACCAGGTGGCTCTCTGAAGCCATCTTCCATGGATTCAAGGGATTAGCTGAGGCTTAGAGCAGTTTAGGGCTTAAGCTGGACCTCATAGATGCTGTCAAAATCCTTGACATTTCTGGGAGATATGTTTCCAGATCCTGTAAGTGTCTGATCACAAACTACTTTAGAAAACTCTAATGTATTGACAGAACAGCAGCCAGAGTGAATTGAAATAAACTATAATTTGAGTCATGAATTATCACTTGTGCATCAATTTAAAATAGTCTCATTGACAAATTGCTGCAACGAGTAATAAAAATTTAATTTTCTGGTCATTTATAATTTCATAATGAAAGAAATACTCCAATTTAAAAAAAAACAGCAAAATGTTTCATTTTATTAGAAAGGGAAAAATATGCGAAGATAAACTCTTTTACTTTGTGCAAGCTCAGTCACTCAGTTGGGTCTTTGCGGCTCCATGGACTATAGCCTGGGAGGCCCCTCTGTCCATGGGATTTTCCAGGCAAGAATGTTGGAGTGGGCTGGCATTTGCTCCTCCAGGGGATCTTCCCCACCCAGGGATTGAACCCAGGTCTCCTACATTGCAGGCAGATTCTTTACCCCTGAGTCACTTGGGAAGTCCCAAACTCTTTCATTTTAATGTTTTTTAAGAAGAATATGTTTGTGGCTTTATCACAAGCCATGGTGATAATTGCTGTACAATATTCAGATGGAATAAACACCATGTTAATATTTCTTAACCCAATCAAATTCTATCACAAATCTCCCACTCACTGGGAGATTTTTTTTTTTTGTCATGCTGTGTAGCTTGTGGGATCCTGGGTCACCAGTCAGGGATGGAACCCAGGTCCCAGCAGCGGGAGCTCGGAGTCTGAACCACCAGACCACCAGGGAAGTCCCCTGTTCATCAATGTTGATGAGAAGGTCAACACCCATTGGCCAGAGTGAATTGAAATAAACTATAATTTGAGTCATGAATTATCACTTGAGCATCAATTTGAAATAGTCTCATTGACTAACTCACAACATTCCCCAGGCATTCCCCTGCCTCCTGAGATGGTACCAAGGTCCCAGGCTCTTCCTAGGTGGTCTCAAGTTCCCCCCACCCCATCCCACCTCTTATCCCTGCCCTGTGGTTGACAGATACTATGTTAATCCTTATCCTCCTCAACCAGACATCACTATAACTTTGTAGAAATGTCTTGCTTGACCTGCATCCTGCCCAGGCCTCCTGGCTTACTCAGTGGTGGGCAACTCGAGTGACCAAGCCCCAGGCTTAGTGCCCACATCTTCTCTGGCCCCCAGTCTGGCAGCCCCAAAATTTTGGTTTGTGATTTAAAGCAGCCATAGCACTCTCCAGCACTTCTACAGAGCACCAGCCTAAGTTTTCTTTCTGGAACAGGAGACAGTACCCTAACTGACAAAAATTTTAAGGGACAAAGACAAAAAATAAATTTGTGTTTTGACCATACCATAGACTATGTTTATTCAATGTATCAATTGCTTGGTGCTCAGTTGTGCCCAATTCTTTGTGACCCCATGGACTGTAGCCAACCAGGCTCCTCTGTCCATGGGATTTCCCAGGCAAGAATACTGGAGTGGGTTGCCATTTCCTCCTCCAGGGGGCTTTCCCAACCCAGGAATCAAACCCGTGTCTCCAACTCTTGCATTGACAGACAGATTCATTACCACTGAGCCACTTGGGAAATGTTTTGATTACACCACGTGCGTGTTAGTCACTCAGTCATGTTCGACTCCATGGACTGTAGCCCACCAGGCTCCTGTGTCCATGGAATTCTCCAGGCAAGAATATTGGAGCGGGTTGCCATCCTCTTCTCCAGGAGATCTTCCCGACCCAGGGATCAAACCAGGGTCTCCTGCATTGCAGGCAGATTCTTTACCATTTGAGCCAAGATTACACCATAGAGTATGTTTATTCAATGTATCAACTATACAACAACTTTCTAAAGGACAAGTATGATTTTTAAATGTTACAAAATAATAAAATGAATGGCTTCTTATCTTAACCCAGATTCCGACCTATTCCCCTAAAGAATATATGAGTCTCGAAAAGGCTCCAGAAAGGATTTTAATTATATTTTCTTCATACAGTAGAAGTGTCCTTTAAACTTCATGAGTAACACTGTGTGAATAGAACCCTATCTGTATGGAAACTAGGGAAAGTGGCCATTTAAAGGAACCCATCAGCTTCCCTGGTGGCTCAGCTGGTAAAGAATCTGCCTGAAATACAGGAGACCTGGGTTCAACCCCTGGGTCCAGAAGATCCCCTGGAGAAAGGAATGGCTACCCATTCCAGTGGTCTTGCCTGGACAAAGCTTCCATGGACAGAAGAACCTGGCAGGCTACAGTCCATGGGGTCACAGGGAGTCGTACACAACTGAGCCACTAACACCTTCAACACTTTCAATCAGGACCCCACTACTACACTGAAAAATTGTTTGTTAGTGATTTGGGGATAAATGTAGCTCAGTTGCTAAAGAATCCAGTTGCAATGCAGAAGACACCGGTTTGATCTGGGTCAGGAAGATATCCTGGAGAAAGGATAGGCTACCTATTCCAGTATTCTTGGGCTTCCCTGGGGGCTCAGATGGTAAAAAAAAAAAAAAAAAAAAAAAAATCCACCTGCAATGCGAGAGACCTGAGTTCAATCCCTGAGTCGGGAAGATCCCCTGGAGGAGGGCATGGCAACCCACTCCAGTATTCTTGCCTGGGGAATCCCATGGACAGAGGAGCCTGGCAGGCTACAGCCCATGGGGTCGCACAGTGTTGGACAGGACTGAAGCGACTAAGCAGCAGCAGGAGCAGGCTTCTGAAGCGCCAGGTTGCTCAAAGGTTTAGTTGACTTTACTTTTCTAGATTAGTTAAACCGTTCTTTCCATTTTGGCCAAAAAACAGAAATTTAAGAGGCAAATTTCTTGTTCTTGTCACAGAAAAGCAGGAAGACCCAGTATTAAACTCATAGGAAGGCATGGCTCCTTCACTCAAGTTTTCAAAACCTCTTGGCTTCCCTGCGTGGAAACTGCCCATCTGCATTCCGGGTCCCCTCTGAGTCTCAGGATCCCAGAACTAGCAACGACCTCAGCAAACACCTACATCCAAACCTCCTGCCCCCATTTTACAGATGAGAAAACTGAGCTCCAGGGAAGTCAAGCCACACACCCAAAATCAAAGAAATGGCTCCAAGCTCTCCTGCCTCACACGGGTCACCCTGCCTCTGCGAAGGCCTCTCAGCTGCTGCAGGCCAGACAGAGATGCTTGTCATTGAAACGGTTCAGCTGGGGGACGCGTGTGCCAGGAAGGGCAGGTCACATGAGGCCACTGTAGGGAAAGGGAGGCCTCTCCAGCAGCTTCCAAGCTATTCCCGGGTCACTCAGGTGAGTGTGCTCCAGAAAGGCGGAGCCGGCCCTATTGGTGAGAATCCACCGCACCCCGGAAGCCCCAGGACAAGGGGCAGATTATCTGAGTGCTCTTTGTGTGGCAGGGGCCATGGCAAATGTTGCACAGAAGTGGGGGGCAGCTTCCTGTTCCCGCTGCCAACACTGATTGCCCAACTCCCCTCTCTCACTTTAGTCCCACACCCAAGCTGCCAGTGCCCGAGGGACGATCCTTCCACATGGTGAGGCCTCAGTCTTTTCCAGCCTTTTCCTGGTCAGCCTCCCTTTCTTTTTTTAATCTGCTCTTCTGGAGCCAAAGCAGCTGACCTCCTAGCCTCCCCTTGGCTTGATTTAGGGGTCTCGGTACTCAACCTGTCACCAGCTTATTCCACATCTGGGTAGCCCCATCTCATATTCAAGTGTGGGCCTGCCAAAGAGCCAGCCTGAGGCCGCCCTCCACTGGTACCTGCCTGTCTCCATCTTGATTACTGTCCTGCTGGCCTGGGCCTGAAACAGGCAGCCCTCCCCATGTGTCTCTTTCACAGCTTTCCTTATCAATCCCACTCTGGTTTTCTTCGCCTCCAGCTGTGTCCAGGGTGTTGCCACCAGTGGTCATCAAGAGCTTGGGAACTAACACTCAAAGCTTCAGGGGGTGCATTTAGGGGGCCTTTGTCAAGGCACTGGGCTGGGGCTTTGCCAACCACACCATGTTCATCACAGAACATGTGTGTGTAATGTCTGGGAATCTTTGGACAAGAAAGGACTCACAAGAAGTCAACATAGTGTCCCAAAGTCTTCAGGTTAGAATATTACTTTAATATCATATGACATCCCTTATGTGTGAAATCTAAAAAGAAATGATACAAATGAACTTACTTACAAAACAGAAACTCACAGACTTAGAAAACGAAAGTCTAATGGTTTCTGGGAAGAGGGAGTGTTGAGGGGGAAGGACAGTTAGGGAATTTGGGAAGGTCATGTACATACACACTGCTATATTCAAAATGGATAACCAGCAAGGATCTATTGTATAGCAAATGGAACTTTACTCCACGTTATGCGCAGGTTAGATGGGAGGGGAGTTCATGTATCCCTTCACTGTTGACCTGAAACTACCACAACATTGTGAACCAGTTAGGTGCTGTGCTGTGCTTAGTCACTCAGTCGTGTCCAACTCTTTGCGACCCCATGGACTGTAGTTCACCAGACTCCTCTGTCCAAGAGGATTCTCCAGGCAAGAGATCCCCATGCACAGATCCCCTGGATTTATCCATGGGGATTCTGTCCATGAAGATCACGCTGTTCTCCAGGGGACCTTTCCAACCCAGGGATCAAATCCAGGTCTCCTGCATGGCAGGGGGATTCTTTACCAGCTGAGCCACCATGGAAGCCCAAGAATACTGGAGTGGGTAGCCTATCCCTTCTCCAGGGGATCTTTCCAACCCTGAAATCAAACTAGGGTCTCCTGCATTGCAGAAGGATTCTTTACCCTCTGAGCTACCAGGGAAGCCCTAATCAGCTATATACCAACACAAAATAAAAAGTTCAAAGTTTTAAAGGAGAAAAAAACTTTTTTGGTTTGAAAAACCTTCAAAACATGAGGCTCCACTACTCTGAGCTATCCTTTTTCATGGGAAATAAAACACGAAGGATATGAGAATAAAAGTTGCTAAACCCTGCCCCAAATAAGGAAGTGTCTCTTTGTCCCAGTACTGCAAGGGTGAGGTTCCCTCCGACTTCCTGCAGAAACAGGAATGGAATGGATGGTCCAAGTTCAGGCTGGCTGAGAGGCACCCTTGACCTAAATTAGCACATGCCCATAGGTGTGCAGGCACAAACACAGGCCAAGAACAAAAAAAGATTCAGGTAGAAGCTGGATATTAAATGAAAACTGTCATCCGGGATTTTTTAAAAATTCATTTTGAGTATTATAGATGGTGGTTTTTCTCAGGTCCACTTGTGATATGAATTTACCTTCTGCCATCTAGCAGATTTCATGGTTCCTTTTCTAGTTCTACGTGGGCCACTCCTGAACTATAGGGAGCATGCTGATAGTCCTTGTGTCATAGCTGACCCATCACAGTGTGAGGGACAAGAAAGGATGGGCCTTTTTATTTTTTTTTTTCAGTTCCAATTAAAAAAAAAAAATCGAGGAAGGACTCTGATTGGCTGAATTTAAGTCCCAGTGCTCACGCTGAGCCAATCAGCAAAGGCCAGTTGCTTGGGTCTCTAAGAACATGGGAACTCCTGCTCCAGTGGATGAAGCAGTTTCCAGAACCAAAAGGAAAACTATCATCAAAAGAATTGAAGGCAAACACACTCAAGACAATAGACATCCACAATAAAGTATTTGTAAACCTTCATGTAGCTGTAGTGAGCTATGACAACACCACTGCCTGAAGACACATTATAAAACGTAGTAAATAAATATACCTTGAACAGAAGGTGTCAAAATGCCAATAGCTGTTATATTAAGATGGTAGGTGGCAGGAACTATATACCTTTATATTTTTCTAAAAAGAGTTAGAATAATGTACTAAGTTTAGAAATTTAAAGGCAAAAATAAAATTAAAAATGCAGAATTTATAGCTTCTACATCAGCAAAAGAGGAAAAGGCAATATGAAAATATTTCATCAATCTAATTGAAGGCAGGACTGGAAAAAAAATGCAAACAAGAAGGATGGAAAGCACCAGTCGTAAAAGAAAATGCTTAAAATAAGTTTAAATATATGAGAAATAACAAATGTAAATAGGTTATGTTCACTCTTCAATAGAAACAGACTATCCATTCTTTTTTTTTAATGAAGCTATATCCTGTCTATAAAAGTCATGTAAAACTGTTTCTAAAACAAACTGACATAGAAATACTGAGAAAAGATACACTGTAGAAGTACTAAAACCATAGTTTGCATAGTGGTATTAATTTGTAATAAAATATGATCTTAACTTGGGCTTTCCTGGTGGCTCAGGGGTAAAGAATCTGCCTGCAATGCAGGAGACCAGGGTTTGATCTCTGGGTTGGGAGGATCCCCTGGAGGAGTGCCTGGCAACCCACTCCAGTACTCTTGCATAGAGAATTCCAAGGACAGAGGAGCCTGGTGGGCTACAGTCCATAGGGTTACACAGAGTCAGATAGGACTGAAGCAACTTAGCAGCAGCAGCAGCATGATATAAGTTATAGTAAAATCAATATAGATAAGGTAGACTGCTACATAGTAATAAAAGAAACATTCCACCAAAAAAGGTCCATCTAGTCAAGGCTATGGTTTTTCCAGTGGTCAGGTATGGATGTGAGAGTTGGACTGTGAAGAAGGCTGAGCGCCGAAGAATTGATGCTTTTGAACTGTGGTGTTGGAGAAGACTCTTGAGAGTCCCTTGGACTGCAAGGAGATCCAACCAGTCCATTCTGAAGGAGATCAGCCCTGGGATTTCTTTGGAAGGAATGATGCTAAAGCTGAAACTCCAGTACTTTGGCCACCTCATGCGAAGAGTTGACTCATTGGAAAAGACTCTGATGCTGGGAGGGATTGGGGGCAGGAGGAGAAGGGGATGACAGAGGATGAGATGGCTGGATGGCATCACTGACTCGATGGACGTGAGTCTCAGTGAACTCCGGGAGTTGATGATGGACAGGGAGGCCTGGCATGCTGCGATTCATGGCGTCACAAAGAGTCGGACATGACTGAGTGACTGAACTGAACTGAACTGACCAAAATAATCTGGAAACGCATTAAGTAAAAATGGATACAATTGGAAGGTGAAAGTAATAAAAACACAATTGTGCTGAGGGATGTTAGCAGGTTTTTCTCAGACACAGATCAAGCAGGCATAATATTCATGTTGATGTATGGCAAAACCAATACAATATTGTAAAGTAAAAAAAAATAATAAAATTAAAAAAATAAAATAAAAGAATATAGAAGAGTGGTTAAAAAAAAAGGGGGGGGGTTGTCGAGGGGAAGCTATTAGTTAGCAAACCCTGATTAAAAGCCAACCATTAATGCAATTTCAGGTAAATCATAAAAGGCAGAAGTTTTCATGCTGTGACTTTCAGTGTCCTTTATCTTATCAATCTGAAAATAATTAGTCAAGAGCATGACTGAAAAATGATGTCTATTGAAAAATAGCAATTTAATTATTAACCTAATACAAGACACAGTTATAAAACTTGTTAAAGGGTAACAATTTCAAAAAAAAAAAAAAAAGAACAAGGCAGTCCTTGATTTAAACCGTTCATTGCTTTGAAAAAATGGCTTTGAATGAACAAGAAGTCCATTAATATTGCCTGTTGGTGTCTGTTGTAAGACCTGCTACTTATTGACCAATGGCCTGGTCATCATTCAGAAACTCTTTCTAGGGCAGTGATGCCCATGTAGAATTTTGGCAGCAATTTGAAGAATAAAAAGACTCAAATAACACTAAAGATTACAACAGAATGCTATGAAAGCCTTCACAGTTAACATGATATTCACTTGGCTGGTCATCACCACCATATCTCTGTTTGATCAGAATGTTTGTTGCTCGGACTGTATTCTCTTATATACTCATGCCCACGTCTGCCGTTGATCCAATTTCATGCTAAGCCCTGGAAGTCTTCTGGGAAAGAGCTACCTTGGGTCAAATGCCCTATTTAGTTCACTGAGCCTATGATCAATACCCCTAACAAAATAGATCTTTTATTATTCAAAAATAAAACCATTTTAAATGCTTATCTGACTCTTATCCAAGAGTTCATAGCCTGCTGAGGTTCCATTTGAGATCCATAGTTCTAGAGTCTCATTACCCCGACATCCTTGAAGTTTTCCTTTATAACATTTTGTTTGGACTGTTGCCTTTCAGGTTCCTCTGTCCATGGGATTCTCCCGGCCAGAATACTGGAGTGGGTTGCCGTGCCCTCCTCTGGGGGATCTTCCCTACCCAGGGATTGAACCCAGGTCTCCTGCATTGCGGGAGATTCTTTACTGTCTGAGCTACCAGGAGAGAAAAACATTTTGCTTTCATTTAAGTCAGTTCCTGGAAGGAAAACAAAATTGAGTAGTTAACTTGCATGATCCATTCAGTAAGAATTTATAGAGTGCCAGCTCCATGTCAGCTCCTGGGCCAAGTGTTGGGCTTGAAAATGAACAATACAAGGTCCCTGCCCTTAAGGAGCTTCTGATACAATGGGGAGAATTATAAAGCAGATAATAACAATACAGTGTGATAAGGTAACCAAAGAGACTCTGCTGGCACCAAGAGGCCTCTTGCTGGAGGGACTGGAACACAGAAAAAGCATTAGTCACCAAGGTAAAACCTCAGCCAAGTCACGAAAAAAAAATGTAGGTAGTAAGGAAGCAGAAGAGGGGATGGTGGGTGGGGAGGGTGGGTGTGAAGGGCTTTCCAGACAAAAGGATTAGCATGTGCAAGGCCATGAAGATAAAAGAAAGGGCGGGCACCCTGGGAGAACTGCCAGGGAAGCCTAGAGTGGGTGGAGGCATGTGGTAAGAGATGGGTCTCATGTGTGCCCCTGAACAAGGACAACAAGGTGTGTTGTAGAAAGAGGCTTGGCTTCATCTCTATAGCCATTTCTCCTGGATCCAGAACCTCTAATACTCACCTCTTTGCTTTATCTTCTTTGGGGTTTGAATCAATTCTCTAGCTTTCAATGTTTGTAGCTACCACCAGACACATTGAGAACCTTCCATGCCCATTGTCTACAGAACAGACTTCCAAGTTTGACATTCCAGGCCATCCACAACCCCTACCCAATCTACCTGCCTCCACACACACTTTCTCCTCCTGATCAACCATGTCCTAGTAACAGAGCTTACCCTTCTTCAGCTCTTCTCATTTGATTACAAGAGCCAGCTTTCCTTCTGTAAACTCATTTGCCTCCCAAGACTCACCTCAAGCTGCCACCTTTGATGGAACCTAAGAATACTTTTGCCTGACATTTCATATATGCCATCTTGGCATTGTCAAATTTCTTGTAAGTTTCTCTCTCCTTTCCTGAGCTAAACTGTGAGCTCCTGGAGGCAGGGGATATGAAGACACACTGGATATTTTTAAAAAAATAGATTGGGTTAACATGGGTCAGAACTTGATTTTGGCTCTATCATTGTTAAAACAAAGATTCAAGGCTAGGGAATGTTAAAACCTAGCACCAAAGATGACTCGACTTAACAAGAGTGCAGGAGAACAGACAAGAACCCATGCTCTCACTGTGAGATTCAGACTATTTCATAATGGTTTCTGCTCTGCTAAGATTATCTCCCAGCCACCAGTCATATCAGCAAATGCATCTGACATCTCTAAAGGCCTGACTCACTAAGCAGAAAGATATGGAGACTATTTAGCTCTGAAAGTGATCACGTAAATCTATGAGGGGAATTTCCCCTCTTACTGTATAAACTTTGGCCTTGTTTGACTATACTGCACATACATAAGATATAGTCATAATAAAAACAGCTCTTAAATTTTTTTCTAGTGCAAAATGACCAGGAAGCTCAAAAGAAATAATGTCATAGTGTAGCAAAGAAAAGGAAAAAAGAGGAATGAATTTTTCTCTTTCCCTTTCCTGAGAACAAAGAATATAAAGAGAACGGTGAGCAGGCCTGAACATTCCTAGTTTTTTAAATATTTTAATTGCTCCTAACTCTGAATGTCTGTAACTAAATTTGTTTTTCTGCCCCCCTAACTCTGCAGGAGCTATACTTCGCAGCTAATTTCCTTTGACTCTATGCTAAATACATCCCCTAGCTGGTGTTTTGGAGAAGGACATGGCAACCCACTTCAGTACTCTTGCCTAGAGAATCCCATGGACAGAGGAGCCTGGTGGGCTGCTGTCCATGGGATCGCACAGGGTCGGAGACGACAGAAGCAACTTAGCAGCAGCAGCAGCAGCTGATGTTTACCCTACAACACCCTTCCCCTTGTAGTTACCTATAAGAAAGGAGGACGCAGAGCCACCGAAAAGCCAGACTCAGTTAGTGGGTTACTGTCACCAGTTTATGACTGTCTTTGAAACAATCCAAGAGGAAGAAATCAAGATCTTATCACCTTTGTTCCTCATCACTGACTCCTGACTTCGAGTCCTTGCGGTATAAGCCCTGGACTCCTCATGGGGGCTGGGGGGACACAGTTGTTGGGCCATGAGCCTACTGTTTTCCCCTCTCCACTAGCTGAGATAAAAGCCACCTTTCTATTTCCTCTAAACTCTGTCTCCGTATTTTTCATTCAGTTTTTGTGGGCAGAGAAGGCCAAGATTTTGGCCAGCAACAGCAACAAAGACCCAGAGCAGCCAAAAATAAATATAAATAAATAAATATTTAAAACTGAATAGGAGTAGATAAAGGGACTGAATGTCATTTCAGTCCCTCTTTACCCATCTCTTTGCTTATTTATGGTTCTTCCTCTTGTCTGGAAGCCCCAGGAAGGCAGGGCTCCTGTGTTCTTTGTTTGCTGTACAGCACCTCACACAGAGTACATCCAATAAATATTTGTGGAATAAATGATGATTCCTGGTTCTCAAACTGCTGTTCTGGGCAGAAACTCTGCCATCAACCAGTAGAAGTGTTTCTATGAGTCTTTTTTGAATGGATCCACAGAATGAGTCAACTTTGAAAGAGTCAAGGATCCGTGAAAAGTACTAACTGCCCATGTCATTTTGCATCCTGCCAAATGGCAAGCGTTATGCACTGGTATGCACTTGTGGGCTTACTCAGTTGTGTCTGATTCTTAGTGACCCCTTGGACTGTAGCCCACCAGGCTCCCCTGTCCATGGGATTCTTCAGGCAAGAATACAGGAGTGGGTTGCCGTTGCCTCCTCCAGGGGATCTTCCTGACCCAGGGATTGAACCAGCATCTCTTGCATTCCCTACACTGGCAGGCAGATTCTTTACCATTGTGCCACCTGGAAAGCTCATGTGGTTTATTGAAGCGCTCCATAATTCCTTTCTGATTAATTTCCTTCGAGCCAGGGATTCCAAAACCTGGTCTGATGGACCTTTGGGCTTTAGAGCCCCATGAACACTTCAAACATACAGCTGTGTGCTTCTTCCTAGGTATAGAATTCACAGCTTTCAACCACGTATCAGAAGAGTCTGAGCTTTAGAGGTTGATGTTCTCATCTAACCAGCTATTATGAGTGGAGGCCCAAAGTGCAGGAAGCAGAGCAGTGAATTCAAGTTCTGCAGTCAAGGTCACTCCCAGGAGGGCACCCAACTGGCTCTGGGAGACCAGACAACAATGATAGCAAGAAGTTTTGTTAGGCTCAGTGCACTGTGCTGCAGTAACTCATTTATCCTCCCAAAGCTTATGAGAAAAGCACCGATGTTATCACACACCCACTTCACAGATGAGGAAACTGAGGCTTGGGAAAGTTAAGTAAAGTAGCCTGTTATCACTAATAATAAGTGAGTGCTTGGATTCAATCCCAGGTCTAAGTGGTGTGCAGCCTGCTTGCTTAACCACCGCTTCATATTTGTTCTTCCCATGGTCAGAAGAACTGGTTGTCTTTTATGGAAACCACAGAGCACTCTGATTACAAAGAGCCGCTAGCTGCCCTCTTTGCTGTAAAAATCAAGTTCAAGCCTGGTACCTGAAGCCCCCAAAGGTGTCTCCAGCAAACTTTGATTTTTAAAAAAAGAAAGGGAATCCAGACAGGTTCCCAAGACTTCACAGTGCGCGGAGCTCTGACCCTGGAGCACGCATATTTCAGAGCCTTTGTGTCTTAATTACAGGCAAACAGGTGGACATAATAGTCTCTGTTGACTCTTTTCAGGTCTAGTCATTTAGTTATGGTTTGCTAAAGGGTGAAAAAAACCCATGTTCTCCACCCACTGTCAAAATCAAAAGCTTACAATTCAGCTCAGTTCAACCACAATCTAACAATCTATCACTTACAAGTCAGTAGGATCCAGGCAACTGTGGGTGGGAAATTTAAAAATGGTGGGTCATTTTAAAGATGAATAAGTCATTTCATATACCCCTCCTGGCAAAAAGTAAGGATGCAGGATACTTTTATGTAATCAATAGAGCCCTGAACATGAGGCACAAATCTATGGAGTCAGATGGAAGCATGATGGTGATGAAGATGACCACTGTCACCTCGATTTCACAAGGACCAACATGGGGTTGGCATGTTCAACATGCTGTCCCCAAACACCACAACAATTCTAGGAGGTAAGTTTTCTTGGCCTGTTTTGGAGCTGAAATAAAGTGGAGAAAACTGCCCAGTGGCATAACGTAATAACTAAGTGGCTGAGTCAGAGCTTGAACCCCATTCTCTTTGCCCTCGGAGTCCTGCCTTCTTCCAACCCTCTTGTCCTACAGACCTTGTGCTCTACTGTGAATACCCTCTGTTTAATCTGCTTTGTGTATTCAATACTTGGTCTGCCAAGAAGCATATTCAAAATAGTAATTTTTAAAACAGAGCAATTCTATATTTGAGCACCACACGACATGGATTTGGGATCTAGGAAGAGTTAAGGGTTGCGTGCTGCCCTTTCCTTTTCAATATCATTTTAAGGAGTCTTCCATGTGTAGTTACCCATTCACTGGGTCATGAGCAATTTGCATCTTCCACCTCAAGCCCAGGGCTGGTGTTCTAGATGCCCTTCTCGGGGAGAGATGCCTAAAACTAGCTGATCAAGCTGGTTTCCTTAGTATGAAAATGCGTTTGAAACACCTACCTAATATCCAACATCATCCAGTGTATTCCTCTTTGTTGTTTAGTCACTAAATCATATCTGACTATTTGCGATCCCATGGACTGTAGCCTGCCAGGATCCTCTATCCATGGGACTTCTCAGGCAAGAATACTGGAGTGGGTTGTTGTTTCCTTCTCCAGGGGATCTTCCCAACTCAGGGATCGAACACACATCTCCTGCAATGCAGGAGGATTCTTTACCACTGAGCTACCAGGGAAGCCCGTGTTCATCTTTATACAACAATTAATCATTTACAGTGTTTTGTTACATCTTAGACCATGCCAGTAATGCACAGCACAAAAATAATCTGCCAGAAAGATTAGTTTTCATTGCTCCAGCATGTTATGAAACTACCAAATTGCTGACATTTAGGTTATCGACCATTTAGATGATAAGAAAACACCATGTCCCAAGAGTGACTTTATTATTAATAACTTTGATTCTCAAACATTTATCAGGCAAAGTCAAGCATCCTCTATCTGTCAAACGTCAGGCTCCTAAGAGTCAGATATTGTATTATGAAGTAGTCAACTAGTGACGTAAATTAAAAGGTAGAATAATAAATGTCTATTTAGGGAAACTGATATCTGCTGCAGATGCCATAAAATGCTTCCTGTTGCTACTCATAATAACTGTTAATAGAGAGCAATTAGGAGATATCTTTTATCCATACTGTACTGTATTCTACAAAAATCGAAGGAGATAATCAGACATAAGAAGTAATTGGTCCACCCCAGGGGTACTGAGGTCCCAACCTTCATGCTGATTAACTTCATAAAACTGCTGAAATTGTTACTATTTTGAAAATTTTCTGTCCAATAAACAGAAAAGGCACACTATTCTCAAATCTTAGGTACCATTGGAATCAAGGGGTCTGGGAAGGGGTTGGGAATCTTAATGGTTGCTCAGGCAATTCTGATACAGGTGACCTTTGAGACTGCACATTAAAGGGCCCCTCCCCACCCCTGGCAGGATGCCCACCAGCAATGCCCTGGGACTGACCCGCACCCCGGTATAAGGAACAGTAATGTGAATAGTTCCTGGTCCTTGTTCCTCACTATTCTTTTCAGAGGTGAAAGCTGAGGTCTAAGGATAAAGGCCATTTTAACCTCCGGGAAGGTGGCTAATTTGTTCAGTTGGCAGTGCAAAGGCAGGGATAAGTGATTGTGAATCACAGAGGCAGGTAGGCTCAGAGCATTTTCCTACAAACTCCCAGAGCCATGGCCTCACTGTCTTTACCTTATCCCTCCCTCCTGCCTCTCACCAAGTCTTCCCCTCGTTTATGACCCCTAGGCTCCAGAGCCTCCCCTTCTTCTCGTTCCTCTTCTTTAAGCTTAAAGAAATGTTTATCTTCATGGCCGTTCATTTAAAAAGTGGAGAACATCTCTTTTATTTTAAATTTTATTTATTTATTTACTTTGGCTGTGCTGGGTCTTGATTGCTGAGCATGGCAAGCGGGGGCTATTCTGGGGAGCACAGACTTGTCACTGCCGTGGCTTCTCTTGCTGCTGAGCACAGGCTCTAGGGCACAAGGACTTCAGTAGTTGCAGCAGGAGAGCTCAGAAGTTGCAACTCATGGGCTCTAGAGCATGGGCTCAGTAGCTGTGGCTCGCGGGCTTAGTTGCCCCTCGGTGTGTGGATTCTTCCTGGACCAGGGATGGAACCCGTGTTCCCTGCATTGGTGAACTCTTACCCACTGCGCCCCGAGGGAAGTCCTGAGAACACCTATTTTAATTTTGCTAACCAAAGTTGCTTCACTGTCATTGTTTTCCTTGTGTGATGGGGCCCTCAGTCACTAGCTAATTCCTACTCCTCTCTTTTTCGCCAGGTTTGGAGCTGGGATCTCTAAAAGTACAAAGATTTTAGATGTGCTTTTCTTGAGGGCAGAGAGATGTTTTATTCATCTCAGGTGAGCGCTCAGAGATGGGGAAAGTGCTCAAAATATAGCTACTGAATTAAGCTGGTCCAGGCTTCAGAAACTCATATCCTGGATGGGGACATAGACACAGGTGCAGGGCGGAAATTTTTCTCATTGCTGATGTAAAAGACTACCAAAAACTGGATGGTTCAAAACAATACAAATGTATTACCTTATGGTTCTGGAGGGCAAAAGTACAATATGGGTCTTATGAGGCTAAAATCAAGATCTTAGCTGGGCTGTATTCCTTCTAGAGGCTCTATGACAAACCCTTTCCTTTCCTTTTCTAGTTTCTTATTGTTTAGTCGCTAAGTTGTGTCTGGTTCTTTGCGACCCAATGGACTGCCGCACTCCAGGATTCCCTGTCCTTCACTATCTCCCAGAGTCTATTCAAACTCATGTCCATTGAGTGGATGATGCCATCCAACTATCTCATCTTCTGTCACCCTCTTCTCCTCCTGCCTTCAATCTTTCCCAGCATCAGGGTCTTTTCCAATGAGTCAGCTCTTCATATCAGGTAGCCAAAGTATTGCTTTAGCATCAGTCTTTCCAATGAATACTCAGGGTTGATTTCCTTTAGGATTGACTGGTTTGATCTCCTTGCAGCCCAAGGGACTCTCAAGAGTCTTCTCCAGCACCACAATTTGACAGTGTCAATTCTTTGGCGCTCAGCTTTCTTTATGGTCCAACTCTCACAACTGTACATGACTACTGGGGGGAAAAAAAAAACACATAGCTTTGGCTATACAGACCTTTGTTGGCAAAGTTTCTAGTTTCTGGAGGTGCCCATAGTCTGTTTGCTCGTCTCTGCCAAGCATTAACCTAAGTTTTCATCAGCAAAATTTAGCTAAGTTTGGGGATACTGAAGGGGGTTTACAGAAGAGCAAGGGCTTCTGCTGGAAACACCTCCCTCATCTCTCTGCATCTTCAGGAAATTTCTCATCAACTTCCTGCCAAGGTCAGTATCTCTTGTCCTTTGCCCTTGCTTTTTCTGGGCTTGTTAACTTCTGTCTCAGGGCTGCCCGGGAAAGACCCAATTTGCTCTTGTCTTCTTTGACAAAGTGGCCATCTCCTCCTTTTTCCTTTTCTCTCCCTCTGGATCAGGAATTTCACCCGAGTTGGAGCTTTCACCTTTTCAATCCCAAAGGCCTCCAAAGTTTTTCCCCAAACAATGAACTGTCGGGTGTGGTGTGAGCCAGGCTGTTCCTAGGGCTGTATGGCAGCCAGCCGCAGACAGCACTGGATTCAAACAACCATGTCTCCTTTTCTCATCCAAGCTGTAAAACCACACTGGCTCTGAGTGGCCGTGAAGTGTGGGTACACACCCCTGTGAGCCAGCATCGTGCTGCCTTCCAGCATGAAGCGTGCCTCCCGGAAGAAGAGGATCGAATGTCTCAGGAGTAAACCTGAGTTTACCTGGAGTAAACCTCCTGCTCTTATTAGCTGAGCGTCTGGGTTAATGAGAAAAACCTCATTTGCTCACCTCTGAAATAGGGCCGATGACACCCACACTGCAGGGTGTCATAATGACCAAATACAAAAGCCAACACATTTCTTTTTTTAATTGAAGTATAGCTGATATATAATGTTATATAAGCTATAGGTGTACTATATGAGAGAGTAAATCATTCGGTCATCTCTGACTCTTTGCGACCCCCATAGACTGTAGCCCTCCAGGCTCCTCTGTCCATGGAATTCTCCAGGCAAGAATACTGGAGGGGGTTGCCATCTCTTCCCCAGGGGATCTTCCCGACCCAGGGATCAAACCCACATCTCCCGCATTGCAGGCAGATTCTTTACCACTGACTCACCAGGGAAGCCCAATATAGTGAGCTGCAATTTTTAAAAAGGTTATACTCTATATATAGTTGTTATAAAGTACTGGCTACATTCCTGTGTTGAATATATCCTTATAGCTCATTTATTTTATATATGGTAGTTTGTACCTCTTAAACTCCAACACCTGTATTGTCCCTGCTCCCCACTCCCCACTGGTAACCACTAATTTGTTTTCTATATCTGTGAGTCTGTTTCTTTTTTGTTACATTCACTAATTTGTTTTCTTTTTTAGATTCCACAGATAAGTGATATCATACAGTATTTGTCTTTCTCTGTCTGACTTATTTCACTTAGCACCATGCCCTCCAAGTCCATCCATGTGGTTGCAAGTGGCAAAATTTCACTCTTTCTTTTCTTGGCTGAGTAGCATTCCATTGTATATGCATATCACAGCTTCTTTACCCATTCATCTGTCAATGGACACTTAGGTTGCTTCCATATCTTGGCAATTATAAATAAAGCTGCTATGAACACTGAGGTGTGCATATCTTTTTGAATGAGTACTTTTTGGGTTTTTGGGTTTTTTTATAAACATCCAGGAATGGAATTGCTGGGTCGTATGGTATTTTTATACTTGCCATTTTTCTGAGAAACCTCCACACTGCTTTCCACAGTGGCTGTACCAATTTACATCCCCATCAATAGTGTATGAGGGCTCCCTCTTGCCCACATCTTCACCAACACTGAGAATCAACACACTTCTATCTTCATCAAATGGTCATTTTTGTCATTATTATTATAACCTGGCAAAAACTCCTTGATCCATTTTTTAAAACTTTATCCTCTTAAAACTCCATGAGATAGCACACACACGTGCATACACACACACACACACACACACACACACACACAGAATTAAAGGTTCCCTTGGCCAAGCTCACCTAGCTAATGAGTGGCTAAGCTTGGACCAAAACCAAGGCGCCCCACCTTCCCCCATGCAGAGCCACTCCTTGGCACAGCCTAAACCCAAAAGCCTCCAAGCTGACGCATGATGTGACCAGAGGTGAGGCGGGGAGGAGAGTGGACTTCCTTCTCAGATTACTCAGTTCGTCCAGTAGCTGGGTGTGGCTAATGTGGGTGCTGACCCTGGCCTGACCCAGACTTCAGCACAGCTCCTGACGCCTTGGGCTGCACAGTCCTCCTGGCCTCAGGAACTGTAACTCAGTTACAAGGACACATGTTTCCCATCTGGGAGCCGAGTTTCTTCTCTCTGGATCAGATGCAGTGGTGGAATGGGGTCCCTAACAATGTCCAGGTTGAGCCTTTGAACAGGCAGCTTCCCCTCTGCTCCTGTGTTTCACTGGTTCCAGGGTCCTCCCCTACCGACTTCTGAGGCGATAGGGGCGGCTTAAAATAAAAACACAGTACAACAGTGGACATTCAAAAACTCTGGGGTAGAAGCCACAGGGAGAGGGGAAGAGTGAACAGATGTGATTGACAGTGGGTCACATGGCCATTTCTGGCTGTGGAATCAGCCTGGCTTCCAGCCTGCATGAATCATGTCTTGCGGTTGCAAGACATAGAAAGTGACTGGACGCAACTCACACACAAAGGGAGATTCATTATACATCTGGGGTGTCTCATGGTCTCCAAGGTCCAGGAGGGGCTGGAAGGCAGGGGCTCGGACTGCTTGGGACTCTCCTTCACTCATCTCTGCTCTGCCAGAGCTCTCCCACTCGCCTCTTGTTTCACTGTCTTCCCCTCTCTCTCCTTGGATTTCCTCTGCTTATCAAGGAAACCCCTGGCTGCCAGCAGCTCTCCAATTTGAATCTGCTCCGTTAAAGTGACCCACAGCCTTAATCCAGAATCTCTTGGTTCCAACCTAAGAGGCCAACAGATCAGAAAGCAGAGCTTGACACTGCATTTGCACAGCCATTTACATAAGGCTGAGTCAATTGCCTACAATAAAGCATGGGTGTCCTCAGCAATGAAAATCAGGGGACTTGGAAAGGAGGGCTGTGGAAGCCCTAACCATTCTCAGAGGTTCCAGGGCCCTGATCCCCTCACTGTGCCAGGACGCAGGAAATGGCTCTTAGAAAAGGCAGCCTGGACGCCCATTCCACTTTCCACGTGAGTTGGGTGAAGAGGTAATCTTGAGAAAAGTGGTGAATGGAGAGAGGATGTTGAACAGAAAAATCAATAGATGCTCAGTGCAAAGTTGTTAATACTTATGGAAAACAGCATCCACAGAGGGTACCCCATACTCATTTCTGGCATTGCTGCAATCCCAAACATTTCAACAGAAACTCAGCTCACCAGGAATCTCTCATCTAAAACTGGAAACAAACACATTCAGAGGATGAGTGGGATGGTAAAGGGGTGGGACACTGCACCCAGAAAAGTTGCATCTCCTTCTTAAATTGTGTCTGGTTAGCCTAGCTATCTGGAGAAAGCAATGGCACCCCACTCCAGTACTCTTGCCTGGAAAATCCCATGGACGGAGGAGCCTGGTGGGCTTCAGTCCATGGGGTTGCCAAGAGTCGGACATGACTGAGCGACTTCACTTTCACTTTTCATTTTCATGCATTGGAGAAGGAAATGGCAACCCACTCCAGTGTTCTTGCCTGGAGAATCCCAGGGATGGGGGAGCCTAGTGGGCTGCTGTCTATGGGGTCGCACAGAGTCGGACACGACTGAAGAGATTTAGCAGTAGCAGCAGCAGCAGCCTAGCTATAGGGGCTTCCCTGATAACTCAGTTGGTAAAGAATCCGCCTGCAATGCAGGAGACCCCGGTTCAATTTCTGGGTTGGGAAGATCTGAAAGGCTACCCACTCCAGAATTCTGGCCTAGAGAATTCCATGGAGAAAAAAAAAAAGAATTCCATGGACTGTATAGTCCATAGGGTCTCAAAGAGTCGGACACAACTAAGTGACTTTCACTTTTCTTCACTTCACTTAGCCTAGAGAATGGGGCTTCCCTGGTAGCTCAGTTGGTAAAGAATCCTTCTGCAATGCCGGAGATCTGGGTTTGATTCCTGAGGCGGGAAGATCCCCTGGAGAAGGGATAGGATACCCACTCTAGTATTCTTGGGCTTCTCTGGAGGCTCAGATGGTAAAGAATCTGCCTGCAATGTGGGAAACCTGGGTTTGATCCCTAAGTTGGGAAGATCCCCTGGAGGAGGGCATGGCAACCCACTCCAGTATTCTTGCCTGGAGAATCCCCATGGACAGAGGAGCCTGGCAGGCTACAGGCCATGGTGTCACAAAGAGCTGGACATGACTGAGCGACTAGGCACACAATCTAGGCAGTGAAAGACAGAAGTGAGGATGGATGTAGCTGCTGCCCTTGAGTGTGCAACGGGCTGGGGTTCACAGGGGGGTTGGATGACCTGTATGACCCCTGCAGGCAGAATTGGGGCAAAAAGGTAAAATTTACCAGAGTACAGATTTTTTGACCCAATATAAGACAGAGCTGCCTTTTAGAGATTGGAAGGAAAGGATAGCCCATGGTGCTAACTTGTGTGGGAAATTGGGTTAGAGGAGTCCTAAAATTGCTTCCAATCTTTGAGTGATACCCCCAGGGCTGACCCTGTTCGCTGGGTCACAAGCCCTCCTTTTATGGGGCCAATCGGAAGGGCTGCCATCCCTGGCCCCTGGGGAAGATACTGGAAACAGTGTATCCTGCAACAGGACTCATCCAGGGGCTGGAAAACCACTCCTTGTAGGTCTTAAGAAGAGCCAAGGGAGGTGTCTTCACCTGTGTCCCCTCATGTAGGCGCCGCAGTGTACAAGCAAGGTTTGAGGACTCCCACTTCACAGATCAAGACCCTGGACCTCATCACCATAAGGGTCCACCAGTCAGGGAACAGCTCACCCTGGCATATTCAGATGATGGAGTACCATGATGGTGAGATATACATCCAGGTATAGATATATCACTGGAGAAGAAAATGGCAATCCACTCCAGTGTTCTTGCCTGGAGAATCCCAGGGACGGGGGAGCCTGGTGGGCTGCCATCTATGGGGTCGCACAGAGTTGGACACGACTGAAGCGACTTAGCAGCAGCAGCAGCATAGATATATCACAACAGGATACAGCTCAGAAAACAAAGCTGTATAAAAACAAAACTACAGAAAAAGACCCACTATGACAGCGTGAATGAAACTCTTAAAAGCTGGCATAAAACAGTACATGTTGCCCATAGATATATACACAATATAAAAATGTCTGAAAAAGTGACCCATCAAATTAATAACAACAGTTGCCTCTGGGGTTGAGGAGGCAGGAAGGATTGGGATTGGGCAAAGGTGGTCAAAGGGAAGTTCAGAAGTATTTATACAGCGTTCCCTTGGTATTTATAAAAAAAGCAAATCTAGCAAAATGGGAGCAATTGTTAAACCTGGTTAGATGGAAGGTGGGTGTTTGCTCTCCTGAGAGACAGAGACAGGAACAGACTGAGGCCCCAAGAGACTAAATAACTCTCCACATCACCTGGGATGCAGCCTGAAATGCAATTTCCAGGCTGTGCGCCTCACAGCAGGTGGATTCTGACCCAGTTCCGCTCAGCTACCTCCTCTGCCTCACACTGGTCTGGAACCATCCTGCCCAATGGCCCTGCTGTATATCCCCACCATTCATTGTCTGGAACCCCAGAAACCTCAATCTTTAAGAACAGGGAAGATTCCAGAGGTCAGGAGGGTGACTCGCTCAGCCTCCCTGCAAAGAGTGAGTGGGTCACATCACAGCCTGAGCAAACATCAGTGATGGGAGAGGCCAGGAGGCCCCGAGGGGTGTGGGAACAGAGGAGGGCAGAAGCTGTAAATCAAATGTTCTCAGCCTGACAACTCACCACCCTGGAGATGCCCGCCTTCCATCTCAGTTCCCAGAATTTCTTGCTGTGGGGAGGAGGGCCCAGCACGGCATTGAACAGATCTGATCTCCCGGGCAGGGGTTCTCAGCTACAGGACTGGTTAGCACACAGGTTCCCCAGCTCAGCTCAAGGGTGGGTCTGTTGGGTCAGGAATCCACAGTGGAGGGGCTCCTCAGGCAGGCATGCCCCTGTGAACAGATACACAGCGGGCAACCCCAGATCGCAGCCACGTGCCACGGGGGAGACTAAGTCCTGCTGATCATCAAGAACGGGAGAGATGCTTCACAGGTAAAGAGAACTCTGACCAGAGGAGATGGCTATGGCAGGCGAGGAAACCAGCTACGCAAATGAAAGCTCAGAGAGATGCTCCAGGTAGTGCTCCCCTGCCCCTGGGTCTAGTAATTCCAGCTTTCAAAGTACAGGAAGCCAGGGGCAGCAGGACGCTTCCTGTCAGCCGAGACGGACACTGCAAACACCGGATAGCATGCCAGACGTTTCTGTACGGCCGCTCATTTCTTCAGCTTTCCTCAGCCGTTCGTCGACTCCTCCCTGCCCCAATGGAGAGGCCGTGTGTGAGGTCCCTGCTGTCAGGAGGCTTGTATGTTAGGAAGAGAAAGAAGCAGAAAACAAGCAGACAAGTGCATGAGATCAGTGTGTGTGCACAGAGGAGACAGGGGCTGCTGCGGCTGGAGCCCAGAAGGGAACCGGGAGAGGCGGGGGCTCCGAGCTGCAGCCCCTGGGCTTGGCGGTGCTGCCCACCGTCATGGCTGGAGGAAGCTGCCCATTCCTGCCCACAGGCTGGCCTGCTGGTCCTCCTGCTCCCCCCGCAGGGTCCTCTGACATCTCCCTGGACTTTCATGAGGTCAGTTCACCCTCTAGTGGACACATCTATGCCATCATCCAAGCCACAAAGTTGAATGGGATTTTCCCTCCTCTCCCAGCCCAGTAATAAACTGTTCAGGGGTTCTGGAGTTCAGATGCCAAATGCCTGCTTCACAGATAGTGGAAGTTATAAAATGAACTGGGAGGAGGGGAGAGGCCCTGTGTGAGAAGGAACCAGGAGGTCCCAGACCTAGTAGCCTCACACCCCTACGTGGGCTCGGCGGGGCATTCATGGAAGGAAGGGGCACGTTAGCCAGACAGGGGCTCCTGGGGCGGGCAGACAACGCCAGAGGCCAAAAGGCACCGCCTGAGAGTCTAGGAGGGAGGAGACAGCTTCACGGAGCAGAGGCAGCTCTGGTCCTCAGAAGCCTCCTCCATCCTGCTTGGGCTCTGAGGGATCTTGTCACAAGGACAGGTGACTGTCGCAGGAGAGGGGTGTGCTCCCAGGGCATAGAAACGCACACAGACGTAGAGCACCTCACAGCACCTGCCCCGTTCTGCCCAGCCAAGGCATAGCGCTCCACGCCAGCCCCCGCCCCGCCTCATTAGTCAAGGACAGATTTTCTTCCATCAGAATGTGTGCTTCTGTCCCAGACAGAGGACGCATTGGGAAGCAAGTGGCAGAGTAGGTTGCAAGGAACCTGGCTTGGAGCTACAAGAGGGCCACGTGGGGGCCAGCAACCACACTCCCAGCAGATGGGGTTGGGGCTTTCGTTTTCTTTCAGCATGAACCCTGCAGGTTTGAGCCTGCTTGGAGCATCTCCTCCTCGAGAGGCTCTCAAAGATACCCGCCTCTCACCTTTCCCCGGAACACCTGTCTTGAACCTGCAGTCTTGAGCCAAAGGAAGCAGAAAGGGGCGATGCTGGAGGCCAATGTGGGTGAGCGGAGCCAGAGGTCATTTTCTGGGTCAGACAGGAGCTTCCTGTGGTTCGAGGGCTAGATTGTGAGTTCAAGTTGTTCAGGTGTTTGTTTTTGAACTTTAATTAATGGGCTATTTTTGAAGGCAGTTTTAGGTTCACAGCAGAACTGAGCAGAAAGTGGAATTCAGAATAGTTTCATTGCCCAAAAAATCCTCTGTGCTCCAGCCATTGATCTCTCTCCCTTTTAACTTCTGGCAGCCACTGACTTTTTTTTTTTTTTACTGTCTCCACGGTTTTGCCCTTCCCAAAATGCCATATGGTTGTAATCATACAGTAGGTAGCCTTTACAAATTGGCTTCTTTCACTTAGTAACAAGCATTTAAAGTTCCTCCATATCTTTTCATGGTTTGACAGCTCATTTTTTTAGCATCAGGTCATATTCCATTGTCTGGATGTATTGCCACAGTTTATTTAACCATTCAACTACCGAAGAATACATTGGTTGCTTCTAAGTCTTGGTGATTATGAATGAAGCTGTTAAAACCTCCATATGCATGTTTTTGTGTAGACAGAGTTTTTCTTTCTAGACGCTTTTGTTTTCACTCTTTGTGGATTTTCAGCATAAAGTAATTTTTACTGATGAGAAAACTGTGTGAGACGTCTACCCCTTGTTCCACCCGAATCCATGAAAGGGCCTGGGCTTTGGGTTCCAGACCAACTAAGCCACCAGGACAGAAGGAAGCGCTGGGCCACTGTGGTGGGAGCCCGTGCCCAGGTTCAAGAGGCAAACAGCCTGATTTTGACTCTCTCTTTGACACACTCTCTTTAGTGTGTCATTGAATGAGGATGGCTGTCCCTCTGAGCTTCAATTTCCTCCCCTAAAGAGAGGGGCTGCAAAGGTGTGCCATCAGAATTCCCTGGGATGGTGGCTGTTAAGCCTTTCAGCACAGCGCAGGGCCCAGAAAACAGTGCTGGATAACAGGTCACTGTAGCGGGTGTGCAACCAAGGTGAAAAGTAGAAACTGGGGTTTCCCTGGCGGTAGAGTAGTCGGGACTTTGCTCCCCCAGTGCAGGGGTGCAGATCTGATTCCTGGTCAGGCAGCTAAGATCCCGTGGCTCACGGCCACAACATCAACACATTAAAAAAAAAAAAAAAAGCAATATTGTAACAAATCAATAAAGACTTTAAAAATGGTCCACATTAAAAAAATGTTTTTCAGAAGAAGAAACTGGTTTGGCAAGCCCCTCATTCACTGCCCTGTTTTGAGAGACTCTTGAAACTCCTGGTCACGTTGATCTCCTTTCATTAATACTGGAGAGCAGCTTGCACTCTTTCCTACCCTCTCCCACTTTCTCAGTTTCAGTCATTAACTGTCGGTGCAGTTAATTTACAAGGGGAAGGACAAGGATGATAAACCAAGTAACAGCTAAAAACACTCTGAGGATTCTAATGAAAACCACCACATAAAGTAATTAGCCTTCAATTAAATAAATTAATTAAAAAACAAAGAATGCATATATATGTATAACTGAATCACTTTGTACAGCAGAAATTAACACACCATTGTAAATCAACTATACTTCGATAAAGTATTTTAAGCAATGTTGAAGATTCTTGACTGTCAGGATTTTGAGGCAGTTTGAAGTCACAGTGTTAAGTGTTTTACTGATCTCCTCTTCTGGGGGTTTTAGGCTGTGTTCTTTATGCTCAGCATCAGGGCCCGGCCTTTGATGATGGAGCACTCTGCTTACCCTGGGTATCATTTCAGAACTGATGACTCTTCAGAAGACAGCACAACAGAAAAGGCCCAGGCATCTTGATGCCTGGACTATCTGTAAACGAATGCTAGGCAGGCATGCTCCAGGCTCTCTCTTACTGCCCACAGCGCTTACCACTTTCCTGGCGGGGGGGTGGGGTGGAGGCTATGGCTGTGAGCCCTTGAGAGCTTTCCTGTTCTGCAAAGTCATTCTCACCAACCAGCTACTCAGGTTATCACTGCTTCAGAGATGGGTCTAATGAGAATTATACCACGCTGGAAACGTGACTCTTCAGCTTCAAATTTCATAGGACAGCATCAGCCAAAGAAGACAAGGGCTTAGTGGTTAAGAGAGGGCTTGACCCAGACACTTGGGTTCCAACGCAGCAACTTTACCTTCCTTCTTGCTGGGTGACATTAGGCTGGTTACTGAACTGCTCTGAGCCTCACTGTCCCCATCAGAAAAATGGGGATCCTACGGTGGTGGCGGGGAGAAGGAAATGGCAGCCCACTCCAGTATTCTTGCCTGAAGAATCCCAGGGATGGAGGAGCCTGGTGGGCTGCCGTCTATGGGGTCGCATGGAGTTGGACACAACTGAAGCGACTTAGCAGCAGCAGCAGCAGCACGGTGGTGGCGGAGGAGGAAGAGGAGATGGGGTAAAGGAGGATCAGGCACTTTAACTACAAAAGCTCACCTGGCCCAGTGAGACACACTTAACAGAGAGATGTTTCCATAGAGTGTTCTGAGCCACTTTTAATCTTTTTTTTAACTAATAATGCATTTGTTAACGTTGTTTCATTTGATGTTTGCTGATCCTTGGTGGGCACCACACGGAGGCAACCACCTTTTAAAGTTCTAAATAAAACAACTGCCTTTTGGCAGGAAGGCCTCTGCTCTCTGTGTGCTCCGCCCTCATTTTGATGGAAGAACAGAGGACTGTGGCCTCCGGGCGGCAGCTGGCACAAACAGCAGCCAAACAGCCCAGCTGGGCCCCAGAAACAGGCCCCGGATGGGATCAGCAGCCCAGGTAGCCCAGCATCCTGCAGACTGTGACCTTCTGATGGGTGCTTCCAACACTCCAGCCTTATTCCATTCTATTAATGGCCTTGTATTTGGCAGTTTCCTTCCTATGAGCTGTGGCTCAGTGTATCCTGAGGGGGTCGGCGGGGGGGGCGGGGGAGGGTTGGGAAGGTGGGGACATGTGCTCAGAAGTGTAACCAACAATGCTTGTTTCCAAACAGAGATGGGGGCTTCCTTGGAGGTTCAGTGGCTAAGACTCCACGCTCCCAATGCAGGGGACGCAGGTTCGATCCCTGGTCAGGGAACTAGATCCCGCAAGCCACAACTAAGGGTTCACACACCTCAATTAAAGGATCCCCTACGCTGCAACGAAGATCAAGGGTCCCTCGTGCCACAACTAAGACCCACCACGGCCAAATAAATAAATACTACAAAAAAAAAAGGGATGACTCTGCAAGCCAGCATCCTTGACGGTCCTCTCAGATCCAGCTGGCAAACAGTCACATCCCTTGAGCCGGTTCTCAAGACAGTTCCTCAGAACCACATGGGCTCCTGAGAGGGTAACAGGCAGGAAGGCCAGGTGTCTCCAAACAGAGGAAATAGCCTGCAAGTGTCAGACATTTATATCTCTCTTAAGAGGCAGGAGGAAACAAACTAGCGATATTTTTTTCCTTCTCTATACAAATTTAAAAGGAGGTTTCTCTTCAAATACTGTGTTGCCATAATGACACCTGGTTTCACCTGAAGTTAACTATCCTCAAACCTAGAGTTAACCAATGCCTTTTTCTTACGGAAATGTTTGTCTTAAGATATGCTAATGTACTATGCATTTACCCCAAACTCTGTCTTCAAGTCGGTTCTGCCTCTTGGCTCAGAACCTACTTGACAAACCAGTATGTTATACTCAGATATTGTTCCCCTAATCTATGTAAATGAAACTATTTGTGTGGTGGTCTGCCCTTCTTCAAGATTCAACTTAATCATTTTATGGCCCAGAATAAACCATTTGGTGCCAAGATTATCCCAAAATGCATCTTATGGGTGAGGGGCCTGGTGCCATTCTGAGTTTTAAGACATTCCTTTCTTTCATTAACAGACTGCCAGTGACTGTATAACATCCAGCTGAAGACTAGTGGGGGGCGGGGGCGGGGGTTACTCTTTCTGCCCCCTTCTGATGCCTATGTCAGAAGCTTTCTCTATCTCCTTTATACTTTAATAAAACTTTATTAAACAAAAGCTCTGAGCGATCAAGCCTTGTCTCTGGCTCCAGATTGAATTCTTCTCCTCTGGGGGCCAAGAATCCCGGCGTCTTTGCGTGATTCAACAACCTTTCACTCCCAGCAGGAGAGCTGGGTAGCGGCCTGTGGCGGTGGCCCTGGGAGAGCTGCAGGAGGCCCTGTGGAGCAGGTGAGTCGCAACTGCCAGGCGGGCAGGCACGGGGTCAGGAGGGGCTGACCCAGGAGGGCAGGGCCACGCAACCGAGAGGGCAGCATTGAGATCTGACTGCCCGCCACAGCCCAGCTGTCAGTGGCATCCTCAGAGTGGCTGCAAGTGGGGCCCAGACAGCAGTTCCTCTTCATTTTTGTAAAAAAAAATATTAATGGATTTCTTTATGTCTGGCTGTGCTGGGTCTTTGTTGCTGCCCTCGGGCTTTCTCTAGTTACAGCGAGGTGCGGCTGCTCTCCAGTCACACGTACGGGCTTCTCTTTGCCGCAGTCTTCTCTTGTTGCAGAGCACGGTAGTCACACGAGCTTCAGTAGTTGCGGTGCATGGGCTGAGTTGCCTGGCAGGTGGAATCTTCCCAGACCAGGGATCAAACCCATGCCCCCTGCATTGGCAGGCCGATTCTTAACCACTGGACCACCGGGGAAGTCCTGCATTTCTTCTTGAAAATGCCTTTGCGCCAAGTCTTACAGCCACTCAGCCTGACGCTCCAGGCAGTCCCACAACTGACGGGTGTTACCAGGACACAGGAAAAACCTACTTGCCAGCCTGGTGCCATCACATCCCTGACCACACTTATGAAAGTGAAAGTGTTCGATGCTCAGTTGTGTCTGATTCTTTGCGACCCCATGGATAGCCCGCCAAGCTCCTCTGTCCACGGGATTTCCCAGGCAAGAGTACTGGAGTGGGTAGCCATTTCCTTCTCTAGGAGATCTCCCCGACCAAGGGATCCAACCTGGGTGTCCTGCATTGCAGGTAGATTCCTTACAGGCTGAGCCACCAGGGGGCCCCGACCTCGCTTATAACCACCTTCAAAGGGGAAGGCAGCTTTTACCATCATCTGGAACCTGCCCTGTCCACCCGCCCAGACACAAGCCTTCCGCACAACCTCAGCAAGACTGGCCCTGCCTTCAGTGGCACTTACCTAAAATGGGCCCAGTGCCCTTGCCTGCCAATCAAAGCACTATCTCCGAGGCTCGGGCCTGTCTGAAGCGTTGACCGGGTGGAGGCGAGCAGCACGCAAGTTCTCGTAAAAACATTCTGCCTTTCACCACACCCACCAGACATGGGGCACTCTTCCAATTTTCAGATGGAGACATCAAGCCAGAAAAGAGCAGGTTCCTGTCCAGAGCTGCTGGCATGACAGCCACTCAGCTGGGCCTAGAAAGTGCAGCAAAGAGAGCTCTGCACTCAGGGCCTCTGTCTCGAAGCTTCCCGCAGGGCCGGGTGGGGATTGGCCAGCAATGCAAATGTGCCCTGTGATTGGTGGCTTAGGGTTTTGCAAAAGCTGGAAGCAGAGGGCTGGAGCCTGGAGGGCTAAGATTGGGAGGTGGTGGATGGGCAGAGGGAGCTTTGCAGGAGACAGAGAAGTGGTTGTTGATGGGCCCAAACGGGCAAGGAGGAGACAGAAACCCGGCAGAGGGGCTGAGCCCGCAGGTCCCCATGACCACCTTCTAGAAGTGGAGACGGATTTAAGCTAGACAGAGACAGAGGGACCAGAAGGCTTGGTCCTAAGAAGACAAAGATGGGCCAGATGGCACCATACAAAAGCCATGAGCTCAGACCCCCTGGGCTTATATCAAAGCTCCCACTTATGAGCTCCGTGTCTTAAGCAAAAGGCCTAATTTCTGAACAGCCATTTCTTCATTTGTCAGAGGGGATAAATGCAGTGTCCACCTCAGGGCTGAACTGAGGACAACTACTAGCTAATAAATGGATGATGCTCAGCATGGCGTCTGTCACGCAGCAAGCACCCCACAGATGTCAGCTACTGTGAGTGTCATTAAACCCCAGAACAATGGCAGGCTTGTTAACATCGTTCAGTCGCTCAGTCATGTCCAGCTCTTTGTGACCCCAGGGACTGCAGCACGCCAGGCTTCCCTGTCTTTCACAATCTTCCAGAGTTTGCTCAAACTCATGTTCATTGAGTCAGTGATGCCATCCAACCATCTCATCCTCTGTCACCTTCTTCTCCTCTTGCCCTCATTCTTTCCCAGCATCAGGCTGGCAGGCTAATAACAGAACAATAGCAGCTGACTGACCTAGTGGCATGTGCTATCATGGTTAACCCTCACAACTCCAGTGCAAGAGGGACATTGTTATTGTTCCCCATTTTACAGAGGGCTCAAAGACACTTCACATATATGTTGCTAGCATTTACTGAGTGATTACCTCGTGCTGTGTATTAGTTCATTTAATCCCCACAACAGCCATAAGAAGTCGGTACTATTGCTACAGAGAGGTTAAGTAACTATTCAAAAGTTACACAGCCAGTAAGATCTAGACAGTAGAGTAAACCCAAGTCTGTCTAATTCCAAAAACCATGCTCTTTCAACTAAGCTCTGCCTCCCAGGTTTCAAGGCTAAGTCATGTTGCAAAGACCTCCATCACAGCCCCAAGCAAGAGGAATAAACATCTATTTTAAGGAATCTGGTGAAATCTAAAAGGATGAGTATGGAGTGCAAGGATATGTAATCCGCAGAGGACAGAGGGTCCCAGAGGCCGGTGGAGGCTTGTAACCAAAAACAGCATGTGCCCACAGCATGCCACGCTGTCCTTTCTGCAGCCTTGTAGGCTTCCACGTGGGCAGACAAAACTCAGACCCCACCCAGAGCCCTGTGGCCCTTCGGGAGATGTTGCTGAATGTTTGAGGATCCAGGCCCGCCAGCCGCCAGGCCAGTTCCTTCCAGCGGAACCATCTGTGATCTCCTGAGTGGATGACAGGCCAAAGACAGATGGGCTGTGGCCGGGCTGCCTCTGACCACATGCCACCCACATGCCACCCTGCACATCCTCCCCACCTGGGGCAGCTCCTCGGCCCTGGGGACCACCAGAGGAGCAGACCAAGAGGCAGAACATCTGAGTCTGAGCCCCTGGAGCTGAAGGCCATTCTCTGAGTCACCACCTTTAATGAGGAGGGAGGGAACGCAAAACCCACGCCAGCAGGGAGAGCGTTTGCTGGCTCCTCCCTGACTCTACAAGGTCATCTAAGCAGGGAGCGGAGGGACGCTCCGTGTCCCACAGAACACCAGTGGCCCGGCTGCCAAGCACCATGCCGATGAGGGCTTGGTTCTGCTACATCTCCACTTCACTTGGGCCTTTGACCTGCCCTAGCCTCTCTGTTATGAATGGATCGTCAAGGTCTAGTGGTCGAGGGAGGGTTAAAGCTCTCAATCTACAGAACTGAACCTCCATCCTGTCCAAGTACCCACTCCTGATGACTGACCCTTAGAAAGCCTTCACCCTCTGCTCTGGTTGTAAACAGCCCCCTCTGTGATGTGTGCAGGCACTCAGGTTTGTGCAAATTCCCAAGCTCAAGTTTTCCTGGGTCCAGCTTCCCAAACTCCTGGAAGCTTTCTCCCCAAACTCCTGGAAGCTTATCTCCCCAAACCCCTGGAGATAAAGGGGTCCACAGCTTCTTGAGGCTGTGTCTGTTCTAGGACGTGTCAGGGGAGCCCTGCTCCAAACCCCCCCAAGATATAAGGTTCTATTTCAGAGCCCATGACAGCTGAAATCAGCTTCAGCCTGTGCTTTCTAAAGACTCACGACTGCTCTCAGGTCACATCCTGGTCTCCTGAACCATCTCCCTTTCAGAAAGAGACCTGGTCTCTCAGCGGAAGCTCTGGGGTTCTGCTCTGTACTCACCTCTCTTCCTCAGCCTATGCCTCGCCTGGCACAGACCAGAGGCCCAGGGACTCTTTGCTGACTGATTGCATGATATGTGGGGTTGACAGCCTCTTTTTAGTTTGAAAAGCCCCAGATGCAAGGGCAACTGACTTCAAGCCTCTTTCAGGAATCTGGGGTGACGGGGCACAGTGTTCCCAGCACGCGTGAACCCCCAGGCTGACTCTGAAATAACTGATGAGACCTCGAGCTCAACCCTCACAGACAACATGGTTTAAAGAGCAGGCTGTTGACATGATAATCGATTCAAAGAGACTGTAACCAGCTGTTTCCGGGAAAGAAGGACACCAGGACGCAAAGTATGAACAAGTATTTTAATAACTCAAGTCACTGTGCTCCCAGTTCTGAAGAGATTCCTAAAAGAGGCAACTGTGGCCATTCCGGAAGCCAGCGCTCACCCTCTCGTTGTCTCGGCATCTCCCTCCTCTGGGTGCTGACTCGGAAGAAAGCATAAACACGCCCAGTACCATCCTGGCTCCCATAGGACCTTCCTCTTATCTATGCGTTACAGCAACAGCCTTAGCTGGACTAAGATGGTGACTCGGTTAAAGGAGAAGACAAATGCTGACTGTCCGAGTAGGGACGGTCCAAGCTGGCAAGAAAAAGCACACTGCGTACATAGGATACAGAAGGGGGAGCTTCTGCCTGCGGGTCTACAACGTTTTACATTGGCTTTTGCCTGCAAACTATCAAGAAGGGTTCTGCGGGCCAGTGTTTCTGCGGAACAAGCAACATGGCAGTCAAGTCTTGGGCATCCGGTGCCACCAGCCCCAGAGTCACCGAGCATCGTCCACGGGAGAGTTCTCTGAGGGAAACATGGAGTCCAGCTCATGCCTCTGCCTAGGGGTCAATTTCTTCGGGAATCACGGTGATCATAATGTCTTCGTTGCCCCGGCGGACAACCATATTCAGGGTGCTTTCCTTCTTAATGACGTCGCTGACGTCGTTGGCGGAGACCACCGACTGTCCGTTGATGCTGATGATGACGTCGTTTTCCTTGAGCCCCCCGCTGCAACACAAAAGGGAAATACGATTGCAATGTTTCCATGTCTCCTGGTGCAGCTGCCAGGAAAGGTGAGCGACTTTACCTCTACAGAGGCACAGTTTAGGACCCGAGAGCCCAGAGCAGACGGAGGGGATGGTAGTTAACTTTTGTGAGAATGGCTTAAACCACCCATGGGTTGCATTATTGCCTTTTGAGGGTTTTGGGCCACATCAGCAATCATGTCCACTGTAGAAATGTGTGCGAGCATTTGTATGATCTTATCACAGACTGACTCCAAAGGAAGTGAGGACACGCCAGCGACCGCGGTGGCCAGCTTGCTTGCCATGGGTATTACAGCTGTACAGTGCCGACAGGTATGGCTCCACGGTGAGGCTCCGCTTTGCCTTATTGCTGCCGTAACCTTAACTCTTGGGTGTGACAGCATCAAATGCGCTGTTTTGCACCTTAGTGGCCTAGGACAGGGGTCAGCAAAGTTTTTTGGTAAATGGCCAGAGAGGAAATATTTTAGTCTTTGCAGCCCAGATGGTCCCCATCACAACAACCCAACTCTTCCATGGGAGTCCAAAAGCCACCACAAACAATATATAATCTGCTGGGCATGGCCGTGCCCCAGTAAGATTTCATTTACGTAACACTAAAATTTGAATTTCGTATCATTTTTAAGTGTCCTAAAATAACTGTTCTTAATTAAATTATTTCAACCATTTAAAAATGCAAAATCTTTCTGTAAAGTAATTATCCTTCAATAAAAAATAAATGCATTTTAAAACAAAAAATAAAAATAAAATAAAAATGCAAAATCTAATCTTAACCCCAAAGCAGGCAGCAGACCAGATCTGGCTCCTGGGAACAGTCTGCTGGCCACTCCCTGGTCTAGCACGTCTCCGTGGATATTATGTCCACATAGGCTATGGGGCTGCAAAGAGTCTGACTCAACCGAGCGACTAACACTTTCACAGGTAATAAACCTGACTGTGGGTTGAGCAACTTCTTTCCCTGTTACTTTAATGCTCCCTGTGCTATTTTTCTAGAGGTGTGGATAAGTAAGGCCTGACTGGTAACAGGTATAATTAGAGAAGGCCTCAGGAAGAGATGCCTCTAGCAGCCTAGGCCAGGATCACTGCCTGAGGTCTCAGAGACACTGTTCCTTCAACCATCTTTCCCCAGCCAGGTCTGTCCTGGAGACTCCTAACAAGTCCATCTGATTCCCTTCTGAAGAGGACGTCTAGCCAGGAAGCACCCTTCTGCCGATGAGCCCTGAGCTGAGCCAGGTCGGAAGCTCTGACCAGCAGGATGGACACAGATGTTGGACCATTCTGTCAAGGGTCCTTACGGTCACCTGAGGGGAGATGAAAAGAACAGTTCCCTGCCCCCTACCTCCAGGAAACACACGATTATCAGGAAAATGGAGAGGGATTCTAACTCACGCTTCTGCGGGGGTATCAGGAATTACTTCAATGATATACGCTCCTGAAAGCACATCGGGGAAGTCTCGGTGGCGATCCTTCAACTCTTTGGCTTTGCTGCTTGGGAGAAAGAACACCTGGATTAACCATTAAGAACAACGGGGCTCCCACAGGGCTTCTCTTCCATCCCTGATTCTAATGTCAAATTCCAATGTAAAAAAATCAGGTTTTTTTTTTTTACTGTTAAAGTTTCCTTTTTATTATTGTTTTTTAATGTTTCCTTATTTATTTATTTGGCTGAGCCAGCTCTTCGTTGTGGCATGCAGGATATTTAGTTGCACCATGTGAGATCCAGTTCCCCGACCAGGGATCGAACCTGGGCTCCTTACACTGGGAGTGCAGAGTCTTAGCCACTGGAACACCAGGAAAGTGGTCCAGTGGTCCAAAGTGGAAGTGGTTGAGGGAAGTGGTCCAAAATCCCTGGAGGGGTCCAGGGATTTTGATTCTGCTGCAAATTGCTTATTTTCTAGAGTCAAAGATTTCCCGGATGGCAGCAAGAGAAACGTTTTAGCATTATCATTTTTATTAATTAATTGAGAGTAGCTACCACTTAAGAGCCTGGTGTGTTGCAGTTCATGGGGTCACAGAGTTGGACACACAACAACCACCACTTAAGAAGTCAGGACAGTAATGGTCGGCCTGCTTTGGAACCCCAGCCCTGCCCCTTCCTGACTGTGTGATCTTGGGCAGTTGCTTAACCTCTCTGTGCCTGGCTTTTCTCACCTGTTAAACAGGCACAGTGCCATGAGGTTGTCATGAGGACCACACAATCTTATCTAGATCTAGCGCCTGGTCCCGTGCCCAGCACTGAGCAAGCATGCGAAAAAGGGTGGATGGGCTCCCCGTGGCTAGTGACCACTGCCACCACCCATGTACCCCAGCTTTGACTCAGTGCTCACCACACACCAGCAAGCCTGCCCGGTTATCCTGATCCCAGAGAGGAGAAAATTGAGGCACTCAGGGCTCAAGCCATCCCAAGGTCACAAGCCAGGAAATAGTAGAGCTGGGACAGGAACCCAGGAAGCTGGACCCCCGGGCCCACATTCCTTCCCTTCCCTTCCCTACATCCCCCAGGCTTCCATCTCTCAGAGCTCCAAGACAAGACCTGATGCACATTTCAGTCTTGGCAAGCCAGCTAAGAAAGGCACCACCATTTATCACACATGTCTAAACTAATAGTCGTGTGTTCACAATTAATTAATAGCCTGTTGATTACAGTAATTAAGATATTAGTATTTATATCAACAGGTTCTGCTCTTTGCCGACTTAACTTCTAAGAGTTTCAACCAGGCCCTTAGGTACCAAGACGCCTACAATCACACCAGGTTTTTTCATCAAGGTTCAAACACCAGTATGTCATGCGTCTGGCAGCCACATACCGCAACTTTCACCAGCTCGGGGAAAACAAGCCCATCAGTCATGCCGCCCTGCCTGGCATTCCAAGAGCCCCAGCCCACAGGCGGCAGAGTTAAGGAAAGGCAGGGCGCTCTGGGGCGCTGAGGGAGGGGCTTAGGGCACTCCTAGAATGTGGGTTTCAACAGACCAGGTGGGGAGAGGAAGGCGTGGAGGTGGGGGACGGCGGGGGGCGGGGGGGCAATGACCAACACCTGGGCTTATCAGGCCTGCCTTCAAAGAAAAGCGTGGGCTTCCCTGCTGGCTCAGCCGGTAAAGCGTCTGCTTGCAATGCGGGAGACCCGGAGTTCAGTTCACTTTCTTTTCTTTCTTTCAAAGAAAAGCAGAATCTTTCAGAAGGAAGGATCTGCTCAGAACCCCAGAAACAAACATGAAGGATAAAACAACATGAAAGAAAGTGAAGTCGCTCAGTCATGTCCGACCCTTTGTGACCCCCATGGACTGTAACCTTCCAGGCTCCTCAGTCCTTGGAAATTTTCCAGGCAAGAGTACTGGAGTGGGTTGCCATTTCCTCCTCCAGGGGATCTTCCCGACCCAGGGATGGAACCCGGGTCTCGCGCATTGCAGGCAGACGCTTTACCATCTGAGCCACCAGGGAAGCCCACGTGAGGCCAAAGTTAAGGGCCCCTCCTCTCTTTCCTAATGGTACTTAAATCAGACACTGAGCTGTCTCGAGGCAGAATAAGGTTTCTCTTATCAGGGTGCCCGTGAGAGTCCTCTGAAGTTAGTCTGTTTTAAATTTAAGATACAGGGACATCCCTGGTGGTCCAGGGGCTAAGACTCAGAGGTCCCAGTGCAAGGGGCCCTGGGTTCAATCCCTGCTCAGGGAACTAGACACCACACGTGGTAACTAAGAGTTCACGTGTCACAACTAAAAGATCCCACGTGCCACAACTGAGACCTGGAACAGCCACGTAAATTAAATATTTGAATTTTAAACAAATAAACATTTGAACTTAAAGAAGTAAGTGAATTTAAGACACAGACAGACACAGACGTCCCATTACCGACCTGGGTGTGAGTGACATCATTCGGATGCCGATATACTTCTTCTTGGTGATGGCTTTGCCTGGTGGGACCACAGAAGGAAGCAGAAGGTCAGCCCAGTTGGCGGCTGTGCCGGGGACACCAGGAGCAGTGGGGTTCCATCCCCCCGGTTTGTTGTGTAGTCAGGGCCATACAGGGATGCTCTCAGCTTGTGGTTCAAATCCTGATTGGGACCCTACCTACCTCCTCTCTCCCCCAGGTAGAAGGTAAACAGCACACCTGACAGGGACCCTGTTGAGCTTCAAACCCCCAGCCTGACATTGAGCAGAAGAGTCACTAAACATTTCTGGACTGAATAAGCTCCTTGAATCTCAGTTTTCTCATCAGTAAAATGAGACTAAGTCCCACCTGATCAGGCAAAGGGATTGAATGACATAATGAATAATACAGTGAAATGATGTACAGAAATCACCCAGGATCATGCCTGGTACATAATAGATTGAACCATATGATCATAGGCCAAAAAAACAGTCAAACATCGATGACCTAATGACATGCATTCCTTTTCCTTCTTGATAGGAAAGGTGTGGCTGACCTTCAGGGGGTCATTTTCCCTGCCCTCCAGTTTCTGAGGGGTAGCCAAGCCCCAGGCCTAAAATCTCTGGTGGGCTTCCGGGGGCGTTTGCTTTACCTTTGGCTTGTCGGTCATGGGATTCCGTTAGGAACTTTTTAATCTTATCAGATGGAATTGCAAAGGAGATTCCAGCTGTCACTTTCAGTGTGTTAATTCCAATCACTTCACCATCCTGAAAAGCAAAAGGCAAATAGCTTGCTGAATCCAGGAAGATTCACCTGAAGATACCCACCGAGAGAGAGTGGAGAATTTGCATGGAAGGAGTCTTGGAGCTTCTTCAGACATATGACTGGGGTAGGAGGAGCCGGATGGATGGGGCTTCTGTGTCGCAGAGCAAGAGGCCTGACTCGTGCACAGCATTAAGCTAAGCTGAGCAATGGAAGAATCAGTACCCACTGGACTCAGGACTGAGTGATCAACACAATGAAAGCACAGCATCAGAAAGTTTCAAAATGTACAATTGCTCCTTGGGCAGGCAATACATGTCCCAAAGCCCAAGAGTCCTACTAATATATAGCACAGGGAACTCTGCTCGGTGTTCTGTGGCAGCTGGGACTGGAGGGGACTTTGGGGGAGAATAGATACATGTGTATGTTTGGCTGAGTCCCTCTGCTGTCCACCTGAAACTATCACAGCATTGTTAATCAGCTCTACTCCAAGATAAAATAAAAGGTAAAAAACAAACAAAAAAAAACCTCAGAGACCTTTAGGTGGCTATCCACACCTTCCTGCTTCTCCCGTTTCCAGGAGTCTCAAGATTCCTCTGCTGACATCAGGGAGGAACCATCCAGCGCTCAGGGCGGACAGACTTCATCACCAGGAAAACAAACCCTCATCTCCGAGCAGCCTCGGGGATCTGGGAGAGGCGGAATCTCACAATCAAATCTCATTTCCTCTGCTTGTTGCAAACCAGCTTTAAACCATGGAGGAAGCCAGTGTGTGTGTTTCTATTCAAGATAAATTCACAGTTTAGCGAACACCACACCATAGGAAACCATCCTGGAATAATAGGCTCGCCTCGTGCCATCCACCCATTATTTTGAACACTATTCTTAAAGGTTGTCCATCTCGGGCTTAGGGGGAAAACTGCCAGGAGTGGGTAAGTCACTCCTTGCACACTTCCCATAGCACTGAGAATTCAGTCCCCAACTCTGAGAGACCATCCAGGAGGCACTGCCCTCCTGGGCTTTGCTAAACAAGACGGCTTAGGTTTCATCACCTGTAAATGAGGGCTGGGATAGGGGACCCTGAGCTGCATCCTAGCTCTGACAATCTGATTCAAAGGCTTCCCTTTTCATGTTTAAATAAAACACAAACTTAGGTGACATCTTTGTGAGTGGGGTAACTCCTCATTCCAAGCCAGGTCTTAAGGGAGGGTCCTGGCCAAGACAAAGCCTGTGGATGAGCCAAGCCAGCTCCTTAGGCAGCTGGGGGGCAAGCCAGAACTGCTGACACCTTCAAAATAAAGACTGGCTCATTTAACTGGTCCTGGATCAAACCTGAATTCCAATGCCTTTACTTGTAACGTGGAGACACAAGCATGTCCGCTGGCATAGCATTTCCAATCCAAACACCAGCATGCCTTACTCTTTCCAGAAAAGATAAGAAGAGACATTGGCAAGGTACAGTACAGTCACAGATTTCAATTTGAAAGGATTAGATAATATGCTTTGGCAAGTTCATATCTGAAAAGAAATCAAAAGGGGGAAAAAAAAAAGACACGTAGATAGATTTTTTTGAAAGCCTTACCAGGTTTACTAATGGGCCTCCGGAGTTTCCATACTGAAAATAAGCAAAAATTAAAAGGTTATGAGTTTGTATCATTACATGGTCCAATCTACCTCCCTGCCTGGCAGGCCCCTGAGTGCAAATTCTTTTCTGAGATTGCTTCCTGTCTACCTAATATTTTTCTGGCAAAACAAAGGAACTTAACAGTTTTCAGACAGTGTTAAGTACCATAAATGGGGTATTTATATATTGATATATATATATATATTTTTTTTTTTTTCTTCAAAGCCCAGAGGCCAATAACAAATTCCCAAAACACCTAACACATCTTCCCTCTCTCAACAATAAGTTGGCTACCCACTTGCTCAGTGTCGCGGTCTTTCAAATCTGTGCCATCCCCCTCCACGTCTATGTGACCCCTACTTTGCTGCTGGGCCTGAAAATCCACACCGTTTGCTCTATTTCCATTACTTCATGCAGATCACAAGAAGGTTTGGGAATAAAGCCTACTAGAGGCAGCGAGTGCACAAAACACGCTGTGTTTCTTATTTATTAGACAGATGGAGGGGAAAATGCTTTTTGAGAAACGTCAATCCTAAAGGGAAATAGCTGAAGTGGAAAAATGTGACTTAAAATTAAGATTCCACTGATGAGACTGTGTGGGACAATCCCTGACCTCACTGGATATCGAATGCGCTGGCCTGGTGCTCAGACTGTGCCCCCCAAAGACAGCGGAAACACCTCTGGGGGCTGCAGAGCCTGTGCGTAGCTGAGCATCCCTCCTTTCACAAGGTTGCACAGGCAGCTCAACCCAGGGGTGGCTGACCCTGGGGCAGGGCAGCGAGGGGATGGAGAACTCCTCTGGGCTGCAGACTTGGGCAAATCTCAAGTGCCCGTCACAGGAGTCCCTGGAGACTGCCAACAGGCTGAGGACCAGCCCTTCGGCCTTGTCTGCTTTAGGGGTTCAAAAGGACCCCATTGGAAGCACCATGAGGATTCTGAGTCCAGCCCGGTTCCTGACTCCAGCCCAGCTTCCCAACTGCAGCCCGACCCTGCGGCACACGGGCTCACATTGATGATGGCGTCTGTCTGGATGTAGTCCATGTCCGAGTTCCGGAGCCCCAGTTCTTTGCCACCACGCTGGGTGGTGCTGACGATCCCCGTGGTGACCGTGTTTTGAAGGGAAAACGGGCTTCCAATGGCGACCACGAACTCTCCCGGCCGCAGCTCTGAGGAGCGGCCAAGCAGTAGCACGGGCAGCTTTCCCTGGAAACACAAAGTTGGCGTTGCTGCCTTGGGTTAAGTGAACAAAATGGGTAAGCGCACGGATGTCACAGAATGCCAGGCACTGGGGGCCGCTCGTGTTCACCGGGCCTTGCAGGAAACCGAGGTCAGGCGTGACCTCCCTTCCCAGCTGAGGACTGACGTCCCTCCCACCCAAGATAATCAGGGCAGGTCAAGTGCACGCTGCCGCCGCAAGCCAGGAAAAATGTGGGATGGATACTGGAGGCCAGCCAGCTCAGGGTCTCAGCACATCTTGAACCTGTCAGCACAGATTTGCTCTGAAACCTTGAGGCCAAGAGACAGAGGGGGACGAGTATAGGATTGGGGAAAGCCGGACCGCAGGCGTGGTAGAGAGTGAAGTCCCAAGGAAGGACCTAGAGCCCACAGCCCCAGGGGAGAGGAAGAGTGGATCAGCCCCCTCTTATTGTAGGCACGTCCCTCCTAGGTCTTGAAGAATCAGGAGCTCTGAGGGCTTGGAGCTGCCCTGACTTAGTCCGGGGCATCTCTGTGCTAATCCTGGTGATGGGCAGAGGTGGGGTTGGGGACAGCAAGGCATCCAGGGCCACTGGACACCAAGACCCAAGAGATGGGCTCTCTCCTCTCCTGGTAAAGTCCTCCACCACCATCTCTGCTCCCCCCGCCCCTAGGCGGGCTGATTAATCCAACAAAGCCTGCTTGATCCCCAATGACCTGTGAAGGCCAGTAGAGTCAGGAGCCCCAAACTACTCTTCAAACCAAAACGCGACAAAACAAAGCCAGCTCGAGTCACAAGGGCTGAGGAGCGCAGGGCTTCCATCCTGGAGAGCTCTAAGCTCTCCTCCTTTCCTCCCCAGAGCCAGGCAAACCTCTGAGTCCCTCTCGCATTTGCTTCCTGAGTCAAAATGAGCAGCTGCTCCAAGCAACGGGGACCAGCCCAGAAAGCAAAGACCTGGTCCAGGCCTCATGCTAATTGTAATGTAAGAGTCCTCATGTTTGTCCGCCTCGAAAATGAAGGAAAGAGGAGAGGAGGCTGGGAGGGCGCAGTGGGTGGAAACCAGCGGTTATTTCAGCATTGCCTCTGCCAGGGACAGAGCAGAAACCAGCTGATAAGATGGGGAGGTCACCGGGTCCATTTAACAGATGAAGAAACTGAGGTTCCAAGCAACTGGGTGACTTGAGATAGGCCAGGGGCTTAAAACTACAACACTGAACCCAGACTCTCATCCACTACAAAGGTACTGAGCCACGAAGACCCCCTCTGACCCCAAATAAGGAAGATGCTGGTCAGGAACACGTTGGATCAGAAAACTCAAGGACTTCCCTTGCGTGGTTCAGATGGTAAAGAATCTGCCTGCAGTGCGGGGAACCTGGGTTCAATCCCTGGGTTGGGAAGATCCCCTGGAGAAGGGAATCGCAACTCACTCCGGTATTCTTGCGTGGAGAATCCCATGGACAGAGGAGCCTAGAAGGCTGCAGTCCATGGAGTCGCAAAGAGACACGACTGGGCAACTAACACACACACAGACATGTGAAAAATGATGCCCCTCAGATCACAGATACTAAGAGGCCTAGAAGAGCGCCACAGTCCAGAGCTCAGACCAAGCGGCCTGATTAGATGGTGGCCGGACCTTACAACCATTCTGGTCCTCAGTGTTCTGACCTGGAAAATGGGAATAATGCAGTTCACTGATCTCATCGATTTGATGTGAGAATTCAGTGCCTTGGGATCTGAACAGCTCTGTGAATGGTACGTCATGTAAGTGGGGCATGTAAGCATCAGCTGTGTTACTGTGATTAACGTCAGGGTCTGCGCAGACTCAGTGAGGGGAACCCCACCAAGTAAACTCCCACAGAGTAGGCCATGTCTCCCAGCCCTCACCGTCCCCCTTCCCCACCCGGGAGGAGGCTGGGGGCACAGGTCTGCCCTGACAGTGACATTGCCCTTGTGGTCCCCCGAGGCTGAAGTGCGTGGCCCTGCTCTGGAGTGGGGCTGGCCTGCAAGCCCCAACTCCCAAGCTCATCTAGAAGTGCGCCAATGAGCTCAGCAGGGCCTGTTTACCCTGGGCCCATGCCAGCTGCCTCTGCCAGGGATGACTTCATCCAACAGTCACAGGGGGTGAGCGGACAGGAGTCAGAGCCGGTGATGAGCCCTCGGCCACCCTGGGGGAGGCCTGCCTGGCAACACTGCCACTCCTTCAGGACCCAGGGACAGCCTTCAAAGCTGGGCTGGAGGGCTGAACATGGCGGTCATGGCTCCTGGGCTGGGTTCTCCAGTTGCTTTTCACCAATTTCAAGGCGAGAAGTCAAGTTCAAACCCAGAAGGTGGGCCCAGACCACATCAGTGCAGCAGCAAGCCGGGAACCACAACAGAAAGTTACATGGGAGGACTCACTGTGGAGTCTTAATTAGCATCCACTCATCTTCCAACCCTGTCCCTTCACCTCCACCCCTAGGAAAGGGGGCCAGACCCAGGGGGCCACATCACAGTGGGTTTCGAAGGAAGAGGGGCCTGAAGACAGTGCTCCCTGGAACTCCTGTCTCTAAGTCTGAGCTCAGAGCCAGGGGCCAAGGAAAGCAGGCAACGCTGTGGGGAGCAGAAGCCATATCGATGGAGGAGAGAGCCCCCGGGGGGAAGGAGAGAATCGAGGGCTCACGTACGGCTCAGGTCAGCTGCGCTCCCTGCAGAGGAGCAGGCCTTCAGCCAGGAACGGGGCCCAGAGGACCCCATGTACCAGCTGGGCTCCAATGCAGTAAAGTCACTCACTGGAGTGACCATACAGGCTGGGACCAGTGGACACCAGTGATACAAGCCCAGAGTCTCCCCAGGGACCACTCCTCACTTCAACACAAAGGGAAGAAATTCAGCTCACAAGCGGTCACTGGGCCAAACCTGCACGAATGGCAGCACTGGGTGTCACCTTGCTTAATTTTTATTCACAGAAACATCTCCTAGATTCTAAGGGACAATCATAAGACAGAAATAAGCAAGTGGACATATCTTAAGGGGGATTCTTAGACTATGAAGCTTGGACTGCTGTGGAAGGAATGATCTTTTACCCCTCAGGTGACAAAGCCCTTTTTCACAACTGCCTTGGCAGTTAGTGCATATTTTTACCCATTTTACAGATGTGGAAACTGAGGCTCAGAGCCGAATTGACTCCTCACAGCTCGCAAGCAGCCTGGCTAAATGAGAGAACAGGATTCCCAGCTCTTAGAGCTTCACTCCTTGTCAGTGTTAATCTGAATTCTAATTGTAGGCAGAAATCTTTGCAAGGGAGTGACAGGGGCTGGAGATGTGGGCCAGGCCAGATTTACAGCCCTTCAGGAGGTCAAAATGCCTCTTGTGGGCCATTTGGCTTCTGCTCTCCGCAGGTGCCGGCTGGCCCTGTGAGCGCCAGGCTCTCCAGCCTGTTTTAGATACAAGAGGGGCTCGTTCTCAGCCTCTCTCCTCATCTTGGGCCTGTCTGCTCAGTGCAGCGATACCTCTGCTGGCCAAATTCCTACTTGGTAATTGAGCATTTTATTCCATAGCTGTCTAGACACACACTCCACCGGGGAACCTGGGGAAGATGCAATGCAGATACAGCGGGAAATGCCAAGACATGCCTCAGCCTTGACCTGGGGATGGGAAAACCCTGGGGCCCACCTTCAACCCCCTCCCAATTCCCGGTTTAACCCTGCGCTGCAGTCCATAGGCTGGTTCCCACGCTGCCCACATCAAAGCTGTCTCCAGGCTCCTGGCGGCAGACACTCTGTCTGAGCCTCGCTCTGCAGCGACCCGGCCACAGGCCATCTTGGAGATGCCAGCCTGGCTCCTGACAGCCGCTGCCCACATCTCATCACTTCACCAGAGCCTCACAGCACGCCTATGAAGCACAGGCACGGACATTCATCCTCCGCTTGGCAGGCGAGAGGAGCAGAGGGGAAGGAGGAAGAACAGGCAGACACACAGCTCCCGTTCCTCGTCTTCAGGTTCTCCAGCCATTGCGGGGGAAGGTGAAATGCAGTCGGGCACGGAGCAAAGCAGGCGTGGAGAGCTTGTAGTGGCGAAAGCTCAACCCTGAGGCTCCGGACCAGAGCCGAGCAAGAACCCTTGAACCTCACCAGGAGAGCCTCATGTTATCCCAACCCCTCCAGCATGAAGGGCATCCCAAGGTGAGTCCATCATACTGCCCATTCTCAAGGTCACGCTCTTGCTGATGAGAGGGAGGAGGCTGGGAGGCCAGTGGGAGAGGCAGGAAGTCGAAGTTGAAAGGCGCGTGGCCTTCAGCCTGTAGGTGACTCCCTGGTGCTAAATGCCAGCCCCACAGCAGAGTCAGCAAGAGGGGCTGGAAGGGAACATGGATCCCCCGGGTCATTGGCCACGCCACCCAGGTCGACAGAGAAACAGCCCAGACGAGGGTGTCAGAGTCTTGCATGTGGACTCCAGACGCGCCATGTCCGTGTTAAGTCACTAACGATAAGCCATAGGCAGGATACGAATGGTGTGATAGATTTACTGCTAAAGCATGGAGGCATGTTTTACTGCTAACACATACACAGCATGATTAAAGAAGGCTCTTACCATTCGTTTAGATGACAACAAACGAAGGACCCACAACTAGCAGGCCTGGCAGTACCTCTCCCATGAAATAATGCCTACACTGAAAGAGAACCTTCTCAACAAGTATTCACCAAGGGCCGGGCCTGGCACAGGGATCACAAAAGATAAGTGAAATCCACCCGTGCCCACCAGGCTTACTGTCTGACGGGTGGGTAGACACACAAATCATCAGAACACACAGCAATAAAAAGAGCTAAAATCCATCTCCCTCCCCTAGGGCCACTCAGCAGAGAATCTTCCCTAAGGGTTAAATATAGATCAACACTAAAAAATGATTTGAGTGCATTAACTAGGTGTTTTTTTTTTTTTTCCAGCCGCAAGTAAGAGAAAAACCAATGCAAATAAAATAAACATCCACCTGCTCAAGGGCAGAGCGGTGGGAGGGCTGATCACTTCCAAGGCTTAAGGGCAGGGCGAAAAGCAGCTCCTTCCTTCCTTCCAGCTCATCAACGGCAGCCTTTCTCATGGCCACAAGAGGGCCACCATCATTCTAGGCAGGACATGAAGATGTGGCAACACCAACTGGAAGTCATAGGCTCTTTGCTCCCTTGTGTGTCTCTTCAGAAGGGCTGAGCGTCTAAAAGGGCCCCAGCACATTCCATTCTTCCCTGGCGGTCAAGGTTACCCTCAACCATACTTTGGTGGGGGCTGGGGTGGTCATGGCCTCCATGGCTGCCTTAGCCCCTCAGGATTTGCCTGAGTTAGGTGCTGGGGCGGGAGGGTCAGGAGTGGACCAAAAACAGACTCAGGGCTGTGCCAGCAAGACGGAGGAGGGCTTCGTGGTGGGTCACCATCAGCGTCCACTGAAGCTTAGGGAAAAAATGGTTCCTTTTATAGTGGTGATCCTAATACACGTCTGAAGAAGGCTGCAAGTATATATTGCTTCAGGCAGATTTTGGGGGAGTGGAGGGAGGAAGGGAAGAAGGAATGGAAAGCATTATTTCAAAGGAAAGCAATGATCCCAAATTGCCAGGGCAGTCAGCGTGAGATACAAGTGGCTTGTAGACAAACCTCCCCCTTGTCCGCATGCCCTACCTGCCTCATGCTCTGTCCTGAGGGCATGAGAGATGAAGTACTTCCTGCCATATCAGTAAACGAGGATGCCGCAGTCATCAGCGGTTGCAGCCCTCTAATGTGAGCTAGAGAGCCCTAAGGGCACTCAGGAAGGAGAAGGATACCAGCCATCAGGCTGCAGCCACTCCCTATGGTGAACCCCAAGGCAGCTCAGGATGTGAAAAAAAAAAAAACAAAAAAAACACAGGAAACACCCAGGATGGCAGAGATGCGTAAGAAAGGAATGATTTCAGTGAGCCCAGACTCTTGCTTCATCCCATACATAAAAAAACACTAAATTCCCTAACTTGGGATATCTGGTTTGCTTTTATTAACAATAATCTTTTGATGTGAAGACTTTGCTGTTTAGTTGCTAAGTTGTGCCAGACCCTTTGTGACCTCACGGACTACCAGGCTCCTCTGTCCCCCACCGTCTCCTGGAAATTCACGTCCATTGAGTCAGTGATGTTATCTAACCTTCTCATCCTCTGCTGCTCCCTTCTCCTCCTGCCCTCAATCTTTCCCAGCATCAGGTCTTTTCCAACGAGTCAGCTCTTCTGCTGATACTCAAGGTTGTGGCAACACCAGCTGGAAGTAATAGGCTCTTTGCTCCCTTGTGTGTCTCTTCAGAAGGGCTGAGAGTCCAGAAGGGCCCAGCACATCCCATTCTTCCCTGGGGGTCATCAGCCACCATCTGGTCACAAGGTTACCCTCAACCATCCTTTCGTGGGGGCTGGGGTGATCATGGCCCCCAAGGCTGCCTTAGCCCCACAGGATGTGCCTGAGTTAGGTGCTGGGGAAGGGGGGCATCAGTCCTTCCAATGATACTCAGGGTTGATTTCCTTTAGGATTGACTGGTTTGATAAGTAAGACTACCTGCCTTTGGTTGCAAAACTTCCATATAATCTGGCTCTTCCCCTCTCCTCTGAGCAGTTCCCCCAGGATCACTTGAGATGCTGTCTCCCTGGACTGAAGTCCTAAAAATTCCCACCCAATAAAACATAAGTCTCAGCTTCTAGGTCGTGACTGTTATTTAAGTCGACAGGCAGATGGGACAGGCATCGTACCCAGCCTACACACCAGGGGACCAACGGTCCCACGGCTGAGGGCAGTGATCTCACTGAGATCGCAGGTGTTCTCACCAGTCCCCTCTGCCCACTGCCCAGATGCAGCAGAAAAGAGCTGCCAGTGCCAGACCTTCTCATAGAGCAGGAGGCGGGAGCAGAGATGACATGCAACAGGGCCGTGGGAGAGCTGAGGGCAAGTCAGAACAGAGGCGAGACAGAGGGAGCCAAGGCCACAAGTCCTCAGGGTGAGGACCCAGGCCACACTGCTTCTCCCAGTGGGAGCCCAAGTTACACTCAGCCAAGCCCGGGCTGGGTGTGGAGGCAGTCTGTGGGGCACCACTTGCTTCGTGAGCCCTCTGTGTGGCCTGGCCTCCCCCTGCAGGGTCATCACAACTCTGATTCCTGCAGGAAGAAATGGCCTGTGGTGAGCAAGCGCCCTGCCTATGGCTGGCCACAGGCTTATCCCCCAGCATCCACAAAGGGTGGTGCAGAGTGAAGACACAGACAAAACACACACACAGACACACACAGACACACACAGACACACACACACACACCCTCGGTCTCTAGATAAACTGGTAGCACAATTTCCCAGGGAGCAGGCCATCTGTATTAACTCACTCTGACCTTGGGTCACTTGACAGACTTCTCTGGGCTTCAGTTTGATCACTTCTAAAATAAGGGAGTCGAGCCTGGTGATGTCCAGGGTCACCCCAGCTCTGACAATTAGGGATCTTTCCAGAAGACCTGGTAGATTTCCAAAAAACCTCTTAGCAGCCAATGGTTAAATTGGTGAGGTCAAAACAAGCCTCAGAGCCCTTAATAAATCTCTTCTCATACGACTCCCCAAAGGGGTCAGATGATTCCTGCAGACTCTCGCAGCCCAAGAGGAAAGGGGATTCCTGGAATTCTCCAGACGCTGGCTCAGCCAGTAATCATCGAGAGCAGACCTCAAAACAACGATCCATCAACATTTCAGCTTCTGGCCACCCTGGGTTTTGCCTAAAAGCCCTTGAGCGCTCCTCTCATTGCAACCTCATTCCCCAAAGCTTGGAAGGAAGGGCCATAAAACAAACCAATAAAACTAAAAGAAAAATTGGCAACTTTTTTTTTAACCTCATGACGCAAGCCAACGACTTCTTTCTCTTCCTTGCAGAGTATAAAGTGCTCCTGTTACAAAAATATTTTTGTTGCTGAATCTGCAAAAGCCACCATGTCTGCCAGCTGCCCAGCACATGCATTTCCAAGGGGCTGAGGCTCACAGGCTGGTCCTGTGTGTCCGATGAAATTTGCTTCAAAGGCTGATGTTGCAGGAACTGGCTGAGACTCAACTAAGTGATTCAATGTGGTCTTCTGGAAGCAGTTATGCTAACCTTTCATTTTCTTTAAAAAATATGCAATGGGAGGAAAAGGGCATGTACCCCAATCACAGCAAGGAGCGGTGCCACTGAACTTGCGTGCTTCCTAAGGAACGGCAAAGTAGACCATAGAATTCAGGGGGATGTCAGCAGCTAAGACTTGCCTGAGACATGGGGATCCGGCAAGGAGAGAAGTGAGCCCAGGAGGGGCTGAGGGACAGTGGATGAACCAGGGCTCTGCTACATAATTTTCAGGGCTCAGGATGAAATAAAAACGTAGACTCCCTTGTTCACAAAGTACATAAAAAGTACCATTAAAGGCACTAAAATATAAGGCTTTTTTTTTTTCTTCTACATGCTCTCTCTCTTCATCTGTCTTGATGTTTTTATTTGCTGTTCAGTGTTGTGCTCCCTGGGGCACGAAGTTGTTCATGGGGTGAGTACAGACCCAGAGCCTCAGACTCAGTACTCTGCTCACCAGCTACAGGACAGACCCATGCACTGTGCCCAAGCAGGGACTCAGAATTTGAGCCAGCCCTCTCCCCACCCCAAGGGCCCACTGCCCCAACCCACAGAGGACAGAGTACCCCTAAGGGTTCTGCAACTTCCTTCGGCACCAGGTACCTGGATGGGGTGGGCAGGGCTTGGCCCTGCCTTGTTGCCGGCAGAAAGAGTCATCTATCTGCTGCCCAGGATGCTGCAGGGTATACGTACCCCATGTCTGTATGCCCTGGGGGAAGGAGGGTGGCTGTGACTGCCATGTGAAGCCAGGGGTCCCAAGAGCCAGAGGAGCAGGGTAGCCAAGAACCCATCCTGGGGAAGTGGGAAGGCAACAAGGAAAGTGGGAAGGCTCCAAGCACCCAGCATATACTCCACTCATCAGACTTCACTTACAAAGCACAAAGTCAAAGATAAAACCAAAATGGAGAGGGCATCCCTGGCGGCTCAGTGGTAAAGAATCCACTTGCCAGTGCGGGGGACACAGGTTCAACCCCTGATCTGGGAGGACCTCACCTGCCACAGAGCAACTAAGCCCACATGTCACAACTCTTGATCCCGTGCTCTTGAGCCCAGGAGCCAAAACTACTGAAGTCCTCAGGCCCTAGAGCCCATGCTCTGCAACAAGAGAAGCCACTGTAAGAAGCCTACGCCCTGCCATGGAGAGTAGCCCCCTCACAGCAACTAGAGAAAGCTCTCGCAGCAACGAAGACCCGGCACAGCTATAAATAAATATATAAATAAATAAAATCATTAAAAAGATTAAAAGAGACCTCAGAGCATTAATTGGAGAAGGCAATGGCAACCCACTCCAGTATTCTTGCCTGGAAAAATCCCATGGACAGAGGACCCTAGTAGGCTATGGTCCATGGGGTCACAAAGAGTCGGACACGACTGAGCATTAAACCCTCAAGCAGGGTTCTCTTCTGTGAATGCACAGGTCCTGTGCCCATAAAGCAGTGGTGCCAGGGGAGGAGGTGGCGGACCAAGAATGAGAAGCTTGGGATTCAGATCAGAGAGGGCGGAGGTTATCAGTGATGACAAGGTCAAGGGTACAACCAAGGGAGGGCGGCTGCAGCAAGCAGGTGAGTCGAGAGGCCGGGCCAGGAAGGATCTCCTCCATGGCACTGAGATCACAGCATACACAGAACTCGGAAGGACGGCGTCATCAAGTTACCACCATCTGTTTCCACAAATTGACATGTTATTGTTGCTGTACCAGGAGGGGAGGAGAAGAGGTGCGACGTGCGAGGTGGTAGGTGGGGGTGACTGGAGTGGGGGGCGTTCAGGTGGGACAGATAAGAGAAGTGATGGAGAAGGAGGGAAAGAGAGGGAAGAAACAGAGGACGGTTACGGAAAAACAAAAGAGAGAAAAAGCAAATCAATCAACCTAGTCCTCCTCACTGTTTACGCACACCTCCATAATGTTTAGTCTCCCTTAAGCTGTATCAAGAAACACTGGCATTTCAAAGATCCCCTTACTCTTGCTGTTTAAACTGCAAAATGTCAACATTTTTATATGGAAGCCCAAGGGCCAGTGACTGTATATATTCTCTGGCATCAAGAGGAGGAAAAACATTGTCTCACTGAGTGCAACTTGCCTCCCCATCCACCAGCTCCTCCGCATCTATCTGGTGACTTCAAGTTGGCTAACGCTGCTACAGTGGTGTTTGGCCAATAAATATTTATGAAAATCAAGGGATGTGAAAGTGAATATATGAATAAGTAAACAAATCAGATCTTAAAAGATCCATCAGGATCCTAAAATTGGGATTAGGCCAATACTGGGGGTTTGCCAAGGCCTGGCATTTCAGTTTGGGTAACTGACTCTGGATGCAGCCTGGTTTTCAGTCGTCAATGAGGCTGCAGGCTTGGGACTCAGGTGATAGGAGACAACTTATACCTACCAGTTCCACAAAGGGGTGTGGTCTCACTCTATTTGGTAGTTTCAGTGCTCAGCTTCTTGATATCTGCTACGCTGAATTGAAGGCAGTGTGGATCCCTCCTGACCAGGACCACTTAGAGTGTGTGTGGCTCCAGAAACAGGGAAGTTGCCCAGGATATATCATTTTCATATTATTTATTCTAAAAAAATCTTAAAGACATATGCATGCTAAGTCACTTCAGCGATTCTATGGACTGCAGCCTGCCAGGCTTCTCTGTCCATGGGATTCTCCAGGCAAGAATACTGGAGTGTGTTGTCCTGCATTGACAGGTGGGTTCTTTACCTCTAGTGCCACCTGAGAAGCCCAAAGATGTATAACTTTCTCTATATAAAAATAATTTGCGTTGGTCAATTACACAGGGCTTATTACAATAAATTAATTCTTACATATTCATGACATAAAATGGCAGCATAAAAAATATTCTAGCCACAGGGCCAATGGTTTCTATGAGTTGCCTGGCAGCCAAAGCAAAGAGGGAAATACCATGAGTCACAGGTTCTCATTATCAGATTGTGGTGCCTTATTTAACAAAAGTGACTCGTTAATTAGCACAATTATTAGAATAACCAGTCCTCAACTCACCAGAATGTCTTATTTATGCCTTGCCATGGAAAACGGTTGGTTTTAGGAAAGCACTTTCGGGAAACTACTTCCATCCTGCCATGAATGAGAGGCAACCAGCTCATTATGAACCCTCTGCACTTCTAGACTCTCAGGAAACTGCATAAGAAAGTGGAGCTTTCCAGAGTGCGACCAGGAACCCCAAGGCCAATAAGAGACATAGACAATATGCAGAGGAACCAGTTAACTTGTGTTCTGGAAGCCTCTAGTAAACTCACTGGGAAACAAGGTTGCACTCGTCCAAGGTCCACGTCCTCAGGCTGGGCAGAAAGGGAAAACTAACCAACTCTAGGCCCCCAACTCTTTCCCTCGGCTGGCTCTGTCTGTTCTTCCATCTCAGTGTGGATGTTATCTGCTCAGATAAGCCGACAATACCTTCAGAGGGCACCCCAGCCTCCATGCCTCCTACTGCTTTCTCTGTTTCTTCATTGAACCAATCGCCGTATTTATTCCAGTCTGCCTGTTTCTACACCAAACAGTAAGCTCCATGGCTTCTGCCCATTGCTTTTAAATCTTCAACACAGTATTTGGTCAAATAGATGCTTATTTTAGCGGCTCAGTCCTGGCTGATTCTTTGTGACCCTACGGACTGTAGTCCACCAGGCTCCTCTGTCCGTAGGATTCTCCAGACAAGAATACTGAAGCAGGTTGCCATTCCATTCTCCAGGGGATCTTCCCAACTCAGGAATAGAACCCAGGTATCCTGCATTGTAGGTATATTCTTTACTGTCTGAGTCCCCAGGGAAGTCCCCAAAATAGATGCTTAATAAATATTTATAGACACCATGTATGAATAAAGAATAACAGAAACAATGAATGAATCAGACCTTAAAAGATAATTAGGATTTAAAACTAGATAATAATTCAGAATTCACAAAATTTCTCTCTTATCAGTGTTACAGAGAAAGAGGTTAAAACTAAAGCCTCTCTGCTTAATCCAGCAAGACCAAAGCATCTTCTTCAGCAAGAAGCACAGTCCCCACAAGAGCAAATGAGATCAGCCTCTCTGCCCTTTCCCCTGTATTACTTCGGGCTTCACCTCACTTGGATCTAAAGAGCATATTTCAGTCCAAGCACATTTGGCTCCTCTAGAGCAAGGTGTTAATCATCTCACACTGGAGTTGGCAATTTTTTTCTGTGAAAGGTCAAAAAGTAATAACTGTTGGCTTCATGGACCAGGTGGCCTCCATCCCAACTACTCAACTCTGCTGCTGACCAGTAAGAGCAGCTGTAGACTCTACCAAAGCAAACGGGTATGGCTGTGTCTCAATAAAACTTTATTTGCAAAGGCAAATGGAGGGCCGGATTTGGACTGCAGGTCACAGCTGGCCAACCCGGAGTCCCAACACATTGCTACACACTAACAAAATTAGCGAATGGAACCAGTGCATGCTCTCCCCCTCAGTGAAGGGGATGTTCCCCATGGGACACCTACAAATTCAGTCCCAACAACCTGGGAACTGCTTTGCCAGAACCATAAATAATAGTCTTGGTTGAATTCCCTGAAGAGAAATCACCAAAGAGAAAAAAAAAAAAGCATTACCATATTAAGAGAAAAACATAGCCAAAGAATTTCCTTAACAATCAACTAAGTTCTTGAAATGGGGCCAGAAAACACACTAGGGCTCTGGTTTTTGATGGTTTGGGGAACTGAAATATTTTCACATTCCATGAGAAGCTGCAATCAGAACAACGAGGAGCCTCATCCCCATGAGCCCCTGGGCGAAGGCCGACCCAGAGCAAAAATGCCGGCTTCCAATCCAGCGTCTGGATTGACGTCATCTAATGAAATATTGATCTGCATCCCCCTAAAAATGGTAAAAAATCAATACGGTAACAGGAGCCTCTTAACATCGAGAAGAGTCTGCGGCCTCTGTAGCCAATGCAATGCCAGCCTCTCAGTTCAGGGAGAAAAAAAGAGGAGAGACCACAGAACGCCCAGGACAGAGGGAGTGGAGAAAAGAATTCAAAATGGAAAAACACAGAAACAAAATACCAGGGTAGCTATGGTACTGGGAGCTCCTGGTTACTTTATGAGGAGAAGTAACAGGCTCCAGAAGATGGGGAGCCAGGCCAGCCCGGGCCCTGTGTTATCTGATTCACTCTTGGACAAGCTCGGGCGGCTGAGTCAGCGCCTTCTGACAATCAGGTTGTCTGAGGAGAACTGGCTGGAGGCGGGGGCGGGGACAGAGGGGGCATGAGTCACGCCTGCACCCGCCGCTCCCCGCCCTTGCCACCGTCCCCGGGTCACCTGGACCCTCCTCGCTCCGAGAAGTCGGGGCAGGTCTGCCACCAGCGGGCTAGGCTCTGAGAGACAGGCCTGGAGAGAGACCAGAGCTGCTCAGCAGCTCCTGAGACTCAGGGGTGAAGGGTCTGGGACCCTCACTCTCCCAGAACCATGTGGGTTCTACATTTCACAGTCGGGGGGTGTCAGATCTTCTGGCCCCAGCAGCCAGCTCAGCAGGAAAAGGACCCTCTGCCCACAGAGCAGCCCCCCAAGCCCAGAGGCGTCACCTTCAGCCACTTCAAACAGCAGTAGGTGGCATCTGGCCCAAAGATGGTGGCGGACGGTTGCAGGCCTGGCCTGGAGGTACAGGGAGAAAACCACTTCACAAGACAGGACAAGGCCACTTCCAAATATCCCCTGGGGGTGCTGGCGTCAGGGAGAGGTGCCCACAGGAAACCTCACTGCTCCCAGGGCTCTGAGTGACCAAGGACCACAGAGCCCCCAGGGCCCGGCAAGACCACACGTTGTCCCAACTCCAGGAATCAGACGAACACAGGCCTCGTGGAGTCTGGGGTGGAGTCGGAGGTGCTGCTCTGCAGCCCGCCTGCTGCGTGGTCACCTCCTCCTCTGAAAGTGGGGAGCAGCCACTGCAGGAGCCCCAGCGCCTTCCTGCCCCCCACCCCACCCCCGAAGCCCACAAGCAGCCAGCCTTGCCTCCTCTGAGCAGAGGACTCTGAATTCATCCTCTGCACACGGCTGTTGAGCCCCTACAACAAGACAAGTGACTGAGACAGCTGTGGGCCTCACACCCCAGCAGCAGAGAGAAACTGAAATCCACAAGTTAACACGACAACTGGGAGGGAAATAAGAACAGTGACCTGAGATCCCCTCTAGGGTTATGCATCCCCAGAGTGAGGAGGGGAGACAGGGACATGGACCCTCCCTGGGTGGGTGTCAGGGAAGGACTGTCGGGAACAGAATTTAACATGAGGCCTGAAGGACTAGGGGCTTCCCCAGGGGCTCAGTGGTAAAGAATCGGCCTGCAATGCAGGAGACACAGGTTTGATCCCTGGGTCTGGAAGATCCCTGGAGGAGGGCATGGCAACCCACTCCAGTATTCTTGCCTACAGAATCCCCATGGAGCCTGGCGGGCTACAGTCTGTGGGGTCGTGAAGAATTGTACGTGACTGCAGCAACTTAGCACGCACACACGCTGAAGGACCAGAAGGTCACCTAAGGAGGAGCTGGAAGGGGGACACCCCGGGGAACGCAAGACACGGGCCCCTAGAGAACAGCCCTGCTTTGTGGGAGGGAGGCGGTGGGGGTGTGGAGTAGTGGGGGCTTAGCAGAATGGGGGAGGTGTAGAGAGAAGAGTGCAGGAGGGGAAAACGGGACCCCCAACAGGCTGGGTACACGTTCAAATCTCTGGTTAAGTCGTTAAGATTTCTCCATAAGCACAGAGAGAGTGTGAAGGGCTTTATACAGGCAGGCAGGACCCAATCTGAAAGTTGCAGTCCTGGGAAGGGGTGGCGGGGCAGGGAGGGGTGGGGGTGGTTGGGGCAGGGGGCACAGATGCTTTTCCCCTTCCTGTTTCCTAATCAACACAGCTGGAAAAACAGCTGCAACAAAAGTTACTTTCTTACCTTCTTCAGTATATCCCCAGTACTTATTTCTGTCCTGCACTCTGACCTAAAGAAACCAAATATATTGCTCTCTCTCTTTTCCTGAACTACTCAGCAAAAAAAAGCTGCATGAACAAAACACAGCCTCTGGAGAAAAAATTTTTACGTGTTCTGCACACACGGCCAGCGTCATGTTCAACACATTTTGGAATCCGTTTTTATCTGAGGCTGAACTAGTTTGCCCTCAAAGCTGCTTTCTATTAAACTGTTTGCATGCACACTGTCCTTCCTTCCTGCAGCTGGCACCACCTCCCCGGCCCCGGGCAAATGCTGGCCCCCGTCCGTGGCCCCGAGGAAAGGGCAGTGGAAAGACATGTCTGGGCAGGCAGGCTGCCTTTGGAGGGGACACCCTCCTGCTCCAGCTTGGCGGGGGCAGGCGCCCTGCTCAGGGAGGTTCCCCCAAAAGGTTCTCCCCTGCTTAGACTCAGCAGGGGAAGTGAGTGCACACGAGCCCACTCAGCAGTGAGGAGCAAAAACGCTCTTTGGTCACAAGCCCAGAAATGTCTCTGGCAAGCTCAAGCCGAGGCGGGTTTACAGAAGATGTGAGGGGGCCTTGAAGAATGAAACAGAAAGTAGGCTAGCTGATCAGGCTCTGAAAAGGCAGGAGCTCAGACAGCCCAGGGGTCCCTGGCGGCAGGGGCCACACCAGCTTCCTCGTCATTTTCCTGTGGTTGACATCCAGTTACTGCTCCAAGCAAAGGATCTGCTTGGTCTGATGGATCCTGTGTCCCATGGCCCCAGGGCGGGGGGTTGGCAGGGGCGGGGGGGGGGGTGGTGTGCCATGACTGGTGCCCCCACAAGACTGTCCAGGGGGGACAGAAATAGATCCAGAAGGAGATGCTGGCCTCTGTGCCCAGAAGACGTGGGCAGTGACCACAGGTGTCTATAGTAATTTCCATTCATTCACAGTGGCAGGAATAGCGCACTCAGGAAGGAGGGTCTCAGGGTTAGTGATGGAGAGCCTTTCACATGAAATCCTGGCTCTAGGGGAGGAGATGGGCCCAGATTATAAGGCACCAAGTTAACCACTGGGCTGGTGTATGTGGGGGGCAGTCAGCCCAGTTTCACTGGGTCATGAGCAAATGGCCCTGGGGAGACTGAGCCATGACCTCACATGGCAAGCATTCGGAATGAGTTCGATCCTCAAGTCCAAGTTTTGCTGGGTCTGTTCTGCCTCCTCTGAGATTCCCTGCTCTGTTTCTTGCTCCCGAGGTGACACAGTGCAGGGTAAGCTTACTGCCCCCACCCCCACCCCCAGCACTGCAGACACCTTTATAAAATCCTGCACTGGGGCACCTTAGTCTTCACTGAATTAAGGGGCTCCTCCCAAACTGAGCCTCATTACAAACCAGTCCCTGCCCCCCTCCCCTAAATAATCAATCTTCCAACTAAGGGAACAAAATGGAAAGAGCTGGAAGAGATGTTTTCACTCTCCCCACTTCCAACTACTATCAGCAAAAAAAAAAAAAAAAAAAAAAAGCAGTTTAGTCAGTGGAAACCAGTCTCCTGTGTGGGTGTCTGCAATTTAATATCCTTTCATTTCCGATTCCATTTTGCAAAGCCACATTAGTTCGACTTTAAATTTTCAAGCTCCTTTTTCTGGGACTAGAAACTCATCTCAAATAGCCTGCTGCTGGCAGGAAGGCTAGCCTCCCGGGAACAGCAAGAGCCAGGTTAGAAACACCCTGCAAAGCTGGTCCATCAAGATAATCCACATCCTGCCAGGACCTGCCAGGGATGACAGGGGAACCCGCTCTCCACCTCGGCTCAGAAGCTGAAAAGAATATCCCCCGGCCACAGCAGCTGCATGGGATGTGCCCACGTGTGCCAAACATGAAATTACTCTGCGGGAGCAGCTCACGCAGGGTCCAGACCAGCGCCCTGTCTCAGAGAGAGCCCGCACGGCTGGCTGCCTCCCCAGGGCCTGGGGGAGCTGAGTCCTGCGTGTGGCCACAGGATGTGCTATTCTGGCCAGCCTCCTTCCGGTGAGACTACCACATCCTGGACACCTTGCGAGCTGTATGATCCTACACCGGGGTGTGCCAGCCTCCCCGTGGGTTATTTAAAGCTGAGCCATCTCATCACACCAAAAGGTCAGGCTTCATCCCTCCCTCATGGTCACGGCTTGGGCACTTGGGGAGCCTGGCAGGCTTGCGTGTGTGTGCCCAGTCACTTCAGTCGTGGCCAACTCTTTGCAACCCTATGGACCGCAGCCGGCCAGGCGGCTCTGTTCATGGGACTCTCCAGACATGAATACTGGAGTGGGTTGCCATGCCCTCCTCTAAGGGGATCTTCCCGACCCAGGGATCCGAACCACGTCTCCTGCGGGAAGCCCCCTGGCCAGCTTAGGAGGCTATAATTTCACCACAGTATTAGCTATGTGGTCTCAGGGAGGTGACTTAAGCTCTCTGAATCCCTATTCCTTCCTATGTAAAATGGGAATGATAAAAGCCGTTGACAGAACAGGTCAAAGTTATAAACGAAGGCAGAGCCTAGTCCAGTTTTGGAGCTCATCAAGTAGAAGTTAGTACAACTATACTATGACCCATAAACACATTTTGAAAGATGAGTTGTTACAGAAATCCCATGGTAACCTAACAGAAATAGTATGCAATCGAGACCTCTCTAAAGGTCAGTTACCTACACTGGGCGCCGGGCCTGTTTCTGCTCTGATCAACAGCACAAACGAAAACAGCCCATGCTATTTCACCACAGTCTGACTTCACAGCCCAGATCAGGTAAAAGACACAGAGAGCCGGAAAAGAAGACTGCTCTCTGCCTCTCAGTTATGACCTCTTCCTAGTCCAGAAGCAAGATTCCAATCTATCCCGATTCCTCCTTCCAGATGAAGTCTAAAAAATGACAAAGTGTGGAGAAACAAGAAAACACAATCTCACTAGGTACCTGCCGCTTCGCAAACCAAACCTCCGTTATCGACATACCAACAAGTGGGAACTGTTGATGGTCTAATAAAAACTGGACTTGATTTCAGCCAGGATTTTGGGCTTCCCAGGTGGCTCTAATAGTAAAGAACCCACCAGCCAAATGTAGGAGACGTAAGAGACACAGGTTCAATCCCTGGGTCGGGAAGATCCCCCGGAGGAGGACATGGCCACCCACTCCAGTATTCTTGCCTGGTGAATCCCATGGGCAGAGGAGCCTGGCAGGCTATGGTCCATAGGGTCGCATAAAGTTGGACACAACTGAAGCAACTTAGCACGCACACATGAAGACTTTGCTAAACAAATCAACAGAACAAAAATGACTACAAGGAGAATATTTCAACAGAAAGCAAGCCATTTCCCAAACTGAGCTCTTTACATCTCAATTAAAAAAAAAAAAAAAATTCTGTGCTCAGATAGTTGTAGTTCAGAGCCACACTCTTGCAGGAGGGTCCTATGCACATCGGCATATGAAAAGCTTTGAGAAGCACTATGAGGACAAAATCTGTTAGCTTTGTTTTAATTCAAGGTTTCCAAAACTTCTTTGAGTGTGAAGTACTGTTTTAAAACACATCTAGTAACTTTGCAAAAGCCCAGTTTGGGAGACTTGGTTTGTTTTCAGAGTAGTTGTTTCCATGCTAATGATGGTTAACTTCAAAACCCAGTAAATTCTTTATACATGGTGAGTGCACAAAGGAACACAAATCTGTAGCAACAGTTGCCTGAGGGGTAGGAATGGAACGGAAACTCAGTTTTCACTGCTTACCTATTCATTTCTTTATAAGCCTACTGCTTTGATAAAAATTTAGAACACTATTATTAAAACTCTGATCTTATGGCCTGCTTATTCAAGAAGCTTCCATGAGATCCCACCCTTTCCCCACCCCAGGCCACACTCAGCATCTCCCAAATGCTCTCCTTTGATCCAGACCTAACTGGTTCCATCCCACTTGAGAAACTCATGAAATCAGGGAGTTCTGGTGTCTTTTGACCTCTCCGGATTTAGCCAAGCGTCAGCCAAGGCACCTGAGAACTTGGTCCTGCAGGTGGGGAACACACCTACCTGGTGGTCGATTTTGATAAGGGCAATGTCCGCCTTCTCGTCCACGTCTTTGATTTTGGCCTCGTAGGTGGCACCATTCTTAAGCTCGACTTTGACCCGATGCTTGTTGGTCACCACATGGGCGTTTGTCACAATCAGTCCATCTTCGGACACGATGAATCCAGACCCACTGGCCACCGGCACTTCCCTCTTAGAAAAAGGAAGCCTAGAACCAAAAAGAGTACCCGGTTAAAGCTGAAACATTTAAAATCGACCCTCTGACACATTGATGCATCAGTTCTATAACAGCAACACACACCTATTACTAGCAATTGTTACTGTGCCCAATGGCTTTATTAAACTCTAAAAAATAGAATGTTAGACTGACTTTTATTCGCATCCCAAAATTCCACTTAGAAAATGTTCTTAGGGAATCTCTTCAGAACCAGAGGCTCTTAAAACATCTTAGAACGGTCAAGAATGTAGATTTCAATGGGCAAACAGGAAAACATCCCAAGGGAGAAGGGCTTATCTTCTTGTAGGACTGTATTCAGTGACACTCTAAAGTGTCTCAGAAACAGCTCTGATGTTTTGCTTATGGCAGTAGTTTTGGTGGGCGCTTCGGAGACTGTGGAAAAAAAAGGAAGGCTCTCTTTACTTGCGAAACAGTTCGATGTGAACCACGGCAGGAGCTATCTTCTCCACGACATCGGCAATAAAGTTGTATTTATGGCGCAGACTGTTGGGATCTTCCTGACCTAAGAAGAGAAACAAAGGCAAGACACTTCAAGATCCTGTGCTCTGTGCTGTGGGTCAGAAGAACCAAAAAAGGAGGGTGAAGACAAGACCCCAGACCTGGGCTCAGAGACAAGGATCTTTCCAGCACTTGAGGAAATGCCCACTCAGATGCACGTGCGTATGTGCTAAGTCACTTGAGTCGTGTCTGACTCTTGGCGATCCCATGGACTGTAGCCCACCAGTCTCCTTTGGCCATGGGATTCTCCAGGCAAGAATACTGGAGTGGGTTGCCATGCCTTCCTTCAGGGGATCTTGCCAGCCCGGGGATCGAACCCATATCTCCCACGGCTCCTGCATTGCAGGTGGATTCATTACCACTGAGCCACCGGGGAAGCCCCAGATGAGACAGCAACACCCACCAAAGATGACCTGTTTGCTTGGCTTCCTTGGTCTCAACTGTTTCATCACGAAAATGTTGACCCAGAGGCATTAGCAGATACTTGGGCCTCCTTTATTATTCCAAACAGCAGGTGGCCCAAGGGTCACCTTGACATGGCACTGTCCACCAGTGTCCCTTCCCCGACTCCCCCAGAACCACACAGCAGCCCTTCTCAGCATACCACCGCCGTCGAGGGGAGGGGTTGAGGCTGTTTCTGATGAGATGCCCATCAGATGTTAGAGATTTAAGAGGCTACTATGAAAAAGCACTAAGGCAAAGGCACAGATAGTGTCTTCCCCTCTGTCTGTCCCCAAAGCAATTTTCCATTAATCTTTAATTAATCATTCACTCCTCCCACCCCAGCACATCCCAGGCCAAAAGATGCCTTGATTCTATTGGGGGGAAAAAAAGGGGAAAATCCAGTGACCAAAATTCTTTATGTAAACATATCCACTATAATTAGGGAATCCCCATACCGTGGGCATTTGCAAAGCCACTTTCAGACAAAGCTATCACATATCACACATAGGGTTTCGAGGAAGGCAAGAAGTTAGTTGCCACCAACCCAATGCATGCACCCATAGCACCTGACTCAGAAATGAGCTACTAGAGACTTGGGGTACCGAGCCCCCATTCTGCGGGTACCCAAGTGGCAGAGGCGGTCTGAGCCTCTTACTTTGACCCCAAACCTGTGCCACCTGGTGATACCCCTAGTCTCTCTGCTTGGATGGCAGAGGGGTTCCAGGTCAGTCTGCAGCCAAGAATCCTACACCCTGCCTTCCCCTTCTCTCTGCCTCAGCTGTGAGTCTAGCTCAGGGCTGCACCCAGCGCTCTGCCAGCCACACTGCCACCCAGCCTGGGGGGAAGGGACTCACAGGGAGATTCCAGAAACCTATAAAGAAATTTGACAGAGAAATCTAAAAAATTTTTAATGGGGCTGATTGTGTCTTTTCTTATTACATCTTGGTAGTAATTCATTTTTAGTGTATGCTATGAATGTATTGTGGAGAAGGCAATGGCACCCCACTCCAGTACTCTTGCCTGGAAAATCCCCTGGATGGAGGAGCCTGGTGGGCTGTAGTCCATGGGGTCGCTACAAGTCGGACACGACTGAGCGACTTCACTTTCACTTTTCACTTTCATGGATTGGAGAAGGAAATGGCAACCCACTCCAGTGTTGACAGAGTCAGACAGGACTGAAGCGACTTAGCAGCATGAATGTATTGATCCATGATGGGTAGGAAATAACAAGGAAAGGAACCCTGATCCTTCACCACAGATGGTCTGAGAGGCCCTGGTCTGTCTCTCTCCCCATTCACACAGTGGGGTTCGCAAGAAGCCTGAAGTTTTAAAGGAAACCATTGGCCTGCAAAACTGCCACTCATGAACAAAGGGTCTGTGCGGCTCACCCCCAATGCACACACACACACACACTAAAGCCCACACCTACACTTAAACATTCATGAATACATGCTCACACACACATATACACACACTCACTCTCATACTCATGAGCATACACACACACACACTCACATGTACACACATATACACACATATAAAGACATCCACACACACTCATGCACACACATATATACAAACCCCATCTGACTCTTATAGAAACACAGCTTCATATACACACACACTCTTACATTCGCACATAGACCCAGTTACGTTCACATATAGCCACATACATGCACTCCTACACTACGTACACACACAGCGCCTCCATGCCTGGGCTACGGCCATTGCTCCAGGCTGTGAAACGTGTGACATTCTCAAGTCCTCTATGGCTCTTGGAACTGCATATCCACAGGCATCCCCAGTGGCCGTGCGGCCCCACCAGGGACCTCAGTTCCCAGCTCTATACCCCTGGGCACAGGGACATCTTGGGGACCAGCCTGCCTCTCCCAACTTTCCCTCCTGGAAGTGAGAGACCATCGAAAACCAAAGGGCCCCTCTCTGTTCCATCTCCTGGAATCTGCACTGCTTTATTTCAGGGCTGGAATCCACTCCCTTTCTGCACAGCTTGATTTTTCTAAGGTATAGGAAAGGCCTGCAAATACTAGGCAAGATTAACTAACTCAGCAAATTTACAGTAGCATCATTTTGTTATTTTGGTTTTCAGGACCCTTTCATATGATACTACCAGAAAACCTTCCCTCATGATCCCCTCAGAGAAGGCAATGGCACCCCACTCCAGTACTCTTGCCTGGAAAATCCCATGGACGGAGGAGCCTGGTAGGCTGCAGTCCATGCGGTCACTAAGAGTCAGACATGACTGAGCGACTTCACTTTCACTTTTCACTTTCATGCATTGGAGAAGGAAATGGCAACCCACTCCAGTGTTCTTGCCTGGAGAATCCTAGGGATGGGGGAACCTGGTGGGCTGCCATCTATGGGGTCGCACAGAGTCGGACATGACTGAAGCGACTTAGCAGCAGCAGCAGCATGATCCCCTTCCTGTGGAAGAGGAAAATTGCATATTGTTCCCATGTGCTTTAGAACTGTGGTGCTAGAGAAGACTCTTGACAGTCCCTTGGACTACAAGGAGATCAAACCAGTCCATCCTAAAGGAAATCAACCCTGAATATACACTGGAAGGGCTGATGCTGAAGCTCCAATACTTTGGCCACCTGATGTGAAAAGCTGACTTGTTGGAAAAGATCTGGATGCTGGGAAAGATAGCACGCAGGAGGAGAAGGGGTTGACAGAGGATGAGATGGTTGGATGCCATCACCGACTCAATCGACACGAGTTTGAGCAAGGTCCAGGAGATGGTGAAGGACAGGCAAGCTGCAGTCCATGGGGGTCACAAAGAGTCAGACACAAGTGACCAGCTGAACAGCAACAACCTTTAGAGAAACTGAGGCTCACAGACAATAAATGACTTCTACATAGACACTAAATTCCTTCATAGAGTGTATGAATCACCAAAAAAAAAAACCTGAGCAAAAATACAACATTTCCAGCCCCAAACATATCTGCTGTCCTCCCAGGATTCCAGGTAGTTGTGGTGATTTAACTGGTGTGTCTCTCCAAGTTCTCCAATGGGAGAAATAAATAAGGGGATAGAAACATTCCTCCCCGACTCAGAACCTGGCGAACATCACCCAGAGACAGCTGTAAACAAGTACCTCTGGGCTTCCTTGGACCTGCTCCCTGGGAAAAGCCAAGAGAAGGCTTAACTCCAACAAGACCAGCAACCCCAGGGAAGTGTGGAGATTCTGAGACCCTCACAAGAAGGACAGTTACTAGAGCCCTGCCACTAAAAATCATCCCCTCACTTCCTCTTTCTACTTCCCACAAAGGCCTGGGAGAATCTGCCCACATCAGGGATGAAAATGAGCATGGGTTTTTCCAGCTAAAATGAGAAGCAGTTGCTTTCTCACACACACTAGAGAAAGGGGCTCCAGGGTCTATCCACCTGGGACAGCAACATGGGAGAGCAGTGTCCAGAGCTAGCTTGGACACCAGAAGGCCCAAGTTCCAGCCACAGCCTACTGGGTGGTCTCCATTTCCCCGTCTGTAAAATGGGGCCAATTACCTCTAGAATGAGCTGTGAAGTCTATTTCCACTCCAACATTCTATGATCTAATCCCTCTCTCTCCCTCTCATTCCAACATGCTACAGCAAGAGAAAGAGATTGTGGAATCTGAGATTGGGCACAGTTCAGTTCAGTTCAGTCGCTCAGTCGTGTCTGACTCATTGCGACCCCATGAATTGCAGCACGCCAGTCCTCCCTGTCCATCACCAACTCCCAGAGTTTACCCAAACTCATGTCCATCGAGTTGGTGATGCCATCCAGCCATCTCATCCTCTGTCGTCCCCTTCTCCTCCTGCCCCAGTCCCTCCCAGCATCAGGGTCTTTTCCAATGAGTCAACTCTTCACATGAGCTGGCCAAAGTACTGGAGTTTCAGCTTCAGCATCACAAGACTTGCCTAATTCTGCAGATGAGTAAACAGAACAGAGGGGCTGTGGGAACACAGACCACACGGAGAAGCCCAAGGGACAAGCCTTAATTGTGCAGCTTAGATGAAAAAGCAATGAGTTACCTCTATTATCATTGGTAGATCCGTGTCATTGGGAGAAATAAATAGAGCAGAAACAACTGAACCAAAGCAGGATCAACCAGTAGTCCAAAGATGGGCAAAACGTCAAACCAAAGAAGTGTTTGCCTTCTCCAAACACAATTTTCGAATGAGGAATAAAAGGGTCACTAAGAGCAGCTAGACTCAGTGTTAGAGTCCGGTTCCATTTATAAGTTGTCCATCAAACTAGAGGAAGCTGCTGCTGCTGCCTCATGGTCTTTAGAAACCCTGATTGGCCCCATCTGCTGTGATTTCAACTGTGAGTCAACCATCTTCCTCCCAGAGGGGTCAGCTTGGGTGGATAATTCCAGAGATGGACCTGTCTCTGCCATGACCCACTCTGAGTGATGGAGATAGACAGAGAGCTGGGGCATCCAAGCCACTCAGCATGGGGAGGATGGGCCACAGCGCTGGCTCTGGCCTCAGAAGGATCAGATGAGACATCTGGTCCTCGCTGTGTGACCTTAAGTGGAAGACTCCTCCAAGTCTTATCTGGTGGTCTAGTTGCTAAGTTGTGTCTTCACTCTGACTCTTGTGACCTCATGGGCTGGTATAGCCCACCAGAGACCTCTGTCCATGGGATTTTTCAGGCAAGAATACTGGAGTGGGGTGCCATTTCCTTCTCCAGGGGATCTTTCTGACCTGAACCCTGGTCTCCTGCATTGCAGGAGGATTCTTTACCAACTGAGCTACCACCAAAGCCCATCTACTTCCGTGTGTGTGTGTGTGTGTGATTTTTTAACAATTTTTTTTATATAGACCACTTTTCAAAAGTCTTTATTGAATTTACAATATTGCTTCTATTTTATGTTTTGGGTTTTTTTTTTTTTTTTTGGCCCCAAAGCATGTGAGATCTTAGCTCCCCAATCAAGGACTGACTGGCACCCCATGCATTGGGAAGTAAAGTCTTAACCACTTGACCATAAGGAAGTCTCCTACTTCCATGTGTTTTTGTCACTGACTTTATGAGCTACTGTGTATGATAAAGTGCTTGGCCAAGTTATGGCACAGCTTAAAAGTTAAAAAAAAAAAAGAACTGGCAGAGGTGCTCAGTAGGCAGCTCCAGACAGGGTTGAGCACCAATTACCTCTGTAGCACAGCAGAAAAGTAAAGGGAGAGGTGAATATGTCCAGAGAACCCCTCTCCCAACCTCGGCAAATTTGTGTATGTCTTGGAGACTCCTCCTAACAGGAGGAGTGCAGAGGCAGAGAGCAAAGGGAAACGGTGTGGTAAGCCAGTTTTTCTGGCTTTGATGTGCACCTCCATTCCCCAGCTTGCAAGAGCACCCCATAGCCACTGCAGAGCTAGATGAGAGCTGGGTCAGCAGAATAGCCTCGCCTGAACCGAAGCCCAGTTGCACTCTCAGATTCCCATGGAGCAACCAAGCTGCCCCAGAAGACAAATATAACTCCCTCTGCTAAGTGAGGGCCTTGTTTAATTAGGCCAGAACTGACATGGCAGAAGGTAATGAGCTTGGGAAATCTCAAGCAGAGTCAAGGCCTGGAACTTCTAGCTGCTCCCTTATCACAGAAAGCTAGAATTGGCTGGCATTCAGTAATGGCCGGCCATTTATAGAAAGCTGGCAACTCAGAAGCATGAAAGTAAGGTATTGTCTACACTCCTGATTAACGTAAAAAAGATAAAAGACAAAAAATGGCCAACGTAGGGAGTCAAAAAGGGAGCATCACTACAGATCCTACAGACATTAAAGGTATGATAAGGAAATATCATGAACAAAATCATGCACATAAATTCTACAGCTCAGATAAAATGGACAGATTTTTTTTAAGCCATAATCTATTAACACTCACTCAAGAAGATACTGATAACTCAAACAATACTATATCTAGTAAAAAAAAAATTGTATCTGTAGTTAAAAACCTTTCCACAAAGAAAATGTCAGGCCCATAGGACTTCATTGGTGCATTCTACCAAACATTTAAGGAAAAAACAATACCCACATTTCACAAACTTTCTCCAAAAACAGAAGAAGGAAACTACTGTCCAACTTATTTTATGAACTCAACATTACTCTAATATAAAAGCCAAAGATATTAAAAGAAAATTATAGGCTAATATCCAGTATGAACATAGACTAGTATTAGTTGCTCGGTCGTGTCCTAATTCTGCAACCCCATGGACTGTAGCCCACCAGGTTCCTCTGTCCATGGGATTCTCCAAGCAAGAATACTGGAGTGGGTTGCCATTCCCTTCTCCAGGGTATCTTCCCAACATAGGGATCAAACCCAGGTCTCCTGCATTATGAGTATTCTTTACCATCTGAGCCACGAGGGAAGCCCGAACATAGACTAAATGTCCTTAAATTTTTTAACAAGTAGAATTTATCAATATAATAAAAAGGATACCATATCATGATTAAGTGAGGTTTATCCAAGGAAAGGATAAATACAGTCGGTGTAACATCTGAAAATCAAGCAATGTAATTCACTATTCAGTTCAGTTCGGTCGCTCAGTCGTGCCCGACTTTTTACAACTCCACATATTAACATATTAAAAAAGAAAATCTGAACAATCATCTCAATAGGTACCAAAAAAAAGACTCTACAAAATTGAACATCCATTCATGATTAAAAAAAAATAAAACTAACCTCAGCAAACTAGAAATAAAAGACACTTTCCTCAATTTGACAAAAGAGATCAAAACAAAAATCCCTAAAACTAACATCATACTTAATGGTGAAAAAATAAATGCTATGCAAGAGACACAGGTTCTATCTCTGAGTCTAGAAGATCCCCTGGAGAAAGAAATGGCAACCTGCTCCAATGTTCTTGCCTGGAAACTTCCAGGGACAAAGGAGCCTGGAGGGTTAACGTCCATAGAGTTGCAAAGAATGGGACACGACTGAGTGACTGAGCATAGCACACACAGCTAAAAATGAGAACAAGGCAAGGAAATCTATTCTTACCACTTCTATTCAATATTTTATTAAAGTCTTAGAATAATTAATTAGAAAAAGAAATTTAAAGGCATAGAGATTGGAAAGGAGAACATAGGACTGTCTTTATTTGCAGGTGACATTAAGGGTCTACAAAAAAAAAGAATCTATAAATATACTACTTAGAATAAGTGAGTTTATTAACATCACAGGGTAACACGTCAATATGTACAATCAATTGTATTTCTATGCATTATCAGTAAACAACTGGAAACTGAAATTTTAAAAAATATCAATTATAACACCACAAAAAATATTAAATACTTGGGTGCTGTGCTTAGTCACTCGGTCATGTCCAACTCTTTAAGATCCCCATGGACTGTAGCCCACCAGGCTCCTCCATCCATGGAGTTTTCCAGGCAAGAATACTGGAGCAGGTTGCCATTTCCTTCTCTGGGGGATGACTCTGACTCGGGATCGAACTCATGTCTCTTGCATCTCCTGCATTGGCAGGCAGGTTCTTTACCACTAGCACCACCTGGGAAGCCCATTAAATACTTAGGAAAATGTTTAATAAAATATGTGCAAGACTTGTGCACCAAAAGCTGCAAAGCACTGCTGAAATAAAGAATAAATGTAATAAATGAAATAAAGAATAAACATAAATAAATGGACAGAGACATCATATTGTGTCAGAGAACTCTCTCTTATTAAGTTATCAATTTCCCCAAAATTGATCTATGGCCCAGGTTTGATCCCTGGTCTGGGAACTAGATCCCACATACCTCAACATTGTCCCGTTGAAAACCCCAGCAGGAAATTTTGCAGAAACTGACAAGTTATTTCTAAAATTTACATGCAAAGCAAAGAATGCAGGATATCAAAATAATCCTCAAAAAGAGAGAACTGAAAGGTACACTACGTAATTTTATTTCAAACAGAAAAATTTCTAATAACTAAGATTAGCAGAATGATAAGCCATGACATTTTACAAAGACGGAGCTTTCCACTTACCTAGTAAATATTTATCATTACTGATTTTAACACAACCAATGACCCATTAAGAGTAGCCATTTCCTATAGTTCTATGAGTTTTAAAATAGATTCCCATCCAAAGATAATAAACGATTCATCTTTCCTCTTTATAAACCACTAGTCACCCACAAAACTCCACAGATGTTGCTTCCTTGGAACCGTCATCTCTGGGGTTTTACAAATAATACTTCTTAACTATTTTCAGCAACCTCCTAATAGGAGGAGAGGGAAACACACACATACTGTTGATAAGTTTCGATGTTTCTTATCAAAATTAGAATAACAGGGACTTCCCTGGTGGTCCAGTGGCTAAGACTCCATGATCTCAATTCTGGAGGCCCAGGTTTGATCCCTGGTCAGGGAACTAGATCCCACAAACCTCAAGAAAGAGTAACGATCCCCTGTGCCACAACTAAGACCTGGCACAGCCAAATAAATATTTTTGTAAAAAAAAAAAAATTAGAATAGCAGACACTTCCATTATAAAGTGTTTACTGAAAAAAGGCCAGGCAGTAAGTTAAGTATTTGACATACGTTATCACATTGAAGAAAACTGACTGCAGTGAAAATGAAAATCGCAGTGAGGGGGCTGTGAATCAAAGGACAGACTTTTACCTGTGTTTCTCTCCAAAGATTTGGCACACAACTGTACATGTGCTTTAAATACATTAAAACATGTGCTTCTTTCATCTTTAAGGCAAAACAGTCAGGTAAAGATAAAGTGTGAAGCAGGAAGCAATCTTTCCAATCCTAATGATTTCATTCTCAAACTCAGCCCAGAGACACCCCAGAGTGTCATAGCAAACTCCCAGGATATTTCAAGTTTTCTGGGAAAACACTGTTGGACACCTTGAGCGCAAGCTCTTGGCAGTTCACAATCTCAAAATCAGATTGCATTACCTTTTTTCAGCGATTCTGTATGTTTGTGAATCTGGACATCGGGTGGTGGTGGTCTCTGTGATTAAAAGCAAGTACCATACAGAAATCAATGTCGAATTGGAAATGGGTGGAACATTCCAATCTGAATCTAAGATTTGAGAGGCTGTGTGGCTCCCAGTGAGTGCACATAGATCATTTGTATTAATTTTGTAAGTAATTGTGGATAGTGACTAATAAAATTAAAATGTCATTTTTCTTTCTTGTTTATTTGGCTATGCCAGGTCTTAGTTGGGGTACCCAGGATCTTCGCGGTCTTTGTTGCAGCCTGCGGCATCTTTAGTTGCGGCATGCAAACTCTTAATTGTGGCATCTGGGACCTAGTTCCCCTGAGCAGGGATCAAACCCAAGCTTTCTGCACTGGGAGGGCAGAGTTTTAGCCACTGGACCACCAGGGAAGTCCCTCTTTCTTTTCCTTTTTTATCAAATGACTACTATGTTGTTGTTGCTGCTGCTGCTGCTGCTAAGTCGCTTCAGTCATGTCCGACCCTGTGCGACACCATAGACGGCAGCCCACCAGGCTCCCCAGTCCCTGGGATTCTCCAGGCGAGAACACTGGAGTGGGTGACTACTATGTTACAAGGACACAAAAACTTATTAAGTTGTTGAGACCTAATTATCTGATAAATGGAACTGTCAGCTCCTTCTTTTGGCCCAGTGTCGTTGTTCAGTCGCTCTGTCATGTCCGACTCTTTGTGACCCGGTGGACTGCAGCACGCCAGGCTTCCCCATCCTTCACCATCTCCTGGAGCTTGCTCAAACTCATGTCCATTGAGTCAGTGATGCCATCCAACCATCTCATTCTCTGTCTCCCCTTCTCCTCCCACCTTCAATCTTTCCCAGCATCAGGGTCTTTTCCAATGAATTGGTTCTTTGCATCACGTGGCCAAAGTACTGGAGCTTCAGCTTCAGCATCAGTCCTTCTAATGAATATTCAGGGTCTATTTCCTTTAGGATTGAGTGGTTGGATCTCTTTGCTGTCCAAGGGGCTCTCAAGAGTCTTCTCCAGCACCACAATTCAAAAGCATCAATTCTTCAGCGCTCAGCTTTCTTTATAGTCCAACTCTCACATCCATACATGACTACTGGAAAAACCATAGCTTTGACTAGGTGAACCTTTGTCAGCAAAGTAATGTCTCTGCTTCTTAATATGCTGTCATAGCTTTTCTTTCAAGGAGCAAGCGTCCTTTAATTTCATGGCTGCAGTCACCATCTGCAGTGATTCTGGAGCAATTACTAAGACACCCAGTGTCCACAAACCATGAAACTATGGGAACCTCAGCCTGGTCTCCTGGGCTCTCTCCAGTGGATAATGCTGCAGTCCAGCACAGCCACAATAATCAAAGGAGAAGATTTATAGGGAAGGTAGACAAGGTTTTGGCCTAGAGCCTGCATTTGCCCCATGAGGGCCCTAGCAAAGCATTCAGTTGTCAAAAGCTTCTGGAAAATCTGCAGAAGTGAAATATTTAAACTGCAGTTGGTTAAAACCTTGTCTCCTTCCCTCTGTCATCTCCCGTCCTGTCAGACTGCTGTGGACATTCAGGGATATGGCTTCAGGGAAAGTAAATCTAGGAGGTCATTTTTCTTTGGGTTTAATGAATAAATACAGTTAGGTGCTTTGAAGTCACTTCTGTGTCTAGTTATCTACCCTAGGACAGAAATGGTTTGCAGGGGGACTTCCCTGGCAGTCCAGTGGTTAAGACTCTGTGCTTCCAATGCAGGGGGTTCAGGTTTGATCCCTGGTCAGGAAACTAGGGATCCCACATGCCAGAAGGCAAAAAAAATAAAATAAAAATAAATAACAATTTTTAAAAATTTCAAAAAGAGACGGTTTCCTGGGAGAGACAGGAAGACCAAGCTGGACTCCAACCCCAGAACATTCCTGAATGAGAAGCACAAAAAGCGCTAAACCCACCCGTGTCTCCGAGCCACAGACTGGGTTATCACTTCCCAGCTCTCCGCCCTGCACTTAGCCTCCCAGGTGCATCTCCACACCTCCCAGAGTTTCCTCCGCACTTCTGAAACTTTTAAGAATCCCACTTGCACATTCTAATTCAGGCAGGTCGGTTTTCAATGTCTCCCCTCAGTAATCACCACTTGGGGTGCATGAAATTACTGCAGGCTGCCCATGGCCATCCCCATCTCATCCACAACTCCCTCCATCACATGGCTATGAGTCCCCAACTCTACCTCCCAAGATTCCTTAATGCACACTCTCCACGTGTACAAACCTCTCACCAAGCCTCCAAAAACACCATGCTCCACCCCACGTCCTGCATTCACACACACATTTTCCTTCCTGGCCAACATACAGATTCTCCTCCCCTACAGCAAGTCAAATCCCACCCAGCTTTCAATCTTGGCAATAAATAGCAGCAACAAGAATACAACTATACATTTACGGAGCATCTACTATGCATGTGTCAAGCGCAAATCTAGGCACTGAATACCCGTTCTCTCTAATTATCCCTGCAAGCCTGCAGGAGGCTGTTACCCCCAATCTACAGAGATGGGGAGACGGAGGATCACAGAAGTCAAGCACGATGCTCAAAGTTTCAGAGCTGGCGAGCAGCAGAGGCGGGAGGCCGACCCCATCTGTCTGGCTGCCTAGCAGGAGCTCTTTGCTCTGCCTCTGCGGTCTTTCACCCAGCCTCCAGCCCCCCGAGGCCCCTGTGGTTGTGGGAACCAGCTTCTCACTTCCAGGCCTGAGAACTCAGAGCCAGGATTTAGGATTAACAAGCCAACCTTCGCTTCCAGCAAGAACAATCGTGCTTTCCAAATTCTCCACAGGGTTGATAAGTAGGGCTAATTTGGAAAACAGAACGCAGTGTATTCTAGGGAAAAGAAATAAATCCCCCTTTATTCAACAGGAACAGCATGTTCTCAAAATTCAAATCAGTTGCAGGAGCAGATTTGTCAAATCACTGGCATTTTAATGCCCTGTCCCACATTGAGAACCAGCTAGATAATTTGCAGAGCCCAGGGCAAAAGGAAAATGCAGGGACCCCTTGTTTCAAAATTATCAAGAACTCCAGGATGGTGAGCAGAGCATTAAGTCAGGAGTGGGGGTCCTTCTGAATAGATTACACACCCATGAAGCAGACCCTGCCTATATTCCAACCTTATCTGATTTAAAATCCAAAGTGCTTGTGAAGCGCTGAGAAGCATCAGTAGCTCCCTGATCTAGAGGCAGCGACAACACGGGGATCTCACTGTAAAGACTAAGAGGTGAATTCTGTCCACAACCAGTGGGCTTGGAAGAAAATCCTGAGCCTGGGCAATGTCTCAGTTTCAGCCCAGGGAAGCAATGAGCAGAGGGAACTGTGCCTGGGGACCTTTTCATGTCACTCGAGATAATGACTTTGGGTGGTTTTAAAGCTGCTTCGTTTGTGGTCCTTTATCACCAGCAACAGAAAACTAAGAAGGGCAGGAGTGATGGTCTCTAAGACATTCCAACCCTGTGAAAGGTCCAGACAACTAGGGAAAGCTACCAAAACTTGAATTAAAGACGACAGCAACAACACTGCTTTGCTCTGATGCCACTGCTCAGGACCTGCTGCGGATGATGCCATCGTCTGGCTGAGCCTAGGCAGGCTCAGCCTGTGCAGGAGCTGAGGAAGCACCCCGTGTGCTGGAAGGCAGGTGTCTATCTCCCATGATCCAAGGTGCCTGGCCCAGTTCACTCTCCACGAGGCAAACCGCACAACTTCAGGCAAGGCCCTCGAGCCGAAGATTCCTCCACTGTAAAATATGGAGGCTCAACTGGGGGGCTTCCAAGGTCCCTCCTGGCTCCACAGAGAAAGGGAAGAATTCATCTGTGATTTTTCACCTAATTTCTTCAACTTTAAATGCCACCAAATATTGTCATGATGGTTCGTGCACACTCAGTCGTGTCTGATTCTTTGTGACCCTATCGACGTAGCCCACCAGGCTCCTCTGTCCATGGGATTTTTCAGGAAAGAATACTGGAGTGGGTTGCCATTTCCTTTTCCAAGGGATCTTCCCGACCTAGGGACTGAACACACGTCTCCTGCGTCTCCTGCATAGTCATGGACTTCCCTGATGGCTCAGTGGGTAAAGAATCTGGCTACAATGCTAGGAGATATGGGAGACACGGGTTCAATCCCTGGGTCAGGAAGATCCTCTCGAGGAAGAAATAGCAACCTCCTCCAGTGTTCTTGTCTGAAAAATGCCATGGACAGAGGAGCCTGGTGGGCTATAGTCCATGGAATGACAAAGAGTCAGACATGACTGATCACAAACACACACAAAGACAGTCACACTTTAAAGACTACTAATCATAGCACAGCCCGGTCCTGACAACTGATAGCATATAGGGGACAGGAAGACCAGACCACCTTACACGTCTCCTGAGAAACCTGTATGCGGGTCAAGAAGCAACAGCTACAACTGGACATGGAACAACTGGCAAAATTGGGAAAGGAGTACGACAACGCTATATATTGTCACCTTGCTTATTTAACTTCTATGTAGAGTAAATCTTGTGAAATGCCAAGTTGGATGAATCACAAGCTGGAATCAAGATTGCCAGCAGAAACATCAACAACCTCGGATATGTAGCTGATACCACTCTAATGGCAGAAAGTGAAGAGGAACTAAAGAGCCTCTTGATGAGGGTGAAAGAAGAGAGTGAAAAAGTTGGCTTAAAACTCAAGATTCAGAAAACTAAGATCATGGCATCCGGTCCCATCACTTTATGGCAAACAGAAGGGGAAAAACTGGAATCAGTGACAGATTTTATTTTCTCAGGTTCCAAAATCACTGTAGATGGTGACTGTGGCCATGAAATTAAAAGACACTCGCTCCTTGGAAGGCAAGTTTCAACAAAACCTAGACAGCGTATTAAAAAGCAGAGATATCACCTTGCCCACAAAGGTCCACATAGTCAAAGCTATGGTTTTTCTAGTAGTCATGTATGGATGTGAGAGTTAGACCATAAAGAAGACTAAGTGAAGAAGAAATGATACTTTTGAACCGTGGTGCTAGGAGAAGACTCTTGAGAGTCCCTTGGACTGCAAGGAAATCAAACCAGTCAATCCTAGAGGAAATCAACCCTGAATATTCATTGGAAGGACTGATGCTGGATCTGAAGCTCCAATTCTTTGGCCACCTGAGGCAAAGAACCATCTCATTGGAAAAGACCCTGGTGCTGCTGGGAAAGACTGAAGGCAGGAGGAGAAGGGGACAACAGAGGATGAGATGGTTGGATGGCATCACCGACTCCATGGACATGAGTCTGAGCAGAGATAGTGAAGGACAGGGAAGCCTGGCATGCTGCAGTCCCTGGAGTCACAAAGTGAGACACGACTCAGTGAGTTAACACCAACAAAGGGGAAAGGACAAAACAGGAAGAAAGGAACTCAGACAAAATGATGGCTGGATTTGTCCAGGGTCTACTCGCCAAGGGGCTGTGGCAGACCAGTCAGGGCAGCCACTGTCCTGCACGGCTGGCTCTCCTGCACTTGACGCAGTCCCCCGAGCACTTTGGGTCCAGCCCTCTCTTCCTTGAGAGTACCTGGGCATAAGTAATCAAAGTTCTTATTAAGGCAAGGGTACAAATGCATTGTACAGAGGTTGGAAAACCTTTCCATTTTCATTGGAAGGACCAGGAGGAGTAATTACCCCTGAGATGCCAGCTTGGACCCACCACTGCTCTCTGCCCAGAAGCCTTGGGAAATTTCTCTTGGCCACCAGCAGACACAGCCAGCCAGTCTCCCATAGGCTCAGAAACGGTAAATAAAGGAGCAAGCACAGCAGGCTTGCAGTAGGTGTCAGGGAAAGTTTAAATAGCCTTAGGAACAGCTCAGTTGAGTAAGGGGTCTGGGATGCACTCCTCACCTGTCATCAGCCACCCTCCCACAGTCAAAGTACCCCAAGAGGGTGCACCCCATAGGAGGCCAGTCTCTGGAGCCCCCATCTTCCAAGGACCAGCCTAGATTCAGGCCTAGAAACCAGTGACCCCTCGGAATGTATTGCCAGCGGGTGTATGCCCAAGGCTGTCCCCTTATTCATCTGTAGAGGGTCCCAGGGTCATATGTGAACATTTATTTGTCCCTAGTAGGGCAAGATTAAAAGTAACTACGAAGAGACTACTTGCTTGGTAAATAAATCCAGGCCCAAGTGGAGAGAGGGCCCCTCATCCCCAGGAGGAAATTATCACTCGCACACCATCCACATGGGCCCAGTGGCCCAGTCTCACCCATCCGGTTCCACTCACTGCTCAGAACCTTTACCACGAAGCCAAGTGGATCCTGGCAAGGCTGGGTAGGGGTGGGGGACAGGGATGTCGGGCATCATACTGCCCTGAGCCAAAGGCCCCCCAGCTCCTGACGGAGCCAGAACAGACCCGAGAGAGGGAGAGGACTGCAGGCCAAGGCAAGCCACCGGCACCGTGGAGAGACAGAAGCTGAAAGACTGAGCTTTACCGTGAGCGGTGAGCCCTGCCACGCCGCCCCCCACATCAGGACTTCGGATGGCGGGCCTCCACACCTCTGGCGGAGCGTGGGCACCCAGGGCCCCAGCTGGACCAGGTGTGTAGGCGCGTGGAGCCGCACTGGGAGGCAGGCGGTTAAGTAACCTGACACCGCACAGCTGGGAGAGCGGCTGGTCCACGTCCCGGGGAGGCACAAGGAAGCTTTTCTCACTGAGCAAAGCTGTCTTTGTGAGGGTGCACGATGGATTGAGCGTTACCTCGAGGGGCACAGGAGGAGAAGGACTGGCAGCTGAGGGGGAGAAGGAACAGCAGGCAGGCAGCAGTTAAAGGAGCCAGGGCGCCAGAGGAGCTCAGGACGCCTCCTCCTCTTCCACTGACCTTGGACTACCTTCCCCTGAGGGTCAGGAGAGACACTGACTTAAACAGGTTCCTAATGGATAATGACCTGGGATGTGAAAAGGGGATTGTTGTTTAGTTGCTGAGTCATATCTGACTCTTTGCAACCCCATGGACTGTAGCCCACCAGACTCCTCCATCCATGGGATGTCCCAGGCAAGAATACTGGAGTGGGTTGCCATTTCCTTCTCCAGGGGATCCTCCTGGACCAGGGGTTGAACCTGTGTCTCCTGCATTGGCAGGTAGATTCTTTACCGCTGAGCTACCTGGGAAGTCCACAAAGGGGATGGGGCCTCCTTTTTGGCAGAGCACTTGCCTGGAGGAGAAGAAAAAAGCATCACCTAGCGAAGGTGGCAAAGATGCCTTGCCAGACTCATTTGCTCCATGTTTTCAGTTTGAGCGACTGCATTCTGTCTGCCCCGCTCCATTAGATTCCAAGGGCATGTGTCAGCCATGGCTCCAATGCGGAGTCTGGCCCCGCGCTGGTCTGGAGCGTGGAGGCAGCAGAGACAGAGGCGAGACCTTGCACATTCCAGGAAATCAGACCCCCATTCTAATCAGTGCTGTGACTGCAAATTCCAGGGGAGAGGGGCCCGTGCAGGTAGGTTTCTCTGAGCCCTGCAGGGAAAATGCACAGGAGGGAGACAGAAGCATCACTTGACTGAGGCCGAGGCGGCCGACTGAGGTCTAAAATCCACCCGGAAATCCTGTACATCATCAGGGCCACTGTCTGCAAATGTCAGGAAGCATGCAACAGAAAAAAGACACAGCTTTGGAACCGAGGGTCCCAGGGCCAAAGGCCCTCAGCCCCATTCTTGTGGGAAAAATCTGAATATTCACAGGTAGCAACTGTTTCTTGTGTTTGTTTGTTTGTTTTTTAATTCACAATTGGATGGAGGACCACTACACTCTCTCTTTTGCAGAGAAATAAAAAAGCAAAATGGAGGAGAGTTACGTGTGACCCATTTTTCGGCTCCTACTGAATAAAGGAGGAAGACGGGGCGGAGCCGGGGAGCCTGGCCTCGATTTCCAGCCCGCACTGGCATTTTCAAGGCCTGGCAGCTCCTGGCTTTCCGGCACAGTCTCCCAGACAGCTCAGAGTGGGAAAAGCTCGCCTGACGCCAGACCTCAGACTGCAAACTCATCCCCCACCTCCATGTGCCCTGAGAGAGTGCCTGTCTGCAGGGGCTGGGCCAAGGCTGCCACCGATGATGCTGGAAAAGACTCGGGCAGGTGAAGTGAAGGAGGAGAGAGACAACCCAAACAAGTCTAAGACAGCCTCCCCCGAGGAGGAGGAACGGCTTTCAGGGGGCGCCTGGCCAGCTGGCCAGTCAGCCATAAGCAAGGCCCAGTTCTCTGCAGTTTCAACTTTACTGGTAAAAGGTAAAAGGCCTTTTCCAGAACAATGCATCTATGTTTAAAGGTGCCTGTCATTGATAATCGCTTTTCAGTCTCACTGGCGAAAAAGAAAAAAGTCCTCGCTTGCATACCCATACTGAATGCTTGGGTTTGCTGGGTATTGTTGCCTTTCATAGTTTTTGTTTTTGTTTTTTTTTTCCTGACCTGTTTGACGTATTAGGGGGAAAAAAAGAGTTTCCAATCCATTCCACCACACGATTTCTTTTTTCAGAAGTCTCCTGAACACCCAGCATGATGTGTCTATTATTATCTTTGGGGAAATGGCTGACTGCTCAGCTCACAAAAACACTATTAACTTTCCTCCTGATAAGCATCTGGCTCCGGTCTTGACCTTCCCAGATTTCTCAGCCCGGTTCTTTTCCTGCTCCAGCTCCTCCTGCTTGTTGTGTCTGAAGTGGCCAAGGCAGTTCAGGCTTCCGCGAAGCCTCCAGCCTCAAGCAGCGGGCTGGGAGGTGACCGGTCTGTCGATGAAGGGCCTGGGACATGCTCCTGAGCTGTCAGCAGCCATCCTCCTGCAGTCCTGGTGGAGAGGGGTGGGCCCGGGGCTTGGGGTTAGAAGATGGGAAAGTGTGAGGAAAAGGATGTGATGGTGAACGAAGACCCTCCATCCGGGTAGGGACCATCCAGAGAGGTACCCCTTCTGCCCATTTGCTGATAGGCACTATCCTCGAGCTTCCCAGGTGACTCCGTGGTAAAGAATCCACCTGCCAAGCAGGAGATGCAAGTTCAATGCCTGGATCAGGAAGAGCCTCTGAAGGAGGGCATGGCAACCCACTCCAGTACTCTTGCCTGAGAAATCCCATGGACAGAGGAGCCTGGCGGGCAACAAAGGGGATCTCAAAGAGTTGGACATGACTTAGCGGCTAAACAGTAAACCGCCCTCCAGTTAAGAGGAGGGGAACTTGTAAAACTGAAGAAATCTTTGGCTCAAGTGAGAAGTAAAAAGTGGGTCTTAAGACCCAAGATGAGCCACTTCCCTTCTCTGGGCCTCAGTTACCTCATCACTAAGATGAGGGGGATGACTAAACCATTTCCAACATCCTTTCCAGCTCCTGAAAAAATTAATACAATCTAATATGTATGAAAAGTGCATTTCCTGATCTTTCCCTTTTAGTACGTAATTCCCATCCTTATAGAGTATTCTTATTTTCCATCTTGGCTTCCTGCAGCCTGTGTTCCAGCTTCTTCTGGGCCGCCTCGGCTGTCTAGACTTTCAAAGTGACGTTTGGGGCTGGGATTAGGGAAACCCTAATCAGGAAGAGGGGATAAAATAAGAGTCTGGCCTTCCTATATTCACACAACAGAATATTATTTGGTCATAAAACAAAGTGAAGCATGGACACCCACAAGATGGATGAACCCTGAAAATATTACAGTCAGTGAAAGAAGGTAGTTACAAAGGACCACAGATGTAGGATTCCATTTAGATGAAATGTCCAGAACACAGAAATTCATAGAGACAGAAAGCAGATTTGTGGATCCGAGGGCAGAATTCTGGGAAGCATGGAGTGACGGCTAATGGGTACTGGGTTGCTTTTGGGAGTGATGAAGGTATTCTAGGATTACACAGTGATGACAGTTGGCACTACTCGGTAAATACACTGATCTGTCTGCTTTAAGGGGTGAATTTTATGGTAGGCGAATAATATCTCAGTAGAACTGCATAAAAAAAGGGGAAAAGTCAGTTTCTTTTTACTTCTTTATTGTGGCTACTGGAAAATTGTATTTTACATATGCGGCTTCTGTTGTATTTTGGTCTATGTGTAACCAAACATTCCAGTAAACATATTGTTCATTTTTCCAAACAAGCACAAACAGTCTGGCCTCCTGCATCCTGAACTGAGTCGGCATCCGGGAGACTGAGAGCAGAGAGCCCTGGGCTGGGCGTCCAGGGACTCGGCCTCTGTCACAGCCTGGTTTGTGACCTTGGGCTTTCACAGCCTCCTGCTGGTCCTGGCCCCACAGGCAAAACATAAACGTTGGACCACACAGTCCCCATTAGGTCAGACAGCCCTGGTGGCTCAGACAGTAAAGTGTCTGCCTGCAACACGCGAGACCTGGGTTCAATCCCTGGGTCAGGAAGATCCCCTAGAAAAGGGAATGGCAACCCACTCCAGTCCTCTTGCCTGGAAGAGTCCATGTATGGAGGAGCCTGGTGGGCTACGGGCCATGGGGTCTCAAAGAGTCGGACAACTTCACTTTCTTTTCTTTCATGTTCAGCGGGTAAAATCAAATTTTAAAAGTTCTCATTCTACCCCAAATGTTATTTATCTCCTAAAAGCAGTCGACCTGGGAATAAAAGTCACGTAAAGACATACCAGGTAATTTACTGATGGAGTAGAGTGGTTTAGTACCATTGTATTCCATTTATCCTGATGGATTTCTTTGGGGACAGTTTCTTCCTGGTTGCCGCAGCTTTCAGTAACTTAGGAGATTGTTAATTCTATAGCCAATGGCAACAAATATGGGTACAATCCACTGGAAAATAATTTGGCAACGTACACCATGGGCCATAAAAACTGTCACCCTTTCATCCACTCACTGTGCTTTTTAGTATCTATCCCTAAAGAATAACCAGATACAGAAAGCCATAAACACAAAAATGTTTGGTTTGGGGAAAACACAGCCCAAATGAACATAAAAAGGACTAGCTAAGCAAATGGTGATAACACTCAGGACAGAAATGATGAAGCTGCTGGAATAACGGTGGAATCCTAGATCTTTTTTATTCTTTTTTTTTTTTATGTGATTAAAGTATAATTTTCAAAAACTGGTATAGTGTAATATGCCATCAAAGCATTTCCCATGATGTCTAAGCAGCATGGTGAAGAGAAATTAAAAAGAGCCTTTATACTGAGAGAGGAAAATCTTGGTATATTTGTCCCAAAGAAAATCAAACCACAGACGAAAAGATATTGAAGGATCTCAGCCCTGACTTATCTGGCATGTCCACTATGATATTTATACTGACTTTTTTCTTTTTAGCAGGAGGACTGTAATTACAGTTCAAGGGCATTAATAGGTGCTTAGAACTCTTCAGAGGAGAAGTCAGTCATTATATGGATAGCCTTTTGATCATCTTCCAATCCAAGCAGATTATTTCTGGTGGAGGTGGAGGAAGCTTTCTTTAGCCTCATCTTGTACTCTTGCCTGGAAAATCCCATGGATGGAGGGGCCTGGTGGGCTGCAGTCCATGGGGTCGCTAGGAGTCGGACACAACTGAGCGACTTCACTTTATTTTTTCACTTTCATGCATTGGAGAAGGAAATGGCAACCCACTCCAGTGTTCTTGCCTGGAGAATCCCAGGGACAGGGGAGCCTGGTAAGCTGCCGTCTATGGGGTCGCACAGAGTCAGACACAACTGAAGCAACTTAGCAGCAGCAGTAATGAGAGACTAAATGAAAGTGCCCACTGTCTCCCTGCCTCGTGGAAATGGTGTGCATGGACCCCAGCCTGTCCCAAACAGCCCCCTGCTTTATCAGGAAGGGACATCTGAGGAGTGAAGAGCTCCAGTGTGGAACCCACACCAGCCCACCAACCCTCCTGCCCCAGTGAGCTAAGCAGCTTGTGAGAGTCATGTGCCCTTTGGGTGCCTCTCTCTTAAGTGAAGGGTCGGGCTATGGGACCTTCGAGAACCTTCCACACTCAGATTTCGAGCTCTGGGATTCTGTCCACAAGCCAACTGGTGGTTCTGACCAGTCAACAGCATCTCTGCAGGAAAAGAGGGGTCTTTGTCCAGAGGATCCCAGAAAACATGAAGGTGGAGAGTTGATGTGGTTAGAGACGGGTCGTGGAAGGTGTGTGCACACAGTTGTACTCGTCAGAGGATGGAGGAGACAGCCCTAGGAGACAGCAGTTCTGAGCTCCAGAACAGACCCCGGAGACATTAACACCTATCTTTCAGGAACCAATAGACCAAGCAGGCAGAAAATGAGTAAGGATGCAGTTGACCCAAATGGCATTATCAATCCACTAGACCTAAATGATGTTTACAAAACACTCCATCCAACACCACCAGAAAATTCTGCCGTTCACACGGACCATTCACCAAGAGACACCAGGTTCTGGACCAAAGAACACATCCTAACCAATTTAAAAGAACAGAAATCACGCAGAGTATGTTCTTAGACCACAGAGGAACTGAACCAGAAATCAATAACAGAAGGCGAGCTGGAAAATCCCCAAGGGTTTGGAGATTAAATAACATGCTTCTAAGTAACGCTTGAGTCAAAGATGTCTCAAGAATAGTTGGGAAATGAGGCAGACTTGGGTTCAAATTCTGGCTCCACCTCCCTCTCCTGAGTAGCCCTTGAGAGTTATACTCACTTCTCGGAGCCTCATCTACTCCTCAGTTGGACAAGGAGATAACAGTGCTCTCTCCCTGGGTGGCGATGAGGGATGCAGGTGGGCCCATGATACCAAGAGCACAGCACCCAGCTCCCAGGAAGCACCTGGCAGTGGGCGCTCTCCTGGTCATGGTTCCGTCCAGTGCTGCTGCCCAGCACCTGGCTGTCCAGGAGAACACCAACCCTTCTCCCCTCTCCCCCAGGCTAGCTCAGTCTCTGCCAGAGAAGCACTTGTGACTGCCGAATGCTGAGCCTTTGCTCCTCTGTATCCAGTTGGCAGCCATTGGCCTGGGCAACCCCAGCTGGCAAAACCCTCTGTGCCCATCCATCCCCACCAAGTGGTGACGACCACTTGGAATACTGGCAACAGAGGGCTCTCCTAGTCACAGGGTGTAAGATGACTCAACTGTTGGATGATCAAGTAAAATCTCGCCTGAGACTGTGTGCAAGGGAACTCTACCGCAGATCTTGCCAAACTCAGAGGGAAAAAAATTCATCAGGCAGACAGGCCTACCGTCTTCTTCTCAAGATCAGATTGCACAACTAACGAGAAAGATGTTTCCTGAGGTTTGAAAATATTGCACAAGGCTCTGACTCATTAAGACAGAGCTTATTTAAATTTGAAAACTATTGAAAATTCCAGCCACAACAATGTGCCCTCTGAAACCACCATGTGCCCAAGGAGATATAATTACCTCCTGATGAGGGCCCAGCTGCTGTCACATGACGCTGGGTAGGACTGCTTTTATGGCAAGTGCTGACATGACAATTTGTCCAGGGGATCTAAAATAATAGGCCACCCATGGACTCTCAATTTTGCGACAAATCTTTCCTCGTAAGGAATTCCTGAAGCATGTAAAACAAATGAAGCATCAATCAAGAGGGTCTCAGGGTTTCTATGTACTGCTCTGTCCTGGGCATCACAAACCCGAGGAAGGGTGAACCAGATGACATTTGGAAAATCCCAGGTGTTCCAGACAGGTAGCTCTTCAGTCCAGAGAAGTCATAAGCTTCTTAGGTGATGCAGACCGTGACTGGGGATTCAAAGGGTGACAGGCAAGGTGGCATCTGAGTCCTTCTGTCCAGGGAAGTTTTCCTAACATATGTGTTAGCAAACTCCAAGTCAGCCTCCAGGACACAGGCCTGGCGTCGCCCTCGTCCTCTGTGATGCCTCCCACCTTATCCCCAGGAAGACATCATGACAGAACCACCTCCGCTGAGCTGACTCCTCACTGGCTAGCTCTATGAAAATGACGACGATGCTGATTATGACCACTAACACGGATCCAGTTCTAGTAATGCACTGGGTACGGTTCTAAGCGCTGAGTTCATAGAATTAGCTGCTTCCATCTTCCAACAATCCTATGACATGGGTATGTACGCACAATTATTTTTATTATGATTTTACTGATAAAGAAGCTGAAACTGAGCGAGTCTGTCACATAAGAGACGTCATCCCTTTAGAAAGTGGTGATCTGACTCAAGAGAGTTCCAGAAAAACATCTACGTCTGCTTCATTGACTATGCTAAAGTCTTTGACCGTGTGGATCACAACAAACTGTGTAAAGTTCTTCAAGAGATGGGAATACCAGACCACCTGACCTGCCTCCTGAGAAATCTGTATGCAGGTCAAGAAGCAACAGTTAGAACCAGACATGGAGTAACAGACTGGTTCCAAATTGGGAAAGGAGTACGTCAAGGCTGTATATTGTCACCCTGCTTATTTAACTTACATGCAGAGTACATCATGTGAAATGCCAGGCTGGAGGAAGCACAAGCTGGAATCAAGATTGCTGGGAGAAATATCAATAACCTCAGATATGCAGATGACACCATCCGTATGGCAGAAAGCGAAGAGGAACTGAAGAGCCTCTTGATGAAACTGCAAGAGGAGAGTGAAAAAGCTGGCCTGAAACTCAACATTCAAAAAGTTAAGATCATGGCATCCAGTCCCATCACTTCACGGCAAATAGATGGGGAAACAATGGAAACAGTGACAGACTTTATTTTGGGGGGTCCAAAATCACTGCAGATGGTGACTGCAGCCATAAAATTAAAAGATGCTTGCTCCTTGAAAGAAAAGCTATGACAAACCTAGACAACATATTAAAAAGCAAAGACATCACTTTACCGACATAGGTCCATCTAGTCAAAGCTATGGTTTTTCCAGTAGTCATGTATGGATGTGAGAGTTGAACCATAAAGAAAGCTGAGCACTGAAGAACTGATACTTTTGAACTGTGGTGCCAGAGAAGACTCTTGAGAGTCCCTTGGACAGCAAGGAGATCAAACCAGTCAATCCTCAAGGAAAGCAGTCCTGAATATTCATTAGACTGATGCTGAAGCTGAAGTTCCAATTCTTTGGCCACCTGATGCGAAAAACTGACTCATTAGAAAAGTCCCTGATGCTGGGAAAGGTTGAAGGCAGGAGAATGGGTTGACAGAGGATGAGATGGTTGAATGGCATCATCGACTCAATGGACATGAGTCTGAGCAAACTCTGGGAGTTGGTGATGGACAGGGAAGCCTGGCGTGCTGCAGTCTATGGGGTTGCAAAGAGTTGGACACAACTGAGCAACTGAACTGAACTGATCAGACCCTTAAGCTGGGTGTGATACGACCTATTACAAACTCCTTGACATCATGGACTACCCAGCCTTACTTACCTCTGACTCCTTCTACCTGGACCCTCTGAGTACACAGTAGGTGTTCAATAAATGCTCTGAATGAACTTAGAACTCATGTCATTAATTCTAAAAGCTGAAATCTGAGCCCTTCCAGCAGCAATAGACATGCCTCTTCAATGGAAGCCTTTGGGAAAAGCATTTGGGATGGCTACACTTCACAGCTTCTCTGTTGACATTAATTTTCTTTCTTTTTAACAGCAGAGAAGATGGGGAAGGAAAGAGTAAAGACCCAGGAGGGATCTTGCTCCAGAGGACACCTGCAGCCCAGCTTCAGAGCCCCTGGGGCACAGGGAGGCCCACCAGGCTCAATGCAGCTCACCTCCTATGTCTAGACGTGTCTCCACAGTGGTCACGGGGCAACTGCAGCCGCCGGCACAAAGCTGCATACAAGGCCCCCAGGCCCAAGATGGGCTACAGGCATCAACGCCAACCTTGGCTTTAACTCTCAATAACTTAAGGAAAAGAAATAATGCTTAAAGAAGTTACTCAAACATTTGGCCTCTAGACACTTGGCTTACCAATTTTATGAAACCTTAATATTTTAACTCTTTGGTGGCTCAGCCGGTAAAGAATCTGCCTGCAGTGAGGGAGATCTGGGTTCGGTCCCTGGGTTGGGAAGATCCCCTGGAAGACAGCACAGCAACCCACTCAAGTATGCTTGCCTAGAGAGTCCTCAAGGACAGAGGAGCCTTGGGGGCAGAGTCCAAGGAGTCCCAAAGAGCTGGACACGACCGAGCGACTAAGCACAGCACAGCAAGACCAACAGAGAGCCAAAGAAGATAACCAACCAGAGTGAACAAAGCCCCTATAAATTACTTCTAAGCCAGTGGTGGCTCTTCACCAGGAATGCGTGGCCAGCCTCCACCAGAATCCCTTCCTTGTCAGGCCTTGGGTGGGACCAAGATGGGGAGTCCCTGGGCTTCAAGACCTCTGGGCTCGGGGCTGCTGTTTAAGGCAGGGGTGGGGTGCATTCCTGGACTGTGTACGAGGAGGAGAAAAAAGATTAGGCTTCTGATACTTGGGGAGTCTTTTTTGGGCCTCTTTCCTGGCTTCCTGTCCGTTTTTCAGCAGAGACCGGTCAGAGATCCTGGCTAGTTTTTTGCAATGTCTGGGAATCCAAAGAAGCCTTTCTCTGCCTAAGAACAGTCTGGGGCCCAAGGCTCTGGTTTGGAAATATCTCTAGTACAGCTCCCTCTGTGCTTTTTTGCTTTTATTTATTTATTTTTTTTCCGGCAAGAGCTGCCTTAATGGCATCTGGGGGTAACCATGTCCTCCAGCTGCCGTGCTGGTGGAGCGAGTGCTGTGACGTGTCCTGTGCTTCATCTCAAGGCCACGGCCATCTGGAGCTCTGTTTATTCCAGCTATTTGCTTCGGCTTAGCTGGGGTTGGCTTATAATCTCGGTTTCTCTGTCAACAGCACAGAGTGATTATGAATGGGCTGTGGACCAGATGCACGGGTTCAAGTCCTGGGCAAGGCACAGCTCTGCGACTCTGTCTCCCAGCTGTCACCCCGGGAGGATGGCAGCACACTCCTCATGGGGTTGCTGGGAGGATCAAACGGGTTGGCACAGGGCTGGCACAGAACAAGCACGAAATATATATTAGCCCTTATTATCAGATTATTATTATTTGCAATCCCTTTCTTCTTTTTTTTTGTAATCCCCTGACCAGGGTAGGGTTTCTGCTTTAAACTAATCCAATCAGTTCCTGGTGGAAGACACCAGCTCTCTAACCTCTGGTATAACTGTACACTTTCCCAGCCAAACTTTGACAGCAGCATTGATTTCTGAAATCAATGATGTGCCCTCATTTCCAGAACCATGATTAGAGACCCTCTCTGAAGTCTTTGTGAAACAGCGCACAAACGAAAGTGCTCCCTTTTCAGGGCCCTCAGGGCTGGTGCACTGGGATGACCCCGAGGGATGGGATGGGGAGGGAGGTGGGAGGGAGTTCAAGATGGGGAACACATGTACACCCATGGCTGATTCATGTCAATGTATGGCAAAAACCACTACAATATTGTAAAGTAATTAGCCTCCAATTAAAATAAATAAATTAAAAATATATATATATATATTTTAAAGTGCTCTCTTTTGAATGGGGACACATCCCACCATCCAAAGATCCGCTGAGACTCCCACAAGCTGCTCACGAGCCCCCCCTGCCTCCCCTGCCCTCTCTGTCTCTGCCCCAGTCAAACCTTCCTTGTGATCCCAGGACTGGTAGAGCCGCTCCTGCCCAGGGAGCTCCTTCCCCACGTCCTCACGTGGCTCGCTCCAACTCCAGGCTGCCAATCCAATGGCAGGGCCTCCTCCAAAAGACCTCCCACGGCCACTCCGGCTAAAGGAACGCTCCGGCCGAGCCTCTGTGCCAGAGCCGGCGGCCAGTGCACCGCGCTGAACAGTGACTTCAGGTGACCTGCTTGTGGGCAAGGCTTCAACTGAATGAAGCCAGGCTCCGGTCCTCAGAGGTACCTCTGGAAAGTCAAGGGCAGCGGGCTGGATGCGGGAATGGAGGGGTGGCAGGAAGGGGTGGGGAGCAGAGAAGAGCAGCAAAAGCAAAACCTTTCATTGAGGAAGGAAAGGCTGGGTGGCCATGGATCTCCAGTACCTCTGGTTTCGTCTTCCATTCATTTGTTCATTCAACATCCTCCCCACACACGCATCTGCCAGGTGCCTCCCATTTGTCCAGCAGACACACACGCACACACACAGTGCTGGATGCACGGTGGAGCTCAGTAAATATTTGCAGAAAGAAAGAAGGACAGGGGAGAACCACTCTGCACCCTCTGTCTCTCTCTCCTCTCACCACGCTCGTCCTCCCGGGGCCGTCCCCTCTCTGGCTCTCCCCAGAGCCTGCTGCGGGCTTGCTGGCCAGCAGCAGACGACCTGTTCTCCGCACACACACACATGGTGACTCTTAATGACTCTGCCAACTCCAAAACTTGTTAAGTGACTCCACCTCGCTGGCAATCAATCTGGGGCTCCAATAGTGCCAGTTATTCAGGATCCTGTGCCGTGACACTACAAACAGTAACAGCTGGCTTGTTTTTGACAAAAAAAAACATGCAATGTGCTTTTTTAAAGTAATCACCTCACACCCAAATTATGGCATGCATCATGTCTCTGCGCCCCGGTGTGGTCTGCTTTCCACCGCTAGCTTCATCCTATCCAGCTTTTTTGTTTTGTTTTGTTGTTGTGAGCTGCCTGGCTCAGGAATACAACCCAGCCCGTCCTCTCTGGCCCTGGGACTCTGCGCCACCAGCCTGGGTCACCCCGATGCCTCCCCAGCCACACCAATCTACTCACCAAACAAGGCTGGGCTCAGCCTGCACCCCCCACTCCACTTGGGATGCAGTTTGGGGCCTCCCAAAACTTCCTTTACCCTCCCCAGCGTCCGTTCCCCCAGCCAGGTAAAGCATTGGGTTGCTTCTGAATAAGGCTGTCTGGGTTCAAATTCCAGCTGAGTGACCTTGGACATATAATTCATCCTTAGTTGTTCCACCTGTTAGATGGAAATGACTTCCCTCCTCTTGAGGCTGTGAAGGCCGAGTGTGGTCACACTTGTAACACACCTAGCCCAGGGACTGGGGGACCGAATGGGCACCCAATACACATGCATTGTGGTGCCCAAACCCAGACTGGGCAGGTTCACTTCTCTCTGGAATAGGTCTCCTCCACCCTCTAACTAGGCTGTTTCCTGAGGGCAGAGGTTCTGCCTTTTACCTGTAGGGCTCTGGCACCCTCCTCCCCAGGTCCGTCAGCCTGTGCCAGGCCTCCGGTTGGTCCTAGACCGTTTGCCTACCAAGAAAACCTAGCCCAGCTGCCCGGTGCTGGGCTCCCCTCTTCCCATCTCCATGCACTGCCCGCGATGAGGAGGAAGCCTTCAGGCTGAGGGCAAGTGCCCTGCCAAGCAGGGCTGGCCCGTCCCCACACCGCTGGATTGGCCGGAGCTGAACTCAGCATTGTTTTTCCATATGGTCTCCGGGACTGGAGAGAAGCAACCTTCGGGAAGGTCCCGCGAGAGAGTTAGAGGATGGCTCCACCCTTCGCTCCCCCCACCCCCAACTCCCCGGCCAGGACGGGTCCTACTGATACAGAAAAGATGCTTCAGGAGGGAAAGGGCTACACTTTTCCCTCACCCCTAACGCGCTCCCCTCACCCTTGCCTCTGCCTTTCCCCTGATCCACGCTCAACTTATTCAAATCGAGCCACTTTCATTTTTGTGCGGTTGGCTCAAAACCCAGGAAGCGACGCTGGCATCAGTGCCCGCTACACCTCCTTAAACCGGTGCTTGACTGGGAAACCCTGGGGCGGGGAGAAACTGGGGAGCCTCAAAAGCATGGCTACCTCTTTCAAATAAAAAGTTAAAACTCTTCAACCAGGAGATCGCTAATGTGAAACATGAACCCTGTTCATCTTTAGGGAGGCAGGAGGGGGGTGCGGATGAAGCGAAGGAATGGAAAGCCACAGAAATGAGACTTTGTGGTCCCAACCCCGGGGCTCACTCAGCACTGGGCACTTTTCCCAGCCCCGAACTTCTCAACCCTCTTTATGCCCACATTCCCGTCTTGTTTGTCCCCCAGGCCCTGGCACGGTGTGGTTCCCCGCGGGGCAACCAGCAGGCGGCCTTGGGCCGGAGGCCCGGGCACCGGGTTCCCCCGGGAGGGGGTGGGGTGGGCTTCGGGATAGACCAGGGCCAGGGACCGCCACGCGCGGAACGACCTTGGGCTGGGCGCAAAGCTCGGTTCCGAGGGAGCCCGCGGATCGCTGCCACCCCGGGGGTCGATGCCCTCCTCTCCCAGCCAGTGGGTGCCCCCGGAAGACCCAACAAAGCTTCGCGGCCCCTCTCCCGGCCCGTCCGTCCCTCGGGGCCGGGATGTCGCGACCCGGGAGCTCCCGGAGCGCCGGTACCTTGGCCGCAGGCGCCGCGCTGCAGGACGATGACCGGCGGCTGATGCAGCCGCTCGGAGCGACGGCTGGCGGCGCGCAGCTGGCATAGGTTGGTGTAGGTTTTGGCGTCGCTGCCGCACACCGGCTCGTTGCTGGCGCACACGCAGAGGCCAGACTGCGCTCGCCGCCGCACCGTGGCCGAGGCGGGCACCCCGAAGGGCACCACGCACTGCAGCCCCTCGCCGCAGGGGCCCTCTTGCAGGCCGCACTCGGCCCCCTCGGGCGCGCCGCACACCTCGCAGCAGCCACACGCGTCGCGGACGCGGCCGCCCTCGCAGGATCCCGGCGGTGGGGCGCAGCGCGCGGGGTCGCAGCGCTCGGGACACCCGGCGGCGCCCGGCGCCGAGCGTCCGGCCCGGGCCGGCTGCGCCGAGGCGGGCGCGGCGAGCAGCACCAGCAGCAGCAGCAGCAGCGGCGTCGGCGGCGGGAGGAACGGGGCGCGCGGGGGCTGCATGGCGACTCCGACGGCGGCGGCGGCGGCAGCGGGCTGGGCGAGGGCCGGAGAGCGGCTCCGGGCAGAGCGCGGGAGGGACTCGGGACGAGCGAGTGCGCGCGGCCGCGCGGCCCAGCCCATTGGCCTCGCGGCGGTGACGAGCCGCCTTGGGGACGGGCACGGCGCCCGGGAGGGGGGCCGACCGGATGGCGGGGGGGGCGGTGCGGGCGGCGGGGGGGCAAGCGGGCGAACCGGGGACCGCCTGCGGCGGGGCAGGGCGGGCGCGGCGGGGCTCGTGGGCGCGGGCGAGCAGGCGGGGCGGCGCGCGTGTGGGTCCGCCCGCTCGCGGGGCTCTGCTTCCCGGTCTCCGCTCCCCACGTCTCCGCTTCTCGCGGCTTTCTCCGCCGCCACTCGGGACCTTAAAACCAAAAAGAGGCTTCGCACAGAGGAACCCGCGCGGGGCCGGCGCGCGAGCGCCCGGGAAAGTTCCCGCAAACTGCCGAGTTGGGGACCCGCCCGGCCGCGGGAGGGGCCGTGGCTCAGACCACTGGCCGGGTCACGCGCTCCAGGGCAGGAAGGCGAACACCTCTCTGGAACTGACCCCGGCGCTCAGCACGCGCGACCGTGACCATGGACACCCCCCCCCCCAGCGAAGAAGGCGGGGCTCGCAGGGCTGGCACAAAGCCAGCGCCCAGACCCGGCGGCAAGTGAAAAAAAGCAGAGAGCAGAAATAGTTAGAATATAGTCTATTCTATAGTCTATAGAATATAGCCATTAAAAAGTTACAGGTGGGATGCGTGCTTGTTCCTGCCCAGAAGGGCTCGGGAAGGAGACGCGAGAGGCGGCGGGGGGCGGGGGTGGTCACCGGAGGGAGAAGGGTTTTGTACTGATTGAGTCTTTCTCCAAAAGCTATTAAATAAAAGGGCTCGCCTTTGATCTCCCACTCGAGAGTCTTCGGTGCATCATTTGGGACAGAAGTTAATCTAGCCGTGGCCTGGAGGAGCAAGGGCGACCCCGGAGGTGGTCCCCGTGCCTGGGAGGTGCTAGGCCCGCAGATGGGCAAAGCTGTCACCGGAGGACCCGGGAGGAGGAGGGCTTGGGCAGCCCTGAGCCAGGGCAGAGGCGCCCAGGGGTGGCTGGGTGGGCACTAGGCTGGCCTTAGAGGGAAGGTAGTGGTGGAGGCTTAGTGACTTTTTGCTGTTCTTCTGTATTTCGTTGTTCCCTTGGGTACGAACGGGGTATTTTTCCAACAAAAATAGTTTAAATGTAAAATCTGAATACGTATAACTCCCCCCCCACCCCCGCCACCGCAAAAGCACCTCCAAAATGTGAGACATGTTAGCGTCCAGGGTCCAGAGGGGTCCCTGGGCCCAAGAAACTGGCCAGCGGGAGGTCCACATCCGGGGCATGACAAGATGTTTTGGCCTTGTCCTGAGTGTCTGGACCACAGGGCAGTATTTCCTGAAGCCAGGACCTCACCTTGTGGAAAGGGAGGCCTGCGCTCAAAATTGACTCAGCCCTGGATTTGGGGGGTGTGGGAAGGGGTGATACCTCTGCTGATTAGAGGCTCTAAGTGCTCAACTGGCTGAGACTATCCAAAAAAGAGGAGCTTGGCCTGGCGTCACAGAGGAATAATATGCAAAGTCCATCAGGAAATTAAAAGACTCTCCCCGCTGTAGTCCAGCTAGCAGATGCGATAAACGGGCTCACCATGGTGAAGAGATTGGTGAAAACTTCTTTTCATCCAATGCTTGTATTTTACAGATGAGAAAACTGGAGGCCAGAAAGGGTAAGTGACTCCCAGGTCACACCACAAGTTCGGAGTGATAGAGCCAGCACACCTTCTAAACAGGCCGTGCCCAACGGCCCCCGTTCTCCACCCTCCAGCCAAGTGGCCAGACCGCAGAGTGAACTAGCTGATTCAAAGCAAAATGTGACCACAGCTTATCCAAGCTCCTTCCTGGCAGAAAATAAGTCCCTGAGTGACCCACTGAGTCCCCATCACCCTCTCCCCCCAATTCTTCACTCCATTCCCCCCCTACACTGCATTTACTTTGCTCCCCCAGTGCTGAATAACTTGCATTTTCTGGAACATACCTTCCTGTTTAAGGTTTCTCTGACTTAGCTCAAGCTCTCCTCTCTATCTGAAGTATCCTTCCTCCCCTCCCAGGGTAAGTTAGCATGACCTAGTGAAGCAGGTCGGAGCCATATCATCTGATGGGCTTGGATTCAGAATCCCACTCTGGCCCTTAATTCTGTAACTTTCTGCAAGTTGGATCTCAGGGACGCTCACCAGGAAAATGGCAGTGATCTTGGGTCTCCCTGGAGGAACTAATCAAAGTGTATTTTCAGCAATGAAACAACTGTGATGGTTCGCAACCTAAAAGAATTTTGTGATGGTGATGATCAGAAGTGCAGGCCACAGAGGCCACAGAGCTGATACACTAGGGAAGGAAGACAGCATCTCTTTGCTGTTGGAACCACGCTGGTGGTTTCATCACCAGGGGCCAACCAAGGGAGGAAGAGAAGACCAAGCCAAGCCTGAGAAGCAGAGAGAGACTCTGGTTGGAGAGAGTCTCTGGTTCAATTCCTGGATTGGGAAGTTCCCCTGGAAAGGAATAGGCTACCCACTCCAGTATTTTTGGGCTTTCCTGGTGGCTCAGACGGTAAAGAATCCATCCACAAAGTGGGAGACCTCAGTTTGATTCCTGGGTTGGGAAAGTCCCCTGGAGGAGGGCATGGCAACCCACTCCAGTATTCTTGCCTGGAGAATCCCCACGGGCAGAGGAGCCTGGCGGACTGCAGTCCATAGTGTGCAAAGAGTCAGACACGACTGAGCGACTAAACACAGCACAAAAGGCTTTAGAAGGACCAGGATTGCATCATGATCACCTCCCAGGTGTGAGTGCAGCTCACCCTCCTGCTCCAAGGATAACATGGGTCACCAAGGAGACAGCTTGAGTCAGGGACCCCAAGAAGACCATGGATGCCGAGTTAGAAAATTAAAGTCCCCCCAGAAGGATTATGGGGACCTGAACTATCCACACAGGAGGGTGTCATGTGTGTGCCAGCTGTGTGAGCAATAGGGCTCATGTGGAAGAGCACAGCACAAGTCAGGTGAAACCCGGCCCTGGGGGCCCAGCACTGACCTTCCCTTTGCCCCAACATCTTCATATTTAGAAAGAATGCTTTTGATCTGAAAGGGTTACTCCCTTCTTTCTCTCTCTCTCTCTTTTTTTCTTCCCCCTCTGATACCATTTATAAAGACAGTTTCTTAAAAGATGCAATTTTTGGATACATCATGAAGTCATTTCTCACTCACCGGGTCTTGGCACAGATTCCCAGAGAGGATTTTTCCGGAGAGAAGGGGCCAGTTCCAGAGCCACACAGGCGAGTTCCCGGCCATCCCCTCTGCAGGCCAGATTTGCTGCATGGAAGCTTTAATTCCGAACCAAGTCAAGTCTATTCATGAATAATGAACAATGAAACACCAGGGCTGCCAAAAACCTGGGTTAGGAAGTATGGCTTCTGAACTGGAACAGAGCATCCATGTCTGCACTTCCCAGAAGGAGAAAGATCTCCCGCCTGGGGCCTCCCAGGTACACGAAGGACCCAGAGTGGTGGTGTTGGGTGGAGGGGATTCTACTCTGTTTGCTCACCCCAAGGACCAGAAGCTAAGGAGCTGTGGCAATGCTTTTGACTCTTCCTGAAGTCTTACCACTCCCCTAGCCCCTACTTCCCTGGCCTCTCCATCTCAGTCACATGGAGTTCAGACTTCATGCGTCACGCTCTCCCCTACGCTGTCCTCTGGCCCCAGGGCAGCAGCTATCTGGGGCTCTCCCTGACACCCATTTTCGCCCTCTCTATAGTAACAGAATCCTGGCTGGGACATGCCACCCAGAAAAAAAGAAAAAAAGATGACTGCACTGGTTTGGGCTCCCTCCCCTCTGAGTACCAGCCAAACTCCCACTCCTTCCCTCCACTCCACCATCAGAACGCCATGACCTCTGGTGACCCAGGGACCCTGAGCCTGCTTCTCTGAAGACAGTCTCACATCCAATCAGTTTGTTTTGGTTCAAGAGAAGCTTCTTGAGTGTCTGCCACGTGTGGGCCACTCTGCTGACCACCTGAGATGTGATGGTGAATGACTGTGCCCCTCCCCACCAGAAACTCAAAGTCTAGAATTCCCTGCCGTGATGGAAGGTTTCCAGCTGCTGCCATCCAAGGTGGTCACCACCAACTGCATGGGTTGCTGAGCATTTGAAACGCTGCAAGTGGCAGCAAGGAACTAAATTTGATTTGTCTTTCATTTTAAGTCATTTAAGTGTAAATACCCACTTGAATGCAAGCCATGAGGTGCATGAAACTGGTGCAGGAGAGAGAAGGATGAGAAGAAAAATACTGGGGGTTGAAGGAGTTCTGTGAGGGGAAAATTGGGACGTTAGAAAGATGCAAACTGAGCTCCGTCTTGAAGGAGGGGGAGGACCAGGAGACACATTGTGGGGGAAGGGTGTGGCAGAGCGGAGGGAATATCATGAGTCCATCCAGATGAGGAAGTTCTCTAGTGTGGCTGCAAAGAGGAAAGGGGTCCCTCTGGGCAGGAGAGGCAGCTGAAGTGGAGGGGCCAGGCTGTGAAGGGCTCTGGCTGTCCTCTGAAGGAATTTGGGCTGGCACTGACACTGATGAGAAGTTCCCCAAGGCTTTTAAGAAGGTGTGTTTTGGCAAAATCACCCTGCTGCAGTATAGATGGTAGATTGAGTTTAAAAAGTGGATTCGGCAACACACATGTTAAAATACAGATACATTATTAGATTTTAGGTGAAGGAGCACTTCAAGTTATACTGAAGATGCAGTTATCATAACCTGATTGGATGAAAAGAGATTCCATCAGCTCTGTGAGACTTCCTTCACTTCAGCAAGGACCTCTTCAGTGCAAACCCCGTCTTCAGAAATAGTGCAAATGGGGTGGATGTTTCCAGTATTCTGGAGAACTTCTGAAACGCTTTCAAAATATTGAAGCGAAGTGAAAGTCGCTCAGTTGTGTCCGACTCTTTGCGACCCCATGGACTAGACAGTCCATGGATTTCTCCAGGCCAGAATACTGGAGTGGTAGCCTATCCCTTCTCCAGGGGATCTTCCCAACCCAGGGGCTGAACCCAGGTTTCCTGTATTGCAGGCGGATTCTTTACCAACTGAGCCACAAGGGAAATTTAAGATTTCTAATATCAAATCGCAAAACATTCGTGGCTATTTATTCAAGAAGGATCCTCTAGAAAACAACCCCAGATCTGGTTGCTGCTCTGTTTTCCTTCAAGCCTTCAAGATCTGTAATTCAGAATTTCCATTAATTTAGGCTAACCCATCCTCTAAATCAACGACAGGAGATCAACAGCCCATATGCCCTAATTGGCTCTTTCCAATATATTTGCTTTAAAAAGTAAAAGTGCATGGCACGTGATCAATTTTTCCCACTCTTCGTTTCACATATTGGGCAGACACAAGTTCAAATAGATCCACAGGCAGCCACCAATGGGTAGTGAATGACGGCTTGCCAATTTGCTGCTATTCAGGAGCAGCATGAAAAGCTGACCAAGGTCACATGTAGAACATGCTGCCTTTTAGGCAAGATTGTTTGCCTTTTTTTTACCCCCCGAGGGGAAAAAGGGAACAAGCGTTTTTTTGAGCATCAGCACATTGCCAGTAGTTTAAATATCCAAATCTTACAACAACCCTGTAACATAGGTATTATTATCACAACCTTGTTTTTTAACAAGGAAACTTGAGAGTTGGAAAAATCCAGTAAACTATCAAGGTCATAAGTGTTAGAGGGCTTCCCTGGTGGCTCAGCTGGTAAAGAATCCGCCTGCAATGCAGGAGACCTGGGTTCAATCTCTGGGTTGGGAAGATCCCCTGGAGAAGGGAAAGGCTACCCACTCCAGTATTCTGGTCTGGAGAATTCCATGGACTGTATAGTCCATGGGATTGCAGAGTCAGGCACGACTGAGCGACTTTCACTACACTTAAGTGCTAGAGGTGAGAATTGTCCCCAGATTATTCTGTCTCCTCCCCACTGTGTGTGATTAACTCTTCCTGGCCAGGCTGGAAAGAATTTCATGGAGGAAGTGACATTTGAAGGAGGCGCAGGACGAATGTCCTAAGGCACGGAACTATGATGAGGCTGTTGAAAGAGCCACGAGGAAGGAGCCCATTTGTCTAGACAGGTAGGAAATAAGAATGGGAAGGCAGGTGGGGGCAAGACTGTGAAAGTACACATGCTTGCTAAGAAGTTCGTATGAGTCAACACAAACCAGCACCTCGTCACAGAAAACAAACCAAAATGTAACCCCCCTGGTGGTGGGTTGATGACGTCACCTTTAGGTAGAGAAGGTAGCATCCTGTTGCCCCCTTGGGTTAGTCACAAAATGAACCCTGGAAAATATCATTCAGAAATCAGCTGGAAAAAACTCTTACTGGAAAAAAAGAAATCCGCCTTCTGAAAAGGGATTTTCTTGTTTTTTAAGAAAATATTTGTTTAACATTTAGGAGGCTTTTCAGGATGTATAGTATTTTTAAGGATATTTCATATTTTTATTGATGTATTTATTTTGGACTTCAGATGCCGAGGATTGAATAAATCATACTTCTAATATTTTTCCATCCCAGGCCCCTGTCTTGTTTTATGTATTTATTTTCATTTATTCACATTATCTATTTCTCCAGCTTCATTCCACCATCAGTCATTCTGATGGGTCATTGTGTATCTGTTTACTTGCACGTATTAGTGTAAATGGGTATTATTTTCGGTGCATGCATTTTTATTAAAGTATTATTGACATATAACATCATATTAGTCTCAGGTGTACAATATAATGATTCAGTATTTGCATATATTATGAAATGATGACCACAGTGAGTCAAGTTAACATCTGTCCATCATCATGGACAGTCACAAAAAATTTTTCCTGGGATGACAGCTTTAAAGACTTATTTTTGTTAACAACTTTCAAATATGTAATACAATATTATTAACTGTAGACACCATGTTGTATGTACATTACATCCCCAGGACTTATTTATCTTATAGTTGGAAGTTTGTATATTTTGACCCCCTTCATCCACTTGTGAACCACACATGATCCCCTTCACCTACATGGGACCAAGGTCACATATAGAACATACTATCTTTTAGGCAAGATTGTTCGACTTTGACTGAAGGAAATAAAGACTTTTTTTAAGGGAGGGGGCTTCAATCTTTGAGTTATCTCACCATGTAGGTACTAGAAAGGAAAGTGTTAGTCACTCAGTAGTGTCTGACTCTTTGCCACACTACAGACTGCAGTCCACCAGGCTCCTCTGTTCGTGGAATTCTCCAGGCAAGAATATAGAAACTATAAAACTCCTAGAGGAAAACATAGGCAAAACACTCTCTGACATAAATCACTGCAGGATCCTCTATGACCCACTTCCCAGAGTAATGGAAATAAAAGCAAAAATAAACAAATGGGACCTAAGTAAACTTAAGAGCTTTTGCACAACGATGGAAACTATAAGCAAGATGAAAAGACAGCCTTCAGAATGGGAGAAAATAATAGCAAACAAAGCAACTGACAAAGAATTAATCTCAAAAATATACAAGCAGCTCCTTTAGCTCAATTCCAGAAAAATAAACGACCCAATCAAAAAATGGGCCAAAGAATTAAACACACATTTCTCCAAAGAAGACATACAGATGGCTAACAAACACATGAAAAGATGCTCAACATCACTCATTATCAGAGAAATGCAAATCAAAACCACAGTGAGGTACCATCTCACCCCAGTCAGAATGGCTGCTATCAAAAAGTCTACAAACAATAAATGCTGGAAAGGGTGGGGAGAAAAAGGAACCCTCTTACACAGTTGGTGGGAATGCAAACTAGTACAGCCACTATGGAGAACAGTGTGGAGATTCCTTAAAAAGCTGGAAATAGAACTGCCATATGACCCAGCAATCCCTCTGCTGGGTATACACACTGAGGAAACCAGAATTGAAAGAGACACGTGTACCCCAATGTTCATCGCAGCACTGTTTATAATAGCCAGGGCACGGAAGCAACCTAGATGTCCATCAGCAGACGAATGGATAAGAGAGCCGTGGTACATATACACAATGGAGTATTACTCAGCCATTAAAAAGAATACATTTGAATCAGTTCTAATGAGGTGGATGAAACTGGAGCCTATTATACAAAGTGAAGTAAGCCAGAAAGAAAAACACCAATACAGTATATTAGCACATACATATGGGATTTAGAAAGATGGTAAGGATGACCCTATATTCGAGACAGCAAAAGAGACACAGATGTAAAGAACAGACTTTTGGACTCTGTGGGAGAAGGTGAGGGTGGGATGATTTGAGAGAATAGCATTGAAACATGTATATTATCATATGTGAAATAGATTGCCCGTCCAGGTTCAATGCATGAGCCAGGGTGCTCAGGGCTGGGGCACTGGGATGACCCTGAGAGATGGGATGGGGAAGGAGGTGGGAGGGGGGTTCAGGATGGGGAACACATGTACACCCATGGCTGATTCATGTCAATGTATAGTAAAAACCACTACAATATTGTAAGGTAATTAGCCTCCAATTAAAATAAATTAACTTAAAAAAAAAAGAGAATACTGGAGTGGGTTGCCATGCCCTCCTCCAGGGGATCTTCCCAACCCAGGGATTGAACCCAAGTCTCCTGCATTGCAGGTAAATTCTTTACCATCTGAACCACAAGTACCCATAAAGTGGGCAAAGTTCTATAAGCATTAAAAAACATTCAGTAAGTTTACTTATCAGTAGAATCTCTAATGTGCTTGGAAGCCAAAGTTTAAATTAACTTGATCTAGAAGACCCAGATTCTTTCTCTACAAATTTGAATTGTTACATATAACTGCCAAATTTGTTTGTTTTTAATTCTTATACTAATAGGAACCATGAGATATCTAAAGCTGTGAGAATATGAAAGAATCATGCGACTTTCTCCATGTCAAGTCTAGTTAACCTGGACCAGAAATTGCAGGCAGCTGAGGTCTTGGCTTCCATCAGTGTAACCCCAAGCCCTGCCACCAGCTTGAGTGGTTGCCCAGATGGCCTTCTACAAGCTTTGGAATTCCACTCACCGAGTCACATTCTCCCACCCAGGCCATCTTCCTATTTCCTTTGTCTGGCACATTGTAGGCACACTGGTCATACCTAAGTGGTCTAGTAGTTTTCCCTACTTTCTTCAATTTAAATCTGAATTTGGCAATAAGGAGTTCATGATCTGAGCTCCTTTGTTCAAAAAACCAAGATCATGGCATCTGGTCCCATCACTTCATGGCAAATAGATGGGGAAACAATGGAAACCGTGAGAGACTTTAATTTTGGGGGCCCCAAAATCACTGCAAATGGTGACTGCAGCCATGAAATTAAAAGACGCTTGCTCCCTGGAAGAAAAATTATGACCAACCTAGACAGCATATTAAAAAGCAGAGACATTACTTTGCCAACAAAGGTCCATCTAGTCAAAACTATGGTTTTTCTGGTAGTCATGTATAGATGTGAGAGTTGGGCTATAAAGAAAGCTGAGTGCCGAAGAGTTGATGCTTTTGAACTGTGGTGTTGGAGAAGACTCTTGAGAGTCCCTTGGACTGCAAGGAGATCCAACAAGTACATCATAAAGGAAATCGGTACTGAATACTCAGTGGAAGGACGGATGCTAAAGGTGAAGCTCCAATACTTTTTGGCCACCTGATGCGAAGAACTGACTCATTGGAAAAGACCCTGATGCTGGGAAAGATTGAAGGCAAGAGGAGAAGAAGGTGACAGAGGATGAGATGGTTGGATGGCATCACCGACTGGATGGACATGAGTTTGAGCAAGCTCCGGGAGTTGGTGATGGGCAGGGAGGCCTGATGTGCTGCAATCCATGGGGTCACAAAGAGTCAGGCACAACTGAGTGACTGAACTGAAGTGAGGCGCACTAGAAATAATTTGTCATGATTCTTGATTCACCAGCTGTAGAGAACGTATAACTTTGAATAACTAAAAACAGAAAAGGGCTGGTCTTTCCTGGACTTCCCTGTAGCCATAGCTACTAGGCCAGGGGGTCTCAAACCTGAGCATGGTTTAGAAGTACCTGGATGGCTGGTGAAAACTCAGATGGCTGAGCTCCACCCCCGTCCCCCCCCCCCACCCCCGATGTTTCTGATGTGATGGGGCTAAATCGAAGTTGGAAAGAACAGGGCAGAAATGGCCACTGCTCGAATTTATTTATTTAGCTGTAGCAGAGAGACATCTTTCCCTAGGTCACATAAAGGTGCCCTGGGGGATGGGACATTCTGAAAACTCTGCTCTAAATCAATGGTGACCTCGGAATTAATGGTCCTCATTGATGAGAGGAGGCAACAGAGATCCTGATATCCAATAGAATCATCTGTAGAGCTTTTTTAAGATGCTGGTGCCTAGAAATTTGGCAAAACTTGGATACATTCAGTTACTGATAGTATTGAGTCGATGTTGATTTTCTGATTTTGTTTTTTTTTTTTATTTTATTGTTATTTTTTTTAACACCAAAAACATTTGGCGTTGGGGTATAGACGACTACCAGTGCTGTGATAGTTTCAGAACAGCGAAGGGACTTTGATCATTTTACTGTGGTTGCATAAGAGAAAGGTGGTTTTTGTTTTGTTTTAAGAAAATACACACTGGAATATTTAGAGGTAAAGAGCCTTCATGTCTGCAAGTCTTAAATGATTCAGAGATGAAGAATGATCAAGCATGCATAGTTAACATTTGGGGAATCTAGGCTAAGGGTTTTGTACTATTTTTACAGTTTTTCTCTAAACCTAACATTATTTCAAAATTTAAAAAGTTAAGGAAAAAAAGCACCAGTAAGCACATGAAAAGATTCTCAATATTGTTATTCATCAACAAATCAATGCCACAATGAGATGCCACTTCACAGTCACTAGGGTGGATAGAATTGAAAAGTCAGATGATAACAAAAGATGGCAAAGATGTAGGGAGATGGGACCCCTCATATATTACTACTGGGAATGGAAATTGGTACAGTCACTTTGAAAAAGAATCCATCTGTTGCACAAATAATTAAATGGAGTTAGAGACAGCACTTTGCCAAAAATATAGTCAAAACTATGATTTTTCTAGTAGTTATGGATGTGAGAGTTGGACCATAAAGAAGGCTGAGCACAAAAGAATTGATGCTTTCGAATTGTGGTACTGGAGAAGACTTTTGAGAGTCCCTTGGATAGCAATGAGACCAAACCTATCAATCCTAAAGGAAATCAGTCGTAAATATTCATTGGAAGGATTGATGCTGAAGCTGAAGCTCCAATACTTTGGCCACCTTATGTGAAGAGCTGACTCATTTGAAAAGACCCTGATGCTGGGAAAGATTGAAGGTGGGAGGAGAAGGGGACAACAGAGGATGAGATGGTTAAATAACATCACCAACTCAATGGACATGAATTTGAGCAAACTCCAGGAGACAGAGGAGGACAGAGGAGCCTGGCATGCCGCAGTCCATGTTACATGCTATAACATGGATATCCTTGTGAAAGATTCACAAGACCTTCCGTGGGGTTACTGGATACGTTGCCCTAAACGAAAGAAGTCAGTCACAAAAGACTGTATTATATGCTTCCATTCACACGAAAAGCCTAGAACAGGGAAATCTAGAGACAGAAGGTAGGTTCCTAGCTGTGAAGAGGACAAGGAGATAGAGAGGTAATAGCCAAAGCATACAAGGTTTCATTTTGAAAATATTACAAAACTGACTATGTGTGATGGTTGCACATGTCTATGAAGATACTAAAACCCACTGAATTGTACACTTTTCTAAGGAGAATGGGATGCTATTTTAATTGTATCTGAATAAAACTGTTTGTTTTTTTTTAAAAAAAAACCCTCTGGGACGTGGTTGAAAATCCCTGGTGTCTAGTTTTCAGGGTCTTCCAAGAACTCTAATGAGCAGCCCAGCTGACGACCGCAGGCCATTCCTATATATTGACACTATGCGAACACGTTTAAACCATCCAGTTATTCTATAATCAGGGTAATATCCCTAGAGATCCAAAATTCGGTGGCACTGGGAATTCCATTTGTCTAAGCCACAGCCCTTCTTTAATCAGCCAAACTGTGTTTGATGGGTCGTCCCATGCCATTCCCCCGCCCCACTTCAAGACTGGAAGCTTCCTGCATCAGCTGCCTGGCCTGCCCATTGAGCCAGACAGCGCCAGCCACATAGCAGACACTGGGCTCATGCTGGCTGACTTGGAGATGCTTGCTCGCAGCTGAAGCCAGGTATTACATTTTCATCTTAATTTTCCTTTACTTTCTTCCACATGGTTCCGTCTTTGATGTGGCCTCCAGCAGTCACTACCGCACTCCTGGATGCTGATGGCGGGGCACCAGCCACATGTTATCCGTGATGACTCACGAACGAGGTACTTTTCCACTGGGCCCGAGGCCACAGCCCCTCCTCCACTCCATCCTTCTGTAGTCACCTCACCCTGCGGAGACTCCCGTCTCTCTCTCCTCCTGGACTCCACTTCTTAGGGACAGTTTCTGGGCGCTCAAGCCTAGCCATTGCCTGGCATTCTGTTATTAAATTGATTCTCTATTCCTTTAAAAAAAAAAAAACAATAACCACCACTTTTAGAAATCAGACCTGCAAGCTGAGTCTCCATCTGCCTTCCTGACCTGTAGCTTCATAGGAGAGGAGGGAGAAAAAAAACAGAACTCTCAACTGGAGGAAGACTGAGCACGACTCCTTCGATCATTCAAAGGGATTTCAGGAAATCCTCCCGCTAACAGCCCAATTTCCCTAGCTTGAGACTCAAAAGGAAACAGAAGAAAGACCCCAGGGGGTTACTTATACCCCGAACAAGAAATGCAGGATATAAAACTGTGCATGCTGTTTGCCCCCGATTGTTTTTTTTTTTTTTAAAAAGAAAAAGATCATCAGACGCAAACCTGGAAGGAACAAAGTCTGAATGTTAACAGTGGTCCATTCTGGGTGGAGGCGTGACAAGTGATGGAAGGTAGTTTCTGCTTCTTTTTATTTTTTGTACTAACCATTAATATGAGGGGAGAGAGGAGTCGAAGGAAGGAAATGTCAAGAAAGCCAAAGCTCTGTAGGGGGGCAACCTGCCCAGTCGTGCTCTCCTGGGGCCTGCCAGCTGTAGGCTGTGCTCCACTCCTAGCGGGCTGGGGTCACTCCTAGTCCCTTAGGCATTTCAAACACCTTGTCGCTCCTCTGAGCTCAGCTTCTGCCCCATCCATGACTGCTTTCCATCCATGACTGGACACGGAATAAAAAGTGTCAAGTGCTTAGCACCAATTAAATGCAAAAATCTTGCAGAGTGTTCCAAAACTATATTTTCTGACATTTTTAATATGAGGGTGCCTTTATAAGTTTTTTAATCTATCAGAACATCTCTACATCTTTTTTTTCAAGATTTGTTTTGATGTGGATCGGTTTTAAAGACTTTATTGAATTTGTTACAATATTGCTCCTGTTTTATGTTTTGGTTTTTGGGCCACGAGGCATGTGGGATCTCAGCTTCCCAACGAGGGATCGAACCCACTCCCGCTGCTCTGGAAGATGAAGTCTGAACCACTGGACCACCAAGGAAGTCTTCCTACATCTTTAAAAAATAAAAAAGCTTAACGTCTTTCAGATATCTGAAATATCAGTTATTTTCATATCTGAAATAAAGTCAAAGTGTCGCTCAGTCGTGTCCAACTCTTTGCAACCCCATGGACTATAGCTCTCTGTCCATAGGATTTCCCAGGCAAGAATACTGGAGTGGGTGGCCATTCCCCTCTTCAGGGAATCTTCCTGACTCAGGCAGGGATCGAACTCATGTCCCTTGAGTCTCCTGTGTTGCAGGCAGATACTTTACCATCTGAGCCACCAGAGGAGCCTTTGGTATCTGGACGTGGTTTACCCCTCCAGTTCTGTTTTCCCTGCTTCACTGTCACCATTCCTAAGGGCCAGTGCTCTGTGTCCCCATGCAAGAAATTGCCCTTGCAAAATCTACAGAGGTGGCAACTCCCAGGATACCTTTGAAGATGGTGTTTGGATATCACAGCATAATTTGACAATAATCAGAACTGCTGCATATTGGCATACAAATGAAAGTATAGATCAGTGGACCAGAAAGGAGCCCAAATCAGATTCATGTAGAAATCACCTGATTTCACAAAGGCATAACTGCAATTAAATATGTTATTTTCAATAAATGGTGCTAGATTAATTGGCTGTTCATGTGGAGGGGAAATGAACATTGGTCCCATACAGACATAAAATGTAATTAATCCAAAGTGGATCATAGACCTAAATTTGAAAAATAAAAATAAAGAGGCAGGGGTTGTATGGAGAGCCTAACCATTTACTATCTGGTCTTTTACAGAAAAAGTTGGCAACGTCTCACTTAGACAATCAATAAAAGGATAAGTCAAGGCCTAATTTGCAGCATTTGCCAATGGTGTAAATACCCCCACCAAGCTGCCAACATGACATCACTGAATGTGGAATAGGGGTGAGAGAGGGCACAGCATCCCCTCAGGCCCAGGAGTTGTAAATAACCCCTAGAGCATGGGCGAAAGCAAAGTGCGGTAAAACTAGAAAGCGATGAGCTTGAGTTTTTATTACCTTTGTTCCTAATGAAATTTATGTAATTTTAAGTTTATAAGTCTAATTTTCAACTATAGCTGTTTGGCAACAGCCAGCTTGCACAATTACCCGAAACTCACAATTGACTCTCCAGAGCCAGCCCCAGCACCTCACCGACTGGAGTGACTCATGGCCAGGCAGACAGACGTCAGCCCTCTGGGCCGGGTCCACACCAGGCTCTGCAGAACTGGGGAGAAGGCCCTTGTCTGCACCCACTCTGCCGTCTGGCCCTAAAGCAGAAGCATCTCTTATCATCCTATCTCCAAAGGCAGATGTTACTCACAGCCTTCTCTGTGTTTAGAGCCCACACCCAGGCTTCCTCTCTCATGGTGCACAGGGCCTCCTATCCACAACCTCCTTCTCCCCAAATGCAGCTACCAGGAAGATCCCTGGGGGCGGGAAAGACCCATCTGCCCAGATTCATCAAACACAGGTGGTGTCTCTTCTCAGGTGAACGAGCACCTCACAATACGATAAACTTGATGTAATTCCAATTTTTAAAAAAAAGGTAGGATATTTTTGAACTCCAAAATAAAGATCCAGAAGTTCAAAAATTGAATAGAAAAATATTTATGTGCTATTAAAATGTATTATTCATTGTAATTGCTCATATGATTCTGGCAGAGAAATACCCATATTCAGGTTACAGGAAGTTCAGAAATGCACTCCACTATGAGTGATTATCATATCAGGGCCTCCCTGTAGCTCAGTTGGTAAAGAATCTGCCTGTGATGCAGGAGACCCTGGTTCAATTCCTGGGTTGGGAAGATCCGCTGGAGAAGGCATAGGCTACCCACTCCAGTATTCTTGGGCTTCCTTTGTGACTCAGCTGGTAAAGAATCCACCTGCAATGCTTGAGACCTGGGTTCGATCCCTGGTTTGGGAAGATTCCCCTGGAGAAGGGAAAGGCTACTCACTCCAGTATTCTAGCCTGGAGAATTCCATGGACTGTTAAAGTCCATGGGGTCACAAAGAGTCGGACATGACTGAGCGACTTTCACTTTCATGAGTGATTAGTGCTAGAACCTGAATGTCTGTGTTCCCCAAAATTCATGTGTCAAAACTTGACCCTCAAGGAGATGTGCTAGGAGGTGAGGCCCTTGCAATGTGGTAAGTCATGAGGGTTCCACTCTCGCCCCTATAAGAGATGCCCAGGAGTTCCCTCCACCACAAGAGAAGAGTCAGGAGACATCCGCCTATGAACCAGGAAAATGATTCTTACTAGACACTGAGACAGCTTGATCTTGGACTTCTCAGCCTCCAGAATGGTGAGAAATAAATTTCTATTGTTTATAAGCCACCCAGTCTAAAGTATTCTGTTGTAGCCACCCAAGCTAAGACACTGATAAAAGCCTTATTTCAAATCAGTGGGAAGAAATAGATTTTAAATACTAACCACACAGAGAAAACTGGACGAACTCCTGTGCTTGTGTTAAGGATACTGGTCCCATCTCACTCAGCTTCTCTTGCAACTTGTAACACATCCACATGACAGGAGCTTCTGAATAGTCTATGTCAAGAAGGTTCTCTGGCTCAGAAAAGGTGACATGCTTCTTTCCATCAAACAACAAAGACTTCTAGAACTCAACATCTGGTTCTTCCATTGCCAGGAGGCTGAGCTAGATGGTGTAAGCACCTTTTTAGATTCTTGGTAAAATTCTGTCTCTATAGAAGATATCAGGCTTCCCAGTTGGCACTAGTGGTAAAGAACCCGCTTGCCAGTTCAGGAGACCTAAGAGACTTGGGTTCGATCCCTGGATTGGTAAGATCCCCTGGAGAAGGAAATAGCAACCTGTTCCAGTATTCTTGTCTGGAGAATCCCATGGACAGATGAGCCTGGTGGTCTACAGTCCATAGGGTTGCAAAGAGTCGGACACAACTGAAGCGAGTTGTGTCCGACTCTGTGCAAACCCATAGACAGCAGCACAACAGGCTCCCCCGTCCCTAGGATTCTCCAGACAAGAACACTGGAATGGGTTGCCATTTCCTTCTCCAATTCATGAAAGTGAAAAGTGAAAGTGAAGTCGCTCAGTCGTGTCAGACTCTAGCGACCCCATGGACTGCAGCCCACCAGGCTCCTCCATCCATGGGACTTTCCAGGAAAGAGTACTGGAGTGGGGTGCCATTGCCTTCTCCGTTAGCACCCATAGATGATATCAAACAAAGAAAAATTTTTATTCCTATTTGAGTGTAATCTCTCAAAGTAGGTGGTTCCAGGTAGCCTTTCTCAGTGGGGTTCCTTAACTGAACCCCAAAACCCAGATGGTGATGTGGGTTGACTGTATTCTCAGTTCTCCTAAGGAGATGCCTAGGAGAGAATTCATCACACACAATGGATGCTTTAGGGCATGATCTCAAACTATTGGCACTAGAATCGCCTGGAGGTGTTAAAACAAATTGCCGGTCCCCTCCCTACAGGCACTGGGGAGGGACAGATAAGTTGCATGTCAAGTTCTCTGATGATGATGATGTTTGACCACACTTTTAAGAGCCACTGCTTTCAAGAATTAGAGTTTACTTTCACTGCAGGCTCAGAAGAGCCATTGGGTGATTACGGGTGACCTGAAAGTCAATGTAAAATTGAACGTGATGAGTGTGAAAGGGACCCTTGACCTCCAACAGCTGGGTGTGACTGCTGAAATCATGCATACTTGAGTATTTTTACAGAACTGAAAGATGGTAACAGTAACCCTGTGTACGAGACAGCAAAAGAGACACTGATGTATAGAACAGTCTTATGGACTCTGTGGGAGAGGGAGAGGGTGGGAAGATTTGGGGGAATGGCATTGAAACATGTAAAATATCATGTATGAAACGAGTTGCCAGTCCAGGTTCGATGCATGATACTGGATGCTTGGGGCTGGTGCACTGGTATGACCTAGAGGGATGGTATGGGGAGGGAGGAGGGAGGAGGGCTCAGGATGGGGAACACATGTATACCTGTGGCAGATTCATTTTGATATTTGGCAAAACTAATACAATTATGTAAAGTTTAAAAATAAAATAAAATTAAAAAAAAATAATACCAGGATCTGTTTAAATTTTGCTTACTGTCTTATTTACTTCTTTTTGGGGCCAATCTAATCAACAAAGAGCTAGATTGGGGTGTTTCCATTTTCTAATCTCTTCCAAATTTTGAAGTCATTGGGTTTTTTTGTGTTTTTTTTTGTTTTTTTTTTTTTAAGACTACAGTGGTGAGAGAAAAAGCTATATAATCAGCCCAGAGTTTAAGAACAAAATCTTAAATTGAATTCCAGTTCCAATTAACTGAATTGAACATTGGCACAGAAGGGAGAGGCAATCAGGTATTTTGGGGTCATCATGGCTTGTGTTGTGGGGAAGGTGAGAGAGCAAGTTCAACATCTCAAGGAGAAAGTTGCATCTTAATGGAAATTGAACAATGAGTGGAATTAAACATCTAGAAGTGGCATTCAGGCAGAATGACAGCAAGAATGGCAGGGAGGTGGGAAAATCAGGAACAAAAGAATGATTCCGTGGACCTGTTGTGCAGGAGACACAAGGAGCAGTATCAGGAGGTGGAACTGTGAGGGCCTGAAGCTAAGAAGTTTAAACACTTTCCATAAGGAGAGTGTTTCTCAAGTGGGAAACCCAGACTTGTTCTCCTGGGATCACTGATTCCTTATGAGAAATTATACATGTCACACTTGAATTTTTAGAAGACCCTGATATTTGATTTGGGCTTCCCTTGTGGCTCAGCTGGTAAAGAATCCGCCTGCAATGCAGGAGACCTGGGTTCGATCCCTGGGTTGGGAAGATCCCCTGAAGAAGGGAAAGGCTACCCACTCCAGTATTCTGGCCTGGAGAATTCCATGGACTGTATAGTCCATGCGGTCAAAAAGAGTTGGACACGACTGAGTGACTTTCACTTTTCACTTTCACTGACATTTGATTTAGATGCTTTCCTCATACCTGAATCAGTTCAGTCCCTCAGATATGTCCGACTCTTTGTGACCCCATGTACTGCAGCACATCAGGCTTCCCTGTCCATCACCAACTCCCTGAGCTTGCTCAAACTCATGTCCATCAAGTCAGTGATGCCATCCAACCATCTCATCCTCTATTGTCCCCTTCTCCTCCCACCTTCAATCTTTCCCAGCATCAGGGTCTTTCCCAATGAGTCAGTTTTTCACATCAGGTGGCCAGAGTATTGGAGTTGCAGCTTCAGCATCAGTCCTTCCAATGAATCTTCAGGACTGGCTTCCTGTAGGATTGACTGGTTTGATCTCCTTGCAGTCCAAGGGACTCTCAAGAGTTCTTCCAACACCACAGTTCAATAGCATCAATACTTCAGCACCCAGCTTTCTTTATAGTCCAACTTTCACATCCATACATGACTATTGGAAAAACCATAGCTTTGACTAGATGGACCTTTATCAGTAAAGTAATGTCTCTGCTTTTTAAAATGCTAAGTTGGTCATAGCTTTTTTTTCAAGGAGCAAGAGTCTTAATGTCATGGCTGCAGTCATCATCTGCAGTGATTTTGGACCCCCCAAAATAAAGTCTCTGTCTCCATTGTTTCCCCATCTATTTGCCATGAAGTGATAGGGTCAGATGCCATGATCTTAGTTTTCTGAATGCTGAGTTTTAAGCCAGATTTTTCATTCTCCTCTTTCACTTTCATCAAGAGTCTCTTTAGTTCCTCTTTGCTTTCTGCCATAAGGGTAGTGTCATCTGCATATCTGACGTTATCGGTATTTCTCCTGGTGATTTTGATTCCAGCTTGTTCTTCATCCAGCCCGGCATTTCACATGATGTACTCTGCATATAAGTTAAATAAGCAGGGTGACAATATACAGCCTTGACGTATTCCTTTCCCAATTTGGAACCAGTCTGTTGTTTCATGTCCAGTTCTAACTGCTGCTTCTTGACCTGCACACAGATTTCTCAGGAGGCAGGTAAGGTGGTCTGGTATTCCCATCTCTTGAAGAATTTTCCACAGTTTGTTGTGCTTCACATAGTCAAAGGCTTTGGCGTAGTCAGTAAAGCAGATGTTTTTTGGAACTCTCTTACCTGAATTCTCACACCTGAATACCACCACTTTATTTTAGGGTCCTTGTTTGTGTCTGTAATTATCTTGGTGTCAAATAAGAATCAGATATCACAACTTGTCATATAAATGAAGTATTCGTGTTAGTTCATTTATTTTGAAGACACAGTGAGTTCTTGTCCTGTATATTTTGCTCAGCTCATGCAAATACATTTGAAAACTTGTCTAATTTTCTAGGAATATTATTTATTAAAATGAATTCTAGAAAAGATTGGTTCTAAGTGCATCAATTTTCATGGAGGAAATGAGGTTGTCAGGATGCACCCCCACAAAAGGGTCTAGAATGTTTAATGGGGAAAGTTCACCAACTTTTTAATCATTCCAATTCTTTTCAAGTTGTTCCAAAACAGTTTAGAAGAAGACTATCTATTAAGTTTTTTCCATGAAGCTATTTTAACACCACAAAACCTACAAAGACTAGACCCATACAGAAGAAAAGTACAAACCAGTATCACTTGTATTTATGCAAAAATTCCTGATAAAATTATAGCAAACAGAAGCAGCTTATTTAAATATAACATATCCTGACCAAATGGTATTTATTTCCAAAATGTAATGATGGATAATAGGAAATGAATTAATATGATTCATCAAATTAACTGATCTAAGGAGAGAAACAAGATTATTTCCACGTTAGTCACTCAAGTTGTGTCAGACTCTTTGCAACCCCATGGTCTGTAGCCCGCCAGGCTCCTCTGTCCATGGAATTCTCCAGGCAAGAATACTGGAGTGGGTTGCCATTCCCTTCTCCAGGGGATCTTCCTGACCCAGGGAATGAACCTGAGTCTCCTGGATTACAGGCATATTCTTCACCCTATGGGCCATCAGGGGAGCCCAACAGATACTGAAGGTATTAATAAAGTTTAACTGTCCTTCTTCATTTAAAAAAATAAAATATGAATAGTTGAATCAAATGTTCCCTTCAGTGGGAATCCAGCACCATGCCCTTCAGTGGGAATCTAGAGGGCTTTTCAAAACAGGAGCATGACAAAAATGACTGCGATGACCTGTTATTTAACTGTAACCTGCAACTCATGAGCACAGGCTCAAGTGGGCTCTCAGAACTGCCAAGATGTCCTCTATGTCCCTGGTCCCTTCCTTCTCCACAAGCAGGGACAATTCACATCTCCTCTTTCCTCAGCCTCATAATACTGCCTTCCCCATCTCACTCATCGCTGAGGATCACTTCCTGATTCACTGAGACTTCCTCCCACCCATGCCTCTGCTTACTCTGCCCTCCTACCACAGACAAACATCGATGTTGTTGTATAAAAAGTCAAGCCCTCTACTTGTGCACTAGATTCCCTCTCATCTCCCCGCCAGACTTGGTTCCAACAATCCTTCCCATCTCCTACATCATCAGTCTTCCTTTTGCTATTGGGTCATCCCATCAACCAAATGCCAGTATTCCATCTTAAAACAAAACAAAACAAAACAAAACTTGATTCTGCTTTTGCTAACAGCAAGCATCCCACTTCTCTGCTCCTGTTACAGCAAAACTCCTCACAGCAGCTGTTTGGCTTCACTCCACCAAAACTGCTCCTATCGATTCCCAGTGGCCTCCACATGGACAAACCCAATTTCTCAGCTGGCTTCTTACTAGACCTGTGAGCATCATTGACACGTTTGACCCCTTTTCCTTGACTCATATGTGTCCCTTGGCTTTCGGTTGACCAGTAACCACACCTTTTCATTTTCCACCACTGGTTCCTCTTCTGAGCTCTCAGCATTGGAATGCCCCATCCATTCTTTGGTCCTCTTTTCTTCTTTCTTCGTCCCTCTAATCCAGTCTCGTAGCTTCAAACGCCATCTAGTATGTTGAAGGCTCCCCAGTTTTTATCTCCAATGAAGATTTCCCTCCATTCCAAATCTGTATATCAAACTGCCTTCCTGATGTTTCTCCTTGGTATCTAATAGTCATCTCAAACCATCACACTCAATACTTCAGTTACAGCCTCTGCATGCAAACCTATCCTACCTGCAATCTTTTTTACTTCAGATCATGGACTACGTGTTTCTCCAGTTGTTCAGGCCACAGGACTTGCCTTCACCTCTAATACATCACCTCCTTTCACTCGTCATTTCTAATCCATTAGGAAATCTTCCACCTTTGCAATACAGACAGGCAAAAGGAGAGTGAGAAACAAGGATAGTGCTAACATGAGGCAAGACGAGAAGCATGGTGTATATGAAAGTCACAAAGGAAAAGATGTTACTGGGACCAATGGTCTCTACTTGGAAATAATAATAAGGATCCACAGGGAACAGAGTAAGTTCAAGTCGTGAAGTTACCAAAGACAGGCAAAAATGAGCCTGAGGTGGTTAAGTTCCTAAATCATGAAGTGTGCGTGTGTGCTCAGTCATGTCCAACTCTGCGACCCTGTGGACTGTAGCCCGCCAGGCTCCTCTGTCCATGGGATTCTCCAGGCAAGAATACCGGAGTAGGTTGTCATTTCCCATTTCAGGGGATCTTCCTGACCCAGGGATGGAACCCACGTCTCTTGCATCTCCTGCATCGGTAGGTGGATTCTTTGCCACTGTACCATATGGGAAGCCCATGGCAAGTTCCCCACATTCCCACCCACTCAGCCATTCTCCTGTCTCCCCCACCCAACGCTGACCAATGCTAAAGAAAACCAGTATGACAGGGTAAAGGGGAAGGGAGAAAGGGGCAATGAAACTTCAAGAGAACAATTTAAATTTTATGCATCAACTTGGATACTTCAAATTTCAGATCAACATTTCCAAATTTACTGCTGGTCATGTAATTTTTATTTTTTCTCTCCTGGGACCTTTCCAAGTCCCCAGTACTTTGGCCACCTCATGCAAAGAGTTGACTCATTGGAAAAGACTCTGATGCTGGGAGGGATTGGGGGCAAGAGGAGAAGGGGACAACAGAGGATGAGATGGCTGGATGGCATCACTGAGTCGATGGACTTGAGTCTGGGTGAACACCGGGAGTTGGTGATGGACAGGGAGGCCTGGCGTGCTGCGATTCATGGGGTCGCAAAGAGTCGGACACGACTAAGTGACTGATCTGATCTGATCTGATCATCTTCTTAGGTTCCCTGTGCACTTCATACTGTACACTGAAGACACCAATTTGACCTGACTTTATCAGAAGTTCCAAAGTTTCTCCACATGGAAAAACACCTCATTCTCACCTTACACCCAGTGACTATAACCAGTTTCCACACTCTTTCCAATTCAAGAATTCAACATCCTAAAGCTATTTTAAAATCCTTATTTTGGTAACCTTATTAATTTATATAATGGCAATGTCAGGGCTTAAAATCTTTCAGGGAGGTTATGATCAGGATATTTATCTACTATTGATTCTCAAATATTAGATGCAAATGCATGTATAAAGAAATCTATCATTTGAAATATTATGGTTCTGAAAAACACTGAAAATAAGTTGAAGGAAAGTTCAACTCCTTGGAGATAGTACCATATAAACAGAGCAATTCTCAAGACTTCTACTGTGGCAGCAATACCATAATGGTTAAGAGCCCAGATCTTGGAATAAAAAAGACTAGATTTTAAACCTAATGTGAATTTAATCAAATGACTTTTATTTTCCTCCTGTAAAATGGGAGGTAAATGTGATTATAAAAGGGCAACAATGAGAGATCCTTGTGGTGATGGCATTGTTCTGTTTTATGGGTAGAACTGAGTGACGGGTATACAAGAGCCCTGGATGATTACTTACAACCTCATAGGAATCTATGCTTATTTGCAAATAAAAGGTTTAAAGTCACTCACAAATGTTGCATTAAATTTTATATTAATTTCTAAGTCATCCTAGGCAATTACATGTTTTAATTTTCTAACTGAAATAAAGTGAGATTTCAAATTACTTCAAATTTAACAATGATATAACCAGAAGGTGGCGCTATTACTCCATGAATATGCCACATCACAGACCTAGGCCTTGTCACAAAAATACCACACTAGGACCTTATGGATCAAAATCGTAAATGCAACAGTAAATTGCACTGAATGCTGTAAATTCAGCAGTATTAATACATGTCTTAAATGAAGTTTGACAAAAACGTGATTTTCATAAGTCATTAAAAAATAAACTCATACAATCAATTCTAGACCCGCTTAACAGGGAAGTTGACGTATGGCAAATACAAACCCATCTAAGTGAGTTTACAGCCATGTCCTGTGTGAAATGTCAAACCCCCCCCCCATAACAAGGAAGATTGTTATCAAATCTGGTACTAAGCTGTTACATCATTCCATTTTTATATGAACATTTTCTGCCTCACTGTTAGAACTGTTCATACAGACACAAGTACGGCTTTAACTAGAAGTAAAAAGACTGAGAAAGGGATCTTTTTCCTTTTTTGTAAAAGTAATGAAGTTTTTAGAACTTTCTCATTTTTTTAATTTAAAAACATTTAAAATACTTTTCAGAGAAAGAAATTAAGTTGCACCAGTTCATATATCCTTATCCAGTTTCATTAGATGCTGGATACACAGCAAAGGTGGACTATTTGTTATTAGTGGCAGGTTTGCGAGAAGCAGCCTCCAACACTTAATGGGGTGTTTTTACGAGTCGTGTCCACAGCCCACGTGTGGATGAGCACGTCCTATGCACTCCTTTTTAGTCATCTCACACCCATCTAACTAATAACCACGCAATACAAGTGCAGCCCAGATGATTCAAACGATGCTTTGAACCCAACATTGTTGATACTGCCTTTGAGAATGTTTTCTAATGAAGCAAAAATAAGCTCATTTTCCCCAAAACACTCATCTTTTCTTGCACAATTTCTTATCAAGTCATGCCTTTCCAAGGCTACCAACTAATTAGCCTGTTCTTAAACATGTAAATTCATGTCAATTAACCAAACATATTTTGTATTCATTTTATTTCATTGTTTACCCAAGAACTGAATCAGTCCTGAGAAATAAGTTAGAATTAATTCTGAGTTTATTTTGAAGCATTACAGTGTTTAACCAGTTTGACGTATAAAGATACCAGACATAAAGGTAAACATTGGGAAGCACACATACATTCCCATTCTGAGAGAAGACATGTTACATATACAGAAAAAAATGCAGCAAATATTAAGGTATTCAAAGTAATTCTTTGACAATTCGGATGTGACATATTTACAAGAAAAGTATATGTTTTAAAATAATTAAATAATTTTCATAGAATTATAAAAGTATTGAGATAAATATTAGAAGACCCTGACAATCACAAGAACATTTTCCTATGCTACTGAATGCAAGGGTAGTTCTATAAAAAGTCCCAAAATAGAGCTAATATTTTGCCACTATGAAATATATCAAATTACCAATACCAAAATATTAAAATGAACATGCAGTGTGGAAGCTGTACCAAAGAAAACAGCATCAGGCTCCTGAATACCGCCCACTGTCTGCATAAGACTTCTTAGGCGTGCTCATGAGAAAAGAGCTTTCTAAAAGAGCCAACGAAATGGATGCATCTGCAGGGAAAATAACAACTTAAAACCTTTTCATTCTACCATTTTCAAATGTAGCTGCAAAAAAAGAAGAAAAATCTAAATAGAAGTTTCAAAAATAATAGCTTATGAATAAAAATGTTGAGTGGTGCATTCTTTATGCATTTGGATTTTTAAACTGATGCTATGATAATTCTAGTGTAACAGATAGTAACCTCTGGACCACACTCTGATTTAAGAAATCCATTCCCACTTTCTCGCTCTCAAACAAAAAGTCTTCTGAGAAAATGAAAAGGAGAAACAGCAACATGTATGAATTCAAAACAAAACAGTACTGTAATATGGCAAAATATCATAAAAAATAGCAGCATATGAAATTCAAGACTATTTTCTTAAAGCGAATGTTTAAGACTGAACCGTAGAAACAGTACTTGGTCAAACTGGTCTGTTATTCAACACCTGAAACTAACGATGTTTTTTAGAGAGGAGCTTATGTTTTTGACATCCCCATGATTAAATGTATACTCAAATTTGTGCTTAAAACATGTATTGCACAGATAGTAGAATAACAACATTCTGGTATCTCTAACACAAAATGGTATGCTATTTAGCACATTAACTTATGCTACTAAAAATTAATTTTATCCCAATTGTTTAAAACCAATCACATAGGACTTTTAAGCACATTAATCTCAAAACATTCCTAAACAAGATGAACGCTTGAATACAGGTTACTAGTGACAAAAAGCAGAGGCTACAACCACATGACTAAGGGCAGTATCTTTACATATAAACGAGGTCTTCCACTGATTCAAATATAGAAGAACTATTTACAAAATTTTGACAAGAAAATCAGACCTCCAAGAAATTTCATACCAAATAATTTTCACTGAATAAAAAGCAATGACTGTGCTGCACATCTTGACTAAGATTTTACAAACAAATGTCCAAGATCTACCTATCTGAATTCCAATTCTCCCCTTTTCTCCAACAGTACAACCCACAACCCTCACTAACAGTTCAAAAATACCCTCTCTATGCAAAATGCACTGCTCACCTTGAGATCCAGAGTAACAAAAATGGTTATCGCTTCAAAACTGTCCACACTGTAGTATAAATTTTACAGCACCACAGACATCATGAGTTTAGACATCTTTGTCTGGCAATATTTCAGTCAATAATATTAACCAGTAAGAATGTGTAAAGACTGAACATCTAATAGGAAGTCACAGTAGCATTTTTAAAACAACCAAAGTAATTAATAAGCATTTTTCATGTTTTAAATTGTGAAGCGGCTAAATTGTCAAATTCACTAGGAAAAAGTGTCTCTCACACACACACACACACACACACACACACACTTTTATCATCCCAATGAGAACAAAGCTTCAGACAGTTGATACTAACAGGGTTTTTTCTTTCTTTTTCTTTCATTTAAAGAAATTACATTTAGTTTGGCCACTTGCTAGCTTCCTGGCTTACCAGCTTATAAAGAAGACAGCGACGAGGCAGGATACTCTACGCATTAAAACCCACTTCCCCTTTATCATCTTTGGCGAGAAGCCTTGTGAAAAGGACACTGAGGGCTGATGAGGCGGGTCAGGCTCCACGAGCTTCCACCTCACACGTCACTGACTGGAAGGCTTGCGTCATCCAAGTCCACGGGGTCACAATCTTGTTCCTGAGGGCCATTTTTACTTCGAGGTTTTAGCAGAGCTTGTTCGGTCACTTTGGAAGCTGGTTCTCTTGGAGAGACAGTCTGGACCTTGAAGTTCCCTGGCTTGACCTTGGCAAGAGATTCATAAAATCCTCGCTTCTCCATGGGAAAGCTTGAGACCAGAGAGTTGCTGCGAGAGGCTGCGGAATGCGGGGTGGCTGCCGCGGCACGGGCAGAGAGGAGAGCGTGTCTGGGCTCGGAAGGACTGCTGGAACGCTCCTGCAAAGAGGAGTGGCGGTCAGACACAGGCAATCAATAACGACAGGGTTAGTAACTCAGTGTGAGACTTTATTCTCTGAAAAACAAACAGAACAAGACACACACAGAGCAGAAGCATGAGCCGTGCAGCATACATGTGCAAGTTCTTTCCCAAAGCAGTGCATTTTTAGGGGTGAGTTTAGAGCGATGACAGCCAACAACCATTTCCACTGAGAAACCAGTTCTGTCACCAAAGTCAAATCTGGCAGCTTTGACGCTTGAAAGGCTCAGTCAGCCTAGACTGGAATGCAGTGTACCAACTGCAACTGAACTGTGTTTAACAGGGGGCCTATCAGCTTTACCATGTTTACTTAAGAGTTTATTCTCAATAAACAGTAGGAATTATCCCCATATGTTTTAGAAAGATTAAACAATGAAAATGTAGAATTTAAAAGTAAAAGGCAATTACTTCTTTAATAAGCAGAATTAAACATTTTTCAAACCTATTTATTTTATCTGGTAGCCTCATAAACTTAAGTTTTTGCTTCCCTGATATTATAGTCCTTTTGCTTCTTATTTAACTGCATTTATTTATTTTTGCATATAGCACACATTCACATGGCTTGACATTTTAAAGAGAGCAAAGGGTACATACTTAAGCATTTATTAAAACTGTTATAAGATAATTTGAGTTGTGAGTATTCAGCACGCTTCTGACTAAATCAAATCTGAAGTCAACCTTAAATACGACCATCCCAAACGCACCGCCATATAGTTCCTCCTTCATTGTGTTCATTTGTGACACGGGTGGCTTTGAAAAAAAGGGCTACAAACAAACCACCGAACACTACAGATCCCATTAGATGCTGAATTTCACCCAAGAGCTAACATGCATGCAAACTATAGTAATACAGAGCTTATCCAACGCATGTGCACCTGTGAGTTTGTACATATTACCACAAAGGTGCATTTCAAGTGGTGTAGTATAAAAAAGTTCCCAAATACATGAAACACAGAAATCAAAATTCTTGTGGCAACTCAGGAAATTAAGCTTTAGAAAATAGACAGGACTTTTTAAATTAGTAAAGTTTTATTTTTTTTTTCATTGTTTTTTTAATAGACATATTCAACCTGATGACTATAGTGAAATAGTTTGCGTTAGTGTTGACAAAGTCAGTTACGATAACTGCAGAAGGCAGTTTGGTTAACTCAACTTTCTAGAATCAGTTGTGAGTAGTGAGTAAGTCCGGGCCCTCTAGTAAGAAGGCATGTGTGCGTGAGAGCCCACATACGTGCTGCATTCCCCAGTTCTTGACGTATACCTCTGTATACAAGGGTTCGACAGCCTTCTGGCCTGCCGCATCTGGAACACAGTGCAAAGCTAAGATTAGAGTTAACCTATCCTGGGAAGGGGAGGAAAAGAGACAGTTCTGCTGACAGAGACAGAGAGTTCACTTTGCCCCCACCACAAAGCACAAAACACAAACACCCTTCTCCAGCTTTTCCTCTTCCCAACAGATATTGTTTTTGCAGAGAGTCTCATACTTGACCGCTGAAAAGGTCACATAAAACACAGGTGGTTACAAAATTAACACCTCTAAAAATAATTTCTGAGCTATTCCAAAAAGGATATAAGAACAACAACTTTAAAAGTGAGAAAACATGGGTTTTTTGGTATTTATTGGCCTAGAGTCATTTCTAACAAGAAGAGATTGGAAGGCAGCATCATTGCAATACTAGCACTGCGGGAGATACCAGGAGCGCAGAATGCCAGCACTGGCCATGAGTCCCGGGAATAAAGGCGATCACGCTGTGTGTTAGTGTCAGACTGCCTTCTGTAGACAAATATACTGCATTTTAAGATGCTTGCAAGTTTTTCATTCCTTAGTAGACTTGTATTTTCAGATCAGAGATCAGTGACCAAAGTATCCTAAAGCTAAATCTTATTCTTATGATGTACATGGTAAGTTCAAAAGTAAAAACATATTCCTTACTGAGAATGTTTAGCTGGTTTAATCTACTATACTGCCACAAAGATAATTAACATAGTGAAAAGAAGCCTTTTAAATTAACCAAGTGAAAAATGAGAATGAAATGCAAAGAGAACATTATATTTAAGGTTCAAGCTGCTCAACTGTCTTATGGCGCTATTAAGGCAAAAAACCTAAACTGAAATTACAGGAACTTAAAAAGGAAACTGAGAAAACTTCACAAAATTGTGTAATGCTACAACTAAAGGTGCCTTAAATGATTAGGTCAAATACCACACTAAGACTTGGTAAAATTATACCAAATCTGGACTTACTGACAAGTAAGAACTCCTAAAACAAAACAAGGAAATGTTCATTCTTTAGTTGCCCTGTTTGTGCATTTAAGACAATACAATGCACAGAAGAGTTATGTATACATAACACTATAGGAAGCATTAAATTAGAAATGCATTATTTTTTTTTTTTGCAAGTCCAATCGGTATGAAAGTCAACATGCAGATAAATCTCAAAACAGAAAGAAATCAAAAGGATTAGGGGGAGAGGAAGAAAAATAACTTGACAGGATTGGGAATCCAAGGGAGTATCACCCCAGAGAACAGGAAACATACAGAAGACGCTGATCTGCCGGGTCCCCGCTGAGCTACAATGGCACCCGAGACTGCTTTAATCCAACTGTGCATCTCTTCAGGGCTATCAGCCTAAGGGGAAGGAAGCATTCATTCAAGTTTTCCTCAAAATCAGCTCTTGTGTCTATAAATCCAATGTGTTCATCTTGGTAATTAACCGTCAACAACAAAATCAGCCTAAGGCAATGGTTTCTAAGAAATTTTAGAAATCGCTTTTTTGAACCGGTTTTGCCGGGTAAATTATAACACACAGAAGTAAGTTGGGCACTTAATGTTCTAAGATGAAACACGTCAAAAAGTGTCAACATGAACAGTTTTGGAGAGAAAACAAGAAGAGGAGGAAGTCAAAGACCTTCTCATTTTGCTCTCCAATCGTTGTACTTGTCTGAATTTTCAAGATGAATATTTATGTAATTGTGCAGTAAAAAAAAAACAAAAACCACTGTGACATCATTTTATGTTATTTTTCTAAAAACAATTTCTAATTGTACCCTAAAATCCTAAAAGCAGTGTTGGCAGTCCTATGCCAAAGCAGGCTCTTCCTTGATAGGACTGTGGCTTCCAATGTGCATTAGAAACCTTCTGATGACTTCAATTAAACAAGGCCCTCAGAGGGGTGGCGAGGTAGGGCCCCTTCTATATTAAGTTTAAAAATTTTAAAGACACAAGTAATATTTTTGAACCAATGATAATAACAAAGAGTTTTTAAAAGGGAAAAACTCAAAGCAGGCAGAGGTAGAGTATACTTTCGTTCACTACAAACAAGAGCACCAATTCGGTAGAAATCAATTTGGTAAAAGACAGGTTTAAAAAAGCTCGTGCTCTAATAGTGATTCCTGATCTAGAAACTGATCAGAAGGAAGTAAGAAATCCAGACAAGTTTATTCACAAAATGTTCACTAACACGTTATACCACAGTAAATGTACAAAAACTATGTTAATGAATGATCAGTAACAGTACAGAAATAGTTTAATTGTAAAACACTCATATGAGAGAGCATAGTTCTAAAAGGCTTTCAGAGAATTCTTAATGACGTGGGAAAAAGTGACCATAATATAGTAAATAAATAGGATATAACACTATATTTCATATGATCCCACTTGGTATAAAAAGATATAGTCTAATAAGAACAAACAAAAAAAAAGAACAGCTGCCTGAATGTAGAATTCTATGTTTTATAAAGTACCTTTCTCTTCATATTTCTGTATTTTTCTATATTTTCTGCAAAAAGCATATGTAATAACTTTTAAAAACAAAACTAAATGTTCTTATAAAAAAAACTTTTAAGTAAATTAATGTGTTAAATAAAAAGCATATTTTAAACTTAAACATAGGATACCTATCCACCATTAGTGAAATAAGATCTACTATTTACTTTTATTACGGATATTTGAGTCCCCCTTTTTAGAAAATTACCAAAAAAGTGATATAATTGAAATTCCAAAATATGTGCAAATATAATCCAAATTGAAAATACAGACTTAGCATCTAAATAGCACATTTCCCTTCCTCCATATAAAACTTAATTCTATTCAATTAACTTATAGCGAAGAATATCTCTTTGCTGAACATATGATCTACCAATAATCTTAGATACAGCATCATTTTTATTAAGTTGGCAATTACATTTGCCATATCTTTCCTTACTTCTATGAGCAACACGTTTATTTATGTTTATTTCACCTCTAAAATTATTAATTCCTTGTTAGGAGGATCTATAATCTCGAAAGAAGTATCCTACCTGCACATAGAAAGTTCGAGACGATGTTACAATTTCAAAGAGGTTGTCTCTCATCATTATGTCACTGTTAACAAAACAAATTTTCCAATTGTACTCAAGAAGCAATTATTTGATAGTTTTCTTTTCACTTATTTACCCAGTACCAAATACGTGTTAATAAATATTAAAGGTAAAATATTAATTTAATTAAAAAATACTAAATTATCATTTTTCAATTTATTCTTGCATTGAATTCTACACATTTTATACAGTTACATGTATTTTTAGAAAAGTGCAAAAACAACTTTAAAATCCAAAGTTTTCAACTTGAAGAAAGAGTCTGCTCAAAGAAACAGTGGCACAGTTAACATATTTTCTTATTAAAGCTCTATTTGGCAGCAACCTTGAAATACTAAAATTATTAATACATCAATCTGTCAAGTATGACAGAAGTTGTTCATATTAAATTCTGTCCTTTCCATTAATAAGCTTAAGAATTGTTCCCTAATTTGTAGTTTTCAAACAAACAAAAAAATCTCAATATTTAATCTGAAGGCTTTGAAAGTTTTAGCAAAACTCACTGGCAATAATATAGAAAAACATCATCTGAAAGTGCATCAGTTAAGCTGAGGAACTATATACTGTGTGCTAACAGTTGTCTTAGGCACCAAGTCTAAGGGGGTGCTTACCTTTGCTTACATTCCTGGACTTTATGAACCTCCTTAAGTGGTATTACACGGAGAGGTTCCTTTTCCTATCGGAAAAAGGGCAGATAAACAGACATACATTTTTAAAATCTTTCCAATCATTAGTTGTCTTATTTGGAGATCTATTGTGAAAATCATGCTTCCTTCCTGACGCACATCTAAGACATAAATCTACCTTCTTGAACCATCTAGCATTAGAAGGGCTCAAGTATTATAACCTTATATACACTGTGGTTTGAAACAAGGAAACTGACATATAACCCATGTTCACATTACTGATGTCCTAAACGATAGTGTAAGCTTATTAAAAGCTGTCAACCATCCATCTTTTCCTCGATGAACCGCTATGGACTCAGTGAGTATTTCCTCTTTTTTTTTTTTCATATACAAGGGACCAGAGTAGTAAATAGCCAGCTTCTCCGAGTTAAATTTGTCATTTTAAAAAACAGAGTTTATTAAACATGTACTGCTGCCACTGCTGCTGCTGCTGCTAAGTCGCTTCAGTCGTGTCCGACCCTGTGCGACCCCATAGACAGCAGCCCACCAGGCTCCCCCGTCCCTGGGATTCTCCAGGCAAGAACACTGGAGTGGGCTGCCATTTCCTTCTCCAAAACATGTACTAAGTGGAGACATTACTTTGCCAACAAAGGTCCGTCTAGTCAAGGCTATGGTTTTTCCAGTAGTCATGCATGGATGTGAGAGTTGGACTGTGAAGAAAGCTGAGCGCCGAAGAATTGATGCTTTTGAACTGTGGTGTTGGAGAAGACTCTTGAGAGTCCCTTGGACTGCAAGGAGATCCAACCAGTCCATTCTGAAGGAGATCAGCCCTGGGATTTCTTTGGAAGGAATGATGCTAAAGCTGAAACTCCAGTACTTTGGCCACCTCATGCGAAGAGTTGACTCATTGGAAAAGAATCTGATGCTGGGAGGGACTGGGGGCAGAAGGAGAAGGGGACAACAGAGGACGAGATGGCTGGATGGCATCACCGACTCGATGGACATGAGTTTGAGTGAACTCTGGGAGTTGGTGATGGACAGGGAGGCCTGGCGTGCCGCAATTCATGGGGTCGCAAAGAGTCGGACACGACTGAGCGACTGAACTGAAGTGGCAGGACATGTGCTAGGTTTTAAATGTGTCACTTTCCACAATTCTAGAATACATGCACTATTGTTCACCTGGGCAAACAGGATTAGACATACTAATTACCTCAACTAAGGCTACAAAACCAGATACAAGATTCGAGTATGACATAACCAGTTCCTAGTTGGCACAGTATTCACAGTAAACATTTCATGAAATACTATATACTGTATTTCACTGAAAATGACACACCACTGAGTTTAAGACATACCATTATTCTATGCAGCACTAAGAAAATAATCAAACCAAGCACAAGTGCAGCTTCTGAGACACCAAGGCTGGTACTTTTTGAACCAAGTAGCTACTGCTTCCAGCTAAGGCTCTTAGATTTTGAAGTCTAAGAAAGGGTCCCAAGCTAAAATGGCTATTCCTGTTATGCTATGCCATTTTTCAATTCATTCAAAAATACTTGTTGATTATTTTCCAAGTACCAGGCGCTGTGTTGATAAAAGGGTCCAAAAGAGAATCTTTGCTCTCAAGAAGCTCGTGCAAAAAAAAAAAAAAAAAAAAAAAGAAGCTCATGCAGTTAACTGGTAAAGACAAATACGTACACAGTAACAAACCATAGTGGGAAGTGTTATGACCGAGGTGGGTATCGGGTAACACATGTGTAAAGGAAAGGCATACAAGTTTTTCAGAAGAACAGACACCTGAGATGAATCTTAAAACATGCCCTTCCTATTCTCCAGTGCTCTGCTGTCCAAGAGGAGTCACTAGCTCTGCCTAACCATTTCAATTAAAATATTAAATATGACCAGTTTTAACTTTAAAATTAAATACAGTCAGGATCCTCAGTCACAGTGGCCATAGTTCCAGCTGTATTTTACAGCCACAGGTGCCACTAGATCTGGCCAAGGCAGATAACAGAAGTGCAAAGCCCACCTGGGCAGTGCTGCTCTGTGCCGTCATGAAGGCATATGGTTCCTCTGTCAAATGTCCATCAGAGAAGAAGTAGAACTGCACTCAATTTACCCAACAATCTACTGCAGAACACAGGTCACGTGACAAGAGTATTTTAAATAAGGATGCTACTCAAACAAGTGCAAGAGGGAACTTCAGTCTTTACTTCTACCTTCAGATGGGACGAAAACATCTTATGTGAAGAAACAAAAAAGTCAATCTGAAATAGGAAGAGAAAATGCCAAGGGAGGGCAGGGAAGAGAAGGCAGAAATACAGAGGGTCAAATGTGGACTTTCTCCCATTTCCTCCACAGCCCCTGAAGAGGAAATGTGTAGACTGAAGGGTTCTGATGTTTTTAATTCTTTTCGAGTAGAATGCCTTTGAAGGTACACTCTTTTTACCTAAGATGTATTGAATGAAAATACCGTTAACCAAAAGCATCACAACAAAATTTACACTGAATATATCTTTGCCGTCATCTATCAAGGCATATGGTTCCTCTATCAAATGTCCATCAGAGAAGAGGTAGAACTGCGCTCAGTTTATCCAACAATCTACTGCAGAACACAGGTACTTGATAATACAAAATACACTGTATATATCTCCAAAAACCAGAATTTAATTATTTTAAAAATAGAAAACAGGACAAGAAATTATATAATTACCACAGTGTAACACTTCTAAAACCTTTTTAAAGCAACATTTATGACAAAGCAACATACCAGTTCAGATTTGAAGTAGCCTATTGTGTTTTCATCCAATTGAAAATATCTTCTCTTCCAGTTTTTCATCTACCAGAGATGAACACAGACATGAGACTTCTGTTTCTAAGATGTCAAATGTTAATAACCACTTAATTCTTCTGATATGAACCCACAATCAGAAATGTCAAGCACCGGAAAACCTCACCACCCTCCCTTAGAAGAGGAGATACAGGAAATTTCATCTCTTTTGCTACTCAGGCCTTGAACTTCTAATTCAACTTTGGTGCTTGGCTTTTAGCTCTTATTATATGATTTTATAATAAAGTCTTACATTTTTGATGCTCTGAAAGTTAAAAAAATCAAAACAAAGAAAGCACTTCCCTACGCCCTGCATCCCCCACAAAGTAAAGGCTGTCAAGAGTTCAACAGCAAGCACAGGAAATGTTATTAAACCATATCAAGCTTCTTCATCTATAACATGCATGAATCCTCAACAGGAACTTTATAATACTAACTAGTAAAGTAACATGTTTAATAAAGTGAACCTACTCTGTATAAACATTTTTTGTCAATGAAATATAGTTTTTGTGAAAGCACTTCAGATTTTCTAAGTGTCAGTATCTTGGATTTAAGAGTACAACAGAAAGGAATGTCTCAAGAGCCCTAATTAACACACAGCCTGATGAGAATTCTGATTTGATCTACAGACATGCAAGAATGAAAAACCTTCAGCTTTCACCTTCATTTCCTGTAGCCTAAAGAGGGTCAAACAATTAGGAGTGAAAGAACTTGCCTTGGTTGGCCTGAGCTCATCAGAGCTGCCAGAAGTTATTATATAAGATCAAGCAGAATTGCCAGTAGATATTTAAGTAAAAAAATTTTTTAACTTTATTTCTAAACTTTGAAGTTTATTTTCTCATGAAAATCTATAGATTTAGTTCATATTTTAGAAAGGGAATTTGGAACTGTAACAATACTGGTGAATGTACTTGCTCTTTCCACAGTTTCTTATCACCGATCTGTTATCTGGGCCAACCAGCTCTTACTAATGGCCAGGTGCTATGCTGTGAGCTCTCTCAACTGCATCTTTCAAAAAACGTTCTGGATGGTAGGCTTTATAATATGATTTTCTACATACACACACACCAAAAAAAAACAAAAACAAAAACTGAGAGCCTGAGATGTTAAGTCAGTAACCCAAGATCTCAGCATTTTCAACTCGGGTCAGCCCAACCCTGCACCAAGTAAGTGATCCACACCCCACCCTCCTTGCCCTCCTTTTCTGCCATCTCCCTACTAGAGTTCCTTTTCCCTGACCCACTCCCAAGGGGGTAAAAAAAATCAACAGAAACCCTTCCTGGAATAAATTTAAATTGTTAGGAAAGCTCGCTTAAAATTGCAGGTTAGTTGTAATGGGCATTAACTTACCTCGCCGCCTACAGACCAAGAAAATAATAGCACTGAGTTTTGAACACAATAACCCCTATGCCCTCTCCTGACTCCTGGTCAGCAAGCTGGTCTTTCACAAAACAAAGCAAACCATGTGTATGTTGACAGTTTGCTAATGCATACTAATTTTTCATTATTTCACATACTGTGTTAAACTACTCACCACTGCTCCTTGTTTTACACAATATCCAGCTTTGATAACTGCACTATCTGAAGGTGGTTTAGGAGTGAAGTAAGGAAGATGGCTTTGTGACCGCTTCAAATTATTTCTGTCAATAGCTTCACCACATTCATTTACTTCTTCTTTCTAGAATGAAGCAAAATAAAGTCTTTTCTTGCTTGTTTAGCTTAAAAGCATACTTGCAATTCATGCTGTTATCCCAGCAATCTTAAAATCTATTAGTGAGGAAAACAGATCTTCAAGTATTTTCTAATTAATTTGAGATACTTAATCATAACTTTTAACAACACTGATTACAACCCAGATTTCTATCTCTCTTTTTCTGCAAAAGTCTTGCCACCAGCACTTTTTTTTTTGGTAGGGGATGCTGGGGTTTAACTTTCTAATTTGAAATAATTATAAATATTCACAGGAAGTTGTAAAAACACAATGTACAGGAGGTCTTATGTGCCCTTCAACCAGTTTCTCCAAACAGGGAAAACTATTCTATGGCACATTATCAAAACAGACACTGAAACACGTCACAGACCTTGTCCACATTTCCCCAGTTTCACACGCCTGTCTCTGTGCATGCATCATTCTATGCAGTTTTATTACCATATCTGTGTTTCCGCCACCACCACAGCACAGAAGTGTCCACCACCACAAGGCTCCCTCAGGCTGCCCCTTTAGAGCCTCCATCCCCAACTGCTTGGCCCCCACTAATCTGTTTTCCATCCTTATTGTTATGACATTTAGAGAATTTAATACAAATGGAATCATACAGTAGGTGGGCTTTTGAGACTGGCATTTGCCACTCTGTATTATTCTCCTGGGAGTTCATTCAGGTTGGTCCTTGTACCAATTGTTCGACACTTCTCACTGAGAGCAGTGACGTCACTGTTTGGACGTCCCATTGGCTAAATCACCCATAAAGGGCACTTGGGTTACTACCACGTTTGGGTGATTAGGAATAAAGCTACCACATAGTCATGATAAACAATGTGAAATAATTTTTGGTGACTTAGAAAATATTTCAGACCTAAGGAAAAAAAGCAGTTTACAAAGTATTTCCATTTCTAGGGGGCAAAAGGGCCTAGAAGAAAGACTCAGAAGAAAATATGTAAAGTGCTAAATGTTGTTTACCTAATGCTTTCCAGATTTTTTACAATAAAAACATACTTTTGAAATAAGTATAAAAGTTTTATGTTTTAATGACTGCATTTACTCAATAAAGATGTACCATTTGACTTTTGATAACAATACAAAAATCAATATGCAGTAGCTAAACCATCACACAATAGAAGAACTGACTTCTTACCTGAGTTGGGGTAATGATGGGCACACCACCAACAATGTCAGTTCTGTAAGAGACCTGCTTCTTTCCACATTCGCCTTGGCGACTTGGGTTATCAGGATGAGGCTGTGAGTCTAATGGCTTTGGGACCTAAAACAGTAACTTGATGAATCATTTTGCAACAAGCGTTATCTGAGATCCTCTTTTATCACAGAATTTCCAACCAATCATAAGTCTATATATAACTGGTATATATAAAAATTATTATATATATATATATATATATAAAAAACCCTTTAAGTTTTCATACTGGTTTTTCTTTTACAGTATTTATGACACAGCCATCATTTACCGTGTGCGTCCTTGGGCGGGTACTATCTCATATATTTTCCCTTTTAATCCTCCTGTCAATCCTATGCATAGGAGGAGCATCACCACAGCTGTAAGAAAACAGGCTCAAGAGGTTCAGGGAATGGAAGGCTAGATCTTGGCTGGTCCACGTTCTAGCTCAGTTCGTATAACTCTCTTTCTCATTTAACCACTATAATGACATCCCCATTTTATCAGAGCACTTGAGAATGGGTCACAGCTCTGTGCTGTTACCTTTCCCATCCCTCCAGTCCTGCCCAACTGTGCAACATTCCGAGGACAGGGGATCCCGTCTCTTCAGATGTCCCCCTAATGGCTTTCTCCCCAGGCCTTAGGCCAACCCTCCACCCTCTCATCCATAATTAAACTATAATACCAGTCGTGGGCAGAAACATAAGAATGAAGGAAATAAGAAGGACAGGGGAGAGAAATGAATTCTGGAGGGGGAAGTTTCCTAAATTCTTCTAAGAGATTTTATCTAAGAGGTTGCACGTTTTGGAGAGCTTTTTAAAGACAACATGACTACAGACAGAATTTTACTTGCCAAGATTCGCAAAAATACTTAAGAGTGAAACGGCTATATAAAGTTCACTATACCCAGAAACAATCTGCTAAAGAAGTCCCAGTGTTTTCTAGTGAAGAGCATCATCTACTTCAATTATTCTGACAGAGAAAATGTGGCCATGTTAGCCGTAAGAACAGAGAAATGTACTAAAAGAATTTGAAACCAGAGAAAGAATTAGCTCTCCAACATTTGTATTAGCTGCAATGTGCAGCTGAAAGGTGACCCATACGAAAAGTGGCTACTCCCTATTTCAAGAAGTTGAGGGTTTAGTCATATGTGAGAATTTCCTAAGAAAATACCTCTAATATGTCCTTAAAAATATACTAAAATTTACATTGTTTTTTTTTTTCATTTTTCTTCTAGAAATGATAGTATATTAAAAAACCCTTGCCTATACCGTTAAACCCACCGCTTCTCATTTATCCTTATAACAGAATGCTAAGTACAGCCTAAGTCCAATGTTAATAGCTCAACAATTGACTTAGAATTGCATTTTACAATCAAAATTATCTAAATTGCAAACATTTCTAAGAGCAAGAAAAATACAAGCAAAATACTCATGAATATAGTTAACTCCCTTAAAAATTCTGAATGAAAAGTGAGCTTTCAAGGCAGTCATTAAAATACACACATTTTCAGAACCAAAAAAACCAGTCAGGCAACTTGTAATAAGAATCAGAAAAGTGACCTCACTAGACAGATGGGAAATGTCAGACACTGAACATGCTTGGTTTCACTGCCGATTGCTTATCCACTCTTCCCTGCTTCCCATCCCTGACTGTTGTGATGGTTTTTCTGTGAGAGATCTGCATGTATTTTTGGCAAGCATCTGCACATGATCCTAATGATAGGAAATTCTAACAGCAGAAAAAGAAAAGGTAAAAGTGACTAGAGAAGAGATGAACAAAATGGCAAGCCTGAAGACTGAAACCTAAAACATTCAAGAACAAACTCCTGGATGTTAGGAGCTTTCTGAGGGCTCTACCTACAGGCTGAAAAACACAAGTATAAAGCCTTACACTTTGGATTACATATATACACCATGTTGGTAAGACAGAAGTCCTGTATTCAGGTTATTCTATCTACTCCCAGTTGCCAATTAAAATGAAAAAAAAAAAAAAAAAGTGTGGAAGTTGGGCCATAATTTCAAAACACTTGTTTTTAGATTAAAATCAAATACTGATTTTTTAAATCAAAACCTACAGTGGGAAAAGACACTATTTTAAAAAATAGTAGGTTTATTTAGGAATATGCCATATGCATCTTGGATATTCCTTAATAATCAACAGGGGACCAGACCCCATCATATTTATAGTTATCAATATAAATAGTTGAAAGTGTACTTTGAAAGTTGACTTTCCAAATTCTAGTCATCAATACTTCCTTCAAGCTTGGTTCCTCTCAGTTCAGTTCAGTCGCTCAGTCATGCCCAACTCTTTGCGACTCCATGGATGGCAGCGCACCAGGCCTCCCTGTCCATCACCAACTCCTGGAGTTCACTCAAACTCATGTCCATTGAGTTGGTGATACCATCCAACTATCTCATCCTCTGTCATCCCCTTCTCCTCCTGTCTTCAATCTTTCCTAGCATCAGGGTTTTTTTTCCAATGAGTCAGTTCTTTGCATCAGGTGGCCAAAGTATTGGAGTTTCAGCTTCAACATTGGTGCTTCCTATGAATATTCAGGACTGATTTCCTTTAGGATGGATTGGTTGGATCCCTTGCAGTCCAAGGGACTCTCAAGAGTCTTCTCCAACACCACAGTTCAAAAGCATCAATTCTTTGGTGCTCAGCTTTCTTTATAATCCAACTCTCACATCCATACATGACCACTGGAAAAACCATAGCCTTGACTAGATGGACCATTGTTGGCAAAGTAATGTCTCTGCTTTTTAATATGCTGTCTAGGTTGGTCATAAATTTTCTTCCAAGGAGCAAGTGTCTTGTAATTTCATGGCTGCAGTCACCATCTGCAGTGATTTTGGAGCCCCCCAAAATAAAGTCTGCCACTGTTTCCACTGTTTCCCCATCTATTTGCCATGAAGTGATGGAACCAGATGCCATGATCTTAGATTTCTGAATGTTGAGTTTTAAGCCAACTTTTTCACTCGCCTCTTTCACTTTCATCAAGAGGCTCTTCAGTTCTTCTTCACTTTCTGCCATGATGGTGGTGTCATCTGCATATCTGAGGTTATTGATATTTCTCCTGGCAATCCTGATTTCAGCTTGTGCTTCATCCAGCCCAGCGTTTCTCGTGATATATACTCTGCATATAAGTTAAATAAGCAGGGTGACAACATACAGCCTTGACGGACTCCTATCCTGATTTGGAAGCAGTATGTTGTTCCATGTCCAGTTCTAACTGTTGCTTCCTGACCTGCATAAAGATTTCTCAGGAGGCAGGTCAGGTGGTCTGGTAGTCCCATCTCTTTAAGAATTTTCCAGTTTGTTGTGATCCACACAGTCAAAGGCTTTGGCATAGTCAATAAAGCAGATGTTTTTCTGGAACTCTCTTGCTTCTTGGTTTCTCTACTATTGCTCTTTCTCTCTTTTTTGTAAGTAAGAGGAAAATTGTTTTAATGACAGTCACCAACACACAGTCACACAGAATTCATCAAAGCGAGGAAAGCCATGAACTACGGTGCTAGAGGATGGTCCATTAAGATGGCATGGTACTATAATTAGTAAGTAGATAAATAATCACCATTCCCTTACCCACTGTCCTCTAATCACCTCTATTCTGAAACCATATACTTCCAAAACCTAATTTTGAATTTCCAAAACTTTCAAGTTTATATATTACATTGTACTCAGCAGACTACTAAATTACACAGTTTACCAAATGTCACTTGGAGTGATTCCACAGAAAGGTAAACTACACATACATTAAAATGGAAACTTGAAATTTACAAAGAAATCTACATGTAAATTACAAGCAACTTCCATAGGGAAGTACACCAGGTTAAAGATTCTGCACTTAAATGCATATGGAATTTTAACACTGGTAAGATTTTTTTTTTAAAGAACAGTGAAATAAAACATTTCTTATTAAAGCATGGGAAATTCTTTCATTGCTATCCTATGAGTTAATGTGTACCTATAGAAAACCAATTTTTACTAAGTGATACCGATTCTATACTCAATTTAACAGCTATAACCACTTCGTTGACAAGCACGGATTTCTATATCTTAAATTTATATTTTTAATCATGAATTATAAAAACACATATACAACAGATTCATCTTTAAACTATAAAAGTTTCAACAGCTGCAAGACCACAAAAGCTATTTAAGAGTCCACATACTTTGACACATTACCCAATTCCTTATCAGTTTCTCTTGCATTTGAGTAAGCTTAAAGTGTCACTTGTATAAGACAGTTTCATACCATTAATAAATTAGATACAGCAATTCAAAAGACCTCCCAAATGGTAAAAAGTCTGAGACCATTCAATTCACTACTTTTTCTCTTAAAGCACTAAGAAACCAATGCTGCTGCTCATTGCAAATTGTTAAAAAAAAAAAAAATGGATTACTTCCATGAAATTACTACATAGTCTTTATAAAAAATTTCCCAAATAGGGAATATTTGCAAAGAGTCAAAAACAATCAGTTAAAGCCTTTTAAGAAAATGCACTTCTGAATCAGTTAAAAAAAATTGCTTTCCTGAAACTGCACAAACCTAAAATAACTTCTGCTTCATGTACAGATCAGATGCAGCGCGTGGGTGTTTTCTGTCATGTGGTAACAAGCTGTTCTGGTGCAAGACCCAAAAAAATCGACCTAACTCTGAGAACAGCTTTAGTTATATTAACTCTTTATTGTGTTATGACATAAATATGGCTTATTCATTTAAATGGAAACGAACATATGCTGACTGTCAGGGCATATGTCTTTAAAGAGTAAGTCATATTGGGTCAGTAAATAACCTCATTTTAGTAAAAACACCCTTCCATTTACACAACCTCACCCAGGACCTCCTTCCCTATCCTTCCCGTATGGGCCTGCTGTGTGTGCTTCTCCACCAGTGTGTAAGAGGGGAAAGGGAAGGAGAGGCTTCATCAGGGAACAGCTCCCGTCACTTGCTCAGCAGCAGTACTAAACTCTCCCAGAAATCTGTGTTCTGCTTTAGGGTCAGAGAAGAAGGATGGAGGCTCATTCTTTCAGGAAGCAGTGAGGCACTGAGCTTCAGAGTTAAGCTGCAGAGTCAAGCAGATGGTGTGGCTCACAGCTCCACAACTTAACAGCTATCAAACCTATAAATGTCACTTGATCCTTCTAAGCCTCACTTTTTCAGGTACTTTCAGGTAAAACCTTCAGTGCAAGGCCTGGCACACTACAAACAACACATATTAATGTTCATCAGAAAACCAAAAAGAGAAGCCTGAGTTGGAAGCAGGAAACTGCAGCACAAGAAAATGAGTGCCCAGGAACTGGCGGGGAAAAAACAGTGTGACAAAAAGTTTCAAGCCTGAGACAAACCCCCAAGGACCACGTGGGCAGGACCCTCTGGATATTACAGTTCTTCAGATCAGTCCCCACCCCTGAAGTCATTTCTAAGCCCTTCACTGTCTTGTCCTGCTTCTATCTTCAACTCCTACCTACCTACGACCAGTCCCAGTTATGGCTTAAAAGGCAGACAGAATGCCATTTCTATTCCTTGGGTAGGTGGTAAGAAGTCTTTTAATCTTCCCTGCAGGGAGAGGGGGGAAACATATCCGAAAGGTAGAACTCTACCTGCATTTTCCCTTAGAAACTTTAGTGTAAACAGCAGTTAAAATCTACAGTAATCAGACCTTTATTAGGTATACAATGGGTTAAAAAGGCATCAATGGGCCGATTTTTAAGGGCTAATAGTTACCATGTATTAAAACAAGAAAAAGCATTCATATTATAACCTGTCTTTTAAACAAACTTTGAGGAACTCTGGGATAAACTGTTGGTAAGCTAAGGACACTCAGTAGGTATATTGTACAATCTGTAAAGATCACATGAAGATAATACATTTTTTTCACACAAAAAAATACATATACTTACTGTAATTTTAATAGCTTTGTTCAATACATTCACCCATTCTACTAGGTCCTGCTGATCATTGGCTTGTAGGAAATATTTCCTCATCCCTGCATTCATAACTGTTGAGAGAAAAAACAAACTACAACAGGTGAAATTGTGTACTTATTACCTAAACTTATGTCTGCGACAGCTGAAAAACTTTACCAGCTTCAGTACTGTGACTCTTGAATTTGACAGAATGTTAGACCATATATGATATTGCTTTCATCACTCAATAACATAGAGTATTATCAGTAAGACTCTAATTTGTAATGGTCACGTTTCTCATATGTAAAAATACCACAATATAGTTAGCCAATCCTCTAATGACGGACATTTAGGCTATTTCTGATTTTTGAAACTATGTAAAATATCCCAATGAAACATCATGTACGTATACTTCTCCAAACTTTGGCTAGCATTTCTATAGGACAGATTTCTTACCATAGGCTTCAATAAGAAGAAAATTCACATTTAACATTTTTACAGATATTAGTAAACTGTCTTCCCCAAAGGTTGAATCCAACCAATACTGTATCCAAAGGCCTAAATTATCTAATATTCCTCACTAGCACCTCTTTTGTTTTCAGCCCTGAGATGCTGTGACATTATTTCCTAGACTTCCTTGCCAGCCTGGGCATGTCCTGCTAATGGGTGGTACTGGCGGGAGATGAGAGGTGGGAGGAAAGTGGGGGAGGGGACGGCTCTTGCTGACGCCCCTCCAGTAGCAACAACACACAACCAGCCATGGCTCCAAGCTCTTCTGCTGCTCCCTACACCAGCCTTGAAGTCCCCTCAGGAAGTCCTAGGTTCTGGTAATATCACCTCTTCCCTTTCCTCTCTCCAGCCTGGTGATGGAAGCTGCTTCATATAGTTTTTAATCGCTGGGTTACTTCAGCATTCCTTTCATGCGCCTTCAGCCTCTCAACATCTGGTCAACCGATTCCCTGTAACAAATCCCTTGGGTTTGAAATACTAAGTGTGGTGTGTTTTCCTGACTCTCTGTCCACCTAATTGGTAAAAACTTATAGCCTGTCTAAATCTGAATCTTTGATTACTGAGACAAATTAGTTTTCTATGTTTACTGGTTGTCTACACTTGTTTTGTAAGCTCTGTTTATTTTCTTTACCCATATTTCTCCTGAGTCGTTCATTTATTTTTTCTTGATTTATAAAAGCTTTATTTATAAGAACTTTTCTCCTTGGAAGAAAAGCTATGACCAACCTAAACAGCCTATTAAAAAGCAGAGACATTACTTTGCCAACGATGGTCCATCTAGTCAAAGCTATGTTTTTTCCAGTAGTCATGTATGGATGTGAGACTTGGACTATAAAGAAAGCTGAGCACCCAAGAATTTATGCTTTTGAACTGTGGTGTTGGAGAAGACTCTTGAGAGTCCCTTGGACTGCAAGGAGATCCAACCAGTCCATCCTAAAGTCCGTCCTGAATATTCATTGGAAGGACTGATGCTGAAGCTGAAACTCCAATACTTTGGTCACCTGATGCAAAGAACTGACTCATTGGAAAAGACCCTGATGCTAGGAAAGACTGAACATGGGAGGAGAAGGGGACAACAGAGGATGAGATGGTTGGATGGCATCAGCAACTCAATGGACATGAGTTTGAGTAAGCTCCGTGAGTTGGTGATGAACAGGGAGGCCTGGCATGCTGCAGTCCATGGAGTCACAAAGAGTCGGACACAACTGAGCAACTGAACTGAACTGAAGAGCTTTTATGTTAACCCTTTCAGTTTTATTTCAAGTACTTTCCTGTCTGTCATTAGTCTTGTCACTTAGTTCATGGTATTTTGATGAATCAGAAATAGCCTATCAATCTTTTTCTTTTCTTTAAAGACTCTAGCTTTCACATGGTACTTAGAAAATCTCCCTGACTCAAGATTATAAGAATAAACCTTTATTTTTCTAGCACTTATTCATTTTATGTTTATAATCTTAATACATTTAGGACTTTTTATACAGTTTAATTTACATATACCCATTTAGTGACTACTACTTCTATAAAGCAAAGCATTCCTGCATATACTGGTCAACAAACTACCATAGTCAATGTTCAAATTAAAGCTTATTAATTATATATTACATGATTTATTTTTTAAAAAAACCATTATTCTAAGAGCTAAGGCATCTGAACAACTACGGTGCTGTAATTTTTTGTTTTTAATATACTTTTTTTAATGACTTCTATAAGTCTCCAACAAAATTTTAAATAGCATACTAACACTCAGCTGAACATGACTAAGGCAAGGAGGGAAAACGCTTACTTCTCAAACTCACTAGATTATGAAACTAAGACTGAGAACAAGATACTAAACCAGAGCTTCCTTGAAGTGATTCGCGTCTTATCTTGTGAAGGGCTATAAAACAATTAGTCTGGACCTAAAGAAGTTTAACACACTATAAATCTGTTCTTTTATATCCTACTAGTGACTGGAGAAATTATAAATGCCATAAATATAAATTAAGTGAGTAACTCACTAGGCTATTACATATGTCAATATATAGTTTTTGTTTTTAATTTCCAACACTCAGTAAAGCATCCTTTATAAGCTTTTCCAACTTAGGCTGAAGCTGCGCTCCCCTCATAATGGCTTTTTCCCCCCTCAATATTATTCTGGGCATCTGCGTAGAATATCTGAAGAGTTTAAAATTCTAAGCACTTGGTAATATACTATACCTGCTATAAAGGAAGTGCTTAATACATATATTTTTTGAATAAGTAACATTTATAGAAAGGTATCTTTTCAGGGAAAGAAGAGAGGTAAATATACCTCTAAAAAGACTCTTAGCACAATTTGCAGTCTAAATAAAAAATCATGTGCTTTAAGAATTATTTTCATGGCAGGAAGAGGCATAGTGATTTGATAGGAGGGAAAATCTGAGCCTGGAGCTAACCAAACCTAACGAGCTCATGCACCTACTAGCAATGCCATCTTATACAATCTATTTAGTCTCTGACTCTTGTTTTCCTCATCTGTGCAATGGAGCATAACGCATCCCTCCTTTGAGAGTGGAGGTAATGTGTGTAAAGCAGCCAGCACAGGGCCTGGGAGAGAACAGAAGCTCCCTGTCACCGTCTTCATCACCTTCATGATAGTCAGTATCAGCTGGAGATTTCCAAGTAAGGAAGCACTGTGCAAAATGTTGGAGCAAATTACAAAAAAATTTACTAGCAGTGATGGGAACAGGCAAAGGAAGGAAAAAAACTTTTAATAAGAATAATGAAAAAAAAAAGAAAAAAAGAATAATGATAAACTGTATGAAACCTGTTAAGTTTCCACACTTTTAAAGCAAAGGTTTCATTGTGCATAATGAATGTAGAGCAGAGGCTTGAGCACTTACTAGCTTTTCACTTAAGTACTTTCCTTACTTCATTTCAAATCTTGGTACCATCAGAGTGAATGTACCAAATGGATAAAACCTGAAGCACAAACATTAGCTTGATTTCAAATAAAAACCATCTCACAACCAAGAATTAACTGCTCTGGTTCAAATACGGTAATGGATCAAACAGTTATGAGACATTTTATCATATTTCTTTGCCAATTTTCCTCTGTTTTCTCTATTCCCTCTTTTCTTTCTCTGTCCATTCTTTCTCTATTAGTCATACATCAGTTTTCTGAAGGGAGCCTCTAATTTAATTTTATTTCTGTTCTACTACCTGCTTCATTTTTAGCTTTCTTTGCCTTGTTCTTCTGAGTTTTTTCATAGTCTCATGTTCTTTTTCCTATTTGACAGTTTTTTCTTCTCAAATGTCATGTAATTCTGGGCTAGCCATTCATACTTAAAAACAAGATACCAAAAAACTCCTTGGAAGTTCTCTTGAATACTATATAGGGATTCTGATTGGTGGGCATCACTGTACAGCAAGCCCCTCTGGTAGAAATGCCAGCTGTCAGTACCTATGGCTGTCTTCTCTGGGCTGTTCAGATTCTTGCCCCATTTCCACCTGGCTGCTGATGCTCTGGGCCTGGACACAGGAAAGAGTTGCATTTGGTGTGCAGACTTTTATTTAATCCTCCTGTTTTCCGTTTCATGCCTCATTCCCCCCTCTTCTCTGGGACTACTGTCCGCAGGCACATAGCCTGACTGATGCTATTTTGGGAGATATGACACATGCCATTCCTTGCTGGGATGGGGGAAGGGTGGCCGCCTGCCTGAGCCAGCTGGAGGTAGGGACCAGAGGTTGTTTCTACAGAGACATGCAAGCAAAGTCCCTGTGCTGGGTCCCTCCTCTCTGCTGCTTCCCTAGACAGGATCCAGCACCTAGTCTGTCCAGAGCTGGCACGGGGGCAGGATATGGAAATGACTAGCTTTTCAGGGGCCTCTTCTACTCTGCTAAGTTATTTCCTCCTCCTCCATCCACTTCCCACCTTTTTACACTGTGAATTACAGAAATCTGCTCGTTTCAGGGAATATGGTTTGAATGTTTCTTGTTCTCACTGTTTGGGGGCAATTTGAAAAGAAAAGGGGGAGGAATAGTCATTGGAAGGACTGATGCTGAATACTGAAGCTCCAATACTTTGGCCACCTGATGCAAAGAGACTCATTGGAAAGGACCCTGATGCTGGGAAAGACTGAAGGCAGGAGGAGAAGGAAGCAGCAGAGAATGAGATGGTTAGAGAGCACCACCAACTCAATGGACATGAATCTGAGCAACTCCGGGGAACAGTGAAGGACAGGGGAGCCTGGCATGCTGCAGTCCATGGGGTAGCCGAGAGTTGGACACAACTTAGCAACTGAATAAGAAGAACAAAAAGTGAGAAAGTCTTTATGCTGCCATTTTTACGGAAGTTGTCGGTCCATTTTAGAAGTCAGTGCCTCTTTCTGAAGGTAAACATGTTATGAATCCTTACTTCCTTTAATAGAGGCCTCCCAGGTGGTGCAGCGTTAAAAGAATCTGCCTGCCAATGCAGGAGACCCAGGAGACGGGGGAGGGTTAGGAAGATCCATTAGAGAAGGAAATGGCAACCCACTCCAGTATTCTTGCCTGGAAAATCCCATGGACAGAGGACTCTGGCAGGCTACAGTCTGTGGGGTTGCAAAGACTTGGACACAACTGACCAACACTCTCTTTAACAGAAGACTAATAAACTACTGGCAGAGCAATAGATAACTAATCTTAATCTCCGATTTCAACGAAAATCCCTCATTCTAAATACTGTGGTAACTGAATGTCAGATCTTTCCCTGTATACTTACTGCTAGCCCTTCAAACTGTATGTGTGAGATTTTACATTAATGAATTTCAAGAGAATGTGCATGATATGCTCTAAAATACAACGGTCTCTGTCACGTAACTTACCCCCAGGAGCCTTTCACTCAACAAGGTTCTGAGGCATTTTCCGATTTAGCAACCAAAAATTATAAATTTGTAAAAAACACATGACTTTTTATAGCTTCTTAGTGGTGATAAAAGCATTACAGAGGATCCTCATACTGTATCCTGCTTGTATCACACTTTCTTACTGGACATATACAATGCTATCCCTACCATACTGCCTACAGAAGAAACCTGCTCTTCTCAAGCAAAAAAAACCATATTTAACAAATATCTTCTACTTTAATGTAAAACAGTCTCTTCTGAGGTCAGCTGGAAACTCCTACTAATTTTTGTCCCTTTCCTCACTAATGTCCACTAACACACTGAGGGCATACAGATTCTCCCAGTTTTAACTATACCCACTATAATAACAGATTCTAACGTTCTCCATTCTTGATCTTCAAGCTCCATCCAGTCCCTAATTATTGTCACCAGAGTATTTCCATTTGGATGTTTCTCCGCCATTCAAACTCCATACTAAATATTTCACCCCATATTAAATATTTCAACCTATCAAATCACCTCTCCTAGATCCTCGATTTCTTTCCTTGAAGCAAACCTATTTGACATCTCTGTCTTCCCTTCGGTTCCCACAGGTCCAGTCACCAAGTCCTTCTGCTTTTCCTTCTAATGTTCCTCACTCCTCCTCCTCAATTGCCATTATCCTAATTCAGGCTCATGTTAGGAACAGTAGTTCAAAAACCACTTAAACCATCTCCTTGCATCAAACTCTCCTATCAACACAACAAAACTTCCTTCACCTTCTATCTTCTCTCTGCCGCTGCTGCTAAGTCGCTTCAGTCATGTCCAACTCTGTGTGACCCCATAGACGGCAGCCCACCAGGCTCCCCCATCCCTGGAATTCTCCAGGCAAGAACACTGGAGTGGGTTGCCATTTCCTTCTCCAATGCATGAAAGTGAAAAGTGAAAGGGAAGTCGCTCAGTCGTGTCCGCCTCCTAGTGACCCCATGGACTGCAGCCCACCAGGCTCCTCTATCCATGGGATTTGCTAGGCAAGAGTACTGGAGAGGGGTGCCACTGCCTTCTCCGATCATCTCTCTAGATGTTCTCTAATCTCTTACCTCTCATTTTCCAAAACACATCAAGAAAAAAATCACTTGTCAACATATTACACCCTAACTCCTGCCTTTTCACTTTTCAGTCTCTCACCACTCTCTCTAGCTTCATTCAGTGTTCAGATCCCCCCATACACCACGTTCTTCTCCCCTGTACCCCTCTGTCCAGTGGTCCTCCCACCTTTTCTCCCCAGTGATAAAGGATGATCACACTAGCCTCATGTAGTATGGCTCCCTTGACTCCCAAGATCCCCAGAAAAGGATCTGAAGCTCTTCTTCTGTGACTCTATTAAATAGACTGCCACCCCTTTATCTACCGCCTGTGATGAATGCAATGATAATTCCCTGGCCCTGTACCTGATTTTGGGCTCCAAAATCACTGCAGATGATGACTGCAGCCATGAAATGAAAAGATGCTTGCTCCTTGGAAGAAAAGTTATGACCAACCTAGACAGCATATTAAAAAGCAGAGACATTACTTTGCCAACAAAGGTCCATCTAGTCAAAGTCATGGTTTTTCCAGTAGTCATGTATGGATGTGAGAGTCGGACTATAAAGAAAGCTGAGTGCCGAAGAATTGATGCTTTAGAACTGTGGTGTTGGAGAAGACTCTTGAGAGTCCCTTGGACTGCATGGAGATCCAACCAGACCATCCTTAAGGACTGATGGTGAAGCTGAAACTCCAATACTCTGACCACCTGATGTGAAGAACTGACTCATTGGAAAAGACCCTGATGCTGGGAAAGACTGAAGGTGGCAGGAGAAGGGGATGACAGAGGATAAGACGGTTGGATGGCATCACCAACTCAATGGACATGAGTTTGAGTAAACTCCAGGAGTTGGTGATGGACAGGGAGGCCTGGTATGCTGCAGTCCGTGGGGTCACAAAGAGTCGAACACGACTGAGTGACTGAACTGAACTGTACCTCTCTGTGAGATTGCAGCCTGGGATATTGTTAAGGGCAACAACTGCTTCTTATTACTCTCACAGCCCCCAGTGCCAAGCAAAGTGCATATATACTAGACCTTCATTAAATGTTTACTGAGCACTTAATCAAATACCCTCAACTACCTTGCTCCCAAGCTGTGAACTTCTCATTTCCCATAAGCTGTAAACGAAATCCTTTCCATTATTTAAGCACTGAACATCAAATGATAATAAAATTAATCTTGCTGGATGTGATCACTGTAATCACTGATAATGATTACACATAATCGCTGATGATGATTACACATGGGCAGAGTGGGAGGAGGTTGTGACTGGGAGGGACACAGGAAGAGGCTTCAGGGGTGGGGAAGCAGTTTTACTTCTTCACCAGACTGTAGTTTCAAAGCAATCTGCCTTAGAATAATTCATTAACCCGCAGGACTAAGTCGTGGGCCTTCTGTGACTGTTTTCTCTTGCAATATGATGTAATTATGTTAGTCTAACTTAAAATTACTAATATATAAAATATAGCTACTCACCAAAACAGAACTCAGCCTTTGGCCTTAGTTTAGTTGCATCGCTAACCTAACAAGAGAGAGAAATGAATCACTCACTTCTTCATATGCTATCATAATCAACCTTAAACACTGTGAACATCCACATGTACGATTTCCCAGTACTCACACACATTTAGCAACACAGGTCTAAAGTTAAACTATAAGGCAAATGAAAAAGAACTATAAATTAAATTTAGAACATGGGTCCCAAATGTAAGATACGCAAAAACAAATGATACTTCCATGCTCTCTTTTAACAAAATTGTTTTTTCTTCAAAGGAAGTATGAAGAAACTGAAAATAAACCAGTAAGTTTTATGTCACACATATAAACATTTTTGGTTTCATGTAATTTTCAAAATACCCTCAAGGAATACTCCAAAGAAACAATGAATTCTTCCCAAATTGCATATTTCTAAATTAACTGCATGAGGAAATGGTGGTGGGTAAGGGCCAGATTGTATATTTAATAAAGTCCAAAAATCCAGAAGACACTCATCTGCAATGAGGAAACCAATGGCACTGGATCCTCACTGGTACATTAGAATACCCTAGGATAAGGGACCCCCTTTACTACATGCAGCACGTGGTTCCATCTGGAAAGTGAACAACTAGCTGCCCCTGGTTGCTGCTAGCCTTTAGATAGAGCAGCTCACATGGAAGCCCGTCCAGGGCTGTTTGCCACGCTGCTGCCCAGTGTCTAAGGGCCCAGTGCCCTTAGAAATGTAGCATCTGTTCTGTACCTTCAGAAGGAATTCTAAGTTTAGGTTTCCTGACTGATCCCAACTACAAATTCAGAACACTGAATCACAATGAAATTTGTTCCAGGGATAAATTCTGAGGGAGAAGTGGCAAGTCTAAAGTAGAGTACAAGGGTACAATTCAAACTTCAGTACGCTATGGGGCAGAGGTGAAACTTCACCACAAAGAGAAGGTTATATTTAAAAAAGGAAGCAATGGAGGAGAGGAAAGCAGTGGCCAGTCAGTCTGCCTGTTTTATTGAATTAATATCTTAATCCTTAAAAAAACCTCCCATTTTTAAAAAGACCAGGCAATAAGCAATTGAAAAGATACAGGCACACAGGCAATTTCTACCTCAACTGCCTATTCCAATAAAATAGGCCTTTCCACATCACTTCACTAAGAGTCAAAAATCCCTGGCAGCATGTTTACACTGCAGTATATGTATACTGCAGGCAATCAAGTAAACTGATGAGGGGGTGGGGTGTTGGGGGGCATCTACAGTTTATTCTACAATGGAATCCTACACTTCCTAACAAAAGTTATAGAATTTAAGTTGCAAGCCACCCTGAAGTATTACTAAATGTCTTAAATTTATAGGAACACTTGAGGTATACTTAAAATTTGTCTTCTGCAAATTTACATAATAACGATTTTAAAGTAAAATGGTTCCCTTTAAATATGTAATTTTTGTTGTCCAAGGACTATTTTATTTTTTGGTCAATGAGAATGAATAGCTCTATTATGATACTGAATACAAAGCTCTTTATTTATCAAAAATATCTTTCTCTTTTAAACAGAGGCATTCTTGTAAATTGGTCCTCTGATGAAGACCTTTGCTAACAAATCCCAATATATGCATAATAGTATGTGTATGTGTATTATTTAATCATACTGTGTTGCTACTTTCATATCTCAAGTCATCACCAAGCTTATTACTTTCTGTAAAACAAAACTATTAATAGTTTCTCAGCATCTCTCTATCTCAGTTCCCAAAACAGTAATAAAAGATAATAAGAGGGGGAAAACTACCTAATACAAATCTAAATTTTTGAAAAGAAAAATAGTATTGCAAAAATTTCTGAGAAGTCAACAAACATGAAAAGAAATCAGTAGAGACAAAGTCAAATGAGGGAAAAATCATCTTTCATCATGAAGATAGTTTGTATTCTCCTCAAAGTAAGACGTAAAGAAACAAAAAGTCAAAGGTAATGAGATTAAAAATTAGTTTAAATAAACACAGATTTAGAAAAATCTTCACCAGATTTCCCAAAGATAGAACCTAACTATTAACAGATCAATCCACTTCTGACATTCATATGCCTAATCATAAAAGTTAATGTTAACTTCCCAGTTTGCTACATTCTATAATTTAACTCTGTACTCTTTCTAAATTTGATAAAATTTCCTAATTTTAATGAAGAACTTCCTAAACATAGTAGTAATCAGGTAGTATTTTCACTGTGATATGAACCACAACGTCATCTTAAATGACAAAGAGAAGAGTCGGCTCCCTTTATTCAAACTCTCATTCTAAGGGATCTTCATTCAAGCATGAGTGTAAGACAATACACAGAGACTACCTTTGAAATGTAGGTAAGTTTAATGGCGCCAACACGTGATGATCCAGAAGGTAGGTTCTATAAACAAATTATTAACATGTAATTAATATCCAACATTACAAATTTATTTCACATAAAATGTCCAATACACACTAAAAAAAAGTTAAGAAATCAGATGTTTAGATGTCACACTTTACAAGTTAACTTTTCAGTTCAAGTATTTACTAGGTTTGAAATCAAGTGGACAACAAGGATAACAACAATGAACTCTTTCTGTTCCACCACAACACATTCTGTTATAGCTAAAGGCTATCTTGTTATCATTATATCTAAACTTTTTTCATGAGCTTAACAAACCATAAACAAGATCAGATTTTGTTTCAGAAAGCAATGGGGAAAAAATATTTAGACATAAAACAAACACGAAGGTAAGAAATTTCAAAAAAGTACATATACTACTTTGTTTTATTAAAATTATTAAATCACATATACGGCTTTAAAAAGACTGGATTTTCCCCCATTTAAATTATGTTAGTATTTATTACACCATTACTAATCTATATTGATACCATTTTTCAAGAAAATTATTGACACTTTTAAAACAGGGAATGTATATACTGGCACATTCATTAAAAATGTAATTATTCTTCCCTTCCAAGTTTGGGATATGGTATGTGTCTTAAAAGAAGGAGAATCATTTCTGCCTGAGGCTATCAGAAAAGACTCAGTGGAAGAATGAAAAGCATTGAAGCTCGACTTTATAAAGAAAAAGTTTGAAACACAAAGAACAGGACAGCGAATATTCCAGGCAGAGAAACAGATAAGTTTCACCAAGTGGATGAGGATGTTCTGTACTGAAACGGGAAAGAGATTGTGCTGGGCTGTAAAACGGAGTCACACAGGGTTGAAGTAGCAAACAGTGGTTTAGGAACTTAAACTAACAACCTAATTATAAAGGACCTAAATAAGAAACAAAGTAGCAAGGAATTTATACTGTTAAGACTTGTAGGGAATTCCCTAGCCATGCAGTGTTTAGGTCTCAGTCCTTTCAGTGTGGTAGCTGGGTATCAATACCTGGTCAGGGAACTAGGATCCTGCAAGCAGCCAAAAAAAAAAACTTATATATATATATATACACACACACACACACACCATTAAAGAAGGCTTCTAAGCAGTTCTGTAACCAAAACTGTGCTTTAATTAAAATGAACTGGACTATAATAATCAGGGAAGATGGAGATGGGAAAACCAGATAGAAGAATCTGCAAAAAAGTAATAAACATAAAGACTGATAGATGATTTCAAAAGTAAAAGTAAAACAATCCTGATTTTGAAAGTTTCCTCCACTATAGATTAAGGATCAATTTTTAACTTCCTTTATAATAATGTACATTAAAGAAAAAAATCTATGGGTTTATTCTCATAAATGATTAGGAGGTACCTGTCTCAAACCTCTGTAAGCTTAGTGGAAACAGTTAATGATATGGAAGCCTAGACATTTAAAAGATGGGATTCTCAAACACAAACTGATTATTGTTTACAGGGACAAGTCTTTTCAAAACTGTCACTTCTATGCAGAGTAAAACTGCATTATGTTTTGCTTTAAACTCCAGACTATAAATTGATACAAGCTTCTAAATTTATATCATAAATATGTACATAAAATTATAACTTTTAATGTGTATCTTTAAATGGTTGTCCTTATACAAAATGTTTTATGTTTAAAGGGTTTTTTCTTTTCAATTTGGATAAGGAAATGAAATGTTAAAATGTCTTCAAGCTCTTCTAACCACTATCAAACAGTTTTTTTCCCCAAATACTGCTATTCCACAATTCGAAATCATTATTTTTCTTTTAAGTCCTCCATAATTCTATCATTTGAACTAGCTGAATACAGCTCTAATCCCATGGGTGAGAAACAGAAATGAGCAACTATGTCCTGACTGCATGACATAAAGGGTCATAGATTAGTGACACGGTACAATGAAATATAAGTACCTGGTAGATAAAGGATATTCAAAATATCTAGTTTCTACAAAGTGGTATGATTGCTGCCAATTTCAATCAGCAAAGAAGTGGGTTTCCAATCTGTTATTTGACAATGAACAAGAAATAATAAACTAGTATGACATTTAAGATAAAAAGAGAAACAAACTATTTATTCTTATGAGTTCCTCTACTCATTTTGCGAAAATCCTCTTTCAGGTTTTTTCAAATTCACTTTCTAATAAAGCTACTTAATTAACTCTCCACCATTTCTCACACCATCAACAAAACACAGAAAGCCCCAAACTGATTCCCTAGTAATACTCTAGAACGGATTTTTAAACCAATGGTTAATGTAAAGAAAGCAGTGATCAGAGGAAGAATGGCTCCCTAAGTACAGGCTATTAAAATCACTAGAACAGTGTGCAACCAGGTTGAATCATATGAAATCGCCATTTTTTTTTTTAGTAGATCAAAATGGTAGTAAAATGGCAATTTCATGTGGTTCAACCACAATAATGTTAGCAAGACATTTTACTAAAGTTTTCATAAAGAGATATGTCTTAATACATTTTAAAGTGACACTTTAAAGCTGGTATTGAAGGCTAATACACTGGATGATAGAACACAGATTGTAAAAGATTCTTATCAGTTGGAATGAAGAGATAAAATTATTAAGAACAAACTGAATAAAAAGATTTAAAATTCTGCACTCCATTCAAAAAAACTAATGGGCTAATTAATTACACCACAGAAATCTGGCTTTAAAAAAAGAGTTCATGTGAAAAAGATCGAGCTAAGTACACACTTTAACATATACCCTCCCTGCTACAGCCAAAGCCAACTGTTTTCCAGGTACGCCACAGGGTTCCTTACTTTGATTTCCTGCCCCACACTATTGGGTGAGCACTGAATACCCATTTCTCCACATCCTGGCCAAAATCATACTCTTTCTTCCAGGTCAATTCCAAATGTTACTACCACTTCTGGGAAGACCTTCACTCCCTCTGCTAGCTACAATCACAGCTTTCCTCTGAAATCCAAGTTTATTGTTCCTTTGGTGTAATACACATATTCTATTTTGTTCTTTTCCTTTAGTTCTGTTTAAGTGGGAAGTACTGACAAAAGGAGAAATTCTAAGGAGAAGAACCTATTATATAAAGACAGAGAAACAATCAAGCAGTTGTAAATAACATTCAGGAGAAACTGTACAAGAGTCAACCAGATCTTATGAAAGAGACAAATCAAGGGAAGCTCATAGGTAGAACCGAGCAATGGCTTGTGTGGGAAAGAAAATCAGAAACTGGAATCTAGTAAACGGTAATCAGAGGGAGTCAAGAGGGGCCAAGTTACTCCCCACCTTGGAAACATGGAGTGGGATTGTGCTACAGATTAAGAGATGGACAATAAAAAGGAGGAACTGGATTCATGTTTTTAAAAAAAAGGGAAAAAAGGGTAAACATGAACTTCTGATTTCTGCTGACTGGTTCCTTCTCCCAATGACTTTGGTCAAGTAAATAAAGGTATTAATCATGTAGCTGCACAGACAGGTTACTGTCACCCAAGGAAGTTGGTCATACTCAGAGATAAGGGAGTAAAACAGGGTATCGATAAGTTCAATAAGGACAAGGGTAGAGAAGACACAGTTCCCAGCAAAAAAAAGCCTCATACAAGGTCAGCAATCAAATAATGTAAACTGAATTAAAATACAAATAATCCTCCAAAATTTGAAAGGCTGCATGTGGATACAGGACCAAATGTATAGAGAATCAGAGGGTAAAGTAGATCAATAAATAGAAGATACAAAGAACTAGATTTTGGCATGCAAAACAATAATTAAAGCTGTCTCAAATATAATAAATACCTTTTAGTAATGTGTAGTTCAAACAACATAGTGAACATCAGGGATATATGGGTCTCTTGCATTAAGGAGGAGACTGAATTAATACTAAGGATTAAGATCCCTTACAACTCAAAAAAATTAGTTTGAAGTTTATAATTTCTTTTAATTATCAGTAGAAGTTGTCAGTAATATCTGGTATAGTAAATGATAAATGGATAAACTTCAAACCCAAGATATATGACATTATATTTTCTAAAATAATGGCTGATGATCAACTTCCAGTTACACTGTGTGAGCTTGTGTACATTATAAACCCCTAGAGGCCCTGATTATCATCTTATTACCTTTCATATAAGAGAATTTTTTTAAAAACCTATCACTATCAAGCTCCAATTCACCATCTCTCCTTGGTCTGTCCCCAGCAGAAGAGACGATGAGGGGATGTTTGCTTTCGGACTGGACTTGCTTTTCACAAAGTCCTGCTGGGATTACTCAGAACCCTGTGGCCTTCAAGGATACTATCGACTTACTACTTCTTCAGTTATCAAGTATTTATCTTATTCTCTTTTTTCTCTGATTATTTTTACTGAAGTGTAGTTGATCTACAATGCTGTGTTAATTTCTGCTGCATATATATATATATATATATATACACACACACACACATGTGCACAAAATGAACATATTTTCTGCATGAATGAAGAAAATGAAAGAAAATGAATTCATTTTTATATTCTTTTCCATTATGGTTTATCTGAAAGTATTAAATATAGTTCCCCACAACTCAAATTCTATATGAACAAATATAAATGTATTAGCAATATGCATTTTGCCTAATCTAAAATCAATATTGAAGAGAAAAGACCACCACACTCATTGTTAGGGGCTCTGGTTCCTTCTCTGTGAAACAGATCTGAACCTCCTACCAGTCCCTGCTCTCCTCAACTTTTCATTCCTCACCTGTAGAGGTCATCCCCTAGACCAGATCAGCTTAGAAGTTTGCTAGGGACTCATCTCTTGCTTTGCACTTACTTCCTTGCAATATACATCTCAATTTGAATTAAGAGTTTCACGGGTAAAGAAAATTTAAAACTACTCAACAGATGATCTCCAGGCCAAGGCCTCTCAAAGATCATAAAAATGGTATTCTAATTTTTAATAGATGACATCTGCCCCCAATAATTTGCAAGGTAACAACAACAACAACAAAAAAAAACAAATTCACAAATGGCTGTCACTCAAATCTGACACTAAAAGATGAAAGGACTACACAAGTGCAAGAGTGTCAACTTGGTTAAGCAGCTTATTTACCAGAAGACAGTACTCTCGCCTGGAAAATCCCATGGGCGGAGGAGCCTGGTGGGCTGCAGTCCATGGGGTTGAGAAGAGTCGGACATGACTAAGCAACTTCACTTTCACTTTTCACTTTCATGTATTGGAGAAGGAAATGGCAACCCACTCCAGTGTTCTTGCCTAGAGAATCTCAGGGACGGGGAAGCCTGCTAGGCTGCCGTCTATGGGGCTGCACAGAGTCGGACATGACTGAAGCGACTTAGCAGAGCAGCATAGTTTCTATCTTAGAGACAGTATCTTAAATCTAAATAATCCAAAAACTTTCTACCAGAGTTAGAGTTGTTTCTCCCAAGGAAGGAAAAACAAACACATGTCTAAATTTTTATCAAATAAACTGAGCTTCATCTTCTGAACTTTATCACAGTAGGATTTGGGGGTACAGGGCAAGGAGAATAGTAGAAATAAGTAGTCAGTAGAAATAAATTTAAACATATGTTGTTTAGGAAGACAAATCCTAACACCTGAATAGTATATCAAATACTTTAATAATAATAATAATACTTTAATTATTAAAATTCATATGCTTTTGAAGAGGGAACCTTTTGGATTTTACAAACCTGTGGATTATCCATGTACCATACAAAACTATCTTCTCTGGTATCCAGTATGAAGTACCTCCGAAGAAACTTCCCACTGTTTTCATTTTCTTCAATGTCTAGAAAACCACAAATGCGATTCTGACGATCCACATAAGGCATTTCTGAGCTTGAACATTACACTGTGAAAAAAAAAAATTAGCAGTAAGTACTTCTCAGTGGACTTCAAGCACAAAATATGCTATGGTACAGTTTATTCAACAAAGAGCCTACTTTCCAACATTAGTTGGGAGCTGATTAATGTGAATACATAAAAGCAAGGGCAAAAATCACCTGCAATTAAGTTTACTGTGAGTGGTTACTATATGCAACTGTACACTGATGGGGACAAAGGAGAACTATTCATCTCAGCTGAATAATTTACTTACTTTTTTCCCCAAGAGTAGGCACCATCATCCCCTCTTCATGTTAACAGATAAGAAATTTAACACTGAGTAGGGGAAGTGACTTTCCAAAATTAGTGAACCAGTAGGTAATGAAACAAAACATGAATCAAGATTCTTGGACTCTAGAGCTTATATCTTAACCTTCCCATCTAAAACCCTTAGAATTATTAAACCAAAATGAAACAAAATAAAGTAAGCTAACATGATAAAAAGAGAGATAAGCAGGTATTCTATGCTTAGTCACTCAGTCATGTCTGACTTTTTGAAATACCATGGACTGCAGCCCACCAGGCTCCTTTGTCCATGGGGATTCTCTAGGCAAGAATACTGGAGTGGGTTGCCATGCCCTCCTCCAGGAGTTCTTCCCAACCCAGGGATCAAATACAGATCTGCAGCATTGCAGGTGGATTCTTTACTGTCTGAGCCACCAGTGAAGCAGGTATTATGTGCCTCCTAACAGAAGACACAAACATCAGCAATGAAGTGCATATAACAACAACAACAAAAAAATGTTTTATCTCAATCTGATCAAGTCTCTAGATTTCCATAAGGCCAACTCATAATTCATAGGAAATAAAGAACACAGAGGAACATATCAAACTGCAAAAGTGGGAAACATTAGGACCAAAAGTCCATTTTCCTCAGCAAATAAATTATTAAAGGAAAAAGAAGAGAGAAGTTACAGATGAAAAGAAACTTCAGAGGCATATCATATTTTGATTCTGAAGGACTGAAATTTTTGTTGTGTTGATTAAAGTTAAAAATCATGACTTGGGTAAAAGGCAGTGTTTCCATCCATTTTTCTCTAGAACTATAGATATGTGATTCCCTCCTGATGTGATGCAAATCTCTAGACTGTTCTTACTCTGGTCCTTCTAGAGCCAGTGTCAACATCTTGTGACAGACTGAATTATTTACATAACTAGTTCTTCATTAAACTCATGGTGAAAATTCAGTTAGAATATGCCCTGATACACTGCCTATCTAAATCACTTAACTGTATGCAGCTAGAGAAATGGTGACACACACCAAAATATTAAAAAAAAAAACTATCCATTAAGTTTGTATACATGTGTTATCATAAATCTGACACTTGGAGATAATTTTTTCATGAACTTACCCAAAGTTTTTAAAAACTTCTAAAATGTAATCAAAACTTGAAAAATCAATACACTATACTAACACATATTAACAGGTAAAAACTATCAACTTGTGTGGTATACTGCTATGAAGAAAGACACAGGCCAAAGGAACAGAATTAAGAGTCCAGAGACAAACCCATACATTTGTGGCTGATTTTCAACAAGGGTGTCAATACCATTCAATGGGAAAGAAAAGCCTCTTTAACAAACAGTGCTGGGACAACTGGCTATTCATATGAAACTGTTATATTTTTTACTCTCTGTCATGTCAGACTCTTTGTAACTCCTCCTCTGTCTCCAGACAAGAATACTGGAGTGCGTTGCTATGCCCTCCTCCAGGGAATCTTCCCAACCCAGGGATTGAAACCAGGTCTCCTGCATTGAAGGCAGATTCTTTACCACCTGAGCCACCAGGGAAGCCCTATTCATATGCTTTAGAATTAAACTGGACCCTTATCTTATAGGGCTTCCTTAAGAGCTCAGTTGGTAAAGAATCTGCCTGCAGATGGGGGACACAGGTCCACTTATGGCTGATTCATGTCAATGTATGGCAAAAACCACCACAATATTGTAAAGTAATTCAGTTCAGTTCAGTTCAGTTGCTCAGTCATGTCCAACTCTTTGCAACCCCATGAATCGCAGCACGCCAGGCCTCCCTGTCCATCACCAACTCCTGGGGTTCACTCAAACTCATGTCCATCGAGTCAGTGATGCCATCTAGCCATCTCATCCTCTGTCATCCCCTTCTTCTCCTGCCCCCAATCCCTCCCAGCATCAGAGTCTCTTCCAATGAGTCAACTCTTCACATGAGGTGGCCAAAGTATTGGAGTTTCAGCTTCAGCATCAGTCCTTCCAAAGAACACCCAGGACCGATCTTCTTTAGAATGGACAGGTTGGATCTCCTTGCAGTCCAAGGGACTCTCAAGAGTCTTCTCCAACACCACAGTTCAAAAGCATCAATTCTTTGGCGCTCAGCTTTCTTCACAGTCCAACTCTCACATCCATACATGACCACTGGAAAAACCATAGCCTTGACTAGATGGACCTTTGTTGATAAAGTAATGTCTCTGCTTTTTAATATGCTATCTAGGTTGGTCATAACTTTCTTTCTAAGGAATAAGCATCTTTTAATTTCATGGCTGCAATCACCATCTGCAGTGATTTTGGAGCCCAAAAAAATAAAGTCTGACACTGTTTCCACTGTTTCCCCATCTATTTCCCATGAAGTGATAGGACCAGATGCCATGATCTTCGTTTTCTGAATGTTGAGCTTTAAGCCAACTTTTTCACTCTCCACTTTCAGTTTCATCAAGAGGCTTTTTAAAGTAATTAGCCTCCAATTAAAATAAATTAATTAAAAAAGAAAAAAGAATCTGTCTGCAATGCAGGAGACCCCAGATTGATTCCTGGGTTGGGAAGATCTGCTAGAGAAGGGATAGGCTACCTACTCCAGTATTCTTGGGCTTCCCTTGTGGCTCAGCTGGTAAAGAATCCGCCTGCAATGAGGAAGACCTCAGTTTGATCCCTGGGTTGGGAAGATCCCCTGGAGAAGGGAAAGGTTACCCACTTCAGTATTCTGGCCTGGAGAATTCCATGAACTGTATAGTCCATGGTGTCACAGAGAGTCAGATATGACTGAGCAACTTTCACTTTCACATCTTACTCAAAATGAATTAATCATTCATTTTCAGTTGAATTAGATGAATTAGATGAATTGAATAAGATGAATTGTCTTACTCAAAATGAATGAAAATAACTCAAAATGAATTAATCAAAATATAACAGCTAAAACTATAAAACTTTAGGAAAACAAAAGAAAATCCGTGACCTTGGATTTGGCAATGAATTCTTATATATGACACTGAAAGCACAAGCAACAAAAGAAAAAATAAGACAAATTGGACTTCACAAAAATTAAAAATTTTTTTGCATCAAAGGACATCAGGAAAATGAAACAAAACCGTATAGAATGGGAGGAAACTTTTGAAGTCACAGTCTAATATCCAGAATATACAAAAAAAAAAAAAAACAACTCTTAAACTCAACAACAAAAGTACAAATCCAGTTTAAAAATGGACAAAGGACTTAAAAAGCCATTTCTCTCAAAGATGAGAAGCAAATGGCCAACCAGAACACAAAAAGATGCTCGATATTATTTGTCACTAGGGAAACGTAAATCAAAAGCACAATGAGTTACCACTTCACATCCACTAGAATGGATATAATTAAGAGAGGAAAATAATAAGTATCGGCAAGGAAGTAGAGAAATGAGAACCCTCCTACATTGCTGGTGGGAATGTAAATGGCACAACAGCTGCATAAAACAGTTTAGTGATTCTTCAAAAGTTAAACACAGAATTACCATGTGACTCAGCATCTCCACTCCCAGGTATATATCCAAAAGAATTAAAACACTTATACATGAACTTATGCTTATACTTATACTCAACTTATACTCAAACACTTATACATGAACGTTGACAGCAATACTAACCACAAGAGCCAAAAAGTGTAAACAACCCATGTCCATCAACATGTATAATACACACAATGGAACATTATCCAGATACAGAAAGGAATGAGCTATCAATACTTTCAGTCAAATTCCAAGATATTTTATAAAAACTGATGAGGTGATTTTATTCTGTAAGTTGAAATGCAAAGATCTAGAAAAGCTAAATCTATTTTCAAAGAACAGACTTATACTACTTGATTTCAAGACTAACCATAGAGCTACAGCAATGAAGATAGTGTAGGATTGGTGAAAAGATAACAATAAATACAGGGAACAGAATAGCATCCAGAAACAGACTCATATATATACTGTCAACAGATTTTCAACAGATGTCAATGCAATTCCAAACATCTTCAATAAATGATGTTGGAACAATTAGTGAATCATGTCAAAAAAAATTAACCTGAAATGGATTGGAAACCTAATATACAATTAAAATTCTAATACGTTTATATATACACATATATAAAATATATACCGATATATATTTTATGAATATATGGGATTCCCAGGTGGCTCAGTGGTAAGGAATCCACCTGTCAATGCAGGAGATTCAGGAGATGTGGGTTGGATCCCTGAGTTGGGCAGATCCCCTGGAGGAGGAAACGGCAACCCACTCCAGTATCCTTGCCAGGAAAATCCCAAGGACATGAGGGCTACAGTCTGTGGGGTCACACAGACTCGGACATGATTGAGAGTGCACACACATACATGAATATATACATATATGAATGAAAGTCTTCATGACCTTAGGGTTAGATAAAGATTTCTTAGGTAAGACACGAAGAGCCTAAACCATAGACATGGTTAATATAATGGACTTAATAAAAATTAAAAACTGCTCTTTGAAAGACACCAGTTAAGAAGTCAAATGATGAGCTGCAGAACATGAGAAAATATTCAGTACACATGTATCTATCACATAACACATATCCAAAAATAGGCAAGGAACTATTACAATAAGACAAACAAAAAAACTGGAAAATAGGCAAAAAAAAAAATCTGAACAGACAAGTCAACAAAGAAGATATAATGGTTTTTTAAAAATAATAAAAAGAAAAAAGACATACAAATAATAAATAAGCATATAAAGATGCTCATCATCATTAGTCAAGAAGATGTTACAAATAAAACCTGTGAGATACCACTGCACACCTACTAAAATGGCTAAAACAAAAACAAAGAAAACCCTGGCAATACCTAATGCTGTCAAGAATGTGAAGCAAATGAACACGTTCTCTCATATTACTGAAGGGAATGCAAAATGGCAAATCAACTTGGGAAGACACTTTGGCAGTTTCTTAGAAAGTTATACTACCCTTAACAATACAACCCAGTAATCCCACTCCTAGGTATTTATCCAAGTGAATTGCAATCTTACGTTTACACAAAGTGAAGTGAAAGTGAAAGTCACTCAGTCATGTCCAACTCTTTGAGACCCCAAGGACTATACAGTTCATGGGATTCTCCAGGCCAGAATACTGGAGTGCTTAGCCTTTTCCTTCTCCAGGGGATCTTCCCGACCCAGGGATGGAACCCAGATCTCCTAAATTGCAGGCAGATTCTTTACCAGCTGAGCCACAAGGGAAGCCCATGTATATGAAAATGTTTAAAACGACATTATTCATAATTGGCAAAAAGCAGAAACAATCCAAATGTTCTTTAACGGGTAAATGAAGAAACTGTGTTACATCCAATACAGTGGAATACTACCTAGCAAAATAAAGAAACAAAGTAGAGATATATACAACGTGTGTAAATGCCAGATGCATTTTGCTAAGTGAGAGAAGTCAGACCAAAAGGCTACAGGGACAGAGAACAGATCAGTGAGAGTGGCTGACTTCAAAGGGTAATTTATGGAGTGACGAAACTGTTCTGATCATGATTGTGATAGGATACACAACCATACATTTATCAAAAATAGTAGGCTCACATACCACACAGAGTGAGCTATACTGCATTTGAAGGAAAAAAAAAACCTACAGTGATATAAAGCAGACAACAGTTGCTAGGGCTTGTGATAGGCCTGACTACAAAAGAACACTAGAGAAAAAATTTTTTGGCAACACAGATGTTGCATATCTAGACTGTGGTACAGCTTAAACAATTACATGCATCCATCAAAACTTATAGAACTGTACACTAAAAGGAGTAAAATTCACTGTATGTAAAATTATACCTCAATAATGGTGATATGTTTTTGAAACATATACACTCACCCAGAATGGCTAAAATTAAAACAGACTGACACCACCAAATATTGTCAAAGGTGTGGTGCATCCAGAATTTATGTATTGCTGATGAGAATGTAAAATGGTACAAGCACTGTAGGAAAAGTTCTGGCAATAAAACCAAACATACACCTAACCCAGCCATTCTATTCCTAAGTATTACTCAAGAGAAATGAAAGTATATTCATGCAAAGAGTAATTCATAAATATTCATAGCTGCTTTATTCATAATAGCTCCAAACCAGAAACAACACAAATGTCAGTATTCACAAAAGGTGATTTTGAAAATATAGTATATTTATAGTATGGAATAGCACTCTACAATATAAAGGAACTCATAATGCATGTAACAATATGGTCAAAACTCATCAATTGTTAACTTTCCAAGTTTAGTGTATGTGATTTAACTCCAAAAATTTTTTTAAATCCAGAACAAAAAATTCACTGATAAATGTGACAAATAATTTTTTTTAAAATATTGATAGTAAGTCAAAACCAGTAAAAAATACTTGCACCTTACATGACAAAAGGTTAATCTCCCTAAAATTTAGCTTGCAAAAAATGTCAAGGGAAATATATCAAAACTTCAATAGAAAAATCAATTAAGACATGAACAGATATTCCACAAGGAAAAACATAAAAATGACCCTTAAATATATGAAGAGATGCTCAACTTCACTCATATAACAAAATCCCAAAATAACATACAGAGATATAGCCATTGCTACTGACATCACAAAAAAGGCAACAGACTTCATGTGCCTCCTTGTAGAATTTATACCATCTATCATTTATGGGGGAAAAAAGTGTAAAAAATATCCGAATCAAGATCTAACTACCAATTTATAGGAAACAGAGAAGACAGAGAAAAGAACATGTTCAACTATATCAGAGATTCAAATAGAAAAAATTCAAACTCTTGAAGTTTCTCAGGACAAACAACATGGTTTCTTCAGAAATAAATTAGAAAGGAGCAGCAGCAAAGAAACTGGAGGAAGAACCTATAGATTAAAAGACCTGAAAAGATGTAATCACAACATGTGGACCTTATTTAAATCTTGTTAATAACAACAACACTGGTTTATCTAAGGAAACTGGATATTTGAATACTGCCTCAAGATATTAAGGAAATAGCTAATTTTTTTTCCAGTGCAATGACATTATGGTTATATTACTAAGAAAATGGATCCTTATAATCTAGAGATATTTATTTACACAAAGTGTTACCTGAATAATCTGGAAGGAGGGATGGATGAAGGAGGGATGGCCCAGGTTGAAATCTGTAGGGGCTCAATGCTGGGTACTGTTGTTATACCATTCTGTCTACTTCTGTGGATATTCACAGCTCTTCATTACAAAAAGAAAAGTTCCCCCCAAAATCTATACTGCACAGAGATACCATTTCTCATCTATGAGACTGGCAAAAATTCAAAAGTTTGACAATATGCTATAACAGTAAGGCTGTGAGAAAATAGGAACTCTCTTAAATTGCTGGTGGGAATGCAGAATGGTACAGCCCTGCCGAGGTGAATTTGACATCATTTAACAAAATCAAATGTGCATTTCTCCTATGACTGACAATCCTACTTGCTATTGTAATTCTCAAACTCTTTTATTTAAATGATAGTATTTCATGTACTTCAACAATAGGACAATGCAAACATATTGATTCTATGATTATATTTAAAATAAAGCAATTTTTATTTGTTATTAGGAATCTGGATTTTCAGAGTAAAAGAAAAAATATACAAATGCAACACAAAAGGAAAAATTCGACACAATGCATCTGAAATAGTATGATGGAAAGCTATGACAAACCTCAGGTCAGTTCAGTTCAGTCCCTCAGTCATGTCCAACTCTTTGTGACCCCATGGACTGCAGCACGTCACACCTCCCTGTCCATCACCAACTCCCAGAGTTTACTCAAACTCATGTCCGTTGAGTCAGTGATGCCATTCAACCATCTCATCCTCTGTCATCCCCTTCTCCTCCCGCCTTCAATCTTTCCCAGCATCAGGGTCTTTTCAAATAAGTCAGTTCTTCGCATGAGGTGGCCAAAGTATTGGACTTTCAGCTTCAGCATCAGTCCTTCCAACGAATATTCAGGACTGATTTCCTTTAGGATGGACTGGTTGCATCTCCGTGCAGTCCAAGGGACCCTCAAGAGTCTTCTCCAATACCACAGTTCAAAATCATCAATTCTTCAGCGCTCAGCTTTCTTTATGGTCCAACTCTCACATCCATATATGACTACTGGAAAAACCATAGCTTTGGCCAGACAGACCTCTGTTGGCAAACTAATGTCCCTGCTTTTGAATACGCTGTCTAGGTTGGTCATAAATTTTCTTTCAAGGAGCAAGTGTCTTGTAATTTCATGGCTGCAGTCACCATCTGCAGTGATTCTGGAGCCCCCAAAAATAAAGTCTGACACTGTTTTTACTCTTTCCCCATCTATTTGCCATGAAGTGATGGGACCAGATGCCATCATCTTCGTTTTCTGAATGTTGAGCTTTAAGCCAGCTTTTTCACTCTCCTCTTTCACTTTTATCAAAAGGCTCTTCAGTTCTTCTTCACTTTCTGCCATAAGGGTAGTGTCATCTACATATCTGAGGTTATTGATATTTCTACCAGCAATCTTGATTCCAGCTTGTGCTTCATCCAGCTGGGCATTTCACATGATGTACTCTGCATATAAGTTAAATACGCAGGGTGACAATATACAGCCTTGACGTACTCTTTCCCCATTTGGAACTAGTCTGTTGTTCCATATCCAGTTCTAACTGTTGCTTCCTCACCTGTATACAGGTTTCTCAAGAGGCAGGTCAGGTGGTCTGGTATTCCCATCTCTTTCAGAATTTTTCAGTTTTTAGTGATCCACACAGTCAAAGGCTTTGGCATAGTCAATAAAGCAGAAATAGACGTTTTTCTGGAACTTTCTTGCTTTTTTTATGATCCAGCAGATGTTGGTAATTTGATCTCTGGTTCCTCTGCCTTTTCTAAATCCAGCTTGAACATCTGGAAGTTCACAGTCCACGTACTACTGAAACCTGGCTTGGAGAATTTTGAGCATTACTTTACTCTTGAGAAGCCTACATGCAGGTCAGGAAGCAACGGTTAGAACTGGACATGGAACAGCAGACTGCTTTCTAAGAGGGAAAGGAGTACATCAAGGCTGTATATTGTCACCCTGCTTATTTAACTTATATGCAGAGTACATCATGAGAAACACTGGACTGGAAGAAGCACAAGCTGGAATCAAGATTGCCGGGAGAAATATCAATAACCTCAGATATGCAGATGATACCACCCTTATGGCAGAAAGTGAAGAGGAACTAAAAAGCCTCTTGATGAGAATGAAAGAGGACAGTGAAAAAAGTTGGCTTAAAACTCAAACATTCAGAAAACGAAGATGATGGCATCTGGTCCCATCACTTCATGGCAAATAGAGGGGGAAACAGTGGAAACAGTGTCAGACTTTATTTTTTGGGGCTCCAAAATCGTTGCAGATTGTGACTGCAGCCATGAAATTAAAAGACGCTTACTCCTTGGAAGGAAAGTTATGACCAACCTAGATAGCATATTAAAAAGCAGAGACATTACTTTGCCAACAAAGGTCCGTCTAGTCAAGGCTATGGTTCTTCCAGTGGTCATGTATGGATGTGAGAGTTGGACTGTGAAGAAAGCTGAGCGCCAAAGAATTGATGCTTTTGAACTGTGGTATTGGAGAAGATTCTTGAGAGTCCCTTGGACTGTAAGGAGATCCAACCAGTTCATCCTAAAGGAGATCAGTACTGGGTGTTCTTTGGAAGGAATGATGCTAAAGCTGAAACTCCAATACTCTGGCCACCTCATTCGAAGAGTTGACTCATTGGAAAAGACCCTGATGCTGGGAGGGATTGGGGGCAGGAGGAAAAGGGGACAACAGAGGATGAGATGGCTGGATGGCATCACTGACTCGATGGACACGAGTTTGAGTAAACTCTGGCAGTTGGTGATGGACAGGGAGGCCTGGCATGCTGTGATTCATGGGTTCCCAAAGAGTCAGACATGACTGAGCGACTAAACTGAACTGAACTTACTGGTGTGTGAGATGAGTGCAACTGTGCGGTAGTTTGAGCATTCTTTGGCACTGCCTTTCTTTGGGACTGGAATGAAAACTGACCTTTTCCAGTCCTGTGGCCAATGCTGAGTTTTCCAAATTTGCTGGCATATTAGGTGCAGCACTTTCACAGCATCACCTTTTAGGATTTGAAATAGCTCAACTGGAATTCCATCACCTCCACTAGCTTTGTTCTTAGTGACGCTTCCTAAGGCCCACTTGACTTCACATTCCAGGATGTCTGGCTCTAGGTGAGTGATCACATCATCGTGATGATCTGGGTTGTGAAGATCTCTTTTGTATAACTCTTCTATGTAGTCTTGCCACCTCTTCTTCGTATCTTCTGCTTCTGTTAGGTCCATACCATTTCTGTCCTTTATTGTGCCCATCTTTGCATGAAATGTTCCCTTGGTATCTCTAATTTTCTTGAAGAGATCTCTATTCTTTTCCATTCTATTGTTTTCCTCTATTTCTTTGCACTGATCACTGAGGAAGGCTTTCTTATCTCTCCTCGCTAGTCTCTGGAACTCTGCATTCAAATGGGTGTATCTTTCCTTTTCTCCTTTGCTTTTGCTTCTCTTTTCACAGTATTTGTAAGGCCTCCTCAGACAGCCATTTTGCCTTTTTGCATTTCTTTTTCTTGGGGCAGTCTTGATACCTGTCTCCTGTACAATGTCATGAACCTCCATCCATCATTCTTCGGCACTCTATGAGATCTAGACCCTTGAATCTATTTGTCACTTCCACTGTATAATTGTAAGGGATTTGATTTAGGTCATACCTGAAGGGTCTAGTGGTTTTCCCTATTTTCTTCAATTTAAGTCTGAATTTGCCCATAAGGAGTTCATGATCTGAGCCACAGTCAGCTCCCGGTCTTGTTTTTGCTGACTATATATAGCTTCTCCATATTTGGCTACAAAGAATATAATCAATCTGATTTTGGTATTGACCCTCTGGTGATGTCCATGTGTAGAGTCTTCTCTGGTGTTGTTGGAAGAGGGTGTTTGCTATGACCAGTGCATTCTCTTCGCAAAACTCTATTAGTCTTTGTCCTGCTTCATTCTGTATTTCAAGGCCAAATTTGCCTATTACTCCAGGTGTTATCTTGACTTCCTACTTTTGCATTTCAGTCCCCTATAACGAAAAGGACACCTTTTGGGGGGTGTTAGTTCTAGAAGGTCTTGGAGGTCTTCACAGAACTGTTCAACTTCAGCTTCTTCAGCGTTACTGGTCAGGGCATAGACTTGGATTACCATAATATTGAACAGTTTGCCTTGGAAATGAACAGAGATCATTCTGTCGTTTTTGACATTGCATCCAAATACTACATTTTGGACTCTTTTGTTGACCATGATGGCTACTCCATTTCTTCTAAGGGATTCTTGCCCACAGTAGTAGATCAGATATAATGGTCACCTGAGTTAAATTCAACCATTCCAGTCCATTTTAGTTTGCTGATTCCTAAAATGATTCCCGCCCATCAGAACAAGACCCAGTTTCCCCCTCGGTCATTCTCTCCCATCAGGAAGCTTCCATAAGCCTCTTATCCTTCTCCATCAGAGGGCAGACAGACTGAAAACCACAATCATAGAATATTAACCAATCTGATCATATGGACCACAGCCTTGTCTAACTCAATGATTAACTATGAGCCATGCTGTGAAGGGCCACCCAAGACAGACGGGTCATGGTGCAGAGTTCTGATAAAATGTGATCCACTGGAGTAGGGAATGGCAAACCACTTCAGTATTCTTGTCTTGAGAACCCCATGAACAGCATGAAAAGGCAAAAAGATAGGACACTGAAAAATGAACTCCCCAGGTCGGTAGGTGCCCATTATGCTACTGGAGATCAGTGGAGAAATAACCCCAGAAAGAATGAAGAGACAGAGCCAAAGCAAAAACAACACCCAGTTATGGATGTGACTGGTGATAGAAGCAAAGTCCGATGCTGTAAAGAGCAATACTGTGTAGGAACCTGGAATGTTAGGTTCATGGGTCAAGGCAAATTGGAAGTGGTCAAAGAGGAGACGGCAAGAGTGAACATTGACATTTTAGGAATCAGCAAACTAAAATGGACTGGTGTGACAAACCTAGACAGCATATTAAAAAGCAGAAACATCACTTTGCTGAGAAAGGTCTGTATAGTCAAAGCTATGGTTTTTCCAGTAGTCATGTATGGACGTGAGAGTTGGACCATAAAGAAAGCGGACCACTGAAGAATTGATGATTTTGAACTGTGGTATTGGAGAAGACTCTTGAGAGTCCCTTGGACTGCAAGGAGATCCAACCAGTTCATCCTAAAGGAAATCAACCCTAAATATTCACCAGAAGGACTAATGCTGAATCTGAAGCTCCAATACTTTGGCCACCTGATGCAAAGAGCTGACTCAGTGTAAAAGATGCCAATGCTGGGGAAGATTGAAGACAAAAGGAGAAGGGGATGGCAGAGGATGAGATGGTTGGAAAGCATTACTGACCCCATGGACATGAATTTGAGCAAACTTCGGGAGATAGTGGAGGCATCTCACACTTAACAAACTGGGTGCAGATATACCCCCTTGGCAATCTGTTCCCCTCTGTCCTTCCCATCTCAGTAAACAGTCACTCACTTCTTCCAGCTGTTCAGGCAAAATCTGGAGTCACACTGGATCAAGACCTCTCTCGTTCCATGTCCAATCCATAAGCAAATCCTATTTGCTCCATCTTTTAAATACATCCAGAATCCCACCACTTCTCACCAGATGCATTGCTGCCATTGTGGCCCAAGCTACCATTACCTCTCAGCTGGATTACTCCAAGGGCTCCCCTCCCGCTTCACTCCATTCTCCATAAAGCTGTCAGTGATCTCATTAAAACACATAGTCAAGTGTTTATTCAATATCTGCAAGTAAACATTCATTTGATTTAATCCTTATAACAACAATTTTACAGATGAGAAAACCAAAGAATAGAAGATTTTTTGTTTAACTTTTTATTTTGTATTGGGGTATAGCTGACTAACAATATGACAGTTTCAGGTGATCAGCAAAGGATCTCAGCCATGCATATAGATGTATTCATTCTCCCCCAAACTCATACAGGTTGCCAAGTAACACTGAGCAGAGTTCCATGAGTCTCTTAGTTCCATGAGTCTCTTAGTTCCATGACCAGGGATTGAACCCAGGTCCCCTACAGTGGAAGTGTGGAGTCCTAACCACTGGACCTCCAGGGAATTCCTTTCTCTAAGATCTCTTTCAAAGCACAGAAGGTTTTAAAAATAACTTCTCCCAGGTCATATGATTAAGAAGTAGCAGAGCCAGGATCCAAACCAGGGGAATCTGGCTCTAAAGCCCATGCTCTTCAATACTTTATAATGTCACTCTGCTCAAAAAAACTCTGCAACTTCAGCTGCTTATTAGAATTACCTGATGCCTAGACTAGGGCATCCAGACCAACTAAATCAGAAACTCTGGAGATGGGATCTAAGCATCGATACATTTTTATAGCTTCCACAATAATTCCCATGTTCGGCCAGGGTTAAGAATCATTGTTTTAACTCAATCCCATCACATTCAAAGTAAAAACCAAAGCTCTTACAAAGATACATAGGCTTCACCTACCCCACTCAACCTGTCCCAAAAGCCCTTGATTAGCTACACATCTGGCCACTGGATGTCTGCTACACTAGACAAGCTCCCCACTCAGAGCCTTTTCACTCAAATATCACTCTCTCAGTGAAGCCTTCTTGACATCCTATTGAAAACTGAAAATGCTCCAAATTGTCCTGCCCCTTCCCATCTCCCTTCCCTGCTTCATTCTTCTTCTTAGTATTTAATGCTAACAAACAATATCATTTACTTATTTATCTATTTCTTGTCTGTTTCCCGACACTGTAAAGTAGGCTTCATGACAGCAACATTTTTTTTTTCCTATTTACTATTGTTTCTCCAGTGCTTAAAACAGTGGCTGGAATATGGAAGGGACTAAGTAACAATTTGCTGAATGAAATATTAAGGAATCCATAATTATTGCATCAAATATTAACATTTAAGTTTCCAGACAGAAAGCTCCTTTTTCCTCATCTGATGAGAAACTGTTTAGATTTAACTGATTTGCTTAGATGATGGAACAGATAAAATTGTATTAAAACCACCACAAAGTCTATCCTTCAGATTTACTTGTGCTCTTAGGAGTGGTTAGAGCATACAAACACTCATAAATTGACACACACAGTTAAAAACACTTCATTAGTCAGGAACCATGAAGTGAGTAAAAAATAAAAATAAAACAAAAATCAGAAAGAAAGAAAAGAAAAATTAAATTCTGCATAGTGAGACTTCATGAGGCCCACAGGACTTCAGTACTGTTTGCTGATTAGAAGTTGAGTGGAAGTACTCTTGTCCCAAAATTGTTGACAAACACAAAGCCAAAGATATACAGAGATCAAGGATCAAACATTCGCGAAGTCTGGCACCAACACCCGCGCGCTCCTCCCTGCCCCACACACACAACTCAGGGCTGTGGTACCCTAACTGATGCCTTACCATCATTCCACTCTATACAATCAGCTGACAGAAGACAGGGGAAAAAATGAAAAGTATTTCAGTGTTCAGGAAGAACACAGGGAATTGAAGATGCTGTCTACCCACAAACTGCAGAAGGGGGCCCCAAGAGAATCATTCACCAAGATCAGAACTGCCCACGAGGAGAAGACAGCGTCACCCCATTCTCCAGTTGGATGTCGGCTTATGAGGGAGACTGAGTGACTGTCCCGGGGCCTACGTGAGCAGGGGGACAAGGAGAATTGTTGAGAAATGGCAGGCAGCGCACAGAAAGGGAGCAGACTTAAGCAGCCTGCATGCTGACATCTGACATCAAGAGGAAATAAGCTTCCAGTGAGTTAAGTGAAAATTACGGAAGGTAGCTTGACTTGAGCTGTCTTTCTGTTATCAAAAAATCTGGATGGCAGAGCGAAACCCACCTCATCCCCAAACACTCATATGGTCAGCAGGCAGACTGAGAGGACAGGAACAAGGAGGACGGAGTGTAGGTTGGTAAAGGTCTACCCACAGCAAATGTCATATCCAAGGACTGTGCAGTGGGGAGTTTCCCTGCAAGATCTCACCAAAATTTCCAGTTTGGAAGCCTACCAGTCAACATTAACAGCCTGCCATTGTTAATCAAGAGAGAACTTTATTAAGATGGTGAGAAATAGCTGCCTTTTCCCATTTTTCTTCTAACTAGTCCCTGTCCAAATAGACCGACAAAGAGGGAAAAGAGGTATCCAGGGAGCATGTAACAACCCCTCCCCACTGCAAGTGCTTCGGGGATGATGTGGCCAGATACTGGGGTAAAGAAGAAGGGCTTTCATAGACTGAAGGTCTAAACTGAAGTAGTTTAGACTGGAGCTTTTAAAAGCTGTAAATGATAGAAAGACTACCACTTGCCCATGGAGTCATGAGGTAGCAAGAGGGAAGATCCAACAAAGCATGGTTGAAAGCAGCCGATGCTGAAAAATATAATCGTCTTAAGTCTGGTTCTCACCAAGCTCAGACTGCTCAATGACCTGAGGACACATGGAACAGCATCACTGCCCTCACTAATGAGAGCAACACCTGATGTGGAAATTCCCAAGGGGGATTTACTGTACCCGGTAAGACACTACATTAGAAGTCCTCTGAAGAGTGCTTCCAATTCTAAGCGTCTGTGACTCTCCTTTCTTCAAAAAGAGGTTAAACTTCTTGAATCCAGAATCCAGATTTCAATAGTTAAACTATTAAAGGCGAGGTTGTCCAACAGAGTAAAACCGCAACTTTTTGAACAATAAAACTCTCAGATTGATAAGTCTGATAAGAGTTTCATGAAGGAAAAAATATTTGACTTCAATATTTTTAAAACTCTCATGACTTAAATAGATTTGTGTTAAAAAAAATCCTAAATGACTTTGATTTTCTTTTATATTCAACAGAAATTCCAGTTCAAAGAATGTTTACAATATAAAATCCTCAAAATACCATCTTCCTGAATCAAAGCAACTCAGCTAATCAAAGGCTTACCAAAATAAACAGCAAACACATGTTTGCTTAAATATCTTCTAGGAATTACAAACTCACATGTTCTTTATCATACAGCAGCTACTAGGAAAAGAAATCACTCAGAGTTCAAATGGTTTGATGTCACTCATTAAGCACAACAAAGTCCTATGGCTACAGCAAATACCAACAATTTTTATTTTTATATTTGAAAAATCCTACACTTTTATATTTCTAAAAATAATTAAGCATTACAGACAAGTGTCTAAGGCCACAGAAAGTTTCTACTCTAAGAACTCTTTCCTGATACCAGTCAATAAAAGTTCCAAATGCTATGGACTTACAAATGCTCAAAAGAAATAAAGCTAAATTTTAATATTTATCTTCTACCAAAGCCATTTAATTGTATTACTGTAGATCTAAATGTGAGGCGAATCATTTTGAAATTTAAAATCAAATTTTAATATTATCAAAAGTAAAATGCTCAAGCACGTAAAAAAGCAATATTTGTATATTACCTTAGTTCACAGCTTTGGCAGTTACTGCCACAGAACTTGGAATTTTCTAATAAAGGCAGAATGTAACTACTGTCACATCTGACTAATTACTACATTTTGTTCAGAAAACTATTTATCTCCCTCATTCTTAAATGACAGTTATTTAAACAAGAATAATTATTTAACATCAAGCAGTGCATCAATGTGAAAGCCCAAGTTAAATTACACTAATAAATTATTTCACAGATTTTATTCTGGATTGCAAATTGTCATCAGCAGAACTCACTGTGGGTTTGGCAGTAGGGCTGTAAAAACTTTCAGGCTCAAATAAAAGTCTTATTTTTTTAAGGTGCATTAAATGTTTTTTGAGAAAATGCCCTATAAAAAGATAAAATGTTTCCACCTTTACCAAGTACTTTTCAAGGAGTCTTTAATATCACATCCTATATATTAACAACCAACCTGTGAGTACTGCCCACAGTGACTTTTTAAAGAAAATAACTCAATGGTATTCTTAATGTCCTTAAACAATTCTAAAAAGGTCCTTCCGGCTTATGAACTCATGGCAGTTTCCTAACAATTGTTTACTTATCCTGTTTCACTGTCTCTCCTAATCTATGACAAACTCAAATTTACACACCAGTTCTTTCCTATTTTGCTATGTTGCTAAAACTTAGGAGAGGGGGGATACAAACCTGCTACTTCCCGCCTTTACCCAAAGCAACAATAAAAATACTAGTTAACAAGATAAAGTGAGGTAGAAAGCAGTTTCATACAAATCACATCTTCTCAATGTCACAAAAGTTATCCTCTGCTTACCACAAAGTCATGGCCATATCCTTTGATATGGGTATACTCTTCAAGAGAACCCTTTCAGTGGATACACTGTAGGGTTTACAGCTCTACAAAATTGACTATTAACTCAAATTCTGCTAAGCTTATTCTTGCTTAAATCTACAAATATTCTAACATGTCATTTCCCCTGGGGAGATATGACCAAATTAAGGAATATTTTAAACAAACTCTTTGGGGAAATATTTTTTGCCACAAACATGTTAATATGAAAATTTGAGTATGAAAAAATAGGCTTTTTATTCAGAAAGAATCTTACTATTTTTTTAAATAACAATTCTTCAAAGTCTTATGTGAAGAAAAAGTTTTACAAAATTACTTTTTCAAATTCTTGTCTGAATCCTATAAAGGGTACCCAAATTTTACTAAGAAGTATTTCAACGGCTTTAAATAACCCAGAAAGTTTGGAAGCCGAGTGCCCGGGGGAAATAAAGCTGACTGATCAGTAGTTCTAGGATAAAAGACAAAGGTATAAACCGCATACTGCGCTATTGGTTCCAGTCATTAAGCACACAGGAAATAAGATTTTTTCTAGTTGAAAAACTAATTCACAAACGGCAATGGCTTCGTTAAAGCAAAGAAAATCGTAACAAAACTGACAACGATCAACCGTAAAGTAAGTAAAAGAGCATTTTAAGACTGGACGGTGAAATAGGAGGGGGGAAAATGGCACAAATTGCCTGCCTATAACTTCCTCTTAGATCTGCCCCCAAACAAAAGCGATCTAGTTTAATTGCTGAGGTGCCCAGCGGGGTCAGATGCTCTGCCGTGGGGCACAACACAACTAGAATTTTACCAAACACCACTTTCATTATGACAACACTCTCCCCTCTGATGGTCTGTCCAGGACGGTCAATAGAAAGCATTCGAAAGAAACCACAAACCATTCAAGCAGGTCCCAAAGCGGTGCGACTGGCAGCTGCTGGCCTCTTAAGCTTTCAAGACCTGGGTTAGCCTCCTCCTTCCTACCTGCGTGACCCTGGACGAGTCCTTCCAACTTTTTCCGCCCTGTGGTCACTGCACCACGAAGGTGCGAGGGTAAAAAAGGCACGAATACTGCAGGATGCCGGCGGGGGGACACCGGGCGGAGTCGACTTCTGACTCGGCGAGTCCTAAAGCGAAAGCGCAGCAAAAAGAATAGAAAACCGTGCCCAAAGCAGCTGAGCACCCTCCGGGGGTGGGGGTGGGCACAGCCCCGAAAGTCACCCCCGCTCGACAGGCGTCGCCCGCCGAGAATCCGACAGCTGGCCGGCCAGGCCAACCGGGAGGCGAGGGCGCGACGGTACTTTTGAACCGAGCCACCGCAGAGCTCCTCGGCGACGGCCGCCCGGGGCGCTCCCTACACCCTCCTCGGCCGGACGCCGCCGAGGGCCGAGGTCAGGAAAACAATGAGGGCTCGGGAGCTGCGCGGGAAGAGAGACCCCCGCCGCCCCTGACCTCGCGCGCGCAGGTGAGCCCGGGCCCCCCGCGGCCTCGCCCAGGTGCAGCCGCGCTGGCCGGCCGACCGACCCCGCCTGAGGCGGCGCCTGGGGGGGCCGGGGATCCCGCGCCGCCGCCCGCCGCCGCCGCCCCGCACTCACCGGCCCCTCAAGCCTCCCAGCTTTCGCTTCGGTAGGCGCCGCGCTCCGGGAGCCCGGCCCCACTCACCCTTGCCCCGGCGCCGCTCCTCACACTCCTCACGCCGAACTTCACGGGCGGCCCTCGGCCCCCGGAGCACCCGCACCGCCACGGTCCTGGGAGGCGGGGTGTCCCACACGCACCCACTGCTGCCGGGAGCGGCGCCCACGACGGCCCGCCCGCGCACTGCGCACGCGTGCCCGCGCCGCCTCAGCCCCCCAGACGGCGGCCGAGATTCCGGAGCGGGCACTCCCAGCCGGCGGAAGGAGGACTACAAGTCCCAGCAGGCACCGCGCGGACCCCCGGAGGCGTGGCGGGCCGGGCTCTGGGCGTCTCCTGGGTTCCAAGGGGAGGGCCCCGCGCGGAGATCTGGGCCCTTGCGCTGCGTTGCATCCTGGGATCCGTAGTTTTAGAGGAACGCGGGGCTTGGCTCGCGAGTGGAGCTCAGGGTTCCCTTGTGTCACCGCCGAGAACTCCCAGGCACAGGATCTTTAAAAATAGGCTTCATTCGCGGCAGACAATTTTTTTGCAAGCAATCCCATAAATCAGTCCGGGAAATGTAAAATTCACAGGCTGCTGGGTGACCCGAGGGAAAAAATGCTTTACCAGCTCTTCATGCCAATTCTTTTTTCTCCTAACAATTTCTCTCTTCCTAGAACTAGCTCCGCCTCCTACTTAGTAGGACAGGAGGCTTAGGGAAACTTAAAGAATGATTAGTCAAAATTCAGTTAGTCGATATTCAATTAGTTGACGGGTTGGAACGTAGATGTCTTCTCATAAATATTTGTTCGTAAACCTACCATGCCATGCCAATCTCTTGAGAGGCATTAGGCAGACGCTTGAGGGTCGTCCTGCCCTCAGGGAGCCTGCGGTTAGTAGCTAGTCCTTAAACCGGTAGGATAAACACCCCTGTTTAGGAAATGGAGAAATCAAGCAAATTAAAGAGATAGATAGTGGGGACGAGTTTCTCAGCAGTTAGGCCTGTGCTTTAGAGCCCACGTGCTACTGAAGCCCTCAGGCTTTAGAGCCCTTGCTCCACCACAAGAGAAGTCACTGAAATGAGACGCCTGCACAGAGCAACTGGAGAGCAGTCCTGACTTGCCTCAGCTAGAGAAAAGCCCATCCAACAAGGAAGACCCAGCACAGCCAAAAATAAACAAGTAAAATTATATATTTAAAAAGAGAGCGATGGGGGAGACGGAGAGGTTCTTTGGACAGGAGGGTCAGGGAAAGCTCTCTGAGGAAGTGAATTTTGAGCTGAAACCTGAGGGGGAAAAAAAATCATTCAGACATGCAAAGACCTGGCAAAGGATTATATGCCACGGCTTTCGCAGCACATGGCACACATTAGGCTCTCAATAAATATTTGTTCCGTTTGTGTCCTTTTTCCTTTCCTTCTCCTTCCCAGCCTTAGATCACATCCTTCCCCCATCAAAATCTTTAGCAACACCTTTCAGAACATCCTTCCTTATGTGAAGAAGTCCAGGAGACAAATCAAGCTGCTGGGGCAAAAGGCACAAGGTACATGCGGACGAGCCTGGTGACACGAATGGAACCTTGATGACTTAACCCCTTCTTTATTTGTGGACTGGGTCAAAAGTCTCAGCACTTGGCCTGGCCTCCTGACTCAATTCTGTTTATGAGGCAGAGAACCAGATTTGGAGTTTGTCTTCCTTAGGATCCTTGAGGAAACTTAGGTATTATCTCATCTGAATCAGAGGTGGAGTTAAAAATAGCCCTAGACTTACCTGTGGACATTCCCCTGTGTGACCTTAGTGACACTCTACCCTTCTGATGCTCAGTGACCTCAACTGCTCACCTTCCAAAATGTTCTCAGAGTCCTCTAAGCTGATAGAGAGGAAAATGCTCTTTAGACTGCATGGAATGCTCCCGCCCTGGTTCTTTCAGGCTGCTTGTCTTCAGCATTTCCAAGATGACTGTTCTGTTATCTTTTGAGAAACCTTAGCTGGGTTGCCTTGCTGACACCTGTCTTCCCAGGGCCGCATTTCCTCATCTTTACAATGGTTGAAAGGATTTGGCCTCATCGTAGTTTATAAACTGGCCAGAGCTATTTCCTTTTGTCCACACAGTGGGTTTTATTTTTAACTGAATGGGTGGCTAACATTTAAAAATAGGGAGATTTTATCAGATGTCATTTGCCTGATCTCTCTGGGCATTTGAGCTTGTTGTCCCTGGCTAAAGGGTCTAGAAGGGTCTCCAGCTCCAGAATCCTAGAAGATTCTAGACTGGACATATTTAAACTTAAGAAAAATATTCCTTTGTTTATCTGAAATTCAAACATAACATCTTGTGTTTGATCTGAAAATCCTGGCTCAGAGATCAGACCACTAAAGCAGAGAGCTCTCACTCCCTCCAGATGGGACCCAGAGTGACTCTTTCTCCTGATGGTTATTCTCATTTGACATCATTGACTGAGTGGTTTTAAATTATTCCTTTGCTCTTTTGGGGTAACAAGCCCCAAAGGTGGTTTGATTCTGACAGTCACCTTTACAGACAATGAGGAAAAACAGAGAGGTGACTCAAATTGTCCAAAGACACACAACAAAGTAAGCTCGGGGCTACTCTGAGGCTGCAGTATAACCAGAACCTGTCAGCATCCTTCTGCGTGGAAGGCTCTGGATCAGCCAATAAACATGACCGTCCCCTCTCCCCTCCAGAAAAAAAAAAACAGAAAAAAGAAAAAACAAAACAAAAAAACACTCTCTGCTTTTCCTCCAATCTTTTTTTGGATGGAGAGGTTCATTACATAACAGTGCTTTCAGTGTCATTTTAAAAAAAAGTATGTGGAATATTCCCTTGTTGAAATTACAGTCTGGGAGCAAACCAAGAACATTCAGGACCCACAGACAGCGCTGAGGAATGCTGGAATATTCCATGGATACTTGTCATCTGAAGAAAAGGGAGAGGAGGAGTCTGGATTCAAGAATCTGCAGTTTACCTCTAAAACATCCTTGTCATCACCGTCATCCTGCCTTGCAGGTGTAAAGCACTTGTTTCCAGCAAAAATATTTATTGAGCCCCTCCTGTATGCTTACCTGCTGGGCTCTTGCTCCTCCATATAGACGTTAGCTCCTTTGACAATGCAAATTAAAACAGTGAAGAGAAGTCAGGAGAATAATGCAAAGTCACACAAAGAGACCAAGCACTTGACTTTTCCTCCTTTCACAGACACTTTGTAGCTCTTTCCCTGCTCTATTTTTTTTTCTGCTTTATTTTTTTTCTCCTTAGCAATGATCACATTCCCACACATTATATATTTTACTTATTTATCTTGTTTATTCTCCACGTGTCGCACTAGAATGTAACATTCACACCCACAGGGATTTTATCTGTTTTGTTTTAGTTTGTTTTTGGCCATGGAATGTGGCATGGGGGATCTTCATTTCCTGACCAGGGATCGAACCCTTGCCCCCCGCAGTGGAAGTACAGAGTCCTAACCACTGGACCACCAGGGGATCCTCAGTGCCTAGAGTAGAAATATCTGTTGAATGATGGATACCACCAGTTCTCTTCATGGACAGAGTCAGAATCAGAAGTTAATGTGAAGGAGCAACTCCAGAAGTAAACTTCTGTTTTTACTAAAAATCAGAACTGAGAGACACCAAAATGCAAATATGAATCACACATTCTCTGAATCCAGCATTTATCCTTTCTTATCCCCTTCAGAAACTGGCTAGCAGAGAGTGAAAGACAGTTCTTTCCTATTTTTTGGTGTGAAAATGAACCCCACACCCTGGGAGGGGAGTTGTGGGCATTGCTTTTGAGATCGAGGAGTCAGAAGACTGGCCCGCCCGTGTACCTTGTCTCAGCCATGCCGTAGGAAGGGTGATTCTCAGTCATCACCCTGGATGGAACAGGATGAGGTGACCTGCTCAAAATACAGATAAGGTGACTGATTCTCCTTCTGGAGTTAATTCTTGTGTCCTGGAGCTGGAATACAATCCTCCTTTAGGGAGGAGCTCTAAGGGACTGCCCATATGTCATACTTATTGAGGTTCAAGAACAGGATTTCCAAACAGGTCAGCAACCAACCTGAATTCCAGGCTCACAAAGGGAAGAAAATTGAGGGTTGGGGAGGATGACTGCCTCCCAGATGTTTGGAAAGCAGGACCACCTGCCCTGGCTGCACTTTCCTGCCTTAGGACAATCAGGCAACAAAGAAGGAACCTGGCATGGAGTATCGCCTGGTGCCACGGGAGCCCTAAGGGTGCCCAGCAAGCCCTGTGATCTCTGGGGTCTGGTGAGGCCCCAGCCCCATCAGACACCCCAGTTAGGTCATGCGTTAACTATCCTGACCACGTGTGGCAGGTCTGCAATTTGGATAAGCCCCAAAATTGCAGAGCACACAACACCTGCATCTCCCAAACATGTGGACTCTTGCTCCAATGGACATGAAAACTTGCAAAGGAAGATGTTCTGAAGCCAAAGTGCTTGTCCAGGGTCATACCTGAGTAGCTAATTGCTACACTGAAGTGGGGAACATTCTAGAAGGCTCTTTCCAGACAGCTGGGGGAGAATTTGGAAATGAGCCCCTCTTAGGCAGTGGAAATTCCTCCTCAGACCCTTGCCACTCACCTGTCTAAGGCTAGCTAAGCCCAGCTCAGGTCAGAGGCCAGTGGTTTCTCTCATCCATGTTGCCATCTGTCAGAAGAATGTTTCTGTTCAACAAGAACGAGTACCTCAAGCTTTCAGGAGGGCTGACACGTGCCGCCGTGCTGTGACCCCCGGGAGAACAGAAGCAGATGTCACGGCTTCCACCAGCTGACCCTGTGGACACCAGGAAAGACAAGCAAAAACCCTGGTCTCTGGAGTCCATCTGAGCTGACTAGCCATGACCTTGGGCTTGTTACCTTATTTCTCTGAGCCTCAACATTTCCTCAACACCTATCAAATGGAATTGGTAACAATTCCTACTTCACAGCCTCATCGTAAGTCTTAAGTGGAATAACGCATGTGAAACTCTTAGCCAAGTGCCTGGCAGATTACTGGCTCCATCAGTGTGATCTTGTTTGGCCCGCTTCCTAAGCCTGTCTGAGCAAGGCGGATGACACATTCGGAGCCTCTCGCCTGGGCAGTGAGTACGTTCTAGAATTCTTTCAATCGCTGTGGACCGCACACATAGCTGGATGACAGATAGAAGTGGTCATTCTGGTCTAAGACGGGGAATCCGATATGGCTGGGGAGCAGGGCCATGTGGATATGGTGCCAGGGAAGTAAAAAGGGGCTGCTTTGGAAGGACCCGGGATGCCAGACTCAGGGGATGTGATGGCTGATTTTATGCGTCCACTTGACTGGGTTAAGGGATGCCCAGATAGCTGGTAAAACATTATTTCTGGGTGTGTCAATGAAGGTGTCTCTGGAAGAGACTAACATTTGAATCAGTACACTGATTCAAGATCACCTTCCCCAACATGGGCACCATCCGGTCCATTTAAGGCCTGAATAGAACAAAAAGGCAGGGGTAGGGTAAATTCACTCTCTCTACTCAAGCTGAGACATCCCTCGTCTCCTGCCCTAAAATGTTGGACCCCTGATTCTCAGGCCGTAGGACTCAGACTGAATTACACCACTTTTTCCTGGTTCTCCAGCTTGCAGACAGCAGATAATGGAACTTCTCTATAACTATGCAAGACATCTCCTATAACAAATATCCTCCCATATCTATGTCTGTATATGTATCTATCTATCCATCCATCTCCTGTTTGTTTCTCTGGAGATCTCTAATACAGGGGAATTTCAATTTGCTTTCCCAAGCGCTCTTTCCACCCTGCTTCTCCTGGCTCTAAAAATAAATAAATATAAATAAATTGACGTAGGAATATTAGAGCAGGATTGTGATGACTTCATCATTTCCCATCCTCTTTGCTCCTTTAGAAATCTTTCACTTATACCTAAAAACTGGAACCACCGCTCCAAGCCCTTCCCCCATCCACAGTCTTAACAGCAGGGCAACTCTAAAAATAACTTGCCTTTCCCGACCCCCTGGCATGTAAATACGTCTTTGTTCCTGGCTGGGCATTTAATAACTGTACTTTATGGTGAAACAAAAGCTGTAATCAGATCCCAACAATGGAAGCTGCAGTCAGCGCTGAACAATACCCAGAATTCCCATGGTGATCCCCCATCCGCAGCTGTGAGAACCAGAAGTCTCAAGCATGGATTCCATTCACAATTATTCGCCTGGTCCTAGTCCCACTGCAGCTTATTCGAATCCCCAGCTTTCCTGCCTCCTCGGCAGGGCTCTCGAGAAGCTGAAAGGGGATGCCAAGCCTGGGCCCCTGCCAAGAGCAGCCCGTGCAGGTGTGCACGTGGGGCTGGCCCTGAGAAGTCTGCACAGTTGCAGGAGGACAGGGCCAGACTGCCCCGAGGCTCGAGACTTCAGCAGCTGTCTCCGCACCAGCAATTCATGCAAGACTTCCCTCAGATAAAAGAGAGCTGTACACTGATTTTCTTATCCAGTACTGCAGTCTGTGCAACCCAGGGCAAGCCTGGCAGCTGGCTGCTTCCCCTGTAAGATTCAAGCCCTAGCACCTCAGAGAGAAGTCTTTAAAAGGGACCACTCCAGTGAGTCTTAAGCCTTGTTGCATGTCAGGATCACTGAGTGCTTTATAATATTTCTTAGGACTAGACCCCACCCTAGACCAATTGAATCAGAATCTCTGGCAATAAGGAATTGACCTTAGCATTATTTGTTTCTTTGTTTTTCTTTGAAGTAAAACTTAAATATGGTTTTTTCCAGTAGTCATGTGTGGATGTGAGAGTTGGGCCATAAAAAAGGCTGAGCATAGAGGAATTGATGCTTTCGAACCATGGTGCTGGAAAAGACTCTTGAGAGTCCCTTGGACTACAAGGAGATTAGACTAGTCAATCCTAAAGGAAATCAACCCTGAATATTCATTGGCATGGCTGATGCTGAAGCTGAGCTCCAATACTTTGGCCACCTAATGCGAAGAGCTGACTCACTGAAAAAGACCCTGATGCTGGGAAAGACTGAGGGCACGAGGATAAGGGGGCAGCAGAGGATGAGATGGTTGGATGGTACCATGGACTCAATGGACATGAGTTTAAGCAAAGAGATAGTGAAGGACAGGGAAGCCTGGCATGCTGCAGTTCTGCTGCTGCTGCTGCTAAGTCGCGTTAGTTGTGTCCGACTCTGTGCGATCTCATAGACAGCAGCCCAGCAGGCTCCCCTGTCCCTGGGATTCTCCAGGCAAGAACACTGGAGTGGGTTGCCATTTCCTTCTCCAATGCATGAAAGTGAAAGTGAAGTCGCTCAGTCATGTCTGACTCCTAGGGACCCCATGGACCTCAGCCTACCAGGCTCCTTCGTCCATGGGATTTTCCAGGCAAGAGTACTGGAGTGTGTCGCAAAGAGTCGGACATGACTAAGCAACTGAACAACAACAACGATAACTTAAATACTGTATTATGGGCTGAATGTGTCCCTCCAAAATTGTACATTGAAGCCCCCATCCCCAATGTGACTGTATGGGAGCTGGGGTTTTTGTGGAAGTAAATAAGGTAAATGAGGTCGTAGGGATGGAACCCTGATCCAATAACATTGGTGTCCATACAAAAAGAGACACCAGGATTTCCCTGGTGGTCCAGTGGCTAAGACTCTGCTCCAAATGTGGGGGCCTGGGTTCGATCCCTGGTCAGGGAACTAGATTTCACATGCTCTCACTAAGAATTTGCATGCTGCAGCTAAAGAGCAAAGATCCTGCATGCTACAACTAAGACCCAGTGCTGCCAAATAAATATATAGTAAAAAAAAAAAAAAGAAGAGACACCAGAAAGCTCACCTCCCCAAAATGTGAATACTCAGTGCAAAGGTGGCTGTCTTCAAATCAGGTAAAGAGCCCTCACCAGGAACTGAATCAGCCAGTGCCTTGATCTCTGACTTCCAGTCTCCAGAATTATGAGAAATAAATTTCTGTTTAAGCCACCCAGTCTGGTATTTTGTTAGAGCAGCTGGAGCTAAGACATATATAAGTCTGCAACTCTTAAGCATACAGACCAATAAACTATGTAACCACCATCTAGATCAAGATACTGCATTTCTAACACCCATAAAGGCTTCCTATGCCAGCTAGAGGTAATCACTCCTCGATTTCTATCACCCGTAGATTAGTTTTGCCTGTTCTGGAATGTCATGTAATTGTAATTACATACTACATTGTATACTCTTTGAGGTCTAACTTCTTTTGCTCAACATCCTACCTGTGAAATGTATCTATGTCACTGTGTGTTGTAACAATTTGCTCTTTTTTCTTGCTATGTAATGTTTCATTTTATGAATTAAGAACAATTTATCTATTCTCCTATAAAGGGACATTTTGGTTGTTTCCCCTATTGTTTCTTTTTCCATGTTACTCCCTCTGCCCAAAATGGCTCTTCCCTCCAGCTTCATTCCACCCCCTGATCTCTTACAAATAAAACCTGCCTACTCCTACAGGCAAGCACGAAGACCCCAAGAAAAACTCATTGTCTCTGAGAACCTTTCTGAACTTTCGGAGAAATGAGCCTCTCTCCTCTGTGACCCCACTGCTCTCCAGTTTGAAATTATTTAGGGGCATCTCTGTCAAGGGACCATGACTTCCTCAAGGACAGGGACCATATCTTAATTATCTTGATAATCTCAGCCTCCAGCACCGTGGCCTGGAGACTTATAGAAATAATGACCTGGGGACTTCCCTGGAGGTCCAGTGGTTAAGTCTCTGTGCTCCCAATGCAGGGGGCACAGGTCCAAACCCTTGGTAAGAAACAGATCCTACATGCCACACAGTGCAACAAAGGAAAGAAAAAAGAAACCGCCAAAGTGTTTTCGAGAGTGGCTATACCATTGTACATTCCTACCAGCAATAAGGGCCTTCCCAGGTGGTGCTTCCCAGATGGCATCACCAACTTGATAGACATGAGTTTGAGCAGGCTCTGGGAGTTGATGATGGATGGGGAAGCCTGGAATGCTGCAGTCCAGTTCAGTTCAGTCACTCAGTCATGTCAGACTCATTGCAACCCTGTGGACTGCAGTACGCCAGGCCTCCCTGTCCATCACCAACTTGCAGAGCTTACTCAAACTCATGTCCATTGAGTCGGTGATGCCATCCAACCATCTCATCCTGTCATCCCCTCCTCCTCCTGCCTTCAATCTTTCCCAGCATCAGGGTCTTTTCCAATGAGTCAGTTCTTCACATCGGGTGGCCAAAGTATTGGAGTTTCAGCTTCAGCATTAGTCCTTCCAATGAATATTCAGGACTGACTTCCTGTAAAATTGACTGTTTGGATCTCCTTGCAGTTCAAGAGTCTTCAACACCACAGTTCAAAAGCATCAATTCTTCGGCACTCAGCTTTCTTTAAAATCCAACTCTTACATCCATACATGACCACTGGAAAAAAACATAGCTTTGACTAGATGGACCTTTGTTGGCAAAGTAAAGTGTCTGCTTTTTAGTATGCTCTTTAAGTTGGTCAAATTTTTCTTCCAAGGAGCAAATGTGTGGGGTCGCAAAGAGTCGGACACAACTGAGTGACTGAACTGAACTGAACAGGTGGCACTAGTGATAAAGAACTGCCTCCCAGTGCAGGAGACATAAGAGATGTGGGTTTGATCCCTGGAGAATCCCCATGGACAGAGGAGCCTGGCGAGCTACACTCTAAAGAGTCGCAAAGAGTCAGACACGACTGAAGCCACTTAGCACACACGCACGTAACAGCAATAAATCAGTGATGCAGTTTCTCAGGCGTACACCACCCAAAAAAGAAAGAATGACCAGTTTCTGGGAGGCAGGACTCCTGCCAGGGACAGTGGGGACACCTGGGGGCAGACCTGGCTTTGGGAAGGGCGGCTGGCAGGAACTCAGCATGCTCCACGAAGGCGCCTGACAGGTAGTCCCAGAGGGACAGACTGGGTGTGAGCATGGCTTGCAGCTGCCCAGGCCTCACTGTTGACAGTAACCCCAATGTCCTAAATCCAAGTTCCTGGCTTAACTTGGGATGCCGAGCCCCACATGGCACCTGTGGAGATGCGCTCAGGAACTTGGGAGGATGGAACCCTGAAACAGGGTGTCAGTGGGCCCTCTGCTCTGAGGGACTAGGGGCTCCTAACTCTGACATGGCCCAGAACTCTGTCTCAAGAACTGCCACGTGGCCCCCATCCCTCATGATTGCCACACCCCTTCCAGTAGGACATTTGGCATTACCCAGGTTGCTGGGTGAGTGGGATTCAGTGGACTTCCTGCTGCAGGGTTCCTTTTTCTGATTTCTCTCTTGTCCTTCACTTACATCACTTAAATAAAGCTACAGATACAGTTCTTAATTCTACATGGCAACCCAATAGCATGACTTAGAAAGCTCAGTCTCTGAGTTAACAGCTCTTCAACAGTTCATGCTTTAGGTCATAGATGATTAGCATTGCTTAGAAATTCTGCTTTCTCAAAGACCTAAATGTTCACATCTCTGTGATCTAAGCTTTCTGACCCTCAATGCTGTTGCAAAGGGCTGCTGTTCAGAGCTCAAATCGACCACTTACTGGCTGTGTAACTGAACCACTCAATCACATGTTCTGTGCTTCCGTTTCCTCTCTGTCAGACGGTCTCTGTGCTGCATAGCGGTTGTCAGGATGAGGCTTAGTGCCTGGCAAGTGCTCAGTAAGGCTACCACCATGGTGTCCACCTGACCATTGAAGAAGCCTCACGCCCCTCCCTTCTCCAGACTCATCCCTGGGTTCATCATCTTTATTTCCTAACAGCAACAACAAGATTTGCTCTGGGCGCTCTCCTGCTTATCCTGAAATGCCCTCTTCTGTTTCATTCTGCTGCCCACATGCCGCCCGCCAGACTGTTTGTTTTGGATGCAAGAGGGCAGCCAGGGAGTGGCAGGCTTGCCCATGCGGTTCCTTGAAACAAAAGCTGCTCCCTGAGTCACTGCTGGGAGAAGTCAGCACATCCAAGCACCTACATAGGCATGTCAGAGGTAGGATACTCTGTGGGCAGGACTGTGGGGGTGCAGGGTGGGTGCTCAGGCAGAGTAGCGGGGACAGAGGGTTTGTAGGCCAAGCACGTGGTGTCAGCTTTGTCTTGGGGGATTTGGAGAAGAGGCATGAAAACGTTTTAAATAAAAAAGGGAAGTGATCAGAGTTGTGGGTTAGAAAAGTCCTCTGAATTCTTTGATGAGTCTTTTGGGAAGGAAAGGCCCCACCAAGATTCCAGTATCTTCTCCTTCCTTTGCCCTGCACAGGTTGTCTGCTCTAGCCAACCCCCTGCACAGATTCTCTGCACCCCTACCCCACTGGAGTGCTCTTCACATGGCAACATTTTCCCTGTAGTTAGGGCCTGGCTTGATTCTTCCTCTTCCAGAAATTCTTTCCTACCCCTCAGCACATGTTCACGGCTCTCTTCCCAGACCCCAGGGTTCTTTCCCAAACCCCGGGGGCCAGCGCCACTCGGAACTTGCTACTCTGTGGGGCTAACTCTTGGAGCACGCAATGCTGTGGAAAGAACAAAGCTGTGCAGTCAGCAAATCTAAGTTCAAGTTCAGGTTCTGTCTTTAGCAACTTGTGCTCTTCAGCATCTCCCTCAACCTCTCTGAGCCACACTTCAATCACTTGCTCAATAGGACCATACGATGTAAACTTCAGGACTGGGATAAGCACCAAAAGAACTAAAAGCACACTGTAAATAGTGATTAAAAAAAGTAAAATGATCTTTATTTCTAGATAACATGATTGCCTATCCACAAAATCCGGAGAAATTTACCCCAAAAAGCTAGTCAGATTAGTTTATGGTGGCAGAATACAGAAGCAATACACAAAAACAATTTTATTTCTATATACCATCAAGTAAGAGAAGCCAGACCCACACACAGGAAAAACATAAATAGAGAAGGGAAAAAAAAAAAAAAAAAACCCCACTGCTCTCCCATGGGAATTCCCTGGTGGTCCAGTGTTTAGGACTATATGCTCTTATTGCCGAGGTCCTGGGTTCAATCCCTGGTCAGGGCACTAAGATTCCCACATGCCATGCAGTGCAGCCGAGAACAAACAAACAATCCACTACTCTCCCTCCAAAAAACATACTCCATGATTCCAGTTTTATGATAGAAACTGTGGAAAATGCAAACTAGTTTATCATGGTGGTGGTGAAGTCACTAAGTTGTGTCCGACTCTGGCAACCCCATGGACTGTATCCTGCCAGCCTCCTCTGTCCATGGGATTCTCCAGGCAAGGATACTGGAGTGGGCTGCCATTTCCTTCTCCAAAACTAATTTATAGTTACAGAGAAATTAGAAGATGGAGAGGTAAAGTGGGGCAAGAGGAGGGATTGCAAAGTTTGAGGTGCAATGAAAATGTTCACTGTTGTGATGGTGTTGCTGTGCAAACAATGATGGTAAACAAAGAAACGGGAAGAGGCATGGGCTGCAAAGCCAGGGAGACCTAGGGTGGGACCTTGGCTCTGGCTCCCACTGGTTGACTGTCTCTAGGCAGGTCAAGAGTCTATGGGCTTGCTTTTCTCCTCTGTAGGTGGGGAGCTTAGTACTTGCCTCTGGGATTAATGTGGAGGTCAGATATGTTAAGAGGTTGGCACATTGCCCGGCACATAGTAGACTGGCAATAGATGTTAGCACCATGCCCTCCTCATTGCCAAACAGCAGTCCTTTGGACATGGGAATACCTATGTGTCTATTGATTGCCTGGCTGATTTAATTATGGACCATACCAATAAAGGGATGGATAGGTAGGTAGATGGGTAGGTAGATGGGTGGATGAGTGGACTGGTGGACAAATGTCTAACTGAATAAACTAATAAATAAATGAGTGGATGACCAAACGGATAGCTGAAAAAAAATCAAGAAGCAAAGGAATGCCTGAATGAATGAATGATGAATGGAGTGAGTACATCACTAAATGAGTGACAGGAGGGACCTGGCAGTAAATGACTGATCTCCTTCAGGCCAGAGGCCCACCCTCCCCCCGGCCTTCATGGTATGAGTAAAGCACCAGTTACCTTGAAGGCTCTCTCTTAGCGGCGGCCAGGTGCCCCTGCCAGGTAACCAGGGTAACCAGGTTCTTGAAGAGAGGCAGCTGTTGGCTCCTTGGCAATCCCCCCTAGGCCTATCGTGGCAACAAGGACAAATGTTCTGGCATTGCATGGACTAGAGGCAGTGCCCTCTCTGAGCTGCCACTGGGCAAGCTCGGACCGGGTGCTCTCCCAGCTTGGACTGGGGCTGTATCCTTGGTGGTCATCGACTTCCTGCTGAGGAAGGGGGCATCTGGCCTGAGAAGGCTAAGGAGGTGGATTAGACTCCTAGGAAAGGAGGCCCTGCAGAGAGGCCCCCATCCTGCTGATTGTGAGCTCGTGGGTCAGGAGATGGCTCCGTCAGCCACAGCAGCCTCTTGGGGGCAAGGAACAAAGACCCATTTGCAACAGCGCCCTGACTGAGGAGCCATTCACAACACAGGCCCCAATTCTTACAATGTCTGTGGGAGGCAGCCTGGCAGTACTTGCCTCTCTGTCAACCCATTTATAGATAAAGAGGCCCTGATAGGAAAAAAAGACTTGCCCAAGGTATGAGAGTGCAACAGCAGAGAATGAAACCCACCCCCCGCCACCCCATCTCTCCATACCTCCACCCTTCTCTGCAGACTTCGTGTGTGTGTGCTTAATCGTTCAATCATGTTCAACTCTTTGCAACCCTATGGTCTGTAGCCCACCAGGCTCCTCGGTCCTTGGAATTCTCCAGGCAAGAATACTGGAGTGGGTAAGCATGCCCTTCTCCAGGGGGATCTTACTGACCCAGGGTATAGAACCCAGGTCTCGTGCATTGCAGGCAGATTCCTGACTATCTGAGCCACCAGGGAAGCCTGTCTCTACTGGCCACAGGGGACTCAGTTACAAAGCAGGAGGAGGATATCCTCTGGCTACCCCAAACAGGTTGCTTTTTGTTGCTACTCTTCTAAAATTGTGCTGAACTCATTGCCTGAGTCACTCTCCAACTGGCTAGCTGAGAAGAATCTGTCTCTGAAGCCTCAGGTCACTTTGTTCAAGTCCTTCTTTCCTCCTCCCTGAGTTGCAGGTAAGTCTTGTCTTCTCTCTGCTGCTGGGCCTGAGCACTTCAGTGGAGAGCAGGGCCCTTCTTCCACCACCCTTCACCCCCGCCTCCCCCCACACCTGTCACGTCTAACACGTCCCCAAAGTGGCCACTGAAGTTCCCATGGCAAGTTAGTGAAAGAGCTGAGTTGGCCCAAAGATAAACAGCCAAACAAGACACAGCCCCTCCTCTCAGGAGGCAAAAGCAGAAGACTTCTAGAAACAACTGTGTCTAACCCCAAAAGTGCAGATTTCTAAAGGTGGAGTTCTAGGCAGCAGGACATGTCTGCAGACAGGTAATCAAGCCACAGGCTCTTTTCAGAGGTTTCATCACAGAGTCATCACCCATTCCGTCCAGGCAGAATTCTCAAGTGTATCACCTTTCATTTTTCTTAGGACAAACGTGCCCTTTTCTCTGCTCTGTTGGCTTTTCATTCAGGAAGAGTGGGCAAAAATATCCTTTAATTTACCAAAAATGCTTTTTAAATGCATCAGCCAACTCAGGACTATCTGGGAAGATAATGGTTTTTTTCCCTTCATAATTATGGAGTAAATTTCAGCCAAGATGAATTTAAACGATGTTCGTGGGGTGTAGTTTTTTTTTTAATTAATTTCATCCATCATGACTAAGCCGTTGAACTTTCACAGCTCCAGACCATTCTTAGAGTATCTCTTGCCTTATTCAAAGCCAGTCTCAAACAATCTTCAGCTGGATAACAAGAGGTGGGTCTTTTTTTTCCAGCAGGAAAGTGGGTGAGAGTTCTGGAGTCGGACGGTCCTGGGCTCAAGTCTTGGCTCTGCTGGTGCTTGGCTGTGTGGCTTGTATACCTGTGGTGGATTCATTTTGATATTTGGCAAAACTAATACAATTATGTAAAGTTTAAAAAAAAAATTAAATTAAATTAAATTTAAAAATAAATAAATAAATAAATAAAATGACAATACTCCCCCCCCCCCAAAAAAAAAGAAAAGAAACTGCTCCTTAACCTCTCTGTGCCTGTCTCCTTGACTTATTTGTCAAGGGCAGATAAAGATGTTATCTGGAACTTTGCAGGGTTATTTAACGATTAAATGAAATGATGTATGTGAGGGGTCTGTCACAGTAAACTCAATAAATCTTAGTTATTGCTATTATTCTAATACAAAGGCAACATTATCTTTATTTTGTTGTCACTATTTGTTGCTGTTCAGTTGCCCAGTTGTGTCCAACACTTTGTGACCCCAAGGACTGCAGCACGCCAGGCCTCCCTGTCCCTCACCCTCTCCAAAGTTTGCCCAAGTTCATGTCCATTGCTTCAGTGATGCCATCCAGCCATCTCATCCTTTGATGCCCTGCTCTCTTTCTGCCCTCAATCTTTCCCAGCATTAGGGTCTTTTCCAATGAGTCAGCTGTTTGCATCAGATGACCAAAATACTGGAGCTTTGGCTTCAGCATCAATTCTTCCAATGAGTATTCAGGGTTGATTTCCCTTAAGATTGACTGGTTTGATCTTGCTGTCCAGAGGACTTTCAGGAGTCTTCTCTAGCACCACAGTTCAAAGGCATCAATTCTTTGGCGCTCTGCCTTCTTTACAGTACAGCTCTCACAATACGTGACCACTGGGAAGACCATAGCCTTGACTATACAGACCTTTGTCGGCAGAGTAATGTCTCTGATTTTCAACAAACTGTCTAAGTTTGTCATCACTTTCCTGCCAAGAAGCAACTGCCTTCTGATTTCATGGCTACAGTCACCGTCTACAGTGATTTTAGAGCCCAAGAGGAAGAAATCTGTCACTATATCACTCTATCCTTTATCTTTTTATCCCTTTATCCCTTTCATCCCTTTATTCGTTATCCCTTATGATTTGGCTACTCCCTCCCTACAGGGCTTCCCAGGTGGCACAGTTGATAAAAAGTCTGCCTGCCAATGCAGCAGATGCTAGTTCGATTCCTGGGTTGGAAAGATCCCCTGGAGAAGGAAATGGCAACCCACTCCAGTATTCTTGCCTGGGAAATACTATGGACAGAGGAGCCTGGAGGGCTACAGTCCATGGGGTCACAGAGAGTCAAACGCAACTGAGCAATTAAATAACAACTATCCTAGGTACTGGGAGAAGGCAATGGCAACCCACTCCAGTACTCTTGCCTGGAAAATCCCATGGACAGAGGAGCCTGGTAGGGGGCAGTCCATGGGGTCCCTAGGAGTCGGACACGACTGAGGGACTTCACTTTCACTTTCATGCATTGGAGAAGGAAATGCAATCCACTCCAGTATTCTTGCCTGGAGAATCCCAGGGATGGAGGAGCCTGCTGGGCTGCGTCTATGGGGTCGCACAGAGTCAGACATGACTGAAGCGACTTAGCAGCAGCAGCAGCAGCAGCATCCTAGGTACTTGGGATATACCAGTGAAAAATACAAAGATTCCCATTCTAGTTCTCTGGTTCTCCAGTTCTGGCTGGATGTGGTAAGTGGGCACAGGGAGAGGGGGACAGATAAACAAAAAGAATGAGTAGATTATATGGTACATGGAAGGTGAAATAGTCAAGCCAAGTGAAGGGGATTAGGGATGCCAAGAAGGGGCGGGTGCGGTCAGGCTTGGTCTCAAAGAGAAGGTGATACTTGTGTACACACTTGAAGGAGGTGAAGGAATGAACCACATCAGTGTTCTCAGGAGAGGCGCCCAGGCTGTGCTGTTTGTGCAAAGAGCATCCCAAGAGCCTATGTGACAGAATATTTTAAACTTCAGGCATTAAAAAGACACCACCTGGACCCATGAGCCTTTGAAAGTGTTCAGAACCAGAAGAGAAGAATCTATTAGCTTCAAAATTAAAAATAACCATATTGAAATTAATAAACATTGAATTATATGTCCACCTGTAATGTAGCATTTTGTCAACTTCCTTAATTGTTGAGTTTCTCAATCGCGTGTTTGAATGTCTTAATGTTTAATAACAGAGATTAGATTTCTTTTACTTCACAAGAAGTTCCCAAACATATATGACTGTTAAGAAATCATAGACAGCCTACAGTAAATTATTTATTAAATAAATTATTTATATATTTATGAATTACAGTAAACAAATAATTTATTATAAATTATATTATCATTTATTATTATTAATGATTTATTTATAAACACAGTAAATATTTATTAAAAGCAAATTTATAAAAGTCCTTGTAAAATCTGTAGCAAAATAGACTTGCTTTGATGTGTAATGGGCTAAGTTTTAATATATTTGATGTAATAAGGAGCAGAACCTGTGAAAGTAAGATTAGGTCCAAGATGACTTTAAAATAGTCCTGCATCCAGTGTTGGCATCATCCCACAAGAATGGGTCACGTTTCAGCAAACAAACAAAGAAATGTAAATAGTCCAGTCTCAGCCCAGATACTCTGAGTCTCCCTGGGCGGGGGCTCAGCAGTCTGCATCAGCAGCTTTCCAAGCGATCCTGATGCGTGCACACTCAGGTTGCAAGGCTATTTGTGTGACCGGCTTCTTGCTCTAACTTCACAGTTTCAAGGCACAGAGGTTACCCTTGAGGTTGGCAAGTCCTCAGCCAGGGATCGCCTCTGAAGATCTCCAAGAGGCTCACATCAAGAACATCTGAGATTTTTGAGGGCTGGCTCCCGATTTCCAGAGGAGCTGAACTTGCATGAACAAAAGGATTCTCCAGCTCACTCCCCTCCACAGATTTTGAAATTCTAGAATCACTCAGGATGCCCAGTTCTGAAAAAGGCTTTCAGAGGAAAACTCACAGTGACGCTAAGAACCTTTTGTGAGATCTGTGTAGACACCCATTGACCAGGAGAAACCTTCCAGAGTTTTCTTTTTTTTTTTAAATTAGTTTATTTTTTGACATATACACACTGCTGTATTTATTTAATTTTGGCTGTGCTGGGTCTTCTTTGCTGCATGCGGGCAGGGAGTGGGGGCTACTCTCTACTTCTGGTGCTCTAGCTTCTCACTGCAGTGACTTCTCTTGTTGCAGATCACGGGCTCTAAGCTCACAGCCTTCAGTGGCTGTGGCACAGGGGCTCAGTAATTGTGGTTCTCGGGTCCTAGAGCATGAAGACTTCAGTGGTTGTGGCAAGCGGGCTCAGTTGCTCTGTGGCACGTGGAATCTTCCTGGACTGGGGATCGAACCCATGTCCCCTGTGTTGGCCGCCGGATTCTTATCCACAGCGCCACTAGGGAAAGCCTTCCTTAATGTGTGACTAAAGGAGCCAAGTTAGAGAATAAAGAAGGCAAGGCAGTGGCAAGGACAGAGAGATGCCGTGGGCGATGATGTTACAAAACATGGCCAAGGAGGAGGTGGGGAGAGAAAGACCCTGAAAGAGACACACGTCCCTCTCCCGCCCCATCTCTCCAGCCCCGCAGGGAAGAGTAAGCTGAAATGTGGCAGGAGAACCAGGACAACACTTCCAGAGCTTTCCACTGACCCCAGCTCAGGCTATCCTGATGGAAAATCAGTTCACTGGCTTCCTGTGCCTTTTCCACTCGGCTGGTTCCTGAGATTTTCCAGCCCAGTGAGCAGTGGATTTAGATGAGCAGCAGGAAGAAAACAGGAGAGAGAGATGGGGCAGGGAGAGCCTGGAAGGCTTCAGGGCAGCCACCCTAGGGGGTGACCAGGAGATGAGACCTGGGACCTAGAGGCCAGCAGTGTGAGGATCCAGGGAGGAATGTTCCAGGGAGAGGACAGAAAGCCCAAGGGCTCAGAGTGGGGAAGGACTCAATGCTCAAGCAGCAGGAAGAAGCTCGGAGTGTTGGGAGGTATGGGGAGCAGGTAAAGGGTTAAGGTGAATCCACCGGGGGGTGGGGGGGGGTGGCGGAGGAAGGTGGGCCTTGCAGGATCCCTGTGCCAAGGTGAGGAATTGAAATGGCATCCATCAATACTCAGCTGGGGTTGCCGGATAAAATAGATGGCAGTTAAATCTGAATTTCAAATAAGTTTTATACTAAAAAATCATTCATGTGTTACCTGGAATTCAAATTTAGCTGGCATTCTATGTTTTTATTTGTGAAATGTATTTTCCAAGTCCTATTTGAAAGGCAGTAAAGGGTTTTAAGTGGATTTCCCAGGTGGTGCTAGTGGTAAAGAACCCACCTGCCAATGCAGGAGACTTAAAGAGAGTTCGATCCCTGGATCGGGAAGATCCCCTGGAGCAGGGCATGGCAACTGACTCCAGTGTTCCTTGCCCGGAGAATCCCATGGACAAAAGACTCTAGCGGGCTACAAGCCATAGGGTCACAAAGAGTCGGACACGACTGAAACAACTTAGCAGAGAGGGTTTTAAGTGGGCTTCCCAGGTGGCGCTAGTGGTAAAGAACCTGCCTGCCAATGCAGGAGATGTAAGAGATCCAGGTTGGTCCCCTGGAGAACGGCATGGCAACCCACTCCAATATTTCTTGCTGGGAGAATCCCATGGACAGAGGAGCCTGGAGGGCTATAGTTCATAGGGTCACAAAGAGTCAGACACAACTCAAATGACTTAGGATGCACAGAGGGTTTTAAAACAATGGAATGACAATTTGATCTAATTTGTAGCCTGATTGGGTTGTTGGGTCTGTTCTGTGGGCTGTGGGCTGCGGGGTGGGGAGGCATGAGGAGAAGTGGGAATTGCAGATCAGGAGGGAAAAGAGGCTGCTTGACCAGGCTGGTAGCTGAGGAGCACAGCTGGGCAGGTGAGCGTCTGCTCATAAGGACAGGCCACCCACTCGGGGTTTGTTGACTGACTAATTGAGCAGAAGAGACCCCAATCCTAGGGCTACCCCCAGTGGGCAGGGCACCCTTGCCATCAGCTTCAGTGCTGATGGGTTAACAAAACTCTCTAAGACACCTGTGCTTGAGAAGTCTTGTGACACCCAGCATCTTGCTGGGTCACTGGAGTTGATGGCTGTCTGGGTGGACCCAGAAAGAGAGTGCCCAAGAGGAGGAGGAACTCTCAGAGAGTCATACGTGAGTATTAGGGAATAAGCTACATTATGAAATGTTAGGTGTGGTCACATCTGTGCAGGGAGTGGAGTGGTGGTTGTGAACCGGGTCAGTGGACCTTCAGGGAGCAGATGTCCCAGAGGGAAAATCTGACTAGTGACAGGAAGGCCAGATAGTGGCCAAGGCTTCACCAGTGACACCATCGCAGAGTGTCCACATTCCAGTAGCTTGAGTTCGCCTCCCCGAGTGCTCACTGCATGACTTCTTTGAGGAAGTTTCAGGGGAACTTTGTGTCTTTGGCTCAAATCTCTTAGTGCTGCCTGTGCTGTGCCGTGCTATACTTAGTTGCTCAGTTGTGTCCAACTCTTTGCGACCCCCCTGGACTGTAGCCTGCCAGGCTCCTCTGTCCATGGGGATTCTCCAGGCAAGAATACTGGAGTGGGTTGCCATGCCCTCCCCCAAGGGATCTTTCCAATCCAGGGATCGAACCCAGGTCTCCTGCATTGCAGGCGGATTCTTTTACTGTCTGAGTCACGAGGGAAGCCCCAGAATCCTGGAGTGGGTAGCCTATCCCTTTTTCATGGTAACTTCCTGACCTAGGAATCGAACTGGTGTCTCCGGCATTGCAGGTGGATTCTTTACCAGCTGAGCTACCAGGGAAGCCCAGTGATGCCTGTGAGAGCAAGGCATCCCGCTCCGGTATTCTTACCTGGAGAATCCTCATGGACAGAGGAGCCCGGTGGGCTATGGTCCACAGGGTTGCAAAGAGATGGACACCACTGAAGCAACTGAGCACACACGCATGCTGCTGCATGCAAGGCTCCAAGGGGGCTGTTTCTCCACTGCCACCTGGACAGTGACCAGGCCAAGGCTGAGGTCAGCCAGCGGTCTTGAGACGCAGGCTTCAGGGTGCCAGGACATGCCCGGCCATGTCTCCTGGGCCTTAGCCAGGCTGTGGTGTGTCTAGAAATGGGACAAATGCTGCCTACACCCTCTGTGTCCTGCCTCGTCACTGGGCCCCAGAGCAGGACAGCTTGTCCCCATGAGGCCGTCTCCAGAGCCTCTCCCCACTGCCCTGGCACCAAATCTGGTGACCAGGCAGGGTCCAGTCGTAGCTGTGCTCCAGCCACACAGCCGCTCGCCTCGGGGGCACCTTCCCTTGGGCAAAGAAGCTCATGCAAAGAGACACCTGTAGTCAGCCTCCTTGCCAGCTTATCAGGCACACCCACTGCCTTTGGCCTCACCTGCTCTGACAACGTTACAGCAAATCCTTCTCCCTGTGGAGGACTGTATATCTTCACATCATCCTGTATTCATTTCCTGTGGCCGCTATGATGAATTACCACAATCTCAGTGACCTAAAACCACATCCATGTATACTCCCCTACAGGTGTGGCGGCCAGCGTCACTGGGATAAAATCAAGGTGTCGGCAAGGCTGGTTCTTCCTGAGGCCTCTAGGGAAGAAGCTGATCCTCACCGCCTCTGGCTTCCAGAGTCTGCTAACATTCCCTGGCTTGTGGCCACATCACTCCAGTGTCTGCTTCTACTGTCTCCTCACTTTCCACCTCTCCGATCTGCTGCCCCACCTCCTCTTATAAGACCCTGATGCCTGCCTCGGGCCCATCTGGATAATCGAGAATAATCTCCCCATCTCAAAATCCTTAATGTAATCACTCCTGCAAATTCCCCTTTGCCATGTCGGGTAACATTCAGAGGCTCTGTGGATCAGGACATGGATATCTTATTTCCAGTATTCTGCCTGCCACACACCCCCATCCATCACAGCATCTCATCTTCTTGGTGGCTCTGGGAGGCTGAAACACTGAGGCTCAGGAAGGTTACTTGATTTTCTGAAAGTCACACAGCTAGAAGGTTGAAGGAAAGGGGAAGTGGACTCCAGGTCTGTGTGATCCTAACTACAGGCTACATAGTCATTTAAGAGGCGACCAAGGCACTTGCATCATCAAAGAGGTCTTTGGTGTTTTCCTTCTGAGATTTCTGCTCTTCAACGTGCCCGGGCTGGCCTTTGGCCCTCCTTCTTTTCTCGGGGGTTAAGATTTGAGTGTCTGTCTGAGCACAAAGGGAACACCTGCAGCCTGTCCTAGTTTGAGGAGTGACCCACATTCGAAGAAGGAGCTCGGCAAGCCACGCTGGGTCTCTGGTCTTCACAGCAGTTCAAGGGTTGCTCACACGCACGCTCACATGTGGTTTGGTAAATGATTTTCTCAGTTAACCCATGAGTTAGTAAGCTTCCTGTTACTTAAGGAAATGCCTCAGACCCCAGGGACCTTCAGCCTTGATTCAACAGCCAGGAGAAGTGGGGAGGAAATGGGGACTCATCTCTTGGGTGCTGAAACCAGCAGAAAAAAAAAAAAAGACTCTGGGGGCAACGTTATGTTGTGTTAAGGAAGGCATTACAGATTCGATATTTAGTTGGTGTTAGAGGGGGATAGAAAGCGTTATTCACTCCCTGGGTATCTCAAGGGCACATAAAGGAGCAGCCGCACCTGCCTGCCGGGAAACATGCTCAGCCACATTAAGACAGCTTGACTCACGCAGAGCTTGCTGGGGAAGCCAGGCAGTTGGCCAGGCTGCTCAGTGATGCGGAGACAAAGAGGAGTTAATCACTGTGTTCGAGACTCACTGAGGCCTTTCTGCGGCTCTGGGTCGACACATGACAGCTCCCCTGCTGCTGGCTGCCCTCCCACCCCACGCCCAGGAGTCCGGCTTCCTGGTTGGTTTTGTGTGATGCTTGGCTCGAACGGTCTCTCCTTAAGGGGGTCCAGGAGTCAATCGGGCCCCTTTTTTAGGGTGAGAAATGGGTCAGGGGAAGATAGCTCCGGGTGGCCGAGAAACCAGGAAATCCTGTTCAGTGAAATAAAAGCTGAAGCTATCTTTGCTTCAGATCGCATCAGCTCCGAGAATGGATTGACCTGCCTCTCAAATGTGGCTGGTGGGAAGTGACTGGGACTTAGAGAAGCAGGAAGGCTCACTGCTGGTGGAAAGAAAAAGTGTACTATCCACATTACAGAGCAATTTTACGATTTGCCCTTGGACCCACCAACTTCATATAAAGTGAAACTGAAAGTTGCTCAGTGGTGTGTGACTCTTTGTGACCCCATGGACTATACAGCCCATGGAATTCTCCAGGCCAGAATACTGGAGTGGGTAGCCTTCTCCTTTTCCAGGGGATCTTCCCAACCCAGGGATCGAACCCAGGTATCCCATATTGGAGGCGGATTCTTTACCAGCTGAGCCACAAGGGAAGCCCAAGAATACTGGAGTGGGTAGCCTATCCCTTCTCCAGCGGATCTTCCCAACCCAGAAATCGAACTGGGGTCTCCTGCATTGCAGCTGGATTCTTTGCCAACTGAGGTATCAGAGAAGCCCAACTTTATATAAAGGTGTATTTAAAATATGCATACTTGATGGAGAAGGAAATGGCAACCCACTCCAGTATTCTTGCCTGGAGAATCCCATAGACAGAGGAGCCTGGTAGGCTACAGTCCATGTGGTCGCAAGAGTCGGACACGACTTAGTGCACTATCTCACCCCAGAGATCCTGCCACATATACCACAAAAACCAAACATCCCCCAGTGACCTTGGCCCCACTGCTCCAATCACTCCCAGGTGGGAATTCAGGCACATGTCCACAGAGGTCACAGACAACATACATACGGTTCTGTTATGTCCCATATATTACCCTTTCATGTCCCAAGGAAGACATTTTCTCTTAGAGATTTTCATTAAAAAATCTTGTGTTAAACTTGCCTCCATCTTTTTCTTGGGTAAAGACAACCCAGAAATGGCCCTTTTGTGTCTGTGATGTTGCCATTCACAGCTTTCTTGATAGGCCTAGTACAATCTTGAGAACAGGGTTGCTGTATGCTGAATGTCAGACGGTAGCTCTTAGCTTTGCCTATCTTAGGTAGTTATGCTGTGCATTTTTTATTGGTGTACCATGTTTGATTTTGTCCCTAATACCTTTGAAGTTTTTCTGAGAAATGAATAATGCAACATGAACTTATTAAATTACATTTTAAGCCTTTAAAAAAAGAAAATAAAATAAAATATGCATACTTGAATTAGATCACATAGGTTTTTAGAATTTGTTCTGGTTTTCCAATTAATAGTATACCTGGAAATCTTGCCACTAGAACACTTCAACAATAACTTTTCGATGATTGCATGGTGAACAGTATTCTAATTCCTACTGTTGGACAGCGAAGATCATGCTGATGTGTTGCCCTGTAAACAATGCTGCAAGGAGCAACTGGTAACTAAGTCATTGGCTCTTTTCTGGATTTCATTTTCATCAATATAAATGCCTAATGTGGATTTGTTTAATCAAAAGGCTACTTTTTCAGTACTCTATTATTTCTGTGTGATAAGCCACCCCAAAACCTAGTGGCTTAAAACAGCAATTAACTATTTCTGATGATTCTGAGAAATAGGGCTTTCCTGGTGGCTCAGAAGGTAAAGCATCTGCCTGCAATGCAGGAGACCCGGGTTCGATCCCTGGGTCAGGAAGTTCCCCTGGAGAAGGAAATGGCAACTCACTCTAGTACTCTTGCCTGGAAAATTCTATGGATGGAGGAACCTGGTAGGCTGTCAGTCCATGGGGTTGCAAAGAGTCGAACACGGCTGAGCGACTTCACTTTCTTTCTTGTCACTTTCATGATTCTGAGGGTTACTTAGAGAAATCGTTCTCAGGGGAATACCCTTCTGGGGTTATTCACACAACCGTAATCCCCTGGAGGGTGCAATGGGCTGGAAGGTTTCCAGGTGGCCTTATTCACAGGTCTGGCAGTTGGAGCTGACAGTTGGATGAAACCTCAGTTCTTCATGTGGCCTCTCAGCCTCCAGTAGGCTAGCCTGGACTGCTGCACAATTTGGTTCTGGGGCTCCCAGAGGACCAGGGTGGAGGCTGCAAGCCCCTGTGGTCCCAACTCCTGAACTCACATGATGTTACTTCTGTCACATTCTTTGGCCAAAGCAAGGCCCAGGGCCAACCCACACTCAGGAGGTTGAGAAAGAGACTCTGTCTCTCGATGAGTGGAGAAGCAAGGCCAAGAGGCACAGACACAGGGAGGTGGGATTCACTGAGGACCTTCTTATAATCTCAATGGTAAAGAACTGGCCTGTGATGCAGCCAACACAGGTTTGATCCCTGGGTCAGGATGATCCCCTGGAGAAGGAAATGGCAACTCACTCCAGTATTCTTGCCTGGAAAATCCCATGGACAGAGGAGGAGCCTGGCGGGCTACAGTCCATGGAGTTGCAAGAGTCAGACACAACTTAGCGACTAAACCATCACCATAGTAATTTACATCCTAAGACATTTTCTAAAATGTTTCATATTACCCTCAGAAAGGCAGTACCGATTGACACTGCCACCAGCCAGCGTCCTTTGGGAATATTTATTTTTAAACAAACTGGGGCAAGCACTTCTGGAAGAATGCACACAGCATGCGGCAGCAGAGGAGGCTCCTGTCTCCTGAGTGGCCACGGTCATACCCTGGGGGGTCACCCGGGCACGACAGCACAGCCAGCATCCGTGCAGGGCGGTGAGGGGCTGGTCATTCCCTTCGGGCAGAGCAGGGGCTGAGCTCTGTCTCTCCTCGTCTGTCTGTCTGTCACTCCTGCCCAAGCCCTTCTACTCTCCCCAGACCATCACAAAATGCTCTTAAGTGTTCAGCTTCCTTCCCACTCTGTGCCACCCCGGTCTCCACCTCTGTGCCATGTATCATTCAGAATGATCTTTCAAGGCACACGTTTCATTTGCAAATCCCTCTGATGTCCAGCCCATCACAGCTCCAGCCACTTCTGCCTGCTGCCCTGGCTCTGGCCACTTGGCCTTCTTCCTTGTCCTCCAATGAAGCTGGCTCCTCTGCCCATGTACTTGTCTGGACTGAATTTCCTGAGCCCCCAACTTTTCCTTTTTTAAAGAAACAGCTTTACTGAGATATAATTCATGTATCATACAATTCACCCATTGAAATGTCCAACAATGATCTTTAGTATATTTACAGTTTAGCAATCATCACTATCAATTTCAGAACATTTTCATCATCTCATACAGAAACCCTATACCCTTTAGCTGTCACCCCTCTTCTCTCTCCAGCCTTGTCCTTCCTCCTGCTCTAAGCAACCACTACACTACTCTGTGTCTATTTTCCTGTTCTGGTATTTCATATGCGAGGAACCATATAGAGCTTTTTGTGTGTGTGGCTGGCTTCTTTCGCTTAACATCATGTTGTCAAGGTTCATTCACCTTATAGCATGTATTAGTAGGTACTTCATTCCTATCTACAGCTGAACAATATTCCATTGAAGGCATCACCAACTCAGTGAACATGAATTTGAGCAAATCCAGGAGATAGCAAGGGACAGAGGAACTTGGCTAGATGCAATCCATGGGGTCGAAGAGTCAGACATGACTTAACAACTGAACAATGGCTCTACTAAATTTATCTGTTTATCAGCTGATAGACATTTGGGTTTTTTTCACCTTTTGGCTACTATGAATAATGAACATTTTTAAAAGGTAGGAATATGGATGATTTTTTTTTATTTAAAAATATTTTCCTGTGTTTTCCACAAAGAAAATACATTTATAAAAGAGGAAATATGATCAAACAGCAGGGATAAATGAAATGAATAATGAACACTTGTGCACAAGTTTCTGTGTGGACATATGTTTTCGTGTCTTTTGGGTATATACTTAGTGGAATTGCTGGATCATATGGCACCTCTATGTTTAATCATTTGAGGAACTGCCAGACTGTTTCCCAAAGTGGCTGCACCATTTCACATTCATTTTCATCATCATCATTTCACCACCAGCAGCAGCATATGAGGGTTCCGATTTTTCCACCCTAACCCATTTTAATTCCACTCCTACTCAAGTCTCAGCCCAGGTGTTACTTCCGTGTGGAGGGCTCTCGCTGGGCCGTGCACACCCTCCTGGGACCTAGGTCAGCTTCTTTGCTTTAAGCGTTCATAGAGGTGGGCTTCCTCTCTCCAGGGCACTAAGGCATCAGTCAGTGCAAGGATTCCATCAACACCCATCTCTCCCCACACTGTGGGCTCCATGAGGGTGGAGACTGTGTTGTTCCCTTTGAAGCCCTGACCCATGCCCGGTCCACAGTGGCCGCCCACGGGAACTCTTGGCATGAACGAATGAGTCAGGGTTGAAAGCACAAAAGGTACATGACTCATTCAGAGTCACCAAGTAGAGCCCTGGAAGCCTTTCATCCTATTCCACCCTGTCCAACATGGTAAAGCATTAGTCGCTCAGTCGTGTTTGATTCTTTGTAACCCTATGGACTGTAGCCCGCCAGGTTCCTCTGTACATGGGATTATCTCAGCAAGGATACTGGAGTGGGTAGCCATTCCCTTCTCCAGGGGATCTTCCCCACCCAGGGATTGAACCCAGGTCTCCTGCATTACAGGCAGATTCTCTACCATCTGAGCCACCAGGGAAGTCCAATATAGTAACCACCAGCCAAATATGGCCACTGAACACTTGAAATGTGGCCAGTGCCACTGAGAAATTAAGTTGTTGGTTTTATTTCACTTTGAATGAAATTTAAATAATTGTCAGTGCAGGTAAAACCGGGGTATCACTGGAACCTTCGACACAAGAACTGAGTCCTGCTTCCTGGACATCAGAAGCCTCCTCTCCCCCAACATGCTTCTCCCTGCCCCTGAGGAGGCGGCCCGCAGACCAGGCAAATGTTTGGGTTGGCCGAAGGGTGAGCCTCAGGCACGGCTGGCCACTGCCGCTCCCTCCTTCAGGACCTGGGGAGAGACCAAAATGCTCAGTGCTCTCGGGGGAGGGGGATCTCTAAAAACTGGAAGGACCCGATCCTGTTCCTTCTACTTGAACTTATGGCTATTTAAATTCAACTACATTAAGATGAAATAAACTTAACTCAATTTCTCGGTCACACTAGCCTCATTTCAGTGCAGTGGCTACATGAGGCTAGTGGCTTCCATGTAGGCCAGGGTGGATATAGGGCCTGTCCATCACTGCAGAAAGTTTTGTTGGACAGCCCTGCCCCAGAGGTTTCCCTGCAGAGGGTTCTCTCCTGTCTCCTCCAGGAGAGTCCGTCCTGCCTGCCTCCCAGGTCTCAAGGCCTCGGAGCTTGTGGGCCAGACTCCCACACATTCCAGGCCATCCCCCTGTGTGCACATGGGGCTGGGACTTCTCCCACCCAGTTCCTGGGGAGCCCACCCTTCCCCACCAGCAGCTCTGCAGGCCCCAGCACGCCCCCTTCTGATCCCAGGCTTACAAGCAAAAATTTCCTCTCGTCTGATACGCTGGTCTCCAGGATGTAAAACTCTCAAAAGAAAAGAGAGGAAAAAAAGCCTCTGTTCTTTCTAATTCACTCTCAACCTGATGAGCTCATGGGAAAAGACAGTTCATTTCTTCCCCGGGTCCTCTTTTTCCTGGTCATAGGTACAGCCATTCACTTCCATTCTTCTCCTCTCATGGAATCAGAGGACTCAGTGAATGATTGTAACTGGGAAGGTCTACTGTTGGGGGCCAGAGTGAGGCACTCGGCCCGTGGCAAAGGTCATGAGGAAGGAGGCTCGACATATGCAAAGGCGGGATCGAGCCTCAGGAGTCCCCCTGGAAATCCTCGAGCATCTACCCCCATAACCAGAGCCTGCCTACTTTACTACTTTGTGCTCTCCCCTACACCTCTGACTTTACGGGGAGCTGTCCCCCACCACCTTTTTCGGAGAAGGAGTTAACTTAGAGCTCCAGTTAATAAAAACTCCTGGGCGTGACAAGAGTGTTTTAACCTACAAACTCCTCTGAAGGTTCTCTAGCCTGCCTGACAGGCTTGTCCGGCCACATGTGATTGCTCACAGCCTCCCAACCGTGAGAGGCACGAGATGCTTTAAACCTTCTAAAAACAGGTTCCTTAGAAAAGTTAGAAAACCATTAGTATAAGTATAGTGGGCTGATTAGAAATTGTATTGGTGAAGGGTTTTTCATTTGTTGAGCCAATGTTTGTTGCTAAGTCTCCACATCCCCTGCCCTTACACACATTAATGAATATATAGAAGAACTAAGTATTAACCTTTGATATTAATCACGTTAGACCTTAGGCTAAGTAAATTCTTTCCTTAACTAAAACCCACTACACCCTCACCCTATAGGAATGTAACTTTATTTGGGTGGTGTCTGTTTTAAGAATAATCACCCCTGGAGAAATAAATGTCCTGGTTGACTGACCGCTGTCACAAGGAGAGGGTCATAAACTGTCAGCAGGCCCCCTGGCCAGATGATGATGCAACACCCCTAAGGCCTCTGTATACATTTGTATGAAGCACCTGACTTTGATAAAAGTCAGGACTGCTGACCCCGCGTGACTTTTGCATGACATCTCAGTGTATAAAAGTAGACCATGGAAAATAAAGAATTGGGATCAGTTTCTCGAAATACTGGTCTCCCCATGTCGCTCTCTCTCTCACTCTGGCTGAGTCTCCATCTGGAGCGCGGAACCCGCCATGCTTGCTAATTATGCCTGGGCTTCTAAGATCCGACTGGGGAGGTCTCAGTGTCTCCTCTCCTTTGGGAGAACGGAAGGACGCCTGAGGCCTACGTAAGTGGTGCAAGCTTCTTGTCTTGAAGTTTTATTGGTCTCCCGCGTAAACCAAGATACTCAGCCTCTTTTCTCCACTGAATTTTCCTATTGAGCTATCCTCATTCTATTACTCTTTACATCTTTAATTAATATCTAATTGAAGCTATTGTATCCTGATCCTCGCCGACGCCGTCCCCGCTTCGAACTCCCTGAATCAGCCGGGGCTGGACCCTGGCAGTCTACCAAGAGTGCCTGTCTCAACTTTTTCATTTTGCATAGTGGGAAACACCCAGAGGAGGAAAATTACTTGACCAATATCACGGAGCATCCATCTTGACCTAATAAATACTGTGCTGTGCTTAGTCGCTTAGTCGTGTCTGACTCTTTGCAACCGCATGGATTGCAGCCCACCAGACTCCTCTGTCCATTGGGATTCTCCAGGCAAGAATACTGGGGTGGGTTGCAATAAATACTGAATGACTCCAAACATTAAGGAGGAACAGAGACAAATTTTATCAAGCTCCTTCTATGTGTTGGGTGCTTTACCAATCACATCAACTTATTTAACACTACAGGTCTTATGGCCCAATTCAGATTAGACTCTGAGGTTCAAGAAGTTAGGTGACTTATCTAAAGCAACACAGCTAGTAAGGGGACAGAGCTAGGACTCAAACCCTTGTCTTGCTACTTCAGGACCCAAAAGAGTTGCTATGCACAAAGTGAATACTAGGCTATCTCTGTTGGGGGAAGGTTTGGGGAGGTGAGCCAGATGGTGGATGACGGGATAAGAACAAATAGAGAAGGTCATGGATGTAGCATTTAACATGTTATGTTGACCAACACTTGCGGTCACTGCTTTTGGCATTGTGACTATGGGTTTCTTAAATTCCAGTCTAAGAAGTTCTCAAGTGTAAGATCATCTTAAGAATTTTTTGTCTCGATTGCTACTTCCCAGGTCCAGAGATTTTGTGATGTGAACACTGCTGATGTTTGCATGACCAGAGCTTCACCTGGGATGTAAAAAGTTCCCTTTGAACCACTTAAGCAAGGAGAACCTGCAAGATGGGTTTTTAGGTAGCAAATTTCTGCCACTGAAACTCCGGTTCCCACTTTTGAGGCAGACCTCGCCCCCTAGTGGAAAGGGGTGGACTCTGCATCACAATAAATGGTCCACCCATAGGAGAAGTGGAAGTGAAAGTCGCTCAGTCCGGTCTTGACTCTTTGCGACCCCATGGACTATACAACCCATGGAATTCTCCAGGCCAGAATACTGAAGATTCCCTTCTCCAGGGGATCTTCCCAATCCAGGAAAAGCCCAAGCCTCCCGCCCTGCAGGCCGATTCTTTACCAGCTGAGCCACAAGGGAAGCCCAAGAATACTGGATGGGGTAGCCTATCCCTTCTCAAGCGGATCTTCCTGACCCAGGAATCGAACCGGGGTCTCCTGCATTGCTGGTGGATTCTGTACCAGCTGAGCTACCATGCTTAACCCATAGGGGAGTGCCTCATTAATGTTCTCTATTTCATATTACAGGAAATTTAGTTTTAAAAATAAAATTGGCCAATGTGGTGAAATAGATTCACAGGTTTGTTGCTGTTGTTGAATTTTTTTTCACTGGTGGAGGAAGACAGTTGGGTGTGTGGGGCTCAGTGGGGAACCCTGCTGGGGAACTGACATATTCAGATCAGAGTTGTTTCTGGGTGTGACCCCAGACCTCCTGCATCAAGACCTCCCAGCAGCCCAGGAGTTAAAATGCAGGTTCTTGCCAATGAATAGCCCTGTTGGGGTGAGTATTAGGTGTTCAAGAAATACTTCAATGAAACACCTTAAAACTTTTGGGTCTTCCCAGGTGCTGCTAATGGTAAAGAACCTGCCTGCCAGTGCAGGAGACGTAAGAGACAAGGGTTCAGTCCTTGGGTTGGGAAGATCCCCTGGACAGGGGCAAGGTAACCCACTGCAGGATTCTTGCCTGGAGAATCCTATGGACAGAGGAGCCTGGTGGGTTATGGTCCATAGGGCCGCAAAGAGTCGGACACGACTGAAGCGACTTAGCACACAGCACAAAACTTTCACCTCTTCTCAGTGGGCTGTGGAGGGAAGTGGAAACAGGTGGGCTCTCTGGCCAGACCTGAGGGGCCTCCCCCAGCTCTGCCAGTCCGAGGAAACTGGGATGCACAAATTTTGAACTCGCTGAGGCTCAGCTGCCATCCTCTCCGAGGTGGAAAATATACCTACCTTGCGGAGTTGGGAGGATTCAGGAAGGACGTCGAGTGTAGCATCTTTGTAATTTTATTTATTTATTGGCTGTTCTGGGTCTTCATTGCTGCGTAGGCTTTTCTGTAGTTGTGATGTATGAGCTTCTCATTGTGAAAGCTTCTCTTACTGGGCCCGAGGGCTCAGTAGCTGTGGCTCCGGGACTCTAGATTACAGGCTCAGTAGTTCTGGCACAAGCGCCTAGTTGTTCCACAGCATCTTCCCAGACCAGGGAACAAACCCGTGTTTCTGCTCTGGCAGGTAAATTATTTGCCACTGAGCCACCAGGGAAGCCCAAGTGTAGCTTCTTCGAACCAGAACTGTCACTCTGGGCCTGACTCTCCCCACCCTATATGGAAATGACATCATCCCCTGTCCCTGACGCCCTAGGTCCGTTTTGAGTGTCTCCAACTGCTGTCCCTGGAGGCAAAGGATAAAGCCTCAGCCCTTTAGACCCTTCCCCATCCTCTGCGAGGATATCTTTCTCCCACATCCCTGGCTGTTGGACTCTCACAGTTCAACTAGTCACCCTACAGGGGCCTTTTTGGGAACTGATGTTCTGCAAGTTATTCCCAGTCCTACGCACTCTGGGAAAACTGACATTGCGTATTCCAAACAGCTGAGCCAGGACAGGGGTTTCCCTCAGCAAGTGGGCAATCGTTCATGTCTCAGCAGCACTTCCTCACAGCGTCTTCCCTCTTGGACATCTGCAGACTTGCTTTTCAGAAGCTTTTAATTCTTATCTTCCCTGTTACCCTCTGGACCATGGTAAAAACGCCACCAGGCTGCTCTGTCTCCAGACCCAGTGATGTCGATCCCCATCCCCTCGTCTGCCTGGGGGGCTGCTCCAGGGGGAGCTGTTACATGCAGGAGTGGCTGCAGGGCTCACAGCACCTGGAGAGATGGGAGACGGAGGGGCTGCCTTATCCCCCTTTTATAGACAAGGAAGCACCATTCAGAGACAGGAAGTGACAAATGACTTTTCTGACTTGGCACAATTATTTTGGAGGCAAGGCAAATTTATCGTTGTTTCTTCTCCCAAGGCTGTGCTTCTCTGTGAAAAAAAAAAAAAAAAAACCCATCCTATTTAAGAACCATCAGGTTCTAAGGGAAAACTCATTGCATAATCCCATTTTGAATGGAAAGAAAACTCTAAGCGCATCAAAAATAATTCGGGAAGGTCACCTGCTAAATGTCTGAATGATGGGAGTCTCACTGGACTTTATTCTTTGAATTTTCTCATTTTTTTCAGACAAGCCTGTATTATTATACAGAAGTAGCATTTCAGGTATAAAAAGGAAATGATCTTGCTTATTTTAAAATAAACTGCAGCTCCCTATGAAGACTCGGATGAATCTCTTAAACATAACATTGAACAAAAGGATGCAGGCATGTAAGAGGGCACGCTGCACGATCCTGTTCATTAAATATTCAAACTAAACAGCCGACGTAATGAATGTGAGAGTTGGGATGGTGTTTACCTTCGAGGACCAGCAGTGCCTGGGAAGGGGTTCAAGGTGGGGGGGCACCTGGGGTGCCGATCGTGCTCTGGTTTTGATCAGGTGGCTGGGATGGGGGTGTGTTCACCTGCGGTGATTCATCAACCTACATCATAGCTTTTTAGCATTGGTTTTGAGTTTTTATGAAAATTCACCAAGTTCCTATTTGAATGATGGTATATTTTGACACAAGGAGACTGCCTCACTTGCCTGGCCTTGTCCCAGCCCTGCAGGGGTGGGAGGAATAATTGAAGCCATGTTTTCCAACAGGCTACCCCACTGGGTCACACCTATCAGTTCATCAAAACACTTCATATCAGGGACAGTCTGAAAAGCTTGAAGTATTCCAGGGTTTTTGAACAGAATAAATATAATAGAGAGAACAGATTACACAGATGAAGGAAGACCTCTGAAGGCAAACGGAGGAGAATGAGGCAACCTGAAGACCAGCAGGAAATCTTCACTGCCTGGGCCTGGAGGGATACACAGGTGGTGTCCCTAGAAGCAGAAGCAAGGCTATCTGATGGTCCTGAAACCACAGCAGGAGTCTGCCAGGTAGGTACGAGGATGACAGAGTGGAGCTGGAGCCATAGAGGAGACACAGCTCCTGCTGGAAAATGCTGTCCACAGCCCAGAGGGTGAGAAATCCCCAGGTTTCTCCCAGTCTCCTATTCTCCAAACTCCCAACACCAGTTCCTGTTGGCTGGACCTGGCCAGATGCAAGCGGGGGAACAGGCCTGCAGGACAGACCCAACTCCCAGTTCCTTTGTCCAACTCTTCCACTAGGCCCCTTCTCACACTCCCACCAACCTCTCTCCCTGCCAGGTCACTCTGCCCAGGGCATCGCTCCTCTGCTGGGAAGGAGGCTCCTTTAGCCCGTCTGCTTCTAAGGTGATCATTAGACTAAATTTTGTCTACCACCTTGTTGTCCATACAGCATCAGCAATGCTCCATCACGTTCCCAAAGACACCGGATAACACTCTGTGATGGACACACTCTAAAGTGATCCCTTGTATAAGCCTCTCCCCTTGAGTATAGGTTCAACATGTGACTCTCCTGTAGCCCAGAGAACATGGTCAAGGTGATGGGTCATCACCAAGATAACCTTAGATTATGCAAGGCTCTGTCTTAGCAGACCACAGTGAGAGAAACTCTCTTGCTGGCCTTGAAGGACAAACAGCCATGCTCTGAAATGTCTCTAGAGAGCCCCATGTGGCAGGGAAGTGCAGGGGGATTCTAGAACCTGGGTGGCTTCTTCCCGATAACCAGTAAGCAGTCAGGCCCTCAGTCATACAGCTGCGAGGAAATGAATCTGCCAGCAGCCTCATGAGCTTGCACATGGCTTCTCCCCACTCATGTCTTCAGATGAGAACACAGCCCAGCCACCACTGGCTTGTAGACCTGACCCTGAGCAGGTGATGCGGCAAAGCCACCTGGACTACTGAGACCACAACTGTATAATAATAAGTACACGCTGCTTTAAGCCACTAAACTTGTGGTGCTTGACTACACTGAGATAGAAAACTAATCCACAGAGTGAGAAGAGAAACTCTCTTCCCTTGTTTTCTCCAAACTGCAGAGTTCCATTTAAAAAGGGGGGACAGTCAGTAAGTCACTCCATACCTTATAATTACTGTCGTCCCTTCCTACCTCTTCTTCTGCCACGGTCAATGGTCAGGTATGTTGTTCTGTGTAGCAGGCACAGAATGCGTCATGAAAGGGGGATCCCTGCAGCTCCCCACTGGACTATGTTGTTGCTGCTGGTGCTCCCTTCAGAGTGTTTCCAAATGTAATCAAGTTAGGGCTGGACTCAGGGACCTTTGGGGTCAGTGATGGCAACAGACTCATGGCTCTGGTACTTTCCATCCTCAAACAACACAAATGGGAGTGCTATAGTTTGAATGTGTCTCCCCAGAATTCACATGTTGAATTCTAACCTCCCAAGGTAATCTCATTAGGAAATGGGGCCTTTGGGAGGTGAATAGGTCTGGAGGGCAAGGCCCTCCCTATGGGATTAGTGCCCTCATTAAAAGAGGTCCCAGAGTGCTCCCTACCCCCTCCACCATGTGAGGACATGGGGAGAAGACAGCCGTCTACGAATCAGAAAGCAAGTTCTCACCAGACAGCACGTGGAATCTGCAGGCGTCTTGATCTTGGACTTCCAGCCTCCAGACTGTGAGTAATCAAGTTCTGTTGTTTATAAGCCCCCCGCCCCCACAGTCTGCGGTGGTTTGTTATAGCAGCCCAACAGACCAAGACAGCGAACAAAAGGGCTAACGCGACCACTGCTAACAAGGAGAGTCAGCTGAGTATTTGAGCAGTCCCTTTCATGTTATTTTATTTCTTCTTATGTGGACCAGTGGAAGAAATTCTTCTGAAAACTGTTAAGATAATGAGAAGACAAATGAAAAACTTGCATAGATAGGGATGCCCACAGTCTGGATTTTCAAGGCCTAAAAGATAAAACAAAGCAAATGAAACTTTTAGGATAAATGCAATCACCCTCTAGAAGGGTTGAAAACAGGAAGGCCTAGCAACTGTGTAAGGTGCTTGCTTCTCAACTCTGGCTGCACACCAAGAATCACGTAGGGAAGGTTTTTAAAATAAACCTGAAAAAATTAAGTCTAACTTGAACACAAGAGAGTGCACCAAACTTAAGGATACATCTTGATGGATTTTCCCAGGTGAGCACTCCTGCATGGTCACCATCCTGATCATAATAAAGACCATTTCAGTTACTTCTGAAATCTCTCTCATATTCCCTCCTGGTCAACATTCCAGCTTCCCCTGCTCCCGCCTCCACAGTTCCGTTCAGTCACTCAGCCGTGTCTGACTCTTTGCGACCCCATGGACTGTGGCACGCTAGGCTTCCCTGTCGCTCACCAACTCCCGGAGCTTGCTCAAACTCATGTCTATCGAGTCAGTGATGCCACCCAACCATCTCATCCTCTGTCGTCCCCTTTTCCTCCTGCCTCCCGCCTGCACAACGAAATTGCTATTCTGATTTCTAACATCATAGAGAATAACTTGAGAAGCTTTGAAAAATACTAATACTTGGGCCCCCCCCCACAACTCCCACAGGATATCTGTTCAAGTCTGGGAGGCACTCAGACCTGGGGACTTTGCAAAGGACCAGGTGATTCTGACTGCAGCCAGGACTGGTGTGCACGCACACACCTATTCCCTGAAGGGCAGTGAGGCCTTGGATTCACAGCCTCCCAGCACTGCAGACAGGCTCTCCGGCAGGTTCTGGATTGCAGTCATCAGGAGCAAAGCCAGGTACTGAATCCACCTGGATGCCAGGGCAGCCCACTGAGGCAGATGACCTCAGTTCTTCTCGGATGAGCAACAGGCAGGTGGGCTGGGCTGTGGATTTCGGTGGAAGTGATAGGTGATGTCCAGGCAAGAGTGGAGGTGCTGGCAGCAAATACCCTCCACCAAACATCCTGCCTCCCCCTAAAAGTACCCTTCCATATTTATAAAAAGAACCTGCGTGCATGCGTGCTCAGCCGCTTCAGTCATGTCTGACTCTTTTCGACCCTATGGACCATAGCCCACCAGGCTCCTCTGTCCATGGGGTTCTCCAAGCAAGAATACTGGAGTGGGTTGCTATGCTCTCCTCCAGGGGATCTTCCCAATCCAGAGATTGAACACATGTCTCCTGCATCTCCTGCACTGCAGGATTCTTTATCGCGGAGCCACTAGGGAAGCCGGAGAAAGGACCTGGTGTGACCCAAGTCAAGCAGTCTGGTTTGACTTAAGAGTTTTCAGTATGCCCAGATCTCATTCTAGGAGGTTTCTCTTTAGTGTAATTTGAAGCTGTGATAATCCTTTAAAAACCTAACAAACTTCTCCCATAGAGCACTGGAGATGTAAAGCCAGTGATCCCAAAAAAGGTGCGGAGGAGAGAAAGAGCAAAAAAAAAAGAAATCAAAGAGAAAAGACAAGCACTCACGTGGCTTTTGCAGGATGGCTTGACCAACCCGAACTTCTGCATGATCTGGTTCGTCCTGAACTCTTGCCACTTGCCGTCCACCATGGTCTGGGCTCTGATCTCGTATGTCACCAGGCGTTCGGCTCTTAGGCTGATGGGAGTGTTCTCATAGACCGCGGAGGCACATTCCAAGTCAGTGTGCCTTATTCTCTGCAAGAAGGGGGACCCGCCTTAGGTGGGACTGAAACCAGTGACCCAGAGTCAGCGAAACCTGGTTCCTGGCAAGCCCTCCTGTCTGATGTGTGCAGGGAGCAAGCACTTCCCCATGGCCCCATTTCCCGAGCACACTTGCTGCTGAGTCAGTTGGCATTTGAACCCTCACCATGAGTAATGGCCGATGGACTGGGGTTTGGACAATTCAGGAAAATGCCAGGAAGTCAATCTGTATTGAATTGGAAGGTCTTCACATGGCTTTGCCAGGATTTAAAAACTGACATAGTATTCCTATGAGCTCTTCGACTACTGTTAAATAATTCATCTCTTCCATCCAGTAAAATCCGTCATGTCTGAGTCACTGAAGACCAAGGACTGGCCCAAGGAAGAGAGGTGACCCACTCAAGGACACACAAAGAGGTGTGGCTAAGCTGGAAGAAAACCCAGGTTTCTCATTCATGTATCCATTCATGATCCAAATGTACCACCCCTACCTTCTTGATACTGTGATTGGCAGTGGTAACAGAAAGATATGATAGGGCCTCCCTGGTGGGCCAGTGGTTAAGAATCTGCCTGCCAATGACGGGGACAAGGGTTTGATTCCTGGTCTGGGACAATCCCTCATGCCATGGGGCAACTAAGCCCATGTACCTCCACTACTGAAGCCTAGAACCCGTGCTCAGCAACCAAAGAAGCCAACGCACTTTGCAAAGAGGAGCCCGCACACTGCAACCAGAGAAAGCTCTCTCACAGCAATGAAGACTCAGTGCAGCTGAGAATAAATACATTTTAAAGAGATATGGCAATATTAAAGATATGGTTTCTCAAGGAGCTTCAAGTTTACGAGACTTAATCAAGTCCTAAGTGGAGCGTAAGGGTCCACCATCAGAGATGCCACCATCATCATGGGGGCCCTGTTCCAAGTTTTTTGCACAATTTAACACATGTAATACTCACAACAACCTAGGGAGGTAGGTCGTATTATCTTCTCTATCTTAAAGTTCTGGAGAGTGGACCTTAGGAGGTTCCTGGGCTCACCAAGATCATGCAGCTCACCAGGCAGTTTGAATTCAGTCTCTACTCTGAAAGCCAGTTCTCCTGCCTCTCCTCAAAGTCCAGCAGGAGCTTGGAAGTGAAGGCCTTCACCCTCGTGCCTCCTCCAAGGTCCTGTCCACAGCTCTGCTTTGCCACCCTGAACAAGACCATTCCCTCTGTCTTTACAAGCACTACACACTACCTCCACGAAAGAAGGGCCACCTGAAAGGCATCACCCAGCATGTACAAATTGAAAGCAAGTTGAAAGATTTTCCTGGCAGTCCAGTGGTTAAGACTTCACCTTTCAATGCAGGGGATAGGGGTTCAATTCCTGGTTGGGGAGCTAAGATCCTGCATGCCTCATGGCCAAAAAAACCAAAGCAGAAACAATATTGTAACAAATTTAATAAAGGCTTTTAAAATGGTCCATATAAAAAATCCTTAAAATAAAAAAAGAAAGAAAATGAATTGAGCCCCAGATGTGGTTTCAGAGGACTAGCATTTAACCCTGGCCTTAGCAGTGGAAGCCATACAAATGTGAAGACATTTAGTTGTTTTTTTTTTTTTTAATTTTATTTTATTTTTAAACTTTACATAACTGTATTAGTTTTGCCAAATATCAAAATGAATCCTGAGATCCTTATCCGTTAAACGGGCTAATAGCAGCAACCTCACCACATTGTTGCAAAAATCAAATGACATCACATCTATCAGCCTGATTAACACCAGGCCTACAACACATTCCAAATGAATTAGCAATTCATGTTTAATCAATTATTATTAATTCAATATGAATGGACTGAATCTCAAAGGCTGTTTCAGAGACATACCTCTCTTAACACCAGGCCTAAAACACATTCCAAATGAATTAGCAATTCATGTTTAATCAATTATTCAATATGAATCAACTGAATCTCAAAGGCTGTTTCAGAGACATACCTCTGCTCTGCTGTCCTTCTTACCTGCATATGAAAACTATAGGAGGTAGTGTCATGCTTGATTCCTTTTATCTCAAAGAAGAATCCATATAAGGTAATCACTTTTGAATGTGTTGTATACTCCTAAATGAGGAAAGGTAAGCAACAAAGTGACAGGAAAAAAAAAAATCTCCAGTATTCAAAGGGAAGAGGACATAGCAAAACCAATTCTAGATGAGAAAGACGGAAGGGACTGATTTGCGATTTAAAACACGACAACAATTTTAGCCTAGGAAGGAGAAAAGACAAACGTAGTGACTTTACAAATCTCTACAGGTTGGCACTCAGGGGCTATACTTTTCACTCGACATGCCCCTTAGTGGGGAGAAAAATGAGTTAAGCACGTTCTTGGATGACCCTCAGTCTGCAGACCTTTAAAACAGAGTGTTTTGCTACAATTCAGTGGGCCTAAGAGACCCTCCATGCCCACAGCATTGCAGGGTGTCCTGGCCACTGCTGTCTGCAGTCTGTCCACTTGGACAGATCTCTGCAAGCAAGGGGCTGGACCCAGCCCTCCCAGGCTTGACCCAGGGGCAGTATCTGATGATAGATTCAGGGCCCCAAACCCCTAAAATATGAACTCTTTTGAGGTCACTTCTTAGTGGCTTTAGTGAAGAGGGAGGGTTGCAGTCATTTCCTGGAGAGCCACGCCCATCCAGGGAGCCCGAGACAGTGCAGCTGCTGGCCCCTTGGGCTCCTCCAGCAGCTGAGCCCCCGGGTGCTCTGCAGCCGAGCTCCCGACTCACAGCTGGTTTGAGTCTGGGCTCCAACAAAATAGCTGCCCAGATTAGCCACCTTGGCAACCTTAACCACGGGCTTGGAGTGGAATCTCTTCTTGAGCGGTTGGCAGCTCACCATATTTGTGGTGAAGAGGAAGACCAACTCATCCCAGGTTGCCCAGGTCTTTCCTGACTTTAGAACAGAAAGTTCCACATCCCCAGGGAAATGACTCCAACCCTGACAACTGAGACAGCTGGTCAACCTCATGGGGCACTGTAGCTGCGTATATCAAGTTCCTGATGGCCTATCCCAGGGCCCTGTCTTGTGAATTTTACCCCTGAGGGGGTGGTGAGTGTTCAAGAGCGACACCTACAAGTTCCTTTTCTGCCTTGGCCATCTTGCCACAGGTAATAATTGACCACGGCCATTGTACAAAGGTCTCTAACCAAGCACGAGGTGGGATGGTCCTTCCCCTTGCTCAGCCTGGTGGTCAGTACCTGGTTAAAAAGCAGCCCGAATCTCACCGCCTGGGTGCTTAGGTCTTTCACGTGGGCCATGTCGCCCCCATTCTCCAGCTGAAAGGAAAACACACACCACTTACCAGCAACCTGATTCCCCAACAACATCTTCACTGCATCGATCCCAACATCCCTCACTGTGTTCAAACGAGTTCTGTCTCTGGAGCCTACAGTCACCCATGAATCCAGTCCACAATACTTACTGAAAACCTGCTAGTCAGGTACCCTGCTCAAGGATTTCCCAGGATGCAAAGATGAGGACATGAAAAATGCCCCAGCATTTTTTTCTTAGCTGAGAAATAAAATGTGTTCATTGGGAGCCCAATCACAAGGCAGAGCATACTCTTGGCTACAAAGTCAAGACCAGGTATGGTCCCACATGGCAGGCTCCACGTGAGGGCTGGGGTCAGGAGGGAGAACATTTCAGGAGGATGACATTGGTGGTAGAGGGCAAAGGGAAGGAGGTGTTTGGGCGAGAAGGATATGAAGAGGGAGGTGGGGGACTCCCTGAGGTGTCCAGCTCCAGCTCCGAGACTGTCCCCCCTCTCTCTGTCACCCCTCTCCTTCTCTGCTCCGTCAGAGCACAGTTCTGAGTTACATCCCAGAAGAGCACAGTTCCGCGGAGGCCTTATCTGCTATGCGGGGGCCACTGAGCCCTGTGGTTTGCACATTACAATAGGTGTTTGTTGAGCTGAATTGAATTTTAACTAGTGACTCATAAACCTTCAGAACTCAAACACTGCCCCATTTCATCTCTGAAAATGCACGATTGGAAGCACATAAGAAGCACAATAGTTTGCACGGACAATTCACAAAGGGGGAAACACCACATGGAAAAATATTCATATTTACTAGTAATAAAAGGGGTGCCTATTAAAAAATGAGATGCCATTGTTCACTTCACAATTGACACAAGTGATGGAAAAGGAAAACGCTCTGTGTTACGGAGCTCAAAGGAAGGCATCTCATTTATCACTGGGGAAGAAGTAATTTGGTCCCAAGTTTGCTAATATATATCAAGAACAAAAGTGCACACTCCTTTTGGAGCCAGTATTTTTTACTCTTCAAATTATCCGATAAGAAAATAATTCTCAGTCAAAATAAACCATCATGTGCAAATGCATTCACCATACAGTCTATTTATAATAGTTAACAATCAGAAACACCATGACTTCTCTACAACAAAGGAGAAGCCAAGTAGCACTGGCCAGTCACCAAGTGGTAGGGTTAGGGTCAGGTTTTGTAGCACATCCTTTGGTGAAAGAGTTTGCAGCCATTAAAAATGGTGATAAAAGAACATTTCATTAAGCGTTTCTTTTTTAAGACTGGAAGGTCATATGCAATGAGATGTTAGCAGTAGTTGTTTTGGCTGATGTGTCTGAGGGTATGCGTTTGCTTTCTTTCAATTTCTCTGCATTTTGAAAATGTCCAATAATAAGTACGTGACATTTGCTTTGGTGAGGGGACTCAGTGTGGAGGGCCATGTGGCCAATGGTCTCGGACTCTTCAGGTCAACAGGGCTGATGCTCTAAACACCTGGGCTCCAAGGCGGGGCCACCTCCCTCCTCCCCTCCAGGCTTGGCTCTGTCCACTTCCCCTGGGGAAGGATCCAGATACTTCCCAACCTCAGAAGCCCAGAGGTTTCAAATGCAAAACACATCCCCAGAAAAAAGCAAAGGCAATAAATTTTGCTAACTGTTTCCTTGCTGAGTTGGCGACTTACCGCGTGGTAGTGGTTGGCTGTAACCCGGGCCAGCCAGGATTCAGGGAAGAAGTTTATGTGCCTAAGCTCTTCCAGATCCTTGCCTGGGAAGAAGCACAAAGGGAACATTCTTATGGATTTATTCCTCACAGAACACAAAAGTCTTGTTTACGGAGGAGAAGAGGAGGAAGTCGGGAGCTGAGGATGGGAGAGCATTCCTATCTCATCCTTAGACATGCGGGACCCAAGTGGGACATTCGAAGGCACTTTCTCCCAAAGTGTCCACAGCCAGCCTCCCCCATCCCCCACCTACAATCCTGCCCAGGAAGGAGGGTTGAGATCTGATAAACAAGTGTTTTTGGAGTGTCTAGAAGCCATTTGGACAAATCTAGCTGGACTCCATCAACAATTTGTTGGGTTTAGAGCTACTCATTCAATCGGGATGATTAGAAATGGCTTTGAAAAAGTTCTCCAATGTCCTTTCAGATGCAAAAACCTCACCGAGTGGCCACCTGGGCTGCCCCAAACACACTCCCCAAGAGTTCCCTCTTTTTCCAAGTCACAGCTGCCTTGCCTTGGGCCCAGAGCATAAGGATGAGGAAACTCTAGCCCGGAGCACGACCCACCGATCAAGGGAATGACCCAGAGGGGCTGCCGCACTAAGAGGCCAGGCACTTGGTTAGTTGGCAACAACCCAGTCCTGGGTGCTGAGTGCACTTTCACAATCACTGAGTCTCTTCCATCCATCGTCATGTTTCACAGAAACTCTGATTATCCCTGTTTTACAGACAAGGAAACTGAGGCCAGGTGGCTAAATGACTTTCCCCAAATCACACACTTTGGAAGTGATAGAGCCAGATCTCGATCTCGGCTGATTCTTTTGGAAATGGCTGGTGGGCTTCTCTGGGAGTGCTGAAGGGCGGGGCAGCCAACAGCCTCCCCTGGACGCCCTCCCACGGGCAGGACTTACCTTTGGTGATGCTGTGCAGACGTAGGCAAAGGAAGAGCGGGATCAAGTTCTGTCCCACATTCCGGTCCAGAAAGGCACAGTTCTTGGGGAAGCTTAGCAGAGGTGCAAAGAGGATAAAAGGCTTTCAGTACCCTCCTTTCTGGAATAGGCTGGGGCTCATGAAAGTCACATCAGAGGCTAAGTGAGTCCACCCACCAGAGGTAGATGGTGCCTGGTTCTCTCTTGGATGGATGGGGAGTGTGGAAGCAGAGGGCAGCTGCCACTGAGGTTGTAACGAGACAAAAGACTATATATCCCTGTGTGTACCACGTAGTGGGTGCTTGACAAATACTTACTAAATGATGATGGAACACATGGGACTGTACAGAGGGTTTCAAAATACATTTTCTCACTTGAGTCTCACAAGCTTCTCAAGGGGGCAGACAGGACTAATACTATCGGCTCCATTTTACAGAGGAAAAAACGACGACTCAGCCAGGACTTGAACCCGTAGCTGCTGATTCTTCCTGCACACATGCTGCCCTTTGAGTAACTGGCCAAAGGGCAGCTGAGGCATTTCAAGAGCACTTTCTGGGACTTCCCTGGTGGTTCGGTGGTAAAGCAACTGCCTGTCAATGCAGGAGACACCAGAGACACGGGTTCTGTCCCTGATTCTGGAGGATCTCACGTGCCATGAAGCAACTAAGCCCATGTGCCACAAATGTTGAGCTGCTCAAAAGCCCGGAGCCACAACTACTGAAGCCCAAATGCCCTAGATCCCATGCTCTGCAACAAGAGAAACCACTGCAGTGAGAAGCCCCCAGTTGAAAAGCCCATGCAGCAACAAAGACCCAGCACAGTCAAAACTAAATAAAACTGTTTTTAAAGAAGCACTTTCTGGTAGAATTAAAAGGCAAGGTCAGATGAGTGGGTAACTCATTTTAGCAGCTGGTTCCGGGATCAGCTCTGCGACACTGTTAATACTAAACTCGGTTAATTTCCACACGTGGCTGACGTCAGGGCTGGGCTGAGATCACACTCACCTTGAGAAGACACGTACACACATCCACTCCTGTTTTGAAACAACTTACTTTGTAAAATAGTCACTTTTGACCAATGGGGACAACAAGGGATAATTTTCCAAGTCCCTTTGGAAACGTAGCCATTCCCTCAAGTCAGTTCCTGTATGAGACCAGCCAAGGGCACTTTTAGGATATTTTTCCATGAATCAGGAGTGGTGTCCAAATCACACCCTGTCCCAGCCAGACTGAATGCTCCATTGGCTCCGTGTCCTGCCTCTGCTGGGGGTGCCTACTGCCCTGCCTGGGGACCATTTGTTTTCACAAGATCTGGGAATTCCTGGGGCTCTCCAACTCCTTTTCATGGCAGTGGTCCCAGGAGAGAAGATCAGGGATGCTGAGGCATTGGGAGAGGGGATGGAGCACGAAGACGAGTGAGTGAATGCAAATTCAATGACTATTTATTAGAATCCACTGGGGACCTGGGCTTCCCAGGTGGTGCTAGTGGTAAAGAACCTGCCCACCAATGCAGGGGACATAAGGGACATAGGGTTCGATCCCTGGGTCAGGAAGATCCCCCGGAGGAGGGCATGGCAACCCACTTCACAGTATTCTTGCCTGGAGAATCCCATGGACAGAGGAACCTGGCAAGCTACAGTCCATAGGGTTGCACAGAGCTGGACACAACTGAAGCAGCTTAGCATGCAAGCACTGGGGACCTATCTCTGGAGTGGATGGACCAGGCATAAATAAAGGAAGGCTGATACTTCCAGGAGTGCAGGGCTATTGATCCTGGAACCAGCCCTCCATTACCCAGGGCAGTAAGAGCTGGGCTAGTGGGGGCCATGCCAGTACCCCGAGAAACATGGACCTCTTAGGTGGACCAAAAACTCTTGCTTGCCTCTTTTTCTGATTTGAATGCCACTTCCTTCTCTGCCTCTCTTACCATGGAGAAGAAGCTGGGCAGCATTGTGGCAGGTTCAGGCATCAAGGAGGGAAAAAGGGGCTGATGGCACAGCCCCCCAGTCCAGATTCATGCTCTGAGGAATAAGCCTGTACTCTCGGCAAGGGCTCCCCCAACCCAGAGCAGCCTGAGAGAAGACCGAACTTGCTGGAGCTGCAGGTTAATATGGTCTCAGCCCAGAGGGAAAGGACCACCTAGAAGACAGATTTCCCCTCCAGCTCAGAAGCCCCCAGGTGACAGCTCCACAGCTTGTGGGAAGGATGCTGGGAGGGAAGGAGGGACCCGAGGCTCCCTGCAAGAGGCACTCAGATCTAACAACCATCAGCCAGGATCTCTACGGACAGACCTCCTCCCCGAGAGGAAGGATGCTGGGAGGGAAGGAGGGACCCGAGGCCCCTGCGAGAGGCACTCAGACCTAACAACCATCAGCCAGGATCTCTACGGACAGACCTCCTCCCCGAGAGGAAGGATGCTGGGAGGGAAGGAGGGACCCAAGGCCCCTGCAAGAGGCACTCAGACCTAACAACCATCAGCCAGGATCTCTACGGACAGACCTCCTCCCCGAGAGGAAGGATGCTGGGAGGGTAAGGAGGGACCCGAGGCTCCCTGCAAGAGGCACTCAGACCTAACAACCATCAGCCAGGATCTCTACGGACAGACCTCCTCCCCGAGAGGACTCTGGAAGGGTTTTGTTGAGATAGGCCCCTTTGGGTCACAGGAAGTGGGACCAATGGTGGCTGACTTGGCCAGGTCACAAGTCAGCTCACCCATTGCCCAGCCATGCTTGGGGTCCCGGAGCTCGGGCCCTGGAGTCAGACAGACCAGGTTCCAGTGCTGGAGCAGCCAGCCATCAGCCATGGGATCCCGCCTCCCCAGGCTTCCATCTCCTTCTCCATCCGGGGGGACAACAGTCACATGTGCTTCCCTGGGAGAAGCAGAGCTGACAGTTCTTGTGAAGTGCTGGGCACAGCTGCTGGTCCCAGTGGTCCTCCCAATTACCACCACCATCTCCTCCTCCCAGGGAAAGAGACCTGGACTGGAGCCGGTCAAATGCAGGATCAGGTTTTTGGTGGCATTCATTATCACTTATTGTTCAGTCGCTCGGTCGTGTCTGACTCTTTGTGACCCCACGAACTGCAGCACACCAGGCTTCCCTGTCCTTCACCATCTCCCGGAGTTTGCTTAAACTCATGTCCACAGAGTCAGTGATGCCATCCAACCATCTCATCCTCTGACGTCCCCTTCTCCTCCTGCCCTCAATCTTTCCCAGCATCAGGGTCTTTTCCAATGAGTCGGCTCTTCGAATCAGGTGGCCAAAGTATTGGAGCTTCAGCTTCAGCATCAGTCCTTTCAGTGAATATTCAGGGTTGACATCTTTTAAGAATGACTGGTTTGACCTCCTTGCTGTCCAAAGCTGCCACCCTCTAACTCAACGGAGCTCCAGGCCACCTCAAAGGAAGTAAACAGTGGCCTCAGCTGCTAATTCTCTATATTCCCCAAACATCTGAGTGGTGTGGTCCAACCCCTTGAATCAATGGGCATAATCTTGCCACTAGAGCCAAGGGGGTGGACCACAGCAGAGCCGGGACTCTGTTGAGACTTCTGGAGACAGCCCGAGCATATCAATCTAACTCAATTCCGCTGGTCAGGGTGGGGAGGGGGTGGCATCTGGATTTTCTAGGCCAAGGATGAACACACTCATCAGTCTCTTTACGTCACATAAAGTGGGGAAGCTGGCTGTGGAGTTACAGCCCCTTTGCATTCCTGTTTGGTGAACTCAAAGGCTGGCCTGGCTTCCCCTGGTGCTGAGCTCTGTCTGTACAGACACTTTGGGGTTAGCAAGGGCATGGCAACCCAGTCTAGTATTCTTGCCTGGAGAATTCCATGGACAGAGGAGCCTGGTGGGCTACAGTCCATGGGGTCGAAAGGAGTCGAACATGACTGAGCAACTGAGCACGCACCGACTAACGTTTCTGAGAAAAGCTTCAGGCTATGGTGTCTGACTTTTAAAGGTCATCGGAAACCCTTGGAGCATGAGCCCCTTAGGGAGGATGGTTCATAGATCCTTGATCCTGAAAGACACACTCAGGTCACCTCTGGGTTCTGCTCACAAGGCACTGGGAACACATCCCTCCTTCTGACCTCCTGAAAGACAGCGCCAAGGAAAAGTCTCCATCACACCAGCGCAGGCTGTCGCTTCAGAGCTGCTGTGAGCCATGACCTTCTCCCTTCCTCCATCCTGTCATCAGAATCATTTACCCTTCAGACTCAGAGCCCCATTAGCCCAGCACTTCAAATTTTAGCCTTTTAAATGCACTCTACAATTCTGACTCATGCTACAGCACGGATGAAACTTGAAGACATTATGCTAAGTGAAATAAGCCAGACACAAAAGGACAGATACTGTGTGACTCCGCTTACATGAGGTTCCTGCTGCTCTTTAAATGCTAAGTTGTGTCCAACGCTGCGACCCCATGGACTGCAGCCCACCAGGCTCCTCTATCCGTGGGATTCTCCAGGCAGGAATACTGGAGTGGGTTGCCATTTCCTTCTCCAGGGAATCTTCTTGGCCCAGGGTTCGAACCCGTGTCTCCTGCTTGGCAAGTGGATTCTTTACCACTGAGTCAACCTGGGAAGCAGATGAGGTTCCTAAACAGTAAAATTCACAGAGACAAAGATAGAATGCTGGTTGCCAGGGGCGGAGGGAGAGAGGAATGGGGATTTATTGCTTTATGTGTAGGGAATTTCAGTTTAGGAAGAACAAGTTCAGGAGAAGGATGATGGGAACCGTTGTATGACAGTGAGAACGTACATAATGCCCCTGAGATGTACACATAAAAACGGGTAAAATGGTCATTTTTATGTTCATATGTGCTTTTTACCTCAATAAAAAAATTGGTGTTAAAAATTACTTCATCTCTATGAGAAATGTTTGAATATTTTAAAGTGAAGTTTGAAATACATGACAGACTTGGGGGCGATAATACACGACAAGAAAGGGAAAGGGCTTTTTTTCAAAAGGTAACTCGGTGCAGAAGACCCGGACGCCTTGTGAAACCCAAGAAGCAGGAAACGGTCCCCTCAGCTCCCGACACCAAAGTGTGGTAAAGAAACAACAGTTCTGAATGTCGCCGGCACCACCATCACCCACCAAATGTCACTGCCATTCAGGGCGTCCTGCCAAGTGCCGTGCTGGGCCTCTGCTTTGAGTCAGAATGAACCTACGTCAGACTGAGGGGGGAGCATTGTTAACCTCTAGTCAGTCAACAGCAGTAGTGGGACTCAGACTCATGGCTGACACCTTTCAACACACACCTCATTTATGGAATACATTCGGCTCTGCTTCCTGGATTGTCAACTCTGTGAAGATGGAGATTTTCATCTGTTCTGTTTACTCATATTCACAGCACCCTTTACAGTGTCTGGCTCTCCACCAGCTTGCAATAGTGTTAAGTGAATTAACCGGATGAATGAACTGGTCCTTGCCGACCCACCAGGCTCAGTCCTACCATCCCACCCCTCCGCTTACCCATAGTTCCTAGGAATGCAGTTCCAGCCCAGGGCATGTGTGTGCACACACGCATACACACATCACACACATGTGCATGCACAGACCAGGCTATTCTATGCCAATTTTCCTAACTCCTCATGGGGTTCTGTCCGTTGTTGCCATGCTTATTTGTCAGGCCAAGTCCTATTGGTCATTTATCAAGAGCAGACAATGTCATCTTGACAAGGAAGATGAAGATGGTCCCGACCTTTGCCCAAAGGCATAACTGAGACTAGAAATGTTATCTAATAATGACTCTAACTGCCCTTTGCAAAGGCCTCCTGCATTCAGACACATATTCCTTGTGTTCTCCGAAGTCTCCACTCTTATGGTTGAAGAGGACGTTTGGGGTTCACCCAGTTTGGGTAGAAGGGCTTCCTGGGTAGCTTCCCTTCCCACTTCCCAGGCATAATGGTGAAGAATCTGCCTGGTAATGCAAGAGACGCAGGTTTGATCCCTGGGCTGGGAAGGTCCCCTGCAGTAGAAAATAGCAACCCACTCCAGTATTCTTTCCTGCCTGACAAATCCCATGGACAGAGAAGGCTGGCAGGCTACAGTCCATTGGGGTTGCAAAGAGTCAGACACGACTGAGTGACTGAGCAGGCATGCACAGTTTGGGTGTAAAGCCAAGAAGCCAGGTGAGGGAAGTGCAAAGGTAGTAAGGAATAGGAATCAATGATATTTAGGCACCTTGAAAAGAAGGAGATTCAATTTCCTGGAAGCCAAGCTAAGGGGGAAGGGAGCCATGTGGTCAGAGTCAGAGAAGAAATCAAACCAAGAAATGCAAAAGTCAGATCATGAGAAATCCTGACTTGAAATATATGAACCTCCCTGCATAGGGCTCAATGGAGAGACTCTGAGAGAGAACAACTTAACCACCTTCATGTCCATGACTCATGGAATACTTCAAAACGAATGTTCCTGTAAAGAGATCTGAGTTTCACACCAGGGTTGCCCAGTTTTATGAACACTGCATGGTTACATGTGCAAATGCCACCCATTAATCACCAGAGATGCATGGCTTCTGCCTGACCTGGCACCCAGCATTGTAGTGCATTTCATTCCAGACGCCTGAGGGCTGGGCCACGAGGGATGCAGGGCATGGCTGGGTGGCTCTCCTTGGAGGGTACTCTCGAGCGGTATATGTGAGGAGGTGGTGCTGGGTTTGTCAGACCAGGGTGCACACACACAGCCAGCACATGCTCTTGTTCTCTCTGCAAGAAACTCAGAAGGAATCCATCCAGTGTGCAGGTGAGATCCAGGAAGACTTCCAGGAGGAGTCCCTAAGCTCTGTAAAAATTGGGTCAGATTTGGACAGGACATGGGAAGGAGGAGGAGCTTCCCTGGTGGCTCAGACGGTAAAGAATCTGCCTGCAACGTAGGAGACCTGGGTTGGGAAGATCCCCTGGAGAAGGGAATTGCTTGGTGAAATCTATGGACAGAGGCTACAGTCCATGGGGTCACAAAGAGTTGGACATGACTGAGCGACTCGCACTTTTACTTTCACTAAGAAGGAGAAGACTTAACTGCAGACGTCAGGGAATCTAATATTTGGGACTAGGTGGAAACTGACTTCACTGACTGCTTTCAATGACCTCCTTCTGGTGAGGTTGCTGGAATCCACCCTTGCCTGCGAGGGACCCATTTAGGGCTTAATGAAGCAGCTAAAGACAAGAATAACAGGTCTGTTCATGACTTGTCCTTAACTCTAAGATCTCAAAGGATGTGTCTGAAGATCTAGGCGCCCCAGGTCCACCCAGCTCCACCATCAATTTGCAAACGTAAGCCCCTACCCTCCCTGGCCATTCATCCCTGAATAGATTTTACAGACATACTGTTGAGTAAAAGAAGCCAGACATGAAAAGTCTATGCTCTAAGATTCTATTTATATAAAATCCAAAAGCAGCCAAGACAACCTCCTAGAAAAAGAAAGCAGGATATTGTTTACCTTGGTGTGAGAGAGGTAGTGACTGAGATAAGACACATTAGGGGGCTGGTCAAGTTCTGTTTCTTGGTCTGGGTACTGGTTATGGGCTTCCCTGGTGGTTCAGACAGTCAAGAATTTGCCTGCAATGGAGGAGACACGGGTTCCATCGTTGGGTTGGGAAGATCCCACGGAGGAGGACATGGCAATCCAGTCCAGTATTCTTGCCTGGAGTATCCCATGGACAGAGGATGCTGGTGGGCTACAGTTCGTGGGGTTGCAAAAGTGGGAATGAGTGAGTAACTAAACAGGTGTGTGCACTTTGCAGAAATTAATTGAGCTGTTCACTTAAGGTCTGTGAACTTTGCTGTATGTTTTACATTTTGATGAAAAATGTACTTTAAAAAAAAGTGGAAAATTTGCCTCTGGCCCTTTTCCCATGGATGAGTCTTTGCAGCTCCCCTGGGCTTCTCAGACTGCTAAGTGGAATGAAAGGATGACTTTTCCTCCGTGGACCAATGAAGGCAGCGGTTTTGCTTACATTTTTTGTTTTTCTTACAAGGAAATGTTAAATTTAAGTCTGGACAGCCTATTTGTTTTTCTAAATTAACTGCTGCCAGGAAAACAGGCTGTGGGTGCTGAGCTGTGTGCCTGTGCGTGTGTGTGTATGTGTACGCGTGTAAGTGTACATACATGCATGTGCCCTTTCTGTACTGATGTGTTTAGACAAAAAGGAAAATAAGCTTGAAGATGTTCTTAAACATGGTGATGGGCAAATAAATCGCCCCTTTAACTTTCCACTGGTGTCCCCAGTAGTGTTAATCGCTCAGTCATGTCCAACTCTTTGTGACCACATGGACTGTAGCCCGCCAGGCTCCTCTGTCCATGGAATTCTCCAGGCAAGAATACTGGAGCGGGTAGCCATTCCCTTCTCCAGGGGATCTTACGGATCCAGAAATCAAACCCGGGTCTCCTGCACTGCAAGCAGATTCTTTACCCTCTGAGCCCCCTTGGTGCCCCTGGCATAGAGAAAATGTCCAATAAATATGTTGAATGAATGAAAAAAAATAGATGAATAAAACACAAGTGAGTACAAAAGACTTGGACATATATCTTTATTTGCAGGTATAGTGGTGCCGAAGGAGTTAACTACTTAAATACCTTCCTTCCTAGCTCAAGACATTGCCAAGACAGATGAGCAAAGGAGTGTCTGGTCTGTTTGGCTCAGTTGCTGCTCCAAACTCTCCTTTCTGGACGCTGGACCACTGCTGGCCCAGCTGGAACCCCGAGCTGCAGCTCAGCCTCACTCCTGGCTGGTCTGACACTCAGGCAGCTACTCTCGCTGCTGTCATGCTATGAAAGTCCTGTTGCGGAGGTCCACTCTGACCTCTCTTCTAAACCACTCAGTCCCGTACTGTGAAGGTCCACTCTGACCTCTCTTCTAAACCACTCTGTCATTTAAATAATTTCAACAACAGATGCAACTTTAAAAATGGGGCAAGCCAGCCAACTTCCTTGGTTCTCATTCCCAGGCCTGTGTACTGTCTCCCGAGGTCTGCTCTTCTGCCCCACCTTTCAATGCTCCTGGCGTGTCCCCATCAGTGGCCATGGAAGCTTCCCTGCCTAGCTGTTCCCTCTGTCTCCACTGGACTGTGGAGCTCAGCTCTCCTGGTGACTCAGTTCTGGAGGCCATGGCTTCCCACAGGCTCCCTCCTCCACCCCAGGAGCAGAGGTGCCTTCTCGAAGCCTGAGCCCTCAGGCCAGCAGCTCTGAAGCTCAGCCCTGAGGATCCTCAGGCCAACACAGAGCCTGGGCACCGCCAGTGTCTGCTCAAGTCCTAGGTTGGCATCACCAACCTAGTGAGACATTATTTCTCGCTGGCCTCATGAAAGCCTTAGAACTCTTCCTAGTCTAGTCCACCAAAGAGGCCCTACTCATCAATAAAGATGGAAGGACTTCCCTAGCATTCCGGGGGTTAAGACTCTGCTCTTATCCACTGCAAGGGGCGCAGGTTCCATCTCTGGTCAGGGAACTAAGTTCCCACATGCCGCAGGGTGTGGCCTAAATACAGAAATAAACAAAAAAAAAGCCACCCCTCTTATTTTGAGTTGCAGCAGACATGCTGTTCTCTGAGTCCGGCATCGGCATAGTAAGACCCACTTCTCTGGTGAATGTTTGATGGAGAAGGAAATAGCAACCCGCTCCAGTATTCTTGCCTGGAGTATGGGCTAACAGTCCATGGGGTCGCAAAGAGTCGGACACGACTGAGCGACTTGACTTCACTTCACTTCATCATTCCCTAAGCTGTTACATGCTCAGCATGGTGCTCCGTAAGCTAGGGCCACAATATAGGATTACAAACTCTCCCTTTCAAGCTGCTTATGACATGCCCGGGGAGGCAGAATGCATGTGCCCACCAAGCTGTTCATAAGGAACAAGTGGTTGAAGCTCCCATGGGGTCCCCTCCATGGATGGACAGAGAAGAGGAGGCAACTCCAGCTGGCTGGAGTCGGGGTGCTGGGGAGAGAGACTGCTGATCCCTTGGCTCAGTTCAGTTCAGTCCCTCAGTCGTGTCCGACTCTTTGCAACCCCAGGGACTGCAGCACGCTAGGCCTCCCTGTCCATCACCAACTCCCGGAGTTTACTCAAACTCATGCCCAAACTCATGCCATCCAACCATCTCATCCTCCGTCATCCCCTTCTCCTCCTGCCTTCAATCTTTCCCAGCATCAGGGTCTTTTCCAATGAGTCAGCTCTTTGCACCAGGTGGCCAAAGTATTGGAGTTTCAGCTTCAACATCAGTCCTTCCAATGAATACTCAGGACACACATTTGGGAGGTGAAGCCACTGACCAGGGAGCACCTGTGGGTGCCACCATGCTGAGCTTGGGTAGTGAGCTGGGATGGGAGGCGAGCCAACCATAGTCCTAAAAATGGGCCATGGGCCTCCAAGTTGGGGGTGAGCCTGGGTGACCACCAGGGGGAAGAGCATCTGAGGTCCAGAACTGTCTCGTCTTTTCTCCCAAGAGGACACCAAACTTGCCGGAGGGAGAGGGAGGCAAAAGGAAGGAGGGATGCAGGGCAGGTGGGCAGGCTGGCAAGACTCTCTCCCACCCTGCAGTCAGAGAATACAGCGCCGGGTAAAGGATACCATCCCGACTGCTCAGGTTGGGCAGGGAGGCCATTTGGAAACACATGAACGGTTTCCAACAAGGAATCCCTGCAGGCTCCGGGCCTTGGAGAAACGCACGACGCAGAGGGCTGAGGTCCGGGATCAAAATGGAATCACTGTGGATTCAGGAGGAATGGAGAAGCTATAACTGTGAGACCCACTCCCAGGCAGGAGGAAGCTTCGAGACCCCAGCTCAGGCAGGCCCAGGAATCCTCACTTTCAGGGCCACAGGCCTCAGCTCCCTCACTTCTACTTGTTCCTCTCCCAGTAAAAAACAGTTAAAATGAATCACCTACATTCTAGCTCATTTCCTATCTCCCGGTTCTAGACGTTTCCAGTAGGAGAGCTAACCTGGTGCCAAGTAGTGACTTTTCCTGGCGTGCATGACTCACTGGAAAAAGTGCCTCTTGGGCTATTAAAAGAGTTGGGGGGGTGTGGATTTAAGACATTCGAGTTCAAAGCAAATTATACAGAAGCTAAGCAAGGACATATCATTCTGGCAATGAATACTGCTTTCCCCCGATAAGACAGGAAAAATGGGCTCTTTAGTTGACGTGGTCCACAGATGTTCTAGGAAAGGATTGACTACTTCGGAACAAGGCCAGTGAAATTTGGCATAAGCTGGTCAGCGTGCTGATGAATGTGTGGAAGGTGTGTTTGTCTGCTAAATGCACTTGTGCAAAAGGAAAGGCATCTCCTGATTTCCTTGAACACACCTTATCTTGCTTGGAAGCCCCCATCCCATCACTGCTGATGTGGGGAACAGAAGGTAAGCCTGCCCCTGAAGGTAAGACAGTCCATCTAGGGTAGATCTTCCTGGCACTGTCTTTGCCCATAGGACCACCACACTCAGCAACCAGCTTGGATGATATGAGAGTATTTACAAGGTTTTAATAGAGGCTAAAAAGACACAGTAGGTGTCCCAGGTGGCTCAGTGGTAAAGAATCTGCCTGCCAAGGCAGGAGATGTGGGTTTGATCCCTGATATAGGAAGATCTTCTGGAGAAGGAAATGGAAGCCCACAGCAGTATTCTTGCCTGGGAAATCCCATGGACAGAGGAGCCTGGTGGGCTACAGTCCACAGGGCACAAAGATTGGACACGCCTGAGGGACTAAACAACAACAAAGAGATGCAAAATAGGTTACTGCTTTCACCTGCACCCCCAGCCTGTTCCTGGGCCCCATACGGCCCAAGCTGACATTGCTAATGGGCCGAACAGATAGAAAACACCGGCAGAGGAGGACAGGGCAGGGGAGGAGATGCGCTGCAAGGCAAGTTTAGAAGCAACTGGCTAATAACAGCGCCGAACCGAGCGGCAGCCTCAGGACTGTTCCAAACACCAAACCTGGGGATTCACTACTGAACCAACTGCAGCATGCACAAGAGGGGAAGCCTCTCCTTCCAGGAACGGGAAGCGAAGCTTCTTGGCAGTTGGCAAGTCTGGGTTCAAGTCAGGCTCTAACCCCTTATCACTTGTATGATCTCTGACAAGATAGTCATCTCCACCTCAGTTTCCTTATCTGTGAAATGGGAATAATAAAACCAGCCCCAAGTACGACGTAGATTAAATGAGATTACAAATAGAAAGTGCTGCGATCCAAAAGTCTACAAGCAATAAATGCTGGAGAGGGTGTGGAGAAAAGGGAACCCTCTTACACTGTTGGTGGGAATGCAAACTAGTACAGCCACTATGGAGAACAGTGTGGAGATTCCTTAAAAAACTGGAAATAGAACTGCCTTATGATCCAGCAATCCCACTACTGGGCATACACACTGAGGAAACCAGAGGGGAAAGAGACACGTGTACCCCAGTGTTCATCGCAGCACTGTTTATAATAGCCAGGACATGGAAGCAACCTAGATGTCCATCAGCAGATGAATGGATAAGAAAGCTGTGGTACATATACACAATGGAGTATTACTCAGCCATTAAAAAGAATACATTTGAATCAGTTCTAATGAGGTGGATGAAACTGGAGCCTATTATACAGAGTGAAGTAAGCCAGAAAGAAAAACACCAATACAGTATACTAACGCATATATATGGAATTTAGAAAGATGGTAACAATAACCCTGTGTACGAGACAGCAAAAGAGACACTGATGTATAGAACAGTCTTATGGACTCTGTGGGAGAGGGAGAGGGTGGGAAGATTTGGGAGAATGGCATTGAAACATGTAAAATATCATGTATGAAATGAGTTGCCAGTCCAGGTTCGATGCCCGATACTGGATGCTTGGGGCTGGTGCACTGGGACGACCCAGAGGGATGGAATGGGGAGGGGGGAGGGAGGAGGGTTCGGGATGGGGAACACATGTATACCTGTGGCGGATTCATTTTGATATTTGGCAAATCTAATACAGTTATGTAAAGTTTAAAAATAAAATAAAATTTAAAAAATAAAAAAATAAAAAAAACAAAAACAAATAGAAAGTGCTGATCAGAATTACTGCATTTACTAAGCATAATTAAATGGTGCCCATTCTTATCCTGTAAGTTATTTTTAAAATTAACTGGGGTATAGTAAAATTATCAGAGCATAGTAAAATTATTAGAGTATAGTTGCTTTACAATGTTCTGTTAGTTTCTGCAGTACAGCAAAAGGAATCATTTATATGTATACCTATATCCCCTCTTTCTGTAATTGTTATTTTTCACTGAAATGTTGAGATATATAACTTTTAGAATGTATAAGCTTGTAAAATATCATATATGAAACGAGTTGCCAGTCCAGGTTCGATGCACGATACTGGATGCTTGGGGCTGGTGCTCTGGGACGACCCAGAGGGATGGAATGGGGAGGGAGGAGGGAGGAGGGTTCAGGAAGGGGAACACATGTATACCTGTGGCGGATTCATTTTGATATTTGGCAAAACTAATACAATTATGTAAAGTTTAAAAATAAAATAAAATAAAAAAAATAGAATTTATAAGCTTAGAGAGTCTAAGAGACTAGATTAATGCTATGAAGTCTTTTTAAGTTCAAATGCTTTTTCATCTGTCCAGAACATTCAGAATGCTACTACCCAGTGAGACACAAACCAGAATGCTCTGGTCTGATTTAGGCATATTTTAAGTATGAAAAACTCAAGGCCAATACAGAATGGTAATTTTCCTGAGGGAAAAAAAAAGTACCTTTTGTATCATGTTTTTTACTGGATTATAGAACACATGACTGTCATAGAAGTGACACAGACCGTCATAGCTGTGGCACGGACGCACAGGACTGTCTCATAACCCCTGTTATACACTCAGAGGAGGCAACGGCACCCACTGCAGTGCTCTTGCCTGGAAAATCCCATGGACGGAGGAGCCTGGTGGGCTGCAGTCCATGGGGCCGCTAAGAGTCGGGCACGACTGAGCGACTTCACTTTCACTTTTCACTTTCATGCACTGGAGAAGGAAATGGCAACCCACTCCAGTGTTCTTGCCTGGAGAATCCCAGGGACGGGGGAGCCTGGTGGGCTGCCGTCTATGGGGTCGCACAGAGTTGGACACGACTGAAGCGACTCAGCAGCAGTGGTGCAAAGTTATCCCATGATCTTAGATCCCATAAGAAAACCGCACTGTCAGCCCTCTGAATGATACTATGAAAAACAGTATCACTAACGCTTCCTCCACAGTTTTAGGAGCAAAGAAACAGTGTGTGCACAATTCGTCAATCAACACTAAGTTACGTTACCTGCTAAAAAACATCAACACGGTTTCGTACATCGGAAACGTCTGAGTTTTGTTGTTCAGCTGCAAGTAGACCCACAAAAGGAGCGTTTTCAGAAGGTGAAACTCACTAAAAGTAAACAACCTGGCCAAAACAAAAGATTGAGAAGTCAACTGAGGAGTAGCAAAAACCATGCTGTGCGTATGAAAGTGAGACGTTGAGAGTGAGTTCAGGAAGGAGGCGACGCCACCCTGAGTCTGTATGTGGACTCACAGAGAGATACCAAGTCTCAGGTCACTCAGCTGTTAACTGGCACGGCTGGGACTTGATCTTCAGCCAACCTGAGCCTTCACCCACCTGCTGTGCGCTGTAAAATCATGACCATCTCACTGAATGAGCTCCTAGTAGGAGACGGTATTCTCAAGGTGGTTCCATATGTCCTTTTATTAAATTCCACCCAGTAACCCTGCAAAGTTGGGATATATTTCTTACTTTTATAGATGTGGCTTCCCTGGCGGCTCAGACGGGAAAGAATCTGCCTGCAATGCAGGAGACCCAGGTTCAGTCCCTGGGTCAGGAAGATCCCCTGGAGAAAGGCATGACAACTCACTCCAGTATTCCTGCCTGGAGAATTCCATGGACAGAGGAGCCTGGTGGGCTACAGTCCATGGGTTCGCAAAGCGTCAGACATGACTGAATGACTAACACTTTCACTTTCATACTTTATAGATATGGATATTATTGAGACTGACCCTGTTTATTTAAAAACTTAATGTTCTGTTCATCATGTTAATTTTCACTGTAAAATACGGCACTAAGATATACTTTATCTCAATGGCTGAAGGTTTTTGGTGTCCCTTAAATATTGCACCCAAGGTGATGCCTCATTGGTCATATTCCAATCCCGGGCCCAACTGAGGAATAACTTGTCCAGAGTCACACAGTTCTGAGGTCAGACCCGGGCAGGGGTCAGTTCTGCCCCAAGTTGGCTGCGGAATCGCTTGCAGGCTGCTTTCCGGCCCTGCAGCTGCAACTCGCTCATCTGTAATGTAGCGATTACAGCCACTGCTAAGAGGGCACAGTAAGTTCCCTACACACACAAAGCTCTTTCTGAGAGCGAGCTCAGAAGTCCAATTTGTCCCTAAATCCAGCAAACTTTCGAGCCCTGGGTCAGGAAGATCCCCTGGAGAAGGGAATGGCAACCCACTCTAGTATTCTTGCCAAGAAAATTCCTTGGGCAGAGGAGCCTAGCAGGCGGGCTACAGTCTATGGGGTCGTAAAGAGTCGGACATGACTGAGCGACTAACACTTTCACACTTTCCTACAAACTTAGCCTAGGTACCCAACTAACACAATTAGCTATTTACCACTTTTTTAATGCTTGTTTCCAGACATCCTAGACTTGAAGTAAAGATACTGTACCATATACAGTACAGTAAAGCACACAAAACCACAATTGCTTATAGAGGGTGCACACATGTGACAGTGTATGCCAGGCACGTGAACTATCTTATATGACTGGACATGAATGAATGCACATACATCTTTGAAAGCTCGAAACCTGAAGCATGCAGGAGACTGACTGTACTATGAAGGCTGTGTGGGGTGAGTTTGTATGATTTGTGTGAGTTTCCTGTCACTGCTGTAATAAACTGCCACAAACCAAGAGGCTTAAAACAACACAAATTTGTTGTTGTTCGGTCACTAATTCATTTCTGACTCTGCGACCTCATGGACTGCAGCATGCTAGCGTCCCCTGTCCTTCAGCATCTCCTGGAGTTTGCTCAGATTCATGTCCACTGAGTCGGTCATGCTATCTAACCATCTCATCCTCTGCTAAACCCTTCTCCTTTTGCCTTCAGTCTTTCCTCCCAGGATCCCTAAGTACAAAATGACCCCCACTGGGTTAAGATAAGGGTGTGGGCGTGGCCATGCTCCTTCCTGAGGTTCTAGGGGACAATCATTTCTTTGCCTTTTCCAGCTCCTAGAAGCCACTGGCATGCCTTGGCTTGTGGCCTCTACCTTCATCTTCCAACCAGCAGCACAGCATCTTCAAATCTCCCTCTGGTTCTGACTCTTCCTCCTCCCTCTCCCACATTGAAGAGTCCGGTGATGCCATTAGGGGCACCTGGGAAATCCAGGGTAACCTCCCCATCTCAAGGTCATTCTAGTGCCACTTTAGTCTCATCTGCAAACTTGATTCCTCTTTGCTGTGCAACCCAACATTTTCACAGGTTCCAGGGGTTGGGATGTTGACATCTTTGGGGGACCATTATTGAGCTGACTGGGCTTCTGTGGTGGCTCTGGGCTTCCCTGGTGGCTCAGATGGTAGAGAATTTGCCTGCAAGGCAGAAGACTAGGGTTTGATCCCTGGGTCAGGAAAATCATCTGACGAAGGGAATGGCAACCCACTCTAGTATTCTTGCCTGGAAAAATCCCATGGACAGAGGAGCCTGGCAGGCTACAGTCCACGGGGCTGCAAATAGTCAGACACAACTGAGCGACTAACACACACACACAGACACATTGAGCTGACCACACACACAGCCTGCCTAGCACAGTTCCTGGACACAGCAATGGGCTCAGAGGACAGCAGCTCCAACTCCTAGGTGGTGGGGCTGGATCCTGGCTCCAGAGCCCACAGTGCCCGCAGCAGCGCAAGGCATCTCAATAAGAAACAAGGGGGACTTCCCTGGTGGTCCAGTGGTTAAGACTCTAAGCTTCCAGTGCAGGGGGTCTGGGTTTGGTCCCTGGTTGGGGAACTAAGATCCCACATGCCGTGCAGCACCACAAAAACAAAAAAGAATAAATCTAGAAATAAGGGATGAGGCGAAGAGGATGCTGCTGTCCATGAAGTCAGCTTTGTAAAGGATGCTTCCCAAACAGCTCCTCTCACAGCCTCTGACGACTTAGTTCTCCAAGGAGTCATTGCAATGTTTCTTAAACCCATTGATATTTTCTGTCTCTGACCGTGGAGATGTACCCTGGCTTCAAAATGTATCACAGCCTCTTCACCCACCACTTCAGCGGTCATGATGGGTGGAAGCCAAGCTCAATCGTGACTCCAAGGGCAGCAGGAATGTCACCTTCCCACCTCTCCCACTATTTCTGGATGCGGTAGAATGGTCTCTTTCCTATTCTTTGTTTTTAGGCACCTACAGATGCACCAGTTTTGACTGTGGGCAGACAGGACTGAATTTGTCACTGTCTGGGCAATAACGCAGAGAGGCAGGAGGGGAGGGCTCACAGAACCTCCTGGAATGAGGTTCCCAAAAAGAACTCTGCCAGGACTCCAACCACTGCTGGGCTGGGGGGCTACGTGTCTTCTGTTGCAGAACCCACGCTTGAGGTCCCCACGCCCAGAAGGTTCTTTGAGATCTTACTAAAGAGGGGTTTACGACACAAGGGGAGTAATCAAGAGCCCCACGGATAAGGACCCTGGTTACAATTTTATGATGAAAGATAACTGTCGAAATAAAGTCCTCAGTTTTTAGGCCAAGTGTCAGTTGCTGTTTAGTCCCTGAGTTGTACCCAACTCTTTAGCGACCCCATGGACTGTAGCCCACCAGGTTCTGCTGTCCATGGGATTTCCCAGGCAAGAATACTGAGGTAGGTTGCCGTTTCCTCCTCCAGGGGATCTTCCTGACCCAGGGATCAGACCTGTGTCTCCTGCACAGGCAGGCAGAGTCTTTACCACTGAGCCACCTGGGACACCCAAGCATCAGCTGGGTTTGCACTAGGATGAAATCCAAGCATCACCCTAAAATATTAGTTCCTACAGGAAATCATCACACCGAGGACATTCAAACATTTTTTCATTTACCTAAGAGTTCTGATGATCTGAATCAAGATGGAACTCACAGAGATCCTAAACTTCCCTCCAGCATAGGCAAACATGTGGGCTGCTCTTCATGTGTTTACAGGGGCTCACAAGCGGCCACTGGGATGTAATGGGTGTAAAAATGCCTTTAACAAGACACTGTCTTCTATTTTTTGTGTGTGAGAAAACTATATATAAACAGTAAATGTCTCCTTTTGAATACAAGCCCTAGAGAAAGCCGTGTCCAAGTGAACAAGAAAATATGAACGAGGTTACCCATTGCAGCACTGATTGTTCTAGCAAAACAGGAAGCCAAACCAAACAAAAGACATTAGAAAGGGAATGAAAAAAATTGCTGTCTGTTCATCCACTGGAGCCCTGTACAACAACTAAAATTTAAAAAGCTGATTAAGTACATAAATATCAACATGGAGAGAATAAGTCACATGATGTTCGTGAATAGTAGCAGAATGTCACAATCTGAGAAATTTAAACCTTTGCAAAACCATATTGTGCATAATTTTCACAGGTACATATACGTAGCAAGCATGTAATCTCATGGGTTAGAGGCACACAAATCCACAACAGTGGCTTGGTTGACTTTAAGGAGGGGAGGAAGACAAGAGGAAAGATGAAGAATAAGGCTGTGAGGTGGAGGGAGGGCTGGGGAAGGTGACTTCTGCTTCATTGGATGTTTTATTTCTTAATTTATGACAAAATTTTACCATGTGTTCATTTGAGGAGATGGATCAAACAGTATTTTGTATTATCCTCCTACCTTTGTATCTTTTTTTATAACAAAAAATATTACCATTTGACCATCCATGTGTCTGGCCATCAATAAGGAATAAGAAGGTTTGGAGCAGAGCACATCAGTGGACTGATAATAACCATGGGTGTTGAGGCCACTCAGACCTGGCTTCAAATTTCAACTCTCATTTTGCATGGGGGGAGCAATCCTTTCCTGTGATCTCCATTCTGCAGGGGAAAACCACAAGGAACACCCTCCAAAGGGGTTGCTGTAGGAATGAGATCTGATTGCCCACTCAGAGTATTCCATACACCCCAGTGCTTCATAACTGGTAGGTGGTGGTGTTATTAGACAGAGAAGCATTGTTGTTCAGTCACTCAGTTGTGTCCAGCTTCTTGCAACCCCATGAACTGCAGCACACCAGGCTGCCCTGTCCTTCACTATCTCCCAGAGCTTGCTCAAACTCATGTCCATTGAGTTGATGATGCCATCCAACCATCTCAACCTCTGTCCTCCCCTTCTCCTCCTGCCCTCAGCCTTTCCCAGCATCAGGGTCTTTTCTAATGAGTCAGGTTTTTGCATCAGGTGGCCAAAATATTGGGGCTTCAGCATCAGTCCTTCCGAACAGCTTTGGGAAATACTACATTTAAGAGGGAAGCCCATTGGTGCTGCAGATGCCGTAGAGGACGTGGTGGCTGTTCTCAGGGAATTCCTGAGCCCTCGGGACTCCTTGTATCATAGACAGGAAGTCAGGGAGGAAGACACGTTCCCCCTGGTTGCAGGGCAGCCTTCTGTGCAGCTAGAACTAGATAGATAATCGTCTGAATTCTCCACCCTCCTAAGTCGACCCGGAGATTGGCTTCCAGAAAAACAGAACTTGGAATGAAGCTTCCGTAATATTAGAGTGAGTGAAACAGGGTCACTGAGTGATGACCTCTAAGAAGAAAATTAACTGAAAACCAGAGGCCCAGGGGGTCAGGAAAACTGTATTTTACCAAAGGCCATTTACAAGATGGAAAGAAAACCCAAAGGAAGATGAGGTCAAAGGGACTTTGGGGAAGGTGAATAGCCTTGAAGTTGAAACATCTGCTGAGATGGACATTGTTTCCAACCCAAACACCATGACCACAAGCCGGGGATGGGTCACAGTCTGCGCTAAGTGGGGCCAAGAGACTCTCCATCCTTGACCCCGGGCTGGCCTTTCCACAGCTGCTCTGGGCCATGTGACTTCCCAGGACAGTCCAGATCTCACTGAGCTCCAGTTGTCGGGAAGCCTGGCTTCTGCTACACATAAGGAGACGGTGCAGCCATGAGGCTGGGAGCCTGGACCTTGGACCTGGAGCCCCGAGCTCAAGCCCTGCCTTTCATTACGCCTCCTATCTTAGGGACAATGATCATACCTACCGCATAGGGTTGTGGGGGTTAAAAGGGCCAGTGCACACAGCACAGCACACACCCAGAAGCACTCGGTAAAAGTTAACTCGTCCAAAGGTCTCTTCTTAATCAGGTGTGGTCTGGGTGCCAAGCCCACCAGACACTCAGATGAGGTAATTTCTAACCATGTCCCCGGGCACCGGGTGTAGCCTGGGCCCCTCTTTCTGACCCTCTGTTCCCCACCTCCCTCCTCCAGCTTTAAGGCAGGACATCAGCTTTAAGGATGACCAGCTTTAAGGACAGCAACCAGGTGGGGAGAGTTCACCTGGGAAGGTAAGAAGTGAGCACGAGGTCTGGTAGCTGAGAGTGTGATCCTTCCAGGGCACGGGAGCTAATGATATGCCCGAGGCCATGCAGGCTCCCCCCGCTTCCACCTCTGCCCGGGGAGCCTGGCACCATCGGTGCTGACAGCCATCTCCTGGGGAGGGGCCAGAGGAGCAGGACCCAGTTTCCACATCAGTCATGTCTCCCCAAACCTGAGTCTAGACACTTGACACGTAATGTTCTTGACCTCTTTTCCTGCCCAGCCAGCGTTTTCTAGGGCTTATGCCATTGCTACCATGCTGGCTGTGGTCAGACATTTTTTTCCCCTTTCTTGGTTAAATGCTACCAAGTGGGGGAGGGACAGCTCAGACTTTCCAAGGGAGGGACAGTGTTATGAAAAGTCTAAGGCCTGCCCTGTTTATCTTTTCTTCAAGGGTTGCACAACCTTTGCTCCATGGAGGGTGGAGAGCACATGCTTCTGGACAGGCCATGGACAGTGGGGAAAAATGATCGTGGGAGCCCACCCAGGGCCTGGGGATGCCATTAGGACCCGAGTTTCCGAGGTCGTTATTTAATATGTGGTCCTAATCAGATCCTGCACTGCAGGAAAAAGGATGCTATGAAGGTTAGTGTTGAGTAAAAGACCTTAAGGTATTACATCAGTGTCAAATTTCCTCAGGTTGTTAACTGCCTTGTGATTATATTAGAAAAATTCTCTTTATTATGAAACATTGAAGTATTCAAGGTTAAGGGAACATGATGTATGCAACTTGTCCTCAAAGGATTAAAAACTGCGTGCTAATAGGCACACACAGATGCAAATGATAAAGCAAACAGGGCAGAGACTGAACCAAACAGGGTAAAGGGTACTGAGAGAGCCTTTGCACTATTCTTGTTATCTAATTTGTTTGAAACTATTTTCAAGTAAAATATACTTTTAAACACTAATAAAAACTAAAGTGCCTTTGGCTTAGGAACTTCACTTCTAGGAATTCAATGTGGGAAAATAATCTGAGATGAAAATAAATATATATCGAAGAATGTCACCAAGGTGCTATTTATATCAGTGAAAGATTGGAAATAACCTAAAAGGCCAAGCATTGGCTGGCGTCTAAGGCAAGCCTGGTGGTGGTCACGTGGGTAAGACAGGCACCGAACTGGCAGAGCTAAAGACCTTTGGGTTAGCGATTTGATTGGAAGGGGGGTTAAGAGCAGGCACGAGCCTGGGTTAGCCGGCCCTGCGCTGATCCAGGTGGGAGATGCGGAGGTTTGGCCTCTGGCTGGTGCCCACGCGGAGGGCCACAGAGATGGGGTGCTCTTGGGGGGAGGATGAAGTGGTGTCCAGAAGGACTCCCAAGGGCATGACAGTTGGTTGAGGAACACTAGGTAAGGGGTGCCATAAAGGACAAGGGCACCAAGCATCAGGGCTTAGCCTTAACTCTCAGAGAGGTCATACACGCAGTAGAATGCCTGGGTCTAGAGCCGTTAAGGGGAGGGCCCAGGGCTGGAGACAGAAACTGATTTAGGCCTGAGAGCTTTTTTTCTTTTCCCCTTTTCCCAAGTTTCCAAATTTTCCATGATGCCTGTGTCTTAATATTGACAGAACTTTAAAAATTATTTACGCAATCGCTTAATTCATTACCAGGTGGGTGAGACAGACAGAATCTGCCTGCAATGCAGGAGACCCAGGTTCCATCCCTGGGTCGGGAAGATCCCCTGGGGGAAGGGAATGGCTACTCACTCCAGTATTCATGCTTGGAAAATCCCACGGACAGAGGAGCCTGGCGGGCTGCGGTCAAAAGGGTCACAAAGAGCTGGACACGACTGAGCGACTAACACTTTCACAGCGAAACAGCGGGCACCCCAAGGATCCTTACTCTGCTGAACAGCATCCTTCCCCCTGCCCGAGCACAGGACCCACGTTTTGGCCCCTCCAGAGGCCGGGCTGTCCAGGAGGCCGGGACATTTGGGATGGAGGAGGCGCTGCACACTGCGCATGTCCAGCAGCGGTGTGAGTTCGGCACTCCCCACCGCATCCGTCTACCCTACCCATCCCCTCTCCCATCCCCACCTCCTACCCCAGAGACTCCTTCCTGAGAGCCAGCTCTGACCTGGGGGACTTCAGCACTTTGTAGAGCAGCTCCTTTGGGATTTTCCGGAGGTGGATCTGTGTCCCCACCAGAGGGACCAAGTTCATCTCCATCCATTTCTCACAGGCGGTGGTGAGGAGCTCTTCCTTGTACTGAGAAGATAGGAAACGCCCATTGAAAAAGGAGTCTCTGGTACTTACCCTGGTGGTCCAATGGTTGCGAGTCTGCATTTCCACTGCAGAGGGTGTGGGTTCGATCCCTGGCCGGGGAACTAAGATTCCACCCGTCGAGGGTGCAGGCAAAAAAAAAAAAAAAAAAAAAATTTAAGGTAGAAAGGAATCTCTGATATCTCAGCGCCCTCTGCTGGAATATGATGATCCAACAAGCGTGCTCTTAGAAGGGCCGTGCTGCAGCCCTGCTCAAACCTCTTCAAAACACATGCACTGATAACATTTTCTGAGTGTTTGCGATGCTCAAGGCGCTGCACTAGGCTGATTCAAATCCATCCTGCTACCCTATAAGGTTGGTTCATCATTACTCCTATTTCACCAATGGAAAATCTGAGGCTCCAACATTCCTGCTTTTGCCTGAGGTCATACAACTAGTTAAGTGGTCTGACCCAGTTAAGTGGGATTGCGTGCTGAAATGCAACTAGTTACGTGGCCTTGTATGCCCAAATCTCTGGACTGACATCTGTGACTGATCACGGAAGCTCCACCGGCCTTGGGTCTCACTTTTCTCCTCTGATAATGAGAGTTAGAATACATCATTTATTGCCAACCCTGACGTACTGACTGGGCCCAAATGGGATGCATTTCCCTCAGTCTCACCAAGAATGTCCCGGAACGTTGTCTGCTGTTTTGATGAGAAAGGCTGTCCCTTTTCCCGCCCTCTTCCCCAATTAAAGCTTTTCTATTTGGGGGCGGGGGGGGGGATGTTAAAATATTCTTTTAAATGATTTTTTAAAATTGTTCACTTGGCAAAATAAAAGGTGGGCACTGTTAGGTTGATGCCATCAGACAGATTTCTTGGCGCTGAAATCCCAGAGTCTGGGTGCTCTTGAGGGTCCCCAAGATGCTGTGTGCCTGCCCAGGTTGTTCTCACCTTGCAGCCAGCCAGATAGAAATTTTTGATGGTGCTCGGCGTGAGTCCGCTCATCATGATGGTCACACACCTGCAGAGAGAGAACACTGTTCCTGGAAGCCCCGGGCTGCTTTCAGGGAAGTGAGAAGCCCCAGAGGTTTTACTCAACGCCATGCCGGCAGCAGAGTCCTTTCATGCAAGGGAAAGCGTCGTACTTTAAGATCACGGACATAGAGCTGGAGGGCAAGACCAGCAAGGCTTGTTGCAAAGAGCTCTGGGCTAAGGGAGGTGAGCTCTGAGATCAAATCTTTCCAAAGAAAACAGAGTAGCTTTGGCACCAAGGAGAAGTATTACTATTTAGAGATTAAGCTCCTAAAAGCACCTTGCTGTTGGTGTTTGGTCGCTAAGTCGTGTCTGACTCTGCATCCCCATAGACAGTAGCCCACCAGCTCCTCTGTCCATGGGATTTCCCAGGTAAGAATACTGGAGTAGGTTGCCATTTCCTTCTCCAGGGGATCTTACCAACCAAGGGATCAAACCCTCGGCTCCTGCGTTGACAGGAGGATTTTTTACCGCTGAGCCAAAGGGAAGCTGAAAAGCGCCTTGCTAGGTTTTAATTTTAGCCAGGATGACATTTGGTTGTCTTCGTGCTGAAGGCAAGTTTTTCCTGTACAGACCATTGCAGAGCTTCTTAGAGGGGCCTCCAGTCCTATTTCCTCTCTGTATGAGAGGAGACTGAAAAAGCAACTTTCTGATGAAAATCTCCATCCTTTTCACACCTAGGCCTCATTTACTTGTTGTTCAGTCAGTCGTTCAGTCATGTCTGACTCCTTTCAACCCCATGGACTGCAGCACGCCAGGCTTCCCTGTCCTTCAGTATCTCCCTGGAGTTTGCTCAAACTCATGTCCCTTGAGTCCACAATGCTATACAACCATCTCATCCTCTGTGGTCCCCTTCTCCTCCTACCCTCAATCACGCCCAGCATCGGGGTCTTTTCCAGTGAGTCGACTCTTTGCATCAGGTGGCCAAAGTACTGGAGCTTGGTTCATTTATTTATCAAGGATCTGTTTACTGAGCACTTACTGTGTTCCAGGCACCCTTTGAGGCACTTGGGTTACGAAGAACAAAGCCAGTGGGCCCAGCACACGTTGAGTAAACATACAGACAGGTGACCACATTATGACAGCTATATCCCAAAGCCGATAACACAGAGAGGCTCTGGTCACTCTCCCCTCCCAAGCCTCAGGCTCTCCTCTACTGGCAAAACCAGGTAGAACCTACTCCTATGGCCTTCGAGGTCTGCATGACCTGCAGTCAGCCTAACTGCCCCACCCACCTTTCCCATCATCTTTCCACATCCCTCCCTGACTCTAGCCACATTGATTCTCAGTGACCAAGCAGTTCCAGTTTCTATGCTCTTATCGGCACGAAGCCCCCTCTCTCACACCCTTGACAGCTGGACTCCTCCCAGGCTCAGCTCAAGTACCACCTCCTCTTGGAAGTCTCCCTGGTTGCTTCTCCCCACGTGTTCCCTTTGCTTTGATTGCCATGCCCTCATTCAGCCTGGGGCTTCTGCCTCCTTGAAGCCAGAGACTGCCAGGCAGCAGCCCTCCCAGCATATATGCATCCCAAGAGTCTCGTCTGCGGCAGCCTCTGTGGCAGGTTCTGGAAATACCTGCCATGTACAAGGCTCCTCCTCTCCTGGTGCTCCTGGGCTTGCCGTGAGCCGAGCTCACAGATCAGCGAGGGGAAACCAGCTGTGAGAGGGGCCATGCGGAAGGTTCAGGCCCCACCCCTCACCACGCGCGGTGTTCTTCAGGTGCTGGCTTTGCCAGGGGGAGATGCGTGGGCAGAATTAGCTGGGTTTGAAACTGGGACGCAGAAAACAGTGCTCCTCACACCTTCCCCCATGGTCCCCCTCCTCACCGTGAGCCTCCCTAGCTGGGCGGGCCTGGAATGGTCAGATTTCCCAGACCAGAGGACAGAGAGCAAGTTCTGGGGCCACCCAGGCCAGCTGCCTTAGGACTCAGAGAGGCCGGGGATTTCTACTTCCGGAAGGTCTAGCGGCACCAGGCAGTAACTCACAGATGGAGTTCAGCCTTGCACTGACGCAAGGAAATGTCCTTCCAGCCCTGTGAGCCTGGAGGGATCCAAGTGACCCTTCAGGAGGGGGTGTGTGTGTGTGTGTGTGTGTGCAGGCAACAACCAGTAACTATGATCCCAGTTGTGTCAAAGCAGTCACTGATGCAAATGATGTGTGCGTCTAAGGAGCAGCGCCCTGTATAATCCACACACACACACACACACTTCATCCCCTGAAGATGGGTGGCCTCGAGTGTGGGTGGTTCAGACAGCGGCCATCCAGCGGCTTCGCACTGGCGGGGATCTCAGCCAAGATGACCTCTGAGAGCCCATCCAGCGCACCTGGGATGGCAATGCTATCAGAGTGACCTGGGGGACTTCTGCTCACCCACATACACACTCACGTGTGCATGCACACTGAGGCTTGCACTGCCACATCCCTGCCAGCTGCACCGTCAGCCTCTCGAAGGCAGGCAACACCCACCCCGGCTGGGTGTCAGGCCCGCCCGGCTCTGAGCTAGGATTCCAGCCCCACCACAGTTATCTGCAGCATCTTGGGGAGGGCCCGTGAGCCCTAGGCGGGCCCAGGTTTGCCCATCAGCGGAATGATAGTCTTGGCTCAGTATCCGGAGCCCTCCCTGCTCGGGCATTCAAGATAAGGCATGTGGAGGAGGAAAGAAAGGATGACCTGCCATTCCTGACTCTGCCTCAGATAAGCCAGAGTGAGGGCTCCAGAAGGACCGTGGGGCTTCGAATCTGGCCCCCGGTATGGCAGCCAAGCCTCACAGACAGGAGGTGGCCGGAGGGAAGCTGGCCTTCCAGATTCGGGGTCAGAGATATCTCCCTGCATGGCACCAGTCACTCGGAAACACCTGTGTACAGAAGCTGTAATTCCGTAGCGATGATACGTCACAAGGCTACGCGCAGCTTAGGTCACGAGACACACAATGGCCGGGGAGCGGGGATTCTCAGGAAAACCTGGACCAGGGTCAAGGTCAGACGCCTTGGTTCACCTCGAGACTCCACGACCTGTCCCTGCCTATGACAGCTGACCCCCCATCTCCCAGCCACCCACCAGTCTGGCCAGGCTGACATGCTGGAGTCCCTTGTCTGTGTGTCCTGTGCGGCCACAGCCAGACCTCTGACAGCCTGCACCTCTGGGTTCAAGCGGCATCTGCATCACCAACGAGGCTTCAAGATGCTCCAGACTGAGGATCTGGCCAGAGTTATTTCAGGTGACCCCAGAAATGAGGCACTGATTCTAAAAAAAAAATCTGTGGGGTTGAATCTGGCGAGGTGAATTCTATTAAATGTGAGTTAGGTCCTTGGAAGAGATCCTGCCCCCGCCTTTTACAGAGCTGCGGATGTCCTCTGTAGGCTAGGATGGGAAGTCCATTCATTCATTCCCTCAAATGAGGAAACGAAAGCTTAGGGTGGTGAAACAAGCCAGGCAGAGCACCCCTGCCCTAGATCTCCTGTCTACTGAATTGCATCAGGAAGTAAGAAATCAAAGAGCGACAAGAAACCACCCCTGTGTTCAGGATGTGAGAGTAGTAAGCACACATCCATGGAAAATCCCCAGAGAAGGGACAGAATATTTGAGAAAAATTAATCAATGCTTTTCCATTTGGTCCACTTACCTTTCATAAGCATTGATGGAGTGTAGGATTATTAGATGATAGCAAAAAAAAAAAAAAGGGAAAAGAGCCAACTTGTTGGAAAAGACCCTGATGCTAGGAAAGATTGAGGACAAAAGCAGAAAGAGGCAGCAGAGGATGAGATGGCTTCACTGACTCAATGGACATGGGTTTGAGCAAACCCCAGGAGATAGTGAAGGACAGGAGCCTGGCATGCTGCAGTCCATGGGGTCACAAAGAGTCTGACATGACTGAGTGGTTGAACAACAACAAAAAAAAGGTGGGGGGTAGTTCTAAGACAGTTCTAAGACAGTAGCCTGGCATGCTGCAGTCCATGGGGTCACAAAGAGTCTGACACGACTGAGTGGTTGAACAACAACAAAAAAAAGGTGGGGGGTAGTTCTAAGAAATGCTCCTCCAAACTGCAGGTACCAATTTTGCTTGAAATTAATTTTATATAACACAGAATTTTCCATTTGAGAATCCCCCACCTTTCACGCCACCCCACTTCACTCCTTCCCAATGTCTCGAAGACAGTTGGACAGGAGCTTCAGAGGGCAGGGACCCTGCCCATCAGGCGCCCACTGCTTCTCTGGTGTCCTAGAAAAGCCCATGAAGTCATTCTTAAAGGAACACACGCATGAAGGTGTGGTTCAATCAATGGCTGAGCCAAGTCCATCTGGCCCAGGGCCACTGAGGCGAGGGGAAGTGGGAAGGGTCGGGACCACCAATGAGAGAGTGACATCACCACCTCGTCTGAGCAAATCGGAACAGGAGGTGTTAGGGGGGCAGGTTCTGGGGCCCCTGGGGCCTTCGGGGTCCTGGCTGCTCTACCAGGAGGCTGGGCGGCCTCACCTTTGAAACAGGCTGCCAAACTGGAGGATGTGAGCAGCGGCCAGCACGCCCAGCACGTCATCTAGGCATATCTTCACCTCATGCATGTAGAGGTTCTTCAGGGCTGTGGCGAAGGCTGGGGAGACAGCATCCGAGGGCCAGCCATCAGCCTGGGGGCTCTGCAGCCTCGTGTCCCCAACGTCCAGGCGCCCCCTGCCCTCCACCCTTCACCACCAGCGTGCTAGAAGAGTGTCCCGAATTGGGGACGGGCAAGATGCAGCAGACAGAACGCACCCGCTCCGACCTGGGTGCAGACGCTGCCCAGGCTCCCAGCCCCCAAAGCAGTTGAGGATGAAACTAAAGAAAACAGGGCTCTTATGAAAAATCTTGTGTGAGTCTGGGCCTTGGGGCTTCTGTCCTAACCTGGGGGGTCCGCGGCCTGGACAGGGTTGTGGTCACCACCCAACATGTGTGCAAGGAGGCACGCTTTGTTTTCTTTGGACATACTTAACAGCAGGTTGTCCTCAGATTGTCTGACTCTCTGTGACCCCATGGACTGTAGCCTACCAGCCTCCTCCGTCCATGGGATGTTCCAGGCAAGAGTACTGGAGTGGGTTGATTGTCATTTCCTTCTCCAGACGATCTTCCTGACCCAGCGATCAAACCCCGGTCTCCCACATTGCAGTCAGACGCTTTACTGTCTGAGCTATCAAGGAAGCCTTCCTCAGTCTGGGGTCTTCGAAAAGGTTAAGGACCCCTGGGAAGAGCCAGGATAATGTGCTAGCCCCCAGTTAGGGGCAGACGGACCCGGCTTATTCCAAGTCCTGCCTGATCCCAAATAGTGCTGGAGTGAGTTCTGGGCACTCAGAGGACAACCAGGCCCATCGAGGCTGGACAATTTCCTGAAGGCACGTGACGGCAGGTTGTATTCACGCCTGTCAGCAGGTATTTCTAAGTGGCCAGGATGGGAGGGGGAGAGGCTGAGCCCAAGGAAGCCCTCTGGGCTGCTGGAAGGCAGCAGGAAGGGGCCCTGGGGGGAATGGTGGAGGAGGGGGGCTGGGAGGGCAGGGGGGCGATGCCCAGGGCAAGGGTGGGCCTGAGAGCGCTGCCTGGGCGCCAAGGCCTGGAAGGGCAGTGGGGACATCGTCCCTCCCAGGTCCATCTGGGAAGCCTGCCTCGGCCTCTTTACAAGGATGAGCACCTCTCTTTAGCACAATTCCCCACTTCTTTCGTTTCCCCACGTTGGCCCCGCCTCCTGCCCCATCTCCTGCGCCTCCAAGCTGTTTACTAAGGAGGCGCTGAGCACTGTGCGCCTCCAGTTTGTGGCGTTTCGTTTGCTTTCCAAACCTGAGAGGGCTGCTTGTTCAATGACCTTCTCAGAATGCCAGGACAGGGGCACGTTACCTTCTCTGGTGACCAGAGGGTCATTGATCTTCAAGGAGAGGATCATCTTCTTCACGGGGCGCTGTTCTCGGCTCCTGCCAGGCTGCTGGGCTAGGGAGAGAAACGGGACCAGGGTGCACAGGTGTGACAGCCACAGTGCAAGGCACAGCGTGAGGCTGCAGGACCGAGAGCACAGCCTTGACCTTGGCGTGGATCACGCTGTGCTTTGCTTATCTTTATTTGCTTGTTTAATTTAGTGAATGCATGGTTGAAATGATTATTTATTTTGAAATAGTTGAAGACTCGTAAGAAGTTGCAGTTTTCATTCCAATCCCAAAGAAAGGCAATGCCAAAGCATGCTCAAACTACTGCACAATTGCACTCATCTCACACGCTAGTAAAGTAATGCTCAAAATTCTCCAAGCCAGGCTTCATCAATATGTGAACCGTGAACTTCCTGATGTTCAAGCTGGTTTTAGAAAAGGCAGAGGAACCAGAGATCAAATTGCCAACATCTGCTGGATCATCAAAAAAGCAAGAGAGTTCCAGAAAAACATGTATTTCTGCTTTATTGACTATGCCAAAGCCTTTGACTGTGTGGATCACAATAAACTGTGGAAAATTCTGAAAGAGATGGGAATACCAGACCACCTGATCTGCCTCTTGAGAAATCTGTATGTAGGTCAGGAAGCACCAGTTATAACTGGACATGGAACAACAGACTGGTTCCAAACAGGAAAAGGAGTACATTAAGTCTGTATATTGTCACCCTGCTTATTTAACTTATATGCAGAGTACATCATAAGAAACGCTGGGCTGGAAGAAGCACAAGCTGGAATCAAGATTGCCAGGAGAAATCTCAGTAACCTCAGATATGCAGATGACACCACCCTTATGGCAGAAAGTGAAGAGGAACTCAAAAGCCTCTTGATGAAAGTGAAAGTGGAGAGTGAAAAAGTTGGCTTAAAGCTCAACATTCAGAAAACGAAGATCATGGCATCTGGTCCCATCACTTCATGGGAAATAGAAGGGGAAACAGTGGAAACAGTGTCAGACTTTATTTTTTTGGGCTCCAAAATCACTGCAGATGGTGACTGCAGCCATGAAATTAAAAGACACTTACTCCTTGGAAGGAAAGTTATGACCAACCTAGATAGCATATTCAAAAGCAGAGAAATTACTTTGCCAACAAAGGTCCATCTAGTCAAGGCTACGGTTTTTCCTGTGGTCATGTATGGATGTGAGAATTGGACTGTGAAGAAGGCTGAGTGCTGAAGAATTGATGCTTTTGAACTGTGGTGTTGGAGAAAACTCTTGAGAGTCCCTTGGACTGCAAGGAGATCCAACCAGTCCATTCTGAAGGAGATCAGCCCTGGGATTTCTTTGGAAGGAATGATGCTAAAGCTGAAACTCCAGTACTTTGGCCACCTCATGCGAAGGGTTGACTCATTGGAAAAGACTCTGATGCTGGGAGGGATTGGGGGCAGGAGGAGAAGGGGACGACAGAGGATGAGATGGCTGGATGGCATCACTGACTCGATGGACGTGAGTCTGGGTGAACTCCGGGAGTTGGTGATGGACAGGGAGGCCTGGCGTGCTGTGATTCATGGGGTCGCAAAGAGTCAGACACGACTGAGCGACTGAACTGAACTGAATCACGTCCCCATGGGCCAACTTTTCCCAATGATCGGACACAACTACTGTGACTCTCAAAGCTGGGACACTGACGGTCACACTGACACCGGCCCTTCCCCTTCCCTCCCTCTTTCTCTCATTAGGCTGTGAGCAGCCTGAGGGCTTCTCAGGTGGCTTAGTGGTAAAGATTCCCCTTCAATACAGGAAGCACAGAGACACAGGTTCAATCCCTGGGTTGGGAAGATTCTCTGGAGGAGGAAATGGCAACCCACTCCAGTATTCTTGGCTGGTGAATTCCATGGACAGAGTTGCCTAGCGGGCTAGAGTCCATAGGATTGCAAAGAGTCTGACAGGGCCGAAGTGACTTAACACGCATGCACGCGCTGAAAATCTTGGAAACAAGAGTCCCAGGGCCGGACACGACTGGTGGTGCTTGCAGGGGAGACGCTGAGAAGTTGCGACAGTTCGGCCACTGAAGTCTCATTCCCGCACCTGCCTGATGTCCCTCAGCCGGGCCCAGCCTCTAGCACGGGGCTGCAATTAGAACAGCTGCCTTAGGAGGGCCCCATCCTTCAAGTGAGCCTATTCTATGTCTTCTGTGTGTGTGGTTTTTTGGCCATACCACGTGACATGTGGGACCCTTAGTTCCCTAACCAGGGATTGGGCCTGTGCCGCTGCAGTGGATGCGTGGAGTCTCAACCACTGGACCGCCAGGGAGGCCCCAACGGACACCACTCTAGATTACTAAAGGCCTTAACGGTAGCACTGTTTTCCCCTTCCAAATTCTCTTGACTTTCCGAACTACAATGAGACATCACCTCACACCAGCCAGAATGGCTATAGCAAAACAATACGTGCTGGAAGGGGTGTGGGGAGAAGGGGACTCTCCTACGCTGCTGGTGGGAATGTAAATTGGTACCTCCACTATGGAGGCTCCTTAACTAAAAATAGAGTTGTTTCTTATTTTTAGAGTTTTTACAAATACCATATGACCCTCCAGTCCCACTCTTGGGCATACATCCGGAGGAGAACGTGAGCTGAAACGATCCGTGCACACCAATGCTCACTGCAGCAGTGTTGATAAGAGCTGAGGCGCTGCAGCAAAACCTAAATGTCCATCGACAGAGGAACGGGTAAAGATGTGGCGCATGTATACAATGGAACATTACTCGGCCCTTAAAAAGAGTGGGAAAATGCCATGTGAAGCATCATGCATGGACCTAGAGAGTATCACACTGAGTGAAGTAAGTCAGACAGAGAGGAAGAAGTATCTTAAGGCATCCCTTATATGTGGAATCTAGAAAGAAATGATACAAATGAACTTACTTACAAAACGGAAAGATTCACAGACTTATGGTTGCTGGGGGAAAGGGGTAGTTAGGGAGTTTGGGATGGACATGTACACACTGCTATATTCAAAATGGATAACCAACAAGGACCTACCGCACAGCACAGGGAACTCTGCTTAGTGTTATGTGGCAGCCTGGATAGGAGGGGAAGTTTGGGGGAGAATAGGAAAAAAAACACAAATTCTCTTGATTTTCAAGGCACCCACTGTCTGGACCTCCACAGCCTTTCACTGGTTTCCCAGGAAGAGCTGTGACCTGGGCACAGGGGCCATGGGCAAAGAGCTTGGTGTCACTTTGAAGACAGTGGGACAAACGCCTAGGAAGAGCAAAGAAGATTCTGAGGCAGTGTGAAGCTCGTTACCGTTCTGTGGGAATGCCGCAGCCTGCTCTGGGCTCCCAGCTTGGCCGGGAAGGGCTGAGTCAGAGGCTCCGTGGCCGGGAAGATTCCGGCAGGCGGCCAGGTTCCTCCTCCTGGCTCAGGGCAGGGCGATGACAGAGGGCTCTGGCAGCCTATCTGGCTCTGGAATATCAGAGCTTTACTGCCACGTCCTGGAAATGTGATTCCATCCTGGCTGGCGTGCCGGCTGCCCCGCAGGCCTCGAATTTTTCCATGGCACCTGCTTATGAGGTGTCTGGAGGAGATACCACTCTATATTACCTGAGACGAAGCTGGCAAGGCTGCAGGAGAGGAACGTGTGGGACAGATAAGGGGTGACTGGGGATTACTAGGATTAAAAATCAAGAGAAAAAAGAAAGAAGTGACCTAAATAGCTTTGGGTGTGAGGTGGAATTAAGAAAAGAGAAACGAAAGGAAAAGAACAAGGAAAATTGATGGACACGTGTAAACCTCCAACCAGCACGCTTAGGGCCAAACAAGCCTCAGATGTCAAAACCATGCCCTCTTTCTAGAAAACCCATCTGCAGACTCAGCACCCACCCATATTCTCAAAGAAGTAGGCAGAGCCTCCTCCGTAGCAGGTGGAAAAGAATGTGTTCTTGTGAAAAAATACCTGACGCTTACTGAGTACTCACTCTGTGCCAGGCATTGTTCTAGAACTTTACACCTGTTCCTCCTCCACAGCGAAACACAATAGAACCATTATCCCATTTTACAGCCAAGGAGACTGAGGTTAAGTCCAGTGATGAGGTCAAACCACGAGCCTTGTTCTTAATTGTAAGGGTGATCGTGGTCCCCCAACAAGTATCCAAATGCCCATCTGGGGCCTCTCTAACCAGAGGGTCCTTGGGGCGCCCGCCCTGGGGGAGAACCCACCTTGCAGAATTTTCACTGACTCCTTCTCAGGGTTTGCGTTGCCCCGGGCCAGGCCCATCAGGTAGAGCTTGGCCAAGGTCTCGGACTGAAAAAGCTGGGGCTGGTGGAGTTCCCATTTGAAGCCAAGGCATTGGAGAATCACATCTGAAGAGGGGGAAAGAGGCTGAACAAAAGGTGTCACAATGCCCCAACCTGAACACACTGTCTCTTTCTCCTGCATCCTCTCTGTCTGTCCTGTTACTGAGCAGACGAGTACAGCTGGCCTCTCTGGGCCTTTCAGGAACAAAGCTCCAGCCCCACGGAGCTTCCTGACAGCTAGGTGGATCCGATGGGCAGACTCACAGGGTAAGTTGCTGCTGCTGCTGCTGCTAAGTCGCTTCAGTCATGTCCGATCCTGTGCGACCCCATAGATGGCAGCCCACCAGGCTCCCCTGTCCCTGGGATTCTCCAGGCAAGAACACTGGAGTGGGTTGCCATTTCCTTCTACAATGCATGAAAGTGAAAAGTGAAAGTGATGTCGCTCAGTAGTGTCCGACTCTTCGCGACCCCATGGACTGCAGCCTACCAGGCTCCTCCGTCCACGGGATTTTCCAGGCAAGAGTACTGGAGTGGGGTGCCATTGCCTTCTCCACACAGGGTAACTTAGAAACCAATAAATGTCCACCAGGGCTGCCGACCAAGAGGGGCACATAGGCTGCCCTCCAACTCGGGGGCTGGAAGAAAAGCTCCATGGGGCAGGGACACTGGCTGCCGCACTCTTGGAGTGGGGCTCACCTTGTCTCCCCCATTTCCGACTGAGTGACTAACACTTTCAATTCTCTGCTTGGGGGGGATGGAGGGGGCTGTCCTGAGCACGGGAGGATGTTCAGCAGCACCTCTGGCCTTTACCCGCTGAATACCAGTAGCCAGCCTCCCACCCCAGAGTTGTGACAACCCAAGACATCTCCAGACATTGCCGAATGTCCTCTGAGGAGCAAAATTGCTGCCTGGTCCCCTGTTGAAAAAGTACTGGGCTGTCATTGTTTATTCGCTAAATCGTGTCTGACTCTTGTGTGACCCCATGGATTGCAGCCCGCCAGGCTCTTCTGTCCATAGAGATTCTCCAGACAAGAATACTGGAGTGGGTTCCCATCTCCTCCTCCAGGGGATCTTCTCAACCCAAGGATCATACTCTTGGCTTCTGCAATGGCAGGCAGATTCTTTACCTCTGAGCCACCAGTGAAGCTGGGCCGTTAGTGCCTTATTATTACCCACCAGAAAGGCAACAGCATTACAGAAAAAAGCCCATATCCCCAGAGAGCAGACTTCTCATCAGCATTGCTTTCCTCAAGGGAATGGAGGTCATCAGAAAGCCCAAGCTCATGGGGATGAAATGGGCTTACAGTGTGAAGAGGGTTCTTTATGTGGTAGCATAAATAATTTAAAAAAAAAGAAGAAGAGACTTGGCTAGGAAGGCAGATGGAGGATCCAGAGATACCCAGCCAAGTGAGACAGGAGAGGCTGTGGGTAAATGGGGCTCCTAGGCTGCACTCCTGCGTTAGCACAGAGCTGCAGAGAAGGGAGCCATGCTCGGGGTGATCCCTCCAAACCCTAAGTCCCAGTGCCGGACAGGACCTGGGGTTCACCAGCCCCACCTCCTATACTTCTTGGCTTTGTTATTATTTTAACTGTGTGACCTTGGGCACCTGTTTCCTCTTCTGTTACTATTATTGTTATTCACCAGCTTTATGATGTTGTTCGGTGCTGGGAGTCAAGAACCTGGGTTTTCATCTCAAATCTTGGGTCACCCTAGGTGACAGTCTGGCTCTGCTGGATTAGAAGGAACTTTCCCCCAAGACAAGATTTCAGAGAAAGGGCAGAACTGCAGATAAAGTGTGTTCCCCGCCCCCCACTTCTGCTTTCAGGCTGGCAATGCAGGGCTGACAACACAACCCATCTGGAACTCTTTCTCCCGAGTCTGGAGACAGCCTCACAGTACTTCTCACCCCCATCCCACCCCACCATCAACCAGAATTGAAAGGTAAAAAGAAATCAATGAGCCTCCACTGGAGAGGGAGGCTGGCTCTGACCTCAGATGGCCATGCCTGGGGTGGGGTTTATCCATAAAAGCTCCACCAGGGAGCTGACTGTCCAGGCCCCTCGTGGAGCTCAGTGGGACTTTCCCAGCTGGACAGACCCAGTCTGACTCCTCATCCTACTGCAGATAAGTCCTCCTGGGTGAATGCAGATGTGGACATCCAGGTCGTGACTGCTTAGAGCCCCGAGGGACCCAGAACAGCTGCCCCGGGCTGGATGAGCCTCTGCTTCGTCTTCCAATCCAAAGTCTACTTAGTAAACTCGGCAGGTCTATATTCATCACAGCCATTAGCATATGAAAATGTGTTTGCCAAGCTTGATTTCATTTGTTGTGCATTTGGGAAATAATTTTGATGGCACCTATTTACACGTTGGGAATTCCCAGGTGAAATGAAATGAAGCGAAAATCATGTCCAACTCTTTGCGATGGCATGGACTATACAGTCCATGGGATTCTCCAAGCCAGAATACTGGAATGAAGCCTTTCCCTTCTCCAAGGGATATTAGTGGTAAAGAGCCCGCCTGCCAATGCAGCCGTCATAAGAGGTGTGGGCTCCATCCTTGGGTCAGGAAGATCCCCTGGAGTAGGAAATGGCAACCCGCTCCAGGATTCTTGCCTGGAACATTCCATGGACAGAGGAGCCTGGCAGGCTGCAGTCCATGGGATTGGAGAGTTGGACACAACTGAAGCGATTTAGCACACGTTACACGTGGGACACTGTGCAGTCAGCAAGAACAGAAACTTCCAGACTAGTGACCTGGCCACTGGTTTCCTTCCACAGAGACCACATGATGCCTCTGAGATTAGCAACATTCTGAGGAGTTCACTGGTGACAGGAACTCACCTGCCTCTCTGCTTTGGATGGTCTTGTTCTTCAAATTCTCAGGGAAAATCTTCTGAATTTGTGAAATGCATAACCTCAAAAAAAAAAAAATACAAACAAAAAAAAATCAGGAGTTAACACTGACATTTTTCTTGATCTGCAACAAGTTATCATTCCAGTGTAAGCATCCCTAAAGCATTCCTGAACCAAACTTATCACCTCTCTCCTGTTGGGACAGTTTCCTCAGGTCCCCAGGGGTCTGCCAGTCCGACAAACTGTAAGCTCTGTCTGATGACCAGCTCAAATCACTCATTCCTGTTGTCAGTTTGTGAGCATCCTTACCACGGACATATGTGAGGTTGCATCTGGATGCTGAATGACACCTCTTTGGTTGAGTGTCTAAAACAAAGCCTAGCATATAGTAGGTGCTCAATAAATAACTGCTAGAGAAAGGAAGAGAGGGTTCTGCACATGTCTGGGAAATTAACTCAGCAATACTTCTGGTTAGGGTCATGCATGCCCCAATGTGTCCACCATCAAACTCAAAATCTTCCCAAGGGAGTTTCCCAGTAGCCTAGCAGCTAAGATTCTGCCGTGTTCCTGGGTTCAATCCCTTGTCAGGGAACAGATCCTGCAAGCTAAGCAGCATGGCCAAAAAGTGAAGAAGAATCCACTCTGAGCCAAACCCCAATCCTCTGCCAGGATATGGCACCACCTGCCTCCAGTTGCCCAAGCCAGTATCCTGAATGTTGTCTCACCTGATCATTTGCCCAGATCTAATGGGATGTCTTTTGAATTCATCCATATCTTCTTGGGTGAATCCTTGCCCTTGTTACTGTGACCTTCATCCAAGCCACCAGTATCTCCCCCCAGTCGCCACCAGGTGCCAGGCGTCCATCTGGTGCCCTCTGTTGCACACCGCACACTGCAGTCTGACCATATGAAACGCCACTCTGATCTTGCCTCTCTCCTGCTGAGAATCTTTGCTGTCTCCCCCATTGCTCCCAGGGGCAAGCCAGCCTCGGTACCGTGGCTAACCAGCTTCTGCCTGTCTCTGCAGCCTCATTTCCCTGCACTGCCTGCTCCAGCCCTTCTCAAGAGCCGGAACCCAGAGCTTCTTGCTTCCCATCTGTGGATGCATAGCTCCCTCACCTTCTCAGTGGACGAACGTCCACTCATCCTCCAGATAAGCTTAGTGTTTGTTTCCTCTGGGGAGGCTGGGTGGGAAGCCCTCCCCACCACCCGTCCCGTGATTTCCCCATTAAAACTCCTTCTGCAGGGTCTTCTAGTCACCTATTTCCCCACACGCCCTCTGGGTTAGGCTCCGCAGCCTTTAGAGACAAAGTCGGCGTTTATTTACTGCTGCAGCCCAGTACTCTTGCCTGGAAAATCCCATGGATGGAGGAGCCTGGTGGGCTGCAGTCCATGGGGTCGCTAAGAGTCGGACATGACTGAGCGACGTCACTTTCACTTTTCACTTTCATGCATTGGAGAAGGAAATGGCAACCCACTCCAGTGTTCTTGCCTGGAGAATCCCAGGGATGGTGGAGCCTGGTGGACTGCTGTCTATGGGGTTGTGCAGAGTCGGACATGACTGAAGCGACTTAGTAGCAGCAGCAGCCCAGGCACGGCCATCATGAATGTGCTCGATAGTATCAAGGATTGGGTGGTGACAAAGATAAGACTCTTTCCCCTCAACACTAGCTTCGTCCCACTGGGCAAGGACAGGCAGCAAAGCTGGAGCCACACATTCACAGTCATTCCAAGACATCCAACCAGCCAAGGGACACTCGCCACAGTCCAGCCAGGGTCACCTTTGCCATGCTGTTTTCCAGTGATGCCGGAAATCTTGGTGGACCAGGGTGTCTGCAGGAGGGCTTGGGTGGGGGAGCCTGTGTCCAGAATAATATTGACCAGATGCTGCCATTTCCAAGCAGAAATGATGATTGCAAGTGACTCAGCCTCAGGAAGGCAGTGGGAGCTGGACTTGTTTATCCCACAGGAGCAGGGAGACTGACCCAAGCCAGACTCCAAGCCCCTAGTGGCTTGGGTCACACATCTGGCAATAGCTGGCTAAGGTCAGGAGTTCAGCCTGTGATCTCAAAATGGAGCAACAGATTTTGGAAATGATGGGGCAATGGCCATGCACTCAACTATCCTCAACAAACATCCGAGTCATCGGTTGAACCAGGAGACGCCAGGCAACAGAAGTAATCCCACTGCCTTTTCCTTGGCTGCTTGCCAAGATAGATCGTTTATCCCGCAGGCTCTGCAGCTCCTGAAGTTGAGGCTCATTTCAGGCTCATCGGAAAAGCTGATGGAACACATGGCATCTGTGAGTTGTCCTCTTCACTCTGTGGGACTAAGTGGCCTGGGATGAAGTAGGATGTTGGGAACATGCTGTAAGTCTGGGACTCACTCCCAAAATGGAGAAACGAAGAAGAAAAGGTGGGGGGACACTTTCCTGGCAGTCCAGCGGTTAAGACTTTGATTTCCAATACTGGGAGTGTGGATTCGATCCCTGGTCAGGGAGCTCAGATCCTACATGCCTTGGGGCCAAAAACCCAAAACATAAAACAGAAGCAATATTGTAACAAATTCAATGAAGTGAAGTGAAAGTCACTAAGTTGTGTTGGACTCTTTTGCTACCACATGGACTGTAGCCTGCCAGGCTCCTCTGTCCACCGGGATTCTCCAGGCAAGAATATTGGAGTGGGTTGCCATGCCCTCCTCCAGGGGATCTTCCCAATCCAGGGATCGAGCCCAGGTCTTCCGCATTGCAGGCAGATTCTTTACCAACTGAGCCACCAGGGAAGCCCAAGAATACTGGAGTGAGTGGGTAGCCTACCCTTTCTCCAGGGGATCTTCCTGACCCAGGGATCAAACCAGGGTCTCCTGCATTGCAGGCAGATTCTTTGCCAACTGAGCTACCAGGGAAGCTCTAACAAATTCAATAAAAGACTAAAAAGAGAGAGAGAAGAAAAGAGGAAAGTCTATTAAGTTTCTCAAAGATAAAAAGACTTCCTGCAGCAGACCACCCAAAGGGCTTCTGACTTGATACCTTTGACATGCAAAAATGAAGGGGAGTGAGTGTTAGTAGCTCAGTCGAGTTCAACTCTCTGTGACCCCATGGACTGTAGCCTGCCAGGCTCCTCTGTCCTTGGAATTCTCCAGGCAAGAATACTGGAGTGGGTTGCCATTTCCTTCTCCAGGGGATCTTCAACATGCAAAACTCCAATTTAATTTTCTGGGAAGAGTCATGCAGACCTTGGACCCACCTCTGGGACTCAGTGCTTCCCTTCCTAAGAGGGAAATGGGGACCACGTGGTGGTCGCTAGGGGCATAAAAAGGCTGATTCTTGGTACACTTGGCGCTGAGCACTCAGTTCTCCTATCAGTGCTACCCCACAGATCATGGTCTCTGGTCCACCTCTCCCAGAACTGCTCTCTGATAAAAACCGATGGGTCCCTTTATATCCTTGGCTCTTAGACTGGCCTCTTCGCACTCTCAGAGTGGACTCGGCACTGAGATCAGAATGGGAGGAGACATGAGGTAGGATCACCTTTTCCCAGTGTCCAAGCCCCCTAAGCCTCCGGGGAGAGGTCCTTCCTCAGCCGTACTTCTTCATCCTGGATCTCTGGGTTCAGATGTTAGCTGTGTCCATATATGCCAAAGAACCCCAGGAACACTGCATGACACGTGTTAATTGGGTGTTTATTTCCCAGACTCCGTTCTAAACTCTCAATGAATTATGTTGCATAAATTCCCACGACAACCCTGTAAGAGAGCATCCCCAATTTGCAAATAAAGAAACTAAGACACAAAGAGGTTAGGCTGTTGGCAAGGAGCCTCATCTCTCAGGTTCCTTCTCCCCGCAGTCCACACCCCTGTCCCAGTGGAAGGAAGCATGACGAAGACCCAGAAGAGACAGAGAGATGGAGTTGTTGGCATCTCTGAGTGCTGGAGCCAAAAGCTCATTGTATCACAGAAACCCACAGACACAACCACAAGTACTGGCCAGCTGGGCAGAACCCAGGGCATTGATCTATGAGAGGCACAATTACATTTCTGAAATAAATGCAAAGCTGGGAGCTAAGTTAACTCAGCTTTCCACTGCCAGTGATCTGCTTTACAGAACTAGCGAAATACGGATCGATCCAGCGCCTGTCAAAGTCAACAGCGCCCCCAAGTGGGAGAAGCAACAATAACAGCATCGGACAATAACAGCATCGGCGCCGAAAACAGGCTTGCTGGTGGGGGCGGCCCGAGGGCTAGCGGGCAAGTGCCCAAGGACGTGTGTGTCGTGAGTACCGTTCAGGACTCCACCCTCCCCGTATCGATCCTGTTAGCTGACAAGTCTGAACGTGCAGAAGGGTTACCAGAATAAGTCCTTTATTTTATTACCTAAATTAAACAAAATCTTTGTTAGGCTCTCCAAGTTTATGTTTCCCACGACCACATGGAATAAATCCCCACTGCGGAAATAAAGAAGGTGCAATTTTGTGTGGAATAAATCCCCCCTGCGGAAATAAAGAAGGTGAAATTTTGTGTTTGTTAAAGAAAAGCAGTTCCTCCCACACTGTAGTGGACTGCATCCATGGCCCCAAATACACAGCCTTTTCCTGCAGGAACTCCAAAGTGTCTTTCCTGCCCCTTGACTTTGATTTTGATCGTGTGACTTGCCTTGGCTGATGGGATGTTAGCGGACATGAGGTGGCTGAAGGTTTGAACAGCACAGGTGCAGCTGGGCTTGCCCTCTTACCCTCTGCTGTCACCACGACAAGGACATGCCCAGGCTAGTTGACTGTCTCAGGAAGACGACAAGGGGCTAATGGAGCAGATGAAATTCGCAGTTGAGCTGAGTCTATGTGGACTGAGCACCTAGGTGCTCTAGGCCTAGGTGATCGCCTAGGTGGGACACCAGTCATTGGCTGATAGCACAGGGCTGACATTCCCCCAAATCGAGTGGCCAGGATTAGTACTTAAAACTGCTGCTCAGGCTATAAAGATACATCTCTATTCACTGAGCATCTAACCATTTGCCAGAAACAACACTGACCATTTTCAGTATACCATCTGATTTAATCCTCCAGGTTGCTCTTCAAGTGTGTGCTGGTTGTTCAGTTGTGTCTGACTCTTTGTGACCCCATGGATTGTGGCCCTCCAGGGTCCTCTGTCCAGGGAATTCTCCAGGCAAGAATACTGGAGTGGGTGGCCATTCCCTTCTCTAGGAGATCTTTCCGACCCAGGGATCGAACTCATGTCTCCTGCATTGCAGGCGGATTCTTTACCATCTGAGCCACTGGGGAAGCCTTAAATCTACAACTCTTCCAGGGAAATGATATTATCACCATTTCACAGATGAGGAAACTGAAGCTCAAGGAGGTTAAGCCGCTGGCTGAAGGTCACAGAAACAGTGAACGGAGGAGAAGGAACTTCCACCCTGTCAAATAAGACTGCTGTGGTGATGGTCGTGGGGAAGAGCCCGCCCGCCAGCGCAGGAGACATAGGTGTGCATTCAGTGCCTGGGCCGGGAAGGCCCCTGGAGGCGGGCAGGGCAGCCCACTCCAGTATTCTTGTCTGGAGAATCCCACAGACAGGGGAGCCTGGCGGGCTACAGTCCATAGCGTTGCCAAGAGCTGGACACAACTGAAGCAGCTTAGCATAGCACCATAGTCCTAAAGCCCAGCACCAATGGCCATCACCCCAAGGCCACCACTCCCAGCTTAGCTCAGCGATTTCGCAAACCGAGTCCCAAAGACCTCTGCCCCTGTGGCCCAGTCACCCTCCTCAGGTTTCTGGATCAGTTTGCCTATATTCTCAGGCCCAGCTCAAGCTCCTGGCCCTGGCACTAAGGAACACAACAAACTTTGGCAAAAATCCTAAGATTTCTTCAGGGCTCTAACCAAACAAAATATAAAATAAATTCAAAATTGTTTAAGGCCATGAGTAGCCAGTGCCAAAAATAGCAACTCATAGCATTCAACTTTTTTTTTTTTTTAAGCTGGGATCATCCGAGAATTTGGAGACCAAATCCAGATGGGTTTCGGTTTATTCACGTGTGCAGTACTATCATCTGTGGGGTGGGGGGCAACAGAGAGAGGCTGGCTGGTGGGTCTAGAAAAAGAAGACGTGGCTACTTGCTCAGCAAACGTGGAACCAGGAGCTCTTCTGCACCAGGTGCTGCCCAGGCACAGCCCACGCTCAGGTAGATCAGACTGAGTGCTCACAAGGCAGATGCCGCCGGTCCAAGGAAGTAGCGGCAGCCAGGCAGTTCCAAAGGGCCAAGGAAATGAAGTGTTCCTTTGGCAAAGGGGTCCAGCTCTGCTTCCCCAGGAGAGGCAGGAAAGAACTTGTAACCTGGAGAAGTGATGCTCCAAGCCGTCTGCTTAGAACACTCTGGGAGGGACCAGGGAGCCTGCTTCTCCCCCTGCTGGACATGCATGTTCCTGGGGATGGGAGTTCAAACTCTGATCGGGGCCATCTCGCTGTGTTTGTCAACAATCCAACTGATAAACTGAGAATCCTCTTAGGATCCAAAGTTTGCAGTACAAAGGAAAATCTGGGGGAAAAAAATTCTCCGTTTCTCTGAAGTTTTATCACCACCCACAGACGTTCTCAAAGGAAGTTGTCACCCTGACCCTGTCCATCCTTAAGGGCTGGTCCCAAAGGCAGCCTTTTTGCAAATACACAGGACAACCCACCTGCCCAACCAGTGTGGCCCAAGTACTGGGCACTTCCCAGAAGGGCAGTTCACCCTGCCGTCGGCCTTTGAGCTTCCTACCTGTCTGGGTTCTTCAGAACTTCATCAAAGTCTATGCTGGCAGCCTTGCACATCTGGGAGAGCCCCAGCAGGTCTCCCGAGAAAGGCTGTCTGGGGAAACGCCACCGATTGGTTGAGCCAGCAATTCGGCGTTCCAGCCGGGGTTTCTGCTGCTTAGGAAGCAAAGAAAGAGAGAACGTCTTTTTTTTTCAACCTCTCATAAATACCAGATTTTCCAAACTGTACAGCAGAAAGGAAGTTTAAGACAAATTTTAAAGAGCTGGTTAATTTTCAAAGTTGGCCAATATTTCTCCAGAGTCACGTTCTCAAGGCAAATCTATTGCATTTAGGAAACAAAAGACTTTAAGCCACAAAGTAATCTGGAATTTAGCATCTGGGTCAGGAGGTGCCAGGGAGAAAGATACCAAACTTAGGAGATCTGGGGCAGAGACTTTTTGTTTTTTTAATTGCACTAAAATACACAAAACGTCTATTTTTTTTTTTTTTTTAATGCTGAAGCTCCAATACTTTGGCCACCTGATGCAAAGAACTGACTCACTGGAAAAGACCCTGACGCTGGGAAAGATTGAAGGCCATTTCTCTGGACTTTTATCACCACCCACAGACGTTCTCAAAGGAAGAAGAAGGGGACGACAGAGGATGAGATGGTTGGATGGCATTACCAACTTGATGGACATGAGTTTGAGCAAACTTCGGGAGTTGGTGATGGGCAGGAAAGACTGGTATGCTGAAGTCCATGGGGTCGAAAAGAGTCAGACATGACTGAGCGACTGAACTGAACTGAACTGAACTGTGACTCACCTGGTAAAGAATCTGCCTGCAATGCGGGAGACCTGGTTTTGATCCCTGGTTGGGAAGATCCCTGGAGAAGGAAAAGGCTACCCACTCCAGTATTCTGGCCTAGAGAATTCCATGGACATCCATGGGGTCGCAAAGAGTTGGACACGACTGAGCGACTTTCACTCACAACCATGACAACTATGCATTCAGACGATGCAGAACGTTGTCATTACTGCAGAAGCAGGCTTTCTGCTTATCGAGTCATCCCCTAATTCCCCCCTCTCCCACTCCCTGGAAACCACTCATCTGCATTCTGTCTCTATGGATTTCTTGAAATTTTATATAAATGGAATCCTATAATAGTGGCCTTTTATGTCTGGTTTTTTCCCTCGGCATGTTTCAAGGTTCAGCCATGTGCCAGAATTTCACTCCTTTTGACACTCCATTGTGTGGACAGACCACCGTTTGTTTATCCATTCATCGGCTGCTAGAAGGATACTTGGATTGTTATAACCTTCTGGCCACTGACAATAGTGCTGTGAACATTCATGTATGCGTTTCTGTTTGAACACCTGTTTTCAGTTCTTTGGGTATCACCCCAGGACCGGAACAGCTGTGTCACTGGACAGAGACTTTTCCTTAGACATCTTCTTGAGGGTCTAGGATTCAGCAATTTCCTTAAGGAAGCCGTCCAATAATGCATGGATGTAAAACCTCAGGTGTGGTGGCTCAAGGAAACTTATCCAGGACAACTGCACCACGAGAGACCCATAGGAATGGGTGAAATTGATTCTAAGCCACACCAGGTACCAGCAAGGTGGTGGGGAGGCAACGGACCGCGGAACGGAGGATCTGAGTTCAAGTCTTGTTTCTGCCATGAACTAGTTGTGTGACCTTGGGCAAAGCATTTGCTCTTTTCATCCTCTTAGGCCTCATAGGTTAAATGGGAATAATGCCAATGATAATGAGGATGAAGGTGAGTATGAACCATGAGGATGAGGATGCTGTTAAAATGATAAAAGTTTGGGAATTCTGCTTTAGTATAGAGCCTGGATGGAGAAGGCAATGGCACCCCACTCCAGTACTCTTGGCTGGAAAATCCCATGGACAGAGGAACCTGGTAGGCTGCAGTCCACGGGGTCGCTAAGAGTTGGACACAACTGAGCGACTTCATTTTCACTTTTCACTTTCATGCATTGGAGAAGGAAATGGCAACCCACTCCAGTGTTCTTGCCTGGAGAATCCCAGGGACGGGGGACCTTGGTGGGCTGTCATCTCTGGGGTCGCACAGAGTCGGACATGACTGAATCGACTTAGCAGCATAGAGCCTGGAATATGGTGGGTGGTTGTGGAGTCTGAATCTAGATACAGACTGAAGTGTGAACAGTGGTCTCTGACAGTGGGGCTCCAAACACATGCCTCCCCGACCCCCGCCGCCAGCAGAGTCAGCCAATAAAGCCTGAGGTCCCTGGGGGTGTGGGAACATCCCCTTGTGGGAACCCAGTGGCACACCTGTCACCCGGCACTTCTGTTCCTCACCATCGCCTGCCCTCCTGTGAAACTGAGCTGCTTACCGGATTCAGCATTTTCATGAAGGATCCCGGAGATTGCACAAAAGAGAAGCACCTGGAAGATGAAAGAGGTAAATTTTAAATTTTCAAAAAACTTCCAAAGGGTGTTTTCAAAACATTATGGAGGAGATTGGCTCAAAGAATCTTTATTTTGCCACAAAAGGAATGAGTAAGCCTCAAATGTGAGTGAGTGATCAAATCAAGTGAAAATCTAATTTTTGAAGGTACATTAGTAGAAAGATGATTCTCTGCTATTGTGCTGGGAAAGTGGCTCAGATAAAGCAAACTAGGAGCTAATCCACAATTTTCCACTCTTTACCCAGGTGATGGGAACCAATGGAGACCTATATGTGGACTGATCATGTAACCTGTCATTCAGATCAGGGCACTAAAAAGGGTGATATTAACAGTTACGTCTGGACAGTATATGTTGGCCAGCACTGTCCTGGAGCATTAGACTGGAAATAAAGTGCACACTGGGGGGAAGGATAGTGGGGAAGAGATAGGGAGTTTGGGAAGATCACATACACACTGGTATAATTAAAATGGATAACCAGCAAGGACCTACTGTTTAACCCAGGGAACTCTACTCAACCCTATTTGGCAGCCTGGATGGGAGTAGGGTTGGGGAAGAATGGATACATGTATCTGTATGGCCAAGTCCCTTCCCTGTTTATCTGAAACTATCACAACATTGTTAATCAGCAATACAAAATAAAGCATCTTTTTAAAAAGAAATAAAATGCACAGTGAGTGTAATGTGCTTGAATCATCCCCAAACCACCACCCCAGTCCATGGAAAAACTGTCTTCCATGAAACTGGTCCTTAAGGCCAAAAACGCTGGGGACCGCCGCCTTAATGGGTTTTGAGGGTCAGTTCCTGGGTCACTCTAATCGGCAGGAGCTACCTGCGAGGGTGCCTGAGCTCTCAGACCCCTCCTGCCTCCCAGCCCAGACCCCCCGAAGCCCTCCTCTGCCAGCTGACCACATGGAACTGAGTCCAAGCAGTGCCCATCACTCGGGATGTCCTCTGTCTCCAACACAGATGGAAGTACCAGCAGTACCTGCTGTCCTGAGGCTCCTTGGCCCCCGAGGGTGTGCTGACGGAGGAGCTAGCGGAGCGGAGGCACTCTTGTTACGTCGGTCTCTGAACGACAGGACAGCTGATGGCCCTTCACCTTCTGGGGCTGAATGCTTGGAGTGCTCATGACACGCGGGGCTCACTGTTTTCTTCCTGAGGGCAAGGAGCTTTGGCAGGGGAGCCGGCCTTTGGTTTCCTCGGGTCTTTGTGGGCACCATGGCAACATCAAGGAAGGTTCTGAGCACTTCCTGTTCTCGGCTCAGTCCTCTTGCAGGCTGGGGGGCTGTGGGAGGGATGCAGTCTTACAGAGACCAACTGGGGTGCCACCGACCTCCACCTCAATCGCCCTCCTTAGGCGTGCAATGTCATTACTGTTTCTATGTAGTGCCAGGCTTCTTACAGTGCCTGGGGGAACACAATACTTTAAAAGGGGCCCACAGTAAGAACCAACCCCCAAATCCTCAGGCCTCATCTGTAACATAAGATTAGACTAAATGGTAACGATGACCCTGTAAGCGAGACAGCAAAAGAGGCACAGATGTAAAGAACAGACTTTTGGACTCTGTGGGAGAAGGTGAGGGTAGGATGATTCGAAAGAATAGCATTGAAACATGTATATTATCATATGTGAAACAGATCGCCAGTCCAGGTTCGATGCATGAGACAGGGTGCTCAGGGCTGGTGCACTGGGATGACCCTGAGGGATGGGATGGGGAGGGAGACGGGAGGGGGGTTCAGGATGGGGAACACATGTACAGCCATGGCTGATTCACGTCAATGTATGGCAAAACCACTATAATATTGCAAAGTAATCAGCCTCCAATTAAAATTTCAAAAAAAAGATTAGACTAGAAGGTTCTCATATTGCTCCCAGCCTTGACACTCTGGGGAGCTCCTTTCCTAGCTCTAGTATCCAGAAATGCTGACAGAAATATTTAAACAAAAATTGGAGAGTTTTATATTATTCAACAGAGAAGGCAATGGCAACCCACTCCAGTACTCTTGCCTAGAAAATCCCATGTACAGAGGAGCCTGGTGGGCTGCAGTCCATGGGTCGCCAAGAGTCAGACACGACTGAGTGACTTCACTTTCACTTTTCACTTTCATGCATTGGAGAAGGAAATGGCAACCCACTCCAGTGTTCTTGCCTGGAGAAACCCAGGGATGGGGGAGCCTCATGGGTTGCCATCTATGGGGTCGCACAGAGTCGGACCCGACTGAAGTGACTTAGCAGCAGCATATTATTCAAAGCTGTGCCTATGACTTACTTTGCTGGTAGATGTTTAATCTGCTCTCTGAGAACTGTCTAAAAGTCGGGGACAAGGCTGAGACCCTTTCATTGCAGGGGTCAAAGTGGAATCTCACAGTGTTCTCGGTGCCTTGGTCTGTGAAGCCTGTGAGGCGGGGAGGTGGGACCCTCCTCTATCACACCTGTGAAGCCTCGCCCATCGAAGTCCTGGACCTCCACCCCAGGGCTCATTGAAACGCCAACAGTAAAAGGGGCCTGGAGTCGGTGCAGCTCATTAAGGCCTGAGGGTCTTCAAGCACAGCCTCTTCTAAGTCACATAAATTATACAGCAAGATAGGAGAGTAGCTACTCTGCTGCTGCTGCTGCTGCTGCTGCTGCTAAGTCGCTTCAGTTGTGTCCGACTCTGTGCGACCCCATAGATGGCAGCCCACCAGACTCCCCCGTCCCTGGGATTCTCCAGGCAAGAACACTGGAGTGGGCTGCCATTTCCTTCTCCAATGCATGAAAGCGAAAAGTGAAAGTGAAGTCACCCAGTCATGTCCGACTCTTCACGATCCCATGGACTATACAGCCCACCAGGCTCCTCCATCCATGGGATTTTCCAGGCAAGAGTACTGGAGTGGGGTGCCATTGCCTTCTCCAGTAGCTACTCTACCTACTGGTAACTGTGCCCTAGAAACTATAACACATTTGATCAAGGAGAGGCATCTCCAAATGTACTTCCCTCCTCGACCTCAGATCTGTGGTTCTACCCCCCTGAAACCTACTTCCTGCTGTGCAGTCGGTGACAGAGGAGTGTCCGCTGGGGGCTTACCTACCCCTGTGTCCCCCCAGAGCCCAGCACCAAACTCGGCCCCTGGAACATGCTCAACAAACATCTCAGCTTAGATAACTGGAGATACCAGTCCCTACCCACTGCTCTGTCTTTGCACATGGATGAGCACTGTGTGTGTGTGTGTGTGTGTGTGTGTGCATGCATTTCTCTGTGGGTCAAGGTTCCATCTCAGCAGAAGTTTGTCTGCATATAAGCAGATTCACTCCCTTGCTGTGGCTCCCTTTTATCCACCCAGCTTTCCCCAGTCACCTGTTCCTGAAGTGCAGGGCCCCATGTAAGATTTCAGTTTAAGTTTGAAAGATCTAGCAATCCCACTCACTCCTCTATGGGCCACACTCCCCGATGCTCTCAGGTACCACTTCTTAGGGCACAGAAAACAGGCCCTTGGGCGCCCTCTGGTGTCCACTCTAAGAAAGCATCCCAGGGTGGCTCACTTCTCTGTGCATTAACAGGAACCCTGGCCTTGGCTGTGTACATCATTTCCTCCAGTTCTAAGCTCAAGCATCCAGCTTAACAGCTCATTCTAAGCTGAACGTCCTCTTTACATTCATCTCTCCACAAATCTTGGGAGCTGAGTTACTAGCCAGAGTCAAAAACAACAAATACAAATAAATGGAAATGCCGCCCCAGCACGCTTCCCTAAGGGCTTCAGACAGCAACCGAACAACAAATGCTTCCCTAAAGCTCTTTTTCTGGTGGTGTCCAGTTGCTTGGATGTGTAGTGACCCAGCCCCATAGGCCCACACAAGTCAGAAATTCCAAGACTCCGGTGGTCCCAAGACCTCACTTCAGGGGCTCAGACACCAAACCTCACTGAGCACAGCTCTGAGCTACAACCACATTGTACCAAAATCTCCCGTGCCATAGTGACAGGATTCCAGTGTGATGTCCATTTTATTCTAGAACACTCCAGGGATGAGGAGCTCACTACCTTCCCAGAGGGTCCCAGATGGTCCATTTCAGCTACTCCATCTGGTGACTCATGTGGACAGGCAGTGGAATACATGGGAAGGAACACCTTATTTGGCTCTGGTTCCATCACTGGCTTCCCCGATGGCTCAGATGGTAAAGAATCTGCCTGCTATGTGGGGGACCTGGGTTCGATCCCCAGGTCAGGAAGATCCCCTGAAGAAGGGAATGGCAACCCACTCCAGTATTCTTGCCTAGAGAATTGCATGGACAGAGGAGCCTGGCAGGCTACAGTCTGCGGGATCACAATGAGCTGGACACGACTGTGTGACTCACACACACGCTAGCACTGACTAGTTGTGTGACCCTGGCCATGACTTTATCCTCCCTTGGTGGAAAGCATAGACGCAAAGCCTCTGGGGCCTGGCAGTTTGGAGCATCTGGGTCTCAGAGCCTGAGTGTTGGCTCTAAAGTCTCTGGTTGTAGAAGAATCAGGGCCCTGACACTGTGTGTGTGCAGTGGAAGGCCCCGTGGATATCGGGATCAGCTGGCTCCCAAGGTATGGGGAGCTGTCTGTGTACCGGGTCCAAGCCAAGGCTGGAGTCCTAGGCTAGCCAGTCCCAAGCCTGCTTACCCTGCTCACCTGGCCCTTCCCTCGGGAACCACGAAGAACGCTCTTGTGCAAGTTTCCCCCTTTCCCCTCTACCTCCTGATCGGCCCTAGTGCGTCTCCACCTGGTCCTGCTCCCCTCCTCCTGGAAGCTGTAACAGTGTTTTCAGTGGCAACTGTCTCCTCATCTGTTGGCCTCATCCTCCCTGAATAATAATAAAAGCTACATTTTAAAACATCGACCCGGGACCTGGGGCTTTAGGGAGGGCTCCTTGGAGGAAGTGACATTGAGCCTCAAGGGGGCAGGGATTGGCTGAGAGATACCGTGAGGAGGCAGGGGTGTTGCAGGTGGGGGAAACAGCACCTGCTGGACTGCAGTGGAGGAGAATGTCCATGTAGTCTGATGGCAGGAAAGGTGGGAACAGGGGCTGGGATGTCAGAAAGGGAGCAGGGTCCAGGTCTCCCAGGGCTTGGAGGGGCCGAAGAGTCTGGGTTTTGTCTAGTCCTGGTTTTTCCTGTGGTCATGTATGGATGTGAGAGTTGGACTGTGAAGAAGGCTGAGCGCTGAAGAATTGATGCTTTTGAACTGTGGTGTTGGAGAAGACTCTCGAGAGTCCCTTGGACTGCAAGGAGAGCCAACCAGTCCATTCTGAAGGAGATCAGCCCTGGGATTTCTTTGGAAGGAATGATGCTAAAGCTGAAACTCCAGTATTTTGGCCACCTCATGCGAAGAGTTGACTCATTGGAAAAGACTCTGATGCTGGGAGGGATTGGGGGCAGGAGGAGAAGGGGACGACAGAGGATGAGATGGCTGGATGGCATCAATGACTCGATGGACGTGAGTCTGGGTGAACTCTGGGAGGTGGTGATGGACAGGGAGGCCTGGCATGCTGCGATTCATGGGGTCGCAAAGAGTCAGACACGACTGAGCGACTGATCTGATCTGATCTGACCACTTTTGATCCCCAGGTTGTTTTTCCCAGCTCCTAATAATATAACCCAAGGCTTCCCAGTGGCTCAGTCATAAAGAATTCACCTGCAATGCAGGAGACGCGAGTTCAAACCCTGGGTGGGGAAGATCCCCTGGAAAAGGGGATGGCTACCCACTCCAGTATTCTTGCCTGGGAAATCCCATGGACAGAGGAGCCTGGCGATCTACAGTCCATGGGGTCACTAAAGATCGGACTAAACAACAAACTGTCCAAAAGACTGCCTTGTGAACTCTCCAGATTCTGCCGTTGCTATTTCAGGGAACCCAGAAGCCTGGTTGGGTGCCACCAGCCTGGGGAGGCGCCATGGGTCCACCGACTGCAGAGGGAAACACACAAGAGGCCAGAAGAGCAAAGCCACTCAGGTCAGCCCAACAGTGTGCACTTGGGGCAGCCCCACTGCCCTTCCCACCCATTGAAATAAATGAGCAGGCTTTTCATCCTCTGTGAAAAACAATAGCGGAGCCAGCCCCAGACTCAAGGCAGAGCCACCAATCAGACGAATGGAAGAATGGGCGTGAGGGCCACGGTAAGCATCAGAGAGCATCCCCTATCCCCACTTCTCTTCCTGCCACTTCCTGTCCTGACCTCCTGGGGAAGGACTCTCCTACCCTGGAGAAAAGCAAAGGACTTTGCAGTCACCGAGGATCCGGAATTCAGTCTCCTGGCTGAGTGATTCAGTCAAGTCCCCGGGGGTTTTTAACCTCTCTGAGCCTCTGTTTCCTTCTTGTAAAATAGAAATAAAAATAGTTCTCACGCACCAGAATATTTCGAGGGTGAAATAAGCTGCTGCTGCTGCTGCTGCTGCAAAGTCACTTCAGTCGTGTCCGACTCTGTGCGACCCCATAGACAGCAGTCCACCAGGCTCCCCCGTCCCTGGGATTCTCCAGGTAAGAACACTGGAGTGGGTTGCCATTTCCTTCTCCAATGCATGAAAGTAAAAAGGGAAAGTGAAGTTGCTCAGTCGTGTCCGATTCTTCGCGACCCCATGGACCGCAGCCTACCAGGCTCCTCCGTCCATGGGATTTTCCAGGCAAGAGTACTGGAGTGGGGTGCCATTGCTTTCTCCGTGAAATTAGCTAGAGAACGCTTACCTTGAGGGTGCCCCCGTGGGTGCGCACATGTCAACATCCTTCCGCCTGTCTGGTGCCTTGCACATGCGCACACCTCCACCCCGGCCGCGTGGGGACACGCGCCTCCTCCTGCTCAATTTTTCAAATGCAACGTCCTGGAAAGCACAGGGGCTTTGCTGAGAAACCTCGGCATCTCACAAGGGCCAAGGATTTCGTTAATGGAGCTGGTCGGGGAGTCGGGCAGCCCTGTCTGGGCCCGTCACCTCCAATGCAGAGCAAAGTCCTGCTTCCACAAGCCTTCCCTCAGATTCACCCGCTCCTACCGGCCGCTTCTTTCTTCCCGACTCAGAAGCCTGGAGTGGGGAGGGGCATCGGCAGGGGGTGCTCCGTGGCATGACCTCGGGCCCCTCAGATCTCACATCTAAGGGGCTAGTGCCCAGAACGTGCCCCCTCCATTGCCAGTGACCCCTCCCTCTTTTCTCTCCCCTGCCCCATGCCCCATCCTCAGAAGGTAATTTTAGTATCTCCCTAAAGTCACCTACACTCCACTCCAGTACTCTTGCCTGGCAAATCCCATGGATGCAGGAGCCTGGTGGGCTGCAGTCCATGGGGTCGCTAAGAGTCGGACTCGACTGAGCCACTTCACTTTCACGGATTGGAGAAGGAAATGGCAACCCACTCCAGTGTTCTTGCCTGGAGAATCCCAGGGACGGGGGAGCCTGGTGGGCTGCCGTCTATGGGGTCGCACAGAGTCGGACACAACTGAAGCGACTTAGCAGCAGCAGCAGCAAAGTTACCTATGAGAGCCCCAGATGAGCTCTCAGAAAAGAAAAATGATACAAGAAGCTCAAGCCGTCAACTGACTTGGCAAATTGTTCTAAAAGATGCTGAGATCTCAAAGGTTGCAATGCCAGGAGGTTAGGTGCCGGCTTCTCCTGTTTCTCCTGCAAAGCCAAGTAACTTAAATGGTCCTCAGCGGCCACCACCTGGGTGAACATTTGCAAGCATAGGTGCCATTATATGAGGCTTCCCAGGTGGTGCTAGTGGTAAAGAACCCGCCTGCCAATGCAGGAGATGCGAGTCCGATCCCCGGGCCGGGAAGATCCCCTGTCGGAGGGCACGGCAACCCACTCCAGTCTTCTTACCTGAAGAATCCCATGGACAGAGGAGCCTGGCGGGCTCCAGTCTATAGGGTTGAAAGAGCTGGGCACAACTAAAGCGACTTGGCACATGCACGTGGCACTATATACACTGAGTGTAGGAAAAAAGTGGCTGATCCCAACCCACAGGGGTCCCTGAGGCCAGGCACTCCCCACGGTGGTCCCGTGGGCAGGTACAGTGAGGTGGCTAAGCGGGAGGGTAGCCTTGGACTTCTGGCCTCCAGAACTGTGAGAGGATAAACTTCTGTTGTTTAAGCTGTGAAGTGATTTATGATGGCCATCCTGGGAAACTGGACACCTCCCCCACCCCTTTACTCCCCGTATATACCATCCTTCCAAACTGGGGTCCCTGGGAAGGTCAGGAGTAATTAGAGAATCTAACCGCCGATATCCCTCGTTTAATCTCCAAAGTGGCCTAATTATCTGTCACCCATGGTGAATTGTCCACCTTTTCCTATTCTCCTGGGACAGGAATGGACATTTCAGGGTTGATCTGCACAGACTAAACGAATGAACAGGAAAAGTGACAGCCTGCTGCTGCTTTGAGCCAATAAAGGGAAATAGATTTTGCCCCCTAAAGTCAAAGAGAATTTGTAAAAAACAAAGTCCAAGCTAATTTAATACACTCACTTAATTATTTAAGTAGCAAGTCAATATTCCTCAATTGCTCAGTCTTACAAACACAGCCATAACAAAGGAAACATTATTTAAATCTGTGGCCAAAAAAGTGAGCCTAGATCAAGAGAGCAAAAGGCTAAATCTGATATGATTTAACAAAGGCAAGAAAAGACCCAACCCTTCCCAAAAAATAAATCATAGCCACACTTATTGCCAAGATCCAAAGAAAAAAATTTATTTACAATAGAGAATTTTATTTGAAACATGCATTTTTCTTTTTTCTTTTTCTTTTTTTTTTTTAAACAAATCAGCAAATGCAGATCAAGTTTACACTCCTTAAGGCAAGAGTCCCTTTGCAAGCTGTACATGATCATATTAAATCCAAAAGCCGCTCACCCTGGAAATTCATGTACAAAGGGCAAGGCCAAGGTCAGCGATTTGTCTTTTATTAGAGAATCAGACAATCTCCCTGATACAGGAACTCTGAGGTCAACTTGCTATGAATTATACTAGGAAAATGCAAACCAATAGCAAGAAATTCTGATAGTCTCCTTAGTACTGCATACAATCAAATCAACTTTATTTAGAAAGGAAATACAGTAGTGCATACGAAAAAGTGAAAACACAACCTGTCCACATAACCGGAGGGACAGCAGTGTGCCGATGGTCATATTGCACGCAACGGTCAAGTCCAAACATTTGGTTCAGAGTTAGCTTTTCCCCATTTTGGCAATCAGTTCATCACAAATCTTGGTGAGTTCTTCGATCTCTTTATTCTGCAAGTGAAGACAAAAAAAAGAGGTTGCTGAAATCTCCTGGTTGTTGGAAATCAAGCCGATCAGAATGGTCACTGGGCTTTTTAGTGTTCTCTGGGCTGACTGGTCCCCCTTAGGATATCTAAAGCAGCAAAAGAAATGACCTGGAGCCAAGTAATCTGTACATCCCAGCTCTAGCTGTGTGACCTTGGGCAAGTTACACAACCTCTCTGAGCCTCAAGTTTCCTTATTTCAGAAGTGTGGATGATAACATCCGTCCCTCTCAGAATTAAGTGGGGTAAGAAATGCCAAGCTCCCTGGCACAGTGGCCAGCACAGAGTATGGCTTAACCAGCATTCGTCGTCTTCTGCTTATTTGCCTCCAAGGTTGTGGGCACAAAAGGGTGGTCTGCGGTGAGCTCTTTGGTGGCTCTTTTTGAGAAATGCCACCAGAGGGGTTAAGCAGTTCTACTTGGATGGGACCTCTAGCATTATTCAGAGGCTGCCAAGTGAGGCGGTGCTGTGGATACAGGGCGCGTGGAGAGGGGTGAGGGCAGACACAGGACATCTTCAGGGGCTTCTCGGGCCACACCTTGCCCATCCTCTGAAGCCCCATCAAGAGGAACCAACCATGTGTTCATCTCACAGCAGAGATCTTCAACACTGTCCGCTCTCCAGCAACAGGCATCCAACGGGGTGGCACCTCCATCCGGATGGTGGTGGCTTTGCTCTCAGATGAACTAAATGCCATGCCTGATGCCCATCTGGCTCAGCAGCCAGTCTTGACGGGTCCTCTTTAACTGGGCGAGACCCTTCTGTATCCCTGGAACATGGTACAGCCAGCTTTCCCTTGAGGTCCCCGTGGAAGGCGAGTCTTAACTCACAAGGCTGTGCTCTGAGGCTGCACTGAGGCCCTTCTCTAGAAAGCTCTGGCCCTCCAGCTGGGAGCCACGTGCCCTGGGTACCTGGGCTGGGCTCCAGGTGCCACTCATCGCTGAGCCGGTGCTCCAGAGGAATCCAGACTCCTTAGCAGAGGAGGTTCAGTCCTGGCTGCAGCTGCAGATTCAGTCCTGCCTCCAGTCCCCATGGGGGACAGCTTCGCCAGGAATATCACCTCGGCCCACCTCCCGCCTAAAGTCCTGCGCTCTTGGGAGCACTGAAATGCCTACTGGGGTATGGATTCTGCATGGGATGCAGGACAAGCCACTAATCCTGAGATTCCTGTTATCACTGCTCGGGCTGCTCGCAGTGATGTTTCATCTTACTGGAGCACATTTAGCACATGCTGGTCACCGTGCAAACCCAGCGCGGGCCCTGGATTGCGCTCCATTCTCATCATAATCTCTTAACGGAAGCCATTATTATACCCCTACTTTTCAGTGAGGAGACTGAGGCTCAGAGAGGTTAAGTGTTTGTGCGTAAGGTCACACAGTCAGACACAGCAAACCTGAAACACGAATTCCAGTTGGCCTGGTTCCCAACAGCTTGCCTATTTCACGTGTTAGGCACAACACCTAGTGACTGATGACGCAGGGGCATGAGCAGACCCACTAGCTGTGGATTCTTGGAGGTTCTCCAAGCTCTATCCTGGCACCGTCAGCCACCAGCCAGGAGCCTGCCCTATCACGGAGCTCAGCTCACCAGGCGGGAGTCCCAGGTCCTTTATCAAGCCCCAGCTGGGCAAAATGCCCAATGCCTTCACCTAAGAGCTGCCTGGGGTGGGGTTGGGGGGAATAATGCTTCTGAATCTCTTGAAAACAGAGACCACCCCCTCCATACCACTTGGAGCCCTTTAAGGAAGAACTCATGTGGTTGACTCACTCCTCCTGAGTTTTAGTTTAAGACAAAATTATGTTTGCGGATACATTTTTTTTTTCTGTTATCCAAATCAGTGCAAAGCTTACCTGCTCTCTTCCTTGTCTTCTAGTTTGCCAGAAAACCTAACATCCATCACCTTCACTTTGCAACTATAGTCATCTGAACAGGCCATGTGCCTTTAAAGCATCTCTCCTGTCTCTGGTTTTAGCTCTATTGTTCTAGCTAATATCATGATGCGATTTAAATACCATCATACCCTGATGAAAACAGGAGGGAACAACTTCACACCTTCAAGATCTTCTGGTTTAGTCCCCCAGCATTACAAACCTAGAAACCACGGTGAAGTGCCGGGCCTGCTGAGGGGCAGGATGGACGGCAGGGAGGTGTGGGGGCCTGAATCTCCTGAGTTCCGAGCTCTTTCCCCGAGACCGTGTAGGAGATGTGAGAGGTGGTATCCGCCCACTGCAGAGGTTAGTCCTGCTTGGCCCAGAACCCCTGGGGCCCAGCCAGCCACCCTGGAAGCCAACTGGGTGCTTCAAGAGGAGCAGAAGCCATCTGGGAGACAAACTGGACTCCTGATGCCACCTGCCTTTAAAGTACCCTCACCAATGCCCATCAAGACCGCAGTGCATGAGAAGCGCTGTTACTCCCAGTCACTGGGCCCTCGATGATCATCCTGGGGCTCAGTAAACCAACCAGAATGGGGGGTGGGTGTCTGGAAATCCAGGGAGGGAGCCTGACTGGTGCACACCCACTCAGAATCAGCCTCATGGCTCTCCTGGGTGGGAGAGGCTTCTCTGTAGGACACCCAGGGAGTTGGTGTGTAAGGTGATCCAAGCCCTTGACTGGACATCAGGAAATCTGGGTGCAAGCTCAGAATCCTCAGGAGTAGGAGGACACCTGTGGGCCCTTCTGACCCTGGCACTGCCCATATTCTGCAGGTGTCTCTGCCCAGGGCATTGCCTGCTGGGCACCATCCTGCTCGCTGGGTGCAGGGGTTACAGCACGATGCCTGGCACACCATAGCTGCTGAGCAAACATCTGACAAATGAATGAAAGTTGAAAAGGAACGGAAAATGGCGGTTCCAGGGAAGGCAGAAAGGGAGCCAGTCTCAGGGCCAGTTAACCTAGAGGGAGGGCAAGGCCATGCCTGGGAAGGATGAACCTGCCGAGGAGTGCCTGACATGTGGCCCAGAGTGAGAAGCCCAACTCCGTGCGTCTGAGCCTCTGGCCAGCTCCGCCCGCCTGGAGGCAGCAATCTCAGCCTGTTACCTTCTGCTCCAGCGTTCTCTCCAGAGCATCCACTCGCAGCTGTTCCTTCCGTAGGCTGGCCTGGTAGGCAGCCTGTTCCTGCTGGGCCTTGCCCCGGACTTGGGCGATCTCGGCGTTGGCCCTGCAGGAATGGGTTGAGGATCGGCTTCAGAGATGATCACTCTTCCCTGGAGATGCCTCCCACCCTCTTCCTCCCCAGTCTGGGCACGTGTGCTTGCTCAGTCGCTTTATTCGTGTCCAACTCTGCGACCCCATGGACTGTAGCCCCCCAGGCTCCTCCGTCCATAGGATTCTCTGGGCAAGAATACTATAGTGGGTGGCCATGCCCTCCTCCAGGGGATCTTCCTGACCCAGGGATCGAACCCGCGTCTCCTATGTCTCCTGCATTGGTAGGTGGGTTCTTTATCACTAGCGTCACCTGGGAAGCCCTTCAAATCTGGGCAGGGGGAACCAACCATTTGGCTCCAGCTCCCTCCAACGGGGCCTTGAGCATAGGAGCCCATGAGAACCCCCATCCCTGTAATGCCGAGGTGCTTCCAGTGGGTACCCTGGAAATTGCAACACGTATCCCTCACTTATCAAGATAGATACTGGTGGAGAGTGTGTTATCTTAAACTGTACTGAAAAATGCAGCTGGATGATCCACTTAGCTGTGGGATTGGGATTGGGAATTATCCATTATCCCAAGGCGATGGCAGGGGTGCCAGGGAGCTCCCAGCCAGCCTCGGCTGGGGCTGGCTACTGAGGGGCCCTTGGGAGCAGACTCCGGGCGGCCTTACCTGTCCAGCTTCTCCTCCGCGTGGACCTTCAGCGCCTGGTACCTCTGTTCCTCCTTCTTTACTCGAGACAGGTACTCTTGTGCACACTTCTTCAGCACCTCTTCATTCTGACAACGATAGAGCACAGGGGTCAAGCCCACAGAAGAAAACCCAAGGAGGGCTGGGGACCCCGAGGGCTAAGGATGTGGGTGTAACCCGACCGCCGCGTCCTACCCCCCATCTGGTGAGGACAGCCCTCCAGAGCGCCCCGACGATCCTCCCAGCCCACGCCTCCTCCCCCACCATGCGGGTCTCGCCCTCCCTTCCCGTGAACGCCAGCACACCTTGCGGAAACCCTCCAGGACCTCCTTCATCTTCTCGTATCTCCTGAAGAGGTCAGCCAGGGATTTCTCCACGGAGTTCAGGTCGGCCAGCGCTTGCTCCTTCTCCAGGACCAGCTGCTGGACGGTCTGGTGGGAGACCGACTTCTCCCTCTGTTCATCCTCTGGTGGGAGACACAAGGAACACAACGATGGAGCCCACAGCTTCTGGACCTTTTCTCGGGGGCCAGCAGAGGCCTTGGGTGCAGCTCAAGTCTGTCCCGTGGGCCATCAAGGACCTCGGCTTTCGGTTGACACAGACCCGTTCCCTCGAGCCCACCCAGACTCTGCCTCTAAAGGAAGAAAATCCACGGCTCCAGCGTCCCAGACCTGGGCCTGTGCCCCATTACATGGGATGGAAATGAACCAGTATCCTTTAACCTGATCACTGCAGCCCCTTAAACTACATTGGAGACCCTGCTGATTCCATTTGGTTGTTGATAGCATAAGGACCAATCCATAAGGTAAAAAAGGAAGCATCACTCCTGAATTTGGTGTTGAGCCAGAATAAATGTGCCATAGGTTGAGCTGTGACAGAAGGACTACCCCTTCTTAAGCATGATGAACCTAAAGAGATGGGCATTGGAAAAGAAAAAGTCTTCTTCATCCTTAAAACATCCCATGAATCCCAAGCCCACATAACCGTGGCCCTGAAATCCTGCTCCACACAAAAACGGCCATTTCTTTTGATACGGCAAGTGTCTTCTTTAATTCCCAGGAAAATGGAGCTATTTCTGTTGGAGTGACTTTCTTAGTGTTGCACAAAACAATTAAATTCTGGCCCAGTCTGGAGTGGCTGATCCTGGTGGCATGCTCTGCATACCAGTCTGTCATTGGTCTGCGTGGGCAAGGAGCTGCTTGCTCTGATCGCTCTGGAACTTTGCTTGCAGCTGAGTCAGTGGAGGGGAGCACCCCTGCTTGGAGCTCCTGTCCGTCCTCAGGTCACCTGGGGGTCACCTGGGCCAGAGGATGGACAGCAGCTGTCAACGACAATAGCGCCACGGCAGAGCAGCGGCCCATGTGTGCTCCTGCACGTGTCAGGCGCTGGGCTGACCCTCCTTTTGACTCAGTGCTCCTCAGCCAGCACCCAGCAGTTGGTCTGGGCTTTAAGAAGTCCAAACCGGGTCAATGCCTCCTCCCAGGGACCCCCCCTTTGCACTGGAATAAACCCCTACCCGACATGCTCTCTGCTCTCAGCACTGCTACGACTCTGCTTCTGGGAAAACTAACCTGGAGCCCCCCGTGGCCCCACCTCACTTGGAGACACCTTTCCTGAACCCACGTGGGAAACGCCTCATCTCCATGCCCAGCATGGGCTTCCCTGGTGGCTCCGTGATAAAAGAATCTGCCTGCCAATGCAGGAGCCGCAGGTTCGATCGCTGGGTCAGGAAGATCCCCTGGAGTAGGAAATGGCAACCCACGCCAGTGTTCTTTTCTGGTAAATCCCATGGACAGAGGAACCTGACAGATTACATACAGTCCATAGAGTCGCAAAAGAGTGGGGCAGACTGAGCAACTGAGCACCCAGCACCATGTCCAGCAGTGACCACTCCTTATTGTTATACCAGACGTGTGGGTGTGCACGTGTTTGTATAAAGAACGCACACTCCACGAGGGCAGGGTCCTGTGATCTGTTCTGTCCTCGGCTCTGTCGCAGGCCCAGATCCTGACTCACAGGACACAGCAACACATGCCTGCTGTTGTGCAGAGAATGAACGAGCAGGGCAGCCCTAAGGCTGAACTCCAGTCTCCCGCACAAGAGAAGCTGAGTCCCTTGTTCACTGAGGATGCAACAGAGCCAGAACCAGACCCAAGGCTGTGCTCACAATTGCATCTCTACATGGGCCTCTTACTAAACGCAACTGGAAGGATCAGTTCAGTCGCTCAGTCATGTCCGACTCTTCGAGACCCCATGGACCAAAGCGTGCCAGGCCTCCCTGTCCATCACCAACTCCCGGAGTCTACTCAAACTCATCTCCATTGAGTTGGTGATGCCATCCAACCATCTTATCCTCTGTCGTCCCCTTCTCCTCCTGCCCTCAATCTTTCCCAGCATCAGGGTCTTTTCAAATGAGTCAGCTCTTCGCATCAGGTGGCCAAAGTATTGGAGTTTCAGCTTCAACATCAGTCCTTCCAATGGAAGGAAGGAGCTCCCTTAAAAGTGGGGAGATGTTGCTTTGGGTTCTCTCCCCTTAGATTCTCGATAGAGGGGCACCTTTCTGTATCCCGATGTCGGGTGTTTTCCTGTCTGTGTGTGGACAGGAGTGAAGAGCACAGAACAGGGACCACATTGGGGTTTCGGCTCCAGCCCTGACTGTAAACTTGCTCAAAGTCCTCACTTGAGGTCCCAGGGACTCAGCTCCAAAATGAGGGGCTTCGCACATGTGAGCGTGCACCCTGATCGGCTGGGAGCTTGTTGAAACGCAGGAGACTGAGCCCACCCAGGGGGGTCTGATTCAGTCATTCTGCGGTGAGATCTTTGCATGTGACAAGGTCCCCAGCGATGCTGAGACAGCCGGTCCAGGGACCACGTCTGGAGAACCGCAGGCCGGGAAGACACCTGACGTCCTGCCTCTCAGAGTTTCTCCTCCCAGGGCAGAGGTGAAGAACCAGGAGCCAGAGTCTGACAGCCCACGTCCCAGTCCTAGCTCTGATAATTCCCGGCAGTGTGACCTTGGGCAGAGTTTTTCAGCTCTGTCCTCCACATCTGAAACACGGGATGAGAGGATATATCTATGGCATTTGGGGAAGATTAAATATAAAGCCCTCAACATATAGTAAGAACTCAGTATCAGGGATCCATTAGCAACAGCATCACTATCTCTCGGAACTGCTACGATGTCAAGTTGCAGGGACCCACAAAGAGGGAGCTTTTGAACATATAGTGAGACCAGAACCACCAACAATCTGCTTGCTACATCTAGACTCCTAAAAGAAAGGGCACTTCAAAGTTCCACCAGTAACCAAATGCTTGTTTTTGTTCTTTGAATTTTATCTGCTTCCTTAGTTCTCAGCAAGCTGTATAATACACATTCTGGGCTGGTTTCAGGCCATGTATACATTTCACTTGGCTTGGTAAAGGAGTCATTTATCAAACGGAATCCATCTGATTTCCTGGATCTGAGATTAGACTGCCTCAGGCTTCCTTTCCTCCTCCCCACAACCATAACCCTTGTAAAAATAGAATTTCCCTGTTCCCAGGAGACCGAAAAGGAGAGAATGCTTCACACATCTTTTTTTTTGTAAATGACAAATGCTGCTAGGTTCTTCAAATCAGGAAATCAGCTCAAAACCCAATATGTTCTAGACAACACAGTAAAACAATGGCCCTGGAGATTTTTTTTGGCTTTTTCAGGCAAAACACTATAAAACCATGTGGGGAATGCAGCCAGAACACAAAAGCAAAAATAACAAAAATAGAAAAACAAACAAATAAGGGTTGCAATGGGTGGGTATCAAATTAGGTGAAAAAGCATTTACTTACCAGGCTTGCCTGTTTGTTTTGCAAGCAAAGGGCAAGAAGCAACAGAAAATGGAAGCAAAACAGATAATCAGGGCAGTTGTTAGGAAAGCAGGGAAAAAAAAAAAAAATCAATTGCAACAACCCGGAATGCAGAAAGCACAGAAATCCCTTTTCGTTCTGAATTCTGAACAGTCGATATTTGAACTTAATGAAATATAGTCTCTTTAGTATCACATGATGAGAATGAACAGTGAGGGCAGGACAGATGTTACACTGACATAGAGCATTTGTGGAGGTTAAATGGAAGCCAGGGAGCCAGGCGGGAGCCAGGAGAGGCTAGTGGAGGTGGAGTGGAAGCTGGTTTTAACCTCAGAATGCTGTTACATTTATTCTGGGCCCTGAACTGCCCAGCTCTCTGAGTTTGCCCTGTGTGGGGCAGGGAAGGCTGCGTGGGTGAGTGGGAACGAGAAGAAAGAGACAGGATCCAGATGAGAAACATGGGTGGGTTTCCTGCTCAGAAAGAAGGCAGGTCCCGCCCACAGCTACAGTGAGTCCCAGCCGTGCTGCAGCCCCACACTGTCCTGAAATCAAGGGCCCTGAAATCAACAGGGGCCCCAGTCAGCGACCTGCAGTAATGACCAGGGATGACACGCACAGACGGGCCACCGTGCACTGAGACACCCGCTCTGGGAACGTGGATGACGAAGAGGACAGTCAGTGGCAATGGGGACTCACAAAGGGGCGCCACCAGAGTGGCTTCCAGCTGGGGATGTTGGGGGCTGGCAGAGCCACCAAGAGGGTGCTCAAGCACCCCCAAACAGGAAATCGCTCAAAGCGGGCGACCTTAGAGCTCTGGAAGAGATGGACCCTCAGGTCAAACACTCCAGGTCTCTTGGGAGGGGATAGGATTGGGTGTGCGTGGCCTTAATCCCTGGAGTCAGGGTTCCACACGCTCCTCAGATGGTCTAGAAGTGAAAACACTGTTCTAACGACCATCGCCTGCAGATACACAGCAAGGAAAGCATCAGAGGGGAACAAGCTTTCTGTCCCCAGTTACGGCGACCACGTAAGGACAGGCCACTTACGTCAACTAGAGATTCTGACTCTCGTCAGTTTTCAAGAGGGAAGTGTCAGCTTCTATCAAACTGCCAGTCGAACAAGTAAGTTAGGCTGCTGTGGGCAGCCTGCTGTCAGGGCAAAGGCCCACGTTCTCTTCAACACTGGCCTAACCGTCATCGTCAAGAATAAAAATTAAAATGTATGACTCCAAGGTGTGGAAGGATGCTTCTAGATGAGCCAGGCAGGTCTGAGTGATGCTTTCGTGTCCCAACTCCAGGAGGTGGAAAGGTCTCATTCAGCTCACTAAACAGTGTATACTGGAAGATATAAATACTTCCTTCTGAACACTTTCAGCAGCACTTTCAGTTCCAAGAGTTTTTTTTTTAATCTCATCCATATGTATCCATAAATTTTTATGCCCATTTAACAAAGAGGTTTCATTTAATAAAAAACATACACCATGAGGCTGATCCTTAAAAAAGATCCCAATGGGCTTTCCCCTGAGCTCTAGGAGAAATGGCCTTTATTATAGTAAACCAAAATGAAAGCTTTTTTGAAAGGAAAACACTCAATAGGCAGCTTCTTCAGTGTTCCCAAGGCTCCTGTCATGCTTATCTTGGGACAAAAGCTAGAGGTATGGTGTGACTCATATGATGAGAAGTCACCAGCTGAAACAAGCATCAAGTTGGGACACAGAAACTGTGGTCTGCAGCAAGCACATGTCCTTAGGAGTAAAAAAAAAATTTAAATCCAGTATCATGGACCTAAGCAAATGAATAAATAAGCAAAAATTCCACACCTGACCCCAGAGTCTTAACAGCATTTCTGAATAGTGATCATCAGTGAAAAATCTTGGGCTTGGCACTTCTGCAAGGTCTTTTCTCGATTTTTCTTTAAAAGCAGAAGAGCCAGTTACTTGAGGTCTGGTTACTTGAGGCCTTCTTTCATTGCAGGCCAAAGTAATCCGTCACTCCTGGCTGCCAGGGATGCTGTGTTAAGACAGTTTCTGAGGCAGTATCCAACCTCAGGAAGAAAGAGCAGTGATCAGTTAATAGGGGCAGGCAGCTGGGCTGTCACATGTTCTAATATTCCTTGTCCTGGACCCTGTGTAAAGGCCAGTGGGGTATTTTTTTTTTTTAAGTGCATCTAATCTATATTAGGGTTTAGTGATTTGATGTTAGAGATCTAATTCTCTCTCATGAGCAAAAAAGCCCCCAAACATCCTAGGAACCACCCCAATTTTTGGTTGGGGTTGGGCCCCATGAGATGGACTATCCTGGCTGGGTCAAATGGTGACCATCAAGGTGATGGCCATGGCTCCCCAATGCATACTAAGGGACGTGTGGGCGGGTGTTTCCAGGAGGTCCCCAGACTCACCGCCTGCAGCAGAGCCTCGTTCTGGGAGGCTCTGGTCCCCCCGCAATGGGCTTCATGCTCTAAGAGGAGCCTGAGAGGAACACACTCTGGGTCTCTACCTTCAAATCCCTCCCCACAGTTCAGAAACCTCAGGGCGGGCCTGAGCCCCTGACAGTGAAGATGCTCACCTATCATCTGGGCAATGGTCTTCTCATACTCGGCCACGATTTTCCTGTAAGAGAAGTAGAAACAGGTTGGTACTAAGACCACACAATGGTTTTTACTTTCACGTGGGTGCCCATGCGCTGGACATCAACAGCCTGAGCACTGTCCAAGAGGACAAGTCCTTTGGGTCCCAGGTGGCTCAGAGGCCGTGGGTCCCCTCCAACCTCAGCCCTCTCCTTGCACACCCAGTGCTCCTAGTGCACGACTCTGAACACATCACTCCCTTGTATAATACAAAACACTCTGTGTCTCTCCACTGCTCATTGAGAAAAAAAATAAGGCCAAAACTTCAGCCTGATAGTCAAAGCTTTCTGTAACCTAAGCCTGATCTTCATCAATTGTACCTCCTTCCATGCCATCCTGTGGACACAGTGATTCAGTGATAGCAAATGATTTCTTATCTGCTCTGAGCTTTCTTGCCTCTGTGGCCTTGAACAAGGTTGTTCCCTTCCCCTCTATCTCCAGCTGTCAGAATCTGTTTCTCAAGGTCCAATTCAAATGCTCTCTCCTCCAAGAAGTCTTCCCTGATTTCTCTTTAGAACCCAAGAACATTTTCTTTTTTTTTTTTTAATTTGGCTTTGGTCAAGTCACTTAACCTCTCTGAGGCTTCAAACAGGGCTGACCATCCCCTTAAGGGCTGTGGGGAGAAACAGATCGTGTGTCTCTAGACAAAAGTACAGTGCTTGGCACACAGCAGGTGCTTTCCATGTGGAAGACATCATACCTCTATGACTATATGCAGAAAATGAAAATAAATCACTCAAGTGAAATTTGGAAGACACTCTAAATGTTTATCCATTGAGACTGGTGAAATTAATTGTATTAGACCCTCATAAGGACTGTCAAACAATTGAACAATAAGATTGAGATGTATAAAAATCTAAGTTATCTTAAGTTAAAAAAGAATGTAGGGTCATGTACACTTCTATACTACACTAAAGAAAAAAGGACATTATACTGATACCTTAACACATTTGGCATCAGAAATGCAAAAGTCTAGGAAGGATACCCCTGAAATGGTACATAGCGGTTACCTGGCTATGGAACCAGAGGCTGAGTGGGAAGGAGATATGTTTTTCATTGTAGGTATATTTTGTTGTTGTTCAGTCACCAAGTTGTGCCCGACTCCCTGCGACCCTACAGGCTGCAATGCGCCAGGCTTCTTCAATCATGTCGACTGAGTCGGTGACGCCATGCAGCCACCTCAGCCTCTGCTGCCCCTTCACCTCTGGCCCATAATCTTTCCCAGCATCAGGGTCTTGCCCAATGAGTGCATTATTTAACTCATGCTCATGGTATTTTAATAATCGTAATATACTAAGAATCCTCGTGGAATAAAGAGTAACTTCTATAGAGGACACTGTTCATGGGACCACACCAGTTCTAGCTGTTATCAAACCACAGGTAAGCATTCCCCAGGTAACCAGGAAGCCCGAGCATCACAACTGACCTCATTTCCATCACTTCCCGCCTGCTTTCTTCATATTTATCTTTCCACTCTGACACCTCTCTCTCCTTGGTTATGATCTAGTATCGGGACGAAGAAGAGGAAAGGTTAGTCCCAGATGAGTCCATTCTGACGTGAGCAATTCACAGACCGAGACAAGGAGACATGAACAAACACGGGATTAAAACCTGCTGCACCAAACAATTATTGTACTGAGAGAATTTCCCCAAGCGTGACAGAAATAAGCCATACACTAGACTTTCACAATGCCCTTGGAGAGCAACAAAAACGTGTGTGCTTTTTTTTTTTGTTATAAATCAAACGAGGCCCACAAAGGCTTATTAAACAATAGTGTCCAAGATCAAAACCCATGGTTTGCTACCTATATCTGCTGGCAATGGTCAGAGGAGAAGGTCTGTGTCCAGAGATGCTGGCTTTGTGGGCCATGGGGACGTATGTTTGTTTACAAGTGGCAGAATGGGAGCTATTCGCAGGCACCCAGAGCTGGCCCTGCCTTCTCGGGGCCACAGTACCTCTGCCCTGGCGATCTGGAGGGCGGAGTCCAGGTCGGGCTGCTGGAACAGAAGGCCTGCGGGTTTCTCCACCTCGGCTGTCCCGATGCGGGAATACAAGGCTGTTTTGGAGATGGAGACATCCGGTGGGTGAGCAGCTTCTCTCTGTGGAACGGTTTTTAATTTTAAAAAGTGACCATCACGCTTCTGACAAAGAGAACTGCATTCATCCTTTCACGAATGGGTCGGTTGTATGGTTTTGAAACAAAGAACATCGAAAGTATGAGAAAATGCTAAGACTAATAAACGGGGGAATGCCGGATACAATCTACAGCAGTCTTATCATTTTGCACTGCACAGGCTGACAAAGAGGCTGGCAGCGGAGGCACCCCCAGCTCCCGGCCCTGGAGTCAGGCATGTCTAGTGCCTGTTTATCACTGCTGTTTATCAGACACAGGCACTTAGCCACAGCGAGTGTTTACCAAGGCCACCTTCCAGCAGGCACCACTTCCCAAATAAAAGCCTGACGGTGAACAACGCTGAATTCTACTCTACGTTTGCCTCATTTTGAATAACCACAGATCTGATGGTTTGGTGAGACTGTCCACATTTTAATTTAGGGGGCATCGGTTAGCTCTCTTTGAAAGTATATAAGTCATACAAAGTTTTAAGATCTACTGTAGACGTCCAGCAATGTCACCTTCAGTGAATGAGTTTCTGGATGCCAAAAGGTAAGCGTTACACTGGAGTTCAATGGTGTCAATGGGAAAATAGAATATTGGATTACTGACAATATCCATGTGCGCAAATGTGTGCGAATAAGACCCTCGACAAGCACTGGGATTCCCCACCGCCCACAACTGACACTGGACAGTCCCCAGGGAGGTCTACACTGACTATTCTTCCTTCTGCACAAACGCTCAGCCGTTTCCAACACACTTGAAATGCAATGTTAGGAACATCACCAACCAGCGCAGCAGGGTTGTCAATCTAGCTCTACTGCAAAGAAATGCCAAACCAATCACACTCTCAGTCCCATTCATTAACCTCCTGGCCCGTCGTGGTTGCCAAGGCAAACCTCCACCCTGGTTACTACAGTCTGATTCGATGCAAAGCAGTGGTGGTCCAATGGGAGGAGGGCAACTGCTTCTTCCTTGGGAAACGAGTAGAAGAAACGGAGTCGTGAACAGAACAGTGATGTAGAAGAAAGAAATGTGGGGATGGAACAGTGAGGACTTATCATGTAGGTGGAAGCAGAGATTAAAGAACCAATAGTAAGTGGGAAAGGAGTGACCTGAAGGTGCTTGAGCACAACCTCTCTCTTCAATCATGGGAACAGGTACGCCTACCCTACTGTGGCCTCAGAGACAAGGAACCTGAGACAGCTCGGAAAACGCAGGTAGAAGCTTAATGGATAGGACTGGAGGTCACGGGGTTAGGACTAGTTAGTTGTACACATGCACGATGAGCTAAGTGGTTTATGTTCTCCTGGAAGCAAGCGTCTGCTGTGTGGCTGTCACACCCCAGCCTGATCGTGGGTATCTGAGTTAACTCTCACGTGCAGCCAGAACGACTGCTGCTCAGAGGGGAGAACACAGTTTTGTTCAACCAGACATTAGGGACGCCCACTCGTCAAATGGAATGCCAGGGTCCTTCAGCCTCAGGTCCTAAAGGTATTCTGTGGCCGGACATTTGAGCAGAACAGCTAACAGCCAGAGCTAACAGCTGTCACGAGCAGGCAGACTGACCTCTTAGAAGAAAGAGGGCCACCAGATTGGAGGGCAGAACCTCTCCTGTCTAGGGGTTAATCTGTGATGTCTGCAGCGTTTTCAACATTCTGCTTGTCAAAGGGAAACTTCTCAGGAAGTAAATGGAAAATTATAATGGCATCAAGACTCAGTACTTACATTTATCATGAAAGTTCAAAAACATAAAATTCTGAAGAGAATTAAAAAAAAATTGTTCCTATCAGTTAAAATAATGTGTTCTTTGAAAAAAAAATCAGAATAAAATTTCAAAATGGAAAGAACATTCCGGTCCCTCTGATGATGAAAAAAATGAGAATCTAAATAAGATTTGGCCAAATCATTTCCCAGAATGAGATTCAATTCTGACTCCAAATAAACCAGCTCTCTGAAGTGGAAGAGAAAAATGAATGAAAACTAATTTTACTGTACTGGGCAGAAATGAAATACGATCAATGCAGGAATTAATGACTTTGAAGCTGCCTCATGTCCTTTGTAAAAACAAGGACGAGGATGAAAAACAAACAAGAGGATGAGCTTTCTGAGTAAATGCAAATGGTTACTAGCGAAACAGTGATTCACCATCGCCAGTCATCCTGGCCACCTGTGTTTTCAATAAAGAAACGATGACTTCCAGAGTCCATCTGAATTATCACCCAAGTAGCTGCATGTCAATGAAATTCAAGATACACACCCTGGTTTTTTGTTACAACCAAGGATTGTTTTAAACTGGAATTAATAGCTCTGTCTCTTCCTGGTATTTTAAGATCAGACTTAGATTAAGGTGTATTTCTCTCACATAATCTCTCACTTGCTACTTTAGAGTTGCCAGGAAGCCCCTAAAATAGCAATTTAAAGTGTGAAATGGCCATGACTCAGACCACATGGGACTGACTATAGAACTGACGTCCATGCCTTCAATCCTCTCCCTCGAACCCTGATCCCTAGGGGGACCCCTGGGGCACGGTCACCCCAGTGAGACCTACAGACATGCCTGGGGTCCTTCTGGCCTTGCAGCCAGGGGTTGCAGGCCCTGCCCCTCACCCGGGCTCACAGTCCCCCTCGTGGCCAATTAATCCCCTGTTGCCAGGTTTATGGGAAGGTGCCATGTCCGGGACCAAGGCAGGATTGCTGTCCCGTGGAACCGGGTGGCACAGCAGTGAGAGAGCACGGGAGTGGGGCCCAGGAGATGAGACCAGGCCATGGGCCAAGGTCATGGAGCATGGACACAGGCTGGACACTTGGGGGTGTCTGGGCCACACGGTGCCAGGTCAGGCAGAGAGCAGCCTCACCCTGCTGCTGTGCTACCCAAGTCTGACAACGGGCGGTCTCGAGCTCAGGATGACAAACAAGAGGAAGGGAGTTGATACGTGCCCTTAATCCACTCTCAGAGGAGGCACCGCCAGCGCCAACTGGCCACTCCATCCCAGTGGGTCAAGACACGGCCTCAGAAAAGAGGGTGGAACAAATTGAGAGAGTAGCTGACATATATTCACTACCATGTACAAACCAGATAGCGAGTGGGAAGCTGTAGAGCATGGCTCAGTGCTCTGACCCAGAGGGGTAGGATGGGGGGCAACGGGAAGGCAGGCTCAAGAGGGAGGGAATATATGTATACTTATAGCTGATTCATGGTGTTGTAGAGCAGACAGCAACACAACACTGTAAAGCAATCATCCTCCAATTAAAACATATATTAAAAAAGCATGCATTAAAAAATAAATTTAAAAATAAAAAAATATAACATATTCTCCCTTTAAAAAAATAATAAAATTTCTGGGGAAAAAAAAAGGCATGGCCTTATCCCTTAACATTAGGCTGCAGGCGATGACCACAAATCCTTGCAACTGGGCAGTAAGCTGAAACCCATGTGCGAGCCCTTTGTCACTGCTCTTCAGATGGTCGCTGTGGGTTTGAGGCATCATGTGGGGGGCCCTGGACACAGCAGGAGAAAGGCACCCTAGGATATCAGGCTGCTCAGCAACCACACAACTGCCCCAGACCTGATTCCTCCTTTTCCTGCTGCGACAAGCCAGGTCTCTGCCTTCATTGGCTAGGACTCCTGCAGGAACCATATACTAGGAGTAATGCCGTTTCCTGCCCAGAGGAGCCTCTTTCTAGGACTTCCTCTGGCCCCAAAGCTTGCCATTTGTATGATCCCTGTTCCTAAGTTACCCAGATACAGCCTTCATTCTTTATATAGGGTCCCCCTCTTTCCAAAAGGCCAACAGCTTTAGGGGCCACAACCAGCGTCTGTTACACATACAAATGCAATCCGTCCCTGAGTCCTGCGGCCCTTGGAAAGCCATGCGGATGGGACTCCGAGGTTCTGTCCATCCTGGTTCTTGGTGAATTCAGGGCCACGGCACCGCAGAGCCAGGGACCGGTCAGACCTACCCCCAGGAGGACACCACACTGCCAGAAGCGTGTGGAAGGAAAACAAGTTGGAGTCTGACACCCCAGCCCCTGGAGTTTCCCTCATTTCTAACTTTTTCTGACTAATGAGGAGAAGGAAACCCCACTGCAATCCCTGGGAGCCTGGCTTTGCTGACCCTCAGTCTAAAGGGAAACACGAGTGAAGCTGCTCCAAGGAGCGACCGGAAATCACCCCCGTCATATTTCACAATGCTTTTCATCCCCTCGGTGTGAGTTTGTTTTTTTTTTTTTTTTTCATTCTGAGAGATTTCATTTTGTGTGAGCCACAGTTTAAGACCACGCTGCCAAAAAGACGGGGGCTGTGTCACTTGCAGCTGAAATATATGGGCAGCAAAAAGAGCCAATTGGATATACGGCTGCTGTTTTCTCTTCCTATATATCAACAGTTTCCAATGCACTAAGGGATTATCAAGCATCTCACGAACAAGAAACCCAGAGGGACCTAATTGGGTTCAGACAAATGGATCACCCTAGGCTAATTAACTATAGGAAAGAGCATCTATCTTCCATGGGCCAAGGTCCCTAGATAATAGACTTCTTACAAAAGCGGTACAAGTTCCTACGGTGGAGGAAAATACTCCTCATACTCCAAGACCCTGTGGAATCTTTTAACACGCCCTTCTGGAATATGGAAAGAGGGAGCGGGTGCTGTCTCTCCAAACTACACTCAGGAGATTCACGTCACAGTATTTTCTAAATCAGAACCAGGACACATGGTCTGAGAACAGGCTGTAACTGCCTGGGAGTCAACTGCTAGCCATCTCTGAGAAAGCAGGCAAGGGTACCACGCAGTTCCAAGCACTTCATAGTCAATAAGAACTACTTAGAACATGATTCTGCCACAAACTTCTGGACAAGAATAAACTGTATTCATAGTGAGCAAACTTTAAGCAATTCATTCTGTGTTTAAGCCACTAACCAAGAATATCAAGAAATAAACCTAAGAGGGAAAAATTCCTAACTGCATAATGTATTCTAAAAATCTCATTTCACAGAATTTTAACACAGGTTTATGAGTTGGCCACAAGAACAAGGAAACCAACAATTAGACTTTACGTTCCTGTCTCGACTCTAGGTCCAAATGTTCCTGGTATGGACATCCATGGGGAGACATCTCAAGAGATGTATCTGAAAGAGGGGGGTCCCTGTTTGGCTCCAGGGGGACCACATGCAGGGGGCCCTCAAGGCAGGAGCAGCGTGAATTCCTGATCCTGTATCCAGGATGAGAGATGGTCCTGTTGCTAGGCGAGCTGTCGCTTGAGATGGACGGGCAACAGGCTCCCATCCGGAGATGTAAGCACCAGCTCTCAGAAAGCCAGTGAATCACCATCAGGCTTTGGGCTGGCTCCCAGGCTCCGTTTTCCCCCTGTGTAAAACGGGACCTGGGCCTGCCGTATGAGGAGAGATGCTGGGAGCGTCTCATTGGGAAAGAGAGGCCCCAGTAAAGGTCAGCGCCCATTCACTGATCGCAGGCTTACTGTGCGCCACGCACGGTGCCACTCTCTGCACATCACCTACTGTCCTCACAGCTAGCTTGCTATGAGCCTCTTGACACAGATGGAAACCCTGAGGCTCACCCACTGGTTCAAGGCCGCAGAATGCACTGGGGCCCAGTTCTTGTCTAAGTGGGCTGCCACCTGGGGGTTGGGTGTGGGGGAGGGAATGAGGAGGCTTCTCAAACTCCAAGGGCACCCGTCAGCCCTGGGGGTGGGCTGAACCTCCGTGGACCACGTGCTGTATTGCACAGCAACAGTAACTCATCCCAACTGTTGAGCAAAATGACTCCAAACTTGGAAGCCAGCAAAACAATCTCTGCAGGCACTGTCGACATCATATTCTCCTCTAGAGAAAGGCTGGCAAACTACAATGAGAAAGCAAAAGTATGAGTCGCTCAGTCGTGTAGGACTCGTTGCGACCCCGTGGACTGTAGCCCACAGGCTTCTTTGTCCATGGGGATTCTCCAGGCAAGAAGAGTGGAGTAGGTTGCCATTCCCTTCTCCAGGGGATCTTCCCAATCCAGACATCAAACCTGGGTCTCCTGCACTCCAGGCAGATTCTTTACCATCTGAGCCAAACTACAGGGTGTGGGCCTAATGGCCTAATGCCATTTCCTGTAAAAGGTTTTTACCGGGCCCCGCCAGAGCCATTCATCCAGTGCTGTCCACTGCTGCTCTGGCAGAGCTGCAGAGTCGAGTAGCTGTCAGAGATCAGATAGATAACCGCAAAGCCTCAAACATTACACTCTCTACTTGCAAAAAAGGATAGCTTTTTTGTAATCCTCTTGACCCTGACCTAAGGGTCATCTGACATGTCAAGAAGGTCTTGTTTTCACCTATTTACTATTTCACCTATTTATCAGGGTCTGGTCTCAGTATAATCATTAGTATTATTCTATAATAACTATAGAAAACAGAAAAGCTACAAATTACTTTTCATCAACAGAGAAGCAAATGATTTCTGTAGGAAGAAAAAAGAACTTCAAAGGTTAGGATTTATCTGTCCTGTTTAACTATGAATAGAACTAACCAGTTTCATATCTAACTTTGCGATCTGATTCCAGTTTCCTCCCTCCTCTGACTGTACATGAGTTTCTCGTACTTTCCTCCATTCAACCAGCTTTACCACCCACCCTGCTTGGTTCCTCCCTAACTGAGTGGACCAGATCTTAAGACATGCACTCAGCGTGTACTTATGCATGAGATACGCCTTTAGCTTTTAGGAGATATCCTTTGTCGAACACCTGCCTGGCCGCGGTTAGCAAAGAAGCTTCTGGACCACACAACATTCTTAAGAGGCAGCACACAGCAGCAGCAAACCGGTACCTTGGTGTCCTGGCGGCTACGGGCAGCCAGGGCGATCTGCCTGGCCAGCTTCAGGGCTTCTATCCGCATGATGGCAAACTCTAGCTCCTCCTGCCGGAGGAGCGGGGAATGAGCAGACCACAGGGAAAATGCAGCGAGACAGGACGGAAATGTTTGTCCACATCCAAGAAACGAATGGGCCACGTGAATGTGTCGTAACAGGTACTCGGGAAAACACACGCACTGGCTTTCTTTCACAATTAACACCTCAGCAGATCATGAAATAGGTGCTTAATTTCCTTTTTTTTTTGTTTTGTTAAATCACCCTTTGCAATGTCTGTCAGAAGTATTATGCCATCAAATATGAAGTGATTTTTAAAACAGGATCAGAATTTTTAGGGCACTGTTTCCTTCGATTTCTCTCCTTTTGTTCATTTCATGTAAGGTTGGCCAACAATTTCCATGAGTGGCTCTGCATCTCTCTAAGGACTATAAGCCATCTCTCTAGGTTTGCTCTGCACGTCCCAGTCTAGGGGAATATCAAATTAAGTGGTCAAATTTAAAGCGCAGGATAGAGAGAATGGTTTTGGTTCCAGATGCGAGACCTGAGTCCAGATGTTATCTCAATGGGGGTCTGAGATAATCTCATATATATAAACAGCCTGGCTCACTGGTGAGCTAATACCCTTGGTTCCATCAATAAATCACAAAAAGCTGCTTTTGGGGCTATCAAGACATCTGAAAAATGACTGTTTGGATCCAATTTCCAAATTGAAATACAAATGGTTTGTTCCATATGGAACGACACGATTTATATCACTCTGGCGTCCCGGGTAGAGAACGCCACATACATCAGTCTTGGAGGGGAAGCGATTCCATCTGGAACATTCACGGCAATGCTCCATGAACTCCTGCCTCGTGGCTTTTGGAGTTCGGAGATTCATTCTCTACTGAGGTTTTTGACAAACTCCCCCAAAGTCACACATGGGCTACAAACCTGAAGTTTCTGAGCAAAGACTGGGGGGTTCTTTTCTGCTAAGTCGGGCTCCAGATAGTCAAGCGCACCACAGAGAGAGGCTGGATGAGCTAGCCTGCTGAGGAGGGCGTCAGCAGAGGCAAAGGAGCCCTCGGGAGCTGTCTGAAGGCCGGCAGAGGAGGACACAGAGGAAAAACAGAGGAGACAGAGTGATAGCTTCTGAGCAAGGACCACCCATCTATCGGCTGAACATTTCTGCCGTAAGGCCAAAGAGAGTATCAGGTGCCAATACCTCCCTCTTCATCTGGACGGATGTCCACATGCTGACGACGGGCATCTCGAGACTGACAGGCCCAACCCCCTCCCCCAAAGCACCATCTTAGGGTCCTTCCCCACCCCCACACCACCCCCACTCCATAACCAGTTGCTGGGAGGACAGCTGTCCTTAGTTACTTGAAAACCTCAGCAGGTGGGAGACAAGCTAGCTGATGGGGATTCCAAACGTAACATAACTCATCAGGAAAATACCTTCCAGGGTAAATATCGAAAGTAAGGTTTTGGTAAAAGTTTATTTTCTAAATAATGGAAAGATGCTTTCAAAAGGAAAAGATCAGAAAGACTTCAAAATCAGAAGCCAACTTGGCAGAAAGTTGAATTAAACATGAGTCCCTCATGATGTCTATTTGAAAGATGCTCTGAGTCCTGTCTGGACCATGTTTTTGCTCATAATTATCTTTCCAGTGTCCAACAGCCAGACACACAGTAGGTGCTAAATTAAGTACTTGATGCATGAGATAAATGAACGTCTACTCATCCAGAACAACAAGGTAACATACTAAGTCAATGGCCTCAAACCCTCATAGGGATTGCGAGGGGGGAGGTAAAAAAAGCAAAAGAAAATTCATCTAGAAGGATGACCCACTTTAGATGTGTGGAGGAGGTTGGGGGCGGGGCCTTGAGCTCAGGTCTATTCGCTCTGAGAAAGCCCCACAGGGCTGGGGAAGGAAGGGGTGTTAAGTCCTGGTCTATACACAGAAGGCACTTCCCATCACCAAGGCCCAGGAGAACCAACTGTCTCTCAAAAGGAGAGCATTTACCTGCTCCACCATTCTCTGCCCTCTGCCGGAGAAGACTGAGAGGTAGGATATAGATGGATGACAGCTCCAAAGCCACAGTCCAGCTGGAAGGGGCTGGAAGTGGAAAGTTAATAACCCTGACAGCAAATAACGCACTTAGGTGAGAACTGCAAAACCACCCTGGTGAGGACAGAGAGCCTTCCTCTGATCATTACGGGGTGGGATGACCTAGGCTAGCTTCCAGCCCCATGCCCAGTACCAGGCACACAGTGCTTTAAAGACCTGGCCCGAGCAGTGATGGAAGCCCACCGGTCCTGGGTTCATCCACAGTGATCTCGGGTCCCTCCGACCCCACTTACAATTTCCATCACTTCTGACGCGGTGCCCAAGGCCATGGCCTCCAGCTCTTTCTGGGAGGACTTCTCTGGCAACTGCAAGTGTGGCTCCTGGTTGGGGGCCAGCCCTCGTGCAACGGGATGTTGGATCTTTGCCCCAGTATTCACAAGGGCTTCAGTCTCCTCGAAACTTGAGCTGAGGAAGAAAGGGCATCTTTAGAGTCTGCACCGGAAACCCCACCAAAATCAGCCAGGATTCCTCGACTAATATGCCAAGGGATGCTGGACTTTCAGGGTTATAGTCCCCCAGGAAAATGGACAGGTCTTAGACAGTCAAGGGGCCTGCTGGCTGAGCGGAGGGTGGTCCAGTCCCACCCTAAGGCCTGCTGACACGGTAGAACCAGAAGTACAGATGCCATCTAGCTAAGGACACACAGTGTGAAAGTATTAATTGCTCAGTCGTGTCTGACTCTTTACAACCCCATAGACTGTAGCCCACCAGGTTCCTCTGTCCGTGAGTTTCTCCAGGCAGGACTACTGGAGTGGGTTGCCATGCCCTCCTCCAGGGGATCTTCCCAACCCAGGGATTGAACCCAGGTCTCCTGCATTACAGGCGGATTCTTGACTGTCTGAGCCACCAGGGAAGCCCAAGGACACAAGCTCTGGAGTTAAGCAGACCACTAGGCCCCTGGCTGTGCACCTCAGGAGGAGAGATTAGGGGCTATAACTTAGTGAAGATCAAGGGAGAAGCCGCCTGCATGGGACGCACGTTGACGCCGTGCCGGTCACAAGGCACCATGACTGCTGCTGTGATAAGGTCATCATTCATTCTCCCCGCTCCGGGCAGATTTTGGAGTAAGTGTGGGAAGTCAAAGCAAGCACTTTCACTCCTGCTCCGTGACCGGGCCAGCAGGGAAGGGCAGGAAGGTCCCAGTCTCAGCATGAAACCCCACCCGCACCCGACCCAGCACCACACAGCTCAGAACCGGACCCTGACAAAGGCTTACATTCACATCTTATTAACAATCAACATTTATCAGGCACTTTATTTGTGCCAGGCCTCGTGACCAGTGCTCTCCTTACAGCATCTCCGTTCACTCCCCCTGATGACTTTTTGGACAGGGACCCCTAGCCCCGTCCCCAATGGGGGATGCCTGTAAGACTGAGTGCCTCAATTCATTTTCATAAAATCCCTACAAGGTCAATTGCATTCCTTACTCTCACTTTACAGATGAGGGAAGTGCAGCCCAGGAGGGCTCAAGTGACCAGTGAGGACCAGGAGTGGGACTGCAGCTCGGAATGCTCCAGCATGCCGCCTCCCCACGGCACAAATCACAGAATCAAGCGGTGTGTGTGCTGGGAGGTGATGCGAGGGCTGTACACGTTCAGTTGGTTAAAGGACCCCAGCTCAGTCCAAAGGGCAGCCAGGGACAAACCCGCTGCATCTGCATCAGAGTGGACACCGAGATGGAGACGGGGGCTGCGTGTGTGCAAATGAATCGAGGTCGGGAGAGAAGTGTACGGCTTAGAGGCCGGGGACCTCCCTCCCAGGGCATCACAGCAGCCATACCCTGAACACGGCGTTGGAGACTCGGACATCCGGACGGGGGGAGACTTGACCGGGCTCTCCTGAGACGTGTCGAACATAAGGTACAAGGCCTGCTTCTTCGGGGCGTCGTTGTCCTGCTGCCGGGATCAAAGTCACATGTCAGCTCAGCCACCGTGGCCTGAATGTGCTACCGAGACGAAAACCAGGGCGCACTTTGATGGGGACAGCTAACTGGTCAGGAAGGAGCCTTCCTTTCTCTCCAGCCACCCGCAAGAGAGGAGAAAGTGGTACCGGCTAGGAGAGAGGAGGCGCGGATGGCAGGAAGGGGAAGGCGGAAAGAGAAAGTGCAACTCCACCCAGGGGGCATGTTTCCGGGAAGGATTGACTGCGATGGGGTTGGTGTGCGACACGCTCACTGCTGCTCGGCCACTGCCTTTAGTGGCCATCCTCTCTGGGTGCACAAGCACGCTGGCCACCCGGGATAAACAGAGGGGTCGGAGAGAGCCCGCCCAGGTGTTGCCCACAGTTGAATGGGGGGACACGGGCGTGATGGACTAGTGTGATCAGCGTCACCATCAAGGTTCACTGACTTACAGCAACTGTGGTTTAGAAGCAGCGACCCCACATCTACAAACTACGCAGAGAAAGAAACAGAAGAGCAACGAGTCTGGGATCCTGAGTGTCGCACAAGCGCCACCCCTCCCCCCCTCCCCCGGCATCGCCACGCCCCGGTGAGTGTTGCCTGAAAACAGCACAGCGCAAGAGCTCGTGCTCAGGACCGAACGCCCGGGGGCAACACATATGAAGCCAGGGAAGGCAGCCGCCCATCATAGTGACTCAAAACGAAAAAGGAATGGGGGAGAAACTTACTGCTCAAAGGGATCATCTTCAATTACAGAAAGCAGTTAGTCGGAAGAAACCAGATCATGGTACACCTTAAAAACAACCATTCCTGCTCAGACTAGCTCTTTCTCAGCCAGAGGACCTAATTCTGCAGGAAGTCTAACAGCATCCTATCATTTTCTCCCTGAAAATGGCATCTGAAGTGGACTGAGACAAACCTCAACCCCATCCCCCACTCCAGCCCCGGGTCACTAAACTGAGCCCAAAACAGGGTGGAGAGCAAGTCCCCTGCTGGCTGGAGGCAGAAGAACTTACAGGTAAGGAGGAACCGATTTTCTCCATGTATTCGATTTCATAGGAGTTTCTGTAATCCAACTCTGCAAAAGAAACAAAAGGAGAGGTGAGCACCAGAGAGGGAAAAACGAAAACAAAAGATTTATTTGGCTGGGCAAGGTGGGGCCTGGAACAAGGCCTTAAGCTTTCTGAGAATGTCCACTGACTGAGATTTCCAATACAGTCAAAAGGGGAGGCTTGCCTTAGCTATTTTCAGACAAGTGGTAAACCTCTTACCATAAAGGGGCTTCAGCCACTTGGGAGTCTGAGAGAGTCCCACAGGAATTAAATGTCAAAACCAAGCACGGATTTGACTGGGAAAAGATCCGAGCATCCTGCACTGAGTTTTCAGATCAGAGCGTGCGTACCCTCTGGGTGTCTGGGTGTTGCTTTCTCTGAAAGTCTCAACTGCGGTTCAGGGAATCTCCCCAAGTCCTGGTGAAATTTTGGAACTGGACCCGAGCTGCCTGTCTGGTTGATGGAAGCAAGGGGGAAGAACAGGGCTGCTACAAGAGAAGCTCTGCAAGTCGCTTAGAACATTCCCCCCAATTCTGCCAGTACCAAGGGGCTGGTCTGAATCAAATGTTCAGACACAAAGACTATTAAAGTCCAATTTGGTGGAGTAATGGCCTATTTCAAGTTGACAGGAGACTTTAGGCTACAAGGAAAACTCCAGATACTCTCACTGGAGACTAGAAATCCCACTGCCTGCCTTGGCTCCCAGGCAGTTACAGATGGAGACCCAGCTCTGCCACTCCATCCAAGTCCCTGTCTGGTGAATGGACTCTGAGCACCTACTCAGTGCCTGACTGTGCAGGGCATGGTGGATACCGTAGTGAACAAGAGAGAAGAGGACCCTATTGTCACAAGAACCCCAATCCACAGCTCTTTTCCACCTAAGAAGAAAAGCTAGACATGACATGACCCACTCAGAAAGCAAGAGTGTCAATGGCAATCCCTAAAGCCCAATGCCTTAATTTTTTTAAATAAAAAATAAACAGAAATAGCAGCAGTTCTTCTGGTTTAAAGTCCATCATTCCTACATATTCATAAGCATATTCAACAGAAGGGATCGTTTTTAAATGATCCTTTAAATATGAGCTTTAAAATGAAATATATCCAGGACTTCCTGGTGGTCCAGCGGTTAAGACTGCAGGAGGTATGGGTTCGATCCCTGGTCAGGGAACCAAGACCCTGCATGCTGTGAGGCAAGGCCAAAAAAATAATAAATAAGGGATTTCCTCAAAGACTTTCTCAAAACCTGCAAGTGTGTGTGGTTTTGGCTGAATCAACTGCAGTAGGACTTCTTGGTGGTCTGGCGGTTAAGACTGCAGGAGGTATGGGTTCTATCCCTGGTCAGGGAACCAAGACCCTGCATGCCGTGAGGCAAGGCCAAAAAAATAATAAATGAGGGATTTCCTCAAAGACTTTCTCAAAACCTGCAGGTGTGTGTGGTTTTGGCTGAATCAACTGCAGTACTTAACCCCGTGGATGACTTTTCAGGAATCTCTGGGATGAAGCAAATGCATCTTTCTGGCAGGCGTGACCTGCTCACGGGAATGGAGATGGTTTTGTGGATTAACGGCCAGAAAGACCTCACACATCCTGAAGGCACTGACTTGTGCATCACTGGGGAAGAACACAAAATAAGCCGAACCGCATGCTGGGCAGGAGCTCAGTGTTTGTAACCGTGCTGTGAATCTGTCCCCAGGGTCTGCCTCAACTGAAGACACAGAAGCGTTCATTTATTAAGACTTACTATCTTCTAAAGGCAGGGGATAGTGAAGGACAGAGTGATTTCTAGGGCCTCTTCTGGAGGATGCCAGCGCTCATTTTTATTGTTCTGCTAAAGACTAAGTGGAGAAGATTCTACAAATCAGCTCTTTGCTCCTCCAAGGTATCACTGCTATTGCCAAGGCATGATTTTATCCTAATTGATTTAACAGAAAGCCTCCCCACCCCACCCCCAACACACAAACATACCCTACAATGGCACAGAGCACCCGGGATGCACCGAATAACCTGGGGGCCACCGTGAAGATTTTCTGGGCCCTGGGACCCCGGGTCAGCTAGCTCTGGTTACCAGCTCGCCTCAGGGTCCCACCTGGAATCTGCGCTTGTTTTCCTGGCAGCAGATCTGGGTGAGTTTTAGGTCACTGAGCTCATTTATCTGCCTTCTTTCCTACCTGCCAAGAGCATCTCAGATATATTCTTTTCTTGTTTTTTGGCCACACCACGTGGCAGGTGGGGATCTAACTTTTCCGACCAGGGATCAAACTCACAACCCCCCTGCAGTGGAAGCGTGGTGTTTTAACCACTGGACCACCAAGAAGTCCCAGGTTCTCAGATATTTTGAGAAAACATCTTACTGAACTTGCTTTTCAAAATCTCACTCACCTGCCTTAAATTCTAAGTCTCAGAGGGTAGGCTCGGAGAGGGGAGCCACATGCAATTTTAGCCCCATTTTTACATCATGCCACACACACACTGGCAGACCAGCAAAGGTAACAGCAATTATACCAAGCGGCTCCATGTCTTTACATCTAAGAGGCAGCTCGCTAAAGCACGTGCTGCTTTGAGCTGAAGAGGCCTGACGTTATTGTCAATGGGTCCTGTCGTTCTGAAGGCAATGCACTGTGAGAGGGCTGGACTGCTGTTTCCACGGGACTCTCCTTGTTGGAGCTTTGCTAGAGGACCGGAAGGAGCCTGAGCACAAGCCAGAAGGGTGCAACTGAGTCCAGACTGTCATTCCCAGGATCAAGGAAGCCACCTCACCAACTTCTCCAGGCCTACGAACTCATTCATAAAATGGAGTTCAAAGTGCACACCTCTTACAGGATAAAATGAATTGATGTAAAGCCCCACAGCTGGTCACACAAAAGGTAATGCATTGCAACCAGGTCTATTATTGCTCACTGCTAATATTTCTGAAACTTTTAACATATGTGATGAGAGGGGAAGAGGCTTTCAGAAAGGGAAAAGGACACTGCTCTGATTTCCCTGGGTGGCCCTTCTATATGTCTGTATCTCAATGGCAATGGTGCCCACCACTGAAGCTGAAGCTCCAACATTTTGACCACCTGATATAAAGAACTGACTCACTGGAAAAGACCCTGATGCTGGGAAAGATTGAAGGCGGGAGGAGAAGCTGACGACAGAGGATGAGATGGTTGGATGGCATCATGGACTCGATGGACATGAGTTTGAGCAAGCTCCAGGAGTTGGGGATAGATTGGAAAGCCTGAAGGGCTACAGCCAGTGGGGTCAAAAAGAGCTGGACACGACTGAGCAACTGAACTGAACTGAACTGAAGAATAGGTTAGGCTTCCCCCCGAGGACACCTTCCTCTCTACTGGATTGTAGGAGGGAGAGGCTGATGCCCTAGCAATGGGCCATCCAGATCTGTGAATCTAAAGCCACCACTCCCTCAGGGTCTCGGACCAGAGGCAGGGGAGATCTCGGAGGCTCTGTTGCCCAGTGGTTCCTAAACTTTTCATTCCTGGGAACCACATGGACTAAGTTTCCTCTCAAGGCATCACATTTCAAAAGACAGCCCTAGAAAATGGCATTTGCTAAGCAATGGTTCAAAGAAAAATGTTTGACCATCAAGCTCTGGTTTTAAGCAACTGGAGACCACTGGTGTCACTACAGAGAGTTGATGTGCTTATAGACTCCAAACATGCAATTTTAACTAGCTGGGCATCCATCTAAACTAGGTCTATTCAGGTTTTTTTGGAATATTAAGATGATTTGAATCTCCTGTGGACCCAGGTTAGGAAGTTCAACATCCTCATTCTACACTTAACGAAAGGAAGCCTGAAAGGCGGTTGTTGGGAAGCCCAGTACAAAATAGCCGGTTGGAGGAAGTCCTTGGGAAAATGGCGAAGGGCCAGAAGACCCCGGCTTGGTGCTGCGGGCAGAAAAACATCTCCTGCCTTTGGTTATGCCCGGCGCCAAGATTTAATAATAAATGTTAAAGATATTGCTTGAGAAAACGGGTTATGGGATAAGCACATGGGTCACTTAAGAGCGTGCTGTCCTTGAAATATTTTTACTGATTAGGTGTTAACCCCGTACGTGCTCTGCTGGCTGTATACTCTAAGCTCTTTGTCCCTGCTTCTATAAAAAGGCTTGACTGCAGAAATAAACTTGTCAGTCCTTGCAAGAGACTGTCCGAGTGTCATTCTTTCAGGTTCGTTGCTTCCAAGTCCCGGGGAGAAAATCCCCAACAACGGTCACATAAAGACTGTGGTGGGGAAGAAGAGGCCCTTCAAGTCAGGCAAACCTGGTCCTACGTGGATTAGCCCCTCAACACTGAGCAAATCTCTAGCAGCTCAGATCCTCCGTTCTCAGGTTCTTTCTGGGGGACATATCTGTTCCCCGCCTCCACCTGGTGTGGCCAGACGTGACCTCGTGAACAGGAAGGACAATTCAAGAACAGGACTCCATCCGTTTCTACGTCCGGTTGCTGGAGGGAACAGGTACACCCGAGAGATGGACACAGACCACACCTCCCGAAACTGAAAGCCTTCTGGATTCACACATCCAGTGGATTTCCCATTGCCCACCAGCTACAAATACGGGCAGGGCTTCCCAAATCTTCACAGTCATTTTCTAAGAAGGCAGGTTTACTAGAGTTTTGTTCCAAACTGATGGATTTCCCTATTTTTAAAATTTTTTAGCAGAAAACAATTCTCGAATATGTCAATGAGCTAGTGAGTGGTCTTCGTTCCAAGTTGAAGATGAAGAAATGGATGTCACCACTGAATGAGGCACCTATTAGCTTAAAAGGTATTATTATGATCTTTCTATTTTCTTGCGTGCTTAGTCACTCAGTCATGTCTGAGTCTTTGCAACCCTCTGGACTGTAGCCTGCCAGGCTCCTCTGTCCATAGGTTGCTATTTCCTTCTCCGATGGATCTTCCTGACCCAGGGATTTTCTGTTTTCTATGAAAATAATGCATGTATTTATCTGATTCCTGGTAATACAACCACATACATATACCACAAAACACATATACTTTTTGATTCCTGTCTACAATGGCAAGCTCAGGTTGGCTTCTATACGTTTCTATGACATTTAACAGATCCTTTCCAAACCTCAAGGGATGTGAACCAGCAGGAGCTATCAGAATGGCCAGGTCCCCGCTGGTCCTCACCTACCCCTGCTGCTTCTGGGATGTCCACACAGCTCTGCACATCTCCCTCACTCAGGAGGTGAGTGATGCAAAACTCAGACTATGTGGACACTACCCTGTACACCTGCCTAGCCTTCTGTTTTCTTTCCCCACAAAGCTGTCTTTAGCTCCCACTGTGTTTGTGGCGCTCTGAGAAAAGCTGCCTCAGATAGGGTTCTTGTTGTCAAGAAACACACAATCTAGTGGAGAAGCAAGAGATGCACTCGAATCATTGTTACCACATCAAGCAATCTCAAAGTAGGTTCAGACCAGGCACTGAGGACAGGCAGCGAGGGGCCATGACCAGGGAAAGGCTGGGAGTGGCCAGGACAAGCCCGAGAGACAGGGAGGTGCGGGGCATCCTGCAGCAGCCACTGCAGAGAGGCTGGAGGGGGATCCCATCCGGTGGGGTTCCTGGCCCAGGGGTGTGTGCAGAGAGGAAGAGGAGGACTGAAGTAGAGCTGAGGCCAGACCCCAGGCCCCCAGGGTCACAGTGGAGTAAGATGGCCACTGTTAAGTCTCCCAAGCCCCCGGCCGCAGGGCTAACCCGACAGCCAACTCAAGCCTCCATTATTCAGAAAATACAATGCCCTGAAGTCCAAGTCTTTCATCATCAAAATACAGAAAGGCGTGTCATAAGATAAGCATCCACAGTCTCCCCTAAACTTGAAATGGCTCTCACTGTACCACTACTCAGAAACCTCTGGGCACAAAGCATGCCATCCAGGCCCTGGATCAGGAAGAGCCTCCAGGGGAAGCTTTCCAAGTTACACGGGCAGGTGTGGAGACAAGAACATAGAGCACAGACTTGAGGACACAGTTGGGGAAGGAGAGGGCTAAGCGGCGTGGACATGTGTAAATTACCACAGATAAAACAGCCAGTGGGGATCTGCTGTACGTCGCAGGGAGCTCAAATCAGACGCTCTGTGACAACCTAGAGGGGTGGGAGTCCCCTGGTGGCTCAGACGGTAAAGAATCTGCCTGCAATGTGGGAGACTAGGTTCGATCCCTGGGTTGGGAAGATGCCCTGGAGGAAGGCATGGGAACCCACTCCAGTATTCCTGCCTGGAGAATTCCATGGACAGAGAAGCCTGGCAGGCTACACTCCATGGGGTTGAAAAGAGTCAGACATGACTGAGTGACTACACTTTCACTTTTCACTTTCAGAGGGGAGGTGGGAGGGAGGTTTAAGAGGAAGGGGACATACGTACACCTATGGCAGATTTATGTTGATGTATGGCAGCTGCTGCTGCTGCTAAGTCGCTTCAGTCGTGTCCGACTCTGTGCAGCCCCATAGATGGCAGCCACCAGGCTCCTCTGTCCCTGGGATTCTCAAGGCAAGAACACTGGAGTGGGTTGCCATTTCCTTCTCCAATATGTATGGCAGAGATCAACACAATATTGTAAAGCAATTTTCCTCCAATTAAAAATAAATAAATTTAAAAAATGTCCTTGGTTATACCCTTGCTCCACCCAGGTCGGAGGCAGGAGGTGGCCTCATAGAGTTCATGGTTCCTTATTAGCAGCAAATAAGTGGATAAGGTTTCCCTGTATGATTATCCTCATACTGAATGCTACTCGGTTTTTAAGACTTGCTAGAAATTAATATCTTAGAGAGGGAAACTTAGACCCATCAACGACAGCCCAGAGTACTGGAATGACGGCCCACGACTAGGCTCACAAGCCCCACATGAGGTGGGTGGGGGACAGGCCCCATGATGACTAGGAATGCAGGGTCCCATAATATCCCTCCCTGGAAGGTTCTAGTTGCCGACTTAAGATATATGGATTTTTCAAGCCAAAGAACCAGGCAGACAGCTGCAAGTCGATACATGTTAAGGGGGAAGAAGATGTGAATGATGTAAGTGACACGCCTAGGGACTGTGAGAAGGACTCAGGGTTCTCGCTGGCAAGTCAAGGGAGAGCCTCTGGTTTAGGGCTTGAGCATAAGGTGCTGGTTACATGGTGGAAGGTCCCAAGGGGCCGATGAACTGTAGGGACCCCGAGAGGCCCCCGGGCCAGTTTACCCAGCCAAGCATTCGACACAAAATCCTCAAGGAACACAAGCCATACAGCTGAGAAGGTACAAAGCTTGGGGGAGCTCAGGGCCAGGTGTTAGTGGGCGCTCTGCTAGCTCTCAGCAGGTGCCTGCGGGTCACGGCACAGCTGGGTTCAAGCCTCAGGCTGTGTTAACAGGCAGCCTAGCTCAGGGAGCCCGGGGAGGCGGCGATCCACAGCACAGTTACCTGGCTTAGCGGTTTCTTTCCTGGCCTTTTGCTCCCTAGGGGCAATGGTCTCCAAGGCAGGGTGGGAGTCCAGCTGGTCACCAAGTTGCTTACCCTCCGTGGGTGAATTGAATTTGGTCTCGTTCACGAAGGTGGACAGGTCCGAGGGCTGGGGGTAGTCCTGTTTGTCAGCCTCCAGGTCCACCGTCATGCACGTCCACTTCTGATTGGTGACCGCCAGCTTCTCCTCGTCAGTCGCGTGGACCACCGCCGAGATCACGGGCGGCGTTTCCGGCGTGGCCGCGGGGGTGGGGTCCTACCAGGAGAAGGGAAGCCGTCTCTCGTCTAGTCCCGTATCTGCGCCCACCCACGGGGTCTGGGTACCTCCACCCAGGACGGGACCCTGTCATATTCCTCTGCTCAAAACAGTTCTAAGGAAACAAATTCTTTCCTCTATGAATTTCCTTTTCTGATGGCTTGTTTCAGGGGGTGATGACCATGGGTTTAAAAAGGAATTAGGATTTTGTGTTTTGATTATTTGAGACATTCCTGCTCATTCACTTTGAGAAAAATAAAGAAAATTTTTACATCTGGCACTTTTATTAGGACAACTATAGTGTTATGCCCACAAAGGGCTGGACATCAATACCACCGACATCGCCCAACAATCATCACGCCTGATGCCAGAGGTAGAGAAAGTGAGTTTCAGCCTCATCTCCACAGAGGTGTGCAACTGAGCAGGGCAGGGTGGGAGCCCAAAAATGTTACAAGAGATGTGGCACTGGACCCATGACCCCTCTGGTGGGGCTGGGCGCCTTTCTGCAGCCCTGCCCTGGCCAAGGTTGGCCTGGCTGGGGTCTCACTGGCTTGGATGAGGGCGGCAGAGGAGATCTGCTTATGACTTTGAATGGCCTGACACACATTCCTGGTCTGTAAAGGTGAGAGGAACTGGTAAGAGGGAGACAGGGAGCTGTATGAAGAAAGAGCCCAGCCCCCATTTCTTTAGGGGATGGAGCCCCTTTTCCACCCCAGTCCTGACGCTGGTTACACAATCCAGGGCTCCTCGCGCACGTTCAGTTCTTTCTCACTGTATATGCGTTTATCTCCACAGACTTCCTCAACTTGATATTTAAGGATGTTCTCAGCAGATTAACTGGCCAGAACGGACCAGCACGATTCCCAGAGAACTAACATTTTTCCTGGGCATCTGCCAATTCTGGGGACATTCTCTGACATTTCCCCAAGGGAAGTGATCAAAACCAAGTCTTGCAAACACTGAGGGACCCTCCATGCAGAAGACAAGGAAGAGGGTGTTGGAAACATGGCCGTGATGGGCAACTGACCAGTAGGGGATAATCACCCATCAGTCTTGACTCCCCCCCACTGCCAGGTGAGCGATAAAATGATAAGCATCAAGGGAACAGTATACCTGAGAAGGTGGATCAGAGAGAGGAGACCGTTTTGGCGACTTTTTCACCCTAAATGTGTCACTGGAAACAAAATGAGAAATGTAAACACAACAGACAGAGGCATAGAGCATTCCAGAGCTGACCGAGGCCCGCAGCTGACTGCCAAGTGTCTGGCCCAGACCACCCTCCCGTCCACACCACTCCCACCCTGACCGAAAGACGTCCACACCGACAATCCATTCTGATTTTTTAACAGACACTGTTGCCCTCGAGGGAAAGATTCATCAAGCCAGAAGTCTTTTGAAGAGATGCCATTGTGGAGAGCTGACCCAGAAAGTGAAGCTAACTTTGCCCAGATATTCTTACTTTAAAAAAGCAGAATCTGGTGAGCGGATTAACACGTCTGCATTCATCCAGGAGGGTCTGAACTAGCTAAGGTGGGGGAGGGGATGTGAGTTCACGACACCAATGAACAGGAACCAACTGACAGACGGCCAAGCCGACACAGCACTCAAACAGCTGAAGGAGCCATGCAGAAGGGAAGGTCTGGGTCTCGGAGGGAACTGGAAGATTCCCTCCTACATGCAGGAACTCGGAGCTTAATGGGTTCCCGCACCTCTGACCTTCTGGGTGGGATTCTGACTAAAGGCAGGGCCAGGGGTGACATTTTTTTTTCCCCCATTTATGGTAGAATACACATAAAATTTACCATCTCAAACACTCTTAAGTGTACAGTTCACTGAAGTGCATACACACTGCTGTGCAACCAAACTCCAGAACTCTTTTTTCAGAGATGAGATCATTAAAAAAAAATGCCTTTCCTAATCACAATTAATGACTCTGGTCGCTTTTTTCTTCTTCATATAAATAACTGGGGGTGAGGGTTGGGGAGAGGAGGACCTAGGCAAAGGAGACATCAGCTCAGATTCCTGAAAGAGTCAGAAGGAAGGGATTTTTTTTTAGCATAGATGGTTCCATTATATCTCCTGGGTGATCAGGGGGTTGTTTCCACAATCAGAATGGAGACTTCTCCACCTGTAGATCAGACTCTGCCCCATGGTCTCAGGCCCCTCAGTGGTCTGGTCCCGCCCCCCGAAAGGCAAGGGACTGGGGGGGTCCCCTCATCTTACACTCCCACTCCCCCTCTCCTGCTCTAGTCGGTAACTACATGGACAGAGCAATTGGGCACCAAGTTCCTCCTTGTGTTCTCTCAGATAAAACACTCCAACAATGGCATTCAGTTATGAAAGAAATACTATAAATGGTTATTTACAGCATTTGTGGCATTTGTCATGTGAACAGTGCAATTACAGCTTGAAGCATGTATTTATTCAAGCATATAAATACGCAACTGTGTATTTTACAGTTGCTAAGTGGCTCTAAAATACTGGAGAAATCCCTGGGGCAGAAGAGACCCTGAGAGACTCCACTCTATCCCAGGGCTGCTGGGAGCCTGGGACCAGGCCAGCTTCTCTTGGAAAGATGTTGAGGCAAAGAAGACGCCTGTCCATGGGCCCTTGGGAGCGGCCTGCACGACCTCTCACGGCCCGGAACACACAGCACTACAGGCACAGAGGTGGTCCGACCTGTTGCTGTTTCCCTCAACAAGGCAACCCCCCACAGCATGCGGATACCCTGCCCGGAAGCCGCCTGGCGATGGCTCTCACAGCCGTGTGCTCCACTCGGAGCTGACCCTGCATTTCAGGGGGCTCCCATCGGTCTCAATTTGAAAGAGCCCAAACGTTTCTGCTTCACATGTAGCCAGAACAAGCAACAGCAGTTCCTGCCTGTGGTCGGACTGGATGGTTATTTTAAGGTGAAGCCACAATACTTTGAAAGCAATCGCCTACATGTCCCATTTAAAATGGAAGAATGGAATGAGAGTTTAAAAAAAAAAAGTATGGGTTTCAGATGAAGACATCCAATATGCAAGGGGAGAAAAAAAAAGGTTCCATTCCTGACAAGCAGGCAGATGTTGGATAATCACGTTTTCACAGCCAAGCAGTTTCACTTATGCTAATCACTATGAAACAGACAAATAACCTCTGCTACTGGGAAGCCCCATGCCCCGTCATTCCCAGGCCCGCGACAGAAATATGTAAGCAGCAGCCACGGAAAGGAAATAAAAAAGAGCTTGGAAGCAAAAGCAAAGGCAGGAAAAAGCACATTTGGCATAAGAGGCAGATTCCGTTAAATTTACTTACAACAGAGAACATACAGACATCACATCTTCAACCATCCTAAGACAAGAAGACAAAGAAAAAGAGAGACAGACAGAAGGAACTGACAAAAAAGATAAATCTGCAGGTGACTGGCTATGAAGGGGCCATCCAGTGTTCGGCTTGGGCGTGGGGGCGACATCCCAGCTCTTTGGAGAGGAGCTGTTGGAGAACACCTTCCTCTCTTGGTTCCAATTATCCCATAAAGTGTTGGTGACTCAAAGAGCCTTGCCACCCCAGTGAAGGACTCCTAGCCATCTGCACCAGAGGTGAGACCTGGGGACAGGTAGGCGTCCCTGACCTCAGTCAGCTCTGGTGACAGAACAGAACAGAACCAAGCTGTCTCGTAGGGAAGGAGAAGGTGATGGATTCAAGTTGACTCTCATCCCCCAAAAATGAGAGAAATGGCTTTGTGGTGTGGGCATTTCCATTTTCTCCTGTTCAAGGCTTAAAATAAAGCTTCCAACACAGATTCTAGGGAATCTTTAAGAAGGGCCTGGTTTAGCAGGTGATCTAAAAAAAACCAAGTCCACATTTTTGGCCAGGACCATCTCCCATCCACCACCACCCAAGGTCAAAGCTTGCTTACAGACCCTCTTCTCAGGAAGCCTTGGGCTCTTCTCAAATGTTAAATGCTTGGGGGCGGTGGGGAGTGCAGAAGGAGAGGTAAGCAGGTTACTCTATCTTGATCTGTGCCAGGCAGACTCAGAGGGGCCAGCAGTCATGGTCTGTTCTGCTGAGATGCCACCAGAAGCCCGGCCTTCTGGTCAAATTATTGATACTTCACTCGAGAGCAAGGAGAAAGGCTCCGAGCACCAAACTACACTACACTTGGACCAAAGCCCCAAGGATGGACCTGCAGCCATCCTGGGCTGGACTTCAGAGGCATGGACACATCTATCAGGTGCAATCCACTCAGCCACGGTCTGGACAGCAGACCCGATTACTCATGGCCTCCTGGAGACTGCGGGGGCCGCTTCTCCCTTTCAGGTTCCACTGATCTTTTCTGGATCCACAGGGCCTGTGGACTCTCATCTACGAAGATGACTAGATAAAAGGGCAGACACAACGTGGGTGCTTCCTACAGGGTAGCCGGGGTACAGGAAGCGGCCCAGACCAGGCCTCTCTCTTATGGGCTTCTTGAGTCTATTGTGTTCGCCTCTTGGGCTTGTTGTTCAGTCACTAAGTCGTGCCCAGCTCTTTGCGACCCCATGAACTGCAGCACGCCAGGCTTCCCCATCCTTCACTATCTCCCTGAGTCTGCTCAAACTCGTGTCCATTGAGTCAGTGGTGCCATTCAACCATCTCATCCTGTCGCCCCCTCTCCTCCTACCTGCAATTTTTCCCAGCATCAGGGTCTTTCCAATGGCCTAATGTCTCATTAAAGGGCAGAAACAAATACTACAAAATTTTAATAATATTTTAAAGGGTGGACCCCTTAGTTTCCAGGCCACTCCAAAAAGCATTTCACATGTTAAACAGAAAATGCTAAATCACCAATAGGGAGGCTGACCAGGCCACCACTGGGTCGCTCCCTTTCCATGGATTCCCCCACTCTCTCCTGAAGTTCAAGGTCAGGTCTTCAGCTATAAGTAAAGCTTTAGACCACTAACTGATCGAGGCAAGCAGTCAAGGACTCTAGACCCAAAGGGATGTGAGGATGGGACATGCCACGACTATGGGTGCAGAGAGGAATGAAAACGGGTACCCTGCTGCAAGCGTGGTGGCGCTGTGGCAAATGGGGGGGAGGGGGCAAGGCAGCCCAGGTTTCCAGGCAGGTGAGCAACTACACAGCCAGTGCCCAGCCCCGCCTCTGACCTTACCACCTGCTCCCCTGAACTTACGTCTTGAGGGGCGTCTTCTTCTTCTTGGCAGGCTTGTTCAGCCCATCCCCGTCCACTCCATTGGCTTCGATGGCACTGGCTGGGATCTCAAAGGAGGCTGGGGATTTAGAAGGTGAGCTGGGGGCCTTAGAGCACGTCTTAAAGGGATCAGTGGACTCATCACAGGCGTCCGGGTCAAAGTTGTAGGACTGTTGGGGCAGTTTGGGAGACTCCTGCATTTTTGAGGTGGAAGAAAAAGGGTTAAAATTGGGGTCATCCCACTTGTCAATATCAAAGGTGTAGGTACCTTTAGCGATAGGGATGTCATTGGGTTCAGCAGGGGACCTGGTAGGCGAGGCAGGGGTGTTGTCGAGTTTTTCGGGTGTTTTTTTCATCTTTGGCCTCCTTAGGGGCATTTTGGCAACCGGCTTTTTGCCTATCTTTTTGGTGGGAGGCGGGGTTTCCTGCTGGGTGTCCCAACTACCCTTGTCCTCAGAATAGTCAAACTCCAGCCTCACTGAGAGGCCTTTGGCTGGGGAGTCCTCTTGCCCCCCACTATCTGATGGGGTCACCTCCACTGCCTCAGGGGCCGTGGCCGGAGGCAGGGTTCTCCTTCCAATGGGAGGTGAGTTCTGCACTCTGCCACCCCCTGAAGCTGGGGGGACGGCCCCTTCTGCACCCTCGGAGTCCAGAGGGCAGGCCGCCTTGGGGGCAGCAGCAGGTTCTAGGGGTGCCTCCTCCGATAGGGCTGAGCTAGAAGCTTCTGCCCTGGCCGGTTCTGTGTTCGTTTCGGCTGTCTGACTCTCTCCGCTGGGGCCAGGGCTCTCTTCGGTTGGCTCGTGCTGTGTCTCTTTCACTGGGGGGGTTTCGGGGGGTTTCTTAGTGATCTGTTTCTTTTTTAAGGAAGGTGGCCTCGGTTTCTTAGTTCGCTTAAGGGTACTGGAAGCACTGCTCGAACCCGCGCTGTATGCATCCGTGACCGGGGCCGTGGCCTCGGGGTTGCCTGAGCAAGAAGCACCATCAAAGTCACTGGCTTGCAGGCTGAGCGAGCGGGACAACGTCGACTTAGAGGTGGGGACGGAGTCCGTGGACTTCCTCCGTGAGTTCACCTTGCAGTCCTGATTCTTAGGGTCTGAGGGGCGAGGCTCCAAGGTCTGAAGGTTATCCACCAGCTCGATGTTGTCAAAGTCCAAGTTGTAAGTCCCGCTGCTGGCTATCGGCTTGTCTTCATCGAAGACAGCGGAGAAGGAGTGTGACGGGGGATGGAAAGGACTGCCTTCCACGGAGCTGCTGCGGGGGCCATCGGGGACGGAGACCGGCTCAGAGCCGCATCCTGAGGGAACGGAGACAAAGCCATCATTTAACGACACAGACACTTAAAAGAGTCCCTCATCTCATGCCAGACCATCATCACCCTCTAACACCAGAGCCCCAGGCCAGCCTGCCCACCCCTCAACAAGCATGCTGCTTGGGTACAAATCCTGTTCTCACCAGGCAGCTCCAGGCCCTGGACAAGCAGACCCTCAGCTTTCTCATCCGTAAAATGGGAGCAATAAGAGCTGTTTAAAGGATACCTTTAAATACTGTCATCTAAAACACATTTACCTGGACTTCCCCAGTGGTCCAGTGGCTAACACTCTGCACTCCCAGTGCAGGCGGCCCAGGGTTCGACCCCTGGCCGGGGAACTAGACCCCACATGCTGCAACTAAGGAGCCCTCCTGCTGAAACTTTAAAAAAAGCAGAAGGAAAAAAAAAAAAAAACCTGTATGCCAAAACTAAAAATGCAATGAACATCAATGATCCTGTGTGCCACAACTAAGGCCTGAAACAGCCAAAAAATAAATATTAAAAAAATTTAAAACACATTTACCAAGTGCCAGATCAAAGCAAGGCACCATTCTGGGCGTTGGGGCCTCCATAACGAACAAAATCCTTGCCCTCCTGCAAGTTAGGTTCTTTAGGGAGAAGACAGTCAAGAAGCAATTAACAAGTAACATGTATGGGCTGTCAGATGGTGGTAAGTGCCAAGGAAAAAAAGAAAGTCAGGGTAGGAGTGTTGCAATTTTAAAATAAGGTAGCTGGGCAAAGCCCTTCATGGAGAAAACATTTAAGCCAAGATGAGAAACAAGGTAAAAGTGTGAACCATGGGGATATCTGGGGGTAAGCATCCAACGCAAAGGAAACAGCAAGTGCAAAGGCCCCAGAATTGGTCCACACACAGAGTGTTGCAGAAATACCAAAGGCCAGTGTGGCTAAAGTAAAGGAGAGGAGCAGGAAAGGAAGACAGAGAAATAACGCAGGTAAAATATAGTGAGCCTTCAGTAAATATTAGCTACTATCACCATTCAGCCTGCTCTAGAGCGTGCAGAGCCTTTAAGTGCAGGCCCCAGACAACCGCAGCAGAACTAAGCTTACGCATCTGCCACCTGTCCCGACTCTAGGCACCCCCTGAAATCTCTCCCTCCAACCCTACCTGCCACGCCTCTCTTGTCAACCTCCCTCTCATCCATTTTCTCTCCATTTTTTGCAGCTTCCTCCCAACTTCCCCTCCTGCTCAGCCACTGCCAGCCAAGGATGCTGCTTCTTATTTTAAAACATGCTGTGGATGCTCTGGGTTTCCCAGGGGTAAAGAACCCACCTGCCAAGGCAGGAAACAGAAGAGATGCGGGTTCGATCCCTGGGTTGGGAACATCCCCTGGAGGAGGGCACAGCAACCCACTTCAGTATTCTTGCCTGGAGAACCCCATGGACAAAGGCGCCTGGTGGGCTACAGTCCATGGAGTCGCAAAGAATAGGACACGACAGAGCACACAGGCACATGGACGCTCCAGATGCTGGTCAAGAGATGCTCCATCATCTCATGGCCCCGCTGCTCCACGGGGATGCAACCAGTCTGGCCTTGTCTTGGCTGCCCTGGGTTCTGCCTGCACCAGGCGGTGCCCTGCACGCACTCCTGACTTCACAGAGACCCTGGGCAGTCTAGATGCCAGAAAACGATTGGCCAGAAAACCAAAGATGTGTAAATAGACAAAGGGGAGGAAACGTTGCAAAGTGGTCCGCAGAAGAAGGAATTAAAGAGCTGGCACAGGGACTTCCCTGGTCCAGTGGTTTGGCCTCCACACTTCCACTGTGAGGGGTGGGGCACGGGTTTGATCCCTGGTCAGGAAACTGTTAATAAGATCCTGCATGCTGCACAGTGAAGCCAAAAAAGGAAAAAAAAGAGAGAGCTAGCATATATATGACTTGGACGAGCATTCCCAAAGTGTGGTTCACTGACAGGAGTTATATCCTGCAGTACCCACCCCATCGCCTGCTGGAACAGTTGCCAGATGAAATATAGGATGTTCAGTTAAATTTGGATTTCGGATAAACGAACATGTTTTTTATATAAATATGTCCCTGCTGCTGCTGCTGCTAAGTCGCTTCAGTCGTGTCCGACTCTGTACAACCCCATAGACGGCAGCCCACCAGGCCCTGCCATCTCGGATTCTCCAGGCAAGAATGCTGGAGTGGGTTGCCATTTCCTCCTCCAATGCATGAAAGTGAAAAGTGAAAGTGAAGTCACTCAGTCGTGTCGAACTCAGCGACCCCATGGACTGCAGCCTACCAGGCTCCTCTGTCCATGGGATTTTCCAGGCAAGAGTACTGGAGTGGGTTGCCATTGCCTTCTCCGAAATATGTCCCAATCACTCATTATTTATCTAAGATTCTAATTTAACTGGATGCTCTGTATGTTTGTTTGCTAAATCTGGCAGCCTTAACACCTCATTCCAACAAACGAACAAGTTTGGGAGATGCTTGCTTCCCTGAGAGCTCAGTTGGTGAAGAATCTGCCGGCAATACTGAAGACCTGGGTTCGATGCCTGGGTTGGGAAGAGCCCCTAGAGAAGGGAAAGGCTACCCATTCCAGTATTCTGGCCTAGAGGGATCACAAAGAGTCGTACATGACTGAGCGACTTTCATTTTCTTTTTCACTTAACACCCGAACTGGCTTCTCACGGTAGATTTTCTCAGGGCCACTCATGCTCATGGCTGCAACTCCGAGGGGGTGAGCACTTGGCAGAGAACCCAAGGAGATGAAGGGCTGCCCAGGACATGACAACATAAGGAAACTTCTAGCCTCTTGAGTTCAGGAGCTGGTCTGATATATCTTTGTCTTCCCCGGACCTGTCACACTTCCTCTTGCCGGCTGAATAAATTCCTCTGGCATTGAGATGACCTTCTGGAAGCAGGTCTGTTCGCCAATCATGGTTTCAAACCTTCCCTTCTCTTAGGCATCCAAAGCCACCCCAGGCCCTACTTGGAGCAGATGTCCTAGAAGATGGAACCTCTCAACCTTTTCCACCAAAAGATTTGCCATGTCTCGAACACACTCCTGAGTCATCCTCATCTCAAAAGATGTCCCCTCCCTCCTCCTTTCTAAAACCAATTTCCTCCAGAGACTTGCACCCTCCTTCCATCAGCAGTTGGCTCCTCTTCCTGCCTTGGACACACAGTGCAGAGGGCACAGAAGGACCAGGGAATGTAGAGGACCCAGCGTTTCAAGTGGGCCTTGCGGGAGAAGGAAGAAGTTTCAGTGCTTCCCATCATTTCCAAAGCAAGGCCCACAACTGCCAACCTGCTTTCTCCCAGGCTACTAGGCACACCCCAGCAGCCTTATGAGGCCCTTCAGAGGTCAGGAGTTCTCCCCAAACCATGAAACACGCAGCAGATACTCAGCTTAACCATCTGCTCACTCTTTTCCCCAGAAGAAAAGCTCTCTGACTGCTTAATGTGGCTTTCCTCTTTAGACGTGACATACCATAATTAAATCATCATGGACCAGGAAATCGAATCTTGGTGCAGGGTTTCTAAGCCTCTTTACTGCGCCCATGTCAGGATGGTAAGTATTTTGTCTCAGTGTGTGGTGGGTGGGGGAGAATTGAGAGAGATACTGTTCATTGTAGGATATCTAGAAGAATCTTTGGCTTCTGCCTACAAGATGCCTTTACCCTCCCCAACCCTGAACTGTGACAACCAAAAATGTATCTGAAAGCCTTAGTTGATCAGTCGTGTCCAACTCTTTGCAACCCCATGGACTGTAGCCTGCCAGGCTCCTCTGTCCATGGGGATTCTCCAGGCAAGAATACTGGACTGAGTAACCTATCCCTTCTCCAGGGAACCGTTCCAACCCAGGGATCGAATCCAGGTCTCCTGCATTGCAGGTGGATTCTTTTTACCATCTGAATCACCAGCGAAGCCCAAAAATGTGTCTCAGTTCAGTTCAGTCGCTCAGTCATATCTGACTCTTTGTGACTGCAACATGCCAGGCTTCCCTGTCCATCACCAACTCCTGGAGCTTGCTCAAACTCATGTCCATCGAGTCCCTGATGCCATCCAAAATGTGTCAAAAATGTGTCTCACTCAGTTCAGTTCAGTTCAGTCGCTCAGCTGGGTCTGACTCTGCAACCCCATAGACTGCAGCACGACAGGCTTCCCAGTCCATCACCAACTCCCGGAGCTTACTCAAACTCACGTCCATTGAGTTGGTGATGCCATCCAACCATCTCATCCTCTGTCGTCCCTGTCTAGAAATTGCCAAATGTTCCCCGGGGGTGGGGCACAATAATCCCTGGTTGAGAACCACCATCTTACTGTCTGGCAACCAGATAAGGGTTGGGAGGGCCCTTTGGTTCTCTTCAGAAGAAGCCCTAGACCAGAGAAATGGGCCACTGCCACATGCAGGCCTTGATTTTCCAGAGCAGGTGTGGGCCAGTTAGATTCCCAGTCGCCCGCACTGGACTTCTAAATGCTCACACACCATATCAACACGAAGACAACATATTCATTCATTCCTATATATTGGGGCTTCCCTAGCGGCTTGCTGGTAAAGAGTCGCCCTGCCAATTCAGGAGATGCAGGTTTGATCCCTGGGTTGGGAAGGTCCCCTGGAGAAGAAAATGGCAACCCACTCCAGTATTCTTGCCTGGGAAATCCTATGGACAGAGGAGCCTGGCAGGCTACAGTCTATGGGGTCGGACTGAGCACACACACACGCATTCCTATACATCAAATAATCTGGGTGCTTCCTAGTCAACCAGGAAGGCACACTGTGGACACAGAGAGGAACGTCAGGACCCCTGAGGGATCCACCCCACCAGGGCAGACCTGGACAACGCTTGCCCTAGCTCCAGATTCTGGCTCACTCTGAGGACAAAGTCAGCATCCTTGTTTCCCGATGCTCAAAGGCTCACTAGGTGGTCCCCGGCTGCAGCAGTCCAGCTCGGGCCACTGGAACAAATCCACAGGCTGAATGAAGAGCTCTGGAGGCCGGAAGTCCAAGGTCAGGATGTCCCCAGTCCTCCTTGACTTGCTGGCGGGCATCTTCTGTCTGCATTGCACATGACTTTTGCTCAATATGAACTCACCTCCTGATGTCTCCTCTCCCCCGACTGTCTTCAAAGGCCACATCACTTAGCTGCGCCGACCGCTTCTAACTGGAGCACTTCTGCCAGCTGTGCTGCGCGCCTCTCCCCTCCCCCCACCCCCTGTGAGCTCACCCTGGGCAGGGGTCCACGAGCCCAAAGACACAAAGGTGCTAACACAAGGCACCCTTGCCCTCAGACGCTCAGCTCCATCCAATATACCAAAAGGGAAATGGTCCCACACAGAGGGAGCCCAGCTCTACATCCTCCAAGTATATGAATAACCGATTGTAATTAATAAGGGCTTCCCTGGTGGCTCAGGGGTAAAGATCTGCCTGCAACGCAGGAGCCCCAGAAGATGTGGGTTCGATCCCTGGATTGGGAAGATCCCCAGGAGGAAGAAATGGCAACCCACTCCAGTATTCTTGCCTGGAGAATCCCATGGACAGAGGAACCAGTGGGCTATGTTTTATAGGGTTATTCCCACATCTCACTGGGAAGCAGGTGATGAGATGCCCCACACACAGATACTTGGAGTCCTGGGGATCCTTCCCTCATCCAAGCTGGGATGAAACATGCAAATAACTTAGCACAGGTCTGGTACATGGCAGACACTAAATGGAGCTATTGTTTCATTACAGGACATTTCATTACATCTTTCGGTGGCCAGTCCTGAGTTCTAATAATGCGGTCACCCTACAGCAACCAAGCATCCTGATCACAGAAGCATGAGAAGTGGGAGTGGAAAGGATCTCAGAGGACTCATGGGTCACTCTTTTCATTTTACAGATAAGAAAACAACTCTGGTAAGCCACATCCCGGCACAGCCCAGAAGAGCGGCAGACGCAAGGTGGCCACCAGGGTCTCAGCCACCCTCCTCTCCGGTGGCGCACAATCATGCAAAGCCCAAAATAAAGTGATGGATTACTCTGCAAAATGTAAGTTTCCAGGAGGAAAAATTATGTCCTTATGCACAGCCAAAGGTCTCGTCTATTATTTCCTGAGGTTCTCTTGGTACCTTTAGCAACACCGCAGGCACTTCACAGAGGCAAACCAAACAACAGATGTTCCCCTCTTGCCCTTTCTCTCCTGCGGTTCCCAGAAGGATGCTTTCTTCTCCTCCACAGGCATGCACAGCCACCTCCCCACTCTGGGTAATGTCCCATGATGTCTACAGAAGGGACAAGCAGATCTTTCAAATGAATGTGGCAAATCAAACGGACTTCTGTGCAGCCCAAGCCAGGGGGCTTCAGGCAGACACGATCCCGACCTTCAGCATCCTCACTGTATAATCCACATGTAGCCTCACTGTAGTTTTCCAAGGAGGAGAAGCATAAAGTCAGACTCCAACCGGTGCAATCAAAAGTTCTGTGGGGCTGTGACTCATGGCCATGCATGGCTGCAACCCCTTCTGGTGGGGGGTCTCTCTTAATCCTCCATAATAGTCACTCTTTCAGAAACCGCCATCTAAGCCAGGGGCGGGTATTGTGCTTGAGTGTGTGTGTGTATGTTAGAATGGAGATTGTTCATTGCATTATTGAAAAAAGAAGTAGGCAGAAGGAACAAAGACAGGCTGAAGAAAAGAACGGGGGTGGCAAACCATCCCCAGAAGCGATCAGGACATGAAAAACTGGAAATGCCAGAGGACACACTCATGCTGGCAGCAGCGGCCACCCTGGGACGCCGTGTGATGCTCAAGGATGGACCACACTTGGTCTTAGGCCTTCGTTCTCCTTCTAACATCCTTTCTAAGGTATCCCACACATGCAGAGTGTGAACTTATTACACCCATAAAAAAGGATCATTTATTCTTAATTGGATGTTTGATGTAAGGACTAAAATGTATTTGTCATTCAGCTGCTTTCCATTAAAACCTCAGCGTGAAATTTCTACGATATTGTAGGAAATGGAATTTTTACATACTTTACTATATGCGAGAGAGAACACAGGGTGCAAAAGACTCTCTGAGAACTATAAGCAGCCCTTCCTGCTTCTTTCCCACCTTAAAATCAAATAAATTTCAATCATCACCCTCTTAGAGCTTAGCACCTAGACTAATGATGCAGAATCAGGTACTACTAACTGATAGCTGTCAGAAAAGGGAGACTATGAAAATTGCATTCATCGGATCCCAGCAAAGGTGTCTCTTCCTCTCCCCCCAGCACCAGGGAGCATATGTGCTTAGGAACAAAGCCCCAGGAGTGTCTGCCTTTAATCAACGGCCAGGCTGAAGCCAGAGCGGGTGGAATGGATTCCACCCATTTCTTTCTAAGACCAATATCAAGGTCAAAATGGCTTTTTATTTTGCCATTCATCTGGCTCCTGGCTAGTGCAGGAGTACGAATGGATACTGGCCCCCTCCTCCATTCCCCAGCCTTCATCCCTCACCTGAGGCAGCCTCTAAGCACAGGTGCGTGGACACCCACTTGTACGTCCCAGCCCCAGCCTTGGTTCCTTCTCAGCTAAAGGAGAACATGGCACATGGGCACAGTCAGCTTCGGGAAGACGGGACAGAAGAAGGAGCCTGGGTGGGCCCAGGAAGCCGCTGCTCCCAGGTATCCGGGACATGGTCCGGGGGAGCTCAGCTCTACAGACTTGTCTTACTGCCAGGGCTGCGGCCGAGGAAGGCCAGAGTGGGGCCCTCTGAAGTTCAGGGTCCAGAGGAGGCAGTCCAGCTCTGGAGACGGCACCCCCTGGCCTCCTAACTGGCCTGGGGGGCCATTTCTGAGACCACATGGTCTCTTGACCAGCCTGTGTGGACATTTCTGGGACCACCTGGCCCCCACCCAGCTCCTGGGGTCACTTCCAGCGATCTCCATCTCTTCCCGGCCTCATGTTAAACTCTGAGGCTTGAGGTGCTCCCACCCCTGCGGTTGTCACTGGAGGATGCACACAGATGGCAGCGGTCAGGTGGGCAGGTTGGAGGCTGGGGCCCGAGATCTGTCCTGTCCTCCCCCATCCCCCACCCCCGGTAATCACTGCATCTCAAAAAGTCACACTAGCAGAGAATGGATGTGGGGACGTGATAGGAAATCTGGATAGTTAATGAGGTTAATGAGGAATAAAGGAGTCAACCCTGCACAGATTCAACCGCCCATCACTTTCTCTTCTTGCCCATTTACTAATTATCATCCCCAAGCCCACATGGGCTTTTGTTGTTCAGTCACTCAGTCGTGTCCAACTCTTTGTGAGCCCATTGACTGCAGCATGCCAGGCTTCCCTGTCCCTCACCATCTCCCAGAGTTTGCTCTAACTCATGTCCACTGAGTCGGTGATGTCATCCAACCATCTCATCCTCTGTCTTCCCCTTCTCCTCTCGCCTGTGTCCTTTAATAAAAATGCAGGTCACATGGGTGACCAGAACCAGTGCTCTTACGGGAGCCAGGGGCCAGATATTAGAATCCAAGATTGCACCAGAAAATTCCAAGACCCCATTGTCCCATACAAACCCAGCTCTGGGGATTGGCTGAAAGGCACCCAGAGTTAAATGCACTATTTCTTCAGAGGCCACCTCTAAACTTCTGCAAAGCATACACAAAATAACCCATTGTACTCCTGCACCCTTAGTTTTCACCACATAAAACAAAGCCCAGCGCTGAGAGGCCCAGAGGCTGGGGAGGACATAAAGAGCGCCAGCGACAGCCCCTGGGGGTGGGTGCCCCCCTCCAGGCGGGTCCCCAGAGGAGCCGCTGTGAGTGTCCCCGGGGCTCAGCAGTAGGGCTGCTCCCACGCCGCCCCAGGGGTGCCGGGCCCTTGGTTACCTGGTTCTTCTGGGGGAGCCTGCACGCTGACCTCAGGTTCTGCAATGATTTCGGGGGGTGGCGGGGGTGGGGCTGGTGGAGCTTTGACGGGGGTCGTGGACTCCGGAGTCTCAAATGCTTCTTCAGAGTCAGAACTCCTGATGGAGAGAGACAGGGAGAAGGACAGGTTAGGCAGGGGCCGGTGCTGTATTTGCTCCAAGGAGCCGGTGCTGAGGAGCAGTGCGTGGCCTAATGACCCCTCCCGGGACCACCGCAACCAGGCCCGCGGCCCAATTAAATGGTCCAGGGCCAGCCTTGAAGCAGTGTGCTTCCTAGGAGTGAATCTCATTATCACCAGCTTTGGGCCCAAATGACAGAGTCTTTGAATTCAGCTCTACTCGAAATACACATTTCTGACCTCAGTGGCAAATACAACAGTAGAATCCTTTGATCATCTCTGGCATCAATTCAGTTACTTGGCATCAATTCAGTCAAACCAATAGGGAAGCATTCCCAGGGACACTTGGCGATGCTGTGGTTCCAACATATTCAAAGGACCCTCACCCCACGGAGCGGAATCTCATTCGGCCTCTTCCCCTCACCCCACCACTCTCTCCCACTGCCTTCCTTCCCCAGAGCATCACTTAACTTGTTATTATAGATGTATTCACTTTCTAATCATGTTAATTATATTTCTCCTCGACTGAGCTGAAAAGGCCAAGAGAGCAGCCTTTTCTGTTTTGTGTTTTTTTATCACTGCATCCCCGAGTCCAAACCAGGAGGCAGTGAATAAACATCTGTTAAGTCAGTGAAGGAAGGCATGAAAGCTGGCAAGTCAGGGGAGGGTGTGTCAGACTAAAGCTCAAAGCACAGCCTGCTGATCCTAGCAGTATGAAAATCGCCCTTGCTGGTCTGCAGTGATGTCTGCTCTCAAGGAAGATTCTTCACCCAGAGAAAGGAACCAAAACCCCACCCAGAGGAATGCCCGCCACACCACCCTGTAACAAGGGGAAGGGGCTCACAAAGCTAAAAAAAGCCTTATTCTGGCTCAAGAAAATCAAGGCCAGCCAGCCCTTCTCATCACCCTGCTTTCACTCAATTTCGAGCCAGAAAGGATGAGGCGTCCCCAAATCAGTGAGCCAGGCATGTGTCCTCAGGCTGGAGGGCAGCTCCTTACAGGCTCAGGACGCAGAGGGGCCTGTGGTGCCGGCTTCAGCTCACTTTGAAGATCAGCAGCATCACCTGGGCTCACTCCCATCTCAGGATATTTTAAGTTAACCAAAATGCCATTTATTTATTTGCAACAAGGAAGGTAATTATCAAGGCGGTGGATACTTAGGGTTGCTGCTGGCACAAGCGACCCAGCAGGCAATTTGGCAGAAGATAAATAATCAGAGAGCGATGCATCAGGTACGTATTGACGCTGAAATGCTCATAGAGCTGAACATCCACAAGGATCAAAGGACCAGTGTCCTCCCCAGAAGTCAGAATCTTCTAAAGACCGTCTGCCAGCCAGCAGAGAGCACCATGACCAACCAATCCCTCTGCAGTCAGCCAGGACAGGAGAAAAAGAGCCATTTGGTGAGTCTCCTTCAGAAAATCTCCATCGAGGTTTTTACAACTTGTGTGTCAGAGACTCACTTTATCGGAGCCAAAGATCCCCCACTCCCATCCTTCCAAGGACCCTGGCTCCTGCAACCAGCCAAAGAACTCTCTAGGGACACAAAGAAGTGAAGAGAAACATCAGAGCTGGATTCGACGGAATCCAATGAGCTGAAGCCTGTTTACTATCAAATTTCACAAGACTTAATTTATACAAATGCAACAGGGGCCATACCAACTTTTACAAACACACGTTAATATTAAAAGACTTAGCTTTTGTCTGGGGTGGAGGGGGAGGGATTTAAGATCCATGCCTGGACAACCACACATCTAGGTAGCTGAACTTCTGCAGAATCTTTTTACTGGCATGAAAAACACAAGGAAGTCATGCAGCCAAGCATCAAAGAGGAACAGTAGTTTAGAGCTGCCTGGTGGGCTCTGGGTGTAGACCTGGCCCCCAGCTTTGCACGCATCAGCGGCAATGTTGAAGAGATGCACGCAGACAACTTGCCTCTTTCCTGGGTTTCCGTGAAGGACCCGCAGACTGGAATCCCCACTGCCGGTTACCGTCGTCCACATCCACCGGGCCCATTCCACCGGGGGCCATGTCCACCAGGAGGCCAAAGCCATTTCCGCTGAAGAACAGCTTCTGTGCCCAAACTTCGACCCCTAATTCCTTTGCCGATACGTCTGGGTTCTGAATCTCTACGATGTCACGAGAAACTTAGCCGCCGCACCACCAGGCAGGGATGCTCTGAGCTTCCCCAGCGCCCAGCAGAGATGCAGAGGGAGCTCTTCCCACGGCTTCTGCATCCCCGGGCTCCAGCGACGTGTGGCTTGAGAGCACAAAGGGTCCCTGATCTTTCCCAGCAGCATAAGCAAGCGACAGGGAGGGCCGGACGCTCGTGGATTCAAGCTGCTGAATTCCAATGAGGTCTCCCCAGCTCGCAGCTGCCCAGCGTGCACACCTGCTCAGAGGGGACCACTATTCACCAGGGCTCCGTGTGGGAGGCAGTGTCCGGGGAGGGCAAGGGTACACCAGGCCCCTTGTGAGGCTCCTTGCCTGTTTACTATGAACCTTTTCTGCATCAAAACACCAGAGGCTACCAGGGACCCCTAGAATGGCATTCACTTCCAGCACCGCCTTGAGCGCCGTTTTCATATTTTCACACCCTCCCCCAGGAGTGGAGAGCAAGTTAATTAGAGGAGGCGGACGGCAGCTTTTTTAATTAGCTCTTTTCTCCCTATTCAGTTTCTCAGAGGGGGCTCAGAAACATTCCCAAGAGCGGGGATTTCTACAGTCCACCCACAAAGAGCCTGGACATAAACATAAAGCAGCATTCCAGAGTCCCAATGCATGAAAGCAGCTTTCCTTGGCTATGCAATTATTTTTTTCCTACAAGAAGAACTGAAAGTATGGGAAATTACTCTGCAAAGGCACCACACGTTCTTAAAATGAAAAAGCAAGTAAGTTAATTTGCCAAGAAGCTGTGTCAGAAAGAGAAATGTGCCATTACAGTCTGCTAAAATGACTCTAAATTACAGAGAAATGTATTTACCAGGATATGCAAATGCTAAGTTCTCTATAAGTAAATATGTAAATGAATGCAAATATAATAAGGTATATGCACTTCCAGAGTGTAAAGGTGTACCTCTTAATGGCCGGGCATGAAATATAATGACTTTAATCCCCAGCATAAAGAGCATTCTAATAGCTATCATATGTTGAACTTTTTTATTACATATCAAGCACTGGACTAGGCCATTTGCACATTTCTCTATAAGCTACAAAAATATCCCGCTACTGGAGAGCAGGCCCGTTTTGCAGATGACACAGCTATGGCTTAGAGAGGCACACTGCTTAGCCCAAGGCCACCTCGTTAGTAAACTAGGGAGGTGCAGGGCTCAAATCTAGAACTGTCTGCCTTAAAATCTGTGCTGTCTTACTACTACGTCTGCTTCTGCTGCTGCTGCTGCTAAGTCGCTTCAGGCGTGTCCGACTCTGTGTGACCCCATAGACGGCGGCCTACCAGGCTCCCCCGTCCCTGGGATTCTCCAGGCAAGACCACTGGAGTGGGTTGCCATTTCCTTCTCCAATGCATGAAAGGGAAAAGTGAAAGTGAAGTCGCTCAGTCGTGTCCGACTCTTCGCAACCCCATGATCTGCAGCCTACCAGGCTCCTCCGTCCATGGGATTTTCCAGGCAGGAGTACTGGAGTGGGGTGCCATTGCCTTCTCCAACTACTACGTCAGTGGCTTCTAAACCTTTCCAGCAACAAAACTATTTTTCTAAATGCATCTTATGTGAATTTCCTATGCATAGAGAAAAGTAGTATTTCATTCACTTTATAAGGTCACTGTATGACATATTCTTATAAAATCTATAGCCTTTCCTTTCCCTTCTCCAGGGAATCTTTCCAACCCCGGGATCAAACCCAGGTCTCCCCCACTGCAGGCAGAGTCTTTACCAGTTGAGCCACCAGGGAAGCCCAAGAATACTGGAGTGGGTACCCTATCCCTTCTCCAGCAGATCTTCCTGAACCAGGAATCGAACCGGAGTCTCCTGCATAGCAGGTGGATTCTTTGCCAGCTGAGCTACCAGGGAAGCCCATCATGGAGAACCATTAAGCTATTTTGATGACCTTAAACAATCTGACCCTGGGAGTTGAGGATGTCTACTGCAGCAGTGGGTCTGTTGGTTTCTCTCCTGGTCGCACATTATCCAGAAGTCCTGATGAGTAACCACGAACAGCACCTGTTCTGAACAGCCTGTCCTGTGATCATGGGACATTCTTTAATAAGGCAGTCAGGACAGGAGAGCTACCTAACCGGGCAAAACCAAATTAATCTATCAATCAGCACAAGGCCATATGCTGGTGGCAGGCGATACACACAGCGTGTGTGTCCAGAGAAGGGAAGATGGAAATGTGTAACTACGGGCGTAGAGACGGTGCTGCCTGCTGACACCCGAGTCTGCCAGGCTCCCCAGTGTGCTTGTCAAGTTTAAAAATATTTTCTCAAATATTTTTCTCAGATTTTGGAACATCTCTATAGGACCTAAAGCTCCACCAAGCACACTTTGGAAACCTCCCCCACACAACGAGGAACCCAGACCCTTCATAGATGGCACCTTGCATCAAAACAAGAGTATTTTACCTTTGTTTGGGGTTTTTTTTGGGGGGGGGGAGGGAGTTGCCTTTATTAACTTTTACTTTGTGTTGGGGTACAGCTGGTCAACAATGTCGTGACAGTTTCGGGTGAACAGTGAAGGGACTCCGCCGTACATATACATGTATCCATCCTCCCCCAAACGTCCCTCCCATCCAGGCAACAGAGAGTATTTTATGGCAACTCTCCCCAAAGCAAGACAGCTAGCCAGCAACATGCAGAACCCTGAGGCCTATCAATCTATATTTTTGGTTTGGTTTAAACACATTATGTTTTATTTCTGTAAATGACAATAGTGAAGGAGTATAAGATCAACATTCACATAATAATAATGTAACATAATATAATAAAGTTATATAATATAGACATAGAAGCTAGTATAATATAATCCTGGGCTTCCCTGGTGGCTCAGATGGTAAAGAATCTGCCTGCAATGTAGAAGACCCAGGTTCGATCCCTGGGTTGGGAAGATCCTCGGAGAAGGGAATGGCATACACATGCATACGTATAAACACAAATATATGTGTGAATATGTGTATCTACAAATAAAATATTGGAACCTTTTAATAAAGAAGAACTATAAATGCCATCTTCCAGCATATCATTAAATGGCTTGTTGTTCACGCTCTGTCGTACCCAATTCTTTGCAGCCCCATGGACTGCAGCACACCAGGCTTCCCTGTCCTTCACCATCTCCCAGAGTTTGCTCAAACTCACACCCATTGAGTCGATGATGCCATCCAAGTATCTTATCCTCTGTTGTCCCCTTCTCCTCCTGCCCTCAATCTTCCACATTTTGCTTAAGCTTTACTACAGATCATTCAAGGGTTCGGAAGAATAAATTTCAGAGAATATAGAATGTTTCACCTTCAAAGCGGGAAGAAAATTTAGAGACTATTTCCTACTTCAGTACACTTATCATATCTTTTTATGCAGGTGAGGAAACTTAGGCCTGGAGAGCTGAAGTGCTTCCCAAGGCCTATTCCTGGCAGGTCTTCCATGGAACTGGGCTTGCCTGCATGAAGCTGCTGCCAAGTAAGAGCTTTAGTTCTAAATATAACTAATATAATTAATATAATATAATTAATGCCCTCCTATTCCAGAAATCTAAAATTACTTATACTTACAGTGATTATCAAAATGCAGTTTGAGCTTAAGGATGGCTACAGGAAAAGGGGAGTTCCACATGTGGATCAACTCCTCACATGCAGAGCAACTCCTCAGAACTCCAGTTTGCACTTCTCACCATGAAAGCGATTCGGGCGCTGTTAAGTTATTGCCAGCACCCACCAAAAGAGAAAGGACACAGTGCAGACACTTGAGAGGTGGGGGGTCTTCCCAGGACACAAGCCCCAGCCTCTGAGCTCCTGGGGAGACCACCTGAGCAAGAAGTGTGAGCGCTCCTTCTGGTGGTCCTCCCCCTTGAAGACAAACCCAGAGTGTGGGCCCAAAGCCCAGCCAGGGAGAAGGGCTCGCATCCTCCGGGCCGGAAGACTATCTGCCGTCCCAGAGACAGAGGGAGACCTTCCAGGAAGGAACTCGGGCTCTCGGCGCATCAGACCACTTCATTCATCTCTGCACCTCGTGTAAGAATCTGATGTGTTTGTGAGTGAGCAGATATCTTAGAAACTGCTGTGCCCTAAATTCTATTCATCAGAATATTCCGCTGTGACAACCTTGTCAAGAAACTGTCTCTGCCCCAATGTGCATGCATGAGCGCGCGCGCACACACACACACACACACTCTTCCCTCCTGCTTAAAACAACTTGGCCACACTGGTCATTTTTTTCAGGCTGACGGAAAAGCGTCTTTCATTTTAATTTCCCCATCCTGGATATAGAAACAGGATTTTGCTCAGCAACATGACTCCTCAATAAATCAGTAAAGGGAGACTGTGATTTCAACACAGTCAAAGGCTGAGGTGCTTCTTGGTCCGTCAGGTGACTGAGGAGCCCATAGTCAGGTGCTGTCTCCCGTGAACACAGCTCCCAGGCATCCTAGCCAGGCAGCTAGGATCTTCCAGCCTGACACTCTAGGGAAAGTCCCACTGATGCTGACACCCACATCCTAAGATTCCCAGCACCTAGCGTGTGTCGGGTTATAACGCAGACGCATTTTCAGATTCAAGCAGCTTTCGCTTGGTGGTTACGAAGAGATGTCAGCAGGGCTCCCACGGGTATCAACACACTGGCTGCAAAGGGAAATGCAATCACAAAGAGGAAGAGTATCCTCAGAGACAGAGGAGTCCCGCAGACCTGGTGATGGCCAGTTGTGAACTGACTAAAGTAAGAAACAGGAACCAACTAGATAACTAAAGCAACAGTGGAATTTATTAAAAGGCTATGGTGGCTGAGAAGTCAGATTTGAAGAGACAGGACTAAGCATCCAATTGGCCCACCTTGGGTTGTATGTTCATCATTTAGCTAGAAGAAGGTGTGAGTGCTGAGTGCTCGGTCACTAAGTTGTGTCTGACTCCTGCTACCCCATGGACTGTAGCCCGCCAGGCTCCTCCATCCATGGGATTATCCAGGCAAGAATACTGGAGTGGGTTGCCATTTCCTCCTCCCGGGGATCTTCATGACCCAGGAATCAAACTCGCATCTCCTGCATCTCCTGCTCTGGTAGGCAGATTCTTTACCACTTAGCCACCTGGGTAAGCCCAGAAAAGGGTGAGGAACCCTAATAAATAAACAACCCATAGCACTCCCTGGAGAAGGAAATGGGAACCCATTCTAGTATTCTTGCCTGGAGAAGCCCACGGACAGAGGAGTCTGGTGGGCTACAGTCCATGGGGTTGCAAAAGAGTCAGACGTGACTTAGCACAATCCAGACTCGATGGAATGGGGGAGATAGACTGTCCCCCAAAGAAATCAGAAGTTGGAATGAATGGAACGCAGTCCACACAAGCTCTCACTACACTATAATCATGTCACTTGCTGCAACCGTGTCAGCTTAGACAAGTCACTTGACCTTCCAGGCCCTTGGATTGTTGCCCAGTAAGTGGGAATAAAAACAGTGAGGATACTGCTCTCTACCTTATTACTGCAGCTCAGATTCTTTACTTTTAATCTTTATTTATTTATTTGGCTACACTGTGTCTTAGTTGTGGCATGTGGGATCGAGTTCTCTGACCAGGAATCAAACCTGGGCTGGGAGCTCAGATCCTTAGCCTCTGGACCAGCACAGACGTCCCTGCAGCTCCGGCTCCGCCCTTGGCATCCAAGCATTAGAAATTCTGGGAAATGTGATTTGCTAGCTAGTTAAGACTCCCATGTGGTCAGAGTTCCTGAGTTAGGCATGAAAGAGAATCTGGAGGCCACACACAGTGTGGCAGGGCTGTCCTGGACAGGTCCGTGGACACAAGTGTATCCGGGAGAATGTGGACCCTCTCGGAGCTGCACCGAGCTGGACTTCCCCCTTCCCTTGAGGTGCACACAACCCACTTCGCCAGGGACGGGGAGAAGGCTTGGTGTGGCACTGTGCACACGTGGCTGTGTACACAGGTGTCCAATGAGCCCCGCTACCCCTCCCTCCCACACACACAGCACAAGCTGTGAAACTGACTTAACTGCAATGACACCAAGTACTCAGCAAAGGGGAAGGGACTCGCAGTGGCCTCAGGCCCCACTGCAGGTGGTAAAGAATCAGCACTGAATGGGCTCTGGGCTCTTGATGCCACAGATTTGTAACTGGATCGTGTTGTGCCTTCCTGGAGAAAGGCCAGACTGACTCAAGTCTTAGGAAAAATAGAGGGAGAGGGGACTCAGGTAGCCCTTTTATGTTCTTGCTTTCACACACTGATAGCCCTGAAATCCCATCTTTGTAGCCTAACTCGTTGCTTGAGTAACCTAAATTGGCATCTGTAAACTCAGATTCTTAAAAAAAAAAATCTAACTGGAAATAAGACATTCATGGTGATGGAAGTCGCTCAGTCGTGTCCGACTCTTTGTGACCCCGTGGACTGTAGTCCGCCAGGCTCCTCTGTCCATGGAATTCTCCAGGCAAGAATATTGGAGTGGGTTGCCATTCCCATCTCCAAAGACATTTATGGATGCTAGTGAAAAAAAAAAAAAAAACTGTAAAAGACACAAGGAGGCGCTTCTGACGGGCTGTCACTTAAAAGTCCTTCTCTTCTCTCCAGCGAGAACTATAGAACACCCTGCCTAGTGAGAAGCCACTCAACATGCAGGCAGTATCTTCATCTGGCCAAGAGAAGCTAGCTTCCAAGAAAATACAAAAATGTCTCTGCTCAACCAAGTCATATAACCCAGAGCTTGCACTAAAGCTCCTGAACCCAGAGAAACTTCTTCTGGTCTTGTTCAACAATATACTTAGCTTTCTTTCATATACTATTCCAACAAGTTGGTGTTATGGACTGAATGTGTGTGTCTCTCCAAATTCACATTGAAACCTCATCCTCGAGGTGACAGTATTAGGAGGTGGGGTCCTTAGAAGGTGATTGGGACATGAAGGTGGAGCCCTTGGGAACAGGATTAGTGCCCTTATAAAAGACCCCAGAGAGCTCCCAGCCCCTTCTGCCATGTGAGGATTCAGTGAGAAGACATCCAGACACCAAATCTGTCCATGCCTTGAGTGTGGACTTTCCAGCTCCAGAACTGTAACATTTGCTGCTTAAGCCCATGAGCCTATGGTAATTTTTACAGCAGCCCAAACAAAGACAATTCGATAATCTGGTTTCTGAAATCAAAACAAATTAGAAGACAAAGGGTGCTGTTAAAACAGGCAGATAAATAACATCTATAAAGAGTAAGTGGAAAAAAGAGAAAAACGATAGGAGAGGATGTAAAAACTCAAAAAGAGCAGTCAAGTCTGGTCAAAACTAGGACTTCCGCCAGTACCTGGCAAGTATTAATAACAGACCCTCCCTCAGAACCACATGCTGTTTACATGTACAGTCAGGAAAACTGCAAGCTAAATAATAAGTAGAAAAAGACAGCAGATTAAGGAATGTACATACAGTATGAGCTTATTTGGGATACAATAATTATATATAAACATAAACAAATACACATAAACACATATGTATATTTAATACCTATCTACCGATCCATCAGGGCTTCCCTGGTGGCTCAGACGGTAAAGAGTCTGCCTGCAATGCAGAAGACCCGGGTTCAATCCCTGGGTTGAGAAGATCCCCTGGAGAAGGAAATGGCAAACCACTCTAGTACTCTTGCCTGGAAAATCCCATTGACTGAGGAGCCTGGCAGGCTACAGCCCATGAGGTCCCAAAGAGTCAGACAAGACTGAGCAACTTCACTCACTACATACCTATTCAGAGACAAATATATACACACACAGGCAACATGTATAAAGGAGTCCTGGGTTGGGAAGATCCCTGGGAGAAGTGAAAGGCTACCCCACTCCAGTATTCTGGCCTGGAGAATTCCATGGAGTGTACAGTCCATGGGGTCGCGAAGAGTTGGACAAGACTGAACCACTTTCAAGGCTAGGCAACATATATGTGTTATGACCGTAATCAGAAAAAGATGTTTAAACAGGAGGACACGTTTGGCCGGGTATAGGGGAAGATGCAGGCCTGAACAGGGTGGAGCCCAACCCAGCTGCTGGGAACACCTGGGGTCTTTCCAGATCTGTTTGGCTTGTTCTCTCAGATCTCATTCTGGTCCAGGACACCAAGGAAGAGAACACAGCTGGGGTCTGATTAGCTGGATTATGTCCAGGTGACACTGGTAGGAGGGAAGAAGCTGACAAGGAGCCTGGAGAAAGCAGATGGGCAGCAAGGATGCAGCACCACGCCCACCCCACCCCCACTGCACAGTTCAGGGTGGACACGCCCACCTGGGGGCAAGCCCCCTGGGGGCTCCACCCTCAGGGGTGCCGTGGGTCCACAGTCCAGGTGCTCTCACAGCCTGCAAGAAGCACCCATCCTTCCACCCTCACCTTCCGCACTCAACAAGCATTCTTCTGGTACCAAGGTGGTCTTCCAGGCAGGTACCTGGGTCCCAGGATGCAGATGCCCCCACCAGGGACTCCGAGGCCCAGGCTGCTCATCTCAGCCAACACTATGCAATTAGCACCTCGGAATGTCCTTATCCACTCTCTCATGTGATCCTCACAAGGGGGCAGGCATGTGGATTTCACTCCATGACAATTTCAGCAGGACCTGTCAGGTGCTGGGCACCTGGGCATCTGAGTCAGATCAGCTTCCCACTCTCAAGAAGCACACTTTTCCTTCCCGCTCTCAAGGCTCAGTGACTTGTCAAAGGCTCGAGCCAAGACTCGAGCACGGGTCCTCCATCTCTCACCCTAACCAGGAGCCATCCTCCACATCCGAGAGGCTCCTGGACATCGACAGGCTGTGCTCCTCACTTGCAAATCAGTCCCTGGTACATTTGGATGCTGTCGGTTTCCCAGAGCATCCTTACTTCCAAGGTGACAGATGAAACGGAGTTTCTGCATCTGGATCCATACAGGTCACTGGGGCAGCCAGCTGGGCCAGCCTGGGCCTCCCGCCTCCGCCCACCCTCTCCCTTTGCTTTCGTTTGTTGTTTAGTTGCTAAGTCATGCCCGACTCTTTTACAATCCCATGTTCTGTCCGTACGATTTTTCAAGCAAGAAGACTGGGATGGGTTGCCATTTCCTTCTTCACCCCCTCATTTTGGCCATACCTTAATCCCCTCCCTCATTCAAGCAGTGGGTGTCTAAGCTTAAGGTTCTGGGAACCTACATGGAGTGAGAGGGGAGGTCACGGGCCACCCAGACCTCTGGGGTCAGGAAAGTGGCCTCTGCCAGGGAGCAGAACAGTGACCCTGAGTGAGGCATGTAGAGACCCTGAGGTTCTGACAGCTGAGCACGTGCCTCCAGAAGTGGTTTGGGTTTTGCTGTATTTCTTTTATCTGAACAAATATGTTCCGCTTTCTGCTAAGCAGAAAGATGCATTCTGCGGAAAACCTCTTCCCCAGCTCTGCGAAATGAATAACTTGTGGTCCTCTGTGGGTCTCGATGAGCCTCAGTCATGATGCTGCACATAGAAACAGATGCACAAACCTCGACTCAGCATGGAGTGGCCAGAACACTTAGGTAAAAAGTCCAATGTTTTAAAAGCTTTAAAAGCTCCCTTTTTACCACAGACTGCAAACAGTGCTTCTGTATAACAGAGAGGAGGACTTCAATCCTCTGTCCCTTTCTTTCCCATCTCTTTACATGATAAAAAGGAGAAAGAACAGCTTGGAAACAGCATGCCAGTTGCAGAGAATAAGTATCGTTCAACGCCTTGAAAATGTGCTCTTCCCTTGAGGCACTGCCTGTCTCGGTTTATCGTCACGCCCTTTTCGCTCATACATAATGCAGCGACATCAATCCAGTCTTTGACCCACTTATTAAAAATTCTGAACTGATGACATCTAAATGAAAGCACTTTCTTCGTGTATAATATATGAACTTATTATTCTTATCATTTCGCAAATACACACAACAGAACATGCACTGAATACAAAAAATGAGATCAACAGATTTGGTTCCAAAATTCCTGCTCTGCCACCTGTTAAACACTCATGACAGTTTCCGCAACATCTCCGGGGCCTCAGTCTCCTCATCTATGCAGTGTGGTTAGTAGTGGGTAATAGGTGGTGGTAATAGCCACCAGCCACAGGGGGTGGCTTTGGGAAGTGAGTTTACACCTGGAAAGTGCCACACATGAGGCCAGGAAGTTAGAACACATTTACCCTTGCCAGTCCTCAAAGTGTTAAAATTCTACAACCAAGATCATTATATCCATCACCTAAACATAATTCAGAGAATTAGAATAAGTTAGAGAAACACTAAGCGTAGTCTTCTTTCTTTAAAGCCCCCTGTAGTCAGGGAACAGCTGTACCAGTGATTTCTGAGTTTACAGAGTCATGAGAAAAGAGTGTGATTTTCTTGCTCTTCTCACACACCTAACACCAACCCCCGCCCCCAGACAAGCACTGCTAAAATGGCTGTGGGCGAGGAATTGTAAAATGAAGCAAGAAACTCCCCTCGAATATTTACTGAATTAATTCATTAATTCACAGCCACTGGAAGAGGAAGTGCAATCAACAAAACAGAGGACGTGCTGACACTGGTTTGTTTCAGGCTCTGGTCCGCACTTGGAGCTTCTCTCTCTCTCGCATTCCCTAGAAGGAAGGCTTCTTAGAGACAGACACGAAGGAGGAAGGAGCCAGACCCCACAGAGCTGCGGAAAGAAGGTTCTGGACAGAGGGAACCACAAGACGAAGTGCCCAGAGGTGAGGAGTTTGCCAAGTGCAAGGAAGGGGCTAAGGCCCCAGATCTTGAGGGCACAGTGGGTGGGTGGGAGGAGAAGCCTGCCTTGAAGAGCTGGACACGGGTCGGGGTTCTACTCAGGGCAAGAGCTCACCTTGACTCGTATTTTTATGTTTAAGTTTTTTTGTTGTTGTTGATGTAGATCATTCTTGAAGGCTTCCCTCGTGGTTCAGAAGGTAAAGAATCTGCCTGCAATGCAGTAGACCTGGGTTTGATCCCTGGATCAGGAAGATCCTCTGGATTAGGAAATAGCAATCCACTCCAGTATTTCTGCCTGGAGAATCCCCATGGACAGAGAAGGCTGGCAGGCTACAGTTCATGGGGTCGCAAAGAGTCCGACACGACTAAGCGACTAACACGTTTCTACTTTCACTTTCATTCTTAAAGTCTTTATTGAATCTGTTCTGTTTTGGGCCCCGAGGCACGTGGGATCTTAGCTCTCAGATTAAGGATGGAACCCGAATCCCCTTCATTGGAGGGTGAAGTCCCAACCACTGGACAGCCAAGGAAGTCCCCGATTTATATTTCTAAAAGGTCATTCTGAAGAAATTCACTGACTAAGAGAAGGAACATATGGTTGTCAGTGGGGGAGGGGATAGTTAGGAAGCTTGGGATGGACATGTCCACACTTCTATATTTAAAATGAATAACCAACAAGGACCTACTGCACTGCACGTGGACTTACTCAGCGTTCTGTGGCAGGGAGGTGAGTTTGGGGGAGAATGGATACGTGTATCTGAATGGCCCAGTCCCTTCCCTGTTCACCTGAAATTATCACAGCATTGTTAAATAGGCTATGTCAGCTGCTCAGTCATGTCTAACTCTTGTGACCTCATGGACTGTAGCCTGCCTGGCTCCTCTGTCCATGGAATTCTCCAGTCAAGAATACTGGAGTGGACAGCCATTCCCTTCTCCTGGGGATCTTCCGGAGCTAGGGATCAAACCCGAGTCTCCTGCATTGCAGGCAGATTCTTTACCACCACGCCCATCTGGGAAGCTGCAATACAAAATAAAAAGATTGAAAAAAAAAGGTCATGTGGTTGTTCAGAGAACAGCAGCAGCGACAGAAGTAGGGTGGAAGGAGGGGGAGATGATCAGATCATCAAAGAGATAGTAGAATCCAGAGAAGAAGGGGCTCAGGCCAGCAGATGAGCAAGGACCATGGTCATGAGCAGTAGCCAGAGCTTCCCAGGTGCCCATGGGAAGTTCAGAGCTGGCTGTCAGGAATGGAGCAGAGAATGCTTTCAAAAACTTCTGGTTAAACCTGTCTTTTTAATTGCACCATAACTGATACAAGGAAAGAGTTTTTCTCGACTTTGAGAGACTCTGAATCATTTTTTATACCACTTGATATAATAACAAAAATAGCAGAGTCATATTACTAGTTTAAATATGACAAGGCTGGTAAGTAACCTCAGATTTCAATTATGTATAACAAAGCTCCAACGAACAACACAATCTCCCTCATCAAACAGGCAAACTGTCTCAGAGTTAAGGAATTTGTGACAATAAGCCAATTGGGTTAAAATAGACTCTCAGGGCTAGCCTTCTTGCCACAAAAAACTCAATTTCATGATAAAAGGACCAGAACATGGCACAAATCCGACCACAGTCACCGGTTATTTCTGTTCATCTTGCCTTCAAGCCCAATCACTTACAAGCATGCTCCAGCCTCCTCCCTCTCTTATTTTTAGGGCACGAGGTTAAAGGCCAGCTTTGTGCTTTGTTTTCCAAATCTCTTGCATCAAAGGCTCAAAGTTCTCCATTATCTCAAGGTTCCTGCTATGTAAAAGTCCTGTGCTTCTGGTTTCAGCTCAAAATCTTAATGTAAGATGAATTAAATAACTAGGGGCTTATCTCTTCTTTGTCTCAGGATATGTGGATGGATGAGGCTACAGGACACATGAGTGGATTAGGTTAGAAGAAAAGGAAAGAATCGGGAATTTCCTTCAAGCCTTGCCTCACAAAATTGGGGGAGCATGAATGGAGAAAATGATAAATTTTGCCCAAAATTAAGATGGAAAAGCTCTGACTCTAGACATTTCCACACCCGCACTTCCTTCAAAAACCAGAAGGGTCTCATTTGCTTGGCTCAGTTGATGAGGATCAGCAGGACCACTGAGAGAACTGGTCAGCTGAGTTCACACTCCTGGATGAAAACCAACCAACCGAATCCTCATTCCACAGCCGCTAGCCTCAAGTAAACAGAAATCTTACAACAAAGACTACAGGGACGGAAAAAGAGCATTTCGGCCAAAGAATGAAAAGTACTCAGATGTGGAAAAATAATCAGACACTTCCTAAGCACCATTTCAAGACGGAGGCCCCACAAACCCTCAATTTCCCCCTTAGACACTATTTTCACCTTAGGCCTTGGAAATCAGGAAAGCAAGTCCTGAATATTCACTGGAAGGACTGATGCTGAAGCTCCAATACTTTGGTCAACTGACTCATTAGAAAAGTCCCTGATGCTGGGAAAGATTGAAGGTGGAAGGAGAAGGGGATGACAGAAGATGAGATGGTTGGATGGCATCATCGACTCGATGGACAGGAGTTTGAGTAAATTCCGGGAGTTGGTGATGGACAGGGAAGCCTGGCGTGCTGCAGTCCATGGGGTCACAAAGAGTCAGACACAACTGAGCGACTGAACTGACTGAGGCCTTGGAAGCAATGCCTCAGAATGAGCCAAAAGGAGGGTGAGAAGGGGTGGGTATTTGTCACTCAGAACAAGGACTCCATGGGCACAAATGCTTGCCTCTGAGCCCATAAGAGATGCTTGTCTAAGGGATGCCCAGAGGTCCACTCATCCATCTTTTTTTTATGATGTGACTCATCTTAAAGTCTTTATTGAATCTGTTACAATACTGTTACTGTTCTGTGTTTTGGCATTTTGGTGATGAGGCACGTGGGATCTGAGCTCCCCGACCAGGGATGGAACCCACAGCCCCTACTGGAGGGTAGAGTCCTAAACGCTGGACCACCGGGGAAGTCCCTCACCCATCTTATCATGGAGTATCCAGTGCTCTCCACCGTAGATTCTCCAGGTCCCAGACAAGAGAAGAAGACTCACTTCCTAACACACGGACACACTGTCAACAGGGTACGTGGAGATCTCCCAAAGACACGGAACACTGCTCTGTCACGTCCCCAGCCCCGCTGAAGGCTGAGGTCTCCAGCCTGGCGTCTCGGAAGCCCACGTGCTCGGCTGGGGTGTGTGGCATCGGCCTCCCCAGCAGGTGTGGGCTCGCTGCAGCACCTTGGCCCCCAATTCCTCACGTGCAGCCATCACTCTGTCACGTGGGTCTCGTCTATCTTACAACCTGACTGCTCCAATTTCAGACTTTCATCCCCAGGTTCCTTTTCTTACCAATAAAAGGTTACATCTGGGTGTGGGGGAGATATTCCCCAGGGCCCCTGATATTTGGGCAATCCATACCATCTTCCAGGAAAGCTGTACCCATTTACCCCTACATCTCTGGCCCAGTCCACCCACCACCGTAGGCATTTAAGCCTCGAGGTTTAGAAGGGGTGGTCACATTTGGAGAGGTGGGAGAAAGCCAACATCCAGGAAATAACAAATATCATGTCAGGTCACAGTACATTGCTGATGTTCAGTCACTCAGTCATGTCTGGCTCTTCACAATTGTAGCAAAGTCAACCCCATAGACTGTAGCATTCCAGGCTTTCCTGTCCTTCACCATCTCCCAGAGTTTCCTCAAACTCATGTCCACTGAGTCGATGATGCCACCCAGCCATCTCATCCTGTCATAGTATATATTAATACTTTGAGCACAGGTTGGGAAATATAACGTGTAAACCCAAGAGAGTGGGCAAAGAGAAGTAAAGAGCAGTATTAAGGCTCCCCCTTCCCGGCAGGCTGGCTCTGAGATTTAGCATCTTCTTTTCCACTTCACAAGCACTAAGGGGTTTTCCTGTTGTTATAAACCATTCAGACAAGTGATATTAATGTAGGGTACTAGTGGTAAAGAACCCGTCTTTATGTTCCCTCCAATACAGGAGACATAAGAGACGGGTTTGATCCTCTGGAGGAGAGCATGGCAACCCACTCCAGTATTCTTGCCTGGAGACTTCAATGGACAGAGGAGCCTGGCGGGCTACAATCCATAGGTTTGCAAAGAGTCAGACACGACCGAAGTGACTAAGGATGCACACACGTGCTACACAGGATGCTGGCATTTCAGGGCTTCTTCAACAGACTTCAAAGGAACTATGAAAGTGAAGAGAAAGTCGCTCAGCCGTGTTCGCCTCTTTGTGACCCCATGGACTATAAAGTCCGTGGAATTCTCCAGGCCAGAATACTGCAGTGGGTAGCCTTTCCCTTCTCCGATCTTCCCAACCCAGGGATCGAACCCAGGTCTTCTGCATTGCAGGCAGATTCTTTACCAGCTGAGCCACAAGGGAAGCCCCAAAGGAACCACAAAAAGACAGGAACGTTTCATATCATTTCTTCACATATATTCCTTTTCTTAGGTGCAGAATCCTTCTGCAACAAGAAAAGGATGGGGTGTTAACCCCATTTCATGGATGTCGTAACCGAGCCGGCAATGCTTTGCGTCCAGGAAGCGGGAACAGTTCTGCATTGCACGCAGCGGTCCACTGTTTTTTCAGGTGGTATGTGTTACCTTTAATGTATTTGTTACCCTGACCTCAGACAGTCCTCAGAGCTCAGGGGCAGGGCCAGGCGATACAGAGAGACTCACACAGAGAGGGCAGGCAGCAGAGAAGCTGCCCGCTGCATCCTCTGCCCACTGTCTTATCGGGACCAGGTGGCCAGTGACCTCAGGGCTATAACTCAATCCCGAGGTGGCCTTGGCGGCTGGGGACAGCCCCCATTCCGTACAGTCTGGCGGGTGGTAAGAGCTATGTCCTGCAGCAGGGTCAGCGATCATGGTGTATGGTCCACAGGGTGGGCTCAGACCCGTCCTCCCTCATCTGTTACTGGAACAGTTGGGTGTAAGGGGCGCGGAGAACAAGCACCTCTCCACTCCTGACGTCCAGCTTCTCCATCGTCAAGGCAGCACGCTGAGCACCACCTCTCCCTAGAGTCGGCCTTGCCTTTCGCACCTGGAGGTCCTTCCCACTGACCCCACCCCGGGGTATCCCCCAGAACCATCAGCAGCGAGTCTCTGGGGAAATTGCAGATAGAAGCTTCCACACCACACATGACCATGCTTCTCCTACTCCTTACCTCTCCTGGCGCCTGGGGTCTTCTTCCAGGCCTGGCCCTGGGACCTGAAAATACTCAACCATGGGAGCCAAAACACCCAGGAATCATCCCAGGAGCAGGCTCGCCTTCCACGACACACCTGTTAGGGCCCCAGACACAGGCTGAGCCACTGAAGGTCAGTTCATCGGCCAAGCGAGCACCAGCCCAGAGCACCAACCCGTCTCCTCAAAGCCCAGCCAGGTCCGAACCCCAGCAGCCGATAGCCCATGAGGCATCCCAAGGCTAGATGGGCAGCTCCAGGAGGAACTCAGCTGCTGTAGATCAAAGAACGAGAGTCTAAACGCTACAAACTATGATGCTTTAAATTTTTCAGGGTTTTGTCCAGTTTTTTTTTTTGAAGGGAGTGGAGTGGGGAGGAGATCCCGTTTTCTTAGCCATCCTGATAATGACCACCTATCAATTATAGGAAACATTTTTCCTCTTTTCTTTCCTTCTATTTATTTATTTATTTATTTTTTGCTCTGGACCTTTATTTGATCGTTTTGGCCATTTTTTAAAAATTGAAGTATAGTTATTATATTAATAATTTACAAAGTTGTATTCGTTTTGGGTATACAGCAAAGTGATTCAGTTACATACACATCTATATACATTCTTTTTCAGATTCTTTTCCCTTACAGGTTGTTACAAGATAATGACTACAGTTCCCTGTGCTATGAACAGTAGGTCCTTGTTGGTTATTTATTTTATATATAGTAGTGTGTATCTGTTAATCCCAAACTCCTAATTTATCTCTCCCTGCCCTCTTTCTTAAAGTCATTTTGAAGTTTTGGTTTTCCTAGTGCCAGCAAAGGTGCCCAGCAGAGGCCACAGGCAAAGCCCTGCTGAGAAGGAGACACACTTGGGCTGGAGTTCCAGTCTGACCCCTGCACCACCCACACCCCCCACCATCTGTCTCTCACACACTCTCTGGGCACCCCTGCCTCTTCCTTCTCCCCAGGAGCAGAGTTCCTTGGAGTCGATACTGTGAGTGTTGACCTCACTCCCCCAGCAGCCCTGCTGGGCAGGGAAGTGTCTTCAGGGTCAGTCTTTCTCCCCTCGGGCATTAAAGGAAATGAACACAGTCACAGGATCCTCTCTGAACAAAGTTGGGCTGGGAAATTCCACGCAAGACCACATGTGTGCAGATGTTCCCAAAGTAAAGCCAGGCTCTCCTGCCTCCTTCCTGGAGGGAAAACACTTCCAGACCGCTCCTTTAAAAGGCGAGTCCCTTTAAAGAGAGCAATGAATAATTAGCGCATCCCACCAAGGCCCTGACAAAAGAGCAACTCTCAGATGCTGCAGCCCTCTTTGATCCAGATTGCTTCTGAAGTCCCCAAAATCCATGTCCAAATCCCATTAAAGATGGAGGCTGCATGCGAGTTGGGGGTGGGGAGTTGCAGAAAGGATGGCTCCTCCTGGGCGGGCAGCGCTCATGGGCTGGCAAATATCAGCATGATTTTCTCCCCTGGCCTCGATTAACAGTGGCTGGGTGTTTAATAATGTCAGATTCAACGCAGATGAAATTCAGCCACCTCCCACTTGGATAAACAAGGTAAATACCCGCTTCCCTTAGAAACTGACCTCTGGAACATCCCTGAGATGATGCAAGAAATAAGAAAAGAAAAAGACATGTGAGGGCAAAGACACAAACTGAGACTGGCCTGGACCAAGGGCCCCGTCAGTCATTTTTATCCCCAAATAAACTATCCACTACATTTTCTCAGCAGGTAGAGAATTTGCACTCTTAAGAGATATCACTGGGAACACACCTCTGATTTCAGTTCACCAAATGATATATCTAAATATATTGTTTTATGGATTTCCTTGGTGGTCCAGTGGTTAAGAATCTGTCTTCCAGTGCAGGGGATGTAGGTTTGATCCCTGGTCCCGGAACTAAGATCCCAAATGCCGTGGAGCAGCAAAGCCCAAGAAGCGCAACTGGAGAGAAGTCTGCATGCCACAACAAAGAGCCCATATGCCCCAACTAAGACCTGAAGCTGCCTAAATAAATAAATAAATATATATTTTTTAGCAAATTGGAAGTTAAAAGGAAAAGATTAAAAGGATTACCTGACTGAGTCTGAATCATGACTAGCAGGAAAGGCCTGAGTGATATTTTATGAATGATATGCGTTCATGAGACAAACTTTCTGTTAGGAAAAAGTCCCTGTGATATCTAAGATCCTGATGCTTCCAGCTCTAAAATTCTCAGGCTCTGGAACTCCAGCAGCACCTTAAAGGAAATGAAGCTGGGATACTGACTGCAAACTGGGTCCAGCAGTTGGCCTGAGCAGTCAGTCCCAGAAGGACACAGAGCTGCTAGGATCCGCCTCAGAGCAGGGCTGGAGCAAACCCTGGGCAGAAGGGCCACCCCCACCCCTGTTTCCACCCCACCCTCCCCGGCCCAGAGCCAGGAGCTGCTGCTGCTTCCATTTAAGGAGAAAGCAGGAAACATTGAAAGCAGTAAAGGGAACATTCCTTCTAAATAAGGAAGGTTGGCAAGTACAAAAAAACCTGCGGGAAGTCCACCTCTCCAACAGGTAATTTATCGCACAGCCGTGGGACGCTGTGTGCACAAGGCCCACCTTCCCGACCCCAGGAGGTGCTTTCCTTTGCCAGGGCAAAGAGTGAGAGAACAAAGGCAATTTGCCGCTCACAGCCCAAGCCCAGTTTCCCTGCAAGCCTCTGCTCTGCCTTATCTACCTAGCAAGCAGCAGCTTCCAAAAGGACAAGGAGATGAAAGGAAGGAAAAGAGACCAGCTGAGAGATGGACAGAGACACCCTCAGGTGCACAGAGGTTTGGGAGACAACAGACATCCAAGAAAAACAAACCATCCAGGAGGGGAGAGGAAAAGGCTATGGTACGTGTCCGACGGCGACCTGAGTAGCCTGCAGGCTGCAGTGCATGCTGGGATATTCTGCAGGAGCATTGAGGCAGGGATGTGGGCTTTCCGGGTGGCTCAGTGGTAAAGAATCCACCTGCCAATGCTGAAGACAGAAGAGACTCATGTTCGATCCCTGGTCCAAGAAGATCCCCTGGAGGAGGGTATGGCAACCCACTCCAGTTTCCTTGCCTGGAGAATCCCATGGGCAGGGGAGACTGGCGGGCTACAGTCCAGAGTATCGCAGAGTTGGACGTGGCTGAACGACTGCGCAAGACACACATATGTGCTTCCTTTAACCTGGTGCTCTGGCAGGATCCTGGGATATCGCACAGTGGCGACAGGAAGGTTGAGGGTTGAACCGGCTGTCTTCCTGGGTCAAGTCCCACAGAACCTTAATGCCTAGGGTCCAGCTGAGTCTCTCCCTGCCCCTGTAAGCCCCTCATTAGCACAGCCCAGTGTGGAGCAGATATGCCTAGAATTCTTTTTGCTAGTGAGACATCCATTCATTTATTCATGCATTCATTTATTCAACAAATTGTTTACTGAACAAAGGGATGTGGGTACACAAGCACAAACAAATAGAATTATAATAACAGAAAAGACCCTGATGCTGGGAAAGATGGAGGGCAAGAGGAGAAATGGGGCGACAGGATGAGATGGTTGGATGGCATCACTGACTCAATGGACATGAGCTTGAGCAAACTCAGGGAGATAGCGAAGGACAGAGAAGTTTGGTGTGCTGCAGTTCATGGAGTTGCACAGAGTCAACATGACTTAGCAACTGAACAACAACAATGGAAAAAGGCTTCCCTGGTGGCTCAGAAGTAAAGAATCCACCTGCCAGTGCAGGAGACTTGGGTTCAATCTCTGGGTTGGGAAGATCCCCTGGAGTAGGAAATGGCAACCCCCTCCAGTATTCTTGCCTGAGAAATCCCATGGACAGAGGAGCCTGGTGGGCTACAGTCCATGGAGTCAAAAAAGAGTCGGACACAACTTAGCAACTAAACAACAAACAGCAACAATAATGGAAAAGAATATGAAAAAGAATATATGTACATGAGTCACTTTGCTACACAGCAGAAATTAAATACATGGTTCGATCCCTGGGTTGGGAAGATCCGCTGGAGAAGGAAATGGCAACCCACTCCAGTATTCATGCCTGGAAAATCCCATGGACCGAGGAGCCTGGTGGGCTACAGTCCATGGGGTCGCAAAGAGTCGGACACGACTGAGTGACTTCACTTTCACTTCACTTTAAATACATTAATTATACTTCAATAAAATTCAAATACATAAATTAAAAGCTGCAAAAAAAAACACACAAAAACCCAAGGAGAATGCCCTCACATGGCTCACATCCTGATAACAACAGTTAAAGACACAAATCAAGAAACTCCACCTTCCGCTAAGTTTTACAAAGGCCTCAAACAAAAGCGACAGACTGAGGTGTGATGACCGTCCGCTGCAACAGCCGCTTGCCACATGTGGCTATTTTCATTTAAATCACACTAAATAAAATTAAAGATACAGTTTCTTGGATGCACTATCCACATTTCGAGTGCGCAAGAGTCAAGTGTGGCCAGTGGCTACCACATGGGACAATGAGAACATAGGATCTTTCCACGGTCACAGGCTCTACTGGACAGCACCAGAGAGTGAGGGCACAGAAATCCACCGAGAATGGAAGCTGAGGAAGGAGCCAGCCGTGCCAGCATAGGGCAGAATGCTTCCTAGACAGCTTGCTGCATGTGCAAAGGCCCCGGGGCAGGTGGGCATTGAATGTTCAGAGAACTGACAGGTGACCAGTGTGCTAGCAGGCTCCGACACGAGACAAAAAGCAACAGCAAGCAGACACAGGGAAGAACCATCATCTGAACTGTTTTAGGAAGCAGGGAGGTAAGGGAGAAGGACAAGGCTTGACCACCAGGTTTCTGCTCAGAGCAGCTGGGAGGTGACGCACCATGTGCTGAGATGGGGAAACTGGGGTGAAGGCTGGGTCACTTTATATATACTTTGTTTGTTTTTGATACAAGGAAGGTCATCCATTCAATTTTGGACAAGTTAGGCCTGAGAGCTCTATGAGAAACCCTAGAGGAGATACAAAGTAAGCAGCTGGATAAGCATGGTGCTCAGACAACACGGGAGGATATAAACGGGGGCATTCTGAGTACATGATGGTACTACATCCATGAGAGTGGAGGAGACGTCTTAAAGAAACAAAGAAGGCGGCCCAGGCCGAAGACTCGAGGACTCTAGTGTTGATAAATGGCCAGGAGGTCATGAAGGGTGAGGACATGGGTCCAAGCCCTGTACAATCAGGTGCCAGCAAAATACAACTCACCGTCTCTGTTTGTAACTAAAGCGTAACTGGGACGTTGATTTACTAACTGTCCGCAGCTGCTTTCACACTCTCAGGGCAGAGCTGAGTTGTTGCAACGGAGACCTTACACCCTGCAAAGCCAGTCTGGCCCTTCACAGAAAGCACCTGTCAAGCCCTTGATTTAAGCATGGAGTGCCCTCAGTTTCCCGGAGAAGGCAATGGCACCCCACTCCAGTACTCTTGCCTGGAAAATCCCATGGACGGAGGAGCCTGGTGGGCTGCAATCCATGGGGTCGCTAAGAGTCGGACACGACTTAGCGACTTCACTTTCACTTTTCACTTTCATGCATTGGAGAAGGAAATGGCAAACCACTCCAGTGTTCTTGCCTGGAGAATCCCAGGGACGGGAGAGCCTGGTGGGCTGCCGTCTGTGGGGTCACACAGAGTCGGACACGACTGAAGTGACTTAGCAGCAGCAGCAGCCCTCAGTCTCCGTATCTATAAAATGGGGGCAGAAGTGCCTGGGTCGCAGTAATGGATATGTGTCTGTAATGGGAAACACCTAAGTCTACTCAACAAGGCTAAGAGAGGAGCTCTTCATTCTCACAGCATCCAGTGTTGTTTCCACGTTTGGCAAAGGCACCCAGTAGCCACCCGCTCTCTAGAAACAACTGCTAAAGTGAATTTGTAAATACAAACAGAGCCAGTGTCATCCAAGCCACCACTTCCACCGTAGAATGGATGTATACTGAGCGGTTCTAAGTCAACTCTTTGTGGCCAGCCAGTCTCCCTCTGACTCCCATCCAACCTGAAACAAAAGCATGAGTCCATGAACAACTGGTTTTCATGGAAAAAAGTTGTTTACAAAGCCTACGTCCTCATCATTAATCTTAGGGGAGAAGACGGAATTGTTCACCATCCTCTGCTTACCCCGGAACACTGCCCCAGCTCAGGCTATCCATCTGGCAAGAACAGCCAATCATATTGGCTATTCAGACTACACTGGTTCCTAGGCAACCAGAACTATAGCCACAGAAACAGGCTGTTGATGGCAGGAAGAAACATGAAGACAGGGACAGAGGGTTGATGCAGAGTGCCCCGAAGCCAATGACCTAGACGAACACTTGCCCACAGTCACTTAATCCATCTCCCAATCCTAGCTGCTCACCCGCCATCAGCAGGTGCCCTGCCCAGGGCCCCAGCAGAAGCAGGTGGCATCACTCCCCGGATCACTGGCAGCTACCTGGATGGCTTCAGAATGTTCCTGCCTTCAGACCACCTTAGAGAAGCCAGCAGATAAGCAGAGAGAAGACAGGAAGGGCCAAGATCCTTCTGGACACAGGGCCCATGATATGGAGATATTCAGAAATGATAACCAAGGAAAAGTACCTGCTATGGATGGACTCACTGCTTATGTCTCCCCAAAATTTGTTATGTTGAAACTCTACCGCTCAATGTGATGGTATTAGGAGGTGAGGCCTTTTGGAGATGATTAGGTCATGAGGGGGCTTCCCTCATAACTCAGTTGGTAAAGAATCCACCTGCAATGCAGGAGACCCCGGTTTGATCCCTGGGTCAGGAAGATCCCCTGGAGAAGGGAAAGGCTACCCACTCCAGTGTTCTGGCCTGGAGAATCCCATGGACTTATAGTCCATGGGGTTGCAAAGAGTTGGACAGGACTGAGCAACCTTCACTTTCACTACTTTCTAGGTCATGAGGGTCAGAGAAGGCAATGGCACCCCACTCCAGTAATTTTGCCTAGAAAATCCCATGGACGGAGGAGCCTGGTAGGCTGCAGTCCATGGGGTCACTAAGAGTCGGACACGACTGAATGACTTCACTTTTACTTTTCACTTTCATGCAATGAAGAAGGAAATGGCAACCCACTCCAAGGTTCTTGCCTGAAGAATCCCAGAGACGGGAAGCCTGGTGGGCTGATGTCTATGGGGTCGCACAGAGTTGGACACGACTGAAGTGACGCAGCAGCAGCAGGTCATGAGGGTGGAGCCTTATAAGGGCATCAGTGCCCTTGTAAGAAGAGAACGTGAGTGCTTGCTCTGCTCTTTCACTGCCTTGATGTCTGAGGACAAGATGAGGACAAGGAGACAGCCGTCCATAAACCAGGCAGCAGGTCCTCACCACACACTGACACTGGATTCTGCTGCCTCCAGAACTATGAGAAATACCCATCTGTTGTTTAAGCTGTGTCCTCTGTGGTATTTTATGTTACAGCAACCTGAACTAAGACAGCACCTTTGGGACTCAGGCAACGCCTATTCTACAAACGACTTTACAGCTTATTCAGTTTCGGGGGGAAATGGCTCATCCTTTCATCCAACCATAATATCCAAAGTGAAGTATCTGCTTATAAGAACTGAGAGGCCCACAGTCAAGATGCTGTCACTGAAGCTAAGTGACTTAGCCAAGGGTCGCCTTAAGAAATAAGACTTTGAAAGAAATCCAATGAGACCTAAAGAAAGCTCCTGCCAGGAGCCCCAGCAGCCCTTTCTGGGCTTCTGAGCAACGGACATGCTGTCAATTTTCAGATGCAAAAGCATTCCTGCCTTTCCTGCTGACTGGTGCCTCTGTCTTCTCAGGGTCTTCACAGACACAGAACCTCACCCCTGAGAAGCCCTAAGAGGCAGGCCGGGCAAGCTCGGAGCCGCTAGACCCTCTCGACAGCCCCCAGACTGAGTGAGAGAGGAGCCACACGAGGATGGGAAAGACCAAAACTCCACTTTCCCATCTGTGACCACAGCCGCCCAGAGAGCTCCAACCCCATCCTAGAAGCACTCACCTGGTGCAGCTGGTGCCCAGGGCCTCTCGGGTCCCGGGCACTCTCTCAGCTATAATTCCGATCCCAGCCCAAACTCATCAACGTTCCCCCAGATGCGCTCCCAAATTCCACTTCCTTGTCTTGGCAAACGCCACATCCTCTCCTTGGACATCTAAGCATAAATCCTCCGCTTGTATTCCCCGCTGTCTTTATAACCTTCCCTCCCCTGCTCATCAATCACTGCGGCCTGTTGCTTCACCCTTCATCACTTCCCGCCATCCCTCATGGCCCTTCTATTTTGCTGCTCACGGGTCCACACAGGCAGTAGTTTCCCTATCTGAGATTTTGGGTGTTTTTTTTTTTCAGGTCATGAGCCGTGCCACAGCCGAAGCAGGCTGAACTCGCCCATACAAGCACCACTTTTACCCTCAGATGCTGATGGCCCTTGGCTGTCCCTGCAGAGCCAGGGTGTGGGGATCTGCAGGAAGCGGAGGGAGCCCCCGGGATGGGGGTCTCTGGCTACACAAAAGACAGAGCACTTAACGCTGCTTTTCTTAGCAGAAGCCCAGCCTCAAGGGGCTGCAGTGGAAGGAGGGCACAGCGGCGGGGTCTAATCGATGGACTCAGATCACATTGACTCAAGTGCTTCCCGTCCCTTTCCAGTGTGTGTCCCTTCCGTCCGTGCTGAGAAGTGTCTTCTGCAGCGGAATTCTCCTCTCCCTGACTCCCCCCCTACCGCCCCCCTCCACCCGCCGTCTTCTATCTGGAAACAAAGGCTACTATTGCTACCAGAACTTCTTTTCCAGATAAGAAAGCGGCAGTTAGAGAAGTGTCAAGCGGTTTCTCAGGAACCCAGATGGAGGGACTCACCCGGATGGAGAAGCTCAGGGCTTCTCAAACTTTCCTGCCTAAAAGTCATCCGGGCGTCTTTACAAATCACTGGTTAAATGGAGATTCTGACTTGGACTCAAAGGTGGGCCCTTTGATTCTGCCTTTCTAAGAAGCAAAGCGGAGGGTGATGTTGCCCTCCCAGGAGGGGTGGACCATCCCAGGAGTCACAGGGATTTCAACACGTGAACCTCCATCCCCGCCTCCCCTCCCAATCCCATGTGCCATCCTGCACCTCCAGTCTGCTGCTGCACCCCAGAGGGGAGACACAGGACTCCCCCTCTTCCTCCTTTCTTATTCAATTGCTCTCCAGGGACAGAATGAAGCTATCAGTTGGGGCTACAAAAGCTGCCCAAAGGCACCCCAAACCTGAACGCAGAAGCACAGAAATCCTGCAACTAAAAGAGAAAATATTCTGCAGGGACTTTTAAAACATCCCCGTCTTCGGTTTCACTCTTACCCAGGTCCTCCTTGATTTGCTCTTTCACAGGGAACCATCATAGAAAAAGAGACACATGTTCAGTCTAGTTACCAGCTGTCATGGACTGTACCCCGCCGAGGCAGCTTGTGCTCCCTGAGTTCCTCTCCACTCCTGCAGCCCTGACAGCATTATCCTTCAGTGGAAGCTTCTTTCCTGCCACAGACCACTCATGGCTACCCTGTCTTATTATTCTTCACAAGCATGTGACTTTAGGTGCATGGAAAGGCACTCTCTTAATACACTTCTTAAAATCTCTAGACTGGAAATAAGCAAATCGATAGTAGAAAAACTCCCAGTTATTCAGACAGCGGAGATGCGATTTTAGAGAATAGTTGCCAGGTATGGAACCAGCCCCAATCACTTCCACTCTCTCCATTTTTAAAAAACAAAAGTGTTAGGGGATGGAGGGTGGGATTCTGTGAAGGAGTAAATATACTATCTTAAAGATTTAAAGACATTTCAGAAATAGTTTCAAGGAGAGAAGACTCTGGCTAGTACACATGGACCAGCTCATCCAGGCAATATTTGAGAAGGAGCTTCCATTACAACATAGCCATTTGGCCTGGAGTTTTATTTAAACACCCTGGTAGGTGGGCTTCCCAGGTGGCGCTAGTGGTAAAGAACCCGCCTGCCAATGCAGTGAGACATAAGAGATGTGTGTGATCCCTGGGTCAGTCATGGCAAGCCACTCCAGCATGCTTGCCTGGAGAATCCCATGGACAGAGGAACCTGGTGGGCTCTAGTCCACCGAGTCTCAAAAGAGTCAGACATGACTGAAGCAACTTAGCACACACTTCACTGGTGGATCAGCGGTAAAGAATCCGCTTGCCAATACAGGAGATGCGAGTTCGATCCTTGGGTTGGGAAGATCCCCTGGAGAAGGAAATGGAAACCCATTCCGGTATTCTTGCCTGGGAAATCCCATGGACAGAGGAGCCTGGAGGGCTACAGTCCATGGCGTCACAAAGGACAGAGGAGCCTGGAGGGCTACAGTCCATGGCGTCACAAAAGAGTCAGACACGACTTAGTGACTAAAACAACAATAACATCCCCCTAGGGTGGACTTAGGACACCTTATCCCAGCTTCTATCTAACAGAATCTCTCCCAACTCAGCCCTCAGCCAACAGAAGCCTGGTCATTTATTAACTCAACTGGGAAAGAGGGCGGGGACACTGGGGACACGTGAGCTGAATCCCTTATGGCTGAGGAGCGGATTTTCCCAAACACATGGTCACAGTATCTTTTTCGTGTCTCCCGAAAGCTTTTAGACAGATCTGAGCCCTGAGAACTAGCTAGCTCAGTAGCCGATTAGCGCCTACCACTCTTTAACTGATTTTCAGTTTAGAGACTTCTCAAAAATAGGTTGGAACTGTTCTTTTCGGCTTAGGCTCAAGTCCCGGGTGGTAGTACATATTTCCATGCATCGAACAATACTATACACGAACGAAAACCAGGGCAGGCAAAGCGCAGGGCTCGTGGCACTGAAAAGCCTCCAACACGACGCACCTCCATTGTAAGATGATGCTGTCTCGAGCTACAAGGAGAAAGACAAATGAGCGGTGCACACCTGCTCTTTAGAATGGTTCGCTGCTAAAGAGCTGGAGCCTGGAAAACCACGAGGCTCAGCCTAGCATTACATCACCGCACTGAGCCAGGTCCTCATTGAAACCCCAGGCACAGGGACGAGTGAGGAAGCCCCACATGGCACCCCGCGTCCTACTACAACACACAGAGCAATCCCTGGAGTCCTTTCATCTACACATCAGTGGCTCCCGTGACCACTTTACTGCCTCCCCACCCCCAGACCCCCACACAACACTCTTCTCTGAAACACATTCTTCTCTTTGGGAAAGGAGAGCAGGTAAGGAGGGGATGACCTGCAGCCAGATCTATTCAATAAGCCCCATCCTCCAGACAGGCCCAGGTGGGTAATGGAGATGACCATTTAAAAATGGAAATCCTAATAAACACCCATCCAGTATAAAGGCCCCACTGGCTCTTGGTTTACAGAAACTGGATGCACATTCAAACGCTGCTTCCACCAATGGACCAATGACAAGACTGTTTGGCTGGCTTTACTAATAATAGCGAGCAGCCTTGTCCTCCGGTGTTCACCAGTGTGTGGACGCTTGGGTTAAGTCGACTGAACGTCTAGCAACGAAGCTCCACGCCATCCGTCTAGCTAGCTATGTGAGTGGCTGCCCCTAAACTGGTCTGTCTCCATGGGCACGGCACTGCCACCCTCAAGGATTCTTCCCATGAGGCCCTTGTTAATGCCCGGCTGTTCCCTTTGCAGGAAATACCACTGTTCCGGGGTGGGGGGGGGGGCGGTGTGGTGTTAAGATGCAGGGAGAAGCCCCCCCAAGCACGCACTGGGCTGCTGAACAACCATCAAATTCCAGGGGGGTCATTTCTGCCCCCAGCAATCTCCAGGGGCTGCCAGATGCTCATTCCAGAGAGGGGCGCGAAACGCTAGAAGGGGAGCCACCAGGTAAAAACCACGCTAGGCTGCCCGAGAACGTCAGCTGCAGGCTGCACGGGGCATCAGGTGAGGGGATACTAACAAAGCCCCAGCACCCTCTCCTCTTGGGAGGATTCGGGGGGCCCTCCGGGGCGACGGGCGGAGCACTTACATTGCCTCGGAAGCCTCCTGGTTCAGGTCGCTGGCTGGGACTGGCTGCAGAGACTGCGACCCTCCCATCCTCGCTGCGCCCTGGAGTGCAGGCTAGCCGCGAGCAGGGCCAGCGTCCTGGCACGGTACCTCCAGCGGGAGCCCGGGCTGGGCCGGCCTGCGGCCGGGGCTGCTGCACTGCAGATGGGAGCAGCTGCTGGCATCCGGGGCGGCGGCGGCGGCGGCGGGGAGCTGCGGCTTCGGGGCCCGAGCCGGAGCCCGGGGAGCGAGCGCCGCGGAGGTGTGCGCGCGAGGGTGGCCGGCGCGCGCCGCCAGTGTGTGCGCGAGGGTGGCCGGCGCGCGCGGCTCTGCCCGGGGCGCGCGAGTGTGAGCGTGAGCGCCGGCGGGGTCCGAAGGGATCTGCTCTTAAAACCCCCGGCAGCTCGGCTCCCGCGTAGGACACGGTGATGTCATCATCCGCGAGCAGCCCCCGACGCCTGCATCTTCACAAAGCTCCAGCGCTGGCTCGGGAAACCGGGCCAGGGGGAGGGCGGGCGAAGACCCTCCCTCTCTACCCCCGAGTCGCCTCCCCCAGCCTTCCGCAGCCTCGCCCCGATCGCCGGCATTGTGTGGCTTGGAAATGCAAATACACTTCGGACGCGGGAGTCGGGGGCCCCAGGGGGGAGGGCCGCGGTGGTCCCGGCCTGGCGAACCATGGTCGGGGGCCGGGGAGGGTATCCTCTTTCCGGCCGGCTCACCCCTCCCGGAGGGAGGCAATGGACTCTCCCAGGGCTGGGCGGGCAGGTAAACAGGCTACAGCGGAAAATGTGCTAGACGCTTGCAGTGTCCCGGTGGCTTCTGCCTTCTTCAGGCTGAGGCCTGTACCAGGGAGATGCGAGGGCCTGGCTCCCGGGTCCCCCCCTGCCACCCCCACTCCCCACCTCACCTGAGCCCAGGTCCGGCTTCCAAGGACACAGTTTGGGGGTAGGGCGGATTGGGGAAGCCTGCTACTGAGTCTGAAGCACCCCCCCCCCCCCATCTTTAGCCACCACAGGAGGCTCCACGGAGTCGCCCCTTGCAAAGGCTCATTCCCAACCGTCAGAGGTCAGGCCAGCTGAGAGGGCCCATCCATGTCAGGCCTTTAAGACCACAAGAGTGTCCAGGGGAAAGGCAGCTCTCCATGACACACGCTCTAACCATCTGTCTCCGTGATTCTGAGCCCAAACCGGGCCTACAGGAATGTCTGTGACACCCCATTCAGTGCCCCCAGCCCCCACCCCCATTCCTCTGCTGGGGCAAGCTGTGCCCCGCTAGCCAGGCCCCCTCGCCCAGCTCTGGCTGCTCCCAAACCCTCCAGACTTCCTTGGGCTCCTGGGCCTCCTCCTCGCAGGCTACTCAAGAAGGATTTCATCTCCTTTTGGTTCAGGAGGTTTGGGGGCCCACCTGGAAACTGACGGTCCATCCCCATTCTGAGGTCCAATCAGACTCACAATGGAATAAAAGCGGAACCTCTGAGGAAACGGTAACCCACTCCAGGATTCTTGCCTGGGAAATCCCAAGGACAGAGGAGCCTGGTGGGCTGCAGTCCAAGGGGTCACAAAAGAGTTGGACAAGACTGGGCTGCTGAGCACATCTGATGTGTAAGTTGAAAACTCATCTTCATTTTCCCAGCATTTCTTTAGAGTCAGCCTAAAATGCATGTAACTTGCGGCCAAAACAAAAATAAAATGGAAACAAAACTGCTCAAAACATTCTGAAATGTCCTCCACATACTGAGTGTTTCCTAAAACTGTGGCTGAGAATGTTTGGACGGCTACTTTTGAAGTTGTGACTCAAATGTCAGGATGGTTCCAGAGCTTCATGGTGGGCTGACTTTCCTCTGCTGATATTTAAAATTAGTGTCAAACAGAGACCCAGAAAGTAAAAATTGTTTCCTGGGCTGCAACAACATGAAATGTCCAGGCTACATTGAGAAGGTTGACTTTCTCGAATTTATATGAAAATAGCTAATGATCCCGTCAGTCTTGCAGAGAAGGTGACTGTCAGGGGGTGGCCGGGTGAGGCTTGCTCCTGAAAGCACCTCCCATAACCTGTCACTCACAATCAGTGCCAGGAGTCACCTGGTGGCAGGGATTCTGAGCTTTGCTCATCCGGTCATTCTCAGCACCCCGAGGGTTCGTTTTTTCATCAGAAAACAGAACTCTTGGGCCTCATATGCAGCTAGGAGTCCAAAGAACCTTACCACGTGGAGCTGAAAACTTCCTAAGTGCTAACTTAGGGAAAGCTATGACAAACCTAGACAGCATATTAAAAAGCAGAGACATCACTTTGCCGACAAAGGTCGTTATGTCAAAGCTATGGTTTTTCCAGTAGTCATGTACGGATGTGAGAGTTGGGCCATAAAGAAGGCTGAGCGCCGAAGAATTGATGCTTTCGAATTGTGGTGCTGGAGGAGACTCTTAAAGAGTCCCTCAGAGAACAAGGAGATCAAGCCAGTCAATTCTAAAGGAAATCAACCCAGAGGGTTCATTGAAAGGAATGATGCTGAAGCTGAAGCTCCAATATTTTAGCCACCTGATGTGAAAAGCCAACTCATTGGAAAAGACCCTGAGGCTGGGAAAGACTGAAGGCAGGAGGAGAAGGGGGCGACAGAGGATGAGATGCTTGGATAGTATCACTGACTGAATGGATATGAATTTGAGCAAACTCAGGGAGACAGTGGAGGACAGAGGAGCCTGGTGTTCGACAGTCCACGGGGTCCCAAAGGGTCAGACACAACTTAGCGCCTGAAGAACAACAAACCTAGACTTCACCTTTTGAGGAAAGTGACCACTTCCCTGGGCACTGATGGTATCTATGGCCTGTAGCCAAACCCATCCCTAGGAAAATACACAGGGAAAAAATGAGAAACAACAATCAGAACTCATCCGCTCATTTTTTTCATGATACATAAAAGCACCAAACCTTCCAAGTGTCCTGATCCGTAACAGGTAGGGGTCTGCTGCAATAACTAGAGAGGGCTTTGAAATGAGACAGGAGGTCAAACCCTGACCTCTCCCTCGTTTGGTTGTGTGGTCTTGAGCCAACTGCTTGACGGTACTGAACCACTACTTCCTCAGCTGGCAAGAGAGAGAAAGCATCTGTTTTGCAGAGTATTGGGAAAACCGAATTATATATATGAAATCCCGGGACCAGGACTAACTGGTGCTTGAGCGGTGTTAATTTTCCTTCCTTCTTTATTAGAAACATTTTCCCCTAAGCACAGCACCACATAGAAAATGAGGGGGCATTGCAGCAAAGGGCTTTTATTTAGAATCTCAACAATCATAAAGTTACGACCTAGTGACACTTCATTTATGTGTCACTGACAGCATCGCAGTGATGTTAACAACATGGCCGAGAACCAGGGGAAAAACAATCTGGATGCCGTTGAGGTCAATGCAACTGAAATCCGTGCGTTACTAGTTTGTATAACAAACTTCTGGAAGAACTTTTCAGACTCTGATTTAAGACATTTGATGGTTTACTTTACACACAGTTTAAAACAAGCCTGGGGACTTCCTTGGCAGTCAGCGGTTAACACACCGCACTTCCACTGCAGGGGGCATGGGTTTGATCCCTGGTCAGGGAACTCGGATCCCTGCATGCCACACAGTGCAGCCCAAAAATAATAATAATAAAACAAGCTTGGTTATCTAATAATTCAGCCTACAGAAAAAGAAAAGAAAAAGGAAAACGTATAAAACATGGAGAGGGGGAGTGATTAGAGAGGAAAAGAGCCATGCTATGGACTGAATGTATCTACCCCCAAAATGTCATATACTGAAGCCCTGATATCCAATTTGATGGTATCCAGAGGGGGCCTTTGGGATGTAATTACGGTTAGATTAAGTCATAAAGGTCTAGAATCTCCGACTCAATGGACATGAATCTGAGCAAATTCTGGGAAACAGTGAAGGAGAGGGAAGCCTGGCGTGCTACAGTCCACAGGGTCGCAAAGAGTCAGACACGACTTAGAACTACAGCGACCAAAGGAGAAAGAGACACATAACCTCTCTCTCTGCCATTTCAAGGACACAGCAAGAAGGCAACCATCTGCACACCAGAAGCAGGGCTCTCTTAACCTGACCATGTTCACACCCTGATGCAAGCTTCGGACTTCCCACCTCACAACTGTGAGAAATCAACAATTTTGTTGAGGTCACCCAGCCCAAGTTCTTTGTTTTATAGCAGCCCAAGTGGACCAACCAACACAGGCTGTTTAAGATACAGGGCCAAGGGACCAAGAATAACTAACAAGAAGGGAAAAGATAAAAAAAAGAAAGAAAGAAACAACTCTCCAAGTTAGACCAAGGAAATTCGAAACAATTTCAGGGCCATTTAACCCAGCTCCTGGGTTCTTGTTATCCACAGGAACCACTGATAGCTCAGAAACCACAGGCTACATCCCACTCTGGCCTGTTTACTGCCTCCAAATCCTCTCTTCTTCACCCACCCCCACCCCAAGTGATGGCCAAGGAAGCTAAATAATAGGTTTGCACAATAAGAAAGCACAGATTCCACCCCAAATTATTAAAATGCCAGCAGCTAGCCTTGCAATCACACATTCCCTAGTGTATTCAAACCTGCACTGAGCACTCACTTGGGCCAGGCCCTTGGCTGGAGCTGAGGCTGCAGACAACCTATGAGTGCGCTCTGCTTCATCCCGACCTTCCTTCCCAGACCACTGCTTTCAGGGGGCCGCTCCTCCCTTCCTTACCACCTCTTCATGCCCAGCCCACACTCCAGACTCTACCCTGGCCACCCTGGGAGGGGCAGAGGCCGCCACAACAGGGCACCTCCTCTCTCCACCAAATCAGGGATGCCCAGACTTTCTAACCATGGCCCTTGTCGCTAAGTCGTGTCTGACTCCTGCAACTCCATGGGCTGTAGCCCACCAGGCTCCTCAGTCCATGGGATTTCCCAGGCAAGAAGAATACTGGAGTGGGGTTGCTATTTCCTTCTCCAAGGGATCTTCCCAAATCAGGGATGGAACCTGCGTCTCCTGCATTGGTAGGTGGATTCTTTACCACTGAGCTACCAGGGAGACCCTGAGGTCCCTCCCTGTGTCTCCCTCTGGACCAGAGCATGCATATTCTAGGATGCTAAAGGTAGGCTAAACCCACTTAGATGGGCTCCACTGCCAACCTTCCTACTGATGTCCCCAAAACATCCTAGAAACCTAGATAAATCCAAGAAAGCACCCGTCATTTCTAGAACAATTAGAGATTCGACATTTACTAGTGCACTTAGCATCTGCCTGGCCTATAGAAGATGAGTCTGTTCTCAAGTTACTTCCTGACACATACATACCAGAAAGTTCAGCAAACTTGCCCAATCTTTGTAGCTGAGAGATAAGATATATGATACAGACTCTGAAATCCCACTCAGGTCCAAGAGACTGAACCACACATAGTCAGAAAGGGCAAGTAATTTGAAGCACCTCTGACACCCCAAGGAAAACACACTTAAGCGGCTTTATCTTTGCCTTCAGCCTCAGGGAAGTCTCCAGTTGCCATAGCAGCAACGCTCTCCAAACAAGACCAATGGACCCCTGTGCTGCTAATTAGCCTGTGCACACTTGCTAAAAGAAAGTAGGTCAGATCACAGGAAAATCCATCTGGAGAGCACTGGGAATGTAAATACAGATGGAAAACGGGCCCAGGCAAGGTCCTGTTTCTTCAAGTCTCTCGCCTTCACCATCATGGGGCGGGGGGAGGAGGGGGCAGCTAGTGGGGGGACAGCAGAGAGGTTGCACAAAAACACGTGGACCTTCTCTTTAGGAAGCTGACCTTTCCATAGGCTCTAGTATCACCACCCGCTTGCAACTTGTTCCTTCAACTGAGACCCAGAAAGTCCAGCTGCACACCCCACAACTCCACCCAGCTTGTCACATGCTGCCTTGCCTAAAACTGCAAGAGCTGCGGACTTTCCTGGTGGTCCAATGGCTGGGACTCCATACTCCCAGTGCAGGGGACCCGGGTTCATTCCCTGGTCAGGGAATTAGATCCCACATGCCGCAACAAAAATCGAAGATCCCAACTGAGACCTGGCATAGCCAAATAAATAAAAAGAAAAAATAAAAGACTGTAAGAGCTGGGAACTGTTTGATTTCAGACCCAAGTTCAGGCCCATGTTCAGCAACCGTAGGTAAACAGGAGAGTGAGACAAGCGAAGCCGACCAGCGAGCAGGAGACTGGCCTGCAGGTCAAGAGTGGCATGCTGCTGGCACTTTATCCATCCAGGGTTTACGTTTTGGGGTCCATTTTCCTGGGCTTTTGAAGACACAGCTTTTATGTCGCACAGCCTTGCTCCAAAAGTTGTCCACTGCCTTCAGGAGAAAGTCCCAATTCAATATCCTGGCCTTGATCCCAACACTGGGTCCATCCTGCACTGGAGCAGGGCCCAGGTCCCCCATTCCTCCTGTGCATCAGGGCCCAGCTCCCGGCCAGCTTCTATGAGGCGTAAGTCTCCTCCAGCCCACAGACGTCCCCCTCCATGTGCTACCTCCAGCAAATTTTAGCTTTGGTGCTTTCTCGCCTCATCGGAATCTCACAGTATCCTGTGCCTGTGTCTGGCGTCCCTGCTCTCCGGCCTGCCCTGGCAAAAGTCTTCATTCTTACGATGAATAGAGAAAAGGGAGGAGCTTGTCAGGCTTCCCAGGTGGTTCAGTGGTAAAGAATTCATCTGCCTAGGCAAGAGATGCAGGAGACTTGGGTTCGATCCCTGGATTGGGAAGATTCCCCTAGAGTAGGAAATGGTAACCCACTCCAGTATTCTTGCCTGGAAAATCCCATGAATGGAGGAGCATGGCGGGCTACAGTCCATGGGGTTGCAAAGAGTCGGACACGACTGAGCGACTGAGCTCATCGTCAGGTTCCCTCATTTTTGGATCTGACTGTCTTCTACACTCCAACATTGAATCTCATGTGGTCACCCTGGGGACTCTGAGTGGTTAACTTGGGTTGAAGAGCCAGCTCAGGTAGAACCCCATCTTTTCCAGGGTGCTCTTGCTCACTCTTTGAAAAGTGCTGATCTTCTATGCTTTTTTCACCTCCTTTACCATATTTACACCTGAGATCTTTCAAAGATCCTTTCAAGCAAGGACCACTCCAACAGCTATTACTCTTCATGGGGGAAAAATTCATTTCTGTTATGATGCAGCCATGAAATTAAAAGATGCTTGCTCCTTGGAAGGAAAACTATGACAGACCTTGACAACATATTAAAAAACGCAGACATCACTTTGCTGACAAAGGTCCGCATAGTCAGAGCTATGGTTTTTCCAGCAGTCATGTACAGATGTGAGAGTTGGATCATAAAGACGGCTGAGCTCCAAAGAACTGATGCTTTTCAAACCGTGGTGCTGGAGTAGACTCTTGAGAATCCCTTGGACAGCAAGGAGATTCAACCAAACCGAAAGGAAATCAATCCCTAAGATTCATTGGAAGGACTGATGCTGAAGCTGAAGCTCCAATACTTTAACCATCTGATGCTAAGAGTTGACTCATTGGAAAAGACTCTGATGCTGGGAAAGATTGAAGGCAGGAGGAGAAGGGGGCGACAGAGGATGAGATGGTTGGATGGCATCACTGACTCGATGGACATGAGTCTGAGCAAACGTCCGGGACATAGTGAAGGACAGCGAAGCCTGCGTGCTGCAGTCCATGGGGTCCTAAAGAGTCAGACACGACTCAGCAACTGAACAACATGATACAAGGTAAAGGCTGAGGATTTTGGTATTAGATCCAGGAAGGCAACCCAGAATGTGCTAGAAAAGGAATCAGTAAAGAGAGATAAGACTCTTTTTTTTTTTTTTTTTTGGCTGCACTGGGTCTTGGTTGTGGCATGCAGGATCCTCACAGCTGAATGCAGGCTCTTCAGCTGCAGTATATGGGGATCTAGTTCCCTGACCAGGGATCGAACCCCAGACCCCTGCACTGGGAGGGTGGAATCTTAACCACTGGACCACCAGGGAAGTCCCAAGACTCACTTTTATTTTAAAATTAAGAATTCAGGATACATTTTACGTCTGTGATTCCTACAAGAAGGAAGGAAAGCAGGCCAACAGTAAAACCCAGGGCTACGCAAAAGTTAGGCCAGCACTGTGTTAAGAAGTCTCATCACATATGAAAAAGAAATCAGTAACACAAACACCACATCCCAAAAGATTAAATAAAAGCCTTAAAGTCCTTCTTTCTTTACCAAATAAATTCAGCTCTTTTGAGATGGAAATGGTAGAAGACACTCTTGAGATAACATTTTAGAAAATATATCCTACCTCATTTCAAGAAATGACTCAAGCTTGCAACTCAAGACAGCAAAAGAATCTTGAAAGAAAAGTTAGATAAAAGCCAGAGAGAGTGAGCTTATCCTGAAAGGACTTACCTGAGCCCTGGCTGGAGTCAGCTGCAGGCCTGGATCTAACTTCCCCAGCAGCCAAAGCAAAAAGGAAATCAACACTGAATATTCATTGGAAGGACTGATGCTGAAGCTGAAGCTCCAATACTTTGGCCACCTGATGTGAACAACTGACTAGTTGGAAAGGACCCTGGTGCTGGGAAAGATTGAAGGCAGGAGGAGAAGGGGATGACAGAGAATGAGCTGGTTGGATGGTATCACCAACTCAATGGACATGACTTTGAGCAAACTCTGGGAGATGATGATGGACAGGGAAGCCTGGTGTGCCGGTCCATGGGGTCGCAAAGAGTCAGATGCGACTGAGCGACTGAACAGCAACAACAAGCAAAAAGGGAAACAATCATTTTCAGTTACACAATTCATAAAAACCTAGCAGATTTTAACGGCCATTCCATGGATAAACAGCTTTTTGCATGATTGCCATTCTCAATATGTTCATTCCTATGGATTCTCCATGAGCAGATGGTGTATACAGTAGACAGTGCCTTCAACAATATCCTTCCACCAACACGACCTTCAGTTTCATGTGGCTACTTCAGCAAGCACATCAGCAGCTACCCAGCTCCACCAGCAATTAATAAAATCAGAAGTTCTGGGAAGGATAGGGACTTCCCTGGTGGTCCAGTGGTTAAGATTTTGCCCTTCAGTGCAGGCGGGTGAGGGTCTGCTCCCTGGTTAGGAGCTAGGATCCCACAGGCCTCGAGGCCAAAAAACCAAAATATGAAATGGAAACAATATTGTAACAAATTCAATAAAACTTTACAAATGGTCCACATCAAAAAATGATATTGAAAAAATAAATGAACTTCCCTGAGGATATATTTCTGGTTGTCCCATCCTGCAGAGAGGGTCCCCCCATTTATGCTCCCGAAAAGACTCAAGTGTTTCTATAGTTACGTAAGGCGAAGGTTACAAAGAGGAAGCCAAGGTCAGCCTTGGAAGATGTTTATCAACAAAGCAACCACTTCTGGACTCAGCTGTCCCTCACATCCTCCTGGCTTCATGAGTCCTTGCCAGTGTCTCTCGTTGATTATGGGGAAATATACACCACCAACCGCAGAAGGCAATGGCACCCCACTCCAGTACTCTTGCCTGGAAAATCCCATGGACGGAGGAGCTTGGTGGGCTGCAGTCCATGGGGTTGCTAAGAGTCAGACACGACTGAACGACTTCACTTTCACTCTTCATTTTCATGCATTGGAGAAGGCAATGGCAACCCACTCCAGTGTTCTTGCCTGGAGAATCCCAGGGACGGGGGAGCCTGGTGGGCTGCCGTCTATGGGGTCGCACAGAGTTGGACACGACTGAAGTGACTTAGCAGCAGCAGCAGCAGCATACACCAACAACTGCAAAGAAAACTGCAAACCTAGCAGAAGCTGCAGGACACCATGAAGTGGACGAATCTGACCCTGATGAATTGCTCAAAAGCCACCCAGAGCCATTGAGAAATGGCAATCTGTGAACAACTGAAGAGGAAAAACTCTCAAAAATGAGGAAGAAGGTAGCTTCCAAGATAGGACATCCAAAAATGGAAAGAGCCCTTCAGAAAACTGCTGAAGCATGTATATTAAATGAAACATTTATGTTAAAACTGAAGCATTTATGTTAAAAGTGACTGTTCTTGAGATGCAGGAGTCAAGTGTGAAGAATATGCGAGTCTGAAAATCTGCCAGAAAAATATGGCCAAAATCCTTTGTTCATGCTAAGCATTAACATGTGGTTATCATTAAAGTCCACATTCTGTTAAATATAAATCATTTTCATAATTTTTTCACTTCTTTCTTCAACATCAAGGCCCAATCAAACATTTTCCACACAATCACCTTAAAAGTTCGATTCAGTAAGTGGATTCATGTTAAGTGGCCTTTCTCAGGGAACAGTTTTCTTTAGATAATCTGGACTCCTTCCTGTAGCTAATTTTATCAACTAAGTTTAAGATCATAGGCAAAACCAAACAGGTAGACATTTGGCCAAATAAAACTCCAACCTCCGGAGTGCAAGCTTCTGTGTAGAAATAGTGGAATTCCATTCAAGCCAGGGAGCAGAGAACCAACTGACTGGGGCCAAAAACATAACCAGTGAAATCCATCTTTCTTCCCAGAGAACTATTTCCAAGAAGAACCGAATATTGCAAAAGCACTGTAAAAACATTTCAGTCCTTGTTAAAAGGGCTTAAATATTGTATTTGATTGGACTGTCGATGTGTTAATCCACAGAGTTCCTCTAGAGCTTACTACTGTGTACCAGGAATAAGAGGCCTTTTAAACAGAACATCCAGGGGTAAACAGAGAGGGAACCTCCCCGTTGCCAAAATGGACAGCAAAGCTGCTTTCTGAAGCCGGACTGGAGGAACGGGTTGAGACGTGCAGGTGCCGCCCGTCTGGACTCAGGGAGGTCTGTCCTCAGCGGCACCACCTTGGCCGTTCAACGGGGAAACGCTTCCAAGATGGAAATGCAAACAAGCGCAGCCGGAGTGCTGGACTCTGTGGCCCTTGCTTCGCTGGGTCCCTGGGACGACCCCTGCCCTGGAGCAGCGGCCCCTTCAGGAAGGCGGCCAGGCTGTCAGCTAGTCTGGAATCTCTGACTTCCTTCCCACCCCCGACGAGCGGTTTGACACAGAGCCTGACACGGGACTGCCCTACTTGTGAGCGGAGCAGTGGAAACCGAGCACCGAGGCCCAGAGCTGCTGACTCAAGACTCTGGGATAGAAGAGCAATCCAGCACGGCTGGGCCAGAAATAGCAGCCGTGAGCATCTTCTCAGAGATAATTAGCATAGCATCTGAGAGCAGAGGGGGTGAATGAGTGTGAGTGTGTGTGTGTGTGTGTGCGCGCATGCAGGCATGTGTCTGTCTACTCATGTGCTGCTGCTGCTGCTAAGTCGCTTCAGTCGTGTCTGACTCTGTGCAACCCCATAGACGGCAGCCCACCAGGCTCCCCCGTCCCTGGGATTCTCCAGGCAAGAACACCGGAGTGGGGTGCCCTGCCTTCTCCATGTGCTGCCAAACCCTAAAAATGCATCCTTCTTTTCATAACCACCCCACAGGCCCTGTCTGTGTAATTCCCAAGGCACTTGCCTATCTGTCACTGGATGTAATTAGCTTTTAACTGTGCCTGAGGAAAAGGGATTATTTTTCCCCAATACTCAGATTTTTAAGAATTGATCTCTCCACGAGAAGACATTCTTTCCATGACAACAGACTGACCCAATTCTGCCTCATCCCGTTGACCTTAAGAAAATGTGTGAGAGACATTTCTAGGTCTCCTGACAGCTTTCAGAGGCTGATGACTTAAAAAAAGTTCAGTGCAGAGTTAAGTGCTTAGTATATTCACTTTTTTTTTTTTTTTTTTTTTTTGCATCTCTTTACACCATTAATCCAGAAAGACGAAGGGGTCCTACTTTATGTGAACATTTCCATGGGGCAGTGACTGTCCAGCCCAGGAACATGCCTCTGGTCCCCTAGCATCAGGGGTACCAAAAGTTCCTGGTTTCTGGAAGGTCAGCTTCGCTCTCCAGAGGGGCCTGCTCTGACCCTTACAAACTAGGGTGGCCGCCATCCCCAGGCACTCCCAGCACCCAGCTTCTCCTTACAAAGCAGAGGTCTGGGCCAGGTCCGTTCCCGGAGAGCTGAGGCCACGCCTCCCACGTGCCCCACGGAATGCCCAGTGCCAGCACTCGGAGACCTTCAACAGCTATGGGTGGACAGATGAGTGGACAGATCTGTACTTAAGAGACACAGAGGAGAGAGGCAGAAACCAAAGTCCTTTCCCATGAGGCCAGAGCTGAAGAAGGATCAGCAGAGTGATCCCAAGGATATATCTTCTCACTGGTATCCCATGCAAGTGCCAGCCCCGCCACCAACCTCATCACCCTCCTCAATGGCAAGTCCTGATTTCTGTGTGTGTGATACTGGGAGAGACGGCCAGGCTGGGTGCCCAGGAATGAGGTCTAACTTAAACTCTCTTCCCCAGACACCTAAATCAAAAAGGTGAGTGGGGAATGTTTTCACTCATCTGAATCCTTAAACTGACCCAAAGAAGTTACTTAACCCTCCTGTTCCTGTTTTCTCATCTGTGCAATAGAAATTATAATAATCGTACCTTCCCACCAACATGGACAGTGTAAGATTTAAATGAGTCGATATATGAAAAGTTCATAGTACAGCTTCACCAGGCATATAGCAAGTGCTCCATCCAGATTACCTGCTGCTGCAGCTGCTTTGTGAAAAAGCAAGTCACTGTGCCCAGCAGAGGACTCCGTGCCCCTGCTTCACTGACTCTTAACCACATCTCTGGGACACCAAGCCCAGAGTGCCTCATTCTGGAGTCAGAAGCTGGCAAGCGTCCTGCAGGAGTCCCGGAGATGACCCAACCCAAACGCCTCCCACCTCAGTTTTGCTCTAGGAGCCTGTAACCTTAGGCAAGGCCCTGACCTCACTGAGCCTCAGCTTTCCCATCTATACAATGGGGACAATAAAAGTGGGGAGCCGTGTTATGGAAACCTGAGAAGGCCTCAGATTCTGTGGTTTCACGAAGCCACCAGGGGATGATGGTGCTCAGTGAGATGGTTTTTAGACAGAGTTGGGGTCAGGGCTGCTGAGGTGGGTCACAAGGTGGGCAAGTCATCCCCAAGGAACCAGAAGAAAACACCAGGGGCTCTGTGCTGGGTGGAACCATGTGGGCCCTGCACCCCTTCCACCCTGAGCCCAGCCCGGGCAGGATGGGAGGAAATATTGGGAGAGGGCCTCAGAGATGGGAAGACTCGTCCAGGAGCTCCTGCCCAGAATTACAGTCCAGCCAGGAAGGGCCATTCCTGCAGGGTCCCCTTCAGAAGAATGTGCCTGTGTCTTTGGGGGCACCACTGTATCCCCAGCCCCAGGCTTCAGGCCAGCCCACAGCAGAATGAACGAATGCAAGCCCGAAAGACCAACACCTATCCTCCCCAATCCCATGGCCACTGCCCTAGTTTAGGCCACCATAGCTTCCCTTTGGACCATGGTAATAACTCCAGTGATCCAGAGACTTCCAGCCCCTCCTCGCCATCCACCCTCTCCTTGGCCTCCAGAGATAGTTCCCTAGACTAAATCCGGTCCTGACTGTCCCCTGCTTAAAAAGAGGAGACAATCCTTTCACTTAGTGGAACTTCCCAGCCTGGCTGCAGATCTGAAAATCACTTCCACATCCTCCTCCTAGTCCCTCTAGGCTTCTCCCAACCTGCTGCTGGAAACTGCTGAGCCTCCCACCAGGCCTTGCATGTGTGGTTCCCCCTCCCCGAGGTGCCTTCCAGCCTACTCTGCTGGGTCCTCTGTTCTCAACTCTACTGGAGAGCCTACATGCTGATCACACTGTGTCTGTCTATCGAACAGCCTTCTCTGTCTGCCCCCGTTCTCCCAGCACCCATGGGCATCAGGGGAGTTGATGCTGATTAAATGATAGCTCAGCTGGTAAAGAATCCACCTGCGATGCAGGAGACCTGGGTTCAATCCCTGGGTTGGGAAGATCCCTTGAAGAAGGGAAAGGCTACCCATTCCAGTATTCTGGGCTGGAGAATTCCACGGACTGTGTACAGTCCATGGGGTTGCAAAGAGTTGGCCACCACTGAGCAACTTTCACTTTTCACCTGCGGAGCACCAAGCAACATTTTTCACTGACCTCATTTACTCCTCACAGTTACCTCCAAGATGTGGGTACTACCCAGACTGATTTCACAGATGGGTCAACAAAGGCTCAGAGTGGTCGGGTAACTTGCCCAAGGTCCCACAGCTCAGGACGGGCCAGGAGCCCTTCTCTCCAACTCTGTGCACCTTCCCCGTGCTGTGTCACACACGGGATACGGCATAGAATCCACCCAGGATGTGTGTGCTGAGTGGGTGGATGGACACAAACGAGTGGAGGACTGGATGGGGGATGCCCAGACGGACAGATGGACAGAAACAAAGCAGAAGACGCACTACAGGACCACTGAGACTCAGTGCACTCAGCACGTCCTGCCGCTCAGAGCATCGCGCCTGTGACTTCATCTCCTGAGTCAAAGTGTAACAGAAACGGACTCACCAACAGAGGCCCCCACAACTGGAGATGGGGGGCCCTGAGCTGAGCATGTCCTGACAAGGAGCCCTTCTCCCACTCTACCTCCCTGGGGTTCTGTCTCCTTCCTGGCTCCTCCTTCAATTCGGGGGTCTACTTCTCCACCTGCTCCTGGCAACCACCCTTATGCCTCCTGCTGGGTCTGAGGGTCCAAAGGCATATCCTTGGTTTGGAAGAAAAGCAGCCCCTTGAAATGCAAAATCTACAATTATAAAGTGGCAGCCAATCTAACATAGGGTCCGGGGCACCGCTGGGAATGGGGAGTGAGCTTGCAGGCTTCTCGCTGTCCTGATACCTCCCACCAAACCAGAGCTGGGCCAGGCAGGCCCTCACTGGCTCCGCAAACTTCCAAGGCCACCCCCTGCTCCTCACTAAGCCCCAAATCAGGTTGGACTCCCTTCCAGGCTTTGGAGAGGGTCCTGGGACTTCAGCCCAGAGCAGGGGTCTCCCAGGTGTGCCCCAATAAGCAGGATGAGGGGAGCTCTGCCTGCTGGCCCACTCTCTGTCTCCCCCCAGAAACGGGAAGAAGAATTTGAGGGATGGAGCATGGGGCCCGCCCGCTCCATGCGGGCTTCGTCCAGACTGGGAAGTCCACCTTCTGCTGCACTGCGTTCGGAGAGGGGGTACCAACCTCCCTCCCTCCCTGGGCTGCCAGGGCTGAAGTCAGTCAGGTATAGCTCCCAGACACGCCCGCCACAAACAATGGGAAGCCGAGCAGCTCACAAACACCGGGGCCTGTTCTTGAGAATGACTGAAAGCCAGGGAGGCCCAGGTCAGATGGCCTCTGCTGGTCCCACCAGGATGGGGATGCTTGGCAACATAGCCACGCCCAGGCTGCCCTGCAAGAAGTGGGTCTGATAGGCAGGAGAGTGGCTGAAATGGACCATAAGGCCGGATCAGACCCCAGTCTGCTCGGTGCAGTGGCTCATCATCAGCAAACCCAAGAATGGTCCTGATCAGCTTCCCTGATGGCTCTGCGGTAAAGAATCTGCCTGCAAATGCAGGAGACGGGGGTTCGATCTCTGGGTGGAGAAGATCCCCTAGAAGAGGACATGGCAACCCACTCCAGTATTCTTGGCTGGGAAATCCCATGGACGGACTACAGTCCGTGGAATCACAAGAGTTGCACACGATTTAGCAACTAAACCACCACCTACAAAATGAACCACTGAGCTGTGAGTGGACAAATGAACTGGCTCTGTGTGCAAGGATGTGCAGTATTTCTCAAGGGGTCCACTCCCCAGACCTGGCAGGAGGAGGGGACCACCCTAGGTGAGGCCAGGGAGCAGGGCTTTCTGCTCCCTCTCCTGCTGGGCAAAGCTCTTAAATCCAGGAGAAGGATTGACAGAGAGCCAAGAGCTCTTGGGGGCTGCTGATGGCAAGCAGGGGCTGGGGACATCTCACCAGACACCCTGGTGAGCCCAGACTGCCTGCCTCTCCCCAAACCCCTGGCTGCGTTCAGGGTGGCGTTTTTCAGGGATGTTGTTCCCTGGCCTTCCTGCATCAACATGGAACCAGCTTCCTCCTTGCAAGAAGCTCAGCTGCCACCCCCCACCCCCTGCCCTGTCTCATTCCTCCTGGGCCATGCAGGCAGCCGTTGGCCAGGTTTCCAAGTTACAGTTTCCTCAAGGACAACCGTCCCCGGCAAGCAGAGTGGGAGGTCAGCTCTGATGTGTACTCAGGTTCACGTCTGCCTGGCCCACATGCCAACACAGCAGGCTCTTTGCCACAAGCCCCCTGAGGTCCCAAAACCCGCGGTCAGCGGTGGCTGCCTTGGTTAAGAGTGAGGGCTTTGGACCTGCATTCCTGGAAATGCTTTATCTTTAGACGCTGCCTGGCTTCAGCCTCTCAAAGCTCAATTAATTGCTGCATAACGCCTTCCAAACAGCTTTAGTAGGTCAGAGTGTCTGCTGAGCACAAAGGCCATGGACAGGCCATGCTGCAGGAGCAAGGAGGGCCTGTCGGAGCGCTGCCACCTTGGTGGACAGTGTCCCTCCCAGGACGAGCTCAGGCAGAGTTGGGAAGCAGAGAAACTGAAGCTGTCTTTCCTCCTCCCCTCCCTTGGACTCTGTCAAAGTCACATCTGTTCTCCCCGAGGCTTGCGGCCTAATGATTAGCAGTGGGCACGGGGGAGGGGTGGGGTGGGAAAACCCCGGAGAAAAGCCATTTGCACTGGAAATGTGGGTTGATGTCATCATTTCCACAGCAGCCATCAGAAGCAGGGGGAGGCTGCAGGAAGTCACCCGGTGTGCTTGCAAGAACAGAACATCTGTCGATTCTGTGATGAGCTGTGCCCTGGGCTTTCTTTGTTAAGATGCCGGGTCTTGATGCCCTCCTGGTCCCCTCCAAGCCCAAAAAGGGGAAGACAAAGCCACTGAAGTCACCTGAGCATGGAGTAAACACAGAAACACACAGAGCGTGTGCCAGCTCCAGCGAGAGAGGCCTGGCTGGAAACGGGCATTGGTGGTGGTTTAGCCTCTCAGTCGTGTCCGACTCTCTGTGACTCCATGGGCTGTAGCCCACCAGGATCCTCTGTCCATGGAATTTTCCAGGCAAGAATACTGGAGTAGGTTGCCATTTCCTTCTCCAGGGGATCTTCCCAACCCAGGAATCAAACCCAGATGTCCTACATTGAAGGCAGATTCTCTACCGACTGAGCCACCAGGTAAACCTGGAAATCGTACTGATGAAGGATATCTCTCTGAATCATGAGACCAGCGGGGACCTCCGACTCTAGCCTAGACCTGAATAACAACCTCCATCTCAGTGAAATGAAATTTTCATCTGTGCATTTTTGAAACTTGCTTTGAAAACTTCCAAGGACCCAGCAAAGGCAAAAAGACAGGATTTATGTGGATCCCTGGATCCAGGCCACAGCCCTGTTGTAAAAAGCAGCCATGGAAAGGGTAGAGGGTGGGGCTGGCAACCCTGAAGGCACAGCTGAGATAGGGCGATGGGACCGCAGCTGCCCCCTTCCCATCCAATCCACTGGGCCAGGGCACGGAGCCCTAAACCCTGGGGGCCCTGATCCACCCTGAAACCACTCCAGCCCTGCCAAGCAGCTGGAGAGATCCTTCAAAAATGCAAATCTGCTCAAATCTCTGCCTGCCTTGGGGCTTCTGGACCTTCTTAAAATAAAGCCCTAAGCGCCAACGGTTCAGTGGTCAAAGTTGGAACAACAATCTGAGTAACCAAATAAAGTAGTATTGTACTGTATAACTCATAAAATAGATACCCTTGAGTCCAGAGTGATAAAGATAAATGACTAAATACATTAATAAATGAGGGAGAAGAGACAAATCTTCCATATAAATTTCCAAAAATTTGTGGATAGATAATCCCTGTAAAAGAAGGGGTGCAACGCTCCAATCTTGAGGTATGTCCACAGTGACTTCCTTCCAAAGAGGGCAATATGGAAAAGGGGAAAAAAGAGAAACTTGACAGTGGAGAAATCTGGCAAACACAACCCCAGTCGAGCGATCAAGGTCAACACGCACAGAAATAAACCATGCTGAGAGTAAGCACCCTTGACATGATGTGATGAGAACGGCATTTAACCTCTGTGATCTTCCTCCCCACACCCCGTAAGTCTGATCAGAAGAAAAATGCCAGACAAATCTCAAATATGGGACATCCTACAAAACACCTGACCCGTCCCCTCCTCAAAACGAACACGGTCAAGGTCACCACGAACATGGTCAAGGTCACCACGAACATGGTCAAGGTCACCACGAACATGGTCAAGGTCACCACGAACACGGTCAAGGTCACCACGAACATGGTCAAGGTCACCACGAACATGAAAGTCTGAGAAACTGTCACAGCCAAGAGGGACCTAAGGAGACGTGAGGACTAAATGCCATGTCCTGTCTTGGATGGGGTCCTGAGACAGAAAAAGGACATTAGGAGAAAAAAATATGGTAATCGGAATAAACTATGAACTTGAGTTGATAATCATGTGCCAGTATTGGTTCACGAACTGTATCAAATGTACCATGCTATTGTTAAGGTGTTAGTATCAGGGGAAATGGTGAGTGAGTGAGTGATAGCTATGCGTGTGTAAATGGGAACTCTCTACACTATCGTCTCACTTTTCTGGTAAGTCTAAAACTATTCTTAAAATAAATCCATTAGGACTTCCCCGGTGGCCCAGTGGTTGAGGATCCACCCGCCGATGCAGGGGACACGGGTTCAATCCACCTGTGGTCCAGGAAGACCCCACGTGCCACGGGGCAGCTAAACCCATGCACCACAACTAGAGAGAAGCCCCCACTCCCTGCAACTGGAGAAAGCCCGCACACAGCAAAAAAAAATCCAGCACACTCAAAAATAAAGAAATATTAAATAAATAAAATTTTTAAAAAGAAATACATTTTTAAAAAATTCCACCAAGAAAAATTATAAAGCCCCCCAACCCTTCCCATGATCCACAGTGTGCCAACCACCTGCCCCTGTGCCCTGGGCCACCCCCAGCCCCGCCTCCTCCACAAGACCCTTCAGCTTTGCTCCCGTCTCTTATCTTTGAGGTTTCTGCAGATGCTGCACCTTGCCCTGCCCATACATAGTTAAGTCCGTTCAGCCTTCAGCTCTCAGCTTAGAAGTCACCTCCCCCAGGGAAACCTTCCCAGTCACCCAGATGGAAAGAGGTTCCTCTACCACCCGGCACTGCACCCCTCTTCTGACCCATTCAAAACTACTTGCTCGGCTGTCTTCCCCAGCGAGCTGTAAGAGCCACAGGGGCAGTGCCTGTCTATGGCCCAGAAAACCCCAACTTCATACTACTGAACCCTCATATACATGAATGAATGAGATTCAGAAGCAACCCAAGAAGACTGGCTCCCAGGAATAAACCCCAGGGGTGAGGTGAACCAGATGTACCTTGTGTGCGAGGTTTAAAATGTGGAACCCAGGTGACCTCAGGGCGGGGACCCTGAGCAGATGGGTTACGGTACCAGACTGTACTTAGGGTACAGTCTGAATGACATAGTTGTTTTGGGTGCAGTTTGTGTGTGTGCATGTGATTCCATCAAAAACTTACTCCAGCCCTTGGATACGCTTGGTTCTTTTTCCTTTTTTTATGTTTCAAATTTTACTTTTTTAAAGGATGTAACCTAAAGGTAGAGGCCACCCTGAGTGGCAGTTATGGGCTGTCATAACTTTTTTTTAAATTGAGATATAACTTATTGACAGTGAAATTCATCCTTTTCAGATGTAGAGTTTCACGAACTTTGACATGTAGCCTCCACAACCATCAAAACATGGAACATTTCTATTGCCCTCTAAAGATCGCCCATGGCCTTCCGTAGTCAATTCCCAAACCCAGCTCCCAGCCCTGGCAACCACTGACATGGTGTCCATTCCTTACAGCTTTGCCTTTTCCAGAATATCAAATAAATGGATATTCACACAACATGTAGTCTTCTGAGCCTGACCTTTCCCACTTAGCATAATATAGTTAAGATTCATCTATTTTGTTGCATGAATCAGTGGTTTGTTTCTTTTCATGCCGAGCAGTAGTCTATAGGATAAATAAACCAGAATTTGTTTATTCATTTACCAGCTGGTAGACATTTGCGTTGTTTCAGTTTGGGGGTGATTATGAATAAAGCTGCTGTAAACATACAAGTTTTTAGGTAGATACATATTTTCATTTTTCATGGATAAATATATGAAAGTGGCTTTCCTAGATTGGATGATAGATGTATTCTTACTTTTTAAGAAACTAAAGGGCAGACTATTTAAGAACCTTACTTCTTTCTTAAACACATTTTTATCAAGCACCTACTATGTCCAAAGGCAAACCAAGAGGGTGTCCCCAAACACCCACGAATGAATGTTCATGCAGTCTCACCACCAGAAGCCAGGCTTCCCAGACCTTTCTCGCTCAGCCTGAGGCCTGCAGCAGTAGATAAGGCAGGGCCCTGGAACCAGGAGGGGTAGGATGAGGTTCCTGCTCTGCCATTAAGGAGTTGAGGGACTGCAGATAAATTATCCCACCCATCCCTCTGGGTCTCCGGACCAACAGAGCAGCAGGTCGATCTCAGGAGATGATGGGAGGGAAAGAGCTTCTACTCCAAGATGCACCATCCAGGTAAGAGGGACTCCGGACTAGCTCCATCCCCACCTACTGCCTCCCCAGCAGTAGACTTCCTGAGGTCACAGGCTGCCCATTCACAACACATCACGGTGTGTTTAGCTCTACACAAGAAAAGGCTGTCCAAGAACATTCTTCAGAGGACTTAGTAGCTAAGCAAAAAAGTTTCTAATCAGCATCAATTGTTTTGCATGAAACAGGATTTCTGACTTGCTGTGAGGGTTAATTTTCAGCGTTGACTTGGCCATCGCACTCAGATATTTAGTCAAACACCACTGTAGATGTCACTGTGAAGATATTTTTTTAGATGAGTCGTTATTGTTCAGTCACCCATCCTGTTCGATTCTGTGTGACCCCATGGACTGCAGCACACCAGGCCTCCCTGTCCCTCACCATCTCCCGAAGTTTGCCCAAGTTCATGTCCACTGCATCAGTGATGCCATCAAGCCATCTCATCCTCTGACGCCCTCTTCTTCTGCCCTCAGTCTTTCCGAGCATTAGGGACTTTTCCAATGAAAGTAGCATTTAACCCAGTAGACTTTGAATAAGAAGATTACCCTTTATAATGTGGATAGACCTCACCCAATTAGTTGAAGGCTTTAAGACAGAAAGAATGAGATCCACCAAAGAAGAGGGACGTCTGCCAGGACATGGCCTTTAAACTCCAGTTACAACATCAGTTCTTCCCCAGGTCTCCAGCCTGCTGGCCTGCCTTGCAAATTTTGGATTTGCCAGTCTCCACATTTGTATGAGCCAATTCCTTAAAATAAATTTCTCTCTAAAGAGGCAGTGCATGCTAAGTCGCTCAGACTTTTTGTGACCCCAAGGACTGTAGCCTGCCAGGCTCCTCTGTCCATGGGATTCTCCAGGCAAGAATACTGGAGTGGGTTGCCATTTCCTACTCCAGGCTAAAGAGGCAGACCTCAGAGGTATTATAGGTTTGGTTTCAGACCACCACAATAAAGAAAGTATCACAGTAAAGTGAGTCACAAGAATTTTTTGGTTTCCCAGTGCAAAACAATTATTTTTATACTATACTGTAGACTTGGGAGAAGGCAATGGCACCCCACTCCAATACTCTTGCCTGGAAAATCCCATGGACGGAGGAGCCTGGTAATGGCACCCCACTCCCATACTCTTGCCTAGAAAATCCCATGGACGGAGGAGACTGGTGGGCTGCAGTCCATGGGGTCACGGAGGGTCGGACACGACTGAGCAACTTCACTTTCACTTTTCACTTTCATGCATTGGAGAAGGAAATGGCAACCCACTCCAGCATTCTTGCCTGGAGAATCCCAGGGATGGGGGAGCCTGGTGGGCTGCCATCTATGGGGTCGCACAGAGTTGGACACGACTGAAGCGACTTAGCAGCAGCAGTAGACTAGTAAGTGTACTGTACTATGTGTAAAAAAACCAATGTATTGCTAAAAAATGCTAATCAGTGAAAAATGCTAATCACTGAGCCTTCAATGAGTCATAATCTTTTTGCAATAGTAACATCAAAACTCACTGATCACAGGGACTTCTCTGGTGGTCCAGTGGCTAAGGTGCCTGGGTTCCATTCCTGGTCGGGGAACTAGACCCCACATGCTACAACTAAAAGTCTGCATACCACAACTAAAGATCCCACATGCCACAACTCAGGGCCAGTACAGGCAAATAAATACATAAAATAGGTAAATATGAAAAAGATCACTGGTCACAGATGATCATAACATATATAGCAGTGAGAAAGTCTGATGTGGCACGGAAACATGAAGTGAAAAAACGCTGTTGGAAAAATGTCACCAACAGACTTCCCAACTCAGGGTTGCCACAAACCTTCACTCAGTAAAACTCAGTATCTGCAAAGCACAATAAAATAAGTTATGCCTGTATATGTGAATATATATCCTATTGGTACTGCTTCTTTGGAATATGCCGACTAATACTAATACTAATACTAATACACGAACACAGGGTGTTCCCACTGTTACATGGAGAGCTTGCTCGCAAGGGTAAACTTCAGATCAACCACAGGCCAAACGATCATACATGGCATCACGGGTCCAAGCTGTCAACGCCTTCTTGGCACCCTCCTAAATGCAGCTCCCACAGGGCTTATGGGGCAGAGACGGCCAGGCCCCTCCTCTCTGGGGGCAGCAGCTAGGAAGGAGGGTTCTGTACAATACCTGCTTAAGTCCTTGGCCAGACATTGGCAGGAGGGAACAGAAGCTTCGACTCCATCACCAGCTGGGACGGAAGGCAAAGATGCGTATTCTGAGGCTGGGGCAGTGAGATCCACACGGGCAGCAGCTGGGATGGTGCTGGGGACACAAAGGGAGAATTATTCCCAGTGGAACTCGGCTCATTAATGGCACATTCATCAGCCCCCCTCATCCCTCCCAACCCACCCACACACATGGCGTGGGGTATTTAAAGACCCAGCACACTGCTGGCCGGGGCATCCCACAGCGTTCCCCAGGCCTCTGCTTAGACACAGTGGAGGGGGGTGCATCCTCCTGTGCAGCAGTCCCCAGGCCAGGCCGTGAATTCTCCTCCCCACGGAGGCTGCAGCAAAACCCGAGGTTTCTTTGACGGAGCAGTTAGGGTGTCAGAACACTCTGAATTTTGTGTGTTTGTTTCATAGGATCATTTCTAATTGCTTTTTAATAGACAGTGAATCTCTCCGAGTTGAAAATTAAAATACAATTTTGCAAACTCCCCAGACTTGCCCCCACAAAATCTGAGGCTGAGAAAAGTCAAGGTGGAGCGGCTGATCAAGGAATCAGCGGTAATCAAGGAAACTGCTCTAGGGATCTTTCGGGATGCTTTTTCCCTGGTGAAGGTGTTTCAGAGCAGAGCCCTGTCCCTGGTTCAATGGGTGAGTGCCCCCTGCTGGACACACAGGGAAAACGCCGGGAGTGCAGGGTGGTCTCCAGCAGGTGGGAAGGCAGGAAGGACCGGCTACCTGCAAACACGCCCTTGGAGTCAAAAGGCACCAGGCCTGGAGCTCAAAAGAGGTTTTCATTTTACCCTCTGGCAAAAGCAAGACGAGCAATGCCGCCCACAGACTTCCAGGGAGGGTCAGCCCTCCCAGCCTCTCCGGCTGTCCAAACGGCTGTCCAGGGTGGGGCTGGAATTAGAAGGGACTCGGCACCAAGAGCCTGAAGCCCAGCCAGAGGTCAAAGCTGGGGTTACAAGTTTCACAGCCTCATGGCGGGGACTCATTTCTTCCCTGTGGGCGTGAGTTCCTGCAGGAAGCTCCCCCACTGCAGGAAGGTAGGAGGCTCGGCCTTCCGTGTCAAGGTTCTGCTAATCTCCACCTCCTCCAAGTCCACCTACGAGGTGGCTTCCTGGCCTGAAGGACGGGTGTGCAGCCCCGACCCCTGCCCAGGCGAGCAATTCTGAGTCCTGGCTTGGTCTTCACTCATCAACAGCTATAAAAACAGCAGCAGCTCAACCTGGCTAAGGCCCGGTCCTATATGCTTAATCCTGGGTGCCCAGGCATGAGTGGCTCTGTTCTATGTGCCTGACCCTTGTACCTGGTCCTGTGTTAGAAGCTTCACATATGTAACCTCAGGAACCCCTACAACAACCTCTGAGTCATATGCCATCATCCTCGCTCGACAGAGATCAAAACTAAGCTCAGTACTTGCTTTGGCAGCACGTACACTAAAATTGAAGTGATACAGAGGATTAGCATGGCCCCTGTGCAAGGATGACACGCAAACCTGTGAAGCGTTTGATATTTTTGAATGAAGAGACTAGCATGGAAACATATACAAATACACAGCCAGTGGGAATTTGCTGTATGACTCAGGGAACTCGATGGCTTCCCAGGTGGCACCAGTGGTAAAGAACCCACCTGACAAAGCAGGAGACATAAGAGATGTGGGTTCGATCCCTGGGTTGGGAAGATCTCCTGGAGGAGGGTGTGACAAACTACTCCAGTATTCTTGCCTGGAGAATCCCCATGGACAGGGCAGCCTGGGGGGCTACAGGGCACAGGGTCACACAGTCAGACACCACTGAAGCGACTGAGCACGCACTCACATACGCAGGGAGCTCAAACCAGGGCTCTGTGACCACCTAGAGGGGTGGGATGGAGTGGGAGGTGGGAGGGAGGTTCAAGAGGGAGGGGACGTGTGTATACCCATGGCTGATTCATGTTGATGTATGGCAGAAACCAACACAACATTGTAAAGCAATTATCCTTCAATTAAAAATAAATAAGTTAAAAAAAAAAAAAAAAACAGGCTCAGAGAGGTGAGGTCACTTGCCCAAGGTCACAGAGTGGGAAGTGGAGCCAGGATGTGAACCCAGACTCTGAATCCTTAACCACCTCTGTATCCACTTTCTAATGGACTCCCCAGCACACACCCGGAAGCCCCTAACTCCTCCTCAGTGACATGCATCACCAGGGACTTGAAGACCACTAGGAGACTGAATACCTTGAGGACAGGGGCTATACCTGTCAAGAGTCATCCCAGCAGCCCAGCGTCTAGCCGGGCCACCCCCAGTACGCACTCAGACAGGCAGAGGAAGAGTGGGGAAGGGGTCCCAAAGGACTATGACCACACAAGGTTTGGGGAGCAGGAGCAGAGCTGGAACCCCCAAGACCTTCGCCCCTGGGCCTCATGGAAACAAGGGGCAAAACAGACCTGAGAGTAATGAGCTTGGATAAGCCCAGAGCAAGGCAATCCACATGTGAACAAAAATTACAATGAGTTCGTGGACAGGACCAGCAAACGTGCAGAGTGGGCTTGCAGACGGCACGATGCCTCCGCTGTTCAAACTGCTGTTTGTAACAACACGGGCAGTGGCTGAAATATTTTGTAAATGTACGCACTCAGTCACGTCCGACACTTTGTGACCCCGTGGCCTGTGGCCCACCAGGCTCCTCTGTCCATGGGATTTCCCAGGAAAGAACATTGGAGTGGGTTGCCATTTCCTTTTTCAGGGGATCTTTTCAACCCAGGGATCAAACCTGCGTCTCCTGCGTTTCCTGCATTGGCAGGCATATTCTTTACCACTAGGGCCACCTGGGAAGGAATTTCATAAAGGAATGACTCAAATGAATAGTGCAAATTACTGGGGGCTGTTAAACTCCTTAAGAAAGCCATTTCACCATCTGGAAAGTGACATTTATTCCTATTCTGAGCAGTGAACAGGCGACTCACAAAACCAAACTAGTCTAAAATTTATTTTCCAAAGAAATTACGCTGGCCAGGCCCCTTTCTCTGCACACCCCCTGAAGATCTTATTTTGCTGTGGTTCAGTTGCTTAAGTTGTGTCCGACTCTTTGTGACCGCATGGACTGCAACACACCAGGCTTAGGGAAGGACAGGGGTCCTTCACCATCTCCTGACAATTTGCTCAGATTCATGTCCCTTGAGTTGGTGATGCTATCCAACTATCTCATCCTTTGCCACCCCCTTCTCCTTTTGCCTTCAATCTTTGCCATCATCAGGGTCTTTTCCAATGAGTTGGCTCTTCGTATCAGGTGGCTTGGAGCTTCAGCTTCAGCAACAGTCCTTCCAATGAATATTCAGGGTTGATTTCCTTTAGGATTGACTGCTTTGATCTTGCAGTCCAGGGGACAAGAGTCTTCTCCAGCACCACAATTTGAAAGCATCAGCTTTTCAGCACTCAAGCCTTCTTTATGATCCAACTCTCACATCCACACATGACTACTGGAAAAACCAGAGTTTTGACTAGATGGACCTCTGTCAGCAAATTGATGTCTCTGCTTTTTAATATGCTGTCTAGGTTGGTCATAGCTTTCCTTCCAAGAAGCAAGTATCTTTTAATTTCATGTCTGCAGTCACCATCTGCAGTGACTTTGGAGACCAACAATATAAAGCCTGTCACTGCTTTCACTTTTTCTCCTTCCATTTGCCATGAAGTGTCTTATTTAACGCAAACCGAGGACAGGTGACGCGGTTTGTGGTTCTGCACTTTACGACTCCCATCAAAGTGCAAGGAAAGGTCTCTGTCTTTGAAAATGCTGGCAGAGGGCAGGCTCTGAGGGCTCAGAAGAAGGCCAGGCTCGCAGGGGAAGCACAAAGGCCATCTCATTGTGATGAGGATGCCCCGAGGCTGACTGTCCCGGCCCCTGAGAACGCCCTGGGGTCCCCTCAGCTCTCTGGCCAGGAGACCAGGGTGACTGCCCCCTCCACCCTTCACTCTGTTGGCACCTGATCACCATGGCCACACCCGTCTGCATTTGCCTGTTCCCATCAGCTAAAGGCACCAAACAAATGACTCAACAGCTCTCTAAAGAATGACGGCACCCTTCCCTCCTGGTCTGCAGCCTGCCCTTGGCCCAACTCCAGAAGCAGGAAGGTCAGGTCCCAACAGGGAAGGACTCAGTGACTCATGACTGAAGTTCTGGCACGTGGCACCAACTGATGCCTCCCGACCCCCAGAACTCCTCTTCTTCCCTCCTAACCCTCCTCCCCTCCCCAATTTCTCTCCAGCTTGGCAAGTGGCCCCACCAGCCGGACTCTCCCCACATCATCATCCTTTGTGCTGAGTCACCTCCTTTTTCCTTCTAGAATCTGCCCTCTTTGTCCCACTGGTCCAAGCCGGCAGCCTCTCTGAGCGGGGGTCCAGCACGTCCTGCTTTTTGTCCCCTGCATCCACCTCCCCCAGACACCAGAATGCCCCACCCTGAGTCCTGATGAGGTCCTTTCCTTGCCAGAAGCCCTTGCCCACTTTCCACATCTTACATCTAACAGAATGCAGGTGAAACTCCTGGGCTTCAAAAGCTGGGGCTCCATCAGCCTGCCTCTGTTCCCTCCCAGGTTTACCTTGTTGCTGTCCTGACCCCACCAAGCCAGTCTGGGGGCTCCTGGTAGCTTCTTGCCTCTGTGTCTTTGCCCCTGAATCCCCACCTACCTCTCTCAAATCCCCTCCTGTGCTAAGTGGCTTTAGTTGTGTCTGGCTGTTTGCAACCCTATGGACTAGTCTGCCAGACTCCTTGGTCCATAGTATTTTCCAGACAAGAATACTGGAGTGAGTTGCCATGCCCTTCTCCAGGGGAGCTTCCCAACCCAGGGATCGAACTCGAATCTCCTGTGTCTCCTGTATTGGCAGGCAGGTTCTTTACCACTCGCGCCACCCGGGAAGCCCTCCTAGCACCCCTCCTAGCTGACCCCATAAGCGAGGAAGTGCCCCCAACCCCCGGCAGGGGTAATGATGTCCGCCCTGCATTGCTGGGCTGGGCTGATCCTGGCTTCTGCATCTCCTGCTGTTTTCTACTAACTCATCGTCTTCTCCGACTAGAGTCTCGGCCATGGTGGTCTCTCCAGAGCCCAGCACAGAGCCAGGCCAGGAGCAAGGATGAAACACCGAGCAGCTCTTTCCCTCCTGCCCCTGGCCTCCCAAACACACGGGCCACCGAGAGTGGGACAACTGTCCTCTCTTCTTGGAATCCCAGAGTGCAACCAGCTTGAGATGGGACCAGCAACATAAGCCGCAGGAATGCAAATGAAAGCGAAGTGAAAACGGCCCCGAATTCCGAAAGAGTTAGACTTTCAGGAAGGTGATGGCAGAGTGTTGAACCAAGCACAGGGCCCCGGGCAACTGCCCAAGTCACATGCCCTTGAAGCCAGCCCTGGTTCTGGCCTCCGAGGGAAAGCTTCCATAGGTCCCCCTGCCTGGAAAAGCCTCTTGAGCTGCCAAAGGGCCATGCTGCTGGAGCAGAGATGGGAAGCAGTTAACCAGGTTGGCATTCCCTTACCAGCTCCTGTCCACTTAAGCCTCCCTTGAGCAGCAATGACTCGTCTTAGAGACCTCATCTCCAGGGAGTCAGGTCCTTTCGGATGTCCAGTACCACTCCCAACCTCAGTGGGAACTCTGGGACAGCTGCCAAGCCCAGCACTGAGGAGGGCAGCATCCTGAGATGGGGTGCACAGCGCATTCTCAGGTGGCTTCTGCAAGATGCTTACGTTCACTTGCCCTTGACCTCTGTCCTTATAAAACAGGCCAGGAACAGGACTGTGAAGACCCTTCCAGTTTTAGAAGTCCACTAATCCCTTTTCCCATTTAAGGAGTTAATCAATATTTCCTATGGAATAACAAAGAAACTGAATTTAAATTCTTGTCAAGTTTTTGTATTTTTTTTAAGTTTTTGTATTTTTGAAAGATGCAGGAAATGCTGATTTAATTTAAGCCCTTGCTTCTTTTTTTTTTTTTTTAAAGAGAAAAGTTGACCCCCAAAAAGGCAAATAAACTCACCATACTGTTAGCAGATAGAAATGGCCTATTGATCAAGGCATCTTTCCTGAGAGGCCCAGCTGGACAAGACCTCTGAATCCTTCCCAACACAGATCCCTAGGGAACCACTACTAATGGGTCAGAGCTGGTCGTCCCTGATGCAGGACCTCAGCAAGGTCGGCACTACCAACAGCTGGCCCTGTTAACCGTGAGGGACGCAGTCTCTGCCCGCAGAGGACCAGAGAACACAGAGGATGTTGCTTCGGGGCTTGCACTCAGCCCGACAGTCCTCCAGGCCCAGCTGTAGTGATTTGCTGTCACCAACTGTTGTCTTTTGAGTCCCTGTTCAGGGCTTTTGAGTCCTTCTTGGCAGACCCCCCACTGACCTGATAGCAGATTTCATTTCGGAGAGCGGCTCGAGTTGCCAAGTTAAGCCCCTGTCCAAGGACAAACACCAGACTGACCCTGGCTGTCACGGGAGGGTGATAACAGCCCCAAAGATACGAGCGGAGCGTATCACGTCCTGTCGGGCCAGATGGGCGGCAGCATCTTATCTCCCATTTCACATCGCCATCTGGAAGGTATTAGCCCAATAGCCCCTTCCTCACAGGCCCCTTGATTTTATTCCTCTTGAATCCCCAAGCGCACACGATCACGTAATAGGACAAGAGCTAAGGCCAAGACTCGGCTCAGACTGAAAGTGCAATGCAGGCCAAAGAAAAAAAAGCAACTGGAAATTTCTGGCTTAGAGAGCTATGCTCAGTCCGTAGGAGCACCAGACAATCAGTCCAGCAGAGGCCTGGGATTTGATACAAGGAGTCGCCGAGATGGGAGTTCCAGGATTGTCCTCCTTCGAGACACAACCACCAAGAAGTAGCCAAGCCAAAATCAGAAGGTGCCCAGAGAGGCTTGTGAATTGGCTGGAAATTCCAAAGCAGGCACATCAAGAGATCTCCAGTCGCCAGCAGCAGCCCACGTGAGCATGTACACAGCCCCTAAACACCACTGACCTTCAGATGTCCAGCTGGCTGTAGGCTGGCTTCGCACATGTTAACCCTGAGCTGGCTTGTCAATTCTGACCCAGCATGTTCATACCCTTTTCACAGAGCAAGTCTGTGCTCAGAGGGGAGAAATTAGTATTAAACTTGGCTGAAGCAAAACTTAATCAGGAAGGAAAATATTAACTAAAGGAAAAGTCATAAATACCGTCCCAAGACCACAAGAGGCTTCGATCTGGGTTGGACCATCCAGCCCATTAATTCCCACCATTGTCTTTCCCAGTCCTTTGCATCCTCTCTCCAGGTGCAAGACTCCTCGAGTGGTTACAGAGAATGCAGAGATGTGGATTCAGAGGACCAACCGGAAGCTGATATTAGATATCCAAGATTTAACTACTTATTCAAAAGTCAAAACCTATCTACTACATAAAGCAGCTCCAGAACCATGAAAAACCAGACCAAGAACAAGATCCTGTACTACTTTGAACCATATGAAATTGCCAATATTTTGACAATTGCCAGTGTGGCAATTCACGTGCATCAACCTAATAGCACCAAGCTTGACACTGGAAACTCAAAGGTTCTGAACAAAATAGGTGCAACCAAGTGACTCAGCCTGCTGGGTACTGGTTACGTAAATTTGTCTCAAGAGCATGAATACCTTCAACATGTACTTCTGAAATGGTGTAAAGGAATCTCTTTCTTCAGAAGAGACTTGAAAGTGAAAGTGAAGTCGGTCAGTCGTGTCTAACTCTTTGCAACCCGACCCGTGGACTGTAGCCCACCAGGCTCCTCCGTCCATAGGATTCTCAAGGCAAGAATACCGGAGTGGGTTGCCATTTCCTTCTCCAAGAATACTGGAGTGGGTTGCCATTTCCTTCTCCAGGGGATCTTCCCGACCCAGAGATGGAACCCAGGTCTCCCGCATTGCGGGGAGACGCTTTAACCTCTGAGCCACCAGGGAAACTTAGGTGAATCCTTTTCTAAATTAAAAAAAACAACAGTCCCACTTTATCATTCAGTTTTAATAAGGTACTTGCCTAAATAAAGGTTCAGCTAACCTTTCTGAAGTAGTTAAAACCACTCAGGCACATCCATAGCAGAAAGACGAAAAAAAAAAATCTTACAGTACAAACAGAGGAAACCAAAAGAAACTGCACTATTTGGAGCAAGAGGAGCAACAGAAGCTGCAAGTCAGTATGAATTCCCTGTGCTTTCAACTTTGGAAAATTCTGAAGCTCCGTTTCGGAATCGGGAAACTCTAGAGAGGCTGTCACACAGAGCAGGGGCTCTCCCCCGTCCCTGGCTCTCCTGTCTGAAGTCAAAGATCAATCAGAAACTTCAGACACCAGCTGCTGGGTCAGGACTTCCCTACCCTGAGGAGCTGTGAACAGCCTGACAGGTAAGGAGAAAGCATCTGGACACGACTGCCTTACCCAGCGGTTCCCCAAGTGTGGACCCCAGACCAGCAGAAGCAGTAGCACCTGGGAACTTGTAAAAAATGGTTTGCGGAGGTGGGGGGCCTCTCTGCAGACCTCCTGAATCAGACACTCAAGGAATGGGGCGGAAATCTGGGCTGGAACCGGGTTCTTTTGAGGCATGCTAATCTTTGGACCCCATGGACATGACTCAGGTGAAGAGTTTCCCAGCTGTATCTAGGGAGTCCTCAAGATCTAAAGAGACCCCTCTGCTCGGAGTTCTGACTATGGGAAAAACACCAGAGTTCCCAGATGTAACCAGGGTGCCCTATTTTACTCTGTTTAACAAATGGTAGTACAGCTGCATGGTTTCAATTGAAAAGCAATTCTGCTGCTTTATTAAAAAAAAAAAAAAGAAAATATTGAACAGATGGGAGTACAAGTGGCCACAGGCAATCTGGTCATTTGTAGAATGCTCTAGAAGGTCTGGGTTGGACTTTCTGTGCCATCTTGGGAGGCTGAAGGCCAAAGGGAAGCCCAACCACCGATAGGGGTACAGAGGCTGTTCCCCGAGGAAGGGGCAAGTCTGATGTCCTCCAGCGGCTTTAATTGGGCGGGGAGTGGGGGGGCATTGAAATCCCATCCATTGTATTTGAGAACTACTGCAAGGACCAGGGTGTCCTGTTGGTTCTTATTCAGAAAGAAGAGTTCTTAAAAGGTAAAGATCCAGCACCAAAGAAATAGTAGCGGCAGAAAGGAGGGAGAAAGCTCTGCTTTCTCTCCAGGGGCTTAAAGAAAATGCTCCAGCCCCACTTTCCTTGTTTTAGTGAACTTTCTAAACATGCTTTTATTTAAATTTAATTTTTTAACTTAAGGTCCCAAACCTGCTAGGGCAGGATGGCAAAACTCCAGGGAGGATGTTCCAGACTGCCCTCTGCTTTCTTCCCTCCCTGCCTCTGCTCACCTCTCCTGCCTCTCCTGTCCCTGCTCTGAACAGGAACCTGGGTGATGCTATGGCCTGAATGTCTGTGTCCTGAAATTCCTACATGGACATCCCAATGCCCAAGGTGATGGCATTAGGAGGTGGGGCCGTCAGTAGGTGACTAGGTCATGAGGGTGGGGCCCTCATGAAAGGGGTTAGTGACAATATAAAAGAGACCCTGCAGAGTTCCCCAGGTCCCTCCATCGTTTAAGGGCATAGTGAGACATCTGCAACCAGGAAGAGGGCCCTCACTCGAACCATGCTGGCACCCTGACTGTGGCCTTCCAGCCTCCAGAACTGTGAGCAATACTTTTTGCTGTTTTGTTTGTCTGGCTGCATCTCATGGCATCAGGATCTGCCCCAACGAGGGACTGAATCCATGCCCCCTGCACTGAAAACTCAGTCTTAAACCACTGGACCACCAGGAAAGTCCAATAATTTCTGCTGCTTATAAGTCACCCAGTCTGTGATATTTTGTTATGGAAGCAGGAAGAGACTAAAACAGATGGGGTGAGTAGGCAGGGCCATTTCTGAGGGTTAAAAAGCCACCACCACACACCCAGAATGCCCTTCTTAATTACTCCCACAGAGCAGCAAAGTTAAGTACAGTTGATTCTCTTTATTTGCAGTAATTACATTCTATAAAGCCATGTAAACACTGAATTAGCAAACACTGAACCACTGGTCCTAGGGGAAATATAGGGGTAGGTTCCTGTGAGCCACTGGCCATAGTATTTTTGTCAACCGATCAAAATATAACCTTGTTTTATGTGAGTTTCTGTTTAAAAATACTTTATTTAATATGTAGCTAATATATATTCCTTAATATAAATTTATATGTACTCCTTGGGGTTTCCCCGGTGCCTCAGTGGTAAACAATCTGCTTGCAATGCTGGAGATGCAGGTTTGATCTCTGGGTGAGGAAGATCCCCTGGAGGAGGGCATGGCAACCCACTCAACTATTCTTGCCTGGAGAGTCCCATGGGCAGAGGAGCCTGGCAGGCTATAGTCCATAGTCACAAAGAGATGGAAATGACTGAATCAACTTAGCAGGCATGCACACAATATACATTCCTTAAGGCAATGCCAAAGAATGCTCAAACTACCGCACAATTGCACTCATCTCACACACTAGTAAAGTAATGCTCAGAATTCTGCAAGGCAGGCTTCAGCAATACGTGAACCGTGAATTTCCAGACGTTCAGGCTGGTTTTAGAAAAGGCAGAGGAACCAGAGATCAAATTGCCAACATCCGCTGGATCGTTGAAAAAGCAAGAGAGTTCCAGAAAAACATCTATTTCTGCTTTCTTGACTATGCCAAAGCCTTTGACTGTGTGGATCACAATAAACTGTGGAAAATTCTGAAAGAGATAGGAATACCAGACCACCTGACCTGCCTCTTGAGAAATCTGTATGCAGGTCAGGAAGCAACAGTTAGAACTGGACATGGAACAACAGACTGGTTCCAAATAGGAAAAGGAGTACGTCAAGGCTGTGTATTGTCACCCTGCTCATTTAACTTATATGTAGAGTACATCATGAGAAACGCTGGGCTGGAAGAAGCACAAGCTGGAATCAAGATTGCCGGGAGAAATATCAATAACCTCAGATATGCAGATGACACCACCCTTATGGCAGAAAGTGAAGAGGAACTCAAAAGCCTCTTGATGAAAGTGAAAGTGGAGAGTGAAAAAATTGGCTTAAAGCTCAACATTCAGAAAACGAAGATCATGGCATCTGGTCCCATCACTTCATGGGAAATAGATGGGGAAACAGTGGGAACAGTGTCAGACTTTATTTTTTTGGGCTCCAAAATCACTGCAGATGGTGACTGCAGCCATGAAATTAAAAGACGCTTACTCCTTGGAAGAAAAGTTATGACCAACCTAGATAGCATATTGAAAAGCAGAGACATTACTTTGCTAACAAAGGTCCGTCTAGTCAAGGCTATGGTTTTTCCAGTGGTCATGTATGGATGTGAGAGTTGAACGGTGAAGAAGGCTGAGTGCTGAAGAATTGATGCTTTTGAACTGTGGTGTTGGAGAAGACTCTTGAGAGTCCCCTGAATTGCAAGGAGATCCAATCAGTCCCTTCTGAAGGAGATCAGCCCTGGGATTTCTTTGGAAGGAATGATACTAAAGCTGAAACTCCAGTACTTTGGCCACCTCATGCGAAGAGTTGACTCATTGGAAAAGACTCTGGTGCTGGGAGGGATTGGGGGCAGGAGGAGAAGGGGATGACAGAGGATGAGATGGCTGGATGGCATCACTGACTTGATGAACGTGAGTCTGAGTGAACTCCAGGAGTTGGTGATGGACAGGGAGGCCTGGCGTGCTGCGATTCATGGGGTCGCAAACAGTCGGACACGAACTGAACTGAACTGAACTGAATGTTGAATTCATAGAAAACAGCACTATAACACACACCCAAATGAAGCTTATCTAACACAAGCATTTTCTACATCAGGCTCATCATAGCCTTCTTGTGCTTTGAAACAGCAACATCACCAACAAAATGCACAAAATCAGGAAAAGCATGGCACTAAATATGGACTACCCCCTTCCCACCAATTTCCAGTGAGAATAGGACAATACGACTCTGGACAAAAGTCCAATCACACTGGCAAGGCACCAAAACTGCTTGTCGGCACAGAGATCTACCGAATCTTTCCACTGGAAAATAAAGCCAGAGGGCTGGCCAGGCTCTCAGCATGGATGTAATCAGTCCTTGGAACTTAGTCATCGGTTCCTTCCTGCATCCTGTATTCACGCTTGGTCATGGTCACAGGAGACACAGCTTCTTTACTCGTGTCTTCCTTGGACTTGAGAGAGGCCATGATGTAGGCAGGACTCCATGGCATGGGGGAAGGAAGGAACCCAGTTCGCTGCAGCCAGTGGAGAAGTTCAGAACCAGGCTTGGTAGCCAAGCTGGACCTGCTTCAAAGCCCAGCTCTGCCACTCACTAGCTACATGTCCTTGAACACACTGGCATCTCTGAGCCTCGGTCTGCTCATCTGTAACAGAGCAGTCGTAACAGAACCCCTTCCCTCCTGGGGGTGTTGTGAGCATATACAGTGAGCAGTCTGCATGGCCCCTGGACCACAGAAAGTGCCCTCAGCGGGAGCTTGAAGAGCAGACATCACTGGACTATAGTGGGGCCTGGATAAGCCATTTAAAATACATAGTCTCGGGGTGCGGAGAGGACTTTAGGGACACCAGTAACACCCGCAGTGGACTTTAGTTCTCCTGAGAGCCGCCCAGCCAAGACCTCCTGTAGCCTCTGCTCCCACGCCCCTGGGTCTCCCTGGAGCTCTGAATAAGGATGATCTCAGCCCCCCTCCAAGCCCCACTAAAGGTGAGCCCCTCCAGCTGCAGCTGGAGGTCCCTCGGCCTTGCTAAAATGGTGGGGGAGGACTTCCCTGGTGGCCCAGTGGTTAAGAGAGTGCCTGTCAATGCAGGAGACGCAGGTTTGATCCCTGGTTGGAGAAGACAATGAAGCCCACGCACCACAACTTCTAAGCCTGTGCTCTGGAGTCCAAGAGCCACAGCTCCTGAAGCCCAGGCACCCTAGAGCCTGTGCCCTAAAACAAGAGAGGCCACTGCAACGAGAAGCCCGTTCACCATAACTAGAGAGTAGCCCTCACTTACCAAAAGCAGAGAAAGCCCATACGCAGCAGACCCAGTGCAGCCAAAAATTAATATACATAAATAAATTTTTAAAAATAAAAACGGTGGGGGTCAGGGAGTGCCATGGGGGAGGGAGGAAGCCAAGCAGGAGGATGGTAAGGCATGCCTGACTTCACCCTAGAAGCTTCTGCATACTCCTTGGGTGCTGAGGGTCTTGTTCCCCAGCTAGATTTCTCTTTAAGAAGTTAAATTCACACATAAGAACTATAGTTGGCTCCCACCAGTAACAGAAACATTCAGAATTCGATGTCAACATGCAGCCGCCTCACAGCATCTGTTTCTGGCCTAGAGCTTCCTGCTGTGTCAACCCTACCCTAACATTTCTCCTCCACCAGGCAAACCTCCTCCCAGTTTATGAAGAGGTCGCTTGACACTGTCCCAGCGGGACAGCAGGAATGGACGGCCTGCCCCTCGACAAAGCCGGCTGCGAGGTGGTCAGCACACACTGACCCCCAAGCAGACAGAGAAGGAGGCCCACCCCATCACTCCCCTCTAACCCGATTCAAGTTCAGCAACATTTCCCAAGGGCCAGCCGGACTCAGGCTGGGTGCTGTGGTTCTGGAGGTCGCAACTGATCCAGTTCCTCCATTCACAGAGAGGGCCTCTGAGACAGATAATTCATAGGTATCTGAGAAGGGCAGTGACACCTGGGGCAAGGGTGGCTGAAAGAGTTCAGAGGGAGGCTCAGGTCTCAGCCTGGGGAGAAGGGACTCCTAGCCTGTTTCATTCACTATGGCTCCCCAGTGCCACGCATTAGGCAGCCAAAAGCAACAGTTTTACTAATAAGATATAATTAAAATGTGTGTAGGGGGAATTTTCTGGCAGTCTAGTTGTTGGGGGGTGGAGGGAGAGGGCTTCCCAGGTAGTGCTAGTGGTAAAGATCACGCCTGCAAACACAGGAAAATTAACAGAGGTGGGTTCAATCCCTGGGTCTGGAATATCCCCTGCAGGAGGGCATGGGAACCCACTCCAGTATTCTTGCCTGGAAAAACCTATTGACAGAGAAACCTGGTGGGCTATGGTCCACAGGGTTGCAAACACTCCGAGAGGACTGAAGTAACACACACACACCAGTTGTTAAGACTCCGAGTTTGCACCGCTCAGGACCCAGGTTTGATCCCTGGTCAGGAAACTAAGATGCCACAATCGCACGCTGAGGTCAAAAAAAAGCAAAATACAGTCAAGGCTCTTTTAAAAAGCAGAGACATTACTGTGCCAATAAAGGCCCATATAGTGGAAGCTATGGTATTTCCAGTAATCATGTATGGATGAAAAAGGTGGACAGTATGAAAGGCTGAGCCCCGAAGAATGGATGCCTTTGAACTGTGGTGCTGGAGAAGTCTCTTGAGAATCCCTTGGACTGCAAGGAGACCAAGCCAGTCAATCCTGAAGGAAATCAACCCTGAATATTCATTGCAAGGACTGATGCTGAAGCTGAAACTCCAATACTTTGGCCACCTGATGTGAGGAACTGACTCATTTGAAAAGACCCTGATGCTGGGAAAGATAGAAGGCAGGAGAAGGGGACGACAGAGGATGAGATGGTTGGATGGCATCACCGACTCAATGGCCAAGAGTTTGAGCAAGCTCCCGGAGTTGGTGATGGACAGGGAGGCGTGGAGTGCTGCAGTCCATGGGGTTGCAGAGTCGGACACGACTGAGGGACTGAAAACAAAGAACAACAACATGTATATATAGATTCAGGTTCAGCTTCCGGGACACCTCCGGACGGCAGTGGCTCCGCCCCTCTTCCGGGGTAATTTGCATACGCTCGTTGATTCCCAACAGCGATCTGCATTATAATTAATGAAGCAACACTTTCTCAGTTTCAGTGAATAACTCCCTTAGATTAAGCTACTATTGCACTAATGCAGTAAAAAAAAAAGGTGGGGGGAAGAATTGCTGAATTGGTCGTTAATAGAATTCACCCTCAGCGAAAAGTTTTTAATTCTGTCCACTATAAATAGTTCTGGAGTCAGCACCAAGTTCGTGCTTGCTTCGGCAGCACATATACTAAAATTGGAACGATACAGAGAAGATTAGCATGGCCCCTGCGCAAGGATGACACGCAAATTCGTGAAGCGTTCCATATTTTGCCATTTCACCCCCTACCCATATCCATAATCTATTCACATCAGCTTTTTAGCTGTAACTCGCTCATAAGCAAGGTAACTTAACCCATCGATGGCCCCTGGATTCAGTCTGCAATTCCTCCTCCAAAAGCTGTCGAACTCTCCCCAGTTTGGAAACTTTTTTCCAGAAAGACCTGGGGTTGATTCTAGGGAAGGGTACACCAGGAAGCAGGCACTACCGAGGCAAAGGTCTAGGGGCTGGGCTGTCCAGGGTCGCGGGGTGGGGAGAACCCACACAGCCAACCAGGGCCCTGGACAGGGCGGAGTCCACCAGGGTTTGGAGGCAGCCTATGGGCTTGCCCTGATCCCCCAGTGGGTCCTTTCAGTTCAGTCGCTCAGTCGTGTCGGAGACTTTTTGCGACCCCATGGACTGCAGCACGCCAGGCTTCCCTGTCCATCACCAATTCCTGGAGCTTGTTCAAACTCGTGTCCATCCAGTCGGTGATGCCATCCACCCATCTCATCCTCTGTCGTCCCCTTCTCCTCCTGCCTTCAATCTTTCCCAGCATCAGGGTCTTTTCAAATGAGTCAGTTCTTCGCATCAGGTGGCCAAAGTATTGGAGTTTCAGCTTCAACATCAGTCCTTCCAAGGAATATTCAGGACTGATTTCCTTCAGGATGGACTGGTTGGATCTCCTTGCAGTCCAAGGGACTCTCAAGAGTCTTCTCCAACACCACACTTCAAAAGCATCAATTCTGTGCTCAGCTTTCTTTATAGTCCAACTCTCACATCCATACATGACTACTGGAAAAACCATAGCTTTGACTAGAAGGACCTTTGTGGGCAAAATAATGTCTCTGCTTTTTAACATTCTGTCTAAATTGGTCATAGATTTTCTTTCAAGGAGCAAGAGTCTTTTAATTTCATGGCTGCAGTCACCATCTGCAGTGATTTTGGAGCCCCGAAAATAAACTGTCACTGTTTCCACTGTTTCCCCATCTATTTGCCATGAAGTGATGGGACCAGATACCATAATCTTAGTTTTCTGAATGTTGAGTCTTAAGCCAACTTTTTCACTCTCCTCTTTCACTTTCATCAAGAGCCTCTTTAGTTCCTCTTCACTTTCTGCCATAAGGGTGGTGTCATCTGCGTATCTGAGGTTCTTGATATTTCTCCCGGCAATCTTGATTTCAGCTTGTCCTTCATCTAGATTGGAGTTTCTCATGATGTACTCTGCATATAAGTTAAATGAGCAGGCTGACAATATACAGCCTTGACATACTTCTTTCCTATTTGGAACCTGTCCGTTGTTCCAAGTCCAGTTCTAACTGTTGATTCTTGAGCTGCATACAGATTTCTCAGGAGGCAGGTAAGGTGGTCTGATATTCCCATCTCTTTAAGAATTTTCCACAGTTTGCTGTGATCCACACAGTTAAAGGCTCTAGCATAGTCAATAAAGCAGAAGTAGTATATACATACATATATAAATACATGTTATATATTATATAATTATACATTATATAATATATACTATACATATATATCAATATAAAGCAGAAGTATGTATATATATACACACATACATATACATTATAGAGACATACATATACATACACCTGTGTGTAGAGAAAGAGAGAGATTGTGTGTGTGTGTGTGTGTGTGTGTGTGTGTGTGTGTGTAAAGGCATCTGAGCCAAGTCCCAAGGCTGGCTGTGAACAAGCCTGGTTTCAATAAACTAAGTGTGAAGTCTGCAGGCAGACGCACGATGAACACACTGCACACGCAGAACAGTGAGGGGTGGGGTGCGGGGCACGCAGGGCAGGGCCAGGGCAGGCGGGCGGGCGGCTCAAAGGTGAGGAGAAGTCCTCAGCCAGGCCCATTTGCTGAGCGAAGGCACAGGATCTGGTCCCTTTCCTGTGGGCTGCTGGCTCCTATAGTCTCTGCCCACCTCCCAAAGATAAAGAACACAAGCATCTACCCCAGCTTGTGTCCTGAGAGGACACAGGCAGCTAAGTCATTCCTGGGAAAGTATGAATAGCACAATGTCACTCCTGGAGGGCTTCTATTTAAATAAGAACACAAGAGGACAAATCTCTAAAATGGCCTTTGTGTGTGGGGGGGTGGGGGGTGGCGGGAAAGCTCCTTCCTGGGGTCCCCTCAGGTCATCCCTAAGGCCCCAGGAGAGCTTCCCTTGTGGCTCAGATGGTAAAGCCTCCGCTTGTAAGGCAGGAGACCTGGGTTCAATCCCTGCATTAGGAAGATCCCTGGAGAACAGAATGGCTACCCACTCCAATATTCTTGCCTAGAGAATTCCATGGACAGAGGAGTCTGGTGGGCTACAGTCCAGGGGGTCGCGAAGAGTCAAATACCACTGAGCGACTTGGCCCAGCCCCACGCAGGGCAGTGTGCACACCGGGGCTAGGGGTGTAGGGGTGAGGGGCTGGAACTGCGGGCAGAAGAGGGGAGGGGAGGACAAGGAGGCAGCCTCAGAGACTGGGTCCCAGGGTCCTGCCATCAGCCGCGGGCCCACCCCCACCCCACCTCTGGGCTGTCAGATCCGTGGAGACCTGGCTGCTGACATCACTGTGGGAGGTCGAGGCAGCTAAGAGTGAGTTTTCCAGGTCTTCAAGGGCAGCCGGCTGGATGACATCACCTACTACAAGTGAACTGGGAGAGGAGAAAACCAAGGCTCAGAAATGTTCCTGAACATCTTCAATGTGTTTCAACTGCACATTTTCTCTGGGTCCCATGCAGGGCCTCAGTTTCCCTTCCTGTAGAGGAAGGAGCTGGGCTACTCCAAGCATGGCCCATGGCGGTGCTGATCCAGGAGGGGTTGGTTACTGCTCCACGAAGACACAGCACACACACCCGGGGTAAGGGCCTAGAGGTCTTTAGAGGAACACGGTATTCGTTCTGTCTGTTGACTCCAGTAATGAAAGTCGGGGTTTGTCTTTTGTAGGTCTTGATGGGCGGTTCTCAACCAGGGGTGACTTTTGCCAACCAGGGGACATTTGGCAATATCCGAAGACAATTCTGGTCATCACAACCAAAGGGCCAGGTGCAGCTGGCATCCAGGGATGCTGCTAAATACCCTACAATGCACAGGGCAGACCCACAGCAAAGAATTATCTGGCCCCAGAGGTCGGTACGCCCGAGTTGAGAAACCCTGGCCTTGAGCTTCGTTTTGCTTTCTAGTAATTCATTTAAATATGTTTTCAGAAGTTTAGACCTTAAAGTGAGTTAGAAATTAAAAACTACACTGGCCCTTTGTCCGCTGAGAAGGTTGGCATTAGACAACCTCCAAGAGCAGGCTGCTCTGAAAGTTCAGAGGGACACCGGGCACTGTCGCTGGTCACACACATCCTTTTACTCTCTGGGAATCCCCTTCCGTGACCAGTTATGTCTTAGCTTATCAGGGAGGGTCATTACTTCTTTCTGATGAACTTGGCTCTGTAGCAGTCAGTAACGAGACCATTACCTTCAGTCCTTGAGCAGACCTGACTGAATAACAACTATGTTATTATTACAACAACCCTGTAAGGTGGTCCCTGCCCTCATGGAGCTTACAGTCTCAGGCGACAGTCAAAGTTTAAAAAACAATTTTTTTTCTTAATGCGTATTCACTGTTTACAATAGCCAAGACACAGAAGCAACCTAAATGTCCATCAAGAGAGGAATGGATAAAGAAGATGTGATACATATATATACAAGGAATATCAATCAGCCATTAAAAAGAATGAAATAATGCCATTTGCAGCAACATGGATGGACCTAGAGAGTTATGAAGTAAGTCAGACAGAGGAGGAGAAATATCATGACATTCCTTATACATGGAATCGAGAAAGAAACTATACAAATGGGCTTACTTAGAAAACAGACTTAGAAAAGAAACTTATGGTAAACAGGGGGAAGGGATAGTTAGGGACTGTGGGAGGTCATGCACACAATGCTATGTTTAAAATGGATAACCAACAGTGACCTACTGTACAGCATGTGGAACTCCATTCAGTGTCATGTGCCAGCCTGGATGGGAGAGGGGTTTGGGGGAGGATGGATGCATGTGTGTGTATAGCTGAGTCCCTCTGCTGTTCACCTGAACTACCACAACATTTTAATCTGCTAAGCTGCTAAGTCGCTTCAGCCGTGTCCGACTCTGTGCGACCCCATAGATGGCGGCCCACCAGGCTCCGCCATCCCTGGGATTCTCCAGGCAAGAACACTGGAGTGGGTTGCCATTTCCTTCTCCAATGCATGAAAGTGAAAAGTGAAAGTGAAGTCGCTCAGTCATGTCCGACTCTTAGCGACCCCATGGACTGCAGCCTACCAGGTTCCTCCGTCCATGGGATTTTCCAGGCAAGAGCACTGGAGTGGGGTGCCACTGCCTTCTCCGTTAATCAGCTATACCCCAATACAAAATGTTTTTGGTGTTAAAAATAATAATAACAATTTAAAAAATAAAATAAAAATACTTATTTATCCAGTAAAAACTGTTGTAACTGCTAAGATAGAAAAATACAAATGGCTAAAACATAAATTAGGAGGTCCCAGCCTGGAGTGGGGATCAGGGAAAACGTCTTTGTAACATTATAAGCTGAGGCCAGCCATCAATCAGCTCAGTGACAGCTAATGTTTACTGACACGTGCTTCGTGCCAGGAACTAAGATTGAAGTGTTCATAGCCATCGCCATATTCAATGCTCACAACCACCCTATGAGGTGGGTATTATCATTAGTCCCACTTTACAGATGAGGAAACCAACGCACAGAGAAGTTGAGTAATCTGTCCAAGGTTGCACAGCTGGTAAAAGGCAGAACCAGGATACAAACCCAAGCCAGACACCAGGAGCCATGCCCTTAACCACCCCACTGGGTTTTGTCCCAAGGGCAGAAGAGTAAGGGAAGGAGCGCCTGCAGCAGAGGGAGCCGCAGATCTGAAAGCCCAGTCCAGGAAGGAGCGTGCCGGTCTGGAGAAATGCGGAAAGGCCACTGCAGCTGAAGCACAGATCAAGATGACCAGGAAGGGGACAGAAGGGCTGGAGCCAGATCACAAGGCCAGGGTGAGGGACTGGGAGTCGATCTTAAGCTGAAGAATCAGCCCAAAGCCTCAAAACACCCCAAAGTGCTTCCCTTGGCATTGAGACGAAAGAGAGGCGGGGAGGGCCAGGGTGAGCGTTCTGAAACTATGTTCTAAATAGGGCCAGACTGGCACACACTTGTGCCCACGCCTTTCTATTTACTCCCATGGATCTTGTGACGCTTCCTTCTTCCTTCACAGTTCCACCCACCATCCCAAGCCCTCCGACCCTGGAGCCCTGTGATGACCACACCCAAGGAGTCAGAGGGAGATGGGCAGAGAGCGAAGTGAAGGGGTGGGCCTGGAGGAGGAGGCCTGCAGGGACTCAGGATGTCTCTGCTGGACCACGGTTCGGAGAATCCTTAACCACAGGCAATATCGGCCTTCCAAAGTCATAAAACCTGAGCGGAAAAACACGGCCCAGGAGTTCTGGCAACACACACCGAAAGCCATAAAAGACTGTTTCTTTTGACACAACCATTCTACTTCCAAGAATTTATTCTAAGGAGATGATTAAGGGTGTGAGCAAAGATGCCAATCACAGCTGTGACCACAATAGGAAAAACAAAAAGGAAACAGCCAGAATGTCCACACTAGGGGACAGTTAGGCAAGTTAAAGCAGTCACAGAATGGACTCATTTGCAGCCATGTGAAAAAAAGGTTAGAAAATCAACTTTAAAAATTTCAAAAAGAAGGTAGATCTCCATGTATTCAAAAATAAAGACATCCATTATTAACTAAAAATAGATTAAAAAACTACTGACAGCATGATCCAGACTTTACGTGCATGTGTGTATGAATATACATGTATCTGTGTGTATGTGTGTACACATGCATGTATGTACAAACACCCACACAGGAAGCAAATGACAGTGAACAAGCAATGTGGAAGGATATACATCAAGGGGTTACTGGCAATTCTCTTTCAGTAGTAAAGTTAGCAGTGTTTCTTTTCTTTTTCGTTGAGTTTAACTCTATTTTCTAGTTCTATTCTGAACATAGGCGGCTTTTATAAGCAAAAGAAAAAGCATCTTGGAGGAAAATTTCGATGCCAGGGAGCAACTTCAATTCATAGCTCAGTGAAAATTTTAAGAGAGGGGACCAGCAAAGCAACGCTTCTGAACTCATACCTATAGTGACTTCTCTACTCACACCTTCCCTCCCGGGGAGGACCCAGGCTTGCCAGCCTTGTCCCAGGACAGAAGTCCAGCCATTCCTCTCTCAACAGGCACCACTGGGGAAAATTAAGGTCCCGGTGGAGAATCTGTCAGATAACAGTATCTCCCCGCACAGTCTATGAGATGGCATTTTAACTCATTGGGGACAGAATTAATTTTCAAAGCATGTTGGACAATTGCTTGACGGCTGGGTTTTTTTTGGAACAGAGAATCCTGAATATAATTAAACACTTTGTCAATGACACATGATCAGCGTCTTGAGCGCCTATGATGTAAGTGAGGAGGTATGCCATGGCCCTAAAACACAATTGTATATGGAGTCATGAGAGCTGGATTCTAGACCAAGCCCCACCTTGGGATCTCAGCCAGGTGACTGCTCTGAGCTTAACTTTTCCATCTCTGAAAGGGAAGGCCCTGGACAGTACCATGGCTGAGGACTCTGCAAACTCAGTCTGGCCTCTCCCTCACAGGCTGTGAGCCAGCGCGTCTGCCTCCACCACCTCACCTGACTATCTTTTTACTTTCTGCTTTCCAATTCTCTGCTCCTAATGTACTGCAGATTAAAGGGCATTCGAATAGTGTGCAGAGTTAATAGGCTCAGATAAAGGTTTATAAGCCTCCCATGCTGTTGTTCAGTCGCTCAGTTGTGTCCTACTCTTTGCGACCCCCTGGACTGCAGCACACCAGGCTCCCCTGTCCTTCAGTATCTCCCACAGTTTGCTCAAACTCATGTCCATTGATTTGGTGATGCCATCCAACGATCATCCTCTGTCGCCCGCTTCTCCCCCTCAATCTTTCCAAGCATCAGGGTCTTTTCCAATGAGTTGGCTCTTTGCATCAGATGGCCAAAGGATTGGAGTTTCAGCTTCAGCATCAGTCCTTCCAATGAATATTCAGGGGTGATTTAAATATACATATATGTGTGTGTATACATATATATTAAACTGAACCAAGTGAGATTGCTAAAAGAAAAAAACCATCAAATTCACACTGCACCATCAGCCCCTGGATCTTCCTGTCTTACTTCGCAGGGATCGGTCATGCTCCAGATGGCTTAAGGACAGGGGAGGCCTGACTTATGAGGACGGAGGGGAATTCTTCTCAGACCAACTGTAAGCGGCTATAAATGGCTTCCAAATTCTACAAGTGGTGGTGCTGGGACCAGAGTGTCCGAAATATTTTTCAGAGGAGAAAAAAAAAAATCTGTCAGAGATTTTAACTACCAGCTGCTGCCACCAGCTGCTGGGGCCAACCCTTTATAAATTTAGTCAGGCCAGCAAAGGGTTGATTTTCCAGTGGAATGCCAGGGAAGGAGGCTTGCATCAACAAGTGCTTCTCCAAAGGGCCATGAGTCACCTTCCTTCAGAGGCTGAGGCAGAGGCGGCGGCTCTGCTTCGAAGAAGCAGGCGTTCAGATTCTGGTCTAAGAAACCAACACCTTCAGTTTTACACATGAGACCCATGCAAAAGGAACAGCTCTGGCACCAGCACCAAGAGAAGCTAAACGGGGATCAGATTAATAATCTTCATACTTTCCTGGTAGATCAGATGATAAAAAATCCGTCTGCAATGCAAGAGACCCGGGTTTGGTCCCTGGATCGGGAAGATCCCCTGGAGAAGGGAATGGCAACCCACTGCATTATCCTTGCCTGGAGAATCCCACGGACAAAGGAGCCTGGCGGGCTACAGTCCATGAGGTCGCAAACAGCTGGACAAGACTGAGCAACTAAGCACACATATTAATAATAACAACAGTAACAGTAAGGGGGGTGGGAGGATACTTTGGAGGTGATGGATATGTTTATCGCCTTGATGGCAGTGATGGTCTCACAGGCATATACTTATCCCTCGACCCGTTGAACTGTATACATTAAATATGCATAGCACAGTTTTTGTATGTCATGGAATTCTCCAGGCAAGAATACTGAACTGGTTGCCATTCCCTTCTCCAGGGGATCTTCCTGATCCAGGGATTGAACCTGGGTCTCCCACATTGCAGGCAGATTCTTTACCGTCTGAGGCACCAGGGAAGTCCCTCATCTATGTCAATCACATCTCAATAAAGTAGTTTTTAAGACGAGGAGGACTGCACACCACAGGGTTGATAGGCTAAGTGAGAGCAAGGCAAGTTGAAAACCTAACATAAAAAAAAACTAAGAAGGCTGGTAATAGAAAAACAAGCTGCAGCAGAAAAAAACCGGGCTCCTTTCAGGCCAGGGCGATCTGGGAAGGGCCTATGAGGGGACGGGAGTAAGCCAAGTGCTTCAACAGACATACGTGTGCAGAGGGCTTTCCAGATTAAAAATGCTTCTCCCTCCCTCTCTCCCTGACAGATTGGGCAGGAAAAGAAAAAAGTACAGGAGAAGGGACGGGGCCACAATGGCAGGGAGGATGCGACTGGTGTCTTAAGGAAATTGTTACCCACAGGGAGATTAGCAGAAAAATAACTGTATCAAGGATAAAGGGAGCAGGTTCTCACAGTCAGGGGAAGACTTGCCTATACAAAGGCAATTTAGGCTTGAAAGAACTCTCAGGGCTGGGCTGTAATCAGAGGTATCAGATAAACACTAGCTATAGATAAAACGCTTGCTCCTTGGAAGAAAAGTTATAACCAACCTAGACAGCATGTTAAAAAGCAGAGACATTACTTTGCCAACAAAGGTCCATCTAGTCAAAGTTATGGTTTTTCCAGTGGTCACATATGGATGTGAGAGTTGAACTATAAAGAAAGCTGAGCACCAAAGAATTGATGCTTTTGAACTGTGGTGTTGGAGAAGACTCAAGAGTCCCTTGGACAACAATGAGATCACACTAGTCCATCCTGAAGGAAATCAGTCCTGAATATTCATTGGAAGGACTGATGCTGAAGCTGAAACTCCAATATTTTGGCCACCTGATGCGAAGAGCTGACTCATTTGAAAAGACCCTGATGCTGGAAAAGACTGAAGGCAGGAGGAGAAGGGGACGACAGAGGATGAGATGGTTGGATGGCATCACTGACTCAATGGAGATGAATTTGAGTAAACTCCGGGAGTTGGTGATGGACAGGGAGGTGTGGTGTGCTGCAGTCCATGGGGTTGCAAAGAGTGGGACACGACTGAGCGACTGAATTGAACTGAACTCATAGATAAAAGGGGTGTGTGTGTTTGTGCATGTGTGTGTATACACATCGATCTCCCAGCTCTGTCTGCTGAAAGAGGTCACGTCAAAAGGACATCAGAACCACCTCAAAGAGGCTGCCACCAGCCAGATCAGGGACTACTTGGGCATTAAAAAAAAATACAGATAGTAATAAAACCCACTGAGTAAAGTAATAATCTATGAGTCCATACAAAGACAGGAACAAATACATAAAAGGGGAGGGGTGAAAGTTCCTTTTTACTGTACAGTGTCCACTGGTAAATGTAGAAGAAGTGATGAAAACTGAAAATGCCCCATGCAAGAACCATCAGAGTGGTGGTGAAGTCAGTCAGGAGCTATCAAAGGACTCTAAGGCAGGTGGACAGAGGTTCAAAGAAATGAAGGGCAAGTGTGTGGGCTTGGAGGACTCTCCACCTGACCAGGGGGTGGGGAGGTACAAAGACTCAAAGCTAGAGAAACGCCGTGGGCACTGACTCAGCCAGGTGTTGACTGGGATCACGTCCTCAGCGGTGGATGGTCCTCACCCTGCGTCACTTCTGTGGGACCCCTGCCCCAAGTGACAGCCAGAGTCTGGTTACGGGGAAGCTCTGGAGGACGCTGGTTGAGGGATCTTCCCAGAATGAAGGAGCTGTACTCCAGAAGGTCATGAAAGACAGCAAGGGACAGAGGAGTCCTTCCAGACTGAAGGAGAGTCTGCGGGCATTCTTAGAGTGCAACACACGCCTCTGGGCTGAACCCCATATCGGATGGAAAAGAGACCGTGTGGATGAATCCGAATGGCTTCTGATGACTGAGTGATGCCAGGACATATAGTGATTTCCAACTGGATGGCTGGCTCAGCGTCATACTGGAGAGGGGCCTTGTTTGGGGAAATTGGTCACTAGACTGTTCAGTTTCGTTTGGATGGGGACACCTTTGAGTCGCAAAAAGTGTTAGTCGCCCAGTTGTGTCCAACTCTTTGTGACCGCATGGACTGTAGCCCACCAGGCTCCTCTGTCCATGGAATTGTCCAGGCAAGAACACTGGAGTGGGTAGCCATTCCCTTCTCCAGTCTGCAACTGGCTCTCAAATGATTCAGAAAAACAGTGATGATGATGGATAAATAAATGTATCTCCATCCACACCTACACATATAAAGGGGTGGGGGGGACGAGAGCACAGGCGGTAAAATGGCAAAAATTCAGAATTTGGGCAAAGGGAGTAGGGAGGTCTTTGGGCTACTTGTGCAACTTTTCTAAGTAGGAAATTATTTCAGAAAGAAGCAAACAAAAACATTCTGGAGTAAAGGCATGCAGGCAACCAGCCTCTCCCAGCACCCACAGAGCTCATCTGGGCTCAGAAGGGCAGAGCATGGTCACAAGGGGAGCAGCGCTGAATGGGGGTCCATGCGGCGTTCATTCACCTAGACAGCCAGGTCCAGGCCAGCCTGAAGAGAAGGCCTCGAAGGCTGAGGACAGGCTGTCCTGCAAGGGGTGGGGAGAGAATAACTGGAGTGGGAGGAGATGCAGGAGCCATGGAGCAGGGCCAGGGAACGCAGGGTGGAATCCCGGCAGGTGCAGAGGAGACGGGATCAGTCCTGCATCGAACTTCACGACATCCACCCAACACCAGGTGTGAGGGAAGGGCCCTGGGGAGCGATCCAGGCCAAGTGGGGGACTTCCTGGGTGGTCCAGGGGTTAAGACGCCGCACTCCCAATGCAGGGGGTTCAGGTTCAATCCCTGGCCAGGGAACTAGATCCCATATGCTGCAACTAAGAGCCACTACAGCCAAACAAATAAACAGATGCTTTTAGAAAAAGACCACGTGGGTTTTGAGCATCTGATTGGTTGGAAGGTCACCTTATTAACCACATGCTTCACGGATAACACCTCAGACTCCAGCCCCCACTCCGTACGATTATTTACTTCAACTTTCAATGAAATCAGCTGCTCAAATTAAATAAAGATACATCATTCTAAGGAACAGAAAACTATGAGTCAGTGGTTTTGCTGTGCTTTTACTTTTTTCTAACACAGTGAGTAACAGATAACTCAGCAGGATCAGGCAGCCCCCAACCAAGTTCAGGTCAGCCCCTACCCCTGGGAGGTGGGGCAGCCCTCACCGACACAGCTGTGCGAGCCTGCGAGAAGTTTCCTCCGAGGTCGGCCCCCCCACCTGTCAGCGAGGGCAAGGACCGTCTTGTCTTGCCGGGAAAGGGCGTGAGGAGGGTCCGCTGAGAGCAGTCAGGTCAAGGTCTCTCTAGCAAAGGGCCCGGCACTTGGGAAGTGCTCTACTAGCAACAGCATCAGCAATGCAAACAACAGGGCGCGCTGTTTTCCCCAACAGGACACGCTTAATGTGCTTTTCCAGAGTACCCATGCCCTCCCCCGGCTGCCCCTGGCCAGGTGAATGCCCTCGGGTGTGCACTGCTCCTTAGCCATCCCAGGCCCCGTGTGCACGTCAGCTGGGGCTGTGGAACGGGCGTGGCAACAAGCAAAGGGAACCAGGGCTGTGGGAACCTACTGTGGGCTGCTGGGCACCGTGCAGGCCCTCCGCCACTGTGAGCCACAGGACAGCCCATTTCAGGAGGAGCAAATGGAGCCCCCCGGGTGGGAAAAGTCCCTCCACGCGTGGCCTCGCTGAGCTGAGCTCCATCCGGCTGCTCCACAGACCTCAGGCCCACAGGACCCCGGGCCTCAAGCACCACCTCTCAAGGATACAGAGCGAAGACTGGATGCAAAGCCACCCAGCGGGGTCAGCCTCCCCATGGAAAGCCTGTCAGCTGCCAGCAGGGGCGCAGGCATGGCTCTGACCCAAGGGAGGTGGGCAAGACCCTTCCCTGATCCAGGGGAGGTGGGCAAGACCCCTCCCCACCTGGCCTGCAAGTGCCTCCTCTGTAAAGTGAGGGCTTGGACTGTTGGGTCTCCAGGCTCCCTTCCAGGCCTCTGATTTTCTGATCTGAGAAACCTGAGGCTCCAGAGGCGCAGCCCTGGGCTGGCTGAGAGAGGACAGTTTGGAGGAGGCACTGGGCAGTGCCCACAGTGGCCCAGCCCCAGCTGGCCTGGCGCCTTGGCCAGAGGCCAAGATCCTGGTCAGGATATACGGATGGGAGATGGAGGGAACCAGCTCCCCCGGAGACCTGATGGTGGGGAGGGGCTGCAGAGGGGGAGCCTTCCTCTCGTATACGACTTCAGCACTCCTTAAAACTGGACAATCATTCCCACACCTCTCAGGGTTAATGAGCTGGAGGACTAGGGATTATGCAAAGCTCAAAGGGGAGGAAGTTATTCTAGGAGGAGAAGGCAAGGAGAGAGCAGTCACTGTTCTTTGGGACGACCCAGAGGGATGGTATGGGGAGGGAGGAGGGAGGAGGGTTCAGGATGGGGAACACTTGTATACCTGTGGCGGATTCATTTTGATATTTGGCAAAACTAATACAATTATGTAAAGTTTAAAAATAAAATAAAATTAAAAAAAAAATAAAAGACAAAGAAATAAACCCATCCAAGCCCTGGGAGAGGCTGCATGCTCAGGTTAAGTGATGACGTCACTATCCTTCTGATCGGAGTGCACAAAGTGAAGGGGGTATGCCTGCTGAACAGGCCAGCACCTCAGGGGCAAGACCTCAGCCAAGGCTGCCGACCTCTCCCAAGGGCCAGGGTATGAAACCCAACAGGTGCCCCAACTTCACCAGAACACCAGAAACAGAAATCAAAGAAATCAACCTGAGGCATCCACCGCGTGCACGAGCAGGGCAGCCAGTGCAGACAGACAGCGCAGCTCAGGCAGACGTGAGCCTGAATTCAGCTCTGCCATTGACCAGCCTGCTGTGGTCCTCTTTGAGCCTCAGTTTCTGAATCTGTAAAATGGGGACATGTCGAATCACTGGGAAAGATTACTAAAAGAAATAAGAGGGCTTCCCTGGTGGACTCAGTGGTAAAGAATCCTCACGCTAATGCAGGAGACACAGGTTAGATCCCTGGTCCGGGAAGATCCCACATGTCTTGGAGCAGCTAAGCCCCTCCACCACAAACACTGAGCCTGTGCTCGAGAGCCTGGGAGCCGCAACTACTGAAGCCCATGTGCCCTAAAGCCTGTGCTCCTCAACAAGAGAAGCCACGGCAATTAGAAACCTGTGTATCACAACTCCAGAGTAGCTCCCACTTGCCGAAACTAGAGAAAAGCCCACACAGCAACGAAGATCCAGCACAGTCAAAAATAAATAATCAAACTTTTTTTAAGAAAAGAAGAGCAAAATGTGTATGTAAAGCATAGCGTGGACCTCACAACGGGTCCTCAACAAACAGCAAGTGTCTGATATATATAAGCTGGATGTATGGATGTGCGGAAAGTAACAAGGACAGAAAGATGCTGCCACCAGAGCTGTCTAGCTGCCACTTAATTCAGGCCAGAACCAGCTTCCTCTCTAACTTTTCTGCACTGAGAGCAGGCAACTCAGCTCAATTAAGCTGTGTGTTAGTCGCTCAATTGTGTCCAACTCTTTGCGACCTCCAGGCTTCACTGTCCATAGAATTCTCCAAGCAAGAATACTGGAGTGGATTGCCATTCCCTTCTCCAGAGGATCTTCCCCAGCCAGGGATCAAACCCTGGTCTCCTGCATCACAGGCAGATTCTTTACAGTTTGAGCTACAGGGACGTCTACAATTAAGCTGAGGACTGCACAAATGCCTTGATTATAGACAAGGCAAAATGTAGTGTCTGTTTTTTAAAAAAAACTTTGTGGGGACTTCCCTGGTGATACAGTGGATAAGAATCCACCTCCCAATGCAGGGGACCTGGGTTCGATCCCTGGTCTGGGAAGATTCCATATGCCATGGAGCAACAAAGCCACAACTACTGAGCCGGCACCCTAGAGCCAATGCTCTGCAACAAGAGAAGCCACCACAATGAGAAGCCCACATGCTGCCACGAACAGTAGTCCCCCGCAACTAGAGAAAGCCCGAGTGCAGCAATGAAGATCCAGCTCAACCAAAAAAGTGAAATAAATAAATAATTTTTTTTTAAGTCTCTTGGAGTCCTCAGTACCTTATAACAATGACAGACTTTCCCTGATTCCAAAACCACACAAGTAGTAACATTGCCTCTGAAAGCTCTCCCTACCCATGAATGCAACGAGAAGGCTAGACCTCATGCGAGGAATAAAGGCTTGTACCCGCCCTTCCAGAGAGGAGTCAAGGAAGGGAGTCACCAATCCAAGAAGGAACTGCTGGAAATGCATCCTGCCTGGCACAGTACTGGGTACAAGAAAGCTGGAAGAAGTAAGTCAGGGTCTTGTCAGCCCTGGAGGAGAGGGACCCTAGCACACACAGCTGGACACGAGACAACCTGTGAGCTGGAAGCAGGAAGCAGTGGAACGCAGGTTCCCTGGCCAGGTAATTCACAAGGTGAGCACGCCTCGGTCAAGGTTTGAAGGAAACACTGGCACTTTTCTTGTTTGCTGTGAAGCACGCAGCTGCAGAGCAGGCATCAGGGGAAGCCCATGGGTTGGAGGGAGAGGCATCCTGACAAGAAGGAAGAAAAAGATGCTCCTGACATTGACATGACCCAACCGCCTCTTCTCAGGTTGGAATGAGCCCCCATCAGGGAAATGAAACCAACCTGTGCCCTCAGGAGCTTAAACCTGAGGATGCAAGCCAGGAGCTGTATGCTCTCAATGACCACCCCAATGGGAGAGCTCTGGATCTCAGAGGACCACTGAGACACAGTCAGTCAGTAACAGGAGTCATAAGGACTGTAAATAGCCAATCCTGCATATGAGCCAGTAAAGCAACTGCTTTCTCTTTCCTTTTTTTCCCCCAGACTTGTTCTCTGTAAGCAGAACCAACATGCATTTCCTATTCTTTTATTTTTACTTGTTTTGTGGGGGAACGTATAAACAAGCAATTAAAATGGAGGATGACAAAACCCGGGAGGGTGGAAAGAAAGAAAACCTACATAACCAGCTTCCAAATAAAAGAGATCTGCATGGAAAAGCACCCTTCCTCGTTCCCAGTTAAAAATAATGTGTGCTTAGTCGTGTCCGACTCTTTGCAATCCCATGGACTCTAGCCTGCCGGGATCCTCCTTCCATGGAATTTTTCAGGCAAGAATACTGGAGCGGGTTGCCATTTCCTCCTCCCAGGGATCTTCCCAACCCAGGGATCAAACCCATGTCTCTTGCATCTGCTGCATTGGCAGGAGGATTCTTTACCACTAGCGCCACATGGGAAGCACCTCCTTTCCAATTAAAAACAATAAGCAACAAAAATAAGCTTCAGAAGGGCTTAGGAAAACGAGCTCTTCTAATTAAATCCCTTTCAATCTAACAAGGTGAAAAATACTTGCATGACTTTCCATTTGCATAGCACTTCACAGCGCGCCAAGTATTTTCACGCACATGATTTTTCTTGCCCCCACAGATCTGTGAGCCAGGCGGGCAGGGTAAGTATCCCCAGCCTTTAAAAGTGGAAATCATGATTCAGACAGACTCTTCATGACTTGTTCAAGGTCACACAGCTGGTGAGAGTGGGGCAGGAATTCTCATGGAGAATCTCTGCCTAAATTTGGAGCTAGCTCTGTCCTGCCTTTGTCCAACCCCGGGAAAAAAAGTCTTGGGAACTTTGCTTTCTTTTAACTGGCAGCACTGACTACATTTGCTAAATGACAGACTAAAACTACACACCAGAGAGGACCAGATAAGAAGGGAAGGGGGCTGCCGCTGATACCCAACAGATCTGAAAGGAAACCCCCATCACAGATCATTGCTCTGTAGTCCCTGGAGAATTTTGCCTGCCCTCTACTCTATTTTTAGAGGCACTTCCCCACAAACTTGTTTCTCCAGCTCTTCTTTTTCATGCCTTCTTTCCTCTCGAATGATTTCATAATTCATGGGCTGTTTTGTCATCAGGATGAGTTGCTGTAGAAATGATTTATTGAGGCTATAAACAAAGGACTGTGACCTCAGTGGGGGCAGGGAGGACAAAACCCAGCCATCAGGATGGACTTCACATACCTTGGCCACAGGTCACAGCAAGAGAGACCAGGGCACCCAGCCCTTCTCCCTAGATTTTCTCCTCCACCGAACTAGTCAGCGATACCACCACCAGCTTCCTAAACCTTCTCCTGAATGTGCAAAAGGTGCCAGGGCCTGCTAGACTCAAACCACAGTTAATTCAAGAACCATCTGCTTTTGGCTATGGAACTGAGTCCCACACACACACAAGAAACACACACACACACACACACACACACACACACACGTGCTCTTGACTCCACCCTCAGTCTCTCCCAGCCTCACCCAATCCTGAAGCCTGGGCTCCAGCAAGCCCACAGATCAGCATCTCTCATCTTCGCAATTAGAACTGGTCTCTCCCTACTCCTCAAGCCCTTGCGGTGTCCTTTACAGGGGGTGCTATCGGCATTTGGAGTGAGGCAGTTCTCAGTTGGACAGGACTGTCCCCGTACCCAGCATCACTGGCTCTTACCAGATAGGGCCCGCTCTAGTCACTGAGGCGACCAAAACATCCTTATGCATATCCAGACATCCCTTCCTGAGACACTATCCTCACCATAAAGTTTGGCCAATGTGTGTATGTCAGGTATATCTCACACACACACACACACTCACACACACACTCACACACACACTCACACACACACTATCCTCACCATAAAGTTTGGCCAATGTGTGTATGTCAGGTATATCTCACACGCACACACACACCCCTTTGGGCAATGTGTGTATGCTCAGCTATACCACACACACACACACACATACCTCCCAGCAAGTAGGGACAGGCTTACTTACTTCAACCATCATTCAGCCCCCAGGCCCCTCCTCACTCTTATGGAGTAGTACCACAAACTAGACAAGTATCTGGCAAGCAGTGCCTGTTTCCATGGCAATGACAAATGTAAATAACCATGGTACTAAGCGGGATGAAACAAAAGAGGCCACAGGACTCGGCCGCCAGGCCAGCATTCTGTGGTCTAGGGTTTGAGTCCCACCTTCACGTGTGACTGCAGCCAAGACCCGAGACTTCTCTGAGTCTCCCTTTTCATATCTATAAGACAAAACCTTGACCTTCAAGTTTCCTTCCAGCTAAAATATTCTAAGTGGCCAAGCTTAGAGAGATAAAAGGGATGGAGAACAAAAGGAATGGATGGAGGGACCAGAAGCCAATTCTAACTCTCCCAGGGGGAGCCAGGAGAGGCCCCCTGGCTCCATGGGTTTCCATAAGCAGTAATGCCTCTGTATGTCACACTCCCTGTTGCCCGGCCTATCTGAGACTCAGGAAGTTAACTTCTGATGAGAAACCAGTAACAATGCAAGAGCCAAAGATGAGGCTCTGGGTAGCTGAGAGCTGGCTGTGGTGTCTGCACAAGGAGGCGGGTCCCTGACCTATTTACTGCTCCGACTCTCCTCGGAGGAGAATGCCCAGCCCCAGACACTGCCTGTGAGAAGCCCCGTGGGAATTCAGTCCCTTCTCATCTGCCCAGCACAACTGGCCCCATTCTCTGCAGGAGCTCCCAGCTCCACCTGAGAACAGGGAAACCAGTCTAGGAGGTCACTCACTCCACAGTTCCCAACCAAATCCTTCCTCTGCTACTCATCAATTGTCGAAACGGGCCCCATAAAAACACTAGTGAAGACTAGCTCTGAAATACACAAGTGAATCTGAATGGATGGAACCCCCAGATGGCACCCAGCCTTGGGACAAGACCCCTGACAAAGTCATTTCCAAATACAGTGAAAACAGCTTCTGAGATGTGGCCTCCATAGGGAATCCTAGAGAAATAAAAAGTTCTCCACCGATTAACAGAGTTGCACCTTCCTCTAGCGTAAAACTGAAAGGAAATTCACTAGGACCCTTGCTTTTCCATGTACTGTGATAGAAATGACTTGGGACAGTCATGTGTACACATGCACGCCCATATATGAAGACGTGCGCGCGCGCGCGCACACACACACACACACACACACACGGGCACCAACCAAGACCCCTGGCTACTATTTCCCAGACTTGGCTTCTATTTCCATCCCCTCAGGCCACCTTGGAGACATCTGTCTCACCGTGTCTATTTCATTGCAGCTCAACCCACTCTCACTTTTTCCTGTCGGAGCACTTGACGGAGGCAAAAGATAACAATAATAATATCACGGTGATGATGCCGTTTTCAGAAAAGACAGGCACCGCGGAGGACAATAAACGTTGTGGGAGCACCATGCAACAACAGCTTGCCGCAGGACCCCCGCTGTCAATCACTACTTTTGAAGTTGCCTTTCCAGGACGCCCGGAAGGCCAGGGAAGACCCGGCCCCCGAGGCCGCGGGAGCCAAGGACGCCGAGGAGGTGGGGTGGGGGTGGTGGTGAAAGGGGGGGCGGGTCACGTGGTGCTCCGGAGCCCCGAAGTGCGCTCGCCCGGCTGACGTAACTGTTCGAGAATTTAAAAGTCCCAAACTCGGAGGCAATCCAGTGCGGAGTTTTATGGCTCATCCACGCGCCGCGGTGGCCCGCCAGAGGAGCCCCCCGCGCTACCGGGTGGGACCACACCAGCTCGCCAGGAACCCGGCGGGGATGGCGCGGAGCCGGGGGCGGGCGGGAACCCCGACCTCGGATGGGGCCCCGGGCAGCGGGCACCGATTCCCTCCACCGTGGGCGGGATCGCAGCCGCAAGCTCGCACCCCGACCTCGGGGGCCGAGTCCGACCCGCCTCACCCGACGGCACGAACTTCCTGGGCCGACGCCGAGGGCGTCTGCCCGGCAGACACACACACACTCCGCCCGCAAGGGGACATGTGTGTGTCCAGTCCCTTTCCTCCCCTTAACCAGTCCCCGGTGGGGAGAGATGACATGAGCTTTGGTTACTTTTAGCACGCCTTTGTCTGGCGGCCAAGGTCCGGGGGACGCAGGTCTCCTCCCCGACCCCGGGCGCTCGCCCTCCCGCCCGCCCTTGGCCGCGGCGCACTTACCAGTTGGGGGCGATTGCAGATGGCCCGCCAGGGAGCCGCCTTCCTTCGGGGGGACGCAAGTGCCCGAGAACCACCCCCCCGAGAGGCTGAGGTGTCCGAGGCCGGCGGCAGCGCGGCGCGCGGAATCTCCACCGCCCGGCTCGGCCCGGGGACGCAAACTTTCCTGGGGCAACGGCGCGGGGAGGCGCGGCTCCCTGAAGGGCTCGGGCAAAGTGGCGGCACAAAAGGCCAAGGAGTGGGGAGAGCGGCGGCGGCCGGGCCAGGCTCCTCCCCCAGCTCTCGGCGCTCCGGGCCGGCCAGCGCGCAGCCAGCTGCTCGCGCAGGGCGCCCGCCGCGTTCTCCTCCCGGGCCAGGAATGCGCGGGGCCGGCCGCGGCGCGCCCAGGCCACCGAGGGGCCCACGTGGCGGCGCGCCCACTCGCCCCGCGGCTGCACAGCGCGCAGGGGACAGAGGGCCAGTGGGACCGACGCACGGACGCGCGGCCCGGCCGTGGCTCCTGAAAGGCACTGCCAACTTCCTCCAGTAGTCTGAGTCATGACTTGTCACAGTTCTTAAGTTTTTCCACGGCGCTTTCCACTACGCAGGGCACCTCGGGCAAGGCACCGGCGTGTGAACCCACTGAGAAGGCCAAGTACAGGCCGGTGCCCCAACTCGGAGTTCCAGGCGCGCTTGTGGGGACGGACGTGAGGAGGGGAGATGCCGGCCCGCTGCCCTCTGGGGCGTCAGAAAGAAGCTGGGGGTGTTGTGGGGCCTCACTTGTTCCTGGAGCCAAATTCTGGCCCTTTATTTCTTCACCTGCGGAGTCCTAACGCCGCTTAACCACGTATCCGTAGAGCACACGGCGCTCTACAGTTTGCAAAATGCCTTCTCCTGGGCTGAGGTACCCTCTAAAATGGTTTAGTTGCTAAGTCGTGTCTGGCTCTTTGCGACCCCATGGACAGTAGCCGGCCAGGCTCCTCTGTCTATGGGATTCTCCAGGCAAGAATACTGGAGTGGGTTGCCATCTCCTTCTCCCAGGGGATCTTCCCCATCCAGGGATGGAACCTGAGTCTCCTGCATTGCAGGCAAATTCTTTACCAACTGAATTGGGCAGAGGCTAAATCTAACTGCCCGTTCCTGGGCGGTACTGTCAGGGAAGTAGTGCCATTTGTGAGTTGTGGATTTTGCTTTGTTTCCTCAGAGGGCCCCAGATCAGCTCCTTGGCTTACATAGACCTCTCACCCAGAGTGGCGCTTACCTGCCCACACCACTAAAAGGAAGCACCTTTTCTCTGGAAATTTCTGCATCTAGGCCCCCATGGGGAAGAGACTGTGGCTATAGGTGGATGCCAGGCTTCCTATCTTTAGAGTCAAGAAAGCATTGCTATGTTTTATATCTTCTGGGACCAAAGGGCAAGAGACTCACAGACTCCAGGCTTCATTTCTTCCTCTTAAAGAAACAGATGCCCCAAGGCTCGATGGCCCAAAACAAGAATTCTCTGCAGCATAAAGAAATATACTTTTGGGACTTCCCTGGTGGTCCAGTGGTTAAGACTCTGTCTCCCAATGCAGGGGGTTCAGGTTCAGGCCCTGGTTGGGGAACTAAGATCCCAGATGCCAAAAAGGTAAAAAAAAATAAATAAATAAATAAAGAAATACACTTTTATTGCAAAACACCAGGGGCTTCCCTGGTAGCTCAGATGGTAAACAATCCACCTGCAATGCAGGAGACCTGGGTTCAATCCCTGGGTCGGGAAGATCTCCTGGAGAAGGAAATGGCAACCCACTCCAGTATTCTTGCCTGGAGAATCCCATGGACGGAGGAGTCTGGCAGGCTACAGTCCATGGGATCAAAGAGTTGAATACGACTGAATGACTAACACACACATACTTCTAAGAGTCACATTTCTGATGGAAATTTAAATAGATTCCTTCTTCATATGCTTATCATGGACTCCATGGTTTACTATTAAAGTGCCTATTTCACTGTAATAACTGACACTCAAATAGGCTAATTTGTTAGAATGTATACCATCAGCTATTGGTAACACAAGAATTGGAATGCCCAGTCTTCTGTGTCCTGTACCCTGATCCCAGGTCATACCCACTTACGTAAAAAAGGTGCTCCACTCACCACCTCCTAAGCTTGAGCATTCCAATTAGGTATAGAGCTTCCTTCCCTGGTGGCGCAGTGGTAAAGCATATGCCTACCAATGAGAATACAAAAGAGACATGGGTTTGATCCCTGGGTCAGGAAGATTGCCTGGAGAAGGAAATGGCAACCCACTCCAGTATTCTTGCCTGGAGAATCCCCATGGACAGAGGAGTCTGGTGAGCCACAGTCCATGGGGTCGCAAAGAGGTAGACACGATTGAGCACATTGGGCAGTGGGGGTTAGATGAATTTGAGATATAGCTGGCTGTGCTAGGTCTTTGTTGCAGCACTAGGGGTTTCTCTAGTTGCCGTCAGCAGGGACTCCTCTCCTGTTGTGGAGCACAGGCTCTAGAGCATGGGCTCAGTAGTTGTGGCACATGGGCTCAGGTGCCCCGAGGCATGTGGAATCTTCCCAGAGGAGGGATCAAACCGGTGTTCCCTGAATTGGCAGGCAGATTCTTAACCACTGGACCACCAGGGATGTCTAGGAGACTTTTTTTTTAACTTAAGTAAAGGAAACAATATAATGAACTCTATTATATCAAACAGTTTCAATATTATCAGATCAGGGCCAACTCTGTTATATTCACATACTCTCTTCTCCCCTGCTATTCAGATTATTTTAAAGCAAATCCTAGATATCATCATTGTATCAGCTAATATTTCTGTTTGAATCTCCAAACGGCTAGGGCTGGGAAGGGAATTTTTGAAGGCTGAATCTGTCTTCTCCTCCTGTCAAGAGGATCAGCACTGCTGAAGGATCATCTGCACCTTGTAAATATTGATAAGTGACAACCACAAACACCAGACCATGGATCTGAAGCCTACTGCATCTAAGACTCCCAGGATTATTGTTAAAATATTCCCAGAGCTTCTGACTAAAACGGTCAGGAAGAGCTCAGGAAGGTGCATTTTAGCAGCATATTCTAGATGATTCTGGTGGAGATGCTTTCCGAATCACACTGGGAGAAACTCTGAATCTGAACTTTTGTGGCAGATGTCATTTGTTGCCTCCAAAACGTATGTTCCCTCTCCTGTTTACATACTTCAGATCAGATCAGATCAGTCGCTCAGTTGTGTCCGACTCTTTGCGACCCCGTGAATTGTAGCACGCCAGGCCTCCCTGTCCATCACCAACTCCCGGAGTTCACTCAGACTCACGTCCATCGAGTCAGTGATGCCATCCAGCCATCTCATCCTCTGTCGTCCCCTTCTCCTCTTGCTCCCAATCCCTCCCAGCATCAGAGTCTTTTCCAATGAGTCAACTCTTTGCATGAGGTGGCCAAGTACTGGAGTTTCAGCTTTAGCATCATTCCTTCCAAAGAAATCCCAGGGCTGATCTTCTTCAGAATGGACTGGTTGGATCTCCTTGCAGTCCAAGGGACTCTCAAGAGTCTTCTCCAACACCACAGTTCAAAAGCATCAATTCTTTGGTGCTCAGCCTTCTTCACAGTCCAGCTCTCACGGATGTGAGATACATGACCACAGGAAAAACCATAGCCTTGACTAGACGAACCTTTGTTGGCAAAGTAATTTCTCTGCTTTTGAATATGCTATCTAGGTTGGTCATAACTTTCCTTCCTAGGAGTAAGCGTCTTTTAATTTACTTACCAATGTTCAAATAATTAGCTTAGATATGGTTATGTGACATAAACTTGAGCCAATGAAACAGAAAGGAAAGCCAGCTGTGCTTCTGGAGACATTTTTCTCAGTCTTTAGAGGAGATACAAGACTGTAGATTTTATGTTCTTCAGATATGTTCCTGCCACTCGACACTGTCATGTGGGACCTGATAGTTAGAGCTGCTGCAGCCAGTTAGAAACAATGAAAAGGACATGAACCAACACACTGAATTCAGGTAGAGGAAGATAAAAGAGCTACTCTTGAGAGTCCTTGGACAGCAAGGAGATGAAACCAGTAAATCCTAAAGGAAATCAACCCTGAATATTCATTGGAAGGACTGATGCTGCAGCTGAAGCTCCAGTACTTTGGCCACCTGATGTGAAGAGCCAACTCACTGGTAAAGACCTTGATGCTGGGAAAGACTGAAGGCAGGAGAAGAAGGGGATGACAGAGGATGAGATGGCTAGATAGCATCATCGACTCAATGGATACGAGTTTGAGCAAACTCTGGGAGATAGTGAAGGGCAGGGAAGCCTGGTGTGCTGCATGCAGTCCATGGGGTTACAAAGAGTCGGGCATGACTTGGCAACTGAATGACAACAACAAACATTGTTTTCTTGTATTGGGTTATCTGTTACTTGAAGCCAAAAGCATCCTGAAAAGGCTGTCAACTGTGACACTGAGAAGCACTCAGTTACAGAAAAGAATGTAAAACCACAAAGCAAATCGAAGATCTTTGCCAACAGAGTTCTCTAGAAAACAAAAGGAGAATCAGTGCCTAGGAAATACCCCCAGCCCTGTCCACCAGGCAGTGCCCTCTTCCGTGTTTGCAGCTTCCTTTACACTCTGTTGGAGCAACAATATTTTTGTTTTAGCTGAGAAGTAAGAAGTCAAGTGAAAAATGGGAAGCCAAGCTAGAAAACTATGCCCAAATTGGCCTGATACGTACATTATATCAGGAGCTAATCAAATATTCACTGAGCACTGTCCCAAGTGCACAGGGGGTCATAAAACTGTATAAGACAGGACCCTGCCTGTACAGACAGACCCATGTTGGAGGGGCAAGAAGCCAGAGTATGGGATCAAGAACACTGGCAGAGACCAGGTGCAGTCAGTGTCCAGATTAAGAAGAACGGAGAGTACAGTGTGTGTATAAGAAGTTATTCAGGAGACTGAAAGGAACCTTCAGCCCCTCCAATTCTATTCATTCTGTTTTACCTGTGTCTGCCCCACTGGGCCAATGGCACCTCCCTAGTCTGCCAATGGCACGATTTCATAGATGAAGCAACCTGGGAAGCAAAGCCAGAGACTGGAAATATGCAAGGCTGGCTGGTTAACTGATGTGGACTATGTGATGCTGAAGGGCAGAGGCCAAACTCTCCCTCTGCAAAGAACACACTAGCTCCCTGCTGGAGGTGTGAGTCGAAATGGAAGTTCACATATCTGACTTGTGGATGGCACCCGCATGGAAGGCTGGCTACAGCAAATTGTCTTCAGAGAATCCTAGGGCATCCACTCAGGGCACCCACATGTGGCCCAACAGCACAAACTCTCCTAGACTCGAGGGGTTTCCTTCAGTCTTTCAAAATCAGGTACTAAGGACCGACTGCATTCCTGGCCCTGTATCAAGTCAGAAGCCTCATGGTCCCTTGCCCACTTCTGTAGATGGTTGATGGAAAGGTTACCACGTGACAGAAACATAAAAGCCATGTTTAAATCCGCCTTGGAAGAGGTCTGGGAAGATTTTCCAGAAGAGGGAATACTTGGAGTTTTATAGGGTAAGGAGGTGTTACCATAGTCAAGTTTCTTATATGAGGATATTTTTAATAGTTATACATTTAAAGCATATTAAGGAAAAGTTATTAGTGCGCCAAACCTGTAACTTCACTGACATTACCTAAAACAAAACTAATGTAATATGTTGAAATAAAAAAAAAGAATCAATGTAAAGAAAAATAGTAAGTAGATAATAATACAAGTGGTATTGTATACAATACAGATGTGATAAAAAGTCTTCAAAGTGGTACAGGGGAGACACACATTGATTAAACACTGAGCCAAAAAAAGAGGTGAATGGACTTGGAGAAGAGAAATAGAATGTTCTGGGTAGTGGGAATGAAATCTCCTCTTGAATATGACCAGGAACTGCCTGTGATAAGGAGGCATGTGATTAAGTCATTCAACAAGTATTTGTCAGTGGGAACTTTCTAGAAGCAGGGAGATAGGAGTGAACAGAAGAGATAAGATATCTGCCTTTGTGGAGAATACCTTCTCAGTTCAGTTCAATCTCAGTCGTGTCTGACTCTTTGCGACCCCATGAATCGCAGCACGCCAGGCCTCCCTTCCATCACCAACTCCCGGAGTTCACTCAGACTCACGTCCATCGAGTCAGTGATGCCATCCAGCCATCTCATCCTCTGTCGTCCCCTTCTCCTCCTGCCCCCAATCCCTCCCAGCATCAGAGTCTTTTCCAATGAGTCAACTCTTCGCATGAGGTGGCCAAAGTACTGGAGTTTCAGCTTTAGCATCATTCCTTCCAAAGAAATCCCAGGGCTGATCTCCTTCAGAAGGGACTGGTTGGATCTCCTTGCAGTCCAAGGGACTCTCAAGAGTTTTCTCCAACAACACAGTTCAAAAGCATCAATTCTTCGGCGCTCAGCCTTCTTCACAGTCCAACTCTCACATCCATACATGACCACAGGAAAAACCATAGCTTTGACTAGATGGACCTTTGTTGGCAAAGTAATGCCTCTGCTTTTTAATACTTTCTAGATAAATACTAATGGCCACCTACATTAATTACCAAATGAGAGGCAAAGACAATGAGGGCCGTGCGCTGTTTAATCCTTTAATGCTGTCTCTTGGACCAGACTGTCAGCTCAAGGGCAGAAAAACAGGACTTGCTATGCCCGCCGGCAGCGGTGCTGACACTCAGCCCAGTGCTTGTCGCCCACTGTCCTTCTGCATGGCCGGCAGACTCCCCCAGCCCTCCCTACTGCCCAGACTTCCCTGTTTCCTGAGGCCCTTCTCCAGCATGGCAACATCTCAGTTCAGTTCAGTTCAGTTCAGTCACTCAGTAGTGTCCGACTTTTTGTGACGCCATGGACTGCAGCACGCCAGGCCTCCCTGTCCATCACCAAATCCTGGAGTTTACTCAGACTCACGTTCATTGAGAGGTGATGTCATCCAACCATCTCATCCTCTGTTGTTCCCTTCTCCTCCTGCCCTCAATCTTTCCCAGCATCAGGGTCTTTCCAAATGACTCAGCTCTTCACATCAGGTGGCCAAAGTATTGGAGTTTCAGCTTCAGCATCAGTCCTTCCAATGAACACCCAGGACTGATTTCCTTCAGGATGGTCTGGTTGGATCTCAAGAGTCTTATCCAACACCACAGTTCAAAAGCATCAATTCTTCAGTGTTCAGCTTTCTTTATAGTCCAACTCTCACATCCATACATGACCACTGGAAAACCCATAGCCTTGACTAGATGGACCTTTGTTGGCAAAGTAATGTCTCTGCTTTTTAAACGTCTCAGGGCTTCATCCAACTACCAGAAACCCAAACCGAAAGGGCATTTTCACCTAGAAGATTATCCTGTCATCTGCCAGCTTTGAAGGGTGACAAAGTACCACCCATAAGACAGTGTGCACTGTGCTGTCCCCACTCGGTTATCAGATCGTGAAAACCAAAAAGGCAATGTAAAAAAACGTTTTGAAATGACCACTCTAATATTAGCTGACATTTCTGAGCATTTGCTACCCAGCCAGCACTCTGCTAAGGGGCTTCCACCTCTCCTCTGACTTCATTCTCACATGACCCTATGTGGTGGGCTCTGCTATTATCCTTTGCAGACAAAGGAAGAAATAGACTTGGAGTGGTGATGTCTCTTACCCAAGGTCACCCCAAGCAAAGCCAGGTTAATGCAGAGGCTGTGTGTCTACGACCCAAACTCCTAACCCATCCATCCATAGACACACTAGCTTCAGGATATTTTTATATACTCTGAACACGTCAGCAAAGGAATATGCCATGAGGAACACAGGACCAGTGCCTGGCTCGAGCATGAGAGTTCAGCTCTCACACTAATAATATAAGATCCACTTCTGGGAAAAAAAATTTTTTAGAAGGAATCCCTGCTTTGGGCTTCTGAGCTACATCCTCACATTCTGTGAATGGCTGTCCAGGCAGGGAGTTACGTTTCTGAACTGCAGCCCAGCAAAATGTAGTTGTAAGCACAAAGGAAACACTGGATTCAGGCCTTCAAAAATTCAGCCACAGCCTCCACCCAAGCTAAGATGAAATGTCAGCCTGCACCCGAAATCTACACAGAAAAAGGGTGGGGGCAGTTCCATGTGACTTCTGAGCCTCCTCCAGAATTTCTAGATGTGGCTTTGTAATTTTCCTTGAGTGCACATGAAGCCCACTTTACACAAGGGTCTCCATCGCTGAACATGTACTCAGCTATACCTGTATTTGAATTTTACCTAGTCCTAATTTTAAGTAAGTCTGACTAAATATAAAGCAAGCCCTGACTGCTATACCACCTTGCTGGGCAGAAAAGCGATCTTCCCTGGAAGTCAGAGTCGGACATCTTTGTCACATCAAAGCAATGGTTGAAAACAGAGTATTTGATGAAACAAGCACAGCTGAACAGGCTCCAAGGTGATGCCAGGCTGTTGGCCTAAGGAACCACACCTCGGGTAGCACAGCCCCAGAGCAGCGGTTCTCCAAGGGCAGTTTTGCCCGCTGGGGACATTTGGTGCAGGAGTACCTGGGGACATTTTTGATTGTCATGACTTGGGGGATGCGACTGGCATCCAGGGCTGCCAGACAGCCTACTATGTGCAGGACGACCCTCCCATCAGTTACCCAGCTAAGTGCCGGGTAATAGTGCTGAAGATCAGAAACTCTGCCTAGAGCACCTAGCCTTGACCTTCATGGAAGAGGCCCTCAGTCTGAGCGAATGAAATAATGAACGAATGTACGATTTACAACTACAGTCATTCTGTTATTGTGTTACTGAACTAACCTGGCCAGTAGACCTGGATTTCTCTTTTGAGGGAGGCATCGAAGAGACACACCCTCTGTCTGCTGGACAATACACAACCAGTCTACGAACATCTGTTGACGATCTACTATGTGCAGTCGATTGCACTAAAAACTAGGATCCTGTCCTCAAAGACCTCATCCTCAAATGGGGACAGACCTGCTTTGGGCGCCTGCCTGTGCCAGCCCCGAGCTAGCACTTCCCATATACCGTCACACGATCCTCTGGAGGGTGGTACTGACTTTACACCCATTGTACAGATGAGGAAACTGAAGCCTCAAGAGAGCAGGTAACCCGATCGAAGTCCTAGAGTGAATAAGTGACCAATTTGAACCTGTATCTGTCCAGTTCAAAACATCTAATCTCTTCTGCAAAAGATGAAATTCTATACAAATTATAACACATTTGCTTTGTCTTAAAACTGTGGTCAGGCTACAGAAAGAACTCTTGATGCTTGGGCAGGGCAGGAGTAGGGGTATTCCTGGGGAGCTGGAGGATGAGAAGGCTTCGTGGGCACTACATTTTCCTGATCGTCTATGGTCTCAGGAGAAAGAGGTTCCCCAGAGGGCGGAGACGTAGCGGGAGGGGCAAAGCAGGCAGAGGGCTTGCCCAGGGATCAGTCTGGCCAGCATCTCTCAGCCACACTGGAGTTCCTGCCTCTAATGCCTTTAATGTCTGCCTTCCCCTGGTGGCTAAGACTCTGCCATGCAATGCAGGAGACATGGGTTTGACCTCTGGTCAGGGAACTAAGATCCCACATGCCATGAGCAACTAAACCCACGTACCACAACTAGAGTCCGTGCACCTCAATGAAAGATCCCACGTGCTACACTAAGATCCAGAGCAGCCAAATAAATAATTTTTTTTTAAGTCTGGACTTGCCTCTGCATTTACACATTCCTCCAATTCTTATACCAAAAGAAAAGGGATTTAGAAGAGAAAATATAAAATGCCCTTCGTGAGCCTTGTAGAGCCAGTGGCTTTTCAGGACTGCCGGGAAGAAGTAGGAAGGGGTAACACTTTTCCATTTGGGGCAGTTATAGTTCCTGAACACAAAATGCAAAGCCAGTTTCTGAAAAGCAAAACTGTCCTCCCCCACACCGCCCCCATGCAGGACTATTTCTGCGGAATAGTTTCTCTCCACTGAAGATCAAAGATGAACCAAAGAAGAGGTATAAACAGCAAGTCAACAGGGAGTCTGGTGGCTTCTAATATAAACTTCCCATCTTCAGGCAAAAACAAAACTAGACCCTGCAGTGATCATTAAGAGTGTTTTATCTCCCAAGGATTCATGGCTCAACTGTTTGTGAAGAAACCTGACACAGACTGCGGTATCCTCTGAGAGTTTCCTCAGTAAACTGCTCACACAGACACACTGGGACAGAAGGAGAGATCTCAAGTTTCAGCACAACTCTCTCCTGAGTTAACTCTAATCAGAGACTTCCCTTCCCACCAGTATCTGCACACTCCCCAAATCATAGCAAATTAGAGAATCTGTGAGCCCTTGTCCAACCAGCTTCTCACAGTGGTTTTCCTGCAATCCTACAGCAAATGCTACTGGCCACAAGCAAAGGAAAGCCAGGGTCAGCAGAGCACAGAGGCTGCCGTTTAACTCATTTTGCAAAACAGCTGGAGCAAGCCTGCATATGCAGGGGCTTCCCTGGCTCAGTGGTAAAATATTCCCCTGCCAATGCAGGGGACACAGGTTTGATCCCTGGTCCGGGAAGATCCCACGTGCCACAGAGAAACTGAGTCCATGTGTCAGAGCTACAGAAGCCCAGGCGCCTGGAGCCCATACTCTGCAAAAGAGAAGCCCCACAATGAGAAACCCAAGCATCACAACGAAGAGAGGCCCCGCTTGCCACAACTGAAGAAAGCCCGCACAGCCCAGAAAGACCCAGAACAGCCAAAAATAAATAAATACATAAAATTATTTTTAAAAGACTGCATATGTAGCTTTCTCAGATACAACTAGAGGACAAGATTACTTTAGAATGCTGCCACCACCTCCAGAAAACCTTCTATAATGCCAGTTCATACCAGGCCCACCTGGGGTGCTTGTTGTGTAGAGGAAAGGGGGAGCCTGCTCACTACAGCGTCAGTGGGTTTGCTGGAAAGAGCACTGGTCTCAAGGCCAGAAGAACTGCATCCAGTATGAGTCAGTGGTCCCCCGACAAGCTGTGTGGGCCGTAAGGAGGTCACACATCCTCTCGAGGTCTCAAGTTTCTCATCTGTAGAACGAGGAGCCCGAAGATCCTTCTGGTCCAGATGTTTCATGACTATGAACGCCTGAGATGGGTGGGTGGCACCCATCTCCAAGGGTGAGCATCCTGCTAAGAGCCTAAGGGACTGTCTGCCCCAGACACTCTCCATAGGTGGCCCCCCCGAAAGGCAGTCTGGCCTAAACTGAGACTTCAAGCCCAAGCTTGGCACTCTCCCCTCATCCAAAATTCTCACTTTCTGACAATTCCGGCTGTGCCCATTTAAATACCAGCTGCTTGGTCATCTGCCAGGAAGGGGTCTCCTTCACTAGCTACTGTGCTACAGCATCTGGCAGGCAGGCAGGGCCAGACAACTTTCATCCCTGCCCTTTCCTCTAGGAGGTTTGGGATGGGCCAGCCGCTCCAAACGTCGTGCCAGACAGCCGGGCAATGTGCCCCATAAGATGCACTCCGAGCTTGCGTTCCTCGGGTGCAGGCCCAGCCGGGCTCCCCCACACAGGCACTCCCTCCCTGCCACAAATGTTAGGTTTCAGTCTCTTTGCAGCCACTCTTGGCAAGAGGTTAACCCCAAAGCCCTAGTTTTCTCAAGGCAGAGAACCTTTCCCCATATGTGCCTGAAGGCTTGCATTGCATCAAATACAACATTGCGACCCTGAGGGCCACCCCAGTGGGGAGGCTACAGGCCGCGGGATGGGAGGTAGCTTTATAAGGTAATGACACCTTCTGAAGAATCCAAGGCAGATGTAAATGAACTTCAGCAAATTTCAACTAGTCCCTGTGTCAAAGCACAAATGTTTACCAGGAACCTGCCTGAATAATAATAGCATTATTATCACTCAAAGTGAGTGAAAGTGTTATTAGTCCCTCAGTCGTGTCTGACTCTTTGCGACCCCATGGACTGTAGCTCGCCAGGCTCCTCTGTCCATGGGATTCTCCAGGCAAGAGTATTGGAGTGGGTTGCCATGCCTCCTCCAGGGGATCTTCCCGACCCAGGGATCAAACCTGGGTCTCCGGCATTGCCAGCAGATTCTTTACCATCTGAGCCACCAAGGAAGCCCCATTATCATAGTAATAATGAGAGCAATAAAAATTACCCCTTATATGTATGTGCTTACTGCATGCCAGGCAGGAACTCTACTAAGCTTTTAACACACATGTAATCTCCCTAATATCTCTGTGGTGGCAGCCAGTATTATATACATTTTACAGATGAGGAAACTGAGGCGTGGAGTAGCTAAGAAATTTAAGAGGAACTGAAGAGTCTAATGGCAATGCCAGAAGTTAGACCCAGCCGTCTGCCTCCAGAGTCTCATCTGACCTGGTTTTCCAGGACAGAAAGCCTCCAACTGATAGTGAGCTGGGATGAATTATTCAGCAAGGGCTTACGGAGTGCCCACTGTGCGCCAGGCAGAGTATCAGGTGCTGGGTAACCAAGAGCCGCGTCTGCAAGTCTAACCTTCCCAAAGAAACAAGATCGTGACTTCTTCTCTTAGCCAGAGGCTGAGACCCACTCTTTACAGAGATGACCACTGCGAGTGTTTGAGCAAACATTTCTAGGTGGAGAATTCAGGCTTATGACACCCACCTCCTGCCCTGCGTCAGAGGACACTGAGGCCCAGGGAGGGGAAGGAGGGCTGTCTGTTGGTGAAGGCACGAAGGCACACGTAGGCGGACAGGAGCGGGTGAGCCACCCGGCCCCTCGGGACGGAGGCTGCTGAGCACTGGGCTGGGAGTCAACAAACCACATGCATCACTCCCTGGCAGTGTGTCTGCCCACCGACTACCCACCTACCGAGCCACCCCAGCCCTCTTTCCAAGGGAGGACTGTCCATTGTCCCGGCTCCTCCCTATCACGGGAGGCTCTGGCTTCCCTTCTAAGCACCCAGCCTGGTGCACGTTTGCTGGAGGACTGGGCCGGCTGTGGGGGTGGATCTGCCTGCCGAGGCCCCCGCGGCCCAGGGGCCTTGTCTATTGCTCTGAGGTCACAGCTCCTGGCTATGGAGGGCCGGCTTGTGCAGGCTACTCTGCGTCTTGCCTCCTCTAAACCCGTTTAACCTTCCTTTAAGCCCCGGGAGACATCAGTGGCCCGCTGACCCAAGAAGCAGCTGAGGCTGGTGCAGTGACCTAATCGCCCAACACGGTCCAAGATGAGGGAGGGATTTCAACTCCAGGACCTAAGGCTTCCCTCTCTCAGCTTCTGGTCCTCTTCCTTCGCCCTCCACACTCACCTCTCGGGGGCCTGGCTTCCCTCCACCTACAGACGCTCCCAGCCTGAGGACTCAGCGCTGACTGCGTCCCCTGCGCACTGCGGTCCTCTCTCGCCCAGCCCGCCCACTCCAGGGCACAGATGTCCCCCCTCCCCTGAGGGTTTGCTTCCCAAACACCCTCTGACCGCCTTACAAAAGGAAAAGGCATTACAAGTCTCAGTAATCAGACCTGTTCCAGCGCCTTCCCTGGAAACAGAGAAACACTTGCGCACCTCAGAGTCAGCAGGCTGCTAAAATATTTAATGCTGGATGACTTAACAGGCCTGAGAAGAAAGGCAGGCTGAGATGAAGTTAGCTGGGGCCACTGGCCCTGCACACCCTACAGGAAGCCTCTTTTCCACGCTGCCAGTTTCTAGGGACAGATGGCAACTGGCAATCCATTCTCTGCTGTGGACCCATGTCAGCTCCCTAACAGCCTGGAGGGGCACCCCTGTAGGTGCAGCCAGTGGGGATGGGTGAGCACAGAGGGTTCTAGATTAAGTGTTTGAAGCCAGTTGATTGGATTACCTGAGCCTCCTTACCAGGCCTGGACGTGAGGTTGCACTAGCTAAGCCCAAGGCCTCTGGTCGGCCCAGTGGTGAACCCCCTTGGTTCAGGAGCCAGGGAGACGCCTCCTGCTGATCCGTGTTGTCAGGCACATGAATACAACCCAGTCTCTATTCTGGAGACACAGCTGCCTGACTTTCCCACTGGCAGAGCCGGGGGGAGGCAGTGAGGAGGAACCCAGCACTCACTGGACACCGCCAGGTATCTGAGCCTTGTAAGCACTCCCCCAGAAACTCGCAGAATCCACACTGCTGGTGGGCTGACTCATCTCTTATGTACACGAGATGAAACTATGTCTTCAGGTTGGGCTGTGCCATGCAGAGTCCCATGTGGCTATTTCAATTTCAGTTTTAATTAATCAAAGTTGGGACTTCCCTGGCAGTCCAGTGGCTAAGACTTCACCTTCCAATGCAGGGGTGAAAATCAAAACATGAAACAGAAGAAATATTGTAATGAATTCAATAAAGATTTTAAAAATAGTCCACATAAAAAAATCAATAAAAAATTAATCACAGTTAAATAAAATAAAATAAAATAAAGTTTCAGTTCCTCCGTGACCCTGAAGCCACGTCACCCTGAAACGGACCCCAGGTTTTCAAGTGGCCTCATTTTAGGTGTGTGATATCCACATGTGACTAGTGGCTGCCTTACTGGATACTGGAGACACAGAACGCTTCCATCATCATAGAAATTTCTGTTCCAGTGGACAGCATGTTTTAGAGTAACATCTCCAAGATTCCTTCTGGCTAGTATTACTGATCAGAGATCCAAAATTGGATATAATGTCTGAAGACCTCTCCAGAAGAGAGATTCCAGTCCCGACTCTAACTCTCATTAGCCCACTGACCTTGGGCAAGCCATGTCACCTATCCCAGCATCCACTTCCTCCTCTACAGAAGAAGGGCACAAATGGTACCTACTAAGGCTCAAGGTAAGGATGAAATAAGATGCTGGATGTAGAAGTCCTTTGGCTCAGAGGGAGGAATAAGTAAAAAGGAACTTACACTGAGTAGCACTTATTTTGTGTTGGGCAAAGTGGCTCATTGAATCCTAGGTTCTATATGCCCCCATTTTACAGGTAAGAAAACGGGTTCATCAAAGGTGATGCCCCCAAAGTCACAGAACTAGAACTTGAGCAGGAACTTATCTGTAGACCTCGAGGCAGAAGCTGGTCTCAGACCATAGAACTCAATTCTACAGTCTGCTCTCTAAAGCCTAGAAGCAGGTTTGGGAACAGCCCCTTCCCCCATGGCAGGTCCTTGGGTCAGCTCAGCTGTCCAGGGGGGAAGCCTGCCATCGGAGGTCAGGTTCTGTTAGGTGCTCCCTGGTCCCTTCCCTATTTCCAGTCTTGACAAGAATGCACCCAAATTTCCTTCCAGATAGCCAGCTAGAGTCTAAAATATCCATTTCTCAAACACAGCTGCTGAAACAAACCTGAATCCCCGTCTAACAGAGTGGCGGTAATGAGAGGTTCCAGGAAGAAAAGAGGGTCGGTCTGGACACATTCATTTGGAAAATCACCACCTTGCCCTGAAATTGGCCCGGAATTCTCAAGTGGCTCTTCCCCCACTCAGATCCACATAACACAGGCCTCAGGGCAGAGAGGCCCAGAAACCCAGAAGGGCGGGAAGCCAAGGCGTTGGGTCCCATCAGAGGCACCTGGAGGCAGAGTCAGCCCCCGGCTCGGAAGAGGCTGCCGGCTTCCGTGCAGGTGTCTCCTAACCCAGCTTTCCATGGCGACTTGGCGTTTTTCCAAAGGACGGGTTCACCTCTGAAAAAAATCGCTTTAATTATGGAACACAAAACCTTCAGAACATAAAGGCGGAATTTTAAAAGGCCCTTTGACTTTTATAACATGATTTTTCACAATGATTGAAGCTGCTGATGGTAATATAAGTCCACATCATTTGTAGAGTCATTAGTTCTGCGGTCCCTTTGAACCATTAACAAGCCCTGTGAGCTGGGCAGCATTAGTGGGGCTCCCATATGACAGAGACACACAGAAGCAGAGGCACGCACAGTCTCACCCAGCCTCACATCCCCCCTCCCTGCAGGGTCTGTTCCCATTTCATTTGGAGACCTCAGGAATTTTCTTTGTTTGCTTAATTTTCGAGATGTATTTTTGAATAAATACATTGAAAATGAGAACAATGGTTACCATTTGTATTTTACACTTACCATATATTAGTCATTATACTAGATTGCTTTGGAAACATTCCATTTTAATCTTAATTCCAACCCTAATGGGTAAGAGTTATTTTTCCCATTTTATAGATTTGGAAACTGAGGACTGAAAAGTCAGGCAGCTTCTCCAGGCATCACACAGCCAGCAAGAGGTTGCTGGGATATGAAGCCTCTGTCTTACTCTATCATCTCCTATTTGGGAAGAAAACTGCTCCAAGGGAATGAAGTGTCAGACTTGTAGCTCTGTAATAGCCCTGTAAGAGCCCAAAACTTCTCAAAAGAAAGTTTAAAATAGTCCAAGCAACATCATATACAATCAAACCCAGAAGGATGGGGGTGGGGACGGGATGGGTCTGTTGTCCTGGCTTTATCTGCTAGGCTTGCTAGCTTCTTTTCTTTTCCGTAATTTATATGACTATAGCCCTTTTCAAAACCTTATTCTTAAACCTGAAAACATGGTGTCACAGCTGCTAATTTTAGAAAGAAGAGGAGAGAGAAGGAAGAAGCAGACAGAGTAGCAGGAAGGGTGACAACCCACTCCAGCTCCGCCTTCAGGTCCAGCCAGGGCCTCCTGGGCAAGAGGCCGACTGGACCTCGCTGGTCCCTCCCTCTGCTCCTCAGCCAACTGCCCCTTGTGGTTGAGCCTAGGTGTACTCAAAGACCTGAAGCATCTGGGAATAATTTAATTCTCTCAAATGCACTAGTAATTGAAAATGATACCTTTCCAGCCATTTCCTCCAATGGAAGAAAAGAGAGACCCCTTGAAATAAATATTCAGCAAAAGCAAGCCTGGTGATGTCCACAATGGATTCAGAACTACACATCTGATCATCAGTGGCATGAAAGCAAAATGGCACATTCTAATAATAGACTGTCCGTCCCCTGAAGACAGTTGGATGGATACAAAGTCAAAATCATTCAACCGTCTTCTGTAGAATATTCTAAAAATAAAATCTATGGTTCCAGAATCTTCCACAGGGAGGGACCACACGACGTATACAGAAATCCACAGCCAAGCTGTCTGTCATCGCCTGTTTCTCGGAGTTGGGTGTACACACACCCCTTAGGTGGAGGTGAGCAAAGCCACAGGACACCCACAGCACATGCACCAGCAGGCCCAATCTGACTTCAAAAGATGGGAAATAAAGCAGCAAAATACCTGCTCCCTGCATCTACATGGAAACGAGACTGAGTTTTCAAATGATCCTGTCACCAAGACGGAAAAGACACTTCTTAGGTACTGAGTCTGATCGGTGGGATCAGCTCTAACCAAGTCAAAACAACCTCCAAATTTCAGTAGATTCAACAGAACTGTGTCACCCGATAACCAAGAGAGTAGAAAATTTGGTTTTGACTTGCTTCTTCTCATGGCAACACAAAGTATTATTTTTATGTTGAAATACAATACAATACACAATAAAAAAAACACATAAAGTTTTACAATAAAACACAATCTCAAAATTTTTAAACTTGAAGCAGATCGTTGTGGACAGTAAATTCCCTCTCCTCTGCCACGAAGACATTTTAACAAAGAAGTTAGTTCTGGGAAAGAAAGATGGCCAGGCTGGAACCTCAACCCTAGGAAGACGAACAGAACTGGCCACTCGGTTCACTGCAGGAGAAAAGCCTGTCCCACAGAACTGAAAAGAGAAAACCTAACCTCTGCCTGAGCCGGAACGCACCACGATTGCATTTGATCACTTATCCTGGCCCTCACTGCAACTCAGGGAGGCAATTACAGCTGTGACCTCCCCATTCTACAGATGGGCAAACTGAGATCAGGCATGAAACCAGTAAGGGACACAGCTGGGTGTGGACCCAAACTCCACCACCACCCAGCTCCTGGTAGCATCTCCCATAGTGTGACCACACAACCTCCCCCAGACTGCTGCCAAATTCACCTTCACGTGCAGCATCTGCCGTTCCCGGGGCACACACGCCCGACTTTGGCCGGACTTTCTCTGAGGCCCGCTCAGATCCACAGCACAGCTCCCTCAGGGTGAAAGGTCCACCAGAGCTACTGAGCTTCCCCCCAAGGCAAAGAAGCATTCCTAGCACTGGTGTTAGATCATTCGATGACTCTGAGAGCTCTGGGAGGAGCTGGGGTGTCCCAGGCAGCAGCCACTCACCATATGGAACTGTTGAGGGCTTGATGTGTGACCAGTCCAAACGGAGATGTGCTGTGGGTATGAAATACACCCCAGCATGCAGAGATTTCATATGCAAATAAGAATGCAGAATACCAAGTTAATAATTTATATACTGATTGCATGTTGAAGTGATAATATCTGTCATATATTGGGTTTTGTTGTTGTTGTTTAGTTGGTAAGACATGCCTGACTCTTTTGCAACCCCATGGACAGTAGCCTGCCAGGCTCCTCTGTCCATGGGATTTCCTGGGCAATAATATGGAGTGGGTGGCCATTTCCTTCTCCAGGGGACCTTCCCAACCCAGGGATCAAACCCGAATCTCCTGAATTGGCAGGCAAGTTCTTTACTGAGCCACCAGGGAAGTCCACATGTTGCGTTACTTAAAATGTATCATTAAAATTAATTTTAATATCTTACTTTAATTTATTTAATTTTAATTAAAATTTTAATAATTTTAATAATTTCTATTTGTTTTGAATATGGCTACTAGAAAATTTAAGATTATATTTGCAGCTTATGTCCTGTTTCAATGGGACAGAGCTGGTCTTTACCTTCTGGAGACCTTTGATTGTCTACTGAGTATAAAGTAGACTCTGTTGTGGCCCATTTGCTCAGATGTGGCTGTCCCTGTAATTGCCCTCGAGGGAGGAGAGCCAGAGGTCACCACCCCCCCTGGAATTCTTTCTGGAAATCTTCAGCCAATGGGAGAGTAGCAGGCCTTTTTCCTAAGAACCCTGGTCCCGAAGCTAAATCTTCTTTGGAAAACACGAATCTGACATCGTTCACCATAAGCTATCAACACTAAATCTTCAACATCTGAGATGTGTTTTACCCTCACAGCACATCTCCGAACACACGTGACCAGGGCTGCCAAAATGAACGACACAACTCGAGAATCTGAAAGTCCATCACCCAACAAATCCTCAACCAGAGCAAAGTGCACAGAACCCCCATTATATTAAGGTCAATATCTACTGCTCTGTAAACTATGATAAGTCATACACTTTGAGCCACTAAGATTTATGTTTGCAAAGAGTTCTGATGGCAGCAGGAAAAAAGGACTCTGAGAATTTAAACAGAAAAAAAAAAAAAAATAGTGGATGAAACTACCCTAACATAATGTGTGTTTGTGCACACACTAACATCATAAATACCAGCAATCATTAGGTGGTGGGGCTGTGGATTTTTCTCTTTTTCCTTATACTTTTCTACACCTTATACATATCTAATGTTAATTTAGAAATTATAATTTTAAAATTAAAAGTGATTAAAACATCAAGTCATGAAATATTTATTGGATTACTATATGCCTGGTCCTAAGACCTTCTTGTTCTCCAGGAAGGATGATAAAACATCCGGGGACTGAAGAAAGAGCTAATATAACATTTGTGGGGAGAGTAAGGGGAGGATTTTTCAAGTTAGACATCTTTTCCTACACTTTTACTGGGAATGTCAAAAATACATATGAACAAGAGCTGTGGGGAATTTTGCGCTAAGTCAGCAGCAGAGACAAGTGTCCAGTGCAGATTCAACTTGCATCTGTCTTGGCAACAGGGCTTGCAACTCTGTTGGCCCAGAGTTATGAGAGTTGCCCTGGTTTGGAAGGCAAGGCAGTTGGGTGGAAGTGCTCAGACTTGAAAAACAGGTGATCATGCATTCTTTTGGCGTGTGCAAAATATGCATCAAATCATTTACAAAATGCCTGCAGCTGTTTGGTAGGCTACTCTGGGCTAGCCACAGGTACTAATTTAAAATCCAACCCCGCCTCGCTCACATGAGCATGTGCCTGCGTGTGTGTGCGCGCGCACACACACACACCTCTGGAGAAGCCAAAGAGCTAAGGATGCTGCAAAGCTTGTTCAGAATGTGTCTATGCCCAAAGCACCTCCCTCTCCCCTGGAGGATGTCATTTCCCAGGCAGCTGGTGCCCAGCCACGGGTGGCATTTCACTTAGGAAAGAACAAGCAGGTACCCTGCAAAGTGTGAAGGTCTGGGATTCCTTGCTGCATCTGTCATTTGTCCTCCTCCCTAGGGGGCATGACTGCTGTTGGTGATTAGACATTCCCGCTCAAGATTAAACCAGACTTGAACCCGTTTACCTCAAAAGGTAATGACCTAGATTAGGAGCTGTCAGGCTCGGAGAGTTGGGAGATACGGGGCGTGTTGTCTAAAGGGTGCAGGGTTTCTTGGAGGGGATGACAATGTTCTAAAATTGCCTACAGAGTTGAGAACTGCACAACTCTGTGAATATATTAAAAGCCACTGACTAATATACCTTAAATGAACAAATGAGATGGTATGTGAATTACGTCTCAATAAAGATGTTAAGAAAAACAAAGATAAGCTCAGATGTGAAAACAACTCCTTTATATAAGCAATGGAGATCATAGTTATCTCAGGCACCGTATAAAGAATCAGAACGGCTAGGTGCATCTTTCTGAGATTAAGACGCACACATTAGCAGTGCTATCCTTTGCAAAGCATCCAGCATGTCTCTGCCAAAGGAAGGCAGGGTTCTCTAAAGGCTGATGTCTTTTTACTGACCTTTCTGCTCCTCCCACACTGCTGGCATCATCTGAAATAACCTCGTCCGTGATGTCTGGAGCGTCCTTCTCAGGAACCAAAGGTAACGTGGATGGGCCAGCCTTGGGGATCTTTCTGGGATAATGTAAAGAAAGCAATACATCTTAGAAACAGCATTTTTCTCCATGTCCTATTGAAAAGCCCTTTTCCCAGTTTAAGCTTTAAGTGGCTACTTCATGAAAATCTCTAGGAAAAAAAAAAAATTAGCTTCGGGCAGTGAAAGGCTTTGAGATGCTTTGGGATCATTTAGGCCTCTCTGCATAAATAAATCCAGATTCAAAAACAAATGTATCTGGACACCAGAAAAATAGTCTGACTGACCATAACCTATGACCCCATAGTCCACTGCTGGCCTGTAAATATTTCATGCTTTACAGTTTCAGTTAGAAGAATTAAAGAACACAAGGAGAGGAAAAAAGATGTGTTAAACAGACAGCTCCTCCAAACCAAACAGACGCCTCCAAACCATTTCTCACATGTTTTCAGACTCTCAGCACATCCAGAGATTGTAAGTAGGGAAATTTAAACAATTAGATACAGAAAAATGAAGCTTCTTTAAAGCCACTCATCGCTTTGACTTTTAAAAATGAGAATCACTTTTACGGCTGACCCCGCATTAGCGTGTGAATTTATTCTAAGTACCTCTCAGCGTCCAGTGCTTCTGGATCCAGGTTTTGCAGCTTCAGGTCCCGAGTCTCGTCAGGTTCTGGGGGTGAGAAGACACCTATCTTCCCGTCCTCTGCAAAAGCAGGGAACTCAGGCCTAGGTTGCTCCTCTGCCTGTGGGGGCCCAGCTGGGCGGCCCCCACCTGGGGCGACTTCAGCATCCATCCTCAGAGCCCCTTCCGAGCAGCCTGGGTCCTCAGGGCTTCCTGGCACAGCCAAGGCAGCAGCCGCACCAGAGAACATTCTCGTAGTACCTGTTTCAGGCAGGTCCTCAGACACACATGCCCAGGTCCCAGCTGTGCTCAAAGTGACGTCACCCTCTGCTTCCCCAGCAGCTCCGGCTTCCAAGCTGGGCTCCAGCGGATTCTCTGCCACTTCCCCAGCTGGGGGCTCCGGGACGCCCTGGGTGCCCAGGGCATCTTGTGTTTCCGAGATGCCAGCTGCACCTGCACGCCTCCTCTCACCCCCAAGTGGGTCTGGGGTGCAGGGCTCACCGATGGCCTCGGGCAGAGGTGGGATGTCCCTGTGGGGAAATGCTCCCTGGGCAGAGGTGGATCCTGGCGTGTCACCCAGAGCCCTGGGGTGAGAAGAGCCCTGGGGACCATCTTCTCTGGGTTGACTGTCCTGGCAGCCTGTTTCCTGGCTCTGTTTTCCAGAAGGAATGCTGTCATCTGGACCAGAGTCCCCTTCTCCACGGCTCTGGGGAGCCACCTGCAAGTCAGCCCCGGAAATCTCTAGAGAAGCCGCCTGTGAAGACAGACCTGAAGCTGCTTCCTGCGGGCCACCTGCCTGCTGTGAATGGGACTGGTCTCCTCCAGGTCCCGGCCACCAGCCTTCCCCGGCCCTCTCAGGCTTCTTGCTGTCTGCCAGTATCTGCGGGGCCTCGCTTATTTCCTTCTCCTCACTGGCGCCCGGCAGGGTGTGCTCTGCGGCCAGCCAGGCCAGCCCGGGCAGCTTTCCTGGAGCTGGATCCTGGGGACCCAGATGAGAAATCTCAGCCTCTACAGCCAGCTCTTGCTTCCTCTCCTTTGAGTCCACCCAGAGACCAGTGGGAAGGGTGGGGAGAGGGGCGATGGCCACTCTTTGAGTCCCATCTGGAAGCTTCTCTGGGCTTGGCACCATGAGGCCCTTGCCCATCACCCTCTTCCTGGCTCCTGCTTTTTCTCCCTGTGTGCTCTGGGGCCAGTCGGTGGCCAGGGCTCCAAGCACAGACGTCTCAAAGATCTTGGTGATGTGCTCCCTGAAATCAGGCAACCCAGCGAGCATCCCAGTCTGCCTGCAGCTTGCGTCTACACCAGCTGATGCTCCCTGCTTGGGGTCCTTGGAAGGCTCTAGCATCCTCTCCCCGCTGCCCTCGGTCTCTCTTGCTGATTCCCCTGCCTTGCTCTCCTCACTGCCGGGGCATGCTGGAATTTCACCGGGCTCAGCACTTGCACCAGGAGCTCCTGACCATTTCTCCTCCCCCGTGGTCTCCTTACCCTTGGCCAGAAATGGCATCCTGTCCAGGTAGGGCACAGAGTCCACAGGACCCTCCGAGATTGCAGCTTTGGAGCTTCCAGGGCTGACTGGCGCTGCAGAGATTCCCTCACCTGCAGCTCCTGCTTGCAAGAAGGAGGACTCAGCAGAGCCCTCCCTGGAGGAAGCATTTTCCGAGGCAAGCAGGGGCTCCCGAGTGGAACAAGGGCTTTCCCCAGGGGCTCCGGGGCCTTGGGGTGAAACAGCTTTCATGACACTGTCTTCCAGCCCTTTCCTGGCAGCACCTTCGATGTGCAGGTAAGGAGTACCAGGGGCAGCCTCCTCCAGGGGTCCAGACGGCAGGAGCCTCTTTGGGTCGGAGACAACCTGCGCTGCAGAAAGATCCGCCATGCTCCTGGGGCTCTCAGCCAGCTCCCTAGCTAGTGGCCAGGCATCGTGGCAGCTGGCCGAGGGCTGCTCACCTAGAGCAGAAGTAGAGGCTTCCTCCCCAGTGGAGGAGCGCTGCTCTATTTGGAGGGAGTCTGGCTCCCCCGGAGCCTGCCACATCCCCAGGGCTCCTCTGTCCGCCTTCCCACAAGTCTCAGCACCATCCACACCTTGATCCTTGGCTGATGGGAAAATTCCAGAAAGCTCTGGGACCTCTGCATCCGAGGCAGTGAGGTGCTCCATTTCCTTCTGTGGGACCAACCCCGGTTGCTGCCCGCCCTCCTGGGTTTCTTCACCTGCCTCTCTCGCTGGGGCATCCTGGGCGGGTGTGGCTTGGGGGCTGGCAGGTGCTGGAATCGGCTGGCTGTGAGCTGCCTCCAGGAGAGCTACTGAGTCAGGCCGACAAGGCGGGGCCCCCACGGTGTTTCCACTTGCCTTCTCTGTCTTGCCCAAGTCCTGGAGCTGGGGCCAAGCGTCAGCTGCTCCTGAAATGCCTGCGTCCTCAAGACATGCTTCTTCATGTTGGCTGCTGGCATTCAGCCCATCAACCAGCTCCTGTTGGGACTCGTTTGGCCCCTGCCCAGCACAGCTATATTCCTCTCTGCTCAAGCTACCTGCAAGAGAAGGGTCTTGGAAAGTGTCTGCTGCAGGAGATGAGCTCCTGGACGGCTGACTGCTGCTGCATTCTCCCTCTTGCCCCTTCTCCTCGAGTGCAGGCAACTCAGGCTTCATGGGTGCTGACAACTCCGACTTCTCAGTCGTAGGATTCTCCGGAACTGTGTCCCTGGGAGGTAAACTCGGAGCATCAGACAGACTGCCTTTGGGGAGCTCACTTTGAAGTTCCGTTTCAGAAGCCTGTTGCTTTCCTCCATGAGTGGACAAGTTCACATCTTCCCGCGGTCCCACGGGTATGTGGATTTGCAAAGAATCAGCACCCAGGTTCTTAAAATCCGTATCACCTGGATAAGTCTCTCCCTTGCTTTCGCACCCTTGGGATGTCTCCCTGAGCATATCGAAGACCGATGCTTCTGGGTGTGTCTGGGATGTTTGGAGATAGTTCTCAGGACACAGTACGGGCCTCTCGGATGCAGTCACTTCTATACTGCTGTCGCCCGGGTGGGATAGGTTTCCCTGCCGATCTTGCTCCAGGCTGAGCATCGTAAGCCTGCAGTTCTCCACTGCCCAGTTCTCCTCCTCAGGGGGAGGGGGCCCATCGGCGTGGACTTCCTGTCCAGCTGTGTCACGCCCCAGCCCACAGGGGTGGGGGGATGTCAGTGAGCCCTCCCCCTCCCCACGGCCGGGCCTCTGTGCGGATGGGTGGCTCCCCGACTTTATTTCAGGCATGCTCTCCGCCTCCTGGGCTTTGGGGACGACCTCTGGAGCAGGAGCCGACAGGAAATCCGATTTCTCAGATTCTAAAGCAGGAAGAGAGTCCATTCTTCCCAGTCCCTCCATGTCCTGAAGGGTGTCGGGACATTTGGTCTGCGGTCCCGGCCCCGCCCAGATGGCTCCCCCGGGAAGAACACGTTCACCAGCTCCTTCTGGCCCTGAGGGTGGGCTGGGATGCTGTTCAGGGAGTTGGTGCAGTGAGCCCGACGCATGGACCACTTGAGATTCTCCCATCATCCCACGGGCCACCACGTTCCAAGCTGCATCTTCTGAGGGAGAGTCAGACCTGTCCACGTGCCCGGGGATCTCCTCTCCGAGTGGCTGTGCTAGGACTGTGTTCGGAAGGCCTCGGCTCTCCTCATCTCCAGTCAGCTGTGAAACCTTGTCCTTGTCCACCTCTGGGTCAGGCTTGCAGTCCCAGGCCTCGGGTTGCTCTGCCTGTAGATTCCCAGGATCTGCACCATCAAGGGGCCCTGGGGCTGCTCCCTGCCCTCTAGGATCAGCCCCAGAGACTCTGCTTTCCTTGTTAGCCACAGCTGGGCCTTCGGGGGGCTCAGCTTCATCCTTCAGCCCTGGTGACCTGCTGGCACTCTCATCTGATGCACTGGGAGTGGGGAGATCTGGAACCTTTGGTTGGACTTCATGGCTTAGCTCCCTATTCCCAAGCTCTGCCCTCTCCTCCAGGGGAACTGGAGCAGGAATCTCGCTGGGGCCTCCTTCTAGACCCTCTCCTTCTCCTCTGAGGTCTGATGCTTGCTTCTCCGGTCCTGACAACCCTGCTTCTGCCCACTCTGTAGCCGGATCTGTGAGAACAGGCATCTCGGCCACGGAAACCATCTCCCTGGCTTGTTCTGCAGCCATGGAGGCCAGAGCAGCTGGCTGGGAGGGGAGGCTTGAAGCTGGACCCACATCCTTGGTTGCGGCGTGTGGGGCAGGCTCAGAGCTCATGAACAAAATTCCCTCGGACTGGTCACCTGTCACCGCCCCAGTGACTTGACCGGGCTCAGCATCTTGGCTCCCGGTCTGTGAGTGACCCTGAGCATCAAGGGCACCCAGAGTTTTCTCCCAAGAGCCCTTGTCCCCCGGCGCCAGGGCAGCACCTGGTGAATCCCAGGGCAGCCCTGTGGGCGGGAGTGCTCCCATTGGCTGCTGGCAGCTTTCCTGGAAATCGGCCTTTGCTTTGGCCTCTTGGGCAGCCCCTGAACTGGTCCCAGTGGGAGGGCAGGCCCCAAGGAATCCCACGTCATTGGTGAAATCCTGAGGTGGCCCCTCCACTGGGCATTCGGGGGCTGGCTCTTGCGAGGTTGAGGTCTCGGGTTTTAGGGGAGGCTCCTCCAGGCTGGCTGAACTCTCCTGGCCTAGTTGGGCAGCAGGGGCCTTGGGGGCCCCCTGCCAGGACTCTGGCCATGGTAAGCCAGCTGCAGCCTCTTGCCCTTGGGACTCGAAATCACCAGGCCGGGCATCCTCTCCACGCAACTGCACCTTCATCGGCTCTGGAGGAGCAGTTGGTGGAATTCCTGCCAACTGGTCAGTGGAGCTGGAGGAAGACAGTCTCTGCCCTTCTTCTTCCTTCGAGCCTGTCTCTCCTCCTGCACTGGGGACGACAGAAACCACCTTGCACCGAGTCAAGTTGCCGTCCTGAGGGACCGAGGCTGCTGGGGCCTCTCCTGGGCCATTTGGAGAAAGTTCCCTCTGAGGGTGTTGAATGAGGGGCCAACCTTCAGGTTCCCCTTCTGGGCTTGCCAAGGAACCTTCTGGGGGGCCCTTGGCAAAGCGCATGGAGGACGAGGGAGTCTCCCGCTCCTGGGGCTCTGCTGCGCTGGGACGTGGAGAATCTTCTGGGCCCCTGGCTGCCTGTGGGTGCTCTCTCGGCTCAGTCACCTCTGGAGACACGAGGCAGGGGTCTGGACTGGCAGCACCCTCAGAAGCAGAGCTGGAACCTCCATGCCAGATGCTGTCAACAATGAAAACATGTAATGTTTCATCAGTTCTCATGGATGGCAAGGAGAGAGTAAAGCACAGGCAGAATCAGCCCGCCCCCTCTCCCACGAGAGGATGTAACACACCTCCTCATGCGGCTCATCCTCCCCATGAAGAGAGCCCCCTCCCCATCCCACAGCGCCCATAACCATGACTTTCTCCAAAAATCAATGCAGAGAATCTCAAACATTCAGTCTGAGGTTTTCCATGCTGGTCAGTAGTGAATAGGGAAATTAAATACCAAGGAGATCAAACCAATCAATCCTAAAGGAAATCAACCCTGAATATTCACTGGAAGGACTGATACTAAAGCTGAAGCTCCAATACTTTGGTCACCTGATGCAAAGAGCCGACTCACTGGAAAAGACCCTGATGCTGGGAAAGATTGAAAGCAGGAGGAGAAGGGGAGGACAGAGAATGAGATGGTTGGATGGCATCATCAACTCAATGGACAGGAGTTTGAGCAGTCTGGGAGATAGTGAAGGACACGGAAGCCTGCCTGGCATGCTGTGAGGTCACAAAGAGTTGGATGTGACTTAGTGACTGAACAAAAACAGCAATTATGGACTGAACTGTGTCCCCCTGAAAATCCATATTGAAGTTTTAGTCCATAATGTGACTGTATATGTGGACATAGGGCCTTTAAGGAGGTAATTAAATTTAAGTGAGGTCATAAGAGTGGGGTGCTAATCTAGGAGAACTGAAGTCCCTGTAAGAAGAAGGGGGACACCAGGAGTTACTCATACAAAGAGGCCACAGCAGACCCAGCAGGAAGGTACCATCTGCAAACCAAGAAGAAAGGTCTCACCAGAAGCCACCTCTGCCAGCACCCTAACCTTGGAATTCCAGCCTCTGCAACTGTGAAAAAACAAAATTCTGTTGTTGAAGCTACCCAGTCTGTGGGTTTCTCTATGGCACTGTGAATAAACTACTGCAATGGGTATATTGGATATTATACTACTATCCTTTCAACATTTTTAAGGTCTCAAATTTTCCAAAATGAAAAGTTGGGAAAATACTAATGGATGAAATTTACTGAACATCAGTGCTTTACATGGATTATCTCATTTAACCCTACTAATAGCCTTGCAAGGGGGATATTACTACTGCCATTTTGCAGAGAAGAATCCTGAGAACAGAGGGGTTAAGCTTGAATCTGACAGATCATGATCTTCTTATTCATTCTATGCCTCCGAAAGCAAAAACTTTTAAGGAGGGAGACTGAATGTTTGTGTCCCCCAAAATTCATATGTTGAAAACTAATCCCCAAGATGATGGTGAAAGGCTGAGGTTGCAAGCCACGTGCTACACTGGGATTCGTGGCCTCCGAAGGAGATTTCAGTCCAGGGCCAGAGAGGAGGCTTGACTACAAGGAGCTTTTGTGTAGCAAGGTTTTATTATAAAAGCATAATAGAGATATGGAAAACTTCTGACATAGACATCAGAAGGGGACAGAAAGAGTGCCTGCTTGCTAGTTTTCAGCAAGATGTTTTATGTCTGTTAGCAAGCTGTTAATCAGACAAGAGAGACACCTCAAGGCTGAGGGAGTTATACCGGGCCCCTCTCCCACATTATGCATTTCTGAGATAGAATGGCACAAAGTGTGTCATCGTTGGCTATAAAACAACTGACATGAATATTGGTTTACTGAGCCATTATCAGCCCAAGGTCTGGGAAAAAAAAAAAAAAAAAGTTCATCTTAGGCGAACTGCCTTCGAAGAAAGGCAAATTTTAAAGCAAATACATAGTTTCATTAACATAGCTCAAGAAAAACACTTCTATAAGAAAAACATATTGGTTATCTCAAGGTTTGAAAAAAGTTAAGTTCAGGCAGAACCAGGTGTCCTCAACAGAGAAGGGGGGGAAAATGTCTGCCACTTGCAGTTTATTTCCTCCCGCCACTTGAGGACCTCTGGCCTTCCTACCTATTAACCCTCTCAATGGTATTAGGAAAGGAGGGTCTTTGGAAGGTGATTAAGTCATGAGGGTGGAGCCCCCATGAAGGGATTAGTGCCCTTATAAAAGAGATGCTGGGAAAGATTGGGGGCAGGAGGAGAAGGGGATAACAGAGGATGAGATGGTTGGATGGCATCACCGACTCAATGGACATGGGTTTGGGTGGACTCTGGCAGTTGGTGATGGACAGGGAGGCCTGGTGTGCTATGGTTCATGGGATTGCAAAGAGTCAGACATGACTGAGCAACTGAACTGAATTGAAAAGAGATCCCCAGAGAATTCCCTTGACCCTTTTGCTATGTGAGGACTCCCAGAGAAGGCATCTACCTATGAACTAGGAAGTGGGTCCTCACCAGATTTGAAATCTGCTGGCACCTTGATATTAGATTTCTAGCCTCCAGAATCACAAGAAACATGTGTCTGTTGGCTAGGCCATCCAGTCTATGTCATTTTTATAGCCGCCTGAATGAACTGGGACAGAAGGCAAGAGGCTCTTTACCTGACTCCATCTAGCCTCTCACCAAGCCCCTCACCTATGAATTATACATGACATCACTTGACAACTTCGAAGGAGGTGTGTTCAGGTGTCACTATACCAGTCATCCTGATTTAATGCCCATCTCTGCACATCAGTTCAGTATCAGTTCAGTTACTCAGTCGTGTCTGATTCTTTGAGACCCCGTGGACTGCAGCACACCAGGCTTCCCTGTCCATCACCAATTCCTGGAGCCTACTCAAACTCTTGGCCATTCTGTTGGTGGTGCTATCCAACCATCTTATCCTCTGTCATCCCCTTCTCCTCCTGCCCTCAATCTTTCCTAGCATCAGGGTGTTTTCCAATGAGTCAGCTCGTCGCAGCAGGTGGCCAAAATATTGGAGTTTCAGCTTCAACATCAGTCCTTCCAATGAATATTCAGGACTGATCACCTTTAGGATGGATTGGTTGGACCTCCTTGCAGTCCAAGGGACTCTCAAGAGTCTTCTCCAACACCACGGTTCAAAAGCATCAATTCTTCGGCACTCAGCTTTCTTTATAGTCCAACTCTCACATCCATACATGACTACTGGAAAAACCACAGCTTTGAATAGATGGACCTTAATGGTAAAGTAATGCCTCTGCACATATGACACTGAAAATATCTCAGATGGACCCGAGAGAGAGTTGGCTACTATCTCAACGAGATTAGCATTTTCAGACAAAAAGCAGGGCTCACAAGAGCAAAGAAGAGAAAACTAAAGAGGGTTAAGTTACATGAATCCCTCCAATCCTCAAGTGGTCACTAGGACAGACGTGCCCATGGAGAGTCCTGGCCTTGTGCTGATGGACAGGGGTGAAACCCCTAGAATTGCAGGTAAGATTCCTTGACTTGACCTCTGCAGAGCAGGATTTCTGAAATTCAATGGATTGTTCCAGAACCAGCAACTCTGTACTTGTGAACCTATTTTCCTTTTAATAGGCACTTTATGCTTAATTGTGTTCCACTCATTAGGTAGGGGGTCAAGTCGTTCAGTACCTAATGAGATTAATAGCATGTAATTCAGAAATGAAGCATTCCTACTGATGTCTGCTTGGCAAGAAGCACAGAACACAGCTCCCTCTGCGCTGGCAACAAAAGAACAAAGCGGCTTTACTGATCTGCCTCTGAGAGCAGTGGCCAACTCAGAAGAGTGTGTGACTTCCCTTCAGGCTGCCTGAAGTCATGACCGTCTGGGGACAGGATGATAAATTCACTCCACTGGGGCACCCTGAAGACCTGCGGGTCTTATAAGAGAGCAACCAGGAATACATCCCCCAGAGTGTGAACACGGACTCCCTTCAAAATAACGACCCAGCCTTGGCTCTCTTTCACCTGAACTGAGCACCTGTAATCTCCGTGACTGCCCATCAGAAGCCAATTTTTAAACCAGATTAAAGTCACTCACCAGGAGGAGATTTGCCCAAGGGCAGGAAAAATTCTACAAAGTGATCTGTAAGGGCCCTGTATTAATTGGAGCTTACACAATGTCCTTCTGTGCTTCAAGATGGAATAAAATATGTGTAGGATGGAGGTTCAGCTCAGAATCTAAAGGCAAGCTCTTGTGGGCTGGGAAGTGTGTTCTAAATGCAAGGCTCTCAGCCCAAAGGGAGGGGGCACTGCCTTTGAGCTGAGGAGGGCAGAGCATAGAGACCACAGCCTCCCCGGTGCAGCCCTGATGCCCTCCACCAACAAAGGGAGAGGCACGGAGTGCAGAGACCTGGGAGGAGGGCTGATTTGCTGCAGCAAAGAGCTGAGCAGATGATGAAGATGCAGAGAAGGCCCTCCCCACCACCCGAGCTGGAGACAATCACATCCAGATGGGTTCCTAAGGCGTAGTTTCGAAGACGCACACTCAAGCCAACTAGGAATGCTTGAGAAGAGGAAGGAGACTGGCTGGGGGAAAAACAAACATGGTCTCTGCACTACCAGGCTTCAAGGGAACCAGCAAAACCATAAAGCAAAATCACCAAGATGGACAACTGCCACATCCTGAGTATTTACTAAGGCCAAGCCCACGCTAAGCACTTTTCAGTTCTGATGACATTTAATCCACACAGTAGCCAGGCAGAGTGGATGTCGCCCCGCCCCTCAATGTACAAACGAAAAAATATCCACACAGAGCTTCCAGACCAGACCCGGGTCGCACGCAGAACTCCTGGTACAAAGTGAGACCAAGCCCGCCTGGCTCCAGGCTCCCGCTGCCTCTGGCTGCCTCGTACTTGCTGGCCTCGCCTCTCCTGGACCAGGGCAGCAAACTCTTCTCCCACCCACTCCAGCCCCTGCACTCTGTTCTCCAGGCTGCAGCCAGAACTATGGCTTAGACATGAAAGCCTGATCCTGTCACCCTCATGGGAAGACCCTCCGGTGATGACTTCAGTTTGCAGTCATCTGTGCCCCCAGCCTGCCTTTCCCGCAGCATCCCACACAGAGCTCCCCATCCCTGCATCTTCCTGGAGCTGGAGCTCTCCTGCTTCTCCCTGAGAATCTCAGACCCAATCTCCACTTCTCAATGAAGCCTCCCTGGCCTGGCCTCTGGGATCAGATATCCTTCAACAGCCCCACCGAGTGAGGGCAGTAGTCACGGCTACCATCAAGAAGGATGACCATTTCTCCCTCTGGAGTATGATGGAGACTGGGTCTTGCCTCTTTTAAGTATTATGTCTCTGGTGCTTGGCATATAGCAAACATTGAATATACGAATGTGTCAGTGGATGGATGGATGGATGGATGGGCGCATGAATGGATGGATGGATGGTTAGGCTGTTGTTTTTCAGTCACTCAGTCATGTCTAACTCTTTGCGACCCCATGGACTCAGCACTCCAGGCTTCCCTGTCCTTCAGTATCTCCCTGAGCTTGCTCAAACTCACATCCATCGAGTTGGTGATGCCATCCAACCATTTCATCCTCTGTCGTCCCCTTCTCCTCCTGCCTTCAATCTTTCCCAGCATCAGGGTCTTTTCCAATGAGTCAGCTCTTCACATCAGGTGGCCAAAGTATTGGAGTTTCAACTTCAGCATCAGCCCTTCCAGTGAATACCCAGGACGGATTTCCTTTAGGATTGACTGGTTTGATCTCTTTGCAGTCCAAGGCACTCTCAAGAGTCTTCTTTAACACCACAGTTCAAAAGCATCAATTCTTCAGCGCTGAGCCTTTTTTATTGTCCAGCTCTCACGTCCGTACATGACTACTGGAAAAACCATAGCTTTGACTATACAGGCCTTTGTCGGCAAAGTAACGTCTCTGCTTTTCAATATGTCATCTAGGTTTGTTGTAGCTTTCCTTCCCAGGAGCAAGTGCCTTTTAACTTTGTGGCTGCAGTTACCGTCTGCAGTGATTTTGGAGCCCAAGAAAATAAAATCTGCAACTGTTTCCACTTTTTCCCCATCAATGAGACCTGATGCCATGATATTTGTTTTTTGAATGTTGAGCTTTAAACCAGTTTTTTCACTCATATATCTAGAAAAGGACTAAAATCATTAATGGAGACATCTTCTCATGACTAGCAGCAAGCTTCTACCAAGATCTGTGCTTGACAGCATGTACCCCCTTCACCGAAATCATATATAACACTGACTTTTGCCCCACCTCTTTGGAGCAGTTCCTCAGAGTTCCCTGAAATGCTGTCTCCCAGTCTATAGCCCTCATTTTGCCCCCAATAAAACTCAACTCACAACTCTCACACTGTGCTTCTTTTTTTTTTTTTTTTTTCAGTTGACAATGGGATGAATAGATAAGTGAAGAAAAAAATTTTTTTAACTGACACCATAACTACTCACTTAGGGTGACTCATGTACTGTGGGTATGGATCACCATTCCAGAGACTTCAGATAAATTTACATTCTGAGTGATCTGTGCAAAGAACTCTCGAGTTAATAAGGCAATGACAACCGCCATGCTTTAACAACCATAACATGGTATTTCCGAGAAAGGTACCTCTTCAGCAACTTCTTTGTGATCCTAGCAAATTAGGTCCAATCCGCATTCTCTGTCCTAACTTGTCCAAACAACACTCCCTACATGGATGCCAGGGAGCCTGCTGACCTTGGCAACCCCATCAGACTCAACTGTATATTTTAAATGCAGTTTTAACTCTTTTCTGTGCTCATTCTGTGTTAGAAAAAAGAAAGACCACAATGCTTGGGCAATTCAAGCAATAGATGAAAGGAAAATATTGGTAGGGTCTAAAACATTATTGGGGAGAAACGGCTATGTGCAAGGGTGAATAAAATACCAAAGCATTCTTAATATTTAGCCTACACTTTGCCACGTGAACTTTTATATGACTTTAAGGTCAACGTGTTGGCACACTCATGAGACTCCATTATCCAATGCGAAGAACTGACTCATTTGAAAAGATCCTGATGCCGGGAAAGACTGAAGGCGGGAGGAGAAGGGGACAACAGAGGATGAGATGGTTGGATGGCATCACCGACTCAATGGACATGAGTGTGAGTAAATTCCGGGAGCTGGTGATGGACAGGGAGGCCTGGCGTGCTGCAGTCCATGGGGTTGCAAAGAGTCGGACACAATTGAGCAACTGAACTGAACTGAACTGAAAGGTCGATGTGTTGGCACACTCATGAACTCCATTATCCAGCACAGTGGAGGTGGGTACAGGCAACTGCATTCCAAAGAAAGTTAAAAAACTGTCTTGTTGTCGATTTTTCTCAGCACTCCTCATGTGGGGCTGACCCAGTTGTGTGGTCCCTAGCTTCAGTGCTGAGCTTGAAGTGTGACCCACAAGCCTTCCCTGTAGCTGGAATGAATTCTGTGTCTCTTCCTTCTGTCTGTCACTGTACTTCAAATGAATGTAGATATTAGCACAAGAAAATAGAAATTCACTTAAATACATTTATGGCATAATAATTATTTCTGGTCATTTGAATGCTTCTTAACAGTCAAACATCAAAAATAAAACTACAATCCCATCAGAGGAGATATCTGGGGCTTTTTTTGTTAATTTTTAATCTAATAAGATATTTATTGGATAAAATTAGTAAGATGTGATTACAAAGTGAAATTTCTGTAACTGTTATTCACAATTAGTCATTAAATGTCTTTAATGCTGTATACAGGTAGTTTTTTGTTTGTCTTATGCATATTTATATATAAATATATATGGCTTCCCTGATGGGTCAGATGATAAAGAATCCACCTGCAACGTGGGAGACCTGGATTTGAACCCTGGGTTGGGAAGATCCCCTGGAAGAGTGCATGGCAACCCACTCCAGTATTCTTGCCTGGAGACTCCCATAGACAGAGGAGCCTGGCAGGCTACAGTCCATGGGGTCACAGAGTCAGATATGACTGAGTGACTTTGCACACAGCACAGCACATATATTCCTTTTCAGATTCTTTTCCATTATAGGTTATTACAAGATACTGACTAGCGTTCCCTGTGCTACATAGTAGGTCCTTGTGATTTACTTACTTTATATATGGTAGTGTGTATATGTTAATCTCAAATTCCCAATTTACCTCTACCACCCTGGCCAGGCTCCACTGTACTCTTTGGTAATGATAGTTTTGCTGTCTTAGAGATATTTATTTTTATGCACAATAAAATAAAAGATTGTTAAAACTCTAATGAGCACAAATCAAGAAAGTGGGCAGAATATTTAACTGAGAACATGAAGATCTCCTGAACTGCAAGTTAAATCCTACTAGTCATCCTTGGCGGAGAAGGCAATGGCACCCCACTCCAGTACTCTTGCCTGGAAAATCCCATGGACGGAGGAGCCTGGTAGGCTGCAGTCCATGGGGTCGCTAGGAGTTGGATACGACTGAGCGACTTCACTTTCACTTTTCACTTTCATGCATTGGAGAAGGAAATGGCAACCCACTCCAGTGTTCTTGCCTGGAGAATCCCAGGGACGGCGGGGCCTGGTGGGCTGCCGTCTATGGGGTCACACAGAGTCAGATGATTAGATTATGGGGTATTTATTTTGATACCACAAGGGTATTTTGAATAAGAAATAGTGGTAAACATATTTTTGTTATATTCCTTCTTGATAAGGCTTCTGACACATTTTATAAAAATTTTCCTCCCTTAGCCAACAAAGTACAACAACAGGGAACATAATGCAGTTTTCTCTTGATGACTGAAAAATCTTTCAGGGAATTTGGGCCACCCTCTGAAAAAGAAGATATTACCAATGTTGCCTGTGTGAGACTGAGTTTGAAAACGTGACTAAGGATTTCTTGTTAGAACAATCCCCAGCCACAAGCCATTTTGCTGAGATGCGTCTCTCTGTAATCCCAGTGGTCTACATGGCAGGGGGACTTGTCGGAGCAGGGGGGTGGGGGCAGGTGATGAGTCAACATTAGTGGGGGCCAAGCTGGTTCAATGTCAAAGACATAAAGACCATTCTAGGCTCCTTCCCGGCTCTAACACAGCAGCAGTGACGCATTTTGGAAGATTAATTGCTGTCAAAGTTGGCATTTGAGGCTGTAAAAAAGACACAAGAGACAGCAAGTGTCTGCGATACAAGCTGCTCTTGAAGAGAAAAAAGAAACAACTCTTGCTCCTGGCATCCTCTCTCTTATTATTTTTTTTTTCTAGAAGGACTCCCTACTGCTCCCAAAATAAATGCCAGGTGTTTTTTGCTGCATTTCCATTTAAAGAAAGAAACTTGATACAGTAGACTGTCCAAGGTTTTCAGGGAGCCAGGGTTGGAAAATGTCATATAAAGAATTATTAACTAACAGGGGCTTGGGCTGATAGGAGATTGGCTTCTTTCGGAGTCGTGGGAGATGAAGGGCAGGGATCTCTGGAGATGGAAAGGAGTAGAGTAAGCCCTGCTATTGCCTCAGCTTACGGCCTGGAGAGTGTCCCAGGGTAGGGGACCCCAGCTTGAGCCAGTTAGCCTCCCTGACTTAAGGAGATGAAGCTAGATGTCAGCAGCGACCAAGGCATCTAGAGTTCCCAAGACAAATTACCAAGACGCAAAAGCTGCACAAAAAGAGAACTCCAGAGATACACAAAATACTGATTGGCGTGTATATGTATGGAAACCACAGGAGACTAGGTACCGACCGCCTGCAAGGTTTATAAGAGAGAATCCTTAAAGCTAATACAGGGCTGGGAATAGTTCCCATTCCTACCAACCAGGGTGGAAAACTTCATAATTGATGGGACATCTGTTAGAGTACTAAGAAGGCTCTTGCCTCAGAAGTGGAGAAAATTAACACTGCTCTAGTCCCTCCTAACAATGCTTAAAAGCAAAACCCCAAAAGATTAACCTGTTCCAAATAACTGCAACCCAGAGCAGAGTTCAAGAATATTTATAGGAATTCAAAAATATCCAGAATCTGGAAGCATAAAGTCCACAGTGTCTGGCATTCAAATAAGCAGGAAAATAGACCCATATTGAAAACTCAATTCATCAAAGCCAACCCAGAAATTGTGCAAATAACAGAACTAGTACACAAAGACTTTTTTAAAGTAATATAACTGTAGTACATATGTTCAGGATGCTAGAGAAAAGTACATGTGTTATGAATTGGACATTGAGTGTTATTGGATGCTAGAGTGTTAACTACAGACATGGGTGATAGTAATATAAAAAAGACCAAAATCAAACTTCTAGAGATGAAAAATACAGTTCCTGAAATGAAAAACACACTGGGATGGATTAAAAACAGATTAGTCATTATAGAGAAAATTAGTGAACTTGAAGACATCAGATCAGATCAGATCAGATCAGTCGCTCAGTCGTGTCTGACTCTTTGCGACCCCATGAATCACAGCACGCCAGGCCTCCCTGTCCATCACCAACTCCCGGAGTTCACTGAGACTCACGTCCATCAAGTCAGTGATGCCATCCAGCCATCTCATCCTCTGTCGTCCCCTTCTCCTCCTGCCCCTAATCCCTCCCAGCATCAGAATCTTTTCCAATGAGTCAACTCTTCGCATGAGGTGGCCAGAGTACTGGAGCTTCAGCTTTAGTATCATTCCTTCCAAAGAAATCCCAGGGCTGATCTCCTTCAGAATGGACTGGTTGGATCTCCTTGCAGTCCAAGGGACTCTAAAGAGTCTTCTCCAACACCACAGTTCAAAAGCATCAATTCTTCAGCACTCAGCCTTCTTCACAGTCCAACTCTCACATCCATACATGACCACAGGAAAAACCATAGCCTTGACTAGACGAACCTTTGTTGGCAAAGTAATGTCTCTGCTTTTCAATATGCTATCTAGGTTGGTCATAGCTTTCCTTCCAAGGAGTAAGCGTCTTTTAATTTCATGGCTGCAGTCACCATCTGTAGTGATTTTGGAGCCCCCCAAAATAAAGTCTGACACTGTTTCCACTGTTTCCCCATCTATTTCCCATGAAGTGGTGGGACCGGATGCCATGATCTTCGTTTTCTGAATGTTGAGCTTTAAGCCAACTTTTTCACTCTCCACTTTCACTTTCATCAAGAGGCTTTTGAGTTCCTCTTCACTTTCTGTCATAAGGGTGGTGTCATCTGCATACCTGAGGTTATTGATATTTCTCCCGGCAATCTTGATTCCAGTTTGTATTTCTTCCAGTCCAGCGTTTCTCATGATGTACTCTGCATATAGACATAGCAATAGAAATTCTCCCAAAATGAAACACAAAGAGAAAAAGACTTGAAAAAAAGAAGAACAGATTCAGATTACCAGTGAATGGTAGGACAACTTCAAGCAGCTGGAGGCATGTGTAGCTGGAGTCCCAGGGTGGCAGGGAGATTAAAAAAAAAAAACACTTGAAGAAATAATGACTGCAAAATTTCCAAATATGATGCAAACTGTAAACCCACAGACCCACAAATCTAACTATTAATAATTTCAAGCATAAAAAATAAGAAGACACTTATACCAAGGCATATCATAACCAAATTGCTTAAAATCAGTGAAAAAGTAAAATATAATAAAGTCAGTCAGAGCAGGGAAAAAAAAAGACAGAAGAACAAACTTAGGATGACATCAGATTTTGGTTGGAAACAATGCAAGCTACAATACAATGGAGCAATAAAAGGGGGAAAAAAAATTGTCTACTTGTAACTCTTTGCCCAGTGAAAATAAATTTATAAAACATAGATGAAATAAAGATTTTTTCAGACATACAAAAGCTAAAAGAATTCAACATCAGCAGATCAGTATTTCAAGAAATATTGAAGGCAGTCCCTTAAATCAAAAGAAAATAATACCAGATGGCCATCAGTATTTATATGAAAGAATAAAGAGCACCAGAAATGCTAACTATGCAGGTAAATGTAGTCACTTTTCCTTATTTAAGTGGCTTTTAAAAGATGACTGGCTATGCAAAGCAGAAATAACAGATATTGTAGGATTGGTAACACAATCGTAGGAGTAAAATGTCTATCAACAATAACAGAGGGGTGGCCGGATGGGGGGTTAAAAAAAAAAACAAAAAAAACACAATAGCACAAAGGCCAAAAGTGGAGAAACCCAAGTATAATTTTGCAAGATTCTTCTAATATATGCGAAAGGTGCAATATCACTTAATAGTAGATTGTGATACATTAAAGATACATATTATAGATCCTGAAGCAACCACTTAAGATAACACAAATACTGTAGCTAATAAATCTAAAGGGAAGTAAAGGACAATCGTATAAATAATGAACATTTTTAAAAGGCCAAAATGGAAGGAAAATGAACCAAACAAGAGATGGACAGAGAAAACAATAAGACTGTAGATTTAAACCAACCATATTAATAGTCATGTTAAATGTAAATATTGTAAGTACTCCAGTCAAAAGCTGGAGATATTCAGAGTGCATCGAAAAAGCAAGACCCAACTTATATGCTGCCTACAAAAAAGGCACTTCAAACTTTGCTTAAGAAGCACAAATCTGTTAAGAGTCAGAAAATGAAGGGGGGAAAGATAGAGCATGAAAACACCAATCAATAGAAAGCTGTTGTCTCTATATTACATCAAAGTCAATTTTAGAGCAAAAACATTACCAAGTGGAAAAAAGATTAAATGAAAAAGAGGTCAATTCATTAAGAGGATGTAACCATTCTGAAAGTTTATCTACCTAATAACTGAGCTTCGAAGCACATAACACAAAAACTGATAAAAGGAGAAATGAACAAATACACGATTAAAAGGTAATAGTTCCATACACTTTTCTCAATAATCGATAGAAGAGATTGACAATCAGAACAGATACAGAAGACTGGAACAACTACTACAACCAACTTGACCCTCTAACATTTATTAAACACAGTCAATAGTGGTGGAGAAGGCGCTGGCACCCCACTCCAGTACTCGTGCCTGGAAAATCCCATGGACAGAGGAGCCTGGTAGACTGCAGTCCATGGGGTTGCTAGGAGTCGGACCCCACTGAGCGACTTCACTTTATTTTTTCACTTTCATGCATTGGAGAAGGAAATGGCAACCCACTCCAGTGTTCTTGCCTGGAGAATCCCAGGGACGGGGGAGCCTGGTGAGCTGCCGTCTGTGGGGTCGCACAGAGTCGGACACGACTGAAGCGACTTAGCAGCAGCAGCAGCAGCAGTCAGTAGTGGCAGAATTAATTTTTCTCAAGTGTAAGTGAAACATTTATAAGACAGATGATATTCTACACATTAAAAAAAATCTCAATAAATTTTAAAAGAGTTAAATTATTCAAAGTATATTATCTGGTTACAATGGAATTATATTGGAAATCAATAACAGAAAGGTAACTGGAAAATCCCCAACTATTTGGAAATTAAATGATACACTTCTAAATAGCCTATGAGTCAAAGAAGAAATGAAATTGATACATTAGAAAGTATTTGAACGAAATGAAAACTCAAATATCAAAATGTGTCAGATACAGTTAAAGCAGCATTTAGAGTGGCTTTTAAGACACTCAAGCACCTATACTAAAAAAGGAAGATTCAAAGAAATAACCTGTTTCTACCTTAAGAAACTAAGAAACTATAACACGTGTTATACTTAACACTACTGAACGGTACTACTAAACACTACATTGGTTAAGGTGGTAAATGGAATGCTTTGCCTTTTTAAACCACAGTAAAAACAATTTTAAAAAATCAGTAAGTAGCAGTGTGTAAAAGAAACCAGATACCAAAGTATACATACTGTTCAGTACCATTAATACGAAGCTCAAGAAGTGGCAAAACTAGTCACCGGTGGTGGAAGTTCAAATAGTTGTTATTCTAGGACAGAGGTACTGAGGAAGTGACATGAGTGAATGAACGGGGTGAGGGAGATAGATCTGAGTGTGATTACGGGTGCACAGGAGTGCAAATACTCATCAAGCTCGGATTTATACACTTAAACAGTATACATTTTATACAGATACAAAAAAGGTAATCGGGAAAAAAAGAAACTACGGAGACCAAAAATACTGGTGCTTGCCAGGGGAGGGAGGAAAGGAAGGAGGGAGGAAGGGATGAATAAGCGGAACCCAGGAAATGTTCAAGGCTGGGAAACCATCCTGTACGATGTTATAATGGTGAACACATGACAATGTATAATACAAAGAGTGAACCTTAATGGAAAGTACAGATTTTAGTTCATAATTATCAACACTTGTTCATTAACTGTAGCAAATGTACCACATTAATGCACAATCTTAATAATAAGGGGGAACTGTTGGTGATGGACAGGGAGGCCTGGCGTGCAACTCATAGGGTCGCAGAGTCGGACACGACTGAGCGACTGAACTGAACTGTACAGAGAAGGGATGGCTTCAGGGAGTTCTCGGTACCATTGTTTTTTGGTAAAACTGCTCTAAAAATAGCTTATTAATTATTCAAATATATTATACATTTATATAACATTTATATTAACATGTTTAAATATTTTTAGATTTAAATATATAATTTATTATCGTATATATTTAATAGTTTATAATTTTTTAAACTGACTCATTGGAAAAGACCCTGATGCTGGGAAAGATTGAAGGCAGGAGGAGAAGGGGACGACAGAGGATGAGGTGGTTGGATGGCATCACTGAGTCAATGGACATGAGTTTGAGCAACTTCCGGGAGTTGGCGATGGACAGGGAGGCCTGGCGTGCTGCAGTCCATGGGGTCTCAAAGAGTCGGACACGACTGAGCGACTGAACTGAATGATATATAAAATGCATACATGTACAAAGCTATCACAATCAAGGAAGAACTAGAAATAAACAGAGAACTCTAAGGGAAACACACTAATATTTTAAGAACAGTTGTCTGTAGGTGCTGATTGCTTGTCCCCCTCTACTTTCTAATTTCCTTTGTTTTCCAAGTACTGTTTCAGACTGGAACAGCACTATTCTTCACTTCTTAAAGGTTCTGGGCTGAAACCAGAAGAGCAGACACACACCTAACTCAGCACAAGACCTTCTTTCCCAGCCAGCGTCAAAAGTCCGCGAGCGCCCTCCTTCCCTCCCTCCCTCTCTCCTCCCCGTGTTTACTTCCTGCCAGAGATAAACAGTGAGTCAGAAGTTGGACCGGCCACACCCGCCCTGCGACACACCCTGCCTTGGCAGGAGCCTGTTACGGATCCGGGATCCAGAATCCAGGACTTCAGAAAGCTTCGTTTAAAGGAACAGAATCCACTGCTTTAAGAAACAGAGGGGGGGGGGGCGGTAATGAAGCGCCGGCCCTCGGCCGCTGCTCATAAAACTGACCAGATCTTTTTCGATTTTTCTTTTTTCTAGGTCTGAGAACTGACCTTCTTTAAAACAGAGTGGGGTTTGCTTTCTAATTATGGAGACCACGACACAAATCTTTTCAGGCACCTGTAAGAACTCAGCCTCATGATTGTGGGCCTGGGCTTTGGCATCAAACCAAACTGGATTCTAGCCCTTAGCATGCCAGGTTCTACCTGTGTGACCTGGGGGCTAGCTAGTTCCTTAACCTCTCTGAACCTCAGTTTCCTCATATAACCCCTCAGGTCACCTGCATTCATCCACAGAGTTGCTGGGTAAGGTATGTGTTTATGTCCTGAGTCCACTGACCAGCATGCAGTGGCCTTGGTTCAAAAATAATCGATAAGGAAAACGAATCTGAAAAAGAATATGTAGTTGGTGTTGTTTAGTCGCAAAGTCATGTCCAACTCTTTCTGACCCCATGTAGCCCATCAGTCTGTTCTGTCCATGGGATTTCCCAGGCAAGAATACTGGAGTGGGTTGCCACTTCCTCCTCCATGGGATCTTTCCAATCCAGGGACTGGACTCTGAATCCCCATTTCCTGCATTGGCAGGCGGGTTCTTTACCACGGAGCCACCAGGGAAGCCTACATACATATATACTGAATCACTTTGCTGTACAACTGAAACTAACACAACATTATAAATCAACCATACTTCACCTGGTGACTCAGATGGTAAAGAATCTGCCTGCAATGCAGGGGACCCCGGTTTGATCCCTGGGTTGGGAAAATCCCCTGGAGAAGGGCATGGCAACCCACTCCAGTATTCTTGCCTGGGGAATTCCATGGACAGAGGAGCCTGGTGGGCTACACTCCACAGGGTCGCAAAGAGTCAGACATAGCTGAGTGACTAACACACTTCAAATTAAAAAATAAAAATGATTTTTTTAACAAGTCAGTACGTGGGAATTCCCTGGTGGTCCACTGGTTAAGAATCTGCCTTACAATGCACAGCACTCGGTTCAGTCCCTGATGGAGAACTAAGATCCCCTAGGTCACAGGGCAACTAAGCCCAGGACACAACTAGAGAGAATCCCAGGACTGCAACTAAGGTCCAATGCAGACAAAATAAATAAATTAGCAAATATTTTTTAAAATACATAAAAATTAAAAAGTCAGCACAATAAGTCCCCTACAGAGGAACCTCTAAGTTTTTAATTTTCAAGGTCCCAACCCTCCAATCACAGAATTGGTTCCCCTGGCAGCCAGCCCCCACTTTTAAGTGCTTTCCAAAATTTGCTTCATTAGCATAACAAAAGACACCTTTATTGCTCTCACCACTTAGGAAATTCCAAAGGTCTTAGGAGCTCAGTGCCAGGGCTGGGATGAAGACCAAATATATGTTTCTTGTTATCAATCACAAGACCACAGGTATACAGCAGGAAATGAGCCATCTGTGAAGCACAAAGGAGAACACTGCTCTTCTCTCAAATGTGGGGGGCCGCCCTAAGTTTCCCCTAGTTTGAGACAGGGTTTGTGATAGTCATTTCGCTGTCTGGTCAGACTGGTACCACACACGCAACAGGGTTTCCTCCTGGACACTGGGTCTGTGACTGTGGAACTTGGCAGGTAGACCCGATCAGGCCAGTTTTTCATATGTCAGCAAATGTCTCCGTTTACTTAACTGCTTAAGCCCAAACTTCAGGAATCTTCTTGATTCTTCTCTCCCTCCTAAATCCCATCCTTCAGCAAGTCCTGGCATCTTTTTAGCTTCAAAATACGCAAGATATGCAAAGCCGCATATGTTTCTCCATCTTCACTGTTATCACCCTAGTCCTTGCATCATCAATGGGTCAATATCATCCACAGAAGGGTAAAACTGGCTCTCAGGAGGCAGAAAAAAACCCTTAGCTATTACATCTGAGCATGTTTATGTGCTCAGATACTCGGTCATGTCCGACTCTTTGCAACCCTATGGACTGTAGCCTGCCAGGCTCCTCTGTCCATGGGATTCTCCCAGCAAGAATACTGGAGTGGGTTGCCATTTCCTCCTCCAAGGGATCTTCCCTACCCAGGGACTGAACCAGAGTGTCCTGCGTCTCCTGCATTGGCAGGCGGATTCTTTACCACTGGCACCACCTGGTTTGTGGCCGTGCAAAGACCACAGTCCACAGACATACACAATATATCTATGGGATTGAACTTTCTTGGGGACAGGGAAGGCAACGAGGAATGATGTATCTACAGAGGTTCCCATGGGAGGACAGAGAAAAGAAGATCATGAAAATAAGGATGGGCTTCTCTGTCCTGGCTCCAGGCACCCCTGCAGCTTTCAGGGTCCTGCAATGGCCTCTCCTCAGACCTCCTGGCCTGCGGTCTTGCTCCCTTGCATTCTCCATACAGCAACCAGAGCAGTCCTGCTGAACACATATTGGTTCATGGTATCTAAATCTGGATGTCTTACCATAGCTGGCCTTCAAGGCCCAAGCCTGGCTGACCTGGCCCATGCCCACCTCCCGCTCCTTCACGAGCCTCCTTCATTTTCTCTAACAAATTCATTTCCCCCTCAGGTCTGTGTACTGCCTGATCCTCCCCCTAGATCTTCCCTTGCCTGCCCGCTTTCTGTCATTCCAAACTTAGTTCAAGTATCACTGAAGAAGGAATTCATAGGGCCTGGACCCCATCTTAGGCCTGTTCATGCTGATCATGCTCGGCCACCTTTCCAATGGACTCTGAACTCTGTGTTTAGTGCCTATGAAAACAACAACAGAAGGATAAGACCCCCTCCAGACAGGGGAACCTTGAAGATAGTATCTAGGTTAGTCATCGCCTAAGAGAAAACATACACTAATCACCCCTTCCTCCAGACAGGCCATAAATTTTTCTGTATCTATCAGAGTGTAACCTCGGGTTTATTGATTATTGGCTAATTGTTTGACTGAGCACATAGCACGTGAATGATGGGGTTATTGGGATTGTATTTTCCTGGGTTTACGTTAGTCCCAAGGAATTTGGAGTGGTGGGTTCAGACGTGTACACATGGGATATAAAAGATTTTCACAGATGCTGGTCGGGGTCCTTGGCTAAGAGGAGACTCTGCCTTGGGCCCGCCGGTGTAAGAAACTGCACTCCACTATCTGCATCGTCCTTCTGAGTGAGTTTGTTTCCCGGAATGTGTGGCTACAACATCATCCCCCTCCTTGACCATCTAATCCAATGGTCCTCAAACCTTAGGGTGCATCAGAACAACCTAACTGCTTCTGGGGAGGGCTCACCCCAGAGCCTGGAGAAGAGCCCAAGACTTAGCATTTCTATCAAGTTCCCAGGTGATGCGGAGCCTGCTGATCTGAGATCCCCACTTTAATCACCAGTCTAATCCAAACCAGCCACTCCCTTCTTCCTTACTGTCTATCACAACACCCACTGGTGTCTTTCAGAGCTGTGATACTGCCTGAAAGGGCCCATCTTCCCTTGGTTTCCTACTTCTATGTCTGACTTCCTCACTGCAAGCTTCTCATCTGCTGGAGCCGAAGTCCCCAGCCTCCTAGGATGCGTGTGTTCCCAGTGCCTTCCAGAAACACAGGCCCCAAATGGATTCCCAACAGGCATTCAGGGAAAGAAAAACACAGAGCAGAAGATAAGAGGGGGCAGGAGTTTAATGTGTGCTAATTATCCCTGATTTCTGAGCCATACATATATATATATATTTATATATATATATAAACTTCACAGAAGAGCAAACAAAAGTCAGCTATGGCTACTGACCTGAGAGTCACCCCGGGGTCAGTGTGCCTCAAACTTTACCCTGAGAGTCACATGGCCTTTTCATTAAACACAGATTTGGGGACCTCACCCCAAACCTACTAGATCAGCCTCTTCAAGGGAGGGGGTCAAGACACGGGGTACTTTAACTCTCAAGAAGGTGAACCTAGAAGTCGATCACTATTCACAAATGTCCTGGCTGGAAACGATCACCCAGGGTGTTTATTCAAAACACAGACTCCTTGACTCCACATCTAGTGATTCTGATTTGGAAGGACTAGGATGGGGCCCAGGAATTTATATACTTAACAAACACCTGAAAAAAAAAAAACAAAAAAACAACAAATAAACACCTGGGTAAGTCCTGTGATCTGAGAAGTCTGGAAAACACCATCCCTTATGATTTCACTTACTATCTTTCAATCTTTCACCCTGATCTGTTTCTAAGCTATTAAATATAGTTTTAGAGTCACACCACACACACACACACACACACACACACACGCACGCACGCACGGAAGCAGCAGCACAGGAATGAGCCAAGCTATCTGAGAATAACTTGTGTAAATAACTGAAGCCACCAAGAGGATATTAGAGCATTTGAGGCCACAATGCTCCATCATCACCCCGTTAAAGTATCACTCCTCCCCAGCCAGGGGCCAGCTTACATAAAGACCATGCCAACAGGGTTCCCAGAAAGCCTGATGGTCTTTTCTTCAATGTGTCTAAAATTGATCAGTTTCCCTATAGCAGTTCTCACTTTGGACATTCTAGTTTCCAATGTTGCATCCTTCTTTTAGGTTCTTGGTCTAGAACCTTAGCATCTTCTTAGACTCTCTCCTCTGCCTGCATCCAGACCATCTCCAGGTTCTGTGAGTTTGAAATCAAGGAAGACTCTGTGGGGCCTTTCTGGGTACAAACCACTCTCTTGTTCCTACCTCTTGTTTGACCTTCCCTGAATTCCAAAGAGCAGACTCAAGCAGTTAATGATTAGAACAATTGAGTCACAGGACTTCCAGTTCCTCCAGAAGGGATATAAATAAACATTTCCTGGTGGAGGATGGTGACTGCATGCTGACCAAAAGTATGTAGATACCAGACTAGTTGGAACTAGAAAGCTGGTGACTGAGAGTCCACAATCACCACCCTGTTGTTGTTGCCAGTTGCTCAGTCATGTCCAACTCTTTGCGACCCCCTGGACTGCAGCAGGCCAGGCTTCCCTGTCCTTTCCTATCTCCTGGAGTTTGCTCAAACTTATGTCCATTGAGTCAAAGATGCTACCCAACCATCTCATCCTCTGCTGCCCCCTTCTCCTCCTGCCCTCAGTCTTTCCTAGTATCAGGATCTTTTCCAATGAGTTGGCTCTTCACATCAGGTGGCCAAAATATTGGACCTTCAGCTTCAGCATCAATCCTTCCAGTGAATACTCAGAATTGATTTCCTTTAGGATTGACTGGTTTAATCTCCTTGCTGTCCAAGGGACTCTCAAGAGTCTTCCTCAGTACCAGTTTTGAAAGCATCAATTCTTCGGTGCTCAGCCCTCTTTACGATCCAACTCTCACATCCGTACATGACTACTGGAAAAACCATAGCTTTGACTAGATGGACCTTTGTCGGCAAAGTGATGACTCGGCTTTTTAATACACCGTCTAGGCTTGTCCTAGCATCACCCTGTTACCTACCATCAACCAGTAAGAAAACTGTTCATGAGCTGATCAACCCTCATCCATTAATACTGCCTTTAAAATCCCCTCTCTGAAAGCCATCAAGCAGTTTAGATCTTTTGAGCATTAGATGCCCATTCTCCTTACATGGTAGCCTGAAAAAAGCACTGTACTTCCATTCAGCACAGCTCAGTGTCAACAGATCAGCTTTGCAGCAAGTGCAGCAAGCAAACCCGAGTTTGGTTCAGTAACAGGTTCTCCCCTGGGATGGTTTCCCAGCCACCATCCTTCTACTAAAGAGCATCCCCTAGGGCCCTTCCAGCCTCCCAACTCCAGTGCATTAATCAGGCCCTAAATTCCTGGAACACTTTGCTTGCACGCATAAACCCTTCTTTAAATACAAACCAACCAACCACAAAGCACTTCCCCAGCTTCCTGTTACCTGTAGGATAAAATCTCAACCCTTCCCCTGACCTCCAAGTTCTCTTCAATCTGGCATCACTTCTCCAGCCTTGTTTTTAATGAACATCCACCCCCAGGTCTGGGCTCACTTCCTGCTCTGCCTCTGAGAGGTCCAACTGGGAACTCTGCCCCTACCTGGAATGGCCTCTACAGTCATCCCTTCGGTTCAAGTTCCCCAGGATCCCAGCAGCACAGACCGACGGCTCACGCAGATCTCGGGCATAATGCAGTGCTTCTCAAGTGCGATCCCCGGACCAGGAGCACCTTGGAACTTGTCAGAAATGCTCATTCTCAGGCCTAGCCCCAGACCTACTGAATCAGAATCTCTGAAGGATGGGCCCAGCAACCAGGCTATTAACCAGCCTTGAAGGTGATTCTGATGCCTGCTCACATTTGAGAGCCAAAGAAGAGCAGTTAAGACTGCTGGCTGTTGAGTTTCCACTCTCCTTTCAGGGACAAAGCGGTGCCAGAAGTTTACCCGGGAATTTCTTAGGGACCCTCCGTGAGAAAGGTCAGTTATCTCTGAAATATTGCTTGGCGCCTGCCTCTGAGAATGAGCAAGTATGATGGTGAAGCACAGGAAATGGCCACTATCCAAGATCTTTCTTAACCTGCCAAAACTGTAGTTTCCTCTGGTGCAACCTAATGGCTTCATTATCTGGGGAAGATTGTATCATAAGATCCATCATGTTGTGCGTGTTTAAAAGGCAAGGGTTCTTGGTACCCAAAGAAGGGAAGGGCTCCAAGAGACTGGACAGTGGAGCTGGAACCAGTCCAGATGCGTCTCCAGGGCAGCTGTGCTCGAGGGTGGACACTGATGAGCAGTAAGAGGAGCAGCCTAGGGTTGCGCTCGTCGTGAGTGGGGACTGGGCCTCACGCTCAAGAGCCCAGGGATTTAGGCAGGGCAGAGCACCTGGGAGGCTCCGCCCAGCCTCTGCACAGTTTGGCCAATGCAGGGCTAAGTAACAACAGCGACACCCTGTGACAACTGGAAAGCAAAGCAGCTGAACTGCGGGGACTCCCTATTGGATGAAGATAGAACCTCTTTGGGGATATATGAACCCGTTTTTATGTATTCAGAGGATAGAAGAGCTTCCAGGGGGATACAATGGACTTTCTACCACTAGGGCTTGGATGGCACAGTGCTCCAAGCCTCAGTTTCCTCCTCTGGAGAGTAGAGATGACGGCTTGTGCAGAAGGACAAATCTTTGGCTATATATATATACAGCAAGCAGGACCTTAGTTCTCTGGACCAGGAATTGAACCCATGCTCCCTGAAAGGGAAGCACAGAGTCCTAACCACTGGGAAACCAGGGAATTCCTTTTCCCCTCTCACTAATCACTGGCAATATTAACGTATGCCTTCCTCCTTATATTCTCTTGCCTTCAGGTCCAGCAGGGCCACTGCAGCCCTTTCTGTGTTTTCCAAGTAGAAAGTAGAAATAGTTTGAGGTCACTGGCATTTTCTATCTTTTGTAAAAATCTGTAGCGTGTCCTTCGAAGAAAAAGTGCTGGCTATCTGTTGAGGGAAAAGGAGAAGACAAATGCATTCAAGAACGATGAGGAGAGAGCAGGGGAAGGTCACGGGAAGTAGGGAATCTCCCAGCCTCCCTCCCTGCTTCCTAACTGTGTCCTCAGGTTCAAGATAAGATGAGCCCAGAATGCCGAAGGGAATGACCAGGGCTCCCAGCCTTACCAAAGTTCCCCCTGTGCCAGGTGTATCGTGAAAGCAGCCGTCTTAGGGCCTGAGGGGCAACAGGGCCTGAGCCAGTGGACATCTCAGTGATGATGGGGTGGGAGGAGACAGGTGACGGTCTCAGTAGATCAGGTCAGGAGAGGGGTTCCCAAGGACAATGACAGGGGCGTTCCCACCAGCCTAGTGGAGTAAGGGCTCAATTGGAAATGAATTCATTTAAAGAAAAAAAAAAATTTCGTCTCGTATGCGTAGAGCATTTGGCATAGTTTTTGGTGCCCCATCTGCAAAATGAATGTCAAATGCTAGGGTGATCATTACTGTAGATGCCAAGGGTGGCATGCCTCACTGAAACATCGCACGGGGTAACTTGGGTTCACACTCTCTTCCTGTAAACATCCTGTTTCCCGGACGCTTCTTGCTAGTTTCTGAGTTAGTGCAGAGCCCTGCGCCATAGACGTGGGCACATTCATGGAGGGGAATCATGTTTTAAATTGTGAACAGAAAGTTGCTTTTTTTGAGCTTGCTCTTAGAAGGCACCTCTTATGTTCAATTTGCATGCCAATTAGAGACAATTCGTCTTCAAGGCAAAGTTAATTGACTAAAGCTGAGGAACAAGAAATGAAAGACCTTTGAGCTGCTATTCCTCCCCAGTCCAGCTGGGACACAGGCCTCCCCAGGTAATTCCCAAACCTCTCAAAAAATCCCAGAACCACATGAAGATGGAGACAGAAGAGCTGGATGTTGGGTATCAGCCAGGAGTGACTTCCCTTGTGTAGGATTCCAGATCATTTGATTCATGATCATGGGAAGCCAATCTAGACTATCATCCAGTCAATTTAGAGCCAAATATTAAACCCTTTGTCCTGATTTTTTAAAAAAAAGTTCATGAAGGCGGAACAGCCATGGAACTCTGGGAGGCAAAGGAGGCTCCCATTTTGCAAACAACTGAGATCAAAGGTGCCATTCAAGTTCATGCCTCTCTCAGCAAAAAAAGAAACCTCTGCCCCATATGATCATCATTTCCCTAAAGAAATCCAATGTTTATGCAAGACATTCAAAGTGCCTTCTCCTCAAACCACATAATCAGTTGTTCAGTTGCTAAGTCGTGTTCCACTCTGTTGCGACCCAGGGCACTGCGTAACCAAAGCCACCCAGAAAATAACACCAGAAGGCCTGGAAATTCCGGCCACCAGGGGCCGCTCTTACTCACCCAGGACCTTCCATGCTGCTGCTGCTGCTAAGTCGCTTCAGTCGTGTCCGACTCTGTGAGACCCCATAGACAGCAGCCCACCAGGCCTCCCGTCCCTGGGATTCTCCAGGCAAGAACACTGGAGTGGGTTGCCATTTCCTTCTCCAATGCATGAAAGTGAAAAGTGAAAGTGAAGTCGCTCAGTCATGTCTGACTCTTAGCGACCCCATGGACTGCAGCTCACCAGGCTCCTCCTCCGTCCATGGGATTTTCCAGGCAAGAGTACTGGAGTGGGATGAAATTGCCTTCTCCCAGGACCTTCATAGTTCAAAGCCAAAGCAAAACATGCTGCTAAAACTCTTCAAGTGAAAAGGGATTGCAAAGCTTTTGAAACCCAAAGTCAGTGACAGGGACTTGGTGGTGGGTGGCGGGGTGGTGATGGACACGGGACAGTGTGTATCACGAAGTTTTGCATTTTTGGTCCTTGCAGCTTTTGTTCATTTGTTCCTTTAAGGTCTATAACTACAGCATCCCAGAAGCTGGGCTTCAATTTGTTAAGGAAGGTTTTTCTAACCAGACCCTATGTTGAACTCACAGAAAATTATTCATTGCTTCCAGTGTCCTGACCTGTGTCTGTTCTGGGGACAGAATGTTCACGTCTGCCCGCCCTCTACTTCTGAATGATTCCAAACCTGTGGGTGCTGAACAGGAGCCCCAACGGGGAAATCAGGACCCAACTGCGGGCCGCATTGATAAACTACGGACGAGTGGGCCACACCTGCACTGGCCGTGTTCCGCTGTGGCACGGCAGCCTTGCTGGTTTCTGAAATGCAACCACCAGCCTCCCTGGGACTGGATGATTGCTCTTTGACTCCTCTGTCTCACCCTCTGGAAGCCCACCTTGACTTCTGTCTTGGAATCCAGACTCCAGCTTTGCCACCAATTAGCCACATCCTCCTAAGGCACTTGGCAGCCTTGATCTTTTTTATTGTAAGTTCTGAGAATGAGGATAAAAGACCTGGAATGCTGTGGCATGGAAGCCTATCATTACTATGCATCTCTGGGCAGGAAAATATTAATTTTCCAATCAGGCAGGTCTAGGCAAATCACAAAGAGGTCTAGGAACCACTGCTTGGAACATCTCACCACCGACGACTACATCATGGATTTTAGGATAAAATTTTCGAAGCAAACGGAGCAAAACAAACGCTGAGCAGGCCAAGAGCTGGCCACGCCTCGGGCTGGGTCACGCCTCTGGACCTGGTCCTACCTGGGCTGGTCTCCTGGGTCCGTGCCTTTGGGTGCCTCCTCGGGCTTCCTTTCTACTCTCTGACTGTTCCCAGGTGGTTGCACAGATCCTGGACTTCGCGCCAAAGAAGTCTTCTGGGCCACAAGAAAGAGACATTGGAAAGGAAGTAAGTAGGAATCTTGGAAAACACAGAGACTTTATCAATAGGTCACTGATCACAACACTGAAGAGCCAGGGGTGTTTTTGTTTGTTCGTTGTTTGGCTTTACCGTCCATCTGAGCATTGACAGTGCTCGGCGCTGAGCGAGGCTTTGGAGGCACATGGTGAGCACAGCCCTGCTCTCACCTAATGGAGGAGAAACACAGCAAACCAGCGATTTGAGCTGAGTCGGCTGGCTGTTTCAGTAAAGAAACATACTGGGGACACCCATCGCACTTTGGGGGCCATCTGCTTCTGAAGAAAGTGTGATATTGAATCTAAGATCTCAGTGCGTCTTGTCTGTGGCCTCACCTCTATGAAAATACACTTCCTGCCCCTGCCCTATGGTTTGCACACCAGAATTCAGCTGGAAACCGGAAAAAAATACTGAAGGGAGAAAATGAGGAGCCCTGGGGCCACTCACTGAGGTCTCAACCGTTCTAAGAGTTGGTCACCATTTCTTAAATGGCACAATAAGCTTGTCTGCTGTTCACACGATTTTTCAAACCAAAACGCAAACATTTAAAGTACAGTCAAAACGTCAAATTATAGGACAGAAAGAGATGAGATGTTTTAAAAACTCAATTTAAATGATGCTCATTTAAGTCTGATACAAATATCAGAAATGGGAGAAAGGACTTCTAGGAATCCCCAGCAGTATTCCTCAAAGCAGTGGTTGTCTTCTTTTTTTTAAACAACTTTTTAAGTATTTATTTTGGTTTTTGGTTGCACTGAGAGCCTTGTGGGATCTTACTTCCCCGGAGAACTAAATCCATGTCTCCTGCACTGGGAATTGAACCCATGTCTCCTGCAGAGGAAGCACAGAGTTTTAACCACTGGACCACCAGGGAAGTCCTCAGTGGCTGTCTTTTGTCTTCGAAGCGGGGTTCCTGAACCCCTGCTCCCCGAAACAACACACACACTTTCCTTTGGGGCCAGATCTGCCTCTTCTAAAGAACTGCTCTTCTGTCCATCTGTCCCTAAGGTTCTCACAGAAAATGTCAATCCTAGCGCCCCTCACCCCTGCCCATCCGGATATGCATAAGAGTCAGCTTAAGGCAGGTCCTTCCTCAAGACTCCCCAGAGAAGCAGAGGAAGGGTAAACTGGCCACTGGCTCTGTTAGAATATGAACACAAGAGTTCCTGGCAGTCTGTCTCTGGCCACTGTGGAGGAAGGCAGGCTGCAGCAGAGAGTACAGACTCAGCCGGTAGAGAAAAGCCAAGACGGAATGTTTCCCCATCTGGCCTATTTCACTGAGGGGTCGGCTGCTTGTATTCACCCCATTGTGTCCAGAGGTGAAGTATAAAAGATGCTTCAGCTCTCGAGAGCCCAAAGTTTCCAGTGCTAAATAGGAATACTACAATTCGAAAAATCTTCATTCACTCTTGCTGAGACAGAATGAAGGGAAAGAACACAACAGTAATAAAGCACCTGTGTACTGAGCATTTACTAAGTGCCAGGCACTGGGCCAGCAGCTTGGCTTTCAGTCTTCACCTCAGCCTTACGAGGAAGATGCCATGTGTGTCTCTGGGGATTTTGTTGTTGTTATTTTAAAAATTTAATGGAAAATCTCATATATGGTAAATCTGACATACATATACTATCTCTAGATAGCTAGTGGAAGGTGCTGCTTGGCACAGGGAGCTCAGCTCGGTGCTCTGGGATGACCCCAAGGAGTGAGGCGGGGGTGGGAAGGAGGCTCAAGAGGGGTCGCAAAGAGTAGGACATGACTGGGCGGCAACAACAACAACAAATATATCCATAGAGCTGACTCATGCTGCGGTACAACAGAAACCAACACCACACTGTAAAGCAACCATACTCCAACTAAAAATAAAAAATTAACGGTAAATCTTCTTATGGGCTTATTTTTGATTTATCATCGCATTACTCAAATTTCTACATGAAGCCACTCCAGACAAAAATTTGAAGTATTTTGAGCTGTATTATCAGCACTCGTGTCGCTGTCTTAAAACAGGGGTTTTAAGAGGTTATGTATCTGGCCAAGATCACACAGCAGGGGAAGCTGGTGGACCTGATCCTCTCTGATCCCAAAGCCAGGGAGAGGCATCTCAGTGGAGGCGGGGAGCTGGGGTCGATTCCTCACCTAAGAGGGGAACTGTGGACCCCAGGCTGGCTTGATCTCCATGCTGGCTGACCCATTCCCTGCTCTGTCCTGTGGACCTCAGTCTTCTGATCTGTGAGTCCTGGACATAAATCACTCTCTAGAGTAGTATCAACACAATACAAACTTCCAGTCACAGTAAATTCCAACTCTAAAGCGTCCCTGACTCTTCTGAAGAAGGCTCTTTATGCCATCTTACTACCTTTGGGTGCCTGCTTTACAATTTTTACTATGATGACTCCAGAATCATAATACAGAGTGAATGACATTTTCATATCAGGGTCCTGAATTTTTAAAACTCTAACCCACTTCCTGCTTGTCTAACTGTCATACAGGTCTCAGCTCCAAATACCTTCTGCAGCCAGGCTTCCCTTTCAATCACCACATTATCTGCAAATAATTGAACAGATAAATCTCCTGCTTTTTATTCCATGATCAAGGGTAATTTAAAGTACTTCTGGAAAGACACTGATGTATCTAACAGCTCAGACAGATGCAAACAACAGAAGAATCAGGAGGCAGAGCTCTGCTCTCACCAAAGGTGGGGAGGGGACCACGTGCTGAATTTCCTCCGGCAAAGGAAATATGACAAGGCCTCAGATTTGTCTTCAGAGAAGAAAATAGGATAGACCTTTATCACTTTTCAGCCCCACCTGTCCTCCTAATAGAAAGCAAATCTGTAAGAAGAACAGCAGTTCTCTCCAGCGAAAACAGACCTGGATGGAGTCAAAATAAAGGCAGTTGTACCATCTATGGGCACAGCACACTGCACTGGCAAAGTTATTTCACATCCTCTGATTCTTACAAAAATCCCTGTGTGCTAAGCAGGCAGGTAAAATGCGTTTTCCACTTCTCAGAAGCAGAAGGTTGAGGAACTTTTGCCAGGTCTAGTAATAACACCCAATGCCTGCATCGCATAGTTTTTGGTATAATAACCATAGCAGATATTATCACGAACACTATCTATGTGCCACATACAGGGCTCCACTGATTTTTCAAGCTTGCTTTACATCACTTCTCTTTTACAAAAGGCCTGTACATGTTTTCCCGAAACCACAACTACTGGGTCCACGTGCTCCACCTACTGAGTCCACACGCCACGCGCCTTCCCTGGAAGCCACACTCAACATCCCAGCATCACGCTGCCGCATCTCTGAACTGTGTCTGTGAGCACATGGGCTTTATACAGTTTATTTTGTGCATCTATCAGCAAGAGATGTCCTAAGGTAATCACTTCTTTGCTTTAAGCCATATCAGCTTCCAAAAGCTTTCCTAGAAATGCTCTACATTCAGAAGGCAGACAACTGGGGTAGCCTGTACTATTTTTTTTTAAGTGCATAACATATTTGAACTCATCCAGTTCTTACAACAACCCTGTTTTACCACTAAGATCACTTAGCACAGAGAGGTTAAGCCACTTGCCCCAAATCACACAGTCTGGAAGCGGTGGAGCCCGGACTTGGACTCAGATGGTTTGGCGCCCTTGCCGCCCTGCCTTATGCTGCCTCACCAGGCAGTGGAAATAGTTGCCTATGACTCCCATCATCTTCCTGCCATGCTCCAAGGAACTAAACCAACTGGACATCTACGAACACTGTGGTACAGAGGCCTGGAGTCAATGCCCAGAATGGTCCCCTGGCACGGAGAGGCATTCCAGAAATACTTGTTGAATGTATGAAAAATAGATCATTCTTGTTTAGTCTGCTAGCCACCTCTGCAAATCGAGGGGTGCACACTCGGTCTGTGGAGCTCTCACCTCTGCCTCATTTCCCGCAGTGCCTTTGAGCTCTTCCCTCCCCCGTCCCTCCTCCTCCCCACCCCTACCGCTCCCCATCCAGTCTCCCCATCCTAGCAACAGTACTAAGCCCTGTTGCTTACAGGATTCCTAGGGGTCTGCTGTGTCAACAGGCGTCACTACAAAACAGGATATGTTTCTAAAGTTACCCCTTACACTTCCAAACTGCAGGCTGGGAAAAAAAAAAAAAAACTGGCAACGCTCCACATGACAAACAGCCTTGTCAGGCTGCTTCTTCAAATCTTTCCTTTGCTGCCATTGCTTGAGTAAACAAACAGCCTTTCTTTGGCTCAGGAATACTCCAGAGCTCTGGGTTTATTTAAAAGCAGTCTTCAAACAGTCACAACTTTCCAGTCCTAAAAAATACACTTTACCCAAAGCTAAAGTGCTTCCCTACTAAAAAAGAAAAATTCTCCTGACCTTACCTCTCAAATATGCTCCACCTCTCTGGACCACGGCTTACTGGTCATGCCAATAAAAAGGTTTAATTAACACGGTTAGATCATGGCCAGGGTGTCTTGCCAAGTCGCCCACTCTTGGAATGAGCTTCTGGGGAGCAGTGTGACTACAGGTGAATGCTGGGAAGTAGACCAAAGGTCATCCCCATGGCATTAGGAATCGGATTTCAGAAACAACTGCCAGGCTACCAAATATGGAGGGGGAGCACATGTTCTGTGCTAGGGCCAGTGGGCCGCCCATCCTCCCTGTCAAGCGAGGGCAGAGGCTTAGACCAGTTCTGCTAGATCATCCCAACCATTCTTCACCTCTCTCTCTGTCAGGCCAAGAACCGGGAGGCCCCCAGGTGGAATTTTAGGCTTCCCCAAATGGAACGCTTTCTCATGAAACATGGTGCAACATGGTAGGATAAATGAATGAGCTTTGGAGTCAGAAAGAGCTGGGTTTGAACCCCCACTCTACCCTGAGAAGGTGGAGAAAATAAGAGAATCGAGTTTGTGTGGGGGTTTGGGTGATTCCATCTCATGTTCAGGAAGGGCTGAGTCTAGACTTCAGGTTGATACAGAAGATTTTAAAAGATAAGGCGTGGACCTCCCTGGTGGTCCAGAGGTTAAGAAGCTGCCTGTCAATGCAGGGATACGGGTTCGATCCCTGGTCCTGGAAGATTCCACAGGCTGCAGGGCAACTAAGCCCACGGGTCACAACTATGGAAGCCCACATGCCCTGGAGCCTGGGCTTCGCAAGAGAAGCCACCACAGAGAGAAGCCCCCGCAACATAAGTACAGACAGAGAGGACCCTCTGCTTGCCACAACTAGAGAAAAATCTGCGTGCAACAACGAAGACCCAGTGCAGCCAAAAATAAATATATTTTTAAAAGATAGATGTATTATAAAAATATATATATATTTTAAAAGATATGGTGTAAGATACTAACTTAGGGGAAGTTTAGGGAAAGAGTAAGGGAATTCTCTCTATTCTCTTTGCAATTTTTCTGTAAATCTGAAAAATATTTCCAAATAAAATGTTTAATTAGAATAAAAGAGTTATGGTTCCTACCCTCATGGAACTTACAGTTCAGTGAATGAACGAGAGATAACATTCAATGAATAATATCTGTCTTCCCTTCCTCAAAATTGTTGGCATCAAAAGTGGTAAGAATTACCCCCCAAAGGACCCAGGAACCTCAAAGATGCCAGAGTTCACAAGTTCTGACATCTGGAGTCTGAGGGGAGAGGAAAACCTCTGGAACTTCAAAAAACTGCTCAATATTAATGTCTTGTCTGTGCTTAATATTTTAGTATCAATGTGATTTAAAGAGAGATACATAAGGTCAGAAAACCCAAATCATTTCACGCCAATCCCCGACCTGCCTGCCCCAAGTGAGTGACGAGAGAACTTTGTCAATGTGGCAAAAAAAAAAAAACCTGTCCAAATGGAGCAGAGTCCCTTTATTCAGAATTGCGGTTGTCAGATGGACTGTAATGTCCTGTGATTTTTTTTACATGATTGCACTTGAAATACAGATATAAATCTTATTTTTTGCTCCTCGGAATTTCTTTAATACATCTATTCATTTTCATGCTAAAGTAGCATGACGCTTGATTCAAGAATAAGGGTGCAACTGTTGGTGGGAATGTAAATTGATAAAGCCACTGTGGAGAACAGTGGAGATTCCTTTAAAAACTAGGAATAAAACTACAACATGACCCAGCATTCAGAAAATAAGATCATGGCATTTGGTCTCATCATTTCATGGCAAATAGGTGGGGAAACAGTGACAGACTTTATTTTCTTGGGCTCCAAAATCACTGCAGATGGTGACTGCAGCCATGAAATTAAAAGACACTTGCTCCTTGGAAAGAAAGCTATGACAAACCTAGATGACATATTAAAAAGCAGAGACATCTTTGATCTGTATAATCAAAGCTACGGTTTTTCCAGTAGTCGTGTACGGATGTGAGAGTTGGACCATATAGAAGGCTGAGTGCCGAAGAATTGATGCTTTTGAACTGTGTTGTTGGAGAAGACTCTTGGACTGCAAGGAGATCCAACCAGTCAATCCTAAAGGAAATCAACCCTGAATATTCATTGGAAGGACTAATGCTGAAGCTGAAACTCCAATACTCTGGCCACCTGATGTGAAGAACTGACTCATTGGAAAAGACCCTGATTAGGGGATAGTTTGAAGGCAGGAGGAGAAGGGGACAACAGAGGATGAAATGGTGGCATCGCATCACCGACTCAATGGACATGAGTTTGAGTAAGCTCCAGGAGTTGGTGATGGACAGGGAAGCCTGGCATGCTGCAGTCCATGGGGTCACAAAGAGTCAGACACAACTTAGCGACTGAACTGAACTGATGACCCAGTAATCCTACTACTGGACATATACCCTGAGGAAACCATAACTGAAAAAGACACATGCACCCCATGTTCATTGAGCACTGTTTATACTAGCTAGGACATGGAAGCAGCCTAGATGGCCGTTGACAGATGAATGAATAAAGAAGTTGTGGTACGTATATACAATGGAGTATTATTCAGCCATAAAAAAGAATGCATTTGAGTCAGTTCTAAAGAGGTAGATGAACCTAGAGCCTATTATACAGATTGAAGTAAGTTAGAAAGAGAAAAACAACTATTGTATATTAACTCATATATATGGAATCTAGAAAGATGGTACTGATGAACCTATACGCAGGGCAGCAACAGAAATACAGACATAGTGAACAGATGTGGACACAGTGGAGGAAGCAGAGGATGGGATGAATTGAGAGAATAGCACTGAAACATATACATCACCGTATGTCAAATAGATAGCCAGTGGGAATTTGCTGCATGACACAGGGAGCTCAAATCTGGTGCTCTGTGATAATGTAGAGGGGTGAGATGGGGTGGGAGGTGGGAGAGAGGTTCAAGAGGGAGGGGACATATGTATACCTGTGGCTGATTCATGTTGGTATATGGCAGAAACCAATGCAATATTGAAAAGCAATTATCCTCCAATTACCTTCTCCAGGGGATATTCCCAACCCAGGGATGGAACCCAGGTCTCCCACATTGCACGTAGATTCTTTACCAGCTGAGCCACAGGGAAGCCCCCAATTAAAAATAAATAAATTTTAAAAAGAATAAGGGTTCAAGAAAGCAACTATACTCCAATAAAAATAAAAGAAAAAAAGAACAAGGGTGCAGGAAGCCAGGTCCAGCGGTTCAAAGCCAAACTATAGTGTTTATTTAGCCGTAAGTCTTCTCTGCCTCTAGTATCGTATCTGGAAAAGAGGGATCATATTTACAGGGTTGTTTCGAAGGTTAAATAAAATAATATGTGTGAAGCACCAGGTACAAGGCTAGATCATAGTAGACACTCATATATGTTAGTTATAATTATAAAGAAGAAACGGATTCAGAACTCATTAACTAGGAGCCCCAGTGCCTTTCTCAGCTTGGAGTTAAAATAGTCAATCCTATTCTTCAGAAGCGGCATCCGGCCAAACCTGGAGCCATGGAGTTCACAAACTTTAATAATTACTCCAGCAAAAATTAGCACCAACCCTCTAGGCTGGGCCATCAGATGTCATACTAAACAAACTCTCTCCACTGTTACCATTCTGCATTCATGCTGTTTAATTGTCTTTGTTCAATTTATTTCTCATTAAGCACACTTAAATCATCCCAGGTGCCCACTTACTGTCAGTAGACTATCAGAAGATGCTGTTCTGCCAATGCCATCATAATGCTGAGTACCATGGGTTCCTCTGGAAATGGAGAGACACCCTCCAAGCTGAACTTGGGATGCCAGGCATTTGTATTTAAACAACATATGCACATACTTGTGTGCCTGTGTGCGTGCTCATTCACTAAGTCATGCCTCATTCTTTGCAACAACAAGGACAGTAGCCCACCAGGCTCCTCTGTCATGGGATTTCCCAGGCAAGAATACTGCAGTGGGTTGCTATTTCCTCTCCAAGGGATCTTTCCGAACCAGAGATCAAACCCTCATCTCCTGCCCTGGCAAGCAGATCCTTTACTATCTGAGCTACCAGGGAAGCCCATGCAGATACTTAGCAGCCATTTACCTAGAAGCAAAATAATCATCACACAGTGCCTGAGCCACAGCTGACCTCAGCCTGTGGAAGCATGCCCTGGGGTGCCTCGCATAGCACAGATTCTCTTATCCTGGTCCTCTGCTCCGTGGATGTCAGAGAATCTGAAGCCACCGTGCTGAGGTCGCTTTCAGGAATGAACCTCAGACCCAGATGCCTCATGGGCCCTGAGCCAGAACCAGAAAGACCTGCCCCAGTGAGGGCTGGGCTGGGGAGGCCTGCACGGCGACTTGCCCTCAAGCCTCCTTATGCCGCTTGTTTCCTGCTCATCCTCCAGCACCCCAGAGTCTTCCGGGATGCCCAGGGCCAGCTCAGCTGTCCTTGCTCCCACCCTCTTGCTTCACAGCACTGACCACAGTTTCTATAGTGGAAAATCCTGTTTTTCAAACTACAGAAACATCCAGACAATGCAGCTGCTTTAAAAGAGCATTTTTAATTATCATATTTTTTTAAGTCAAGCCATAATATTAATAAAAAAAAATAATAGGATTGACTGTCTTTCTTTTCCTCCCCATGCTTTCAGAGCCATAAACAGGTCCCATGACAGCCCCAAGGCCAAGAGGAAGTTCAAAAGTGGTAAAGCAGGGTAGGATGAGGGTTGCCCTTCTGCTCTGCAATCCATGTGCTCAGAGCTCAGGTGTCTCTGCAGGGCTCCCCAGAACCAGACACTCAGGAAAGAACACTGAATCACTGTCACGCCCGCTTTCAGGTGCTGGGGCTGTAGGCTGACGCGGCCCTTTTCTCACCATAAATCCTTCTGTGAGAGTCCTGATGCATGAAACCCCAAGAAGGGCTGTTGGATGGAAGCTACCCTCATTACCATACCACCTCCACCTCTGTTCCAAAGAGGACATGCCAGTTAGGACCCTGAGACTAACTGGTGCGTTGGTCAGCAGCTCAGGCTCAGGCCGCGCAGCTGCCCTTGGCTCAGTGTTAGACTCTCTAGTGACCTCCCACTGCACTGTACCTTCCTGCCCCGGAGCCAGTCCCCCTTCACAGCCTTGGTTGGACATACGGCTTTCTTCTCATTCCCAGCCAACACGTCTGATGCCCACAGGAAAATGAGTCACCAGCAAGGAAAGGCCTATGAGTCACAGCTGTGCATTTTAGTAGCTGTGGTTGCTCTGGGCTTCCTGAGAGCAGTCCGCCTGCCAGGAGGCATCAGTGAATCAGTCAGCAGGAGGGAAGGAGTGGGAGTAACAAGTAGGACTCAGCATGCAGGAACAGGCATCCGGGAGGGGCTGAGTCTCCTCCAAGGTCAAAAGGCCTCAGTCACTAAGGAACCTTCAATAAATGGATAGAGTTGGTCCAGTCTGCGTGTGTGAATTTCCCCACCAATGACTTCTCTTCCCTTGGGAATAGAGACAAGAAACCAAGTCCACATGACTAAATTTCAGAGTTTGTAGAGTGTTTGTGCTGATGAAGGAAGAAATAATTGTGCTCTTTGGCAGATTCTAGATATAGGACAATTGTAATGTTATTAAACTTGACTTCTTAAGGTAAAACGGTGAATAATTAATTTGACACATCAGTTGCTTCCAAAAAATGCCAGTAGCAAAAAATCACTAAGCTAATTTGCTGGCCTACTGCCAAGAGTCTATGAAGAGAGATCCTACCGTGGCTCGTACCCGGCTTCCCTCAGTGACTACATGAAGGCCCAGTCTCCCCAGGTACCTGTTATCCCCCCAGCTTCCATACTTGGCATACCTCCTGCCTCCTCTGACCTCATCTCCACCCCCTGCCCCACACTACATGCACCCCTTTCTCTGCATCCTTATCAGCCATCCCAGCTGTATCTGCTTTTGTCCTCTCTCCTCTAGTCCACAGTGATGGAAATGTCTCCCCTCTAAGCCCACTTCTGCTCCAGCCCCATCCCTCTCAAACATTCAAGGTCAGCCTTCTTTCCGTTGACCTTTCTCATCCATCCTCCACCGATCCCTGTCTCTCTTCCACAAGCCCACTGGCACACGGGCATCCAGTATCTTCAGTCTTTAATTAAACCTTCCAGGCAACTTTCTCCACTAGCTACTGTCCCAATATTCTGTTCCTTTTCCTAGGAAAACCTCTTGGATGACCTACACACCTCTTTCCACTTCCTTATCTCCAATTCCCGCATCAGATCTCCCCCCTGCAACCTGCATCCCTGTCCCCACTGGACCTGTGCCTGTCAAGGACCTGCAGGGCAATATGAGGCTTTCCTCATGTGGCCGGCACATCATCAGCTCAATGGACAGGTATCTGCTCCTTGTTTGTCAGCAGGGTCTGACGCCACTATACCCTGTCTGTTCCTCGACACTCATGATCCCTTAGGTCCCTCGTTTTCCTTTGTGTTGAACCAGCTTCAACTCCTTCAAAAATCACCCCCACCCTGGTTCTCCCACTTCCCCCTGGGCTTATGTCTAAATGTTGGAGCATCTCCAATTAATCAAGTCCTTCACTCTCTCCCAATGGCCTTCCCCGGTGACTCAATGGATACAGAATCCACCTGCAATGCAAGAGACACAGGAGACTCGGGTTTCACCCTGGGTCAGGAAGATTCCCTGGAGGAGGAAATGGAAACCCACTCCATTATTCTTGCCTGGAGAATCCCATGGACAGAGGTCCAGTCGGATGGATTTAAATACCTGTGCTGATGACTGAAATATACATCTCAGGCCCCATCTCTTATGTATCCAAATGCCCACCAGATCTCTTCACTGTAGCTCCCAAGAGGCATTCAGATTTTATGCCAGACCAGAACCTTTGATTTTCTCCCTTCTCCCTAAAACTTCCTCTCCTCCCATCCTCCCCATCTGAGGAAATGACATTCCCCTCTACCCAAAGGCTCAGACCCAACACCTAGGGCTCCTTCTCGGTTCTGCTCTTTCCTCCACCCTCTAGGTTCGATCCCTCATTAAGCATTTCTCTCTGCCTTCAAAATACATCCCCTTCCAGGAAACCTCTTCCCTGATACCTCATTCCAGGCCATAATCATTTATCTTTTTGACCTCTAGATAACTTCTTAATCAATGCCCCTTCTCTACTCTTGCCTTCTGCCCCCTAAAGACCATGCCCAACATAGCAACCACAACTTTCTATTTAAAATCTCCAATCAGGAATTTCCCTGGTGGTCCAAGGCAGGGGGCCTGAGTTCAATCCCTGGTCAGGGAACTAGATCCTACATGCTGCAAGTAAGAGTTTGCATGCCACAACTAAGACGCCTCAGTGCAGCCAAATAAATTTTTAGAAATTAAAAAAATATGTATCTAATCAGTTCAAGTCATTCCTCCTCTGAAAACTCTAGGGGGCAGTTTCTCAGAGTAATCTGGGAAGTTGGGATTCTGGGCTAGTCCTAAGTTTGGCTCAAATAAAACTCTTTTATATTATTGATTATTTTCATCAACAGCACCAAGCAGAGCTTCTGGAAGCCACGCTTGGTGGCTGGAACTACTCTTTCCTTAAGGCAAGGAACTCAGCATGTGGGTGACTAACACACCTCCCCCTGGGTGTGGGGATGTTACAGCAGGCTACATTTTATCGCCTCACACTGACCACACCCATAAGCACACACACCTACCTTGACGCTGTCTCCAGGAAAAATCCCCGTGAAAGGGAGGCAAAGCCCCCAATTTGCCCTCCTTCCCAGTGGATGGCAAACACTTCGGGAAGAGCTCAAACGAGGGGACTCAGCCAGCTGCACGATGCACACCCACACTGCGGGCGCTTGGGAAAGCAATATTCCTTAGGACAATTCAGCTTTGCCCACTGGTGGCAAAGGGCGGCCAGCACCCCATACTCAGCCTCCCTCCAGGATAAAGGAAATCAAAGCGGAAATGTTTGGAAGGGTCAGTATTGGCAGTTTCATTACCTTGAGAACATAAGCCATATTCAGCATCTCACAGCATAGCGACCGAGCCAGATCTTGGGTGTTGTTTAACTGCTAAGTCGTGTCTGACTCTTTCGTGACCCCATGGACGGTAGCCCGTGAGGCTCCTCTGTCCATGCTATTTCCCAGGCAAGAATACTGGAGCGGGTTGCCATTTCCTCCTCCAAGGGATCTTCCTGACCCAGGGATCAAACCCAGGTCTCCTGCATTGGCAGGCAGGTTCTTTACCACTGAGCCACCAGGGAAGCCCAGATGTTTGGCAAGACACACCAAAATGTTAGTTTTAGAAATCCAAACATATATTGCAGATATCAACTGTGTTTATGACTAATCTGAAGTGGGCGGGAGGAGGCAAAGGGAGAAGGAAGAGGAGGAGAAAAACTAAAAACGCAAACAAACACAGCATGCCAAAAGTCTGCAACCAGTTAGAGGTTAGGAAGGGTCTCACAATTAGCCACACAGAGCACGGCTCTCAGTACCTGCAGAGGCTCAGGGTTGGGAGGCCACAGGATGACGTTATTCAAGCCAGAGTCCTCTTGCTGAAAGCAAAGTGTCTTGCTGTTAGGATGGGCCACAGTGAATGGTAATCCTCCCAAGAACCAGAGAGAGACCCTACCTTGCTGGAGGCGCTCCCACCTTGCCCACCGCTACCCAGGGGAAGTTAGACAACAGAAGGACCTGCAGCCCGAGGGTGTCTGAAGGAGGCAAGGACTAGGCAGGACTAGGAAGACCCATCTCTCATCCATTGCACTGGTGATGCTGCTGGTCCTTAATCTGTGAAGAGAGGTTCATCCAGACCTGCGTCTTTCCCTCCAGGAGTTCACTTGTAAGCAGGATACAGGCACCTCCAAGTGCATCTTCACAGAGAAAAAGCTTCTGAGAGAGAGGACTGCGAGCAAGGGTGGGATGGGAGAGGGTGTGGAGGCAGAGGAACTAGTTTGGAGGTGTTTGCAGTGACCCAGTTATGAGGATATACAGTTGTGACGACGGGAATGGAGAGGAAAAAGGGTGTTAGAAGGCAGGACTTCTAATACGTACTATATGGATGTATGACATTCATGATATGTATGTATATACATATACACACATGTATGTATGATATACATATACATGATATACACATATATATACATGTATACCTATACATGTATGTGTATGATATACATGTATATGTGTGTGTGCGCACATGTATATCCATGTGTATTCTAACACATGGATCTATGCTACATTTTTTGTCTTTTGAGAAAGTATTCTAAGCTACACTGATGGGACTGTCATTGCCCTGGAGCCACCTTTCCCCATCAGGCATGGGGACATGACTCAGGCTGTCCCACATTCCAGAACACAGCGATTGGTCCCAGCCGGAGAGGGATCAGGGCCCATCAGATTCCTTGGAGAGAGCTGATCAGAGGCTGGACCATTAGCTGGAAGAAGCATGGAGCTGCCTATGGGGCTGGGGGCACCTCCCTGAGGACTAGGGCGTCAGAGAGGAAAGTAGAGCAAAATCCAGAGAGGAAAGATCGCCAGTGACATCTTCTGAAGCCCAGTGACTGCTGCAGCTAGACCCTCTCTGAGGACTTCTCGGTTCTTTAGGACAGATGAGCCCCTGCTCTGCATGTGGCCGCTGGAGATGGGCTTCTGTCTCTCACAACCCAAAACAGTCCTGATTAAACAGAAATTTGGAAAACTCAACAGCCAGCCCACTAATCAATCAATCACAGGGTGATGTATTAAAGGCAGAGAATGGGGATGGGTGGAGTTAAAGGTGACTCCCAGGTTTCTGTCTTGAATGGTAGGATAGGTCATGGTACCCAAGAGAGAGAATGCGGAGGGGAGGACCAGGGAAGGAAGCCGAGCTCAGGTTTAAAGAGCTGGGGGTGACTGTGAGTCATCCACACAGAGGCATCCAGGCGACGGTGGAAAGATGGGACTGGAGCTTCTGCCCCTTGGGGGACCCTGAGCTCTGAAGCCAAATGTATTTGTGCTTAATTTCTATTTGTTTCTGCCAGGAAGGCAAGCCTTGTTCTGATCCTGGAGTCCTAAAGGCAACCCATGATGCTCCACTGGGTCATGCTTGGCTGAGGTTGGAAATGTAAAAAATTGTGGTGCCAGAAAAACATCTCCCGTCTGCTCCAGGAAGGTGGGCTGTGGGGAGGGAGCCTGGGGTTGGGAGCTGGCAGGAGATGAGGAGTGTAGGTGAAGAGTCTTCAAACCTCTGAGCATTTTTACCCCTAATCAGTAACAATCTAAGACACTAAAATAGTCACTGTTTGCAGAAATATAGTGAGATGGGCCCTCATATCCTGTTGAGAGACATATAAATTGTCATCACCTTTCTAGAAAGCGCTTTGTATAGAGATACAGCTATAGGTATAGCTATTAATATATAGCAAGAACCTTTCAAAAATACCCTCCATTTGTTGCACCAGTTCCATTTCTATGTATCTATTATAAATAAACCAGTCTTCAATTCTGGACAGTGAGGTTTAGTATAGCTAATGGAGAGAAAATATAAGCTACTTTAACTCTGTCTATATTCAAGTAGAAATTCTCAGTTTAGGGAAAAAGCACTAACTCTAAAAGGAAAAACTGATCTATTGTACTTCTTAAAAGCTTCTCTGTAAGAGAACTTGGTAAGAGGATGAAAAGACAAGCTACCAATAGGAGAAAATATCTGCAAACCACAATTTGAAAAAGGATCAGTATCTAGACATTATAAAAATTCTCAAAACTCCACAGTAAGAAAAATCCAGTTAGGAAATAGGCAAAAGACACAGATATTTCACCAAAGTGAGTAAACAGATGGTAATAAGCACGTAAAAGATGTTCAACATCATCTGTCATCAGGGAAATGCAAATTAAAAGCATAATGAGATATCACAACAGACACATCAGAATGTCACCACCAAACAGTGACAATACCAGTTGATGGCCAGAATGCAGAGAACTGGTCACATAGACACTGCTGGTGGGAATGTAAAGTGATTCAGGGCTTCTAGCAGACGGTCTGGTGGTTCCTTATAAAACTATACACGTACTTACCACGTGACCAAGCAGCTGTACTCTTAGGCTTTATGTCCGAGAAATGAAAACTTATGTTCACCAAAAAAACAAAACCCTGTCTACAAATGTCCATATCAGCTTTATTTGTAGTAGCCCCAAACTGGAAACAACCCAGATGTCCTTCACTAAGTGACGGTTTCAACGAACGGTAGCAGGGAATGCTCCCCAGCAAAGAAAAGAATGGACTACTGACATACACGACAATCTGGATGAATCTCCAGGAAATCATGCTGAGTGAAAAAAGCCAATTCCAGAAGGTCGCTTACTGTGTGGTTCCTCTTATGTAACATGGTATAACATTCTCTAGCTCATCTCTATAGAGATAGAGAACAAATTAGAAATTGCCAGAGGTTAGGAATAGGGCCCCAGGGGAGGTGGATGTGGCTCTAAGGGCAACAAAAGAAATTCTGCCTCTGGAAATATTCTGTATCTAGATGGTGGCAATGTCTGTATCGGGCTTGTGAGTCTGTACTCTAGTTCTGTAAAATATTGCCCTTGGGGTAAACTAGGTAGAGGGGTACCAGGGATCTCTCTGTATTATTTCTTTTTTAAAAAAAAATTTTTTTTAAGATTTTTTTTTTTTTTAATGTGGAACTCTTTTTTTAAAGTCGTTATTGAATTTGTCACAATATTGTTTCTGCTTTCTGTTTTGGTTTTCTGGTCACCAGGCATGTGGGATCTTGGCTCCCCAACCAAGGATCAAACCTGTACCCCCTGCATTGGAAGGCAGAGTCTTAACCACTGGATCACCAGGGAAGTACCTCTTTGTATTATATCTTACAACATCATGTCAATCCACCATTCTCTCAACAACAAAAAAGTTTAATTTTAAAAACTGCAAGATTTTTAGCAAAAAACACAGGCTTCTGCCTTCTCTTGAAGGCACAGGAAGGTCTTGTAACACCGGGCCCACATTCCCACTTGGCAACCTCTGCTGGAGTTGATGGCGGCGCTCTCTTTTAGACAACGGAACAGAAGCCCCGGTTTGCTACAGTCCCCAGCTCTCCCTACTGCCCCCCTCCAGCCATTTAACACCATCACTGTTTCTTCTCTGCCCCTAAAGACTGAAGTTGGCCACCTTTTCATTTCTTTTTTTAGGGACTTCCCGGGTGATCCAGTGCCTGAGACTCTGTGCTCCCAATTCAGGGGGTCTGGGTTCGATTTCTGTTCCAGGAACTAGATCCCACTAGGAGTTAACATGCCCAACTAAGAGTTGGCATGCCACAACTAAAGATCCTGTGCGACACAACTGGGACCCAGCACAGCCAAGTAAGTAAATAAATATTATCTTTTTACTTTTTTTTTTTTGGCTGCACTGGGCGCTGCTTAAAGGATCTCAGTTCCCAGACCAAGGACTGAACCCCAGCTACAGCGGTGAAAGCCCAGAATGCTACCCACTAGGTCAAAAGGAAACTCTCCACCTTTTCTTTTGATTATTCCTGTTTTCCTGCGTGAGAAAAGATAGTAGGGAAGAAAAAAAGCTAAGGGAAAATGAATTGCCCAAGGGTGGCTTTTAGGTCCAATTTTCTCATCCAAAAGACTCTGTACTATTAATCCAAGATTTCCATTGTGTGTCAGATCAATGGGAAAGTGTTTCCCTAATTTTGTTCACCAGGGCATTGAATTACAGCTCTCAAACTTAAGATAAAATCTGTATTTATTTTAATATCCCAATATTATGCACAACTAAGCAAAGTCTATTCCTCAATTTTGAAAACCTTACCTAACATGGAAATGATAGTTCACATTTAATCTGCTCTACATTGATAGATTTTAAAACTTTTTCCAGATCTTAAGTTTTTTTTTTTTTTTTTTTTTTGTGGCAGGGGGCTGGGGAGGCTGTGGTAGGGGAGTGTGGAAATGATTTTATTTTAACCTATGATATATCCATGTAGGTTAGTGGATGGGGGAGGGGTAAAATCCAGGGGGGGGAACATGAGCCAAACTCTCCTATGTCAATTTTAAAAGCATAGAATAAGAAGTAAAACTAGTTTTTATATAATTTATAAAATCAGGGCTAGACTTACTACAAAGGGCTTCCCTGGTAGCTCAGATGGTAAAGAATCTGCCTGAAGTATGGGAGACCCAGGTTGGATGCTTGGGTCAGGAAGATCCCCTGGAGAAGGAAATGGCAACCCACTGCAGTATTCTCACCTGGAGAATCCAATGGACAGAGGAACCTGGTGGGGAGCTACAGTCCATGGGGTTGCAAAGACTCAGACATGACTGAGCTGACTGAGTGACTAACATACACTTAATACGAAACTTCTGAAAATGGAATGAGAAACACCTACACGAATACAGAGAGGAGAGGAGACGGGCAGAGAGGAGATGCTGCAAATGTCTAGTCAGTGTCACTCAAGAGCCCGGCGCAGGTCAAGGGGAAACCCCGTGACACCCACCTGGTTGCCTGAGGAGCTGTTCTCGTTGCCCATGACGACTCAGGGTGCTCAGCGTCCCTCCGGATTTGATTAGTGCCGACTGGAAGAAACGAAAGGGTATGTACATCTGTAAAACTGAAGGAGGTCTGGGGCTTTTTTCTGCCTACTCATCTCCCCGAACTTAAAAACCAGATGATGGGGAGTGTTTATCTCTAGAGTCACATCATGGAAAACTGCATTTGAAGGGTTTTCCTTTGTGAAGTGCCACCCAGCCGTCTTTCCCAGTACAGGCTGGTGTTTAACTCCCACCCACGGTTGGCAGACACTTCTGAAAGACGAGTTTGTTACTGAGTCTCTGACTTAACGCCAATGTACACATATACGGATATATACAAATGGAGTGGCAAAAGGGGCTGGTGTGCCAAGGAGAGCGTGAGACACGCCCTGTCAGAGTGTTTTCTGTTTCCAATTGTGTTCGGTTTGGAAATCCAGAGCGTGGCTGGGGTCCCACCATCGGGGACAGCAGAGCTGGGTGCCTAACATTAGCAGGCGTGAAATCCACTGCTCCTCGGGAACATGTGGTTTTGATATTTTTTACTCTAAACACTTGTTTCAGCAAATCAGTTTCACTTCTGCACATATTTCTCTGAAGGCAGCATGGTTTTCTTGCTGAGGAAAATGGGTTGTTGTAGCCAGACAGTGAATAAATAATCATGAAAGGCGGCTTGCTGCCCGGACACCCAGAGTCACTGCATCGGGCTCACTTGATGACACTGCTTATTAATCATCGTCGTAACGAAGGTGCTTCCCACACAGCCTCGGAGAAGCCCGCGGAGAAACCCAGGATGTCTGCTGACATCACCCAACAGACTTCCAGCTCTGAGACCCCATAACAGAAGCAGGAGTGGGACTGTTTGTTCACGTTTCCAGGTGGAGAAACCAAGTTACAGAAAGCTTTTAAAATTACAGACTTTTCAATACATGCATCCCTGTGTTCATAGCAGCACTATTCACAATAGCCAAGCCATGGAAGCCACCTAAGTGTCCCTTGACAGATGACTGGATAAAGAAGATGTGGTACTTTATACATAATGGAATACTACTCAATCATAAAAAAAAGAATAAAATAACGCCATTTGCAGTAATATGGCTACTAGGTAAGCTTTTATATATAGAACAGATAAACAACAAGGTCCTACTATAAAGCACAGAGACCTATATTCAATGTCCTATGATAAACCATAATGGAAAATAATATTCTAAAAAAGAATGTGTATATGTATGTATTGGCTTCCCTAGTGGCTCAGTGGTAAAAAATCTGCCTGCCAATGCAGGTGATGTGGGTTCGATCCCTGGGTTGGGAAGATCCCCTGGAGAAGAAAATAGCAACCCATTCCAGTATTCTTGCCTTGGAAATCCCATGGACAGAAGAGCCTAGCAGGCTACAGTCCATGGGGTGCAAAAGAGTTAGACACAGTTTAGCGACTAAACAACAACATATGTGTGTGTGTGTGTGTGTGTGTGTGTGTATCTGAATCACTTGGCTATGCAGCAGTAACTAACAACATTGTATTTTTTTTTTTAATAAAATAAATGTCTTTAAAAAATTTTTTGTTTTTATTTTTGGCTGCACCATGTGGCATGCAGGAGCCTACTTCCCCAACCAGTGATCAAACATTGGGAGCACCGAGTCTCAAATCACTGGACTGCCCAGGGAACCCCCACCATATCATTGTATTAAATCAACTATACTTCAATAAATAAATAAATTAAACTACAGACTTTTTGAGCTGGGGCCTTCAGATCAGATCAGTCGCTCAGTCGTGTCCGACTCTTTGCGACTCCATGAATCGCAGCTTGCCAAGCCTCCCTGTCCATCACCAACTCCCGGAGTTCACTCAAACTCACGTCCATCGAGTCAGTGATGCCATCCAGCCATCTCATCCTCCGTTGTCCCTTTCTCCTCCTGCCCCCAATCCCTCCCAGCATCAGAGTCTTTTCCAATGAGTCAACCCTTCGCATGAGGTGGCCAAAGGACTGGAGTTTCAGCTTTAGCATCATTCCCTCCAAAGAAATCCCAGGACTGATCTCCTTCAGAATGGACTGGTTGGATCTCCTTGCAGTCCAAGGGACTCTCCAGAGTCTTCTCCAACACCACAGTTCAAAAGCATCAATTCTTCGGCACTCAGCCTTCTTCACAGTCCAACTCTCACATCCATACATGACCACGGGAAAAACCAAAGCCTTGACTAGACGGACCTTTGTTGGCAAAGTAATGTCTCTGCTTTTGAATATGCTATCTAGGTTGGTCATAACTTTCCTTCCAAGGAGTAAGCGTCTTTTAATTTCATGGCTGCAGTCACCGTCTGTAGTGATTATGGAGCCCAGAAAAATAAAGTCTGACACTGTTTCCATTGTTTCCCCATCTATTTCCCATGAACTGGAGGGACCGGATGCCATGATCTTCATTTTCTGAATGTTGAGCTTTAAGCCAACTTTTTCACTCTCTACTTTCACTTTCATCAAGAGGCTTTTTAGTTCCTCTTCACTTTCTGCCTTAGAGATCACCAATTTAATCCAGTGGGAAAACAGGCTGCAGAGAAGGCCAGGCATTTGCCGAAGACCCAGATGGAGAAGCCAAAGCTGGAAACAGACCCCAGTCTCCTTCCTTCTGATTCAAGATTCTTCCATGGCAGGATGGCTCAGCGATGGACTTACTCAAAATAAAACATGTCCATCGATTTGCTTAGCCATTCAACCAACATTAAGTGAGTAGCTACCACATACTATGTGTAATTAACAGTCCCAGGAAAATAAAATATAAATTTTTGAACAAGTCCAGTTAGAAAGCCCCCAAGAGAATGGATACATGTATATGCATGGCTGAGTCCCTTTACTGTCCACCTGAAACTATCACAACCTTGTTAACTGGCTATACTCCAACATAAAAAGTTTTTCAAAAAATTAAATACAATGCCCCAAACAGAGAAAATTATGAGTGGCATCACTGTAATGATCAACTCTGTCCCTCCTAACTCTTTAATCAAAAAGTTGCAATTGCTCAATCCTTTTTTGCCATTTGCTGTTTATAAGATGGACCAAAAAAAGGAAGCATATGCTCACTTATAGAATGTAAAATGTTCATTTATTTAAAATCAATCACTTCAGTTTATCTTTTCTATTCATTTTCAAAATGATGCCTCCCTAGGAAACAATGGTGAGTGTTAAAATCACTGCACCCTTCTCCATTAAAATAACTTCCTTGCACCTGCCAGGCCAAACCACACACAGCTGGAATTACACATGATTTGATGCAACATTCATTTTTCAAACTCATTCACCAAATAAAATTCAATCAATTTTCTTAAGAATCAGAACATCTAAATTAGGTTTTCACTTTTTCAAATTTTTATTGGAGTACAATTGCTTTACAATGTTGTGTGAGTTTCTACCCTACAGCAAAGTGAATCAGCTGGACATATTCATTTATCTCCTCTTTTTTAGATTTCTTTCCCATGTAGGCCACCACAGAGCACTGTGTAGAGTTCCCTGTGCTATACAGCAGGTTCTCATTACTTATCTATTGAACTAGATTTTTTAAACTAGCTTTTAAAAAGGCCTCTGGCTCAGTGTAAATTTCAAAACCTCCTGGAGGGAAGCCTGACTGTGTCTGGAAGTCTCTCCCAGTGACCTCTAGAACTGCCCCACGTTGGGCTTCCCCAAGACCAGAGGGGTAAGTACCACTCTGCCATCTACTTACGGTCGGGGATAGTCTGTTGACTTTGGAGGCCGAGGCCCACGGAAAGTCTGCGTGTCAGCAACTGGACTTTCTCTTCCTCCATTCAGAAGCGGTGAGGTCTAAGCAGAGGCGCTGACCCACCTAAAGCCGTCGGGCAAGCAGCCCAGTCTCCACCCACGACGCTGACACAAACCAGCTGCACCCCATACCTGGGCAGAGCCTGCTAGCTGCGCAGTGAATACACAGACATCAGCATTTCCCAGCCCATTGAGGCTGGCCTTTCATGAGGAGGATTTTCCCCGTTTGTACATGAGCTGGGCTCCTTTCAGCAAAGGCTTATCTAAACCAACACTGGCCCCTGTGATCTGATTGGCTGCACCTAGGGGAGCAGGGCTGCCCTGCCCCGGGAGCAGGGGCACCATGAGTCACTCTCGCGTCCTTACGGTTCAGAGACGGGGCCAAACCTTTCCTTCTAGAAAATGCTCCAAGGGCTTCCTGTTTGCACCTGGGAAAATTCCACCGTAAATAACGTGGAAAGACAAAGAAAACTTGTGGAAACAGGATGACGCCAGAAGTCTGGCACCTGTTTATGGTGTGATGCGTGCAGAATGTACTTACCCAGGCGTGGCTTGAGTTTCAACAAGTGAAGTTGTAAAAAGCCCAGACTGCGGGTAGGCAGACCTGTCCACCCAAGAAGGAGGGGGCTCTGCAGCCCGAGGGTGGGGCTGGAGATGGGCGGGCCCCCGAAGACCCTTGTGTCCGGCAGCTTCCTTCCTCCCCCGGATTCCAGTGATTAACAATCAGCCACTTATTTGCATGAATGCAGCCAATTTTAACATATAATATGCATATATTTTTTGTAGTGGCCGACTTTCATTCATTCTGCAGAAAACCCTTACTTCTGTCCCCACTGTGTGACTACTCCAGGGAAACAAGTCAGCATTTCATCAAAGGTTTCCTGGAGACCAGGTGTCAACAAACTCAGAGGAGTGTCAGGACCTCCTTGGAGGGGAAAGCTGGATGTGGAGGGGGATCTCAGGGCCCCACTTCTGGTTCAAACAGAGCAGAAGTGTGTATGTTTCAGCAGGCAATGGATAAGTGAGTTGAGATCGATCCATACAGTGGAATATTATTCAGCCATAAAAAGGAATAAAATTCTGACACATGCTGTAACTTGGACAAACCTTGAAATTGGTATGTTAAATGAAAGCAACCAGACACAAAAGGTCACATATTATGTGACTTTTTTTGACATGAAATGTCCAGAATAGGTAAATCCAGAGAGGCAGATACAAGCATTGTGAATGTATCAAATGCCACTTAATTGCTCACTTTAAAATAGTTAATCCATTTGCAGCAACATGGATGGACCTAGAGATTATCATACTAAGTGAGGTCAGCCAGACAGAGACAAATATATGATATCATTTATATGTGGAATCTAATAAAAATGATACTAAGTAACTTTTTATAAAGCAGAGATAGGGACTTCTATGGAGATCTGGTGGTTAAGATGCTACACTTCCATTGCAGGGGTGGTGGGCAGGGTTTGATCTCTGGTCAGGGAACTAAGATCCCACATGTGCTGTGCAGATTAATGTATATACCCTACTGTATACAAAATAGATAACTAATAAGGACCTACTGTATAACACAGGGAACTCTACCCAGTATTCTGTAACAACCTATATGGGAACAGAATCTGAAAAAGAATGGGTAACTCACTTCGCTGTACACCTTAGATTAACACAACATTGCGAATCAACTATATTCTAATAATAATAAAATAAAATGGTTAATTTTGTGTCATGTGAATTTCACCTCAATTTTTAAAAGTAAATGTGTTTCATATCTTGAGATTCTGCATAAGATATTGCTTGAAAAAAATAAATCTACTACTGGGGGAAAATTTTGCAAATGATTGCTTTTGGGTTTACTAATACTAGAATTCCATAAAATTGAGAATTCAAGGGATAAAAAACAAGAACATTGGCCTACCCTCATCCCCCACTCCCATCAAAAAGTCAAAAGAGAATTCTTCTAGGGAATAGGAACTTTTTAAGCAAAATATCTTAGATGAACCCATAGGGAATGAAGAAAGGTCCCAAGCAAGTCTCCAGCAGGTGAGTAAACATAGCAAAACCCTGATAAAGAGAAGGAGGGAATGGGGGGCTCCCTCCCAAGTAGAGGGGTGAAAGGCAGAGAGAAGATGGCCAACCCAAATGGCAGAGCCCAGTAAAGACCGTGAAGGTGGGGGATGTTCGGTATTCAATTTTCAGCTGTGTACACTTCAGCAGGGCAAATCCCCTCCAGGAACCACTCCCTCAGTCAACTCTGCAGCCTCATCTGTTGCTGTGACCACCACTAGCCCCTGGGCCACGGCTACCGGACATTAAGCATCGTCGTTGACAGCTGTCTCACTGCTGTTGTCCTGACCACCACCAGGCATCAGAGTCACTGCCACTGGGGAAGAGAGTGAAGGAGTAGACAGACTTTTCAGCTTCTATCCCAGGAACCAGTGCTCAGCCTCTTAAAAAGATAGATTTTCCAGACACAGGGGATGGACGCAGAGGCAGGGCACCATGGATTCCAGTGTACCTTCATTCCTTAGCCATGACCCCTTTTCAAGGCAATACTCTGATGGAACCCCAACACAGTCTTATCAAAGTCTATACGTGTTCATAGCTGATCAGCTTCCCTCTCTTTGTGCTGTTTTCTTCCAAGCTGGACATTCAGCAACTGACCAGTCTTCACTTCCTGGCACAGATGGCGAAAGGCTCATGTATGTGAGCTCCGTCATCTGTCTCTGGGACAACCTGCCTTTGGAGGCAGGATAAGGTTGTGATTATGAACAAGTCCCTGGAGCCAGAGCACTGCCCAGGGAACACCAACTCCACCATGTACCTGATGTATGCTGCTGCTGCTGCTGCTAAGTCGCTTCAGTCATGTCCGACTCTGTGTGACCCCATAGACAGAAGCCCACCAGGCTCCCCCGTCCCTGGGATTATCCAGGTAAGAACACTGGAGTGGGTTGCCATTTCCTTCTCCAATGCATGAAAGTGAAAAGTGAAAGTGAAGTCGCTCAGTCTTGTCCAACTCCTAGCGACCCCATGGACTGCAGCCTACCAGGCTCCTCCATCCATGGAGTTTTCCAGGCAAGAGTACTGGAGTGGGATGCCATTGCCTTCTGCTGGCAAATTGTTTAACTTCTCTGTGCTCAGCTTTTCCATCTCTAAAATGGGAATCATAACAATTCGTCCCTCATGACTATGGTGAGATATGTTCCATAAAGCTCTTGCAATAGATTAAGCACTTGATAAATTGTTGGCTATTATACTATTACTGGCAGTGGGTTTCTTTGGAGCCCCCAACAGGCAAATCCCACAGCGAAACAAAGCTTATGCTGTCTTCTTTTTTATCCCTTCAGAAAAGTCACGAATTCAGGTGTTACTAACTAGAAATTGGTATATCAGCTAAACTGACGCATGCATTAAGAGACAAATGTTGATGAAGACTATGTATAACATAGGCCAATGAGAAGTACATGGTTTCAAGAACATTGACAAAGCAATTGACATTGAAATATTTACTGGGCAAGTGACACGTCGTTCCAATTCTGTCCCTCTATATGATCATCGCTAGGTGCCCGATGGTAATCTAACTAGAGTTACTCTATGTCCCTGGATGAATGTAACTGCACATGTTCAAGAATGATCCACAGTTTAGGTTTCTAACTGATTCAAGGCAGCTCGCCACAAGCAAGACTGAATTCACAAAGGTTTCTTCTACCCACCTAATCTCCTGTAGATTCAAATATAAACTTTGTTTTAAAAGATAGTTGTTTGCAAGAATTTTTATTTTTCGACTGGTGTATGGATTGGTGTCACATCATCTCAGCTGCAAATATAAACCAGGACAGCCTTTTTTCCCTTTTTTAAAAAGACATTTATTTGGCTGTGTCAGGTCTTAGTTGTGGCATGAGGGATCTAGTTTCCCCACCAGGGATCAAACTCCTGCATTGGAAATGTAGAATCCCAACCACTGGACCACCAGGGAAGTCCCAAATCAGGACTGTCTTCAGTTCATTCACTCAGTTCCTCATCTATTTAATAAATACTGAGCTCTTTCTACATGCTAAGCACTGAGGTGCTTATGTTCCCCTGCACGTACAGCAGAACTATTAATAGGAGGCAGGTATATTCTTTCTGTATGGATCAACAGTTGAAGTCCAGGAGAGAGTAAGAGGAAGAATGGAGTCTGGTTGGCCCCAACCCCAGTATTCAATGAACAATGTAGTGCGGTCACCCTGGAAGATTTTCACCTAGAGTCCAAAGGTAACTAACTGCCTTTATTGCTCACTTATTTATTTCTGTAGCAGAACATGGAGTTTCCAGCTGTTGTCCACTGAAGCTTCTTGGAAAGGCCCCAGCTTATGAATTCCGCCCACTAATCTGGAGGAGGGTAGAAGGTCAAGTTTGGGCTGGTGATGAACAATCATGTCTGGGGTAGCCTAGCGGGGGTGGGTAGCCAGAAGCATTGCTGAGAGAAGCCAAGAGCATCACTGGGGAAATGGGACTTGGAGTCAAGTCCAATAGAGGAGGGGATGAAGCCAGGAGAACCAGCACGGCAGCTAACCTGTGCAGAGCAGAATGGGGGTGGAGGACTCGGCTCAGAACCCAGATTGTGCTGTCTGGGCTGACCCCCTACTTTATCTGCTGTGGACGGGGTGGGAGGCACAAGGAGTTGGAGAAATGAAGTTGAGATCTTGCAGGCCTGGTTTCATCGATGATAACACCTGGACTCAGAGGTTTTGCAGCCAAACTCCCACTGTCCTGTGAACAATCTACTGGGATGTGTTGATTCATCAATCTCATTGAGTTTTCTGTGCTGGGCTTTTAATTCTCTATTTTAAAAACTCTTTTTTGTGTGTATGGGGGAAAATGTATATATTTTACAGGCTTAATACATTTTGATTCTTCTTCAGCTTTGAATTGTCTCGATTGTTGACCTTGGAGATCACCTTCTCCAACACAGATGAGGAAGTGGAGGCCTAGAGGGTGAAAATGATCTGCCTGTCCTCTCATAGCAAACCTGGGCTGGAACCAGAACTGGACTCAGACCAGGTTTGCTTCCAAGGGGCAGGCTGCCCTGCCAAGTCCTCGGCAGGCTCCAGAGTGGTCTCCAGACCAGCCTAGCAAGATCAGATAGACCCATCTTTCCTGCCTGGCACTGCCTTCTGGGCGCAGTGGCCTCCAGCCATTCGAGCCCTGTGTCAGCCCAGGATGTGGGGGGCCCTGACTGGGAGAGAACGCTTGCTCACTGGCAGCGAGCTCAGATTCACCTGACCCAGCAGCTCCTTTGGCTGCTTGGCAAACCCAGTGACCTCAGCTAGCTGCTGTTCCCACAAATGGCCCCAACTCTCACTCCAGGCAGGCAGCAGCCTCAGCCTCTTCCTCCAGTGGCTGAATTCAGTTCTTCTAAGTCCCTACCTTGCACAGCTGAGCACGGAGCTACTTATAGCTCTGTTATCATGTTCCTGTTTTAATACAAACAAACACCCGTAGCCTGGGAAGGGGATTTATTAATATTAAGAGGCACTGCCTGCTTTCTGCCCTGGCAGAGGCCCTCTCTGAGCACCGCGGACCTGGCTGCTCCAGGGGTTTGAGAGAAATCACAACTCTTCTTCATATCCTCCCTTGGCCTCTTGTCTTCTTCTCTCTCCCATCTTTGAAAGTCAAAGTTGCTCAGTCGCGTCTGACTCTGTGACCATGGAATTCTCAAGGCCAGAATACTGGAATGGGTAGCCTTTCCCTTCTCCAGGGGAATCTTCCCAACCCAGGGATCGAACTCAGGCCTCCTACATTGTGGGCAGATTCTTTACCAGCTGAGCCACCAGGGAAGTCCAAGAATACTGGAGTGGGTAGCCTATCCCTTCTCCAGCGGATCTTCCCGACCCAGGAATCAAACTGGGGTCTCCTGCATTGCAGGTGGACTCTTTACCAACTGAGCTATCAGGGAAGCCCGCCATCTCTGAAGCCACCTGGAAACTTTGATGTGAAAAGTCAAGTCTCACGGAACTTAGAAATCACCTGTTCTCACACCATGGAGATCAGACATAAGACTCTGCTGGTGAGCAGCTGGGCCAGTTATTAAGTTCTTGTTTCTCAGCTCCAAATCAACTCTATTCAGATTCTGGGAGACTCTGAAAACCCCATTTCTGCTTTGCCAACTGCTCTTTGAGAGTCGCTGCCAGGGGAAGGCAGAGCCCAGAGGAGTGAGGCAGAAGTAAGGCACACAACTTCCTGTCTGCCTCCCGCTTCTGGGAGCATCACCCCAAGCTCACCACTTCCCCTCAGCAGCCACAATCCCCTCCCAGGGCAGCAGAGGAGTCCAGTTTTCCCAGCTCTCACAGAGCTAGCCTCACAGACATCAGCTCCAACTGACTGGAAATCCCTCCACAGAGGTCTGAGGTCCCCTTTCGTGGGGCCCCTCTTCCATGCCCCGAAATAATAACCCCTACTTCTCTGTGCTCCCTAAGCCCTAAGTGTGACACCTGCTTCCTGCAGTGGCTGCCTTCCATCATCCCTTAGAGTCTGCCTTTGCTACCTGCCTAGATAGCAATCCTTTATATTATATTCTTGCTGTTGAAATAACTGGAACATTCTGCCTTTTGACTTGACTCTGATATGCTGGCAGAGCTGAGATCAAACCCAAGTCTTCTTTCTCCTGGTTCCGGACTCTCTGTCTTGAAACCCAATAACCATGGGTCCAATTAAGTGAAAAAGTAAAGCGAATTCACTCCATCAGCAGTTCTAACTTTTATGGTGGCTTAGTGCTAAGTTGCAGAGAAGGCAATGGCACCCCACTCTAGTACTCTTGCTTGGCAAATCCCATGGACGGAGGAGCCTGGTAGGCTGAAGTCCATGGGGTCGCTAGGAGTCAGACACGACTGAATGACTTCCCTTTCACTTTTCACTTTCATGCATTGGAGAAGGAAATGGCAACCCACTCCAGTGTTCTTGCCTGGAGAATCCCAGGAACGGGGGAGCCTGGTGGACTGCCATCTCTGGGGTCTCACAGAGTCGGACACGACTGAAGTGACTTGCAGCAGCAGCAGCACTAAGTCGTGTCTGACTCATTGCAACCCCATGGCCTGTAGCCCACCAGGCTCCTCTGTCCATGGGATTTCCCAAGCAAGGATACTGGAATGGGTTGTCATTTCCTTCTCCAGGGGATCTTCCCGACCCAGGGATTGAGCCCAGGTCTCCTGCATTACAGGTGATCTCTTGCATTGCAGGTAGATTCTTTACCAACTGAGCCACCAGGGAGGGAAGCCCTTAGGGAATTGTTTAGGATTCCCCATCACCAACAACGTACTCGAACCCAATTACAACCTGGCCTTTCTGTCATCCAAATGTCAATCTCTATTTCCAGCTATTAGAATTGGGAGGGACTACAGCTCTGGCCTCTAAGGCTCCCAAGCTTTTCACTAAATGGCACATAGAATTTATTGTTGTTTAGTCACTAAGTCGTGTCCGACTCATTTGCAGACCCCATGGACTGCAGCCCAACAGGTTCCTCTGTCCATGGGATTTCCCAGGTAAGAATACTGGAGTGGGTTACCATTTCCTTCTCCAGGGGATCTTTCCGACCCAGGGATCGAACCCGCATCTCCTGCATTGGCGGGTGGATTATTTACCACTGAGCCCCCAGGGAAGCCCCTGCACACAGATTACGATCACATAAATACAGCCCCTGACTGGGGACAAGTCTCCTGGATGGCTTGTACGCCGCCAGTCCCCACCTGGTCACACCAAGAATTGAGGATATCAAAATCTTGTAACCTGTCTCCCCAGCAGAGGGCCACTGGCCTAGAGTGGAGAAGCAGAGAGCTAATATAAGGCTTTTGTTGACAGATGTTGAGCATCAGGCCAGAGAGTTTAGGTAACTGGCCCCAGTGTAAAGAGCCTCACTCTTGGTGGAGCATCCCAACTCTCCTCCATCCTGCAGCGGGCCAGACTGGGCTCCTTCTCAAGCCCAGCTCAATATTCCTCCAGAGAAGGAATGGTCTTCCTGTAGCAGAACAACTTGATTTAATCTGTGTAGATGCAAATACTGGCGGGAGCTGAAGCTCAGGAAAATGAGTTGTTTACCCTGCTCCCGTGTAAAATGACAGCACTTGGGGTTTGGTTCCTGAGGTGGAAGGTCAGAGAAGAGGTCACAAGGTCAGAGAAAGGAACTGGGGGCTGGAGGAGATGAACCTGGGCTTTCGTGTGAGACAGAGAAAAAGGTAAAGGGGTGGTGGAACTTCCCCTGAAATGGGGTAACTTGAATAATAAGAATGTCTAGCATCATTTTGAAGTTGTTTTCTCTTATCGTATCACAAAGTCTCATGTACAGATGTGAGAGCTGGACAATAAAAAAGGCCGAGCACTGAAGAATTGATGGCTTCGAACCATGGTACTGGAGAAGACTCTTGAGAGTGCCTTGGACAGCAAGGAGATCAAGGCAGTCAATCCTAAAGAAAATCAACCCTGAATATTCATTGGAAGGACTGATGCTGAAGCTCCAATACTTTGGCCACCTGATGCTAAGAGCTGATTCATTGGAAAAGACCCTGATGCTGGGAAAGATTGAAGAAGAGAAGGAGAGGACAGAGGATGAGATGGTTGGATGGCATCACCGACTCAACGGACATGAGTTTGAGCAAGCTCTGGCAGATGGTGACGGACAGGAAAACCTGGCGTGCTGCAGTCCGTGGGGTCGCAAAGAGTCTCGGACACAACTGAGCAACTGGACAGAACAGATCACAAAGTCCTTCTCTCTCCCCCTAATTTTCATGCTACGTTCACCAGTGCTTCGCAAGTACTGTGTCTTGCTTTGTTTGGTTTTTGGCTATGACTGGGGTTTGCAGCTTGAAGAAAGGGCTGTGTTTTATTCATATTTGAGTCAGTACAATATGGAACAAAGACAGCATAAAGTAGGGGCCTGACGTAGAGGAGACAGAGAGTATCATAAACCTTTGGGGATTCATGGAAATCTGAGGGTGGACTTTGGAGATCTCATAGGCATGGACTTGAACTGGAGTCTAGAAGGGCAGGGAGGTCTGCAGGCGTTGTGGCAGAGCTGATGGTGACCTCCAAAAGGGCTCAAACCAAGGGGCACCTCCCAGAACTACTGCAGCCAGTGCCCCCGGCCCTGTGGTGAGCCATAGTGACCCACACCTCCGTGGTAGACTCTCCAGCACTAGCAAGTGAAGAACGTTATGGCATTTCTCAAAGCTGCTTGTTGTTTATGGCATTATGGCGGATGCCATAAACAAGTTCCGTACCTCTGATCTCCATGCCCGATGGAGGAATCGTCTGGACCCAGAGAGGTGTTCATGACTGTACATTTCTCATGTCATTTTATCAGACTCTGCATTTCAAATTGCATCTGAACCATCACAGGCAACTGTTATTCAATCAGAATTCAATGCCTATTCTGTAAATCTCTCCAAATAAATTATTCCAATTTTAAATTTAAAAAAGGGCAGGGAGACCCAGCTGACATCTGGGTAAGCATGTATTTATAAACTTAAATAAAATCCACAAAAACAAAAGTCGGGGATCACACATACTGTTTGTATTCTTTTTGAAACTTTTTTTGCATTTAACAGTAACATATCAAAAATATTTTCCCATGGCTACAGTACTGTATTTAATAGCTACAGTGCATACTATCAGATCAGATCAGATCAGTCACTCAGTCGTGTCCAACTCTTTGCGACCCCATGAATCGCAGCATGCCAGGCCTCCCTGTCCATCACCAACTCCCGGAGTTCACTCAGACTCATGTCCATCGAGTCAGTGATGCCATCCAGCCATCTCATCCTCCGTCGTCCCCTTCTCCTCCTGCCCCCAATCCCTCCCAGCATCCGAGTCTTTTCCAATGAGTCAACTCTTTGCATGAGGTGGCCAAAGTACTGGAGTTTCAGCTTTAGCATCATTCCTTCCAAAGAAATCCAAGGGCTGATCTCCTTCAGAATGGACCGGTTGGATCTCCTTGCAGTCCAAGGGACTCTCCAGAGTCTTCTCCAACACCACAGTTCAAAAGCATCAATTCTTCGGCGCTCAGCCTTCTTCACAGTCCAACTCTCACATCCATACATGACCACAGGAAAAACCATAGCCTTGACTAGACGAACCTTTGTTGGCAAAGTAATGTCTCTGCTTTTGAATATGCTATCTAGGTTGGTCATAACTTTCCTTCCAAGGAGTAAGCATCTTTTAATTTCATGGCTGCAGTCACTATCTGCAGTGATTTTGGAGCCCAGAAAAATAAAGTCTGACACTGTTCCCACTGTTTCCCCATCTATTTCCCATGAAGTGATGGGACCGGATGCCATGATCTTCGTTTTCTGAAGGTTGAGCTTTCAGCCAACTTTTTCACTCTCCACTTTCACTTTCATCAAGAGGCTTTTGAGTTCCTCTTCACTTTCTGCCATAAGGGTGGTGTCATCTGCATATCTGAGGTTATTGATATTTCTCCCGGCAATCTTGATTCCAGCTTGTGTTTCTTTCAGTCCAGCGTTTCTCATGATGTACTCTGCATATAAGTTAAATAAGCTGGGTGACAATATACAGCCTTGACATACTCCTTTTCCTATTTGGAACCAGTCTGTTGTTCCATGTCCAGTTCTAACAGTGTATACTAAGTGGCTGCCAAATTTTAGCTGTTTAAAAACACACATCTTATTCCTTATACCTTCTTTCTGCCTGGGATGGTGGAGGAGGTTGTAGAGTGAGGGAGGTGGTGGGAGGCGGCAGGGGACGGTGTGTGGTTAGCCTAGACCGGCTGCCCTAGGTTAGATGAAGCAGGAAGGTACTGAATCCAGAGACTTGTGAAGCAGGGATAGACTTAGGGGCACAATCAGGTTAGCAGGATCAGAAATCGGGGCAAGGACAGAGCCAGCACAAGCAGATAGGGTGGAGAGGGGAGGATTCTTGGGTCAGGAGAGTTCTGGAGCCCTATGCTGCTTTTTAATGGGGAGACCCAGGGTCTCCACTGGCAGTCACATCCCAGGATATTTGACACAGGTCTTGAAAGGTCTAGTTCATGAGCTGGAATCTGGTTCTTTGGGGACAGAGGCCAGGTATTCATGGTAATGATGCCCTCTAAATTTTGAACCTCTAAACTAGAACCTGGGGATAATCATGGAATTCCTGCTTGAATACCTGCAGTGATAGGAAACTCACTCCATCCTGAGGCATCTTGTCTGGAGAAAGGTATAGTGGTTTACTGGACAGTTACTTCCATTGCTTCACAGTCTAGATTCGCACTCATGATTCCATGAGAACTGAACTAAGGGCTCTGGACAATAGTGACTACAACTTGGATGTGGGCTGGGCAGTAGCCAGTGCTGAGGCCTGAGAATCAACAGGGCCAATCTAGCTGACTTTATGGACCATTATCTTAGACATGGGTGCAGACCTTTACTCAAGTGCCGATCTAAATCTGCCTTGTTCTGAGACTGCATTCAATCAGCGTGTTCTCTTGTCTTCATGACCGATGAGTGGTAGCTGTCAGCCAGCCCACAGCTGACCACAGACACGTGAGGGATCATAGCTGAGACCAGACAGAATTGCCAATCCACAGAATCAGAGGCTAAATGAGTGGTTATTGTTGTCAACCACCGAGTTTTGGGATGGTTTATTACATTGTTGTTGTTTGCTTGCTAAGTCATGTCCAACTCTTCATGACTCCATAAACTGCAGCACGCCAGGCTGCCCCGTCCTTAACCTTCTGCTGGAGTTTGCTCAAACTCATGTCCATTGAGTTGGTGATGCCATTCAACCTTCTCGTCCTCTGTTATCCCCTTCTCCTCTTGCCCTCAGTCTTTCCCAGCCTCAGGGTCTTTTCCAATGAGTTGGTTCTTTGCATCAGGTGGCCAAAGTATTGGAGTTTCAGCTGTAGCATCAGTCCTTCCAATGAATATTCTGGGTTGATTTCCTTTAGGATTTACTGATTTTGGGGGGATCCTTTTAATATTCCTTCATACCAGGCTGTACCCAATTCACTTGGCCATCTTGAAAACATCACAAAGAACACTATGTAAGAGAGGATCAATGGATGGATCAAATCCCTCTCGAGCGGTGAGATGACAGCTTACAAGAACAACTCCTTGACGGGTGGCCACGAGTGGCATTGTGGTCTGGACCAGACTAAGTGTCAGTGCCTTGTCGTTCCCTGAGGACGTTGCTTTCAGCATCCCATGTTACAAACCACGCATAAAGCCTTAGCCCAAAGTCCTTCCCTGAGGATGTTGCTCTCAGCATCCCATGTTACAAACCACTCGTAAAGCCTTAGCCCAAAGTGGAAACACGAAGCTGAGTACTGATTTGCAGTAAGGGGTCTCTCTTTTTTTTCTGTCAAAACAGATCTTTAGTGATACATTTAAATATAAGGCTCTCCTTACTCATACTTTCCATACAGTCCTTCTCTGTGGACTGGATACTAGCAAAACCTATTTCTTATGAAAACAAGCTGTTGAAACCCACAAAAATTCAGACATCACTTTGAATCCAAAAGCTGAACTGTGCTGTCGTTTTGGGAAATTAAATACGGTATCAGCCTAATTGGGAACTGTAGGCTAAGGGGAGGGTGGAAGGAGGCTGCAATGAGGGCTAGGAAGGCTGTTTCAATGCAAACAACACGATAAAGATCTTGAGTGTAGATGTAGTACCAATGCCAATCATATCAGAGCCAAAGATATTAACACGGATGAGTCACGAGTTAGAGCTAAACTAAGAAATGGAAGATATTTGCCTTCTCAGACTGTAAAGAGTCTGCCTGCCATGCAGCAGACCCAAGTTTAGTCCCTGGATTAGGAAGATCCCCTGGAGAGGAGAGTGGCAACCCACTGCAGTATTCTTGCCTGGGAAATCCCACGGACAGAGGAGTCTGGTGGGCTACAGTCCATGGGATTGCAAAGAGTTAACACAGCTAGGAGATTAACACATAGTGACATGACACAGTTAGTAAGCCTTTGCAAATGTGATTGTTAGGCTTTAGAGAGAGTTTGGCTAACATCAGGTACTTTCATTATGTAAAATAGAAAATAGCTTTCTAAAACCTCTGTTCTTCAGATAAGTTTATTGTAAATTTATCTTTAAAATATTAGAGGACTTCTCTGGTGGTTCCAGTGGCTAAGACTCCATGCCCCCAGTGTCGGGGGGCTGGATTCAATCCCTGGTCAGGGAACTAGATCCTACATGCCACAACTAAGACCGGTGCAGCCAGAAAAAATAATTAATTGATTTTTAAAAATAAGGATAAAAATAGTTATGATATAATTTTTAAAGTCCTAATAAATAAAATTTTGTTAAGTCTTATTTTTTTTAAGACTTTGTTACATCCTATTCTTTTCAGCAAGAACAAAAGAACATCTTAATCCTATTTTCCTATTTTTTATTTTGAAGGACTGGAGAGCATCTGCTGGTCTCGAACCAGCCTGAGAGAGGGTAATTGAGTAATTTGATCACTCTGTAGTCGAAAGAACTACTGAGCTACAGCCAGCTCTTGTATTCCTGTTTTTAAGTTAGCTTTGGGGACAGCTGAAACAACGGAGGCATCCTAACCACCTGCCTCCCGCTATTTCCGCCCCAAATGATACAAAACAATGAGAAAGAAAAAGGAACTGTATGCAAAAACCAGGTCCTTAGTAAAAATAAGTTCAAGCAGTCTTCAAAATAACTGTAATAAAAAGAGAAAAGTCAGACAGTCCCAGGGCATAGTTCCTCAGCTCCCGTGCTCCCCCAGCACGGAACTTTGTAGAAAGCACAGACAGATCTAGTACCCTAGTGACGAAATAAAAATTCCCACTTTAGGGACTTTGCTGGTGGTCTAGTGGTTAAGATTCTACACTTCTAGTGCAGCGGGCACAGGTTTGATTCCTGGTCAGGGAAGATCCTGCATGTCACATGGTGTAGCCCAAAAAAATTCACTTCGAGGCAAGATAAAAAAAATTTAAACAGAAAAATTTTCTCTGCCCACTTGAGCTTCCTCCCTCCCCTCTGGGATGTGTCATGTATCTGTATTATACTTCAACAGACTCCCCCCCTCCAACAGTGGCAGAAATACCCATTCAACCATAAAGACCAATTTTTCTCCTTCTGGCATGAGTCAGGTAACTCCTTAGAATAAAATATTTCTTTCTCAGTCTTGTAAGGGGTTATGATGAGCCACCACTTGCCTTGTACATGTGGACATCTTTGGTGAACTTTATGTATAATGTCGATATATCATTTCCCTTAAAGATAGTGATTGGTGCAGAACAGACAGGTCAGATAACCTGGGAAGATACTGGGTGGCTCCTAATGGAAGTTCTTTGCTTAAGTCCCTACTTGCATATGTGTGCTAAGTCGCTACGGTCATGTCTGACTCTGGAATCCTAGGAACTGTAGCCCAGATTCTTCAGGCAAGAATACTGGCGTGGGTTGCCATGGCTTCCTCCAGGGGATCTTCCCAACCCAGGGATCGAACCTGAGTCTCATATCTCCTGCATTGGCAGGTGGGTTCTTAACCACTAGCACTGTCTGGAAAGCCCCAGTACTTACTTAGGACCTTATTAGTGTTACCAGGGGTATTACCTGTTTTCTGCCTATTTACTAGATCCTTGGTTCTTGTATTATCAAATGTGTGACTGAGCTGCAGATAAATGATTAGGTTACTTGAAATGATTGATCAAATATACAGTCCTATAAGACCATGATGGTAATAGTCTAACTTCTAGAGAAGAGTCAACAAGAAGAAACCATTTCCTGAACCAAACAGACTAATAAGACAGATGGCCCAGAGGCTTTGGACTTCTGTTAACAGAGCTAGTCCAGCAACAGCACATTGAGTGGCTTATCAACAAAATCACCTGAAATAGGAATGAGAATCCCCAGTGCAGTGGGACAAATTTAGACATGAAATGCTTCCCAAACCTTGGGAGGAATTAATATGCTTCCAAAAGATAAGCACTACCCAGTTCCACCACACACAAGTCACTATCCACTCCAGTCACAGACCTGCATACCATATACCTTGAAAGGGATTCAGGGCAAAGATCAGGATGAGGCACGCTGTACTCTGGGAAAACTGACAAAACGGGCCTTCAGATAGTTAGGTATCTTCAGGAGAAAATTTTTATGAACCTGGATTCTTGCATCTTCCCTTACTTAAAAAAGCACTAAAACTATTAACTAAAATGTCTGCTCCTGTGGCTAGCAGCAAACTTCTGTTCAAGTGTGTCCCTGATGGCACGTATCCTCTTCTGCCAAATCACAGACATATTGGCCTCCTCTTTTACCTCTTCAGAGCATTTCTCAGAGCTCTCCGGGAGGCTGTCTCATGGATTATAATCCTCGATTTGAATGGAATGAAATTTTCCTCTTTCTCAGATTGACTTTGAATGATTTTTTTTCTTTGCTATCAGCAAAACAGTGAAGACAGAAGGAAGATAAAGTTGGCCTAAAATTATTGTCAGAATGATTAAGTCCACTCTAAGTCAGAAAATACCAAAAAAAAAAAAAAAAAAAAAAATAGTGTGTGAGCAAATCAGAGCCTGGACTTCAAAGGGGCAGGGCCTCAAAACACAGGGTATTTAAAGAGACAGGCATGATGTAAAACGCAGTGCTCTGGGAGAGGGGGAAAAAAAGCAAAAACCACAGAAGCACTCTATCGCAACTGTGTGCTGAATGGGGAAAAGAAGGAGCAAGAGAAAATTTAGAGACTGACAAGGAAAAAAGAGAACCACAAAACCTTCCCCACCCTGTGCCACCAAACTTGGCAGCTGTACAGACAGAACAGGGCAGTATTAACCCAGCAATCCTGGAGAGTATCCCCATGTTATAAAAATGCAAAAGAGGAATGTCAACAAATCTATACAGAGCTATTGCAAAACAGAAATATCAGGAGACAGCAATTCATATATATCACCTGGGAAAAATCTTTCCCCCACTCTCAAAACAGCTAGAAAGTAGAAGAAAATTGTAAGTCAGTCCACCAACCCTGAATATTGATTAGAAGGACTGATGCTGAAGCTGAAGCTCCAATCCTTTGGCCACCTGATGAAGAGCTGACTCATTGGAAAAGACCCTGATGCTGGAAATGATAGAAGGCAAAAGGAGAAGAGGGTGGCAGAGAATGAGATGGTTGGATAGTATCACCGACTCAACGCACATAAATTTGCGCAAACTCTGGGAGATAGTGACGGATGGAATAGCCTAGTGTGCTGGAGTCCATGGGGTCACAAAAAGTTGGACACAACTTAGCGACTGAACAACACCACCACCAAACAATTAAATGTTCTTAAACAAGCATTCAAGCATATGTCAGTTCAGTTCAGTCACTCAGTCGTGTCCCACTCTTTGCGACCCCATGGACTGCAGCATGCCAGGCTTCCCTGTCCATCACCAACTCCTGGAGCTTGCTCAGACTCATGACCATCAAGTCCGTGATGCCATCCAACCATCTCATCCTCTGTCGTCCCCTTTTCCTCCTGCCTTCCATCTTTTCCAGCATCATGGTCTTTTCCAATGAGTCAGTTCTTCGCATCAGATGGCCAGAGTATTGGAGTTTCAGCTTCAGCATCAGTCCTTCCAACGATATATGGAACTGATTTACTTTAGGACAGATTGGTTTAATCTCCTTGCAGTCTAAGGAACTCTCAAGAGTCTTCTTCAATGCCACAGTTCAAAAGCATCAATTCTTCAGTGCTCAGCTTTCTTTATAGTCCAATTCTCACATCCAAACATGACTACTGGAAAAATCATACCTTGTTGGCAAAGTGATGTCTCTGCTTTTTAACATGCTGTCGAGCATATGTAAAACACTTCAAATCGGAAACTCAAAAATTCAATGAACAAAAATCAGGGAGAAATGTAAAGACAGTTGACTGGACTCAGGAAGGAAATAGAAAATGGCTGGATTCCCTCAGAAATAAATAAATCACAAGGCACCCAAGAAAGAATAGATTAAAAAAAAAAGTTAAACAAGGGCACTGAAGAAAATCAGGTAAATGATGAAGAGAATGAGAAATGACACAAGAAAGAAGCAAATAAGACTTCCCTGGTGACCTAGTGGTCAAGAATGTGCCTGCCAATGCAAGGAACATGGTTCGATCCTTGGCCCAAGAAGATTCCACGTGCCATGGCGCCGCTAAGTCATGAGTCACTACTACTGAGCCCATGCTCTAGAGCCTGTGCTCTGCAACAGGTGAAGCCGCCTCAGTGGGAAGCCTCCACACTGCATCCAGAGGGCAGCCGCTGCGCCACAACTAGAGAAAACCCATGCACAGCAATGCAAACCCAGCGCAGCCAAAAACAATAAACACAATTTTAAAATAAATAAATTCTAGTTGTGGCATCGGCCATAATTAGAACTATTTTTTTTAAAAGAAGAAAGAAGCAAATAGGATCAGAGAGAAAATATGGGAATGGGAGACAAAGAGAGAGTAATATCAAGGACTTTTGTTGAAGTCCTTGAAGAAGAAAACAAAACAATGGAGGAGAGCGGACATTTAAAAACTTTGATCCAAGAAAAAATTCCTGAAAGAGAAAAATACCTGAATCTGTACACATTGAAAGGAATCACTGAATACCTGGGAAAATTTAGCCAGAACAATCAATTCCCGAGGCAGCAGAATTCCTAAGTTATTATATGCTGAAACCTGTTTTATTCTAGCCTTGATATATGAAGAACAGGTTGACTGAAGATGAACTCCTTCATTCACACTTTAGTTCATTGGGTTTTGGAGGGGTTTTAAAACGCTATTGCATGATTGCTTTGTGTGTTGATTTTTAATAATATGATAGCACTCTAATTCTTTTGGCTTTATAAGTTATTTGATATTTCTCTCTGGAGGTCATGAGAATTTTATCTTTTATCTTTGAAATCTAATAGTTTTACTATTTGATAAATGGGGACCAAAACTCATGCAGAAAATCTCACTGTTGCTAAGTTAAAGAAACAGAGTTTGAGTCTGCCAGAGAGGATAGAGTTGAAGGGGGAAGCTCTTTAGGGAAAGAGCCAAAATCTGTACACAGATTCCCCTTAAGTCTTTAACCAATTCCTAGAATGCACAACCTCAGGGTGAGCTCCAAAGAGCTCAAGAAAAAGCAACAGCTAGAAGCTAAAAGATCTGAGAGGTGGTTACGGCAACTGCCCAGTGTCGAGAGGGTAGTTTGCAGTTCAGAGTCCCATGGAATGAAAAGTGTAGTGAAAGTGTTAGTGGCTCAGTCATGTCCAACTCTTCTCAACCCCACGGACTGTAGCCCGCCAGACTCCTCTGTCCATGGAATTCTCCAGGCAAGAATACTGGACTAGGTAGCCATTCCCTTCTCCAGGGTTTCTTCATGACCCAGGGGTCAAACCTGAGTCTCCCGCATTGCCAGCAGATTCTTTACTGTCTGAGCCATCGGGGAAGCCTCCCCCTCCATGGAATTAGAGGGACTTGGTTAATGCTTTGCACTTCTCATTAAAACCCTGGAAGAACTACACCATATGAATAAAGACTATATTTCAGGACTAAACATTATCCCCTAGGAATAAGGGCTAAATCAAAATAGACCTACCTTAAGAAAGCTGAGCGCCAAAGAATTGATGCTTTTGAACTGTGGTGTTAGAGAAGACTCTGGAGAGTCCCTTGGACTGCAAGGAGATCCAACCAGTCCATTCTGAAGGAGATCAGCCCTGGGATTTCTTTGGAGGGAATGATGCTAAAGCTGAAACTCCAGTACTTTGGCCACCTCATGCGAAGAGTTGACTCATTGGAAAAGACTCTGATGCTGGGAGGGATTGGGGGCAGGAGGAGAAGGGGACGACAGAGGATGAGATGGCTGGATGCCATCACTGACTCGATGGACGTGAGTGTGAGTGAACTCCGGGAGTTGGTGATGGACAGGGAGGCCTGGCGTGCTGCAATTCATGGGGTCGCAAAGAGTCGGACACGACTGAGCGACTGATCTGATCTGAAGTTTACAAGGTCTGAAACTAAGCCACCACATGATCAAGGCAATCTCCTGGTAACTTAACTGCCTGTAGAGGAAAATACAATATTATTTAAAGGAAGAGAATAGAATGTAGTACCTACTATAATACCCAATACACAATAACAGACTGCTGGATATGTGAGGAAGGAGGAAAACAGAACAGAAAACAGAAATCAAGAGGGAGAATGATCAATAAAAGCAGACACACAGATGTCCTAGAGGCGGAAGTAGCAGACAAGAACTTAATAACTCTTACAAACAGGACCAAAAAAGGTAACTATAATGGTGAAAGACAGGAAGTTTCTGGAGGACACATATAATGGAGGATATAGGAGAGTTATGGAAACTTGGGCAAAGGGGGGTGTGAAATAGAAAAGTACCTTAAGAGACAGATCAACCCAAGGAAATCTGCAGTTCTTGTTTGAGCCCTGATTGAAATAAACTGTCTTAAAAATAATGAGACAACCAGTGATATTTGAATGCCAACAGGATTTTTAATATTAAGGAATTATCATTTATTTTTAGGTATGATATTATCATTATACACATATTAAAAACAGTCCTCATCTTTTAGAGATACATACCCTAATATTACTGATTAAATGATGGAATGATTTGCTTGAAAACAATATCATAGTTGGGACAGGCATTAGTGGCAAGTAGTTATAAATGAAGTAAGATTGTCCAGATGCAGATAATCATTGGAACTAGTAATTGGTATATGAGGATTCTTATAATATTCTCCTTACCTTTGTGCATGCTTGGAAAGCACAATAAAAAGTGAAGAAAGGGAAGGAGATTGCGAGAGAGGGAAAGAAATTCTTCCTCTTACACGTGTGACTCCAGTTCTCCAGCAACCCCAACTGAGTCCATCTTTGCCGCATCCATGGTGATAAGTGCAATCAGATCATCCCTTTCCAAGCATGCATGAAGGTGACCTGCTGCTAATTTGTTGTTGTTGCTGTTCAGTTGCTAAGTCATGTCCGACTCTTTGCAACCCCACGGACTATTGCCTGCCAGGCTCCTCTGGCCGTGGGATTTCCCAGGCAAGACTACTGGAGTGGGTAACCATTTCCTTCTCCAGGAGATCTTCCTGACCCAGGGATTGAACCCAGGTCCCTTACACTGCAGGTGGCCTCCCGCACTGCAGGCAGGTTCTTTCCTGAGTCACCAGTGCTGTGTGCTAAGTCACTTCAGTCATGTCCAGCCCTTCGCCATCCCATGGATCGCAGGAAGCCCCCAGGCTTCTCTGTCCATGGAATTTCCGAGGCAAGAATACTGGAGTGGGTTGCCATGCCCTTCTCCAGAGGATCTTCCTGACTCAGGGATCGGACCCATGTCTCTTATGTTTCCTGCATTGGCAGGTAGCTTCTTTACCACTAGCACCACCTGGGCAGGCCCAAGCCACCAAGGAATGAGGCATTTGCAAAAGCTTCTTAGTCTTAGACAACCTGGGGCTGGTGCTGGGGGAGAGGGAAGTACACTCAACAGATGTCAAATTGTGATGCTTCTGCCAGATGATGCACACAATACCCTCACCAAATGTTCTTCAAAGACCTGGAACACATAAGGGGATGATCTTGTGACTGACAGGATTCAAGAGTTGTTGTCTCATCTGTTTGCTATGAAATACGAGATGCAAAGTAACGTCATCAGATCCTAACTTGAACCTATGTTTCAGCAGAAGTGTAGTCATAGGGATGGTTTCTTGAGTGACCAAAAGTGAATACAGAGCCATGTTTTTCTTTGTTTGTTTTTTGTTTCTTTGTTTGTTTTGGCTGTGCCCCTCAGCTTGCATGATCTTAGATCCCTGGCCAGAGATTGAACCCTGGTCCTTGGCAGTGAAAACACTGGACCATCAGGGAATTCCCGGGGCCATGTTCTCTAAATTCATAGAGTCATCTACAAAATTGCGTCCCCTCAAAATGAGAAACCTGGTCCTACGTAGAAATGATCACTCCAGCTTCACCCACCTCCAAACCCTTCACAGCCCTTTCGTACTAAAGGAGCACAAGCAGAAAGAAATAATATTTCATGGTTTAAATCTTGCAACTCAGGATTTGACCAGCATCGAAGGCAACTATTCAGAGGTGAGTTGGACCTTGGTAGAGTCTGGACGTTACCTTGATGCCCCGGAACCCTGAGCCACAACCAGTTTTAGGCATTCCAGAACTTCGCACAGATATAAGCAGCCTGGCTACCGAAAGTGGGCCCTCTTTGCTGGAACAACATTAGCCTGCGTTGCTGGGTTTAATCTCTTTATAATTCTTTGGCACCACTTCTGACACTGGGCTCAGCCAAGCTGTTCCCTGACTCAAGTGTGGAGCAGAAATTCCCCTTTTTAGGTCACAAACTCAGAGCACCCACTCACACCAGTGACTCCACTGTGTCAATTTTAAACATCTCCATTAACATTTATGAAATGTTAGCAAAGTGGCAGCTATCCTGAGTTGCCCCTGCTGTAAGTAGGCATTGCCCAAGATTGAAACACACAAACAAACCTGCCTATCAGGCTAGGATGGTAAAAACGCATGAATCTCCACCTCTTCTGAACACAACTGAATCAAGAACCTAGGACAAGGGCCATGGGTTACTCAGCGACCGTCAGAGCGTGCAGCCAAGCCCACAAGGATTGTCTCTCGGTGTGAGTTTCTTGGTTGGTGTCTGGCTGCTCCTCTGTTGTCTCACCACATGGAGTCTTGGTCCCCATGCCCTGCCTTTGGTGTTGGGATGGGATCTCTTGTGCTGAGCTGGACAAATCTCACCCAGGCTTGTCATCTCCTTGGGAATCAGAGCATTGGACTAGTGTGAGCATCACAGTGAGTTTGGTTTTCTGCTTGCCGATGCTCCACAATCTGGTCAATGGTGTTTGTCCTGGCTCTCTCCCTTCCCTATTAGCCATCCACTGCTGTCCCTTACCCCTGCCCATTAAATCCACATCCTTGCCTGCACTTGTCACAGCCACCCAGCTTATACTTCTCTACTCCCACCAAATCACACACTCAAGCAGGAGACTTACAAGGGCTTGCCTTTATACTTCGCTGTGAAACCTACTCTTTCATCCTTCTCCTCTCTGCCCACCACACACTGACTGAGCACTCATAACACCCAGGTCCTTGGCAGTGAAAGCACTGGACTGCCAGGGAATTCCCAGGGCCATGTTTTTTAAACTCATTGAGTCACCTACAAAATTGTGTCCCCTCAAAATGAGAAACCTGGTCCTACGTAGAAATCATTACTCCAGCTTCACCCACCTCCAAACCCTTCACAGCCCTTTCGTACTAAAGGAGCACAAGCAGAAAGAAATAATATTTCATGGTTTAAATCTTGCAACTCAGGATTTGACCAGCATCAAAGGCAACTATTCAGAGGTGAGTTGGACCTTGGTAGAGTCTGGATGTTTCCTTGGTGCCCCGGAACCCTGAGCCACAACCAGTTTTAGGCATTCCAGAACTTCGCGCAGATATAAGCAGCCTGGATACAGGAATTGAGCCCTCTGTTGCTATTTGATAGGGGCCTTGGAAGTCAATGAAGGAGGCTACAAGCCAGGAGGCAATAAGAAGGAGGGCTTAGCTCAGTGCCAGAGACCCCCAGAGCCTGTGCGTGCTGACCTGAGTGGGGACTGGGAATGGGCGCCCGGCAGAGACAGGCCCACCTTCAGACTGGAATGAAGCAGGTAGGAACTGAGAAGTAGGGGTTAAAAGAGTTGCTACAACCCAGAGCTGTGTCTTCTCAACGAATCCCTCCTTCTCTTTTTAAATAAGTTTCTGTTTCTTGCAACCAAATGTTCCTGGATTAAAACCACACTCAAAATTTGCCCATGACCTTCACACTCTGGCCTCTTCACAGTCCTCATCTTCCAGCATTTCCATAGCACCTGACACTGTTACCCCACCCTCCTCCACAAACTCCCTCCCCTTAGCACTTTTCTGAAAGGTGCTGCAAAACCTCGTCCTCTTTTTCCTTCTCCAGTGCTCCTCTTCCCCTCTTTGTAAAGCCTTCTAATGAGATTCAGGATTTGGTCTTCCGGCCTGGGTTGCCCCTAGAAGATTCCACACGTCCCCTTGCTTCCTCTACTGAGCCCATGGAGAAGACTCCCAATCTAGACACCAGCCCTGACCTCTCCCTTCCACCTCCACCACATTTTTAACTCTGATGGGTATCTCCACTTGGATGATACATAGTCACTCAACCTCCTGAAATGCACATTTGATATCTCCCGGCCAATCCCTCTCCTGACTTTCCCATTTCGGCTGAGAGGCCCGCATTCTTTCAGCCACATCCCCTGGGGCTCTCACCGTAACCCTACACTGTGTGGTGATTGCTTACTTAGTCTCTATCTCCCCACTAGCCTGGGGGCTCCACAAGGGCCTAGATTATGTGACTGGTGTGCAAACTATTGCCTCTTTCCCGCCACTGTTTCCAGGGGTCTGGTACATGGGGATCACTTAAATGTTTGCTGAATGAATTGATGATTATCTTTTATTTGCCCCTCTGCTTCATTCCTCTGGTCACTCCAATACATACTCACCAAGCCCTCTGAATTCCTCCTTCCTGAGGTCTCTTCTTGTCCCCTTCCTGCCCGTTGCCTTGGCTCCTGGGCCAGACCCTCACCACTACCTATAAGCGCTCTTGCAGAAGTGAGCTGGTCTCCCTGAGTGCAATTAAATGCCTGCAGAGTGGAATTCTGGGAACATGGTGGCAGCAGAGTTTTCAGGTCTTCCCAAATCCCCTCTTGTAAACAGATAGAACAAATTGCATAGTAAAAGTAAAAACCTGTGGACACTCACAACAGAACTGGATTATAAGGGTTCCCCTAGCCTCAGCCATCCACAGGGCCCACCTGGTTTCGGCACCTGTGCAGGAGGACGCAGAGAGAAGCAACAGGGCAAAGTCAGCTAGACCTGAGAGCAGGAAACCCGCCCAGGGAGCCGACAGGTATTCAGTGGAGAGGATGGTGGGCCAGTGTGGGAGCAGCAGCTAAAACTGGGAGGAGCTTTGCTGCATCCACACAAACTCAGCTATTACACACTGGATTACACTCAAGAGTAAGTGGGGTAAAGAATTTCAGTCTGTGCATTTCTGTTGCATGGAACGTGCTGTGAAATAACACACACACGCGCGCACACACACACACACACACACGCACTTCCACACTCCACTGTGTTTAACTGAGCTGCTAGATTCTCTCATGAGGCTAAGTTCACTGCCTTACTTCAGTGTGATCTGATGACTGGGTTGTAGCTGACACCAAGTCAAACTCAGAAACACTCGGCTTTTGTTGAAATCACATGGCAGCTCAAGTTGGCAGCCATGACGTCAGAAGCAGGTCTGAAAAGGTACTTGTGGAGTCTAGAGAGACGCTGTGCAAACATGTCAAAATCAACAGCATTGCCAGCTTTAAAATAACTTTTGGTCATAAAGTCTTGGTGTCTCAGGCCCTCAGGGCTCTCTTAAATCATCATTCCACAGGCTCATAAATACTTGAAAATCCAGTTTGCCATAGACAGAATCATCACAGAAGCCAGAAGAAATTTCAATAATCACCTAGCCCAAACTTTATTTTACCAGGGAAGAGACGGAGGTCTAGGTTAATGAGGACTTGTCCTACCAAAAGCAACAAATCACTAAGTAGAAAGAAAAAAATACAGTTTATGTGGCTTTGGAGACAATCAGAAGGGGAGAAATAAGAAGCACAGATGGGCCTTCAATTTCCCTTTATAAGGGAAAAAAAAAAGAAAGAAATGCATTTACCCCGTTAATCTCAGCAGCCAAACCAGTTTAAAGCACACGTTGCTCAAAGGAATAAAGCCATCAATCTGAGGCTTACTTACCCAGTATCCTCTCAGCATGAGGGGCAGAGAGGGGGAGAGGCCCTCTCTTCCTGATGTTACGGCTCCTCAGCACTGCCCTCCGCCCGCGGTCTGTCTTCCCAGGATCACATGGAAGCGTTCTATAAATGTGCCTTGGCTTAAGGTTCGGAACGCTGCCCTGGGAGCCGGCAGTGTGTAAGCAATATGACCCAGGCCAGAGGCAACTTTCCAGAAACCTCTGCTGCCCAGAAGGAGGACAACAAGGGGCAGAGAGCTTGCAGGTACTGGGAGCCCGAGGTGCTCTGTTTTTCTACGTGTATCTGGGATCTGAAGCCAGTCTCTACTGCTTCGAGCTGCAATCAAATTTACCTGGGGGCAGTTCTATATTTTGCTTACTTTTCAAAACAAAACAGTCTTAAAAAAAAAAAAAAACTTATAAAATGAGAAGTGCTTTTAGTAAATGGGGACAGGTCACTGTCAACTTCTACTGGCCTTGTAAAATCAAGTTGTCTTTTTTGAAAATGTCACTAGGCCCCTTTGGGAAAGGCGAAGTGAGCAAAGGCTGTTAATGCCAATTCTAAATGGCAAAGATACCTAAAAAAAATTCCATCAGTAATTTGTTGTAGCCACACATTCTGGGAAACAAATTCACTCAGAAGGACAATGCAGATACTGGAGTGCAGTTTATTACATCGGCAGGGCCAAGGCAGAGTTTCCTCTTAGCCAAGGACCCCGACTAGGTTTTGTGAAAACCTTATATACCCTAAGCGTATGTGTCCAAATCCACCTCTACAAAATTCCCTGAAACTAGTCTGAACAAAGGAAAAAGAGAGATACAGTCAAAGTTAACCCATGCTTGATTCATAAGCCTTAGAAATCTGTAGGCAGGTCAGGAAACAACAGTTAGAACTGGACTTGGAACAACAGACTGGTTCCAAATAGGAAAAGGAGTACGTCAAGGCTGTATATTATCACCCTGCTTATTTAACTTATATGTAGAGTACATCATGAGAAACGCTGGACTGAAAGAAACACAAGCTGGAATCAAGATTGCAGGGAGAAATATCAATAACCTCAGATATGCAGATGACACCACCCTTATGGCAGAAAGTGAAAAGGAACTCAAAAGCCTCTTGGTGAAAGTGAAAGTGGAGAGTGAAAAAGTTGGCTTAAAGCTCGACATTCAGAAAACTAAGTTCATGGCATCCGGCCCCATCACTTCATGGGAAATAGATGGGGAAACAGTGGGAACAGTGTCAGACTTTATTTTTTTGGGCTCCAAAATCACTGCAGATGGTGACTGCAGCCATGAAATTAAAAGACGCTTACTCCTTGGAAGGAAAGTTATGACCAACCTAGATGCACATTCAAAAGCAGAGACATTACTTTGCCAACAAAGGTCTGTCTAGTCAAGGCTATGGTTTTTCCTGTGGTCAGGTATGGATGTGAGAGTTGGACTGTGAAGAAGGCTGAGCGCCGAAGAATTGATGCTTTTGAACTGTGGTGTTGGAGAAGACTCTGGAGAGTCCCTTGGACTGCAAGGAGGTCCAACCAGTCCATTCTGAAGGAGATCAGCCCTGGGATTTCTTTGGAGGGAATGATGCTAAAGCTGAAACTCCAGTACTTTGGCCACCTCATGCGAAGAGTTGACTCATTGGAAAAGACTCTGATGCTGGGAGGGATTGGGGGCAGGAGAAGAAGGGGACGACAGAGGATGAGATGGCTGGATGGCGTCACTGACTCCATGGACGTGTGTCTGAGTGAACTCCAGGAGTTGGTGATGGACAGGGGGCCTGACATGTTGCGATTCATGGGGTCGCAAAGAGTCGGACACGACTGAGCGACTGAACTAAACTGAAGCCTAGGTAGTTAACAGCGGACAATTATCAATTGTCATTGATCAAGTGGTCATTCCCCAATAACCATAATAGAATGTATGATTCTATTTGGTTACACAGATAATTAGGGTATTCTTTTAGGCTATGGAGAGCCCTAGGGCTCTTCCTTCCGGGGGCCTGGTTTTTCAGTTGGTATGTCGTTTCCATAGATACTGGGCATAGAGCTCAAAGTCCACAGTCTGGCCCAAGATGGAGTCCTGCTTTCAAGATAGATGGGGTGCTCTTTACGTGCCAACACCAAAAACTCTCCAAGATAAATCATTAAGTGAAAAAAAATTAAGATGCAGCACAGTGTGTCTAATATGTCACCCACCATCTATGTAAAAAAAAGGAGGGTATAAGTTTCCATGTGTATACTACATTATGTATAGTATATAAATTCTATGTTCTGAAAAACTCATACTATACTGTCTTATGATATATAAATTAATGACTCTTTTTAGAAATTCACAGGAGAAACTAGTGTCAGTGGCTGCCTCCGGGGGGCAGGCCAGCATGAGCCAGGGAGGTGTGGGGACTGGGGTCCAGAGAAAGAGGAAGATCGCCTCCTCTTAGGGTCTAGGAATTTTATCTCATGTGAATAGGAATTTTTCACATCTACATTCATAATGTGAATACTAATTTTCATTAGCATAAATATTTAATTTTCAAAATTATTCTACTATTCAGAGCACTGAATTCTATTGATCATAAATCCTACTTCTCATATATTTAAATATTTTGATGGAATTGAGAAGGAATTCTTTAAGAAGTTGGAGTTCTGTGATATGTGTGTGTGTGTAAAAACCCTATAATAGCAAAACACCTGAGTGAGTTTTGAATGAGGCGTCTGAAGGTTGGATGTTTAGTCCTGATTCATCTCCTTTCTAACCTGGACTTGAATCAAGTGTCTGAACATCATATTGTTAAGTAGGTAGAATAGGGAAAAGGAGTCCAGAATGGCGGTGGCTAAAAGACAAGGAAGGGAAAAGCCCGTGAAAATAGAACAAAAGAAGCTCCAAGGACCGGAGTGAGGACCTCAGGTAAAACAAACAACACTCCTGGCTGGCCCAGTTTACATAGGACAGGCCCAGGGAGAGAGAAACATATAAAAAGAGGAGCCAAACCTAGCTCTCTCTCTCTCTCTCTCTCTCCCGTGCTGGGGCACTCTTCTCCTCGAGTCTTTGGATCGACATGCCCTCAGCCTCAAAGATGGATTTTCCTGCTATCTTCTAAATAAAATAGAGCTGTAACACTGAGCTGTAACACTGATTTGTCTAAGAGCTATAACATGGTCCATTCGAGACCTGAGAGCTATAACACAGTCTATCCAAGACCTGAGAGCTGTGACCCGCCGAGGGGGCTTTAATGTCCGTCACTCCAAATCTTTGTTGTGAAGAGGACAAAGAACCGAGGAACATACACTCACGTGATATCTATGGTGCCGTGACTCAGATTTAACCCGGCTGAAACAACCTCCTCACAGAAGAGGCCAAGCACAGCAGGAGCCCAGCTCAGCGAAGCTCCCGCTGTAGAGGCGGGATCCGCCAGTCCCAGGGGTCCCAGGAGGTCGTCACACCTCGACCTGCCCAGGGACCCAATTCTCGGGAGGCTGTCACACCTCGACCTGCCCGGGCAGTCAATCTCTAGGAGGCTGTCACACCTTAGCCTGCCTGGGGATCTGCACCCTGACCTGGGGATGCCTGGCTCTCAGGTTGCAACAGTTCTGGGTAGGATAAACTTCAGAAAGACTCAACCCTAAGGAAGTCCTCTCATGGAAACAGAAGGAAGCCTATTATTTGTGGGACTATAACTCAGGAGCCTGATGAGAACCCCATTGCGTTTCTGGAAAAGCTAAAAGAGGCCCTCCGAAAGTTTACCAATCTGGACTTACACTCTTACGAGGGACGGGTGATTTTAAAGGTTAAATTCCTGTCCCAATGTGCATCAGATATCAGAATTAAGTTACAACAGCTACAAGAGCAGGACCCTGCTGCCTCTTTAGATGAGATGGTCCAGACAGCCACCAATACCTTTTATAACAGGGAACAGGAGAAGGAGGCCAAGGCCCAGGAGAAGGAGAGAAAGAAAGAGATAAAGCATGCCCAGATGCTGGCCGCCCTCCAGAGAAGCCCTATGGCAAACCCCGAGTCCTTGAGGGACAAGGCACAAGACAGATGCCTGATCTGTAGACAGGCGGGGCATTGGGCCAAAGAGTGTCCAAACCGTGACAAGTCTCCTAGAACGGCTTGCCACAAACGCCACCAACTGGGACATTGGGCGGCACTCTGCCCTCGGGACCCAAGAGCCTCAAGGTCAAGCGCCAAGCCGACCTTCACAATGGTTCAACAGGACTGAAGCGGCCAGCTCCAGCCAGCCCGCCTGTCACAGGTAACCATCACGGGGCTGGAGCCAAGGGTGCAGCTAGATGTGGCAGGTAGGTCCGAGAATTTCTTGGTTGACACAGGGGCTGTCTACTCTGTCTTGATCGCCTACTCCAGAGCCTTTTCCTCCCAAACCTGCACCATTTTGGGTGCTACAGGAAAAGCAACTACTAAAAGATTCACCTGAGCACTTCTTTGTCGGGATGGACAAATATTTTCCCACCAGTTTCTGGTGGTCCCTGAGTGTCCTACTCCCTTATTGGGAAGAGATATACTCGCTAGACTGGGGACCACCCTTGTGATGGGAAGTTTTTCAGTCCCTAGAGCTCTACAGCTCCTGGTTACTACTGAAGAACCCATTACACCTTCAATAGAGAGGGACCAAAAACTATGGGAAGAAAAAATTAACCCCCAGGTGTGGGACCAGGGGATTCCTGGACGAGCCCACCAAGCTGAACCGGTCATCATTGTCCTCCAAGATCCTACTCAGTTTCCTAACCGGAAACAATATCCTCTCAAAAGAGAGGCTCGGGAGGGACTACAGCCTTTAATAAATAAATTCCTTGCTTGTGGGCTACTGGTCCCCACCAGTTCGCCATGTAACACCCCAATCCTCTCAGTAAAGAAAAAAGACGGAACCTGGCGAATGGTTCAAGATCTCCGGATCACAAATGAAGCTGTAGTCCCCCTCCATCCCACAGTACCCAATCCCTATGTAATCTTGGGAGAAATCCCACCCAGTGCCAGGTGGTTTACAGTCTTGGATCTCAAAGATGCATTTTTTTGCATACCACTGGCTAAAGAATCCCAATATCTTTTTGCCTTTGAGTGGGAGGCCCCAGGAGAAAAACACCAACAGATGACTTGGACAGTATTACCTCAAGGTTTCAGAGATAGCCCCCACCTGTTTGGACAGGCCCTTAGCCGGGATCTCCTAGGTCTGGACCTGGGACCTAATGGGAAAATATTACAATACGTAGATGACCTACTAATCTGCTCTCCAGATGAGAAAAGTGCCCAACAACATGCAATTCAAGTTCTAAACTTCTTGGCAGAAAGGGGATATAAAGTCTCCCGTGCTAAGTCACAGATGGTCGAGACAAAGGTCACTTACCTGGGAGTTCAGATTACACATGGGTCCAGGAGGCTGTCCTCTGATCGGGTACAAGGAATCCTCCAGTTGCCCTCCCCCATGACTCGAAAACAATTGCGAGCTTTCCTGGGGCTAACTGGGTATTGTAGTATCTGGATACCCACTGCTACTGCTACTGCTAAGTCGCTTCAGTCGTGTCTGACTCTGTGTAACCCCATAGACGGCAGCCCACTAGGCTCCTCTGTCCCTGGGATTTTCCAGGCAAGAATACTGGAGTGGGTTGCCATTTCCTTCTCCAGTGCATGAAAATGAAAAGTGAAAGTGAAGTTGCTCAGTCGTGTCCGACTCTTAGCAACCCCATGGACTGGAGCCTACCAGGCTCCTCTGTCCATGGGATTTTCTAGGCATGAGTACTGGAGTGGGGTGCCATTGCCTTCTCCGCTGGATACCCAACTATGGTCTAATTGCCCAGCCTTTATATGAAAGCTTAAAGGGACGAGATGAGTCAATCCCACTGATGTGGGGAACTCCTCAAAAGAAGGCAGAGGCTACACTAAAACAGGCCTTAACTCAGGCACCTGCCTTGAGGTTGCCAGACCCAGAAAAAGCATTCCAACTTCATGTCCATAAAAGAGAGGGAATAGCCTTCGGAGTGTTAACTCAAAGGTTGGGATCTGAGCCCCAGCCTGTAGCTTACTTATCCAAGAGGCTCAATCCAACTACCCAAGGCTGGCCCCCCTGCCTTCAAAATCTTGCAGCTATTGCAATCATGATAGAAGATGCTTTAAAACTCTCCTTTGGGGGCAAACTAACTATTTTTACCAGCCACCAAGTAAAACAACTCCTAAATGGCAGAGGCCATTTAGGGATGTCTGATCAAACAATCCTCAGATATCAAGTAATGCTGATGGAAAATCCAGGCCTCACTATATCCCCTTGTGAGGTTCTTAACCCAGCCACCCTCCTGCCTACCCCCGAGGGCTCTCTCCCGTTTCACTCTTATCTAGAAACCTTGGACCACTGGACAAAACCCCGAGAGGGATTGTCAGAAGATCCTCTGACCAATCCTGAGGAAATCTGGTACACTGATGGGAGCAGCTTTGTCTTGGATGGAAAAAGAAGAGCCGGGTATGCAGTAGTCTCCAATTTTGAGACCATAGAGGCTAAGCCTCTGCCACCAGGTCAACCAGCTACAACATGCAGGGCCAGTTCAACAAAGATATAAAACTACAGCCGACCACAGAAAATATCACACACCCTTAGATGGACACCGCTATAAGGACTCTGAGGCTTGAGACTAACAAGAGGGGGAGGCCCAATACCCCTCACCGTCCCAGTTCAGCAGGAAGTAGCCAGAAAGACCTCGACGCCCCTATTCCCAAAGAATTGGGCCTCCCATCTCTTGAGGGGGGAATGTTAGGTAGGTAGAAGAGGGAAAAGGAGTCCAGAATGGCGGTGGCTAAAAGACAAGGAAGGGAAAAGCCCGCGAAAATAGAACAAAAGAAGCTCCAAGGACCGGAGTGAGGACCTCAGGTAAAACAAACAACACTCCTGGCTGGCCCAGTTTACATCGGACAGGCCCAGGGAGAGATAAACATATAAAAAGAGGAGCCAAATCTAGCTCTCTCTCTCTCTCTTTCTCATGCTGAGGCGCTCTTCTCCTTGCGTCTTTGGATCAACGTGCCCTCATGCCTCAAAGATGGATTTTCCTGCTATCTTCTAAATAAATTAGAGCTGTAACACTGAGCTGTAACACTGATTAGTCTAAGAGCTATAACATGGTCCATTCAAGACCTGAGAGCTATAACATGGTCTATCCAAGACCCGAGAGCTGTGATATGCTGAGGGGGCTTTAATGTCCATCACTCCAAACCTTTGTTGTGACGAGACAAAGAACCGAGGAACATACACTCACGTGACAACATGTTCAGTTTCATCAGGTGTAAAATTGTCCCCCACCTCACCTTCTCCACAGGCCTACACAGTCCAAATAAGACAAGGATATAAAACCCCTCTAAAAGCAGAACACCCCTATTCAGGAGTAGGATGGTTCAGGGTGATCACATTTGATCATGTTTTCTTGAAGTTCTTGTGCAATTCAACCCTCAAGTATTTTAAGTTGTATTTTCCCTTAAGAACAAGCATGGAAGTTAAGGGCATGGTTTCAGAGGACCTGGGCCCACAGTCCTTGTGGTTAATGTGCATCTTAGTGCTATCTGTAATTTTCTCAGCATCACCTCCCATATCTTCTTCTAAACAACCTCTTGTCCTGTCATTGTGAGCTGTTTTGCCCTCCTGCAAGGTTTTCTATCAAATCTAAGTTCTGTTCCCAGTTCATTTACCCAGAAGCATTTTTTTTTTTTTAGTCCTCACATTAGTACCAAGTCATCATGGTTGGGCTAAATTGCCTTGAGATATTAAAAAAAAAAAACAACTTTCGATTGCACTAAAATTACTTTGCCAACAAAGGTCCATCTAGTCAAAGCTATGGTTTTTCCAGCAGTCATGTATGGATGTGAGAGTTGGACTATAAAGAAAGCTGAGCACCAAAGAATTGATGCTTTTGAACTGTGGTGTTGGAGAAGACTCTTGAGAGTCCCTTGGCCTGCATGCAAGGAGATAGACTGCAAGTCCATCCTAAAGGAGATCAGTCCTGATTATTCATTGGAAGGACTGATGTTGAAGCTGAAACTCCAATACTTTGGCCACCTGACGCAAAGAACTGAGTCATCTGCAAAGACCCTGATGCTGGGAAAGGTTGAAGGCAGGAGAAGGGGACCACAGAGGATGAAATGGTTGCATGGCATCACTGACTCAATGGACAAGGGTTTGGGTAAACTCCAGGAGTTGGTGATGGATAGGGAAGCCTGGTGTTCTGCAGTCCATGGGGTCGCAAAGAGTCAGACACGACTGAGTGACTGAACTGAACTGACTGAGAATCACAAGCGAAAGTCCCAGTGCCTAGGAACTGTGTGGTTCCTTCCCTCGGTCCTGAAGAAAAACCGCGGACACGCCTGCTTACCCGTGGAGGTGGCGCCACCACGTGGCCACTGTGTGGATGCAGTTTTCATCATTTGTCCGGTCAGCTTTGAAAGGATTCTTAACCTAAAAACTAATTAATTCACAAAAGAAAAAAAGATTGTTTTTAATTTGAGGATATTTGACATATTTCAAAATTTGCTTATATAGTGAGGTTTTATAATATTTTTATTTTGTATTACTTATTTGCCCAATTCAAATTCATGTAAATGCAGACTTGCTTAAAATTACTAGCATATGGCCAACAATGCAAAGGAAACAAAACATTTCCCAGGAAATGCCTAGAACTGCTGATTATTTAAAAGTTCTAAAAGGAAAGTAAATTCAAACTAATGTTTATTATGACAGTAAACAGATGGATTTATTAAAATAAAAAGATAATGTTTACGGTTCATTATCTCCTTATGCAGTGAAAAAAAAACTCCCATTAAGGAAGCAACTGGAACATACACACTTAACTCTTTCCCTTCAAGGTACTTCATTAAAGTGATCACTAAAGGATGTTTTTTGTTTTCAAGCGTCTTAGGGCAATAATGAAGCAAACTGGACGGCACACTAGCCAAGAAATGGCTCCATGTTTGTGGGTAACGGGAAGGGGATGGAGGTCTCATCACAGGGGAATCAGAGCTGAGGTGTCCCAGCCCAGAGCTGGGGGGAGAGGGGCAATGAAACACCAGGAACGTTGCAGAGAGCTGAAAACTCCCAAGAGAACCAAGAGAACCAAGAGAACGGGCTGAAAATAAAAACCAGGTGTAAGTGAAGCCAACTCCCCATCTCACCCTCTTCTGGTGCCTATCAATTAGACAAAAGCAAAACCGAAACCAAAAACCAAACTAGCCATGTATTCTGGGGAAAAAAAAAAAACAAACAAACAGAAAGTTAAAGGTAAGCTTAATAAAATAACCTACAAATAGATTTAAAAAAGATTTAAAATATGAAAGCATATAAGAGACTTAGAGAGTCAGTCCATGAAGTCTTACATCTGATTAACAGGAGATCCAGACACCGAACAAAAAAGCAGAAGGAAGAAATTATCAAAGAAAGAATATGAGAATAACGAAAATATTTCCCAAAGTTGAAGGAGATGAATCTCCGGATTGAAAAGGCGTCTGGTACAATAACTAAAACTATTTCTCACTGTCCTGTGAGTTGACAGGGCTCAGCTAGCGAACTCTCATGATGGGAGAGGGCTCTCATGTGGCTGCAGTCAGACTGCAGCTAAAACCAGAGTCATTCCAAGGCTCCATGGATTGGGGTTTTCAAAACGCTGACTCCCATGACTGGCAGGTCACACAGACTTTGGCTAGAAGCTCAGCAGTGGCTTACCTATGACCTCTTCATGTGTCTTGAACTTCCTTACAGCATGGCAGATGGGTTCCAAGAGCAACTGTTTCAATATACAGGAAAGAGAAACTGCCAATCTTTCGAATCCAGAAACGGACACAGTGTCATTTCTGCTGTATTCTACTCATCAGAGAGTCACAGTGCCCAGATTAAAGGGGAGGAAACATAGATCTTCCATTTCAGTGGGAGAAATATCAAACAGTTCACAGCCATCTCAAGTTACCACCACCCCCTAAATGCTTCTAGAAATAAAACACACTAGGTCACTTACCAAGTAAAGAAAATCAGAACCAAACTAATTTTCCAGCATTTCCTCCCTTGTGTATCATACTCCAGTTACATGTGCCAGACTCATTTTATCCTCGAGGACTTTTCTCTGCCATTGTCTCTGACTAGAACACATGTTCCCTGATGTTCCCTGAATCTTTGCATGACTCACTACTTCTCACACTTCAACTCTCATCTCAAATGTCACCTCCTCTGAGGTGTCCCTGCTCATCATATCTAAAATAGCATAGTACTCTTGCCTGGAAAATCCCATGGACAGATGAGCCTGATAGGCTGCAGTCCATGCGGTTGCTAGGAGTCAGACACGACTGAGCAACTTCCCTTTCACTTTTCACTTTCATGCATTGGAGAAGGCAATGGCACCCCACTCCAGTGTTCTTGCCTGGAGAATCCCAGGGACGGAGGAGCCTGGTGGGCTGCCGTCTCTGGGGTTGCACAGAGTTGGACACGACTGAGGCGACTTAGCAGCAGCAGCAACAGCAGCAGTCAGCATTTATATCCTTCAGTTCAGTTCAGTTCAGTTCAGTTGCTCGGTCGTGTCCGACTCTGTGCAACCCCATAGACAGCAGCCCACCAGGCTCCTCTGTCCATGGGATTTTCCAGGCAAGAGTGCTGGAGTGGGGTGCCATTGCCTTTTCTTCATAGCACAAACCAAGTCTTTCTTGTTTTTATTATGTCTCCTTCATGAGAGTAGCAACTTTGTCTTTTTATAAATATTTTTTTTTATGTGGACTATTTTTAAAGTCTTTATTGTATGTGTTACCATATTGTCTCCATTTTGTTTTGTTTTTGTGGCTGCAGGGCATGTGGGATCCTAGCTTCCAGATCAGGGATGGAATCCACAGCCCTCTGCACTGGGACCTGAAGTCTTAAGCACTGGATGATCCTGGGAGGCCTGCAACTTTGTCCTATTCAACATTGTATCTCCAATGCCTAGAGCACTACCTGGAATGTTTGTTGAGCAGCTATTGAATCAGAATCCATCTCAAGCAGACAACAAAGCAATGCCTTTAAGTTTCTGATTAAAAAAACAAACACCATTTTCAACTCAAAATTCTGTGTCAGTCATATCATCCACCAAATGGAAAGACAGATTAGAGACATTTTTCAGACTCATAAAATTTTCCCCTTTACCATTCTTCTAAGAACGTGCCTCCACAAAATCAGAGCATAAATTAAGAAAGGTTTTAAATGTGGAATCCAGAAAACAATGGATTTAACAGAAGGAAGCAGGAATGGGAAGCCCCATGAGGACAGTTGTGCACAAGGCTGGAACTGCAGCTCCTTCAAATTGAAGTGGGCAGAAAGAGGGCGCTGGGACAGAAATCTCCAGATTAAAGGAGAATTCCAGTAGAATAGCTGAATTGAACAAAAAAAAATTGGGAAAAGATGACAAAATATTTCTTCAAATAGTGCAATCAAAGCAATCATAAACTGTAGGAGAAATCTAAAGTATAAGAAAAAAATGTAACCAGTAATCATATTGATCACTAGCTCCTTGCTAAACAATACTCACAGAAATCCAATAAAACATTGCTTGTTATTTTCAGATTCGGAAGTCAATCTAGGAAGAAGCACAAACGGTTCACTTAACAATCGCAGTGCCTCCCTCTGCCAGGGGCAACCTGTGTGCCATCTGCCACCGGTGATAGTACCCTCAGTGTCAGCCAGCTGGCAAGTGGTCCGGCTCCGAAACTCCTCTTCCCCTTCTGAGTATTTATGCAAAGAAAACAAAAACACTAAGCTGCAAAGATGTATGCACCCCTATGTTCATTGCAGCGTTATTTACAGTAGCCAAGATATGCAAACAACCTAAGATCAATAGATGAATGAATTAGAAAGAAAATTCTGGTATACACTTACAATGCAATATTATTCAGTCATTAACAAAGAATGAAATCATGCCATTTGTGATGACATGGATAGAGTTCAAGGGTATTCAGCTAAACAAGTCAGAGAGAGGGAAACAAACACCATATGATCTTTCTTCTATGTGGAATTTAATACATATACATACATATACACCTATGTAACATCAAGCTCATAGATACAGAGAAAAGTGGTGTCCAGAGGGGAGGGTGTGGGTGGAAGAAATCAGTGAATTGCTTTTTTCGTTTAATTAAATTGAAGTATTTAAAGTTTATTTTTTAAGATTTATGTATTGATTTTATTTTTTGGCGACGGTAGGTCTTTGTTGTGGAGAAGGCAATGGCACCCCACTCCAGCACTCTTGCCTGGAAAATCCCATGGACGGAGGAGGAGCCTGGTGGGCTGCAGTCCATGGGGTCGCTAAGAGTCGGATACGACTGAGCGACTTCCCTTTCACTTTTCACTTTCATGCATTGGAGAAGGAAATGGCAACCCACTCCAGTGTTCTTGCCTAGAGAATCCCAGGGACGGGGGAGCCTGGTGGGACCAGGGTCTATGGGGTCGCACAGAGTCGGACACAACTGAAGTATAAGTCGGACACAACTGAAGTGACTTAGCAGCAGCAGCAGCAGGTCTTTGTTGCTGCACGTGGGCTTTCTCTGGTTGTGGTGGGCAGGGGCTATGCTTCGTTGCGGCGTGTGGACTTCTCGTTGCCGTGGGTTCTCGTGTTGCAGAGCATGGGCTCGAGGCACTCAGGCTGCAGTAGTTGCGGTGCATGGACTCAGTAGTTGCGGCTCAAAGAATTAGTTGTTCAGCGGCATGTGGGGTCCTCATGGACTGGGGATGCAACCGGTGTCCCTTGCATGGCAAGGTGGGTTTTTAAGCACTGAACCACCAGGGAAGCCCCTGAACTGAACTTTTAAAGAAAAAAAATCTCTACAAATTCCTAACCCAAATTCAGTGAAACTAGAGACTAATTTCAAAGAATGACAAAAGCAAACAAATAAAAGCCAATGTAAAAAATTTTATAACACCCCCGGACAGGGGAGCCTGGTGGGCTGCCGTCTATGGGGTCGCACAGAGTCAGACACGACTGAAGTGACTTAGCAGCAGCAGCAGGATCACCAAAGAATTCACGCTTTTGAACTCTGGTGTTGGATAAGACTCTTGAGAGTCCCTTGAACAGCAAGATCCAACCAGTCCATCCTAAAGGAAACCAGTCTTGAATATTCATTGGAAGCTGAAACTCCAATACTCTGGCCACCTGATGCAAAGAACTGACTCACTGGAAAAAACCCTGATGCCAACAAAGATTGAAGGTGGGAGGAGAAGGAGACAACAGAGGATGAGATGGTTGGATGGCATCACTGACTGGATGGACATAAGTGTGAGTAAACTCCAGGAGCTGGTGATGGACAGGGAGGCCTGGCGTGCTGCAGTCCATGGGATCACAAAGGGTCGGACATGACTGAGCAACTGAACTGAACTGAGGATACTTATCATTAATCCTACTTAGGTATAAGAAAACTAAAGGTCAGGGAGGTGAGGTAGCTTCCAGAGTCCCATAGTTTATAAGTGCAAGAGTAGAAATCTGAAACTTCCTCTCTGAGGGTTGCCCAGGTGGCATTAGTGGTAAAGAATCTGTCTGCCAGTGCAGGAGACGTAAGAGACGTGGGTTCGATCCCTGGTCAGGAAGATCCCCTGGAGAAGGGCATGGCCACCCACTCCAAGTACTCTTGCCTGGAGAATCCCATGGACTAAGCAGCCTGGAGGGCTACAGTCCATGGGGTCACAGAGTTGAACACGACTGAAGCGACAAAGCACACAGGATCCTTAGCTGAAAAAAAGGAAAAATACAAATTAAAATTGATGCCTATTTCTTAAAAAATGAAATAAAAGTACTAGCTCTCAAGTTTAAGGTATATAGTGGAAAACTAATACTATGAATGAATTTATTTTAAAATAAAGAAGGAACACAAAATGAGGAAGACTAAAAGTAAATAAATAAATGTACTGAAGGTATTATGAAAGAAGAGCTAAATTAACCTTCAGAAATTAGAAAGTAGGAGTGCTATGAAGATAAAAGCAGAAATTAACTAAATTTTAAATTAAATAAATAGGGAGAGGACATATGTATACCTATGGCTGATTCATGTTGATGTTTGGCAGAAACCAACACAATTCTGTAAAGCACTTATCCTTCAATTAAAAAATAAATAAATTTGAAATAAAAAATAATACATTTTAGGGACTTCTCTGGTGGCCCAGTGGCCTAGACACCATGCTCCCAATGCAGGGGGCCCAGATTTGATTGCTGGTCAGGGAACTAGATCCCACATGCTGAAACTAAGACTTGGTGCAGCCAAATAAATATGTTAAAAAATAAAAATAAATTTAAAAATATTTATTTTAATCTAAATTTGAATTTAAAATAAATTTAAAAACAAATAATGGTAGTTAAAACCTAGATACAAACAATATTTACAATGAATAGAGAAAGTCTAAAAATTTAGATTAAGAAAAGAATAATACGTGTTAACTAACATGATTCACTTTTTATGGTTTTTCTACTTTGTAGATTTTAATTTTTCTTTATTGCCTTTGATCCATTTTCATGAAGCTTCCATGAGTATTTGAAAGATGTGCATTCTTATGCATGCAAAGTTCTATACATCAAATCAAGTTGCAAACTGTCCACTTTGCACACAGAGTGGTCAATAAATAATAATAAAGAAAAACAAAGCTGCTGTATTTTGAAGCCCTTTATAATATGCAATGGGCTTCCCAGGTGGCATTAGTGGTAAAGAGCTCACCTGCCAATGCTTGAGTTTGATCCCTGGGTTGGGAAGATCCCCTGGAGAAGGCATGGCAGCCCACTCCAGTATTCCTGCCTGGGAAATCTTATGGACAGAGGAGTCTTGCAGGCTACAGTCCATGGGGTCGCAGAGAGTCAGACATGAAGAGACCTAGCGTGCACACATGCATGACATGCCTTAGATCAGCTTTCCTAAGCTAGGTTCCAACCAGTATTAAGTGTAAATTATCCACCCCTGTTAGTCCCTTAATCACCTCCCATGTTTATTTTTCCTTCCTGCCTTTTTTCCCTTCATATTTCCCACCAGGGCACTCCTTAAGTAACACAAAACTAACAAGAACAAAAATACTTAAGCTAAAAGATACGTATTTCTTAGCTTGTGCTAAGAACTTTAGACAGGATAATATTGACTGATTTTAATATTTTATAATAACTCTCTGATGCCAAATTATTGTCCTCATTTTAGAGGTAAGGGCAGTAAGTCAACACAGTTAAGTAATGTGCCTAAATTAGTAAGAAATTAGCTCAAGTCTATTTTACAATGAAGCCTGGTTAACCATTATGCCTACAGTCTCATCTGTTTCGTTTGGCCAAGAGAGGATATCTCTCCTGTGATATCTGATAGCTTTGCCCAGAAGGAAAGAATGTGCTGTTTTTCCATGGTCAGAGAAGTATATCAGCTAAAGAGAGTGTGTGTGTGTGTGTGTGTTAAAACTGGAGATCCAGAATATCAACCTAAGTGAGCATTCCCAAAGAGTGCTAGAATGGAATGAAAATTTCATCCCCTTTGCAATATTTTCAATATTAATTTCAACCACTAATTTCAATGTTCGGAGCTTTGCTAAACTGCATTACTCTCTCTATCTTAAAATACATTGAAAGAGTAGTATTGAAACATGTACATTACCATGTGTAAAACAGCCAGTGGGAATTTGCTGTATGATGTAGGGAATCCAAAGCTGGTGCTCTGTGACAACCCAGAAGGCTGGGATGGGGAGGGAGATGACAGAGCAGTTTAAGAGGGAGGGGACATATGTATGCCTATGGCTGATTCATGTTGATGTATGGCAGAAACTGTCACAATATTGCAAAGTAATTATTCTCCAATTAAAATAATTAAATAAATACACTGAGTATCAGGTTTCGTATGTGTTTTTAAAAGAGTGCTGTGTATAAAAATAACAGGGCAATAGACCAGAAAGGAGTAGACATATACCATGTTTCTGATGTGAGATAAATACAATGAGAATTTCTTTGTACGAAGAAATAATTATATTTAGGCAAATGTTCGCATTCTTTTACACAATTGAGAAGACCAATATTAATACGTAAACCAAATAAGTTTTCTGTGCCAAAAAATTTTTGAAAACTATCTCAATTATGTTTTGGGATTATTGGGATATTTAAAAGTTAGCAAATATTACTCATGAAATCAATCAGTAATTAAAAATGAAAATAACAGCAATTTTGTAACATTATTAACATCCTTATTATGAGGCAAAATAGCATAGCTAAGGCTGATTTTTAAAAAAGAAAAAATAAGAATATTGAGAGGAGAAGGAGGGCATAAATGAAATGTTCACAGTAGATCATACTCCTGGGATTTCCCTGGGGGTCCAGTGGTTTAGACTCAGGGCTTCCAATGCAGAGGGTGCTGGTTTGATCTCTGGTTGGGGAACTAAGATCCCACATGCCTTGCATGCTGCCAAAAAAAAAAAAGTAGCAGTAACCAACTCTTGGATGAACAAGTGACTGTGATACAACAGGGGCCCCTTTGCACTCCTGAAAAATGCCAAGGCAGCATTCACGGCAGTGAAAAGGTAAGAGGAGCTAAGTGTCCACTAGCTGATGAATGGATAGACCAAACGTGGTCAGTCCACACAGTGGACTATCATCCAGCCAGAAAAAGTACTGACGTATGCTACGACACGGACATATCTTGAAAGCATCATGCTGAATGAAGGCAGCCACATACAAAAAGACAACACATGACTGCATGATTCCCCTCATATGAAATGTCCAGGGAAAAATGACAAATCTGGAGGAACAGAAAATAGGTCTCTGGTTGCCAGTGGCTGGAGGAGGCTTGGGGGTAGTTGGGGAGAGTCTGCTGATAGGCATGGGGTTTTTTCCTCAGGTGATAAAAATGTTCTAAAATAATTGTAGTGATATTTGCAAAACTCTGTAAATATAATAAAAAAAACCATTGAATGATACACCGTAAAAGAATGGATTTTATGATATGTGAATTATATCTTAATGAGAAGAAAAATCTCACTATAGTGCTCCAGGGCGAGCACTGCGTATTGAAATAGTTCTGCTCTACCAAATCTTCTGGTTCAGGGGTTGATCCGTGAGCAGCATCAGAGGCATTGCCTGAGGGTGAGAAACGGACAATAAGAGGCTTCTCCCAGGCCTACGGAAATCACAGTCTGTACCTTAACAAGGCCCCTTCCCAGGTAATTCATATGCACATTCAAATTAGAGACACCATGATCCGAAGCATTAATGAGGTCTTAAGAGTCTAGCATTGAGTGACAAGTATATAGAACAAGTGATCATACTAACACACTTGATTTCAAAGGCATGAGAGAGATTAGAAAAAAATGTTAGAAAAAATTTTGTTTAATTTAGAAAAAAAATTGTTGGCCTTTATTTCTTTACAAGTTTCTCTTTTCTTTTATAAGCAATAACTTTCTTAAAAAAAAAAATCTATCCTTTTTATTTATTTGTAGGATCTTAGTTCCCCAACCAGGGATTGAACCTATGCCCTTGGCAGTGAAAGCTCAGAGTCCTAACCATTGGACCCCCAGAGAACTTCCTTACAAGCTCTCTTTAATGTTAAAAAAAGAAAGAAAAGAAATCGGGGGTGGGGGAAGTTCTGGATAATGGTATGGAGTTCAGGGCTTACGCATGCTATAAAAGGTCCTTGCGCTAATATCATTTGTGGGTGGTTTTTTTGTCAGCTAGAAATCACTTCAAGTGTAGAATGTTCTCTGACCAGCGGTTGTTCTAAGTGCTGTTGACTAGCATGGCTGTGGACTCTTTTCTAAAAAACGTAGGGCAATGCTTGTGGGGTGAGGAGGTTAACAGACAACCATATTTAGACCTTGAGACCCTTAAACCCCTGTATCCTTGAAAATGTTGATTTGCACTTTTTGATTACTAATTTGTACTTATTGTTCCATGGTACAGGTTGAAAATTAACATTTTAAAATTTAATTTCTCTTCTGAAATGATACAATTAACATATCACTGAAGCAGTACAGATTTAATAACCTATTTCTCTTCTTATTTCTACTCCAGGTAAGCACTATTAACAGTATACCATCAACCCTCAGATCAGAGGTTTCTGCATTCACGGATTCAATCAGCCAAGGGTAAAAAATATTTTGGAAAAATTTTTTCTCTGGAAAGTTTCAAAAGGTAAAATTTGAATTTGCCATGCACTGGTAACACTTACATTGTATTTAAAGCTATTTATAAAATCCCATGGACGGAGGAGCCTGTTAGGTTGCAATCCATGGGGTCTCTAAGAGTCGGACAAGACTGAGTGACTTCACTTTCACTTTTCACTTTTGTGCACTGGAGAAGGAAATGGCAACCCACTCCAGTGTTCTTGCCTGGAGAATCCCAGGGATGGGGGAGCCTGGTGGGCTGCCGTCTATGGGGTCGCACAGAGTCGGACACGACTGAAGTGACTTAGCATAGCATAGCATAGCAGATAGTATTTACATACTTAATTGAATTATCTTGGTACTTTTGTAGAAAATCAGTTGACCATGCATGTATGACAGGCTTCCCAGGTGGCTCAATGGTAAAGAACCTGCCTGCCAATGCAGGAGATGCAAGAGACTCTGGTTCACTCCCTTGGGTAAAGAAATCCTTTGGAGGAGGAAATGGCAACCTGCTCCAATATTCTTGCCTGGGAAATCCCAAGGACAGAGGAACCTGGCAGGCTACAGTCCATGGGGTTGCAAAGAGCTGGACATGACTGAACATGCACACGCATGCACACGTAGATGTATGGGTTGGTTTCTGAACTTTAAATTCTATTCTATTGATCTTTATGTCTATCTTCATGACAATATCACAGTCTTAGATACTATAGCTTTGTAGTAAGTTTTGGAATTAAGCATGCATCCTTCCAACTTGGTCTTTCTTTTTCAAGGTTATTTTGGCTATTCTGGGTCCCACGCATTTCCACATGAATTTTAGGATCAGTTTCATATCTGTCTCCTGGTGAGACCCTGGAAGGCAAAGGCATGTCTTGGAGTCATCTTCATGACCTGCTTGGTTTGTTGCATGTGTGGCCCATTAATACACATCAAAAGCTGTTGAACTCAATGAAATACTACAGGGATTTTTGTCTTGAGTATAGAGGGAATTTCCACTTGGAAATAATGCTAGGTATTCATTTCAGTTCCAATGCACTGAGCTGCAAGTAGCAACGACAAAACAATTAACAATGGCCTAAACCACAGGATGGAGAAGGCAATGGCACCCCACTCCAGTACTCTCGCCTGAAAAATCCCATGGACGGAGGAGCCTGGTGGGCTGCAGTCCATGGGGTCGCACAGAGTCGGACACGACTGAAGCGACTTAGCAAACTACAGGATATTTGTGGCTTACAGGGGGCTTCCCTGGTGGCTTAGAGTGTAAAGAATCTGCCTGAGATGCTGGAGATTTGGGTTCAATCCCTAGGTGAGGAAGATCCCTTGGAGAAGGCACCCCACTCCAGTATTCTTGCCTGGAGAATTCCATGGACAGAGGAGCCTGGTGGGCTACAGTCCACAGGGTTCCAAAGAGTCAGACACGACTGAGCATCTAACACTTTGACTTAACAAGGAGTCTGGAGGTAGGCAGACTCCCAGACACTCAGCAATTCCGTCACGTCTATGTCCATCCTTGCCCTCCAGTGTTCCCAGTATTCTGGTCTTTTCTCATGCTTGTCCTCTCGTCAGTAGTAGATAGATGGTTGCCATCATGCCAGACTCCATTTCCTCATGCCAGCATCACAAAGAAGAGTGAGGATGGCAATAAAGACTTTCTTTTCTGCAGGCTTTGTGAGTGATCCAAATGTGAATCTGCCTCCCATATCACTGTCCAGAACAGAATCACGTCCTATCCCTAGCCCGATCTTCGGGGAATGGGGATGGTATTACCATGATTCATTTCAGAGCATGCTGCTGCTGCTGCTGCTAAGTCACTTCAGTAGTGTCTGACTCTGTGCGACCCCATAGACGGCAGCCCACCAGGCTCCCCCGTCCCTGGGATTCTCCAGGCAAGAACACTGGAGTGGGTTGCCATTTCCTTCTCCAGTGCGTGAAAGTGAAAAGTGAAAGTGAAGTCGCTCAGTTGTGTCCGACCCTCAGCGACCCCATGGACTGCAGCCTACCAGGCTCCTCCATCCATGGGATTTTCCAGGCAAGAGTACTGGAGTGGGGTGCCATTGCCTTCTCCGATTTCAGGGCATACCTTTCCTGAAATCCAGGTTAAGCAGGAGTGAGGTGTGATATATGCTGCAAAGAATAGTGCTTACCTCAAACTGAGTACATCTGATTCACAACATGGTATTTTTGTAGACTTGGGTAGTAACTCAACTGACATTGTTCCTTTGAAAAAAATGGGTTCTCAGCACCAAAAAGAACTCTTGAGAAACATTTGCAATACGATCCAAAATACACGGGAGATTCATATACTTATCTTTAAAACTATATTAATATAATTTCATCGTTTTTAGACCCATTTAAAAGTATTTTAGAATCTTTCAGCTTGAGGACCAAATGTGAACATAAACTGTCGAGGTGTAGATATTTTAAAACGATGGTTAACAGAGTTTACTCCAAGAAAATCAAGGAACCTTGTCAATTTTCTGTTTGTTCAGTTGTTCTGTCCTCAAAAAAGGTGGGATTGGGACTTCCCTGGTGGTCCGGTGGTTAAGAATTCATCTGCTAATGCAGGGGACACAGGTTCCATCCCTGGTCTGGGAGGATCCCACATAGCACAGGGCAACTAAACCCCTGTGCCACAACTGAGCCCAGAAATCTATAACCTATGCTCTCAACAAGAGAAGCCAAGGCAATGAGAAGACCAAGAACCACGACTAGTGATAAGCCCCCCCACTGGTGGCAACTAGAGAAAACCTGCCCACCCAGCAACAAGGACCCAGTGCAGTCAAAAATAAACTCAGACGGTAAAGAATCTGCCTGCAATGCAGAAAATGAGGGTTAGGAAGATTCCCTGGAGAAGGGAATGGCAACCCACTCCAGTATTCTTGCCTGGAGAATTCCATGGACAGAGGAGCCTGGTAGGCTACTGGAGTCAATGGAGTCCCAAACAGTTGGACAGGACTGAGTGACTAACATTTTTTCACTGTCCAAAAAAAAAAAAAGTGGAGGGGGGATTACCAGCTATTCATAAACTCCATTGGGTCCCGGCCATAATGGCTCAAGGAACTAAGGTCACAGATAGTGAGTGGCAGAATCTCATCTCGTCTCCGTATCCAGCGCGCATCCTGCTTAACTGCAGGAGCCTTGATCAACAAACACGGTCTGCGTGTCCGTGACCTGGCAATGTCCCAGATATTTCTCTCTGGAGTTTGGAATGAATTTCCACCTGGAAGAATGCTAAATATTTGTTTTAAGGGTGTGGCTGGGTCCGGGAGAGCCAGGGAGACCCCGGGGAAGGTGAAAGTCTAATGGGGGTGGGCACAGAGGACCAGACCACGAAGATTCTAAGCACCTAAAGTGGTATCCAATGTCAGGGGCGCGCAAGGTCAGGGGCCTGAGCCGCCCGGTGCCCGCCTGGCGGCGCTGTAACCACTGCACCCCCGGCCTCGGCCCCTGCCGCCGGCCTCCAGCCACAGGCGTCGCTGTGCGCTCGCTCCGGCAAGGGAGCCGCGTTCCGCGGGGAGCAGGAGCTCAGTTGTGCAGGGCTTTCAGTTTCTGGCGCGAACTTCCGCCGTTCCAAAGTTGCAGGGAGGCTTGGCGCGATGTCCGGGGACAGCAGCGGCCGCCGGCCCGAGGGCCGGGGCCGGGGCCGCGACCCGCACCGGGATCGCACCCGCTCCCGCTCCCGCTCGCGGTCCCCGCTGTCGCCCAGCTCCCGCCGCGGCGCCGCGCCCGAGCGCAGGGAGGCCCCAGAGCGCCCGGGCTTGGAGGATACCGAGCCGTCGGATTCCGGGGACGAGATGATAGACCCGGCGAGCTTGGAGGAGGAGACCGACCCCAGCCTCTGCCGCCAGATCCGCCATCAGTACCGCGCGCTTATCAACTCGGTCCAACGTAAGGCAGGGGCGCGAGGCGGGAACCTAGCGCAGGCCCTGCGCGGCCCGGCTGGTTCGTGGAGCCCGGGACCAGCCCCGCGCCGCCCGGCCGCGCCCGGGTTCGGGGTTTTCGAGGCGCTCGCGCATCTGTCGTGCGGATCGCAATGCACGACCTTGGCGGAGGCGCGCGAGTGCCCCAGGGTGGGGACCGCCCGAGTCCCCCGGAGGGGGGGGGTTCCGGGCCCGAGGCCGGGCGCGGTCTGGAAGCGGGGGAGAGGAGGCACGAGGAGCCGGGGCGCATTTTCTTACATCCAGCGATTCCCCGCCGGCAGTCGCCCGCCCGCGGCAGCTGCCAAAAATGCAAATTCTCCAGTGCACCCTGGACCTACCTATTCTGACTCTGGGTGGCTCGGCTCTGCAAGATGTGTCTTGCAGAGTTGGAGAACCCTTCTGTTAAGAGCGTTCCTCAGAGGCTGCAGAAGGCGTGGAAGCTCATGGGTGAAGGTTAGGGGGAGCCAAGTGGGTCCCCTTTCCAAGTTCATTCTGCTAAAGGGGTAGTCATCTTTTCTGTTAGGCCGTTTTGGTTAAAGAAATACAGCTTGAAAATAACTCCACCAGGGAGCGGGGGTGGGGTTGGGGGTGGGGGCTGGGACTTGGCTCTCCAGCTGCAGCTGGTTACTCTGTCAATGACTTGTTAGCCTATGATGACACCTTTCCCAAAGCTTGTATTTTTTTAAAATAGAAAACCGGGAGGATATATTGAATGCCAGCGACAAGTTAACAGAGGTCCTTGAAGAGGCCAACACTCTCTTTAATGGAGGTAATTCATTATTTTATGAAAGGAAGCTTTCTGTGATCATATATTTTAGGGTAATTTTAATTAGTTTTGCATGAGAACCGAATGCTTGACACCAAACAACCGCCACTTATAAGAGTGCTTTACTAGGTTTGGAACCTTTTTCCTTGTAGCACCACTACTGTGATTGTGCACTTAGCAGGTTCTATGCACTCCTTCCCCGCTGGATCAGTGGTTAAAGCGCCTGCCCGCAATGCGGGAGACCTGGGTTCGATCCCTGGGTCAGGGAAGATCCCCTGGAGAAGGAAATGGCAACCCACTCCAGTATTCTTGCCTGGAGAATCCCATGGACGGAGGAGCCTGGTGGGCTACAGTCCACGGGGTCGCAAAGAGTCGGACGCGACTGAGCGACTTCACTTTCACTTTCACAAGTACAAGCAGGTAGTAAGAGCTTCACATGAAATTTGGGGTGGAGTTGGGGAGCAGCAGCCAGTTTTAACAAGCGCCCCAAGTGATTCTGTTGCTTGTTCAAGTTTGAGAACTTCCTGTGTATTATGTTTCTACTGTATCTGTTGCTTGTTCAAGTTTGAGAACTTCCTGTGTATTATGTTTCTACTGTATTGACTGCTGAGAACTTTTATGTCTTGTCTTTCTACTCTATTGACTACCCAGGATGCATTGGATGTATTAAAGAAAGAACTGAGCTGGCTTCTGACATCCTGTTTCTTTTCCTGCCTTCCTCCCGACCTCCCCGTCCCTAAGCTCCTTGCTCTTGGTCCACCTAACATAACCCAGTGGGGATGGCTGTGTCTACAGGTGGCCCTGTTGGTCTCCAGTGAGGGGAGGGGCCTGAGAAAGAGAAGAATCTCAGCACTGAACTCTAGCATTGTAGGGGGTGAAGGGGGCTCTGAAATAAAAGCTTGGTTTGAATGAAAAGCAGCAGCAGTGTTAGTGCTAAGAGTGGTCTCTGTGTTTGAAGACAGGACAGGTCAGGCAGCCCCTGATGGTGTGGGCACCGGGTCACAGAGCCCGGGGACAAGTCCTCAGACTACTTTTCCCTCCTGGCCTTTCTCTAAATTCTATGGGAGCAGAAGAGGAGAGTGCAGACCCACCCAGGTGAAGAAGTCAACAGAGCTGGCCGCTGCCTGGACACCACCACTCCACATGTTCTCTGAGAACCAGAACATTTCTTTCTTTCCACCTGGTGCAACTCCTCCTCCACTCTCTCTAGCTTTTTCTTCTCTTCTGAGCTTGGAACCCCCTGCCCAGGCTCTCTCTTCAGGGTTGCTCTTGACCCCTTGTCCCCTATTATTCACCCACTGCTGAAAAGTTGTTGATTAACAGATCATTTCCTGCTTGGCCAATTCCACTATGCTAGCTGGGTTGCCTTTTTAAGGCACAGTTACTCAACCGGGCCCTAGGAGACAGTCAGCCAACAAAGAATTCTGCATCCTCCATATATACAGACTGGATGTTCTGTAACTCTTCAGAGGCTTGAATCCATCCGTGGGAGATGGGCACTTTTCTCACAGCTTTCGTGGCAGTGATGGGCCGGTAGCGGGGAGGGGAGGTCTAGAACAGCCCAGGAACTGGTCCCTAGCTTTTGCCTCTTGTCTCTCATTCATTGTCATGTTCATAGTAATTCTCCTGAAATAAAACTGGGGAGAAAATTATGCATATGAATACAAAACTTGGAGTCAGTGCGTTCATCAGCCTGAGGAGTGTTTGGGCAATCAGAAATTCAAATGAAGTGGCCTTGAGGAGCAAGCCAGGGAGAGGCATTTGTGTGTTTGAACTCTGCCTGCCTGGTTTGTCTCTTGGCTGCTTTTTCAGTTCGCCTTTGCTGGTGTTCCTGGAGCATGGTTCCACACTGCCTGTTCCCTTTCAGGGTCTGGTCAAACCGATTCCCCTCACTTCTGCTGTGTCTTCTTCTAATGAACACTCACCCCCATCTCCCCAGACCTCATCCTGTTTCCTGGCCCCGTTTCCTTCTTGTCTCTTTTTATTTAAATCCTTTCTTGTCTGTAGCTTATCATAAATGTTAAAAGATGAACCTTTTTGGATCATCCCTCCTTGGAGGTCATGGCCCTGCTGCCTGTAGGCTGTTCATTTGGTGGGACCTGTGCTGCCAGGCAGAGTTTGCGTCTCCCGCTACCTGCCCAGCACGGAACTTCACCTGAAGCTCCCTGACAACTTACCTGTTACCGGTCTTGGCCACACCCAAGCACAGCGCCTTACACACCGTGGGCATTCAGCTTGGCTTCCATCGTCAACACAGGTGTTAATAGTGCCTGGATGGGTTACTGGAGTCCGAGGGAACAGCTGGTGTTAGAGATGACGGAGGTTTTTGTTAAACTGCAGTTAATGAAGAGATTTTTATTCAGTTCCCTGAAGCAGGAACAGTGTAGTAGAGAGAGCTGGCTTTTTAGGTGAGCTGAGCAGGGGAACCTGTTTTTACACAGAGATGAGTGTGTTTGAGATTTTTTTTTTTTCTTTTGGTCCAATGGGAAATGGGGAGTAAGTACAGTTGGAAGTTTTGGGAAAATGCCTGTGGATAAGCATGTTCCTTCTTTTTCGAATAGTGTCCCGAGCAAGAGAAGCAGTCCTAGATGCCCACTTTCTTGTTCTGGCTTCAGATTTGGGCAAAGAGAAGGCAAAGCAGCTGCGTTCTGACCTGAACTCGTTTGATATGTTACGATACGTGGAAACTCTAGTAAGTTCAAAGCTACAGAATCGTAATAAAAAATGTTTCATCTGTCACATAGTGTATGATTATACACTTTGCTTATATCCATATGCAGATGGTTTTCACTTATTTACCCTTTTGTTTGGGCCTGAGATTCCTCCAGAGAGATCTTACCAGATTAAACACATGACAATCGAACAATGGTGGAATCTAGATTGGGAGTTTAGAGCAGTTTGAAAATCTCCTAGCCTTCTAAGACTCAGGGTGCTATGTTTATTTCAAATGGCCATTTTTTCCCTCACTCGTCAGTTCGTGAGTTCATTCTCAGTGACCCGGGACCTTTGTCCTAGGCTGGGCAGAAGCCCACATGCAGGCAAAGTACAGCTGGATATGAGTTACATCTGGTGGAGGGGCATGTTTTGATTTGTCTTTGAGAATATTCCAGAACCATACGCGTATGGTTGGGGTTCTGCTTTTGTTTTTTGTTGTTTTATTCAACTGTCTTTGCCTCTTAATGATTGGATGGTGGTTACCTGAAATTTTGAAACTTTTGCTTGATGAATTTTTTGCCCCCAAAAAGCACAATGAGATGAACTTTGTATTTTACTTTTTTTTTCTTCATCTTGGTTTTACTTTGAGCCAATCTCTGTCCTAGCATTTCTGTTAGGACATTGACTTTCTGTTTGTTAAAAGGTTATTAAAATGATTTAGTACCATAAGACCCGAAAAGATAAATTATTTTGTAAAGGCATGAGGCAGATGAGGTTTTTGATGTTTTCAAAACCTTAGGTTTTTAAAAAAATTTAACAACAAAAAAATTTAACTTAAATTTTAAACCTTAAATTTTTCTTTTTTTAAAACTTGAAGTGTAGTGCATTTTGGAAAATGCTCAATAAAGTTGACTATATATTGGGTAATCTTTTTTAAAAATTACTTTTATTTATCAGGGTGAGCTTTGTACTTTAAATTCCGTAAGTCTTAAAGCGGTTCATGCAGACCCCCAATTTAATAGCTGTCTAGACTCTGGCGGGAGGATTTTTTCAAGTATTACACCAAATATAAGGACTATAAAGAAAAAATTGGTAGATTTGACCAGATAAAAACTGAAATGTCTTCCTCCAAGTGTGCAGTGGTAGAATGGTTGGCACGAGAACGGAACAGTGCTGACTGTGTCTCTCTGACTGGGTTCTGGCAGCCTCTCTCTTCTTCAAAGCTTAACTGCCTTTAAAGGGTTAAGCTCTCTGAGGGCTTTTTGATTACTGTTTATATATGGTATTGCTGTTTTTTTTTTTAATTTTATTTTTTGGTATTGCTGTTTTAATTTGATAACTTCTAGGCATTTCATAAGTTTATAATGTAATAAAAATGTACTTTCATAAAAGCAAATTTAATATACTTTCTGCAAGATAGCTTGAGATAAGAGAATTATTAGACTTCCGCCAACTCTTCCCAGGAAGTCACCTTTAAGATGAGTGAATCTCCCTTACGCTAGGTGCTGCTCCCTGGAAAACCTAATCTGCAAGCTAATCAGGGGTCTCCAGGAGGTTGGCTGGAAATGAAAATTGAAAGCCAGCTAAACTTCCATGTTCTATCCCAGATCGTTTGCTTAGGGATGTGATTTTCTATTTTTATGCTAATTCAGCATTGCTGATAGTTATAAAAATGCGTTGTGTGAGATCAGGCCCAGCGGGCTAAGTTCTGGTTTGCCCGCCCCTCGGCCTGCAGGGGGCTAGAGCAGGGTTTCTCAGCCTGGGCACTAAGTGCATTTTGGGCTGGTTGAGTCTTTGTTTCCTTGGGGGCACCTGCTGTAGGATGCTGAGCACTATCCTGGCTTCTACCCACTAAATGCCCTCTACGGCATTTAGTAACACAGCCCTCCCTGCCATCCACCCAGTTGTGACGATCAAAAGTGTCTCTATATAGAATGCCTGGGGGGGTTAAAATTGCTCCGGTTGAGACTCGTTGGTCTGGATCATCTCACTTTCTCACCAAAAAGTCCTGAGTACCTTGAAGAATAGTTTCTGCCAAAAAGAAGGTGCCTTTGAAAACAGGAAATTTGTAATAAGAAATTGAGCCAATATGTTAGGACACTGAAAACAGACTTTGCCTCTGGCCCTTTGTGTAGTGATAGAGATAATTGAGTGCGCTGAATGTCTGCTCGTGGCTTAACTGGGGTTTCTGTTTCCCTTCGTTTTTGTAGCTGACTCATATGGGTGTAAATCCGCTAGAAGCTGAAGAACTCATCCGTGATGAAGACAGTTCTGATTTGGAATTCATAGTCTATGACTCCTGGAAAATATCAGGCAAAACAGCAGAAAACACCTTTAATAAAACCCATACATTCCACTTTCTGTAAGATTATTTTGAAAATCTGACAGACCAGCCATTTGTAAACCTTAAATTGTATTTTATTGTAGGGACAACAATTATTTGGTATTGTAGAGGAGACAGTCATGATGCCATTGCTCAGAGACTTTCTAAAGTTTGATTTAAAAGCCCATAATATCTTGTGGATGGATCCTCATCCAGCTTAACTGGAGCAGGAAAGGCCATGGGCTGGCATCTCCTTATCAGGGCACTCTGCTGGCACCTTTGCTTTCTAGCATGGGAGACTTTAGGTCTGTGACATAATGTCTGGCTTTATCATCTTTAAAAGTCTTTATTACGTAGGAGGATGATACCTCCTATGAAAGGTATCTTAAGAGTCTACCAATATATGTAAAGTGCCATTTATAATATATAATTCCCTGTCAGATGATCGCTGTCCTATATTTGAAGACTAGTTGAGTCACTGTCACATAAACTGCCCAGTTCATCTTTTTTTGGATGCAGCTTTGATTTTGAAAAGCTTTTGTTTATACTCAAATGGAATTGGCTTCTGTCTTAATTTCCTAGCTCAGTCTTATGAAGAGGCTAAGAACAACTCTTACTGGTTCTTTTGTAAGACAGCCTTTAAAATAACCAGTAGATAATTTCTCCAGGGCAACCACTCAAGTGGTTTCTTCCTTAAGTGGTTAGCTTAGGACATTTGTCTATTCTGAGTGCCCTTCTAAACCTCCTGAGATTGGTAGTGCTTCAGAAGGCTTTGGAGATGTAGATTTAGTAAGTCTGTGGTGCAGGGCCAGGCATCTGGGTTTTCTTCTTATTTCCTGAGGCATCTGTTTTTAACAAGACTTCCTTTAATTCAAGTGCCCAGAATCACTGTATATTACAGCAAAAAGATCAAACTTCTTTATTATAGGAAAAGTCTAAATCTTTTTTTTTTTTTTTTTTTTTGCTGTTGAATTAGGCTCCACCATAAATGCAGGATCTAAAGATAGCCTTTTGGGAATTCCCTGGTGGTCCAATGGTTAGGACTCTAAGCTCTCACTGGTGAGGGTGTGGGTTCAATCCCTGGTCGGGGAACTAAGATCCCCCAAGCCTCGAGGCATGTCCAAAAGAAATAGAAAGAAAGATAGCCTTGGGTTATATAACTTCGACCCTTTGTCATCATCTAGCCCAATTTGCGGCTAGTGATTTACTTACAACTTTGCAGCCTTGTACTTGCTGTTGCCTTAGCCTGCAGTGACCTTTCCCCCATGTTTTCTTTCCATCTGGTAAGGTTTGCTTGGGCTTCTCGGTTGACCCTAGTGGTAAAGAAGCCGTCTGCTGATGCAGGAGATGTAAGAGACTCGGGTTCCATCCCTGGGTCTGGAAGATCCCCTGGAGGAGGGTACCGCAACCCACTCCAGTATTCTTGCCTGGGGAATCCCATGGGCTGCAGAGTAGACATGACTGAAGCAGCTTAGCGCCCACATAGGATCTCTACTGTATGCTTTGATTCCCTCCAGTGCAGAGACCACAGAGGACTTCGTTCTCTGGGCCCTGGTTGTTTCTGCCTGCTGGTCTGTTGCTGTAGGGTTTTGGGAGGTGGAGGGAGTCCAAAAAGGGAAAGGAATCCCATGGCCTCTGCCTTACCTGTTATCTCGTAAGACAGTGTGTTCTGGAGTCCCAGGCAGTGGGGCTCTGCTCTGGCACCCCCAGACCAAAAGGCCCAGTGGGGCTATTCATCCCCGTCCCCCACACACGTTCGTCCTTCTCCTGATCTCTGAAGCTGGCTCTGCGAAACAGACAACAGGCTAGCTGGGAGGACCACAGAGGGCATATTGATTGACTTACTATTGAGAGTAAATACAAAGGTATTGGGGAGGAATCTGGTTGAATTCTTTGAGAAACACAGAAGGAGCAGAAAGGCTGCCACAAACCCGACAGTCTTGGTCCGATGTCACTCATACACCACGGATGCCTGGGCTGAATTTGAGGATGCTGTGGGAACTGCTTTCAGTTAGTGAAATTAGTTTGTTTTAAAAACAAAGACATGAAAGCATATCTTTCATTAGGTTGGGTTCAATACAAGGAGAGTGCCCTGTGCCAAAGCCACGAATTGAACGTCCAAGAAAAGTTCGTATGATAGAAGAGCAGCAGGCAATGCCTGCCCAGGTTTGTTTGTTCAAATGTTGCTTTTTTAAAACGCTTAATTTAAAATAGCCATTAGTATCATATACCTGTAATTTGGCTGTCTTTTCTCAGGGTTTGGGTCTGGAGTCAGGTTCTGTCACTTAAAAAGTAACCATTTAATGTTTGAATCATTTTTGAGGTGTTTAAGTATTTAAACATTTTATTGGATGGACCACTTGTCTTAGTTCTTAACCCACTTCTGTAGGATGGATTAGTTCTCCCAAAACAGGTTTCTTAACTTCGGCACTGTCGGCATTGGGGCTGGATAATTCTTTGCTGTGAGAGGCTCTCCTGTGCATTGTAGGATGTTTAGCAGCATCCTTGGCCTCTTCCCAGTAGATGCTAACAGCCTCCTCTCATGTTCCCCCCTCCCGTCCCAAGTATGACAACCAAGTGTTAGAAAATGTCTCATCGTGGGGGCGGGGGGCGGGGTGGCGCTGCAGAAAAATCACTCCCAGGTGAGAACCATTGCCCCTTTTATAATTTGCTATTTTACATTCAACCTGAAAATGATGGATTTGGTCATGTTACTCCTCTCTCAGATAATTCATATGAAAATGTTACTAAAGCTAGGAAAATCTTTTTTAACTATCAATTTTAAGACAGGAATAAAAACTGTTAGAAATCCTAAGTAAACGATATTTAGAGGAGTTTGGCCGGGGGAGAGAGCAGAAAAGGTTAACAGGCAGGCAAGTAGGTCAGTCTGCTTGATAACAGCTTTATGTTTTCAGTTAAAAAGAATGGAAGAATCTCATCAAGAAGCAACAGAAAAAGAAGTGGAAAGAATCTTGGGATTGTTGCAAACATACTTTCAAGAAGATCGTAAGTACGATACCAAGCTCAAAATGGAGCAACCTGTGTTTGTCAGTTAGGCCTGTGTCACTTGCAATGAGAAGCTATTTTTATTTAAGAGGCAAATATGTAATGCTTGAATCATTTTGATTTTTCTTGACATGTATTTTATGAGACTTCTCTAGAAATCCCATGAGAACATTGGTGAAGGAAATTCTCATTTTTATTTTTCAAAGACGGGATATTTTTTCTGTTACAAAATAATACATGCCAAACACATGAGAAAAGTAAAAAGCCAAGTACCTGTTCTACCTGACCTCACTCCCTCGAGGTCTCCACTTACAAAATGTGCTGTGTGTATTTTCAGACTTTCTCATGTCTATGTCAGTCATAATAAATATGCAACTAAGTAGTTGGGATTTTTTGTTGTTGGTGATGGTGGTGTTTTTGCTTTTTTCAAAGCAAAATAATATACACATCTTTCTGCAAGATGACTTGTCCATTTGGACATTTTCCCATATTGGTACATGCAGATCCTGCTTACTCTTCTCAGTGATTCCCATTGGGTGACTTTATCATACATTTAACAAATCCTCTATTAGTGGACAAGTTCTTTATAGCATTTTTCTCTTGTATAAACTGCTGGAGTGAAAAATCTGGGCACACCACTTTGTGCACGTGTGCTAATATTTCTGTAGGATGGCTTTTTAAAGGAGGATTGCCGGGGAAGTGGGCATGCAGATTTTTAATAGATATACCAGATTGTCCTCCAGCGGGGTTGTATTGATTTCCATCCCAAAACAGGATGAATGCCCACTTCCTTTCTTTGGTTAACACTAGAGAATATTAGTCTTAATTGATGAGCAAAAGTAATTTTTCCTCTGTTGAAGAATTTTTTCCTCTTTTGTCTTTAGCTGATACTCCGATGTCCTTCTTTGACTTTGTGGTTGATCCACATTCTTTCCCCCGGACAGTGGAAAACATCTTTCATGTTTCTTTTATTATAAGGGTAAGATTTAAGATTATTTCTCTGTTTTTCTTTGCTTTTAAAAGAGTAAATAATAACAGGTATAGATGAGAGGTGGCTAAGGAATTTGTACTGACCAGTATGTGTTTTAGACCCATTGTAGCAATGGCACCCCACTCCAGTACTCTTGCCTGGAAAATCCCATGGACAGAGGAGCCTGGTGGGTTGTAGTCCATGGGTTCGCTGAAGGTCGGACATGACTGAGCGACTTCATTTTCACTTTTCACTTAAATGCACTGGAGAAGGAAGTGGCAACCCACTCCAGTGTTCTTGCCTGGAGAATCCCAGGGACAGGGGAGCCTGGTGGGCTGCCGTCTATGGGGTCGCATAGAGTCAGACACGACTGAAGTGACTTAGCAGCAGCAGCAGAACACTGATGAGTCACAGGCCAAAGAAACCAGCTAAAAAATTAAGTGCTTGCTTTTACATTTTAGACATTTTTGGAGCTTACAGATTAGGTAACTATGTGATATACATGTTAAATTTCCCAAATTTGTTAGTTGTTATGTAAGAAAATACCCTTGTTTTCAAGAAATATATGAAGTTGTAGGGAAAAGGGCTTCCCAGGTGGCACAGTGGTAAAGAATTTGCCAGCCAGTTCAGGAGATGCAAGAGATGCAGATTTGATCCCTGGTTTGGAAGATCCCCTGGAGAAGGAAATGGCAAAGCACACCAGTATTCTTGCCTGGAGAATTCTATGGGCAGAGAAGCCAGTCCATGGGGTTGCAAAGAGTCGGACTCAACTGAGTGACTACACTTTCACTTTCAGAGAGAGAAAGCAGTAATATAAATATGGCAAAACACGAACAGTTGGAGACCCTGGGTAAAGAATGTATGGGAGGTCTTTGCAGTAGTCTTGTAACTCTTAAGTCTGAAGTAATTTCAAAACAGATGGTTTAGGAGGAAAAAAAAGAAAAATTCTCAGAAGTGTACCTTGAGAATTTTCTCTAGGCTGTCTTCAGTCTTATGTCCGGTTGCAATCCTGGACTTCTAAGATTAATATGATTTTAACAAAATAGAATCTTGTGTTGACAAAAGTGGTTTTTTTTTGGACAAAAGTGTTTTTTCAGAAATGATCACTAAAGCATATTCAGTCAACGGTCAGTGATAGTATTATGCATCATAAAATGTGTTGTATTCAGGAACTCCCTGACAGTCCAAAGGTTAGGACTCCTCGCTCTCACTGCTGAGGGCCTGGGTTCAGTCCCTGGTGGGGGACCTAAAATCCCACCAGCTGCATGGCTCAGCCAAAAAATAACATAATAATAAAATGTGGAATACTCAAAAAGTATGAATCAGTCAAAGAGCCAAGATGGTTGTAGTTTTATTTAAGAGATCTTGGGGATGAGGTTGTGCCTGGGTAAGCAAGCTGATTAGAACCTGAAAGATACCCCATGTAGAGGGAGATGTTAGAGAAGGCTTGTCTGTATACTCTCCATACTATTGTTATGGTATATTTTGATTGTCTAAGGTTTAGAATTTTCTGAGTAATTTTTTCATCCAATGCCTGAAGGTTTTGAATCTAAATTTTAGTCTTTGTGTTACAGGATGGTTTTGCAAGAATAAGACTTGACCGAGACCGACTGCCAGTAATAGGTAAATGATTCTATGTCCAGAAAAGTTAGTTTTAAAGAAAATGCATTTGTTACTGGAGGGTGTGAAATGTATTTTATTAAATGTAAATTGAGTTTTTATTTTAGGCGACAAACTTTTACAATGTCTTCCTCAACTAATTGAAAATACTGAAAACTTGATCATAGTTTAAAACTGATGGATTCAGTTCTGTCATTGATTCAATATCTACTGCTGTGAAGAATAACAAGAAATGATGTAGTTTCCCTTCAATTTTAATTTAGAAAGTCTGTAATTACAGTTATTTTTGTAGTTTCCTTCTATTTCTCCCTAATGCCAGCTCTTCCTCTCCAGAATCTTTTTTTCTTTCTCATTTTTTTGCCTCTTTTATATACACGTTTCATTTAAATATCTCTCACAGTTAGAAAACTGATGTCAAAAAAGAACATTGCTATACAATTTACAAATTTCAGTAAATATTAAAGAGCATGGTTAATACAGAGAGAATCTTAATTTTGTTGAATGATTCACATTCTCCATTACTCTTTGCCTTCTAAGGCCTACTGTACAGAATGAAGTGTTTTCATTGCATTTACCAGTTCCTTTAAAAAGTTCTTACTTTCATACTGGACACACTAGACCTTAGCTCTCTGTTTGGTTCATAGATATGCAGAGTTTTTCAAATGATTGGAATGTGTTATTTTACCATATGTATTTTTTTTTTTTAATGGAAGCAAGCGGGGTTACTTTCTATTGTAATAATACAACACTAATGCATGAATTCCTAATAAGGATATAATATTCTAAGCATCTGCTTGGTACAGGTGTCTTTCCTCTTATTCATTGGTTTCTGTTCAGATTACCTCTTCTGATTTGAAAACTTTGCCTCTCAAACAGAGCCTGTTAATATTAATGAAGAAAGTGGAGGAAACACTCAAATTAGGAATCAAGCAATTATAGCTTTGAGTTATCGAGACTGGGAGGTAAAACCCTGCATGTTACCCCAGGCAGTTTTTTTCCAAGAATTCCTTTGCTGTAAACTCAGTGCCCACATGCTCTCTGTTCTCTACCAGGAGATTGTGAGGACCTTTGAGATCTCAGAGCCTGTGATTACTTCAAGTCAGAGCCAGCAGAGGCTAAGTGCTTGACACCAGCTGAAGGTAACATTTCCCATGGGACAGCTGCATGTATTTATCATAGTTTCTGTCTCACTTTTTCATCTTCTGGTGAAATTTGGATTTTGCTTCCCTCTAGTGCCCCATTCTTAAAATTGTGTGTAACTGGTGAGAAGGGCAGAACACGACCCAGTGGTTGCAAGTTCCCACCTTTGGATTGATTACTTTGGTCGTCTTAAGATGTGCAGTTGAAAGAGAGCAGAGATTATTCTTGGTTTGGCACTCTCCCCACCCCCACAACAAATGGATAAATGAGATAATGGAATATTGAATCCTCCCATCAGTTTTGTTCACTGTCCCATTAGCTTTGCTTACTTTATGCAGACAAAGTAGAAAAGGAAAATTAAGGTAGAACTACCTTGGAATGATGTTGGTAATAGGCATTTCTGAAACCTGTGTTTTGCTTATGAAATAATTCTCCATTTTTATAAAGGAGATGGGGAAGGGAATCTTAGAAATGACCTGGTATTCTGTACTGCACACAGCTGTGGGTGGGGATCAGGAGATGGGATCCTGTTGGCTCTGCCCCTTTAAAATGTTAGGCAAGTCAGTCTTACTCTGCTTGGTTTTCCTTCTCTATAGATCCGTAAAGTGGGGTTCTGAGTTATAGTTAAAGTTAAAATTAGCTTTTCAGTACTTAGTGTAAACTCTCAATATATGCTTCAATTATTTGAGCTTTTGTTCCAAGGTAATTGAAGGAAAGAGGAGAACTGACATTAGATCTATACTGTGGGTTTACTTGGGCCCTTCACCCTGAGGAGGAGCTGGTTGGTAGATTTCCTTTATGCATCTTAAATGAACTTTTGATTTACCATTTATAAACTGTTAACCAGCTATTTCCCTCCTTTGTTTTTTAGGACTCAAGTGGATGCTGAAATCCAAAAAGGAAAGCAGCATGTATTGTATATATTGTATGATGAAACATTTTTAAAGACAGATTGTTTTTAATAAAATGTAGCTTTTGATAGTTAAGGAATTTGTCATGTTTGTCTTGGATTAAAGGAAATTCATTGCCATATGCACAAATAATTGCAGTTATTCTGTATTTTCTGTTCTTGGGAGAGTTTCTGCTTTATCTAGCCCTATCCCATTGAAAGTTTTAGTTAGGTTGTTAATGGCTTAAAGATCGTTATGGTTCTCTGTGCATCTTCTTTAGCTGTAAAGTTAGCCAGTCAGGTCAACACTTATTAGGTTGTACCATATGCAATTGTTTTCGTAGGTAAGATACAGTCAAATATCAGCAATTTTATGTGCTTCAGCCTGTGATTTACACACAAGGAACTGTTCAATCCTCTTTCAAGCCAAGCCAGACCACTTTTTGGGGCAACGCCAACTCTGGATTCATCTTAGCAGTAGTCCTCTCTGCACCTGAGAGCTGCTGACTACCACAGAGAAAAGCTGTGCAGCTTCGGGTCAAGGGATGCTGCTCCCATGGGTGCTGGGCCGTCAGGTCCGTCCTTGATGTTCTTTCTGAGTCCTAATTGGTTCCTCTTCCCGCCCTTCTCCACCCGTCCTTTCTCACTCCTTCCCTCTCATGTCAGAGGTAGAGTTGTCTCATCTGCAGAGGCTTTGGTCTCCTGTGTCCCCATCCCCGGTCTCTGCTGTGAGTCATCCCTTCTCCAGACCCAGCACTTGCCCTTCAACCCTGTTTATCTCTCGTCTTCAAAAAATTGCTGTGACCCTTCTCAAGTTACCTCCTTTTAAAGTAGCAATCACTTGCTGTCTCCTCATGAGTGCTCCCACTGCGCTGTGGGGCACCTCCTTTCCCACCATCCTGAAAGGCTCACTGTTGGTGACGCTTCCAAAACTGTTAAATCCAGTCGATAAATACTAGGCATTTGACACTTGAAAACTTTACTTTCTGAAAACTGTACATCCTTTTACTTGGTCCTCTCCCTGGTTCCCCTTCCACCAGTTTAGGAATCTCATGATTTGTAGTTTATCTGTATCCTGAACATTCCCCCAAGTTTCTTGGACTAAACTTCTCTGAAAAGCCACAGATGCACATAACCAGTGGCTTGCTGGACAGCATGTGGGCCTGTTTTAAACATATGTGTAAAACAGCTCCCAAAGCAAAGGAGAAAAGGAAAGATATATGCATCTGAATGCAGAGTTCCAAAGAATAGCAAGGAGAGATAGAAAGCCTTCCTCAGCAATCAATGCTAAGAAATGGAGGAAAAAATAGAATAGGAAAAACGAGATCTCTTCAAGAAAATTAGATACCAAGGGAACATTTCATGCAAAGATGGGCTCATTAAAGGACAGAAATGGTATGGACCTAACAGAAGCAGAAGATATTAAGAAGAGGTGGCAAGAATACACAGAACTGTACAAAAAAGATGACCCAGATAATCATGATGGTGTGATCCCTCACCTAGAGCCAGACATCCTGGAATGTAGAGTCAAGTGGGCCTTAGGAAGCATCACTACAAACAAAGCTAGTGGAGGTGATGGAATTCCAGTTGAGCTGTTTTAAATCCTGAAAGATGATGCTGTGAAAGTGCTGCACTCAATATGCCAGCAAATTTGGAAAACTCAGCAGTGGCCACAAGCCTGGAAAAGGTCAGTTTTCATTCCAATTCCAAAGAAAGGCAATGCCAAAGAATGCTCAAACTACAGCACAATTGCACTCATCTCACACTCTAGCAAAGAAATGCTCAAAATTCTCCAAGCCAGGCTTCAGCAATACGTGAACCATGAACTTCCAGATGTTCAAGTTGGTTTTTGAAAATGCAGAGATCAAATTGCCAACATCCGCTGGATCATGGAAAAAGCAAGAGAGTTCCAGAAAAACATCTATTTCTGCTTTATTGATTGCCAAAGCCTTTGACTGTGTGAATCACAATAAACTGGAAATTTTTGAGAGATGGGAATACCAGACCACCTGACCTGCCTCTTGAGAAATCTGTATATAGGTCAGGAAGCAACAGTTAGAACTGGACATGGAACAACAGAATGGTTCCAAATAGGAAAAGGAGTACGTCAAGGCTGTATATTGTCACCTTGCTTATTTAACTTATACGCAGAGTACATCATGAGAAATGCTGGGCTGGTGAAGTACAAGCTGGAATCAAGATTGCCGGGAGAAATATCAATAACCTGAGATATGCAGATGACACCACCCTCATGGCAGAAAGTGAAGAGGAACTAAAAAGCCTCTTGATGAAAGTGAAAGAGGAGAGTAAAAAAGTGGGCTTAAAGCTCAACATTCAGAAAACTAAGTTCATGGCATCTGGTCCCATCACTTCATGGCAAATAGATGGGGAAACTGGCAGACTTTTATTTTTGGGGGCTCCAAAATCACTGCAGATGGTGATTGCAGCCATGAAATTAAAAGATGCTTACTCCTTGGAAGGAAAAGTTATGACCAACCTAGACAGCATATTAAAAAGCAGAGACATTACTTTGCCAACAAAGGTCTGTCTAGTCAAGGCTATAGTTTTTTCAGTAGTCATGTATGGATGTGAGAGTTGGACTGTGAAGAAAGCCGAGTGCCAAAGAATTGATGCTTTTGAACTGTAGTGCTAGAGAAGACTCTTGAGAGTCCCTTGGACTGCAAGGAGATCCAACCAGTCCATCCTAAAGGAGATCAGTCCTGAGTGTTCATTGGAAGGACTGATGTTGAAGCTGAAACTCCAATACTTGGGCCACCTGATGAGAAGAATGACTCATCTGAAAAGACCCTGCTGCTGGGAAAGATTGAGGGCAGGAGGAGAAGGGGACGACGGAGGATGAAATGGTTGGATGGCATCACCAACTCGATGGACAGGAGTTTGAGTAAACTACAGAAGTTGGTGATGGACAGGGAGGCCTGGTGTGCTGCAGTCCATGCGGTCACAAAGAGTAGGCCGCGACTGAGCGACTGAATTGAACTGAACTGAAAACAGCTCCTAAATTCATTGTCCATGTAATTCCTGGATGGCACCTTTACCAATCAGAAAGAAACCTAGGGTTTCTCTTCTCTTTTACCCCCACAGGCTCTGCCTTCATCAGTCACTAATCACCATCCGGCCTCTTGATTCTGCATCTTGCCCAGCTTTCTGCTACAGGCTCCTGTCTGTGTCCCCACTTCCTGTATCTCCTTCAGATCTCTTCCATGTCTTCAAGACCACTTGTCAGTTTCGCAGTTCTCTCTCCACTGCCTTTGAGATTTGATACCCTGAGCTCTTTACCAGTGTTCAAAGCCTCAGAGGATCAGGCCTTTTACCTGCATTTCCAGGCTTGCTTCCTCCTCTCTGCTGCTGCTAAGTCGCTTCAGTCGTGTCCGACTCTGTGCGACCCCACAGACAGCAGCCCACCAGGCTCCTCCATCCATGGGATTTTCCAAGCAAGAGTACTGGAGTGGGGTGCCATTGCCTTCTCCATCCTCCTCTCTGAATTCCTGCTGTTGGTTTCATTTTGGTAAAACGGCTTTACTGAGATATATTTTACATATCATACTGTTCACCCATTTAAAGTGTGTAATTAATCCGTTGTTTTTTAGTCCATTTTCAGGGTTGTGCGACCATCACCACAATCTGGTATTAGAACATTTTTGTCCCCACAACCCAGTAGCAGTCACTGCCCCGCTCTATCCACTCTAAACCCTTAGCCCTATCCAACCACTAACCTGCATTCTGTCTATGAATCTCTTATCTTCATAAATTTGCCTATTCTGGACATTTTGCAGAAATCGAATCACATAACATGTGGTCTTAACATTTTATTTTCTTCAAGCATGTATGTTTAGAGTCAATTTTTCCTCCATCTGAGTTCTACTTGTTTCAGACTCTCATCATTAAGAATCCTAAAAGTGGTTATCTTTTGCAAACTAAGGTGGCAAAGCTGTTCCTTTGCATTTTGTATCTTTCTGTAGTTGAGTTTTCCATGTACTTTATCGTTATTTTAAAAAATTGTCAACAGAAGTTATCTGGACAGTGAGATTATCGGCCACTTAATTCTTTAACTCTCTGAAGAGAAGAAAAAAAACCCCAAACTAATTTTATTCTCAAAAATAAAAGTCATATAAGATCCCCAAAACATCTTTTCCTTTAGAATAGGAGTCCCCAACCTCTGGGATCTCATGCCTGGTGATCTGAGGTGGAGCTGATGTAATAATAATAGAAGTGCACAATAAGTGTGATGCGCTTGAACCATCCTGAAGCCCTCCTGCTTCCCTTCCCCAGGGCTTGTGGAAAACTGTCTTCTGTTAAACCAGTCCCGGGTGCCAAAAAAGTTGGGTACCACTGCTCTAGAACGCTGTGTTCTAAAAGCACATTGTGCTTACCTCGGTTACTCTGTGGTCCTCGGGCTGCTTGTTTCCAGTGGAGATCCCCCAGGGGAACTGAGTCTGCGCCTCATGCCCGTGCTGACAGTGGCTGGCAGGAGGCAGGCATCAGTTTTGAGTTTCTCCTGTTCTGCCCGCCCAAGGAGTTGTCATCCAAAACGCATTCTCACACCCCACATCCCCCACCAACTGCTACCCTCCTCTAGTCCTTATGGTCAGTATACCTTTCTATACCATAGAATTGGACATAGCTTTGTTTTATTTCATCTGCTGTTCTCTTCCCCTAATAGACTGTAAGCCGCTTAAGGGGCTATGTTCTAGAGTCTCTGGGCAGGTCTAGGGCTTAGACCCAGGTTGTTATTTAGTCGCTAAGTCATATCCAACTCTTTTGTGACCCCATGGACTAGCCTGCCAGGCTCCATGGGATGTCCCAGGCAAGAATACTGAATTGGGTTGCCATTTCCTACTCCAGAGGATCTTCCCGACCCAGGGACTGAACACATGTCCCTGCATTGGCAGGCAAATTCTTTACCAACTAGCCATCAGGGAAGCCCTGGGCCCAGGTACATGATATCCAATTAAATTTTAGGTGCATTGGAAAACACAAGACAGCTTGTTGTCTGCATCATAATTCTAACTTTTACACTGTCTTTAGAGAGGGAGCCAGGGTTCTTTAGTCAAGGTCAATGCAGAAGCTGTGGAATTGCGGGTTTCTTTGTATAAAAATATTTGTTCCTATGAGCAGTGTTCACATAAAAGAAAAATGAAAAGTATAATAAAGAATAGAGGTATGTGACCGACTTTTTAGAGGTTTGGAGTGGTAGGTTGAAATAAAAAGCCCATGTTTTTTTCGACAAAAAGTCTGCTTGTCCCCCCTCGAATGTAGGCTGATCTTGGTGGCTTCTTTGATTAGTAGGATAAGCAGAAGTGATATTCTGGGACTTCTGGGGCTAGGTCATAAGAAGCCTTTGTAGCATCTGACAGGCCTCCTGGAGCCCTGAATCACCAGGTAATAAGTCCAACTACTACGTGGCCCTTAAACTACCTGGAGAGGGAAGCCAGGGAGAGGGACCGGTTAGGTTCAGCCCTCTAGCTATCCATGCTAAGCCATCTGGGACCTACGGACTAGCCCAGCCATCACTGAATGTTTCCAGGCATTGCCAGTGGTGCTACATGGGGGCAGAAAAATGGCCCAGCTGAGCTCTGCTGGAATGCCTGCTACAGAATTGAGATAAAATAAAATGGTGGTGGTTTTAATTCACAAGGTTTTGGGTTAGCTATACAGAGCTGAAACATTGGGAATGCTGAGCACATGGTTTAACCTCTCTTTTTTTTTCAGTGTGACGCATTTAGATACAATATTATAAGATATTAGATTCTACTGCACCAACATCTATGAAGGTATGCTCACCTGAAAAAGAAATACAATAATCTAGAAAATAATTTAAACTTTATGTTTTTGTAGTTGACTTCTCAAAAATGATGGTATACTCAAGAGCTCTCTTCGGAGTGGTTTTCCAATTTTATTCTCTTTTTTGGACTTTTCCATCAGAATGGTCACTTCTAAAAGTGGTTCGGCATAAGGCTGGACAATGGGATAGGTGGTGACCCATTCATATTCTTTGACTTCCTTTTTCTTCACTCGAGGTTTCAGGAAAGGGGGAGCTTGTGCAGGTATTTTTTGAGCACGTCGTTGACCATTTCTTTGCTCCGTGAGTTCTCTCCCTCGAATCATTCGGTCTTGATGTCCCTTTATCTGTTTCTTTGCCCAGGCCACCCTGTACTGCTTGGTCTTAGCTTTGTGTGTTTTCTGGATGTTTTCAGTTGAAACATCCTTCTTCAGGTTTAATACTTCGTGGGAAGGAATTTCACTTGAGATGCTTTGAGGGAGCAGTTGACATTTGTGGTCTCTGAGGCCTCTGGCTTTTTCGGCTCGGTGTATGTGTTTCTGTATCTGGTTCAGCTCTCTCTCGGACACTAAATAGTGCCATTTTTTAGCATCTTCTTTTTTTCCGTTTTGTGGTCTCCTTTCCTTTTCCTCTGTTTTAATTTCCCCTTCTGGAACCATTTTGTGCTTGCATGCTTCTTCCAGCATTTCCTGGTAGCGTTGATAGTAGTATGCCTCTGCTTGGGCGAACCGGAAGTCAAAAGACATGGCCTTTAGTTGATCAAGTCTTTCATTCTCCTGTTGAGTCTTTTGGGCTAGCAACTTCCTCACCTCTGGAGAATGGACACCACCTAAACTCTTGTCAAAGGGAAGTATCAGAGCTCTTTTCAGTTGGCTGTGCTTTATTCTCTATACAGGCCATGGCACAGTTCTCAGGTAGCCATAGCCCCGGCTGGCACCCTCACACTATGTCCCGGTTAGGCTCTTGTAACTGTTTCCTGTCTTCCTCTTCAAGCCCCCTCCTCTCCCCTCCCCTCCCCCTGCATTCCCTTACATCCCCGAAAAACCAGAAGCAGGCCCTCAGCAACTCCTCCCACTGCAGGAACAACCCCATGCATCTATCCTGGACTCTGCCTTCCTGCCCTTTCACCTATCAAAAGCCAGTTCTGGGACTTCGCTGGTGGTCCAGTGGTTATGAATCCATCTGCCAATGCAGGGGACACAGGTTTGATCCCTGGTCTGGGAAGACCCCCACACGCTGTGGGGCAGCTGAGCCCATGCGCCTTAGAGCCTGTGCTGTGCAACAAGAGAAGCCACCACAATGAGAGGCCCGTGCACTGCAACAAGCGTAGCCCCTGCTCGCCACAACTAGAGGAAGCCCACGTGCAGCGATGAAGGCCCAGAGCAGGCAAAAAAATTAATGTCAGTTCCTCCACCTGTTTGTTGAGCTTTGAGAACTTCAGTTTACAACGATCAAATTCCCTTCCCTGCTTCAAAAATCCTGTCTACTGAATCAATCCATCAGCATAAAATTATGCTTTAGTATATATTATCTTCAAACAAAAAAAGGAAAACGCTTCCTCTACGGACCGTCCCCTCTCTTGCTCCACTTCGCTGTGTAACTTGAAGCAGTTACCTCTTAAGTTTGGCTTCCATCCTCCCCCCACCCCCTCGTCTGAGCCTGCTGTCATCTGGGTCATCTGTGATCTCGTTTTTGTGGCTGTCACACGGGCCTCTCAGCAGCATTCTCCAGAGGGGACCGCTCTCTGCTCCCTGGAATACTTTACTTCCAGACTGTAGCCGAGATCATGTGACTAAGGCTACACTGGGCCCCCACGCTACTCCAGCCATTAGCCGAATGTCCCCAAGTAACCGAAAGGTCCCTCATCCTCTTCCTACCTCATGGCAACCCCTCCACCTGCTTCGCTGGCTGCCTTCTACATGTAATGGAGGAAAGTGTAGCAGAGAAATTCAACTTTGGACAGAGCAGTTACACTCGGGCTTCCTTGGACCAAGACAGTCTTGATCATTCAACAAGTGATGTACCGTGTGCGTCCGGCACTGGAGTGGGAGTGAGGGGTGAGCGAGACCGTCGGGGCACACAGGCTGCTCGGAGCTCGCCTCCGCTTCACCTGGATATGCCTACTTCACAGCCCCACACGTCTCTTCCCCCACAGTGCTTCCTTCAGTCTTCCCCTCTCAGTCCTGTCCCTTCTAACTTCAAAATGCCCCCACCCTAGAGGGAAGCAGCCTCTTATTAGCTTCCCTGAATCCACTTCTCTCCCTCTGTCTCCAGCCCCATCAGACCGGTCACACGGCAGCCAGCACGATCTCTGTGTTACATAAACCTGAACACACCACTTCTCCTACACAGAAACCTGGGATGGCATCTTACTGCTTTGGGAGAAAAATCACAGAGTCCAGGGTGGCATCCATAAACTGGTTCCTGATTACAGCTCCAAACAAGTCTCTCAGGCGGACTCCTTGCTCCCTCTGCTGCAGCCACACTGACTCTTCTGTTCCACGACAACTTTCCCATCTGAGTCTTTTCAGGTATTCTTCCTTTATATACTCCCAAACACAAAATACAGCAACTCTCACTAGGGTACATATGTATATATTATAGTTTTTATGTTTTTAGCCTAAGTGTCACTCCTTTGGACCTATAAACTCATTCAAATAAAACAAAATTCCTTTCACGACACTTCTCACAATCTGCAGCCACTATCTGTTTAATGTCCGCATCCCTCACTAGACTAAGTCCTTACTCTCTTCCTTGCTGTCCAGCCAGCACCACTGGTGCTCAATGACTCAAGCAGTACAAGCAAAGCATGCTCCCTTGAAATTCCGGGGCCCTTTTTACCTGGGTGGTACATTTTTATGATTCTATGACTGGCTCCAATGTTCACGGTAAATGTATTTCCTCACCTTAATCTTCTTTTCTAATGGGGAGTGGGAACCTACTGCAATCCGAGGGTCTTGAATATTTTTGGCCCAGGCCAATCTAGAAGAGCAAAAAGAGAAATTATACTGAGACTTGGAGGAAGACTCTGATAGAATGGTAATGTGAGTTGATTTGGGGACTCACTTTTAATATGTAGCAAAAGGTGTTTCTGTGTGTCAATAGGCAGGGCTCTACGATATGCTTTTTTCTTTTCTTGAATCAAGGAAGAAATGCTCTTTGGTAAAAGCACAAACAAAGAGCCAAATTGTGTCTGACGTTGAAGCTGTCAATACTATATTCACCAGTGGAGAGGAGAGGCTGAGTTACAATTTCAACTTCCACAAACCGCGGTTTGTGTATACTGTTAGTAGAACAGAGAACTTGCCTTTGATGGGAAGTTGAGTTTTTGAAGTTAAGTCTATTTTAAGTTCACTTATGCATGAGGTGATGGACAATAAATTTAATCTATAAGCTATCATTAATTTCCAATAACCGCTATGTAACATTTCATTAATCTTGTGAAAGATTTACATTTTAAATAGATAATAAAACAATCTGACAGCAAGAAAGGGTTGTGTTTTTAATTTAATGCAGAAAAATAAAGCAGAGACATTTACCACTGACGACAGGGCACAATCATATTTAGGCATCCTCAAGACCTTGCTTCTTAACCTGCTCAGTTAGCAAACAGGGTTCTCTGTTTAGCAATCTGGGCTGTAAATACTGTTTCTCTGACTTTTCTTAGCAAAAGAGAAGGATTTTATAACACAGAACTAGAAAAAAAAACACTGCTGCTGCTTCTGTTGCTAAGTTGCTTCAGTCGTGTCTGACTCTGTGCGACCCCAGAGAGGATTCTCCAGGCAAGAACACTGGAGTGGGTTGCCATTTCTTTCTCCAATGCATGAAAGTGAAAAGTGAAAGGGAAGTTGCTCAGTCGTGTCCGACTCTTAGTGACCCCATGGACTGCAGCCTTCCAGGCTCTACCATCCATGGGATTTTCCAGGCAAGAGTACTGGAGTGGGGTGCCCAAAGACTCATTTATGCTTTCATATTTTTTCTTTGTTAAGCAATTCTTATATTATCTCCATAGCAACATTTTAGAGTTTATCATACTCTCGGCATTGTACTAACAACACAAATAGATTCCTTTAGTCAGTCTTCCAAACAGCCTCATTATCCCCCATTTCATGGCCAAGTGGACTGAGGTGAAGACAGGTTCAATGACTTGTTAGGAGTCCCACAGTTTGTTTCAGAGGTGGGATGACTGTGTGACTCCAGACCACGTCCTCTTTCCTGTGCTGCACCCATCCCCACACAAATGATACTCTCCTGCCTTTACTCAAAAAGTAAGGACGGTAATACCTACTGTTCTTCTGCACTCAGAGCCAACCATTCTGAGTCAGTCACCAAAGGAGGCTGGGAGGGTTGGGTCTGCACTGCCAGCTGCTCCTTCCGCAGTCCCCCATTGTACCTTCTCCTCTGAGCATCACTGCTTACTTCCGCTGCTCCTAGGGCCCCACACTGTTTACTTTTGGTGTCTTCTGCCTCAGCCATTGCCCTATCAATCGCCAGCTTTACGAGCAACATCTCTGCTCTTCACTCTTCCTCTCTTGGTGTCCTCTTCTCTCAGCTCTAATCTCCCATTCTCAATTCTGCACATTCCTGTTTTCCAGCCATTAAAGTTTCTGGCCCTCTTGCAGACTTTTCAGCTACCTACTATTGATCCTTCAGGATGCCTTGGTCTGATTTCTAGGGCAACCAGAAGCAGTCACAAGCTTTTTTTTATGTGTCATCACTATCCTAGATTGAAACTACTGTGAGGTGGTAGGTGGAGACAGCGTCTGCTTGGCAGGACATGAGCTTTATGGAGAGCTGGGCTAAATGGCCACAGACAGAAAGTAGAAGGGCCTGTGTTTTATACATAGAAGTGTCCCAGTTTAGGGCAGTTAGAGAAAGCATCTTTCGAGGTAACAGGAGCATCTTTCTCCTTTTGGAATATATATTGTGTCCCTTCCGTGGGAATGGAATTGTGGTTGGTGGAGAACCCTGGAGTGGATGCTGTAGGCACACTCACAGGAGCAGGAGGAGGTTGGACAAGTGGCAGGTGGGCAAGTGGCGTGGTCTCATTATTACTTAGCTGGCTGTCACTCACCTAAATACTGTTCCTGCAATGACGTTTTGAGCTTTGATACTGTTTAATATACTTCTAGTCATATACTATTTAATTATTAATATGTTCATAATGGCTCACTGAAGAAGCAGAAAAGACACCAATGTTGAAATAACATTAATGAAAATGACTCTGCATAGTCATATCATGATACCCTTCACCATACATGCGAGCGGCATCCATTCAAACAAAGTCCTCATGTAGCCCATTATGATGTCTCTAGTTCTTAAAAAAAAAAAAGTGAAAAGGAGAACATACAGTGATTAATTACAGCCTGGCTTTTTGTTCAGTAGAAATAAAACCTACCCCTTCTAAAACGTGCTGTTTGTAGACATGTGCTTGAAACCATAGTCTCCAACTCATTCAGTAGTAAATGAGTTAAAAAAGTAAATATGGGTATTTTATAATGAAAAAATAATCAAAGAATTTCAAACATCAAGTCATGAAAGTATTTTATTACTGTTTATCTTTCTCTGTCCCTTTAATCTGTTTTTATATTTAAAGTGGCATTTCCTATGGATAACATTGTTAGGTCTCATTTTTTATCCAGTCTGATAGTCTTTTTTAATTCCTGTATTTAGACCATTGGTGTTTAAAATGATCATTGATATAATTGGGTTAGTATCTACCATATGTGCTGCTGTTTTCTACTTGTTGCTCTTGCTTTACCTTACTTTTGTCTTCCACTCTTACTTTGCCTTCAGTTCAGCCACTCAGTTGTACCTAACTCTTTGCAACCTCATGGACTACAGCACGTCAGGCTTCCCGTCCATCACCAACTCCCGGAGCTTGCTCAAACTCATGTCCATCAAGTTGGTGATGCCATCCAACTATCTCATCCTCTGTCATATCTTGCCTGTCATCCTTGTCGTATTTTGCAATATCTGGTATTAAACATTTTATGATTCTATTTGTTCTTCTCTCTTAGCATAACAATTGTTTGCTTTTTTAAATGGTTGCCATTGAGTTTGCACCATATATTTACAACTAATCTAAGTTCTTCTTCAAATAGCTACTACACAGGCAGTGCAGGTACTTTTTTATAACAGTATTCACAGTTCCTACCTGGTTGTGGTTTAGTCACTAAGTCGTGTGCGACTCTTGTGACCCCATGGACTGTAGCCCTCCTCTGTCAATGGGATTCTCCAGGCAGGAATACTGGAGTGGGTTGCCATTTCCTTCTCCAGGGGATCTTCCTGACCCAGGAATCGAACCCTGGTCTCCTGAATTGCAGGTGGACTCTTTACCAACTAAGCTATGAGGGAAGCCCTCGTAGTTCCTGCCTCCTAGCCCTTAAAACACTGCTATCACTCATTTCACTTATCTATAAGCTTGCACCCTGTATTATTAACTAAAAAATCTGTTATCTGTCAGATCAACTATTTTGAAAGATCAAAAATTGATTTTCAGTTCAGTTCAGTCACTCGTCATGTCCGACTCTTTGTGACCCCATGAATTGCAGCACACCAGGCCTCCCTGTCCATCACCAACTCCCGGAGTTCACTCAAACTCACGTCCATCGAGTTAGTGATGCCATCCAGCCATCTCATCCTCTGTCATCCCCTTTTCCTCCTGCCCCCAATCCCTCCCAGCATCAGAGTCTTTTCCAATGAGTCAACTCTTCGCATGAGGTATTTTACCTCTCCATTTATTCCTTCTCTAATGCTCTTCTTTTAAAAGTAGGTCTGAGTTTCTGACCTGTATTATTTTCTGGGGAATTTCTTAAACATTTCTTGCAAATCAAATCTAGGGGTGACAAATCCCCTCCATTTTTCTTTGAGAAAGTCTTCTCTTTCACATTTGAAGGATAATTTTGCTGGATACAGAATTCTAGGCTGGTGGTGTTTTTCAATACTTGAAATATTTCACTTCCCTTTCTTCTTGCTTGCATGGTTTCTAACAAGAAGACTGATGTAATTCTTATCCTTGTTCCTCTATAGATAAAATTTTTTCCTCTCTCTGGCTTTTTTGAAGATTTCTTTTTGTCTTCGAGAATCTGTTTTGAAGATTTTCTGCAGTGAACATGATATGCCTACATGCAGGTTTTTGGTATTTATCCTGCTTGTCTGTACTGCCTCAATTTAAAAATCCAAATAAATTTAAATAAAAGTTGTTTCCCTGTCACACTATCCACATTTTAGGTGCTCAGTAGGGACATGTGGCTAGTGGCTACCAGTGCGTACTTGCACGTATGCTAAATTGCTTGTCGTGTCTGACTGTGTGACCCCACGGACTGCAGCCTGCCAGGCTCCTCTGTCCATGGAATTCTCCAGGCAAGAATACTGACTGGAGCGGAAACATCTAGACAGAGGAGGGAAGGGGTCTAATCTGAGGTCTCTTGGCAGTGAGTGCCCCACAGAGGAAAGTGTCTTTTAGGATCCCACCCTTACCTGAGATACTTGGTGCCCATATCTAGCTCCTTGCCTCTGCTCATAACACAGCTCTTTCCTAGCATGTCCCTCTTCTCTGTATTTAACTGCACACCCCTCCCAAACTTGCTATCTACTCAACAACACTTTATTCAAAGAAACACATTTCACTTTATTTTTTAAAATTTTAGTTAAATCAACTTTTATTTTGGCTGTGCTGGATCTTTGCTGCTGTACAAGGGCTTTCTCTAGTTGCGGAAAGCAGTGCTCCTCTAGTTGTGGTGCACGGGCTGATCGCTGCAGTGGCTTCTCCTGTTGCAGAGCATGGACTCTAGGGCACGCAGGTGGCTCTCAGGCTCCAGAGAGCCTCAGCAGTTGTGGCACATGGGCTTAGTTGCCCCATGGCATGTGGATGAAGGATTGAACCCATGTGCCCTGCACAGGCAGGTGGATTCTTAACCACTGGATCACTAGGGAAGTCCCACATTTCACTGTAACACAAGAATCATGGGTCTATCACCATGCAGAGTCCTTCACATCATTAGTGCCTAGGATCGAACCTCACACTTAAGTTTCGTAAACTCAATTTCACACTCAAGTTGATGTAAACTGTTAATGGAACCAAACACGTCAGCATTTTATTGTCAAGTATGAAAGTTTAAAACAAAGACAACTATCTATAATTGGCAGTTTCATAAATAAAAGGACATTCTAATACTGCCCTCTTCCAACTCCCCAAACTTCTGCCCCAAGATTGAAACTAAATGAAACTTTGCATTGTTTTTCTCATTGGGGCCTGAAAGATGAAAATCTTGTGTCTAGTCAAGTCACTCAGTCATTTCTGACTCTTGCAACCTCATGGACTGTAGCCTACCAGGCTCCTCCATCCATGGGATTTTCCAGGCAAGAGTACTGGAGTGGGTTGGCATTTCATCCTCCAGGGATCTTCCCGACCCAGGGATGGAATCCGGGTCTGTTGTGTGACACAAGTCCAAACCTCGTATTTGTCGATCTCTTTTCTCCTTCAATTAATTTTTAAAAAATCACCTTTTCCTCCTATTTGTCTTTTACTAGTTGTATGATCTTGGGCAAGTTATATGGCCTCTCTGGCCTTTGTTTCCTTTGTTGTCCAAGAAAGGACAAGAAATAATCACATCTGCTGTAATAAAATGGACAAGGCCTGTGTTTAAGAACATGGGTACTGAGATCTAGTAAGGAGCCTTTAAATCTAAGGAGTTGGGAGGAGCTGGATAAAGCTAGGGTCTTCCTGCATGCTACATAGCTATCCTTAGGCTTTTTTTTCTCATTGTGTGAGGCACAGGTGATGCTTAGCAATATGCCCTCTTAACAGGCACATAGCCAGCACAGTGGGTGTTGGGGTCAAGAATGCTGAAACTGACTTCAAAAGTTTACCTGTTTCTCCAAGTTTCATGATTTCACCTTTTTAAACATTGTAAAAAGATGATCAACTTTATTGCCAACAAGAGGAAAACCTAAGGACAGACTGGTTTAAATTATTTGCCTATATAGAGTTAAAGATTAAGGAATACTACTTCGTTGGAGGCAGTCACTCATTTTTATACTTTACTCCTGGATCGTTACTCTTTGAAAAATCCCCTTTAAAATAGTGGTTGCAAACTGGAGACCTGTGCACTGAATTCAGCTTATATACATGTTGTGTTTGGCCCGTACAGTTAAAAAGTTCTTTTAAAATAACATTTAAAAGCTGTACTAAGGGGAAAAAACTCTGAACTTCAGCTTCTGTTTGAAAGTTGCAAGATATGGAGGCACTGGGCACAAGACAGCAGCTGGCTCTGACATTTGTCTTCTTTAAAAGAGGGACGTGTTCAATTCGCCTACTCTGCCAATCCACAGAACACCTACATATGTACTCCAACCTAGGGGATATTTAGTAAGTACCTGCTAGTTTGGAAGACGCTAGAATTGGCGGGGACAGTCTGAGATGTTAACTTTTAAACCGAGATCTGCAAGATCTGGAAACAGTGATCACAACTTCTGTGCCTCAGTTTCCTTATGTGTAAACTGCGGCTGACAACCTGCAGTTGTGGGAAGGATCGGCGATGGAGTAACTGCAAAGGGCTGGCTCGAACTCGGGGTCTCGGGGCAGGGGGGCACCGCTACAATCCACGCTCATCCTGGGAGGCCCCCGGACCCAACACCGACCGGGGGCCCCTAGGCGCTGGGACCCACCGCACCGGCCTCGCTATCCACTCCTCCCCGCCGCGGGCCCCCGCGCTCCGCCGAGGTCGGCCCCGGGGCGCCGAGAGGCGTGGCCGGCCCGCGCGAACCTGGAGGCAGCCATGGCTTCGATGGTGGAGTACAAGGGACTCAAGGCCGGCTACCGCTGCGGCTACTGCGACTCCGAGGAGGGCAAGGCGTCCTGTGGTGAGTGGTCCGACCAAGGGGATGGGCGCGGCCGCCTGGCGTCCAAACCCCCACACCGCCCGCCGCGCTCCAGGCCAGGCCCTCGCAGTGGGGAGCACCCAGGCCCCACTCCCCAGCTCCCGCTTCCCTACCCCACGCGTTTCTTCCCAGACCGTTGCCCTTCACATTCTGTCTCTTGGTCTCACCCTTATCGAAGATGGCGGTCTCTTTCGGAGAAAGAGCGGAAATAGCGGAAGGCTGCCCTCGGTCAAGATGGCGCAGGCGGCTTCAGCGCCGAGGGCGCTCCCGGCGAGGCTCGGCCTGCTGGCGCCCGGGCGGCGCGGTGCATTGTGGGGTGGCGGCGGCGGTTGCTGGGTTGGGCTGGGCCGCGCGTCGCGTTTGAGGGGCTGGGGCCATGGCGTCCTGGGCCGCGCTTTCGCCCAGCATCGTGGAATATTTCGAGGGCGAGGACTTCTACCGTTGCGGCTACTGCAAGAACGAGTCGGGCAGTCGCTCCAATGGTGAGCGGGCCGGGCTGGTGGGCAGGGAAGGGCGCCGGTGGCTCGGCGGCGGGCGGGTGTCCTCGGGGGGTCGCGGCGTCTCGGGCCGAGTCAAGGAGGGTCGTGTCCAGGCTGCGGCCCAGGCGTAGCCCCTGCGCCGTCAGGCCCTCGTGGAGCGAATGCGGAATGCGGTTCTCCCCGAGTGCCGTGGCTGTCAGAATTTGAAAACGGACCTCACCCCTGATGGAGCGGGAAGCTTCTAGAGACTCATTTCACACAGGCGGTCGGACTTGCGAGATAATGTGTATCTCCCAGGAGCCAAGTGTGGAAACAGGTGTCCGTCGTCAGTGGGAGACCGTTAAGTACGCGCCTGTCGGGGAGCGCTGTGGCGTGGTCAGTTACAGGGGCTGACCTGTGATTTCAGATGCTGCTGTCGGGGTGTCCCCGGTGGTCAGCGCAAGACGCGGGGTTGCGGGACAGTGGGTCTGTGTAGACAGCTGTGTGTCATACGTGTAGACACGTGTGTGTATGTAAAACACACGTGCGTGGATATCCGTGGATAAAATGTCTCCGGAAAAATATACAAGAAACTGCTTGATGGTAGTCGCTGCTCGCGAGGGGCCCCTGTTAGTACTGTTGTGCTTGGAAATGGTACCAGGTGATTGTCATTTCTCCACCCACCTCGGTGACCACGACAGAGCCAGCCTACAGTGCTCCCTCCCGTGATTCAAGTTTCTTTTGGAAGAATTTTTGTTCGTTTGTAAACGGAACGTCATGTTTATTTCCTGCAGTGTCATGCTTTGGCAAAAGTATATACACTTATTTTAAAGAATAATCTAGCATTATGGGAAACGGGATATCCATGGAGACTTAAATTTGGGTGGTTTCCGTATTTAAAAAAAAAAAAAAAATGGTTTTGTCCTGCCCTGGGGCAGTGATTTGGGCGATGATGGTGTGTCCGTGTACTCATTAATTAAAAATTTTTAATAACTTTTAAAAATTAAAAGTTTATTAACTTCTTGTGAGTGAGAGGCGGTAGAATGCAGTATTAACGCAGTCGTTAGCGACAGTTATAAAGATGAGTTAAAGTGAAAAAAATTTATAGTCTTGGGTTAAACGGAGGAAATAAGGAGGATGCAAATAAAGGTGAGATGATTACAGCCCAGGGAGGGAGAAATCCATAAGGTAACAGTGACTGCCTTAGGGTAGTAGAATTTCTTTTCTTCTCTGTTTCAAATTTTAGTATTATAATATATATGTAAGAAATTTATATTATAGTATAGATTATAATATAGATGTATTATATAACAATACAGTCTATGGAAGTCTCCTGGCCAGAGTACTGGAGTGGGTAGCCGTTCCCTAATCCAGGGGATTTTCCCAATCCAGGAATCAAACCCAGGTCTCCCGCATTGCGGGCGGGTTCTTTACCAGCTGCCAGGGAAACCCAAGAACACCGGAGTGGGTAGCCTATCCATTTTTCAGCTCATCTTGCCGACCCAGGAATCCAACCCGGGTCTCCTGCGTAGCAGGCGGATTCTTTACCAGCTGAGCTACCAGGGAATCCCGTATGTAATGATAATTTAAGTTATACATGTCTACAATTAATATTAGGTCCTTAACTACTTTCCTAGTAATTTTAGTAAGAGAAAATCGATTAATATAGATGTCCTTTGTTTAGTTTTATGGAAAAAACCTACCTTCACCCTTTTCACCTAAAGAGATACGTGTAAATTTCTATCACTTCTATCATCTTGTTTTTAATTTTATTAATAATCTTTACTATAGGGCGCTCCACCTATTAGGTAGGAAGGTTTTATTATTTCCATTTACAGATGAGGAAATTGAGCCCCATAGAGTAACTTGTTGGTGTTAGTGAGCACCACCCGGGCTTCTGACATTTCTGTTGTATTTATGCCCTTGCTTTTCTCACTACATCCTCTTCTATTAAGCCTGTCTCTGTTTTTCCATACTTTTGATGGGTTTACTGTTTCCAAGAGTAAAATTTGTTTTTCTTTACCATTAATTCAGTGTTTTCTCATAATCTTCATTTTTTTATGGTTGCCTAACTTTTTTCATCATGTTGATAACAAATTAGTGTCTGTAATCACTTTTCTGTTCAAAGGCATTTGGATTACTTTCATTTTTTATACTTAAAAGGAATATTGCTGTATGTATACTTTTGTCTTATTTTCAGTGTAAGCAAATTAAAATAAGGAGAATTTATATGCATAAGAAAACATTTGCTTTCTAATTCTTCTGAAGAGACCAGCTTATTAAACTTTTGGGGTCATTATTATGGCTTAAAGGTGTGATGTAGTTTGCAGTGGCATCTTAAATTTATGGTGTCATAGACTGTTGACTAATTCTTAAGTGCATGTGATCACTTTCTGTGTTTTATTTTTAAAATTAAGGTTAAATACATGATGTGTTTCATTTGTGTTGTGTATTGTGTTAAAAAAGGACGAAGTATGTGCGGACTTTGATTTCTCCAGTGTGAGCTGGATTTTTTTTGCTTCAGTATTCACACTTTAAAAATAATGCTTTGAATTTAGAAAAGTAAAAAGTTCCACCCGTTGTTATGAACATGGCACTTATTTTTCAGGCATGTGGGCACATTCAATGACTGTGCAGGATTACCAAGATCTCATAGACCGAGGATGGCGAAGGTAAATGCGGTTAAAGATCTTTCTGAGGGTACTCAGGCTCTTCTTATAATTGAAACATATTATTTGCCTTTAAAATGTTTTCCTGTGGTTGGAAATAGGTTTAATAAAATTTTTATTATATTTTGTGTGTAGAGCTTGTTTTCTCCTTTTAAAGATGTTTATTAGGAATATTTCACAGATGTAGCAAGAACACTATAATGAACTTCATGTACTAATCACCAGGCATCGAAAGTTGTTAACATTTTGTCAGTCTTGTTTCATCAGTTTTCCTTGCTCCCTTCAGTGGACTGAATGTGTCTCCCCCAGAGTTCATATGTTAAGTCTTATATGGAGGTAGGGCTTTTGGGAGGTGGTTAGGTGATGAAGATGGATGGGATCATGAATGGGATTCTAGTGCCTTTATAGAAGAGACCACAGAGGGTTCTTTTGCCCCTTTTGCCACGTGAGGATATGTAGAAAAGATGAGCCAGAAAGCTTGTCTTCACTGGACATCATTTCTGTTGGCACCTTGATCTTGGACTTCCCAGCCCCAAAACTACCAGGAATGTATTTCTGTTGTTTATAAGTCACTCAGTCTATGGTATTTTGTTATAGCAGCTTCAATGGGATGAGATATTCCCCCCTCCCCTCCTCCCACAAAATTATTTAAAGCAAATTTCGGATATCATGTCATTATACTTGTACTAAATATGTGTTTCTAATAGAGAAGGATTTTTTTTTCTCTTTCTTAACATATCCACAATATCATTACCATGCTTTCCAATTTAATGATAATTTGATGTCACCTGTTACCTAGTTTTGAGATTTTCTGCTCATCTCAAAAAATTTTCTTTTACAATTGGTTTATTTGAATCAGGATTTCTTTAAGGTCCACACATTGCCTTTGATGGCCATGTTTTTTTCGCAGCTATTTTTGTGTAGATGATTTTAGAATAACTATTAGGTAAGGTTCCTTACATAAGTATGAGCAGTATCAAGTGCCCTGTACCAGTACTGCCCAGATTGAGCACAGCAAATGAAACTTCACAGCTTTCCTTAAACATAATAATGAGGCCCAAAATGTGGATAGATGTAGGTCAGATGTGGCAGGACTTTGTGTGCCATGATAAGGAATTTTATTTTTATTTTTTTAATGGTCCGGGGGAGCTATTGAAGGCTTTTATGTCAGAGAGAAAAGTAATGGAATTTGAGATCTGGAAATGATGATTCAGATAGCAGAGAGGTGTCTGAGGGAGTGATTCTGAAGGCAGGAAAATGAGTCCTAGAGACTACTGTAGTGTCCTGGTGTGAGGTGGTGAGGAGCTGCTGTCCTAGTCAGGAGCGGTGACTAGATTAGGAGCTAGATCCGAGGGGGCACACTCACGAGACGTTTCAGAGGTAGAATGCTTGCTGGCAGCATATGGAGGTGCACGGGAGTGAAGAGCCTAGAAGGACTCCCAGATTTTCGGCTCGGGAACTGAACTCCTGTGTGTTTGCTAGGACTGCCATAACAGAACACCACAGTTTGGGCCCCTGGAGTGAGAGAAATGTATTTTCTCATGGTTCTGTAGGCTATGTCTTTTAAAAAAATTATTTATTTATTTATTTTTGGCTGTGCTGGGTCTTCATTTGCTGTGCAGGCTTTTCTCTAGTTGCGGTCATCAGGGGCAACTCTTGCTGCGGTGCATGGCTTCTCAGTGTGGTGGCTTCTCTTGTGGAGCTCAGGCCCTGAGGCCCTCAGCCTTCAGTAGTTGGGGCTCCTAGGCTCTAGAGCAGAGACTCAATAGTTGGGGCGCATGGGCTTAGTTGCTCCGGGCATGTGGGATCTTCCCGGATCAGGGATCGAATCCATATCTCCTGCATTGGCAGGAGGATTCTTTATCACTGAGCCCCTAAGGAAGCCCTGATGTTTCTTTTTATGTCCAATTTCCTTTTGTGATAAGAACACCAGTCCAGTTGGATTAGGACATATCCAAATCTGGACAAAATTGAGCTTGTAGTGTCATGGGTCTGTATGAGCTGAGATCCAGAAAGCATGGAAAGGATCGGGTTGGCTTGGGAGTACATCATGCTGGTGCCCGTGGAACCCACACATGTGGATGTCGTAGGAGCAACACGCATCAGCCCCACAGCTTCCTGGGCAGCTTTTTCAGTATCAAGGTGGGCGGTGGATGGAGGGAGGCATGGAAGAGATTGCAGATGCTTGATGAGAGGGTAACTGAGGTTACCTCGGTTATCAGCTGTGGAGTACATATGCCAGGGTTTAGGAAAGGAAAACTTGGACTCTGGTCCTTGGATTACCCACCATGTAAGATCATTTAGCTTGTGAAGAGTAACTCAACCTCAGTTTTTACCCTATTGATTAGATTTTTACCTTAATTAATTTCATATTCCTGTACTAATCTACTTTGCTGCCTATGAGAAATATGTATGAAATTAACCAAGCTATTCTATAATTTTAGAAGCGGGAAGTATGTGTACAAACCTGTCATGAATCAAACATGTTGTCCTCAGTATACCATAAGGTAAGAATTTTGATTATTTTCTATTAATATGAAGGTTATATAAATTTTTTTAGTAGAATCCTCCTTTTTTAAGTGTATTTCTGTTCTAGGTACACGTTCTTTATAAAAAAAGCCGACAAATTTTTTCTGTATACTGATGCTGTATTCATATGCTAATCAATAGCTTTTAATAATATGGTTTGATTAGTTCAGATATAAATATTAATGTGATATAAACATATACTATTTAGCAATCTAGTCAATAATACGTGAAATATTGGGAGAATATTGGCAAATACTTAAATTACTTTTAGGTATCAAATTTTTATCACTTTAGCCTGGAGTCGCAAAGAGTTGTACACGATTTAGCGACTGAAAACAGCAACAGCACCAATTCCAATTCCCTTGTGTATGTGACGCAGGAGTTTCATTCAGCCAGTGCTGCAGAATCCTGTATAAGGAATAAGGAAGAGGAGGCTGGCACTTAACCTGTATCTGGTTAGAATCTAGTCTTCTTCACTGGAAAACTCAAACTAAAAAGTCTGGTTTCCTACAGAGTGTTTGCTTGGTTTTTCTTAATATTTTGTGTTTCTCTTGTGCCTCCACTTAACTCCACCCTAACATGGAAGGATTTTTCCCTTCTCTGATTAGGAAGGTCCTTCCTCTTCTCCCTCATCATCATTTTCCCCTCCCCCTTCCCTTTCCCCTCCCTCTTCCCCTTCTTCTGGTAGCAAAAATAGGGAAAGTTGGTTAACATTGTGAAGAATATGTCTACAGTTTCAGCCTGTATGTATACTCTAGATAAAGCAAGCACAGTTGTGTCCATCATGCTCTGTGGGTCCTCACATCTGTTTCCCTTAGTTACTCTTAACTTGTTTTGAGGTTGTAGACTGTTTTGAGAATTTAATAACAAAACAAGACAGGGAGCATATAGACAAAAATAATGTAACATTGAACATACTAATTTTAAGGTGATCACTGACTTTCAAAATTCACTGATTCCTGGTTAATCCTTTCTCTTCTGTAACTGGTCAAGGGACTGGTACAATAAAGAAAAAAGATGACTATCTAGTTTACTGACAACATCTCATTTAGTATAAAATGAGAGTACCTCTTTCAGCTTTAGCCGTTACGAAGTGGTAACGTCTTCAAAGACAGAAATCGTTTTCCTTCCGATAGCAATTTCTCATTGGATTATGGCTAGGATTCTGTTCAAATAAGTCTGAAGTTGATTGGCCTGAACCCTGAGAATCTCTATTCAGAAAAGGCCCATTTCAGTGGGTTAAGAAAAAGATAGAAGCATCTGTGATTTATTGGGTTCCTGTCTCATATAAAGCACTGTTCAGGTGTGTTGCTTTTATGAAAAGGGACTCAGTGAACATTGCAAGACAAAGTATTTACAAAATGTGCTTTTTTTTTTTTTTTGCATTTTATAATTTTACATGGGATCGAATGTTTCCTGAAGGGACCTCCCTGGTGATCCAGTGCCTGAGACTCCAAGCTCCCAATGCAGGTGGCCCCAGTTTGATCCATGGTCAGGGGACCTAATCCCATATCCTGCTACAAAAGATCCTGAGTGTCAGGACTAATACCTAGTGCAGCCAAATTAAAAAAAGAAATTTCCTGAGTTGTTACTCTTTATACAACTTCATTTTTACATGTTGGTTTTTTTGGAGTCATTTTGCATATCTTTGGTTATTTTGCTGTTTACTACAGTAGCTGTGCAGTGAGGCCTTAGGTAAAGGCAGTGTGGTCTAGCCTACAACTTAGCTTTTTGTTAGGCAGATGCTAGGGCCTGGCCAGTGTGTGAGTAAAAATGAGGATGAACTTCCCTGTCTATGAATTTTTTTTTCAATTTTAATTAATAGTGTATTTGCTAACACTTTAAAGAATCAAATAGGTTCCCGTAAAGCTTATTTTGCAAAATGGCAGTCCTCTGAACCACCCCTCTCCCCTCCAATTCCTATATTCTGTTTCTCATTGCAGTCACTTTCAAATCTTTTAACTGATTCTTTTGTTTTTTCATCTCTGTGTCTTTAAGTAACATGCTTATATAATTATGGGGCTTCAGTGGTAGCTCAGGTGGTAAAGAATCTGCCCGCAATGCAGGAAACCAGGGTTCAGGGAATGGTGCCCCACTCCAGTATTCTTGCCTGGAAAATTCCATGGACAGAGGAGCCTGGCAGGCTACAGTCCATGGGGTTGCAAAGACTTGGACATGACTGAACAACTTTCACTTTCATTTTTATATAGTAATACTTCATTACTAAAAGGTTGGTTTTCTCCATTATCTCTGGGCTTCTTGCTCTGAAAGATAAGGGTTAAACTTTATTTTACCCCACTTCCCCTTGTCACAAACTCCTATTTGTCTTCATCCCCAACTTCCCAAAATTTTGGATGTATGTAGTCATCTCATTATGGCTGTGTAAATAGACTTCACAGCTCAGCCATGTAGTTGTTGTTCAGTCTTTAAGTCATGCCCAACTCTGTGCAACCCTGTGGACTGCAGCACGCCAGGCTTCCCTGTTCTTCACTATCTCCTGGAGTTTGCTCTAACTCATGTTCGTTGAGACAATGATGCTATCCAACCATCTCATCCTCTGTCATCCCCTTCTCCTTCCCTCAATCTTTCCCAGTATCAAGGTCTTTTCCAGTGAGTCAGCTCTTCACATTAGGTGGCCAAAGTATTACTTCATCTTTCCTGCACAAGTTTTTCCTTTCCCTGGTTTGCTCATTGTCCTTTTTGTTTACCTAGTCTTTGAGGCTGGAGAAGGCAATGGCACCCCACTCCAGTACTCTTGTCTGGAAAATCCCATGGACGGAGGAGCCTGGTAGGCTGCAGTCCATGGGGTCGCTAGGAGTCGGACACGACTGAGCAACTTTACTTTCACTTTTCACTTTCATGCATTGGAGAAGGAAATGGCAACCCACTCCAGTGTTCTTGCCTGGAGAATCCCAGGGATGGGGGAGCCTGGTGGGCTGCCATCTATGGGATTGCACAGAGTCGGACACGACTGAGGCGACTTAGCAGCAGCAGCAGCAGCAGTCTTTGAGGCACCTATTACCAGTTTATCTAGAAGTGCTCCCCCAGAGGTGTAAATTTCCTCTTGCTATGTTTAGATGCTTTAGGTACTGTATCATTTTTATCTCCTTGATGAAAATCTTAATGGAATCTTGTGACCTGCTGTGATCTGAATAGATTGCCTCTGTGCCTGATAAATCACTGGAGTTTCTTTTTGACTCTCATTTTGAGGATTCCTTTTGGGTCTTGGTTTGCATCTTGTCTTTTCTACTCTCTTTCTTGTATTATTCCTTTATTTTAGTGAAGCACCTTATCTAATAGTTTCTTGAGAAAAAGTGCATAAGAGGTAAATTTTTTTAGACTTTGGAAATGTTTCCACTGACTGCTCATACTTAACTTACAGTTTGGCTGGGTATAGCAGTGTAGATTGAAAATAATTTTCCTTTAGAATTTTGAAAGCTTTGCTCCATTGTTGTCTTATTGCTGTTGAGCAGCTCAGTGGCATTCTGATTCTTGTTCCTTTGTCCAAAATGTTTTCTTTCTCTTTGGAAGTTTTTTTTTGTCTTCAGTGTTTTGATGTTTCATAATATGTTTCATCATGTTTGGCAGTGCATCTGTTTTCATTCCTTACGTACGTGCTTGAGACTCCTCTTGTCTAGGGGCTCCTCCCATCATGTCCCAGGGAAATTTTCTTGTGTTATTTTGTTGATCCTCTCCTTACCATTTTCTTCTTTCTCTTTTCTCATGTCTTTATTTAGACATTGGACCTTTTAGACTGATTCTCTTATTATTACTATTTTTCTCTTTGATTTTCCATGTCTTTTGGGAGATTTTCTCAACTTCATTTTCCAGGTCTTCAGTTCAATAGAAAACTTTTAATTTCTTCTACTCTATTTTTACTTCTAAGAGATTTTTGTTCTTGGGCTCTTAAGTTTTTTAAGGTTTCCTTCTTCCTGTACACTCGATATCCTGCAAGTTACTTTCTTCAACCTTTTGGCACCTATCTTTGCTTTAGAGGCCCTCCTCAAGTGTCTGGTGATTCCAACCTTCAAGTGTCCCATTGGAAATTTTATGTACCTTGGTGGGTCTTGTTTACTATGGGCGTTAAGTAGGGTGGTCTGGCTAACCTCTTCTTTGGGGGAATCTCTGGGTCAGTATTTTTCGTTCTGATCACATTCTGGAGAGAAAGTATCATCTGCTGATGTTCTGGGACTGGGTTGGGGATGTGGGTGACTGAGGTCTCAGCGCTTAGCATGAAGGCTTTCATTTAAGCTTACTGTTGGCTGTGAACTTACTGCTTTCAGCTGTGCCTGTATTCCTCACAGAAGAGGCCTTTTTTTTTTTTTTTTTTAAACCCTTTCTGAAAATGTTGCAATTTTCTGCTGGGTTTAGAGACTCATCTGTGCTGAGCGGCAGAGAGTATGAGATAATAACTTCTTGCAAAACAGACTTTCAAGGGATCTTCCTAGTTCTATACCTGCTTTCAGTCTTCTCTCCCACGGTATCAGGTATCGCCAATCCCTAAGACTTTTAGGGGTAACGTGGAGAAAATTGGGTATCTTTTTGGCTTTTCCCGCTGTTGGCTTAGGATTCAGTTTCTCTGGTCTGCTAAGTCAGTTAGCACTTGTACATCTGCTTTCTAGCTTCCAGCGTTTCTCCCATTATTTTTTTTCCTAGTGCTTTATGTCTTTTGCTTTTTTTTTTTTAATAATCCCTTAACTGTGTTTTAGTGACTTTTGAGATGGGATTAGAGACTACTTTAAGCCTTGTCTTTAACCAGAAATGCCAGTCATGAGCTTTTCTTCATTGTACTATTACCTAGAACTGATTTTATTTCTTCACAGTTTTAGTTCACTTTTTAAATACTTATTTTGCTTTCCTAGGTGCCGACCTTTACAGTTTCAGCCATCAAAATCTCACAAGAAGGTTTTGAAAAAAATGTTGAAATTTCTGGCTAAAGGGGAAATTTCAAAAGGAAATTGTGAGGGTAAGATGAGATGGCGGCTAAAAACTATTTATTTTAAATAGATGTTTCTTTGCAAGGTTCTCACTTTGGCCAATTTCCTAGGTAGCGGAAGGCGGTCGCACTGCAGTCAGGCGCTGCGGTTACCGCGATGGTGGTGGCTGCTGGTAGCCCTGCTGTTACACTGCGGCCGCTGGCCCCGAATCGGGGGGTATGCCAGGGAGGGTCTAGCTTGGGAGGAAGACAGGACCATTGTAAAGATGTCGTTTCCTGGAATGTATTGAAATTTTAGTTTTCCTGATTCTTTGAGAATTCTTCATTTTCTTTGATCCTAATGATACCTCATGAAGTAAATAGAAAGCGATACTGTCTCGAGGCTTCCCTGGTGGCTCAGCGGTAAATAATCTGCCTGCAGTGCAGGAGACCCAGGTTCGATCTCTGGGTTGGAAAGATCCCTTGGAGGAGAGCATGGCAACCACTCCAGTACTCTTGCCTGGAGAATCCTATGGACAGAGGAGCCTGGCATGCTACATTCCATAGGGTAGCACAGAGTCAGACACAACTGAGGCGACTAAACAGCAACAACAGCACTGTCTCTGGAGAAATAAATGCTTATTATCTACAACTTACATAAGATTACATAATTATTTATAATGCAGAGTAAAGCTCAGATTTTCCATGTTTGAGTAAGGTCTTCAGTAAATTATATTGCCTGAAAGTGAAAAGTGAAAGTTGCTCAGTCGTGTCCAGCTCTTTGTGACCCAGTGGACTATATAGCCATGGCATTCTCCAGGCCAGAATACTGGAGTGGGTAGCCTTTCTCTTCTCCAGGGGATCTTCCCAACCCAGGGATTGAACCCAGGTCTTCCGCATTGGAGGTGGATTCTTTATCAGCTGAGCCACAGGGGAAGCCCAAGAATACTGGAGTAGGTAGCCTATCCCTTCTCCAGAGGATCTTCCCAACCCAGGAATCGACCCAGGGTATCCTGCATTGCAGGCGGATTCTTTACCAACTGAGCTATCAGGGAACCCCTGATAATAAGAATTCTTATATTGCCTGAAGCTTTATTTTTTTTTCCTTATGAATTTTGAATTTGGGTGTATTTCCTCAAATTGCCTAGTAACATTTAATTAACTTGGGTTTCTTTGCTTTTTCAGTTTTTTCAGTGTTTTGCTGTTCTTTCTTTTTTATTTTAGCGTTTTCCCATAGGTACTCCCTAACACATGACCATAAGAATTGGGAATGCTGCCCATCCTTATAGCTCTTTCTCATTTCTGCCATAAGAAATGGCCTACCCTGGGAGCCTCCCACCCCAGCATTAGCTTGTTAATTCATCCCCCAAGTATGTTTTGAATGCTTACAATGTCCCAGTCCCTCTTTTAAGCACTGGAGATACAGTGGCCAGCTAAACAGGTATGTTCTTTGCCCTCATGCACTGCCCTTAACAGAGCAGGATTCAGGACAACTTGGAGCAAACTTGGCAGAGCTGGGGGCAACAAAGAGGCCAGAAGACTCCAGGTCATACTGAAAACATCAGAATTTTGCTGTATCTCTGCTTGGTGTTGTCAGTAGGAATCACGTTCTGAGTTTCAAAGATTAATATTCAGATATGTTTTGAGGATACTGTCCATTTGTAAGTTGAGGATTACTTGTCCTTTTATGTAGCTTTTATATTTGTTTTTTTATTGACTTGTAGGCTTTTGAATTATTTATGTCTGCAACTTAATTCATAAGAGTGATGTATTCATTAGGATAAAACTAAATAACTGTAACGAGGAGACACCAAAATGCAATGACTAAAAATTAATAGAAATCTGTTTCTGTCCTTGCATCACAGTCCAGGGCAGGTTTTCCAGATTGGCCTGCAGCCTGCCGCCCTCCCCCCCCCCCGCCCATTCTGGGTCTCTCTTCAAGTGATTTCTGAGGTCACTCTGGTTTTTACTAATCTAGCTATCGGGGAAGAGAAAGGGTATAAGTTCAGGGTCACCGATTTCCTTTAAAACAATGAGCAAAATTGAACCTGTCAGTTTGGTTCTGTCCCACTGGTGGGAGCTCAGTTACAACTTGTGAAGGGACTGGGGCGTTCCTTTTCCAGGGCCCCACTGTCTCCATCACAGCCCTGACTCCGCAAGATGGGAGAATGGACTTGGTGAACACTCAGTAGTCTCTGCCACATTGGAGAGAAGAGGGCACGTTTGCCGTACATGTCTCTTGGTTGTGTCAGATGGCCTGGCTGATGGACTGTGATTTCTCTTTGATTTGTAGATGAGCCCATGGAGCCCACCATGGAGGATGCTGTTTCCAGTGACTTTGGGTTAATAAATAAATTGGATATACACTGTGACCTTAAAACCCTCAATGATGACCTCAAAAAGAGCTTAGAGAGTGAAGAGAAGAAGAAAGCAAAGAGGGAAGAGTCTAATGAAATAACCCATTCACAAGATATGGAAGAGAAGCTGGGCTCTGGTGAACCGTCGTGTTCAGTTAAAGTGCATACAGCTCCTCAGCCAGGTAGTGGAAGTTTGTCATCAGGCCACATTAAAGCCAAGATTGTCTTTGTGCTTGAGACATCATCATCCCTGAGCCCTCTCGTGAGCTAAAAAAGTGAAACACTCATGAAATCTGTAACATGGACCCCTGTTTTGTACACCTTATTATTACCTGAATTTAGATGAACAAATTGTTTAAAAAACCTAAAATAATAGCCTTATCATCCCCTAACACAGACATTTTAAGAGTTCCATTTCTTTTTACTACCTTAAGGCCCTCGAGGTTTGAGAATCAAACTTTTGTCTGTGAGAAGGTAGGGTGTTAAACATTTTTATTTTTAGTGTTAACTGAGACACAGTAGATACTATGTCTGAAATATAGACATTGTGAAATTCTTCAAATTTGCCATTAGATTTCTTTGTGTGTGTTAGTTGCTCAGTTGTGCCCAACTCTTAGTTACCCCGTGGACTATAGCCTCTGTTCATGGGATTCTCCAGCCAAGAATACTAGAGGGGGTTGCCATTTCCTTCTCCACAGGATCTTCCTGACCTAGGGATCGAACACGGGTCTCCCTGCAGGCAGATTCTTTATCATCTGAGCCATCAGGGAAGCCCACTAGATTTCTTTATGTAATCATAATTAATTTTAGTTTAAAATTTTCCAAATTAACAAAAATTTCCATGTAGTTCCCTGGTGGCCTAGTGGTTAGGATTCCAGGCTTTCACTGCCGTGGCCTGGGTCCAGTCCCTGGTCAGGGAACTGAGATTGTGCAAGCTGTGCAGCCAAGAAAAATAATTCCACATTTTGATATTTAATTTCACCTTTAATAAGGTGAGACTTCTTTCTGTATTACCACTTATAAAAGAATTAGGCTTGGAAAATTTATCCAGCATTAAATGGGTTTATTATATATATGTGTGTGTGTGTATATATGACTCTTTGAAAAAATTTCATTAAATGTCAATTTGTATAGTTACTATACTTCAGTTCTTGAGTTTGTTCTTGTACAAAATAATCCAAGGGAGAGATTTTTTAGTATTATTTTAGTTTTTTGTTTGAATTATAAGTTATATGTGTTAAAACACAGTAAACTCTGCATTTTTATTGATTTTTTTTGTTTTTTTAAGGTTTCATGGCATTTAAATTGCTGGTCTGAGATTTCGTCCTAATAAGAATGGTCCAGTACAGTGTTTTGAATGATTTAGATAATTTCTTTCAACTCTTACTCTCTTGGTCATTAGGGTCAGATTGTTTACTATTTTTATTGTTTATTATAATAATTGCTTACATAATTTGAAAAACCTTCATTTTGGAGAATTTCAGAGGCAAATGTAGACTGAATATTATAATGGATTTCTATGGAGCCTACCCTCATTTGAAACATTATTGACTTATGATGGCAGTCGTCTTTTTTTTTCTTCTAGTTTTATTGGGATATGGTTGGCATATAAATTTGAGAAATGACACATTTCTCTGGCCAAAGTAAATGAATTTTCTAAGGCAGCAGAGTGATGGCTAATTATAGAGTTAGTTTTTTGTTACTGGTTTATTAAAAAGTCATTTTTTTAAAGGTACATTTTGTTTTTAGTTGAGTTAATGAAGTTGTAATTTGGTCTCATTATCACTATTTTCTCATTAAACTAGTTTCTTTTGACCAGATCTTGGTCTCTGACTGTCTCTTAACACTCTTGGTCTTAATTTTCTTCTGTATAAAATTGACTTTTTTATGATTTGTAAATACTGTGTTTCAGAATCCTAAATTTTTATAAACCATTTTTCTTTATTAATAGTTTTTAAAAATTAAAAAATTATGTGTAATGTTAGAAAATTGGGAGAAAAGAGAACACTACAAGAAAAAGGGAAAATCCTTTCTTTATTTTTAAACTGTTAAACATTTTTAACAGTTAAAATGGTTGTTAATGTGGTGGTATATTTCAGATTTTTTCCTAAGTATTTAATTGTATAATATATAATGTTTTAATAGTGAATAATGACAGAACCCCTAAAATTTCTAAAGCAATTAAAACGGCTGTTTGATATTCTATTGCTTATTTTAAAAATTATGCAGTTGTTCTGTAACTTGGCATCTTGATTATTTTGAAGTTTTCATTTGTGTTCACTCTTAGCCTTTATCTCTTATGATTTTCTTGGAATAGATTCCTTGAAAATAGCTTCCTAGATTAAAGGGTATTGACTCAATTTTGTAGTTTTTAATAGTAAACATTTTTTATATTTTAAAGGGTTGTCAGCTTGATATTTGCTCTTTTAAATTAAAATAAGGGGCTTTTCTTCTAAGATAAATTTAAAGATCGACTTAGAGGTCTACACCATGAAACCTCTGAGACCTCCACTCAAAGCTAACCTAACAATTGGAACTCTTTGGACTGATTCTGTAGAAGCTTTGAGATTTTTGAAAAATATTTCTGGAGCCAAATGTGATTGATCTACTGTTTTAAAATTCCTTTTTAGGCAGAGGCGCAGATTTGAGTAAGCCTCCATGTCGAAAAGCAAAGGAAATCAGGAAAGAAAGGAAAAGGTTAAAACTCATGCAGCAGAACCCAGCTGGAGAACGCGAGGGCTTCCAGGCTCAATGTCAGCCCTCATCTTTGCTCCCGCCAAAGACTAAATCCAACCAACCCAAGTCGCTTGAAGATTTAATTTTTGAATCTTTACCAGAGAATGCATCACACAAGTTAGAGGTACCTTGGAGGACTTTTTTTTTGTTTTTGTTGATTACCTTCTTGCTTTTCACTTGAGGATTATATAGTTGATGTTTTACTGTTTATATAATGGGAAATTAAAGTGAACTGGGATGGAGTGGCACTTAATATTTACTAAGTTAGTTGCCTCTTGAGGAAAACTTTTTTTTCTTAAGGTTTAAAAGGTGGCTACTAAAGTTGTGAAAATTCCAGTTTTAGTGTTGTTATTATTTGAGGTACTCTGGCTTTTTGTACACCTTAATTGAAATTTATTCATTAGAGTGAAAAATTTTTAAATAACTTATTTAAAATTTCATTTTTGGCAGTTTTGGTTTAGGTAGTGAAAGAAATAGATCACAGTAGGCAAATCACTGTTTCAATGATTTTGATATTCTGGTCTTGATCAAGGGAACAAATGGTATTACCTATGCAAGCCAGCAGTTTAGACATATTATAAATATAAATATGTCTGAATTTAGACAGTTTATTTTTTTTTGACAGTTTAGACATAATATGAATAGTTTTAGAGTATTCCTCTTATTTTTCCCAAGTCGATTTACATTCTAGGTTAAGTCTAGGTTTTTCAGTATTAGTTTGATATGTTTATAAAATTTTTTTCTATAACATTTGCCATAATGATTTCGTTATGTTCTCCTACTTGGTTAGTAACTGGTCAGCCTTTGAATTGATAGCTTAATATCATTTAAGAATATCACTTATCACTGAAAACTTGATGTTAAAATTTTACATTTTGCTGCAGTTTAAACCTTAGGACGGTATATATTCTTAGACATAAGTTTTGACAATTTTGATTATTATAATTCCTTGGCTGCTCTATTTTGGTATTAACTTTCTCTTTCCCAGATTGTAAAAAGAATGGAACTTACCACTTGAAATACTTGATGAAGAGTCTTTTAGCTTTATTAGTAATGTGTTCAGGGCAGCAGGTTTCACCCAATACAACACTTCTTCAGTGGGCAGCTTTTAGTTTTTAATTAATTGGAGGATAATTGCTTTACAGTGTTGTATTGGTTTCTGCCATACGCTAGTGTGAATCAGCCAAAAGTACATGTGTGTCCCCAACCTCTTGAGCCTCCCTCCCACCCTGTAGGTTGTCATAAAGCTCCTTGTGTTATAAGCTTTTATTCTTTTAATATGATATCCAGAATGGATGGATTTTTGTTATCCATTAGGTGTCACTCTTTCATGAGAACAACTCCTCATGGCACAAACAAGAAGTTTCCGGTTAGGCGTTTCTATTATATTACATTTGATTTTGTATTTTACTATTCTGTTTTGCTAACATATTTTAACTGGTTAGTGAATAAGATTAAAGAAATGCCATCCGTTACTATGTACAGTTACCACGTGTTATGCATCCTCATTTTACATATGAGGAAACTAAGGCACTGAGAGGTTAATTTATTCACTTGACTAAAATGATAACTTTGAGATTTGTGTACAGGGAACCTGACTTTAGAGTCTTTTTAAAGTATGCTATGGAATAGGAACAGTTTTTGAAAGTTGTCTTTTATACTTACATTAAAAAGTTGTAAGTTTAGAGTTAATAATGTATGAATGAGTGTCCAAAAAATATATTCAGATTTTCAGTCTTTTGAATTGTTTTACTAAAGGTAAGTTGTGTACAGCTAATATTAAAGAGTATTTGTTTGTGTTTGTCTTTTGAATGCCAGAACTAATCTGTTGTTTTATAGCTGAGGCAGTCTTACCTAATTCAGTCAAAGAGCTTAGTCTTAGAGTTTGGACAGGAGCCTCTGCCTTTAATGAGAGAGATATATATATATAGACTCTGTTAATGAGTCTGTAATTTGGAGAAATAGCATTTTTCTCTATTTATTAACAGTTGATCTTTAGAGTTAAAATATTGCTGTTACATGTTTCTGCTTTAATATTTGTATTGAAACTTTTGGGTCTTTGAGGGTGGGAGTAACTGTTAATGCATATTCCATGGAATAAATAAATGAATTAATGAACATTGTTTTTTACCTCCTTCTGAAGGTGAGGGTGGTGAGATCATCTCCACCAAGTTCACAGTTCAAAGCCACATTTCAGGAGTCTTACCAGGTCTATAAACGTTACCAGATGGTTGTTCACAGGGACCCGCCCGATAAACCAACTGTGAGCCAGGTCAGCAGGGCAAGTGTAATGTTTCTGAACAAATGAAACTTCCCCTCTATTTGATATCACTGTGTGAATTCTTGGTTTATGTGCAGTGCATTTTATTTATGTTCAATTTGCAGTATATCTGCAAAGAGCTAGGACTGTGGAATAATGGACATTCTGAAAGTGCAGATTTTACCGCAGGCCATGTTAAGTGCCTTTTATGTATAATTTCAATGTGGAAAGTAGCACATAAAATGAAGTATCTCTATTTAAAAATCACTGTGTTTAGATGCATTTACTTAAGACTCAGTGAAAAACAGATCTCTAAATTAAAATATTTATTGGGAAAAGAAAGTTTAAAAAAAAATCCCGGTTTTTATGATAGCCATACTTTGCCCAGCACAGTTAACATGCTTTATCTCCATGTAGAAGTCGTGAGTAGAGAGAGTTCCTAATAGCTAAATTACTCTTTATTGATGTACAGGCCGTATACAACTGAGTAGGACTAGAATGGATAGTAGCATGTTTTAATTGAAGTTCTCATATGAAGTCCTTGATTTATAATTTATTAATCAAATTACCCAAGAAAAATCTGGAAGGGGAAAAAGCCCTTAATATAAGTAGAAGTGACAGCTAGTGTCAGTTACCATGAGCAACAGTATTGACTCTGCTATACGCAGAGAATTACATGGGTAAAGGGAAAAATTAAACCAAATAAAAGAAATTGTCCCAGCCCTTGTGAGTTTAAATTTTTCATAAATATCGGTGTAAAGTTCATGCATCAGGCTCTGTGGTCGTCATCCTGTTCCAAGGTTTACTCATTTTATAAACAATGCCAGTGCTGAGCTTTGCAGTGGATTTGCGGAGATCTTACTCTAGCCTCACCTTCAGAAGCATGTCATCAGTTAGAGATGTTTCAATAGCATTGCTTGTATTTTCCTTGCTCTGAAGGTGAGGTTAGTACCCGTCTCCTTTGAGGACCCAGAGTTCAAGTCGTCCTTCAGCCAGTCATTTTCTTTGTATGTCAAGTATCAAATGGCCATACACCAGGATCCGCCCGATGAATGTGGGAAGACCGAGGTACCGTTCACTAAACGTTTTTTCCTATGATGAGGTTGTCTGTGAAGGAGCATACTGCATAACCTTCTCATGCCATTTTCTTATCTGTTACATGGAGCTGATGGTCCTTGCAGGGTGTACTCCTGAACTTTTGTGAAAACGAGTCATACATGTGATCATTTTAAATCCCTCAGAAAAAAAGGATGTGTTCTTACTCAGTGTTCTCTCCAGGAGCCCGAGTGTCACGTGTTTACAGATCAGTCGTTGGGCTGTCAGCCGACGTCACTGGATGCACTGTGCGTGCCAGGCTGTGTGCCACAGCCCACGGGGAGGTGGAAAAGATGAACAGGAAAGATGAATCAGTGAACAAATATAGTTTAACAAGAAGCACGTGGAAAAAACTGAATACGTTGAGGTTCAGTTCAGTCGCTCAGTCGTGTCCGACTCTTTGTGACCCCACGGACTGCAGCATGCCAGGCTTCCCCGTCCATCACCCAGGGTTGAGGTTGTATAGAGCATTGTTTGACAAGCCTTTATCGAGGGCCTGTGTTTTCCAGTTGCAGATATGTAGATGAGTAAGAGATTGCTTACTTTTCAAAGTTGGACGGTGATGTCTTGGAAGAAAGATGCCAACAGATGCAGAAGGATTGAAGTTTTGATTTTTGTGTCTTTTTAATGACACAGAATGTGTTAGCTTAAAAAAGATGGTTGATAGGGCAGGAGGTAATGCTGCATATTCCCTGTGAGAAAGCTGACTCTGGGTCTCCCAGAGCCTTTCTAGCTAAAGTGTAGTCTGTGGACCAACAGCATCAGTGTCACTGGGAACACAGAATCTCAGGTTTCCCTTCAGACCTACTGAATCAGAGTCCGCATTGTGAACTAGGTCTCCAGGTGATTTCACATGCACATTCCGATTTGAGAAATGCTCCCACAAATTCCCTGTTGAGACCTGCAGCAGTGCGTGGTAGCATTTATAGATAACAGATTCTGCCAGGTCTCCTTTGATATTCTCAGGAGGTCTTTATTCCTTTCTGCACATTACTCTTTCCTACTACTCTTGAGATTCTGGTCTTGTGCCTGCCTGCTTCCCAGGTATGGATAGTTGGGCCAGAACACGTCTGATGTGTTCCTGCTAAACTTCGAATGCTCCCCCCAACCCCTACTCCAATTTTGGGCTTCAGGCCTCTATGGAGTCCATTCCATTGGGGAAACAGATGCGTAAGCAGTTCCAATGCCATTCGAGTTAGCTGATGGATTAGTAAGGAAAGCCACCTTAGTGTGAGACTGGAGTGAGGGAGGGTTTTCTGAAGGAAGTGACATCTGAGCCAAGTCCAAAAAGATGAGTGCCACTTAACATCCAGGCAGGCTCTAGGGCAGTGTTGTATTTAGGCTTAAGGTTTGAGTTTTTTTTAAATAGCTTACATTTACATTCACTACCATCAGCAGTACGGGACTCTGAATACGTGATTTGATTTTGTGTTTACATTGAAATACATAGTGGATTTCTTTATTATAACCAAATCAGTTCAGTTCAGTTGCTCAGTCCTGTCCGACTCTTTACGACCCCATGGATCTGCAGCACGCCAGGCTTCCCTGTCCATCACCAACTCCGGAGCTCGCTCAAACTCAATGTCCATCAAGTTGGTGATACATCCAACCGTCTCATCCTCTGTCGTCTCCTTCTCCTCCTGCCTTCAGTCTTTCGTAGGTTTGCCTTAATGATTCATTTTGTAGGATCATATACTTAGAGAAAATTCATACTGGTGGAAAGTTTGTGACTGTTTAGTGCTTTGATTTCATACAAGTGAGTATATTTGGCTTTGATAAAATTTTTAACTTCATTCATCCTGTTTTATTTATCTTGCATCTAACTGAATTCATATGGAGTTTTCAGAAATATTTGAAATGATACTGTTTTTTATATGGGTCAGTTTGTCATGTCTCTGAAGTAACATGAGATAGCATTTCGTAAGTCGAGACTGTGCTGTGCTTTTATTTCTTTATAACAGTTTTGTTGTTGTTTGGTCACTTAAGTTGTGTCTGACTCTGCGACCCAATGGACTGCAGCACACCAGACTTCCCTGTCCTTCATTGTCTCATTGGGGTTTGCTCAAACTCATGTCCATTGAGTCGATGATGCCATCTAATCTTGTCATCCTCTGTCATCCCCTTCTCCTGTCCTCAATCTTTCTCAGTGTTGGGATCTTTTCCAGTGAGTTGGTTCTTTGCATCAGGTAGCTCAGTTATTGGAGCTTCAGCTTCAGCCTCAGTCCTTTCAATGGATAGTCAGGGTTGATTTCCTTTAGGATTGATTGGTTTGATCTCCTTGCTGTCCAGGGGACTCTCAAGTGTCTTCTCCAGCACCACAGTTATAAAGCATCAGTTCTTCAGCACTCAGTCTTCTTTATGGTCCAGCTCTCATATCTGTACATGACTACTGGAAAAATCGTGCTTTGACTCTATGGACCTTGGTTGTATAATTCACATACTATACAATTTACCCATTTAAAGTATATGACTGAATGGTTTTTAGTATATTAAGAGTCATGCAACCATTATCACTAACACCAGGTTTTCATCATCCAGAAAAGAAACCTCATCCCCAGAGTGGTCACTCCTCATTATCCTTCGGACATCCCAGCTCTAGGCGACCATATTCCAGTTTCTGTTCCTGGATTTATTTAATCCGGACGATTCAGGTAGATGAAATTGTATCATACTAGTCTCTTGTTGACTGGCTTCTTTCGCTTAGCATGTTTGCAAGCTTCATCCATGTTGTAGCATGTGTCAGTAGTTCATTCCATTTGTGGCTGAATAATATTTCGTTGTATGGATATACCAGATTCTGTTTCTCTGTTCATTCATTGATGGGCATTTGGGTTGTTTTCATTTGGGGCTTATATAGAAAGCTTTGCTATGGATATTCATGGACAGGTTTTTATGTATTAATAGGCATATGTTTTCATTTCTCTTGGGTATATACCTAGGAGTGGAATTGCTAGGTCATAGGAACAAAGAAATATAAATAAATAAATAAAAACTCTGTGTTTACCTTTTGAGGAACTGCTGCCATACTGTTTTTCAAAGTGCTACCCTTTTTATATTCTTGGTCATCCGAGTTGGTGTGAAGTGGTATCTCATTGAAGGTGTGTTTATTTTTTTGGCTGCACCTCAGCACATTCCCCAACTAGGAATTGAACCTGAACCCCCTGTGTTGGAAGTGCAGGGTCTTAAGCACTGGACCACTAGGGAAGTCCCTTCATTGAGGTTTTGATTTGCAGAGGAAATGGCATCCCACTTCAGTATTCTTGCCTGGAGAATCCCATGGACAGAGGACCTTGGCAGGCTACAGTCTGTGGGATCGCAAGAGTCAGACATGACTTAGCGACTAAATGGCCACCACCGATGGCTAATGATATTGAGCATCTTTTCACATGCTTTTTGGGGCAGTTTATATATTTTCTTTGAGTAAATGTCTGCTTACATATTTTGCCCATTTAAAAAAATATTAGAAAAATATTAGATATTTTAAAGTAATAAAATATTTTTAAAAGATTAGAAAATATCTCCCATTCTGTGGATTATCTATATCTTTAGTAGGATTTTTTATTTTAAAATCCATTTTGTTTGATATTGGTATAGCCATTCCATCTTGTGGTTCCTGTTTGCTTGATATATCTATACTATTTTATTGTCAGTCTGTTTGTGTCTTTGAGTTTCAAGTATGTCTCTTTTAGTCACTGTGTATTTGGGTCTTGTTTTTTTGTTTGTTTTAATTTGGAGGGAGAGCAGTCTCTTCCACTTAGCTGAAGTGCTTAATCCATATTTAATGTTGTTAATGATGGAGTTGGATTTACGTCTTCATTTCACTTTTGTTTTATGTTTCATGTCTTTCTTCTTTTATTTCTTTACTGTTTTCTTTTGCACTAAACGAATATTTTCTAGTGTAGGATTTCAGTTCCTCTAATTTTTTCACTATGTATTTTTGAGATGTTCTCTTAGTAGCTTCTCTAGGCTTACCATACACCTATTGACTTACAGGAGTGACTTCAGATTTATGCCAGCTTGAGTCCAGTGAGGAATAAAGTGCTATTGTTGTTGAGCTGCAGTCCCTCCTCCCACTTTGTGTGCTATTTATAATTTATATATGTTGTGATCTCAATATATGTTGTTTAGTTATTACCTTATATGACTTTATGTCTTTTATAAAGCTGAGAGGAGAAATAGGAACAAGTATTTATTTATGATTTGTTAAAATTAACCTTAACTTCATTTCTGGTTCTGTTCATCTATTCCTGTGTATTCGAGTTACCATCTAACGTAATTTTCTTACAGTAGTTCACCTTTGTTTCCATCCACCTTCTTTATGATGTTGTCAAATATTTTACTTTTCTATATGTTACTGTCCCAACAGTGCAATTATATACATATCGTTTGATGCATTTGGTTTTAAAATCAGAGGAGAAAGGAGAATATGCATTTGTATTCGAGAAGCCTCTGATGATACTCCCTGAAGTCTCAGCCTTGGGCATTGCACTGTCACCCCACAACGACAATGGTTTTAGTAGTGTTCTCTTCGTCTCTTTCCCTGATCTCTCGGTTAAAGTGTTTGTTGCTTCACATCTAGGTCTTAGGCTCCACCATTTGCTGACTGGTTGCTGTATTTTCAACAGTGCCCTGGAGCATAAATTGCTCTGTAGTTTGATTTATTAAATTTAGTTGCCTTTGCAGCTTCAGTTCTTGAAGCCAGTCTTTGAGGTTTTTTCCTGACCCCATGCTTAGTTGCTCAAGCCGTGTCCGACTCTTTGCAACCCTTTGGACTATAGCCCACCAGACACCTCTGTCCATGGGATTTTTCAGGCAAGAATACTGGAGTGGGTTGTTGTTTCCCTTCTCCAGGGCGTCTTCCAACCCAAAGATTGAACCTGTGTCTCCTGTGTTGCAGGTGGATTTTTTACCTGCTGAGCAGTCAGGGCTCTTCTTCACTGTCTCTTTTCCACTTTCTTTCTGATAAACCAGCTGGCCTACAGTTTAGCTTGAGAGATAGTGAGAGAGAGAGAGAGAGAGAGAGAGAGAGAGAGAGAGAGAGAGAGAGAGGATAGAGAGGAGGGAGGGGGAGGGGGAGGGAGGGGGGGAGAGAGAGAGATTGTGTTTGTCTTTGTTCTTATGGCCCTCCTGCGCCCCCTTGTGTCCATGCTTTGGAGCTGCGAGCAGGGACAGTTCCTTTCTGCTTTATGAACAGGGCACTGGTCAGGAGCTTGGTCCTAGGTCTGATCTTTTTTAGGTAGATTATTAAACTTGGGGCTCATGAAGAGGGAATTTTAAGACCTGTGAGCTGCCCTGATGGTAGTTCTGTGTAGGGAGATGGTCACTGCTTCAGGTCACTCCTTTACTTGCTGGCTTTTTATCCTAGAAATTCTTCCTTCACTTGGCAAATCCTTGCTCACAGAGAGTCAGCTCTCTGTGGTGCTGGCTGCCTAGAGAAACTGATGTGGACATGCTGCTCTGCTTCTCAGTCTCCAGGTGTGGCATTCTTGTCATGGAGTAAGAGTGTTCCTTGTACTTGGCTACCGTTTTCTATGTGAGTAACCAGCTAGTGTTCCAGTGCTCAGAGACAGAAAGAAAAGCCAGAAAAGTTCTCGTCTGGAAAGTTCAAATGATCTGACCTGCTTTCCTGGCTCCAGGCAGCAGCTCTCTGTTTTGTGGTTTTGTCCATATAATGGGCCAAACTAATTTAATTATGTTCAAGAAAATACATTTTTGCTTTTGTTGTTCTAAAACATTTGAAGTAAATATCAGTCAGCATACTAACTTGGGAACTTTAAGCAACCATATCAATGCAGAAAATCCATTTTTAACTCTGTTGATAACTGTAAAATAAAATCACTTAGGCACCCCAAGAAGTAAGTTATTTTCTGAGAGATTTGATGAGGATATAAATAAATACAGATTGCTTTGATATCCAGAATAGCAAGTTAGTTCTTTTTAGTAACATCTTTAGAAAAGTAGCACATAATTGCAGAGGGTGAGATTGTATGAGACTTCATAAATGATTCTGTATGTTTGTTTCCATTACTGTTTTCAGTCATTCAGGTAGATATCAGATTTTCAGAAAATAATACTATCTAGATAAAATAAAGCAAGAGTAATTTGTGACCTCTCTTTTGTATAATACAATATAAAGCCAGCATTTAAGAATCTTTATTTTTCAAAATACAAGTAATTCCATAGGATACAAATATGGGATTTTTAGCTAAAATTTTATTGATGTTATAGATAATACCATTATCTAATAGTATTAAGTGCCAGTAGATCTCAGCTCTTCTAAACTGTGTGAAGAACAGGCTGTAGCCATAGCTCCAGAAGTCGCATTACAATTCTGAGGCATTGGCTGAATTGTTTTCCAGATTTTATTATGGACTTTTAGACAAAGGGAAATTGAGAGAATAGTATACTGACTACCTTTTTTCCGTCATCTAGATTCAACATGGGTTAGTTTTCTGTGTTTGCTTTATCTCTTTTTGTGTGTTGAATCATGCTTTTTTTTTTTTTTTTTCTTGATTGGATGTACTGTAGTTTAGTCAAGCAATCCCTAGTTAATGGACATGGGACTTGTTTCTAATCTTCTGCTGTTTTAGATAGTATACTTTTGTCATTGTGCCTTCGGGTGGAGGTGTACTTTTTGCTTGATCTGACCTAGTGCATCAAAGGACAAGAGCTCATAGAATTTTGCTAGTTATTGCCAAATTCCCTCCATGGTTGTACTGTCTTTACTCCAGAGTATGAGAATGTCTTTCTCCATAGCACTCCCAAACGAGTTGGTCTCAGACTTTGTGGATTTTTCTTTCTTTTTTTTTTGTATCCTTAGTTAGTTTATAGAGTATGGAAAGGGTGTTAGGAAGAAGTGTCTTATTTTGGATGACCTCTGTGATTATAAGCTGAAACGTATATAAAGAATTTTGTATTTATACTTTATATAGTTTAATGAAACAGGTGAGAGACTGATGCTGATGGAAACAGAAAAGTGGAAAGAATTAAGCAGAAGCAACAAAGGTTCGTCTAGTCAAGGCTTTGGTTTTTCCTGTGGTCATGTATGGATGTGAGAGTTGGACTGTGAAGAAGGCTGAGCGCCGAAGAATTGATGCTTTTGAACTGTGGTGTTGGAGAAGACTTTTGAGAGTCCCTTGGACTGCAAGGAGATCCAACCAGTCCATTCTGAAGGAGATCAGCCCTGGGATTTCTTTGGAAGGAATGATGCTAAAGCTGAAACTCCAGTCCTTTGGCCACCTCATGCGAAGAGTTGACTCATTGGAAAAGACTCTGATGCTGGGAGGGATTGGGGGCAGGAGGAGAAGGGGACGACAGAGGATGAGATGGCTGGATGGCATCACTGACTCGATGGACATGAGTCTCAGTGAACTCCGGGAGTTGGTAATGGACAGGGAGGCTTGGCGTGCTGTGATTCATGGGGTCGCAAAGAGTCGGACATGACTGAGTGACTGATCTGATCTGATTCTAAGGGATCATGAAGTCGACAGGACTGTTGTCCTAAGTAGGAATATTTTTAATGATGAGGTTTAAAAATAATATTTCTAAGAATGTCTTTAATGACTCAACATTTTTCTCAATTAGAATAGGGATCTGCTGTATTAAATTTAATGAGTGAATTCAGGTTATTTCCTTAATAAAACTCTTAAGCATCAATAGATTAGACCTTGTCTGGTCTATAAGAAGTCTGCACTCAAGAGGTTGGCTTACACTGTGTCCCTTTCTGTCCTCATTGTAGGATAATCGTGTGATGTGATTTTGTGTTTATATGTGTGTATATCATATCATAGTTGCATTATTATAGAATTAAAGGGAATTTAAATTTTAAGAGCAGTATATATTCCTATCTCTCCTTTTTTTTAAATATATATCATTTAGTGCTTAGATAGTTTGATACAGAACAACTTTTCTTCTCATTTTGAATTTGGAGGTACTGTATATACAACTGAATACAAAGAGGAACGAAAGGTATCAAAACCAAACTTGTGATTCTCTGCTCATGTGACATAAACCAGCTTTGTATATTGCCTGAAATATATTTGGGCTTAGTATGGAAAGTAAACCTGGCTTGAGTGATTTGCTCGTAAGTCACTGTGTGGCAGTATATTGGGCGTATCCAGTGTCATGCGGGGAGGGCCCTCTGGTGGCACCATTGTTATCTGCCCCCTCTTCATTGCCATCCACTCCTTGGTTGGGGTGAGGGGCTGGGCAGATGCTGCCTTTGGGTTGTGACTCCTCTGACTTTCTTCTTCTTCCAATGTGTTCACAATGATCTTTCTTGAACTGCTTGTTCTGTGGCTTTGTTATCTGCAGTGGACACCTGCCTACTTTCAATAAGTCACTTTTACAGGTCTATACTGGGCTTCCCTTGTGGCTCAGCTGGTAAAGAATCTGCCTGCAATGCGGGTTCAATCCGTGGGTTGGGAAGATCCCCTGGAGGAGGGAAAGGCTACCCACTCCAGTATTCTGGCCTGGAGAATTCCGTGGACTGGATAGTCCATGGGGTTTGCAAAGAGTCGGACAGGACTGAGCGACTTTCATTTTCACTTTCATAGGTCTGTACTACAGAGAACTTCCTCCTATAAGTGTGCTGTTCTCTTATCTAATTAAACAGAGGAGGTTCTCAGGCTTCATGGTCACCCGTTCCATGTTTTCATTTTCCCTCTTATTATGTCACACATTCACAAGTTAGTGACAAGAAAATACGGTAGTGGGAGATGAAAGTGGTTTATCACTTGCTCGATGTCTTTGTCAACAGTAAAGTCACTTTTCTGGCATAGGTCACAGAGCCCATCATCTTGGTTTCTGTTCAGATTGTTTGAAACACGGTGCTCTTTGAATCTATGGATGAAGATAGTGGAAATGTTTTCCTAGGCCACACGTACACAACTGAATAACACCAGACAGTTACTCTGTTTGTAGATAGCCATGACATTGACAGTGTTAATTACCATTTATTGTTTTTTTAAAGAAATCTTTAAACAGGCTTTTTTAAAAGAAAAAGATGAACTAAGTTTGTTTTTTACAGTAGTTTTAGATTAAGATTTTTTGGAAAGAAGTTCATATATTATTTGAAAGACATCAGTAGGATTAATAAATAAATCTGAATTATGTATTTTTACTTTAATTTTATAAAGAACCTTAAAATGGAAAATTTCAGGCGTTTGTAGAGGTAATAGTACAGTGAACCCCGTGTGCCCATTGCCCAGCTTCAACACTGTCAGCACTTAGCCTTATTTCCGCTTGCCACCTTTTGTTTGTTGTCCCTGAAATTATGCTCTTTTATCTATAAATACTTTTTTTTTTTTACTTTTAATTTTATTTTATTTTTAAACTTTACATAACTGTATTAGTTTTGCCAAATATCAAAATGAATCTGCCACAGGTATACATGTGTTCCCCATCCCGAACCCCCCTCTCTCCTATACTTTTTTTGTTTGTTTATTCCATCAGGCAATCATATAACTTTAAAAATTAACAGTGATTGAGGTCATTTCATGCTATCCTGCTTTCTCAGAAAGCACTGTTTTCTAAAATTAGTTCAGAGAACTTACTGTGAGAGACTCACACATCAGGAGAGCTCTACTTCTGAGGGATATTTATTTTGGGGAGAGTTGTCTTAGAGTCCGGCATAAATGATAAGACAGTAAGTGTGGTAAAGAGAAGGTTGCCATGGGTCTCTTTTGACCCCGTGGAGAACTGAAAGGAAGCAATAGTATATTGAGAATACCAGACTGTTGTCTCACTCCAGCCACCAGGTGGTGCTCTAAATACAGAACAGGTTTGCTCTTAACATCAGGCTCAGTCCCCATGGGATGTGTGTTTACAGCTTAAGAAGTATGGATAATGCTTTTCTTCTGCCATAAGAATTACTTTGCATTGAGGCATTGAACATGATAATTACAAATGATTCTTTGCTCGTTAAAGATGTAAGTATTTTCCAGAACTTAACCTAGAGAGAAGCTTTTCAGACTTGTTTTCCCTTAATAGCCTTACTCTATGTATATGAAAATAATAACAACAGCTTATGTTTAGAAACTTATTCAGTGTATTGTACTGACATTTTCCTTCAGTTATGTGGAGAAACCAGACAATTTTGCATAGGATAGATATATACTGTTGTATAAATACCTAACTGTCACAATCAATAGAATTTGAGTGATGGCAAAGGGTGAGCATTTTGAAATCTTAAGATATTTTTTCAGGCTACTTTTTGAGTAAAGTAGAGGGCTTGAAGTAGAGGGCAACATTTGTACAATTTAGTCAAAAAAGCCGCGTTCTGTGAGCAGCCCCTAAGTCAGGACAGTTTTGTGTCATAGTCTCTCTTGAGGTGTGCTGCATAACATTTTTTATTAATAATAGTTAAATTATGAAAATTTTAAAATCATTTACTTAAATTAGAGCAGAGGCCATGGTTTTATCCCCATGTCATCCTGTTAATTCTGAGGAAGACGCATAGGGGTAGAGTTAAACCAGCGGTGGGAACATTTTTTCCTTTAGGTCAAGAATTTCCAAAACTTGTCTCAGATCATAAAATCATAGCCTCAGATCATAAAATCATAGCATCATAAAGCATTAGAGATGGAAGGACCTTCATGGTTGTGTAGAGGGTATGGATTCACTCCTCTTACTTAGAGAATTAATTTGTCCAGGGTAACACAGGTGGTGAGTGGCAGAGCAGTGTCTCCAAATTTAAGAGCTTTTTGCACTAGATCTTGGTGTTGCCATGTGAAAGCATAAAAGTGGGCCGAAACAATTAACCTCAAATAACCGACACCAGTGAATGAGCTGTTCAACATAAAGCAAAATTTCCAGACAATTGAAACATTTTCATTGTTAAGCTTTTATGTATTCTGCTCGTTTGAAATGAGTCTTTTCCAAATGTGTCGTGCTCTTCTCTGCCTCCTGTCCCAGAGCGCTGAGCAAGACGTGCGACAGTGGCACTCACGTCCTCAGGCACGTTCTGCCATCACAGCGTTTCTACGTACCACATGCCCTCACACCAACTGCTTTTTTTCCCCTAAAGTTACTCTATTTCATCCTGTTTCCCTTCTCTTTTTGCACTTGGTTTTTGCGGTGTTTGTCTAGTTTGGCATTCTTGCCCTGCCTCATTTGTGGTTTCTTGATGTGTTTGTAAAAATATTTATTGAGCACATGCTGCATGCCTTGTGGTGTCTGAGAGGCATTTGCTCTGGTCAGCGAATGAGTGAGCGAGTCAGGTCAGTGATCCCTTGCTCCTGTGGCGCTCACACCCTGGGGTGGGAGGGAGTGCTCAGAGGTGGTCATTTGAGAGCAGCTGTACTAATGAGCAAATTACACAGTGGGTCAGCAGCGGGGAACTAAAGGAAGGCAGAACAGGTGTAAGAGAAGAGAGGATGGTTTAGTTACTGGCTTGGAAACTGGATCACCAAGTTAATTGTTAGTAAAGTTAACTAACAGTCAAGGGGAAAATGGAAAAGGGAGCTGGAGGGTTTCCTCTGCATGCTGGGACAGAAGCACTAGGGCATGCCTTTTTGAGTCCTCATTTTAACCTTTCTTGCTTTCTTCTGGGGTTTGAATGTCTGAAATTCAAGAGTAGTTTGCTAATTGATCTCTAGTTGAGGTATACTTTAATATAATAGTTTATACTTAATATGTAGCTACTTATCCTGTCTTCTGGAAGCTGAGGAATGAGACTGTGAGCGGGATGTTTGGTGTCAAATTTAACGTGTGGCACCGAGTGGACTCTGATTCTTGATTAACCACCTGCAGGAGGAGAGACGTGCCCTGTGATAAATGATCTGGCTTGAACAGTGTGAAGATGATACGAGTACTAGTAGATAGCCTTGGTGTGTTTATCGTTCTGGACATTTTGGATGAGAATATCGATGACAGGTAGTCTGAGGAGCATCACAGGTAACAGTGTGGACTCGGATCAGATACTTGCCTTAAGTCTCATCTTTCCCACTTACTACCTGTGTTGCTTGGAGCAGGTTTCTGCTTCCTCTGCTTCCAGTCTTCAGGTTCCTCGTTTGTGAGCATGGGGAGAACAGCACATGGGGCTCATGAGAACTAAGTCAGGGTAAAGGTGCTTGGTTAGATAATCATCAGCTAAACGAGTTGCTGGGCTGTGGACGATGACAAACCATTTGGAAGCATCAGAGACACCGAGCTCAAGGGCAAACAAGTGATACTTCTGGTTCATCCAGCCAGCATTTGCAAATTATAGTTTTCCTCGTTTTGTTCTTCCATTTTAATTCTTAGATTTGTTTGAATTAAAAGATTGCATATGTTTTAAATTTTAATATTAAATTAGAATTAGTTCTTTCAAAAGACAAAAGTAGTCATACTCAAAACCATTCAGTTTGGTTCATCAACGTGTAATTTTACTCTTTAAAATCCTATTATACCACCTGCAACTTCTAAAATATATCATTTGATGAAGATTCATATGTATATTTCTTAATTGCCTTACTTAGAACTGGAAATAAAGGACTGTGGATGTTTCTGTGCCTTGCCTCTGGTGGTGGAGCTTCTTGCTTACTCTGCGAATAGATCCCTCCTTTTGAAAAATAAGCTATATTTTATTAGACCACCATAATCTATGCTATAATTTGTGTTCCTACACTGATTTATAAAAATTCTTTGCCAGAGTCAAAAGAAATGCACAGCGCAGAGTGCCAGGAATGGAGTAGATGCCCAGTAGAACATTCATTGAATGAATGGGCAGCTGAGTTGACCATTTTTCAGAAACAGCTGGAGAGAGAACTCACTGTTGCCAAATGGAAAACTACAAGAAAGAAAATGTGTTCTTGAAACCTGTGATGTGAAACCAAAGGAAAATTCATATGATGTCAAAGCTCTTGACAGTTGTCTTGTACGAAGTAAAAGCTGAGGGAGAGTATTGAGAAAGTTAAGTACATTTTAGTGTGTGCAAAGCTCACGTGAAAGGGATCATCTTGTTGGGAGCAACGTTGCCGTTTGTCTGTAGTTTTTGTATTTCAGGTCTGCTTTTTCCATTAAGTCTGAGGAGCCTCTGGTTTTACGACCTCCTGGTAATGACTTGACAAGTGAACAATGCAACCTATTGAGGACTGGCTGGCCTAAACAAGGAAAGTTTGTGTTTTTGCTGTGGAAATTCATTGATATGCCAAATAACTTAGCTAACTCCTTGCATGATTAAAAAGCAGTTGATTTCCTTCCACTCAGTAGTTAATTATAAAAGTAAAATATATACATTATATATGTGATTTTAAAAATCCAGAATATGTCTAGGTCTATAAATATTGTCTGTAAAGTAACATATACACTGGCTTTTCCATGACAGTCATTCTAGAAATAGCTCAAAGTTTCACACTTAGAGTGGCTCCTGGTCTGTGGAGGAGTGTGATTCTTCTGTTCAACCAGATATGTAAATGTGTGATTCCCAGCATGTTCCAGTCACTGTGGTAGGTCCTGGGGATGCATAGATGAATAAGACATGGTCCTCTGTGCATTTTAACTAACCAGTATTTTAAAGACTTCTTTTCAGAAGTTTGCATTAATGTTTAAAATGTTAAAATAGCAATAATATTTAAAGAGTATTGGAAATACGGGGTTGCCCCAAAAATTCATTCAGGTTTTTCCATAGCATCTTATTGAAAAACCCAAATGAACTTTTTGGTCAATCCAGTATATGTACCTGGCATGATGTGGAGATATTTGATCTTGCTTGGAATTGGTTGGTCTGATACGTATGTGAAGTAGTGCCTATAACCATTATTAGTATGGTTGTTAATATAGTCAAGTATTTTTAATAATAATTCAGTTGCTGATAATAAATCCAGTTTCTTAGTGCTGTGGTCAGAGAGCTTTTAAAGTAATTTTATTTTGGCTGTGCTTTCTTGCTAATTTTTATTTCTAGGTTTTGTGGTATTTTCTGCTATCCCTAATTCATGTCATTCAGATTTTTGAAAGATACCCATTTTTCAAGGTCAATTTGAATCCTTTTTTCCACTTAGTGCCATTTAAGTGATACCTAGTTTTGTCCTCAGTAATCTGTTGAGTAGTTGCTCGTCAGAAATAATATTGGAAGTTTCTCTGCAGGAAATTAAAGGAGTTAAATTGAGGACATAGGTGGTCCGGGGGAGATCTGATGAAAAGCACACTGGTGTTTCTTCACTTGATACCAATTTAGGTTACTGATGACTGCATCTCTGTGGCATCTCACCTTGGGCAGATGACCCAGTTTTGCAAAGTAGCCAGTGGCCATGAAGACATAATAGGCAAAAAGAGTTGAAAATTCATTTACTTGTTTATGAATTCATTAATCCAATTTACAAATGAATGAATGCATCTAGGCAGTTAAGCCGCAAATATTTGCTGAGTCCCTCCTGTGTGCCAGGTGTCACTTTAGGCTCCAGGGATGTAGCACAGGGAATGGGAGAGAAACGCTCTTTGCCTAGGGGAGATTATGTGATAGTGAGGAGGATGGTTGGAAGGAAAGTTATGACCAACCTAGACAGCATATTAAAAAGCAGAGACATTACTTTGCCAACAAAGGTCCATCTGGTTAAGGCTATGGTCAAAGAGATCCAACCAGTCCATCCTAAAGGAAATCAGTCCTGGGTGTTCATTGGAAGGACTGATCTTGAAGCTGAAACTCCCAATACTTTGGCCACCTGATGCGGAGAGCTGACTCACTTGAAAAGACCTTGATGCTGGGAAAAGTTGAGGGCGGGAGGAGAAGGGGACGACAGAGGATGAGATGGTTGGATGGCGTCACTGACTCGATGGACATGGGTTTGGGTAGACTCTGGGAGTTGGTGATGGACAGGGAGGCCTGGTGTGTTGCGGTTCATGGGGTCGCAAAGAGTCAGACACGACTGAGCGGCTGAACTGAACTGAGGAGGATGAATAAACAAGTAGTATGCTGTACCGTGTCAGGATCATGTGCGCTAACGAGAAAAGGGAAGAGGAGGTGAGACACGGGGATAATTATATGAGGATGTCAGGAGAGGCTCTGAGAAGGGGGCTCCTTGGCAGACCCCTGGATGAAGAGCGTGCACCTGTGTGTATCTCTGGGTGGTACATCTCAGGCCTGACATGTTCACAGAACAGCAGGGGTACTGCTGAGGCTGGAAAACAGCGTAGGGCATCTCCCATCTAGTCTATGACGCTTCTGAAGGTTTTGTTTTTCTAATCTCCCATTTTTGCTGTTCATTGATTGATATTCATTATTATAAAAATGTTTATGTTTTGTTGTAGACTTGTTACCTCAACACCTATATATCACCACATCTTAGTGTTGTTTTATAGCACTGAGACTTGGTACCCCTGGGCTTTGTTGCTTCCTTCGTCAATTCTAATGAATAGTGCTCTTTAGTCATGGGTATAACAAAGGGAATCATGGGTTGGAAAAAGCATCTAGGTTCTAACCCTAGTTTTGTTGCTGACTGTAAAATAATGTAACATTTCTGGACCACAGTTTATCTAGGTGTAGACTAAAGGAGTTGGATTAGATAACTGCCAAGATTCCTCTTCTGTCAAATTCTGTGATTTCAATGATTTTGACAAAAATTCCCCAGGAGAAATTGAATACTATTTCCTTTTTTAAAAATAGTTTTTTAAAATATTGATTGATTGATTTGGCTACACTGGGTCTTGGTTGCTGCTTGTGGGCTTCTCTAGTTGCCATGAGTGGGGACTGCTCTCTAGCTGCGGTGCGTGGGCTTTTCACTGCGGTGGCTTCTCTTATTGTGGAGCACAGGCTCTGGGGCCTGTGGGCTTCAGTAATTGTGGCCCGTGGGCTCCAGAGCACAGGCTCTGTAGTTGTGGTGCATGGGCTTAGTTGCCCTGCAGCACGTGGGATCCTCCTGGACCAGAAATCAAACCGCTGTCCCCTGCATTGCAAGGCAGATTCTTAACCATTGGACCACCAGGGAAACCCTAAAGTTAATTTTTAAGTTTATATATAGTCACTGCAGCCATGAAATTAAAAGACGCTTACTCCTTGGAAGGAAGGTTATGACCAACCTAGATAGCATGTTCAAAAGCAGAGACATTACTTTGGCAACAAAGGTTCGTCTAGTCAAGGCTATAGTTTTTCCTGTGGTCATGTATGGATGCGAGAGTTGGACTGTGAAGAAGGCTGAGCGCCGAAGAATTGATGCTTTTGAACTGTGGTGTTGGAGAAGACTCTTGAGAGTCCCTTGGACTGCAAGGAGATCCAACCAGTCCATTCTGAAGGAGATCAGCCCTGGGATTTCTTTGGAAGGAATGATGCTAAAGCTGAAACTCCAGTCCTTTGGCCACCTCATGCTTAAGAGTTGACTCATTGGAAAAGACTCTGATGCTGGGAGGGATTGGGGGCAGGAGGAGAAGGGGACGACATAGGATGAGATGGCTGGATGGCATCACCGACTCGATGGACATGAGTCTCAGTGAACTCCAGGAGTTGGTGATGGACAGGGAGGCCTGGCGTGCTGTGATTCATGGGGTTGCAAAGAGTCGGACACAACTAGCGACTGATCTGATCTGATCTGATAGTGAGGTGCACAAATCTTAGATGTACAACTTATTGGATTTTTACATATTATGTGCTCTTTTTGGACCTCTCTGAAATTAAAAATATATATATATATATATTCCATCTGTGGTTGATTGTGTCTGTGGATGGGAGAGTATGGAGGGCTGACTGTACATGTATATTCTAAATATCTTTTCCCAATCTGGAAATGCCTATATTCAATACCTAGGCAACTATTTTTAGAAGAATGGAATTAAAAAAAAAATTTTTTTAATTATTATTATTATTATTTTTACTTTACAATATTCTGTTGGTTTTGCCATACATCAACATGCATCCGCCACGGGTGTACATGTGTTCCCCATCCTGAATCCCCCTCCCACCTCCCTCCCCATACCATCCCTCTGGGTCATCCCAGTGCATCAGCCCCAAGCTTCCTGTATCCTACATCAAACCTGGACTGGCGATTCGTTTCTTATATGATATTATACATGTTTTAATGCCATTCTCCCAAATTATCCCCCCCTCCCTCTCCCACAGAGTCCAAAAGACTGTTCTATACATCTGTGTCTCTTTTGCTGTCTCACATACAGGGTTGTCGTTACCCTCTTTCTAAATTCCATATATATGCATTAGTATACTGTAAGAAGAATGGGATTTTAAAGCTTTCCCATTTTGTTGCATTTTTGTACACTTAATTTATAGATTAAGAAAGCAACATATATAAAGGTTTCTCTTACTACATAAAACTTTGGTCCCAACATTGACTTTAAAGAAATGCTAAGATACCTTTTCTCTTAAACACACTTCTAAACTTGCTTCCACACTTCTTGTGAGAGTTTTTTCATATTCTGTGCTGGTGCTTAACTTACTTAATAGTACAAACAAGCAGGTGACAGGGTCCTGGGGTAGGATGACCCTCTCATTAGAGAAGCGAGCCGCTCAGCACACGACGTCACCGGCACTCGTGTCTTTCTCTTGTGGGTATTCCTTTTGGTGACTTTACCAAGAACCCCTTTTCTTTGCATTTTGATGTACACTCTGTGGTGATTTTTTTCACTGCTGGTAGTGTTGAAAAGCAACAAAATTCTTTTAAATTCCGTTCTCTTTGAGTGCACCTCTTCAAGCTATAGAATTAGGAATTTCTTCCCTGGATTTATAGACTCATGTTTCAAATGTAACCTTTTAATTTTAAGAAACAAACACCAAAGTTGGAGGTAGTAAATAATGAAGTTTTAATAAGTTCAAATGTACACTATTTTTGTTAATGGATACAGAGCCACTATTTATAAAATATTCAATTATTAGAGTGAACACATGAGGTAGGTGTTAGTGAATGACTTAATTATAGCTCACATCCCTGTTGCGCTTAGAAATTGGGGGAAGAGTTGCAAGTAGTAAAAGAATATGCACTGAAGTAGCTCACTAATTAGGATGTGCATTAGCAAACTGGAATCAACACTATGAGCAAAACGTTTATAGCTCACTCTGTGTGTTAGTGTTAATGGACTTTTGTGATTCTGGACAGGTATTAATCTTTTAAGAGTCATTTATTACAGTTCTTTTCATGGTGTGGACTTGAGCGTTAGTCCCTTCACCATTCCAAAGTGCTAAATCTTACAAGGATCCCCTTAAGAGATATTATTGGCTGGGGACCACGACTCTTAATTACAGTGGGGGGAAAGAGCCATTGACTCATTGATAGTTTATATTAGATTTTTCAGACACTAAACAGCCATGCTGAATATTTTCAGTAAGCATTTCTACTAAGTATAGATGGGGAAAAACGGTTCAGAGCTGGCAGTGACCAGTGTTTCTTAGAATAAGAATTTTGAATACAAAAAACCTCGAATAGCCAAAGCGATCTTGAGAAAGAAGAATGGAACTGGAGGAATCAACCTACCTGACTTCAGGCTCTACTACAAAGCCACAGTTATCAAGACAGTATGGTACTGGCACAAAGACAGAAATATAGATCAATGGAACAAAATAGAAAGCCCAGAGATAAATCCATGCACCTATGGACACCTTATCTTTGACAAAGGAGGCAAGAATATACAATGGATTAAAGACAATCTCTTTAACAAGTGGTGCTGGGAAATCTGGTCAACCACTTGTAAAAGAATGAAACTAGAACACTTTCTAACACCATACACAAAAATAAACTCAAAATGGATTAAAGATCTAAACGTAAGACCAGAAACTATAAAACTCCTAGAGGAGAACATAGGCAAAACACTCTCTGACATACATCACAGCAGGATCCTCTATGACCCACCTCCCAGAATATTGGAAATAAAAGCAAAAATAAACAAATGGGACCTAATTAACCTTAAAAGCTTCTGCACAGCAAAGGAAACTATTAGCAAGGTGAAAAGACAGCCTTCAGAATGGGAGAAGAGAATAGCAAATGAAGCAACTGACAAACAACTAATCTCAAGAATATACAAGCAAGTCCTACAGCTCAACTCCAGAAAAATAAATGACCCAATCAAAAAATGAGCCAAAGAACTAAATAGACATTTCTCCAAAGAAGACATACAGATGGCTAACAAACACATGAAAAGGTCAACATCACTCATTATCAGAGAAATGCAAATCAAAACCACTATGAGGTACCATTTCACACCAGTCAGAATGGCTGCGATCCAAAAGTCTACAAGTAATAAATGCTGGAGAGGGTGTGGAGAAAAGGGAACCCTCTTACACTGTTGGTGGGAATGCAAACTAGTACAGCCACTATGGAGAACGGTGTGGAGATGCCTTAAAAAACTGGAACTAGAACTGCCTTATGATCCAGCAATCCCACTGCTGGGCATACACACTGAGGAAACCAGAAGGGAAAGAGACACGTGTACCCCAATGTTCATCGCAGCACTGTTTATAATAGCCAGGACATGGAAGCAACCTAGATGTCCATCAGCAGATGAATGGATAAGAAAGCAGTGGTACATATACACAATGGAGTATTACTCAGCCATTAAAAAGAATACATTCAAAGCAGTTCTAATGAGGTGGATGAAACTGGAGCCTATTATACAGAGTGAAGTAAGCCAGAAAGAAAAACAGCAATACAGTATACTAACGCATATATATGGAATTTAGAAAGATGGTAACAATAACCCTGTGTACGAGACAGCAAAAGAGATATGGACTCTGTGAGAGAGGGAGAGGGTGGGAAGATTTGGGAGAATGGCATTGAAACATGTAAAATATCATGTATGAAACGAGTTTCCAGTCCAGGTTCGATGCACGATACTGGATGCTTGGGGCTGGCGCACTGGGACGACCCAGAGGGATGGTATGGGGAGGGAGGAAGGAGGAGGGTTCAGGATAGGGAACACATGTATACCTGTGGCGGATTCATTTTGATATTTGGCAAAACTAATACAATTATGTAAAGTTTAAAAATAAAATTTAAAAAAAAAAATTGTGGAATATTGGTTCTGTGAAATGGTAATAAATGTTACATGAAATTAAAAACCAACCAACAAACAGAACTCTGGTTATATAATTTTGCAAAGCACTAGATTAAAAGAAGCTAAAGGGTTTTTTGTTGTTCCAGCTATATTGGGATACAGTATAGTTTTTTGTTTGACTGCAGGGATTCTCAGGGCCTGTAATTTGTCTGTATATCTTGTACTTCTTTCTGTAAGATGAAGGAGGGGAGATGAAACAGCAATAGTATGCAGCATTTCTCAAACTTACTTGGCCATGGAGTCATTTTTTAGAGTGTCTTGGGAACTTGGCATGCCAGAGGACACCATCGGTGAAGGTGATTAGGCTGAAATCGTTTTGTGGATAGAAAATTAAGACAGATAATTTAAGTACTCAAGTAGCTAGAGCTAGTAAGATTCCAGACTAATTCTTAGATCACTGTTCTTTCTGTCAGGAAAAAAAAATGTAATGGCTCAGAAGACAGAGGTTTGAATATGTTAGACTGTAATAAGGCTTTCATTGTCGTCTTTTAAGATTTACTGAAGCATCATGTCCTGTCCAAGGTTCTAAGGTCTAACCAGAAAAGGCAGTACAGATGGTCATGTCTTTCAGCTGCATTGCTCACAAATGGAATAGGGAATATCTATAAAGGTGAATTTGCAGAATTACCTAAATCTGCTCTTTTTACTCCCCACTAAAATTAGAATAAACAGGATCTTAGTTCTCAAACATTAGTTTTGACTTCCTATTATGTACAGGTTTAATTTTCATTCTGTTGATGACTTCTTAAATGGGGTAGGGAGAGAGTTTAGCTTATTATAATTGACTCTTAATTAAAGCTTCCATATTCCTGATAGAAAAACGTTAATATTTTACATTTTGTATGATTTAGCTTGCTTGTTATAAAATTTTAAAGAAATATCTTATTAGATCATAGCCTAATATGGTCAGACTTCTTTTTTAAGAATTAGACGTGACTGAGCACAGCACAGCACACCATGTACCAGGGTGACAGGCCAAAAAACAGGAGCGGCAGAAGTATTTTGTTAATGCAAGAAAATTCTGGATAATTCATGTGAGCAGTTTTAAGACTTAGAATTCCACTTTGACAAATAGGTACACCTCACTGATATTCTTTGGTTTAGGGGAAAAACTGTGGCTTACCTTATAAAATATGCTGTTTGGTGCTTCTTTATGTAGGAACTTAACATGATCCTTATTACACAGAAAAAGGCATTTCAGGAAGATATTAGCTTAAATTACTTATATGTTGGATATTTAACATTATAAAGATAAATAGTTGATTATATTAATAGTTTTCCTGGGCTATTCTGGCAAAATTAGTAGTGTGTATTCTTTTTATTCCCCCACTCCTCTCTGCCCCCCAAAACTGACATTGTTAATAACAAGTCTTGGAAAAAGAAAGAATTTACTAATTGTAGGTGACAGGAGGTTTAACTGCAATTTTGTGTACTTGGAAAACTGTTTAGAAAATTTTGGTAAGCATTAAGTGCTTCTCTGAAAGGAATGAGGTGTTAGGAGATAGGCTGCTGATGGTTAATAGAATAACGGTACTAGGAGTAGTGAGTCAGAATGCTGCAAGAGAAGCAAGGTTAGTGAGTGACTTCGTAGCGATAGTATTGATCTGTATGTATCCCTTTTTATTCCCCCAGTTTTATTGAAAAATAAAAATAATTGACATACAGAGCTGTATAAGTTTAAGATGTACAGTGTAACGATTTGACTGACACCATGAACTGATGATCTTAATAAGTTTAGTAAACATCCATCATCTCATTAAGATACAAAATTAAAGAAATCAAAAAATTTTTTTTCCTTGCAATGAGAACTCTTAGGATTTACTGTTAAAAACTTTCATATATAGCACAGAGCAGTGTTCATGACGTTTATCATGTTGTGTGTACAACTCTAGTACTTAATTATCTTATAACTAGAAGTTTGTACTTTTTGACTTGCCTTTATCCAGTTTTCCTTCCCCCTACTGCTACCTCTGGTAACCACAAATCTCATTTCTTTTTCTATGAGTTTTTGTTTTTGAAATATAACTCTTCTACACGGCTGTGTTAGTTCCTGTTACACAACATGTGATTTGATATTTCTGTGCATTTCAGAATGATCACCGTGGTAACTGTCATTATGATCTGCTACCATACAAAAGTGTTGCACTGTTACTGACTATACTCCACATACTATACAGCTCATACCTGTGACTCATTTATTTTGCAGCTGAAAGTTTGTACCTCTTAATTTCCCTCAGCTACTTCTCTCCCCCCTCACCCTCTTCCCCTCTGGCAACCACCTGTTTGTTCTCTGTGTCTATAACTTTTTCTGTTTATTCATTTGTTTTGTTTTTTAGGTTCCAAATATGAGTGAAATCCTACTGTATTTTTCTTTCTCTGACTTCTTTCATTTATCATAATATCCTCTGCTGCTGCTGCTAAGTCGCTTCAGTCATGTCCGACTCTGTGCGACCCCATAGACAGCAGCCCACCAGGCTCCCCCTTCCCTGGGATTTTCCAGGCAAGAACGCTGGAGTGGGTTGCCATTTCATTCTCCAAGGCATGAAAGTGAAAAGTGAAAGTGAAGTCGCTCAGTTGTGTCCGACCCTCAGCGGCCCCATGGACTTCAGCCCACCAGGCTCCTCTGTCCATGGGATTTTCCAGGCAAGAGTACCAGGTCTATCCAGTTTTTGCAAATGGCAAGATTTCATTTTAATTAAGTAATTGTTTAAGGCCACATGGCTTGTAGGATCTTAGATTGAAAGATTGAAAGGGTTCAGAAGATTCCGTTTTTTATGGCTGAGTGATATTCCATTGTGTGAGGACTTCCCTGATGGTCCAGTAGTTAAGACTCTACGCTTCCACTGTAGGGGGCGCAGGTTCGATCCCTGGTCAGAGAATTAAGATATCCCAGATGGTGCATGGCACAGCCGAAAAAGAAAGGTCCATTTTGTGTGTGTGTGTGTGTGTGTGTGTGTACCACATCGCTGTATCCATCTGTTAATGGGCATTTAGGTTGCTTTTGTTTCTTAGCTGTTATAAATAATGCTGCCGTGAGCATATGGGTGCATATATCTTTTTGAATTAGTGCTTTCATATTGTTTGGTTAAGTACATAGGAATGGAATTGTTTGATCATATGGTACATCTATTTTTAACTGAGGAATCTCTGTGCTGTTTTCCATAGTGGCTGTGCCAGTTTACATTCCTACCAGCAGTGCACCTGGGTTCCCTTTTTTCCACATTCTTGCCAGTACTTGTTGTTTGTTGTCTTTTTGGTAATAACCATTTTAACAGGTGTGAGGTTGCTGCCTCATTGTGGTTTTGATTTGCATTTCCCTGATGATAAGTAATGTTGAGCATCTTTTCATGTGCCTGTTGGCCATCTGTATATCTTCTTTGGAAAATGTCTAGTCAGTTCCTCTGCCCATTTCTTAATCCAGGTGTTTGTTTTCTTGATGTTGAGTTGTATATTTTGGATAGTAACCCTGTACCAGATACATCGTTTGCAGATATCTTCTCCTATTCAGTAGATAACCTTTTCATTATGTTGCTAATTTCCTTCTCTGTGCACAAAGGTTTTTTAGTTTGAAGTAGTCTTATTTGTTTATTTTTGCTTTTATGTCTCTTGCCTGAGGAGACATCCCCCCCAAATATTACTAAGACTGATGTCAAAGAGTTACTGTCTCTGTTTTCTTCCAGAATTTTGTGGTTTCACATCTTACATTTAAATTGAAATCTTAACATGGAGAAGAGACTTGCAGTTGCCACGGAGGAAGAAGGGTGGGGGGAAAAGATTGGGAGTTTTGAATTAGCAGATGCAGACTATTTTAGATGAATGGATAAACAATAGGGTCCTACTGTCGCACAGAGAACTATACTCAATATCGTGTGATAAACCATTATGGGAAAGAGTATGAAGAAGAATTTATATATATGTATGACTGAGTCACTTTGCGTTACAACAGAAATTAATACAACAGTGTAAATCAACTATACTTCCATAAAATATTTTTTTAAATAAATTTAAGTCTTTAATGCATTTAAAATTTACTTTTGTGATTGATGTGAGAGAGTAGTTCAGTTTGATTCTTTTCCATTTAGCTGTCCAGTTTTCCCAACACCATTTATTGAAGAGACTGTCTTTCCCCCATTGTGTATTCTTGCCTCCTTTGTTGTAGCTTTATCTTTAATTTTTGCCATTTTAAGTATGGTGTGTCTTTTGTGTGATCTTTCCGTTGATCCTGTATGGGCTGTCTGTGCTTCCTGGGCTTAGATGTCTGATTCCTCTTACAGGTTAGGGAAGTTTCCAGCTGTTGATAGTATGTATGTGTATGTTCTCTACCCTTTGTCTCCCTCTCGTCCTTCTGGGACCCCTGCACACGAGAATGTTAGTACCTGTGATGCTGCATGAGGTCTCTTAAGTTGTCCTCATTTCTGTTTTCAAAAATTTATTGATTGATTGGTTTTTGACTGCACTGGGTCTTTGTTGCTGCGTGCGGCTTTCTCTCGTTTCCCGGGCTCAGTAGTTGCGCCTCGCACTCTATAATGTGGGCTCAGTAGTTGAGGTGCATGGGCTTAGTTGCTCCACGTCATGTGGGATCTTCCTGGAGCAGGGATGGTGAACCTGTGTCCCCTGCATTGGCAGACGGATTCTTAACCACTGGACCGCTAGGGAAGTCCTTACTCTTTTTTTCTGTTTAGCTTCAGTGATTTCCACTGTTTACCTTCCAGCTTGCCGCTCTCTTCCTCTCTGTCATCTAATCTACTGTTGATGCCTGGTAGTGTTATTATTTATTTTAGTTACTGTATTCTTCATCTCTGTTTGGTTCTTTTTTGTATTTGACATTTTCTCCTTGTTAAAAACATCTGACTTCTCACTCTGTTCATCTGTTCTATCCCAAGTTCTTTGAGCTTATTTATGATCATTACCTTGACCTCTTTATCAGATAGATGGCATATCTCCACTTCTCTTCGTTCTTCTTCTAGGGTTTTGTCTTATTCCTTTATTTGAAACATATTCCTCTGTCACCAGTTCGCTATTTTTATTTCTATGTATTTGGTAGGGTGGCTACATTTTCTTCCTCTTTCAGGTATAGCAAGGGAGACACCCTTTCAAATGGAGATTTCCATTACCAATGTATAATATTTTCTTGCAAAGAGGCAACTCCTACTTGGTGTTCAGAGTTTTCTCCAGTCTGCTATGTCTTAAAAATAACAAGCTTAAATAATATTCCAAACAGACACATTTTGGGGTGGCAAATTCTGCTCCCCCTACATTATAACTGGCTCTGTTTTTAGAGATGTTTACATTCACAGCAAAATTGAACCATTTTTGATACTGATCTAACTTCATGGTATTTGTTAAAAAGGTGTCTATTTTCGTTATCAGTTTTAGTGTATATACAAAAACTTTACAGATTACATCTGCCTTTTTATGATTGTTGTTTTTCAAAGTATTACCTTTTCTACTGAATATATTATGTCATTCATTATTAATGAATTTACTAAATACTAGTAATTAACTGGAGGGAAAATAGCAGTGGGTTTTTCTGGTGCACTAAAAATAAAGTAGGTGAAGCATTTTCATCCTTTCTCATGTCATGTGAATAGGATGGTAAATGTGTGCCTTGTGATTTGTTATTCTGTTTATACAGCCTTGCTGATTGAGAAATTTATATATTTCATGTTTTGGCAGCATCAAACAGGAAAATAATTTTTAGGTCTGTTTTGAAAAAAAAACTGACAGGAATGTTACATACAGACATGACGAAAATGTAAATTATTTGAGTTTCAAGGAGACAATAGTTTTCTTGGAGAGTATGTGCTATTCTTCCGTTATTTAAAGAGACTTCTGTCAGACAAAAAAGTAATCAGTCCAGTTGATCTAAGAAAGAAATAGAACCTTTTGTTCAAGCTAAAATGAGGATTATAACCTGGAAGCCATTCAGAAGTTTCAAGAACTGTTCTGCCTGTTAGAAGTCAAAATACAGTTATAGAACTTTTATGACAGAGGGGCCTGTGCATTAAATGATACACAGTCCAGATCTGCAGGTACAAAGTGATGGGTCGTGTGACCCCTCACAGGATCAAGAAGGAATGTTATCTTTGAGGCAGTTGTCTTGATGGTGCTGGGAGGATGTTGCTTTTCATGGTTGAGCAGGTATTTCTGCTCATGGGGGAGGTGTGATGGATGCGTGATGCAGATAAACAGTGCGTCTTAGAGGGGAGAGAGGAGGCCGAAGGGCATGGCACTGCTTTTTATGTTTAAATTTTTCTTGTCTTCCCATAAAATATGAATTTTATTTTACACTTCCATCATAATTAATTCATTAATTACAACTGAACCAGAAATACTTCTAAATTCTAACTTAGTATGTATAATACAGTTAACAGGCACATACTGGAAAAAAGCATGGAAACCCTACAATAGCAACTTTCTCAACTTTAATATAAAAACGCACCATGCCTCATTTTCCTATACTGTGAAAACTGGGTAGTCTTTCAACTAGCACTTTTTACTCTTGGAAGAAAGGGTAGAGATTATTTTATCCTGGGCTAATGTAAAAAGAATCCAAGACTATAAAGGTTGCAATTTAAATTTCATTAGAATTATGTGCTTCATATCAGCATTATGAAATTAAAAACTTTTGGTATATCTTGCACTTTCAGAAAGTTCTCTTTTAGCAGTTAACATAATTGAGTTGCATATTAATATCATTTAAATTAAGAGAAAAGTCGTAATAGTGCCTACATTTTATTATACCCTATCATCTAAGGCCTAGATGATACTTACTAGTTAATTATGTGGCTTTGGCGTACACTGGTAATCTTTTAGGAATTTATTTGCTTTAGATTTGGAGGTAGGAAATGTCTGGTATGTTTTTTAAACTTTATTATGAAAATTGTAAACATTCACAAAGTAGAGAGACTTGTATAATGAATCCTCATATGTTCATCTCCTGTCCTCACTAGTTTCATATAGTGTCGCTTCTTGTTCTGTCTGCACATTCCCCACCATAACTTGCCTTCCAACCCCCTGTGCTCTTGAAGGAAATCCCAGAGATCATGTAATTTCATTGAGAAATATTTCAGTATGTATCTCTAAAAGAGAATCAAAATATCTGTATTCCCAGTGAGTACTAGCTAGCTCTGTGTGGAGAGGAAGTTCAAGAGTGCTTGCTAACTGGCCTGCCATCGCATTGTGTAGTTAATTTGCATTTAGTAAGATCCAGAGTTTATATTACTTGGCTTTTTTATTATTACAATAAGTCTCAAAGGATTTGGAGTGTTGATTTTGTAAATAACATCTAAGAAAACATGATTACCATCATGAATATGTATGAAGGTATGTAACAGTCCTCATCTCAGAGCTAGCCCTCGATTTGCTTTGTCAGTTTTTTCAGGCTCCTCCCCAGTTCCAAAATTTGTTTATTTATTTAAATGCTGAGAAACAGCATGTAACACTTAGTTTCAGATGAAATTTATAAGCCATAAATTTATAATTTATGAAATTTTTAAGTCAAAGAGAGAAAAAATGTGTGTATGAGGTTGAAAAAAGAGGAAGGGCAGAACAGCCTGGGTTCTAGAGAAATAACTTCCCCTTTAGTTCACTATTACTTAACCAACCTGCTCTCTTGGTTTTGACTTTTTAATTTCCCTCTTGCTTTCCTTTTTGGTTTATATCTTTTTCTTCTCTGAAGTTAGGCATTTACCTAACTTTGCCTGTGACATTTATATTGTTGATTCCTCCTTTATTACACAGGGATTGTTTTATTGCATAAGGGTTGTGACATAAAACTTTAAAAAATAAAATATTTGTTTTATTGTTTTTATGCAGATTTTGACAAATATTTAAACTCATGCTATGGTCTAGATTGAGCTTTTCTGTACTCTGTTAATGAATTATATGGTGTATGAAGCATTATGTATAGACATTTAGGTTCACTTTATGTGCCCTTTTTGAAAAATTTTGTAATAATTTTTTCTTTTTTGTGTGTTCTCTTTTGCTGCTCCTTTATTGGATGAAACTGATTCTCTTCGAATGTGATTCTACAGTTCACAAGATTCCTTTGCAGCTCACCTTTGGAGGTAAGAGGTTACTCATTGACCTTAATATTGCTATTGGTATCTTTTGTGAGGCATTTATTTGATAATTTAGGAGTGATCATTTTGTCAGGATGTATATTCTTCAATACCATAAATGAGATGAATGCATACTTTGTTTTATAAGACTGCCAGTAGTTACAGGGCCATTCACCTTCACAATAGATCATTGCCCTCATTTTATCAGGTAGAGTGAAATCAGTCCATTTTACGTATTAATTTTTTATTTTATTTATTTATTTTTCACTGTGCGGGCTTTCTCTAATTGTGGTGAGTAGGGGCTACTCTCTTGGAGAAGGCAATGGCACCCCACTCCAGTACTCTTGCCTGAAAAATCCCATGGACGGAGGAGCCTGGTAAGCTGTAGTCCATGGCGTCGCTAGAGTCAGACACGACTGAGCGACTTCACTTTCACTTTTCACTTTCATGCATTGGAGAAGGAAATGGCAACCCACTCCAGTGTTCTTGCCTGGAGAATCCCAGGGACGGGAGGCCTGGTGGGCTGCCGTCTATGGGGTTGCACAGAGTCGGACACGACTGAAGCGACACGGCAGCAGCAGCAGCAGCAGGGGCTACTCTCTAATTGCGGTGCTCAGGCTTCTCATTGAAGTGGCTTTTCTTGTTGCTGAGCACATGCTCTAGGTTGCACAGGTTTCAGTGGTTGCGGCACATGGACTCAGGGTTGCAGCACATGGACTCAGCAGCTGCCACCCCCAGGCTCTAGAGTACAGGCTCAATAGTTGTGGTGCATGGGCTTGGTTGCTCTGCAGTGTGTAGGGTCTTCCCAGATCAGGGATTGAACCTGTGTCTCCTGCACTGGCAGACAGAGTCTTTACCACTGAGCCATCAAAGAAGCCCAGATCAATCTATTTTAGAGCCTTGTTTTCTCTCCTTCCTTCCATAACGGTCTCACATTGACTTTATCCTCTGTAAACTGCCCTGGTGTTAAAGGGGAGATGGAGAAGTCTGGGCAGAGGCTGTGTCCAAGGAGGTTTCAGTTAGTTTGAGAGAACTTTTTAAAATCCGTGAATTGATTAGGGAAGAGCAAAGGACTTACTTGTATTGAGCTTCATTATAGCCCAGATAGACTTCTAGGTGCCCGACTCACTTTCTCCTCTAATTCTCATAATGGTTCTGCAATTTAGAGCTGAAAATCCAGTGATAAAATTGTGAGATAACAAAAACTCTTAGATAATCAGAGAACCAGATATGAGTGTGAGCTGTGGTTGAAAAGGAATTAATCGGAGAAGATGGTGAGACTTTGGGAAAGGAGTGGAGAGGGGAAGCAGCGGGGCACATGGAGGGACACTGGACTCAGTACCAAACCGAGGTTCAGGCCAGGTCTTCACTTACTAGCCGCACAACTCGGGGCGGTCACAGCGTCCCTGAGCCTCAGCTTGCTTATCTTTAAGATGCAGATAATGATTTCTACCTCTCAAAGGAGACAGTGGACATGGGAGCAGTTTATAAAGTGCTATTCAAGTCTTACTGATATTTTGTGTTCTCCTCTCAGGCTGTGCCTTCAGCCTCACATGGTAAGACTGTCCCTGCCTTTCACTTGTCCTTCCTTTTGCCTCTGTTGTTTACCTCACTCTGTGTTCCCTTCCCCGCCCCCAACCTCTTCAGATCACATCCTGCTTCAGGCTGAGCCTAGATGCTGTGTAGTCTGCGAGGCCCTCTGACTGCTCCACATAGAGGCAGTTGTTCCCTTCTCTGTTTTCCATATTATATTCTCTGATTATTGAAGCTACTGTTGTTATGTGGTGTGGCCCACCCTCCTGGTGGCCAGCTTGAATGAGTTTCAGGGGAAGCGGAGCAGACCAGAGGGGTAGTACCATCCAGGTTTGGTTCCATTTTCTACGTCCACCAACCAGGGAGAAACACAGCTTGGAAAGATTCTGGGCTTTGAAATGAGAGATCCTTGGGTGACCCGTGAGCAAGTCATTTCATCTTTCAATTAATCTAAAAAATGGAGATGATAATAATACTTACAGGGTTATTAAAATGAAATGAGATAATGTGTGATAAACGCTAAATGTAATACCTGTCACATAGAGTTTTAAATGAATTTTGATGTAAAAGCAGTAAAAGTTAAAACTATATCATAAGAAACTTGAAGACAATATAAATTATATAATCTACTCTTTAGTTGATAAAGTGCTTTCTAAACATAGAATGAGAAATATCACAAAAGAAAAGATGGAAAAATTAAATTTGATTTTGTAAAAAAAAAATCCATGATTTGGTTCATGAAAACATGCATAGTTAAAAGGCATTTTGGAAAAGTGTCATAAAATGATTATTGTACTTAATATAATCTCTTAGAATCAGTTTTTAAGTATAATGTTTTCTTTTGACTGAGATGTACATCAGGGAAATCTTTAATGTCAAAACAGGGTCTAGTCTTGGGGAAAAAAAGGGACTGGCAGGAGCTTAGAAGAGCTAATGTTGATAATGCTTAAGGCTGGACTCTCATTTAAGCAAGAGCTCAGGGGAGTTGCCAGAAATAGGAGTTTTGAGCAGAAGGCGTTTGGGCTAGATGAATGTACCTACACAGGGAGTAAATGAGGAGGCTGGAGCTTGATGTCTGCCTCACTGGGACAAACTACCAGTTTGAAGATGTTACTGAACAATAGCAGAGATACTTTAAATAGTCCTCACTGGTAGATTTCTCTCAAGTGTAAGCTCAGTAAGAGAGGACCCTATTTCTCTTGCTTCCTTGTGTTTACATATATAGTTAAGTACTATTGATACATGGGCTTCCCAGGTGGTGCAGTGGTGAAGAATCCACCTGCTAATGCAAGAGATGTGGGTTTGATCCCTGGGTTGGGAAGATGCCCCGGAGTAGGAAATGGCAACCCACTCCAATATTCTTGCCTGGAGAATTCCTTGGACAGAGGATCCTGGGGAGGCTCCAGTCCATGGGGTCACAAAGAGATGGACACGACTGAGGATGCACACGATTGATACATAGGAAGCACTGAATATGTATTTGTTGTAGGAAGGGGGACCCCTTCCAGGGCCTGAAACTGGGCTCTTGTCTAACTCGGAAATGAATTGTCCGAGGAGACACATGTGCTGACAAAGCAAGAGATTTTATTGGGAAAGGGCACCTGGATGGAGAGCAGTAGGGTAAGGGAACCCAGGAGAACTGCTCTGCCGCATGGCTCGCAGTCTCCAGTTTTATGGTGATGGGATTGGTTTCCGGGTTGTCTTTAGCCAATCTTTCTGACTCAGAGTTCTTCCTGGTGGTGCACGCCTTGTTCAGCCAAGTGGATGCCAGAGAGAAGGATTCTGGGAGGTGGTCGGACATGTGGTGTCTCCTTTTGACCTTTTCCAAACTCTTCCGCTTGGTGGAGGCTTATTAGTTCCTTGTTCCTTACCGGGACCTCCTGTCGTAAAACAGGTTATGCAAATGGTTACTATGATGCCTGGCCAGGGTGGACAGTTTCAGTCAGTGTGCTTCCCCTAACATTTGTTGAATGAATGAAAGAAGGAATAAGTAAGTAGGCACCGCGAAGGCTGAGAGTAGCAAGCTTTTCTGCATAATTTGGCAGAACTCAGGGCTGCCAGAGCACACACGGACTAATATTTATGTCTCAATATGGTTAACAGTCTCTGTTCCCAGCTAGATTGTAGCTACTTAAGATCAAGATCTTTATTTTTTTCACCTTTGGATGATCTCAAGTATACATAGGACTTGGAATGGTACCAACCATACACCTAGATTTGTACCAAACAAATATTATAAAAATTACATATTATTCTGGTTAAATGCTGGGGAATCTTTATGTAGAAGCTTCAGTCTTTGGTGAAAAGTAGAAAGGAAAGCATCATGATCAGAGTTTAGTGATAGTTTCTGTTCTTTTCTGTCTAATCTGCTTTCTCCATTTAATGATCTGGAGTTGTATTTTACCTTGACTAAACTGAGCTTTTTTCTTACTGGACTTATGGACATGGAAGAGGCAAAAGAAGCAAAATTGAAGATGACCAATGCGCTTTCTTTTCTTAAAGCATTTGGGAAATACTTTAATTTTTTTTTTTTTTTTGAGAGCATTCTGTTGGTATTTTCTAGCTTGGAATTTCCCAGGGGCCACCTGATGGCATAGTTAGTGACTGCTCCCCCCAGGTCTCCAGCAGTGCTGAGTTTAGGATTCTGTTCCTTTGCTGCAGCGCAGAACCCGAGAGCCAAAACAAAGCCAAGGCAGAAGACTGTTGAGAATCTCTAAATGTTTAATTTTGCCATTAAGCTTATGCTTCAGCTAGAGAAGGAAAATTGCAAATATGGTTAATCCCCAAATACCTTATTTTGAATAAAATAAAAATAGTTCAGTAGAGGAAGTAAAATATATGAGGTTTGTAGTTGAAAATGAGGAGACTTTAAATTTCATCCTCTCCGCAAAAACTACTGTGAATGAACCACGTTCCTTTGTTGAAAGTCCTAAACAGTTAACTGCCACATGAATCTAACGAAATTGTCAGGTTATAGTAATCACATCAGTAACTTGATCTGCTGTCATTTGAATGGAGCCATGTGTGGAGAGTCAGTTACTTCCCTCTGTGGGGCTGACCCTTTTACATTCCTGTAAGCTGAAGACTAATAGAGCTCATTAAGCTTTATGGGAAAAGAGCTTTTATCACCTCGTCAAGTCAGGCAGCATATTTCCATTATATTCCTAATTTCGTGTGGCTCTGTAGCTGCTGATGTGCGTTCCCCTGCTAGGTTTACATGGCATCTCTCCCTTACAGACATTTTTATTGACATTTCCTAAGCCTGAATTACATTTGTGTGGCACCACCTACAGATGTCTTCAATTAAATGTAGGTAAATAAAAGGGATTATGTATCAGAGGCTGAGAGATTCTTGAAATTCTAAGTCAGACTTTGCCAGCCAGTCCAGTAGGGTGCAGTCTCGCCATCATTTTGAAGGTAGAGAACTATTGGAAGAGGCATTTGTAAGAAAAGTTAAGCCACGTGGGAATGTGGGTCACTTAGGATTCTCTTCAAGAATGTCCTATTCCTTCATTCCAGGTAGCTTAAGATCTTCTTCGTTAGCAGTTATCATAATAATTTTTCCAGAAGTTAGCACCTGTAGTATATGGGGGTACCCTTGGGTTACATTATTCTTACAGAATGTCTATGCAGCAGTTATTTCCAGTTTCCTTATGAAGAAAATTGAATCTGGAGAGGTAGTTTAGTTGAGTTTGAGATCTACTAGTGACGAAACAGCAACATGTCTTATATTACATGAAGTGATGATAATATTATTTGAAGGAAAACAGTGAAAAATGTGAGCTATGCCAGTGCGGCACTCTTGACATTTTGGGTTGGGTGAATCTTTTTCCGGGCCCTGTCTTGTGCATTGTGTGATGCTCAGCAGCGTGTTTGGCCTCTACCCTAGAGATGCCAGTAGCACCCTCCCCTGAGTTGAAACAAAATGTCTCCAGACTTTGCCAAGTGTCCCTGGGGAGTAAAATGACTCCCTGTTAAAAACTGTTGCCCTAGAATAGTCTTAACAAAAAAAGAGCAAAGAGAGTTAATAATCCAGTAGTGATAGAAGCGATATTAACACGTTTTCAGTCTCCCCAAAGATGAGAAAAAAGACAGGTTAAAAAAAAAGGACAAGTGAGTTGAATAGAAAACAAATAGCAAACAGGTACACTTATACCCAACCATAGCAATCATTACACTAAATATTAATGATCTAAACCAAAAGTCTGCTCTGTGGAAATATTTTATATCTGTACAGTTGAAAACATGTATGCAGCCAGTGGTCATACATAGACACTGTGCTCGTCAGGCACTGATTTTAAAATTTTTTAGATTTTATTTAACTTATGTAGCCACATGTGGCCATTGGCTGTCCTATAGGGCAATACACGTCTAAACATTCCATTTGAAAGGCAGAAAATTAGACTAGATAAAAGAAGAAAAGGAAAATCCAACTTAAATATGAAAGCATGAGTAGGTTAAAAGTAAAAGACCAGAGTAAACTATACCACGTAAATACTAATCATAATAAATTATGATTATGTTATGTTAGGAGTGGCTGTCTTCATACCTGACAAAATAGACTTCAGGGCAATGGCTCTTAGCAGAAGGAAAATGGACATTTCATAATGATAAAACGGTCAGTTCATCAAATGAGGACAGTAATCCAAAATGGGATACACTTGAAAACAGAACCTCAGAATACATGGAACTGAAAAGAGAGGTAGTCAAATTCATTGCTTATAATTGGAGACTTTAGAACAACTTTCTCAGTAACTGATAAAACAAATAGAAAATTACAAGCAATATAGAAGATTTGGACAAAATTATTAATATACTTCTACTTAATTGATACCCGTTGAAAGCCGTACCCAACAGTGAAAAAACATATTTTTTCAAGTATATATAGGGAATATTCTCCAGGACAGATTATATGCTATAACATTATACAAATCTCAGTAAATTTAAAGGGATTGAAATGATCTCTGTTCTAAGTGAAATTAAATTAGAATCAGTAACAGAAAGAACTGTTATAGCTTAGCAATAATAAGGACAAGCAGCCTGGCTAAAAAATAGATAAGAGACCTGATTATATATTTTGCCATGAAGACATATAAATCACTAATAAGCTCACAATCCATTAGGGAAATGCAGATTAATACCACAATGAGATACCAACATAAACTCACTGGGATGCCTATAACCAGAAGACAACACCAAGTACTGGTGAGATGTGGAGAAATTGGAACCCTCAAACATTGCTGACGGGAATGGAAACTGTTTATATGGTGTAAACATTTGCCAGGATAGTATTGTGTATTGAGAGAGATGGGTGTTTTCCTTAACATTTAAATAGTAACTAGTTGTACCCAATATTAAGTAATGTTAGACATTAGCATTTTTTGGTAGTTTGCAGAAACAACTTTACAAATTTTTTTGAAGTTGGAAACTACTTTGTGTCTTACTTGAAACTCTGGTACACTGGGGTCATATGTGTATATTAGGGTGTGTGCGTGTGCACATTTGTGTGCTGATTGCAAACTGCAGGTAGCGCGGGTCGGGATCTGGCTTTGCAGCCTGCGGTGACATTCATTCATTTTGCTGTCAGGAAGATAAAGGACCGTGAGAACCTAACCATCTCTTCACTCAGCATATGAAATAGCATTGACCTTGGGATGGCTGTGGCAGGTATCATGATGTCACCAGTAACCAGAATTTGAAAGAGGGACTGGCTCTTACCTAAACTCAGTCCTGTAGAAGTGAAGGGAGCTTGCAGAGGTAGTAGCGGGGAGGGCGAGGTGTGCAGAAGGTTGAGTTGCTAATCATGAGAAGGGAGTTCAAATAGCTTTACCATATAAAGAGGACATATCCAGCGTGATAGCCAGAGAGCTGGCCTGAATTGGAGCGCTGTGGAGATAAGGCTTGAACTGGTGAGTTGATACAGTGCTTGGGAGGACCAGCTGCTTTGAAAGAGCTGAGGCCAGGGCAGACAGGTAGAGGGGCTGGACCTTCTCAAGAGAGTGGTTGTCAGTCTGCTGTTTGTTACTGACTAATCAGAAATGGAACGCTGGGCAGTGGTTTGAGCCTCGGGTCAAAAGTGGGAGTAGGAGTGAAGACCGCTGCTTTTCTAGTTACCTGGGTTGGGAAACAGTCTTGGAGTTTCCAGGGGCTGAACCTTACGCTTAGAATCAGAGGTTGAATAGGCAAGGGCGTGTTGGCCGAGGCAACAGTTAGAATTCTGAAGCTAAATCCCCCAAATCATTTGGATTGTAATTGATTACTCTCCCTTTCAGTTGAGTCTGAGGACTGTTGGGCAGTTCTGTTTGGGGTAGGCTGCTGACAAAGATCCGATTGAACTGAAGACATCATTCCTTCCCCTCAGTTCTCTGCAGTAATGCTTGAGCAGCCATGTGGTAGTCAGAACAGTATTCCCCGGGCTTACAGTGGTACTCAGCAGATTTGGGTTGAGTTCAGAAATGAACTTATTCCTAGTTAGTCTCTGAATGTCACATCATAGTTGAATCAGTAGAAGCTGAAACTTTATATTTCTCAGTGAAATTATATCCACTGAGAGTCTTTGCCCAGAAACTGATCTCATGTGAGGAAAAAAAAAAAAAAAAATTGATTCAGAGAATAAAAGAAAGCACACTAGAATGGAAAGCCAAACATCAAATAGAAAAATGCTGTTAAGTTTTCTTGTTGCAGATTTTTCTGTATGGGACATCAATTAGTTCAGGCATCTAAGTTCCTTCAAGATATCTTGTTGCCAGGCAAGCCTGCCTTTAGCAAGTAGTGGTATTCATCATTCCTCTGAGCATCTTCAGTTGTGCTCACACTTAAAGTGATCTGCCTTGACGATTTTCATTATCTATTAGATGTGCATGAATGCTTCAGGAAATGTTTGAATGGTAAATCCGGGCGTGGATTAGTTTCCATGGGGATGTCAGTCTTGTTTGATGTTGGCAGTCATTGAGTTCTAAATAAAAATATGCGTTTGGGTTGTCACCATGGGATGTTTTTCTCTTCTGTAAGAAAGATTGGAAAAGCAGGAGTCTCAAATTGGGCTGACATTAAGTAAGTGCTCACACTAGGACAGTCACTCTTGTTTCTAGTGTGTTTGTTGTAGTGCTCAATAAATACCGTGTAGAACTGAGAAGTTTGGGATCCTGTTACTTTTCTTTTTGAGCATTTAGATAGTGCTCATAAATGTCTTTTTGTTTGATGATGAGGGTTGAAAATGTAAAAGTGAAGTCACTCAGTCGTGTCTGACTCTTTGTGACCCCATGAACTGTAGCCTACCAGGCTTCTCTGTCCATGAAAATGTAAAGGAAAATATAAATATAAGGAAATGTCAAACTAAACTATATATTCACATCTTAATTTTTATCTATTTGCTCTGCAGTAAAAATAAAGAAATAAATTCCTTTTTTTACTTCTGTCACATTTATTAAAAACATTTGCTGTAAATCTTTTCTCAGTTTCCTATGTTTAAAGTTCAAATTTTGGTCATTACAGTGTTCCTAGTTTGAAATTGTAAATGTTAGGGGAAACTTTTTTGCTTTCTTTGAAGCTTTTTAGTTCCTAAGATTTCTGTCATCAAAAAGTATATTTCTTGACTCATACTTTGGTTTAGTAAATTCTTGAAGTATCTCCATTCATTATTTTGAACTGAACATGTTAATATATTTTGATTGTGTTTTAATGTGGTGTACCACATAAACCTTGTCCACTGAGAAAAACACTGAACTGAAAGGTGGGAATTCCAGGTCCTTTTTAGCATTCTCCTAAGTTGGCTGTGTGACCTTGGGCGAGTCTCTTAAGCTCCTTGACCCTCACTTTTTCACTTGCAAACTTAGAAGAGTATCCCAGATGATGACATCCCTCAAAAGTGAGTGAACTTAGCTAACATTTTAACATGTTTTATAGCTTCCTTTCAGGCTTGGGTATTTTAAACCAGGAAAATAAGAGAAACTTTCCGCAAACAACAGCTTGCTCTAGTCCTTCAGGTTTGGGCTTTCACTGTCACTATGCTTTTTTGTGCTCTGAAGCAAGTTGACATTTTACTTAGAACAGTTCCACCTGTTTTTTTTTTTTTTTTCTGTAAAAAAAAATTCTTGTTACCTTGCATACACAACAGATGTTATTTCTCTTATTTTCGTCCTTAATATGGTCTCAACTATACATTTTCATTATATTTTTAATAAAGTGATAACTTCCATCTTATAGAGAGGACTTGGGAGGTAGAAAATTGAGAATTACCTATACTAGGTGAGCATTATAGAAGACTAAGAAAGTGCAGAAATACAAATATCACAACTTTCTTACACATCCCTTTTGTGGCAAAGATGAAGATGTTTATTGACGTGACCCAATGATAGGACCATTCTATAGCAGTTGTTGTTGTTCAGTCACTCAGTCGTGTCCGACTCTTTGGCACCCCATGGACTGCAGCACGCCAGGCTTCCCTGTCCTTCACCATCCTGGAGCTTGCTCAAACGCATGTTCATTGAGTCCGTGATGCCATCCAACCATCTCATCCTCTGTCATCGCCTTCTCCTCCTGCCTTCAGTCTTTCCCAGCGTCAGGGTTTTTTCTCATGAGTTGGCTCATGGCATCAGGTGACCGAAGTATTGGAGCTTCATCTTCAGCATCAGTCCTTCTAGTGAATATTCAGAATTGATTTCCTTTAGGATTGACTGGTTTGATTTCCTTGTAGTCCAAGGGACTCTCAAGAGTTGTCTCCAACACCACAGTTCAAAACCATCAATTCTTTGACGCTCAGCCTTCTTTATGGTTTAACTCTTACATTCTTACATGACTATTGGAAAAACCATAGCTTTGACTAGACGGACCTACAAAATAAAAGCATATAAACTTAAATTATGCTCATTGATTTAGTGTTTGTTCTTACTTAGAAACTGCTGAGGCATCCAAAGGTTATTCATTAAATTTGTTGATTTACATTAATCCACATTTTAAAATTATATAAGTATCTTAGAAATTAAGCCAGCACAAAACATAAAAATAATATTGGTTGTTCAACATTAACAGTCATTAGGGAAAAGCAAATCAAAACCACAAAGACATATCACCTTCACACACATTATGATGGCGGTTATCAAAAAACCAGACAATAATAAATATTGGCATGGATATGGAGAAATTGGAACCCTTGTGCATTGCTGGTGGGCATGTAAAATGGTGCAGCCTCTATGGCAACCAGTATGGTGGTTCCTCAAAGAATTAAAAATAGAATTACTGTGTCATCTAGCTAGTCCTGTTCTGAGTATATACACAAAAGAATTGAAAGTAGAGACTTAAACAGTTATTGTATATCAATGTTCATAGAAGCATTATTCATAACAGCCAAAAAGTATAAGCAGCCCATGTGTCTATGGACAGATGAATGTATAAACAAAATATGATAAGTACACAGGAGTAAAATATTATTTATCCCTAAAAAGGGAGGAAATTCTGACACATGCTGCATGTGGACAGACCTGGAGGACATGATGCCAAGTAAAATAATCCAGCCAAATTACAGAGGCTCCTCTAACCAAGAGATGCAACTGTATGGTTTATTAATACTCTCTGGATATAGGAAAATATTCTATGTACAACAAGAAGAAACAGCTTTTCTGATTTATAGATTCAAAACATATAGAGAGCTTTTAGCTTCAGTTCTGCAACTTCAGCTTCGGGTTAAAAATAAATACAGAAACTCATTGGTTGAGTACTCAAAGAGTTGTTCTCTTTAACTGATTAAACTCATAAATACACAAAAACTAACAAACCAGATTCTCTGTCTTCTCTCATCCAGTAGAGAATAGATCTCCATCATCCGCCCAACAGGGACTATGAACCAAAGTCAGCCATTGCTGCCAGTAATGGGGATAACTTCCTAGTCATAAGACAAACAGAAGCACAGGCTTAGTAGAGAGAAAAACAGAAACAGGGTAAAGTTAGACTGAACTCTTTTGCTGCACAGTTATCTCTTTGGGAATCAAGTAAAGGCATGTTAGGTGTAAGGTACTGTGAGGGCACTTAAAAATTTACTTAGTTCTATCGGGTGAATTAGTTCACTTGAGCTTCTTGGTGGATGGCCTCCAAAACTGTTAAACTATAATTTTCCAAAAGCTGAACTCATGATCTTCATGCAGTAGGGCATGAACACATTATCAAATTTTGACTCATTAATGCAGGAACCATTTAAGACATTAGAACTGATGCCAGGAGCATTTATGAAAATATTGATATATATATATGTATGTATATATATATATATTATACATATCTGCAAACAATAAAAGATTGAGATGAGATTGCTGAGTTAGATAAATACAACTGGTTATTGTCTTACAGGGCATTAAATGGTAAACTTTTGGGTTATTTGTTCCACTAGACAAGAGTCTATAAGTTAACCTCTACTCCAACCAAATTGAAAAATAATTTAATTAATAGACAATCAAGCCCAGAACTGCAGTGAAAAGAACACCCAGTAATTTCTTTGACCTTTGTCAGATTTCACCTTTATATCATCTACCTCAGTTTCTGGTGGTAATCTCAATAACCCCCTATTAAGCACCTATTTAACACTTGCTGGTAATTCTTCAACCTTGGATTTTTAAAACTTGTTTGATACTATGTTAATATATGTCATTAAAATAAGACTTTTAAAAATATGATAAAAGAATAAGAAAAAAATCACTTATAAACTCTCTACTGACACTATCAGATGTTTTTCCCATCTTTACAAGTTTTTGTGTGTGTCCTACAGAAATTTTTCATATGCTTGGGATCATATCTCATTTTACGTTTTTGGTTTGTTTTTTTTTACTTAATTTGGAGAAATGTTTATAATGTTATTAAAAATCTTGCTAAACATATTTTAAAATTTTGCTTAATAGTTCTTTATATGAATTACCATAATTATTTTATTTTACGGTTTAATTTTAATCTGGCTCATTCTCCCCAGTTTAGAAGTGAATAGAAGTTGTTATGCTATCAATGTCATGGTTTTCTTTAATATGTGCTGAATAAAATTTTTAAGTTAAATGCTACTGAGTATTTTTTATTGAGATTACCACCAGAAATTGAGGTAGATGATATAAAGAGTACATTCCTCTCTAAAGAATGGATAATTTTCACTGACTCAGGGATTCTGGTGAAATTAAGGCCTTTAGATGCTCACCTATCATAAAGTAGTGTACTATATCCTAAGAGTGTGAATAGGAAGACTGAATGAGTTCTTTCTAATCTGCAGGCTGTAAAAATGATGTCATTTATATTAGTAAAATTTACTTTTATATATTTCCTTTGTGAATAGAGAAAATGTTTCTTAAAGTAGAATAACAAATACTGTTACATGAACTATTCTTTTTCTTTTTTAAGGATCATTTAAACTTGGTTGTCTTTGGCTTAAAATATAGGTGATAATTGGAAATAATCGGCTTAGAATAAGCTTGCATAGACTAAAATTTTTGGTGCAGCCCTGTTACAGAGTTGTTCTTCAGTTGCTAAGTTGTGTAGAGTTAGCATTATTTGTTAAACATATGTAAGATAATCTCATACTTTAAAGGTTAATATCAATAAATTTGGCTCCTGGAATATAAAATGGGCTATAAAACATTGATGGCTTCCCTGGTGGCTCAGTTGTAAAGAACCCGCCTGCCAGGCAGGACATGTGGGTTCGATCCCTGGGTCAGGAAGATCACCTGGAGAAGGAAATGGGGAAATGGCAACCCACCCCAGTATTCTTGGCTGTAATCCCATGGACAGAGAGCCTAGTGAGCTGCAGTCCACGTGGTCACAAAGAGTTGGATATGACAGCACACACACATGAACGTAAAACATTGATGTCTAATGTAATATCAAATCAGAGTAGTTTTAATTTGTGTTAACTGTCAGAATCAGCTAAGAAAAAGGCAAGGTAACTTCAAAATGTAAACAATTTTTTTTTTGCTGGTGAAGATTACAAGGAATATTGGTTAACTATTGATAATATTTCCAACTATTTCAAGGCTATAGTTGTCTTTTCAGCAGGGGGGATTTTGCCCAGGGAACAAAAACTCTTTGAAAGCAGATCTGTTCTAATGGAATGTTCCTTGGTGGGAACTGCATGTCCAGCCACCACATATTTTCTCAGAACTGTCCCTTAAAATATCTTAATTTCAAATAGTTTGGACATTAACTGGAAATAAGGTTGGAGTCTTTTTTCCAGGTAGGCTGTCATTATATCTGCTTACAGTACAGCTGTGAAGTGGGAAGTGTGTTAGTTTTGGTAGCCATCTATAGTGTACTGATTGTCTCCAGAAAATTAAGAATTGGTTGCATTCAATTTGAAATTGCTTATGCAAAGCTGTGTGATGTATTAACCATGAGTACTGCTGTTTGCATTTTCCAAATTAAATTTATTATTTTTAGTTTCTTATTTATAGACTATATTATTTCCAATTTTTAAATTTCATTTTTGGGTCTTTTTAAGAAATTATGTAAATTTTGATGTCATACTGGTTTAGCACACCTTTAAGTTTCTTTGTTTTTTTTTAAAAATTCTATTGAAATATCTCAGTTTCCCAGTTTATCCCTCTCCCAGGTAACCATAAGTTTTTCTACATCTGTGACTCTATTTCTGTTCTGTAAATAAGTTCATTTGAAACATTTTTAAAAAAATATTCCACATGTAAGTGATAGCATGATGCTTATTTTTCTCTGACTTACTTCACTCAGTATGACAGTCTTTAGATCCATCCAGGTTGCTGCAAATGAAATCATTTCATTTTTTTATGGCTGAGTAATATTCCATTGTGTGTATGTACCGCATTTTTTTTTTAAATCCATTCCTCTGTTGATGGACATTAAAGTTGCTTCCATGTCCTGGCTGTTGTAAATAGTTAGCAGTGAACTTTGGGATGCATATATCTCTTTAAATTAATGGTTTTCTCTGAGTATATACCCAGAAGTGGGATTGCAGGATCATATGGTAGCTCTATTTTTAGTTTTCTTAAGGAACCTCTGTACTGTTCTCTATAAATGGTTGTACTAGTTTACATTCCTGCCAATAGTGTAGGAGGGTTACCTTTTCTTCACATCCACTCCAGCAGTTATTGTTTGTAGATTTTTCTTTTTTTGGTAGATTTTTTTGATGATGGTCATTCTGACCAATGTGAGGTGATACCTCATTGTAGTTTTGATTTGTATTTCTCTAATAATTAATGATATTGAGCATCTTTTCATGTGCTTTTTGGCCATTTGAATATCTTCATGAGTTTCTGTTCTTAAAATTAATCTGAAGATTATTTATAGTGTTTCCTGAACTGTTAACAAAAAACAAAACAGTTGTAGGAATAAGTTATTTTCAAGCAGTTCAGTTCACTAGTGTCCGTATCTTTGCGACCCCATGAATCGCAACATGCCAGGCCTCCCTGTCCATTACCAACTCCTGGACTCTACTCAAACTCATGTCCATCGAGTCGGTGATGCCATCCAGCCATCTCATCCTCTGTCGTCCCCTTCTCCTCCTGCCCTCAATCCCTCCCAGCATCAGGGTCTTTTCCAGTGAGTCAACTCTTCTCATGAGGTGGCCAGAGTATTGGAGATTCAGCTTCAGTATCAGTCCTTCCAATGAACACCCAGGATTGATCTCCTTTAGGATGGACTGGTTGGATCTCCTTGCACTCCAAGGCACTCTCAAGAGTCTTCTCCAACAGCACAGTTCAAAAGCATCAATTCTTCGGTGCTCAGCTTTCTTCACAGTCCAACTCTCACATCCATACATGACCACTGGAAAAACTAGAGCCTTGACTAGATGGACCTTTGTTGGCAAAGTAATGTCTCTGCTTTTGAACATGCTATCTAGGTTGGTCCTCGGAGAAGGCAATGGCACCCCACTCCAGTACTCTTGCCTGGAAAATCCCATGGACGGAGGAGCCTGGTAGGCTGCAGTCCATGAGGTCCCTAAGAGTTGGACACGACTGAGCGACTTCACTTTCACTTTTCACTTTCATGCATTGGAGAAGGAAATGGCAACCCACTCCAGTGTTCTTGCCTGGAGAATCCCAGGGACAGAGGAGCCTGGTAAGAGGCTGTCTATGGGGTCGCACAGAGTCGGACATGACTGAAGCGACTTAGCAGCAGCAGCAGCAGGTCGGTCATAACTTTCCTTCCAAGGAGTAAGCATCTTTTAATTTCAAGGCTGCAATCACCATCTGCAGTGATTTTGGAGCCCCCCAAAATAAAGTCTGACACTGTTTCCACTGTTTCCCCATCTATTTCCCATGAAGTGATGGGACCAGATGCCATGATCTTAGTTTTCTGAATGTTGAGCTTTAAGCCAACTTTTTCACTCTCCTCTTTCACTTTCATCAAGAGGCTTTTTAGTTCCTCTTCATTTTCTGCCATAAGGGTGGTGTCATCTGCATATCTGATGTTATTGATATTTCTCCCTGCAATCTTGATTCCAGCTTGTGCTTCTTCCAGCCCAGCATTTCTCATGATGTACTCTGCCTGTAAGTTAAATAAGCAGGGTGACAATATACAGCCTTGACGTACTCCTTTTCCTATTTGGAACCAGTCTGTTGTTGCATGTCCAGTTCTAACTGTTGCTTCCTGACCTGCAAATAGGTTTCTCAGGAGGCAGGTCAGGTGGTCTGGTATTCCCATCTCTTTCAGAATTTTCCACAGTTTATTGTGATCCACACAGTCAGAGGTTTTGGCACAGTCAATAAAGCAGAAATAGATGTTTTTCTGGAACTCTCTTGCATTTTCTATGATCCAGCGAATGTTGGCAATTTGATCTCTGGTTCCTCTGCCTTTTCTAAAACCAGCTTGAACAACTGGAAGTTCACGGTTCACGTATTGCTAAAGGCTGGCTTGGAGAATTTTGAGCATTACTTTACTAGCGTGTGAAATGAGTGCAATTGTGCGGTAGTTTGAACATTCTTTGGCATTGCCTTTCTTTGGGACTGGAGTGAAGCCTGACCTTTTCCAGTCCTGGGGCCACTGCTGAGTTTTCCAAATTTGCTGGCATATTGAGTGCAGCACTTTCACAGCATCATCTTTTAGGATTTGAAATAGCTCAACTGGAATTCCATCACCTCCACCTGCTTTGTTCGTAGTGATGTTTTTCTAAGGCCCACTTGACTTCACATTCCAGGATGTCTGGCTCTAGGTGAGTGATCACACCATCGTGATTATCTGGGTCATGAAGATCTTTTTTGTACAGTTATTCTATGTATTCTTACCACCTATTCTTAATATTTTCTGCTTCTGTTAGGTCCATACCATTTCTGTCCTTTATCGAGCCCATCTTTGCATGAAATGTTCCTTGATATCTCTAATTTTCTTGAAGAGATCTCTAGTCTTTCCCATTCTATTGTTTTCCTCTATTTCTTTGCATTGATCTCTGAGGAAGGCTTTCTTATCTCTCCTTGCTATTCTTTGGAATTCTGCATTCAGATGCTTATATCTTTCCTTTTCTCCTTTGCTTTTCGCTTCTCTTCTTTTAACAGCTATTTGTAAGGCCTCCCCAGAGAGCCATTTTGCTTTTTTGCATTTCTTTTCCATGGGGATGGTCTTGATCTCTGTCTCCTGTACATTGTCACGAACCTCAGTCCATAGTTCATCAGGCACTCTGTCTATCGGATCTAGTCCCTTAAATCTATTTCTCACTTCCACTGTATAATCATAAGGGATTTGATTTAGGTCATACCTGAATGGTCTAGTGGATTTCCCTACTTTCTTTAATTTAAATCTGAATTTGGCAATAAGGAGTTCATGATCTAAGCCATAGTCAGCTCCTGGTCTTGTTTTTGCTGACTGTATAGAGCTTCTCCATCTTTGGCTGCAAAGAATATAATCAGTCTGATTTTGGTGTTGACCATCTGGTGATGTCCATGTGTAGAGTCTTCTCTTGTGTTGTTGGAAGAGGGTGTTTGCTATGAATAGTACGTTCTCTTGGCAAAACTCTTATTAGCCTTTGCCCTGCTTCATTCTGTACTCCAAGGCCAAATTTGCCAGTTACTCCAGGTATTTCTTGACTTCCTCCTTTGCATTCCAGTCCCCTATAATGAAAAGGACACCTTTTTTGGGTGTTAGTTCTAAAAGGTCTTGTAGGTCTTCATAGAACCGTTCAACTTCAGCTTCTTCAGCGTTATTGTCATTTTCAGGCAGTGCGCTTTTAACAGGTGCTTAAAATGCTTACCATAGGAAGCCTCAGTAAAGTGTTGTTTAAAAAATTCAGGACATCAGTTGGCAAATCACAGATCTGTATGTGAACAGGTGTGATTGCAGAGTTACTTTTGGGTGGTGTGGCAGGGAGGAGAACTCAGGTCCTGCCTTTGCATAGTCCCTGACGACTTCCGCTTTTCCAGTCTTTGAACCCCTGAGTCAGTCCTCCAAGTGCTGTTTCTAGTGCATATGGAGTATGACTCCTCATTTGCCTGTTTCTTTAAGTTGTAACAGTGTCTGTTTTAAACATAACTGAGGCACATCAAAGCAGGTGGGTAAGAAGACAGGTGTACTTGATCAGTGTAAATATACATGCATTTTGGGAACCATTTAGCTGGAAGCCTGAATTCGCCCATTAATATTGATGTCGTTTCTACAGAGCACCTTTGGTATTGTACTGCATAGCTCATTAATCACCGAAGCTGTACCATCCTCCCCAACATTTAAGTTATTTTTTTCTTTTGTATAGCTAGCCATGAGCTTTATTGTTGTATTTTTCCTGTTATCAGCTAAATTCTTGAAATTGAGGAACTGCTAAAAATAACTTTGCTTATTCTTTCACTTACCTGAAACTGTGATAAACTGCAGGCATGAGAAAGATGAACTATTGCATATTGCTAATCTCATTACTGAGCTGTTTGTAAGGAAATTGAAGATAGGTTCTGTTAGCTTGTATAAGTTTGCTATTCAATGAGCTACTGATGTAATTTCTTAGACACAATCTTTTAGGATGTGTCATTCAGACCCCTTAAAGCTGAAACAAAAATGTCCTTAAATTTGCTCAGTCTGCAGAGTGTTTGTGCCTTGTCATTTGTTTTTCAGAGCTACCTTTGAAGGTGCCTAGTAGTATTCCTGTTTTATAATGCAGAAATGGATGCTTTTAAAAGAGGCTATTGTCTTGCTAAGATAAAATAGAAATTGTACAGTGGGGGGAGTTAGGGCTCAAATTCAGGTATCTTGATTATGAATCCTGGAGTCCGTCACTATGGCCTGCTTCCATTCTGTTTGCAGTTTACAGTTTATAGACTCCTCCATCTACATTTGAAAAGTATGAATGGGGGCTTCCCTGGTGGCTCAGAGGCGAAGAATCTGCCTGCCAATGCAGATGTGGGTTTGGTCCCTGGGTCAGGAAGATCCCCTGGAGGAGGAAATGGCAACCCACTCCAGTATTCTTGGAGAATCCCATGAACAGAGGAGCCTGGGGGGCTACAGTCCATGGGGTGCACAGGGCTGGACATGACTGAGCACACACGCACTGCACAAGACGTGCAGGAATGTTAGACAGTGCCGTTCTCCTAACTAGATTTTTTTTTGGTTTTGGAAAATACAGGAATTCTTAAAGTATGTTTAACATGTATTGGATTTATTGTTGTTTTAAGTGAATTAATAGGAACATATTTTTGGAACATATTTTGGTCTTTGTATTTAATACAGTAAGTGTATACAGACACAGTTCAATAAGGAAAAGTTCTCTGGGGTCCTCAGTTTTGTCAGTGTAGAGGGGTTTTGAGGCTGAGAAGTCTGAGCGTTGCTGAGTTCGTGATGCTGTTTCATTGAGGCAGCACCGCTGTTACTTTCCCTTTCCCAAATACTGTGTTTTCCTGCACAATCTGCCATTGTTTCATCTGCTGTGTTTTTAAGAGTATTAACCATTAAAAGTCCTTAACTTAGTAAGGGGTTAAAGAAATGCAGCGATCCCAAGAATTGAAGTAGAATTCTCAAAACACTCCGTAGAGACCAGTCAGTGACTTGGGATGCCTATCTAATTAATGCTGGGAGCCTGTACCCCTTGGGGAGTTAATGGAAGGGACAGAATGATTTGGCTCTTTGTAACCTAGTGAAGTTAAAGGTGACAAATCTATGTTACCTGATGGTTTAAATTTACAATAAAGATGATTTCTAGTTGCTACTCATTAACATGGCTGCGCGGCGTGGCGCAGGAGCGGCCAAGAGGAGATATCCCATGTCCAAGGTCAAGAGCACACAATTGCGCTCATCTCACACGCTAGCGCAGTAACGCTCCAAATTCTCCAAGCCAGACTTTAGCAATACATGAACCATGAACTTCAGATGTGCAAGCTGGTTTTAGAAAAGTCAGAGGAACCAGAGATTAAATTGCCAACATCCGCTGGATCATCGAAAAAGCAAGAGAGTTCCAGAAGAACATCTATTTCTGCTTTATTGACTGTGCCAAAACCTTTGACTGTGTGGATCACAGCAAACTGTGGAAAATTCTGAAAGAGATGGGAATACCAGATCACCTGACCTGCCTCTTGAGAAATCTGTGTGCAGGTCAGGAAGCAACAGTTAGAACTGGACATGCAACAACAGACTGGTTCCAAATAGGAAAAGGAGTACGTCAAGGCTGTATATTGTCACCCTGCTTATTTAACTTACACGCAGAGTATGTCATGAGAAACGCTGGACTGGTAGAAGCACAAGCTGGAATCAAGATTGCCGGGAGAAATATCAATAACCTCAGATATGCAGGTGACACCACCCTTATGGCAGAAAGTGAAGAGGAACTAAAAAGCCTCTTGATGAAAGTGAAAAAGGAGAGTGAAAAAGTTGGCTTAAAGCTCAACATTCAGAAAACTAAGATCATGGCATCTGGTCCCACCACTTCATGGGAAATAGATGGGGAAACAGTGGAAACAGTGTCAGACTTTATTTTGGGGGGCTCCAAAATCACTGCAGATGGTGATTGCAGCCTTGAAATTAAAAGACGCTTACTCCTTGGAAGGAAAGTTATGACCAACCTAGACAGCATATTAAAAAGCAGAGACATTACTTTGCCAACAAAGGTCCGTCTACTCAAGGCTATAGTTTTTCCAGTCGTCATGTATGGATGTGCGAGTTGGACTGGGAAGAAAGCTGAGTGCCGAAGAATTGATGCTTTTGAACTGTGCTGTTGGAGAAGACTCTTGAGAGTCGCTTAGAGTGCAAGGAGATCCAACCAGTCCATCTTAAAGGAAATCAGTCCTGGGTGTTCATTGGAAGGACTGATGCTGAAGCTAAAACTCCAATACTTTGGCCACCTGATTTGAAGGGCTGATTCATTTGAAAAGACCCCGATGCTAGGAAAGATTGAGGGCAGGAGAAGGGGACTACAGAGGATGAGATGGCTGGATGGCATCACCGACTCAATGGACATGAGTTTGAGTGAACTCTGGGAGTTGGTGATGGACAGGGAGGCCTGGTGTGCTGCAGTCCATGGGGTTGCAAAGAGTCGGACACGACTGAGCAACTGAACTGAACTCAGCTTATTAACACACTTATAATCAATAAGTGTCCAAGTCACAGCATGGTGAAGCCTGTGGCTTGATCAAGTTCAGTGAGTCTGGGTTTTAAGGATATTGTTGAAAGATTGGAGATCAAGTCCAAGAGTTCTGCTGATTTCTGATTTCACAGATCTTAGTATTGTTCTTTCTGTTCTTATCTCCTTCACTCTGTCCCTCAAACTCTTTGTGCACCTTCCATGTTTTAAAGTATTACATAATTTGAATTAAGGGGTTGTGTTTGAGGGAAAGAAATTCTATTATGGCAGTTTTATGTCAGGTGGAATCATAAAAGGAGTACAGCAAAGCAGATTTAAAAAAAATTTTTTTCTTTAACCATGCATTGGAACGTTTTGTTTTTCATGCTGCTTTGTTTACTGACCTGGATAGATGAGGCATATTTGAGAAGCAAGTTTATTTAAAAGTGTTTAAAAGTAGCTGATTCAGCACATATATGTGTGCATAGACAGACATCAAGTATGTTAGTTAGATCAGCTCAGTATATGGTGTTGGACACTGCTATTTTTCAGACTTCCCCAGCCAGAAGTGAGTGATCTTGGGGCGCTCTGGCTGTTCCAGCTGCAAAGAGGGCTGAGGGAATCAATATTTCAGGTTCACTTCCAATCCATTTTCCGCAGCTTTCAAGTACTTGTTGAAAAGCTTGAAAATATTGATTAACTTAGCAAGTTGAGACTAGTAGATCATTGTTAACAGTAGTGCTGAGGTCTCAGATATAGTTGTAGAAAAATACCTTCGTATCTGTCTTTAATTGGAGTGTGTTCTGTTTTTGAAATCTGTTTTTTAAAATTAGGTCAGTGAAGACCCCACGAGGGGAAAAGGAAATCACTCATGTTTTAATTGTCAGAAAGCATGATGGAAAGAAAAGGAGTACAGCAAAGCAGATTTTCAGAAAAAAAAAATTTTTTTAACCCTGCATTGAAGCACTTTGTATTTCATGCTGCTTTGTTCACCAGCTTGGATAGATGAAGGATATTTGAGAAGTGAGCGTATTTGAAAGCATTGAAAAGTAGCTGGTTTTCTTGTTTAGCATTGACTTAGGGGCTCGGAGGCCAGTTTGTGTGTCCTTTAATAACTCCATGGTTTTATGACCAGTTTATTGCTTAGTTGACTCCTGGATTTCCGGTTTCCTCAGGTGATGTGATGGGAGTCAGAGTAGGTAGCTTTTTGCTAGGTAATTATAAAACAGCCCCTATCTATATGCAGTGCTTTGCAAATAGGGAAGATACCTAACTCACGTGGAACTGAGAGGGGGAATAATGCCTCTGGTAGGGCAAATTGGTCACGACTGGACTCATAGGAGAAGGAACCAGTGGGAGATCCAGGAGATGAGAGAAGTGATGGACTTGGAAAACTGAGAAGGTAATTGCAGTTTGAAAAAAAAGTTTTCAGGCTAGTACAACATGTAGGGCTGATTCATATTTAGGGCTAACAGAATATATCGGTTATTTATTTATTGAGAATGTGCTTATTGAGTCCGTACTTATTATGTCCTTAATAAATACGTTTTTAAATGAAGGAATGAACACACTCATTTGATTTAATGAGCCTTGGAATGACACACTAAACTGAACTCATGGAAGAATTTAGGCTCATTTCAAAGTCATCCAGTTAGCTTTGCCTTGGAGGTTTTCTCACGTTTGACAGGCTCCCCAGCTTCCCCATCATGAACTGACAGTTTGTTTCTGTCTCAGTGTCACTGCACTGGTTGCTGTCCTGCACGAGTATTTCTCAAGACAGAGAGTTCATTCCTGTGAGCCTCGGGGCTCATATTTAAAAGATGGTTTCCATAAAATTCTATGATATGTAGAGTTTATTTTTTATTACATAGTTGGAACATTCTATTTTCTAAGATGATTAGGCCTCAAGTCTATTAACAATTTAGAGGATTGGCATTAATTCAGGTGTTGCAGATACAATAGGTTAATATCCTTTCTGCTTTCCTTTTGTATAATACTTCTGTTTGCTTATCCCTTCTGCTCTTCAAGCTGTATCTGTTTCTAGAGAAATAGTAATGAGTTTTTAAAAGAGCGATGCCATATGTGACAGTGAATGCTAAAACCAGGGTTTGACATTTATTATAGTTGGTAGAAGCTCTTAAAAGGTTAAAAATGTGTTTACTGTCTCAGCACCATTTTAACTACAGCATTGGAAGTTTTAGAAATCACTGATATTGCTAGCACCATGGTAGATGTTCTCTTATTTGCACAGTTACTCTCCCACCCCTTTCCCAAACTGTGCTTTTGGGAAAGAAGTCACTGTGTGCAGCCCCTACTGAAATAGTAGTGAATTATAAAACCTCAAGAGATGATTGATACTTGGTCTCCGTTGCAGAGTGCTCATTTCAAATGCTGAATTGTGTGCAAACTATATTTTACATAGAAATGTATCTTAAATAGTTGCCATTTGTGTTCTCTTCCATTGATGTCATTTCAATGTAAAACCATCAAAATTGCCTTTATAGGTCATGTCCATTTGACGGCCTCTAAACCCTTCAGTTCAGATGGTAAAGCGTCTGCTTGCAATGCGGGAGACCTGGGTTCAATCCCTGGGTCGGGAAGATCCCCTGGAGAAGGAAATGACAACCCACTCCAGTATTCTTGCCTGGAGAATCCCGTGGATGGAGGAGCCTGGGGGGCTATAGTCCACGGGGTCGCAAAGAGTCGGACACGACTGAGCGACTTCACTCACTCAGTCACTCACTCATGCTTTCCTCAGTTTAGGCAGAGTATCTGCATAAGCTCTTTACAATTCTGCATGGAAGATTGGTGTCTTCCTCCTCATGTATTAGTTTATTCAATCATTTATATCAGTATGGACTCATGGACAGTTTCTGCTGTATAGCAAAGTGAATCAGCCATTTAATTGGCTTGTATAAAAGCTCACTCTTCATGTTGTGAAATTCTGTGAGTTTTGACAAGTGCATAATGTCATGTTTGCGCTGCTACACTATTACATAGAACAGTTTGATCCTGTAAGTCCCCCGTGCTACATCTGTTCATCCTTCCCCACACCCCCAATTTCTTGGCAACCACTGATCTTTTACTTTCTCAACAGTTTTGCCTTTTATAGAATGTAATTGGAATTGTATAATCTGTCGCATTTTCACACTGATCTCATTCACTTAGCAATAAATATTTAACGTTTCTCCATTTTGTGTTTGGCTACCAAACATGTTTTCATCTAGAAGTTTTGCATTTTGCATAGTCTGTGATCCATTGTGAGTTAATTTTTTTTGAAAGATGTAAGGCCTGTGACTAGATATTGCTTTTTTTGCATCTGGATGTCCAGTGTCTGTATCAAAGAGTCTGTACCATTTTGCATTCCCACCTTTAGTGAATGAGAATTCCTGTTGCTCTGCATTCTCACCAGCATTTGATATTCAGGTTATTGGATTTCAGCTATTCTAATAGCTGTGTAATACTCTGTTTTGTTTTTTTTTTTTTTCATTTCAGTTTCCTAACAACAAATGATGTTGAGCGTCTTTTTATTATTTGAACATCTTTTGTATTCCTGTTTGGCGACTGTACATCGTCTTTGGTGAAGTGTCTCACTAGATATTTTACCTGGTTTTTAATTGAGTTGTTTTCTCGTTGTGAATTTTAAGAGTTTTTTTTTTTTTTGAATACCAGTTCTTTTTGATGTATTTTGCAACGTTTTCTCTAGTCAGTGGCTTGCCTTTTTATTCTCATAACAATGTATTTCACAGACTTGAGGTTTTTAATTTTAGTGATGTCCAGCTTGACAATTATTTCCTTCATGAATTGTGCTTTTTGGTGTTTTATCTAAAAACTCATCACCATACCCAGGGTCTCCTAGGTTTTTACCTACGTTATCATCTAGAAGATTCACATTTTACATAGTCTGTGATCCATTGTGAGTTATTTTTTTTTGAAAGGTGCGAGGTATGTGACTAGATACTGCTTTTTTTTGTATCTGGATGTCCAGTTGGTACAGTACCTTTTGTTGTACAGACCAATCTTTCTCTCTTGAATTATCTTTTGCTTCTTTGTCAAGGGGCAGATGACTGTATTTATGTGGATTTTGTATTCTGTTCTGTTGTTTCATTTGTTCTCACCAGTATCACACAAGCTTGATTATCATGGCTTTATGTAAGTCTTGATATCAGGTGGTGTCAGTCTTCCGACTTCTGTTGTTCTTCAGTATTGTGTTGGTATTCTTACTCTTTTTCCTTTCCATATAAGCATTAGAATTAATTTGCCAGTATTCACAAAATTGCTGGGATTTTGATTGAGATTGCATTCAGTCTGGAGACTTAATTTGGGAAGAATGGACATGTCAGTCAAAATGAACATATAATATTTTCCATTTGTTTATGTCTTTTTTTATTCCTTTTGTCATAGTTTTGTAGTGTTTTGCATATGGATTCTGATATATTGTTAGATTTATACTTAGGTGTGTACTTCGGTGTGTAAATTTTTTTGGTGGTTTTGTAAATGGTGTTGTGTTTTTAATTTCAAAATCCGGTCATTGCTTGTGTATAGGGGCAGTTGCCTTGCATGTCAGCCTTGTGTCCTGTAATCTGCTTGTGATTGCTCATTAGTTTCGGTTTTTGTTGTTGATTCTTTGAAAATCTCTGCATAGTATGTCATGTCATTTGTGAACCAGTTTTTTTTTTTTTCTTTTCAGTGTATATGAATATCTTTTATTTCCTTTTCTCATATTTTTACACTAAGATTTCCAGTATGATGTTGAATAGACGTAATGAAGGAGGATATCATTGTCTTGTTCCCCATTTTAGGGGGAGATGATCCAGTTTCTTACAGTTGAGTATGATGTTAGCTGTAGATTTTTTTGTATGTGTACTTTACAAAGTTGATGAACTTTCTCTATTCATAGTTTGCTGAGAACTTTTAGTCATGAATGGGTGTTGTATTTTGTTACATGTGTTTTCTCTACCAATCAATATGATTATACTTTTCTTTTAGCCTATTTTGATGGTTGGATTACATTAATTGCTTTTCTTTTTTAAATTCTCTAATATTTGAACCAACCTTGCATACCTGGGGTTAATCCCACTCTGTCATAGTGTGTAATTCTTTATATACATTGTTGGGTTTGATTTACTAATATTTTGTGAGGATTTTTCCTTCTGTGTTTATGAGGTACTGTTACGTAGTTTTCCTGTCTTGTAATGTCTTTTTCTGGTTTTATTGTTAACAAACCTGCTTTTTTCATTCTCCTTCATTCCCTTCTAGCCTTTTTCCATATACATTCTCTGTGACTTTGAGTGTGTGAATATGTTACACAAGTTTTGTTATTAATATATTTGTTCACTTAAATTGTTCATCTCTAACATCCATTCAGTTTCTGACAAAGCATTTTCTTATGGTGCTCCATAATTTTCACTGTATGGTTTTCATTTAATAACAGTTATATTTAAATTCATGTTGAATTTTAAAATGAGAAATATCATAAACTATTTACAGAAAATGGTTATATTTTGCAGTCTCTAGAGAAATTTGTGGCATTTTCTTCTGTGGGATTATAGGTACATCAAAATAATGGTAAGGGGATAACTTGCACTATCCCTTGGCTAATAGGGAGAAATGTCATAGCTCTTTGTGCTTACACAGGAACTTGTACCTAGAAAAAATTATGAGCTCATATGCCTTATGAACGCAAGAGTGGTCATAGACCAGGCCTGGCTGGCAGCTGAGGATAGGTCCCCTGTTCGCACTTAGCCCTCACTTTTATGTTCTCCATCTTTCTCTCATTCATCATTTCTTTCCCAGCTTTTGCATGGAACAGAAAATAATAAGTTGAAAAACATGTTAAGTTGATTTTTCTCTGTTGTTGTGTTACATCAGTGTTTCTACAACTAAAATGTTTTGCAGGATATGACTCTTCTGCGAGTCAGAAGATAGTGGCAAAAAAAGAAGAAATTTTAGGAGTTACTCGCTGAGTAAAATACAAATAGAAAAAGTTAATTATTAATATTTTTTAATATAAAGATAAAAGTGACAAGCTGTTTCTATGTCTACTTTTTCACAGACAGAGAATTCCCCTAATGGACCAGATTGTGGTTATGGCTCCTTTCACCAGCAGTACTGGCTTGATGGGAAGATCATTGCTGTGGGGGTGATTGACATTCTTCCATACTGTGTATCATCTGTATATTTGTACTACGATCCCGATTATTCATTTCTGTCTTTGGGTGTCTACTCTGCGCTCCGGTAAGATTGCTTTTGACAATTGTAATGGGTCGTATAGAACTTCATATATTTCTTCATTTGATTATATTTTATTATATAACAGTAGAAATTCTGTTAGATAGTACATAATTTGTTGCTCTTGTAGTCTCTTGTATATTCGTATTTAGATACAACACTTTTAGAACCGAGGCCACAATGTGTATGTGTGTGTTGCTTCAGTAGTGTCCGACTCGTTGCAACCCCATGGACTTGAGCCCATCAGGTTCCTCTGTCCATGGGATTCTTCTTTTCCTCCACCAGGGGATCTTTCTGACCCAGGGATCAAGCCCACAGCTCCTGCATTGGCTTTTGTCTGATGGTAATTCCCTTTTTAAGGTATCCATCTTATCTAGTGTTTGAGAGGTCATTGTGATGCTTTTGCTGTTTAGTTTATGCATTTATTTAAGCTTCCCTGTCAGAGCCGCTCAGTGGTTTTTAAATGTTACATTATTTATATATTTTTTGTCATCCCTATTTTGTGTGTATATATATCAGTTCAGTTCAGTCGCTCAGCTGTGTCTGACTCTTTGCAACCCCATGAATCGCAGCACGCCAGGCCTCCCTGTCCATCACCAACTCCTGGAGTTTACCCAAACTCATGTCCATCAAGTCAGTGATGCCATCCAGCCATCTCATCCTCTATTGTCCCCTTCTCCTCCTGTCCCCAATCCCTCCCAGCATAGGGTCTTTTCCAGTGATTCAGCTCTTCGCATGAGGTGGCCAAAGTATTGGAGTTTCCGCTTCAGCATCAGTCCTTCCAATGAACACCCAGGACTGATCTCCTTTAGGATGGACTGGTTGGGTCTCCTTGCACTCCAAGGGACTCTCAAGAGTCTTCTCCAATAGCACAGTTCAAAAGCATCAATTCTTCAGCACTCAGCTTTCTTCACAGTCCAACTCTCACATCCATACATGACCACTGGAAAAACCATAGCCTTGACTAGATGGACCTTTGTTGGCAAAGTAATGTCTCTGCTTTTGAATATGCTGTCTAGGTTGGTCATAACTTTCCTTCCAAGGAGTAAGCGTCTTTTAATTTCATGGCTGCAGTCACCATCTGCAGTGATTTTGGAGCCCCAAAAAATAAAGTCTGACACTGTTTCCACTGTTTCCCCATCTATTTCCCATGAAGTGATGGGACCAGATGTGTGTGTGTGTATATTATAATTAATTAAACATTATATGAATCTGGCATAAATGAACTAAAGCCCTCTGAGTCTGTTGGAAGAAATGTACAATTATATAAAGTATATAGAACAGGCCCAGGGAGTCCCTGACTGTCCATTGACTCTATGACCTCATCCAAAGATGGTTTCCTTTTTATGTCCGTTGCTGCAAATGTATGTAACATAGCACACATATTTTTAGGTGCATTATCCTGATGATAAAAAGAGTAGGGTCTTGTCTCATGAAAATAATTTACTTTTATTTTTATTCCTGCCTGTCTGTTTGTACATGTGGTAGAGGAAGGAGGAGGATTGAGAGTTTTGTCTGGGAGCTTGTCTCTTTTCTCCTTGTTTGTCATTGAATCACTTTTTTCTCTTTGTTTTTCCCATTGTTTTCTCTGATGATCATGATTTTCACATCAAGGTAAAACATACTTTGAGATTATTTTATTTATTGTATATGTGTTTTTCTCTGAATTATAAAAGTATCAGGGTTGATTTTTCTTTTTTTAATCACTAGTTGATTTAAAAAGAAATATGGTCCATAGTTGATTTTTTATGTGTTTTTCGGTGGCCCATGTACTGATATTTTCAACATGACCTGACCTGTCTCTCAGTACCACGTTATATAGCAAATTTTAAAAATACAGTGTTTACAACTGATCCCTATAATAATATTTTATTTTTCTTATTTATTTAATTGCATTTTGTATAAAACTAATTAAAAACTATTCAGGACTCTGTGGTATCTTTGTGATTCTGTGAAATTAGAACTGATTGTTTAAAAGCATTCATATTTTGTAACTTTGGAAGTGCATATTTCAGAAAAGATACTTTTTCTTTGTACCAGAATTATTCAGTACTTCGAAATTATTGCCATTTTCTTCTTCCTTTATTTTCTGTATCTCTAACTTTACAATGTGTAGCTGTGGATTTGTCTAGACTTCTCAGATAAATATTAAGAATATTTATTCTTGAAAGAGATGGAAATACCAGACCACCTGATCTGCCTCTTGAGAAGTTTGTATGCAGGTCAGGAAGCAACAGTTAGAACTGGACATGGAACAACAGACTGGTTCCAAATAGGAAAAGGAGTTCGTCAAGGCTGTATATTGTCACCCTGTTTATTTAACTTATATGCAGAGTATATCATGAGAAACGCTGGACTGGAAGAAACACAAACTGGAATCAAGATTGCCGGGAGAAATATCAATAACCTCAGATATGCAGATGACACCACCCTTGTGGCAGAAAGTGAAGAGGAACTCAAAAGCCCTTGATGAAAGTGAAAGTGGAGAGTGAAAAAGTTGGCTTAAAGCTCAACATTCAGAAAACGAAGATCATGGCATCAGGTCCCACCACTTCATGGGAAATAGATGGGGAAACAGTGGAAACAGTGACAGACTTTATTTTTCTGGGCTCCAAAATCACTACAGATGGTGACTGCAGCCATGAAATTAAAAGACGCTTACTCCTTGAAAGAAAAGTTATAACCAACCTAGATAGCATATTAAAAAGCAGAGAGATTACTTTGCCAACAAAGGTCCGTCTAGTCAAGGCTATGGTTTTTCCTGTGGTCATGTATGGATGCGAGAGTTGGACTGTGAAGAAGGCTGAGCGCCGAAGAATTGATGCTTTTGAACTGTGGTGTTGGAGAAGACTCTGGAGAGTCCCTTCAACTGCAAGGAGATCCAACCAGTCCATTCTGAAGGAGATCAGCCCTGGGATTTCTTTGGAAGGAATGATGCTAAAGCTGAAACTCCAGTCCTTTGGCCACCTCATGCAAAGAGTTGACTCATTGGAAAAGACTCTGATGCTGGGAGGGATTGGGGGCAGGAGGAGAAGGGGACTACAGAGGATGAGATGGCTGGATGGCATCACTGACTCGATGGACCTGAGTCTCAGTGAACTCCGGGAGTTGGTGATGGAAGGGAGGCCTGGTGTGCTGCGATTCATGGGGTCGCAAAGAGTTGGACATGACTGAGCGACTGATCTGATCTGATCTGATCTGATTCCTATAGAATAAATCCATCCTCTGTATGAAATATTTTATTTCTCAATGAACAAAGAGATATAGAAATCCTATTGCATTTGAGATAGCAAATAATCAATTCCCAGAAAAAACTGTTTCCAGCAGTCTATTTGCTGCTTGATTGAGCTGTTGAAAATTCTGGATCTGTACAGCTTTGAGGAAGTAGCAGAGGAGCCTGCGGAGCAGGAAAACTGGGGCCAGCGGAGGATGAGGAGATTGCCACTGCATTGCAGCCTTTCAGTGCTCTGGAGAATCTCAGTTGCTGAGTTTATAGAAGAGTAGAGGCAGCCAGCAGATTGACATTATGAAGCAAAGCTGGGGAGAGTAGGTTACAAGTTACCAATTCCATTGTTGATTTCAGTGTATTTCAGTGAAACCTGTCAAATTTTTCCTCCGTTTCTTCAGTTTCTTAAGCAATCGTACAGTCAGTATAGAGTTTCTATATTTTAATTTGTAATCAAGTGTAGATTTGTATGTAAGCTGGTCTGCAGATTTTAAAAATGTTTGAATTGGGGTTCGTGAGTATATAATTTATTTACTTTTTCTTTTTTGGCAAGATGAATTTTAGAAGTGTAATTAATTTGTTTAATAGATGTTTGAGCACAGTCTGTGTCCTGGAAGTACGTAGGTGTGAATCAGACACTTGCAGCTTTGTTAAAGCAGACAGTAAATTTAAAAACAGATAGCAGAATTTTAGAGACTCCTTTGTCTGTCCTGCTCAAATGAGTTCATGTTTGGCATCCCTGGTAGCTCAGATGGTAAAGCGTATGCCTGCAGTGCGGGAGACCAGGCTTTGATCCCTGGGTTGGGAAGATCCCCTGGAGAAGGGAATGGTAACCCACTCCAGTATTCTTGCCTAGAGAATTCCATGGACAGAGGAGCCTGGTAGGCTACAGTCCATGGGGCCGCAAAGAGTCGGACACGACTGAGCAACTTCACTTTCACTTTGCCTTTGTATTATAACAAGAATAAAATTGTGGTAGTGGGCATGAGGCCCTTTTTATATAGGGTGGTCAGGAAACACCTCTTTAGCCAAGAAAGAACAAAAAGGAGCCAGCTATGTGAAAATCTGAGGATAGAAGTCCAGGTCAAAGTACCAAGTCCAAGTGTCCTGAGGTGCTGGAATGAAGAGAAGGCAGGCCTTAAGGGCTGGGATGTAGGATAGGATCTAGACAGTGCTGTGTAAGGAGGGCAGCCAGGCAGTGGTGTTGATGAGGGGCAGATGGAGAACGGCTTACAGGCGACAGTAAGGAGGTTCAGTTCAGTTCAGTTCAGCCGCACAGTTGTGTCTGACTCTCTGTGACCTCATGGACTGCAGCACGCCAGGCCTCCCTGTCCATCACCAACTTCTGGAGTTTACTCAAACTCATGTCCATTGAGTCGGTGATGCCATCCAGCCCTCTCATCCTCTGTCGTCCCCTTCTCCGCCCACCCTCAATCTTTCCTAGCATCGGGGTCTTTTCAAATGAGTCAGTTCTTCACATTAGGTGGCCAAAGTATTGGAGTTTCAGGTTCAGCATCAGTCCTTCCATTGAATATTCAGGACTGATTTCCTTTAGGATGGACTGGTTGGATCTCCTTGCTGTCCAAGGGACTCTCAAGAGTCTTCTCCAATACCACAGTTCAAAAAGCGTCAGTTCTTCAGTTCTAAGCTTTCATTACAGTCCAGGTCTCACATCCATACATGAACACTGGAAAAACCATAGCTTTGACTAGATGGACCTTTGTTGGCAAAGTAATGTCTCTTCTTTTTAATAAGCTGTCTAGGTTGGTCTTACCTTTTCTTCCAAGGAGTAAGCGTCTTTTAATTTCATGGCTGCAGTCACCATCTGTAGTGATTTTGGAGCCCCCAAAAATAAAGTCTGTCACTGTTTCCCCATCTATTTGCCATGAAATGATGGGACCAGATGCCACGATTTAAGTTTTCTGAATGTTGAGTTTTAAACCAACTTTTTCAGTTTCCTCTTTTACTTTCATCAAGAGGCTCTTTAGTTCTTCTTAGCTTTCTGCCACAAGGGTGCTATCATCTGTGTATCTGATGGTATTGATATTTCTCCCGCCAGTCTTGATTCCAGCTTGTGCTTCATCCAGTCCAGCATTTCTCATGATCTACTCTGCATATAACTTAAATAAGCCAGGTGACAATATACAGCCTTGACGTACTCCTTTTCCTATTTGGAACCAGTCTGTTGTTCCATGTCCAGTTCTAACTATTGCTTCTTGACCTGCATACAGATTTCTCAGGAGGCAGATAAGGTGGTCTGGTATTCCCATCTCTTTCAGAATTTTCCACAGTTTATTGTGATCCACACAGTCAAAGGCTTTGGCATAATCAATAAAGCAGAAGTAGATGTTTTTTCTGGAACTCTCTTGCTTTTTTGGTGATCCGACAGATGTTGGCAATTTGATCTCTGGTTCCTCTGCCTTTTCTAAATCCAGCATGAACATCTGGAAGTTCATGGTTCATTTATTGTTGAAGCCTGGCTTGGAGAATTTTTAGCATTACTTTGCTAGCGTGTGAGATGAGTGCAATTGTGCAGTAGTTTGAGCATTCTTTGGCATTGCCTTTCTTTGGGACTGGAATGAAACCTGACCTTTTCCAGTCCTGTGGCCACTGCTGAGTTTTCCAAATTTGGTGGCATATTGAGTGCAGCACTTTCATAGCATCATCTTTTAGGATTTGAAATAGCTCAACTGGAATTCCATCACCTCCACTAGCTCTCTTTGTAGTGATGCTTCCTGAGGCTCACTTGACTTCACATTTCAGCACGTCTGGCTCTAGGTGAGTGTTCACACAATCGTGGTTATCTGGGTTATGAAGATCTTTTTTGTACAGTTCTTCTGTGTATTCTTGCCACCTCTTGTTAATATCTTCTGCTTCTGTTAGGTCCATACCATTTCTGCCCTTTATTGTGCCCATATTTGCATGAAAAGTTCCCTTGGTATCTCTTATTTCCTTGAAGAGATCTCTGGTCTTTCCCATTCTCTTGTTTTCCTCTATTTCTTTGCACTGATCACTGAGGAAGGCTTTCTTATCTCTCCTTGCTCTTCTTTGGAACTCTGCATTCAAACGAGTATATCTTTCCTTTTGTCCTTTGCCTTTCGCATCTTTTCTTTTCACAGCTATTTGTAACGCCTCCTCAGACAACCATTTTGCCTTTTTGCATTTCTTTTTCTTGGGGATAATCTTGATCACTGTCTCCTGTACAATGTCACGAACCTCTGTCCATCTGTGTGTCAGATCTAGTGTATCAGATCTAATCCCTTGAATCTATTTCTCACTTCCACTGTATAATCAAAAGGGGTTTGATTTAGGTCATACCTGAATGGTCTAGTGGGCTTCCGTACTTTCTTCAATTTAAGTCCAAATTTGGCAATAAGAAGTTCATGATCTGAGCCACAGTCAGCTCCCAGTCTTGTTTTTGCTGACTGTATAGAGCTTCTCCATCTTTGGCTGCAAATAATATAATCAGTCTGATTTTGATATTGACCATCTAGCAATGTCCATGTGTAGAGTCTTCTCTTGTGTTGTTGGAAGATGGGGTTTGCTATGATCAGTACATTCTCTTGGCAAAATATTAGCCTTTGCCTTGCTTCATTCTGTACTCCAAGGCCAAATGTGCCGGTTACTCTGGGTATTTCTTGACTTCGTACTTTTGCATTCCAGTCCCCTATAATGAAAAGGACATCTTTTTTGGGTGTGAGTTCTAGAAGGTCTTGTAGGTCTTCATAGAACTGTTCAGCTTCTTCAGCCTTACTGGTAGGGGCATGGTCTTGGATTACTGTGATATTGAATGGTTTGTCTTGGAAATGAACAGAGATCATTCTGCCGTTTTTGAGATTGCATCCAAGTACTGCATTTCAGACTCTCTTGTTGACTATGATGGCTGTTCCATTTCTTCTAAGGGATTTTTGCCTACAGTAGTAGATATAATGGTCATTGAGTTAAATTCACCCATTCCAGTCCATTTTAGCTCTTTGATTCCTAAAATGTTGACATTCACTCTTGCCATCTCCTGTTTGACCACTTCCAATTTGCCTTGATTCATGGACCTAACATTCCAGGTTCCAGTGCAGTATTGCTCTTAACAGCATTGGACTTTACTTCCATCACCAGTCACATCCACAACTGGGTGTTGTTTTTGCTTTGGCTCTGTCTCTTCATTCTTTCTGGAGTTATTAGTCCGCTGATATCTAGTAGCATATTGGGCTATGACCAGTGAGTTCTCTTGGCAAAACTCTATTAGCCTTTGCCTTGCTTCATTCTGTACTCCAAGGACAAATTTGCACCTACCGACCTGGAGAGTTCATCTTTCATTGTCGTATCTTTTTACTTTTTCATACTGTTCATGGGGTTCTCAAGGCAATAATACTGAAGTGGTTTGCCATTCCCTTCTCCAGTGGACCACATTTTGTCAGAACTCGCCACCATTTTATGTGAGTGTGACACCAGCCTAATGTGAAGTTACCTCACCTGATTAATAATTAATAAAAGACTGCTTAGATTGCTCTCTGGGGTTATGGAGGGCAATAGTGGAAACTGGAAATCTGTTTGGAGGCTGTTAGAATTGTCCAAGAGCCATAATGGTGGCTTGGACCAAAGTATCTGAGGTGGGGGTGGTGAGAAGTGGTCCGATTCAGGGTATTTGGAGATAGAGCCAGCTGGACTTGTTGATGGGTGGATGCTGGAGGTGAATCTTTTAAGGATGGCTCATAGGCTTAGGGTCTGAACAGCTTAGGGGTGGAGTGGTGATGCAGTTCACTGAGATGAACAGGGCTGAGTGAAGGAGGGCTGGGCAGTCCTTTTCAGAGCTGGGTGGTCCTGCATTTCAGTATCAGTGCATTCTTCCCTGGTTGAACTTTGAGAGTGAATTACTTTTAGGAATAATAGGATCTCTTCTAATTTAGCCTCATTATGTTAAGTCTGTTTGGATTTAGAGATACTTTTGTTGAAAAGATGAACTTTTAGAGTATCAGCCCTTCAGTGATTTAAATTAGAGCTTGCAAAATGCACAGACTGTTCCCTTAAAAAATAAACCTCTCCTTGGATTTCAAGCATCCATTGCTACTAAAAACAAAGAAAAAGAAATTAAAACCTTTGGGAAACAAACATAAAAACAAAACAGCTGTTCTCATACTTCAGAAATGTACTGAAATTTTGCTTAAGCTTCTCCAATGCAAGCGGTCATTCAGTTGAGCAAATAGGATAGAATTCTGTGCCCAGATTTATCCGGATACAAATTAAAACCATATCAAGCATAGGCATTGCTGACAACTTCTTTGTTCAATTAATCCTTGCCTGTGCCAACAAGTAGAGAAAAAGCAGTGAGGTAACATGTTTTCCCGCTCTTTAGTTTTAGCGAAAATAACGAGTCGCATCTGGACACAGGAAAGAGTAACATGTTATAGTTGAAAGTGTTTGCATATAAAGGGTCATAAAAACATTCTTACTGAAATTTGTTGGTTTTTGAGTTTTCTAAAATTTATTGTACTGTTTTTAACCTGATACACCCAGTCTTTGAGAACTCCAGGTGATAATGAATAATGACATGAAATTGTATTAAATAGATCTTTGTACTTTTATGCCATTTGAGTTTTTATACACTGCTGTGTCCACTAAAGTGCAAACCAGAACTTTGGTGCATTTGCTCAAAATAATACAGTTTTTTTGGTGTCTCTTTAGTAAAAATTGTCTTAAAGTGTTTCTAAAATTGTTTTTCTTGCAACACTTGGGTTTTTTTGATAGCTTAATGTCAGATTTGATCAAATATATTACCAAATTAAATAGTACTTTGAAATTGGAACTAGATTTAACTGTACTTTCATCTTTATTCTTTTGGCAGAGAAATTGCTTTTACTAGGCAACTTCATGAGAAAACACCTCAACTCAGCTATTACTATATGGGTTTCTACATTCATTCATGTCCCAAGATGAAATATAAGGTAAAGTTGATTTTCATATGTGTCTTCTGTAGATTCAAGTTACGAAAATTAGTGCTTTTGTAATTTTTCATCATGTTAGTTTAACATGATTGTATATTTTAATGTAAATCATGAATTATTTTTATGTGTCTTAAACTTTTCATAGAATCTAGCTTCTTCATTGCATAAAGCCGTGCCTGACCAACAGGCACTTAGTATTTGTTTAATATAGGTTAATCTGTAGTTCACTGAGGATGTAACAATCCCAGCTGTTCTAGGACTTCAGTAAGACCCTGCTTACTTGGGATAGCACAGTAATATCCATTAAAAGTCTACCTTCTTAAGGTACATCCTCAAGGGGGGGGTGTGTGTGTGTGTGTGTATACACACCTGTCTTTATCCATTCTTCTCTTGATGGGCACTGAGGTTGCTTCTGTGTCTTGGCTATTGCCAATAATATTGCAGTCAATGTAGGGGTGCATGTATCTACTTGAATTAGTACTTTTATTTGGAAAAATACTCAGAAGTGGAATTGCCAGATTTGTGTGATGGTTCTATTTTTAATTTTTTGAGAAAGTTCCATACTGTTTTCCATAGTGACTGTACCAGTTTGCATTTCCACCTATAGTGTATGAGGGTTCCCTTTTCTTTACATCCTGGTCAACACTTATTTGTTGTCTTTTTGATAACAGCCATTCTGACAGGTGTGAAGTGATATGTCATTGTGATTTTGATTTACACGTCTCCAGTGATCAGTGATGTTGAGCATCTTTTCATGTGCCTGTTGACCATTTGTATGTCTTCTTTAGAAAAATGTCTGTTCAGGTCCTCTGCCCATTTTTTAATTGAGCTGTTTGTTTTTTGATGTTAAGTTTTACGACTCTCTTTAATGAAACTCTTTGATGTTTTCTAAGTATTAGTAGCCCACTTTAAAAGCTCTGGAAAGTATAGAACATTATAAAGGAACAGCCATCCTGCCCACCATAATAACAGTAACCAAATACCTCTGCTCTACTCAGAGCACGGCTTTAAGCTCTGAAGATATGTAAAGATTTGAACATGAACCTTCATCTTAAAACTTGTAGTATAGATAAAGATTGCAGGTATTTTATGTAAAATCAGGTCAGTACAGTGCTCTGGTAAGTGGCCTAGGAGGCTGTAGGGTTTGCTGCATAAGGTATGGAATAGGGAAGGGTTTAATTAAAAGGGAAGAGAGACCCCTCCCCCCCCCGAAAAGAGAGTACGTATGACAGGGAAGCACATTTCATGGAGAAGGAGCATTTAAGTAAGAATTAATAGGTGACAGTGCCATATATATTCATATAAAAAAGGACGGGGAGGGCAGTCACCAGCCAGCCAGCCAGCCAGCCAGTCTCTTTTGTAGCTATAGCTGTTATGAGTGTTTTGGGGCCCTATCTGCTGTTAACAATGTACATAACAGTGTAAATATTATAAATGTTAATTAGTTTATGTATAAAGCATGTTAACAGTGTTTCAAGGAATAACCCAGAAGCAAAATAAGTTAATGAATTGGTAATTTTAGTTTGTTCTGTATAATGCTTTTAACATGGTAAGAGATGCAAATGTTAGGTTATTAGAAATAGTACCTAGTAATGCTTGCTAGCACTTCCCGGTGTTTTAATATTCTCTTCAGGCTAAAGTTCTTTGTAAATACAAGCATACCTCAGCGATACTGTGGGTTTAGTTCCAGACCACCGCAATAAAGTAAGTATTGCAATAAATCAAGTCACATGATTTTCTGATTTCCCAGTACACATAAAAGTTACACCATACTGTTAAGTGTGCAGTAGCAGTATATCTGAAAATACAGTGTATTTTTACATATACCTTAAGGTCTTTTACATATACCTTAATTAAAAAATACTTATTGCTGAAAATGCTAGCCATCATCTGAATCTTCATCAAGTCATGATCTTTTCACTGATAGAAGGTTTGAAATAGCAAAATGTGACACAGAGACACGAAGTGAGCAAATGCTGTTGGGAAAACAGTGCTGATGGACTTGCTTTTTGACTCAGGGTTTCCTCAAACTTCAATTATAAAAAGCACAATATCTGCAAAAAGCAGTAAAGCAAAGTGCAATAGAATGGTGTATGCTTGTATTACTAAACTTGATATTTCTTAATTATTAAACCATTTTTAATTACTCATACTAGTGAGTAAAACATATGAAGATATTGGGAGTATTTTAAGAATAACAAAAAGGAATCTCACCTTTGCTTTTCCACATCCCCAATATTAATATCTGTTGGAAATTTGGGAACAGTATTAAACCTGTAAAACTAGAGTGCAGCTCTGAGTGGAAAAGGCAGGTAATGGGAACACTCACTGTAACCATTCAAAAGCAAAGGTTTAAATTTTCCCAATATATTATATCATATTCACATTCACATATATATCCCAATATAATGTATACATAGTCACATGTATCTTGGGAAAGACAATTCTGAAAATTTGAAATATATTTAGTGACTTTGTAAATATTTGTGAGATAATATCATAATGATAAAATATTGAATATTAAGTTAATTTTGTAAAGCCAGTATTTTCTTGGCATGGTGGTTTGAACACTTTTGGGTCCTCAACATTAAAAACATGGTGTTTTAAATTTTTGTATTGTTTTAAGAAAATTGTTTTCATTACATCATGATTGAAAATAAGTCATTTTAAGTAACTGAAGAGTAAAAATATTTTCATTTCATTTAAGGATCTTTTATTATATTTTGAGCAGATCAGAACCCTCCATTTTGAGAGAATAACACAGATGGGAATTTTCAACCAGAAAATGTACTGTTTGAAATTGTAAGATGGGTATTGGTCCAAGCTTGAATATTTCTCATTTCAAGTTAAATGTGTAAAACTAAAGACCAGTAAAAGATAATTCGCAGAAAATGACTAGTTAAATGACTATTAAATGACTAAATGACTATTAAAATTTTTCTCACTTACAAGATTGAATTGAGGATAAATTTAGCATACTACTGTAATAGCTAAAATTATCTTCTTTCTTAGAGCATAACTAAGTGTTCAGGGATTAGTAGTGACATGTTTTTAGCCATATTGTAAAATATATGGTGGAAAATATACAGAAGTGGTTTTTACCTGATACTAAAGAAAGAAGGAATATATTTTAAAATAGGAGTATTTTTAATAACTAAGAAAAAGTAGTCTCTTAGGTACCTGGTATACACTAGACGCTGGAAATACAGCTGTTAATACAGTGTAGATGTGGGCTCTGGTCTAATGGAGGTTACATCTGAGGGGGCACATACTTGTAATGCAGGACATAAAGTGGCACCAAGCGACTATACCTAAAACTGGGACAATGTTTCATTTGAGTTTTCTGGTATAGATTTAGATGTATTAAGTTATAATCTTCACCATATAATGCATTTATAATGTAGGGCAAATTAAAGTATTTAATACGTTTGAAATACACCAAGAGCTGGTTTGACCTGTTCTCTTTTATTGAATAATGTGCTGTCCTGAAGACATGTTGAAGTGAAGAGCCTATCTTTATGTGTGGGAACGACCATCATTTGATGGATGGTTTCCAGAGCTTCTGTCATAGTTCCTCTTACCCTGCACTCTGTTTGTGCGTGTTGCTCCATCCATCAGGATTGATCCAGCCTTGTGACCTGCGCTGACTAATAGGATAGCACAGAAGTAACTGTCTGAGATTTCAGGCCCAAGCCTTAAGAAGGGGAAGACAGACAGCTTTTGCTTCCTTGGTCTTTGAAGCCAGTCATCATGTATAAGGTCCAAATAGCCTACTGGCATGAGAGGCCACTTGGGAAGCTTCAGGCCATCTTGAATGTTTCAGCTCCAGCCAGGCAACTAGCTGAATGCCAAACAACTAACTGAATGCAGCTGCCTGATTGAGCTGAACAGACAGGGGCAGAAGAACCATCTAGCTGAGCTGTAGCCAACTCACAGAATCATGAGGTATAATTAATTGTTGTTTTAAACCTCTTAAGTTTGGGGTGGTTTTCTTATTCAGCAGCAGATGGCTGAAATACGTGATGTAGGGTGGAAATGAGTAGATACAGTTGTAGATTTCCACGTAGATGAAAGTCATTCTGTGTTGAGCTGTGCAGACTCGTGTCCTGAGTTGAGCTGAACTGATCTGTGAAGTTGCTGACAGCTCAGTGTGAGAGAGTTTTGGCAAAGTTGCTAAATTCATACGTGTGGTCATACCTACAGATGTGCCCCCCACTTGGCTTACAAGAATTCATCTTCATACAGCATTTCATTTAATACCCAGACTTGGGCTTACAAGGCATTTGTTAACATGATGACACATTTTGAGTTTGCTTGTCTTGCTAATGTTGAGCATTGCAAGATAAAAATCACCACGTGGTCATTTTTGTAGTTACATAGATGACATGTGTGCCTATAGAGCCTCCTCTCAGAGCACTCATGGTTTGCTAGGTGATAGCAGTTCTATTCTTGTGCGTAAGATTCTCTAAAATGCATTGTTACTAAATTATTTTGGTTTTATTGTTCTCTCTTTGTATATATTTTAAATAAAGGTTGATTTATGTAAATAGTACCTGGTCATATAGGTTTTGTCTATGGCCATAGTCTTAAAAGAAGGCACAGAATAGTCACAGAGGAATTTAATGAGGGCTGGAAAATAGAAAAGAAAATTGTCTTGATTTGTTGTGTTGTCATTGTTCACTTTAACTGTTACCATAATTGTGACTGGTTTAATGGGAGTTGCTACTGTTTTGGCATAAATCAGTTCTGATCTGGAGACTCAGGACCTGGCTGTAATGAATGGAAGTTATATCTTCAACTTAGGAGAGTTTCTCCTTGGAGGAACTGTCCTGTGGAGTCAGGGTGGATGGGATGGTTTTCTGGCTTCTGTCCTCAGGAATGCTTGTCTTTGTCTGCTCCTCTCTCAGTTCCAGGGTGGTTGCTGGCCTTCCGACATCATAAGCCATCAGTGGTGTCTAGAATCAGAAGAGATGATATACTCTGCTGTGTCTTTTTTTTTTTTTAAATACAATTTTTAATTGTGATAAAATGTACATAACAGAATTTATCTTATTTTAAGTGCTCAGTTCAGAAGTATTAAGGATATTCGTGCTGTTTGTATAGCCATCACCAGCATCCATCTCTAGAACTCCTTTTACCTTGCAGAACTGAGACTCTGATCCCATTAAGCAATAGCTCCCCATTCCCCTAGCTGCATTATTACTAATAGCTCAGCATTCCTCTCTCCCCCAGACCCTGTAACCACCATTGTACTTTCTGAATTTGACTTCTCATGGGCAGAGTAGGCTGCAGTCCATGGGGTCGCTAAGAGTCGGACACAACTGAGCGACTTCACTTTCACTTTTCACTTTCATGCATTGGAGAAGGAAATAGCAACCCACTCCAGTGTTCTTGCCTGGAGAATCCCAGGGACGGGGGAGCCTGGTGGGCTGCCGTCTATGGGGTCGCACAGAGTCGGACACGACTGAAGCGACTTAGCAGCCGCAGGTACTTCATATAAGTGGAATCATACATTGTCTATCTTTTTGTGACTGACTTATTTCACTTAGCTTGTGCTTAAGGTTCATCCATGTTGTAGCAGGTGTCGGAATTTCATTCTAAGGCTGAATAATATTCCATTGTATGTATATGCCGCATTTTGTATATGCATGCATCCATTGATGGATACTTGGTGTGCTTCCACCCTTTGGATGTTATGACTAATGCTTCTGTGAACGTGGATGTACAAATATCTGTTCACAATTTCTTCTCCATGTTGTCCCTCAGACTGCAAACATAAGGCTATTCTGTGATCTGAAGTAGGTGTTTTTACTGAGCTCTTTATCCAGATTTGTGTGCAGGCCAATGTAAACAGTGATTCAGGCAGTCGGCTTTGGTATCATGACATGGCCAGACATCAGATAGTTGAAACATCAGAAGGAGTTCAGAAGTGTCAGAAAAGGAACAAAAGGCTAATTCATCAGTGATTAATCATTCCTAAACTCAGTGCCTCGGCTTGACTGTGGTCAAACTGCACTTCTGGAATTCTGTAGGAGTTTGCCTAAAAGAAGGTTATTATTGTTATAAAAGCACCTAAAATTAAAAAAAATTGGCATTTACAGAGCTGCATGTGCAGAATCCTGTACTGCTGAGATCCCCAAGCTCCCAAACTGTTCAAAGTTTCCTGACCAGACAAATTAACAAATGTTATTTTACTGCAGTCTTGAAACCCAGGGCGATGTATTTGAGTGGTTGTGGTAGTGACTTCGCTACTGCTGGCTTGAAAGAAATACAGATGATCTCATCAGTTACCCGTAGCACAGAACAAACCACTCGAATTTTTGATTCAGCATCTATTTTTCTTGATGTTAAAATAAGTGTCCAGTGAACTAGACGTGGTCAGAAAAAATGACCACAGAGTAACTGTAGTAAGGGATTTCTGATGGCTCCTCCAGGCAGTAGGAGGTAAAAGAATGACACGCTCATCATGTATTCTTGTTTTTAAAGTTGTCACACGTGGAATTTCACCACATTAGAGTCAAAAGCATGGTCATGTGTTCTAAGCTGCTCATTGCAGATGAGAAAATTAACGCTCAGTGTGATTCCTGCCCAGAATTTGCTTTAATTCACATTTTATAATTTTAGCAACTTGAAGGAGAGTTGTAAGAATTGAAATTCATATAAATGGCATCGTTTATCAGACTTACAATGAGGTATATATAACTTTTTATTTTGGAGAAACCTAAAATGCTTGCATATTAAGTAAAAGTAAACTTTAACTGGTGCTTCCCTGGTAGCACAGTTGGTGAAGAATCGGCCTGTAGTGCAGGAGACCTGGGTTCGATCTTTGGGTTGGAAAGATCCTCTGGAGAAGGAAATGGCAACCCTCTGCAGTATTCTTGCCTGGAAAACCCTATGGACAGAGGAGCCTGGCGGGCTACAGTCCATGGGGTTGCAGGAGTCAGACACGACTTAGTGACTAAACCACTAGAAAGTGAAAGCAGTGACAGACATTAACTGGGGAATAAGAACACGGTTGATCAAATCCTGATCGTCCCCATCCTTTTCCTCATGTCCGTTTCCACAGTGAAATGGAAAGGTTGGTACAGAACCTGATTCCTAAATCTTTGAAAAACCTGAATCATCTTTGGAGCTTTTAAAAAATCCTCAAGCTCAAGTTCTGCCCTAACCTACTTGTTTGCCATCTTCCTTTAGAGAGCCCTGTTCTCTGACTCCCCGTGCTGTTGTAGGTACCTTTGAACTGCCCTTCCTTCCCACCTGACCCTGCGTTTCTTGCATCTGAAAGGGATCTCACTCATCCCTCCTCCCTTTCCAGACCCGGCATGGGCACTTGCTCTTCAGGGAAGCCTTCTCTGTGCCTCCCACCTGGACCCACGCCCACTCCACCCGTGGAGAACCACCTCGGTCCTGTGACCTTGGTCCTGGCTCAGTGCTTCATCTGTGGCTCCCCTTGTGCTCTGCTGTTGCAGGCGTGCTCTCAGCCAGCGTTCATGGAAGGACTGCTCTGTATAAAGCATCACGCTGGATGCCAGGGCAAGAGGAAAGTGATCACACATGGTCCCTGCTTGTCAGTTCCTTGAGCAAACTGTGTCTTACCTGTCACTGTCCCCAGGGCCTACCAAATCCATTGGCAAAGAGAAGGTGCTCAGTGAGTTTACTGACACGCATGACATGTGGAAGGCAGGCACCCACCTGCACGGTTAAAATCAAGAAGTGGAGGAACTAAAGTGAGGGCTGGCTTTCTCTGCAGGCCATTCTCACAGAGACACTGAGCTTCAGGAAAATCTGAGTCCCATCTCAGAGTACAGTTTATACTTTCCATGAATTGCCTGTCTGTAGTTGTTTCTTTTCTAAGTCAGCTTGTCATCTAAGTGTGATGTGTATATGGAAAAGTGTACTGTTCTTAAGCGTACAACTTGACAGATGTTCACATGGTGACCACACTTGTGCAACCAGCACCAAGATCGACACAGAACATTCCAGTCCCCCACAAACCTCTTTCATGTCCCCCTTGATTGTTATCTCACTCCCAAAGGCAATTGCAAAAGACTAATCATGCCTGTTTTTACGCTTGACAGGAGTGGAATCACTTGGTGTATTTTAGTTTGTGATTGGCTTGTTTCACTCAGCAGTACATTTGTAAGATTTACCCACATTCTCGTGTGTACAGTGTGTGGTTGCTTTTCACGCCTTTATGCTCATTCTGTTGTGGTTGGACTGTTTCTAGGTTTTGGCTAATATATAACTGCAACTTTGAACATTTCTTACATGTCCGTTCATTAACATGTCTGCATTTCTCACACATATAGACTAGATTGAAGATTGTGGGAATATTCAGGTTTAGTTCATATTGCATAGCATGTTTTTAACAGATTATACTAATTTATACTCTCACCAGCAGCAGACCTTCTGATAGCTGTGGAGCAAGGATGGTGCTGTGGAGCAAGGATGGTGCATTGTGGGTTTAATTTGCATTGCTGTTGACTGGCGATGCTGAGCATCTTGTCATTTTTCTGTTGGCCATATGTAAAGCATCTGTTCGTGCCTTTTGCCCATTTATCTCCTGGAATGTCGATCTCCAGTACTTGTAGACATTCTTTATATATTCTGGGTATAATCCTTTGTTGCATAAATATTTTACAGATATCTTCTTCCACTCAATGCTTACCTTTTCTCTTTCTGATGAGCAGAAATTTCTAATTTTCATGTAGACTGGTTTATGTTATTGCTTTTGTGTCTTGTTCAGTGGAAATCTGCCCACCCTGTGGCCATGGAAATGGGTTTTTTTTTTTTTTTTTTGTATTTTCTTCTTTTACCTTTCACAATTCAGTAATCTGTCTGAAATTGATTTTTGTGTATGGTTGGGTCAGAGGTCAGGACTGAATTTTTTTTCCAACTGTATAATTACTTTTAGTTTCTTAAGGGTACTGTCCAGCACATACATTAGTTTAATAAACATGTCAGTTATTTCCATCACTATATTTGTGCTATGGTAAAGTATCCTAGCTTTACCTTTTCACACTTAGCATTGATTCCATTAAATAACCAAATTCCTCACTTAGAATTATATTGGTCGGTCCTACAGGGAATACTTGACTTAAGTATGAATGATGTGCAGATAAGTCACTTCCACTTGTACATTTCTTCCAAATAACTTTTGAAAATAAAAGCTGTGGAGAATCTCTTTAAACAGGATGATACATTGTATGCAAATTCAGTTCAAATGATTAAAACACAATGAAAAGCTCTTTATTAATAGTTGTAATACCAAACATCATTTGGCAGTCACATTCCATTTTATCATTTGCCTTTATTATTGTTTATGGTATGTATATGTGTATATATATGTGTGATCATACAAAAGTTTTAAATTTTTATATAGCCTGATTTAATAATCCTTTTTCTCTATGTCTTCTGGCTTCAGTAACATGCTCTAAAAAGACCTTTTCCTCCCCCATGTATTAAAACTGTTATATCCTCCTCTTCTTTTTGCTTTGCAAGAGTCATCTTAGGTTTGTTTCCACTCTGAAATGCTGCCCGACTCTCCTACATACAAGTATGTGTTTTCATTGCAACTTGCAGTGTTGATACCTGACATGCACTGCGCTGTGTTACGCTGTTGTTGCTGTTCAGTCACTCAGTTGTGTCCAGCTCTGCGACCCCGTGGACTGTAGCGCTCCAGGCTTCCCTGGCCTTCGCTCTCTCCGGAGTTTGCTCAGAGACATGTCCATTGAGTCAATGATGCCATCTAACTTTCTGTGTTACAACTGCTTGTTTTCCTGTCTCTCTTGGCTCTAAGCTTCTTGAAAGATGGAGTTTGAGCTCATTTATTACTTACTGTAGCAGCAACCCCTGATTTATAGTAAATGTTCAGTATATCTTTAAATGGCTGGATGGAGATAAAAGAATATTGAATAATTTGATTATGGGTTAGAAGGAAAGTACATATCTACGCCAAATAAAGTGGCCCCATTTGGGATTTCTACAGAATAGATCTTTTTATAACTTTGGCAAGGTTAGTGAAATGTAAGTTTATTAAAATGTTTACTTTTAGAATAATGAGAAAGTTACTTTGAATTTTCAGGTGATCAGTGAAGGTACTCTTGAATTTGCTTTTTTCTTTAAATTGACAAAGCATTGCAAATTATTTAAAACATCTGTAATTCTGCAGTGATAGTGCTGTATAATATGTGGTTTATATTTGAGTTAAAAGTTTATTTTAAAATTGATTTAGAAATTTATCTACTTGAATAAAGTTAATAATTTGTAAAACCCTTCAAATAACAGAATACAGTATAAAGAATTTTTTATAGGAAGTATAATTATAGATTTTGATAGTTATATAAGTATATAACCTAAATACTATTTTAATAACATTAATTTGTTTCATGACCTAGCTTTGACTGAGTTCCTATTTCCGCTTATCCTAAAATAGTGGTTCTCTATCAGGGGCGATTTGTGCCCCTGTCCCCACCTCATCTCATTTCTGAAAACTTTGATTGTCCCAATTGAGCCAGTGGGGGAGAGGTATGTATGCTACTGGTATTTTGAGCCAGAGAATTCTTTTTTGATGTGGACTGTGTATTGTAAGGCTAGGATGCCTCTAAACATTCTACAGTGTACAGTCTCCAGCAAAAAAGAATTCTGTGCTCAAAATATCAGTAGTGCTAAGGCTTGAGAAATCCTGTTTTCAGGGGTTACCTACTTGCCATTGAAGTCTGTAGGGCTTTACAGTTGCTGAGTTACTGCAGGTAATTTGACTACTGCTGTCAAAAAGGAACTGCCAGAAAGATTAATTGTGGGTTCACCATAACAGTCTTGAAATAAACTATCCTGTATGACACACCAGAGAGAAGTTTCTCGTGTCTAATTCATGACCCTGTGCAGCCATAAGCTTATTGATGACCCCAGGACTGTCTTAAATTTTCTTTGGGGGCTTATGTGTGGCCTTTATGTCAGCTTAAAGGTAATTTAATGTTTCTGTACAATGCGATTTATCTCTAGCAAATCTTGAGGTCTCTTACAAGGAGCAACAGAAACAAGTAAGATTAAAATTTCCAAAATGCATCACTTTGCTGTTTTAGTTCTGATGTGCGTGGTAAGGTCTGTCTTAAGTGTTTATAAATTGTTTTGTTTTTCTTGCTTTGTAGAAAAAGAGAGAAACTTGGCATCTTCATAATAGCCAAGTGAATTGCTGTCCCTGGCAGCTAAATTCAGTTCATCTTTTTTAGTACAAAGAGCATAGTGTTGGCTTATACATTTTTGGATGGGCAGTTATAGTCCTTTTCAGCTTTAGTGGCACAGGGCTGTTTGGCGCATCCCTTGCTCCTGGACTGCACCCTGGTGTGGTTGGAACTAAGCTGTTACAGAGAGGCACATGCACAGAAGTGTTTGTTGTTTTTCTTGCCTAGTATGCTACCTTGGTGTTGATGCGAGAATAAAACCAGTCCTCAGCCTTCCTTCCCCCATGCCTCCAGGACTCCCTAGCACGGCTCAGGTCTTCTTTCCTTATTAGATTTATACATCTTCTCCTGGGTCTCATATCTTCCTTCTGAAGAAAATAAGGCAACTGTAAGATTTTTACACTTGACCCTTTTCTTTCAGAAGCCTTCTTGTCTGAATAAGTGGCAGTAGCTAAAGGGAAGCAGCCTTGAGGAGTGTAATTATCTTAGATAGACAGCAGTGAGGTGACAGTGACAGCGGTAAGAGGCAGAGGAAGCCCAGTGTCCACTGCTGGAGGGCCTTCCCAGCAGTCACCCACTGTCTTGGAATTATTTGAGGATGGTTTATGTTGTGTGAGAACTGTTTTGCTAGGAAATCCATGGTCTCTCCCACAGTTCTCTTAGATCCACCTTTCTTTGCTTGGTCTTCAGGGGTTCCCTTTTCTTCCTGTTTCTTCACCGTCTGCCTGTAGACATACCTTTGCCCCCATTTTTCTATTATGTTTGTCCTATGCAGAGAAATCCACTGCACTCAAATGTCTGCCATGCCCATACCTCTCTTCTGATGGAAATTCTCTTCCTATAGTGTCTGCCCAAGGAAATGGAGTCTTTGAGTTTAGGTTACAATGCTTAGCTCCATGTAACTCTGTTAATTGAACTAAGCATGGGTGCTTAGTCATTCAGTTGTGTCTGACTATTTGCGATCCCATGGACTGTAGCCCACCAGGCTCCTTTCCATGGGGATGCTCCAGGCAAGAATACTGGAGTGGGTAGCCATTTCCACTCCAGTGGGTTAAGCATGAGTGCCTAACCCAAAGGTGGTCAGTCTAGGGTAAAGTGGTAGTAATATTATGTAAGATATGTATTTTGTAATATTAAAGCTTTGCCTACTGAATAGTGGATGACTAAACCATTCAGATCTGCTCTTTTAAGGAAGTTTGAATTAAGACAGTAGGAAGGATCAATAGTTAGTGGGAGTAGACGTAGAGAATAGTAACATAGAGAACAGTAACAAAGGCTCAGAGTTAGATTAGGGCTTTGTAAGCACAGGTCTGTAAAGTTTGAATTATAGGCAGACCTTTTACACATGCACATTTATCTTGAGAATAGAGTTCATGGATTTCTTTCATCTGGTTTTCAAAGGGGCCTGTGAATCAAAAGATAGCAAGATGAGAGAAGAGAGAGGAGGTGGGGAGAATAGAAGCTGAGACAGAGAATGGCAGATGAAAACACAGATTGGGGTTTCCTGCTGCCGAAGGCACGTGGATGGCCTTTTGTTAGACCTACTTGCCAAATCTTGAATTACAATCTGTTATCCACAAGGCCTTCATCTAGCCTAGGTTTCCTTCTCTCCCTGGATAGCCTGGAATTCTCTGGAGCCTGACCCTAGGTGGGTAACATTTCTGCCTTCATTCTCTTATGTTACTCCCTGAAATGCTCTGTTTCCCTCTACCATTAGTACTAGCCACTTAGTGGATCACTTGAGTGAATTCCTTTGTTTCTTTAACCTAAAGAACCAAACGAATAAGCTTGTCTGTCAACAGCATGGATGTGTTAGAAAAGGCAGCAGTTGTGCCAGTGCCCTAGGTATCCCCATTGTTAATAATGAGCAGGACCTTTGTAGGCATGTTCACGTAAGTGAACCACTCACCCATCCAAGGTTGAGATGGAGAATAAGGGGAGAAAGAGCTGGTCAAGTATTCTGTATAAACAGCACTCAATAAAATTCCGTAAGGAGTTTTTACTCTATCCAGCCAGTGAAACATTTTATCTTCTGTTTCCAAGACCTTGTCCTTAGGGATGTGATAGAGGGTTCAAAGAGTGGTTGATTAACCATGTTTGTGTCTGGGCTTGATGTTGTTATTTAGTGAGATAAATGCTACACAGAAAACATTGACTCAAAAATTAATGTGAACAGATGGAAGAGAATATTATGTTATCTGAAGTTTTAATGTATTGAAACAGATTGCTGGAGTTGAGAATTTTCTTCCCTGAGAATTCTGAGAAACAGTGATGGCAGACGTCTTTGTGGTCATGAAAGAGATACATGGCTTTCATACCTTAGAGACACAGAGAGGGTCATCTCAGGTCTTTTGGCCTAAATCTATGAAAACTGAGACCAAGATGGCGGTGATAATGAGTTTATAGTTTTTCCTAGGAAATGTAATAGTTGCTTTTGTAACTTGGAACTACCCAAGTTTAACGTGTGTTTAATTTTTACAGAGTTTTGCTGCTTTTTATCGCGTATTTGGCTAGACAAAGTTTTGAACTTGTTTTTCAAACCAGATTATGATAAAGGATTGAAGGGAAGGGGTATCAGACAGAAAATGTGTGTTTTCTTTTTTCACTAATTCCCCAATAAAGCTTTTAATTCTTTTCATTAATAATTCTATTACAGGACAAATAGTTCAAGCAGTAAAAATCAGAAATGTATAACTCATTTAAACTAACTAGCTGCGTTTCTTTGAATTTCAAGGTGAGAAAAGTTTTGAGTGCTACTCGGCCACCTTGATGGGTCAGAAATGATAAATACTCAGAAGCAGACTTAGGAAAATAAGAATTTTTTTTTTTTTTTAATAAGATCCATTTCTGGAACTTCCCTGGCAGTTCAATGGGTAAGACTTCGTCTTCAAAAGTAGGGGGTGTGGGTTCAGTCCCTGGTGGGAGCTAAGATCCCACATGCCTTGTGGCTAAAAAAGTAGAACATAAACAACAGAGGCAATCTTATAACAAGTTCAGTAAAGACTTTAAAAATGGTCCCTGTTTAAAAAAAGGCAACTTTAAAAAGTTTGTTTCTTCTCTCTTGTTATCATTTATTGGTTTTTTGGGGATTTTTTTGTTTGTTTACTTTTTAATTCTCTTTCCATCAGTTTTCGATGAACCGTGGAAAAATCAGAGTGCCCTAGGACTGTTTGTTTGTATGCCTCTGGTTTTATCATGGAGTTACAGACTGTAGTCACCTATCCTAGTAAGAATTTAGAGTAAGGCTCCTAGAGGGGAAATTTCTGTCCTGTCCATGTTTAAGGTCTCATATTCCAGTAGAGCACCTTGTAGTTGCATTGCTCCTGGCTCTTAAGGAAAACATCATGAAAATGGTAAAAATATTCTCTTACTTTTGGATACTGAATCTTAGAAGAAGAATCTAGAGAGATAAGTATTCTTATTGTTTTCGTTCAGATTAAACCTAATAAACTAATTCCCAGAGGCTTTGCTAAATTCTTTGTTGGAGTCAGCTTAGTAGGATTGGTGAGTGAATCTTAGATGAGAGTCTGGCAAATAGTTCTACTTGTGTTCTGAGCATGGGGAGTGATAGTTTTGTTAACCCAGGGCTCTGCTTTGGAAACCCTGCCATTTCCAGACATGGCCTGAGGCCCTCAATTAGTATTCTAAGTGAGACGTTAAAAGCAGAGGGCTCAGTTCTGTTATTGTATTATAGTTATTGGTCCAGTGGTAGACTTTCTTTTTATTTATTTAACCATTTTTGGGAAATATTTTTGAGCTTTCAGAAAAGTTGTAAGAATAAGAATGATACAAAGAGAAAGTATATACCCTTCACTCAGATTTACCTCCTTGTCTCCCCTACACCCTTGTACATACATAGATACGTGTGTGTGTTTATACATGTACACACACATTTTTTAAAGCTGTTTGAAGGTAAATTGGTTATGCTGTGTGATTCTTTACTTTGCTTATTATATGCCAGGTACATTTTATAAATAAGTGTTCTGTAATTGTTAGCTCAGATAATACAATTCTAGACATAGGTGTTATTTTTTTCCCCATTTATGGATAAGACTGTAACTAACCTACAACTAGTTACTGTTAGAGGATTTGCCTTCAGCTAGATTGAGGCTAAAACTGTGTTGTATTGCTTCTCTTGGAGGATGTTTCCAGTGTGAAGACTTTCATGTAGGTTTTAAAAGCACTCTTGATCTCACAGGCCGTTTAAGTACAGATTTCATCTATTCTAAAATATGCATTTTCTTTTCTCTTTTTCACCTTAGAAAAACCTGGATGTGTATCTTACAATGGATAATGATGTTGTTGACATTATAAATGTGTGTGTGCACACTTGGTTGTTACTTTTGGGGTATGCGTCTTGACACTGAGTCAGAGGTAGCTTCTGTGTGTGTGGGTATATGTGTTTTCTGTTTCCCACTTGAAAGGGAAAATGATATTCTAGGTTACCAGCTCCAAGGCGTGGAGGAGCTATTGTATTTTATTTAATATTGTAGACTTGCTTAAAGATCAGACATGCTGAGTCTTTACAAGTAAAATGTATAAATATTTCTGAAAGGCAACTGAAACCTCCAGAGCTGTTTGGATTTGTATCACTTGTGGTGTGAGAATTATTAGAATTGATTGGGTGGAATAATTTGTGCAGTTGCAGAATTACCTTGCTTTGAGATGACTATTTTCTTCTTTCTGTTCTGCCCTTTCCCTATTCTATTCCTTTTTTTCCCCCCATTTTTAAAATTATACTTCTTGTAGAAGAGGAAATAAATAAGGGGAATATTAAAAATAAAAATTGCCTACAACTCTGTCACCCAGGACTAATCACTGTTGACATTTTGCTGTATTTTGTAAATATACATGCATTTCTTTCTTCCTCACAGTTGTTATGATGTATGCAGTACTCTTTTCTACCTTCTTATACTTGTTCATGAGTATTTTCCTATTGTTCTTAAGTGTTCATATCCCTTGGATTTTAAGTGGCTTTAAATGTTCTAATAATGTGCCATAATTTTTCGAGCTCTTACTGTATGTTTAAGTTCTTTTAATTCTTTTTATAAATATAACAAAGAATAAATATAAATATTTAATATTGAGTTTATAAATATAAACTCAACATCTTTTTGTATATTTCTTTTTGAGACATTGTCACAAAATTTGTTCTTTTGAGCATTCATGCTGTACATAAGGAATTCACCCATTTCGTGTGTCTCTTCATTTGGGACATTTTCTTCCAGGAAGAGTAGTGAAGTGACGTGAAATGAAGTGAAAGTTGCTCAGTTGTGTCCGACTCTTTGCCACCCAACTCTTTGCGACCCCATGGACTGTATCCCGCCAGAATCCTCTGTCCATGGAATTCTCCAGGCAAGAATACTGGAGTGGGTAGCCATTCCCTTCTCCAGGGGATCTTCCCAGCCTGGGGATTGAACCTGGGTCTCCTGCATTGCAGGCAGATTCTATACTGTCTGAGCTGTTAGGGAAGGATGAGTAGAGGGACATCATATACTAGAAGCTACTGAAAATTAGATCAGGAAACACATGCAGGAATATAACAGGAAACATCTTGTTTTAGGAAAAACAACCCAGTTGATTTTCCTTTTTTCTTTATCGCCTAAAATGTTACACTAACAAGTCTCTTGGCTGCCTTTAGTTCTTATAAACTGATGAAATATAAGTTTATTTCTGTTTGTACAGTGTTTTAGATTTATTTAGGTACTGATAGATGTATCCTGCCTTTTAGGAGTCAGCAGTACTGTTCTCTGGTGGCGGTTTTAATTTTAAGCTGAAGTACTAAAAGGTTGCTTCTGTTCTTTTAGTACTTCCCAGCCTTAGTTTGCGAGTTCTCAAGAGGATTATAAGGAAAGTGGAATAACTCAGTGATGTCAGTCCCCTTTGTAATAAGGGAAATAAAAGTTCTCTTTTTAATTTTATTTCTCTTAAGAGGACAGTTTAACAGGAAAAAATGAGGGATACTGCAAACAATATAAAGATAGATAGTTGTCTTTTGCCATTTTTGTTCTTTTTTGTTTTTCCCCCTTCTTTAGCTTTATTTTTTTAGGCCATATACAGTGCAACAGTGGCTCTGTCCTGACTTTATTCCACTTTTTTAACACCTAAGTAGGGTCACCTAATCTTTCTGTAGATAAACCTTTTCAACTTTCACCTTCAGCTCCCAAAGCAGAAGAATCCTGGAACTGTGCTGTGGTGGGTCAGCATTGTATCCAGGTTTAATTGCTGGGACTGTCTTTTGTGCCTCTCTGTGCAGTGCCTTGAATCTGATCCATTTGTGTTCAGTTTATCTGTTGATGCCCTTCCATTCCTTCCATAAAACTCATCCAGTGCCATGGCAGTCTGAATGCTTATGGCTGGTAAGCTTCAATTTAATATATGCATGAATATATGCATGCATATCTGTTTTTGTCAGTTTTTTATGCCTATTTTACTAGTTATGGTAATGATGCAGTTTATTTCAAAGTAAACTGGTGCAAGATGCTTTAGTTATTTGCATTAAGCTTAATTTGAATGATGTAGATAGACTCAAAGCTGAGTCATAAAAAATTGCTGCTGCATTTGTTGTGGATGAGATAAATAAAAGCACTTAGGGTTTAAAAAAAAAAAAAGCCCGTAATAATCTGGAAAGATTCTACACTTTGCTAAGAATAAGTGCTCAGTGCACTTTAAAGACTAGTAACCGAAAGTCCCAGTGATGCATCCTCAGAGAAGAGGCTTGGTCCTAAATCTGAGAATGGCTAATGAATGTACAGTTACTTATTTTAGCTGTTAAAGGTATGTATGTTTGTACACATATATAGTGTAATGGGCATTTTTAATTGATGCACCACTACTAATCCTCTTTACTTTGGATAAGATCCCTTTTGCTATTAAGTATTCTGTAATATTCAGAAAACTCAACATTCAGAAAACGAAGATCATGGCATCCAGTCCCACCACTTCATGGGAAATAGATGGGAAAACAGTGGAAACAGTGTCAGACTTTATTTTTCTGGGCTCCAAAATCACTACAGATGGTGACTGCAGCCATGAAATTAAAAGACGCTTACTCCTTGGAAGGAAAGTTATGACCACCCTAGATAGCATATTGAAAAGCAGAGACATTACTTTGCCAACAAAGGTTCGTCTAGTCAAGGCTATGGTTTTTCCAGTGGTCATGTATGGATGTGAGAGTTGGACTGTGAAGAAAGCTGAGCACTGAAGAATTGATACTTTTGAACTGTGCTGTTGGAGAAGACTCTGGAGAGTCCCTTCAACTGCAAGGAGATCCAACCAGTCCATTCTGAAGGAGGTCAGCCCTGGGATTTCTTTGGAAGGAATGATGCTAAAGCTGAAACTCCAGTACTTTGGCTACCTCATGCAAAGAGTTGACTCATTGGAAAGGACTCTGATGCTGGGAGGGATTGGGGGCGGGAGGAGAAGGGGATGACAGAGGATGAGATGGCTGGATGGCATCACTGACTCGATGGCCATGAGTCTGAGTGAACTCCTGGAGTTGGTGATGGACAGGGAGGCCTGGCGTGCTGCAATTCATGGAGTCGCAAAGAGTTGGACACGACTGAGCGACTGATCTGATCTGATTCTATAATATTTATAGACTTTTTTATCTGTATAAATATATCTTTGCTGGAAGATACTCAAATTGTGACTAAGTAGATCTAACAAATAAATATTGCTATATAGCTACATACAAGCCTTCAGTCTTGGTGTATTAGTAGAATTTGAGAGTCACTGAGTGTGGTTTTCTGCTTACCTCTCCATAGTTGCCACTCAAGTGTTACATCAAAGCCTTATTAAATTTGCCTCACTCTTTCAGTCCTCCTAGACCCTGGAATTTTGCTCTTGAACCTTAATCTGTGTTAGTGTCTGTTACTGAAGGCAGGTTCTATGGTTACCTGCCTCCTTGCTCTTTTTAGTTCTCTGGCACCTTCTCTGAATGACTTGCTCAGGTTCATCTCTGTAGGTTCCATCTCTGGCCAGCCATAATCTGGACTCTGTCACAAATCAAACTCTGGTTCTGATGATGGCTTTTCAAAAACCAATGTTCTACATGTTCAGTTTTTGAAACATGAATGTCTTACATCTTTCTTAACATCCTTCAATTCATAATAATAGGACTTTTTTTTTTTGAAAGAAACGTTTTTATGCCTCAGTAGCATATTATACATGTTGAAAAATGAACCAAAGGGTGGAGCCCCTATGGAAATCACAAGGTAAACACACCCATGATCCTTATTGTCTACTGGAAATTGAAATTTCTCTGCCTGGCAGTCATTCTGTACAGGACTAAGCTGTAAATCTTGTAGGTTTACAGGCCATGTGGTCTGCCGTCGTAGTGAAAGCAGCCGTGGAAGATATTTCAACAGATGGGCATGGCTGGGCTCCAGTGAAACTTTAGTTATGGACTCTGAGATTTAAATGTCATATAATTTTCACATGTCATAAGCTATTACTCTCCTTTTGATTTATTTGAAACCATTAAAAAAATGTAAAAACCGTTCTTAGGTCGTGGGCTGGTTGTGGAAAAGCAGCAGACCAGATCCGGCACATTGCTGTAGTTTGCTGACTTCTACTCTGCAGATGCCATTAACCTTCAGCTCACTCCCTGCGGAAACAGCCTGTATTCCTCTAAGGTGGCATCACCATCATCATCATCATCATATAGCACATTAGAGCCATTCTTCTCCAATGAGGAAACCCAACTATCAGAACAACTCGCTGTGTGAAGTTCAGTGATTAAATGGCCCTGTGTCTCTAGAATACACCTACTGACTTGGGATACAAATTTTAAAATGAATTTTTATCTACATAAATTGAAACGTATATAACTCTATGAGGTAATAAACCAAGACTTACTTCATAGTGGTTTACAGACTAAACGTAATGGTGATGGTTTGATTACCTTTACTTTTCCTTTCTTTTTTTTTAATTTAGGACAATTTAAAAATTGTTTAAAGTTTAAATGAGTATAGTTTGTCAGGCATGAAATAACTCTGAGTGCTTTATAGTATTGTTCAGTTCAGTTCAGTTCAGTCGCTCAGTCGTGTCCATCTCTTTGCGACTCCATGAATCGCAGCACGCCAGGCCTCCCTGTCCATCACCAACTCCCAGAGTTCACCCAGGCTCACGTCCATTGAGTCAGTGATGCCATCCAGCCATCTCATCCTCTGTCGTCCCCTTCTCCTCCCGCCCCCAATCCCTCCCAGCATCAGAGTCTTCCAATGAGTCAACTCTTCGCATGAGGTGGCCAAAGTACTGGAGTTTCAGCTTTAGCATCATTCCTTCCAAAGAAATCCCAGGGCTGACCTCCTTCAGAATGGACTGGTTGGATCTCCTTGCAGTCCAAGGGACTCTCAAAAGTCTTCTCCAACACCACAGTTGAAAAGTATCAATTCTTCGGCGCTCAGCCTTCTTCACAGTCCAACTCTCACATCCATACATGACCACTGGAAAAACCATAGCCTTGACTAGACGAACCTTTGTTGGCAAAATAATGTCTCTGCTTTTGAATATGCTATCTAGGGTGGTCACAACTTTCCTTCCAAGGAGTAAGCGTCTTTTAATTTCATGGCTGCAGTTACCATCTGTAGTGATTTTGGAGCCCAGAAAAATAAAGTCTGACACTGTTTCCACTGTTTCCCCATCTATTTCCCATGAAGTGGTGAGACCAGATGCCATGATCTTCGTTTTCTGAATGTTGAGCTTTAAGTCAACTTTTTCACTCTCCTCTTTCACTTTCATCAAGAGGCTTTTGAGTTCCTCTTCACTTTCTGCCATAAGGGTGGTGTCATCTGCATATCTGAGGTTATTGATATTTCTCCCGGCAATCTTGATTCCAGCTTGTGCTTCTTCCAGTCCAGCATTTTTCATGATGTACTCTGCATATAAGTTAAATAAGCAGGGTGACAATATACAGCCTTGACGTACTCCTTTTCCTATTTGGAACCAGTCTGTTGTTCCATGTCCAGTTCTAACTGTTGCTTCCTGAACTGCATGCAAATTTCTCAAGAGGCAGGTCAGGTGGTCTGGTATTCCCATCTCTTTCACAATTTTCCACAGTTTATTGTGATCCACACAGTCAAAGGCTTTGGCATAGTCAATAAAGCAGAAATAGATGTTTTTCTGGAAGTCTCTTGCTTTTTCCATGATCCAGTGGATGTTGGCAATTTGATCTCTGGTTCCTCTGCCTTTTCTAAAACCAGCTTGAACATCAGGAAGTTCACGGTTCACATATTGCTGAAGCCTGGCTTGGAGAATTTTGAGTATTGCTTTACTAGCATGTGAGAAGAGTGCAATTGTGCGGTAGTTTGAGCATTCTTTGGCATTGCCTTTCTTTGGGATTGGAATGAAAACTGACCTTTTCCAGTCCTGTGGCCATTGCCGAGTTTTCCAAATTTGCTGGCATATTGAGTGCAGCACTTTCACAGCATCATCTTTTAGGATTTGAAATAGCTCAACTGGAATTCCATCACCTCCGCTAGCTTTGTTCGTAGTGATGCTTCCTAAGGCCCACTTGACTTCACATTCCAGGATGTCTGGCTCTAGGTCAGTGATCACACCATCATGATTATCTGGGTCGTGAAGATCTTTTCTGTACAGTTCTTCTGTGTTTTCTTGCCACCTCTTTTTAATATCTTCTGCTTCTGTTAGATCCATGCCATTTCTGTCCTTTATTGAGTCTATCTTTGCATGAAATAGTCCCTTGGTATCTCTGATTTTCTTGAAGAGATCTCTAGTCTTTCCCATTCTGTTGTTTTCCTCTATTTTTTTGCATTGTTAAGAGCTGTGTATTGTCACTGTGGCTCAGCTGGTAAAGAATCTGCCTGCAATGCAGGAGACCTGGGTTTGATTCCTGGGTTGGGAGATCCCCTGGAGAAGGGAAAGGCTACCCACTCCAGTATTCTGGCCTGAAGAATTCTATGGACTGTATAGTCCATGGGGTCGCAAAGAGTTGGACACGACTGAGCGACTTTCACTGAAACTGATTGTCACCCACGTGGTGGTATCTTGAAAGAAGCAAATATTTAATTCAGCCAGCATCCACCAGGGCATGTGGTGTTCCTGTGTGCTCATTTGTGTCCGACTCTTTGTGACTCCCTGGACTTGTAGCCCGCCAGGCTCCTCTGTCCATGGAATCTTCCAGGCAAGAATACTGGAGTGGGTTGCCATTTCCTCCCCCAGGGAATCTTCCTGACCCAGGGATTGAACTCACATCTCTTGTGTCTCCTGCATTGGCAGGTAGATTTTTTACCATTGAACCACCTACGAAGCCAGCATTCACTAGATCTGCTAGTAAATGAGGCACTTTGAGAACCTGTTCTGCTGCTGCTGCTGAATGAGACATAGGTCCTGTCTGCAAGGAGCCCTTGGACAGGCTAAACATTACAGAACTATCCTGTAAGATCAAATGTGGTAACTTCTAGAAGAATGGAAATGTGGGCGCACAGATGCATGGTAGTGAGAAGTATGTATTTTATTAAATATGATTTCCCCCCCAAATTTTGAAAATTCTAAACCTACACAAAAGTTGAAAGAATAGTACAATAAACACACACACACCTTCAACTAGAGTCAACTATTAACATCTTAGCACGTTTTAACTCTCTGTATGCATGCATATATAGTTTCATGTATGTTTGTGTTTTTTTTCCCTAAACCATTTGAAATAAAGCTTCAGACATTGATATTTCACTCTAAAGTACTTCAGCATGGATCTCCTCAGAACAAGGATATGCTCATACTTAACTATGATAAAATACCATTATCATGCTCAAGAAAGTTAATATTTCTAAAATAATGCAATCCAATATATAGTCAGTATTCAGAGTTCCCAGTTATCTCAGTAATGTTTTTCATTTTTTTTTCCCTCAGTCTGAGATCTTTTCAAAGTTTATATATTCCATTTAGTTTTGGGGTTGTAAAAGTATCATTTAGTCTAGAACTATAACTTTGCTTTATTTGCTTTCACAACATTACTTTTGAGGCGTTTAATGACTCATGATTTGATTTTATCTCATTTTTTTTTTCATAATTGTATTCAGGTAGAACATTTTTGGTCAGAATAGTACCCAGGTGATGCTGGGCAGTCTCAGGATATCACGTCCAGAGTCTGTTGAAGTCAGTTTGTTCCATTATGGGTGATGGTTCAGGTGGACTCGACCAGGTTGCTCCACTGTAGAGCTGGTGTTTTTCCCTTTGTAATTAGTAAGTAATCTGTGGGGTCATCCTTTGAGACTGTGAATAATTGTTCCGCCAACCTTTTACCCTGTGGTAGAATTTTTTCTTTTTCACAGTTTCATCTGAACATTAGGACTGTAAAAACATGTTTCATAACCCCAATTGTTTGCAGATATTTAAAATTTAATTATGTATGCATTCCTTTAATGAAATGTTGTTGAAAGTTGGACTACAAATATATTTTCTTATTGAATTTAAACATTAATTACCATTTCATCAGAAGAAAGCAGAGTTAAGATCAAGCTCCCAAAGATGGAAAAGCTGAGTTCAAATCTTGGTTTCATGCCTTATTATATGTACAGACTTTCTAAGCCTCAGTGTCTTTTATCTGCAAAATAAAGGGGATAATCACCACTCCTTAATAATATTAATTTATTTAATTAGAGACATCATTTTTACTAAAAATAGGTGACTTCGGCTTATTGAAAGAAAAAAATTGAACATTATTTAGTTCTTTATTTGAATTCTATCTGAAAATATGAATTTTCTTTATTGCTCCCAATACATTTGATTAATTCTGGTTTTTTGATGTTTTTATACACCCTTCAGTTAAGGCTAGATATTTGCTTAAAGTGCTTTGGAAAGCTTACGTTTCATTCTGCTTGTGTGATCCTTTGTAGTCATCTGGCAAATTCTTCATGCTGTTGTTACAAGAAGGAGACTCAGATTCTCATAGATTGTACTATTTCCCAAGACTAAAGTTAGGTAACTGGATGAAGGCTTAGTTTATGTAATGATAGATTTCCAAATCCATTGCTCAGAAACACACAGTGAAGATTGAGGATAGTTAAAGTTCCTTTAATAAACAGTCTACATGAAGATAAAATGAAGTTAGCAAGCATGGAAACTGTCATAAACTATTACAGCTGTGTTGGAAATTCTGGAACCAAGTTAAATTGACTCCCACTGGCCAAAATATGAACAATTTGAGCATCAAAAAGGATAACTGTAGTGAACTAAAACGCATTAAATATCTTTAGACCTATGAGCTCGTAATGATACTGAAGAGTCAAGTTGCTGGAGTTTGTGCTACGTACCACATTGTAGCACTTAGCTGCTACATCACCAGAAGCCTGTAGATAGCTTGTAGACCAGTAGCTTCCACCCATACTCAGTGCTCCACACTTTTAGGCTCAAAACCATAGAGACACCATAGTTTCAGGCTCTGCATAATAGTAACTTCTCAAAATTATACTTTCCTACACCAGAAAGTTGTGGATTTCAACTTCAATCTTATTTATATTATTTCTAGAGAGTTGTGATGTAGTAAGCTGACAAGGTAATTATGATGTTTTGACTTATCCAAACTCTTATTGGGTGGAAAGGTAGTAATTGCTTGCTTAAAATTTTAAGATAATATACTTTTTGTGTAGGTCAAAGACAGTACTGTTATAGAAGAACTTTATTTTAATGGTGTAGCTGTTGAAAACTTCCTTTTGTATATTTAAATTTTTAAAATACATATGTTTAAAAAAAGGCTGAGGCTGAAAAATTGATGCATTCAAGCTGTGGTGTTGGAGAAGACTTTTGAGAGTCCCTTGGACTGCAAGGAGATCAAACCAGTCAACCCTAAAGGAAATCAACTCTGAATATTCATTGGAAGGGCTGATGCTGAAACTCCAGTATTTTGGCAACATGATGCGAAGAGCTGACTCATTGGAAAAGACCCTGATGCTGGGAAAGATTGAAGACAGGAGGAAAAGGGAATGACAGAGGATGAGATGGTTGGATGGCATCACCAATTCAATGGACAAGAGTTTGAGCAAGCTCAGGGAGATGGTGATGGACAGGGAAGCCTGGTGTGCTGCAGTGCATGCCGTCGCAAAGAGTGGGACACAACTGAGCAACTGAGCAACAACATTTAAAAATTAAGTCCAAAGTAGAACTTTAAAACCATGCATAAATATATTAAAAATCCTTATGTCATAAAGATTTTTTGTGTTTGGTGCATGTGTGGTTTTGTAATGGGCTGAAAATAGATAAAACTATGACATTTACAAAGACATTGATGTTACTATGCTCCTAAGGATCTTTGTAATTCAAAATTCTATTCTAACAACATTAATTGGGCTTGGATCAATAGTGGTATTTTAAGGTGGACGTCTTAGACGGAATGAAGAAGTGAGGTTTCTCAAGTTGTCATCCAGGATGATTTGGTGTTTGTAAGACAGTAAATTTTTCTCAATAATTTATCTAAAATTCTGTGAGTGGACTTGATTTGCTCACCCTGTAAATAACTGTGTTTAAATTTAAAGTGATTTGTCCTTCATAATTGCATAACTGATCATTTAGAAAGGAAGTAATGTGTTAGATATCTTTTTGGCGTGCTGAAGTGTAGACCCTGCACAAAACTGTTCTACTAACCTTCTGCCAAGCCCTTTCTTGCAGGCACACACAGGATACTGCTGACATTCAAGGGGTAAGATGTAAATTCTACCAGGACTCCTACTGCTACATAGTTGAGAGGGAAAAGGTTATCCTTAACTTGAAGCATTTAAGTCATTTGTGATGAATTTTCCATCAGGCAGAAAAAAAGGAATGATTACCAAAGATCACACCCCTGGGATAAATATAAGGTTATAGCTAACTTCTTATTTCCCTCAGGGGTGTAATTAAACAGACTTTTACGATTAAGGGTTTTAGGCATTGAAAAATGTTTACTGGCAAAAAATAATAGCGCCAGTTAGAGACATGATCAATCAGACACAGCTTACTGACTTTATTAAAGCTGTGGATTTGCTGTGAACTGTTTTTGAGCATTTGGTTGACTCGGTATATCAATTTAAAAAAGAATATCAGGGATAAAAGCCAATAAAAGGTGTTTTAGAAGGTCCGGATCCAAAATAATTTTAATTAGGCAAATTTTCATAAAGGGGTATATAGGATGTTGCTGACACATGTGAGGTATTCATACTTATGTCTGGTTTTAGCTTGGGAATTTTAACATAAAAGAGTTTGAGTTTCTAATCTTGGCTTGACCAGTAATTAACCTTAAATTGCTAGAATTACCACACATTTTAATATGATAATGAAACTGGATATTGACTAAGGAGTATATTGACTAAGGCTCTTCTGGTTTTCAAATGGTCTGATTCTCTATTTTTAAGAAATATAATTTGACACAGTTTAATTTAATTCAGTAAATATTCAATAAGTATTCTTTGAGAACTCAGTCCATTGAGGGAATTCTGCCAAGGCACAAGGCATGCAAAGAAATGATGTACTTCCAGCTGTTGGGCAACTCCCATGTTGAGATGGTGAGAGGTAGAGGAGTGGTGGTCCAAAGTGTGAGAAGCACAGCATGTGAGCAGACAGCTCAAGGAGATCGTATGGAGTTGTAGGGTGGATTTCTCTAGAAATCCAAAAGACCCCAACCCTGACCCTCCTAATCTAAATAAGATTTCCTCTTGTGCTATTTCAGGTTGCTTTTTCTTCACAGTATTTGCCATACTCTTTAATGATGTTTCCCTATGATGATTTCCTTGAAGTCCTCTCCCCTTGTAGACTCAATGGTCCCTGAGAACTAAAATGTTACTGTTGAACTGGCAATGTTACTGTGTGCTGTGGCATGCCCACGACCTAAACATGCAGCCTGGTGTGGATGGCATTTCATAATTACCTGCTGACTGTAGGAATGAGAGCTCAGTTGGTGGTGAGGTCAAGCAGAGGCCAAGGAAAGCTTGGTAAGGAAGGAGTAGGCAGCATTTAGGTTTGGCCTCAAACGTGCACTAGGCATGTAGACCAGATGGGAAGTCACACCAGGCAAAACAGCCTGTGCCTAGATGCGAGTCCCCCGGTACGAGTATGCGGGGCAAGAGAGTAGGCTGACAGCAGGCTTTGTACTTACTGTACACGCAAGATCCCTGATGTCTGTAAACCAGGGAGCGTTCACAAGAAGTCTGTGAATCCATATGCACAGTGTGGGTACAGATTGATAAACATGTGAGTGTGGTGCTAATTTTCTACAAACGTATGTAGGTTCTGTTGTGATTAGTAAAATCCAAACTCATTTAAAAGTGAATGAATTTGTAATGGATTTTTATTTTGTATAATTTCTCATCAAGTGAAACTAAAATTATGTTATCTTATAAAGGTCTATGAATTTTTTGTTTGTTTACTTGCTTTAAAAGGATCATCCTACTTCCCTGTAGATTTGGAGAGCCAGTAAAGGGTTTTAAAAATAGAGAATGTACACAATCATTTCTCCCTGGTGTCATTAGGAGGACAGTTTCAGGAGGCAGAGCTTGAAATCAACCTTTCTCACTGTCATGCAGGTGAGGATTACTTTACCTTTGATGGTGCAGAACCAGTGATTCCAAGGGCTGTTTTGCAAGCAGCAGCCTAAAAAGGCAAACCCCTGAACTGATTGTTCTGACCAATATGGTGAAGGCCAAATTTAGTTTACACGTACATATACATATATGAACATTTATATGAACATTTCATTTTATAACATATTAAAGAAGTTTTGGATTTTAGTTTTTCTTTTTTCCTTACATTATTGTCTTTGTCTTCATCTTTCATTATATTTCTTCTTTTTTTTTTTTCCCTTCATGCTTTTCAACTTATGACCCTTCGGGTTGAAATTAAATTTGTGCTGTAAGTTGACTCCCTGAATCTTTTCTTCAGAAGCTTTCTTTGTATTTTCTAGAAGAAAAAAGATTAACCCAGGGTTTCCAAAATAAAAGCAAAGATTGTGATTAAAACTGAATTAGACTCTTTATGCCCTATTATTTGCTAATAGTAAAATAAATAGCCCAGTCTTAAGGAAGATTTAAAGTAAGTCTTGGAGCCTTTGCGAACCCTTGGATTTTAATTAAAGAAACACAGAATACCATCACTTTCTGTTTGTCAGTGGAAAAAATATGTATTTTTAAATTTTCAAAGCTTAGCCCAGCAGCACATGGAGTACATCTGTTGGCTTTCAGAATTTGGGGAACACAAATGGATTCAGATGTTTAGGCCCTTTGTCTTCACTGGGCTCAGTTCACCTCGCCAACTGAGCGTGGCACAATCCAAACACAGTTTCTGAAAACAGAGCAGCTCGAGTTACCTCTCAAGCACTCTCTTGGGGACTGATAAAGTCAATCTCTGTTTATGTAATGAAATCAGGGAGCAAGGGGTCTGCTGTAGTACTTTGTGGATGGGATTCCATTGGTGTTGTCTTTCAGGGAAAAGACTGGATTTAATAAGCCCTGTTCTTACCCGCTTTCTTTGGAGGCACAGCCCACTCTGATGGATTATTTTGAACTATTTTTGTTTATGTAGTATTAGAGCCTCTCTTTAAGCAATTGGTTTTAGTAAAATCAATAGGTTTATTGTAGGAAAATGGGATACTGATAACAACGTTACCTGATAAAAGACTTAAATGTCTAGTTAAACTCTGTTTTTTTCCCAGTGCTACTGGTGGTCACTGTGGGCGAATGTGTATGTGTGTATTTAAATAATATTGTCTTTCTAGTGTTCTTACATTTTAATTTAACTTGAACTTTTAAAACAAACTCTGCTGGTTTATCCTCAAGTACTCAAAATCCTCCCTATTTTTCAAAATATTTATAAGTATTCTTGAGAGTGAAATCTCATAAAGATCTTTGCTTCAGGACCAGAGTTCAAAGGAAGGTTGGTTTGGTTTTAATTTGAAAACTGTAAAAACAAAATACCCTCAAAATGGCAGGGTGTGAATTGGTAACTTCAGTTTTATTGCAATCGGCCAGGCCCATCCCCAGATGTTCCCAGTTAAAAGGCAAGAATGCTAACTTGGGTGAATGTCATATGAAAGCATTTCTTTACTATTCTGATTTTTTTCTATGAAAAATAACAGTCTCAAATCCTTTAACTTTAATGAAATAAATAACTTCTCATTTTCATGTTTTTTAAACTCATACAAAGACACATGTAATATTCAAAGAAAATTTTTATATGTCATATGTAGTCCTGAATGCATTGGGGTTCACATATATCCTTTTAAAATACCCCTCTAAAAAAAAAGATTTTTGAAAGAGATTAAAGCCCTTTAGAAATTAAAATCATGTACTTCTGGATTCATTGTAATCAAGAAGTGGACCTACTAACATTGTGAATTTTGTTTAAAAGGCGTATTTAGTAATTTCATTGCTTTTTTTCAGGATTGTTACAGGGAATTTTCCACTTATAATGTAAATAATGTTTTTCTTTTATTTTTGATCAGTTGTGCATTCAGTTGTAAGAAGTTTTTCTATACGAATCTAGATAGGATGAGATAAAAGAAACCAGAATGTAACTTGAAAACCATGTGTTTCATAATATTTCTCAGGATAATACCAGGTTACAGTAAGATCCATTCATGAACTTGAAAGTTGCTTTGAACACATTCTGTATTAAAAAGAAAGATGCCTACTGGTAATAAATGTGAATTTATGGAAATTGGCATTTGTTCAGAGAGAAGATGGAGTTATTCTTTATGACTAACCTGATGTTAACATTTTGAATGTAAAGCAAAATGTGCATTTATTTTTGAAGCTTCCCAACCCATAGACACAGGACTGCATACTGTCTGTAGAGCTGAAATAGTTCTTTCTAATTTCATTTTCCATTTGGTGAAGTTTCAACAGACATGTGTTTGGGAACTTGAGGGCAGACATGGTCTGTGTAGGTCTTAGGTCTGCCCACACTTGGCTGTGGTGTCTTGATTTTTCTTTCCAAACATGGTGCTACTCAGATCTTAAGACTCTGCAGAGGAGACCCCTTCGGAGGAGTCTCGAGAGAAAGCTGCTGGTTTTACCTTTGTGCTCCAAGCACGTGTTGCTTGTAGTCCTTGGTGCTCTTCTCAGAGGTGTGGCCTGTGCTGGGCTTCCCTGGCTGCGTCTTGGTGCTTCCATAGCGTCTTCGTGCCCTCCACCCTACGTTCACCACTCGTGAAAGGCATTGGAGCACAGCTGCCTCCTTTTCCCCAGCAGACGGTGGTGCCTCACTGGGCTCATTTCATCTCACCATCCTCCATACTGCGCAGAGTCCCCGTGTGTATTGGACTCCTGGGATTTTTAAGATTTTTTTGAAGTTATTTTTAAAATACTTTAAAGGTGTGTTGAGTATTTTTAAATTAGGTATAGGAAGAGAATGAGAATCAAGGGTCTGGCTCTGAGTTCATCACACCCATTTAATGATCTTAGGTTTTCCTTGTGTGATAGAAATTATGTCCATTACTTTTTAAGTCATTATAAGATTTAACTCTTGGTATGCAGTACCATGATGAGGGCTGTGTTCCTAACAAACACAGGAAGGACTCGTTATTACTGTTATTGTCCTTACCAACGAAAGTGACGCAGCTCAGCTCTGAGCAGAGGAAGAGGCCTCTCCCCAAGCAAGTCATGCTTCCCCCTCCTTTTCTTAATATGAAGCTTAATATGAAAAGCTGTACGTTTCTTTAAAGGAGAGTGTATGCCAGTGAAATAAGTAAAAATATTTTGAGAGGGGAAAAAAAACCAAATTGACTTAAACTAGTAGTTTCTAACCTTCTTGAGTTAGGCAAGGGCTTCCCAGGCGGCGCTAGTGATAAAGAACCTGCCTGCCAGTGCAGGAGACATAAGAGACACAAGTTAGATCCCTGGATCAGGAAGATCCCCTGGAGGAGGGCATGGCAACCCACTCCAGTATTCTTGCCTGGAGAATCCCCATGGACAGAGGAGCCTGGCGGGCTACAGTCCATGAGATTGCAAAGAGTCAGACACAACTGAAGTGACTTAGCATGCATGCAGTTCTTACATACCCTGTCATGGTAACGTTCTCATACTTTTTTCTATTTTATGTTTTTACACTTTTAGTATTTTCCCAAAGGTTGAGAACTAGTCATAAACAGTGACAGTGTGGTGGAGGTGCATCGTAAATGCAAATTCAGCAAATACTGATTGATTTGTGTGTGCCACATTAAAGGTACAAAAGCGTGTTAAAAAAAAAACACTTGCTGTGTTTAGAGAAAGGGAGAGGGAAGGGCCAGGCAGTACATACTAGGCTCATAGTTCATCCTGCCATCACTTGCAGCAGGTCATCCTGCCATCACTTGCAGCAGGTTTGGGGATGCGTCTGTGAACAAATTGGACTGAAACCCCTGATGCGTCATTCTAGCCAGGAGTTTCCTGTAGATACAGTGAAGAAAGTGAACAAGAATGTTGTAAGTCCTAGGGAAGAAAAACAGGAGAAGGGGATACTTGAGCTTCACTGAGAAGATGACAGTTGAGCAAAACCTTAAAGTGGGTGACGGAATTAGCCACAGGAATACCTGTAGGACCAGAAGAGAGGACAGTCAGTGAGACACCCTGAGGTGGGAGCAAGCCTGAAGTATTCCAGGACCAGCAGGGAACCCCGTGTGGCCAGGGCAGAGCAATGGAGGAGGAGGTAGAAGACAGGCCAGGAAGGTAATGAGGGCCGTGTCACGAAGGGCTGCCTCGGCTGTGTCCTGGGTTTAGTCTATATTCTGCCTCCAGTAGGGAGGATGGGAATGCAAACAAATACTCTGTTTTAAACTGCTATATTTAAAATGGATAGCCAGCCAGGACCTTCTGTACAGCGCAGGGAACTCTGCTTAATGTTACATGGCAGCCTTTATGGGAGGGGAGCTTGGGGGAGAATGGATACATGGATATGTATAGCTGAGTCCCTTTGCGGTCCACCTGAAACCGTCACAACGTTGTTCATCGGCCATGTGGTTCAGTCACCTAGTTGTGTCCAACTCTTTGCAACCCCATGGACTGCAGCACTCCAGGCCTCTGTGTCCTTCACCATCTCCCAGAGTTTGCCCAAGTTCATGTTCATTGCATTGGTGATGCCGTCCAGCTATCTTATCCTCTGATGCCCTTTTCTCCTTCTGCATTCGATCTATCTTAGCTTCAGGGACTTTTCCAGTTCAGTTCACTTCAGTCACTCAGTTGTGTCCAACTCTCTGTGACTCCATGGACTGCAGCACTCCAGGCTTCCCTGTCCATCACCAACTCCCGGAGTTTACTCAAACTTGTGTCCATTGAGTCTGTGATGCCATGCAACCATCTCATCCTTTGTCCCCTTCTCCTCCTGCCTTCAATCTTGCCCAGCATCAGGGTCTTTTCAAATGAGTCAATTCTTTGCATCAGGTGGCCAAAGTATTGGAGTTTCAGCTTCAGGATCAGTCCTTCCAATGAATATTCACGACTGATTTCCTTTAGGATGGACTGGTTGGATCTCCTTTCTGTCCAAAGGACTTTCAGGAATCTTCTCCAGCACCACAGTTCAAAGGCATCAATTCTTTGGCGTTCTGCCTCCTTAGTCCAGCTTTCACAGCCATACATGACCGCTGGGAAGACCATAGCCTTGACTATATGGACCTTTGTTGGCCGAGTAATGTCTCTGCTTGTCAACACACTGTCTAGGTTTGTCATTGCTTTCCTGCCAAGAAGCAGTCAGTCGTCTCCTGATTTTGTGGCTGCAGTCGCCGTCCACAGTGGTTTTGGAGCCCAAGAAGGGGAAAACTGTCACCACTTCCACCTTTTCCCCTCTATTTGCCATGCAGTAATGGGGTCGGATGCCATGATCTTAGCTTTTTTAATATTTAATCTTAAGCCAGCTCTTTCATTCTCCTCCTTCACCCTCATTAAAAGGCTCTTCATCCTCATCGGCCATATTCCAGTATAAAATAAAAACTTTAAAAATAAAATAATAAAATATTGTCAGTAGATTTTGTGGTTGCTGGGACTTTTGGGGAGAGGAAGTAGGGAGCAACTGCCAAAGGGTACAGGGTTTCTTTTTGGGATGATGAAAATATTATGGAATTAGATAGTGGTGGGGCTTCCCTGGTGGCTCAGATGGTAAAGAATCCACTTGCAATGTGGGAGACATGGGTTCGATCCCTGGGTTGGGACGATCCCCTGGAGGAGGGCATGGCAACCCACTTCAGTATTCTTGCCTGGAGAATCCCTATGAACAGAGGAGCCTGGCGGGCTACAGTCCATGGGGTTGCAAAGAGTCAGACACGACTGAGCGACTAAGCGCATAGCACAATCTTATGGATACTCTTAAGAACTCACTTTAAAAGGGTAGATTTTTATGGATTGTGAATTACATATCAGTAAAAATGCTGCAAAAAATTGTCAGGGCTTACTGGAACCATGTTTTTGTGTTTGTTTTTTTGCTTCTCTTTTAACTAATTAATGTAACTGTTGCCTTTGAAAATTCAGATTTCTAACTATACCTTAACTGAGGGAAAAATCTCGTGTTATTGACTGTGTTTTCATTAGAAGTTAAAGTATTTTAATGTTTTAAAACATCTTTGCTGAAATTGTTAATGATTGCGAAATCAAAGTTTTCTAAATACACCTTTTATATGCTCTTTAGCTACCTGTGTTCACTATTGTTCAGTAAGATATGATAGATGTTTTTAACCTCTGGCTATCAAGTGAATGTAATTTTTAGGCCAAAATTCTGACTACTATATTTTTCTAAACTAAGATATTTGACATATAATTTATTTTGTGATTGTTTAATAGTGTAGAAAATTAGATCAGCATGATAAAATGTTCTTCAAATTATAGTCTAGAGCATGGAAGTAAAAAAGAATGTCCATTCATTCCATTAACCAAAACCCAAAATTGTGTGCTGTCCTCTTCTAGAAGAAGCAATTATTTTTAATAGAAATGGATCAAGAAATGTTTTTCCCCCTTGTGTTTTAGATTTAACTTTGGCATTTCCTCAAATTTTAATCTGTGCCACCTAGTAAAGTTGATTGAAATTTTATGACTGTATTTTACTTTTTTCTTTTTCCCAGGGGGGAGGTGTAGTATAATTTGTGTTTTCACAAATAGTCTATGTAATTTTCTTTAAAGAAAATAAAATCATTGCATCCCCACTTGCGCTCACATTGCAGGGCACCTTGTTTGTCTGCTTCCTAGTGCTGAAACAGTGCCAGTTTGTGAACAGCTCCAGAAGTTACAAATCACACTTTGCTGAACTTATTTCTCTTTGAGGACTTTGGATTGGGTAATTACCCCTCACCAGAAGTGTTTAATAAAGAAAACCATGCATTTCCTCGTCTGTGCTGAGGCTTTTTAGCAGACAGCTTTTGCCTTTTCCAGGCTTCTTGTCTTGAACTGCATCATCCTCTCCTGTAACCTTTGCTCTTAGGGACCGTTGCTTGGTAAGGTTTCATGTGGTGCTGTCCTTGTTGACTGGGGTTATTTTGTGGCGAGGCGGGGCGGGGAGGGTTGGGGGAGGAGTAGGAGTAGGGAGAAATCTTGAGTTCATCTTCTAACATGTAGATCAAACTGAAAAGGGTGTTCTAAAAAATTGTAAGATAAGCCTGTCAGACCAATTACATTTTCAAAATTTTGAGTACTTTAGAAAATCCGTGGTAACTCAGATTTCTTATTTACAGAAAGTCAGCACCCTAGGAGAAGGTTAATCTGCTTTTGCCTCATTGTTCCAATATGAATGAATGTACTTAGAGGTTGATTAAGTATTTTTCCTTCTGACCATGGGGAAGTATGTCCAAATCCTTAAGTAATTGCATTCTTAATACAGACCTTTCTCATTTTCTTACACTAGCTGGAAAGTCAGGGCAGCTTGCAAGCCTCTGCATTTTCCATTTGTGTGATGGCAACTTTAGATTGAACTGCAAGCAGTTGGGTCACGTAACTCTCTACTGGCTAAGTTTAGAAAGCATAGCATTTCAAAGTGGTTTATTTCATGAAATTCTTGGCATTCTTTGATGGCTTGAGACAATATTTGAAACACTGAAATAAGCCTGTACTTAGGAGAAAAATGTTTGTACCTAATCTAAAATTTTGATTTTAAATAATCAGAAGTTACAATGTATACATTTATGGTTTTTCAGTGAGATAACCTGAGTATTTAAAGAGTTAAAAATAAAATATCTATTATAAGCAAGTGTTGCCTTAGAAGAACATTGTAAAAATGTAGGAACTTTGGACAGTTGTGCCTGATCACACTTAATACATTCTTATGTGTGCTTTATTTTCTCCAGGTCAGTAACTCCCAGTAGACTGTGAATTATCTAGAGATGTGCCAATTTGTTCATCTTTTTGTTCCCAGCATCTGGTGCCTATCACAAAGTCAGGAGTCATTAAGTGTTCATTGACTGAATATTTTTTATTGTCAGCATCATTGTTAAATCCAGGCACTGGGTTCAGGTGGCTGCTATTGAATCAGCATATCTGCATGGAATATGTCTGTTTTTGTCTTAAAGACTCACAGTTGATGGCTGATTTCCCCCCAGAATTTGATCTGTGCATCTTAGTCAGCATTTAGTTCTGCCTTAAATTAGAAAATGGTGTCATTTGTATATTTTGGGTTTCTTTTTTTCTTGTTTCTTTTTTAACTTAGAATGATATATTTCCTCTTACTAGGAATTCTCTTGGGATTCTCTTTTATATTGTGCGACCACAATAGGCAAGATATACCATCCATTTTTATTACTGTTTCCTTGTTCATATTGGTGGTCTTTTGTACTAAACAATCCTAGAATAATTAAGTAAGAAGAACTAGGAAATTGTGCAAATGAACAATAAGAGGGGATTATCTCTACCAGATATTATATTAAAATATAATATAGAACTTTAATATTTAAAACTATATGGCACTGGTATATGAGTGGGACTTCCCTGGTGGCTTAGACGGTAAAGCGTCTGTCTACAATGCGGGAGACCTGGGTTCGATCCCTGGGTCGGGAAGATCCCCTGGAGAAGGAAATGGCAATCCACTCCAGTACTATTGCCTGGAAAAATAATTAAGCAAGAAGAACTAGGAAATTGTGCAAATGAAGAACAATAAGAGGGGATTATCTCTACCAGATATTATATTAAAATATAGAACTTTAATATTTAAAACTATATGGCACTGGTATATGAGTACACAGACAGAAGTATAACAGAGTAAGTAGAAAGTCCAGCAAGAGATTTAAATATAATTGGAAATTTAGTAAGTTATCAAAGACATTTTAAATTCTAAATCATCAGGGAAAATGATAATTGTTTAAAAAATGCTCTTGAGGCCACTTGGTAAACATCTGAAAGAAATTCGGTTGAATCGTCTTCTACCTTACACCAGAATAAATTCCAGGTGGAGCATAAATGTAAATGTAAATGTAAAAGTGTGAAACCATACAAGTACTAGAGAAAAACCATGAAAATGTTTTTATAGTCTTGGAGTGATAGAGGCCTTTTTATTTATATTACAAAACCCAGATGCCATTTAAAAGAAAATGATAACATTTGACCATTTACTAGATTTCTACATGACAGAAGAGCATAGCACACACAGTCAAAAGACAAACATGGAAAATACAACATAGTTAACAAATTAAGGGTTAATTTCCTTAATACATAAAGAGTTTTTTGATTACTAGGTCTGTAAATCTAACAACAAAATGAGCCAGCTTTATAGAGAAGGAAATACCAATTCCTTTAAAGGTGTGGAATGATTCATAATGCAAATTAAAACCATAGTGAAATGCCACTTCTCATATTGGCAGATATGGAAAGTTTCAACAGTACACTGTTGATAAGGATATGGGGAAATTAGCACTTGCATGCATACCATTGCTGATGGCAGTATAAATCCACACAGCTTCTGTGGGAAATCGTTTTGTGCTGTAAAACTTAAAACCCGTATACCCAGCAATTCCAGTTCAAGGAATTTATCCTGGACATATGCAGAGATAGTGTGTTTACAAGAATATTTATTTTATCCCAAATGGTTATGCCACTTTGAACCAACAGTATTAAAGTTCTAGATGATCCAGAACCTTGCCAGAACTTGGTCTTCTAAATATTGTAGTGGGAATTGTGGTGAGCCATTGCAGTGGGAATTCAGTGGTATCTTATTGTAGTTTTGAGTTGCATTTCTGGTAACTGATGTTAGGTTTCTTAGACATTCATGTATCTTTGGCAAAATGGTTAAGTCTTCTTGCTTTTTAAAAAACTTGGCTTGTTCCTATTAATGACTTGTTAAATTCTATATATGTTTTGGATACAAATATGTTATCTAATACAAGTTTTATTAATATTTTCCCCAATCTTTGGCTTGCCTATTTATTAATAAGTTTTTGAAGATGGTATAATTTTGATGCAATCCAGTTCATCCGTTTTTTCTTTTATACTTACTGCTTTTTGTGTTCTAAGGAATCTTTGTATACTCCAAAGTCAAGAAAAGTTAATCCTTTTTAAAAAATGTCTTTACCTTTATGTTCGGCTCTCCCCTACCGCCAGTAGGTTCTTGAAATAGTCTATAACCAAAAAGGGCGGGGGGGCAGCTCTAGAAGCACTGCTGTAGACTGCTGTCTGGTGTTCACATTTGTTCATGGAGACAGCACTGCATCATACTGTCCCTCCGCAATAAAAGTGTTTGTGAATTGGTGGAGAGAATGACATTACTTTTGATAAGGTAGGTATCAATTGAATAACTGGCTTTACTCTACTTCCTAAGTATATCATTAATTCATTTCTAAATAATCCCATGTTATGAATTTTAGTATCAGGTGAGTGTGTCCACCTGGACCTGCCCTGTCTGGGTGACCGTTACTGCTCTGAGGCAGTAAGGCATCAGCAGTGCCGTGAACACTGCAGGAAGATCAGAATCAGAGACCTGAGTCTGGTCTTCATAGTGTCTGCCTTCTGTCCTAGTCAGCAAGCATTCCCATTTCATCTAGAATAAAGTCTAGAACATGATTTCTGAAGCTGATCCACGACCTACCTTTCTATTTCTGCAGCGCTCTGCTGTTTCTGTTTCCCAGCGTTATATTTGTTTAGCTGTAATCTTCATCTAGATTGTTCTCATTCCTTTTCAGCCTGTCCCAGACTTAGCCAGTCAATCTAAGTCCCCATTAAAACTCCATATCCTCCTTGAATTCTCTTCCAACATCTCAAAAGCAGTAATTAATCTGTTTGTGTACATTTTATGTATAATTTCTCCATTATCTTACAGACTGCTGAATGTTTTGAATGCTGGGAGGGCGTGGTGTTCATTCCAAATCTAAGTTATAGAGCACCTTTCTGACTCAAGCTGTGTAACAGTGCTACGCCCTTAAACAGCAGTAGTCTTTGTCGTGAAGTTTGCACTAGGTCATGTTTTTCAGACTCTGATTTTGTGACCCATTTGCTATTTATGAAAGCAGTTTTGGTGGTTAAATGGTCCAAGAGCATAATGTTTTTAAAAAATGAAATAGAATAGAAAATAGAGGATTACATAACATGGGTAAGCATTATATAGTAAAAGATTTGTTCCTATTAATAGTTTTATATTTTCATATAGGTTTACTAGGTTATAATGTAAAATATATTTCTTACTATGGGCTGTAGTTAAAAAAAAATGGAAAACCAATGTTTGGATTTAACCTCTATGATGAATTTTGAATGTTAAAATTTAGAGAAGAGATGTTTGGAATTTTAATTAACTTTAATATTTCTGAAAATTTTAACTGAATGATTTCACATAATTTGTACTATCCTCTATTAATTGGCTACCAAACTACCCTTAGAGGAATGATTTTTTTTTCTTTAGTATCTGTTATATAGTCTATTTATGAGTCTAGATTGCTCATGGAAGCATGTTGACCAGACAGTACTTTTTTAAGTGCATTAGAATGGAATCAATATTATCAGCTGAGCTTATGAATTTAAGAATTTTGACTAAGGGTAGTGAAATTCCACTTTGGAAAATAAATTTATTTCATGTATAAATCCGAATGCTCTCAAATACAAAATTTCATTTATCAGCTAGCACTTGTGTCCACTTGAATTTGAAAGTGGTATTCTTAGCAGTCAGATCAGCAGGAATATGTTTTTATCCCAAAAGAAAGTAGAAATGCAGATCTTCTGAGTCAACACAGGCATCCCAAAGGGTGATACATGAGTTTAAGAGCCTTCAAATGCGCATTCTTGAGCTAGGAAAACAATTACTAATAGGGTTGTTTAGTGTTTACAGTAAAGCTGTCCCTGGTTGACTTCATTTAAACTTGTGAGCAATACTTTCCCTGGAATTCTGGAGCCTTGCAACTAGGAAGTCACTGTGTTAGTGATGTCAGTGCCTTTTTTCTTCACTTCTCTTTAGGGTCAGTACAGACCATCAGATTTGCTGTGTCCTGAGACGTATGTTTGGGTTCCCATTGAGCAATGCCTGCCTTTACTTGAGAAATCCAAGTACTGCCGTTTCAACCAGGACCCGGAAGCAGGTATGTTTGAAATGGAGCTCAGCCAGAAATCATTGGCTCTGTTTCAGAGTCCTCATGTGTGACTGTGGCCCTTGACGGGGTCCAATAACTTTTGATATAAACATTACAGAGAGCGTGTGATGCCTGTGCACAGACGTCTGTGTTTCTAGAATAAGAGACGCTACATGTACATACGTACACAAAGCAGTCAAACATTCACAGTCATGGTTTTGCAAAGAAATGCAGAAGCCTCCTGTGCTTGTGCTACTTACTGACCCAGCTTCTTCCATTTTGGCTGGTTTTCACATGCTTTGAGGGCTGACACCATTATCCATTACTTTGACCGCTATCACAGTGTGTATGAATTGTTCACTGTATTATTTAGCCAGTGTCAAGAAGATAGAAGTATTGACCAGTTGGACTGAATATAGTTGTGGAATGGTTTCACAGGGGCCAGGTGGCTCCGGTGGGTTTTGTGATGACACTTTCTTGACTTCTTGTCATCTCTGGTGCGTCTTCTCCTGCCCAGAATAACCCCAGCCATATTTTCTCTCTTAATATTCTCCTTTGGATACTGCGCACTGGTAGCAGGTAAAGTCACTGAGAGTACAGCCCGGGAGCCAGACGTCCTGCTTTCTCACCTAACTCCATCATCAGCTGGTAAACTGGATATTCTTCAGCAATTTCATCATCTCTCTGGCCCCAGATTCCTGGCCTTCACAGTCAAGATGATAATAAGATCTTTCATATTGGACTGTAATAAGGATTAAAACAATCACATTGAGAACAAAGCCCCCCTCTTATTGTGTTGGTGATTGTTAGGCCAATTAACATGCCTCATCCTGTGTATGCCACCAGCTTCTCCTGCATTTGCCTTTTTTTGCCCTGAAGCCTGTCTCAGAAAAGACATGAAGGTCTGTTCACTTCCCCGTCATCTGAGTACCACCTCCCGTTTACAGCAGTTCCCTCCCCACAGCCCTCCGCACCCTCTCTGTGTGTTCCCTGTGGTCGTGATGCTCTCTTGCTCTGTGGTGGATCCATTCAGTTGCTGTCTGTGTCTTCCCCCAGGCTGAAGTTCCCAGATATTTCAGTGTGCTCTTCGTTGACCTTTCTCTCAACATAGCCCACCAGAGGAGATGCCCTATGCTTACTTCTTAAAAATACAAACATGTTCCCACTAGCCACCTGTAGTCTAGTCTAAGTTTAGGGAAAAAGAAGGAAAGAGAAATGGAGAGGTCAGGGGAAAAGAAGAAAGTAATTGGAAGAATTTAATATGAAGACAGAGGACAAGGAGAAAAATGCAGTCTTTTTTTTTTTTATTCACATATTAGGTTTCATTAAAAAAATTTCATTTAAAAAATTGATTTATGTACCCATATATTTTGTTAACTCCTGGAGAAAGCTGTTATGAATTTAAGAGTGGGCACTTCTTACACATGATGATACCTTAGAATCCAATGAAGAACAGCTAGAGGGACCCATTTGCTAGGCACCATACGCTTAGCTCCAGGTTTTCTAGATGTTTAGTTTCATGAAGCAACCAAAGCTTTGTAGTTCCTTCAGCTTAAATTACTGATCAGAATTTCATTCTAAGTTCTACCTCATTGATGAAATAGATTTGTTGCTTAAAAACAAATGTATTGAATTTGTCTATTAGTTTTGGAATCAGGCTCAAAATAAAAGCCAATAGTATTTTAGAGGAAAGCATATACAGTTGACCCTTGAACAACCCAGGGGCAGGCACCAGCCCTCCACCCAGTTGAAAATCTGCATGTAACTTAGACTTGGTCCTTTCTATCTGCATTCTTGGATTTAACCAACCTTGAATTGTGTTGTACTTCAGTATTGAAAAAAATCTGAGTATACGTGGACTCAAGAAGTTCAAACCCATGTTGTTCAAAATCAACTGTGCTTAACCACTCTATCCCCTTATAAAAAATTTTTCCCTTTATCTTTTCTCAAGGGCAAGTCAGAGCCAGTCCCTGTGGTGAAAATTGCTGACCATCGTAGTGCGTTGTTTCATGTTTACATGCAAAAATTTGTCTTTATAAATTCCTTCCAACTGAATAATACCATCTTAAATTGCTTCTGACTCCCAAACTCATGACACAACTTCACCTTCCCTTTTTCTCTCTTGCTCTATTCTAAAGACTGTTTCTCTTACACATACTTGGGGGGTTAAAGCAGTCAACAGGCTCTCCCTGTTTTATAAAATTGAAAAGGTGACTGGATGATTTCTGTGTACCGAATGGACAATCAAATATAATGATTCATTCATGTCAGTATATTTTGATTTCATTTTCCAAAGTAAGCACTGATGAGCATTTCATGGCAAAGAGAATTTAAAGTCTCATATATGTGGGTTTGTCACGTGATGTGTACTATACCTGGTGAGTGAGGAATATACAGCATGTTCCTTTCCTGTAATCTAAGTTCCATTTCTATGGTAGTAACTTCAGCTCTTAATATTCACTCTTTAGGATTCATTCACAAAAGGTAGAAGAGTTAATTTTCTTTGATAATAGTACTTCAAAGAAAATGAAGATGCTTTTCCATATGCCGAATCTTTGGGACTTTCTGAAGAACACCGTATAATTGTATCAGTATTGAATATCACAGTCCAGACACTATTTGAAATCAGACTTATAACCTGTGGTTTTAGGAAATTAAAATGCAGTTACATGCTGGAATGTATTGAGCATGCTGTGAAACATGGTCATTTGAGATTTAAATGGCAACCTATGAAAAACTGCTCTCTTCTCTGGGGCCAGCTTTACTTTTACATGACCCAAACCTTGACTCAGAAAATACAGAGCTTAACATGGGCAATATTGTTAGTCGGCATGGTGCTTTTTTCACTAAAATCTTGTTCCTCCTTTGAGCTGTTTCAGTAAAGTTCTCTGCAAAAGGCACAGCTGATCACCATGGGTGTCTGTGAGACAGTCTTTGGCTACAAGTGCATCAGTGTCTACTTGCAAGAAAAATTGCATTTCCCCAACTCTGAATTGCTGAGAATGTCTGGAAATTCTGTTCTTCCCTGCCCTCAACCCACCCTCCTCCAACCCCGCACGTTTTGGGGATTTGGGTTCTATGGTTATTTGCTCAGCTAAGAAGCCTGCACATTGATAAAAACCTATTGTATTCACTGCTTTACAGTACCATGGGGGGAGGGGCTGGCAAAGTAAAGTAACTTGGAAAATTTTAAAGACGTTCTTTTGTTCATAAATACATCTCTGTCTCCTCTAAACAAGGGATTTCCAGAGTTCCTCAAATGATTTTTAAGTAAACGTGGTAAATTTTTTTTTAATTAATAGTTGGATATGTATAGACTTGAAAATTTTTGCATCACAGTTACCTGTTACTTTTTTGGATTAACTTACTTTTAAAAATGTTTATTGGAAACACTAGTAGAAAAGTTGTTCAAATGCATAAAACCACTACTAAGAAGGAAAATAAAATGAGCCATAGTATAGCAACAATCATTGTTAATTTTTTAATGATCTTCTGATCTTTTTTTGTGTGTGTACTTAGCTATTTGTATTTTTTAAAAAAACATATCACGCTTCACACTTTTGTAGCTATTCTTAATACTTGGTGTTGCTTCTTACTTTTAGTAAAAACTGCTTGACCACTAATATGGTTGATGATTCACCAAACAGATGCCACTGCTTTCGTGATAGACAGTATCTAATGCAGATACTTCACAAACATCACTGAAAGGGTAAACCAGGTGGTTTGGAGTCTGTTTGAGAACCATGATAAGCTGTGATTTGATTTGATTCTTAATGTTGCAGAGTATTGTACTGCCAACTGAAAATTGGCATTTGCCAACTGCCTCTACAAGGATTAAGTTACAAAATTCTGTAGCCACTGACTTTCAACACTCCAGAAAGGAGTTCAGGATCAGGAATGAGGCACTCTGTGCTCTGCGAAAAATGAGCAGAACAGGCCTTCAGATAGTTAGATATTTTTAGGAGAATATTTTCATGATCCCAGTGGAGCCCAATTTTTGCATATCCTCATATCTAGAAAAGCACTAAAATCAGTAACAGAGACATCTTCTCGTTGTGACTAGCAGCAAAACTCTACGAGATGTGTGCTTGAGTGTACATACCCCTTCACTAGAATCACGCCTACTCCTGACTGCCCCGCAACCTCTTTCAAATACTGTGTCTTGGGCTGTATTCCTTGTTTTGCCCCAAATAAAACTTAACTCACAGCTCTGATGTTGTGCTTTTTTTCCCCCTCAGTTGACAGTACTATTTTTGTTGGTAGTAAAATCCTTTTGGTTCCAGATTTATGAAAAAAATTAAAACTTTATTGAGCATATGCTTTTTCCCAAGCACTATTCTACTCTGTGTTTCCCTGTTACCTTATTTTATGCTCAGAACATAATTGAATGCTTCACCACTGACCCCTTGGATATTATTTATTACAAAAATGATGTCTTTTAATCAGAAATATAATTTGAATTCAAATGTTACAGTGTAATATTTATATATGTACTTTCTGTATTTCAGAGGTGCTGATTAGAATCAGCTTTATTTCTATTTATTTTTATCCACATATAGTTACAGAAGCATGTATTTTATCACAGATTAGCTTTCACTCTCTTTTTCTGTACATGTTTTGAAATATTTGCAAGAAATTTCTTAATTTTTCTGTAAGGTAACTAGTAAATTATTAGGATATCGAATTTAAATTTACCATAAAAAATAATAGCCCCTAATTCTGACTTAGTGCTTTTATGCATTTAGCCAGGTTATTTCTAGGACACCTAAAGTCTTCCGAGCAGCTGCCAGAAATCTAAACTAGTACAGGAAGCTTTTTCCTAATTTGATCCCCATCCCCTGAAACTCTGAGCCTCCAGATTTTATTTTATGTTGTTTCATTTGTCTCTTTTCTGTCTTTACTCCATCCCCCTTTTTCCCTGGCACTTTTTCTATACCTCTGCAGTTTCTGTCATGTATCCCCGTAGGAAAAAGCAAGTCCCACTCTGACTGTCTTTGTGTGTGAAGTAGCCAGGTTCAGAAAGAGCTCTGTCTCATACCAGCTTGCTTGGTTCCTCCAAGCCTGATATCACATCCTGAATGTTGTGCTTATGGTCCCTCAAAAGAGGATGTACCTCAGCCATAATGTCATCCTAATCACTGAGAAACAATGCCTGTGAGAAAGCAAGTGTACTGAAACTTCCTGGGGTCCCTAAAAATGTGCCGCAGTGATAGATAACTTACAGTTAAGGAGACAGTGGCTTTCTAAATCATTTTAGATTTGGAATTAAGTTGTTACTCTTTTAATTCTCCTCTGGGTAAAAATTTTTTCAAGTCCAGATTTGATGTTGACTTACCCATTTGAAGTTGCAACATGAATAATGTTGATTGTTGGATACTTGAAAAAGTGAAAGTGAAAACATATCTGACTCTTTGTGACCCCTTATGGACCGTACAGTCCATGGAATTCTCCAGGCCAGAATACTGGAGCGAGTAGCCTTTCCCTTCTCCAGGGGATCTTCCCAGCCCAGGGATCGAACCCAGGTCTTCTGCATTGCAGGCGGATTCTTTACCAGCTAAGCCACAAGGGGAATCCCTGTTGGGTACTTAATAAGCATAAATTCTTTGTTGCCAGTGAAGACGGTGCTGTTAGATATAGCCAGCTGGAGATAGAATTTATTGTGGCTGACTACATGTCATAAAGAACCATGTAAGTAGCCATGTGTTAGTCACTCAGTTGTGTCCGATTCTTTGTGACCCCATAGACTGTAGCCCGTCAGGCTTCTCTGTCCATGGAATTCTCTAGGCAAGTATACTGGAACGGGTAGCCATTCCCTTCCCCAGGGGTTCTTCCTGACCTGGGGATCAAACCCGGGTCTCCTGTATTGCCGGCAGATTCTTTATTATCTGAGCCACCAGGGAAGCCCCATAAAGAAATCAGGCATCAAACCAAGAAAATATGTTTGGAAATTTGGCTCTTATATTTGGTGAATCTGCGGAATGTGTTTTGATATGGAAAATGTAGAAAGTTACAGTCTCTTAATTTTTTTCAGTTTATTCCCTTCCACTTAAAGATATCACTCTATTATTAGTGTATTTTCCCACTTAACTCCTTTTCAAAGATATGCTTTCTTTATTCAAATGTAGTATAGCACTAACGTGACTGCTCATTTAAAAATTAGAAGCTACATTTCCCTAGTTTGCATGATCTTTTAATGAGGACACTAAGGAGCAAAACAAGTCTTTCCTGCAATATTTATGCATAAGAGTAAAGTATTATAGTGTTTTAATATTTGCATTTTCTGTTAAAATGTGAAGCTAAGACTCATTAAGGTAAAATTCAACAGTTGTACATTACTGTTCTCATTTTTAAGAATGTTTTTTAAAAGCCAGTCTTACAGAGAAATTTTTTAAATACTGTTTTACAAATTTTTACCAGCCAGTCTTTACTCAATAAGGCATGTATGTTTGAGCACTAAGTCAGTGACTGAAAATTGTTAGCGCCTTGGCCAGAGGGAAACTGAAATACATCTGAAAAGGTTTGAAAAGCAGACTTAAGATTTCCATTTAGCTATTAAGGAAGTATTTCTCTGATTTCTTTCTTTTTGCTTATGTAATAGAAATAATTTTTTAAATAATCCTTTTGACAGTCACCCAGTTTTCAATATATAACTCTATAACAATAAAAATTATTTCAGTATAATTCTAAAAGGCTTAAAAATATCATGATACTTCAGAATATGTCTGTAAATGCTAGTGAGGCCTGGTTCTAATGTGTGACACCTTGCTATGCTATTTTGTTTATTGTTTGAGTGAAGACTGACATTTTTTGTATCATGAAGGGATTGTCCAAAATGTCAGTTAAAGAATAAAAATAAAGCCCATACCTGCTGTTCAAATGCTGAATGAACTGTGATACTCTGTTGAGTATGAGACATTGTCAAGTTTTAGTCCTTTATTTTAGATACCACTGAGAAACAATGTTGCCAATTAGACTGTGACTCCATGAATTATAAGCTGCATTTGGGTTTCAGAAACATTAGAATGTGTAAAAATGTGGATCTTAACAGAGGAAATGGGATTCAGTCTGTGCCCTCTAATAGCTGACAAAGCCGAGGAGTGTCAAGGAGGCTTGTTTCTAGCTGTTAGGGAGCTTTGTGGCATCTTAATTCTAGGCATTAGATACATTATACATGGAGAGTATACACACATATCAGAGTTGGGAGACGTTGATATCAGGTGCTTTTATATAAAAATAAGTTTATTGTCATTGGTGATAATAGAGTTCTTTTAATCCTCTCATCTAGGTACTTTAGAAAATTTGGAGAAGACATGTAACAACAAAGATATTTTATTGTAATAAAAGTGAAAACTTTTTACTACCCCAAATCATTGAAATGCTTTAAGCACTCTCAATCTCCATACATTCTGGTTGTAAACAAATTTAAAAACAAATTTTTAAACTTTGTTTGATGTTGGAAAGCAGCAATGAAAGGAGAGAATTTAAAAACTTTGCTTAGCCAGTAAATTTAGTAATCTCTGACAATTAATGGAATGCTTAAAGTTTAAATAAGTAAAGAAAGGGCAAACAATGATATCCCAGAATGTCATCAGCCCTAAAATCATTTGCAGTTGACTGAACATCTCCCTGCCTTGTGAATTATTGGTAAATACTCTGTATTGTGGAGCCTGCATCATGTGATATTCAATCCAGTCCCTGTTGGCTCTTGGAGAAACTGACCCAAATGGCAAGTGTGGCAGCCTGAATTTCTGAAATCACTCATACCCAACTTCAGTGTGAGAAGGAGGCTCTGCATTTGCCTGCAAGGTACTTTTAAACTGTTTAGATTCTGTTTTGTGGATGTTTAATATACATTCTCTCTGCAGAAAAATAAGCAAGCTGTAACATGAAGGTATGAGGAGGTCTGTTTATTTTATGAATGTCCTTTCATGTGATGCTGGCAAAATGTTTTTAATGTAAACATGGAAACTGGGGTAGAATTCCTGTTCCTGTAAGAAATGTATTTTCCTAGCTGCCATTCATTTGAAATAGACCTCATTTAGAGCAGAATTGACTTGTTCATGCTTCTGTGGAGTGTTCACCAATAATAAAATAAAATTTGCTGAAAATGGGAAAGACAGTTTTGACACATAGGGAAAGAATAAAGTTACCTACCTCCTAGCAAAATAAAAAAACAGGAATAAAAATCGGAGTGCTTCCAATGCTATAGAGAGAGACTGTCTTAGTCTGATTTCTTTCCACAAGCAGATCTGACACATGGGTTTGCCCTCAGATGATTCATTTGAGAAATTGTCTTAGAGAACGGGAGTAGAGGACTAGAGAGAGTGAATTAGGGAAGGAGGGAAAGGCTAGAAGGCCCTGTTACTGTGTGAGCTACCACTTTTAGGACTGGAGGTCAGTCCTTCTGAGCGCCCTTCTGGTGCGTGTCTCAGAGTTGGCCACCTGAGGGATTGAGGCCTGTCCCCTGGCTGATGGTTGTCTCATTGGATGTTAACACCTCTGCACTTTCAGTTCGTACTTGTACAGATACAGAGTGGCCTCCTGTGGCCCAACAGGCTGCTGTCTCTGAAAGGCAGAAAGCGGGAGAGACAGACCTTTTGTCCTTCATGGCACTACACGCCACAGTTGTAGTGTGAGTCAGGTGAGGCCAAGGGCTGTAAGAGGCAATCCCAAGAGATGTCTAGCGTAGGCCACCGAAAGGTGCGGAAGGAGGTGACGGGTCTCTGATGTCAGCTGAACATGTCAGGTGCATTAGAGCAGAGAGAGTAAGGACCACAATCAAGTATTGAGTCCGGTATTGTGCTTTATGACTGGGTGTAAATGACTCATCCCGGCCCTCAGGAATTTAGCAAAGGATACTGCAGCTGTTTAAGTAAAATGAAAAAAGTAGTATATTGGGGGTAATGGATGATGCAGTTAGTTCACATAGCAGGGTCCTCAGCTCCGATTTGGACAGGGTGTGGGAGATGAAACACTAATTGATGAAGTGATCTAAGTTAGAATTTTAAAAGGAACAGAATCCAAGAGCTCTAGGCAAAGAAGAGCATATTTAGAAGATCTGAGGAGCAGAGGGCACTGCTAGAGTTGAGAGTGGCCATGGGCTTGGAGCAAGGAGAGGCAGCTGGTCAGTGCAGGACTTTGTGAATCATTATCCGGAGTTCAGCTTTTTCTCCTGAAAACACTGGAAGGCCATGAAAGGGTTTTCAACCCTGAGTGACATTAACAGAGTGTCATTTCTACTTCACAAGTGGAGAATGAATGGGACTTGGTGAAGATTGGAGGTAGGAAGACCAACTAGAATGGTTTTGCATATAGCACTAAGCAGAAGATGTTGGTGGCTGAGAGAGGGTGGGAATGGTTGGTAATAGGGAGAGACTAGCAAAGCTCTTCAAAAGTAGGATGTACAGGACTGGCTGGTTCATTGTTGATGATAATGGGGAGGGGAGAAAGTTGTCAAGAGAGTTATGGGTTCTGACAGGAACTGGGTTCATGTTGACTTCATTTCCGAAGTGAGAAGCATGAAGATGAGCAGATTTTTCAGAGAAGGAAAAGAATAATGGGTTTTACTTTGGACCGGATGAATTAAAGGTGTTTGTAGACATTTGGTAGAGGTGTCGGGAGGTGCCAGCCTAAATCTTCCTCACTGTTGTGATCAGAAGACTGAAATTCCACTATAGTTTTAAGTGCAGCCAAGCAGTTTCAGATAGTCAACTTACTTAGATGGCTCATCGGTAAAGAATCCACCTGCCAACACAGGACACGCAGGTTTGATCCCTGGGTTGAGAAGATCCCTTGGAGAAGGAAATGGCAATCCACTCCAGTATTCTTGCCTGGAGAATCCCATGGACAGAGGAGCCTGATGGGCTACAGCCCTGAGATCGCAAAGAATCAGACGCAGCTGAGCATGCACACATGCATGCACTCTAGGCCACTGTTAGAAATGTCCCTTTGCATTGTGACGAAATACACATTTCCTTGAATACCTACCTGCTTGCCTTCTGTGTCTCTGTCTCTGTCTCTCTTACACACACACACACACAAACACACACACCACACACACACACACACGGCTGAAACAAAAATATGCTGAACAATATGCATCCTTTCTCATTTGATGCTCCACAGCATTTTGTTTTTAAGTTTTTAAAATCTTTATTGACTTTGTTATAATACTGCTTCTGTTCTATGTTTTGGTCCTTTAGCCGTGAGGCGTGTGGGATCCCAGCTCCCTGACCAGGGATCAGACCCATACCCCCTGCATTTGAAGGCGAAGTCTTAACCATTGGACAGCCAGGGAAGTCCCACATTTTAAATTTGTTGTAGTTTTTTTCACTCTCTAGGAAATGCTGTTCACAGTCCATTACATTGATTCCGTAACCGTAAATGCCACTCACGATTTGAAACACTCTAGTCTGGGAGAACCAGAAGATGAGGGGGCCTAGGGTCTCACTCCATCTTGCCACCAGTTCTATTTTGGTATACGCAGTAATGGTAGCTGAGACTCGTGTAACTCATATTTCTCAGTCCAAGCCCTGTGCTAAACCCGTAACACGTATCATCTTCCTTCATCCTCACAATGCCTGTCTTGTTCTTTTCTTTAAACCTGCATTCATGAGGCAAACAGCTGGTTAGAGGTAGAAAGGGGTCGGGATGAAGAGCATATATTAGAGTATTCCTGTCGCTGAAAAGACTTGTACAGATGACTGACTTCACACCTCACTGCTGTGGTTCATTAGAGGCCTCTACCAAGTGCTGGAGATTGTCCATGGTGGGTACACCCAGCCCGTGGCCCTAAGAGATGGGGTCAGACCAAGGAATGTGCTCACACAACCCAGTTACTCTCTTGAGATGCCATATTTGAGTGACCAGTTACTACCCTGGATAGCTTCAGTGGAGGGCTTCCGGATTGGATATTTGGGGTCTGGCTGATGAAATTCAACTATTGGAAATAATGTACTCACTCATTGAAAGCCCGAGGAAAGTTTTGGCTCTAGCCAAGGACTACATAGGCAAGGGGGAAAAAAGTACACATTTTAGAGCCACTTTATTTCATTGTAGTTGTACCTCTCTGGGCTTTGCTTGTCTGTTGCTAACAGGCCTCTTCTCTTTCTTAATTCTAGTGATAATAACTAAAATACTGATTTTTCTCATGTTTTCATTTCATCTTTTACTCTTAGGTTTGTGTACATACATGGGCTTTGGGTAGGAAATGTCAATTGTTTATTGATAAGTGTCTGATTGGTTCTTTCCCCATCGCCTCTGTAACAATACATTTAGACTTAGGACTGCAGCACAGATTTTTATATTCCTTTAAAGGAGTCTTCTGTCAATCATGGTCAAAATTTTAATATTTTTATATTTTCCTGGGGTCTAATTTTGTAATTATATTGATCCAATACTCCAAAGATTCTGTCCCTAACTAGCTAGCTACTTAACTGAAAACTGGCTAGAGCTAAACAAAATTCTATTCTGTGGTATCACACAATAATATCATTGTTTTATCATGTATGATCTAGCAAACCACACAGTCATATTCCTTATTTTTAAAACAACTCTCCACTTTTATTTTCAGTGTAACTGTCTTTGTCTTCCAAATGGCCGGTTTCTGCAGATGTGTCTCCTTGGACAGACTCTGGACTGAAATACTATGCATGATGACTCTATTACACAAAGATGCTTGTTAAAAAATATTTTACTCTAAATAGCTATTATTTGAATATGCTAGAGAAAATTTAAATAAGGATAATTTGTGTTTTCTTCTCTTAATTCCTTTCTAGCTCACTCAGTCTCAAGTTGCATAGATAATTTCTTTGCAGACCACAGCAGTCATTTAATGCAGTCTGAACCTTAGTGTCAAGAACTCTTGAGTTCTGATTTCACAAATCTAAGTTAAGTTCTCTTCTTAAAGAAAATCTTTCTCTCTTCCAAAGAGTAGGTGGTGAAGTGTGACAATGCTTATGAAAGAATGTAATGAAAGTACTCCAAAGGGCTTATGCAGTTTAAACTTTCTCATTTGCATTTTTCTCACCTGCCATCTATACCAGCCTTAACAATGCAAAGCAAATTATTGCTCTTATGGAAACTTTGATCTTCATTTTATTTATTTGAAAAATTTATTTATTTTAATTGGAGGCTAATTACTTTACAATATTGTATTGGTTTTGCCATACATCAACATGTACGCCACAGGTGTACACCTGTTCCCCATCCTGAACCCTCCTCCCACCTCCCTCCCCATACCATCCCTCTGGGTCATCCCAGTGCACCAGCCCCGAGCATCCTGTATTATGCATCGAACCTGGACTGGCGATTAGTTTCACATACGATATTATACATGTTTCAGTGCCATTCTACCAAATCATCCCACCCTTGCCCTCTCCCACCGAGTCCAAAAGACTGTGTCTCTTTTGCTGTCTCGCATACAGGGTTATCATTACGATCTTTCTAAATTCCGTGTATATGCATTAGTATACTGTATTGGTGTTTTTCTTTCTGGCTTACTTCACTCTGTCTAATAGGCTCCAGTTTCATCCACCTCATTAGAACTGATTCAAATGTATTCTTTTTAATAGCTGAGTAATACTCCATTGTATATATGTACCACAGCTTTCTTATCCATTCATCTGCTAATGGACATCTAGGTTGCTTCCATGTCCTGGCTATTATGAACAGTGCCACGATGAACATTGGGGTACACGTGTCTCTTTCAATTCTGGTTTCCTTGGTGTGTATGCCCAGCAGTGGGATTGCTGGGTCGAATGGCAGTTCTATTTCCAGTTTTTTAAGGAATCTCCACACCGTTCTCCATAGTGGCTGTACTAGTTTGCATTCCCACCAACAGTGTAAGAGGGTTCCCTTTTCTCCACATCCTCACCAGCATTTATTTCTTGTAGACTTTTGGATCGCAGCCATTCTGACTGGCGTGAAATGGTACCTCATAGTGGTTTTGATTTGCATTTCTCTGATAATGAGTGATGTTGAGCATCTTTTCATGTGTTTGTTAGCCATCTGTATGTCTTCTTTGGAGAAATGTCTATTTAGTTCTTTGGCCCATTTTTTGATTGGGTCGTTTATTTTTCTGGAATTGAGCTGCAGGAGTTGCTTGTATATTTTTGAGATTAATTCTTTGTCAGTTGCTTCATTTGCTATTATTTTCTCCCATTCTGAAGGCTGTCTTTTCACCTTGCTTGTAGTTTCCTTTGTTGTGCAGAAGCTTTTAATTTTAATTAGGTCCCATTTATTTTTGCTTTTATTTCCAGTATTCTGGGAGGTGGGTCATAGAGGATGCTGCTGTGATGTATGTCAGAGAGTGTTTTGCCTATGTTCTCCTCTAGGAGTTTTATAGTTTCTGATCTTACATTTAGATCTTTTATCCATTTTGAGTTTATTTTTGTGTATGGTGTTAGAAAATGTTCTAGTTTCATTCTTTTACAAATGGTTGACCAGTTTTCCCAGCACCACTTGTTAAAGAGATTGTCTTTTCTCCATTGTATATTCTTGTCTCCTTTGTCAAAGATAAGGTGTCCATAGGTGTGTGGATTTATCTCTGGGCTTTCTATTTTGTTCCATTGATCTATATTTCTGTCTTTGCGCCAGTACCATACTGTCTTGATGACTGTGGCTTTGTAATAGAGCCTGAAGTCAGCCAGGTTGATTCCTCCAGTTCCATGCTTCTTTCTCAAGATTGCTTTGGCTATTCGAGGTTCTTTGTATTTCCATACAAATTGTGAAATTATTTGTTCTAGCTCTTTGAAAAATACCGTTGGTAGCTTGATAGGGATTGCGTTGAATCTATAGATTGCTTTGGGTAGTATACTCATTTTCAGTATATTGATTCTTCCGATCCATGAACACGATATATTTCTCCATCTCTTAGTGTCCTCTTTGATTTCTTTCACCAATGTTTTATAGTTTTCTATATATAGGTCTTTTGTTTCTTTAGGTAGATATATTCCTAAGTATTTTATTCTTTTCATTGCAGTGGTGAATGGAATTGTTTCCTTAATTTCTCTTTCTGTTTTCTCATTATTAGTGTATAGGAGTGCAAGGGATTTCTGTGTGTTGATTTTATATCCTGCCACTTTACTATATTCATTGATTAGCTCTAGTAATTTTCTGGTGGAGTCTTTAGGGTTTTCTATGTAGAGGATCATGTCATCTGCAAACTGAGAGTTTTACTTCTTCTTTTCCTATCTGGATTCCTTTTATTTCTTTTTCTGCTCTGATTGCTGTGGCCAAAACTTCCAAAACTATGTTGAATAGTAGTGGTGAAAGCAGGCACCCTTGTCTTGTTCCTGACTTTAGGGGAAATGCTTTCATTTTTTTACCATTGAGGATAATGTAATATCAGGCAATTCCGGCAAAGGAAAATTTTCCAGGTCAGTAAAGTTAGAGGGTATGAGGAGGGAGAGAATTAGATATGATACTATGATATACTGACTAAATGTTAGTAAGTATATTTGAACTATTGTCCTTAATTTGTGATATCCTTTTCCTTTAAAATAATGAATAATGTTTTCAGAAAAAGTCTCATGGAGTCTAGTGATTATGAATTGATTTTTTTATAATGTCTCTTTTAAAAGACACCCAAATGTTAAATTCATTTTGTGAATCCTTTGATAAAACAAAGGCTGTTTGCAATGCAGTTAGTCACCATTATTATATTGTCGTTTTAAAAATTAGAATTTTTGAACATGTTTTCTTGAAGCACTTAAAAGTGCATTCAAGAAGGCAAGTAAAAGCAGAAGGCTACCAACCGTTTAGTTTATTTCTGAATTTGGAACTAGTGCTAGAATTTGCTTTGGGAGATAGTCCTGGCCTTAAATGGCAAGCTGTAGCCATTTCTTTCATAACTGTTTAAATGTGTAACTGATTCAAGACTTATGAAGAAATACTTAGGTTATAGGAAGAGCTCTTAAAAATTTATTTTAAACTTTTAAGAAATTGAAATTAACTTTAGAAAGTCTCAGATTTTAGGGACTTGTGACTGTGTAGCTGAGCAACATGAAGACAAGACTTGGTGTCCATGTCAGAAGCTAGGGGTGTGGGGCGCACAGGAAAGAGACCCAGCAATGTCCTGGAACAAAGCAGAGTCTCTTCTTATGCTCTTGTTGTCCATAGGTTTTATGTCTTTATGGTAATATTTTGTGGTAACTGGCTGCTGGTTAGCTTGCTTATGTGATGATAAGAAAGGAGTTTTAATGTTTTTATTACAGTAGCCCCTCCACCTTTTCATTGTTAAAACATTTTGCTTCAAAGGAGGCATTTTCAGTGCAATGAAATGAAAAAAATAAAAACCTGGAGCATTAGATCATTTGGGGAGATTTGAGTTAGCAGGTAACAAATGGATTCCATCCTGACCAAATGTGAGCTAGTGCAAACCCAGCAGAAGGTCTGAAGTGCATGGGACTGGATGGTGGCACAAAAAAGGGCTGGAAGAGCCTCATAAAGGTTAAAGCAAAAACACCAGAATCTGGGTAGCTATAAGAGGTTAAAAGAAAATATTTTTCCTTAGAGCAAGAGGGTGGTATACCAGTAGACATGTGGCAAAGCTTATTCCGTTCCATACTTTTTGTTTGTCACCTCGGAGAGGGGAGCTTGCTTTGTGTAAGTAGTTGCGTGTTCTAGTCTGGTATCCAGAGGTAACAGAATTAAAAGAGACAGGTGATGATGGGACTCCGTAACCAAGCTTTTGAGCAGCAACAGAGCAGCCTGTAGCTCGTGGCTTTCTCCAAAGAATCTGTAAATTCTGGTCAAGCAGCTGACTTTGGCTGTGAGTCACCGTTGGGTTTGGGCCCAAATTCCTCTCTTCAGCCACATCATCGCTTTAACTTTGCAGGTTCTAAAAAATCTGGAGCATGGGTATTCTCTACTTGTCTCTGGAATTCTCGGCCTCTCTGGAGATGCAGACATAGATACGTCCAGAATGTGAGGCAGGAGACAGAGCCTTTCATTCCAAATGAGCCAGAGGCATTTTTGATAGGTTGTTTGCATTAGCATCATTTCCCTCCGTTTTATTGTGGTTAATTGACGGGAGTTTGACGAAGATTTCGGATACCACTCTCGTTCTAAAAGTGGATCAACCCAAAGCCCAATTTAAAGCTGTTGTGTCCTGATTAATTTGAACATTTATTACACATTCAGAAATGAAGGAAAACAATCCAAAAATGATTTGAGAATTCAGACATTGAGTAATCAACATGTGGTACTAATTAATGAGAGAGCTGATGAAAGTCGGGTAGCTGCTCTGAAGATAGGTCTCTGTTGCTTGTCTCTGAAGAGTATGAGGTTAGGATCAGCACCATGAACCACAGACATTTACTCGGAGCCTACCCGGTGCTGCAAATCATATGTCTGTGTATCCTCAAAGCCCAGAGCATGTGGCGTCTGGGCTCTGGTTAAGTTCCCACCCTTGAGGAGTTCACTGTCAGGTTGGAAAGACCATCCACAAACAATGCTAAGGAGCAGCTAGATTATTGTTCCTATAAATAAAAGGGTTTTTTTTTTTTTTTTTCCTGTATTAAAAAACACTGTTTTTGATGGATGTGTCAAGTGGCTAATTGTGGTAATCCTTACACGATGTATGCATATATCAAAACTTTGTGTTGTATACATTAAGTGCAGTTGACCCTTAACTCAAATTTGAACTAGTAGTGTCTACTTATATATGGGTTTTTTTCAGCAGTTAATAGTGCAGTACTGCACTATCCAAGGTTAGTTGAATCAGAACGAACAGAACACAAATAAATACAGAACTAATAAGATATAGAACCTTGGGTACAGGGGAACCACGTATACAAAGGGACAATTATAATCAATACTTGTACTTTTGACTGTGCAGAGGGTTGGTACCCCTAATCCCGCTTTGTTTTAGTGCAACTGTATATACAATTTTAATTTTTATTTCTCAAATACAACTTAATAAAACTGGGAGGAGATGCACCACTTTTAACTGGTCATAATTAAGGAGAAGACGCTAAGGTGACATTAAGATGGTTTGCAGGAACAAATTGCTGGAAATCTTAACTGTTTTCCCAAGCAAAGGTGATAGAAGAATAAATGAGTACTGCATGCGTTTTCCTTGCTAATTGTTTTCACGTATTGAACTTATTGCCCATTCCATTTTGGCTTCTAAATTGTGAGAACAGTTAGAAATGAATAGATAGACACGTAAAATCTCTGCATCTTTTACAAAGGACATGAGTTGTGCTTTCTCTAATTTGTTTGCATAAAAGATTTTGGAAACTGGAAAATGTTGCTATAGCCATTACCTCTGTTCATTGACCTTTGCACTTCTACTGTTGTTTGAGATTAAAAATAAAACCCTGAAGTACAGTTGCATGTCTTGAGAAAGAAAAGCTGTAGAATCCTGGGATAAGCTGGATTGTGGCTGGTGACTCTGGGCCTAAAAGAGGAGCTCCCTGCAGTCTTTCTTTCTAGATAAGCATACCTGTGTTTGTGTTAAGCATGGTTCGTAACTTAACCCAGCAGGTCATTATTATTTTGACATTCAGAGGATCACAGAATTCACAGTGGGGAGGGATGGTTGTGTGTAACTTGCCTTCACTCAGCTCAGCCTTTTGTTAAGGTTTTTGAGGGATCTAATTTGATGTTTTGTTTTGTCTATTGGCTTTTTTTTCTTCCCTCTGACAGCCTTGGTATCATTTGCTCATGTTAAATATTACTTTATTTTTAAAATTTTTTGTAAGCTTAATCTAGTTAAGTGCCTTTCTTGTAGATATCCAGGTTTGCTTTAATGGTTTGAGTGTTTGTATGAAGTGAAGTGAAGTCGCTCAGTCTCATGTCCGACTCTTTGCGACCCATGGACTGTATCCTACTACTAAGAAATTTTAGACATACATTCATTCATTTATTGAAAAAATACTCAAATTTCATTTTGAGATGGCTCTTAACTGCAGTAGATAAATGGAGAGTCCTGATACCAATAAGACTCTCTTTTCAGTCAAGAAAGTATCTTATTCCCCTACTCATCTTTAATAATAAATTACTTAAGAAAATCAAACACAATAAGTTATTAAATCAGATCAGACTCATTAAAAATTGGCTTTATTGATTAAAGTGTTTATTTCATAGCATTGTTGTTGTTCAGTTGCTAAGTTGTGTCTGATTCTTTGCGACCCCTTGAACTGCAGCACTCCAGGCTTCCGTGTCCTTCACTATCTCCTGGAGTCTGCTCAAACTCCTGTCGATTGAGTTGGTGATGCTATCTCATCCTCTGTCTCCCCCTTCTCTTCCTGTCCTCAATCTTTCCCAGCATCAGGGTCTTTTCCAATGAGTTGGCTCTTTGCATCAAGTGGCCAAAGTATTAGAGCTTCAGCTTCAGCATCAGTCCTTCTAATGAATACACAGTGTTGATTTCCTTTAGGATTGACTGGATTCATGTCCATTATAGCATTGTTTGAATTTTAAACCACAAAGAAGTAATTGATTTTTAGGTTCAAAAGCAAGCAGTCTTAAACAACATGATACATAATTAAACCTGAAATATTTTAAGTTTGTATATAAAGTACTACAGTTTTGCTTTTGTTTATGAAAATCAGTAGTCCATGGGGTCACAAGGAGTTGGACATGACTGAGTGACTGAACTGAACTGATGAAAATCAGTAAATTTTGACAGCTAATCTCAGAGGGTATTAGGAACTTTCATGCTAAAATAGGTCTTCCCTGGTGGCTCAGAGATAAAGAATCCACCTGCAGTGCAGGAGATGCTGGTTCCATTCCTGGGTCGAGAAGCTCCCCTGGAGAAGGAAATGGCAACCCACTCTAGTATTCTTGGCTGGGAAATCCCATGGACAGAGGAGCCTGGTGGGTTATAGTCCATGGGTTTGCAAAGAGTTGGACACGACTTAGTGACTAAACAGCAGCAACAGCAAGATTGTCTCCAATTTAGGACTGTTACCCCCCACTCCCACCCCAAATGCTATAAACATTTGTTATACAGGTTTTTGTCTTAGACTTTAGTTTTTGTTTCTCTGGGCAAAATGCTTGGGAGTACAATTACAGCATTGTATGGTAAGTTGTATGTTTTTAAGAAGCTGCCAAACTATTTTCCATTTAGTTATTGCCAAACTAAATGCCAGACATTTCTAAAGTGGCTGTACCATTTTATATTACCACTAACAAAATATCAGAGATATAGGTTTTTTATATCCTTGCCAGCATTTGGTTTTGTTACTGTTTTTAACTTTACCTGGTCTAATAGATGGGTCGTGGTATCTCACTGTGGTCTTTGTGTTTCCTTATGAGTGTTGACCTTGAATGCTTTTTCATGTACTTATTTACCATCCAAACATCCCCTTAGGTGAGATGTATCCTTCTATCTTTTGTGCATTTTCTAAATGGATTGTTTGCTTTTATATTGTTGAGTTACAAGAGTTGTTTATATGCTCTAGATACAAGTCCTTACCAACTTGTCTTTTCATCCCTTTAAAAGGTTTCACAGAGCAAAAGTCTTAATTCTGATGCAGTCCAGTTTTTTCTTTTATGTGTCATGCTTTTGGTGTTATATCTGAGAACTCTTCACTAAGTCCTAGGTCTCAAATATCTTCTAAAACTTTTATATGTTTACATATAGCATTTAAATCTATGATCCATTTGAGTTAGGGATTCCCAGGTGGTTTGGTGGTAAAGAATCTGCCTGCCAATGCAGGAGACGAGGGTTCGATCCTTGAATATCAGGAAGGTCCCCTGGAGGAGGAAATGGCAACCCACTCCAGTATTCTTGCCTGGGAAATCCCATGGACAGAGAAGCCTGGTGGGCTACAGTCGGTGGGGTCACACAGAGTCGGATGTGACTGAGCACACACTGTAGAGTAGAATTTCAAATAATTTTTGTATAAGGTGTGAAGTATAGGTCAAGATTTAATTTTTTGTTTATGGATATTCAGTTATTCCAACACTGTTGAAAAGTTCTTCCTCCACTTAATCACTTAATTGCTTTCTTTTTTTTTTTTTGAAGTAAAATATTGATTGGCCATACTTGCATGGGACTTTCTGGATTCTCTGTTACATCATCAGTTGATGTCATCGTGTGATTTTTCTTCTCTGTAGTAGATTATATTGATTGGTTTTCGAATCCAGGATGCAACAGCCTGGCATCCCTGGAATAAACCAAACTGCTAAATTCTGTTTACTGACATTTTGGAAAGGATTTTAGCATCTGTATTCATATAGGATACTGGTTTGTAGCTTTCTTTTTTGTACTGTCTTTGATTGGGGTCCACTCTCTTTTACTTTCTGAAAGAGACTGATAAAATTAATGTTAATTCTTTTTTGTTTGGTAGAGTTCTCCAGTGAAACCATCTGGGTCTAGATATTTCTTTTTCAGGAATTAATTGCAGGTTCAGTTTCTTTACTAATTATAGAAATAATTATTTCTTATTGCATAAGTTGTCGCAGTTTGTGTTTTTTGAGGTTGTTGTCTAAAAGTTTCCTTTCTTGCTAGGCTTGTCTCTTTCCTGGTCACCTGGTTAGATAGAGAAGGCTTTTCTTCTTACTTTTGGTTTTTTTTTTTCCTTTTTGTCTGTATGTTGGTGTTTCAAGTTTACCAGCTTTTCCAGTATGCCATCTGGAATAAAAGGGCAAAAAAAGAAAACTCAGGAAGTTCACAACCATGCCCCTCCTTGTGTCAGAGTCCCTACTTGCCTGTCACCTTCTCTCACTTTCAGTGTCTTTCTTCTTAAGTTTATTTTATATGTGATGATGTCCAGGGCTTTCTGTAGTACTTAGTGGGACAATAGGGAAAAGTAGATTTGTTTCACCTTCCTGCGAGTGGAAGCTCTTGTCTTTTATTTAATTTTTGAAAAGTCCAAAGGACTATTTTTTACTAGTTAGGAATTTTTAAACTATCATTCCTGTTTTAGCTGTGCATTTCTGACTGTATCTTGAAAAATATTAAACTTTATAGGTAGCTCATCTGCAGCAAATAGATAATTGAGAAAAATCTGTTAATGTATTACCTGGGGTCAAAATTGAACCTAATAAAATCTGATCCAAATCTTATAATGGACTTTTTATATCACTGTACTATTACTTTCTATATTAACTTACAGAAAGATTAGAGCTGCCAGTTTTAAGTCTAAAACTTCAAAAAAGGATTTAAAATCAAGTTTTAAAAGAGTAGATCTGTGACAGTAACAAAAGCAGTTATGATATAGATGGTTCCACTGTGACGGTCTTTACTATTGAGTTTTGATGGTCTTAAATGTTAGATGGGCTTCTAAGGGACCCTCAGTTTCTCTCTTTCTCTCATCTATCATTAATATACTGGCTTTTAGTCTCCCCAGATCATTTTATCATACGAACAAATGAAGTTAAATAGAAACCTGCTATCTTCTAATATAAAAATAGTGAATCAAAACATTATTGTACTGTGATATAAAATGACCACTGAGGTGGTTTTCTCTGTGCTTTATTTGCGCTGTTTTTAAGGCACACCTGAGTGTTAGGCTCTCCATTCTGAAATTTTAATGGAAGCAGAGATGAAAAATGTCCTTATGAATGTGGCCATATAAGATTTTTACTGCTACATCCTTGTGAATTCTTTTTTTTCCCCCAAGTAATTCTATGTGCTGAACAATATTTTTAAAACCAAGAAGCAAGAAATTGTTTCTATACGCTTATATCCATGCAGTGATTTTTTTTAGGGGTTATGTACTTCTGACTACTTGGGGAGGGGTCATTCTGCACCATTATCTGTAGGCCTTGCTTCCGGGTACTGATGATCCTTGGACATCAGCATTTCTTAAAGCTTCTCGTGTGATTGTAGCGTGCAGCCAAGATTGAGAACCACTGCACTAGAATTTGGCTTACTGTATTGAATGTGTTCTATTGAGAGTCTGAAATTTCCCCTGTCATTAAATCTTAACATTTTTTAGAAAATTTTTTTATTAATAGACTTTTAAAAAAGTCTTATTTTAGGTCTGCAGAAAAACTGAGTGTGAAGTACAGAGTCTCTATGCTCTCCAGTTCCCCACTCCCTGTTTCCCCTGTTATTAACATCCTGCATTAGTATGATACATTGGATCAATATTGGCTTATCAATTATAATGTTATTATTAACTGAAGTGCAGAGTTTACATTGGGGCTCAGTCTTGGTGGTGCACATTTTCTGGATTCTGAAGAATGCATAATGACATGTATCTATCATTGTGTTACTGTGCAGAGCAGTCTTATCGCCATGAAGAGCCCCTGTGCTTCCTCATTTGTCTCTCCCTCCCCTCCCAGTCCCTTAAGCCAGTGATCACTTTACTATCTCCATAGTTTTGCCTTTTCCAGAATTTCATATAGTAATGGAATCATATATGGTATGTAGATTGGCTTCTTTCACTTAGTAATACGCATTTAAGTGTCCTTCATGCCTTTTCATAACTTGATAATGCATTTCTTTTCGTCACTGAATGATAATCCATTGTATGCATGTACCACAGTTTGTTTATCCATTCACCTGTTGAAAGAAATCTTGGCACACATTTGCTTCCACATTTTGCAGTTAATGGGCTTCCCTGTGGCTCAGCTGATAAAGGATCCACCTGCAATGCGGGAGACCTGGGTTCAGTCCCTAGATTGGGAAGATCCCCTGGAGAAGGAAAACGCTACCCACTCCAGGATTCTGGCCTGGAGATTTCCATGGACTGTACAGTCCATGGGGTCACAAAGAGTCGGACAAGAGTGAGCAACTTTCACTTTCACTTTGCAGTTAATGAATAGAGCTACTGTAAACATTTATGTGCAAGTTTTGTGTAGATATGTTTTCAGCTCCTTTGGGCAAATACCAAGAAGTACAACTGCTGGATTATATGGTATAAGTATATTTACCCATTCTTTTTTAATGGTTGCATACTGTGATATGTATTATTGATAATAACTCCCCTCCCCCACTGATGAACATTTGTTTATTTTTAAAATTTAAGTTACAAATAATACTACAACAGAGTTTATACATCTTTTTTGCACACATACTGATATTTATGTAGAATAGACTCCTAAAAGTAAGGTTGCTCTGACCAAACAATGTGAATTTGCCCTCAGCCATACATAATATTATCAAATCTCCCAAGGCTCACAGGAAGTTTTGGCTGAACCTGAGGATTTGGAGGTCAGACTTGGAAGTGGTAATTGAATCCATGGACGTGGATGAAATTTCCTAGGGAGAAAATGTAGAGCAAGAAGAAAGAGCGATCTAGAACAGAGCACTGCGTAACTGCCCACATTTAGCAGTCAAGTGAAGAATTGCCTCGGAGGTAAGAGAATAACCAGGGTCAGTGGTGTCAGGAAAGCAGAAGGCAGAGTGGGTTTCAAGGAGGAGGAAGCGGTCCTCTGAGTTTACATTTTTCTGAGGATGATGAAGACCGCCTGTGTTTTTTGTGTTGAAGGTCAGGGGAGACCCTTTGACCTTAGTGAATAGAGGGAAGGTGACTAAACTTAAGGTACATGTTGAAATAACCTGTGGAGTGAGTGGGGGTGAGGAAATGGCCAGTATTGTAAACGTTCTTTAAAAAAAGGTAGCCTAAAGTAACTGTAAGAAAATGTAGGAGTCACAGAGAGTTTTGTTTTTGCCAGATGGCAGAGTCTTTAGCTTTTGTGAAAGTTAGTGTAAAGGAATTAGTAGAAGAGTTCCAGAAAGTTCCAAAAAGTAACACTTGAACTTGCTACTCGTCGGCAGCTATCTATATAGCATCTATACTCAGTTGGGATTTATAAATAATCTAGAGATGATTTGAAGTACACGGGAGGGTTGTGTGGCTTATGTGCAGGTGCTGCCATGTCTTGTATAAGGAGCACGTGCACCCTTGCAGTTTGGTGTCTACTGAGGGTTTTGGAACCAGTCCTCCATGGAGGCTGAGGGACGACTCAGGGACGGAGCTGGGCTGAGGGACGACTCAGGGACGGAGCTGAGATCAAGAATGAGGATGAGGGCAGATTTCTGGATTGAGACCTTCAGCAAAGAGAAGTGAATTTGTGTTTGCCCTCGTGGTAAATATTGTAATTTCATATTTGATTTTATGCCCCAGGAAATTCTTAAAATTTTGTTTTTGCTGCCTGAAGCTGCTTTAAGAAGTTTCTAACGTAATTCCCTGGCAAGGAATCAGAATCAGCCCCATGCCAGATTCACTTGAAATTAATATTACAGCTAACTTTCATTGTAATTGAGTATTTGACTTTGTAACCAGTGAGGTCATTACCATCATGGTAATAGCTTTCATGGGCTATCAAATATGGTGGAATTTAAAGGTATTGATTTAGAAAAAACTTAATTTTTCCAACCAAGTGAGCAGCATGGATCCTTAATGAACTGATTCTGTGTATTTGAAAAAATTATTAGCTATTATTCATATATTGACATATTAAAAATAGTATTAACTTTTGCTTTGCCCTGTTTCAGAACTCTACTTAAGATTGTTATTCTTGATAGCTAAATTTCCAGATACTTTGAAGCTGGTAAGGATCTCTTGACTTGCCAGAAAAGAGAGAATATGAAAATGCCTCAGTAAGCTGGAGTGACGAGAATATATTAGAACAAAACTTAACAATGAAAGAAGTACAAATTTAATGCTTAGGTTTCAAAAAGACACAGATATGAGGGATTATGATGGGAGGCTGAAGAATATAATATAGCTTAGTGTTAGTCGCTCAGTTGTGTCCGACTCTTTGCAACCCTGTGGACTGTAGCCCACCAGGGTCCTCTGTCCACGGGATTCTCCAGGCAAGAATACTGGAGTGGGTTGCCATTTCCTTCTTGAGGGGATCTTCCCAACCCAGGGGTCGAACCCAGGTCTCCCTCATTGCAGGCAGACACTTTAACCTCTGAGCTACCAGGGAAGCCCATAATATAGCTTAGTATTTGTTAATTTTTTAATATGAAATAATTGCAAATTTACGGAAAAATTGTAAGACTAATACAGAGAACTTCTGCATATGCTTCACCCAGATTCCCCAGTTGTTAATGTGTTTCCACATTTTTCTTATCATTTCCTTTCTTATAGTCTGTATTTTTTTCTGAATTATTTGAGGGTAAGTTGTTATAGTCTATTGAGCTGTTATCCTTAAATACTGCAGTGTGTATTGCCTGAAAACAGGTACAGTTTCGTACATAAGAGTACAACCATCGGAGCCGGGAAAACAGCATTGATATGTTACTACCATCCAATCCACAGACCCTATTCAGATGCCACCGGTCTTTCTGATGATGTCCTCTGTAACACAAAACACATACTCACAAACCTACTTTCCTTTTTCTTTCTGATCCAGAGTTCAGGTTGAGATCAGGTGCTGTGTTTATTGTCATGTCTCGTTAGTCTTCTTTTCTCTTAGCGTGTACTCTTGTTTTTTTATTACCTTGACATTTTTGAAGAATTCAGCCCAGTTACTTTGTTGACTATCCCTTAATTTGTGTTCATCAAATGTTTATAACTGGATTCAGGTTCGGTAGTTTTGGCAAGAATATCCTGGAATCACAGTATGAAACCATACTGTGTTTGTATGGTGTCATCTGAGGAGGGGCACCTGCTGTGGATTCATCTACTGTTGATGTACCTCACAGCGACAGCTTGAATTTGTATCACTTTGTAAAGTATGTAGGTGCCATCTCTGTAAACTTGATAAGTTATTTTGTATATTTTAGTAAATAATTAACTATTTATAGGGAGATGCTCTGGGACAATGTTAATATTTTACTTTATCAAATTTTACATTCATTGATGATTCTTATTTGAAATAGCTGTCATATGATTTTTCTCCTTCAATCATCACTTCTACTTTTCTTAGTTGCTATTCTACTATGAGAAAAAGCTGTCCCTTTTCCCTATTTGCTTGTTTATATCATTGTGAACTCAAGGAATCCTAATATTTTGGTCAATTTATTATATAACCTTCTTAGCTTAGTTGGTAAAGAATCTGCCTGCAATGCAGGAGACCTGGGTTTGATTCCTGGGTTGGGAAGATCCCCTGGAGAAGGACATGGCAACCCACTCCAGTATTCTTGCCTGGAGAATCCCATGGACAGAGGATCCTGGCAGTCCATGCGGTCGCAAAGAGTCGGATGCGACTTAGCGACTAAACCACCACCACCATTATATAACCCACTACTCTCATTGTTTACTTTGAATGCTCAGATTGTCTCAGACTTGGCCAGCAGGCGCCTTTTTCAAGGTGACTCCTGTATTCTTTTGACATATCTCCAATATTTTTTGAGCATTTATTTTCTGGCACAAAGTATTCCAGGCTCATCTTGTACTTTCTCTGACCCAGCTCTGCATTCAGGCACTTCTCCAAGGAATTCTAGTTCCCTTTTGTGGAGAGTACAAGTAGGGAAATAAGATCTGGGCAATATGTATGCTCATTGCTACTGGGGTTTCATTGCTTCCAAGCCCTCTCCGCAGACGGATCCAGGAAATACACATGCGTACACACACACTTCTATCCACTTTCGTGTATGTATGTCGGTACAGTGTATAAATGCCACGAGTTTTCACCTGTTGCTCCTATTCTAATCTAACCCAGCAGAATTTGTTCTAGTCTTCTCCTTGTACTAGCCCCGCTCTGGACAGAGAAAATCCAACTCTCATTTTTCTCGATATGTTTATTATATAATTCCTTTTATGTAACTAATCTCTTGACCACACAAGCCAGAAATGGCTTGGGCCTGTCAGCCCTGAACTCACAGCCTCTTTGGCCCTGACTCAATACCCGGCAGCAGCTGCACAAACCAACTTCCCCTTTGTCTTTGAGAAATTCTGTAATGGCACATTTTACATGTTTCGATTGACATTTATTATTTTGTCAGTTCTTAAGTCTAGCCTTTGTAAGGGTAAACACTGGTGGAAAAGGAAGTATTAAAGAATGTATTTAAGGATCAAAACAAATAGACTAGAAATTTGAAAGAATACAACCTTTATTCAGCATCAGAAGAGGTTTTTTATTAGCATTTTACTGAGGTAACCAGTAACCAGTATATAAGTAAAGTCCTCGTGGCAACGAGCAGGAGGTAAAATTGGTGTGACTTTTGTCTGCTGTTGGCTGTGGATCCAGCACTGTCCTGTTTTCCTCTGGTGACCTTCTACAGGGCTTTGATGCCATAATGTCAGAACTAATCTGGAGTTCTTTCTCATTGGAATCATTTTGATGAATTAAGTTTTATATTGTTTTTGGGAGTCAAGAGGTTTTTCTAGTCATTATAATATCATGAGTTTGATTATGCAGGTTTTTTCCCCTTAAAAAATGATACTTCCCCCAAGACAGTTAGGTAAGAAAATGAAATAAAAGGCATCCAGTTTGGAAAGGAAGACATAAAACCATCTTTATTTGCAGATGACTTGATATTGTGTATAGAAAATCCTAAAGAATGTACTAAAAAAACTCTCAGAACCAATAAATGAGTTCAACAAAGTTGCTGGATAAGAAAGCAACATACAAAACTCAGTTTTATTTCTATATACTTGCAGTGAGCAATCTCAAAATGAAATTAGGTAGACAATTTTATTTATGACAACATCAAAAAGAATAGAATTGTTAGGAATAGGTTTTTAACAGGAATAAAAAAATTTATATTCTGAAAAAGACAAAACGTTGAAAAAATTACTTAAATGGGGGGAAAATTCCATGTTCATGGATTAGAAGAGTTAATATTGTTAAGATGGCAGTACCCCTCAAATTGGTCTACAGAATAAATGCAGTCCCTGTTAAAGTAACAGCTGGCTTTTTTGCAGAAATTTCTTGTAATCCTAAAAGTCACCCCAAAGTTAAAGGAACTCAAAATAGCCAAAGCAATCTTGAAAAAGAATAAAATTAAAGACTGTGTGGTTCTAGCGTATAGATAGACATATATATTAATGGACTAGAATTGTGAGTCTGAAAAGAAACTCATATTTATGGTCAGTTGATTTTCAAAAATGATACCAAGACAGTTCAGTGGTCAAAAGATAATAATCTTTCAACAGATGGGTCTTGGGTCAACTGGATATCCACATGCAAAAGAATGGGATTGATTCCCTATTTCACACTATATACAAAAATTAACTCAAAATGGACCTAAATGTAAGAGCTAAAATCATAAAACTCTTCAGTTCAGTTCAGTCGCTCAGTCGTGTCCGACTCTTTGCGACCCCATGAATCGCAGCACCCCAGGCCTCCCTGTCCATCACCAATTCCCAGAGTTCACTCAGACTCACGTCCATCAAGTCAGTGATGCCATCCAGCCATCTCATCCTCTGTCGTCCCCTTCTCCTCCTGCCCCCAGTCCCTCCCAGCATCAGATCTTTTCCAGTGAGTCAGCTCTTCTCATGAGGTGGCCAAAGTACTGGAGTTTTGGCTTTAGCATCATTCCTTCCAAAGAAATCCCAGGGCTGATCTCCTTCAGAATGGACTGGTTGGATCTCCTTAAAACTCTTAGGGAACAAAAATAGGAGTACCTTTTCATGACCATGGATTCAGTGATGGTTCTTATATATGGCATCAAAAGCACAAGCAACCAAAGAAAAACTAACTTCATGAAAATTAAAAACTTTTATACTTCCAAAGACATCATCAACAAAGTAAAAAGGCAGTTCGTAGAATAGGAAGGTATATTTGCAAATCATATTATCTGACAGAGATCTAATATCCACAATATATAAACAACTCCAAGAGCTAAATAAAAAACCCAGTTTAGAAGCAGACAAATAATTTGAATACAAAGAGAATATATGAAGGACCAATAAACACATGAAAAGAAAATGTCATTTGCTTTGTTTGACCCAGTGCAAATGAAAATCCAGTAAGATGCCACTTCATACCCACTAGAATGGTTGCAATTAAAAAAAAGAAGTGTTGATAAGGATGTAAAGAAATTAGAACTTCCATACTCTGCAGGTAGGAATGAAAAATAGTTCAGCCACTTTGGAAAACATCTGGCAGTTCTTCAGTAGATTAAGCACTGTTATATGATCCAGCGATTTCATTTCTAGGTATATATTCAAGAGAAATGAAAACACACAAAAATTTTTATACAAATTCCATACAACAGTACTTATAATATTGCTAGTTTAAAAGTGTAAATAATCCCATATGTCCATCAACTGCTGAACAGATAAATAAAAATGGATATAGTCATTCCCCCCTTACCCTCAGGGGACGTGTTCTAAACCTGCAGTGGATGCCTGAAACCATGGGTATACTGAGCCCGGCATACATGCTTTTTCCTATATGTACATGCCTATGATGTTTAATTTATAAACTAGCCATCGTTAGAAAATCTCCAAATTGCCACTATCACTACTCTTGCATGTTGGAGCCATTATTAAGTAAGAGTTCAGTTGCCCAGTCGTGTCCAACTCTTTGCGACCCCATGGACTGCAGCATGCCAGGCTTCCCTGTCCTTCACTGTCTCCCAGAGTTTGCTCAGACTCACATCCATTGAGTCGGTGATGCCATCCAACCATCTCATCCTCTGCTGTCCCCTTCTCCTGCTGCCTTCAATCTTTCCCAGCATCAGGGTCTTCTCCAGTGAGTCAGTGAGTCATCAGGTGGCCAAAGCATTGGAGCTTCAGCTTCAGCCTCAGTCCTTCCAGTAAGTATTCAGGGTTGACTTCCTTTAGGATTGACTGGTTGCTGATCACCAAGATGGCTACTAAGTGACTAACTGGTGGAATACACCTGACAAATGGATGACTGGAGGGGTGGGGTGGATGGTGCAAGATCTAATCACACTACTTAAAAGAGTGCCCAATTGAAAACTTATGAATGATTTATTTCTGGAATTTTCCATTTAGTATTTTTGTACTATGGTTTGACCATGGGTAACTGAAACCAGGGAAAGCAAAACTGCCGTCAAGGGGGACACTGTATACCCCTACAATACTGTATTACTTTACAGTAAAAAGGAGTGAAGTGCTAACACTGCTGTAATGTGGGTGAACCTTGAAAACATCATGCTAAATGAAAGAAATCAGTCACAAAAGGTCACATATTGTCTGATTCCATAGAGAAAGAAAGCAGATTGGTATTGTTTAGGGCTAAGGAAATTGGGGGAAGTGAGGAGTGACCGCTAATAGGTCTGGGGTTTCTTTGTAGGATGCTAAAAATGCTCGAAAATGGACTGTTGTGATGATTGCGCCTCTCTGTGACTGCACTGAAAACCATTGATTCATACATTCCAAATGGCTGAATTGTATGGTGTGAGAGTTGTCTCTGTAAAAGTGAAAGTGTTAGTCACTCAGTCATGTCCAACTCTGCGACCCTGTGAACTATAGCCCTCCAGACTCCTCTGTCCATGGGATTCTCCAGGCATGAATACTGGAGTAGGCAGCCATTCCCTGCTCCAGGGGATCTTCCTGACCCAGGGATCGACCCAGGTATCCCGCATTGCAGGCAAATTCTTTACTGTCTGAGCCGCTAGGGAAAACCATTGATTCATACACCCTAAATGGGTGAATTGTGTGATATGAGAATTGTCTCCATAAAGTGAAAGTGTTCGTTGCTCAGTCGAGTCTGACTCTTTGCAACTCCGTAGACTATAACCTGCCAGGCTCCTCTGTCCATGGAACTCTCTAGGCAAGAATATTGGAGTGGGTTGTCATGCCCTTCTCCAGGGGAGCTTCCCAACCCAGGGATTGAACCCGGGTCTCCCATATTTGAAACTGTCATTACATAATCTTTTACAAATAAACTAAGTTTAGATTTGTTTTCTTAGTTTTCATTTTTACAAAAAATTATGAGTGAAATGACTAGCAACAATGTTCCTTATAGAATTTGAAAATGTGTAATTCTCCCTGATGGGATTCCCAAATCCATTTTTGAGCCTCCCACCAAATGGGCTTGAAGGCTTTGCTGACTGAGTTCAGTTGATTTCTGTCTTAACTGTTGTGCATTCCCTTGCCTGGCCCTTTGCTGTCCCATACTAAAAAGCTTCCTCAAATTTCTCTCCACCTTCCCCACATACTCAACCGTAGCAATTTAAACCTCTTGTCACTTTAAAAAGTTCTAAATCATATTTGACTTCGAACTTCACAGAGTTAAATTTGGTTTCACAATTGAATTCTATCACATATTTATTTGTTCGGATTTTCAAATTCCATCATGTCAAAGTTTTGCCCATCTGTATTCAGTTTTGTTAATGTTTCCACATCTGCCATTTAGACCGCTATCTTTATGAAAATCTGTAAAGTATGTAACTTGTTTTTATGTTTATGTTGTCACGTTCATGCGATGCTGTAACAATAAATAGTGAAGTTCAGAAAACAGACTGTCTTATCAGTTTCTGGAAAGCCTAGAAGTTATAAAGTCTCTTTAAGAATAATGAATGAGGTAAATCCCCCTAAGAAGTAAAAGTAGAGCTTTGATCTCTAGATTCTTTTCCTTTGAAAGCACCTGAGATGTACAGTTCATCTCCTGTGAATAAAAAGTTGGGAGGAAGTCAAGCACTTGTTGCCCACCAGAGTTTTCCTTGAAGATTAAAACATCACAAAGTTGACAGCATGTTTGTATCACTTGTGATCAAACACTCATTTCAGAAAAGGGTTTGCAAAATTGCTTTTGGTTTTTATTTCATGGAATAAAATTGTGATGCATTAGAGAAAGAAAAGATGGAAGAAGTTCTTTTTGGCACACATTTTTAAAGACATCTCAAAACAAGATGGCAGTGTATCTTAGATCATGGCAAATGGCCTTTAATCTCAGGATGGTTTTGTTTTTCTGTATCTTCAAGGTCCTCTTAAGAAGAGACTTGTTGTACTGTGTGGGTTTAGTTATGTAGACCTTTGTCTACAAACACTGATAACATCTGTCAGGCAGGCAACAAATAGGATTCACAAGAGGGTTTCTTAAGGATTTGGGATGCATTTTCTTTTTAACTTTAGTAAATAGACCAACTAATATTCAGTGTTTTAAGAATCTGGTAGAATTTTTCTTGTTTAGGTTTTAAATTTAGATTTTAATACAGTTATACACAATATACTGAGAATCACAGTATATTTTCTGCCTTTATTGCAGATGTAACTAATGATTATAAAACTGCAGACCATTAAATCCAGAAAGCACTGTTTTGTATAATAATCATCGGTGGTTTCTGGAGATAATACAGTACCCATTAAGCGGGTATTTGATCTGATTTCCTGGCCTTAATACAAGATGTGGCTACAATGTGACCCCCCCCCCATCTGTATTTAAGTATTTAAATGCAGCTCTTGGAATTGTTACACATTGATAACTCACTGAGGCAAAGCGGAGAGTGGTAGGAGAAAGGATTGTATATGAGAGCTGACATCCCTCTCTCTGTTTCTGTATTATTTGAGTTCCTAAAAAAGCATTGTTGAAAAGATACAAAATAAGAAATTAATGTGCATTTATTGAATATTCTGTAATTTCATTGATAGCTAATTCCTAGAAAATGTCAAATTAGTTCAAGTTACTGAAATCAGGCAGTTTAGTCACTCAGTCGTGTCCAACTCTTTGCTACCATGTCGACTGCAGCACGCCAGGCTCCCCTGTCCTTCACCAGCTCCGGGAGCTTGCTCAAGTTACTGAAGTATCAGGCTTTAAAATATTCATAATGTATCATTTCTTTGTTTCTCTTACTGTGTGTCTTGTTGATCTCTGTTTCAAAACTATTGGCAGTCTTAGGTTGATATTTTGGCACCACTGGGTAGATAGAATTCCAAGTTTACATTCTAAATTTGAGTTGCAGTCTAAGTTTTTTTTTATGTAGAGAAAGATACACTTTAGTGCTACTTTTTATGTGTATGTTTTAGTCCCCTTTTTACAGTCAAAGTGTGATGGGAAAATTAAAGAATTTGGGACAATTAAGAAAACTAATTTGTTTTTCAATAAATTTATAAAAAGTTTCAATTCTCATTATTTCTGGTGAATTATTGATAGAGCACCAGGAATACAGCATTTGGATATTAAACAACAATAACAGTAACATAATGCCATGAACTTCCGAAGTGTTTGAGCACTGAGGTCAGATATATTTGCATCTCCAATGACTTGGATATATTAACATTGAAGGGAATTAGGAGAGGATTTTAAAATTCATGATTACAACTTTTTGTGGTAATTATATAGGATGTTAAAAAGCCAACATCTAGTTGACACCTACTTTTTAAGTATCTTGAGCATTTAACTGCTTTAATCCAGAACAAAGACCTTGAAAGTATTTGGAATAAAAAGAACTGTTGAATTTGATTTCTGTGCTGTAGGGCTCTCCAAAATGCTATAAATTAATTTAGAAGTCTCGATGGAGGTGAAAGAGGAGAGTGAAAAGCTGGCTTAAAACTCAGCATTCAGAAAACTAAGATCATGGCATCCAGTCCCATCACTTCATTTCATATAGATGGGAAGCCATGGAAACAGTGACAGACTTAATTTTCTTGGGATCCAGAATCACTGCAGATGGTGACTATAGCCATGAAATTAAAAGATGCTTGCTCCTTGGGAAAAAAGCTATGACCAACCTAGACAGCATATTACAAAGCAGAGATATTACTTGGCCGACAAAGGTATGTCTCATCAAAGCTATGGTTTTTCCAGTAGTCAAGTATGGATGTGAGAGCTGGACCATAAGAAGGCTGAGCACTGAAGAATTGATGCTTTCAAACTCTGGTGTTGGAGAAGCCTCTTGAGAGTTCCTTGGACTGTAAGGAGATGAGTCAATCCTAAAGAAAAATCAATCCTGAATATTCATTGGATGGGCATCATGAAGCTGAAGCTTCAATACTTTGGCCACCTGATGCAAAGAGCTGACTCACTGGAAAAGACCCTGATGCTGGGAAAGATTGAAGGCAGGAGGAGAAGGGGACAACAGAGGACGAGATGGTTGGATGGCATCACCGACTCAATGGACATGAGTTTGAGCAAGCTCCAGGAGATGGTGAAGGACAGAGAAGCCTGGCATACTGTTGTCCATGGTGTTGCAAAGAGTCGGACACAACTGAGCGACTGAACAACAGCAATGACGTTAAATTAGATATATAAGTTAAAAATAGATTCAGCAGCATCACAGAACTGTTTGAAATTCAGTGGTTAAAACTTGTATATCATAGTGTTTTCCCCCAAATTTGATACACATATAATTTTAAAGCTTTTCCTGTAATCTTAGGAAATAGAAATGAAATATATTTTTGACAAATAAAACAATGCAAAATTTCCTGTTCTCTAGGAGTGTGCACTTTTAAATAGTTCATGTAAATTATACATAATGGTGGGTTTTTCCTAATCTTCTGTTTTCATGTTTATATGTCAAACTGGAAAAGGGTAAAAATTAGAGGGTAGCATTTCATTTTAGATAAGATAAGATAATGGCATGTCAAACTTTAAGTTCTTATTTGTTAGTGTGTTCTATTCATTTGAATCTTAAAAGATGTCTGTCTTAAGATATTTTAGGATAAGGGTTTAAACTGTTAAACATTCTACATAGTTAAATATAAACATGCTTTAAAATTCCATTTAAAAAATTCAAGGTTTTAGATTTAGAAGATTTTGTGCAGTTTTGTCGGTGTTCTTCTGTCCTTTGCTGTTCTTACTTATCTTTCCTAGTTTTCCATTTGTATTAGCTTCTAAGCATACTTGGGGCCTTCCCAGGTGGCACTAGTGGTCAAGAATCCGCCTGCCAGTGCTTGAGTCAAGAGACTTAGGTTCGGTCCCTGGGTCAGGAAGATCCCCAGGAGGAGGGAATGGCAACCCACTCCAGTATTCTTGCCCGGAAAATTCCCTGGGCAAAGGAGCCTGGCAAGCTACAGTCCATGGGGCCACAAAAAGTCACAACTGAGCACATTAAGCATGTTTGAATCTAATCTTTCCGTGCAAGTAGCATCTATTTCTGGGTGATGGAGATTCCTGTATTGCAATCCATGTACTTTAAACTCTCTGAAATTGACAGCAGGAACCAGGTTCCTGCCTTTTCCTTTGCTTATCATTATCCTGCTAAAGGATGTGGCAACCCAGTAAATGTTAAATATTTAGTTGGTTTAAAGTATGTGGGTTTTCTTCTTCAGTTGGATATTTGTAAGAAAAAGCACATACTTTGACCGTTAGTGTGTCCAGCCAGGTATACCACAGCCGCTGATGCTGAAGCTGAAACTCCAGTACTTTGGCCACCTGATGCGAAGAGCTGACTCATCTGAAAAGACCCTGATGTTGGGAAAGATTGAGGGCAGGAGGAAAAGGGGACGACAAAGGATAAGATGGTTGGATGGCAATACCAACTCGATGGACATGGGTTTGGGGGGACTCTGGAAGTTGGTGATGGACAGGGAGGCCTGGCATGCTGCATTTCACAGGGTCACAAAGAGTCGGACATGACCGAGCGACTGAACTGACCTGAACATTTAATTCAGGAGATTGGTGATAACAGGCAGTGGTATTGCTGAGAGCCAGGCAAGGCACAGAGAGTTGATCCTGAGAAGAGCAGTAGCAGGAAACCACTGCAGCCCCTCGGCTGAAAAGAAAAGAGGCCCAGGACTCGGGGAGGGTGACAGTAGAAACTGGGGTGGTTCTAGGCAAAGGGAATAGTTAGAGATAAGTACTGTTACAGGTTGACGTATGTTTGTCCACATTTTTTCTGTGCTTCCCTGGTGGCTCAGAGGTAAAGCCTATGCCTGCGATGCAGGAGACCTGGGTTTGATCCCTGGGTCAGGAAGATCCCCTGGAGAAGGAAATGGCAACCCACTCCACTACTCTTGCCTAGAAAATTCCGTGGGCTACAATCCATAGGGTTGCAAAGAGTCAGACATGACTGAGCGGCTTCACTTTGACTGTTAACAGGTTGACCTATGTTTGTCCAAATTTTTTCTATGGATATACTAGGCTTTGCATAAAAAGAAGAGTTGTTTATATTGAACCTATCTTTTTTTTTTTTTTTACATAGCCATCTATCTTCTTCTGTCTTTTTAATAGCCATATAGCATTTTGCCATGTGGATATGTGCTAACATGTTTGCCCAGTTCTCCACGGGTGGACATCTGTGTTGTTTGCAGTTTCAGTGTGCTAGAGCATTGCTGCAAATATCCTTATATTGAGTTGACCAAAACGCATACATAAGCCCTGGTGTGTGTGTGTTTTTCTAGGAGAGTGGTTCTCAATCCATCTTTCAGGCTTAAGAAAACACTGATGTGCAGGTTCATTCCAGTCAGTTTTCAGATCAAGATCTCTGAGGATAGGATTCATTAAAAAAAAAAAACTCTTTAGATGGTTCTGATATTTAGTCAGCCATGGAATGATGCTGAGAACTGGTCTTGCTGAGTCAGTGATTTTATTTAAAAAAAAAACCATACATTTTAGAGATAACTGTAACACTGTTTTCTGTATTAGGCTTAAGAGCAACTGCCAATAATAGAAACTCAAAATAATTTGTTTTAGATAAGATAGTTTAGTTCTGTTTTAATGTAAAATTCTAGACAGAGGCAGTCCAGGGCTGGAATGGCTGTTTTATTCCTCAGAGTTCTCAGGTACCCAGGTTCCTTCTAGCTTTTGTTTTTGGCAGACTGAGGGAAAGCTCTTAACCTCAAGCTCAAGATAGAGGTTAGAGCTCCTACCGTGACATTCTTACTCCAAGAGGCAGAATGAAGGAAGGGCTGAAAAATCCAAGAGGCAGAGGCCTGGACCAGCTGTCCTACCAGACCTGTCTGCTTGTGTTTTATGGGCCAGAGCTTAGTCACAAAACCACACCCAGCTGCAAGGGAGGCTGGGACACAGTCTGCTCTGCTGAAAACCAGGAGTTCTTCTATATGGAAGAAGAGGAGAACTGATAGTGGCCATCTCTGTGAAAGCTGTAAGCATCTGCCCTCTTGCCCACAACATGAGTGCCCATTGCTCCAACCTGACCAGCTCAAGTCAGCCCAAACTGCTGAGTCAGCAGAAGGCCGCACAGCAGTTACATGTTGACTTGAGAAGCAAAATAAATTTAAGTCAGATTCAGGAAAGGTGCTGGAAAGCTGCAAACTTCATTATGTATAATAAACTAATAAGAGATTGAAGGCCACTTTTTAAATTGCTTACAATTCCTTGTCTTTCCCTAATGTTTGGATGGCATCACAGACTCAATGAGCATGAATTTGAGCAAACTCCAGGAGATGGTGGAGGATGAGGAAGCCTGGCATGCTGCAGTCCATGGGGTCACAAAGAGTCAGACACGGCTTAGTGACTGAACAACAGCAACAACAAAAGCAAGGCATTTGTTATTTATTAACATACTCACGTTGATCTGAATAGTGCACACCCTCGTTTGAACGTGCCGCTCAGAGAAGACATCTTAATACATGATTTATATATACTTTAGTATTCTTAAATTAGGACGTGAAAAGTGGTCCGGTAGGTGACTATTTAATCAGTAGTTTTTGTTCTTGCAGTGGACGAAGGTCGCAGCAAGGAACCTGACCGCCTGCAGGTGTTCTACAAGAAAGCCATAATGCCTTACGGTGTTTACAAGCAGCAGCAGAGAGACCCGAGCGAGACGGCGGCCGTGCTGCAGTACGCGAGGCTGGTGGGGCAGGCGTGCTCCGAGCGGATGCTGCTGTTCCGAAACTGATCAGCCTGTTCGCCTCTCCTGCCCCTACCCGAGCTCCTGGGTGCTCCCGTGCTGCCCTGCTGACGTGTGCCACGGTGCGAGTTCATCACTCGGGGGAAACTCTCTAACCCTCCACAGATTAGACTTTCTAATTTTGATGGCTGCAGAGCTTTTCTAAAATATTTTGTGGCATATGTATTTGTGAAAACCTCATGGTTAATGATAAAGATTTTAAAACTATGTTATGACATCGACTCATAATTGGGGTTTATCGTTTCTGAAGTCTGCTTCATGAACAAGAGATGATTAACTTCTCATTAATATTTTGGGAGGTAAAAATGTATAAGTGAACCTTAAGTAATTTAAATCACAGTTGTACTTTTTTTGTTGTTCTGTTAGAGAAATTAAAACAGACTTTTTCTTCAGATCCACTTAAAATATCAGTTTCTGCTGAAAAAACGTCAGGTGTGGGGAAGGTTGGAATTCTGTTTGGTCTTAGAAAACGTCTTCTCAAGGGATCAGAACTGGGATGCTGTTCAGTGTTCAGTATCACTTTACTGCTGAATGTTACATCATGTAGTTTCACAGAAAACTTGAGAAAAGGAAACAGTACAAACTTACAAAAAAGGATGTTATGTTAACATCGAATGTCCGTTTACCCAGGACAGTCTTATTCATCTCTGCTGTCTTGGCGCGATTATTTTTCCTAGAATAATTATTTCTCATGTTCCTTTTTACTCTGCAAAATATCCCAGTTTGGACAATAAAATATGTGATTACTCTAGTTATATATTGTCCAAACTGGGGTAGTGTGCTTTATTTCTCAAAATCTAACAAGAGGTTTTTTTTTGTTTTTTTTTTTAGAAAATTGGTGCCTCCTGCCTTGAGCTAAGCCCCTTGAAGGATACATATACACTAGTTTTTATTTTCTTAGAACTCGGGACACTGGTCTTTGGTTATTGGTTAAAAATTAGTTTCTCTCTGACTGCTTTTATAGCTGTGCTACACATCGCATTTAGTTCGCATTGTGAACTCAGTTCCAGGGCAGGAGGCAAAAGCATCCACTTCCTGCTCTTTGATTTGGCAGTCAGAGAGGAGATGCCACACGTAGCAATCTCAGCAAAGGTGGGCCCCGTGTCCCTCTGTCTCATCTCTCTGGTCCTTCTCTCACTCAGCAGTCCCTTGTCCCTCACTTTGAATGTGGAGGGACTGCGCCGGGAGGCAGGGGAGGGAGAAGGCACGTCCCCTCATAGTTGAGCCGTGCTGGAGACAGTGACGGACGGACGGAGGAGCTTACTCTCCTGTGCGTCTTTGCAGCTGGCCACCATCTGCTGCCACCTGCCTGGCCACTGAGTCCTTTTCATTTCCTGTTTTGTCCATTTTCCCATATTCTACTGATCTTTAAAAAAAAAAAACATTTTATTAAACTTAGTGGCTTGATTTTAAACTTTTCTCCTAAATGCATTGAGTTGAGATATAAAATATTAGAAAATAATTCCAGCTAGCTAGACTAAAAAGAAGGATCCCAAGAGAATGATTTTAAAAATCAAATGTCTAGGAGTTCAAGATCCAAATGTATTTATTCATTCACATAGAGAATGTGTGTGTATGGGTAACACCTACAGAGGGCAGGTGCTTAGCTAACAAGGGACAGAGTAGTGATGACATGGGTTTTGCATACTCTGGAATTTTGTGCTTCAAAATAGTCTCCCAAGAGCATTTGATAGGCTCTTATTTAGAACTGCCTTCAGAATCTATAGAACATTAAAAAAAAAAAAATTTTCCCTCTGAAGTTAGCTTAATTTTTTCATTTATGAAAAGGGTACTGTTAAGCAAATAAACTTGAAGAAAAGCATACATAAGAAAGTAAGAGTGACCTGAAATCTTATTGAGTTGAAAGAAACTTCGAAATAGGACTTTAGAAATATTTTAAGTAATTTCAGTATTAAAGTCCATAGTAAAGTACTGGTACCCTAGGCATTGGAATGTCCAGTGTGATGCCATCAGGTGTGTTAAACTACTCTTATCATAGTGATTAGCATGTAGGATGGAATTCATTAAGATCACAACTCAAGTACCAAATGAAGAGAAAGCTTGAATCTTCCTTTTTACCACAACTCAGGCTTCTTCCTGCAGAATTCAGCCCCTCCCTAGGAACGGGGTGCTGCCCCTCAGGGTGGCCTTCTGGGTTGGCTCCAGTGGAGCTCCGGAGAGAGGGACGACTCTACTGCGCAGTTGCTGTATTCTATTCTTGTGTTGGCTTTTTGAGAGTAGGGACTGTATCAATCCTAATGAACAAATTATCTTCAAAAGACAATTATTTGTTCTTTGGAGCCCTGAGTGAATGTTGATAGTGGGCTAGGAAAGTACAGTCAAGGAAAGTGACTTGACTTGGTCAGTTGACAGTCTAGCTGAGGAATCTGATTTTATGTTAATGGCTTACATCTAAAGAAGGACATATGAGGACATTTCCAAGACAGTTTATACCTTCCCAAGGCTAGAAGCTTTGCAATTGCAATCTTCACGTTGTAGTCTGTTTCTGGTTTCAGATTAAACTTAACACCTGCCTCCCTGTCTTGGGAACAAAAATGTAGTAAAGACTCTCCATGATACCATCTTTATTTAAATTATTTCAGTTCTGTGAGACTTTTGTCTTATTTTTTTAAATGTATTCTGAGCACTTTTCTTTTTTATTCTGAAAGATAGAGGCTATTATCAGATGAATATATTATTCATTTGATTAAAATTATTTAGATAAGAAATTTATGTTTATGTTTACTTTCAAACTTATTCTAATTTTTATCCATTTTGCAAAATATCATTTGTATATGACTTCTTATGTATGGGAATTTATTATGTAAATGAACCTTTTCAGATTTCTGGACAGTCTATGGTTTGATTTTATAGGCTTTTTTTTTGGTAGGATAGAGATGAGGAAGATGATCAGTTACTTTTCTATTGTTGCTTGCTTTAAAGAAGGAAATAAATAGAAACAGTTGGGAAATGTTTGAATTAGAAGTCACTCAAATGTGTGTTATTTTCCAAAAGAGAGCCAGTGACTATAAAAGGCAAAACAAGTTTGATTGCATGTGACATTTTTTGCACTTGTATATGCTTTTTGAACAGTCCATTTGATAAAGCTTGAATAAAACTTTCTATCTGCAATGGCTCTTGCTGGTCATTACTTAAAAGACCTGTGTTTTCATCTGTCAGATTCTTAGATACATTTTACCTATAGTGAATATGCAGAAAACAGAGGTAAGACATTGACTGTATATGAATGATAGTGTTTAATTTTCAGTGATTAGAATTCCAGACCACTTGGTTTCCTAAATCAAAGCATGATGGATTTCTCTCTCAGGAATAAATAAAAGTAGAGCGAATCTTGCTTTAAGCAAAAAGTCTGGATTTTCACAAGATAAATTAAGGAGTAGACGTTCTTTTATCCAGAAGAATTTGAAATAAGATTTAAGTAGCCAATTCAAGTATTAATTTCTCTTAAAAACTTCAGTTTTCAGAGAAATTTTCATAAATATGTCATAAAGCAAGGTGTGCTTTTATTGTTCATAAGAGTCCATGGTATATTTATAGAATACATTTTAAGTCTTTTTACAGTAAAGGGGATCCTGAGGTTTATGATAAAATGAATCCTGTTTCCCAAGCAATTTAACTATTAAATTCCCACTAATATTTTCTCCGGAATGAAAATAGCTTTATTGTTTTTCTTATTTGAAATGGACAGTGTTCACCAGAAAACATTTAGACAATATAGATAAGTATACCAAAGGAAATAAAAATCACTCATAATCCTGTCGCTGTCACTTCTCTCATTCACGTTTTGGTGTATGTCCTTTCAAACTTTTTTCTACCTACATGTATGTATGTATTTTGTTTTATTTTGAAATAAAAGTGAAATTACAGCATGTATATTGTTTCATAACTTTTTCATCTATATTTTTGAGCATCCTAATTTACTGTGAAAATGAAAATAGATAGGAAGAATAATCATTTAAATGGCTGCATAATATTCCACTGTGTCTATACTGTTTTGAGAAAGGAAGTTGAATACTTCAGCTCTTCATGGATGATGGGAGTTGTAATCGAGTGACATTAATTACTTTTCTCAGTTCTTTGTAATACTTGGCAACATGGTTTTTACTCCTCATTGCCTGATTCTCCTGACCTTTCGCTGGAGGATAGGAATTTTCTCTTTACTTGAAGGATCAGAAAATGTGTAGCTTTTAAAGCATAGTGCCCCTCCTCTGATTGTCCCTCAACTAAATATTTTCTGGAAGATCTACACTATTGTTCTTACAGTCTGCATGCCTCTAAAAATTTCCAGTTAGAAAATGTCTTGTTTAAAAGCTTAAAGTTATTTAAAGCCAGTTAAGGTTCTAATTCATTGATTCTTTGTGGAACAGAGATCTTTAAAATGGGTGCCTAGAAAGAGTGGAAAACATACTACTATTTTTAATTTAGCTAAGTATTTTACTTTTTAAAAGTACATTGGTTAAGATTTAATTCTAAGGGAGATAAAGTAAAATTGCATTTTTCATACCTGTGCTGTGCTTAGTCGGTCAGTCGTGTCCAACTGTATGTGACCCTGTGTGTAGCCCTCCAGGCTTCTCTGTCCGTGGGGATTCTCCAGACAAGATACTGGAGTGGGTTGCCATTCCCTTCTCCAGGAGATCTTCCCAACCCAGGGATCAAACCTAGTTCCTCTGCATTGCAGGCAGATTCTTTACCATCAGAGAATGTCTATTTGGTGGTTAAGTATATGTCTTCAATCCAGTCCTATCCAGAAAATATTTTCAAATTAATTAATGCAATTAAACCAGGAATTAAAGTTGCTGAGTATTATTTGCATGCCAAACTTTTATTGTTTTAGACCTTCAAAGTAGCTTGCAGGTTTGTATAGCTTGGTTTCCTCACTACATCTTTTCACCTGCAATATGAAGAAACTATTCCAAATAGAAATGTTTTTCTTTAAAAAAAAAAAACCTAGCAGAGCAAATCTTAATGTTACATGGCATTTGTGATTTTCAGTAGTTAATTACCTGTCAATATGGCACTCAAAAGTAAATATTTCAGCCACATTGGGGGAAGAGAGAGATTCTTCACTCATCTGGCATGCATAAAGCGACGGTTAGCGACTAGCACAGATATCTTGTTTCTTTCATTGTTAGATTTTATTGAACTCAGTATGCAAAAAATAATTTTTATGTTGCATGCTAGAGCACTTATTCCAGAAAGGTATAAATGTTGGACTCCCAACATCCATAATTCAACACTGGGGTTTTGGATCATGCTTTCCGCTGAACCTTAATTTTTCGTGCTTTTGTCAGTCTGTGCCAGGGTCTTAAAATCATTGAACACAGGCCTTTTTTTTTTTTTAATTAGCATTAAATTAGAACTCATGAATACTTCATGAAGTCCAATTCATCACTTTGTTAATTCAGTATTCAGTGAGTCTGAATAGCATCTCTCAACTAATGGAGCTTTTTGATCGTGAAACAAGAAAAACAGCATTTTAGGTTGGGGGATTCAGAGCTTAAGACTCTTAGCTCAGTTGTATGTGGACAGTTCTATGCAGTTTTCCAGCTCATTTTAAAATACAGATGACCAGTTTGTAATTTGGAAGCTGACCTTTATTGATGTTATTTTATTGACTAAAGCAAAGATTATGTATGTGTGTGTATATATGTATATACACAGAGTATCTGCTTAACTAAGGCTTGCTGGTAATAGTATGATTTATTCTCAGTTTTCAAAGAATCAATTTGATAAAGGATTTGGATACATAAGATTTGTAAAAGTCATCTGACTGATAAAACTGCTCTGTCCGATAATAGTCTCTAGTCACATGGTATCTATTTAATTAATAAAAATTTCGTTCCTCAGCCTCACCAACCACATCTCAAATGCCCAGTAGCCACACATGGTCCTGGTTCTCCTGTTAGTTTCCTGGGGCAGTGGTAACAGGTCACCACAATCTGGCTATCTTAAAACAAGAATTTATTTTCTCATGGTTTTGGAGGGTAGAAGTCCTGAATCAAGGTATCAGCAGGACCATGCTCCCTCTGATGGATCCAGGTGAACCTTCTTTGCCCATTCCGGCAGTCCTGTGTGTGTTTGGCTGGCAGCCACATCCCAGTTTCTGCCTTTGGGTTCACATGGCCATCTTCCCTGTATGTATGTTTCTCTGTGTCTTCTCATCTCTTAGAATTCCAGTCAGATTTAGGGTCCACCTCAATCCAGTATGACCCCATCTTGTGTGTGTGTGTGTGAGTTGCTCAGTCGTGTCCAACTCTGCAACCGTATTGGGACTGTAGCCCCCCAGGCTCCTGTGTCCATGGGATTCTCCAGGCACGAATACTAGAGTGGGTAGCCATTCCCTTCTCCAGGGGATCTTCCCAGCCCAGGGGTTGAACCTGGGTCTCCTGCATTGCAGGGGGATTCTTGACTCTCTGAGCCACCAGGGGAGCCCTTAATATATCTGCAAAGATCCTAATTCCAAATAAGTTTGGGTCACTTTCACAAGCACCTGGAGTGAGGACTGGAGTACACTTTTTGGGTGAGGGGGAGTCACAATTCAACCCACAGGAGCTGCCATGTTGGGCAGTACAGGTACAGCCTGCTTCTTCAGTGAAGCAGGTTCCGTTGAATGGCACTGCTGTAAGGTGATTTTTTTTAACTGTTATGATTTGATAGTTGTTTAAAGTGTCTATATGCCAAAATACCATGGAATGACTACAGTAAACCATTTGGGGCAACTTATTTTGACACTTCCTAGTTTCTCTTATTTCCACTGTGCAATCTGTCCCATCTTTGACTAAAGCGCATTTGTGCATATGTATGAATTTGTGGTATCTCACTACCCTGGGGCTGGGTCAGTTTCCTAAGGTAACTACCATGTCCTTATGATTTAAAGGTAACTATGTGCAGGGATTTCCTAAAGGAAACCAACCCTGAATGTTCACTGGAAGGACTGATGCTGAAGCTGAAGCCTCAGTACTTTGGCCACCTAATGCAAAGAGCCAACTCATTGGAAAAGACCCTGATGCTGGGCAAGATTGAAGGTGGGAGGAGAAGAGGACAACAGAGGATGAGATGGTTGGATGACATCATTGACTCAATGGACATGAGTTTGAGCAGACTCTGGGAAATGTTGAAAGACGGGGAAGCCTGGCATGCTGCAGTCCTTGGGGGTCCCAAAGAGCCAGACACCATTGAACAACAATAATGTACAGAGATAGTGTCTCTTTAAAGAACAATTTGAATGGAAGATTAATTTAGAAATGTACACAATCTCTGCTATTTATTTCCATTTTTGCATCTTTCTAGTTTTGGTTACATGTTAATTTTGATCAAATAGAAAAAATGTATAAACTTATCAGAATCTATAGTAATAAAATGATCTAAATGCATCTCCCAAAAAAAATGCAGTGACTGACAAAAGAAAAGTGGGAAAAACAAATGCTCCTTTCATCTCTCTTGTACTGTTTAATCCACAGCTGGTGGTTACCTCACATGAGTAAGTGGACTCAGAAGACAGATTAGATTGATTTATAGCTCTGCTTTTTAAAGAATTTTTATTCCTTTATTATTGTATTTTTAAGGGTAATTTAATTACCGTTTCCCCCCCTAGTACAGCCTACTTCTAGCCAAAACTGTGTGTCAGTGTTCTCAACCTGGAGACCTTACAGAATTTCACTAGAGGCATGTTACTTAGATACAGAGAAGTCAATTTGGACTCACTTCACCAAAACTGAGCAGAGCTGGTGGGGAGGGAGGTCAGAGGAGCCTTCGAGATTGGTCAGTGGCCCCTGGAAGCTCCGCACAGTGTGAGTGACGATTTCTACAGAAATGAAGAAATACTGTCTCTAGTCTCCCTGGTTTTCTGCCTATTCTGGAGATCCATCTTGTGACTCACTGAATACTATTCCATCCCCTAATTTATTAAGAAGGCCAAGGAGACATCCGGGCATGGCCAGGCTGCACCCACAACAGCTGGTGGCTCACGCTCGAGGTTGTTAATATTTCTGCTTACGTCACCAAAGATTCTGTTGGGAAAGTCTGGAGATAAAGAAACCAAGTCTAGAGAAGAAATCTGAACAGTTTGAGCTTATTGTACCAAGTCTCTATTAGCCTTTACTGCATTAAGCTACGGAAACTGTTACATGTCAGCCTCATCAATGAGTGATGGTCGTGGGTCTTGCTTATCTGCTGGTTGCTCATCTAGCCACTTCCCCATCTGGATCATACGTGGAGAATCAAAGAGTAAGGAGAAAAAAAAGCAGCAGGCTTGCCTGTTAGCAGCTAAAATGGGCTCATGCCTTACTCACGGGGAAAGCCACTCGGATCGTGTGGCATAAGGAGGAGAAATTTGGGGTGTCACAGTGAAAGGATAGCACCATCTGGAAATGACAAGTGAATGGAAGGGGTACACGAGGGTGCTGAAGGTGCAGCGGATATCCAGCACTGGCCCCACGGACAGGGCGTCCGGACACGGGGAAGGAAGATGGACCAGGGTGGGGAGGTGCTGACGTCAGGCCTAGAGCAACCTTCTGACCGTATTCCACTAGCAACTGGATCATTTTATAAACCTTAATAGGTTAAAAAAAAAAAAAAAAAAAAACGTGCGGGGGAACCTGGACTCTACAGGCAAGCAGTTTCAGCTTCCGGGATCACTTTAACTCATTGCGTGACCTTGGGCAAAGCCCTGAGGTCAGCAGAGCTCATCTTTGTCATCAGGCGGGTGCGCTGGGGCCACGGAGAAGACTGAGTGTGCTGCTCCGCTGTCCTGCCCATCGTACCTTGCCAAGGCAGACGTCACCAAAAAGAAAGGTCATAGAAATAAGATTTTAACAAAATGTTTTTGTTTTATAAAAAGAGTAAATCCTACTAATCCAAGGCAGAGAACCCTAAGCATCTCAACAGTCCCTGAGCACACATAGTTTCAGGCCAGTCATTGTTGACTTTGGTGATGGCAGAGCTGAGTTGTCAAGGAAGCAGTTTAAAGTCATTCATTATACTCTAATATGGGCTTCCTGGTGGCTCAGTGGCAAGGAATCCACCTGCAATGCAGGAGACACAGGTTTGAACCCTGGGTCAGAAAGATCCCCCTGGAGAAGGAAATGGCAACCCACTCTAGTATTCCTGCCTGGGAAGTCCCATGGACAGAGGAGCCTGGCAGGCTGCAGCCCATGAGGTTGCAAAGGAGTCAGACACAACTTAACGCCTAAAACAACAACAGCAACATACTCTAATACAGGGAAATGTAGAATCTATTTTAAACATTTCCATTCAAAATTGTTTTAAAGCAATGAAAAGACTCAATTGCTGGATAAATTACAGTCATCTGCCAAATTCATGATATTGAGAACAGGTCTTCAGGACCGTGGAATTAGAATCCACTTGCAACGTCTGCTCAAAAGATACTCTTAATGTTGAGAGGATAAAAACTTCCTAATGGCCGCCTTTCTCCAATAGAATGTGGAGAAATAATTGTAAACAGTTATTCACGGGAACCCACGAAGAGAACCTCACTCCGGTGGGGCCACTATTCAGGACTTCCTCGGTATAATGGGAGAATAAAGTGGGGTTTGAGGCCTGGGACAATTACGCACACTTTTGTTTGTTCTGGTGGAGACAAAACTAAACAACAGGGTATCTGGAAGCCCAGCAGCGTTGTGTGGTCTCCACCGATCCCCTCCGCACAGCGGGCTGCCATATCCAGTTACAGCCTAGCTGATAATGACCCGGGTTGTTTTCATCTCACCCCCACGGGCTCCTGCTTTTTTTCCCCTCCTCTGCATTATCCCTCTGCATGAAGGCAAATTCGGGAGGAGGCACTCCCTCTTCCAATCAGTTTATCAAAGAGCCACAGTGAGCCAACAAGCATCATCAACAAGGTTGGGAAAGCAAAAGCACATTTTTTTGAGAATGGAAAAGTGGTGATGTTGCATAGGACTGCAGCGTGCTGCCTAGGTGGGGGAAAGTGAGATGAGACCCAGAAATAGATTTGTTAGGTTTTACCAGGCCTCCCCCCCGCAAAAGTATCTCTATATTAATGGCAGTTTTCTCCAGCCTAATTAATAACGGCTTCTGTTGTGTGTGGAGCTGTGAACCCAACCCCTGGGCCAGCACAATTTGACACGGAGGCCAGCCGAGCTGTTTCCTGGGCTTTGTCAGAAGCCCTCTGCTCGCAGGTCACGTTCCAGCAACTGCTGCGAGCGCCCCAGTGGAAGCGGGTCAGCATCTCAGTGGCCGAATCTCCCATCCCGTGAGGAGGTGGGAGAAGCACCTGCTCACGCTTAGCAGAGAGGATGCTGGCCAAGGCCCCACCTCAACTCGCCAGACTCAGGCAGAAAGTGAGCGGTGCTGGGGAAGGTCTGAAATGTCTGAACGTCTGGAACGTCTTTGTTCTTGTTTAGAGTGCTGTTTGCACTTGACACTGAACCTAAAGTGGAACAGTCTTTCCTCTTTCTGCCCTTTCCGTTAAGTTTTCCAAAAGCCACCAGGGGGCAGAAAGAAACTTCCTTGCCTCCCCCCGCCACCCCACTCCTTTTTGATTATACAGGGAAAGGTGGATTTTTTTCTTTTTATGGTCCATGAAGGCCAATGTTTTTTATATAAACTATGCTTCTCATGTCTTTAACTTTTTTCAGATCTGGGTTGTCTTTGGTAAAGAATCTGCCTGCAATGAAGAAGACACAGAGGCTCAGTTTTGATCCCTGGATCAGGAAGATCCCCTGGAGGAGGAAATGGCAACCCACTCCAGTATACTTGCCTGAAAAAATCCCATGGACAGAGAAGCCTGGCATACTACAGTCCAAATGGTTGCAAAGGGTCGAACCCAACTGAGCTACTAAGCACTGCCCTGCACTTCTGCAACTAAGGCCGATTGTGAGGGGGGAAGCTGCATATACACAGCATTTTATATCTGTTAGCTGAAACTCCAACACTCTGGCCACCTGATGCGAAGAGCTGACTCACTGGAAAAGACCCTGATGCTGGGAAAGATTGAGGGCAGGAGGAGAAGGAGATGACAGAGGATGAGATGGTTGGATGGCATCACCGACTCGATGGACATGGGTTTGGGTGGACTCTGGGAGTTGGTGATGGGCAGGGAGGCCTGGCGTGCTGTGGTTCATGGGGTCACAAAGAGTCAGACACGACTGAGCAACTGAACTGAACTGAACTGAACTGAATGGTTTCATTAGGCAACTCTCAGGCCTGACCATCATCCCAGTCTCTCCTGTGTTACCCTCCACGATGCCAGCCTCATGGGGCTAGTACAGGCCCTTAGTACCTCTTATTGGGATTATTGCAAAAGCCAGTGTCTACCTGGCTTCCTCCAGCCAATTTAATAGCCCCATGTACCACCCATTTGATCCCACCCTCCTGGTCCCACATCAGACAGCGCCTCGTTCCTTTCTGAGTGAAGCCTAAGCTACCCCACCTGTCCCAGCTTCTTCAACTGTCCTCCTTCATCTCCCTTCCATCAACTCCAACCCCAGCTCTTTCTTTCCTGTGTCTTGATTCCTGGGTCTGCTCCCTCGTCAATCACGGCCAATCCCTTCCAGCAACACACGGTCAGATCTCCGGGGTCCAGACCTGGTACCGCCTCCTCACCAGCACCTCGCCTACAGTATCTGAATTCCGTCTTCGTAACAGCAATTCTTTTCTTTCTTAAATCTGTATTGGCGTATAGTTGATTAGCAAGTTAATCTTTTTTTAATTAAATTTAGTTTGGGGCTGAGCTGGGTCTTCGTTGCAGCAAGCAGGCTTTCTCTAGTCCTGGAGAGCAGGGTCTACTTTCCGTTGCACGGGCTTCTCATTGCTGCGGCTCCTCTTGCTGTGGAGCATGGGCTCTGGGCACGTGAGCTTCAGTAGTTGTGGCCCCTGGGTTTAGTTGCCCTGCGGCACGTGGGATCTTCCTGGACCAGGGAAGGACATCGAACCTGAACCAGATCCATCGATCAACCTGGACCGGGACATCGGACTCATGTCCCCTGCATTGGCAGGCAGATTCTTTTCTTTTTTTTTTTAATGTTATATATATTTTTAATTTTTTTTTAATTGGAGAATAATTGCTTTGCAGTGTAGTGTTGGTTTCTGCCATACAACACCATGAATCAGCTGTAGGTATACACATGTCCACTCCCTCTTATACCTCCCGTAGGTGGATTCTTAACCACTGAACCACCAGGGAAGTCCAGCAATTCTTTCTCAAGACTGGAGAAAACCCAGACAACTGGGTCCTAGGAACAATGCATGTGTTTTCAGTAGAGGCCGCCAAGGACTGGCCTTGGAGAAACCTCCCATCAGATGCAGACAAAATCCCATTCCATCCCTGCTGCTGCTGCTGCTAAGTCGCTTCAGTCATGTCCAACTCTGTGCGACCCCATAGACGGCAGCCCTCCAGGCTCCCCTTTCCCTGGGATTCTCCAGGCAAGAACACTGGAGTGGGTTGCCATTTCCTTCTCCAATGCATGAAAGTGAAAAGTGAAAGTGAAGTCATTCAGTCGCGTCCGACTGTTAGCGACCCCATGCACTGCAGTCCACCAGGCTCCTCCACTCATGGGATTTTCCAAGCAAGAGTACTGGAGTGGGGTGCCATTGCCTTCTCCGACCCTACTACACCATTAAAGACATCCTGGGCGTCTCACTATTAGCCTTAACACTAGTCTTAACCCTGGAGAACGCGTGCAGGTGTCATGGGGACCTGAGATCAGCCTCCACGATCCCAGGTGGGATCGGCTCCTCACAGTTAGTTTCCCAGAATGGCGTGCAGACGTGTAGGAAGCACTCTCAGAAGAGAGTCCAAGGTGGAACGTATTGAACTTTGCGGAGTCTTAACACGTGTGAACAGTGAGAGAAAGGAACGCACAAAGGGCCCCATGAACAACTGGGGGTTGTCGCCTCTCAGTAGGGAAGGGCATATGGGGGCACACTGGCTGTTGGTAGACTGCTTGCTGTGTGTAATGAATTCCTAGCCTAATGGGCATGTGGATCCCAGTACTCAGGGCAGGCCTGTTTTTGGTTTAGAGCTCACACACCAAAAAGAAAAAAAAAAAATTACAGAATGCACAATATGAGTTGAAAATTCTTAAAGGAGATCAGTGTAATCCCTCTTTAATTTGGTCTTTTCCTCTTAAATTCATTTCGCATATGGGAAGACATTCGTGCAACGGACACAAGGGTATTTTTACACATGCTGAACACTCTTCGCCCTGGGAGAAGTCCTTGCCCCTAATTGAGATCCTAACGGGAGGCAAACCTTGCAAACACAGCTCTGCAAATACAGAAAGGCGCTCTCACCACCGGCCAAGTGGCCTTTGGAATACAGTGTCTCCTCCTCTTTAGATCTCACGCATCCCTGGATTCCTCCATAGCGTCTGGGTGGGGGTGCTGAAGTACAGTGAAACATAACCTGTGAAGATGTCATTGCTATTTACTTTACTTTGCCCTAAACGCATGGAGTCTTCCTGCGTTGTATGAGGCACGGCTTTTCCTTGAAGCTCCTGAGGCCCTCAAGGACAGGCCTCCTGATTGTGTGAGGAGTGTCGCTCAAGACATTTGAACCATGAGCCGCTCACAGTGCCATTTGCCGAAAATCACATCTCCCGGTAGCAGAACATGCCCCTTACCCCTGGGTGGCCAGGAGGGGTGCTTCCAGGGCAAGCAGCCCTAATACTAACCCAGCATGTCCTGGGACTGCAGACCCGTGTCTCTCCTGGAAGCCCAGGGCTCTCCACCAGCTTGCTCTTGAAAAGCCCAGTGCCAACCCAACACCACACACATACAGTTCATTCATTCATTGATTTCTCGGTGGACATATCCATCCAACAACCAGGGCGCGCCTGTCCTGAGCCAGGCGTTGTGCTTGCCACAGCGTGAACATGACAGAGGGAGCCCCCATCTTCCTGGAATCACGGGCTAGGGAGAGAGATAGACAGACAGACAGCTGACAGGTGAACAGATAGGCAAGAATGCTGGGTTGTGCCCCGTTGTACAAAAGGCCCCTTGAAATGGGGTGACAGGGAGGCCTTTTTGAAGTGGTGACAATAAATGTGTCATAGACGAAAAATTTATTGTCACCGCTTCAAAAAGGCCTTCCCTGTCACCCCATTTCAAGGGGCCTTTTGTACAACGGGGCACAACCCAGCATTCTTGCCTATCTGTTCACCGAAAAATTGGAGAAGGCCATGGCAACCCACTCCAGTACCCTTGCCTGGAGAATCCCATGGACGGAGGAGCCTGGTAGGCTGCACACCATGGGGTCACTAACAGTCGGACACGACTGAGCGACTTCACTTTCACTTTTCACTTTCATGCATTGGAGAAGGAAATAGCAACCCACTCCAGTGTTCTTGCCTGGAGAATCCCAGGGAAAGGGGAGCCTGGTGGGCTGCCGTCTATGGGGTCGCATAGAGTCAGACACGACTGAAGTGACTTAGCAGTAGCAGATGAAAAATTGTCACTTGGCATCTTCCTCTACAAGGTCACGAACCCTGGCAGTCGCTGACCTTCAACACACCCCGAAGGAGCTCAGGGCAGTGGTCAGGAATGAGGCACTCTGTGCCCTGGGGGGAAACTGGAAGAGCAGATTTTTCAGGAGATGGTTTTATGAGCCCAATTCTTGCATCTCCTTATGTCTAGAAAAGAACTAAAATCAGCAATGGAGACAACTGCTCCTGGCAACTAGCAGCAACCTTCTACAGAAATGTGTGCTCGACTGCACATAACCCCTCCACCAAAAGCACATACATACAGACCTCCCCCACCTCTGAGCTCTCTCAGAGGCTATCTCCTGGGCTGTAGTCTTCATTTTGCCCCAAATAAAACTTAAGCCATGACTCTCACATTGTGCTTTTTTTTTCCCCCAGTCAACAGTGTGTTGAGTGTATAAAGCTATGACTACGTGCACACATGGAGTTCATAGAGTCACAGTTCAGTCTTCGGGGGAAAAAAAAAAGTGAAAGTGCTAGTTGCTGAGTCGCATCTGACCCTTTGTGACCCTTTGTGACCCTTTGTGACCCTTTGTGACCCTTTGTGACCCCATGGACTGTAGCCAGCCAGGTTTTTCTGTCCAGGGAGAATTGGGATTCTCCAGGCAAGAATACTGGAATGGGTAGCCATTCCCTTCTCCAGTGATCTTCCTGACCCAGGAATTGAACCTGGGTCTACTGCATTGCAGGTGGATTCTTTACCTTCTGAGCCACCAGGGAAAGAGTCTTGGGGGATAAACTCAGAACCAGGAGACAGAAAGCAAGTTGGGCTAAGAGCACAGATGAAACCCAGTGGACATTCTTAGAAAGAAAATCGAAGGCTAGCAAAGTGGTTTCCTGAGAGAGTTGATATTTATTTGCCCTACAGTCGATTTTGGGAAAGGAGGTCAAGCAGGTCCCCGCAGAAGGAATGGTTTGAGACCCCAAGCAGAGGCGGAAGTACAAGGGAGCAGCTTGTGGTTTAATTCTGCTGACATCTAGATAACTTGAAAGAAAGTCATGGCGATACAGCCGCAAAGGCCTAGGGGGCATCTCACCTTGGGTGGGCTCGGACGTGCTGTTGTGTGCAAGCCCCGGGACTCACTTTCAACGAGGTGAGAGTGGCCATGGCTGGATGGACGGATGACCTGTGAGGAATCTCCCCAGAAGAGAAGAGAGGAAGCCATATCCTCATCTCCCAAGATAGAAATGATGGTAATCAGCTAAATTGGCTTGCTGTTTTCACCAGGAGGCCTTGTTTGGAATATCTGGGACTCCTAAATCTCTCCTATGGGCTTCCCAGGTGGCTCAGTGGTAATGCATCTGCCTGCCAATGCAGGAGACGAGAGTTCGATCCCTGGGTCAGGAACATCCCTCGGAGGAGGAAATGGCAGCCCACTCCAGTATTCTTGCTGGGGAAACCCCACGGACAGAGAAACTTGGAGGGCTACAGTCCATGGGGTCGCAAAGAGTCGGAGACGACTGAGCGGGCATGCAAACCTCTCCTAAAGGGAGCACCCCGTGTGAGGGGAGGCAGGGCAGAAAGCCAGAGGACCCCTCCCCCACACACATGAACAAGCCCTGCGGGGGCGTAACTTGCGGATGGTGAGCCCAACACATAGGATTTGCCAGAAGGAAAGAAAAACAAAGATGGGAAAGGAGAAATCTGAAATTCTACATATACCTGGCATTTATAATATAGGCATTCTCAGCTAAGGTCGCTTCATAGTACTTTTCTTTGAGAATATGTGTGAATAACCATTTTAGATCGTTTCTTTCTTCCTCTCGAAGTATGGATACATGCTATTCAAGGTGACTGATTCTTGTCTCAGATGATAAAGAGAAAGCAAATACTTGTTTTATTTAAATTGTGTCATTGGGTTTTTCTTCCCCTTTGTAAGAATGAAGCTGGAAAATCCCCACCTACACCTTTCTTATGTGTAAGATGACTTGGCTCCTGCCAGTCTTGACTGTCCCTGAATCTGTTTGGACGGGCCTCTGTCTCCCTCCCAAGAAGGGCCCAGAAACTCTAAGACACCAGAGAAGTGCTCTGCCCACTCCCCACTCAGCTCTTTTGTGTGCTCCCGTTACATACATCCTCGACAGCAAGGTCTCAGGGGGGTGAGTAATCTAGGAAGTTACCAACATCAGGACTCCCGGGGCCCAGTCTGAAATAAGACACCTTGCTATGTGTTGTCCTGGCCACAAAATCTAGTATTAGCACCCCATTTCCTCAGGGAGACGTGGGGCCACGTGTTCCAGACCCCCACACAGCTCCTATGGACTTTAATAAGGGACAAGCGACCGAAACCCCATGCCTTGCTCGGAAAAAGTCTGAGCTGCCCGCATACCGTCTCTGGGGAAAGGGGATCTTTTACAACTCCTCAAGTCAGCCAGGGACAATGAAAACCAAATGTGTCTGCTTTGCATGCAAGCCTACACAGGCATATTCACACACACACACATACACGCTTTGCAAATACTTACTACATGTGCAGGTCGAGGGTAGTTTCTGCAGCTGAAGTGTGAACTGTCGATGGGTCTGCAGAAGGCAGAATCTCAGGATTAGGGTCATTCTGTTCACCGTGTTCTTTCCTCCTGTCACAGCTGAGAAACACTGTCACCAAAGTGTATTCTGCAGGAGAACAGCTGCCTCTGTATGCGGCTGACAAAATGCTGTCTGCGTCTCAGGTTGTGTGTATTTTCAACTCTGTAAATATTCCTCCCATTTTCCTACATCTCACCTGTAGGACTTGGCATCTTCGTTCCGCTGTTGGAGTAGGTGCAGGGCTTTGCATGTCCCCCACGATCAGGAGGTGTCACTGACCCCCCGGCAGAGGCAGGGGACTGGTATTGCTGTTCTAAGACGGGCCCTGGTCCCCAGCCCCGCTGTGACAAGCAAGTTTCACCTTGCACATGGAAGAGCTGAGAGTCCCCGTCCCTGCTGTGGCCGGGTGGTGACTCCTGCTCTTCAGCCAGGACTCCAGCCTCTCAGTGTACATGCCTTCACTGGAACGTCTCAGCCAGTTGGGGAGGCTTTTGGGCCACATTCAGGGTGAAGTAGTTGGTAGTACCCTCCATGTGGGGCGGCTTAATAAAAATTCCTTTATTCCAGCAGCGGCCGCTGGTTTCTGTTTTATCTCCTCCAGCAGTCTCATCCATGCTCATGGGGTCGCCTGTCATCCTCTCCTCCAGCCCCAGTTCTGCTTGCTAACACCTCCATACCTTCATGCCACTTGGTCCTCCACCACCAGCTCCTGCTCCTTCACTCGTGGTCCCCAAATGGCATCAATTCCCCCGTGGTCCATCTTGCAGCCTCCATGACTGATCACTCATGTGTCCAACATAGAATCACTTGAAAGCCTTGTCAACGCCAGCTCTGACGTAGTTCTGGCATCTTTCTCCTTGACACTGGGTTAAGTTTGCCCTCAGCTCATCTAGCTCAGTAGTAGCCCCTTACTGGGCTGGCTGGTCTTGCTGAATAACAGGCAAGGGACATTTCTTCCTACAATAGGATAAGATAATGCCTTTCATGCCTTTTCATTGATTCCTGTTATTTCCTTGCCTGAGTCAACCTTTTATTGTTCAATTAAATGCTAACCTTCTAACATCACACCTGTTAGGATGGCTACTATCAAAAAACCCCACAAAATAATAGTGTTTGGTGACAATGTGGAGAAAATTGGAACTCTTATGCACTGTTGGTGGGAATGGTGAAGCCACTGTGGAAAACAGTATGGTGGTTCCTCAAAAAATTTAAAATAAATCCACGTTGTTGCTGTTGTTGTTCAGTCACTAAGTCGCATCTGATTCTTTGTGACCCCGTGAACTTCAGCATGCCAGGCTTCCCTCTCCTTCACTATCTGCCGGAGTTTGCTCAAACTTATGACCATTAGGGCTTCCCTCGTAGCTCAGTCAGTAAAGAGGCTGACTGCAATGCAGGAGACCTGGATTTGATCCCTGGGTTGGGAACATCCCCTGGAGAAGGAAATGGCAACCCACTCCAGTTTTCTTGCCTGGAGAACCCTATGGACAGAAGAGGTTGGCAGGCTGCAGTCTATGGGTTCACAAGAATTGGACACGACTGGAGGCTAAGTACACAGTACATGTCCATTGAGTCAGGGATGTTATCTAACCGTCTCATCCTCTCCCACTCTCTTCTTTTTCCCTCTATCTTTCTATCTTTCAGGGTCTTTTCCAATGAGTGGGCTCTTCACATCAAGTGGCCAAAGTATTGGAGCCTCAGCATCTCCTTCCAGTGAATATTCATGGTTCATTCCCTTTAAGATTGACTGGTTTGATCTCCTTCCTGTCCAAAGGACTCTCAAGAGTCTTCTCTAGCACCACAATTCAAAAGCATCAATTCCTTGGCGCTCAGCCTTTTTTTATGGCCCAGCTCTCACATCCGTACATGACTACTGGAAAAACCATAGCTTTGACTATATGGACCTTTGTGGGTTAAGTGACCACTCCTGGGTGTATAACCAAGAGAATTGAAAGCAGGAGCTCGAAGAGATGTTTGTACACTCTTGTTTATGGCATTATTCACAATAGCCAGAAAGTGAGGGCAGCCCAGGTGTCCATCACAGATGAATGAATTAAAAAAAATGTGAATGCATACAATGGAATATTAGTCAACCTTAAAGAGGAAGGAAGGAAATTCTGACACATGCTACACCATGAATGAAGCTTAAGGATGTTATATTGAGTGAAATAGGCCAATCACAAAAAGACAAATGCTATCTGATTCTACGCGGATATCTGTAAATCAAATTCTGGAAGACAGGGAGTAGAATAGTAGCTCCAAGAACTGGGGGTAGGCGAAATGGGGAGTTGTGGCTTTGTGGGTACAGAGTTTGTTTCAAAAGATGAAAAAGTTCTCAAAATTGGCTGTACCACAAAGTGGATATACCTAAAACCACAGAACTGCATACTTAAAATTGATTAAGATGCTGAATTTTATATGTATTTTACCACAATTTTTTAAAAAAAATTTAATTGTTTATATTATGACATAGCAGCCTGGTTGTCTTTTGTGCTGTTTCACAAAGATGGATTTCAGTCATTGAGAGACGTTAACTCTGAAAAGTGTGTGGAATTTGTAGAGTAACAAAATGATAAATTCTAAGGGCAACCAATCCTCTCTTCTAAGAAGGGTGAATTAGATTCATGCAGTAAATGTATACTATTTAGAAGATTCCTTTAGACAAAGCTTTCCAATGGAAACTTTGCTTTGCTATCGACATGACCGAGGGTCCGTGTTTCTACTTAGCCCAGCATTTTCAGCAAGCGTAGGTAGCTGAGGATCTTGAATCTCAGGAGGGTAAATTGCAGGCGTACATGCTGATGTTTAAGCACAAAAGGCTAGGAGAGCAGTTACACAAATCTGGACCATGCCTTTGACCATTTATCGAGAGATTTTCCATTCCCATTTCAAAGGGAGAGAAAGAATAATAAGAACCAGTGTCCAGACCATTTTAATAAATACAAAGTTCCCCAAAAGGCCCACCATTCCAGACCTCACGGCTCCTGCCAAATCCTGTAAAAATAAAGATTAAACCGTGCAGAGTATTTGTTTTGTTCTGATTGCTGTTATTTTGTTTTGGTAATAGAAGTCCCCGGCATCTGGCCTAAGAGAGTGCGGATGGCTCTAGCTTTTGATACCCTCCTCTCCTGCCCCTTGAAAGAAATCATTTCTTCCTTGGCTGAATAATATTCTCCTTTCCTGGAATCACACACCCAGCATAGCTCATGGGGAGCAGGACAGTGCTAGGCTGCCATGCTGAAGCGCTGGGTTCTAGTACCAGCTGGCCTGGGGCTCACACTTCTTATCCTTTCTCAAGATTTTCTAAGTAATTTCAAACTTGTGGAAATTTTGCAAGAATAGAACAAAGAAACCCTGCAAACCTTTTACCCATGTTCTTCAAATGCTAATATTTTGCCTTTCTCTGTGTGTGTGTCTCATATAATCAGAGAAGCATGATCAGAATCAGGAAAGTAAACTGGCAAGACAGTATTGTCTACAGCAGCTCTAATCTCACCGATCTTCCCAATAATGTCTTCTATTATTGTCTTCTTTCCCCAGTCTAAGTTTGCTCATTAAGTCCATTTAGGCAGTGAAGTGTTTGTTAGTCACTCAGTCGTGCCTGACTCTTTGGGACCCCATGGACTGTAGCCTGCCAGGCTCCTTTATCCATGGATTTCTCCAGGCAACAATACTGGAGGGGGTAGCCATTCACTTGTACAGGGGATCTTCCTGACCCAGGGATCAAATCCAGATCTCCTGAACTGCAGGAGTTGGACACCACTTAGCGATTGAACACAACAAAGACGATAAAGACTCATTCATTTTTTTTTTAAAGATATTTTTTTGGTGTGGACCATTTAAAAGTCTTTACTGAACTTGTCATAATTGAAGGGCTTCCCTGTGGCTCAGTGGTAAGAATCTGCCTGCCAATGCAGGAGACACAGGTTCGATCTCTGCATTGGGGAGATCTCCTGGAGAAGGAAATGGCAACCCACTCTAGTATTCTTCCCTGGAAAATCCCATGGACAGAGGAGCCTGGTGGACCACAGTTCATAAGGATGCAAAAAGAGTCAGACATGACTTAATGACTAAACAACCAATCAATAATTAAAAATGCGTGTGTGATCAGCCACTTTAATCGTGTCCAACTCTTTGCAACCCTATGGACTGTAGCCTGCCAGGATCCTCTGTCCATACAATTCTTCAGGCAAGAATGCTGGAGTGAGTTGCCATCCCCTCTTCCAAGGGATCTTCCTGACCCAGGGATCGAACCCACGTCTCCTGTGTCTCCTGCATTGCAGGCAGATTCTTTACCACTGAGCCACCAGGGAAGCTGTATAACTGAAAATACCCTAAGGTAAATGAGAACGTTCATTTGATCCTCTGTTGCAAACTATTTAACTTGTATAGCTTCACAGTCATGAAGAAATTGTTCCTTTGAGGGAACAGGGGAATTAAGATGCAACACTCTAGAGGTATGAAGACCGTCTTGTCCGTAGGTTAAAATGACTGCTGCGTCAGTGCACCGACCACAAGCTCACAAGAAACTGAACAGGAAGAACAAGGAACAGAGAGAAGGGTCATAAGAAGTTCATAGACTGGAGGCAGGAGGGAGGCCTCTGATCAAGCTCTGAGGACCACTATTCCTTGTCTACACTCCAAGTGGAGGCTGGATTAAACCTCTTCGGAAACATTGCCTGTGGTGTTGCTGTGAAACATACACTCATTTCTCGAGGAATGAAGTTTCTCAGTGGAGGAAATGTTGAGTTTTCAGAAACTGATGATTGGAAGGCAGGAGTTGGACTTTGAGACTCGTCTTTATCCTGCCCTTCTTCGCGCCCACCCCCCGGCCCGGCCCAGGATGGTGTGTGCGTGCATTTGTGTGTGTATGTGTGTAGGCAGATTCTTCTCAGGGTATCTTTGGTCAGGATGTACTTCTTTAGGTAAAAGAGTCTTTCATATAAGAGGGAATGGCAATAATCTATCACACTGTAGGAATGCTGACCTTATGAGAATTGTGCTTAAAAAATTCAAATGTTATTAATTTAACAATATTGTTGGAAAGGGGTCCTTCAGGTTGCTTGGTGTCAGATCAAAAAGTAGAGATGTGCTAGCTTGGGAAATATGAGTTATTGCATTAAAAAAAGAAAAGAACTTTTATTATGGAAAATTTCAATCATATGAATTAGAATAATATAATGAACCCCCAAGTACCTATCATGTGGCCTCACCAGCTGTCATCTCATAGTGTCTCATCTCTCCCCCTTATCCCGAATCACCTCCCTAACCTAAATTATTTTTAGTAAAACTTGACATTGTATCACTCCATCAATAAATATGTGTGTTTAAAAGATATAAGCTCTTAAAATAATTAATCACAACCCACTAGCATTCCTCATTATATCTCCATTTTTGTAATCATCCATAATTCCTTAACATCACTGAATATCTCTTCAGTGTTCACATTTCCTCAATTATCTTATAATTTTTTTTTTACAAATCGTTTAAAATCAAATCAAATCACTAAGGATCCAAATCAGGTCCATACATTGCAATCAGTTCATATGCCTCTTAAATTTATTTTAATTTGTAAGTCTTCTCTGCATATCTTTTTCCCTTGGAAATTATTTTTTGTAGAAACCTGGTCATTTGTCCTGCAGAATTTTCCAAAGTCCAGATTTTCTTGACTGCATCCCCATGGTGTTGTTTAACCTGTTCTTCTTTCCCCTGTACTCGTGGCACAGGTCATGCAGGAAATGAAGGATAAATGTTTGATCTTTAATTTACAGTTTTCAGGGTAATAAGTTTGCTCCTTTTTCTCTGAAGGTAATGAAAACACACACACACACACACACACACACACACACACACACACACACGTATGTTGCAGGAAAGGAGACCCCTTCCAGGGCCCAAGACTGGGCTTGTCTAACACTCTGAATGAACTGTCCAAGGAGATACACGCTGACAGACCAAGAGACTTTATTGGGAAGGGGCACCTGGGGGGAGAGCAGGAGGGTAAGGGAACCCAGGAGGACTGCTCTGCCATGTGGCGGGGTTAGTTTCCGGGTTGTCTGGCTAATCACTCTGACTCAGGGTCCTTCCTGGTGGCGTGCACATTGCTCAGCCAAGATGGATTCCAGTGAGAAGGATTCTGGGAGTTTAATAAGACATATGGGCTGGCGTCTCCTCTCTCCTTTTGACTTTCCCTGAATTCTTCTAGTTGGTAGTAGCTTGTTAGTTCTACATTCCTTTCCAGGACCTCCTCTTAAGATAACTCATGCAAGTGACTACTGTCTTGCCTGGCCAGGGCAGACAGGTTCAGTCAGTATTTCCTCTAACCCATATATACATCTGTATATTGATTATAAACTTATGAATTTAAACATATTTAACATGTTTGAACGTATTTGATGACTTTTAATCCTTTGCAATTGTTACCCTTTTTGAAGCTCCAAGAGTCCCATCTTTGGCCAGTGGAAGGTTTTTCTTTGGCCAGTGGAAGCAAGTTCTTGGTAATAAACCATCCCGTCATTCACCAGTTCATTTGCTTATTCATTTAACTGAGAGTTTTGTGTCCCTATTATAGGCAAGACATAGAACTACATGATGTAAAGAGTATAAAACTAAGTAAGTTCTTGTGTGCTAAAGCTTACAGTCTAACCATGAGAGATAACATGTAGACTGATTGCACCTAGAAGGTGGTATTGTAAAAGATACAGAAATAAGGATGTGTTGTAGAGAGTTGGAGGTAGAGCTGTTGCATAACTGTCAGGTATGCAGTCCTTTGCTCTGCTGTCCTCAGCATGAGATTCTGTTTTGTGATCTAGGGTGGCTGCTCCATCTCCTGCCACAATGCACATGTCCAGCCCCCAAGAAAAGTGGAGAGGGAAGGGAAAGGTAGGTTCCCACCTTCTAAGGTCAGCACCCGAACATTGTACATATCACTTCCACTCACCTACCAATGGCCACACCCAGCCACCAGGGAGGCTGGGAAATGTAGTCTTTACCTGGGTGATGGTGTGTTTGTTCACTTTACCGCGTGCAATCTCTGTGTAGACCATCAACTCTCCAAGTTTAGTCTGCATATGAATCACCTGGGGATCTTGTTAAAAGGAAGACTCTGATTCAGCGGGTGGGGGTGTTGGAATTTTGCATTTCTAACAGATGGAGCAATGCCATTGGTTCTTGGATCACACTTAAGGACCAGGCTTCAAGGGTGTTGATGACCACACAGGAGGGACTGTCTGCTTTCAGGATGGCTCTGTCTCACAGACCATTTCGGTCTTCATTAATCCGTCACTTCTGCTCCCGTAGCTATTTGGGTAAATATCTTTGGAAGATGTTGAGGATTTATATTAAATACCCAGATAATGGGTCAGTGTGCAGAATGTAATTAGACATTTCTTTGCCCGAAGTAATTTGTGTGTTAGCTTTTGTTTAGAATTTGAGTTTTCCCTTAGGATTATCAAGTTTGGGCATTAGCATTACTAGCATAGTAATTTTTAAAGTGAGTTATTTTCTAAGCAGAAAACAAGTCACAGTAGCACACAGATTTCTTGGCATTATAAATATTTAGATTTGTGGCCTTCATCCAATTTTCTTCAAACACTTTTGAAAGTGTGAATAATTGCACTTTACGCCAGTATAAATAGCATCTTTATTTCCTAGAGAAATCTAAGCACTTCAGGGCCCTTGGATTATGTTATCTTTTACATTTCGTGAATAAAAATAGAAGGAGCATCCCTGGAAGTGTTTCTTGCCTCCCTGGACCTGGCCAAGTCCCCTCTGCCCTGCCTCCCCTGCACCCTCCAGCTTGCCAGCATGGCCCCTGAAAATGGTCAGACCCAGGCTGGCAGGCCTGCCTCACTCTTGTTCACCTCTGGGTCCCCTAGCCTAGAACATTCCCAGTGCCTGGGGCTAGATTTAGAAGTTTGGATCTCTCAGTTTGATTTGTCCCCAGCATCTGGCCTTTTCTGCTTGACCTGGCAGTGCCTGGTGCAGGGGCTTTGATCTTTCTCCAGCGAAGCACAGCCAGGGCTTATCAGGCCAGCCCAGGGTCGTTAGGAAGATTACAAGAGGGAAGGTAAGTGGAAGCACTTTGTGAATCACAGCGTGTTACACAAACGCAGTAGAGCATTACTCTGGGTAATAATGATATATTATTATAATTTTTGAGCATTTACCGCATGCCAGGAAGTAAATGCTGTACATAATTTTCTCCTTTAATTATCATCTCATTTCACAAATGGAGAAACTGAGGACTCAGTGATTGGGCTGAGGTTACTGAGCTGAACGGGCAGAGCCAGGCCTCTCACCCAGGCCGTCTCCAGAGCCTGTGCTCTCAATGTGGATTCGCTTAAATCAGATTCCATTATAAGGTGAGAACATATTTTGGGATGCGTTCAGGCTTGAGTCTGGCATTTTTAAATCACCGCTGTATTTCATTTCTTTTCATATTCCAGCGAGTGCCTTTACCTGCTGGACATGCCTCCTGGCACCTTTGAGTTCACGTCTTTATCATCCTTCCTTCTATGTGCATCAGAAGCATGGAGCTGTGTAGAAGCTTTGTGTCTTGGCACCTTATTGGTGGGGGATCCAAGCCTTAATCTGTATTTTTGGCTCACCTATGGGGAGGAGAGGAGACCAGGAACTAGGGCACGGGAGAAGAAAGGTAAAGAAGTGCAATCTAGCAGATGCCCCCCACCCATCCGTCCGAGGTCCTGAAGTCTGTCCAAACTATTATCTCATCCTGTTCTCTGTGTTTCAGCCCAGATAATGTTTATTTCTCCCTTCTCCCTCTAACTTTGAAAATCACTTGCCCTATAGTGTATTAAATAGGGATGCTGTGCGCTTTAGAAAGATGCACAAAAACGGAAAGGGAATTTACCTTACCCCCTCTGGGCATCTCAATGAGCATTTTTAAAGATGCTTAATGAAGCATGGGGCTTCTTTAGAGCAGACTTGCATTTAAGCTGTGAGCTGTGGGTTTATTTCTTTTCCAATCTCATCTCTCTCTCCAGCTCTGAACAGTTCCTATCCACCACCCCCTCACCAGGCGGCAAATGTCCTCCAGTTCCCTCCCACAAATCAGCACTCAGGGCGAGAGTAAGCAGCTTTGGGGAGTGACCTGAGTGGTCAGCTTGGGTGAAATGCGCACAATAAACTTCTCTCTGGACTGAATTCTTCTGTGAACTGGCAATCACTTCCCAGACAGACAGGCCCTGGAGGACCCACCGTTCTGCATCTTTTAATCACCGTTGCTATGGAGAAAACCACTATTTCATTAGAGAAAGCGCCTTAACGCAATTAACACATAGCTCAGTTGTTCCCCATCCCTTCTGGGCCCCGGGATGGAGGGGGTGCTGAGGTATTGCTTTCCCTGGGGGCCCTGCAGGAAACAGCAGGCCAAACAGGTCAGGGAGGGGTCCCAGGAAGTAAACTCGGGACACTCCGGACTGGCTTGTAGATTAAGGAATGTCCAAAGGAGGATCCGGCTTAAAATGAACAAAAAGCTCAGAATGAGAACTGACTCTGTTTCAGAGCCAAACAAAACAAAATAAACAAAGAAAAGGTCTCCGCTGGCTACTTTTTGATTTTGGAAATGGACTGAAAATCTCCCCATATTTTCTGGTGAAATTGATTTTTCTGCTCTTTCTTATTTCAATTCGGTTTTTTTCCCTCAGCACCGGGACAAATCAGTAGCGTGGTTGAGTGTGTGTAGCCATGAACGCTGCCCTTGAGCCTGACCCTCTGCCTGGCTGCTGTTTTAAACTTCCTTTCACAAACTCATTTGCAAACAGGAAAGATAGTATTTTCTACTCTACTGGATAAGAAACTTTCCCCGGGGTGCCTGCCTGGCTAAAACAAAAAGGAAATGCTAATAAAAATGATGAGTTTTGATGGCTATGAAATGAGCGCTTGGGAGAGAGCTTTCTAAAGTTACTAAATTCTGGGCATTTCCCCAGATCAGGGCTGTAGGTTTGTTCTTGTATTCACTTTTCTCTCGTTGTGTGGAGTAAAAGACTCAAGCGACAATTTAACTCTCAATTAACAGTATTAAAGAAAAGAAGAAGGTGCACTCGGAAACCCATCTGGAAAAAGAAGGGCGGTAGAACAGTTGGCAGACAAAACAAAGTTGAGGCATATAGATTTAGTATATAGATGTTTTGCATCATCCCTAATTAGCTGATGTATTTCTTCACGCGGACTTTTGGAGGAATTCTCAAGCGTGTCCCCTGCCGCTCCTAGAGACCGCAGAAAAGCAAATGACACCGAATTTTCCCTTCTTAATTAAAATGTTAAACAGGGTTAAGATGCCAAGTTTCATCAGTGATATTTGTTCCCCTGGTGAACTCTTAAGTCCTGCTGGGGTTCAGTTCAATGGGAGTTATTTGAGTCAACACATGTTATTAAGTTTCCGAATGTAATCAGCCTAGATATTTTAATGGAAACTTTCTCCTTCCTTTTAATAAGCATGTGGTTTGGTTATAAAAGCACTTGGGTTGGGTGCCCTGCGTTGCCCTTCCGCAACCAGATCGCCATAGCAACAGGCAGCTGGTCTCTACAAAGCCTGGCGGGCGCTGCGAGGGGGCGACGGCAGGAGTCCAGCCCCAGTGGCCGTGTTTGGCCAGGCATAAATATCCTCAATGGGATTAGAATGTTTAAGGGGCTAAAGGCTGTGGGAAAACTTTTGTCTGCCATATTTATCTCTTCTGCTGTTGTGTCTTAACATTTTCACTCGGGGTACAATGGGGTTACAAGTGAGAGCAAATGTTTTGATGGGTTTATTTTGAATTATGAATTCATGGGTCTGCATAATCACCCGTCAGCATCAACCTGCTTTTGACTGTGTCTGCCCAGTACCAGAGACGGGTGGGGGGAGAAGGCAGTGGGAATCCACACCCGGGAGTAGCTTCAGTGTGGAGAATTAATTACATGGGGTGAGGGGAGATGCTTTTCTCCCTGGGTGGACACTGTATCTTGGAGACAGGTTTCAGGCTCACAGCCCTGCTCCTGGGGTAAGGACGATGTGAAGGGCAAGCCTTTTTTTCTGGCCAGTTGATTATTATGGGAGAAGGAAAGAACTGGGATGTAGGTGTTTCTGTCTCCTGGTCCTCAAACTACTTGAGTTGCAAAGGATGCTGTGTTCAGGACTGAACAGTATGTCCTTGTTATGCACTGAAATGTGTACCTTCCATATACGTATGCTGAAGCCCTAACCCCTAGCACCTCAGCACATGACTGCATTTGGAGATGCTGTGCTGTGCACAGTCGCTCAGTCGTGTCCAACTCTTTGCAATCCATGGACTGTAGCCCGCAAGACTCCTCTGTCCATGGGATTCTCCAGGCAAGAATACTGGAGCGGGTAGCCTATCACTTCTCCAGGGGAACTTCCCAACCCAAGAATCAAACTGGGGTCTCCTCCATTTCAGGCAGCTTTTTTACCAGCTGAGCTGCTCGGGAATTTGAAGATAGAACCTTTTTCAAAGAAGTGATGAAGTTAAAATGAGATCATTAGGGTGGGTCCTGGTCCAGTCTGACTGGTGTCCTTATAAGAGAAAATGTGGACACATAAAGGCGCCAGCCGTGCATGTGCTGAAAGTGGGGGGCCATGTGAGGACACGGCCATCTGCCCAGGAGAGGGACCTCAAGGAAGCCAAGTCTGTCAGCCCTTTGATCCCGGACTTTCAGACTCCAGAACCACGTTGCTTAAGCTACCCAGTCTGTGGCATTCTAACAGCACTAGCCAGCTCTACACCCCCTCAAACTACGTTCCAGTTCTACTAGAGCTGCTGATGCGTGTGTTAGAAGAAGTAGGTGTGATGACCCAGCAAAGCCAACCTGGATCACAGGCCAAAATCTCTCTCCCTTTCTGTCTCTGGACAGGAAAAAAAAGTCACGCTCACTAACCAAAGACCCTTCCACTAAAGCAAATTTAGCACGGGCTCTGTCAACTCCCTTGCGAGTGGCCTACCTTTCCCCCACCCACTATCCTTCTTCAGTGTTGCATGCTATTGGCAAGTGTAATGGAGCAGATATTGAACTGTTTGCCTTATTTTGTAAAACTTCTGTGTTAAATATCAAAATGATACATTCATTTTTTTAAAAAATTTATTTTATTGAAGTATAGTTGATTGACAATGCATTAGCTTCTGGTGTACAGCAAAGTGATTCAAATATACAGATATATACATATATTCTTTTCCAAATACGTATTTTCATATATATATTATTTTTCACATTCTTTTCCATTATAGTTTATTGCGGAGTATGGGATATAGTTTCCTGTGCTGTACGGTAGGACCTGTTATTTACCCCTTCTATATATAATGGTTTCCACTCCAGTACTCTTGCCTGGAAAATCCCGTGGACGGAGAGCTTGGTGGGCTCCAGTCCATGGGGTCTCTAAGAGTCGGACACGACTGAGCAACTTCCCTTTCACTTCTCACTTTCATGCACTGGAAGAGGAAACGGCAACCCACTCCAGTGTTCTTGCCTGGAGAATCCCAGGGACGGGGGAGCCTGGTGGGTTGCCGTCTATGGGGTCGCATAGAGTCGGACATGACTGAAGTGACTTAGCAGCAGCAGCAACAGCAGCATATATAATGGTTTACCTGCTAACCTCAACCCCCCACCTCATCCCTTCCCCACCCCATTCCCCCTTGGCAGTCACAAGTCTGTTCTCTGTGTCTGTGAGTCTGTCTGTGTTTTGTAGATAAGGTTCACTTGTCTCATATTTTAGATTCCACGTGTAAGTGATAGCATATGGGTGTCTGTCTTTTTCCTTCTGACTTCACTTAGTATGATGATCTCTAAGTTCATCCATGTTGCTGCAGTGGCATCATTGCATTCTTTTTTATAACTGAGCAGCACTTCATCAATGGACTCATTCTTACTCTGCATCCTGGGAGTCCCAGTGGTTGAGGGCTCAGGAACATCCCCACGTGGCTCCTTTACTATCTCCTGCCCAGCCACTCCCACCTGCACAGGCAAACAAGGGAAACCCTAGCTCCACCTGCTCTGAAGAGTGAGCACAGTTTGAAGTGCAAGGGGCTAGGCATGCCCCAATTGTAAGCAGACTGGATGTATCAAACTTGGACTTGAAAACAGACAATTTAAGGATGATGATTTGTATTTCTACAAAGTATACACTGCACAAGTCTATGTGAAAGATACATCAAATAACGGACTCTCTTGGTGCATTCAGAGTTGGATTCAATGTAGAAAAATCTGATTCCTATGGAATTTCTTTCAGAATGCTTGCTTAGTAAGATAAGACACGGATGAGTACAAAGATTGCTTTCTTAAGCTGTTTTTGTTCAGGAATGGGGTAATACAGTCAAACTGGAAGGCAAGTGCAGCTTAACAGATGAATATATGCACACATGAATATACATACACATCTATACATTCATCTGTAGATAAATATGTATACATACAGATCTGTGTATACATGCAGACCCATACATACATACATACATGTGATTACACGCACACACAATACCTGTAGTTGACATTACCACACCTCTCACCTCTCACTCACCTATTGTTTTCCCACCTGGAACAGTTTATGATAAATAACAAAGGAACACACATTCATAGAAAAAATAATACTTATTTGATAAACAGTAAGCAAACAAAATGTTCTTGTTCAGAAAATAATTTTTGAGGAAAAGACACTAAGATATTCAGAGTGGCAGTTTCTGGGTAGTTGGGTCATGCACACATTTTTTTTCTGCTTTCTATTTTCTGTGTTTCCTGAATTTTTAATATCAAGTACATTGCACTTAAATAAATGAAAAGAAAGGATTTTTAAAAAAACCCTACATATTCTTTAAGACCTAGTTTGGGGTGTTAGGAAATTCTGCTTGTGATGGTAGAAAAGATCATGAGTTCTTAGTTATTCCAACTTAAGTTCAGACCCTGCTTCCACTACCTAGTAGCTAGTATTAGCTGTGTGAGCCTCAGCATATACATCTGTGAAATGGGATAATGCCTTTTTTAATAAAATTTAGGGGATAAAATATCCTCTCCATAAACTGCTTAGCATATTGCTATGCTGTGGGGGTTAATACATTTTCATTCCCTCCCCTTTCTCAGCCTACATGAAGTCTAAAGCCCTTTCACAAAATCCTGTCTTCCTTTTGTGCATCTATCATGGCCCTACTGTTTGCTGTGATGATTTTATGTGGAGTAACTCCTCAAACGATAGAGAAATCACTAACAGGAAGGGTGCACACCTTTGTATCTCCTGCATCTCTTCCCATGATAGGAACTTAATGAATAGAATGATTATTCTTTGAACAGAAGTTAAATCATCAATATCTGTGTTGAAATGAAGACTCTGCCAGAGTGGTTCTGAGAATCCAAGAGCCAATGAAAAACAGACACAACCAGAACTAGAATCCCAAATGAGAAAGAGTAGCCATTTTAAACTCACTTGTAAGTCATAAGTATCAGAAAATTCAGAATTATGGCTCCCTCTCCCGCTGTAACTTTTTCACATCACACATATGTAATAGAGGCCATAAAAGTTAACACGAAGTTCAGTAGTACACGTTACAAACAGATTGCACGATGTGGCTGAGTTACTGTGGCAATGGGAATCATAACCTTGAATTTCCTCACTTTTATGTATTCGTAATAGTATCAGCTGTTACTGTGCATTCCCAGCCTGGCTTGCTCTTCAAACCCAAGCTGCATTTATACTTGGAATGAAAGGGAAAGAAGCTGCTGTTTGCAAAGCCCTGAAACTGCCCTGTTCTCTGGGGTTTATAGGGCTTTAGGCGAGTTATCCAAGTGATCATTCTCTAGAAAGATATTGGAGTAAATGGAATATTTTCACCTTAACAGTGCATTTTGCTTGCGTTTACCAAATAGTATTTCTTATCCATTAAAATAAATGCTTTCAGACAAAGGCTGTATCATCTTGGTGGTGGTTGATGACAGAGCCACATAGCCGGAGGAGGAAGCTCTGAATTTGGATAAAAATTGGGGAGGTACAGACCAACCAATCCATTCTGAAGGAGATCAGCCCTGGGATTTCTTTGAAGGGAACGATGCTGAAGCTGAAACTCCAGTACTTTGGCCACCTCATGCGAAGAGTTGACCCATTGGAAAAGACTCTGATGCTGGGAGGGATTTGGGGCAGGAGGAGAAGGGGATGACAGAGGATGAGATGGCTGGATGGCATCACTGACTCAATGGACGTGAGTCTGAGTGAACTCCAGGAGTTGGTGATGGACAGGGAGGCCTGGCGTGCTGCAATTCATGGGGTCGCAAAGAGTTGGACACGACTGAGCGACTGAACTGAACTGAACAGACCATGGGCTTCCCAGGTGGCGCTAGTGGTAAAGAACCCACCTGACAATGCAGGAGACATCGGTTCAATCCCTGGGTCAGGAAGATCCCCTGGAGGTGGGCATGGCAACCCACTCTAGTATTCTTGCCTGGAGAATCCCACGGACAGAGGAGCCTGGTGGGCTATGGTTCATAGAGTCGCAGAGTGGAACACGGCTGAAACAACTTGACACACGCCCAGACTGTAATAATGCCAGGTGCCCATTCAGCCCCTGTCCTCTACCCCTGCAGAGATTTTGCAGTGTTGCCTCAAGAAGAAGCCACTGAGGAGATGGGCATGAAATCTTAGGCTTGGTGGTAAACTAGACCACCTAGTTGGTCTGCCACAAGACCCTTTAAGACCCTCAGCTTGGATCTCACAAGACCCTGAGCTCTGGCCTGGGGAAGTGGCCTCCGTTCTTAAAAGGTGGGCAGAAAATGAGAAATGGCTGCCTTTTTGGTAGCCTGTTCCTCGACTAATGATTCCCCAGGTTAGGACATTATGCCTTCATTTTTGCCTTAATTTTTCATTCTTACTCCAAATCCTTTATCTGTCTGCAATGCGAGAGACCCAGGTTTGAGTCCTGGGTCAGGAAGATGCCCCGGGGAAGGGCATGGCCACCCAATCCAGTATTTCTTGCCTGGAAAATTCCATGGACAGAGGAGCCTGGTGGACTGCAGTCCATGGGGTCACAAAGAGTCAGACATGATGGAGCGACTAACACTTTCAGTTCCTTTCACTTCTTTTCCCAAAGTAGAGAATGCATGAGAACTCTGTCGTTTGGGAAGAAGTCTTCAGAAGCCTGTGGGCTGTGGTCAAGGTTTCCTTCACACTGTCTTCTCTGGTCTAAATAAATCAAGCAAACCATGAGCCTTTCTTCTTAGGTCATATTTTCTTACCCTTTTATCAGCCTTGTCATTTTCTCCAAGAGGCTCCAAAGACTCTGCTCTCTGAGACAGAAACACAGTCACCAGATGAGTAAGTGTCAGCTTAAAAACGGAACTCTAAAATTAAAGTTGAGTTCAAGGTATAACTTCGCTCCCAGAAAAGTTTTTGGGTCTTTTAAAGCATTCATCTAAATTGTTATCAACACATTATCACACACACACACACACACACACACACACACATTCAAGGATGGTGGTGAGATTGTGATGTCCAAGGAACTATTTATGTATGTATGCGCTTGTTTCTTCCAGGCACAGTCAGCTCGTGATAAATGGTCATAGCACTTGAAATGTCTTAAGCTCTTGAATTCTATTTTTCCTTTAGTTTACTTTGGGGAGTGTCTTCTGGTAATTCCTGTCAGGGTTCCATTTTGGAAAATTGCAAACACCTTTTTGGCAATACTTTAGAGGAAAATTCTAGGCATACATCGGGGTGAAGGCCAAGCAGCCTGTCCCTATAAAGGAGACAGTGAGGTCAGTAAGAGCTGTTCCCCCCACCCACTGGCCTGAGGGATGGGGGAGGGGTAAAATTGCTGCATGAAATACCCTCCATGTTTGTATGAACTTTCAGAAGTACAACATTTTTTTCAGTAATCAAGAAATAAAGGGGGAATGCCGATAGTTTTATTCCTTTTCCAGATATGTGGTTCTCGGGGGAGCAGACTGAGAGAAGGTTGGGAATTTCAGTTCCGTCAGTAAAATGACCTGACACATCCATCTTTCACTCTCAGCTCATAGTACAAGGTATGAGTGAACATTTTCTACAGGGTTTATAAAAACTAGATTAAAATTTTTCTAAGAAATTTGATGAGGCTTAAGACTTCTCACTCAACTCATCAGAAGTCTTTAAAGCACAAACATTAAACCTATAAAAACTGTCCAGACTTCTTGGCAAAGATGATTTGGTTCTGACTGGGGACATAGTGAATACTCTTAACAGACTCTGCTCTATTCATTTCTTCTGAAAGTACTATGGAAACCTTCAAGCTTCTGGGGCTTAAGCTCTTGAACCCAAGAATCAAAGTAAATGGATTTTTCTTGCCTGTTCATTTAGGTACCTCCACTGCTATTTCCTTTTAAGACCACAAAAATTTCTGAAGGAGAATTACTTTGGTGCACTTTGTAAAGGATTACAGTACTGCCACGTGGGTTTACATGCCATTTACATGCTATTTGACATCCTATAATAAAGGTGTGTGAGAGAAAGGAAAACACAAAGTCATGAAGAGAGATGAACAATCACACAGGCGAAGAGAAGTCATGGTGGTTGGAGATGGTTGTATCAAGAATAATAGAAAGTTGGGAGAAGATTAGATTTGGCTGTGAGTGACAGAAAACCCAAAGTAATGCGAACTAATATGACATAGATATTTACTTCTCTTTCCTATTAGGGCCCAAGGATAGGCAATCTAGGTTAAGATGAAGACTTGAAGATCATCCTGGCTCTTTCTGTTATGCCTCTCTGCCAACCTTAGCTTGCACCTTATGGTCCAAAATAGCTGCTCAGACTCCAGCTATCACATTTACCTACCAATAAGCAGGAAGAAGAAGAAACCAACACATTACTTCTTCTTATGTCCTATCTGCCAGAAGTTCATAGCTATACCTGATTGCAAGAGAATCAGGGAGATATAATTTCTATCCTGAGTATTCATGTGCCCAGGTGAAAATCAGGAAGAAGTTCCATTTTTAAAAAGGGGGACAAAAGATAGTCTAGACATGTATTCTTACAGAGAATTTCTGAAATTTATCTAATTTATGCAAATTCAGTTCAGTCGCTCAGTCGTGTCCGACTCTTTGCAAGTCGGAATCATAGCAGGCCAGGCCTCCCTGTCCATCACCAGCTCCCGGAGTTCACCCAAACTCAGGTGCATCGAGTTGGTGATGCCATCCAGCCATCTCATCCTCTGTCATCCCCTTGTCCTCCTGCCCCCAATCCCTCCCAGCATCTAGGTCTTTTCCAATGAGTCAACTCTTTGCATGAGGTGGCCAAAGTATTGGAGTTTCAGCCTCAGCATCAGTCCTTCCGATGAACACCCGGGACTGGTCTCCTTTAGGATGGACTGGTTGGATCTCCTTGCAGTCCAAGGGTTAGGGTTATGAGTACATTTATTAAACTTATCTGTAAATTATAGCCATACTAGAGTACATTTAGTTAAAATTTGAGGTTAATAACAATTATTAGCAATGGACCCAGTTTCACTTAGTCAGAGGGAATGACTTTGAGGACTGCTAATAATCCTACAAATGGCTGACTTCTGTGCCCCTCTTCCACTCCTCCTTGGCAGATCTGCCGCAACAGGGACACTGGACTAGAAATCAATGGCCTCTATTCTCCACAGCTCCCCTCAGCCCCTGGCTTGCACTGCGGCTTTGGGCCAGCCCTCCTTGCTGTTCGAACCTCAGTTTCCTCTTGACTAGAAATTTCACAGTAATGCCAACCTCAGTGGTGAATTTTCAAGCACACCCAAGGGACCGTGGTGAATGAGGTTATTCTGTGCTCTGAGCCCTCATGTCACTCTCAACCTAATGCATGCAGAGCTGATAATAACAGTAAACCCTGGACCCTCCAAGCAGGCTGTGTAGGAAGCCTGCCCCGTAGTCCACACGGTGGTCCACTTTGATGGAAAAGGAGATTACAGGTGAGAGAGGAAGGGAGATGCTTGAACCACCCAGCTGGGCAGTGGCAGCCAGGACCTCAGCCTAATTCAGATGATTTCTGAAGCCCAAGAGTTGAAGTTTTCTGCTGGGCTAAAAATAACAAGCTTGGGTTAAAAGTCTCCTTTCACTTTTCAAACCTCTAAAAAATTTCAAAACTTTCACCATTTTCTGAGCTCAGCTTGGAGGAGATAAAGAAGAGAGTCTGACGTCCTTCCAGAGCACGTGGCAAGACCTGTTAATGGCTCGGGATGTGTGTTTATAAATGTGGCATCGGGGATAGACAAGGATCATCACTGCTTCCTTTTGTTTGTACTTTAAACTACTAATTAAGGCTATGGAGCGGGTTTAAAGAAAACCTAGGTCTGGTGCTTTTTTTTTTCAGTTCCACTGGTGGTTTGCAGACATTGATCAGAGAATTCAGGATTTTCTCATGACCCTCAGGAATCCACCTGAATGGGCCATGGTCCCCAGGCATCTATCTGTGAGCAACGCAGCCTACAGAGCCTGCTCTCCTGCACTCTACCCTCTGAGGCAGGCACTCCTTCCCGACAGGGTGCTATTCCTCGGACTCAGACATACCAAGACATCTGCCTTATCTTTGATCACTAATATCTTGCTGCAACTCAAAGCCCCAGAGCAACCCATTCTCCCTCCAGGCATGTCCGTCTGTCCCATCTCAGAAAGCTGGCTGCAGGTAGAGCATGTGGGCCCCTGGGGCAAAGCCCAGGGGGAAAGATAAAAGGCACCCAAGTTGGCACGAATGAGTCTCTCAGGCAGAAACTTCTTGCTTGTGCCAGGCCAGATGGTCGTTTCCCGTCTGTTCGAAGATGCTGAGCCCCACAGGCCGTGGGATTCTGAGGAAAGACCGTCTTATCTGGTGCCCTTTTGCTAGGTTTTCTGCTTGAATACAGGAAAACAAGGGACTTCCCAGGTGGCTCATTGGGTCAAGAATCCGCTTGCAATGCAGGAGACGCAGGAGACAGGGGTTAGATTCCTGAATGAAGAAGATCCCTGGAGGAGGGCATGGCCACCCACTCCAGTATTCTTGCCTGGAGAATCCCGTGGACAAAGGAGCCTATAGTTCTTAGGGTGGCAAAGAGTCAGATACAACTGAAGCGACTGAGCGTGCATGCATGCGCAGGAAAACAAGACAAAGAAAAGAATTTGTCTTTGCTTTCTGGGCATGGGAGCCCACGGGTTTTTCGATGCCCTTTAGGAAATAAAATCCTCCAGGCTCTGAGGACCCCTCAGTGCCCCTTAGTTTCGGTCACCTCCTATTCTTAGACCCTGTGTTTATGACAATCAGGGTGATGCTCTCACCCAGCACAGCACCCCCATTCTGCTGGATGCCCAGTGGCCCTGAACTGAGGGTGCAGTGGTCCAGGGCAGGCTGTGCCCCATGGAGGAGAGCCAGGTGGCTTCATTCGGGCTGAATCTGCCTCAGATTTCTTGAGTTTCTCTGGGTGGGGTTCTGGACATTGCCCCCTCCACCCGGATGCCGGCTTCTGCCCAATGGCAAGTGTGTCTGAACAGTTGGGCTGGATTTCTGCTGGAAACTTTTGGCTTCAGGTGAAGATGAGCTATTTGCTCTATTAATTTCCCAGCTTTTGTCCCTATTCTGGGAGTCCCCTGATAGCATCATCTCCAGTCCAGGCTAAAGCCCTTTATGGCAAGACCAGGAAAGAGGCGTGATCATGCTCAGGGCTGGTGAAGCCAGTGAAGGGCCCATTCAGTCTCCGAGGCAGGATGGAGAACCATTTCCTGCTCCCTGCAGAGTATGCTGCCCCACCCCACTGCCCAGCTTTGCCAATCACTAGCTGAGTGACTCGGAGAAGGCAATGGCACCCCACTCCAGTACTCTTGCCTGGAAAATCCCGTGGACGGAGAGCTTGGTGGGCTCCAGTCCATGGGGTCGCTAAGAGTCGGACACGATGGAGCGACTTCCCTTTCACTTTTCACTTTCACGCATTGGAGAAGGAAATGGCAACCCACTCCAGCGTTCTTGCCTGGAGAATCCCAGGGACGGGGGAGCCTGGTGGGCTGCCCTCTATGGGGTCTCAGAGAGTCGGACACGACTGAAGTGACTTAGCAGTAGCAGCAGCAGCAGCTGAGTGACTTGGGGCAAGTTAATGACTTTCTTCTGTCTCGGCCTGTAAAATCAATAGTACCCATCTAATAGGTTTGCCAAGAGGATTAAATGAGTTCATGCATATGAAAGGGCTGAGTGCAGTGCCTGGCTCAGTAACTATCCATTATGATTATTCTGAGAATCCATACGAAATCAAGGTCTGATTGATTCGCTAGAGATATGTTTAGCCTTGAGCATGTTTCCTTAGGAATTAAGGACAGATGATTGAGTAAATCAGGCAAAATCTAGGACTTCAGTCCCTACCAAGGACCAAAGGAACAGGACACAGATTTGAGGCTTAACCAGTCAAAACCTGTATGACTTCTCTCACTCATTCATTCATTCCTTATTCATTTATGAAACAAACATCTCGAGAGTGCATACTGGGGGTCAGGGACTGTGGAGAGTCCTGGGGATGCCATGATGAACATAGATAAATTCATGGTGCTTATGTCCTAAGGAAAAGATTGCAGGGGAAGGGGAGGCAGGTCATGGAAGAAAACAAGTATATGAACAAGTTCATTTCAGAGAGTGGTTAGTTATTCATTGCTGTGCAGCAAATGATCTAAAGCAAAATAGCTTAAAACCATCACTTGTTTGCTCAGGATTCTGACACTGGGGCAGGGGCTGGTGGGGACAGCTCCTCTTTGCTCCGCATGGCATCAGCTGGCTCACTCCCTTGGCTGGCCAGCTGTTGCCGGCTGTTGGCTTGCGGCTCAGCTGAGGCTGTTGGCCAGGGGCTTAGTTTTCCTCCAGGCAGCCTCTCCATGGGGTTGGGTTGGCGTTTTCACAGTGTGGTGGCTGAGGTCAGCAAGGGAGTGAGCTAAGATGAGAAGCAAGAGGGATGGGAAACCAGCAAAGGGTCCAGGCAGGGGAGGGATGCAACCTGATTGGGTAATGGCGAAACCCCTCTGTGCCTCGGTTTTTTCATTCACAAAAGGAGAGGCCTGTCTGTTTCACCTCTAAGGTCTCTTTCAGCTAATTTTTCCCAAGAGAGAACCGGCCCTTTGGCAGCTGCAGTTTCTGGATTTGGGCCTCTCCACTGCACTGTCTTACCTGTAGAGCAACGAGAAGCAGAAGTCTTCCTGCATGCTTTATGAGACAAGACACAGACTCATTAAAGAAGGCGTCCTCGGTCCATTCTCCAGGCTGATCTGTGAGCCTCACCATCAAGCACAACACTTCACACAATGGATATGAAAGGCAGACGTTTAAGTGAAGGCTCTTTTGAGCAAAAAAGAAGGACTACCAGTCATCAAAGAATTCCAGAAGGCACAGTTCCTCGAGTCCAGACAAGACCAGCAAATAAGACCAAATTCCAGCGAGCTAGTATTACCTGATGTTCGTTAGTCTGGGGTGGGGGGGATCAGAATAGAAGTTTTCTTTAGAACTTAATTAGATTGAGATGGTCGATCTGCTCCTTAAGCAGGGGGGTGGGAGTGGTGGTGGAAGCTGAGCATTTAACATTATAGCAAAGATCTTTTTCCCCAGGTCTCTGATAGGGGAGCCCCAACCCTATCAAAATGTGTGATAAGAAAGTTACATGTGTCATTTTGAACTAGTTCAAACCAGCTAGGCTGCTCCCTGCTCTGAGCTGCTGGCTATTAGCTGTCATCCAGCCTGGATGTGAGACAAGCAGGTGGATAAAAGAGACATCATCTCGTTAGGACCTGCAGGAACAGGCAAGCGGGGTGCCTATCAGGGGCGCTCATCTCCGAGGCAGGCTCGGACTCCAGCACGAAGCACCAGGTTAGATGTTTTTTTTTTTCCATTTCAGTGACATTTGGGGGGAAAGTTTCAGATTTAATCCTCTCCCAGGATAGAGTTATTTCAGTTGCCACTGATGCTTCCGATAAATGAGATAGGGTTTCATTTTTTTTTTTTCTTTGCTACCGAGGTATCTAATTGTATGAAAGCCTTCAACAATGCAATAATTTATTGTAGCAACAGGATGGCTACGTGCAAAGACTTGTCTACTTTTCTGTTAATTTTCTAAAGGAATCTCGTCCCCTCCATGAGAAACTGTGCGTGCCTTTCTCTGTGGGTTTCATTAAGACTGTTTGAAGTCATGATGGCAAGATCATTACGATGTTTTTGAAAGATAGTGGGTTTCAAAGAGTTGTACTTAAGAGACTTAAAAAGCTTCATCAACTTAATTCCAGCTACTCTTGAAGACCTGTGATCTGGAGACGCTGTAATTGGTATTATTTTCTTTACAAGCTTACCCTCAACTTCTGTTGTTCTCATTACTCCTACTCCTGCAATGATACCTGTGATACGAAATTTAAAAATATGTTAGAGACTAGGATCTTCCAAGGAATTCAGAGCCAGTGTGGGAATGACTGTGTCCACACGCAGACACACACACACACACGGGTTACTGTACACATCCTTACAGAGGGGTAAACTGAGCAGAGGATCTTTGTGATAGTTGCTCAGTTGAGTCCAGCTCTTCGCAGCCCCATGGACTGTAGCCCACCAGACTCCCCTGTCTATCACCTTTTCCAGGCAAGAACACTGGAGGCTGCCATCTCCTTCTCCAGGGGCTCTCCTGACCCAGGTATTGAACCCACGTCTCTTATGTCTCCTGCATTGGCAGGCAGATTCTTTACCACCAGCGCCACCTGGGAAGCTTTTTTAAAAAAATTACTTCCAAGAAATATTTTTATTTATTCATATTTTTTTGGCACACAGCATGTGGGCTCTTAGTTACCCAACCAGGGATTGAAACCATGTCCCCTACAGTGCAAGCACAGAGTCTTAACCGCTGGACTTCTAGGAAGGTGCCGTTTTGATTTTATTTATATAATTTTTTTGAAGGCATCTGGCTTAGACAGCTTTTCTTACAGTCATGCCATGGCCATGCCAGGGGTAGGGTTAGTGTGGTCATAAGTGAGATGTCTGTACAGGAGTTAGTGAAAGCGTTTGGATATGTCCCCAGTTTTGAAGTATGCGAATAGAGGGGAGGGGGGCAAAAAGGAGTCCTTTTTGAACCTCAGAGGCAGGATTGGGGTTTTCTGCTAAGAGGCAGGGCAAGGGAGGCAGGTTGGAGCCAGGCAGTTTTGGGAACAAGGAAATAATTCTCACAAGTCCCTAAGCCTGATCTTGATGTACACGGAAGGGTTATATTTGCATTATAATCATTTCAGTCTGTGATTGAAACATCTAACGCCTCCGTTTTGCAGAGAAGTTAAGTCAGGTCCCAAAGATGTCAATTAGCTTGTCCAAGCTCATAAAGAAAGACGGTGAATTAGGATGAAAGTCATGCTATTCCCAGTCTTGGCTTAGCCAACTGGTTTTTTCTGACTGTCCTGGTGGGTGTTACAGAAGAAGAAGAAATTGGTGGAGATTGCATAAACCAGGGGGGGCCCCTTCTGCCTGTTGGCAATGTGTTTATCACAGGTATTCTGAAACGAATGCTTTGGTGGTTGAGCCAAGTTCCAAACCCATTCAGGGTATGTTATTTCATAGGTTGGTCTAGACTCTAGGACTTCTGATAGTAGAGTAGATACGGCTCCTCCAGCCAAACATGTCTTGTTGATTTCTGAAAAGCTGGAGGGTGGCGTGGGAGAAGATGGCAATATGGGGGACATGGGATAAGAGATCAGGTTCTCATAGAAAAACAGTATTTTCGACACAGAGCAAATGAATCAAAGGAAATCTCCTTTTAGTGCTTGGTAAATTTTTAAAAATTAATTTATTTTAATTGGAGAATAATTACAACACTGTGATGGTTTTTGCCGTACATCGACATGAGTCAGCCACGGGTACATGTGTGTTGCCTCATCCTAAACCCCCCTCCCACCCCACCCCATCCCTCTGGGTTGTCCAAGAGCACCAGCCCTGGGTGCCCTGCTTCAAGCATCGAAATTGCACTAAGATCGAAAATGGGGGAATGTTGCAGAAAGACATAGCTGAGGAAGAATGTCTCGTCCACCGTGCAGACGTCTTTAAAAATGCCTTGTGCCCTCTCTGACACTCGAGCTATTGATGTTGCTAAATCCACTCCTCTCAGTGGATTTTAACTGCTTTTAAAATCAGTGGATTTTAACTGCTTTTCCACCCAAACTCCTCTCCGAGTGACTGTTTCATTTGGATGAGCACCGTGGCTCCTTAATCAAATCCTGCGTTCAGTGCAATTGGTCTGGGATTGCCACCCCTCCTCCCAGAGTGGGCGGCTATATGCTTTTCCATTTGGAAGTTTCCCTTCATGGTCCCCTTATTTAAGATGAGAGGGTCTGGAAAGAATTTTTTGAATGAGAGAGAAAGAGAGAGGTGAAAAATACTACGTTGTGAGGTGCTATTTTTGCCTTTAAAAACATACACTCTCAGACCCACACAGTGGACCGTTCTGGAAACATATGAGCTCAAGTCATAGCCAAGGCCCCTGCCTGGTAGGAGCCCTTCCTACCCATAAGGGACTGCTTCTTAATAGCTGCATTCATGGGAGTTAAAATTAAATTTCTGTGTGTTGATGTAAAGCCAGCTTTCCCCTCAGGGCTATTTATTTTAAAAATCTAAAATAGTCAGGGGTCTGCAGCATATGCCGTAACATAAGCGAACTGGGGTCTGTTCTCCAAGCAAAGCCCTCTTTGTGCTGGCCTCTGTGCCTTAATGCCCTCCAGGAGGGCCCTGGCAGCCCCTTGGCTTCCCCTTCAACACGTGTCAAGCTCAGGCAGTTTTCAGACTTGCCTACAAGGGCAGTTGTTCAAGATGCTCATACCTGGAGGTAAAGGCTGTAATAAACAGCGCGGGCTCTGGTCTGCCGCCTTAGGATGGAGGGGCGGGGGAGGCGGTGGTTGTGGCAGAATTGGTCCTGCGTGTGGGACCACTTTTCCTTCAGGGTCCAAGGCTGAGATGGATGCTGTGCTTGAAAAAATTGTTTTAATTAACCCAGTTTTAAAAATTAAAAACATTAAAAAGCAAAAAAAAAAAAAAAAAAAAAAGGAGGAGGCCATTTCTGATAATGCCAATACATAAAGCTAGGAGGTGGCACATATCTTATAAATGCAAATGTTTAAAATCTAGATTTGAAGAAAAAGTGGTAGAAACACAAGGCATGCGTCTCCCCTTTTCCCCTGGATGGAACAGAAGAGTAAGCGAGACTCCTTACAACGCCTTTGTAGGATCCCAAACACCTTTCAGTCTAGGAATGAATAGCATCAGCCACGGCGGGAAACAAGATGGGTCTAGCGTAGACGCAGCCTCTGCAAGCCCGGCCAACCCCTCCCCCTGCCACACAGTTATAGGCTGTCTTCCTGACTCGATTGTCACTTGACTTCTATGCTTGAGCTTTTCATTTTACCCAGAAGAAACCTGGACAGATGATAGGAAGATTTGCTTTTCCCCATTCTCAGAAACCGCTCCTGTTTACTCCTCCCTAGGCAAATATTGGTTAGGAGATTAACAGATGAGGTACTGGGGATGAGGCCGTCTGAAAAGAAAACATTCGTAAGTGTGAAATGACTCCCTCCTGTTGATGGGGAGGTGATTTCATTTTTTATTGAAGAATTAGTAATAGCTAAATGATGCTGAAGCTCCAATACTTTGGCCACCTGCTACAAAGAGCTGACTGATTAGAAAAGACCCTGATGCTGGGAAAGACTGAGGGCAGGAGGAGAAGGGACGACAGAGGATGAGATGGCTGGATGGCTTCACTGACTCAATGGATGTGAGTTTGAGCAAACTCCAGGAGATAGTGAAGGACAGGGAAGCCTGGCGTGCTGCAGTCAAAAAGAGTCAGACACAACTTAGCGACTGAACAACAGCACAAAGTGCCCTCCTCCTGTTCGTTGTATTGGATGCACCGGACGGATAAACCCGAACAAACTGTTTGGTCCACTCAGTATCACGCAATTGCCTGAGCGTGTGAGTTTCTGTATGATCACCCATGGTGTCTCCCTAAACTCTTTTAGCAATGCACCCAAGTGGAGACAGTGCATTTGCACAGACTGTCCACAGCCCAGGTAAAGATATGCATGAAGGGAAAAGACTGTTCTGGGGCGACGGCCTCTGCAGAACCCCAGTTTGCCAGGTTTATCCAGGACTCTCGAGCGGGGAGGAGAAGCCATGGCCCTCATGGGGACCGGGTTTCCCCTTCCTTTGTGCCTCACTTGGAATCCATGAGTGATCGGTGGACAAGGAGTGACCTCTGTTTCTTTGGGCAAACTGAACGAAGTTGAAGCTGTAAAAGGAGGACCATAAATCAGCTCTGATACAATGGTGAAGTTCTTGAAAGCACCTAAAAGCCCTCTCTGCATTCCTTCTAGTTAATGAGCAACAAGGTAGATCCCAAGTCAAGGGTTTGCTGGAGGCCAAGTTAGAAGCAGATGATGGATATGCGAAAAGCGGTCACCCGGAAAAATCTGAGCCACCTAGAGAAACATGACCAACTTCAAAGGCCTCCTAGGCTTTCTCCTACACAATGCTCTGCTGGCTGAATAAGCTGGATTTAAAAAGGAGCTGGGTCTTCAATGAAATGGGCTGTTAGGACACCTTTTGTGCTTACTCTCTCAATGGGGACTTTCTCTTAAGAACTGTCTTTAAATCTCCCCCTTGCAGTGTTGCGTGGCTTCGCAGTGCCATGGTGCAAAGCTGATGGTGGCCTCCTCTTCTCAAAGTTTGGAGGCCCTGAGTTTCCCTTGTTCCCCTTCCTGGGACTCTCAGGCCTGTTCATTGCAACTTGCTCCTTCTTTAGCCTTTCAGGTGGGCTGAGATCATGTAGGTCTTCATGGAAGAGGAAACTGAAATAGATTCTTGCTGGTAGATTGAAACTCGGTAGGAGTTTTTCTTTCTCTATGAGATGATGTGCTCCAAGCCTCTGAAACAGGAGAAAATGGGAAAATCAGATTAAAAAGTGAGTCCCCAGTCTGTTTGATCATGTTTGTGTGTGTGATTCTAGTTTATTGGTCTTCTTTTATCCCATTTTTGTGGGCTTACCTATAAACCACGTAACTTTAAATTCATTCTGCCTTTTAGAATGAATTCTTATACACTAATTAATTTCTGGGCACAATACACACCAGACATATCCCCCCAAACCATCAATAATGTGGGGACACATTAAATGATGACCAAAGAGCCATGTAGGGATTTTCTGTCTCTTTAGAAAAACAAAACAGCACTGTTCCCCCGGGCAATGTATGTACCACACTTGAGTAAAAGCATTCACCTAGAGTGATACTGATTTAATGACATGAAGACAATGTGTGCAATACTTTTACTTTTTGAAATGCCAAACTCTCATCATGTTTATTAAAGAAACATGCTCTGACTCGGCTCCACAGAACGCGCCTAGCACAGTTGTATGCTACGGGTGACGCCCATGGCTGGTCCCTTACTGTCGTCATTTGTGAGCCACGCTGTTTTGGTTTATACCACCCCCTGGCCAGCACGTACGGATGGTCAGGGCCAGTGTTGCTGCTGTGGACTCTTCCCTGAGCTCTCCTTGCTTAATCCTCAGCGATCAGGGTCTGTTCCTCCTCTCTTAACCCTCATGTAAAATCATCCTCAAAACCCCCAGCTTGGCTGACACAGGCATTCAGGAAAGGTGAGTTCCCCTAATAGAGGGATACTTAACCTGGGGTCCCTGGACCCCAAACGTCCATGAATAGGCTTTACAGTTGCAAATCATCCTGTGAGATCTGAACATTTTGGTATGTGCAGAGATTCTTCTGGGCTTGAGAGCTTGTAGGTCTCAGTGGGTTCTCAGAGGAGTCTGAGTCCTGCCAAAAATTCACGGTCATCACTCTAGCTGGTTCCCCACCTCCAGTTTCATTCTCTTTCCAGTCTATCCTGTATGTTACATTAGTGCAACATCTAAAACCTGCTTTGCATGTCTTGTGCCCCAACCCACAGCTTCCAAGGCTCCCTTACCTGCAGGATGATATATTTTCTTGCCCCCGCTGCCCTCCTGATTCCATCTCCCACTGTTCTCCACAGCTTTTCCTCTGGGCTATTCTACTCATTATTTCCCCAACTCGCACATGGTCTTTGCAGCCTCACTCACTTGCCTTGTCTCATCCCTTCCCCACATTTCCATCCTGCAACTCCTTTAAAGTCAGACTGTCCCTCTAAGACTCTCTTCCCTCAACCAACAGCCTCACTCCTGTCCATAAGTTTGCATCATCTGAATATGATCACTGAGGCCTCCAGAAACTTCAGCCTGGGTTTTCCAGGACTGCTCAGGAGGCCATTTAGGAAGTTTGGCCTTTGGATTGTTTTCTGTAGAAGTTTAGAATCTGAATAGCTCCACCATATTGCATAGAATGGGCTTCCCAGATAGCAGTAGTGGTAAAGAACCTGCCTGCCAATGCAGAAGACATAAGAGACATGGGTTTGATCCCTGGGTTGGGAAGATCCCCTGCAGGAGGGCATGGTAACCCACTCCAGGATTCTTGCCTGGAGAATCCCCATGGACAGAGGAGCCTGGGGGGCTATAGTCCACAGGGTCGCACAGAATTGGACACGACTGAAGTGACATAGCAACACAACACTTGAAATCTAAACTCCGTCTTGCAATTTTACTTATTTCACATCATTACCCTTTCATGTGTATGTTTTGCCATCCAGCCTGGATTGTGAATTTCCTGAAGATGAAGGTCCCTTCATTCATTCTCTCCTTTATTTGTTCCCCCAGACACACATTGCATGTCTTCATTTGATGGATCACAGAGGCTGGTGTTGAGCTAGGGCTCCCACTACACCTGGACCTACACACAGAGAACATACTTGGTGAAGAATGAATGAGTGAATGAATTAGGGTTAAATTGAGCCATTTCAAGAGTGCTTGAGAACCTCTGAAATGAATAGGAGCCAGAGTTTCTCTTGGTTTCTGGAGTCAAAGCAAAACCCTCAGGCGTGGTGGTTCTTAAAATGGACCTTCTGGAAAGCTCAGTAAGCCCCAAGCAGCAATTTCTTTCCACATCCAGGGAGACCATTTTCTGCTGAGTCTGCACCATCCATGGCAGGTTCCTGGCTTCGCTGGCTCTCCTTGGCTCTGTCTTTCCCGAGGATGGCTGGGAGAGAGCGGGATCAAAGTCTACCCTGTCATGAGAGCTTGCAACTGACGGTGAGGAAAGAGAAAGAAGACAGAGTCCATGGACACAGGCACACTAGTGTTTCTGACAACTGTCCTTCCTGAAGAAGGCCACCTCTGGGAACAGGGGACAGGGGGATGTGGGGTGAGCGGCATCCATGCAGATGGTGGGCTGAGGTTGAACAGCTTCAGGTGGGCCTGGGAACAGAGTGCTGGGTGCCCAAGGCTTTCAGAGACTGCCTTGAAAGCCCACATGTTTGTCTTGGCTGGGTCCTTGGGCACCTGGGCATCTTCCACAAGAGCCGGCCAGGATGTTGGTTTGGTTCCTCGGCCTTCCGTCTTGGTTTGGGGTGGATTCAGTTGCTCTGCTCCCTTCAAAGAGGGGACACAGCCCCTGAGACTCTGGGGTGTTGGCGAGCCTGAGTTCTGTAAACCGCATCCAGGAGGTATGGGGGCCGGTCTCCATCGCCTGGCATTCTGTTCTCTTTGGTGCAAACCAGAACCAGAGAGCTGGCTGGGCTCAGAAGGCCCCGAAGCCTGCTGTTATTCCTTCCCACCTCCCGCTCTCTCCTGCCAGTAAAAATAAGAGAGTGAAACGACTTAGATGCTGGACCTCCCTCAAGGCAAGTGTGTGCTGGGAAAGAGAGAGGTTGTGTCCGTGCATTTCAGCGTATCTTTTACAGCTTAGGCCTCAGTTCTCTTGAATTTTTTTGCTTTTTTTTGCAAAAGTCCCCTGCAGAGGACCTGAACAACTACCTTCAAAATAATATATTAAAAATATACTGCATCATTGTTGGGTTGGGACCACTGATTGCATGTTCCACGTTGGAATGGGAAAAAGTCACCTTTTACTCATTAGAAAATGGATCAATGTGAATATACCCTTGGCTGCCTTTTTATTTTACTGTGGTGAAATACACATACTCTTAAAATTTACCATCTTAATTTTTTTACACTGAATGATTCCGTGGGATTTAATGCCCATCATCAGTATCTACTTCCAGAACATTTTTATCACCCCTAGAGGCAGGGTGGTACCCATTAAGCCATCATCCCTCCATCCTTCCTACCCCCACCCCCTGGCAACCCCTTGTCAGCCCCTGTCTCCGTGGATGACCCTCTTCTGGATACTTCATGTAAAGATGTACCTTTTGGTGTGTGACTTCTTTCACTGAGGATAATAATGTTCCCAAGTTTATCCATGTTGTGGCATGTGTCAGAATTTCATTCCCTTTTGTGGCTGAATGTTTACCCTGTGTTTGGGTCTCAAGTTAGTTCTCTCCTTTAATTTCCATTTCCACTCCCATCTTCACTCTTTCTTAGGAACTTCTGATGTCTTGACACAACTGAACTTGATTCTGTCCAACTCACTGCCCTCCAACTTGTCCGGCAAGGCCCACAACCACTCCTGAGGTTGTATACCAGGGCCCCCCACTGAAGGGCCGGTCAAAATCGTAGCTTCCAGCGCCATCCACACCCACTAAGCACAGTCTTTGGTAATGGAGACAGAGGACCTACATTTCTAACAAGTTCTGGGTCACTTTGATGTACATGTGTGAGCACCAGGGCTATGACATGGGGCTGGGCAGCTCCCCCCAAACCCCAGCCTAGGATCTCTTAGTCAACTGCAATGACTGGGTTTCATCTCCATCTACACCCACGGGAAATCCAGCTCAAGGGCCACATCTCCTATGATTTGGGAAAACTTTCTCAATTCTTGATCTGAAGCCATCTCTCCTAGACCGTGAACTCCCTGAAACAGAATCCAGGCTTCTCTTCATATCCCTTGAATAACAGTCATCCCTTGAAGAACACGCAGTGAGTCCTTCCATTGGTGCTATCCTGGGTGCCTCTAAACAATCACCTAATTTACTCTTCACAGGGAACCAGCAAAGGCAGTGTCATTATCCCTAACCTTAAAGAACTACCATTCCCAGGAAATGCCAGAGTGTTTCTGCTCAGTGGCAAGCAGAGATGAACCCCTCAGCCTAAATCATGGAGGGGAGCACCAGTGAGTGAAGCCTGTGAAAAAGCATGCCTTAAACTCACAGGGAATAAAAAGCTGTCAGATGGTGCTGGTGGGACAATCATTTAAAAACAAGCATTAGTTGATGTCTGGGCTTCCCAGGTGGCACTCGTGGTAAAGAATCCTCCCGCCAGTGCGGGAGACATAAGAGACGCGGGTTTGATCACTGGGTCAGGAAGATCCCCTGGAGGAGAGCATGACCACCCACTCCAGTATTCTTACCTGAAGAATTCCATGGACAGAGAAACCTGGCGGGCTGCATTCCACAGGGTTGCAAAGAGTTGGCCACGGCTGAAGAGGCTGATCGCAGCACAGCACACATAAGTAACATCTAAGGAAAAGATGTGTCCATGCTTTCCATCCCCGTCCCCCAATCTATGCCTCCCCCAAGCCTGAGTGGTTTTCCCTATGCCCAAGGCTTCCTACATGCAAGGCGTACACTTTCATTCCTGCCTCATCTTATCCACGTTTCAATCATCCTGTGCTCAAAGCCCAAGGTATGAGCCATTCACTATGAAAAAAGCACAGGTTAATCCATGGCGCTCCAGCAGCATGGCCCGTGTGACATTTGGCTCACATGGCTCCTGCCCAGTTGGACTAGCACAGGGCTTAACCTGGGCCAAGAAAGTAAAGCTTTGAAGAAAAATGGCAGCTTTCCTTCCCACCTGAGCCAGCATCTCCACTCCCAGGTATGTCCCACAAAGAACTGGAAACCGGGGCTCAAACAGATGCTAGTACATCTGTGTCCATAGCAACAGTGCCATTCACAATAGTCAAAAGGTGGTAACCACCCGAGTGTCCTTTATGAACAGACAAACAAAATGTGCCGAATCCAGAGAATGGAATGTAACTCAGCCTTGAAAGCATTGCCACTGATATAACGTGGCTGAATCCTGGAAACATGATGCTACGTGAAATAAGCCAGACACAAAAGGACAAATATTGTATGATTTCACTTAGATGAAAAATCTAGAGGAGGGAAAATTCATAAAGAGAAAGTAGATAAAAATTTACCTACTTGCCCTGTGGGAAGGAGGAACGCAGCGCTATTGCTTAATGGGTACAGAGTTTCTGTCTGAGGTGATGGAAAAAATTTTAGAAATAATGGTGACGTTTGCCTAACATTGTGAATGTAATTCATGGCACTGAACGGCGTATTTAACATATGGTTAAAATGGCAGACTTTATGTTACTTGTTGTCGTTGGTGGTTAGTCGCCCAGTTGCGTCTGACTCTTTTGCAACCCCATGGACTGTGGCCCACCAGGGACTGTCCATGGGATTTCACAGGCATGAATACTGGAGTGGGTTGCCGTTTCCTTCTCCAGGGAATCTTCCTGACCCCAGGATCTAATCTGTGTCTTCTGCATTGCAGGCAAATTCTTTATTGCTGAGTCACTGGAGAAGTCCTTATGTTACTTTTATTTTACCAAAAAAAAAAAAAAAAAAAAAAACTGAAAAAAACCTCAGCTTTCCTTTCCAGCTACTCTAATAAAATAAAGAACTGTGGATTTGACAGATTTTGTTACTGGATCCTTGTGTCTATGTCCTCTTTGAGTAGGGTCTATTAGAAGCTCCCTGCTGTTGAAATCATAATCTGTTTAACCTCCTCTTCCCCTGCCCCAGCTGCTGCGGTCTGGAGAGAAAGAAATCCTCTGGCTTCCTCTGAATGGCCCAAGGGAGAGCGTTGCCCAGCCAAGAGGGCAGCCCCTGCCCCCGCAGATCTTCCCGAGGGTCTCCATCTGCACAAGGACCCCAGGACATCTCCTGTCCTGGGATCAGAGTTCTGGCTGACTGTCCTGCGATGACCACTAACATGGATCCTCATTTCATTGTTAGAAGTTCCCCCAGCAACCTTCAGCCTACGTCCCTTCAGGACCTATGGGATTTTTAACAATGAAATGAGGAAGTATTAAAGAAATATCCAAGTCTACTCCAGCCTTGGGAATACACCTGTGATGAGTCTGCACACCTGGCGTGGCTCAGTCTTACACATCCCACAAGCAGGGAGGGCAGGGACCAGGGCCCGGGAAAATCATTACTGGGCAATAAGGCCGGTGGTAAGGTTAATAGCTGTTCTGAAATACAACCACTATTCAGAGCATGTGCTTAATAATCTTCAATCAGCTCTCGTTTATTTGCATGTCAAATCGATTTTACATGCAAAAAGCATCTCTCATATAAATTAAATGCTCTATCAAAGCCCTCCACGCTTCCAAAAAGCCTCAGGCACTCACTTCAGGCTCTTTGGAAAAAACTTAACGCTAGCTTAGGTTTCCTGTAAAGTCATGTACAGATGTTTCGTTTTAATTTTTATTATTAGTTTATCAAGGACATATGTAGATTTATTACATGCCAAGAATGTTCCAAAATTTTTCACCAGTATCACTTCACTGATTTCTCTCAACAATACTGTAAGACAGGTTCTGCTATTTGCCCCCATTGTTCAGATGAGAAAACCAAGGCCCAGGCCTCTCTAACAGTGAGGGCACACACCGCAAGGACATCTCATAAGGTGGCAGGTAAGATGCCAAACAACCCACTCTTTGGGAGGTTTAGCACCCCATTTCCTCCTGTTGATTATGTTCATATAAGGCCCAGGACAATCCACTAAAGGACAAGGCCAAAATAGGTCTGCTGCCGGGCTCTGTCTTTGATTTCCCCTTGTCTCCCTGGTTTCCAGGGAAATTGAGGGAAGGGAGAGAGGGAGGGGCTAGTGTCTCCACCTGCCCTAGGGGGCTTTTGTCAGGAAAAGATGGCAGAGGGGAAATGAGAGTTTTCAGAACAAACCCGGCATTGGTACTATCAATTTGAGGGTCCTACCGGTTTTCAGAGCAGCGCTGAAATTCTCGGTAATTCCAGTATCTGAGAGCCAATTCAACAGGTGATCACAATGCCATTGTTTTAGATCTGAATCAGGGCTGTGGATTGTCCCCATGCTGGGTTTCCTGGTTTGCATGTTGCACTTGAGTGATGCAGGATGTTATCGTGGGGGAAGTTGGGTGAAGGGTACCTGGGCCCTCTCTGCACTATTTTTGCAGCTTCCTGTACATCTATAATTATTTCAAAATAAGGTCTTTTTTTAAATACCATTGTTTAAGAAGCCAGGGAACTGTAGCTACTTCTCCAGGCTTGTGCTGTTTCCCGAGCTGTGAGTTCACAACAAGCTGATCTCTGTGATGGACCTATTGTTGGTCTCTGGGCGGAGCTCACCTCTTTCAGAGGCTGACCCCCTGCTTGGCCCCAGTTCCCCGTTTCCCTAGATGGGGGTTCCCCTTTTCTCTCTGGAGGCCAGGACATTATTAACTGCATCTCTGGGTGCCACCAGGAGCTTGCAGCACTTTCCAATAAATCTCAGGCTGTCAGCCCTGTGCCTCCCCTCCCCTCCCCTCCCCCACACAGAGCCTGCTGCACCTCCCATCCCTACGGTCCCCTGTTGGGCATCTGACATGTGCTGTTTCATTCATTTCATTCATTTCTCTCAACCCCAAGAAAGGAGCTTGACTGGGAAGTATGGATGTCTGGGGGAGCCCCAGGAGGTGGGACCGTGGGAGCTGGGGTGAACAACAGATCATCTACAGGCCAGGATTAGAAAATTCTTTCCGGGGGACACTGAGGTTGGACTGTCATGCTCAGACTGGGGTTCTAGTAAGTATTCCGAGGCCCAGAGTGACGAGCCTCGTGGTAAACATGGAAACGAAATTCTCAGGCAGCAGTAAAACAGCCTGCCCGCCTAGTCCATGCTTCAAGCACAAGGGGCTGTTACCTTCCAGGGGTTCTGAGAAGCCTGTGAATAGCCTTCTCCTATTTCTGTGGCCAGGCTGCAGGAGGTGTATTTATAACCCTCCGCTTACAGACATTAACTACCTAAGACTCTGGATCCAAATTGATTTCTCTCCCCAAACCTGGCATTTGGAGTTAGATGTCCTCTTCCTGGGATGTTGTGACTCCAACCATGAAATCCCTGAACATGGGGCATGGAGATTCCATGGGGATTAGAGCTGGCTAGAAAGCCTTGGAATCAGAGGTGATTTGTCACAGGCCACTCTGGATTAAACCCCCAGGGGTCAAGACGTTGAGTCTAGAAATTCCAAAGCTGGGGGCCAGGGGTCAGGAGGCACCGTGTCACCTCTCTGGTGTCCCTTTCTTTCCGTCTCACTCATATTCGGCTTCAGAGTTTAGGGTCTGCTGTTGCTTCTGGAAACATGACACCCCAAGTTCTTGCGGCTTCATCCCCTGTTGTCCTGAGGGGCCAGGATGACTTTCTCCCCAAAGGAACCTGTGGATTCCTCCCAACGCCCCCACCTTCTCCACTGGAGCCTGATCCCCTGTCTTTTTGGCTTCTCTCTGTCCTTTGATCCACTGATAACCAAGGTCCTCCCCCCAGCCCAGCCCCAGCCTGTGTGTGTGTGTGTGTCTGTTAGTCGCTCAATCGTGTCCGACTCTTTGCGACCGCATGGACTGTAGCCACCAGACTCCTCTGTCCATGGAATTCTCCAGGCCAGAATACTTGAGTGGGTTGTCACTCCCTTCTCCATGGAATCTTCCTGACCCAGGGATGGAACCCAGGTCTCCTGCATTGCAGGCAGGTTCTACACCATCTGAGCCACGAGGAAAGTCCAACACTTCCCTGGTGGCTCAGACGTTAAAAAACCTACTTTGTATAATTCCTTCCCCACAGATGGCCGGGCAGCTTTTGCAGGCTGTGCTTCTGAATTTTAACCTCCAGTCTGACTGACTGGTTCTCAAGTGGCGCGGCTACGTTAGGGCCTAAGGTGGATGCTGTAATCTTGCTCCTGAAGGGCTCCTGTCTTGGACCCTAAGCTCCCTGAGCACAGGGAGGGCAGTCCTTCTGATAGGAGCTAAGACACATACTCTCTGGCCTTGATGGAGGAAGGTGACCCCAGTGCTGCTTTAGGGAGCAGCAGGAAGACCCTGGTCTGAAGCTTGTGTGCTCCCAAGCCAGTTTTTTGGGAGGACCCAACATGTGCCAGACAGTATGCTGAGCCTGTTAAATGCTTATTTCCTTTGACCCACATAATACCCTATCAGGCCAGAACTATTGTTCCTGTTATACACATAAGGAAATCAGGGCACAGAGCCATCAAGTAAGTAGTCTAGGGTCACACAGCAATGGTCAGGATTTGAACCCAGGCTGTACCTTTCATGCCGGACATCCTCTCACATGGGTAGGCAAATGCATCTCTGGCCGGCGAGCATGTGGGCAGCCTTGATGCTGGAATATGGGTCATTTGAAGAACCTTGCCAGGAAGAGCATCCTGGCTTCTCCCTGGTTAATGTCACCCTTGTCAGTGATGTTCTTCAAGGAATGGTTTCATCTTGCTCAGTGACGGCAGGGCCTGTCACATTAGGGATGATAAGAAGCCCCTTTGCTCCAGGCTCAGATTTGCTTCCACTCCCTTAGACCTGTTTTTGCAGGAGCAGCCTGGCAGCTGGACTGTTCTATAAAAGTCAAAGCGGTACCCACGAAGGGGGGTTGTTTTCCCCCTTCTGCCCCTCCGGCACCCTGGTGTCCTTCCAAAGCAGCGTAGGAGCTCCTAGCTGCTCGGAGCAGTGGGTCTGGGAAGAGAAGCTCCCCGGCCCCTCCCTGGATGAGCCTGACTCACAGCATTTGAGGAGGGGGAAGGATGGGGGAGGAGGGAGCCCTCTACACCTGCCTGTGCCTTTGGCTGCATCCCAGGAAACGTTTTGACCGCACCCAACTGCACACTCAAGTCTCTGCTCAGCCCTGTTCGGGGCATGGCCCAGGGGTCTGCTTCCACTCTGGGCTCCCAACATGGTGGGACAAGCCCAGAGCCTGAGGACAGATGGCCTCAGTGTGCGCCTCTAGTTCAGAGCTGTGGCTGGCATCATCGTCTCCTTTTCAGATGTGCATCCTGCCTGGCCGGCTCCCCTCGGGCTGGGGTCCACAGGAAATGGCCAGGGGCTGTCATCTCACTCCCTCCTGATGTTACCCACCTGCCTCCGGCCCACCCCTGAGCTGGGACGGGGAGTCTGCCCCCCTCTGCCTGGGAGCGGTGCCCCGCTGCCACCCCCGGGCTGCGTTATGTGTCTGTCTTCAGTTCAGTTTAGTTCAGTCGCTCAACCGTATCTGACTGTTTGCGACCCCATGAATCACAGCACGCCAGGCCTCCCTGTCCATCACCAATCCCCAGAGTTCACTCAAACTCGTGTCCATCGAGTCGGTGATGCCATCCAGCCATCTCATCCTCTGTCATCACCTTCTCCTCCTGCCCCCAATCCCTCCCAGCATCAGGGTCTTTTCTAATGAATCAACTCTTCGCATGAGGTGGCCAAAGTATTGGAGTTTCAGCTTCAGCATCAGTCCTTCCAAAGAAATTCCAGGGCTGATCTCCTTCAGAATGGACTGGTTGGATCTCCTTGCAGTCCAAGGGACTCTCAAGAGTCTTCTCCAACACCACAGTTCAAAAGCATCAATTCTTCGGCGCTCAGCCTTCTTCACAGTCCAACTCTCACATCCATACATGACCACAGGAAAAACCATAGCCTTGACTAGACAGACCTTTGTTGGCAAAGTAATGTCTCTGCTTTTGAATATGCTATCTAGGTTGGTCATAACTTTCCTTCCAAGGAGTAAGTGTCTTTTAATTTCATGGCTGCAGTCACCATCTGCAGTGATTTTGGAGCCCAGAAAAATAAAGTCTGACACTGTTTCCCCATCTATTTCCCATGAAGTGATGGGACCAGATGCTGTGATCTTCGTTTTCTGAATGTTGAGCTTTAAGCCAACTTTTTCACTCTCCTCTTTTACTTTCATCAAGAGGCTTTTTAATTCCTCTTCACTTTCTGCCATAAAGGTGGTGTCATCTGCACTTCCCACAATTCCTGCCATAAATTACTGCTGTGGGCTCAGCTCCAAGAAAGCTGGCAAGAGTGGGCAGTCGGTCTGCATGGAGGCCAGCAAAAGTCACCTTCTGTGTGCAAAGTCATCAAAAGCGTGTGTGTGTGTGCGTGCGTGTGTGTGTGTGTGTGTACAGAGAGAGATGGGGGAAGGGTGGAGGGTCATAAACTCAATAGAGACTATCCGCATAGAATATTCCCTCTCTTTCTCCCAAATATGCACCTTCAGGACTTTTATAGCGAACAAGGCCAGGTTCCCCACCACCCCTGACCCTGTCCACCTCAGGACGCACGGGGAGAGCTAAGAGACTGAACCAGCTGTCAGGCTCAGACACGTGGCAGAAGGTAGTTGTTCGGCAAATAGTGGAATCAGAGTTCAGGTCGAGCTGGCCCTGGAAGTGCCCAGGTTGCTGTCTCCAGCATGGGAGGGCCGGGCAGTCCTGGTTTGCCTTGACCTTCTATCTCACTACCCTGTGTTGGAAACCATGTTGAACCTTCACCAGGTCCCCTCCTTGACCCTTTCTTTCGTACCTCCATGCCTTGGCTCATCCCCTTCTCTCCCCTAGACATCCTTCCTCTTGTCTCCGACATTCCCTTGTTATCTGTGCCTTAGGTCCCAGCCACAAGCTACCTCCTCCTCCAGGCAGCCTTTCACATTGCTCAGGGAATGAGCAGATCCCAGTGGGAAAGGAACAGGAGCCCAATCTGACAATGCAGACCTGGAGAGCCATGGCGCACACAGCATCCCTCAGAGGCTGCCGCTATCACATCCTCACTCCCAAACATCCCAGGCTTCATTGCTGTGCTTTATTTATACGCCCCTCCTCATGGGTCTGGGAGTCCCTTGAGAATAACAGCTTTCCTCTCTCATTCATTCAAAAATGTTTGTTGAGCAACTACTGTCTGCCAGGGGCTTCCCTGGTGGCTCATTTGGTAAAGAATCCACCTGCAATGTGGGAAACTTGGGATCGATCCCTAGGTTGGAAAGAACCCCTGGAGGACCACATGGCAACCCACTCTGGTATTCTTGTCTGGAGAATCCCTGTGGACAGAGGAGCCTGGTGGATTGCAAAGAGTCAGACTTGACTGAGCGACTAAGCACCTGCTGTCTGCCAGACACTGTATCCTGTAGCAGGGAACATAACTGATGCTCTCAGATACCTCTGAATTGATAGAGCAGGAAGCAAGACACATGAGGGAACTGAAACTAAAGGAACAATTTTGCATCCCTTCAGTTTGCACATATGCGTGGCTTTTGATGGTGGTGGTGGTGTGGGGGGGCTGCTATTTGTTCCATGAATTCCATTAACCACTTACAGCTCTCCAAGCTAACTCCTCATTTATCAGCTACGTATGCAAATCTCTTTAAGGGAAATTCATTAAATTAACTATATTCTCTTTGACTTAAATTCCTTCCCTGGGGCAAGTGGGACCTGACATTTGATTGGTTATTTATCAGATTGCGTCTTGGCCCTCAGACAGCACGACTGACTCCTTCCACCTCTAGGTTTCTGTAGACCTCAAACACGTGGAATTGCAGATCGCCCCTGCCCCTGTTGTAACTGACCATCCCAACCTTCCCACTGATGCCTTTCCTCTTTCCCACAGCTTAGTGGGTTCAAGTTCGGTTCTTCCTTGCAGCCTGCTACGTTGCTTGCAGCAGTCATTGCATTGAAAGGACAGAGAAGAAAGAAAGAAAAGCCAGAGGCCTGGCTGGCGGAGAGCAAGAGAGGCAGGCAGTTTTAGCATCGTCAGCAAGGACTCAACTCTTTAAGCCACATCCTATGAGCATCCCCCAGGACTTAATTCCCTGGGCTGGTACCTGCTCAGCCCCTGGAGGCCCAGGGAAGGAGATGACAGCTTGGCAGAGAGACCAGCTTTGGAGGGAAAGGCTGAGGCTCGTTCTGAAAGAAAACCAGGTGTTCTTGGAAGAACTCTGCCATTCAAGAAATGATAAACGTCTCCTTGGCAGAAAGCCTGTTGCAAGGGGGAGTGGTTGCTTTAGCAGAAGATCCACAATTAATAGATGTTTCTTTGAACCCAGCCCATGCGTTAGAGCTACAAGCTTTCATTAAAGATCATGTTGGCTCTGGTATTTGGCATTTGCTTCCTTGGGCCAGCCCAGAGCCACCAGGCTGCGGGACACTGAGGCAGCCCAAGGAGCCCACCGTCTATTTGTAGTGGTCCTTACGTATCCCAAAGTGGAGACCCATTTGATGCAATTCCAAATTTTTCCATGACTCGAAGCAGAGAGGTGCCTTCAGCAGCTTCATGCCTTAACTACCTAAAAATCAAGCAGAGAAGACTCTAAGGGGCTATTTTGTGGCAGGATGAGCTACTGTTACATGTTAGTAACAAGAATTTGAGAGAGAGAGAGAGGTGGGGTGAGCGCGCCCAGGCCTGCTGCCTGCGGGGACCAGCAGCAAAGCCTTGGAAAATGGAAATGGAATTTCTCCAGCTGGGCCGAATGCAGCGGGCTGGGGACCACAGCGTGGAAGGGCCAGAAGGCCGTTGTAAGGCTGGCTTTTTGGAACTGCCTGGACCCTTTGCTGGCCCCTGCAGATAACCCCGTGGAAACCCCAGTGCCTTCAACAGCTGCTTCCTGGAGGGAAAAGATGGAGAATTCGGCAAACTGAAGGGAAGCCCTTACCTCCCTGGCTCCTCTGGCGGCCAGGTGGGAGCAGACAGCTAGCAGGCTCGGAAGCACTGACCATTTGGTTCATTAAACAAATACTGGCTGTGGGCCTGTCTACCATCGGGCCTGGGCAGGGCCACCCACAAGCGGTGACTGTCTAGCTGGACAGCCAGGCTGGCCGGCCGCGCCTCAGCAGGGGCAGTGGACAGGCAGAGGCTGGGCGTGGCCCTCCCAGCCCTCTTCTCTTCCCGACAAAGCCTGTCACCAAATCTGTTGCCTTCGGAATCACGGTTTGAGCCCATGACTCCCTCACCCAGAGCCTCTCCTGGACACTCCCCACCTGAACCCTGGGTCTCCAGGGCCAACGGGGTCTGGGCCTCCAGCCTCTGCAGCTTTCATCCTCCCCTCCTCCGGGAGCTCCAGACGGCTGGAAGTTCTCTCTGTCTGTCCAGCTGACCCCTTCTTCTCGGGGCCTCTCCTGTCCTGTGACTTGGCCGAGGCATCTTCTCTGCCTGGACATGTGCCCACACCCTTCGTCCCGCTCAAACCTCAAAGTCACAAGTCAAGGCCATCTCTGAGTCCCACGCGGCCCCCACGACACCTGCTGCTGGTCTTCCCCTTTCTTCCACGTCCCTGGAAGCTCCTGCCTTGACGAATTATCTCAGGCAGATTTCCACAATAGCATTTCAGAGCCCTTTGTCCCCCTTGATGTTGAGCCCCTACAGGGCAGTGGCCATATAGTAAGCCCCTGGTTCTCAATCTGACTGCATGTTGGAACCCTCTAAGGGGCTTTAAAAGAACCCTGATGCCTGGGGTATCATGTTTACAGATTCTGATAGAGTTGGTCTGGCTGCAGCCAAGAGGGTTTTTTATTTTTAAACTTAATTTTTTTTATTGAAGTATAGTTGATGTACAATATTATGTTATAGATGTACAATAGAGTGATTTACCCTTTTTAAAGGTCATCCTCCATTTATAGTTATTATAAAACGTTGGCTGCATTCCCCGTGTTATACAATCTGTCCTCGTCATTTATTTCACACGTAGCAGATTGTACCTCTTAGGCCTTTACCTCTGTATTGCCCCCTCCCCCCTCCCCCTCCCCACCAGTTTATATTCACTAGTCTGTTGTACTTTTTTAGACTCTGAATGTAACTGATAGCCTACACTAGTTGTTCTTCTCTAATTTCGTTCAGTGTAACACCAAGAGGTAGGATTTTTAAGAACTCAACAGATGATTCTAAATGCAGTCCCATTCTGAGAGCATTGTTTGTATCTTCGGTGGTCTCCTGCACCTCAGGTATTCATTGCATTCAACAGAATCATCAGAGGTGAATCAACAGAATCAGCAGAGGGGGCAGAGGTGGTGAACAGGCTATAGACCAGCACTGCCCAATGGAAATATATGTAAATTTCCAATTTTTTGTCACTACATGTAACAAAGTCAAAAGAAACAGTGAAACTAATATATCTTTTGTTTAATCCATGTATGTAAAAGTATCAGGCTTCCCAGATGGTGCTAGTGGTAAAGAACCCACCTGCCAATGCAGGAGACATAAGAAACTTGGGTTCAATCCCTGGGTTGGGAAGATCCCTGGAGAAGGGCATGGCAACCCATTCCAGTATTCTTTGCCTGGAGAATCCCTTGGATAGAGGAACCTGGTGGGCTACAGTCCATGGGGTCACAAACAGCTGGACACGACTGAAGCGACTTAGCATGGACACACACATGCAAAAGTGTCATTTCAAAATATAATCAATACAAAAATTATTATTGCTGCGGATGGTGGCTGCAGCCATGAAATCAGAAGATAATTGCTTCCCGGCAGGAAAGGGATGACAAACCTAGACGGTGTGTTAAAGAGCAGAGACATCACTCTACCAACAAACGTCCGTATAGTCAAGTATCTGGTCTTCCCAGTGGTCAGGTACGGTTGTGAGAGCTGGACCATAAAGAAGGCAGAGCACCAAAGAATTGATGCCTTTGAACTGTGCTGCTGGAGAAGACTTCTGAGAGTCCGTTGAAGAGCAAGGAGATCAAACCAGTCAATCTTAAAGGAAATTAACCCTGAATATTCATTGGAAGGACTGATGCTGAAGCTGAAACTCCAGTATTTTGGTCATCTGAACAGCCAGGTCATTGGAAAAGACCCTGATGCTGGGAAAGATTGAAGGCAGAAGGAGAAGAGAGCATGAGAGGATGAGATGACTGGATGGCATCACCAATGCAATGGACATGAACTTGGGCAAACTTCAGGCGATGGTGAGGGACAGGGAACCTTGGTATGCTGCAGCCTGTGGGGTTGCGAAGAGTGGGACACAACTGGGCGACTGAACAACAACACCAACATTGTACATACTTTTTTTCATAGTAGTTCTTCAAAATCTGGTGTATATTTTACACTTACTTATGGTTCATCTCTGTTAGGGTGAGCCACATTTCAAGGGCTCAATAGCCATGTGCAGCTAGCGACTGCCATGGGGCAGTTAGAGACCAGAGACCAATTGAATCCTGATGTTCCCATGCAGAGCTGGTCTGCAGAGCACATGCACACCATCCCTGCAGAAGGAAAGGTGCCTTCTGCGGCCACGATGAGAGAGATCTAACGCTCTCAGCCCCAAACAGCCCCTTCCTCCCTTTCTAGTTAAATCACAGCATCTTCTTATCTGGCCTCACTCTCCTCTCCACCCCCTCCCACCCCTACCCCATCTGGGTCCCACATCCAAAACAAATTTCCTGCGGTCCTCAGCCTCCTGTGGGCCAGCTTTCCAGCACCCAGCTGCGGGCCTGCTGAGTTTCCTGTCCTGGTTGTTCTTTGGAGAGCTGGCTGCCAGTCCCCGCAGGAGGGGAGGCGTGGGAGGGCCAGGGCACCTGGCCCAGAGATCTGGGAGAAATCCGGAGGGTGTGGAGTGTGTTCTCTCTCCCTCTCTCTCCTTCGATTTCTCTTGCTCTCTTTCAGACTCAAATGCTAAGCCACTGGCCACCCCTCCCTGCCAGGCCCAAAGACCCTCCCCAACCCTCAAGAAACCCCATCAACTGAGCAAATCTCCAGGTGAGAGACACCTGGCTATTTGCCACCCTCCCTAGGGGCAACCCGTGGTGGGGACATTTTGATGCCAAAATGTGCAGAGCTAGCAAGAACAGGACTGTTATTAGGCTTCCCCCACCGTCCCAGTCACCAGCCACATGACTCAACCCTTTGATGTCACAGTGGGGGCTTCTGCCCAGCTCTCACTAATATGGTATTTCTGCAAATGCTGGCCCACTGGCACGTACTATCAGTGTGCTCTCAGCGATTATCTTTTATTTCCAAAGGCAATTAATCTTCTCTGCCATCTTTTTTTTCTCCCTTGCATGTGGCCAGGTCCCAGCCTTTGTTGCTCTTTCGAATCTGTGAATCGTTTGGGAGCATGTGGTAAATTGGCTTTTACACCCTAAGTTTTTGCTGAAAGCTGAGACGGCAGGGATGGCTAATGAGAAATAAATTTTTTTTCAAGTGCTGTAACTCTTAGGCATGTAAGCAAGAGGTTTCACATAAAAACTTGGAGAGATTAACTGTAGATGACCCAATTTCATGGCATTATAAAGTGCTTTAGCGTGACTGGTTCCGCAGCTCAATCGTCAAAGATTTATTGAGGGGTCACTCTGCCCAGGGCACGTGATCGGTTCCTGGGAGGCACTGCAGGGACAGGCAACACAGCCCCTGTTTAATTGAGGAAATAAAACATAGGGGGTAGGTAGACAGAGAGAATAAAGATGACAGGGTCGTGTATGTTAAATGGAAGTTCAGGAGAGCAAGGTAACAGACCTCAATGCCACTGTGGGTGTCCAGGTGGTTTCAGGGGGTGATCAGAAAAGATCGCAGAGGAGGAGGGTGCTTGGGCTGAATGAAAAGAATAGGCTCGTTACAGTTATCAGCCAGTAACTGGCAGGAGGTTCCGTACGAGTCCAGAGCGGGGTATCACGCTTTACAATGCGTGCAGGATGGAAGCTGCCCCATCTCATGTCAAAAGTGATGATTCTAGGAGTCAGGACCGTTAGGTTCTCCTTCCATCTCTGCTGCAGACATCCTCCGATGACTTTGGCCAGTCCCATAACCACCTCAGGACTCCTTCTAGGATTGACAATACTTGTCGCTGTCCTTCCTTTGATCTGCCGTTCAAGAAAGATCAGAGGTTGACCCTTCATCCATCATGCACACATTCAAACATCCATCCGTCTGTCCATCATTATCCACACATCTGTCTATCCATAAATACATACGGGGTCCAATAATGCACCTCTCCATCCACTCATTGTCCATGTAGCCGTCCATTCACCCATCCTCTTGTGTGGTCATCCACCTCTCTGTAAACCAATCAGTCCATCCATCCACCTACCCACCCATCCACCATCCATTTATCTGTCCTTCCAGTAAATCAGCTGTGCACACATTCATTCATCCAGCCCTCATTTTCTAAGGACCAACTCTGTGATAGTCACTGAGTCACCAAGTGCTGAGAAATGTGAAGGGAAAAAAAGCATGATTCTTGCCATCAAGACATTGCCATCAAAGATGGCAATGATACGTACACAAGTATTCAAACTCAAATGACAGAGTTTGCTTCCATAAGACAGCAGTAAGTAAAGACTGCCAGGTCAAAGGGAAAAGAGAGCCCCGAGTGAGTGATAACAGTGCAGACTCACCTCTGCCCAAGCATTGACTTCATAGGGTTACAATCTTCTGTGTATCTTTCCTGTTAGACTCAAAACTCAGGAACACAGGTTCTTTTATTTTCAGTATCACCCTTAGACCCAGGCAAGAGGGAGCCCTGTCCTGGGGTCCCTAGTCTAGGGCCCTGCTCTGATGCTCTTTGATCTGTGCCCCTCTCCACAGGGGGAGGAGTCTAGGGACAAGCCCATTCGGAGCCCATGCCTCCCCCACCTTTTGGGTCACACCCCAGGTAGCCAGGCCCAGATGGACCTGAGGAGGCCTCTTCCCTGTGTGGACCCTCCCGAGAAGGGGTGGTGTCAGTGCTGCCCTGAGCTAAAGTTGTGGTCCAAGGGCAGCATTTGTGGGGTGTGGATGGAACTTGGACATGCAGGCTGGGCTGACCACACTCACGTGCCCACAAGGCTCCTAATAGTGTGGGACGGAGTTGGAGCGGATGAGAAGGCTACAGGGCAGAGACAGGCTATAGAGCAGAGATACGAGTCTGCTCTTCCCAAGTCATCAATTCCAGCACAGAGCCCTAAGGTGTCCAAGAATTCTGCACTGAAACACAGACTTCCAGGTTGCCCTGGAAGTCAAGGGAGGAGGAGAGAATATATTTTAACTAACAGTGTTTTACAAGAATAACCTTTAGGGACTTCCCTGGTGGTCCAGTGGTTGAGACTCCATGTTTTCACTGCAAGGGCCACGAGTTCGATCCCTGGTCAGGGAACTAAGACCCCACATGCCACGAGGCTCAATCAAAAACATTTTTAAAAAAGGAACAACTTTTAAATGTTTAGGCCTATAGATTGTGAGTCTCTCCTTGTAGCTCAGCTGGTAAAGAATCTGCCTGCAACGTGGGAGACCTGGGTTTGATCCCTGGGTTGGGAAGATCCCCTGGAGAAAGGAAAGGCTACCCACTCCAGTATTCTGTCCTGGAGAATTCCATGGACTGTATATAGCCCATGGGGTCACAGAGTCAGACATGACTGAGCGACTTTCATTTTCTAGTGTCTTGACCAGGTCCTGTGAATGTTAGGGACAGGACCCCACACCCTATTTGTGGTTGAAGCATAAGTTCCTAAGCACACATGACAACTAGAGGTAGTACATGATTTTGGACTGGATTCTGAACTACAGGAAAAAGCGCTATAAGACATACAATTGGAACAATGGACAAAATTGGAATATGGACTGTCGATTAGATGATAGTATTCTATCAATGTTAAATTCCCGAATTTGAGAACTGTGCTGTGGTGCCTAAGAGAATATTCTCGTTCTTAGAAAATACAAGGGGAAGTATAAAGGATAGAGGAATGGATGCCCGCAACTTTTCTCAAATTATTCAGAGAAAACAAAAAGACGCTGATAGCAAAAGACTTCCAAAAGGTTAAAAACGGATGATTAGGGGTAAAGGATATGTGGAAGTCCTCTGTATTCTTGTAACTTTCAACTGCAAGCTTGAAGTCATTTCAAAATCAAAACTTCGAAAACAAAATGGCTCGATGCCTTGAGCAGAGGAGGGATTTAGTCAGTGTTGGCTGGGGTGATAGTTCGAGGCCAAAGAGAAGAGTTCTGTGACTTTCTAGCTGGTGCAGATTATAGAGCCTCCCACCATTCCTCTGCTGAACTTGGCTCTGCGGGGCTCCCCAGGGCCAAGATGCTGCACACGTGGATGCCGTGTGTCCCATGAGTTTGGACTGCCTCCACCTTACACAGAAAGACCTCAGCTAGCGTGGCCTTCAGAGCAAGGGCATCCAAGGAGGAGAGTTTTAATGTTAGCCGTTGCTGAAAAAAGTCACTCCTCGTTTGAATTGGACCCGCAGGTGTAACATTTTGCATCATAAAACCACATTTCCCTTGAAAATAAACTTTTTCCCTGGAGAGCCAGGGATCCGTACCCATGCTCCCTGACCCCTGTGCCCCCTGATGAACAGCAGGACTCTGGAAGGAGCACAAAGATAGTGCTGTTCTCAGAGAAAGGAGCTGGAGCCCCCATCTCTCCGCCCGCACAAGCCGCGGGCCCAGCGGATGTGGGTTTCCCCTCTCTGCTCCGGAACTCAACATTGCCTTCCTGCTGTATCACGTCCACCGATGTTGTTGCTGACTTGTGGCCAGGACCCCCGCCTGGGCCAAGTGTTGATGCCGAGACTCCGCTGGGTCACGCTGTCAGTGTTGCTCTGGCACCATGCGCCCTGGCTGCCCAAACTGTTGGAGGAGACGCTCGGAGGGCTGCTCCCACTCTTGGCTCTCCCCATGGAAACTCCTGGCTACTTCAGAGCAGCAGGCAGGCTGGCCGCCCGCCGGGCCGCCCAGCACAGCACCTTCCTGCCCAGGGAGCCCTTCATGTCGGGAGCTGGTCCTTCACCTTTGCTTTCTCCGAGGCTGCGGTGGGAGTGGGCATCCATGCTCTCCTTGTCCAGGCCTGGAAGTCCCATCCCAGGGCAGGAACCATCCAGAGGGCTGAGACCACCAGCTCCTGGATGTCCACTCTCTAAACTGGCCACCCCCAGTTTGTGAAAAGTTGGGGCCAGAGTAACCAAACAGACCTTCAAGAGCCTTGGACAGGATTCTGTTTATAAAAGCTAGGGACTTTTCCCGGCCTACGTGAAGGCCTTCCAGAAACTGACCTCCACTGTTCCTGTATCTCTCTCCCCTCTGCCTGAGAGCCTCCCCAGGGGTCCTGCGTGCACGGCCCACACACACGGCAGGCACCTGATATACAGCTGTTGAGTACATCCATCCATCCCTTCCAGCTAGGATGGATGCCTTCTGCCCCTCCAAGCCCCAAGGCTCCTTCGAAGTCCAGATCCAGCCCTCCCCCCACGTGAAGATTTCTCCAAGTTCTTCTCCCAGGAACTGCTCCCTGTTTTGACACCCAGACACAGACGTCTGAACCCCTGGTCTGCCACACAGCACATACTTCTTCTCATTCATTATTTTTAGCAAACACGTAGTTGGCTCACAATTACCAGAGCAATGAAGTGAAAATTTTTCCCGGTTCCTGCTTTCAGAGAAGTGCCTGCAACATGAGTATAGAGTGATGGTTAATTTAATGTTAACTTGGTTGGGTCACAGTGCCTAGATATATGGTCCAACATTATTCTAGAGGTTTCTAAGAGTTTTTTTTTTTAATGAGCTTTATATTTAATTGGTGGACAATGGGTAAAGTGGGCTTCCCTGGTGGCTCAGATGGTAAAAAAGCTGCCTGCAATGGAGGAGACCCTAGTTTGATTCCTGGGTCGGGAAGTTCCCCTGGAGAAGGGATAGGCTACCCACTCCAGTATTCTTGCTTGGAGAATCCCATGGACAGAGGAGACTGTCGACCCCCATGGGGTCACAAAGAGTTGGACACGACTGACAGACTTTCACTTCATTTTTTGGGTAAAGCATATTGCCCTCCACAATGCAGGGGGGGGGGTCTCATCCAATCAGCTGAAGACCTGAAGAGAACAAAGATTACTTCCCCGGTACAAGAGGGATTCTGCCAGCAGACAACTTTCAGATGTGAACTGCAGTGTTGACTCATTCTAGGTCTCCAGCCTGAGGGCCCACGGTACAAATTTTAGACTTGCAAGTTTCCATTATTTTGTGAGCCAATTTCTTAAAGTAAATCTCTCTAAACACACACACACACACACACACACACACACACACACACCTTATTGGTTCTCTAGAGAACACTGACTAATACAATAAGGGAGCTGGGTCAATCAGCAGAAATGGCCCAATATGAAAAGTAGGGACAATACAAAGTCCTTTCAGAGCAAAGGACCCCCTGACCTAGCTGGGAGTCAGGGACAGCTTCACAGAGAAGGAACTCCAAGTCAAGGCCAGAGGAACACCTTGCTATCTTGCCTAGGGATGAGCTGCTTCCAGTCTGTCCCAAGATATGAATCTTCCGTCTTTGCTTCAGTCCTGTGAGCAACTCCATCCTTCCAGATAATCCCTTAAATCAATTGGAGCTGAGTTCTGTTGCTTGAAGCCAAAGAAGCCTTTTTTAAAATATTTAATTAATTTATTTATTTGGCTGCCTTAGGTCTTCACTGTGGTGCGCCGGCTTCTCTCCAGATGTGGTGCTCCAGAGTACACAGGCTCAGTACTTATGGTGCGTGGGCTCTGTGGCCCCACAGCATATGGGATCTTAGTTTCCCAACCAGGGATTGAACCCTTGTCCCCTGCACTGGTAGGCAGATTCTTAACCACTGGATCACCAGGGAAGTCCTGCAACCAAGGAATCTGATTGACTTTTCTTTGTGGACAGGGACAAGGGATGACATAGGGTAAGGGAACCTTTTGTGTACTGGAGATTCCTCCAGGCCTGGAAATGTGGCAAAGCTCGTATTACGTAGATTCAAATGTGCACGTTCTCTCAACATAAGCACGGTTTAACATGAAAAAAATTGGCATGATTTGACCTCAGCTGTCAATCACTGAGCCAACTGAAAATACGTGAATATCAACTCTTGTAGGGCCAGCGGCTTAGACAGAAATCCATGAGATAACAAGGAGCAGTCTTTTAGGAAAAGCTGCCTTTTACCAGGATGAAGACTTTGAGAAATACTGTGTCTCCAACAGGCACAGAGAATAATGCAGTGTGGAAAAACACGGACGGACAACTCCTGATTAGAAGATAATTGAGAAGAAAACTCTGAATGAGAAGATTTAGGAATTTTTTGGCCTGTTCAGTTCTCTCACTTAAATTTCTCATTTCGTCAAGAATGCAGTATTCGATTTTAAAAACTCTTCTTTCAAGTAAGTCTAAAAGAATTCTCTCAATAAGTATAAAATAAGCATTCTAAGCCAGGAATTGGCAACATTTTTCTACAAAGGCCAGGATCCTAAATATTTTAGGCTTTGTGGGCCAGTCTCCGTTACAACAATTCAATTGTAGCACAAAAGCCGTTACCGACAACATGCAAGCCAATGAGCAAACTGTGTCCCTGTATTGACTGTATGTGTCAATATTCTATCATTTTTTGTGGATGCTGAAAACTGAATTTCAAAAAACTTCCCAGTGTCATGAAAAATGACACTTTTATTGTGTTTTGGGGAACTATTTACAAATATCAAAGCCATTCTTAGTTCATGGACGGTACAGACGTAGATGGCAGGTTAAGAGTTTGCCCACCCCTGTTGCAAGCAATGAGAAAGCATTGTGTCATGGATTGAATGACATTTTTCCTTAGCTCACTTATGGTTCAGTAATTACCTTAAAGTCAGTTACATAAGATTTTCAGCAATCCTATGAAGTAGGGAACATTCCCAGATGGGGACAACAAGCCATGGAGAGGTTTCATTGCTCAAGATCAAGCAGCTAGTAGGTGGCAGGGTTGGTCTGGTTAACTAAAGAAAAAAAAACTTCTTTAATGATGGCAAGTTAGATGTTATAACTGACATTATGTCTACAGGTAAAACCTGGAATGGATCTAGTGACTCTGGCTGCCTCTCATTTGAATCTGCTTCATACATACAGGAGCTCATAGGAATTTGGGTCTAGATTTTGGGTGACCACAGCATGACTGGTCATATAGTTCATTTTTCTGACTGGGGGCTGATGGCATCATGCCATGACTGACACCTATTTTGAAGGGGTGGACAGCAAGGAGATCAAACCAGTCAGTCCTAAAGGAAATCAACCCTGAATATTCATTAGAAAGACTCATACTAAAGCTGAAACTCCAAAGCTTTGGCCACCTGATGCGAAGAACTGACTCATTTGAAAAGACCCTGATGCTGGGAAAGATTGAAGGCAGGAGGAGAACGGGATGACAGACGATGAGATAGTTGGATGGCATCACTGACTCAATGGACAGGAGTTTGAGCAAACACGAGGAAAGAGTGAAGGACAGGGAAGCCTGGAGTGCTGCAGTCCATGGGGTCGCAAAGAGTCTGACACGACTGAGTGACTGAACAACAACAAAATGTTCCTAAGAGTAATCAGGCTCACTGCCCTATCCACCTCTTGATACTAAGAAGTACATTTTTATGCAGACAAGAAAAATGCAGATAACACGCAGAGAATTAAGACTTATCATACACGTAACTGGCCTCAGCCTGGTCTGTTCACACACTCCTGTTTCTGTAACACGGGCAGGGAATCGGCTGCCCCCGGAGGCCTCGGGGAGCAGAGATGTGGAGAGAGCCCTGTGGTCGATGAATCAGGGGCTGGCAGGGCCTGATGGCCCCAGAGCCACAGAAGGAATTAGCAAGTGTTCTGCTTCATTCTTTCAGGCTCCGCGCTGCGGACAGGCCTCCTGGACTGGCCATCAAATGAAATCTGCAAATGGGCTTCCAGAATCAATAATCTGAAAAAATCTATCCAGCCTGCAAACTTTCCCTTGGTCTCCTTGACACTCATCAGTGCCTCCTTCTCTCCACACATGCACTTTCCTCCCCTGCCCCACCCGCCCCCCACCCTCTGGCACTGCTGGGCAGGCAGGACAGGCCTTGGGGGGCTGGCAGGTCAGGTCACAGCTGCAAACACAGGGGCCTGTGAAATATTCCAGGAGTGAGTAGCAGAAAAGACCGACCTAGTGCCTCTCCATGGGAAGAGTTCCTGGCCCTCTTATTCCCATGGCTGCCCTAATGGGGACCCTGCCTTCACCTCTTCGGATATGGCCCTGGAGTGCTGACTGTCTACCAAAGACTGTCTAGGCCTTGCTTTATATTATTAATAGTCATCATTTACCAAGCAGCTACATGGTTCTCTGAATGTCAGAACCGTTTCTTCCTCTCCCCTTTTCTCATGCTGCTGCATTTAGTTGATAACTCGTGTCTGACTGTGACTCCATGGACTGTAGCCTGCCAGGCTACAGAGTTTGAAAGCCAATCAGAACCACTGTGTTAAGTTAGAAACATGGCCTCTGTCACATTCCCGGGACTGTTTCTCATTAGAAGTGCCTCCCCCCACCCCACCCAACCCCTGCTGCTGCTGCTGCTCCTAAGTCGCTTCAGTCATGTCCGACTCTGTGCGACCCCATAGACAGCAGCCCACCAGGCTGCCCTGTCCCTGGGATTCTCCAGGCAAGAGCACTGGAGTGGGTTGCCATTTCCTTCTCCAATGCATGATAGTGAAAAATTAATGAAAGTGAAGTCGCTCAGTCATGTCCGACTCTTGGCAACCCCATGGACTGCAGCCTACAAGGCCCCTCCATCCATGGGATTTTCCAGGCAAGAGTACTGGAGTGGGGTGCAATTGCCTTCTCCACACCCGACCCCTCTCAAAGACAAATTCATGTCACCAGGTGAAGCCACTCTCAGTTTTAAAGAGATTTATTGATTTACTTTTGCCTGCACTGGGTCTTCGTTGCCACGCTCAGGCTTCCTCTGGTTGTGGGGCTGAGGCTCTAGGCCCAGGGGCTTCAGTACTTGCGGCACGTGGGCTCAGTAGTTGTGACGATTGGCCTTAGTTGCTCTTTGACATCTGGGATCTTCCCAGACCTGGGATTGAACCCATGCCTCCTGCCTTGCAAGGTGGATTCTTAACCACTGGACCACCAGGGAAGCCCAAGCTGCACATTTCTAATCTGGTGGGCAAGTGGAAATGTCCATGCAGAGAATGCAAAGCCTGTTGCATTGTTTATGGGAAACTGAGACACACTTGTGATTATGCACTGCTATTATTGCCTGGAGAATCCCATAGACAGAGGAGCCTGGGGGGCTATAGTCCATGGGGTCGTAAAGAGTCAGACACGACTGAAGTGACTTCGCACAGCACAGCACATGGCACTAACTGCCGAATGACTTGCTGTGGTTGGAGCAGAGCCAACGAAACCAACTTTAGAGACACGGGAAACCATCCATCCTGTCCCTTACCTCGAGGGAGCTGTAGATGTGCAAGCGTGGCTTTATAAGGACACACCTCTATTCCATCTTGCCAATCTGACTTGAAAGCTAGTTATGAAACTCTAACCAAGTTTGTGTTGGTTTGGCATCTGCTTGTACTATGAGAAGACATCAGCGGTAAATTTTCTGATGAAAGTGGCTCTGGAATGTCCTTAAAAGAATTCCAGAAATTCACAGATACTTTAAAATGTCACATTTCATAATAAATCAGTCGTTCTAAACTAACTGTTCATTTTATTCAATCTCAAGCAAAGATTTCAAAACCAATGGCTCCAGCTGTTGGCAGAGCCAAGGGCACTCAGAGATTAAATGGGGGCACGTGGAGACTAGCCCTGGAACTGGAGTGCATTGTGGGGAGCACCAGGACAGGGAGTCCGATGCTCTGGCTCCCCTCTCAGGTCTGACCCCACTTGGAAGGGGGATGGAAGAAACACGATCAGTAAAGCAGGCAGGACCTGCCTGGTGTCCAGTGAGGAGAACTAGACAGGCAGTGTTTCAGAGGAGTGAGAGGTTGCTGGGATCTGGACTTTCATGTGGGAGGCGGAGGACTGGGGGAGCTAGGATGAGAGTGGAGGGAATCACAGTGGCCCTTGTGAGGGGTATGGTGGGCAGACGACTTGGATGCTGCAGCGGATTTGCCTGAAGAGCAGATCAGGATGAGAATGGACGTGTAAGTTGGGCTCAGAGTGTGTGGGATTTTTTAACATTTTTATTTACCTAATTGATTTTGCTTGGCAGTGCTGGGTCCTTGTTGCTGGGTGTGGGCTCTCTCCAGTTGTGTCCAGTGAGGGTCGCCCTCCAGTTGTGGAGCGTGGGCTCAGCAGCTGCGTGGCGCATGGGCTTGGTTGCCCCCGGGGCACGTGGAATCTTCCTGGACCAGGGATTGAACCTGTGTCCTCTGCATTGGCAGCAGGATTCTTAACCACTGGACCACCAGAGAAGTTCCGCCTGTGGGGGATTTAAAACCAGGTGACGGGATTTGGATTTTTGTTTGGGGTGCAGACGGAACAGGGTTCTAGGGGCCACCCTGCCCCTACTTGCTCCTCTCCTTGTTTTTTTCCATCTTGGTACTGCTATCTACCCAGTTGCTAAGGCCCCAAACCAAGAAGTAGCCTGAATTCCTCTCTCAGCCTTCCCAGCCCTGCTTTGCCTTCTGCAGTCCATCAGAAGTCCTGTCATCTCTGCTTTCAAAAGATGTTCCAAGTCCAACCACCTTTCATGCCCTCTCCGGCTCTCACTCTGTTCCCAGCCTCCATTGTTTCTTGGCTGCAGGAATACAATGGCTCCTTCACTGACTTCCATCTGCCCAGCTCCTTGTCCAGCTCACGGAGTCCTGTGGCCTGGCCAACCCCCTTTCTCCACGTCTATCCCCACACTGGCCTCCTCCAGCCTCACATCAACAGGCCCGTCTCGGGCCTAACCTCGGGGCCTTTTCACTGGCAGTGGCCTCTGCCCAGGTCATTCTTCCCACAGCTCTTTGTACTGCTCATGTTTTCACTGAGGCCTCTGTTCAAATATCTTGCCCCCCAACCCCCAGGAGCCCTTCCTGATCACACCACCAACCTTCCTCCCCCAACCCGGTTACTTTCTTCATAGTAGTTTTCACGATGTGAAATTACATTATTTATTCATTTGTGCACATGTTCCTTCTGTCTTGTTCCCTGGAGTGTAGCTCTGTGGGGTGTTCATTTGGTCTTGTTCATTGTCAGACACCTACATCCTAGAGGTGGGCCAACCCCAGGGGCTCCTTGGGCCATTTGGTGACCTTCTCAGAATGATGTTTTTAAATGCATAAAGAACCCCCACAGAAGATTACAAGGAAAACCAAGAATATTGGAAGTTTCCTGGCAAACCAGTGGTTCGGACTGGGCACTTTCACTGCTGTGGCCTCGGGTTCAGTCCCTGGTGGGGAACTAAGATCCTGCAAGCTATGTGGCCAAACAAACAATAATAAGAATATTAAAATATAATTGAAATAGTTATCCCAGTATTAAAAATGTATGAGTGAGTGCTCAGTCGTGTGTAACTCTTTGTGACCCCATGGACTGTAGCTCGCTAGGCTACTCTGTTCATAAGATTCTCTGGGCAAAATTACTGGAATGGGTTGCCATTTCCTTCTCCAGGATAACTTCCCAACCCAGGGACGGAACCCGCATCTCCTGCATTGGCAGGCAGATTCTTTACCACTGAGCCACCAGGGAAGCCAAAAATGTATAGTAAAAATGTATAAAAAAATATATCACAATAGTAAAAATGTATATAACACATGCTTCTTTATGAATATATTAAATAATGAAATTCAATGAGTGTATTAACTACTGTAATGAATACATTTCAAGGTAATGATGAGGGTAAATGCTATTTTACAACATCTGCAACAATTATAATCTGATACGAAACTGAGATTTCTACTGGTGACAAAGGTCTAATACTACTCCTGTCTTCGTCATTCATCATTGACAGAAATGCTGACTATTACCTCTAGGTTTGTGAAATGAAAGATTTCATTTTTTCCAACCTAAGTTCACACACTTTCTGAATTCAGAGACCCCAGGACTAGACACTCTGTAGTAGCTACTAAAGAATAATTTGCTGGAGAAACACATAGACGAGAAGATAAAGGTTTGGAGCAGATGAGCATGATGTCTACGCTTAATACACATCAGAAAAGATTTATGTTGCTTTGGGGACCCGGACTCTGGGCTAGGTCCTGGGTACACCTAGCGTGGAAACTCCATCCGTGGAGATACGGAAGACACAGCCCCACCCATGAGAAGCTCCCAGTCCAGTTGGACAAAACAGTCGTGCATAAGCAGAAAACTTCAATACCGCATGGTCCATCCAACATCCTGCACCAAGGTACTGAGTCCACACAGGGGCTGCGGAGAGAGCAATTCCTGGGCTGAATGCTGCAGACTAAATTACACTCGTCCAGACAAAGGAGGGGTTGGAAGTGTGTTCTGGCCCCAGGGAACAGCATGAGTGGAGTTCAGAGGAGGTGGGGGGCGTGCGAGAACAAAATCCATACGGAAAGAAGGGGGAGGGAGAGTCCTCCCTTCCTTCCACAGATACTTATTGAGCACCTGCTAAGCCCCAAGCCCTGTTCCAGGAACTGGGAATTCTGTGCTCCATGAGATACATTCTCCATTTCCAACGAGGTTGTATTCCAAAGACAGTCAGACAATAAACAAATATTTACTGTAGAGCCCAACAGTGCCAAGTTCTGAGGAGAGCAGAACAGGAGGTAAGGCTAAGGTGCCCGTAAGTAGGGAACTCTGTGAGCCACACTCAGAAGCTTTGGGAGGTGATGGGAGACACTGGTGATGCAGACAGATGTTGCTACAACCGAACTATTTCTCCTGAAAATCCCTATGTTGAGGCCCTTACTCCCAGTGTGACTGTATTTAAAGATGGGCCTTTAAAAACGTACATACGGTTAAGTGCTCGTGCTCAGACGTGTCCGACTCTTTGGGACCCCACAGACTGTAGCCCGCCAGGCTCCTCTGTCCATAGGATTTTCCCAGTGAGAATACTGGAATGGGTTGCCTTTTTGTCCTCCAGGGGATCTTCCCGACCCACTGAAGGCAGATTCTTTACTGCTGAGCCACCAGGGATAATAATTATGGGTAAGTGTGGGGCCCTAATCCGAGAGAACTGGTGTCGCTGTGAGCAGAGGAAGGGACACCAAGGATGAGCTCAGAGGACACAGAGAGAAAGTGCCATCTGCAGCCCAGGGGAGACCAAACCTGCCGATGCCCTGACCTTGGACTTCAGCCTCCAGAACAGTGAGACGGTACACATGGCGACGAGGGACTGTTAAGGACTACATTGCGCTGGGGAGTGGCGTGGACGCAGGGTAAGGAGGTGGGCGGGCAGGCAGGTTTCAGAGGTGATGACCACGTACAGCAAGAACCTAGCCTGGCCCGGGTCACTAAGCCACTTAGACTGCATGACACGAGATTACTCCCATCCCCACATTTCCACGCAGACTAGGAAGTGGGGGAAGGGAGGTCATTGTCCCGAGACTTCCTCTCTCTGGCCGGAGGGACCCTATTGTTCCCACACAAAGGGGCAGTGACCAATCAGGGTTTTTTTTTTTTGCAGCGACTGGTGCCAGTGGGAGAGGCTGTCTCCTCGCCCTGTATCCCGCCGCGTGGGGTACCAGCTGACACGAGGCCTCTGAGCGCCCCAGTAGCAGCAGAGGAGGGGCCGGAGCTTGTACCTGAAACACAGACGAGGCATTGATGGGCTTTGGGCTGGGTGGGGAGGCCTAGGACAGAGCCGGACTTCCCAGGCTGGCACAGGCTGCTTCTCTGGGCTTCGGTCCTGTCATCATCCCAGTCCTTCCTGCCTCCCTTCCCCTTCCCTCTTTCTCTCCCACCGTCTCCTCCCACTTGCCTTCCTCTCCTGGTATCTGCAACCTTCCAGCCTGTACAGTAGATGCCTTCTGCTCTGCATCTCCCATCTGTCCCCGGCTCAAGAGCCCTGAGCCCTCACACCGGCTCCTCTCTGGCTGGTGCTCACAGCCTAGCACCCTGCACTCCTTGTCCTCGGATGTGTCCCTGCCTCCTCTGCTTTCCCTCACTCCCCTCATCAAAATGTACCTGTTCTGTGTCCCAGCACCCTTAACATCCTGCTGAGGAGATGGGATGGGCTTGGGGCTTGGCCCAAGAACTTGTTTACTGAGCCAGTTATCTGATTGAGCTGAGCTCATCTGGGCCGATGTAGCCACCGGAGCTGGTGACTTCTTGTCTTCTCCCTCTCATGTCACGTTGGCATAATCAGGGGTCTTTCTTGCCTTTATTCCTGCAGCTGCAGGAGGATGCCCCGTGCTTTTCTGTCTACCGTGATCCTCTCCAGGCTGAGCGTCCTGGCTTTCGCGGAGATCCAGCCGGTCTGGATCGTTGAGCCCAGCTGGCCAGGAAGGGATGGACGTTATACTCTGGCCAGACCTCTTGTCCTGGGCCCTGCCTCTGCCTCACACCTGTGTGCGTCTCTTACCTACCAGCCCCTTTCCACTTTCCTGGGTTAATCAATAGTCTGATAAACAAGTTCACATCAAGGCTGTGACTCCTAGTTTCACGAAGTCTCTTCATTTTTAAAAACTTTTTATTGGAGTAGTTGCTTTACGCTGCTATGTCAGTTTCTGCTGTACAGCAAAGTGAATCAGTTACACGTATGCATATTGCTATTGTTGTTCAGTTGCTGAGTCATGTCCAGCCCTTTGCAGTCCCACGGACTGCAGCACGCCAAGCTTCCCTTCACTATCTCCTGGAGTTTGCTCAAGTTCATGTCTATTGACTCAGTGATACTATTTAACTATCCCATCCTCTGCCGCCCTCTCTTCTCCTCCTGCCTTCAATCTTTCCCAGCTTCGGGGTCTTTAGCATCAGTCCTTCCAGTTAATACTCAGCGTTGATTTCCTTTAAGGTTGACTGGTTTGATTTCCTTTAGGATTGACTGGTTTGATATCTCCTTGCAGTCTAAGGGGCTCTCATGAGTCTTCTCCATAACCACAATTCAAAAGCATCCATTCTTCAGTGCTCGGCCTTTTTTAAGGTTCAACTCTCACATCTGTACATGACTACTGAAAAAACCATAGCTTTACCTATACAGACTTTTATTGGCAAAGTGATGTCTTTGCTTTTTAATACACTGTCTAGGTTTGTCATAGATGTATATATATGCCCTCTATTTTTTTTTTATTTCCTTCCCATTTAGGTCACCACAGAGCACTGAGTAGAGTCCCCTGTGGTTATGATAGGTTCTCATTAGTTATCGATTTTATACATAGTAGTGTACCTGCAGGCTTCCCAGGTGGTGCTAATGGTCAAGAACCCGCCTGCTGATGCAGGAGACATGAGAGACAATTGTTCAATCCCTGGGTCGGGAAGATCCCCTGGAGGAGGGCATGGCAACCCACTCCAGTATTATTGTGTGGAGAATCCCATGGACAGGGGAGCCTGGTGGGCTACAGTCAGTAGGGTTGCAAGAGTCGGACCTGACTGAAGTGACTCGATACGCATGCACAGTGTACTTGCACCCTAGGGGTCATGGCAGCACTATTTACAACCCCCAGGACACGAAGGCAACCTAAGTGTCCATTGGCAGAGCCTCTACATTTTAAGTGACACCATCTGAGGGGACAATGCAGGTCTCAAAAGAGTGGCACTTCAGGGGGATGGGCAGGTGGGTTGAGTGGCTCCATGTGAACACCCTGGGCTGCCCCCAGCAGGGCCCTGTCTTCTTTAATTAGCATGGAGTGGTTTCTCCTGCTTGTTCGCCAGTGAAGGTGTGAATGGGGAAGCACAGAGTGATGAAGCCACATGTGTATCAGCTGCTCATCCCTGAGATCAGAAGGTAAGTTCCACAGGGGAGAGATTTCTGTGCACTTTGTTCTGTTTATGCAGCTTCTGTGAGAGTATGTGGCCCAGGACTGGCACCCCGAATGCTTTTTGAGTTAGTGAATGCATCAGAATCCCAGAACCTGGCATGGGAGGCTGGGGGTTGGACCAAATGGCTTCGTAGGGCCCGCTAAGGCTGAGGCCCACTCGTGCGGCTTGTCTTCTGCAGTCATCAATAGGACTGCTGTTGGTTCCCTGCTTTACGGCAAACCTGTTGCTGGCAATACACAGAGCGTTCGGGCGCCTTTCATAGTTCCTGTTGCATTTGATCCTTAAAATCACCTGTAAAGGACATGGAACCAATGCTATTACCCTCACCCTATAGAGGGGGAACAGAGAAGGCAATGGCACCCCACTCCAGTACTCCTGCCTGGAAAATCCCATGGACAGAGGAGCCTGGAAGGCTGCAGTCCATGGGGTCGCTGAGGGTCGGACACGACTGAGCGACTTCACTTTCACGTTTCACTATCATGCATTGGAGAAGGAAATGGCAACCCACTCCAGTGTTCTTGCCTGGAGAATCCCAGGGACGGCGGAGCCTGGTGGGCTGCCGTCTATGGGGTCGCACAGAGTCGGACACGACTGAAGTGACTTAGCAGCAGCAGCATAGAGGGGGAAACTGAGGCTCGGGACACGAGATGTTTTCTCAAGGTCACACCCGGAAGCCCGCGGCCTTTCCTCCATCCTTCCTGCCTCAGGGGTGTCCGAACACAAGGTTGTGAATTACTAAGGAGGGTGCTGGTAAGGGGCTTAGGGAGAGGCTCTTAGGAGCCAAAGCCAGGAAGCCTTTCATCCAAAAAAGACAAACACCCTTTTCAATTCCAATGCATGGCCTCTGGCCTTTTTTTATTTCATTTTCTTTTTCTATTGATGAAATTCACATAAAAATAACTGTTTTTGAAAATGTATATTTCAGCAGCATTCAATATATTTGCAATGTTGTGCTATTTAAATTCCAAGATATTTTCATCATCCCAAAAGAAAACCCTGCCCCCATGAGTGGTCAGTCCCCATTCCCATTCCCTGGCTCCCAATAACTGGTAACTGGCTTTCCATCTCTACGGATTTACTTCTTCTGGGTGTTTGTATATTGTTTGTTATTGTTATTATTTAGTTGCTAAGCCATGTCTGACTCTTTTGTGACTTCGTGGACTGTAGCCGCTAGGCTCCTCTGTCCATGGGATTTCCCAGGCAGGCATACTGGAGAGGTTTGCCATTTCCTTCTGCAGGGGATCTGTTGTATAAATAGGATCATTTAATTTTCAGTCTTTTGTGCCTGGCTTCTTTCACTTAGTATAATGTTTCCAAACCCTCAGAGCAGGTGTCGGGACTCCCTTCCTTTCTATGACTAACTAATATTCCTCTGTATGGACCACCACATTCCGGTTATCCAGTCTAGTGGCATTTTAGAAAGGTTGTGTGAAGAAGTTTCACTTTCCTGGGACATCACATTCTGTGCAGATGCCCTGAGATGTGGCTCTTGACCTTGGTCTGGTTGAAGCTCCTTTCCCTCTGCAGGGAGCCCAGTGAATGGTCACTTCCTTCAGGGGCACTGAGAAGCCCCCGAGGAGATAAAGTGAGTGTCAGGAGTGGGTGAAGATCCCCTCTGACCACACACCCGGTGAACCCAAATGAAATTGGACCTGAGAGGCCAGTGAGGGGCCAGCCCCAGGGATGGAGGGGGAGGCAGTTTTCTGCTCAGCCTGCCTACAGATTCAACCGGGGGAGACCTTTTCTCACAGGGCTTCATGTCCCCCTCTCTTTGCAGAGGAAATGGGGCCTGGGTCCCTGCTGCCTTTCACATCCAAGGTTCTTATTTTTAATATTTATTTATTTATTTTGGCTCTGCCAAGTCTCAGCTGTAGTACTTGGGATCGTCTATCTTTGTTGTAAAATGCAGAATCTTTGGTTGTGGCGTGCAAGCTCTCAGTTGTGGCATGTGGGATCTGGTTCCCTGACCAGAGGTTGAACCCAGCTCCCTGCATTGGGGGTGTGGAGTCTTAGCCATTGGGCCACCTTCGTTGGAAGTCCCTCATTCAAGGTTCTAATCTATTCTCCATGGTTAGTGTCCAGCTTTGAGTCCCAGGTTGTTTTTCCCACTACCTGCCATGGAGAATTCTTCGGTGTTCATTAGAACCTTCCTTAGGTTCTATGCATGGGCTTTCCAGGTGTTCCACCTAGTGCTAAAGAACTCACCTGCCAATGCAGGAGATGTAAGAGACCGGGGTTTGATCCCTGGGTTGGGAAGATCCCCTGGAGGTGGGAATGGCAACTCACTCCAGTATTCTTGCCTGGAGAATCCCATGGACAGAGGAGCCTGGCAGACTACAGTCCATAGGGTGGCAAAGAGTCGGACATGACTGAAGCGACTTAGTACCTGTGTTCTATGCACTGACTTCAGCACGAGCCATCTTGGGGTCATGGATTCACAAACGAGAGCTCCTGGGGCAATTCTGTGAGTTAATTGCATAAAGTTTCTGGTTAATGGTAAATTTTCAATAACTATAGCTGTGAAGACATAGTTATAAAGACTATGATAATGATTTATATTATAATTTAATGCTTTGGAAAAAGCAGTACAGAAACGTGACCAACTTGTTTTGTCTGCTGGGTGGACTGTCCCAGTCTCCTTTCATGGGTTGGAGATGGGAACCGGGCACCTGTCTTATATGGAGTTAAGCATCACGACATGTAGCTGCTTGTATGCGAATCACAGCGTTCGCACCTCCTTGTCAGCCCCAGACACGAAGAGCAGTTGGGCTCTGCTCACCGGTTTGGGGTCCATATTTAACAAGATTCAAACCAGAGACAGCGCTTCCTCTGCATCCCTCCCCCCACATCCTGTTCCCCAGTGGCTTTGAGGATGGAGCCAACTTCTCAAACGATATCACACCAGGAGCTGACTGCAACCTTGGATGGTTTGGCTGGAACCCAAAAAGTGTCATAAACTGGCGTTTCTTGAACTTTAATGTGCCCGCTAACCAACCTTGTGAGCTGTTAGAGGCCCATTTGGCAAATGTGGGTGGAGCATGGGGCTCTGTGTTTCTAACAGTCTCCCAGGTGGGGGTGCAGGGTCTTGAGCCACCCCTGGGGTAGTGAGGCCTATGTGTTTAATTCCCTGCCTGGTCTGTGTGTGTGTGTGTGTGTGCTAGGCTAGGCATTCATGGGAGCTTCTAGAAAATTCCTAACAGGGTTTCTCCACTGTTCTTTTGGTACGAAAGCCTCATTCCTTGATGACATTAGGAGAGGGAGCCTCGGCAGTAGAGACCAGCCTGGCTGACAAGAGGAAGGGCCGTAGCCTTGCTGTGCTAACAGCCAGCAACTCGGTGCGCAAAGTGCTCTGTGGTCAATTCAGCCTGCTGGTCTCAGCCTGAGGCCACCTCTCTTGCCCACCCCGGGCACAGGCAGGCTGCTTGGGGCACTCAGCCCCTTGGCATGGGGGTCAAGCCCAGAGCTCCAAGGGGGTGGACTGGGACTGTGGGACTTTGGGGCTCTCTTACGCTGCCTTCCTTGGTGGCTCAGATGGTAAAGCATCTGTCTATAATGTGGGAGACCCGGGTTCAATCCCTGAGTTGGGAAGATCCCCTGGAGAAGGAAATGGCAATCTACTCCGGTACTATTGCCTGGAAAATCCCATGGACAGAGGAGCTTGGTAGGCTACAGTCCATGGGGTCGAAAAGAGCCGAACATGACTGAGCGACTTCACTTCACTTCACTATGCTGCCTTTGGTCTCAGCTCTCAGTCAGATGTCAGCGGTCTGTGTGACTTTGGGTGTCACATGACTGCCACGTGGGCTACACTGTGCTGCAGGGGGCAAGGACAGGGACCAGCTCCCATGCCATCTGATGCTCCAGTGTCTCCTGGAGGGCAGATGCATTGCTGAGACCATGACTGCATTAAGGCATCTGGAATATTCTCAACACAGAAGAGAATGTGCACCCCAATCCCAAGAGGAGCGCCCCATCTCCCCTGGCCCAGCAGCAGTGACACTCTGTTCCCTGTCACCCCACCCTTGGCACCATTGGCAGCCACCAAGCCTTGGACCTCAGGGCTGTTTTGTAATTTATGGGGCACCAGTTTCCTCCAGGACATGGGGTGGAGAGCCAGAAATCATATATTTTGTTCTTTCCCTTTCTTTCAAGGGGAAGAGGAATGCTCTTGGAAAAGGAATCAACGTGTGTCCCACATGGGTTTCGTAGATTTTGGACACACCTCGTAGGGCAAGATGTGACCAGGCTGCAACTGGAAAGTTTAAAGTGTGAGTGGGAGGGGGGAGTGGCTAGTGGTCAGTGGTGGAGAGAGCCGCTTTGAAACATCTTTCAAAGCTCCTGTTCTTCAAACTCAGAGCAGAAGGGCCAGGGCCAGGGCCAGGGGCTGCTGGGCCATCAGGATGGTGTGCGGATTCCAGGACACGGCCGAGCGGAGGTGCTGGGGGAGACACTGGTCCCCACGGCGCCTCCTTGGTTGCTGGGGGAGAGAGAAGGAGGCACCCAAGGGAAGGCTGATGGGGAACGAAGTGAGGGGTTTCTTCTCAGAGCAAGAGAGGAGGGTGAGGAGTGGGAAGAATACTAGCTGTCGCCAAGACTCCTCTCTGGAGTGAGGGCTTCACAGGCCTGCAGACTCAGTTAGTCCTCAAAGGATCACGCAGTGGAGGTGCCCGTGTTACAGACACAGAAGCAGAGGCTCCTTTAACAGATGCAGATGTTTAAAGCCATGGTGGGGTCTCCAGAAGACAGAGATGTGTGCCTGCCTCCCCAGGCACACATCTGTAAGTGGGCTTCAGTGTACCAAGGCATCCGGCTGATTCAGGGGCACACTGGGTGAGAGCCATGTGGCCGGGGTTGTGTGGTGGTGACCGTTTCTCTAGAAAGGACCATATTGGCTTTCAGAGCAGCGACATAGCATCTGTGAACGTTCGGTAGAGAAAAATAGCACAAGATGACCTTCTAGAAGCATCCTGTGGGTTCTGCGGGCGCCCAATTTCTCAGCACGGAGTGAGGACCGGAAGAGTTTTACAACTGCTTGGAATTAGCACGTAGAGACAGTGCCTATTATCTTCTTGTTGACAGTGGATGGTGTGTCAAGGTCCCCCCTGCTTTCAAGCAGAATCAGGACAAGCTGATTGGCTAATATTCCCATGAAGACCTTTGTCTGTAAAAGATTTTATTGACTCAAGGCTTTCAGAGATGCCTCATCTGGATCTATTGCTGTACAGAACTTGAGCTAGAACATAAATATTGAATCAATATGGATTGTTTATTGAGTGCTTACTATGTGCCAGAGATTTTTTGAACATGGTTTATATGTTTTGCATCCCAAATCCTCACAACGAGCCTATGAGGCAGGGACTGTCTTTATCATTACTTTATGAATGGGGACATTGAGGCCCAGAGAGGCTCAGAAACTTTCCTTTGCTCACACAGCCAGGAAGTGCTGCAGCCAAGATATGAACCCAGACAGATTGGTTGGTTTGCTTTTTGAAACTATTTCAGAACATTTCAAACACGTAGAAAAGTAGAGAAATTGCACAACGAACCCCTCTGTGTCGCTCACCCACTTCAAGCATGATCAACAGTCTGCCATCTTGTTTTATCTTTCTTCCCCACATTTGTTGCTGTTTTCTGGAATATTTCATTCCTGGGTATCACATCATTTCACCTGTAAATACTTTAGTGGGTTTATGTAACAGATAAGGACTTCTCACTTTTTATATGACAATAATACTATAACCCGCCCCCATAATTCCTTCATATCATCTAACACTCAGTCCAGTTTCAGTTTTCCCTGATTCCCCCCAGGATGTCCTTTTGCAGTTGTGTGTGTGCTCAGTTGCTTCAGTCGTGTCCGACTCTCTGTGTCTCCTGTGGCTCCTGTATTGGCAGGTGGACACTTTACCACTGAGCCACCTGGGAAGCCTCCTTTTGCAGTCAGTCTGTTTGAATCATGGTGCAACAACCAAACATTGCAATTTGGTTGATGTTCCTTGTCTTCTAACCTGTAACTGTTGCCTGCTCCCCTTCGCATGTCATTTATTGGTAACATATTCTGGATTTCGCTGTTTATATCTTGGTGGTGTCATGTAACATGTTCTTCTGTCCCTTATGGTTGTGGTTTAGTCACTAAGTCGTCCAAATCTTTGCAACCCCATGGACTGTAGGCCGCCAGGCTCTCAAACTGTCTCTCCAAGGAAAGAAAGAGATTAGATGAAATTCAGCCTTTTTACTAATACTCTTGAATTTGGAGAGAAACAGGATCTCTAGCAGAGTAGACAAGAGTAAGTGTTATTCAATCGCTCAGTCCTGTCTGACTCTTTGCGACCCCGTGGACTGCAGCACACCAGGCTCTGCTGTCCTCCACTATCTCCTGGAGTTTGTTCAAATTCGTGTCCATTGAGTTGGTGATGCTATCAAACCATCTTATCCTCTGCCACCCACTTCTCCTTTTGCCTTCAATCTTTCCCAGCATCAGGGTCTTTTCCAACGAGTCAGCTCTTTGTATCAAGCTGAAACTCCAATACTTTGTCAACATCATCCCTTTCAGTGAATATTCATAGTTGATTTCCTTTAGGATTGACTAGCTCTGTGAAATGGAGAATGCAATGGCACCCCACTCCAATACTCTTGCCTGGAAAATCCCAAGGACGGGGGAGCCTGGTGGGCTGCCGTCTATGGGGTCGCACAGAGTCGGACACAACTGAAGTGACTTAACAGCAGCAGCAGTAGCCCTGTGAAAGGATCCCTTGAATTTGGAAGGCCCTAAATGTCGCCTTTAGAGTAGGAGTTGCCAAGGATCGCAGTCATGCAGGAAGCCAGCAAGCACAGAAGTGTGATACAGCCTTGGCTGGTTGCAGTAGACCTTGATTCATGACAGGGAGTGGCACCCCAGAAGAGGGGGCAGAGCCCTGGTTTCCAAGAGAAGGCTACTGGCCGTGCTCCCTACCCCACAACCCGGCTCCTTCCCCATATTTGTGTCATCAGACTACAGAAGAGTGAAGCATTTAGTAAAATAAACCACAACACAGCTTACAGGATAGTGAGCATCAGATAATGTGAAGAGGGGGTCAAGGAAAATTCCCCTGCTATTCAGAGGAAATACAGTGTTGCTCTCATTAAACTTGAACACGGTAAGACACAGTGCGGCCATCATGCAAGCTCATTATAGAAAACAACGATAGCAAATGAAAGAAAAGGAACAGAGCTGAAAAAAAAAAAAAAGATTAAGGGCCTGTCTTGAGTGAAAACCTATTCCAGGAACCATTTTTGAACATTCTGGATAATAGAACTTAATAAGACTATAAATGCAGTAAGACAAGACCTTAAAAGTAAGATGATATACAATAACAGAATGAGATTTTTAAAAATTTCAGAGCACAGGAAACACACTAAGTTTAAAAAGACAGTGTTGATGACTTTAATAGATTAGAAGTAAGGAATAATAAAGGCACCACTGGAAATCAAATTACTGACAAGGCAGAATTACTGAAATTATTCATGATAAATACACAGGAAAAAAGGCAAAAGATTAAAGTAGGTTGGAGGAGATATGTTAATGAAGGACAAAGATGATCCAATAGAATGATGAATAATGTCTCTGAATTAGGGACCCAACAAATGAAATAGGAAAAACACCACTCAGAGAGAGAAATCATCAGAAATAAAGTCCAACCTGCAGATCAAAAGGGCATAGGAAAAAAAAATACGTTAGTACTGACATTAAGCTGCATCCTGGTTAAGATATTGAACTTGGAGGGTAAACAAAGACTTCTCAGACGTTCAGGCAGAAGAAGCCTACAAGGGGAAAAAAGTCAGGTGTCCCAGACTTATTAAGACAATGGAGCAATGTCTAGAGTGTTCTGAAGGAAAGAAAGCAAAATCCAAAAATATTAAACCAACACAAGTTGTTGTGTAAGCAGAAAAGCAGCAGGCAGACACTGGAAAGAGTCTCTGCTGCAGATATTTTTGCCCCGTCTTGTTTGTGTATATGTTTTTATCATCAAAATAATCTTTTTTCTTTATAAAAAGACACGATTATTGCAGAAAATCAGATAATGTAGAGAAAAAGAAAACGAAAATGTACAATTCTACCTATTCCAAACCAACTTCTATTAACACCTTGGAGTACACATTTGCAGATGATTTTCTGTATAGATACCAGTTGGGATTTTTTTTTAACACAAATGTCACAGTACCATACCGTTTGCAATACTGTATATTTTTCTTCACCTAATTTACTGTGAACATCTTTTCATGTCATTAAATTTTTTCCTAAAGTGTAATGATTATGTACTGTTTTATGATTTGGCTCTTTATTTTTTAGTTAATTCACTCTTGGCCCTTTAGATGGTTTCCTGTCTTTCACTATTATAATCCACAATGCAGTGAATGTGCTTTATAAATACATTTTTGTACACACCCATACTTCTTTCCATGTAAAGTTTCTGGGACCAAAGCTAACGATATTTTTAAAAGACATTTGACATAGATCGAAATCTGCCATCTAGGAAGCTTGACCAAATTTCAGTCCTACCAGAATATTGGGCTGTTAAAAAGGCATCCTGTTGGTTTCTTAAACCTTCTGATTGGTGAAAAATTGTGTCTGAAAATTGATTATGTTTTCACAGCCTTTGATTACTAGGGAGGTTGATTTTTTAAAGTATGTATGAGTCATTTATATTTCTTCTAGAAGAACTTCATTTTCATGTTTTTTTGCCATTAAAAAAAAGTGGGCATCTGTTTCTTCTTGTCCTGGAAGAACTGCTTATGTCATAAAGATAGTAGCCCTCTATTACAGATTTTTTAAATCACTTTCCTGATGTGACATTTAATTTTTTAAATTATCCTCTCATCTGTTTTTTTCCTTCTTTTTTTAAGTTATGAAAATATGATAACACATTTACAGGAGACTTGAAAAATATAGAACGAAATGTGATTATGGTCTTCTCTATACAGAAATTTTATTTTTTTTCCTACCCCCAAATCTGTCAAAATTCTCCTTAAAAAACAACAAGGAAGTATACAGTATAATGTATACATTTCTGTTTAATCACCACGGAAATGGAAACGCTCAAGCACTTGACCTTGTGGATTTGACCCTCCGGCTCCGTTCTCTGTATTGAGGTTTTAGATCATCTGGTTCCACGGCAGTCTGCCTTCATCTCTCCCAGCGCCAGGTTGTTGATGACCTGCCCTGATCCATTTCTCTTTTCTGGGGCACCCGCGGCTCACCAAGACCCTGTGGATGGAGAGCTCAGAAATGAGCCGTGTGCTTCGGGCACCAGAGCTCTATGCCAGTGCAGTGGACCTGCCAGCAGGTACCAACCTGAGTGCTGCACAGGCAGCCCTTCCCCACATGGGTGCCTGTCGACATTCCCACAGATGGGAGGTGTAGGCTTGGGCTGCCAAGGGATGTGACTCTGGATCCAGACTCCGTCCCTGGGAGACCCGCTGGGGGGCAAGGTGACACTCTAGTGTCACCTTGAAACCTTGGGGGAGAGTAGGAGTTGTCAAGGATCACAGCCATGCAGGAAGCCAACAAGCACAGAAGTTCACTCCCACAGCCTTGGCTGGTGGGAGTGGACCTTGATTTATGACATGGATTGGCACCCCAGAAGAGGGAGCAGAACCCCGGTTTCCAACATGAGTGTTGGAGAACTCTGGGGATCTGCTGAGAACCCTGGATCAGAACAATGACCTGGGTCCCTGCGTGGACAGGGAGATATAAAGAAGCTTGGTCATGAGGAAATAAGCAACATCCTAGGTCCAAAGACCAGGGGTGGTTAAGTTGTGGCATGTGGGCTCAGCAGTTGCTGTGCACAGGCTTGTCACCTCATGACATGTGAGATCTTAGTTCCCAGACCAGGGATCGAACCCAGAGTCTTAACCACTGGACCCCCAGGGTAGTCCCTCCCGACCATGTCCAGCTTATAACTACCAGATTAGCAGCTGCTACTGCTGCTTCTCCTTCTTCTCTTCATTGTGATGATAAAGACGACTTCATCGGTCATGTAGTTCATCCAAGTTGGAAGTTACAATGAATTGGAAGCACTGAAGAAATGGGGTTTCCCTGGCCATTCATTTTTGTCCCCAAATGAAGTCTGTTGTAAATAAGGACTCTTGGTTTCAAACTAAGAAAACCTGATCCAAAATTATATTTATCTGTAGGCTTTCCTGAGGCTCAAGCTCCAGGCAGGAGCTTACAATAGTACTTCCTTATCAGTTTCCATAGGACCAGCCAGGACTGTCAGTCAAATGTGATGCAATAGTTAAATGAAAATGGAAAGCTTGTGTTTTGCTTGAGCAGAGGCCCCGGGGGACACTTTGCTCCAGGGATCCACTTTATAATGTCACAGAGGGAAGCTTACTCCCTCCAAACTGTGGAGGCCGAGCCAAGACCCCGGGAACAGGCACCCTCCAGTTAGGGACTTGCCATCTCGACTCCTGGGGTGAGCGGTTGTGAAAAGGAACGAGTCTGGAAGACCCGGCAAAAGACAGGCATGCCTCAGCCCCTGCCCTGGGATCTCTGTTTCCCGCTTTTGAAAATGAACCCCAACTATGTATTTTCCTGCATATGAGCTCCGTCTGCCCTTCTCGCCGGCACTGACCTAGAAGAACCGGCTGTCCGGCTACATTCACAGTTCAACTCAGGGAGTCAGCGTGCTCTGGTCACTGCGCAGGCGCGCGTGAGACTGACCCCCACCCTCCAAACGGGCCCCTCCTAAACAGCATCCTGCCAGCAGGGGTGACCCGAAGGAAAGCCCACGTGTGTGAGTTCTGGAGAGAAGAAAGACAGGGGAAAGGCTGGGTTTGCTGAGAAGCCAGTGCTCTAAACCCGAGATCCCCTCGGCCACCAGAAAGGAACAGAAGAGCATTTGTTATTCTTTTAAACGTGTCTTTTAAGCATCTGGCAAGTCACTGTATATAAAAGTAATGCATGTTCCGATGAAAAGAGGGCTTGAGTGAATAAAGCTGCCTATTCACTGTCTGGCCCGGTGTGTTTGACTTGAACGACAGTCAGAAGGACGAGTGCGTACTTGACATTTCTTCTCAAGCCCGCGCGTCTAATGCGTTGCCAATCGTCTCCAGGATGGGCCTCTGGGAGAGACCTCCCCACCTTCGTTCCCCAGCAACAAAGTAACTTCTACTGACTCACTCCCCATGGAACCACTCTGGGGGAAAAACTCAGGGATCTGAACTTCTCTGTTCTGGTGACCAAGCTGGGGGGTGCAGATTCCCAGCTGCCCGTTTAAGTCAGGCGCCTTGCTGTGTTACCATGGGCAGGTTGCTAGGCCTCTCTGTGCCTTAGTTTAAGGACTGGCAAAGAACAGATGGTCAGACCTGCATTTGTGAAAACCTCCTTTAGATCAGGGGTTGACAAACTATGGCTCACAGGTCAAATCTAGCTTCTGTGTGGCAGGTGAGGTAAGAAAGATTTTACATTTTTAAATCATTGAAAAAGTGCAGGGCTTCCCTGGTGGCTCAGTAGTAAAGAATTCGCCTGCCAAGGCAGGAGACACAGGTTCGATCCCTGATCTGGGAAGATCCCACATGCCACAGAGCAACCAAGCCCATGTGCCATGACTATTGAGCCTGTGCTCTAGAGCTCGGGAGCCACAGCTATTGAGCCTACATGCCGCAACCACTGAAGCCTTCATGCCCTAGAACCCGTGCTCTGCAACAAGAGAAGCCACCACTATGAGAAGCCCGCAGCAACTAGAGAGCAGCCCCTGTTCCCCTCGCCGCAACGAAAGAAAAGCCTGAGGAGCAACGAAGACATGACACAGCCAAAAAGCAATCAATCAATAAAATTATTTTTTTAAAAGTCCAAAGAAGAATATTATTTTGTGATATGCAAAAATTGCGTGAAATTCATATCACACTTAGTGAAATAAATCAGACACAAAGGGACGAACGTTATATGATTCCACTTATCCGAGGCACCTTGAGTTGTCAGACTTACGGAGACAGAGAGGTGCAGGGCCACTGACAGGGCTGGGGGAGGGGAGTGGGGAGTTACTGCTGAGTTTGGGTGGAGTTTCAGTTCGGGACGATGGAAAAGTTCTGGAGCTGGACAGTGATATGGTTGCACAACAGTGGGAATGTACTCCAGGCCACTGAACTGTGCACTTAAAAATGGTTAAAAACAAGAACTTCCCTGGCAGTCCAGTGATTAAGACTCTGCACGTCCAAGGCAGGGGGTACAGGTTCAATCCCTGGTCAAGGAACTAAGATCCCACATACCATGTGGCACGACCACAAAAAAAAAAAAAAGAAAGAAAAAACTGATGAAAATGGCAATTGATGTCACATCTATTTTACTGCCACAAAACAGTTATGTAGAATTCAAATTTCAGCGTCCATAAATCCAAGTTCTGTTGGAACACAACCACATGCAGTCATTTCTGGATCTTTTATGGCTCTTTTTGCTATGACTGCACAGTTGAAAAGTGGCACCAGAGATCACATTGCTCACAAAACCTAAATTATTTCTATCTGGGCTTTTGCAGAAAAATTTTGCCGAGCCCTGTTTTAGAGACATAAAATCTTCTGCTCTTTATCAAGGGCAGGAGGCACAGCTCTGTATTAGAACACTAACTCACAAGCTGTATCTCCCCCTATTCAGAGGTCTCTGAATTCAGAGTGTCATTCATGGAGGCAGAATGCTGAGACTGAAAGACATGCTGACACCAGGGGCCGAACTCTACCATGAATGGTCTGGGTGACTTGGGACAAGTCCTTCTTTTCTCAGGACCACAGTCTACTTAGAGGGGTGGGTGTGCATGTGCACCCTGGGTTTGTCCCTCGTTGGAGCCACTTCAGAGCTGTTTTATAGTGGATTAGTTACGGCACTAACTAACTAGAAAGCTGAGCGCAGAAGAATTGATGCTTTTGAACTGTGGTGTTGGAGAAGACCCTTGAGAGTCCCTTGGACTGCAAGGAGATCCAACCAGTCCATCCTAAAGGAGATCAGTCCTGAATATTCATTGGAAGGACTGATGTTGAAGCTGAAACTCCAATACTTTGGCCACCTGATGAAAATAATTGACTCATTTGAAAAGACCCTGACGCTGGAGACAATTGAAAGTGGGAGGAGAAAGGGACGACAGAGGATGAGATGGTTGGGTGGTATCACTGACTCATTGGACATGAGTTTGAGTGAACTCTGAGAGTTGGTGATGGACAGGGAGGCCTGGCGTGCTGCAGTCCATGGGATCGCAAAGAGTTGGACACGACTGGGCAGTTGAACTGAACTGAACTGAGTTATGGCACTACCCTGTGCCTCAGTTTCCCTTCTGTAAGTGGGGTAATGGTAACCTACCTCTAGGATTTTTTTGAATTCATTGATTTTTCTTATTGGCATGTAATTGCTTTACAATGAAGTGAATCAGCTATATGTATTCATATATCCCCTCCTTCTTGGACCTCCCTCCCATGTCCCCCATCCCTCCTCCTGTCCCACCCCTCTAGATCATCACGGAGCACCGAACTGAACTCCCTGTGCTTTATGGCAGGTTCCCACTAGCTATCTATTTTACACATGGTAGAGTATATACATCCTTCATAATCTCCCAGTTTAACCCACCCTCCCCTCCCTCTCTGTGTCCACATATCCATTCTCTATGTCTGTGTCTACATCTAGAATTTAAAAAATAGTTGTATGTTGTTTGGGATAATAAGTTCTGAAGATAGGTGAATGTGCTTGGATTCTTTTTCCTGGATAACACCCAGGTGGCCCAAATACAGCTTCTGCCTCCCATAGTCCTACCCAGGTCTTTTTCTGAAAGACTCAGAAAGCAGTCAGGCCCAAATGACCCTACATAATGAGCTTACAATGCAGAGCTAAAGCGAGATCCTTGTTTGATTTCTTCTAGTACCATGAGCAAATAGTTTCCTTTAGAGATGATTAAGAACATTACTGCTGCATAATTAATTGTCTTAAAGCCAGGTCTTGCAAAGCAGTCACTTACTATTTTTAGTGAGCTTTCCTAGTCTCTTCATTTTGTTTCCAAAATAACTGAGTTACAGATAAGTTATAAGGAGTGACTGGTTCATCGCTTGAAGAGGCTTGCATTGTCTTATGGAAACCTATGCAAGGCCCCAAACCGTCATTTCTAACAGAGTCAGAACAGCAGGAAGGTGGTCGAGTTTCATAAGATTTCTTGTCCAGGTCAGTTTTATCTCTGGTTTTTAAAACCGCCGTGGAAAAATGTTTATAGAGAAGGACAGTTGCACCCTAGCCTTGATGAACTGTTACCCGGAACCCTCGTGCATGGAGACTGCCCAAGATGCACGGTAGCGCTGAGATGCAGGGTGGACGATGGGATAGACTTGCTAGAAATTGCACTGCACATGCAAAATGGAAGCTCAAATTTTAGCCTCAGAGGTTTGCCCCAGTCTGGGACCATCCACTGAAAGTCAGGCTGTAACTTAATTCTGTACATGAGCGTTCTGTGGAAAGAGCGGTTTTCAGCTGGGGGGCCTCTGTGTGTCCATCTCTCCGCAGCCCCACTTTGTTAGATCCTTAAAGACAGAATTGAGAGCTGGGAAACTTTAGCCTGTTTAAAAGAAACTCAGTCCATATGTGGACCCCTGACAAGACCCAGGGCATGCTGGAGATTCAAAAATATGGGATGATCACACTTTGTGTGGGACTTGGGAGGGGGGAGTGGAGGAAAACTGGATAACTTTTTTTAGCAACTGAAGGCATGTGTTGGGCATGGATCTGAAAGAGATTCTATAAACGCAGTTTTACAAGCAGTGGACTAAACAGACTCATCTGGGTGCGGGGGGGCGGGGAGGGGTGGGGTGGGGCGGGAAACGTGGTTGTCAAAGATTCTGTTCTGGATGATACTTGTATCTTTTGTAACTGTGGTGTTTTGACTGCCCACAATCACCAGGCAAGAGCAGAGGAACTGGGAAAAGTGGTAGAAATTTGGGAGGACTGAGTTGATAAAAAGCATGTGACATAAGCAGCCAGGCGGGATTTGGGTTCAGTGCCATATATGCAGTGGTGAGCTATAAACGTTAAACCACTGGTTCTCCAAGAAAAAAAAAAAGAAGAAGCCCTGATTTATAGTCTGCTGATTTCTGTGGTGCAAATATTCCCACCATGGCCAAGACCAAGTTCAAGCCATCCAAGTGAATTCCCTGGACATGGCCTTGGCAACAGGAGCATGGAGTTGACTCCTGTGAGCCAGGCAGAGCCTGCTCCCTCACATGTGTGAGATAAATGGTGATTCTCCAGGATTTAGGAGAGAAATGCAAGCCTGCACAAGGAAGAAAGACCGGGAGGAGGAAACCAATTAGGTGTAAACTAGGCTCCATTATTTAGGAGGAAATGTCACCCATCACTTTGCACTGGAGGTAGGTCATTTCAGCAGGAATGTGTGGAGCCCTTTCTGAGAATTTTTTTTTCTTAGAAATTTTTAAAAAATTATTTATTTATTTGGCCGTGGCAGGTCTTAGTTGCAGCACTTAGGATCTTCGGTCTTCATCGTGATAGGTGGGCTCTGGTTCTCTGACCAAGGATGGAACCCTGGTCCCCTGCATTGGGAGCACGGACTCTTAGCCACTGGACCATCAGGGAAGTCCCTGAGAATTTTCATGTCTTGAAAACTGGGAAAGATGGGTCCCTGGTGGTTCCTGTTGGATTGTCAGCAATGTGATGGATGCTGAGAATGATAACCTTCAGCACACTTCTGTGTGAGAGGCAACGTAATACTGTCGCGCTCTTTACAGAGTGCAGTCTTTTAGAAACAGGAACAGAAACGGATGTGGGAGCATGGGGAAAGAGTAGTGAATTGTAACCAGAATGTCTGTGTCAGGCACCAGTAATCAGGATGATCACTGAGCTCTGAAACACACCCAGAGAAGATGCGTGAACCAAAAGCATAAGTTGTTGATTTCACAAATGACGTCAGCGTGCAAACCGGCACTCGTGCTGTTACAGACCACGCAGCTTACACTTCAGTGGGAGAGAGTCTGGGAGACGCCTGCCATCCCTGCATCTGAACATACTGCTGCGTGGCCTTGGGTGAGGTTCTTAACTTCTCTGAGGTACACTGTTGTCCTTTGCAAAATGAGATCTTGCCGAAACACAATGACAGAGACCAGCACCTCCCAGCGTCTCTCAGCCTTGCTGTCGTTCTTGAGGAAGAGGAATTAGCACCTGCAGTGTGACCCTGAACCTGGAGTCTGCTATGAGGCCATGTCACTTCAGGTCACTCTTAACCTCCCCAGGGCTCCCTAGCTCACTAGCTTCATATGTCAAAGGAGTAGGTTGGATTTGATGCTCTGTAAAGACCTCACGTATTAGATAGGAACAGCCAGGGTGACCAGATGCCCTCGCTTGCCTGGCCAGTCCTGGTTGATGCCTGCTGTTGTGGTGAATTATTATAGCTCCACATTCACTGCTAAACATGTCCCTGTTTGGGCAATATGGTCACCTTTTAATAGCTAACATTTTTCAAATACCTATGACTTACCAAATAGTGAGTTATGTAAATGTGATTTAATTTAATCATTTTACTTGCATTTAATCAGTTAAGCTGATGAAGACACAAACGTAGAGAACTTAAGGTCGCACGAAAAATGACAAACAGAACTGAGACCCAGACCTAGATCCTAGATCTTCCTGAAGCCAGTGTCTCCAGCCTTCTTAGCCAGCATGCTTGACTGCACCCACGTTATTTAGTCACTCAACAAATATTTACAGAGTGCCCGTTATTCTATTCTGGTCTTGTGGTTCAGAAGAGGGTTCCAGAAACAAGTTCAAAAAGCTGTGCATGTGAAGTTGGTTATTGCTAATAAGTAAAAGCATCATTAATTAGGCCTGTGCCCAGCACGCACTGGAAGCTTTTGTGCACGTGTGGTACATACGAGGCCCATCTAGACCTCAAGGAAGCTCTCACTAAATGAGCTTTGCCTTTTCAACTTGATGCTTTGGGGAGGCCCAAATAATGTGAAATGTTAGCTTAAGTAAAGCACCAATTAAGTAAGTGTGTTTGGTGCGGGGCATGTTCCAGCTTGATAATTGTTCTTTATCGCACCCAGATGTGGGTCAGATTACCAGAGATGCCCAACCCAGATGCCAAAGAAAATCAGGGAGACCTACAAGAGGCTTAAAGAAATAGCACCGCTTTTCAGGTACGACTGGATGGCTCAGCTAGGGACATGGGACTTAGAAAGGGAAAAAATAAAGGGTCCTGTAAGATCAGTAGGAGGGTGAAGAAGAGAGGTGGGGAGATTAGTTCTGTGCTCACGCATAGCTTGTGTATCAAGCAGTATTCTAGACATCGATTTTGCACAATGTTTATACAAGGCTTCTCTATGACTCTCCATCGCTGTCTTTCCAACTGCTGCAGATTTATTTCTGCTGCACTAAGTTCCTTAGAACTATATGCCATGGCTGACTCTCAACCGCCTTCATTCAAATTCCCAGTGAAGGGTTCTGGTCTATTTCAAGGCTGGGTAAACCTTCCAGGCTTCTAGATCTGACTGCTCCTTATGTTAATGATGTCCATTTGCTCTGAAGGGAAAGCAGAGTAGGTGGTGTTGGCTTCTGCACAGTTGGGCCACCAGGACCAAGAGGCTGGATGCTTGTCAATGATGTAGCTAGGGCTTGAGTGCCGTGGAGTCCAAACTAGTGCTCTTTACACAGCAGCCTGGGGGGCCCGGGGACTGAGTACAGGTCTCAGAGTCTCAGGAATACAAAGAGACAGATCCAAGGAGAATAAAATGACTGGTGCAGAGATGTGTCTCATGGCTTCAGTCCACACAGACAAGTCCATCACATATCTTCCTTCCATGGTTCAGGTGTCCATCCACACCACACACCTAGCTAGAACAGAATATTTTTCAGGGAAAGGTAAATTTATTTGCTTAAGTCTCATGGTGGTCCTGGCAGTTGATGGAGGCCCCTCTGAGCTCTCCTATAGCCCCTGTGCTGGACAAGGACAAGTCACTTGGTCAGGGTTGTAGGGAGTGCTCTGTGTTCTGTGGTCCTTGGACCAGCTGTACCGGCATCATTTGGAAGCCAGGGAGAAATGCGGCATCTCAGGACCCAGAACAGCTGAATCAGATTCTGCATTTCTACAAGCAGGCGCTCCACGCGCACACAGCAGTTTCAGAGGCTCTGCTGGGTGAGTGGAGACCTGCTCAGACTGTGGCTGCCCACTTAGATGACTGGGGCTCAGAGGATGACAAGGACAAGTCCTCTCAGGTACTCTTAACTTTCATCACTTTATTTTCCCCCTTATTCCGATCTGTAATTATTGTGTTTATTTATTTACTTGCTTATTGCTTTGTCTCCTCCAGAATGTGAATTTTATGGGGCAGCAAAGATACTGCCCTATTTAATGCTGGATCCTTAGTGCCCTTGGACTCACTGGAAAAGACCCTGATGCTGGGAGGGATTGAGGGCAGGAGGAGAAGGGGACGACAGAGGATGAGAAGGTTGGATGGCATCACTGACTCGATGGACATGAGTCTGAGTAAGCTCCGGGAGTTGGTGATGGACAGGGAGGCCTGGCGTGCTGCAGTCCATGGGGTCACAAAGCGTTGGACATGACTGAGCGACTGAACTGAATTGAACTAGTGCCCTTGGGAGAGCCCCGCACAGGGCAGATGCACAAAAATTATTAGCGGGTTGGCTAGTTGGTTGGTTGAATGAATGATTATGGAGAGTGAGGACTAGAGAAGAAAGAGGTGGATTGGCTGATGTTCCCTAAAGCATGTCTCGTTGACTACACTTACCTGTGAACTGTTTGTCACTATTTGTTGCAAAGTTCCATTAGTAGAAATGTGTGACATTAACAGGTTGATTGGAAGGGATGTAGACCTGTCAGAAGGATCCTTCAATCACCCAGTGCTGTGTGCTTGTTATGTTGGTTTTAGCAGGGAAACCCTTGGTAAGTGAAGTCTGATGTAGAAAACCAACCTTGATGACCCACGTAACTGGGTGTTCAGTGCCCTGGGGTTCCAGATCAGGGGACGTGGGCAAACCCAGCTGCCACCTGGCCCCCCAGCAGGTACCCTGCATGGTTGCAGGGTCCTGCTTCTCAGGCTTTGCTGGGGGCTGGTCTGGACACACCCTTGCCTCAAGCCTTGTTCTGATCCTTGCCTTCTTTGGGACACAGCCCAAAGTTCTCCTGCTCCTCTCCTTCATCTTTTAAAAATATATTTAAAAAATATTTTATTTGACTTTGCTGGTCTTAGCTGTAGCCCTTCTCTTTGTTGTGGGACCTTTTTAGTTGTGACATGTGGGATCTTTAGTTGTGGTGTGCGAAATCTTAGTTGTGGCATGTGGGATCTAATTTCCTGACCAGGGATGGAACTCAGGCCCCCTGCATTGGGAGTGTGGAGTCTTAGCCTCTAGACCATCAGGGAAGTCCCACCCCTCCCCTTTCATGATGGGGCTCTATGGTCAGGGATCTGCCAAAACCAATCCCACTCTCCCAATGGAGGGGGCCACAGAGTGAAACAGGCAGAGGAGCCTGCCCTAGCCACACAGGGTGAGCTTGGGGCTTCCCTGGTGGCTCAGTTGGTAACGAATCTGCCTGCAATGCAGGAGCCCTAAGTTCCATCCCTGGGTTGGGAAGACCCCCTGAAGGAGGGAATGGCAACCCAGTCTAGTATTCTTGCTAGAAGAATCCCATGGACAGAGGAGCCTGGAGAGCTACAGTCCATGGGGTTGCACAGAGTTGGATGCAACTGAGGGACTGAGAGTTGGATGCAAACAGGTGGCAGCAGAAGGGTCCCTAGGTCAGCAGTGAGGCTGGGAGACCAGTGCTTGCTCCCCAAGAGGAACTTCCCTGCCTGATGCTGCTCCTTGTTGCTTCTGAAAAGAACTGCTGAGTGAGAATGTGTTCAACCAGTCGGCGCTTTCCCCACCCAATCTGCAGATGAGAAAACTGCAACCAGAGAAGGGCCATGATCTGCCTTTAGCCCCCAGTGGCTGAGCTGGGCCAGCTCTTTCTTCACTTCCCTGGGCCGGCCCTGTCTTTCAGCAAAAGAAAAATATGAAGCATGGATGAGCGCTATATAGACTAGAGGTCCCCTCTGCCTCAAATTCATATGCAGAAACTTAATCCCCAGGTGATGTTAGGAGGTGGAGCCTTTTGGAGGTGACCAGGTCATGAGGGTGGAGTCCCCATGAATGAGATTAGTGCCGTTATGAAAGAGACCCCAGGGGGTCTCTTGTCCCTTGTGAGTTTGAGGAGCCGGTGGGGGGGTGTGGGCTGTGTGGGTGTGAATGATGAGAGGCAGCAGGTCCAGATGTCCTTCTGGGAGCAGGACCCTGGTGGCCTCTGCTGCCTGGGTGTGTGGAGTGGGAGGGGTTAGGTAGGGCCTAAGGTTAGAGCTAAAGGGGACAATTCAGGTGAAACAACTCTTGGAGACCCCTGGAGAAGGGTTTGGAGGCTACCCTGCTTCTGTAAGTCTCCACCAGCAGGCTGTCCTCAGAGGTTGGAGCAGGTCTCTACTGCTTTGAGCACCAGATGGAGTGGTCAGTTTGCATTTCTGAGCCATGTTGCCAGGAGAAGGAGAAGGGGGTTCCCTTCAGAACCAAGAGGTGCTGACACTGTGATGCTCACTTGGGATCGTGATGGAGGGAGTGGTGTTACCTGCCTGTGACCTCAGGCTTGAAATGGTGGGGAGTGTAGCCTGAGCCACTGAAACTGTCTCCCCTCCCTTTTTTCTCCTCTTCTCACTTTTTCTCTCTCTTTTCTGACCCTGCTCCCTGCTCCCCCCGACCCTGTTTCCTAACTAGAAACCCTGAACCCTAAGTTAATGTGGGGATAGGATGCAGCTCCCCTGAATGATAGGAAGAGCCTCCATCTGGGAATTGGACCCAGACCCTGGGTCTCTGTCTGTCGCCTACTAGGTGAGACCTTGGCCAAGTCGCCCAAGACATCTCTGGGTTTCTGTTTCCTGAAACCTGGGCTCTGTGTGCCCCGGACTCTATGCCCCTTGAAGGCAGCTGCTGTTATGCTTGGCGTCAGGACCAGGACCAGGTCCTGAGTGGATCGTCAATCTCCTGATCCACCAATGAGTGAATGAATGAATGAATGAATGAATAAGCGGCTGCCTTATGGGTCTCCTGGGGGACCACTGTGGGAACTGGCTTTGTGAACTGGTGCCGTGAGATAAGCTTACTGTCTTGGTGATGGCTGAGATCAAGGGAGGAGGCGAGGACATCTCCAGGTACCTTTTGGACGGACAAGGGGTGGGGGTGGAGCCCACAGTCAAATCTTCTCCCTCCTTCTGTGCCAGTGTCCCACGGAGGGATGGAGGCAGGGGACATAGGCAGATGCCGTCTAAGGTGCCTCAGAGTCACAATAAAGCGGGGGTGGGTAGGTGGGGTGTGGTCCTGGCTTAAAAGACATGGCTGGCTTCTCACCTGGCTCACCTAACCTCCCTGCATTAGGCTGAGCTGAGGCTCGGGGTAGTGGATGCCAGTGGCCACCTCCTGGGTCACCCAAGAGTCACCTGGCTTGTGCTGGGGCCCGCCTGGACCCACCAAAAGAGATACTAGAAGGATCTGCTGCTCACAGTCTCCCTCCCCCACGTCCTAACAGGGAGCATTTGCTCTGAGCGGAACTTTTACATGCAGGCCCCTGGGAGTGATCCATAAACTGGGTTTATTAACCAGCTGAAAGGCGAGTAGCTTGGGACCCAGGGCCCTGATGCTAGGAAGATTCAAACATCACCACGTCTGTTTATTTTTTTTAGGTTTCTGAGCGAATGTATATTCCTGCATGTTTAGAGATTGGCAGCCCTGGAAAATGAAGTTTATTTATCCACCCGATACACATCTCATAAACAGCTGCAAACGGTTTCCCCACCCCACGCGGCCGTGGCACTAGGCTCTGACCCGCGGGCCTGCGCTTAAAAGCTGGCTGCACTTCTTGAGTGCTCTGCCCCAGGCCCGGTTCCTGGTAATGCTCGTGGGAGACAGAGGCCTGAATCCTGGGACTCAGGTGGGGCTGAGACCCAGCCTCAACTGCCAGCGGGGACAGCTTCCACAGTCCTGGTCTGGCCGCCTTGAGTCCGCCGTCTTCATTCATTTGTTCCTTCTGCCAACCCATGCTGGTCTCTCCCAGGCCCTGGGCTAGATCCTGGCGGTGCCAAGCTGATCCTCTGCCTGGCCCTTGGGAGCCCCTCCCCAGTAGGTGAGAGCCTCCAGGGACCGTGTCTGGAGGGAGACAGTGACTTCCCTCTGGGGCATCCTTCAGCCCCAAGCGAGGCTGCCTATCTCTTCCGTTCCTCCGGCAGTGACAGCTGTCCCTCGTCCACCCAGCTCCGTTCCCATCTGTGCTGGGGGAAACGAGCTTAAGGACGTTTCCGGAAACCAGGCGAGGTCAGCACGCTCAAGTGTTTGGAAGTCATCCTAGAGAGTGAGTGCTGAGGCCAGCTCTCTCCGCAGACGCGACTGCGTCTGGGGACTGCTCTGGGTGTGCACGTGTTCTAATTGATTAAATGTGGAGGTACTAAAAAATGGTGTGAGATTCCTGGACTGCTGATGGAATGTGTCAGCCCTTTCCTACTTTGCATTTTAGTTTAGGCCAACGTGATAGTAACAAATGTGCAAGGGGAGGGTAATCAGACAATGCTCTGTGTGTCCTGTAGACCCCCCCCTCCAAAAGACTTATGGCCCCTGGAAGGCTAACTTGGCTAGGGTGTATGGATGTTATTGTTTTTCTTTCTAGGAAGAACAGTTCATGTTTACAAGATGGATTATTATCAGACTGGATAGAAAGGCAGTGCAATTTCTTGCTTGAAAATTACTCTTCTTCTGAACCTTCTGAGCCACTGAATGAGCATCTTGCTTTATCTTCATTTCTCCCTTGAGTTTTTGACCCACATCTCCTAATAGGAAGGCTCGTTTCCAGCCAGCTGAGCAGTGGGACTTCCAGGGTGAAATTAGCCTTTCCAGTTTCTCTTTAATTGGCCCAGCCTTCGGAAGGGTGCAGCCACCTGAGAGATGGCCTTTCAGAAAAGGTGGGGCTTGAAGAGCGACCAGGATGCCTATTTGGAGAAGGGAGAGGACATCACAGGCAAGGGGGCAGCCTGAGTAGAGGGAGGGGTGAAGCTGACCACAGGATGGGGGAGGGATGGTCAGGAAGGCAGGACGGAAGGAGGTGCGGTTTCCAGGCTCCTGCCACACACGCACCAGCTGGCCACATCCGTGGCCACGGTCACCCAGAGTGTCTGAGATGTTACTCGTGCATGCCAACTGCTACTGTTTTCTTTGGTTTGTATTTTTATTTACTTATTTTATTTTTGGCTGCATTGGGTCTTAGTTGAGGCATGCAGGATCTTCGTTGTGGCGTGTGAGCTTGTCTCTAGTTGAGGTGCGTGGGCTTAGTTTGTCCCACGGCTTGTGGGATCTGAGTTCTTTGACCAGGGATCAAACCTGTGTCCCCTGCACAGGCAGACAGATTCTTAACCACTGGACCACCAGGGAAGTCCCCCAACTGTTACTGTTGATTAAGCAGAGACCAGAGGTCAGGCTCTGTGCCTGGTAAATTTCTGGCATTACCTTGTGTTTGGGGTTGAACTATGTCCCTTGCAAAATACTTGCAGAAATCCTAGCCCCAGTATCTAAAGGGACCTATGAATGGTATGGGACCTAATTTCAAAATAAGGATCTTTACAGATGGGATTGGCTTGAGGTCATTTGGGTAAGACCCTCATTCAGGATGACTGGTGTCCCTATCAGAAGAAGGAAATCTGGACGCAGACACACGGGGAGAGGCCACGTGATGACAGAGGCAGAGACTAGAGCGACACAGCTGCAACCCAAGGAAGCCAAGGACTGCTGGTCACCACTGGAAGCTAGGACAAGAGAGAAAGGATTCTCCCCTAAGGTTTCAGCGGGAGCATGGCTCACTGAAATGGTTGGATGGCATCACCGATTCAATGGACGTGAGTTTGAGCAAACTCCAGGAGATAGTGAAGGACAGGGAAGCCTGGCGTGCTGCAGTCCATGGGGTCACAAAGAGTCAGACATGACTTAGTGACTGAACAACAAGTAGGAAATGAATGTGCCTTGTTTCACCCTAAAGCATCACTACCCCATCTGCGGTAGGCAGAATATGCCTCCCTCCTCCCCGCCCCAAAGACATTTGTTCTCTAATCCCTGCTGCTAAGTCACTTCAGTCGTGTCCGACTCTGTGTGAATCCCTAGAACCTGGTAATAGGACTTTGTAGATGGAATTAAAATTTTGGACATAAAAATAAGGTGACCTGGGTAGACCCAGTCTAATTACATGAGCCCTTAACAGCAGAGACTTTGTCTTGAACAGAAGAGATGCAGGAGAGGGAGAAGTCAGAGGTTTACTTGCTGTGTTGTTGCTGACTTTGCCAATGGAAGAAGGATGAGGAGAGAGACTCCTGGTGATTGGCCAGCCAGGAAACAGGACCTGGATCCATGAGGAACCAAATCTGCCAACAACCTAGATGAATGTGCAAGCAGATTCTCCCTCACAGAGTCTCCAGAAAGGAGCGAAACTCTGCCAACACCTTGAGTCCAGCTGAGCCCACTGGACTCGAACCACAGAACCATGGCATACTAAATTTGCATTGTTTCAAGCCACTAGGTTTGTGGCAATTTGCTATAGCAGCATGCGTGCATGCGTGCGTGCTAAGTCTCTTCGGTTGTATCTGACTCTTTTCTACCCTGTGGACTGTAGCCCGCCAGGATCTTGTGTCCATGGGATTCTCCAGGCAAGAATACTGGAGTGGATTGCCATTTCCTCATCCAGGGGAACTTCCTGACCCAGGGATTGAACCTGCAGTTCCTGTGTCTCCTGCATTGACAGGTGGATTCTTTACCCCATGATCTCTGGGTCTTATGTGGGGATGGTACCCACAGCAGATGGCTGACACTGATGAGCTCATAATGAATCGCTGGAAATTCAGCAGGCCTGAGCAGGAAAATCAGCTCTGAGAAACAGAGCCAGGTAAAGTAGCAGGGGCCAGCACTAAACAGCAGCCAGAAAAATGGCCCAGGTGTGTGGGGATATATTCTTGGCGGAGGGTCTGTCCGCTTCCATCTTGGACAGAATTACATTTTGCCCATCAGCTCATCCCCGTAGGATGGCACAGATCAGGTGAGGAGGCACAGGGGCTCAGAGGCCTGTTCTGTCATCACAGGCTTTGTGACTTGTCCACCATGGCAAGCCTCTGCCCCTGGCACTGACCATAGCCACACATTTTACATACACGCTTGATGACAAAGCATCATGTCCTTTCCAACAATGCAGTCAATACCATAGTTACTATTTCATTCAAGAGGAGGCATGCTTGTTTTTTTAAAATATTTATTTATTTATTTATTTGGATACACTGGGTCTAAGTTGTGGCATGTGGGGTCTAGTTGCCTGACCAAAGATCGAACCTGGACTCCTGCATTGGGAGCTTGGAGTCTCAGTCACTGGACCATCCTGGAAGCATGGGTTTATAATAGATTATCTTTATCACTGAATATTCAAATAGCACTGTCAATACACAAATTCATCAGAAGGAGAAGGCAATTAGTTCCCAATGACTTCTGGAAAGAAGGTCCATCTCTCTTGGACTTCCCCAGCCAGGCAACTTGTGGGAGTGCCTTCTACCCAGTGTAGGGTTGCCGTATAAAATATAAACCATTCACCTCAATCTGAATTTCAGATAAACAATGAATACTTTTTTCATGTAAGTACATTCCATGCGTTATTTGTTCATGCAATATTAGGGAGTACAAAGAAGTATTCATTGTTTATCTGAAATCCCAATTTAACTGAGTGTCTTGTAATTTATTAAATAGCTAAATTTGGCACCCCAACCCAGTGGTGTTCTGAAGTGATGCCTTGTCTTGTTTGGAGGAGGCTAACAAATGTCTTGATTCCTGTTTTGGAGCACACAGAGGACTTTTTACAATGGGTCTTTTCCTTGTCCCTAGAGGATGGGACAAAATGATGCCTCAGTTGGATAAAACGAAGAATCTGCTGGTCGTCATGATGAGCCCACACTGGGATGAATTTCTGTGTGATAGTGAGAAGATCTGTAGAAGAAAGTGAGCGATACTCTGCCCTAGACGGCTTGAGCTGCTGTTGGAGTCAAGACTATTAGAGGTGAAACTTGAACTTGGTGACATTCAATGTTCATTACCTATAAATAAGGACACAAGAGGCTCAGGGAGGTGGAGTAACTTGCCCATGGTTTCACAGCAAAGAGAAATAGCAGGAAACAAAGCCAGGGTTAGGGCTTCAAAGAGATAGGTCTTAATGTCTCTTCATTCAGGTTGGAAATAATACTAGCTAACATGGACTGATTATTTGCCATGAACCAAGCACTTTACCTGAAGCCTCACATTCAATCTGTACAAAAACTCTTCTAAGCAGGTGTTAGTATTATCTCTGTCTACAGAGGAGGATGTAGAAAGAGGATGCAGATGATAAGCCTATGGTTGGCAGAGCTGGACTCCAGGACCCATGTCCCCAGCACTCCAGGACAGCAGAGGGTACAGTCTGCAGGCCCACTGGCTAACTGAAATAGGGGCCGGTCCAAAAACAGAGACAGCTGTCATTATCTGAATGGGATGGCCAACTTCTCTGGGAGGTTCAGAAGAATTGGCCCCACTGGCTTGCATTTCCATCCATTGGCTAAAGCTGCTGCCCCTCCCCGGGACCTGCATGGAGCCCTGGATCTTACGTGGCCCCTACCAGCTGCTCAGGCTGCTGGCAGCATAAGCCACAAGCGCTTGCTCCAAACCCAGGCTCCCTCCCTCATGACTGTATGACTTGGCAAGCTCTTCATGTTTCCACAGCCTGATCTGTAACATGAGGGTCAGAGTGGTACCTGACCTGTATGGGATAACCTGTAAGGCCACGATCATATTTGCTTGGAACAGAGTAAGTTCCCGGTAAATGTCAGTCTGTGCTAAGAGCGCAGGGTCATGGTTTTTGCAAATAGGGAGCCACCAAGGCGCTGAGTTTTGAAAGAGCAGGGCGGTGGTCCCCACCTCCTGGGAGAAAACAGACTTGAGGCTGAAGCTGCCCCAGAATCCTAAGGGACTGGGGATCCAGGGCAGCTGTCCTGATGCAGGAGAAAAACAAACCCCCAAAGAGGGGTGCATTGTAAGGTTTTCCAAAGACAGTTCAGATCTGGGACAGACTGGCTTTGTTGGGAGGGGAGCTGGGAACTCCCACACTTTAGGGTGGCAGTCCAGGTGGGCGCTGTGGCTGGAAACCCAAACAGCGGGGCGGGAGGTTGAAGCTGAGCTGTAAGGATCAAGGTGCGGAGGCGCTTCTCAGACTTGATCCAGGTGGAGAGATGCGGCCACAAGCTGGAAATGTGGGGCCAGGCCCCGCTGGGGACAGAGGAAGCCGGATGGAGGGGACACGCCAGCCCAGACCCCAAGGGAGGCTGCCCCCTGCCCTTGCAGAATGCCGGACCCTCAGGTGTCAGGGTAAGACATTCTGTCCCAGCGGGATTCCTGCTGCAGACACAGCTCGACATGAATCGCTCGTCAACTGCACAGCCGGAAGGGCTTCAGGGTGAGGCCGGGCGCAGGCCGGATTGCCGCGCTTCCGGAGCACCCCCTCATTTATCCTGGGGCGCTGCCCGCCTACCCATCTACCCTGTCTGTGAGCTCCCGGGACGCGCGTGGCCACACGGGGGCGCCGGCGGCTGCCGCGCGCCTCACAGCGCAGAGTCCGGAGAACAAAGGGAGCCCCTGGAACCTCGGCCTCCCGCACCTGGACCCACCTGCTCCCCGGGCCCGCGGGCCCCGCGCCGCACCGGCCTCCGGCTCCCGCGAGGGAGTTCACTTTTGCTCAGCTCTGCTCTTAGAAACCTGTTACAGAAATCGCTTGCCCCTTGATGGACTTTCTTCCGTCTGGGGACAAAATACGAGCGCGCTGGGACGCTGAAAGTGTTACTGGGTTTGTGGTTTTACGATGAGTCCTGCTCTGGATTCCCCCGCCCGTCTCCTTCCCTAGTTCAGCAGGATCCTGGCCGCATCACTCTTCTCCACTTGGGTTTATTAAAGTGAACTTTTCACTTTTGGACAAAGTAGACACACCCTTGGGAAATAGGGTAACAAACGAAGGGCAAACATCAAGGGGAAAGAGGAAGGCACTATGGAAATCAGGTCTTGCCAGGAAAGGTAACTTCCACTGCAATAACTTCTAAATTTACTTCAGGAGCTAGGTACAAACTCTATGTAAATATTCCCAGACGCCCTAATTAGGAAGCCCCCCAAAGAGGCTGTCACAAATCACCATCAATTGCCTAGTATCTCCTGAGGACACGTAGGCACAAAGCAGCTCATGAGCTGTCCACGACTAGCCAGCAAGTATGCCCGGCCCTAGACCACGAGAGGGGAGAGGCAGGCTGGGTTTTTCTGAGCAATACGATTTGTGCATGTGTGTGCTTGCTGAGTCACTCAGTCATGTCCAGCTCTTGGCGATCCTATGGATTGTAGCCTGCAAAGCTCCTCTGCCCATGGGATTTTCCAAAAATACTGGAGGGGGTTGCCATTTCTTCCTCCAGAGGATCTTCCCCACTCAGGGTTTAAACACCAGTCTCCTTCCTCTTCTGCGTTGGCCGGCAGATTCTTCACCACTGAACCACGTGGGAAGTCCTGTTATGATTTAGGGGTCCCCAGTGAACTCTCCTATTTCTGCATTGTTGTCCAAGGTCAAATTCCACAGGGCTTTCTCCTTGGGCACTGCCATCTTGGTTCAGCTGGCCTTTCTCCCTCTGGTTCACGGCTCTGGACACACAGCTGTGAATTCCTGGGGGTTTGGGGGAGCCTCAGTCCTCACAGGGAGGGACTTAGAGCTTGCAGAAACCCGCACTGGGACTGCTTCAAGTGGGTCCCGGAATGAGGCGGTGATGCTGCAGGCCCTTTCCATCCAGCCAACGGTAATACTGTATCTGTGATCAAAGACCATCCTGGCTATCTCTGACACTCTTCCATTCTGAAGAGAACCTGTCCCTAAACCCTGCTGGCAACACAAGACGATGGAATGCATGTGGGAGCTGGGGGGAGAAGGGCAAAAGCAGCCCCTGGGGACACCCTTGGTTGAGAAGATTTTCTTGGAAGAGGAAGGGGAAGGCAGGGGCCTCTCCAGTGAAGTCCATCCTGTACAGCATTCTGCCATGGTGACAATTTCCTCTAAATTCTCCACCGTCCAATGTGACACGTGTGGCTATCGAGTACTTGAAACAGGGCTGGTGCTATCAAAGAGCTGAACTTGAGGTCTTATTCAATTTTAACTTGAAATGATCACATTGGCTAGGAGCTACCGTATGGGACAGTACAGCTCTAGGCAGCGATGGGGAGGGGTCTGAAAGAGGCAGGAAGACCTCATGCTTGATCTTATCCTCATTTGCCCTACACCAGCTAAAGCCACCTGTATGCTTTCTCTCCAGTCCGTTGGGAGGCATTGTTGTGGTGGAGGTGGTGGTTGAATGTGGGATGGGAGTGAAGGGAGAGAATGGAGTCTTGCAGCCAAGCAATGGTGGGTGGTGGTTTACCAGCTAGCTAAGTCGTGTCTGACGCTATGCAACCTCATGGGCTATAACCCACTAGGCTCCTCTATCCATGGGATTTCCCAGGCAAGAATACTGGAGTGGGTTGCCATTTCCTCCTCCAGGGGCTCTTCCTGACCCAGAGATCCAACCTGTATCTCCTGCATTGCAGGCGGATTCTTTACCGACTGAGCCAAATGCAGCCAAGCAATGGTGTGCGGTATGTGGTATGTTGGCCTTAAGCAGCTATGGACCAGGGCTTAGAGGACTTTTCTGGGAGATACCATCACGAGTAGATAGGGGTGAAAAGTAGGGTTCAAAATACTTCAGAGTGGATGTAGGCTTTCTATAACCAGTTCGCTCTTCAGTGATAAGTAAATGACAAGTTTCTCTGTTTCTCTAGAGGCAAGGAATGTTCAGAGCTGGGAGGGGGTGGAGATCATAAACAAATTTGTCTTTTCTGCTTGAAAGGTGAAACCTCAATTATGCAGAAGTGGGTGATGCCAAGGATAGTGGTGGGGGCGGGGGAGGGGCAAGGTGCACATTCAGTGACTTTGCCAGAATCACACACTTAGTCCTTGACAATGTCAGGATAAAAACCCACGTCTTGCTCTGGTGGCCGCTGAAATGAATCCTAGCCTGATGGAGAGACCAGATTTCTGGGTTTCTCAGCCATCAGCCGGCGTGGTGGCCCTGAGTCCATCGCTTCCCCTTTCGGCATCCTGATATCCTCCCCTGTAAAATTCAGGAGTCAGCGTGATGGTAATTTTTTTTTTTTTTTTCTTTTCTTTTTCACTGCACCAAAAAGGCAGCATGTAGGATCCTAATTCTTTGACCAGGGATCAAACACGTGCCCCCTGCATTGGAAGGCAGATTCTTAACCACTGGACTGCCAGGGTTTAATATACACTGCCTCATCTTTGGACACTGTCTTCCTAGAAAGACCTAGCCATATCCCTCAAGCCATTTGGGAATCTAGTAAACCATTGGAGCAAGGCATAGTGCCAGTTTTTATTAGATGCTTCTCCCATTTTCAAAGATGCTCTTTTTAAAGCTGTTCTCCAGTGTTAAAAGTGTTTTCTGCTCAGCCTCGACCTCCCTGCCACTCCCAGGGACTGCTTCTGGGCCTTGGGTACCGATGAGTGTTGTGATGCTTTCCAGTTGGATGGCCATTTGTATGACTCAGCCATTTCATCTCGGGCTGGGCCTTGGGTAGACACCACCAGGCCTTTCAGCTGGGGCAGAGGTTGTTGTTGTTGTTCAGTCGCTCAGTTGTGTCCGACTCTTTGCGCCCTCACAGACTGCAGCATGTCAGGCTTCCCTGTCCTTTACTATCTTCTGGAGCTTGCTCGGACTCATGTCCATTGAGTCAGTGATGCCATCCAACCATCTCATCCTCTAGGGTCCCCTTCTCCTCCTGCCTTCACTCTTTCTCAGCATCAGGGTCTTTTCCAGTGAGTTGGCTCTTTGCAACTGCTGCTGCTGCTAAGTCACTTCAGTCATGTCCTACTCTGTGCGACCCCATAGACGGCAGCCAACCAGGCTTCCCGTCCCTGGGATTCTCCAGGCAAGAATACTGGAGTGGGTTGCCATTTCCTTCTCCAATGCATGAAAGTGAAAAGTGAAAGTGAAGTCGCTCAGTCATGTCCGACTCTTCGCGACCCCATGGACTGCAGCCTACCAGCCTACCAGGTTCCTCCGTCCATAGAATTCTCCAGGCAAGAGTACTGGAGTGGGGTGCCATTGCCTTCTCCGTCTTTGCAGCAGGTGGCCAAAATATTGGAGCTTCAGCATCAGTCCTTCTAGTGTGGCAGAGGTGGGTTGGGGAATCCAGCAAGGTGGCTCCAGACTCTTTGAAATCCAGGTTTTCATATTATTATTTCATAATAATATCCATGTAGTGCTAGTGGGTTCTCAGCTCTTCACTTAATCACTTCACTTTTCCAGTAGTCTCAGGAGGTGGGAATAATAATTAACAGCTAATGATAATCATTGCAAACACACTGCATTTCTCACGTACCAAGACTTTCTCCAGAACCATGGGCATCTGGATAAAAAGGTCTAAATGCTTGTCACACCTTAACTCAGTGAATGCTTTGCATGACCCTATTCAATTACTACAAGATAGTGCTGCCAGTGCAAGAGACATAGGAGACACGGGTTCAATCTCTGGGTTGGGAGGATCCCCTGGAGGAGGGTAAGGCAACCCACTTCAGTATTCTTGCCTGGAGAATCCCATGAACAGAGGAGCCTAGGCTACAGTCCCTAGGGTGACAAAGAGTCGGACATGACTGAAGCAACTTATCACACACATACACACAGACACAGACACACACACCATTGTTTTCCAAATTTTATAGCTGAGAACCTGAAAGACTCAGATAACTTAAGTTTTTCTCCAGGGAAGTCTTGGCTTGGAAATTCAAGCCCTGTTCTAAGTTTAGAATCATTGATGATGATCAGTACTGGGACTCATGATTCTGTTTAAATGTCATAAGCTCCCTGAGGACGGGTCCTGTCTCTCCGATCCTCCCACCCATTCTGATCAGCACATCCTAGGATTAACAACTCTTAACCATAGTCTTTGGACTATTGTAGATTTCTCCTTTGGAAAGCTTCTTTTATGCTACAGACATTCTTGAGATGTAGCTTAAAGAATGAAATTCAAAGTTTTGCAAGGTGCTCAGAATCACAGTAAAAGGGCTCATTAGCACTTAAATGTCAGTAGCCTTTTTATTCCTCCAGCTTTTCCATCGGGTGAAGGACCAGCCACCCATTAGAAAACAAATTATTAAAAGAGAAATTATAAATCTTTAAAAGAGAGAGGCCCATGGCAGCCGGGGTCCCCCCACCCCGCTGTCTTCTTCCCGGAACCAATGGGTGAGCAGCAGTTTGTTCCTTGAAACTTCTGGGGCATCAGAGTTCTGGTGTCCTCATTTTCCTTCCTTCCATTGACATATCATTACTAGAGTGAAAAAAGAAGGACGTCTCGAGGGCTTTTGAAAAAAAAAAAAAAATGGGTGACTACTCAAGACATTTTGTAAAGGGGGGAAAATTGCTAGGAAAAGGGACCTCGGTGGGGGGTGAAGGGGCTGTGAATGTGCCCTTGTCTGGAGGCTCTTTCAGCTGAAACCTGGTGCAGGCGTTCGTGGTTCAGTTCAAACTGTCACCTTTAGTTCTCGCTGGCTTTTCTGCCCTCGGCCCTGAACCTCAACAGATTGGGGCTTATTTACCTATTCACACTCGGCCGTGGAAGCTCATTAATAAGCTTATTAGCTACACCATTCACGGGAGGCCATTGACAAAAGGGGTTCCAGCCACTTGAAGAGGGAAGAGAAAAAAACTGTAAAGAGATTATTTTCTCATTCAGAAGCCTCACTGGTGTGAAAGCTTTCCTAGACCCTCTGAGGTCACTTGAAGCCTAAATATGATGACAGGATTGGTTTTTTTTTTTTTTTTTAATTCCAAACATGGTTTTGCTTTTCTCTAAACCAAAGAGTTTGCTGTTGTGGGCTTGCGGGCTTCAGTCACTTAAAAACGGACACTCTTAAGGGAATAAGGGGTTTTTGATGGATGGGTGTCTTTTTATTCCTATAAAGAATAAATTCTGCAGACTGCATCTGGACACTGAAGTAGGTGTTCTTATTTGTCATTATCAGCGGAAGGCTTCCTTTTCATTCAGGGTACACAGAGCCACTGATGAACGATGGGTAGGGATGGCAGCTTCCTGCACCAGTAATTTATGTGAGAACGTGTTAACAGCATTTTCAATGGCTGATGGATTCCTTGCAGGATGGGAAAGGAATCTGTCCTGAGAGACTTGAGTTCCCCATTGGTGGGGAATATAAAGTTGTAAGTGCCAGCCTCCAAGCAGGCAGACATTCAGCCTGGTCTGAGACATTGAAAAGCACTGATGTGGTCAGAACAACTCGGGTGCGGTAGATGGCTGAGGTCACCTGGCTAAGGTGTCTAAGTGAATTAAATGATTCTGGGACTGATCCAGGTTAAAAGACTTGACCAAAAACCATAGCCTGCCCCTAAGCATGGGAACTGATTATTTTATTTTGCTTGAGACTCAGACTATTACTTTTGCTGTCACATTTCCAGAACAGAATTTTAGAGCCATTTGCCTGAAGCATTTCAATGGATCTGTACTCCTCGTGTTTCGGTAATTTTACATAAAAGTTCTGAGAGGTATTGTGAAGAAGAATGATTTTCTAATGATGTGGCACCATGAAAAAATATTTTCGTAAATGTTGTGAAGTGTGCAGTGTCAATGACCCATAAGCAGCTGCCTTTCTAAATGCAGGAGAAGTCGATTTCCCAGGTCAATTTGGTACTGCTGTGCCATCCATCTTTAGGACTCCAAAGCACTTCTGGGTTTAATGACCTTTTCTAAGGAAAAATAATTAAGGTTTTTATCTATATTGTATTGGACTTAAGGCACCACTTCTTGGGAGCTGGATGAGTAGGGAAGGAGAGCAAGTATGTTAAAGAATAAATTATCCTGTAGACACAGCCTAGTGGAAAAAGTAAATGGAAGATATAAACTTTAACCAGTTACAGCTTGGCATTTAGTTGAAGAATCTTAAGATTCAGAAAGGAATTGATTTGCTCAAGGTCATACAGCTATTTATAGCAGAGTTGAGTCCTTAGAATCTTCCTTATTTATTAATCCAAATTTTTTCCCCCTCAGTTTTGAATTTTTCCTTAAGAGAGCCAGATTCAAAGTCAGGCTCAGATGCTGCCATTACCCAGCTGGTTAACCCTGGACAAATAACATCTCTCATCCTGTTTCCTTAGCAGAAACTGGGAATATTACTCTGCAGGGTGGCTGTGCGGTTGAAAAAGAAGACTCTATTCCGTGTGCCCTGCCTAAAGCAGAACCTCCGTAAATACTCGCTTCTTTGCTCATCGTTATCGTTTTGATGGACAGGCAGGCATGCCCCAGGTTACTTTTTCTCGTCTCAAAGTTTCAGTTGCAGTCTATTTCTCCCCCGCGCGCCCCCATACCACGCAGATGCATTTTAAAGTCTCGTGGCCGGGGTGGGGGTGGGTAGAGAGCAGGCTTTCTGTCATTTGTTTTGACTTGAAACGGGACAACGTAACGTAACGTAACCACCCGGCAAACCGTGGATCAGGCGAACTGCCCAGGGAAGGAAGGGGGCGCGGGCCCCGGCCGCATCCACGGAGGATGCTGCCTGCTGCCCCTCTGCGTCCCGGTGCGGCCCCGGCCCCCTCGCCCTCCCCGCCGGGGTCTCGGGGCCGCTTGCAGGCGTCGGCAGCCGAGCCGAGTCGGGGCGGCGGGGCGCGCGGCGCTGATTGGCAGAGCGGGCGCCGCCGTCCAGGAAACGGCTCGGGTTTCAGCGGGGGCGTGACCCGCCGGGAGGGGGCGGCGGCGGCGGCGGCGGCAGCGGAGAACGCCGCGGAGAGCCGAGCGGGCGGGCAAGCAAAGGAGCGAGCGCGGCCGCCACAAAGCTCGGGCGCCGCGGGGTCTGCGCGCGGCGTAGCTGGCCCGGCGCGGCGACTCCTTTCCAGGCTGGCGGGGCCCGGGCGCCCCGAGGCCGCGGCTTTCCTCCGCGCTCCAAGCGTTCGCAAGTTGCGAGCGAAGTTTGGTGGAGGAAACGCCAAGCCCGACTCCTTTCTTCCTCCCGCTCCCCAAATCCGAGCGCAGCCCGCGGGCGTCATGCCCGCGCGCCTCCGCAGCCTGGGGTGCGCGTGAAGCCTCTGAACTTTGGCGCCGGCGAGGACCACTTTTTTTTTTTTTTTTTTTTGCGGGGAGTTGGTCGTTTGCTCCATCCCGACCCACGCTGGGCGCGGGGACAGACCCGATCGCCGGGGATCGTTGCCATTCAAGGTAATCGCCGAGTCGGGCGCCTCGGGGGAGCTTCGCGGGGCGGGACAGTGGGCGCGGTGGAAGCCCGAGACGCCCGGTGCACGGACTCCCGAACGGAGGGCTGGCACTGTGGAGGCGGCTCCCTGTGCCTCCTCTTTGGCTGCATAGGCGATGGGAAAGCTGGGTGCCTGCTGACGGCTGGCGTTTGGGAAGTTCTGCCGCTACCACCCCCATCCAGATGCTGACATCTGCCTCTGGCGCTGACACCCCCCCGCCCCCGCCCGCCTCCCTGTCAAACTCCGGCTGGCGCACTCCCGCTGGCCGGGCGGGATCCTCCGACCCCGGAGCTGGCGGGCGAGCGGCGGGGCAGCCTCGCTGGTGGCACAGCCCGGTAGGTCCCGGACTCGGAGGGGGCATCTTCGAAGGTGCCTCGTTCCGAGGCCCGGGGAGCCCCCATTCCGTCCCATCCAGGCCCGGGCCGGGGACCCTTCCCCGGGAGGGGTCCGCTGAGGTGGGGCTGGCAACACCTCTGTAGGGTAGGCGAGGGCTCGGGGCGGGGGGTGGCTCTCTGGGAAGGGGGCTGCTCCGGTTTCCCGATTGCAGTGCCCTTCGGCCTCCCTGGCCCGCAGCCGCCGTCTCGGCTGGAGGGAGCGCGGCTCGCCTGGGGCTAGGGGGCGAACTGGACCGACTTTTTCTAGTTCGCTGCCTGCTCTACCGGCAGCAGCTCGGAGATGTCGAAAGCGCAGGCGAGTTCTAACTTGCGCGCTCATTCTTTCAGCGCCGGGGCCGCGCCGGGGAGTCAGCCGAGGGCCGGGCCAGGCGCTGGCTCCGACCCTCGCGGCCACGGGGCCAGGCGCAGGGGTCCGGCCCGGGGCCGTGGAGCCTCAGACCCCCTCGCCTCCCGCTCCTTTGCAAACTCTTCTCCGGACCTTCCTTCCTCTCCCAATTCAATAAAACCACCCTTAAAGGCAAACCTTCTTTCACCCATTATGTGTTTGGTGTGAAACGCTATCAACATTTAAAACCCCATTGTCCCCTGGGTCCCAAATCCCTGTAAATCTTCCACCGGCCTCGACTCATTTTCATCTGAAAAGCCTGTTTAGTTTGAATAGAAAAGCAATCGGGCGCCCCTCTCTCTCGCCCTGGAATGTCAATTAAAATGCAGATTTCTCTGAGCTCTTTAGCGCCCCGAGAAGGGGGAGAAAATCACTATATTCCTAGCACACAAATGAAAGAACTGCGACAACTGAAACCGGGTTGGTGGTGTAGAGTTCTCCCGGAGTTGCTGCAAGTTCTCGTGGCTTGCCGGGGGTTAACGGGGAATAGAAGTGGTCCTGGGTCAGCCTGTATTTTGTCTTGAGATTTCAGTGTGTTGAGGAATTCCCACCCCCACCACATCTGATCCCTTGAGAGCCCCCTGCTCAGTTCAGGCCTGGGGGCCCTAGGGAGGCTTGGAGCCTAGAAGGTGGGTCTGTCCCCTGGGGGCCTGGGCACCCCCCCACCTTGCCTGGCACTTTTGACTGATGGGAAATCTGCCGGGAACAAAGCTCCCAAGTGCTTGGGTAGAGACTCAGTTAAGGTGGGTGCTATATTGACTTGTCTTCTTGAAGGGTGGAGGGTTTGGGAATGTACTGTAAACTGCATAGATCTGGTATAGGGACCACTCTCCAGCCAAGCCCTCTCGCTTGTCACTTTGCCTGTCTTTGGGGGCGGGTTTGTGCCGAGGTGAAAATGGACAGGGGGGTTGGGGAACGGGTGGCCAGGAAAGGCCATCCATCACTGGGAGGGTGACAACTCCCCGCGCCCAAGCGGAGAAGCGAGTTCCCTTTCAAGGGGAAAAATAAACACGCTGGGGCTTTCACTGAGGCTCAGACTCCAGGAAGGATTATGGTATTGAAGGCAGGAAGCTGGGATTGTGGCCGCCAGCGGCACGCTGGGCCTGTGTTCCCAACACTGAGCCTGGGGACCTCATTATCCCGCCCAGGAGGTCCCTCTGTACCTTTGTCCACTCAGGTGAGGAGTTGTGCAGACCTGCCACCCTCCACCTCCACTTTCCAGAGATTTGGGAAGGAAGGGGGGCGGCCGAGGAGCCTGGATCTGGAAATGGCTACATAAGTCAGTTGCTGGTGCAGGCTGATGGGGTGAAGGGATGGCTTGAGATTTCGCTGAGGTCACTCACTGTCCGCCTCTCCCTGCAAAGGAAGCTCCTTAAGGCTGGGACAGGTGGATGAGGGGGGCTGGGGAAGCAGTCTGGGGCCCACTGTCTTGCTGGGATTTTCCTGGAGTTGTGTTAGAGGCAAAAAAATTCCCATGCATTCTGGAAATGCTTTGTAAATCAGTGAGAATGTTTGTGTGTTCTCCTCCCATGTATATGTAGAAATAGATATGGAGTTATCTTTTGAGGCTCTTACCTCGAAGAGGAAAGAAAAACCGGCCAAAGAAATCCTTCAAGCAGTCTGAAAGCACGGGGTGGACGCACGCGCTCTTCTTTTGCTGTGAATCACATGGTTTCACGTGTGCTTTCTTTCGAAGAAGAGGTTTTCTTTTTTCTTCCTCTGAAAGTGGAGCAGTGTCCTCTTTTCCCCTTACCCACTCTAATCCTTAGTCAAGGCTGAAAGTTTTTTTTCTGATGTAGCTTTGGGGACGCTCAAGCAGTAGCTTTGGGGACGCTCAAGCAGTATTGAAATCCTACGTCATAATCTGAAACATGAGGTCCGAAAGCAGAAAGCGTGGGGTTTCGAGATTTGTATATTAAAGGTCTCATCTCCACCCTCAATCCTATAAAATGTGGTTCTTTCATATATAATTCACAGAATCTGTGATTGGATCAAATTCTCTGAAGCTTGTGCATTTTGGTCTTATTCTTAGAAATGGATACCGAACAAATGTAAAGTCTTGGATTATCTTAAGCTTGGAAATTTCTCTTTGCTTTTGAATTAAATGGGTGAGCAGACCCATTGAACACCCCCTGGTAACTTCTGTTCTGAAATTTTAGCCAATAAGTTAGCATATTGAAAGTTATTGGCCCAGTCACCTACCCTGAGAATAATTTACATATCATCGTCACCATCATCATCATTAATGAACACCCGTGTTATTCAAGGAGCTTGCATCTGCTCCGTTTCTCTGTCTAGTTTGAAGACCTCCACTAGGCCTGGGCTGCCATTCGTCACAGTGGAATGGGATTCAAGCTTTGAATCTCTTTTTGGATCAGCTGCTTTGAATGTATTGCAGTCTCGTTCATTCTTTGTAAGTGGCTGCTTGGTGAAAAGATTGAAATACATTTCTGCATTTGAAAATGAATCTTGACAAGTGTAAACTGGTGGGAATTTTTGGTCGCCTTCGTAGGGTTCTTTTTATTTTGCTGATCTCCCTTCCTCCCGAGGGCTCCAGGGAGGGTGGAGCAAGCCACTTAGCTCCAGCCCCCAGAAGCAGACGCCTCTGAAGCCCAGTTGGCGTGAAAGAAATTAACGAGAGGCTGGCTATGCCAGCCGGAGCATCGTTAACTTGGCTTTTGTAGTTGCCCTTGAAACTAAGGTCACGTAGCTTTGGCTTTTGGAGGGCGGGAGAGGTGACAGTGGGTAGGAGGAGAGAGTCCACTTGCCCAGCTGAAGTGGCTGCACGTATCTGGGTCCTGTAGCTACTCTTTTTATCTCTGTTTCCTAAGAGTAGGCTTTCTCAACCATCAGCCTAACACGTTTTTGTGGACTGGTCTGGTGGAAACCCCTGGGACACAGGTGCAGATGGAAGGTATTTGCAGATGATGAAAGAGAACTGGGTTGAACTAAATTGGTGTTGGGGAAGATTTCACTGACTCGCAGTGTCTCTCTCCTCTAGAGGCTGCAGCAGCAGCAGCAGCGGCAAGGCCAGCGAGCGGCCGCCGCAGCACCTTGGTTCCTGAGCCCACCGCCGGCTGAAGGCATTGCTGCAGGCAGTCCATGCTCGTAGAGGAAGGGTGCAGATGGGATTAACGTCCACATGGAGATATGGAAGAGGACAGGGGATCGGCACTGTAACCATGGTCAGCTGGGGTCGCTTCCTCTGCCTGGTTGTGGTCACCATGGCAACCTTGTCCCTGGCCCGGCCCTCCTTCAATTTAGTTGACGATACCACGGTTGAGCCGGAAGGTAAGTTATCTCGTTTCGCTCTCGGGGTACCAAGTTTGTTTGGGGATTTGTCTGGGGGAAGTGGCACTGAGGTCAAGGCCTGTTTGAGAATCAGCTGCCCCTTGCGTTGTAAAGGAGACCTCCAAGAGCGGAGCTTGTGGCTCTCTGCCCCCTGCAAGCCAGGGATTATAAGAGAAGGTTCTCAGCTGTCACACTGCGGGCCGGGTGGTGTAGTCGGTGGTTTCTTGGCGTGTGCGTTTTTCTCTGTGCCGGGTAAGGGAGGCGGCTGGCAGTTCATCCAGTGCCAGGAGAGCCGTGGCAGGCAGCTCGGAGTTAAATACCATCTACCCTTGCTTACCCGAGAGAGTTTTGCTCACAATGTAAAGGATTGCAATTTGCCGGCAAAAGGAGTCACGCAGGGAAATTGCCAACCTCTGAAATGCTGACTTTTTATTTTCATTGTCTAAGGAGAGAAAGCTTCTGAACTTCAGAGTGGAGAGGGTTGAGACATTACATTCTTTTTAGCCCTTGTAATTCATAATACTTAAGCCACACGTCACAGAGCGGCAGATTCTATTTTAGGTCAATTTGAAATGTACCTGGGCCTTTCCTGAATCTCTGAGAACTTCCAGATCTAACAGGGCGTGCGTTGGTGTTTCAGCTGTGGAAATTGTATGCAGGCAACACATTATGCCTTTTGGAACATGCAGAAAGGCATGAGGCCAGTTGTGAGCACAAAACTCACAAGGGCTGAATTTTCCCGCCAGGCAGACTTGGAACCTCTTCTCCCGGGTCCTTCCGCGATGTCGGTAGCCCAGCCTCGACTTGGTGCCGCAGGAGATCTGTCATCAGTAGGGAATATTGGTAGCTGAGTTATTTTTTGAGTGGTAATCCGAGAATAAAACGGCAGATCCTAGCACTCATCGCCACTTAATGAACCTGTTTGCTGAGAGCCCACCTGGTGCCTGCTGAGCTCGGGGGGCCTGCGTGGGCTGGGGTCGGTCAGCTGTTCTGGAAAAGACACCCTGCTCGGAAGAAGACCGCAAGCCCGTCCAGGATGAGACGGGGAGGGGAGGGCTGTGTCCCCGCCCAAGGGGGCTCCCACTGAGACCCCGAGTCATGCAAGGATAAAGGCATATCTTTTTTTTTCTAAAACGGAGGTGCTTCTTACCAAAAGCAGCTCAGCAGTTGCTAGTGGAGGCTTGTGCCCTTTTTCTTACCCAGAGGTATGGAGGTTTGTAGTAAACAGGTGTAGTGACGCTGCAGCGGCTTCCAGGTTTCCGGTAGGGAACGCGGTAGGAGTTTGTGTCTGAAGCGTTCGCAGGCTCCGGCTCCAGGGATTATGGAACTGCCTGCTGGTGACATGAGCGCCAATGTCACTTGCAGTGGGGATGCATGTTTAAAAGGCTTAACGTGAGGGAAAAGGTTCCCGGTTTCTGAAAGTCATGCCTGCACGTCTTTAATTTTGCTAATAATTAAAATGGATGTTTCTCTAATTGCCGGTTTTCCCTGGGGTGCATGGCTCAGTACACACACGGAGGCTGCTGAACGGGGGTGTTTCCTGCAGTGTGAGCCCAGGCATGGCCCAGGTTAGGAAGAAAATGTCATTTTTCATTTCGACTTTCAGGGCAGCGTGATTGGGAGTTTATTTCAACATAAAGTGTAAAATGGTCCTGGAGGACTTCTTTTTATCGTCTTTAATTATTGAAGGGAATTTAAAAATCTGTGTGCACATACTGGTAAGAAGAGGTGAGGCAGAGATGGGGAGGGGGGTGGAGGTGGACAAGGATGCAGCACCCCCGGCAGTTCTTTGTGTAGAAATGTGCATCCAACAATGTGAGTATTGTTGGAGGCTGGTCTTCCCAGCCTGGCATCTATGAATGCACTTGGGGGTTGAGGGGAGGTGCCTGAATTCCCTGAAACGGTAGGTCATATTTTGGGGTTCACAGCTCCTATGAGGTTTGTGTCCAGAGTTGTGAGAGGTTTTTTCAAACAAAGGTTTAGTGGAAGCTGTGCAAAACCCTGCAAAGAGGCGGCGGCTTTGGAAAAAGCACACAATCCCCTGAACCTCAGTCTCCTTTTCTGTCATCTGAGGGCTGGATTAGATAATCTTCAGGGTCTCTTTATTAATGTTAAATGAATACTAATATCTTCAGAAGCCTTCTGATGACCCGCCTCAAAAAGGTTGCTGGGAGATTTAAGGGCATCTGGATGCAAAACTCAGCACAGGTCCTGGTGTCTAATGAGTACCTGGGACAAGTTGTTGTCGTTCCTGGTGAGTTGGGCACGCCCATCTTCCCAGTCCCATGGGCTGGCTGTTCAGTTGCCAACACATCAGGAGACATCTAGGCTTTTGGAGATAGTTGAGAGGAAAGTTGCTCCCTGATGGAGGAGCAGCTGTGTTGGCTTTCTGTAGGGTCTGCACTTCCCCTGTCGACTGATGTGAGCCCTAAGATGAGTTCTTCCAGCGCAGGAGTTTCGCTTTGGTGTCAGAGGCTATTAGGAAGGTAATCTAATTATAGATGAGAAAGAAGAATTTTTAGCAACTGGAAACAGACTGAGTTGGGCAGCTCCAGTTTAGGCTGTGGTCCTGGAGAATTGGAGAGAGACCGACAGAGTCCCCCATCCATGTGTGTCCATCAGTCGCTGTCTGTCCTCCATGGTGTGTTTTAACTGTAGCTTTGGATAAAGTAAGTTCAGCCTTGACCTTCTATCCTACAGGGCTTTATCTTGGAAGACTTTTTGGCTTGCTAATGTGGAAGCTCAGTTTAGATAAATGTGGCCAGAGAAAAATGTGACTAAGTTCCAGGAAGGGGCCTGAGCCCTCCCTCTAGAGGATCCTTTTCCAATTGTCTCAGCTTTGTACAGTATCATCTCATTGATCATCATCCCATCCCATCCATCATCTATCATCCTGTCATGTATCAACATCATCTTATCTACCATGTGTCATGATCATATATCCCGTCACCTGTCATGTATCATTTGTCTTCTGGACACGTTCTGAAGTGGTAGCTGTAGGTTTGGGTCTACTCAACTGACTTAAGAAAATAATCTCTAGAAGATTTTAGTTGTTAATATTCCAGACTAAAAAAATGAGTATTTTCAGTTGGTCAATCATTCTTGTCGGGGACCAGCTGTGCGGGGTTTAAACTCAGTTACTGACTCAAGGCGGCCAGTCCTCAATGCCAAGTACTGTTCTGTGATTAAGGTTCTAATTATTTATAGTCAGGCTTGATTACCCTATAGCAGAGAGGACTCTTGCTTTCAAATTCTTCCTGACATTGTCACCTACTCTGGTTAATTAAGTCGTTGTTGACTTTAACGACATCTTTGTTTACACCAGCCCAGTAGGAGTTAAAATAAAAGGCCTTTTCCAACCCAAAACCTTTAATTACTTTCCCACCCTCCAGAAAGTGTGATGCTGAGAAGTAACAACCTGGGAAGAAAGTAGTTTGCTTTTTTTTTTTTGCAGTCAGTTTTGGGGCAACCTTCTGAGGTCATGCTGTCCTGAACTGATGTGAATTGGTCCAAAGTTCAATAGCAGAGAGATGGAGCAGGTGGTCTACATGGAGACCTCACCACTGTCAGAATTTTCCAGTGTGGGTTAGGTCTTTCGTTAGAAGTATTGTAAATGCCATAATATCAGCCATACGCATTTAATTGCAAGTTAAAAGGAAAGAAAAAAAAGAATATATCCGGATACCAAGAATGAATGATTTAAAATAATCTTCTGTTTTGTATTATCTGCATCTTTGTTCCTCAATATGAGTGTTAATATTTAAGAGTTGACTGTAACTTGATAGTTAGTGTAGGAACAAGGACTTACTCTTAGTAAATTAAACCAAATGCAGGCTTGTGCAGTTAAATACACAATGAAGTACACATTCTTTATTAGTATATAAAGTATTTCACAATTCATAGACAAAGAGCTGTGTTTAATATTATTTCTAGAGCAAAAATTTAGCAAGCCCAGAGAATTGGTATTTGTATACTTTCTCTACTGGTCCGCTCTCATGCAGATTTGTTTTTTTTTTTTTTAATTTTTTTTTTCTTTTTTTTTTTTTCTCATGCAGATTTGAAGTGTGTGTGTTTTGCTTTTTATTTTAACCAATTAAAGCACTGAGTGGCACTAGTGGTAAAGAACCCTCCTCCAATGCAGGAAACATGATGAGACTCCGGTTTGATCCCTCCGTTGGGAAGATCCCCAACAGCAGGGCCTGGCAACCCACTCCCATATTCTTGCCTGAAGAATCCCATGAACAGGGGAGCCTGGCGGGCTACAGTCCAGGGGGTCGCAGAGTCAGACACGACTGAAGCGATTTAGCAGGCACACACCTACTAGGTGACTAGCTCCCACTAGGCCATCACTGAAGACTTGTTGCTTTCAAGTCTTTCCCATTAAGTTGAGGGTGAGAATTCATAGAAATAGAGCAATCCCTATGAGATGTTTTCAATATCGAGCTTAATGAATAATTACATGGTTATGAAATAACTGGGGTAGTGTTTAAACAGGAAGAGTTTTGTTTAATGTTTACATTCTCAATAAAATGTGTCCAGGAGCCTTCCCGTTTGCATTCTCTTGTTTGGGTGTTTACTTATCCAGGATAATTGTTAAAAGGCTATCTCCCCCTGGCACACCCCTCCCCCCAGGGTTTGGCTTAATTGTACATTTCCATTAAAAATCCTGTCTTCTTTTAGTCTTTAAAGGAAAACATGGGAAATGGAGTTTGGGATTTTAGGTTCCATAGGAAATACAACTTGTGTGTTACTTTCTGCTGTGCTGGTTAAGATTTGTAGCAGGGTGACTTGCCTAGGTAGGCAATTCAGAAGTGATGGTTTGGAAGTTTTTCAGGCTATGCCACAAATGGTTTTCTGATCCAGTGCGTTTTATGAGGCTGTGCAAAAGACGCATGGTCTTTATTATTATTTCGTTTTTCTGGAGAGATGACTTTAGCCTTCGATTTTGCATCCTTTTTGTGCTTTTGCTGTGTCCAAGTGAGATTTAGCAATGGCTCTTGGTCCAGCTTCTGTGGCGTTGCAGGGCCTGGTGTGGTTAACTGTGTCACACCCTCCCCGTGTCCTCCTCTGACTCTGCTGTCTTTAGTAGTAGTTTCTTTAAACTGACGGCGACCGTGTTGAAGGCTGTATGTGCCGAATCATGGACCTAAAGCAAGGGTGGAATGTTTGACCTTAAGCCGAAGAGGAGAGGGGTTTCTGATCATTAAATCCACGATGAACAAACCCTGAAGAACTCAGCTCTGACTTGCTAGAGGCTCCTGAACTTGAGTTTATAAAGCTCTACGCAGCTCGTATTCCATTTTGGGGACAGTGTTTATCTTTATGGGAAGCCTGAAGGCTTTCTGGCAGCCTGAGAATCTGTACACACTGGCCACTTCCTCCTGGTCACTCAGGTAGAACTGGAGTGACCCCACTAGATTCAGTTCTGGTTTTCCTGGATCAGAGAACGCAAGGAGGTGGGGAAGGGAGGGAAGGCCGGTTCTGTAAAGAAGTCTGATTGAACAAGCTGCTAGTCTTTTCATCGTGATGGTCCCCCATGTCCTGGAGATATTTCTTTCTGAAATTAATAGAGGTCACGCTCTTCCCAAGTTTTTTTTTCTCACTCATTCTGATTGTTACCATCCCATTTTAGGGCATGATAGGAAATCCAAGATGGTAGCCACATCCGTGGTAGGTGGCGGTTGCTGGCTTTCACTGGCCTCTGTTTGTATAACTTCAAGCTTTTACCATTTATAAATTCATGCAAAAGGGTATGTAATGACCAGTTTAGACCATGGTCGTCCTTGAAGAGTGTCAAGCAAAATAGGCATGCTTTAGAGCGTCAGTAGTTTGTGTTTTAGGAACTTTGTACACTGATGGAGTTTTAAGATGTTGGGTGTGAGCTGTTGTCACTTATTCCACTTCAGAATACCATAAGTACTTACGTCCCATTCTGGACTTTTGCCATTTTCATGTGGATATTAAAAATGTCAGCTTCTTCTTGACTGTACTGAGTCAGGGAGCTAAGGTGTGGCCTACTCTTTCCTTTAACCCCTGTCCAACTAAAGCATGGTAAATTCCAAGTCGTGTCTGAATGGAATGCGCATATATAGAATGTCGAGTCGTGGTGAACATGTTTTATGAGGAGGTAAAAAAAATAGCTTATAAGGAAAATACCGATAGATTCAGAATTGAGGACAAGGGACGTATATATTTTGTGATTTATATGCAGCACTTTACTTGAAAGAAAGAGCCCAGTTCTGAGCTCTGACATTAGTACAATAAACTCTGTATAAACTGTGATGATTATTTTCTACGCGAGAACTCCTTCTAAGTTACTATGTGTGACCTCTTTTTAAAGGCCAATTTACTCTTAAGTTTTTCCATACGTGACCAGTTGTAATGTTTTAAAGATATCAAGACATTGAAAAGGCCAGCGTTGTGTGTTGAGGGGAGTGGGAGGTGGGGAGGTGCTGAAGGTGCATAGGAAGATCTTTGCAGGAGTGAGTTGAGGGTTTAAACTCTTTGAAAATCCTTAAACTTCAGATCATGAATAGATGATGAGATTGCCACAAAGGAGTGTGACTGCCTTCAAGTCGCCACCTTCCCTTGGGAACTCCCTGGTAGTCCAGTGATTAGGACACAGCCCTTTCATTGCCAAGGGCCCGGGTTCAATTCCTGGTCAGAGAACTAAGATCCTGCGTGCCACACGGGTAGCCCCTCACCCTCCAAAGAAGCCACCTCCCTCCCATCCCTCTAAGCCTCCTGACCTTGACTGACACATGTTGCCTTCTTAGCTGACCCAGGTGGGCACACAATTAATTATAGATCCTAAATATTATAAAGGTTTCTGATTGAAAATCACTCACTCACATCTGTAAAAGACCAGGAATCCTCCATATAATTAGCCTAAATTCTGCATTTGCTTTTTTTTTTTTTTTTTTTCATAGAAATGAATAAAATCATTTTAAATGGTATGTGATGTGCTTTCTGGGGACAGAAACTCTCCAAAAGAACTTGGCCTTGAGAGCTAGACAAGGCAGGTTTGACTCTCTCTATGATCTACTCATGCTGTGACCTTGGATTTGTTAGACAACCTCTCCGAGCCTCCCTTTGTTTATCAAAAAGTCTATCTGATAATAAATATCTCGTAAGGGGTACCTTAAGGATTAAATCCAAATGGATGTAAAGCCATCACTGTAGTTCCTGGCAGATACTAGGTGCTCAGTAAGTGCTTGTTTCCTCCCCGCCCTACCCAACTTCCTCCTTTAAGTAAAAACCTGAGATAGGATGTCCGGTCAATATTTTAGGGATGTTTACCCTACCGTATAGGATCACAAGTCTTCTGATGAGAGGTATTTACATTAATTAAAATAGAAAGGGAGCTCTTGGCCCTGGTTTTAGCCAACCCTTTTTATTATCTGGGGCGTTTACAAATCTGGACTTTAGAAATTGGATCCTCTTGCTGCTTGCGGTCCAAATAGTTCAGGGTTGACTTTTTTTTCCCTGTCGAAAGAAGTCATTTGCAGCTATGTAATAATAGCGGGATGTGCGCTTGACAAAGAGCAGTGTATTTTCTCAGGGAGTTCTGTGTTTGGGGGCTTCCAGATGAAGCATTGTCAAAAGGCCCTATGAAGAAGAATGGGGGGAGACCTCGCTGGCAGTCCAGCAGCTAGGACTTCATTCTTCCACTGCAAGGGGCATGGGTTCGATCTCTGGTTGGGGAACCAAGGTCCTGCTTGCTGTGTGGTTTGGCCAAAGAGAAAGAAAGAAGGATGGAGAGAGGGTTATGGGATTGGCTGGTGGGAAGGAGGGGTGTTGCATTCTCTGCCTGGGTCCTGGCCCTTGAGGGGTGTCCAAAGCATGTTAAGACGGGCTTGCCAGGTTGGTATGTGGTGACTTCCTCCAGGCAGCCTGCTGGGCCTTCCTCAGTGCACAGGTGTCTGGACTTCCAGTCTTCATGGCAGGGAGCTAGTTATGGTATCCATTGGGGGTGGAGGGGAGCTGAGTGGTTATTTGTATGTTACAGCCTGTGGGGGTTACATGACAGGACAGGTGGGGCGGGGGTACGAAGGATGAGGGTGTGAGTAGGGGTAGGCAGTGTGGGTGGGGTCATCGTCTTTTTAGCCCATTCATTCCTTGAGAGGATGATAATGCAGATGATAACAATAATTCTTATTGTTATCACATCTGTTAAGTGCCTGCTGTGTGTTGGACCTTGTGCGAGGTACCTTGACATATTATCTCTAATCTTTTTTCCCTGGTTTTATTGAGATATAATAGACAGCACTGTTTAAGATGTATAGTGTTGTGATTTGACTTATATGTATTGTGAAATGAGGACCACAGTAAGTTTAGCTAACATCCAGCATCTCATATAGACACACACAAAAAAAGAAAAAGGTTTTTTTCCCTTGTAATGAAAACACTCAGGATTTACTCTCAATAGCATTCATGTATACCGACTATATGGCAGTATTAACTGCAGTCATCATGTTTATGTTTTATCCCTGGGACTTCTTTCTCTCGTAAATGGAAATCTGTACCTTTTGACCCACTTTCCTGTAGATCCTCCTCCCCACACCGTCTCTAATCTTAATAATGCAGCGGACCCCAGCTATTCACATTCCCATTTATACGGACGAGACTCTTGACCTAGACTCTTGGAGATGAAATGATTCCTCCAAGACTCCAGAGTTAGTGAGCATGGGCCCAGGCCTTGGGGTCAGTTTATTGGTGCAGCAAGGATTCCCCAATGCATGCCTCTTTCCTGAGCAGGAGGGTCTTCTGTGGGATCTTTTGGGGGCCCGCTTATTCCTAAATCTGTCATCTGACTCTCAAACATGTAAGGACACTGCTGGTTAATGCTGTTTCTTTTCATCTGTCCACATCTATTCCCCTAAAGCTATTTGAAGAAAAGTCATGGCAGTAAAACCATTCCAGTAATTACTGCCTTGGGATTCTTCTGGAACGGCCTCTGGTGGTATGTCGCTTATCGGTAAGAAGCTAACCCTTTCTGCTGCCCAGGAGATCAGAGGGTGGCTGCTCTGAGTCCCAGTTAGTGTCCCAGGCTGAGTCACGTGGCAGGGAGTCAGGACGGGAAGGACTTTGCCCCCAACACAGCAGCTCCAGGCCATCCTGTTCTTTTTGTCCCGAGTGCGTTGGGTGGTCTGCTCTGGGACCTGCTCAGTGTTCTGTTTTGGTTCTCCGTTTGACGTTGTATTAAGCTTTTCTTGAGCATTTTCTGATTTGAGATTGGATCAAGGCCTACCTATGAGACTGCTGGTATACCCAGGGCTCCTGCAGCCTGTGGTCGTGGACATGATGCATGCTGGGCCTGCTAATGTCAGAGACCAGGAAAGCAAAAAAAAAACGTACAAAGTAAAAATAAAAGGGGGGAAAAATTCCAAGAATGAAAGGGCAGAAGCTCTAACACCTACACTTCCTGCGGCCTTGGCCAGGAAGAATGTCCTAGGGGAAAAAAAGAGGCTGAGGAGCAGAGCCCATTTTTAAAGCAAATGGAGTTCAGTTTGATGATTTTTTTTTTTTTTTTTTTAAAGTGCTCTCTGAGTGGTTTCAGCTAGACGTGGGGGTGAATCAGGGCTGGTCCAGTTAGCCATACTTTGCACCGATCACCTGCTCGGCGGATGCAGAGGACACCAGCATTCAGCAGGTGTCTCTGTGTGGGGGAGAAGTTGTATGATGCGTGGCGAGGAGGCAGCACCACAGCGTGTCCCCTCTGAACCTCGAAGCCCTGATGTAGCCCCAGCTTCCGGACCCTAGTGCTGTGACGTGGCTGTGGCGCAGCTTTCACGTTGCAGCATAATCGCTGTGGGTGCGTAGTTTTCCCCTCAATTAAGTTGAGACCCTACTGCTTCCTACTCTGTGCCAGGCTCAGTGGGGATAAGAGTGGCAAGCAAAAAAGTCTCAAGTCCTGTGGAGTGGGGGATGGGGAGATGGGCTTTTGTCAAATAATTGCAAAAAACAAGGGGCTCCTTCTGGCCATTCTGAGGTGAAGGTCCTCAGAAGTAAAAGCGTGGCATGTCTCGAAGGGGTTTGGGTAGCCCCGAGGGGACCAGTGTGCTGGAGAGAAGACTGCAGAAGGAGGCCAGGCCACGCGGGGTAGAGGCAGCCTACGTGCCATGTCAAGGATTTTTCTGGGTCCCCCAGCTGTGCAGCTTCCTGAAGCTGGTCTTTGAAGGCAGTGGGTACCCCCTTGACTCACTGGCAAACCCACCACATTGGCCCTCTAGTCAGCCCCAGCCAGACATGCCGGCCAGGTTACTCTGTGCCCAGTTTGGGTATTGTCCTGGCCTCTCTGCCCATCAGGTGAGAGGTTTTGTTGTAGTTGCTATTTAGTTGCTTAATTTTGTCCAACTCTTTGTGACCCTGTGGACCGTAGCCCACCAGGCTTCTCTGTCCATGGGATTTCCCAGGCAAGAATACTGGAGTGGATTGCCATCTTCTCCTCCAGGGGATCTTCCTGACCCAGGGATCAAACCTGCGTCTCCTGCATTGGCAGGCAGGTTCTTTACCACTGAGCCACCTATGCCCACAGTTAAAGTTATGGCGAGTGAGGAGGTCAGGGGCAGCGTGCAGTTGGCCCTTGTGTAGGTTGTTTCTTCTTTCCCCTTGTCTATCTGGAGCTGCAGTTTCTTGCTTGACCCATGTGGAAGCAGGGAGATGGCCCAGGAAGCCAGGGCCTGGACTGGGTAATGAACATGATTCTGCTCCCATCTTCGGGGCCTTGCCTGGGGACTCAGAGGTTTGAATAAGGCTCCCTCCTCATGCCCTGGAGAGGGGCGAATAGTCTCCACTTAAGAAAGGACCTGGTATGCCCTTGTTCACATCTCGGGAAGCTAAGATACTGGGGAGCCTTGCACAGCCCTTTCCAGATCAGATGGTCTTGAGGGTTTTGAAAGGGGCTCTGTTGGGAGGTGGATTTCCCCAGTGGCTCAGCGGTCAAGAATCTGCCTGCAGTGTAGGGGACGCTGGAGACTCAGGTTCAATCCCTGGGTTGGGAAGATTCCCCTGGAGGACGAAATGGTAACCCACTTACAGTATTCTTGCTGGGAAGTCCCATGGACAGAGGAGCCTTGTGGGCTACAGTCTGTGGGGTCCCAAAGAGTTGGACAGAACTGAGTGACTGAGCACTCGCTCATGGTGGGGAGGTAGAGACTCTTCAAAGTTTGTTTGTTTTCTTGAAGACTTCACCTCCATGCAGATAGGCGGCTCAGAGTTGGGGAGAAAGGTTAACCACAGTGGCGCCTATCTTAATTTGGAATTTCCTGAATGAATGTGGTTTCAGTCCTCCAGCCCAGGATCCCCCTAGAGAGACTTTTCTCCGCAAATCACCGGAGAAAAGTGATCCCTATCCCTTGTCCGGCCTCCCTGGGTCCTTCGGGGGCCCAGCCAGCTGGGCATGGGCCCCGCCCACTGCAGAGGCTCCCCGCCCCCTCTGACTTTAGGGGTACCTCTTCCACGGGTCCTTCTGATCCAGCTGCTTGCTGGAGACCCCGCGGGCTGTGAATCTGTGCTTTTGCCCAAACGCAGTTGCTTCTCTGGCCGGGCCTGAACTTGCAGGGCCAGGGCTGCCAGATCAAACCCATGCAAATGAGGAGGCCCATCTGTTTCCCAGTATCCAGCTGCTGTCCCTTCATTTGCAAATGGCTGGGATGCTGCTTGGAGAGAGAACCCGTCTGGGGATACATCTGCAGGCTCCGAACCAGTGTTGGAACTGGGGTCCTGCTGAGAGAAGAAAGGACAAGCCCTTTAAGTAAACTTGCTGAACAATACCCCCAAAAGGTCCCCAGTTACAGATGCAGGAGGCAGTCTTGCCCTCTGGGAAGAACTCTTCACTTTCCCTTCCCCCTTGCCTCCCCCTCCTCCGCCCCCATTTGTCACTGGGGTCACTTTCAAAGTATTCGTGTATTCAGAATGTACTCACTGAGGGAGGGGCTGGGGAAAATGTCACATTTGGACAGTGATCTGACCATTAAGGGACTTCCTGGTGGCTCAGATGGTAAAGAATCTGCCTGCAATGCAGGAGACTGGAGTTCAATCCCTGGGTCAGGAAGATCCCCTGGAGAAGGGAATGGCAACCCATTCCAGTATTCTTGCCTGGGAAATTCCATGGACAGAAGAGCCTGGCGGGCTACAGTCCATTGGGTCACAAAGAGTCAGACATGACTGAAGCGACTAACACTTACACTTTAAGGGACTTAGAGGGCAAATGTATCCACTTGAATTGGCACTGGTTATCCACTTTATGTTAGTAATGGGCCCTGTGAGCCACAGGTAATGCTAAGGTGGAAAGCTGACCAACCGCCCCTGAAAACTCGTTTCTGGAATGCAGTCAGATTGCTGGCTTTGGAGCTTGCTCTCTGGAATGCTGGCCAATTACCCTACTTGCTGGAACCCAGAGCCTCAGGCATTCAGGATTTTTTTGTGGCCTGCCATGGGGTTGCCATTAGTCATCCATGAGTCGAGCTGGGATCCTCTTTCTTAGGGAGTTCTGTGGGGGTTACTGTGCCCCCCACCCCATTACAAGTATCTCAGATTTGTTGGATGAATGAATAGTAAATGGTATTTTCATAAGCCACAGGCCTCTTCCTTTACGAAAGGAATCAAATGGGTGTTGTACACGGCTGTTGATAATGGTGACTCTTACAATATCCTTGAATGTTTAGGAACATTCCAGAAATCCCTGCTTCAGTAACTTATATACATATTATGTGGTAGATTTGTTCTTTTGAAAGAAAACTCTGTTTTAGAGTCAGACAAATGCAAATTGAGGTTCCCTCGTGATTTTTGTTGTTGTTCAGTCACTCAGTTGTGTCCGACTCTTTGTGACCCCATGGACTGCAGCATGCCAGGCTTCCCTGTCCTTCTCCATCTTCCAGACCTTGCTCAAACTCATGTCCATTGAGTCAGTGATGCCATCCAACCATCTCATCTTCTGTTGTCCCCTTCTCCTCCTGCCTTCAATCCCACATGATTGGAAAAATATTAATAAAATCTGCTGATCAGTCATATCAAGCTATAGCCCACAAGCGGAAGCCTGCCCCGTGTTTGAGGGTGGGCAGGGAACCTCTGCTGGGGTGGGGGACTTCTCTCAGAGGTACCCCCACTTGCCAGAGGCCTTCCCAGGCAGCCTCTGGTTTTGTCCCCATGGTGACCTTGACCCACCCCAGAGGTAGCCAGTTCTACTAAGCAGGACTCTGAGGCTCAGAAATGTGAAGGGGCTGCCCAAGTGGACTAGGTTCATCACTGCTACAGCAGGTCTCCAGCTTGTCCTGGGATCCTGGAGCTGGGCTTCTCATGAGACGGCCCTTGGACCAGGAGCATCAGCATTACCTGGGAACTTGCAAGAAATCCAGAATCTCAGACCCTACCTCAGGTCTCCTGGCCTAGGAACTTTGGAAGTGGGGCCCTGGAAGCTATGTCTGGATGGTGTTTATGCAAAGTCTTTATGCAGAGTGCCCGCCCCAAACTCTCACTTGGAATGGGTGGTGGGTGGAGACAGACTGTATTCTGTAGGAATATACTAGATGGAGAAACAAAGACCTGATGAATTGGAGATGGGAGCCATGCAGTCTGTCTTAATGGGAATCAGAAGAGTTTTCGCAGATGAGATATTTGAGCTGGGCTTTGAAGGCTGAATAGGAGTTTGCCATGCGGGGTATCGGGACTGGGATTGTAGGTAGAGGGAACAGTGCCCATATGAACAGACAAGCCTAAGCTGTGAGCAGGCGGGGAGAGGCATCTAGAGCCAGGAGCAACCAAGGCCTTAGCCTGGGTGATGTTCTTTGTGTTTTATCTTGTCAAAGTGTGGAGTGGTCTGTGCCCTCTGCCTTTTTTTTTTTTAAAGTAGAGGTAAGATTTGCTTTTCAAAAGATTACTCTAGTGGCTCATGATGAACATGGGGCCGCCCACAGATGATGAGAACTGCAGAGATCTTTCAGAGAGATGGCAGAGGCACTACAGAGATCTTCCGGAGAGACGGCAGAGGTCTGCAGCAGTGGGCCCGTGGGAGTGACATCTGCCCTTGCTTTCTTTCCAGAGCTGTAAGTCGGGGGACAGCTCTGCAGAGGCAGAGTGAATAGGGGGCGGAGCTTTGCGGATGAGAGGTGAGAGGGAGCATAGGGGCTTCAGGGCAGACGTGGGGCTTGAATTGATGTCACGTGGAGACTCTATTCAGCAAGACGCCAGCGGAGGAGGACAAGGTGGAAGGTTACCTGCCTGTTTTGGAGAGGACCTCGGTTGGCATCCAGGTAATGTGTTCCCTCAGGCAGGTGGAAATATGAGCCTACAAGCAGGGACTTGAGGGGCACTGGTGTGTGGAGGTGGGAAGCGCTGCAGAGATGGCGATCAGAAAGTAGGCAGAAGGACCGGAGGAGCCGGGGATGGAGTTCAGGGCGCATCCACGGGTATGGGGGTAGAGAAGGGGCTTCCAGAAGGGCAGGAAGGCCTCAGTGCGTGTTCCTGTTCTTGAGAACATGTGTGTACACACAGACGCACACACAGGCCGATAGAAAATAGGATGCAGCTATAGATAAATGTGCACTAAATTGTGTGTTAGGGGCTCTCTTTCTATCATCCCCACCCTTCCAAGTTGGGACAATCTGGTTTAGGGGGTGTTTCCTCCTTTCAGGGTTAGCCAACTGCAGCCAAGGAATAAGAATTTCAACGGTAAGGTCTTCCCCACAGCTGGTACCTCTGAGTTCTCTCTTGCTAAGTGCTGGCCATTGTGTGCGGAACTTTCCACGCACTGTCTCATGGTCATTCCTGGCCTGCAGGGGCAGAACGCTGAGTGATGAGGAACCCGAGGATCCTGTCCCGGGTCCCACGCTTTCTAAGTGGCAGAGCTGAGATTCAGGCCTGTTCTAAGTCTGGTCTTTTTAACATCCCAGCCCATACTCACCTTTTCTGAAGAGTCACCAGGGAGGGGACAGAAGTGAGACCTAATGCTTGGGCTCAGGGAACAGCTCCAGGAGCCAGAGGAGCATCGGATGAGGAAGGTGGCCCCCCCCCACTTTGTACAGGGAAGAGGGCTGCCTGGGGCCAAGGGCTGTCACCAGGACTTGGGGAGGAATGTGTTTTTTTGGGGGTGCAGAGGGTTCTGTTTTCAGGACCGGAGATGATGTGTGTTCATTTTACAGGTGAAGCATTAGCAAGGCCACCCTTGACCTTAAAGGGGGGTGCTGACAAGCCTTGGGCCAAGCCCCTTCGTTCCTTTATCCCTATACCTCCTCATCAGTTCCCCTCCCGCTCCCCTCGTCCCCCTTCCTGCTTGCGGTGGCACAAATACAAAACCTTCCACTGAGAAAAAGAGGGAGATTTTCCAGTGGTCTCGGTCAGTAGGCAGGGCCAGCTTTTTGATGATGTGGTTTTCCCTGGAACAGCGTGCCCGAGGAAGCCCAGGTTTTGAGAAGGGCCAGCCTCCTCCGCTATGTCTGGCAGACGTGTCTCCAGAAGGTTGGAGGCTTGGGGCCTGGACGGCTAGGTGGCTGAGCACATAGGCTCCCTGTCCGTCCGACCTGGGCTGGGGGAGCCCCTCCGACATGACATAGCGCCCGTTTCGGCTTCCTGGGCACTAGATCATCTAATGGCTTATCTCTCTGGGAAGTGGTTTTTGAAGAGAGGGCTCAGGTTTGAAGTTCTTGCTCAACCAAAGCTGCCAATATCTGGAGACCTTCTGCAGATGTTTCTGTTTTGATACTCACCTCTTGGTGGTCCAGTGGGGACCTCCGGAATGTTTTTTTGCTCTAATGTTTGATGCACATATTGTGTCTAGGAGCAAAAATATCTTTTTGTGTTGTTCTTTCTCCCTATTGGAGAGCACTATAATGAAGAGTGTAAAACATTGGATCAAGGGATGCTGACAAATTAGGGAGTGGATATTTCTACATTTTCGGTCCAAATATTAGGCGATAATGGTGACTCTTAAATGGTGATTTTCTTAAGGCACTTGGACTATTTATGCATTTATTTTCTCATAGGCAGCAACAAATATCCTTTCTTTTCAGACTCAGAGAGCTGTTTGCCCTGTTTCTCAAAGAGAGACCTAAATTATAGGAGGGGTGTGCCTAAATATATAATTTTTAATGGTTACCATATTGGAAGCATTAGCCATCATCCCGCCTGATCAGGGGGAATGCGAGCCAGGCTAGAGTTTCTGGAACAGTCAAGCTTCTGTGGCAGAGGCAGCTATTTATTAGTGGTTGTCCTGGCCCCCATGATACCCACAGGGAGAGCGTTAAGTCCTTACGTGAGTCTAGAAGACACCCCGACCACGGGCTGGGAAGAGGAGACTGCAGCCTGTTTACTTCTCCATGTTCCGGGGCTTTGCATTCCTTGAGGCCCCCATTTTTATGTTGGCAGTATTTCTTGAGGTAGAGAACTTTCATCTTTATATTGTGCAGAGTATTTGTGTCTCCCTTCCCACCCCGAAGGAACAAGTAGTACCCAGGCCTTATAAGGCCTCCGTTTGATGTCCGGATTTTGTCTTCTGCAAGCCCTTTCTTGTAAAGGCGAAGCTTCAAGGCTGTCTGAGCTGAAAACAGCCAGCTCTGCTGCTGCTCTCTGGCTGTCTGCAGGGCCCCCGTGCTAGGGAACACAAGGGTGGTCATTTCTGACTCCATGAAGGGGATCCGGGGACCTTTAGATCTTTGTGAAGCTAGCTTTGGATGCCACCTAGATGGAAACTGTGCTTTAGAAAAATGGGGGCTATGCTCTTCCAAAGTCCCTGTGTTCTAAGACACCACGGGTCACTGAAAAGTGATGCCAGGTGTCTGTCTGTCTGGACCCCATCCAGCTGGTGAAAAGCACTTTGGCAGTGCTGTGTATGTGAGGCGGTTCTGTATTCCGTTCCTATGGACAGAACGCAGGGTATTGGCCAGTTCAAACTTCTTGCCAGGACCGGGGTGTGGCCGCTGCGGGCCATCGTGAAGACCAGAGGGCGAGTCTGGAACAGACACTTGCCTGCTGTGTGCCCGTGGATTGCCACGTTACGGGGGCACGTGCAGCTCATCCCGGGTATCTCTTCTGTCAAGACAGTGGCAGCCCCACCACACGGCTGTTTGTTCCTCTTGTGCAAGGTGGCAGAAGGGAACCAAGGCTGGGTTACTATTCTCGCCCCAAACGTGGGTGTTATAGTTCCCAAGGGAGCCCCCGCCGTCCACACTCCCTTGTAGGACATCCCTTCCTCTCTCTCCCTTCCCTCCTTGTCTCACAGAGGGATCTGTTTAGGTGTTTCTGTTTCTTTCTTCCTTTCGTCCGCTTTTTCTGGAGGAATGTGTTAACGGTTTGGATGCCTCTGACTTTCTGAGATGGAGAGACCTCTTGGGGGACCCCTCCACCCGCCCCACATCCTTGAAGCAGGAGTTTCCCTTAGCTGTGATCATCCTGACCTTTGAAAAGACACCGGTCCCAAGGAAACCCCAGAAAAGGGTGCATTTGTGAAGTGACGTGGTTTGTTGTCCCTGTGGCATATGCCGTTTCTTCCTTAACAGTTTAAACCTGTCATCCATTCCGCACGAAGCGATTGGACAGGGCAAGACGCGGGTTTCCCATCTGTTCCCTGTTTGCATTTGGGCGCCATTTCAAAAACCACACGGGAAAAGTTTATAGGCAAACATTATAAAAAGTGACAGTCTGAAGTGCTGCTATGGCTGGTTTGGCAGCGTCAAGTGTTACCTGAAATAGCTCCCCGTTCCAAACGCGCTCGCTGCTTCAATTGTCTCAAGACGGCCTCCTGATGACACCGGGGAAGAATTCAGCCGGGCGAAGAATTCAGCAGCGAAGTCCCAGAAACCACAGCCTGTTCTGCCTTTTGCAAGACTTCCCCGCCCCTCCCTGGACCCTGGTCGCCTCCAGCAAGGACTCCTGTCCCCGTGTGGATTTCCTGAGAGGTAGAGCTGGTGACGTCAGCACGACGTCACACCTCTTCCCTTTGCAGTCAGCCGCCCCTCAGTTCTGAATTCCAGTAGCTCTCGTAGATCAGGGCTCTGGAGTTTCTTAGGGGCGGGAAGGAGATGGAGCTCCAGCAGGAATCACACGTTGACCATAAGCTGAGGCAGCTGTTATTCACCCTATTCACTTTTTGCCAAGCTGTACGGGTGCCCGTCTCTCTCATTTTTTCATATCAGATTACTCCATTTATTGGAAAGCAGCTGCGTGATAAGATGCCGCTGGCGCTTCTCAAGTGTTTGAAACTCATGGGGAGAAAGTTCAGATGATGCAACCTAAGACGCGCACAACTGAGCTGTCCCCGCTGGTTGTGCGCTCAGCAAGCAGGAACAAGTGCCTCTTCATCCTCCCAGAAGGTAAACTCGGCGCCTTGTTTGTCGGGCGCTTTTAGCTGCGGTGATGAAGAACCTCCAGCGCTGGTGCGAGTGTACCAGCCTTGTCGCTTCGTTGTGGATTGTCGTTTACATTACGAAAGGCGTGAAGAGACGTTTTCTGTCTATGGAAGCTTCTGGAAGAGCACTTGCTGTGTAGCAACGTGGCTTCTAGAACCTTCTCTCGTTGTGTTTTGGTGAGAACAGAGGAGGGACGTGTTGGACTATGTGCTCCCTGTGATTTCTCCCCTCCTCTGTGAAAAAGAGTAAAAAGTATGCTCCATCACCAGAAAAAAAAAAAAGCAGGAACTGGTAATATTGCCATAAAAAATATCATTTAAATCTACCAGGGGATACTCTGCCCATGTCAACCGTCCTATTTTATAGAGTAGGCGGTGTGGCTTGGTGTTGTGACATTGGAAGGTGGTCGCATCCAAAGGCAGAGGGGTTGGTAGGGTCCCGCAGATGCAGCGCATTGCTGCTCTGGGGGGATCTGGTCCATTGTCCCCTCTGAGCAAGAGGAGGGCAGTCCCACTGTGGCGGTGTCCCACGGAGCACTCCGGAGCATCTGGTGGGGAGTCACCTGGAGATGGCAGCCCCAGAAGGGAAGCCAAGCCCCGGGGGCCACGTGGGAGGGGCAGGGTGAGAACTGCCTCCACTGAGCCAGTCTGGGTCCCTGCTAATAAGTATCGGTGTTCTTGGCATCTTGGCCTGGGATGGCTTTGACACAGGACCATGCAAACGGCCACAGGAGCTATTGGGTGGCCTGGGAGGGGCTGGGTGTGTCATTCCACCCCTTCCCACTGTAGACCCCACTCGCCCGCCCTCCCTGACTCTTTAACCCCTTCTTCCCTCTTCCCCTTTCTAGTCATCCACCCATCCTCCCTAAAATGTGTCCTCATACATTATGCGGGAGTATCACAAGATTCTGCTGGGGTTCCCCAAAGATGCCCCAGACCCTCAGATGAGCTTGTTGTGAAATAATCAGCTGGGGAGGGAGGAACACACACTTTCTGAATTCCCCATGGGAGTAGTTAATGGTCTCAGACCTTGAAGGTGGATGGCCTTGTTTTATAAATGAACATCCTCACCCTATTGATGTATATTGGGGAATTATTTTACTATCCTTGAAATACTTTCCATTGATCATCTCAATGGAAAGCTGGGTGATAGTTTTCACGGAAATTAAAATCACTCTTAATAGCTCGTCACCTTATCAGGCCTTTTGAGTTAGGAGCCCATCATTAGTAACATCATTTTACATCCATGGGATGTAGCTCAGTTGGTAAAGAATCCACCTGCAATGCAGGAGACCTGGTTCAATTCCTGGGTTGGGAAGATCTGCTGGAGAAGGATAGGCTACCCACTCCCAGATTCTTAGGCTGCCCTGGTGGCTTAGCTGGTAAAGAATCCGCCTGCAATGCAGGAGACCTGGTTCAATTCCTGGGTTGGGAAGATCTGCTGGAGAAGGGATAGGCTACCCACTCCACTATTCTGGCCTGGAGAATTCCATGGACTACAGTCTATGGGATCGCAAAGAGTTGGACAGGACTGAGCGACTCACTTTCATAAATCCAGGTAGTCTCTTGATTATCCTCTGAAAAGAGTGGTGCTTGTGATCTTGGTAGTGTCTTCAGCCTTGAAGAGGGATGGTGATGGTGACTGGCCCCATAAATTATAGTTGGAAGATCAGGTTCATATTGGATGGCTTGCTGGATTATTAAAATAATATTGTGTTTGGGGGCATTCCTGAGCTTAAGCAGGAGCAGAGTGCACTTGGGACTCAGGGTGTCATCTTTTCTCATACAGGTTGTTGTTGTTCAGGCTCTAAGTCATGTCCACTCTTTGCAACCCCATGGGCTGTAGCATACCAGACTCCTCTGTCCTCCACCAGCACCCTTTCCACTAGCATCTCCTGTGTGTCCGGCCTGAATAGGATGTGGCCCTCCTCCTGCAGCAGCAGGTAGTGATGTCTTTTTGGTGATATTGGTCCAGCATCTTAGATACCCTAGGTTTCAGCAAGACTTTGTGGTTTGCCTGTTTCAGGTGAAGGAGAGGATTCTTAGTGAAAATGCTTTTCTTTGAGAAATCATAATTCTCCCTTTTGTCTGGGAGAGAGATTTTTCTGCATCATAACTGGAAGTGTCTTGCCTTTTTTTTTCTTCTTAAAAACAGAAATAAAAAACTGTCTTAGAGTCTTCCTGTGCCTCCGTGAAGTAGTTACATGGCTTTCCCTTTTCCAAGGGCCAGGGGGACAGAGCAAAATGGGCCACATGGGTCCCAGGCTCTCCTCTAAGGGAGGGAAGTGTTGCTGCTCTGTCCAGCTGTTTCCTTGCTGGGTCATCTCTTGATGACCAGTTCTGGCTCAGAGGAAAGCAAATTCCACAACATTCGTGGTGACATGCTGATCATGCAATGTTGGTCCTAATAAATAGTGATTATTTTATAACTCAGGCTGAGGCAGTGTCAATTCATTCTAACATTGTGGGTGCTGTTTCTGTAATCAGTTGTGGGAGACCCAGGACTCAGATGACATCTGATCCTGGCTTTGACCAGCTGTAAAAGGGGTGGGCCACGTGCCTTGAGAGGCTTGTCAATTGCAACGTTGTGTGGCCCTGACTTTAGGATGCAGGTCTGAGATTTGGGGCCAAACTGACTTCTTTGTTCTCCTCCTCTTCCCCTCTACCCTGCATTTCTCTTCCCATACCTTTTCTGCTCAGGATCCAGAGTTCAGTACATTTTATTAGTCATTGAATTTAGCAGCATTATGACTTAAACAGCCTCAGGAGGCCCCATTTGAGGACCTTCCAACTAAGTTCATAGCAGTATCTTTTAGGCATCATTTTGCCCTTCCCTTCTCTCTAAAGAAGCCTTCTCTGATGATCCTATACAACAGAAGCTCGCGAATTTTCTGTAAAGAGCAAGACTGTTAATATTTTAGGCTCTGCAGGTCACCAGGTCTCTGTTTCAACCACAGGCCTGTCAATTGTCATATCACAGCAGCCCCGGACATTATGTAAGCGATGAGCACGGCTGTGCACCTGTACAACTTTGTTTACAAAAACAGGCCATGGGCTGGGTTTGGCCCCAGGGGCTGTGTGGTTTGCCAACTCCTGTTCTGGAGTCCAGAGCCTGCCTCTCTGGATGTGCCCCTAACATGCTGTATTTCTTCCTCCTAACACTTGGGACCACTCCACAGACTTTATTGTTTTGTAGATTTTATATTTGTTATCTGTCACCCCTCTGTAATTAATCACCCACAAGTGCAGGGAGTATTTTTGTTTCTGTTTGCTTCTTGAGCATCCAGGATAAAAATATGTGGCCCATAGTAGGTGTTCAGTAAAATAATTTGTTGACTGCGAAAAAACAAGCATTCAAAATGTAACCTGCTTGTCAGTTGGGACTTTCGGCCCTTGTCTTGGGGTGTAAGTTTTTCCAGGTTAAATATGACTTCTGTTTTCTTCCTTTTGCTGTGATTACCCCTTTATGTTCCCATCCTGTTCAGTGTCTGGGCCCTTGCTGGTGTGGTTGCCTTGGGGGGGTGCCCCTCTGGGGAGCCCTGGCCCTCCACAGCGGGTGGTGGTCGGGGGTGGGGGGGGCATGGATTTCTAGAACCTGATGCGTGTGGCCCTCGCTTGTTCTTGGACCATGGCACTGAAACATGAAGTAACTGTATTTCAGACTTATGTGGGACCCTTGTGCAGACCACACTTAAGGACAAAACAATTGCCTTGTGATGCTGCCCAGATCCGGAGCCATCCCAGAGCTGGGAAGCTTTGTGCTTTCTGGGCCTGGGCCTCCGGGTACCATTCATAGTGCTCTCTGTGAAGGCCGAAAGCCAGCTCATGGACTCTCGTGGGTCCCAGCCGGCGGCTCTGGCTGTTCTCCTTAAAGACGCGTGGTTCCTTCTCACTCTGTTAGCAGAGGCTAGGTCCTCCCGGGCCTGTTTTGCCCTGCATGTTTGTGGACCGTGTGCATGCTCAGTCTTGTTTGACTCTTTGCGGCCCCATGGACTGTAGCCCAGCAGGCTCCTCTGTCCGTGGGATTCTCCAGGCAAGAATACTGGAGTGAGTTGCCATGTCCTCCTCCAGGGCATCTTCCCAACCCAGACACACATCTCCTGTGTGTCTCCAGCACTGCAGGTGGATTCTTTACCTCTTGAGTCACTGGGACCGTTATCCGATTTGTAACAATCATCTTCACCTTCCGTGTGCCTGCCTGGGGCAGGGGAGGGGCTCGCAAAGAACCAGAGACATCAGCCCTCCCTCTAGCATCTTGGGCATCTCCTCAGGGGACGGGACAAGTCCATCAGGAATGTGGCCCATCCCCAGGAGCTGGTGAAGAGGAGAGACCCACTTTGCTCTGGGCTGGGGTGCCTGGTGGCAGGCTCTCATCCAGGAGAGCGTGCATGATCTGGGGAGGGGCGGGTGTGAAGGATGGGGGTGTTCAGTGGGGAGGTGAGGGAGAAAGGAAAAGCTCTAAAGGAGACAAGGCAGAAGAAGGCTGAGGAGACTGGAAGCTAGGCTGTGTGGTGGGGGCTGGGGAGCAGGGAGTAGCCCAGCTCTCCAGGTGGAGTGCCAGGCCTGCAGGCCTCCGCACCTTCCTTTGGATCCATTTAAGTGCGATTTAAGATCCATTTAAGTGGGCTTCCCTGGTGGCTCAAACGGTAAAGAGTCTGCCCACAATGTGGGAGACCTGGGTTCGATTCCTGGGTTGGGAAGGTCCCCTGGAGAAGGAAATGGCACCCCACTCTAGTATTCTCGCCTGGGAGATCCCATGGACAGAGGAGCCTGGCGGGCTACAGTCCAGGGGGTCGCAAAGAGTCGGACACGACTGAGAGCCTATCACACAAGTGCGATGGGGACCGCCTCTCAGCTCCCTGGGGCGGCTTTTCTCTTTTGGGCTTTGACGTGAAGGCCTCCAGGCTTTTATCATTTTAAGGAAAACAGTTTGTCCGAGCTCGGCCAGCACAGACGTCAGTCTCCCACACCAGCAGTTTTCTGATCTGAGCCTGAGAAACTGAGGCATTTCTTTTTAAGAAGCTCAGATTTGTGATAACAGGGGACGTCAGCACACACAAATAGGGAGAGGTGTGTGTGTATGTGAGTGTGTGTACACAGCGCAGTCATGTGGAATGAAACCATTTGTGAAAACACACATTTTTACAAATTAAAAATGCCACAACGCTAGACTTCTTCGGGTGTTGGTGGTAAGCAGGCTTTGGATCAACAGTCGACTTTAAACTTGCGCAGTGTCCTTGCCAGTTGGGTTTTGGGTTTGTGTTGGATGCTGTAATGTTTGTTGGAGACTCAGTGGGGCAGCTTTCGCCGGGTGCTTCCTCTGGTTGGTTTCAGACACTCCTCTGCTCCTTGGTGAGGGCAGCTTCCTGGGGTACAAGGAGAGGCAGACAGACACCCCTGGGGCCATTTGCGAAAAGAGAAAAAAACCATGAACTGCCTCTCCTGGGAGTCAAGGGGCCTCCACTGACCTTTGTTGGACGTTCTCTCCTTTTCCTCTTTTCCCATCTGTCTCCGTCTTCTCTCTCCCGCCTTTCTGCAGAGCCACCAACCAAATACCAAATCTCCCAACCAGAAGTTTACGTGGCTGCGCCCCGGGAGTCGCTAGAGTTGCGCTGCCTGTTGCGAGATGCCGCCATGATCAGTTGGACTAAGGATGGGGTACACTTGGGGCCCAACAATAGGACAGTGCTTATTGGGGAGTATTTGCAGATAAAAGGTGCCACGCCTAGAGATTCCGGCCTCTATGCTTGTACTGCTGCTAGGAACGTAGACAGTGAGACTGTCTACTTCATGGTCAATGTCACAGGTGAGTCAGCCTGCCAGCCCTCTGCTTTCTCTTCCCCGTAGTTGTTTTTCTGGGTAAAGTGTTATCAGACCAGTGAAATCCATGGTGGGGTCTGCTAATTGGATGCTGGGCACAGAGCTTCACAGTTGGTGATTGATCTGTTTTTGAAGTTCTTCTACGGGACCTGGTATATGAGAGAGGCTGGTCATTAAAATTATGACAGGGTTCTCACGTGCAACGTTACATTTTTAAGACCGCACACTTTCCTATAAGTAAAAAACACATTTTTTTTTTAAACTCCTGTACCACTGGCATCCTTGGCATTTAGAACATAGGATTGAAATTCGGATGCCAAAGATTTCTGCTTCCTTTTGTTAAAGTTTGAGTTTCTCTCCTTGACTTTTCTTCCACGGGGCAACCAGGTCCCCTTTTGTGGCTGAGTTTAAAATTCTTTTTTCAGATTGTTAGTAAACAGTCAGAAGACCACAGGGTTAAGTTTTTCTAGGGACTAATTCCTTTCTTGAAGGAGACCCCGAGTGCTGAAAGATTGCGTTGGAAAGAATCTTCAGCTATTATACAATCAGTAAATTTGTTGGGGACTTGAATACCATTTGAAGCTTAAAATCCCTTTTCAGTATATCCCATTTTATAGCATGTTTAAATAATGTGAAAGCAGAACACGTGAAGAATCATAATATAGACCAACTGTCATCACGGAGAGAAAATTTAAGCCATTAAAACCATCTTAACTAAACACGATCTCAGACTTTTTTTTTGCCTGGGTTCCTGGGTTGTTGAATTCCCTTTCCAGGAGGACTGAGTTGTAGATGATTTCAACCTTTTGCTTTGCAAAAACACAACCATGGCTGTGTTCTTTTGAATACAGATGCCATCTCATCCGGAGATGATGAGGACGACGCAGATGGCTCGGAGGATTTTGTCAGTGAGAACAGTAACAGCAAGAGTAAGTAATTGCCGTCTCCGAAAGTCCCCGAGAGAGGAGAGCTCGGTGGGAAGTCCTGACTCGTAGCTGTCTCCCTGGCGACTCCTTGGGATGCTGTTGACTGCAGTCCCCACTTCTCCACTGTGTCTTCTCTTCCTGACTTTCAAATCTGAGAATAAAGCAGTGTTACTGTACACCCTTCTGTACTGTTTGTCCTTTCTTATTGTGTCAGTAGCCACTTTCTTTTGAAAGCACTCACGACTTCTCTTTCCTTGGTTTGCTTTTCCCCTCTGGTTCCTCGCTATCTGGAGATGTAAAGCCAGCAGAATCATACGACATCCTGTCTTCTTCCTGTCGATGTTGCTTGGCCTGACCCAGTGGCTCTCCGCCTGGGGGGGTTCTCCTTCCCCCTCCCCTGGGGACACTGGGCAATGCTTGGTTGTTTCACCGAAGGAATGGGGTGATGCTAGTGGCCTCAGAGAGCCCAGGGATGCTGCTCATAAACATCTTTTCAATACACAGGACAGCCCCGTAACAAAGAATTTCTTCTCCAGAATGTTGATAGTGTAGAGGTTGCGAAATCTTGGCCTGCTAAGATATTATTGCTTGCTGAGCAGAAATAAGGGAAGCGTGCCTTATATTGCCAGTAGAAAAGGGGGACACCAAATGCTGTTTGCATGTTTAGGGACAGTCAGAGCACTGCTTTAACTGACCCTAGGAGGCCTTTACTTGGTGAGTGAGAATATGGGCCTCCTAGAGCTGGGCAGCCTTGGTTCAAATCTTGCTCCAACACTGCTGAATTGGGCAAGTAATTTAACTTCTGTGCCTCAGTTTCTTCATCTGTAAAATGGAAATAATAACAATATCTTTGGGGGCTGTTATGAAGGTCAGTGAGTGCATATTTGTACACTGCTCAAAAAAACATTTCTGAGTGCTTATTCAATAAAAGATTAAATACAGCAAGTTGTATTTTCCAGTAACATGGCTGGAATATTTCCAAAGTGACCTTACGTCGGTCATTGGCATTCTTGGATGTTATAGTCTTAGATATTCTAGTCTTCATTTTCTCAAAAGGATATTAGTCAGTTTAGTAAATTTAAACAAGACCTAAATAATGGGACAATTAGTTATTAAAATAGATCCAGGGCTTTTTCAAGGAAGAAGAGACAATCAATGTGGTTCAGCACCTGGGATAATGTTTTGCTTCAGTGGGGAACTGGATTTGTCTGAGTCTCCTAGCAGCATAGGCAAAAAGGGAAATATTTTGGCTTATATTAGTTTTCACTGTCTGACAAGAGAAAGCTTGCAGTCTGGACCACTAGCATCATCATTACTTAAGAACTTACTAAAAATGAAGATTCTCAGGGCCCACCTGGGACCTCCTGCTGAATTAGAAACTTTGGAAGTCACTCTGATGCACAGTAAGTGTGAGAACCACTGGCTTAGGGATTCACACACACAGGTCTGCCTCCAATAGAAGTTTACTGTTAGAAGGCTTGTTGGTAAAACAGAGGGTGGCAGGGTGAGGGAAAGTGTCTTCAACTATCATTTGTACCAGCCTTTTAACGAGGTGGTTGTTCTTGTTATTGTGACTTAGTAATAACACTGGTAGATTAGAATATGTCACTCACTTCTTACTGTTGGCTTTGGCACGAGAGGCTGTGAGCCTGATGGTGATGAAAAGGGGCTGCTCAGGGCAGGCTCTGCTCTGACTGCTGGTTCAATCCGTGCCCCCAGCAACCTCTGAAGGTGGAGAGAGGAGTTGTTTGTGTTTTATTGATTGAGAATCTGTGACTCAATGAACACACAGCAGAGCTGCAATTTCAGTCGTAGGCTTGTCGCCTGTCTGATCGCCGTGCCCCTCTGTCAGTTCCCAGGGTGATGATGCAGGTGGGAGGAGGATGCTCGCATAGTTGTGGGCAGCTCTGATGTGGTACCCATGTGTGGTAGCCATTGCTATTGACTGGGACATCAGACTCAGCGAGGTTCTGTCAGCGTGCCGGAGAACTTGTCCTGGTGATCAGCCCCCTGCCTGACAGCATGTTACCCAGAATATGCAGGAAGTAACAAAATGTAACTGAAGGTATAGGTGATGTAACAAGTAGGCTGAATGAACTACTTCTCTGTCTGATCTCCCTCTCTGATGACTCTCTTTGCATCCCGAACACGAGTGCTGACTGCCCAGTGCCCAGGTAGTGGGTTGTTCCATTTAATGAATGCCAGCCCACGTTGAATGAATCGCTCTGCCCTCACCTTGCAACCAGGGTTCTTTGTAATTAGCTCTCGAATGACACCAGCTTCGCCCCGAAGTGGGTACTCTGGGGTGATTAAGGACTGGTGTTAGCTGTACCAGGGAGATACTGCTGTCGGGAACTGCCTCTGTTTGGGGCCCGTGAAACATTAGACGCGATTTAAAGTGATAGCAGTTCTTAGCTGGCTGCGTGGCCTCTGCCATCTGTTACTGTGATTAGGCTGGTGTGATTCACAGGTGCGGCCTGGGGCGGCTGAGATTAAGCAGCTGTGGCCGGCGTGGACAGAGGAATGCCACGGCCAGGGTAATTGGCAAAGCGGGGAAGGGGATGTTGCCATTAAAACAATTTTTTGCCACCTCGAGTGTCAAATGCCTGACCTGATTAATAGGGAAAACTGTAGAAGCACCAAATTCTTTGCATTTTCAGCCACCTGGAAACCACTCATGCATCCAAATGGATTCCTTCGGTGTCTTCTGATTGTCTGGAAATGCCCCTGGGGTGTGTTTGAAAGTTCCCCTTTAGTGAAGTTAACAAACGATGCTTCAGTGACCCTGTGCCGACAGTGGTATTTCTGAGCTTCTCCAAGAAGAGTTTTCTGGGGCTTGGTCCACGTTAGTTGTCCATCATCTGACTTGAAAAATAGATGGCAGCTTACTCCGGTTGCTGATATTCTCGTTTATCTAATTCTGGCAGTGCACTCTAAGAAGGCAAGCTTATCTGCTTGGTAGAGTTCTTTTTTGGAGAAGGCAATGGCACCCCACTCCAGTACCCTTGCCTGGAAAATCCCATGGACAGAGGAGCCTGATGGGCTGCAGTCCATGGGATTGCTCAGAGTTGGACACATCTGAGCGACTTCACTTTTCACTTTCATGCATTGGAGAAGGAAATGGCAACCCACTCCAGTGTTCTTGCCTGGAGAATCCCAGGGACGGGGGAGCCTTGTGGGCTGCCGTCTATGGGGTTGCACAGAGTCGGACACGACTGAAGCGACTTAGCAGCAGTAGCAGAGTTCTTTTTAGATTCTGTACAGAGTACAGAAAACATGGTAGCCAAATATAATGGTAAAAGTAACAGTCAAAAATTAAGGCAGGTTTGTTGCATTTTGGCCATGAGACTGCTATCCATCAACCTCCAGGTCTGATTTGATGTTTATGGGAATGTTCTGCAGTGTTCAGGTATATCTGAACTTCTACTTAATCCCACGAGACCTAACTCAAAAGTGGGCTCCTCTGTGGATTTCCTTGTTTATACTGGCCGACTGAGTGGCTCTGAGTGTTTGCATGCTCTGTCGTACAACGTGTGGTATCACGTTCAGTATCAGGTAGCCTCTCGGACCTGCCTTTCCCCTTAGATTGCTTCTGAAGGGCAATGACTAGCCCAGATGTTGAATGAGTATTTTGTGGTATCACCGTCCTCCCAGAATCTCTTTTACAGATCCCATTAAAAACAGAGCAGTGTTCAGGTTTGGTCTGTACATGAAGAGAATAAGTCAGTCTTTCTCAAAGAATATCCTTGGGAACCCTGGTTCCAAATAATCCTCTGCCACAAATCAGTTGTATTTTAAAATGAATTTGGAGAATATCTCATACCATAACCCTTTCTCAAAGACTTATGGTGTCTATCAGCCTAATACAAGCTCTGAGAAGTTCTGTAGTAAAACATCTGTTTCTTTTTGTCCATTCCCAGGGTTTTCCAAACTGATTGACCATAGGACCCTTTTTTAAAATATAGCATCTATTAACATCCTGCTGCACGTGCTTTGAAAATCCCTCCAGTGAGCTGATTTGATTGATCTAACCCCCACCCCGCCCCCCGCTTTTAAGTCAAGTCCTTCCATCACAGATGTGAAGGGCATTCTCCGGTCATATTTTAGCAGCTGACTTGCTGATGACATCACACTTTACCAGTGCTAGACGGTTCCCTGAGCAGAATAATCTTGTGATGTCATTACAAGCCTGGCTGCCAGGAAATAATGCTGTTGCATATGCCCTTTGGTGAAAGAGACTTTCTCTGGACAGAAAGTTGCGATTTCAAATGCTGATTTTTGAAATGCATCCAGGTTGAGGATTTTGAAAGGTTCAAGCTTTATCTTTTAGCTTAGAAAAGCATAACTTAACTAGTCCTTGCCTTCCCTAGGTACTCGGTATCTTAATGGATTATCTGGCAGCAAATAAGTTTACACGTCTGTCCATTTTTTCAAGGTACTTTTATTACTGTCAGCTTGTGTTTGAGTGATGATTGTCTCCGAAGAGCTTGAGACTGACTTCTTGGAAAGAACATGATTGACAGAAGGTTCAGGTTGACTGCTTAACTAGAGGGAGTTGATAGTAAGACAGGTGTATCAAGTGGAGTGTGGTTCTTACTACTGAGTGAAGAGAGAAAAGATAATTTTCTATTTTGGTTTTATTCTCCTTAAGACCTGCAGCTGCCCATCTTCCATACTAGGGAGAAAGGGGATTTTTTTTTTTTTTTGGACGTAACGGGAAAATGAAGGTTCTTGGCCTGAGGTTCTGAGCTTGCACTGACAGACCTACTGACGGTAGCAGATGACAGTCACATGTGCTCTAATTGCGATTGTTCCTTGGTAGAGATTGTCTCTAAGATGGTTTCTTAGTTGTGTTGAAGTTTCCAAGAGTTGAAGAAAATGCATTTTTGAAAAAATCACATAAGCTGCCTAAAGTTTTTGAAATGCCTTTTCAGTGAAACCTCATCACACGGTTTGGGTGTTTGATCACGGAAGCCAGTGATGATGTTCCATCTACTCAGCCAGGCTGAATAGCTTTTCTTTCTCAGCCTTCCTCTGGTCCAGCGGCGGTCCCCTTTTAAGGCAGAGCCTGGGGACCTCCGTGGGCAACTGGTCTCCCAGTAGGGGGTCACTTTGCCTGGTTTGTTTTACAGTGTATCTTACTGAATACCTTGCTGATCAACAAGTTGCCGTTTTCAATGAAACTTCTCAAATAAAGCCCTCCTGCCCCCTGCAGTCACACCTTCACTGACATCTTCATATTTTGTCGTTTGTTTTCTCTTTCTCTATGCAAAACTGAAGTCAGAGGAAGTGCAGTCTGTGGCGAGGATAGGGGAGAGCTCGCAGACACATACCCCTTCCCTCATCAAGGGTCAAAGCATTGAAATGTCCTGATTAGTGATATTTTTAAAGGGCCTAATTATAGACTTAAGACAGAGGCCTTAGTGGGGCTTTAGAGAGTTTGTGAGGCTTAATCTAGGAGCTGAAACAGGCTGTGTTTTTTTTTTTATTATTATTTTTACATCAATAAAAATACAGTTGGCAGTCATCAGTGGCCACAGCTCACATAAATCTTGAACTTTTGACTTAATTACCATGGGAGAGTTCAAAGGGCAGCATGGAGTGGTTGAAAGAGCACTCCTCAGGGAGTTGGAGACTTGGATCTAGCCTCTGCCCAGCCTCTGGCCGTGCGACCTTGATCAAATCACTTAACCTTTCGGAATGACATTGATCATACCAGCCGTTGGGCCAGATGGTCAGTGAGGTCTCTTTTGGTACAGTGGTAATATGAGTTCATGTTTTTCCTTTAAACCCCCAGGCTGTATTCTCTCTATTTGGTTTGAGAAAGAGAGAGAACACCATAAACCTTAGATGTTAGAGTTGAGATACATGAGTTTTTGTGGGAGCAGGCTCAGCAGTCCATGTTTTCTCCTTAGGTTTAAGTCACAGGGTCAAAACAAAGCCTCTGATCCCACCATTTGCTGACAGATTCAGTATCTGTGTAGGATATAGACGGATACCTGAAAAGAATGTTAGAACCGGGAAGGGCCTTATCAGAACTTTCAGTTCAACGCCCTCATTTTATAGCTCAAGCTTTGAACAGTTGTCCATCTGGTGTCCATCCATCCATTTATCCATCCATCCATTCAGTAAACACTGGAGTATCTGCTCCATCGTCTGAAGATGACTTAAGCTGTAACCTTCAGGTGATCCACTCTTGCTGGTCAGCAGACATTGAAAGGGATATGTTTCAGTATAGAAACGCCCTGGGCATGGAAACATGCACATAACTGAGAAAATGGGGGCCCAGAGCAGGAGGAGGGCATCTTTATTGGTGGGATGAAGGGGGTTAAGAAAGGCTGTGTGGAGGGAACTTTGAGGGACATTTCTGTGGGGTTATGAGTCTGCTTCACCAGACACATGTGAAGAGGCTTCTGCTGTATTAAAGTTGTACTTCCTTGGCATGTTACTAACATACAATATCTGTTTCAGTGTAGAAGGTGATAATGAGTAGGTATGCCTTGAGGATGAGATTGTACTTATTTATTTTGGCTGGGTCTGACTGTCCCTTTAAGTTGATCATTATTAGTTTTTAATGACTAAAAGAATGTCATACTTTTGCTACATACTACATCAGAAGATTTGAGCATGTCAGAGCAGAAAGGGCCATACCTATGTCTAGGTCAACTTCTTTACTTCTGATTTAGGTATGATCCATGTTTATGTCATCAGGGGTTTGTACCACAATTCCTTCTCCACTAAATAGATCGCTAAGATTATTCCAGGGAAGGTTTACAAAGTGGAGACTGTACACTTCTTTCAGGCAACATGCTGTGGCCTGGGCCATCGATATTGAGTGCCCACCGAGTGCTAGAGTCGTCTCTGCCTTTGTAGATCATTAATTCATTAACTGAGTTCCTCCTGCGAATGGAAGTTGTTCATGCTGTTCACCGCCTTGGATGGAAGAGGGCTCCTTAGAGGAGCTTTTTCATGGGCCTGGTCCCTGTTTCTCTCCAGCTGTGTTGTAGTATATCGAGTGGGGGCCCTGGCATGTCCACGTGTCTGACACTGCACACACAGTGGGAAACATTGAAGACAGGAAGGGTTTGCAGAGGACGTTGATGCTGGAAGCACAGCAGAGCTATTCCTGTAATTATTTTTCTAGACCTTCCAGATTCTTCAAGTTTTGCAAAGCTAGTTTATTTCAGAAAGAGCCGTTGTAAAACACTAAAATAGCCCCTCCCCTCCAGCATCACACCCTTAATAAAATCTGTGAGCTGGACACCTTGAAGGAAGGCCTCTTCACAAAAGCACATCATGCCTGTGTGATGTTATCGCCCAGAGTGGGGCTGGATGGGGGTTGGTGGTAACCCATCGCTGCTACTCAGGGAACCTCGAAACCTTGGCCGTTTCTGTTGAGTCGAGTTTTACAGTTCCTCAGGGAGAGCAGATGTCGTGAATTCAGGTTTCCAGTGGTGGTCATGGAGGTGATTGGCTTTTACTTTGTTGATTAGATTTCGTGGTGCCCCACTCACCTGTGATCTCTGAGCCTTTAGAAGAGAAACATGGCTGTGTCTGTTTTGCACAAGCAGGTTTTATAGGTGCAGTTTTGATGATTGAAATTTCACCCCAGGAAAGTGGCTACCTGCCAGAAGTTCCAGCAAAATTCTTTCACTCTTGTCCTTAAATCATTACTCTGGCGCCAAGTGGAAGGTGCTCATTGCCAATGTACTGTTGCCACAGGCTACAACCATAGGTGCCCATGTGGTGTGGGTGATCCCCGCCCCGGGCAGGTTGCAGACTCACCCACAGCTTAGCCCTGTGAGAGAGGAACAGAGCAATTTTCCTAGTGCCTAAAGCTCAGTCTGCTTTTTAACCCAGGGAACAGGGAAACCGTGCCTAATGGTACACAGCACGTATCTGTTGATTTCTTTTATAAAAAAAGAAAAGACATTCCATAGGATCAAGGCAGCTGTAATTGATGGTATCTGAAAGAGTGACTCCATTAATATTTAGCTAATTCATATGAATAGGCTATTGTGTTTACTTAAACAGATGACACGAATGCAGACACCTGACAGCATGAGGTATGCCTTTCATTTAGGTCAGCTTTGTAAAAGTCTTTGTGTAGCGACAAAGCTCATTATTTATTTTGTGCTCTTAACGCTTTCTTTTTCAGTGGCTATGGATGGACTTTGCCAAGTAAAAGCTTTTCCAATGAAAGATGATTGAAATTGTTTCGGGATATGCCAGGCCCTGGGAGACCTGTGATAAATAGAAATTGAGTGCTCCCTGGGGACCCCCTAAAAAGACTCGGTGTGTGTATGGGCGTTTGACACCCCAGGTCAAGTGGCTACCAAGTTGCCTGCTCGTTACAGATGCAACTGGATGCAGAGGCGAGAACGTGGCTCTGGTCCTTCTGCCTGGGTTCCCCACCCACCCTCCCCTGGGCCTTCTCTCTCTGAACACAGACCGACCAGTTCTGCCTCACTTAGCTGTGCCTTAGCATCATGTCCATACCAGCCATACCTCCCCACGCCGCCACTCTCCACCTTGACACTTAGATAAGTAGATGGATAAAGAAGACATAGCACATTAAGAAACCCTCACTCCACCTTTTATAGCAGGTTTCAAGAGCAAGGGTGAGGCAAAGAGGGGTGGGTGTTCTGAATGCAGTTGTTCCACTTCCTCTTTCTACCATGACAGCCTGGCTGTTAAGTGAAGAGCATTGGTGCCCTGACAGGAATGTGCTGCACCATCCACAGAATAGGAGAGGAAATTTCTAAATCATACTGGAGACAAAGCCCCTTCCCCCCAACACTGCCTCTGGTTTGTGGGGGGTGTGAATTGTTGCTCAGTCTAACCCTTGTAAGCAGTTATGGATCAGTCTTCTAGAATTTCAGTGTTCTAGAATGTTCTTGGATGTTCCAGGCTCTGTTGATGGACGCTTTAGGCAGAGGGATATGGGGATTTTGGTTACATGTTTGCTGGGACAGAAACATGCGTGTGAAGAGTTAATCACCATACAGGATGTTGTCAGTGGAAATCCTGAGCAGTGATAAAGGAGGCAGCATGCCTCCAGTTGAGGCTGTCGTCTGTCTTGGATGCTAGTCCTGCGTGTCAGAGAGATTAAAGGTATGGATTCCAGTGCTTTGAGAGTAGGTTGGGGAGGCAGACAGTGGGCCCTAGAATCAAACTGCCTTGGCTCAAATCCTGGTTGCACCTCTTCGTAGCTCTGTGGCTTCGGGCAGGTTACTGCTCCGTGACTCAGTTTCCCCATCTGTAAACAGGGGTTATAATTGAATTGTTGTCAGGATTAATAAATTAAATGTGTGAGAACTTTTGGGGCCATGTCAGCAAATAAAAGGGCTACCTAGCTGGCTCAGTGGTAAAGAATCTGCCTGCCAATGCAGGAGACACAAGAAACTCAGGTTTGATTCCTTGGTTGGGAATATCCCCTGGAGAAGGAAATGGAAACCCACTCCAGTATTCTTGCCTGGAAAATCCCATGGACAGAGGAGCCTGGCGGGCTACAGTCCATGGGGTCTCAAAGAATCAAGACATGACTGAACATGCACAGGTTGAGATGCTAAGCTATACTATTGATCACCCTTTAAAGCGCCAGTGGATGAGTTGATGTGGCTTTTGAACACAATTTATTTGTACTTGTGATCATTTCACAGGTGCGGCGATCTAAAATGATACATTTTTGGGGGTGGGGGGAGCTCAGCTGTTCTTACTGTATGTATTGTCGCTTTGTGCCTAAAGTAGCATTTTAAAACATTCAAGAATTTACATTCTGGCAGCAAGTACAAGGGAAAGAAAAGTTCCCTGTTAATAAACTCTAGGCAGCCCATCTCCAGGGACCTTCTGGGAGGCCAGCTGGATCAGACTTCAGAAAATGTTTCTCTAATGTGTTGATAAATATTACCCCAAAGTTTTGGAAGTGTCGGATCGTTCACATACAAACCTGTTAGGGGTTTATTGATGGAGATGCAGCTGTCCATCTATGTACATTATAATGTCGTTTTCCAAAACAGGAGCACCATACTGGACCAACACAGAAAAGATGGAAAAACGGCTGCACGCGGTCCCAGCAGCCAACACTGTTAAGTTCCGCTGTCCAGCTGGGGGGAATCCAACACCAACCATGAGGTGGCTGAAAAACGGGAAGGAATTTAAGCAGGAGCATCGCATTGGAGGCTATAAGGTAGAATGAAGCTTGTAAAATACTTACATGTTTAAAAATACTTAATACTGTTACTTAAATTTTTATTTCTTCATTTTTTAAGTAGTCAGAAGTTAGCAGGAAATAATAGAAGGAATATTCTCTTTTTAAAAAAATCAGTAATTATCATAATTGATTGTTACCACGTTTGATATTTTAAAAAAGTTGCCTCGGACTTGCATGTGATTTTAAATCATAATCCCCGTTTGTGTTGTTCTTTATATGAAGAGAGTTTAATAAAAGAAGGGTCGAAAGTTGAGAGTCTGTTTTCTATATGTTTTATGGTCTGTAAAACTGGAGCAGAATTTGAGACGTACAGTTGCCCTGTTTGAGCAGGATTGTGTGAATAGTGGATGGACTTGGATGAGAGACTGGGGTATGAAATATTACTTATTAAGAGAGAATGCTTCCAAGATGACAGAGGCAATCTCTCTGTCCTCCATCCTCAAGGATTCTGAAGAGCCCATTACAGGAGGTGGTGAAATTCAGTCTCATCACTCACTGGAGAGGTTGAAATGGACAACTTCTCCCCCACGATGCCCCTTCAGGCCTCTGTTCATCCATTCAGCAGACATGGATCCAGTTCCCTCTGTGGCAGGCACCGTCCTAGGCTCTGGGCAAAACACAGCCTTTAGCTCATCAGGGTTCCTTGTCCAGCAGGAAGGCAGATAAAGATCTGGCCATCAGGACACCGATACGGGTGAAATTAGAGGAGTGTACCGTCCGGTGGATGTTCAGTGATGTTGGCTCTTTGAGACACTAACATAAAGGAGATCAGGAAGGGATTCTGGGCCAAGCTGGAAGGAAGATTGTCTCAGAAAGAGTCGGATCTCCAGATCAGTTAGCCTGGAAAGGGAGAGTTTGTCAATTTAGTATGTGAGGAAGACTTAAGGGACTTTACTGTGAAATTCTTTGGTGCATTTGGAACATGAGTGGGTGTATCAGTAACCCATTGCTGCGTAACAAATTACCCAGAGACCTGGTAGCTTTAACAACAACATTTATCCACTCACAGCTTCCATGGGCCAGGAGTCCAGGTGTGGCTTTGCTGGCCTTCTGTCTCAAGGCTTCTTGCTGCTGTTACTGCTGCTAAGTCACGTCAGTCGTGTCCGACTCTGTGCGACCCCATAGACGGAAGCCCACCAGGCTCCTCTGTCCCTGGGATTCTCCAGGCAAGAGCACAGGGACTGTAATTACGGTTTCAGTTAAGGCTGGGCTGTTATCTGAAGGATCAACAGGGAAGAATCTGCTTCCAGACTCACGTGGTTGTTGTCAGGGTTTAGTTCCTTGCAGGTTGTTGGACTAGGGCCTCAGTTCCTCACTGGCCATGGGCTGGAGGCCACCCTTAGTTCTTTGCCATGTGGGCCTCTCTGTAGGGCAGCTCACAGCATGGCAGCTGGCCTCCTGGGGGAGAACAGACAAGACAGAGGAGAGCATGAGGAAGACCAAGGTCACAGCCTTTGCAACCTAATTGTGGATGAGCCATTCCACCACTGATAGCTGTTTTCTGCATTAAGCAAGTCACCCAGGGAGGTGGTAACTCAGGGCATGAATATCAGGAGACATGAGCATCACGGGACCATTGGAGGAACCTGTGTAGTGGGTAATACAGAGTGTGCACAGACTGAGAGGCCAGGTCCTTAAGAATCATGTGGGAGAGGATTTCTTGGTGGCAGCAAGGTGGTACCTAGGGGACTCTCCCTGGTGCCCTTCTCACCTGTGTCAACACACCAGCATCACTCTGGATGACGCACGAGTCCCCGCATCACCACTTCTGTGGTCAGGTAGGGCTTCTCTCCACCTAAGGTGCCCTGGAGCCCTTTCCTGGAATACCATCCCCAGTGACTCATCTTGAAAGGGGTTTAGTGTTTTCATCTCTAAGAGTTTATGGCTTTTAACACTGAAAGAGGACTTTCTAGAAGCCAAAAGCCCAGAGGATAATTGGGAAAGCCTCCGAGTGCATTTCTAAGTGCACGTGTGGGCAGTTCATGTGTGAAGTGCATCAGCTGGAAGGCGGATGCCTTTGAAGCCGTGGAGTGGACGCACTCCACTTGTCTTCCACAACTTGCTCTTTGGGGGAAGCCATAGCAGAAGGGCGGTTTGTCTCTTTGTTCCATCCTTAGATGGGAAAAGTGAGGTTGGAGTTGGCTTTTTTTTTAAAAAAGGAATGAACAGACACAGATTTCATTAGGCAGTGCTGTAAAGAAAGTGTTGTAAAGAAAGGGTTAAACCACTAAAATTGGGCCCTTGGGCTTGTTCTTGGGCTTCCTGGCTGACACCAGTGGTAAAGACTTCACCTGCAGTGCAGGAGACTCAGGTTCAATCCCTGGGTCAGGAAGATCTCCCGGAGGAGGGCCCAGTCTAGTATTCTTGCTTGGGGTATTCCATGGACAAAGGACAGGCTTTGTAACCTGGTGGGCTGCAGTCCATGGGGTCACAAAGCATTGGACATGACTTAGTGACTGACCACACACACATGCAGGCTTGTTCTTACCACCAGACGTTCTCTGGAAATATAATGGATGCAGTTCCAATTATTATTAAATTTTTTTTTTCATTCTTTCAAAGCATTTATTGGATTTGTTACCATATCGCTTCTGTTTTATGTTCTGGTTTTTTGACTGCATGGCACGTGGGATCATAGCTCCTCAACCAGGGATCGAACCTTCATCTCCTGCATTGGAAGGCAAAGTCTTAACCACTGGACCACCAGGGAAGTCCCTCAATTATTTATTTAAATATAGCTTAAGTATCAGAAAGGTAGTCAAAATCCTGGTGGTTAGCTCACTTCCGTCCTAGGAGATAAGAGTACATAGGGTCGATGAGCCTCTGGAAATTCCTGGTCTCAAAATAAATAGGACCAACATCATTATTCTGCCTGAGGAGTGTTTTTGCAAGTCTGAATTAGTGATTATAAACACGCTGGAAGCCTGAGGGTACCTGATGAGGAAGCGCTGCTTGATTTTCACCGGGTGCTGTTTGGTTTTGATTTTTGATGATAACATCCCGCTAAATGAAGAGCTGCTGCTGCTGCTGCTAAGTCGCTTCAGTCGTGTCCGACTCTGTGCGACCCCATAGACGGCAGCCCACTAGGCTCCCCCGTCCCTGGGATTCTCCAGGCAAGAACACTGGAGTGGGTTGCCATTTCTTTCTCCAATGCATGAAAGTGAAAAGTGAAAGTAAAGTCGCTCTGTCGTGCCCAACTCTTAGCAACTCCATGGACTGCAGCCTTCCAGGCTCCTCTGTCCATGGGATTTTCCAGGCAAGGGTACTGGAGTGGGGTGCCATTGCCTTCTCCGAAATGAAGAGCAGCCACATTCTAAAAGCAAAATGAGCAACCTTTAGCCTCTTCTCGTAGAGGCAGAGGTGTCCCAAGTATTTTGGTTGTTTGATGTTGGAGTCATTTCTGGAGTGAAAGAGGAGTGGAATTTGAGTGTATGGGGACGAAAGTCTAAAATCTGTTTTGCTTTTCTACAGAAAGGGGGAAAGGCAGAGAGTACCACACCTTTGGGCTTCTCTGGTGGCTCAGTGGTAAAGAATCCATCTGCCAGTGCAGGAGACTCAGGTTTGATCCTTGGGTCGGGAAGATTCCCTGGGGAAGAAAATGGCAACCTGCTCCAGTATTCTTGCCTGGGAAAGCCCATGGACAGAGGAACCTGGTGGGCTACAGTCATTGGGGTCACAAAAGAGTCAGACAAGACTTAGTGATTAAAACACCACCACCACCACCACCTTTGGAACATGGGGTGCTGGCTGGCTCTGATGAGGGTGTATCTCTTACCTGGATGGGTTTTCTCTTTGGAGAAAGGGGCTGGGACAGTGGCTTTGACTGGCCTCGGAGATTGCCGCATTATTGCAAGGGTAGTCAGCTTGGATTCACTAAGGGATTTTCACAACAGTTATGGAGTTGGTCATTCATTCTAGAAAATACTGGGCACTCTTAGAAATTCTATTGAGCTTCATGGGCTTCTGGGACTTGAAAAGACAGAGCTTTCTCATCTTCTGGGAAAATGTAGTTCCCTAAAGTCTAAGCCTTGCTAATGCTATGTTAGACCCATCCCAGGTCTGCGGGCCTCCAGATTGTGAAGTCACTAAAGGTTACAGAGCTGACCTTCCCCTGAGGGCCGCTCCCACTGGTCTGAGCTCCAGACCCATGGGGCTGAACAGGGCAGAGTGGGGAGCAGGGTCATGATGGTGGTCTTTCCCTCTAATGTTCTTTTTGTTGCCTACATACACTTGGAAAGAACTGTGCCTCTGGGATTCCCTGGCAGTCCATTGGTTAAGATTTCACCTTCCACTGCAGAGGGTGTGGGTTTGAACCCTGGTCGGGAAGCTAAGATCTCACATACCTGGTCTAAATGACCCCTCCTCTCATTCCCACCCATTAGCTCTTTTATTTAATGAAGAAACAAAGTATCAACTTTTCCAAGACGTCTTTTTCTAGAAAGCGACTTGAAATTTTCTGCAAATGCAATTGTGTTATTTCTGTGATTTTTTTTTTTCCCCCCTCCTTCATAAATCTCATTCCATAAACTAGGGCTGTGCTCCTGTGGCTAAACTGTCTGTCTAGCTCTTCCCACCTGTTGATGGGTCGGGTGCTTTGGCCCTGATCTACTGTGTTATGCCTATGTGTCCACTGAAGGGAAAAGGAACACAAAAAACCAAAGCAAAGTCAGAGAAAATTATGAAACAGGACAGAAAGCTCATTTTAATTAAAATGGCCCGTGAAACTCCTGGTATTCTGTGTTTCAGTCTTATTTATCAAAGAACTCATGCTGAGCCATTCTTAGGTGATTAAGAGTCAAATTATTGTTTTTCTTAGTATGTGGGCAAAGGCTGGTTGGATGTTATTAATTTATTTATAATGACAAAGCATAACTTGAAGCAAAACCGTATCTCCCTGATTGTGCTGACGCCTGGGCTTTTTTTAACATCAGCTGAAAAGTTGGCTAAGCTCTGTACTTCACGTCATCTGTCCTTAAGATGGGAAGTTGGGATAAAAAATCTCCCTTTCCAGCTCTAAAACTTGTGATTTAGTAGCATAGCCATGATGTAGCATCAGGCATTTTTCATGTTAAATAACTGCACAGATTTTTTATAAGGAGATGGCTTTTTAAAAAATATGTAATTGATTAATTTGGCTGAGCTGGGTCTTCGTTGTGGCACTTGGGATCTTTGTTGCGGCTTGTGAGATGTAGTTCCCCTGACCAGATATCGAATACCTGACCCCCTGCCTTGGGAGCGTGGAGTCTTAGCCACTGGACCACCAGGGAAGTCCCAGGAGATTGCCTTTAAGGCCAGATATTTAGTAGGGCTCTGGACAGTTGTCACAGTTAAAACATAGGAAAATGAGAAGATGGCTGAGATAATAGGCCATCTCCATTCCTAATTCATTCCTAGGTAATGATTTAGGCATAGAGGAGAAAAACATTCTTGAAAACCATCTTTCGAGTCACCAACTGCATAAGACCCATGGAGAGACCATGGGATAAATCTCTCCCTCAACAAGACCATGGAATTGGCACAAGAGTCCATGACATTCAAGAGGCTAGAATTTCCACGGAACCACTTGGCAGAGAGAAGCAGTGTACAGCATAGACTATTAGTTTCCAAGTATATTTCAGGTCCAAGAAAAGACAACTTAAAAAAAAAATCATTTTCTTATGATCATAACTGAACTGGTTGTTTCGATGGGTAGATTAGATTTACATTTTCTAGGTTATTAAATGTTATGCTTAACCCCAAAGTATGTTTATTTGGAAAAGTCACGACTAATGTGACTTTGTAATATATTTGTATACTTTGCTGAGGTTTTTTTTTTCAACTACGATGTTTCTGCTTTCATCTCAGATCAGGCCGTCTGTGATGAGAAGCAGGTGTAGTTGGTATCTGCTGGCATGTGTGGCCTGTTCACTTGTGTCTTGACTGTTCTGGGTGCCTCTCGCGTGCATCACTCTCTGGCCCAAAGAGGTGAGCTGTTCTGCCCCTTTCACAGATGAGGCTTGTCACGTGGCTCCTCGGAGGCAGAGCTGCAATTTGGATCCGGGCAGTTTGTGTTCCAAAGTTCATGCTCTTATTAAACTGCTTTTTTCAAACATGGTTCCATGTCTTGTTAAAAAAAATAAATAAATAAAAACCACTGTTATGATAAATGAAAAACAGAGATGGTAATAACTTCCCCGGAGCACATAAATACCAGATGAATCAAGGCGTACTGTTGAGAGCAAAGCCATGGGTTGGGGGTGCTTGGGGGATGATATGATGCTGTTCTTCCAGTTTCCATGACTTGGGAGATTTTTTTTTTTTTTTTTTGGTGTGTGTGTGGTAAAAGCGTGGCATAAAATTTGTCATTTCTTTTCCAAAACTTTTTCATCCCCTAGAATAGAAACTGTGTATCCATTAAGTATTAATTCCCTGTTCCTCCTTTCCCCAGGCCCTGGTAACTTCTCATCTACTTTCTATTTCTGAATTCACTTGTCTAGGTATCTTATATGAGTGGAATCATAGGAAATTTGTCCTTTCGTGTCTGGTTTATTTCACTTTGTGTGTTCAGGGTTCATCCATGTTGTAGCGTGAATCATAACTTCATTCTTTTACAAGGACGGCTGGATAATACCCCATTATATGGATAAGACCACGTTTTGTTTATTCGTTCACCTGTTGATGGGCACTTGGGTTGTCTCCACCTTTCGGCTATTGCTGCTGCTGCTGCTGCTGCTGTGAACATCAGGGTTCTAGTGTCTGTTTGAGCCCTTGCTTTGAATTCCTTTGGGTGCATACCCGGGAATGGAATTGCTGGATCATATGGTGATTCTGTGTTTAGCTTTTCAAGGAGGGCCTTGAAATTTTTAAAGAGTTAAGTTCAAAAGGCAGTGGATACCCCACTGGCAGTCTGTCCCCAGAGCACCTTTCTGGGCATTTTTAGGGAATAGACATCTAAGAGAACAGGCTTGCATTTTATATTCCCTTCCTGTCTCCTCCAAAGAGATTCGTTGCTTACTGAGTAGAGGGAAGAGTTTCTGCCACAGGTCCCAGAAGGTCAGCGCCCGCCCAGCCCTGTTCTCTGGACACCACCTGAAAAGCAAACTTGGTGTTTAAGCATTAAACAGGTGTTGGCTCTCACGTCTGCCCAGTGATAGGCAGCAGTATGTGCCCCAGTGCTTGGCACAGGTAAGCTCAGTTCATATATACACATCCCAGAGAGATGATTTGAAGTACCCCAGGAACCAACTGAAAATGGGAGTCTGGCAGGGGATAGTAAGATTTTGTGCGTCCTAATGACAGCTGGCCTGTGTTGAATTACAGTTCATGGGGCACCTTATGACGGCCAGAGTTAAAAGGGAGGGCTGTCCTTCTCTATAATTTGAACCCGTTTGAACCCTGATGCTGGTGGAAGGAAGTTGTGAGAATATTTATCGTCATATGGACACTGCATTCCTCAACTTGGCACAGAGTTCAACTTTCCGTCCAGCTTCTGGGTGTTTATTCTGCTTGTTATTGAACACCTGGGTATTTAGAAATGTCCAGAATTTTTTGCAATGTGGAAGGCAAACATCCAGGTGACAGCTGGATCTTTGACCTTTCACCCAGGTGTCTTGGTGTCCTCCCAACTCAATGGACATTCCCGGTTGTCAGCTGCAGGCTAGGGGTTTAACAGGCAACTCGGAGGCTTTAGGTAACAGGAATTTCGAAAAGAAAAAAAAACAAACCTGCCTGGGCCACCTTTTGTCTTTGCAATGACAGGGTATGGAATGTTTGTAGGTCTAGTTTTTGGATGGCAAGTCAGAGAGTGTAGGCTGTTAGCTAAGACGACTTGGTTCTAGTATTGAAATGTTATTTTTAAAAGTCTTTAGTGAATGGATAAGAAAGCTGTGGTACATATACACAATGGAGTATTACTCAGCCATTAAAAAGAATACATTTGAATCAGTTCTAATGAGGTGGATGAAACTGGAGCCTATTATACAGAGTGAAGTAAGCCAGAAAGAAAAACACCAATACAGTATACTAACGCATATATATGGAATTTAGAAAGATGGTAACAATAACCCTGTGTACGAGACAGCAAAAGAGACACTGATGTATAGAACAGTCTTATGGACTCTGTGGGAGAGGGAGAGGGTGGGAAGATTTGGGAGAATGGCATTGAAACATGTAAAATATCATGTATGAAATGAGTTGCCAGTCCAGGTTCGATGCACGATACTGGATGCTTGGGGCTGGTGCACTGGGACGACCCAGAGGGATGGAATGGGGAGGGAGGAGGGAGGAGGGTTCAGGATGGGGAACATATGTAAACCTGTGGCGGATTCATTTTGATATTTGGCAAATCTAATACAGTTATGTAAAGTTTAAAAATAAAATAAAATTAAAAAAAAAAAAAAAAAAAAAAAAAAAAGTCTTTAGTGAACATTAGCTCTGAAACCCCATGCTCTCTCCTTTTGTTCGTTGGCAGATGAAAAATACTGATGAATTCCACAAAGATTTAGCCACAGGCAGGAATGAAAAGAAGGAATTGTGCATGTACTGGTTGATGCAGGATTTCGATTCTCCCGGGCTCTTGAGGTCGGTCTGCGAGAGAGCTACACGTGCAGTGGATCTGCCGCAGGGCAACTCCTCGCCTAGAGTTCTCGTTCACATTTTCTGTTGTGTGCATGGGGGATTTATGTTTAAATTTAAAAAGTGAGAATGAGAAAAGTGTAAACACTTTTAATTCCATTGCTTTAATTATATATATATTACTAACAATTTAGTATATTTTCTTTCTTATTTTACCTTGTATATAAGTCATGCTTACAGATTCAGGCCTATATGCACCTAGAAGGGTGTGTGTGGTGTGTGTGTGTGTGTGTGTGTCTGTATTTTTTACAAAAGGGAGTCATAAATAGACATTTGCATTCAGGCTGCTGCTGCTGCTAAGTCGCTTCAGTCGTGTCTGTGTGACCCCATAGACGGCAGCCCACTAGGCTCCTCTGTCCCTGGAATCCTCCAGGCAAGAACACTGGAGTGGGTTGCCATTTCCTTCTCCAATGCATGAAAATGAAAAGTGAACATGAAGTCGCTCAGTCGTGCCCAACTCTTAGCGACCCCATGGACTGCAGCTCACCAGTCTCCTCCATCCATGGGATTTTCCAGGCAAGAGTACTGGAGTGGGTTGCCATTGCTACTTGTTTTCATTCATCAATAACTATTAATGATATTTTACCAGCACTGGACAAAAGAATGCTTCATATTTTTTAGTGGCTGTATGTTAGTCTTCTGGAATAAACTACTCATTATGAATGAGTCGGCTCCTCGTGGGTTCCAAGTTTTTTTTTCTGTTACAAGCTGTGCTTGAAGCAATGATTTTGTCACGTGCTTTGAAGTAATTCTGCTCTTTTTTTGTGTAGACAAGGTTTCTAGAAGTGGAATTAAGTAGCCCCCCCCCAAAAAAAATGTCTGTTTTAATAGGTGTGAGTAAATTATTTTACAGAAATATTTTTCTCAACTTTCATTCCTGTTATGAGTCGGTTTCCCTCCACCCTCACCAAGTGCTCAATGACACTGATCTTTCTAATTTTTGTTAATCAACTGGTGAGTAACCGTGTCTCATTATTGTTTTAATTTGCATTTCCCTGCTCCTTAATGAGGTTAACATCTTTTCATATGTTTATTAGATGTTCACATTCCTCTTCTGGGAATGCAAAGATGGTTTATGTGCATATGACCTAATTGGCAGAAACGCTGGAGCATTCAAAACCTGGGGAATTGAGAAAAACATATTGAAGATAACATCTTATACATTTTTGTAGTTTCTTTAGGTTTACTCAGATTCTTGGTATGGAAATGGTGTGTGTCATGGCCTTCTAGCTAAGATCAGTTTAATACGGTGGCTTCCCTGTTGGCTCAGTGGTAAAGAATCCGCCTGCCGATGTAGGAGACACAAGAGATGCAGGTTTGATCCCTGGGTTGAGAAGATCCCCTGGTAGCCTGCTCCAGTGTTCTTGCCTGAAAAATTCCTTGGACAGAGAAACCTGGTGGGTTACTGTCCATGGAGTCGCAAAGAGTCAGACATGACTAAGCGACCGAGGACATTGTTTAAAAAGCACAGAAACCTTTCTGCCTCTTCCCTATTTTTGTACAGTTACTCTTTATAGGCTCTTGGCTTGTCATTAAGCAACTAATAGGATGTCCTCTACAAACGTGTCAAATTGTCTCCCTGTTGGTGGTTTCCAAGGGCATCCATTTGGAAAATGCCATAGCTCATAACATTTGGGACTGGTGGCAAGTCAAGGAATCAAATAGTGGAGCCATGGTGTAAGAAAATAAATATTAGCAGCATCGTATGGGGTAATATTGATTGAGTACCAAGGTCTCTGGAAGGGCAGAAACACCCTGTTTGGTAAATGTGTTTCTCACTGTGAAAGCATTTTATAAATGTTAACTTATTAACATTATTGTCGTGCATCTCTAGGAAGTAAATATCCATGGGAGAACATGCCCTTGTAGAGGGATCTTACGTGCACGGCCACAGCCCTGACGAAAGATTGCGACTGACCATATGCCCGGGGGTTTAAAAAAATAAAAAAAAAAAAGAAGGCGGTGGCATGCCGAGCTGCATATGCCAAGATTTAACGTCTGGGCCGGGGCAGACCATGCCCTCTCTGCACAGTCCAGGTTCAGCTCCATTTGGAATCCGCTCTGTGCCAAATCTGGGTCCAGGCACAAGAAAGACATTGACAGTTTGGACAGGGTCCAGAGACAGGCACTAGCCATGATTAAGGGCTTAGGCCCATGACATTTGAGCGGGGGCTCAAAGAACTGAATATTTACAGCAGGGCTAAACGCTGGATTACGTGGCTTGGTGACGTCAGAGCCTGAGTTACTCTGCACGTGACCAGTTCCTCAGAGGCCAGGCAAGTCCCATTCCTGATATTCCTGAGAGCTGGGGGTGAGGGAGGGTCTCACTGTGGGCTCATCTGGCCCAAGTTAAATCAAGCACTTTCCATGCTTAGAGCCTGCAGCCTCAGGGGAGTCCCTGAGGCCCAGGATTTTGGTAGAGAATTCTCCTTGCACTGAAAATTTTAGCATCTACATCTTGTCCTCTTTCTGAGCATCCCTTTAATACATGCTTCAGAGAAGGTGCTTATCCCTTCTAAGAGGAGGCATAGCCTCTTGTTCTGGGTCTCCTGAAAGCCTGTGGTCCAGCCAAGGGCAGAAAATGCATCTTCTCCCAACACAGAGAATGGACTGTCTCCACTGTGGCTCTGATGCCTGCAAGTTCATTTACTGCCAGACTTCTTGCCTGTGACAGTGAGACCAGCGTCCCATCACCAGCTCTAGGACCTTAGACTCTGAAACGACCTCCACGGTTGTACAGGGGGAGTCGTCTTCAGGCAGTAGCTGAAACAAAGTGACTGCTCAGAGCTCAGTCTTGATGCAGGGCTTGTAGTCTGTTAGAAGTAGAGTCCAGCATTCACCTCATGATGCTTCCTAAGACTGTTAGTGATGAATGACCAGCTCTCTTGTTTTTGGACTCAGGGTCAGTCACTGCACTCTGCACTGGTGGCTTGTGCTGAACATAAGAGAGATGTACTACAGCGTGTTCGTCTAATCTCTTACCTCTGTTGGCTCTGCTTTTCGAAGTGGACAGCTGCTCTGCCCTCCTGTTATGTATAATGGAGCGTTCACGAGATGATTTTCTTTCTTCGCTAATTTAGTTCCTTGAATCACTCGTGTGCTTGCAGAGGCTCTGCTGGTATTATCGGTTTTTATGTGATTAAGGCAGAAAACACTTGCCTCGCTCAGGGAATCATTCAGAAGGTCAGTTGGAATTCCTGAAACAATAGTTAACATGAGTAGGCCCTGGCTTTTTATTTTTTTCTTTCCACTTCCCCAGAATGCCTTGTCCAAAATGCCTTTAAAGAATGATATGGATTTGGAGAGAACTATTAAAGCTGTGAGCCTGAATGATGCAATCTGCTTTTTGTTCTTAATATGGGGGAAAAAAATCATAGTTGCTTGAAAACCTGAGTCTATTGAAATATTTTAAAAGCAAAGCGGGCACATTAGAATCTAGCCTGTTTGCATGTTGACAGAACTCGGGTAAGAATCGTAGTAACTTATTTTCTCACGTGCTGCTTAACTTTGATGAGTCTCAAGGATTTTGTAAACAGATGGATACACACCTTAAGTTGCCTAAGGATTCATTGCTCCCATATTTGGAATTCTGAGTATATATCTCAGGGACATGTAGCATCTTATTCAGCCACCCCCAGTGATGGGGCAGGGCACAGATCTGAGTTTCTAGCTGAAACTTCTTGATGTCCCAATAGCATCTAAGGGCCGCACGGAAAGTGCTGGGAGGCCTTCAAACCAGAAGGCTCCAGTAACAGTAACAGTAGCTACCTCATGGGTTCCTTGGAGGAGTTTAGGTTAAACTTGCTGAGGTTGAAAGGAGTGCTCAGGGAATATTGGGTTAGCAATAAAGTTCGTTCGGGTTTTCTTGTAACATCTTTCAGGGTGAACTTTTTGCCCAGTGTAATACCTGGTATCCAGTACATGTTCACATCCCTGGCATTGGCTCTGTGTGGTTCCTTGGCGCCATAAAGTCTAAGGGTTCCCAGTGGATGACCAGTCTGAGGCTCACCTGCCCAGGAACGCTGACACTGGGGTTAGTGTTGCGTTCCCTGGCCACTTGGCAGCTTCTGGAGGAACCCTCAAGCCCGTGACATGACCGACCTCCTCCACAGCCTCTCGAATCTGAACATGTCAATGCCGGCTTGCCAGATGCTCACTGTGATGATAATCATGGTTTTCCTTTGTCACCCGGTCTGAGTCCTTATTATGAAGAAACTTCAGAATTCGGGTGATTCTTCTTTACCTTCCTTGTCTCCCTCAACTTCTTTTCAAATCACGAAAGCACAGCACCTGGTATTCTGTACTAAACTTGTCCAGTAACCGCCTTTCCTCTTTGCAGGTACGAAACCAGCACTGGAGCCTTATTATGGAAAGTGTGGTCCCGTCTGACAAAGGAAATTATACCTGCGTGGTGGAGAACGATTACGGGTCCATCAATCATACGTACCACCTCGACGTTGTTGGTGAGTTTACTTCTCCCTGAGTGCCAGCCATGTGCCATCCTGCTGCAGCTTGGCTCATTTGAAGTTGTGAAAGTGAGCTCTGTTTCTCCCTGTACTTTCAGGAGGGTTGGTTTGTTTTCCTTCTTTCTAAATACAGGCTGTCATTGAGAAGGATGCTTCTGTCGTTTGACATGTGTTCTGTTTCCTGATTAGCTGAGTTACATGCATTTATTGTGGTCCCCTTGGTTCCCAAGCATCCTCTTGTGTGATGTGGATGTGATGTGAAATGTGCTGATGTTCTGGAAGCTGAGATTTCTCTGAAAAAAAAAAACAAAAAAAAGTTAGCATGTGTAGGGAATGGGTCCAGTTAGGCCATGGGGGAACATTGTTTTTGAAAGAAGGTCAACTGTATAATGCTGGCTGAAGAGTAAAGGAAAAGGTATTTTAATGACTGAGCTTATAGCTGGTTGGAGGAAGGTTAATATCAAGGAGCCATTCAGTTCCATCAGAAGAAAGTCTTAGACACCACAAGTTCAACATCCATTCCTAGAACCTATTTCTTCTGTGAAAAGAGAACTGTTTTAATGGGCTGATGGAATACTTTAAATGCTTAGAGAATTGAGCTATTTTTAATGAAATATCTTAAGACCACATAGCTTGTTGTCCTGGAAACTCAGATTTCTTCTCAAGTCTGGTCTGTTATGCTGGGTTTTATTGTAACTGATGAAGAAAGGGGGTTGCACTGTGTTGTTAGAGGATAGATAAACTTACACCAAGGACATGGCTTGTTTTGCGACGGTGGGTTGAGGTCTTGTCTTTGTAGAAGCTGCCTTTTCTTGTCTACCCTGACTTCCGAAGTGGCCACTGGTCCTTGAGTCCTTGCTGTGGGTTACCTAATCAGTTTGCACATATATGCCAGGTTGCTCCGCTAAGGTCTCAGGCTCAAAGCTCACCTTGGTTCAGTTTGCCTTGATGTGACCCTCTGTAACCCCACAAACTCATGCCCACCCACTGCGTATCCATAAACAAAGGCCTTCCTCCATCATTTCCTGGCATGAGACCCTAGTATTATTTTACATGTGGGCATTTCTTCTCCTTCAATAAAATATAAACTCCTTGAGGAGAGAGACTACATAGATAAATATATATATATTTTTAATATTTTGGCCACGCTTTATGTATGGCATGTAGGATCTTAGTTCCCTGATCAGGGATGGAACCCACACCCCCTGCTTTGGCAGTGTGGAGTCTTAACCACTGGACCACCAGGGAAATTTCCCCCCTACCCCGCCACCCATAGATATTTGAATTGCCCAAAGAACCATTAAGGAACCTTGCAAAAGTTTGATTAACCAAATTACATAGATTTGGTTACTTGAAGTTTTAGGTTAATTGAAAATTAAATAGAAAACCATTTTAATTTTCTAGCAGGTTAAATTAAATTCTTAAGAAACCCTGCTTTAGAAAGTATGATACAGTCTTTTTAAAATTTCCATTTGTGAGTATTCCGTGGGAAAAAAGTAACATTTTATTATTCAGAATACTTAATATGAAATTTGAAAGGATTTTGCATAATGTGAATTCTATAGATATTCATAAAAGCCTGAGTTTTATACTTTCTTTTCTTACAAAGATATTTGTGGAATGTTTCTTAGTGGGAATCACCGTGTACAGGTATTTCACCAAAGAAACACAAAGAGAAGTAACACCCAAATATCAGAAAAAAGTAGTTAGCATTTATCTTGGCACTGATGTACCATAAGTCTGTTGATCAAAGAACATACAACTTGTATTTCACTTTGGGTCTGACTCATCCTGAATTTGACATGCAAGTGTTTCTATTTCAGGAAAGAAAGGTTTGAGGCTGAAAGTTCTAAATACTTAATTTTGAAAATAAGTAATTTATTATGGGAATAAAATCATCGTGCTATAGCAGTCTTTGGGGATCCTGGCTTTGCAGAGGTCTACAAATTGTTCATTAAGATTGGTTGGGGCCATTCCAGGAATTAGGAGTCATATCTCGGCCACTTCAGCCACGGGGCTCTTGCTTATATGGTAGGTTTTAGGTTGAGTTGTTATGTAAAACATTCAAAAGCCCCTCACCCCACCTCCCCTTTCAGCTTTCTGGCAGCTCATCTCTGTGAAGCCCTGAAATCTCTCTTAGCATTTAGGGTTGGATTTGAATTGGGCTGCTGAATAATGGAATTGTGCTGTCTAATGTTAATCCCCTGGCAATCAGTCTTGTTGAAAAGAGCGTATGATTCAGTGGTGTAATGTGGAGAGAGCGTAGAGTGTATGGAGTAATGCAGAGAAAGGCCTGATTATGTCACAAATTTGGGAGCTCGCCCAGCTAAACGTGGGCCAATAATGACACAATGCTGGTTGGGAATATCCATGAAAGCTCAACCCCAATAATTTTCCAAGCCTTGAACCTTCTTTATAAATAGAAGCCAAAAGTCAGTGGAGTCTAAGACATTTTCAGGAAAGATGGAGGTGTGAAGTACTCTCATTTTTGCTCAAAAACCCTAGTAATTGCTCTGAGAAGTGGTAATAAAATAAGAATTGAGTCAGCTGAAGGGTCTCAGGCAGTCTTACAGGGCTGGCAGACGAATCATTCTGAACATCTTGGCAAGTGGAAACAAAAAGGATTCAGGCACAAACACTGAATTTCTGGTGGCCCGCAGGTCCAAGCTGAATATACTGCTGCTTCATAGCAGCCTCTCAGCTACATCTCCGTTTCACAGAAGTTCAGAGACGCTTTCCCAGAGAAAGTGAAGTCCTGTCCTAGAGCACGTTCTCCGAGGCTTTATTTTTGTTGCTATGAGACATAGGCTTGCAGTTTAGATATGACGATGCATCAAACCCGGTGAGATCTTTTTATTGAAACTCTTCCTTGGAAAGGCATTCCCATAAGCATTTTCATGTAGAAGCCGTGTAATTTAAGTGACATTCTTGTGTTCTGGAATTAAACAGCAAGCCATTGTTGTGTGTGAGGGAGATGCTTTGGTTTACGGGAGCCCTTTTAAGAACCTCGCTTGATCCTCATTAAAATTGACACCATTACTTTTCAGCCATTTACTTGCAAGGGAAAATTAGTGTGAAGCTCCACATCTCGGTAATTGTGCTGATAATAAAACGGGCTCTCTTTAAAAGACCTTGCTCCGGGAGTTGGCAAGCGTTCGCCATCGTTCATCCGCGAATGAGGCTGAAGTGCTGGATCCTGCCCGGGGCCCTGCCACCAAGAAAGAAGCTGCAACCTGGGAGAAATCATTTAATTTTTGGTCTTACCCTTCTTGTGTCTGAGAATGAAGGTGCTGAGACCCACTTTAGATAAATGCAGCCTGGTGCTGTGAGCATAGCGGGTCTGTCCGCCCACACGCTGGGGACCGAGCGACCTGGGACAAGTGATGTAGCTGCTCTGAGCCGCTCAGAACTGATGCCTGCCTCATCCCTGTGTTGGGTTATCAGTTTCCTGGGTGCCGCTGTAACACGTCATAGCCTGGATGGCTTAGGTACACAAGGTACATATGTGTGTGATCTGTCCTGTCCAGTCAGACTCTTTGTGACCCCAGGCTGCTCTGTCCATGGGATTCTCCAGGCAAGAATGCTGGAGTGGGTTCCCATTTCCTCCTCTAGGGGATCTTCCTGACCCAGAGATCAAGCTCTGATACTTAAGTTGTATTTAAATAAATCCTTGAGGGACTTCCCTGGCGGTCCAGTCGTTAACACTTCACCTTCCAATGCAGGGCATGAACATGTGGTCCCTGGTTGGGGAACTAAGATCCCACATGCCTTGCAGCCAGAAAACCAAAGCATAAAACAACAGAAGCGATGTTGTAACAAATTCAATGAATACTTTGAAAGAATAAAAAAAAAAGCTTAATAAATAGTTGGAACTGCCTCCATTATATTTTCAAAAAATGTTTGGTGGTTAGAATAAGCCTGTGTGTGTGTGGTCAGTCACTCAGTCGTGTCTGATTCTTTGCAACCCCGTTGACTGTAGCCCATCAGGCTCCTCTGTCCATAGGATTCTCTAGACAAGAACACTGGAGTGGGTCGCCATGCCTTCCTCCAGGGGATCTTCCCGACACAGGGCTTGAACTTGTGTCTCCTGCATTGGCAGGTGGATTCTTTACCACTGAGCTACCTGGGAAGCTCCCAGATGGCTTAGAACAATAAGAACTTATTCTCTTGTAGATTCTGAAGTCAGGGTGTCCACAGGGTTGGTTCCTTCTGGAGACCCCAAGGGTGAGTTCACTCATATCTCTGTCCCAGCTTCTGGTGGCTGTGGGAGTCCTTGGGTTGGGGACACATCACTCCACTTCTGGCTTTATCTTCCCATGGCCTTCCTTTCTGTGTTTTCTCAAATCTCCTTCTGCCTTTTCTCTCTTAAGGATGCCAGTCAATGCATTTGGGGCTCATCTTCAATCCATGGTGATCTCCTCTTGAGATACTTAACTTAATCACAAAGACCTTATTTCCAAACAAGGTCACCTTCACAGATTCCTGGGGTTAAGATGTGGGCTTATCTTTTCTGGGGCCACAGTTCAACCCAGTTTGGTGGTTTGAGAAATTCGTTGGCCTAACAGATGAAAACACCCAGTGGGTACCTAGGTGGCTAGCAACAAATACTGCTTTCTTTTTTTGCCAAACCAGAAACTCCTTTGAGAATCAGAAGACATCCTAAATGGCTTTTATTGACTCAATCAGAAGTCTTATTGACCTAACTGGATGGTACATTGGGACCGATGAAACTGGCCAATGGCTGGCAGTCACTTATCCTGCTGAGGTGTCCACCTTTGGTTAAAGGTGTTGTTGAGGCTGCCCCAGGAATGAGATAGTTGCTTGAACTTGCAGAAGAAGGTTGTAAAGTTTTGAGAGCTTTGAGTTCATCGAATTGGTCTCATTACTTCCACTTCCACCTCTCACCCCATTTTACAGTCGGGGAAATCCCAGTTCCAAGTGGGTAAGTCATTTTGCCAAGATCTCAAAGGAGCTCCAGAGCTGGGTTTTCTCAAATCCTAGATTAACGCTGCCTGCACCCTCTCTGATGTCTCTGTTTCAGGATTACTGTGGTGTAGACCAGCAGCTGCTGCAGCCAGGCTCGAGAAAGGTGAACCCCATGTTCAGCTCTTTGTTGCCAAAACCCCCAAAAAATGAGAGAGAGAGGGAGCAAGGGAAGTATTCAGAAGACCAGTTGCTCCTTCTTACTCGTAAAGACCCTTTCTTTGGCTTTGATTTATGAGCTCTGTGTCCTTTCCCTGTCCAGTTTTGCATTCCCAGAGACCAGCAGGTAACTTGTGAGCTTTGCACCTGGCCTTGGGTATTTGGCGGGGGGGTTGATAACGTGTAACAGTGTTAGTCTCTCAGTCATGATTGATTCTTTGCAACCCGTGGACTGCAGTCCCCCAGGCTCCTCTGTCCATGGAATTTCTGGGCAAGAATACTGGAGTGGGTTGCCATTCCCTTCTCCAGGGGATCTTCCTGGCCCAGGGATCAAACCCAGGTCTCCTGCATTGCAGGCAGATTCTTTGCTGTCTGAGCCACCAGGGAAGCCCACAGACAGCAGAGGTGGGAACATGTTCTCTGGATTTGCGGAGGCCAGCTGTGCCTCCTGTGAATGGGCTTTCCAGAGATTCATCCTCCCCGGTCAAGAGCCATAAGCAGACGACAGTGTCTTGGGGGACTGTTGGGAGCCATTCAGGGGCCAGGTGTCCCTTCTGGCTGTGAGGGATCACTCAGTCCCCTTCACCAGTCCCGATGTGCTCAGTGGCAGATCACGATGGTGCTGTCCACTGGCCCTTGACATCAATCCACTGTAACTCAGCCTGAAAGCAGGAAGGAATCCATGGCAGTGCTGCCTGTCCCTCAGGTGTGTGTTGGGAAGGAATGAAGTCTGTTACTTTGAACGCTGACTGATAGGCCTGACTAAGGGGCTGACACCCGGTGTGGAGCGCTTGGCAGCCTGTCCTCATGGAGAAGTTGTGTCAGTTGTTTATTCCTTGGGGCAGCCCCGTCCTAGGAAGACAAAGGACCCTGTGTGATCCCTGGGCTATAGGAAGGAGACTGGGACAAGTCAGAGCCCCTGCAACCACACTTCTGCAGGGCAGTGGACCTTTCTTTTGGCGGGGAGAGGGGGCTATTGGAACAAAGTAGGCTTTAAGAAAAAAGAAGAAATGGTGTAGTTTGTTACTTAACTGGCTGGATCAGGTTTCCCTGATAGTTCAGTTGGTAAAGAATCCACCTGCAATGCAGGAGACCCTGGTTCGATTCCTGGGTCGAGATGATCAGCTGGAGAAAGGGATAGGCTACCCACTCCAGTATTCTGGCCTGGAGAATTCCACGGTTTATACAGTCCATGGGGCCACAAAGAGTCAGACATGACTGAGCGACTTTCACTTTTTGGCTTATTACTGAGGCTCTCAAAATTAGGATCACTCCCAGCCACTTGCTCCTTACAGAAACCCTTCTGTGTCCTGGCTTCCATCACGCTGTAGCTCCTGGATGCTGCTTTTGTTTTTCTGTGTGATGAGGGCAGCCACGGCCCAGGTAGCATGAAACAGCGCAGCACCGTGTATCTGGAGATTTAAATGCTCCCGACACCTGACTCTCGCCTTCCAACTTACAGCTCTTGTGCATTTCCCTGGCACTCGCCAGCCCTCGGCTCCACAGAGCCCCCTTGGGGTTCTTAACTTGAAGCATCTTGACCTAGAAGCTTCCTGGCCAGACCTCATTTGATTTTCCATATTCATGATTTTGCTGCCAATGAATTCTTTTCCATTTCTTGTTCTAAGTTTAAGACTTGGTGTTTCTCCTGATGCTGGTTTTGTGTGCCAGCTCAACGTTGTGAAATCTAGGTGGAGGGGGGCAGAAGGCCCCTCTATTGATGATGGATGAAGGTGCCATGCCAGGGAATAGGTCACAGTGGTGCATTCCTAAGTGGGCCTGTTAACACTGACATGGAATCTTGGAGCTCCAGTGGGGATTGAGTAGGAAGCAGAGTCTCACTGCTTTTGTGGCTTCAGCAGCCAATTCCTCTTCCTCTTCCTAACCTTGCTGTCACATCAGCCCTCAGGGGTCTCCACTCCTTCGGGGTAGCACTTCTGGAGGTTCTTGTGGGAATTACATGAGTGAGTGATTCAAATTCTGTTTGCCTCCTTTGCTAGCTCTGTGGCCTTGAAAGTCATGGAACTTCTGAGCCTCGGTTTTCTCATCTGTAAAATGGGGGTGATGATATGCTTTTCCTGTAGCACCATTGGGAAAGTGCAGTAGGTGAGTGGTGCTTTTAAATAATGGGACCCATGTGACTGCTAGTCTTGTCATTAGGGGGTCCCACACCTTCTCTCACAGCTCTAAGCTGAGACATGCACACTCTGCCCAGCCCTGGCTAAAGGAGTGGTTGGTCCTCTCCTTTCCTTCAGGACAGAGATTTCAAAACTTCTTTCAGTAGCTACTGTTTAACGAGCTTTCTGGTTGCTACAGAGCGGGTTTTCATACCTATTTCATAACAGGTATTCCAGGGGCAAAAGCTGCTCAGTGGGTGGCTACATTAGCCCCGGATATACTGACCAGCAGAAAGTGCTTCCTGCAGGACTAACACCAGCTCGAGGTGACTCCTTCCAGGCATTGAGAGCAGGTGGTACCCATGGCTGCCAGCTCCTGGGGTTGGAGCAGGCACATGCTGGCCTGGATGGGACATGTTAGAACTTTGCCATATCAGCCTATTTGCCATGTTCTCTGCAACCCATCAGTTGCCCTCTGACCCAGAGTTGAAAAAGGAAGCGTTATTGATTGTTTTTTATTCTGGCAGGGGGCCTAGCTTAGAGGTGGCTGGGGAGAGGGCTAATATTTGATCTCCTGTTTATTCTCTGGCATTGACTCTATGATGTGGGCAAAGAGGATGTAGACGTGTTAAAGATAAGTGTATGACTTACAGCATTTTGTAAGAGGGTCTCTTCACCATAGCTGGAAATGATTCAGGTGGGGGCAGAGGGCAGAGAAAAAGCTTGCTGCTATCAGGGTGTGGGCAAGTAAGCATGGCATGAAGATGTAAATTCATCAATGGTAGTCAGAGTGCCTAGTAATTGAACTAGAACTTAGCAAGATTTTGATCAGTATGTGCTGAACTGAAATAACAAGAAACAGTTGGAGTTCCTTATATTTGAGGGTTTGTGATTCTTAACATTGCGTGTGTGCATGCTTAGTTGTGTCCAACTCTTCGCGACCCCGTGGACTGTAGCCCACCAGGCTTCTGTGTCCATGGAATTGTCCCGGCAAGAATACTGAACTGCAAATTCTAATGTAAGGAGTCTTCCTGCTGCTGCTGCTGCTGCTAAGTTGCCTCAGTCGTGTCTGACTCTGTGCGACCCCATAGACGGCAGCCCACCAGGCTCCCCCGTCCCTGGGATTCTCCAGGCAAGAACACTGGAGTGGGTTGCCATTTCCTTCTCCAATGCATGAAAGTGAAAAGTGAAAGTGAAGTCGCTTAGTAGTGTCTGACTCTTAGCGACCCCATGGACTGCAGCCCACCAGTCTCCTCCGTCCATGGGATTTTCCAGGCAAGAGTACTGGAGTGGGGTGCCATTGCCTTCTCTGAAGGAATCTTCCTAGTTTCTCTCTAAGCTCACACAGCTTCAATTACCGATCACCTTTTTAAACAAAAGACCTCTGTTGGGTTGTATTATGCCTATTCTCATTAAGATGAATGTAGAAACACCAACAAATCCTTCCCCTTTGAAACAGTAGTTCCACCAGAATTCGTTTGTGAATTCCCCCACCCTTAGAACACCCTGCTGTGCATTGGGGTCTTGCGTTTGGTTTCTTTTCATAGTCAGGAAGCTAGGACAGAAATGACCTGTCCTAATAAGGATGTGCTCCCAACTTCAAGAGCAGGTTTGAATTGGAAATGTGGCATCTTGGGTTACCGACACTGTCTTTCACCATGAGGAGATCAGATGCAGGTGGGAAGTGGAGAAGAAAAGGCTGAAGGGAGGGTGTTAGTGTTTCTGTGGGGAAGTTTTTCTGTTCCTCCTCCTGAGAAGAGAGAGATGTGGAGGTAAGAACATCATTGCCTTGGTCTGGAGGGAAAGATCATTCCACAGGGGTCATGTCTATTGATTGTACTGTAATGATTAATCCTCTATCTGTGGGGCATCTGGTGCTTGGCCTAGAGGGTGTTTGGGACAATCAGTTGAATGGAACATGTGCTTTGGCCTCTTGGGGCCATCAGGTCAGGTCACAGTGCAAACCCCCCCGAACTGCCACAGTGAGGTGATTAAATAGAAATGGAGCTTCCTGGATCTTAATAGAACTCTTTTTTCTTTCTCCCAGAGCCTCCCACTTAGAGAATTCTCTCAACCAAAGCCTACAGGAATTCTGTCCACCCCAAATCAGTGTGCAAATCACAGGTCAGAAGGTGCCCCAGACATATTCTCTATCGTCTCTGCATGAAAGTGCTCTTTTTAAAGATAAGCATTGGACATTGTTTTGGAGGAGTCTTTTTGGAAGTTGTGCTTTACTTAGAAAAGGAATTCCTCATTTTGTTTGGTTCAGTATACATTCTGGACTATAACTGAAAGATGAAGGATTTAGTCCTTTAAATTTTTACATTTTGGCCAAACGAAACAAAACCACCCTGAGTGTCAACCATTACTGAGTGATCGGTGGGCAGTGGGCAGGGCTGGCCTGAGGTCTCTCATCTGGCTTGGATGGTGAAAAGAGAAGAAGAATTCAGATTGGAGCCTTTTGTGATCTGGGTGACTATTTTGAAGCTTCTCTTTAGATGCTGCTGCTTATGAGCAAGGAACTATTCTCCAGAATCACTTTTATTTTCAGGGCCTGAGTTTGCCTCTAAAAAAACAAATGAGGTTTTAATGTCCAACTTCTCCTGTGGTTTGTTACCAAAGAGAGGCATTTCTTATTTGCTCAGATGGGCTGAAAGCTTTTGCTTCTGCTTGAACAGCCCCAGGAGTCAGGCATCTGAGAGATGAGCATGATAGGTTTTTCTGGACTTCCTCTTGAAGTCAGGTTTTTTAATGGTGAAAGTTGATAAAACCATCAGCATTATTACTGTGGACATCTTTCCATGTCTGTGTGTAGCTTTTTGCTTCAGTCTTTCTAGTGGTCTGTATATTGTCTGTTGTGGACATAATTTATCTAATCGTCCCCTTTTGCTGAGTATGTAGCTTATGTTCATCTTTTGCTTTCCAGTTACAAGAGAGGCTTCACTGACAAACTTTGCTCACACCTGTTTGTTGGCCACCTGGGTTAATTAATATTTTTCTAGGACCTATTTCTACACGTAGATTCACTGGATCTTTTTGGAGACCAACATCTTCATCCTAAACAGCTTCATTCTGAGCGCTGCTGTCTTTGGGGACTCCCCCATGGTTTGGTGTTTTTTTGTTTTTTGTTTTTTGTTTTTTTTTTAGCTTTTGTGCGAATCATTTGGGGGAAAAAAAAATTAAATCAGAGTTCCACCTGTGTAATAAGAGAGTATATTTCGGTCCTGGATTTTAACATTTCCAACATCCTCTTCCCATGAAGGGAAGCCAGCTCTGCAGACACCAGCTGATAACCTTGTATTACTGAAAGATGTTGCATGGGCTCTAGCAAGTGGCGGGGTGCTGAGGCTCAGTGATGGAGCTCCCCAGCGTGACTGTGCTCAGCTGTGTTTACCCCAGCTCCTCAGGAGGGAGACTGACGTCTGAGTTTTGCATCAGCCTGAAAACCAAGCAGAATACAGGCAGGGACCTTGTGCCCGGTGAGAGGAAAGCCTTCATTTAGTCAACTGGACAAGATAAACATGCTTAACTAATTGAGAAGGCGGCTTTTCCAGGATCCTTGGGACTAGATCTCACCCTGAGATTGCCACCTCTGCCATGATTCTTTAAAAAAAAAAAAAAAGAATTAAGGTAATATATACATAACATAAAGTGTGCCATTTTAGCCGTTTCTGAGGATATAGTACAGCATCATTAAATACAGTCGTTACTGTACCACTCTCCATCTCGGAACTTTTTCATCGTCCCAAAGCCTTTTCACAAAAGAAAGGGCATGTTTGAACCTAAAGTTGGCATACCTTTGTGGCCGCCAAAGCAGTTTCACATCCAGTTTAACTTTTTGAAGACACAGAGATCAGGGTATCATAAACATTTGGGGTGTAAATAGCACACGGCCCTGCTCCTGTAATTTGCCCAAGAAGACTTAAATTGACACCCAGCTGGTAGAATCCACTCAACTCCCAGCCAAATAATACCGTCTATGACATTAATTAGGGAAGGCACCATGCCTCCGCCTGCTTTGGGCTTCCCAGTGCATCCAGCCTCAGCCAGCGCTTCACCCTGCATCTCCACCTCATCGAGCAAGCACAAAGGAATTAGTGGTGTTTTGCTTCTAGCATTTCACATAGCGCAGCCTTCCTAAGTCACTGAGGAACCTCAGTGCTGGGGAGAACATTTTGGCTTTTCCCAAACCAGCTTGCTCCCTAGACTTTGCTCTCTCTGCAGAGACACACGTATGTTTTGGAGGAAGTTGGCTCTCCAGGCCACTTTGTCTAGAACCCCCAGAATCAGATATCCAAGCAGGAGGAAGATGAGGGTACATGTAGAATGGAAAGAGAGCAGCAAACTAGTCACCTTCCACCAAAGTGCAATTTTCCTTTTTTTTTTTTTTAAAGTAATTTCTGGTACCCATCATCCCCCAGTCCTTTCTGGAAGATGACAAGCAAAATCCTGGCTACAGATGTGTTGACTATTTCTGAGAGACCAGCAATCCTTCTCATCCTATGTCCTAACTGTCCCTTTTCCTCCAGATTACTTTTTGGTTCTGACCTCCTTTCGTGCCAGTCTCTAGATGCTGGAGGAAGCTTAGGGAAAAGAAAACCCAGAACCTAGTTAGATGTAGCCTGGCTGGTTAGAGGGCATTCAGCAGAGTCTTGACAAGGCAATGAACTCATTCTACTAATTGTAATTCACGTGAGGTCTTTAGCAGGTTCTTGGGCTCCTCAAACATCAGAGGCTTTTGATCTGCTCTCCTAATAACCAGGCCTCATGCTAACTGGTTTAGTGTGGGTTTTTTTGTTTTGTTTTTGTTTTTTATGCAACAAAAGCCACCACTGCCTACTCTTGAGAAAAAAAGCAAGGCTAGGCTTTAGGAGCAAGAATTCTCAGTTGTTTTCATGTGTCCTCCAAGTCTCAGAATGTTCTTTCCCTATTCAGCCCCTTGGAGTTGCTAAGAAACTGCCATTTCAGAGGAGGGGTAATTCAATTTTGATTTTAATTTAAAGAGAGGGCAGGCAGGGTTCTTCACGTTCCTGAAATGAATGGGTGCCCGAGAAGGAGGAGGCTCACTCTTTCCAGATCGGTCCTGGGCACGCACCGTGATTGGAGTCTCTCGGTGTTTTGCCGCCAGAGAGTGTGGCTTTGAAATGGTTCTTTGTGACAAGCGCTGCTGAACTTTGTGGAGAAATACTTAGAAGACCAGTGTGTGCTGGGAAACCGGCGACTCCGGGCTTGATTAATTTATAGGTGTAATTTAAGAAGCTGGTTCTCCTCCTGATCCTGGGGATGTGTATTTACGGAGCCCGTGGACAGGAGGCCTCTCTGCCCAGTGGACGTTCTTTATGGCCTTTGCTATGTTAAAGCAAAAGTTGTAGATCTCTTACGAGCAAACCTATTATTATGTCCAGAGGAGGGACGGGCATGTTATAAAGTTTCAAATGGTCAATTAACAAAGATTTATTCTTTGTCACTCAGGTATTTTCTCTCTCTCCTTCTCAATAATTACCCCTTGGAATGAAACAGGCTGTTTTCTTCCTGCAACCCTGGTCCCAGCTCCAGAGTAGGATTTGAGAGAGCCTGTCTCAGAATTTAGACTCTTAGCATCTGGGCCTTCTGCTTTGGTAAAGTCGACTCTTTTGGCATACTTGACAAAGGGAGAATACGGGGGAGAGAATGTGTTTTTTAAAGCACTCCAGGCTGTGCTTACTACACGTTTATTTGGTGGAACCTCATTCCAGCAAGGCAGCCAACTGTCCCATCGGCCGCAGCCGCACCCTTTGGACTGCCTTCCGTTCTGTCTAAATTTGGAGCTTACATAGGGACCTCAGGATCTCTACTGTAAGGGTGCTCATCTTCTTTGCGGCCCATGCACTGTGCATCAGCAACCTGCTGAACTCAGAATATGTATTTTTAAACATTTCAGTAAAAACACAGATATGAGATGCCTGTTGGCTTTTCTGTACATGGATATTGCTCCCCTTATAAAGAGCAAAATCTGGTTTCTATAATATCTGAGCGTTAAACATGCTGTGAGAGACCCCTTGCCTAAAAGGAAATCCTTCCTGGTAGAGGAGATATGACTTCTGTGATTACAGAAGAACAGGAGATGGGCCAGCTCTGGGTTTTATTCTCTCATCCAGAGATAATTCATCGACTGATTCTTTTTATGGGCTTCCCTGGTGGCTTGGTGGTAAAGAATTCTGCCTGCCAATGCAGGACACGTGGGTTCGATCCCTGGTCCAGGCAGATCCCCGGGAGGAGGAAATGGCAACCCACTCCACTATCTTGCCTGGGAAATCCCATGGACAGAGGAGCCTGGCGGACCACACAGTCCATGGGGTTGCAAAGAGTCGGACACGATTTAGCAACTGTGCAACAACAAATTCTTTTCATATCAGCTTGCTGCCCCCAAAAGTTGCAGACCCAAGGGCATTGGAGTACCCCTAGGGCTGAGGAGAGCACGTTCGCTCTTGGAGGGGCTTCATGCCCACTGTCCTGGCCCTGGCCCTGTCTCGCTTTCCCAGTGCCTGCTGGCCTGGGCCTCGGAGGGACTGCCCGCTTCCTGGGGGCTGCCCCCCAGCCTACTCTCCTGCCGGCCATCTGCACCCTGCGTTCACCTCAGTTTTTCAGAAGTTAGAACGGGAGTCTGGCGCTGTCATCCTCTCACTGGTGATCCCCGTTCTTGGGGGTCTGATGGACACAGGGAAGAGTGGTTGCTGAAGAATCTGAGAAAGGGGAACGCCGTTCTTGGCAGAGCCTGGCATCCTGGGATCTCTTCCAAGATGCTTCAGGCCTCGTTCTCCGACTTGTTTAAGGGCAGAGAATAAGGTTGCAAAGGAAATCAAAGCCTGATGTGGAGAAACGAAACATGAGGCCTACTGACTTTTTAAAAACATTTTAAATAACATTCTCTAAGGTTTCATTTTATACTGAAGGCAGCTGTAATAAGTTTTGGAAGGCGGTGTAAGGTTTCGATTACAGAGCGATCCAGCTTGCAGTGTTTGTACCTAAAGTGAGAAAGGGCCGAGGGGGAGAGGGGGTGGCTCAGAGGTTATTTTGTATAAGGTGAGAAAATTTGAAAGGATGAATTCACCACTGTAAGCGGTAACATTTGGTATGCTGTAATTTGCAAATGCAATAACATGAAACCATTGCAAAGATGGTGCTTTTTTTTTTTTTTTTTTCTTTTTTTGGGTGAACATAGTCCAGATAGCAGTGGAATAACTTAATAACTGGAGCACAGCAGCACGTTGACCACAAGTAAAACAAGACTGCAGCTCCATCGTGGGCCCTGCCAGTGTTGCCCCAGTGATGAAGTTCTCTGCTGAAGCCTGGCGCAGACCAGGGCTGCGGTGCCGTATGAAAGCCCTCATTGTTCACAGCATCATTATTTGGTATTACATGCACAATGTTTGCTTGTGAAACGATTTATGAGAAACAAGCATGTTGAAGAAAGGGGACTTGGTTTGAAATTCAGTTGATCTGGCTTATGACATTTAAGATTTTATAGTACCTTTGTTTCTAAGAATAAATATTTAGGTCCACTGTAAATATTTATCTTTTGAACACGCAAACACACGCATGCAAAACTGGAAAACTGAGCCAGAGAAGGAACTGATACCTAACATTCACTTCTGTGTGGGAAGGAGTAAAGTGCTTCAGTATTTGATAGGTGCAAAGGAGCCTGTTTTGTGAGCTTGGCCGGCAGTGTCCAGCCCGCGGGACCAGTGCCCCTTGGGCTGTTAAGTCTCTTAGGAGGAGGCCTGGTGGGGAGAGTGTGTGTGGACTTAACTCTCTTCTTTTCACGTGCATGGGGTAAGCTGGGGTTGAACCAGAGCGCTGTCCCTGCTGGCCTCTGGCAGGTCCTTGCTGCATCTACCTGGCCACCAGGCCTGACCAGGAGGCTCACAGTGGCCCATCACTGGGATGGCATCTTAGCCAAGCAGTGAGTGTTTCTAGTGATGCTTGAAAGGATTCCAGCTTTGAGATTTTCTGACCCCACGACTAGGAGCCTCGACTTCCGGGCTCTTTGCTTTGCCCATGTGGGTGAAACCATGGCAAATGAATGCCTTCTTTGGGCTCTGCAACCCTGTCTTTTTAATGCAAAAATAAAGGTGTTTGTGAAGTGATGGAAGATTCTAGAATGAAATGTGCTAAAGAGTAACTGCTGGCACTTTTTCTTTTCGTTTTTTTTAAGTTTTTAGAGGCCAGCCACAGGCTTACGCAGTAAAATCAATTTGCACATGGTCTGGCTCCTGTCCAACAAATTCCACTAAATGACATTTTAATCTGAAAGCCCCAATATAGAAAGGCTTAGATAGCTGTCGTTCTAATTTGCTGTTTCCAGTGCGATGCTTAAGGATGCTCAGGCGTGGTGTGGAGACATCTTCGGTTTATGGGGCTGGTTGGGATGTCCTCATTTCCCTTGGTGATGTTTTAGGCTGGAGGTTAAAGGCAGCGGTACCCACAGTGTGGGGAGGGAGACAGGAGCAGGTACGTGCAGGTAGGTGGGCATGGGGTAATATTGGTGCATGGACTCTCTTTCTGTGTGTGACTCTTGACCGAGCTGCTGTGTAGGGAGGCTCTGGTCCATTTGTGATTCTGTGGACTATCTTTGTAGACAAGATCATGCAGCAGGCTGGTCTGTTACTTGATTCTTGAGGAACCCTATGTAGTTGTTCCTGCATCTTGATGCAGTTGCCTCTGCAGGGTTTCTGCAAAGACCACCCCTGAACTGGAAAGTTTCCCTAGAGAGATGCAGACAAGCGAGGGTGGAAAGTAATTGCTGGCTTACCCACTGTGGGGCCTCCTTTAAGACGGTCTGAGATGGTGCCAGGATTTGTGAACCAGCGTTGCTTTGTGTTTCTTTTGGTTCCACATCTGAGTAAGCTGAGGAACGTCTGCCTGTGTGTCTAGCATGGGACGCACAGTGACCCGGAGTTCTTACAGGGAGGTGAATGGGGCGTGGGACAAAGAATGACCAAATGGAGTGAATTCCACAGCAAAGGGATGAAACCAGTTGTTCGTTACTTTGGGCTTTAGATTTTAGTTTATTTTCTTTTCAAAACAAGGGCTGTAAATCTGCCCCAGAGCATCTTAGAAAGGTGTGGGGAGACACTGCCTATAGATGCCATTTTGGAATTCAGGGTGACCTCAAAAGTTAGTCCCTGAGATGTTAAGCTGATGATCAAGGTGAGTTTCTGAAATGGTCCCAAATGGAATAAGTGAAGAGGCACTCTTTCCCTCACCATTTGTCTTTTAGATCCTCAAAATAAAATCTTATTCCTGTTCATTAGGTGGCCATGGACAACAATGACTTGAGAATGTAGTAAGTTCTTTTCTCAGCTCTCTAAATAAGTACTCTTTTTACAAGGGTCGCGCTCCAGTCGTCTCCTTTGAAGTCGTTTTTTGTTATGCATCGGGCCGTGGTGTTATTTCAAAAGAGTCAGCCAGCAGACTCAAGGCCTTTTTGGCTTGAGTTCACTAGCAGCCTTCTGGACAACACGACTTATTTGTTCATCTCTCCATGTCCCGTCCCCGCTCCCCCTTCCTTCTGTGTCTCCACCAGAGCGATCACCACACCGGCCCATCCTCCAAGCCGGGCTGCCAGCAAATGCCTCCACTGTGGTTGGAGGCGATGTGGAGTTCGTCTGCAAAGTGTACAGCGATGCCCAGCCCCATATCCAGTGGATCAAGCACGTGGAAAAGAACGGCAGTAAATATGGGCCCGACGGGCTGCCCTATCTCAAGGTTCTGAAGGTGAGCAAGTTCTGAATCCAAAGATACCCACGACTGGGCTTCCCCTGATGAGTTTGGCCACAGGTTCATTGATTTCCTTTTGAGTTTGAGAGAAGATGACTCTTGTATGTGTTCAGCACAGAGTGTGTTTGAGAATTAGCAGATCATTAGGCTTGCTAATAAAATCTCAGAAGGGAGCCATGGGGCAGTGGGAGGACTACTAAAGTTGGAGTCAGAATAGTTGAGCTGTTTATCAGCCCAGAGATCTTAGATGAGATGTTTAGGCTTAGCTGCACATCTATAAAAGTGGGGATCGTGATAATATCTCCCCCACAGGGCGCTGTGCAGATCAATGGATTGGAGTAGCTGGAAAGAGCGTTATAAACTCTAGGTGTTGTAGCAACGTTTATTGTTCCACTGACGTTGTTTTTTCTTAATATGATGTTAGGATCAGATTTTAGTAGCCACCTTTTAGAAACAATTTAGATTTTCCTTTTAAAAGAAATCCCGTAACCTTTGAAGTTCTTTCACACGTGGTTTAGATGATAAACTTGAGAAGGTATTTCTGCACACGTGAAATGTAGAACAAGGAAACCTTTCCCCATGGAGTTTTTCTTTGGTTCCTTGCAAGACCCAGTTTTAATAGCACCAGCCTCTTTATTTTTTAGATCTGTCTTGTTCTTCAAGATGGTGATAGCAACCGGTAGCTGAGTCTGCACAAATACTTCTGAGCACACTGCCTGATACATCTCCCACATTGAGTTGCTCATAGAGAATGTCCTTAAGAAGAACAGTCTTCCAGTAGAACCATAGGTAGCTTAACTCAAAACATTAAATCACCAAAGTGTGCTCTCCAGCTACAAACACCCAGGATCCAAAAAGCTGGAAAGAGATGCTCAGCTTGGGGAACTGCAGGCCCTTTCTTCAAGGGAATTGATCACACCCTCTCTCCCCTCTCCACTGGGTCACTTCCACTGTCCACCAGTTGACTTATTTTTCTTCCTTCTAAACCCACAGCCTTTTGATGCTGCTGTTTAGATGAGATGGAGGTGGTTTTTTGGTGGTGTGTTGGTGGTGGGACCTTGTGAAGTCCTTCCGGGTTGGCCGTTATATTGTTCTCCTGTGTCTATTCCAGCACTCGGGGATAAATAGTTCCAATGCAGAAGTGTTGGCTCTGTTCAATGTGACTGAGGCGGATGCTGGGGAGTATATTTGTAAGGTCTCCAATTATATAGGGCAGGCCAACCAGTCTGCCTGGCTCACTGTCCTGCCAAAACAGCAAGGTAACAACGTTTTTGTTTGGGTTTTTTTTTTTTTTTTTTTTTTTTTTAAAGAAGGCTGGATATAGAAGCTGAAAAGACCTGGTGCTTTGGGAGATTGCAAGCAGCTTATAGGGTGATTCTGTGGTCTTGGTATATTCATCATAATCTTTCTTCCGTGATGCAGCTGGTAGGATGCCAGCAGCCATGGAAAAATACCCACACGCGTTCAAAGCGCTTGCTCTAATTTCTTTTGAAGATTGCCCTTCGCCCCCCACCCAGTTTTGAAGTTGTTCCTTCTGGTTTTTCTTGTCCAGGCTGCACATCTCCCATCATTGTTGCACATCAGCACTGTTGCAGACACACACCGGTGTGCCTGTTGGCTTGTGGCATTTGCATAACAGCAGAATTTGATACCTCCCCAACCACAGATTTTTAGAGAAATATTGGCACAATATCATTGGTTCAACAGAGCACCATTTTCTCTGTTACCTAATTGATACAGAATACTGTCCTTGACCTTGTTATCCCAAGTTCAAGGATATTCTATCTCCATGAATAAATGTACTGCTGACTGGCTATTAAAGACAGTAGATTGCTTTTCTCAGTTTTTCATATGAAAGTGACATGAGTCAGTCATGTCTGACTCTTAGTGACACCATGGACTGTAGTCCACCAGGCTCCTCTGTGAAATTATCCAGGCAAGAATACTGGAGTGGTTAGCCATTCCCTTCTCCAGGGGATCTTCCTAACCCAGGGATCGAACCCGGGTCTCCTACATTGCAGGCAGATTCTTTACTGTCTGAGCCACCAATTTGTCATGATTCACATGCAAATGTTTTTGTTGCAAAAAGAAAAAAAAAGAGCCCAGTTTTTTTGCTATCAATATCATGCTTTCTTCCATTTTCTTTCAATGCAATGTATGTCAAGGTGGTTGTATAGGAGTAAAAGTAACCAGAGCCTGGTAACCAACACAGAACCCCACCCTGGTGGTTCTCACAGGCCTGGAAGGATATGCCAAGTATCCACTTGGACTAACCTGCGGTGTGCTGTCTTGCAATACAACAATTTAGACAGAGCCATCCTTTTTTCAAGGTGGGAGTCTGCAGCCAACAGGACCAGAACCCAGCTTGGACTTCTGGGTGCCCTACTTTTGGAAAATCACTCCTCCATCCAAAGCAAGCAAGCAAAGACCCAGAGAATGGATCTCTGTGGGTTGATTTTTCCATGCCTTTGATCGCATGCATGTATGTCTAGGTGGTGAAGCCGGTGTGGTGACGGGCCTGTGGAGGTGAGCTGCTCCATGTTGCTCAGTGTCTCTTGGTTGTGGGCTTTGTGGATGGGCTGCGATTGGAATCTTCCAGTGGCCGGTACCCGCTGGAGGTCCCGGTACAATGCCTCATGGTTCCATGGCCCCCTCCACAATCATTCCTGTGTCGTCTAGCCTTTTCTCTTGCTTTCCTTGTTTTCTAGGCCGCCGGTGTTAATACCACGGACAAAGAAATTGAGGTTCTCTATATTCGGAATGTAACTTTTGAGGATGCTGGGGAATATACGTGCTTGGCGGGTAATTCTATTGGGATATCCTTTCACTCTGCATGGTTGACAGTTCTGCCAGGTATATACTGCTCTTTCTCTCCATGGTTTTTTCCCTCTTCTTGGTTGATTGCTATGAAATTAACACAGCTTCTGTTCTCAGGAATGGCCCCTTTTCCCCTCACATAAAAATTTTTCAAAATGTTTAAAATTACCCCCCTGGGATAAGAAAGTTGCCTTGGAAATTCACTTACAATGAGATCCCTCCTGCACATTTATTTATGATCAAGTGAAATTTTACCCTTCAAACTCCGAGAGATCTTATGTTTTTAATGAGTTATTGAGTCAATGTGTAAATTCACCCATCTTGGTTTCTTTTAAGGAAGAAGTTGAAATCACTCTGTAAAATTCAAAGTGATTTTTCTCATTTCAAATTCCATTTTGTTAAAATCCCATATGTATTAAAAAAATTTTTTTTTGGTTCCACTTCCTGTTTTTAATGAGATGTAAATAGATGGGTGTATGTTGAGGCTCCTGGGCAGGAATACCTCTGTGTGTAGGGTGTTCAGAAGCAGTGTGTTATCTACTTGGGGATCGGTGGCTTGCTGCATGATGTAATGGAACAGACTCTTAGGCTTTTACTGCAAAGCATGCTCTTGCCATCTTGGGCTTGATGTTATTTCTACCCTACAGAGAAATCAACATCACTGAAGCCCTCTTGCCTAAACACTGCCGCTGTCTAAATCTTTTAACTGACATCTCTACCCTAGTCAAGTTTTAACTACTATCTTCTTTAATACATCTGTCTCTTTGTCATTTCCTTTGTGAAACTGCATAGACTATGGTTTGCCAGCTCATAATGTTCCACTCCAGTTATTAATTCCTTATTTTTAGAGTTTGGTGCCTACCTGCATGCTTATTTTATATCTAGCAAAAATAAATTGATCATTTCATTTTGTGCTGTGCTGCTAAGAGTTTTGACTATCTTGCGAATAGTTTTCTGACTCAAATGTATAAGCTTTAAATAATGCCATTGCATTCATTTTTTCCTTTTGTTGTGAATCCGCTCTGAGTATTTGCTTTGCGACAGTGAGATGCCTCGTGTATTGAGCTTGCTTTTACTTGCAGTATTGCATTTTACAAGTGCCCGACTGGCACTTCTTAACCGATTTGCCTGACAGTACAAGCACATTAATTAAGAATGCAGTTTGAGAAAAGTACTATTTGGAAATACACTGCTTGTTGATTGATCATTGAGGACCAAGGAGGGAACAGATTATTGGAAGTTAGTGTAAGAGTTTCTAACTTAAGCAGTTTTATGTGCCCTCACATGTGACATCATCTCTGTTTTTTCTTTAAAAGTTGTGACATGTGTATAACCAGATACACAAACATTTAAATGGTTATTAAAGAATGTTACATACTTTTTATTATATAGACATAATGATTCTGTACTATAACCAATTCAGTCTTTATTATTAAAAGCATTTGTTTAGTTAAATAATCTACTGGACTATATTTAGAAATCGGAACCTTTTCCAACCAGCCCAGTAGATGAATAATTTTTTTGTTTGCTTTGAAACTGTGTTCATCTGGGCAAATGACTTGGTCACATCTTCCTTTGGAAGAGCTCACCCAAATAAGACAGAGGCATTCTTCCTTTAGAGACAAAAGTGGGCATCGTTCATATTTTAAAATTTTTAAATGGTTTGCATCCAAGACCATCAAGGAAGAAGGCAGCCCTTTTGTCGTGGGTGTGGGTGACCATCCTACCCTACCCAAATGTCTTAACGGAATGTGACCTTGTAACCTGACCCTCGTACCTTGGTGTCAGCCAATCCATCATGATCTCAGGATTCCGGAGGTCCGTTGAGGTAGTGATAAGAGACCACCTGGGCCCCAGTGGTAAAACAAGGAGCCCAGAGTTATTCACTTCTTTTTAGAAGAGGTGCACGGCAGGCCCAGAGCCCATGCCTCCTGCAGTGCTGAGCTGTTGGGAGGCCCATCTTGCCTTGGGAATGATTGTCGCTTTTTGATTTCCTGTAGTTATGCCAGGAAGCATCAGTGCAGTCTCCTAACTCTGTGGCCTGCTTATCTGTTCCTCTCCTGTGATCTGCAATCTAGCTCCTGTAAGAGAAAAGGAGATCCCAGCTTCCCCAGACTACCTGGAAATAGCCATTTACTGCATAGGGGTGTTCTTCATCGCCTGCATGGTGGTGACGGTCATCTTGTGCCGGATGAGGAACACGACCAAGAAGCCGGACTTCAGCAGCCAGCCGGCTGTGCACAAGCTGACCAAGCGCATCCCCCTGCGGAGACAGGTAACAGAAAGTAGATAAAGAGTTTGAAGAACTTTACCACTCCCCAAGCCCAGCCAGCTCTTGGGTCTCTTCCTCTGCTTCTGTGCTTCTATTTTTGGGAGCATCCCTGTGCTGGTGGTTCTGACTGGTCTCTTAGTGGGCGTCTGTCCAATCAGTGTCTGGAGCTTGGAAGGTCAAGTCCTGGTGCATTGGTGAGGTCAGCTGAGTCTAGTTCTGAGGGTGAGAAAGCCCAGTGGTGCCAGACTCTGAGCTCATCTGCAGGACTGGAAATAACTCAAGAGGTAACACCTTGGTGTGTTTGGTGGGACTCAAGTGCAGTGGCATAAGCCCTCATTGTCCCTGTGATCGAATGCTTTTTTTGGCGATAGACTGATGCCTGTTGGAAAGGAAGGGATTCTGGTTTTCTTGGACTTACTTTTTTTGAAGTCAAGGTCAGAAACCTGTACCTGGAGGTGTCTGAACTACTACCCCATGAGGTCTGTCTTAACTGGATTTGGCATCTACCTCTGATTATTAAAATAGAATTCTGTAGTCCCCCCAGTGGCTCAGTGGTACAGAATCTGTCTGCAGTGCAGGAGATGCAGGTTCCATCCCTGAGTCAGGAAGATTCCCCGGAGGAGGAAATGGCAACCCACTCCAGTATTCTTGCCAGGAAAATCCCACGGACAGAGGAACCTGGCAGGCTGCAGTCCATGGGGTCGCATGACTGAGCACGCACACACACATATGCCTATAATATGTTCTGATTAGGTGTTTCCATGAACGTGACTGTGGATTTGGTGGCAGAATGATTTGTATGTTGAACAGGCGACTAGTTGTTGTTACCCTCGAGCTTGTTAACCTCAGTTTTGTTGGTTCCTTTTTGATCGTCTGTGCCTCCCGGTGGGTTTACTTTTGCTTCGGGCAAATGGGACAAGTTGGAGCCAACACCTCTGCCTTAAACCAAAGCCTGGCAAAGCTGGTGGGGCTGGAAGTGCTCACAAAGATGGAAGGGGAAGGCAGGTGTGAAGGCAGTGTTTCCAAAAGTATTTAGTACTTGGTTCCAATAAAGACATGAGTTTTGAAACAGTAAGGAAAATGGCTAACTCACAGGCTCTAACTCGGTGTGTACAGCATGCTTGTTAAAATGGCAGATTCCTTACTTGTAGCCCCAGAGATTCTGGTTGAGTAGGTTTTGAAGAGGACCAGGAATCTGCATCTGAAGTAAGTCCTCAGATGATTCTGAAATGCACTCTGAGAAACTCTGGATTAATCCCAGCCTTACCCCTCCTGGGACTGCAGGTGGCAATGATATTTTCTGGACAAGGCATTAGGAAACATTAGGAACCAGTTTGTCAGCAGCGATTTTGGCACAGATATGGCTGTTCTCAGCCTAGCTCCGAACTCTGGGCTGAATGGGTCCTTGTTGACTTCTTTGAATCTATGTTTCAAGCAGGTCTTTCTAAATGGAGGCTAAAAAAAAAAAAAGTGGAGGCTGAGGGTAGCATTCGGAGTGTGTCAAGTGTAGGGCAGTGCCCACATGGTCTTAAGAGTGGCAGCAGGGTGAGGCAGGGGAGAAAGATGTCATTGGTTCCCCCTGCCTCCAAGAATGCTGTTTTATTAAAGTGGCACACTGTCTTTCTCGGGGCTTCCCTGGTGACTCATTGGTAAAGAATTTGCCTGCAATGCAGGAGATGCAGGTTTGATCCCTGGGTTGGGAAGATCCCCTGGAGGAGGGCATGGCAGTCCATTCCAGTGTTCTTGCCTGCAGAATTCCATGGACAGAGGAGCCTGGTGGGCTACAGTCCATGGGGTCGCAGAGTCAGACACAACTGAAGCGACCGAGCATATCTTTCTTGGGGCCAGGAATTGATGATGAGGCCACTTGCCTGATTCTGGGAGAGTTCAGTCTTAAGATGACTCTTACAACATGGCACCTTCAGTGACCTTCAGGTGGTGTGGCCACCCCTCCCCGACCCTCAGGACCATTTTTTACAGCTACCATCTTGAGATCCTGACTCTAGGGACTTGAAAGAGGGAGTGGTATTCCCATCTCTATTATTTTTTTTTTTCTAATAGGGAAAAATGCTACCTTCTGGAAGAAACCTTTAATTTGGTGTAGCTAGACCATTGTCCTGTAATTATTTCATCATACTTTTTTTTTTTCTGCAGCTGTTATAGTGCTCTTCTTTTTATTTAATATAGAAGAAGCAGATGCCTTTAAAATCCCCTTGACTCAGCTCTGGTCTTTGTGCTTGATTTCTCTCTGGCTGACTGGTGTTTCTTCATTGTCCGTCTCGGTCTAAGTTGGTCCTTTTTCCTGTCCTTCCCTGTGTGTAACTGAAGGCAGCATTCTAGTTCTTTCTCCTTGTTTATCCCTCCCGCCCCTCCTTTCTTCTTAATTTTCTGAGTGCTTAGTCTAACACAGGTTTCATGAAAGACATGGCCTGTGGCCTTTGCCAATGGCTCCAAAGTTATTTGGGGGCCTTCATTTGAGATGCAATGGCCTTGTGTTTCAGTAGGGTCAAATAGTATAAGAGAAGCAGTAGAAAGTGGGCAGGTACCAGTCCCCTGGAAAAACAGATCTCTGGGCGTTTATTTGGGGGGATGTTGACACATCTCAGCTGCACGTGTGGGACCCACTGATTCTTGACAAAGAGCCGTTCGTCCATAATAAGCATGGCCCCTTTGGTGGAAGAATGCTTATCAGATACCTGGATAAAAGAGGGTTATTGGACTGTGGCTGGAATGAAAAGCCCCAGAAAGGCCTGCAGATACGATGATGACAGAGAGCATACCACAGGGATGCCAGGCATGCCTTTACCTGGCGACAGGTGAGCTGTAATTAGATGTCTTGGGGATGGACTGTTCCTCGGTATTTCCTAGGCACTTGCCGTCCTGCATGTGCCTGGAATTTCATCTTCTTGGCCCTGATCCTTGCCCCTCCCAAGATATGCACAGACCACATCTCACTAGATCCATCGTTGCTCCCTTTTTAGAACAAGAGCAGGTTTTAAAAAAATTGTTTTATCCTATTGTGAATTTTTTTTGTTGACATTTACTAATATGTACTGGACTTACCAGTGTAAGACCAACATACAAGTTTGTTATTTGTTTTGACACAAAAATATTTCTCTCTGGTACCAAAGAAGAAATTCCTTGTGATCATTTCTTGGTAACCATGAGTTTGTTGAGGCTCTTTATAGATTCTGATGTTTGGGGAAAGAGAAATAGCTTTTTGGTGGGGGAGGTGGGTAGTGTAGGGCGTCTCCCCATTTCCTTTGGCAGGGATCCTTCCGTGTTCTGAGCTGGGGCTCAGACAACGGGACCAGCAAGAGCCAGCCCAGAGAGGGTAGTCTGCCTGAGCCTGTTGGCTCTTGTACAGGTCTCCAGGGCTGCTAGTGCACGGTGTGGCCATTGGGAAGTCTTCCTGACACATCCATGAGTTGCCGGGTGGGCTGTACTTTTCCTGTGTTGCCCACATTAGTTCTGTGGGGGCGGGGAGAGGTGTGAAAGGAAGTGAGCTGTTTGTTCAGGAGGTAGGCAGCATTGCTGGGTTTGTTGAGTTGGTTTCTCTGAGCACATCCAGTTCTTTTTTGAGAGCCAGACTCTTCCATGGGGCGGGATGGAGATACACTTGCATCAGCAGATAACCCCTCACATGCATGCACCTCATGCTGGCTCACCACCAGCATCTCAGGACGGGGCAGCAGGGTTGGTTTTTGGTTTTGTTTTTTTTTTTTCTTTCCCCAGACTTTAATTTCACCCTCTTGATTACTGGTACAGATAGATCAAAAACCAGAGAAAAATCAAGGTCAGTCAAGGTCATGTTTTATAACAGTATCTTTGAGGCAAAGGACACATTCCCAGGGACATCGTGAATGGGTCAAAGATGGCATGTGTGGTTTGGGAGCCAGTTCTGGGGGCCGTGTTATGAAACCCATTGAATTCTGTGAAGGGCAGGCCCACATCTAGAAGTGCATTTGCTGCCTAGCAGCTAAACAGCATGATCTTGGAACATTCTCTGTATTTTGGTCATTCAAGTGGTCTAATGGAACTGGCTGGTTCCAGCAAGCATGTAGGTAATTGGATGGTCATGGATGGCTTAACTGGAATTTGCCCTTGCATGTGGGCACCTGGCCCCCACTTGGCTGTTCTCTCCTCTCAGCTTCCAGAAGACACGAAGTTCAGCTAAGATCAGACCTGGGTTTGGGCTGATGAGACCGGTCGGGGTTTGATAGGGTTTCTCTGGGGAGAGGTTTGGGGAGGCAGAGACTTACTAAAGGAGGAAAGTAAGTGTCACATTAGCTCCCCTGCCTGTTTACCTAAAATTTGTCATGGAAGGAAAACAAATCCTCCCCTCCCCCCATCCCTTGACCCTTTATCTCATTCACCAGCTCTAGGTGGTGAAGGCACTTTGTTTCCTGTTGGGGAGTGATAGGCGGCGCTTACAGCATCACTGTGTTAGCTCTGGGGCCTCGTGCTCTGGTTTGAGAATGTGGATCCCTGGACTGAGCGTCAGAGGGTTTCTCTGGCTGGCTGTGGTCCATGTGTGAGTCCTCCTCCTCCTGGCATCTATACCTCTGCCTGCCCTGTTCTCTGCAGGCCCCCCTCTCATTGATGAATCAAATCTAGTATCAAAGGACAACACAATGTCTTGGTGGCCCTTTAAAAAGAAAAGAAAAAAAAAAAACCCTGCTTCCTTACCTAATCTCCTTTATGTGCTGTGGAAATAGGAGAAAAAACACATTTGGTTAAGAGCTTGATTTATGGCACGAGGAATTTATGGTAAAGAGATTCCGGAGAGAGAGGAAGCTGAGTGGAGACTGTGGCAAAACATGATGGAAAAGGGCCTGCAGGATTTGGGAGTGGGGAAACAGCTTATTTTAGAGTGTTAGTGTTTATTGTTTTAAGTAACTCAGTGATCACTATCAATGGGATCTTTTAAAATCAGAGGAAAAGGAAACCTGGAACTGGAGGAGCATATCTGAGAGGGAAGGTTTTGATTTTGTTCCCACCCCCCCCCCCCCAAAAAAAGAGTGATTACCTGTGTTGCAGAAGCAGGATTCAGAAGTGAAATTCAGTGGAATTCCTTAGAGAATGTGGTCCAGAAGAGAGAAGCTCTAGAAACACGGTGTTCCTCAGAGGAATTGCCTGCAAGGGATTGGGCCAGCCCTGCAAACACGTTAGCACTCGGAGTAAGATGGAATGAAGAGAAAGCCAGTCATGTTTTACAGTCCCAGAGGGGATTTTAAAAGCATAGTAAAATGCATGGAGGTAAAATTATGATATACCTTCCGTAGACAGAGGGATTGAATTCTGTCGATTCTTCCACTCGGGACATTTTCTTCTTTTTTTTCTCTTTGTGTATTTTTTTTTTTTAAACAGAAGTATCTTCCAGATCTGTCCATGGAATCTAAACCTCTGCCCTTAATCTGAACAAAGTTTCCATAACCTTCATCCTAGTGACAGCAACAAGGTTGGGGAAGGTTTTCCATTTTCAAAGCTTTCGCATTAAAACCTTGTGGGAGCCACTCTGTCTGTGGGGGAAAATGTGTATGGGTGTGAACTCTTGTCACGGGTTTGTACAAAGATTCCTCTGGGGTCACAGGTTAGCCGCGGAGCAGTTAACTTCTGACTGAATGCTTCGTTTTTCTTTCTGAGGCAGCCACTAAGTCCTATTTGTCATGAGGACTTTCTTAACTCTCCAGCTCTCCTCCTGCCCTGGGACTGTCCCCTGACTCCTTAATTTCTGAGGCTTGCACTTCTGCCCACTGGACCCCTCCAGCTCTACGCACCCACCCTGGCTGTGAGCAGAGGGTCTCATCTTTCAAACCATTAAGGCAAATCCTACCCTTAATGCGGTGGAATTGCTTTCTCCCTGCTGCATGCCGTCTGACAGACAGCATCTCACGCACAGAACAATGCTAGGCTGCAAGTCTGCAGGCTTCCCCAGAGAGAGGGATCCTCATAAACTCCCATGAATCTGAGCAGCAAATGACTCTAAAAAGATGCTAAGGGACCTCCCTGGTGGTCCAGTGGTTAAGATATCACCTTCCAATACAGGGGGCATGGGTCCGGTCCCTGGTCAGGGAACTAAGTTCCCATATACCACTGGGGTGCAGGCAAAAAAAGAGAAGATGCTAAGAGAAGCCATTGTGGTGTTGGTAGCAAACTGAGCTCTTAGCAGGTGCCAGGCTAAACGCTTTGTGGGTATGACCTCATTTTACCCTCACAGTAATTCATGGGAACTGTTCTCAGTTCAGTTCAGTCGCTCAGACATGTCCGACTCTTTGTGACCCCATGGACTACAGCATGCCAGGCTTCCCTGTCCTTCACCAACTCCTGGAGCTTGCTCAAACTCATGTCCATTGAATCGGTGATGCCATCCAACCATCTCATCCTCTGTCATCCCCTTCTCCTCCCACCTTCAATCTTGCCCAGTGTCAGAGTCTTTTCTAATGAGTCAGTTCTTCACATCAGGTAGCCAAAGTATTGGAATTTCAGCTTCAGCATCAGTTCTTCCAGTGAATATTCAGGACTGATTTCCTTGAGGATGGACTGGGTGGATCTCCTTGGACTGGTTGGGTCTCCTTGGATCCTGGTTGGATCTCCTTGTTCTGGCCTCCTTTTAACAGACGAGGAGACTCGAGTTTAGGAAGGTCAAGTGACTAGCTGAAGCTCTCACAGTTAGTGTTCGAATAGGGACCCTACAGCTCACAGTGGGGCACTTGGTCCAGGTGGGACTGCCCCTATCCCCACTCAGGGTCCCACATTGTAAACAGTTCGCAGGGGAAGGGCGCCAGCTAGGCTGGGGGAGTCACTGGGGACCCACCTGGAAGGATGCAGAGATGCCCCAACACCCAGCCTGTAGCCCAGAGAAGAGATGAGAGCCAAGATCTCGTCGTTTTTGACTCATTTTAGACATCAGTATATTTCAAGACTATGCCCCATTTTCCATGCCCCCGACTTCTGCCCATGACATGCCTCAGCCCAGATCCTTCTCATTCTTAAAAATATTTTTGTCATTAAGGAAAAGTTCTTTGTTTTTCTAGAATGTAAAAGAGATACATATGCATGGTAATCAAATGCAAATGCTTTAGAAGGTTCTGGAATAAGATATATTCCACCCCCTCCCTGCTCAACTTCTAACCCGTCTCCACAGAGGTGACCAGGGCTCAGGCTCTTCACAGATCCTTCCTGAGACTTTTTTCAGTGCCCATGTCCTCTCACCTCCTGTGGGAAGGCGGCTCCCACTCACCGTGTCCTGGAAACCTCACCAATACCAGAGAAGGCGGGACGGGCCTCCTCACCCAGAGCCGCTCCCCCCATCACCACCCCAGGGGTTTCTCCGTCTCCAAGTTCCCTGCACACTCTGCACAGGGGTTCTAGGATCCCTGAGGTCCAGCGAGCAGGGCTACGCTACTGGCCTTGGAGAGGGTGTTCTGGCTGTGGACTCTGCCAGACCTCGTCCGGTTGGGGCCTGTCCTGTCTCATTGCCAGACTGACTCTGACTGCTGTTCCCAGTCTTCTGGCCTGTGACCTTCAAGCCGGGTTCCCACCGTGATGAGTGGTGATTTGTGCTTCTTCATGTGGGAATCCTTTTCGTCTGTGAACACCCATCTCCTTTGGCATCCATAGCTCATGACCTGATGCAGGGCGTTAGGATTCGGGAAAGTGTTTTTAGCCAAACCTGTTCCTTGAAATCTCTCTGAGTCTTTCTCTGCAGATGGAGCTCAAGACATATATGGGGTCAGTGGAGGCTGTGGAGATGGTGTTACTGGTGGGCCCTGCAGCTGAGGTCAGCGTATTGCGGAGGTGGATTCTGCAGGCTTTTCATGTTTACCTTTGTCTTTTTTTTTTTTTACCTTTTTGTCTTTTTGCTTCTGCTCTTTGCTTCTGTGGCCCAGACACTTAGGTGTAAAGCCTCTTAGAACTTTATCTGTCCATGAGGCCCCTCTTAGCTCCAAAACTAATGACCGCTAACTTCCTTTAAAATATATATATGTATATATATCATTAAATACACACATAAATATATATATATGTGTTTACTATGCTCATAGTGAGTAAGCATTGATCATAGAGTCTACATAATAAAATTTCAGCATGATTCCCTTTGACAAAAGACTGCTCAGAAGGCTCAGAAATGTTTTCATGTACATTTTAAAAGATGATAGAAATTCTATGTTAAAAATTACCTTCTTCTTGATATTATAAGTAATATTAATACCAGCTTCCTGTTCCTGAAATGATCTCCCCCCCGCCCCCAATCTATTCTTGGATATCTCAGGTTTCCTACCTGCTTTTTAAGGGCAGTCTGGGTTTAAGGAGAGAGTCAAGGTTTTTTAAGTAGGACGTTCCCAGAGCAATCTTCCGGTTCCCTGTGGGAATGGTCCAGGCTCCGCCTTGAAAGTTCATCCTCATTAAATTTGTTCATCTTGGTCCTTGCCATCTTGATTTTAAAAATGTTTGTAAGCACTGCTGGGGAGAAGGGTTGGTGTGAGAGTCATGTAGGGGACAGAGCCATGTTTGAGGGGTCACGTCAAACCCGATTCCAGTTCTCTTGGGCCGGTCTTGTTCATGGTTTAGAATAAGGTGATGGTCAGGCAGCCCGTAATGGTACTTTCCTTTACAGAAACCAGCACAGAGAAGATGATATATTTAAGAAATAGCTATTTTTTCAAATGCAGACTATAATGAATGAGCGTAAACTGAGAAAACTCTGTAAAGCCTTGTAGGCTGCTGGGGGCGTTGGGGATGGGGAGGGGAGCTTTCCCACAAGATTGTGAATAAAGAGGTATTTTTCTTTCCCTCACTCTTTGTTCACTAGTTTCTGAAACCAAAGTTGACCTGGTCATCAACTAGTTCCCAAAAGGAATGGGGGAGAAGTAGACAGTGGTCCGCAGTGCCTGGGTCTCTGGTTACCCTTGAATAAAGGCACTTGTTGCTGCCAGAATGCTTTTCCCATTCAAATTCTAGAGCTAGATCCTTGACATATTCGCCTTTACATTTCAAAAGATAGAGCTGATTGAAGAGCCGATTTTCCAGAAGCTTTTGTGGAATTTCATAAGCGTAGCATTGATTCACCATCTGAGCTGGTATGCCAGGAGGAGATTGCTAATCTGGGGCTCTGATACAAGCCCAGGCAAAAAGGCAAGAATGAAGCCTGTGGGGGTCTAGCTCTGTGTTCTCAGATGATATGTTGACTGTTTAGGGCAGAAACAAGACTTTTTTTTTTTTTTTTTTAATCAAGCAATGTCTAAAAAATGTTGTTTGGATGTCTGGTTTTAGGAACATACAAGTTGGATGAAATCTAGCACATACTGCCTGGATAGGAGGACCGAGGAGTTGGAATCCAGCTCCTAAATGTTTGGTCCTAAATTCATGACTTTGGCCAACCCACCCTCCCCTTGCTTTCTAAGAGCTGACCAGTGGCTGGGCTCTGGCTGGCTCCCAGTCTTCTCAGGTGGAGCCAGGATTACATCTGTGTCTTTGCATTTTGTATCCAGGTTTCTGCTGAGTCCAGCTCCTCCATGAACTCCAATACCCCGTTGGTGAGGATTACAACTCGCCTCTCTTCAACTGCAGACACCCCCATGCTGGCGGGGGTCTCCGAGTACGAGCTGCCAGAAGATCCCAAATGGGAGTTTCCAAGAGATAAGTGAGTACTTGAGTGGGGACACTTCTCCCAATGAAGACTTTTCTCCCAATGAAGACTTAAGTATAAATGGGGACATTGGGTTGACGTTTTCTGTTTATGATGCTTAATTGCCAAAGTCTTGTTGTGATGACATCAACAAGAATGGGTAAGATTATATTTTTAAATAATCAACTCCAGGAAAAATAAAGAACTGATTCTGTCATGGGCTCTTTTTTAATAGTTCTTTTAAAGCAGAGCTACTAAGCCATGGCTGGTCAGCAAACAAAATGGTACCTTGTTAGCATTTTTTTCTTTTCTTTTTTTTTTTTACTTTCTAGATAATTTAGATCCAGTCAAATGGAATATGAGTGGGATTATCCCATTTATAAAACAGAATTGACGTTCTAACTTCTGGTTCATGACTGTCCTATGGTTCATTTCTTTAGAGGGATTAGATATAGAATATAAATTGCCTTAAGAATCTTCACCCAACAGTGCTGTTTTTACTAGTTATTAATATAATATTTGGCTGTAAATCTTCAAATATGGCACCTGCCATTGAATTTCTTATGGTCCATAATATTTTCCTTATTGGGTGATATAGAGGTGTTCCAATAAGATCAGTCCAAGTTGGCCACCTGGGCTCTGGTGAAAGCATTGTTGAGAGCTGTATATTTCTTGGTCTGGCATCAAGTTCATGGACTTTGGATTCTCTTGGGCTGGATTTGAATCCTGGCTCTGCCAGTCAGTGGCTGGGAAACCCTGTATGAGTTGCCTGATTCTTTTTGAGCTTCATTTCTATAAAATGAAGGTCATAGTACAAACCTACCAAGACTGAGCACAATTCTTGGCTCCTGTGAATTTCCCTTCATAACCAGTAAGATCTGAAATTCAAATCTCAGCAAGATGGGCATCCAGCCAGTGGACAGATCTTGGGCTACCAGCCCTCCATCTTCCCGCCGGCCAGCCCCCAAGTCTACCTTCTGAAATGAATATGATGGTCATTGAAGGGCTGTCGGCTCATTTCCAGGGTCTCTCTTGTAGTGGTTAGAGTCTAAACAGCTTGAGAGTAATGGAAGGTAGAAATTGCTGACTACATCTGCATTGAATCAACTGGAATAAGCTTTTGACTTGCTTATGTACAGCTAGCCTATTGGTCTTGACATTTGCTCTGTCTTCTTGAGATTATGTTGGAGAAGTGTCTAATGACTAGAGAAGGAACTCGTGCACAGATTTGGAAATACAAAGATAAGCTTTTCCAGAGATTGGATGTGATGAGGAGCCTTTCTTTGGAAGGAGAGGTAGCTTACATGGCACTTGTAACTTTGAGTCACACAACTCCAACCAGTTTTGTTTCCTAACAGCTCATTTAGAGATATTAATATACGCCATAAATTAGAACCAAATTATTGTACTGGTATCATTTTGTTAGATTGTTAACGGAAGTGATTTCCAGTTTGTTTGTGTGCTGTTCGTTCATTTATTCAGAATTTGTTTACTACATTCTTACCAGTGAGGAACCAGAAAAAAACAAAGAATGATTTCTTCACCTGTGGAGTGTGAGAAGGGGGTGTTTCTCATGAGCCTGGGCTTGACTAAACAAGTTGGTGGGTTCTTGTGCACATGCCTATGGAGATAGGACTGAGTCGGGGAGCTGTGATCATATTTTAAGAAATCGTAGCTCCCAGGTTCAAGCCATAGCTTTTGCCACTTGTGACACCACGGGCAACAGTGGGAGCCTGTCTGTAGCTCCCCCCAGAGTACCCTGAGTGCGGCAAATCTGAGTGCTAAGCATTTCAGAATAGTGTTTAGCACAACCATAGGTGGAGCAGATTTCCAATGAATGAAGGCTATTTAGAAGCAGTTTATTAGATTGGAGGCAGACGTTGTACAAAGAAAGGATTGTTATGTTTGTAGTAGCAGGGCAATAGGACATAAATTAGCCATTTTTCCAATGCAAATGTTTATTTTCTGCCAAGATATTAAATTTAATTTTAGCTCAGGGTAGGAAGGGAATGACCTCAGCATAGCACACGCTACCCTTGGTCTTGGCTTTAACTTTTTCAAACCATTGCGTACTTAGCAAAAATACTGCTTACTAGTGGCAGTTCAGTACTTTGCTGTGTTATACTTAAATGAAAAACCCACATTTGTAAGTATTCCAAAGTCTCTTCCATTCTGTTGGTTTTTGCAATGTCCAAGGAGTCTATATGGCTATTAGCATGATGCATGTAGCACTTCTGACCTTAGAAATTTAGTTTGTTGTGTTCACTTTGGATTTTCTTCATTATTAATTTTGGGTAGTCATAAGGATTTCTAAACTAATATGTCAGAAAAATCCCCCTTCTCTAGAGTTTTCTTTTTCCTTTAATGAAAAAACAGAGATTCCTTGAAATGCGTTTAAGATTCATATCTTGTAACTTGGCCCAGAATGTGACCATAAAATCCACTGGTATTTAAATAATAGTGATTTTTAAAGACATCACTTCACAGAGACAAAAAAAAAAAAAAATAATAACAGGTTTAACGGTTTTCTTTGAGACATTCTAAATTACACATATTCGATGGGCTCAAGATCAAAGCTTCTCCTCATTAGCACTTAGGAAAGCTGACCACCTGACTCGCAAGGATACCTTCCTTAAAGAAAATAAATCAAGAATACAAATGTGACATTCAATAGTTGTTCCAGCAGTCACTGACATTCCCTAAAGCGTCACTAAGAAAATACTCAAGCGCGTGTGTTCCCCAGGTCTCATTAGTTCCATATGATAAATGCTCCATGCTTTTGTAAGCTGCTGAAAGATTTTTATATTGAGTTCTGGAATTTCCCTCGCTGTACCAGATGCCGTGTACTAATCCTCCCTTTACACATTCAGGCTGACGCTGGGCAAACCCCTGGGAGAAGGTTGCTTTGGGCAAGTGGTCATGGCTGAAGCAGTGGGAATTGACAAGGAGAAGCCCAAGGAAGCAGTCACTGTGGCCGTGAAGATGTTGAAAGGTGAGGGGGGTGGTGTGGGGAGGGAGGAGAAAGGGGTTGCCTTATCAAGAATGTTCCTTTTGTGTGAACTCTATCATGGCACGGGGTCAAAGAGCACATAGTTGACCTAGGGGTTGAGAAGTTTTCAGTATAAATCAGCATCTCGGACAGACTATTTATCTTGAACAGTGTGCACTTATAAAAAAGAAAAGCCAGTTCTGTTAGAAAGTGGTAGCTCATTCCCTTTATATTTGGAAATGCTTAGAAAATATTGATTCACATAGAATTGATTAATTTAGATGAGCGTTGGCACGTTGGATGCAGAACACAAACCTTAGCTTACAAATAAAGGAAAGTTGGCCTTTTTAGGGGGAGCCAAGAAGGCTCAGAGAGAGGAGGCCACTCCTTCTCCTTTGCAAGAGGCACGGAGCAGGAATGGCCCTGGTCTGGGAGAGTTGCTTAGGAAGCTAAGAGGGAGTGCATGGCATTGATGCGGGTGCAGAATTGCCTACATGTTCAGGGACGAGTGAGCAGTGACTCAGAGATGTGAACGTCGAGAGGCGTTCGTGGGAGCCTGAACATTTATGTGTTAACCTTCCAACCCTGCTCATGCCTACAGCCAAAGAGCCTAAAGACTTTTTAACCATTAACTTCATCTTCCCACAGTATTCTTTTATGAGAAGAGTTATAGGAAACAGTTACATTATAAATCCCATTGTGGGCATCTCAGAAAAGACACCCCAAGCAGAGTTTTTCCCACATGTCCTGGCAGACAGGTCTGTTCTCAGAATGTGTGTGTTTGGGCAGTGGTGGGGAGTGTCACGCATTGTGGACACCCAGGGTCAGGCGTTTTCTTTCTTTCCTGGGATTTTGAGTCATCGCGTCTCTTCCTGAGAGGAGGGAGCAGGGTAGAAATAGTTGGAAAGGTGTTGGGTGTTTTTTTGGTTGTTTTTCCTTAGCTCTGGATCTGAATGGCTCCCCAGGAAAATGAGGACATTTTGAGCTGCTCCCCACTTTGGGTTGATGCCTGGGAAGACCACAGACATCAGCCGTGGTCATTGTAATAGCCAGTGGGCACCTCAGAGCTTAGAGAGGACCCCTTGTGTCACTGCAGTGGAGCCTCTCTCTCTGAGGGGCAGGTGTGCACTCCTCCATGGGTGTCCGTGTGGATTTTACACTCCAGGCACTTGTGTGGCTCTTCCTTTTGTGAAGCCAAAGAGCTTTATGCAGCATGGCTTCTATCCATGGCCTATCCTCCTTTTGGGGGTAAGCTCAGATTTTCCCATATTGAGTAGTTCAATTCAGGTACCTGAGGAAGAATCTTGCCGCTTTTTGGAAGCTTAACTGCAAGCCAGGATATGCAGGACCTAAGCTGTTCTTGTTTGAAATTATGGAGCAGAGAGGTTTTAAAACTTTAATTATCTTAGTATGGGAATCCCAGCCCCTTGAGAAGCCCATAGAAGGCGAGAACCTTCAGCCCCTCAAGATGCAGGAGCGGGCACGCACACACACACACACATATGCACGCACACTTTTGTCCTTGGTATGGGAACTTTTGTCCTTGTCTGAATCCATCTGTGAGTGCCCTGTGGGCTTTGAGGGCTCAGCTTAGCAGCCTGTGATCCAGAGACAGTCTGAAGTATGTGAAATGCCCCCATCTTCCTCCCCTTCCTCCTCTTCCACAGAAGTCCTCATAGTTGCTTTCAGGTCCCATGAAATTTGATGTGGTTTTCTGAGATACCTGCGATCTGCCAGAGGGTGGAATTATTTCCTGGTAGAGAAGAATACCCCCATGTCTGTGAGGTTTGCTGGGAAAGAATTGGCCTTAGCGCCCAAGGCATATATAGTTGTCTTGACTTTTGACACTATTGACCCCAAATTAGCTATTTGACATGGAGGAGGGCAGTTCTCTGGGCATTTCCTGCTTCACCAGTAAGATGAGAGAGGTGATTTGGAAAGTCTTTTCTGGTTCAGAAATTCAATTTCATTCTGTTTCAACCAAATATTCATCAACCAGCAGTAGCAAAACTGATCTGTAACTTTCCTAATGTTCTAGATGATGCCACTGAGAAAGACCTTTCTGATCTGGTGTCCGAGATGGAGATGATGAAGATGATTGGGAAACACAAAAATATCATAAATCTCCTTGGAGCCTGTACTCAGGATGGTGAGTAGGAGGGAAAAAATGCATTCATTCACATAACCCAGGGTTCAGCATCAGCGTCATTTTAGAAGCGTATGGATGTTTAGATCTTGCTCCTAGAGCCTCCTAAGCACGTGTTTAAAGTTCTTTATAAAACCCACCTCAGGAAGGCGTTCCTGATGACCATGCCTGGGGTCTAGGGGGAAAGGTGGATGTTGGGCGACCCTGGATGGGAAGGCCTGTAGGGTCCTGTTGTTTTTTGGACATAACCTAGAGGGTGTTTGGAAAAGGCCATCTCATTATGTTTAGAGAGAGAGTTCCCAACGTAAGATCCTGCATTTTGGTTGACAAGTTCTTCCCTTGAAATGGGATTGAGGAACCATGTCTTGCTATGGGTGAGTCCCCAGGAGTGGCCTTAAAGAGGGGAGATGGACAGGAAGGACATGTTATCTTCCTCTGGGGAGTGAGAACCCTGGCTTCTCTCATAGATGATCTGTGTCACTTTGGGAACCAGTTTGATGATAATTAATAAACTTGGAATGCCTGTTTTTTGCCTCGGCAATTTCCCTTTGAGGTCTCTGCCGGGAGTCAGGAGACTGTAAAGGGTTATTGTAAGTATTTTTGGCTTTGTGGCAGCCACCCACCTCTACTGCTGGAGTGAGAAAGCTGCCACAAACAATACAGAAATCAATTGGCCTCGCTGTGTGCCAGTAGCATTTACACACGAAAACAGGCTGGTCTGTGCCCTAGGGACATATCGCACGTGTGTGTAAGGAGCCATGCACTGGCATGCAGTGTTCGTCGCACAACGTTTGCAATGGCCCACGCCTGAACACAACCCAGCGGGGGAATGGATAAATACAGCATGGTATATGTATATGGTAGAATCTATGTAAGCGTTAAACGGAATGATCTGGATCTATTTTTTATCAGCCTGACTGGCTTCCAGAAAGATCATGTGTGGGGGGAAACTGTTGCAAAGCTGTGTCTTTATTACTTATTGATGTTGCTAAAAATAATACGTCGTTTATTGATACACATGTGTTTGTAAAATTGTTAAAATTAAATGAGAGCAGCAAATGTATGGTAGCCGTTGCTTTCTAAGAGGGGACATGACAAGAAAGGGGCACTCACGAAGCATTTCTGTTTTATTAAAGACTGTTGAGTCTACCTCGACCGGGTGTTCGTTGTCATTTGTGGGGAGATTAGAAGGCAGGTGTTCTATTTTTGTGTGTGCCGTTCTGTGTGTTTAAATTAAAAAAAAAATAATAATAAAGCACTGAGTTGTAATAGCTACGAGCTCCTTGGTAGAGCTGCCCCAGGGCAGCTCTGGGGTTCGCTGCCTCTCCAGCTCGTGTTTTCCATCCACAGGGCCGCTCTATGTCATCGTCGAATACGCCTCGAAAGGCAACCTTCGGGAATACCTGCGCGCCCGGAGGCCACCCGGGATGGAGTATTCCTATGACATCAACCGCGTTCCCGAGGAGCAGATGGCCTTCAAGGACCTGGTGTCGTGCACCTACCAGCTGGCCCGGGGCATGGAGTACTTGGCTTCCCAGAAGGTGAGTCCTTCCCCTTCTCCTCGGTTGGATGGATTCCAGTGAAAAATATTTGAAGAAAACAGGCCATTTGGATGTGCTCGTTTGCCGAATCAAGCCCTGGCCTGTCTTGTACAACCTGGAAAATATGTCTTGCATTATTCATACTGGGGGTTTGATGAACTCTTTAACAGCCAGAGTTGCATCATAGATCTGTAGCAGCGCCACAGAGTTGAGCAAAGAAGATGTCTCTTCTCAGAGACGGGCTGGCCGACACCCTTTAGGGAACCAGCTTTCCAGGTGGACGGCAGCGGGGTTAGGGGGCGCTGCCTTTGGTGCCGATGATCTTTTGACTTTGTTTTGTGGTTCTTGAGTCTCTGGATGTGGACTTTGGGTGTCATCTCTGTGGTTTGGAGTTTGAAATGAAGTTAAAGATTCTAGGAACGGAGATCAAATGATGGGGTGTTATGGTGACATCGAGAGCCAGGTATTCTCGGGATTTATTTTGTCTCATTTCGCGAGGTGACCCTCTGCGGTTAAAAGTTGGCCAGGTCCCCTGAGGTGAATCACTTGCATTCCGAGCATGCCGCACGCAGTTGGAACTTGAAACATCTGAGTTATTCTGAAAGCAGTTAGACGGGTGCCCAGATGTCCCCTGGGGCATTTTGGATTGGCCCCAGACGCCCTTCCCTTGCCCACACTTCAGGGACGGTCCATAGCTTCTTCCTTGGGCAGAGGTGGGTCAGTTCTTATCTGTTCTGGCATGTCATGAAACATCAGTAATTCCTCGTGTCCCCAAAGAAGTAAGAGCCCCTGGTGGGCGTGGACCCTCTGTCCCCCCGCTGGATCTTGGCCGTGGCGGTCATTGACGGGGCAAGGTGGCCACTGTCGCATCACACCACGTAGCGATTCAGGAAGGGCCCCGCTGTACCTCGGTCCCTGCTGTCTGTAGCCAGGTGGGAACACAGCCAGAGTTACCACGTGTTCTGGTTTTTTTCTCCTTAGCAAAAGAGTCCAGAGTTGAAGACTTTTCCAAAAAAATATTTTTTCCTATAAAATCTCCCAATGTATAGATTTTAGGAAACCAAGACAGAGTGAAGTTATGTGCATGTGTACGTGTGTGTGTGTTTGCAGCAGACTTTGCCAGCTGACGAGTCAGACAATCAGATCCAGAATGTGGGACATTTGACAAGACATTGCTTCAAAATGTCAGAGTCACAAAAGATTGAAAAAAATATCCTGCAGAGAGGGTTCCAGATGAAAAGAGGCTTAAGAGTCATGACAACTAAATGTGTGATCCTGGACTAGGTCCCTGTTCTGGGTGGGAGGTAGGGGGACAGCTTTCGTAAAAACCGTTTATGAGCATTTAAAATATGTGTATGGACTGTATATTAGATAATGTGACTGTTTCAGTGTTAAATTTGGGGGCAGTGATAAAGGTCTTGTGTTAAGGTAGGAGATACCTGCTAATGAAGTCTGCAACTCATTTTTAAATGGTTCAGCCACAAAAAGTGTGTGTGTGTGTGTGTGAGAGAGAGAGAGAGTGTGTGTGGGGAGTCTGGGTATAGAGAGAAAGAGAGAGCAAGGAAGCGTAAGAATTGAATCTGGCAAACATGGATATCCATTGTTCTATTTTACCTTTCTGTAACTTGGAACAATTGCTAAGTAAAACCCTGGGGAGCCATCCTGCCTGCAGGCTCCCACATCTGACCCTCCGGTCCTTCTTGCTCTGTCCTCCTGCTCTGGTATGGAGGGGAGATGATTTTGGGGTCCCAGCAGGGAGCTACTCCTGATAAAAGTGGTAGAAAGCTGGCCTGGTGCTTTTATTAATCCTTAAGTGAATATGCCTGAGTGTTCCTGATTCGGATGCCTGGTGTGCTGGGTCAGGCTCCCTGTGGGTGACTGGAATGGATGCCATCCTCAGCCTCTTGGAGCGGGCACTGTGGGGGACAGGAGGTGAAATCAACAATCAGTTCAGTTCAGTTCAGTTGCTCAGTCGTGTCCGACTCTTTGCGACCCCATCAACTGAAGCACACCAGGCCTCCCTGTCCATCACCAACTCCTGGAATTCACCCAAACTCATGTCCATCGAGTCAGTGATGCCATCCAGCCATCTCATCCTCTGTCATCCCCTTCTCCTCCTGCCCCCAATCCCTCCCAGTATCGGGGACTTTACCAATGAGTCAACTCTTCACATGAGGTGGCCAAAGTATTGGAGTTTCAGCTTTAGCATCAGTCCTTCGAATGAACACCCAGGACTGATCTTTAGAATGGACTGGTTGGATCTCCCTGCAGTCCAAGGGACTCTCAAGAGTCTTCTCCAACAGCATAGTTCAAAAGCATCAATTCTTCGGCGCTCAGCTTTCTTCACAGTCCAACTCTCACATCCATACACGACCACTGGAAAAACCATAGCCTTGACTAGACGGACCTTTGTTGGCAAAGTAATATCTCTGCTTTAGAATATGCTATCTAGGTTGGTCATAACTTTCCTTCGAAGGAGTAAGTGTCTTTTAATTTCATGGCAGCAGTCACCGTCTGCAGTGATTTTGGAGCCCAAAAAAATAAAGTCTGACACTGTTTCCATTGTTTCCCCATCTATTTCCCATGAAATGATGGGAGCAGATGCCGTGATCTTAGTTTTCTGAATGTTGAGCTTTAAGCCAGCTTTTTCACTCTCCTCTTTCACTTTCATCAAGAGGCTTTTTAGTTCCTCTTCACTTTCTGCCATAAGGGTGATGTCATCTGCATGTCTGAGGTTATTGATATTTCTCCCGGCAATCTTGATTCCAGCTTGTGCTTCTTCCAGCCTAGCATTTCTCATGATGTACTCTGTGTATAAGTTAAATAAGCAGGGGGACAATATACAGCCTTGACGTACTCCTTTTCCTATTTGGAACCAGTCTGTTGTTCCATGTCCAGTTCTAACTGTTGCTTCCTGACCTCCGTATAGGTTTCTCAAGAGGCAGATCAGGATGTCTGATATTCCCATCTCTTTCAGAATTTTCCACAGTTTATTGTGATCCACACAGTCAAAGGCTTTGGCATAGTCCATAAAGCAGAAATAGATGTTTTTCTGGAACTTTCTTGCTTTTTCCATGATCCAGCAGATGTTGGCAATTTGCTCTCTGGTTACTCTGCCTTTGCTAAAACCAGGAATAGCAAGGAGAGATAAGAAAGCCTTCCTCGGCAATCAATGCAAAGAAATAGAGGAAAGCAACAGAATGGGAAAGACTAGAGATCTCTTCAAGAAAATTAGGAATACCAAGGGAACATTTCATGCAAAGATGGGCTCGATAAAGGACAGAAATGGTATGGACCTAACAGAAGCAGAAGATGTTAAGAAGAGGTGGCAAGAATACACAGAAGAACTGTACAAAAAAGATCTTCATGACCAAGATAATCACCATGGTGTGACCACTCACCTAGAGCCAGACATCCTGGAATGAGAAGGCAAGTGGACCTTAGAAAGCATCACTACGACCAAAGCTAGTGGAGGTGATGGAATTCCAGTGGAGCTATTTCAAATCCTGAAAGATGATGCTGTGAAAGTGCTGGAGTCAATATGCCAGCAAATTTGGAAAACTCAGCAGTGGTCACAGGACTGGAAAAGGTCAGTTTTCATTCCAATCCCAAAGAAAGGCAATACCAAAGAATGCTCAAACTACCGCACAATGGCACTCATCTCACACGCTAGTAAAGTAATGCTCAAAATTCTCCAAGCCAGGCTTCAGCAATATGTGAACCATGAACTTTCAGATGTTCAAGCTGGTTTTAGAAATCAACAATAAACGTGGGCACAAAAATAAGCATGTTGAAAGGCTGAGAATCATGCTATGGAGGAAGCCCCTGGCGTGGGGGCAGGAATGGGGGGTTGGAGGTTTTGGGGACCAAAGGTGATGGCTGAGCCCTCCTGCAGAGGGACAAGCTGTGTGGAGGCAGGCCCTGCTCATTCAGAAGCTGACAGCCCCAGGCAAGACTCAGCTCTTGGAGCTGGGGAAGCCTCCAAGGGGCTGCTGCTACTGCTGCTGCTAAGTCACTTCAGTTGTGTCTGACTCTGTGTGACCCCATAGACGGCAGCCCACCAGGCTCCTCTGTCCCTGGGATTCTCCAGGCAAGAATACTGGAGTAGGTTGCCATCCTTCTCCCCTCCAAGGGGCAGTGATTTGGATCAGGTTCACAGTATAAAGCCGGCTACTTGTGACCATGGTTTTGGCTAAGGTTTATTGGCTCCGACAGATACCAGAGAAGTAGATTGCTTTGGGATATATTTTGCCATCAGGACAGTTAATGGATGGAGTAGATATGGGAGGGAGAGGAAGAGGGACCAAGGATGACTGCTGGATTTCCACCTTGAGAAACTGGATGGTGGTATGATGGTGGTACAGCTTATCAGGATGAAGAAGATGGGAGGGGCAGGGGCAGTGGCAGGAATTGATTCCGGTGGGAAACCCCAGGTGCATTTCCAGTATGTCCGAGGGTCATTCAAGGGCAGATGTCCTCCAGGAAGCTGAAGGCTGCAGCTCAGCTCTGGGGGGCTAGGCGAGACACTGGAGCCAGTGAAGAAGGTATAGGTTCAGGGCACGGGAATGGATGAGTTCACCTTGGGCAGGGAGGTTGGGGAGAGGCAGAAACAGAAGCTTGGAGTCAAACCCTGAGAAACCTCTCAAATCCAGAGATTGACTTAAAGTGCAGGAAAAGACGGAGGAGACCCCCTCAGAGGAGGAGGAGGAAACCCAGAATGTGGTTCAGAGGTCCAGAGAGGAGTCTTGGGAAGGCAGAAGGAGGAGACAGAAGATGGTTGAGTCCCGCCCCACCACCCACATCGCACCCCGGCCCTGAGGATCAGAGCCTTCCTGCTTTGCTGTGTGGTGTGATGGAGAGAGAACAGAGCATCAGATGAACTCTGCAAAATGGGGAAAAGAATACATTTTAGAATGACAAGCTGAAAGTACTCTTATTAGGAGTACTGTAATCATAATTACACTACTAATCACTACCACTTTTTGAGAGCTTAATGTCCACCAGGCCTGGGAGAAACATTTTATATACAGTATTGTCCGCAACCCCAGAATTAACTCAGAAACAGGTGTGTTTATAATCCCTGTCCTATGGGTAAAGATGCTGGGGGCTGTTAGGAAACTCCAGGCAACTTTGAGCCCAGGTGTGTGTATGTCACTGTGCTCATTTCTGAGATGAGGACTCGTCAGTTCAGAGAATAAAGAGGCTGGTCCCAGACCTGGCGCTTTGCTTTTCTACTCAGCTATCTTGCTCTCAGGTATTCCTGCCTCTCTGGACCAAGAAGAGGACCACTGGAGAGGCATTGGGAGTTGAAATAAGAAAGAACTCAGGAGGAGTGTGTAAAGGATTCTGTGTGTATATCGCAGGTGTATATGAAAAAGACCAAGAAGATGAGAAGAAATGCCGTATGCTGGGCTTCATTTGCCAACCCAGGGTGGAACAGAGGGGACAGAGTCCGTTTCCTAAGGCTTTGCAGTCGTGTTTCCAAAGCTCTTTGCCAAAGGCCACCTGTAATTAAGGACCTAGAACAGGTTTAAGCAGGTTCTAGATGAGGATGTTAAGGATGGTGCCCTGAGTGGAACCTGCTTCTAAAACTGGAGGGCTTACTTCGGGTAGTGGAAAATGGAAAAGCAGGGGACAGGTCAGATCCTAGCTGTGCCACACGGATTCTGTCCCGGTGGAGGGCGGTGTGTTTGTTAGAGACCTGAGGAACTGTTGGCTGTGACATCTGGCTCATTGCTGATGGAGTGTAATTAGAAATTCAGCTCAGTGGACATTGACTGGGTCAGGCTCTGTGCTGGGCGTGTAGAGATGAACCTGCAGTCCTGTGCTTAAGCTGGAGACGCTGGAGATGGACAAGTTAAGAGACACTGTGATGTGTACAGTAATACAGTGGGCGATGTGGTGTTTGAGCCTTATCCTAGTTATGCAAGCCTTTCTATTTTTAGTGCAAAGTACACTAATTTTTCTTTTTTATAAAATCTTAAGGACAGTTAAACCTCCAAGGTGTTTAACTTGAACAGCTGTTTTTATTTTTGCTGGGTTTTGTTTTTTTTTTTAAGCTTAGCTTCCTCGTCTTTAAAATGGCTATGATAACACCCATCTCATAAGCTGCCTTGGAAATTTAATGTGATCAGCTGTGCAAAGGCACCCAGCACACCGTCAGGGTCATAGAGGTTTTCGTCTTCCTTCCCTTAGGGACCCGTTGACCTTCGTTTATTTAAAGAAAAAAAAAGGAATACCACATATTCCAAAGAGCTCTAGTTATATAAAATGGCCAGCTCTTTGCACTGGAGAACAACTCAGATTTCTGCAGATGATGGAAGTTTGGCTTGACGTTGATTATTTTCTTTTTCTTGGGTATTGGTTCCAAGTCTCTTCTTGTTCAGCCCAGAGGGTGGGCTTTGGTGTTTCCCAGCCCCCTGGGACGCAGGAGGCTGGTGATGGATTCTGGCTTTCATAGTGAAAATGGAGGTCGCCATCATGGTGACTCGGAGTTGAGCCCTTATGTGTGGTCGGAGCCCCGTGCACAGGGAGGCAGATTCTTCTGACCGCATGGCTTGCCAAACACACAGAGTCTTGTCGGCGGGGAGCACACCACTGGGAGAGTTTGGCCCAGGACTTGGAAGTTCCATTTGAAGAGGCCTCCAAAACCAGGAACCCGGCTCTTGCCCCGACCGGATCCCCGGGCGGCTTCTGGGAACTCTCACATTTCTTGCTTCCATTCTGGCCGGGCACAGGCAGCGTGTGGGCTTCTCTTGCTTTCTCTTCAGTGACCTTAGCCCATCCAGGGGGCCACAGACGTGGATTAAAACAAGGAATAGTTGGAGGGTGGGTGGAAAGAAATTATTCCTAATTCATTCTTCAGGGAGAGTTTGGCTTGCTCCTTTTTTAAAATGGCCTGTTTCTTGTATCTATCTTAAAATCAGCCCCATCTCACCCATATCAGAGGGGTTGCTAGGAGTCTCTCCTTCATATAATAGTTTGCCTTTGCCCAGAACCTATGTAAAAGGCTTTGTTAGGGATGTTTGTTTACTTCTGTCTACCTTACATTTCCAAAAACAGGAGGTGATGATTTGGGACCCCAATTACTATGTATCCTGATGAAATTTTGGTATATTAAAGTACAACTAAAATGCTTTCAACAGCTTACAAAAGCATATCATTTGAGAAAGGAAATATAGAAGTTATAAGAACTAGAGCTTTCTGAGACTGAAGAGATCGCATCAGTACCATGAATCGACTGCCCTGTAGTAAGCATCTCAGTGCCTGGCCCCTGTGTATGTGGCAGATATAGGTTGGGCCCCGTGTGGGGGCCAGGTGTTGGGTGAGAACTGGACAGAGAATTTGGATAGACAGGCAGTGATTTTGATATAAGCCCGAAACAGATGTGACCAGCTCCTTCAGAAACAAAATTTGAGGGAAACAGAAAAAAAAGATGCAATAGGGCTAAGTCTGGAAGCACAGAGACTGCTGTGCAGACATTGTGGCTTCCTGTGGGGCACGGGGGTGGGCAGTGATGAGACCCCCGGGCTAAGCTGGTGGCAGTGGGAAGGGAGCTGGGTGGACAGATTGGAGAGGCATTTGGGAGTTGAAATCAAAAAGAACTCGGGAGAAGTGTGTAAAAAAGTCTGGTGTGTATATCACAGGTGTGTATGAAAAAGACCAAGAAGATAAGAGTAGAGACCTTGAACTTAAGGTGCCAAAGGGATGTGGCAATGTCCTGTAGCCTGATAAAAGTGAGAATCTGGATCCCAGGAGAGAGGTCAGGATAGAGATAAGAATTTGAAGATCTTTCCTATGTAGCTAAGAATGGGAGCCATGAGGATGTATGGAAATATACAGAATTAATGGGACACGTCCTCTGTTTTGAGGGAGAGAGGAGTTAAGCCAAGGAATCTGAAGGGGTGGGGAGAGAGGAGGAGAGTGAGCCAAGAGAAGGGATGGGGTGGAACTCAGCAGGGGGACAGCCTCAAAAATGAGCAAGAAAACAGGGTCCTGAACTTCAGAGAGGAAAAAACTCCATTTGAGTCTTCACAATGTGAAGGATACCAGTCAACTGAAGTTAGAAAGGCGTGTGGTTTCTTATCTACCTTTGCTCTTTGAAATAGTTGGGGCCTTAGTCTTTAATTAGAAAAGAAACACCAATTTTTGACTTCAGTTGTATTTTCTGTCTACATTGTAAGAAGTGCTTGTGTTACCTTTTTATCCTTGTAGCATTTTGAAACAAGTTTTTTTTTGTTTGTTTTTGTTTTTAATTTCAGTGCATTCATCGAGATTTAGCTGCCAGAAATGTTTTGGTAACAGAAAACAACGTGATGAAAATAGCTGACTTTGGACTGGCCAGAGATATCAACAATATAGACTATTACAAAAAGACCACAAATGTGAGTCTATGGTGATGATATGGTGGGAGAGTGTTGGGCGGGGGGCGGGGGGGTGGCACGGAGCGTTCCAGGTGAAAGATAATGTTCAGAACTAGAATGACCAATACCTTTTTATTCCCACTCGTTTGTGTTACTCCTTACAAACTTCTCAATAAGCAAATTCAGGCTTAACTCTTACTAAGAGTTAAGACTCTTAGTAAATGTGAGCCAGTCTTATATACTGAATAATCAGCCTCTAGGATCTTCATAAGGCTCCTCGTCCGGAAATTCCCTAGCAAAGAGTGGAGCTTGTGAGTTTCTGGGTTAATTTTCACCTAGAAATGGGCCAGGGTGTGTCAACGTGCTGGGGAAGATGTATGATCACGAGGAAACGACCCTTTATCAACATGTTCGTATCTGTGCATCTCCCACACTCTGCGTAGTCCCTTTGGAGCGTATTTTTTTCGCTAATGACTCTCCAGCAAAAACCATTAGAGTGTCAGCTCTTAAAATAAACAGGGCACAGCCCGGTGGGGGCTGCTAAAGTAAGCTGGTTTTAGTATACTGGGTTTGACATTTCTTCCACGCTCACAGGGCCGACTTCCGGTCAAGTGGATGGCCCCCGAAGCCCTTTTCGACAGAGTGTACACCCATCAGAGCGATGTGTGAGTAACTCCCTTGTCGCTGCCTTCTCCCTGGGGTTGACTTGCAGAAATCTTGTCCGTTCCTCGCCTTCCTTCCTTCTTTGGTGCCTGCTGCATTTCACACACGCAGAGAAGGTGCAGGAGCCAGCCTTAGAAAGGACGGATTTTCTGCTAGGCTGGTAACCAATGCTCTGTTACTAATCTGCCTGGCTTCAAAGCACACGGGAGGTGGAACCGCTAACCTGCTCCTGCCAGAGCGGAAGCTCCCCCCTTGAACTCACTCACGGATGTGCAAGTACAAAGCTGCTATCTAATTTGCCAAGCTGTTGGCATGTTCTTCGTGCTCTTCAACTTTTCCTTCTTGAGAGCGGTTTGTCATATTTTCCCCATCCTAGGATTGTCCTTACAGGGAGGCTGGTTGGGATGAGATCCACTCAGGGGATCTCCAAAGAGCCTACTACTCCCTGTTTATCCTTTGAAAAATGTCCAACCTCATCTTTGCAGCCTTGATAACATTACAGCAATAGAGTGAAAACTCTACAGTATTTCAATTATGATACACTTAAAAATACTATCAGGGCCAGGCTCCAAGCGGTATTTTAGAGTTCTAGCTTTGGAAATCTGGTGGAAAGATGTTACCATTGTGAGAAACTGGGTGAGAGGTACAAAGGATCGCGCTGGTCTATTTTTGTAAGTTCCTGTGAATCTATAATTATTCCAAAAGTTAAAAAGTCAGCTGCGCTACTCTTGTGTGGGCGGGAGGGTTTCTGGCGCAGGCATGGAGCCTGTGCCACGGCCACTGGTTCTCTTCAGCAGTCCTAGAAGGAGAGCCTTGTGGTTTCCAGTTTTGCAGTGAGCTGCTTCTCTTGCTGTATACAAAACTGAAGTCAGTTTCATTTCTGAAACTCACCCTAATAGAATCAGTGAGGGTGTGTTTCCAGCATAGAAGCTCATGTTGATAACACTGCATAAAGACAAAGAGTTTTATTTGAAAGTGGTGGACAGAGGAAGAAGGAACCAAATTTCCATCCCTTGTTTCCCCTTCCCACCCTCCCCCAAGAGTGATGGTTTACCATCACTTATCTGTTGTCTGCTGATGGAAAATTCCGTCAGAATATCTCCTCATTGTCATCTGGGGATGCTTTCTGGGGGCAGGAAGGGGCAGGTTGGATGAACTGCAGGAGGGCCCCGGTCATTTGTCTTTGAATGTAAGAAACATGAGGGAGTTTGTTTTCTTAACTGGGTGTGTTTAGGTTTCTGTGATTCAGATGGGTTACTAATGCTGTTTTCTCCCCTCTTTGCAGCTGGTCCTTCGGGGTGTTAATGTGGGAGATCTTCACATTAGGGGGCTCGCCCTACCCAGGGATTCCCGTGGAGGAACTTTTTAAGCTGCTTAAGGAAGGACATAGGATGGACAAGCCAGCAAACTGCACCAACGAACTGTAAGGGCTGTTGGCTCTCCTGATGCCCCAGGGGACCCACCGCGCTGCTAACGCTTCTCCTGGCTGGTTCTGTTTCCTTAGGGTCCCAGGTTTCTAAGTACGTCCTGAGAAAAAGAATAGCGGAGACTTGCTGGGCTCAATCCCAGAACTGAGATAGAGAGTTCCATGGACAGGCCTGACTGTCCAAAAGAAAGAGCATCCTCCTGAGGTGGTGTGGTGTGAGCTTTACCCCACTGAGGTGTTGGGTGCTTGGCCGAGGGCTCCCAGCCATCCACAGTGAGCCCTGCAGTAATCTTCCTGGGCCGCTGTGCTGTCCTCGCTGTGAGAGGAAGATACATCAAGCCTTCCCTCATGCACAAGCCTGAGACCCATGGGGCTGCCTCCATTTCTTATGAGTGGTCTGTGGCCTCTGCACTGTGAGTAGAGAGTGGGTGCTTCTGCAGCCTCTTTGTGACCATTGCTATTATAGATGGATTTTGATCACAGCCCTCAGGGTGAATGAACTAGTGTCTGCTTATCTATATTTTACCCATATTTCAGTGCAGAGGATTAAAAATTTGTCCAGGTGCTAATATAGTCTGACTGTTAATCCTGATCTGACTATAAAACTGGTTTTGAGCAAAACCTACCCTGTACTTTAAGTGGAATTACTTGTGTTGGTGACAAGCGTCTTGTGCAGTAAAATCAGTGCTTTGAAAAGGTGTCTCTCCTCCCAGCTCCCAGTGTCAACTTAGAAGAGGGATTGTTCCAGAGACTGCGGTCTCTTGGGTATTGTTTCATGGGGATTTTATATCAGTAATCCCATGAGTGCTTTTCGGTGCACAGTGGGCATCAGATGAATGGTCACATTTTATAGTACATTATATAAAGGCATTTATTGTGCTCCTTGTCATTCCTGGGGCTTTTTCTACTATAGAGGGTCTGTCGAAACCCATCGTCAAGATAAGGCCTGGGAGCCTAAGCCTGTCCAGGAGTTAATCAGGAAGTGAAGGCATAGCTCAGTGACGACAGATTAATTCATAAGAACCTTGCCTTAATGTTGTGCTTTTCAAACTTCAGTTTTTCAAAACTGAGGAACCTTTGTCCAGAGTGTCAGGCAGATAACAGTAGAGCAGCTTTGGTCCTGGCAGGGGTGTGTGGGGAGGGAAGACTGGATTCCCACCCGCCCCTACCTGGCTCTTCCCACAGTGTCCAGAAGTGTGGAAATGTGATGCCCTGTTATAAGTCACTGCCACAGGGATACCGGAAGTCAACCAGGAAAACAGATAGAAGTGTCTTTTTGGGTTTTTGGCCGTACCACATCGCTTGTGAGATCTTAGTTCCCCAGTTAGGGATTGAACCCCAGTCCTTGGTGGTGAAAGCACTGAGTCCTAACCACTGGACCACCAGGGAATTCCCAGAAGTGTCTTTTTTGATGGTGTAGATACTGTCCTAAAGCATTTTGCATAACGTGATGTTTTTGTAAATCAAAGTGCCTTACAGAGAAACTAAGCAGTGTCTCTTTTGGCAGAGTGGATCACCACCTCCTAATTCAGTTGCTAGTGCAGTTCTGATACATTTTCATAACTGAGGACATCTCTCCATACTGACTGTTAAGAGTGGCTTATAGCCACACCCCTAGTCCTCAGGGAAGTAACTCACCAAGAAAATCCATCTCTTCCAGGTATATGATGATGAGAGACTGCTGGCATGCGGTACCCTCACAGAGACCCACCTTCAAGCAGTTGGTAGAAGACTTGGATCGAATTCTCACACTCACAACCAACGAGGTAAGAGCCTCCTTCCAGAAGCCAAGGGTCCTTGCTGGGGAACCCCCATACAGCTTTTGAAATGCAGCCTCCCCAGTGGGAGTCCAGGGTACAGTTTATCATTGTTCTAGGGCTCAGATAGACTGAAACCATGTTCCTCCCAAACCCTGACTTTTCTTGGAACTTCATCTTGAGAGTTGCAACTCACAAAACCAGACACAAAGGGCCCCACCTGAGGCTGCCCCTCACTGTGGCATGTGGGTGGTGGGTCCACGGTGTGTGTGTGCAGGAAGATGGGGAAGGGGAAAAAGATGTCCAAAACTGCAGCATTTGGATTTGAGTGGGAGGGAGCTGGGGTTTCTGTGCTGATTGGATTCCTTGCCCTGCTCATTAGCGTGAGGGCTGCTGGTCATTACTCTGAGGGCTGCTGGCCCTTATTCTGAGGGCTGCTGGTCATTACTCTAAGGGCTGCTGGTTGTTATTCTGAGGGCTGCTGGTCATTACTCTGAGGGCTGCTGGTCATTCATTATTCTGAGGGCTGCTGGTCATTACTCTGAGGGCTGCTGATGGTCCATTACCAATGAACTTGCCGGGATGAAGTGAAGTTGTGCCATTCCAGCTTTTATATAACGCAGGATGGTCATAGTGTAAACATACAGAGTCACTCCTTTAATGAGTGACTTACAGGATTTTTAAGTGAAAACTTTTGATAAAATATGTATTTTCTATAAAATAGTTATAACCTATAACAACCAAAGAAACCCTCTTCTGTCACTCATTGTCCACACTCAGCCATGTCAGTGGCTACTTCACCATGCAGAGAGAGTGATCTTTGGTTGTAGAAAGAAAGTGATGTGAGCAAGAAAGGTGATAAACCCATCAAAGCCAGAAAAAAACCCACAATAGAGAGAAATAGTGAATTAATTAGAGATATTTAATGAGGATATAGAACAGTGTTCCTCCAGACAGGGGGAGAAAACCCCCACAATTGTCTTAATAACAACAGAAAAGGTTAAAACTGCCTAAACATTTTAGAAGGAAAAGAATACATTTATTTTAAAATAATGTATTTAATAGTTTCAGATTGATTTTTTAAAAATAATTAAATGTTGTGATTTGAAGCCTTAAGCCAGGAATATTATCTCTGTGTCTAACTGTGGCTGATAAAGGGAGAGATTGCATTTAAATGAATACAGCTGACCTTCAGAAGTTGAAAGGAAAGGAACAGTTCAAGGGAAAAAAAAAAAACAACCAACTTTCTTCTCCTGCCAAAATTGTTGTTTCTAGTATAAGTTCCTTTAACCCTAGACTTGGAATTCACTGATATCTCTAGGTTTTTTTTTTTCCCTATCAGATCTGAACATTTATGGCTTCAGTTAGAAACTGAAAAAGCACTAAAGTTCCATTTTAATGATCCTGTATCCATGCTCTATGCCATTTATTTATATATTTACATTTAAAGTGGGCCTGTTTTCACCCTGAAACTTAGATCTAGCATCCTAAAATTTAAAAAAAAAAAAAAAAAAGCAGAATGCCATATTGTCCAACGGATATAAAAATCGAAGTTCTTTCCTTCTGAAAATCATTACCACATGCTGGAGAAAAATGGTTCCATTTAGGACAAAATTTCATTTTTTATCATTGTAAGCAAAAAAGTTCTCTTTTGATGTGGTGGGCGTGTTTGTTTCCAGTCGTGTGGTTCATGCTGATGTTGTTGGAGTTGACACATCCCCCATTCTTGGATGGGGACTCTTTTTCTTGCCAAATCTGGTGATGAATTATAGGGGTGGTTTGGGTTTTTTCTTTTTTTTTTTTTTCCTGTCTGTTAAAATGTATAGTTGCCAACATTCTGTGGGCCCTTCTCTGATAACACCAAGGCTGGTTGTGATGTGGTCTACACCTTTTTGTCCCCTTCTCAGCAAAACCATGTATCATGGTATACTCCTTGGCTTTTGGGAGTGTGAGCAGAAGCACCCCAACATGCTAGCCTGGATGAGGCAGTGAGACCCAATAGGGCCCCAGTTTAAGAATCTTTTCATAGTTTGCAGACCTTTTATGTCAAGGGCCAGACAGTCAATATTTTCAGCTTCATGGGCCTCTTTGTGGATCTCTGTAGCAACAGGCACAGACAATGTGTAAATGAATAAATAAATGTGTCTACGTTCAGATAAAACTGGATGAATCCTAAAATTTAAATTTTAGGACATTTTACATAGTTTAATACCATGAGATGTTATTCTTCTTTTGATTTTTTTTTTTTTTTTCCTTTTTCCCAACCATTTCATAAAGTTAAAAGCCATTCTTAGCTCATGGGCTGCACAAGAGGAGGTAGAAGATTTTCACCCTGTTTTAAGTCGAAAGGAATATTATCTGGGGGCCATTGGGTGGGTTTTCCGAGAGCAGCACCACTAAGTGCTTCAGAGCCCTTTTTGAATTTCAAACCTGCAAAACTTTGAAATGTAACCTGCGTTTTCCTGAACTGTTCTTTTGCTGTCCATTATGAATGTAACACACATGAGTCTATCCAAGCCTTTTTTGAACCTGTTTACATTTTCAACTCAGAGAGCTTCTGAGAGTAATGAATTGCATCTGTGAAATTACCCACTGAATGAAGACATATTCCCTTTAAATTATCCTAGAAGCTACAATAGTAAAATGTAATTCGTGACATAAATATTCAGGGTCTCAGCACTGGAAAGAGGTCCTGGACTTCCACAGCTTCTTACATCTTCCCCATTTTGCTGGGCGTGGATTTGAACCATGTGGTCTGTCAACTAGTCCTGGGGTCTGTGCCCATCGAGGTGACCATTCAGCTGGGTATTAGGGTTCCCCACTTGGCAATAGTTTGTAACTATTGAAGGGTAACCTAGAGGAGATAAAGTCGGGGTCTCAAGGTGGTCTTTGTGGGAGCTAGGCTGGGTGGGTATCTCCCTGCTGGGGGTGCCCCCATCCTGTCCTGACTCCCATATCAACATCCCAAGAGCCTGTGTTTGAAATAAAAGTCTTCTCTTCGCTTCTTTCAGGAATACTTGGACCTCAGTCAGCCTCTCGAACCGTATTCACCTTGTTATCCTGACCCGAGATGAAATAAAACGTCTCTCTTCCCTTCTTTCAGGAATACTTGGACCTCAGTCAGCTTCTTGAACAGTATTCACCTAGTTACCCTGACACAAGGAGTTCTTGCTCTTCGGGAGATGATTCTGTTTTCTCTCCGGACCCCATGCCTTACGAACCCTGCCTTCCTCAGTATCCACATAGAAACGGCAGTGTTAAAACATGAATGGGCCTGTCCCCCTGTCCCCAAACAGGGTGGCATCAGGAACTTAGCTGTACTGAGCAGGGGGGGCCTTGCCTCCAGGAGCCTGTTGGCTTGGCTTGTATATATGGATCAGAGGAGTAAATATTTGGAAAAGTGATCGGCACACGTGTAAAGAATTTATCCAGTTGGAGACTTGTAATCTTCACCAGGAGAACAAGAAGGTTGTGGGGGCAATGGACTGCCATGGGCCACCACATGCTTCTGACCCACTGTGGGTACTGGCCGTGGACCAGCCGGACTTGAGGCAAACACCTGTTCTGCCTGCCTTGTGAATTTTGTAATAATTGGAGAAAATATATGTCAGCGCACACTTATAGAGCACAATTGCAGTATATAGGTGCTGGATGTATGTAAATATATTCAAATTATGTATAAATATATATTATATATTTACAAGGAATTATTTTTTGTATTGATTTTAAATGGATGTCCCAGCGCACCTAGAAAATTGGTCTCTCTCTCTTTTTTTTAAAAAATAGCTATTTGCTAAATGCTGTTTCTTACATAGAATTTCTTAATTTTCACCGAGCAGAGGTGGAAAAGTACTTTTGCTTTCAGGGAAAAATGATATGACATTAATTTATTAATGAATTGGTAATATACAAAACAATCGTTTTTTGTGTTTTTTTTTTTTTTTTTGGTAATTTAAGTGGCATTTCTATGCAGGCAGCACACCAGACTAGTTAATCTCTTGCTTGAACTTAACTAGTTACCAGATCCTCTGAAAAGAGAAATATTTACAAAATGTGACTAATTTGGGGGAAGTGAAGTTTTGGTTTATTTGTATTTCAACTCTGCTGTCAGATGATTGGTCTTTAACCACCTAACTGCCCGTATTAAAAGAGCGCATTGATGAGAAGGTGTGTTGTTTTGGTGCAGCTTGGTCATTGGGCCCATAAACCTTTCACTGGGCTTCCCAAGACAAACGGTACCAGCGTTCTCTTAAAAAGATGCCTTAATCTGTTCCTCAAAGGAGGAACTCTCGAGATGCTAAAAGAATGTTCTGTCCAGCCTCTGGCCTTCTGCCCCTCTCCCCGCCAAGTTGCACATTGATCAGATCAGCCTGCATTCTCTTTGGCGAATCCTCATCACAGCTTCCAGATTTACTGGCAACAGAGAAGTCTCTTAGAATCTTCATGCCCCGTCGGAGAAAATGGAAACACTGAGTTGTTCTGCTGATAGTTTGGGGGACCCTTCCATCTTTTTAAGGGATCGCTTCCACCTCCTCTGGCAGGACCTCACCAAAAGATCCCGCCCGATGCCAATGTCATGTTACTGCCATGGTGTTCATTCTGTATGAACGTGTTGTGTTTTGCTTTCAAAACACCTTCTCACTCTGCTCTGGCTGTGCAACATGAATGCGGATGACACTGATTTTTAACATGTTATGAAATTGGAGAAAGTATTTAATAAAACCTGTTAATTTTTATACTGACAATAAAAATGTTTCTACAGATATTAATGTTAACAAGACAAAATAAATGTCATGCGGCTTATTTTTTTAACCCTTGTGTCTTACCAAGTGGTTTCCCGTGCTCGGAGGCACTGACTCAGTGCTGCGTGGTGTGATCGCCCGGAAAGAAGGCAGAGCTGGGGAGGTCTGTTGTTTGCTACAAACAGGTGACTTCTCAGAGGTCTTGGCCAGGACCCAGCAGTACCTGGGATAGGTGGATCTAGTGGAAAATCAGAAAAGGCTGTTCAAATCCTGGCTTCATTGCTTCCTGGGACCCCAAAGTAGTCTGTGTTCCTTTCTGGGCCCTAGCTGCTCCCAGAGGAGCAAATGAAGGGCATGGGAGAGAGCTTTGTGGATGTGCAGCTGTTCTAAGGATGGGAGACCATCAGAGGGGAGATATTTAGAAGCTCTGGATACTGGGCGCCTTGAAACCTTTTAAGCTGCCTTCCTCATGATGTATGGAAACACTTTGCTTCAAATTTTCAAAAAGACAACTTGAGCAGATTTTTAAAATAAATGTACTGTTTCCATGCCACCAAGAATCTGAAGAGGGAAACGGCATTTTGCCTGTTAACAAATATGTGTCCGTGACTCTTAAGGCTTCATTAGATCAGCTTGCCAGCCTTCACACCAGCAGAAGAAGACAAAAAACAATCTGGCATCTGAACTTCAGCCATGCTCTCAGAACCCTCTGGGGCTGTTGGTGGTTAAAAAGTGCCGTCCTTGGCCAGAACTCAACTTTTCAGTTCAGAATAAAATATTTCTCTTGGGAAAAAAAGACAAAGGTGATGCTGTCCTTGGCATCTTTGTTCTGAGGCTATTAGTGAAGCAAGGGTCTCACCAGCCAATTGAAAAGTGACTTCAGCTCTCGTTCTGCACTTGCCAATCTCCTGCACTATTTATTATCAGGACAGGGGTATAATACCACCTAAAAGAATGGGATTTAAAAAAATAGGATAACACCGGAATTCCCTGGCAGACCAGTAGTTAGAACTCAGCACTTTCACTCCTGTGACCTGGATTCAATCCCCAATCGGGGAACTAACCCACAAGCCACACGGCACAGCCAAAAAAGAAAAAGATAACGTTGTAAATCAGCTAAACTTCAATTTTAAAAAAATTAAAAATAGGTGAAAGCAGCCTTTTTAAGGAAGTCACGTGTATACAGGAAGACTTCTGTAGCCCTCTGGCCATCTTCACCAGCGGGCTCGCCTTGGTTGGCCAGGCTTTAGGAAGGACTTGATGCTCCATGTTCATGCAATTTCATGATATATTTTCTATATTTTTGAGACTGTTTAGGGGCAGTTTATGGCTTTTACAATGTAAATTATATTGTTACTAGACGAAGTAAGTTGTTATCCTATACCAGCTGATAGCTATTTTAGTTTTAGAATTAGATCTCATCATCAAGGGGGCGCCCCTCGTGGCATAGACAGTAAAGAATCTGCCTGCAATGCAGGAGATTCAGGTTCAATCCCTGGGTTGAAAAAATCCCCTGGAGAAGGGAATGGCTTCCCATTCCAGTATTGTTGCCTGGAGAATTCCATGCACAGAGGAGCCTGAAGTCTACAGTCTATGGGGTCGAAAAGAATCAGACACGGAAAGGGAAGAGAAGGAAGGTAATGTGGTCCATGGGAAGGATGAGAGGTGCTTTTTTTGAGATGCTTTTTAGACATAATTTTTTTTGAAGCCTGCTCCCAATAAACACATAGGCAGGGCTTGATAAGAATCCTAAAGCTTATGGCTCCCCCCGCCTTCTCACCCTAGGACCGAAGGAAACACTGGGAATTAATTGAACCGCTGTGTGATTGTCATTGAGACATGAACAAAAGTCAGGCATGCTGGTGAGGAAGGAGGGGTACCTGGCCCTGCTGTCTCCAGCCTGGAAGGGGGCAGATTCAAGATGTTGCCTCAAAGTCCACCTGGTGGTGGCCTCGGACAGGGCGGGGAGGTAAAGAGTGGGGAGGAGAAGTTGGGCCTTCAGTGGATTGCCTGAGAACCAGGTACTCTGTTCCACTCTGAGTTTCTCCATCCCTGGTGACCTCAGGTAGCTTCCCTCCACCAGATGCTCTGGGAGGTTTTTGATCCCACGCATAGGAGACTGAAACGTGCAGTTGTGGTAAAACATACAGCAGATTTGAACAGCTAAGGATTGACGACCAGCCCCCATCCTGGGAACCAGACGGTGATCTGCTAGCTTGCACTATATAACAGACTCTAGTGGGGCCAGGTACAGAGACCTCCGCTATTACAGATTAGGAATTTGAGGCTCTACTTGAGGTTCCTGGGAAACACAAGCAAGGCAGCAGCCTTCTGCAGTCCAGAAGAAAGACGATGGATGGTGGATTGGGAGGGAACTGGTTTGGTTTATTTCTTAGAGCGGGGTGATGTTGGGCAAGTCATGGATTCTATCTGAACCTTCATTTATTTCCTCAACTTTAAAACTGATTATCACCGGCCTCATGGTCTTACCATAAGGGCTGCCCGTAGGAGCTTAGCTCAGCCCTGGCAATTGCTAATCTATTAATAAACAATTTTCTCTTCCTGAGGATTTGTATATTTGTGATTTTTTGGTTTTGGTAGATAGTCACAAGATGGTGCAACCATTACCACCATCTATAACATTTTCCTCACTCCAAAAATAAGCCCTGTACCAGTTAGCGGTCACTCCCTACTTCTCACAGCTCTGGCAAACACCAATGTACTGTTTTCTTATTCAGCTATTTCATATAAATGGAATCATATATTGTGTCTTCGTGTCTATCTTCTTTCACTTACCATAATGGTTTCTAGGTTCATCCATGCTGTAGCATGTATCCATACTTCACTCATTTTTTATTGCTGAATCATATTCCGTTGTGTGGATATATACACATTTATTTATCCATTCATCAGTTGGTGGGTTATTTCCTCTTTTTGGCTATTAGGAAAAGTGTTGCTATGAACATTTGTGTAAAAGTTTTTGTGTAGTCACATGTTTTTATTTTTCTTGGTAGTCTACCTAAGCAGTGGAATTTCTGGGTCATAGGTAATTCTGTGTTTAACCTTTGAGGAACTGCCAGACTGTTTCCCAAAGCAGCTGCAGTATTTTAGATTCCCACTAACAGTGTATGAAGTTTCCAATTTTTCCATATTCTTGCCAACACTTGTTATTGTTCATACTTTTTATTATAGCTAGTGGGTGTAAAGTGTCTTCTCCAAGATTTTAAAAGTTGAGGAAAGGCTACTTAGATCATGGATCAAAGATACATAATACATAAATACAAAACTGGCTAGTTTTGACATCTATAAAATGGCCAATATAGCAAAGAAGCATCAGTGGAGCTTCCCGGAGTGGAGGGCCTGAGAAATTGATCAATTCCATCTCTCTCCTCTTGACTGAGAAAGGAAGGAAGCACTCACAGATGCAGAGGGATAGAGAGACACTTTCTGGCTGAAATCCTTGAGTGCATCTTTCCCCAGGTCCCCAGTTTTATAGCAAATAAAGTCGAGTGAGCTTGAGAATCCCCTGGGACCGATTAATGCACCATTACTTATGTATGCACATTGGAGCCTTCCTTATCCAGCCTGCATTTTGATGTTATTTATTTTTTGATGTTTTTGAAGATGAAAGCAGAGTTTATCTTCTCTCACATTTCATTCCTTGGAAGCCTTGAAATGACTCAGCTGGGCAGGGGCTACAGAGCCTTCCACGTCTTAAGTGACATTTTGGAATGGGGCCTTTCTATGTCCTCTTTTCCTCAGGGTTTCCAGGGGGTTTTGAAGAATGCTTCAAAATTGCCTCCAAGTCCTGTCTCAGAGGTCACATGAGGGGCTACAGAAGACGGTAGATGTGAGCACAGTCAGTGCCAACTATCTGGAGCCTCCAGCAGCCCTGGCCATCCTCCCTACACCTTTGAAATAAAAGGCAGTGGATTCCTTTCATTTGCAAAGTTGAATTCTAGGGTATGTAGTTCAATGAGGGAATTAGGCTTGAAATACGTTTGCAGGTAAGTGATGGGTTTTTCTTCCTGTGACTCAGAACATTGCCTTCTTTTCGAGTTGATTCTTTTGAGTGTGTTTCTCCCCTCAAATTCTTTTCTTTTCCCCTTTGATCAGAGTATAATTGCTTTACACTGTTGTGTTTGTTTCTGCTGTACAACAAAGTGCATCAACTATTTGTATACGTATATCTGACTTTTCAGGTGGCTCAGTAGGTAAAGAATCTGCCTGCAATGTAGGAGACAGGAGAGGTGGGCTCAATCCTTGGGTCAGGAAGATCTCCTGGAGGAGGGTATGGCAACCCACTCCAGTATTCTTGCCTGGAGAATCCCATGGAGAGAGGAGCCTGGTGGGCTGCAGTCCAAAGGGTTGCAAAGAGTCATAGATGACTGAAGCAACTGAGCACTCACATACATATATCTCCTCTCTTTTGAGCCTCCCTCCCAACTCCCAATCCCACCCAACACCCAGTCCACCCATCTAGGTCGTCACAGAGCGCTGAGCCGAGCCCCCTGTGTTGTACAGCAGGTTCCCGCTGGCCATTTATGTTACGCATGGTAGTGTATATATGTCAGTGTTACTCTCCCAGTTTGTCCCACCCTACCCTGCCCCAAGTCCACATGTCTATGTTCTGCATCCACGTTTCTATCCCCTGTAGTTCTGTAGCTGATGACACTTAACTGAATCTTGCCTGCATCCCTTACAAGTCAAAATCCTCAGCAAAATGTACTTGGAAAGGGACAGATTCATGGATTTATAAATTAAGAATAATGGAGGAAGTGTTTTCTTGGTCTGTAATTGTTGTTCAGTTCCTCAGTCATGTCTGACTCTTTGCGACCTCATGGACTGCAGCACGCCAGGCTTCCCTGTCCTTCCCTATCTCCCAGAGTTTGCTCAAACTCATGTCCATTGAATCAGAGATACCATCCAACCCTCTCATCCTCTGTCTTCCCCTTCTCCTCCTGCCTTCAATCTTTCCCAGCATCAGGGTCTTTTTGAATGAGTTGGCTCTTTGCATCAGGTGGCCAAAGTATTGGGGCTTCAGCTTCAGCGTCGATTAACATTGATGGGTTGATTTCCTTTAGAACTGACTAGTTTCAGTGGGGCAAATGATCCCCTTCTCAAATAAGAGTTGAATTCAATGAGATTTTACTAAACACAGTGCCTGCTACATAGAACTCAAATATTAGCTGCTGTTTTATTTATCTATCAATTGATCGAAATGTAGACAGACATAGATATAGAGGCAGATATAAAAAAAAGTGTATGTATGTATTTATAATTGTCATTTTTACTGAAGGAACTTATTCATGAAATTGCTAGTTAGCTGTGAATTTCACTAGGACCATGTTTCCCCTGCTTTTGTAAATGAAAAAAAAATTATGTTTTAAATTAGTGAAAATAATGATCAAAATTTTCTAAAATCATGAAATTGCTTACAATATTCAACCTATTATGTTCCCCTTTTATTTTTTAAATTGAAGTATAGCTGATTTACATGGTTGTGTTAATTATGTTCCGTTTTAAAACAAGCATTTGCTCTATAAATGCTCCCAGGCAGTTCCCTGGATAAACTTTAAGGGATAAATCAATGCTTTCAGAGCTGTACCAGTCATGCTGAGGAAGGGTTCAAGTACCACAGTTAAGAAAAAAACAGCAGATCAAACCAAAACAGTAAATCTCAGGAGGATTTTTGTGAGAGACGCTCCTTTCTGGCTCTGCATGTGATGTTGTTACAAGCAAATCAAAATGGGTTCCGTGACAAAAGGAAATATCACAGGGAAAAACTAGAAGAGGCCCGAAATGGTGCTCTCCAAGGATTTCAACTGTGAATTGTTCGGAGGCGGTCCCAGTGAATCTTCGGGAGTTGTGAAATTAGTGTAAGTTCCCAGACAGGGTTGAAGGGGTTGGAATAAGCTCTCTCCATTCTGTGGGGGAAGTTTATCAGAGATTTTGGTTGACTCCAGGCGTCTTTCCTTGCTGCCAATTCAAGTTTTAAATGGGAGAAGATGCCTGGAGCCTTTATGCAGAACGGGCATTACAAAAGGCATTATGTAAAAAAATGCCTTTTTTACATTGCTTTGTGATTTGACCTGCTGCCTCTTCTGGAAAAAAGTCTAACTGTATCTTTGCATATACTAACACAGTAGGAGAGGAAATCAGAAACCTAGCCTCCTTCCTGGCCTGGTCTTGATCCCCCCTGAGACTACCCCTTGGGTTGCTGTGTTGTGGATTTAGATTTAACCAAAATACCCAAGTTTCTGGATCACTGTTGGCCAACACCCAGTAGCAGCCAGAGTTAGGAACGATCAAGGCAAAGGCGAAACGTTAAATCACAAAATGGAAGCGATGTCGCTGGGGGCGTGGTCAGTGGAGGGGCTTGTCCTGCTCACTCACGTGCAGAACAGACATGGACAAACTATGGCCCCTAGACTGAATCTGGCACCCCCTGCTATTTTGTACCGCTTGCAAGCTACCCATTTTTGAATGGTTGAAAGAAAATACAGAAGATCAATCTCATGACATGAAAATTACATAACCCTCATATTTCAGTGCCCATAAAAAAAAGCTTTATTGGAATACAGCCATGCTTATTCGTTTCTCTATTGTGTATGGCCACTTCAGTGCTATATGGGAGAGTTGAGTCGTTTCGACAGAGACCAAATGGCTTGCAAGTAAGAATATTTACTGTCTGTTACCCTTTACAAAGGGGCTTCCCAGGTGGCTCAGTGGTAAAGAATCTGTCTGCTAATGCAGGAGATGCGAGAGACATGGGTATGATCTCTGGGTTGGGAAGATCCCCTGGAATAGGAAATGGCAACCCACTCCAGTATTCTTGCCCGAAAATTCCCATGGACAGAGGAGCCTTGTGGTCTACAGTCCATGGGGTTGCAAAGAGAAAACACAGCTGATTGAGAACACACACACACACACACTTTACTAAAAAGTTGGCCCACCCCTGGTTTAAGATCATGAGGTACTAGGTGGATGCCAGGCCCAGGCAGGTGGCTTATGGTCAAGGATAGTAGCAAATGGCAAGGTTCTGAAACTGGGGGGTGCTTTCAGGATTGGAGGGGGCTTCCCTGGTGGCTCAGACAGGAAAGAAATCGCCTGCAGTGCTGGAGCCCCACGTTCAATCCCTGGGTCGGGAAGATCCCCCGGAGAAGGAAATGGCTACCCACTCCAGTATACTTGCCTGGAGAATTCCACGGACAGAGGAGCCTGGTGGGCTATCATCGATGGGGTCACAAAAGAGTTAGACACGACTGAGCGACTAACACACTTTCAGGACTGGGGTCCCCCTTGAAAGGCCTGGCAAATAGGGATGAAAGTCATGAAAAATACCCTTAGGCCAAACGGGATGTTTTCAGATCCTTTGGAGACAGTTAGTGGCCAATGTGATGTGTTGAGACAAGCCTTCCTGGCGCCGTTTCTCCCTTGGAGCCCCATGTACCAGCCTGCCCAGGACTCTTCCAAACAAGGTTGCCACAGAGATCCTCAAACCAAAGGCTAAATAAATAATGTGGTTCTTCCAGAAGGAGGGAAGGTGAGAGGTTGACATTCGGATTTGAGTGATGCTTGTTTGGCAGGAAGTTAATATGATCTCTCCCAGCGACAGCACACCTTCGGGCCATCACACTGTGTATTCCTCAGCAGGGCTGGAACACCGCGTTCAGGGGGCAGGGTGGCCTTCTTTACAGTCTTGTTGGCTGGACTTTATTTTTCCATCACCCTTGGTGTTCTTGCATGCATTAAGATTTTCATGGATGAAATGGTAGGCACACATTCTGGTCCAAACTCCTCCCTGAACACAAGGGCCATCTCAGGACAGCTGGAGCTGAGTTCACAGGGACCCGTAACTGAGTATAACTTCTATTTGCTTCCCTAAAGCTGGAGTTTATCTCTAAAAGTCAGATTGCTGAAGGCTTGAAATGACAGAGCCGCTTGCTCTGTAAATCGGCAAGCAACTCTCTCATGGATCCAGAAAAAAAAAAAGCAAAAACTACATATGCAATAAATGTATACAGGTAATGGAGACTGGAGAATCCCAGGGACGGTGGAGCCTGGTGGGCTGCCGTCTATGGGGTCGCACAGAGTTGGACACGACTGAAGCAACTTAGCAGCAGCAATGGAGACTGGTAATAAAAATGCTTGGATCTGGTTTCAGCTTTCCCCTTGTCTTCTAAATGAGGCTTAAAGCCAATCAAACACTAAGCACTTATGTTTTCTGACCTGAAAGCAGGTGAGTTTAGTCAAGTGCAGGAGATGTGACATGAAGGGGACCCCTGAGCAAGGAAACCCAGGTGTGCGGACCTGCTCTGGGGAAGCTGAGCCTTGGCAGCTTCCCAGGGTCAAAACCTAGACCGGGCCGGGTGCGAGGGACAAGGCCAGGATATAAGTGGGATCCCTTGAAACGTACACAGTATGGGCCTGACCTGCCTCACATGGCGCCTGTGGACCCAAAGAGAACCCGAGAAGGGGCCCCTGGGCAGAAGCCCCGGGGGGGGACTTGTGGTTGCCTGTGTGTGTGTACATATGCACCATTGTCGATGAGGTTTTCATGGCTTTTCAGAAAAAAACATTCTGAATTCCTCTGGTGGTGCCACGACTAGGGCCTCCGGGTTATTTAAGATCACATGTGACCCAAGCACATCTTAGAAAGAGTTCAGATCAGTTTCAAATTTACAGAGGAGCACACAGGCTATTAAGAAAGAGGTGAGAGGGTGTGGATGGCTCCAGAATTTCTTCACAAAGTCCGGGGAGGGTCTGAAATTGGCATGGAAGGGGTTGGGGGAATCCAGAAGTTGGTCTAGAACTGCTTTTACATTGCAAGCACCCTGCTAGAAAGAAATCAAATGCTTTGGTCTTGATGTTGTTACATTGCAGGGGTTGGAGATGGGACAAAAAGTATCCAAAGGTCCCCACCCCTCCTCTCCCCAACACCCACCACTTCCAAGAGGTCTAATTAACCTGAGCAGTTTCACTTCTAAGTCCTTTTCCCCAGAAGTCCACCAGATCAAGTTTCTAAGCACTCCTGACCTCCTACTTCCCCACCCTTGCAGGTAGTGAGGGACATGGGACATCCTTTCCCCACCCTTAAGAAGCTGTGCCCGAGTTGAGCTGGTGCAGGGTCTCGCTCCACGTGATGGCCACGGGCAGCGTCTGTCCTGCACAGCTGACACGCTAACAGAGTTTGTGCAAAGGGAGGCTCCACTGGAGGGTTTAACTTCGCTCCCACGAGCCAGAACCAAGGGTTACGGTACATTCTAGGAAAGTGAGGCCATGCCCCATTTCCCGGGGATGAACGGTTATTTGGGTAGAGTTGACATTGGGTGAGGAGAAAAGAGAATGGGACCTGCAGACAGACGTGGCCCTTCAAGACGGCCCCAAAGCATGTTCGTGACGTTGCTTTTTCAATGGACAACCTCTGGGATGACGTTGAGGCTCATTTTAGCACTTTTCACCAAGCCAGACAGTCATGAGCCACGAGCTGTGGGCCCAGCACTGTGGGCCCAGGGACGCAGGGTGTATTAGCCTCCATATATTATTCATCATTGATATAGTCCCAGAGTTTCCTTTGCTGCTGTAAGAAATTACCACAAACTTGCTGGCTTACCACAAGCAGAATTTATTCTGCCACCGTTTGAGACCCAAATCAAGATTTCAGCAGGGCTGTGCTCTTTCAGAAGGCTTCAGGGGACAATCTGTCTGCTCCTTCCAGCTTCTGGTAACTCCAGGCATCCCTTGGCTTGTGGCTGCATGACTGCCACCTCTGTCTCTGTCTTCATGTGTCTTTACCTCTTCTCCTCTGTGTGTCGCTGGATCTAGGGACCACCTCCACGATCCAGACTGATTGCATCTTGAAATTCTTAATTTAAAGATATCTGCAAAGACCTTGTTTCCTGCAAAGGAACCTCCCATTCAGAGGTTCCAGGCATTAGGATATGAAACTACTTGGGGGTGAAAATGCAAGTGTTAGGCGCTCAGTCATGTCTGATTCTTTGTGATTCCCATGGATTGTAGCCTGCCAGGCTCCTCTGTCCATGTGATTCTCCAGACAAGAACACTGGAGTGGGTTGAAATTCCCTTCTCCAGGGGATCTTCTCAACCCAGGGATCAGACCTAGGTCTTCTGCATTGCAGGCAGGTTCTTTACCATCTGAGCCACCAAGGAAGCCATTTGTGGGTAGGGGGTTATTAGACAACCTATGAGAGGAGGAGGGTGGCATATTTGAGACTTGGCAGTTTCTCAAATAATTCTACAGTCAGGTTGGTGGAGCACGGGGCTCCCATTCTCTCTGAGGGCCTTCTGGTGTCTGGACAGAGACATTAAGCCGCAGACCCTTCCTGCCCTGGTGAGAAGGGGACTGAAAGGGGGTGCATCTTTCCACCACCTCCTTTCATGTTCGCACCACTCTCCCGAGATGGATGAGGAGGAGATGGGGCCATGGAGTCACAGTTCCCCAGTTGCCATGTGGGAGCCTGGGGTCTAAACCTGAGCTGGCCTGTTCCCAGATATGGGAGTCTGTCTGCAATACCCATACTTCTGGCAACCGCCAAGCAGTGAGTCCTTACCCGATGGGTCAGCTTCTGGTGAGAAGGTGACCTATACTCGACCTTCTTGGAGGATAGAACAAACTGAAGAGAAAGGCACACGACCCAGATCAGAGGAAGGCACGAGGGTCATTCTCTGGTGGACAGTGGAATAAAGAGGGAGAAATCTGCCCACGTCAAGGGAAGTTTTTAAGGTAAAATGGTGACCTGGGCTGACTGGGGTAGGTCTCAGCCCAGGTCTCTATGCAATAGCCCTCCTGCAGATGGAAGAGATTCTGGGGCGGGGAGAGGTGTCAGGTGTGGAAACTGAGAGGTGAGCGTGGGGTAGTGTGCCCTGGTGGTGGCTGGCCATGGTGAGGTTGTGCTTTCTCCCTTTTCTTTCAGTTTGTGCTGGTCTTAGTCAGCTTGGGAAGCCATAAAAAATTAGTACAGGCTGTTAAGTGAACAATAAACATTCACTTCTCTCAACTCTGGAGACTTGACATCCAGTATATGGTTTCAAGTGATTTGATTTCGGAAAGAGCTCTCTGTGGCTTGCTCAGATGATAAAGAATCTGTCTGCAACACCGGTCAGGATTTGATCCCTGGGTCAGGAAGATCCCCTGGAGAAGGGAATGGCTATCTACTCCAGTATTCTTGCCTGGAGAATCCCATGAACAGAGAAGCCCAGCAGGCTACAGTCCATGGGTCACAAAGAATCGGACACAACTGAGCAACCAACACTTTTACTTTTCTCCTTGGCTTGCAGGTGGCCACCTTCCTACTGAGTCCTCACAGAGCCTCTCCTCAATGTCTATGGGGAGAGAAAGGACAGGGAGGCAGAGGGCTCTCTTCCTCTTGGTTTAAGGCCACCGATCCTGTTGGATTAGGGTCTCACCCTTATGACATCACTCATCTTTAATGACCTCCCTAAAGGCTCTGTCTCCAGATGCAGTCACGTGAGGGAAGCAGTCACAACAACTTCCATGTGAGTTGGGGAGAGACACAGTTCAGTCCACAGCTGTCCTTTTCCCTCTCCTCTCTCCTTTTCTTCCTGGCCTCATGTCCAGCCCTCAGATATTTGTCCCCCAGGGATACAGGCTGTATTGCTCCACAAACCACAGCCAGGAGCTGCAGGCGTGACACCTTGTCTCTCTGAGCCAGGAGGGGTAGCTTTTGCATAGCCATGGGCTTCAAAGCCAGGACTGGCATCTCCTGCCCACCCTCACCAGAACCCCCTTGGTTCCAGACCACAGGGAGCCCCCACAGCCTTCACGTTGGGGTGAGAAGGGGGCACAGCAAGGCAGGTGGCCCAACCCAGGGGAGTCCAGAAGCTGGACTTCAAACTCAGCTCTGTCCTCACCAGCTGGATAGTCCCAGGCAAGCCCTTGGTCCCCTGAGAGTCAGGTTTCTCATCTACAACACAGGGGAAGTTGTGAACTCTGTCCCCCTTCCCAACCCCAACACAACTGTTGTCAAGTAACTTTGGGGGAAAACCCTGGAAAGAGGCAAAACAGGAACAGGTCTAAAGGTCATTCAAAGCAGGTGAATGTGACTATAAATAAGAAACCTTGAGGTCAGGGCCATGAAGAAGATGTCTCTGCCACTTCCAAGTTCACAGGTGAGCTTTGCACATGGGGGAGTGAGATCGGGTCCTGTGGACGGTGACTCTCTGTTGCGGGTAAAGTGGTGTGAGATTCTCCAGTTCTTTCTGGCTGCATGAGGCATGTGGTTCTGGAGAAAGAGATTTGTTCACTCAGTGCACAGGGGAATGTCTTTCTCTGGGGAGAAAGGCATACTTGCTACATGTCCTCTGATGTCAGGATGTCTTCCAGGATGAGGGTGGCCTGGCAGGCCTGGCCCCTGCACTTGCCAGATAAACACAGTCAGTATCCTGTCTTTTCCCACATCTGGGGTTCTGAAAGAAAATACCATCAAGGAGAAAGGAGAAAAAGCCATTTTTCTTTGCAGGTAATGAATCTGATTTAAAAACAACTGTAGAAGGAGCATCGGCTACTTGGTTGAAGAAGGTCTTTCAAAATGACAGAAATATGGTCCAGGATGGGGTTGACCTTGTTAAAACAAGCCTAAGGCAGAGCTGCTCATATCTGTCTTTGTGTGGCCAAGGAAGTTGTAGAAAGAGCAGAGTGTACAAAGATGCTGAAAATGGCCCATTTTTGAGACACCCTCTCTTCCTGCAGTATTCGGGATTTTATTGCCTAGAAATAGGTGGCCCAGCTATTCCTGACACAGACCAGCCTCAGTTTACTGTGACCTTCTCTTGGCTTTTTCCTTGCTGTGTGACCTTAGCTAAGACGCTTAACGCTTCTGAGCCTCCAGTGCCTCATCTTCAAAATGCAGATGAAGAGACGGACAAGGGCACCTGCCTTCTAGGCTCACTGTGAGGCTGAGGAGGGATGATGTTGCTGAGGGTCTCAGTGAGGAGGGAAACCCCCGCAGGACACACAGGCGGTGGGAACACAGGTGACCACATCACAGGGGTTTCACTGGGCCTTCCGTTTATCAGTTCTGTTTCCTTCTGGAGGTTAGGGAGATTCCTCAGGAGAAATCACCTGCAATTCGAGAGGGACTGCCCTCCCCTAAATTCCTGAACCATTAACTCAGGGTCGCTTCTGATTCCCAGAAAACACCTCATAGGCATTGAATGGTTTCCATCAGCTGAGGGCACAGCATGCCAAGCTGGAGGTGGCTGAGTGCTTGGAATTCACCTTGTCCCAGTCCCTCCTCAAAGAGGCCTGGAGAAGGGGCGCTGGAAGCTGGCCCAGTGACATACAGGGGAGTTGGTCAAAGAGTTGGGACAGGAACCCAAGTCTCTTGGCCTCCAGCATCAGGATCGTGCCTAACAAATGAGCCCTCTCTTTTCTCTCCTCTTGGCATGTTGACATCCTGCCTCAATCCTGATTAGCACAGGAGAGCAGAGGTCTAAAATGGTGCCAGTGAACTGGGCAGTGTCTGGCCTGTGGTGTGTTTCAGTTTGGTGGGGACTTGGTTCTCGGTGTTAAAATTCAGAAGATGTCACATAAACAAGCGTATCCCAAGCCTCTCCTGGAAATTCAGATGTAGGTGACATTGGCGTCGCATGGCTACCGAGCCCAGAGCACATTAGCATTTATCCCCTTTAGACCAGGCACGTGAGCCCTACCTGGCCAGACCCTACCTGGCCAGCCTCCCTTCTCAATGCACCTGCCTGGGCTCAGTGGGCCTGAGCCTGTGGTACTCAAGTAGAACAGCTCATCAGAAAACACGTCTGGGCCGCAGGTGGTTCCTGTTTTTCTGCCTCTCCTTCCTCTCAACCAGTTAACCTGGCTTCAGGTGAAAGTGAAAGCAATAAGACATCCCATTCCATAATGGTTATTTTCCTAACATCCCATTTGAAAACTGCAAACGTTCCAGAAGAAACCCTTGTTTTCTTTCCCAGTTGACCTAGTTGCAAAGGAAAAAAAAAATCTCATTTTCTTAAAGAGCCACGACATTGCTGGTGTGGTGTGTGGACAGGCTGGTCAACCTTTCCATTAGGAACACTTTCCTGGGCTTTAAAAACTCAGCCATAAAGATGTGTTTTGGAATGAAGTTGGTCCTCCCCAGTGGAACCTGGGAATCTTTATTTCAAAGACTCTTTCAAAACATCTTTCTCTCTTGAAGTGCAAATATGTGTGGTTTGCGGAGTCCTCGACCATGTTTGGGGTTTGGGATTTTGCTGCATGACTCTTTTCCAACCTTTAATTTTGAAGCCATCATCTTCTCTATTTATTTCCATGGTTAAAATGGGTATTTTCTTTTTTTTTTTTTTTCTATTGGAAGAGGTCTGCATGAAAGGGGTCATTGTCCAACCTTCCCCTTTGGGGTACGCACAGGCCAGGGACCGTGGCAGAATCCCTAGAGTGGATGTCTCTTAAGCATGTTAATTGATATTACCTGACAACAATCAATGGCTGCGACTCAGTTTACAAATGATGAGGAGGTTGCCTTCCCAGCAGTGCTTTGCTTGTTATTCTTGTTTAGATCCTTGCCTGCCCTTTGCAGGTATGTTTGATGATCTTGATGGCTTTAGCGATCAGGAGATAGAGTTGCAGACTTATGATGGTTGTCAGGGAAAATTTGAAAAATCTGTTCTGTACCACTTATTCTATTTTCCAAGAGTTACTTGACATAGTAAGTATGAAGAGGTGGCCCACAGAAAGTGACCCAATATGGGTCCATTTGCTCCACTCATGCCAACCTCTTCAAGTCTACTATTCTTAGCTCCCTAACTCGGTCAAGACCATTCATCAGCCTCCCAAGCCAGAGACTCTAGATGTGGACTTGACTCGTCCCTCCTGTCCTCTCCAGTGTCCAGTAACCACTACTTCCTGCCCATTGCCCTCTCCTGACTCTGTCCCCTTCAGTCCCATCCCTACAACCACAGCTTTGCCTCTGCCATCTCTTCATCTCCTGACTAGCCTGGCCATCACTGTCTCTCCCCAGCCAGGTCACCCCCAACCCTGCTAGCAGTTTTAGTCCTACAAAAAAGTCATGTCTCAGCCCATTTCCTTCTCTTGCTTAAAGAACACTTTCCTGGCCCCTACTGTCTCAGGATAAAATCCAAATTCTGAAGTATGACATATAACCAACTTTTCATGTCTATCATCCACTCCCCCAACCCCCTAGGGACCTGATGTTCCTGTCACTCTGAGCCCATCCTTCCATGGACAACCTGTCCCCAAGCCAACGCTCTGTCCTCTTTACCTAGAATGGCTTTCCCCCGATGCCTTTCTTTTGCAGACTCTTTGAAGGCCTAGGTCAAATGTCACAGCCCTTGAAAGTCTTTCTTGGTCTCTTGCCGGTAGAGTTAGAACTTTTTTCAAAGCTCAGCAATAATATTTGTCATCATGTATTGTGTTTTCTCTTTTTTGGGTCTTATCTTCCCCTAGACTGAATACTGTGAAGACAGTTTTCCAGATCCTCATGGATCTCCAAATTTCTTTCACCTAGCAGAGTGTCTGGACCCATAGGAGACGTGTCAACAATACCTTATGAATTAAGTAATCATAACTTATTATAAAGTGCTTGGCATGCATCAGGGTCCATTTCAAACACTTCGTACATTGTAATTATCAAAACCACCTTTTGAGGCGTCCTTAGCATTCCAATTGCTTTTGCGATGGCAAGAGACATGGAGAGGTTATATGAGTTACCCAAGGTCATACAGCCATACAGAGAAGGCAGACCCTGTCTGCTGGCTGAATCCTGACATTAATCTGTTTTCCAGTAAATGAGTCCCACGCCAAATGCCCTGAAGTGTTGAACCTCAGGGACAAAGGCCGAGACACATTGGCCCCTTTATTATTAATTTCATCATCACACTAGTCTTTTAGGGAGTCCCTCTGAGGTCAGCAAATAGACACTGTGCAAGCCTGCAAGCCCAAGTGTGATTGAGAGTTTTTTATGTTTGTCCAGGACACAGGTTCATACATGAATGACCCAGCGTGACTCTGGCATGTGGCTGAAGTTTCCCCAGGGACACCAGGCAGGAGAGCTGAGGTAATTACCTCCTTCCTGGAAGAATGTGGATGGGGTTCATTTGTCTGGAATGTTTAGGTACAGTCTTCCCTGGAGGTGGGGACCTGAATGAGGATTCCTCCCAGAGCTAGTCCACTTTGGAGGCAGGTGGACTTGAAAGAACAGAGGACCGGGCCTCGCCAGGGTTCCAGTGCCGGTTCTGACACCAGGGGAGGCGTCTGTTGCTTGTCTTTCTGGCATAATTCCGTCTTTCAACCCTTCCCAATAATCCCCACTCTCTATTTTGCTGACCTGAGTGGTCTGGGGGAATGGATTCACCTGCTAGCCCCAGGGATGGAGTGTGAGAAGAGTGAAAGTGAAAGTCCATGTCCAATTCTTTGCAAGTCCATGTGTATAGCCCACCAGGCTCCTCTGTCCATGGGATTCTCCAGGCAAGAATACTGGAGTGTGTTGCCATTTCTTTCTCGAGGGGATCTTCTTGACCCAGGGATCAAACCCAAGTCTCCTACATTGCAGGCAGATTCTTCACCGTCTGAGCCACCAGGGAAGCCCTGGAGCATTAGAAGGCGAGGATAATCAGCACCTTCAGGCATGGACAGGAGACCCCAGCCAGTCCAATCAGAGGGCAATGAGACTTGCTTCTCCCCTGAATATGCCTGAGTAATTCTGTAACCCTGGGGGTTTGTTACAAATGCAAATTCTTAGGTCCTACCCCAGACCTACTGAGTCAGTCTCTGAGTCAGAGCCCAGGAAACAAGCCCTCCAGGTAATTCTGATGAACTCTCCAGTTTGAGAAGCTGGATAGTTTCTCTACTTCATTCAATTTACAGATGGTTAAAAAAACAAAACAAATAGGCACAAAGAAGCAAGGTGATTTGCCCAAATTTCTGCAGCCAAGCCAGGTCTCAAAGTAAGCTGTGCTTCCACCCACATCATTTAAGAGGCATCTCCATGTTTCCATCAAACTGTAAAACAGCAACAGAAATCTCTTCTCACCTTTGAAGGTCCTCCCCTCCCCAGTCTCCAGGGATGAAAATAACTTTCACTTGCTCTGAGGTTATATAAAGTGAAGCCTCACTATTGCTCACATGTTTGCGTGCCCTATCTCAGACTTGACGTCGGCTGGCCTCAAGAGACCTTGGAGTCGGTGAGGACCACGTACTGCCTGAGGAGGCAGGTCCAGCTTTGGCCCCAGCCCTAGGGCATGCTGGGAGAAAGGTGGGTGCCATCCTTTCTGGGGTCAAGGTCCTGTTCTCTTGGCTGGCTCCTTCCAATTTGATCTGGGCTCCCAGTGTTGGTTCACCACCCGAGGCTCTGCTCCGTGCGTATGTGAGGGTAGGTGGGGGTGGGGGGGCACGGCTGGTTCATGGCCAGAGTCATGGCTCCAGTCTGGAAGTCCAGGCATACCTAAGTCGTCTCTCGTGGCTCCCCAATGCCATATTAGGCTGCCCCCTCTGAAGGGTGGAATCTCTGACTCATCCTCCCCCTCCCCCCACACCCTCACACTCCTGCCAGTTTTGGCCAAGATTAGAATTCACTCAAATCTGTGGGTTCTAAGGTTTAGTGCTATTTCAGTTTGGCAAATGACTCGTCCTTGCTTCAAGTTAGAAAAAGAAGTTCTTTCCCAAAAGGAGTTTGGGAAGGATTTTCTGGATGACCCAATGGTTTGGGCAACTGAAAAGGTGATGATTTCATTGCATGTGAATTAGAAAGAAGTTGACTACTTCTGAAATGCATCCAAGTACACCCGGGGGTTAATAGATGAGAAGCAATGAGACCTTCTCATCAGAATGATAATCTAATCTACCCTCCCTGAGTGTGCTTTAAGTTTCCAGCCCTGTGCTCGGTCCTCTCTGGGCATTTTATTAACCCACACCTCAATCCCAACAGGTAGGCAAACTTGCCCCATTTTAGAGATGAGAAAACTGGGGCTCAGAGAAGCCAAGTTCAGAACCTGCAGTCACAGAGCCGAGAGGTGGTGTTGGGACAGGAGCTCTGGTCTTGCCACTGTGATTGTCCTGATTCTTGGCAAGAGACAGGGGTTTTGCTCTGCTCTCCAAGACAACCAGTTGTGTGGTCCCTACCCCTTTGCTTTAGATTTGAAAGATTTGAAAGGTGAATCAGACAGGGTCCTAGGGATATGGACAACAGAACAGGAAACTGAAAATGAGGGTTGGAATCAGGGAAACGTAGACCAGCTTGGGCAGAAGGGCTGGAGCGTGGCTGCTCTGAGAGTCTTGGCAGAGGATGGAAGTTCCATCCAAGGTGCTGCCACCGGAACAAGGATCATTTCCTACTTTTGTTCCTCTGTTCACGATTCAGATTCCACGGAAAAGCTGTGTGGTGGGCTCCATCAGGCTCAGGTGCCATCTCTTGGCTGGGGAGGGCGGGGCATCTTGAATGACCCTTGCATCATACAGCTTGCAAATTTCCCAAAGGAAACCAGGATGCCATTCCTAAGACAGAGGAGGAGAATGGGTGTTGGACTGGCTGCCAGAAAGGCAGAAACACACACCACACCAGGTGTTGGTGGGGAACCAGACAGTCCCCGGCCCTCTGGCTATGGGCTGAGTCATTTTTTTTTTTTTGTCCTTTAGCATCTCCAGGCCTGGATGCATTCCTAAGTCTGGTAACCTGAAGAAGACACAAGCCCTGCTGGCTCAGGTGGTAGAGTCCCCCTGCAATGCAGGAGACCTGGGTTCAACCCCTGGGTCAGGAAGATCCCCTGGAGGAGGGAATGGCAACCCACTCTAGTATTCTTGCCTGGAGAATCCCATGGACAGAGGAGCCATGGGGTTGCAAAGAGTCGGACACAACTGAGTGACTAACACACGAACCTGAAGACATTGGGTCCAGGCTGACAGTACATCCTGAAAGGTGGCTTTGAGAGATGGGCCATTTGTGATGATGTTGAGAGATGACAACCTGACACAACTCAGGCTCCTCCTTTGGAGCACAGCCCCTGACCTGGCTAAGCTGCACCCGAGGGGTCTGTGATGGTGGAGGGGGCGATAGGGTCATGCATACCGATTATGAGAACTCCCTGTCACTCTGCAAACTTCGAGGCTCTGGGGCAGAGAGGGCCGGGAGATAATGAGTAGGGGGTGGAACAAAATACTTCCCCCTAGCCTGCCAAGAAACACTCCAAGGATGGACAGGGAGGAAGACAGCTGGAGGGGGGGCTTAGAGGTGACTCATGCCAAGCCTTTGACTTTCAGAGCGAGACTGAGGCTGGAGAGGGGAAGACAGCACCCAAGGTGGTACCGTTGGTGACTCAGGTTCCTCCTCTGCTCTGGCTATGCCCCTCGCATTCCGTCTCCCTGCCACCCTGATCAAGTACTGACTGTGGGCACTCGGTGGATGCACTGGGACTCATGAACCTGCTTCTGCCCCCAAGGGAGTTTATTGCCCACAGCGGGGTAAGCAGAGAAGTGGAAAATCACCATGAGGGCGGAGGTGATGGGTTTTACTTCCGGGACTCAGGGGGCACCTCTCTGGCCTCTGATGGTCCCCAAACCTTGCATCTTTGTCATAAGAAACATAGTGAAGCTGTGAATAATTGAAAGAGACAGTATCTGTAGAAGAGGGTGGTGGGGAGTTGGTGTGTGTATCTGTGCAAACATGCGTCATGTGACTGAAGTCTGGGTCGTTTCTCTTTCTCTTCCTCCCTGTCAGGTGATGCTGGGAGCTGGGATTATTAGTTGGGTACTTGCTCCCAGGATGAGATCGATGATAATCATGCTTTCTGTGGTCTCATGTGTTCCCATGTTCTTGGATTGGCCAGAGCTTTTCAGAATTAAGAATTAAAAAATTTCCTAGTGTTGGCGTTCCCCCCTGGGCCTTGGCTGCTCTTGTCTGGAAGCTCAGTTTCTTTTGTCTACACCTGTTCTACCTTTACCCTGGTCCTCTAAGTCCCAGCTCAAAGGCCTCTCATGCTTCTCCATCAGAAGCCTTTTCTGCATCCAGTCCCAGGAGCCTACTTTCTGCAGAATCCGGGTGACGTGCTCGGGGCCCGATCAAGGTTTGACTCTTCAGAGGGCCACCTGCTTTGGTGTCTCAGGCAGCTCAGTGGTTAAAGATTCTGCCTGCCATGCAGGAGGTGCAGGAGATGTGGGCTTGATCCCTGGGTCGGGAAGATTCACTGGAGGAGAGCCTGGCAACCCACTCGAGTATTCTTGCTTGAAGAAGCCCATGCACAGAGGAGCCTGGAGGGCTACAGTCCATGGGTCGCAGACAGTCAGACACGACTGAAGCGACTGACACAACGAGTGCATGGGCCATCTGCTTACAGTGAGGATAAATGATTAATTGAACCCTGTCTCAGCTGGACCCCCAGTGTTTGCCCATCTGCCTTCTCTTTATAAGTGCACCCCCAAATAGCTCCTGCCCAGAAATGCTTTACACACTTGCCAAATAAATATCTTGGTTCCATTCTGGGGCCACAAAATCATTCAAAGTAGAAATCATTGCTTTGCTGAAGTGGAATTTGGCAAGTATGTAGTGGCCGTGGCTGCATGGCAGATTTAAATTTGAATTTCAAGCCCCAGATCTCTCACTTAAAGACTATGCGACACTGGGCCAGCTACTGAACTTCAGTGAGCCTTAGTTTGCATGCATGCATGCTAAGTCACTTGAGTCGTATTTGACTCTTTGTGACCCTATGGACTGTAGCCTACCAGGCTCCTCTGTCCACGGGGATTCTCCAAGGCAAGAATACTGGAGTGGGTGGCCATGCCCTCCTCCAGAGGATCTTCCTGACCCAGGGATCAAGCCTGCATCTCCTACATCTCCTGCATTGGCAGGCAGGTTACATACCACTAGTGCCACCTGGAAAGCTCAAGCCTTAATTTACTGATCTGTAAAATGGACAGAATTCTGATGTGTATTTCACTGGAAGTATGTGAGAATCAAGAGTACAAATATTAAAGTGTTAGGTAAACCCCAAACTACTGAGCAAATACTAGGTATTATGATTACATAGTCCCTTGCTATGGTAAGAAAAGACAGACTAACTCAAATCTTAGTGCCTGGGCCTAATCTTTATGATAAAAAGAAAAAAGCAAAGAAAGAAATTTAGTAACCTGTGGTCCTTGGCTGTTTTCTTGTGAAAAAATAAAGTGAAAATTCAACAAGAAAGGCCTGGGAAACTAGAACTGATTAGATAGGTCTCCACAGAGGTCCCCGGTCCTTTCCCAGGAGGGTGGGCAAACGTTATCTCAGGGCTCAAACAGAACATGTGTTGACTTTCCAAGTGGGTATTCCCCCACCCACAGAAAAACCTGGCCTGGAGGCGTGTCCTGGCTGATGCTGTCTTCAGGGAGTGCCTGGTACAAAGGAAAGAAGTGGGAACACGATGGCATGCAGAGCAGTGGAGGGAGCCATGTGGAGGCCAGGCTGGGCATGCTGGGAACTTTGCCTTCCTTTAAAGGGGCTCACCCATTCCAGCAGCAGGACGGGGCACTTAAAACACTGTTCTCTTATCTGATTCTTACCCAGAGAACAATGTGGCGATGCTTGCCAATATGTGAAAGGGGAATGGCACGAGGAAGGGGTTTATTCCAGTTCCCCCTGGTCTTAGGATGGGGAGACTGAGGGCTCAGTGTGATGAAGTTGTGGTAAGCTGAGCTGACCTCAGAGAGAGAGGTGTTGACACAGAGGCTGTAAGTCCCCAGGGAAGATGATGGGGTACTGCAGAGAGAATCCCCCCATAAAAGGGGATGAAGATGAGATAAAGGGTCATTTAGCCTCGGGTTCTCCAGCTTTGAGATTTGTGGTTAAAATACTAACAGTTCAGTTCAGTTCAGTCGCTCAGTCATGTCCGACTCTTTGTGACCCCATGAATTGCAGCACGCCAGGCCTCCTTGTCCATCACCAACTACTGGAGCCTATCCAAACCCATGTCCATTGAGTTGGTGATGCCATCAAACCATCCTATCCTCTGTCATCCCCTTCTCCTCCTGCCCTCAATCTTTCCCAGAATCAGGGTCTTTTCAAATGAGTCAGCTCTTCCCATCAGATGGCCAAAGTATTGGAGTTTCAGCTTCAACATCAGTCCTTCCAATGAACACCCAGGACTGATCTCCTTTAGGATGGACTGGTTAGACCTCCTTGCCATCCAAGGGACTCTCAAGAGTCTTCTCCAACACCACAGTTCAAAAGCATCAATTCTTTGGTGCTCAGCTTTCTTTATAGTCCAACTCTCACATCCACACATGACTACTGGAAAAACCATAGCCTTGACTAGATGGACCTTTGTTGGCAAAGTAATGTCTCTGCTTTTTAATATGCTGTCTAGGTTGGTCATAACTTTCCTTCCAAGGAGTAAGCATCTTTTAATTTCATGGCTGCAGTCACCATCTGCAGTGATTTTGGAGCCCAAAAAAATAAAGTCAGCCACTGTTTCCACTGTTTCCCCATCTATTTCCCATGAAGTGATGGGACTGGATGCCATGATCTTAGTTTTCTGAATGCTGAGTTTTAAGCCAACTTTTTTCACTTTCCTCTTTCACTTTCATCAAGAGGCTCTTTAGTTCTTCTTCACTTTCTGCCATAAGGGTGGTGTCATTTGCATATCTGAGGTTATTGATATTTCTCCTGGATATCTGATTCCAGCTTGTGCTTCTTCCAGCCCATGTTTCTCATGATGTACTCTGCATATAAGTTAAATAAAGGGTGACAATATATAGCCTTGACGTACTCCTTTTCCTATTTGGAACCAGTCTGTTGTTCCATGTTCAGTTCTAACTGTTGCTTCCTGACCTGCATACAGATTTCTCAAGAGGCAGGTCAGGTGGTCTGGTATTACCATCTCTTGAAGAATTTTCCACAGTTTATTGTGATCCACAGTCAAAGGATTTGGCATAGTCAATAAAGCAGAAATAGATGGTTTTTCTGGAACTCTCTTGCTTTTTTGATGATCCAGGGATGTTGGCAATTCGATCTCTGGTTCCTCTGCCTTTTCTAAAACCAGATTGAATATCTGGAAGTTCATGGTTCACATATTGCTGAAGCCTGGCTTGGAGAATTTTGAGCATTACTTTACTAGCGTGTGAGATGAGTGCCATTGTGCTGTAGTTTGAGCATTCTTTGGCATTGCCTTTCTTTGGGATTGGAATGAAAACTGACCTTTTCCAGTCCTGTGGCCACTGCTGAGTTTTCCAAATTTGCTAACATACTGAGTGCAGCACTTTCACAGCATCATCTTTTAGGATTTGAAATAGCTCAACTGGAATTCCATCACTTCCACTAGCTTTATTATAGGGGACTGGAATGCAAAAGTAGGAAGTCAAGATACACCTGGAGTTACAGGCAAATTTGGCCTTGGAGTACAGAATGAAGTAGAGCAAAGGCTAATAGAGTTTTGCCAGGAGAATGCACCGGTCATAGCAAACACCTTCTTCCAACAACTCAAGAGAAGACTCTACACATGGACATCACCAGAGGGCCAATACCGAAATCAGATTGATTATATTCTTTGCAGCCGAAGAAGGAGAAGCTCTATACAGTCAGCAAAAACAAGACTGGGAGCTGACTGTGGCTCAGATCATAAACTCCTTATTGCCAAATCAGACTTAAATTGAAGAAAACCACTGGACCAATCAGGTACGACCTAAATCAAATCTCTTATGATTATACAGTAGAAGTGAGAAATAGATTTAAGGGACTAGAACTGATAGAGTGCCTGATGAACTATGGATGGAGGTTCGTGACATTGTACAGGAGACAGGGATCAAGACCCTCCGCAAGAAAAAGAAATACGAAAAAGCAAAATGGCTGTCTGAGGAGGCCTTACAAATAGCTGTGAAAAGAAGAGAAGTAAAAGGCAAAGGAGAAAAGGAAAGATATACACATTTGAATGCAGAGTTCCAAAGAATAGCAAGGAGAGATAAGAAAGCCTTCCTCAGTGATCAATACAAAGAAATAGAGGAAAACAACAGAATGGGAAAGACTAGAGATCTCTTCAAGAAAATTAGGAATACCAAGGGAACATTTCATGCAAAGATGGGCTCGATAAAGGACAGAAATGGTATGGACCTAACAGAAGCAGAAGGTATAAAGAAGGGGTGGCAAGAATACACAGAAGAACTGTACAAAAAAGAGCTTCACGACCCAGATAATCATGGTGGTGTGATCAGTCACCTAGAGCCAGACATCCGGGAATGTGAAGTCAAGTGGGCCTTAGGAAAATACCAACAAGCACCTTCTAAAGATGAAATCTATCAGAATGTATGGTCTTCTGCACTGTAGATCCACCAGTGCAGGGAATTAGGCTCTCTGGATCTCCACTGGGTCCTCAGTTCCTCCCATATAGGCCCTGCACACGTAGTTATTAGTTGGATGATCAATAAGTGATCAGAGTCTAGTGGTTAAGTGTGTTGGATTGCTTGGATCTAATCATAGCCCTATTTCCTGCTACCTGTATGGTGCTCGCAAATTTTTTAGCCTCTCTTTGCCCTCGTTTATGAAATGGGGCTGTAAATGTACTTCATAGGTGGCTGTGGTCTTCAAATGAGATGAGATGTGCAAACTCCTTAGCATAATGTCCAGCCTGTAGAGAGAATCCAAGGGAAATTAGCATGGAGATTGTCATGAACTTTGGTGGGGCCATAGTACTTGCTCTGGCCAATGAAATATGTGAAGTGATGTGTTAGACTTCATAAGTGAGAACTCTTTACTATGTTCCCTTCCCCTCCCATGGCCTCTGTGGAAGTGCACAGTGAATGATCCCTGTGTCCCCCATGAATACAAGGAGCAGGGGTCCCCCCTGACTACTGCCTCCCTGCACTAGACAGTGATGGAGTGAAATAAACTTTTGGGTGGCTAAGCCTCTCAAATAAGGGATGTTTGTTACTGTATCATTGCCTAACTTCTCCTGACTGATTCAATCCCTCTTTTCAGTTTTAGGATGCAGATGCCAAGGATAATTCTCTTCATTCAAGACTCACACACTTTATTTTCTGAAAAGAGGCAACATGATAGGATGGCCAGAGCCCAAGTTCTTATACAATAGACCTGGGTTTGAATCCTGCCATGTTGCTGTTTGGCTCTGTCTTTTTAGGCAGGCTGTTTTATTTCTCAAAGCTTTAGTGCCCACATCACTTCTGCTTGGTTGGGTTGTGGGGGCTCCAGGAGCTGGAGGAGTGCCTGGCACAGGCTGGCAAGTCTCCCACGTTTGGTGCTGACAGGCTGTGATCAAGGTTGCTCATGAGAACTTCTAGTGTAGCTGCAGCTCATCCCCTCCTCCTGGGCTCGAGAGACATCTGTAATCGTTGCTCAGAATCCTGCTCTAACCATGTGACAGCAGCTGACATGTACGCTTTGCCCCATGGAACCACTGTCCACCCTCCCCACTTCTCTCTGCCCCAGAAACTGGCACAAATGGACACAGATGCCAACCACTGGCCTCCACTGGGTGTGGGACCAGAGGAAAGGAAGAGAGAGTTTGGGGTGTTTATTCCTTCTGTATCTTCCATATCTTCTAGCTACCTCCCTGTGAGGTCAGCTCAGGCTGGCATTGCCATTGGACCCTGGGGCCCTGCTTCTCTCAAGGTAGCCTCTCCACACAGGGCTGCCCTGGTGTAGGATAACTGCATCTGAAGCTGTTAAGGGCTGTGCTGTTGCTAAGTTGCAGCGCTGTCTCTGGGGGTCTTCTCACTCCACCCACAACCCTTCTGATATGATCCTATCTTCAGTGCACTGTCCAGTTCTTGCCAAGTCCCGAGGATGTCTCTGTCCTCAGCACTCTCTCCTTTCCTCTCTCACCTCCTGTGTTCTCTCTTGCCAGTCTTGCTTCCTTGGACAGAGCCTTCTTTTCTCATAGCAGACTGGCTTGGCCCCTTCTCTGTGCCTTATCTTTCCAGTTATGTTACGAGCATCTTCTTTAAAGGCAGAACCTCTCAGGTCTCTCTTGGGCTCTGCCCAGAGTGACTGGAGGACTCTCCTCTCACCTGAAGCTTGTATAAAAGTACAGATGCCTGGGTTCTGCCCAGACCTATTGTATCCAGATCTCTAGGTGGGGCCTAGGATTGGGATGAGCAGAAGTGGGTTGAAAGCAATAGAGGGCTGAAGTTCCCTGATGGCCAACTGGTTAGGAATCTGGGCTTTCACTGCCATGGCCCAGGTTCAATCCCTGGTAGGGGAATTGGGATTCCCCAAGCTGAGTGCCATGGCAACAGAGGAGACGGTCAGTAACTGTGATACACCAAGGCCCTGTTGGAGCTTCCCAGGTGGCTGGACGAGAGGAGCCTAGCGAGCTACAGTCCATAGGGTTGCAAAAAGTTGGACACGATTGAACACAAGCAAGTATTAAGTAAGTAAGTGCCTGTTAATTATATTATGCTTGTTTGATTTTGGATATTATCGCTTTCATGTATGCAAACTCATTCCATATGGACATGTATGCCTGGTGTGTGTGTGTGTGTATAGAAGCAGGCGGGCTAAGTCTGCTAAACATGCCATAGAAACGCTCCTCCAGAGCCTTCGTTCATGCTACTCTCTTATAAGAATAGACGAGAAATACCCTTCCTCTGCTCATGCAAATTCCCCTACCTTTCAAGGCCTACTGGCTTCAGCTGACCATTGCCTGAGGTTTGCAGAGAAGGGGAAGGTCCTCTTTGATATTTGCTGTGATTTCATGCCCAACTGTACAGGAACAATAGTGCTATATACTCATTTTAAAAATGGGAACTCAGCTTTAAACTTTCTTTTTCCTCCTTCTTTGCACTGTTTATTGACTATCTATGCCAGTGACCATAGGTACTTTTCTTATATGTCAAGTCATTAATCTTTGCAACCACCCCATGAAGTAAACATTACTATCACCATTCAACAGATAAAGAAGCCGAGGCTCTGGATGGGTGGGGGGTAAATAACTCATCCAAATGGCAGGAGGTTGGGTTTTCAACAGAGGTCTGTCTAACTCCAGGCTATTTGCTGTTAATCGGACCAAGCTCTTTGGTTTCAGGACTCCTTTGCATTCTTAAGAATTATTGAAGATTCCAAAAAAACTTTGTTAATCTGGGTTATGTCTTTCGATGTACCATATTAGAAAATAAAACCAGAAAAAGCACAAGTATTTGCTTCACATAAATTAACAGTAATAATCCCATTATATATTATACATGTAACTTTTTAAGTGAAAATTAGCACTATTTTCCAAAAGAAGAAAGAGTGAAAAGTGGTATTAAAAAAAAATATTTTGTAAAACTATTGCCTGCCTTAATGGAAGACCTCTGAACCCTTGTACTCGCTTATGCATTAAGTCTATTGCAATACAAATCCTGTAGCTTCTGGGAAACTCCACTGTACACTTTGGAGACAATACAAGTGAAAAGGCAGATAATTTTTAGTATTGTTACGGAAATCATTTGAAACCCATGTAACCCTGGGAAGGTCTTGGAGACCCCTGGGGGTGCACGGGTAGTACTTTGAGAACCATAGCTCTAAGTTGATAAGTTCTGCCTGCTCTTTGCATTCTTACTGCTTTTTGTTACCTGTCTGCCCTTGGCACAGGTTGGACTCCATGCATACCCATCCATCAATGGGTAATGTGAAGGGAGGAAACGGATGCAGTGCGCAGTGTGCATCCATCCTTCACCACCAGAAATGGGCAGCCCCTGAGCTTGGCTCTGACGCTGGGCTCCTGGAGAGAGGCTGCCATGGTCCAGTGAGCAGCCCAGGTTCTCCAGGCTGGACAGGGCACATGGGAGGTACGGAGTGTTCCCGACCATGTTTCATGAGAATGTGCGAGCTCAGCTTGATGATGAGTCTATGACTGGAATGAATCGCCTCCATTTATTTTCAAGGGAAGAAAGAGAAAAAGATACAAATGTCCTTAGTAAATTAGGGATCAAAACACATTACTGGGGACTTGCTGGCAGTCCAGTGGTTCAGACTCCATGCCCTCAAAACAAGGAACACGAACTTGATCCCTGGTTGGGGAACTAAGATCCCTACATGCTATACGGTACAGCCAAAAAGAAAGAAAGAAATTATTCACAAAGTCAAATAGTGTGTTAGTCACTCAGTCATGTCCGACTCTTTGTGACCCACATGGACAGTAGCCCACCAGGCTCCTATGTCCATGGAATTCTCCAGGTTAAAATACTGGAGTGGGTTGCCATTTCCTTCTCCAGGGGATCTTCCCAACCCAGGGATTGAACACAGGTCTCCTGCATTATCAGCAGATTCTTTACCATCTGAGCCACCAGGAAAGCCCTAGGGTGATGTAAGTAGCAAAAAAAAATATTCCTGTTAATTTTGTGAGAAAGGAGGGATAGGTGGAGCCGAGGGGGGTTTTTAGGGCAGTAAAGTTATTCTGCATGATTCGATGATGGTAAATACAGGTCATCACACATTTGCCCAAGCCCATAGGGTGTACAACACCAAGAGTGAGTCCTAATGTCAACTATGATTTTAGCAAATAATAATGTCAGTACATCGCTTTTAACAAATGAGCTACACTAACTCAAGATGCTCGTGATACAAGAGAATGAGGAGAGAGTAGGAGTTTACGTGGGAACTCTCTGTACTTTCCAATCATGTTTCTGTAAACCTAAAACTGCTCTTAACAAAACAAAGCAAAACCAAACATCACTGCTGGTCTGGGTCTTAGTAGAGGATCTTTGTGGGATGGGGCCTGGAGTGGCCCAGAGGAAACCCCCAAACCACTGTCCTGACCATGCCACAGCCTGGGAAACTGTGCCCATTCACACACTGTGACCCCAGACAAGACGTTCTCTTGGGATCTTTCTCCCAATGCCTGTAGCTCCCAAGAGTCTACGGTAGCATCAGTTAGGATTTGGAGGGTGTAATTCTGAGGGTGAGACTAGTAATTAGAGGATTGTTTAAAAGACTCCTGGCGTTGTTTAATTACTTGAGAACCATCAGCCCATCATCACAGGGATAATAGCCCCTCTAGAGCACAGTGAAGCAACAACACTGTGTCTATGGCTGGGGAATCTCCTGTGATGGGGTCTGGGAGGAAGCCCCAGCACTTCTGCTCAGGCTGCTTGGGACTCGGGCCAGGAATTCAACAGGAAGATGTTTGGTGATCACAGGAGGAGTCAGAAGATGTGACCGGCTGAGATGTAACTGCTGGGAGTTGATCACCAGCTCAGACAGACAAGCTTTGGCTTGCTATAAAAAAATACCCGCCTTTCCCACTGAGTCTTTAAAGCAAGCCAAGTGGGGAGAATGAAATTTGTTCTTGCCATCTTCAGGGATGTGTGGCCTGGGATGGAGGAGGCAAGGGAGGCACCCAGAGCGCCAGTGTTTAGGAGATTCAGGAAGTGCAGACTTGGTACCCAAGAGCCTTTTGCACCCCAGGTACTTGGCTTCCAGCTCCCTAGTTGTGGCCCTGGCCTATGGTGTGCCTTACGTTGATAACGAGTTTAATCTTCAGAAGTGTCACCTGTCTTCACCACACCTGAGTCCTGTGCACTATAAATAGTTCTCCACGTGGGCTCCACAATGCCTTTCTCCAGTGCCTCTCCTTCCCCAGCTCCTTTGGGGCTGGCAGTCTCAGGAAATGAGCTTGACTCTGGAAGGTTTCTTCCACAGCCCAATGAACACACAGGCTCTCAGATAAAAATATGCTTGGGAGACAATAAGTGGTTGTTTTGAGATTGAAAGCGGAGACCCTAGTGACAAGGCACGGGGGAGGCTTTTCTAAGACTTTCTACTTTGGGGGTGGGGAGTGTTCAGGGGGCTGTTTGTACGGAAAGGTATGGAGGTGACCCTCTCAAGGAATTTGTTTGGTTTCTTTTTGGGTTCTCTGTTTGCTCAAACTTAATTAGTAATATTATAACTTTCAATTTAATCATTGACCTAAATGAATTGTATTTTTATCTCAGCAGGAGCCTGGCTGGGGCTGCAAGAAGCAGCTGTGGCAGCTGAGTGAGAGGGGAAACTCTTACTAGAATATTTGGGCTGGCAAGTGACACCACTTCTGCTCTGAGATAAGATGGAGACTTTTCCAAGCTATGTTTTAAAATCATAAAAAAACAGAGTCTCCTGCTGGAGATAAGATATTAGTTGGTGTGGAGCATCTGGGAGCTGTAAAAGAGGAGGGTTATACCAGCATTACTGAGGTTATTACTGAAACCAAGATTATAAGTAATTAAAGTTTTGAAAGTTTTCTCCAGGTACACAATAGACTACTCAGTATGTTGGATTCTTGAGCTGGGGTCAGGTTAACTATTAAAAGAGGATGAAAAGTATTTCTAACAAACCTGACATTTATTTAAAACCTACCCTATTCCTGCTGTTTTAGCAGATATCGCTTTAAGCTATGGCTCTTTTTCTGGCTCTCGGGACTTCTAATGTTGATTCACTTCCATGCCTAGTTTCATGGTGCTTTACCTCATTTTGATGTTAAATTAGTCTTCTCGTTATCATGCTGGAATGGATGTTCTTCACCACGCTGCATCCTGGGATCCAACAGACTCACAGCCTTTGGAGAAATGAGGACCAACCATCATAGCATTTCTTCTCCAACTATAACTCCCTTTGCTAGAAGGGAATGCTGGGCTTGCACGGGAGATTCTTGTCCCCCCCGCCCCCTTTTTTTTCTCAGAAAGAGCAAATTGCATTTTTCATTGCAGGAACACACAAGCCCTAACTTTCATGTGCCTAAAATGTTCTTTAATCGGTGTCTTCTTTCAGTATCTTTGATCTGCAGGATGTAATCACATTTTCCTTGAAGATATAAATCATCCAAAAAAAAAACCAGAAGAGGAGAAAATGCCCTTAAATAGCTTCTCAAAGTGAATTAAAAATGTAAATTAATTATTTTATATTATTTCCTATGTCTCCCATCTCCATCTCCTGTTTTAATCTTGCCTTAACATCATCTGTGCTGGTCACCCTGGATCTTAGATAAGATACTTCATTCACAAAGGAAAATTTTAACTTGCTTAAATTGGCATGGGATGACTTTCACAGGATCAGAGGATTTAAATTTGTTTTTTAAATGTCTGTTTTTAATGTTTTTATTTTTGTGTTCATTGATAAATGGATGAACAAACTGTGATATATATATTTATATATATAAATTATATATATTATATATGTATTATTTTATTATATAAAATAATATATATAGATATAAATATTATTCAACCTTGGGGAAAAAAAAAGAAATTTTGCCATTTGTGACAAACACATGTGAATCTGAAGGACTTATGCCAAGTGAAATAAGCCAGCCACAGAAAGACAAATGCTGTCTGTCTGACCTCATTCATGAGCTAAGTCACTTCAGTTATGTCTGACTCTTTGTGACCCTGTGGACCATAGCCCGCCAGGCTCCTCTGTCCACAGTATTCTCCTTGCAAGAATACTGGAGTGGGTTGCCATGCCTTCCTTCAGGAGATCTTCCTGACCCAGGGATGGAACCAGAGTCTCCTAGGTCTCCTGCATTGGCAGGCAGGTCCTTTACCACTAGGGCCACCTGGAAAAACCTACCTCACTCATAGGTGGAATCTAAAATAGTCCAGCAGCTAGAAGTCCAGAGTGGAGTGGTGGCTGCCAGGAGTTGGGGGTGGAGGAAACCCAGAGATGTTGGTCAAAGGGTATAAACTTTCAGTTATGCAAGATGAGTAAGTGCTGAAGATCTAATGTACAGCAGCTGACTATAGTGAACAATACTTTATTGTATATTTGTGTTTGCTAAGACGGTAAATCTTAAGTGTTCTCACCACACACACACACATACACACAGACATAATTATGTGAGGTCATGGGTATGCTAATTTGCTTGATTGCAGTGATCATTTCACAATGTATACACAAATCATACATCAAATTGTACATCTTAAATACGTACAACTTTCATTTGTCAATTGCCACCTCACAATTACCAAAACTAAAAAAAGAAAAAAAAAAACCCCAAGAAATTTAAAAATGAAACAAAATAAGTTTTAGCAATTATTTAATCAAACACATGCCAAAGTGTTCAGGAGTTTTTGTGTTGCAGATACCAGGAATCTGCTCAAGAAATAAGGAGACACTATGGAAAAGACAGAGGGGTGACTCTTAGGATAGAAGGAGGGCCAGACAACTTCAGGGCTCAGGAACAGGACCTGGGACCTCTTCTGGCAACCTCAGAAGGTTGTCTACCCTGGATGAGCTGTGCTATCCATATCTTTGAGGTTGCATCTTTAGAGCTTATAGCCAAAAAGAAAGAAGGATGTTTCCAGTTAAATATCCTGGAAACATAGTTAAAAAACCATCCAGGAGGAGGGCTCATTTTACTGAACTTGGGTCAGATGCTCACCTAGCCCAGGGATGCTACCAGAACAATGGGGGCAGGCATCAAGCCAGCAGCCACAGAGCTCTCTCTTAAAGGGGAGACACTCCTGGTCCCCAGAAAGTTCATGTGACTAGGACTGTCCCTCAGGGGAGTTGCAGAGTTGCCCCCTCACCTCCTGATGCACTTTTCCTATCACACAGGGTAACTTCATCCCCTACTTGCCAAAATGCCCCCTCCCCCATTCTTTCTGTGATGAAAAATGAGCAAAGAGTAAAATACAATGATGCCATGGCCAACTGAAACCTTCAATTAACCAAAAATCGGGTTTTCATTCAACTTCAGGGGAAAACAGAAGAAAGTCTTGGGGACTCACTTCACAATCTCATTCTTGGGGTAAGTTCCAGGGGGTGCCTATTTTTCCAGATATCTTTTGTATGCCTTTTAAATTGTGATAAAATATACGTAACCTAAAATTTACCATTCAGTTCAGTTCAGTTCAGTTGCTCAGTCGTGTCTGACTCCTTGCAACCCCATGAATCGCAGCACGCCAGGCCTTCCTGTCCATCGCCAACTCCCGGAGTTCACTCAGACTCACGTCCATCGAGTCAGTGATGCCATCCAGCCATCTCATCCTCTGTCGTCCCCTTCTCCTCCTGCCCCCAATCCCTCCCAGCATCAGAGTCTTTTCCAATGAGTCAACTCTTTGCATGAGGTGGCCAAAGTACTGGAGTTTCAGCTTTAGCATTATTCCTTCCAAAGAAATCCCAGGGCTGATCTCCTTCAGAATGAACTGGTTGGATCTCCTTGCAGTCCAAGGGACTCTCAAGAGTCTTCTCCAACACCACAGTTCAAAAGCATCAATTATTCGGCGCTCAGCCTTCTTCACAGTCCAACTCTCACATCCATACATGACCACTGGAAAAACCATAGCCTTGACTAGACGGACCTTTGTTGGCAAAGTAATGTCTCTGCTTTTGAATATGCTATCTAGGTTGATCATAACTTTCCTTCCAAGGAGTAAGCGTCTTTTAATTTCATGGCTGCAGTCACCATCTGCAGTGATTTTGGAGCCCAAAAAAATAAAGTCTGACACTGTTTCCACTGTTTCCCCATCTATTTCCATTATAAGTGTGTAATTCCATAGCATTAGGTATATTCACCACAATCCATTTCATCATGCTAAACATAACTGCTCATTAAATAATAATCTCCCCCATCACCAGGCCCAGCCCCTGGTGTCCTACTTTCTGTTTCTACAAATGTGCCTTGTCCAGATTCCTCAAGGCTTCCCTTTTGGCTCAGAAGTAAAGAATCTGCCTGCAATGCAGGTGACCTGGGTTCAATCTCTGGGTTGGGAAGATCCCCTGGAGAAGGAAATGGCAACCCACTCTAGTATTCTTGCTGGAGAATTCCATAAACAGAGGATCCTGGTGGGCTACAGTGTTTGGGCTCGCAAAGAGTTGGATACGACTGAGCGGCTACCAGACAGACATTCAGATACCTCATGCAAGTGGAATCATGTAGTATTTGTACTTTTGTGACTGCTTTATTTTGCTTAGCATAATGTTTTCAAGGTTCATCCATATTATAGCATGTGTAAGAACTTTATTCCTTTTTATGGCTGAATTATATACATATGGACTTCCGAGACCTGGGTTTGATCCCTGAGTCAGCAAAATGCCCTGGAGAAGAAAATGGCAACCCACTTCAGTATTCTTGCCTGGAGAATCCCATGGACAGAGGAGCCTAGTGGGCTACAATACATGGGGTCACAAAGAGTCGGACACAACTGATAGATTAACACTTTGACTATACACACGCACACACACACACACACATATATATATTTCATTCATCAGGCTTCCCTAGTAGCTCAGTTGGTAAAGAATCTGCCTGTAATTCAGAAGACCCCAGTTCAATTCCTGGGTTGGGAAGATCCTCTGGAGAAGGGATAGGCTACTCACTCCTGTATTCTTGGGCTTCCCTTGTGGCTCAACTGGTAAAGAATCCACCCACAATGTGGGAAACCTGGGTTTGATCCCTGGGTTGGGAAGATACCCTGGAGAAGGGAAAGGCTACCTACTCCAGTATTCTGGCCTGGAGAATTCCATGGACTGTATAGTCCATGGGGTCACAAAGAGTCGGATACCACTGAACGACTTTCACTTTCCATTCATCTGTTGATAGACATTGTGTTGTTTCCATGTTTTGTCTATGGTGAATTATGCAGCTATGAACATTGGTGTACACTAAGTATCTTTTGGCAGGGCTGAAAATATATTCCTTTTCATTAAAATGATCCTGCGGTATCTTCGATTGCAACAACAAAAGACTGTTTCCCGTCAAGATGGAGGTTCTGTGGGCTCCTGGAGAAAGGAGGACCTCCAGAACTCTACAGACTCATCTTTAATGCTGGTTTATGGTTTCCCAGTCTGTGATATTGAGCAAGTTATTTAATCTCCCTGAGCCTTATTTTCTTCATCCAACAAGTGACTAACAAAAAAAGGCTGAAGTGGACATTTCTGGGTTGCTTTGAAATTTTGGTGCTTCCCAGAATCACTTAGTCATCAAAAGAGTGCCTGGTAGCACTTTTGAAAAACTACCCCTGAGCCCTACTCCAAAACCACTAACTTAGAATATCCAAGAGCGAGGTCTGTATCTTTACCAAAATCTTCAGACGTGACTGATGAAGCCAGATTTAAAACTCACCACTGGAGTCGAGCCTATGAAGCCAACCCCCAACTCAGGACTTGATACAGAGTAGAAGTTTAATAGATGTGACTCTTCCATTTCCGTATACAGTACCCATGAACAGAGGATGATTGCATTTTAAGGAACATTTACAACAGTGATCATTCTACATAGCAACAACAGAAATTCTAATGATGGGTCGTTTTCTACTTTGAATGACTGAACCAGTCACTTCTATCTAACTATAAATGATATTGGCAGTTCAGGCTATAAAGTCATTCACTTGATTTGTCTACATCTTTGGTTGTGCATTTGGGTACAGTTGGACCATGTGCAATTCAAATTTGCTAATGAGGGTGCGGGGGTGAAGGGAAGCTGAAGGTATTTACCAAGTCATTTTCTGTAGAAGAGAGAACTCCTTGGAGATAGTCATGCAAACCCCAGGCTCCGATGCAGAGAGAGAAAACCTGTGAATTTCTATCAAACAAGCTAGATTGATGTTATTTATTCTTTATTTGGGGGTGGCCTTCAGATTATAAAAGGAGTGGACAGAGGGAATGTAGCCAATGCAATTTGTTCCAGGTTCCAAAAAAGCAAATTTGTGTCTTATGAAATGTTACAAGAAAAGCGTAATTCAAATTGGCTTAGAGATGAGAGCTGTCAAATAGACTGAAAGCTGGATTATGAACCAAGACTAATGAGAGCCTGCAATGTGCACCAAGTTAGGGATGGAGTCCAAGAGAATCGCTGCAAGGTCTTACAGGGGAGGTAAACAGCCTATTAATTAAGGTAGCAGATGGTAGTAAATTGGGAGATGTTTCACATTCCAAGGACAGAGAAAGAAATGAAAGCATGAGAACTGTATTGGGGCATTAGAAATCCCAGCATGAAATCGATGACAGGAAAATAATAGAGAGGAACAGTTAGTGTTGGAAGCGAGCAGTGGTTGCAATAGTACGGGGTTCAAAAGAGACTAGAAATATAAGTGGGAAGACTGAGGAGCTATTGAAGAAAGCCATCCATGATGCAATTGCTTAGTTTCAGGGACCCACCAAGTCAGCTTGGGTATGTGAGCCCAAACTGAAGGTTAACACATTTCTGAGTGAGTGTAGTCTTAAATCTATCCCCACGAGCATTTGCAGACAAGGAAGTTGCCTGATTAGAAGGGACTAAATTGGATGTAAATTGAAGAAGCAAATTAGCATAGGGAGAAAAAAGCAGATGAGTTGAGATAATCAGTGTGATTCGAGCAGAGTAAGAAGGCAAGGGCTTCCCAAGTAGCCCTAGTGGTGAAGAACATGCCTGCCAATGCAGGAGAAACGGGTTCAATCTCTGGGTCAGGAAGATCCTCTGGAGGAGGAAATGGCAACCCACTCCAGTACTTTTGCCTGGAGAATCCCATGGACAGAGAAGCCTGGCAGGCTACAGTCTATGGGGTAACAAAGAGGTGGACACGACTGAAGTGACTTAGCATGCATGTATAAGAAGGCAAAGTAGATAGACTCTCCCAGATTGGGGACCTCATTGTCTCTGCTACTTGCCTTCAATTCATTATGAAGCCTTTTTGAGCCTCAGTTTCCCCATCAATGAAATGAGCACAAGATTTATTACCTTCTACAGATACTGTAATTTCCATGAAATTTCTATATAGATCACCAGGAACACAGTATATTTTCAACACACACAGGCTCCTCCCTGTGCCACCTGCATAATGAATGTGACCAGTACATACTGCTAGCTGGGGATGATGGGAGATGTTTGGGGAAACATTGGATAGCATTTATATAACTGTGCCTGCTTCTCAGTTCTTATTTTCTATAAGCAGAAGTCAGTTGTACTCTCATATTAGAGTGGAATTACATCAGGGGTTGGTTTCTATAGCCATCACATGAAGTGAGAATCACATATGAGTAAAATAGTCTTTGAAAATATCTGAAAGTGCCCATAAAATACAGTCCTGTGCTATCTTTCGGAAAGTTCATTTTAACCAGTTTGAAGTTGAGCACCAGTAGTTGGCTTGCACTTATGAGCCAAGCTATATATAAAAAAATTTTTTTAACACTAAAATGACACCTGGTATGGTAAGATGTTCACAACAGAGAGACCTGCAGGAGCTGAGGGCAGGTTTGAAGCTCCCAGTTCACGTTGTCTCCACACCTGTGCTGGCCAGGTGAAACTCGGCACTTTTTGCTCTCTGGGCCACTCTTAGATTCTGTCCTCATCTATTTGAGTGGCTTAAACAACAGAAGGTTATTTCTATTCTTTTGGGAGTGGGGAAGTCCAAGATCAAGGTGCTGGCAGATGCTGTGTTTTGTGTAGGCTTGCTTCCTGGTTTGCAGATGGCTGTCTTTTCTCTGTGTCCTCCCCTGGTATGGTGAAACAACTCTCTGTTTCTTTCTCTTCTACTAAGGACACTAATCCTGTTATGGGCCCCACCCTCAAGACCTCTCCTTAACCAAACCACCTACCAAAGGTCTTGCCTCCTAATACCATCCCACTGGGGGTTAGGGCTTCAAAGTATGAATCTATAACAAATCGGAACTTGCAGATCTTCTGAACTGAGGCAACTTCAGAGGATCAGACTGGCTGTCTGATTCGGTTGTGGAGTAAATGTACACAACAGGGCTTCCTATTGGTCACCTGGCTCAATTCCCCTGCTTGGCTGGTTATGATGGGATCTCTGGGGCTGTGACAAAGGATGGGAATCCCAGCCAGTGGCTGCCTACTCTAGACCCTGCATGAGTGTGGGTGAATGGGGGCAGCCTGACTCATTTTGCACTCTGGGTAAACAAAGCTTATCGACCTTGGCAAGGGCTCAACCAGCAGCTACGTCCTCCTTGGAGGAGGGTATGTTCCTTTCCTGAGCCTCGAGGTGGTCCAGGTGTGGGTCTGTTTCTCTGCTTCTGCTCTCAGGGACAATTAATGCATTGAGAAGAAAGTAAATGATAGCATGTACATTCACTGTTCTGCAGCGGTAAACTTGATTTTTTTTAATTTAAAAATATGTCTTGGGAATTATTTCTATTGATACAAAAAGGATTTCCTCATCTTTCTTTACTGAGGTAAAATTTATATGACATTCACCATTTTAAACATGTTGAAGTATATAGTTCAGTGGTTTCTAATATATTCATGATGTTTTGCAATCATCATTATTCTTTAGTTGCTAATCATGTCCAATTCTTTTGTGACCCTCATGGACTGTAGCCTGTCAGGATCCTCTGTTCATGGGATTTTCCAGGCAAGAAACATTGGAATGGGTTGTCATTTTCTTCTCCAAAGGATCTTTCTGATTCAGGGACCAAATCTGTGTCTCCTGCATTGACAGGAGGATTCTTTACTGCTGAGCCACCTGAGAAGCCCATGAAGTCATCACCGGTATCTAATTCTGGAACACTTTTATTACCTCAAAAAGAAACTTCATACTCATTAAGTACTGATTCCCCATCCGTATCTGCCCAGCCCTTAACCATTATCTCTCTATGGATTTGCCTTTTCTGGACGTTTCATATGCATGGAAAAATAATAAAATATGTGGTCATGTGGGTCTAGCTTCTTTAACTTGCACAATGTTTTCAAAGTCCATCCATGCTGTGGCATGCAACAACACTTCATTTCCTTTTAATGCCAAGTATAGGCCGTTGAATGGATATACCACATTTTTTGCCCCTCTCTTCATCCACTGATGAACATGTGGGTTGTTTTCACTTCTTGGCTATTATAAATAACACTGCTATGAGCATTCATGTGCAAAAGTTTATTTGAATACCTGTTTTCACTAACTTGGGTGTGTATCTAGGAGTAGAATTGCTGAATTGTTTGGTAATCCTATGTTTTCCTTTTTGACAAACCATTGAACTGTTTTCTGACCAGCTATACCATTTCACATTCCCAGTAGCAATGTATGAGGGTTCCAAATTTTCCACACCCTTGCTAAATACCTATTCTCCATTTTTACTTATTACTATAATATCCTAGTGTGTATATTCAGACTTAAACTGAAGAAAGTGGGGAAAACCACTAAACCATTCAGGTATGATCTAAATCAAACCCCTTATGATTATACAGTGGAAGTGAGAAATGGATTTAAGGGACTAGAACTGATAGACAGAGTGCCTGATGAACTATGGATGGAGGTTCATGACATTGTACAGGAGACGGGAATCAAGACGATCCCCAAGAAAAAAAAAAAAAAAAGCAAAAAAGAAAAATGGCTGTCTGAGGAGGCCTTAAAAATAGCTGTGAAAAGAAGAGAAGCGAAAAGCAAAGGAGAAAAGGAAAGATATACTCGTTTGAATGCAGAGTTCCAAAGAATAGCAAAGAGAGATAAGAAAGCCTTCCTCAGTAATCAATGCAAAGAAACAGAGGAAAACAATAGAATGGGAAAGACTAGAGAACTCTTCAAGAAAATTAGAGATACCATGGGAACATTTTATATGAAGATAGGCTCAATAAAGGACAGAAATGGTATGGATCTAACAGAAGCAGAAGATAGTAAGAAGAGGTGGCAAGAGTACACAGAACTGTTTCAAAAAGGATCTTCACAACCCAGATAATCACAATGGTGTGATCACTCACCTAGAGCCAGACATCCGGGAATGTGAAGTCAAGTGGGCCTTAGGAAGCATCACTATGAACAAAGCTAGTGGAGGTGATGGATTTCCAGTTGAGCTATTTCGAATCCTAAAGGATGATGCTGTGAAAGTGCTGCACTCAGTATGTCAGCAAATTTGGAAAACTCAGCAATGGCCACAGGACTGGAAAAAGTCAGTTTTCATTCTAATCCCAAAGAAAGGCAATGCCAAAGAATGCTCAAACTACAGCACAATTGCACTCATCTCGCATGCTAGCAAAGTAATGCTCAAAATTCTCCAAGCCAGGCTTCAGCAATACGTGAACCGTGAACTTCCAGATATTCAAGCTGGTTTTAGAAAGGGCAGAGGAATCAGAGATCAAATTGCCATCCTCTGGATCATGGAAAAAGCAAGAGAGTTCCAGAAAAACATCTATTTCTGCTTTATTGACTATGCCAAAACCTTTGACTGTGTGGATCACATAAACTGTGGAAAATTCTTCAAGAGATGGGAATACCAGATCACCTGACCTGCCTCTTGAGAAACCTGTATGCAGGTCAGGAAGCAACAGTTAGAACTGGGCATGGAACAACAGACTGGTTCCAAATAGGAAAAGGAGTATGTCAAGGCTGTATATTGTCACCCTGTTTATTTAACTTATATGCAGAGTACATTATGAGAAATGCTGGGCTGGATGAAGCACAATCTGGAATCAAGATTGCCGGGAGAAATATCAGTAACCTCAGATATGCAGATGACACCACCCTTATGGCAGAAAGTGAAGAAGAACTAAAGAACCTCTTGATGAAAGTGAAAGAGGAGAGCGTTGGCTTAAAGCTCAACATTCAAAAAACTAAGATCATGGCATCTGGTCCCGTCACTTCATGGGAAATAGATGGGGAAACAGTGGAAACAGTGGCTGACTTTATTTTTATGGGCTCCAAAATCACTGCAGATGGTGATCGCAGCCATGAAATCAAAAGACACTCCTTGGAAGGAAAGTTATGACCAACCTAGACAGCATATTAAAAAGCAGAGACATTATTTGTCAACAAAGGTCTGTCTAGTCAAAGCTATGGTTTTTCCAGTAGTCATGTATGGATGTGAGAGTTGGCCTATAAAGGAAGCTGAGGGCTGAAAAATTGATGCTTTTGAACTGTGGTGTTGGAGAAGACTCTTGAGAGTCCCTTGGATGGCAAGGAGGTCCAATAAGTTCATCCTAAAGGAGATCAGTCCTGGGTGTTCATTGGAAGGATTGATGCTGAAGCTGAAACTCCAATACTTTGGCCACCTGATGTGAGGAGCTGACCCATTTGAAAAGACCCCGATGCTGGGAGGGATTGAGGGCAGGAGGAGAAGGGGATGACAGAGGATGAGATGGTTGGATGGCATCACCGACTCAATGGACATGAGTTTGGGTAAACTCCGGGAGTTGGTGATGGACAGGGAGGCCTGGCGTGCTGCAATTCATGGGGTCGCAAAGAGTCGGACATGACTGAGCAACTGAACTGAACTGAACTGAATGTGTATGAAGTAGATTCTTGTTGTGGTTTTAGTTTTTACTTCTTTAATGACTAAGGATGCTGAGCATCTTTTCCTATGCTTATTGACCATCTGTATCTTTTCTTTGGAGAAATACCTTTTTAGATTCTTGCCCTTTTTAAAGTTGGATTTTTGTTTTGTTGCTGTTGAGTTAGAAGTTCTTTATATGCATATATTCTTCATACTGAACTCTCATCAGATATATGATTTGCAAATATTTTTTCCTACTCTGTGGGCTGTCTTTTTACATTCTTGATAGTATCTTTTGATACACAAAGCTTTGATTTTAATGAAGTCCAATTTATCTATTTTCTTCTTTTGTTATTTGTGCTTTGGTGTCATATTTAAGGGTCCATTTCCAAATCCAAGATCATGAAATTTTAGTCCAATTTTTTAAAAAGAGTTTATTTTAGCTCTTACATTTAATTCTTTGATCCATGTGGAGATAATTTTTGTATATAGTGTGAGGTAAGGATAGAGGTAAGGATAGAGGAGAGTTTTGACAGTCCCTTGGACTGCAAGGAGATCAAATCAGTCAATCCTAAAGGAAATCAATTCTGAATATTCACTGGAAGGAGTGATACTGAAGCTAAAGCTCCAATACTTTGGCCATCTAATGTGAAGAGCCAGCTCATTGGAAAAGACCCTGATGCTGGGAAAGACTGAAGGCAAAAGGAAAAGAGGCCAACAAACAATGAGATAGCAACATCAACTTCAATGACAACACCAAATTCAATGAATATGAATTTGAGCAAACTCCAAGAGACAGTGAAGGACAGAGGAGCCTGATGTGCTGCAGTCCATGGGGTCGCAAACAGTTGGACATGGCTTAGCCATTGAGCAACAACAACAACAGCAAAAGATCCAATTTCATCCTTTTGGATCCTTTTAAATATCTGCACAGCAATCTGTTCCATAGTTTATTTAACCAGTTTTCTACTCAGATATTTGAGTACTTCCAATCTTTTACTACTAGAAACAATAACATCATAAATATTCTGGTATATAACCACTTCCTACACATTTGGCATACTTGTAGGCTATGTTCCTAAAAATGGGATTGTAGGATCAAAGATTGATTGGCTAATTGCTCTCCCTGGAGGCGTGGATGCCTGTGCCTTCCAACACTGAGCGAGGATGTGTTTCCATACATTCTTGCTGATCCCTGTAGATCTCTGCCAACCAGAAGGATAGTTTTGATTTGGAATGTTCTTATTATGAGCAAGGTTTTGCACTTTTAATGTATTTAAGAGCCTTTTGTAATTTCTTTGCCATGAACTTTTCTTAACTTTTGCTTATACTTTCCATTGGATTATTGGTGTTTGTTTTGTTTTGTAGGAGACATTCATAAAGCAAATGAGGCCTCTGTAATAAATGTGTCATCTGCTTTTCAGCTTTATTAACAATGTTGTTTTCTTTTCTACAATGTGCTTTATTCTTTCTTTTTAAGATATTTTGGTTAAGTGGCTACTTAGAGTAGCCTTTTTCCATTCCAATATTATAATATTGATTTATGTTTTCTTAATTGTATTTTTATGATTTCAATATATGACCTAATATATGGTACAGCTGGAATTTGTTTGGTTATATGATGTGAGGTAGGGATTCTTTTTTTCCTCTACATAATTGAGGTCGTTGTTTCTGAGGTCAGATATCCTCAGTTCCCTACAGCAGATAAAGCAGTGAAAGTTCAGTCCTGACCTGAGACAGGCCCCAAACCCATTGTGTTTGGGTCAGACTAGGAAGGGCATTTCTGTGTACTGGAACCAGAGGTTGGCCCATTCTTGACTTTGCCTGCTTGAGGAAGCATTTAGTAGTGCTTAAGAATAAGACAAGTGATTTTTGGGCTCCAAAATCACTGCAGATGGTGATTGCAGACATGAAATTAAAAGACATTTACTCCTTGGAAGGAAAGTTATGACCAACCTAGATAGCATATTCAAAAGCAGACACATTACTTTGCCAACAAAGGTCTGTCTAGTCAAGGCTATGGTTTTTCCAGTCATCATGTATGGATATGAGAGTTGGAGTATAAAGAAAGCTGAGTGCTGAAGAACTGATGCTTTTGAACTGTGGTGTTGGAGAAGACTCTTGAGAGTCCCTTGGACTGCAAGGAGATCCAACCAGTCCATCCTAAAGGAGATCAGTTGTGGGTGTTCATTGGAAGGCCTGATGCTGAAGCTGAAATTCCAATACTTTGGTCACCTCATGTGAAGAGTTGACTTGGAAAAGACCCTGATGCTGGGAGGGATTGGGGGCAGGAGGAGAAGGGGACGACAGAGAATGAGATGGCTGGATGGCATCACTGACTCGATGGACATGAGTTTGGGTGAACGGGAGTTGGTGATGGACAGGGAGGCCTGGCGTGCTGCAATTCATGGGGTCGCAAAGAGTCGGATACGACTGAGCGACTGAACTGAACTGAACTGAAGAATAAGACAAGATAACTGTTGTTCTCTCAATGCCTAGATATGCAACCTTCCTCAGATTTGTAACCTCTCTGCTGTGTTATTTCCTTATCTGCAAAATGGGATTAAGAGGGCTTCCCCAGTGGCTCAGTGGTTAAAAAAAAAAAAAAAAAAAATCTGCCTGCAATGCAGGAGACGCACGAGACGTGGGTTTGATCTGTGAGTTGGGAAGATCCCCTGGAGGACAAAATGGCAATCCAGTCCAGTACTCTTGCCTGGAAAATTCCATGAATAGAAGAAACTGGTAGGCTACAGTCCATGAAGTTTGCAAAGGTCTAGACAGGACTGAGTAACTGAACACACGTGCACGACACCATCGTAGAATGGTGATGAGAAGTAAACAAAACTCTGTATGGAAATTGCTCAGCACAAGGCCCTGCGAGTGGTAAACACAGGACAGCTGCTGCCATTGCTATCGTCACTGGCATCATCTTCTGGGCACTTTGCGATGGCTCCAAACGCAGGTCGCCCACAGAGAGGATGTGGACCTTGGGTTCCTCCACCTGGACTGGATCCATCATTTGTCCTGTTTTCTTCCAGGGCAGCAAGTGATGACCCTTAAGTTTCTGGCCACTCGGTTGGGGGAGGGGGGTGGTGTGTTCTGGGCACTTTTGTGCCACCATCCATTTTTCAATCTTTTTAATGAGATTAAATTAAATAATAGCACAAATCAAGTGTAGCTCTGAAGGGAGACAAGGCCTCACAAATGGGTTAGCACCAAAGCTTGGTATTTGTAGGGAAGTGAAGTTCAGAGTGTGAAAGGGAATTCATAATCCCAAAGGAATGGTTTCTTGTTAGACCAGGTCCGAGGGCCTTGACTCCCTAATTAAGGCTTGGTCCACATGAGAGCGAGTACAGTTTCTGGTGCCCTCCGTTGGTTTTTCTTTTCTTTTTTAAAAAATATGGATAATAAAGCTACCTTTTTATTTGGGGTGGGGGGGTTGCATCAGTCTCTAAGAGGATCTCTTCTGAGGTGTCACTTGGCATCACCCTCAGCATTCCTTTGTCTGAGAAGTGCCCAAGTGACTTTTTAGCTTCTGAAAGCCTGGAGCTATGTTGTTTCCTGGGTATCAGGGCAGTCATTGGATGAATTGGCTTGGGCTTTGGTAACGATTATTTTCTGTGATTTGGTGATCTTTGAAGAGGTAGCTACTGCTTTTTCTTCCCAGCCTCAGAGAAGGGAGAAACAATTCAGAGAAAAAGAGGTAAATTCTTGCCTTTAAAACTTTTTAAAAAGAAGACATGGATTAAGAGATAAAGCCTTGTAGTTCTCAGAACTGGAGAGAGATAACAAGAAAGGAGGAGAGATTAGATTCTGGTGGGTCCTTCAGAAGAGACTCCAGCCTCCCAGTCCCCTGGGGGAAGGGGTGGCAAAACCAGAAACCCCAGGGATCTGAGTTACAGGAGATTTGTGCCTCCACTCACTAAGTGGTTCTGGTTCTGGAAATGGTTGCTTTGCAAAAGGTCTCCGAATCCAGGGGAGGATTTAATTTTTATGGGGCTTGAGGCTCAAACAATTTGAGATCCTCTTTAGAAGACAGAATTCAAAATTAGGTTTGGCTGGTGTTTCTTTTGGGGGTGATGAAATATTCTGGAATTAGACAATGGCTATGGTTGCAAAATGGCTTCCCAGGTGGCGCAATGATAAAGAATCTGCCTGCCAATACAGGTGGCGAAAGAGACGTCAGTTCAAGTGGGTTCAATCCCTGGGTTGGGAAGATCCCCTGGAGAAGGAAATGGCAAACTACTCCAGTATTATTGCCTGGGAAATCCCATGGACAAAGGATCCTGGCGTGCTACAGTCCATGGGGTCACAAAGAGTCGAACATGACTTAGGACTAGACAACAAACAACAAAAATGGCTGCAGAACTGAGACAGGAAGGGGGTCAGGGTACACCTTTGAAAGGATTACACAGCCATTGAGAACATGACATAAACTGGTTAGAACCAACTAGATCAAAGATGGCAGACAATTGTCTCCCACTAGATCTTGAGCCTCATTATATGCTGATTGCAATGCATTAGCCTAGGCTAAATGACATACCCGCAGGTGCCATGATGGTTTCAAGACTGACCAAAAAGACCAAAAAGTGGGCAGTGACCCAATTCCTGGTAATCCCTGCCCTTTCCCCCAAAGAGCTGGAAAAATCCTCCTACTCATTAGTCTATGAAATTACCCAGTCAATAAAAACCATCCCAATATCTTGGACCTCCTGCCTGATGAGATGGTCCACACTCTGTCCATGGAGTGTGTCTCCCTGAATAAATATTCTTTCACTTTACTTTGGCTTGCCCTTCAATCCTTTCCTGTATGAAGCTAAGAACCCACATGTGGCCATCCCAGGGACTCACCTGAGACCTAGGACATGGCTGTCTTCTTGTGCCCCACTTTTATGCTACAACAGAACTTTGCAAATATATGAAAAACCACTGGATTGTACACTTTAAAGCATGAAAATGAAAGTGTTAGTTGCTCAGTCATGTCCAACTCTTTGAGCCCCCACAGACTGTAGCCTGCCAGGCTCCTCTGTCCATGGAATTCTCCAGGCAAGAATACTGGATTGGAAAAAAAAAAAAAAGAATACTGGATTGGGTAGTCATTCCCTTCTCCCAGTGATCTTCCCAACCCAGGCATTGAACCCAGGTCTCCTGCATTGCAGGCAGATTCTTTACCATGTGAACCATCAAGGAAGCTAAAGATCGCACTAAGTCCTTCAAGCCAGAAATGAACCCCATTTAATAGGGTAGATTTTATGGTCTGTAAATTAGATCTCAATTTAAAAAATCCTCTGTTAAAAATTTTCAGGCACAAGTTTCTAGAAGGAGTCAAACAAAAGAGGACCTGAAGCAGAGCTGTGTTTGCCTTGGGCTCTCCAATCCCAGTGTGGCCAAGAGTGGCGTGGACAGAGGGCCAGCCGGAGCAGTCCTGCTAGAAACTATGGTCTGGAGATATGGCCCCTTGGGGACTAGGTCTTCTTTTCTCTGTGGCTTGCCTCTCATACCCAGGCCTGAGTGAGCCTCTGGGAACTTCCTTGCAATCGCAAAGGAAGAGTGGAAATTAACGGTGACAAGACTTCAGTTCTGTGCGGTGGCACCAGGAAAATAAAGCAATCTCGCTTCTTGTACTCCTGACTTTCGGAATTGAGACCCAAGTCTGCTATGTGTGTAACTAGGCTTCCCTTGGACACCATAGGCAATGGGGCAGTGGGGCAGGCTTATAAACTATGCCTTCTGTGCTGGGGAGGGCTGGCCAGAGAGAACCTCAGTTCTACCTCCGTGCAGTTTTGGATGGAGGAAAAGTCTGCAGTCTGGGCAACCAGACGAAGCTCTTTGGAGGCCAGAGATATGCCACTGTCATATTTATAATCGAATCCTTGTTTATCTTGAATCAGACCCGGCTCTCTGCATAACTTCTGTTCCTCACATTTTGAAGAATCGGGCCCAAAACCCATTTCAGGGAATAAGGAGAATGCTCATGTTTGAAAATGAACCAGCCAGATAAATCATTGTGTTTCTGACATGATGCCCATTGAGTACTTTTCAATTCTGAGCTTTGGCAGCAGTGCTTAAAGAAAGCACACACACAAAACCTATCACATAATTCTTTCTGAAAGGCTCATTCAGCAGGCCTACTCCCCTTGGTTCCCAGCCTTGCTCTTTCCCTTTCCTTCTCTTTCTTTTAAACCAGCCCTTCTGGTGAGAGGGCAAGTGTGCATACAGTCTTCCTTTGTGTTGGTAAAACAGAGCCATATCAGTTGAGCAGTAATGATAACATTTGTAGTTATGCAAGCAGAGATAACAGTAATCAGATCTCTGGGCAAAACCAATGGCCAAAATCTAACAACGGGTTGAGGGTTATGCTGAAAGGTGAGGGGAATGTATTTGTGTGTTTTGTTTTATCAAGGTACCAAGCACTTTTCTTTTTCTGCCAGAGGATCTCCTGGTTAAAGCTCATCAAAAATTGTCTGTTTAAGGGGACACTACCCTAAAGGGAGATCTGAAGCTCCCTGCCCTGCTTAGTTTCTCTCGGCTATTTTTTCTTGCATCAGATCATTTAGGGCTTCCTTTGCTTTCCAGCAGGTAATCTGACCTCTCCATATTGGAAGGAGTGAGGGCTAATGTATTCACTCAACCAGAGGCCAGTTGAATGATAGCATCAGTTTGCAATGCCATTTGGAATTTTTCAAAGAAAGGTGCTGTTCTGGAGTTGCCCTTATTCTCTTCAAATGTGATTTCCCTGAGGGGGTTTCTGTTGCATTGTTACCCAAACAACATGCAAATATATTGATACCTGGGAATTTAGACAGTGGCAAGAATGGGAAGGTGCAATTGCCAAGGTTTGATGAGGCCAAAAACAGAGACCAGGCATGTATGGGTTGAATGTGATCAAGGCCAGGATCCTCAAAATGTGATGGATGTTTATCACTCATTATCAGAGAAATGCAAATCAAAACCACAATGAGGTACTATCTCACGCCAGTCAGAATGGCTGCCATCAAAAAGCCTACAAATAATAAATGCTGGAGAGAGTGCAGAGAATGGGGACCCCTCTTACACTGTTGGTGGGAATACAAACTAGTACAGCCACTATGGAGAACAGTGTGAGATTCCTTAAAAAACTGGAAATAGAACTGCCATATGACCCAGCAATCCCAATGCTGGGCATATACACTGAGGAAACCAGAATTGAAAGAGACACGTGTACCCCAATGTTCATCGCAGCACTGTTTATAATAGCCAGGACATGGAAGCAACCTAGATGTCCATTGGCAGACGAATGGATAATAAAGCTGTGGTACATATACACAATGAAATTTTCAGTTCAGTTCAGTTCAGTTCAGTCGCTCAGTCATGTCCAACTCTTTGCAACCCCATGGACTGCAGCACGCCAGGCCTTCCTGTCCATCACCAACTCCCGGAGTTTACCCAAACCCATGTCCACTGAGTCAATGATGCCATCCAACCATCTCATCCTCTGTCATCCCCTTCTCCTGCCCTCAATCTTTCCCAGCATCAGGGTCTTTTAAAATGAATCAGCTCTTCCCATCAGGTGGCCAAAGTATTGGAGTTTCAGCTTCAACATCAGTTCTTCCAATGAACACCCAGGACTGGTCTCCTTTAGGATGGACTGGTTGAATCTCCTTGCAGTCCAAGGGACTCTCAAGAGTCTTCTCCAACACCACAGTTCAAAAGCATCAATTCTTCAGCGCTCAGCTTTCTTTATAGTCCAACTCTCACATCCATACACGACCACTGGAAAAACCATAGACTTGACTAGATGGACCTTTGTTGATAAAGTAATGTCTCTGCTTTTGAATATGCTGTCTAAGCTGGTCATAACTTTCCTTCCAAGGAGCAAGTGTCTTTTAATTTCATGGCTGCAATCACCATCTACAATGATTTTGGAGCCCCCCAAAATAAAGTCAGCCACTGTTTCTCCATCTATTTACCATGAAGTGATGGGACCAGATGCCATGATCTTAGTTTTCTGAATGTTGAGCTTTAAGCCAACTTTTTCACTCTCCTCTTTCACTTTCATCAAGAGGCTCTTTAGTTCTTCTTTGCTTTCTTTCATAAGTGTGGTGGCATCTGCATATCTGAGGTTATTGATATTTCTCCTGGAAATCTTGATTCCAGCTTGTGCTTTATCCAGCCCAGCATTTCTCATGAAGTACTCTGCATATAAGTTAAATAAACAGGGTGACAATATACAGCCTTGACATACTCCTTTTCCTATTTGGAACCAGTCTGTTGTTCCATGTCCAGTTCTAACTGTTGCTTCCTGACCTCCATACAGGTTTCTCAATAAGCAGGTCAGGTGGTCTGGTATTCCCATCTCTTTCAGAATTTTCCACAGTTTATTGTGATCCACACAGTCAAAGGCTTTGGCATAGTCAATAAAGCATAAATAGATGTTTTCCTGGAACTCTCTTGCTTTTTTGATGATCCAGCAGATGTTGGCAATTTGACCTCTGGTTCCTCTGCCTTTTCTAAAACCAGCTGGAATGGAATATTACTCAGCTATTAAAAAGAATGCATTTGAATCAGTTCTAATGAGGTGGATGAAACTGGAGCCTATTATACAGAGTGAAGTAAGCTGGAAAGAAAAACACCAGTACGGTATAGTAATGCATATATATGGAATTTAGAAAGATGGTAATGATGACCCTATATGCGAGACAGCAAAAGAGACACAGACGTAAATAACAGACTTTTGGACTCTGTGAGAGAAGGCGAGGGTGGGATGATTTGAAAGAATAGCATCGAAACATGTATATTATCATATGTGAAATAGATTGCCAGTCCAGGTTCGATGCATGAGCCAGGGTGCTCCGGGCTGGTGCACTGGGATGACCTGAGGATGGGATGAGGAGGGAAGATGGAGGGGGGTTCAGGACGGGGAATACATGTACACCCATGGCTGATTCATGTCAATGGATGGCAAAAACCACTATAATATTATAAAGTAATTAGCCTCCATTTAAAATAAATAAGTTAAAAAAAACAGGTTAAAAAAATGTGATGGATGTTTAGAGATCACTAAGTTACCTCATTATTGGGTGTTGGGTGTCTGAGTTTCTCTGCTTTCATTTTGGGGTTGTTCAGTGACTTTGGGGACAGAGAAGCAGTGCTGAGGTGTAGCCAGCACTGTCTTCCTGTAGACCAAACACCCCGTCCCGGGGCAGTTGTCAAGAAACAGAGCCTGATTCTTCTCTGGCTTGGAAGGAAACTTGGATCCACACTCATTGCAATTTTCGGCAAAATGGAGACCAAACGATTTTTCTCTTCTGTTCGTATTTTTAATACTCTTCTGAAGTATTTCAATTACGTTTAAAATAAAGTGCATACTTTTCTACTTTTCGTATGGATGCCTGAAGAATTGTCCCACTTCATCCCTCCTTTCTATTCACCTCTACCCAAAAAAGAAACTGGAAATAGGAATGGGGACATGTGGCTGTGGACAGCAGTAACATAAGCCAGAAAGCAGCTGGAAGGGTGCATGGGTGGGAGGAGGTGGAGAATTGTGTAAAGAAATACATGTTGTTTTATTTTTTTAAAGATACATCTTCTTCCCTGTTTCCAGACATAAGTATACGAATTAAAAACTGTATTTGGGGGACTTTCTTAGCAGTCCAGTGGTTAAGGGTCTGCACTTTCAATGCAGGGGCATGGCTTTGATTCCTGGTTGGGGGAAAAAATAAACAAAATAGCCTATTCCCAAGTTCTTTGGAAAAAAAAAAAAAAACAATTGCACTTGGAGTGCCCTACAGAGGTTGGCATTTTAAAACCAAATACTATTGGCCTGCGGGTTGCTAAGCAACCTGTGCAACCAATCAGCATGGGCTTTAAAATGGAATCTGTTCCAAGAGACAAAATGAAGCACCCAGGGCTCTGTCTGAAGCGGTGGGCTGGCAGCACGGACTCCCCATGTGCTGGCTCTAGTTAGAGGTTCAGCTCCTCTGGCTTTCTTTGCCTGAACACACATTTTAATTTCACTGTGTCAATTCTCATTATCTGTCTACATGGAATTCCTTTTTTGGTTTTCAGAAATAATTAAGTAAAAAGCCCTTTCACTCACTGCATTTTTGGCATTGATAAAGACATTTCAGACAAGACAGGGGCCAATATCAGGGCAGTCTTTGAAGATGTTCTTTAAAGACAGTTCTGACAAACAGTGGCAAACAGACCAATTAACCCCAGAATCGAAGTCTTGGCGGCTTTAAACTCTCTTCCAAAGAAATTAGCCCTAATGTTAATAAAGTGGGTGTTAGACCATTTCACAAGAGCGACTTCTCGTGGACTGAGTCCACTGGAATTATTACATTGTTTTGCCAAAAGAGGAGCCTTGTGCTGGTGTGAATTTTTGTTATGGTTGCTGTCTGAAAGTTAGAAGAAAAAAAAAATGTCCAAACCACATTTCCACAGTTGGAGCAAAAATTCCAAGCATAAAAGTACAGATTTCTGAAAAAAAAAGAAAAAAGAAAAAAGAAAGAAAGTTAGTTTTGAAATGGAAAAAGACCCAGAAAAGGTAGTAAAGGAAGTGCCCAAAGTGTATCCTCCAACGTTGGGATTGTGGTTTGAATCAGGATTGTGTCCTCGGCTCGGGCTCACCAGTGATAGAACCCACTAATACTCCTCCACTCACCAGGGAAGACTTGTAGCTCAGCTATTGATTCTTTATTGGTTTTTCAGATCACAGGGAGACAGACCCAGAGCTTTGGTCTCTGCAGGTAAAGTGCTAACGAATTGCCAAGACCGGGGCTATATATTTGTGTTGACTTGATGCTTATAAAAATAAAGTTATTTCCTGGGGTAGTTGTTTTCATCTGCTGGGACTGTACAAGTCGATTTTTCATCGTTTTGGTTAAAGGTCCATTTTGAGGGCTTGAGTCCCACCCTGGTTTCTTTCTCAGAGAAGAGAAATAGACCCTTTGATCAATGTATTCTCTGAAAAAGAGGTAATATTTTTAGTGTTTGACCTGTCAGCATAACTGTTTGACAACAAATGGGTAGAAGAAAAGAAATCAGCTTCCCCAACACCTGGGTGGCTGAGGAGGGTGGAAGAGGGAGCAGTTTCCTGGGGTGGGGGATGGTGGCCATGGGGGATAGCTCTGAGCACTGACATGAATCTCAGGCACAGCTGGAGAGGTGTGTCTGGAGAACACGATGAATTCCTATTCATATGTGGGGCGGAAGTGGCCGAGGCCTGGGCTGCTGTGTCTGAAATGGAATCAGAACTTGAAATCCAGGGAGTTTCCAGCAGTCCAGTGGTTAAGATCCATGCTTCACTGAAAGGGGCACAGGTTTGATCCCTGGTCAGGGAACAAAGATCCCACAAGCCAAGCAACGAGGTCAACAAACAAAGCAAAAAACCCTACAACAAAGAAAGAAAAAACCCCCCAAATCCCCCCAAACTTGAAATCTAAGGAACAGTGTTGATAACCTATGTCTGTCCTTGTGAGCCTCTCTCCCCACAGTCCCTAGCAGTTTCCAGAGAGGTAACTGTGGCTGGGAGAAGAAGTCACCTGTCCATAGTCAAGTGATCAGACCTGCTGAGCCCCAGATCTCTGCTATAAGTAGCCCGATTCTTCCTGCTGCACCAAGACCCCGAGGTTCAACCTGCTCAGGACTCAGGACTGATTTGAGCTTGGCTGGGCTGCTGTATTTGTGACTGGTGCTTTTTGCTCACCCCGCGCAAGCAGCTCAACTCTTGGACTGACCGTGGGTTGAGTAAGAGCTGGGGGCCCTGGGTTCAGGGTGAGACTCTTGCCACTGTAGCTGAGGCCAGGGCAGACCTCAGAGGCCAGCTCCCGTTCTATCTCCACTTTCTCAGGCTCTGTGTTATCTCTCCTAGATAATGCACGTCTCTCCCGGCCATCCACATTCTTTGACATCCAGTAAGTATGAAGCCTGATTTGGTGGGAAAAGGAGGAATCCTCAGTGCTAAGCTTCGACTCTCCTCGTTGCTTTTGGAGGCTCCTATGGCACTTCTCCATGTTACTCTGGGAAAAAGCAAATTGTTGGCTTTGACTCACGTGGGAGAGCTGGACATTCAGCCTCCTTTCAGACTCCTTACCCTTTGCCTAACCTGTGGGTGATGCCACAGTTTCCAGGTAGTGGTTCATCAACTCATCAACTCAAGGGTCTAAAGGGTTGTTGTCCAGTTGCTCAGGTGTATCTGACTCTGTGACCCCATGGAGTCTAGCACGCCAGGCTTCCCTGTCCTTTACCATCTCCCCAAGCTTGCTCAAACTCATGTCCATTGAGTCAGTGATGCAATCCAACCATCTTGGCCTAAAGGGTGAAGTCCCCTACTTGGCTGAATTCTTTACTTGATGCCTATCTTAAACCTCAGGGTGGGAGAAGTCAAATGTCTGTCAATTCAAGAAGACTATCCTCTCTTCCTGGGGTTGGGTCTGAAAATCCAGGGGCTCATGAGGTACCAAGGTTATAAGGCTATGGAGGCCAGGCCCTTACAAGCCATCTTTTTTTTTTTTTTTTAAATGAAGTCTTTTCTTTTTAGCCACACCACATGGCATGTGGAATCTTAGTTCTCCGACCAGAGATTGAACCCACGGCCCCTGCACTGGAAGCTCAGAGTCTTAACCACTGGACTGCCAGGGGAGTCCTGCTTACTGCCATCTTTCATGCTGGTGTCTGTAAACTGTCTGTTGTCACCAGCGTTGACTGCTGCTGGGTCATTCTCATTCACCTCTCTGACACCCACCAGGTCTGATGTTCTCTGTGGCGCTTCAGGTCCTGTGGAAATCATCTGTTTTTGCACCACGTGCGGGTAAGAGCTGCTTTCTGAAGGCTGCGGTGCTGTTTGCTGAGACAAGCGCAGTCACGCTTTGGCTGGAGTTCGGCCACATTCTTGGTGGCTCCGTCAGAATCTGGGGCATAGGTCACTCCTCTCAAGGCTTCCAGAAATCTTCCTTGGATTTTCTCATTTTTCTGCCACACTCAAATCTTGGGCTGGGGTAGGGAACTTGGGTTCCCTCTTAGGAACCCCCCATTACCTAAGCTACCTTCTCTATCTGAGGACTCTCCATTTCTCTCTACTTGAGACTCTTTTACCCAGTATGAAAGGCACGACTCAAACTGTTGTCATGGAAACTCCCAGGTTATGCTTCAGCCTGGTCCTCTCAGGCCTGAGCCTTTTCCTTTTTTGGCATGCATGATCTTACTTCCCTGACCAGGTATCAAACCTTGGCCCTCAGCAGTGAAAGCAACTGAGTCCTAACCCCTGGACAGCCAGGGAACTCCCAGACCTGAACTTCTGAGTTTCCTTTTCCCTTTTCTTTCTGAGTGAAAAAAGTGTTTATATGCACAAAAACAGCTTTACTGAGACATAATTTACGTCATAGAAGTCAACCATTTTAAGTATTCAGTTGGATAAGCTTTTGTAAATTTATGTAATTTTGTGACTATCACCACAGTTCAGGTTTAGAACATTTCCATCATTCCTAAACGTTTTCTTGTGCACATTCCCAATCACTGCTCACTTATGGCCCCAGGCAACCACTAATCTTTCTGTTTCTACAGTTTTGCCTTTTTCCAGAAATTGCACATAAGTGGAATCATACACTATGTAGTTTTTGGTTTCTAGCATCTTTCTTTTTTGATTGTGTGTGTGTGTGTGTGTGTGTCTGTGTGTATTTAATTTTTCCCAGTTAATTATAATTCAGGTGATCTGAAGATGAGGGCTGGGGAACATGAGTTCACCTTTAAGAAGCATGGTCATGCATGCATGCTACAAGTATGGTGGTGACTGGCAGTGACCAGGGGTGGAGGGAAGGGCTTGTTTGTTTTAAGACATAAGAGACTTGAGAAACTCAAATGCTGAAAGAAGAGTCATTAGTGCAAGAGCGGTTGAGAATACAGAGCAGGTGCAGGGTGAGGAGCTGAGCTGATAGAGTGGCCAAGAGGCTGGAACCGAGTTCTTGGGGGAGGAGGGAAGATGGATAGGAGTTGGAGATTGCTGAACATTGAGGACATTCTCCTTGACTAAGGCTTCTTGTTCCTCTGTCACCTGCTGAGAGTGAGGAGGGAGGAGAAGAGGCAGCAAGTTTGAGCTGCATGCAAGTCTGAAATAATTGTTGTGGGGAGGGAAAGTCTGAACCGATCAAGGAGATGTAGTTGGATGGCCCGGCGAGATGAAAGGCCAGGCAGCGTTGGTGAGCATGACTTCATGGCGGCACCCATCTCTGTGGATATCCCATTGAGGCCAACGAGGCTTAGTCATCTGGGTGCACGTGCTAAGAAGACAACCTTGAGATGATTTGGCGTTTTAAGTTTCACCTGGTAATGGAGTTGGAAGAACAGGCAGGGAATTTAGGTGTCGGTAGAAGGAAGTTTCAATCAGTCATTGAACCCAAGTTGAACATGGGGGAAAGTACAGAACTGAAGAAAGGTGCGGGGGGTGGTTAGTCAATAAAGGAGCAGATAAATGGGGGTACTGGGAGTTATTGAAAGAGCAAGCTAAAGGGAAAGGAAGCCAGGATCTCAGGAGTGGTTTCAGAGGTGGAGCATTCTGCAGAGAAGACCACGGGATGACTGAATGGGAGTGGAGAATAAAGTTGACGGAGTTAAGAGGTCAAGAGTGTTAGTGGGGAGGTGTAGGAGGTATGTTCCCATGCCCTCCAGTGAAGCTTCTTCCAGGGTTACAGTAGGGTTAGACTGGAAAGGGAGAGTGATGGGATGGCCAGGTGGGCTGTTTATGGGGGGTAACAGGAAGGAAGGGTGAAAGGAACCATTTTATCTGAGGATGCTTGTCTGGAAACCTGGAGAGGGTCAAGGAGGTTTCTGAGAAAGCCGCATTGAATGTGGAAGATGACCAGAATTCCTATGACACGGGGTTGTAGGGAGCAGTGGTCTCAGTGGAGAACAGGTCTCTGTGAGGCCAGGAGATCAGAGCTGGGGATGGGTAAGAAGCCACTGTCACCTCCTCCCACCTGTTCAGGTACATTGGCCTGAAGAGCAAAAGCCAATCCCAAGCGTAAATTGCCCTCACAAGTTTCTGTAAAATCAGCAGCTCATCCCTGTTTGAAATAGCTTGGGGAATTGCCTGATTCCCCAGCTGCAGTCTAGAAAGCAATTAAAATTGTTGGTGATGCTTTTCTGTTCAAATCTGCATTTGGCTATTGAGCTTCCTCTTTGTTGCCATGAATATCTGCTGTGTGAGCTGCTGCCTGCAAGACTGTTTGGATAGGAATGAATGATGTGCCTTCAACCAGGCAAAATGGGCTTTTTCACTGTCTCTGTTTATATAGGTTATTGGCTGGGGTGACTTGTTCTGATGAATAATACAAAATCACCATTGGAAATTCTTTATGAGAAGACCAAAAAAATAAAAAAACACTTTATTTTGTGGAGGATAAATGCTCCATTTCATCCAACTAAATGATTTTTATTTCTGAAGGCTGAGTGCCATTTAACTCTTCTGTTTGCCCCTCTTGGGTCAAAGAGCCTTAATCTCTTAAGTACATTTCATAACCTTCCAACATCTGAAACCACTATGTTGCCTGTCTCTTTTGGGTAAAGGAGAAATAGCCATTTTGATTGCCCTCCACTTTTTATACAGTCAGACTGTGTCCCTAAGTGATTTTGCAGCGGGCATGAGACCCTGCTGGGTCTAGTTCCTGCTCTGCTCTCTGAAGGGAGCATCTCATTGTGCTAAGTAAGATGACAGGGCTTAGAGGTAGGGAGGGATTTTGACTCTTACATGATTTTTACCTTTGCTCTGACCTTGAAACCCAAATCTCAAATATGAATCCATTGCATTTTTTCTGGAGTCAAGATTCCATTGAGTTCCTTGAGTGAGTGATAGTCGCTTAGTCATGTCCAACTCTTTGCAACCCATGAACTGTAGCCTGCCAGGCTCCTCTGTCCATGGGATTCTCCAGGCAAGAATACTGGAGTGGGTTGCCATTCCCTTCTCCATGGGATCTTCCTGACCCAGGGATTGAACCTGGGTCTCCTGCATTGCAGGCAGATTCTTAACCAGATGAGCCACCAGGGAGGTTCACTTTTGTCTTATAGAGACTCATGAATGAGGCTGGAGTAAGGGGTGCTGAATGTGTTAAAGAATGCAGGACCCTTCATTGAGTCTCCACTTCGGACATTTATGGGGTTCTCTGCCTGGTGTCTCCCCCTCCCTTATTATCTGGGGACACCTTGTCCCCTGAATTCACAGGGCTTTTGCAGGGGCTAACATCTTCAGTGTGACCTGCCCTGCTGGACACTGTCAGTTGGTATTGGGTAGACCCTGACCCAAGCTGGGTCAGTCAGCCCCTTCCTTTTGGATGTGAGATTGGAGGAGGGTGACCAGCTGGTCCCAGTCTGCCAGGACTTTCCCAGTTTTAGGACTAACAGTTCCATGTCCTGAGAAACCCCTCAGTCAGTTCAGTTCAGTCCCTCAGTTGTGTCTGACTCTCTGTGACCCCATGGACTACAGCATGCCAGGCTTCCCTGTCCATCACCAACTTCCGGAGCCTACTTACACTCATGTCCATCATCTCGGTGATGCCATCCAACCATCTCATCCTCTGTCATCCCCTTCTCCTCCTGCCCCCAATCCCTCCCAGCATCAGAGTCTTTTCCAATGAGTCAACTCTTCGCATGAGGTGGCCAAAGTACTGGAGTTTCAGCTTTAGCATTATTCCTTCCAAAGAAATCCCAGGGCTGATCTCCTTCAGAATGGACTGGTTGGATCTCCTTGCAGTCCAAGGGACTCTCAAGAGTCTTCTCCAACACCAGAGTTCAAAAGCATCAGTTCTTCGGCACTCAGCTTTCTTTATAGTCCAACTCTCACACCCATACATGACTATTGGAAAAACCATAGCTTTGACTAGAAGGACCTTTGTTGGTAAAGTAATGTCTCTGCTCCTCTCAGTCCCCAGCGAAGTGAGGCAGTTGGCTACCTTGGACTGGAGCGAGGGTTAAAGCCCACTCCTCTGTGTGATTGAAGCTCTAAGCTAGTCTGGAGCAGGAGAATGTGCTGATGGAGAAACCCTGACAGGGAAGGGAGATGGAGAGAGAGATACCCACCTTGTCTCTGCCCTGCCTGTGCCCGCTGCTTGAACCCTCCTCTCAGTCTGCCAACCACTGCATCGCACATTTTGCTGATGTGTGTTAAATGGAGCTTTGCCACTCCAACCACAAGAAGACTGCTGGCTGGAGTGCTCTCTCTACAGCAGTGCTAGGTCTTGCCTTCTCATTTGATCTGACAGCAACCTGTGTGCTAGGCAGCATTGTGAACTTTTAAAAATAAATAAATGAAGGCACAAGATTTTAAAGACTGAGGGTCAAGGTCAGCAAAGTAGGAAGCTAGAGAACTGAGAGTGACCAAAGATCCCAAGTTTAGCGTTCTCTCATCATCCTGCTGCTGCCTCTGCTGCTGATATCTGGACTGTCAGTGTTGGTAAGGTAGTGGGCAGTCTGACATCTCATTTGAGCATTAGCATGTCCGGAAAGGGTCAATAGACCAGCTATGCTCACTTCTTAAAGTCTAGCTTCCTGCTTTGGGTGGAGAATATCATTAGTGTTTTGCCTTGTTTTCCCCAAAGTATTAAATGGCATACAAAAGTGTTGAGAAGGTTGAGGAAATGGACTAAAGGTTGACTATTCAAAAACAAGTCCCAAATAGACAGCACAGAACAGACTTTCATGGAGATATGGGTTCTTCTATGAACAGGAAGCCACTGGCTCCTGCAATCCAGAAGCTGCCCTAAGCAGGAGGCCACCGCTGTCCACCAGCCCCAGAACCAGGCTGCATCTGCTGTGATGCACCCCAGCGAAGTGGACACTCCATACTCTGCTTCCCGACCCCTGTGAAGCTAGAGCCGCAGCACTGGTGCGGAGTAGCCAAAGGGCTCCAAGGCCAAGCGTATCAGTAGGGAGAGTCAACAAAGTATTGCCTCCATCTACTTCCATCTTCCTAATCATACATGCTTGCATCTGATTCACTGAGACTAAATCACATCATACATCCTAGTTGCAGGGGAGTCTGGGAAATGTAGTTTTTAAGCTTTCTAGCCTTTGTAACTCAAGTAGGAATTGAGGGCAGAATGGGTGTTGGGTACCAATGGATGTTGAGAATCAATATGCCACACCAGGGTTGTCCCATAGGCAGGGCTCCCTGCAGGATGCAGAATGGAACTTCTGGATGGACCTGCTGATGTTCTCTGTGTGATTGCTGTGTGCTCACGTGAAGAGCAGGGTGTGCACATGGCTGGGTGCCAAACTCCCTGGTCCTCCTCTGCCTCCACAGAGCTTTGAGCACGACTGCTGTGCAACACACCCTCTGGAAATGCCATTCTCTGCATTTTATGTGCTAGGTGGAGTGGGCAATGTGGCATGGCACGAGGGACTCTGGACAGAGATTTTGGTTGCCTTTTGCCAGTGACAAGGTGAGACATTGAGCACACGTCCTCTTGTAAATGAAGAGGCTGGCCAAGCCTCCTCTTACACTTAGCAACCTCTGAATTTATAAGAAACAGACTCACATGTGGTCACTTCATTCCAGAGCAACACTGGAGAAATAACATATTTCTTTTCAATTTCAGTGTTGTCAAAACCACAATATCTGGGTCTGCATGCTTTCTGGTAAAACAGAGGCTGTTAAAACTATGTCAGTGCAAACGTGGACATAAATAGGTAATAAATCTTGGTAGGTATATAGGACTGCTATATTTGGATTCAAACCTGTTAACCCTCACAAGATAAAGTTCAGTTTGATGGCTCAGCTTCCCAAACTGGGTAAAGGTTCAGAAATGGAAGTTCTGTGGATTTCCTTGCTAAGAAAACAGAAAGTAAAAGTAGCAAAGTAAGAGTGTCAACATTGTTGCTGAATTTCCCTGCCCCTGGTCTTTAGCTTGGTGGAGGTCAGGTGTGAATTCCTGGATTCTATTAACCTGACATTAAGGGCCTAGAGCCACTTTAAAAAGCTGAATATACATACAAAGACCAGTGTGTAAGGGCCAACATTTAGATACTGTTTAAGAGCTCCTAGCAGCTGAGGTGACCTTTCTAAGTATAGACAGGCCCTGGCTGAAGAAAGCACAAATATGTAAACGTTTGATCAGGGGGTTTATATGAGAATATTTACATGGGAAAATCACAAGTATCATAGCAGCTAGCTTTTTCCCTGCATTTTACACAAATCAGTCTTGGCTCACCAGAAATCCATCCTTTATGGGGCATGAGCTTCCCTAGATCAGGCAAATCTCTTCTCTAGCCAGGAATGTATGATTTCTTGGTTGCTTATGGCGTTCACTGTTTATTTCCTTTGTTGGGTTAAGAAGATCCTTAGATTAGTTGGGAATGAAGTCAAAGAGGGAAGGCTTTAGAGGGGAGGGATCCTGACTGTCATCCGATTGTCGGTCCTCTGTGGTCCCCCCTGGTCCTTAGCCAGCAGTACATCCCGCTCACCTCCTGGATGGTGATGCTCTGTGCTCACTTCCTCCTCGCTCCTGTTCCATCCCCCCTTTCCCCTCTTTCTTTCTTAAGCAATCCGTGTTGTGTTTCCTGAAAAGATTTTCCCAGTGCTTCAGCATCTTGGACATTTGACTGAAATAGCTTTGAAGCTGTCCAGCTTAGCTTGGCTTCTGAGTCCTGATCGGTTCCTAATTATCGATCCATCATTTGGCTGAATCCCTTCTCTTTCTCCTCTACACCCCTCCACACCCACTCATGGAAGTGGGTAGGTCTTGGCTGGGCCAGGGGTGGGGGGACCTGGACCAATGTGAGCATTTTCTCATGCAGGGCAGTGAGGATGCCACCGGACCAGTGGAAAGTGGGCAGAGCAGGGGCCTATAGGTTCCCCAAATCAAAGGAGCCATTGCAGATGTTGAAGGCCAGAGACTAGAAAGGGAGACAAGAAGAGAGAAACCTGAAGTGCAGGACCTGGGGGGCTTGGCTAGAGCAGGGTTACTTCTTTGTGTTAACCAGAGCGAGTGGGAATGCTCAGCTTGGTATACAGACCAGGAAGAATTAATAGCATCTACTGTGATTTCAGCCCAGTGTGTGTGTGTGTGTGTGTGTGTGTGTGTGTGTGTGTGTGTACCTATGTGCAACATGAAGGTTAAGACACAGTTCTTAGTGATAGTTTCTAATCCATTTAGAAAAATGCAAAGAACCTATATAACATGGCCAGCCATGTATTAAGTGCTAAATTACAGTGGTCAGAGAACTACCCTAGTAATGAGGATGCCCCATTCTAACTCCCCACCTGTTCCTTAACTTGGCTGTGTGGGCCTCAATTTGTTATTCTTCTCTGTGAAGAGATGGGACTAAACAACTTAAGGAAAAACAAAGAAAAATAAATTAGAAGAAAGATAACATAGGTACAGGAATGCACACAGAACATGTGAATTTCCACAAAGTAAACACTGGAGTGAATGGTGTCAGTATCACCCAGGTCAGGACTTAGAATCATGCCCACACCCAGAGCCACCCTTGATTCCCCCATGCATAGTTGCCCCCTCATTCTCTCTAGACGAAATTGCTGTGATCGTCATAGTTTTGAAGTCCCTTTCAGCTCTAGATGTGACCATCAGGAATGGAAGATCTCCATGGCCCTGGACAAAGCTGTTAAAGACTGGAACTCTATGTTATCTAAGTTCTCTAAAATAGTTTTGCAAGAGTGACTAGTTAGGGCCTGGATTGCTCTTTTGGTCATCAACTCTAATTTTTTTTTTTTTTTTTAAAACAACTGAGGATGATCAATCAAGTTTCTATAACTGCTCTGGCCCCTATGTACTTGGCAGTATGGTTTTGAGGTTGTTCTGTGGGTCAGAAAATTCCTGCTTTCATCCCAAAACCCGAGACTGAAAGTACAGAGCTATTTTTTTCCTGGTGGTTCAGAACTGAGCTGGGTGGGTACATGATGGTGCTAAGCTGTTCCTCGGGGCTGCCAAGCTGTGACTTGGCTTGTGTACTTATGCCCGTAAAAGGTTGAAGCACAGAAAGAGGGCAAGCATCGTGATTAAACACACACGCACACACACACACCCAGAGAGCATGGCCACCAGCATAATATCTACACCATGCATCCATTCAAACCATGTTTGCAAAAGGAAATGGATTTGAAAATTCTTTGCATGGAAAAAATGGGGCTGGATACTGTTCAGAGACAAACGACTATATGAGGTTTTACTGAAAAGCTGGTTTCCAGCGAGACTTAGGATCATTTCACTGTGGCTTTCACATATTAGAGGTTTCTACCCTTGTTTAGTTGCTCACGCAGATGAGACTTCTAATAATTCACGGAGAAGCCAGTGACCTTCTATCCATCTTCATCCACTCAGCAGCTCTGCCTGTCTCCATTGTATCACGTGTGCTCCCTGTCTCAGTCCCTGAGCACATCTGCTTGCACACTCACACATGTCTCCATACCTATGCGTGTGTCTGTGGCACCCCGCCTCTCCACTCCAACTCCCGCTACTTCTGCCCACCATCAGATATGGCCTGACCCTCAGCCTGCTAGATGGGAAAATGTGTTGAAGAAGCCCACCCTTGGGGTTCTCTTTTGATCCCCAAACATGGAGAAACGTGGCCTCTGATGAGCTGAAGCCCACACACCATTCCCTGCCTCCTGGGATTTAAATAATTCTCACCACGTGGTATCTTTCATGGGGATGGGCCACTTGCAGAGCTGAAGAAGGTGGCTCCTTAAGTGGCATGACTTGAGGTGGGGGTTGTGTGTCGTTGCTTCCATCTATCCTCTTTTCTCCATCCCACCTGCCTGTCACAGTGACCAAAATCCCCTTTCTTATCTCCGTTCCTACAGGCTGTGAAAGATTTTAGGTTATCAGGAGTTTCTTGTTAAGAGGCAAGTGTTCAAGTCATTATGAGCTGATTGTTGTTGCTGTTGTCTAGTCTCTCAGTCGTGTCCGACACTTTTGTGACCCCATAGACTATAGCCTGCCAGCCTCCTCTGTCCATGGGATTTCCATGCAAGAATACTAGAGTGGGTAGCCCTTCCCTTCTCCAGGGTATCTTCCCAAGCCAGGGTTTGAATCCCATCTCCTGCATTGCAGGGCAGATTCTTTACTGCTGAGCCAGCGGAAAGCCCTTATGAGCTGATACCTAGTAGCAATCATACAAGGTGAGTGAGGGAGTGGGGAGAGGGCTTGCTAGAGGGCTGAGCACCATTTTGCTTCCTAACAGCCATGTGGATCACTGCAATTCATTGCAACAGGGAAAAGGGGATGTCCAGCTTCCGGGTAAGACCTGGTTACAGATCAAAGTGCTCTTCCAACAGGCTGAGAATTCATGGGTCATGGGACGTAGGCTTTCCAGAAGGTGTTGCTAAAGGTACTAGTGATCATCAGCTTAGTGCCCATCGCAGGCGATTTCCTGTCTGTTTACAACTTGGTGCTTCTCTGCTGCAAGGAAGAAGCCGCATTCTCCTGGCACAGTCCTGGGGCTAGACCATGACCTCTAGGGACACACTGAAGCTTGTTCAGTATCCTTGATTTGCACAAAGGAGGGTGCCTCCCAGTACCAAAAAGGCGCTGCAGTAATGGGGACTCTGTCAAGCAGCGTAACCTCCCGGTGGGCCCGAGGCCAACCTTTCCAACAACTTGAGGGTTTTTAGCAAAAGGAAGCAAAGTAGTCCTTGAATGGGAGTCCATGCAAGACTGCAAATGAAAATACAGAGTGAAACTTGATCAAACCTGGCGCTCCTCTCCCAGGCTTCCTTGGGGCGGAGAGATTGCTATAGACTGGAAAATGTAATTTCAAGGGGGCCTGGAGAGAGACAGCAATAAAGACCAGTTTGTTTTATTGCACGTTTGGAGGGGAAAGGCTTAGGAAGTGCCTTAATGGATGAAATGAGAGATGGTTCTAGAGGACAGAGCCTGATAAAAGGAAGGCGGCCTGAGCTCTCAACAGGAGAGGTCATGCCTCTTTAATTTGGTGGAATTCATGAAGGTTTTACTGTAACTGCAGCCCGGCAGAAATCAGGGGCTGTTCCAGTTCTCTTTATCAGTGCTGATGAAGCAGAGATGAAAAAAGGCTGTATGTAGCTAGTTGTCAGATAAACAGTGATGTGCTGGTCAGTGTTTAACCAGGGGCTCTGGGGGTGGGGTGGAGGCAAGGTCTGGTCCATCGTGTTTGCTGATTTCTTTCGTGTAAATAAATGCTCCTACTGTGGCTGATTTCAAGCTTCCAAGGTGATGTCACTGAACACAGATTTGGGAAGAGATATATGCAGAGTGGGTTCTCATAAGCCTTTATAGCGCGGCTCCAGCCCAGCCTGCTGCAGCATCCCTGGCAGTTCTTTCTGTGCCTTTGACGTGGGGTGAAAAGGGAAGAGGAGGATGGCTCCTCTGATTGTCCTTCCTCGGACGAGAGTGAGAAGCTGCTTCGGGATGCCAGGCCAAGCTGTTTGAGGTGGTGCGAGACTAGAGTGGGGTGGGGGAGGGAAGGGAGCTGAGGTGCGGGGCGGGGCGGGGGTCCAGGTACAGGCCACTCGCTCCCAAAGCTGTGATTTAAAATTCTAATGTTTTCAAATGGTTCCCGAGGCATCGGAAACATTTCAGAGAAATTCCAGGAAGCCCAGAGGATTCTGAACAACACAGTGTTTGAATAGCAAAAGAATATTGGGTCTTTAGGGAAAAGTGCCCATTATTGGAAACGGACTCTTTTTAATGATGTGTGTGCTGACCCTGGGTAACCGGATCAACAGGGGTCACGTGGTCGTCCCTCTTGTAGCTGATGGAGATTGCTTAGAAAGGACTGGCTTTTTCTGCCCTTGGAACTCCTTTCCCTTACTCCATATGTCTTGAATTTTTTTTTTTTTAAACCAGACCTGAATTAAAATGTTCTGTCTTATTACCACGAAAAGGACAATCATACCTGTCAGATGGAGAGTGCAATGTTTGGTCCATTTATGGGGCACCTTTCCTTTGAGTGTAGGGTTTCACCTTTTTGGGCCTCAGAGTACTGACAAGCAGCCCTCTCTGCTCCCCAGCAGCTACCAGAAAGGCATGTCAAGCGCAGGTCCCTTGATCCTTCCATGGAGCTGGCCTGCGCTTGGGGTGTTTGAGGCAGATTCTGATTGAACAGTGTCTTCTGTAGCTAATGAATAAATCAATGATTACAATGCTCAAATACAAACACCCATATCTCCACCCCCTCCTTTAAGAAAAACCCATTAAAAAACTATAAAAAAGGAAAATCTACTGTTTAATGGCTTATTCCTGCTTGCTATTTCCCTCAAGCCTATCCCATGCTTAGTGGAAACTTAATGTCTTTATTTTTTGGGTCTATTTTTTAACAGGCTTCCCTAGTGGCTCAGACGGTAAAGCACCTGTCTGCAATGCAGGAGACCTGGGTTCGATCCCTGGGTTGGGAAGATCCCCTGGAGAAGGAAATGGCAGCCCACTCCAGTATTCTTGCCTGGAAAATCCCATGGACTGCAGAGCTTGGTAGGTTACCGTCCATGGGGTCACAAAGAGTCAGACACAACTGAGTGACTTCACTTTCACTTTCACTATTTTTTAATTATTTTTAACAAATTGGGGTATAATTGCTTTACAATGTTGTGTTAGTTTCTGCTGTACAGCAGCGTGAATCAGCCCTATGTGTACCTGTATCCCCTTCCTCTTGAAGCTCCCTCCCACCCCATCCAGTCCTACCCCTCTAGGTCACTGCAGGACAGTGAGTGAGCTCCCTGTGTTATGCAGCAGCTTCCCACTAGCTATTCATTCTGCACATGCTAGTGTATATATGTCAACGCTACTCTCTCAGTGCATCCCATCTTTGTCTTTTAAATCTCATGACTGGAAAACCAGGAAGTTCCTTAGGCAGTTTATTCTACATATATTTATCTCTTGTTGCTGTTATTCAATTGCTAAGTCGTATCCACCTCTTTGCAACCCCAAGGACTGCAGCATGCCAGGCTTCTCTGTCCTCCGCTATCTCCTGGAGTTTGCTCAATCTCATGTCCATTGAGTTGGTGATGCCATCCCACCATCTTTTCCCCTGTCGCCCTCTTCTCTTCCTGCCCTCAATCTTTCCCATCATCAGGGTCTTTTCCAGTGAGTCAGCTCTTCACATCAGGTGGCCAAAGTATTGGGGCTTCAGCTTCAGCATCAGTCCTTCCAATGAATATTCAAGGTTGATTTCCTTTAGGATGGACTGGTTTGACCTCCTTGCTGTTCAAGGGACTCTTAAGAGTCTTCTCCAGCACCACAACTTGAAAGCATCAATTCTTTGGCGCTCAGCCTTCTTTCTAGTCCAACTCTCGCGTCCATACATGACTGCTGGAAAAACCATAGCTTTGACGACATGGACCTTTTATATTAATTAGTGCTGGATAAATAGATAGGACCTGGTTTCAAGATACACATTATTTAAAAAGGAATGTAGTGTCTGGAAGGAGTTGAGACTTAAGCCAGGAGGCAGGAGGCAGGCATGGGCAGTTTTTCATCAGAGGCAGATACAGAGCTGGGCTCTTGGAAAGCAGTGTGGGAAAGATGGGTTGGAAAGTGAGACTGTGATAAACGTACACCCAAAGTTCAGGATAGAGGTCACAACAGTCCATGCAGGTGGAGATGGTGAGAAGGGATGAGAGGAGCTGAAGAGAGGGTGAGTGCTCTCACCCAGAGAAACATAACTGTGAAGAGGAACTATTATGAGGGCAGGATGATGAGTTCAACTGAATCATCAAGCTTAAAGGGAAGTGGGTAGAGATGGATACATTCTCCATGGGTTTCTGCTGTTTCTGCACATCTCCTGAGCAGAGATGCTGATGATTTTGGTTCCAGACTCTTTTTTCAAGGATTTTGTCTGGTGAACAGACTTGGAAGATAGAGACAGTGTGTTCTTCTGGAGCACAAGCTAAGTTTGTTTGCTGCTGCTGCTAAGTCACTTCAGTCGTGTCTGACTCTGTGCCACCCCATAGACGGCAGCCCACCAGGCTCCCCTGTCCCTGGGATTCTCCAGGCAAGAACACTGGAGTGGGTTGCCATTTCCTTCTCCAATGCATGAAAATGAAAAGTGAAAGTGAAGTCGCTCAGTCGTGTCCTACTCTTAGTGACCCCATAGACTGCAGCCCACCAGGCTCCTCTGTCCATGGGATTTTCCAGGCAAGAGTACTTACTGTCCAGTAAAATAACGTCTACCCTAAAGGTCAAGCAGCTTTGTTTGTAGTCCGGTATGAAAATGAAGCTCATACTACCTGCTGCTCTGTACCAGCAATAATGTTCTTGGTCTCTGACTTGGGAGTCTCGTGTCTTCTTCTAGCATTCAGGAAACTGTGGCAGGCTCACGGGTTTGCTTGCAATTAGTGCAAAACCTCAAACCTTCTGCAGTTCTGGAATAGATGCTTAAGTCTAAGTAGACTTTACATATCATTTAATTGAATTTTCTTGGATTAGGGATAAGGAAATTGAGGGCAAAGTGACTTATTCCAGGACATGGAGCGAGTTGGTGGAGGAGGGGGCCTCTGAAGGCAGGCAGGCTTCTGATGTAGGAGTGGTGAGGGCATCCTGGTTGAAGGACATGCTGCCAGCAGAGGCACAGAGAGCCCTCTGGTTGCTGTGGGTAGTGGGAGATGGAGAGACACGATTGGACCAGATTGTGGCGAGTCTTGCATGAGCAACTAAGGGGAGCTTGAGATGGTTTTAGAGGAGAAAGAGGAGCATATAATCAATGCTGCTCTTCAAGACATTTGAAGTGGCAAGAAGATGAGGGCTTCAGTTGGTTCCTGGATGGACATGGGAGGAGGGAAAGGCAGGCACTAGCTTGAGTCCTGCTTCCCTCTTTCCTTTCATCCTGTCTACATGCCGGCAGTTTTGTATTCATTATCTAGCATTTCTCCTCATTTGTGGTCTTAACACGATTTAAAATACCTCAGCCTGGACTATTAGACATAAACGTGTGCACTGGATGGTTACCACCCACACTCTAGTGGCAATCAATTGCTCAACTTGGGAAGAAACACCCAGAGGTGATCAGTTAGTATTCGAAAAGTTATTCCCAAGGGTGCTCCCTGTAAGTAGGTACTGTAGGCTTTAGTCATCTTTGTTGTCATTGTTGTTGTTTATGCACTTAATTGTATCAGACTCTTTGCGCTCCCATGGACTGTAGCCTGCCAGGCTCCTCTGGGCATGGGATTCTCCAGGCAAGAATACTGGAGTGGGTTGCCATTCCCTTCTCCAGGGTATCTTCTTCTTGGATCTTCCTGTGGATCCAACCCATGTCTCCAGCATTAGCGGGCATATTCTTTACCACTGAGCCACCATGGAAGCCCCTTAGTCATCTTTCCGTTCAGTTCAGTTGCTCAGTCGTGTCCAACGCTTTGCGACCGCACGGACTGCAGTAAGCCAGGCTTCCGGACAATCAAAACCAGGGCTGTTGTTCATAGGATAACGGATGAGGGAAATTGCTTTCCATTGGTGAATTAAGTGTTTGATGTCTGGAGACCGGACTGTGGTATGAAACCAGCATCTCCCCACTGTGTCAGCATGTAGAGGAATGTGCAGGGAGTCCAGCAATCTATACCCAAGCTTGATTCTGAGCTGTCTTAGTCCAGCTAGTGCTTTGGAGGAGTCTTACTGCCTGTGTCTAAGGAGCGACCTTGGGCATGACTTTGAATGACACTGACCTTTCACGCAAGTGCCACTGAAACACCTGAAATGAGGACAGCTGGTTAAGACCCTGAGCTCCCAATGCAGGGGGCCCAGGTTTGATCCCTGGTCAGGGAACTAGATCCCACATGTGGCAACTAAGATCCCATATGCCTAAAGATCCCATGTGCAGTCAAATAAACAAATTGCCTGAAACAGTCAAACAAATAAATAGATATTTAAAAAAAAAAAAGAACGAGCAACTGACACTTCCTCAAGTTTGCAGGAGAGCTATGTGACCATTTTTCTGCCTCTTTGCTAATAAATGTTTATATATGGGCCACAATCAGTCTGAAACTAACTTTCATTGTAACCTAGAAGGGAGGTTATGGGGAGGAAACCCTAGCTCCATTTATATCTAATTGTTGGAGACTACTGATACTTTGAAAAGACCTTTATGTAGGGAAAGATTGAGGGCAGGAGGAGAAGGGGATGACAGAGGATGAGATGGTTGGTTGACATCAGTGACTCAATGGACATGAGTTTGAACAAATTGTGAGAGAGAATGAAGGACAGGGAAGCCTGATGTGCTGCATCCATGGGGTCGCAGAGTCAGAAATGACTGAGCAACTGAACAACTGATACTAGACCAAAAGAACCTCATCATTGAGAATAACAGATTATCAGTCTGCAACGCTCCCCTTTGAGGTAGATACTACCAATACCTTCACAGTCCAGGTGAGAAAACTGAGGATGGAGAAGGGGACCAGCTTGCCCAAGGCCACGCAGCTAGGAAATGCCAGCTCCGAGGTTCAAAGCGTCACCTTCACCTGTTCTGCTAAAGCAAAATGTATCTGTCACTCCCTCCTCATCATGAAAATTTAATTTGTAGAAGGGAAGGAGAGGAGATTTGCTATTTAAAATACATGACTGTCAAAGGTCTATATTTTTAGAATTCATTGCCGGGGGGCAGATGAACTCGTGTACAGGACAGGCCCTCCGGCTTTCACTCATCTCTTCCAGCCCTAGGGGATCCAAATATAGATTTTTAACATTGGTGCCTTTCCCTCTGGCTTATTCTGATCTTATTTTAAGGGCAAAGAAGAACGCTGAGCTCGGCTTGGCTAAAATTGGAATTTACCTGCCTGGTGTGTTTTCCTCTTATAAGTTAATGTTAGTCTTGGTTCTCTGAGGGTAGATTAATGAGTCCTCTAACTTTCACTGTAGGTGGTAGATGCCTTCCAAGAGCTACTCTCCTTTTTTCCTTGATAAGCTTGGTCTAAACCACCCATGGAAATTCTATCCTTCATAGCTGGTGAGTGATTTATGAGAGCACATGTAACCTAGTCCTGGCCAATAACGGGGAGTTTGTGAAGGATTTTGGGAAAGATTTCCTTCCTGATAAAAGGCAGAGAACATTGTGAGAAGAAAGCCCTTTGCTCCCACCCTCTTCCTTCTTGCACAGATGGGACTGTCATGTGAGGATATGATGTCTGGCGCTACATCAGTCATCTTGTGACCATGAGGGTCACCAATGTGTAGGGATGGCAGGACAGAGGAAGGATAGAAAGAGCTGTGGTCTTTGGTGGCATTGTTGAACTACCTAACCAATTCTGAGAAGGCTAACCTGCAGCCCAATTGTGGAAAACTAGTAGTTTAAATCATTTTCAGTTGAATATTCTGTTAATTGTGGCTGAGAGCATTTATAAACGAATAATTGTTCATTCAGTCCAGTCAGTCACTCAGTCGTGTCCGACTCTTTGCGACCCCGTGCATTGCAGCACGCCAGGCCTCCCTGTCCATCACCAACTTAGTAAGGAACAAATCAAGGCAAGAGTGACTAATTCTCTGAAAGAATAGTCATCTCTGATGAAAGATATGTCCTGAGACCTTGATTAATCCCATTATCATGAATCAATGATAGGACCAGCAATAAAACATTACTAAAACATTGAAGGGACTTCTTGTCCTAATAAGGAATATTTTGGCTGAAAATGACTGAAAAATCGATGAAAAGAGTGTATTGACCTAGTAAGTAAAAGATGGAGAAATGTAAGCTTCCGATATGGCTTGATCCAGGGCTCAATGATGTTATTAAGCCTTAGTTTCTCTCTGTCGCTCAGTTCTGCTCTTGTCAGAGCTGACTAAAGGCTCCAAGTGGCAGCAAAAATGCTGTCATCAGTTAAAGGTCCACAGTCTCCGTGGTTCAAGTCTGGCACTAAAAGGATAAGTTCCCTCAAGGGTCCCAGCAAGGCTCATTGTTTCCATTGACTCCAATGGGCTGTGTGATCCCCAAGGAATGTGATGCTTTGATTTAGGCCTCAGTCACCTGTCCAGCCGCGGAGCAAGGGTAGAGTCAACCTCACCTGAAAATGCAGAGGCTGCATATGAAGAAAGCCTGCTTTTCCCAAGACACTGGGACTGTTACCAGAAGATGAACGGGAAGTGAACGGCAAAAACTGCAGAGGTCCACTCTGCCCCTTCAAATCTTTTAGCAAGTTTGTTTTCTGCTATTTCTTCAACATTCTTGTTTTTACACAATGTGCACTTTTAAAAATTCCATCGTACGATTCCTTTTCAGTGTCATTTTTTCTTGAAGTTTTTTATGTGCTGAGCAGAAAACCGGCTACAGATATGAATGCAGAGAGGACTCCTAAGACCCTCACCAGCCTAAAGGTGCACCAATTAAAATTCATGCCCTGGAAATTTACAAATCAGCACAGGGCATGCAGCTTCTGGCTTTGCTCTTAAGTTGTTGGAAGGATAAGTTTATAGAGTGACAAAGAACTTCAGTGATGGACATTCTTCTGTGAGTGACAAAAGACGGGGAAAGATGGCAGATGGTGGAGTGACTCAACTTCTCACAATTTAGCAGAAAACAGTGAACGCCTCTCTCCCTGACGGGTGTGACTGTGATAAAGCCAAGGGCATGTCTGAGGGCGGCCGCTGAAGAGCCTCAGGAGCTGCTGAAGACAGCGCTGCAGCTTCTGGAATATGGGACTCATTTCCGTTGCTGTTTAGTTGCTTCAGTCATGTCCAACTCTTTGCAACCCCATGGACTGTAGCCTGCCAGGCTCCTCTGTCCGTGGGATTTCCCAGACAAGAATTCTGGAGTGGATTGCCATTTCTTACTTTAGGGCAGTCTTCCCAGCCCAGGGATCAAACCTGTGTCTCCCACTTGGCAGGCAGATTCTTTACCACTGGGTTCACCTGGGTAACCCTTTATGGGGCTCACACCAGGGGGGAAATACGTTGTGACATGACATGCAACACAACTAAGCACTTCCTCACTTTAATAGCTATTAAAGTATAAATATATACTTGTATATATTCACTTATAAAGTATAAATAAGTTAAAAAACCTCACACAGCCAGCACACCAAGTTTTGTTTTTTGGGTGTTGCTGCAGGAAAAGAGACTGAAGCAAGTAGCTCTCAGGTGTCCAATATGGCAGACCTTGTGAGTCGTGGTCACAAATCCTGGGGGCAGGATGGTACTCCTGCTGGGGTTTGGGAAGATAGACTGCAAAGGCTGATGTTTAGGAAACAGGACTCCTCCAAGTCCTTTCATGTTAAACATGTTGTTTGCCATTGTATTCATTTTCTACTGCTGTGTAACAAATCACCATCTAGTTAGCAGTTAAAACAACACCTGTTTCACCATTGCTATGGGTCAGGATACTGGGCATGGCTTAACTGGGTCTTCTGCTGAGGGTCTCCTTAGGCTGCAGTCAGGGTGCCTATCGGGCTTCTTCTCTTCCTGAACTCAGGGTTCACTTCCAAAAGAGAAAGAAAATAAAGAGAAGTCGCTCAGTCATGTCCAACTCTTTGTGATCCATGGACTGTAGCTGACCAGGCTCCTCCTCCATCCATGGGATTTTCCAGGCAAGAATACTGGAGTGGGTTACCATTTCCTTCTCCAGGGAATCTTCCCGATCTGGGGATTGAACCCAGGTCTCCCACACTGCAGGCAGACTCTTTACCTGAGCCACCAGGGAAGTCCTCACTTCCAACCTCCTGGGATTGTTGGTAGAATTCAGCTCCTTGTGGTTGCAGGACTGAGGTCTCTGCTTTCCTGCTGGTTGTCAGCTAAAGGTCACGTTTAGCTGTGAGTGCCTTGCCATGTGCCCCCTCCCTGGCCCACCTAAAGTGTGGCAGTGCCCTTCTTCAGGGCCAGTCATCAAGCAAAAGAAAATCTCTCCCTTCTGTCTGCTAAGACAGAGTCTTATTTGTTGTTCAGTCACTAAATCGTGTTTGACTCTTTGGGACACCATAGACTGCAGCATGCCAGGCTTCCCTGTCCTTCATTATCTCCTGGTGTTTGCTCAAACTCATGTCCATTGAGTTTGTCCCCCCTCTTCTCCTCCTGTCTTCAATCTTTCCCAGCGTCAGGGTCTTTCCCAATGACTTGACTCTTTGCATCAGGTGTCCAGTATAGGACAGAAGTTCAGGAGCTTCAGCTTCAGCATCAGTCCTTGCAGTGAATATTCAGGGTCGATTTCCTGAGTAATTTAATTATACGAGTGACTGTCTCATAACCTTTGCTATCTAACATAATCGAATCAAGGGAGAGACTGTTTACCATACTCACTGGTCCCACCTACTCAAGGACTGTGCTGGGTGTGGACACCCAGGGGCAGGAATCTGGGTCCATGTTGGAATTCTGGCTTGATTTCTCCCTGTGATGGCTAATTTGTGTTATCAACTTGCCTGTGCCAGAGGATACCCAGATGTTTGGATAAATATTATTCAGGGTGTGTCTATGAGGATGTCTCTGGATGACGTTTATCTGCAGATAGCCCTTTAGCCCCGTTGGTGCTCAGGTGATTATGTGTGTGCGTGCTCAGTTGTGTCTGACTCTAGACCCCGTGAACTGTAGCTCACCAGGCTCCTCTGTCCATAGAATTCTCCAGGCAAGAATACTGGAGTAAGTTGCCATTTCCTCCTCCAGGGGATCTTCCCGACCCAGGGGTCGAACCCTCATCTCTGTGTCTCCTGCACTGGCCGGTGGATTATTATTTTTTTTTTTTTTTAGGTGGATTCTTTATTACTGTGCCACCTGGGTATGGAGGATAAAAACTCAAGCCTCAAAAGAACTGATGCTGTATTTTCCATTCAGAGTCTGTGACTGAAGGCAGAAGACAGAGGTCCCAGCTCGAAGACAGTTAGGCAAAAAGAAAGAGGTTTTTCTCACTCATCCTTCTATTCTATCCCACCTTACTGGATTGAGTGAGGTCCACCCATATTGGGGTTCTCATGGTTCTGGCCCCAGGATTCTGGTTGAATACAAGCAGCCCCCAAAGGCTGTTTATCCCTTGGTATCTTTTGCTGCTGCCTTTGTACCTGACTGTTCTAATTAGTCCAGTAAAATTTGAAACTGTTGACCAAAATGTTTGGCTTCTCTATTTATGATCACCCTCAAACACTAAGTGATTATTCCGTGTGAACCCCTGGGTATAGAGCGCTTCCCCAATGGTCCACAGGATGCTGAAACAGGCAGGTCCCAGAGATTTCTCGGTGAAACTCTAGGGGTACAGGCAGGAGGCTGAATCCTGCAGGTATTAAGTGAAGGACGCACAGATAGCCCAGGTGCCCACAACTAAGGAAGCATGGAATTAGGCTGGCTCTGTGGCCTTGTGACCTATGCAGCTGCCCCATGCTTAGAAAAGGCCCACATCTAGTTTAAGTCTCTGCTCTTGTCATCTTGATATTCTTCATAATTTTTGAACAAGGGATCCTGCATTTTCATTTAGCCATGGGACTCAGATATTTTATAGTCTGTCTTGCATAGGTTTGTATTGTGTGGCTTGTTCAGTTCAGTTCAGTCACTCAGCCATGTCCAACTCTTTGCAACCCCATGGACTGCAGCATGCCAGGCCTCCCTGTCTATCACCAACTCCCGGAGTTTACTTAAACTCATGTCCATTGAGTTGGTGATGCCATCCAACCATCTCATCCTGTGTCATCCCCTTCTCCTCCAGCCTTCAATCTTTCCCAGCATCAGGGTCTTTTCCAGTGAGTCAGTTCTTAACATCAGGTGGCCAAAGTATTGGTGCTTCAGCTTCAGCATCAGTCCTTCCAGTGAATATTCAGGACTGATTTCCTTTAGGATGGACTGGTTGGATCTCCTTGCAGTCCAAGGGACTCTCAAGAGTCTTCTCCAACACCACAGTTCAAAATCATCAATTCTTCGGCCCTCAGCTTTCTTTGTAGTCCAACTCTCACATCCATACATGACTATTGGAAAAATCATAGCTTTGACTAGATGGACCTTTGTTGGCAAAGTAATATCTCTGCTTTTTAGTATGTTGTCTAGTTGGTCATAGCTTTTCTTCCAAAGAGCAAGCATCTTTTAATTTCATGGCTGCAGTCACCATCTGCAGTGATTTTGGAGCCCCCAAAATAAAGTCTGTCACTGTTTCTATTGTTTTTCTATCTATTTGCCATGAAGTGATGGGACTGGCTGCCATGATCTAAGTTTTCTGAATGTTGAGTTTTAAGCTGACTTTTTCACTCTCCTCTTTCACTTTCATTAAGAGGCTCTTTAGTTCTTCTTCACTTTCTGCCATAAGGGTGGTGTCATCTGTATATCTGAGGTTATTGATATTTCTCCCAGCAATCTTGATTCCAGCTTGTACTTCATCCAGCCCAGTGTTTCTCATGATGTACTCTGCATATAAGTTAAATAAGCAGGGTGACAATATACAGCCTCGATGTACTCCTTTCCTGATTTGGAACCAGTCTGTTGTTCCATGTCCAGTTCTAATAGTTGCTTCTTGACCTGCATACAGATTTCTCAGGAGGCAGGTCAGGTTGTCTGTTATTCCCATCTCTTTTAGAATTTTCCACAGTTTGCTGTGATCTACACAATCAAAGGATTTGGCATAGTCAATAAAGCAGAAGTAGATGTTCTTCTGGAACGCTCTCGCTTTTTTGATGACTGAACTGATGTTGGCAATTTGATCTCTGGTTCCTCTGCCTTTTCTAAATCCAGCTTGAACATCTGGAAGTTCACAGTTCACATACAGTTGAAGCCTGGCTTGGAGAATTTTGAGTATTACTTTGCTAGCGTGTGAGGTGAGTGCAGTTGTGTGGTAGTTTGAGCATTCTTTGGCATTGCCTTTCTTTGGGATTGGAATGAAAACTGATCTTTTCCAGTCCTGTGGCCACTGCTGAGTTTGCCAAATTTGCTGGCATATTGAGTGCAGCACTTTCACACCATGCATCATCTTTTAGGATTTGGAATAGCTCAACTGGAACTCTATCAGCTCCACTAGCTTTGTTTGTAGTGATGCTCTCTAAGGCTTACTTGACTTTGCATTCCAGGATGTCTGGCTCTAGGTGAGTGATCACACCATTGTGATTATCTGGGTCGTGAAGATCTTTTTTGTATAATTCTTCTGTGTATTCTTGCCATCTCTTCTTAATATCTTTTGCTTCTGTTAGGTCCGTACCATTTCTGTCCTTTATTGTGCCCATCTTTGTATGAAATTCTCCCTTGGTATCTCAAATTTTCTTGAAGAGATCTCTAATCTTTCCCATTCTATTGTTTTCCTCTATTTCTTTGTATTGATCACTGAGAAAGGTTTTCTTATTTCTCCTTGCTATTCTTTGAACTCTATATTCAGATGCTTATATCTTTCCTTTTCTCCTTTGCTTTTCGCTTCTCTTCTTTTCACAGCTATTTGTAAGGCCTCCTCAGACAAACATTTTGCCTTTTTGCATTTCTTTTTCTTGGGAATGGTCTTGATCACTGCCTCCTGTACAATGTCACGAATCTCCATCCATAGTTCATCAGGTACTCTGTCTATCAGATCTAATCCCTTGAATCTATTTCTCACTTCCACTGTATAATCATAAGGGATTTGATTTAGGTCATACCTGAATGGTCTAGTGGTTTTCCCTACTTTCTTCAGTTTCAGTCTGAATTTGGCAATAAGGAGTTCATGATCTCAGCCACAGTCAGTTCCCTGTCTTGTTTTTGCTGACTGTATAGAGCTTCTCCACCTTTGGCTGCAAAGAATATAATCAGTCTGCTTTCGGTATTGATCATCTTGATAATTTTTGAATGAGGGATCTTATATTTTCATTTAGCCCTGTGACCCAGATATTTTATAGTCTGCCTTGCATAGATTTGTATTGTGTGATTTGTAGGAATCAGGTAAAACAGCATGAAAAAATGGGGGAAATAAAAATTTGCTGTATGACACAGGGAGCTCAAATCAGGTACTCTGTGACAACCTAGAGGGGTGGGTTGGGGTGGGAGGTGGGAGGGAGGTTTAAAAGAGGGGACATATGTATACCTATGGCTCATTCATGTTGATATAAGGCAGAAACCAACATAATATTGTAAATAAATTATCCTCCAATTAAAAATAATTTTAAATTAAAAATGGGGGAAATACATAAAGCAGGATGAGTACTTTTATAACCTGAAAGCTGGTCTCATGTCTGTAGTGAGAGAGATGCCTGGGTGTTTCTGTGGGCCTGGGGACAAGCTGCTGAGGTTTCCTACCAGGGATTGCTAGTTTAGGGTGAAGCAAAGGGAACTCAGGCTTCCTGGGTGGTGCTAGTGGTAAAGAATCCTTGCCTGCCAATGCAGGAGACATAAGCAACACAGGTTTGATCCCTGGGTCAGGAAAATCCCCTGGAGGAGGGCATGGCAACCCACTCCAGGATTCTTGCCTGGAGAATCCCCTGGACAGAGAAGCCTGGTAGGATACAGTCCATAGGGTCTCAAAGAGTCAGATATGACTGAAATCAGTTAGCACAGCAGCACAAAGGGAACTCACAAGGAGCCCATGGTTTGATGAGGAATAAGGACCCTTAAAGAGAAGTATAATAGAGACTCATGTTATGAGCCCAGGGATTGTGGGAAAGTGGAGAAGTGATCTCTACCCACCCTGGGGAAGGGTGAATTCCCTGAAGGAGTTGAAGCCAGAGCCAAGCCTTAGAGGATGAACAGAAGACAGGCCAGCAGTGGGTGGGAATGTAGCAGGGTGTGTGTGTGTGTGTGTGTGTGTGTGTGTGTGTGTATACATGCACTGGGTCAGGGAAGCTATTCTAGGGAAATGTAACCCCATGAACAAAAACACGGAAGTAAGAGAACCATGACACCCGACCTCTATTAGCATCTTGTAAATGCCATTCTATGGGCAGAAGAAATGCAATTGGGAGGGCTGATGGTGGGGCCTCTGGCAGCCTGGTTGTGAATGATTGGGATGTCACCCTGTAAGTGGTGAGGAACGACCCACATTATACAGCAGTGGAGACTGAATCTGCACTAACCTGCCCACATTTGCATAGTTAATAGCAAAACTGGCTTGGCTTGGCAGTCCAGGTCTGGCCAGTTCTCAACTAATGTCAGATTTAGCAAATAAAGATAGAGGATGCCCTGTTAAATGTGAATTTCAAACACACAAGAGGTAACTTTTTAGGGTGTATGTTCCATGCATTACTTTGGATAAGTGCCTGGCATGCTAAGTCCCTTCAGTCATGTCTGACTTTTTATGACCCCGTGAACTATAGCCCACCAGGCTCCTCTGTCTGTGGGATTCTCCAAGCAAGAATACTGGAGTCAGTTGCCATGCCCTATCCCAGGGAATCTTCCTGACCCAGAGATCGAATCTGCATGTCCTTGCAGGGGCATTCTTAACTGCTGAGCCAACGGGGAAGCCCATTTTTGATATACTTAAAATTATTTGTTGTTCATACAAAATTCAAGTTCAAGTGGAACCTAAATCTGGCAACCCTTCTCCAAACCCCTGTTCTTCCTCCTGTTCCGTGTTGGTCCACCACTGTTAATGCTCTTCCGTCTAAGAAAAGATCCATGAGAGATGTGGGAGAATAAAACATGAGATGAGGAGAAATAAATGTCCAGAATATGCAGAATTGCAGTTTAAGCAGAATAAATGTCTTTCCCGGTTGCCTATGTCAGGGACCTGGGATTTAAATTAACCAGAGAGAGGGTCCACCATCTCATTATCTGAATGCTAAACAGGGGTTTCTCTAATATGGGAGGAGGGTGAATGAGTAAGTGAGTTAATCGCTCAGTTGTGTCTGACTCTTTGTGAGCCCATGGACTGTGGCTCACCAGGCTCTTCTGTCCATGGGATTCTCCAGGCAAGAATACTGGAGTGAGTTGCCATTTCCTTCTCCAGTGGATCTTCCCCAATCCAGGGGTCCAGCCTGTGTCCCCTGAATTGCAGGCAGATTCTTTACTGTCTGAGCCACCAGGGAAGCTCCAAAAGATGAACGATCATTAAATTTTAATGAACTCCAGAAAAGGATGATTATTTATGTAAAAATTAATTCCACTCTTGCAGATAGGGAGCACAGAGAAGCAGGCTATTTGACACTGGGATTATTTTGTCTTTTTTTTCATCCATTACATTTCAGGAGCTTTAAAATCTTTAAAGACCACCTCAGGGACAGGTAGAGATGTCACTGATAGCTTTAAGCATTTTCTATTGTGTAAAAGAAAAAGAGGAATTCCAAATATGGAAGACCATATTTTCCAGTGCTCCAAGCCACTTTAAATACTCTTCAAAGGAAGTGCCAAGAAGAATGAGAATGAAGGTTTTTTTTTTTTTTTAATGTCTCCCTTATTATGTTCTTGCCTTCTTAAGATCTTAACATGCCTGTGTCAGATGCAAGTAGCTTTTTACTATCATCTTGAACAGAATCAGGAGACATTGACTCTAGAAAAATGTAGACGACTCTTTTCTTCTTCTCTAAGTAGAAATAGCACATTATGGTTAGCATATGTGTCTCTCCCTTTCATGTGCTCCTTTTGATTACGTGTTCTGTCTCTCTAGGTCTTTGTAGTCGAAAACGTGAGGCTTTCCCTTATAAACACTGCAGTCCTGCAGAAACGTCTTGGCCGGCGTTACCCCGAGAAGCGTGTCTGCCTGGCTTATAATTGTCAGTGCCGCACGTTTAGCTCGGGTGTTGAGAGAGTGCCCGTCTCTAGGCTGTACTGCATCCACCCGCCTGGCTGCATTGCACTCTTCCTTTGCCCCTTGTTTGGAATTGTTTTCGACTGGGCAGGAAAGCGATGACTTCTTGATTCCTGTTCCTGGCCGTGTCGACTCGAGTGACATTCACTACTTGCAGTCTTCCTCCACTCACCTGTAAGTCAGGGCTAGTAATATCCCCCCTCTCAGGGTTGTTGCAAGCACTGAACTCCACCTGCACGTACAGCTTGCGTGAATTCCTCACGGCCTCAAAACAAATTGCTACCCACTTGGTGGCTTCCAATAGCAAACACTGATTGTCTCAGAGTTCTGGAAGCTGGAAGTCTGAAATCAAGGTGTCAGCAGGTCCATGTTTCCTTGGAAACTTCTAGGGGGGGACCCTTCTCTGCTTTTTCAGCTTCTGATGGCATCACTGCCATCTGCTTAGTCGTGACGTGGCCTTCTCCTCTCTGGTCTCTTACAAGGACACCTTCATCGGGTTAGTACCCACTCAAATCCAGCATGATCTCACCTTTTTCATCTGCCAAGACCCTATTTCCAAATAACGTCCCATTCCGAGGTTCTTGGAGGACATGAATTTTTGGAGGGCAGTATTTCACCCACACTATGCAGCTTCTCGAGCAGTGCTGGGCTTCAGAGAATGGAAGCTCCCTTTTCTATCTCTACCATCTGGGCACAGGTTAACTAAGCCAGGATTTTATGTAACTTTCTCAGTCCCTCTAAAGAATAGGCTATTTACACGTGGCCCCAGAAAACGCCTTGTAGAGCCACTGGCCAGTTGGTTCCTCTGCCAGTTGGTCTGTGCCAGACGCTGGGAGCCAGGGACAGGGTGACCGACGTCCCAGCCCTTCAGGAGGCCACGGTCTAGTGGAGGAGAGTGACATGTAAATAAGCAAATACAATGCTCCTATTTATTAGGCTGGCGCGCGTCCAGGACTCCATCCAGAACAATGCTTCCAGAGCTGTTGGCATCACACGTGGTTCCAGGAGCCAACTCTACCCCGGCTCTCCCCGCGGCTCCTCGGGCCTCGCCCTCCTGCCCCCGCACACAGGGCTGGCAGGTTACTTTCAGGTTAATCTCAGTCATCGCATTTATCCAGACCCTTGTTGACTCGCTGATTTTGCCCTTTATCTTTATTGGAAGCATCTCAGCTGGCTTGCTGCTCTTTTCACTTTTTTCCTTGGTGATGGATTTCTACACCCCCTTTCAAAAGACAAAACAAATTGTTTGTTTAACCTCCCCAGGAATAAGTGGGCCAGGCGTGGGAAGGGAAGCGTACTTATTTTTCTTGTGGGCAGGCCTTCCTGGGTATTTCCAAAGAGACTCTTGACTGACTCACCTTATTTCATTTTCCCCATTGTATTAAAAAAAAAAAAAAGTCACCTCTCTGATTCTTCCTTATCCATCCACCTTTCTCTCCTTTCTTTTCTGCCCCTCCCCCATCCCATGCTCTTCCATTGTAAAATGTGGCCAACATGTACTTCCATATGGCTTATTTAAAAATGTTTTAGAGGTCAGTGCATGGGGCTCAGAAGTCACTTCAGATGTCACTTGACGACAAATGACTGTTACGTTATTTGAATGGGATGAGGCTCTATGTTAGAAATTTAGATCTGTTGGCAAAGCTCAGAAGAATGACTCTTTTGGGGAAATTTCTAAGGTGATGCTTCTCAAAACCCTGACTGCATTGGAATCACCTAAGTGGAGGTGCTTGTTAGAAATGCTTAGTCCACCCTGGAGATTCTGATTCCTTAGGCCCAGGGGGAAGGCCCAGCCATGACATGTTTTAGAACCTGCCCAGCTGCCTGACACACAGCTAGGCTTGAAATTCTGATGCCCAGGGTGTACCCCAGATCCATCAAACCAGACTGTCTGCTGTGAGACCCAGGTATCACTGTTGTTGTGGTCCAGTTACTAGGCTCTGTTCACCTCTCTGTGACCCCATGGACTATAGCATGCCAGGCTTCTCTGTCCTTCACTGTCTCTTAGAGTTTGCTCAACTTTTTGTCCATTGCATCAGTGAAGCTATCTAACCATCTCATCTTCTGCTGCCCACTTCTCCTTTTTCCTTTCCCAGCATCAGGTCTTTTCCAATGAGTCAGCTCTTTGCACCAGGTGGCCAAATTATTGAAGCTTCCCAACAAACTTCCAGTGAATATTCAGGGTTGATTTCATTTAGGATTGACTGGTTTAATCTTGCAATCCAAGGGACTCTCAAGAGTTTTCTCCAGCACCACAATTCGAAAGCATCAGTTCTTTGGTGCTCAGCCTTCTTTATGGTCCAACTCTCACATCCACACATGACTACTGGAAAAACCATAGGTTTGAGTACATGGATCTTTGTTGGCAAAGTGATGTCTCTTTTTAATACACTGTCTGGCTTTGTCATAGCTTTTCTTCCAAGGAGCAAGCATCTTTTAATTTCATGGCTGTAGTCACCGGCAATCACTCCAGTATTTTTGCTTGGAGAACCCCATGGACAGTATGTATGAAAAGGCATCACTGAGCTTGGCTTTAAACCTACCCAGGTGATTGCAATGTGTGGCCAAGGCTGAGAAGCCCCACCCAAACTCAGGCTTGAGCTGGAGGGCAGGTTGAAAACATGGTGGGCGCCATCCCTGGACTCTGATGCAGCAGGGGCGGGGTGGGGCGGGGGTGGGAGGGAAGGTCTGAGAACTGAGATTCCTCACTGATTTCCAGATGCTGCTGCTGCCACTGGTCTGAGACCACACTCTGGGGACCATGGTCATAAAGCCAAGTTGCTTTCCCCTAGGTCACGTGTTCTTCCAATTTTCTGCTTCTTCTCATCACCCTCTCCATCTGCTCTTCCCTTCAGTCCATTCTCATTAACTGAGAGACCCTGACATTTCTTCTGAGCCCACTGACCCTGGGTTTGTCCTCTGGCCCCTCTGTTGAAATCTTAAGGGGCAATGCAGAGCAGACTTGCAGGAAGAAAGACCTGCCTTTTTTGGTTTTCTTTCACTCTGGGTGTGGGTCCAGTGAGTTCTCCCGGAACCAAATTCCCCTGAAACTACTCCCCTTCCCTGGATGGGGCTGGACTATGTCCCAGGGCCCAATGAGGATCCAGTCTTAGCACAGCTCAGGGATCCAGTCCAGACTGGGGGCCAGGGGGCACCTGAGCCTGCTGCAGGTGTGGGCAGCTGGTGGGGAATCCAGAGGAAGATGGAGGGAGGTGGGGGGAGCTCTGGGCTACAGAAGCTGCCAACCTGGAACTTTCAGAAACCGGGAGCCCAGGAACCCTGTATTAATGGGTGTTCTGCAGGGTTTTAGGCAGGAAGCCAGTGATGCCATCTGAAAAGGAGCTTGGGACGAGGCGAGGGCTGGCCTGGCTGCTGCAGAAAGGAGCTGTCTCTCTTTGTCTCTCACCTCCCCAGGGTGGATAATTTGCCGTCCAGGCTTGTGGCCTGGGAGCCACTTAATTTAAAGGACATGATCCTGTGGTCATCATAGAGGCTTCTAATATCCTCCCCATTTTTAGCCCATGGGACAGAAGCAGCAAATGTCAAAAGCAATACTCCTGGGGGGAATAGAAGGGTGTCTTTGTTGAGCACTAGGCTTATCTGACAGCCCATCACAATCTTCAGGCAGCACGGCCTCTCCTCCTGTTTCTCTTGGGCCAGGTAAGCCTAAGTCCTGAAATCCTTGTGGAGTTATCTGTGGAGGAGGTGGGCTCTGTTTGAGGGGGAGGGATGCTTGGGAGGGGACAGGGCAACCAGGAGGCCCGCTGCACTGAAAAGGGGACAAGGGAAGACACAGGGGTGTCTCCTGGCTCCCAGGCCAGGGGTGTTCTACTCAGGTTTCCTTTCTGTTAGGGCCTCAGTTCAGTTCAGTTCAGCTCAGTTCAGTTGCTCAGTCATGTCCGACTCTTTGCGACCCCATGAATCGCAGTACACCAGGCCTCCCTGTCCATCACCAACTCCCGGAGTTCACTCAAACTCACATCCATTGAGTCGGTGATGCCATCCAGCCATCTCATCCTCTGTCATCCCCTTCTCTTCCTGCCCCCAATCCCTCCCAGCATCAGAGTCTTTTCCAATGAGTCAACTCTTCGCAAGAGGTGGCCAAAGTACTGGAGTTTCAGCTTTAGTGGGTTAGGGCCTCAGGGTGCCTTAAAGCTGCCATGGCCAGCCTATGGCAGCCTGTGTTGACCTGGGCATGAGATCTGGCTTTACTGTAGGAGAGTCTGTTCATCTTGAGTGAGTAGTGAGCAGAACATTCCAGAAATCAGGTTCACAGTTCCTACCAAGAAGACTGGAACCTGGGGAAATGGCTTCAGACAGCATCTCTTCTTTCCTGTAAGAGGAGATAGGGTTCCATAGTTTTCAAACCTATTTCCCCAGGAAGCCAGTGAAGGAAAGAGAAGGATGAAACCTGGCTGGAGAGACCCATCTCGTCACTCTGTGCATACCCATTGCACACATTGCTCCGTGCCCAGGATGGTTGTGGGTGCTGGTGATGCTGAGAAGGATGAGAAGACAGGGTCTCTAGCCCCTGGGACAGCAGGTCTCAAAAGTTTTGGTGTAAGGACCTTTCAGACACTTATAAATTGGGGTCCTGTAAGAACTTTCCCTTGGGGCTTATATTTGTCAGTGTTTATCATGTTAGAAATGCAGAGAAATGTTTAACATATTTATTTTTTAATTCATTAAAAAAAATAAGCTCCATACACGTCAACACAAAAAAACACTTAAATGAGAAAACTATATTGTCTTTATTCTGGACAACTTTTTTGGATTGTAATTGATATCTAATAAGCTGTATATATTTAAAATGTATTCATTGATGTTTGACATAGGTATATACCCTGAAATCACCACAGAACATCCAACATCCTAACCCCACAACCACTGATCTGCTTTCTGTCACTATGTATTAGTTTGCATTTTGTAGGATTTATATAAATGGAATTATACAGCTTGTAGCCCTTTTCCCCTAACTTCTTCCACTCAGCGTAATTATTTTGGGATTCATCCATGCTGTTGTGTGTATCAATAACTCACTCCTTTTTACTGCTGGGAAGTATTCCATTCTATGGATTTACCATAGTTTGTTTATTCATACATCTGTGGATGAACGTTTAGGCTGTTTCCAATTTTGGGCCTTAGAAATAAAACTGCTATAAATATTCATGTTCAAGTATTTATATGGACATATGCTTCTTTTTCTTTTGTGTAAATATTAATATGTAGGAGTGGAATAGTTGATCATATAGTAGGCATGTGTTTAACTTTCTAGGAAATGGCCAGACTGTCTTCCAAAGCAGTTGTACCATTTTACATTTCCACCACTAGAGCTGAGACTGCTAGTTCTTCCCTATTTTTGTCAATATTTGGCGTGGTCAGTCTTTTGAATTTCAGCTGTTCTAACTGATGGTGATATCTCATTGTGGGTTTAAGTTGTGATTCTCTAAGAACTAGTGATAATGTGCAGCTTTTATGTGAATTTCATGTATGTCATTTTTGCCGAATTTCTGTTTAAATACTTTGGTCATTTAAAAAATTGGGCTGTGTTTTATTGTTGAGTTTTGAGAGTTAAACATATATATACATATAGGATTATAAAATATACATATATTGGATATATATATATGTTGGATTGCTGTTGTTGTTTTAGTCTCTAAGTAGTGTCCGATTCTGCAGCCCCATGGACTATAGCCCACCAGGCTCTTTGTCCATGGGATTTACTGGCAAGATGCTGCAGTGGGTTGACATTTTCTTCTCCAGGGGATCTTCCCTGACCAGGGATTGAACCCACCTCTCCTGCTTTGCTGGCAGATTCTTTACCACTGAGCCACCAAGGAAGCCCTATATTCTGGATATCACTCCTTTATTAGAAAATGCTTTGCAAAGTTTTCTCCCAGGCTGTGACTTGTCTTTTCATTGTATTAACATCATCTTGAAGAGTTGCAATTTTATTTTCAATGAATTCCATTTTATCAATTTGTTCTTTCATGGACTGTGGTTCTGCTGTCTAACCTCACAAATATTTGCCTAGCTCAAGTTTACAAGGGGTTTCCTGGTGGCTCAGCGGTAAAAAAGCCACCTGCAGTGCAGGAGACGCAGGAGACATGGGTTTGATTTGGGGGTTGAGATGATCCCCTGGAGAAGGAAATGACAACCCACTCCAGTATTCTTGCTGTGAGAACCCCACCGGCAGAGGAACCTGATGGGCTACAGTTCACATGGTTGCAAAGAGTTGGACACGACTGAACACACATGCACAAGGTTACAAAGATTTTCTCCTGTGTTTTTTTTCTAGAAGTTTTATAGTTTTAGGTCTTACATATACATGACACATTTACACTTAATTTTTATTTTTTTAAATTTTTAAAAAATTATTTATTTTTTAACTGAAGGATAATTGCTTTACAGAATTTTGTTGTTTTCTGTCAAATCTCAACATGAATCAGCCATAGGTATACATATATCCCCTCCCTTTTGAACCTCCCTCACATCTGCCTCCCCACTCCACCCCTCTAGGTTGACACAGAGCCCCTGTTTGAGTTTCCTGAGACATACAGTAAATTCCCATTGGCTTTCTATTTTACATATGGTAATGTAAGTTTCCATGTTACTCTCTCCGTACATCTCACCCTCTCCTCCCCTTACACTTAATTTTTAAATTAAACTTTTAATTTTGATGTAATTGCATGCTCACATGTAATTCTAAGGAAAAATGCAGAGAAACCTCTCTATAATTTTGTCATTTCACGATTGTTATATAAGTGGTCTTCAACAGTATGTAATCCTTTGGGACTGGCTTTTTTCATGCAGCCTGGAGACATTACTTTGCCAACAAAGGTCCATCTAGTCAAGGCTTTGGTTTCTCCAGTAGTCATGTATGGATGTGAGAGTTGGACTATACAGAAAGCTGAGGGCTGAAGAATTGATGCTTTTTGAACTGTGGTGTTGGAGAAGACTCTTGAGAGTCCGTTGGACTGCAAGGAGATTCAACCAGTCCATCCTAAAGGAAATCAGTCCTAAGCGTTCATTGGAAGGACTGATGTTGAAGCTGAAACTCCAATACTTTGGCCACCTGATGTGAAGAGCTGACTCATTTGAAAAGACCCTGATGCTGGGAAAGATTGAAGGTGGGAGAAGGGGATGACAGAGGATGAGATGGTTGGATGGCATCACCGATTCAATGGACATGAGTTTGAGTAAACTCCAGGAGTTGGTGATGGACAGGGAGGCCTGGTGTGCTGCAGTCCATGGTGTCACAAAGAGTTGGACACAGCTGAGCAACTGAACTGAACTGAACCGAATCATAGACGTCTTTGAGTATATCAATGGTTTATTTCCTTTTATTGCTGAGTATGGATATACCGTGATTCATTTAACCATTCACCCATTGAAGAACATCTGAATTGTTCCAGTTTTTATAGAAAAACTGTATTATAAATAATACTACTATGAACATTTGTGTGCAGTGTTTTATGTGAATATGTTTTTATTTTTCTGGGATAAATGCTCCCAAGTGCAAATACAGGGCTATATAGCAGTACATGTTTAGTCTTGTAAAAACCGACAAATTGTTTCTCTGGTGGCTCTGCTGTTTTGCACTCCCAGCAGCACTTTACGAACGATCCAGTTTCTCTACATTCTTGCCAGTTTGTTGGTGTCACTACTTTTTCTTTTAGCCATTCCGATAGGATGTGTAGTGATAGCTCATTCTGATATGATTTGCTATAGATCCCCAAGATTTTCTCCTACCTCGTTTTCTAAAAGTACTATAGTTTTGTGTTTTACCTTTACATTTGTGATCCATTTTGAATTAATTGTAAAATGTGTGAGATTTAGGTAGGTCAAAGTTCAATTTTTGACCTAAGGTATCCTATTGCTCCAACCCCGTTTGTTGCAAAGGCTGTCCTTCACCATGAATTGCTGTGTATCTTTGTCAAAAATCAAGGGGGCATATTTGTAGGTATTATTTCTGAGTACTTTATTCTGTTTCATTGATTTATGTCTGTCCTTCCATCGATCTCACACTCTTTTGATTACTGTAGCTGTATGGTAAGACTTAATACAGGATAGAGTGATACTCTCAACTTTATTTTTATTTTTCAAGATTGTTTTAGCTATTCCAGGATCTGTGGCTCTCCATATACATTTGAGAATAAGTTTGTCTATACCTACAAAAATATTGCTGGGATTTTGATAGCAATTACATTGAAGCTGTAGATCAATTCGGGGAGAATTGTCATCGTTACTCTGTTGACTCTTCCACTCCATGAACATAGGGTATGTCTATTTCTTTCTTTGATTTTTAAAAATTAGTATTTTGCAATTTCTAGCACACTTATCCTGTATATCTTTTGTTAAGTTTATTCTTAATATTACATTTTATTTGGAGTGATTTATGTAGAATGGTATAGTGTCTTTAATTTAGTTTCCACCTGTCCATTGTTACCATATAGAAATATGATTGATTTTTTGTGCGTGTGTTGAACTTGTTTCCTATAATCTTGCTGAACAGCCCTATTAGTTCCGGGAGTCTTTTCAATCACATTATCTGTGAAGAGGGATATTTTTATGTCTTCCTTTCTAACCAGTAAGCTTTTTATTTATTTATTTTTCTTGCTTTCTTGCTGTGGCTAGAACTATGCTGAATAAAAATGATAAGAGCAGACATCCTTGCCTTATTTTCAGTCCTACAGAGAAAGAATTTAGGCTTTCTCTATTAAGTATATTTAGCTATAAGCTATTTTATAGATGCTATTTATCAAATTGAGGAATTTCCCAGCTGTTTTTAGTTCCTGAGAATTTTCATGAATTGTCATGCATATATGTTGAATTTCGTCAAATGCTTTTATCCTGTCCATTGACAGTAAGCATAAAATTTTTATTCTTTAGCACATTTTTATGGTGAAATATAATGATTGATTTTTTTTTTAAATGCTCAACCAACTTTGCAAACTTGAAATAAATCCCATTTGGTCCTGGTGTATAATTATTTTTATATGTTGCTAGGTTTGGTTTGTTAACATTTTGTTGAGGATATTTGCTTTGAAGTTCATGAGAAAATTGGTCTATAATTTTCTTTTTTTGTACTGTCTTTTATTTGGTATGAGGATAGTACTAGTCTCATAGGATGAGTTGGGAAATATTCCTTCTTTTTTAAGAATTAAATTGTTTTACATTGGTGTTAATTCTTTTAAAAATGCTTAGTAGAATTCTCCAGTGAAATCTGCTTGGAGATTTCTTTGAGGGGAGCTTTTGCAACTATAAATTCTATTTTTATTTATTTATCTGGCTGTGCAGGGTCTTCATTGCTTCACTCGGTCTTTCTCTATTCGCAGCAAGTAGCAGCTGCTCTTCGTTGCAGGGCACGGGCTTCTCATGCGGCGGCTGCTCTTGCTGTGGAGCACAGGCTCTAGGGTGCATGAGCTCAGCATTTGCAAACAGGCTTGGTTGCCCTGCCACGTGTGGAATTGTCCCAGACCAGGGATCAAACCAGTGTCCCCTGCATTGGCAGGCAGATTCTTAACCACTGGACCACCAGGGAAACCCACAAATTGTATTTTTAAATTGGTTATAGGACTATTCAGGTTGTCTATTTCATCTTCATTGAGTTGTTGTAGTTTGTGATTTTTGAAGAATTGTTTCATTTCCTCTGACTTGTCAAATTTATGGGCATAGTTATTTTTAGTAGTCCCTTATTTTTCTATTAAGGGATATGCAATACTATTCTCTCTTTCATTCCTGATATTGTTGATTGTACTTTTTCTCTTTTTATCTTTCTCTGTCTTGCTGAAGATTGGTCAGTTTTATTGATTTATATTTTAAAGAATCAGCTTTTTATATCATGGACTTTCTCTGTGATTTTCCTGTTTTCAGTATTATCAGGTTTCTGTGTTTATCTTTATTGTTTCCTTTTGCTTGCTTTGGGATTCCCTGGTTGCTCAGACGGTTAAGCGTCTGCCTGCAATGCCGGAACCCAGTTCGATCCCTGGGCTGGGAAAATCTATTCTTGCCTGGGAAATCCCATGGACAGAGGAACCTGGTGGACTACAGTCCATGGGGTCTCAAACAGTCAGACACAACTGAGTGACTTCACTTTCACTTTGCTTGCTTTGGGCTTGTTTTGCTCTTCATTTTCTAGTTGGAGCTATGTCCAGCGTTTTTTAGTTGTAAGATGGAGGACCAGGGAAGAATATGCCTGCTCCGTATCGGTGGAACTGAAGGTTGATTAACTTTAAAAAAACTTTTAAAAATAAGAAAAAAATCTTACATAGTTACACATCTAGTAAACATTTTCTTAAAAAAGAAAAAGATTTAATTTTATTTATTTATTTTTGATTGTGCTGGGTCTTCATGGCCATGAGGGTTTTGTTTTTCTCGAGTTGCGGTGAGCAGTGGCTGCTCGGTATTCGCAGCTTCTCATTGTGGTGGGTTCTCTTGTTGCAGAGCACAGGCTTAAGGGCATGCAGGCTTCAGTAGTTGCGGCCGGTGGGCTCTGTAGTTGGGGCTCCTGGGCTCTAGAGCACAGGCTCAGTAGTTCTGGCACATGGGCTTAGTTGCTCTGAGGCATGTGGGATCTTCCCAGATCAGGGATTGAACCAGTATCTCCTGCATTGGCAGGAGGATTCTTTACCACTGAGCCAGCAGGGAAGTTCCTGTCACAAGTAATGAACCAATATTATCAAAGTCCATACTGTATTTGTATATCCTCAACTAGTTTTTACCTAATGTCCTTCTCTTCCAAGATGTCTCTTAGATTCCTCTTGCCTGTGACAATTTCTCTGACTTTCCTTGTTCTTTATGACCTTGAAAGTTTTGAAATACACTGGTCAGATGTTTTTAAAAATTCCTCATAATATGGCATTTTTTTCTGATGTTTTTCTCGTGGTTAGATTGGAGTTATGGGGCTTTGGGAGGAAGATCACAGAGGTAAAGGGCCATTTTCATCATGTCACATCAAGGCTACATAGGATCAGCATGACTTATCCCTGCTGATGTTTGGGGTTTATTAGGTTTTATCACTGTAATGTACTATAACGATGACATTCAGTACTCTTATGTATTGTACTCTTTGGAAGGAAGTTGCTCTATGCAGTCCACACTTCAGGAGCGGAGAGTCACATTCCACCTTCTTGAGTAGGTTGTCTCTGAGTAAATTATTTTCTACTTATTTATTTGTCCTATCTTTGTATTTTATTGATGTGGATTCATGGATCTTGATTTTATACTTTGGGTTATAATCTAATACTGTATTTTTTATTGTGTTGCTGCCTTCATTTTGAAAAATATTTTTGCCAAATATAGAATTCAAGGTTGACATATATTTTCTTTTAGTACTTTAAAGATGGCCCATCAGTGTCTTCTTGTCTACCTATTTTCAGTGATAAATCCGCTGTCATTTTTTGTTCCTTGGTACATAACGTGTGTTTTTCTCTGGCTGCATTTAAGATTTTATCATTGGTTTTAAACAATTTGACTATAATGTATCTTGGTGTAGTTTTTTCCCCATGTTTCTTCTGCTTTGTGTTTCTTGGAATTCTTGAAGTGTGGATTTATAATTTTCATTAAGTTTGGAAAGTTTTAGCTGTTACTTCTTTAAATATTTTTCTTGCCACCCACTCCGTATCTCCTCCTTTAGAAACTCTGGTTATCTATATATGAGGTGGCTTGAAATTGTCCCACAGCATATTGATGTGCTGTTTACTTTGATTTTTAAAAAATGTTTTTCATTTTTGTTAGTTTCTTTGCTATCTATGCCTTCAAGTTTACTAAATTTTCCTTCTGCAGTGTCTAATCTGCCATGAATCTCACCCAGTGTATTTTCTACTTATAGACATTCAATTTGGGACTTTAAAAACTATCTTCCATGTCTGTAGCTAACAATTTTGTATGTTCGAATAGTTTTATAACTTAGTATTATAATCACTTTGCCAACAAAGGTCCTTGTAGTCACAGCTATGGTTTTTCCAGTAGTCCTGTACAGATGTGAGTTGGACTGTAAAGAAGGCTGAGTGCTGAAGAATCAATACATTTGAACTGTGGTGCTGGAGAAGACTCTTGAGAGTCCCTTGGACTGCAAGATCAATGGAAATCAACCCAGAACTTTCATTGGAAAGACTGAAGCTAAAGCTGAAGCTCCAAGACTTTGGCCACCTAATGCAAAGAGCTGACTCATTGGAAAAGACCCTGACGCTGGGAAAGATTGAAGAGGATGAGATGGTTAGATAGCATTACCGACTCAAAGGACATAAATTTGAGCAAACTCTGGGAGATAGTGGAGGACAGAGGACTGCAGTCCATGGGGTAGCAAAGAGTTGGAAATGTCTAGCAACTGAACAACAAAAATAACAATTATAATAACAGTGTTACAATATCCCAGGGACGGGGGAGCCTGGTGGGCTGCCGTCTATGGGGTTGCACAGAGTCTGACACGACTGAAGGGCCTTAGCAGCAGCAGCAGCAGCAGTGTTAACAATGACTTAGTATCCTTCTTTGCTAATTTTAACGTCTGTGCCATTTCTGGATCACTTTCAATTTACTTATGATTGTCTTTATTATGGGTCATGGTCTTCTGTCTCTTTCCATGCCTGATAATCTTTGATTGGATGCCAGACATTGTGATTTTCGCCTTGTTAGGTGCTTAAAATTTTTATGTTACTATAAATATTTTTGATGGCTTCCCTTATAGCTCAGTCGGTAAAGAATCTGCCTGCAATGCAGGAGACCCATGTTCAATTCCTGGGTCAGAAGATCCCTTGGAGAGGGAAATGGCAACCCACTCACGTATTCTTGCCTGGAGAATCCCATGGACAGAGGAGCCTGGCAGGCTACAGTCCATGGGGTCTCAAGAGTCAGACACGACTTAACCCCCATCACCATAAATATTTTTAAGCTTTATACTAGGATGCAATTAAATGAGTTGGAAGCAGTTTAATTCTTGGAGTCTAGCATTTATAATTAGCTAGGTTGACCCATAGCCATGCTCATTCTAGGGTTAATATTTTCCCATCACTGAGGCAAGACCTTCCTGAATACTCAACAAAATACTCTGTGAATTATGAACTTTACTGGTATGGCTGGTGAGAACTAGTACTATACCTGGCCATGTGTGAACACTTAGGCATTATTTCTTCTAATCATTTTGAATGAGTTCTTTGCTTGTCCTTAGGTCATTTTCTATTACCCATGCGCTGATTATTACTCTGCTGAGCCTTTGCCAAGGACCTTCTACAGACCTCTGGAGTTTTCTCTCTGTGCAGTTTACTCCTCTTTGTCCTATGACTCTAGCTTCCTTGGTCTTTCTGGACTCCTGGCTCTGTATCCTCGACTCAGAAAATCTCTAAAGCTGTGCCTTTGTTTCCCCTCCTGTGCTACATCCTGCAGACTCACTATAGGAAGTTGTGGGGCTCACCGTGTTTGTCTCCTATATTCAGGGATCACATTGCTTCATTGCCTAATACCTAGTGTCATGATAACTGCTTTACATATTTAGTCTGGGTTTTTGGTTACTTCAGATGACAGAGTAAATCCAATTCTTGTCAACTGCATCTTGATTGGAAAATCTGCAGAGCTATTAAAAATGTACGTGGTCAGATCCTAGACCTGGGATTCTGGTTCACCAGTAGGTCTGAGGTGAGCATCGAGTGTTCAAGTTTCTGAATTAAGGAGACAAAAATCATAACAGCAGCAACCGATTAGCAAGCAATTAGCAAGCAATTAGCACTGGTGATTCTTAGGTCCATCTCCCACACAACTAAGAACTGAGCATAGCATGAGAAGAATAGTGTTTATTATATTTTTCCAGTGAGGCATGCACAATGTTAGCTGTTTTACATGCTTTGTATAATTTCATTTTTGCGACAAGATGTTGATCAAGGTCTTCTTAGCAGTGTATCTCAGAAGAGGAAACCAAAATTTAAGAAAGGATAGAAGGATAGCAAAGCAGAATAAGGAAAAAAGACCCTAGCCCTTTGTCACTTTGGGCCACTGAACTGCTTTCCACAGTCCACATCCTTACCCATCTGCAAAGAGCTCACTCTGATATTTGAACAAAGCAGGCAGCTGCTTTCAGAATCATTTTTATTCATTAGGATGATTTACTGGGTTTTACTAACTCTGTCCTTGTACAATTACTTTGCCATTTACAGATATCTTTTCCTTTCTTGGTTATAATATTTTTGTTGTTGTTCTTTCTGTCCTTTTAAAGAAAAACGGAACAATTATTAAACGCCAGCAAAGGAACATTTACAAAATCTCTGAGACATAAAGACTGCCTGTGTACCCATTAGCCAGCTCAAGAAAGAGTTGAATGGCTTTTTACAGATATTTCAGGTGGGGCTAAGGTGCTTTGACTCAGTGCATAGACCTCAAACTCAACCCTTCCTTCTGCCTTGGGTTGCTTTCATCTTTATTCTGAGCAAGCTCTCCAGAATGTTCCACTTCATAAAGTTCAGAGATCAGGGCCCCTTGTGAACAGGGCATGCTACTTCACATATCCCGAGGAATAGATGCTCTCAAAGGCATCATTTAGCTGTTTGCAGAAGAAGCAGCACTTTTGGCGATCATGTAGCAAATTGTATAGTTAATAAAAATAGAAATACCTCCGAGGGAAGAATGGAGCATATGTTATAGTCTCAGGGAAGCAATATCTCATTTTCTGTGCCAAAACATCAGAAACTGTTTAGGAATTACATCAGGTAACTTCTCTACACTGGTGTTCTGGCCAAAAACAAAACTGCCCTTGAGCACCACCTCTCTGACTGAAGATAAAACATGGCATCTGTTTTCTTTATCTTTCTCTCCAAAGGAAGCTACCTGCAGGCTTCATAAGTGGAATTGCAGATGTGTTGCTTTGTGGATGACACTTCCTTTCCCAAGCTGAGTGCATTGTGTTAATTCATACCATGAAGTTGGTCCCTACATGTGGTAGCTGTGATATTCTGGAGATGGTGCCGGGTGGAGGTGGGGAGATGTCTCAGAGTAAAAAGATTTTTTGAATTCATATGCACACCAAAGCTTGTGCATATATATTGTTGTTCAGTCACTAAGCTGTGTCTGACTCTTTTTGACTCCATGGACTACAGCATGCCAAGCTTCCCGGTCCGTCACTATCTCCTGGAGTTTGCTCAAAATTAATGTCCATTGAGTCAGTGATGCTATCTAACCATCTCATTCTCTGTCACCCCCTTCTCTTCCTGCCCTCAATCTTTCCCAGCATCAGCGTCTTTTCCAGTGAGTCAGCTCTTTGCATCAGGTGGCCAAAGTATTGCAGCTTTAGCATCAGTCCTTCCAATGAATATCCAGGGTGGGTCTCCTTTAGGATTTACTGGTTTGATCTTCTTGTGCTCCAAGGGACCCTCAAGAGTCTTCTCCAGCACCACAATTCAAAAGCATCAATTCTTTGGTGCTCAACCTTCTTTATGATCCATCTCTCTCATTAGTACATGATTACTGTAAAAACCATAGCTTTGACTATAAGGACATTTGTGGACAAAGTGATGTCTCTGATTTCTGAGTATACTGTCTAGGTTTGTCATAGCTTTCCTTCCAAGGAGCAGGCATCTTTTAATTTCATGGCTGCAGTCACTGTTCGCAGTGATTTTAGAGCCCCCCAAAATAAAATCTGTCATTGTTTCCACTTTTCCCCCTTCTATTTGCCATGAAGTGATGGGCCCAGATGCCATGATCTTTGTTTTTTGAATGTTGAGTTTTAAGCCAGCTGTTTGGCTTTCCTCTTGCACCCTCATCAAGAAGCTCTTTAGTTTCTTTTCACTTTCTGCCATCAGAATGATGTCATCTGCATATTTGAGGTTGCTGATATTTCTCCTGGCAATCGGGTTATTACATATATGTAGCTGCTTTGGGAATTAAAGGTGTGGATCAATTCAGTTTCTGAATTAATTGTAAGTGTTTACTGGTTTTTTTTTTTTTTCCCAATCAAGAGACAACATGCTGTGATGAAGGGAATTTGTGATTTGTCAAGTTTTCTGACATTAAAAATGGACACTCTACTCAAACTTGAGGATTGTTGGACTGGGTCATCTTTAACCTTTCTTGTTGTCTACAATCGCATGACTATGTAACCTTGGACATGTCCACTGTATGCTCTGGGTTTTTCATGCATTCAGTTCCTAGGATTCTATCTCATGTGCCAGAATGTGTGTCTTCCCTTAGCATTTTGAGCAGGGTATTTCCGTGCGTTGCTGCTGAGACCTCCCCAAAGTTCACCTTGGGTCTTTGCTTCCCATTGAGTCTGAACTTTCCATGCCATTTTAAACCCCTTGAGTCTTTCTGTGTTCTTTCACTCATTGCTTTCATAATCTCCTAATTACCAGACTATAGCATTTTATCCATCCTTCCTTCATCCCCCAGGTGATCTCTGAACTAGCACGACTCCATCTACGTCTCCTCCCATCACATAGTAAAAATTCCTATTCCCACAGTGCCAATGATCTCAATTAGTTAGGGGTTAGGAGGAATGCCACCCGATTTAACATATTCATACGCATTCATACAGTTATGACCGAGAGCCCCACAGAGACAAACTCTCCTCATGCATTTACCTTTGCGAGAGAAAATGCTTATTAATCTCAATTATCCCTCAATTGGTAACTTTCAACAGTAAGGGAAAAAGATGTGAAAAAGTGCAGATAGCTAGGAAGAGGAAATAATTTTTTGGGCACGTGCCCACCAAACAGGTGGGCCAATCTGGACTAGAGTCTGTTCCCAAGGTCAGTATCACTCCTTTCCCTGCCCCCCTTCCTTTCCCTCCCCACCTTCCTTTCCCTCCCCTCCCTCCCCTCCCCCTCCTTCTGATCTCCCCTCCTCCCCTCCCTTCCTGTCTTCATTCTTCTACTTCAAAACACTGCACATTTTCACAAGTGCCAATATTTTTCTCTATGGCTCACCTATCAGGGAGGGCAGAGGGAGGAGTGGAAAGCTGTAGGCTGTTGACATTAGTCGATATTTTTTTATAAAATCTGCTTGTGTCCGTCTAGGATTTTCTTATTGGGAGTGTGGAGCAGAGTAGTCATAATGGTGAAGAATTAAGATTAAAGCATGGGCTGAAAATGTGAATTTTTGTAGCATTTATATCCTCCGCATATTCATTTAGAAGTTTCATGGGTTCTAGAGCTCTTTCCTGCTCTGTGGGAAACAGTGAGTCAGTGGACTGGATAACAAAGTGTGATTTCTAGATCACGTTTATCCCGGAAGAATGGAGTGAGGAGTCTGGGCAAGCAGGGGTGGGAGACAGTGGGGGGATGCGGAGGGGTGCTGTGGAGCAAGGGGCTGAACCAGAGAAGTGGAGGCTACCTGGACACCATGCATCCTTCTTTGTAAGAAATTAGGGCTCAGTTTCCACTGGCAAATACTAGTTCCTGGGTGGTGGATGGGGCATGGCAAACTAGAGTCCTTGTGTTACTGGGATAAAGCTTTGGAAACTGGAACAGCCTGTGCTGAGGAGAGAGCAGGGTCTCCATGGGCAGGGTGGAGAAACTGTGAAGTGGGCTGGGACAGGGGTGTTGGAAACCCAAGTGGCCGCCCTGGACTCCATACACCAGGTCATTCTAATAGTGAGCTTGGCCCAATGCTATGAACTTGTGCATGAGCGGCTGGAGAACAGAGGTCTTACCTGTCACAACTCGGTTTCATTTGTTCAGTTTCCTGGTCTCTGCAGAGCTTAACCTAACTGGGAATCCAACAGAGCAAAAGGACATTCAGAACACCCATTGGCAAGTGGTGCAGAGTCAGCACTCTTGCCTGCAAAGTCCCAGGGACGGGGGAGCCTGGTGGGCTGCAGTCCACGGGGTCGTGAAGAGTCGGGCACGACTGAAGCGACTTAGCAGCAGCAGCAGCAGAATCAGTATGAAGACGGTCTGCACTGAAACACTGAAGCTCTGAGCATTTCACAGTAAGTTGAATGAATGATGTGGCCAAGCCCTATTCATTTTTAACTTTTTTAACTTCCTGAGCTTATTTAAAAATTTGGACTAATCTTAGGCTCACAGAGAAGTTTCAGTAAAAGGACAGAGAGTCGTCAGTTGCATCTCACCCAGGTTCCCTTAATATTAACATCCTACATAACCAGTGTATAATAATTAAACCCAGGAAATTAGCATTGGGATCATGCAATGAACCAAACTGCAGACCTTATAAGAATTCTACTAGATTTTCCATGAATGTCCCTTTCTCTTCCCTTTTCCTTCAAGATCCCACATTACATCTAGTTGTTAATTTCTTTTCAATTTCCTCCAATCTGAGTGACTGCTTTTCCCTTCTCTCATGCCTTGAAACTTTTTTAAGAGTTCTGTGTGCTTCGTCACTCAGTTGTGTCCAACTCTGTGTGACCCCACAGATTGTAGCCCACCAGGCCCCTCCATCCATGGGATTTTCTAGGCAAGAGTACTGGAGTGGGGTGCCATTGCCTTCTCCGCACTTAACCTTAGTTACCTCTTAAAATCCCTGTCTCCAGATAAAATTACACTGGGGTTTAGGGCTTCAATATTATGAGTTTTCAGTTCAGTCACTTAGTTGTGTCCAACTCTTTGTGACCCCATGGACTGCAGCATGCCAGGCTTCCCTGTCCATCACCAACTCACGAAGTTTACTCAAACTCATGTCCATCATGTCAGTGATGCCATCCAACCATCTTATCCTCTGTCGTCCCCTTCTCCTTCCGCCTTCAATCTTTCCCAGCATCAGGGTCTTTTCCAATGAGTCGGTTCTTCGCGTCAGGTGGCCAAAATATTGGAGTTTCAACTTCAGCATCAGTCCTTCCAGTGAATTTTCAGGACTGATTTCCTTTAGGATTGACTGGCTGGCTCTCCTTGCAGTTCAAGGGAATCTCAAGAGTCTTCTCCAGCACCACAGTTCAAAAGCATCAATTCTTCAGCACTCAGCTTTCTTTAAATTATGAGTTTTAAGAGGACACAATTCATTCTAGAGCAGACACTAGTATACTTTATTTTATTGTTTAAAATGAAATATTATTTTACTGTTAATATTATTAAAATACTATTTTTTTTTTCATTTTGCTACTCAAGTTGCTCTACCTTTAGAAATTAGAAACTCTTTCAGGGTGGCTCCTGAGTTTTTTTGGAAAGCCTTCCATTTTATTCCTTTCTTCATTCATTTGTACTTTCTTGCTTTCTGGCACCACAAGATATTCTAGGCTCATCTTGTATTTCCCCTGGCCCAGCCCTGGAATCAATCATTTCTTGAAGAGCTCTTGTATTTTTTATTGGAGAATAATATTTAGAAACCATTGATGCTTTTGAACCGTGGTGTTGGAGAAGATTCTTGAGAGTCCCTTGGACTGCAAGGAGATCCAACCAGTCCATTCTGAAGGAGATCAGCCCTGGGATTTCTTTGGAAGGAATGATGCTAAAGCTGAAACTCCAGTACTTTGGCCACCTCATGCGAAGAGTTGACTCATTGGAAAAGACTCTGATGCTGGGAGGGATTGGGGGCAGGAGGAGAAGGGGACGACAGAGGATGAGATGGCTGGATGGCATCACTGACTTGATGGCATCACTGACTCAGTGAACTCCGGGAGTTGGTGATGGACAGGGAGGCCTGGCGTGCTGCGATTCGTGGGGTCGCAAAGAGTTGGACACAACTGAGTGACTGATCTGATCTGATTCTAATGTTAGGTGTGCTTATTGCTACTGAAATGTCTGCTTCTAGGCCCTCTCAGTGGACAGAGTTGGGATATATTATCTATGTGTACTAACCCACGCACGTACATCCTTCTGTACCTGTCTGTGTCTTTGTATATACAAAATATCTTGAGTTCCATGATCTATTTTTTACTTATGATGCTTCTTACACAAAATGTGAGAGATCCCCCCTCCCTCCATACCAACCATTCTCTGACCCTGTGGACAACCCCTGTCAATTCTATTCTGTCACTATCTACCTGAAGTCAGCACAGACTCCTCAGGATAAGGGTTCAGTCTCATAAGATGGCCCTCTTGCGGATGTCAATGACAAGTCCAGACCTCTGGTACTTCTGAGAGACTGGCTGTAAGTTGAGAATTCCCTCCCTTCCATTTTCGTAATTTGCTAGAATTCATCAGACTCTGAAAAGCCCATATTACTGGCTTGTTATAAAGGGTACAACTCAGTAAGGGCCAAATGGAAGAGCTGCACACAGCGGTGTGGCGGCAGGGGGTGGACATGAAGGTTCACACCCTTTGGGTTGCACTGGCCTCCCAGCAGCTCTGTGTGTTCACCTTAACATAGACACTCTCCAAACCTCATCCATTAGCGGTTTTAATGGAGGTTCCACTACAGGCATGGTTGATTAAATCATTGGCCATTGGTGATGAACTCAATCTCCATTGCTTCTCTTCCTCCCTCACTATGGTTCTATCATTTTATTTATTACCGTTTGTATTCAGTTTTTGTTTCTTGAACATCTTGGTTTTGTTTATTTTTTTTCAGGATGGGGAGGGCATTTGAGATTTTAATGTCCTCATATTAAGTGCTTTGCAATATATATACATACATTCTAGAAGTGCCACTCCTTCCTTATCCCTGAGGCCCCTATTCCTGGTCAGCAATCTCTTTGGTTTCCTATTAAACATACCCCCCACCCCCCTATTTTTCCTTCTCAAAAATTAGCAGATACATGAGCATGTATTTTCTTACAGTTCCTTTTATGGATTGAATTGTGTCCTCCCCCCATTCATATGCTGATGTTCCAGCCCCCAGTACCTGAGAAAGTAACTTTATCTGGAAATAGGGTCACTGCAGATAATTAGTTAAGATAGAGTGGGCCATAATCCAATATGATTGATGTCCTCTAAAATAGCTGAGAGAAAATATGAACAGATATAGGGAACCAGGTGAGGATAAAGACAGAGATCAGGGTGATGCTTCTGTAAACCCAGGAATGTCAGAGATGGGCAGCAAAACCCCAGTTAGTGAAGGTACATCCTCATAACCCTAGGAAGGAACCAGCCTGCCAACGCCTTGATCTTGGACTTGAGCCTCTAGAACTACGAGATGCTAGATTTCTGTTGTTTAAGCCACCCAATCTGGGGGACTTCCCTGGTGGTCCAGTGGCTAAGACTCTGTGCTACCAATGCAGGGGGCCTGGGTTTGATCCCTGGTCAGGGAATTAAGATTCTGCAATGTTCCAACAATGATCAAAGATCCCACATGCCACCCATAAGACCCAGGGCAGCCAAATAAATAAATAAAAATAAATTAAGAAAATTAATTTAAGCTACCCAATTTGCGGTATTTTGTTATAGCAGCTCTCTCAAACTAATATATACTCTCTTCCTTATTTTCAAAACAATGAGTACCATACTATAAGTAGTCTTGTGCTTTGGTTTTTTCACTTAACACTTATGTCCTGGAAACCAGTCTATATAGAGATCTTCCTCATTAAAAAAAATAGCTGTGCAGTACTCCAGTGTGTGGATATACTATAGTTTATTTAACTACTCTCCTGTGTATAAGCATTTAGATAGCTTTCAATATTTTGGAATTACAAATGATGCTGCAATAAAAAGGCCTTGTGCTAAATATTGTTATATTACTAGAAGCATGTCTTCAAGGTAGATTTCTAGAAGTGTGATTTTGTAGAGGTAAGTGCAATGCAGTTTTATTAGGTTTTGCCAACATTCCCTCCAGAAGGGTCACACCAATTTGCATCCCTGCCAGAAATTTCCCCATGGCCTCAACTATAGAATATGTTGTCATATTTTGAAATTGTTGCCAGTCTGGTAGGGGAGAAATGGTATCTCAGGAGTACCATTTTTCTAATGATGAGGGAGTTTGAGCCTTTATCTATTTATCAAAGTGTCATTATTAGATCATTTTTTGTGAATTGTCTCTTCATTTGTTTCTTTTTTTCCTATTGGGTTTTATTCCTTTGCCCCACAATTATAAAGTCTTTATATATAATATTAAGGATATTTGCTATTCGTCTATGATGCATTGATATATTGTGAATATTTTCTCCCAATTTGTCAGTTGACTTTGCATAACAAAAAACCACCAAAAATAACTAAAAAAATTTTTCTTTATGTATCCAAATCTCTGAAGCTTTTATTTTATTGCCTCTAGGTTTGGCTCTTAGGTAGGAAGCCTTTTTCTACACCAAGATTAACCCTAGTTTCCAAGTCTGGAAATCGACAGTCTGGATTAGGCCATTGATCAGAAAATAGGTTGCATCATTCCCGGTTTTGTAGGATTCAAGCAATAGTCTAGACAGCTACATGAAGCACACATCTATTATTGATAACTAATTTTTATCAGTTTCATCTTTGCATGCCCCAGGAGCACCTCCTTATAGTCTACAGATATCCATTTACCCAGAGGCTCCAAGGCTTGGCCTTAAGCCCTGAGTGAGCACAGTCGCCTGAATCGGAAGGCATGTTAAGCTTTTGGTATGAAGATTTGTTCCTAGAGAACAGATAAACAAATTTTTTTCCTCTGCAGGTGAGCAACTGAAACAAAGGGAAGATTAGGTGTCTTCAGACAGAGAGAATTTTTTAAAAAATGTTTTTTAAAAATGTTTTTTAAGAAACATTAAAAAAATTTTTTTTTTTTTAGTCGCTAAGTTTGGGGTTATAACTCTAAGAATATATGTTGAGCTTTTCTTTGTTTAAAAAGGCAAGAAAATTTGATCTCAGTACTTGAAAGCCACTGTCCTTTAAAGCCCTTCTCAATTGTCTACTCATTTTCTGATTCCTCCTTCATTCACTTAAGGAACCCAGGCAGAAGGAGACTTTCGGTGGTTCAGTGAGTGCATTGTTCAACTGGGTCATTCGTGCAGCTCATTCAGCAAACATTTATCTGGACTTATCATCTTCCAGGCAATTTTGTGTTAAAAAAAAATGTTTTGTTTTTTTTTTAAACTGATACCTCTATCTTACCCAAGTCTTACTAGAATCTCTGGGGTTGAAGCCTAGACAACAATATTAAACCATTGCTTCAAAAACTTCCCAGGAGATTCTCATATGCAGTTACGATGAGAACAACTGTATTGTATCACATTTCTCCAATTCTAATATGTCTGCAAATTACACAGGAATCTTGTCAACATGCAGATTGTGACTCAGTAGGTCTGGGAGGGGGAGTCCTGAGATTTTGCCTTTCTGTCTGGCTCCCTATTGAGGCTGATGCTGTCCTTTCTTGGACCATACTTTGAGGAGTAAGTCTAGACCATTCCAGAGGGTAAGTTTGTGGATGTGTTTGTTGGATAGTTTCAGTTGTTAGGACTGACTCTGAGTCTGGAGGACCCTTCTTATCTAGAGCCATACCTTTTTTTTTTTTCTCTGTTTTTGTTGTTGCTGTTATTTGTTTGTTTGTTTTCTTTTTAATTCCAAAAGCTGAGGGAGGCTTGCTCATCAGGCCTGGGGCTACTGCTCCAGTCCCCCAAATCCAACTCCATAGCAAGGTATAACACGGCTGCGTTATCCATTCTGATACAGCCAGCAAGCTCTTTGCAGGAATGACGTTCATCCTGTTCCTTTTTGTTGTTTGTCTTTGCAAAGTCTGCTCTACAAACCCTATGTAATTATAGGTTGGAAGGGAGCTCTCCAGTTCCATCCTAGGGAGGGTGGTCAGGACCTGGACAAAGCTCTCCATCCCCCTAACCAGCAACCAAAACAATGGCGGGTTCATCAACGTGAAACAAACCCAGGTCAGACCTCCCCATTTCATTTTCAGGATGAGCCCAATGGCAGGCCCTTCAAACAGCCGGGAGCTGTTATGCTAGTTTTGATCCAAAATGTGATTAGTGGTTAATGGGCCTTGAAAGACATCTTTATTTATTACTGTTGCAGATCACTGTTGCCTTGATATTGATCTTTTCCAATTTTCTATTTTGTCCTTTGAAATGCTCAGAACACAGCAGGGGCAGCTTGTTGCCTGCAGCATTTGCTTTGTTTAAAACTCATTTCCTTTTGCAATTAATGTAGTGATATTTCATTGTAACTGTTATTTGGTTCACTTTGCTCTTAGACCAGAGGCTTGAAAGAAATGAGGACCCGTAGTTTTAAAGGTAAGTGGCAGATAGATGAGAGTTTGAAAATAAGTTTGAAACTTCTGACGAGGTAACAATGGTGGGTTAATTGGTATATTTACCAAGAGGTTGTAATTTTTGATATCATAACACAGGGAAAAAAATGTAATGTCAGATTGGGGAATTTTAGAAAATTGATCATTTTGTTGATCAGAACGTATGTTATCCAAAGTTCTTTTTTCTTTTTTCTTTCGCTGCATGGCATGTGGGATCTTAGTTCCCTGACCAGGGATCAGACCCATTCATCCTTCAGTGGAAGCATGAAGTCCAAACACTTGACCACCAGGGAATCTCCCGAAAGTATTTTTAGGAGGTCTATATTTATATTCAGAGAAAATAGGTTAAATATTATTACAGTTTATGAGGCCTGGGTTAATGTTTAAGACTTGGATGACTTTGCTCAGTTGGAGGTACCCGATGTGATGTACTTTCGAGGTGCTGAGTCCCACTAGGGGCATAGAGATGGATAGCACATCCCTGAGCTTTAGGGGTCCAAAGTCTAGGGGAGGAGACGAATAAGTAACAGAGAGACTCATAGCTCAGAATAAGGGCGGTTCTAAAGTTAGTCCAGAGACTAACTGTGTAGAGTCAAAACACCTTAGAGCCAGTGGCATTTCAACAAGTCCAACTCAGCTGTGTTTTTGCTGCCCTGGGGTAGAGCACTGCCCTTTCATTTATGTTCCTGCTGGAGAAGCTGGCTTGTGTCTGGGCCTATGGTTTAAAAGTATAGTTCTTTAAGTGCTAGAATGATTCCCAGAGAAGGAGGATGTCCACGGGACAAGAGGCGTGTGAGGACAGCAGACGTGTGTGTCTCCCCCAAGTTCCCTCTGACACTGGCAGCTGGGATTCCCTGCCCACCTCACATCCTTTGTCTTGTGAATTCACAGATGCACATTTTGTTTGGGGCATGGAGCTGGAAGAAGTTATTTGACCTGGGTTGTGATTCAGCTGGAAGAAGCCAGGCAGACTTTCCAGGTCCTGAAAGGAAGGTATGCCCGAAGGGTTAGGGGAATTTGGGGGAAGGTGAGCTTGGTATCGGACAGGGAGGCCTGGTGTGCTGTAGTCCATGGGGTCGCAAAGAATCAGACACGAATGAGCAATTGAACTGAACTGAACTGAGGTTAGCTCCAGTTAAGGAGCTGGGGGAAGTCTTTTGGGAACAGTGGGGATGGGAGTCTGGTGTGTGGGGACCTGGAGATCCAGGTGGACAAGACATAGAGGATGCTGAATCAGGTGTCTGGGTGCAGTTGTGGGAAAGTGTGAGAATGGGAAGCAGGTAACCCCGTGGGCCTTTTGCAGTGAGCCTTCCTGAGCTGTCTTTGTTTTATTCTGGAGGCAGCTGTAGAGTGAGGACACGGAATGGTGAAATCTTTGATGCAAGGGAGTGGGAGTTATGAGATTCCTCTCAGCAGGCCTGTAGTGGAGGCAGAATAAAGATGCTCTGTGCAGGGAGTATTTATGACACATGGGGTGCAGCTTGATCCCCAGTGGGTGGGTGGGGGTGGAGAGGTGGGAGGGTGGGGGTGGAGAGGTGGGAGGGTGGGGACTGGAAAGGTGGGAGGGTGGGGGTGGAGAGGTGGGAGGGTGGGGGTGGAGAGGTGGGAGGGTGGGGACTGGAAAGGTGGGAGGGTGGGGGTGGAGAGGTGGGAGGGTGGGGGTGGAGAGGTGGGAGGGTGGGGACTGGAAAGGTGGGAGGGTGGGGGTGGAGAGGTGAGAGGGTGAGGGCTGGTGGGTTTGGAAGGACCTGAATTTAGTAGGGAGCAGAGGGCAGTAACAGAATCTCTGGGAGTGGGGAACAGTGTCCATGAGTATTTTTTAAAAAAAGCATATGCAATGTTATGGTATCACTTTATATTTGGAAAACAAAAAATTATATTGATTCATTAATATAAGCTATAGGGAGCAAAATGCTAGAGTCATTTTTGGGGTCAGGGGATGGGGAAGAAGGTGGCCATGTCTTCCTGGTTGGACTAGGTGGTTCTGTAGAGGGACAGGGCAAGTCTGAGAGCAAAGGAGTGGGCCAGAGAAAAGTGCTGTCTTTCTCAGAGGATCCAGGGGGCTGAAGAGACTCCAGGAGGGACATGATGCCTGCACAGCCAAGGTTGGGTCGAGGGTCTGTTTGGTGAGGGGGATCCTTAACCTAGTTTTCTGCCCTGGACCCCCTTGGCAGCCTGAGAATAATGGCTTTAAATGCATGACACAGAGTACATAGGACCATAAAGGAAACTGAGTAGACCAAAGTACAATTACCCACAAAAGGTTAAAAGTCACAATATATATACTTATATTAAGACAGTCAATCACAAGACCTAGAGGCAGGTGTACTCATGAATGTAATTTTGCAATAGCGATGAGTGGAGATGAAATCTTGAGGTTTGTAACCACTTTGATGGGGTAGGAAATGTTTTGTTTTGGCTGCACAGCCCAGCCTGTGGAATCTTAGTTCCCTGACCAGGGATTGAACCTGCACGCCCTGCATTGGAAGGGTAGGATCTTAACCACTGGACCACCAGGGAAGTCCCCAGGAAGCATTTTTTTTTTTTTTTTTGATATCTAATCTTACTAAGATGACCAAGGTTTGTTGCTACTCTCGTAATTACAGGAAATGCCAAATCTCAGATAGAGGTCAGGGTAGTTACAGAGGCACTGTTTTTCCCATTCTAGTTTATAGCACATTTATGTCACTCACTCATGTCTGACCCTTCACAACCATCACGGACTGCAGCCTGCCAAGCTCCTCTGTCCTTGGGATCCCAGACAAGAATACTAGAGAGTGGGTTGCTATTTCCTTCTCCAGCGGATCTTCCCAATCCAGGGATAGAACTTGGGTCTCCTGTATTGCAGGCAGGTTCTTTACTGTCTGAGCCACCAAGGAATCCTAGTTTGTGGGCCCTGTGAGTTCAGGTGAAGATCCCCTGGATCCCACAGTCAGCCTATTCCTTTCTCTTGACTTTTGTGGGAACGGGGACAGAGGTGTCAAGTGGTTGCCATCACTGCTGACAGCATTCATCAGAGCAATCAAGAATAGCCACCATCCTCTTTTGGCTGATCCTAGATGGTGAGAAGATGGATTCAACACAGATTTGAACGGAATGAGAGAGGGCTCTGTAGGAGAGTGCCCTGGGCTGTAAATAGAATTAGTGTGGAAACCTTCATGTCCCCCTAATGACTGGGGGAAAAGGAGAATCTCCAGGTGTGTCCTAATGCAGGTAGAGCATCCCATAAGGGCATACATGTTTAACATGAGGACTCTTATAACACTTGAAATAGAAGAATTAGTTTGGGGCTCCCTAGTGGGGCAGTGGGTAAGAATCTGCCAGCCAATGCAGGAGACACAGGTTAGATCCCAGGTCTTTGAATATGCCGTATGCCACAGGGCATCTAAGCCCATGAACCACAACTACTGAGCTTATGCACTAGAGTCCGGGAGGCACGACTACTGAAGCTCTAGAGCCCGTGCTGTGCAACAAGAGAAGCCACCACAATGAGAAGCCTGTTCACTGCAAGTAGAGAGTAGCCCCTGCTCGCTGCCACTAGAGAAAAGCCTGCCCACAGCAATGAAGACCCAGCACAGCCACAAATAAGCCAATAAAAATTATTAGGAAAAAAAGAAGAAGGATTAGTTTTAGTGAAGCAGGGTTTCAGAGAAAAGTATTGCTTCTCTGGGATGTCAGTTAAATATGTTTCAATAACAAAGTTCTCATTTAGGGACCTCACCCGAAGTCTATTTTGGGTGCAAAAACATTGTCCGTAGCTTGAATGTCATTAAGAATTCCAATAACCCAGCACCTCATTAAGGGTATGAGAAAATGTCAAGAAGACGCTAATTTTAAAAGTGTTTAGACTATGAAAGCATAATCTCTGCCGTTATGACAAGTGACCGCAGTCACTGCTGAGACCATTGCTGTTGACTTTTCTCTGCAGGCTGGTCCCACAAGGCCCTTATTCCACGTGAGAAAGGCAATCTTCATTGTGACGCTGACTCAGGCCCCAAAGAGTTTGGGGTGACTTGAAGTGTTTTGGTCGGAGTGAATTCTAAGTGGGCCAAGTGGTCCCACCATGGCTATTAGATTCCTCTTGCATTTTCTTTTTCTTGATCACTTACAGTTGAGCACAAAGCTGATGCTAAGCCATGTGGATTTGCCGGGCGTCTGAAAAGTATGACCAAAGATTTTAGAATGGGACACGAGGAAAATGTGTCATGGTGCTTACGAATAATGGTATCACCCCCCCCTCTTTTGGTCTAGCGAGATGTCATGAGGGATCTGGGTGAACTGGGCATGCATCTTAGCAGACGGCTTCATAAATCACACTCTCCCATCTCCATTGTCTGCCCTTGAAAACAGAGCCCCAAATGATACCAAATTGTAAATCTCTTATGCAGAAATTACAAGCTCTTTGGGAAGTGCACACTTCCTATTGTCTTCTTGGCTTTGAGAGTCTACAGAGCACAGTTATTGGCATTCTTGTTAAGAGCCATCTGGGGCTTCAATTGTTGAGCTGGAGCCCTCTTTCAATGGCTGTCTGGAGGACTTCGTGATGAAACTGACCAAATTGCCGGGCCCCATCCCTGTTGAGGATGAGTTTCCGAGGGCTGCCATAGTGTATTACCACATATTCAGTGGCTTCATACAACGTAAATGGATTCACTCCCAGTTCTGGAGGCCAGAAGTCTCCAGTCAAGGGATGGGCAGGGTTGGCTCCTGCCAGAGGGTCTCAGGGCAAAGCAGTTCCCTGCCTCCATCCTCGCTCCTGGTGGATCCAGGCAGTCCTTGGCTTCTGGCAACTTCACTCCCGTCTCCTCATGGCCTTCGCCCCCGCGTCTCTGTGCATCAAATCTCCCTTTCCTCTCTCTTACAGGGACACTAATTCAGGATGATCTCATCTGGGCGTCTTTAGTTATATCTGCAAAGGCTCGGTTTCCAAGTAGCGTCATATTCATGGGTGCCAGGGGTTAGCACTTGAATATATCTTTTTGTCTGATGAAGGGAGATGACGGAAAGTGTGTGGACAGTCCAGTGCATGGGACATGGCAGGGGGCCAATTAACAGTAGCTATTCTTGTATTTAAGGCCAAAGCATGGGGCAGCCTGGGTTTGGTCTGTTTCCCTGTCCTAATGTGGAGTCACAGTAGGAGGATGTAACCTGATTACTATTTGGGCAGTCCCCGTGGGTTACGTTGTATGATAATTTAGCATCATCTGGATTAAAAGTTGAGACTCCTTCCTTCTGTATGACTGTTCTTTCCTGGTGCTCAGGGCTGGAGCTGACCTTCATCCCACGCTGGACTGAGAGCCACAGAGCCTAACCCTGGTATCGATCCAGACCCAAGTCTGTACCTAGTTGTGAGGAAAATGAGCCTGCACTCCAAACACTGGCGGGGCAAACAGGTCAGAGGCAGTGTTTCAGAACTCAAACCTTCGATATCAGCCAACTGTCTACAGTAGCCTGATAGATAAAACCCTAAAGAACACAGTCAACAGTTTAACCTAGGGAATCCCCTGGCAGTCCAGGGGTTAGGACTTGGTGCTTTCACTGCCGTATTCTGGGTTCAAGCCATGTGGCAAGGCTGGAAAAAACCCCCAAACCGCTTAGCCTATTGAGTTATAGCTCAGGATGATTGGAAGGGTGTAGCGACTGTATGGCTGACCTGATAGAATCATCAATAGGGTTTTTGCCACCATTACCACTGTATGGACGCCAAAGAACTGATGTTTTCGACCTGTGGTGTTGGAGAAGACTCTTGAGAGTCCCTTGGATGGCCAAGAGATCAAATCAGTTCATCCTAAAGGAAATCAACCCTGAATATTCATTGGAAGGACTGATGCTGAAGCTCCAACACTTTGGCCACCTGATGCTAAGAGCTGACTCATTGGAAAAGACTCTGATGCTGGGAAAGATTGAGGGCAGAGGGAGAAAGAGGTGATGGAGGATGAGGTGGTTCAATGGCATCACTGACTCAGTGGACCTGAGTTTGAGCAAACTCCGGGAGATGGTGAAGGACAGGGAAGCCTGATGTGCTGCAGCCCACGGGGTCACAAAGAGTCAGACACAACTTAGGGACTGAATATACATACACTGGCTGTGTGACCCTGGACACGCTGCTTAACCTCTCTATGCCTCAATTTCCCCTCCATTTAAATAGGGATAATTAGAGGACCTGCCCACCTGGTGTGTGGCTCACGTGCTTCCTGAAGGCAAAGCGTGTGGGCCAAGGCCTGGATATCGCAAGGGCTCACGGAGGCAGAGGTTGCCACTCGTATTGTTATCAGGGTCACCATTTCCCATTATGTCAGGACCCCATTTCTACATGTTTTAGGGACTTTTGCTCAGTCTGGTTTTAAAAAAGACTAAAGGCACCCCACTCCAGTACTCTTGCCTGGAAAACCCCATGGACAGAGGAGTCTGGTGGACTGCAGTCCATGGGGTTGCTAAGAGTTGGACACAACTGAGCGACTTCACTTTCACTTTCATGCATTGGAGAAGGAAATGGCAACCCACTCCAGTGTGCTTGCCTGGAGAATCCAAGGGACGGGGGAGCCTGGTGGGCTGCTGTCTCTGGGGTCGCACAGAGTTGGACACGACTGAAGCGACTTAGCAGCAGCATCAGCAGCAAAGGAAGTCTGACAGAGGACCAGATGGTTGGATGGCATCACCGACTCTATGGACATGAGTTTGAGTAAGCTCCAGGAGTTGGTGATGGACAGGGAGGCCTGGTGTGCTGCATTCCATGGGGTCCTAAAGAGTCGGACATGACTGAGCAACTGAACTGAACTGAAAGGAAGTCTAAGTTTTAGGTTTTACCAGAGGGTTCTCCCATGAATCACTTGTTTTGTAGGCTAAGCATCTTATGAACTGATAATTGGGCTTTCTAGATTAGCTTTCAGGAGAAGGCAATGGCACCCCACTCCAGTACTCTTGCCTGGCAAATTCCATGGACAGAGGAGCCTGGTAGGCTGCAGTCCATGGGGTCAGTAAGTCAGACTTGACTGAGCAACTTCACTTTCACTTTTCACTTTCATGCATTGGAGAAGGAAATGGCAGCCCACTCCAGTGTTCTTGCCTGGAGAAACCCAGGGATGGGGAAGCCTGGTGGACTGCCGTCTCTGGGGTTGCACAGAGTCAGACAGGACTGAAGTGACTTAGCAGCAGCAGCAGATTAGCTTTCAGGTAGAAGTGATAGACTAGGGTCAATATTCTATGATCATTTATAGAGTCAGGGGCTGAGGTGCCTAGAGAAATAGAAATTATAGTTAGCAGAGAAATTCTCTTTGCTCCTGATAGTAGAACAGCAGTACTGAACTTTTAAAACTTGGCTTAAGTTTGAGCTTTGAAACACTCGCAAACGGTATTATTCCTTTCAAAAGATATATGAGCCCAGAAAACAACAAAACAGGCTCTCTTATACCAACATCAAAAGCAAACATTACCCAACTAGCTTCTGCTGCTGCTAAGTTGCTTCAGTCGTGTCCAGCTCTGTGCGACCCCATAGACAGCAGCCCACCAGGCTCGCCCATCCCTGGGATCCTCCAGGCAAGAACACTGGAGTGGGTTGCCATTTTCTTCTCCAACGCATGAAAGTGAAAAGTAAAAGTGAAGTCGCTCAGTCGTGTCTGACCCTTAGCGACTCCATGGACTGCAGCCCACCAGGCTCCTCTGTCCATGGGATTTGCCAGGCAAGAGTACTGGAGTGGGGTACCATCGCCTTCTCCAAACTAGCTTCAGATACTATTAAAAAGAAAGAGCAGTACAGAACTTTACCCATCCACCCTCTCACAGTCCACACATTATGTAAATGCCACTCTTTTCTTTTAGTATTAATACTGTTATCACTATGGTTCAGGGCCTTCAGACCACAACTCTACCTCTTGGGTTTGATATATGTCATTCTTGTATCTGTGTATGTTTTTAACCATGTGTGCATATACCCATAAGCAACAAATATTTGTGTGTTTTAAAATTTTATCTGAATGATGTTGATATATGTAAATCTAGTTAGTTCATTTTAATTGATAAGTGGAATTCTATTATATGACTGAAGCATAGTTTATTTACCCACGTACCTCCTGTGGGACAGTTTGGTGGTTTCCACTTGTGAGAGCTTGTACTTTGCACATGGTGTATGAGCGAGACTGTCTATAGAGGTGGGATTCTTGGACTATGGATGTGTAAGAAAGCACATCTTCAACTTTATTAGGTATTGATCAATTGTTCTCCAAAATAGATTCGTCACAGTTTGCTCCTGTGGATTGGGAGCATGGTAGCATTCAAAAACCAACTTAAGTATTTTGACGAATGGATAAAATGAGTCGAGGAAACATGCATTTAACAAAATTTGAACTGAAACATTACAAATCTTGCATCTTTGACTTCCAGATAGCCTCTTCACTTATCATCTCATGCAGTCTATGGATTTCCATGTATTTTTACACCATAGCTTCAATTTTGCTGGATCCAAAATCTCAGGCTCCAATTGCTATGACTAGGGAATATGTTTTTCATTTAAGTGCTCAGATGCTAAATACCTCTCACACTTTAGTAAATTCCTGAAGTGTTTTACTTCAAAGAGAGAAATGCGTCATCTTATTAAAACAAATCTGAAATGTAGAAAGGGTTTAACCTTTTCACAGAAAAACTGGAGGAAAGGGGATATTACAGAGCACAGCTAGATGGAAAACATTTCAGAGACGGGCAGATATAGTGTCTACTTTTAAGGAATTTATAATCCAGTTGTGGGTGAAAGACTTCAACAAAAAATGATTAAGCAATAGTTTCATAGCAATGTATCAGCAAGCACATGAAGGACGTTTTCTATATTTTATGATGGAGGAAATAAGGAATAGCTTGGAAGGATCTGATAGCAAATTAATAGCCATTGAAGGAAACTCACATAGCTTGATATGCCATTTATTATCTAACCTCAGTTGATTAATAGGTCCTGGTGATATTGAAAGGTTCTAAATCTGACATTCTTGAAGAAAGGAAATGGAACTTTGCTGGTGTTGACTACATTTCAGCGTGATTCTTGCCTTAGTTTTTACTAAGTGGAAGCGATGGGCTGGCCATGGCCAGAATTTTAAACTCACCTTCCAACTCTGGGAGTTGGAAGTTCACCTGCCTATGAACTTTGCCAGGCCATCTGAGTCCATCTCTAGAACCAGGTGGTAAACTTAAAGAGTATCCTGCTGTATCTGCTAAGTCACATTTTCCAGAGGAACTTGGCTGATGGGGCCAAGGAATGAAGGGATGCCAAGCTGGCTGCCGCACCAAGATGTTTGGTCTTTGGTGGTCCCTGTGCTTGGGGAATCTGGGGGAGTCAGAATGTGGCACCAAGATGTCACAGACTATCTTCCAGAAGGAGAATACATGTTCCCTTCTTCAAGTTAACATTTCAGGGTGATCAGTGATGAGTTTCATATCACGTTCTGCTTTCCAGAATTTTCTTTTTGCACCATCACACAGCTTCTCTCATTGAATCTTTCCATTGTTTTTCCGACTACCCTTATGACAGGGTTTTGAATGTCAGCACTACTGACATTTGGGGCCAGATAACTTTTTTGTAGTGGGGGCTGTCCTGTGCACAGTAGGATGTTTAGCACTATTCTTGGTCTTCACCTACTAGATGCTGGTGGCACCAACCTCTCTTGCTCTATCCCACAGCCATGACAATCAAAAATGTCTCCCGTCATTACCAAATGTCCCTGGGGGACAAAACTGCCTCCTGCTGAGAACCACGGACTTAGAGTAACATCTAACTCCTTTGCATGGCCACCAAAACCTTGGTTCCTCTTTGATGTCTCTTCTAGCTGTCTCTCCTGGCTCTGTTCTCTGAAACAAGCTCATTCCCTCCTAAGGTGCCACTCGGGGCCAACAGCTCAGCCCACAAGGTGCTCTGCTCAGATCTTCACATGAATGGCTGACTCCTTCTTATCCTTTAGGTCTGAGTCATAGGACTTCCTGAAGGAGCCTTAGTCACTCTCTCACTATTATTAATATAAAATGAAAGTGAAAGTCACTCAATCGTGTCTGAATCTGTTTTATTTCCTTCATCATACTTCTTATCCTTACTGGAATGATCTATATATTCCTTTGCTTTTTTGTTGATTATTTGTCTCCTACTAGACTGAGCTTCTAGGAATAGAAATCATGTCTATCTTGCTTATGATTATACCCTGGAGTCTAACACCTAGTTGGCACTTAGTAAATTTTATTTGAATGGAATTATGAGAAAATATTGGTTAAAGAAGTAGACCAGATGACTGCTTCCATACTAGGTGGAGGCTCCACTGAGGATGAGGATGAGAATAGGTTGAGTGGGGCAGACTTGCCTGAATGACTTTCAGGAAGTGACTTTAAGCTTTACAAACCTCTAGATTCTAGCAGACCTTCTTTTTTTTTTTTCCTTCATTATATCAGTTTTTGTGGTCGTGCCAACAGCTCCATAACAGATTGTTGTCTTGCTGAAGGTCAGAGGTCATGCACAAGGCCTAACTCCACTGGTGAAAGACTGGCATGGGGGGTGGGTTCCAATTCCTTCCTAAGCTTGCTTCTCACATGGATCCTTTTCTGCAGATAATTCCCTAAATGAGCTGGAGCTTACAATGCAAAGACCAATGGGGTCATTGTAGTCGGCTTTGAACTCTTAGCAGGGCCAACCCAGTCAGCGTTTGGAGGCTGTGGAGCAGGCTCGCCATGTCAGATGGAGAATGCTCATCGGTTTCAGGCCAAGGTGTGCAAGTGGGGCAGGGAGAGTCACATTAATAAAAGCAGTGAAAATGAAACTTCAGCGTGGGGCGGTGAAAGAGCTCAATTTTATTTTGTTTTCACACATTAGGTTCTGCTTATAGCAGACAAGTACCAGTGAAAATGTTCTGAAAAGAGGCTTTGTGTAGGAGCTGGATGTGGCTCCATCAGATTTGTCATTTCAGGAATGTCGCCAGATGTATTGACTTACTAGCAATTGCTTTGGTGCCATCTGGCCTCACGGAGGCCGTGCTTAGCTTGGAAAAAGCTGAACAGAAGAAATGAAATTTGTTCATCATGCCATTACCCTTGCTGCTTATTTAAAGAAGGGAAAAAAATGTAACTTCTTGGCAGGGGGGATGCCGTTTGAAAATAAAATATAAGGTTTTTTGGGAGCAAAAGTTCCAGAATTCCAAAGTCAGCCGTGATGTTTACATAGAGACTTGAAAGTTGGCCCCTCTTGCTGTCATATTGTATATATATGTGTGTGTGTGTGCGTGTATTTTGTTCAATGTAAAGCTTCTTTGAGACTCTACTGTTCTGTATGTAAAAAAGTTAACCCCTTAGATCCTGGTTGCTTGAGCTACCTTGTAATGCTTCTTGGAATGTCACTAAATAACTAACCCTTTGGCTTTTACCCCATGACAGGGATTTCTGCTTTAGCCCAGCTTATAATAAATAGCTGGGATGGTTGTCTCCTAGTACAAACTGTTTTGCTCCATCAAGGGAAATCTGCTCTAGGAAAATCAGATTTTAATTGCCTTCCATACCCTTGCTCACAATCCTTCTCCCTTTTAGAGTTGTGGTTTCGTTTCTAACTTTAATCAATTTACTCAATCTGGGGGTGACGAGCTGTATAAGTATTTCAGATGTCGGAATTTGTATGTTTTTTTTCAGGGTAAGTGGAAAACACACTGTTGGGTATTCAAAACCAGCTACATAATCTGCAGGGTCCAGTGTGAAATGATAACATGGAACTCTGTTTAAAAAGTATGAAGACTTTCAAGAGGGTGACAGAAGAACCTTTAACCAAGTGGGGGCTTCTGAGCTCGATGTCCTGTAGAGATCACATGTCTGTGAGGCCACCCTTTGTATATTTTCACTTTACACCTGTATGAAGAAGTTTCCAGGATCCATTCTCACCCCACAGCCTCGCCATCTGCTCCAACCATCCTATTGGCTTGCTTAGCCTTCAAAACTCAGCTCAGCTGCCTCTTTGAGTCTGTCTGTCTCCACACTAACCCCATATTCCCCTTTTGTATTGTACATATCATTTTCAGGTTCTATTCAGTTGACATAAGAAACATTTATTGAGTACTACTGTGTGCTAAGCACTTGGGATACAGTTGACTTCTTTTTCATGAATTTATTACCTCACTCCTTCATTTTTTTTCCTTTTACTTCTCTCTTGCCTGCCCACTATCTTCACATTCAGACTAAGGCAGAGCTACTTGCCCAAGGAGGAGAGAGCCTGAGGGCAGGCTGAACCAAAATTACAAGTAAATATCAGAGAAAAGAAAGGCAACCCTCAGCATGCTGATGTGATTTTGTGTGGGCTGTTAACTAAGTAGGAAAATAGTCCCTTGAAGGAAATTACAGTATGTTTTCCATGGAATTTCGGATTTGTTAGTTTCTTTTAACATTTTTTGGCTCCGTTGAGCCTTTGTTGTGGCATGCGGGCTTCTCTACTTGTGGTGCCAGCTCAGTAGCTGTGGCGCATGGATTTAATTGCCTCACAGCGTGTGGGATCTTAGTTTCCCGACCAGGGGTTGAACCCAAATCTCCTGCATTGGAAGGTGGATTCTTAACCACCGGACCGCCAGGAAAGCCCCTGCTAGTTTAATTCTTAAAAACAACCATTATTATCCCCATATTATAAATGAGGAAACTGAGTCTCAGAGAAGTAATTTGCTCTTGGTCATATAACTACTAAAAGGTAGCTAAGATCTGAGTCCATGTCAGATTGACTCCAAAAGTGCTCTGGCATTTGATCTGAATCCTATGATCTGTGTGCTTATGTGAAAAGGGTGGAGGGGAGGAGGCCGTTCCAGGTGCAAGGACAGACTAGGGGAAGCACCTGGGCAGTCAAGTACAGGAAATGTTTCCTGCTTCACATTTTATCCCACGTTTTCTTATATGTATTATTTCCTGTGGGCTTCCCAGGTAGCTCAGTGGCAAAGAATTTGCCTGCCAATTCAAGAGACAGAGGTTTGATCCCTGGGTCAGGAAGATCCTCTGAAGAAGGAAACGGCAACCCATGCCAATATTCTTGCCTGGGAAATCCCATGGACAGAGGAGCCTGGTGGGCTGCAGCCCATGGGGTCACAAAAGAGTTGGATGTGACTGAATGACTAAACAATAACCCAGTTATCTCCTGTACTTCATATACCATTTCTTTGAACTATGTAGGGAAGGTATAGTTTATTGTCTTAACCTGCAGTGTGAGTTCATGGCTCAGTTTATTTGAAAGACTTCCAGTGTCAACTATTCTGCGTTGCCTCCCCAGGCTCACTCATATTTGTCAAAATATCTCTGCTTTTAGTTGAGGAAATAAAGTTATCCCAGGTACATAGGGAAATCCCATAACTGATGTCATAAAAAATTGTGGACCAATGCTATAAGACAGAAAGAGCCTAGGCCTAGGAGATAAGACCTGGATTTGATTCCCACCTTTGGTGACTCCTGAGGGTGTGACTTTAGGTAAGATGTTTGGTTTCTTTGCCTCATTTTCCCCTCCCTGTAAAATGGACTCTATGGTCTTTCCATCTAGCTCTGACATTCTAACCTTCTAAGGATTACGTTGAACCAGTCTGAAACATGAGAAGATAAACACTTTATCAAGTCTTTGGCATTCTGGATACTGCAGGAGAATAGGGTAAATGATTTGTGGTAGATAATGGAGTGGTTTTCCTTCCTCAATAGTTTATTTATAAAACTATCCCTCTGTCTGACTTGAGCCACAGATGTCTTCTAAACCTAAACAGAAACCAAGAGCCATCAATCTGACAGAAGAGCCAAACTTTTAAAATTTACTATGGTGCCGTGCGTGTGTGCTAAGTCACTTCAGTCATGTCTGACTATGCGACACTATGGACTGTAGCCTGCCAGGCTCTTCGGTCCATGAGATTTCCCAGGCAAGAATACTGGAGTAGGTTTGCCATGCCCTCCTCCAGGGGATCTTCCCGACCCAGGGATCAAAGCTTCATCTCTTACATCTCCTGCATTGGCAAGTGGGTTCTTTACCACTAGCACCACCTGGGAAGCCCTACTATGGTACATAGGGTGGGGGGAAACACAGGATATGTCAATGGAAGCAAGCGGGAGACAAATTTCAACTCAGAGGATGAGATGCCTCTCAGGGAGCAGTCACCCACACTATGAAACCCACTGCTATTCAGTAGAAGTCGACGCCCACTCAGTGTGGCCTGTGCATATATGCAGGTGAATGAACGTGTGTGTGTGTGTGTGTGTGTGTGTACACACGCACTTGGGTGTGCGCACATGCTTTAAGCATCAGATAAAGAGCTATCTAAGGACTTAAGAAGGTTTGGGAATTGTTTTTAGAGCCTTGAGAAAGCCCTAGAGACAGAAAGATCCCCACTCCCATCCCCGGCCCTCAGTAGGATTTCCACATGTCTAAAGGCTCCCAAATATTACAAACTCTGATAAACAAAGAGCCTTCAGTAAGCCCTCCACAATATAAACACCAAAAATAAAGACAAGTGTGAAAAAAGTCCAATGCCCGCAGGTTCCAGATGGACTGAAAAACGCCATTCTGTCCAATGGTTCTGGGTGGATGCTCCTTGCTCTCCTGCTGTGTGCTGTGGCCCAGCTTCTGCTCTCAGTTCCACGGTGGGAACAGTTGGGGAGGGGAGGATAGAGGTCTGGTCTCCTTGAATCTTCTCCAGCCCTGCATCTTCTCGACTCTGTGGTTTCTGTCTCTTGTTTCTCTGTCCCCATGTTGGGTAGGTCATTCCACTGGGAAGAGATTCAGGCTCCTGGCTGCGAGGGAGGGCCAGACTTGCCTGAATCCCCAGCACAGATCCTCCCAGTGAAGCCAGGACATGGCACCCTGGATCGTAGGAAAAAACATGATGGCCTGGGAAAGCTGGGCCTGGTATTTCAGGTCCAATAAAACAGAAAATCCTCTTTATGTGTTTACACTCTGAGTAATTACATTTCAGGTGCCTCTGCTGGAGTGCTGGTGGTTAGGGAAAAAAAGAAAGCCCTCATTTGGTGCCAGAGGTCAGATGACTCTCACTGGCTGGCATGTGAAATTCAGTCACATGGAAATGGCCAGCGCGATGGGAAATGATCACCCTGAAGGTCTCGGGTAGAGTTTAATCTCAGTGAGTGGGAGAGCTCAGGCTTGGGGGCTGTCTACGACCTGGACTTCTGAGGGTCAACCAGGAAGACTGGAGAATATTCATTCTCCCTGGAAAATTGTTTTATGATTGTCGAATCTCTTTCCTGATGGCTGAGTGTAATGAACATAATGAAATTAAAAAAAAATATTCTTTAACCTCATGGACTTCAGCTCCTGTTGTGTAAATGTGGACAGTATAGGACATAAACTAGAAAGACCTGGAAGTTGCCTTTTTAAAAAAAATATTTTATTTATTTGGCTGTGCCCAGCTTTACTTGCGGAGAAGGCAATGGCAACCCACTCCAGTACTCTTGCCTGGAGAATCCCAGGGATGGGGGAGCCTGGTGGGCTGCAAGTCCATGGGGTTGTGAAGAGTTGGACAAGACTGGGTGACTTCACTTTCATTTTTCACTTTCATGCATTGGAGAAGGAAATGGCAACCCACTCCAGTGTTCTTGCCTGGAGAATCCCAGAGACGGGGGAGCCTGGTGGGCTGCCATCTATGGGGTTGCACAGAGTCGGACACAACTGAAGCGACCTAGCAGCAGCAGCAGCAGCAGCTTTACTTGTGGCATGTGGGATCTAGTTCTCTGACCAGGGATCCAACCCTGGGCCCCCTGTGTTGTGATTGTGTAGTCTTAACTGCTTGGACCATCAGGGAAGTCCCAGAAGTTGCTTTATTTATTATTTGTTTTTTACTAAAACCTCACTACCCCTCTCAAAGTGGAGTGTTAGTCGCTCAGTCATGTCCGACTCTTTTTGACCCCATGGACTGTACACCGCCATGTCCCTCTATCCAGGGAATTCTCCAGGCATGAATACTGGAGTGGGTTGCCATTTCCTACTCCAAGGACATCTTCCTGACTCAGGGATCGAACCTGGGTCTCCTGCATTGCAGGCAGATTCTTTAACATCTGAGCCACCGGGGAAGCCCCACTAACCCCTCTAGCATGAAGCTAAGCGGTCAGTCTCTGGATAAGCAGCTTTGAACCCTGGCTTTTCCATTTGCTAACGTGAATCTTTGGAAAGTTATTTGCAACTTCTGTAAGCTTCAGGTTTCTCGTTTGTAAAATGGCTGTAGTAATCCTGCCAGCCTCATAAGGTGACAGTGGGATCAAACTCATGCGTGCCATTGTCTGGGCTGTATCTGGCTTTGGGCACGGGCTAAGTACTCGAAAATGTTCATGTTTTTATCATCAACCTGGTGCTGTTTGCCACACTCAACCCAGGAAGTTTTGTAAGGGGAGAATTTGTGTTGGTCAGGTTTAGGGCCTTCTTCAAGCCCTCTTAACGCTGCCCCTCCAGACTCACGAGGTCTAGAGAAGAGCTCTAGGGATGGTACTTACGCCTTCAGATAAGTCTCCAGTGTGTAAATCTGGGCTTCCGTGAAGCACCTAAAACTTGAGGACATCACATGACTATCTGAATCTCTTGGGTTTGCAAATGGAGCTTTGATTTCACAAGAAGGCTTTCTGGAACTTCCTGCTCCTGGTCCGGGCAGCACCGTGAGAATAGCCTTCCCTGTGTATTTTGGCAGGGGATGGCCGGAACACGGAAGCAGGGTGATGTGCAGAACTCAAGAATAATACAAAAAGAGTGAAGTGATACTTTCTGAATCTCGAAATTTCTTGTTTGGGTTCATTTCAAATTTGAGCCCAGAATCATGAAGCTGGTTCTCCTGCACATCGGGAGGGCTGGGCTCCTTAGTTTCTGGGGAGTTATGCAACCCTCTCTCTCACCTGTTAATCCTACTCTTCCACACAATGGTGACTCAAGGCGCTCTCTCCTCCTCTCTCATTTTTCCCAAGTAAAAGCTCTGTATTTCCTGGTCCTTTTAGGCTTTCCAGTGAGTGGTTTCAAGGTGACCTGTGTAGAACACAGTTGTGAAGTTGGTCTTAGAAACTGAGTCCCTATTTTATAATTTTCCTTCCCAGAGCACTCACTCAACGAGCTAGCGTGAACCAGGGACGGCACTGACCTTTAAATCAGTTGATTTGCGATCCAGCGAGTTATTAATTTTTTAATAAGGAAATCTGTTAGGCGAAACTAACTCTATTTCTTTTGGAGTGGAGCAAAGAACTATTAATACTTTGTTCTTTGATTCCTACTTGGAATGTTCCAGCATTATTCCTGATACAATGCCACCTTCCAACTCTCCTAATCAAGTTTATTTGAAAGAAATATCTATGGGAAATCTAAAGATGTCATGTTTTATCATGTGGGCCTTATCAAAGTTGGGCTGATGAGACAATTAAGAAATACTTGCTGGGGTCTGAAAACAGGCTTTCACTGGTACGTATTCTGTTCAAATATAAACTGGAACAACGATAAAGTGGAATCTAAATTAGATTTTCACTCCTGGTGGATAGCACTTTCAAAGGCTTTCCTGATAGAGTTTGAGTCATATGCTTTCAGATATTGATTTATCACTCTTAATGAGTGTTTCCATTTTCAAAGCATTGGAACATTGGCTACTTCCTTTGGTGAGAAGAAAAGACTGTACTCTTTAACATGTATGCACTACAGATGTCTTGAGCACCTACTGTGTCTTATGAGGAGTATGTACTCTGTTTTCCCCATCCAGAATGTTCTCCTTTAACTACTTAGATTCTTAAAGTCTACATGCATTTCTTCCTGTCTCTTGAGGTCCGAGTATAAACATCACTTTCTCTAAGGAAGCATCGCATTCTTTTCTGCTTGTTTCTTTGAGATAGTTTCCACCTCAGGCTCTAGCATGTACAGGGTTCTTAGTTGGTCAGGCATTCCTGAGAACAGGGGACTTTTTCAGAGCAGGAAATTTATCTCTTTTCTCCTTCTTCTTTGTCTTTGCTTTGGACTTTTTCTGTGTTCAGAAAATGTTTGTTTAATGAATGCTGAGTGACCTTTGAAATAGGTGTTGAACGAATGGATTTTCACCTCTTCAAAGATTGGGTGATCTTAACAACTAGGAAGATGAAGGCTCACATGGGCCCAGGGGCTTTGGCTGTTTCTGGGGAGTGGGCTTTGTCCACAGACCTCAGGGGTCTGGTGCATGCACGCGTGCATGCTAAGTTGCTTCAGTCATGTCTGACTCTGTGTGATGCTATGGACTGTAGCCCACCTGGCTCCTCTGTCCATGGGATTATCCAGGCAAGAATAATGGAGTCAGTTGCCATTTCTTTCTCCAGGGGATCTTCCGGACCCAGGGATAAAACCCAGGTCTCCTGCATTGCCCAGATTCTTTACCGTCTGAGCCACTTGAAGCCTGCCTCTGGTCCGTTGGAGGTGCAGCAAATGAACCACCATGTGACAGACACGTGTATCGCTTGCCTCTTGGCCATGGCAAAGGCTGGTCTGCCTGCTGCAACTCTTGGTGTTGTTCAGTTTGGTTGAAAGAATTAGTGATTGAGTTATTTTCATGTTGGGTAGTCATACTGCAGACTGCCACAATCCAAAGCCCCCCTCCCCACCATGAAATGAACAAAAGCGTTTTGGTCCTAAAAGCAATTCCTACATTTGTTAAGCAGTTTCATGTCCAGTTAACAATGCTCAAGTTAATTTTTCATCTTTCTGTCTAAATTTTCCTGAATTCTTAGTAAATAGGATCAGAAGGAATGACATTTTACCATATTGCCAAATAACCAAGGAACAAAACCAATAGTCATGGGGTGAGGAGGAAAAAAAAATCATGATCTTAAACTAAAAAAAAAAAGGAAGAAAATCTCTAGATTAAAAAAATTTTTTTAACTTAATATTTTAATTTGACATTTTTCTCCATTTACACTATATTCAAGAAAAAAAAAATGCAGAATGAAGGAATGCATAGCCTCCTCAAGGTGCTGTGTTGACCACCTCTGAGATCAAAGTCCCCCCTCTACCTCAATCCCCCAGACCTGCTTTTCTAAGTCCACCAGGAAGTTCCTCAGATACCCTACCTGATGATCGTCTGGGCATGAGACTCTCCAGTTACCCGGGTGACAGGTTGATTCAAGCCTCACCCAGATGCCCTCTGTGGTCAATGGTGGCCTTGATGGTGGGCTTTTAGAGAAGGAGCAAGCGGTCCTTTTACTCCTTCCAGCAGCCATATTGACGCACAGGCTCCAGGACAGAGCCACCTCCTCTGGTGGGGTCTGTGGGAGCTCCAGAGGCGGTCAAGGGCATCTGGCAAAGTGGTCAAGTCCCTCGGGACTTTCCTGGGCTGGCCAGAGGAGGGCCCAGGCACCTCTCCTGTCTGCTGAGGTTAGCCCTGTATCCTCAGCACTTTCAGGATTGGTGGATAGTGGTCCAGGGTTTCAGCACACAGACCTCAGCCTGGAGGCTGCTTTGAGGCAGCACCATAGCTGAAGGAGCTTTGCCTTCATCTGCAAAGCAGAGTGAAATCTCTGGAAATCTCAGATAATACTGTACAAACCTAACTGTAAATATCTTTGTTATATATGTGTATATAGTATACATGCTGTTATTGTTGTTTAGTTGCTAAGTCATATCTGACTCTTTTGTGACCCCATGGACTGTAGCCCTCCAGGCACCTCTGTCTGTGGGATTCTCCAGGCAAGAATACTGCAGTGGGTTGCCATTTCCTTCTCCAGGGAATCTTCCTAACCTGGGGATTGAACCTGTGTCTCCTGCTTGGCAGGAGGATTCTTTTTTTTCCCCATTTTTTAACCACTGAGCCACGGGGAAACCCCATTTAGTGTATAGAGTACATCTACATGGCTTCTGTGTAAGGTTTCATTTAAAGAAACAATTCTTTGCTTCCAGCAAAAATTCAAGATCACTGCTATATTTAAAGGCACATTTTCTTTTATTCATCCATCTATGCATTCATCTATCTATCTATGCATCCATCCATCCATCGAACAAACACCTATAGCACCTCTTAGATGCTAGGCTTGATTCTAGGAGAGTCATAAATATAAACTCATTTAATCTTCACAACCATCCTAAGTGGTAGGTACTATCATTGTTTCTGTTTTGTAAATGAGGAAACTGAGGTCCAGAGCACTTCGGGTGCTCAAGCCCAAGGCTGTCTGGCTGGGTCTGCCCTCTCACCCCCTGAACTTTGCAGCCCTTCCCCAGGACAGATCCTCTGGGCTACTCTCCCTCCACAGGATTGGAGCCCTGGGATAAATGGCCCCACTCTTCCTGTCTGCTGTCAGGGTTGGTTCCACTCCATCATCTCCAAGGTCCCATTCAGTATAAATGTCTGAGTCTCTGAAGTCAGGGCTTGCCAGGTAGCACAGTGGTAAAGAATCTGCCTTCAAAGGCAGGAGACACAGGAAATGCAGATTCGATCCCTGGGTGGGGAAGATCCCCTGGAGGAGGAAATGGCACCCCACTCCAGTGTTCTTGCCTAGAGAATCCCATGGACAGAGGAGCCTGGCAGGCTACAGTCCATAGGGTTGCAAAGAGTCAGACATGACAGAGCCATGCACACATGCCACCTTCCCAAACCTGAAGTCAGAGGACTGGTCACTTAACATACACAGTCCATTTGATTCTGTGGAAGCCAGCAAGAAGGTCCCAGGGGCAGGGATTCTAAGACCCACAGCAGATGTGGGTCCCAGGCTTCAGGCTGGACTCTAGACAGCACTGACAAAGGCCAAGCAGCTATTAGATGATAATGAACGTGGGCCACTGTGGACCATTAGCAACTTGAACCAGATGTAACTCAGCTCTAAAAAACAGAAGGTCTGCATTCCATTGCCCATCAGCTGGGAAGGGAGAGGCAGCAACAGTTATACTTTATCTCACTGCAACTTAAAACCAGCTATGCTTCCATTGAACTGACATTGAGCAACCCTTAGAAATCAGAAGTGATTTACTAACTGCTAAGTAGTCAGTTGTGGTCATAAGTTGCCTAAGATTTTATTAAATTTTTAAAAAGATTTTATGAACATAATGAAGTAGAGAATTAGAGAATCAATAAAGGTGTGGACTCTATTTTTCCTATAGAAAGGATCAGTTATATTGTTATAGTAAGCTGCCATATGGGGGGGGGGGAGAAGAATATCCTTTTAAGAGAGCAAAAATGTTTTAAGTGACTATATCTTTAAAGGCTCTAGTGAAAAGCGATCGCTTAAAATGACTCCTATGCATTAACCCAAGTTTCTCTGATGCTGCTGCAGTATGAAGCTATACAAAGCATGGCTTTTAATGTAGGAAAAAAGCAGTGCCATTTTCTGTGTGACTCCCTGAACGTTCACAAACTCCAGTGTGATTTAGGAAAGAGGGTCGCAGGGAGAGATGGAAGGAAATTTGAGGAAAAGAGAAAGTTGTTTCCTCTTTAGGCTAAAATTTCCCTTGTGGCACTGGGGTGGGGCTGGGCCAGGCCTGCCTCCACACACATCTCTGCGCCTCTCAAATGGCTTTGGAGATCTTTTCAGCCCTGATCTGACTCAGGGAGGGAGACGTGGTGGGGTGCCCTGCTGAGCTGGCCTGCACAAACCAGGGACTGGAGATCTTGAGGATGGGGGTGGGTGGAAGCCGTCACCTTGTGAAGCAGGCTTCACAGGACTTGTGATCACATCCCCATTCATTCGGGAAGTGCTTCATGGTCACTCAAGTGCTGAGCCTCAGAGCTGGATATTGAGAGCAAACCACAAGCAGTTATCATAGAATGTGAGACATGCCACAGAGGGGTATGGTAACTGGAGGGCAGAGGCTGACTGGGATTTGGAGAGCCAGGAAATTGTTCACAGACAGGGCTGTGGGACATTTGAGCTGGATCTGAGGAGCAAGCAGTGGTTTGTGGGATATGGGGGTAGTTAGGAAAAGACATTCCATCTCCAAGCCTAAGCACTGAAGACTGATTTCTCACAGAGAAATGAGAGCAACAGTCCTTTGATCCTTCGGGCAGTTTGAGGTGTGGGGAACAGAGTTAGACTAAGGGAAGAGCTTCCTCACTTATCCTTGCCCCTTCTTATTCCCTCCCCCCATTTCCTTTGTTCCAAACGAATTTATTGGAGGGCTTCTCTGAGCCAAAGCTGGTCCCCCAAGTCCTCGTTTCCTGAGGGTAGGGCACCTGGCTCCACGGTGCCTGCCTCCTGCTATTCCATCTGTGGGCGATCCCTTCCCGCTCTGTAATGGTTGGTCTGTGTGACTAAGGGCATATGGCAGAAGCAGCAGTATGTCACTCCTGAGACTAGGCTATGAACAGAGCGGGTTCCATCACAGGCGTGTCCGCTCACCCCTGGGTCACTTGCTCTGGGGGAGCTAGCGGCCTTGTCACAAGGACACTTACACAGATGTTCACGAGGTGAGGAATGAAAGCTTCCAGCCAAAACCTTGTGAGGAACTGAAGCCTGCGGACAAGCACCGTAAGTGAGCTGGGAAGCAGAGTCCACCCATCCCTGATTGATCCTTCAGATGAGACCACAGCCCCAGCCAGCAGCCTGACTGAAGCCTCAGGGCCACCTAGTTTAGCTGTTCCTAGATTCCTGACCCAGAGAAACCTGGTCTAATAAATGCTTATTATTTTAATATGCAAAATTTGGGACTAATCTTTTATATGTTAATTTGTTGTTGCCATTCAGTTGCTAAGTTGTGTCTGCCTCTTCGTGACTGCACGGACTGTGGCTTGCCAGGCTCCTCTGTCCTCCACTGTCTCCTGGAGTTTGTTCAAGTTCAAGTCCATATGTGTGTGTGTGCTAAGTTGTTTCAGTCGTGTGTGACTCTGGGTGACCCTAGGGATGGTAGCCCGCCAGGCTCTTCTGTCCACGGGATTCTCTAGGCAAGAATACTGGAGTGGGTTGCCACACCCTCATCCAGGAGACCTTTCTGACCCAGGGATTGAACCTGGGTCTCTTATATCTTCTGCATTGGTAGGCAGATTCTTTACCTCTAGCACCACCTGGGAAGCCCTCATGTCCATACGGTAATAGATAACTAGTGTAAAAGCTACCTACCTTCTTTCATCTTCATTTACTTTCCTATTCCCACTGTCCAAAGTTGGCATTTCCTAATCAAGAATATGTCTGCTTGAAGTATTGGTCTCAGGTTTGGGCAGAGCTGCCTTGCATCAGGCCCCATGCTTAGGAAATCCAGTCATGTCTCTTTCCATGGGCTAAGCATCTTCAGGGCCAAGAGGACTGCAGTCTTCACTGCCTGACTTCCACATGGCAACTATCCAAGTACCTGGGACTCTCTGCTCAAAGCAAACCAAACCTGCTTCCGAGACCAGGAGGCGCCATCACACAACGCTTGATCACGCGAGGGTGAACTCTGCTGCTGGAAATAAACCTGAGTTTGTGGGTATCAAAGGGATGACTATTCTTGAGGATGTAGGTAGATCTTGGATGTGTGGGCTAGGATGTCCACACAGGTGTTCATAGGAACCTCATGGTGTGCAATGGTGAGGGATTAAGAAGATAAGAAGACCAGGCTCCAGGTCTAGGTTTGGTTCTTCTTCAGTGTTCTCACAAGATACTCTAAGGATTCTACATCTGAACCCAGCCTTTCAAGTATGAACTTGCCCTTTCTAGTCATTAAAGTAAAAGTTGCTCAGTCGTGTCCGACACTTTGCGACCCCATGGACTATACAGTCCATGGAATTCTCCAGGCCAGAATACTGGAGTGGGTAGCCTTTCCCTTCTCCAGGGGATCTTCCCAACCTGGAGGTCGAACCCAGGCCTCCCGCATTGCAGGCAGATTCTTTACTGGCTGAGCCACAAGGGAAGCCCCAAAATACTGGAGTGGGTAGCCTATCCTTTCTCCAGCAGATCTTCCTGACCCAGGAATCGAACCAGGGTCTCCTGCACTGCAGGTGGATTCTTTACCAACTGAGCTATCAGGGAAGACATATTCATAATTAGGAAGACATATTTGTTGAGGTAGGAGGACAGAATGGATTTTAGTTAACAGTTCGTGATTTTAGTTAACAGTTTCTGATTATAATATATAACTTTCAAATATTTAAATTTATGGTATTTATTATTTTTTATGGGCCTTACAAATGTCAGAGTCAGTCATGGCCACTTGGTCTCAAAAAGGAATTTGTGGAAAATAGTTCTTTGGAACTAGAGTTGATCAACCTACAGACAAGAAACACTTGTCTACCTGTTAGAATCCAGGATAAATGGAAATAGATAAATCTTATCTATTTATCTAAATCTTCAGTTCTATCTATCTATTGTCCATCCATCCAACCATCCATTTACCCACCTGCCTATCTAAAAATTCCATTCTCTTCTAGAACATTTTTCCTAAGAAAATTGTCCACTCTATACGACACTTCTTATTTCCTTTGTGTCCACCTCACCTATTTCCTTTGGGTCATTCTTCTTGGTATTCTTTTTTAACAAATGGCTGGTAAGCTGTTATATACACACTAGTGAATTTGTGGGATTATTGGATTTCTGAACTCAGTATTTCTCCTGTTCCCAATTAGAAGAAAACTTCTGACTCCTCCACCATTTTTCATGCTGGAAAATGCTTCCTCCCTGACTTGCTCTTTTTTGTGTCCTATTACATAGAGCTTCTCCATTCTAATCCAGGAGCTGACACATTTTAGTGGTAGAAGAAGTGATGGGATCTAAATTTCTCTGCCTTTTGTTGACTCTGAAGCTCTTTGTCTCATTTATTTGTATGTGGGTATTCAAACCACTGGGGGAAAGATATAGAAAGAGAATCATTTTCTGTTCCAGCTGGAACTGGGACCTTAAACATAAACCACATTGAATTTGAAAATGGCCCTCTAGTTTTATCAAGCTCATAGGAATCTTATCACATTCTTGTGTTCTAATGAAATCCAAAAGAGACTGGCTGGCCATTAGTAAAATCAGTGACCATTAAACAATGCTCAGGTTACTCGACCGTATCTTTCCTTCCCTAAAGTATGCGATAGCACCATTTTAGTAAATATGATACAGGAAAGCAATTTTCAAGTTATTTCCTGATATTTAAAAGCATTTAATAATCTACAAGTCGAATATTTTGGAGTTACTTTCTCAGTCAGTATCTTTGAGTGCTCGCTCACACACACACAGGCACGCGTGCACACATATGTGCATTGATTTTTTTTTTCCTTAAACTGATTTTTATTCTGCAGTTGTCCCACATGCCTTCTGGCCATGGGTTTGTCTATGAGAAATGTTGGTTCCCGAAGCAGTTGCAGCATCAAACAGTCTGCAGAGACAGAGTGTTCCAAGTTATCAGTGTAACTCTAAAAGACACGTTTATTTAATCCTGACTCGTAGGACTCAGGCCATCAAGACCCTCCTTCTCCTTTGCCAGCAAAGTAATTGCTACCACATTTAACTCCATGAATGTGGTGCCATTTCCCTGCAATTGTGGTTAGCTAAGGAGAAATCCTGAGACACATAAACCCTGGTCTCTATGAGACATATACGTATGTCATTGAAATATGAGAGCTCGCCGTTACAGAGCTGTCCCAGGCTCCTTGGAATGGTTCTTAAAAGACTTTGGCAGTGCTGTGAGCTTTTCTTTTCTTGTTTTTTGAGGGTGGGGGTACAGATTAGGGATGGAGAGAAGCAAATGGGTGGGGGAAAGTACTTATTTATTTATTTTTTTTATCAGGATGCTGGCATTATTCAGTGGGAGCCATTTAGGCCCATTTTGGGGCAGGGGCCTTAGAATCTGACCACATTTGAAACAGTCACCCTGTAAATGTTTCAATTTGTTGATGGGCTTCCAAGGGGAACATCTCCAAAATATGGCGACTGATGACAATCACCGCATGGAGATCAAAGCTCCCGTCCTCTGTCTGTTGACACCTGAGCACATTATCAGAGGGCATATGGAACTGTCAGCAGATGTCAAGGAGTTATTTACCGGAGATCTAATAATGAAATATAGGGAGCTAGAAACATAATCATCCATAAAAACACACATCATTTGAAAACTGGCTTCTAACCTAATAGCTTCAGCCTGGCCGTGCCTGGCAGCCATGTTGGATTTGTAGCTACAATCAGGGCGTTGGTCTGTCTCTGTCTTCATACGCAGGTGCAGCGTCTCCTCTGGCAGATGCCAATAGAGAGCCATTTCCATACTTAATTCACTGTTCATTTGAGTTTCCAAAAGGATCATAAAATTCAGGAAGTAAACAGACACCAGGGAGAGCACTTCAGCTCCAACATACACATGTGTGGGACATCACATCTGTGTGATCATATTTTTATTTTGGAAATTTGGAAAGCAAGCTAATTGTAACTGAGCCCTTCTGCAATGTCTCAGAGTTTTCCAGTCAACACGCATGAGTCCTTCAATGCCCAGCTAGGTGGGCAAAATCTGTCTTCCTTTTAAATGTGCAGGTTAGGAAATGGAAATAGTCTGGATAAAGGGTAAAGGGAGAGAGGAGGTTTGTGAAAAGAGCAAGTCATAGTGTCTGGGTCCAGGTGTGGGAAGCTCTCATTGATTCTTCCGTGCTATAAATATTTACTGAGTACCTTCTATGTGCCAGCCCCCGGGATGAACAAAACAGGATGACTCCTGCTTTTACAAACTTGCCCTTCTAGTGGAGGTGACAGGCTTCAGATAAACAATCACACAGACTTTTAATGCACACTATGATAACTGCTACTGTGCTGAAGGATAGGATGCTCTAAGGGAGTGAAAGTAGGGGACCTCATTTGGGGTTGTCAGGGTTTGGGGGGGTCACTGAGGGATGTCCTGTGGGCTTCCCTGGTGTCTCAGTCTATAAAGAGATTGCCTGCAATGCAGGAGACATTCCACTTCTGGGCTGGGAAGATCCCCTGGAGGAGGGCATGGAAACCCACTCCAGTATTCTTGCTGGAGAATCCCATGGACAGAGGAGACTGGTGGGCTACAGTCCATAGCCTTGCACAGACTCAGACAAAACTGAAGCGACTTAGCACACATGTACCTATGTTTGAGGGATGTCCCCTTCCCCAGGAAGTGGACATTTAAAGTGAGGATTGAAGCCACAGTTCTCCAGGGAAGAGAGGGGCAAAAACTTTCCAGGCTTGAGGAAAGGGTATGTGCTGAGGTCGAGTTACAGGAAAGAGCTTGATCTTTTGAAGGTCTTGGCTGGATCCAGAGGGAGAGATGCAGAGAGATGGTGGAGAAACAAGGAGCAGGAAGTGGGGCAAGGATAACAGGAGGTTGGTTGGAAGCAGTAAGCGTGTCTCAGGGAGAGGACTCCATTTCCCATCTTCACAAGGAATAGAATGGAACCTCCTTTCAGTTCCCGTGAAGCTTCTGATTCAACTTGGGGAAATAAAATATCCTTAAGGCAATGTAATAAAAATATCCCTCTCTGTACTGCATCCAAACAGGAATTCTAAACCTATTGCTGATATAAATCACTTCCCAGAGTGTGTGGGTGGGAAACTTCTGTCTTATTGTTTCAGTAATCCTGTGTCTACTAGTTACTGTACAGAAATAAATCCCCAGAAGAACAAGGCTCATGTTAGAGTTGATCCTCTGGGAAGATTTGCAACAGATCTATTCAGTTTTATTTTCATATACTTCCTCATGTCAACAAATCTCTGTCATTTCAATACATCTCTATCTGTATTCCTTTAGTTATTTTGAAATACACAGTTTTCAGGGGGAAAAAAAATTCAAGTCCTTGAGGTAAATGTTGTAATCAAACTTTTCAAACAGAAGTCTTCATTGAGACTATTATCAAAGAGACTCCAAATGAGAAACTAGAAATAAAATAGAACTTCATGTACATCTCTTCCACCTCTTCCGAGGTCTAGTGGGAGTTTGGCTAGGTCACCCCAGAAGAAATTCTGTGAAATTATGGCTGAAGCAGCAGTCTGAACCACAGTCTTGAGTTGTCTACTATGTGATGGGATTAAAAAACAATAACAACAACAACTATTTTTACTCTGCCAAACTTCTTTCCAAAATGGCTTTTAAGGTACACAGAATTGGCTGTAAAGAGCTCCTTGCCATTGGTCCAATGGGCAAGTATATAGTGAATGTTTACTACGTGTGTACTGAATCAGGTTTTCTAAGGGACTTACTCTCCCCAAGAAAAAAATTCCACCCCATCTTTACAGAGCTTACGCTCTAATGAAGACATAAAACACAAGTTCTTCCGCCTAAGAAGTACTGTTAGGAAAGCATCACATTGATAGTTACAATGGAAAAGTCAATTAGAATTCAAAGGACGTGGCCATACCTTGGGCAGGGGGATCTGGAAATGGAGGTGGGAGGAGGGGAAGAGGAGGCAGATGTAGATGTCAGGTGAGTACTCACAGGAAGACAAGGAGGAGGGGACAGACCGTAGCTGGGACAGAGGAATACAGAAGCTGTAGTGAAGGCTGATGCCTGGGGGGAACCTGGTCTTATTTCATGGGGATGATCTGAGCCTGTATTTTATTTGGAAAATGACCTTCTGAGATGAAGGGTTGACACCTGTACATATGATGAATGGTCTGTTGTGGGTGAGAAACCTGTAGATCACCAACAGATGATCTGGGTGTGGGAGAGAGGGAAAGATAGCTCAGGGACCACGTTCTTGTTGGTTTCACACACATCTATCAACTTGTCTCTTCTAACATCAGTCCAGTTCAGTTCAGTTGCTCAGTCATGTCCGACTCTTTGCGAACTCATGGACTTCAGCACTCCAGGCTTCCCTGTCCATCACCAACTCCTGGAGCCTACTCAAGCTCATGTCCATTGCATTGGTGATGCCATCCAACCATCTCATCCTCTGTTGTCCCCTTATCATCCCACCTTCAATCTTTCCAAGCATCATGGTCTTTTCCAATGAGTCAGTTCTTCATGTCAGGTGGCCAAAGTATTGGAGTTTCAGCTTCAACATCAGTTCTTCCAATGAATCTTCAGGACTGATTTCCTTCCAGATAGACTGGTTCGATCTCCTTGCTGTCCAAGGGACTGTCAAGAGTCTTCCCCAACACCACAGTTCAAAAGCATCAATTCTTTGGCACTCAGCCTTCTTCACAGTCCAACTCTCACATCCATACATGACGACTGGAAAAACCATAGCCTTGACTAGATGGACCTTTGTTGGCAAAGTAATGTCTCTGGTTTTTAATATGCTGTCTAGGTTGGTCATAGCTTTTCTTCCAAGGAACAAGCCCCTTTTAATTTCATGGCTGCAATCACCATCTGCAGTGATTTTGGAGCCCCCCCCAAATAAAGTCTGTCACTGTTTCCACTCTTTCCCTGTCTATTTGCCATGAAGTGTTGGGACCAGATGCCATGATCTTAGTTTTCTGAATGTTGAGCTTTATGCCTACTTTTTTACTCTCTTCTTTCACTTTCATCAAGAGGCTCTTTAGTTCTTCTTTCATAAGGGTGGTATCATCTGCATATCTGAGGTTATTGATATTTCTCCTGGCAATCTTGATTCCAGCTTGTGCTTTATCCAGCCCAGCATTTTGCATGATGTACTCTGCGTTTAAGTTAAATAAGCAGGGTGACAATATAAGCCTTGACATACTCCTTTCCCGATTTGGACTCAGCCTATTGTTCCATGTCCAGTTCTAACTGTTGCTTCTTGACCTGCATATAGATTTCTCAAGAGGCAGGTCAGGTGGTCTGGTATTCCCATTTCTTTAAGAATTTTCCATGGTTTATTGTGATTCACACAGTCAAAGGTTTTGGTGTAGTTAATAAAGCAAAAGTATATGTTTTCTGGAACTCTCTTGCTTTTTTGATGACTGAACTGATGTTGGCAATTTGATCTCTGGTACCTCTGCTTTTTCTAAATCCAGCTTGAACATCTGGAAGTTCACAGTTCACGTGTTGTTGAAGCCTGGCTTGGAGAATTTTGAGCGTTACTTTACTAGCGTGTGAGATGAGTACAATTGTGTGGTAGTTTGAACATTATTTGGCATTGCCTTTCTTTGAGATTGGAATGAAAACTGACCTTTTCAAGTCCTGTGGCCACTTCTGAGTTTCCCAGATTTGCTGGCATATTGAGTGCAGCACTTTCACAGCATCATCTTTCAGGATTTGAAATAGCTCAGCTGGAATTCCATCACCTCCACTAGCTTTGTTCGTAGTGATGCTTTCTAAGGCCCATTTGACTTCACATTCCAAGATGTCTGGCTCTAGGTGAGTGATCACATCATCATGGTTAGCTGGGTCATGAAGATCTTTTTTGTACTGTTCTTCTGTGTATTCTTGCCACCTCTTCTTAATATCTTCTGCTTATATTAGGTCCTTATCATTTCTGTCCTTTATTGTGCTCATATTTGCATGAAATTTCCCCTTGGTATCTCTAATTTTCTTGAAGAGATCGCTAGTCTTTCCTATTCTATTGTTTTCCTCTGTTTCTTTGCATTGATTGCTGAGGAAGGCTTTCTTATCTCTTCTTGCTATTCTTTGGTACTCTGCTTTCAAATGGGTATGTCTTTCCTTTTCTCCTTTGCCTTTCCCTTCTCTTCTTTTCTTAGTGATTTGCATGCAAGGCCTCTCAGATAACCATTTTGCTTATTTGCATTTCTTTTTCTTGGCGATGGTCTTGATCTCTGTTTCTTGTACAATGTTACAAACCTCTGTCCATAGTTCTTCTCTCAGATTTAATCCCTTGAATCTATTTGTCATTTCCACTGTATAATTGTAAGGGATTTGATCTAGGTGATACCTGAATGGTCTAGTGGTTTTTTGCTGTGTGGGGCCACCCAAGATGGACAGGTCATGGCAGAGAGTTTTGACAAAACGTGGTCCACTGGAGAAAGGAATGGCAAACCACCTCAGTATTCTTGCCTTGAGAGCCCCATGAATAGTATGAAAAGGAAAAAAGGTATGACACTGAAAGATGAACTCCCCAGGCTGGTAGGTGCCCAATATACTACTGGAGAAGAGTGGAGAAATAACTCCAGAAAGAATAAAGAGACGGAGCCAAAGCAAAAACAACACCCAGTTGTGGATGTGACGGGTGATGGAAGTAAAGTCTGATGCTGTAAAGGGCAATATTGCATAGGAACCTGGAATGTTAGATCCATGAATCAAGGAAAATTGGAAGTGGTCAAACAGGAGATGGCAAGAGTGAACATTGACATTTTAGAAATCAGTGAACTAAAATGGACTGGAATGGGTGAATTTAACTCAGATGACCATTATGTCTACTACTGTGGGCAAGAATCCCTTAGAAGAAATGGAGTAGCCCTCATAGTCAACAAAAGAGTCCAAAATGAAATACTTGGATGCAATCTCAAAAGTGACAGAATGATCTCTGTTTGTTTCCAAGGCAAACCATTCAATATCACAGTAATTCAAGTCTATGCCCTGACCAGTAATGCTGAAGAAGCTCAAGTTAAACAATTCTATGAAGACCTATAAGACCTTCTAGAACTTACACCCCCAAAAGATGTCCTTTTCATTATAGGGGACTGGAATGCAAAAGTAGAAAGTCAAGAGCTACCTGGAGTAACAGGCAAATTTGGCCTTGGAGTACAAAAAGAAGCAGGTCAAAGGCTAACAGAGGTTTGCCAAGAGAACACACTGATCATAGCAAACACCCCCTTCCAACAACACAAGAGAAGACTCTACACGTGGACATCACCAGATGGTCAATATCGAAATCAGATTGATTATATTCTTTGCAGCCAAAGACAGAGAAGCTCTATACAGTCAGCAAAAGTAAGACTGGGTGCTGACTGTGACTCAGATCATGAACTCCTTATTGCCAAATTCTTCTAACTTAAATTCATGCCTATGAAATATAGGAATGGGGAAATCCAAAAAACTATAAAGGACAGGAATAGTTCATAACCCTGCTGTTCTGAAATAACTTATGTTAACATAATATTTGAATGTATTTACTTACACATGCATGTGTGTGTTTGCCCATAGTTACACACATACATTTTGGAAAGAAAATGATTGTTCAGTTCAGTTTAGTTGCTCAGTCGTGTCCGACTCTTTGTGACCCCATGAATCACAGCGCACCAGGCCTCCCGGTCCATCACCAACTCCCTGAGTTCACCCAGACTCACGTCCATCGAGTCAGTGATGCCATCCAGCCATCTCATCCTCTGTCGTCCCCTTCTCCTCCTGCCCCCAATCCCTCCCAGCATCAGAGTCTTTTCCAACGAGTCAACTCTTCACATGAAGTGGGCAAAGTACTGGAGTTTCAGCTTTAGCATCATTCCTTCCAAAGAAATCCCAGGGCTGATCTCCTTCAGAATGGACTGGTTGGATCTCCTTGCAGTCCAAGGGACTGTCAAGAGTCTTCTCCAACGCCACAGTTTAAAAGCATGAATTCTTCGGTGCTCAGCCTTCTTCACAGTCCAACTCTCACATCCATACATGACCACAGGAAAAACCATAGCCTTGACTAGATGAACCTTTGTTGGCAAAGTAATGTCTCTGCTTTTGAATATGCTATCTAGGTTGGTCATAACTTTCCTTCCAAGGAGTAAGCATCTTTTAATTTCATGGCTGCAGTCACCATCTGCAGTGATTTTGGAGCCCAGAAAAATAAAGTCTGACACTGTTTCCACTGTTTGCCCATCTATTTCCCATGAAGTGATGGGACCAGATGCCATGATCTTCATTTTCTGAATGTTGAGCTTTAAGCCAACTTTTTCGCTCTCCACTTTCCCTTTCATCAAGAGGCTTTTGAGTTCCTCTTCACTTTCTGCCATAAGGGTGGTGTCATCTGCATATCTGAGGTTATTGATATTTCTCCCAGCAATCTTGATTCCAGCTTGTGCTTCTTCCAGTCTAGTGTTTCTCATGATGTACTCTGCCTGTAAGTTAAATAAGCAGGGTCACAATATACAGCCTTGACGTACTCCTTTTCCTATTTGGAACCAGTCTGTTGTTCCATGTCCAGTTCTAACTGTTGCTTCCTGATGAACTAGAAAAAAATATTTTGTTTAAATTTTTAATTTAATTATATATTGTGAGTGTTGCTTTATAACCCAAAATGGTCTCTGAGAATGTTTTCTTAATGGCTGTAGAGACTTCTATGGAAAGGATGTTCCACAATTTCCTTAGTCATTGTCATTTTGTTAGGCAATTTTGTTACTTTCAAATATTTGTTAATACAGATAACTGAATGATAAACACTCTGGAATATGATATTTATTTTCATCTCATTTCCTTAGGATAAATTTCTAGATGTATAAATTACTGGGTGAAGCAGTATAAACACATTCTAGGCTTCTGGCATACCATATCAAATTGGCAGGGCCCACTGTAGACCTCCTGGCTCTTAGATGGGAGAAAGCATTTCATTTGGCGAGTTTGCTTCTGCCCCTGGGGCACCCATTTTTGTGTCCTTCTTCCAATTTTCCAAACCAAGAATGGATTCCCGTGCCCCCAAATGTGTGTCCCTTTACACAGTTAACAGATCACAGAAGAGACCTACGTGGTGTGATGGAGAAAGTAAATGTGGTCTATGCACCAATGGAATAGTATTCAGCCATAAAAAGGGAGTTCTGACACTTCCTGCAACATGGGTGAACTTGCAAATTATTCTGAGTAAAAGAAGCCAGACATAAAAGATCCCACATTTCATGATTCCATTTATATGGAATATCCAGAATTGGCAAGTTTTTACAGAGACAGAAAGTAGGTTAGTGGTTGTTAAGGGCTCTGGGGACAAGGAGGGGAATGGGCAGGATAGGTTAATGAGGATGGAGTTTCCTTTAGGGATGGTAAAAATGTTCTGGAACCAGGTGGATTTAATGGTGGCAGTGTTGTATGTATACTGAAAGCCACTGAATTATATGTTTAAAAACAGTTAAGATGATAAATATCATGTTATGTGCATTTTACCTCAATGGAGACAAACAAACAAACGAACAAATATGCCTGGTGTGTTTGATAGTTCAGGGATCCAGATAAGAGAGCTTACTTGGGACCCCAGGAACCCTCTTGATGTGTTTCAGTGTATTTAGTTCAGGCCATCAGAGAAGCAAAGCACATTCCTTTCAGAAAGAGAAGAAACCATATCAAACCTTTGATTTTGGTAGATGACATTTACTTTTCCAATAACTATCCAGGTAAATTGAGATATGTTGCATTTCTCATAGCATTTATTTTTTTCTTCAAAGAGTCTTCCTGAAAGGGCAAGATTTAATTTTGTCAAAATTAAATTGAAAAGACAGCTGGAAGTGTCCGCACATTAATACGATGGTGAAGTGCTATTTAATGTAAAGATTATCCCCAGAGCCCATGTTACCAAGCAGCTTGTTGAAGTTCATCTTTATAAAACCTTTCCCTGGTTCTTTAATTACTCATTTTGTGAGGGAATGAGTTATTGACTATAAAGTTGGCCAGAGAAAGTCTCTGGGAGTTAAAACTTGAATGTAAATTAATAATTAGTTCACCTGGCCTCAATTTTTAGAAGTAAAATTTATTCCCATATCTCTATAAAAGTTGTCAAATAGCTAACTCGTTGGAAATCTCCTAATTACAGGGAAATGGCTTTAAATTTCTTTCTCTCACTATCCCCGAGATTTAAAAATTTTTTAATGACAGTTTTGGCTGTGGTTATGCATTAGAATCAGTGTTTCTGGAAGTTTAAAGATATTGATATAAAATAAAAATAGTCTTTTGTCTGAAAAAGTGAGGAAAAGTACCTTTAGAAATTTCCATTAGAAGGTAGTCATGGTGGAAATGAAATTTCCATTAGTCTTATTAACAAAGCCTAGGGGACTTTTGAAAGGTATTTTAATAGAAAAACCTAACTCAAGAGACTTACAATTAAACCCTAAAGATGAAAAAAAAAATTAACTTCCTCATCTTTATAGTTACTAGATCTGTGATGGAGGAAAACCAGTGTCAAAGATGAGCCCTCCCAAACAGCGATTCCTTAATTAACTAATTAATTAACTCTTTCAATTAATTAGCTCATCAATTAATTAATTAGTTGATCCTTTAACTAATTATTCCTTTCATTAATTAAGTGTCTACCTGCCTTGCATCATGCTAAACTTCATTGATACAAAGATTATAGGAGATCATTTTTGACATCTGAGTTCTTATTGATAATTCAAGGCATATAGATTTAGTAGTATTGATACAAAGTGGGATAGGAATATGCCATGTAATTAGCACAACAAAGTTCGACACAAGGAAAAAACATGCTTACTTGCTGGGGGAGATTTGAGATTTCACAGAGAAAATGACTGTGGCATCGACTCTTGAGAGGGAGATGCCTTTCAACAGACGAAAGGAGAGTGCTTCGTGTGCGGCAAATTTGTGGGGAGCGAATAGCATGCAGGTAGCAAGGTGAGCGGGCAGAGAGGTTATGGGCTGTTTGAGGCACAACAACTGCTCTCTTTTGGCTTAAGTGGAGTTCTCGAAACAGTAGAGTGAGTTCTGAGACTGGGTAAGTAGAGATCCAATGGTACCTGGGAACAGAAAGCAAAATGGGGCTGGACCGCAGATGGTCATGAGACAGAAGTGGAAACTGAGCATTGCTTTGGAAGAGGCTGTCAGATTGGGCATTCTGGGTCTTTTCCTCTTGCGGGGTCTGATGAGGACACTGGTTGTTCTCATGATCAAGTCACTTTATTGCACTCGCCTCTCCTTTTCCTCTAACAAAAGCCCTTACAAGGAAGGAGAAATATTATGTGTTCTAAGAGCACTTAGAAATCTTGGACTTAAAAGGCACTTCTTTTATTTAAAAATGAAACAAAGCACTTCTTATTTTGTTTGGGGCTGTGATGTTGTGATGAATTGAAAGAAGTAAACTATTCTCAGGCAGGGAGTTCTTCAGCATCTGATGATTTAAAGCCAAGTTGGGGAGAGCTACATTGACACCCAGGATATTTTATCTCAAACACCTTTTTTTTGGGAAGATTACTCAAAGTGTCCAGGGTGGTGAAGATGTTCATTGGATACTACAGAATGTCTTGGGGTGGAGGAAGGAGGATCTCTTGAGACAGAGGAGCTGGAAAAAGCAGGCAGAAGACATGCTGAAGGCCCCAGTGAGCTGGGCAGGGAGGAGGGTTGCTGTGAGTGGTGGCATCAGGGAGACCAAGAAAGCAGGCAGCCACCAAGTCGGGGGCCCAGTCCTTTGTTTCTAGAAAGGCTTTTGTATGAATTGTGAGTCTTTAAAGGCAGCACGGTAAATAGTGTTAGTAATTGCCAGTGAGGTGCATGTGAAGATCCAAATTTAAAGTTTAGCTTCTCTGGGCCCACAGAGGATTACTAGGTAGGTCCTTTTTAATATCCCTCCATCCTTCCTTCCATCCCTCCATCTACCCATCCATACTTGTCTGTCTCTCCATCTACTCTTCCCTCTCTCCCTTTGTCCATCTATCCATCCATTTGTTCATCCATCCGTCCGTCTCTGAATGCAGTATATAATAATGCCAGCCTCAAATCAAGGTGTCACTATGTGCTTGCCTATGTATTATTTTTGTCCACTTCCCACACATCCCCTAGACTAACTTCCGTGGGAGTTCACATTTTCTCTGTCTTGTTCACCCCTGTCTTCAATATCTAGGAAACTACCTGGCTCAGAGTAAGTGTTAAATAAATACTTATCAAGAATTCATTAGCTCAGTATCATTCTTTAATTCACTCATCCAACATTATGTGCCTACCATGTTCCAGGCTTTATGCTAAAGTCTGGGCATATGATGAACAAAAGACATGTTCCTTGCACCCAAGAAACTAATATTGGGAAACAGGTAAAAAGAACATGTTAAAGCATATTTAATAGTAGTGGTATAGATAGATGAGAGGAAACCACCTTTTTTAGATAGCCTGTATATACTCATTACTGTATTTGTTGTTTTCCACGTGATATATTTTTCTTAGTCACCTCTGCAAGGCAGAACCTCCATCCTACTGATGAAAAAACTGAAACTTTGAGAGATAAAGCCACTTAACTTACTGCTAACAAAAAATGCTTTACATCTTTAAAAATTTTATGTTGGAATACAGTTGATGAACACTGTTGGGTTAGTTTCAGGTGTACCGGAAAAATACTTTGAGAATACAGAGAGGGTGTGGTTTATTCTGTTGGTGAAGGGATATAGAACTAGCCAAGGAAGATCCCTCAAAGTAGGTAGCGCCGGCACCGAGACTTGAAGAAATAAGTAAGATTGCACACAGTGGAGAGAGGGGAGCTGGAGGAAGAAAGACTTTCTGGTATTTCTTCCCAGCAGAGACACGTAAGAGCAACTCTCAAATAGGAAAGTCAGTAAACTTATGTGAATCATCAACAAATATGGCCCATGAGCCAGTGCACCTGGAAATTAAAAATATGGTACCCATTCCCTGAGTGCCTAACATTTCTGTTTTCCATGGTGTTGTCTCCCACGAAACCAAGAAATGATTGACGTGCTGTTTGGCTTCTTTTTAAGGACAATAGTGATCATGGGGAAGGGAAGATGTGTTTGTCTTCCCAGAAACAGATTACGGTCTTAAATTTAGCAGGCTGAGTCAACATTCTCAAGTGCTGATTCCTACCATCAACAGATTTCATTTTCCTTAAAGAAATCATTATCTTTCAGAACAGGAGGATGCACAAAATGTCCTTAACTCATTAATTTCTTGTGGTTCCATCCTGCCTTAGATGGTAGCCTGTGTTTGGTGTTTAGCCATAAGATATACATTCAAACCATCTTTTCCCTCCCCCACCATCTCTAAATTATATGGGTCATTGCCTTGCCCTCAACTCCAATTTGACAATCCCACTCTGGTGTGAGAAGAAACTAACGGTATCAGGTTCCTTTGCCCTAAACAGTTAATTCATCTCACATGGTTGAGCAGTTCATTCCCAGGAAATGCCTGCCCAGGCTCTGAACAGGGTCAGCCCCAACTGTAGCTGGGAGTGAAGGCTTGGGGTGGCAACAGATGCCCGTGCCCAACCCCCCAGGCCCCCTCACCCCACCCCGCCCCGCTTCTTCTCTGGAGAACACCAACTATGGTGGTAATTAAAAATAAATGTCTGTTTCATGTGTTTATCTTCCGCAGTTCAAATACCTGATGCGCTGTACTGTTATTCATTAAAAATGCAAAGCTAATATTAAGAATCTGGACAGGTTTGAAGAAGTTATCCGGGCTGGATGATTCCTCCAAATTTAAAAGAGATGAATCCATGTCGAACTTTTAAAAATGTGTCAGTGTCAGAATGAACCACCCCCCGCCCCTCCATATAAAACCATCTTTATGGTGTGCTCGCCAGATTCCAGCTTGGTGCATAAACGGAGATCCTCAGATATCTCTCCGCTCTGGGCAGTGGCTCAAATTTTACAATTGTTTTACCAAGGTGTCCACTGGTATTAGGCCCTCCTGCTTTTGATCATTCTGACTAGCTTTCTCCTTCTGAACTGTGTTTCTGTAACCAATTTACAGGACTGCGTATTCAATTTCAGCTTCCCCGTGGCAGCTGATGAGGACAGCTCAGCTCGGGCGCTCTCTATCCCCAACCATCTAGCTGGCTTTTGTGCCATCAACTGGCCTCCGGGGTCATTCATAGGCTAGCTGATTGCAGGCAGCTGAAGGGCCAGATAAAAGGCCCCTGGGGGTCTTTCACAAGCTCCTGTCTATTCACTTCCCAGGAGACCCCTCGGAGTCACCCCAGTGTCATTCTCTGGAGGTCTGCCCAAAACAAAGAAATGGGTTGGTAATACTTGAAGACTCTCAGGCCAGGGGAGTCAGCGGGCCTTGGATCAGTACTACAGTGAACTCTCCCCTTGCCCATCAATTTTCTGGGTAATTGGACAAAGAAAATCGACTATTTTTCTTCTAGAATCAGCAGGAATTTTGTAACTTGACAAGTGATAAATATATATGTTTTTCTTTCTGATAAAGACTTCTTTGCCAGGAGAGAAACTCTTGAGAATCAGTAATGCATTTATTCCTAGTTAACAGTAGGGGGTTAGAAGGCTTTCAGGACCCATCTCTATTTCCAACTGTAATGTTTGTATAAAAGCAACCCAGCTGTGTCACACTCAACATTAACCTTCAAAAAGTCTTGTCCAAGAAGACTCCTAAACATGCCCCCTTTTAATGCTCTGTGCCCCTAAAGAAGGGTTTTATGGCTTTGCAATGATTTGTCTCCCATTCATAGGCTGGGTCCCCATCCCTGCCCCGCACCCCACCCCCCACCCCATTCAAATTCGTCTCCTGCTTTCTCTTATAAACCTCTGAATGGGCAATAGGAGGCAAAGTAGATTTCTGTTGCCTCCTCCAGTTGTCTGTTTCCACTGTCAGGATTCTGGGCAAGACGGGAGGGAGAGGGTATCAATGTCTGTGTCCCCTCCCCACTTCCCTCCAAGCTGCCACCTGGGAAAGCATGAAACAAATAATAAAGACACCACTAATGTTTCGCCCATTTGACTGAACCGCATCCAAAGGGATGCAGACACCCGAGAACTTTATTTAAAAGTCTGCCACCAGAGCGAGGGCTTCAGGACAGCCTGGTTCTTTTCTTGTCTGATGTTCAGTCCTGCAGAGAGGGCGTTGAGCTGCCTGGACCTTTGTCTCTGAGAACCTAAATATCCCTCCCACGACATTATGCGGAGCGGATGCCTGAGCTTTTCAAAGACTGATGGGCGTGAAAAGGGCGTTGGGGGTCCCACCACTTCAGAGAGAGGAGAGAGGGAGCGGACACTGGGAACAATGGGAGCCCGGGGCTTTGTAATTCAGAACCCTGGCTCCCCTCTCAACTCTCCTCCTCTGACCTTCCCAAATTGGACCAAACAATGGAATTGTGGGAATGCCAACACCTAAACAGCTTTGCCAGGGCTTTTGCGTTTCTGCTTGAAGTCTTGTTTCCAGATGGAAGAAAGTCACTGAAAGGAGGAGGCGGTCTTCATGTAGATTAATTCATGTTAGGCTGCATGAAATGGGGTGATGGCTTTGTCAGGGAGCAGTGATCGTGATCCTAAGAGTTTCTGATTTTCTTTGAAAGACTGGGGAGAGGACTGACTGTACCCGATGGCCCCAGCAGGCTAGGAAAGACATTGCTTTGAAGCTGACTTAAGTCTGCAGATCAAAAATACTTTCAGTCATCACTCCACGTTGGCAAAATTTGAGGAGTATTGGGTAGCCCCCAAATCGTTCTTATTATTAAGAGCTGACACTCGAACTTCTCCATACCAAAGTATTCAGGAGGGTGGAGGGATCCTATTGGGTTATCACTGTTTGATTTTCAGGGAGTTTAGCTTTTCTCTTTTCACATCCATTTCTGATTTCAGAAATGTAGAGAACTGAAGTTTCAGATTAATTCCATTCATGCATCATACTGGCTAGCAAGGGAAGAGCCTAAGAAGTCTAACTTTATTTGGAGAAGTACACCCCAAAACTTTAAAGGTCTCTGCCTGCATAAAAGTACCCGACCACAGTGGAAATTGGGATGAAACATATAGCCTTGCTTCTGATGTGTTTCCATTGCTTTTTGGTTTGGATTGAACAGAAAACCCAGAGCAAATAGTCTTTCTGAGGACATAAACTTCCACTTTTCAAATTTTTTTTTTTTCCCGAACTAGAGAAATGCCAAATTTTTCCAACCTCAAAAGAATATTCTGATTTCAGATCTGCTCAAAATTTGCTGGAGGACTATCAAAATTTCCTATCTTGGTGGTCTTTCCTACTCCTGGTGAGTAGCAAGAAGTCTATTTCAGATCCATGGGGATTACACTGATTGTGGGTTACCTATAGCAAGATGTTTAATTCCAGTGATAGTTTTTCTGTTTCTGGGTAGCATGTGTCAGTCAGTGCATGCTCCAAGATAAGAGATAAAAATCTGTTTCTCTTGGAAGTCTGAATCTGGTGGGGATCAGAGGCTAAAACAAGTAGAAAGAAGCCAGATACTACATTCTGCCCTCTCCCATCACTGATCTTTTTTGATAATTTGCTATTCTCAATTTCTTTCTACTCTAATTCTTTAGCTCTCTTATTAACATTTGATTTAAATTTTCAGTTGCCTTTTCTGAAAGAAGGTAGTTGTGTTTTGGAAGGCAATTGGTGAACAAACCCAACTGGGTCTTGGGTTGAATAAATTTGCCAGTGGTGAGACATAGTTGCCAAAAACCAAAAACAAAAAACAAAAACCAAGATGGATACTGCATGTGGGGAGGAAAGAATGTCTTTGGGCTTGCCAGACACCATCCGGCTCAGCAGGTACCACACTGGGAACTGCATTTGAAGACGAGCCTGGTCCAGGTGGAGATGGGGGCAGAGAGTGCTTTCAGCTGCCCGATGTGTTTTGTTTGACCTGCAGCCTGATTTCAATATTGAATGCTTTTCATGGAACATGGACTCATAGAAGTACACATTCTTCTTTCTTGCTTTTCATCCGGTCCTCGTCACTCATCGCTGTCAGTTGTCTGACTTCTGAAGGCATCTGAGATCCTGCCAGATATGATCGCAGGCACTGGGAATGTCCACCTGTGGACAGGACAGGGAAAGTTCTGCCCTCGTGAAGCTTTTGCTCTAGGAGAGGAGACTGAAACAGAACAAACTCCTCCCCGAATAACTTCCGAGATCCCTTTTGATAGTGATGTGTGACCTGTAGAAAATGGTAGAAGGTAACAGGGCAGAGGGTGAGAGAAGAGGAACATTCCATGGGATGGTGGGGATGGTCACCGTGAGGGCGACATTGAGCTGAGCCCTGTGAGACTTCGAGGGAGTGGTAGTCCAGGCCCAGGGAATAACAAGTTCAGGTTGGTATGAGATGGCAGAGGCCCAGTGCGCTGGAGTGGAGTGAGGGATGGCAGGGGGATGACAGAGGCACAGCGGTCTTCACAGGTGGAGTCAGAGTGTGGAAGCCATGGTCTGCAAGACAGAAGCAGAGTTGCAGATTAGAAAACAAACTTACGGTTACTAGGAGGTAAGTGGAGAGAGGGTTAAACTGGGAGAATGGGATTGACATGTATACAGTACTATATATAAAATAGATAACTAATAGGGGCCTGCTGTATAGCACAGGGATTTTGTTGTTGTTTATTCACTAAGTTGTGTCTGACTCTTTGCAACCCCATGAACTGTAGCCTGCCAGCCTCCTCTGTCCATGGATTTCCCAGGCAAAAATACTGGAGTGAGAAGCCATTTCCTTCTCCAGGGGATCTTCCCGACCCAAACCAATGTCTTCTGCATTGGGAGGCAGATTGTTTACCACTGAGGCACCAGGGAAACCCATAGCATAGGGAACTTGAGTCAGTACTCTGTAATGGCCTATAAGGGAAAAGAATCTACAAAAGAGTGGATATATATATGTATCTATATATACACACACACACATATATATATATACTTATACATACATATATATATATATATATATATGCTGTGCTATGCTTAGTGGCTCAGTCGTGTCTGACTCTTTGTGACCCATGGACTATAGCCAGTCAGTCTCCTCTGTCCATGGGGATATCCCAAGCAAGAATACTGGAGTAGGTTGCCATGCCCTTCTCCAGGAGATCTCCCCAACCTAGGGATCGAACCCAGGTCTTTCACATTGCAGGCAGATTCTTTACCATCTGAGCCACAAGGGAAGCCCATGTATATGTATATGTATATGTATATGTATACATGTATATGTATATATGTGTATACATATATGCATATGTGAGGGACAGGGAAGCCTGGCGTGTTGCAGTCCTTGGGGTCCCAAAGAGTCAGACACGACTTGGCGACTGAACAACAAAATGTATATGTATAACTGATTCACTTTACTGTACATCTGAAATTAATACATTATAAATCAACTATACTCCAACAAAAAATTAAAAAAAGAAAACAAAGTTGTGGAAGCCATTGGAGGAGCCTGGAATTGGCTATGGGTGTGGTACCTAAGTTGGACAAGGCCCCTATTCAGATACCTTCGATATCTGATTCTGAAACTCTGGTTGTTGCCTCTGTGGGCTGTATGGAGACTGGTCGGCAAGCTTGCCATCCAATGAGAGTTCAGGCCTTCTAATAGAGTTCTTATGAGATGTGCAGGAGTAAGGCTGCTACAAGCAAGCGCTCAGCCCTATTTTGCAGGGAAAAGAGAGGATGGTGAGGTTAAATGGATTGGCCACAATGACTCAACAAGGCATGAGCAGCACCTGAAATAAAGCCCCACTGTGTTGCTTCCCTTTGCTCCAAGCTTGGTACCACGATTTCTCCCCTGTATCGCCTCATTATTATTCACTTACTCGGGTGTGATCTGAAAGGGCGCATTGTTTCAGAATCAATAAGGGGCTGAGTTCGCGTAGCACAGTGAGTGTCTGAGCTTCAAGTACCTCCTTATCACCAGTGCACAGCAGAGGACAGGTCCAAATAAAACACATTATCAGGCCCTGTTGAGAGTCCAAGCCCAGCAGCTGTATTAATGGAGCTCTTTATATCCATTCCCTTTATGAACTGAGTTTTCTCACTTTCATTTCTCTGGGAACTTCTAAATAGAGCTCTTGCTGAAGAATGACAAGGGTGTTTGAGTTGGAGAGTTGAACAGAAACCATTTGCTCAATGGAGCTCATACTTGAAAAGTGGGGGAAAAATAGGTAAGAAAAGACCACCCCCATTCTAAGAAAGCAGGGGAGGGATTCAATTGCCTGCTTTGTGGCATTCCATATCATGCTTAGATTTATAATGCTAGACTGAAAGCCTTGGCACTGACTTCGTAAGTTTTTTTCCGAATCTACATGTCTGCAATTAGACATTGAAAAAAAATTAACATGTTTTTGCGCTTAGAATCCTAATAATTGTCTATTGAATTTAGCCTGCGCATAGATATGATACAATAGTAATTTTGAAGAGACCTAGATTATCAGTATTTATGCCTTTATTGAAAAATTGTAGTAAAACTCTTTCTTGTTACCTACCTTCTAATATTGAGTAAGTTATTGTTATATCTGCTTGGTGGGCACTTTCAAGATAAGTGATAGGCTAAAATAATATAAATTCTATCAAATTCAAAAGAGTGTGCTTAGAATTGGGTTTTTTTTTTCTATCCCATTTTATAGACCCATCAGCCTGATCCTCCCTGTAAGTATGTTTTGCTTGGTCTCTATACTGTTTAAATATTTTCTGAGTCAATATAGAGGAGATTTTAAAAATAAAATCTGGATTTCCAGCTTCTCTGAAAATAGCAAAAGATCTATCACACAGGGTTTACCCAGGATCAGTGCTTACCCCGAATTCACAGTCCGCACCACTTCCTATTATTCCTGCCCCTGAGGCTGAATGTCACTCTGTAATTTGTCATTACACTTTTTTTTTTCCCCTTAAGAGTAGAGAAATATTGAGTTGCCTAAAAAATTTTGTTTGGGTTTTCCGTACAATGGCATGGAAATACCGGAATGAACTTTTTGGCCAACCCAATGTTTCTCTATATCTGTGTCTGTATCCAAAATGGAAATTTAGAAAATTTACCCTTGGGAATTCCCTGGCAGTATGGTGGCTAGCCGGCTTCCCAGGTGGCTCAGTGGTAAAGAATCTGCCTGCCAATGAAGGAGACACAGGAGAAGCGGGTTTGATCCTGGAGTGGGGAAGCTCCCCTGGAGGAGGAAATGTATCTTTGCCAGGATAATCCCATAGACAGGGGAGGCTGGCAGGCTGCAGTTCATATGGATGCGAAGGAGTTGGATGCTACTTAGCCACTGAGCACACAGAGGCACACAGTGGTTAGCAAGCCACTCTTCCACTGCAAGGGGCACAGGTTTGATCCCTGGGCAGGGAACTAAAAACCCACATGCTGCACAGAATGGCCAAAAAAAAAAAAAAGAAAAAAAAATTACCCAGATGGCTGTATGCTTGATGAAATGTGGAGTGCTTTGTGTTTCATATGCTGACAGATGTCTGGTGACCAGGCTCATTTACAGGGCTTGCTGGAACCTTAAACTCACTTATCAACTTCACACTTCTATTTCCTCTACGAGGAAAAGGCAACCTTCCCTACCTTTTCCTTGAGTTCTCAATTTAAATGTTACCTCTCCTTCCCCACCTTTCTTGATTCCTGTGTCGGATTAGGTGGCCCTGCTCCTTGTCTGGTATGGGTTGACCAAAAAGTTTGAATGAACTTTCTAGCCAACCCGATCCTTTCCCCAACCTTTGCTAAGCTTTCTTGTAATTATATTTTAGACATCATACTTCAAGTTTTATGAGGTTAAGAATTGTCTTTTCATTGTCAAAACCCCAATTCTAGGGCATAGTAGACCTGCAAAAAATAAAAATATTTTTTAAAGTATGAATGATGTCACTGCAATCTGCAGTTTGAATAAAAATAAAATGTAGCCTCATTTCATTTGAGTCCTCATCACAAGCTTTAAAACCTATTCATCAGAGTTTCAACATACAGAGTCTGCTTCTGAGAAGAGGATTTTTTCCTCTTCTAAGTCTACAGCAGAAAGTGATTTAAACAACTGTTATAGCAATAGTGCTATTCATGTGATAAGTATTAATTGATCACTTATTGTGTACCTTGTGCTATTCTCATTGTTGCAGAGTCCTTGATCTCTTGTGAAGCTTTTACTCTTGTAGACGTGGTGATGTGCAGGCAATTAACATGTAAAAACAGATGAGATAAGCTCAGAACTGCAGTTGATAAACACTGCAAAAAAGTTACAACAGGTAAGTGGACTAGACAGCGACTGAGGTGGGGACAGCTGGAGATGAAGCTCCGGCTGCTGATATTGTCAGGGAATGGCTTTTCCTTCATTTGTATTTGAACTCAATTTGAATGATAAGAAAATGCCAGCTTTAGGAAGACCTGGGAAAAAGAGTGCTCTAGTTGCAGCAGGGAGCAAGTGCAAAGGCCCTGGGGATGGGGGGCAAGCTTTGTGTTTCTGAGGGATGCATAGGGCTAATGAGGCTGGAGCTTGAATGAGGAGCCTGGTGTGAGATGAGGTCAGAAAAGAAGGCAGGATCTTATAGACATATTGTTGTTGTTCAGTCACTAAGTCATGTCCAACTCTTTGCATAAGAGCATGAATTTTAATTATAAGAATTGGTGAGCCTCTCATAGACTTGCAGACTCCAAATTTCTCTGGGAAGACAGACTGGGGACCTGGAGACACTGTGGGCTTGAGAATGAAATGGACTTTGGTTTGAATCTCCTCCCCGTCTTTTACCAAATGTGACCTTCAACAGATCTTTCCTTTCTCTGAGCTCAGATTCTAGCTGTGAAAAAAGATTAATGCTTTCAGTGTAATTGATTCATGTCTTTGTCCATTCATCCCACAAACATTTATTGCACATCTGCTGTGTGTTAGGCCCTGGAGGGGTGTGTGTGTGTGTGTGTGTGTGTGAGTTGCTCAGTCGTGTCTGACTCTTTGCAGCCCCACAAACTGTAGTCCATCAGGGTCCTCTGCCCGTGAGATTTCCCAGGCAAGAATGTTGGAATGGATGGCCATTTATCCTCCAGGAGATCTCCTGACCCAGGGATTGAACCTACTTATCCTGTGTCTCCTGAATTGGCAGGTGGGTTCTTTACCACTGAGCCACGTGGGAAGCTCATTAAGCGCAGAAGGTAGATCCATTAATAGGACAGGTGGGGTTTTCCTATCTTCATGGAACTTATGATGTACTTAGAAGTAACAGTAGATTGATAATAAGCAATATAAGTCGACTTGAGGTAGTGGCCAGTGTGATGAAGGAAGGGCACAGAACAATAATAAAGAAGACCAGGAAGGAGTTACTTGGCCTAATAAGTTGTCCTCATTTTACTTGTGAGGACACTAGGGTCAGAGAAGTTAAGGGCTTGTTCAAGGTCACTATGACCATAAGAGGCAGAGGCAGAAATCGAAGCCTGTCCTGCTGGTTCCACAGTTTTTGTTCTTTCAAGACACTACATAGTTATTGGTTTTACTCCCCCAGAAAGCTGAATCATAAATTACCTTTTTTTTTTTTTTGGATGACTTATATCAGATAATTGAGAACTGAGCTCTCCATCTCCACCCTAGATCTAGTTTAGCCCCCTTTTAGCTCCCATATAGTTCTGGTAGGTACACAGTTCTCTCCATTTCTGTCACTACCACCCTGATCCAAGCTGCTCTCGCCAAAACACGTCCTCCCCACCCTGCCATTACTATCACCACCATCATCACCACCACCACCAACATCACGATCACCATGTTGCTCTTAGCTCTGGTGTCAAAGTTCAGTTCAGTTCAATTCAGTCGCTCAGTCGTGTCCGACTCTTTGCGACCCCATGAATTGCAGCACTCCAGGCCTCCCTGTCCATCACCAACTCCCAGAGTTCACTCAAACTCACATCCTTTGAGTCGGTGATGCCATCCAGCCATCTCATCCTCTGTTGTCCCCTTCTCCTCCTGCCCCCAATCTGTCAAAGTTAAACAGTTGTTATTTTCCTATTATGGGACATAACCAGTTGTTCATTGGTTTCATGGGAACATCTAGAGTTCTGATGAAGTTGCCACAGGTATTTATATATATTTGTTAGTTATCTTTTTAACTTAACAAAAATAGTGCTTTTGCTTCAGGTTTTGGAGAACTTAGGCATCTAGACTGGAAATACAAATCCTCCCAAAGGTAGGAACCGGGATCTCATTTATTCATGTAACAAATATTTATTGAGTGCCTAATATGTATAAGGCACTCTATCAGGGGCTGAGAATTCCAGGCCCTCAGGGAATTTATAGTAGAAGGAAATAGGCAATAAACAAGTAGATGAAATATACAACTATTAGGAATATAAACTGTACTGAAAACAAAGAGAAACAGTAGAGGCTGAGGGGGATATTTTAGGTTGCAAAGTGTAGTAGCATATTTTGCAGTGTAATAGGCAGCCTTAAAATCTCAGTGGCTCATTTCAACAACAAGGGTTTATTCTGAGGTTCCTCCTCTGTTTATGGGTTCTTCATTCACCTTGGACCTATGATTCTCTAGGTATATTCTTCTTAGCAGAGAAAATGAGTGAGTGGAAACATGTAATTGATCTGAGGGCCTCAGCTCAGACCTGGCCCACAGTCACTTTCACCCACATTTCAGGACCAAAGCAAATCATATGATCAGTATCAGTGGAGAAATGTTCTCTGCCTACAGTGAGAGGCACTGGAAAGACACCTGCAGGAGTGTGGATGTTTCATCCTCTTACAAGGAACAAAGAGCTGTGAACCATGATCCTGTCTACCCTGGAGAGCTCAGAAACCCTCAGTGTAGGTAATGTGCCAGTTGAGACCTACACAAAGAGAAGGAACCAGCCCTACAATCATCTCGAGAAAGAATTCCAGGCAGAGGGCCCAGTGGGGAGGAGGTCCACGGCAGGAACAAGCTTGGGGGATTGGATGAAACAGAAAGATTCAAGTATGGCTGAAGGAGGGAGGCAAGAGAGAGATTCAGAGTCTGCAGAAGCTTGATCTCAGAGGGTCTTGCAGGTCACAGTGAGGGTTTGGGTTCGCAATGAGAAGAACGAGCATGACAAGTGTACTTAACATTTTCTAAAGAAAACTCTGGCCATGTCTGGTACCTACTGTCTGGCAGGTAGTCAAGTAGTGTAGATCAGCTTTGAAAACCTCTAAGATGGATGACCAGAAACCCCCAAGGCTTTTTCTCAAGGGATTTGAATGCTAGCCTAGGAAACTGCAGGATAATGGAGCCTAGATGGGCATTTGTTGTTCAGTCGCTAAATCATGTCCAACTCTTTGTAACCCCATGAACTGCAGACCAGACTTCCCTGTCCTTCATTATCTCCCAGAGTTTTCTCAAATTCATGTCCGTTGAGTCAGTGATGCCATCCAACCGTCTCATCCTCTGCCACTGCCTTCTCCTCCTGCCCTCAATCTTTCCCAGCATCAGGGTCTTTCCCAATGAGTCGGCTCTTTGCATCAAGTGGCCAAAGTATTGGAACTTCAGCTTCAGCATCAGTCCTTCCAGTGAATATTTAGGGTTGATTTCCTTTAGGATTGACTGGAGACGGGCATGGACCCTCTGTTTCTTGGGGCTGTACCTCCCCAGGGAACCAATGGACTTGTCAGGGAGAACGAGAGTTCAGGGTGGGCCCCAGATATGTACACCACTCTGACACAACCTCCTAATTCAGAGCAGAAGCCTCAATAAGGAATCACTTTAGAAGAAAGGCTGTGCTTTAATTTATTGTTTTTTTTTTTTTTTCTCTGAAGTTTAAACATTCTCTGCACTTGAGTGGCTGTTGCTTATGCATCTGACTTATTTAGGCAATTTGCTATTGTGTGTGTGGTCCAATCCAGCCTGTTTCAGTAAAGCGTATGTTAGACTCTTGGAAATTGTCCAATGGGCATTTTGTGAATGCATAGATGTGTGTGTGTGTGTGAGACAGAGAGAGAGGTGGGGTGGGCGCAGGGGGAGAAAAGATGGCAAGAAAATTTTTGACTAGCAACCCAAGCATGATGTTCACAGATGAATAGTATACATTTAATTTGAAGAATGAATTCTTTTTTTGAAATTTTGGCTATTGTCAGTCATCTCGCAAGCACACTGACATGGTTTAAATTAGTGTTGTGGAAGCAATATACTGCAAAGGAGTGCGTGACTAAATTATTAAGAGCAAATCCATGAGGACCAAGCACGAAAACATCTTAGCAAATAGAGAAACTTTATGTGGAGCTTTTCACCAGCTGTGTCCCTGGTCATTGAGCACAACATGTAACAGTTTGCCCAGGGACTATTTTGGGAAAAACAGTCATTTCATCAAGGATCCAGCTTAGGTTTGAAATTTTGTTTGGATCATTTGCCAAGAAATTGACGTCCAAAAATTCAATATGACAAACATTAAGAGAGTTGGAAACTAAGGCAGGGAACTCAGCTCACCAAGTTTTAACTCTTACTAACCTGTTGGAAAAGAATATTGCTGAGTAATTCTGTTACATTACTAATTTATAATTTGTTCCTAGCCTAGTATTTCCTTGTGGCTCTGATGGGTAAGTAGAAATCCTGGAAGCTTTAAAAGTCAAAGGGCTACTATGAAATCTTGGCTTTGTGACTTACGGATGGTATGAGCATGGGCAAGTCATCACACTTTGTGCCTGCGTTTACTCATCTGTAAAGTGGAAGGGCAATGAACACCCCACAGGCTTAGAAGAATCAGTGAGTTCGTGTTGGCAAGAAGCCCTTTTTAAACTTGCAATCAGGCACAAACATGCATTCTAACTTTTACTGATGGCAAAGATAGGGGGTAAGGGTCACTACTGAGCACCGCAGATATGAAGAGTTCAGAAATAATCTCAACACTTTTGAAAATTCCTGGGGCTCTTTCATTGAACAATCAAAAGAAAGAGTCAGGGCAAGTGTTTCAGCTCTGACTTGGGGGTCATGGACTTGGAAGATGTTGGGAAGCAGATTGCAACCAAAGGCAAGGAAAAATAAAATGAGAACAAGTCTGCAGCAGGTTTTGGTCTGATGTTTAAGCCAGTGGAGGACTGCGAGCCCCTCATCTTGTTTTCATTTCCCCAGATGATGGGCGCCTCAGCTTGGGATGGTAACAGCTCTCTCCATGGAGAGAGAAGCATTAGGGGCAGCTCCAGGTGAGGGAAGGGGAGGGGGCCTGGGGACCTAAGGCAGGTGTGAGGTCTCTAGGATAGACACCTTCCATCTCAAATAGGGGGCCAGCAAGTCTTATAGCATGGTACAATCACTCAGGGTCTGTTTATCACACTGATGAATGAATGGACTCTTGGAGACAAAAGCAGGAAATGGGGGCCTTGAATCAAATTCTGCTTCTTCTTGAAGTTCTAGCTGAAGTTCCACCTTGCCTGTGTCGTCTTTTCACCAGGTATGTATCTTTACACCTTGGTTCTTATAGTCTACCACAGGGGAGAATACTTTGGGCTTTTCTTTACTCGTCTCATTCTGTCTGTTTTTAAAATAAGGGAATTTTTTTTTTTTTCCTGGAGTGTTTGCCATTACCAGGGGCTGCTCTTTGTATTGAAGACCCAAAGAAGTCCACCGCCTAGGCGGAAGGATAAAAGCCGATAACCAAGCCAATATAAAAGCCAATTTCTCCAAAGAAGATACGCTGCTATTGTTGTCGTTCAGTTGCTAAGTCATGTCTGACTCTTTTGAGACCTCATGGATTGTAGCCCACCAGGCTCCTCTGTCCATAGGATTTCTTAGGCAAGAATATGGAATAGTTGGCCATTTCCTTCTCCAGAGGATCTTCCTGACCCAAGGATTGAACCCACATCTCCTGCATTGGCCAGTGGATTCTTTACCACTGAGCCACCAGGGAGCCCAAAGAAGATATACAAATGATCAATAAGCACATGAAAAGATGTTCAATGTCTTTAGTCATTAAGAAACTGCTGGTCAAAACCACCATGAGATACCACTTCATACCCACCAGCATGGCTATAATTAAACAGAAAATAACAAGTGTTGGTGAGGATGTGGAGAAATTGTAATGTTTATGCAATGGAGTGGGAATGTAAAATAGTGCAACCACTGTGGAAACCAGTTCAGAGGTTCCTCAAAAAGTTAAACATAGAATTAGCAGGTAGGGAATTCCCTGGTGGCTCAGTGGTTAGGACTCTGCGCTTTTACTGCTGAGGGTGCAATTTCCATTCTTGGTTGGGGAACTAAGATCCCACAGATCGTGTGGCACAGCCAAAATAATAATAATAATAATAATAATAATAAAGAATTAGCAGATGACCTAGCAATTCCACTTCTAAGTATGTACAATAAAGGAATTGAAACAGGTGTTAAAAACTTATACATGAATGTTCATAGCAGCACTATTGACAATAGCCAAAAAGTGGAAACTTCCCAAATGCCTATCAACTGATGAATGGGTCAAACAAACATGACTAAAGGTGTTGAATACCTTTTCATGTGCTTGTTGATCACTTGTGTATCTCCAAAAAATTGGTATATATCCATACAATGGACTATAATTCAGTCATAAAAAGGAACGGAGAACTGATACATAGCACAACACAGATGAACCTCAAAAACATTAGGTTAGGTGAAAGATTTAAGACACAAAATCTACCTATTGAGTATTGGTAATTCCACTTCCTTGAAATATCAAGACTAGACAAATCCATAGAGACAGAGTCATTAGTGATTACCAGGGGCTGAGGGGAGGGCAGAGTGGGAGGTGACTGCTTCATGGGTAAGGGTGTCATTTCAGAGATGAAAATATCTAGTGCTGATGAACGCACGGTATCGTGAATGTTCTCAATGACATGAAATTATGCACTTCAAATGGTTAATTTTATGTGATGTGAATTTTACCCCAATGAAAATAAGTTAGTTAAACAGAACTTCAGTAAGTATTCATGGCCTAATGAGGGCTATAAGAGATGTGCGGTCCTTGTACAGTGGGAGCATGGGTGGAAAGAAACTGCCTCTCTCTGGGGGTGTTGACTGGGACAGTGGTGTGGAAGGAGGCATCCTCATTTGGGTAGCATCTTGTAGAGGAAAGTAGTGTGCTCCAGGTAGAGGGAACGATGCAGGTAGGATATGGAAGTCTGAACAAGCGGAATTTGTTTTGGGAACATGAAACTTCTTGCAGACTTGATGAGTAGGACAGGCTTGAAACAGTGTAATGGAAAGAAAGCAAGCACACACTTATTGAACACTTACTATGTGCCAGGCAGCAAAGCTAAGGGCTTCGCCATGAGGTCATTTAATCCTCCCAACAACTCTGACATTTTTTTCACTCTTACCTGGAATGAAACTGAGTGTGAGAGGAGGTAATTTGCTCAGTCTTGTATAGAACCTTCACCTGTACACCTACAGAAAGAGAATACACACAGAGTCAGGAGTTTGTAAGAAGGGTGGTATGACTCTCTATTCCTCCTAGTTAACGCCGCTTTATTAGGTGTTCAAAGACGGATTTAGGGATAGCAGGAGAAGCTTTGTTCTGGGAACCAAACGTAAACCCACATTGCAATAGTCAGCATTCTCCAGTGAAACAAGACAAATAGGTGATGTGTGTGTGTGTGTGTGTGTGTGTGTGTTAGTCGCTCAGTCATGTCCGACTCTTTGAGACCCTATGGACTGTAGCCTACCAGGCTCCTCTGTCCACAGGATTCTCCAGGTAGGAAGAAATTTAGTATAAGGCTCATGAAATTATGAAGGATGAGAAATCCCCTGATCTTCCATCTACAGTTGGAGACCCAGGAAGAATGAGGGTATAATTAAGTCTGAGTCCCCAGGGCTGAGAACCAGGAACATCAGGGCAGGAAAGACCCATGCCACAGCTGGGGCAATTGGGCAGGAGGGACCAGATTCTGCCCCACCCTCTTCTTTCTGTTCTGTTCACCCCTTCAGCAGATTGCATGATGCCCACCCACATGGGGAAGGCAAATTGCTTTCCTGAGTCCACTAATTCAAAGGCTAATTTTATCCAGAAACACTCGTAACACATCCAGAAATAATGTTTGGCCAAATATCTGGTTACCCCACGATCCCATCAAGTTGACACATAAAATTAATCATCATATGCGTGTTATAGATCTCTTGTGTGTTAGATTCTGGAAAAGAGTTGTGATATTGTGTTGCTTTTTATTGCAGTTTTAAAAATAGTTAAAATACATTTAAGCAGATCTAGACCAGACTCTTGTGGGCCACTTGCTTTCAACAGAACACAGTTTGAAAACCACTGCTTGCATGATCAGAAACCATTTAGCCCTATTTAGTCATATCATGTGTGCCTCTTATGCCTTTGAATAGAATTCCGTCTCCTTGTGGCCCATTTTTTTTACATGTTATGTGTAATATGTGGCCCAAAAAGTGCCAAATCAATAACAGGATTGATAGAACTGCTGTGACTCAGACTTGATGAATGATCATTTGTGCAGTGATTATATATTTCTGTAAAGTCTCTATATGAGCAATTTCACTTTTGACCTTTGTAACCACTGGAAAATTATTTAGAGTTCTCCTATATCCCCATCTCAATTTTTTAAGAAATAAATATCTTATTTCAGAATACTTTCAGATTTACAGAAACATTGCAAATATAATATATCTGTATCTATGTATATATATTTATATATGTGTATATATATATCCCACGCCCAATTTTCTCTTCTATTCATGTCTTACACTGTTGTGGCACATTTGCCACAATGAATGAATCAATACCAATACAGCGTTATTAAACAAGCCATGTTTTGTTCAGGTTGCCTTTGTTTTTATCGAATGTCCTGTTTCCAAAATTCCATCTGGGACACCGCATTCCATCTGGTTGTCATGTCCCCTTAGGCTCCTCTTGGCTGCGACAGTTTCTCAGACTTTGCTTCTTTTTGATAACCTTGACAGTGTTTTTTTTTTTTTTCATATTTATTTATGTGGCTGTGCCAGGTCTTAGTTGCAGCACTTGGGAATCTTCAATCTTCATCGTGGTATGCAGGATCTTTAGCTGTGGCTTGTGGAAACTAATTCCATAACCAGGGATCAACCCGGGCCCGTGCATTGGGAATTCAGAGTCTTAGCCTCTGGACCAGCAGGGAAGTCTCACCTTGACAGTTTTGAGGCATACTGGTCAGGTGTTTTATAGAATGTCCCTCAACTGGGATTTTTTCAGATGTTTTCCTCTTGGCAAGACTGGGGTAATGGGCTTTGGGAGGTGGTGTCATTTTATTGTGTCTTATCAGAAGTGGAAAAAAGTGAAAGTGTTAGTTGCTCAGCCATGTCCGACTCTTTGGGACCCCATGGACTGTAGTTTGCCAGGCTCCTCTGTTTGTGGAATTCTCCAAACAAGAATACTGGAGTAGGTAGCCATTCCCTTCTCCAGGGGATCTCCCCGGCCCAGGGATCGAACCCAGGTCTCCTGCATTGCAGGCAGATTCTTTACCATCTGATCTACCAGGGAAGCATCTTATCAGGCTACGTGGTAGAGAATCTACCTGACAGTGCAGGAGATGCAGGAGACACAGGTTTGATCCCATGGGGGAAGATCCTCTGGAGGAGGGCATGGCACCCACTTCAGTGTTCTTGCCTGGAGAATCCCAAGGACAGAGGATCCTGGCAGGTTCCAGTCCATGGGGTTGCAGAAAGTCTGAGGAACTGAGTGACTCAGCACGCATGCACCAGGGTCCATACTGTCAACATGGCTTCATCACTGTGGGTGCTGAGCTCGACCACCTGGCTGAGGTTGCATTTGCCAGGTCTCTCTGCTGTAAAGGTACTCTTTCCTCCTTTCCATCTTGTACTCTCAGGAAGGAAATCACCATGTGATCTGCTCTGAAAGAGTGAAAGTTTACACTCCACCTCTGAGAGCTTCACACCACCTTCTACTGCTCTCCTTTCTGTTCTCGACGAAGGAGTAGAAAGTGGGAATTACCTACATAGGATGACTGTGTTTTTCTCCAGCCTTCCATTAGGGCAAGGGTTCTCCATACTGGTCCTACTGACATTTGGGGGAAGATGTTTCTTTGTGGTACCATTTGCCCTTTGTGGTACCATCTACCCCACCTAGTGGGCTTCTCTGGTGGCTCAGATGGTAAAGCATCTGCCTGCAATTTGGGAGACCCGGGTTCGATCTCGGTGTCAGGAAGATCCTCTGGAGAAGGAAATGGCAACCCACTCCAGTATTCTGGCCTGGAAAATTCCATGGTTGGAGGAGCCTGGTAGGCTATAGTCCATGGGGTCGCAAAGAGTTGGACACCACTGAACGACTTCACTTTCACTTGCCCTAGTGAGGGGATTTACCAGCCTCCCTGCCTGCTGTGCAGTAGATATAAGCAGCAAATCATTTCCAACCACCAAAAGTGTTTCCGCATGTTTCCAAGTGTCACTTTGGTGTGGGGCAAAATTCCCCACTACTCCGGGCCGCATTTGAGAACTACTGCCTCAATACTCTGATAGCACTGTGAAGAAAGATCTTCCCAAAAAAAGAAAAGAAAAAATATAATAAATAAAATAAAATATTCCTCCTCTAGGCACAAAACTATTATACCCCAGTAAGAATGCCCCCATCATAAGTTTAACTTAGAGAACTCAGGAAATACATGCATCTTTTTCAGTGTCAAAGTGATGCCTCATTCTAGGGGCAGAACATAAAAGACAGAGTGAATGTTTGTGCTCTATGCATGCAACGCCCATAGAATGCAGCTTGAATGGTGCTCCACCCCTCAAAGCTGAGAATGGCAATGGCCCTGAATTTCCAGATCCTGAAGAGATTCCTAGCATATGCCCCACTTTATGTTAGTCAGGATGGGCAAGGTTATGCTGTGGTAACAAATATCCTGAAAAATCTCTGTGGCTTAAAACATTGAAGGTTTATTTTTCATTCACAACACATTTCCTATGAGGGTCAGAGATGACCTGCTCTTTGGTGTCACTCAAGGAACCCAAGATGCTAGGGTCTATATCTCAACATATGCTTCCCCAATCTTCATGGCAGAGAGAAGTGGGTACTGCCATGTCTCACACTGGCAATCATGTTTCTGGAAATGACAGTCATCATTTTTGCATACTTTTTTCTGGCCAGACCAATTCATGAGTCCATGCCTAACCTCAGGGAGTTAGGAAAGGAGAATTTTACTTTGCACCTGGGAGGAGGCATGTGAGAATATTTGTGAGCAGTCCTAATGACCACCATGGGTTTCCCTCATAGCTCAGTTGGTAAAGAATCCACTTGCAATGCAGGGCACCCTGGTTTGATTCCTGGGAAGGGAAGATCTGCTAGAGAAGGGAAAGGCTACGCACTGCAGTATTCTGGCCTGGAGAATTCCATGGGCTGTATAGTCCATGGAGTCGCAGAGTCAGACATAACTGAATGAGTTTCACTTTCACTTTCAATGATCACCACAGCTTTGAAATACAAAGCATGGTACTATTATGGCCAAACTGTTAATGAAGAATCAATACATAAATGATTCATCCATGCCTTGCTACTTTATGACAGGGCCTCAAAAATATTTTTTGGATAAAATGAGTATCTCCAAATATCCAGGTATTTTTTATGAAGAGAAAGTTATGCAGGAGTCATCTGTATAGAAGATGTTCCAACCAAGTTTAAACCAAGATATAGGATCTGGTTGCATATAAACTGTGCCTTGTCCATATCTCTTACCAGGACCTACTAATGTCTATCTACGTTAACAGAGGATTGTGCAATCAGTGTTTTTGTTTTGATTTTTTTTTTTTTGGCTGCGCTGTGTAGCATGTGGGATCTTAGTTCCCTGACTAGGCATCAAACCCACTCCCCACTCCCTGCATAGGAAGCATGGAGTTTTAACCACCAGACCACTAGGGAAGTCCCACAATCAGAGTTTTGTGTAAAGACTTTTGTATGTTCGTCTCTGGAAGATTGTAGTGAACTGTCCCCTATTTCCCAGCCCACCTCTGTGGACCAAAAGATCTGAGCCGGCGGGAAGAGAGCAAGCTATAAACGAAGAACTTAAGTAGTGGGTTTGACTTTGAAAGATTGTGGATATAAGTAGTGTAATGTGGGTGCCTTGATGATGACAGAACATTGTGGAGTAGGAAAGAGGAGATGCCTCTTCACGCTTCCATGGATAGCCAGTGGGATCCCATCAACAATGGGGTGGTGTCTTCCTGGCAGTGAAAGAGGAAGAATGATATGGCTTTCTCAGGTGGCTTAGTGTACAGTGGACAATGATAAGGAGGCTGGGGTGGGGAAATAGTTGAGCTGCTCCTATGGTCTCCCAGGAGTAAGACCAAGGCAGAGGGCTGATCTCTTGCAAATAAGCAGCTGAAGTTTTGGAACCAGAAGAGTCTGGGCATTAACTTAATATAATCTCCTTCATATCCAAAGGCTTGCGAAGCCTGGGGGAAATTCTAATTATGTGAGGATTTACAAACAATTTTAAAGATCTGTGAAATTGCAGTCTCTGAAAAGATTATAGACCTTTGATTTAAATATTGATTCTCACTGAGCAAAATAGCTTTTGTGTGTCAGTAAAGCAGTAACATGGACAGTTACATTTAAAAAAATGAATATCGAATAGCTTGGTTTGATCACTGTTTTCTGAAAGTGTTGCTGTGTGTGTGTGTGTGTGTAGAAACGCAGAACTACTAGTGAGGTATATCTGTACGTGGGCTTCCCTGGTGGCTCAGTAGTAAAGAACCCACCTGCCAATGCAGGAGATGCACATTTGATCCCTGGGTCGGGAAGATCCCCTGGAGAAGGGAATGCAACCCACTCCAGTATTTTTGCCTTGGAAATCCCATGGACAGAGGAGTCTGACAATCTACATGTCGGACATAGCTCAGAGACTTAAAATAGTAACGGTAATATCTGTATGTGGTATACATGTGTGAAATTATTTATTATGGGCACATCTTGACTTATATACATTTGCTTAATGTTTACCTTTCATAATACTTAGAATCCTTTATGGTCATAAATGCCCTGCTATTTAGGAAAGTGTGGTTTGGGAGTTGGGTCAAGTAGCACTCTTGGCTATCATCAAGCCGTGAAGTGGGATCACTTATTCCCTGGAAATGGTGAAACATTCCCTTCTCCGCCCATGAGGTGTCCAAGGCTAACATATTATTTATGATGTTCATCCACATGGTAAAGTTTATTTTTGTTAATTGCCTGTGAATCAACAACCATACCACGCTTTTCCAGGAGAAAGTAGCTCATTTTCTAGTGTACACACTTTCAAGTTCTTTAAGAAGGAGGAGCCTAGAGAAGTGTTTTTGAAGTCATCAACCTCCAGCAGAGAGACTGATGCATGTTCCTAGGACCACCATGGTTGACTTGCTTAACAAGACAGAATTACAATTTGATATATAATGAATGTAGAGAGGATGGGCTGGGGGAGGAAGGTGAGAACAGAGGCAAGTGAAGGCATTCCATGGCACTTGTTTTGTTCAGGATAAGATGTGAATATTGGTAAGGTTAAGCAGTGAGTGGGGAAAATGTGATGGTGAATCTTCATAAATTAGGAACAACTATCAGAAAACAAAAATGGGTCATGCAATTTTCAAACAGTCCAAGAGTTTGACCTATCTAATAGAAGTCAGGAAAGGAGAAGTAAAAAAAAAAAAGTTGAGTAATTAGGATAAAATTAAAGTTAGATGGCAGAAATAAATCCTAATGTAGCAGTAATTACAGTAAACAGTAACTCACAAATTAAAAGGCAGAAGAACTCAGATTGCATGTAGAACATAAAATCTGGCAATACTTTGTCAGTAAGAGAGTACTGAAGGAAAGAAATTGGTTAGTCTAATAACAAAAGGAGGAAAGAATATATATCCTAGACAAATGTGAACCAAAAGAAAGTTGGAAGAGTAATACAAATATCTGATGAAACAGAATTAAAGGCAAAAACCACTAAGGGCAAAGAGGGATGTGATACATTTATAAACATAACCATAGAGTAAGAATGTGTACATATATATATATATATAGACCGCCATGCGCTTGCTGCTACCTGGGGAGCTGGCCAAGCACACCGTGTCCGAGGGCACGAAGGTCGTCACCAAGTACACCAGCTCCAGGTAAATATAATATGCCTAGCTGTTGTTAACGGAGAAGGCAATGGCACCCCACTCCAGTACTCTTGCCTGGAAAATCCCATGGACGGAGGGCCTGGTGGGCTGTAGTCCATGGGGTCGCTAAGAGTCGGACACGACTGAGTGACTTTGCTTTCACTTTCAATTTCATATACATATATATATACATATAATGAACATAAACTCAGCTGATAACATCATCTTGAAATACATAAATGACAACTGGTAGAACTATGGGAAGGAACAAATAAGTCAACAAAAATTACTGTGGGTAGGAATTTTAAAGCAGCTCTCTCAAACTGCTTAAGCAAGCCAAATATCAGCAAAGAAATGGCAACCTGCTCCAGTATTCTTGCCTGGAGAACCCCATGGACAGAGGAGCCTGGCAGGCTACAGTTTGTGGGGTTGTAAGAGTTGGACACGACTTAGCGACTAAACCATAATAGGTGTGAATAATACATTAAGGTGAGGAACTAGTAGATATGTATAGAATACTATATCCAACAAACAGTAAAGGTATTTTTTTCAGACTGGATTATTTTTTAAAAAGTGGCAATTCATCCAGGAAGGCTTCTGATCACAAAGAAGCCTATTTAATGGAGAGTTATGTTGTTTAATAAAAATGCAATAAGATGAGAAATCAATATCAAGAGAAAGCTAAAACATAGCTCATATCTGTAGTCTAACTCACAAGTCAAAAGGGAAGTTACGAAATACTTAGAACTAAATAGAACTAAAAAAACTTTATCAAAATTAGCTAAAGTAGCACTTAGAGAAAAATATACCTTTAGATACGTTTATTGGAAAACAAGAAAGATTGAAAACACAGTATCAAAGAGTTCAAGAGGAGAATTGGAAAAAGAATAAACACAAAGAAATGAGAAAGACAGCTATAATAAATATAAGATAATAAATTTAAAGAATACTAACAAATAATAGAGAAGATTAATGAAACCAAAATCTTGTACTTCAAAAAATAACAAAAACGCACAGTAGAGATACTCTTTGGGTGGACTGATCAGGATAAGCAGAGAATGAACAAATAACAAACTTGCAGAATGAAAAACAGGGAAATGAAGTAGATACAGCTGAAAAAATATGAAAGACTATTATGAATAACTATCAATATACTTGAAAACTACATGTATAGACTATGTTGCTGCTACTGCTGCTAAGTCGCTTCAGTCGTGTCCGACTCTGTGCGATCCCATGGACTGTAGCCCACCAGGCTCCTCCATCCATGGGATTCTCCAGGCAAGAGCACTGGAGTCGGGTGCCACAAAATAGTGTAAGAGAAACTAACAATATTGAATAGACCAATAATCAATAATGAAATTAAAATTATATTCAGACTCTTTTCTCTCACAAAGGCTCCAGATCCAGTGGTTTTATTTGTAAGTTCTACCAAAATAAAAAAAAAGTAAAAATAAATAGCTCTGGGAAATAGAAAAAGTGTAAAAGCATTAGAAATGACTTTATAAGACTAGCATATTATTGATTCCAAATTCTGTAAGAGTCAATACACAAGATCATTTGGCTTTTACACATAGATATAAGAATGCACAAAGAAATATTAGCTACAAAATAAAAGGAGCAGGTGATCATGGAGAGTTTAGCCCAGAAAAGCAGAGATGGTTCAACCTCAGAAAATGCACTGCTACGTAAATCCAAGGGAGAAAAACCACTCAATCATCTCAGACAGAACAGTCTTATGGACTCTGTGGGAGAGGGAGAGGGTGGGAAGATTTGGGAGAATGGCACTGAAACATGTATACTATCATGTATGAAACGAGTCACCAGTCCAGGTTCGAGGCACGATACTGGATGCTTGGGGCTGGTGCACTGGGACGACCCAGAGGGATGGTATGGGGAGGGAGGAGGGAGGAGGGTTCAGGATGGGGAACACGTGTATACCTGTGGTGGATTCATTTTGATATTTGGCAAAACCAATACAATATTGTAAAGTTTAAAAATAAAATAAAATAAAATTAAAAAATAATAATAAAAAACCCCAAAAATACAAAAAGAAAAAAAAAAGCCATCTTAGATATAAAAAGCCATCTTAACAAAGTTCAACATCAATTTATGATAAAAATATCTTGCAAACTATATCTAGAAGGGGACTTCCTTAATGTGATAAAGACGTATGCCTCCAACCTACAGCAGACAACATACTTCAGAGAAACTCTGGACTAGTCCCCTTTATTATTAGAAACATATGCTGCTGTTTAACACTGTGCCAAAGGTCCTGGCCAACTCTGTAAGATAAAACCAAGTCAAAACAAAACAATACAGTCTAATGATTTGAAGGGAGGGTACTAAATTGTCATTTGCTGATGATATGATCTAAATAAAAATCTATAAGAATCAACAGGAAAAGATTAGAACAGAAAGTTGAGGAAATGTGAACACATAGATAAACTTAGAAAAATCAACTGTGGTGGCATGGTTGCTCTCTGTACCACCAGCAAACAACTGGAAAATGAAATAGAAAACAAGATGCCTTCAAAATGGCAATAATTATCTAGCAATGAACAAAGATCTACATCATATCTATGGATAAAGTTTTAAGAAAATATGAAATGGTGAGCTTCTCCATGCTTATGAATGTTGTGCTTTAACATTGTAAAGATATCAGTTTTCTCTGAATTCATGTACAATTTCAGTGTGATCCAAAACAAAGTTCTAATTAGTTTTTAAAGGGATGTGACAAAGTTATTCTATATACAGAAGAATGTAAATCCATGAATAAATAAGTTAGTTTGGAAAAGAAAAGGAAGAAAGCAGACTTCCACTACTAGATATTAAGACACAGTACAAAGAAAGAAAGAGAGAGAAAGAAAGAAGAACAGTGTGTTGTTGGTAGAAGAACAGAGAAATAGACCAAATGAATAGACATAACTTATATTGGTATGATAAAGGTCAGTGAGCTCTCAGACAATCATTTAATAGAAGGTGTTGAGAACACTGGCTCACTCTACAGAGAAAGACAAAGCTAAATCCCTACCTTACACCATATACAAAGTGCACCTCAGATAGATGAAGAGGTATAATGTGAAAAGTAAAACTAAGATGTTAATAGAAGAGGTAGGACTGATGGGACCTAGGGGGAAGGAAGGACTTCTTCAACATGGCCTAAAGAACAAATCATTAGATGATAACTGATGTTTTTAATTACACACAAAAAGAGTTCAGCTTAAAAAAGACAACATAGACAAAATTTATAGATGAGAGATTAGGAAAACAAATCTGCAATGTCAAAGACCAATGAGAAACCAATATATAGGATACAAGGAACTCTTCCAGTAAGAGAAAAGCCTATGGAAAAAAATGGACAAAGGATGTGAATAGCAATTCATAGGAGGGTAAACCTAAATAACTAGCAAAATATAAAGAGATGCTCAAACTCAGCAATACTCAGAGAAATGCAACTTAAAATAAGAATAGAATAACATTCTATTCCCATTTTAATTGCAAAATTTATAATCAATTTAATTGGCTAACAGATGGGTTGGATATGGGATGCTAGGAACCCTCCTATCCTACTGGTGGGAATGGAAACTGGCCAGTCACCTGGGAGAGCAACTGGGCAGGGCTTACCTAAATGATTTGTGTGTAAGGATGTAGAGACTCAAAAGCCCACTTGTGAGTGATTTCAGAAAAAAGTCTTTGCATGAATCCAGAGGAAGACACAGATGCAAATGCTCAGTACATATATAGTGTTTGTGTCATCCTACATTCAGAGGGGAAGTAGTTCAGCACAGCATGGTGAGCAGATAATGAAATGCCATGCAGTAGCTACAGGACACAAAATCGATGTACTCATAGCAACAGGGACCAAACTTGAATACACAGAACTCAACTGAAAAAAGAAAAATATGTGTTTCATAGCTCAGTGCTACTTATGTAAATTGCAAAATGCATATACACACAATAAACAATTCTACACCTTACAGAGCCGTGGTTTTTCCAATAGTCATGTATGGATGTGAGAGCTGGACCATAAAGAAAGCTGAGCCCTTTAGAATTGATGCTTTTGAACTGTGGTGTTGGAGAAGACTCTTGAGAGTCCCTTGGACTGCAAGGAGATCCAACCAGTCCATCCTAAAGGAAATCAACCCTGCATATTCATTGGAAGGACTGATGCTGAAGCTGAAACTCCAAAACTATGGCCACCTGATGCAAAGGGCCAACTCATTGGAAAAGACCCTGATGCTGGGAAGGATTGAAGGCTGGAGGAGAAGGGGACGACAGAGGGCGAGATAGTTGGATGGCATCACTGACTTGATGGACATGAGTTTGAGCAAGTTTCGGGAGTTAGTAATGAACAGGGAAGTTTGGCATTCTGCAGTCCATGGGGTCACAAAGAGTTAGACACGAATGAACAACTGAACTGAATTGAAAATTTTACAGAGATAACCTACAAATTTGTGGATACATATAAAGTGCATTTGAACTGTTGCCTGTGATAATGGGAGTGGGAACTTTTTATAAGGAAGTCAATAAGTAAATAAAATAAGAGAGCAGACTTTCCTGGATTGATGAAGAAAATAGGCCATGAATGAGATGTAAGATAAATTCAACCATCTGTCTCTGAAATCCAGAATGCCAGGAAAATAACTCTATGCGCACACATTTCTGCCCACGTATATTTTCTCTGTTTCCTTGTTTGCCACTAAATACGGACAACCTAATATGAGAGGTTTTAAAACTAAGTCACCTTTGAAAGGAAGAACTAAATTTCCGGCTCCTGCAATCTGGAGGAAACAAGTGGTCTCCATCCTTAATTTAGAGGGGTTCAGTCCAGCGTTCATCACCTGTTCCTCACACCTGGTTTTACTTGGCCTCCTGTTGTAGCCTACAGAAGAATTCCAGGGAGACCTTCTGTTTTCAAAATCAAGGCTTCAGAGCAGGCATCTCCGCCTGCCCCCTATTTTGCCTACACAGACTTTCTAATTGATTGATGCTTTCCCTTCCATCAAGCTGCATCAGTTATATTAGCAGCTTTATGGTCTGATATCTGATCCCTTGGCAATCCCACAAGGCGAACGTAGGTTGTTACAGGCAACCAAGTCCTCAGACAATGTCCAGGTTTCCCAGATAATAACTTCTCAAGATTTATTTTTTTTCATTAAGAGTCTGTTAGATTCCCTAAATTTTATTTGTAACACACAAAGGAGAATTAATTGAATGTCAGGGACTTTTCCTTCTGCAGTGGCCTTTATGCTTGCCTAAAAGTAAAAAATAAACCATTATAGGGCCCCAGATAGATCAGCTCAACTAACTCCTGGCTTCAGCTTTGGTTACAGCTATCTCGGTTTATTGGTTCTATTTTCAGAAAACTCTTGGATGTAATATTTTCCCACCTCCATTTGGCCTCCTCATGAGGGAATTCCCCTTTATAGTGATTCCCACATCCTCCACGAGGCTGGTTTCAGCTTCAGTTATTATTTTGTTCAATGAAGACAGAGCATCTGGAAAATATCCTTTGTTCAATAAATGTTCATGAATCTAAGCCTCTTAATAGTTCCCCAAGCAGTCTTTATTTCTCTCCCTAATCAATTTTTGTTATAGCAACCTTTCTAATGGTGATAATTCCAAGGAAGGCTGTAATTCTAGGTATTTAGCAGATTTCCTATTAATAACAGATTTCATTATTATGGGCATACATGGAATCTGTCACAATATAGAGCTTATCAGAAGAACCCAATGTTCTTCCTATAGATTTGGTGCTGACTCATTCAAGTAAGGTTAGTAGATGCTGTTTCTCCACAAATTACCAGTCTCTTGAGTGGTAGAAACATGTCATTAATGTAGAATACTCCATTTATTAAAAGTATTAAATTTTGCTATTTCTTGGTATGACAAGTTCAGGGGTCACAGAGGTCAAGGCCTTTAGTGTGCACACCTGTGCTGAAGGGACTCTGGGTAGAATAATTGGGAATCTTGACAGTTTCCAGTTCCCTTGATCTTGAGCACATCTCTGTGTCTAATTAAACTTATAGAAACATATCTGTGTTTGGAAGGCAATTTTACCTCTAATTAGTTGGATGGCCTTGTATATATTAATTCCCCTCCTTAGCTTCAGTGTCCTCACCTATGAGGTGAGAATTCCTTCATTCATTTAGCAAGCACTTATTTTATCTGTTTTGTTTTTAATTTATTTATTTTTAATTGGAGGGTAATTGCTTAGCAATGCTGTGGTGGTTTCTGCCATACATCAACATGAATCAGCCATAGGTAAACACATGTCCCCTCCCTCTTAATACCTCCCTCCCACCCCTCTAGGTTGTCACAGAACACCAGGCTGAGCTCCCTGCATCATAGAGCAACTTCCCATTAGCTATCTGTTTTACACATGGTAATGTATATGTTTCAATGCTACTCTCTCGATTCATCCCACCCTCTCCTTCCTCTGTTGTATCCATAAGTCTGTCCTCTGTCTGAGTCTCTATTCCTGTCCTGCAAATAGGCTCATCATTACTATTTTTTCTAGATTTCATATATATATGTGTGTGTGTGTGTGTGTGTGTGTGTGTGTGCATGTGTATGTATGTGTTGATATACTATATTTGTTTTGTTGTTGTTCAGTCACTCAGTTGTGTCCGACTCTTTGCGACCCTATGAACTACAGCACACCAGGCATCCCTGTTCTTCACTAATTCCCAGAGTTTGCTCACACTCAGGTCCATTGAGTCAATGATGCCATCCAACCACCTCATCCTCTGTCACTCCCATCTCGTTTTGCCCTCAATCTTTCCCAGCATCAGAATCTTTTCCAATGAGTTGGCCAAAATATTGGGTGGCCAAAGTATTGGAACTTCAGTTTCAGCATCAGTCCTTCCAATGAATATTCAGGGTTGATTTCCTTTAGGATGACTGGTTTGTTCTCCTCGAAGTCCAAGGGACTCTCAAGAGTCTTCTCCAACACCACAGTTCAAAAGCATGAATTCCTAGGCACTCAGCCTTCTTTATGGTCCAACTCTCACATCCATACATGACTACTGGAAAAACCATAGCTTTGACTATTCCAACCTTCGTTGGCAATGTGATGTCTCTGCTTTTTAATACACTATCTAGGTTTGTCATAGCTTTTCTTCCAAGGAGTGAGCATTTTTAATTTCATGGCTGTAGTCACCATCCACAGTGATTTTGGAGCCCAAGATAATAAAGTCTGTCACTGTTTCCATTATTTCCCCATCTGTTTGCCATGAAGTGGTGGGACCAGATGCCATGATCTAAGTTTTTTTGAATGTTGAGTTTCAAATCAGCTTTTTCACTCTCCTCTTTCACCTTCATCAAGAAGTTCTTTAGTTCCTCTTTGCTTTCTGCCATAAGGGTGATGTCATCTGCATATATGAGGTTATTGATGTTTTCCCTGCAATCTTAATTCCAGCTTGTGCTTCAACCAGTCTGGCATTTCAAATGATGTGCTCTGCATACAAGTTAAATAAGCAAGGTGACAAGATAGAGCCTTGATGTACTCCTTTCCCAGTTTGGAACCAGTCCGTTGTTCTGTGTCCGGTTCTAACTGTTGCTTCTTGACCTGTATACAGATTTCTCAGAAGGCAGGTAAGGTGTTCTGGTATTCCCATCTCTTTAAGAATTTTCCACAGTTTGTTGTGATCCACCAGTCAAAGGGTTTAGCATAGTCAATGAAACAGAAGTAGATGTTTTTCTGGAATTCCCTTGCTTTTTCTATGAACCAACGGATGTTTGCAATTTGATCTCTGGTTTGTTTTAGCAAGCACTTATTAAATACCCGCTATATGTGAAGCAATGTTTCAGGAGCTGTGTAAAGAACTGCAAACAAGACAGGCAAAGTTGCCCCTCTTGTGGAGTTCACATTCGGGTTGAAACTTAGAGCACAAACAAAATACAAACAAAAATACAACAGTGACATAGTGCAAATATAATAGTACAGTTAACCCTTGAGCAATTCAGGGATTAGGGGCACCAACCACCAGCACATTTGAAAATCAATGTACAACTTTTGATTTCCCCCAAATTAGCTATGACTAGCCTAATCTTTTATAAAGATTTTTTAAATGTAGACCATTTAAAAGTCTTTATTGAATTTGTTACAATTTTGCTTTTGTTGTTTATGTTCTGGTTTTTTGGCTGTGACGCATGTGGGAGCTTCACTCCCCAACTAGGGATCGAACCCATATCCCCTGTACTGGAAGGTGAAGTCTTAACCACTGGGACAGCAAGGGAAATCCCTAGCCTATTGTTGACTGGAAACCTTACTGATAATAGAAACAGTTGATTAACACATATTTTGTATGTTTTGTGAATTATATACTATATTCTTCAAAGTAAACTAGGGGAAAATGTTATTAAAAAAATCATAAGAAAAAGAAAATACATTTGTAGTACTATACTGCATTTTTTTACTTACTTTTTTTTAAATTTTTTTACTAGTATTTATTGATACTGTTAAGTTTATTTTGTTCCTTTACAAAAGGAATCATCTGTCAGTACTTATATCAATACTGCTTTATAATATACAAAACATTGTAGATGTTATACATATTACTATCACTACACATTGAAAATGAAAAGATAATGTAAGAGAGAAATTCATATCTACAGGTATGACTATTCACGCATTGAGAATGAAGGAGTAGCAATATGATTATTTCATGGTAGCCTAGTGTAATCCATATAATTGCTTCACAGTAGCCTAGCCTGTACACTAATAAAGGAATCGATATACAATTTTTATGACATACAGTATTACAGTCATATTCATAATACAGAATTGGAAACATTTTTACATTAACTATCCCCACTTAATGTGATCATAGGCTGATATGCAGTTTTTCCAATTATAATCCAATTATGCAAGAGAGGCAGACCATATGATGATGTAGTTCTTTGAAAGCAAAGTTATAAAATAGTAAGAAAACTACACATTATTAATTTTATATTAAATATCACTCATCTTATGCCTTTGTAAGGATAGTCTAGTCCCTCTCTACCTCTATTTTACCTTCATGATGTAACTAACTTTTTCTTAATTTTTTTGGTATTTCTAGGCAGCAGGGTTTGTCTGAAAGTTTTTTTCAAGTTGCCATAAATCTCCAAGAAATTTTCCATACATTTATTTTAAAAAGTCCACATATAAGTGGACTCACCCAGTTCAAACCCATGTTGTTCAAGGGTCAGCTGCACTTACCTTATAGAGCAGTTGTGCTACTTATCCAAGGGACATGTTACAAGGATTAAATGAGGAAACACACTTGTGTGGCTGGTGTGTAATGTGTGCCAACCAATGGTTTTGGGTTGACCAAAAAGTTTGGGTGTTTTTGTAACATCTTACAGAAAAGCCAGAGTGAGCATTTTGACCAACCCAACAGTCAGCTGAGCAAAATAACAGTAGTTTAAAGGCCATTGCTTTTTCTGTCCTCTTGGAGAGACCAGTGGGTGTGGTGAAGATGCAGCAAATACTCTTGAAATGGGGCTAATGTGCCCATGGAAACATTTTTCATGGAAAAAATGTTGCAAAAGAAACACTAGTGCCCCTTGGTTTCCTAAGACAAAGAGTGTGGGGGATGCATATGGAGGTGGAGTTTATACTCCAGTCTGTGTAGCAAACCTCCTGCCTGGCACCTCCCTTCCCACCCCCTGCACTTCACTCTACCCAGAGAAGGCATTAGAATTATTTCCCAGCAAGCATCAGAGCAGACCTTGGCTCTGATTTGAGGCTCACTTATAATTAAGTTGCAGCACCCATGCGGGCATGCAGTTGGGTGGGTGGGAGGGAGAGGAGGGCAGCCTCCCCAGGCCAGTGTTCTTCCTCTCTTGTCTTCACTGTATACTCATTGAGGATCTTTTTTTTTTTTTTTAAGTCTTTAATGAATTTGTTACAATATTGCTTCTGTTTTATGTTTTGGTTTTTTGGCCAGAGACATGTAGGATGCTAGCTCCCAGAGCAGGGATTGAACTCTCGCCCTCTGCACTGGAGGATAATTGGCCTGCCAGGGAAGTCCCTTCTCATTGAGGATCTTGCAATTTTTTATTGATATCATGGCCCAGCCTCTGTTTCCTTGGACCAAATAGGGGATGTCCTGGGGCCTCTCCGACTGAGACACATTCTAAATTCTAGGTGGTTCTTGTCTTCTTCATCCCTGTAGGTAGGACTCAAGCTTGGAGAGAGAAGCAGCTACTCTATCTGTTGAGGATGAGCTGGGCCTGGCCACGCACATTGGCCTGTCTTTGTGGAGCCCTGACTGTTCCTTGGCATTGTTCAGAAGCCTGGCTCAGGCTCCCGGCTTCATAAAACCATTTAATATATAGTCATTTGACAGACTGAGAATATCTCTGGTACTATACTTTGTGGTCCTTTTGGAAGGGACTGTGAAATATGATTGAAAGGCACTTTGGAGGAAGAAAAAGAGACGTGGGGTGGCTAAACAAGTCAGCAGAAATCAAGTTTGAATTTGTGAACCACTCAGCGGGGCACAAGCCAGGACATTGGAAATAAATCAAAATGAGCCAACATATTTTTATATTATTCTTATTCAAATATTTGTTACATCCATTACAGCACTGAGGCCTATTGACCTTTTCTTGGGGATGCTGATTCTCGGGTTGTTGGCTTTTGTTTCCCTAAAGTAAGTAATAATCGCTTGAACTCCCTGGCATTGCCATTGACCATGAAGCCAGTGGGATATACGTGAGGAAACAAATGCTTTCTCTGACTGCCCATCTCTGCCTGAACTGGTTAAGTCTCTGAGCCTTGAAGGCTTAACAAGCCAACACAAACATGCTGATTCCCCCAATCTGGTCAAAAAGAGTCTGATCGGGTTACAGTGAATTCCACTTCTTGCTCCTGGAAAATGCAGCCAGGTTGAACAGGTTCAGATACGTTACAACAGACTGGATGTGAGCGTCCCTTTTAAAAGACAAAACGCTGACTTGCTTGTAGGAATTTGACGCGATACAGATTTGAAAATATTTTGCGCAAAGATTTTCATGTTGGGCATCCTGACTGGTACCTGGTAAGGTAAATTCATTAACCAGACTGTATTTCAAGCCCAAAGAGGTATGTCCTAAGTGAACATGATTTTAGAGCCCAGGGCCACGTGGACTTCTTGAGGCAGCTGTGTTAGACATTCAAGTTAAGTTGGGGCATGAGTGACCTCTAACATCTAAAGGAGCATTTATTCCTTGTAAATTTATCCTCCAATTTTTTAAAAATAGTGTTTGCTGACATACAGCCTTCATTAAGCTACCAGAGACTTAAGATAATAGCAGGAAGTTGTGTACAGATAAACCCAATGTGGTCGTCAGGGAAGAATGGGACTTAGTCAATTAAAATCATTAAAGGATATTTGAAATGCCTTTCTAATAGGGTGCCTAAGCAGTCCACACATTCAAATAAAGGAGAAACATCTTATCTCATCCCACGGTTCTTCTTGGGGCCAAAAGATTCTCGCTTGAACTCACTCTGTTTATAGATGGCAAGGAACTAGGTTTATTTGAACTGATTTTGTTTTGAGTTTGTGTGGGTTTTTCCTCTCAACTGCAGAATGTATTCTTTCAGTTCCTGAGTCTGAGCCTGGGTTATTTTTTTTTTGTAGCAGTGCCAGAGTTTATCACCACTCACTTCTGGATAGTGTTAAAGCAACAGTCACTTCCTGTCTGCAAAACAATCGTAACATTCACCAGAGTTCTGGGTGTTAAGGCCACGTGGGGGATTGTTACCTGAAATGGCTAAAAAAAGTTAGTGCAAGATGCTGACACTGTTTATGGAGAAATATTGTTCTAGGTTCAACACGTGCCTATCAAACACATGGGAAGGATAAAGCAGACCCGAGAACAGACCAGAGGGGACCCCTTTGTTAGTGTTTACTTAACAGTGCCTTATGGAGCCTCTGGGCCTCACTGCATCGAGCATTTGTAAGTAGCGGGAATTCCAAGGAAGGGGGTCTGTTAATGTAGAGCAGGGGTTCTCATACTTCAGCCTGCATCAGAATCACTGGGAGCATTGATGAAAACGTGCACTCGAGGGCCCATTTCCAGAGTCTACGATCAGTCACTCACGGCTGGTGGTGGAGGGGGCATGGTGAGGAGGTGGGTTCTTGAGAAGAGCATTTCTAACAAGTTCCTGCTGCTGCTGCTGCTAAGTCGCATCAGTCGTGTCCGACTCTGTGCGACCCCATAGACGGCGGCCCACCAGGCTCCTCCATCCCTGGGATTCTCCAGGCAAGAACACTGGAGTGGGTTGCCATTGCCTTCTCCAATGCATGAAAGTGAAAAGTGAAAAGTGAAAGTGAAGTCACTCAGTCGTGTCCAACTCTTAGCAACCCCATAGACGGCAGCCTACCAGGCTCCTCCGTCCATGGGATTTCCCAGGCAAGAGTACTGGAGTGGGGTGCCATTGCCTTCTCCTAGGGGATGCTAATGCTGCTGGTCTACGTGGAGCACATGTAGAGAACCACTGCCGAGGAACCACAGGGAGGTCAAAGAGGGATGAAACTCCATTCTGGACTGAATATTGGCTTGGCCTCAAAATTCGTTTGGGTGTTTCCATGATGCCTTGTGGGAAAACCTGAACAAACCCTTTGGTCAACCCCATACTTCAATTCTTTGTCCCATTTAAATGTGATAACATCTTACAAAAGATAATTTTGTCGTGGCTTGAAAGGCGAAAACAGTCATTCCTGACTTCATAGAATAGATGTATTTTAACAAAGCAGCATACAAACAAATGAACAAATGAACGAAGTATAGATGAATCCTATTCGCTTGCTGATCTTGTCAATCAAGTCAGGGACAGAGTCCCTTATGGCGGAATTCCCTGGGAGCACTAAGGAGGAGTGCTTAGTTAAGGAAGGGGCTCCATGTCATGCTCATGGCATCCTGGGTGTAGGATTCTGGGTTGTGACCGTACTGTTTTCTCAATTCTGCAAGTGCTCTGGCCAGCCTCTTTGCTACTGATCATTCTACCTTAACTCTTGGCACTGCCCTCATCAGCAGAAAATTCTCCCATTCCTGTGGATTGACTGATTATGTATTTCACATTCTTGGAATTTAGCTCTCTAATTGTCTTCTGAGCATTTTCATATCCGATGTTAGCAGACATTTCAAAAACTGTCACCTAAACCTTCCACCGTACCCCGAGACTGCCTTCAGTTGAAGTCTTCAGGGTTATGGAAAGTAAACCACACACCCAAAATGAAATCACATGAAATCAAGGTGAAACCTGTCAGGTCTTCCACTTTGTAGTATTTTTAAGAGGGAACAAGTAGCAAAATCGACTCGTCATGAACGCAATAGAGAATTTCACCGCTTGATCGTCCTTCTCAATTGAAACCCTGTTTCTACTGGGGAGAAGTAGAAACAGGAGCAGTCTGTGCTTCCCACACTGGGGGCAGCACCCAGGAATCATTTCTTTGGGAAAATTCAAAAGGAATTTGCAGAATGTGAATGATCCATTATCTTCATGATCCAAAACATGCAGCCGGTGTCAGGCATACGTATCGCATGCTGGGCTTGTAGTTCAGTATCAGACTGAGCTACAGTTAAAAGCGCACATGTTGCTGCCTGAGGCTTAGAAATTGGAAAGGAAGAGGAGAGGTGGTTTTAGTTGGGGAATAACTCTTCGTGTACAAGGACGGGGTGGCGGGGGTGGGAGGGGAAGGAGGGAAAAAAAAAAAAAGACTGTTCCATCTCTTCCGAGTTATCATTTTGGCCTCCCAGGCTTATCCATTTTTGGAAGCCGTTGGGACTTCTGAAGAAGTCAGGATTGTCTTTGCCTCCCTCCTTTACTGTCTCCTTTTTCATCTCCTTTCACCCTTGTCTCCGCTCTGCTCTATCCCTTTTATAGCAGAGCTTCCATGGAGCTGGCCTTCTGGCTGCTTTTCCCTTCCCTGCAGGGAACCACATTCGACAATCCTTGCTCATTGCCCCAATCCACCTGCTCTGAATAGTCTCACCCATAACGCCTTGGGAGCCCCATGCTTCCTCATAAATGTGCTCCAAAGGATAATTGCGGTTTCTCAGTTACAGGCTCGATATGAGGCGACAGTTTAGTGGTCAGTCCAGCTGTACTGGGAGTTAAAATTATCCACGCTTGTCTGCACTCTGCTTACCGAACTGTACGATTCCACCTTTTTCCAGTTGATTTAGCCTTGTCTCCCCTGTGGAGTGTAGAGCCTGGATCCTTTTGCCTGCTCAGAAATTGGCTCCTGGGGTCTTTATGAGTTTGTCAGACCGAGGGGATAATGAAGAGGTCTGGCGTGTGCAGACTTCTCTCTTTGATGAGTTGCAGGAGACCATTGTTTTTAAAGTGGCTAAATGACTAGTTGTTCCCCTCCCAGGAGGAAAAGGATTACTAAATTATATTCTTTCCCCTGTGCTGGTTCCTTCCTTATTTTGTCTCTGAATTTTGCTCCAGGTAAATTTTCCTTCATTGAGGAGCCTCGTTGTATATCCATCATCTAGTTAAGAAGTGGAAATACCATGAGGGGTCCATGGATCCCTTGGTTTCAAATTTTGTGGTTTCAAACACCATCCTATGGATTTCAAGAGAAGTTGTGCTTAGGATCGACATGCACTTTTCTCTAAAAGCTCATCCAGGAGGCATATTTTCAGAAGTTAGTCAAGTCCACCTTTAAGCGCCTTCCTTGTGTGCCATCTGAATGGTTTTCCCTCACCTTCCTTGTTCATCTGAACTGCCTGTGTTTTCCTTCTGGAAATCCCGTGTGCACTTTAATCAGGAAAAGAGAAGGGGCAGAAGAAATAGCCCATCGATTAAAGCTACATTGGCATTAGCTTCCTGGGTAGGGAAATGTTTATGAATTTACAGAGTGTATTTTCTCTCTGGCTTTATCAGAGCTTTGTGTGCAATATTCTGGAGTCTCTAGATGAAATGCTTCCAAATGGTTTTCAAGGCCTCACTCCTCCAGTGTTTTCTCACTTTCTCAAGTAAAGAAATCAAGTCGTCTCCTATAATATTCATTCCTTTAGTCATAAAATGTACTGTAAGTTCAATAATGTGGTAGAGACAGAAATGAGTCAGACAGCTTCTACCCACCAAGGAATTTGCTTTCTAGTGTTGTGGGTAGAAGGAGGTCCAGGGTACAGTGAGAATACTATTTTAAAGAAAAAAAGGAGGAGGTGGGGGACAAGTCAAGTTCCAACTGGAAGAGTTGGAGTGGAAAATTTCCTAGAGGAGATGCTCCAGAAGCTGTGTTATAAAAGATGAGGTCCTGTTGACCTGGAGACAAGGAGAAGAGCAGGTATCTTGGTGGGTGGGAGGGCAGGGCCAGGATGAGCAGACGCATGGGATCATGAACCCAGCTGGGGAGCTTAGAGGCAGCCTGGGATGCCATATACATGAATCTTTCCTGCTATTTAGGTTTGGGCAGCTTCAGTCATGAGCAATTTTGTGTGCACTTAAGGGCAGATCTTCCTCCCAGTAGAGATTTGTATCCTCTTTCTCATAATGAAACCCAGAGTCTCTTTTGGGCTCATCCGTAAACTAGAGAAAACACAGTCAGGACTCATCTCGTTCTCCTCTACACACTGGAACTCCAAAATAGAAACCACTCTCTACTGGATTCTCTGTTCTCCCAACACCACCAGCGTGTGGGGTGAGAACTGCGTGCAGCTGAAGCAGGGGCTGCAATTATGATGAAAGTGGACGACTCCTTCATGACCTTGATCTCAGCGTGCTTTGACGGAGCCCAAGTGTGTCTGTCTCTCCACAGTTGGAGCCTGGCCCTGATTCTGGCAAATTTAATAGCTCCTCATTTATTTTTCCAGTCTTCATCAACATGCTTCTAAGTAATTGTCTTCACATCCCATTACCATTTTTCTAGAATCTTCCCTGCAGAGGAAAACCAACACACCAAGCCGCCACTCTGGTTAAACGTTGGCAGATGCCTTGTAAAGTTTTCATAAAACATACATTAAGCAATTCAGAGAAAGCCTGTTGTAACAAGCCATTTGATTTTCATGAGCTATCTGCACTGAAAGAGTTTTGTCATATTTACACTATGTCTTTCACTTACTAGTTTCCTTTTAAGCTAAAAAAGAAAAAAAGAGAGAGAGGAGAAATAAAAAAGGTGAGTTCCTTTTCAGGGTAAAGACAGAAATTTTCTCGTTCACAAAGTTTTCCTGTAGCCACGTGGTCTATGCCATATATAACGGACACATGAGCCCTGAAAGACGGAACCCGTCTTTGCCCCTCAGGAGTACTTCCTCTTTTTTGTATAACAAGATGTTATTAGATAAATAAATAACAACATTTCTTAAAAAAAAAAAAGTAGCCACTTTTGTGGAGGTTGAGGATTGGGCAAACCATGACACCCAACAAGAGGTGAAACCAGAAATGGTTGGTGCTTACCACGGGTTGTTGTCTTATCAGTATGGACTTGAAACTACACGGTAACTCCCTGCCCACGGAAAATAAAATAGTCATTCAAAAGTGAAAATCACAAGTTTTAAGCTCTTTTTAGACAAGATAGATGCTTCCTGGAAGACCTGTTAACCCGAGGATCATCCGGTTGTCAGTCAGTGGAGCAAAACCGATGGTACCACTCGGTGACCCAACGCTTCTGGGACTGAACGTAGTCCAGGGATGGGTTTGTTATTTACGTAGAAAGGCAGTGGTTCTGACGTGGACGTTGGGTCATAATTCTTGTCATGTTTCCTACCAAGGTGTGTATCTCAGCAAGAGCCATCGGTCTCTTTCTAGTTTATATGAGGGACAGCATTCCAGGCAAGCAGCCAGTTGAATAGGGGGTCTGTGTTATACAAAGTTTCAGCACCTGGGGAAGCGTTTGTGTATGTAGGTGCATATTTCTGTGCGTATATATTCACAAGCCTTGTCCAGCCTAGGTCCCCTGAAAGCAAAGCCTGAGACGAAGGCTTGCACAGAGATGGTTTGTTTAAAAAGTGATTCTTCATGGCACATTGATGGGGGAAAAGTGGAAACAGTGACAGATTTTATTTTCTTGGGCTCCAAAATCACTATGGACGGTGACTGCAGTCACAAAATCAAAAGATACTTGCTTCTTGGAAGAATAGCTATGACAAACCTAGACAGTGTATTAAAAAGCAGAGACATCACTTTGCTGACAAAGGTCCATCTAGTCAAAGCTATGCTTTTCCAGTAGTCACGGACGGATGTGAGGGTTGGACCATAAAGAAGGCTGAACGCCAAAGAATTGATGCTTTCAAATTGTTGTGCTGGAGAGTCTCCTGGACAGCAAGGAGATCAAACCCGTCAATCCTAAAGAAAATCAACCCTGAATATTCATTGGAAGGACTGATGCTGAAGCTGAAGCTCCAATACTTTGGCCACTTGATGCTAAGAGCTGACTCACTGGAAAAGACCCTGATGCTGGAAATTTTTGAGGGTAGGAGGAGAAGGGGGAGACAAAGGATGAGGTAGTTGGAAGGTATCACTGACTCAGTGGTCATGAGTTTGAGCAAACACTAGGAGACAATGAAGGACAGGGAAGCCTGGCATGCTGCAGTCCAGCATGCCAGGGGTCGCAAAGAGTCGGACACGACTTAGTGACTGAACAAGGCAGCGGGAATGAAGGATGGAGGGAGTGGACAAAGGAAGGAGACAGGTCAGTAAAGAAATGTGTAACTGAGTTGACCATTGTATAGACAACTGGTGCTGCCTGCTGAGGGGCCTTTTGAGGAGCTTAGGAAATGCACTGCAGGTGTGTCTGTACAGGTAATGTGGAAGGACGCACTGGCATGCCAGCTCCCTGCTGGCACTCTCCAGGGGGGCCCTGAAGACCCCAGCTCATCTACCTCCTGGATGTACTTGCGAGTCCTAGATCAGACCCCAGGGCCTTGGAGAAGCTCCAGGGCAGAAAGTGGAAACTGTGAGGTGTAGGGCATGATTTGGCAGATGTTACGTGTTCAGTTTTATCAGTTTTGATAAATGCATAAGCCTGTGTATGAGATCCCCACCCCTAGCAAGATGTAGTCTACTTCCATCTTCCCAGAAGTATCCTTGGATGCCTTCCTAATCAACCCCATGAACTGCAGAAGCAATCACTGGTTTGATTTCTATTAGCATATATTAATTTTTCTCATCTAAAACTCCATACAGATGTGATCATCTGCTGTGTACTGTTTTGTATGTGGTTCCTTTCACTCAACATGATGTTCTGGACATTCACCCATATTGTTTCATGTCTCTGCGTTTTGTGCCTTTTTATTCTCATGTAGTAGTCCAGTGTATAAATCCATCACCATTTGTTTATCCATTCTTCTATTGATTGACACTTGAGTGGTTTCCAGTACCTCACTATTATGAATAAAGCTGCTATAAACAAGTCTTTTTCTGGACATGTGTTTCTATTTCCCTTGGGTAAATACATCGGAGACTGCTGGGTCATCAGATAGCTGTATACTTAACTATATAACAAAAGTGGTTGTAACTTGTTACACTCCCACCAGCAATGTATTGGAGATCTGATAGCTCCATAGCCTTGCCAATATCTGGTGTTTTCAGTCTTTTTCACTTTAGCCATTCTAGTGAGTAGGTACCATGATTTCATTGCAGTTTAATTTATATTTCCCTGAAGACTAATGAAGCCTGTGCTCTTTCATGTACATATTGGCCACTTGAATATTTTCTTTGGTGAATGTCTGTTCAAATCTTTTGCTCATTTTTTATTGAGTTGTTTGTCTTTTTATTATGGAGTTCTATGAATTCTTTACATATCCCAGAATCAAGTCCTTTATCAGATATATGTGTTGCAAATGTTCTTTCTCAGTTCATGGCTTGCCTTTTTATTTTCTTAACAGCGTCTATTGACAAGCAGAATTGTAAAATTTTGACTTCGTTCAATAATTGTTTTTTTCTTTGAAGTTTAGGGCTTTTGGGCCGTCTCTAAATCATCTTTGCCTATTCCAAGGTCATAAAAAGGTAGTCTTAGGTTTGCTTGAAGAAGCTTTGTAGTTTTACAAGGCACATGCAGGATTGTTCTCCGTAGTATATGCCAACTTGTATTTCTTACCAAAAAAAGTTGGTAGTCAGAACTTTTTATGAGGGCTTCCCAGGTGGCTCAGTGGTAGACAATCTGCCAGCCAATGCAAGGCACGAAGGAAACATGAGTTTGATCCCTGGATCGGGAAGATCCCCTGGAGGAGGAAATGAAAACACACTCCAATATTCTTGCCTGGGAAATGCCAAGGACAAAGGAGCCTGGCGGGCTACAGTCCGTGGGGTCTCAGAGTTGAACATGACTGAGCAATTGAGCATATGCACTTTGTATTACTTCTGATCATGGATGGAGACATCACCTTGCAGACTGATGAATTACAGAGAGCTTTAAAAATCCCCACTAAGTTCCCCATGTTTACATCCCGATCTGTCCCTGTGATGGTATGTGAGTTGGGTCAGGGATGGAGGGCTGATTTCTATACGGTCCTTGAATTTACTTTGGGTGATGCTGTTTGCCTTGTCCCAGCCCATGTGTGCCTGCCACCATACACAGGGTCACTCTGCTATTGAAACCTGACATGTTAAATGCCCGTGTTGACACTTCTTTTTTTAAATGAATGGGCTTTTTATTTAACTGGTGGCTGCTGAATTTGTGGGGGCTGCCAGGTCATTAAAATGATGTTTGTTTGAATTTGGCAGAGTGAAAAATTGGACTTATATTTACTTTTTTTTTTGTTCCCAAGGCTGTTCTCACCATTCACCACTAACAATACTCTTTTGATTTTATGAAGAAGCCTTTACAGAAAAGAATAAAGTGCAGAAGAGGTTTTATGGCATGTTCTAGGCTTCGTTGGTACGTGGGGTCTCTCTTCTCCAGTCCCTACAAGCGAAGAAGTGAAGAGGCCCTGGATTATACAAACAATTAGGAAAGGAACTGTCTTTTCTGAAATCGCATATTAATTATACAGATTGTCATTGGATCCCAGATGGTCAGTAATTCATACATTCGAGGAACATCTTCATTTGGGTTTTAGGGGAAAAAGGGCTGGAATTAGAATTTTTGAATTATATTCTGGGTCCTGTTGCTTGTTATCAATGTGATCTTCAATGGCTTCTCTTCTCTGTGGGTCTGGGTCTTCTCACCTGTAAGATGGAAACAATAATTTCTAGTGTGTCCGTCAGAACTCACTGCTGAGGTCATCAATACCACTCCAAATCTTTTTGTTTTTGTCATAAGACCTTATTTTTTTTCTTGAGTGAAATTTATGTATTTAATTCTTGAGCATTCCCTGCTGGTCTTTAGAGTCTTTTCCATGTGGTGACTTAGAGATTAAGATCTCTTTGTATTTTCTTTGTCATCTCACCAAGGGACTCCCAAAGTGACAACAAGGCAAAAAGGGATAGGGAAGAATCCCACTGCCCGGCACCTGCCTTGCCTGGGAAGTGACATTCATCATCTGTCTACGGGAGCAAGTCACACCCGCATTGATGGAAGGCTGGGAAATGCAAGAGGGCACACAATGTGCTTTTACTTCCTGTCTTTGCCGTGTGTGTCATGCATGTTCTGTGATGCTCAAATGAAATTACAGATTAAAGTACTTTATCAGTTTTTCACAGTATTTATAACAGGCTTATATTACTTTGTATTTCATTCAGGATGTGCCAATTTTGGTATGTTTGTTCCCACTTGTACACACTTCCCCCCACCCCCTCCCCAGTTGCCTCTCTTCAAATTAGAAACAGCAGCCCTGAAGTTTCTTAAAGGCTGGTTGGCAAACAGGTTCTTCCACTCTCTACCTTTTTGCACCTAAACACTTGGTCACCCATCACTTGATTAGAGCAACAGAGTGAAAACACATTGGAACGAGTGGAAGATTTGAATTTTAGAAGAAATATAGAAGACTTGTAGAAATTTGAACTGGCTGCTGACAACCCTGCCAATTTTGTTTTAACGGCAAAGACGCCTCTATAATGAGCCGCTGGCATGGCATGCAAATCACACGTGGAGACCTTCCTTGAGTAGCTTCAGTAGGACCCCTATCATTCTTGTTTGTGTTACTGATTTGCTTAGTGAAGCCACTTCTCAAAAAGAGTACAAAGGCAGGCTTCAATGCAGCTTGAGCCAAATTATTATAATTCTGGAATGAGTGGAATCTGAAATAATGAGGTTTTATTTTCCTTTGCCCTGGGGGTTTCTATGTAGTATTGGAAGAGGAAGAAATATTTGTTTTATTTAAAAGACACACAACTTTCATTGTGTTCAAAGCGGAGTTAGAAAACAAGTCAATAAAACAGCCTCCTGGTACAATGGGACTTGTTCTGGTATTAATTTCACTGTTCAAAGCATTTAACTCAAAAGATCTGGGGTTTTTCCCCCTCACTACTTGGCTCATTTAATTTTGAACTCAGGGCTCATAAACATAACTGCAAAGTCACTGTCTTTGTTATGAGTCTTTTTTTGTTGTTGATTTTCTGAAGCTCTGAGCCATGGATTCTGTGTGTGGTGGATATACTCAAAGTCTTTTCTCAGGAGGGGTGACCCACGCACATGGCCATAATCCAGAGGAGCTTCCATAGACCTGATAAAAACTCTTGCTCTTGTTTTCTTTCTGCACCACATCTGTATAAAACACTGCACACAGAACACGCGTTCTTAGGCTTGGAATAAAGAAGGGCTATTGGTTATCTTCCCGCTTGGATCCATTCCCCCTCTTCGGTGACATCCTTTCTTCATTATATGCAATCTTGGTGGGTCTTTCAATTGAGATGCCCTCCCCTTGCTTGACCAGGATAGGGGTACATGACCAAACTAAGCCAATCAGAATTCTCTCTCCTGGGAATCTGCATATTGATTTAAAGGGTGGAAGCCATTCGAATGGATTCTTCTCGAAAGTTGCTTCCTGAAGAGGTTATCATTATTTCCTGCTACCCGAACTCCCAAAGGTCCTCTGAATCTTTGGTTTCCGACACTTGGTACTTCATCATTTTCTTCAGTTCTGTGTGGTCCCCAAACCTTCCCAGTAGTTTTTTTTTTTTTAATTATGTTTGGATTAATTCTGATTGGCTTCTATTGCCTGCAAAAACAAATTCTGTTTCAGCATATCGTTTATTTGCATTTGCCATAGAATCCCAGAATATCAGTAGGATGGAACCTTAAACTCAAAATGCATTGAAGTGGGATCTGAAAGGTTGGCCAAGCTCCTTCGTGACATTATAATTTCACTTATTAAAAGTGGTCAAAAGAATGTTATCTGAAGATTGAAAATATTTTTCTCTCCTGGATTGTCCCCTGGTCATAAAAATTAAAGTTAAAAGAATCCTCTTCATTGTAGACTTACAGTCTCAATCACTCACTTGGCATTGCTACTTGTGATTCTCATAGGCACCTCGTCACAAATCATCTAAAACCAGATGCAATTTCCTCCAAACCTGCTCCCCAGGAAGCCGAACAGAGGAGAGATCAGGATAAGAAACAAGTCCTCATTTTCTTTCCATTGCAACTTCTCATCTGGTGTCCTTACTAGAAGGGTGATATCTAATAGAATAACTTAGGACTGTATTTTTTCCAGAAGCTTCTAAAAACTCTTGCCTATCTACCTATATTCTTCATTATAAGTACATTACTAAGTTTGGAATATAGAGAAGAAAAAAGATGGCATCCAATCCTAGCATGCAAAGAAAACGCCTATTAACATTTTGATCTGGTTCTTTTCCTGTGGATTTTAATGCCATGTGCCTAATAGAAAAAAATGCATTTTTCATCTTGCTTTTCACTTAGCATTGTATAATAAGCAGTCTCTGTATGGCAATATGGCTTTCATAACCATCTTCCAAAGGGGGCTACATATTATTCTAATAAGTGGCTATTCTGTATTTACTCAGCTTTTTCTCTTCTGGACATTTAGACATGTTGAGTAAATATAGAACACTCAGGTTTTAAACTTACACTTGCCCTGGTTGAAGAACAATTCAGACAGCTCCAAAGTTTGCCATGGTGAGGGATTTGTAAAATGTTTTCAGTTCATTTGGTTCCTTTGCTACCAGAGACAGGTCTGCTCAGATATGATTGCTTATCACAACATAAATATCTGTAGTCACAGAGCAGCGGGAAACTTTTATAATCCACATTTGTTGCTTACCCATGAAAGTTTGAAAGCACAATGGACTCTTTTTACTCCTAGGCACTAGCATTGGTAAAATTTTCATAATTTGTATTTAATTTCTACCATTGAGTTTATTAGGTTTAAGTTTTGGATCTCAACCTCTTTGGATTTACTTCTGTTCCCTCCCCTATATTTCAGCAGTGAGTGATTATGTTTGGGTTTCCACTCTTGGAGGGCAATCCTTGGTCTGAACTGTTTTCATTTATTTTATTTTAAAATTACAAAGACATTTCCAGTTATATTTGGTTTTGCAATTCATTCCTCCTCTGTTTCACAAAAACCATAAAACCCACATTGTCTGAAAATGCTGTATTGAGCAAAATGGATTCAGTCCTCCTTGGAGAACAGAAAAGGATGGAGCCAGTGTGTGTTATAAACATTTCCAGGGAGATAGTCTCTTTCCCAGAATTGGTTTTAGTCAAAGGCTGCTGACCAGTTGTGTGATTTCATTTGGGGTTGCTGACCCTGGACCCTACTTGAACTTGACTCTGGATGTCATGTAGGCATCTACCCACATCATATCTGTGTCCTCAATCTCCATTCCTGCTGGTTCAGCCCCTGCTGTTATTTTTTAAGGACCCAAGCCATGTAAAACCAAGACTTTGGATTTCTGAATGAACGCTTCTAATGTTAAACTTGGTGGTTTCCTGTCATAGAAGCAAAGACTCAGTGAATTCTGATGGTTCTGCAATGTGGAGCTTTCTTTTCCGGTTAGATTAAACATCCTCATTCCCTTCGATTGCAACATTTGATCTTCCATGCTCAGAATCTGCAAATTCTTTGAACAGTTTACTTTCAGCAGATTACAACTGGCCTTTCATTTTCCAATCTGAGGAAAACCAAGTGGAAAGTGTGGGTTTGCTGGGGGATTGTTTTTCCTGTCTGCCCTCATATTTAGTTGAGGACTGTGATAGATGGAACTCAGATGGAGGACTTGCTCATGCAGGCCCTTGCTTCTGGTAGGCACTTGTGTTCCAAACGCTGTTGGATGGAATCCTACTTGCCCTGGATCCAATCCCAGGTATGAGTACCTGGCCATTGTGGTGGCGCTAGTGGTAAAGAACCCATCAGCCAATGTAGGAGACATAAGAGACCTGGGTTTGATCCCTGGCTCAGCAAGATCCCTGGAGGAGGGCACGGCAACCCACTCCAGTGTTCTTCCCTGGAGAATCCCCATAGACAGAGGAGCCTGGTAGGCTATAGTCCATGGGCATGCAAAGAGTCAGACACAACTGAAGTGACTTGGCACACAGGCATGCATTATGTCAATGGCAGTGGCCGTCTCAATCCAAGACTTGAAAGAGACTCTTGAGAGGATCTGAGACTTGCCCCCTCCACAGAGACCACTTCATGATCTTCCCTGCTGCCCCCAGCCCTTTTTCCCTTCCCTGAGTGAGGACGGAAGAAGAGGGAGGAATATCTGGGAGGCACATTGCTCATCACGCTGGTATTCTTGGTTGTTGCTGTTGTGCAGTCACTAAGTTGTGTCTGACTCTGCGATATTCTGTCCATTCCTGATGGGACTTGTGGGGACAAGTGTGCATGCTATTCTTTGTGGAGCACCTTTGAAATCTGAGCATCCCACAGTAGTCTTCCATACAATTTGTCTCCCCTCTGGTGCTTACTCACACCACTCTTGTTATTTTCACAAAGCCTCTGATCTCTGCTAGACTATGAACTAGCTGAGAGTAGAGAGACAATTGATCAACAAACGATTGCCGAGTGAATAAATACAAGTCATTTCTTGGGGTCTCCCAGGGCCTGCTGAGCAGAGGAGTGGTGACGTCCTAGTTGGATTTGAGGTGGTTCACAGATACTCCATGGACCTTCTTTCCCAGCAGCAGCATATATTGGTTTCCTGTGGCTGCCATGACAAATTACCATAAACCCAGTGACTTAAAACAACAGAAACGAATTCTCTCATATGTCTGGAGGCTGGAAGTTAAAAATCAAGATGTTAGTGGGGCCCCTCTCTCTCTGAAAGTTCTAGGGGGACTTTCTGTGCTTCTTCTGGGTTCTGGTGGCTCAAGAACACTGACTCAGGAACACTGGGTTCTAGTGTTCCTTGGCTTAGAGCTGCCTAACTTCAATCTCTGCCTCTGTCTTCACACAGCTTTTCCTCTCCTCATGTCTTCTCCTTTAGTCTCTTGTGAGGACACTTGTCATTGGATTTAGGAGCCACCCATGTAATCTAGGAGGACATCATCTTGAGATCCTTAACTCAATTACATCTACAAAGATGCCTTTCCTCAATAAGATTACATTCACCAGTTCTGAGGATAAGGATGTGGATATAATGTAATATATGGATATAATGTAATATAAGATGTGGTATCTTCTGGGGGACCACTGTTCAACATAATACAGCCCCAGTCTGAGTCATGCAAAAGGAGATGACAGTCTCATGCCCCCTCCCTTCAATTCCACCCATGCTTCCCCATTCTTAAAGAGAAGATGGACACCTTTGATGTTTCCTCTGCTTTTACTTCCTAGGCTGTGCCACTTGTTTAAACATGGAACCTCTTCCTTGAGCAAAAGGGCCAAACATCCACATTAGTTAGTAATTACTTGTGAATATGCAACTGAAAAATGCGTTCTTAGAAAATGCCATTTCATTATTTAATAATATGTTAATCATTTCTGAAAGGCTGTTTGGAAGATGTCTTTTGATGTCAGTCAGCATTGGAGCTTCCTAAGCACTGATGAAAGAATGAAATCCCTCTCTGTTTCAAGGATGGTTCTTATTTGTTCTCTGTCAAGTCACGGTCCTTTCAGCAGTGAGATTCTAGGTCCAGCTCAGAGGTAAGGCAGGCAGCTTCTTGAGAGAAGCTATTACCTTTTGTTTGTTTCTCTCATCACTTGACTTAGTGATTTTTGTTTGGCTTCAGTCAAGTCCTGACAGTATAGAATCAACCATTAAAAGGGTTTTCAAAGGCACAAGTCTCGAAGGATCCCCTAGAACCACCTGAGGCTGGCTTTAGAAATAAACAGAGGTGAGTCGACCATCTCACTTTCACTGAAGCATCTAGGCTTTAGTCCTTGAATCTAGGAAGGGAGAGGATAGATGTAATTAGGATCAGAAAATAAGAGATTCTGGCCCCTTTGCTCACCAGGGAGTGACCTCAGATACGTTACTTTAACTTCTCTTGTCTTCAGTGTTTCCATCTCACATCAGTCTAACACTGTCAAAGTTTCTCTAGTTCTGAAAATCCAATGCTCCTTCTGACTCTCAGACTCATTTTGAGCTCTAAAATAAAGTTTCTACAATTGATATCTTTGTCTAAATTATTTTGCAAAACTAATTTGGAAGTTGGAAAATAGATAATTGACAAAGTAACCTGTTACTTTCTGTGTATTCAGGCCCTCAAAAGCAAATATATATGCTTTTATAAACATACACATATACGATGTTGGGGCTTCCCTGGTGACTCAGTGGTAAAGAATCTACCTGCCAATGCAGGAGATGCAGGTTCAATCCCTGGATCTGAAAGATCCCCTGGAGAAGGAAATGGCAACCCACTCCAATATTCTTGCCTGGAAAATCCCATGGACAGAGGAGCCTACCGTCCATGGAGTTGCAAAAGAGTTGGACAAGACTTAGCAACTAAACAACTACAACATGTATGATATTACAGAAAAGCTCAAATGAACGTTTTGGCCAACCCAATATATACAGATTGCAGCTTAGAGTTCCAAGTTGCTTTAGGAGGGGAAAATCTTGGATGTCCTTACTCAGGTCTTAGCTAATACCATCTAGACACCCTTGCCTTTCATAACTGAGATGGTTTTCTTAAATAGCAGGTTGTCTAAAATTTTAGTGGGAAAATAGCTATATTAACCAGTATACGTCATGCCAACAACAGCCCCCATCTTAATGACTTAACACAATGTAAGTGTATGACTTGCTCACACAAAGTGTAATGTCGATCAATGGTCCTGATCTGGAAGCTCTCCTGGGAGGAAAGCTGCTCCTTCAAACTGTGACCCAGATTTCCCCCATCGTTTGATTTCATTTCGGAGCCCATGCCTATGGCCTGGAAGAAAGAGGAGGGAGTGGAGGGGAAGCAAAAAGGAAGGCACTGAAAATCGTGAAATCCCAACTGAACTGTGAAGGATGTTGGGAATGCCATCCTCCTGTGTGGCCAGGGAGCGGAAAGGGGTTTGTTCAGCACATGGTAGTCCCTCTGCCATAGTAATTCTATGCCCTACTTTGGAGTGATGAAGAGGCAGAGACTGAATGATTACCATGAGCACTCATGATATAGCAGGGTAGATCTCAAGAAGAAAATTTGTAATTTCCATTGCACTCCTGAAGACATTGATCCAAGCTTGCCTTGTCATCATTTTCTACCACAGAAACATTATTTAACCCAAGACTGTGGTTTTATTCTTTAATTTGCATCATGTGCACCCAGTGCCTCATGGGAATAAAATGGGAGGTCCTGTGGGTGATGGACAGCCTCTACTCACTGAGGTTGATACTTCCTTGTAAAAGGGCATCCAACCACATCTTAAGAGGTCAGAAGGGTAATAATCATGATAATAGCCAACATCTATTAAATGCCTACTATATACTTAGCACCATGATGGGCATGCTTTAGATCTATCTTCTTTAATCTTCTCATTTAATCTCTAAGTCTTACTTTTACCCAGGGACTTGGAAACTGACTAATTTCTAAGGATGGATCTCTAAGTGATTTTGAGGAGAAGAACAATTCTAATTCCTTTTAAGGTGATCCCCTTGAGAACAGCAATTGTTTGGATGGATAAGTTCTGACAAGTTTGCAAAAACATCAGTCACGTGACCATAGGGTCCCATCTTGAGTGACGTGGTGGGGGCTTAGGACTGGCCTGTCATCACTCCTGCTAGTAGATGAGGCTGCCCATCTGCTCTTCATTTTCAGTGTTGCCTGCTGAGCCGGCAAGCTTGCAGTCAGAATGTGGGAGAGATCTCCCTGTCCATCTAACTGGACAAAATTGCCTGTCAAAAGTGGAGTGTGTCATTATTGTCTTGGGGGGTCTCATGTTTTGAGGAGCTGTGTTTTGGGGGACACTGACTGAAGAATAACTGGAATGTTTGGGAAAGGTGGTATTAATGGGTTCAGACACTTTTATAGATAAAATTAACATCTCTAAACATCCTTCTTTCCCCTAGAGGTAGTGGCTCCTTGTACAGCAAAAATTTGGACTCCCTATGCATTATTCAGATTTATCCTATACAAAGGTATGTGTTTGAGGGGGTGTCTGAGTCCTTCCTTCTTTCCTCCACAGCTCCAAAGATGTCCCTGAAGACAAATTTCACAAGGACTTTCAGGGAGTGGAGCAGAGTTGAAGGCCATCAAACTGTTAGAGTGAACACCTAGTCTTTGGACAACAGGTATCTCCAGCACAAAGGATGTTTTTGTTTGAGATGGACACTCAAAAAGATTTTCAGAACGGGTGTTCAAGGGAATTTTATGTCCCCAAGACAATGGGAGACATTTCTTCACACTGAAAGAACTAGGTCTAGTGACGTTTGCCCTACTGTGCAAAGGTGATCAGCATCTGGGCCAATAGCTTTGTAAGTCACAGCCTCTGCTTCAATAAGTCATAAGGATTTTGGATGAAAATAGGCTAAAGCAAAATGTCTTTAATATGTAAAATTGTAGCTTTCAGTTTCTGAAATACAGGTTAAAAATTTGTTAGTTTCGTTTACCTAATGGGAGGAGGGAAGAGGCAACAGTTCTCTTAGGATTAAACAGTGGGTTTGAAAGCCAGCCCTTAACTGCATATTCATCCTCTTCCATGGCCTTTTACTCCTATGTGTGTATTTGGCCATGATGACTTCCTAATACAGCCTCAAAAATGGAGCTGCCATAGGAGGTGAGTGTCCTCTTCCATCCATTTGTGAGTTGGGCTGCTCAGCTGGGAGTTGTGAACATCTAGTAGATGATTAAATAAGACAAGATAAAAGAAATACCAGAGCAATTGATATTCACTGTTAAAGAAGGGACTTGGTCAGTGACCTTGGCTTTTTAGGAACATACACTCTGTGAGAGTAACGTAGATCTTTCTCTCTGTTTTCTGGTCAGGGATTGTCTTTGTCTTTGCTCTTAGGCCTTGCATTCCTCTGCTCTGACATTACCAGGGCCAACAACACCCCACCCCCTCCATATGTATATCCTGGGCCTGATATTTATAAGATAATAAAATTTTTGTTGTTGTTCAATCTCTAAGTCATGTCTGACTCTTTGCAACCTCATGGACTGCAGCACACCAGGCTCCTCTGTCCTCCACTATCTCCCAGAGTTTGCTCAGATTCATGTCTATTGAGTCAGTGATGCTATCTAACTATCTCATTCTCTGCTGCCCCCTTCTCCTTTTGCCTTCAATCTTTCCCAGCAACAGGGTCTTTTCCAAGTGAGTTGGTTCTTTGCATTAGGAGGCCAAGGTATTGGAGCTTCAGCTTCAGCATCAGTCCTTTCAATGAATATTCAGGGTTGTTTTCCTATAGGATTGACTGCTTTGATCTCCTTACAGTCCAAGGGACTCTCAAGAGTCTTCTCCAGCACCATAATTCAAAGACATCAATTCTTTGCTGCTCAACCTTCTTTATGATCCAACTCTCACAGTGACTACTGGAAAAAACCAAAGTTTTGACAATACGGACCTTTGTTGGCAATGTGATGTCTCTGCTTTTTAATATGCTGTCTAGGTTTGTCCTAGCTTTCCTTCCAAGGAACAAGTGCCTTTTTATTTCATGGCTGCAGTCACCATCCACAGTGATTTTAGAGCCCAAGAAAATAAAGTCTGTGGCTATTTCCATTGTTTCCCCATCTATTTACCATGAAGTGATGGGACTGGGTGTCATGATCTTTGTTTTTTTTTTTTTTTTTTTTTTAATGTTGAGTTTTAAGTCAGATTTTTCACTCTCCTATTTCACTGTCATCAAGAGGCTCTTTAGTTCCTCTTCACCTTTGCCATTAGAGTGGTATTATTTGCATATCTGAATTTGTTGATATTTCTCTCAGCAATCTTGATTCCAGCTTGTAATTCATCTAGTCCTACATTTTGTATTATGTACTCTGCATATAAGTTAAATAAGCAGGGTGACAATATACAGCATTGTTGTATCCTTTCCCAATTTGGAACAAGTCAGTTGTTCTGTTGTCAGGCTCTAACTATTCCTTCTTGACCCACATACAGATTTCTCAGGAGACAGGTAAGGTGGTCTGGTATGCCTATCTCTTTAAGAATTTTCCACTGTTTGTTGTGATCCACACAGGCAAAGTCTTTAGCATAGTCAGTGAAGCAGAAGTAAACGTTTTTATGGAATTTTCTTTCTTTCTCTATGATCCAACGAATGTTGGCAATTTGATCTCTGATTCCTCTGCCTTTTCTAAACCTAGCTTGTACATTTGGAAGTTCTTGGTTCAGATACTACTGAAGCCTAGCTTGAAGGATTTTGAGCATAACCTTACTAGTATGTGAAATGAGTGCAATTGTATGGTAGTTTGAACATTCCTTGGCATTGCCCTTATTTGGGATTGGAATGAGAACTGACCTTTTCCAGTCCTGTGGCCACTGTTGAGTTTTCCAAATTTGCTGACATACTGAGTGCAGCACTTTAACAGGATAATCAGACAGAACCACCAAACAAGTATGCAGTCTATCAATAGGGTTTGATTTGAAAGTCTTTCTTTAAATAGCCGTAACAGCCATAAACTTCAGGAAATAGGCTAATGATGATTATAAAATTTACTATTGAAAGTATCTATTATTTTCCTGAGAGATGACCTCTCTTATCCCAGTTGGGCTGATTACATTTCCATAGTTAACATTTCATTATGGCCTTTGTTTTGCTCAGGGTCTCTTAACTTGCTGAGAGCTGAAGCCTGTCAGCTGGGAGCTCTTTTGGGGAATTTGACTTTATTAATACTTTACGGTTAGTGGCCTTTAATTAATGTTAAATGAAAATGGGATTCTAAAAGCGTTACAGAGGACTTTTCACTGGGGTGTCAAAATAATTTACAGTGATTAATAAGCTTTAAATGACCATCACTAGAAATCATTTGAATTCCATTTTGATGGTAAGGTTTTGTCAGGAAGATGTTTATAATTTTTTAAAAAGTGTGTCCTTGGGAAAAATTTCTATCTGATCTTTCTAGTAAGAAATGTAGCATTTTTCCTGAGCAAGGAGTATGTCCTTAGTGGGGTGGTGGAGGGGCTGTTAGATCAACATGCAAGAGCTATGTTGGTGGCCTGCCCTGTGCTATTATGGGATGCCTAAGCCAAATTTATTTATTCATCACTGTTTCCTTCTACCCACCCTGCTCAACACACACACACACACATACACACACACACACACACACACACACACACACACTTCTATTCTGGAGAAAGGTAGAGTATAAACAAATAAAAGCTAACATTTCCAGAGAGCTTGTTACGTGTCAGATGGTGCGGTATTTATAGGCAGTGTCTCATTTAAATCTTATAGTAACTCCCTGAGGTCTTATTATTCTCCCCATTTCATGGGTGAATATACCAAGGCTCACAGTGATCAACGACTTTTCAAGGTCCTCAGCCAGGAAGTGGCAGAGTAGGGTTTAAATGAGGCCATTTTCAGAACTCAGAACCTGTCTATTATAATTTTTCACGGATAAGCAGGTGAGATGTCAAACCCCTGCTCACCTGTGGGCAGGCCTGGGACTCAGGGTGGGCCTCCACCTTTACAAGGAAATAGGGCAGGTCAGAGGACCAGAGCAGAGGCTCTGTGATGCATGCTAGGCACACTCAATGGAGGGAGAGGCTACATCACGGTGGCTACCATGGTACCCAGGACCGGCGGTTGCCCCCTCCTACCTGGGTCTGCTGGCCAAGTAGCTTCAAGGGGGATGCTAGCTGCTGGCAGAGGGCTTTATTGAGAAAAGATAGCAGCCTTGACTCCACTCAATTTCATAAGCGTTGTTCAACATGTTCACTATAATGTTCTCCTTTCCATATTTTTATATAGTGCATTAAAAATGAGTTTGAAGAGTTACCTAGAAGACTCGAGTCAGTCCTGGATCATCCAGCGCCGGATTTTAGCTCAGCCTGTTCTGTCCCGACCCTAAGCCCTCCCTTGGGGAGCTTGGCCCCTCTCCCACCTTCACTGTGAGTTCTTTTCTCTCTAAGGAATACAAACTTCTTTGCTGGAGACCTGGAGCATAACTAGGACACTGAGTGGTCACGTGGCTCTGAGCCAGCTACTTTTATCAGGCAGCTTCCAGGCTCAGGCATCATGTGTGGTTTGTAGGTTCAGCATCTGGTATACCCCTCATAGCAACCTGTTTCTCCTGTATTGGCTTCTCCTGGTATAACCACGCGAAGGTGTCTGCAACCACACACACACACACAAACATGCATGTACACACACACAGAGACAAACACACACTCCCTCTGTGAGTGGGAGTCTTTAGATGATTTGAGTGTGTCTGTTTATCTCCAGGATCCTGGGTATTGGAGAGCTCGGTGGCTGTAGGAAGGAAGCTAATGTGGCTGAGTCCCTGTGTGGCTGGACTGTCTGTAGGCTGACTTTTATGTCCATTCTGTGTCACCCTGGTTGTCGCCCAGCAAGGGGACTGGGGCCCTTATGACAGTTGTCATTGCCCATCCCTGTGTGTGAGTTTCGGATCACTGTCTGCCTCCACCCACAGCTGGAAGGACAGGGCCCTTTCTCCTTGCTTCACTAAGTGCCCCAGGGCTAGGGGCATCTTGGGTCCTGCCTGGCCCTTGCGGAGTGGGGCCTGAGTGAGTGAAGGGGAATGGGATGGAGGGCCCCCATGACAGGCTTGGAGGGGTCCTTGCTGACCTCTCAGATGGTCTGGGTCAGCGGATGCCATCTCATCCCCTTGTTTAGAAGAGACGCTGACTGCTCACCTGTGGAGAGGAGTCTGGGAGTCTGTGGGGCCTTCAGCTGGCCACGAGTTGACCACAACTTGCACTCCAGTCCTATCTGCCGGGACATGGGAGCTGCCGAACTTCAGAGCTGAGAAAAGTAAACGTCGCCATAGAAACTGTCTGCTTAATTGGTTGAACTTTATAATGGGCCCTCCTGGAGAGGCCTTGTGATCAGGAGCTGTTTTCTCTCAGGTCCTGGGGGTGGGGAGTCTGCTATGACAGCTCAGCCTCTGATATTCTTGCCCTTCCTGCAGGGCGGACCCGGCCTCCTGCTTTTCCCTTTCGTGTGTGTGTGTGTGTGTGTGTGTGTGTGTGTGCGCGCGCGCGTGCATGCGCAACTATGTTTGTGTTGTGAGGGTGTGTGTCTCTTTATGACTGTGTGTGTTGGATGTGAATAAATGCATCTGTTCCTAGCTGAATGTATGTCTGTGTATGCACGGATGATTGTGCATTTGGTGTGTGTTCATGACTGTGTGTTTGCCGAATATCCGTGTGTACACATGGATGTCTGTACATGGGAGTGTGTGCGTCTGCGTGCACACATAGCTGTGTGTTGGGGAGAGTGTATTGTCAGTGTCTGCCCATGTGTGTGTGTCTCTGTCAGTGTGTGTGTGTGTGTGTATTCCTGACTCTGTGTGCGCTTGATTGCAGAAGTGTCTGCATCAGTGTGTGCACATGAATGTCTGTACATGTGAGTGTGCGCGCCTCTGTGCACACATAGCCGTATGTTGCGGGTAGGGTATTGATCAGCGTGTGTCTGCATGTGTCTGTGTGTGTGTGTCTCTGTGTGTATGTGTGCTTGCATGACCCCCACCTCCGCCCACAGAGGAGATGATGGCATGTTGCACTCCCCACCACTCCGCATGTTGATATTATCACTTCTGCTTCCCAAGTCTGGCAGGAGACGCAGAATTAAACACAGACACTCTGGTGCCAAAACAAAATCGTGAAAAGATTTGAAGCCCCTGTTCCCTAAACTTGCAGCCTATCAAACTGGGAACAAGCCCGGCTTTGTTTTATTTCCTGCATTGAACGGGGGTAGAACAGTCTGGAGCCACATTGGTTCTGATAGAAGAGCTGACTCAAAGCCAGGGAATTTAAAATTGCTGAAACCCAAGGCAGCATGGAGACAGCAAGATGTGATGAAGGGAAAAAAGCTTATATGGGAGGCGGGGGTTGGGGGGAGACATTCTTACCTCGAGGTAGGAATGAGGAGAAGTGGCAGCCCCATTTTTGAGAAACACAGAAGCACAAAGAGGAAAAAAAAAGTTGGTTCAGTCAAAGAAACCCTGGCGAAGGTCGGCAGACACCAGCCCAGTGGGTGGTACTGACAGTCAAAGGGGGCAGAAAGAACCGGGTCCATGTGAAAGTGAACTCTTGTCCAGCCTTTCATTTCACCTCTGGGGAGACAAAGTCTAGCTGGGAAGCCACATCCTTGGGTCACAGAAGTCTGGCCTCTCTGACTCCCAGCCCGGTGCTCCCTGCCCCTTGGGGTCCTAAATGGGAGGTGAGAGCCTGCTTCACCCAGGATCTCTCCCAGCTTGCTTTGCTGGCTCATTGCTTCTCTTTCTGGAAACAAGTTTTTTTCTTTTATTTGGAGCCTCTGATCTTGCACTGGGCTCACCTGAGTTTTCTGCTTTTTATCTTAATCATAAGGTTCTGCTGTACGGTATCAATCAGGTTGTGTTTTCACCAGTGAGTAAAGAGTCTTTTTATCCCTTTATCCTCCTCAAGGGAATTGATGACAATGGTTCCCCAAACCTACAGATCCCAAGGTGGCTGGCCTTGGGAAGGTCAGTGGGAAGGAAAGAAGTTTGTGGGAGGGTCAGGAAAGGCCACCAGAACAGAGTTTGGTGGGGAGGGCAGGGGTTAAGGGAGAATCGTTCATTGCCAGGGGGTGGGCGTGTGGGCCTGCTGGAAGAACTTGTCAAAGGCTCATCATCAACTCATGTGTCGTAGATGGTTACCCCTGAGGCTTCACTGGTGGCTCAGCTGGTAAATAATCCACCTGCCGATGCAGGAGACGTGGGTTCAATCCCTGGGTTGGGAAGATCCCCTGGAGAAGGAAATGACAACTTGCTCCAGTATTCTTGCCTGGAAAATCCCATGGACCAAGGAGTCTGGCAGGCTGCAGTCCATAGGGGCGCAAAGACTTGTATATGACTGAGCACACACCCCCGAGGGGGTATCCCTGAGACCATGTCTGTCCCAGAGCCAGGTTCCTGCTCTTGGACTGGGCTTCTCTCCCTAGATGTTATCAGGCCAGGGGCATGGGATTTCTTCCACTCTGCTCCATCCCTTCCTCCAGGCTCACCCTCCTGGAGCTGCCAGCTCTGTATAGAAGCCTAGCCCTTCCCAAGAAGAGGCCCTTGCTCCATTCTGAGAGCTGCAGGCTGTGGGTGTTTTAGCCATGACCACATGAGCTGCTGACTTCATCACCCAGACTCCATCCTATGGGCACCCCTGACAGTTGTTAAAGCCCAATGTCTAATCTGTCCTGGTTCAAATGATAGCTCTTCCCTCTGTTATCTTTTGCCAAGAAAACTTTGGATTATAAATCTCCTTTATTGGGGCTTGTAAAATGAATTGGGATATGTTCATGGAGGAGAATACTCTGTAGCTGCTAAAAAGAAGGGGGCAGATTTATGTAAAGGAATGACATCCACAATATTATTTCTGATTCTTTTCCTTTGATAAGTGAAAAAAGCCAGCTGTAGAAGAGCAGGGATTGCTAGATCCCATTTTTGTTTGTTTGTTTTAACATAATGAGTTCCGTGGACTAAATTGCTGGCAATAGTGATTTTGGGGAGGTGGGGCCTGGGGACTTGTAAATTTTACTTCATGTATCTGTTCTCTTCTTCTCCCTCTCTGTTTCAATAGATTCTATTGAGCATAAATAGTTTTTAAATTAAAAAAATCTCAGTCCGAGATGGCTGGAGTTCATGGTAAGCCCACCCCTCCCCCCCTTTTTTTGGGTGGCAACATCACAAGGGTAAAGATTGAGGAGACCTGGCTTTTCTCTTAGCCAGGGGTTTTAAGTCTTTTTTCGTGTGCCATGGACCTTTCTGACAGCCTGATGAAGAAAGAGGATTTCTTTCTTAGGACAATGCTTTAAATATGTAAAATCAAACAGAACTACAAAGGAAGTCAAATATACTGAGATATAGTTATCAAAAATGTTCAAATTTTGGGTATCATAATATATGTGCTCCTTCATACATTAAAATACAAGATCTAGCTGCAGGTCTTATAACCACTATAACTTAGAATTAGCAAGAGAATACATGATATTTTGAGAAATCTGTAACCCTTGACTGTTACATGCAAGTATCTATAATTGCCATCAGTGACAGAGTCAGATATGCTAATACTACTCTGGCCTGGAGTTTTCCTTCGTAAGTGAAGGAAATACTGAATTATTGTTAGGAGTGCTAAAAATGAAGATGTAAAATGAAATGTTTTCCCATCCCATATCACAGACCCCTACTTGAATTTCCCAGGCTGAGAACACCTGCTCTTAATTGGCTGTGAGACACTGAATCATATTATTCCCTCTCAGAGTCTCAGTCTCTCTATCTGGGAAGTGAGGACTTAGCTATGACCAGGGTGTATTGTCTTCCATGGCACCTGTAATTGATCGATAGTGACTTCGTGAGGCACGTGGAAAATGCTATCAGAATAGCCTCTGAGATCAACTGGAAAGAAGGCTGGGAGTACTTGGTGATGTCTGCCATGGGCACTAGATGGGAGAAGGGGAAAAGCATGCTTGGCACGGATTCCCATCCCTGGGCCTGAAGAGTCTATGGTCTCTTCCAGCTCTGATACTCTATATTCAGTCTGAAATGAACTATTCTCTTCCGACTCTAGTTAACAGTATCTCCTGTCCAAGAACACTAACAACATCAACGATTGTTATTAATTGTCCTTCCTGAGGATTTTGTGTGTGTGTGTGTGGCATGGTCCCCCCTGTCTACCTCCCCACCCCCACCACATCTTCTGATAGACTTTCCATGAAATGAAATTGTAAGCATTACCTCAAATTTCAGTGATAGAATGGTTACTGGGAACAGATTGTCTAGAAAGAAAACAAGAATTAGTAAACACTGTCTTACAAATGAGCCATCTGGAGATTTATTTACATAAGAAAAGAGGGAAGACTTGGTATTTTCATGCTGGGGTTTGTTTCTTCTACAAGTAGCCACAGGGGTGTATTTGTCATGAACACACATTGAGCTTTTTAGCAGAGATTGCTGAAAGCATGAAAAAGCAATGCTCATTTGGTTAGCTATTTGGAGGATGGGAAGGAGAAGAGAGAGAGTGGGAAAGCCACCAAAAAACCTGCCACCAAAACCCCACGCTTTTTGAATGAAATTTAGTATGTGGGATTTCAAAATGCTTTTAATGCATTCACATCCTAGTTTTAAAACTACGTATTATCACCAAAGTGTCAAATAAGAATGATTTTCCTGTAACAGGGTCAAATTTGGAGGCATTGAACAATCCTGCCAGTGCAGAAGGACTGAAGAATAATGCCAGGGGATCAAAACCTTGACACAGTTTGAATCAGTGTGAAGAGTGATCCTAGACCCCAGAGAGGCTCCTGGGTGTCGGCCCAGCTTTTCAGAACTACTTAACCCCCTCCTCTAGCTTGTCTATTTACCACTGTTCCCTCAGGAATCACACATTGAAATAGTCATCTCTTCCTAGGAGACCAGACACAGGCTTCCCAAGTGGTTCAGTGGTAAAGAATCTGCCTGCAGTGCAGGAGATGCAGGAGACTCGGGTTTTATCCCTGGGTCGGGAAGATTCCCTGGAAGAGGAAATGGCAACCCACTCCAGTATTCTTGCCAGGGTAATCCCGTGGTTAGAGGAGCCTGGCAGGCTAAAGTCCACGGGATTGCAAAAGAGATGGACAAGACAGAAGGGTCTGAGCATGCATGCCTAGGAGACTAGCTTCAGAACCACTCCTCCCATTCACCCAGGAGTGTTCCTCCTTGCAGGGTGGACCACACAGAGTAAATACGGGATGGGTGGGGAGGAGCCCATGGGTGATGCACTCTCTAAGTCCTCAATCCCCCAGTTGGATGACACCAAAAAGAATGGGGTTGCCTTGCACCTGCAAAGTGACAGACTTGGTAAAAATAGCCCACTGTGTCTGGACAAGCACTGTTTGGCCAATAAAATACAAGTTAATGAGACAACAGTTGGACTGACTTTATAGAAAGATAGTTTTCTGCTCCTGGACTGGGCTGGGTTGTAAAGTCTCTTACATGTTTGCTCTGGAAATTGTATAGCTCAGGGCAGCAGCTCTTTAGAGGGGCAAGAAGAGGCAAGATTGAAAGGGCTGAGCAGGTCTGTCACTGCCTTGGGGCTTCTGGAGTCAGAAACAGATGCAAGGAGACGGGAAGTGAAGCTTGAAGAGTGAAACAGCTGGAAGGCACCCAGCGATTCAGAACCATCAGCATGGAAGATAATTACCTGCTGACAGGTTTCTGATATGTACCTGAATGGGCGTGCTTGTGTTTATGTGCGTCTTTTCAGGCAACTCAGGGGCATATTCCATCCTCCATATTTAGGCAAGAGGGGGAAGGGGTCATAAATAAAGACTCAGAGCCCCTAAGCATTGTATTGTGAACAAATCTGCAATTAAGCTTGAAAACATGGAAGATGTAAGGAAAAACAAAATTTGAAATATGGGAAGGTTCTGAGAGAGGAAAAGCCAGAGCAGCACTTTGGGTCAGTGTCTGTCTGGCCTGGAGATGTTTCAGAAATGGTTATGATAAACTGACCACCTTGATAGAAGGGAATTAATTATAAGAAGAAAAACAGTCAGTATGGCACACACTCGGCCTGGCTCTGGGGTTTGGACCCTTCATGGCCCATCTTGCTGTAGACTCTCTTTGTGGATCCATTTTCCAGAAGAGCATCCAGAGGCTGAGAGAGGGTAAGTAAGTTGCCCAAGGATATACAACTAGCAAGAGGGAGGGTAAGGATTTAAAGCTACATAACCTGACCCCTGGGTTTCCCTGATGGCTCAGCGGGTAAAGAATCCACCTGCAATGCAGGAGACACAGGTTTGATCGCTCGGTCAGGACGATCCCTTGGAGGAGGGCATGAAAACCCACTTTAGTATTCTTGCTGGGAGAATCACACAGTCAGAGGAACCTGGCAGACTATAGTCCATGGGGTTGCAAAGAGTCCAAGACGACTGAAGTGACTGAGCATGCACCACAAACTCAGCCTGACTGCTAAACCTGCCTTCATAGCTATTGCTTCAGCAAAGGTGAACTTGACCTTCTGGAAGTGACATATGGGAGCCAAGTGAAGTGGGAGGAGCACTGGAGTAGGAGAAAACTCCAGCTTGTGACCCTAAGACTCTTCAAAATGTTGGGCAAAGTCACCATAATTTTGGTATGTTCTTCCTGCAGGATATCATTATTTTGGTATTCTCATTATAACCATTATGATTTATCACCACCAATATATGGAATAGGATGATACAGTTGTAGCATATTGGATTTTGTTCTTCAGACTCTAAATGAATGTTTATGGGGCTCTGAAAGTGATGCCAGACCATAGTGAAGTTGGATAGTTTTCTAGTTCAGTGATTCCAAACACGGAGGAGCTACTCATGATATCTAAAAGTTGTGCAGATTCTCACAGATTGTACTTGTATATTTAGTATCCAATGTTGATGAAATGCATACTATCAAAAACTACTGTAAATGTAGAAGAGCCTATAAATGAATTTATTTGTTATTGTTATGACACCACTTACACATATTTGAAAACGGTCATGTAAGCATGGAAGAGACAAAAAGATTGCTTAGAACACAGACCAGGCTTCCTGAGCAAGGGTGTTTAGGATGATATGTTTCTATCCTAAAATGAGAAAGGAATGGGTCCTTTTCAAGTAGCACAAAGTAATGTTCTTGTCTTTAGCACCAAATAGACCTCTTGACTTTCTGTACAATCCAAAATGATACCATGCATCCTGAATGATTTGTTGAAGAATGAAAATTGATTTTGAGGAAACAGTGGTCTAATTTGACCATTAAGGATGTCAGGCTGAGTCTGACTCTTAGATGAAGCAAAGGGTGTGACTTGTTCCATCAAAGTCATTCCAGAAGGCTTGATCTCCGAGTCAGGTAAGGGAAGCCATAAGTTTAGGACCCATTTTCCACTTCCGGTTCCTACTGTTGAGAGCCTCTGCTGATTCCTTGGTGATAGCAATCGGGAAGTGTGACCTATGGAAAAATGAAGCCTGCCGCTCTACTAATAGAGTCTGTAGATGTTTGTCCCCCGCCCTCTGTTTCCAATGGCAGAAGTGGCTCTCTATAATTCATCCTTGCTTTTTCAGTCCTGGTGCCAGAAGCAGCACATTCCACAGGCACTTGGTAGAGTTTTATCTGATTGTCCCTTCCAGGGACTCACAGTGGAACTCGTTGCTGATGGAAAGGAAAGGTAACGTAATACCGATATTATGCTACTTTTCCATGGAGACCCATAAGGAAGAATTGTGCTTGTTATCCATTCATCTTTTTCCCTTTCTGAAGTTTTCAAAATTTAACCAGCCAGAACAAATTTGTGTCATCATTTTCGAACTCATGGTACTGGAATTTTCCTAACATCCCTGGTATTTTCAACTTGAGTGCCAAATAGACTGCTTTCTCCTTAGAAATGAATGATCTCTTCAATTTGCAGATATAGAGACAGGAGTCATTATGTCTTCCTCTGTCTTGACACATAAATACCTACCCAGAGAGGATGGAGGTGTTAGTGGTTTCCTCTCACTTCTGCTATTATACGAACTTGCATGAGATTGCATTGTGAGTGGCAATTCTGTCTTCCGTTGCAAGGACAATATTATGCATTTTGCTAAGCTTTCGGAGAGAACACAAGTGGTGAGGATTCAACAGTTATTATGAGGAGAATCTAGTAGGCTTACAGTTCCAACTTGTTTGGGGGCTCAACTTCTGGAAGACAGCCTACAAAAATAGCAATTTACAGGAAGGAAAAAAAAAAAGCGGGTCCTGAGGCATTGGGTCGGGGCAGACATTAGTTCTATTTAGGGCTTAAACCAGCCCACAGTTAATTGTAGGTCTCTTGCATTAGCTTGTAGGAGCAGTAAAAGCATGTAATTCAAGCTAATCTGATGGGCAAATGAACTGGGTACTTGGTGCCAAGTGAGACCGTGAAACAAAAGGACACATGTGTTTTCAGGAAAAAGAAAAAAAAAAACACACAACATAGTTTCAACTGTTGCACATGTGAAACTCTGGAAAATTCTTCGGAAGTTTTGTCATTTTAGGAAAGGACCTTGAGGGTACAGTGGATGTACTTCTGAAGCCCAGAGCTCTCAGTTACCTGGGCAGTGAAGCCTGTGGCCTGGAATAATGGGGAGGGGGGCAAGCTTTCAGAGAAGGTTTCTTTGAACTGATTGTCAAAGCTTTCTTTAGAAAGCGTCTGGTGGGTCTTTGCATTCATTTTCCCTGACTGTGTATTAGAATCAGCCCAGGTCTCATCCTTGAAAATTCGGATTTACTTGGTTTGGAGTGGGACTCAGGGACCATTTCTTTCTAAAAGTCACCCTGGAGGAGTGTGATGTGATGATAGGGGTTAGAATTCAAAAAATTTGTGTGTGCGTGAGTGCTCAGTCGTGTCCAACTGTTTGCTACGCCATGGACTGTAACACACCAGGCTCGTCTGTCCATGCGGTTCCCCAGGCAAGAATACTGGAGTGGGTTACCATGCCCTCCTTCAAGGGATCTTCCCGACCCAGGGATTAAACCTGCCTCTCCTGCATTGGCAGGTGGATTCTTTACCACTGTGCTACCTGGGAAGCCTCAGAACCACTGATCTAGTGGCAGATAGGGCTGAAGGAAGGTGAGCTGGTGGTTGAGGTTAATGGCTTTTCTTTTAGCTCCTGCAAGGGAAGTGAGAAACAGCCAACTGTGAGGTTATAAATGAGTATTTGACACTGAGATGATTCCATCTTGTCTTCCAAGTTGTGGGATTAGTGTTACTGGGGAATTATGGCACAGGTGATTTTTCTAGTGTCATTTGTCCAGAGACTGACTTCTTTAAGCAGAGATGTAACGTGACCCTGGATGAGACCGGTTCTAATGTGCTGCCTCCCAGAGCAAGTGCTCCCAGGACGTGGCCCTGACCTTTTTTGATCCTGAGCCTCAAACCAGGCTTTAGTACATCCTTTCCCTGGCAGGGCTACCCTCCTGGGGTCTAGGATGTGAATATCTATTGGTGAGGTGCCTTTAGGAGAGTGAAACAAGCAGGCAGTTTAATCATTTAAGTCAGAAATTATCCCTTTCAGCAAACATGTGTCAAGCCAGTAGTTGAAAAAAAAATGTTAAAACAGTCGTCAGTGTACTTTGAATACATTTTGCTAATTTAAACCAATCATATAAAAGTTTGTGTTAAAATCAGGTGCTTGGTTTTTACAATTGAAAGAAAAACTTTAGAAGGCAAAAAAAATTTCATACCAAAAATTCATAATTTGGACTGAACTCCAGGATTAGAATTCTCAAAAACTGGAGGCAGAAAGTTTAATAGTAACTCAAACATAAGCTATTAAATGGCTTGAAAATGAGATTTTGAAAAACATACTACTGATTAATAGGGTTCATCAGAAAGGACACTAAAAAGAAAAAGCAGTCTTGTCTGTTGCAGACTAAATATTAACTGCACATTAGGGAAACAATGGATATATTGTTTTTATACTCTAGGTGTTTATATATATACTCCAGAGTATAAAACAATGGCTATATTGTTCTATACTCTAGATGTTATAAGTGGAGATTGAAGTAATTATGGTGACTTCATATTGGGTTAGCAAGTCAACATAAAAACTGTAAGCATAAAATTGTGATCTCACTGGAGGGCATAACAAGCAACATCATTTGTGGCCTCAGGTGTGCAGGTGAGATTTTCTTAGATCAGGTAAACCAAGTATGGGAAGGTGGATGACATAAATGACTTCTTCACAAACATTTAAAACAGGAACAAAACATTCACGTATAGATAGGAGCTGATGAGTGGGTAGCTTTGATGATGGGATTTGCTAGCATTTTAATGTACAAGAATTTCCCAGAAGGATCTGAACAACAGACCTGAAAAGGCTCCATTGCAGGGTCCAAGATTAGTTCATTCCTCCCTTCATTATCCCATCACTATCCTTTCAAGGATATTTATTTAATAAATATCCTTGAAGCACGTACTCTGTGCCAGGTGACTCCACAAGGAACATTTATGGATGTGGGATTCTAAGTTAGTCAGCATTCTCCATAGGATGTATGTCTATCTCTGTCTCCATATCTATTGCTATCATCAAGTATATTTATGTGTGTAACACTATATATATATGTATGTATATGTATGTGTGTGTGTGTGTGTGTGTGTGTGTATATATATGAAAGATTTTAAAGAATTGACTTATGCAGTTGTGGAGATTAGCAAGTCCAAAACATTCAGGGTAGGTCAGCAGGTTGGAAACCAAGGAAAGACCTGATGCTGTAGCTCAAGTTTGAAGGTCACCTGCTGGCAGAATTTCCTTTTCCTTAAGGATATCAGTCTTTCTTCTGTTAAGATCTTCGACTGATTGGATGAGGTTCACCCGCCTTATGGAGGGTAATACTTTTTATTCAAAGTCTACTGGCTTCAGTATTGTGTGTTTGTTGTGCTTAGTCACTCAGTTATGTCTGACTCTTTGTAACCCTTTGAACTATAGCCCACCAGGCTCCTCTGTCCATCGGATTTTTTAGACAAGAATACTAGAGTGGATTGCCGTTTTCCTCGTCCAGGGTATCTTCCTGACCCAGGGATCAAACCTACATCTCCTGTGTCCCTTGCATTGCAGGCAGGTTCCTTACCTGCTGAACCATCAGGGAAGCCTGGTTTCAATGTAATGTCATCTAAAAAAAACCTTCACAGAAGTGTCTAGAATAATGTTTGACCAAATATTTGGGTATCCTGATTTAGACAAGTTGACACATCAGATTAACCATCACATATGGACTCCTTGTGTGTAGGATGAAAGAATCAGGATTCTGAGTTGTGGGCTCCTAGGTCTATCTTCCGAGTCCTTGCTTACTCCCTCTCTGTGTCATTCCCAGGGACTATTTGATGATGCTCCCTGAGGCCCTGTCAGCTTGCTGGATGGATGTTACAAAATGAGGTTCAGTAGGCAAGGAAAGGGGCTGATCTATCTCACACACAATTACCGCCCAAGAGATAGAATGGAAATCTAATGAGAAAAAGTTAGCTGTGCATGTGTGGAGTTCAGAAAGCAGGAGGAATCTCTTCTGTTACTTCTTTCCCGTAAAGTTTTCCTCCTCACTACGTTTATGAAGCAAACACGTTTTGACTGCCGGCTGAAACACTGTGCTTCCTTCCCCTGCTTCTTGAGTCTGGTGGACATTTGTTGTTGTTCAGTTGCTAAGTTGTGTCCAACTCTTTGTAACTCCATGGACTGTAGTCCACCAGGCTCCTCTGTCCTTGAGATTTCCCAGGCAAGAACACTGGAGTGGGCTTTTTGCTCTTTCCTTCTCCACTGGTGGCCATTATTTTAGCATAAATAGGACAAATAAAAGTGTAGCTGGAGCTGCAAGTGGATTAATGAAATTGTTTATCATAATATTTGTATGATGGACTTAATTTTTCTCATCTTTTTTATATGATATTTCAGCAATTTGGCAACATGGGGAAAAAAATAAGTGGGCCCACCATAAGAGCATAATGATTTATATTTTTGTGTGTTCCCTTTTAGTCCTTTTTCAGATACATACATTTGCTTGCATGGTTATTATAGAGTCCATATATTTTTATCCTTTCCCCATTAACATTTTATCATATGTACATTTCCATGTCTTTTGTAGCTAGTCTTTTTGGAGCCATAACATTACATCAAAGCGATGTAGAATAATTTAATTAACCAACCCTTATTGTTGCTTATTGAAGTTGCCTCAAGTCTTTTCCTGTTGCAAATCATATTGCTATGGTTTGCTTTCATTTTCTTTAGGATAAATTCCTAAAAACAAGATCCCTGAGCCAAAGGACATGAATATTTTATAGCACTTAATGTGCACTGCTTTTGTGTGATTTAATTGGACTGTGTGCATTTTTCTAGCCTTTTGTTTTGTTGTTGTTTGTTTCTTCCCTGTTTCTTTGGTAATGACCTTACATTACCACCTCTGGTTTCCACCAGTGACCTCTGTAGACAAGGCGACACGCAGATGGCCATCCCAACTTCCTGATTCCTTCAGTCATATCTTTCTGACAAAAATAGCCTTTGAGGCTAAAAATGTCCATACCTTGTCCTAGCTCAAGAGAGATTTATTGCTTGGAAAATCTGAGTATAGTCTCTGCAGCCATTTTTCAACTGAGAGTGGAAAAAAACTCCATTTCACACTTAAAAGCAATTTGGGATTTATTTTTGGTTCTTTGATAATTCAAGGAGTCTTGGAAATGCTTCACGTCTCATTGCTTCTAATATAATTGAAGACGAACCCCAGGTTGAGAAGTTTAAGGAGCAGTAGTTAGAATTTGGAGCAAACATTTTACAAGACAGAAGTTAATGGTGCTACTATTTCTGTAAAAAGAGTTTACTTTTTGTTGTAGTCTTTGGAGCTTCATGTTAATAGTTCTACTTTCTTTGGTGTAGGTCTCATTTTAGTATACCCTGGAGGAGGAAATGGCAACCCACTCTGGTATTCTTGCCTGAAAAATTCCATGGACAGAGGAGCCTGGCAGGCTGCAGTCCACAGGGTTGCAAAGAGTTGGACACAACCAAGTGATTAAGTGCTCATACATCTTGGTACGAGGAAGTAATGTGTTTAAAGCAGTCAATTTGAAATTGGTGTTAGGCATGGCATGAAACTTAAATACAAGGAATGAATTACTTGTATTGTGGGAAAACTATTTATATTTAAACCCACATCTTTTTTTCACATCTCGTATAAATGGAATCGTACACGAGGTGGCCTTTTGTGACTGGCTTTTTTCATTTAGCTTAGTGTTCCTGGGACTCACCCATGTTGTAACATGTATCATCAGATCTTTGTTCCTTTTGGTAGATAAATAGTACTCCATTATATAGATAAGCCACATTTTATTTATCTACCCATCAGCTGATGGACTGCTTTTGCTTTTTGACTATTATGAATCATGTTGTTATAAATACTCATGTTCAAGTCTTGGGTGAATATATGCTTTCATTTTTCTTGGATACATATCTAGAGGTGGAATTGCTGAGTCCAGTGGTCCATGTTATCTTTTTAAGAAACTGCCCATTTGCTTTTAAGAAATTGCCCAATATACAGAGCTGGGCGAGGTAATGGGTAGGCCTGTCACTGTCAGCTTGGGTAAAGGGAATGATCCAGGTTGAGCATAAGAAAGTAAAGTGGTAGAAGAGTGCCTGAGACCAAGGAAATTTTAATGAGGCTGATTTTCCATAATAACTGTTCATTCAGAACAACCTTCTGCTGCTGCTGCTAAGTCGCTTCAGTCGTGTCTGACTCTGTGCGACCCCATAGACGGCAGCCCACCAGGCTCCGCCGTCCTTGGATTTTCCAGGCAAGAGTACTGGAGTGGGTTGCCATTGCCTTCTCGAACAACCTTCTATTCAGTTTTTAAGCATATTTATATGTGTAATAGTGAAGTTGTAGGGTACTAATGATCTGGAAGAGTTGATTTGATCCATGTATAAAGCTTCCTATGTCTAATTTTAAATGTCTAATTCCCTGGTGGCTCAGACAGTAAAGAGTCTGCATGCAATGTGGAAATGTGGAAGGCCTGGTTCAATCCCTGGATGAGGAATATCCCCTGGAGAAGGAAATGGCAACCCGCTCCAGTGTTCTTGCCTGGAAAATCCCATGGACGGAGGAGCGTGGTGGGCTATAGTTCAGAGAGTTGCAAAGAGTTGGACACGACTGAACGACTTCATTTTCAATTTACTTTTTAGGAATTGAAAAACAAATACCAATCCCACCCCCTCCCCAAGTTTTTCTCAATGAATATCCTGTCTGGGCCTTCTACTAAAAACAGTCTCTGTGCTTGCCTTCAGTTAATACACTAATGTTGATTACTTGACACTTAACGAGGGAAACCATCAGTTCACCAAATGTTTGAACTCTCCCTGAATTCTGCTGTGTTTGTGAAGGTTATAGTAAAATTGGTTTATTTTACACAAAATCCCTTTAACAACATGGGAGACAGTGTTTGGGGAATGTTTCTGAAATGTCCATTCTATAAGTTTCAGAAGATATACTCTAAGTATGTTAATGTTACTTCTATCAGATGCTTCATTTTTCACTTATAAACATCTGAATATGAATGCCTTAGGAATTTGATATTAACCTCAGCATTAAACCCAAGATGGTTAATTCACATGAACGTCTGGCCATGAAGATCCCTTTTCCTCTTCTTTAGTAGAAAGATGATATTTGTGTAATTATATCCCTAGGTGGCATTAATGACAGAATTGAAGGTTTGGCTTCCTTCTGGCAAACAAACCTCGGTTTTTGATTTGACACCCATACCGCTTGCTTGCATAATCACACTACATGTGAAGGGTGGAAATTAGGGTGTAGGGTTGCTGATTTATATTCCACAAACTGAGTTTTCCTGTGCCAACCCAGAAAAATCTTACCATTGCTGAAGTGTTCAGTTTTCTTGTGGCTTCTCCAGGCTCTGTAAGTGATCCAGGAGGCAAATTTTGGTACATTCCAGCACAAGGTCTAATTATGGATGTAATGATTGGTGAACATTTAAAGCAAAAACCTAAATACTAAACCTGGACCTTCTTGTTTTTAGATGAAAAGGTCAGTAACCCAGTGTCAACAGTCTGAGACAGCTTGGGTTATAACTCGAAGAAATAATCGAAGTCAGCAAGAAAAAACAAACCCAGACCATTCTGTTGCTTATAAGTGAAGGAATTCAGTTGTCTTACGTGTTGTAACTGACACGATTTGACATGCTCATTTTTTTTTTTAAGTCTTTGGGTTTTGAATAATTGCTTCTTGCCGAAAGCCTATATTTTCTGTACTCTGTGGTTGCCAAGCTGTACTCGACTTTTAAAAGAGAGTCAAAGGAACATACCCTTGTGAGAAATTGCTGCTTTGTGGAGTACAAATGAGAGGTTTCATGATCTTTGAAGCTAGGAAGGCCAAATCTGGCTTAGAAACCCCATCGCCAAGCTGCGTTTTATATTCTTCATTGCTTTACTAAACTGAACTGTCCTTTTTTTGGAAGTGGGGGAAAGAAAGATGTAGTGGAGAACTGGGGTTTAGATAAGCGATTCTTCCCATCTGGCTCTGAAAGCAGAAAGTTCTTCTTGACCATTGCAGTCTAGAAGTCAGAATGTCAGAGTACTCTCACTCTAGACCAGTGCTTCTCAACTAGGGAAGATTGTGTGCCCTAGGGGCCAGAAGGCAATGTCTGGAGAGATTCTTGGTTGTCATAACTGCAGGGGAGTGTGCTTCTGGCATTTAGTGGCTAGAGACCGATGAAAGCGAAAGTGTTAGTCTCTCAGTCAGGTCTGACTCTTTGCGATTCCATAGACTGTAGCCGGTCACAGGATTCTCCATCCTTGGGATTTTCCAGACAAGAATACTGGAGTGGGTTGCCGTTTCCTTCTCCAGGGGATCTTCCCGACCCAGGGATTGAACCCAGGTCTCCTGCATTGCAGGTGGATTCTTTACCGTCTGAGCCACCAGAGAAGCCCCAGCTCGAGACCAGAGATGTTGTTAAACATCCCACATAGCACAGGACAGCCCCCAACAGCCAAGGATTGTTCAGGTGGACAGATGACTTGGAGAGATCACTCGTATAGCAGGTGTGAAGTTTCTTGTTCTGCTGTTCACAGGAGTGGAGAACAGAAAGTTCTTTTTTCCAATAAAATGTTTGCTTTCATTTGGCACTTTATTTCTTGACACTGGTCTTAAAGAGAGTGCTGGAATAAGAAATTGAAGCAAGCTCCCCACGTGCAGAAGGAAGTGCTGCAGAGCTGAAGGACACACAGATACATGGCTGGCGTCACGTGACTTCAGCCTCCCCCTCCACGTGCAGTGAGCCATTGGCAAGATGCTACAGGCCTGGATTTGTTTTATTCTTTTATTTGCAAATGTTTCATAAAATGCTTTTGCCTCAGGTTAACTCTCTTCTTGGTTGAGAAAAAAAAGTTTGTTTTTCTTTTTTTGGTGAGGAATTGTTCTTTAAGCTTTCACCTTTCTTGGATGGAAGCACTTTGACAAACAGATAATAAAGCCATCCAAAGTCACCATAACCTCTAGGCTGTTTGGAACCTTCCTGAGCCATGTCTGCAGGGAAACCAAACCTCTTTCGCCAGTTTTCTAGAGTCAAAATGTCCAGGTATTCTGGGGGCCAGTTGTGGTCTGTGAACAAACATGGAACCCAGGTTGGCCTCCTCCCCAGTTTCTGAGCCCTGATCCCACTGTACAAGCATGACCGATTCTTGGGGTTACTCCAGGCAGGAGAAATGTGAATGAAGCACATTCACACTAAGAGGTTCGTTTCTCATTGACTTCCCTCCTCTACTTTTTTTTTTTTAATTTTTATTAAAAAAATTTTTTTTTGGCCATGCCACTTGACATTCAGGATCTTAGTTCCCGAACCCAGGGTCAAAGCCATGCCCCCTGCAGTGGAAGCACAGAGTATTAATCACTAGAGCATCAGGAAATTTCCACCTCCTCCACTTTTAAATGAAAGGCTTAAGGAGAATGATAAAAGCTAAAAAGGTGATTGTCTGCCACAGTTGTTTCAGAAATTGTTACTGGTTGGTTGAGGGGTTCTGCATCTCCTTAATATTCCTAAATTGAGCTAACCCTACTGAGCATTGTCTTTATCAGCAAATACATACCATACTACCCAATGCCAACACTATGAAAAATGGGAAAGTGAATTGTGTTTTCTACCATGTACTTTGTTAGGATTATTACCTTATTTAATTTTCAAAGAAAGCCTTATGAATGGAGGACTTTTATTATTTTTTGTTTTGCAGACGAGGAAGCTGAGGCTTAAGAAATTGAGTAATCTGTTGATGTTTATAGAACTTCTAAGTAACTAGGTTAGGATTAGAAGTCAGGCAGACAACGTTGTATTTTCTAGATTCTGCCATAGAGTAGAGTTCAAGGGATGTCCTCTGAGCTGAAATGTTGCCCACACACCAAGTGAAAGCATATCATTGTTCAATCACTCAGTCATGTCCAACTCTTTGCAACCCCATGGACTGCAGCACGCTAGGCTTCCCTGCCCTTCACTATCTCCCAGAGCTTGCTCAAACTAATGTCCATTGAGTCAGTGAGGACATCCAACCATCTCTGTGGTCCTCTTCTCTTCCTGACTTCAATCTTCCCACTATCAGGGTCTTTACTAATGAGTTGACTCTTTGTATCAGGTGGCCAAAGTATTGGAGCTTAAGCTTTGGCATCAGTCCTTCCAATGAGTATTCAGGGTTGATTTCCTATATATATGTGCATTTAACTTACAATTTCAACTACATATGCTGAGGAAACAAATGATCAAATCTCAAGGATCTACAGAGGGTCTTAGATGGCCAAGGAGACACTGTCCTTCTCCTTTCTGTCCAGAGATGTGTCTTGGAAGTGAGAACATTTTGGTCAATGAGTGATTCTGATCCTTAAGGATGATTTTTCATCTTGGACCCTAAATGCAAACCTTCTACTTTACTGTGCTTCTCAATAAGAGAACTAGGGACCTGATTTAGTTCAACACTGGACGAAATCCTGGTTGACTACCCTTCTGAAGACATGACCTGTCTGTCTCCAGTAGACACAGGATGCTTCAGAGCCATGCTGTCTAGTACTTTATTTGTCTACTGACCACTTGAAATGTGGCGAATCTGAGTTAAGATGTGCTATAGGTATACAGTACACGCTGGACTGTGAGTGCTGTGCTGTGCTGTGCTTAGTCGCTGAGTCGTGTCCGACTCTTTGCAACCTTATGGACTGTAGCCCACCAGGCTCCTCTGTCCATGGGGATTCTCCAGGTAACAATATTGGAGTGGGTTTCCTTGCCCTTCTCCAGGGGATCTTCCCAACTCAGGGGTGGAACCCAGGTCTCCCACATTGCAGGCCGATTCTTTACCATTTGAGACACCAGGGAAGTCCAAGAATACTGGAATGCATAGCCTATCCCTTCTCCAGGGGAACTTCCCAACCCAGGAATTGAACTGGGGTCTTCTGTGTTGCAGGCAGAGTCTTTACCAGCTAAGCTACCCATGAAGCCCTGTACTGTGAGTACTTAGTACCAAAAAAAAAAAAAATTAAAATATCTCATTAGTAAGTTTTAATGTTGATTACATTGTAAAATAATATTTTGGAAAGATTATGTTAAATAAAATACATTATGAAAATAAACTTGACCTGTTTCTTTTTACACTTTTAGTAAACTGAAAATTTTAAATTACATATGTGGTTCCCACTATATATCTATTGGACAGTGGTGGGCAAGTTAGTGAGTTTTTAAGGAAAATATGACTATATGTGTTAACTTTCTAACCTAACTACCTCCAAATAAAAATTCAACTTTATTATAATTTTCAAAATAACCCTGCAGAGCAGATGTTGTTGCATTTTCATAAATGAAAAATTCAGTGTTTTGGTGAGATTAGATTATTAAGGCAAATTCTTACAACTAGCAGTGGTTGTACTGGGAGTTGAATTCTTGTCTGTCTGAATTCAGCCCTGATCTCTTTCCCTTATAGTCTGTCAGAAATGAACCTAGAGTAAAAAGGGAGGGAATGTGGCCACCAGCTTCCTGATAGTTTTCTTATTACTGCTGCTTACTTAAATGCAGAAGGAGTACAGATTCCAGTGAACTGAGGGTTTCAGTAAGTTGGTCTTCAGTTAACCCAGATTTCATGAAGAATTTCAGTTTCTCCTTTCTTTATAAAGTTTGCTGCTGCTGCTGCTAAGTCGCTTCAGTTGTGTCCGACTCTGTGTGACCCCATAGACGGCAGCCCACCAGACTCCTCCATTCATGGGATTCTCCAGGCAAAAACATTGGAGTGGGTTGCCATTTCCTTCTCCATCATAAAGTTTAGGGAGCATAAAAGAAATGGCAGCTTTAAAAATGGGCAATTTTCCCCCTGTTTTATTGAGATATTATTGACAAATAACATTACATTAGCTTTAAGTATACAACATAATGATTAGATACATATGTATACTGTGAAATGATGACCACATTTATTTAATAGTCTCTATCACCTCTGATGTTGCTATTCAGTTGTTCAGTCATGTCTGACTCTTTGCAATCCCATGGACTGTAGCACGCCAGGCTTCTGTCTTTCACTATCTCCTGGAATTTGCTCAAACTCATGTCCATTGAGTTGGTGATGCCATCTAACCATCTCATCCTCCCCTTCTCCTCCTGCCTTCAATCTTTCCCAGAATCAGGATCTTATTTCTAATGAGTCGTCTCTTCATTTTAAGGTGGCCAAAGTATTGGAGTTTCAGCTTCAGCATTAGTCCTTCCAATGCATATTCAGGGTTGGTAATACTTTAGGATGGACTGGTTGGATCTCCTTGCAGTCCAAGGGACTCTCAAGAATCTTCTCCAGCACCACAGTTGGAAAGCATAAATTCTTTAGTGCTCAGCCTTCTTTATGATCCAACTCTCACATCTATATGTGACTACTGGAAAAACCATAGCTTTGACTCTGTGGACCTTTGTTGGTAAAGTGATGTCTTTGTTTTTGAATATGCTGTCTAGGTTTCTCATAGCTTTTCTTTCAAGGAGCAAGCGTCTTTTAATTTTATGACTGCAGTCACCATCTGCAGTGATTTTGGAACCCAAGAAAATAAAGTCTGTCACTGTTTCCACTTTTCCCTCATTTATTTGCCATGAAATGATGGGACCAGATGCCATGAGCTTGTATCTGCAATTCATCATCTGTGTGTACTTTAACCTCCGTCAGAGAGGACTCTGTTTTAGGGACTCTGCATCAATTTCCATTTTGTTCCATGGGCATTTGGAAGTAAAGCGGGGTGTTCAGCTGACTTGTTACTCTGCCACCATACCCTGCTTGAGGTGTGTGTCTACATGGCACAAAGGACCGCTGAGATCAGGCAGCTGTCACTTTCTATGATACGGACCAAGTGGGTGGCCCTTGTTTTTGTTTATTTGTTGTTTTTAATCTCCAGCTAAATGTGAATGGAATCTAGCATTTTGTTCTATCTCATTTTGGAATCTTGACCACCAACTGGAAGGTACCCACCCAGCACCCTGGTTCTGTCTGCACTCAGTTTATTCTATTGTTATCCACTGCTCCGATTAAGAATTGTGTTCTCTACCCAATTTATCGGAGCATGGGGACGGTAGAAGCAAAGCCTTCTCATTCCTTCAGGATATGCACATTTTTGATTTTAGAACCATCAAAATTAAAGACTGGAGAACACGTCTGAGCATGAGTAGCTGAATTCTTAGTATAATAGGTGAGAGAAGGCCATGGAAGTAGCTGGCGGCCTATGAGGGACCAGATCCCAGAGCATACTGCTTTCTACACTGTCCGTGTCAGCGCCATTTACAGAACAGGTGGTTCCCAGTTGGTCAGCTTACAGCTGGGGCTGATGTGTAGGCACGAGGCCTATGTCTTGGCATCCATGTCTGTGGCGATACAAAGGAAATCATGCTTGTCACCCTTGCATATGTTGCTTAGCTACAAGTTTCTAAGGACAGATGATTGAATAAGAAAGAGTAAGAACAAACTCTGTGTCTCCTGTCTTGCCTGACTTCCTCAGCCCTAGACTGACATTTTCAGCCAATTGACCTTCCTGTCTAAAAGTTTGGTAATGAGGGAAGTGCTTAATATGTGCCAGGTATGGTTCTGAATGTTTCATGTGTATGAACTTATATCATTTTCAGAATGGCCCCATGAAGTGTCTCTATCAGTATCCCCATTTCATAGATGGAGAAGTTGAGGCATCAGTTCAGTTCAGTCCCTCAGTCATGTCCGATGCTTTGCAACCCCATGGACTGCAGAACACCAGGCCTCCCTGTCCATCACCAACTCCCGGAGTTCACTCAAACTCATGTCCATTGAGTTGATGATGACATCCAACCATCTCATCCTCTGCCGTCCCTTTCTCATCCTGCCTTCAATCTTTCCCAGCATCAGGGTCTTTTCAAATGAGTCAGTTCTTTGCATCAGGTGGCCAAAGCTTTGGAGTGTCAGCTTCAGCATCAGTCCTTTCAAAGAATATTCAGGACTGATTTGCTTTAGGATGGACTGGTTGGATCTCCTTGCTGTCCAAGGGACTCTCAAGAGTCTTCTCCAATACCACAATTCAAAAGCATCAGTTCTTCTGAGCTCAGCTTTCTTTATAGTCCAACTCTCACATCCATACTTGACCACTGGAAAAACCATAGCCTTGACTAGATGGACCTTTGTTGGCAAAGTAATGTCTCTGCTTTTTAGTATGCTGTCTAGGTTAGTCATAGCTTTTCTTCCAAGGAGTAAGTGTCTTTTAATTTCATGGCTGCAATCACCATCTGCAGTGATTTTGGAGCCCCCCAAAATAAAGTTTGTCACTGTTTCCATTGCTTCCCCATCTATTTGCCATGAAGTGATGGGACCAGATGCCGTGATCTCAGTTTTCTGAATGTTGAGCTTTAAGCCAACTTTTTCACTCTCCTCTTTCACTTTCATCAAGAGGCTCTTTAGTTCTTCTTCGCTTTTTGCACTAAGGAATGGTTTCATCTGCATATCTGAAATTATTGATATTTCTCCTGGTAATCTTAATTCCAGCTTGTGCTTCATCCAGCCCAACGTTTCTCGTGATGTACTCTGCATAGAAGTTAAATGATTTGGAACCAGTCTGTTGTTCCATGTTCAGTTCTAACTATTGTTTCCTGAACTCCATATAGATTTCTTAGGAGGCAGGTCAGGTGGTCTGGTATTTCCATCTCTTTCAGAATTTTCCACAGTTTGTTGTGGTCCACACAGTCAAAGGCTTTAGCATAGTCAATAGCAGAAGTAGATGTTTTCCTGGAATTCTCTTGCTTTTTTGATGATCCAACGGATGTTGGCAATTTGATTTCTGGTTCCTCTGCCTTTTCTAAATCCAGCTTGAACATCTGGAATTTCACAGTTCACGTATTGCTGAAGCCTGCATTGGAGAATTTTGAGCATTACTTAGCTAGCGTGTGAGATGAGTGCAACTGTGCAGTAGTTTGAGCATTCTTTGGCATTGCCTTTCTTTGGGATTGGAATGAAGACGGACCTAACAAAAGCAGAAGATATTAAGAAGAGGTGACAAGAATACACAGAAAAACTGTACAAAAAAGATCTTCACAACCCAGATAATCATGATGGTGTGATCGCTCACCTAGAGCCAGACATCCTGAAATGTGAAGTCAAGTGGGCCTTAAGCATCACTACAAACAAAGCTAGTGGAGCTGATGGAATTCCAGTTGAGCTATTCAAATCCTAAAAGATGATGCTGTGAAAGTGCTGCACTCAATATGCCAGAAAATTTGGAAAACTCAGCAGTCAGGACTGGAAAAGGTCAGTTTTCATTCCTATCCCAAAGAAAGGCAATGCCAAAGTTGAGGCATGCTGCTGCTGCTGCTAAGTCGCTTCAGTCGTGTCTGACTCTGTGCGACCCCATAGACATCAGCCCACCAGGCTCCCCTGTCCCTGGGATTCTCCAGGCAAGAACACTGGAGTGGGTTGCCATTTCCTTCTCCAATGCATGAAAGTGAAAAGTGAAAGTGAAGTTGCTCAGTCGTGCCTGACTCTTAGCGACCCCATGGACTGCAGCCTACCAGGCTCCTCCGTCCATGGGATTTTCCAGGCAAGAGTACTGGAGTGGGGTGCCATTGCCTTCTCTGAAGTTGAGGCATAGAGAAATGAAAATTGCCCAAAGTGACACAGGTAAATATCAAAGCCAGAATTGTGAGTGCAGGCAGAGGCTGGTGTTAAAGTGTTTGTTTTAACCACTACTCTGTGCTACCCAGTCCAAGAAACCCTCCAGTGTATTGGGTGAAACTAAACACCTGTCTGTACTCTCCACTGACTGCACTTCTTTGAATGATTTTGTCACTGTCCTTGCCAGGGAGATGCTAGGGGCTGAAGGGAGGACTTCCTGCTACCTACATGTACTTTAAATGTTGTCAAGTCTAGGAGATTTGGCCCTCAGAGTTTTTCAGTTCTTTCTGTCCCTTCCCTTCATATCAATGCAGCACTGGAGCTCAGGAGCTGGTTACAGCTTTGGATTTCAGAGTATTAAGGAGGAGGGGCTTACACGGGCCTCCAAGCTCTGCCTCTCTCTTCCCTGCTGAGAGATCTTGTCTCCAACCCTGTGAGAGCCTCCTGTCCAACCTGCCAGCCTCCTGTCTCGCTTCACCCCAGTCCCTCCCATTCTAGGCAAAGAACTGGCTGTATGAGGCACACCCTACAGCACTTATGTAAAGGCAGACTGGGTCCCACACCCGTCATGTAGAAGCAAAACTCCTCAGTGAAGCCTCGAGTCTCCATTTTTAACAAGTTCCCTGGGTATTCTGAAAGGCAGCTTGCTTTGGGATCACTTCCCATTTACTCTCCCATCAGGCATTTCTGAGCTGTACCCTTAATGGCTCTCTCTTGCCGTGTAATTAACATACCCCTTTGCTTACCTGCCTGGAGCTATTTCCCTTGTGGCCTGGGCAGTTTTTCCAATGTCATTTCCAGCTGCTACTCCACTTTGTGGCTTCTACTCCAGCTGTATCGGATCATACACCTGGAGGGATGCACAAGGTGATGGTTAGCAGTTGGAATTGTTCAGCAGGCAGGGGACCTTTGCCAAGCTTGGGAGCTTCCAAGCAGAGACCTCGTGAATGAGTGAGGGAGAGGTCTCCCTGGCCAGGCTAAATGATGTCTGGGAGCTCTCTAGGACTCGGAAAGCTTGTGCTGAGCATAACCCCCTCTCAAGTGGTGTTTAGACGCTGATTTTGATGACTGTCGTTTTTGCTCAGGGCCCAACTCCCGAAGTGGAGGGCAGAATTTGTTTTAAATTCCATAACTGCAACACTGGGGGGTTACACTCATAGGCTTAGAATCTCCAAGGAACTACATTCCTCTCTGTTAAGCCCTGTTCCTCGTCCTTGTAATCTGGACTTGTCTCTGCCCTGGATATTGGCTGCCCATGGTGATCACCCTGCTTCTGGAGCACGAGTGAGATTGGCTCCTAGGTGCTCCCTGCAGCCTGTTCTTCAGTCTCTGTTGTTTAGTTGCTAAGTCGCGTCCGGCTCTTTGGTGACCCCATGGATGTAGCCTACCAGGCTCCTCAGTCCATGGGATTTCCCAGGCAAGAATACTGGAGTGGGTTGCCATTTCCTTCTCCAGGGGATCTTCCCAACCCAGGGATCAAACCCATGTCCCCTGCATTGGCAGGCAAGATTCTTTACTGCTGAGCCACCAGGGAAGCCCACGTGTCAGTTACTCTGGTATTTAAGTATATAATAATCCATTGAAACAGATATTATTGTGCCCATTTGACCAGGCAGGAAATTGAGGCTCAAATATTGAGCAATCCCTTTTGAGTCATATTCCTATTAACCAGCCAAACTAGGATTTGAATCCATGTCATTGTGACTCTAAATCTCTTACTCTTTACTGAACACTTGGCTACAAAACAAGCTAATCCTGTAAACAATATTGTAAGAAGAATGCTTAATCTGCTAAAGAAAGCAAATGCTTCAGCAGCATAGAAACAAAATTTATTGCTGGCCAATTGATATATTAGTTACAAATCAGATTACGTTGTCCATAAAGCATTTCCTAAAGGAGCTCCATGTGGCAGTGATGTTAGCAAAGTATGAATTATTTTAGTGCTTGAGAGTTACTTAACTATTTGTCATTAAAAATAATTACTTATTCAGACTTTCTTCTAACTCAGACTGGCAGTTTCCTGGAAGTAGACTGACTTAGCATTTCCTATCGTTTGCTAATTCATTGGGCCACAAAAACAATCAGTTTGGCTTGCCAATGTACTTCCTTAGTCCTGGCTCTGTTTATCAAATATGCTGACGTCTTTAGCTGCAGCCCTCGCCCCCAACCCTTCCCCAGAATCAGAATTAAACCCTTCTCCTTCCAGCTTAATCTCATGCACTGGTTTGCTAAATTTTGTCTCCTAGGTGTCTGGCACAGAGTTATGTGCTCAGTGAGTATTTGTTGAAGGGATGAAGCAATGTGCTTCTTTGTTGAGTTAATCAAATTGTTGAACAGGACAGGGCTGAAATGCACATCCCAGTATGTCTTGGGTCTGCATCGTTAGCTACCCACAGGCTTTGCTGCAGTGACCAATGGCTTCTTGATGGTGAAACCCAACTCTTTTCACCCCACCAACCTTCCTCATTGATTACGTTCCAGGACAAAGCTGTCACTTTCTTTTTAAACCACGTCATCTTTTTTGCTGTCCATCTCCTCTGTCTATCCCATAAATGCTAGTGTTCTTCCCAGCTCCAGTCTTGGCCCCTTTCTCTCCCTGGGGTCTGATCCACTCATGTGACTTCTGGGACTACATTTAGGGTGATGACTCCCAAATTCATCTCTCTTCCAAGTTTTGGAAACACAGATCCAATGACTTATTGAATGTCTTCTCCTGATTGGAAAGCCCTGCAAAAAAAAAAATTTTTTTTTTAATTAATTTAGGATTTCTCCCCCTACCCCAAACTTGAGCCTCTGTAATTTTTTTTTTTAGCTTTTTAGTTTGCTGGGTGATATCACTCTTTTCTAATCTAGAAACTTCATATTTTTCCTCTCTGCTCTCCCATCACCTTCTAGTTAGTCACTGAATTCCAGAGGTGTCCCACAAAGCCAGCCTTCATCATCCTGGACTGTGCCTCCATTTCCTTCTTAGCCAAGTTCATCTTCACACAGGCTGCTAGACAAGAGCCTCATGTAACAGCAGAGCCAGCCATCTCAGACTTCTCCTGACTGTAGGTAGACAGCGATTGGATCTGGGTGTCCTCCAAACTCGTTAGTGATTAGAGGAGCTACCTCGTCACACATGCAGACTGACTGGTGAGGAAGTGGCTTCCAGCTGGCCAGAAACAGCCCAAGACACAGACGCTGGTTGGCATCCCTGGGCTGTCTTCCTTATGTGTTGTGGTCCTCAGGTCAGCATCCAATAAGCAGTGTGGGCAGAGGAGGGTCCTAGGGAGGCGTGCAACCTGCCACATGGAACCTGTTATTGCTGGTTGTGCAAATGGTCTTCCTGGTGTAACACTGTTTTCTCTTTGGTTAAAAGTACTGTATTTGGCCACCTGATGTGAAGAGCTGACTCATTTGAAAAGATCCTGATGTTGGGAAAGATTGAAGGCAGGAGGAGAAGGGGACGACAGAGGATGAGATGGTTGGATGGCATCACCGACTCAATGGATAAGAGTTTGGGCAAGCTCCGGGAGTTGATGATGGACAGGGAGGCCTGGCGTGCTGCAGTTCATGGGGTTGCAAAGAGTTGGACACAACTGAGCAACCGAACTAAACTGAACTGATTGTCACTGTGTGCGTGTATGTATGTGTGTGTAAGTTAGCATATATCAGTAGGAGAGTGTGTGTGCATGTCTGACTATGAGTGAAGGTATGTTTTAATCAGCAAATTCATACTAAGGAATCTCTAACCCACATGGCCTGGAAGAAAGAGAACAGGTCAAAATAAGACCAGAATTGAATCTATTAGCAAAACCTTGTTCTTTTAAACTGGAACCACTGGAAGCAGTTATTCCTCTGCTTAAAAAAACCTCGGTTGCCTTGTCTGTAGGGTTGAGTGTGACCTTTTGTCCTGGGGTCCAAATCTCTAACACTGGTCCTCACCCCCTACCCCCTACGCCCGTCCTAGCCTGCCCTGACCCCATTCCACCCCTGCAGCCACAGTTCCTCTTTGGACAAGGAAGGGCTCTTGGGACTCCATGATGTGTACATGTTTCATCCTGCCCTTTGACCTCTCCGCCCTTCTTTCTGGCATCCTTGTTCACCTCCCCGCCAACATCTGCCCTGCTGGGCACATCCCCTGGTTCATTGTCAAATAAAATGTAGGATGCCATCAAATTTCAGATAAACGACTAATAATGTCTCAGTATATGCTCCAAATAACTTAGCCACTGTTTATCTGAAATTTAAAATGAACTCTGTGTCCTGTATTCCCATTTGCTCCATCTGGCACTCTGACATTCCTTCTCCCTCCATAGAGCATTGTGCACAGATCTCCCATAGCTCTTCTTATATTATGATGATTTGATTATTATTATTATTGAATCAGCCATAGGTATACAGATATCCCCTCCCTTTTGAACCTTCCTCCCATCTCCCTCCCCATCTCACCCCTCCAGGTTGATACAGAGCCCCTGCTTAAGTTTCTTAGCCATATAGCAAATTCCCGTTGGCTGTCTATTTCACACATGGTAATGTAAGTTTCCATGTCACTCTCCATGCATCCCACCCTCTCCTCCCCTCTCCCCATGTCCATCAGTCTATTCTCTATGTCTGTTTCTCCACTGCTGCCCTGTAAGTAAATTCTTCAGTACCATTTTTCTAGATTCCGTATCGATGCGTTAGAATATGATGTTTCTCTTTCTGACTTACTTCACTCTGTATATTAGGTTCTAGGTTTATCCACCCCATTAGAACTGACTCAAAGGCATTCCTTTTTTATGGCTGAGTAATATTCCACCGTGTATATGTTATGTACCACAACTTCTTCATCCATTCATCTGTTGATGGATGCTTCCGAGGTTGCTTCCACGTTCCAGCTATTGTAAGTAGTGCTGCAATGAACAGTGGGATACATGTGTCTTTTTCAGTTTTGGTTTCCTCAGGGTAGATGCCTAGGAGTGGGACTGCTGCAATGCAATCTCTATGAAATTACCAATGTTATTATTATTTTTATTAATTAATTTATTTTAGTTTGGATGTGCTTGGTCTTCATTGCTGCACAGGTGTTTCTCTAGTTGTGATGAGCTGGGGCTACTCTCCAGTTTTGGTGCTCGGGTTTTTCACTGTGGTGGCTTTTCTTGTTGCAGAGCATGGGCTTTAGGATGTCCAGGCTTCAGTAGTTGTGATTTCCAGGCTCCTAAGCACGTGCTCAGTAGTTGTGGCACACGGACTTAGTTGCTCCACTGCATGTGGGATCCTCCCAGACCAGGTATCAAACTCGAGTCTCTTGCATTGGCAAGTGGGTTCTTCACTACTGAGCCACCAGGGAAGCCCGTGATGATTTATTATTTGGCCAACTGTTGTCCGTTGCAGTTGTTCTATTGCTAAGTTGTCTCCGACTCTTTGCGACCCCATGGACTGAAGCATGTCAAGCTTCCCTGTCCTTCACTATCTTCCTGAGTTTGCTCAAACTCATGTCCATTGAGTTGGTGATGCCATCCAACCATCTCACCCTCTGTCACCCCCTTCTTCTCCTGCCCTCAATCTTTCCCAGCATCAGGGTCTTTTCCAATGAATTGGCTCTTCACATCAGGTGGCCAAAGTATTGGAGCTTCAGTTTCAGCATCAGTCCTCCCAATGCATATTCAGGGTTGATTTCCTTTAGGACTGACTGATTTGATTTCCTTGCAGTCCAAGGGACTCTCAGGAGTCTTCTCCAGCATCCCAATTTGAAAGCATCAGTTCTTCAGCACTCAGCCTTCTTTGTGGTCCATCTCTCACATTCATACATGGCTTCTGGAAAAACCATAGCTTTGACTAGATGGACCTTTGTGGGCAAAGTGATGTCTCTGTTTTTTAATATACTGTCTAGGTTTGTCATGGCGTTAGTGGTAAGGAATCCACCTGCCAATGCAGGTGATGCAAGGAACACAGGTTCGATTCCTGGGTCAGGAAGATTCCCTGGAGGAGGGCATGGTGGCCCACTCTAATATTCTTGCCTGGAGAATCCCATGGACAGAAGAGCCTGGTGGGGTATAGTCTATAGGGCCGTAAAGAGTCAGATATGACTGAAGAGACTTAGCGTGCACACACACATATATGCTGTCATCCCTACCAACATGCATATCCTTGAGTCAAGACTATGACCATCAACTTACTCAATAAACATTTGTCAATCATGTCCCATCTGTGAAGCACTATGATAGGTGTCAGTTCCAGGACCACTGAGATGAGTCCTTGCACTGGAGCAGGGATTAGCAAACTACTGCCCTAGCCTGGACCCAGCCCACCGCCTGTTGCAAGGGCCGTGGACCCCGCCAGGCTCACTCAAGTGTGTATTGTCTGCGGCTACTTTCACGCTACGATGGCAGAGTATGTGGCCTCTTGGCCCGCAAAGCCTTTAATGTTTACTTTTAGGCCCTTTACAGAAAAAAATTGCCAACCTCTGGTCTAAGGATCTTACCATCTAGAGGAGAGAGACAGACATAAACAAGTAAAAGCAAATTCGTCTTTCATCTCTGAAGCCTTATATACATCAATGTGTGGTCCGGGACCACCTATCTTAGAGTCACCTTGAACCTCATCCAGTTGATGCTGATTTTTGAACCTGGTGATTCTGCCCTTTTAACAAGGCTTCCTGGTGATTCTTCATACCAAAGTCTGAATATCACTGTCTTTGTGCCTGATCCCCTGTCTGGTGTGTGGGCAGCCCTGATGAATGGGTTGGCAGAAAGTGTTTGTTTGTTTGTTGATTGCTTCTCAATTCTGTTAAGAAAAAAAAAAGCCATTGGCATTGTTTGTTACATAAAGTAATCATTTCAGCCTGTACTGTTGTAAGTTAACTTAGCACAATTATACCACCGATCCAGGTGTGGTGTGGCTGGGCTTCCTCCAGAGAAAATGCATGTCCAGACCATTCTCCTCGACTGTTCTGTGCAACATCTCACTCATCCCAAGGGGTGGTGGCTGCTGCCCACTCCTGAGCAGTGCAGGAGAGCATCCTTTACTATGACCACCGTCTTCTACCTCAGGGTCCTTTGCCGGGAGCCGACATGGACAGCATCATTCACAGTCAAGTAATCAAAATAAACGAAATGGTTCCTTCATGTCCCGAAGCTCAGAAAATGCTCTGGCCCCTTCTGGTGCCATGTGAGGGGCTGACAGAAGATAAATAAGAGTGAATTCAACCCATTAGCATTTGGAAGGCAAATGTTTCCGAGTGAAAATAAAGTCTGTGACTATATGTTGAGACAGATGTTCACACTTGCTACTCTTGTTAGAGTCCTTAAGAAAATAAATTCAAGATAAGAGAGTCAGCCACAGGCATTCCTGAGACCTGTATGTTCCTGGCTCTTCTAGCTCCTACAAGCAGCGTGCGAGCACAAAGGGAATAAAGGATGAAGGTAATTTTCCTGGTAATCCCACTTAAGTTTTCTTGTGATAGCCAAATAATTGGGGCAAATGGATTTAAAAAAAAACTTGGATTATCTGTATAATGAACAACTTTAATGACTCGTTATTTCACAAAGAAAGATCTAAACTAAATGTTCTGATGTGTTGGGGAGAGTGAAAGTGTTTCAGCCACACCTTGTATGGATGGCAACGTGGAGCGTGAACTGAACCAGTTCACACTTGTTTCTGCTGTTTGTGTTGAGTGCAGCTACACAGAGGCTTAACTGCAGTCGTCCTAAGATAATGGAAATGTCTGGGTCTCACTGGCTGCTTCTTTCCCTGGGACGGACATCAACCTTCCTCCTCCATTCTTTTCGCTTGACACATGATGTTATCAGTGGTACACATGTTTATGTGAGTGATTGTTTAGACGTATTTTAAATGAAATACCATTGTCTGAGCAGTTTGGTTTTTGAGGGTTCAAATAAATGAGAACTGCTTTCTCTCTGTTTAGACTAAAAAACAACCCCTCAAATATCACTCTATTTACAATCTTTGGATCTTTTTAAAAAATCCAAACGACCTAGGTCATTCTGAGCTTTATGATTTCTTTGCTTGATGTATCCCATGTTTGTTAAATTTATTATATTCCAAACATACTACTACATCCTGTACAGGATTTAATTTGATGTAAAAATGCTTCTATGAGGGATTCCCTGGTGGTGCAGCAGTTAAGACTCCATACTTCCACTGCAGGGGCACATGGTCCATGCTTGACCAGGGAACTAAGATCTCACAAGCTGGGAGGTGTGGCCAAAAAAATAAAAACTCTTCTATGCCTAGTTCAAGGGCCTGAGGTGATTTTTGTTTGTTTGTTTTGATATATTCTTAATAACTTAATACTTTTTTTTTTTTCTGTGCTTCAGTCATTTACAGGGAGTCATTTACAGAAACACACCAGGGAGGGAAACTTGAGTTAAAAACTGTCTTCTCACATTTTTTTAGAAAGGAGTCTTAGAATTGGTTACTAATTGCACCAGCATGGGGCTTATTAGCTGGTTGAAGCCCTATGGACATAAATCATTAAAGGAGGCCAAATAAATTTTATGTGCAAATCTGAGGTTTACCAAGAAAAAAAAATAAATCCTCACTTATGTAATCATGCCGAGAAGGGATCAGGTGTTGTTATACATCGAGGACACAAAATAAATATAAAAAGCAAGTCCCCCACCATTCAGCTGTTTTTTATTAATAAACCTCCATCCATCATAAGTTGCTGGGAAAGGTGGCCAGATGTTAGAAACCTACTCCACTTGTCACCTAGGTCACTCCTGCAGGAGTAGCAATTTAGTTAATTTCACTACTACAGTAGCTTGATATAATTAAAGACTGTCGGGTGTGTTTTAAATGCTATTAAGTCATTATGGGTTTTTTCGGGGGCCAGGAATGTTCCTTCATTGCAGAAAAGAGGGCCACATTCTCTTAACACAAAGCAGCCAGCAATCCCTATTTTAAGAGGTTGAAGTTAAAGTACTGAGGGGTGAAATGTGATTCTCTGACATCAATTATGGAAATCAATAAAGAAGCTGCAACACACACGTGCCTTCTTTGCCCTCCCTTGATTGAAGGAGAGACCATGGTGGGCCAATGAGACTGCGCTTGGTTAATAATCAAAGAGATAAATTCTCTATGTCAGAATTGCATTTTTAAAGTTGCTCTAAAATTTCTCTCTCTCTCTCTCTCTCTGTCTTTTTTTTGGTGCTGAAGACTGTGTCTGAACCCAATTTGCCTAATTCTTGAGAACAAGAAAGACATAGGAAAAAAAGTTTCCCACTGAACCAGTTTAAAATAACATAGATATTGCTCCACACATCTTTCAACAGGTCCGACCCTTGAGCAAAACAGGAGGCAATTGGAGAAAATCAGGGGCTGAACAGGAATCTAGGAGCAGTCAAGTGCTAAAAAAGCTAAAATAATATAATAGCAGCAAATGCATCTAAATGGATTGAATAGATGAGCAGGTGGATCATTCTGAACCTCCTTTGCTGAGAATAAACCCCTTTCAAGTCTGTTTTGGTTCAAATAACTTGTGACCTGGATGCTTTCCACCCTGCTGAGTGGGCCCGACATCATCTCAGAGTTCCCCCGGTACCAAGAACCCTTTCAACAACCCCTCTGGGGCACCAGGGAAGGGTGTCCGTGAAATCTTCCACGTGCTTTGTGATCATTTATTTGAGTTTGGTTTTACTGTGTAAGCACTACAGCAGTTAGCAATCAGATTCCAAGATAAGTCTCATAAATCAGGACAACAACCTCGAGATCCTCCCCCCCACCCCCGCCACCCCCTCCACCCCCGCCCGTGCCCTGTTTATTCTGGAAACAAGAAGAAGACAGGGCATCAAAAGAAGGTGCTGGGTTACTCTCTGGAGCTGCCTGGGGACCCCTAGAGTTGCCTCTGAGGCATTACAGTGAGGTGTTGACGAGGGGTGAGAGTGAGGTGGTGGTCAGAGAGCTTGGAGTTGGTCTATAGTGGGTGTCGAATGAAGCCAGATTATCCTGGGCAATAAAACACTTGTTTGCGCAGATCTGGAATGTTTGGGGCACTTTGAGAAAGTCCCAAGGGGAGAAAAAGGTCCAAAAGAGAGTCACCAAACTGTTCTGAAGGCTTCAAGAGCAATAGGGCTGTGCTCCTTCGAGGTCAAGGATGTGGACTAGTATGACTTGGCCAAAGACTGGCTTACAGTCACTGTGGCGGGGAGCATCGGAGGGTCCAGGTCATTTGGTTTTGACCCAGGGGAGGGGAGTGGTGAATACTATGAATTACCTCATTAGACCTAGGAGGCTTTGGCATAACAACCCTCAAGCATATCTGAATGAAAATTCAACTGGACCTCAGACTGGCTTAGGCAGAACAAGGAAATCATGTCCCATGGGTGCTGATCTAACATTAAATCCTCCTCATGGATATGCCTGTTGGAGGCTGTCATGAAGAAGAGAGGCCTGATCTAATTGGAATCTTGATTTCCAACTTGATCCAATTAGCATGCCTGGTTTGCTGAGGTCCTTTGGGGACTGAAAGGAGTCCAGTGACCAGCGGCAATGGAAAGTTCCTGTTTGGAGCTGGAAGTAAACCAGATGTTGCGTGTGTGACTGGCTGTCAGTGTTGATCTTGGTTCACATGAGGATGGCTCCTTGTAGATGTGTGGGCTAATCAAAGCCAACTGGCTGTCTGGTTTTAAATAGATCTGGCCCACTTGCCTGGTCCCCAACCCCCCACCATAACTGATTCAGCCTTTACACAAGTAAAGCTCAAGTTAAGGATTCACTTATCTTTTACTGAGCACCTACAATGTGCCAGGTATCATGCCGGGCACTGGGGATGCACATGACACGGACTCCACCCTAGCAAGGACTTCAGGGCATGATCTGGCCTTGACCTGCTTCTCCAGTGAGGTGTGGGGCCACATCACACCTTTTGGGCTGCAGTCACACTGGCCTCAGGGCCTTTGCACATGCTGCCCCTCTTGGAATCTTCTTCCTCCTCCCATCACGTGTCCCTTCTTTCAGGCCACAAATGCCTTTCCTGACCACTCCTTCTAAGGAGTAGACTTTCTACCCAGTGATCCAAAAGATAGCCATAGTAATAGTAGCTATTACGTATTCACCTGATTTTTTTCCTTTATAGCCTTTACTGCAATTTTAAATTATTTTATGTTTGCTTGCCAAGCAGAGCATTGTTGCTTTTGTTCAGTTGTTAAGTCATGTCCGGCTTTGCAACTCCATGAACTGCAACCACACCAGGCTTCCCTGTCTTGACTACATACCCAGAGCTTGCTCAAACTCATGTCCATTGAGTCGGTGACACCATCCAATCATCTTGTCCTCTGCTGCCCTCTTCTCCTCCTGCCCTCAATCTTTCCCACCATCAGAGTCTTTTCCAGTGAGTTGGCTCTTTGCATTAGGTGGCCAAAATATTGGAGCTTCAGCTGTAGCATCAGTCCTTCCAATGAATATTCAGGGTTGATTTCCTTTAGGATTGACTGGTTTGATCTCCTTTATGTCCAAGGGACTCCCAAGAGTCTTCTTCTGCACCACAATTTGGAGCATATTGGTTAAGAATGTGCCCTGGGTAAGACTACTGCGTTCAAATCTTGACTTTGCTACTCCATGACACTGTGTCTTCACCTTAATGCCTGAATTTCTTAATCTGTAAAATGATAATGATAATTTTTTTAAAAGGTCAGTTTAATTAAATCTTTTAGCTAATGTTACCACATTTCCCTCTTTTGCTTTGGACTATTTGCTTAATAAAACATTAATATAGCAATGGAATAGAGTCAGACTACATTCATGCACGGACGGCTTTAAACTAAAAACTTGTATTTTTAGACTATAAGTATTAAAATAACTATATATCTTTATTAAATGGAGCAATTTACACCTATAAAATTTGAGGAGGAGATTTTGCTTGCCTTTAAAATGTATAAAAATAGTTCTGAATTAGGAAAAGACAGTTACCTTCCAAGCTCACAATGTGTAGCCTGAGATTTATGTGGTAAGTGGATCCATATGCATAAAACAACTGAACTCAGATGGTTCAACTTAATCTCAAAAAAACTGGCCATTTCTAGGATTTAATCATTTGCTATTAATAGCTCAACATAATGAGAGGTGACTAGGTAGTTAACATGTATAAAATGTAGCAGGTGTTAATGACACGCATGAATTATTATAAACTGTAACGGGAAGTATGATGAGTAGCTTAAAACAAAAGAAAATAATTTTTAAAGCATTACAAAAGAAGTGTAACAAGTTGTGGGTGATAGGTAATGTTTTACAAGAGAAGGTATATATTTTGGAGCATTTTTGAAAGGTGGGTCTTGTGGTGAAAAGAAGCCTGTTAGCTTTAGAGTCGAGTACTAATTGATGTGGTTAACATGTGATAATATGGCAGCCGTGGTCATGGGAATGACATGGCATATTTCCAGTACTGTAACTAGCAAGCCAGATCTTCTACTTTAAATGATCCACGAACGGTGTGACTCCTGAGTGATGTATGTGTCACCGCAGTGTCGATGATGAAGACCTCCATCACACCATCAACTCTGACAGCTGATACCATTGGCCATTGGTGTCCTGCTGAATTAAGGGGTCTGCTTAACTGAATTACCATATGTAGCCTGTATAGAGTCTGAATATTCAGGCTTGCACCCAATAAAATTCATGGGACATTAATGCACTGCTGAATAGAATTTCACTTTTCATTCAAAAATTATGTAAGATGATTATAATGTTTTACAGTCACCATTCTGAGCACCAGTGATTATCCTGATGGTGTCAAACTGGTTGGTAGGTCATTTCGGTTGACGTCTTGGACAAACATATTGTTTCTAGACTGGATTTAGATTAAAGTGATAGAGTAGTTCACACCTAGTGAGAGCTTTTCATGGGTCAAGGCTTGGCGTGGCCTGGCATGCATGCCCAGTCATGTCTGACTCTTTGTGACTCCACGGACTGTAGCCCACCAGGCTCCTCTGTCCCTGGAATTTTCCAGGCAGGAATACTGGAGTGGGTTGCCATTTCCTATTACAGGAGATCTTCCCCACCCAGGGGTGGAACCCACGTCTCATGCATTAGCAGGCAGATTCTTTACCACTGTGCCACCTGGGAAGCCCCTTCATGGGTCAGGCACTGACCTAGGTCCTTTATAGTTTAATTCCTTTAGTCGGCACAGCAACCCATTGGAATAAGTACTAGTACTAATCTCATTTTATGCATGATGAGGCCGGGCCCCCCAGCAGTGAACTTGTGTAATGTTTCTCTTAATAAGTGGAGGTGCTAGGATTGGAATCCAGGCAGTCTGGCTGCAGAATTCATGTCTTGGAACCTTCACAAGATACCAGTCTTCGGCTGGTATGGCCATTTTGGTGGGGGGCTATGTGCATGGGAAGGAGCCTGATAAATTACTTAAATGTTGAAAAATGTGATGATGATGTCTGTGTATTCCTATTTTTACATGATATCTACATGTATATGTGTATGGTTTGCATAGGCCACATTTTCTCAAATGGATAAAGATTATTCTTTTACCTTTTGGCTGGAAATCTCATATTAGTTATCAAAGTCTTGTTAAATTTTTCTCTCCTCTGGTGATCTTTTTAAATGAAAATACTGTTGGAAGAGAAATAGTTTGTTGGGAATTAAAACATCAAATGCCCCAAGATAATTAGGTTTTGAATGAACTTTTTTCTGTCTGTGAAGCACTCTCTAAAGCAGTGGTATCTTGAGGCCTTAGACAAACACTTCTTAATTCATTAGACTGAGTCTCATTGTGAACTTTAGAAGTATAATTAAAAATTAAAACAAGTATAAGTTATTTAACTCTCATTGTGGGCTACAGCATATATATTGCAAAATAAAGGAATCAAAAAATCTATTCTCATTCAAATGCTGGTTTGCAAATGTTTGAGAAATTATGATGTTTATAGATTGTTAGCACAGATTAAAAGTATTATTATTTCATAAATGAGGAGTATTTGTTTATATTTCTTGGCATGTTTTTAAGTACATTTTTATTGAAGTGGAACATATATAAAAAGTGAATAAATCATAAGTATATAATTTGATCAAACTTTTACAAAATAAAGACATCTGAAATCAGCACAGCTATAAATAGCACCCGGACCAAAACATAGATTACTGAACCTCCAGAAGACCACCCTTTTGCCTCCTTACAGGCATACCCTCCAAAGGTCAACTACACTGACTGCTAACAGAACCAATTAATTTTACCTGCTTTTAAACTTTCTATAATGAGATTCAGAGGAGGAGCCAAGATGGCGGAGGAGTAGGACGGGGAGAACACTTTCTCCCCCACAAATTCATCAAAAGAGCATTTAAACATCGAGTAAATTCCACAAAACAACTTCTGAATGCCTGCAGAGGACATCAGGCACCCAGAAAAGCAACCCAACTCTTCGAAAGGAGGTAGGAAAAAAATATAAAAGACAAAAAAAGAGACAAAAGAGGGAGGGAAGGAGTTCTGTCCCGGGAAGGGAGTCTTAAAAAGAGAGAAGTTTCCAAACACCAGGAAACCTTCTCACTGCCGAATCTGTGCCGAGCTTTGGAAGCACAGAGGGCAACATAAAAGGGAGAAAAAAAAATAAATAAACAATTAAAAATCACAGATTGTGAGCCCTACGGTAACTCCCCCAGCGGAGAAGCAGCGCAGACGCCTGCACACGGCATTAGCAAGCGGGAGCTGGGCAGGGAAGCGCGGCGCGGGCTGTGTCCCTGAGAGTAAGAATAGGCCCGAATGTCCTGAGCGCTATCTGAGCGAAATAATTTGGGCTAGCAAACCAGACTGTGGGATATCTACCACGCGAAAAGCCAGCCCTAACCTAAGACACCGCCAGGCCCGCGCACGGAACAAAGGACTGAACAGAGATAGCCGGTTGCAGACCTTCCCCCTCCGGTGACAGGCAGCCAGAGCCGTAAGGTGGCAATCGCAGCCCAAGAGAGACACTATCTATAAAACTGTAAGCAGGCTTATTTGCTAACTAAAACTTCTTGGGGGTCTGGACGGCCAACATCTGCCTGAGAAGGTGTGCCGGTTTTACACCCAGATAACCGAGTGGCGGGGAGGCGATAAGTCGCAGCATTGGCACTCGCCAAACACCTCATCACCTGAGCTGCTCGGATCTGGGAAGAGCACAAAACGCAGGCCCAACCGAGTCTGCGCCTCTGAGGACCACCCGAGTGCCTGAACCTGAGCGGCTTGGACCTGGGAGCTCAGCCCAGGGCCGGCCTCTGATTGTTCCCGGCGGAACAACCTAGAGCCCAAGCAGTGTGGGCAGGGACACTACACGCGCCGTGAGTGGGGGCAGACCCAGTGTGGCTGAGGCACTGCGAGCGCATGCCAGTGTTATCTGTTTGCAGCATCCCTCCCTCCCTCCCCACAGCGCGACTGAACAAGTGAGCCTAAATAAAATACAAAAAATAGTGTCCTCCACCGTCCCCTTTGTGTCAGGGCGGGAACCAGACACTGAAGAGACCAGCAAACAGAAGAAGCTATAACAGAGGGAAACGCCTTGGAAGCTACAGGCCATAGATTAAAACCCTGTGGTTACTACGAACTACATAGGAAGGGCCCTATAGATATTGAGAAATATAAGTCAGACCAAGGAACTAGCCAAAAATGAACTGAACCCACAATACTCACAACAAAACCAGAGAAAGACCTAGATATATTTTTACTATTTTTATGATCAATCTTTCTTTTTTTTTTAATTAAAAAAAAAATTTTAAGTCCTCTATTGTCCTTTAATTTTCACTTTTATAACTATTACTTTGCAAAAAAAAAAAAGACCCTATTTTTTTTTCTTCAGCAAATTTCATATATATATTTTATAATTTTTTGACCGTGTTTTATTTTGTTTTGTTTTTTTCTTTTTCTTCTTTTCTTTAACATTGTATTTTTGAAATTCCAAACTCTACTCTAGATTTTTAAATTTAGCCTTTTGGTATATGTTATCAATTTTGTACCTATAGTTTTTTTCATAATTTCTGTGACTTTTTTTTTCCTCTGTTTCTTTCTCTTCTTTTGTATAACATCGTATATCTGCAATTCCAAACTCTACTCAAGATTTTTAATTTATGCTTTTTGGTATTTGATATCAATTTTGTACCTGTATTTTCTTTATAATTTTTGCGACATTGTTTTTGTTGGTTTGTTTGTTTTCTCTCTTTATTTTTCTTCTTTTTTTTAACATTGTATTTTTGAAATTCCAAACTCTACTCTAGATTTTTAACTTTTGCTTTTTGGTATTAGTTATCAATTTTGTACCTGTAGTTTCTTTATAATTTTCACGACCTTGTTTGTTTTTCTTTGTTCATTTTTTCTCTCCTTCTTTTCCTTCTTCTTTTCATTAACATCGTATTTTTGAAATTCCAAACTCTACTCTAGATTTTTAATTTTAGCCTTTTGGTATATGTTATCAATTTTGTACATATAGTTTTTTTTTATATAATTTCTGTGACTTTTTTTTTTTTCTTTTTTCTTTTCCCTCTGTTTCTTTCTCTTCTTCTTTTATATAACATCGTATATATGCAATTCCAAACTCTACTCAAGATTTTTAATTTATGCTTTTTGGTATTTGATATCAATTTTGTACCTGTATTTTCTTTATAAATTTTGCGACATTGTTTTTGTTGGTTTGTTTGTTTTCTCTCTTTATTTTTCTTCTTCTTCTTCTTTTTTTTTTTTTAACATTGTATTTTTGAAATTCCAAACTCTACTCTAGATTTTTAATTCTTGCTTTTTGGTATTAGTTATCAATTTTGTACCTGTAGTTTCTTTATAATTTTCGCAACCTTGTTTGTTTTTCTTTGTTCATTTTTTCTCTCTTTCTTTTCCTTCTTCTTTTCATTAACATCGCATTTTTGAAATTCCAAACTCCACTCTAGATTTTTAATTTTTGCTTTTATGTATTTGTTACCAATTTTGTACCTTTAAGAACCCAATCTTCAGGACCCATTTTTCACTAGGAAACGAGATTACTGGCTTGACTGCTCTCTCTCCCTTTGGACTCTCCGTTTTCTCCACCAGGTCGCCTGTATCTCCTCCCTAACCCCTCTCTACTGTACCCAACTCTGTGAATTTCTGTGTGTTCCAGACGGTGGAGAACACTTAGGGAACTGATTACTGGCTGGATCTGTCTCCCTCCTTTTCATTTCCCCCTTTTATCCTTCTGGCCACCTCTGTCTCCTGCCTCCTTCTTCTCTTCTCTGTATAACTCCGTGAACATCTCTGAGCGATCCAGTTGTGGAGTGCACATAAGGAAGTGACTACTGGCTAGCGCACTCTCTCCGCTATTGATTCCACTTCATCTCATTTGGGTCACCTCTAACTCCCTCCTCCCTCTTCTCTTCTCCGTGTAATGCTATGAACCTCTCTGAGTGACCCTCACGGTAGAGAAACTTTTCATCTTTAACGTAGATGTTATATCAATGGTGCTGTATAGAAGGAGAAGTTTTGAAACTACTGTAAAAATAAGACCAATAACTGGAAGTAGGAGGCTTAAGTCCAAACCCTGACTCCAGGGAACTCCTGACTCCAAGGAACATTAATTGACAGGAGCTCATCAAACGCCTCCATACCTACACTGAAACCAAGCACCACACAAGGGCCAACAAGTTCCAGGGAAAGACATAACAAGCAAATTCTCCAGCAACAAAGGAACACAGCCCTGAGCTTCAAGATACAGGCTGCCCAAAGTCACCCCAAAACCATAGACCTCTCATAACACATTACTGGACATTTCATTACACTCCAGAGAGAAGAAATACAGCTCCATCCACCAGAACATCGACACAAGCTTCCCTAACCAGGAAACCGTGACAAGCCACCTGTACAAACCCACACACAGCGAGGAAACACCACAATAAAGAGAACTCCACAAACTGCCAGAATACAGAAAGGACACCCCAAACTCAGCAATTTAAACAAGATGAAGAGACAGAGGAATAGCCAGCAGATAAAGGAACAAGATAAATGCCCACCAAACCAAACAAAAGAGGAAGAGATAGGGAATCTACCTGATAAAGAATTCCGAATAATGATAGTGAAATTGATCCAAAATCCTGAAATTAAAATGGAATCACAGATAAATAGCCTGGAGGCAAGGATTGAGAAGATGCAAGAAAGGTTTAACAAGGACTTAGAAGAAATAAAAAAGAGTCAATATATAATGAATAATGCAATAAGTGAAATTAAAAACACTCTGGAGGCAACAAATAGTAGAATAACGGAGGCAGAAGATAGGATTAGTGAATTAGAAGATAGAATGGTAGAAATAAATGAATCAGAGAGGATAAAATAAAAACGAATTAAAAGAAATGAGGACAATCTCAGAGACCTCCAGGACAATATTAAACGCTACAACATTCGAATCATAGGGGTCCCAGAAGAAGAAGACAAAAAGAAAGACCATGAGAAAATACTTGAGGAGATAATAGTTGAAAACTTCCCTAAAATGGGGAAGGAAATAATCACCCAAGTCCAAGAAACCCGGAGAGTCCCAAACAGGATAAACCCAAGGCGAAACACCCCAAGACACATATTAATCAAATTAACAAAGATCAAACACAAAGAACAAATATTAAAAGCAGCAAGGGAAAAACAACAAATAACACACAAGGGAATACCCATAAGGCTAACAGCTGATCTTTCAATAGAAACTCTTCAAGCCAGGAGGGAATGGCAAGACATACTTAAAGTGATGAAAGAAAATAACCTACAGCCCAGATTATTGTACCCAGCAAGGATCTCATTCAAGTATGAAGGAGAAATCAAAAGCTTTTCAGACAAGCAAAAGCTGAGAGAATTCTGTACCACCAAACCAGCTCTCCAACAAATACTAAAGGATATTCTCTAGACAGGAAACACAAAAAGGGTGTATAAATTCGAACCCAAAACAATAAAGTAAATGGCAACGGGATCATACTTATCAGTAATTACCTTAAACGTAAATGGGTTGAATGCCCCAACCAAAAGACAAAGACTGGCTGAATGGATACAAAAACAAGACCCATACATATGTTGTCTACAAGAGACCCACCTCAAAACAGGGGACACATACAGACTGAAAGTGAAGGGCTGGAAAAAGATTTTCCATGCAAATAGGGACCAAAAGAAAGCAGGAGTAGCAATACTCATATCAGATAAAATAGACTTTAAAACAAAGACTGTGAAAAGAGACAAAGATGGTCACTACATAATGATCAAAGGATCAATCCAAGAAGAAGATATAACAATTATAAATATATATGCACCCAACACGGGAGCACCGCAGTATGTAAGACAAATGCTAACAAGTATGAAAGGAGAAATTAACAATAACACAATAATAGCGGGAGACTTTAATACCCCACTCACACCTATGGATAGATCAACTAAACAGAAAATTAACAAGGAAACACAAACTTTAAACAATACAATAGACAAGTTAGACCTAATTGATATCTATAGGACATTTCATCCCAAAACAATGAATTTCACCTTTTTCTCAAGCGCACATGGAACCTTCTCCAGGATAGATCATATCCTGGGCCATAAATCTAGCCTTGGTAAATTCAAAAAAATAGAAATCATTCCAAGCATCTTTTCTGACCAAAATGCAGTAAGATTAGATCTCAATTACAAGAGAAAAACTATTAAAAATTCCAACATATGGAGGCTGAACAACACGCTGCTGAATAACCAACAAATCACAGAAGAAATCAAAAAAGAAATCAAAATTTGCATAGAAAGGAATGAAAATGAAAACACAACAACCCAAAACCTGTGGGACATGGTAAAAGCAGTCCTAAGGGGAAAGTTCATAGCAATACAGGCACAGCTCAAGAAACAAGAAAAAAGTCAAATAAATAACCTAACTCTACACCTAAAGCAACTAGAAAAGGAAGAAATGAAGAACCCTAGGGTTAGTAGAAGGAAAGAAATCTTAAAACTTAGAGCAGAAATAAATGCAAAAGAAACAAAAGAGATCATAGCAAAAATCAACAAAACCAAAAGCTGGTTTTTTGAAAGGATAAATAAAATTGACAAACCATTAGCCAGACTCATCAAGAAACAAAGGGAGAAAAATCAAATCAATAAAATTAGAAATGAAAATGGAGAGATCACAACAGACAACACAGAAATACAAAGGATCATAAGAGACTAGTATCAACAATTATATGCCAATAAAATGGACAACGTGGAAGAAATGGACAAATTCTTAGAAAAGTACAACTTTCCAAAACTCAACCAGGAAGAAATAGAAAATCTTAACAGACCCATCACAAACACGGAAATTGAAACTGTAATCAAAAATCTTCCAGCAAACAAAAGCCCAGGTCCAGACGGCTTCACAGCTGAATTCCACCAAAAATTTAGAGAAGAGCTAACACCTATCCTGCTCAAACTCTTCCAGAAAATTGCAGAGGATGGTAAACTTCCAAACTCATTCTATGAGGCCACCATCACCCTAATACCAAAACCTGACAAAGATCCCACAAAAAAAGAAAACTACAGGCCAATATCACTGATGAACATAGATGCAAAAATCCTTAACAAAATTCTAGCAATCAGAATCCAACAACACATTAAAAAGATCATACACCATGACCAAGTGGGCTTTATCCCAGGGATGCAAGGATTCTTCAATATCCGCAAATCAATCAATGTAATACACCACATTAACAAATTGAAAAATAAAAACCATATGATTATCTCAATAGATGCAGAGAAAGCCTTTGACAAAGTTCAACATCCATTTATGATCAAAACTCTCCAGAAAGCAGGAATAGAAGGAACATACCTCAACATAATCAAAGCTATATATGACAAACCCACAGCAAACATTATCCTCAATGGTGAAAAATTGAATGCATTTTTTCTAAAGTCAGGAACAAGACAAGGGTGCCCACTTTCACCATTACTATTCAACATAGTTTTGGAAGTTTTGGCCACAGCAATCAGAGCAGAAAAAGAAATAAAAGGAATCCAAATTGGAAAAGAAGAAGTAAAGCTCTCACTGTTTGCAGATGACATGATCCTCTACATAGAAAACCCTAAAGACTCCACCAGAAAATTACTAGAACTAATCAATGACTATAGTAAAGTTGCAGGATATAAAATCAACACACAGAAATCCCTTGCATTCCTATACACTAATAATGAGAAAACAGAAAGAGAAATTAAGGAAACAATTCCATTCACCATTGCAACGGAAAGAATAAAATACTTAGGAATATATCTACCTAAAGAAACTAAAGACCTATATATAGAAAACTATAAAACACTGGTGAAAGAAATCAAAGAGGACACTAACAGATGGAGAAATATACCGTGTTCATGGATTGGAAGAATCAATATAGTGAAAATGAGTATACTACCCAAAGCAATCTATAGATTCAATGCAATCCCTATCAAGCTACCAACAGCATTCTTCACAGAGCTAGAACAAATAATTTCACAATTTGTATGGAAATACAAAAAACCTCGAATAGCCAAAGCGATCTTGAGAAAGAAGAATGGAACTGGAGGAATCAACCTACCTGACTTCAGGCTCTACTACAAAGCCAGAGTTATCAAGACAGTATGGTACTGGCACAAAGACAGAAATATAGATCAATGGAATAAAATAGAAAGCCCAGAGATAAATCCACACACATATGGACACCTTATCTTTGACAAAGGAGGCAAGAATATACAATGGATTAAAGACGATCTCTTTAACAAGTGGTGCTGGGAAATCTGGTCAACCACTTGTAAAAGAATGAAACTAGAACACTTTCTAACACCATACACAAAAATAAACTCAAAATGGATTAAAGATCTAAACGTAAGACCAGAAACTATAAAACTCCTAGAGGAGAACATAGGCAAAACGCTCTCTGACATACATCCCAGCAGGATCCTCTATGACCCACCTCCCAGAATATTGGAAATAAAAGCAAAAATAAACAAATGGGACCTAATTAACCTTAAAAGCTTCTGCACATCAAAGGAAACTATTAGCAAGGTGAAAAGACAGCCTTCAGAATGGGAGAAGATAATAGCAAATGAAGCAACTGACAAACAACTAATCTCGAGAATATACAAGCAACTCCTACAGCTCAACTCCAGAAAAATAAATGACCCAATCAAAAAATGGGCCAAAGAACTAAATAGACATTTCTCCAAAGAAGACATACAGATGGCTAACAAACACATGAAAAGATGCTCAACATCACTCATTATCAGAGAAATGCAAATCAAAACCACTATGAGGTACCATTTCACACCAGTCAAAATGACTGCGATCCAAAAGTCTACAAGCAATAAATGCTGGAGAGGGTGTGAAGAAAAGGGAACCCTCTTGCACTGTTGGTGGGAATGCAAACTAGTACAGCCACTATGGAGAACAGTGTGGAGATTCCTTAAAAAACTGGAAATAGATCTGCCTTATGATCCAGCAATCCCACTGCTGGGCATACACACTGAGGAAACCAGAAGGGAAAGAGACACGAGTACCCCAATGTTCATCGCAGCACTGTTTATAATAGCCAGGACATGGAAGCAACCTAGATGTCCATCATCAGATGAATGGATAAGAAAGCTGTGGTACATATACACAATGGAGTATTACTCAGCCATTAAAAAGAATACATTTGAATCAGTTCTAATGAGGTGGATGAAACTGGAGCCTATTATACAGAATGAAGTAAGCCAGAAAGAAAAACAGCAATACAGTATACTAACGCATATATATGGAATTTAGAAAGATGGTAACAATAACCCTGTGTACGAGACAGCAAAAGAGACACTGATGTATAGAACAGTCTTATGGACTCTGTGAGAGAGGGAGAGGGTGGGAAGATTTGGGAGAATGGCATTGAAACATATAAAATATCATGTATGAAACGAGTTGCCAGTCCAGGTTCGATGCCCGATACTGGATGATTGGGGCTGGTGCACTGGGACGACCCAGAGGGATGGAATGGGGAGGGGGGAGGGAGGAGGGTTCAGGATGGGGAACACATGTATACCTGTGGCGGATTCATTTTGATAATTGGCAAAACTAATACAATTATGTAAAGTTTAAAAATAAAATAAAATTAAAAAAAATAAACTTTCTATAATGAGATTCATAGTGTATGTTATTTTGTGTATGATTTCATTCTGATTGTGAAGTTTATTCCTTCACTTGAATATAGCAATATCTTTTTGTTGCAATAATGTATTCCATTTGGGGATTCATTTCATGTATGTCATTTAATGGGCTTCCTTGGTTGCTCAGATGGTGATGAATCTGCCTGTAATGCAGGAGACCTGGGTTCCATCCCTCGGTCTCGAAGATCCTCAGGAGGAGGGAATGACTACGCACTCCAGTATTCTTGCCTGGAGAATTCCATGGACAGAGGGCTACAGTCCATGGGATCACAAAGAGTTGGACACGACTGAGTGACCAACGCTTACAAATGAGTATACTTTCTCTCCTCCAGGCAATGCTAGAATCTTTGAACTTTTCTACACTCTGTTTATCCCTTTCCCTCCTTTTTACTGTTGTCATGCATGTTACTTTCCAATTTTTATATTTTTATAGATTTATTTGAACATATAAAATATTTTTATAGGTTTTTGTATTTACTTAGGACTATCCACGTGACACCAATGACCCTTTTCCATTTCTCTTTATTTCATCCTACATTGCCGGCTTCCCACCTGGGATCATTTTTCTTCTGTCTAAAAACAAAATTCCCTTTAGTATTCCCTTTAATACAGGTCTGTGAGTGTTTAATTCTCTTAATTTTTGTGATTCTAGAAATGTCTCTATTTTGCTTCCAGTTTTTGTTTTCAGTTTTTAAATCTTTTTGTTGAGACATAAGTTATGTACAGTAAAGAGCACAGATCTTGAATTTATAGCTGAATTCATTTTTATATATGTACACGCCTGTGTAACCACCACCAAGATCAAGATATGAAACCTTTACAGCATCCCAGGGCACTTCTGTGCCATTCCAAGTCCAAGGCTACCCAGAGGTAATCACTACTCTGACCTCTAGATTAGTGGGTCAGATTAGTTTTACCTATTTTAAAAAATTAATGCAAATTGAAATCATATCAGGCACTCTTTTGTTTCTCCTCTCTTTTGCCCAACATTATATCTTTGAGTTTCATCTATGTTGTGTATATGTGAGTAGTTAATCTTGACTGTTATTGCTATATAGTATTCCATTGTATGACCTTACCATATTTGACCTGTTTGTGATCATTTGGTTTGTTTGCAGTTTTTGGCTATTGTAAAGAGTGCTACTTCCAACATTCCTGCTTAACTCTTTGGAGGACATAGTGCAATATTTTTGAATATATGCCTGGAAATGAAGGTGCTGATTCATATATTTTTGCTAATATATTTAGCAAAAAAATAAAAAGATAATGTCTTTTTTTTCTTTTTACCCTGTATGCTTTTAGAGTTTTGTCTTTGGCTTCAGGTATTTTATTGTAATGTGTCCAGAAGTAATTTTTCTTTGTATTTGTCTGTAATTTGATGTTATTTTTCAGTTTTGGAGAATTCTCAGCTGTTTCTCTTCAAATATTGCTTCTGCCCCATGCCTTTCTTCTCCCACTCTGGGACACTAATCACGTGTATTTTAGACTTTCTCGTCACATCCTATATACCTCTCATGCTGTTTTCTATACCTCCCAACTCCTTTTCTCTTTGCTCTTCAGTCTTGACTATTTTCTATTGTGTTTATCAATAGTCTGTTTCTTCAGCCGTGTCTATTTTTCTGTTAAAATGCTCTGTTGAGTGCTTAGTTTCAGTTATTCTATTTTTCTAAAACTTCCATTTATTTCTATTCTAGAATTTCTACATTTTTATACCTTTTACTTCTATTTTCTTGAATGTATTAATTGTAGTTATATTTTAAAGCCTAATAACTCTAATATCTGGGTTAACTGCAGTCTGTTTTCATTGCAAATGTTTTGTCTTGGTTCTGTTTCTTGATATAGTCAGGTAATTTTGCACCTTAAGCTAGGGACTTCTGTATGAATTTTGCAGGAGCTTGGGCATAATATTTTCCTCCTGCAGAGAGAATACACCCTATCCTTGGGCAAGCAGCAGATAGGTAGATTATTTCAGTCCTATAAGGGACCAAGGGGACCCAAGCCTAGTTTAGCACTTTTGCAGTGTTTGGTCCTCTCCTGGTTTGCTTCCCTCCTAGGATGGCATTCTCATGTTTCCTAGAGCCCCAACTCTTTGGTGGGTCTAGAACTCTTTTTTTTTTTCTGTCTTTCCATCACTTTGAGATAGCCACAAATTCTGTTCCACTCTCAAGCCCGTTTCTGCTTGGCTTCTTAGCTTCTCTTTCTGTGCTGCTTGTGAGAAAATGCTTCTAGGAGAAATCACAGAGTATTGGGCTCAGTGTTCTCTACCTTGCTTTTCTATATATCTTGCCCTTCAAATTCTGGCTGCTTGGCAACTCTGAACTCCAAGTTCTGTCTCTCCAGCTTGAGGGGTTACCTAACCTCTGCTGGCTCCTCTGCATCTTAGTAACCTCTTTCCACTTTGCCTCTCAGATTTTTGCTTCAGGCCAAACACCGGCAAATGCTCCAAGGAGAAAAGAGGTGTGCAGAAACTTGTTCTCGCCTCAGTGACCTTGCCTTCCTCTGGGACGTGCCTTCTCAAGTCCTAGATACCTTGGCAGTTCTCTGATGCCTTTAGATGGACGGTTTGGGTATGTTATTCAGTGTCTCTCCTGCTGAGATCTACTACAAGTTACTCCATCATACACTGTTTAATTTTAATAAACAGATGCTACAGTCTCCAACCAACCCAAAGTTAGTAAAATAGAATATGGTGTGACTATTTTTATAATTTCTTCACTATTTGCTGTGATGTATAATAGCTTCTGGAATGCCTTAAAATAAAATTACCAAGAGTACAGATTTTGGCTTTATTATTGTTTAGGTTAAGATAGAAAAGGAAAGATTACAACGTGACTCAGTATTTATCTGGTGAAAGACCCCTGGCATCTTGGGATCTTGGTGTAACTACAGTGAGGTCACTGGATGCGGGAAGGGTTAGCACTGAGCTAAATAACTCGTCTCTGTCTCAGTTCCCTGTAGGCAAGTGTCCTGAAGTTCATACACTGATGTCACTTACAGGCTGAGGCGAGCTCCACTGCTTGGAATTAGCATCGGCCTTCTTCCTGGGATGTGAGTATCTCAGTGGCCCAGGAGGGCTACAGCTGCCAATCACTCCTGGTGTCATCAGAAAGAGAAGCCCCCCTTTAAATGGACAGCATTTTAAAGGGTGTCAAATAAGAGCAAGAAGGGCAGGAGTCAAGTCTGTCTTGCTCAGGGGGTACTTCATCTTTAGAAAAATGCCTACTTTAGGTTTTGCAAAGGAAAAATAAGTGGCCGTCCCACCCCCCTTCATTCTTTTGGTAAATATTATGTCCTTACTCTGTGTCCAGGTGCTGTGGGGAACACACAGGAATATGAAACATTATCCATGGCAATTCCAGCAACTTCACACTCTAGGGAGTAGCCAAGATTTGGTTCACAAGTCAAAGCAGCCTGCTGTTTACGGTGAGCATAATTTCTATGGAAGGTGAATGCTGGGGGAGGTTGGCCGAGGGGGAGACCTATGAGACACAGAGGGATCCAGGAGGGCTTCCTGAGGGAGGCAACTCTTGCTTATGCCACTGCTCAGCAGCTCTTAGCCACTGCTTCTTGAGATGACCTGATGCCCAGCCCTGCTTCATGCTTTCCACTGACTCTTTCTTCCTTTTTTGGTTCTGTGGTCTAAACAAGATTTGACAACAACTGCCACTTTAGCTTTCTGTGGTTTATTCCTGGGCAAGTCTCTCTGCAGGGCAATTGGTGTTATGGGATGTCTTCCCAGGCTTTCTTCTTCTTTGAACCTTTGCCATCCGGATTGAACACTCCCCTGCAGACAGCTCCCTGCACTACACCGTGGCTTCTCCTTCACCATCAGCAGTTGCCAGGGGATGAGTGAAAATGCTGAGCAATCAGAGAGAGAACCAGAACCTGGGCTGCTTGGGCTCCACGGCTAGAGCTTGGAAGGGGCTTCAACAAATTAGTGGCGCTGAGAGAAAACTCTTTGTAATCATTTCGTCCCTTTTGCTTGTTGGCTCCATGAATTTTCCAAAAGGCAATGGCCAGAACTTTATGGAAACCAAATGATATGGTATCTGAGACGAATAAAAGATAATTGGTTCAGAGTATCAATTCATCTCTTCCCTGTAGCTCAGTAGAGAGGGTTTCCCAGCCCTCATGTCCTTGGAATCAAAAAGGGGTTTATTATTTAAGGCTGATGTTAATTTGTCAAGTCATTTAGCCTCAGAAGTAGTTTTTTACAAAATAAGTTCAGGCTCCAGCGTGGAGGCATTCTAGTGGTAGAGGGGGAGCAGTGAACAGGATATGAAGGAGAAAGGATGGTGAGCCCACGTGGAAGGCAGAGACCAGGCAGGGCCCCTCACTGCAGATGGGATTCTCCAAGGTCAAGTACATTACTGAGTACCCAGCAGGGATTCATGTGGTTCAGTCAGATTGATTATTGGAATTGAGTTGCACCCTTGCGCATGCCGGTCCTATACTCTCACTTAGACATCTCACTTGACTGAGAGTGAATGTCTCCTGGGCTAGTCCCTGCCTTGGGGAGTAGTTAGAATGAGGGCTGCAGCACTCAGGAAATTCTCAGACCCCATCATCTTGACCTCTTGGGTTTCAGCAACCTCCCATGCGGCCTTTGTGGATGCGACAGAAAACTGAGAGCCCAGTGCAGTCTGAGCATCCATATCCAGTTGAAGGAGACCCAGTGGTTGGTAAAACTGGGCTGAAGTCTACTGCACCAAGGTCTCCAAAGTATATCCACACACTTCAAACATCAGTCTTTGCCTTAGTTCTGTTTAACATTTTATTTTTTAAATTACTTTTTGTTGGGGGCATAGTTGCTTTATACGGAGAAGGCAATGGCAACCCACTCCAGTACTCTTGCCTGGAAAATCCCATGGATGGAGGAGCCTGGTAGGCTGCAGTCCATGGGGTCGCTAAGAGTTGGACATGACTGAGCGACTTCACTTTCACTTTTCACTTTCACTTTTCACTTTCATGCATTGGAGGAGGAAATGGCAACCCACTCCAGTGTTCTTGCCTGGAGAATCCCAGGGATGGTGGAGCCTGGTGGGCTGCTGTTTCTGGGGTCGCACAGAGTCGGACACAACTGAAGTGAGTTAGCAGCAGCAGCAGAGCATCAGCACCAAAGTTGGAACCACTGTTTAATGGTTTTGTAATTCCTCTAAGCACATAGTTTTATAATGCCCTAAGGTTTTTCCAGGAGTCATGTACGGATGTGAGAGCTGGACAATAAAAAAAGCTGAATGCCAAAGAATTGATGCCTTTGAACTGTGGTGCTGGAGAAGACTCTTGAGAGTCCCTTGGACTGCAAGGAGGTCCAGCCAGTCAATCCTAAAGGAAATCAACCCTGGATATTCATTAGAAGGACTGATGCTAAAGCTGATGCTCCAATACTTTGGCCACCTGATGCAAATAACTGACTCATTGGAAGAGACCTTGGTGCTGGGAAAGATCGAAGGTGGGAGGAGAAGGGGATAACAGAGGATGAGATGGTTGGATGGCATCACTGACTTAATGCACATGAGTTTGAGCAAGCTCCTGGAGTTGGTGATGGACAGGGAAGCCTGGCGTGCTGCAGTCCACGGGGTTCAAAAGAGTCAGACATGACTGAGCTACTGAACTGAACTGAGTGATCACAGATCAGCCTGGGCCTCTAAGAGCTAAGCACCTCTCCCCTTAGGAGACTTGGATAGTGTTTTACTTTTAGGTTTAGAGGACCAAATACACAAATACAGGACGATGGCTACATCTTGTCTGGAGTTTCTGTTGACTCAGTGTGAAATCAGTCGTGTGTTGTGGCAGAATTAAAGGTATAGAAGAACTAGAAGTAGAGTGTTTGAAGTCAAGACAGGATCTTCCATCTTTTCTCAGGCTAGTCAGGCCCTGCTTTGAATATTGGTGTAGACGTGATGCAATCCCTTATCCAACAGCTATTTATTGAGGACTTATCTGTGCCAGGGGCTTTCCTGGTGGCTCAGCCAGTAAAGAACCTGCCTGCAATGCAGGAGACCCAGGTTCAATCCCTGCATGCAAAAGATGCCCTGGAGAAGGGAATGGCAACCCACTCCAGCATTCTTGCCTGGAGAATTCCATGGACAGAAGAGCCTGGTAGGCTACAGTCCATGGGGTTGCAAAAAGTTGAACATGACTGAATGACTAACACTTATCTGTGTCAGACATGAGATTGAGCAATAATTTCTCAGGGATGCTGAAGTGAGTGATGTAGGGATGGGCTAGAGGATTGTTAATGCCCCTCCCTTTATTAAGGGTGAGTGGTGCAGCTTTGAGGAAAAAGTGAATTCATAGAGAGCTAGAAAGACATATGGGTTCTGAAATGGTAAATAACTGCTGAAGGTATCCATGCTGTGCCTCTGTGATCAAGGCTGATAGAAGGGCAGAGCTGGGTCCTCCCACCAGGAGTATCTCAGGGCTAATGCTGGCCACAGGATATTGAGCTGAAAGATCCTGGGTCTACCAATTTTGCCAATTCTATTTTCTGATGAGAACTTCGTTGAAGTAGCATAGGGCCTCAATTATCTGCTAATAAAATTATTTATTATTTAATATTATTATGTGATTAATATATAATTTTTTATTATTTAATAATTCTTATTTTTAATTTTCCCTATGTAGTGAAGTAGAAAATAGTGTTCATAATTGTGACTTTGAGGCATTAAATATTCCATTGAAGATATATAACAAAAAATAACAGACTCACAGATACAGAAAACAAACAAGTGGGTACCAGTGGGGAGAAGGAAGGGAGGAGAAGCAATAAGGGGGTAGGGGTCTAGCAGGTACAAATTATCAGATATAAAATAAGCTACAAAGATGCATTGAACAGAATGGGAATATAGCCAATAGTTTTATAATAACTAATGGACTATAACCTTTACAATTGTGAGTCACTATATTGTACACCATAATTTATATAATATTATACATTAACTATACTTTAATTAAACAAGTAAATATATTATTAAAGAGTAAATAGGGTAAAGATCATCTTGATATTAAGTACTCAGTACTGTTTCAATTGTTTGATAAACACAACTCTTTATTGACCAGAATGTTTAATCACAGAGTACCCATTTAGTCTCCAACCAATTCAGGTCCACTTTGCATAGCTGTAGAAAAAAAGTTACTAGTAAATAAGAAGACAACCATTGCATGCCCTGGAAGATCTGAGACACAACATTTCCAAATTCAAAGTTTTCTGAAGGAACTGGTGGAGTGTAGGTGACTCTGAAATATCTTTCATTTGAAAAACCTATTTCATTAATTCTAAGATACACTTCCCCACTCGGCTTTTTAACATTTTTGGAATTATAATGTATCTGGTCATCAGTGGCATCTTCAATCTTCATAATTGTCTTTCTTCCCTCCTTTTCCTTCTTTCTTTCCTTCTCCTCTTCTTCCATCCCTCCCTCCCTCTCTCTTTCTTCTTTCACATAAAAGTACATCTTTCAGTGCATAGCATTTTACATTCTTGCAACATTTTTAAGTAAAAGATTCTAATCTTATCGGTGGTAACTTGGGGTGACTTGGGAGGTGAGGTCTGACGTCCATAGCTACCTTGTGCTGTGCTGTGCTTAGTCGCTCAGTCGTGTCCAACTCTTTGCAACCCATGGTCTGCAGCCGACCAGGATCCTTTGTCCAGGGGGATTCTCCAGGCAAGAATACTGGAGTGGGTTGCCATGCCCTCTTCCATGGGACCTTCCCAACCCAGGGATTGAACCTAGGTCTCCCGCATTGCAGGCAGATTCTTTACTGACTGAGCCACCAGGGAAGCCCCAAAGCTACCTTAAGTAATAATAATAATAATATTCCTTAACTGCTGAAGGTATCCATGCTGTGCCTCTGTGATCAAGGCTGATAGAAGGGCAGAGCTGGGTCCTCCCACCAGGAGTATCTCAGGGCTAATGCTGGCCACAGGATATTGTGGAAAATTAATGTTTTATCTTGATTTTATGTAAAATGCAAATGAAAGCATCTTTATTTTTATTTATTTGTAGCAAATGCTTCAACTGAAAAGCAAAACAGTATGTTTGGTGTTGCAGATACAACTTTAAGAAAAGTTTCTGTCCCAGTCACAGCCAAATTGTTGACCCAGTGCTTCTAACATATTGGAAAATTGGTGGTGCCACCCTCAAAGAGAGGCAATTTTATTTCAAGTATGTCTTTACATTTTATAATGAAATAGCCTCTAAATCCCTTTTTCTTCATCATCACACTTCCTTGCAATGTATAAAAGAGGCTAGATGCAAGTAATATATATATATATATTTCAAGATGAAGTTTATGTTTTTGGTCAATTGCAAACCCAGGGACTCAGTGGACAAGAGTTCCCTGCTACTGTTTTCATCTAAATTGAGACCAGGAGACTTACTGATGTGCCTGAACTTGTTAGTAAGAAGATTATTCTGCACTTGGGCTAGAGGTAGAGACCTCATTTCCCGTGTTAGATCTCTGGGAGTGAATAGTGTGGATGGTATGACTGGCGATTTAAATGCTTTTGACACTTCTTTCTTCTGGTTTTCATTCTGGGTAGTTCTTTTCAGAGTTCAAAGACTCTCTCTTCCAGGACTAGAAACTTGGTGATATATGACTGTCTCTACGTTTGTCCTACTTTCTGCTTTTAACAGTAATCAAACCTCATTTCTCAATTTAACTTGGCTAAAAGGGCTTGGAGTCTAGCTTTCAGAGATTTCTTGTGATGTCAGGGAACACAACTGTGGGTTTCTTAGCCTTCACAATGGATAGAATAAAGAAGTTGACAGGCTTTGACAGAAAAGATTCTTTTGTCTTTTCTTTATGTTTGAAGTCATTTTGTGCAATTTAATAATCATCTGCGTTCTCTTCTTCATCCTTGGCTTTGTGTAGGAGTAAATAGAAAATAAAAGTACACCCATGGATGGTTCTGCTAACTATGCAGGCCACAACCATCCATCATTTTACGATACAGCACTTCACTAACTAGTCTGGGGAAAATGGCAAAAATCTCTATTTTTAATAGATTAAAAATCTATTAAATCAGTTTGTCAGTTCTTTCAGCTCTAATTTTGTTATTAAATAGTCCTGCACAATCACAAACACAGCGAAAATATGCAAGGAATTCAAATGGAGACCCGAGCGTTGGTTTTGATATTATAGTTTTACTAAGCATTCCAGGAAATTTTTTTTTTTTTGAACAGATGTTTGCTTAATACTTAAAAGAGATTTTGGGGATATCTGATTCTTTTTCTTTTCAAAACCCAAAGAGAACACTCTTGTTCACCCCTTTCCAAGAATCTTCAAGTTTACCCTAATCTGAGAATATCTCCAACCCGGGAAGCAGTGAGAAGTCAGCTCACAGACCTTTACTTCCATCACTGAAGGTCCTGCTCATGCACATGGGCCCTCTCCTCCTGGAAACTTTCACTCAGAAAATATTTCATCTCTACTGCAAGCTGAAATGGTTTTTTTTTTAGCAGGCAGAGAACCTTAGTCTTCCTCTCTCCGTTCCTTCCTCCCGCCTTCCCTTCCTTCTTTTCTCCTCTCCTTTTCTCCTTTCTTCCCTCCCTCCCCTTTTCTGTTTTAATTTGGCAGCTAATGGCTCAGCAATAAGATTATTTTATCTCAAGAACAACTTTTCCCACTATAATATATAGTTTATGAACTCTTTACTTAATTCTTATTCTTAAAATAAATGTTTTTCTTTTCATAAAAGTAATATTTATTGTAGAAATGGCCTTTAAAAACCCTAAAAGTATAACGAAGAAAAGAAAAAAATGTCATCCAAATTCCCACCCTAATGTTTGAGTGTGTTTTCATCTGGTGATTTTTCTCTGCAAAACAGGTTTTCTTTCTTCCCTTCTTTAGTTTTTTTTTTTTTTTTTTTTTTTTTTTGCTTAGTGATATATTTTGTATTCTTCACAATTCACTTAAAATATTATGTCTTCCATATGCTATTAAAATGATTTATAAATGTAATTATTGATGGCTGCAACTATTTGACACAATGTTGACCACATTGCCCCAGCCATTCCACTACTGTTAGCTTTCTAGGGTGAATCTAATTTTTACTTTAGTTTATGAATGAATACAATGACCACCTCTGGGAATAAGTCATCGTCAATATTTTACCTCTATCTCTTACCCTGTGCAGAAGTCTGAAAACTTTATGGTAAAGGTCTAGGTAGTTAATTTATAATTTCTTTACTCTCCCATTGCAAAACAAAAGCAGCCATGACAATATGCAGATACCTGGACATGGCTGGTTTCAATAAAACTTTATTTACTAAAATATGATTCAGCTCTTGAGCCTGTGGTTTGCCAACTCCTGCTCTAGTATATACAATTTTAGGCTTACAAGTCTCAAAACTTTTCTTAGAATCAAGTATATAATTAATCACAAATCAATTGCACTATTCTCTTGCACTGCAGCCGTTAAAGTTAATATTTAGATCCAGCGCAGCTCACTGGCAACAGTCCATTGCCGGTCTCTAGGGCAGAGGAGCGGTTTGCTGACAGCAGCTCTCCTGGCAGATCCAATGGGCCATCTCCCAGACTGGGACGCCCGAGGGAAATCATCAGCTGGCCTGGTGCAATGACACTGCGACATTATTTACCCACATGTCAACTCTGTTTACAAAGTGACTCCAAAGGGCTTTGCCTCTGTTTGTACCTGCATTTGCCAGACCATCACTGGTTCTAGCCTCCAGCCAGCCAGGTTACAAGCCAGAAAAGCCAACTGAAAGGAAAAATGCAGTGAAACTCGTCTTCACGGGGCTCAATCCTCCCATACTTAGTGGCCAGATGCCACGTCCCTAAACCCAGCTCCTTTGAAAGTTTGAAATAGAACCAGCTGAATGTGAGAGTCACGGAAACACTCTCTTGGATCTGATCATTTCAAGCCTCTTTGTAGCTGTTGTGTAGAGTGTGGCCTCAGAGGGAGAGGATTCTGGTATGTCTCTAGGCAGTGTCAAAAATACATATGTGTGTGCAGCATTGTGGGCGATTCTCTTGCTCTGGGAATATTCAAAAGGGAGGTCAAGGATAATGGTGTGTGTATATTTCCATGGAATCAAGAAGTGTATATAGCTGGCATTAAAACATCAATCAGCCTGCTTCCTTCCCTGAATCAACCCTAAATATCCACTGGCAGGACTGATGCTGAAGCTTCAATACTTTGGACTCCTGATGCAGAGCTGACTCATTGGAAAAGGCCCTGATGCTGGGAAACATTGAAGGCAGGAGTAGAAGGGGGCAACAGAAGATGATATGGGTGGATGGCATCATTGACTCAATGGACATGAGTTTGACCAAACACCAGTAGATAGTGAAGAACAGCCAAGCCTGGCAGTCCATGGGGTTGTACAACAGGATAAGAACTTTTGTGTAACCACCCTCTCAGTTAAGGTCAAGTGCAATGTTTCCTGAAGCACTAAGAGGTAGTCTCTGAACACATACTGAAACTAAACCAACCATAATATTGAGTAAAAAGTCAGACTAGGCTTTCATATTGTAACTTGAGATGTGATTTTTTTTTTTTAAGCCTGTATCAGGGTTGTCTCAAGTTCTCTGGCTGTGAACTCTAACTTCTTTATAATTTATTGCTAATTTGGGGGGTTATTATATTTTGTCTCAAAACTGATATTTGAGGGAGCAGTGTATAGAATCATGGCCCACCCACTCTAGGGTTTGCCAGCGACAGATTAGCTTCTTTATCCTTCAAGTCAGTGGAGGAATTTTAGAGCAGAGAGAAGACAAATGCCGGTAGAAAAATGTTAACTTAATAAAACGAACGAAGATCAGATTTCCCTCCCCCTGGCCGCCTCCCTCCTGGAATCTTTTGTTGACTTCTTGAAACTTCCTGTGATTTATGGGACCCCTTTCCTGTAGGCTGAATACCTTTTGATTAAGAAGTGAACCACAGTTCCAAAACCCCAGGGACAGCTGTTGTTTGAATTAACCAGAACACTTACTGCCGTTGTTCACTGTATTGTGTAAAGACACCATCTTAGTGGCAGCAGTCGCCCCCAGTGCAAGCAGGCACCCCATTGCCCTAGACCACGATTGGATTACCCCCCCCCCCTTTTTTTTACTCCTTTTGATCAGCAGAGGTCTTGAGGGAAAGTCTTTGGATGTCATAAATGGATGGTGGGAGGGATGTGTGCTAAGTTGCTTCAGTCGTGTCTGACCCCCTGAGATCCCATGGACTGCAGCCTGCCAGGCTCCTCTGTCCATGGTGATTCTCCAGGCAAGAATACTGGAGTGGGTTGCCATGCCCTCCTCCAGGGAATCTTTCTGACCCAGGGATGGAATCTGCATCTCATGTTCAACTCTGTGTGTCCTGAATTCCTTCCCACCCTAAAATGTTGGGTGTATTTAAGGCTCTGGGATCCTGTGAGTAACATCTCAATGACCCAGAACAGTGATTCTGGGGGAGGGGTAGGGGGGAGCTCTCTCCCTAGAGGGTGCTATCAGGGTCTGGAGTGGTGGTGGTGGTGGTGGGGGTATTATGTGAAAGCAAAGCATGATGACTCCTGTTGGTCAGATGTTTGATGTAGTTAATAACATGACAAGAGAGCATGGAATTTTCATTTGTCAAAGGGGAAGCAGAGATGAAGATGAGAGGAAAAGCTCTCATGTGGATGATGATGGACCAGGTCAGACAAGGTGGGAAAAGAGATGGTTAGCTGTGACTGAGCGTCTCTGCCCTCGGCCTCACTTAGGTCTCTAATACGCCTAGAACTGCCGGGATGGGAGCCTTTCAGATGGGCTGAACAATCAGAAAGACTATATACCTGTGGCACCTGGGATGGGAGACAGACTGTTTCACTCAAGAAGGTGAGAAAGGCATCGTGTTATCACTGGGCTTAGAACACAGATCTCAGCCACCAGGGACACGGGGCAGGCAGGTTTGATGAAGACGAAAGAGGTTGTCTAGAGCAGCGTTTAGCAAACTAAAGCCTGTGGGTTGATCTGGCCCACTGCCTGTTTTTGTAAATAAAATTTTATTGGAGCACAGCCATCCGTTCATTTACACATCATAGTCAACCTCTTCTGCTTTACAAGGGCAGGGTTGAGTTGTTGTGACAGAGACTATGTGTAATAGTCACTCAGTCGTCTCCGACTCTTTGCGACCCCATGGACTGTAGCCCACCAGGCTCCTCTGTCCATGGGATTCTCCAGGCAAGAATACTGGAGTGGGTGGCCATTCCCTTCTCTAGGAGATCTTCTCGACCCAGGGATCGAGATTCTTCACCATCTGAGCCACCAGGACAGAGACTATAATGACCTGCAAAACTGAAAATAGAACCTCCCTGGCCCTTTGAGGGAAAGACTTGCCATCTCCTGCTCCAGGGTGTGGGTCCCTCAGAGGAGGGTAACCCCAGTGGTCCTTAAGTGGGAAGACCAGGCCCAGCCAGAGAGGGACGAAAGCACTGTGTCCAGGGGCAGGTGGAACGAAAGAAGGAAGCAGGAGGAGCCTGCTGTTGTGGCCGCTGCTTTTCACTCCTTTGAATTCTTCCCCTGGAGCTTTCCTAGTTGTATGTTGTCCAGTGTCGTGGGCCAAGGGTGATGGTGGGCAAATCCATCCCTTGTCTCCTTATTGCTACTTGCACCTCGTTGGTCAAGCAAAGTGGAATCCAGTTTGGTTATGTGCACATGGCCCTGTGTTTAACTTGACCTTGGTGGAGTGTAGAGACATATGCTCGGGTGATTCATGTGCTGACGTCATCGTCCTATCCACAGAGAAGCAGAAGGGAAGGGCACACCTGAGTGAGGATGTCCTCTGCAGCTACCATCCAATCCGAGAGCCCCAATCAGGAGCCGCATACGGGCTCTCATCTGCCCTGCCTTGTTGACAGCTGGAGGCCACCTTGGGGTGCCTGTCAGCTCCAGCCAGCATCATGCAGAGAGGCAGGTTCACAGAGAATTGTGGCCTGGAGAAGGTGTTGCTCTGCCTGTTGGAGCTGAACAGAAGGCTTCTGGAATGTTCCTGGACCAGGTGTGCAGAGTGCTCAGAGACTCTCTTCCCATGATGCCAGCAGTGTGATCAGCTCAGAAGATGCACCTTCCTGGGGAGGGCTTTTGGGGGGTGGGTACAGCACAGCCAGCAGAAGCCTGTTTGCCAAGCCCACCTCCTTTTCATTTATTTTCCAATCTTGACACTTGGCAAACCTCCGTGAGTGGGAGGCAGTCATTCTTCTCTTGCTCCCACAGCAGGTGAAGTCGCTTGGCACTCCTGTGCAATAGCAATGAGTTTGCTGGGGGCTCCTCCTTCCTGACAAAGCCTTGGGGACCCGAGGGAGGTGGGTGAGGGTGTAATCCTGGTGTGAGTCTCCTGTCTATTCCTTTGGATTTTTCTAGTTACATTTAGAGTGCTTCAGGGTTGAGCTAGCCAACAGACATTTTCCAACCCAAAGTCTGGGGGGAGGGGTATTTATTGGTAAAACTTAATTTTGCCAGTAGCCAGCCCTCCCAACTCCACAAAGTGTAAGTTTGGTTTTCTGTAACACAGAGGCTGTGCTATCCATCCAGTCACAGGCGATTCCTTGAGGTTGCCTTGTAAAGTCTGAGGCTGTATCATCATCTTTATAGCATCATCTTGCCTGCTTTCCTTCTGACAAATTCTCTTTGGGAAAACAGATATCGTGGTCCTGAATTTTCTTTTTTTTTTCTTTCTGTTAGAATTTGCATGCTGCTCTGTGTAATCTATGTTATCTGGCTGCCTTTAAAAAAATAATTATATTTATTTTTTGGCTCTGCTGGGTCTTGGTGGCTGCGTGGGCTTTTCTCTAGCTGTGACAAGTGGGGGCTACTCCCTAGTTGTGGTGAGTGGGCTTCTCACTGCAGCGGCTTCTCTTGTTGCAGTGCACGGGCTCCAGGGCATGCAGGCTTCAGCAGCTGTGGCACGTGGGCTCAGGAGTTGCAGCTTCCACGCTCTAGAGCACAGGTCAATGGTTGTGGTGCCCCAGCTTAGATGCTCCCGGGCTTGTGGGATCTTCCCAGATCAGGGCTTGAAACTGTGTCTCATGAATAGGCAGGCAGATCTTTTTTTTTTTTTTTTCTTACCATTGAGCCACCAGGGAAGCTCTGGCTGCATTTTAAAGCATGATTTTGCAGACGTTGTATTCTGGGATTCATTTTCAGACTGGTCTCTGGGCCATTTGGGGAACATATCAACCATCAGTGAGGCTCTGCTTGGTTCTGGCATGACTGACTCAATGCAGATCCTGCTACTCTGCTTCCCCCACTTCTTCTGTGGTGACTTTACCACGGAGAGCGCTCTTGGAGTAGAATATAGGCCCTCCGATCCAATAGGTCACAAACCAAGGCAAGTTCCTAGGACACAGGTCCAACCACTAGGGCAACGTGGTGGGATGAGGAGTTCCTTATGGCCTAAAGAGAAGCAATTCGTATTCTCTGAGATCCATCTTCTAACCATTAGAATTTAGAATGAGTTATATTTTTCTCATCTGCCAAATGGAGATGTGGGTGCCTCCCTGGCATATTCCACAAGATTTTGAGGCAATAAACTTTCTTGGAAAATACATTGGTGATGGAATAAACTAAAGGGAAACATGGGAAGATGCATAGAGAGTTTCATGGTAATGATAAAGGAAGTTAATTCCATGTGAGCCTCAGAGAAGGATCCATAAAGGGAGACATACGTCAAGAGCCAGATGCTGCTCTATCTGCGTGAGATTATCACTCCTTGAAATAAGTGGGCAATAGAGTTAAGCACAGTTGGGGCAGAACAGGTAACAGGTGCTCTTTGGCGCTTTTATTGTTTTGTTATGTGTGTAAGACTCTTCATCCAGAGCAAAATAAACATATATCCTGGTTATTTAATGACAAGGAAGGGGCCACACACTGAATCAGGGTGAAAAGACAAATAGACGGAGAACGAATCCTCTCCTTTGACAGGTGGCGTGGACCAAGAGGGCGGGGTCCATAAGGGTTCTAAGGGCAATAAGGAACTTTCCAAAATCGAGGTCTGAAGGCAAGGGTGTTGCTGGGTGTAGAACCCAATCCTGGAGGTTGGGGGGACTCACAAGCCCACCCTCAAAGGGATGGTGGACCTGATCATCCTGTGGGTGGGTGGTGGTCAGGTCTGCCGGGAGGAGGGGAAGTTCGAATGAACTTCAGATGGAGGGGGTTGTCAAGGGGATCAGAGGGCACTTCCAAGTTAGGGTGTTATAGGTTACAGAGCAGAGTTCTTAGTTCCAGGGAGTTGAGGTGAGTCAGGAGAAAATGGGGGTGGAGCCGGGAAAAAAGGCAGCTGAAAAGAAGGTGGCTGCCACCTTGAGCCTCCTCCAGATTCCTGACCTCCTTTTATGAGCCAGCTGGGCAGGGAAAAAAGGTCACTGGGCACAGCCTTGGGGGCCGGGCTGAGCGGACCTGAGGTCTTGAGAAGCCCCTGGGTTTCTGTGTTTGCCTGGGCATCACCAGTGATTGGTCTGAGAAAGGGCTGCCTTCTTTAGGGAACTTGTTTAAAAAATGGTTTGGTTGGATTCTTTTTTTCCCTGTGATTTGGAAGATTATGAAAAGATAGCCTTGTACACTTCCACAGACCCCAAAGCCCATGCAAGTAGGGAATGGATGAAAACCCTACAAGACTGTCTTCTTTTTGTACTTATTTGTTAAGGAGCTGATAAAATCATTTCCACTCACAGATGGATCTCTTATTTTTCTTTGGCCTTTATATTTCCTTCTGATGCAAATCTTTAGATCAGTTTACGCTGCGGGAATGAATTGTTTGAGAGCTTGGTAGGAATACAAGCTCCTTCAGATGTTTGCCCCCAACCTTTGTCTTTGGAGTAACTGGAAACAGTTTCTAGAGACTCATGGAGAGAAAAGACAAGTGGGAGCTTCCATCCCATTTAAATATACAGAGGCCGAGGCTCAGGGAAGGCTGTGTCTTGCCTCTTGCACACAGGGATATGGGGCATGTTTGAATCAGTTCCAACTGCTGTGGGGTTTTCCAGGCTGCACAGTGATAGGTGGAAAAGTGAACCAGAAACTTCTGAAGGGCAGAGAGCTATCCTCCATGAAGGATCATAGACAGAGGAAGGAGAGAGCTGCCCTGGCTATCGGAACCCAAATATTTACTGACTTTCATAGAAGTTGAAAATGGAAAGCAAGGCAGAGCCTCTGCATGACCTGATTAATAACCAACCAAGTGAACCATCTCCTGATTACTTTGCCTCCCATCAGAGGAAGGGATCTGAGAAGTCAGGTATTTAGATAAACTTCTAATCCAGTCTGGGAGTAAAATCAGGATCAGATTAAGTTGCTGCTAACTTGATAATAAAGATGGGCAATAGTTAAGGATTAATAAAATAAATACCAAATCGTACTCAAGGATCAGTCTTTCTTCAAAATTTATTACAAATCACCTGGTGTTTTTGCTTAAAATACAGTTCTTTTCTTTTCTTTTCTGAGATTTAACACTGAAATAGAAAACAACAGCAGTTATTATACACAAACTGGTGGAAAATGCACAAATTTCAAGTATGGTATGGGGTGAGAAAACTGCCCATCTTGCTCCACCACGTGTATTCTCAAACATTTGTTTCTTTATGTAAGAGTTTGTCAGGAGTAGCAGGCAAGCCAGAACACTTTCTTGTTCTATTTCCCGTTCCTACTTTTTGGAAGTAGATTTCTGTCTGGGGTTTAACTTCTTGAGGCTCTGTAACAACATGTTCTTTTATGCTTTGGATCACTAAAAGGAGCCAGTAACAGTTCATTAAAAATGACATATTATTCTTTTTTACTTCAGAACAATGACTATAAAAAATTAGGGATGTAGATTGATTTACCTTTATATAAAATAGCTTCCAAAGTTAGTGAAAGAAGCTGGCAGAGTATGTTTTAGATCACAGAAATGGATAATAATTTCTTGTATGATTAGATTCTGGTTTTGTGCATGCTCAGTCACTTCAGTCGTGTCTGACTCTTCGTGACCCCATAGACATGGAGCCCACCACGCTTCGCTGTCCAAAGTAAGAATATTGGAGTGGGTTGTCATTTCCTTCTCCAGGGGATCTTCCTTACCCAGGGATGGAACCCTCATCTCACGTCTCCTGCATTGGCGGGTGAGTTCTTTACCACTAGTTCCGTTTGGGAAGCCTAGATGCCAGTTTCTAGAAGGCTCTAATGTTTCCACCATAGAGAGGTACTCTGATTTTGATCCTCTAAAAACTGAGTTTGGGAATCTGTTCTTTGGAGTGTGAGTGTGGTAAGGAGGTGACAGAAGCCCTGGTCAGTTCTGCATGTTACTGCATGATGCTCAGGCAGAATCCAACATGGAATCCCCATCTCCACCTTCCAGCATCCATGCTCCTCCCCCTGGCCTCAATGCTTAGATCACAGACCTGACGCGCTCTGCTCTGGGACCCATCTCCTACCCATCACTCCCGAGTATGAGCTTACCTGTGCTTATTGTTTGGGCTTTATCATATGCTGGCTTTTCACCTTTGAACATTATTTCCTCCTGCCATCCACGACCTCAGCTTCTTACTGGATTCTGAAAACCCTCTTACCTTGATACAATCCTAATTATTAATCTGACCCTCATATGAATTATGGTTCTATCAAAAGAATCCCCTGCTCCCCAGGCATGCCTTTGTGCCTGATGGGAGTGGGACTTTGTTCTTGTCCTCCTGTCTCTGCGGGTTGGACGGGGAGAGGTGGACTCAGGCCAGATGGTGTGCACTGGGCTAGGAGCCGTCCTCTGAAGGTGCGGCAGTTAGTGGCTTTGAGAGCCATCACAGAGAGGTTAACCTAAGAAACTGAACACCAGTCCCTTGGCTGGTTCCTTTTCCTTTCTGAGCTTCCCGTCCCTGCCACTGTCCAACCCTTAGGACTGGGAGCTATACACCTTGACCAAGAGGTCAGCACACCTTCAAACCCTCAGAGCCAGTCCCAGCCCTGTGTTTGGGTAGATGGGTGGTGGCAGAGGTGAGGTCCGGGTTCCAGTCTCAGGACCCCACTTCTCCAGGAGACACTTTCTGCCTTACTTCCCTGCTAGTGTACGGTTCCCATGGGAATAGTCATCCTACCTTTGACCTGAAATATTCAAATGAACCGTTCCCCTCTGCTTCCATACCTGCTTGAATGACTGATCTTCTCGGACAGACTCTCTGAAACAGAATTTGGATGCGAGCTAGTAACACACTGTGTCTGGTTATTATTAATACAAGTGAACTCTAGTTTACATATAAACACAAAGTAGTTTGTGCATGGTTTTAATATATACCAAACTTTCAAGAAATGCAATTAACTAATAAAATGAGAGGCAGGGGTACTTTGCTTTGTTCAGAACTCTCCCAAGGGTTGTTCACCCTTTCTAAAAATCACATCATCCAAGGCTACACTGTCTACACTATCTGAGGCCCCCAGAATGCACCCTGCATAAGTCTTCCATTCAGGCCAATTCATTGTATATTTATGAATATATTTGTTAACCTCTTATTTTTAGATGCTAAATATTAATATAAAGGAAGCCTACTAACAACTTCTCGTAAATCCAAATATATTCATCATGTAAGCCAATGGTTACTCACTACATCTTGAGGGTAGAGGCACTCAGCGCTTACATATCGAAATACAGGTTACTTTGTTATAAATTACGTAACTTTTGATTTCTCTTTATATTGTAGTTAGAGCATTACATTGATTTGATTCGTTGAAACTGTGTGTGTGGTTATGTTATATAAGCAATGAAGTTTATTACAGGCCCACAAGGAGAATGTTATAAAGTATTTATTTTTCTAGTTGGGCGTCAACGTTTGTGTATTATTGGGATATAATTGCTTTACAGTATTGTGTTTCTGCTGTACAACAAAGTGAGTCAGCCAGATATATATAAATATCCCCTCCCTCCCTCCTGGACCTCCGTCCTCCTACCCCCATCCCACCCCTTTGGGTCATCACAAAGCACCGAGCTGAGCTTCTTGCGCCACGCAGCAGCTTCCAGATGGCTATTTACTTTACACGTGGTAGTGCATATGTGTTGATCTCAGTCTCCCAGTTCCCCACCACTCCCCACTCCCTTATGTCCACACCTCTATTCTCTGTGTCTGATCTTGACATTTGCCTGGCCTTCCCCTGTCTGGCCTCTCAACTGTAGCAACCTGGCATCTGACTATCCCCTTGAAAGAAAGCCCTATTCTAAGTGAGACCTTTTGGAAACCCAGTGCCTTTGGTCTGATTTGAAACACACGCTTTCCTTCTATTTTTTTTAAAAATAAATCTTTCCAATGGTGGTCCACTCTCGTAGGTTGCTATTCATTGACTGTAGTCCCAAAAAAGTCTTGTGAAAATGTTATGCCCCATGTAACAGCAGGGTAACATAAAATAAAATCACATTTTATGAAACCAAGTAAATAAATAAAATAAATTCTTTTCAGAAGCATACTTTCCTCTACATAGCATTCCTGTGAAGTCTTTATAGAACTAGTCTTTATAGAACTGAAGTCTTTATAGAACTCTTTATAGAACTAGGCTGACCTTTGACCTTGGCATCCTGGGATGAGACGTGATCTCTCCCAGCCAACGGATAGGAACATGCCCCCCTCATTGGTCCTCTTGGTGGCCCTCCCGGCTGGGGAGGTCAAGGGGGTCTGCCCTGCTTCTTGCCAAATTCCCGCATCTGCCAGACCTTCTGCTCACGTAACACTGTGGGAACTTGGAGACATCTCAGCACCTCTGACACTGGGGAGAATAATGGGGCCCTTGATCATTTGAAAAAGGCTGTAGATTATCTCTTGCCAAAATTACCTCGTGAGAGGCCACCCTCTAGAATACACAGTTCTCTCAACCCTCTAAGTGCTGTCCCCTTTGACCTCACAGCCTAGTGGCAAAGTGCCACCGCTTGTCCCTTTCCACCCCAACCCTGTTATGTTGCTGGGAGTCCTGGTCTCCCAAGAGAGGCAGAAGGACAGGGCTGAATAGAAGAAAGGATGGGGCTGCTGGGGCCACGTCAGGGCCCCATCCTCGACGGATGGCTCCAAGCCCTGTGTCCAGGGCACTTATGCCGAGTGGATGGTGAAAGCCCCTCTGTGCCTTTCGCCAGCCTGCCTTGCTTTTCTGACACAGAATCCGAGCATGAGGCAGCAGCTGTCACTTGTCAATTGCACTGAGACTCAATGTCCCTCCCAGCGGTGGCACGTCATGAGTTTATGTGCCCAGTTCGCAACTGGCATCTCTGCGTGTGAGTTCAGAGATGATACGCTTGTTTGTTCATTTTCTTACTCAACCAAGGTTTGTACAGAGCCTGTTCTGTGCCAAGGACTATTCTAGCCTCTGGAGGTACTGTGGTGAGTAAAATCATCATTTTCTTCCCTGGAAGCTTTAAAAAAGTGAAAAAAAAATAAAGCAAATGATTTAAAACATCGACCAACAATAAAAGGGGAAATATAGGAAGCCATGAAAGAAAAATAACAGGTGACTTACTTAGACTGGGCCCGAGTGAAGAGGTGACATTTGGCCTGACATCTAGGGACTGGGGAGGGCCCAGGCAGGTAAGGATTTGAGGAGCATGTTGCAAGCAGAGGAAACAGAATGTACAAAAGTGCGTGATATGTCTGAGCTCGAGGAGAACCAGTGGGCCTGGCACGTGGCTTATGGAAGAGACAAGTGAGGTCAGGTGAGGTCAGAAATGTGGGTATAAGTCACATCATGCAAAGCCTTAGGGGAATTTAAATATGTCCCCACAAGCTCTTTGCTTCTCATCCTTTCCAAACCTGAACCCTAATTCCCCTCCCTCCAGCACAGTGTATCCTTAATGACTAGAATGTGGGGGAAGGGATGGTGTATGATGCTCGAAATTAGGGCAGAAACACACACTGGGCTTCTTCCTCACTCTTACTTGGGTCATTTGCTCTAGCAGAAGCCAGTCAAGCAGCCCTAAGAGGTCCATGTGGCTGAGATCTCCTGCTAGCAGCCGTGGGGAGTGTCATTTCAGAAGTATACCCTCCAGTCCCAGTCAAGTCCCCTCAGCATCTTGAGTGACCTTAGGAGACACTCTGAGCCAACACCTCCCAGTAAGTCACTCCTGAATTCTTGACCGGCAGAAATTGCAATATAATAAAGATTTGTTGCAAGCTAATACATTTGGGGGTAGTTTGTTATGCAGATATTGATAATAGATACAGCTTAGTAGATCAGATTAAGGGACTTGACTTTTTGTAAGTGGAAAGAGAAGTCATTGAAGAGTTCTGAGCAGGACAATTGCATAATCAGATTTATTCTTTTAAAACGATCATTCTGGTTGCTGCATGAAGAATGGCTTGGAGATGACCAAAAGGAGGAGTGATAAACACTCCTGAGGCTGAAATAGTCAAAATGCATCCGGCAGCAAGTGTCTGAAGTTCCCAACCCAACCTAATTTAAATGATAAGGACATTTATTATCTTATTATTTAAGAAGCCCGGGTGCAGGGTGATGGTTGGGGTATGTAATCATCAGCTTACCAATATCATCAGGACCCCCGCTCTTTTTGTCCCTGTTCTGCCTGTACTGGAGTGTTGAATTTGTCTCCATACTCACTTCTCTCATGGGAACCAGATGACTGTCAGTATTCTTAATGTCATGTCTAGAAATGACAAAGATCAGTTGAATCAAAGGCTATTTCTTTTTAAGTGTTGCTTAGGAATGTGGGAACCTTTCCCAGAAGTTCTCACATGTCGTTGATAGGAATTTCATCACAGGCTTCCAGCTAATCAATTACCAGCAAAGCCATCATGGACCACCACAATTGACTCAGGCTACACATGATGGTCCAAATCACTGTGGATGGTGACTGCAGCCATGAAATTAAAAGATGCTTGCTCCTTGGAAGAAAAGCTATGACAAACCTAGAGAGAGTGTTAAAAAAGCAGAGACGTTACTTTGCCTACAAAGGTCCATATAGTCAAAGCTAACGTTTTTCTAGTAGTCATGAACGGATGTGAGAGCTGGACAATAAAAAAAGCTGAATGCCAAAGAATGATTCCTTTGAACTGTGGTGTTGGAGAAGACTCTTGAGAGTCCCTTGGACTGCAAGGAGGTCCAGCCAGTCAATCCTAAAGGAAATCAACCCTGAATATTCATTAGAAGGACAGATGCTAAAGCTGATGCTCCAATACTTTGGCCACCTAATGTGAAGAGCTGACTCATTGGAAAGACCTTGATGCTGGGAAAGATTGAAGGTAGGAGGAGAAGGGGTGTGGCGGAGGATGAGGTGGTTGGGTGGCATCACCAACTCAATGGACATGAGTTTGAACCAACTCTGTGAGATGGTGGGGGACAAGGAAGCCTGGAGTGCCGCAGTCCATGGGGTCTCAAAGAGTCAGACATGACTGAGCGACTGGACAGCAACACATGAAGGTGACCTGGAGTAGGAGTGTAGCAGGGAGATGGAAAGAAGCAGATGGATCTGAAATCTATTCTGTAGACACCAGGAGAGAGAAAATAATTGTGCCTGGCCCTGAGGTTTTTGGCATGAGCAATCAGGAGCATAGAAGCACCATTTTCTAGGAGAAGCAGCCTAGAGGAGGCAGCTCTCTGTTCAATAAGGGAAATAAAGAGTTTGCTACTTCTATAGGCAGGGTTCAGCAGGCTCGTCATATCCTCAAAGGAGACTACTTTTGCTTCCAAGATGGATTCATTGTTGTGTAGTCACTAAGTTGTGTCCAACTCTCTTGCGATCCCATAGACTGTAGCCCACCAGGCTTCTCTGTCCATGGGATTTCCCAGGCAAGAACACAAGAATGGGTTGCCATTTCCTTCTCCAGGGGATCTTCTCAACCCAGGTATTAAACCCCCATCTCCTGCATTTGCAGGCAGATTCTTTACCACTAAGTCACTTGGGAAATGCTAAAGATGGATTCACCAAGGATAAATGTCTAGCACCATAGCAGACTGGTTCAAGGACTACATTCAGTGAGAGAGGGCTTTCTAACTAAACCACAGAGGCTACAGCGATTTCTTTTTACTATTAAGGTTTGCTTTAATGATCATTGTTAAAGACATTAATTGATACTGTAAATGGTAACATGGGCTTCAATGGTGTCCTTGGATCATTTTCTCTGCAGTGGACAGTTTCATTAGTTCTCTTGGCAGCCAGATGCATTACCTTACAACTTTCATGAATAATAATGTCATGAGCATTTGCCTCTAGGTTGTACTTTCTATTTTTAAAGCTCTTTGCCACATTAATGGATTGTTCCATAAATGTATAAAAGTTCTAGAAAAGAAACATTCTTATCACATTTTTATACCCTGCATGTGGGCTCAGTTGCTAAGTCATCCAACTCTTTGTGATTCCATAGGCTGCAGCCCATCAGGCTCTTCCATCCATGGGATTTTCTAAGCAAGAATACTGGAGTGGGTTGCCATTTCCTTCTCCATGGAATCTTCCTGATGCAAAGACTGAATGAACATGCATCTCCTGCATTGTAGGTGGATTCTTTATCACTGAGCCACCAGGGAAGCCTTTTTCCTATCCTGTATTAGTTGAAATACAGTTAAGACCAAAACTCTTTGTGACAAGTTAGTTTGACAAACATCTCTGGACTCTCTCTTGTTCCAGGCACTGTCCTAGGTGCTGAGAGGGCAATTATGATAGGTGCTCAGTCAATACTGCTCACTGTTGAATGAATAGACTTTGATGTAGTTAGCCAAGGAAGAGATAAGAGGAGCCTACAAACCATGAAAAGCTGGCATTTTTTTTTTCTCTCTTAGGCAGAGTTTCCTCTTTCTAGAAATGATGGCAAAAGCATCACCCTAGCCCATGAGTCTTTGGATTTTAAAAGAAACTGCTAGAGCTGAAATCTAGTTGGATCTTACTGGGTGCATGTCATGCTTCTGGGTAGGACTGAAACATGGTCTCTACAAAAATACAGAACCTTTAAAACAATTTAAGATTTGGGTTCCTAAGGAGGAATTCCTAAAGCCTAAACATAAACTATAGTGACATTGAATTTGCTTGTCTGGAAGTTCCATCTTAGGTCTGAAGATCAAATATACTCTCCCAATCTTTTTTAAAAAATCAACTTAAACTATAATTTATTTATTATATTTGAAATTAATTTTTTATATATTTGTTTTTATTTTTATTATCTTTTTCCTATTGAGAGACTAGCACTTAGAATAGTGCCTAGCACAGACAATGGAATTAAATATTTATTGTATGAATGAATGAATCTTCTCTCTTGCTTGAAGTTTTTCTGATTATTTATCTCTCTTTTTCCTGTATTCCAGGCTTCCCAGGTGGTGATAGTGGTAAAGAACCCACCTGCCAATGCAGGAGATGCAAGAGACATGGATTTGATCCCTGGGTTGGGAAAATTCACTAGATTAGGAAGTGACAACTCCCTCCAGTATTCTTGCATGGGAAATTCCAGGGACAGAGGAGCTTGGCAGGCTACAGTCCCAGGGTCACAAAGAATCAGACATAACAGAGCAACTGAGCACTCTCTGTATTGCAATTACCCGTCATATTATAGAGTACATTTTTGTTGTTCAGAACTTGACTTTAAAATTGGTGGTTTAAATTAATACCTGACTGTAAGATCCTTGAGGCCAAGGACCAAGTCGCGTATTGATACTTCTCAGAAAGCCAGCCTCCCAGGCTGAGAGTCCATAGATACTGGTTGGTCACCCAGTCAAGGTGTGAGGCAGGTGTAATTCAAGGACAACCCTTCCTTTACCCATCAAGTTCCCACTAGCAGCAGAGACCCGTGGCTCACGATGAGTTGCAAGTCTAGTTTTCAAGAGAAAACTCACCAGTGTTGGGAGGTTAATTCGCTCCCGGGCAGAGGCACTGAGCTCTGCAGCTTTGTGGCTTTGTGTGAGACTGAATAGTGTCATAAAATTGTCAGTTGTGTATGTGGCTTGGAACTGAAATCCGCTGCCAGTTCACACCCTCAGGAAATGCATAACAGAGTTAGACTTGGGTATTTTTAAGAAAAACCAACAACCAAAAAAAGATGCAAGAAACATTAAGTTATAACATGTGCTCTCCACCCATTAAAGATGAGAACAGACACTGTGACAAAGAAATTATAGGGTGGACGCAGTTGGAGTCAGGAAGTAAGGACAGATTTTATCATGGCAGAATTCTGGTTGCTTTGCTCTTGAAGTTGTGTGAGAAGAATCAGAAGAAATGTGACTAAAATTAGGAAGATGCTTTTGTTACTAAATATCTCTGGGGCTATTTGGCTCACTCTTCCTGCATTCAGTAAAGACAGAGCTCACATTGTCTCCAAGGAGACATTGAGTTCATTTATATTTGCCATTGATGAGTGGTCCAGAGTGCAGAACGGTTTCCAATAGCTGGATTGTCAGCAAACTGGCAAGGTCAAAACATGGTTTTGGGGTCCCTTAGATCTTACTTTTTTAGACAGACACCCTTTGCATCAGGAGCCAGGATGAATTTTACAATTACTCTGGCTATCTTGGGACAGTTCATTTACTTTTTGACATGGATGCTCAGAAAACTGTCAGAATGGCTTCTGAGGTGTCATTAAGTGGTTTCAACTCATTTCAGACTTTCAGGAAAGTTGCCAAAAAAAAAAAAAACATAAAAAACCTAATAGAGTGACTTTCCATATATCCCTCATCCAGTTTCTCCTAACATTAGCATGACGTGAGCAGTTAGTCACTAAATGGTGTCTAACTCTTTTATGATCCCATGGACTGTAGCCCACCAGGCTCCTCTGTCCATGGAACTCTCCAGGCAAGAATACTGGAGTAGGCAGCCATTCCCTTCTCCAGGGGATCTTCCTGACCCAGAGACTGAACCCAGGTCTCCTGCATTTCAGGTAGATTCTTTGCCATCTGAGCTACTGGGTCTGCTGGCTTTATCCACCATCTTTTCCCTTGTAGTTAATACATGTCTTGGAGGAGACACTATGAGACTAAGCAAATTCTGTTTCTCCTCCTCCTTTCACCCTCCAATTTTAGCATTCATAAGAGTCTCTTGTCTGCAACAATTATTATTGTGGAGTGTGCCTTTTATTGCCATGATGTTTTCTATTTCCCTTTGTCCTTCTACATTTATTCATTGGAATTTTATTCTATGAAAAAGCAGTCTTTTCTCCCCTAATCAACTGAGTAATAAGTTAGCATGGACCCGAGTTATTTATTTTATTCAAGAGTTATAATCCAGTGCTGTTATTATTGGGTTTCCCCAGTGGCTCAGACAGTAAAGAATCTGCCTGCAATGCAGGAGACCTGAGTTTGGTCCCTGGGATGGGAAGATCCCCTTTGTGCATCAGAGTGTTTCAGCTTAGGCCGTTAGGAACTCCCCTGATCTGGCTTTTCTGTTTCATCAACAAGCCCTTATCATTTTTGAGCATTCCTTTATTTTCTGGCAGCAGAAGATGTTCCTGGCTGCTCCAGCCCTATCATCCCTGGGTAACTGGGAGTGACTACAGAGTCATCATTCCGGCCTTGAATTCATATCCAATTTAGATATCCAATTAGAAATCACGAATGATCAAGAAACTTGATGGCCTATCATATGGCACCTGAAATCTGTCAAGGTGTCCCAAAGATATTTCTAATAAAGTGTGCTAAATCCTGGTTGTGGGTTTCCCCTGTGGCTCAGACTGTAAAGAAACCGCCTGCGATGTGGGAGACCTGGGTTTGATCCCTGGGTTGGGAAGATCCCCTGGAGGAGGGCGTGGCAACCCACTCCAGTATTCTTGCCTGGAGAATCCCATGGACAAAGGTGGGCTACAGTCCAAGGGGTCACAAAGAGTCAGACCTGACTGAGTGACTAAGCACAGCAAACCTAGAATGCAGTTAGGAAGGGTGGAAATGTATTTCACATCACAGATGAAGGGGGGAGCTTGTGGCATGGGGAGACTTGGTTTAGGGGCACCTCTGCCACCCCATCTATGTCCCCACACATATCACATCCACAAAAGGACCAAGTCTGACAAGTGTACTACTCACAGATTTCCTGTGCGTATTAAATGAGCCATGCACGAAAATGTTTATGAACTGCAAAATGTTATAAAAATGTGAGGTGTTAGTGTTATTGCTTCTATAAACACTTATTCATCACAATCGTGGTGGAACTAGAATAAACCTGAAAGATCATCCTGTCCAACACCTGTGTTTTACAGCCATAGAAACAGAGCTCGGGTAAGTGATTTGTCCAAGGCTCCAGGGTGGTAGAATTGAGGCTGAAACCCAGGTCCTCTAACCCCTCATTGCGTGTTCTCTCCATTACAGCATCTGCTATGTAAACAGTTTTTTCATCACCCAAACTGGGAGGAGCTACCATGCTTTTTTTCTTTTTAATACCTCCTTCTAAAATAGAATTCAAGTAGACTAGAGAAACAGAGTGCCAGTCTTACTTTGGGGAATGTTGTTACTTTAAAATTGTCTCATATTTATTTTCATCCTTTATTCTTGGCTCTTTAGTTAGGGCAGGGCCAATTCTTTTCTGTAGGAAACAGTACAAGATAAGCTATCTCCATTCTCAGAAAACTACTATCTGAACCTGGTTCTGGGAAGTGATTCCAGTTCTTCTGCTGAAAAAGACTCCTACACACTGTGGAAATGACTAAGTGATGCCAGACATCTGAATATTTAGAAGCACATAGATGATTGTCTACACGTTTTCTCTGTGTTTAGCCTAGATGTTTGGAATCATGGAGACAAAGTCTCTGTGTCTAGAATGTCAGGGAAGAAAAGGTTTTATTTTTAAAATTATATATATTCTCAGAGTATCTCAGAACACGGCTTTATGTATTTTTTTCTTTCCTGGAATATTTGTTGAGCGGGAACTTGGAACTTCAGAAATGTATGCTCCACAAAGTCCCAATTCTTTTAAAAACTTCCTGTTAAAATCAATAGCAGACACTTGCAATTTGGTGCCCAGTACCCTTCTTTCCTTTGGGCAATTGCTTTCTCATCCCACATGCATCTGGATAATTGTTTGTTGGGATATCCTGCCTGCTCTTCAGCTGCAGATATAAATATGTGAACAGATCTTGCTAATCTTGGGTTTCATCTCTGTCTATGGTAATTGTGCAAACTGACCATCATATTTATATTTCTGGATCCAACACTACTTGAGCCAGACTCTAGGACTTCATGGTCCAGTGAACCCACAAATCGCTTCTTACCTTAAATTAATGGAGTTGGGTTTCTGTCTCTTGCAACCACAAGGGTTCAGATGAATTCCAAGTCCTCGTCTCAGGGATGTTCCATTCTGCGTGCTCATGGCAGGCAATCAAGAGATGCGTAATGAGTAAGTGAGCACACTGGGGATAAAGATAGTAAGTACGTGGGTTTGTCATTTTGACCTCTTCTTCCAACAATCATTTATCAGGGTACAAAAGAAAAATGGGAAAGGAACATTATTTTTGAATTATCAGTGAATAGGGACATAACTCAAAGGACAAGAAGAAAGACAACCAAGGTATCTGAATAATTCACAGCCTGGATAATTAGCTGGAATGCTTAGCATTACCAGAAATTCCACCGCACAGGATCCCTTTGTTCAGTCAATAGTCACAATCTGTCTCATTTCATTACATCAGATTTTTTAATGAGAAGGGAAGGAGAAAAAAAGACCCTCACTTGTTAGAGCTCTAAAACATGCCAGACTCCAGGCTGGGCGGCAGGGCTGACTCCCTGGGTGCAAGCTGTGTGGTCCCACCGGGCCCCATGCTCAGAGGGTCCTGCACTTGGTTCCCCACCTTACTGTCACCAGTGTGAAGTTCTTGGGAAAGCTTTTGAACAAGGGGTTCCGTGGCTTCACTTCTCCTGGGGATTTGCAATTTCTCTGCTTCCCTGGTGGCTCAGATGGTAGAGAATTTGCCTGCACTGTGGGAGACTGGAGTTCAATCCCTGAGTGGGGAAGAGCCCCAGGAGTAATGGCAACCCACTCCAGTATTCTTGCCTGGAGAACCCCATGGACAGAGGAGCCTGGTGGGCTACAGTTCATAGGGCTGCATAGAGTCCAACATGACTGAGTGACTAACCCTTGCAAAACACAGCCAATACTGCTGCATAGTTTATTTTCCCTCTATTAATCCTCATGCCAGTTCAAGGATATTATGTCATTTGCCCCCTCATTTTAGAAGGAGGACCCAGATATATGTCCAGCCCAAGATCATATTGCAAAGCCAGAATTTGCCCATGTCTGAGAGCCTCTGAGCTTTCCTCTGCCTCCTCTGTTCACCTACAGGTAATAAGAATGAGTCCTGCTTCCAAGGGTCCTAATCTAATCTTCAGCAGGTAACATGGAAAGCATGAGACTGGGTGAATTCGAGGATTCTCCAAACATCACATATGTGATTGGACTAGATTTCTCAAGTTCTTTTTATTCATTTGTTTGGTGTTTCTTAAAGGCCAAATATTGGTCAAGCACTTTACAAGCATTTATTCATTCAACAACAGATGTTCACTGAGCTCCTGATCTGTGTTGAGTCCTTGTTTGAGGCTCTAATGCTCAGTCACTTCAGCTGTGTCCAGCTCTTCGCAACCCCATGGACTGTAGCCTGCCAGCCTCCTCTGTCCATGGGATTTTCCAAGCAAGAATACTAGAGTGAGTTGCCATGCCCTCCTTCGGGGGACCTTCCTGACCCAGGGATCGGGAACTGCTGTGTCTTATGTCTCCTGCATTGGCAGGTGGGTTCTTTACCACTAGCACCACCTGGGAAGCCCAAAAAGGGAAGACGCTCTAAAAGCTGTTACATGACTAGGTCTGGTAATAAGCAGTTTATCTTTTTGGGTATTACTCTTGGGTGGATATTAATGAAAATGTCCTTTACAAAATGTCATGTCTACAAATATGTGATTCAGTTTGGACTTTTGAAAGATAGAAGAGGTTTGTGGGTAGAGAGCCCCCAATCGATTATTTTTTATTGAGTTCAATCAGTGGCCTGTCTTTGGAAATGAAGACTTCTTTTTGGCCACATCTCGCGGCGTTTGGAACTTCCACAACCAGGGATCGAACCCATGCCCCTTGCAGTGGAAGTGCAGAGTCTTAACCACTGGATCACCAGGGAAGCCCAGGAATGAAGATTTCTTGAAGTTGTGTTGTAGATGAGGTCCTCTCTACAACTCTTCTAAAGGGCATGGCATGGGTAGCCGATCAGAAGTAAATTTGTTAATTATTCTTTTACAATCCCCTCCTACCCCCACTGAATATATTATTACTTAAAAATTTTTTTTAATATATTTTCTTATTTTTATTTTGTCCGTGCTGGGTCTTTGTTGCGGCACACAGGCTTAGTTGCCCCGCAACATGTGGGAATCTTAGTTCCATGATCAGGGATCGAACCCCTTGCATTGGAAGGCAGATTCCTAACCTCTGGACCACCAGGAAAGTCCCCGTTATTACTATTAGATCCTTTGCTGTGCAAGTGGAGGCCTGAAGAAAGATTATGCAGAACTCAGTCTTCAGTGAAGATATCTGGGCCCCTGCTCTCAGTGTGACACTGGCCAGCTTAGGAGTGATGCCTCCAGACAGATAGCCATCTTATTATTTCCCTTCCTTCCTGTCTCCTGTGGGTCCCTCTGAGCCCTTCCAACTTCACCCTTACTGCATCCTATGTATTCAAGATTTAGATGCGAGACTGCTTTTACTTTCCTCTGTGTTGATAACGCCACAGTAACCTTCTTGCAAATTAGCACTCCCCACTTGACCCAAGCTTCAAGTAGTTGTACTTAGTTTAGCTACAGTCCTGGGTGCACCGCAGATTTAACGCCTTACCCGAGCTGTCTGGAAGCACTCAGATTCGTGAGGGGTCTACTTGCTGGGTTTCACGTGTGAGAAGAGGCTCACCCTACCCCCAGCTCCCCACGGGTCTCTGCTATGGTATCATAAAAAACAGGCAATCAGAGGGCAGCGTCCTCTCAGCAGTTTGCAGCAGCGGGCGCAGCCGCGCTCTGAGACCGGACCATTCTGCTGAGTTTGCCCAATGAGCCGCTTCGGCAGGCCAGTTGGCAATAACAACAAATTGGGTCAAAAATAATTCCCCGCCTGTTTCTTGAGTTTCTTTTCTTTCCCAGAGAGATGGAAGAGGTATGTGCAATTGAAAATGAGGCATCTTCTTTCTGTGAGCACGTAAAAACACACTGAACTTCAGGGATCGTGAAAAACGCTGGACTCAGCACCCTGACCACAGATCCGGAGTACCTACGCGCTCCGTGCCTTTGTAGAATGTCCCAGCTCATTCTTTTAAGATAATCCCAGCCTGGATCTGAATTATACCCCGAGGGATTCTTTCCCACGGACTCTGCTATTATTGGGGGAGCCCTGGTTCAGCCACCCGGCAGTCAGATCGAGGTCATTCTGTGGTGTTGGCGTACACACATCCATGGTACCCAATGTCCTTTCTGCTCCAAAGACAACAGTTTTCTCTGGTTCAATCCTGTTCCTTTTGTTTCACAAGTTAATGGTGGGGGAAGCAGCCCCACTCCAGGCAGCGGAGGGATTTGAGTTTCTGGGTCAGCGGGTGATGACTTCCCTTTGCCATGCCTGGCAGGCAGCCTTTGGAGGAGGCTGCCTTAACACTGACATGTTTGGTAACTTGAGGAAGGGATGGAGCAATCCGTTATCTGTTTGCATATCGCTGAGCAAGCCTCATACCGGGAGTGGCCATCTTGAATTGATTGCTCCAGCGACATAAGTCAGAGGCGAGCTCTGTGCCAATCCTGCCTGTCAGCAGATGGCTCCAAATGAGGTCATTGTTTTGACAGTTTCACAAAAGAACCTCAAACAGTCTGGACAAACCCTTATACATGTTGGATCATCCGGAACAGTTGTGAGATTAAAAAAATGAAATTGGACCATAAGCTTGGGAAGTGGTGAAACGCCACTGAAGTTTCTCTCTTGACTCCTCACAGGCAGGGAACCCCTGAGCTGGGCTGGAAAAGATTGGTCTCATTCCCCTCCCAGCCTCCTCCAGTTCTGGGTGTTAGAACTGCTTGGGTGGCAGGGATGATCTGATTAGAGGAGGACAATTATCTCAAACCTCAGTGATTGTAAGCTCCATTGAGAAGCATCTTGGCAGCCTGGACGCTGATATTCTTGGAACGCTCTGTATTTTTCACCAGTTCCAAGAGTGTATGTGTAGCAAGTCACGTGACCCCAAAGTAACATTGGAAATTCATAGAGTTGGAAGCATCCACCGGGACTACTTATCATTTAGGTTGGGAAACTGGGCAGGCATACATCTTTCTGAGTTTTTTGCGGGGTGACCACTTCTCCCTGGCTTCTACATTCTGCAGCCCTTGACAGCAACACTTGAATCCTTAGCACTGATCCAGCTTAACTTAGTCCATCAAGCTTGCACCTGAGGGAGGGACATTACCCTGTTTTAGATTTGTGTGCTCATCAGAACTGCAGTCAAAAGTGATCACACTTCCTCCTCCTTGATCTGGCAGAAAGAGCCCTGGTTTTGAAGGATGTCTCCTACACTTAGTTTCTAGTTCTAGAAACTCACGAAGGCAAAAAGTTGTGTTCTGTGTTTGTATTGGTTTCCTATAGCTCCCATAACAAAGAATCACAAACTATAAGGCTAATGAAACAGAGCTTATTCACTCACAGTTCAGGAGACTAGAAGTCTGAAATCAAGGTTTTGGCAGAGCTGGTTCCTTCTTGGGGGCTCTGAATGGAGGAGAATCTGTTCCATACCTTCCTTCTGGTGGCTGCCAGAAGTCCTTGGTGTTCCTTGGCTTCTGGGGGCATAACTCCAATCTCTGCACCCCTTCATATGGCAATTGCTTTGTGTTACCTGATATTCACATTTCTCTTCTTATAAGGACACCTGTCACTGAATTAGATCCCATCATAACCCAGTTTGGCGGTCTGCAAAGATTCTATTTCCAAATAAGGTCACATTCACAGGTACTATTGGGGTTAGGACCCGAAGATGTCTTCTTGGAGGAGACCATTCAATCCACTGCAGGGATTGCATCCACTCCCAAGTCCATCCCCAGTGTCCCCTCTTGCCACCAGTAGGCCTTTGGCAGATCAAGGAATTTTTAGATCTGAGTTTCTTCATCTGTGGAATGAGGACCCTGAATTAGATGATCTCCAATGTCTTGCCCTTTGCTTGTATGCTCCTGTTCCTGGGTGTTATTACATATGTTCTAGGGCATCTTCATCTGTATAGGGATAAACATCAACCCAGGGGGGACTCAAATTTTAAATGTGAATTTCTATGTGAAATCTAGAAAAATGATATCAGTTCAGTTCAGTCGCTCAGCTGTGTGTGACTCTTTGTGACCCCATGAATTGCAGCATGCCAGGCCTCCCTCTCCATCACCAACTCCCGGAGTTCACCCAAACTCATGTCCATTGAGTTGGTGATGCCATCCTACCATCTCATCCTCTGTCATCCCCTTCTCCTCCTGCCCTCAATCTTTCCCAGCATCAAGGTCTTTTCCAATGAGTCAACTCTTTGCATGAGGTGGGCAAAGTATTGGAGTTTCAGCCTCAGCATCAGTCCTTCCAATGAACACCCAGGACTGGTCTCCTTTAGGATGGACTGGTTGGATCTCCTTGCAGTCCAAGGGACTCTCAAGAGTCTTCTCCAACACCACAGTTCAAAAACATCAGTTCTTTGGTGCTCAGCTTTCTTCACAGTCCAACTCTCACATCCATACACAACCACTGGAAAAACCATAGCCTTGGCTAGATGGACCTTTGTTGGCAAAGAAAAATGACATAGATGAATCTATATGCAGGGCATGAATAGAGATGCAGATGTAGAGAACAGATGTGGGGGTGTGGGTTGGAGGAAGAGGGACTGGGATGAACTGGGAGGTTGGGATGGACATGTATACACTATCATGTGTATTGACACGTATACACTACCATGTGTATGAAAATGTACACACTACCATGTGTATGGACATGTATACACTACGATGTGTAAAAGAGATAGCTAGTGAGAACCTGCTGTCCAGCACTGGGAGCTCAGCTTGGTGCTCTGTGGTGACCTAGTGGGGTGGAATAGGGGGAACGGGAGGGAGGTCCAAGAAGGCGGGGTTATATGTATATATAATAGCTGATTCACTTCGTTGTACAGCAGAATCACAACATTGTAAAGCAACTATTATTATTGTTTAAAAAGCAGAGACATTACTTTGCCAACAAAGATCCATCTAGTCAAGGCTATGGTTTTTCCAGTAGTCATGTATAGATGTGAGAGTTGGACTACAGACAAAGCTGAGCACTGAAGAATTGATGCTTTTGAACTGTGGTGTTGGAGAAGACTCTTGAGAGTCCCTTGGACTGCAAGGAGATCCAACCAGTCCATCCTAAAGGAGACCAGTCCTGGGTGTTCATTGGAAGGACTGATGTTGAAGCTGAAACTCCAATCCTTTGGCCACCTGATGTGAAGAGCTGACTCATTTGAAAACACCCTGATACTGGGAAAGATTGAAGGCAGGAGGAGAAGGGGATGACAGAGTATGAGATGGTTGGATGGCATCACCACCTCAATGGAAATGAGTTTGGGTAAGCTCTGAGAGTTGGTGATGGACAGGGAGGCCTGGAGTGCTGTGGTCCATGGGGTTGCAAAGGGTCGGACACAACTGAGTGACTGAACTGAACTGATTATTGTTTAGTAGCTAGGTTATATTTAACTCTGTTGTGATCCCATTGACTGTAGCCCGCCAGGCTCCTCTGTCCATGGGAATTATCCCAGCAAGAATACTGGGGTGGGCTGCCATTTCCTCCTCCAAGGGATCTTCCTGGCCCAGGGATTGAACCTGCATCTCCTGCCCTGGCAGGCAAATTCTTTACCACTGAGGCACCTGGGAAGCCCAAAGCATCTATACCACAATTAAAAAAAAAAAAAAAAATTACTCTCAAACTGCTCAGTATTGATGAAGTGAGTCTTAAAATGAAAACCATTCAAGTGCTAGGTCTTCAATGCACATGTGGAATTTCATTGTAGGCATTCACTATGCAACATTTCATGGGCCAACTGACAAATATTTTCATCTTTCTTCTTGGAGTAGAGGGCTCGTAGAAAAACTCCATGATTTTAGAGAGACATGCTAAAGGGATGCAACACTCGCAGATGTTCTGGGCACAGGACTTGGCCTTACTGCTGTGCCTGGTGAGGAAGTCAGAACTGCAAGTTCATAACAAAGATGAATCAAAGCCCAGTGGTGCTGCCACTCCAGCTTCCGCGAAGGGTGTTTCTGGTTTTTAACTCTGTATAGTGATGTTCGTTTCATCACTTTAGCTTTTTTCTTATTCCTTTTCACAGCCCAGGGTGGTGAAGCCACATCTAAAATCTCTTAAACTGACTTCTTCTCCTGCAGTCACTTCCCATGCCTACTCCCCTCACCAGTGCATTTCTGATCATGGGAAATGGAGCAGGACCTCATGGCCTCCAGCTGCATTTTTTTTCTGTGGAAAAACCTTGGCCAAAGAAGAAGTTTCATCAGAGAAGTGAGAACATGCAGAAATAAAGGAAAACAATCAAAGGAGACCCAGTGATAATAGTGTAGTCATTAAGCATAGCTCCTTCTCAAAGGCTATAGATAATATTCTGAGCCATATTCTGTGAGCTGCCTTATAGATACTTAAACCCCCACCAGGTGGAGAAGTTAACTACATGATGACCAGACTGTAGCCATGACATAAACTGACGCAATTCCGAGAACTGGCCTCAAGAAATGGAAACAAACGGACCCTGGAACTGAAGATGAACTGGACCTAAAACAATCAAGATGATGCTGGCCAGACCACCGATGACCAATTTCAAGATGACTGTCAGAGCTGATTGTGCTGTTTCTGCATGTCGCCCTTTCCCTCAGCCTATGAAAGCTCTAGCCCATTGATTGTTAGAGAGGGGAGTCAGCCTTTGGACAGGCATCGCCACCCCCCCGGCCCCCCCCCCCACACATTCATTGCTGGCATCCAAAATAAAGCAGAGTTTCTTTTCCACCAACCTTATTGGCTTTGGAGTGGCAAGAAGCGGAAGCCCACCTCCAGTTACAGTGGCACGTCACTTACTCTAGGAGCTACTCTGTGGGGTGCACACGAGCCAGGCCCACTCGGGTGGGGTGCTAGCCGCTCATAATAAGCATGACACAGATGCTTTCTTCCAGAAACTCACAGTCTAGGAGGAGAAGGCAATGACAGAGGATGGGATGGTTGGATGGCATCACCAACTTGATGGACACGAGTTTGAGCAAGCTCCGGGAATTGGTGATGGACAGGGAAGCCTGGTGTGCTGCAGTCCATGGGGTCACAAAGAGTCAGACACAACTGAGCAACTGAACTGATAGACTGAAAGGCAGAAAGTCAGAGCACAATATCTGGAGACAGGCTGGGGAAGCTTTGGGAGCCCAGAAGACTGGCACCTAACCTGGCCCAGGACCCTGGGAGACTTCCGGGAGGCCATGGGTGATTTGAGGGGAAGGGAGTCATGGGTGGGTTTGTTCAGATGGGAAGGCAGTCCAACCAGAGGGGAACCAAGCAGACGAGAGGCAGCACCAGCGAGCTAAGTGCTGTGTGTGGCTTGTGACACTGTCACTCCCGCACTGCGAGCCCACAGTTAACGAGCCTCTGGGAGAGCAGCGAAATTTGTCTTCTTTCCGCAGCACTTCCTTCAGATTAAGTGTTGTCTTAGAGCTGATTGTAAAGGGGAGGCCAGGCCAACTCCCAATCCTGGTGTGATTTACTCTCCGACGCTCATGACTCTCTGAAGTATATGTATCGCCTGAAACGGTGATTTGTCTTTCTCGTTCTGAAGACACTGGACAAATGGTGTGAGTTTGCTTCTGATCACCATCATGGGGCGGCAGATGGGGCAGGCTGGGCGTCCCAAGCACCCTCTGGAGGCGTACTGAGTGGGAATAGGGGCAACCTGGGATGGGGGTTGGGGAACCTTATAGTCCTCCACCAATTAAGACTCTGCTCAAGGCCTTTGTCTGCTGGGTCAGCCTGTAGGGGTCAAGCCTGTCCTTGACCCCATCTCCTGGCAGTTAATCCCATCTGGCCAGAAGCCCCCCTCCCTTGAAGAAACTTTAGCTCTTCTGTAAGGTTGTGCTCATCCCAGTCACCCTCTGTGAATCCCTCCAAAATCCTCCAGGAAAAATTAATGACCACATGCCATGATTGATATTCTTTGGTATTTTGTTCACCATCATAATAATAACATCTTACCATTGACAAAGCTGGTCAAACATTGTGCTTGATGTAACTATAACTTTCACATTAAGTCATTTATTGAGCACTCCTCTGTGTTCAATGGGGCAGTTATGGAAAAGGTGGGGGGAAATAAAGCATATTTATAGAGCTTAAAATTCAGCCAAGGTTATCAAGCACATTTGCTGGACATTCACAGACTTCAGATACTGATCTCAGAACAGAATCCTTTTTTGTTTGCTTGTTTGGAGGATAATTGCTTTACAATGTTATGTTGGTTTCTGCTGGACATCAGCATGAATCAGCCATAGGTATACAGATGGCCCCTCCCTCTTGGACCTCCCTCCCACCCAGGACAGAGTCCCTTGTATGGTTGGGTTCTCTCTCAGTATGTTTTTTTTTGGGGGGGGGGGTGGGGGGCAGAGGAAATGGAGCCAATCAAGTATTCCAGGAATGAAGCACCCTCATCTAGGAATGAGGGCTTATTGGAGTATTGGAAGAGCTGGTACTGCCAAGGCCTGAAAAGTTACTGCAGAAAATCAAGGAGGTGGCAGCCAGACAGTTGGGGAAGTAGACACTGACACCTAAGGCTTCTCAAAATCTTCTAGGGAAACTGCTAGAGTTCTTGAGAATTTCTGAAGAAACCCCTACCAGCTGGCTTAGTTTGCTGTAGCAAAATGGGTGATTCAGAACACTGGCTGAGGAACAACCAGGAATCTCATCTCTGCCCATGTGTCTGCGGAACTGATCTCTAGGGAAGAATGACCTCTGCTCCTGGCCCACCATGCAGGGCTCACTGGCAAACCTGACATGGAACCGCACAGGGGGAGAGGTTCTGTGAACTACAGTTTCCTAATCCTTAGAAGGGTGTGCAGGGTGATAGCTTGTTGACAAAAAAGACCATTCATTCCAGGTCATTCCCACTTGGGCTTTTGTGCCACTATTCCTTTTAAAACATTTTTTTATTTTTAATTGGAAGATGATTGATTTACACTATTGTGTTGGTTTCTGCTGGACATCAACATGAATCAACCACAGGTATACATGCACCCCCTCCTTCTTGGACCTCCCTCCCACCTCCCGCCCCATCCCACCCTTCTAGTTGTCACAGAGCACCAGGCTGAGCTCCCTGTGCTGTATATACAGTGACTTCCCGTTAGCTATCTATTTTACATATGTGATGTATAGGTTTCAACGCAGCTCTCTCAAATCATCCCACCCTCCCCTTCCCACACTGCATCCACAAGTCTCTTCTCTATGTCTGCGTCTCCAGTGCTGCCCTGCAAATAGGCTTATTAGTACCATCTTTCTAGATTCCATGTATGTGCATTAATGCACAATATTTGTTTTTCTCTTTCTGACTTACTTCACTCTGTATAATAGGCTCTAGATTATTTCAGGTAAATGTGACTTACACACATTCAGCACATCTAAAACATTCCTTTCCCATGTTACTTTTCTATCTCCAGGGCCATGATCATCCCTGAGAATTCTTCCTTCTTAATCCTGTCATCAGGAGGCCCTCATCTACTTGCCTTGGGTTTTGTTTAGCTCTGAGATGTGCGCCAATTCATTAAGTGGTTACCCATCTTTTCTTCTGTGAGGATGACAGATGCCTTGTAGAGTACGTAGTGTTGGTCACATAATTAGGCCCCCATAAAAGTAAGTTTCTTTCTTCCCTCTATTTAGTGTTTTTGTCCTTCTATTATCCATGCATCCTTCTACAGGTCACAACAGCTCAATGTACCTTGGAAACCATCCCTCTCCCATTCCGTATATATCTACCCATGTGATTTGGATGAGGTTGATCACTGACTTACTTCCTTTCTATCCACCCCTCCACCTACTTTGGGTATGGGCATATGACTTGGGTTTGACCAGTGTTTCCCATTTCTCTTGTCCTCATGAGTGGCTAAGAGATGAACACACAACTCAAATTGGTCCTGTGAGGACTTTGTTGAGTTCATAAAGTAAGTTGAATCTAAGGCTTCTGAACATTCATGCTCCAGGTTAAACGTTCATTCTTGACCCTCAACCAAAAGTGATTCTGGAACCAAAAAAGACATTCTGAGAAAGCAAAGCAGAGGATTTCAAATCAAGGATAATGCAGTTGCCATCTGTATTAGGAAAGAGGGCAAGGGGATGCTTAAAGGTTGATTGAGACACAAAGTTCCAGTGCCAAGGATCTCTCATGCTCTTCTTGGACTTCACCAGAATCTTCCCACAGTCTGTCCCTAAAACTTTAGCCACTTGCTTTGATAAAATTTTCTTTACCTCAAATATTGGAGCATAATATAATTAAAACACATTATATTCAACATCTTTCTCTAATAATTAACAGTATAAAAAATACCAAGAAATGACTATGCATCTACTAAGAGTAAATGGCATTTTTTTAAATTGAGTTATCATTAACATATAACATTAAGTCAGTTTCAGGCATACAATGTAGTGATTCAATATTTGTAGTTATTGGAAAATGATCACTGTAATAAGTCTAGTTAATACCTGTCACAATACAGAGTTACAAACATTTTTTTGTGTGCCCAAAACTTTTAAGATCTATTCTGTTAGCAAATTTCAAATATGCAGTATAGTATGAGCAACGATAGTCACCATGCTGTATATTACAACCCCATGACTTACATAGTTTATAACTGGAAGTTCATACGTTTTGATGCCCTTCACTCATTTTGCCCACTCCACCACCCCAAACCTCTGGACTTTTTAAAAAATGTGGGTCCTTATTAATTTTTTATACATTATTTCAAGCAAAATGTATTACAATTAATGGAAGGGCTATAGAAGGCTTGGTGATTTGATCTGTGAACATAATCTTCATGTCCTATAATATTTTTATTAAAGTTTATTTCAAATAATTAGCCTACAAATCAATTTTTAGAATGCAGGCTTTGAGAATTACTGGATTCTCTAGTTTAGCATTTGTTATCATAGAGGAGTTAATCTATATATGCTATGTACTAAAGAATGCAAGTTCATTGTTCAGGGGGGAGAAAAACTACGTAGAAAAGCCAAAATGAGTATGCTTTTAAACTGTGATACTAGGAGTCCAATGTCTAGCTCAAGAGAGGTGACCCTCTGTGCTGGTCAGACTACACAGAGCATCACAGGAGACAGTCAACTACAAGGTCAAACCACAATGAGGGGCTCAGCTACCGAGCCAAATGCTAAGGACACTGATAAATTGGAGCAACCTGGAGAAGAGTACTGGTACATTGAGTCCTAGGAAACTCTGACAAATAGTCGAAGGACCAAGGAGAGTTTAGCTTGGAACACAGAGGACTTGCAGAGGACATCTGGTCATTCAGTGTGCAGGGGGTTCCCTTACTCTGTGTACTTTTGAGGGCAGAATAAAGCCAGGAGTGGAAGGTGGATGAAGACAAAGTATAGAAGTCTGGAGATAGTCACAATTGGAGAGGTCAGACTGACCTGGCCACCAGAAGACTTGGCCAAGCAGTTAAGAGCTCCAGCTGTGAGACTAGATATCTTGGTTGAGATTCTGCTTAATAGATGTGTGACCTTGAGAAGATTCCTCATTGGCAAATCAGAGCATGTTAGTACCTACCACATAGGGATGGTTATGTGAGTTAACTGAATGCAAAAGTCTTCCAGAGCATAACAAATAGTAAGCTGGGGGATCACATTTAGCACAGTACCAGGCAGAGTAGGTGCACGTGTGCAGTTGGTATTGACTGACTGAATGAATGAATAAATGGATTAAACTGATGGATCATTCCTAAGGTCTCATCTATCTGTGAGTCTGGTGCCTCATCAAAAATAGCAGCATTTTCTTTGTCTTTGATATATATCAACTTTACTTTTATGTGTTTTAAGAGAAATGTATATACATGGTATTATTTATATGATTATATAATATATAAAATATTATATAATGCATAATTCATGATTATTTACACACACACACACACACACACACATATATATATATATAAACAATTTAAAAGAAGGAAATGAAGAAACTAGAAAATCAAGAAGCCGGAAAGAAAACACCCATGATCTTATCTACCAGAAATAATTACTAACAATTCCTTTGACTCTTTTTCAATGTGTTTATTTACATAGTTGAATCAGATTATGTGTAGTTTTATGTATATGAGGGTTTTTTTTTTTTTTTTGGCTTAACATCGCATGATAATTTGATAGCTTTTGGAGATGCTTTTCAGTGTTTATTTATACCGTTGCTACTTCTCTTGAACGCTCACTGAGCACCTACCATGTATTCAGGTCCAGAAACAGAGATGAATGGAGGGCTGTTCTTGTTGGTTCGCCAACACAAGCGCTGGCTGTTGGGTTCATAACAGCAAATAACTTAATTAAAATTTAAAAATCTGTCTTCACCGTCTTCATGGAAACACTTGCCCCAAATGTGTATCATCAAAAGTTAATATCTGTTTCTCTTTGCCTTTGGGCTAGAAAACCTTCCCCCAAATAACCAGTTCCCTTGCCCTCAACGATGCTGCCTCTCCCTGTTACCTCCGGATCGCTGGGAGCTGCCAGCGTGCACACAGAGCTACGAGACATGTTCCCAGACGATGCTTAATTAAATCCTTTAATTATTAGCCACTCACCACATTTGCAGCATTCCCTAGTGCTTAGCGCCAGACTCACTTATGAAGCCAGCCTCCCATTTGCCCAAATTACTGCCTCAATTAGAGTTTTATCAGATTCAGGAAACTTGGAATTCTGAACATACTTTTTTTTGACTCATCAGCATTTAGCTTGATATTAAGCAAGCTAATACACCTTGAAAATGCCCTTTATCCAAATTGACAAGTTAAGCCTAGACTTCAGGTTGAATCCAAATATAGCATTAGCTTAATCAAACTCATTGATGAGACTAGCATTATCAAAGGTAACTGGAAAGTGATTTTTTTATATCTTTATTTGCAGGCTCAAATCCTTACCACTATGGAACCTCCTGTATTTGTGTGTGTGTGTGTGTGTGTGTGTGTGTGTGTGTGTTTGCCTGTGGAGGTGATTTAAGCTGAAAAGGCAGTCATGGAGGAAAGAAGAATAGGAAAAACCTGGAATTGAATTTCTGCTTGGTCATGGGTTAGCAGATGACCTGTCATTCCCACAGGTTAGCAGAGGACCTGTCATTCAGACTCCTCATCTGTAAACAGGCCTCCTCCCTGGGGGAATACAAGAATTAAATGAAGCAACAGAAGGGAAAGAGTGAAGGAGCATAGAGAATTGGCAAGACGTATAGTGGCCAGGAGATCTTCCTGGTGGCTCAGACGGTAAAGCGTCTGCCTGTAATGTAGGAGACCCGGGTTCAATTCCTGGGTCAGGAAGATCCCCTGGAGAAGGAAATGGCAATCCCCTCCAGCACTCTTGCCTGGAAAATCCAATGGACAGAGGAGCCTGATAGGCTACAGTCCATGGGGTCACAAAGAGTCGGACACGACTGAGCAACTTCACTTTCACTTTCATAGTGGCCAGGAGGGGACAAGAAACCTCCACACACCTCTTGTGTAGGAAAGGAACAGTGCTGAGCATGTGCCATGTTTCACAATCTACCTTTAAAGCATGTTTTATCCTCACTGTGTAGGCCAGGGTTAGAGGGCAAGACTGGCGTTAAGATCTTCATTTTACAGATGAGGAAACAGCCTCAGAACACCTAAAAGGAGTCTAGGAGGACAACTGAATCCTCCCCAGTGTTCATGCCCCCAATAAAATGTAGGGTGGGTGAATCCTGAGTGCCCTGGCCTCCTGCTCATGAGAAACCAGGAGCTGAGACCTGTAGCTGGGGCTGCTGGAAGTGAGGGGAGGGGGTAGGTTCTTCCAGGAGTCCCCTTCATGCTCCCTCCTCAGAGTCCCCAGGTGCCATAGCAACAACAGCTGCCTGTAGGCATCTAAGATGTGGCAGAAGCAATGATATAAAAGGTATTGCATGGGAGGGACTGCTCCCCTCTGTCCCCCCTCTGCAGTCCAGTCGTTAAGACTCCTCCTTCCAGGGCAGGGGTGCATATTTGAGTCCTTGTTTGGGAAACTAAGATCCCAAAGGCCTCAGAGAGTGGCCAAAAATTATTTAAAAAAAAAATTTTTTTTAAAGCTATTTCATGGGAGCAGAGAAAGGATTTGAAATGCTAAGCACAGATAATGTACTCAGAAATATGTTTTAAATAATGAATTTCATCACATATGATCCTATCTCTAAGGCCTTCCTTGATCACTGAATCTGAAACAGCAAACTCCCTGGGACTTCCCTAGTGGGCCAGTGGTTAAGACTCTGAGCTTACACTGCAGGGGTTGTGGGTTCAATCCCTGGTGGGGGAACTAGGATCCTGCATGTCACATCGCCAATAAAATAAAAATAAGAAAAATAAAACAGCATACTCCTTCCCTCCCACCTGGGCACTCTCCCATAGGCCTGCCTGGTCTAATTTCTCTCTTTAATACCTGTTATCCTATTACACACTCAAAGACTTTTTGGTTTATTTGCTTATGGGCTAACTCTTCCCCATCCCCTTTGCTGGAAGGCAAGCTCATCAAGGCTGGGCTTTGCTGTTTTCTCTGCTGTATACCCAGCTCTAGCATTGAGCCCAGGGCATCATAGGTGTTTGTTAAATATTTGTTGAATAAATAAATGAGTGTGTGAGCAAGTCCTAGAATCTCCTGAAATTTGCAGGTAATGGAGTCTGCCTTAAGGCTCCTTTATTTATACAAAAATACTTCATTAGGAATCATGGTTCTCTGGATAAGATGATGTGGGAGCATTTGCCTGGGCTTGTTGTCAATTATACTCAGAGAAATGGCTCCTTCATTCTGCAGGCATTTCATGAGCACTGTGTATGTGCCAGGCATGGCGCTGGGATTTAAAAAAACAAAATGAATGGGACATGTCTCTGCTTCCAGACTCTTGGGTAGGAAAGACAAGTAAACAGGTCATGAGGGCAGAATGTGCAGGGATAGGGTCATTCAATCTGCTGAGGGCATCTGAGAAGAGAAGCAGCAACTTCAGCCAGGGGTGTGGGAAAATGGTTTTAGAGAGTGGACAAAGAGGAGAACTGAAGACATTCCAGGTAAAGGAAGGAATGTACAGAGGCAAGACATAGTCACAGAGAAGGACAGCATTGTATGGTTGCGCAGGCTGTACACTGCACAACTCTGGATGTATGCATGGTGGTGAAGGGTGGGGGGCATTCATATTGCAGCCTATGTGCAATATGGTGGCCCTGTGAGAGGACAGGCAAATTTGGAGACTAGGGAAATGTGAAGGAGCTGGAAGTTAGAGTGGATTTAGTGGAAATGTAAAAAATGGCCAGGGGTTATGATGGGAGGTGATGACGTCAGGACATGAAGGGCCTTGTAAACAAGGGAAGGAGTTTGAAATTTCCTCTGTAAGTCACTGAGGGCTAATGGGATAAAAACCGGAGGCAAGAAGGCTCAAAGGGGAAGGGGTGGGATTAGAGCCTGAGGAATGTCCTTAGGCTGAAGGAGCTTTGTCTACAGAGCTGGCAGCTGCACACACAGGGTGAGGGGCACCTGTCAGTCAGGTGAGAGCTTTACACGAAAAAATCAAGGGAAGGGCCCATGGACTTCCAGGCTGGGGATCAGGATTGATAGTTGGAGGCAATGTAAGGATTAGAGTAGTGATGTCCTTGGAACAGAATGAAGAGGGTTTCAGAAAGTCACTTGTGGTCAGCTGTGCCGAACGCAGAAAGATGAGCTCGAATGAGCTGGAGCAGGGATGTTGGGACTATTCATTTGGGATTTCACTCATTTGGGGGCCTGATGGGGAAGTCAGACTGGGAGAGGCTGAGCATTGGAGGAGAGCAAAGGAAGAGGGGTCAGAGGCAAAGAGACCCCTCAGAACTCAGGGTCTTCCTGGCCCAGCTGAGAAGGACACCTCACCAACTGGAATCAGAAGCTCCCAAGCTTTTACCTCTCCTCTCTCCTTGAGCTTTGGGATTAATATTGATATATTAGCCAAAATTCATTCACTCGTATGTTCATTCATTCACGAAATATACCCTTGTGTCATCTATGCTAGGCTATTGAAGGACACAGCAAAATGGGACAGACACTGTGATTCTTGCCCTCTGCGGGGAGAAGCTGGACTATCAAGTCCCCTTCTGACCTTGCACCACGCCTCATCCTCTGCTCTCACCTAAGCTCTCAGCTTGAGAGAAGCCTTGCATTTTACATGGAGGGGAGACTCAGGGCCAGTTGTCTAGTTGAAAGGTGTAGCTGAGGGATTTATCTTACGAAAGCATTTATGTAGCAAATGCACATGTAAATTTTTTTCACCAAAAGTTTAGTTTGTATTTTTTACAAAAGTACTCATTTTCAGTTTCACTGAATGTTGATTTGGGGAGGGGTATCGATGGACATGAGTTTGGGTGAACTCCAGGAGTTGGTGATGGACAGGGAGGCCTGGCGTGCTGCAGTTCATGGGGTCGCAAAGAGTCGGACACGATTGAGCGACTGAACTGAACTGAACTGAACTGATGATGGAGGGTAGGGCTTCCCAGATGGCTCAGTCAATAAAGAATCCACCTGCCAATGCAGGTGACCGGGTTTTGATCCCTGGATCTCGAAGATCCCTTGGAGAAGGAAATAGCAACCCAACTCAGTGTTCTTGCCTGATGAATTCCACAGACAGAGGAGCCTGTCGGGCTACAGACCATAGGGTCACAAAGAGTAGGGCATGACTTAGTGACTAAACCACCCACATGATGGAGTGTATAGTGCTAACTTCCTCTCACCATCCTTTGGTACCTTGTTGTCTTAAGCTTATTTACTCCATCTTCGGACTCCACCATCGACCATTTAGATTTTACACACCTGTTCTCACAATTCTTGTTCTTGTATTTTACCAAAATCTCTGGTCCCTTTACCCTCCATTCCCACCATTTTCTAACCTCCCTTTTGCCTGTCTTCCTTCCTTAAATGTTGCTGTTCCATCCTTAATAGTCTTCTCTTCCATTTCATAACCTTTTCCTACCTTCTCTCCCCCCATCCCACGTCTTCTCTATATTTGAGTGACTCCCTATATCAAGGGCATCTCTCTTTCTCCTGAGTTTCAGGTCCTTGTCATCAATTGCTTCTTAATATCTCATCTGGATGGCCTGCTGCCACTTCAAACCTCATAAGATACCAACCTCTGGCCCAAGCAGAACTCATTGCTCTTATTGAAACTTAACGTTCTCATGAGTTCCATTCTTAGTGAACTAACTGCCAGGTCCCAAGTGCCCAAGCTAGAAACCTGGGCTAGTCCCTGACACTTCCCTTCTCTCAAGTCTACCTGGGTAACCTGGTTACCAATCCCTGTGCTAACCCTCTCTTGGCCTCCTACTGAAACCACCTTGCTTTGGGTCTTCAATGCTGGCCTGGATGGCTGGGGTGGCCTCTGCAGTGGTTTCCTGGCTCCTATCTGATTCTTCCTCTATGAGCTTCCGGAGTCACCTGCTATAACACTCACCCCATCTGACTCCTCTCGGCTTCAACTCCTCCCCGGGCTCAGCCGCCTTTGTTAGCCAGCCCTGCGGCTCTTCTACAGCCTGGGCTCCCCCATCCAGCCTCTGGATGGCCGCTCCATCTCCCGCTCTGTGTTCATCCTCTGCCATCCTCACCCTTGGCTCCCCAAAGGGGTACCACAGGCTGGGCTCGCTGCTTGGCCTTCAAGTAGCTGCTCTCCCAACCTGGGATGCATTTCAGCATCATTTCTCCTGAACATCCCCGCTTCCCGTCCTTCAGGAATCACTCTTTAGTATCCCGAGAAGACGATCACAACTCCACCTGGCCTGACTACAGGTGTCCCCCTTCTAGGTTGGGTTGCAGATACATCAAGGGCACAAGTATTGCCCTCTTCACTTTCATAGAACATATTTTTGGCAGTCCATTCAATAAAAATTGAATGAACAAATGTGTATTTCCTTGTTCAGGAGCCAGCTTTGTAGATAAGCTTGGGCAGATGATGCCTGTCTCTAGACATCAGACTCCACATGCAAATGGACTGAATTCAAGCATCTTTTGCCTCCCTTCTAGCTTTGACAGTATAGGAACTGATTCCAAGGGATTCTGTATTCAAGAAAAAGAAATATTTTTCTTTTTTTTAGAGGTTTGCAATCTTAAGTTGGAGCTTAAATTGACATGAATTTAAAGTAAATATTATGGCAACCGGTAGAAAAAGACAATACCTTGAAGAGACAATGACTTGTTTTTTAATTAAGGCATATCTCATGGCTCTGTTCTTCTGAGGCCTTTACTCTTAAATCATCGTTTGTAAGGGGATCTTGGAAATGGATACGGTTTTCACTGGCAAGACAGTGATGGGGGAGGGGGGATGAGCAAGTGGAAAGGATGACTGTTTCCAACCGGCAGCCAGTCTTGACTATATTTTCAAAGGCCCCCTCTGATGGTTGCCCGCGCTCCCACCCTTCTACCCATCGCAGTGAGTCAGCAAAGGTAGCGGCAGGGGTGTAGAGTGTTGGGACACGCCTCCTGGTGTCTGATTGACACTGCCCCTTGGAAGGTGAACAACGTGGAGATTAATTCCTGCTCCAACTCACAACCGCGTGGGATGTGCAACTCTGCCCCACGCTCTCCCTTGGCGGCAGAACTGTTCCTATTTCACCGGTGGAGGAGGGCGGATGAATATCTAGGCGTCGGTTGCTCCCGGCTGTGTTGGAGGGAGTGGGAGCCCCAGCAGCAGGCCTGATGGGGAGTTGTTATTAATTATGTGCGAAGGACTCACAGCACCTTAAAATGATGAACTCGAGGGGAAGGTTGACATCACCCTGAAAACTTCCAAGGCTGAAAATCACCATTGTTCTCTTCCCAACTGTTCTGCCCAACACATTTTCGGGCTCTTGGTCCTGGTCTAGCCTCACAGTTTCTTGCACCTTCCCCTTGGGGTCTGTCTTCTGCCCGACACATTCTGTAGTCTTTGGAGCTGCTGAGATTAGCGTCTCATCACCCCGTATGGCCCAAATCCTGGAATCTGAAGCAGGAATGCAAAATCGCTCTGTGGGACACCTTGCACTTTAAAGGGAGACTCCAGGGAAGCCCCCAAGTCCTTGAGGCCCTCTTTCCATGTAACGCCCCAGTCCATGATGCTGTCTCTGACCGTGATTCTTTTCTCATTGCAATCATTTATTTTTTCTCTGTAGTAGTGAGTGAACAATCTGCAAAGTATCCATTTAAAATATTTGCTTTCACATGATAATGTTGCATTTTCTAAAGATTATCGGATGTGATTATTTGTTGACCAGGAACAACCGTAGTTTTCTGTAATCCACTCGCAGTGGACTATTCCCCTTTTTTCAGTGGACGTGGGTAGCAACTGTGTCAGGGCTCCTGTCTTGATGGTCTCACCATGCAGTTGAGGCAGGTGTGTACACATCCTCATTATCTGAGGATAGTTGGTTCTAGAAAACTAAAACCACTTAAAACCAAGACCAAAATTGCCATATGACATAGTGTGAAATAAAGAATTTAAGATCGTGAAAGTAGGTTTATTTAGAATAAGTAAAATCTAGGTTATTGTGCAGCACTGTGCTGACTTTTTAGTATGAACAAGCAATGAAATACTGGGGCATTTGAGGCATGATTTTCTCTGACAAAACTGTCTAGTAGTACCAATACCTTGCCATTCGTGGATGATCTTCACGGATGACCTTCACAGCACTAGATCACAAAGAAACTTGTTTTGGCAAAAATGTAAAAGGCCACATTTCTTTCCTCCTGGAATCCTTTCATCCTTGGCTCTTTAAATCCCCCATTGTGTCATTACTCTAGACTATTTTTTTCTTCATTTGTTACTGGTCCTATTTTACCCTTTCCTTACTGATCAGTAATGATGGCTCTGGTTTGAGCTATTCTAATTTAATCATAATTTCAGCCTTCTCTGTACATGATAATGCAATGATATATTTTTCTGATTTATACATAGTCCATTTATCAGTTTGTTCCTGAATATTTTTGTGTTCTGATAACTTTTCCTTACCCAAAAGAAACCTCATAAGACAGAGAAACTAAATACCAAATGTCTTCCCTGCAAAATAAATGAAACTCTAGAAGTGGCTAATCATCAGGTGAGAGGTCCAGATGTTTGTGGCCTGGGTTTACAGAAGCAGGTATGTGTAACATAATTCCTATCATGCTAGAATCTTCAGAACACTGCTGCTGCTGCTGCTGCTGCTGCTAAGTTGCTTCAGTCGTGTCCGACTCTATGCGACCCCATAGATGGCAGCCCACCTGGCTCCCCCGTCCCTGGGATTCTCCAGGCAAGAACACTGGAGTGGGTTGCCATTTCCTTCTCCAATGTGTGAAAGTGAAAAGTGAAAGTGAAGTCGCTCAGTCGTGTCCGACCCTCAGTGACCCCATGGACTGCAGCCTTCCAGGCTCCTCTGTCCATGAGATTTTCCAGGCAAGAGTACTGGAGTGGGGTGCCATTGCCTTCTCCGTCAGAACACTATGCCATGCCTTATCAACCATGCCCTCGTAATTCCCTGCAAGGTCAGAGCTGATGGGCCCATTTTACAGATGAGCCACTCAAAGACACATACATGCTGGTCAAGGCTGGGGCTGGGACTCCAACTAGGTCTCTTCCTTTTCAGAATATTGAGAGATCCTGAGGGAGGGAAGGAACTTAGGTGAGCAGAGAAAATGGGGGAATTCTAGGTGAGGGGCCTTTGGTGGAAATAAGCTTGGAATACATCAAATGATGATAAATTCAAAAAAAATAGTAAAGGTGGAATATGTAAAAGGGACTTTGAACTTTGCATGTCAGATGACTGGGCTCATGGTATTTCATGGAAGAATCTGGGCGAGCAGCTGAGACATTGCCTTATCTCTACTTCCCGGACTGTGGGGCGTTCCATTGTCCCTTGCTCTTATCGCTTATAACATAGGCTTGGCAAACTCTTGAATTTAAATGGAAAATAGTCTTTTTATCCTGCAGCAACCAGCCTGCCAGATAGGATCTAGATAAGGCACCCAGGATCTTTCACAGTGCTTTGCTCACAGCAAATGGTTTTTGGTAATAAAAACCGTCAATGTAGAAAGAACTTAGGGAAAAAAAAATCTTTCAAATTGTTATTTTTCCCTGAGGTCTTAGAGGAAGAAAGAAAGTTTACTTAAAGGAGAACACTTTTCCATAGATGCTAGCAGCTAGTAATTCGGGCCTGTAAAATGGTATTCCAATGACAACCTGCCCCAAATGCCTTGAAAATCGCTTCTGACCCAGGGAATAGACTCCAGGAAGCCACTGTTGATATATTTAAATGAATCCAGCTGGATCACTCTAATGTATTGATCCTGGGGATGTGGAAGGGACCCTGGGGACAAGGCTTGAAGTCGATCCAATGCATTTTGAATAAAAGTTTATTTTATTGCTACTTTTATTAAAAGCCCTAAGATCAACCTGCTGCCGTGGGAATGCACTGACGTCTGGGGTGATGCATTCTGGACCCTGCTGGTGCCTCCGTCAGTGGGTTGAGCAGGGACCCTCCTCGGGTGTGGGCTGCTCTCAGGAGCTTCCCTTGCAGTGCCCTGGGTTGGGAAGAACTGGGCATAGCTCAAGTGTGTGATCATTTTCACGAACATCCCTTAAAAGTTTGTGGCTTCTGGAAACCTCAGCAAGATCTCACAGTCACTTCATTTCTACTTGACCACGAAGGCTGGATGGGACCCAGCCTCCTCCCCAGCTGGCCTTGCACTCTGTCGACCACCATCATTCCTCTGGCCCCATGTGCTCCCGGGGCTCATTCCCCACTGCTCCCAGTGTCCCAGAGCTGTCTAGACTTCCTTCAGGAGCCTGCAGCCAGTGCCCAGGCCAGGCAGCTGTGCTCAGCTCTCTGTTCACCAGTTCCGGGCTGGGCTGGAGCCTGAACTGGGTCGTGTCCTCATGTGCCACATGGGCCCCTCTTGATGGCTCAGGCTTTTCTTCTCTGTGGAGCACTCTCAGACTTTGGTAATGGTAGGAGCACAAGGGCACGCCTTGTCTTTCTCAGTTAGCAAAGAATAACACCCCCAAATGCAAACAACCCATCCCACAATGGACAGACCACTGAGATGTGATGAATATGAGGGTTCTGGTGCTCATGAGCCAAAAACAAGCTGAGAAAAAGCAGAGCCAAGAGAGAGGCAGATAATTGACAAAGACAAAGATGGTCTTTGTGCACCCCCGAGCAAGCCAAGTGGGAAGTCAGTGCCGATGATTCGTCCAGAACAGGAACATCACCCGGACCCATCTGCCCAAATCCTCCACTCTGGATTAATCTTTAGCAAAGGAGTGAGGTCTTGATGCCATTGGGGTTCAGAAGAACTTCTCAGGCATGGTCCTTCAGAGATTCCTGGAAGCCAATTATTTTGTCTGTTTTTCTGACATCTGGGCTCTGGTTTGAAGGACTCTATAGTGATGGATGCCCATGGAAAGTGAGGGAGGTACCCTTAAAAATGCCTGTTGCAGTCTCAAAGGCCATCACCAAAATGCAATGGGGTACAAAATATTATACTCAAGACCACATGGCACAAAGACCATCTTTGTCTTCGTCAATTATTTGCCTCTCTCTCGACTCTGCTTTTTCTCAGCTTGTTCTTGGCTCATGAGCACCAGAACCCTCATATTCATCACATCTCAGTGGTCTGTCCATTGTGGGATGGGTTGTTTGCATTTGGGGGTGTTGTTCTTTGCTAAGTGGTGATTGAGATAGCCTTGTCTTAACAGAGACATGTAGAATTAAGAGCTATTCTTTCTTCCTCAGCCCTCCATTCTTGAATTTGGTGAAAGTTGCTTAGTTGTATCCGACTCTTTGCGACCCCATGGACTTTACAGTCCGTGGAATTCTCCAGGCCAGAATACTAGAGTGGGTAGCCTTTCCCTTCTCCAGGGGATCTTCCCAACCCCGGGATCCAACCCAGGTCTCCCACATTGCAGGTGGATTCTTTACCAGCTGAGCCACAAGGGAAGCCCAAGAATACCGGAATGGGTAGCCTATCCCTTCTCCAGGGGATCTTTCCGACCCAGGAATCAAACCCAGTCTCCTGCATTGCAGGCGGATTCATCACCAACTGAGCTATCAGGAAAGCCCTGAATTTGGTGATTGGAAAGGAATTTTCAGAGGTTATATTGCCCATGGTTCTTTGGTGTAAGTAGAAATCATGACTTTAGGGATAAACATTTATTGAATCCCTACCATGTGGTGGAGACTGTGTTGGCTGTGAAATGGCTCCTTTTCAGAAGGACTGAATAGCCTATTGAAGGAGACACATGTGTGAACAATTACAATGTTGTGTGACAAAGGTTATCATAGATCTAGGACCAGTCCAAGCAGAGACTTGTCACTTTTCTTTCAAATTCTCTAGCCAAAGAAATCGCTACACTCCTCCTTGGGAATGCACAGGAGTAGCAGGCCCAGAAGGTTTCATGTCTACTGGGCTAATTCCTAGGCTTTCTGCCTGTGGCTGGCAGGTTTATGGGTTGAACTTGGCTCCTCACCAGGCCGACATACCTTCCAGCTCTCTTGACATTTTCCTTGTCACACTGGACCAGACGAGAGGATATGGATGGACTTTATGGATCCACCCAGCTCACAGCTCACCTTGGGGGGATGAAGCAAAGCTGGCTTGGTCATCTGTGAAACTTATAACGAAGGCCCAAGGGGTTTTGCTGCCACCTGGCACATTGCTCTTCCTAATTCAGTGGTCACCTTTAGCTTTTTTCTTAATACCTTGAAAAAAGTTCTTGAGTCCCTCTAGTCTATAGAAGAAACTTTGTTGCTTAAGGGGAAAAAAATTTTTTTTTCTGGTTTCACTGGTCTGCATGGAATTTTGTGGTCAGATTTGCTGCAGTTCATTTTTCTTTGCTTGGTGTCATTTTGAAAGCAGTCCCAAGTGAAACCCTGCTAAGATACCAGTCAACACCTCCAGCCTTGACTGAAACAGGAAGGGCATTTGCCAAGCTCAGTCCCCCCTAGGAGATAGATCTTAGGCAAAACCAGGAACTGTGCGGCAACAAAGCAGAGCCCATCCTGATTATTGGCCGCCTCTCCATAGATGATCATTGATGCTTCCATAATTGTGCTGAATGGAATCAGAGTGATTCAGCACCCGTTCTCTCTTCAACCTACTGAAGGTATTTATTTGTGGTAATGCCGTATTGGAAGGGGGAATCACATCTAACATTCTACAGACAGCCTTCCAAAAATAAAGGCCAAAGAACATTCCATGGAGCACCAGCTCATTCTCTCAGCTCCCAGAGGATATGTCTGTAGTTACCCTTTAATCATGAACGACTGTGGGTAATTCAGGTCACTCGTGAGGTCTTCACATTCATTATTTCCCCTGCATCTCTTGATATTGAGTGGGGAGAAGCTCTTAATTGTCACATGCAAGTTTTCCCCAAGTAACAATTTTGTCAGGGATTTGTTGATTGTTTCCCTAACAAAAAGCCTAAATGTTATTTCTGAAGATATTGGAGAATATTAAGATTTCCCTGTAGACATCTGAGAAGGCTGTCTTAATTGACACAAGCAAAATATCTGGCACTGGGGATTTGCAGCTTCAGCTTGGAGTGAATGAAAAGCTATCTTTGCTGTAAAAATTTCCTTTTTAGTGAATGGTCCAATTCGTATGCAGAGTCAGAAGCTAGAATTCCAGGGGGATGGATTCATTTTAGATTTTTAATTGATTCTTTTTTTCCTGCCTAGAGATGTTTGTGAGATATTTTTATTTAAGGGAAATAACACTGTGAGTCTTCCTAATACTGCTTCTTTGAGGGGAAGTTAGAAGTGCTAGGCAAGCATTTACATGCTGCAGCACTTTATGAGTTAGAACATTTTAGAGCATTAATTTTTACCAAGGCTAATTAGATATCATTGGGTCAACTATAAAGCAAGTTCAGAGGCTATCCTATTTACCAGGAAAACAAATTTTTGACAAAATAAAGTGCTTAGGACAATGATTTGAAAGATGGATACTGCCATTGTCCCTGCCCAAATTCAATTGGAAAAAATTCCACTTTGAAAAATATTAAATATTGGGGTTCTGAATAGGACTTAACTTTAAAGGGGGTTTCTTAAAATGTTTAGTAAAATCATTCTCTGTGCAGTATTACTTTCATCCTCCTGGATTTTTTCAATCACCTGTTTTCTCTTTTAAAGCACATATACCTCTTTTCAAAAATACACAAAATGGGATACAGATCTAATACTCTCTGTAATACCCAGCCCTCTTACCCAGTTCACCTGGCTTGGGAAATATGGCTTAAGTCAGACAGCCATATTTGACAGCAGGAAAATTGGTTGTGTTTACAGACTGCACTTGGCTAACAGGAGTGCCAAGCTTCAAGAAAAGGAAGAGGAAGTGTTTCCCCTTACAAAGAGATCACTGGCACCTGACAGTTTTATTCACTGGTAAATTAGCAAGATATAATTCTAAGAACCATCTATACCAAAGAATTTTTATGTCCTCAAAATTGTAACCTTTGGCAAGAACTTGCTTACCCCAAAGATGCAGTCATTTCTGTTTGATAATTTCCTTTGTACTATGCCACTAAAATGCCACAGAGTAAGTCCTGGATGACACACTAGATTTTAGGGGACCCACCAGGAAGCATAAAGAGTCAAATTGGATGGACGAGGTGGTCACCAGCCTGCATAAAAAGTTTTAATTGAAAATATATGGAGGCAAATTTTCCTCTAGATTTATTAACTGGTTCTGAAAAATTTCACACTGAAAAAGTTAATTCATTCTTTTAATCACTGCTTATTGATACTCTTCCTCAGTTGAGTAAGTTCTCCTTAGCTACTCTCTGTGTTATTCAATTAAATATGTTTTGCCTCTTAGCCAACATTGCTTGTTGATTTAGAGCAACTGTTTCATGTCAGTCACTCCAGTGAAAATTGAACTATGACTTGAAAGGTCTCAAATCTTTCCTTAAGCTGCCATATTTAAAACTCAGGCTCCAGAAATTTTGCTTGCATTCCATAATAGTTGGGAGGTTGACCACAGTCTGCAGTTATTCTGGGCTATTTTTAGAACACAGGCTTATGCCAGCACATTATTTACATTGGTCAAATTAGCTGGCTACTTGCCAGGTGGTCTTTTTCTTTTCTGAAATGCTGACACCACCTTAATTCTGCTGCTCTGACAAATGCATAGATTTCTTAGGGGTGGGGCACACGTGCTATATAACTGCAGAAGAACAATAATTATCTCAAGCATCTGCTTATATAATCCATTCCCTTTTCTCAGAAAGAGCCACAAATAAAAGCAGAACTTTTTAAAAAATCCTCTTTAAAAAAAAAAAAAAGATAGTAAACATGTTGCCAGATTCCTGGGGTGCCAAGTAGGTTCAGATAACCAAAACACAGAATGAATTCTGGAAGACCATACGGATGTCAAATGCAACACCATTCCCTTTGTTTCCAAGGGACTATGTTCATATTGAGAGTTTGCTTTAATTTTCTCGCTTGTAAAATATGCTGGTAAGATGTGGGCCTGTTTGAAGTGTAGGGAGGGAGACAAGATTTCCAAACTCGTGGAGTGAAATGAGATGGGGCTTGTGAAAGCATAATACACAGAGCAGAGAAATGGCTCTGTAACATTTTCTAGCTGACCAAGTGTTTTAAATATCAAACTGGGAACATTACCGAAAGTTTCAACACATTTCAGTGTATTGTACACTACATGCCATTATTCGTCATTTCAGAACAGCTTGAAAAATTGCACAAAGTTCAGTGGATGACCCAGTCCCGTTAGAGTAATAATATAGCTGAAAAAATTCCTCCATGCCTCCATGTGAGAACCTTCTTACACTTTATAAATTTGACTTTGTTAATCCTTGCAGTTTCATTGCCTGGTTGACACGTTTTCCAGTCTTTGAGATGTCTCTCTTTTTTCCTTACGTAAGTGTGCAATAGCAAGGCCTCCATTTCAGAAAATGGATGCAGTCCTTGACTTTTACCCATTCTAATATGATCATTAAGTAACCCTGGAGGAAAAGGGAGCACTTTGAACAAGAGATGTGAAGCAGATGTAGCTTCAGAAGTAACATTCAAAAATGTGCATTGGATATGACGTCTTTTCACATTTCAGAAATTGCCAACACAGTGGATTGTTTAAAATATATGAAGTGAGATTTAGCAGCTGGGGAACACTTGTTTATCTACTTCGTAGTGTTAAATCCCAATAAATGTTTTGAACAATGAACTGGTATGTAATATTATTAAATAACTCTTTCTATGAAATGAAACTTGTTAGATCTCATGGCACAGCTGAGTTTTGTAATATCAAAGGATTATGGGCCACATGTTAATCTGGGATAACATATAATCACATAATTGTTATAGCTGTATTTCAGAAGTTGTTAACTTTAGTATGCAACTTTATTTTCTACATTATGGTAAGATATGCTTTTTGGACTTCCCTGGTGGCTCAGCGGTAAAGACTCTGCCCGCCAATGCAGGAGATGTGGGTTTGATCCCTGGGTCAGGAAGATCCCATGGGGAAGGAAATGGCAACCCTCTCCAGTATTCTTGCCTGGGAAATTCCAAGGACAGAAGATCCTGATGGGCTACAGTCCATGGGGGTCACAAAAGAGTTAGACATGATTTAGTAACTAAACAGCTGGAGGAGGGCATAGCAACCCACTCCAGTATTCTTGCCTGGAGAATCCCCATGGACAGAGTAGCCTGGTGGGCTACAGTCTGTAGGGTTGCAAAGAGTTGGACACAACTGAGTGACTAAGCACAGCACAGCACAGTAACTAAACAACAAGATATGTTTTATAGCCAAAAGTGGGGCCAATCAGAGTCTCAGATTTTAGAGTAGACCTACTTGTTTTGGTCAAATCATCCACTGAGGGAAATAATCAGAATGCCTAGTTTATGTTTTGTGATCAAAACTGCCTATTTGGTTGATTAGATGTCCATTTTCATCCTGTTGGGTTGACTTGTAAGATACCATTGTAGAATATTGTTCTGGATTTTAGTTCTACCAGAGACCACAGCAAGATTCTACTGATCTGACTCATCTCAATTCAGATGCAGGACCTCACATGGTGGTAAAAAGTGGTCTTGCTAGTCCACTCCCCCCTCCCCTGGCTCTTACACAGAGATTATAAAAGTCTCCTCCCCTGGAGCCTATTACATAATGTGGGCATTATTACCCTAAAAATTGGTTGAAGATAAAAAACCAAGACATCTACTAATGTCAACAGCAGGTATGAAATGAAGCTCATGTCACAAAATCTGGGGTGAGAAATACAACTTTCTCTTTCTTTTTTTAAAAAAACTTGACATTTTATATTGGAATATAGCAGTTAACAATGTTGTGATGGTCTGAGGTGGACAGCAAAGGTACTCAGCCATACGTATTCATGAGATACAAGTTCTTCATTTTTCTCATTCTGGATTTTGTCTAAGGAGATAGAAGGGGGCTGATTAAGTGTTCCAGGGGTGTAGGTGGGCATGTCCAGTACTGGACGCCATCTCTCCACATAGGTCCCTGCTGATTCCTTCCTCATTCAGGCTGGCTCCTGGTCACTGGCCACTGTCGACCTCTGCTCCTTTACTGATATTCCCATCTGCAAAGCCACGCCAGGTCCTGTAGCTCTTTGTTGCTTTCATACCTCACAGGAACCATTTTGTGGTTTGAGGAACAGAAAATCTGTGAAGCTAGAAATTCCATGCCTCCTTGCCTTTCCTTCTAAGCCCATTCCTGGGGAACGGGTCATATGTGTCTCCTCGTCTTGAGTCCCACAAACCAAAGATTGATTCCTTCCTAGGACTGGAGTTTGGGGGTTGGAGGAGGAGGGAGTAACGGTGTTTATCCTGAGCACTTTTGGTTTTTACCATTTTATCTGACTCTTCTGGCTTCCAGGAAGTCTTTCTCTATTCTTGGGGATATTGTACCCTTGTTTGTTGTTTAGGTGCCAAGCCACGTCTGACTTTTTGCGACTCCATGGACTGCAGCCCTCCAGGTTCCTCTGTCCATGGGATTTCCCAAGCAAGAGTAGTAGACTGGGTTGCCATTTCCTTCTCATGAAGTATTCTCCTTAATCTCTCAAGATTAACCATCTTCCTTCCTCAAATTATCTAAGCTTTTGAAGGGAAAGACAAATTGAGAATGAGAAAAGGAAATTCTGAGGAAAAGCATTGTTAGCTATTTCAAAACATTAAAATAGTACACATTTATGGATTGCTTGTAAGCCAGGCTCTGTGTTTACAAATAATATTTCATCCTATTTTCAGCACCTTGTAATGTAGGGTCTTAAGCTTTATATATATTCAGAAATCTAAGCTTAGAAAGGTTAGATAACTTGTGTAAAAACCAGTAAGCAGGAAAAATGAGATATGAACCAGACTTTTCTGACTCCAGAGCCACATATGTATCCCCTAAAACAGTGGAACCCTAGAGATTCTGATATGACTGGTCAGGATGAAGCTGAGACATCAGGACTTTTAAAAAGTTTCTCAAGTGCTTCTGTTCAGTCAGAATTGGGGACCTTGAACCTAAACGCTATGCTGCACAAATACAAGCACCGTTTCAGAGAAAGTATACCTTATTTGGGGCTTCCTAGGTGGTTGGAGATGGCACAGGCGACCCACTCCAGTACTCTTGCCTGGAAAATCCCATAGACAGAGGTAGGCTGGTAGGCTACCTGGTAGGCTGCAGTTTATGGGGTCGCTAAGAGTCAGACACGACTGAGTGACTTCACTTTCACTTTTCACTTTCATGCATTGGAGAAGGAAATGGCAACCCACTCCAGTGTTCTTGCCTGGAGAATCCCAGGGACGGGGGAGCCTGGTGGGCTGCCATCTATGGGGTTGCACAGAGTCGGACACGACTGAAGTGACTTAGCAGCAGCAGCAGCAGCAGCAGCAGGTGGCGCTAGTGGTAAAGAACCCGCCTGCCAGTGCAGGAGACGTAAGAGATGTGAGTTCGATCCCTGGGTCAGGAAGATCCCCTGGGGGAGGGCATGGCACCCCACTGCAGTATTTTTGCCTGGAGAATCCCATGGACAGAGGAGCCTGGGGGGGCTTGGTCCATAGAGTCACAAAGAGTCAGACACGACTGAAGTGACTTAGCACAGTACACCACAGCACACAGCTTTCTTGGAAGTGTCTAATAGAGATGGATCTTTGGTTTTTAATACTTCTTGTCTTTGAAAGGTGAAACTATAGCCAGAGGAATAATTTGCATCATCAAAATATTGAGCCAAAAAATATATCTTTTTGTGGCTAAAATGATTTCTGAAGGTTCATAGGTTAAGATGGACCCCTGGTCATCTTGGAATTCAATGGTAAAGAAAATTCTTTGAGGATAAATATTTAGATTAAATGATTAAGCTCTTCAAACAGAGAGAGAGAGGCCAAAGAACAGGCTCAATGAGGTTGCTTGGAAAATTTAGTTGGAAAAAAAACTTTCTTTAGAATATTTTCTGAGGGGGTAGGGGAGTGGGAGGGCTATTTTTATAACTTCCAATGAAACTCATAAATGATATTTTCCCAAAAAGACTAATTTCATAGGCCAGAGAAGTCAGTAAAGGCCTTAAATAAGTTGAACTTCTTTAGTTTTCACTTAAAGGCCATTCTCAATTGTAGTCCTTGCTAAAAGTTAAGCCGGGAAATGTCTCTGAGGAGAAATTCAAAATTTACTTCCAGCTTGGACTGGTCATGAATGGTGATTATCTGACTGTAATTCAAATCATATGGGCTACCCTTGTTTTCTGCCCTACTCAAGATTATTTTTCCCCTTTTAAATCGAGCAAAATAGTCCTTGGCTTCAGGCAGACCTGTTCACATAAAGACATGAAATGAGATGGTCTTCCAAGACCTCAGACTGCAAACTAAATTTGTAAATCTCCAGCAAAGATGAGGGCCAGTACAAACATATCCATCATGAGCTCGATAATCTTCAATGCAGCCTTCCCCAGTGATTCATGAATGAATACGTTTCAAAACTTGAAACTAAAATTGTCAGAAAAGTACAAATGTGGACAAAAGAGAGTCACATACTTTATTTACATTCTAGTAGCAGAGACTCACTTTCTGTGCAGATGGACCTACTTATGCTTTTGTCTCTGAACAGCTGAGTGAAGCGTGAACAACCGCCATGTCTCTAGGAATATTTCCCAGCATCTCAGTGTTGCATGTCATTGTGGACCATGTGTGTAGATTCCTGGTTTTTCTTGTGTGAAGTTTATTTATGTGTTTTTGCTATCTTTTTAGGCAGAACTTTAGACCAAGTGAGGCAGTATGGCCTGGTAGGGAGGGTTTGTCATCGAGTTACCACCCGGGGGTGGAGTTTCCACACTGTCACTTACTGGTAGTGAAACGTAAGAAAACCTGTATATGATTTGAGTCTTAATTTCCTCATCTGTAAAATGGAAAACAGCAATTTGTACCTCCCAGGGTCACTGTGAGGTTAAAATAAGTCTATAAGCACAGTTTACAGAGCATCAGAGAAACACCAGCTATTGCTATTGTCAGAGGTCAATAGGAGGATGCTGAAGACTGGAAAGGAAATAAAAATGTGCCTTGAAAAGAGAAGAGTGAGATAAATACCCCCAGCCTCCTCCTTGGTCCGCACAGGTGCACAGCCACCGCGAGACGCATCAGTTGCTCGACCTTCTGTGGTTTCCTGTTCATTGGCCTTAGAGAGTACTTTGTTTTCAGAATTATTTTCACTGATACGTACCCGATTCCTTTAAAGGGTCCTCAATGTTCTACAAGTTTTAAGACCCTGTTCTAAAAATATAGGATTCCCTCTGGCTTGTTTATAATGGATCAACTGGACTTGTAGAAGTTGCCTCTAGCCATATTCTGTATTCATTCCCCAGCAATTGGTCAGCCCAAGGCCTTCTGCAGCTCCCATCTCCCCGTCTGTCTCTATTCTGTCTCTGTGAGACACATTCATTCAGGTGTTTGTCCTCATGCCCTGGTTCATTATCCTCATATGTTTATTTGGTCGAATCAACAGAGCAATAACTAGAGCAGATCTTTTGGATAGTCCTTTATACTGCATTTTAAATAAGATATTGTAAAGTGCAGGGTTATTTTAAAAACTCACCTATGTGGCAACATTGTCTTCTGACGGTTTGCCCCAGTCGGCATGGGACAGATATTACTGAAGCAATGGGAACATCATGCAATTGCTGCCTTTCAGATATTTGGGTGCAAAATGCCCCTCCTGAGCTGTGGAAGGAAAAGAGAAGAAAACGAATAAAAATAACGACAACAACAAATTAAAGCATCATCAGGCACTATTCAGAAAGGTTAGAGCAGCCTGACTTGTAAATCTCTGAAACTCAAGGCTTTCCTTGCGTTAAACATTAAGTTCCTCGTCTCCTTTGGAATCATGATGGAGCCGGGAAGCAGAATAGTCAACAATAATTAGGTGGAAGAAATACCTCCATTATTTCTGGGGTACTTCCTGTGACTGTTTTAACAGTGTTAACAAGGTGTCAAGCCACAACAGAGCCTCAGGTGGTGTTTCTTGTGCAATTTTGAGGAAGGGAAGAAGCACATGGCTTAAAGCAAAAGGTTTTACAGAAAAGGGCTTCCTTGGGAGGCTTTTTACCTATTTCAGGTCACTAGGGCACCCTAGGAGACATTAGGTTTCTTCAGGGTGTTAAGCCACGTGCCTGGGTGTCTCCCACATTCTTTAACTTACCCCTAAAGGAATGCTTGCATGGAATCTCTAGGATTTTCCAAAATGAATCCCAAGGCCCTTTGGATAATCAGAGACCCGGCCACTCAGCATAACAAATTTATCCCTTAATTCCTCTGCTGTAGAGTCAGCAATGGCCACATACAACCTTGGGGCTGTGGGTGAGGGTTTTTGAAAAATCTAATTTAGCACAATGGACACATTCCAAAGAAAGAGCGAACTTGCCTGGGTCGTGTTTGTTTTTACAAAAGGAGCCCTGATTTTGTTAAGGATGACAACTGAGGCATCTGCAACTACAAGCAACATTTTTGTGCCTTGTTCCAACCAAAATTTTCCAACAGATTTTAATGTAATTTGCTCCCCTTGCAATGAGAAAAATCTGCTTCCAGGATGAGAAGTCAGGTTTCAGCAAAGAATAATAATCTCTTTGCGACTCACTTACAAGTAATTGAGAAGTGGGTTTTTGTACTGCAGATATTCAGTGTAATGCAGTGCTGTGTAGGGGATGCTGGGCTTGGGCAGGTGAGTGTGGCCCTCAGGCACCTCCTGGAAGAGCCTCCTTCCGCCGCCGCCGCATTTCTGCAGGCCAGTGTCAGCCAGGCTTCTGATGAGGCTCCTTGTGGCAGGTACATCACCCATCTGCAGGGAGGAAAAAGCTCTGCTCCTTTGAAATAAATGGATGGAACCGATCCTCTCCATTTCCACTTGGGCTTTTTAACATATCCTCAGGTAAACATTAATCTTTCTGATTGAAAATACTATCAATTGTGACCATGGAGGAAAAGTGGAGAAGGCATTCTACTAACTTGAATTTCAGAGCTTGAAATAACTCCAGATGATGCTTAAAGTGGAAGAAAGAGGAGCCCCGTTTTCTCTTGTCCTGTGTTAAAAGAGTGCTTCTGGCTGAGTTCTGCAAGTTATTACATTAATTACAGTTAATGCTGGGCACCAACCTAAGTGTTTACATGGCTTGTATTATTTTCTCCTTTTATGTTATCATCCAGATTGTGTCTCAGACAGGACCACATTTTTTATGCAGATAATAAACTGAGTCAGGAGTCAGATCCACTAAAAGCATTATGCTGAATCTGAGTGTTTGTTTACTAGTGAAGCCAGGTCTTAGCATCCCCAGATCATTGATGGGACTGTGGCCTGTCTGCCGTTCTCCAGATCATACAGTTCATCAAGAGGATTGTTAAGGGTGAAAACCTGGGAACCCATTCATCAGTAGGATACATGCTGAACAGAGTGACCTCTTGAAGCTTTCCCTTTCTATTTCGCCTTTTGCTTGAACCAGGATTTTCATGGCTTTCTCTGACATAGATGGATTGCTCAAATTCAGCCAGATCAGCCCGGTAGAACAGGGGCAGGTTGTATTCAACAAGGTTGGGTTGGTTAATATGGCCTTTTCCAGTAGAAAAGTAACAACCTGGAAAATATGCTCCTTTGTGCCGTATTTTCTTTCCCCCATTTCCAACATTTGAATCATTTATTAAAGAAAGGAGCTGTTTTTTCCCCTTGCCTTCCTAGGACAGTATGTTCTTAAAAAATACAAAATGGTGTAAAAGCTAAGATTTGAGGCCCAAGCCAAGCTACCTACAGGATATCCTAGATAGAAGCCCGAGGTTCTCTTCCACCAGGTGTCAGATGTCACCGTTGTCTTACATAGGCATTAAGTGTATGTGAAAAAATTTCCCCACTTCAACAAACAGAAGTGCACAGTAAATTCGATTAACGACTGATATGAAATTTGCTGAGTACTTAATTGTGTAAACATACATGTAATACAAATTCAGAATGTGCAGAGGGCACCCAGTGCAAAGGCTCTCTGCCTTGCCCTCCAGAAGTCCACTCAATTCCTTAGATTTAAGACACACCAATGTGGTCAATACTCTTCCCCACATTCATCATTTCCTCCCTCTCCCCCCTCCCTCCTTCCTTCGTTCCTTCTTTTCTTCCTTCCTCTCTTCCTATTTTCCTGTGTTTAAATTTAAATGTTATTAATTCAATCTTCTTTTCAGTTATCCGGGATTAATTGGGATTCGAGTCATCATTGATTCCCCTGTCTAGATTTGCTATCGAGGTGATGAAATTGTCTGATGAACTCCAGCAGAATACCTCAAAGCATTTCATGTGCATGAACATTTCTTAATGTTCCAGGTGGTGCTAGCGGTAATGTTCCAGGCTTCCCAGGTGATGTTAGAGGGAAAGAAAACCCGGCTGCCCATGCAGGAGACGTAAGAGACTCGAATTCAATCCTTGGGTCAGAAAAGATCCCTTGGAGAAGGGAATGGCTACTCACTCAGGTATTCTTGCCTGGAGAATCCCAGGGACAGAAGAGACTGATGGGCTACAGTCCATGGGTCACAAAGAGTCGGACATGACTGAGCGACTAACACTTAACATGGTGTTTACCAAGTCAAACAGCTGTTGATTAGTTTTTAGAAAATGATTGACAGCCAAAAATCTCAACTGGAAGCTAGATAGGATAAATAGGAAAGCAGATAAAGAGCACTAGCCAAGACAACCCTGACAAAGAAGAGCAACTGGGGGGGGGTGAGCTTCCACCAGACATCAAAGCATACTAGGAAACCTCTATGATCAAAAGAGCTTGATATCAGGGCTTCCCTGGTGGTCTAGTGGTTAAGAATCCATCTTCCAATGCAGGGGACACAGGTTGGATCCCTGGTTGGGGAACTAAGATTCCCTATGCCACTTGGCAGCTAAGCCCACACACAACTACTGAGCATGTGCCCTAGAGCCCGCCCTTCACAACTAGACAGCTGCACAGCTCAGTGAAGACTCAGCCCAGCATCTCTGCCCAGAAAGCTTGGCATTGTCACATGAGTAAGCAGAGTTATGGAGTAGAGCAGAGAATCCGTAAAGAGCTCCATTTGAATATAGACACTTAGTTTACGAAAGAAGGCATTCCAAATTGGTGGAGGAATGGACTTTCTACAAGTGGTGTTGGGAGAAGCACATAGCCATTGGCAAAAACCAAAACTGTATCCATTCCTCATACCATATATCAAATTAAACTACAAGTAAGTAGGAGGTTGAAATATAAAACCTGAACCTGTAAAAATATTTTTTTAAATATTGGCAAATTATTCCCTAACCTTGGAGAAAGTGAAACTTTCTGAACTATGACTTAAATCCAAGTACAATAAGGGGAAAAAAATTGATAAACTTGGTTGAACTGAAATTAAAAAAAAAATGTTGTATGGAAAAAAAATCAGAGAACAGAAAAAAAATTTTTTTAATGCTGTGAATTAGGTAAAAACACAAATGACAAACCAAGGAAAATATTTGCAACTTATATAAAAAGCAAATACCCCTAAGGCACAAATAAAAGCTTCTAAAGATAGAGGAGAAAAACTCCAACAAGTCTATAGAAAAAATGGGCTGGAAATACAAATGGACAATTGACAGAGAAAGAAATGCAAATCTCAAAAGTATGAGAAGATGCTCAACTTCATTCCAAATTTTGCTAGTCATTCAGTCGTGTCTGACTCTTTGTGACTCCATGGACTGTAGCCCATCAAGCTCCTCTGTCCATGGAATTCTCCAGGAAAGACTACGGGAGTGGGTAGCCATTCACTTCTCCAGGGGATCTTCCCAACCCAGGAATCAAACCCAGTCTCCTGCATTACAGCGACTTCTTTACCACCTGAGCCAATTGTTCATAATAAATAAATGTAAAATAAAAAGACTACACTGAGATACAATTTTTCATTTACTAGATGCCAAAATCTGAAGGGTTGATCACAGAGTCTATTGGCAAAGCTGTGGGAAGCAGGCAGTCTTCTGCTTCCTGGTGAGAATGTGAAATGGTTCAGTCCCAATGGAGGGGACATCACCCCTATCTAGCAAAATTGTACGTGCCTTTACCCTCTGACCCAGCAATTCCACTTCTAGGAATCTCCATAATACCCTGGCCAAAATATGAAAAGACCAATGCACAGTTACATACTATAGCGCTGTTTACAAGAGCAAAGGACTGGAAACAACCCAAATGGCCATCAGTAGGAAGCTCATTGAATAAACCATGAGACATCCACATAACTGAGTATTACAAATCTATAGGATGCAATGGGGATCATCCCTGGATATAGCTGTAGAGTGGTTTTCAGGATTTGTTAAGTGAGCAAAGATGGGTGGAGAAAAGAATAATATGCTGTCGTTTATCATTTATGCTATTTGCTTATGTTGAGAACCATGAAAGAATAAACCATGCATTGAAATAAATGACTATTTTCGGGGGAGGGAGGAACTAGTGTGATGCGAAAGCTAGCCTTTTAAAATCTATTTCGTTTTGTAGATTTGACTTTGGAACCATGAAAATGATTTATGTAATTATAAAACTGACTTATAACACAAAATTTAAAAAGCAATCTTTAAGAGTTGAAAATAAAAGGAAACAAATAAACCCAACTGTGTATTGAGTTGGCAGCATAACCAAGGAGAGAAGGACTCCTCCAAGTGACTTTTAAATGTGGTAACTTGACTGTGTGTTCCTGGTGAGTATATACTCACATTGTTGACCAGAGACGTAATAACAGCACAGACATTAGTTCCTGCAGGCCTGGCGCCCATTGATAATGTGTTAAGGGCCAAAAGGACTGCAAAAAGAAGTCTTGTGCTGTTTCCAATAATCGTATTGTTGGTCCTAGTTCTTGCATTATTATTCTGATACTGCTTTAAGTAGGGTATAGGATAAAGCAAATAAAGAATGATGTTGGCATCATTGAGAAATGGGATTTTTGGCATGAGTATAAATACAGTTGTAAGATCAAGACATTTAAGTAAAATTGTATTAGTTCTGGTTTTGAACTAGGAATATGAACTCATATTTTTATCAAGCTCTGTCCACTCAAGACACCGGGGACCAATGCCTAAACCAATACTAATGATTATATCTAGCACCGAAATTGTGGTTCTGTTAAAAGGTTCTTGGCAAGATGGTGGATACCATGTTTGGGAGGAAATAAACAAGGTGAGCCTGGGGCAACTCGTCATAAGTGAAAGCAAGGAAGCAATTAAACACTAGAAGGGACTTGTCAAAAGGACTCAGGAGCCAACTTGCAAAAGCTTCCACAAGGCAAATATTTTAACATCAATAAAGATAACTAAGATGAATAGAAATGCATCAAGTATGTTTAAATCCAGGAGTTCCAAATGGTACTGAAAAAAATCACTGGTCACTTTGGGAGAATACTAAGAAATAACTCATTGTTTTGAAAATTGGAGAATAAAGGAAAGAATAATGCATTTATCCTGTTGTTTCTATGTGAACTGTACCTCAGAGAACAAAAGAGTTGATGAGAGGAAGTTTCTTTGTATACAAGAATTACAGCTAATGAAGAGGAATGAGAGGAGCGGTATAGCCAGGGAAAAGAAGCCTCAGCTTTTTGATGCCCCTGCCTGGGGTCAGAGGCTGGAGCAAAGAGAACTGTTGTGCAAACCCCAGTGAATTAATGGATCTAGGAAATGATCCTCAATGGCTGCAAACATTGCAAAATAGAGAAAACGCAGCTGATGGAAAAACACAATATTGCTTGTGAAGTGGTTTTGTGGACAATGCAAACCTGAATCTGAGTAAGACTCTAGATCCGACTACCAACTGCAGGAAGGACAGGGATCAGAAGAGCAGACAAACTCCACGGGGAGGCAACTGATGAGGGGAAATACGGCACAATGACCCAGTTTCTTTAACAAAAATTTCAAGGAGATTAAAAAACAGGGATGAGGAAAAGCCTATACATTATAAAAAAAACTTTAGAGACTAAAAATCAATCACATAGGATAGACCTAGTTTGCATATTTCTTCCAACAAATAATTTTAAAATGTTTAAGAAAATCTAGGAAATGTGAAAGCTGGGATATTGACTAGATAACTTGGTAATAATGCAGAGTATTATTCACTCTTTTTAAAGGTGATAACATTATTTAGAGGTGGTACTTTACAGAACATTCTCTTAGATGTACCTATTGAGATATTTATAAATGAACTGTGATATTAGAGATTTAAATAAAAATAAATTATAGTTTGAGGGGGGAGATATATGAGGTATAGATAAAATGAGACTGGCCACGAACTGATTATTTTTGAATCTGGTGATGGTACTTCCAGGCTATTTCATTCAACTAGCCGCTCTACTTTTGTAGACATTGAAGTGTCCATAATAAAAATTTGAATAAAAAGTAGAGAATAAGGAAAATATAGAGCAGCCTTTCTTTCATTTCAGAATAGCTTTATCAAGTTATAATTCATAGTCCACACACACAAAAAAATGAATCTGGACTTTCAAGTTCCCTATGAACAGCTCATTTGAACCTTTAAAAAATATTCAGTGATCTTTATTTCAGTTCACCTCAAGTTTATTACCATCATAATGATTTTTTAAAAAAAAGCCAAATTAAATCCAAGTTATCTGGGGATTGATTATAAAAGGGTGATTTCAGCCTATTCTTAAAATTTTCTTTTTACAAATGACTTGGAACTATCAGTGCTAAAAAGAGGCAGCTAACCAACCACCACACAAAGACTGATCTCGGATAATGAAAACTCTTCCCTCGTCCCTTCTGTCTTGTCCCATCTGTTTCAGTTTTTGAGGGCGAGCAAGTAATATGTTTTCAATTTACAAATTGCCCTTGATAAGACTGTGATAATTGTCAGTATCAGAGTTTTGAGGGATGCATAGCATAATAATGGATTTATTATTAAATGTTCCTTGGGTTGAACTCATTTGAAAATTAAGGCTTACACATAGATCCTATTACCCTCTAAATAGAAGTGCATTATTTGTGGTAAACAGCTTAAGCTTTTGTAAGTTGTTTTTTTTTTTTTACTTATTTTTGGATGCGCTGGTTCCTTGTCGCTTCAGGCAGGCATTCTCTAGTTGCCGTGCACGGCTTATCTCATTGCAGTGTCTTCTCGTGGCAGAGCTCCAACGTGCGTAGGCTTCAGTAGTTGCTGCACGTGACACCCTCGCAGAGCAGAATGTCCCCTGTTTTGGCAGGTGGATTCTTAACCACTGGACCACCAGAGAAGTCCTTGGTTGTTTAAAAGTTTGATGGCTAGGATCTTGCCTGGCTTTGTTCAGTCGCTAAGTCATATCTCTTGGCAACCCCATGGACTGTAGCCCACCAGGTTCCTCCGTCCTCCACTATCTCCTGGAGTTTGCTTAAACTCATGTCCATTGAGTGGTTGATACTATCTAACCATCTCATCCTCTGCCACCCGCTTCTCCTTTTGCCTTCAATCTTTCCCAGTATCAGGGTCTTTTCCAAGAAGTCAGCTTTTTGCATCAAGTGACCAAAGTAATTGGAGCTTCAGCTTCAGCTACAGGCCTTCCAATGACTATTCAGAGTTGATTTCCTTTGGGATTAACTGGTTTGATCTTGTTGCTCTCCAAGGGACTCCCAGGAGTCTTCTAGAGCACCACAGTTCGAAAGCATCAGTTCTTCTGTGCTCAGCCTCCTTTATGGTCCAATTCTCACATCCATACCTGACTACTGGAAAAACCATAGTTTTGAGCATATGAACTTTTGTTGGCAAAGTGATGTCTCTGCCTTTGAATACACTGTCTAGGTGTGTCATAGCTTTCCTTCCAAGGAGCAAGCATCTTTTAATTTCATGACTGCAATCACGTTTACACGTGGCTTTATCCATTCTTTGGATTTTTGGATCACTGTCCTTGCCTATACTAGACCTGCCTGGGTGTGCAACGTTTCTTCCAAGGAGTGCACCAATTATATCTGTTGTAATGAAAAAAAGTTCTTTCAAATGTTTATGAAGATAATTTCTGTCAATTCTACTTCTCCGGCAATAGTGAAATGAGTAGCTGGCAGATGATCAAGGCATGTAATTTGTTTTTCTGAGTCTCTTGGTTGTTGGCTTTCTTTGAGCAGTGATAGATTGCTTTAAGAAAATTCATTGTAGGAGTTAAAAGACCTGATGAATTTATATTGAACTAATTTAATTACAAAATACTTATTTACCTAATAAAAAGGATGCCTGAAGGAGATTCCCATCAATAGCCGATTCCCATCATGTTCACAGTTTAGTTTTTTTGCTACAATTTGGTTTACATCAAATTTCCAGATCCAAGTGTATGGTGTGTACTAGCAACATGGATGTGAACAATACATTTTTGTCTCCATTAGTTAATCCTTACATTGTGCATTCACAAGGCAAGGTCTTGGTGCATAGCCTGAATCAGTGGTCTCCCCGTTTGGTGTCCAGGAATGCACGTGCTGGTCCCCGGGTAAAGGAAGTATTGGAACTTACATTTGCATTTGTTTTTATGAGGAAAAACTGAATCATACTGATACTTGATAGGACTGATGAAGTGCACGTAGATAATTTTAAAATAAATATACATGTATCAGGGCTGTGTGTTCACAAAGGTTGTTTTGGCTGGCTTGCATTCTGACTGATGAGCACCTAGGGTGTCATTATATATTTTGAACTTCAGACTAGGTTGTGAGCTGCTGCTGCTAAGTCACTTCAGTCGTGTCCGACTCTGTGCAACCCCATAGATGGAAGCCCACCAGGCTAGCTTCAGCCTTTAGATTATGTGTAATGAAAGCCATTGATGACTTTTAAGCAGAGGGAGGACATGATCAGAGATGCATTTTATTTAGTTATTGATTTGTTTTCAGTGACGTGGCATATGGGATCTTTGTTCCCCAACCAGGGATCAAACTCAAACCCCCTGCATTGGAAGAATGGAGTCTTAACCACGGAACCACCAGGGAAGTCCCAAGAGGTGCATTTTAGAAATGTGGCTTGTGCAGAATGAATTGGAGAGGGGCAGAAACAGAGCAAGGAGACTAGTTAGGAGACGAGTGCAGTACCCTAGGGGCTCCACAGTTGTGAGATGAAAACTTAACCAGGGGTTGGTGCAGCCCATGTGGACAGACCTGGTGCTTTTGATAGCATTTTTGATGCTTTTTTTTTTTTTTTAATATTCGGTTACATGTGCCCTGTGACTTTATGGGACATATTTGGTTATTCAGTACCGTGATGGGATGTGTGTTGTGGTTAATAAAGATGTGCCCTAAATACATGGTTTATTTTTTCAGAATTTGAATAGAGAAAAATCAGTTTAATAGCAAAAGCTGATTTGTCTGCTTGTCTGCTGAGAATAGAGGCTCGTGGAGCCCTTGAGTCAGGACTGCTCTCAGACAGTTGTTGACTTGCGTTATTATCAGTCTTTCTCACTTGGACATAAAGGCAGACACTGTCGATCGCTTTCCAGCCCGGAACCAACTCTGACATGTAGGAGGAGCTCAATAAATCTTTTAAACGTGCTCAACTTGGGACTTGCCCGTGAACATCAATTATGCTTGTTCTGAAGCCTTCCTGGGCTGCGTTTGTATTGTGGGAGAGATCCCCTGGAAGGGTGGCAGGGCTTAGTGTTCATGCCCCGGGCACTGTACAGTTTGGAAGAGCTCTCATTTGCAAAACAACCGTTATTTATTTATTTTTTTCCGAGCGTTTTCCTGGCTATGGAAGATGAGCCGAGGAGGAAATGAGATGTAGGTGTGTGGTACCCAAATGGCCACTGGCCTGACCGCAAGCAAGTAGTGTTGGGGCCCCTGAGCAGGTCTAGGAAGGGCGATGGGGGTGGGGGTGGGGCTCTTAATGAGGACAGAGGTGCTTATGTTTTTGAGCATCATCCATTATGCATCCATTATCACTTCTTTTGGGGTTTTATTTTATTTTATTTTTTTCTGAAGGAACAATTGAAAAAGTATATAATCTAGTTTCCTTCCTCCCTCCTTCTGTGCCCCTGTTTCGTTTGGTAGACTATTTCATATATTTATGTGGATTACAGGTTAGCAATTAAAAAATAGCAATGGCTAAGATGTATTGAGCTTTTACTATGAGCTAGGTATTGTCCTAAACACTAAAACGGCTCAGCTACTTGCAGCTGACAATGCCCCTCTGTGTGGTGCTACAGTGAACCCCATTTTGCAAATGAGAGAACAGAGACTTCTTAAAATTTTCTTTATTTTTAAAAAATTTCTTGGCTGCACTGTGCAGCATGTGGGATCTTAGTTCCCCGACCAGGGATCGAACCCACGTCCCCTGCACCGAAAGCATGGAGTCTTAACTGCTGAACCACTGGAGAGGTCTCAAGAGAACGGAGACTTTTTAAGGAGGCCACAGTAGATGTGCACACTTTCGCCCTGTCAGAGTTCATAAATGGTGGGCCTGAGAACTAAACCCCAGTGGGCTGACTCCAAAGCCCCCGGATGTAACTACCACACTATCCCACCTCCTCCTGTAGTGTGATTTAACTCTTGCTTTCCTGGAGTCATTACATTGCAACACCCAGAAGAGCATTTCTAATACAGTAGGCTCACTCCTCCGGGGACCTGGGGCTTAATCTGGATGCGGAATTCTTGGAGTGGAAGGGTGGTGCTGTGTTCATCTTCATATCCTTATGCCTCTCCTAGGACGGCTACTCAATAAATAAATATCCACTGCCTATAACTCAGATGACCTCATTTCCCTTGTGGCTCAATTGTCAGGCTGTACAGGGTAGTGCCAGAAAGGATTTGACATTTATTTTGACTTTTTGGAAATGTGAGAGCTCAGATGAGCACGGCAGTGTGCCTACATGGTTCAGGAAGGCTGCTTCAGGAGCCTGTTGTATCTTTGGGTGCATCCTGGTGAAACCTGATCATGGCAGAGTGACTCAAGATGGACTTGCCAATGCCGTAAAATTCCACTCTGAGGTGAAAAGCCGGAGAACAAAGTTCCAGGGAAACAATGAGGATTTTAACTGGTTTCACGGCAAGTGGAATTGCCTGGTTTTTCCTGCTTGTTCCGCTGTCACCATGGCACCGCTCTGCTCTGAACTGGGCACAAAGGCTGGTGGATGCGGGTGGTGGGGCTTGGAGGCATTGCTGAGTCTTGGCTCGCTGATGACCACTGTGGTGGCTGCATGGTGCAGATAGGAGGAATGGGGCTATCCATCGTCCTTCCACCCTTTTACGTAGGCCACACCTGCTTTTTAGTCTAGAGGGCTTTCAGCTGGGATCCCACAAGCAGCCCCTGGGGTGGTATATCTGTCTTTTAGTGTTTCGTTCCTTAACCAGTTGGCAGCTATTCATACAGAGCTGTTGAATGGGTTAAGAAATACAGTGAGGAGTGACTTGTAACATCGAGATCCTCCCAGGCCTCACCCCAACATGGCGTCAGTGTGGTCCACTAGGACCTGACCTCGGGACATCCATGCAGCAGCAAGCATTGGGCAAGAGTAATCAGTTACAGCTCAAGATATCTCAAGGGACAGAAATCCTAACTTGATGACAAGGGGTGACAAGCAATTGGACCCAAAGCACACTTTACATTGCATTATCGGGGGAGAGGTTACATTTTGGTTTTAAAAATACCCAAAACTTTATCTTTTTTTGGAACTGCTGTAGTATAGGATGGAGAACAGTTGCTGGAGGAAGAATTAAGGGCTATGTTTTGAAGAATCAAAGCAATGGTTTGTATTTTTACCTTGTGCTTAGTAGGCACTCAATACATATTTGATGAGGATTACATAAGGAAAAACCTTGGGCTAAGTACTTAACCTCTCTGGATCTCATTTTCTGTATCCATAAAAGAGTAAATCTGGATCACATGATTTGATGGTCTTTCTAAGTTTTGACGATCTGTAGCTATATTTTTTTCCTTTTTTTCCTTCCACGCTGAAGGAGGAGAGATTTAATTAAGCAGAGTTCAATTAAGTCAGCATATCTTAGATGAGATCAGACTTTAAGGCATCCTTTTAATCAGACAGTTTATAAATGGTGAGTTGACAGGTGCCTGGGGAGTGTCAGAGACACCAACAAGAAATTCAGAGGTCAGTGTGGTCAGAGGTCGGCTGTAGTAATTTAGTCCAATAGGGATGGTGGCGCTAGTGGTAAAGAATCTGCTGCCAGAGCAGGAGACACAGGAGACTCTGGTTCAATCCCTGGGTTAGGAAGATCCTCTGGAGGAGGGCATAGTAACCCACTCCAGTATTCTTGCCTGGCAAATCCCATGGACAGAGGAGGCTGATGGGCTACGTTCCATAAGGTCACAAAGAGTCAAACATGACTGAAGCAACTTAGTACACACATGGATGGTAGAATTTCATAGTTGGGAATGTGGATCAGACTACTCAGACTGAGTCTGGATCCTGGTTTTTCCATCTACCAGCATGTCTTTATGGGGCTTCTCAGGTGGCATTAGTGGTAAAGAACCTGGTTGCCAATGCAGGAAACATAAGAGACCTTGGGTTCGATCCCTGGGTCAGGAACATCCCCTGGAGGAGGGCATAGCAACCCACTCCATTATTCTTGCCTGGAGAATCCCATGGACAGAGGATCCTGTTAGGTTACAGTCCATAGGGTTGCACAGAGTCAGACACGACTGAAGTGACTTAGCATGCAGTGTGTCTTTGAGCAAATGTCTCCTCTTAAACTTCTGTTTATGTGACCCCATGATAATGATACACCTTTCCTCACACCATCGGTGGAAGGGTTGAATAGACATGTCACTAAAGCACTTGGCACAATGCCTAGTAAGGAGGCCAAGCACACATTTGAGAGACAGAAAAAGGACATGTTCTCCGTGTACCTAATATTGTCTGGGAGACTTAACTAAACAGTTTGAGCAATGGCATTCTCCAGAATTCTCTATCTACTCTAGAATGGGGGAGAATGCCTCAAAATATCTTCTGTGAAGAAGATGCCTTAACAACGTGATATTCCTTTTTCTGACTCAATCGTCACCCAATTCAAATGTGGTTTCCCTTCATTTCAGGGAAGGAATGTATTGACCTACCAATGGGATCATTCCAGTCTGTTAACAGTTTATTGTTTCTCATTAAAAATCCATACATTGGCATTCTGGTTATATACTAGTCTTTTATGAGTTTAGTTACTGAGAGTTCATTACCCAGGGTTTTCCCAGCTCCAGGAACTAACCAAATCTACTGAAACGAAGTTCCTGGAGCAACAAAGGGGAAGGTCACATCCTGGACTGAGGTCCAGACCCCTGTGGGACGGCCTAAGGGACATTTGAATCCCCTGGGTTATACTGAGATTACACATTTTCGACCCTCCGCCGGACTTTCCTATTAAGTAAAGGATCTCCATTGGGACCACTTGAGTTACAAAGGCCACAGATACAGCCTAGGTGCTGGATCTGTTACTAGTCCCTGCTGATTCAGAGCATCCAAATGCAAAACTTAAGAATGTCCAGTAAGTGAAGCTGGAACTCTTCTACCTTGGACAATAGTTATTATCACCTTGTGTTGATTGGCACTAAGCCAAGAGAACTGCATTTTTACGATGATTATGAAATGAACACAGAAAGCACGTGAGATGTTGGAAGCAACAGCTTGAAGCCATCGCTTATCTCCCTCCTCTCACTTAATCCTTACAAGCATCCTGCCATGGGGATTTTAAATGAAGATATCCTCGTTTGATAAGGAGGGACCTGACGTTCAAAGAGGTGAGAAACACCCGTAAACTCTTGGCTATTACAGGGCAGAGCTGGGGCTCAAACCCAGGTCTTTGAGGTCAAGCTTGGATCTTTTTATCTTTGCACTAGATTTGGGGTTGTCACGTGTATGGATATGTATCAGAATTTGCTGAGGAAATGTTTGTGATTTTTATGAAAATGTCAGAGGCAAAATTCAGATCATCTTTACATCTTTCAAGCAGAAAAGGCAGTCGTTGGCTGTTTAGGAGAAGGGACAAGCTGTGTTACAGCAGATCCTCAGCCAGGATGAATTTCTTGTGCCCAGTATTCCAAGATGCATGAAGGTATAGCATGGCAATGGATTGTAAACCAGTCTTCTTGCTTTATTTGCTTCCTAATATGAAATTCCCTGAAAAGGCTATATAAAGAAAGAAGGGTAACACAAGCTTATACATTGATTTTGATTACTTTTTGTTGGTTTGCATGAAACAGTAGCAAAGTGCTGCCAGTGCTTCACTGATACAGCTTCCAGAATGAGCAGGTGCCAATCCTGTTCATTGACAAGTCTCTAATTTCACCCACAAGAATCCAGCAAGCACCCTCTCTACAATAGCAGTTTTGTGCTTCACACATTGTCATGGGTGAGCTGTTCTGGGCTTATAAAAAAATTTTACTTCCCACTTTCCATCCTATCAGCAATGAAAATATGAATAAATGCCAAATAATGTGCTACCTCTGTCAAGACAGATACCACATCTGTGACCAGGTACCTGGGAGAAGGCACTAGTTCAAGACTGGATCATTCAAGCGCCACGTTGATCACTCCAATCCCACAGAGTATGTGATGGAGGGTGGGAGGGGAGTGCCTCACACTCACTGGGAAAAGCCCGATAAAGAACTTTCCATGGTTTTACCAAGGCTGATGCCTGATGCAGGCTTTGGGTCTAAAAATTGTGCAATAGAGTTGGCCACCTGATGCAAAGAGCCAGCTCATTGGGAAAGACCCTGATGCTGGGAAAGCTTAAGGGCAAGAGGAGAAGGGGCGGCAAAGGATGAGATGGTTGGATGGCATCACTGACTCAGTGGACATGAGTCTGAGCAAACTCCAAAGATGGTAAAGGACAGGGAATCTGGTGTGCTTCAGTTCGTGGGGCTGCAAAGAGTCAGACACAACCTAGTAGCTGAACAACAACAAGGTGTGATCGAGGAAGAGTTGGCTCCTCAAATCCTCATGTTGATGTCTGGAGCCCGTACTTGCCAGAATGGAATAAAACAAAAGGAGCGTCCAGTATACATGTCAGCATGATGCATCCTAGGAAAATCTTGTTAGGGAGTCAGATATTCCAGAGGTGCTGATGAGCAATGCATTTGGTCAGTGTTTTGGAAACCAGAGCCAGTTTCATCTGAACTATTGTTTCTTCCTCAAAAAAAAAAAAAAAAAAAAAAACCTGGGAAATGTTCTGCCTCCCTGTTTGATGCCAGTGAGCTATTTTCACCCATGCTATGTGTAGATGCCATGTATAACTTGTGTGCTGGGAGGATCCTTGAATGTCCCTTCATTATAGTGCAGACAGACTATCATTATAGATTTTTAAGACCTGCAGAGAAGGCCTCCAGCTTTGTGGGCCCAGAGCTTAAACATCTTCCCTGACAAGTGATTTCTTTTTTAGGCTTCACCTCTTTATTGAATGAATCAAGATTTACTGAGTAGTCACTACATGCAGCAACAAAAATAATAGCAGCAATAATTATGATAGTACAATGATGTCCTGATCCTCAGTGCTTTCTTCATTTCAGGCAGATGGCTAAGTGCTAGACATGTATTATTTTATTTAATCCGCATAGCACACTACCCTAATCTCCATCCCACTGAAAAAGGAAGTGATGGCAGAGCACATTGGACATATGGGTGTCATACAACCTACTTGGACAGAGGTGTCACTTTTAAGCAAACTCTGCTGCTGCTGCTGCGTCTCTTCAGTCATGTCCAACGCTTTGTGACCCCATAGACGGCAGCCCACCAGGCTCCCCTGTCCCTGGGATTCTCCAGGCAAGAACACTGGAGTGGGGTGCCATTGCCTTCTCCTATTGTTCCACAAATCTTTGTTGAGCACCTAATATGTGCCACTGGAGACGTGGGGACCCTCTGGAGACAGTGGGGGCTCTGATCTCAAGGATTGTCCTGAAGGATTATGACATGTGCGTAAGCCACTCTAGTATTAAATGGCTCCAAACCCCAAGTCATCTTGCATAGAAACTACATATCAAAAAGTATCTGTCAAAAACTCTGTGGAATCCAGACGCCTGATTGTTTTGTAATGGGGACTCAGCAATTTCTACCGCCCGCCCTTCCTGCCTCTGCCTGTCACCTTTCTGTCCAGCCTCCTTGAGTTCCTAGACACGGTCTCTGTACAGACCTGTTTGCCATGAAGCAAGCTTTCTGTAAGATGCAGTTTCCCTTGGCACAGTCTGCTCTCCCCTGTCTAGAGAGTTCTTTTTTGTTTGCTTGTTTTAATAGCTTTGTTGAGGTATAATTTGTGTACCTACAGAAACTGTGTAATTCAGTGGTTTTTATTATATTCACAGATAGGTGCAACTATCATTAGAATTAATTTCAATACTTTTCAACTTTGAAAAGAAATCCTATATTCATTATTTGTCACTCCTCATTTCCCCCAAGACCGCAGCCCCTGGAAACCACCATGCACTTTTTGTTTCTGTAGATTAGCTTATTCAAGAGATTTAGCGTAAATGGAATAACATACTATGTGATCTTTTCTGAATGGCTTCTCTCACTTAGCGTCAGGTTTTTAAGGTTCATTTTTGCTGTAGCATGTATCAGGACTTCTCTTTTCAGACTGTTTTCTGAAAGTGGTGGTGGTGGTGTGTGACTAAGGCGTGTCTGACTCTTTTGTGACCCCATGGGCGGTAGCCCACCGGGCTCCAATGTCTGGGATTTCCCAGGCAAGAATACTGGAGTGGGTTGCCATTTCTTTTTCCAGGGGATCTTCCTAACACAGGGATCAAACCCGAGTCTACTGCATTGGCAGGCGGATTCTTTACCACTGAGCTACCTGGGAAGCCCTTTCCAGAAGTAGCTGTATCATTTTACATTCTCACCAGCAATGTATGAGATTTCTGATTTTTTCATATCCTCACAAACACTTGCTATGTGTCTTTTAGATTATAGCCATTCTCTGGGTGAAGTGGTATTTCATTGTGGGTTTGATTTTCATTCATCTGATGACTAATGATGTTGAGCATCTTTTCATGTGCTTTTTGTCCATTTGTATATCTTCTTTGGAGAAATACCTATTCAGATTTTTGGCCCATTTGTAATTTTTCTTGTCTTTCTGTTGTTGAGTTGTAAGAGTTCTTTGTATGTCCTATTAATGTATACAAGTCTTATATTAGATATGTATATGATTTGAAGGCAGTTTCTCCCATTCTGTGGGTTGTCTTTTTACTTTTTGGATAGTGTCTTTTGGAACACAAAAGGTTTTAATTTCAATGAAATCTAATTTATCTGTTTCTTATTTTGTTACATGTGCTTTTGATGACATAAAGAAACCAGGAGTTCCCTGGTGGCCCAATGTTAAAGAACTGCCTTGCAATGCAGAGGATGCAGGTTCAATCCTTGGTCAGGGAACTAACATCCCACTTTCCACAAAGCGACTAAGCCTGTGTGCCCCAACTACTGAGCCCACGCACCACAACTAGCGAGTCCACACACCACATCCAAAGATCCCACGTGATGCAACAAAGAATCCTGTGCGCTGCATCTAGGACCTGCTGCAGCCAAATAAAATTAATTGATTAATTAACAATATCCTATTTATATTAAAAAAGAATCCATTGCCAAATCTGAGACCATGGCTTACTCCTGCTTTGAAAGTTTTATGGTTTGAGTTCTTACATTTAGGTCTTTTATTCATTTTGAGTTTTTCTTTTTTTTTTAATGTGATGTAAAGTAAGAATACAACTTCATTCTCTTCTTATAACTATCCAGTTTTCCCAGTACCATTTGTTGGAAGATTCCTCTTTCTCCACTGAATGGTCCTGGTGCTCTTGCAGACATCAGTTAACCATAGATACATAGGGTTATTTATGGCCTCTCGGTTCCATTCTTACATCTGTCATTGCGCCGGTACCACGCTGGTGCTTTGGGTCACACTGTTACCAGTATCACGCTGCTGCCAATCTATCATATGCCAATAACACACTGCTACTCTTGTTTTGTAGTAAGTTTTGAAGACACAAGTGTGATTCCTTCAACTTTGTTCTTTTTTGAGATTGTTTTGACACTGTTCTGGGTCCTTTGGAATTCTGTATGAATTTTAGGATTAGTCAATTTCTAAAAAGAATCCAGTTGGGTTTCTGATAGGAATTACTCTGAATATGTAGATCACTTTAAGAAGTATTGTTATTTTAACAATATTAATTCTTTTGCTCCATGACCAAGGGATGTTTCCCCATTTATTTAGATCTTATTTGAATTTTTCAACAATGCTTTATCATTTTTAGAGTAAAAGTTTTATACTTCTTCTGGTAGATATATTTGCAAGTATTTTATTCTTTTAGATGCTCTTGTAAGTGGAATTGTTTTCTTAATTTCATTTTTAGATTTATCATCGTCAGTGTATAGGAATACTTTCACTTTTTGTGTATTGACTTTGTAGCCTATAACCTTGCTGAACTCATTTATTTGTTCTAATACTTTTTTTCTGGTGGATTTGTTAGCAGTTTCTACATAGAAGATCATGTCACCTGTGAAAAGAGAGAGTTTTACTTTTAATACGGTTTTCTTTACTTCTTTTTCTTGCCTATTATCTCTGGTTATTATTTCCAACAGTGTTGACTACAAGTGACAAGAACAAATATTCTTGTCTTATTTCTGACTTTTGGGGGAAAGCATCTTGCTTTCACTCTTAAGTTTTATGTTACCTGTGGGCTTTTCAAAGATCCCCTTATTCAGTTGAGGAAATTCCCTCCTATTACTAGTTGGTTGAGAATCTTTATGAGGAAAGGTTGTTGCTGCTGCTGCTGCTAAGTCGCTTCAGTCATGTCCGACTCTGTGCGACCCCATAGACGGCAGCCCACCAGGCTCCTGCATCCCTGGGATTCTCCAGGCAAGAACACTGGAGTGGGTTGCCATTTCATGCTCCAGTGCGTGAAAATGAAAAGTGAAAGTCAAGTCGCTCGGTCGTGTCTGACTCTTCGCGACCCCATGGACTGCAGCCCACCAGGCTCCTCCGCCCATGGGATTTTCCAGGCAAGAGTACTGGAGTGGGGTGCCATTGCCTTCTCCGGGAAAGGTTGTTAGGCTTTATCAAATACTTTTTCTGTATAAATTGAACTAATCATGTAGATTTTTTTTATTCTATTGATATGGTATATTACATTCATTGATGTGGGGAGCATTAAACCAACCTTGTATTCTTTGGAATAAATTCCACTCACTTGTGGTGTACAACACTTTTTATATGTTGCTGGATTTGACTTAGTAGTATTTTGTTGAGGATTTTTGCACCTGTATTAATTAGACATATTTGTCTTTAGTTTTTGCTTTTGTTTTTCTTTTGATGCATTTGTCTGGCTTTGGCATCAGAATAACGCTAGCCTCTCCCATTGCCGTCTCTACGTATCCAGGAAACAAATCTCTGTTTATAAACAGCCTTGGATGGTACTTGATGCAAACGTTGCAATCCACGGGAACCGCATGTGTCAGTGCCCCAAACGACAAACTGAGATTACTCTCTCTGGTAATCTCTCACAGCACTTTGTAGATGGATCCAACAAAGAGTGGTCCTTTGCTGACTTTTCTCCTTCAAAGGGATGTCTGATCCCAAAACTAGTCAGTGCATGAGTACTGCCTGAGAAACTTTCAAAAAATTCAAAAATCATTCCAGACTTCAAGAATCTCTGGAAGTGGCACTCAGGAATCTATATTAAATAAATCTCCCCAGGTGATTATGATGATTGGTCAGATTTGTACTCACTGTTACGAACATGAGGTTTGAGCACAGGACAGGTTTTCTCTGCTGAATCTGGACATAGTGGATGATCAGTCAATGATGTCATCTGCCTAGATCCATGGTTTACAAACTTTACAAAAACTTGATTTAGAGTGTGAGATACATTTTACATCCTGACTCAGTACAAAATCTGACATTTGTGTGTGTGTGTGTATAAACTAAAACAAAATTGTATGCAAAAATACCTGCTCTTATTACAAAAAAAATGCTTGGATTTTTTTCTATTCTATTCTATTTTAATTCATTAACAAAAAAACAATGATCAAAACCCACTAATTAATTTCACAATCAACTAATAGGTTTAAAACCCACAGTTTGAAAACTAAAATCCTAGAATGCATCTCAGAAGTCTTGACATTTTCCCCTATTACTACATTTCTGGAAGCCTCAATTTCCCCTTCTGTAAAGTGAGAAGAGTTTTAGATGAGATCCACTCTAAACTCTTGGGTTCTGTACATTCGTTAGGTAGTAAGGATTTCTTTGTGGGCTTCCCAAGTAGCACAGTGGTAAAGAATCCACCTGCCAACGCAGGAGACACCTGAGACTCGGGTTCAATCTCTGAGTTGGGAAGATCCCCTGGAGGAGGAAATAGCAACCCATTCCAGTATTCTTGCCTAGAAAATTCCACGGACATAGGATCCTGGTGGGCTACCATCCATGAGGTCACAGAGTCAGACAGGTGAGTGACTGAGCACAGCACAACCACACAAGTGTCTCTCTAGTTGTTCTTTGCTGGTATCAGTTCTCTTACGCTGGCTAAATGTATTATGCTTTCCAATCCATCATTAGCTTAATCTCTGTACCCTCTCCAAGTACCCTGTGTCCCTCTTACATCAGAAAGGCCAGAACCAGCTCCAACAGATGTGTCCTGTAGTAAGGGTAACTCAATAAAATCAATCATCTCCTTTCTTCTTACGCTTTTGTCTGCTGTTTGTTCTGTTAGAAGCATTAAAGAAAAGAAAAGAAACTACGTATTAGTCTGCACAAGCAATGTTCTTTTCTTTATGCAGTCATTCAATAAGTGTTTATTGAGTGCCTGCTAAATGTGAAATGATCTGTGTGTACTGGGTAAATAGAAAAGTTCAGAAGAATTGCTTTTGAAATAATTCTTATTTTCTTTATTCATACACAGAAATGGAAGAAAGAACAAGGGTGGGTAGAGGTTCCACATCATGTTCCAGTTGTGTAACAGACTGCCAGTCAGTGCTGAAGTAGACAGTAGGGGGAGGGGATAATGCTGTAATTTATATCGTCTATCATTTGGGGGAGGCAGTCTCAAATTTTAGCTTGGCTCCTAGTAAAGACAGTCTCAAAAACACTCTCAGCTCTGGTGTCAGGATTCTTTTGGATGAAAGTGACAGAAAACCCAGTTTCAATTGGCTTAAGCCATAAAAGATTTTTGTTTATTTATATCCCTGAAAAGTTCAGGATGCTGGTTAAATTCAGGGTACCAGTAATGCTGCAAAGTTTTGGTTTCCCCCATTTCTTGGTTCTGCCTTTCATGATGTTAACTTCGTTTTATCTGGTTGTCCTCAGCGATTCCAGGTTCTCTATTGAAGGTGACAAGTCTAAATCTAACATCTTCGTGTTCAGATTTAAAGCGCCTGCTGCTGCCCCAAGAGTTTCCTTAGAAGCGGTGCTGAATCTCACTGACTGGGTCTCAGCCTCCTCCTGAACCAACCATGGTGGCTGGGGAAATACACATGCTGATGGGCCTGGGCCTGGATGGTACGTCCCGTCCACCCCCAGTCTATGTAGAGCTCCCTCCAGATTTCATGGTCTGAGCAGTTTGGGAGAGGATGCTCAGGGAGAATCTGGAGACTATTTTTCTGTAGAGGAAGGATAGACCGATAGGGTCTTTGGGGATAAGAAGAGACCTATGCTAATGTCCTCAGTTTACCTAGTGGAGAATGGGACTTTAAAAGCAAAAATGACTTATCTAAGGCCCTGCCAAACATGGCACACTGAAATTGTGAGAAGAGGACAGACACACGGAAGAATATCCATCTCTAGCCTCAGGGTGGAACAACTAGGCGGAAAGTATAACCTGCCATAGATTTGTATTTACTTGTGTATTTCCTCATTTCTGTTTTCATCTTCTTCTTCCTTTTAGAGGATAAATAATTGATTTATTCTTTTCTTCCACCACCTTGTTCTTTCCTGATGGACTGCTGCTCTTGTCCTTGGCAGTAATAGAGTTGCTCTTGCCATTGTGACTTGATCAAAGAAGTGGGAGTCATGAATACTGTTTCCTAAAAGGACAGGAGCCTAAAAGTGGTTTGAAGTTTTTCATGATGTGTCATGATCCAAGGGAAAAAAAAAACAAAACAGGAGGCTGCCCCTGCCTGAAAGGAAGCTGGACTTATCTAGGGCAGGGGTTGGCATATTGGCCCTGCTGCCTGTTTCTCTACATCCTGTGAGTGAAAAAAAAAAAAAAAGTTTACATTTTTAAATGGTTGGGAAAAACAACAAAGAATAATATTCTGTGACATACGAAAATTCAAGTCCAACTTCAGTGTCCGTAAATAAAGCTTTATCAAAATACAGCCATATTCATTCATTTATATATCGTCCATACCGGCTTCACACTACACAGACAGAGTTTCACAGTTGTGTCACAGACTGTACTGCTTGAAAAGTCTAAAATATTTACTGTCTGTCCCTTTACAGAAAAATCAGCTAACTCCTGCTCTCGGGGGCAGCCTATCTGCAGAAATTTGACTAAATAATACCCACACACTCCCAATTCACTTTGTAATATTTTAAGGAAAATGAAGGTGGCATCAGTAAATACATTGCTGACGATGCCACTAGGCAGTGCCAGGGAATTCTGTGTGTTCATCCTGCACCAGGTCACCATCTTGGACCCTGATTTCCATGGATGCTGCCGAGCCTTAACCTGGATGGACCTAGGCGTCTGGTCACTAAGACGCACGCATGGCTACCCTTCTCATAACATGCACTGGATTTTGAAAAAAATCAAGGTTAGATATTTGTCTCTCAAATTTCTCTTAAGCCCCTGCCCCTTGGGATCTCTTCTTTGCCAAAGGATACTTGGAGGGATCAGAGGCGGCAAACGGAAGGTGGGGCTCTACAGGGTGGCTCATCATTCTGAGATGTCTGGTTCTTCTGTGGATGATGCTGGTTTTCATGACACCCACACAATGGTGCCACATTCTCTGCTAGTAATGTTGTCCCTGACTTGTAAGCTGGGCTCTGCTCTGATTGGTGGTTTTGAACCCCTGCCTGTGAAAGGGTTTGAGCCACATTGCCCCAAAGGCAGCACGATGCAGACAAGGAGTACACATTTGAGGATCTGAGAGGCGAGCGGTTGAAACCCCCACTAGCTGATTGTCCTTCACAAGTTCTGTAATCTTTTCAAGACTCAGTTTCTTCATTTATAAAACAAGGGTGAGAATATGTTTACTTCAACCTCGTGAACGCTCTCCTATGTTAGCTGTTACTGTAACATCCAACACACAAACATATTTAATGTTGGGAATTGAACTGAAAGAATTTTAACTTTGAACTATTTCCTTCTTGGTCGAATGATTCACTGCCCATTATCTTTACGATACAATAATGTAAAAAGCCAGTGAAAGGAGTCAGTGTTTGTTTCAATGGACCATTACCTCTTCAGGTCTGATTTTCCTTGTCTTGCTGCTGAAGTCTGCATTAATTTTACATTAAGGAAATATTTGGAAGGCAGTAGCCAAAAGAACAAAAAAATGCTCTGTTGGTGCCATGGCTGTCATGAGAAGTTCAGGAGACCTGATAGAGATGACTTTGTAGTTACAAACTGTGGGTCACTCTTTGTGCAAGGGAATAGCAGGTGCTTGCTTATACCTGGCCATAAGGGAGACCTGGCCCCTTCCCCAGGGAGCTCTGGTCTATGCTAAGAGGTCAGGCAGACGTGACTGGGGAGTTGAGCCCACGTACAGATTCTGAAGTCTCCGGATGGCTGATATAAACATGCCATCTTTCAGTTCTCTTTTCTTTTCAGATTTCCTTGCCAGAGTTTTGATCACACTGTCCAGACATCAGTAGAGACATTTCTTTTATCTTGTTGCGCTGTTTCTCCAGGCCTATCACTGATGGGCGCGTTTAGTTTTTAACCGTCACCTCTGAATCATCTTTAAGTGGGAGCTTGCTTAAAGGTAAATTTGATCATGTCTCTGACTGCTTTAAAATTCCTTCCCAGCTATGACAGTTTTGTTTTGTAATTTAATTATTGTTTTTATTAAAGTTATACATTAACTTAGGGTTTTCTTTAAAGACAAACAGCAGTACTAGTTTATAAGGAAAAGCAGCTGCCCTCCACCCTACCCCTCCCTAGCCTCAATTCGTCTCTCTAAGAGGAGATATTTTCCACTCTTCAGTGGTTTTGTATCACTTTTCCCAGTAATACATTTTCACTCTGTGGTTGGCAGATAATGGCCCCCAAAGATGTCCAAGTCCGAATTCCTGGAAACTGTGAATATGTTAGATTATGCAATGAAGGGGAGTTAAAATTGACAGCAGAATTGATTCCTAATCCGTTCACTTCAAAATAGGGAGATAACCCAGGATTATCCGGATGGGTCCGAGGTAAGCACAAGGGACCTTAAAAGTATAAGAAGGAGGCAAAAGTTATGTCAGACTTGACTCATCATTTCAGGCTTTGAAAATGAGACAAGAAAGCCACAGGTCAAAGAAGGTAGGCAACCACTAGGAGTGTGAGAAGCAAGAAAATAGATTCTCCCCTGGATCCTCCAGAGGGAACACAGCCCTGCTGACACCTTGACTCTAGGCCAGAGACCCGATTCAAACTTTTAACCTTCAGAACTGTAACATGATAAATTTATGTTGTTTTAAGCTACTACATTCTTGGTAATTTGTTACAGCAGTGATAGAAAGCTAATACATACTTTGATGTCTTGATTTTTTTTTTCTTGTTAGTTCTAGAGGTTGTCTGTTGACCTACTGTTGTTGAAGGTGAAGACCCTAAACTGTCTTGCCCATGCCCTCCTCCTACACTTTCCTCGCTTCTCACATCCTCCCCAACACTTACATCATCATTTTTCAGTTAGCATATTCAATATGTAACATTGACCTCATCAAGGTGGTGTATTTTGGACTGAGCCAGCTAGTGTACTATGACCACATGTCTTTTCTTGTACATCTTTTTCTTTCCACTGGAACTTTGCTTTATGTGTCTGCTTAGTTTTCTAGTGCTTATGTATATATCCCCAAACAATTCACCAGAAGTATAAATCTTCTCTCAATATATTCTAACCCATCAATTGATCTCTCTCTTTTATCCTTTTTCTGGAGACATCCTTCATCCCTTTTGTTGTTCTTTACTCTTTCACTCCCACCAGATTTGTCTGCCTTCCAGGTTTACTTCTTGGCACTAATCCTGTATTTCATTAATCGCCATTTAGTATTCTCTTTTTCCCATGTTGGAGCCTCTGTATCTTGAATCTCATTTTGTCTTCTTCCTGCTTTGCTATATAAATAAAAATATAAATATTTTGTCTGTATATGTGGAGCACATGCTCTGAAGTGTGCAGATAAAATAATGCATGAAATTACAGTTTGGAGAACTTGTATAGCTAAGAATGTCTTTATTCTACCTTCAGGCTTAATGGATGGTCTGGTTGGAAATGGAATTCTAGTTTGGAAGCCATCTTTCTTTTGAATTTTGAAAGCTTTGCTCTACAGTCTAACAGGTTAAGAAATCTGATGCTTGAGATTTTAAAGATGATTTTCCTCCTGAGGTTGTCTCAGTCCTCTATTCTGGAACATCTCTCTTCTAGAAGGTTGGACCTCTTGGAATTGTGCTTTAATTTTCTTGTCTCTTTATTTCCTACCTCTCTGGTCTTTTCTTCCTCTATTTAATCTTCCAAAATTGTTATGGAATCTTTCATTTCTGCTCTCTGCTTTTTAACTTTAAGATTTTTTTATTGTTCCTGTTTTATGACTACTCCCTTTTTATAGCCTCTGATTCTTATTTCATGGGTAAAATAATTTCTCTTGGCTTTCTGAGAATGGCAATTACAGTGCTCTTTTTTTTAAACATTGCTTTGATTTCCCACAAGTTTATTTATTTATTTTTTACTTTTGTAGCCTTTGATCTCTGGCTTACAAGCTTTCTTCAAGTTAATGGTACTCCTTGATTGTTTAAGAGTTTTACGTTTAAGCGTGTGTATGTACTTGTGGGCTGCTAATTTGTGCACTCACTGTAGGTTGAACCAGCTTCTTCATTCAGCAAGTCCCAAACCTTAGGCACTTCTGGATTTTTCTGTCGAGCTGATCAGGGAGGTGCCTTTCCATCTTCTACTTGGGAGATGAGAGCTTTGCTTCAAGTTTTCTTATGGCTGAGTGAGAGAAAGCTGCTGGAGTTTTTACAGTCGGCTAGGTGACTTCCAGTCATTATTTTTGTAGCCCAAAACATTACCGCTCCAAGAAGACCCACCTCAGATCTGGTTTTCCCATTGTGTGCAAATGTCTCCAGGTATCAGGTGCGGTTGCCTCTGAGAATGGGCACTCTAGCTTTCCTTTGAAGAGTATCCCACGAGATGCTGGAATGCTCTGCTGACCCGTGCAGCATTGCAATGCCTGAGAGTTTATACTGACCCTCCCCCAGCCTAGGGCTGTCCTTGACCGATGACTCTCAGGATGGCAGTGTGAAAGCCCAGCAGTCCTGACTCAGGATGAGCAGCTCTGAAGTTTTTCTTACCTTGAGGGTTCTGTGGATTTTGCCTGAGAATTCCCATTTGTTTAGATTCCTTCCTCCTTCCTTGTCCTGCACTTCCTTACTTGTCTCCCCTGAACTCTTACTATATCACTTGCCTTCATCTCACAAACTTTTCTGGGAACTCCATCTAAGACATCCCATTTTCAATACGGTATCCATGCCTAACATACTTCTCTAGGGCCTCTCTAAGCATCTGAAAACCTGTCAAGTGGGAGAAAAGTTACATGTTGAATGTGTAGCTCTGAAAGACAGATCTTAGATCTTGGATGGAATTTACCAGGAGGCAGAGTTCAGTTTGCTAGAGGACTTCCTTAATAGGTAGTAAGTTCACCATCCCCAGAGGTACACCAGCCAAGGTGAATGCATGCTTGATGAAGTGTCTGAAGATAGGGATTCAAACAATTCATGGGGAGACTGACCTCAGTTCTGTGGATACTTGCATTTCAACATAGGACCGCCTTGCTGAAATAATGTGGTGTTGAAGCTGAAAAATCTCTTTGGGGAAGCATATTTTCAATTTTGAAGTTTTGTTTCAGTACCACGTGGTGCTCTTTGGTGTGAGGGTAATTAGAGTTTGCATGATCGTAGAGAGGTGCCCCTGTGTTAATTTCTCAACAGCAATTACAGCTTGATTAAAAGAGTACCTAAACAATTGCAGCAAAAAATGCATTGATAGTAAATGCTTTGTGTGTTCTTGGCATTTCTCTGCCTCCTTTTCATTACCAGAGTGTAAGTCAGAATTGAACATTCACATGCATCCAGAATCACGTGCCTGGAGCTCATTGTTCCTGGGATCTGTTTGTCATCCCCTCAGCGGCGGTGTGTACACACGGAGCAGAGTTTGCTGATTCAGCCCCAGCAGTCCATTTGCAGCTCTCTGACCCAACAGCCAGGCATTGTTTTCAGCCACGAAGGCAATCAGGCTGGGCAGGAAGGTAGAGCACTGGTGATTTCATTTCACTGTAAAGACTGATGGTGTGTCTCTGTCAATGAAGACTTTGGAAACTCAAGATCAGGGGACTGTTTTCATCACCCCAAGTTGTTCCCCAAAGACTGTTGAGAATTTAGGCAGGAGAAGTAATTCCATCAGCAGATGACGTTGCGTGAGTACTTGATACTCAGGTTCTTGAAAACCTGGACTAAATAAATAAACACTAAATAATCAACTTTTTTAACCTTTAAGAGACAAGAAGTTTCTCTTTCGGGAAATAAACATTACTGTCTCTGCTTCCATTTTTTGTGCATTGCAAAACAGCATGGCAGAGTATCTAAACAAACAAATGAGCGAGCAGACAGCCAAAAAGCTAAAGGTCCTTGAGCCTTGGAAGCAGTTAAAGCCAGGAGGTAGATTCTCTGAAAAAAAAAAAAATTCACTTGAAATATAATTAATGTAGAATATTATGTTATTTCTGCACTATATTTGGACTCCAGACCCTCTAGATGCACTGCCCTGATTGTCTTCCCCTGTAAAATGGGGAATAAATTAGTAACTGTTAGGTTCTGTCTTTCTGTTCATTAAGTCAGTCCAACAGCAAATAGTTGTTGAGTCTTCGCTACCATCAGAGACTTTCCTAGGAGCCGGGGATACATGATGCTCAACAATACAGATGTAGACCCTGTTGTCATGAGCTTTACCTTCTAATGGAGGAGCCGGAGTATGATAAGAGCTCTGATGACAGGTTCAGCTCAGTGAGGGACAGGTCACAGGGCTGTTCTCTTAGAAGTGGGGTCAGGAAGACTCTTTAAGAAGTTAAGCTGAATGAGGTGAGAAAGCCAACTGTCCCAGTGGATCATGTTCAGGCAGACAGCTCATAAGTGCAAAGGCCCTGAGGCAGATACATGCTTGATGCATTGAAGGAAGAACTGACACAGTAGAGAGGACATGGCATTAAAGGGGACCAGCCATGCCAGGTCTGTGAGTCCACGGAAAGGAGTTTAGTTCTTCCCTGGTGAGGTGGGGAGTCCCAGGAGAATAATGAGCAGGTGTGTGGTATGATCTGATTTGCATTTCATAAGAACCTTCTGGCTGCGGAATCAACAATAGACAAAGAGAAAATGTTGGAAATTCAGGGACAAGTTCAAATGCTCCTTTATAGATTTCAGAGGGCAGGGGATGGTAGCATAGACTAAGGGTAGCAGTGAGACTCAGGATTTATTTTGAAGATACAACTGACCTATTTAGGGTACAAGAGAGGAGCCATAGTTAGTGCCAAGACTCTCAATCTGTGGCCTATTGACTGGTAAAGCCATTCACCGAACCTGGGCATTGTGCCTGGAACAACTCTACAAATTTTCTGATTCAACTTCACTGAGATTGATGAAGCTACTGCCTGTGGGGTACTCTCTTGGTACCTGAAGATGTACATAATTTCCTCGTCTTTGATGTCTGGTTCACATCCTTCCCAAATTAGAGGTGTAGACAGTCTAGTCAGATTGAATGTCCCTGAGGATAATCCCTCTAAGACTGAAGGCTCTCTCATCCTTGAACACTGTCTTTAGATTTCAAACTTATGGGAATAGGCAGGTCCATGTCTTCTTTGCTTCCGTAAATATAAGTTTGAACAGTTTACTCTTGGCTCACAAGCTCCTATTTGGCTCCACTCTGTCCTTGGCTTCCAGTAAACATGCCTCTTGATCTTTGCAAGCCTCACTCTCTGTACAGTCCCACACCCTCTCTGTGTAGCAGCATCCTTTCTTACCTGGCATGGACCCATCATTACTGACTTCTATGAAGCATCTTTGATTTCCCCACCCCAAACACCAATCTCCAATCTAGCCTGAATCAAATTCTCTGCCTTCCCTCTTCTTTCTAAGCCAAGCTCCTCTGGTCTTGATAGAGAAGTTTCCAGATCTGACTAATAATGACTCTGTGATTCTCTGTTTTCTCCTAAAATTTCTTCCCTCCCCATGCTGTAACTCACCTTTTGCCCCATCATGTCGCTGAGAATGTTATGAGGAAGGACAGCTTTAGGCTTCTAGATGCCAAATTCTCTTCCATCCTTACCCTGGGTGGTAAGTCACCGGATGCTACTGGTCATTGCCTTCTCGAACATTCCTCTGGCTGGTGGAAAACTACTCTCAGAGTTGTTCCCTCATGTCTGTGGGTTCTTCTCAGTTTCTTTGTGGTTTCCCCTTCCACTGTCATCTGTCATTTTGGGGGATTAAAAAAAAAGGTTTCTTCGTAATTAATCAAGAAATTCTCACTCCTGACTTTTATCTACTGCATTTTCTAGTACAGTTAATCCCTATGGAAATTTTTATAAGTGATTCTTCAATTCTTAATTATCTACTCTAAACCTCGTGGGCTTATTAAGAGATTTCCTCCATAATATATTGCCTAATTTGCGTCTTCTTCTAATAGAAAAGTATGTTAATTACAATTGGAAAAATTTGCAAATCATTTCTCATATTTTTCTGACTTCACAAAGAGAAGAGAACTAATTTCCTGGAGGCAGAGGAAAAGGAGAAGGGCCATGTGTGAAAACAGAGTAGAAAAGAAGTCAATTACACTGACATTCAATTGTTGATGGATGGCTTCTGTTGAATAGCGCCATTGTATCCAACTGTCCTGTTGGTATAAATTTTATTCTATAGGTTCAAGAATATTTTGCTTAATATTTTAAGCAAAATATTTTTGCTTAATTACATTTTTCTAATTACAGAATTTTAACCTAGGCATTTAAATGAATATAATTTCCCCAACTAATCTTTATTAATAAGAAATGGTTATTTATCATGTACTATGTCTGTGACATTCTGCCAGTCTTGTGGGTAGGCATCATTAGATGAAGACCAGATCTAAAGGGCCCTGAGTCAGTGGTCAGAGGCAGGATCCAGTGCAGATGAAACCCCTGTGGCAGAGAGTGCTGCTCTGCCTTTCCCCAGCGTTTCCTCTTACTGGATACAGAGGAAGCCCTCATTTCCTGGTATTCCCGGCTGGAAGCTGCTAGCCCCATGACTGAGATGATTAGGGGCTAAGCACTCTCTCTCTGTGTGATGCTCCCTCCTGCAAGGACATCCAGCATTGTGGGCAAAGATTCTGCACTCATCTGCGTTGACCCTTACTCCAGGACTGCACTAATTTGCTTGTTTCTTTTAGAGGGGCATTTGCTACCAGATGCTGCTACCATCAGAGTTTGGCCAAAATAATAAGGAATAGCTATTGATAGTTGACTGTTTTCTTGGTGGTTCAGTGGTAAAGAATCTTCCTGCCAATGCGAGAGATGCAGGTTTGATCCCTGGGTCAAGAAGACTTCTTGGAGAAGGAAACGGCAACCTACTCTAGTATTCTTGCCTGGGAAATCCCATGGACAAAGGAGCCTGGTGGACTGCAGTCCATGGGGTCATAAAGAGTTGGACATGACTAAATGACTGAACATCTATTAGTTGAGCATCTACTACATACAGGAGCTGGCATCTGCCTCCAGAGCCTGTGCTCTTAACCACTGTGTTTGGCCCAGGCACTACACAAACAGGGGTTTGTATTTTTTTGAGTTGCATAGAATAGAAAATGATTGGAAGACACAAGACAAGTGTGGGTGTGGGTGTCATTTAAAACTAAGACTTCTTGGAAGCTAAGCCTCCTGGAAGGAGTCTCAGGCATCGTCCCCATCAGCACTCACGTGAGCCATGCTGTCCTCCCAGCTTCATTTTGCCCGAGAGTGAGCTGGCCATTCTCGACAATGCTGCGTTGTCTCTGCCACTATCAACCAACTGCCCCAGGAAGCCCACAGCCTCCCCGACTCCAGCCTTATCTCTGAACAGGACACCCTCCTCTGCACATCACTGAGCCGCCTGTGAGGCCAGCTCGACTCCTCAATCAGGCTCTATTCATCTGTGACCTTAGGCAGCAGCAGAGGAGGGACAGGCCAGCTGCGCCCTTTCCACCTGAGTGGCTGTGATATGAAGGCCCACTTTGGAACGCCGAGTTGGCCAAGCCCCGCTGCACTCCCTGGGCACCCACAACCCTGCATGAAAGGCCCTTCTTGTTCTGCGGAGTACGGCCGACTGTGAGATAGCCTCTAAGGTGGCCGCGTCCAGGCGCTCCCCTTTGCATTTTAATAACCAAGTTAAAGGTAGCCTGACACACAGATATGCTCAGAGCCTGGGAATAGGGCTTATACACCTATATATCTGCTTTTAAAAATTTAAATAAGATGGCTGTTGTTGCTAATTTCCTCCTGCTTTCTTAACTATCTCAATGTGCAGTTTAACAAGCAGCTGAGTTTACTTTGCAGTTAGCAAGAAACAAAAGCCCCTGAAATATAATTTGCTTATGTCATATTTTCCCAGAGTCACTTCGTCATGTCTGGGTATAGCTTCACTGCTGATCCAATCAGCCATGGGGTGCAGGTCGCAGGAGCCTCCTTATCATCCCATTGTGTGGTCCCTGCCATCTACCACGCTCCAGAGACTCCTAGAAACAGCCAGGAGCTAGCCAGAGCTGAATGGACAGTGTATTCATTCCTTAAGGAGATGGATGGAAGGATGGATGGACTCTACCGAATGTGCATTTTAGTTTGTATGTTCGTATTGCCAGTGGGGATTGGCCCTCATAGAAAACTGTCACAGGGTGACCTTGGCAGAGTCACATGCCTCTCTGAGATCGATCCTCTAATCAATCGGGAAGGGAGTCTGCACACTAGGACCAGAGATCAACTTTTGGAAAAATGCATGAACCTTGTGAGGTCCAGGGTGGTTCCAGGCTGACCAACCATCCAGGTTTGCCTGGGTTTGAGGGATACTGACACTGGGAAAATCAGGGGCAAATCTGGACAGTTGGTCACATTATCACTAAAATTTTATCCTGTCTTTCTAAATACTTGTATTAGTAAAAACCAGAGGACTTATATAACATTTGCTTTTTCATTAGTAAAAACTCTGTGCTTTGTTGGTTAGGGTTAGGGTTTTTTCAGTAGAAATGCTGGTGGCTACTTTAATAAGATATTGCAAATGTGGGTCTCTCTCAGGGGAGTTTTGTTCTCACAGCGCCCAGGGACGGAATCAGACATGGCTGTCTGGGCCCTGAGATGCCAAGTGTCCTGTAAGAAGAGTAATTTCATCCAAAATGCCAGTAGCATCTCCAATGAGGAGCCCTGGATCTGGCAAAGTTCCTGTCTACTTCCCGGTCTGACTCCTTGATGGGTTGGTGGTCCAGCCCATTGGCAGAACAGAGCCATTCCTGGCAGTGCTAGGGAAGCTGCTCTGTAAAGAGCTGTGGTGCCTCCATGCTACTCACCCCTTTGGTTATTTCAGGAACTATTTTTTGAGGACTTACTATTGCTCTATGAATCAAGTGAGCGAATAAGACATGGTTCCATCTTCATGATGTTTACAGTCTAGCTAGTAAATATGTACCAAAAAATTGAGGACTGCTGGGAGGAAAGAAACCCCAGGGTGATGAGGAACCTGAGGCAAGACATCTCCCCTCATCCAGGGACAGCAAAGAAAGGAGTAGGGGAAAGGGCTGCCCCGTGGTACCTCCCCTTGGGTAGCTAACAGGCCTCCCAGTGAATAGATCCAAAACAGCGCTCTTTTTACAATCTTCCCCACTGAAGAGGAGAGCACTACCATGCTTCTCTGGCTCAGGTCAACATCTTTGGAGTCAACCTTTCTCTCCCATCCCTCACCCATACCTAGTCCATCAGTAAATTTGGTGGGATAAACCTTCCCAATAGAATCCAAGCACATCTCCCCACTTTCCTGTTACAGCCATCTGGAGTTTTGCAGCATTCTCTTAAGTGGTCCCTGGGTTTCCATTCTTGTTCCCTTACAGCCTGTTCTCAACCCAGAGTGGCTGCCAGAATGGCCATTTGGGAGGGCATGGCACTTACAGTAATAATAACAACAGCAACAACGACAAGCATGATAAGTCCTTATAGCCCTAAGTATGTGCTGGCTAGACATGTAACTGCTTTGTAAGTACTAACTACTTTCAATGTGTCCGCATGCTAAGTCACTTTAGCTGTGTCCGACTCTTTGTAACCCTATGGACTGTAGCCCACCAGGTTCCTCTATCCATGGGATTCTCCAGGCAGGAATACTGGAGTGGGTTTCCATGCCCTCCACCAGGGCATCTTCCTGGCCCAGGGATGGAACCCACATCTCTTACATCTCCTGCATTGGCAGCCGGGCTGTTTACCACTAGCGCCACCTGGGAAGCCCAACTACTTGCAACATTCACAGTAATTCTGGGAGGTGAGTACAGCAGTTAGTTCTGCTGCATTGTGGCATATGCATTCCTAAAAATCAATGTGCTGTGCAAAATACATAACAAGTACTCTAGATATGACCCTTTACCTTGGAAAAGACAAAGTGTACTTGTTGACATGGGTGTCAGAAGAGTCAGACAGGGTCAGCTTGTGAGTTACTGTGACTCGGTAAGAGGAGGGTTTTCTGAAACAGGGATGACACTCCGGGAGAGGGTGTGCCCCGACACGGGCAGTACACTGGGGCAGCTGGGAGAGGTTTGAGGTGTGTGCGTGTGTGTGTCTTTAGTGGAAGGAACTCAACTGGGTGCAGTTTTCTGCTCACTTTGTGAGTTTTGCAGTTGAAATCATGGATAGCCAAGCATGAAATTGCTCAAATATGCTCAAATTGTTCCCTGGCACATGATAAATTGCATTAGAGTAAATTTATATTTTCAAAACAAGCATTATCACTTTACTGACTGGGCTCCCAGCCCCATTTAACAGATTAGAAAACCGAGGTACAAAACAGGTGAAGTACCCAGGGTCAAGTAGCTAGTGAGGGCCAGAACTGGGTTTTGAACTTGAGTTGGATTTCAGAGGTTTGCCCAAGAGCCTCCAGAGGCTCAAAGCACAGGGCCCGAGTCCTCATGGTGGACTCACAGGCCCTTTCCGACCTGGCTCCCCACGAGCTCCCCACGAGCTCCCTGATTCTCTCCCCTCCCCCCACACCTCTCTGGCCCCTTAATGTCTCTCTAACCCCCAAGTGTGTTCCCAACTCCTTGCCTTTGTTCATGTCTTTTCCTAGAGTTCTCTTTCCCCTGATATTTACTGGCCTCCTGTCCTTGCTTCCATCTGGTCTCTGTTGATCAAGAAGGTCCTCTCCAAGTATCTGAAATGAGGAGGAAGCCTCATCAGTACCTCTGCTGGTGTTTAATTATTCTTTTCATCACTTGCCATCATGTATTACAGCAGCGATCCCCAAGCTTTTAGGGACAAGACTCTGGTTTCATGGAAGACAATTTTTCCGAAAATGGTGGGGGGAGGCTATTCAGGCAGTAATCTGAGGGGTGGGGAGTGATGAGACCAGCAGATGAAACCTCACTGCTCCTCTCCTGGCTGCTCACCTCCTGCTGTGCATCCCAGTTCCTAACAAGGTGCACACGGGTACCTATCTGTGGCCTGGGGGTTGGGAACCTCTGTATTAGAATATCTCTTTACCTAAATTTTTATATATCTCCTTCACACTCTCCAATAGAACACGGGTGCCAGTGAAGGGATCGTTATTCACTAGAGCAGACCTTGGACCGTAGGAGGCACTCAATCAGCTATGGAAGGAAGGAGTAAATGGAGGAGGACAGGGGAGGCAGGGATGTTTCAGGCAATAAGAAAAGCACATTGGAACACAAACTCAGTGCCTACACTGAGTGCTTCTAACTTCTACCACCTTTGAGGGCTCTGAGGTCAGCTCCTTAAACTGACCTGACAGGAAGCCCCAAGACCAAGTGGCAGGTCCCAGAGGTGGCAGAGACAAAGTAAGAGGAGGGGAGGGACAAACAAAGACACACAAGTCTTCCACCCTTTCCCCCAGAGGCCCCAGACTTTTCAACCCAACTTCACAATTCAGATATGGAGGTTGAGATCAGAAAGTGGAAGAAAGATTCCACAGCAAAATCAGGGTCCTTTAGTGACCTTCATCCGGACAAGTCAGGCTTGCAATTGACTTCCTCATAAAAGAATCTCAGAGCTTATCCTGACTGGGAAAAATTGCTTGTAATGGTAAAAAAAATAAGGTGTGTACCTGTATGGCATGTGTGGTGTTCATTGTGGACCAGATACTGGGCTTGTGTCTTTACTCAAAGTAGGATAAAAATAGCAGAGGTGGTACCTCCATGCTCACCATTTTATAAGCGAGGAAAAGAGGCACAGAGTAGCTAACTAACTTGCCCAAGGTCACACAGCAGACAAGGGTATGAATCTGAATGATATCATTTCAACAGCCACGCGCTCATTAAACTGACTAGGATGCCTAGGACGGCCTCCCTTGCAGCGAATGGAGTCTGATTTTACAGCATGGGAACTGCAGATTTGTGTTGCCAACTACAAACTGGGCCTTGCCCAGAGCATTAGCCAGTCACTGAACAACAAGAAGAGCATTTGCCATCTGCCTCTGTGGAGACTGAATCCTGTGTTGCTACAACAGTTGAACTTCAACAGGGTGGAGAGTGAGGCACTCTGTGCTCCAGGGAACCTTGTGAAACATGTCTTTAGATAGATATTTTCAGGAACTCATTTCACGATCCCAATCCTCCTCATATTTAGTGAAAATGAAAGCTGATCAGTCGTGCCCGACTCTTTGCAACCCCAAGGACTATACAGTCCATGGAATCCTCCAGGCCAGAATACTGGAGTGGGGATCTTGCCAACCCAGGGATTGAACCCAGGTCTCCCGCATTGCAGGCAGATTCTTTACCAGCTGAGCCACCAGAGAAGCCCAAGAATACTGGAGTGGGTAGTTCATCCCTTCTCCACTGGCTCTTCCTGTCCCAGGCATCCAATCATGGTCTCCTGCGCTGCAGGAGAATTCTTTACCAACTGAGCTACTAGGGAAGCCTCCTCATATCTAGAAAAGCAATAAATCCCTTCATAGTGACATCAGCTCCTTGCGACTAATAGAAAACCTTTTGTAAAGTAAGTACTTGCTTGCATTGAACTCCCCCTTCACCAAAATCTTACATATCGACCTGTCCCCACTACCTCTTTGGAACAGTTCCCCAGAGATATCTGAGGTGCTGTCTCCAGGGCTCCAGTCCTCGTTTTGCCCCAAATAAAACTTAACTCACAGCTCTCACATTGTGCATCCTTTTAGTCAACACGCGTGCTAAGTTGCTTCAGTTGTGTCCGATTCTTTGCGGCCCTGTGGACCATAGCCTGTCAGGCTCCACTCTCCATAGGATTCTCCTGGCAAGAATACTGGAATGGGTTTCCATTTCCTCCTCCAGGAGATCTTCCTGACTCAGGGATCAAACCCACCTCTCTTGCGTCTCCTGCACTGGCAGGTGGGTTCTTTGCCACTACCTTGTAGTCCGCAGTTAGGATCACTTTATCACTGAAGATAGGGGCTGTGGCTTGCTCAAGCGCACATAGCCAACCCAGGCCATGTCCTACCTTCCAAGCCCCGCCCTGGAAGCCCTCCCACTCAGCTGCTGTGTGTGATGGCTGGCGTTTCTGACATGAGCATCCATCTAAAGGGAGCTGAGATGAACCTTTTATCTTCCAAGACTTTGAAATATGAGGCACTTTTCCAACAAGGAAAATGCTTCTTCACACCCACCACATGTGGTAGCAATAACCTACGCTTTCTGAACACATCAGAAATTTGACAGATCTCTGGGTAATTACCACATCATTTGGTAAGCGAGTGTTACCTACCGTTATCTAAGGAGTAACTCGATGCCAATTCCTTGTCACAGCCCTGAAACTGTCCCCAGCTGAGCACGTGCTCTGCCAACCTCGTGCCTCAATAATGGAGCCAGGGCAGGGAGTGTGAATAAGCTACTGGCATGTAGCAGGGGAGGATGCTTGACTCAGATGGTCCCTGCCCTGAAGGACTTCACTTTGCAAATGATCGATTGTTCCAGGGGACAGAGAGCACCTTGACCAGCAGCCGCCTGCCTGTCTGTGTCCAGCTCACATCTCTACCACCTTGGCGGACAGTGTTGGATCCAGAGCTGAGAACACACTCTGGGCTCCTGGATCTAGCAGTTCATGGCCAGAAGGGGCAGGTGTTAGAGTCAAGTGAGGTCTAGCTCCTGGAGGAGAGATTTTAGGCACATCCCTTACCTACTTTGAGTCCTGGTCTCTTTATCTGAAAAGAGGAAACAAAGAAAACCTACCTCACAGGTTATTATGAGGATGAATTTAGGCTAACTGCTGCTGCTGCTGCTGCTAAGTCGCTTCAGTCATGTCCGACTCTGTGCGACCCCAGAGACGGCATCCCACCAGGCTCCGCCGTCCCTGGGATTCTCCAGGCAAGAACACTGGAGTGGGTTGCCATTTCCTTCTCCAGTGCATAAAAGTGAAAAGTGAAAGTGAAGTCGCTCAGTTGTGTCTGACTCCTACCGACCGCATGGACTGCAGCCTACCAGGCTCCCCCGTCCATGGGATTTTCCAGGCAAGAGTACTGGAGTGGGTTGCCAGTGTCTTCTCCTTAGGCTAACTAAAGGCTCCCAAATCACTGCAGATGTGACTGCAGCCATGAAATTAAAAGACACTTGCTCCTTGGAAGAAAATCTATGACCAACCTAGACAGCTTATTAAAAAGCAGAGACATTACTTTGTCAACAAATGTCCGTCTAGTCAAAGCTATGGTTTTTCCAGTGGTCATGTATGAAAGTGAGAGTTGGACTGTAAAGAAAGCTGAGCGCTGAAGAATTGATGCTTTTGAACTGTGCTGTTGGAGAAGACTCTTGAGAGTCCCTTGGACAGCAAGGAGATCCAACCAGTCCATCCTAAAGGAAATCGGTCCTGAATGTTCATTGGAAGGACTGATGCTGAGGCTGAAACTCCAATACTTTGGCCACGTGATGTGAACTGACTCATTAGAAAAGACTCTAATGCTGGGTAAGACTGAAGGCAGGAGGAGAAGGGGATGACAGAGGATGAGATGGTTGGATGGCATCACTGACCCCATGGACATGAGTTTGAGCAAGCTCCAGAGTTGGTGATGGACAGGGAAGCCTGGCCTGCTGCAGTCCATGGGATCACAAAGAGTTTGGACACAACTGAACGACTGAACTGGTAGACTGAAAGGGCGAGATAGGAATATTTAGGTTCGCAGTCTATATGGTCTCTAGAGACTACTCAAGCCTATTGTCAAGGCCCATAGCAACCACAGATGATATGTAAACAAACGGGCATGGTTGGCTTCCAATAAAATCTCATTTACAAAAACAGGTGGCAGGCTGGAGTTCATCTGTGGGCCCCAACTCTGGTAGAGAATCTAGGTGAAAATCTGACACATGGTAGGCATAAAATAGAACCTATTATTATTTTTTACACATAAGCAATATGACTTACTTTATTAATGTTTTGTTTAGTTTTTTTTTTTAAGTTTTTATTAGAGTATCGTTGCTTTACAATGTTGTGTTATTTTCTCCAGTAGAGCAAAGTGATTCGATCGTAAGTGTACACGTATCTCCTCTTCTTTGAATTTCCTTCCCATTTAGGTAACCATAAAGCATTGAGTAGAGTTCCCTGAGTAGGTTTTCATTAGTTATCTATTTTATACATAGTAATGTATATATGTCATTCCCAATCTCCCAACTCATCGAACCCCTCTTTTCCTCCACTTGGTGTCCAAACTTTGCTCTCTATGTCTGTGTCTCTATTCCTGCTTTACAAATAGGTTCGTCTGTATCATTTTTCTACAGTCCACATATATGTGTTAAAACTATTACCCTGCTTATTCCACCACCATGGCGGGATGACCAGGGGTAGCCATGATGCACTGGCTGTGTCAAAAGAAAATGAGATTAATATATAATGATAACAAGAGTAATAATAAAAATAATATATTAAGAATAACAACATTATGAAAGGCTTACCATGTCCCTTCCCAGTCACTCTTTTAAGCACTTTACATATATTAACTCATTTAAGTGGCAGGTAGATTTTATTATTATACCCACTTTGCAGATGAGTAAACTGAGACAAAAAGATCTTACTCACTTACTGAAAGCCTCTGGTTAGGATTCAAACCTAGATGATAATGGCTTCAGAGCCCAGATAACTTCTATTAGCACTCAGAGACCACTATATTGTGATCACTTATTATGTGATTCTTTAACTTAATTCTTTGCCTTTCCTCAAGGATGTGGGGCACTAGCATTGCTCAGCCAGTTGCAGAGCTGGACCTCTGGCATGGACCAGTCCTCGGCTGTGTCATATTCTTCTCCCAGCGCACTCAGCTTCCCATCCTCAGCTCTAATTACTGGCTGATGTGGGAGATGTTTTGGGCACAGCTAATTGCGCTCCAGCACCTGGGTAACTCTCATTTACTGGTGCTAATTAAATGACTTCAGTGCTAGGGGTGCCCATTACCTAGCTGATTACGTTCCCTCTGCCCATTAACAGTAAAATTATAGAGCCTGGAAAAGGTCTGCTGGGAAAGAAATAACTCTTATTCGGGTGGGATGATTATTTCATTTTTACTCTATATATTACGTCTTTTAAAACAAACAACTTGTAGACATCATTTCATTTTGGAAACCTCTTTACCAACTCCCTGATCCAAAATCTGGCAGATTTTGGTGATGGCAAAATTTCCATTTCGAGCGAAATTTTAATTTCTCGTGAATTTATTGCCATCTTTCCACTGCTGGTTGTATTTTCCTTTGAAAATTTAGAAGTGCTGGATCTTCCAGAGCAGAGCCTAGAATGTGGGGGGATCTGAGAGGCCAGGGACTGGCCTTTGCTCCCTCCCTGGTGGTCTCACAAGGGCAAATTCAATACAAAAGGAGCAGCTCCTTGTGGGGGATGGAACATCAGATCCGGAAAGAAGGAACAGCCGTGCCCTTTGGTTGGGCAGCCAGCTGAGCAGGGTGATCTCATGGATCTTTTCCAATCTGACGTATGATTCATCCCTGACATATACAGGAGTATGGTTGTCAAGTGAGCCAAGTCAGGGGGCGGCGGACAGCAGAGAACAACCCTGGCTTTATTTCCATTTGATTCCCGTCTTTATAAGCTGGGGTCCTTGGGTTCTATACATTCTTTGGTTGAACGTGTTGGGGGAGATTACTTTTCCATGCGTGGCGGGTAGTCTTTGGGGCCACACCGTCTGATGTTTCCAAAACCAGAGCTGGGCAGACATCCTCCTCCGCTGGGTTTATTTGGAAACGTCAGTCCCCTCCGTGCCACTCAGAGGTGGAGAGAGCAGCCAGTCCAGGCCAGATGGCATCTCGGCGAGGTCCCAGCTCCCCGGGGCAGCCAGGGAGATGGGCCGGGGGGTTGGTGGGGGAGAGGGAGGCACGGTTTATGGGAGAGTATCAATCCAGAGAGGGGAAGAGGGAGCCGCGGGATAAAAATAGCACGCGCGTGAACTCCTGCCCCCAACCCTGCCCCCCATCCTTAATGATTTCTCCGATGACTTGTGTTTGGCTCCAAGAGGAACAGCAGGCGCCTGAGCCGGGTTACTCAACTGGGGAGAAAAGGAGGGAGCCCGCCTGCCAGGTGGGTTTTCCAAGCCCTCACAGTTTCTAAACTTCTCCACATGTGAACAAGTGTTTACAGTTTTAAAGATGTGTTGAGTAATTGCACATGCAAGATAGCTCCCCTTTAATGCACACAGCATGTTGCCAGGCCATTTCTTGCCCCAGAACACCCTGCTTGACAATGAAATTGTTTGCCTTCTCTGCGTCCAGGCTTAAGGAGGCACTGGTTTGTGTTGAGATATAATTGGTAGCACTTGCGCCTTTGTAGTTCTTTTTTAGCTACTGAAAATTACTGGCTTAATCCACTCTTTACTTACCCGGATTAGGGGAGAAGCCCCACAGAGGCCCCTTCACATCAGAGAACAGAGTGGACATTCTTAAAACTTATTTTGAGGCTCACGTAACAATTGGGAAGACTGGTTAAACAACAAAAACAACAGCATCGATTCACTTTCGCATTCTCTCAATTTTCAGGAATTTTGAATCCCCTCGGAAGAATGTAATAATTGTTCCTGCGCTCCTGAAAAGTCTTGGAAAACCTTCCTGTTTTTACAGATGGGTTTCTCTGCTTCTCTCCACCCCTCCCCCCTCTTAATTATTCCTTTTCTCTCTTTATTTCCATGGGAAAATAGCTGGTGTCACCTCAGGGAGACAGGCAGGGCATTCTGCTTTGCTTGTTATTTTTTATAGCGTTCTTTGTCTTCTCTCCGGCTTCCAGCAAGACACGGCCAAAATGGTTTGGCAGATCACTTTGCATTAGTAAAACTCTGTGTCAGCCACAACTGAAGCTGGGAGTAAACGACTAATGTCAGCTTGCAAGTCGGAGAAATGCACCAGGCCAGCAACTGTCTTCCCATCCAGCCTCTGATGGGGGTCCACGGGCAAGCAAGACCAAGGGGACGAATGACACTATATCACCTGCTTGTTGGCACTCTGGCTGCTCCCAGATCGCCCCATCTCAGCTGACAAATAAGAGAACTCCTCGACCTGGCTAGTGCCTAGCGATTAACTTCAGGGCTGCATTTTCCAACTTGAAAATCTTTTTAACTACTGTTTTGCGATTTTCCCCACTGAGCGCTTTGGCATCAGAGGAAGAGACTCTGAGAAGTAGGGCCCAGGGGAACTGTATCCTCTTTCCTAGTTTGGCAAGTCTGGCCCTGCTCCAGACACACTGCTTAGACTGCTTCATTCCTCCTGTAGGCCTTCCGTGAAGTCGGACACGCACATCCTCACCTGAGAACAGACCTGTCAATTTCTCAAATCTTTACAACATCGGAGCCTGAGCCTCTGTCTTGCTGGAATTAGACATGAATTTCAGCTAAATGAGAAGTAATGTTTTGTCCACACTCCTTGGTTTCACCCCTTAACCTTTCTGTGGGCTCTCACCCTAAGCCAGGGTGGGGCAGCCTATTCCTGAGCGCTCCCCTTAGCAGGACAGTCTAGTTGGAAAGACAACCGGAGACACTTGGCTTTTCTCCCCCCAGGTCCCACCCCCATAGCTGTAGCAGCAGAACTGGGGACATTTATCACTCTAGGGTAGTTATTTGTTTCTTTGCCATTCAAGGGAATTCTCAAGGGGAGTTCCTATGGTTGCTCAGTTTTGAGCAACTCGCAGCAGAAGATCTGGCATTGGTCAGGGTCTCAACAAATATTGCATGAGTAAATCCTATATTCTTTCTGAACTGATGCCTATTCCTGAGATTGGTATTCATCCCAGAATATGCAGTAGAGATAAAATTCCCACAGCATGGAATAGAGGCAAGGGGACTGGACTGGAAACGAGAAGAGAAAGTCCAGACCTGGCCTCTGGAGGACCTGGGCTCAGTGAGCAGAGCGGTCAGCGTGGGGTGGGGGTGGCACTCCAGCACGGAGAAGGGCAGTGATCCATGGGCAGTCCTGGGAGATCCAGACAAAGCAAGAGTGTTGGGGCCTCCATGTAGTCACAGCAGCCGCTGAGTGTCTGGGCAGGACACCAGGCCCTAGGGGGTCCTGCAGATCCAAGAGGGGGCAAAAGAGAAGCAAACACTGTCCTCCAGGTACGTGCTGTCTGCTGAGGGAGACAGATGATGGTGTGTAGAATAGTAATTCTGAGAAGTGCTTGGAAGGAAATGCACGCCTCCCCAGCAGAAGCCAAGGGTAGACCCTAGATAAAGGATACGGGCACCCCAGTACTCATTGCAGCATTGCTTACAATAGCCAAGACATGGAAGCAATCTAAATGTCCATCAACAGAGGAATGGATAAAGAAGATGTGGTACATATATGGTCATATAGTGGAGTATTAGTCAGCCATTAACATGAACGAAATAATGCCATTTGCAGCAACATGGATGGACCTAGAGATTGTTATACGAGTGAAGTTAAGTCAGACAGAGAAGGAGAAATGTCATATGACATCCCTTATATGTGGACTCTAGAAAGAAATGATACAAATGAACTTACAAAACAGAAAGAGACTCACAGACTTAGCGAATGTCCTTGTGGTAGCCTGGCGGATGGACCAGGGGAGGGATAGTTATGGAGTTTGGGATGGACTTGCACACACTGCTGTGTTTAAAATGGATAATCAACAAGGACCTTCCGTATAGTGCATGGAACTCTGTTCAATATTATGTGGCGGCCTGGATGGGAGGAGGGTTTGGGGGAGAATGGATACATGTATATGTATGTCTGAGTCCCTCTGCTGTTCACCTGAAACTGTCATGACATTGTTAATCCACTATACCCCAGTACAAAATAAAAAGTTAAAAAAAAAAAAAGAAGAGTAGATCCTGGGTTCATCCCACCAACTCCTTAGGTTCATCCCACCAACTCCTACTTGAGTCTCACCATCAGCTGATAGATGGTGCCTTGCAGGTTGCATAACCCTGGAACTTTCCTACATTAATGGCTGTACTGTCAGGATTTTTCTGGGCTCATTCTTCCTCTGATTTCAGTATGATCCATGCCTAACAGAGCCCCAGTACGATTATTTGCAGAATGACTATTACCCTAGAGTTACTATTGCATGTGTTGAGACATATTAATAGTTGTACCCCTCAGTAGATAGGAATAAATTCTAACAATAAACTTTTATAATGAAGACAACAGCAACAAAAAAGAGTTGACTCTAATCCAAGGGTCATGTGGACTAGAGTGGATAAGGCAATGACTCAGGCAGAGGCTTGGCTCATAAAGTCAGAGAGGACACCTGGGATCCTAACTGGGGATAAGGCAGAGGTGGGGTCACAGCAAGGGAGGCTGGGTACTTAATTCCAAAAAGCCAGGTCAGAGCTCCCTAAAGCCATTCTACCTCAGGTGAGAATTTGTCCTGAAGAAGGAGGCAGGGCTAAGCTTTAAGTTCAGAGCCAATTTCATTCATTCATTGATTAGATATTTGTAGAGCATCCACCATAGGACTGACATTTTTGCAGGCACACAGCAAAATCTGTACAAAATCAGTACCTGTGAATATCTTACCTGATGTTGCAAAAGAGACTTTGCAGATAAAGGTTATGGATCTTGAGATGGGAGGATGTTCTGGATGACCCAGGAGGGCCCAGTCTTATCATATGAGTCTAAAAGCACAAACCTTTCCCCACTGCAGAAGAAAATATGACATTAGAAAAGAGTCAGAGAGATGCAATCCTTGCAGAACGAGGATGGGCCATGAGCCATGGAATGCAGGCAGCCTCTAGAAGTTTCAGAGTCAGGGAAACAGATTCCGCCCCTCCCCTCCCACACTGCCCCAAGCCCCAGAAAGGAATACACTCCTGGTAACGTGTGGACTTGAGACCCATGTGAGATTTCTGACCTACAGGACCATGAGAAATAAATTTGTGTTGTTTTAAGCCATTTGGTTTGTGATAATTCGTTTCAGCAGTGATAAGAGTCTCATACATGCTAGAGGCAGAAAAGAGCTTGGTATATTCCAGAGACCACAAAGGGGTTGCTGTGTCCAGAACAGTGTAGGTGAGACACACATACAAACATGTAAGTGATTTAAACAGGAGAGGGTGAGACTTAAGGGTGAGATTTACATTTTGCAATTTCTCTTGGATGTTCAGCAGAAAAAAGGTTAGAGGGGGCAGGTGTGGAGGGACAGACTCTTGCCGGGCTGTTTTAGGAGCCCTCATAGAAGGAGACAGGTGTTCACATCAGGGTGATGTCAGAGAAGAAGGAAAGTCATGGGTGAATTGGAGAGCTGTCTGGACATGGAATTAATCAGATGTGATGAATGATTGGATTCAAAGAGCAAGGGACAAAGAGGAATCAGGGGTGACCCCCCAGGTTTCTGGCTCGATCAGAGGCTGGGAGCAAAGGTGGAGGGAGGCTGGAAAGGAGACAGGCAGGGCCCCACCCATGTGGCTGCTGCACAGAGGATCCCACCTGCCACCAGCAAAGCTAATCATTGGGAAGCATCTGTCATCTCCGAAGATGGTGGAAAATCCTCTAAAAAGCAAGGAAAATGTCTGTTACCAAGCCCGTTGGCCAAGACTTCATTTGAAGATGTGAGTGATGGAAAAACCAGTTCCAAGTGTCTTATGCCTGGAGAGAATTTATGTTTATTTTAAGTTGAAAGTCCAGGGGATACATCTGGCTTCACCACAGCTCCTCTGAGGACGTCACCTCCTGGCCTCACTTCCTTTGAGGAGCTCTGTTCTCCTGCCCTGCGTGCCAGCAGCCCCACGCCCAGCAGATGAGAGTAAATGACCTTTCCCTAGAATACCCAGAAAAACCGTGGAGACAATTCTGATGAGACCAGCCTAGATCAATCCCAGCCCTCTCTCACCTCCCCACCCACGCCTACTCTCACTAAGGATATGAAATGAAAGGAGTTGAATAGCTCGGCCTGGGTCATGAAATCTATTCTAAGCTGTCGCCCGAGAGAGCAGCCGGGAGGCAGGCCTGAACAGAAGTCAGGGATGCTACTGGAAATAGGCGGACAGACCCAGAGCAGCAAGAAGCACCACCCACCCCCCCCCCCCCCCGACATGTGCACAATCCCCGTAGGGCTTACTGATTCATGGAACAAGTGAGTGCAGCCCCTGGTGTAGGGCTTACTGACTTGAGAACGGTGTGGAAAGTAAAGTGTGCTAAATCCTTGAGACTGTCTCTTTCCTGAGTCATGGCTGTTCCTGTTCACAACGGGCAGGTGAACAGAAATATTGGGCTGCAGGAAAATCAGATGCGGTAGAGCAAGTGATAGGAGGAGACTGAACCCTGAGGATAGATTCAGAGTCTGAGACTCCTGAGTGTCGGGGTCCCAGAATATTCTCTAGGCACTGATGAGGGTTGGGCACCTCTCAGAGGAGGGGTCCTTGGTCCTTCCCCTGCTGCTGAAGAGCTGAGAGGTCTGTCCTCCCCCAGGCACCTTGTCTCCTGAGCTTCAGTGGCAGAAAATTGGTTGGGGAGCTTCAGCCTGAGGGGCACGTGGTTTGACATTGAGGACGGACCCTACATCCACCTCTGGGCCCCAATGCCTTGCGTGGACTCAGTAACTGGGCAAAAGCAAGGCACTGGTTAGGTCCTGAGGATTCTCTACGGGGCAAAGAGGTGTAATCTTAAGACCCTGGAGCATGAGCAGGGGACCCTGCATTCAGTGTAGCCCCTGGGTTGTTCAGTTTCCTAGCAGATGCTGTTAGGGCCCTGGCCACGCCCTTCCACTCTCCCTATTGCCTCACCTGCTAAGAGTTCACTACTGCAAGCAGCTGAGGCTCCCATCCTGTGGCTTGGCATGTGCACCTCCTAGTAAAGGGCAGCATGGGATGCTGGCCAGGGAACCTTCAGGAGCAGCCCTCAGCCCATGATTGGCAGGTGTTGGTGGATCAATACCGCAGCTCCCAAGTGCCGTCTGCTTTCAAGAGGACATCATCTCTCAAGGGTCCTCAGTAGGTGGTGGGGTGCTGGTGAACAGGCTCGGCTGGGGAGAAGGAGCAGAGGAAGCACCTCCATTATCCAGTCAAATCCCACCCCACCCCCACCTCCACTTAGAAGAGAGGGAAAAAGGCATGACTTTTGTGCATTCTTCTGGACAACAGGGTCTTCTCAGATGGCTCAGCAGTAAAGAACACACTGGCAATGCAAGAGCCCCAGAAGACACTGGTTCGATCCCTGTGTCTGGAAGATTCCCTGGAGGAGGAAATGGCAACCCATTGTAGTATACTTGCCTGGAAAATCCTATGGGCAGGAGAGCCTGGTCAGCTACAGTCTACAGGTTCGCAGAGACTCAGATACAACTGAGCACACACATATTTCTGACAATACAGGCAGCTCTGCCTTCCCTACAGGAACCCCACTTGAGTGTCCATGTACCAGGGACCAGCACCCCCTCTTCTGGCTCTAGGAAGGAAACCTGTCTACCGTGGCAGTCTGGAGGTTGTCACTGCCTGTCCAGGCTGATCACACTTCCCGTCCAGCCAGTGCAGACTGGCTCAGGAAGGCCCTCTCCAATTTGGCGTCAGAGTTTCAAGTCATGCCCTAAGACCCTTGGTGATGGGCCAAAGAGATGGAACAACCCTGAATTCCTTTGCCATCTCTTCTTCCACCATGCATCTCACTTCTGTGCTGCCTTTATTTTTGCACCCGAAGATGCTATCTAGAGTTTACTGTCAGGAGGATTCTTTAAAATAGCATTTCTATGGTGAAACAATGTCCCTTGCTTGAAAATACATGGAGCTTTTAAAATAAGTTCTTGTATTTTCCTGGATCAGGGCATATTGTAGAGTCCAGGGATTTATTTACAGTGAAGAAATTGTTTTTGCGAATTGTGGTTAAACAAAAGGATGGCTTTTGGAGTGCTGAGTAAAGGAGACATTGTTTATTATATTAGTTATTTGGGACAAAAGCTGGAAAGGGATGACTTTACAGGGAATGATGGAGGCGGGGGGGCGGGCGGCACATCAGTGAATATATTCCTGTAATCGTCCATTTCTTGGGGTGGACGTGCGAGAAGTTGGACACTGTGACCTCTAACATACATCTCTTTTCCAAACTTTGTTTCGCCTTTTCTGCTTAAGCCCCTATGAAGGGATATATATCAGCTGTTTCCCCATCCTCATCGCCCCTTACCCAGGGTTCTGCCGCTCTGGCCCTTCCAAAGCCCAGTAACAGGAGATTTGCTGTCTGACCTTCCTTATCTTGCTCCAAGGCTTTCTTTCCAAGGAGCTCTCAGCACTTCGAAGACAGAATATCTCCACTCGCACGAAGTCCCAGAGCAGTGGGGGAACAGAGCGTGTCAGAGTTCGCCGGATGAAAATAAGAGCTGAATCCAAAGTCTTTCCATTGTCACAGCCTCCTCTTATGAGCTTCCTGGAGGGGCAAAACTGGGGCACAGAGAGGGAGAGTCTAATAGCAAGACCTCGTTCTCTGCAGGATCCAGGCAGTGCCGCATCTGCCACGGGGAAGAGATGTCCTTACTTATTTAAGGAAGCTGTCATCTTCCAATCCCTAAACTTTCTGTGTGTTGAATTTTACTTCGGTGGGGAACCAAACTAATATCAATTATTGGGCATGTGTGGGTGTGTGGTGGGGATGGGGTTTGTTAGACTAAAATATCTACTCCACAAATGCCATTTTAGCACCTTAGGAGATTCTGAAGACTATTCTATCTTTCTGGAGCCCTAGTACAGTGAAAATATCCCTAGGTAATGTGAGTTCCTGTTGTTGCTGTTCAGTCGCTAAGTCGTGTCCGACTCTTTGTAACCCCATGGGGTTGCAGCACGCCAGGCTTCCCTGTCCTTCACTATCTCCCGGAATTTGCTCAAACTCATGTCCATTGAGTCAATGATGCCATGCAACCATCTCATCCTCGGTTGCCCCCTTCTCTTCCTGCCCTCAATCCTTCCCAGCATCAGGGTCTTTTCCAATGAGTCAGTTCTTTGCATCATGTGGCCAAAGTATGGAGAAGGCAATGGCAACCCATTCCAGTACTCTTGCCTGGAGGATCCCAGGGACAGGAGAGCCTGGTGGGCTGCCGTCTATGTGGTCGCACAAAGTCGGACATGACTGAAGCAACTTAGCAGTAGCAGCAGCAGCCGAAGTACTGGAGCTTCAGCATCAGTCCTTCCAATAAATACTCAGAGTTTTCTTTAGGACTGACTGGCTTGATCTCCTTGCTGTCCAAAGGACTCTCAAGAATCTTCTCCAGCACCACAATTCGAAAGCATCAGTTCTTCAGTACTCAGTCTTTAGGGTACAACTCTCACATCCATACGTGACTACTGGAAATATCATAGCTTTGACTTATGGACTTTTGTTGGTAAAGTGATGTTTCTGTTTTTATACATTGTTTGGGTTTGTCATAGCTTTCTTCCAAGAAGCAAGCATCTTTTAATTTCATGGCTGCAGTCACCATCCGCAGTGATTTTAGAGCCCAAGAAAAGTGAGTTCCTGAGTGAAGAATAATTTGTTAATCTGCTAAATCTGTAGCAGTTGGTTTTCTGCCATCAGGAAGAAGGTTACAGATGTGTATGCAGGGAAAAGGCAAGGGAGCCAACTGATGGAGGTGGTGTGTGGGTTGCATTCCACATACTTAGCAATCTTTCCTGGGGCAGGGGATGTTTTATTCAGTGTAACCCCTGGGCAGTTCAGACCCACAGCAGATGCTGTCAGGGCCCTAGCCATGGCCCCTCAGTCCTCTCTAGGCCCTTATATGCTAATGGTTTTCTACTGCAAGCCTCTGAGGCTCCCCGTCTGCTGTGCATTACATGTTTATGATCCCCCAGAATTCATGTTTAAACCCATATGGCTGGATGAGACCACCTGGGAGTGAGTGAGTGTCTGTGTTGTGTGTTTAGTCGCCAAGTCATGTCTGACCTCTTTGTGACCCCATGGACTATAGCCTGCCAGGCTCCTCTGTCCATGGAATTTTTCAGGCAAGAATACTGGAGTGGGTTGCCATTTCCTCCTCCAGGGAACCTTCTTGACCCAGGGATCAAACCTGCATCTGTTGTATTTCCTGCATTGCAGGCAGATTCTTTCATCATTGCGCTATCAGGGAATCCCATGGGAAGTGACTTAGCATGCACACAGAATTCATGTGTTGAAATTCTAACCCCCAAAGTTATGGAATGAGGATACGAGGCCTTTGGGAGGTCATGACTCAGTCATAAGGGTGGAGCCCCCGTGAATGGGATTAGTGCCCTCATAAGAGTCTCCAGAGAGCTAGCTCCCTCCCTGCTTCTGCCATGTGAGGACACAGCAAGAAGATAGGTCATTTATGAACTGGGAAGCAGGCCTAAATTTGCAGCACTTTTATCTTGAAGTTCTGACCTCCAGAATTGTGAGAAATAAATTTTGAGTGTTAAAAACACCCAGCCTATGGTATGTGTTTTTGTTGTTATTTAGTCACTAAGTCATGTCTGACTCTTTGTGACACCATGGACCATAGCCCACCAGGCTCCTCTGTCCTTGGAATTTCCCAGGCAAGAATACTGGAGCGGGTTGCCATTTCCTCCCCTAAGGGAACTTCCCTACTCAGGGATTGAACCCAAGTCTCCTGAGTCTTCTGCATTGGCAGGGGTGTTCTTTATCACCAAGCCACCTTGGAAGCCCATGGTATGCGTCAGAGCAGCACTACTGGACTCAGATGCCACCTGAGGGTATTCTTCAGCTGGGACTGTACTTGTCTTATTTCTGGAATGCAGGGCAGGTAACCCTCCTGGAGAAGCTCTTAGCCAGTGACCAAGGAATGTTTATGGCTGCACACCCTGGCTCCCCAGTGCTCTCTGCCCCCTACCCATCATCTCTCAGGGCCCCAGCAGGCAGTGGTGAGCTGGTAAGCAGGCTCTTTGAGGGAGGATGGGCACAGATAAAGCCTTAATCTGTGGCATTTGCTAATTTCTGTGGTGTGAAACTCCCACTGTGGCAGAATTCAAGATGCCACTGAACTCATAGCTGAGGAGAGATGTACACAATTGGCTGTTGTGAGTCAGTCTGAGCTGTTCCAACACATCCCTGCCAGTGGGATGGAGGCCCAGTTGCCCCGATTGGTAACCTGCTCATTAACACACCCTGCCCTGGCAGCCTTCCCCTCCCCTGTCTGCATCCCCCACAGCCTTCCCAGTGCTTCCTTGGACCACCTCCCAGATAAACAACTTGCACCCAAATACTTTTTTCAGGATATGCTTCTAGTGGAATCCAAATTAAAACTAGATAAACTCATCAGTTGTTCTTTGAACAAAGTGGGCAGAATTCTCCACTGGCTGGAGAAATATGTGTCCTCTTGGTCTGGCCCCAGCCTAGATTTCAGCCTCACCCTCCCCCAGAGCCCACCCACCTCCACCACGGTTTTGCTCCCGGTACTCCCTCCCCCTGGCATCCCCTCCACCAGAATTTCCCAATCCTCCATCTTCTCTTCGAATCTATTTCACACCCAGCCTCCTCTCCAAAGCAGTTCTTGGTCTCTCAGAGCAGAAGGAACCGCTTCCTCCTGCTTCATTGAATTGTTTGGACCTTGATTATGACTTTTACCAAGACTTGGCTTGTCTTAGCTTTCCTTGGGAATGTGCCCCTCCCTTGCTGCCCTGGGAGCCTAGAGGGCAAGAACTATGATCTGAACAGTTTCCAGCCCAGGTGCTGCTAGGTCGTCATCAATCAATGTTTGCTGAAATGAATGGACTTGGTACTGGCCAGGGTTGTTTACTCCCCAGCTTCTGCTCTGACTTTCCCCAGGTCACAGTCCAGAACGTTTCCAGCCCCAGAACAGGTGAGCACAATCATGGATGTAGGCCCAGAGGGGGCAGTGCTGAGGGGGTGACTGTTCCTTCCTAAAGGAGAAAAAAACACGAAGCTCCAAGGAAATGTTTTCTAGCTACCCTCGGGGTGTGTTCAGCACAACAAGGAGAGGTGAGATAGAATCTCAGGTCCCTAGATTTCCCTTTGATGAGAGAATCGGGTCACCTGGCGGTCACCAGAGTCTAGTGAACATTCTCTGATTGGCAGAATCACTGGGGGGCATTTTATTCTTTCACCCATTAGTTAATCAAGTATCAAGTGCCTGGTAGTGTTCAGGGATTAAGAGCTTTGACTGAACAGCCTGGATTGGGCGCTTGGCTCTGTCTCTGTCACAGGCTGGGAGCCTCTGAATGAGCTTTTTAAGCCCGAAACTCCATTTCCACTCTGCAAAGTGGAGATAATCAGGTACTCACCTCTCGGGGATTGGGGGACGTTTGAATGAGACGAGGTATGTGAACTGGATAGTGTTTAGTATCTGGTACAGGTACTAAATCCTGGAGCAGGAAATGGCAACCCATGCCAGTATTCTTGCCTAGAGAGTCCCATGGAGAGGGGAGCCTGGTGGGCTAGAGTCCATGGGGTTGCAAAGAGTTGGACATGACTAAAATGGTTTAGCATAGCACAGCACGCGAGTACTAAATATATATCAGTTATTTTTAAAAGTGTGTGTCAACCTCTGTGCTGAGCTCAAGGAGTGATCACTGAATGAAATGCAACCTCTGCGCTCAGGAAGGTCACAGTCTAGGGAGAGACAGACGACAGACCTGAGGCCCCAGTACAAGATACTAAGTGGTCTGAGAGTGAAGTTTGCAGGGGGCTCAGGGAGCCCAGGGGAGGGGACCTATACCAACAGACCCCTGTCAGGGGCTGTCCTTGAATTCCTCTTATTTCTGATAAACATACTTTGTTTGGTGAGAACTCTCCCTTCCTGTTCTTACTCTGATGTAACAGAGGAGACTGGCTGGGGTACAGGTAGCATTGATGGAGAGGGCAGGATGGTGAGGAGATGCTGGGGGCCTCTCATGACACCTATTCTCATAAGTCCTTCCCCCATAAGATAGGAAGGTGCAAGCATGGGTCACAGAGGCCCCCATGCCCTGTATGTTAAATCTGCTCAACCTCAAGGAATGATGACTGACTCCTCCAGAAGAGCCCTTGTTCTTCAGATGAATTCTTGGAAGTTCTCCCAACTACTTAAATGCCTTGATTTGTTTAATCCAAGAAATAAATTGTAAAAGGGGAACTTTCTTACTCAATGTCCAATATCTCTTGGCTTCACAAAAAGCTAGCAATGATATGGCCCTTTTAGGTCTAAGGAGACCACGGTTTGCCATGGAGTCAGGAACGATTTTACTCCCCAGGGGCTGTTGTGATTTTTGGTTGTCCCACTGGGGCAGTGCCCCTGGTATGTGGTGTGATGGAGGCCAAGGATGCTGACAAACATCTCACAATGCCCAGTCCAGGCCCTGCCACAGAGAACTATCCAGCCCAAAATGCGAACAGTGTTAAGACTGAGAAACTGTTCTCAGAGAATGAAGGAGTGTGCATGCCCATGTGTCTGTGTGTGTGTGTAAAAGAGCAAGACACTCTGTGTTGGACTCAAATTTGCCACTGGTCGAGTAAGTGAAGCAGGACAAATTCATATTTAGTTTCTAGTGGGAGGTGACTGGAAAACAGAGATCTGTGAACATCAGGAGTGAAGCCTTAGTTAACTAGAAGACACTCATGGTAGAGCTGAAGCTCAGGGATAAGTTACACTGTCATATCCAATCCTCCAATGGCAGGCCAGAGATTTCCAGCCTCAATATGCTGAACAGGACAGTTCAGGAGCTGTGGTGGAAGGGAGAGTGTGTAGTGGAGAAGCGCCTGGTAATTGCAAGTAAGTCTCCCCCTGTCCACCAGCAACAAGCAAGCAGAGTTCAAAATAAACAGAGCATTCTCCCTCTAGGAAGCATGGACACTGCTGATTGGTTTAGAGGTTCATTAGTGAACATCTGGTTGCAGGGGGTGGTCCCTGGCCCAGGCCTGGATCGCATGCCTGGTCTTTCACCAGAGGAACCGGGAATCTGGTTGGTAAAACATCTGCCCTGTGGGCTCCAAGGTCCGAGGCAGTCTTTGCATGCAGATGTGCAAAGCAAGTGGCCTGAGGCTTTTGCCCCATTTGCAGATATCTGGCAATTAGTCTCCTTCTGAAGTGGCTGAGCATTCCAGGGCTTTGGATACTGCACAGACTTCTCATCAAGATGGATCTTGCTCAAGCCACTATTTATTTTAACCTTTCCTAGTTGCAGATGGCTCCTGCATGCCCAGCTGTAAAGGCTCTGCATTTCAATCTCCGGCTGTAGGGCATTTCCTGTGTGGATTGATTGTGCAGTGGAATGCTGTCAGGGCAGATAACCCTGAGTGTCAGTGGTCACCATACTTCTTGTGTGGCAAGGAGACCCTAAAGCTTGTTTAAGGCATCCCAAACCAGGAACTTACCCCATGAGGCCCATATATTTGGATAGAGCCTAGGAAAAGACATAAGTGGAATGGAACATGCCTCTGTCATCCCCTTCTCCTCCTGCCCTCAATCTTTCCCAGCATCCGGGTCTTTTCTAATGAGTTGGCTCCATGGAATATAGTTTTATACTTAAATTAATGGAGATGTCACTTTTCCCCCCAACTATTGAATTAATTGATTTAACATTTTTGAATGTCCATGGAATATGCATGCGTGCTAAGTTGCTTCAGTCCTGTCTGACTCTGTGCAACCCTATGGACTGCAGCCTGCCAGGCTCCTGTGTCTATGGGAAAGAATACTGGAGTGGGTTGCCATGCCCTCCTCTACAGGAATCTTCCCGACCCAAGGATCAAACTCAAGTCTCTTACATCTCCTGCATTGGCAGGCACTTCCTTTGCTACTAATGCCACCTGGGAAACCCCCTCCATGAAACAGTTGTTCAGTCGCTCAGTCATGTCTGACTCTCTGCAACCCCATGGACTGCAGAGCGCCAGGCTTCCCTGTCCTTTACCATCTCCCAGAGATTGCTCAGACTCATATCCATTGAATCAGTGATGCCATCCAACCATCTTGTCCTCTGTTGTCCCCTTCTCCTCCTGCCCTCAATCTTTCTCAGCATCAGGGTTTTTTCTAATGAGCTGGCTCCATGGAATAACCCCCATCTTTCTCTAGTTTGATCACTTAAATTAATGGAGGTAATGGAGGTATCACTTTTCCCCCCCAACTATTGAATTAATTGATTTAACATTTTTTGAGTGTCCATCATGTTCTTGACAATGTAATTAGATCCCAAAGACTCTTGAGTGGAGTGGTGTCAAGAAGAGAAGGGAGAATACACAACCTCCCAAGGAGCCTGAGGGCAACGTGTGAGACACATAGAGCCCACTCTTTTGTGAAATGAAGGGTATGAAGGGGTGGATGAGGGGCTTAAATAGACCCTCCTGGCCCTGAGGTGTGATGCCCATAAGAAGCCGGGCACTGTGCAATTTTCTCGGTCCCCCAACAGACTTTGTGACTGACTAGAATATAAATGTGGAATCTATGGTCCATTTAAGGACATTTTAGGCAAGACTTTGCAATCCATTGGTTGGAACTGGTTGCAGACATCAGTGAGGGCTCTTTTTTAGGTGGATCCAGTCTATTCTGAATCTGGGGGAATCTGTCAAGTTGGTTTCTATCCACAGGTCAATTCCAGGCACCATCGAAAGGAGGGTTTTCGGGAAGAATCTACACTTGGCAGCAAAGTGTTCTGATTGACGATTGCTGTCTGCCAAAGTCCCAAGAGAGTGGAGTGGGCGACTGTGACTCTTCTTTGCCATCCTGGGTAACACTGTGTCCCTTCTAGGCAGTGCACTGGGTGTATGTGTCTACCCTTCTGCCGCTGTGTGGCATTCGTGGGGTTCACATCCTGGCGGGATGGTTCCTGTTCATTAGCACCCCTTCTGCTCGCCACCCTGAAGAGGAGGTCATGAAGCTCATGTTACGGAAGACCTCTAATAGGGGGAAAGGGCCGTGATTGTCACCAGAGGTACAACATTTCATCTCCACTAACCACAGGCTATCTCTGGAAGCTGCCGCCAGTTTCAATCTCCATGGAAAGTGATGCTCTGCTTGGTCCTTCCAGATCTCTGTGGACACCTTGCAGCATTTCTGAGACCATATAATTCTTTAAAGAATTCCCCCCTCTGGAAAACTTCTCTGATTTCGAGTTTATTGTTTTGCTTTCTCTTATTTATTAACTTTTCAGTATATTGAATTGTGGCTAGAGTAACCTTATTGGACATATCTAGAGGATCTAAAATTATAGCTTCGAGTGCTTCTGAAACACAGCTAGAGAAATCTCACCTTGAGGAGGATCTTTAAATGGATTTGTGGCACATTTATGTATAACCTGCTACAGAACCTACAGAGAAATTTCTTACCACTCAGAAGTGAGTGTAGATGAAATATTCTCCCCTTTACTTTAAAAAACAATGCTTCTTATTTATTTTTCTAAATACAAAGGCAAAACAATATGCATTATAGAACATATGGAAAATATAAGGAAGTATAATATATAAAGTATAATATATTATATCATATGACAATAAAAATCATCCTTTTTCTCCCTCCACCACGGCAATAATCATTGTTAATATTTGGCTGTTTATTCTTCCAGTCATTTTCTGTGCACATAAAATTGATATGCATTAAAAATAAACTCTATACATATGCCCTGTATTTCATTTTATATCATCTTTTTCCACAGCACTGTAACATTTTCCCATGTTATTACATATTTATCAAAAACAAGATTTAAAAACACTGCATCATAGTCTCTAGTATGGGTTCAACACAATCCATTTAACCATCATCCTCTTGCTCAACATAATTGCACATTTTTAAAAAACCATGAAAGATGGCAGGTAGATAAATATTTGATGAATGTCTGACTGCAAATTTGATTATACCCTAGGATAATAACTAAAAAGGGAAATTACTGAAGCGCAGGATTCAAGCATTTACAAAGCTCTGGAAATGCATTGTTTCCTTAGGAAAAAACATACCGATCACAGTTCTAGCAACACGGAGTATTATCGTTAAAACCTGTTTCATTTTAATTTAATTTAAAATGTAATAGGAATAATATCTCATTCTGAAGTGTATTTTTTTTAAAATGTAGTTTATTTGCAATTTTGTGTTAGTTTGAGGTGTAAAGAAAAGTGATTGATTTAAATATATATATATATATGTGTGTGTATATATATATAGGATCGGAAAGAGATTCTCTTTCCTTTCCCCCTATATGTTATTACAAGATATTGCATATGGTCCCTTGCGCTATACAGTTGCTTATCTATTTTATATACAGTAGTATGCATCTGTTAATCCCATACTTCTAACTTATGCCTCCCTACCACCTTTCCCTTCTGTAACCACAAGTCTGTTTTCTATGTCTCTGCAGTAGTTTTAAAACACGTCTGTAACTCCTCTAACTCCTTCCATGGAGCTGTGGGATCTGATTCCCTCTCCATGAACCAGGTCTGATCGTAGTGACTCACTTGCCACTAATACAAAGACGTACAACGCCAGGGATATGATGCTGTGTGACCGCCCAGGTTTGATTAGAAGTGGCCAACTGGTTGTCATTTTACACTTGCTTATAAGCCAGCCACCATGGAAGAATTCTGTCACCCTCGAGACCTCTGTGCTGGAAAATCCATGTTAGATTATCCTATCCGCAGCCCAGCCGAGCTCCCAAACCAGAGCCAGCATCAACTGCCCGCCGAATGGATGACCCTCCTTTTTTTTTTGGTGGTTTACTCATATCACTTGCCAATTTGAAAAGGTAGTGTTTTCCTTAGGATTTAAAAGCATCTTATGGTTCATTAGGAATAATTATAACACTAGCTGAAAGTAATTTTCTAAGTTATCATCTGCCTTTTTAAAATTCTACTTTGGAAATTATACAATTGCTATGTAGTCAGACCTTTTAAGTATTTCATTTGTGATCTCATGAACCATTTCTGGTTAGAAAATGCTCTTTCTAGAGTTCAGTTGTTCACCTACATTTTTGAGTTAGTTCCCCCTCCCTCCCTTCCTTTTACATTTAACACTGAAATCAGTCTACAAATATTTTGATGTTTGATAACAATTTGGGTTAATGACTGAATTTTCCAAAGTCATTTATTGAACGGTAATTCCTCATCCAGTAAGTTACACTGATTATTGCCAACCTAATCAAGACACACACACACACACACACACACACACATTGTAGAGTCCATTTTAGGGCTATCTGCTCTCTTTGATTTGCTCTTGGTCCTTGGTCTAGCAAAATATTGCTTTCAATTCTGATAGGACTAGATATGCATTGTTTTTTAAATTCCAAAATACTTCTTAGCTATTCTTCCTATTTATTCTTCTAGAAGATCTTTAAAATTGTCTTTTAAATTTAGTTCCACATATAAGTTACTGGGAAATAACTGAAATCTTCATCACACTTTGGTTTTCGTCTTACAACATGGTACTTTTCTCTATTTCCTCAGACCTCCCTGTGACTGCAAGGTCTCATCACGTTTCATTTGTTGGGAACCTATATGCAGCCATCAAGGGTTTTAGCATCCCAAGGACCTGCACTTGGGCTTCCTAGGTGGCACTAGTGGTAAAGAACCTTCCTGCCAATGCAGGAGACATAAGAGATACGGGTTTGATTCCTGGGTTGGGAAAATCCCTTGGAGGAGGGCATAGCAACTCACTCCAGTATTCCTGCCTAGAGAATCCCATAAACAGAGGAGTCTGGTGGACTGTGGTCCATGGGTTCGCAGAGCTGGACACGACAGAGGATGAGATGGCTGGATGGCATCACCTACTCAATGGACATGAGTTTGGGTGAACTCCGGAAGTTGGTGATGGACAGGGAGGCCTGGCGTGCTGCAATTCATGGGGTTGCAAAGAGTCAGACACGACTGAGCGACTGAACTGAACTGAAGTGAGGCGCCTTAGCACACACACATGCACCTGGACTTGAGCACAGGTTGCTACGTACTAGCTGGAAGACCTTGAACAAATCCCAACCTTTGTTGGTCCCTCAGATTCTTCATCTATAAAGTAGAATAAAACTCCAAACAGCATCATCATTATTTTTAAAAGAGGAAAAGGTCAGTTCATGCTGCCAAACGTGACCATTACTTCTTGCCCTGGCCTCCCACCACCTCATACTTCACACTCTATAGCCTTGCAAGTGTCTTCGACTCTTCTGTACTGTTCCTCAATTTGTTGTTGTTTAGTCACTAAGTCATGTCCAACTGTTTGGGACCCCCTGGATTGTAGCATGCCAAGCTCCTCTGTCCATGGGATTTTCCAGGCAAAAACACTGGAGTGGATTGCCATTTCCTACGCTAGCGGATCTTCCTGACCCAGGGATCAAACCCATGTCTCTTGGATTCTTTTACTGCTGAGTCACCAGGAAAGCCCTCTGTTCCCCATCCCTGTGCCTTTCTTCATTCTCTCATTTGCCTGGAAGCCTCTCCCCACCATTTTGCCCTGGCCCCACTCCTATAGATCCTCTAAGAGCCAGCTCAGGACCCGCCTCCTCAGGAAGCTCTCCGTGATTGGCCAACACCCTGCCTAGCACTCACAGCCCTCTAAGGCTGTGACAGATACCTGGTTGGTAATAGCTCACAGTCCCTAGAGCAAATCTCTCTCCATACACTGATCACTTTGTTGCTAGCTGAGGGGAATCTCAAAGGCAGGGACTGTGTCTTATTCTCTTCTATTCCTGCTTACCCACACCCTGCCTGGCCCTTAGAAAGCTCAGTGGCCGCTCTCAGCCCTTCAGTGAATTGCATGGATTGGATTAAACAGCGTTCCTCTCTTGGGGCATCCTGTATGAGTGCCAAAGGATTGGGACGGGAGGAGACGAATGATGACCCTGCAAGCTGAGCAGCAGAATCTGCCCTCCTGATGAAGAGGAAGACACACGTGTGGTAGCCAGACTGCCTTTGCCTTTCAGATGGGGGAAGGCAGGGTGCATAGATTCAAGGGCTTCTGAACAGATTCACTTTAAAATGGAAATGGCTCGCCCTTACAGTGCGGCCCTTTCTCAAAAGCTGGTCCCATCTTTCCTTCTGATGAGAACGGCCAAGTTCAACACGCAGGAGGGATGGCTGCAGAGACACATGTGTCACACCCAGGCAGCTCCCGGCTCCAAACAAGGCCCCACTGAAAGGATCAAAGACTGCACATGGCCCGGCAGTGACAAATTTATGAAGCTCCGTCATCCACATGAAAACATTGTGTATTTAATCTGCCCAGTAGAAATAAATCAATCTCAAGTTTCTGTTGAAGGAATTGCAAGTCAGCCGCCCTTCTCCATAAAGATGTAAAGGATCTGTTTAAAGCAACGTTTACCTCTCTCAAAGAAGGATAGGTTTTCTCTTCCCCACAGAAGCATGTAAGTGCACTTTTGTATTCACCCTTTCACAACAAGTCCTGAACATCTAGCTTTCAATGAGTATACAAGCTTTGTTATTACACTTAGATTTACAAACAAAGTTGTTGGCACAGGAAAGCCTGTGGTAGGTAGGACAGACCACCCGTAAGTATGCGTATAAAAGCCCAGTTGGAAAATCTCTTCTGTCGGCCAAAAGTGTGACTGCAGTTCTGAAAACTTGGCTGTTCTCTTGGTGGTCGAAAACAGTGAACCTTTTTGTTCATTGAACGCTGAAAAAACAAGTATGCCAAAAAGTGCCTTTTCCTAACGGGTTCCAAGACTCCTAGCTATTTTTGCCTCTTTCCTCTCAGGGCTTGAGAACATTCAACAAACGTGAATCGGAGATGCTTTATTGTTCCGCGTGTTCTGTCGGAGGTTTCAGATCACGGCCAACAAGTGCTGGCCCACTTGCCTGCCATGCGGCTTACAATGAGGCCTCTTTCTGCCCATGTCCTCTGACCACAGGCGGGGATGGAAGCTGGATGTTCGCCCTCACTCTCAGGGGTGTGGGGGAGAGGCCTGGGCACCGGATGAGAGGGAAAAGGAGCTTGATCTTTCATCCTGGAGAGACCATTGTGCAAGAAGGCTGACTGAGGCTTTGCCCTCTGATTATGGAAGGGGGATGCTGTGTCTCCAGATTGGGAGAGGACCAGCATTTCCTTGTTCTTGCTGTTTAGTCACTTCAGTTGTGTCCGACTCTCTGTGAACCCATGGACTGCAGCCCGCCAAGCTCCTCTGTCCATGGGATTTCTCGGGCAAGAATACTGGAAGGGGTTGCCATTTCCTCCTCCAGGGGATCTTCCTGACCTAGGGAATGAACCCTCATCTCCTGAGTTGGCAGGTGGATTCTTTACCACTGAGCCACCAGGGAAGCCCCAGTATCTCCTAGTAACTAGGAATTTCATTAGCTTGCTACTTCTAACCAGCTGGGCTAACAAAATCTCCAAATGTTATGTGTATGTGTGTTTATATATGCAGACACATAAATATAATGCAGTTGACAATAATTACATACACACACCATGTAATACGATGCATAATGCTATATGCGTATGTGGATAAGTAATACTTGATGGGACCTGGTTGACATAATTTCTCTGCTGAATAGAGTCTGTCATAGCTTCTGATAGACAGAAAACAGTTTTTGAACAATTTTTTTTTTTAATGAAAAAGTAATTACATGTACAAAGCAAAAAGTTCAAAGAGTACAAAAAGCTCTGCAATAAAAAATAACTCTCCTCTTCATCCTGCTTCCCCAAGTCCCCTCCACGTGGCAACCACTGGTAATTATTTTTCAAGCAAATACTTCCAGAGTAGTTCTATGAACATGTGGGTGAGGGTATGTGTTCGTGCACGCGTACACACACATACAGCCCTTCAGACCATACAGCCAAACAAAATGGTAACATACTATACTGTTCTCCACTTTTTTCTCTGAATGGTTTATTTTGGAGTTCATTCTCTAATAGCTCATGTTCACTTACATTATTCTTTTTAATGACAGTGTAGTGTTCAAGATACAATGTCATACAGTTATTGCACCAACTCTTATCAAAGCATAGGTGGTTCGCTGCCAGCTCTCTGTTACAACAAATAGCACAGTTATTTATCTTCCTTGTGCAAATATATCTCTAGGAGAATCTCCTAGGTGTGGCTTATCATTGTCAGTGGGCGTATGCATTGCACACTTATGATTGTCACTGTCATCATTTATTATTGGGCTTCTCTGACAGCTCAGTTGGCAAAGAATCAGCCTGCAAAGCAGGAGACCCCCGTTTGATTCCTGGGTCAGGAAGATCCCCTGGAGAAGGGAAAGGCTACCTACTCCAGTATTCTCGCCTAGATTGTCATTGCCATCATTTGTTATTATTATTATTATATTTTTATAGCTATCCAAAGCCAGTTTACTCACCCTCCAGTGAGCCAAGAGCACCTGTTTCGTTATCCATTCATCAGCCCAATGTGTTTTGAATTTCAATCTTTGCCAGTCTGATGAATGAAAAATGCCACATTAGACATTAAGGTCTTTTACTGACAGAGGCTTTATTGCTTTCTCATAGTATTAAAACACAGGAGAGTTAAACACCCCTTAGAGATCGTTTGGTCCAATTTTCTCATTTTATGATTTTACATTTAAGGAAGAAAGCTCAGTGTGGGAAGTGCCCTCTGCCTGGCCATGCAGCATTCCCACCCCACCCCCGGTAACCCCCCTCCCCTACCACACCACCACCAGTGCAGAGCCAACAGCAGAGCTAATGTAGGGATAATGTAGAAAAGGATGTTTTACTGCTTCCATTAGTGGAATTTCAACTATCAAGTCATTGGAGTGATGTGTGGAGGCAAATTATTCCTACATATGATCTGTGTTTCCAATAAACATTCATTTCTCACAGTTCTGGAAGCTTGGAAATCCAAGGTCAAGGGGCTTGCATATTCAGTGTCTGATGAGAACTGGCTTCCTGGTCCATAAATGACCATCTTCCCACTGTATTCTCACCTGGTGGAAAAGATGATGGAGCTCTCAGGGGTCTCTTTCATATGGGCGCTTATCCCACTGATGAGGACTCCACCCTTATGACTTAATCGCCTCCAAAACTCGTCACCCTGGGGATTGTTGTTGTTCAGTCTCTCAGTCATGTCTGACTTTTGTGACCCCGTGAACTGCAGCAGTCCAGGCTTTGCTGTCCTTCACCATCTCTCAGAGCTTGCTCAAACTCATGTCCGTTGAGTTGGTGATGCCACCCAATCATCTCATCCTCTGTCTTCCCCTTCTCCTCTTGCCCTCAATCTTTCCCAGCATCAGGGCCTTTTCCAATGAGCCAGCTCTTCCATGAGGTGACCAAAGTAGTAGAGCTTCAGCTTCAGCGTCAGTCCTTCCAGTGAATATTTGGGGTTGATTTCCTTTAGGATTGACGGGTTTGATCTCCTTGCTGTCCAAGGGACTCTCAAGAGTTCTTCTCCAACACCACAGTTCAAAGTCATCAGTTCTTCAGTGCTCAGCCTTTTCTATTGTCCAGCTCTCACATCCGTACATGACTACTGGAAAAACCATAGCTTTGACTAGATGGACCTTTGCTGGCCAAGTAATGTCTCTGATTTTTAATATGCTATCTAGATTTGTCATAGCTTTTCTTCCAAGGAGCAAACATCTTTTAATTTCTTGGCTGCAGTCACCATCCACAGTGATTTTGGAGCCCAAGAAAATAAAGTTTCTCATTGTTTCCATTGTTTGCCCATCTATTTGTCATGAAGTGATGGGACCAGATGCCATGATCTTCATTTTTTGAATGTTGAGTTTTAGTTCAGCTTTACTCTCCTCTTTCACCTTCATCAAGAGGCTCTTTAATTCCTCTTCTCTTCCTGCCATAAGGGTGGTGTCACTGCACATGGGAGGTTATTGATATTTCTCCCTGCAATCTTGATTCCAGTTTGTGCTTCATCCAGCCCAGCATTTGTATGATGTACTGCATATAAGTTAGACAAGCATGGTGACAATATACAACTTTGATGTACTCCTTTCCCAATTTTCAGCCAATCTGTTGTTCCATGTCCAGTTCTAACTGTAGTTTCCTAACCTGCATACAGGGTTTTCAGGAGGCAGGTAAGGAGGTCCGGTGTTTTGCTTTTTTTTTAATTGGAGGAATATTGCTTTACAATGTTGTGTTGGTTTCTGTTATTCAACAATGCAAATCAGCCCTAATTATACCTATGTCCCTTCCCTCTTTAGCCTCCCTCCACCCTTATTGTTTATTTATTTTTAATTGGAGGAAGGGATTAGGTTTTAACATATGAATTTGTAGGGACACAAGCATACAATCCATAGCACTCCCTGAGCAGGAACCAAAATCAGGTAGACAAGGGTTCTAATCCTGGTCTTTTACACTAATGTTGCCACTTCCAGTAAGCTACCTAATCATCCAAGCCTTAGTTTCCTCATCTGCAAAATGGGGACAGTGACAGAGTCTACCTCTTATGGTTTCCATGAGGATTAATAAGATAACACATGAAAATCATTTGACAACAATGCCCAACAGATGGTTAAGCCCTTCATATACTTTGAAGGGGTCTGCATCCGTGTTGTCATTTTCTGCTAGTCTTCAGCCCAGTGACTTCTGCTCTTCGTTTTTTTAACCTGCACTTCTTGTTCTCAGACCACTCTGCTGTACAAGGCATTATCTAAAACAGGAACATTGTCCGGGAAAGGACTGCCTCTTGGAATGAACAAGCCACACATCACAGGAAGGGAGGGGAAGGACGCGCCCCAGAAAAGATGCTTCCTTTCTTGGTTTTGCTGAAGCAACTCTTGGAGATTTATTAACAGCTGGTGTGGTGGTGTTTGTAGCTTCATTTCATCCAAATGTGTCTGGGGCAGGGGGGTGGGGGGCGCGGGTATGTTAGGGTTTACCTTGTCTTTTGATCAATCAACCACCAGAGACCTCCAGGCCTGTGGACAGCATGGTGTTGCTCTGAACCCTCTGACATTCCCCACTCATGTTTAATTTCAGAAGCTGACACCCTCTGAGCTAAAACCCATGTGGCAAAGCAGCCATCTAGAAGCATGATTGGGATAAATACAGCTTTCCTAGACTCTGGAAATGCTAAGTAGGAACTATTTCCTTTTGGTATTTTAAATCTAAAATTTTTGTCTTTCAGCATTTTTCCCTCTCCTTCTCTTGCAATTGTACAGTCTGTGGTCTAACTTCTTTTGAAGTTAGTGGTAGATTATAATTCTTGGTTTTGGGTAAACAAATTGTGTGTGTGTGTGTGTGTATGTGAGATTATCTCTTCTTATTAGCCATTCTCTTCATACCAGTAGGAGGACAGGTTTCTAGGAGATTTGTTCGTTTTTAACGACATAGTGGGGGCTTCCCTTGTGGCTCAGCTGGTAAAGAATCTGCCTGCAATGTGGGAGACCTGGGTTCAATCCCTGGATTGGGAAGATTCCCTGAAGAAGGGAAAGGCTACCCACTGCAGTATTCTGGCCTCGAGAATTCCATGGACTGTGTAGTCCATGGGGCCACAAAGAGTCGGCCACGACTGAGCATCTTTCACTTCACTGACTAAGGACATAGGGGTCATTTTCTGTGCGACCAGGTTGCAAATGAGGATTTCTGTAACTGCTTATTGTTTGGCCTCCTCATAAAATGTCAGGTTTTTTATTGATATAACTGAAACTGATGCTACATCCAGTCCTTTACTAGAAGAGAGTCAACGTAAAGATAAGTTATAGGAACAACAGCCCCCTTTACACCTAATTTCTGTGTTACATGTGTTCATGCTCAATCACTCAGTCATGTCCGACTCTATGACCCCATGGACTGTAGCCTGCCAAGCTCTGCTATCCATGAGATTTCCCAGGCAACAATACCAGGGTGGGTTGCCATTTTCTGCTCCAGGGGATCTTCTCGATCCAGGGATCAAACCCATGTCTCCCGCGTCTCCTGCATTGGCAGGTGGATTCTTTACCACTGAGCCACCTGGGAAGGGTCTATGTTACACATTCTTCTAATTTTGCCAGCTCTGCCTTCCCCTAAACAATCAGGGCTCTGTCACAGAAATTTCAATCATGTGTCAAGCACCTTCAAAAAATAACACACACACGCAGACCAAGTGCAATGTGGACACTTCAGTTGGCCTCGCCCATAAGAAATCTGGAGAAAAATATAATTAACTCTTGCTTTGGAAGGACTGACGTTGAAGCTGAAACTCCAATACTTTGGCCACCTGATGCGAAGAGCTGACTCATTTGAAAAGACCCTGATGCTGGGAAAGATTGAGGGCAGGAGGAGAAGGGGATGACAGAGGATGAGATGGTTGGATGGTATCACTAACTCAATGGACATGAGTTTGGGTAAACTCCGGGAGTTGGTGATGGACAGGGAGGCCTGGTGTGCTGCATGGTGTGCTCCATGGGGTCGCAAAGAGTCGGACACAACTGAGCGACTGAACAGAACTGAACTTGTTAGGAGAATGTACAGGTTAAGAGGCTGGTGGCGAAGAGGTCAGGGCTCTGTGGCTGTAGATGCCCCTGTCTCACTGCACTGGCTGCGGTCCTTCTGGGTCCTGTTCCCTCATCTACATCCCAGGACGTTAGATTAGATATTTAGATTGGGGGAGGGGTGGAGCCCTTCCATCTATCATGCATCTGAATTCCAGCTTCATGCTGCTCTTTGTTTATTCCTTATTGGTTTACTCATGGTTTTTCCCCCCACTTTTAAACAAAATAAAAAAAGAAATCAATAATCACTTTCTTTATATCACCTCAAATTAATAAGTTGACATAGATGCATCTAGATCTCTTTCTCTACTCTTGCCCTCTTTTAAAAATCATACTATTAGATATTTGATATTTGCTCATTTTAAATGAGAATTTACACACTCAATACAGAAAAGTACAAAGATGAAAGTTAAAATAACAAACATGAAATCCCATCCTCCAGAAACAAAATTTCTTAGAATAAAGGGAATATTGTTTCTTCCACATATACATGCAAAAATATTGACAGACATTTTAAGTTGATGGGTATAAATAGTTGATAAAGATGGATTTAATCTGTACATATTCTCTTATTAAGGATTTAAATTTAACTCTGAATTTTAAAAAAATCTGAATTGAAATAGGTTTTGTTAGGCCACAAAATTTTTGTATGTTATGAAAGATTATTTTCTAAAAGAAGTCTCTAAGGGTAAAAAATTAATGTTTTAGTTTATGAAAAAAAGAAATTATTGGCTCATGTCACTAGGAAGTCCAAGGAGAAGGTGTTAATTCTAGATGCAGCTGGATCTAAAAATGGCAACAAGATTATCAAGTGTCTGTATAGCTCTCCCTTCCCCCATGTGTCTTGCTCTGTTTTCTTCTGGTTTGGTTCATGCACGTGTGTTGGCAAACCTTGCTATGGTCAACTCCATACTTACATTATTCTAAAATATAGATGCTGAATTGCCAAGAGATTGGAGTAGTTGCATCTTCTGTGATGAACCACATGCTTCAATTCATCAACTTTCTAGTCTCAAAGATAGGAACAGGAACATCATCATATTTCCTTATCTCTGCCTACTAGATGCCAGGTTTTCATGATTGCTCTCTTTACATCATCCAGATTTACAACATTCACACATTTATTATCATGATTCCTGCAGTTTTGCTTAGTGTTGGTCTAACATAAAAATGAAGTCAGGGCTCACTACTACTCATTTTAATGTGGTTCTCTATTCTCTACTTTGACTTATCATAATTGGTTGGATTTTGTTGTCGAGCAGCTTTTTCAAAATTGTTCATTATTAGTGTATGCCCAATGTTCTTTCTTTTAGCTTCAGATTATTTCTATGTTGCTTTTATATTTGAAATATGTCTTAGGTAAAATTCTCCCAGGACACATTTTCTTTACTTTGGGCATTTGTCATCATGCTGATGTCTTCCGGCTTTATGTTTTACTAAGGAAAATTCAGAGGGCAACTTGAGTCTCACCCCATCCCCCTCTACTTATAGATACTTTTTAACTTGCTTTTTTGCATGACAAATTATTTCTTTATCCTTTAAGCTTAATAATCTAAAAACTGTATGTCAGTGTTTTGCATGCTCCTTCACATTTTCCTGGAATGCTGTATGTTTCTTTCAGTTGATAGATTTGGGTCTTTCTTCATTTCTTCATATACTATATATCTAAATGTATCTGTATTTTCAGTTGTAGCCTCTATTATAAGCTACCAATTATTTTTATGTTGGATCACTTTTTCTGATTTCTATCTTTATTAGCTTTTTTTCATTGCTTTCTTATCTCTGTGAATTTTTTAAAACTCTGTATTTAGATGGATTATTTCAAATCTTGATATCAGTTATACAAACTTATATTTTACTTCATATTTACCATTTCTAGTGCCCTTCATTCCATCTTGTAGTTACAAATTTCCTTTTATTGTCATTTCTTTTTAGCATTTCTAATAGAACATGTCTGCAGGAAAGAAAATTTCCCAGCATATATTTATCTGAAAGTGTATTCATTCTTGTCTTAATTTTTGAAAGGTAGTAACTCTGAAGATTTAATAGAATTCTGGATTGATAGGTTTTTCTCCCCTTTCAGCAATTTAATGGTGATGTTTCAGTGTCAATCTGGCCTTTATTATTCTTGGAAAGGGGTCAGCAGCCATTCAAATAATTGTTCCTCTGAATATAATGTGTATTTTTTTTTCTCCTTTGGCTGCTTTCAAGATTTTCTCTTTATTTTTGATTTAGTAATTTAATATGATGCACCTTGATTTGATTTTTTTTCTATTATATTTACCCTCCAGTTTTGCTAAACTTCTTGGATCTATAAAATAATGTTTTTCACCAAATATTTGGAGTTTTTGACCTTGACTTCCTCAAATATGCTTTCCTGCCCTACTCGCCCTCTACTTTCCTTTTGGGACCACAATCACAAATACACTTTAGACTACTAGATATCAACCAACAGGTCACTGGGTACTGATTAATTTTCCCAATTTTTAAATTTTATTCATAGTAAATAATTTCTATTACTTTGTCTTTAATTTACGGATCCTTCCTTTGGCTATCTTTAATCTGTTGTTAAGCACAGCCAATACATTTTTCATTTACTATATTACATTTTTATTACACAATTTTCATTTGGTTCCATTTCTCTACTGAGAGTCCCCACCTTTTCACTATGACAGTATTTTTTAAAACTTTGCAGACACATTTTTCTAGGTATTTTTAAGTCTTTGTCCACTGACCCTAATATTTGTATCATCTTGGGATCAGTTTCAGTGACTACCCCGTGACTCCTGAGTATGGGTCACATCTTCCTATTTCTTTCGACCTACTTTTCTTTCTTTTGTCTTTATTACAGCCTGAACATTGCAGCAGATATCTTTAGGGCCCCTGGATACAGTTATCTTCCTCTGAAGAGTGTGGATTTTCATTTTAGTGAGGAGTTAAATTACTAGCTAATCATCTTGAACTTGTGGAGGTTTAGTTTTATACATTTTTAAGATGTGTCCATTTTGGTTTTGGTTTTTGTCTCAAGGTTAATCCTTATTTCTAGAACATAGTGTTTATCCCTAAGGATAACCCTTCTGGTATTTCAGTGAAAAAGCCTGAGTTATTAACCAAGACACTATAACTTGGCAGGATTTAAATTCAACAGTGTCTCCCATGATCCAGCCAACAGCTGAAATCAAGGCTCAGCTTTTTCAGGCTTCTAGCTCTTTCTTCTTGCCAATCTTTAGAGTGTCTCTATCCATGAGCAATTTAGGAGTCAGCCAAAGATTTGGGGAAATACATATGCATATTTGGGGGCTCTCTACCCAAGCTCTTGTTTTCAGATGCTATGGTAGCCCTAAATTCCATCTTCTAACATCTCAGGCCAATAACTTTATACTTTTCTGCTTGATCTTTACCTACCCAGCACTCTGTAGACTGGAAAATGCCCTCAAGGAAAAAGTCATATAAATAAGGATCTCACCTCAATGATCTCCATCTTCCAAGGCTTGAATCTCTTCCAGTTCTGCCTGATTTTGTTTGTCCTCAAACATCTTTAAATTGTTGGGGGTTTATATCCTGTTCAGAGTTAGTTAAACATAAGCTTCTTCAACATGATTGGAATTGAAACACCATATTTGATTTTAAATAGTAGCTATTGTGTACTATTAATCCCATAATAAATTGTTACTGTCCTCATGGTCTGAACCTCCATTTTTATCTCACTTTGTGGGTTGAACATCTTATCTTAAGGTTATGGTTTCTAAAAAATTTCAGACTTTCTGTTTCTTGTGGGGCCCAACAGACACAAAAGGGAATTTGCTACATTAATATATGATGTATAGGGAGACAGGTTCTCAGACTCTGGAAGGCCATAGCGCAACAGACAATTCTTTACCTCAGAGTAGTGTGTTGGTTAGTTCCAAGTATTACTATAAAAATCAAAGGTCCTGAATGCCATTAATTTTTCTGCTTATCACTTGACCTTCAGGGTATGTCTTAAGACCTACAGAAAGCATCCTAGAAGAATCCACGTGAATCTCCCAAGCAGATAATCAGATACAAGATTATCTAGTATTGGATGGTCCTAGGCCCCAACTGCCATTCAGGCTTCTTTAAGGTAAAATAAGTGTTCACATTTTATAAAAATAAAATTAAAACTATTTCTTGTGGTCATTAAGATCATACATCCATTTAAAAATATATATGTATTCTTAAAAGAAAAAAAAGTTGCAGTGAAGGCTACATATGTCTCCTGTTGGCTCAGTTTATTCCTTCCTATTATCCCTGAGTTTTGAAAAATAAGAGACTCTACTAGCACAGCTTCTTTCTGAGAAGCTTTAAATCTTTAGAGAATATCCAGGTGAAAGGGTCTGAGACCCCTATCTGGAATTTGTTTAGAGTAAACCAGACGAAACTAGAAAGAATTGATTGAGCTCCTTTGCTACACAGCACGAAAAAAGAATTATTCTGCAGGACAGAGCAGAGTCAGTTGGGGTGTATTCTTTCTTTGGGACACTTAACTTTATTTATGATCTCTGTTTCTTGTCACTTCTCAGGTTATCTGGGAACTTTTAAGGCAAATACACAGACTGGTTAGTTTCTCTTAATCAGTGTAAGCATCGTTCCATCCTTAGTCTGGATTGTGCTGTCCTGGTAGATAAAGAGGTTATCATCATGGTATTCTCACATCTAACCTTTAGAAGTGAAAAATTAAATAAAATTCCACATCTGAGGAGTTTCACAGATCTCTCATCCCAGTTTGATGTATGGAGGCTAGTGTTCAGTTTAATACTTTCAGGATTAAGAACAGGTCTGAGAACTTCAGAGATTTTTCTTTTGGCTCTTAACTGTCTAACCCATGTTTCTGGGATATTTCCAGAACATCCTACTGACACATTATCTTTTGTCCTAGAGGCCAAGGAAAAAAACAACAATGACTAATTATTATTTTAATAGGCGTCTGTGTCAAAGAGTCTTAAGCTTAGGAGGAGGTACAAATGAGGCTATCTCCCTGCATACAGTGAAGTTCTCACAGTTTTCCAACTAGTCCTTTGTAGTCAGTTTTATTTAGAAGTTAAATAGCATTTTTAAGAGATATGGAAATTGGGATCTCAAACATTTAAGACAACCCAATGCAAGTTGCCTGATATCTGATGACTCGAAAGCCTTTCAGGTTGACTGTTGCCTGCAGAGGCTGGTGATCCTCTGATGTCAGCTGAATCCCCTTATGGTTTCTGTCTGAGGACTGTGCCATTTGTGGGGATACCCTATCACATGACCCACTCACTCCCCGAAAAGCTAGTGAAGCCAGGTGACAAGGAAGGGGGCACTGCGCGGTGGCTATGTGTTTTCACACCAAGAGCTCTAAGCAAAGATGCCTTGCTAAAGGCCCTTTCAGCCTCTGGGCCTGCTCCCCTTGATTCTGTCTCGAAACCACAGCTCAGCTGATTCTGGAGAAACATAACCTTGACTCTGTCACTCCCCTGATGAAATCCCAAATGTCACCTGTCACTGCATAGTTACAGCCTTTCAGTGGCTCCCCTACCTCCTCTAGGATGAAACCCAAATTCCTGTGCATGCCTCACAAGGCCCTGGCATTCTGGGCCTGTGGTTCTTCAGCCTCATCTTTGTCATGTCCTCTCCCACTGGGGGCTGCAGATGGAGAAGCTACCTGGCTATTTCCTCTCCTTTCCTCTGGTGAGCACCCTCATCCCACCTTGCACCTTTGCTGCCCTCTCTTCTTCTTACCCTCCCACTTTAAACTCAGATACCAGCTCCTCTGGTGATCTCCCTACACTCCCCTCCAGAAAACCTGGGCCAGAGCTCATCCAACTCCCTCCCTGAACTGAACGCTCCTGTAAGAACCCATCTGTGGACTGCATCCTTGGAGCCCAGAATGGGCCCACATGTGGTCAATGCCCAATAGATATTTGTTGAATGAATCTAAGATAGTTTGCAATCTTTTCAAAGGTAGGACTAAGGGACAGAAAAAAAAAATAGTTGAGAGCTCTTTGTTTTGTTTCCTTTTAAAAGAATTCTTTCTGAAAGTGGTATAATTTAAGAATTTCTGTTTAGTTTTTTTTTTTAATATCCTTCAGGGTCTGATTTTACAAAGGATCCCTCTTGATCTCTGAATATCACCCTGGAACATCAGACAAAGAAAAGCACTGGAATGATTTACTCGGATTGGAGGTGGTGGAAGAAAATGAATGGGCTTCCCACTTTCCTTCTGAACTATACTTGTTTATACATAGCAATGAAATATTTTCTCTTAGTTTTTTCCCTTAAAACATCTTGTCTGAGGAAAGTGGGAGGAGAACTTGGAAAAATGTCCCTTAAAACAGTTTTCATTAACTGAAAAATGGTGTGAAAGAAAAATATATGTCTGATGGAAATGCAGTTTAGTTATCACACATATGGGATGCATTTTTCTTGAGTTAAAAAGTTTCTGAAGAAAAGAATCCCATAAATATACAAACTGCTTTATTTTGATATTCAACTCAATTCAGAAGTGCTACAGAGAATTGAACATAAAAAGCATTGACTTTTGAAGACCACATCTAAAATTTTATTATTGTTGGCATATTTATTGAAACACGTAGCATAGATGATTGATTTATTTCCATGCTGTTTTGCTGAGCTCATGTTTAAGTCTTGATTTCTGGTCAAGGCTGAGTTTTGCCTTTGGGATCTTGTTTGAAAGATTTTTTTTTTTGTAACATAAGAATAGATCCATTTTGACTCTTATTTCTGCAAGTAGCAGAACTGTTCCCAGAATTTCCTTTTTATGGATTAAGTGTTAAATTAGATGGTGCTTTTGGAAGGTTTTCTCAGGGATTCCATCTCCGAAGTATTTTCCAGGTGTCTTCCCCTCACTGGCTCCAGAGTAGGACCCCCAGGGTCAGGATCATAAACTCAGTGGCTCTCTGATACGGTAACGGCCATACGATGGGCAATTTACCCCAAACACAAAAATAGGTCTTGGAGGATCTTAATCTAGGTTCAGAATGCTAGGCTTCTGTGAAATTTGCATGCAGCTCACACTTTCTGTTCTTCCTTTGCCAATGCTGGAGCAAAATGCAGTTAAGGAGAAGATAAGATGCTGGCCAGTCAAATGGAAAACATGTTATAAAATGAGTGTCTTACCGCTAAACCCAACTCTCTTTTCACCAAGTCTGTGCCACCTCTGACAGGACCAGGGGTCCTTGGGAGAAATGCCATGGACTTACATCACATGAAGAAAGTTTTCCAGAAAAGTTAGATTGTGAGAATTCCTCTTATTGAAAGACACTCTTTATGGAACAAGGGGGAAGAAAGGGGGGGAACTTGGAGCTTGGAAGTGGCCAAATGCCCAGTGATTCTGTTCCCCTTGTCTTGCAAAACGATCCACCAAGTTCAAGTATCCAGAGACCCCTGGGATCCCAACTCTTCTCCTTGTAGATTCTCAAGACCTTCCAGATTTGTCTTAACTGTTGGTCTGACCCCTCTGTCTTCAAGCTGCTGTGAGTCTGGATATTATTAGGCAATGACCACTGTGAGACACTCTCACAGGCCTAAGCCTTGAGAGAAGGAATGACCCAAACCATTCCCTTAGGGAACTTCCCCTAGAGGAACATCATACTTAGATGATAGGTTCGGGAACCAAGGCCCCTAAGACAAAAATCTCCTGTGTTTAACCTTACCCCTGGAAGTTTCTAAGGGAGGTGATGTGTTGAAGAATGATGTACTTTGACATTCATCTTTCAATGTAGCCATTAGTCCACTGAACTGGGCCTTTGATCTTTCCAGCCTTCAGATTCAGACTGAAACATCAGCCTCTTCCTGGGTCTCCAGCCTGCCAAGGTTTGAACCAGTCCATACAGTCCATCAGTCCATCTGATGCTCAGTTGTGTAGGACTCTTTGCAGTCCCATGGACTGTAGTCCACCAGGCTCCTCTGTCCATAGGATTTCCCAGGCAAGAGTACTGGAGTGGGCTGCCATTTCCTTCTTCAGGGGATCTTTCCTACCCAGGGATAGAACCCCAGTCTCCTGCACTGCAGGCAGATTCTTTACTGCTGAGCCACTAGGGAAGACCATGTGAAAGAGACTAAGGCTGAATAAATAAGGGTAGGAAACAATGAAATGAGGTCCTAGAATTCTGAGTGGACCAGTTAACTAAAAGGTTAGTAGAGCATAAGTGGAAAAAGTATATAATTAACCAAAAAGTTGAACTAAATTGAAGTAAAATCTTATATTTCTAAGACTTTTGGTCCCTTTCTTTGATATTTCTGCTTTTTTCCCCCCCACTGACCCTCTCTGACTTTTCAATTATCCATAAGGCTTCTCTTCTTTTAAGTTCTCATGGATTAGGAGCCTATTGGCTTATTATTCCTGGGTAAGGGTTGAAGAGGGACTCAGGTAGTATAATTCCTGAAATCAAAATTCTGGGTGACTGAGGTGGTGAACTGAGTCCATTATCTCTGTGAAAAGGGGCACAAAAAGATAAAGAAAGTGCTTCAAAATCTATGAGGCAAAATCAAAGTGAATGTGATATGATTTAATGTGATTTCTATATATATATTTTTGAAATGTGTATTAACAGGGGAAAAAGATGTTTCTTAAAAAGGGAAATATCCTGAATGAGAATCGCTGAATTGGACAGATGGAATAATTCATATCCTAAAGATGGTTTAGTTATCAAAAAAGTGTTAACTGGAGAATGCAGTCAAGTTCGAAGCATTTCTCGGGGTTCTAATGATAGAGCAAATGCGATAATCAGCGGCACATTTCCTGCATTACTATGCAAATCGCGCTGCCTCTAAATTAATAGTTGTCATTCGTTGTGTTTCCTGGTTTCTCCTATCCCTTTCATTTCGGTATCAGAGATTAAGAAAAAAGGCATACTTCTACTATCAGTCAACTTTTGACTACATGTATTTTCACTCTTTTTGGCCCAGCTCTAGTTCACTGACACCGACTTAATGAAAAGAAATGATAGTACTATTAAAATATAATTATGGACTTAAAATAGCAGCACATTCTTTAACCACCATGGTTATAATGGAGATGGGTTATGATTAGAGCCTTAAGTGTAACTGTGAATTATCCTCCTTCTGCTGTTTGAGGGGAAGGGGAAGAGTACATAACGATTCCAAATATTTTTTCCTTTTTAAAATTATTTTTTGGCTGGAGGCATAGTTTGAAGATATATATGTTTTGCTGTGAAATGCTCTAAGAAGCCGGTTTAATGGTGTATCACTGGTTCCTAAATTGGGCAGGAGGGTAAGCTGCATATCAGACCTGGGGCAGGGGGGTAACTTCTCAATGTCAATGTCCTCCTAGAGATTCTGGCATCTAGCTGAAAGGAGACCATTCATTCCTCCCTACTCCTTGCTAGCACAAACCACTTTCAATAATTGATAGAATAATATTCTTTAGCTATCTTGGGGATATAAATGGGTTGAGAATTACTAACTTGAATGAATTTTGCAGTTAAAGAACTAGGCCACTGTAACTTAACTCTCTTGTCTTTTAGGATAAGATTAAGTACCAGTTACTGAGTGTGTGTATGTATTAGCTACTTTGCTATGTACTTACGTACATAGATGAGGAGTTAGAGGCTTGGTGAAGCATATTGTCCAAGACAACCTATTAGTGGGACTGCTGTGATTTGCATCCTAGCTTTTTGGCCTCCGAAGCTCAATAAAAAAGATCACTATCAATTCGAACAACTGGGGCAAAGCCCTGTAATGGACATCTGTGATCGCCTGCCACCATCTCTTGCTATCTTAGGGTGGCAGCACCTGGGCTTCCCAGGTGGCACTAGTGGTAAACAACCCACCTGCAATGCATGAGACATGAGAGATGTGGGTTCGATCCCTGGGTCAGGAAGATCCCCTGGAGGAGAGCATGGCAACCCACTCCAGCATTCTTGCCTGGAGAATCCCATGGATAGAGGACTGGTGGGCTACAGTCCACAGGGTTGCACAGAGTTGAACACGACTAAAGTGACTTAGCACGCATGCACCCAAGCTCTCCCTTGGAGATCACTCATCTCTCACTCTCAGTTCATATGGCTCATTCTCACTGCTGACTCCAGGGATGGCCTCTTTCTCAAGTTCAGCCAATCAAGATGCACCTGCTAGAACCTCAGACACAGGGATTGGTCCAGGGATGGGCACATGACCCTTATATATATTATAAGGATTTGGCTTAAGCAATTACAGATGTGAAGAAGTCCCAACATCTGGGTTGGCAGGCTAGAGACTCAAGAGAACTGATGTAGAGCTCCATTCTGAGTCTGAGTCTGCAGGCCTGAGAACCAGGAGAGCCAAAAATATAAGTTCCAGTTCAAACCCTGGCAGGCTGGAGAACCCAGGAAGAACTTATGTTTCATTCTGAGTCTGAAGGCTGGAAAAATCAATGTCCCAGCTCAAGGAATCAGGCAGGAGTAGTTCCCTCCTTCTCTTGGGAGGATCAGCCTTTTTGTTCTACTCAGGCTTTCAGTGGATTGGATGAGGCTCCCCTTCACGAAAGTGAGCAATCTGCTTTACTCAGTTTATCAATTCAAATGTTCATCTCATCCCAAAACACTCTCACAGCACACTAAGACTAGGTTTGACGCAATATCTGAGCCCCTCATGGCACATAAAATGAACCATCACGATATCAGAGAGTAGAGCTGAGCGATGCTATAACATGAATGACTCAGTCAGCGGCAGCTCTACTTCTAGCCATGCCTCATTCTTTCCCTTGGGTCTTTTCACACACACAAGCCAATAAATCCCCAGCTCCATCCCCCTTTCTGAGGGAGGAGGGAAGAGATCTCACCAACATGAACCCCTCACCATCCCTCCAAGTCCTCACATAGCCCTGATGAAACATAAAATCAGGTGCCCGCTGTACTGAAATGCATTGAAAACACACCTGGAAGTGCAGCTGCTGGCCCTGTGTGTGCAACTCTGCTGAATTTAGGGTCAGTGGCAGGGACCACAGGCAGGAACATTGCTTCTGTGCATCTCACAGGATAGCACCCCATATACGGAAGTGAAATGCTTTCAACACTTTTGCAATCTTTCAGTAATTTTCCATTCTTTCAGGCATTTTAAATTCCTACATTGGTCAGTTTTATTGCTTTTAATTTTCTTTTTGACTTTTTAAAACTTCAAATAAAATTACTTGTTGAGGCAAAATCGTCCTGTGGTTTTGTCCACATTTTTTAAAAGTTCACCTGGTTTTTTTGCTGAGATATTTGGAAAAAGCTCTCAACAGCAAAAATTAGGTCTTGAAAACCTCCTTACTTTCCTGGGTTATCTTTCAGGCTGTCCTTACATTCAGGAATCTATTCACAGTCCCTTTTTTATAATATAGAGATGGAACTAAGAAGACCTAACTTATAATTAATTACTTCCCAGAGTACTTTGTCCTTCTTTTAATGTGTCCCTGAGTGCTAGTTATGGATTCATCCAGAAATGTTTATTTCTAATAATAAGAGAGTCTTCCGGTCAATTAACACAGAAGCCTGTCTTGTAGTGGAACAGTACCTCTAGTTTCTGGCCAAAACCTTCTCTTAGTTCTATTTGGAAAAAAAAAAAAGACTTCACTATTGCTTGTCCATTTAAAACTGCACTGTTTGAGCTGGTGTGTACTTGCCACACCTGTCCAACTGATGCCTTCTTGGAATAAAAACAACAAAGCAATTTGGGCTTGCAAAACTATAAAGATATTTAGAACATGTCTATAACTCCAATTCTATCATCCAAAAAATGGCATGGTTGATATAGTGTCAGTTTACTTCAAAGGGCAATTTTGAGAATAAGCTGAAGTATGAGATATGAAAAAGTAGGTTAAAATACTCCCAAAGGTAGTTATTCCATAGTATCCTTTATAACATGGGACTGGAGGATTCTAATGGTATTGAGTGGGCTTCCCTGATAGCTCAGTTGGTGAAGAATCCACCTGCATTGCGGGAGACCCCAGTTCAATTCCTGGGTCAGGAAGATCCACTGGAGAAGGGATAGGTTACCCACACCAGTATTCTTGGGCTTCCTTTGTGGCTCAGCTGGTGAAGAATCTGCCTGCAATGTGGGAGACCTGGGTTTGATCCTGGTTGGGAAGATCCCCTGGAGAAGGGAAAGGCTACTCACTTCAGTATTCTGGCCTGGAAAATTCCATGGACTATATAGTCCATGAGGTTGTGAAGAGTTCAACACGAATGGGGTTGAGGGATGAGTAACTTTCTGAACTACGTAAATCCATTTTGGAAAGCCCATTGTCTCAAGTCTTATGGGACTGAGTTCTCACTCTTTCCCAATCACAGGAGTTCTCAATCTTTCCCAACCACAGCATGCATGAGAGTCATAACCTGCACGAAAGCCCAGAATCCTTAAAGTTTCACACTCCAAATTCTTTGGGATGTAGCATCCTACTTGAATGTGTTGCCATAACTAGGAATAGAACATCAGTAATTGTGACTCCCTGTGGCTTAGGGGGTGCCTAGGACAGAGAGGGTGGAGAGAGTGATGGAATTTCCCCCTCAAACACTCCATATCTCACCTCCTTCTCTTTCATAAAGCAGACAAGAATGCAAATGGGTGATCACAGATCACTCATGGTTAACCTGAAATCTGAGGTAAATTTTTGTCCTTTAAACTTTAGCAGCATAACTACTTAAACTCTCAGTAACAAATATTACTTGAGGAGCAACTCACAAATGAACTTGACCCACCTGTGATTCATGACCCTGAAGATGAGGACCGTGTATATGAAGGGGGGTTGGGGGCAGGGGTCAGTAGAGATATTTGGTGGGAGACATTGTGTTTCTTGTTGTTGTTATTTAGTCGTTCAGTTCTGTCTGACTCTTTTGTGACCCCATGGGCTATAGCCCACCAGGCTCCTCTGTCTGTGGGATTTCCCAGTCAAGAATACTAGAGACGTTGCCATTTCCTTCTCCAGGGGATAGTCCTGACCCAGGGATTGAACTTGCATCTCCAGCATTAGCAGGCGAATTCTTTACCACTGAGCCACCAAGGAAGCACAGAGATTGGGTTACCATGTCTAAAAACATCTTTTCAAAATCAAACGTGTCCCTGGAATTTCAGAGGAACTTCCATTTCCTTACCTATAAAATGGGAGTAGTTAGGACTGGAGATGATATCTGACAGCATGGAGATTACAGATGCTTAGTAAGGGGCAGAGAATCTTCCTTTCTGAGATACAACAGTGGAGTGGTCTGTGGGCTGCAGGGACTCAGAAAAGGTTATGAACACCAAGTGTCTGTGGTGCATTCTTGCCAACATGCCGGGAGAAAAGTGGGAACAAGCAGGGCACGTGGTCCATGTTTTCCTGGAGTGCCCCGCTACATGGTGGAGACGGACACCAGCTTAAGGACTTCTGCTTTGGCTAAGTGTGGATAAAACCTACATAGAAGGGCAGAGAAAGTTCCATGGAAGTGGAATTGGCAGGGGAAGCTTGCAAATGTTTGCACTGCTCTAAAACGCATGCTGTCATGACGCTTAAGAGCATTACCACCCGCCCCGAAACATTCTCCAATTCTACCTTAACACACCGACTGTGCAAAGAGTCCTTTATTATTTTCTTAAATCAGGTTTGGCTGCTGGGGACACAAAGCCGTTCCTTGGTGCCCTTCGAGGGAGCACAAAGAAAATTACAAGGGCGTGAACCACCGCAATTACAAAGAAGCTGAGACAGAAGACTCTATCAAATGCGTGCATTCCTTGGCAGGTACAACCAGCTCAGTTTTTATTGCACAAACGCACACTACCAGGCAGTGACGCCATAGATGTCATAGATGGGGCATGGAGGGGACAGATGGCAAGGGGGTGCCTCTTGGAGCCAGCAGGAGTATGATGCTCTTTTCTTCCTTGGAGAATTGTCACCCTTAAAAAAGAGAATGGAATGCTTTCCATCCTCATGAGTGTCAACAGTGAAGTGGGTGACTCCCAGTCTCCCCTCCTGGGAGCTGCCTGCCCCCACTCCCCAGGATCTTGCCTCTATTTTCTGGCAGGGCTTGGCCTGGGACCTGGGAGCCCAAAAGCAGCCCTGGGCTTTGGCTTGTTGAGTGGCTGTTTAATGTGCAGGCGGCATTCTCTTAACCAAATTCAGCCCTTTGTTTTTCCTGAAGCTGCACAGAGCAGCCTCTAAGCCTGGAGGAGGACCTAGCCTCATCCAAGGCCTGAGTGGAGGAAAAAGGCTGGAATGATGGCTCATGAGCTTAGCTGCGGTTGCCAGTGTCTAGTCCAGAGGTAACAACAGTTTTCATGAGCCTTTTGCTCAGGAGCCCAGTGATTAATGCGCCAACATGAACACAATTGGACAGCCATGCTCCTAAAACTGGGTCAGGGCAAAGCAGTCCCAAATACAGACATGCGTTGTTCAAATCTTGGGACAAATAAAAGTTGTCCTCACTCAACCACTAAGGGAAATGGACTTGCATTGTTTGAGCGCCAACAGGTTTCAGGCTCTATGCTAGCTACTTGCAGTAGGCTGCTTGATCCAGGCTCATAACAATGTAGAAAGTGGGCATTATTATGTCCGTTGTGTAGGAGAAGCAGGCACTCAGAGGTTAGAGAGCTACCTGAAGTTGTTGCCTTCATAAACCTGGTAGAAGAACCAGGGTCCTATCCTAGCCTTGCCAGACTAACACCATTCCCACATGCTCCCTTCTAGAATGGTCCGCCCTGAGGTCTCTTGTTGCTGTTGCTATTGTTGTTGTTGTTGTTTCTTCTGTGCTTCGCCCACTATCCCTTCTCAAATATTCACTGATGACCAAACGGCTGTGCTTGTAGGCATGATCTTGTGCCAAGCAAAGTACACAGGGAGCAAAGGGACCGTACCAAGTGCAGAGGCTAGAAACCAGTAGCTGAGATGTCCACAAGCATTTTTCATTGTCTCCCATATGACAGTGTTGGGTGCCACAGTGCAAGACGGGCAGTTTGGCTGCACAGCGCAAGCCGGGGGGCACCATTCTTAACATAAGTGTGTGGACTGGGGGTGGAGGAAGGTCCTGGCCAGCAGGTCTCTGTCTCCCCAGTCTGTGAAACCTCCACTCCATGAAAGCCAGAGCAGCATGACATTTATCAGTTGTCTCCATTTCAGCTCCTATAAGACATTATTTGAAGAGTAGTTGCTGTGATCTAAAATAGAATCAGCCTTGGTTTTTGTCTGTAAAGCGGAGGTCCATGTGATTTGTGACGAGTTGCCCAAATACACCCAGCGGTTATTGGCAAATCCAGAACCAACTCCGATATCATAGAGAAAAGCCCAGAGCCTCCTACGCCCATCCTTGCCTTTTGAACACCAGTTGCAAGGCCTCCTCTTGGCAAGATGTGGCTAAAGAAACATCCCTTGTGAGGCATCATGACAATTGATCTGCCTTGTGAGAAAACCCATCAAACTCCCTTTGATGATAGCAATCTGCTGAGGACTCACCCGATGCCAGGACTGTTCTAGGTGACTTTCAAGCCTTATCTCATTTAATTCTGGCAGAAACCATCAAGATGAAGCACTCTTATTGCCACTGCCTCACAAAAGAGAATATTTGCTCAGTGACTTACACATGGTTGACCCAGGAGGCCCTGAATCCCAAGCAAAGCTGTTTCTTCCTAAATGTTGCACTGAACAGAGAAATAATTCAGCCATTTCTTTCATTCATTTTGTATTTCTTCTGGTTACAATATAATTTTTTTTTTAATCTAGTGAGAGAAGCTTGAAAGCGGGTAGGCCAAGAGATCCTGTTTATTATTTAGGCAACAGTTTCAGTGATGACTTTCATATGAACCTTATCAGTGTCAAACCAGAGTTTACTAACACTTTGCTAACTTATAAACAGGCTCCCACACACTCACTCTGGAGCTTATACAGAGAAGCACATGTAAACATTTCAAAACATTTCTGGTGGACAATTAATTTTTTTCCTTTGGGAAAATATCCGATTGATGATAATAATGAAGCAATGCATATTTTGAAGATAAATAATATGAAAATGGGTGGCTTCAGTCTCTTTCAAGAATTGTGGGATGCTTAGAAATTGTCATTAAGTTTCTGTGTACTTAGAGGTCCATTTTGCAGTGGCTCCAAGGAGTGCGCTCAGGAATGCAAGATGGAAGAGGGGAGACCAGTTATGAGGTTTTTTGGTTTATTTGGAAATTCTATGTCTTCTGGAGAGCCAAGGACTTTTGTCTTTGAAACGTTCTTCGTTTTTTCTAAAGTACAGTGCTGTAATTCTAAGAACCTTCTCTGTGGCTACTTTCAGATTTCTTCCTTGCCGTTTCTGTTTGCTTTTTCTTTTTTCTCTCTTTGTCCTCTCTCTGTGGGAAAGGTAATCTGGGAGGGTGGCCAGTGCTGGCAGGGGAAAAACAGGAGCATGTTTATCACGGTTTATGACCCCAGCGCTTCCAAAAGGAGAAACGTTCACATCTGAGCATCCTCCTTGGGTCTATTGTCCTTCTCTGAGATCTTCAAAGATATCTCTTCCAAGGGGAACACTTGTGTCATTGTGGCTTCCTTTCCTCCAGAACCATTAAGATAATCTTCCTCCAGTTGAACATCAGACAACACTTTTGGTGAAGGACTTCAAGAAAAACACCAATAAAGCTAAATCTATGACCTTCAGTCTTGAATTGTGTGTATCAACTGTCAGATTTGAAAACCATTCACCTTAGGTTCACTCAGGGGCCCTGGAAAGGTCATTAAGACATCCAATGCCTCTCCTTTTCTCTTGGCACATAGTAGGATTGCACCTCCTTACCCACTTTGAAATTAAGCCTGACCGTGTGACTTGACTTGACTCTTGACATGACAATGGCAGAGCTAGGATCCCGAATGTAATCTGCTGTGGTCTCTTTCCCTCCATCCTGGCAACCAGCAACGTCTGCAAGAGTGACAACTCCATCAGCAGGCATGCCCCTGCTGATCTGTGAAGGGCATCTTTTACATGATGTAAGTAATCAGCAGATAGGTAGGGGTCCAGACCTGGGTGTCCTTCCGTGGAGAATTTCTTGACTGGGTAAGAGTAGCCTTCTGAAGGTTTCTTCTAAATATCCAATTACTATGAAATTTCAAGTTGGAAGTTAACTATGGTATCTTTCTGGGTGATGCCTCCATACTGTTTCCTGATCAAAGATCTAGGGGAAGATTTGGTCTTATCAGCTGTGTAAGCTTCATAGCCAAATCATTAATCTTCCTGAATCCCCATTCTGAAAATCTGCAAGTGGGGTGACAACCACCTCTGCCTATTTATGACCCTTTGGAGGAGTTTTAAAGGCAAAGTAAGATGGTGCTTGTGAAAATGCAGTCCAAGCCATGTCAATACAGTATCATCATTCCTAGGTATCAAGGGCATTGTGCTCACCAGCTCCTGGTTGCTGGCATGGGTGGTCTAAGGGTTGATGTAGATGGTCAGTGCTTTCTGATGGGGTCAGGGGCCGGGTGGCCTCACTGGATGGAGTAAGACGCTCTTTCTGAACTCAGGAACTGGAGGCCCTGTAACTCCTCAAAACTGTGCTGCCTGCAGCTAAGCCCGCTTTACCAAACACGAGTTCTGCATCTTGGTTCATCCATTTGCAAAACACCTGAAATATCTACCTCATAGGCTTGATCTAAACAAAATAACCACTAAATAAACACCCTGAAACCAGGAGGGTCCAAGAATCAGTTCTACTAGGACAGTGGTCCTTTTTTCCTCCTGAGAGTCCCTTCGGTTCTGGTAGGTCCCATTTGTGAGGAAGCCAGTCTCAAAAATCAATCATCTTGGCAATTTCTGAGACAGTGGGAGGCAAAAAAGCACTTATCAACTGTCTGCAAGTAAGAATATCTGTCTTTCCTAGCAGATAGATGGCCTTTCTTGGATATAGCCCACTAATTTTTATTAATCTTTTGCTGCGGAGTGGATCCTGAGTTTTGACTAATTTTTTTAACTTCAAATATTTGGATGATTTGAGACTCCCCCCCACCCAATAAAACGGCCTTTTAATTTTTACATATTTTTCCTTTCAGTGCAATGTGGTTTCTATTTTCAAGTACACAGATTCAGAATAACTCAGGTCTTCAATGCCTTCCTCCTCTTTTCCCTCCCTCCCTCATTTCCTGTTCTGTAGCACTCTGACCAGCCTTCGGCTGATTCTGGCTTCCTGGACGAAGCCTTGGAGCTGGACATCTTCCAAAACCACCCCTGGAAAACGATGGTGGCAACTCCCATAGACTCTTCCTTGGAACAAGCACCGCAGGACAGGTTGCCTCCCCATTTGGGAGTGTGGTTACCGAGCTGGGCAGGGATGTCAGGCTGTAACTGACTCATTCATGAGTCTGGCCTCAGTGCACAGAGAGAAGCCTGGATCCCCCTACCCCAGCCAAGCGGTTTCAGCTTATCTCTAAGGAGATTAGAGGACCTCTGGCTCATTGCTGCCTTTCTTTCGGAGCCAAAAGGCCTAGCAGATCAAAGTCAACATGACTTCACATAGCTAGGGGCTTATCTCCTGCCTGTCCTAAGACCACTGACCTCTCAATTACGGTTTTAAGAACAATTTCTTTTGGGGGAGGAAGTGCTCATAGGATGGAGGACAGTTTACACTTTCAGACCTCTGGTCCTGACCCTGCTGGCTGGGCGGCCTGTCATGACTGCTCACCATGCAATTAGGCAGCATTTTTCAATTCCCTTATAAAGAAAAAAAATGTTATTTTTGCCAAAAATATCTCCAAGTGTCCTAAAGCATTCTATTTTTCATATCTAATGAGGTGACACTGGAATTTGTTAGACGAATATGACTTTATCAAGCTTTAATGCTAACACTCCTCTCAAACCCAGAGCTTCATGGCGCGTCGAAGGAGACACTGATAACCCAAAGCCTTGGCTGACTGATGCATTTGGGTGCATTCCTGTGCTTTCTGGTGGAGACCAGCCCCTCACCCCCTGCATAGTTTCAGCCTCGTTAGAGTCTTCCTTGAAGCGTGGCCTGCTAGTTTGCAAGTTTTGAGTTGATTAAATTGAATGCCAAAGAAAAATATTTTGTACCCTGGTGCTGAAAAATTCTCTGAAAGAGGTGGACTTTTCAGATGGATGTTGCAAACTGGTGAATTATGCGTGTGTGTATTTACATATATGCGTATATGTGTGTGTGTGTGTGTGTGTGTATATACACACACACACTTAGTTTTTTGAATGTCCGTCTAGTCAAAGCTATGGTTTTTCCAGTAGTCATGTGTGGATGTGAGAGTTGGACTACAAGGAAAACTGAGTGCCAAAGAATTGATGCTTTAGAACCATGGTGTTGGAGAAGATTCTTCAGAGTCCCTTGAACTGCAAGGAGATCAAACCAGTCTATCCTAAAGGAAGTCAGTCCTGAATATTCATTGGAAGGAATGATGCTAAAGCTGAAACTCCAGTACTTAGGCCACCTGATGTGAAGAACTGACTCATTGGAAAAGACCCTGATGCTGGGAAAGATTGAAGGTGGGAGGAGAAGGGGACAACAGAGGATGAGATGGTTGGATGACATCACCGACTCGATGGACATGACTTTGAGCAAGCTCCGGGGAGTTGGTGATGTACAGGGAAGCCTGGTATGCTGCAGTCCATGGGGTTACAAAGAGTTGGACACAACTGAGTGACCGAACTGAACTGAACTGATACATGCACTGTTTTCATTGTTCAGTAGCTAAGTTGTGTCTGATTCTTTGCAACCTCATGGACTGCAGCATGCCAGGGGGTCCAGACTGTCCTTCACTCTCTCCCAGGGCTTGTTCAAACTCATTTCCATTGAGTCAGTGAGGCCACCCAACCATCTCATCCTCTGTTGCCCCCTTCTCCTCCATATATATGTATATATATACCCACACACACATATATATATACATAACATATACATACATATATACATACACATTATGTATATATACACACATGGGCATACTTAGTGTATTTCATTTTATTGCACTTTACAAATATTACATTTTTCACAGACTTAAGTTTTGCAGCAATTACATCAAACAAGTCTATCAGGGCCATTTTTCCAATAGCATTTGCTCACTTCCTGTCTCAGTGCTATATGTTGATCATTCTCACAATATTTCAACTTTTTTCATTATTATTTTATTTGTTTATGGTGATCTATGATCAGTGAACTTCTTGCAAAATGATGATAGCACCCACCCATTCAATAAAGATGATAGCAACCACTCAGATGGTGGTTAGAATTTTATAGCATAAACAGTATTTTTAAATTAAAATAGGTACATTTCTTATTTATACATAAGACTATTGCATATTTAATACAATACAGTGTAAACATAACTTTTGTATGCACTGGGAAAGCAAAAAAATTAATGTCACTTGCTTTATTGTGTTATTTGCTTTATTGTTGCAGTCTGGACCGGAACTTGAAATATCTCTGACATATGCCTGTGTACACACACACACACACACAGACACACACACACACACACACACATGTGCGTGCATGCTCAGTCACTTCAGTTGTGTCTAAATATTTGCGACCCTATGGACTGTAGCCCACTAGGCTCCTCTGTCCATGGGATTCTCCAGACAAGAATACTGAAGTGGGTTGCCATGCTCTCCTCCAGGGGATCTTCCCAACCCAATGATCAAATGTCTCTTATGTCTCCTGCATTGGCAGGCAGATTCTTTACCACTAGCACCACCTGGGAAGCCACATACACACACACACACATACACACACTTTTTACTAGCAGATATACTGTCTCTTTATTGGATGTTTGTGCCAGGTTCCCTGGAAGATACCATGGATGTGTATAACCAGTCTCTCCCCTTGAGAAGCTGTACCAAGGAGTGATGAATTAAGTGTTAGATTGTTGTAATAGACTAGAGCTCAGACTCCAGGGCACTCAGACTGGGGTTTGAATCTCGGCTTCAATGATGACTACCTGTTTACCCTCAAGAAGTAACTTAACTTCTCAACCTTCTGTTTCTTTGTCTTTAAAACTGGGAGAAGCATCCTTAGTGCTTCTCAGGTTTCTGTAAGGATCAAATGACATAAACCATTAAGGTCTATAGTCCAGTGTACGGCATATGTAAGTATTCAATAAATAGTCTTGGCTAGTTGTTTCATTATTATTGTGTAAATTTTAAAATGTTGTTCAAGGTGGGGTAGGATTTACTGAAAGGCAGAGAGGCAGAGAGCCCTTCGTGGAGCAGAAGTGGACAGGAGCGCAGACTGAGCATCAAGGCAACCTCTGGGAAGCCCCCAGGAGCCACCAGCAGGTTCTGTGCTTGCCTTCCTAAACATTCAAACTTATCTGCCTGCACGACTTGCTGGAAATTACCCAGGAAGCCACGTAGTTAGTTTTCTGTGTCTGTTACAGATGAGGGTCAGTTGTCGTTTCCATCATAAAATCCATGCTTCATGGATCTAAAGCTTGGAATTTAAAATGACATGGGGCTTAAACTCCACTTAACACTTTTGATTTAAAACCTTCTCAGAGAACAAGACTCCACTGCAGGCTTTTTGGTATAAGTTACCTTTTGAAAATGAATTCCGCATCTGGTTTTGCATAGGCTTTTCAATGACAAATAGCTTTAAACCAAGAGTCATTAAAAATCAACACTTTTAAAAAGCAAATAATCAGCCATATTTACTTTCTCTTTAGACAAATGACAGGTGCCTGGGTAGGGTTTCATTTTTATCTCTCTTAATGATGACTTTCCAAAATGGCTACTTGAGAAAAGGGCAGTTTGGAGAAAGGAAGGCAAGGCACTTTTAGAGGTTACTTTCTTAGCCTCTAGAGACGTATATTTAATTCATTCAAACTTTATTATGGAATTTGATTTTAAAGATAAAAATGTGTCATATATAATATCAGTATATGCTTTGTCTTTTGGTTTATGCATCAGACACTCTACAGCTACATAGACATCTGTTAGAAGACTGATCCAAGAGTTTTATTTCAAAATAGCAAGATCAATATTCCACAGAAAGTAGCTGATGGCCAAGATCAACAAGGAATTTTAATTTTTTCTTGAAAAAAATAATTGCTCTGATTTTACCTTTGGAGAGAAATGGCAACATGAAAATGTTCAGAGAAGATTCCAAGGGAAAGTTGAAAGTTGGAAGCACTTACAGGAAATGAACTCGATCTAGTAGAAAATTTTAAAATTCCATAAAGTTTAGTTGTTATTGTTTAGTCATTAAGTCGTGTCTCTTTGTGACTCCATGGACTGTAGCCCTCCAGGCTCCTCTATCCATGGGATTTTCCAGGCAAGAATACTGGAGTGGGTTGCCATTTCCTTCCACAATAGTGTTTAGTATCATGGTGTAAATAAACCTTTTTGTGTTTCTCTAAAGAACATTGCCTACTCCAGTATTCTTGCCTAGAGAATCCCGTGGACAGAGGAGCCTGGTGGCTGCTGTCCATAGGGTTACACAGAGTCGGACATGACTGAAGCAACTTAGCACACATGCATGCATTGGAGAAGGAAACGGCAACCCACTCCAGTATTTTTGCCTGGAGAATCCGGGGACAGAGGAGCCCGGTGGGCTGCCATCCATGGGGGTCGCACATTTTGGACACAGCTGAAGCGACTTAGCAGCAGCAGCAGCAGAGAACATTGCCTAACACCTCCAGGTGAAGGTGATGGGAAAAGAGAAAGATCACGAGCTGCAACTTCATTTACTTGCAGTTTTTATTGTGAGCAGGAGCACAAGTAATGGCAGATGGGACTTGGGGAAATGCGTTTCCCCCTTCCGAACAGACTTGGTTATCTCCCTTGGCCTTTCAGTTTTTATTTTCCAGAATCCAGTTAATGTATCTTCTCATCTTGGGCTACATTCATAATTAGACTTAAATTCTAAGAAAAGCTATTAAAAGCCTCAGGCAAGGCTGGTGAGGGAGTACAGCTTCATGTACTATTGAACTGGATGAACTGGTTTCCTTGGACTCAAGCTGGAGGAAGATGCCTGAACGACTCCCAGGCCCTTGTGGATTTCTATTCGCTGAGTAAAGATGTGAGAGCTCAGGTATCCTGTCCACTCAGAGACAGACTGAAAAGTAATGACAACAATATTGGCAGCTTCCTCTAGACTCCAGAGGTGTGATTTCTTTCCTTAGCCCTTGAACCTGGCCCAACCCTGTGACTTGCTATGACCAATAGAATATGGCAAAGTTGTATAAGTTCTGGAGCCTAGGCTTCAAGTGGCCTTGCAGCTCCTGCCTTTGTCCTCAGAATACTTGTCACCACATAAGAAAGCCCAGCTAGATGATTGAGACTGTGTGGTGAGAAAGGTCAGACTGACCATCAGCATCAAGGTTCCATGCATGTGAGTGAGGTCATCTGAGTCCCTCCAGCCCAGCTGGGTCACTGGCTGATGGTCCCTGCCTGCAATGAAATGTGAGCACAGGCAAGACCAGAAGAACTTCCTATCGACACACAGAATCACGAGAAACAACAAACTGGGATTTTAAGTCAGGGTCCATGGGCCATTCTGACCAGGCATGAGCTTTTCTAAATAAAGTTTTATTAGAACAGCATTACAGTCATTCATTCCATATTGTCTATGGCTGCTCTTATGCCTCAACACAGAACCAAGTAGTTGTAACAGGAACCATGTGGCCCTCAAAGCCTAAGCTATTTACTCTGTTGTCCTGTATGAAACAAAAGTTTGTCTACCCATGTTTTAGCCATTAAGTGTCTTGATATGCAGTAAAAAACAAACAAACAAACAAACAAACAACTAGTTGGTGTATTAGGCAGTGTTCTCTAGAGAAACAGAAGCAATAGCTTTGGTCTATGTGGTGATAGAGGCTGAGAAGTCCCCAGATCTGCAGTCACTAAATCAGCCCAGGAAAGCTTATAGTGTAGTTCCACTCCCAAACTGACTGTCTAGAAACTCGAGAACGTGTGTTTCGGTTCAAGTTTGAAGGCAAGAAAGGACTGGTATTCCAACTCAAGTGATCAGGCAGTTCTTACCATTGAGACAGTCAGCCCTTTTTGTTCTACTCAGGCCTTCGACAGGTCAGATGAGGCCCACCTATCTTGGGGAGGGCAAGCTGCTTTATTCATTCTATCATTTCAAACATTGATCTCATCCAGAAACACCCTGTTAGACACATCCAGAGTAATGTTTGACCACATTATCTGGGCACCCTGTGGCCCAGTCATGTTGATGCATAGAATTAACCATCATAGCTGGTATCAGGATAGGTTTTGTTTCAGTAACAAAAACTTACAATTAATGACGTTGGACTAGGAGGTGGACAGAAGGTGGACAGGGCACTATTAATGAGGGTTAAAAAGAAGGTAAAGAAACAACTGCTGAAGGCTAGAGAAAAGGCAACCCAGGTTATGTCCAGTGGAACAATAGCAGTCCAAACTATTAATATCACCAAGGTAATAGGGAATCTAGAAAACTATCCATGGAATTCATAGATATGGCAAAGGAAATCTCTAGATAGAATATGGAAAGTACCAACTGGCTTCTCCTAGTTGCCTGTGATAGTGTACATGAAGAGAAAGATGAGATGGAGAACTGTTCATTTTACAAGCAGAATATAGAGGGAATATAGAGGGCTCAGGACAGATTTGATTAGAAAACAAGACCGTCTCTCATTTCAGCACACACAAGCCTCATCCCAGTTATGAGATTCCTTATTAAGACCTCAGAAAGTTTTAAACTGTTGTCTCATAGGCTCTCTCAGCTAGCAAAGGGCTTCTGAGAATCTCAAGGGGGTATCCTACAGCAGATTCACACTCAGCCCAAAGTAGAGGCAGTGAAAGAAAGTCGCTCAGTCATGTCCGACTTTTTGCAACCCCATGGACTGCACAGTCCATGGGATTCTCCAGGACAGACTATTGGAGTGGGTAGTCTTTCCCTTCTCCAGGGGATCTTCCCAACCCAGAGATCAAACCCAGGTCTCCCTCATTGCAGGCAGATTCTTTGCCAGCTGAGCCACAAGGGAAGCCCATGAATACTGGAGTGGGTAGCCTATCCCTTCTCCAGCAGATCTTGGGGTCCCCTGCATTGTGGCGGATTCTTTACCAACTGAGCTATCAGGGAAGCAAATAGAGGCAGGTTTGTCTCAAAAAAGAATGGATGTGATCTGGGGGGCACTGCAATCAGAATCATGTGAAATTCACAAAGTTTTAAAGACACGGTATTGGACCTAAAAAGGCAGAGATAGTTCAAAATGAAAAGAGCCTCTGAGCCCCCAAATTTCTATGGGAAAGAAGCAGGCAGAGAAAAAAGCTATACAGTTGCAAAATGTGCCATGTCTAATGGGAAAGGAAGGACAACTCAAAGAGCGGAGCCAAGACCCAGAGAATGGAGCCAGGAGTCAAGGAGAACAGGTTATGGACCCACTCTGTGTGGACTGAGTGTGTGTGTGTCCCTCTAATATCCACAACCCCCTTTGTGTTGTGTTGGGGGTGGGACCTTTGGGAGGTAATTGGGTTTGTTTCAGGTCATGGAGGTAGAGCCCCGTGTTGAGATCCCTTGTGAGCACATGAAGAGATCAGAACTCTCTCTCTGTATCCAGTTGTGTACAATGAGTGAGAAGGCAGCCGTCTAAAGATCAGGAAGAGAATCCTCCCTAGACGTGGAATCTGCCAGCGCAGTCTTGGACTTCCAGTCTTTTGATCTGTGAGAAATAAATGTGTGTTGTCTAAGTTCCCCAGTCTATGGTATTCTGTGATAGCAGCCCTAACTGCGGTGCAGTCCAAAGGAGCAGAAGAGGCCCTGATCAGGGAGTGTTCCATACTCCTGGAGTAGGAAAATTGGAAATTTGGGCCTGGCTGGACTTCAGAATGCTATGGACCAGCAAAAGCCATGTGCCTCCCATTTCTCCTCTTTTGAATAGAAATATCTACTGTGATGATCTGCTTTACCAAGTATGTTGCAAAGTAGGGGCAGATAACAGTTTAGTTGAGTTGTCTGATTCAAGGGGTGCTGCAGCTGAAGAACTACACCCAAGGAACTAGATGATCAAGTCCCTGGACTTTGAGATTGACACTGTAATGGGATCAAATCTTTGGTCAAGTGGGCGAATGTATTTTGTGTGTAGGACCAATGAAAAAAATTATCCAGCCCCTCCTATTAGAGATGGAAGCTATTTCATCACCCCTTATACCTAAACTGGCCTTGTGACTTACTTTGGCCAACAGAATATGGCAGAAGTGACATTAAGGCGTTCCAGAACTTGATCTTCATGAGACCTTGGAGCATCCACCTTCCATTTTGGCCAACTAGTGCTCCATGATCGAAAACCCCACTTAGATATCAGAGAGAGAGGCACAGCCAACAGCCAGACCAAGGCCCCAGACATGTGAGTTAGGTCACTTTAGACTCTCCACACTCAGCTACGAAGCCAAGTGCCTGAGGCCACATGAGTGAGCCCAGGTGAGACCAGGAAAACAACTATCCCATCAACCTACAGAGCCAAGAGAAGCAATAATTTGTGGTTTTAAGCAAATATATTTGGGGTGGTTTGTTACGCAGCAGTGAATAACTGATACACTTTACAACTAATTATTTTTTATGTGCACATTCAACTGAAGGAAATTCAGGGAGAACAGCACGTTTAAAATTTTCCCCTATGGAAAAGTAATCTTTGTATACAATTTCAAACATAATACCTTTCCTTCTACTAAAATCTGCCATCATCACAGGCACTATACCAAACTGAATAGAAACCCAAGATCATGAAAACAGATCAGTCTTCAATAGTCAAAAAAAAAAAAAAAGCAGTTCTACACCCACAAATCATTCCACTTATGTTTATAAATAAATTTATATTTGTACATATATATTATTAAAAGATGACAACAAAGACTTTCTTCCAAATTAGGAGCAAGATTTTCCATCCCAGAATCTACCTGGGGCTACCCGGAGGGACATATTTAACTCAAAAATACTGGTTAGCCACACAAACTGGGAAAGACTATTACTCAGCTGTAACAACACAGTCACTGCAATGAAGGCAAAGAGGAATTTGGGGTTATTGTTTTAAAGCGTGGCTGACTGCAACACTTGCTGCTTAGAAAATTAAAATGGAGCTTGATGTTTGAACAAAAGTCTCCATGAGTGAATAGAGCTTTCTTCCTCTCATTGAAAAAAACGTTCATATAAGCAGTGATGAATTTCCCTGTCACTACATTTGAACAGAATGAGGGCACATTGAAGCCATAGGAATTTTCAGCCAACCACTTGGGGTTGGGGGGTGGGGTGCTTGTTATGTGTTTACTGGCATCCTGCCCATGGCTGGAACTTATGTGAGTCATTTTGGTTTGTGTCTCTGTTTCTGTTTGTAAGAAGGGAGCTTCTTTCTCCCCCAGGGCTTGGCTCATTTCTACCTGTGGCTGTTCTGAGCATGCATGAGCTTACTGATAACTACGATTAAATGCCATTTCAAAAATCTTCCTGGTATTACTCATTCTTCCTTACTAGGATTCAAAGTGGAGCTCTGCTACTTACCGTGGGATCTTGGACAAGTTACATAACCTCTGAGTTTCAGTGTCTCATCCATGGAGAAAAATAATCCTTGTGCCTTACAGGATAGGTGGGAAGATTAGCAACAATATGGGTTGTCATCGTTGTTTAGTCTCTAAGTCGTGTTTGACTCTTATGCGACCTCATGGACTGTAGCCCGCAAGTCTCCTCTGTTTATGGGATTTTCCAGGCATGAATACTGGAGTGGGTAGCCATTCTCTTCTCCAGGGGATCTTCCTCACCCAGGGATAGAACCCACATCTCCTGCTTTGGCAGGTGGATTCTTTACCACTGAGCCACCAGGGAAGCCTCAACAATATGGGTACAACACCTCTAATGTTGGACATGCACAGTACTTCTCTTACGGAGATTTGATGTGGACCTTAAAAGTTAACATGTGCAAAGCTCTCAGGAACAGTGGCTTGCACATGGTAAGGGTTTGCTAAATAAAATAAAAATCTTTTGGATTCTTGTAATCCATAGATGTCAGACGCCAGGAAATTTACCTTTAATTGTGCATGTAAAGCACATGATCATTTGTGACTAAGACTAGTGGTCAAAGTGCAAGTGTGCCCTGGATTCCATGCAACCTGCACATATGGGATGCCTGCTGTATACACCGTGTTAAGCACCTAGGAGAGCTCAGGGGAAGATGGAGCAGCAGAGGAGAGCTTAGCCAAGTGTCACCTGAGTTTTCTAAGTTAATCTCTATAGACTACTGGTGTTGCTCACTCAGCTTCTTAGCCCATGTGGTGGTGGTTTAGTTGCTAAGTCATGTTGGACTCTTGTGACCCATGGACTGTAGCCTGTCAGGCTTCTCCGTCCATGGGATTCTCCAGGCAAGAATATTGGAGTGGCTTGCCATTTCCTTCTCCAAGGTTGGATCTCCTTGCAGTCCAAAGGACTCTTAAGAGTCTTCTCCAACACCACAGTTCAAAAGCATCAGTTCTTCGGCACTCAGCTTTCTTTATAGTCCAATTCTCACATCCATACGTGACTACTGGAAAAACCATAGCCTTGACCAGATGGACCTTTGTTGGCAAAGTAATGTCTCTGCTATTTAATATGCTGTCTAGGTTGGTCATAGTTTTTCTTCCAAGGAGCAAGCATCTTTTAATTTCATGGCTTCTGTCACCATCTGCAGTGATTTTGGAGCCCAAGGAAATAAAGTCTGTCACTGTTTCCATTGTTTCCTCATCTATTTGCCATGAAGTGATGGGACTAGATGCCATGATCTTAGTTTTTTGAATGTTGGGTTTTAAGCCAGCTTTTTTACTCTCATCTTTCACTTTCGTCAAGAGACTCTTTAGTTCTTCTTCACTTTCTGCCATAAGGGTGGTGTCATCTGCATATCTGAGGTTATTGATATTTCTCCTGGCAATCTGATTCCAGCTTGTGCTTCATCCAGCCCAGCATTTCTCATGATGTACTTTGCATATAAGTTAAATAAACAGGGTGATAATATACAGCCTTAACATACTCCTTTCCCAATTTGGAACCAGTCTGTTGTTCCATGTTCAGTTCTAACTGTTGCTTCCTGACCTGCATACAGATTTCTCAGGAGGCAGGTCAGGTGGTCTGGTATTCCCATCTCTTTAAGAATTTTCCACAGTTTGTTGTGATTCACACAGTCAAAGGCTTTGGCATAATCAGTAAAGCAGAAGTAGATGTTTTTCAGGAATTCTCTTGCTTTTTCTATGATCCAACAGATGTTGGCAGTTTGATCTCTGGTTCCTCTGCCTTTTCTAAATCCAACTTGAACATCTGGAGGTTCACGTACTGATGAAACCTGTCTTGGAGAATTTTGAGCATTACTTTGCTAGTATGAAGGTGAGTGCAATTGTGCAGTAGTTTGAGCATTTTTTGGCATTGCCCTTTTTTGGGGTTGGAATGAAAACTGACCTTTTCCAGTCTTGTGGCCACTGCTGAGTTTTCCAAATTTGCTGGCATGTTGAGTGCAGCACTTTCACAGCATCATCTTTTAGGATTTGGAATAGCTCAACTGGAATTCCATCACCTCCACTAGCTTTGTTCATAGTGATGCTTCCTAAGGCCCACTTGACTTCACCTTCCAAGATGTCTGGCTCTAAGTGAGTGATCACACCATCGTGGTTATCTGGATCATGAAGATCTTTTTTGTATAGTTCTTCTGTGTATTCTTGCCACCTCTTCTTAATAGCTTCTTCTTCTGTTAGGTCCATACAGTTTCTGTCCTTTATTGTGCCCATCTTTGGATGAAATGTTCCCTTGGTATCTCTAATTTTCTCAAAAATTAGACCTGGGTATCTGTACATTTATCAGGAACTCTGACATTTCTTAAGCTGTGCCTTGGAAGACTGGTTTTTGGGGACCACAGAGATAGTCACACTGAAAGACTAAAAGAGAAGGAGATGAAGTGGGATGAAATGGGAAAAGAAAACGGAGCATAGATGACAAGGGAGAGCAGTGTTCTTTTTTAAAAATTTCTATTGGGATATAGTTGGACTTCCCAGGTGGCTCAGTGCTAAAGAATCCTCCTGCCAATGTGGGAGGCTTGGGTTTGATCCCTGGGTTGGAAAGATCCCCTTGAGTGGGAAATGGCAGCCCACTTCAGTGTCCTTGGCTGGAAAATTCTATGGACAGAGGGACCTAGCTGGTTACAGTCCATCAGGTCACAAAGAGTCAAACACAACTGAGCGGCTGAGCATGCAGAGTGCAGTTGCTTCACAGTGTCGTGCTCTCCTGCACAGCAGAGTGAATGGGCCGTGCTCTCCTGCACAGCAGAGGGAATGGGCCATACATGTACATGTACCGCCTCGCTTTTGGACTTCATTCCCACTCTGGTCAGTGCAATGCATTAAGTAGAGTTCCCTGTGCTATACAGCAGGTTTTCGTTAATTATCTATCTTGGAGTTTTTTTAAAATGGGTCATTTATGTGTGTGTAGATTTGCAGTGTACATTATGCATTAATGTATCCTTTACTGTCGAGCTTGGCAAAAAAAAATGTGAAGCCATGTCCTGAAATACATTTATCAAAATTGCTTGCTACTAAGAATCCCCAGGGAACTTGCTAGAAATACAGATTCCTATGGCCCTGGCCAGTCATTCCGACTGGGTCTGTTTGGAATGGGGCAGGAATTTCCTGCATTTCTCCTCTGCCCTTATTTTCTTTAAATAACAGGTACCCTGTGATTCTTATCATCATCAAGTATGTGGGGAATGGCGGGGAGGGGTGCACACTCTGGCCCTAACTCCACACAGCTTTGTTTTTGAGAAAAAAGGAGCTGGCAAAGAAGGCTAAGTGCTCAGTGCAATTGGTATTCAGAGTGGGAAAGCTGCAAAATCATGATAGATTAAAACCCAATGGGTGAAAGAGTGAGGAGCGGTGAGCTTGCTAACCATGACCCTGACCTGTCATGCCCCTTCTTAAGACCAAGTACTCATTCCTTCTTTCAACCTGCATCTCCTGGGACTACCAAAGGCCCTTGAAGACCAGTTCTTCATTCCTCCACACCTTTGATGTATAGAAATGGACACTGACTCTCTGGCATCAACAGCTCGGGAGGCAGAGATAGACTCTGAACCTGTGTCCCTCCAACGCAGCGCCCGGCTCTTTGGTTCTCAGTGTCCTCTCTGGGATGCTGGCCCTTCCCACCTGACTTCTACTACCCTATCTCCTCAGCTTGCTGACCGTGTCCTTTTGACCTTTTGCAGCCTCTGTCATCCTCCACGGTGACAGAAAATACTCTCAGATAGTGAGGAGGGAGAGAGGCCCATCTCTGCTCACCCTGACCTACCAGGAGATTAGCCTGGTGCTCGGGAACTGCTGGGAGAAATGTGACTCTTCATCTCGTCCACGCTCCCCTGTCCCAGGGCTCTTATCGAAACACCAGGGAGGGAGACAAGTCTTCAAGGAGACTCAGGGCCTCCCCTGTGGGATGCAGCCATTCCTTATCATGATGTAAAACAAAACCCTGGCTTGGGCACAGCCCAGAAACCTCTGCCTGATCTTCCTCGCCTGCAGGAGAAAGCTTCATCCCCATCCCATGGAGGCTTGAGTGGGGAGTGAGAGGGCCTGGCCCTAGCTCTGCATCCCGCCTGGAGGACCAGCTGCCCTTCTGGGTGGGGGCTTAGGAGGGAAGGGAAGTTTGGAGGAGCCCCTGGGGCCCCATGGTTCAGGGGTTTGTCCCCTGGGATTTGATAGGAAAGTTGTTTGCAACCCACCAGGGCCACCAGGAGGGAAAGACTCAGAGTCCGGGCACCACTTCTCAGAAAATGACCCTTGTCCCTCTTTCCATCTGTCTGCATGAAACCTTCACTTGGAAGTGTGATTTGGCTGAGTAGAATAGTGAAGAGGATGTTTAGGGAAAATGTCAAATTGAGGTTAAATTAAACTTTTCAAATTAAATGTTAAACCACTAACATCCACTAAGTGTGTGTTTGTGCATGAGCGAGAGGGAGAGAGAGAGAGAGATTGTTTGGGAAAAGTGGCTTGGAGTGCAGAAAGAGCTGTTATCTGAGAACAAGACCACACAGGCATGAGTCTTGGCTTTATCACGTCCACCAGCCTCTGAGCCTCAGGTTTATTCTTCTCTGAAGTGGGGGAAATGACAGAGGGCATCTTGGATTCAACAAAGCTTGAGTCATTCCTACCACATGCCAGACAACACGTGGGAGCTTTTCTCATATGTGAACTTAATGCACGATCACACATAATTCCATTTGGTGGAGATGTCACCCATTCGTGGGTGTGGTTATGGAAAATGAGTTTCAGGGATTTTCATGGGGTAGCAGACTGGATCTCCTGGATGGTACATCTCTGCTGCACCATGGTTGCTCCAGACTCGTATTAAGACTCTACATCATTCATTCATTCACTCACTCTTTCATTCAATTCAGATACTTGTAGAGTGCCTATAATATGCCAGGCACTGTTCTAAGTTGGGGATTCATTGGTAAATAAGACAGATGAGGTTCCTGCTATGGTCTAGAGAAGAAAGGTTATAAACAGATAATAAGGCATAAGGCAAGAGTAAAATAAAATGGAGCAATAGAATGCCCTGAATAAAATAAAATGGGGCAATACAATAAGAGTGAATTCAAGGGCCATTACTTAGAAGGGACATGGCCTCCTTCAGAACAATATTATTAAAACACAGTCTGGATCCTTCTGCCTTTAAGGGACAAATGTGCTCTGCCAAGTGTCCAGAGACTCTGGAAGCTTATCTTTATAACCACTCTAAGCTGCTTGGTGCCTCTCGCAGGCATTTTGTTCACTGTGATAGCTGTGTGTCCTCATCTTCAAAAGAAGATCAGATAATGAGATTGAGAGGCCACCAGACAAAACAAAGTACATGGTTTTATGCCAATTTGAACTCAGTTTAGAAAGAAACATAAGGCATGATCTAAATAAACCCCGTTTTTTTCCCTAAATGAACAGTCGTGTGTGTGTGTGTGTGTGTGTGTGATGTTTCTTCCAATTAGCACAAGATGCTCTGTGGCCAGAACTCATTGATGAGTTTCAGTGTCACGGCTCCCCCCAGCCCCTTCTCCAGCCATCACATCCTGTTTATTGCCACTGGGATCTAGAAAGAATTAATCAAGAGCTGAGGATCAAGGACATCATGATCTTGGTGGGGAAGGTGGGGGGATACTCAGTCAAACTCCGGCCTCCAGTTGCCAAGTCAGATTCACTCCCTTCTCAGACCCTCCCCAAGGCCACCAGGCCTCATGCCTGTCCTTACTCAGGAGCAGAAAAGAGCTCTTAGCCACTTGCCAAACTGGGGGCCCACCTCTCATTGTCTTCGGCCTCGTTCACTTATGATTCATGTTATTTCCAAGCTCAGTTGTTCAGTTGTGTCTGACTCTTTGTGACCATATGGACTGAAGCCCGTCAGGCTCCTCTGTCTATGGAATCTTCCAGGCAAGAATACTGGAGTGGGTTGCCATTTCCTTCTCCAGGGGGTCTTCCCGACCCAGGGATCGAACCCACTTCTCCTGTGGCTCCTGCTAATTTCCATGCCCCCAGCTAACACAAAAGGCAGCCTGGCGCTCGCTTTCCTGCACTGGCTCCCATATCCTCAGTGAGCACTGCTGATGCTGCAGAGATTTTTCACGCTAGATGGGACCTGAGAAATCTTGTTGCTCAGCAGTTTGATTTGACTTATGCATTTAATTATTTAATTACTTAATGGGGTTTTGGCCACCACACCCTTTGTTGAAACAAAATTTTGTAGAGTTCCAAAATGTAAAACAGATACTAGCGGGTGGGGGGCCCAGAGTCCCTCCTCCTGGGCCCCCGTCTACCTGCTGCAGCCTCTAGGGAGACCCTCAAAATGCCCCAGGTCTTCCCAGCAGCCCCGTCTGGAAAACACCCATCTCCTTCCAATCCCCTCCAGTTCCAAAAGGGCCGGGGCCCAGTGAAAGTTCCTGTTTGCAGTGGCCAGTTGCTAGGAAATAGGTGAGCAATTCATTCAGTGCAGAAAGTCAAAGGAATAGCGGTGGAATGGGGAGGTGGCTAGTGTGGGAGGCTCATGGCAGAACTGGGGAGTTGGCTCGAGAAGTGGGATCCTCCGGGTTAGAAGGAAGCCGTGATCCGATTGCCAAGGAGTTCCACGTGCGTGGCACACGCGTGCCGGGAACTCGCCGAGTGAGAGCCGTGACGACAGCTCAGTAATACATTCATCCCCAGGTGCTCTTCGGCGTGTTACAGGGTTTGATATTTTTATTTAACTGGAAGCGGTCGATCTGGTGCATGTGAGGCAAGGAGGCTGGGTCTGCTGTTGGCCGCCCCAGTGGTCGTGTCTCCCCTCCCCACCCAGAGGGTTCCTGGCCTCGGAGTGCTACAGGCAGGGCGCCAGCGTCACTCTCGCCTCATCCCGGGATGCTCTGGGCTTCATCTTAGTATAACAACCTCTTGGAAAGGGTTTGGTCCCAAGTCTCAGTGCAAGAGAGACAGACTGGGGGAAAGTGCTCTGGGCTGGGAGGCGATCGTGGGGGTGAAACAGCTATGTGCCCCAGGTAAGTTTCTTAACCTCTCTGGGCCCTTATGTAAAATGAGGTTGACAGCAATAGTGTTTATCTCGCAGAATCAATGAGAGGACCACAGGAGGCAAACCTATAAGGTGTTTAGAACAGTAGCCCAGTGAAAATGAATTGTTCTTACTATTCCTGCCTCAGACCTCGTAAGTCCCCTTCCCCCACTTCTCAGTAAAGGAGACCAAAATGGCCTGAACATTTAACTGCAGGTAGGGTTGCCTTCTGAAGATGATTTGGAAGAATTTAGTGGAGAAAATTCTACTGCTGGCTAACATGCAAGCCCCCAGTGCTGTCTGCCGAGTGCTTTGTCTGCATTTTGTCATTTAACTCTCACACTAGCCTTATGAGACTGGGTGCATAAATTCTCTTTCTCTTTTGGAGATGAGGAAGCCAAGGTTTGGGGAATTTCAGGAATTTGCCCACAGCCACAGAGCCAGCAAACAGGGGAGCCAGGACTAAAATCTGAGGATTTGATTCTTCTGGGTTTCTGTTTGCCTGTCGTCTTGCTTCCCTTTGATTTTGATGTTTATTATTTTGTAAATATTCATTTTTATTTATTTGTGTGTGCCGGGTCTTAGTTGCGGCACACAGGATCTTCTGGCAGCATGCAGGATCTTTAGTTGAGGCATGTGGGATCTAGTTCCTCAACCAGGGATCAAACCCAGCCACTGGACTACCACGGAAATCCCCCTACTCCCTCGATTTTTCGATGTAGGTACCAAGGATCACAATGGATGCTGTTGGAACAACTCAAAGCCACAAGTCAGGGTGGGGGCCAAACACAGGCTTGTGATTCAGGGGTGGAGAAGCAGCCTAACTGCCCCCTGCCACTTCAGAGCCCCAAGAATCACTCCAGGGGGCAGGAGTGCTGGGAAAAAGTGGCAATGAGCCAGGCTGGGACACCTTCTTCAAGACAACTTAATGATTTAATCTTGTGGATTCTGAGATGGAGAGCGTGCACTGTGAACCAGCTGTGTGATGTCCAGAATTCCTCCTAACCTCCCTGCAGTTTAACTTCTTCCTCCAAAAAAAAAACAAACCACTGGGAATAATAATTCCTGGCATAGAATATGGGGTCATAAAGTCTTCTTTCACTAAATACCAGAGGTATGCTGCAGGTTTTTGTAATGTGCGTGTACTGTCCATTACCTATGCCATCCAGTACTGTAAGAACTGCAAGTTCAATGAGTAGGAAAATACCAGAGAACCTCACCGATCAATCCTTGAGGAACTGATTAGGATTAATTCCTAATTAACGAGGAATTTGTTTTGGCAGGACAGATTTTTAGTGTCACCATAGAAACTCTCCAGGTGGGAAACCCTCATTTTTGAGTAGTAAGAATATGATTGTGTTGAATGTTGATCCACAGCCGCCCTTTGGATGGAAGAGGGAGGGAAGCTCGGAGGTGTTGGGCTCAGTTCCGAGGACCACTCACCTGCCTGTAAGTGGCCGAATGCAGACTTGGTCCCTGGTCTGTCTGCAGACACCCCGATATTTTCATGACACCACGTGATCCCGCAGGAGCTCTGGTCTTGATAAAAAGAAATAGCGAAGTGGATCTGATGGCTTGGTGCTTGTCCATCTTCTTCAGCCTGTATCCTGCCTTAGCACTGTGACTGGCACTTACACCCTCTCGGGATCTTGGTTAAATGTGTCCCAGAAAGAAATGTCCAGCATTGCTCAAGTCTCTCTCCTGACCATACCCACCAGAGTGGTTCCTGGGTCACCCTGAGGAGGCAGTTTGTCAGGTTCCTTCGGCCCACCTGACTGATACACCCATCTGTGGCTTCCAGGCAGACAGTTCCCCAGGAATCCTCATCCACACAGCAGCCGAGTCTTTATACAGAGAAGCGTCTCTCCCAGCTCAGCCCCTGCAGATGGGCTGCTAATCCAGCTCTCCCTGCCAACGGGCTGACTCTACGGTTGATTAGGGTAATGAGGCTTATGCAGGCTTCCTCTGTCCCTCCCCATCTTCTTGGCTCTGAAAGTTAGCCCACTGTCTATCAATACTGTCTGGCACCAGAAGAAAGCCCCTCTTCCTTCCTGCACCCAGCATCTGGTTGCCTGGAAACCGGGACAGAAGCCTTGAGCATCTTAGGTTTCTTTTTAATTTTCCTGCCAGGTCCTGAAAAGCAAGCAGTGTTTGTTTTAAGCAGAACCTTTGCACTGTGGAGACTTGCCTTAACCTTGCCCAGGATGATTTCATCAACCTGCGTAAATATGATGCGAAGCGGCAGAACAGCCACTCCAGGCTCAGTGTCATTTGGTTATCGGGGCACAGAGTCATAATTAACAGTGAAAGCTGAAGATGGATTGTTTCAGAGGGAGCCAGGACGAGGCTTAACTCGTGCACGTCTGTGTGTGTGAGTGTGGTACGTGCGCCCAGGCACATGTGTTGAAATTGGCAGCTTTGTGAATTGCAGCCTGCTGTAGCCACATGCAGAAAGGAAGAGAGGCTTTTCTTTTTCCAAAAGAACAAAAGCCCATCTTGAAAATAAATGTCTTTCAAAAGTCACACAATTCGGGGAAAAGGCTCCAAGGCTGGTTGTCTCACCCTTAGCCTGTGCTTCAACAGCAATGCAAACCATTTTCAGAAAAGGGCCAGGCAGAGGTCAGGATTTAAAAAGTCACAAATGGAAGAATGCTCCCCCCATCAACCCCCAACCAATCCTTTGGCTTAACACTGAGAGGGCCTACCAGAGTTTAGGACTAAACTTGGCACCTGGCACTTTGAATGTGTCTTGGCTCACGCCACCTGGAAGCTGTGTGTTCAGGACACCGAGAGGCATTCCTTTTGGGGTGAATGGGATGGGGCTTTCTGTCTTGTCAAGGCTGCCCTGTGTTTCTTGCCCAAAAGAAGAAATCTTATGTAGAACCATTCAATCAGACCCCACCGAGCTAGCCACTTCCTAGGGATTATGAGCTAAGCTTCTTGACTCTGGCTACCCTCTTGCCACCATAAATGGTGTCCCATTTAACAGATGCGAATGGAAAGAGCCAAAGTGGCCAAGCATTTTGCCTGAGGTTATGCAGCTAGTAGGCAGTGCCCTCAAATCTGAACCACAGAGCTTACTCAGGAATCATTAAAAGAAACATTTTATCTGACTTCCTGAACCTAAAGATCTTTCAAGGAGATACTGGCTCTTCAAGCCGACAGTCTCTTGGAAAATTCTTATCACTCCATGAATAAATTGAAATAGAGCTAATAATAGATAGGTATGTGGCATGTCTGAAAAGATCTATGTGCCATATCTTGCTAGAGTTTTTTTTTTTAAGGATGCCTTATGTACTTTTTGCCAACAGGTTGAAGTGTGGGTTATTTTTACTAGGTAACTAAATCCTAACCATGTTTCCTCATCCCATTAATTTCCTGGACTTCCTTTGTCTCTGTGTTTTGGGGAGTCCTGTGTGTTATGTGGTATTTCCCTCAACACTGGTTTCTCTCCTTGTTTGAAGAATATTTTAGAGACAAGCATTTGAAGACAAGGACTCATATGCTTTCCCCTGATCAGTGGAGGCAGAGTAGTTAATCAGCAAGTTGCCAATATTCAGCCTCAGCCTTGGGTTCAAATCTTGACTCTGCCAGTTTCTTGCCTGTATGACTTGGAGCATCACAACAACCCCTCCAAGCCTCAGGTTATAGTCTGTGAAGTGGGCATGATAATGGTCCTGAGTTATCATAAAGCAGAATTAATTGGTAAAGTGATGAGCACAGTTCCTAACAAACAGAGACTCAATGAAGAGGAGCCACTGCTCTTATTCTATTACCAACAGGGAGGTCATGGGGTTACCCCACTAAGCTTACCCCACTAAGGTTGTGGGAGAAATCAGAACCAAAAATTAGAAGTTCCTAATCCTCGGAAGAGGGCCTCCTGATACAAAGAGAGTTTTGTCACTGATCCTGGTCTCATGACTCCTATAGTCTTTAAATTTTTAAAATACTTTAAAAATAGTTCTGACCTGGAGGAAAATATCTTCATAGTCCCGTTAGTACAGACAGATATTATACATGTAAGGTGAGTCTTGTGCTGTGTGCTCAGTCATGTCCAACTCATGGAGACCCCATGGACTATACCCACCAGGCTCCTCTGTGTATGAGATTTTCCAGGCAAGAATACTGGAGTGGGCTGTCATTTCCTCCTCCAGGGCATCTTCCCAACCCAGGGATCGAACCCTCATTTCCTGAGTCTCCTGCATTGGCAGGCAGATTCTTTACCGCTGAGTCACCTGGGCATATGGTAAGGTCCATGTTTGAAGTCACCACACTGGATTTCAGTGAAAGAATTTGAAATAGCCTTAAAGGAAAAAAAAAAAAAAAAATGAAATAAAATAGAAAATCTACCGCAGAACCCTCACAGAGAAATATTCCCTCTGCTAGTTCCATTCATTCAAAGGTAACAGGAAATGAAGTGACTGTGTTAAGAGCGGGAAAGCTGTCACTGCTAGGGGATCAGGTCTTCTGATTTCTGTGTACAAAGCAAACCTTTAACATTCATGACCATTTTTCATCTTTTCAGCCTTTGTGGTTTCCTGGGCAAAGGTTAATTGGGCCCCAGTGTGTATCAGGGAGGGTGTTAAGCATTAAGGGATACAACCCACATAAGAAACAGACCCTTCCCTTTCCAAACGTTTGTTTGCGGGCCTAGCTGCCTTCTCATGCATCCCTGTGGATTCTGCTAAGCCTCCTCACCTGGACCAGCTCTCCTCAATGCCCTGGCCTCACACAATGGGGACTGGGCTGGAATTTACACCTCTGTGCTTTTGGCCGGGATTGGATTCTAGGGCTGTGAAAGGCTCCATCCAGCTTGCCTGCTGCCACTGTCTCTCCTCCAGGACCCTCATCACCTTGTGAGCCCCCACTGTACCTGTTACACCTTGCCCCTGACTCATCCCTGGGGCTCAGTAGAAAGATAACCACCTTTCCATAGAAAGATAACTCTTCTTGCCTTTGTCCTTTCAAATTCTCTCTTATCTTCCCCACCCCAACCTCTCCCAGACAAACCCAGCTCAGCAATCTGCAGAGAGGATAACTTCCTATGTTTCCCTTCGCAGGAAGCTGTAGTGGAGTGTTAGTCACTCAGTCATGTCCGACCCTTTGTGACCCCATGGACTGTGGCCTGCCAGGCTCTTCTGTCCACGGGATTCTCCAGGCAAGAATACTGGAGTGGGTTGTCATTCCCTTCTCCAGGGATCAAACCCGGGTCTCCTGCATGGCAGGCAGATTCTTTACCATCTGAGCTACAGAGAAGATCCTCAGGAAACTGATTTGCATTTTAATGCAAGTTTCCTGGAACCTCGAACACCATTAGAGACACCTAAAGGATTGAGTCTAGGCGCCTCAGCCTAACACATCTGGGCTCATAATTTTAAACATATGGTTTGTTTCAGATCATGCCATCCACCAGCCGGCCACTCCACTCCTGCCAGCCTCCCCCTCAGCCGCACACTTAGCACCTTCTCTGCACAGCTTCCCATTCTTCAAAATAAAAGCAGTTGTCCTCGCTGCTGCTGGGGGAGGAGCTTTGGATGAGCTGACGATGATAACAGCTGCGGTTCCCAACCATAAGCCCTCTTTGCTCTCATTATCTCTGATTCTCAGAGCCTGTGAACCGTGGGGTCACTGCTTCCACTTGATGGAGGAAAACACTGTGGGTGCAGAAGGACTCAGTACCTGATCTGAAGTCACATGACTAGAGGCGAAGCCAAAATTCAAATCCAGGGTCACATGATTTTTATCCATCACACTACCTCTGACCTGGATAGCAGAGACCTTGAGAGCTTTAGACAGTTATTAGGAACCAGGCACTGGGCTTTCCATGCATTTGCATTTGATTGTCCAGAGAATCGAACGTGGAGGGCACTAACCTCACACTCATGGTAAAATGAGGAAATGGAGAATTTGAGTAACCTGCCAACGCCAAGGGTAAGGGCGATGCACCCTGTGCCTAGCCACCACTTCTTGTTCTTTGCAGTTGACTCACTGTGACTTTTGGCAAATCCCTAACCTCTGGGGGAGGAGGGGACTTTTCTCATCTGACAAATGCAATCGTTGGCCTGGAAAATGGCTAAGGTCCCTCCTACGGTTTCCACGCGGACAACCCTGTGATGAGATGGGGAAGCGGAGCCAGCCTGGCCAGCCTCCCGTCTGTACTCCTAGGGTTTATTTACGCTCTGTGTCTCTGGCGACAACAACTAGGCCATATGGGCCGCTCTGGTATAGGACGGGCTCAGTGACAGCCCGGGGAGGCAAGGTTCTGCTGCCCCTGAAGTAGGGAATCTGGTCCTCCGCGGTGCTGGCCTGCTGGGGGATCGCAGTCCCTCTCTGCACCCTGGACAGGTACCCGTCGGCAGCTGCTCTGGCAAAGACAACCCCACGGGGCAGAATCTTCGCTGGCTGGCTCTGCTGCTTTTATTGCTTCATTATCTCTCAAGTCAAAAATCGTGAGGGCTGCAGTTTTGGCTGCAATCTGTTAATTTGCCAGCTCTCAGGGGCTCAGTTCTGGCTGAACCAAGCAAATTACACTCTTCTCGCCTTTCTCAAGCACCATCTTATTGCACATGCCCAGAGCTTACAAATTAAAGATACTCTTTTCTTCGTTGTCCCCAGTTTTACCAATGGCATTGCTGTATTGTAATGAGATGGAGTATTAGGGAAAATTTTGTAAATTCTAACACATTGAGCTCACATTTATTGCTTTTTGGTTTGTTTGTTGTTGTTGCTGGTCAAGCAGAAATGCCCCCCTACCCTGAACACTCTGAAGCTGAAGGCTCAGGCTTTAATCTGCAGGGCCCCATGGATAGTACTTAGTTCAGTTCAGTTCAGTCACTTGGTTGTATCTGACTCTTTGTAACCCCATGAACTGCAGCACACCAGGCCTCCCTGTCCATCACCAACTCCCAGAGTTCACCCAAACCCATGTCCATCGAGTCAATGATGCCATCCGACCATCTCATCCTCTGTCGTCCCCTTCTCCTCCTGCCCTCAATCTTTCCCAGCATCAGGGTCTTTTCAAATGAGTCAGCTCTTCGCATCAGGTGGCCAAAGTATTGGAGTTTCAGCTTCAACATCAGTCCTTCCAATGAACACTCAGGACTGATCTCCTTTAGGATGGACTGGCTGGATCTCCTTGCAGTCCAAGGGAATCTCAAGAGTCTTCTCCAGCACCACAGTTCAAAAGCATCAATTCTTCAGCTCTCAGCTTCCTTTATAGTCCAACTCTCACATCCATGCATGACCACTTAACAGATTGCTTATAGATCATGTGTTAGCTCTCCCAGAGTCTGAGCTAAAGGGAGTGGACCTGCTTTCACAGTAATATCCATAGATGAGCTGGCTTTTGAGCCTGTGACAAGGACTGAGGGCACAGTGTGACATCTTTACAGAATGGTAAATCTTGCTTATTTTCCTGAACTAGGTTAAAGGACTACTTCATTTCCAAATCCTCCAGCAATACCTGGAAAAACTATTGGAAATTTGTTTCAAAGACTTGGGATTGTCCCAACACTTCTGTTTTTAAAAGGTTGAAAACACCAGGAGAGTTGTTTTTCTTTCTCTGTGAAGAGGAGGAGTTCCATCTTGTAATAATGTTGTTGAAAAGAAAGACAGAAAGACAAGAAAAGGAGAAAAGGGTGAAGAAAAAAAAAAAAAACTGCATCTGGCCTAAAGAGGCACCCACTCCAGACATCACATTGGCTCTGTTTCTCTTCCAGGTGGGGCGCCCTTTCTTCTCTCCCAGAACTTGTGGTTTACCCCCAGAGGTGCTGAGCAGCTGTGCCCGGGGCACCTTCTGGACTGTATCACATAAAGGGACAAAGTATGTTAACAGCACATGTAATTGCAACTGCAGTGATTATCCCTAGTGAACCTGATCTTGAGGCAGCCTGACCGCGGGAGCCTCCTTCACACAATCCAGAAGCGCAGCCTGCAGCCCGTGTCACCTTGTGCTGTGGACCCAGATTTGACGGCGATGATGAGATTAGCGCTGTTTGCTTAGTTTCCTTTTGGATTTGTGCTAGCTCATATAAGATCAGCCTCGTTTGATGGTTGCAAGATTTTTTCCAGTGACGGTTCTTGGAAATCACTTGAAAAGGCTGACTCTAAGGTTCTGTGTATGCCCAGGATCAGGGGGGCAGCGAGGAGGAGAGGAGGGAGCAGGCAGGACCAGCCTGGGCAGCCAAGCCTGGGGAAGGGGTAAGGCACACAGCTGGGCCAATCAGCTCACAGATGGGTGAAAGGATACGGTCCCCACCATCCAGGAGCTGGCAGACCGTCAAATACATGGCAGTCATGGCAAGAGTGGAGTTTTGTGTAAGAAACAGTGGGAACATGGACGTATGGGCGTCTGAATGGATCCAGGGGATCAGAGAGAGGGTCGGGGGGAGGTTGACCACAGCCAGATGGACAAGTGACCAGGGCTTCTTAAATGATTGTAGTGCCTACCATTTATCGGGCACTTGCTAAATGCCAGGCGCTGTACTAGCAATATAGGGTAAAATAGCATAGCACAGCGTACAGTGCAGCTAGTATTGTGTAGCTTAGAGCAGTACAGTACAGTGCAGTACAGTGTCACATAGCATCTTATCGTAAGGTTTAGTGTAGAATGGTGTAGCACAGCATAGTGTAGTACAGCGCAGTAGAGTATAGTGTGGTGGAGTATGGTCGAGTATAAGGTAGGGTCATACAGTGCAGTGTGGTACAGTATGGTATACTATGTAGTACAGCTTAGTAGAGTACATGGAGAAGGCAATGGCACCCCACTCCAGTACTCTTGCCTGGAAAATCCATGGACAGAGTAGCCTGGTAGGTTGCAGTCCACGGGGTCGCTAAGAGTTGGACGCGACTGAGCAACTTCACTTTCACTTTTCTCTTTCATGCATTGGAGAGGGAAATGGCAACCCACTCCAGTGTTCTTGCCTGGAGAATCCCAGGGACGGGGGAGCCTGGTGGGCTGCCGTCTATGGGGTCACACAGAGTCGGACACGACTGAAGTGACTTAGCATAGCATAGTAGAGTATAATAAAGTACAGTATAGTACAGTACAGTATCATATACTATAGTACAGTTTAGTAGAGTATAATAAAGTATACTATGGTATAGTACAGTACAGTATAGTATGAGAGTGAAAGTGAAAGTTGCTCAGTTGCTTCCAACTCTTTGTGCCCCATGGATTATACAGTCCAGGGAATTCTCCAGGCTGGAATACTGGAGTAGGTAGCCTTTCTCTTCTCCAGGGGATCTTCCCAACCCAGGGATCGAATCCAGATCTCCTGCACTGCAGGTGGATTCTTTACCAGCTGAGCCACAAAGGAAGCCCCACGGTATAGTATAGTACAGTATCATATACTATATACAGCTTAGTAGAGTATAATATAGTATAGTACAGTTTAATGGAGTATAATATAGTATAGTACAGTATCATATACTATATACAGTTTAGTGGAGTATAATATAGTACAGTACAGTATAGTACGGTATCACATACCATAGTACAGTTTAGTAGAGTACAGTAAAGTACAGCAGAGCCCAGTAGAGTGCAGTGACGTACAGCAGCGTGGTGTGGTGCAGTGCTGCACAGCATGATGCAGCGCAGCGATGGTAGAGAGCCGTGTGGTGCAGGGGAGAATGGTGCAGTCTAGTGTGGTGCGGCTCACCACAGTACTGCGTGGTGTGGGACAGCACAGTGTAGGGTCGCACAGTGTGATATAGTGGACTATAGCATGAGGGAGGAGCCAGGACTTGACCCAGGACAGGTAAGCCCCCACGGCCAGCCCCTTGACCACTGCTGACTATTGTGTGCTTTTCGTATGCACGGCAGTAGTCCCCGGAGGGCGACAGCAGTCGGGCATGAGAGGGGCACTGGCCACAATTGGAGGACGTCTGAGGTTGGCATCCTAGATGACAGCCACGGCCTCTTAGCTGTCCTCTCTCCAGGCCCTGCCAGCCAGGCACACAGCCTCACAGTGCAGGCGATAGGAAGCCTCCTACACAGCTGGGTCTCTGCAGTGCCCTCCTCGCTGGTCATCGGCTATGCTGGAAGGACACCGGTAGCTTCAATTCCATTCTCCTGAGGGTGGAGGCATGAGGAGTCAACCTCCTGCCTCTCACCCTTAACCCTGAGCAGTTGGGGGAGGGCCCGGAGTCTGAGGTGGGGATGGGTCTGCCACCAGGTCTTGTTTCCCTCCAGCATCAGGACTTGGACACTGGAACGTTCTTGTCCCTGGCTCCTTCTGGGATGTAGAAACTGGAGGAGACGGGCTGTTAGAAAATGAAAAATGAGGCACAGAAACAATTTTCTTCATGGACTCCGGCCCCAGGAACGTCAGTCTTTGCTTTGGATGCAGGTCCTTGTCTGTTTTGTTCTTAATTTATTCTCACGGATCTGCCCAAGTGTAGTTAAAGTTCATGGAAAGGAAGATAGTGGAGAGCAGGGAGCCGAGGGCCTGAGGTGCTGCCAGGGAGCGGCAGACAGACCTGGAGGTGTGCAGGCTGGGGCTCCTGACCTGCCTTGTGCTGGAAGTAATGGTTCTACACAAAATAGTCTTCCTTAGAGGGACACGTGGCTGTGCCCACAGGTCCTTCCCCAGGGCTTTCCTGGGGAAGCAGAGCTGGCTCTACCTGCCCACGCCCAGGGAGAGCTCTGCCTTTGACTCCCTCTGACTAGCTTTATCCTGAGTCATTCAAAATGTGCAAGGGAAATGTTTAAGTGGGGTCCACAGTCAAAGAGGCCACCTATGCTACCTGATGCAAAGAGCTGACTCATTGGGAAAACACCCTGACACTGGGAAAGATTGAGGGTAGGAGGAGAAGGGGGTGACCGAGGATGAGATGGTTAGATAGCATCACCAACTCAATGGGCATAAATTTGAGCAAACTCTAGGAAATTCAGGGAGACAAAGAAGCCTGCCATGCTGCAGTTCAAGGGGTCACAAAGAGTTGGACACAACTTAGAGAATGAAGAATAGCAACAACAGTTCCAGAGGAGCTGCAGACAAGAACAATCTGTGTTGATGGTCTATCCAGTTGTGTCTATATTGGAACAGATGGGGGTTCTTCTTTGATGCTGGGCTGGTTTCTCCTCCACCTTATTGCCTGAGAGTAAGATGAATAAGGAGAGCGATTAGAGAGGATGACAACCTGGACCCTTGGAATCCTATCACCGACCCTTTGCACCTGTCACCTGAACTCCTTAATGATACATCCCAGTCCCTACCTGCCTTCACATGCGCTCCCTCAGCCTGCACGCAGCTGCCAAAGCAGATGCTCTGACATGCCCGTGACACTGCAGCTCGAAAGCCTTCTGTGCTCCCTACTCTACAAGATCAAGTCTGAGGGCTTGAATGCGACCTCTAAGGCCCCTCAAGATCCGGCCCCTCCTGGGGTCCATTCAAGCCCCTGACACCTGGCTCACACCTGTGTTCCCTCCCACAAAGGACAACAGCCCGCACTTCCTTCCTCTGTCCTCTGGCCTTGCCTCTGTCTTCAACCCACACTGCCCTCTCTCCCCAAAGTGCTTCTACAGCTTCTTCTCCTGGCTGAGCCCTACCCCTCCTTCAGCACCTGCCTCCAGGTGACTCCTCTCCCAGGAAGCCATGTGAACCCCCTCCCCAGCCACCCCCTCAGCCATTCCCCCATAGTTGGGGCTCCTTACTCTGTGCCCCTGTAACATACTGTGACCACTTTTATTCCCACTCAGCACGGGGCACTGACATGTATCTTCACTGCCTGCCCAGGACGGGTGCTCGGTGAATCTTTCCAGAAGGAATGAGGAAAGAAATGAAGGGCAGAAGGGGAGGACCCGGAAGGATGGGAGGTGGAGAGAAGAGGGGTCCCCCTGTTCACTGCCGATTACCTTATTTAAGACCAGGATTGTTGTCACTCATTTTTATATTCCTGTATTTGCTCCCAATGGCCCCAGCAATCCTAAGAAAATGTAATTCAGACCATGTCATCCCTTAGCTAAAACTTGCCAGCCTCCCTGGAAGTGAAAGGTCCTTGTGCGGACCTACAAGGCCCTGCCTGAGTCGGACCTTGCAGATCTCAAGTCACCTCTTGGATTCTCCTTCCTGCACCTTTCCTCTCTCTCTGCTCCAGGCCCACCTGCCTGCTTGCACAGTCGTGCATTCTCTATGGAATGTCTCCTCTCCCAAGGGTGCAAAAACTGACTCTTGAGGACAAAAAGTCTTCTTTTTACTTACAGAATACACATGTACACACAAGACACATACAGATATACAATAGAACACACATGTACACACAGGACATAAATAAGTATACAATAAAATTTCATCAGGAACAATTAGGGGAAAAATACCTAAAAAGCCTCTGTAGGAGAGTGACAATTAAAAAAAAAAGAAAAAGGGGGGATTTCCCTGGTGGTCCAGTGGTTGTGAATCTGCCTTGTAAAGCAGGGGTCTCAGGTTTGATCCCTGATGGGGAACCAGGATCCCACATGCCACAGAGTAACTAGGCCCGAGTGCCATAACTACTGAGGCTTGCACGCTACAACTGGAGAGTCCAAGTGCTGCGACTCAAACCCAACACAGCCAAATACATATTTAGAATAAAAAGAAGAGTTGAGAAACAGTGCCTCAATCTTGGCAGGACAGACCGACCCCAGGGCCTTTGCACTTGCTGTTTCCTTGCTTAGCATTTTCTTTCCCCAGATTCTTGCCCGGCTCACTCGCTTACCTCCTTCACTTCTTTACAGGGATGTCACCTCAGTGGGGCCTTCTCTGGGCACCCCATCCAGACAGCAGCCTTTCATACTGCCTGTTTCTGTTTGCTAGTTTCTTTCCTTCCCTATTTGGCACATGATATATTTTACCCATTTTTTCTTGTTTATTAGCTTTTTATTCTCATCACCTGAAAGGTAGCCTTTATCTGTTTTGTTCACAGATATGTCTTCAGTGCCTGGAATAAGCTCCAGTGCAGAGTAGGTGCTCAATAAATACTTGCTTGATGAATGCTTGAGATGAACCTGCTAAGTCGCTTCAGTCGTGTCCGACTCTATGCAACCCCATAGACGGCAGCCCACCAGGCTCCCCCGTCCCTGGGATTCTCCAGGCAAGAACACTGGAGTGGGTTGCCATTTCCTTCTCCAATGCATGAAAGTGAAAAGTGAAAGTGAAGTCGGTCGTGTCCAACTCTTAGCGACCCCATGGACTGCAGCCCACCAGGCTCCTCCATCCACAGGATTTTCCAGGCAAGAGTACTGGAGTGGGGTGCCATCGCCTTCTCCAGAGATGAACCTGGCACGTATGTAATAGGTGCTTAACACAGCAGTGACCGGAAAGCCCTGTTCTTGGCAGTGGTTTCAACTTTCTTCCTAGTGTGATGCAGCTTCTTCTTTTTTAATTGCTTAATAAACTTCTAATTGCAAGTAGGCAGCTCAAGTGACCCAAAATCAGAAAGAGGAAGACAGTCTGAGATTCTGAAAACAGAACCTGACTTAACAGCCCTGGACAACTGAGAATGAACTGTGTCCTGTAGCTTAAAGTGTGTTGGGATGGCCAGCTGTGCTTTGGACCAGATGCCTATGGGACACCTGGTGCTGTTGGTTTGCTTTAGAAAGGATGTCAGAGGCTGCAAGGGAAGGGGTGATGGCTACTGTCCCAGCCCTGGCCGTATCATGTCCCCTACCCTGGGCCCAGGGACAACACGTAAGATGATGCTCCCACCCCTGCTGATAAGCCACACTGATCAGTTCCCCCCAAGACACATGTTCCTTTTTAAGCTTTAACCACTCACTGGCCAGGACCAGTCATCACAAACTGGATTTTGTTCTTTTTTACGTCAGGCAGAGAGAGTACTTTCTGATGGTAGTGGAAAACTTCACAGGAGAAACATTACCCGATTTTGTCATCATTTTTTTAATGAGCAGGAGTTCCCTTAGTAGCTAATAAACTGATGTGAAACTGCATGCCAGGTTCTCAATAAGTCAAATGGCGAAACTAATGATCATTCCGGAAAATTATATAAATGAATTGCTACAATATTATGAATTATTTATAATCCCTCACAACCTAAAAAATCAAGGCTGATGATTAAGTTAGTCTTATAAAGAAAGGGAACCACATTCTCTCCAAAGAAAATTGTGGCCTGAGGTTGTCTAGCCAATGTGTACATGCCAAGCACTTAGTAGATAATTACTTAGACCTTCAAAATCTTTATTTTGTTTCCTTTTCTTCTCTTGTAAAAGAGTTGTTTTTAGCTGTAAGTGAACCTCGTAAAGGGGCTCTCAAACCCACCAGCCTGGATGAGTTACTTTCCTTTCTTCCCTTCCCTTCCTTTTGCCTCTCTTCTTTTCAGACAGTTGCCTTTTTCTCCTCCTCTCCCCGCAATGCCCTTTTTTCTCCCTTTCCTCTATCTCTCTATTATGTTTACTATTATTATTATAAATGTTTTAAAATCATAAGTTGATGGAAGCTCATTGTAAAAAAGAAACGGCAGCCCACTCTACTGGGATGGGAGTTGGGGCGTGAGGCTGCAGATACAAGACAGACAAACCCTGGTTCCAAACGTTAAGAAGCTTAGGCGGTTTGGAGCCAAGAAAATCTGAGGAGGTTTCTAAGGCAAGTGTTCTTGCCTGGAAAATTCTATGGACAGAGGAGCTTGGTGGGAAAGAGTCGGACACAGCTTAGCGACTAAATTATCAGTACTATCATTGCAAGAAACTTGCGGGGAGAGGGCAATAATTCAATCACCTGGTGAGAAAACTATGTATTTTTTAAAACATTTTGATGTACAGACTTCTCATTTCTTCCCCCACTTCCTTTCTTTCCCTTTTATGTTTTAAAACATGAGACTGGCATCAGACCAACTTTATAACTCTTTTTTTCCTACTTAACATGAGATGAAAAATTTTCCATCTCATGATGTATTCTTCCACAACATGTTTTAGGTGGGTACTTCGTATTTCCGTATAGAGATGAGCTATAATTCATTACAGGCTTCCCCGATAGCTCAAGAGGTAAAGAATCTGCCTGCAATTCAGGAGACTCAGGAGACTCGGGTTCAATCCCTGGGTCAGGAAGATCCCCTGGAGGAGGAAATGGCAACCCACTCCACTATTCTTGCCAAGAGAATCCCATGGACAAAAGAACCTGGCAGGTTACAGTCCATAGGGTTGCAGACACGACTGAACACGCCTGCAAGATAATTTGTTAAACCAACCCTATATTGTATTAAGTGGCTTCAGTCGTGTCCGACTTTTTGTGACCCTATATTGTTGAGTCTTCAGGTAATCCTCCCCACCCTTTTTATTGCTATAAATAATGTGCTAAGGGATGTCCTCAAACAAAATAAATCTTTGTGCAAACTTTGACTTTTTTGGAATACATTCCTAGAGGTGGGGTCACGGGTCATAAAGTAGGCAGGTTTTTCACTCCTCTTGGACTGATGAGTTCTCAGGAGTCAGATGCATCCCCCACCTTCCATGACAAGGGTCTGCCTATTGAGTAAGGGAGCTTTGAAGGCTCCTCTCTCTTTCCTTCAAGCTTTCTACTGACCTTGCCCCCAAAGATATCCTTTCCCTCTTCTTTGGGGAAGCTGTGCCAGGTAGCAGTTATATATCTAATGTAAATTCACATTCCCTCTCCCTCTGACCTAGGGTTAGCAGTCTTCAGAATCCACTGGAAAAATTCTAGCAATGCCAAGTCCTGGCTAGAGTTGCCATGGTGACAGACAATGACAGCAACATTTTATCCACCTCCCTAAATCTTCAGAAGCTCTCAAGTCTCAGAAGATGCCAGGGGAAATTTCTGCTTTATCAGCAGGTTCAGTTTAATCCAGTCCCACCCAGTTGGGGTGTCTCCTATGGGCAAAGCTAATGGCCAATAAGATTTTACCTGGATCTTATAAAAATACCACTTTCATGCTGCTTTAATGTTTTTTTTTTTTCTTTCCTCTTGCCTCTTCCCTGCTTTCATTATGTCCCCGATAATCCTAGATTTCTAAAAGTCAGTCTAAACACACGCCTGGGACATCAGCAAAGAAGGGGCATTACAAATGTGAGAACACAGAGCAAATGAAAAAGACCCTTTTGAAACAATCTGGAACATTTGATTATGGTCTAAAGTATTGGAGGTTGCCCCCCGCAAAAGTAAATTTAACTTACTCAGATATAAAACTGGCCTTGTGGTTACAAAAGAATATGGCTGTAATTTTCAGAGATTCATACTGAAGTATGTGCAGGTGAAATGAAGTTATATCTTGGATGTGCTTTCAAATAGTTTAGCAAAGGAAAAGAGAGAGAGAGGATATTGATGAGGCAATGTGGCCAAATTTTTATAATGTTGAACTTTGATGATAATTCAAAAAATCATACTATTCTACTTTGAGTGTGTTACAAAGTTTCATATTAAAAAATTAATAAGAATGGTGTTATGGGGACTTCCCTGATGGTCCAGTGGCTAAGACTCTGAGCTCCCAGAGCAGGGACCCAAGTTCAGTACCTGGTCAGGGAACTAGATCCCACAGGCTGCAGCTAAGGATTCTGTGTGCCGCAACTAAGACCTGCTTCAGCCAAATAAATAAATATAATTTTTTTTAAAAAAAAGGAATAATGTTATGTGCCTTATATTTTTTTCTAATGGAGCATTGTAATGATCACAAGGGGGCTTCCCAGATGGTGCAGTGGTAAAGAATCCACCTGCCAATGCAGGAGACATAGATGTGGATTCCCTCCCTAGGTCAGGAAGATCCCCTGGAGGAGGAAATGGCAAGCCACTCCAGTGTTCTTGCCTGGAGAGTCCCATGGGCAGAGGAGCCCTGGCAGGCTACAGTCCATGGGGTCACAAAGAGTCGGACATGACTGAGTGACTGAGCACACACAATGGCCATGAAAGAGCATCAGTGCTCTCAGGTTCATTCTGTGACTTAATATTTTCTTTTGAATTTCACTGGGGGTTGGACCACTGTCGTTTCAGAGCCCTGGCCCCAGAGTCCCAGTCCCAAGGCTACAGGGGAGGACTCCCCCACACACAATGTCAGTGGTGGGACAAAGGCTAAGACTACCCCTGACCTCTCCTCCAGGGCAGGGCCCACGGCACGTCAACTTTTGGGTGGTTCTCAGCCTCAGTGTCACATACACCCTCAGTAATTTAACACTCAAAAATGCATTATTCACAGAGAAAAAGTTTTTACTGCAGTTTGCACACACAGGGGCCTGTGAGAGTCAAACTGCTTCCTCCAGCCTCCTTTGTTCTTGGTTGCTAGGCATCCCATGGCTTTATGAGAACAATATTTACTTTTATTTATTTTATTTGGGCTTGTATTTGAAGAGTCTGGGCAGCACCCAGGATGGCAGGGCTGGAGATTTTCTAGGGGATAAAATGCTCTGTGAAGCACTTTGTCCATGACTGCATCTTGGTGATAGATCGGTTCTTCCCACACAAGGTCAAAGCCCTGGATTGGTGCTTGGGTCTCTGCTTGAAGCAGCAAGTGTGGGATTCCCACAAGAGATGTGGGTTCAAGGGGCTTCAGAATCCTGTGCAGAAATGCTGGCCAATCCACTGCCCCTTCCCAGTTATTCCACTGAGGGTTTTCTTTGCAAAAGAAATATTGTAATACAGTCATAAAAGACTCAAATAATTGTATGGAAGTAGATTGCAGAAATCTTGCTCATTACCCATCCCCCATCCCTTCCCAGTGGACCCTTTGTTATGGTCTCTGACCTTGTAGATCCCATAGGTTCTCAGAAGTAATTCTAAGGACCTACTAGGGATGGAAGTTGGGGCATGGAACTGCAGATACAAGACAGACAAGCCCTGCTTCCTCCCCATAAGAAGCTTAGGAGGTTTGGAGCCAAGAAAATCTGAAGAGTCTCTAAGGAGAGCTCTAAAGGATGGGTTAGATTCAGAGTTAGAAGTTGTAGTCACATCCGTTTGGAGAAGTAAAGAGAAACCCCTGTTGCCTCTACTCACAACACTTCTGAAAAGTGTGTAGAGAGTTCCCCCATACCAACCAGTTCTCCAACTCAGCAGACTGCAGCTGGGTATCCTACACTTCGGACACTAACAAGCCAGAGTTGGTTCAGACCCCTCAGGTTAAAGACTCAGCCGCACAAGACTGACCCCACTTCAGTTGCCAGTCTCAAGCTCCAAGCTGTCATCTGTGCTTCTGACTGGCTATAAACTGGGATCCTCATGATCCCCGCCTCTTGGGTGCAATAATTTGCTGAAATGGTTCTCAAAACTCCAGGAAATGCTCATTTCAGAGTGTATCATAAGGGATGCAGATGAACAATCAGATGAAGAAGTACATAAGGCAAAGTCTGGAAGGTCCCAAGCACAAGGGCTTCTGTCCCCATGGAGATGGGCTGCACTACCCTCCTAGCTTGTGGACATGCTACCAACCTGAAAACTCTTGGCTCCCCACAGTTTAGGAATTTTTACGGAGACTTCATCATGTAGGTGTGATCAATTATTAACTCAGTCTTCAGCTCCTCTCTTTGCCTCTCCCTGGAGGGTGAAGGGTAGGGCTAAAAGCTCTAAGAATCTAAACATAGCTTGGTCTTTGGTGACCCGCTCCCACCCTAAAGTTATTCAGGATCCCATCAAGCATTGCCTCAAAAGAACAGAAGAAACTCTTATCAGCCAGGAATGGCCAAGAGATTTAGGTGCTCTGAGTCAGGAACCGGGATCAGAAACCAGATGTTAGAACAAAAGATGCTCTGAGTATCCCTATCATTCAGGAAATAGCCAGGGATTTAGGAGCTCTGTGTCAGGAACTGGGGGGAGAGACCAAATATAGTTCTCTTATTATGCCACAAGAAAGGGCATTAGTCTTGGGACACTCCAGATAACTTTTGAGCAGTACTCCAAAGGATGTTGTTGTTCAGTCACTAAGTCATATCTGACTCTTTGCGAACCCCTGAACTTCAGCACGCAAGGCTTCCCTGTCCTTCGCTATCTCCCAGAGTTTGCTCAAAGTCATGTCCATTGAGTCCGTGATGCCACCCAGCCATCTCATCTTCTGTCGCCCCCTTCTCTTCCTGCCTTCAATCCTTCCCTATGTCAGTGTCTTTTCCAATAAGTCGGCTCTTCGCATCAGGTGGCCAGAGTATTGGAGCTTCAGCTTCAGCATCACTGCAAAGGATGGGGCAGATTTAAATCATGGAGAACGAAGACTTACCTGGTAGGGGAGAATGAGGGGAGCAGGGCCTGGGCCTTCTGCACATCTGTGGGCGTGGTGTTTGTGTCCTCTAGGAATCTTTTGGATACAAATGATAGAAAAATCTAACCCAAGTTAGATTTGTGCTTAGGCAAAAAGAGAATATGTATGGCCTGGTTAGACCCAGGAGCTCCTAAAATGTCGAACTGTATCCCTTAGCTCTGTTCTGATTCTTGTGGACTTTATTCTTGGACCATTTTTTTGTGTGTGCATCAAGAGGGTGGTCAGCAGCTCCAGAATCTAAAGTCTTTCAGGTTAGATGCCGAGGAGAAAAGAACACATCTCACCCTGTTAGCTGCTGAATAAGTACCAGGATTTACTCTTATAGGACAAATTCATCCCTGAAGCAGTCACTATGCCCAGAGATTGAAATTTTGCTAATTGATCTGTTCGGGTCACATGCGCAGAGAGAGACGGGAATGGTTGTTCACAGGATGTCTATGGATCTGTATCCAGAAGAAGGTATATCTCCTTGTATTCAGAGGACATCTTCAGAGCATGACCTTGGCAGGGATGCCAGATGTAATGAGAGCTCCTATTTGCAGGAGCCTGTTCAGGAACAAAAGTCCACAGTAAGAAGACTAAGTTGAGCAAAGACTCCTTACTCAATTCCTGGGAGCCAGGTGTGCTCCACGAGTTCTGGGAGGGCAATTTAGGAGGGCCACACCTACCTCTGCTGGGGCTTTCCCGATCCTTCTGAGGGAAAGCTGGTTGCCTCCTGGATAAAGCCAAGTCCCAGGCTTGAGATGACTGAATTGTTCAGGCTTCTAGAGATGATTAGTTGCCCAGAAAATCAGAATACAGAGAACCCAGGGAAGCATTCATTCAGAGCTTCTGGCCTGATATCTTGGTGGACTGAGGAGTGGATTAGGAGCCCCCACCTTGGCCATGGCCAAGGCAGCCACACTCTAAACAAGAGACCAAGAAAAGGGGTGGTGCTAGCCAGAGGCCTTAGAGCCCCAAAGCCCAGGCAAGAGGGAGCCGCTTCAGGTGTTCCTCTGGGGCACACCCTTGGACAGAGGACAGAGTCCTACTTCTGTGGAATCCAGCAGGCTCCCAGCCATCCCATCGGGACACTCCTTTGCTCTGCAGGAGGGACCTGGAGATGGATCATTGCTGCAGCTTCAAATAAATCCCCTGAAACATCAGGAAGAACTTTTGCTTCATTCCTTTTCATGGTCTTCCCCAAGGACCGGGTGTTATCTTTGACTGGAAATGAAAAATATGGGAATGAGAAGATACAGAAGGGAGACTTACAGGTGGTGAAAGGAAGATGAACTTGAGTTCAGAAGAAAAGCAGGTGTAGGACTGAGATTTAAGTGTTTCCTCAGAAAGTTTAGAGAATGAATGCGTTGCTTTTAACTGATAGCTGGAAGTAGACAGGGAGAAGGGTCTCACCACTCAGCTGGGGAATGGGAAGGTGGAGGAATTAGCCTTTTGCAAAGCAATACTTTTCATTTTGCTTAAACCTTTTTTGGACAGAAGTATTTCAGAGTGTTTTGTACAGTGCTATGGGCCTTAGAAAGCATCACTACGAACAAAGCTAGTGGAGGTGATGGAATTCCAGTGGAGCTATTCCAAATCCTGAAAGATGATGCTGTGAAAGTGCTGCACTCAATATGCCAGCAAATTTGGAAAACTCAGCAGTGGCCACAGGACTGGAAAAGGTCAGTTTTCATTCCAATCCCAAAGAAAGGCAATGCCAAAGAATGCTCAAACTACTGAACAATTGCACTCATCTCACATGCTAGTAAAGTCATGCTCAAAATTCTCCAAGCCAGGCTTCAGCAATATGTGAACCGTGAACTTCCTGATGTTCAAGCTGGTTTTAGAAAAGGCAGAGGAACCAGAGATCAAATTGCCAACATCTGCTGGATCATGGAAAAAGCAAGAGAGTTCCAGAAAAACATCTATTTCTGCTTTATTGACTATGCCAAAGCCTTTGACTGTGGATCACAATAAACTGTGGAAAATTCTGAAAGAGATGGGAATACCAGACCACCTGATCTGCCTCTTGAGAAATCTGTATGCAGGTCAGGAAGCAACAGTTAGAACTGGACATGGAACAACAGACTGGTTCCAAATAGGAAAAGGAGTTCGTCAAGGCTGTATATAGTCACCCTGCTTATTTAACTTATATGCAGAGTACATCATGAGAAACACTGGACTGGAAGAAACACACACTGAAATCAAGATTGCTGGGAGAAATATCAATAACTTCAGATATGGAGATGACACCACCCTTATGGCAGAAAGTGAAGAGGAACTCAAAAGCCTCTTGATGAAAGTGAAAGTGGAGAGTGAAAAGTTGGCTTAAAGCTCAACATTCAGAAAATGAAGATCATGGCATCCGGTCCCACCACTTCATGGGAAATAGATGGGGAAACAGTGGAAACAGTGTCAGACTCTATTTTTCTGGGCTCCAAAATCACTCCAGATGGTGACTGAAGCCATGAAATTAAAAGACGCTTACTCCTTGGAAGGAAAGTTATGACCAACCTAGATAGCATATTCAAAAGCAGAGACATTACTTTGCCAACAAAGGTTCGTCTAGTCAAGGCTATGGTTTTTCCAGTGGTCATGTATGGATGTGAGAGTTGGACTGTGAAGAAGGCTGAGTGCTGAAGAATTGATGCTTTTGAACTGTGGTGTTGGAGAAGACTCTTGAGAGTCCCTTGGACTGCAAGGAGATCCAACCAGTCCATTCTGAAGGAGATCAGCCCTGGGATTTCTTTGGAAGGAATGATGCTAAAGCTGAAGTTCCAGTACTTTGGCCACCTCATGCGAAGAGTTGACTCATTGGAAAAGACTCTGATGCTGGGAGGGATTGGGGGCAGGAGGAGAAGGGGATGACAGAGGATGAGATGGCTGGATGGCATCACTGACTCGATGGACATGAGTCTGAGTGAACTCCGGGAGTTGGTGATGGACAGGGAGGCCTGGTGTGCTGTGATTCATGGGGTCGCAAAGAGTCAGACACGACTGAGTGACTGATCTGATCTGATCTGATGCATCCTAAAACATGAGATGTCACAGAACTGTGTATATTTTTGTCTTGGAGTTTATATCGTGAACTCAGTTACAATCACACCTTCTGAAGTGTTTAGGATTTTTGACAAAACCAGAAATCCAAACAAGTCTATGTTGGGTCCAATTTTGTTTTTTAAAGAAAATAACCAATAAACATTTCACCGCCAGAGATAAGAGGGAACTTCTTCAATCTGATGAAGAGCGTCCATTAAAAACAAAAAGGAAACCACAGCTAGCATAATGGATATTTTCCTCCTGAGGTTAGTGCAAGACAAAGATATTCATTCTTGCTGCTTCTAGTCAACATTTCACTGGAGGTTCTACACAGGGAAATTGGCCAAAAAAACAAAAATAAAACATGGTCTGGTTGGAAAGGAAGACTTAAAATTACCTGTATTTGCAGATGACATGATCTTCTATATAGAAAACCCCAGGCATTCCACTAAAAAGTGTATTAGAACTAATAAACAAGTCCAGCAAAGTTACAGAATACAAGATAAATCTACAAAGTTAATTGTATTTCTATATACTAGCAATGAACAATGAAATTGAAATTAAGAAAACAATTCCATTTGCAGTAGTATCAAAGAGAAGAAAATATTTTAAAATGAATTAAACCAAAGTAGTGCAAAACCCACACTTAAAACTACAAAAAGATTTAAATAAATAGAAAGACCTCCTATGTTCATGAATTGGCAGATAAAGATGGTTGTACTGCCTAAGGTGATCTACAGATTCAATATAATCCTTGGTCAAAATTTCAACTGCCTTTCCCCCTAGAAATTTACAAACTGATCCCAAGATTTTTATGGAAACGCGAGGAACCCAGAATAGGCAAAGCAATCTCAAAAAGAAGAGAAAAGGTGAAGGACTCAAACTTGCTGACTTCAACACTTAAAGTTACAGTAATCAAGACAGTATGGTACTGGCCTAAGTATAGGCATACAAATCAATGAAACAAAATTGAGAGCCCCAAAATAACCAATACATCTATGGTCAATTGATTTTCAAGAAGGATGCCATTCAATGGGGAAAGAATGATCTTTTTTAACAAATAGTTTGTGGCAACTGTATGCTGTGCTGTGCCTAGTCTCTGTCGTGTCCGAGTCTTTGCAACCCCATGGACTGTAGCCTGCCAGTCTCCTCTGTCTGTGAGGATTCTCCAGGCAAGAATACTGGAGTGGATGGCCATGCCCTCCTCTAGGAGATCTTCCCAATCCAGGGATCAAACCCAGGTCTCCCACATTGCAGGCAGATTCTTTACCATTTGAGCCACCAGGGTAGCAACTGTATATCAATATGCAAACAAATGAAGTCAGAACCCCTACCTCACAACATACGTGACAAATGATCACAACCTTAATTACTTACTACCGTGTGTGGCACGACACGGGTTGCCTTACAGTTCTGGAGTTCAAAGTCCAGTATTGTGTCACTGGGCCAAAGGCCAGCTGTCCACAGGGTTGGTCCCTTAGTGGAGCACCGGAGGACAATCTTTTCTTTGCCTTTTTTCTGATTCTAGCAGCGCTCTGTATCCCTTGGCTCTTGGCTGCTTCCGCCATCTTCATAGCCAACAGCACAGCATCTTTGGACCTTCTTCCATCTCTCCCACTACTTCTGTTGGCACATCACCTTTTCCACGTCAGTAGTTGAATCTCTTTCTGAGATTTATAGATACCCCTTATTAAGTGTCTTGTCAGGACACTTGTGACTACATTTAGGGTTCATCCAGGTAATCCAGGATAATCGTCCCATCTCAACTTGCTCACACGTGCAAAACCCTTTTTACCATAAAAGGTAATAACCACAAGCTCCAGGGATTAGGGCCTGGATGTCTTTGGGGGCCCTTATCAGGCTCCCATCATAGTGATCACATCCAGTTGTAAGCCCAAAGCTACTGGAGGTACATGCAATGGGTGGGTCCCTCTCTAACTTTTTTGCAAGGAAGGTCACTTGACTAGTGGGCCTGGCTTTGGGGCAAAAATTTCTCAAAGGAAATATGCATGAACCATTGTTCTATCTGTTGGAATAATGTGACATTTATCTTTGTGAGGCAAATTTATCCCAATTGTATGGTGAGTATTTCAAGGCTTTAGACTTCAAAAGGGTCCTAGAACCTAGGCTGCCTGCATCAGGCTTGTCCCTCCCACAAAAGGTTCTGGACTGCTGTCCTTTGATCTCTGAAATCTGCTCTGTGCTAATTTTCTCTTACCTCTCTTGCTTTCTGTTTCCTCACTGCACCTGCCTCTACGAGGTTCCCAGACTTGTAGGGATGAGGAAGCAGATATCAGAGTAGAGTACAAACACACATCAAGAAGTCAGAGAAAGGCCCCCTCTTCTTCTCTTCTGCCTCTGAGTCGACTTTGGTATTTCTCTTTTAACCCCTGAACTTTTTGGTGAGTACACATCTAAATTTTCTAAGACATTGCAGATGAGATGCAAGAGATTGCTAGATTGCTGGATTCTGCATAACTGAAGCTTTCTTGAATCAGTCATCCACAGTGAACCAGATTCCCCTGAGGCCTGCTTGTACCGTCAACCTCCGCTGACATTTGAAATTAACAAGTCTCCCATTTTATTCTTTCCTCTTCATTATCAAAGTCGTTCTGAGCAAGTAAAATGGATGCAAGAAAGGACTGGAAGAGTTCTGTAGAACTTGATCCCAGCTTTCTTTGAGCTCTTTGCTCTGAATAAAAATAAGCAGACTTTTTGCTGTCTTTGACATTTGTGTGGCCCATGGTGATGCTTCCCAGAGGACCGTGTGACATTCTTATAGTTGTTTCCTGTTAAGCTCCCATCTCTCATTGTTTGCAGAAGTTCTTCTTTGGGCATGACAGTTGCACAGCAGCAGTGACTTCAGCCACCACCACCTAAATTGGGTGTATCTATTGGGCCTTTTTGAAGAACTGTGGATGGAGGTTCATAACATTGTACAGGAGGCAGTGCCCAAAACCATCCCAAACAAAAAGAAATCTAACAAGGCAAAATGGTTGTCTAAGGAGGCCTTACACAGCTGAGGAAAGGAGAGAAGGGAAAGGAAGGGGAGAAAGGGCAAGATATACCCAACTGAATGCAGAGTTCCAGAGAATAGCAAGGAGAGATAATAAGGCCTTCTTAAATGAACAGTGCACAGAAATAGAGGAAAACAATAGAATGGAAAAGACTAGAGATCTCTTCAAGAAAACTGGAGATATCAAGGGAACATTTCATGCAAGGATGAGCACAATAAAGGACAGAAACCATAAAGACCTAACAGCAGCAGAAGAGATTAAGAACATGTAGCAAGAATACACAGAAGAACTATACAGAAAAGTCTTAATGACCCAGATAACCATGATGGTGTGGTTACTCATCTAGAGCCAGACATTGTGGACTGTGAAATCAAGTGGACCTTAGGAAGCATTACTATGCACAAAGCTAGTGGAGGTGACAGAATTCCAGTTGAGCTATTAATAATAAAAGTCCTAAAAGATGCTGCTGCTAAAGAGCTGCACTCAATATGTCAACAAATTTGGAAAATTCAGCATTGGCCACAGGACTGGAAAAGGGCTCTTTGTATTCCAGTCCCAAAGAAGGGTAATGTCAAAGAATGTTCAAACTACCATACAATTATGCTCATTTTACATACTAGCCTGGCTATGCTCAAAATCCTTCAAGCTAGGTTTTAGTAGTACATGAACTGAGAACTTCTAGATGTACGAGCTGGACTTAGAAAAGGCAGAACTAGAGATCAAATTGCCAAGATTTGTTGGATTATGGAGAAAGCAAGGGAATGCCATAAAAACAACTACTTCTGCTTCATTGACAATGCTAAAGCCTTTGACTGTGTGGCTTACAACAAACTGAAAAATTCTTATAGACATGGGAGTAGCAAGCCACCTTATCTGCCTCCTGAGAAACCTGTATGGGGGTCAAGAAGCAATAGTTATAACCAGACATGGAAAACTGACTGGTTCAAAATTGAGAAAGAGTATTACAAGGCTCTATATTGTCACCCTGCTTATTTAACTTATATGCAGAGTACATCATGTGATGCGCCGGGCTGAATAAATCACAAGCTGGAATCAAGATTAACAGAGAAATATCAACAACCTCAGTTTTGCAGTTGTGTCAGTCTCTTTGTGACCCCACCAGGCTCTTCTGTCCATGGAATTCTTTCTTGAAGCAAGAATACCGGAGTGGGTAGCCATTCCTTTTTCCAGGGAATCTCCCTGACCCAGGGATTGAAACCAGGTCTCCTGCATTGCAGGCAGATTCTTTTCTGTTTGAACCACCAGGGAAGCAGCATCAATCCAATAGGCATGAGTTTGGGCAAACTTTGGTAGATACTGAAGGACAGGGAGGCCTGGGGCCATGCAGTCCATGCAGTCACAAAGAGTTGGTTACAACTTAGTGACTGAATAGCAGCAACAGATATGCAGAGGATACCACTTTAATGGCGGAAAGTGAGCCATTAAATGATGAGGGTGAAAGAGGAGAGTGAAAAAGCAGGCTTGAAACTCAGTATTAAAAAACTGAGATCAAGGCATCCAGTGCCATCACTTCGTGGCAAATAGTGTGGAAAGTAGAAGCAGTGACAGATTTTATTTTCTTGGGCTCCCAAATCACTGCAGATGGTGACTGCAGCCATGAAATTAAAAGATGCTTGCTCCTTGGAAGAAAAGCTATAACAAACCTAGATAGCATATTAAAAAGCAAAGACATCACTTTGCCAAAAAAGGTCCATCTAGTCAAAGCTATGGTTTTTCCAGTAGTCATGTATGGGTGTGAGATTTGGACCATCAAGAAGGCTGAGTGCTGAAGAACTGATGCTTTTGAACTGGGGTGCTGGAGAAGACTTTTGAGAGTCCTTGGACTGCAAGCAGATCAAACAAGTCAATGTTAAAGGAAATCAACCTTGAATATTCATTGGAAGGACTGATACTGTAGCTGAAGCTCTAATACTTTGGCTGCTTGAGGTGACAAGCCAACTCAGGAAAAGACCCTGATGCTGGGAAAGATTGAAGGCAGGAGAAGGGGACAACAGAGGATGAGATGGTTGGATGGCATCACCAACTCAATGGACATGAGTTTGAGCAAGCTCTGGGGGATGGTGGAGGACAGAGGAGGATGAGGCAGCACATCTCTTCAGTCTTCTAAGAGAAAGATGGGAAGGCCGATTAACCTATTTGTGCAACTCACTGCTTTGAGGCTGAAACTGACATCCTTTACACAGAAGTAGGGCTTCACCAGGACACTCAAGTTCATACCCTCTTCCTTCTTCTGTGCTATAATGTCATCTACTTCACTTCTACGTATCTTATGAACCCCATAGCACATTGCTATTATTTTTTCCTTAAATATGCAATCACCTTTTAAACAAATCAAATGTTGATAAAAATTGTCTTTCATACTTGCATTTATTCACACTTTCAAGTGAAGGACAGGGAAGTCTGGGATGCTACAGTCTATGAGGTCTCAAAGAGTCAGATACAACTTAATGATTGAACAACAAAACAATGCTTTCAAGTGATCTTCGTTTCTTTCCTTGGATCAACCTTACCTGGCTATTTGAGCTAAGAAGGGGTTAAGCTATTCCCAGGTGGCTCAGTAATAAAGAATCTGTTTGCCAGTGCAGAATCCCAGGTTCAATCCCTGGGTCAGGAAGATCTCCTGGAGAAGGAAACGGCAGCCCACTCCAGTAGTCTTGCCTGGAGAATCCCATGGACAGAGGAGCCTGATGGGCTACATTCTATGAGGTCACAAAGCGTTGGACATGGCTTAGTGACTGAGCACGGCACACACAGCACAGAGTTCAGCTGTGATTCCAGAGGCCCGTGGTTCCTTTTGGTTAAGCTCTGTCTGGGCTTCAGAACCCAAACATCTTAGGGGGCGGGTTGGCGGGGGGGGGGGGGGGACCTGTTTTCCAGGTCTTCGGCTGCTGCTGCTACCTTCTCTACTATAGTTGAGCCTGGTGGAGAACAGGTGGGAAAAATTCACGCTGAGTAATTCGCTTGGGGCTCCTCCAGATTCCATCCATCCATTGACCCATAGGGTCCTCTCAGGCTCAACTAAGTCCTGCTGTCCTCCAGAGTCTCCACAGTTCTGGCAGGACCCCCTCCATCTTCTTATGCCAGGACCCAGGTGCCTCCCCTGCTAAGAAGTCTGCCCACTCCTGAAAGACTTGCTTTTCTCTGAAATTCAGTTCATCAAGGGTTTCTTGCAACCCTTGGCTCTTAAGCAGCCTGATAGAACACAGTTTTAATTTTGTCCAAATTTCTCTTGTCATTACCCCCAAGAACAAAAGTACATTCTCTTACATGCTAACCAGGAGCAGAAGTCCTCTGCTTGTTTGCTTTGTTCTGTTCTCTTTTCTCCTTTATGAGCAGGTGGTCATGAGGAACTAAGAGGAAACGTACTGTATCATATGGGGCCAGGATGATCACGGAGTTCCTGTTTCCCCAGCCTGCATCTGGGATGCATGATGGTTTTGCTCCTACTTGGAATGGTCACTGTGCTTCCTTCGACCTAAGGGGAAGCACAAGCTTCCCAGGAGGCTCAGGGGTAAAGAACCCACCTGCAATGCAGGAGATGCAAGTTTGATCCCTGGGTCGGGAAGTTACCCTGGAGAAGGAAATTGCAACCCACTCCAGTATTCTTGCCTGGGAAATCCCATGGACAGAGGAACCTGGCGGGCTGCAGTTCCTGGGTTCGCAGAGTCAGACACGACTTAGCAACTGAGCAAATCAGCAAATCAAAAGGAAAGCACAGGGGATGGAACCAGAGCATACACAGTGTTATGGGTGAGGACACCTGGGTCTTACCCGAAGCCTCTGCTGCCAAACCACTGTGAGGTCTTGGGCTTATCATCACTCTTTGGACTTTCCTTTTCTCCTCTGCAAAGTGAGGAGTTCCTGCTGCACCAACTTTGTGGAGAAGGAAGCGGTAGCACTTTAAGATTCTTGCTCAGCTTTTGCAGGAAAAAATAAATGAGTAGGGTGTTTTGTGGGATCTGAGTTCCGGTAATGTGAGAGGCCCCGTCATGCTACCCCACTCATTAACTTGTGATGATAATGTACACACAAGGCACTAATTCTTTATTTTTAAAAAATAAGATGGTGGTTAATTTGATTTGAATGCTCCGGTCTGGGAACATGCTTCATGATTTTTAATCCAATTAGTGTTGGAGATACTTCTGATTCTAAGGATATCTGGTTTCTGCTTATGGTATAAGTTCTATGTCCCAATGACTCGTGTTTCAAGAAGGAAGAAGTGGCAGCCTATAGTCAATAAAAAAAAGGTCTGTATATACGGTTGCTTTGCTTTTTGTTATCAAACGCAAGCTGCAGGGAGTAGAGGCTTTACTTTTAGCTCAGATTTCTGTAAGCAGCAAAAAAAACAAAAACCCACAGACAATTTTGACTTGAAGGTCTTACATACAAATTAGCATTATTTCTCAATCTGGTCTCAAAACATCCTGTATCATGTGTTTAATCATGTCTGACTCTTTGCTACCCCATGGACTGTAGCCTTCCAGGCTCCTCTGTCCATGGGATTTCCCAGACAAGACTACTGGAGTGGGTTGCCATTTCCTTCTCCAGGGGATCTTCTCAACCCAGGGAGGGAACCCACATCTCCTGTATCTCCTGCAATGCAGGTGGATTCCTTACCTGCTGTAAACAAAAGCTACCACCATGACCACCAGACTGGGGAGCCTTCTGAAAGTCTTAGCCCACAAGTCAGGGGTCAGTGGGCCCATGGGTCAGCTTTTGGTTTAAACGGAGTCATACAGGCAAACGACTTCAGTCCCGGATTTTCGCCATTCTTGCATCCTTTTCCTACATGTTAGACCTCAAAGTTGCTCTGAATCACTCTCCAAATAAGTGATATTTTTGCTAAGAAAATAGTGCCCCAGATCAAACCTTCTCTTTTGTTGGCACCACATCTATTCAATACTCTGAAAGTTCTGAAGGGAAATGTATTTGTTAGGAACATAGTGGTGCAATTTTCACACTTAAATTTTTGCCATGAGTAAAACTCATCACTCTCAAGGTAATTTCATAAGAAACTTTCTTCTGTCCTCAGCTGTTGTTGACAAAAGTCCCATGAAACCATCTTAGACATTGACACAAATTGTGCCCTGTCGCCCCTGTGATAAATCAGTGTATGATCCAATTTTTATGTGACAGAAAAGTGAAAGGAAAGCAGAGAAAAGTGAAAATGCTAGACGGGAAAGAGCTGTGCAGAGCCGTCTGGTTGAGAACGTGCTGTCTGAGCTGTGATCCCGCGCGTGTGACTGGGGAATATTTCAAATCAAACCACCATCTCCTATATCCTCGTTCAGTGGAGAATGTTGCTAAATAGCTCTGGTGTTATTTCACAGGATGGAATTTAATCTCTCTGCAGCTGAGGCTCTCAGGTGACCAGATAAGAACAGGAAGATGAGTCTTACATATTTTCAGCAAGAAAAAAAAAAATTCCTGGGACATAATTACCCACGTTACCCTCTCCAACCAATCTGGTTCTGTATGTTCAATTAATTATGAAAACATAGATGAGACCAACAAAAATACTGTACAGAAGCTAAAAACAAATACTGTTCCATTAGTAAATGTTGTGGAGAGTATGAAAAACATACCTCTGTCAAGAATGTGGAAAACAGGGAGTGGCCCTGAAATAATATTTCTGTTTTTTTTTTTTTTTTTTTTTGAAGACTCTAGGAAAATCAAAAGCATATTGAGCTTTGGATCGGGGCTCATGGCAAAGGGGATAGTGACAAGATTATTTCTTCTTGGCACTTCTAGGAAGAGGATTAGTTAATTGAATCTGTGGTTTTTAGATTTAGTTGGTGCTTCTGGCGTGGCTGCTGGATGGACGAGGTTCTTGGGTCCATTTTCCTGCTCGGTCCTCTGCCCAGTTCTCCAGGATGAATTGAAAAGATTCTGTAGTTCATCAGCGCCCCGGCCTGTTTAGACAGACTGATGCAGTGAGGCACAAATGTGTTTGAGCAGCACAGGGAACTTCAATGTCACTGGGTACCAGAAAAACAAAAAACAAACAAACAAACAAAAAATATATATATATATATTTGTTTTTCAGAAGATACAGGTCTGTACTGTTATCTCAAGTCCAAAATTGGGGAGGATGGGTGATGGGGGGAGTACAAGTGGTTGTGAAAGGAGGAACTCAATTCCAACCTTGAAAAGACTCCTCAATCTTAAGAAATGAAAAATATTACTAAAATATTTAAGTTAAGGCAGAGAGATGGTGGGGGAACTCACTGATGTCTCTCTTGCACCTAATTTTAAGGCTTAAGACTCTGATAAAACTGTTCAGCTCTCACAGGGATCTCTCACCAGATTCCCAAATGTGAGGGGTGTCATTGGAGATGTAGAAATAAGATCTCCAAGGAAATTCATATATGAATTGTGTTTCCATCCTACACCCATCAGCACTACCAAGTTATTAATCTTTATTCTAAGCATGAAAGCAATGGGATATTTTATCCCTAGTTTATAATCAGGGCATTTATGACCCAAATAGTTTCTTTCCTTTAAGTAAGATTAGTATGCCCAGTCTATTTCTCTAAAACACCCAAAGCAAACAAACCTTGACAGTTCTGCAGAGAACATGGAGTCTTCATTCTTTATGGTAATGAATGACCCTGCTCCCCACCTCCAAATCTCCTTAGAAGTCTGTGATCAGGGGACGTGGTAAAGATTAGGGGAGCGTGCAACATCACACACACATTTCACACTGACAGCTGTCCTACCTCTAAATGGCTCAGTGGCTGCATAAGTCAGATAACCTGGACAAGTCTTCATTTCCTCATTCACAAAAGGACAGATAACCTCAACAACTTCATCCTCCCCTCCCCACAGACCTACTAGTGTAGGGGTTGATGAAAACTCTTCTTTTTTCCCTTGGGAGATTAAGGTTCATGTTTGTTAATAAGAGGGGTCCCCAACCTCCAGGCTATTTGACAGTACCTCCTGTCAAATGAGTGGCAGCGTTAGATTAGAATAAAGTGCACGATAAATGCAGTGCACTTCAGTCATCCAGAAACCATCCCTCATCCCCCTCCCCAGGCCATGGAAAACTTGTCTTCCACAAACCCAGTCCCTGGTGCCAAAAAGGTTGGAGACTGTTGTTAAAACACAACGGTATTTATAAATTGTACATTTTATATTTTTTTAAGAGGGCTAGGTCAAAATTCATGATTCTGAAAAGAAAAAATTTACTGTAGTTTAAAAATATAAAGAGCCAATGAGCTTCCTAGTTGTATCCAAATTCTTGGGTACATTTGAGAGATAAGAACATTATCTTCTCATCGCTAGTGTATCACTCTCATCAAGAGTATGGCCTTTCCTGAGATGTGAGACAGTATCTTTCCCAAAGAGTCTAACTTTTCCAAGACAAACCAAGGCAACCAAATATGAAAAGAAACAAGCAGGCAAAACAAGGAAACAAATATGATTCAAATTCTTGCCTCTTACATCATCCTAAAACAAAATTACACCTTCAGATATTTCCTTTTAGAATTCTGACATTTCAAGTGTTTTGTATATGATCACTCCAGACACCAGCCACTGGGGAGAAACGAGAATGGGAAAAAGAGTTTCTCTCCAACTTAATTCCCATAAAGGGGTTCCAGCAGGGCACGCGGTGGAGGTTCAGCAAGAAGCAGGCTGGACTTGATTCTTTCCTGTTTCCTTCCTTCCCCACATCCTCTGCTTGATTGACTCCAGAATATGCAGGGTGCAGTGTTACTTATTTTTGAGGCAGCCATGTAGAAAATTTAGGGAAAACTGCAAGATCTTGGATCTAGTCCTAATGTAGCCAAGCAGTGGCCATGTAATATGGGGCAAAGATCCCCAGGACTCAGTTTCCCTACCTTGGAGAGGGAAAATTGTGTGTGTGTGTGCTCAGTCATGTCTGACTCTTTGCAAGCCCATGGACTATAGCCCCCTGCCCCCGGCTCCTCTGTCCAGGGGATTTTCCAGGCAAGAATACTGGAGCAAGTTGCCATTTCCTACTTCAGGGGCTATTCCTGACCCTGGAATCAAACCTGAATCTCTTGTGTCTCCTGCATTGGCAGGCGGATTCTTTACCACTGTACCACCTGGGAAGATGGAACTACCTAACCAGTCTCCATGGTCTCATCCAATTCTAACATTCCAAGACTCTTAATCATTGTCTTCAAATATTAAGTTTCACACAGGTGTATCTTTCTTGTTTGCAGAAACGTCTAGAAGGGTTAAAAAAAAAAATAGATACTAACTTCATACTATCTAAACCTCAGAGCAGTTTTGGGGATATTACTTCCTCTTGATAATTAAAAATGTTCAGAGATACGTATTTAAAATTAACTACTGAATTAGCTTAGAGTTAATTAAAAAAAAAAAACACATCGGCACTAAGTACTTGCTCATTCCAAGTTGACTGAGGTTTTAAATATTTAACTTGTAAATATTGTGATTCAGACAAACATAACTTTATGAACAAGGAAGTTCAGGAGATTAAAATCCAGGAACACCAAGGTGCAGTTGGGTCACATAGTGGATTGTGCAAACTCATGGGCACATATTCATTGTTTGGGGCAAGATATTATAGTTAAGGATACACAGGTTCAAGTTGTGGAAGCTGGCTTCCACAGATTGCCCTCCATCATTTTTTTTTTTTCTTCCCTTTGCTTTTTTAAAATTCTATGTGCCTCTTTGGACAGGTTACCCCTAATATCAACAAGTTCTTTGGTTCTACATTCAACTAGATGTTAAACAGAGGTATCTCAGTTATCTGAGTACAACAAAATCTTTGATTAAGTACAACTTTGAATCACTTTGTGCCAGTGATCCATTTAATACCTCTCAGGTCCAAATTCACCCTTAATTGCCTGCTCTGGGAAAACGGAGAGCTTATTAAAAAAATTTCCCTTGCCAACTGGCAAGATACCAAGGTTTGTCAATAGAGGGCGCCAGAGAGACATTGCAGAAGAAGAGTTTTTCTCGCACGTCCTGGCTCCTACGTCCAGCCCCCATTTCCTGTGGCGCCCAGGGCTCCCCAGGGCCCAGCTCTGACAGTGTCAGGGCCAGCAGCACCCAGTAGCCAGCGGCTTCCCCCTTAGTATCCCCTGGAGCAGTTTTGTAATGGAATACCTCCAGTGAGGGACTTCCCTTGTGGCTCAGCTGATAAAGAATCTGCCTGCAATGTGGGAGACCTGGGTTTGAACCCTGGGCTGGGAAGATCCCCTGGAGAAGGGAAAGACTACCTACTCCAGTATTCTGGCCTGGAAAATTCCATGGACTCTATAGTCCATGGGGTAGCAAAAAGTTGGATACGACTGAGCGATTTGCACTTTGAGTGAGATATTACCCTGTGAAGTACTTTCCCTGGCACTCCAAAGGGCAGGTTTCTGGCAAGCTTCTAAGTGTGGCACCATAATAACTTTATTGTCGTCTGGTGAGCCATGGCAGAACCCTCTGTCTCAGCCCCGAGGGTGGGCTGGGTAAGGTGGAGGCTCGCCCTTGGGATCCTCCATCAGCCCTTAGGGCCAGTGCTCCTCATTATCTGCTATACTTATATTCCTTAGGACTCTGCTTATTCATTAGCAACCAAGTCCCCCTTATTCCAAATCTATCTTGTAGTTGATAACTCTTTATAGTAAACTCTTCATGTTCAAATGATTGTGTCATTTCTTTCTCCTGATGAGGCTCTAAGTAATATATATCCTAGGATGAAATGGCACCCCACTCCAGTACTTTTGCCTAGAAAATCCCATGGATGGAGGAGCCTGGTAGGCTGCAGTCCATGGGGTTGCTAGAGTCGGACACGACTGAGCGACTTCACTTTCACTTTTCACTTTCATGCATTGGAGAAGGAAATGGCAACCCACTCCAGTGTTCTTGCCTAGAGAATCCCAGGGACGGGGAAGCCTGGGGGGCTGCCGTCTATGGGGTCGCACAGAGTCGGACACGACTGAAGCGACTTAGCAGTAGCATGGGGGGAGGAGGAGATGGCTGGGGGAGGGGGCAGAGAGAGAGAGGGAAAGAGAGATTTTAACCTGGGACAGAAATGGTTAAATTCATTGTTCATGTATTAATGTTTGGTGGCGGGTTTTGGTGTACACTCTCTTTTATCTGGTGTTAGTGGGTATCAGTCTGCTATTGCTGCCATTGCAAAACACCACAGACTACGGCCTTAAACAACAGAAACTTCTCCCAGTTCTGGAGTCTGGAAGTCCAAAAAAAGGGGGTCAGCAGGTTAGCAGGTTTGGCTTCTCCTGAGACCTCTCTCCTGGGTTTGCAGAGGGCCACCTTTTCACTGGGGCTTCCCTGGAGGCTCAGCTGGTAAAGAATCTGCCTACAATTGGGAGACCTGGGTTCAATCCCTGGGTTAGGAAGGTCCCCTGGAGAAAGGAAAGGCTACCCACTCCAGTATTCTGGCCTGGAGAATTCCATGGAGCATATAGTCCATGGGGTCACAAAGAGTCGGACACGACCTTCTCACTGAGTCCTCACGTGGCCTTTGCCCGTGTGTGTGCATTCCTGCTGCCCCTTTGTGTTCAAATTCCCCTTGTTATAAGAACAGCAGTCATATTGGATTAGGGTCCACCTTAATGGCCTCACATTAACTTAATTACCTTTTCACAGATCGTCTCTCCAGATCCAGTCACATTCTGTTGTCCTGGGGAGTTTGTGGGAGGATACAATTTGGCCTGTGAGACATAGTATTTATTTTCTAACTTGGGTGTTAAAGAGCGTGTACAAGTAACTCTGAGATGGTCACCAGACTTGGCTTTAAAAGACCTGATTTGGGGCCCAGGTTCTTCTACTGACTAGATGGACAAGTTGTTTAACTTCTTGAATCTCAGTTTTCTCATCAATTAAAGGGGTTGAAAAGGGCGTAACGGAAATCCAGTGAGCTCATGAAAACGCAAGTGCTTTGGAACCCACAAAAGACTTTAGAAAAAGTGAGGTATTCCTTGGTTGGTATATGGACTCACACATTTAAAAAAACTCTCCCATTCCATTTCATACTTTACACTTATTGAAAGGCAGCTGCCAAGCTATTAAACTGGTGTCAAGTGTAAATGATTTGTTTAGCCAAAAAGTCTCTTTGGCTTATTAGACATAAGAAAAATTTCTCTAGCCCCACCACAGTCTCTGTACAAGCCAGGTAACCTTAATTAAACCACAACTTTGAATTATTATCTCTCTCGTGTTCTCATTCTCTGCAGAAGTTTCAATAATAAGTAATGTATTTAGGACCTGATGAACTTACTTGACTTAACCCTAGTTTTTGGAAAAGATAGACATTACATGGCCTTTAGAATGCCAGCCAGCAAATTTGGGGGAGATTACAATATTCCCTAATGGAGGGATTCTATACCTGGTTCTCATATTACTCAATATCACATCATTTCTCCCCACACCCTTCTCCCTTGCAATCATCTTGCACAGTAGGACACCAAGGTACCAGGCACCTCATCTTGTCCAGGACCTGAAGGGAAAGAAACTCTCAGGTATTGAGGAGGTTTATGTACAATGCACATTTGCACACATTTCATGTAATCTGCAAAACATCCCTAGAAGGTAAATATTATCATTATTAACTCCATCTTACAGATAAGGAAACTGAGGCCCACAGAAGGGAAATAACTTGTCCAGGGTCAAGAGGCTAATAAATAGTAGATCGGAGATCAGAACTCAGACCTACCTGAACCCGGTCACCTGCCTGACTCTGTCTTATCACTACTTTGTTACCCAAAAGACATTCATAATGGCCTCGGTTTAATAGTGCTGTTAGCAATTTAATTGTCATGGGGACTTCTCTGGTGACCGGGGGTTGAGAATCTGCCTGCCAAAGCAGGGGACATGGGTTCGATCCCTGGTCTGAAACTAAGATCCCACGTGCCACGGGGCAACTAAGCCCATGAGCCGTATCCACCGAGCCTGCACCGTAGAGCCTGTGCTCCACAAGAGAAGCCACCACAATGAGAAGCCCCAGCACGGCTACTAGAGTGGAGGCCCCTCTCACCGCAATCAGAGAAAGCCCAAGCACAGCAATGAAGTCCCAATGCAGCCAAAAAAAAAATTTTTTTTTATAAAAATTAGTAGTTATTGGATGGAAAGCACTTTGCAGTTGAATCTAATAGAGCTTCAATTAATAAAATTCTCCAGGGATTAGTTACTTAAGAGTTTTCAGCTACATCATAGGCAATAAGAGTTAAGTGCTGGATCCAGAAAAAAATTTTTGGCACATCTTCAACCATATGCTGTAATAGCACCAATTGGCCATTTGCCCCTTGTGCATATATAATCATTATCTATGATGATATTTATTCTGTTGCCTTTTCGGTTTTCCCTTTGCCATCTGTGTATGCATTGACTTAATCTGTAGAGCCAGTCATGTTCACATATTTATCTAGTGAAAGAAAGCACACTCTGGATAACTATTTGTTTTCCTTGTTAATTTTTATATCAGGTTCAGCAGCTGAGAAACAGCCTACTTTTATTTTTATTTCCTTGATCTAGACTCTTTTCATTTGTACTAGATCTTTAGAGGCCCTTCATAAGCTTCACTTGGAAATCTTGCTGACGTCATCTGGAAGACTGATCTAATTTCGAAAGAAAAACAAAAAAACCAATCAAACTTTACTGAAATTGAAAAGACAAGTCATAAGGCTCAAAGGGAGAATGAATGAGACCATTGCTTTAATAGCAAAAGGGAGGAAATGACGTCAATTAAGCAGGACCATTCGTGGGGAACCACCCTCCTTTGAGGTGTCACTCTTGGAGTTTTTCCTCACAGGGCTTTGCAGTTCAATTAGTTCCGTGTTAGGTTTCACCGGCTGCTGGATGAATTCCTAGAGAGAGATCAGGAATCATTTAACTCATCTTTCATCTCCTAGTCTTCATCATGTCTCAAGTGCTTTCTGGACCATCACCTTCTTTACTTGGGTTATCACAATGGTTTCTAGAAGATCTCCCTGCCTCCTGTCTTCTCAGCATTACCTCCTGTCCACTATGGAATGTGACCCAGCCCAGAACTCCTCCATCTGACGCCAGTTTGATCCCATGATACCATTTGAATGCCTTTGCCGACTCTGAAGGCCTTGAAGAATCTTGCCAAGTCCAATACTGTGTCAGCCATGTTTCTCATCATCTCTTCCATTCCCTTGACCCCTACCTCCTGCAGTACTATGAAGGAGATAACCAGAATGGTGAGACAGTGAGGACCAAGTGGTGGGGTGGCCAGAGCTATAGACTAAGGGATCAGAGACGAGCTCATTGAGGAGGTGACATTTGTGCTGGGACATTTGGGGGTTGACCATATGGAGAAGTGGGAAGGACCGTGCACTGAAATACAGAGGTTCACATATGAAGGCCCTTTGGGAACACAGAGTTGACCTTTTGAAAAGACCTAACTGAGCTTCTCTGGTGGCTCAGATGTTAAAGAATCTACCTACACTCAGGAGACCTGGATTCGACCCCTGGATCAGGAAGAGCCCCTGGAGAAGGGAATGGCTACCCACTCCACTATTCTTGCCTGGAGAATTCCATGGACAGAGGAGCTCATAGGCTACAGTCCATAGGTGCAAGGAGTCAGACATGCCTGAGTGAGAAACACACACAATTGGAGACCTGTGTGCCTGGTGAGGATGGGGAGATGCAGGATACAGAGCTGCGGATGGGGAAGCAGGCAGGGCCTGCAGGAGCTTTTCCTCATTGCAAACAAGGCCACAAACGCTGGGACTGTCTACATCCACATCTGAAAAGACCATTCCGGGCACAGGGCAGAGCAGAATGGAGAGGGTGCCACTTTCAAACGAATATCTTCTGACGTCACCTCTCTGAACACAATCTATGTATAGATGAGGGGTTATTTATGCCTCAATAAACTGTGCAAGAGCCACAGTGTCTTTCTTTAGGCCTACATTTTGAAGTCTCCATGGAGCAGATCAGTCAAGACACTTCTTTGGAATTATTATGCAGCTTGGATAATGTTCTTTTCAATAAAGTCATAAATCTATTACTAATACTTGTGTTTAAAAATTAAAAATGTGTTACATATCTGCTCTGGACCAGGCATAGTGTTTGGCTTTGAAGATACAGAGATAAGTAAAAGTGATTCATTTTTTGGCCACAACACATGGCATGTGGAATTTTAGTTCCCTGACCAAGGACCAAACCCATGTCCCCTGCACTGAAAGCACAGAGTCTTAACACTGTCAGGGAAGTCCCTAAAAGTGATTCTTTAGAGTGTGGTAGTCAAGCATTGTTCCTGGTGGTCCATGTTTAAGGTTCTGTTGGTGCATCATTTTGGGACTCTTAACCAACCATGTATTGCTCAGTTCAGTTTAGTTGCTCAGTCGTGTCCGACTCTTTGCGACCCCATGGACTGCAGCACGCCAGGCCTCCCTGTCCATCACCAACTCCCGGAGTTTACTCAAACTCATGTCATTGAGTCAGTGATGCCATCCAACCATCTCATCTTCTGTCATCCCCTTCTCCTCCAGCCTTCCATCTTTCCCATCTTTTCCTGAGTCAGTTCTTTCCATAAGGTGGCCAAAGGATTGGAATTACCTTGTATTTATAGCAGCTTGTAATCCATTGTGACCATCAGATGATATCTTCAGCAAAGTCACATATTTTTCCTAGACTTCCCAGTTTGCTCAGTGCAGTTGAGTTTTTCTTTCTCATACTAGGCTTTAAGGACACATTCTCTTTGGTTCTGATGACATTTCTAAATTACAAATTTGCCTATTGGCTGCAAACAGATCGGGAACCACTTCAGAGAAGTTTTTCCCCAGTAATAAAAAAAAAAAAAAAAAAAAAAAAAAAACGGTGCCAATTAAACAGTCCCAGGAGTGAAGTTGATGCTAGGCTGGCCGCAGAAGTTTGATAGCGTTCTTCTCAGAGTTGGCAGAAATTATAGCTAGAAACTCTATTTCTTTAAAGTGAGACTGTGCTTGGGTCTGGGGACAGACCTGAGATTTGCAAGGACTTTGGAAACTTCCGAAGTATGTACCCCACAGTTAGAAAATTATATCTTAGACAAGTAGCCCATTTTTGAGGAGAACACTTAGCCTTCTATTCATAACCACATTTGTTGCATTTGGATCCAGCAGAAAAAATTAAAATCTTGTGTTTGTCAGCAGTGAGGCCAGAATGCCTAGGCCTCAAGTTTAAATATCCAGGAACCATCCAGTGGTTTGCTTTTATTGTTCGTAAAGTCAGCAGAGACAAACCACCTGAGTAGTTCCAGATGTTGAATCAACAAGGCTGTACTTCCCAGACCTACATGTATAAAAGTGAATTTATAAGCTCAAAAAAGGCTGAGAGGATTGTGTTGCTTCAGGATAGAAAGCTACTTTCATTCTTAAAACAGATTAAACACGGGATGTCCAGCCCTGGCAAGTCCAGGTGACTTTAACCTTTATTAAGCCATTTGAGGCTTCAAGTGGTAGTCCACCCCCTCAGCTCTCTTTGTAAAAAAGAAATCCTAGTGATTGACTGGCCAACTCCAGCGGACCGGACTGTTTTAAGATAGCAAGTCTCTTTTAAATTTTACAGGAATAACTTGAGGGCAACATGGCAAAGAAAAATTTCTCCATGTTGACTCGAATTCTGGAGAACATAGAGACAGAATGTGGTTTATGGCTATTAAAGTCTACTCCATCTCACTGGTATTTTGGCAATGAAGCCTAAGATTGTTCTAGGCACCTTGCTTTGTGAGTTGGCCACACGGGGTAACATTATCGGGTGGTAAGTAATATGACTTGCACGGGCCTGGGGCCAGGAGGGTGGAATTTTGCTGCCATAAATCTTGAAACTGTTGAAGGTGTCTGATGTTCAAGTTTATCCAGCACAGCCCAAAAAGTGAAAGTTCTGATAGCCAGAATGCCTACATGACTATAATACATAACCTTACTGAGTGGTAAGGAATTTTTATGGCCACTGGCAAGAATCCAAACAAAAACTCAAGTATCTTGCCACAGGGTATTTCAGTGGAGTGACCCAAGTTATCCGAGTACGATTCTGGCTCATAAATCTAGGGTTGGAATAATAACCTTATTTTGTGTTCTAAATATTACATTACAGTGGCCAGAAGATGGAAGCATCTCTATTATTTACGCAGAGTGCTGCTCCATTGTCGACTGATGAGTCATTGTGATGATCATACAATCCAGTGTATTTTGTGCAGTAGCTAAAAGCTAACGTTTATTGAGAGGTGATTATGTGTCAAGTACAGTGGTAAGTGGGCTTCAGACATTATCTTGTTCAAGCCTCCCAGGTATAGCGGAGGAGGCACTCTTGACAGATGAGAACTGCAAGCATAGAGCAGTTGAGCACATTGTCCAGCGTCAAGGAGCCCGGTACACACCAGCCCCAGTGTCTCGACTATGCGCTAAATGCACACTTATGGCTTCTTTTGACAATGATAGAAAACCTTAAAAAAAAAAGTCTTGTGCACTTCAAAGTATTAAAGACACACAAAATGTATCAAGAATAATAGAAGGAATACTCACGAGGCTTCCCTTTAAGCACAAGAAATAAATACTGCCTGAATGGCAGTGTTCAGCATGTATGCTCAGTCGTGTCCAACTCTTTGCGACCTCATGGACTACAGCCTTCTGTCATGGAATTTCCCAGGCAAGAATATTGGAGTGGGTTGCCATTTCCTTCTCCAGGGGATCTTCCCGACCCAGGGATCAAACCCCTGTCTCATGTGTCTCCTGCATTGGCAGGTGGATTCTTTACCACTGCATCACCTGGGAAGCCAACACAGTTAGACCCAATCGCCTTCCCTACCCTGGGGTAGCTCCTACACTGAACTGGACACTGGTCACTCCCATGCATTTGCTTTCTGCTTGAACTACATCAGCGTGTATCCCTAAGTTACGTATGTTGTATGGTTTGGCATGTTCACATGAATGGTATGTCATGCCTAATGTGTTCTTCTGTGACTTTCTTCACTCAGTATTGCATTTGATTCAACCACGTTGATTCATGTGGCTAAAGCTCTGTTCACTTTCACCGTATGAGCCTGCCCTGTTTGCTTCTCCTCCTCTAAAGGGCATCTTCACAACAGGTATGTCAGTGACCTTCACAACCACTGTCTGCATTTAGCAGGATTGGTGCTGATGTCATCATTTTGCTGAGAGAAGCTGAAGCTGTTTCAACGTCTCCCCCAAGGTCTCTGTTGGAGCTGCGATGACTGAGGACCATGTACTGTGCTGTGCTACATCACCTCAGTCGGGTCCAACTCTGTATGACCCCATGGACCATAGCCCCCCAGGCTCCTCTGTCCATGGGGCTTCCCAGGCAAGAATACTAGAGCAGGTTGCCTTGCCCCCGGCAAGAAGACTGGAGTGGGGTTGCCATGCCCTCCTTCAGGGGATCTTCCCAACCCAGGGATCAAACCCGCATCTCTAATGTCTCCTGCACTGGCAGGCAGGTCCTTTACTGCTAGTGCCACGTGGGAAGTACACTGGATGGCTAATAACCTACAGATGTTTCCTGCTCACCGTTCTGGAGGCTGGAAGTCTGTGATCAGGGTGCCAGCATGTTTGGATTCCGGTTAGAGCCCTCTTCCAGGTTGAGAGGCTGACATCCTGTGTCCTCACATGGTAGAGAGAGAAAAGGAGAACTCTGGGGGTCCTGTCGATAAAAGCACTAATCCCATTCAAGAAGGCTCCGCCCGCATGACCTAATGACCTCCCAAAGACCTCAGCACCTAATACCATCACACTGGGGGTTAGAATTTCAATATATGATTTGGGGGCAGAGCAGAAGGGGAAAACGAACATTTAGTTCATTGCAGCTGCACAATCAGAAAAGGGCATAGCCGATATTTGAACTCAGGTCTGCTGACTCGTGCGTGGTCTGGGACTTTCCCTCCCACTGGACTTGACCTTCTCAGATAGCACTCTACAATCTGTGCTAACATCCCATCTTCTGGAGCCCTTTCTGGCTGCCTTTGGTCTTCTGTTTTTTTCATTTCTAGAACAATTTCACAAACGTCACTGGAGGCTTGGCCCCCCACCCAGCCTCTTCTCTCAAGCTCTTGAAGGAAGCTGAGGGCGAGGCAACAATTACTGCCTTATGTTCATCACTTAGGACATCTGAAGGTCATGGTGGCTTGAAGTAATGGAGATAAGGATGGTGTCTTCCTTCAAGCAGCCTGGAGCAGAACGCTCCCCTTTTATTTTTGTTTGTAAAAGAGTCTTTAAAGTGTGTGTACGAGTGTGTGTGTGTGTTTTGAAGCAAAGCCCTAGAGAGTGCTTCCACCTTGCCAGGGGCATGAAGGTTGAAAAGTAATTACGTTTTGTCATGAGGTTTAATACTTGAATTTGGGGGGACTTGTAAACTGATAAATCGAAAAATAAGAAAGGACAGAAAACAAAATGGTATCATTTGGGTGAGTCTTAGTTTTGAAGAGGTTGAAGATTGATAAATAAAGCTAGAAGCTGATTATTTCTACCTCTGACTTCCTTTCTTGGGAAGCAGAAAAATCATTACTATTTTGCTTTCCATAGAAAGCACTCCTAAATGAATAAATTTGATTGTTTGGAGGGAGGTTTTTTTTTTTTTTTTTTTGTCACACAGCATTTAAGATCTTAGTTCTCTGACCAGGGATTGAACCCATTACCCCTGCAGTGGAAGGAAGAAGTCCTAACCCCACCAGGGAAGTCCCATTTTTTAAAAATATTTTATTATTTCAGACTCGAGCAAATGGGTAAAATCCAAAAAAGACTGTCATTTAATTGTATTGAATTGATGTCAGTTTTCTGGTTTTGATATTGTAGCATAATTATGGAAGATTGCACTGAGGAAAGCTGGGTGAAGAGCACTCCATTTTTTTAAGAAACTGCCATGTGAGTTTAAAATTATTTCAAAATTAAAAGTAAATAAGTGGTATTTTTGCTCTTTGGATTTTGATCCAGGCAAGCCTCATCAATGGGCAATTTATAGCAATGTGGTTAGGACACATGGAGAATGGGCATTCTGAAACAATATTTAGCATCCAGTAAGCACAAGCTGGAATCAAGATTGCTGGGAGAAATATCAATAGCCTCAGATATGCAGATGACACCACCCTTATGGCAGAAAGTGAAGAGGAACTAAAAAGCCTCTTGATGAAAATCAAAGAAGAGAGTGAAAAAGTTGGCTTAAAGCTCAACATTCAGAAAACTAAGATCATGGCATCTGAAATCCATCACTTCATGGGAAATAGATGGGGAAACAGTGGAAACAGTGTCAGCCTTTATTTTTTGGGCTCCAAAATCATTGCAGATGGTGATTGCAGCCATGAAATTACAAGATGCTTACTCCTTTGAAGGAAAGTTATGACCAACCTAGGTAGCATATTCAAAAGCAGAGACGTTACTTTGCCAACAAAGGTCCATCTAGTCAAGGCTACGGTTTTTCCAGTGGTCGTGTATGGATGTGAGAGTTGGACTGTGAAGAAAGCTGAGTGCTGAAAAATTGATGCTTTTGAACTGTGGTACTGGAGAAGACTCTTGAGAGTCCCTTGGACTGCAAGGAGCTCCAACCAGTTCATTCTAAAGGAGATCAGTCCTGGGTGTTCATTGGAAGGACTGATGCTGAAGCTGAAACTCCAGTACTTTGGCCACCTCATGCGAAGACTTGACTCAATGGAAAAGACCCTGATGCTGGGAGGGATTGGGGACGGGGATGACAGGGGATAAGACGGCTGGATGGCATCACCGACTCGATAGACGTGAGTCTGAGTGAACTCTGGGAGTTGGTGATGGACAGGGAGGCCTAGCGTGCTGCGATTCATGGAGTTGCAAAGAGTCGGACATGACTGAGTGACTGAACTGAACTGAACTGAAATTTGCTGGAAGGTAAGGTTAGTGCTAATGAAAGCATCATAAGAAGTTTATGATCACCCAACCTGTTTGGGGTACTTTCCTGATGGCTTAGCCATGAAGAATCCACCAGCAATGCAGGAGATGCATGGGATGGGGGTTTGATCCTTGGGTCGGGAAGATCCTCTGGAGCAGGAAATGGCAACCCACTCGAGTGTTCTTGCCTGGGAAATCCCAGGGACAGAGGAGCCTGGTGGGCTACAGTCCAAAGGGTCACAAAGTGTCCGACAGGACTGAGCGGCTGACCAGAGACAACTTATTAGGACACATTAGTGATGCAGTCCACTCCCAGATGTTCGATCCTTCAGGATTTTTCAACTGTGGCACTACTGAGATTTTGGAATGGACAATTCCCTGCTAGAGGGGTGCTGTCCTGCGCATGGTCTAGTCGCATCGTGATTTTCATCCACTAAATGCCAGTAGCAGCCCCACCTTGCAGTTGTGACAACCAAAAACATCTCCATTCATTGCTAAGTGTCTCCAGAGGGAGCAGAATTGCCTCTGATTCAGAATCTCCATTCTACTCAGTAAACAGTCTTTTGTCCCTCCCTGCTTTCAAAAGAAAATGAAATTTACTGACTTTGTAAGTTGCAATGACTGCGCCCTCCCACTCATCCTTCTGTTGGCCTCAAAACACAAAGCCCTGGAGTAGAGATTCTAAATTAAAAAAAGAAAAAAATACAATTTCACCCATTCTTTACTGTCTTGGACATACCCAGTGGTATTGAAATAGAAGTATTTTGTACTCTTACAAGGCTGTCTGAAAGAGATATTTCAGAAGGAGGACTGTACACAGGGCCTCAGAAGAGCAGAGTGGAGACAGTGTTGGCAGTAGTATTGAGTATGATAGAGAGTCATAATTTCATATGTGAAGGTAATGTGTTACATTAAAACATTCACAGGCTTTCGTTTATTTAAGCCTCTGGGGCTAACACAGCACATTTCTAAATATTATGGATTTTGTAAAGGTGCATGACGAACAAGCAGACTGCCGGTACACTGGAAAAGTGATAAAAATCTGCACTGAGCTTAATCACGGTTTTCTTTGGAGTGTATATTTATGTGGTGATGTCAGCACAGTATCCTGCAACCGGCTGAAGGTCATGTTCTGTGTTCATCTGCAGAGGATTTAGAAACTCTCAAACAGTCTGGCTGGAGAAAAATGGCCCCTGAGTCGGCAGCCCCTTCCCAGGGTACGTTGTCCTCCCGCAAAGGAAGGGAACAAAACAATCTATCTTTAAATGGATTCAAAACCACAGCAGATCCGTCTTTTGCCACATGAGTTATTTGAGTTATTGAGGCTGGCTCCAGTGTCAAGCCGTGTATGTTGCCTTAATGTATTTATTTAACCCAGGACTGCCACAGAGAAGGCAACCCACCTCGGCACGCGAAGGCCCACGACAAAGAGAACATTCAAACCAGATCCGTGGTAACAAACACATCAGGAACTCTGGGAAGGGAAAGATGTTGCAAGCCCAGCACAATGCCCGGCTTTATTCCCCACGTGGAGGCAGGCTGCAGCCAGCCAAACTGTAAACTGTTGTTCTCCGAGCAGACTCGGGGGATGGCGGACGTGCGGGGAGAGAGGTCTCCAGCAGGGCTGAGCAGAAGCCGGATGATGGCACAGACTCTCCAAGTCCCAGCCATCAGCAGCAGCCTTGTTTTTCCTTTTAGGGGCCCAGTACTGGCTGGATGTAGCTTCCCTGGAGGCTCAGTGGTAAAGAATCTGCCTGCGAATGCAGGAGACGTGGGTTCGATCTTTGGGTCAGAGAAGAAAATGACAACTCACTCCAGTATTCTTGCCTGGGAAATCCCATGGACAGATGAGCCTGGTGGGCTACAGTCCAGAGGGTTCCAAACAGTCAGACACAACTGATGCGACTAAACAACAACAGCAGTGGCTGGGTATGCTTGGTGGCTGCTGCACAGAAAGCTTCTAGAAGCCAATTGTCCACACTGATCCATGAGCTCATGCAGCATTCTGGCCCAGTCCACCAAGTCCCAGCCTCAGCACACCTCACCCACATCTGGGATTGGGTGGGGGTCGTGGTACAGGTGGGGGGACTTGATGCCCATGAACACTACCTTCACGTGCAAAGTCTACAGACGACACACTCCCTGGGCCAGTCACGGCTGAGGCTAATCCTAGCGTATTCACTTTGGTTTTTCTTGGTTTATAGGTTTGGCAATTGGGAGGCAAGGCAATGGTTTTGGGTGGAGTTACTCTGTTGGACTTCCCTGATGGCTCAGCAGATAAAGAATCCTCCTGCATTGCAGGAGACACAGGAGACGTGGGTTTGATCCCTGGATGGGGAAGATCCGCTGGAGAAGGAAATGGCAACCCCCTCCAGTATTCTTGCCTGGAGAATTCCATGGACAGAAGAGCCTGGCAGGCTACAGTCTATAGGGTCACAAACGATCAGACACGACTGACTGACTAAACACACAGAGGCTCTGTTATCATATGAGGTAGCCTTGTCTCTCCTTCAGATCCAACTGAGATTCCACCCATGAAAGTCACTCTGTGGGCCAGGGATCTTTCTATTGAGAATGACAGAAAGACAAAGCCAACTAATCTTAACCAAAAATGACTATATACATTTATGTGCCAGGAACCGCTCTAAGTCATTTCATATATTAGCATCCTCAGTCTTCACCACAGGTAAGGGTATTATTATCCTTGTTCTAGAGATAAAGAAACTGAAGTACAAGGAAATGAAGCATCCTGCCTCCAAGTCACAGGGTTCTTCAATGATAAGACTGGTACCTGGGGCCCAAGCAGGCTGAATCCAAGATCTTTGCTCTTGAGTACCACCTGATACAGCTCATGGGTCAATGGGTCAGCTCAGAGGACTGGTTTAGATACTGGCGACCCCATAGACTGTAGCCTACCAGGCTCCTCTGTCCATGGGATTTTCCAGGCAATAGTATTGGAGTGGATTGCCATTTCCTTCTCTAGGGGATCTTCCTAACCCAGGGCTTGAACCCAGGTCTCCCACATTGTAGACAGACGCTTTACCATCTGAGCCACCAGGGAAGTCCTTAGATACTGGAGGGATCTGCAAACACTAAGTATGAGCTGCAGGGACTTCTCAGCAGCTGGCTTTTTCTTTCTTGCATGTGTCTTATCTGCTCTGTCTCTGCTTCTCTTTGAATGCTGGTCTCATTCCCTCCTGCAACAAGCAAGCCTTCTCTAAGCATGGAGAACACGGCTGCCTGAAGCCTCAGCCTGAGCAGCCCGGTGGAAATGTTAACTTCTTCCTCACAGGATTTATGTATCAGTGCTTTGCTGGACTCAGTGAGGAACTCTTGGGTTTGCCCATCATCTGGCCAAGGTTGTCACTCACTTCCTTTGGTAGGTTGCAGCTTCAGTGGCCCTAATTCTACACCATTCCCTGTATCTAGATCCATTTTCATGAGACTTTTCAGTTCTTCCCATATTCTGTAATTCTCCATCCCTGGATTCTGATTTGACCACCTGACTGCTTTGGCCAATGGGATGTGTTGGGGTTTTTTTTGTTTTGTTTTGTTTTGTTTTTGGCTGCCCCAGGTCTCAGTTGTAGCACACAAGTTAGGGGATCAGCATGCAGGATCTAGTTCTCCAACAAGGGATTGGACCCGGGGCCCTCTGCAATGGGACCTTGGAGTCTTAACCACTGGACCACCAGGGAAGTCCCTGGCCCAGGGGATGTTAATGGATCTGATGCAGGGTGAGCTTTGAAAAGTCACTTGCACACTTCTGCTTCCACGCCGGAGGCTCTGCCATGGTATGAGAACGTGTGGGTTGGCGTGTTGAAGGCTGAGAGGGGTGGAGCAGAGCCAAGATGCCCCTAGAGCCACTACAACAGCCAGGTGACCCCCAGGTTTGTGAGAGAAACCAGCCAAGACCAGGGGTGCCGCTCGGCTGAGCCCAGACTAAACCATCCACTTGCAGACCCATGAGCTAAAGCACTGCTCTTACTCCTCTGTGTTTCTGGCCCAGTTTATCATGTGACAGTATTCACAGTGGGAGAGACAGGCTTGTGTACTGATGCCCGCCAGGACCACAGAGAGTAGGGGAACTGGAGCCCAGAAGAAACCAGGTGATCTGAGCAGACAACCAGCCCAAGGACAGCGTTCTGGGCTGTCAAAGTAGCAGTTCTATTCCCACCCAGACAACATTATCCATTGTGCTATCTGAAGTCCTGTGATAAGCCGCGTGAATTTCTTTTAGATTTAAAAGACAAAAACTCTACAGATTTTTCTCAAGTGTTATTTTTCCTTATGAATAATGTATATTTGTTAACTGATTATATTTTCCTTTTTTGTTTTGACCTCCAGGAAGCTCAGGACCAAAATTGTGTCCCAAAATTAATAAATTTGGGGGGCCTGAAGATATGCATTTTGTTTTGCTAAACTTCTCTCTTTTTTTGTCTTACCATTTTGCTTCTATTTCTTCCTTTCTCATGATTTAAAAAAATTCCCTATCTCCTTTCTCTCTCTTTATTCATCATTGTTTCATATTAAACCTTCTCAAATTCATCTGAGGATGAGCAGTGATACAAAAAATACAACTAAATGTATTTTTGTGTTAGTCATTCAGTCATATCCTACTCTTTGCAAATCCATGGTCTGTAGCTTGCCAGGCTCCTCTGTCCATGAAATTCTCCAGGCAAGAATACTGGAGTGGGTTGCTATTTTCTTCTCCAAGGGATCTTTCCAATCCAGGGACTGAATCTGGGTCTCCCACATTGCAGGCAAATTTTTTTTTTTATCATCTGAGCCTTAGATAAATAGCAGTTCAAGATGAACAAAAAATTTTTGGTTGTAGTACCTTTGACATCATGAGAAGTTTGATTTAATATTAAACTAAATTACTAAAAACCTAGATTACTAAAAAATAAATAAGATTTCATTATAATAGACATGCACATTATGATTCCAATGAAATGAATTAAAACAGATCAAAATATTTGATAATCCATCTTCACAGTAGGAGTGCAAATTGGCCCAGCTTCTGTAAAGAGCAATTTAATAATGTCTATCTTAAAACACATATATCCTTTGACCCAGCCCTTCTAGGAATCCACTTCTAGAAATTTATTTTATTTTTCAAATTAAAATTTATTACTTATTTAAATTAAATAAAATTAATTTATTAAAATTTTACTTTTAAGCATTTATCTTCCAGTTTTATGGTAGATATGTAAAATGATATATGTATAATAACATTTGGGCTTCCCAGATGGTGCTAGGTAAAGAATCCACTTGACAATGCAGGAGATGTATGACTTGGGCTCCATCCCTGGGTTGGGAAGACCCCCTGGAGGTGGGCATGGCAACCCATGCCAGTATTCCTGCCTGGAGAATCCCATGGACAGAGGAGCCTGTCAGGCTACCGAACATGGGATCACAAAGAGTCTGAAGAGACTGAAGTGACTTAGCAGGCATAATGACCTTCACTGTAACATTTTAGTAATAAAAAGGAGGTAGCCTAAATGTGTTTTTATGGGAGACTGTTTAAAATATGGTACAATCCATATAACAGAACAATAAATAGCCATTTAAACTTGAGAATATTACCTACATGATAACATTAAAAGGTCTTTAGGACTTAGCATTAAATAAACAAAGAAAAGTATCAGTTCAGTTCAGTAGTTCAGTCACTCAGTCGTGTTTGACTCTTTGCGACCCCATGAATCGCAGCACACCAGGCCTCCCTGTCCATCACCACCTCCCGGAGTTCACTCAAACTTATGTCCATCGAGTCAGTGATGCCATCCAGCCATCTCATCCTCTGTCGTCCCCTTTTCCTCCTGCCCCCAATCCCTCCCAGCATCAGAGTCTTTTCCAATGAGTCAACTCTTCGCATGAGGTGGCCAAAGTACTGGAGTTTCAGCTTTAGCATCATTCCTTCCAAAGAAATCCCAGGGCTGATCTCCTTCAGAATGGACTGGTTGGATCTCCTTGCACTCCAAGGGACTCTCAAGAGTCTTCTCCAACACCACAGTTCAAAAGCATCAATTCTTCAGTGCTCAGCTTTCTTCACAGTCCAACTCTTGCATCCATACATGACCACTGGAATATACACCACCTTCTAGGGACACAGAGGCAAGTGGACATAGGTACACATATAAGCCCACACGTATGTGGCTCAGCAGGTAAAGAATCCTCCTGCAAAGCCGGAGATGCAGGAGACACAGGTTTGATACCTGTGTGGGAAGATCCCTGAAATAGGGAATGGGTGCCCAATCAAGTGTTCTTGCCTGAAAAATGCCAAGGACAGAGGAGCCTGGTGTGCTACAGTCCAGAGAGTTGCAAAGAGCTGGACATGACGAAGCAACCGAGCACAAACGCAGCACGCATGTATACACTTGTGCATGCACAGAATATTTCTGGAAGCAAGAAAACCAGGGACAGCTATTCATTCTAGGGATGAGAACTTAGGTGACTGAAGCCAGGGGTCAGAGACTTACTTTTCATTTTATACCCTTTTGTAATTCTTTAATTTTGTACTGTATTTTATGCAATATAGTTAAAGAAAATAATGAAGAAAATTAAATTAATTCTTGCTGGCCTCTTGCATAAGGAATGACCACGATTACTTCTTATTGTGAGGGGAAAAGATGAATCTAACTCCTCTAGAAATTCTCTATATTAATGTAATTATGCCATTTTTTAAGTTACAGTTCAAAGATCGGAAAGAATTAGCTAATACCCATGCCCCCCAAAGCATGTCTGTGGCCCATGGAACACAGATTTATAACCAGCACCCATCGTTACACTAGACACCACTTCAATCCAACTTAACAAACATTTACTGAGGGCCTTTCATCAGTGAGGCCTTTTGTCAGGAGCTGGAAACAAAAATACTCCTAAGACTCTGTCTTTGTCCTTAAGACAGTCACACAGGCAACTAATACACTGTGATGAATTCTAGGATGCTTGAAGTGAGGGGCTGTTGAAGAAATCTTTTTATCTCTGGCATCTAACATATAGTAGACACTTCCAGAATGTCTGGGGGATGAGTAAATGAATGATTGAGTGAAAGGAGTATGGACACTCCTGCACAGGGTGTGGACAGAGAAAATGACCCTAGGTATGGAGGTAATTAAGAAAGGATAAACTGAGTCATGAAGAACTGCCCAAATCCATAGCCTCATTACCTGGCACTAAGACCATCACAAAAGGTATCCATGCAAAAGGTTACTCATCATTGACATGAACTCTACTTAGTGAGTCAGGAGGTGAACAACATCATGATTTCTGGGACAGCATGAACTGTGCGATCAGAAAGACCTGCATTAGAAACCAAAATCTTCACCATTTGTCACCTAAATGACTGAGTAACTTCACCTTTCTGAGCCTTAGCCTTCTCATCTATAAAGTGAAAATATTAATAATCTTATTTAATTTGCAGGTTAATTATGAGATGTTAAGGATCATTGATTCATTTATTCACTCATTGAAAAATATACAAATCAGTTAGTGGGTGCCTAGCACTGAAGTAGGTGCTGATTAATGTACGTACAAAGTTGAGCCCAGTTGTTAAATCAAGTAGGTGTTAACACTGGAATGTCTCGGGACTATTAATATTGTCTGGTAGCTGGTCAATTCTTCTGCCTTCCAATCAGGAGGAATTAGGGAAGAGTCACTGGATTCTTCTGTTGGAACAAAATGAATGGAAGGGGATATCATTTAAAAAAAAGAAAAACAAAGATGAGTAGAAGGAAAAAATTCACTAAGTTGAGAGTTACTCAAGCAGAGTGGATTCACATTCTCATTGACAGTCTACAATGCCTTTGGCAGGAATCTCACGTTCCTGGTATAAGATGTGTGATTTTTTTTCCTCCACAGGTAGCAGGGGATCGCCAAAGGAAAAATCAAGAAAAATGGAGCCAGGAATAGACAGGAAGTGACTATCCTCAGTAACCCCTGAACAGCTGTTAAACCTGAAGCTCCCTTCTCTCTTTAACTGGCTGAAGACAAAAGGGCTCACCCACCTCTGAACCAGGGAGACTCTGAGTCCCAGCTGGTCAAGATGTTGCTGAGTTTTCGTGTAGGAGGTGAGGCGGTGGAGAGTGGCCAAAATGAGAAGGGAGCTGAAGACACATGTTCTGAAGTGGATAAGAGAGGAGGGTGTCTGAGGGGTGCTCCCTACCAGCCAAGAGGATGCCCTGAAGTGCTGGTGGGCGAGACCTTCCTCTGTGCTGTGAATAGAGACAAGACACGTAAGCCAGGAGGCACCAGGCCTGAGGTCGTCTCCTCTCTGCCCCAACCGATATGGAGGGTAGGTTTGGATGGTTACACAGTAGGTTTCTGTGGACACTGAATCATGGCCTGTTCACAGTTTGCCGCATGTGTGTGCATGTATGCACACCTGCACTGGGAAACGTGAAACAGACAGCGATCATCGGCATTGAGAGGAAGAGCTCCCAAGCCTATAGAGCTATGTCCAGATGGGCTACAGGGCTGCAAAGAGACCCACATGCAGAGCTCTACGCAGACCCTCTGAGGGCTGAGATACAAAATGAGAGACTTAATGCACCAGCAAGGATGACAGAAGCCAGCATGTCTCCTCAATTTTTTAAAAAATATTTATTTATTTATTTATTTAGCTGCCTTGGGTCTGAGTTGTGGCACGCAGGATCTTTACTGCATCATGCAGGATTTTTCACTGGGGCACATGGGCCCTGCGGCTGTGCCATGGGGGCTCCAGGTGCTCCCCAGTCTTGTCTCCTCCCTGCCCCTTGCACACAGTGCAGCCGTCCCGGGAGGCACCTCCCTCCCCACTCTGGCACCTTTCTACAGGCTGCGCCTTCTGTCTTAACCATTTGGCTAACTCCGTTGTGTTCTTCAAAGTTCAGATTGGGGGTTACCTCCTCCAAGAAGCTTTTTTTGGCCTTCATTTCTTTGACCTCCCCTTACCACTGCAGATGGTGACTGCAGCCATGTAATTAAAAGATGCTTACTCCTTGGAAGGAAAGTTACGACCAACCTAGATAGCATATTCAATTTACTTTGCCAACAAAGGTCCATCTAGTCAAGGCTATGGTTTTTCCAGTGGCTATGTATGGATGTGAGAGTTGGACTGTGAAGAAGGGTGAGCATCGAAGAATTGATGCTTTTGAACTATGGTGTTGGAGAAGACTCTTGAGAGTCCCTTGGAGTGCAAGGAGATCCAACCAGTCCATTCTGAAGGAGATCAGCCCTGGGATTTCTTTGGAAGGAATGATGCTAAAGCTGAAACTCCAGTACTTTGGCCACCTCATGCGAAGAGTTGACTCATTGGAAAAGACTCTGATGCTGGGAGGGATTGGGGGCAGGAGGAGAAGGGGAACAGAGGATGAGATGGCTGGATGGCATCACTGACTCGATGGACGTGAGTCTGGGTGAACTCCGGGAGGTGGTGATGGACAGGGAGGCCTCGTGTGCTGCGATTCATGGGGTCGCAAAGAGTCGGACATGACTGAGCGACTGAACTGAACTGAACTGAACTACCTACTACTCTCAAGCTGGTCCCCCAGCACCCTGAGCATTATAAGCCTTTCCACTCGCAGTCTTCAGGCTCTTTCCTTCCCTGCCCCCTCTGCTGGACAGTGGGCTTTAATCCAGGTCATGGCTCTTGTATCTTCAAATCACCAGGACTGATGACCTTATTGCACACAGCAAGAACTCAAAAACTTGTTGGCTGGATGAATGAACCAGTCACTGGATTAATGTGGAAAACTCAGTCACTGTGGGAAAATTGTCATTTTTTAATCAGCTTCTTTTTCAAGGAGTTTAAAGTGTTCCACTGAAGTGACAGACCAGAGTCCACACTTTAACTCCTCCAGGATGTAAATGAGGGAGCAGAGGGACAGTCCCAGCTGCTGAGGAGGGCAGAGAGGGGTAAGAATATGCCTTGTGTATGAGAAGGTACAGGCTTCCCAAGTGGTGTTAGTGGTAAAGAACCTGCCTGCCAATGCAGGAGACGTAAGAGACGTAGGTTTGATCCCTGGATCAGGAAGATCTCTTGGAGGAGGGCACGGTAGCCTACTCCAGTATTTTGCTTGGAGAATCCCATGGACAGAGGAGCCTGGCGGGCTATAGTCCATGGAGTCCCAAAGAGTCAGACACAACTGAAGCAACTTAGTGCATGCACGCGCATGCACACACACATACACACACAAGAAGGGACAGAGCCACAAAGAATCCACAGAGTAACTGTGGACTTTATGAGTTTTTCCAACATTTTCAAATGCCAGTGCCAAATCCTGGGCACAGCCTCTTTGGAAAGGTTTTTGAAAAGCTTTTTCTTTTTTTCAGTGAGAGAGCAGTTAACAGAGCTAGAAATGCAAGACTCCACTGACAGGAAGTGACTTTTGTTTTTTCTCTATAGTTGGAGAATGGAAAACCCAACCCCACTCCTCTTGAAGATTTGCAAACAGATGTGGCTCTTCCACCACATCTACACCTGCTGTCCCCACTCCAGCCTCCGGTGGCTTCTCACAAGCAGCTTATTCCCTTCAAGGACGGAAGCATTATCAGTCTCCTGCATGAAGTCATTACTTCACAACGAGTTTTCAGTTATTTATTTTTTAAACAGCTGGTTCCAACCTCATACTTGCATCAAAATGCAAAATCGCAAAGCGGTTATAAGCATTTTACATTGGATATATTTAAACATTGGGGGTCAAGCCATAGGCCGGTTTTGTTCTGATTATCAGCACTGCTAAGTAAGCCAAGAGAAGCTGGACAAAGATGCTCTGGTGAACGGAGTGGGTGATTTTGTGGGAATGAATGGTTTTGCCAAGACTTCAGGGCAAGGACTCCTGCGGAACGTTCTGGAAGGCTGCTGTGGAAAAGTTATGCATTAAGAAGACTGGATTTCCTTTGATGACCAGTCACCTCAAGGATGAGGCTTGTAACACCTCTGAGGCTGGGAGATTTAGAAAGCAGAGATACACATGAAACCAGGCTAAATCTTGACAAAATCAGTTTGAAGGAAATACTCTTTTGTCAAGTAATTGAAAACAAGGGGAGAAACTTTGGCAAGTTCAGTTTTAAAACTCCTGTTTCAATAGAGCTGGGTGACTCTGGGCAAGTTGCTTGACAAGACAGAGCTTTAGTTGCCTCTTCTTTGCAATGTTAATTGTGAAACCTACCATAATTGTTGTTTGACCTACCATAAGGTGTTGCGAGGATTCGAGATACTATACAGAATGCAGTTGGCAGGCTGACTAGGACAGCACAGATCCAGTATCAACATGTAGGCCAATCCCAATCTTCCAATCCATCACAACTCCCTAGTATTTTGCTTTGAAAAACTCTCTTTTCAAGTAACTGGGCAACCCACTGCAAGGTTAGAAAATAGAGAAAGAGGCAGCAGGCGAGATAAAAATGATGACAGGGTCAAGGTCATGAAATCGCATTTTATTAAGGAAATGACAAGGTGCATATGGCCTGGTCTAGTACCTTCTTCTTTATGGGATCTTGCCATGATCATATACTTTTTCATGTGGTGACTAATGTGGAGTGAAAGGTCTCTCCATAGTCATAGGCCAAGAAAACTGGATCATTTCACTGTCACGTGGAGGGCAGACCTCTCAAAAGAGAGGTTTATTTGAGTCACACTCCCTGAGGCCCCAAGTTCCCAGGGGAATTCCATCCCATTCTTTTCTCCCAGTGCGTGGAGCTTGGGCCACGCAATCAGTCTATCTTTTGGCACCTGAGAGATGCCTGAGAAGCAGGTGTATCTGCTTAATATCCAACCTGTTTTTACTGCCAATCCCAATGACACAAGTGGGTTCAAGGGGCCATGATTTTAGAGGAGTCAGAGTTTGTCATGGTTCCAAGAATACTGTTTCACAACAGTCATAAAATGAGGAGTCTGTTTAGCCCAAGAATATTGAGTTGGGGTGAGGAGTTCCAGCTGTGACACAAAGTGATAAACTTTCCAGCAAACTGGCAAGAGTATTGTTGTACCAGTCTTTTGTCTTCTTGGGGAGGTTGTAAAAGACATCCAAGACACTGTGTTTGTGTTACAAAGAAATGAAGATCTTCCATCCCCTTTTCCCTGCCTCAGGGGTGCCTGCTCCATGCCTCCCAATGACACTCAGACAATTAATAGTCTCGGACAGTTTAGAAAGGGCATTTAATGCAATCCTTTTCATGTGAAATGCCGAAAGCACAAACCAAAGATTATTAACAAGAAGTCTGTGGTCTAGGGTTCCGAGAACCAGCTGTTCACTGCCAGGCTCAGTCCTGGTTCAGGGCAAACCAACACAGCCATCTTTACTGTTGGCATAAAAATAAAGACCTGCCAAACTATTGTCTAGGAAGGAGAGGGAGGTACTGAAAACAGCATACAAAGAGCATCTTTTGCTTATTTCCACCCGCTATTTCCCATCAAGAGACTCACTCTTTCACTTGCTATCAGTCCTTATGGTTCTGGGAAAGCAGACTCCCGTCCCTAATTCAGGAGGTTGAGTGATCCAGGCTTAAACCAATCAGCCTATTGTATTTTCCCTGGCCACTTTGATTGAGAGAGTTGAGCATGTGACTCAGAATCAGATGAGATGAGATTTTCATTAGGAATTCTGGGGAATTATCACTGACTGTGAAGTGAGAGGGATGTGAGAACATTATAAGCTCTGGGGTAACTGCCGGAGGAAGTCCATGGCCCAGGAAAAGCCAAGTAGTGAGCTGAAAGACACAGGAAATAGGGTCTGAAAGTCATCGTGTGAGCCCTGCCTTAAGCCTGCTTTAAGCCAGGCTTTTCCGTTCTCTGAGCCACCAGCTTTCCTTTTCTGCTTCAGCCACTTTGGGTAGGAATTTTGCCATCTACACCTCTTTATTGCCCCATCTTTGCTTCTCCATCACTTCCTGTTTTTTATTTTTATTTTTTCTCTTTTTAAGAGCAAAGCACACTTACTTTAGAAAGTTTCATAAATACACACACACACAAACAAAAACCCAAAGTAACTTTCCCAGGGCCACATAGCTCTCAGGTGACTGAGCCATGATGCTGACTCAGCCTGGCTACTGCCGGAGGCTGTGTTACCAATGCTACAATCTACCTTTAACCTCTCACAGATCTACTAGGCATTTTAATGTAGATTGTTCAGTCTCTTCCTTCCTTAAGTATTTTTTTCCTCATGATTATATAGACTCATTGTTTTGCAAGTTGGAATGATATTACAAATACAGTTTGTGTGTGTGTGTGTATTTTTTACTCAGTAATATATCATGAACATTTCCCCAAGTCATTAACTATTTCATAAGACCATCATTTTTAATGGCTGCATAATATTTCATTTGAACTAAATGCATCATAATGTATTTAAACATTTTCATATTATTAAATCTTTAGGTGCTTTATATTATTTTCTATTTAAAAAAGCAAATAGTAGAGGAAGATTTTAAGTACACAGTATCTGTACTATAATCCCTGGTGCTGCTGCTGCTGCTAAATCGCTTCAGTCGTGTCCGACTCTGAGCGATCCCATAGACGGAAGCCCACCAGGCTCCCCCGTCCCTGGGATTCTCCAGGCTAGAACACTGGAGTAGGTTGCCATTTCCTTTGCCAATGAAAGTGAAAAGTGAAAGTGAAGTCATTCAGTTGTGTCCAACTCTTAGCAACCCCATGGACTGCAGCCTACCAGGCTCCTCCATCCATGGGATTTTCCAGGCAAGAGTACTGGAGTCGGGTGCCATTGCCTTCTCCATAATTCCCGGTGGCTCAGCAGTAAAGAATCTGCCTGCAATGCAGGAGCCGCCAGGAGACACGGGTTCAATCCTTGGGTCAGAAAGATCCCCTGGAGAAAGGCATGGCAACCCATTCTAGTATTCTTGCCTAAAGAACCCCCGGGTAGAAGAACCTGGAGGTCTGCAGTCCATGGGATTGCAAACAGTTGTACACGAGTAAAGCAACTTGACACACAAACATGCAATGAGGGGGTTCCTGCCATATATTGGTCAAAACCTATAAAATGTACCACCCAAAGAGTGAACTCCAAACTAGGAACTTTAGTATAAAGGAATGTTCTAATATTGCATCATCAGTTGCAATAAATATATGACACCAACGTAAGATGTCAATAGGGGAATCTAGGAACACTCTGTACTCTCTGTTCAATCTTTCTGTAAACCTAAGACTTCTCCAAAAAGCATTCTATTCATTAAAAATAAATAATCAACAGTATAAATGAACAAGCAAGCAAAAGCCAACATAAATATAAATGTTCAGCAGTTCTAGTTACAGTTGACCCTTAAACAACATGGGCTTGAAATTCGTGGGTCCACTTAGATGTGAATTTTTAAAAATAAATATGTAGATAATGCTACACATCTGTGACTGGTTGAATATAGAAGGGCAGATACAGAGGAAGCATGGATAAGGGGGCTGATTATAAAGTTTATACACCGATTTTCATCTGTGGGGAGTTTCAGCACTCTAACCCCATGTTGTTCAAGGATTAACTGTATTTTACTACCATAGATTCCTGGGAGTGGAATTACTGAAACAGAGGTTAATATATTTTAGACATGTGGCCATAGTTTCTTTTCAGGAAGAAAATAGGTACCACTTCACAGACTCCCCATCAATGTATGAGAGTCTGGTTCATTAGATCTTGTCCATGCTGAAAGTTGAGTTTTTAAATCTTTGTAAATTTACTAGGAAACATAATGCCTAATTTTAATTTGCTCATCTTTGATTATTAATTATACAGAGTAAAACTGTATGATACAGATGAATGGTACAGAACAAATACTTCAGAAACAGAATTAAGTTATTGAAAAAGGTGGCTTCACAAACCAGTGGGAAAAAAGATTTCCTCAAGACAAAGTGAGACAAAGTGTGATCCACAACACATACCTCCTCCTGCTGCTGCTGCTAAGTCGCTTCAGTCGTGTCCGACTCTGTGAGACCCCAGAGACGGCAGCCCACCAGGCTCCGCTGTCCCTGAGATTCTCCAGGCAAGAACACTGGAGTGGGTTTCCATTTCCTTCTCCAATGCATGAAAGTGAAAAGTGAAAGTGAAGTCGCTCAGTCGTATCTGACTCTTTGTGACCCATGGACTGCAGCCTACCAGGCTCCTCCGCCCATGGGATTTTCCAGGCAAGAGTACTGGAGTGGGGTGCCATCGCCTTCTCCGACATACCTCCTCCAACATACCTCCTCCAGTGGTCCTCAAACATGAGTGTACATCCAAGTCCCCTGGAGGAATTCTTAAAACACAGACTCAGGGCCAACTCCTGTCTCTGATTCAGCAGCTCTAGGGTAGAGCTCAAGATTTTGCACTTGTAAGGTCTCAGGTAATGCTGTTGGTAAAATCTCCAGGGACCAGATTTTGAGAATCATTTCCTTGTATAATAAATTTCAGATCCATGATAGGGATTCCCTGGTGGCTCAGTTGTAAAGTATCCACCTGCGAATGCAAGAGACATGGGTTCAATCCCTTATCCAGGAAGATCCCACATGCGAAGAAGTAACTAAGCCCATGCACCAGAAGCACTGAGCCTGTGCTCTAGTGCCTGGGAGCTGCAACTACCGAGCCCATGTACTGCCACGACTGCAGCCTTCACACCCTGGAGCTGATGCTCCACACCAAGAAAAAACCCCAGCAGCAGCGAAGACCCAGCACACCCCAAAGAAACAGATAAAATAAACTTCAGATCAGTGAGGGGGTGAATGAAAAAAATTAAATTCTACATCTCTTTCACTTTTTAACAGATCAAGAATGCAAAATTTACAGATATATGTGTCTCAATAGTATGATTAATAATATACTTATATATTAAATTGTGTCTAAAATATATATTAATGTGATATGTGCCTATCATATATAGCATATTATTATATTAGATAATGTATATTCTTTTCACATACTTACAAAATAATTATTTATCTTAACTCTATACTAAGACTAAAATCCATGCCATGACATAAAGGCAACCTCAACATATTTTTAATGATAGGCAGTAGATCATATGTTCTGCTGCTGCTAAGTCGCTTCAGTCGTGTCCGACTCTGTGTGACACCATAGACGGCAGCCCACCAGGCTCCCCTGTCCCTGGGATTCTCCAGGCAAGAACACTGGAGTGGGTTGCCATTTCCTTCTCCAATGCATGAAAGTGAAAAGTGAAAGTGAAGTCGCTCAGTTGTGTCCAACCCTTAGCGACCCCATGGTCTGCAGCCTACCAGGCTTCTCTGTCCATGGGATTTTCCAGGCAAGAGTACTGGAGAGGGGTGCCATTGCCTTCCCTGCATCACATGTTCTAACCAAATGCAATAAAGTTAAAAATAACTAGGAAGAAATAAAAAGCAATAACTTCCAACCACTTGGGAAGTACACTTCTCTCTCTCAATAAATACATGGCTCTCTCTCAATACTCATTTTCTAAAGCAACAATAATGAGACTGCTGCTCACCTAAACGCATGAGTTGAAGCTAAAGTTGGAGAACATTTTGTATCTGTAAATTCTCTCATTATTAACAAAAGAGTTATATCAAACAAATTAATTGTGAAACTCAAAAATTTAGATGAAGAATATCAAACCTAAAGCAGAAGGAAAAAACACAAAAAGCATGAAAGTAAATTTAAACTAGAAAACTTAAAAGCAGTAAAACTGATTGATTAATTCAAGAGATATACAAGCCTTAAAGAAAAGTCATAATCTACCTTAACCAAAGAATAAAAAGGAGCAGGAAAATACAAATACCCCAAATTAGACAAGATAAAGGACAGATACAGGGGAGCTTTCCTGGTGGCCCAGTGATAAAGAATCTGCCTGCCAAGGCAGAAGACTTTAGAGATGAGGGTTTGATCCCTGGGTCAGAAATATCCCCTAGAGGAGGAAATGGCTATCCATTTCAGTATTCTGGGCTTCCCTGGTGACTCAGATGGTAAAGAATCTGCCTGCAAAGCAGGAGACTCAGGAGACGAGGGTTCGATCCCTGGGTAGGGAAGATCCACTGAAGGAGGGCATGGCAGCCCACTCTAGTATTCTTCCCTGGAGAATCCCTTGGAGGAGCCTGGTGGGCTACAGTCCATGGGGTCACACAGAGTCGGACATGACTTAGCATGATCAGGGAGGGACCGATATAGGGGGAAGTTTTAAAGTATTAAAGAACAGTTTGTAAAACTGTGGGAATAAATTTTAAAACTTGGATGATACAAAGAATTATTCTAGAAATAATATATTTCTTATATCAAGAAGAACAAGGAAACTTAAAATAAGCTGTGAGACAATTATGAAGGAGCTTCTCCTGAAAAGGGCCAGGCCCATACTGCCTACAGGGCTCAAACCATAAAAGAATAGATATCACAGAAATTATTTAAATTGTTCCATAACTCAGAGATTGGAGTGCTTTTCAATGCTTTTATTGCTTTTATAAAGCCAGTAAAATACTATATCAAAATTTATTAAAGGAATACCAAAAAGATAACTATATACCTCACTTCACTTATAAACAAAATATTAGCAAGTAGAATCCATCAGTACCAGCAAGTCATTATTATCACTGATATATAAGATCTGTCCAAGCCAGCACAATAAACCAAAACAGAAGGTGTAAGTATTAGAAAGAAGCAAGCTAAATTGTCATTATTCAAGGATAAAATGATTTTATATCAGAGCAAATTCAAGAGACTAAACTGAGAAAACTTAGAAACAGTGGTAATATAACTCTGGTTCTGAAACAAATGCTCAAAAAAGTAATAACTTTCCAACTAACAATAGTCACTTGGAAAGTGTAATGAATAAAAAATTCTATTCATAATAGTAATTTATATATAACAACTAATAAGTCATCTGCTCTACAGAGAAAACAACAAAACCCTATGATGGATAACAAAGGAAATTTGATAAAAAGGAGAGATGTAACTTTTAGACACACTATCCTAACTTTTTGAAGAAAGGAAAAAATAACTACTAGTTTTGAAGCTGTAAGATGACTATAAAATTCCTCCTGGAGAGAAAGCTGGGTTTTTTGCTTTTCACCTGTTTTTGTTTTTTCAGCCAAGCACTTGGATGGGATGGGTTTATTTTGGAAAGATGTCTTGTCCTTGTTGTCATCGGCTAGCATAAGATAGTGAGATTGGGCTGGAGGCGAGTAAACCAGGAGAAAGAAGAGAAGATATCAAAGCAAGAGGCCCAGTTGGAGCTAAAAGAGAAAGTGAGGACCTTCTTCCCGTAAGAGCACAAGCAGATAAAAGTGTACGAGTTAACGCATCTAGGAACTTCCCTGCTGGTCCAGTAGTTAGGACTCTGTGCTTCCACTGCAAGGGGTGTGGGCTCAATCCCTGGTTGGTGGAACTAAGATCCCACATACCCCCACGGTATGGCCAAAAAAGAAAAATAAATAAATAAATATCTTTAAAAGAGTAGATATCAGTATTTAAAGTCATTCCGTTGTGATCCATTATAATGCAGCCCGTTTGTGCAGCCTCCAGACCTTTGGCGATGGTGGTGGTGCTGAGGGTGATGAGGATGAGAGCCCATATTTATTGAGCACTTACTTGCTGAGTGCCCCAAGCACTGTAACTGCATATATCATTGAATTGTTGTGAAAATCCTGTTTCCCGTTACAGATGGAGAATTTTGGGCAGAGTAATCAGACCAAGTGCACAGCTTGCAAGTGGAGTCTAGCGGGTGACCCAGACATTCTGACTCCAGGGCTCTACTCTGAAGTCACCTATTTCACGTGTTCATGGCCTGGAGTTAAAGCCAGCGAAAAGATCAGACAATCTCCAGTGGGGTGCTGTGCACTGCAGAAAGGACAAATGTGCCAGAATCAGAGCCAGAGTAGCAACCAAGAATCCTGCAGAACCAGGAGAATGGAACTGGCTCCAGGGAAAATATAAACACCAGCCCCTTCCACTGCCATGAAACCCCAGAGAGACCGAGAAGCACGTTGGGCTTCTATCAGGTGTGAGATGGAGTGTTGAGACAATTTTATTACGTCTTAAAGTAAACGATTACTTCAGCTGGCTGGATAACATAGTTTTCTGCAAGAGACTGAAATATGGCTTATAATTATTAAAATGCCAATGCTCCCTGAACAAAATCTATTAAAATAAATTCAAGCACTCCCAAATTCTACTGGGACTTTTTAATTTGCCCCAATTATTCAAAATGTATCTAATAGAATAAACTTATACAAATTGCCAAGAAAGAGCTGAAAGAGAATTATTATCAAGGAAAACTTGACTCATGAGATAATAAAACACACTTTGAAAACACATGAATTAATAGAGTGTATATTTCAAGTCAGAAAAGTAAGTAACATTTGAACAAATAGCTAAACATTTTTAAAGACATCTAGATCCCTACATCATACATCAAATAAAATTTCCAATGAACCAAAGATTTTAATATAAAAAATTAAACAAAAGTACTAGAAGAAAATGGGGCTTCCCAGGTGGCACAATGGTAAAGAATCTACCTGCCAATGCGGGTGATGTGGGTTTGACCCCTAAGTGGGGAAGATCTTCTGGAGAGGGAAACAGCAACCCACTCCAGTATTCTTGCTTGGGAAATCTCATTGACAGAGAAGCCTGGAGGGCTATAGTCTATGGGGTCCCAAAGAGTCAGACAACAGCTGAATGACTGAGCTCTCATGCATGCACTAGAATAAGATATAGGTGAATAAACTTGGTGCGGCAAAAAATATTCCAAGTTTGACAAACCTCCAGCTCAATCCCAAACCACCTAAAAAGGGGAAAGAGGATGGCCTGACTATTTAAACTTCCAGATTGGGTAAGACGTCTAATTGAGCACTTGCAAGTATTCCAAATTCTGCACCAAATCTCATGAAATGTAGAAAAATATATATACTTTAATAATAAAATCATAGCTAGTTTGAAGCATAAAAGTACCACTGGCACATAGAAAATTTTGAAAAACTCCTTAAAAAACCCAAACTGATCAGATCAACGTGTGTGTGTGTGTGTGCGTGCGCGTGTGTGCACTCAGTCGTGTCTGACTCTTGCAACCCCGTGGACTGTAGTCTGCCAGGCTCCTCTGTCCATGGGATTCTCCAGGCAAAAATACTGGAGTGGGTTGCCATTTCCTCCTCCAGGGAATCTTCGCAACCCACAGATCGAACCTGGATCTCCTGTGTCTCCTGCATTGGCAGGTAGATTCTTTACTGCTGAGCCACCAGGGAAATTCCTCTACTCAACATAAGGAGGAGGAAAAAAAAAAAAAAAGCCTGCAGGAGACCCATACTTCAGACATTTTTAAGAAAACCTTCCATGGATGAGGGAGAGGTTGGAGGACGTTGGGATCCCAGAGAGAATGGGCGTGAAAAGGTGAGCCTGAAGCTACTGCACGTCTGTGGGGCACTGAGGACCTGCTTTCAAGTCCTAGCATCCGGACAAAGCAGTGAGTAGACCTGGGGTCCAGAGAACACAGCAGCCTCCAGGTAGCTACCGACCCCAAGGAGCGGGGAGAGCAACATCTCAGGAAAGAAAGATGGTGGATCACACAGCAGCATTTTCTTATTCTCCCTCCCAAAACAATTGTGAAGAGATCTTGTGTTTACTTTTTTATTCTGTTTAATTTTCACTGGAGTATAATTGCTTTACAATGTTGTCCTAGCCTCCGCTGCACAAAAAAGTGAATCAGCCACACAGATACGTTCATCCCCTCCCTCTTGAGCGCCCCTCCCACCCCACCTCACCTATATCTCACCCTTATAAGTATCAAGAAAATTAGAGACACCAAGGGAACATTTCATGCAAAGATGAGCTCATTAAAGGACAGAAATGGTATGGACCTAACAGAAACAAGATATTAAGAAGAGGTGGCAAGAATACACAGAAGAACTGTACAAAAAAGAGCTTCACGACCCAGATAATCATGATGGTGTGATCACTCACCTAGAGCCAGACATCCTGGAATGTGAAGTCAAGTGGGCCTTAGAAAGCATCACTATGAACAAAGCTAGTGGAGGTGGTGGAATTCCAGTTGAGCTGTTCCAAATCCTAAAAGATGATGCTGTGAAACTGCCATACTCAATATGCCAGCAAATTTGGAAAACTCAGCAGTGGCCACAGGACTGGAAAAGGTCAGTTTTCATTCTAGTCCCAAAGAAAGGCAATGCCAAAGAATGTTCAAACTACCGCACAGTTGCACTCATCTCACACGCTAGCAAAGTAAAGCTCAAAATTCTCCAAGCCACACTTCAACAATACGTGAACCATGAACTTCCAGATGTTCAAGCTGGTTTTAGAAAAGGCAGAGGAACCAGAGATTAAATTGCCAACATCCGCTGGATCATGGAAAAAGTAAGAGAGTTCCAGAAAAACATCTATTTCTGCTTTATTGACTATGCCAAAGCCTTTGACTGTGTAGGTCACAATAAACTGTGGAAAATTCTGAAAGAGATGGGAATACCAGACCACCTGACCTGCCTCTTGAGAAACCTATATGCAGGTAAGGAAGCAACAGTTAGAACTGGACATGGAACAACAGACTGGTTCCAAATAGGAAAAGGAGTAGGTCAAAGCTGTAAATTGTAACCCTGCTTATTTAACTTATATGCAGAGTACATCATAGGAAATGCTGGGCTGGATTAAGCTGTAATCAAGATTGCCAGGAGAAATATCAATAACCTCAGATGTGCAGATGACACCACACTTATGGCAGAAAGCGAAGAGGAACTAAAGAGCTTCTTGATGAAAGTGAAAGAGGAGAGTGAAAAAGTTGGCTTAAAGCTCAATATTCAGAAAACTAGGATCATGGCATCCGGTCCCATCACTTCATGGGAAATAGATGGGGGAACAGTGGAAACAGTGGTTGACTTTATTTTTGGGGGCTCCAAAATCACTGCAGATGGTGATTGCAGCCATGAAATTAAAAGACGCTTACTCCTTGGAAGGAAAGTTATGACCAACCTAGACAGCATATTAAAAAGCAGAGATATTACTTGCCAAAAAAGTTCTGTCTAGTCAAGGCTATGATTTTCCCAGTAGTCATGTATGGTTGTGAGAGTTGGACTATAAAGAAAGCTGAGCGCTGAAGAATTGATGCTTTTGAACTGTGGTGTTGGAGAAGACTCTTGAGAGTCCCTTGGACTGCAAGGAGATCCAACCAGTCCATCCTAAAGGAGATCAGTCCTGAATGTTCATTGGAAGGACTGATGCTGAAGCTGAAACTCCAATACTTTGGCCACCTGATGTGTAGAACTGACTCATTTGAAAAGACCCTGATGCTGGGAAAGATTGAAGGTAGGAGGAGAAGGGGACGGCAGAGGATGAGATGGTTGGATGGCATCACCGACTCAATGAACATGAGTTTGGGTAAACTCCAGGAGTTGGCAATGGACAGGGAGGCCTGGCATGCTACGGTCCATGGGGTTGCACAGAGTTGGCACATGACTGAGTGACTGAACTGAACTGAACTGCACTGAGCTGAGTTCCCCATGCTACACCAGTTTCCCACCAGCCACCCATCTTACACGTGGTAGAGTATCTATATGTCGATCCTACTCTCCCAGTTTGGGTCCTACCCTCCCTTTCCCCCTTGTGTCTGCGTATCCATTCTCTATATCTGTATCTCTATTCCCGCTCTGCAAATACATTCATCTGTACCATGTTTCTAAATTCCATATATTTGGGCTAATAGACGATATTTGTTTTTCTCTTTCTGACTTACTTCACTCTGTATGACAGACTCCAGGTCCATCCATATCACTACAAATGACCCAATTTCATTCCTTTTATGGCTGAGTTAAAAAATAATAATAATGATACATTGTATATATGCTTTGGAGAAGGCAATGACACCCCACTCCAGTACTCTTGCCTGGAAAATCCTATGGACGGAGGAGCCTGGTGGGCTGCAGTCCATGGGGTCGCTAGGAGTCGGACACGACTGAGCGACTTCACTTTCACTTTTCACTTTCATGCATTGGAGAAGGAAATGGCAACCCACTCCAGTGTTCTTGCCTGGAGAATCCCAGGGACGGGGGAGCCTGCTGGGCTGCCGTCTATGGGGTCACACAGAGTCGGACACGACTGAAGTGACTTAGCAGTAGCAGTATATATGTACCACATCTTCTTTATCCATTCATCTGACAATGGACATTTAGGTTGCTTCTGTGTCCTGGCTATTGTAAATAGTGCTGCAATGAACATAGGAGTGTGTGTGTCTTTTTGAATTATGGAACAGATAAACCCTCAAGGACAAACAGACTGGAAGGAAGAACTAACAAAATCTGAGATGCTGGAATGCAGATGGACCAGTGCTGACTGGTTCCTCCAGGGAATGGGGGAAGCCAGGTAGTAATCTGATTTATGAGACAAAACTCCCTAAAGGCACCTCTGGAGTAGGCAGTGGAAGAAAACAAACAAATGGCTGTTTAAGAAGTTGGTTTCCTCGACCCATTACCACCACTACCACCCAGGCAGAAACGCAGAGCCCCAGCCATAGGGATGGAAAGTCAGGGAATGCCAGGGACGGTTGAGAGTGGGAGTGCCATTCAGGGGTGAACTTTCACCTAACTGAATGCTAAATTGTAATCAGTCCCCAGAACTGTGGGAGGCAGGACTATGCCCTCCAGGTCGGTGATGCAAGGCCTTCTCTAGGGAATGTGATCAGTCCAAGCAAAGGACCTGATCATCTTGCAAGAAGCCCATGGTTTACAAATGTCACACTTAAGTTCAGAGCTTCCAGTCACCATCGTCTTCCTCCTCCCAGAACAGCGATGTGTATCACAGCTGCCCTTTCCGCAGCGCTGAGCACAGCTCCTGGACTTTGCCCCTCACAGACAGGGCATGAGCCCAGTCCTGCTGCTGGCTCGCACGGCATTGTGGGGAGTTCTTGGCTACCACCCACTCAGCCGCTTGAGCATCTTTGTGAAACAAACACAGCTGAGAATCATATGCCAAGTCCTCCAGGAGAGGCTGCAGTAGAGGAGAGGCACTGCGGTGTGGTGATTAGACACACACTCTTAGAATGAGGGAGGCCTGGGTCCACATCCCAGCAGCTAGCTCCCTTCCAAATCATGAACCTCCGGTAAGCCACTCAGCCTCTCAGAGCCTTCAACTGCTATCTGTAAAGTTGGGAAAATAATAGCACTTGCCTCCCACTCCCCCACTTTCCTGGCTGGTGGTGGTGAGAATTACATAGTGTTTACTCTCAGCCCAGAATCTGGCCTGTAAAAGCACAGTTCGTGTTTTCTTAAAATGATCAAAACCTTAAAGCATGCGCTCAGACCAGAGCCTCCACTGGAATGCCAGGAGCAAGGAATACGCAAGCTGGACCATCTCCTGAATCGGAACACATGCTCCATCCTAGCTGGTCCTTGTTGTTGTTTTGATTTTTTTTTTCCATGAGACATTTTAGAACTTCATAAAAATAGAATCATTGTTTTAAGAGCAGGATTTTTTTTGGGGGGGGGGATATTGAATTATCAATTTCTTTGTTTTACGGTTTATGCTTTTGGTGTCCTGTGTAAGAAATCTTTGCCTACCTCAAGGTCACAAAGATTTTCTTCTATGATTTTAGAAGTGATTTAGATAGAGTTAGCTTTTTCGTTTATATTTATGATCCATTGGATGTTAATTTTTGCATGCGAGATCACACAAGGGCTGAGGTCATCACATCGTCTTTGCTTGAATTACCTTGGCCCATATGTCAGCAGATAAGTGTATGTGTGGGCTGATTTCAGGACTCTGTGTTCTGTTCCATGAGTCTGTGTGTTGAATACCACACTGTCTTGATTACCGTGACTTTGTAGGAAGTTTTGAAATCAAGCAGTGTAGTTCTTCAGACTATAGCTCTTTTTCAAAATTGTTTGTGCAAATCATCTTTATAATGCCCCACTTAGATTTTGAGAGGAAAATCAAGTTTTACCAGACATACGAAAAAACCCATAAGAAAATTAAAAATCAAAATAAAGAAACTGAAGCTGCAGCTCCAATACTTTGGCCACCTAATGTGAAGAATCAACTCATTGGAAAAGACCCTGATGTTAGGAAAGATTGAGAGTAGGAGGAGAAGAGGGTGAGAGAGGATGAGATGGTTGGACAGCATCACCGACTCAATGGACGTGAGTTTGAGCAAGCTCTGGGAGATGGTGAAGGACAGGGAAGTCTGGTGCGCTGCACTCCATAAGGATGCAGAGTCAGACCGACCTTAGTGATGGAACAACAACAAGAGAAACCACAAGAGCAAGTTAAAGAAAAAAGAGACATTGCAAAAGAAGCGTCATTAATATCCTCAGACGTGAGAGAGTATTGACTCTAAGAACTAAAAAAAGATTTAAAATTTAAATTTTAAATTTAAAGGGATTTTCAGAATTTAAAGGGATTTTCATTTAAAATTTAAGGGGATTTTCAGAAAATAGAAGTGGGAGAAAGCACTTCAAATGACATTATCTTTGTCAAACGTGTAGCAGACCTCCCCAGAGTTATCCACTCTATTCATTAGGCACCTGCTGTATGTCAAGCACAACATAGGTCAGAGATCATGGATAAGACTATAGGATCCTTGAACAGGAAGACCTCAGAGATCACCTTCATTAACATCCAGATGGAGAAATAAAAGCTCAGTGATGTCAAAAACCTTGCCTAAGATCACACACCAGTTGGTGGCAAAGCCCAAACGAAAATTCAGGGGTCTTAACACCCCCATTGTTGTGTATCATTGATTCCACTGCACTGATTGTAATCTTGTCTTTTAAAAGCTCTGTGGAATAAAAGGTAATCTGATATTAAAAAGAAAGCAATTCAGCTAATAAGAAGGTAGGGGAATCTTGTCAATAAATAGTACTTTGTGTGACCCCAGCTCCTTATAAAATGGCTTGTAGGGATTACTGCACTGTTGCTGAAAGGAATACTTTATCTACCTAGAGACTTGAGTGTTTATTTTTTTCAAATCTTAACTTTTTTGATGGAGAGGTTAAACTCTACAAACATCAAGGAATTCAATATCAGGGAGGAATCTGAACTGTTTACGGCTCCTCTCATCACTTGGAAATGGAATCCTCCCTATGATCTGAGGACCCCTTGCTCGGAGGCGCTGTTGCGTGGAATCCTCTGGAGCACTCCTGGTCTTTACCTTCCTTTATTTTCATGTTGACTGTTGGTGGGGGTGCTGGGAGGTGTGAGGTTGAGGGTGGCCCATTATTCACAGATGAAAGCCTTTCTGCTCTGACTTGTTGATGCTCCTCTTAGTCTGAATTGAATCCAACACCACCTTGGAAAGATCTAGAGGAGAAAGCCTTTGTTAGGATAGGCACACTTTTGTTCTTAACTGCACAGTAGGAAAGAAACACAAGAGACTCTTGAGTCAGATTCCAAGAGATTGTAGATGGTACAAATCTCACAGGTTGATCAGTTGATCTATCTATCCATCCATGCATCTATTGACATAAAGAGGGTAGATGTCCTCCCCATGGATCACAGGCTTGTCTGGCAAAGGAGTGTGTGTAAATCAATGAAGCTATGAGCTGTGCCTTCTAGCGCCACCCAAGATGGGTGGGTCATAGCGGAGAGTTCCAACAAAATGCAATCCACCGGAGGAGGGAAAATGGCAAACTACTCCAGTGTGCTTGCTTCGAGAATCCCACAAACAAATTTTTAAAAGAGAGAGTAGATTTCTCGTGAGCTTCTCTCCATAGTCATTCCTCTTGCTGTGGTCTGAGCTGCATGTGTAATTTTACGCCACTTCTATCCGATCACGCAGTTATGACAGTTCCACGCTCTCTCCTTCAAAGCTTCTCATTCTTTAATTAGGAGGTGTTGGTTCTGGTTTCCTAGAAACCTAGGCTATCTGCTGAGGGTCAAGTCCTTGATATCTGAGCTCTCTCATAAATGACAGAGGAAGGAGGGGTTTGTGGAGTTGGAAGCCCTTCTTCAGATCTAGGAGGTAAAGATTTGTGTTGTCCTAATTGAGTCCAACATGACAACTGGGCGTCCACAGTTGTCAACCAGTTGACAACCTGGCTCCACAGGATAAACTATCAGCGTTAGTGTTCCTTGTTCTCTTAACTTTAACCTTTTCTTTGACCCAGATTATTCTGCTCCTGTCTTCCAGAGGCACCTGGTAAATCCTCACTTCCACCCACAGGCTTGTTTCTCTGCTTTCCATATTCCAGCCTCACTGAGGTACTCTTTCCTCCAACATGCACACTCACACCTTTGAGCCTGGTGCCTGCTGTTCCCCAGTCTGGAACACCCTCCCTTCACGGTCCTCTTCACTCCGTGTGGCATTCCCAGACCTTCACTACCCACGGGGAGACTTGCTCCCACGCTCTGTGCTGTCCCCGTGCAAGCTTCTAAACTAGGAACCTTCCAGACCGCTTCCAACACTGCAGGTGGCCAGCACCTTTCTGCATTGAGGCTTTGAGCCCCTCCAGAATGGGAGCTCCTTGGAGTCAGGGGCTATTTTACCCATTCTTGTGGCTCTCCAGTGTTGTCACGTATAAAACCTCATTTTAGAGTAAAGAGCATGATTGTCAAGAATTAACAGTGTGCTCTGGGAGCTATTCCTAGAGGCCTCCTCTTCAGTTATTTTCTGAAAACTTTTCCGAGTTTTAGGGGTCTGTCTTTAACAAATTCTGGAGATATTTCTCACTCCAGTCATTGTTAATTCCCCACAATTTTGCTAATTTCTCACCATTAGAGCCAAGGAAGGGACTTCTAATTTTACTATCAAGCATCTGCCTTTCACTGAATTTTCAGAGTAATAGATTTCTCTACTTTATTTAACTGTAATTATAATACACGAACCATGTGTTCATGGTTTCAAAGTACACATAGAGTCTTCTGTTTATGCTATGAGAAAGACCATAACAATTCTGTTATTAATACAGGGGTCAGATTTTCTTTGCCTGGGGGAATACTAGAAGCTTGTAAAGTAACAGAACGAAATATTATTCTGGCTCAGATACCATAGTACTTCACGTGGAGTAATCGCTTTTGCTTTTGTTCAGTGACCAAGTCGTGTCTGACTCTGTGACCCCATGGCCTGCAGCACGCCAGGCTTCCCTGTCCTCCACTATCTCCCAGAGTTTGTTCAAATTCGCATCGATTGAGTCCGTGATACTATCTAACCAGTGGCAGCCCCTTCTCCTTTTGCCTTCAATCTTTCCCAGCATCAGGGTCTTTTCCAATGAGCCAGCTCTTCACATCAAGTGGCAAAGCTTCAGCATCAGCATTAGTCCTTCCAAGGAATATTCAGGGTTGATTTCCTTTAGGACTGACTGGTTTGATCTCCTTGTAGTCCTGTTTGTACTACGCACAAAATCTGACAGTAACAAGGATGCCCCTCAGAACACAGCAAACCTGCATCCTAAGTTATTAAGAGGGAGAGGAAGTATCCAGATTTTCCCTACCCACTACCTCTCTCCTGCTCACCCAAGAGAATCCATCCTGCTGCAGGGTCTTGCGGAGAAAGGCTTAGGGGACCAGTGGAGAGGGAGGTGCTCCAGAAACCCTATACGATGGATGGGTGGCTGCTGGGGAGAAACATGCCAGAAGAAATTATTGTTAACTCTAAATTTGGATACCCTTCGCAGTTTTGAAAAGCCCAGGTAAGGTTTGGGATTCCTTTTTTAATTACTTTTTTGGCTGCAAGACTATGGCTCTTTGAATGTAGTACTGCCCATGTGGGTCCCAGGATTTAGGACAGTTACAGAAAATAAGGCTGCTCCCAGCTGGGTTGGTTTGCCAAGCTTATCTGCCTAAACATGCCTACTGTATGCCGTGCAGACATTGTCTTAAAGGAAGCTAATTACTATGAGAAAGAAAAGGAAAGTAGGAAATGACATGTAATCTATAAAATAGTTTCAGAGAAGAAATATATTCCTGCTTGGCACAAATAAAAGGACCTTTTTTGTTGCCAGAAGAAAGTCAAGGGCTAGTTTTCAGGGCTGTGAAAACCTCAAAGTTTTGCCTGGAGGAATTTCATCCTATAAGAGAATTCTGAAAATCTTGACTTTGATCTGCTTTGTTTGATCCATGTAAAGCAATAGGGGCAACATCTCAGGGTTCAGTGGAATACCCCATTAACCCCCCATCACCATGAAATGATTGCTTCTTCTTAAACAGAGGCACATTTAAAATAACACAGAAGCCTTCAACCAAAGGTCTCTCACGTGTCCTAAACAGTCCCATGTGGAGGACACAAAACCATTCTCAATCAACCCAATAATCTAGCTGGTCTTCAGAAATCCATACTGACAATAGTATAAGCCAGGGGTTTATATTGCGTTTGGCGGAACTTGAGATGGGGGCTGGCTCTAGGCCGCCTCCATAGCCTACATCTTGACTATGCTTGTTGATTGTAGAACCTATTTTATATTATGGCCCGGCAAGCAAGATGTTATTTGAACAAAAATTGCTATAGCTTAAAAAAAAATTGTTAAAAACCATGAGCAGCCCACGCATAGCTACAGATGGGCTCTGTTTTCAAACAGTGTGTAAGTCACTTACTTGGAATTCAGAGCACATATCCTCTCCCCTTAAAGTAATAGCTAAAGATGGTAGGCAAGATCCTAAACTCCTTCTTAGATGCCAGGGTATCATGGAATGGCAACTGCAGATGGATATTCTAGAAGCAGGAGGCTTACCGCAGCTCTAAAAAAAGGACAGAAAGTGTTAGTCATGCTAAGTAATATTATTTATTGAACATACGGTATATGTATATGTCAGGGTTTCCTATACATGTATATGTATATGTCTATACATGTGTGTATATATATATGCATAACATATATATATATACACACATGTATATGTATATGCATGACACACATATATGCATGTAAATATGTATGATATATACAAAAACATGTATAGGAAACCCTGACATATATATATACAGTACATTCAATAAATAAAATCGTTTCTATTTCATATATATATACGTACATGTCATACACATATATATGTATACATGTATATGTATATGTCCATGCTTTGGGGGCTTCCATCACAGCTCAGTCAGTAAGAAATCCTCCTGCAGTGCAGGAGACCCTGGTTCAATTCCTGAGTCAGGAAGATCCCCTAGAGAAGGAAATGGCAACCCACTTCAGTATTCTTGCCTGGAGAATCCCATGGACAGAGGAGCCTGGTGGGCTATAGTCCATGGGGTTGCAAGAGTCAGACATGACTTAGTAACTAAAACCAGGGCTTCCCAGGTGGCGCAGTGGTAAAGAATCCACCTGCCAACGCAGGAGATGAAAGAGATGTGGGTTTGATCCCTGGGTTTAGAAGATCCCCTGGAGGAGGAAATGGCAACCCACTCCAGTATTCTTGCCTGGAAAACTCCATGGACAGAGAAGCCTGGTGGGCTACAGTTCATGGGGTCAGGAAGAGTCAGGCATGACCTAGCACACACGTGCACGCACGCGCACACACACACACACGTATATGTCAGGCTCTCTTCTGGGTGATTTACATGTGTCATCCCATGTGTTATTAGAGTTGACCCTCCTGCCCTCTGTGTGCCAGGCACCTTTCACAAAATGCTCATTTAGGTTTCTTAATAACCTATTTTATAAACAGAAAAGCAAAGTCAGAGTTGATTTACTTGCTTTCATTTGCTTGTGTTTCAGTCATGTTTTCTAGTACTGGGCAGGGTGATGATTCCTTTCAAGCAGTCGGCCCATCAGCCCCATACCTACAGAAGCACACTTTGGGCCACACTGGGAGGGGTGACAGGCCAGGTGGAAGGTGTGGCCATCTGGGCAGAAGTCAGCCCAGAGAGAGAGCTAGCAGAGTCTGTTGGCTGAGGCCCCACTCACCAGCTGCAGGAGCCCAGCAAGCTGTGTGACCTCTCCAAGCCCCATTGTCCTCATCTGTGTGTGGAGGATAATAGCAGCCTTCACCGTGTGGGGTTTCAGTGAAGATTAAGTGGGGACACATTAAATGTCTTAGCTGGGTGCCGCATGCTTAGCTGCTATTGTAACACAGAGTCCCCTGCTTCCTGAGTCACTGAATTCATAGCTAAAAAGCCACACCTCGGCCACTGTGGACTCCTGACCCACATAAGAATTAGGGCACTGCCAGCAATTTCTAATAGAGACCTAATATTAGACTCTAACACCATAATGGGGAAAGCCTGTGAAGAATGGCAGCCTCCGACTTTCCTGATAAAAAAAAAAATCTGTAACAAGATGGTCAGTGTGGCAGTCTAGGCCTTGGGTCAGGGTTCCAGTCCCAGGACTCCAGACTTCCGGCCAGTATCTCTCAGGATCAGTGACAAGGAATGGCCGTGGGAAGCCTGTGTCCAGGCTTCTTCAGGTTTTCTCAGAGGCCTCATGAGATGGGGCTTCTCCAGAAGGTTTTCTTTACATTTTCTTTTTTTTTTTCTTTTTAAATGTTTATGTCTAGAAGGGGAGGAAAGCTTACCTTTAAATTGAAACTTGTAGAAAAATGACACGGATGAACTCCTATTTGCAAAGCAGAAATAAAGATCCAGGTGTAGAGAACAAATGGATGGACACCACAGGGGGAGACAAGGGATGGGATGAATTGGGAGATTGGGATTGATGTATACACACTACTGTATAAAAAACAGACAACTAATGAAAATCTGCAGTATAGCACAGAGAACTCTACTCAGTGTTCTGTGGTGACCTAAATGGGAAGGAAATCCAAAAATATATGTATAACTGATTCACTTTGCTATATAGTAGAAACCAACACCACATTGTAAAGCAGCTATATATGCCAATAACATGTTTTAATAAAACACACTTTAAAAATGAATAAATAAATAGGGCCTCTCTGGTGGCTCAGTGGTAAAGAATCTGCCTGCTAATGCAGGAGACAGGGGTTCAATCTCTGGTCTGGGAGGATCCCACATGCCGCAGAGTGATTAAGCCCTTGTGCTGAAACTACTGAAGCCCGCGCACCCTAGACCAGGCCATGCTCTGCAACAGGAGAAGCCACAGCAATGAGAGGCCACACAATGCAACTAGAGAGTAGCCCCCACTGGCCACAACTAGAGAAAGGCCCACACAGCAGTGAAGACCTAGCACAAGACAAAAATAAAACAAATAAATAATAAATAAAATGAAACTCTTTCGTGATTCCATGAAGGCAAGTGTTGGGGAGGAATTGAGAACTGCCTGACTGAGTAAGATAAATGGGTAGAATTGTCCAAACACTGCAGGATACAGAAGAAAAGACAAGGCTAACCACAACCCAGCTCTCCAAAAATGAATGCATATATACGTACATCTGCTCTGCTAAGTCACTTCAGTCGTGTCCGACTCTGTGTGACCCCATAGACGGCAGCCCACCAGGCTCCCCCGTCCCTGGGATTCTTGAGGCAAGAACACTGGAGTGGGTTGCCATTTCCTTCTCCAATGCATGAAAGTGAAAAGTGAAAGTGAAGTCGCTCAGTCGTGTCCGACTCCTAGCGACCCCATGGACTGCAGCCCACCAGGCTCCTCCGTCCATGGGATTTTCCAGGCAAAAGTACTGGAGTGGGATGCTATTGCCTTCTCCAATACGTACATCAGGTTATTATAAACTGAACTGATATGAAGGGTTACAGCACACTATGTACAAATAATAAAATAGCCAAATAATTTTAACTATAAATTCCATATATCTATAACTTCCATGTGATTTCTTATTTCTTACAAACCCCACTATTTTTTCTAATTTGCAATTCAATAGGGTCACAAGCAGAGACATTACTTTGCCAACAAAGGTCCATCTAGTCAAGGCTATGGTTTTTCCAGTAGTCATGTATGGGTGTGAGAGTTGGACTGTGAAGAAGGCTGAGCGCTGAAGAATTGATGCTTTTGAACTGTGGTGTTGGAGAAGACTCATGAGAGTCCCTTGGACTGCAAGGAGATCCAACCAGTCCATTCTAAAGGAGATCAGCCCTGGGATTTCTTTGGAAAGAATGACGCTAAAGCTGAAGTTCCAGTACTTTGGCCACCACATGCGAAGAGTTGACTCATTGGAAAAGACTCTGATGCTGGGAGGGATTGGGGGCAGGAGAAGAAGGGGACGATAGAGGATGAGATGGCTGCATGGCATCACTGACTCGATGGATGTGAGTCTGAGTGAACTCTGGGAGTTGGTGATGGACATGGAGGCCTGGCGAGCTGCGATTCATGGGGTCGTGAAGAGTCGGACACAACTGAGCAACTGAACTGAACTGAACTGAGGGTCACAAAATCAAAATACAAATAAATGTTTGAACACAATTTGAATCAGCGATATCAGTCACATCACTGATGGATGGGTACACTTCTAATGAGTATACAACTAACACATGTTAGTTGGTATTTTTATAATAAAAAAGTGAAACAATGAAGATCTGTGTTGGAAATTCACCCATTTGTCAATGATGTGAGTGACTTCTTTGCTGGGTAAGATGATAGTGATATACGGTGAGAACAGTTCCTCAGTTTGGGGGGAACTGTTTACAATGTAATGGCTATGTATGACACATACTCATGTTTAACTGTATTATTAACATGTTCTCCATCACTTTCTTGTTTATTTATGAAACTGTTAGTCGTTCAGTCGTCTCCAACTCTTTATGACCCCATGGACTGTTGCTTGCCAGGCTCCTCCGTCCATGGAATCCTCCAGGCACGAATACTGGAGTGGGTAGCCATTCCCTTCTCCAGGGGATCTTCCCAACTCGAGGATCGAACCCATTTCTCCTGCATTGCAGGCAGATTCTTTACCATCACTTTCTTAAATTGAGAAAAAACAAAACAAAACAATAATTCACACATTTCTGTGGTGTAAATATACCTATCATGGCCATTTGAGGTGACCAAGGTGACATCACTGAAGACCAAGGTGGTAGGAGGTACCCAGTACTGTTGATAAGGTGTATTTCTATCATGCTAATAGGATTGGTGTAAATACCTCCAAGAGCATGAATATCAGCAAAATGTAAAAGGACTAGGAAGTAACGAGATTTGGGGCTTCCCAGGTGGTGCAGTGGTAACGAATCCACCTGTCAATGCAAGAGACACAGGAGACCGGGGTTTGATCTCTGGATAGGGAAGATCCCCTGGAGTAGGAAGTGGCAACCACTCTAGTATGCTTGCCTGGAAAATTCCATGGACAGAGGAGCCCATCAGGCTACAGTCCATGGGGTCGTGAAGAGTCATACTTGACTGAATGACTGAGCACACACAATGAGCTCTTTGTGGCCACTACCTTTGACTATAATATATTAAATTGTACATATAACTTAAATTTTAATATGACTTTTATTTAGTCAGATTGCAAAAATCCCCAAAATTTAAGCCTCACTATCTGGCTAGTCGGAGAAGGCAATGGCACCCCACTCCAGTACTTTTGCCTAGAAAATCCCATGGACAGAGGAGCCTGGTAGGCCGCAAGTCCATGGGGTCGCTAGGAGTCGGACACGACTGAGCGACTTCACTTTCACTTTTCACTTTCATGCATTGGAGAAGGAAATGGCGACCCACTCCAGTGTTCTTGCCTGGAGAATCCCAGGGACGGGAAGCCTGGTGGGCTGCTGTCTATGGGGTCGCACAGAGTCGGACACGACTAAAGCAATGCAGGAGCAGCAGCAGCAGCCGGCTAGTACAAGGAGGCTTCAACACACCCCAGCTGACCAGGAAGGGGAAGGCGGAGCTGGGCTATGTCTCCTGCAGGCAGAGCCCAGAAAGAGGTGGGGAGCAGACACAGAGAGCAATGGATAGTGGCCTGTGGAAAGGCAGGAAAACCCAGAACAAGCACCTTTTGCCCTAAGGTGGTTACACCATGAAGGGATCCCATCACTGACTCCTGGCTCCTTTCTTCTCACCTCTGAGGTCCCAACTTAAAGGCAAGTCTCCAGGAGGGTGGCTGTAACTGCTTGGCTTCATTCTTCTCCCTTTCTATATGCTCATCTCATTTGTAACAACCTCCTTAAGACAAGATTCCCAGTAGATTTCAAGCCATACAAGGGCAGGGACCGTCTGGTTTCCTGCTCCATCCTCAGGACCGTGCACAGAGCTTGGCACTTGGGAGGTGCTCAGTAGATTTGGGACATGAACCTAAATGGTTCATTCCAGGCTTATGAGGATTCCAGGCATTGCCTTCTCCTGCCTTTATCTCAGCCCCTGCTTCCTGTTTGTATTTGGGTTGCAGATAAAAGGTGCAGGTGAGTTGCAGGGCCTTATCAACTGGGCAGACTTAGCCGGGTCACCTTTCAGATTACAGAAACTATGGGAGGAGAGGCTTGGGTGTTGAGTCATAAAGGGAATCTCTTGGGCTCCCTTCCATAATCCTGAAGCCATTTTATTCTCTCACTTGCTCACTCATTCTTTGCTCATTTACCAAGTATGCTTTGAACACTGACTCAGTGCCTTGCCCTGGATGAAGTTATCTGGTAGCAGCTCAGTCTTTGGCAGGAGGATATTTGCAAAGAAGTCTTTAAGAGTCAGCCGGACATGGCTTCAAAGTCTGGGTCTTTACTGACAGCCCGTGAAGCCTGGGGTGTGTTTCTAAGCCTCCAAGAACCTCAACTTCCCTCCTTCGTGAAAAGCGCTAATCACGTTTATCTTTCAGGGCTGTGATGGCGTCCAAAGGAGATGAATAGCTAAAATGACGCATGGGAGCTCTACATGGGTTAATTCCAAGCATACCTCGTACCCCACACACCTTCACCATGTCTCTAAGTGATTTGTTCCACCTCCTTTTTCAAAGCATCTTCTCTTCTCCAGTGTTAAGCCATTTGGAAAGCTTGCATTGGTGTTATTCAGAGCTTCTCCGAGGGAGTGCAGAGACCACCAGCATCAATCAGCCGGGGAGCCTATTAAGACGCACATTCCTTGGCTCTGAGGTAGTTTGATAGCATCAGACCTCTGGTGGCCCAGCAGACACTTTCCTGAGGCAGGAACACCTGCACTTCGTACTCACCACCTCCGAGGGGGCCTGAGGCAGCCGCCTTTGGTGCCAAAGATCTAGACTCGGCTTGCAGAAAAACCAGACTCGAAAAAGGGTCCAGAAACACCTGTGTGCTCAGCAAGTCGCCTGGAGGAGAAGGAGCAGGAGATGAAATATATTGGCAGGAGTAAGTGTGAGCACGGTAGGGGAAACAGGGATGGTGGAGTTGCCAGATAGAGGTATCTGGGCCAGGCAGAAGCAAGGGAACCACACCTGAGCCTGAGGGTGGACATCTACCTTAGCCCAGGGATGGCAACGTGCTCCAGATGCCAGGCGTTACATGGGCGGGTCAAGACCTGACCAAGCCTCGCAGGTGGTGTCCTGACAGTGACCTTCTCCGGATCAGTCCTGGCTAAGAAGGTTCTGTCCCCTTATTAGATGATGTACCCCGCTGACATTAATGAGAACTTTCTAGATCCAAGGTTGAAATTCACATTTAGATCCTGGCGCTGGCCCCTTTACAAAGGGCAGCATCAGAAAGCTCAAACACCTCTGTTTGCTCATCGCTCAGTGAGGGCAGCAGAGCCCACCCCTCAGGACTGCGGGGAGGAACCAGTGGAATAGACGGCATGCTCAAAGCCCACCCAGAAGACAGACTCAGAGGGTGGGTGCTCAGCGAATGTTCCAGAACAGAGCGCGGCAGCAGCCTGCCCCTCTGCCTGGGCTCTGGCAGCCACACAGCCCTGAAGCCACCCACAGAGATGGTTTTCTGTCTGCCTGTTACACTCACTGATGGGCCTGCACTAAACACAGAAGGTTTGTATTTTCAGTGGAGGGGCGGGAGAGACGAGGTGGGTGAGGCCATGGGCGGCCTGTGATTCAGAGCTTGCGGCTGCAGGCTAGCCCGGGAGGTTCAACAGAGGTGGATGTGCCAGTGGCCAGTGAAGGACAAAGGGGACTGGGTAAAGACCCGGGCTTCTTGGCATTCTACCTGAACACGCCAAGGTTTTGGCTATTTCAAGCTACAAAAGCAGCTGTGACCCACTGCAGCTGAGAAGGGCCGCTAGGCGAAACAGTGACGTGTGTCTCCGGGATTCCCGACACAGGCGGGGCTGCTGCCCCCAGGGGAAGTCGCATTATAAATCTGGAAGGGGCACAGCCTGAGGGGATTCAGCATCCCCTCGCTATCCCAACATCTCCATTGTCTCTCCCCTTTCTTCTCCTTTCCCTGGTGCATCATCACTCTTGGGACTTTAGGAGGGGCGGGCCCAGGACCCACTTTGACATCACACAGGGAGGACGGGGAACAAGGGTGGGAGGGCTCCTCTGCCCTGGTGGGCTTTCTTGGAGGAGCTGGTGGTTCACTTAAAATGAACAGCTTTCAGCTTTCAGAGCATCTTCAGGGACTTGCTGTGGCAGCTTCAGAGCAGCAGGGGGTGGGGAGGGGGTTGCTCTGCTGGTAGCAAATGCAAAACCACCGAGGGGACATTAAGTGCCCCCCGATGTATGTGAGAGTTAGACCATAAAGAAGGCTGAGCACCGAAGAACTGAAGCTTTTGAACTGTGGTGTTGGAGAAAACTCTCAAGAGTCCCTTGGACTGCAATGAGGTCAAACTAGCCAATCCTAAAGGAAATCAATCCTGAATGTTCATTGGAAGGACTGATGCTGAAACTCCAATACTTTGGCTACCTGATGTGAAAAACTGACTCATTGGAAAAGACCCTGATGCTAGGAAAGATTGAAGTCAGGAGGAGAAAGGGGCAACAGAGGATGAGATGGTTGGATGGCATCACCGACTCAATAGACATGAGTTTGAGTAAGCTCCAGGAGTTGGTGATGGACAGAGAAACCTGGCTTGCTGCAGTCCATGGGGTCACAAAGAGTCGGACACAACTGAACAATAGCATCTCTGTGCTCTCTGGTGGTGCATTTGGGGATACAGCGAGAATGAGCCTGCCTGGCCCTTTCACAGAGCTTCTGTTGTAGACAACAAATGACTCAACAAATGTGTGATTACAAATGGTGATCCGTGTCTTGGAAGAAGCCGACAGCACTCGGTGATAGAGAAGACTGGGCCTTCAGCAAGGCCTTCCTGAGGAGGTGGCATTTCAGCATTGACCCGAAACAGGAGCAGGCAGATGCTGTCTCATCCTCAAAGCTCCCCAGCTTCCAGAAAGAACCTCATCTCTGCCTTCTCTGTCACCATGAGGCTCTATTTCGCTGTGTGTGTCTGTGGTGGAAGCGGGTTGGCAACACTTGATGTGAGACCCCTGAGCCCAGCCAGCTCAAGCCCCACAATCCTGGGCCCCCAGGGGCTTGTGTAGGTGCCCCTCAACCCCAGGACTTTAGCCCAGGACCCTGAGGACTGAAGCTTCCTTGTCTCCCTCACCCTCAAGCACCCCTGTTCTTCCTTGGCCATCTGGTCAAGGCTAGATGGCAGGGTCCCTCCAAAGAAATCCCAGCAGAGAGGAAAGAATAGGGCAGTCCACCCCCAAGGCTGGGGGCCTCAGGCAGGGAGGCGACACCCGGGGTAAGCAGATTTATTCACACCCGTGTCTGCACCACCTGACTCTCAGCTTGACAGCCCAGGGCTCCCCGCGCCCCCTCAGACTCGCTTCCTGGGCTGGAGTAGGAGAGCTCGCTCACTCCCCCAGAGCCCAGAGGGGGTGGCAGCGCTGCCCTCGGGCTCCTTATCGTCCTGCTGTCCTGCGTTAAAGCCCTGTGCCCTCAGCTCCCCGCCTAGATGACAAGCACAGGGCCTCCCTATCTCTGCTCCATCTCGACTCCCCTCCCCACCCCCAGGGACCAAATGCAGGAACACAGGCTCCCAGCGCTTGCGATATGAATTTGGCTCTGGAAGTGGTTCCTTACCTTTTTCCTGCACCAGCTTTGCCGCGACCTTGGCATTGAGTCAGGTAAGACGTCCTCCTGCCTCTGCTCTGCACTGTTGCTGGGCTCAATGCCAGGGGTGCCCCACGCCGGACAGAGACCCCCAGCCCGGCCCTTCCTCCACACTGAGTGTGCTCCGAGGGGTCTGCCGGCTCTGGCGTGGGTGTCCTCCCCTTCCTCTCCCCGGAAGCCTTGGGGGCCTGCACCCCACATTTGCACCCCTCGTTCCTCCCATGGCTCCACTCACGTCTCCTCTGGTCTGTTGCTTCCACCTTCTGAGTCCCCGAGCCAAGCCGTAAGGACAGCCATGTGTCCTGACCCAGGAGATGGCCTGTCCTGAGTGCTCTTTGCTCCTGGAACATGAATGGTGGCTTTGGTCTAATCTCATGGTCCTTTAAAGGACATATTTATTGCTCCCCGACATAGGTTAGACTGCGCTCAGGGCAAACACCATGCAGTTCTTACAATTCGGGGTGGGTGGGGTGGGGTGGGGGGACGGGGTGAGCACCATTATTTTCCCAGTTCTACAGATGGAAAACCAAGGCTCTGAGAAGCTGACATGCCCAAAGGCTCATGATTTGGAAGGGCAGTGCTGGGACATGAACCCAGGGCTGCCTGATTCCAAGAGTGCATGTCTGACCACCACACCCCACTGCCTCCCTGGGCACCACCAGCTGCAGGCTCTCCTGCAGTACTCAGCAACACCTCAGCTGGCAGCCTGCCAGGCTTTGTCTGTGGGATTCTCCAGGCAAGAATACTGGAGTGGGTAGCCATTCCCTTATCCAAGGGATCTTTCTGATCCAGGGGTTGAACCTGGGTCTCCTGCATTGCAGGCAGATTCTTTACCATCTGAGCCACCAGGGAAGCCTCCTTATGAAGATGCTTAGTAGCAAAGTGGGAGGTAGCCGAGAACTTCCCACAAAGTAGCTCTGACCACAACATGGCAGGGCTCATCCCCCACCCTGGAGGGGAGAGGCCAGACGGCAAATAGCTTGTAAACCCTGCAGCTGCCACTGAAACGCTGGAGGAGGGCGCCTGGGAGGAGACAAAAAGGCTCCTGGCCAGTGAAGAAGCGGCTTCGGGGCCCACAGCCAGCCTTACCAGGCCCAGAGTCTGTGACTCCAAAGCAGGGTACTGAGCAAGGATTCAGAAACTGTGCTGGTCCAGGGGGAGGAGGGACAGATCACGATCCTGTGAAAGTGAGCTGTCATGGAAGCTCTGAGCCCTCCCGGGCACCAGCCTGCAGTTGCATAGCTAAGGTGAGACACCCCCGGGACCTGGTTCTCATATGTGAGCTTCTCTCGCTGTGTCCTGGGGCTTCCCAAGGGCCAGCCAGTGCCTTGGCAACTAGGAACTCCAGAACACCACCAAGAATAGTCACGGTCATCCCAAGACCGCTGGAGGCAGATGCCCTGAATACAGTTGAAACAGCCGGGCGGGGCAGAGCCTCAAGGATCCCAGGCCAGAGACAAAGTGAGAGGCTTTGCCAGCTGTGCTGCAAACACAGCCATTTATATTCACTCAACGAGCTTTCATGCAGAAGCACAGAGGATGACTCTGCGGTGACGCAGAGGGTAAAGGGGACGGTAGATCTCTCTCTCTCATCAGACAGACGCACACACACAGTCCGGATGATCACAGATATTATGGAGAGCAATGGATACTAAGAAAGGCTTGAGTGGGCTGAGGGTAAGATCTGAGGAAGAATGGTCTCTTCAAATTCCATCCGTTTCAGCCATTACTTCTGCCTACGGCATCCTCGACTCCCTCTGCTTGGCCAACCTCCCATTCTGCACAGAACTCTCCTCCTTCAGGAAGCCTCCCCTGATTGCCTCCCTCTCCAGGCTGGGCTGGGCGTGGCTTTCACACAGCCCTGTGCCCCTGCCACCTTGGGCCTTAGTGCGCTGAGTCACATAAGACCCTGCCTCCTCCCTTGGGTTGTGCCATAGAGGATGCTGTCCCATCTTCCTCCTCTGGGTCCCCTTTGCCCAGCCTGGGTCAAGAAGGCCACAAGGGTTTGGGGGAGGTTTGTTGAGCTGCATGCAGGGGCGGGGCGGGGGTGGGTAAGCAGAACCAGGGAGGAGGGGGATGGCCAGGCTTGTGGGCAGGCCCTGGTTTGCTTGGGGCTGCGGGCTCCGAGAGAAGCAAGGTGGCAGGTGGCCCCGAGAGGCGGCTTCCCCCAGCCCCAGTCCTCAAGGTCGCCAATGCAGTTGTAGGAATCCCGGGGAGAGGGCCACGGCTCCTCCCACATCCATTCAAATGAAATCTGAGCCCAGATGCCCCAGGCATCCCTTCTTTGTAGAATCACTGTGTCCTTTGTTTCGCCCCCTCGGGCTGAGCTGACTGCAAGAGCATCAGGTGCGTCCCTGGCAGGCCCTGGTGTGAGAGGTAAGGGAACGCTGGGTACAGCTGGTCTGATGAAGTGATCAGGGCTGAGCTTTTGGCTTTAATTCCGCATTTCTTGCTCCTGAAGCATTGAGAAATAAAACATCCTCACATGTGGCATACTCGGACAGAAGCTCCTCTCTCCTTAGTTATCAGCTCCTCACCAGCATGAGAGTTTTGGGGCTGAGGCTGAGTCATCCAAGCCTGGGGGAGGCAGCAGCAAACACGTGGGGATTGGGGGGGTGGGGCTCCCTTCCACAATGGCTGGACCCTGAGTGCAAACTGCTGACCTGCTCTGCAGGAAGAGGAGATGTTGACCCAGAAGTTCTCTCCCCTCCCCAGCTGGGAAGCAGGGAGATGGTCCCCTCACAGTTGTCCCCAGAGCTCCTTGAAGAAAGCCCATGCTTCCTTCCGGACACCTGAGGGATAATCATGGAGGGAGCAGGGTTTGTGGCCAGCTGCCAACTGGGGCGCAGGAGATGGGGGCAAAGACAGAGAGGTCTGGAAGAGAGCAAGAGGCCAGGAGGGGGGACTGGAAGATGTCAGTTTCTTAGGTAAGTTTCTTAAGAGGAGGAGGAGCTGGAAAGACAGGTGCAGACACCTCCGAAAATTCAGTCTGATACTCAGAAAAGACAAAGGACCGGCAAGGAGGCATCCACAGCAGGAGAGGAGGGGAGAGGAGGTCCTGTAGTTCCATGAGTGTGGCGGGCAGAATAACAACCCCCAAAAGGATTCCCAGGCAGCTCAAGTGGTAAAGAATTGGCCTACCAATGCAGGAGACCCAGGCTCAATCCCTGGGTCAGGAAGATCCCCTGGAAGAGGGCATGGCAACCCACTCCAGGATTCTTGCCGGGAGAATCCCATGGACAGAGGAGCCTGGTGGGCTACTATTCAAGGGGTCACCAAGAGTCGGACAGGACTGAGTGACTGAGCACATATGCACACACACACACACACACAAAGATATTTACATCCTAATCCCTGGAACCTGTGACTATCTCACCTTACAGGGTGGGCAAAAGGGACTTTGCAGATGTGATTAAATTAAGGACTTGAGATAAGGAGATTAGCCTTGATTATCCAGGTGGGTCTGGTCTAATCATATGAATCCTTGAGCTGAATGTGACCAAAGAAGGGTTGCTGCTACTGCTGCTAAGTCACTTCAGTCGTGTCCGACTCTGTGTGACCCCATAGACGGCAGCCCACCAGGCTCCCCCGTCCCTGGTATTCTCCAGGCAAGAACACTGGAGTGGGTTAAAGAAGGGTTAGAGAGATGCAAACTTTGAAGATGGATGAAAGAGCCATAAGCCACAGATTGTGGGTAACCTCTATAAATTGGAAAAAACAAGGAAATAAATTTTTCCCTAGAGCAGATTACTGTAACACCTTGATTGTAGCCCAGGAAGACTGTTGGACTTCTAACCTACAGAACTATAAGACAAATTTGTGCTGTTTTAAATCACCATGTTCATGGTCATTGGGCTTCCCTGGTAGCTCAGAAAGTAGAGAATTGCCTGCAATGCAGGAGACCTGGGTTCGATCCCTGGATCAGGAAGATCCCCTGGAGAAGGGAATGGCTACCCACTCCAGTATTCTTGCCTGGAGAATTCCATGGACAGAGGAGCCCGATGGGCTACAGTCTATGGGGCCACAAAGAGATGGAAACAACTGAGCAACTAACGTGTTGATGGTCATCCACGACAACAGCAATAGAAAGCTAATGTCATGACAAAAGACCTTTCTAAACTCTGCCCTTTTCTCTCCACCCACACTCCCACCTGGCCAACCTGCCCCACCTCCCGCTTCCCCAGGTCCCTTCTCTCCTGCTCCATCCCTACTTTCCCCACCAGACCACCTTCTTCCTTGCCCCTTCTTAGATCTCTTGGCATCCACTCCACCTAGGCCACCTGCCCAAAGCTATTTCCCTTTCAGTCCTCCCATCTAGATGCTGGAGTTATCATCCAGAAACTCAGTTTAGATAAGGAGAATTCCCTTTTAAAAGTTGTTTTGAGTGTCCTGTTGCCTAAGGACGTGGATCCAGTTGCCTGCATCTGGCATCCAAGGTCACCAGCAGCTTCCTCCTTGGCCTTCCTCTCCACCACTTCTCTCCTGCCGTGTCCCAGCCATAGGCTCCCTGTTGGTGCCCTGCCCTCCCCATCTCGCCAGCTTTGCCTGTGTTGTCTCCATTGCCTTGAATACTCTCCCAGTCCAAAGATGCTGAAGTAGACCTTCTTCTTTCAAGTCCCTGCTGCTTTGGGAATAATACCCCAAATCGCTCCCCTCTAAGATTGCTCACTGCCTGACTTGGCTTTCTCAGAGGTGAGAAGACCCTCTTCTATCTTGTCATTTGCTTCCTGCCTTGTCTTTTGTCTCCCCTCGTCCATGCTAACTCCTGCACAGCAGGGATGGGCCTCGCTCATCTTTACTGAATATACACACCTTTCCTTGAGAAATGCAGGTGGAGAGGGAGCAGTTGGGAGCCGGTGGAGAAAGGCAGGGAGACGGAGACATCTGAGACCTTTGGCAAATAATCCCAGTGGCTAACTTTCTCCAGCACTTGACAGTTTTCTAATCACATACAAATCTACAAGCACATTCGAGTCTCCGGTAGAATATTTACCGAGAATCTTTAAATCCAGCTGCTGACATTTACTAAGGACTTGGACCTTAACACAAACCCCAGGAGGTAGGGGAAAATGCCAAAAGTTTCCCTACAGTGCAGCTAAGGAGAAGCAAAAATGAATGAGAAAGAAGTCATAAAGGAAGTTGTAGTTCTCACACGTCGCAGCTGGTGGAACTGCTACACATGAATTATCCTCTCGGCTCCTCGCCACCAGGTGGGGAGATGATCGCAATTTCCCTTCTGTTACAGATGATGAAAGTGTGGCTTAGACAGGGGGCGACCCCCTCAAGGTCACGTGGCCAGGAAATAGCAGAGCTGGGACTGGAACGGGGGCTTGATTCTACAACCTGTGCTTTTCCCACACGTCCAAGGAAAGGATGCGTCCAGTATTTTGTCGCAGTGTGGTTGATCCCACCCTGAGCCATATGGACTTAAAGGGTTTTCTCCACCTTCCCCACATCATGTCCACTTGCGTCCCAATTCTGTGTGCCTGGGCTGAGACCTATCCAGACCACCCATCACAAGCTGAATGGTGCCCCATGTATTGAATTCTTAATCCCAGTACTTTAGAATGTAATCATATTTCAAGATAAGATCTTAAAGGAAGCAATTACATTAAAATGAGGTGTTTGAGAGGGGCCCACTTCCCAGGTGACTCAGTTGCAAAGAATTTGCAAAGCAGGAGACCCCGGTTTGATCCCTGGATCAGGAAGATCCCCTGGAGAAGGGAATGGCAACCCAATCCAGTATTCTTACCTGGAAAATCCCATGGGCAGAGGAGCCTGGAGGGCTAGAGTCCATAGAGTTGTAAAGAGTCAGACACTACTGAGCACACATAGACACACACACACACACTGAACTGATGAATGAGGTCCTTGTAAGAAGAGGAAATAAGGATATGTGGAGGAACACCAGAAATATGCACAGACAGAGCAGCAAGCCAAGAGAAGCCTCAGAAGAAACCAAACTTCTTGATTTCAGACTTCCAGCCTCCAGACCCATGAGATAATAAATCTCTATTATTTAAGCCACTTATACTGTTGTGAGTGTGCGTCGTGAGTGTGATCAAATTGCCAACGTCCGTTTTATCATTGAAAAAGCAAGAGAGTTCCAGGAAAACATCTACTTCATTGACTACATCAAAGTCTTTGACTATGTGGACCACAACAACCTGTGAAAAATTCTTCAAGAGATGGGAATGCCAGACCGCCTGACCTGCCTCCTGAGAAATCTGCATGCAGGTCAGGAAGCAACAGTTAGAACTGGACATGGAACAACGGACTGGTTCCAAGTTGGGAAAGGAGTACATCAAGGCTGTATATTGTCACCCTGCTTATTTAACTTATATGCAGAGTACATCATTAGAAACGTTGGGCTAGATGAAGCACAGGCTGGAATCAAGATTTCTGGGAGAAATATCTATAACTTCATATATGCAGATGACACCACCCTTATGGCAGAAAGCGAAGAACTAAAGAGCCTCTTGATGAAAGTGAAAGAGGAAAGTGAAAAAGTTGGCTTAAAACTCAACATTGAGAAATCTAAGATCATGGCATCTGGTCCCATCACTTCATGGCAAATAGATGGGGAAACAATGAAAACAGTGACAGACTTTATTTTTTGGGGCTCCAAAATCACTGCAGATGGTGACTGCAGCCATGAAATTAAAAGATGCTTACTCCTTGGAAGAAAAGTTATGACCAACCCAGACAATATACTAAAAAGCAGACATTACTTTGCCAACAAAAGTCCAGCTAGTCAAAGCTATGGTTTTTCCAGTGGTCATATATGGATGTGACAGTTGGACATAACGAAAGCTGAACTCCAAAGAATTGATGCTTTTGAACTGTGGTGTTGGAGAAGACTCTTGAGAGTCCCTTGGGCTGCAAGGAGATCCAACCAGTCAATCCTAAAGGAAATCAGTCCTGAATATTCATTGGAAGGACTGATGCTGAAGCTGAAGCTCCAGTACTTCGGCCACCTGATGCAAAGAACTGACTCATTGGAAAAGACCCTGATGCTGGGAAAGATTGAAGGCAGGAGGAGAAGGAGACAACAGAGGATGAGAGAGTTGGATGGCATCACCGACTCAATGGACATGAGTTTGAGTAAGCTCCAGGAGTTGGTGATGGACAGGGAAGCCTGGTGTGCTGCAGTCCATGGGGTCGAAAAGAGTCGGACACGACTGAGCAACTGAACTGAACTGAACACTGCCGTATTCTGTTACGGCGGCCCTATGAAACTGATTGTTGTTTTCATTTAGTTGTTCAGTTGTGTCTGACTCTGTGATCCCATGGACTGTAGCCCGCCAGGCTCCTCCATCTGTGGATTTTCCAGGCAAAAATACTGGAGTGAGTTGCCATTTCCTCCTCTAGGGAATCTCCCCGAGCCAAGGATCAAACCTGTGTCTCCTGCATTGGCAGGTGTATACACTACCTAAAGAGTAAACTGTAAGGCCATGCACACCTATTAGAATGACTCAGAAGAAAAAAGAAAGGAGGAAAATAAACAGACAATTCCAAGTGTTGGGAAGGATGCAGGGCAACTGGAATTCTCATGCAGTCCTGGGGGGAAAGCACAATGGTGCAGCCACTTTGTAAAACAGTTTGGCCGTTTCTTATAAAGTTAAATATACCCACGTGACCCATCCATTCTACTCTTAGGCATTTACCCAAGTTAAGCAAAACTTACATCCACATAAAACCTTGAACATAAATGTTTATAGCAGCTTGATTCACCATTACCCCCAAATGGAAATAACCCAAATGTCTTCCACCTGGTTAAAATTCTGTACCAGTCTCTGGTACATCCATACTATCGAAGGCTATGCAATAATAAAAAGGAAGGGGGGATTTGTTCATGATGTCTTTGATGGATCTCAAATGCACGATGCTAAGTAGAAGGGGACAGCAGAGGATGAGATAGTTGGATGGCATCAGTGACTCAATGGACATGAACTTGAGAAAACTCTGGGAGATAGTGAAGGACAGGGAAGCCTGGTGTGCTGCAGTCCATGGGGCCAGAAAGAGTCGCACACATCTGAGCAACTGAACAACAAGAGGAAGGAGCCAGACTTTAAAGGCTACACATAATATGAGCTTCCATTCACATAACATCCATTTATGTAACATATAATCATACTACATGATTCCATTTACATAACACTGAAGAAAAGGCAAAGTTAAAGAAATAGGACAGACCAGCGGTTGCCAGAAGTTGGGAATGGGGAGAGGGGTTGGTTACAAAAGAGAAACCCGAGAAAATATTTTAAGATGTTACACCTATTCTGTATCTTGATTGTGAAAGTAGCTACATGACTACACCATAAAGATGCATTTAATGGTCTGTAAATTTTTTAAGTGAATGAAAAGAATGTAGGAATGTAAGGCTGACGTCAGCTCCCTTCATCTATGCGGTGCTTGACAGTTTGCTAAGCCTTTCCTGTGCACTCTCTTTCTGATCTTCTAGAACGCTGTCAGTCAGGGCACTGAGTAGAACTGCTTCACTTTATAGATGTGGTTCAGTGACCAATCTCAGGATTGGTAGCATGGCGATCCTAACCCAGCCCCTCTCACTCAGCCCCATTCTCTTCGTCCAGGCAAACATGCCACCCCCATCTCAGACCCCGGGAGAGACACGGAAGACAGAGACGGTGGGACTGTGCCTAGGGCACCCTACCCCCCTCAGGGAGGGGCTTATATGAGGCTGCTGGACCCACGGCTATGCTCAGTGGTCATGGGCTGGGTATAGAACTGCATAGTCATGGTTCATTTGGGTCTTTATGGACTTGGGCAAGTATTTCCTGGAGCCAGGAGTCAAATTATTTTGTACAGTCACAGGTCTCTGTTAGCATGCTTTGTCTCTGTATTGTTTAGGATAGGAACAATAAAGTGTGTTGATTTCAATAACAGCAATACTTACCTCATGGGATCGTTGGGGAAGTTATGTAGCAAATATGTTTAGCACAGCCTCTGCTCAGTTATTAGTTTGAATGAGGTGGGAAAAAACCAGAGCCGCAGATGAGAAAGCAATTTGAATAAGATGAGCAGTTGCTCCCGTTAGTCAAAGATTGAGGATGTTTCAGAGATGTGGAATTTTCAGTTTTATCACTCACACAACTTCCACTTCCACCCTCCCCCCAGCCCCTGGTAATTAATTGTCATTCTACCTTCTGTTTCTATGAATTTCACTATTCATGGTTCCTCATGTAAGTGGACTTATTTAGCTTTGTGGCTTTGAGACTTAGCATCATGTCTTCAAGCTTCTGGGCTCCCTGGTGTCTGAGTAGTTAAGAATTTGCCTGCCAGTGAGGAGACGTGGGTTCCATCCCTGGGTCAGGAAGATCCCCTCGAAAAGGAAATGGCAACCCACTCCAGTATTCTTGCCTAGGAAATCTCAAGGACAGAGGAGCCTGGCTGGCTACAGTTCATGGGGTTGCAAAAGAGTCAGACTTGACTTAACAACTAAACACCAACAAACCTCAAACTTCATCCACATACCATCTGCCTGTGTCAGAATTCCACTCCTTTTTAGGACTTAGTAATATTCCATTGTATGAATATACCACTTTTGTTAATCCCTTCATCCCTTGCTGAACACTTGGGTTGCTTCCACCTCTTGGCTGTTATGAATAATACTGCCATCAACATGGATATCCTTAAGCACCTGAAGTGTTGAACAATGTTATAGAGTAGAATGGGGGCCCTTAGTGGGTAGGGAGTAAGGCTTCCAGAGTGGCAAACGCTCTATCCTTCAGAACCTTTGCCAGCATCCCACTTTGCAGTTTCTGCTGAGGATGCTAAGACGGCCCTTTGGAAGCAGCTCAGCTCCTCCCAGAGGCCCCTGAACTGGAAAGAAAGAAGCCCCCAGAGGATCAAGCTGCCAGGGACCCCGAGATCCTACACCAATCAGAGGCACCCTTGGAGTAATGAGCAAAGCTCCACCTCTTGCTCTCATACCTCTCTCCTGTTCAAAGGAAAAAAAAAAAAAAAAAAAAAAAACTGAACCTGAATGGGAAAATGCCCAGGAAAGGGGTTAAAAATCAAGCAACTGGGTTCAAAGTTAGGACTCCCCTCTTCCCCCCACCCCACCACTTACTGGTCTTTGATGCTAAATGCTGAGCCGGCTCCTCCCATGCCCTCCCACCACTGCCCTCTGAGGGAGGTATTACTAGCTCCACCATGCACACCCGGAAATTAAGGTTGGGAGGGGTTAAGGGAGGTCGTTCAGCCAGGAAAGGACAGGGGGCTGGGATTCCAGATTGGGTTTGTCAAGAGAGCCCAGAGGCCTTTCTGGGCCTTTCTCTCAGCCTCCTAAGTATGAGCTGTCAACTGCTGGGCGATCAGATCTCCAAGATTAACAAGTCAACAGGCTCTCAAGCCACTATCTGAAGGTAAACAAGTCAGTATCACCTCCCGAGGAGGGTTTGCAAGTGACATTTTCCCTCTGCGGAGACAAAGGTGGAAATCTACACCTAATCCAGCCCAGGGCAGGGGCTCAGGTTTCTCTCAGGTAGGGAGCCTTTGCTGCCAGTCCCCTGGAGATCCTGGCTAGGCGCTGTTTCCAGGAGGGTCTCCCCTTCAGCAGAGAAACTAGAGCAGAAGTCACAGAAACTCCAGATAAAGAGCCTTGGGGCGGGGGAGAGGGGGGTTGGGAGGGCACTCGGCTTAAGCCAGGTCTGAACTATTTCCCTCTATCCTGCTCCCCAGGCATGCGGGCCCCCTGCAAGGCCCTAACTATACTGATCTTATCTCTTCCTTCGGAATTTTCCCACAGGGAGGCGGGAAAGGTCAGCAGTGTGTCGAGGGAGTCCTGGAGCAGGCTCAGTCCCTTCTGCTGTAGAGGGGCCATGGCAGAGGTCGCAGAACCTACACACACAGGTGCTCCACAGGTCCCAGTGTCCTTCTAAGACACAGTAGGGAGCTCTGAGTAGGGACCATGATGCCTGGCCTTCAAAACAGCTGAAAGTCAAATGCACTGGCAGGTTATAATAAGCTCCCATATGACAGGGATTAAAACTGACCCAATCTGGGCATGGGACAAAGGGCCAGAAACTCCATCAGTGAATCTCACAAACAGAACGCTGAGTAAAAGAAGGTGGGCCTGGGCAATTTCACTTATTTGACAGATGGAAAAAACAGGCAAATCTAACACGCATGATCAAAAGTCAGGAGAGTAGCCACACTTTGGGAAGGGGAGTAGTGATTAGAAAAGGACAGGCAGAGGGGGCTTCTGTTGTGGTTCAGTTGCTAAGTTGTGTCCAACTCTTTGTGACCCAATGGACTGAAGCACTCCAGGCATCCCTATCCTTCACAGAGTTTGCTCAAACTCATGTCCATGGAGTCAGTGATGCCATCCAATCATCTCATCCTCTGTTGTCCCTTATCCTCCTGCCCCCAATCTTTCCCAGCATCAGGGTCTGGGAGCACAGGAAATTCTGTTTTTGAATTCAGAATTACCAGATTCTGGTTTTTGATCTGACTGCTGGCCTTACAGACTTTTCAGTTTGAGCTAATTTATCCAGTTTAACATCCAACATAAAGTCTGTTTTAGTACTAAACATCAGTATTTTAAAAAATGTTTAAAATAAGTAGAAACACAGTGAACATAAGATCAGTTCAGTTCAGTCACTCAGTTGTGTCCGACTCTTTGTGACCCCATGGACTGCAGCACACCAGGCTTCCCTGTCCATCACCAACTCCTGGAGCTTACTCAAACTCATGTCCATTGAGTCGGTGATGCCATCCAACTCTCTCATCCTCTGTTGTCTCTTTCTCCTCCTGTCTTCAATCTTTCCCAGCATCAGGGTCTTTTCCAATGAGTCAATTCTTCACATCAGGTGGCCAAAGTACTGGAACTTCAGCTTTAGCATCAGCCCTTCCAATGAATATTCAGGACTGATCTCCTTTAGGATGGACTGATTGGATCTCCTTGCAGTCCAAGGGACTCTCAAGAGTCTTCTCCAATACCACAGTTCAAAAGCATCAATTCTTGGGCTCTCAGCTATCTTTATGGTCCAACTCTCACATCCATACACGACTACTGGAAGAACCATAAGATACTGTCTATTAAATCCTGGGGAGAAGCCAGGGTCTGCTAGGGCTACTGCTGGGGCAGTCAAGAAGGTGTCACAGGTGCCCAAGAGGGGTCAAAGTCCTGTTCCTCTTCATCAGAAGGTTTGGGGGAGAATGACTTTCTCATTGTGTGATTTCAAGCTTGTCCAAGCACTTGGGAAAACTTGAAGGAGGTGACTTATTCCCAGCCCCACGTAAATGATTGAAATAAGCTAAGTGTAGAGAGTTGGGGGTTGGGGCAGGGGGCAGAGACAGTTGTGGGCTGGGACAGGTGGGCAGGCAAGAGGATGGGCAATGGGGGACCAGTAGAAGTCCCAGTCCAAGGCCTCTGTGCTGAGGATGAGCCAGGTGGGTGCTGGGAGGAGTCTGAGGATGCCCAAGTGCCAACCACTGGCAGAAGGAGGAGACACACAGAGGCCACAGGACTGGCAGGGCCCTCGCTGTCGGTGTCGGGCTCTGGACTATGTACCCATCCAGATCTCAGGTCTAGTCTAGAATGGAAGCCAATGCCTTTACCTTCCCAGCTCAAGGTGATCCTGGGGAAAAGATCCTGGTCCTTAATTTGGGACCACCTAGGCGTCCCCCCATTCTTCCTAGATTTTCAGGGGCCCCTGGGAACCGACAGGATGCATCTGCCTGCTCTTCCACACAAAGCTTGGTCTTCAAGGGTGAGCCCAGGACCCCAACCTCACCCACGGAAGCTGACCCACACAGTCGAGCCCAGGAAGACCTCCCAATCCGCACCCCGCCCCCCACCCCCAAAGTCTGAGCCAGAGCTTCCCGGGCGCCTCCACAGGCACCTAGGCGGGCCTCCCGAGGCTGCTTTAGTATTAAGCGTTAATGATTAAATCCGGGTTCTCCATTAACCTCGCCGCCGGCCTTTGTCTCCAGCCGCCTCGGAGCCTCCTCCTTTGAAATGCCACATAAAAATGATAGATGCCTTTTCCTCCCTCGATCGGATCAACGGGTCCTGTTTCCCTTTAAAGTCTGCGTGGGGCGCACAGGGCGTGCCCCGCTTAAACTCGAGAGCCTGCGGCTGGCCTGGACTGCGGTCTGCCGTCCCATGAGATAAGCGCGCGGCTCTGGGGCGCGGGGATGGGCCGAGGGGCGCAGGGGGGCCACCGACCGCCCCTGGCCAGCCCAGTGCACTGAGGGCAGGGGAGGATTTGGAAGGACTTTTGGCGAGGATCACGTGGATGGAGTTAGTGGCATCAAGGGCAAGAAGAATGCACAGGGCAAAGCTTGCAAATGAGACCTGAATGAGAAGGGATGTGGGCGTGGTTTGTAAATTCCAAATTCTGTCGCCTCCACTACCCAGAGCCGGGTGCCTGGACCAGAAGCCTCTGCCTCACCTGGGAACTTGTTGGAAATGCGGAATCCCAGGAGCACTGGGTCAGAATATGCACTTTGATTAGATTCCCCAGGTGACTGATGTGCACATTAGAGTTTGAGAAGTCTGGTCTACATACCAGTGGCTCTGGTAATAATAGTAACAATCTTGGCTGATGTGTACTGAGTGCTTATCATGATCCAGCATGGTTTCAAGCACCTGATATGATTGTCCTGTTTAATTCTTACAACCTGTCAGGTGTACCATTTTGCAGATGAAAAGGTTGAGGTCCAGGAAAATACTGGTGCCTTGCCAGATGTCACACGTGTAGGGATTAGAAGCCCAGGTGGGATCAGCTTCACATACAACCACCTTCTAGGTTAGCTTTGGTGTGTAGGCACACAACAGGCTGGGGACTATCCTTTGGAATAACCAGGGGCCAACTCCTCCTGGCGGCTTGATGTGCACCCAGCTGAGATGGGCTAGTAGCAAGCACGCTTGATGGGCTTCTCCTGTCACCCACCTCCATCTGCTGGAGATAACCTGACACGTCTAGCCCCCACCCTCCAGCTTTTAGGAAGAAATACTGGTGCTGGATATAAGCAACCACCACAGAACACATAGCCCCAGGTCCTCTGTGGCACCATGAAAGGGTTAAGTTAGGGCTCAGCCACTACATAAATCTGTGTTTATCTGCTGCAAAGTAAGCTATTTAGGTTTCTGATTTACAATCCTTGGTTTTCATAAAAGTCAGTCATTCCCAGTAAAAGAATGTGGGTTAGATTTATAGGATCTGCGTTAGTCTTTAAAGCCCAAAGCTGGTCTATGACTCACCCTTCGTAATGTTTTTGCTCTAGTCCGGAGATATTCATGCGCAAAGAGAAAGATTCAGATCTCTGCCCTCAAAATAAGACTTTTGGGGGGAACTAATTATAATGGCGTCAATTGTACTATGCTTGTAAATTTGCCGTCCTTGGGGCCCCCTAGAGCCTGTTTTCCAGGGTTTTTATTTGTCAATAAAAGGCTCTCTGGTTTGCAGCTTGGCATATAAGACCTCCACTGGTATGAGCGAATGTTTTTTCCTACCAAAGTATTAGAAATAAACAGCCCACCAGTGGGAAGGCAGAAAAAAATTATAAGCAACCAAAATAAATCTTGGAATGTTTGCATTTGGTGACTTCAATAAAATCGGTCACTTAGTCCAACAGCTCAACTGGCTACGTGGAGCCAGCCTGGTATTTTTATTTTAATTTGCGTTTGTGTTCTGCCAGTGTGAAATGGGGTCAAGGCAAGACACGGTGGAAAAAGACTTTGATGTTTCCTTGAAAAATATTTTGCACTGTGACTTATGGTATTTAGTGTCCTTTTCCCCCTCCCAACCCCCAGCCCCCAACAAGCTGCATGTCTAACCCATGACCATCACATGTGATAAAATATAGCCATCATCAACAGTCCTCCTTTCAACTCTCCCCCCTTTCCCGATGAAGTCAGAATTCAAGGCAGAATGTCTTAACAATGCAAAGTAAAAGTGCTGATCAAGATAATCAAGTATGATTAAAGCGGTGGGAGAAAACCAAACTTTTAAACTTTCTCCAAGACAAAGTCAAGGTGAGGGGCCGAAGTGCAAGGAGGGTGGGGGGGAGAAGCTCCTATGGGCTGGGCTGGCCGTCAATTCAAATAGAACTGGGTTAGGAGGCGAAGGTTTGCCAGCCGGGTAAGAAGCAGAGAAGGATGGAATGAAAAGGAAAGCAGAGAGCAATGAACCCAGAATGAAAGTGAGTTCTTCTTCACCAAATATGAGAAAGACTTGGTTATGTTTGCAAGAGCTTTAATTCTGTCTCAACACAGTCTGAGATTGTGCACAGAAGAGTGAAAGAGTCAGTCAGGAGAGGTTTGCTGTGGACCTACCAGGTATAAGCTGAGGCCCCCCGGGACAGGTAGATAAGTATGATTGGCTCTTGACCTTTTCCCAGACTAGTACCTGGGCATCTTCCTTAATTCATCATCACCTTCACCTCAGTGCAGGGTGTGATGATAAGAAGGTCATTTGGGGCTTTCAAAAATGAACAGAATGTTGTCTCTGCCCCCAGAGCTCAATGGCACAGAGAAGAACCATACAGATGGCTCCAATGTGCCATATATACAGGGACTAGGGCAGTAAAGAAATCAAGGAAGGCTTCAGGGAGGAGGTGGTGTTTCTGTGGCTCTTGAAGACTCAGTAGTAATTTGACATACAGAGATAAGGAACAGGGATAATCCAGGGAGAAAGAAAAATGAAAAAAAAAAATGTTTAGGAGGGTGTTGGTCTGTGTGGAAAGAGGCAGGAGCCTTTTGTGGATGCTTCATGGCATGTGAGATGAGAGGGTATAGGCCTGGTATGGGCAATCTTGAACCCTTATTAAGGAATCTAGATGGATCCTTCAAGTACTGGAGGCCTTCCCTGACCCACCAAGTCTGAGGTCTGTGGTCCTTTTGTGGCCCAAGGCACACTCAGCCTCCCTTCCTATTACAACACTTTTTCATCCTTGCAATTTAGCTTCATGATTATCTCCTGCATCAGCTTATGAGCCCCAAGAGTCTTGTTCACTGTTGCAATCCCAGCCCCTAACACAATGCCCAACACATAATAGATAGTTAAGAAACACTGGATGCAAAATAAATGAGATAACAGTTTTCACAAAAATAAATTAAAAGCTTGTAGCAAGGACAGACAGCTTGGAGGCAGGCTTCAGAGAATTTGGATTTGGGGTCTAGGGTAGACTGGAATCCAGAGAACCAGTAGGCAGAGATCCTGAGAATTGGCAGGCAGCTGGGGTACGGTCTGGTAGGGGTGGGAAATGGAACAGATAGGGGAGCCAGGATGCTGAGAAGTTTAGAAATGATAAGAGAAGCATGGCAAAGGAATGAATCAGTGAATGAGTTCAATCAGAGATGTACTGCATTTGAAGTGTGCTGTTGACTCCAAATAGAGGGTTTGCAGCCATCAGGTAGAAATGTAGCACAGAAACATCTGCACAGAGAGTTCCAAAAGAGACAACGCAGAGAGAAAGCCAACATTGCAGCCTGAGAGGTTGCCTATTTTTAGGAGCTGGTACATCAGACACTAAATCCCAAATTCGCTTTTCTACGAGCTCTATCTTCTCTACCTATTTTAGTTGAAATCACTTTGGACTCACAGTGCGTCTGCCAATTTCCCCCCTGACCTTGTTTTGATCTTAAAGCCTCATAAATCGGAGGCCTCTCTAGGCATGCACCCCCCCCTCCAGCAACTTGGGAGACAGCCTGGCTAGCAGCATCCTTGAACTTTGTATCACATTGTGATGAACGGTCCTGGACAATGAACTGTCCTTCCCTTCCCTCGCCTTGGCTCTTCTGCCATCCCTGGACACAAATTATCTGCTGAGAGAGCATATAAAAGTAGGTGTTTTCAGCTCACACATTGGAGCTGGCTGGGAGGATCCTTGTGTCATGAAACAAGGCATTGGCCTCATAGCCTGGGAGCAAGGAAACAGAAATGTAACTGACCAAGGTCAGAGATGACGGTGAGAGAGAAGAATGATGGCCAGGATGGAATGATGGGCAGGAAGTGAACGTTCTAAACTGGGAGAGATTGGCCTGAATTTGAGTGTTCAAAAGGAGTATTTGTGTAGATCATGAGTATTTGTGTAGATCACGAATGTGAGAATAAGGAAGGAGGGGTGACCGAGGGGGCAGTGCCTAGGGAACCATTTCAGCCTGCGGCCAGGACCTCCACCCAGACAACCAGCCAGGAAGAGCCTTTGGCGGGGTAGGGAGAGAGTGAGGGGAATTCAGGGATCCCACGTGACTAGAAGACAATACAGAGCTGGACTCTGGGCCAGTGGCAGCTGCCTAACCTCTGCCAAGCTATGTCTCCAGCAATATAATCATTTCTCTGGGCAGAGTGTCCGGGGTGGTTTGGGAACACTGGAACACTCAACCCCCGACCTCCTGCCACCCCCAAAGGCCAACACAGAACAGAAGGTCCTCAGCTCCCCAGTGGAGCTGTCAGAAGTGCCTATGGTGGCCTCAGCTCGTCCCCAGCACTGCTCAAAAAGCTCCTGGAATCTGTGCCTCACGCTCTCTGCTGTGGCCTCCATGCCATGCTGTGGTCAGCAGAGGCTGCTGAGATGAACTGACCTTCGTTTGCAGAGAATTTATTTGCATTTGTAGAAGCAGGCATGCTCTTACAGGAAGGATCCTCCCACGGGGAAACAGCAGTTGCTCTTGTAATGTGTAGGATCAGCCGAGACTTAGGGTCCAGTTGTAGAAATGGCGACACCTTGGTGGAATTGTCAGAGTCTGGGGGCTTAGTCCTAGTGGGAGTCTTACGGCACATTTAAGGTAATTTTAAAAGAAACTCTTGTACATATGGTGTGAAACAGCACTTAAGCCGTTTTGATGTGTGTGACTCGGTGGCATTCGGTACATCCACAGTGCTGTGGAGCTACCATCACTGTCAAATCCTAGAATATTTTCATCACCCAGAAGGAAACCACGTGTCCATTAAGCAGTTCTCCCCAATCTCACCTCCCCTGCACCCCTCGCAACCACTGACCTGTTTTCTGTCTCTGTGGATTTGTCTATTCTGGATATTTTATATAAATGAAATTTTACCATATGTGGCCATCTCACTGGATATCTTTCACTTCGTATAATTTTTCAAGGTTCATCCATATTGTAGCTTGTAGCAGGACTTCATTCCTTTTTATGGCCAAATAATATCCACTGTATGCATATATCTTATTTTGCTTATCTGTCTATCCATTGATGTACATTTGAATTCTTTCCACCTTTTGGTTATTGTGAATGATGCTGCTTATGAACATTCACATGCAAGTTTTTATTTGAGCACCTGTTTTTTTTTTTTTTTTTTTTTGGTCTATACCTAAGAATAGGATTGTTAGATTGTATAGTAATTCTATGTTTAACTTACTAAGGAACCGCCAAAATGTTTTATGCAATGGCTACACCATTTTACATTTCCGCCAGCAGTGTACAAGGGCGCCACTTTCTCTGCATCCTCACCAATACTTGTTATTTTCCTTTTGTTTTGTTTATTGCAGTCTTAGTGTGTGTGAGGGGATCTCATTGTGTTTTCATTTCCATCTCCCTATTGACTAAGAAGGTTAAGTATCTTCATGTGCTTATAGGTGATTTGTATATCTTCTTTGGGGAAATGCCTGTTCAAGCCCTTTGCCAATTTATAAATTATTTATTAATTGGGTTGTTTGCCTGTATTATTGAGTTGTATGCATATATCGCATACATTCTTTATATATACATATATGTTTATATATATATGATATGTGTGTGAGAGAGAGAGAGACAAAGACTTGAAGATGCTACCACCTTGAAGATGGAGGAAGAGACCATGAGCCAAAGAATGCAGGAGGCTTCTAGAAACTGGAAGAGGCAATGAAACAGATTCTCCCCTAGAGCCTGTGGAAGGAAGACAGCCCAGAGGACTTCATTATTTTAACCTAAGGAGACCTGTTTTGGACTTATAACCTCTAGAACTGTAAGATAATAAATTTGTGTTAGGATTTAAGCCATGGAATTTGTGGTAATTTATTACAGCATTGTATGTGTGCTGAGCTGCTTCAGTCCTGTCCAACTCTTTTTGACCCCATGGACGGTAGCCCACCAGGCTCCTCTGTCCATGGGATTCTCCAGGAAGAATACTGGAAGGGGTTGCCATTTCCTTCTCCACGGGATCTTTCTGGCCCAGGGATAGAACCCACAGCTCTTATGCCTCCTGCATCAGCAGATGGGTTCTTTACCACTAGCGCCACCCGGGGAAGCCCAATTACAATCCTAACAGGAACCTAGCACAGGAGGAGCCGGTGGAAGATCCCCCCACCTCCCTCTGCATGGGTAAACCCGGGGTTACAGATCTGAGAAGAAGTTTGTGTGACCACATTTGCTCTCTCTAGGAAGATCACCTTTCAGAAATCCCAGGTTTCTCTAGATGGGGAGGTAGCATAAATGACTTGTGATTTACTGTCCAGGATTCACTCAGAGAAGTAGAATCAGGGATTTATTGTAAGAACTGAGTGTTACCCGACACTGAAAACTGGTAGGACATTCTCTGAAAGGCTGTTGCCTCTGGCGTCAAGTCTGAGGTTGATTAGGTTTGCAGAGCAGCAGGTTCGAAAAGAAGGCTGTTGTGAAGCAGAGGAGAGCAAGGGTCAGCTGGGATCTTCCTGGCAACTGGAACCGAAAGCTATCTCCCGTGCAACCTCGATGACGTAGGTGACCTGCTGGAGAAACCGTGTCCCGTGCCATAGAAGTAATAGGCACCTGGCCCAGGACTGGGAGAAGTTGAAGCAGGAGACACAGCAGAGCTGCTGAAGCTACTGGTACACGTGCTGCTGTGAGCGTCAACAAAGTGAATCAGTGAAGCAGTGCCGCAGACATGGGCTGCCACCATTCCCTAGACTGACCTTCAGAGCCTGAGGCAGCTACTACACCACCTGTGCTTTGCAGTGGCTGTTTCATGCTCTGAAGGTCAGTCTAGGGGACGGAGGCAGCTCATCCTTATACTGGTATATCCATACAATGGAAGACTACTCAGGCATAAAAAAGAATAAAGCACTGACATACTACAACATGGATGAACCTTGAAAACACTATTGTAAATGCAAGAACCAGTCTCCTATTGTATGATTCCATTGGTACGAACATTTAAAACAGGCAAATGCATAGAGACAGAAAGCAGATGAGAGATTTCTTAAAGCTGCTGCTGCTGCTCAGACACTTCAGTCGTGTCCAACTCTTGAGAACCCATGGACAGTAACCCACCAGGCTCCTCTGTCCATGGGATTTCCCAGGCAAGAATACTGGAGTGGGTTGCCATGCCCTCCTCCAGGGGATCTTCCAAACTCAGGGATCAAACCCAGGTCTCCTGCTTTGCAGCAGAATTCTTTACCATTGAGCCTCTGGGGAAGCCCTTCTTAGGGCTAAAGGGTTAAGAATAAAGGGAGAGTGACTGCTAATGGACCTAGAGTTTCTCTTTTGGTGTAACAACAATGTTCTACGATTGACCGTAGTAATGACTGCACCACTCTGTGAATGGACCAGCAACCACTGAACTGAACGTACAAAGTATATGATCACATTGCATGATGTGTGCACTACACTTCAATAAAGCTGTTAAAAAATCATGCCACTAGTAAAGAGTAAAGCACATGGTCCTGCTAGGGTTTATTTTTGACTCCAAAGCCATCTCCCTCCTTAGTATTAGCAGATCCCCAACCTCACCGGGTAGAAGAATCACATGATGAGTTTGTGAAACATACAGATTCCCTGGTCCCCTTCCCAGAGTCCAGCTCAGTAAAGGCAGTGAGGTTCAGGGAATCTCTGTGCTCCACAAGATCCACATGAGTTGAGTGCAGGTGGTCTGAGAAACCGATATCCTCTGCTTGATATAGTGAGGGTGTCGGCATCTCAGAGCAAACATGGCTCCCAATAGTCAATAAGATTAGAGAAAGTGGAACTTACAGAGGTCAGGCTTTTTAGTGGTTTTTTGTTGTTTTGTTTTCCAGATGCTGGGTAGACGTAAAGGAGGGAAGGAAAAAGAGAGGGACATGGATGCTCGTAGACCAGGAGATTGTACTGGAAGAAGATACTGAGTCAGAGGGCTTCCCAGGCAGCGCTAGTGGTAAAGAACCTGCCTGCTAATGCAGGAGACGTAAGAGATGCAGGTTCAATCCCTGGGTTGGGAAGATCCCATGGAGGAGGGCATGGCAACCCACTCTAGTATTCTTGCCTGGAGAATCCCATGGACAGAGGAGCCTGGTGGGCTACAACCCCTGGGGTTGCAAAGAGTCAGACACGACTGAAACGATTTAGCACACACGCGTGCACTTAGTCAGAAACCCGTCTGAGGGAAGGCATACCAGAGAAGAAAGGAATGTCAACAGCATGTGGAAATTACTCCAAAGAGGAGAGAGAAAGCAAATACTCACACACTAGCCAAGTTGACCACCTGCCTGAGGCTTTCAGGAGACTGGCTTCAAATTCAAGTATAATCCTTGAGAGAAAGAGAATTTCAGTGAACCTGGGGTAACGTCAGTTCTCTGGGGCTTCTTTTTGAAGAACTAATCTGAACAAGTTTGGAAAGCACCCAGCGGTGGAGGTTAAATTTCAATCTTTTTGTGCGCTTACGTCTCTGTTCTCTTTACCTCTGCCTTGAAGTGGAAATGATTGATGCCTAAGTAACTTCAACTAGTGAGTAATGTTTACTCAGACTGCAGGGGAACAAGATAGGGCTTAAAAATGAGGTGGACATTTTTCCTTTGAATGGCGCAAGTTGAGCCTTTGAAAGTCAAGTGTATTCCCAATTGCTCAGTAGAATAAAGAGCAAGGGGCCAGCGGGCAAAAGGTCCCCTGCAAATGATCAATGTACAGTAGTTAAGTGGAACTCAAATAGTCTCAGAAAGCCACCTGAGTTGAGGCCCCAGATGATAAATATTGACTCATTTGGGGGAATATCTTAGGTCTTGTGGTGAGCCCTTTTGACCCAGGAACTGGAGGGCTTTGTAAATAAGCTTCTAAAGTTCTGAGGAAAGAGACAAGTCATGTTCCCATATTCTAAACTCTCTCTAGATAACGCCTGCGCCCCCTCAGAGGCGGGGGAGCCTGGCAAGGAAAGGGAATCTCCCTCGACACCAGCGATGGGCCGATTGCTGCTCGAGTCCAGTCTCTCCCATGTGTGGGCTGCTTCCTCCCAGTTGGTGCGCGCTGACCTGTTGAAGTCAACAGAACTCAGACCAATCCAAAACACACCAAGTGATTAGTTTGGGTACACTATGATTCAGTCTGAAAATACATAAGCAACAACAGGAGGGACTTCCCTGGTGGCTCAGATGGTAAAGCGTTTGCCTACAATGCGGGAGACCTGGATTCAATCCCTGGGTCAGGAAGATCTCCTGGAGAAGGAAATGGCAACCCACTCCAGTATTCTTGCCTGGAAAATCCCATGGATGGAGGAACCTGGTAGGCTGCAGTCGATGGGGTTGCAAAGAGTCGGACACGACTGAGCGACTTCACTTTCTTTCTTTCATTTGCAAGGATATTCTAACAATTGACTTGGTCGTCTTTGAACCTATGGATTGAAGATTGGGCAAAGGACCTACACTCTCCTGGGATAGGTCCGGCAGGGTGAGGAAACAGTCCTCTCTTCTTCATCTGTGGGGTGAGGTTGGAAGAAGAGCTGGTGGTCTCTATACACACTGTCTCCCACCTACCTTCCAATGGTCTCTGGATTTGGAGGGCAAGAGGGTGGCAAGCTATACTGAGAGGACTAACAAGTTCATTGCCACCATTCCCATCACACCATGACCAGCTGGTGCTCGGTCTTAATGTGAAAGGGAAGGAGGGATGGAGGAGACTCCCAGAGCTTCTAAAGGGGGCTTCGGGGTTGGTTTTCTTAGATGGAGCCGAGTGGATGGGAAGGACTCCAGATCCATGAGTTGGCTTGTACTTCTGGCTGTTATACAGCAAGGAATCTCAACTCCAGAACACTTCCATCTTTAACTCCTTCATATTTTAAGCATTTATATTTTTATTCCCCACTTTATTCCTGTTAAAATTTTTAATAAAGTTATCTTTGAAAAATCTCAATCATTCCCTTCAAGCTAAGCAACAGTAGAATTTTCCCCTTGCTTGAGCATATGATACCAACAGAAAACAAGAGATATATATACCATATCTTTCTCTGGTATCATACTTCCATGTGCAAAGACGATTTATAATGGACAGGGTCAAGTTTCAAATGATGGGCTCATTCTTCATGATCACTGATCATAAAGTTGGGGGAAAAAAGCTTTATATGTTGCTGTAAAAATTTGATGTTGTGTGACTTTCTTAAGATCACACCGCTTGTAGGTGGCAGAACCATGATCTCCATTTGGGAGAAAGGAAAGATGGATGTGTTCTGAGACAGCCAGTAAAGATGTCTATATTTGTCAGAGTTTGTTAAACTCTGCAGTAACAAAGATCCTCAAATCTTATTGGCTTTCAGCAACAAGAGCTTCACTCTCACTCGTGTTGAGAGCTGCAAAGCGGCCACAGGTTCCACTCCATGAGTCTTTTCATTCTGGAACATGTCCTGAGAAGGAACAACCGCACTTGGGATATTGTGTTCTTTTGGCAAAGGGAAAAGAACAAGAGACCAGGTCAAGCCATGTAACTAGCTTTAATGCTGCTTAGATGTGGCTTCTGTCTTACCCATTCACATTCCATCGGCCAAAGCAAGTCACACAGCCAAACCTGGAAGCAGGGCAGGGAAGAATCCCCTGCAGTCGGTCACTCGTCAATGAATTGGGATGTTTGGTTCTCCCAGAGGGAAGGCAGTAGATAGGAACATTAATATCATCAACCATAGCTTCCAGAAGGCAAAGTAGTTACCTACAATCTGTAAGCCTTGGACTACTGGCAACCATTCCTTCATTTAACAGGTTTCTGTTAAACATCCCCTAAATGCCAAGGCACTAGGGAGCAAAAACAAGTATGTTTTCTGTCTTTGTGGAGTTTACAGTTGAGAGAGAAAGACTGAGATTAATTATGCTGCTGCTGCTGCTAAGTCGCTTCAGTTGTATCCGACTCTGTGCAACCCCATAGACGGCAGCCCACCAGGCTCCCCCGCCCCTGGGATTCTCCAGGCAAGAACACTGGAGTGGGTTGCCATTTCCTTTTCCAATGCATGAAAGTGAAAAGTGGAAGTGAAGTTGCTCAGTCGTCTCCGACTCCTAGCGACCCCATGGACTGCAGCCTACCAGGCCCCTCCGTCCATGGGATTTTCCAGGCAAGAGTACTGGAGTGGGTTGCCATTGCCTTCTCCAGAGATTAATTATAGAAGTACATAAATCATGATGGAATTCTAACAAATGTATGTTGTGTGTGTGTATGCAGACCTAGTCAGGGGATCCAAGAACCCAGAACCATGTGTGCCGACCACAGAGAGAACCTGACTTCCTGGGCTCCATCGTGATGTGTGCTGACCTGGTGGTAGCAATGAGCTCCCCTGTGACACTGTTTTCTATCAGTTACAGGGTGCCCACGAAGCTGCTACAAGGATGTGAGAATGACCAACCCCACAGGAGGACAGGAGGACCTTGATCTTTATGGAAAGAAAAAATGAGGCCCATGGCTAGAGGGTCAAGATGGGTGATTATCCCAGGAGGAGGCTGCTAAGATGTAGCAGTGATGAGACAGGGAGTTACAAGAATGCAGGTTCACCTTTGCCATCTAGGAGCCCGTCCCTGGGTGGGCGTCAGTTTTCTCATCTATGGGGGTAATAATGCCCTTCAGATTCACGTGACAGTGATTGGAGATGGAATAAAGGTTCCCCCCAGTTCAGTTCAGTTTAGTTGCTCAGTCGGGTCTGACTCTTCGTGACCCCATGGACTGCAACACGCCAGGCTTCTCTGTCCATTACCAAATCCTGGAGCTTGCTCAAACTCCTGTCTATCATGTCAGTGATGCCATCCAACCATCTCATCCTCTGTCGTCCCCTTCTCCTCCCGCCTCCAATCTTTCCCAGCAGCAGGGTCTTTCAAATGAGTCAGCTCTTCCCATCAGGTGGCCAAAGTATTGGAGTTTCAGCTTCAGCATCAGTCCTTCCAAAAAATATTCAGCACTGATTTCCTTCAGGATTGACTGGTTGGATCTCCTTGCAGTCCAAAGGACTCTCAAGAGTCTTCTCCAACACCACAGTTGAGAAGCATCATTTCTTCAGTGCTCAGCTTTCTTTATAGTCCCCGACCAAAGATTAAGTTAAGGATTTTCAACTGGGAGATTCTCCTGGTGAGTCCAACGTAATCACAGGGTTCTTAGATGAGGGAGAGAGAACAGAAAGTCAGAGGAGGAGACATGAGACAAACAGAGATGAGAGGATTCAAGGAAGGGACCACAAGCCAAGAAATGTGGGCGCCTCAAGAATTCAAAAAAGGGAAGAATGGATTCCCAGCAAAGCCTGAGGAAGGAGCACAGCCCCGGGACCCCTTGGTTTTAGCCCCACAAGCTGGTGTTGGAAGACTGACCTCCAGGATGGTAAGATAAGAGGTTTGTGTTGTTTCAGGCACATTCATTACATTTGTGTTGATTGGTTACATCATCAGTAGAAAACTAGTACACGCGTTATAATAAAATCATGGATGTTCCAGTTCTTTGAAAAGGGCTTCCTACATGAAAATCGGAAATGTTTGGGCAGCCGGGAGACATGGAGGGGTGGAGCTGGCCTCTGGATTGGTCAGACTCACCCTCCTTATTGATTCTGGCCCTCTCTAGGTGGATAAAACTCCCAAACAGCTGGATGCTATCATCATCCTTCCTGCACCCACAGAGGCATGTACTACTGAAGCCACCCCACTGCCAGCAGAAATTAGCAGCACCCCTCCATTCCCTTTTCACCAGCTCTGGAATCTTTGGTGGTTCTCAACCCTGGTGTCACACCAAAATCTCCTGGAGAGCTTTGAAAATATTCTTGAGAATGGTGTCCACCTTCAGAGGATCAGATGGACTTGGTCTACAGTGTGGCTCAGGCCTCAGCATTTTTGAAACACTCCCATAGAAGCATCCAGTGTGCAGCCGGAGCTGGGAGCGGCTAGCCAAGAGGGGCCACCGCTCGGGTCCGCGGGAGAGTGCCCCCCCACCCCCCACTCACAGGGACGCTGGTGTCTAATTTCTCCCAGCCCCTGCAGCCTGCCTGGCGTCAGCTTTGCCCACTAAGCCAGCTCCTCCCAGACAGGCAGGCTCAACCATAAATTTTAATTCAAAACTTTTCCTTTTTATTATTTTCAAAGTCTCAAGGCCCTACATGAGATGAAAAACTTTTCTCACGCTGAAACCTGCAGAAAAGAAGAGAACTTCTCTGCAAGTTCCCCATTGACAAGATGCGTCGTATTTCAGCAGCCCCACCCCCTGTACATACACACACACACACACACACGCACGCACACTCACATGTTAAACTAGTTATTCTTTGCATCTGTGGATACTGTTCTATCCAAGTGCGAGGCCACTGACTTTGCTCTGCTAAACTCTTTGTGTGGCGGCTCCTTCTCTGGGGCCAAATGGAAAAAAAATCCAGATAATCGTGGATAATGTAAGTGCTGACAGGTCCGGGCGCACGGCTCCACCTGTACGGGCTGCCTCCTCACTGAGACCCACAAACGTGCCCCAGCACGACTTGCCGCGGCTCCTCGCTGGCGTGAGCTCACCTGCATTCCCGGGTTGTTTTGTTTCTTGACTCTGCACCCGCCCGACGCCCTGTGCCTGAGACTGACTGAGCCCCTTCTGGCTGGCCTTCAGCCTGGAGCCTTGAAAACCCGAAAACCTGAGGCTGAAGCCTTGCTTAACACCTGGAGGGCAGTCCTGGTCCTGCTCAGCCTCCCTGGCCTGAGTCTGGGAGTGGAGGGACCATCCTTGAGGTCACACAGCCACAGGCAGTGAGCACTTGGTCTGGGAGCCCTCAGAAAGACACAGGGCCCTGGTGAACTGGAGAAGCCGGGGCCAGTGGGTCTGATGTGGGCCCAAGGTGCTGTATTTCTCACAAGCTCGCAGAGGAGGCCGATGGGCCTAGTACCTGGACCACACCTCGAGTAGAAATGCCTGGGGGTTTCCAATGGGCTTTGCATCTAGGACCAAACTCAGTTGGAGCTTTAACAGAAGCATCACTTGCTTATAGGCAGACAAGCTCCAAAGGGAGCTATGGGGGACGCTTGAAGGTCAGCACAGCAGGGTGACCCATTTATGGTCCCAGCTGATGTATGGATGTAGCCTGATGATGCTGCCCCCAGGCAACCGGTGGAAGAGGCCTCCCGTCTCTCTCCCTTCCAGCCTGTACCCCACAGCCCAGAAGCTGAGACAGTATCCCCTTGTTAGATTGCTTCTGTAGCTCCCTTAAACTAGGCGAGACCTTCCCAAAGTCTGGGGCAGCATGTTGGGTCTCTCCCTCGGGTCTCAACCCACCTCTCCAGCCTGAGCCTGCTGCCCCACATCCCTGACCCTGACCCCTGACCCCGTCCTCTCTCAGGCCGGGACCCCGGACACCCCATCCTGGTCGGAGGCTGAGCTCGGAGCCACCTCCGCTGTGTGGTCTCCCCACCTTCTGCTAGAATGATCCCTGTGTCCCCAGGGCTTGAAACACCTTGTTCAGACCCCTCCTCTGCAGCTTTTCTTGTTGTGCTTTAATTGTCTCCCCTGCCCGCCTCTGAGTACCTTAAAAATAGCACCTGCCAGGCATGCGGGTCACTCGCAGGCAGTCAATGCCTGTTTAAAATATAAATAGGGTGAGCTGCCTCCCCGCTGTGCACAGACGAAGTCCTTCCCTAACAATATAACAAAAATCAGCCCAGTTCAGAGCCCAGGAAGCAGAAAGGGCATTCTCTGTACAGGAGCACAAGCTGGGCAGAGAAGGACTGTGCTGAGATAAGAGGAGATAGATGAAAAGTCATGTCTCGCTCTGACACTCCCCCTTAATATTCTTTCCTAAAGAAAAAGCCCCAGGTCTGCAACACAAGCCTCCTTGGAACCAGCAGGTGTATGGAGACCTCGTGGTGTGAGCACTGAGGATCCCTTTGACAAAGAAGTTCATCCCCTACGAGGGGAGGGTTGGTTTCTGGTCCAAGGCACCCGCCAAGGCCAAGGGGCCGTTGTCTCTGAGGCCTCAGCCTTCCAGTGATGAGATAGCCTCAAATGGCAAACCAGTCCAGTATTCGTGCTTGGAGAATCCCAAAGACAAGAGGAGCCTGGCAGGCTGCAGTCCACGGGGTCGCAAAGAGTCGGACATGACTGAGCACACAGGCAGGCTCACAGCTTTTCCCTCTTCTTTCTTTCCAGGGAGGAGTAGGTCTTTGTTAAGAGCTTTGTAGAGCTCCCAGGGAACTTGTTTTGGGCGAAGCTATTCCAGGAAAATACAGGAGATGAAAGAGACATGGGTTCGATCTCTGGACCGGGAAGATCCCCTGGAGTAGGAAATAATGGCAACCCACACCAGTATTCTCGCCTGGAAAATTCCGTGCGGTTGCAAAGAGTCAGACATGAACGCGCGCAGGCACACACACACACTTCTTATTATATCAAACACATTAAAATACATGCCTGGCTAATATTCGAACACGTTTTCACATAACAATTAGAGTGGCAGTTGACTTAGATGCAGCGTTATGCTTTGTAGACATTAAATTTTAGTTTTGTTTTTTCACTCCCTCTCTTTGAGGGAGGGGATGTGGCTTAAACCCTTCTGTACAGTCTGGGTCCTAAGCAAGCCCCATGCCTCTGGGGCCCTGGCAGACCGGCCTGGCTGGGCCATGGGCCTTGGGAGAGGGGAGTAGGAGGCAGGGAGGCATCACTTTTCTCTTCTCCATTATCTTCTTGGACAAGCATCAGTGTCCAGCTCACGGAGTCTCTTTTCCGCCTTCAAGCGGGATTCTTCCTCCAAGTTCTCTCCTTTGCGGAAGCAAGGAGAGTGAGTGCCCTGTTGAATAGAGTAATTTACCTTGAGCCAGGAACTCAGTGACAGCCCACTCCTTAAGCCACCATAGTCATGAGGACCCAAAAGTCAACCTGTGGGTTTCTATTTTTCTTTGAGAGGTACCGTCTCCAGGTATGATTGTACAGTTACTTTTCTTTGATGTTGCCCAGCCCAGGGCCCTTTCTAGGGGCCTGACTCCTGCTGAAAAAGCACTTCTGCGGCCCAAGGGCCATGGCGGTGCTCAACTCTGGCCCTCCCTCCCTACTCTACATTTTTTCTGAGTCCCTTTAACCCCAGGTGTCTTCACTACCCTCCCTGCCAGACGCTCCCCCCGCCCCGGAAACACAGCTGCAGCGCGAAGCCTCCTGACCTGGGCTGGGCCAGGCAGGTGTGCTCTCCACATTCCACTCCACGCTGCGCCTCGCCTCCGGGCTGGCTCAGACAAGCACCCCTCCCCAGCTCCGGATGCACCCCCAGAGGCCTTTCCCGCTCTGCGGCTGGGCCTAATTGCAGCGAAGCCTGGATGCAAGCGTCAGGAGGGACCAACCAGAACAGGTGAATGAACAAGCCGGATGCTCCCGCTCTGAATTCTTCACCAGTAAGGATGCCCCAAGCGTGAGGCCCAGAAGCAGAGACAGTGCAGGGGACAGGAGCTAATTAAGCTGTAAGCCAGCCCCCAGAGTCCCCACTCATTTGTAATTATGCTCTCTGATCTCAGAAGCAGCCTGGGGCGCTCTGGGAGGGCGAGGTGGAGAAGGGGAAGCGGATGATTGAGAAGTTGATCGGGCCTTTTAGAATGGATTTTCATGAAACTGACATGTACACCCTTCTCAGAGACTCCAGCCCCCTGAAAAGAACCAAAAACCGTGCCTAATTCTGCCACGTGATCTGAGGAGCTCCAATCGGCCGGCCCCAGGGGGGTGCTGACTTGTTTTATGTAGGTCAGGGGACCCCTGTGTGGTGTAATTTTGGAAGCCCCCCGCCTTGCTCCTGCCCACAGAAATACCCTGGTTCAGCTCACCGAGGCTGGCAGTCGAGTCGTGCAAGCATTCTAGTGCTTTGGCATCGCAAAAACCCAGACGCTGACTTCAGTGGGCAGGAGGCACACGCAGTCTCTATGACAGGACCTGACTGCTGTGTACCCCACCCCGTATTTTTTGTAAACTGTCAGCAAATCAAAACATGATCTAATTTTTAGACCCAATTTTTCGAATGCGTAAACTGAGGACCAGAAAGAGCTAACGACTTAATTAAAGACCAAGGAGGCAGGATGTAGCAGAGTGGGACCTGTACCCAAGTCCTCTGGCCTCCAGTCAAGTGGACTCTGCAGTTCATAAGACGTGGAGTATAAAGAACAACTAGAGAGCTAACGATTGACCGAGCATCATTGTGGAGGCTGGTATTGGGTGGGGAAAGGAGCCTGCAGAAAGGGTTGGAGTCCGAACTTGGTCCCCGTTATCACCTTTGGTTACTTTTTGATTTGTTGACTGTTAGCAAAATCCAGGTTGAGAACACAGCCATGCTCCAAAGGATAAATTGCAAGCAGAAGCTCTCGAGCCGATGCGCCTCCATCTGTTAAGCTCATCCGTGTACTAACGGGTCCTGCTGACAGCTGACTCGGATCTGGGCCCCTGAGCACAGGCTCCCCCAGACCCTGCTGCTCCCCAGACAGCTCCACAGAACCAAATAGCAGCCGCTCGTCTTCGTGTGCCTTTGAAGAAAGCCAGATAATACTGGGCTCAGCCTAGTTTAGGCAGTGGCTATTTCTTTTAAAAACAAAGAAGGAGACAGACAAAATTCCTGCCTGAATCCGTTTGCCCTGGCCCTGTGGCCAAGCCCCAGGAATTCTGCCCTGGCGGGGAAGACTCCAGCCTCAGCACTTTTCTGAGCAGACTTGGGGACTTGGGCCAGAGTCTCCGCCCCTGACTCTGGTTCCCAGAGTGGCAGCAAGGCATGTCAGAGGGAGCTGGCCTTCCAGAGCCTTCCAGATCTATGGCATGAAGCTAGGGGATCTTGAGACTTTTTCTATTTTTGTTACAAATTGTAAACAAAACTTGTTTCATGGAGTTTTAATAAAGACTCCAGAGTTAAGGAACTTAGCCCAGTACCAGACAGAGAGTAAGCACCCCCAAAACGGTCATTATGAAAATAATACATTTCTAGTGATAAAGGTAGCTGTCTCATTATAAACTAATTTAGAAAATACTGAGATGCACGAGGAACAAAATGAAATTTATTTACAATCCAAACTCACATACATGGGACCTTACGGATATATATCTTTCCAGAGTTTTTTCATAAACTCAATATATCTGTATTATAAACTGGATTACAATATAATAAACTATATTATAAAGCTGGGTTTAGAAAAGGCAGAGGAACCAGAGGTCAAATTGCCAACATTCACTGGATCTTAGAGAAAGCAAGGGAATTCCAGAAAAACATCGACTTCTGCTTCATTGACTACAAGAAAGCCTCTAACTGTGTGGATCATAATAAACTGTGGAAAATTCTTAAAGAGATGGAAATAACAGACCACCTTACCTGTCTCCTGAGAAACCTGTATGCAGGTCAAGAAGCAACAGTTAGGACCTTACATGGAAAAACTGACTTGTTCAAAACTGGGAAAGGAGTGTGACAGAGTTGTATAACTCTGGTGCTGGAGAAGACTCTTGAGAGTCCCTTGGACTGCAAGGAAATCAAACCAGTCAATCCTAGAGGAAGTTGACCCTGAATATTTATTGGAAAGACTGATGCTGAAGCTGAAACTCCAGTACTTTGGCCACCTGATGCAAAGGGCCAACTCATTGGAAAAGACCCTGATGCTGGGAAAGATTGAGGGCAGGAGGAGAAGGGAGTGACAGGGGATGAGATGGTTGGATGGCATCACGGACACAATGGACATGACTTTGAGCAAACTCCAGGAGATAGTGAAGAACAGGGAAGCCTGGTGGGCTACAGTCCATGGGGTGGCAAAGAGTTGGACAAAACTCAGTGACTGACCAACAGCAACAAATAAACTGGATATGTCTGTCTCACACAGCATAAATGGAATGTATTTATTCACACAAAAATTTTATTCATAAACATGGTTATATGTATTATTTGACTATATTTTCACTTTATAGCATTTAATGAGCTTCTTTTCATATTAATATTAACAAATATTCATTTAGTTATTATTCAGAACCACACAGTATTCCATTATATCACAAACAACTCTTCAATGAGCATCTTTGCACATAGAGATTCACTCACTTCTGGATAATTTTGTGTAGTTAAAGAGCTTAGGGCCACATGACCCAGCTCCTCTCTAGAATGAGTGGACCAGTCTTTATCCTGAGATCCTTTCAGGTACTAACAATACATTGACACGAGTCTCTCATCATTATTCATGGATTCCGTGTTTGCAAATTCTCAACAAACATTCCCCAAAGTGTTCCAGAAGTTTCTATGGAAAATAGGATTCAAATGTTGGATATTAAACTTTTCATGCCCCTGGTATACATAATAAGCATTCATTAAATACGGCGTGTGTTGAATGAGTGGGGGGAATAGCCAGAGGTGGTTATACAATTTGGACCGCAATGCAGCATAATGAACTCTTCTGCTTCCTCCTTTGGAACCGGGGTGCTCCTCACCGCGTTTGGGTGGCTCTCTACGGGCATTTCTCTGAGGTGCGTGCACCCACCTTACACGCCCCCTTGAGAAGCAAGGTCCAGATCACACCTTTGATCCTTTGTTACCCCCTGAATTACCAAGCACAGTGGGAATGCAGCATGGATGATCCTATGTCCCAAACGAAAAGTCAGAAACAAGGATGTTATCTGATTTATAAATCTACTTATGGGGAAGAAGAAAAACACTTGCAGAAAAATAATATTTTGTGACATGTGAAGATTATACAGCACTCAAATTTCAGTGTCCGTAAATAATATCGTTGGAACCTAGCCACACCCATTTGTTCCTGACCGTTGCTGGCTGATTTTGTGACCCTGCGGTCGCGTGGAGTAGTTACAACAGAGACTGTACAGCCCACAAAGCCTAAAATATTTACTCTCTGGTACTTTACAGAAAAGTTTGCCAACCGCCGGCCTGGAGGTAGGAAAGGATATTCAGTCACAATGGACTAAGTATCACAGACACACTCAGAGGGCAAACGTCCTACTGTTGAAAACCACGACTCTCAAACTCCTTGGCCTCGGAACCCTCTTTAACACTGGAAATCACTGAAGGGCTTCCCTGGGGGCTCAGTGGTAAAGAATCTGCCTGCAAGGGCAAGAGACACGGGTTCAATCCCTGGTCCAGGAAGATTCCATATGCTGCAGAGCAACTAAGCCCATGCGCCACAACTACTGAGCCCGAGCTCTAGAGCCTGGGAGATGCAAGCACTGAGCCCTCGGGCTGCAGCTATTGAAGCCCATGAGCCTAGAGCCTGTGCTCCTCAAAAAGAAAGCCACTGTAATGAGAAGAACGGGCACCGAAACTAGAGAGTAGCCCCTGCTCACCACAGCCACAGAAGAGCCAGCGCCACAGTGAAGACCCAGCACAGCCAAAATAAATAAATAAAATTATAAAGAAACAAAAAAGAAAATCACTGAAGACCCCAGAGAGCTTTTGTTGGCTGTGAGTTGCATCTATTGATATTTGCCATGCTTGAAATGGAAGCTGTGAGACATTTCAAGCATTTATGTATTAGTTTGTTTAAATTAACTCCACTCATCTTCCCACCAGCAGCCTAGCTTTTCCTGCCTGGGGCCCCATGAGGATTCCTGCTTAAATAAAACCACTAGGCCAGCCTTTTGTGAGCCAGCTCATGAGCTGGTTCTTTTGTTGTAGATCATTGCATTAGTCAGGTTAGGCTCACTACACTACAATAACTAATTAGCTCCCAGACTTTAGTGCTTAACATAACAAAGGCTTATTCCTCACCCAATGTGGCTTGGGGAGAGGCTGAAAGGGAGCCAATGAACTTGTTCTCCACGTAGTCCCTTAAAGACCCAGGCTAACGACAGCTCCTGCATCTTAGAGTTACACTCCCAAGAACAGGTGTCCTCCATGATTACCATGGAAGGGGAAGAGAGTGTCCCCTGGGATAGCCCACTCCTTCTGTCTTATATTTTAACCCAGAAGTAACAGCTCACTTCCTCTCACAGCCCATTGGCCAGAACTAGTCACACGAGCCCACCTATCTGCAAGGGGACTGGGAAACATGGGAAATGAACACCATATATGGTCGGCAGGAAATGTCTCTGCCCTCCCATGTAAGCACCCACATGTTTACAATCAGGTCCTACTGAAAAACATTCTCGAGCATGCATGCTTAATCCGAGCAACCCCATGGGCTGTCCATGGCTCCTCTGTCCATGGAATTTTCTAAGCAAGAATTTGGGAGTGGGTTACCATTTCCTACTCCAGGGGATCATCCCGATCCAGAGATCAAACCCACATCTCCTATGTCTCCTGCATTGGCAGGCAGATTCTTTTTACCACTGAGCCACCTGGGAAGCCAGTCCTTTCCTTAGTCTTTAGTGGGGACAGGTGAGATAGTCTAGGCTTCAACTGGGGGAAAGCATGGATGCATAAGAACTTTCCTGGTATCTCTGTCCTAGTGACAGAGGAGGTGAGAATCTGAAGAAATATTTGATGGCCAAGGAGTGATTGATGGCTAAAGAGGACTTCCCTGGTGGTTCAGATGGTAAAGAAACTGCCTGCAATGCAGGAGACCCAGGTTCAGACCCTGGGTTGGGAAGATCCCCTGGAGAAGGGAATGGCTACCCACTTCAGTATTCTTGCCTGAAGACTTCCATGGACCATGGAGCCTGGCGGGGTTACAGTCCATGGGGTCGGAGTCAGACATGATTGAGAGACATTTTCACTTTCAAGAGGGATTACTCAAGCAGAGCCTGGGAACTAAAAGAGGACACTTGGTGGTCTGAGGAGAAATAAGCCAATTTTTTCATTGGTGTCTGCCTTACAGACCATGAAGACATCTGGGCCAGTACCTGGAGTACCATCTATTCCTCCACCTTCTCTGATCCCCACCAAAAAGGATGAGAGGAAATAGATACACAGATTTGTGGGCTTTGAAAAGTGATAAACTTAGGAGTATATATCTAGAGAAATATACATTTTTATTTATACCCTAAGTCCTCCAGTCTAAACACATTAGCTTTTATTTCAGTTCAGTTCAGTCACTCAGCCATATCCAACTCTTTGCAACCACATGGACTGCAGCACGCCAGGCTTCCCTGTCCATCACCAGCTCCCAGAGTTTACTCAAACTCATGTCCATTGAGTCAGTGATGGCATCAAACCATCTAATCTCTGTTGTCCCCTTCTCCTCTCGCCTTCAATCTTTCCCAGCATCAGGGTCTTTTCAAATGAGTCACTTCTTTGCCATGAACAGTATAAAAAGATTTTATTTAAGAGGTTTCAAAAAGAAAGAGTTAGCTTCTGTTTTTTTACAGTTAGCCAATTCCAAGGAGCGCTTAAGGACCTTGTGGAACCAGAGGCTGTCTCAGTTTTGCTCTGAAATGTAAATCAATCACTCAGGCATTTACTTTGTCCCTCTCATGTGCCTGGTGCAATGCTAAATACTTTGATGAAAAGTGCAGTGTGCTATATGGCAATGAGACTGGTTTTGTAGTAAAACATGCCATTTTTTTAAATATTTAACCCTAAAGAATTTGTCCTTTGAAGTAGTCCCTTTAAAAGACTACTTAGCAATAGAAAAGAAGCAACGCCCAGTAAATCTGTATCTAGAAAAATGTGCTGTAGCCGCTGAAGGCAAACTCCAAAGTGCATTTTAAAACTTGGTGGCAGATTATATTTTCCCAAACCATTATATCTAATGATATTTCTCATTCTATATGCTTTTTGAGAAACCTGACACCCACTCATTAAGACGTGGGCTCTAATTCCCCTCCCCTTGAAGCCAGGTGAGCTTCTGACTCACTTGTAACCAACAGAATGGGCGGAAGTGATGCTGTCTGACTTCAGGGTGAAGTCATAAAAAGCAGTCGAGTTCTGCCTTGTGAGCCAAACACTCTCCCCGGAGCCATGACCCACCCTGTAAGCACTCTGATGGCTCCGAAGTCGCGATGCTCTGAAGAAGCGCGAACTCCCCAACATGAAGGAACCGCATGACTGTGAGAAGCGGGAGACTTCCAGGCAGCCACCAGCTGCTCTCTCCTCGCCCAGCTCCAGCCATCATCCGACTGCAAAATGCACAAGAGATCCCAAACCATCCAAATAAGTCCTTCGTTTCCTGTCCCACAGAAGCTGTGAGATAATAAAATCCTTGCTGTATTAAGCACAGCCAGTGATGTGTTGGTAGATTTTTTTAAAGATAATTCTAGGCTCTCCAGGAAAAAAAAAAATCCAGATTTGTACTTACTATCTCCAAGGTATAGATACTCCCACAATGGCCAACCTTCAGCTACCACTGTGGTGACTGCCGAGCTGGGAGGAGATGCGCACAGCCGGCTCAGCCAAATGCATGAGCTGGCTCCCGTGTGTCAAGCTGTACCCAGCGCCACAGACAGACCCTCTGCAGTCCCAAATGGAGCCCCTGGATGTGCTTTAAAGTTCCTTCCCCAGTTTATGTGATCGAGCCCAGAGCCATGTGGCACTCGAATTTGTGAAGCTTAACTGTGTTAAGGGGTTAAGGGGTCACATAAGGACCCCTCATTTGACAGCATCTTCTCCTGACACTTGAAAAATGTAGTGGAGGAAGCCCTTCACCTTCTAAGGGATAGATATTTTAAGGGGTGGGCAAGTGAAGCCATAGCTCTTTGGGGTTCTGAAGACTCTGCTTCCACAACTAGGCTGGGAAAACCTGTCCCAAGGGACTTGACAAGTGCAGAACAAACTTGTACACAAGAAGCTTTGGGAGTGTGGGGCCTGCTTCCTGAAACGTGGCCACATTTCTAGGGAGACAATATGTCTATACACACCACTCCCACCAGCACCTAGGAAAAAAAATCTATCCCCACTCATCACCATCCAAGTCTACTCGAGGGAGTCAGAACTAGAAAGTCATGCCATTTCAAGAACTTTTTTTAAATCATAAATTAATATATTCTACTCTGGGAAACACACACGAAAGGAGAAAATAAGTCACACCCAAACCCACTATCCCAACAGAAAACTTTGGGGTTTTGTCTTTAGTCTTTTATATAAATAGTATACACAGGTTTTATCTGAAGTTGTTCTCTTAGAGTTACATCATGGTCACGTCCTTAAAAAATAATGATTATAGGGACTTCCCTGGCAGTCCAGTAGCTAAGACTCCAGGCTTCCACCGTAAGGAGTGCAGGTTTGTTCCCTCATCAAGGAAGGAACATCCCACTTGTGGTGTGGTGTGGCCAAAATGTAATAAAAATTATTTTTTTAATGTACCAACAGATCTTATGCCTGGTGAGATGCTTTAAAAAAAGATTCACTTTGAAAAAAATGATGGTAATGGCTATATAATATTCCATCATTTGGACGCTAATAATTCTAATTAACAGTAGAAGCCACCTCCCAAAACTTTTAAGCCTCTCCAAAAATGGAAAACCTTGTGATTAAGTCTTTGTGTTTTTATCTGACTGTAGAGTATTTGTAGCAACAGGAAAATATAATGAAAGAATATGACCACTTTTAAGACTCTTGATTAATGTTATTGTTTTAAGAAAGTTTCCATCAGTGTGAACACCCATGAGGAATGTGAAAGAGAGTCTGTCCTACAGTAAATTAATGCACAAGATGAATTTTCATTATTGGTTTGATTTAAATTTTTGATGAACGTATTTGAGTATTTTACACGTTTGTTAAACATTTATATTTCTGTACTTTACTTGTGCTCTTGGTCCATTTTAATATAGTCACCTTAGCACTTTTCTCATTTTTTGCAATAGCTTTTCACATAAAAATAAGATTCTTTGCAATACTCATCACAAACACCTTTCCAGGATGTCTAGAAGTTTTCAGGTTTCTGTGGTCAAACACAATAATCTTTTCCTTTTTAACCTATGTCTTAAGCTTTTATATCTATAAAATTCTCCTCTCAAGATCTGAAATTTCCCCATGTCTTCTATTTTTATGTTATTTTTGCATATAACTGCTAAGTGCATGTGGAATTTATTTTGCTATATGGGGAGAGCTAGGGATTATGTCTAATATTTTCCACATGGTTGGTCCTAGCATCATTTATTGACTAATCTCCCTTTCCTCACGGATCTTTACCACGTACTAATTTTTTATCTCTACTAGGGTCTGTGCTTGAGACCTTCTGTTATACCCATCCATCTGTGGATGGTTTGATTTGACTATTGAAGTTTTACAATACCTTTGTGTTTCTTCTTTTCCCTCAATGGTATAATATTTTTAATAGACTTCGTTCTCAAAATAATCTGGGCTGGATCAAGCTACCAAAATTTCTTGAGAAGGAGCCATCCAGGCTACTGCAGGTCTTGTCTGAATATAAGAGTAGCCATTGTCTTCTTGTGATAATAATCAGCTTTACAACTTTCACCCAGGAACCTACTCTTTTGAATTTTTTTCCCCCTGCTCATCCCAGTTCTGTTCTGGAATGGAAAAGCAAACAAGGGCAGAAGGAAGACAGAGCTTGGGCCTTGCTGGGCCACCGTGATAGAAAACTACTATATGTGGTCACTTTTTTTTTTTTTTTTGAGTGTCATGTGCCTATTGTTGCTAGAAAGCAACAGCTTCCATTTAGCTATGTTTTCATTGAGACTTAGCAGAGAGACACCCACAAAGGAAACTAGTAGCTGCTCATTAAAGGACACTCAGCAAGAGGGAGGGGCTCTATTCGTAATGCATGCGTGCTAAGCCATTTCAGTCATTCCCGACTCTTTGTGACCCCATGAAACTGTAGCCTGCTAGGCTCCTCTGTCCATGGGCTTCTCCATGGACATAAGACTATTGGAGTGGGTTGCCATTTCCTTCTCCAGGGGATCTTTCCTCCCCAGGGACTGCACCCATGTCTCATGTCTCCTGCATTAGCAGGTGGGTTCTTTTCCACTAGCGCCGCCTGGGAAGCCCCTTACTTGTAACTCCACTAAATTATCTTGAGCGCGCTGCTGCTCCTCCCTGGTATTCCGCCACACCATCTATAAAATGAGTCTTCCAGACTGGACAGCCTCCAGCTCTAACACAGCGCCACTGGTTCTAAACAGCAGTGCCCAAATCTTACAATGAAATCCTCCAACTGCCTTTATTTTCTGGAAACCAGCATCTGTCTGAACTTATCAATAGCTCAAAGTGTAACCATCTTCCTGTTTTTCCTGAGCCTTCTTGCTTTGTGAATGATCCTTTCAAGATCCCAGGAATAAAGCTGTCCCCAAAGCGTGAAGCAGATAAAAAGCAACAGCCATACAAGAGAAGAATAAATTTGTGGGCTCTTTTCCCTGCCTCTCATTAGTTTAACTTCTGACCGATTTAAACATTTGTTACACTTTTCCTGGAAACTTCAAAGTTGAATTTGGAATCCAGTCATGGAGAGAAAATTCTGCTGAGTATATAATGCAAAAATATGGTTGCTAATGAGTGGCACTGATTTAACAGGAAATAAGGGAGAAAAATACAAATTTTGGAAGAAAATAAGCAATTTCACAATGTTTCCATTTGCTCCATATCCAGCTTCATTGCTTCAGGGGGTAGCTTGGAAATTTTTCTCCTGAAAGCACAGTAAATATTCCTGTAGACTGTCTATTTTCTGACCTGGAAGAAATGGCTAGAGATGACAAATTTCCTAGAACAACTCTGGGAAATTTGTGTTGATGGTACCTCTGATTTTAAAATCTTCATTCTTTCTTTCAGTAAAAACACATCAAATCTTGCAACAAGGCAGAACAGAGCAAATTCCTGGTTCTTTAATTAAAAAAAAAAAAATATTTTAAGCCTTGGTGGTTGCTTTGTTTGCATGTAAATCCGGGGGGGTGGGGGCAGGGGGCAATGTTTTAGATGCCTTTTGAGATAGTTTAGGGAGACAGCACAAAGCAGCCACCTTCCTCTCCATTAGAAATTCTGATTTTACACCATTAATTGGCATTTTCAAAACAACCCGCACCCAATTTGAAGTCTACAAATAAAATCCAAGCCCAGATGCTGTGTTCACACTTGCATGCATTTAACACTTCATAAGCAGTTCATTAAACTGATAACACTTTAAACGGTAACACTGCCTCTTTCAGACTCCCTCAGCCTGTAATTGTCCTGAGGCTCCGAATGAACCCTTCTCAGGCTGGAAACCGCAGGAATTTACATTCTTGACGTGTGTCTCTTAATTATGGACACCAGCGTCCCTGAGTCACAGAAGGCCAGGCTCGGGCCTGCACGCCCCAGTGACCACGCACATAGGGACAGGCCCCAGGGGCTGTCGCCAGGGCGGCACAGGGACCTATCCCAACAGAGGAAAAACCAAGTCTCATAACTTTTCTGAAACTCCTCGGCTGGGTTTCAGCCAAGCCCCTTGCTTCTCCTAAACACCTTCCTTCTGATCTAAAACCTGTTTCCCAGGAGTCAATCTTACTGATCCAAAAGGATATGGGATGCACCTTCACCACCTTCCTTTTAAGAGTCCTAACCCCACCACTCAAGTTTTCTCCAGAACACGGGAGACCCTAGCGCAGGGAGGCCTCCCACACTCCCTGCAAACACCCCCAGGATGCGGGGTGACTGTGGCTAGAGAGGTGAAAGAATGTCTTGGTCCACAGTACACCTAGAACAGTGGAAAGGTTAATGGTCTTTGGCTATTCGGACTGTGCCCCGTGAATGTGAGCTCCGTATGCCTCTCATTCAAACTCGCAACAAGCCAGAGTGGACACTGGACCTCTTCTGTGGACGGTGACCTGAGACCAGCCTGGCCCGAGTCAAGGGATGACCATGGTCAGTGACTCTTCAGTGCGCTTGAGCACAGGGCGCTGTACCAAGTCTTTTCCTGCATCATCTCCTTCAATCCTACCAACCTGTCGGGACTAGTATTATCCCCACTTTGCAAAACAGAAAAGGGAGGTGAAAAGTCTGGGACAGTATTTGGAACTCAAGTCCTTTGGGCACTCCTAACAAGGCAATTGTGGAGAAGGAAATGGCAATCCACTGCAGTATTCTTGCCTAGAGAATTCCATGGACAGAGGAGCCTGACAGGCTACAGTCCATAGGGTCGCAAGAGTTGGACACGACTTAGCGACTAAACCACCACCACCACCACCACCAATAAGGCAATTGACTTCCAGGCCATGGCCCCTCGGTGGACATCGGGTGTGTACAGTGAATTAGAGGTTCTTAATGTCTGGCACCGGGGGTTTCACAGGAGAGAATCCTGTCCCTCTTGCCTCTCCCCCACCCCGGCCCCTCTGCCCAGCTCGAGGCCGGGACCCCGGGGTTCCCACGCCTACCACCTGCCCTGGAGATGATTTCCAGTCCCCTGGAAATGATCGGTAACTGATGGGCAACTGATGGGCAACTGATGGGTAACTGATGAGTAACTGATTAACCTGAGTGGGGCTTCTAAGACGCTGGAAGCGACATGCGAGCCCCCTTCCCAAGCCCGGAGCCCCGCGGTCTGTGGGAACCAGGAGAGGAACCCCGATTTCCCTGCGCGGAGCCTGCCGTGAGCGCGCGCGCGTGGTTGGAGGAGCGGCGGCTCCGAGGCTGGGCCCACATCGCCATCGTGTGGTCTGAGACGGCAGCACGGCTGGGGCCGTCCGCTCCCACCTTCTCCAGGACCGCAGTGGGTTAGGTGATCCCTGCTGACGAGGAAAGACCTCCGCGTCCTAGAGGAACATCACCTGGGCTCCAGCTCTGGGCGTGGGCGGACTGTGTGGCAGCAGCAGCAAAGGGAATGGCCCGGTGGAGTCCTGCTGGGTGAGGACTCTTTGGTCAGACCTGGACTTTCCGTGTGGGGAGCAGGCAAGCCACCCAGCCTCTCCCCATGGGGGATCAGGTTTGTCACAGAGAAAGGTGCACTGGTGACAAAGGCTGCTGGGAGCCTTCTGCCCCTTCGAGGATGCACCAAACTTGGGCAGGAAGCCAGGCCAGGTTACATTAAGGCTCCTGCTAACATTCATTCTTTTGTTGTATGGTTCATCCAATAAATCGGTTCACAAAAATGTCATGAATTCCTACTATTGCCACCGGGACTCTAGGTGGCTCTTGATACAGAAAAGACTAAAAGTGATAGCTTAGAGCGGAGTGGGCGCCTTCGCTGGTCACATGAAGCCCCTGGGATCCTTTTAATTGTGGAATGGTCGTGTTCTGTGTTAATATATGATGTCACAAGAACTACAAACCTTTATGTTAACTACCAGTTTTTCAAAATAGCGATGAGCACAAATGGTATTTCAAGATAACTACCAGTTGCAAGGTGATATGAAAACAGCTGAGATTTCTTGGTTAGGAAGGCACAGTCCCTGCTAATACACTGTGACATATTGCACACAATTCATAATTGAAAAAATGTTACATTTCTGTTCGAGGTTACTCAGACTAGTGATGTAAATGCTTCCTTAGGCAAGGTCAAGAACCTTCTGGATTCTATCCACAGAACACTTGGTTAAGAAGCCTGGTAGGTGAGCAGACAATAAGTAAGTAAACAGACAATAAGTAAGTGAGTGTCGATAGTGCTGAAGGCCCTGAAGGAAATCAACAGGGTGATTTTGACAATAAAAACAGACGAGAGGGCCTGACTCCGGGGGGATGTCACAAAAAGCCCGGAAGACATTTGATGTTACAAAGCCTCCTACAGAGGCAGGAAATGGCCACCAGGGGCCCCATGCGGCCTAAACCCTGCACAGTGAAAAATCTGACTCCAGTGGAAGATCTGTTTTTACTTTCTGACCACAGTGCTCCCCCAGTTCCTAAAACCCAGGCTCATTTACATCCTGTGGCTCAGGGGTAACGCCTGCCAATGCAGAAGACTCGAGTTCAATCCCTGGGTCAGGAAGATCCTCTGGAGGAGGAAATGGCAACCCACTCCAGTATTCTTGCTTGGAGAATCCCCATGGACAGGGGAACCTGGTGGGCTACAGTCCATGGGGTTCCAAAAGACTGGGACACGACTCAGAGACTAAACAGCAACAATTAGGCCCTAAAGGCATTTGATTTTGCAGCTTTACTTGTTTGCAGCGAACCAGCCAGACAGCAGCAATCCACCCTGCAAAACTGAACCCCTCAAAGCTGAAAGAAAAAGCTCAGTATCTCTCAGATCAGATCAGATCAGTCATGCAGTCGTGTCCGACTCTTTGCGACCCCATGAATCGCAGCACGCCAGGCCTCCCTGTCCATCACCAGCTCCCAGAATTCACTCAGACTCACGTCCATCGAGTCAGTGATGCCATCCTGCCATCTCATCCTCTGTCGTCCCCTTCTCCTCCTGCCCCCAATCCCTCCCAGCATCAGACTCTTTTCCAATGAGTCAACTCTTCGCATTAGGTGGCCAAAGTACTGGAGTTTCAGCTTTAGCATCATTCCTTCCAAAGAAATCCCAGGGCTGATCTCCTTCAGAATGGACTGGTTGGATCTCCTTGCAGTCCAAGGGACTCTCAAGAGTCTTCTCCAACACCACAGTTCAAAAGCATCAATTCTTCGGCGCTCAGCCTTCTTCACAGTCCAACTCTCACATCCATACATGACCACAGGAAAAACCATAGCCTTGACTAGACGGACCTTTGTTGGCAAAGTAATGTCTCTACTTTTGAATATGCTATCTAGGTTGGTCATAACTTTCCTTCCAAGGAGTAAGTGTCTTTTAATTTCATGGCTGCAGTCACCATCTGTAGTGATTTTGGAGCCCAGAAAAATAAAGTCTGACATTGTTTCCACAGTTTCCCCATCTATTTCCCATCAAGTGATGGGACCGGATGCCATGATCTTCGTTTTCTGAATGTTGAGCTTTAAGCCAACTTTTTCACTTTCCACTTTCACTTTCATCTTCATCAAGAGGCTCTTTAGTTCTTCTTCACTTTCTGCCATAAGGGTGGTGTCATCTGCATATCTGACGTTATTGATATTTCTCCCAGAAATCTTGATTCCAGCTTGTGTTTCTTCCAGTCCAGCATTTCTCATCATGTACTCTGCATATAAGTTAAAAAAGCAGGGTGACAATATATAGCCTTGACGTACTCCTTTTCCTATTTGGAACCAGTCTGTTGTTCCATGTCCAGTTCTAACTGTTGCTTCCTGACCTGCATACATATTTCTCAAGAGGTAGATCAGGTGGTCTGGTATTCCCATCTCTTTCAGAATTTTCCACAGTTTGTTGTGATCCACACAGTCAAAGGCTTTGGCGTAGTCAATAAAGCAGAAATAGATGTTTTTCTGGAACTCTTGCTTTTTCCATGATCCAGCGGATGTTGGCAATTTGATCTCTGGTTCCTCTGCCTTTTCTAAAACCAGCTTGAAAATCAGGAAGTTCACGGTTCACATATTGCTGAAGCCTGGCTTGGAGAATTTTGAGCATGACTTTACTAGCGTGTGAGATGAGTGTAATTGTGCGGTAGTTTGAGCATTCTTTGGCAATTTCCTTTCTTTGGGACTAGAATGAAAACTGACCTTTTCCAGTCCTGTGGCCACTGCTGAGTTTTCCAAATTTGCTGGCATATTGAGTGCAGCACTTTCACAGCATCATCTTTCAGGATTTGGAATAGCTCAACTGGAATTCTATCACCTCCACTAGCATTGTTCATAGTGATGCTTTCTAAGGCCCACTTGACTTCACATTCCAGGATGTCTGGCTCTAGGTCAGTGATCACACCATCGTGATTATCTGGGTCATGAAGATCTTTTTTGTACAGTATCTCTGAATAGTCCTAATTGGGAACCAGCCTCCTTAAGGCTTGGAGAACCCCTGACCCTTCAAGGTCTCTACCATCTTTCATTCAAACTGATGGCCCAGGGTCCCCTCCCCTCAAGCTAGTGGATGTGGGACACCTGGGTTCTCATCCATGGGTTCCCAGTCCAGAAGCAGCACGGGGGCAGCATTTGGGGCGGGGGAAGAGTTGGTGAGCTCAGGGTGGGTCAGAAGCAACCTCTGTGGCTGGGTATGAACCACTGCAGCAGGTTTGTGGGGTGATGTCAGGGTTGGCAGCGGTGAAGAACAACTTTGTTGACAAGAAGATTAATTAGACAAACGTAGTGCCCATCAGCTATTACCGCCCCTCCTCGGGGTCAGCTCTACTCAAGCCTTTGCAAGAGACTTTTTCATCTTTTAAAATGAAAACCTAATCTCCTCACAAGGCAGCCAGAAAACAATTCATGGTGTGCCAGAGAGCAAGTACCTACAAGCAGGGACTGGAGAGGAAGGGTTCCTGTAAACCGCCAGGCCGCGGGCTGGCCCCGCCTGGGAGCGACCCAGCCTCTTCCTTCTGCCTGTACAGACCCGGCCCCAGGAAGCATGTTGAGCCCTGAATCCCTCCTCACAAGAGAGGACTCCCCGCTGGTGAGCTCTCTTGATCTTGCTTCCTCTCTCCCTTTCATGGGAGAGAGTCCCTGGAGTGGAGCTGGCAGCCAGCCACACCAGGTCTGCAGAGCTTGGGGCCTTCCGCCACCTACACCTTCCCTCTTTTCAAACGCCCTCTTTCTCCCAACAGGAGCCTGCCCCATTGTCCTATTATTGGAAGAGACAATGAATCAGTAAGTCGTCATGGCCTCATTCATCATCATATAACTATTCCTTGACCCTCTTATGTGCCAGCAACACCAGGGAGGAAGGGGCGATCGTGATATGTCCCCTTGCTTTGGGGGCAGAGGCTTATATTCTGGAAGGAGAGACACAGCAGTAAGATAAATGCACACAGGCGCCTGTGGTAAAGGTCCAGACAGAGCAAACTGAGGGGATGTGGTGGAGAGGGCCTGGAGGTGGCAGCCATGTTGGCAAGGGTGTCCCAAGGAGGTGAAATTGCAGTTGAGATCTGAGGAGGGAGGGAAGATGTCGGGGAGAGGTGGCATTCTCTCAGCTACAGGGGACAAGAGTCCAGTGGTGCCAAGGGAAGGGATTCTCTGTAAATACCTATTGACTGAATGAATTAAAAATGTTCCTAAGTTTAACATTTTAATGTGAATTAGAACCTTCTGGGGACTTGCAGCCCCGTCAGTCCTGTCAGGTCTCCCTGAGGTTCTGGAACGCCCTCACCGTCAGGCTGTGCTGTGCTGGGCTTAATCGCTCAGTCATGTCTGACCCTTTGTGACACCATGGAGAGTAGCCTGCCAGGCTCCTCTGTCCATAGGGATTCTCCAGGCAAGAACACTGGAGTGGGTTGCCATGCCCTCCTCCAGGGGATCTTCCTGACCCAGGAATCGAACCAGGGTCTCCTGAACTGCAGGTGGATTCCTTACCAGCTGAGCCACCATGGAAGCCCCCAGAGTCAGGCTATGGACACCCAAACCTCACGGACATCAACAAGCCAGTCCTGGGAGCTTGTCAGAGCCCAGGGGGGCCTAGGGGGAGGCCCAGGCCCTAGGCTGTGCGTGGCAGGGGTGGCTGAGCACATGGAGGCTCCAAGCCCCAGAGGTCTCCTTGGTGTGGCAGATGAGCTGGCCTTCTCTTTCCCGGGCCTCTGAAAGCCTCCTAGGGCTGGGCACGGGTGATGGCACTTGATGGCATTGTCAACCATTTTCTTAGTAGAAAGGGACCAAAGCTCCACGGGTCCCCCAGCAGCCTCCTGAACCCATATCTACTTCCTCTTGGACAGAACTGAGAATCCTGCCTGCAGCAATCAGCTGAAGGTCTACATTCTGCTTTGATGGCAGATGGGAACCTTGGGTCCGATGGGCATCTGCACCCAGGGTGATCCCAGGAGCCCAGAGGTGCGTCCCGCCCTTTGAGGAGCAAAGCACAGTGGTCATTGCACAGTCCTCCGTCTTCCACGGAAGGAGGAGCCGGTTTGCCACCTTGAGGCTGTCCTGTCGGAGACCCGAGTGGAAAGTGGCATCTGCGCCGCCTCTTGGGGCCACACCCCTCTGCAGGCGGAGTCTCCGACCTGGGGGCGGGGCCTGCGTCCTGTGCTGTCAAGGTCATCTCGAGTCCATGGAGCCCTGAATTGGCCCCAGGTCTGTGTGTGCCTGACCCCTCCATCTGTTTTCCTCTGGGTGACACAGCAGTTGGATGTGTGTGTGTGTGTGTGGGGGGGGGGGCAGACAGAACTTGAACACGTGAGGCTGATGGGCACACACTCGTGTGCCCCCGCACACATGCACAAGACCCCTTCAGTGGACCCACAAAGAGCTGGGGGTGGACCTCCAAGGGATGGGCTACAGCTTGGCTCCCTGCACCACTGTGTCCTGACTGCCCACTCCTGTGCTTCTTAAATTCAAACCTGGAGGAAGATGTTTATCAAGGTAGAAAAATAACACATTTTATCTCACAGCTTATTATCTTGATTAGGAATGGCAATCGACACATGGCATGGGGCCTCCACGTTTACCCTTGTCCTGGCCTCCAAAATGTCAGGAAGTTAGGAGACTCTTGGAGGAATTTACCAGAACCAAGGAATCCTCCTCATGGGGACAGCTGAGTCCGTGTCCCCTTTCTTGCGTCTTCCCTGAATGAACCTCTGCACCCTGATCCTCCAGGTGAGGGCCAGCCTGGGTTTAACATGAGGTCCCAGGGCCGCCCCCAGATCTGATGAACAGGGTCTCAGGGGAGAGTCTTGGGAAGCTGTGTCTTTTGCCCCTGTTCTCCTTTCTCCATCAAGTGACTCAGAAGTGTGAGCCCTTCGTGGGGAAGGGGACAGGAGTTCTCTGTTTAAAGCCCAGTGGGGGAAATGCAGACTGGGACTTGCCTGCTGTCTCTGAATAGATCGTTGGGAGCCATGGGGTCAGATCCTTGTAGGGAACCCCCTTTTCCAGCTGCACATGGAGGGGGCTCCAGACTCATGGGGCCTAACTTAAGAAACCACTCATGTCTGTCCTACACCCCATCTGGAGCCCCCCAGAGCCCCACCTGGGCCTGATTCTCCTCCAGGAGGGGATGCAAAAGTTAGAACAGAAGGCAGTGAATGGCCTGTGTATTATTCTGACCTGCCACCCAGCTGTGACCGTGGGCCTTTTTTTCCCCTTTCCAGGCCTCAGTTTCCCAGGGCTATAAAGGTGATTTCAGAAAAAAAAAAAAACTTCCACATAAGGCATCAATTCACCTCTCCTGGTCACAAGAGAGGGCAAATGGATTAGCAAGTTTTCATTCCTTTGGTCTAGAGGTTTTTGGAGGACTGAATTGCCAGAGGAAGTGAAGCCACTTAGTCTTGTCCGACTCTTTGCAACCCTTTGGACTGTAGCCTATCAGGCTCCTCCACCCATGGGATTTTCCAGGCTCCTCCACCCATGGGATTTTCCAGGCAAGAGTACTGGAGTAGGTTGCCATTTCCTTCTCCAGGGGATCTTCCCAACCCAGGGATCGAACCCGGGTCTCCCGTGTTGCGGGCAGATGCTTTATCGTCTGAGCCACCAGGGAACAGATGTTCAAACAGAAGACTCAGTGCCCACACACTGTTCAGTGGGCTCATCCAGCTGCCCGACTCTTCTCGGTTTCCTGGTCTCTGCTGCCCTCTGCTGCCCAGAGCAGGCTGGGCTAGGCCGATGCAATCAGCAGGCGTGGAGCCCAGGACACCTTTCTAAAGGCTTCTCTTTTCACTTGCAGGAGACCTGCGGCTCAGAATGGACAGCGTCTTCCTCTAGGCCACACACCAGCTCAGCAGGGCAGAGGGTCCTCTACCCCATGGCCCCTCCTGGGGCCTGGACCAGCCTCCAGAAGGGCAGCTTCTCAGGCCTCATTCCAGACCTGACTCTGAAATGAGTGGCTGCCGCTCAGCTTTCAGCATGTTCATAAACCCTCCACGTGATTCTCATGCATACTCCAGATGAGAACCTTTGCTATGGCTCTGAACCTGGAATTTCAGAGGAGGAATAGACTTAAAAAAAAATCATATTGTGCATCAGAGGAGCCTGGTGGGCTACAGTCCTTGGGGTAGCAAAGAGTGAGACACAACTGAGTGACTAAGCGTGTGCACACAGACACACACACACACACACACACACATCTTTAAAACTAAAATGATACATGAAAATGCAGAAGTTCAACTGCTTGGTTTTTATTTCATGCTTAAGCTCAGCACTGTGAGAATGTTGGATTTCCATAGCACACAGGTGGGTTCCATTCAAGCTTTTGCTGAGACTCCTTGGGGACACATAGAAAGTTTTCTCTGATCTGGGTGATGTGTGTGCCACTCCAGTGAGTGACAGAGAGCTTCTGCTATTGAGCAGGATTTCTGAAGTCTGGAGAGAAGCATGTGATGATTGGTAGCATCAGGGGAAAGGCTCTGGACTTCCAAGACAGTCCTGATTTGAATTCATTCGTCTATATATTCACCCCTTCACTTACACAAGAACTGTTTATCAAGCGCCAGCTATGAATTCCGCAGACTGTGCTGGCTGTTCAGCCTCTGGTCTCTACCCTTACTGATACAGTCCAGTGGGAAAGACAGACAGGAGACCAAAAATTACACAGAAAAATGAATTCCACTGAAATTAATTAGTCATAATGATAATGAGTTCTCTGAAGAGGACTTTCTGGGTGTCCTGATAGTCAGGAGGGCACAGCCTAGGGAGAGGACTATAAAACAGGGTGACGATATGTCTTATGAAGAAGGTGGTCCCGAGGGCTATGGGAGGGGAAGGGATGCCCTCTTCCCACAGGAGCTGCAAGGGGAACCCAGAGAAAAGACCTCATGGAGGTTGAGGGTTGGTGGGCTGAGCCTTTTTACTATTAGAATTTAAACTTGACTTTTATTATGAGACAACATTTTATTCTTAAAAATGTTTTGAATATAGATAATACAGTAAATGTCTTAAACCACAGACAATCCCACTGTGTAGACATAACCACTGACAAGAGTTTGCTCTAGAGACTTCTGAATATTTTATGTCAGTCTGTGTGATACTGTGTGATACTATGTGAAAGTGTTAGTCACTCAGCCATGTCTGATTCTTTTGTGACCCCATGGGCTGTAGCCCACCAAGCTCCTCTGTCCATGGGATTCTCTGGGCAAGAATACTGGAGTGGGTTGTCATTTCCTTCTCCTGGGCGGTCTTCCTGACCCAGGGATCGATCCCGGGTTTCTTGCGTTGCAGGCAGATGCTTTATTGTCTGAGCCACCACTAGCCACCATGCTACGTATTATTTGGTGATTTGCTTTTTAAATGAGCAATGTGCATGGGCCTTCTTTCTTCCTGCCTACTCTTCATGTGTGAATACCTCTCTGCTAGTACCTGGCTGCTTCAAGGACATCCATTGTTTCTTTCATTTTAATACCTGTCAAGTTGTCCCCCCACCCCTAAGTGTACCCTGAACACGTCAGACCACTGGGAGGGGATTTTTCTTATGAAAAATGTGGTAGCTTTGGGACTTCCCTAGTGATCCAGTGGTTAAGATTCTGCGCTCCCAATGCAGGGGATCAGAGTCTGTTCCCTGGTCAGGGTAACTAGATCCTGCATGCTGCAACCAAGACCAGGCACAGCCAAAAAAACCCCAAAAAACAAACAAAAAACTCAAAAATAAAAATGTGGTAACTTTAAGATAGCAGTGGAGGTGTTCTGGAGCTTACTGTGGGAAAAATCGTTACACACTCACAGAGATAATAATCCCCCAAGGGCCAGAAGAGCATAAAATCAGACCAGAAGCTCCAAGCAAGAGGTGGAGGGGTTCCTGTCCAGGCGGAGACTGGAAGGGAGGAGAAGGGAGACAGCGGTGTGGGTTTGGGGGTTTGGGGGTCACACGGGGAAAGGCAGAGCCCGCTTGGGAGCAGAGAGATCGGGGCTGAGGCGCTCACCACCCACTTGCTTCTCTGGGTGGACACTGAAGGGACCAACATCGTAACGAGGATCAAAGTCTCCTCCCCACAGACTGCCAATCCACAGTGGAGCCGTGTGCCCTCACGGTGCCCTGGACCAGACATGGCCCCAGGACTCAGCCTCTGAGGGTGACAGAGCCTTCCACAAGGTTCTGCTGACAACGGGCAGGAGCCAGGGTGGAGAGAGGGGAGTAGCTCCCAGCGCACAGGTCTGCTCGAAGCAGCATGGCGGTGTTCGTGCAGAGGGCAGGTGAAGAACTCGGACACAAAGAGAGGGCTAGGTGCTGGAGAAAGCTCAGAAAATGATGTATGCATGTGTGCAGTGTTCACAGCGACCAGCTGCTCCGAGAATTCTGTATCAGTGTCAGAATGATGACTGCGCTTAAACTAGGGAAACCCAGATCACATAGCAAAGCGCTCCAGCCAGCGGCAGAGGAAGGCCCTACCTGGGTCTTCACCCATCTCTGAAGGGTCCAGAAAGTCAGCCAAGGGGAAGAGGTGAACACACCCCTGTGCTGAGAAGACGGTCCTTTGTAAGCCATCGGAGTCTTTTATGAAGAGGGTGGCCTGGCAGGCACTTCATCTCTTAGTTGCCTTCACTGTGATGGGAGGAGAACAGAGGGATAAGCAAATAAACTCAATCCTGGCCGCACGTTAAAGTTACTTGGGGGCACTGTGTAAACCTCAGGCTCTCAGACCCCAGCTCTTGAGACTCCAACTGAACAAGGCTGTGTGGTTATATGATTTTTAAAAAGGAGTTTACACACACATATCCAGTAGCCAGGAGTGAGGCAGAACTTCCTGGGACCCTACTCTCAGAGCCCAAGTGCATCAGGCAGGGGCCTCAGTAGCTCAAAAAGACCAGGGTACTCCAAAGAGCTGCATATCTTTTAGCTTCTTTTTTCTTTTTTTTTTTTTTCCTTTTTAACATAGTAAAGCTAAGAGATGAAGCGTGATGCTGATGCTTTCTTATTTTTGTGATTATGGAAGTCACAAACTGTCGGCACAAAAGCTGATTTTGGCCTAGCGATGTATTTTGTTTGGCGTTCACTTGATTTTTTTTTAAAACTCGAGCCAACCTTTAAAAATCTGGATATTTCATGGAGTTATTTGGACTTGCAGCTTCTTTTGAAAGATCAAAAGCATCTGACACTTGGTGCCCCAATGGCACTGTCTCTGTGCCAACAGACAGCAAGTGCTGAGTAAGGGCTAAGGGTTACTTCGCTGAGCCTGTTGCCCTGGGACCCCCTAATACAGGGTGTGCTTTGGCACTGCACTCTGTCTTACTGGCACTTATGATTGACTTTCTGATTTGTTTTTAAGCCTGTGGATCCCACATAAGTAACAAAAAAAATTGGTCCATCAGAATCTAATCTGTGCTAAAATTGAGCAACACAAAGTGAGTTGCTCAGAGTTCTTTCCAAACCAGAAAAGTGTGTACACTTCATTTTGCCCCAGGAACCAGCCAAACAACATTAGCCAATTTGTCAAAATTACAGCAACACAGTCTGTTTTCATTTTTAAAATATCGTAACCACAAATGTATCTAGAGAAAAAAAATCTGCTGAATTTGACGTTGTTGGTCATTTCCAAGTTCCCTGTTGTACACTGTGTCCGCTCCTTTGCTCACTAATGCAAGGTAAGTGTTATCAAAGCCAACGGGAGATTCTCTGGCTGCCTTGCGGGGAGGGTGCCTAATGTGGCATTTACCTTGCACAGTGCGGCCCGGAGACCATGCAGGTGAGGGACCAGGGCTGCTGAATCTCATCGTTTTCTTCAAGTGGCCAAAATGGTTTTTTCCTGGGTTTTTCCTGGAAGGACTGATGTTGAAGCTGAAACTCTAATACTTTGGCCACCTGATGAAAGAGCTGACTCATTGGAAAAGACCCTGATGCTGGAAAAGATTGAAGGCAGGAGAAGGGGACGACAGAGGATGAGATGGTTGGATGGCATCACTGACTCAATGGACATGAGTTTGAGTAAACTCTGGGAGTTGGTGATGGACAGGGAGGCCTGGCGTGCTGCAGTCCATGGGGTTGCAAAGAGTCGGACACGACTGAGCGACTGAACTGAACTGATACCTGATGACAGAGAGGCTGAGAACCAAAGTGAAGCTTTCAGCAGACACAAAGGGATTGAGGGACCCTGAGAGGCTTGGGAACGTGATATATCGTGTGGGGCTCAGAGGTAGGGCACCTGATCTGGGTGGTGGGGGAATGGGAGGTGTGAGGTGGGAGAGGATGCTCAGCCTTGAGGATGTGAGGGTGGTTAGATGTTCTCCAGGCAGATGAGGCAGGTCAGGTGGTCTGGTATTCCCATCTCTTTCAGAATTTTCCACAGTTTCTTGTGATCCACACAGTCAAAGGCTTTGGCATAGTCAATAAAGCAGAAATAGATGTTTTTCTGGAACTCTCTTGCTTTTTCCATGATCCAGCGGATGTTGGCAATCTGATCTCTGGTTCCTCTGCCTTTTCTAAAACCAGCTTGAACATCAGGAAGTTCACAGTTCACGAATTGCTGAAGCGTGGCTTGGAGAATTTTGAGCATTACTTTACCAGCGTGTGAGATGAGTGCAATTGTGCGGTAGTTTGAGCATTCTTTGGCATTGCCTTTCTTTGGGATTGGAATGAAAACTGATCTTTTCCAGTCCTGTGGCCACTGCTGAGTCTTCCAAATTTGCTGGCATATTGAGTGCAGCACTTTCACAGCATCATCTTTCAGGATTTGAAATAGCTCAACTGGAATTCCATCACCTCCACTAGCTTTGTTCGTAGTGATGCTTTCTAAGGCCCACTTGACTTCACATTCCAGGATGTCTGGCTCTAGGTCAGTGATCACACCATCGTGATTATCTGGGTCGTGAAGCTCTTTTTTGTACAGTTCTTCTGTGTATTCTTGCCACCTCTTCTTAATATCTTCTGCTTTTGTTAGGTCCATACCATTTCTGTCCTTTATCGAGCCCATCTTTGCATGAAATGTTCCCTTGGTATCTCTAATTTTCTTGAAGAGATCTCTAGTCTTTCCCATTCTGTTGTTTTCCTCTATTTCTTTGCATTGATCACTGAGGAAGGCTTTCTTATCTCTTCTTGCTATTCTTTGGAACTCTGCATTCAGATGCTTATATCTTTCCTTTTCTCCTTTGCTTTTTGCTTCTCTTCTTTTCACAGCTATTTGTAAGGCACCCCCCCAACCCCAGACAGCCGTTTTGCTTTTTTGCATTTCTTTTCCATGGGGATGGTCTCAATCCCTGTCTCCTGTACAATGTCACGAACCTCAGTCCATAGCTCATCAGGCACTCTATCTATCAGATCTAGGCCCTTAAATCTATTTCTCACTTCCATTGTATAATCATAAGGGATTTGATTTAGGTCATACCTGAATGGTCTAGTGGGTTTCCCTACTTTCTTCAATTTAAGTCTGAATTTGGCAATAAGGAGTTCATGGTCTGAGCCACAGTCAATACCAGACCACCTGACCTGCCTCTTGAGAAACCTATATGCAGGTCAGGAAGCAACAGTTAGAACTGGACATGGAACAACAGACTGGTTCCAAATAGGAAAAGGAGTACGTCAAGGCTGTATATTGTCACCCTGCTTATTTAACTTCTATGCAGAGTACATCATGAGAAACGCTGGGCTGGAAGAAGCACAAGCTGGAATCAAGATTGCCGGGAGAAATATCAATAACCTCAGATATGCAGATGACACCACCTTTATGGCAGAAAGTGAAAAGGAACTCAAAAGCCTCTTGATGAAAGTGAAAGAAGAGAGTGAAAAAGTTGGTTTAAAGCTCAACATAAAGAAAACAAAGATCATGGCATCCAGTCCCATCACTTCATGGCAAATAGATGGGGAAACAGTGGAAACAGTGTCAGACTTTATCTTTTGGGGCTCCAAAATCACTGCAGATGGTGACTGCAGCCATGAAATTAAAAGACACTTACTCCTTGGGAGAAAAGTTATGACCAACCTAGACAGCATATTGAAAAGCAGAGACATTACTAAATGTCCGTTTAGTCAAGGCTATGGTTTTTCCAGTGGTCATGTATGGATGCGAGAGTTGGACTGTGAAGAAAGCTGAGCACCGAAGAATTGATGCTTTTGAACTGTGGTGTTGGAGAAGACTCTTGAGAGTCCCTTGAACTGCAAGGAGATCCAACCAGTCCATTCTAAAGGAGATCAGCCCTGGGTGTTCTTTGGAAGGAATGATGCTAAAGCTGAAACTCCAATACTTTGGCCACCTCATGCGAAGAGTTGACTTGTTGGAAAAGACTCTGATGCTGGGAGGGATTGGGGGCAGGAGGAAAAGGGGATGACAGAGGATGAGATGGCTGGATGGCATCACTGACTCGATGGATGTGAGTTTGAGTGAACTCCAGGAGTTGGTGATGGACAGGGAGGCCTGGCGTGCTGCGATTCATGGGGTCGCAAAGAGTCGGACATGACCGAGCGACTGAACTGAATTGAACTGAGGCAGATGGGGCAGGAAAGGCGTCCCAGACAGCAAGGACCAAGCTGTGACTATGTCATGTGATCAGGAATCACAAGTGTCTCGGGTTGATCAGGTTGTAAGGTGCAAAGAACAGACGCTGAGTGAGAGGCGTGGCCTGACCCTGGATGATGGAGGTATTTCATGTCATTTAACTTGAGCCTAGGGGGTTCAGTGACATAGTTACACTGATCTATGGGGAAGACTGGAAGAGCAAAGTGGTTTTCTAAACTTGGAAGAGAGAGCTCTGGTAGCAGAGAAGGAAGGGAGGGACATCTTCATTGTTGCAATTCAACAAAGCACAACTGGCTAAAAGCAAGCAGAATGCAGAGAGAACCTATGATTAAGCAGGTTTGGGAACCCTGAACACTGTGTCCTTTGCTTGAAGGGACTCAACTTGTATCTGACATATTAAAAGTCCCGAGGTCTGCAATACAGTAATTTGATTAACTATGTTTATTTTGGCAGTTCCCAAACTTATTTGACTATGATGTTTAAAACATATTTATTAATATTTTTGCAGGACATTACAGTTCTAAGGAACATGTACTGGGATAAATTGGCAAAATGGATTTTTGGTTCCAGAAGCCAGGAAAGCTAAAACCACAGAGAATCCTGGATTCTGGAATCTTCCCCGAGGCAGAGTCATGGGTCTGGATGGCTTTGACTCCCTAGGGCTTCCCTGAGCTGTGGGTGCTGGAACTGTTGCTGTCCATGGTTTTCCCTGATCCACAGCGGGCCTCAGAGAGAAATGCCAGCAAAGCATCACGAGGGCTTCTGGAAAGATGGAAACGGAAGGCTGGGAGCCTGGTTATGTCAACCTGGTTGACAGTGAAATTTCTAGTCCAGAAGTACAACTGAAAACCATTCCTCTGTTTCTGGAACTCTGGGCTCTTCCCTGACAAAGCAGATTCAGTAAAACAAACACAGGCAGAAAGCCTCCTCCAGCTTGGCCAGGAGGCGAGGATGGGGGAATGGAGGCAGAATTCTTACCGTTCCGGGTGATGAAGGGGGGCATTGGCCCTACAGTTTGAGGTCCCTGAGGAATTCCCGGTCCTCATTTTTGCTCAGAGGAGGTGTCTTAGTTGGCCAGGATTGCCATAAAAAAAAAAAAAAAAAAAAAAAAAAAGCACAAACTTAGTGGCTTGAAACAAGAGGAACTTGTTCTCCCGGGGTTCTGGAAGCCAGATGTCTGTAATCAAAGTTGGTAGGGCCATGCTTTCTCTGCAGGTTCCAGGGAAGAATCCTTGCCACGTCCCGGCTTCTGTCCTTCCAGTGAGCCTCAGTGTCCGTGGCCGGCAGCTACATCACTCCGATCCCCACTTGTCTTCACACAATCTTCATCCCTGTGTGTGTCCTCTCCTCTTCCTATAAAGACACCATCATTGTCTGATGATGTCATCTCAAGGTCTAATCACTTCTGCAATGACCCTATTTTCAAATAAAGTCACATTCTGAGGTTCCAAGTAGACATGAATTTGGTGGGAGGGGGATACCATTCAGACCCCTACAGGGAGCCAAAAATTCCCCAGCAGTCTCCAGCAGGCCTCCCCCTCAGCAGAGGCTGGCATGTGTGTCTGTGGGGCCCTCTCTTTCTATTTTGATTTGGATTTGATCATGACCTGAAGGTCTGGGAGCTCGGAGGCTGGGCTGCAGCCCTGAAATTCACCAAAGCTTCTCTTAGTCTGTGAAAAGGCAGAGCCCCCACCTCTCAGACACAGCAACGCCATTCACATCCCCACCAGCCGGCTGAGGCACAAGTGACTGAAAGCTCATGGGGAGTCAAGTTTGGCTTAAAAACTTGAGTGGGTGGGAACTTAGGGTAGTGATGGAGCTTAGAGGTTTTCCTTTGTCTCTTTGCTTTTTTAACCTGCCATCGTGTTCTTGAAGTTGTGAACTGGCTCTGTTTCTAGAAGTGGTTGGAAACTCCATAATCACCTTGGGGATGGACTTTCTTTATTGCTAGACAAAGTGTCTCCAAGGGTCCTGGGGAGCCCTTTGGGGTATACTGTTCCTTCCCCAGGCCCTGAACTTGGAAGCTCAGGGGGAGAAGTTAGGAGAGGCTTGGAAGCAGATTGGGGGAGAAGTTAGGAGAGGTTCCACACCATTGACAGCTACAAATGGACATAGGGTTCCAAAAGATGGGGAGGCTCATGTCCAACTCTGCAACCTCATGGACTGTAGCACAAGCAGGCTTCCTTGTCCTTCACTATCTCCTGGAGTCTGCTCAAGTTCATGCCCATTGAATCAGTGATGCTACATAACCATCTCATCCTCTGTCTCCTCCTTCTTATCCTGCCCTCAGTCATTCCCAGCATTAGGGTCTTTTCCAATGAGTCGGCACTTTGCATCAGGTGGCCAAAGTATGGGAGCTTTAGCTTCAGCATCAGTCCTTGCCGTGGATATTCAGAGTTGATTTTCTTTAGGATTGACTGGAGGGTCCTAGACTGCAAGGACATCAAACCAGTCAACAGCCCTAGGGAGGAAGTATAAGTCACCATCCCTATTTGGCAGGGGTCTAAACTGAGGCTCAGAGAGGCATAGCTTGCTGCCCGTTGGCACACAGCTACGATGGAGCTGGGATTCTGACTAGCCAGCTTGATTCAGAGTTCAGGTTCTCACCTGCTACACTGCACTGCCGCTGCCACGTGAGGGCCTCTGGAGTCATCCCGCTGTCAGCTAATGCCCATTCTAGTGGCAGAACTTATGATTGATCAGCGGACAGCCTGGAGGTAGTAAGCACCCATCCCAGGAGGCCTGTGAGCAGAGGCAGGATGGCCATTTGGAAGAGACCATGGCAAGGCTGGCTTCCCACCCCCGGGGAGCCTGAGAAGTAAAGTGGAAAGAAATCTGCGGTGGCATGAATTATTCAGAAACTCCAAGGGCTAAGCAATCTCATTAAGTGTGTTCTGTTCTCAGGGTTTGTTCTTTGGTTTGTTTTTTTGGTTGAAGTGTTTTTGTTTTCTTTCCTTCTCATGAAACTTCTAGACCTGGAGGAAATTGTTTGATGATCTCAATCCTTGCTTTGTGTGTATAAAAGAGTTAGTGTCTCTCTGGGAAAAGACATTAAATCCTTTTGCTTCAACTGAGGGCAAATCAGTTCAAGGGGAGCCCTGAGGCTTGTTCTGGGAAGGCTCCATCTGTGTGGCTCAAGGGCCAGCCTCCTGCAAGTCCCTGGGTCACCCCTGGTCCCTTCACACTGGAAGTCCCAGAAATGCTGCTGAGAGTGTGGAGTCATTGCTCTGACCCCTGAGAATGACATCCCGTAGCCTGTAGGTCTCCATGTATCTCGGGTGACCAAGTCCACCCCAGTCCCCAGCACAGATTCCACGTGATGCTTGGAGACAGCAGAGGAGAAAGAGAGGACAAGCAAAGAGGGGAGACAGGCATTCCTGGTTAAGTGTGTTTGGCTATTGTTGGCTGAAACACAGTTATGCAGTATTCTTTATTACAGGACTTCTCAGAGCCTTTAGGTGACTATGTGCGTTGTGACAAGAAGACTTTAGACTGTCTTGTTTTCCTGAATTATTTAATTCCTGTCTCCTGTTTAATAGACTTTATTATTTGGCGCCCCCATCCCCCACCGAGTTTTTTCCTGAAGGATGTATCACGGGACTATCTCTTGCACGTGTTCCTTGGCATCGCCTTTTGGAGGAAATAACCTTAGACTGTCATCTCTGAATTAGGAACTTTTCTCTCCACAAATATTTATGGAGTCCCTACGGTGAGCCAGCAAGGATGCCAGTTGCTCTGGGAACATCTCAGGGAAGGATTCATCTCTCCTGTGGTTTTCTGAGTTCGGTTCAGAACTCAAGGCTAGGGTTTCTCATGGGCCTCTTTGCTCAAGGAGGGAGCACGGAACCCCTTCCCTCCTTCCACAGGGCAAAATGTGGAGCTCCAGGCTAGACCCAGAGAAGGAGGGCCTTTTAAAGGTCCCCTCCCTCCTCCTTGGCCTCTTCCTTCTGTCTTCCCTCTCTTCCCCCACTCCACATCATTCTCAAGCGTCCAGGCCTCCAACACCTCCCCAGGGCTGGGAAGCTGTTTTCAGGGTTCAATGCTGTGGGGTGCTCCAAGCCAGACGGGGTGATGAGACATGGCTCTGGCTGTGGGGATGGCCCCGGCAGGCATCACCCCAGTGAAGCCGGGAGAGGGCTGCAGGGCTGCGGGGAGCGGAGACCCCTGAGGGCAGAACTGGGTCTGAAGGCTGGGGCTGTGTGGCTGTCACCGCAGGCCAGTGTGTGTTATGGGGGAACCCTGACTCCCTGCCGGCTGTGGGGGGAGTGGAATGAGCATGTTGGTTCTCTCCCAGCTCCTTCCTAATGATTCGTGAGGCCACTGAGAACCTGAGGTTCCTGGGGCTACACAGGCAGAGTTACTCCTGCTCACGAAACACAAGACACCTCCTTGGGCTCTGCTGATGGAGAGGAAGAGGAAGTTTTCCAGGGACACTTGGAGGCTCATTAATCAGAATGTTAGGGATGTTCTGATCCTCACTTGGCTCTTTGTGGGGAGAATGCAGAGGGGAGGTGGTGAGTCTTCTCAGAATCCTCAGGTAAGCTAAGCATGCAGCTCTCCTCTGGAGCAGAGGGGCTCCAGACTCTCACGAACAACTGTCTCTCCCGAGATAGCGCCAAAAATGAGAGCCAATATTTGTCAGTATTCATCCTGCCAAGCTGTGTCCCAAGAGCTTTTCAACTTAACGAGGGAAGGACTATCATCAAACCCATTGTACAGATGAGGAAACTGAGGCGTGGGGATGCTAGATTCACTGGTCAGGGATTACAAAACTCGCAAAGGCAGAACCAGGAGTCAGACGTGGGGTGGGAGTCAGGGGACAGGGCCAAGAGTCCGTGGAGGAGCAGCTCAGGGGGCTCTAAGAGCTGCTGAGAGGGACAGAGTGGGCAGAGCCAGCACACCAAGGTGGCAGGTGACAGCACTCAGGGGTCACTCCACCTGCTCTGCCTGCGCCCCCCTCCCCGCTTCCCCCACTCCCCACAGTAGAGAGTGAAGTACTGGCTTTCCTGGACAGATGGCATCTTGGTTATCTACAGATTTCAGAGAAGAAAAAGCAATGGACATCATTTTCCTCTCTCAAAAGTGCTTTTTTTCTGGATTCATCAACCACAGTAGAGATACTGTCCAGTTAGTAACTACCCTTCAGTTAGTAAGTTTTCAGATAACCGCATTTAAATAAGATACCGTGTGCATATGTTAAAGGAAATGAAATATGAGACAAAGATGTGTGAGGAGGCTTGTCCTGCTGCAGGTGCCAGGGAAAAATGGAAATTTTTGGAACATGATTACCCAACACCTGTCGGGAACCTTTCTGGAACCCTGGAGTATGTGGGGGCCACCCCAGGGCACAGTCAGATGGGAAGGCCTCTGGAGTCCCAGGGGTGAGGACCAGGCTGGTACCAGGCTGGTCTCAGAAGGCTGTCCAAGCCCTCTGGAAAGGCCACCTCTGGGCAGCCGGTGTGGCTGAGCCCTCCCCAGTCCAGAACTTCCCTGGGGACTTTAGTGTGAGCCTGTCCCCGTCTTGTGGGCCAAGGCTGTCTCAGTCCTGAACCAGCCTCCACTCAAATCCAGCCTCCTCCCTGACTTTTCCCAAAAGCATAGTCACATCAATTACAAGGTGAATTTCCTACTTTTATTGAAGATTTGTGGAGCTGCAGGAGAGAGCGCATTGCACATGGCATTTCTGAGAAAAGCCCCATCTCACGTGTCTTCTTGCAAAGCATCTTGATGGCAGCTCTGCAGATCGGGCTCCGGCAAGGCTGGGTGAGCGGAGCTGCCATCCCCAGCTTGTGCTCCTGGAGGAGCAGCAAGGCCGGCCCGCCTCTGCCTCTGCTCTGCCTCCAGAAAGCAGCCCTCTTCATCATCCTCACCCGCCTCGCCCCCTGCCCCGACGCAGTTCAGTTCAGTTCAGTTGCTCAGTCGTGTCCGACTCTTTGCGACCCCATGGACTCCCTGTCCATCACCTGGAGTTTACTCAGACTCATGTCCATTGAGTCGGTGATGCCATCCAACCATCTTATCCTCTGTCATCCCCTTCTCCCGCCTTCAATCTTTCCCAGCATCAGGGTCTTTTCCAATGAGTTGGTTCTTTGCATCAGGTGGCCAAAGTACTGGAGCTTCAGTTTCAGCATCAGTCCTTCAAATGAATATTCAGGACTGATTTCCTTTAGGATGGACTGGTTGGATCTCCTTGCAGTCCAAGGGACTCTCAAGCCTTCTCCAACACCACAGTTCAAAAGCATCAATTCTTTGGTGCTCAGATTTCTTTACAGTCCAACTCTCATATCGGTACATGACTACTGCCCCGAGGCAGGGATGGTGATAAATAAGCCATCCAGACTGGCTTCCTGCTGCGAAGGCAGGGGCTCCCAGGACCCTCCCCTCTGGTATCCTGACCTTTCTCCCTCAGTGGCCCACTCTGCCCTCTGTGGCTCTGTCATTTCTCAGGCTCCTGGAAGACTGAGGCCGGGGCCTCCACATCCTTTCCTCCGGGATGACAACAATGATGGAGGTGTGGCACGTGTTCATACTGAGCAAAGGCTCATTCACAGGAAAGGAGACTTTGATGGGCGTGGGTTTCCTGCAAGGGCACCGCGCCTCCACCTGCTTTTGTTGGAAGCCAGACAGGGCAGGCCAGCCCTGCCTGGAAGGGGAGTCGCAGACCTGACACCGAGATGATTCTGCAGACCTCTCGAGGCCCTTCCTGGACACAGCTCAGGTGCCACTAAGAAGCACAGGCTCCTGAACAGGGGACCCGGGACAGAGACCCAGGGAGTATCTTAGATGATGGGGGTTGGGGGAGGAGGGCAGGAAGCAGGTCTCAGGGGCTGCCAGGCCCCCCAGAGGAGAGGCTCCCTGCTTGCTCTCACCAGGACAGCCCAACCCTCTGCTTCTCTTCCAGCTCCCCCAGCCCCCTTCTTCATGCAGCCTTTCACTCCACATTTGTTCATCAAGGGCTTTCTGTATGCTCGACCCTCTGCTGGGATCTGAGGGCTCAGGAAAGCACAAGACAGACCTAGCCCTGCCCTCGTGGAGCCTACAATCTCATGAGAAAGCCAGGGGTTCTGGAAAAAGGCAAGCAGGATCAGGACTAGTGGAGTCTGGGACCCTGCTTGTAAGAAAGCAGAGTGGCCCAGCTGAGGGTGAGGTGACATCTGAGCAGAGGTCTTGGGGAGGGAATAGTGAGCCCCATGAGCGGCAGGGGAAGAGAGCTCCGGGCAAAGGGCACAGAGAGTGCAAAGGTGCTGAAGCGGAATGGATTACATTTAAGGTCAGAGCAGAGCTAGACAACACAGCTGTTGCTACTGCTCGGTCACTCAGTTATATCCTGACTCGTTTGTGACCCTATGGGCTATACCCCACCAGGCTCCTCTGTCCATGGGACTCTCCAGGCAAGAATACTAGAGTGGGTTGCCGTGCCCTCTTCCAAGGCATCTTCCTGACCCAGGGATCGAACGTGCGTCTCTTGTGTCTCCTACATTGGCAGGCGGATTCTTGACCTCTGCACCACCTGGGAAGCCCTTAGATAATGCAGGGCCTCCCTTACAGACAAGCGTGTGGTGGGAGCCACTGGAGAGATGTGGCCAGGGCAGCATTTGATGAAAATCTTGTGTCTAAAACATCACTCTGGCTGCTCTCAGGGCTTCCCGGGTGGCACTAGTGGTACAGAACCTTCCTGCCAGCGCAGGAGACATAAGAGACACAGGCTCAATCCCTAGGTTGGCAAGATCCCCTGGAGAAAGGCATGACACCCCACTCCGCTATTTTTGCCTGGAGAACCCCATGGACAGAGGAGCCTGGCATGCTACAGTCCATGGTGTCACAAAGAGTTGGACACAACTGAAGCGACTTAGCATGCATGCACACACGCTCTGTGACTAGACCCCCAGACTAACATGGAAGCAGGGAGATGGCTAAGCTGCTGTTCTCTCTACCAGTTCTGAGCTCCCCTCTGAGAGGCAATAGGCTGGCCCCGCCACAGTGGTCAGACCTGCAGGCTCACTGGCCAGCAGGTCAGGAGCTTCTGCTCTTTCCTCTTCACCCATCTGTCAGAGCAGCAGATGTCAGCTGCCACCTGGAGCAGCTGGTGGGAGCTGCTGCCCGGCTCTCTGGTGAGCTGGCCCCCAGCTGGGCCTCATGGGCGTCCAAGCAGCTGGTCCACACATTCCTCCCACCCGGCCCTGGGGGAGAAGTCCCACATTCCTGAAAAATGGAACCATTTGCTTGTGTTGGTTGTAAGCCTGCTGTCCTGACCACATCTTTCCTTGCACTTTTTATCTGCCTGGAGGCCCTGGGCTCATCCGTGCTCATCTTTCAAGGCCATGCTGACACCCCCATCCCCGGGAGCCCCCGGTGAGTCACCTGCTCCCTGGCCATTCCCAGTGGATTCTGTCCTGTGCTTCTCTGGTTGGGGGTGTCCTTCCCTCTTGGGCCTGGGGTTGCTCTTCACCTCCCTGCTCCATCCCAGCCTCCCCCAGTTTGAAGGAAGTGCCCCCGTCCCCTGACCAGGTGTTTCGAGTCACTGGCAGAAGGTAGTAGCTCAGTGGGTACTTGGAATTTGGTGGTTCCCATGGGTAGGGATGGGGAGGCACCAAAGGGCTGGGGTGCAGGAAGGGGAGGTGAGTCTCAGGCAGGAGGAGGCTTGCTGAGTGTCCAGGAGATGGTCAGAGAGGAACCGCTGGAAGCGGATGGAGCAGGTTTCCGGAGATGCCTCACAGAGAGAAGGAGGTCCACCCTGGCTCCAGACCAAGTCCTCAAAACAAGTTTTCCACGATGCCAGTGGGTGACGTTAGGGATGCCAGAGTCACTTCCCTTCTTCCTTTTCTCTTTTCCTTCATCCCTGTCCCATTCTGATCTCTGCTCCTGGTCTGTGTCACACACGCAATGACTCTCAGTCCTGAGTGCAAGCTGACAGTCTCACCCGTCTTCTCACGAACAGTGACGCGGGCGGACCACACATTCCTGAACTTCTCAAGACCTGAGCAGCCTCTAGATGGGCGAGCCCTCACATGTCACCTGTCATCTTTGCTCAACCATCTTGGAGGCAGGCAGTATCATCCCCCTCTTACAAAGGAGGCTCAGTTGACAGCTTGTCAAGGTCAAAGACAAGTTGACCTTGTCCAAGGTCAGTCAGTTAGATGGCAGGGACACGCCATCCCCAGGCCACGCTTTCCTCTTTGTTCCACACTGTGGGCACTGGTGTTCAGAAGCACAGCTGAGCAAGTTTGCAGAGACAAAAAGCAAAACTCAGGGCTTGACTGACAGTTACTCTGCTGGCCAGAGGGTGGCTCCAGTCAGCCTCTGCAATGTGCCACGGCATTTCCAAGAACACAAACAGATCAGATTCTTAACATCCCGAATTAACTACCATTACATTTTTGCTAGAATACTATCCTCCAGGACAGCTGTCAAGCTGCTTCATGGGACACAGTCTAATTTCCTTGGCCTATTCTTGCCAAATATTAGCAACTTTAGCAAGGGCCTATTGTTCAATTACATTCCCAGCTGATGTGAGCTCTAGACCACGGGGCAGTGAACTTAATCTGTATAACTATATTTTGTCCTTGGACAGCTGGTTCTTTAAGAAAACAATCTGAGTGATTTCCCTCCAAATCAGGAGAGCCGGCTTCGATTCCTGGGTCAGGAAGATCTCCTGGAGAAGGAAATGGCAACCCACTCCAGTATCCTAGTCTGGAGAATCCCATGACAGAGGAGCCTGGAGGGCTACAGTCCATGGGGTCACAAAGAGTCGGACATGATTGAGTAACTAACGATTTCACTTTCACCCTGCCTGAAGCACTAAGGCTCTAGATGGTAGAACATCAAAATATTGGAATAAAGTGAGCTCTTACTATAGCAGAACACATTAGGAGGTGCCTGGAGTAAAACAGATTTATTTTAAATGCTGATAATGAAACCGCTCTTGGATTTAAAATTTTCTATCACCTGTTAATGTCAGCTATCATCAACTACCATCTGTTTGCTCAGAACTGTCAAAAATAAGACTAGGTCAGCCAGAGTGATGCATGTTCCATGTAGTTTTCCAGACCAACTGCCATGGGAACTGGGGTCCATGAGTCAGATGAAAGTGAGTCACTCAGTCATGTCTGGCTCTTTGCAACTCCAAGGACTACACAGTTAACGGAATTCTCCAGGCCAGAATACTGGAGTGGATATCCTTTCCCTTCTCCAGGGGATTTTCCCAACCCAGGGACTGAACCCAGGTCTCCACACTGTAGGTGGACTCTTTACCAGCTGAACTACAAGGGAAGCCCAAGAATACTGGAGTGGGTAGCCTATCCTTTCTCCGGGGGATCTTCCCGACCCAGGAATCAAACCAGGATCTCCTGCATTGTATGCGGATTCTTAACCGAGTTATCAGGGAAGCCCTAGGATGATGCTAAAAACATCTTTCTGAAAAGAGCTAAGTTATAGTGCATCAGGGCTTCCCTGGTGGCTCAGTCTATAAAGAATCTGCCTGAAGTGTGGGAGACCTGGGTTCAATCCCTGGGTTGGGAAGATCCCCTGGAGAAGGGAATAGCTACCCACTCCAGTATTCTTGCCTGGAGAATTCTGTGGACAGAGGCTACAGTCAGTGAGATCGCAAAGAGCTGGACACGACTGAGTGACTAACACTTTCGCACCTAGTCAGAGGAGGACCACTGATCTGCATCCACAAGGACAACTGGGTGCAGTTGAAGTTCCATCTCAAGTTGGCATTACGGACCTAGAGTAGCAGTGGGTGAATTTTTTCCTATAAAAGGCCAGACAGTAAAATATTTTGTGCTTTTTAGGACACACAGTCTCTGTCCCAAGTACTCAAATCTGTCAAAGGAAAGCAGCCTCGGACAAGGAACAAATGGGCGTGGTTGTTCCAGTAAAACTTTTATTTACGAAACAGGCAAGGAGTGGGCTCAGCTCTGCAGGTTGCATCTTGCAGTCCTTCACCTTGAGGGTCTTGATGAGAGGTCTCTTCCTGTGCAGCCCCCCACCATCCGCCCACACCAGCCCACCCTACTTCAGTTTCAAAAAGGCCATAAACACAAGGGAAAACTGGTCCAAGCTACATTTTTAAGGCAGTGACTGGAGAATATCCTTTTATCTGATCTTAAATTCTTAACTATTTGTTCAGTCCTTCTGAAGCTGTACATCACAGGGTTTTTAACAGCCTTCTTGCCTAACTGCACTTGGCTTTGCTAAAAATAAACCCAAATCACCTATGGAACCTAGAATATCTTTCCTTCTCTTGTACTTGGAACAGTTACTTTCACCTTGACTAAGTCCTGTTTCTCAGTGTCCCGGAAAAAAAATGAGGAGGGTCAGTAGTGTTAGTCGTCCTTTTTAGGTAAAAGAGCCAACTATTGAAGTAAGATGCCTGGAGAGACTCATCTGAGAGCCACAGGCACAGAAAATCTCAGTGGGAGAGAGGTGGGACTTTCATGGTATTATTTTGTGTGGGTCTTAATATGGCTGATGGAGCAAATACATGGAGCCTTTAAGGACAGGAAAGACAGCAGGGCAATATGCTCATCCAAGTGCCCACTGGACCTGCCCATCTAATTGGATTCCAGCAGTTCTCAGGAGAACTGCATTCCTAAAGCCTAGCTCCTTTGCTTTTCCTCTTTTAAAAACACCAGCACATTCAAGTGTTGATAGAGCCAATTTAATGGAGAAGGCAATGGCAATCCACTCCAGTGCTCTTGCCTGGAAAATCCCATGGACGCCTGGTAGGCTGCAGTCCATGGGGTCGCTAAGAGTCGGACACGACTGCACTTTCACTTTCCACTTTCATGCGATGGAGAAGGAAATGGCAACCCACTCCAGTGTTCTTGCCTGGAGAATCCCAGGGACGGGGGAGCCTGGTGGGCTGCCGTCTATGAGGTCGCACAGAGTCGGACACGACTGAAGTGACTTAGCAGCAGCAGCAGAGCCTTTAAAATGCCTTTACATTTTAATTGAGGAACTTCTTTCATTCACAAAATGAGAATGAGTCATTTTGAGTCAGTCAAATCAATTGTAAGCAAGATCCCAAAGAAATAAAGCCCTAGGCTCAGAGAATATTTTCACTTGTCTGTCATTTATTTCTGCCTTGCAGAATTCTTTTATTCTAGTACAACTGCCAGTGTGTACTTGAATACTTTACTTCAATCGCAAGGTGCTGCTGAGGAGAATGAAATACTTTGGGTGATCACGAGCTCAGGAATCACAGACACCTAAGACTGTCCTCATGCAAGATGGAATCTCCAGGCAATCAAGAGCCGAGAGAGGCACCGTTCTATTGAGGTGAGGGCTACTCTGTAGAGAACTTCTGATCCGGCGCATCTGGGAGGGACGTGAGGCTGGTATTGACATTGCCTATTATTGGTTTTGGGAGAACAAAATGTCCTGCTCCTACTTTCAAAGAGATGGAAAGACCCAAAGCCAGAGCTCGGGGAGGCCCAGGGCTGGTCACCATCTGTGAAACAATCAGCAACAGAACAGGGAAAGGTAACAGTGAGCTACTCTCCGGTGAGCTGCTCTGCCTGGTCCTCTCCGCACTCCCACAATCCAGCAAAGGATCACTGACTATCTGTTGGCCTCCAATCCCGAGCACACGGAACTTTCAAATGCCCTCTGCTGGAATTTCTACTTCTTTCTCTTTGCTTACTAAAGCCAGCATTCTTTTCTCCCTTAGCTAGTTGATGGCTAAATTAATAAAGTCCATCCTGACAATCATTTAACTACTAAACAATATAAAGAGAGCTGGGTTTGCCTATGGCCTTTAAAAATTTGGTGGAACCTACCCAGGCAAAGAAAGGGCAGGGAGGTGACCAGTTACAGGACCAATGAACGGATTCTGGGTTTCTTTTAGGACATTTAGCAAAAGCACTGGGCTGGGAACAAGCATTCCTGGGACAGGCCCTTCCTCTCCATGGACCTCAGTTCCTTGTTTGAGGGGGGTTGATATCCAAGGGCAGAGACTACGATTCCATCTAAAAACACCTCTCAGTGGGTGTTAGTACATATGCCACCCTGGACGTACAGGGGAAAGACAGGAAGGCCATTTCCTCACCTCTCAGAGCCACAAGCTGAGCCCTGCCCACCCAGGAACCCCAGCGGCAGGTGTTCCACCCTGTTCTGTGCCGCGGCCCCGAGTTCCTGCAGCCAGGTTCCGGATTCAGCAAAGCAGCGCTGGAGGGTGGGTAGCTGGACCAACTCCTGAGGCGCCAGCACAGCACCCGATGTGGTGCACAGCAGCTCAGAGGACACAAAGGCCTGGCTGGGATTAATTCCCTTTTTATTTATAATTTCTGTAAGTTATACACATTTAAATTTTTAGCAATAATTGATAAGTCACATTTCATATAGTTCAGTCATTGGAAGAACACAAAGACAGAAATGAGAGCACTGAGCCTTCCAAGAGGAGGTTACTGTAACACATCACAGCAGGAGCTAAAATCTCAAATCCAAGACTCCACACACAAAACCTAAAGCTTACAATTTCTCTAAGAGCCTATGCACTTGAAATTACAAAATTCAGCAACTGCCTAAACCAAGAAATGAACAGCTCTGTTTTCAAGGTAAGAAAACAAGGAATGCTGTGGTAAGTCACCTTTACTGTTTAAATGTTTCTGCTCTGTTTATACCTGGAACGACTGTATATACACACAGGCACAGCACATATTTCAGTATAGCTCTCACAAACTGCTTTTACTATAGATTTAAATCTAGTCCATGAGAAAAGCAATTCAATTGCTTGGATCTTAAGTTTTAAAAAAATGAAAAGCATTTCTAGGGACTCTTAAAGCTGTCTCCAAAGTATAAAATGTTACACTTTCAATATCTGAAGTGTTCCTGTCTTTCTCTGAGATGAATACAGGTCCTAGACTGGCTTCTCACAGCGTAAATGCTCACACAGTGTTGTGCATACATGGTGAACAGCTTACGAGGGCCCTGGAGAGGACGGCACACTCGTGGGTCTGGGCTGTGACTGTCCACAGCCAGACCAACACCCTTGCCACTGCTCTTGAGGCCGGGTGCCCTGGGGCACAGAGACTGGTCACTCTTCAGTCAGTCAGTTCTTGCTTGGGGGATTCCAGTTCGTTCAATAAATCTCTGCCAGCTGCTCCAGCCTTTGAAGCAAAAAGAACTGCTCCCTGTTTAAAACCGAGGTTCTTTAAACTTCGGGCATAATCTGCATATATAGCATAGATGAGCTTCTGTAAACTGCAGTTAAGGAAGAGAAGGGCAGAGAGGGCTCCAGCAGGTTCCCACAGGCCGGAAACAAGGACCAGCTCTGGAGAAGTGTCCAGGGGAGGGCAGCAGGAGGAGCACAGGGGGCTCTTCTTGGGGAGGGCACCTGCTGGGGTTGGGGGGACGGGGGGCGGGGAGGTGAGGTTTCAGTGTGCAATGTCCCTGCACTGGCACCAGCTGAGCCCAAAGCCCGACCTCCTACAAGACCCAACTAACATCCCCTCAGATGCTCCAAGGTCTAAATGCAGTTAAGGAGTGGAGAGGGAAGGATGACAGAAGAGAAATACATGTGCAAACCCTTGAGCTGTTTGCAAATCTGAGAGGTTGGCGTTTAAGGGGCAGATCCAGCCTCAATGAGTGGCTCAGACGGTAAAGAATCCACCTGGCATGCGGAAGACCTGGGTTTGATCCCTGGGTTGGGAAGATCCCCTAGAGGAGGGCATAGCAACCCACTCCAGTATCTTGCCTGGAGAATTCCATGGACAGAGGAGCCTGGCAGGCTACAGTCCATGGGGTCGCAAAGAGTCAGACACGACCGAGTGACTTTCACTTTCACTTTGGGAATGTTAGACAGCCCTGTTCTACTGTGTTCTGATATCCAAAACAGCACCACTGAATCAGAGCCAGCTTAACCAGTGCTGAGGTACATGACACTGAGTTCAATTTTCTGTTAAAAAATATATACAGAAAAATAAAAAAATGACATGTAGATGTGAGGCTACAATGTAACAATTCAAAAAAGAGTGCAATGAGAACAACAAAGCCTCTGCAAACACAAGGACCTGAGAGTAGGATTCTCAAGCCCCCTCTTTTCAAAGAGAAACATGTCACTCAAGTGACGGGTGGCAGAACTGAAATGCTCCCGGTCACACGTGGCCTGCCTACATGACACGTCTCTCTGAAGTGCCGCTGTGTCTTGTTCCACGTTAGCCCATCCCTGTGGGTAACAGCCAGTCGTTCTTTTTAATCTATTCTGGTACGCATTTATTCCAGCAGAGCCTCCTATACCTTTCCTATACTGCTGCTGCTGCTGCTAAGTCGCTTCAGTCATGTCCAACTCTGTGCGACCCCAGAGACGGCAGCCCACCAGGCTCCCCTGTCCCTGGGATTCTCCAGGCAAGAACTCTGGAGTGGGTTGCCATTTCCTTCTCCAATGCAGGAAAGTGAAAAGTGAAAGTGAAGTCGCTCAGTCGTGTCCGACTCTTAGCGGCCCCATGGACTGCAGCCTACCAGGCTCCTCTGTCCATGGGATTTTCCAGGCAAGAGTACTGGAGTGGGGTGCCATTGCCTTCTCTGTTTCCTATACTAGATCCTCTATTTTCTTTGTAAGTTCAAACAAAACATTACAAAATCTGGGCTCCCTCCACTTCACAGCCCTTCCAGGCTCTCCATTGATCTCACAGCTGATGCTGGTGGAGCAACAACTTTCTTTCTGATTTGTCCCCTCCTGTTTCTCCTTTTCCTGGCTCTGGGCAGTCAGAACAGGGATCTTTCTCCATACAATAGTTTCCTCCCAGGCAGCACAGCCAATGGGGATGCTTAAAACCCACTCACGGCATCTGGTTCCCCCTCAGCAAACACATCCCAGCAAAGGATATCTGTGTCCTCGCTGACTTCGATGGCTCCGTACTTGAGACAAGCTTCCACAAACAAGGCCGCTCTGTCGAAGTACCTCATGCTGCTCAACAGAACACAAAGCACGTCAGGAGCTGTGACTTTCATCATCTGGGGGTAGGACCATCCCAGGAGTGTTTCCATACAAGCACTCTCCACAGAAGCCCGAGGGCTGCGTGAGGCACACCAGCACTGTTCTCTGCCCCAGCTTAGAGGAAAGGGGAATTCTCATGCCCTAATCCTTTGCTCTTTTCTATTAACTCTTATAAAAATTTTGTGAAATCACTGAAATAGAGACAGGACAAAAATCCACATACCCAGGTCCAGATTTCACAAGTAACTTTCTGTCATATCTGCCTCAACCTACTTCCCTTAGTTTTAAATAAATAAAATGTCCTATGGCAAGTGATAAGCATTAATTACCCTTCAAGGTTCTCAGAGGGGACACCTCCAAATTGCCACACTTTCTTCCCCCTTCCTCCTGCTTTTCTGCCTTTGTCTCAGTTGTTCTACTCAAAGCTAAATTGACCTCAATTCTTTTTAAATATTCTTTTTAAACAGGTAACTATTAGGTTTGACTAGCATTGGCAGAGAAGTAGCAAAGTTCCTAGACCAAAAGAAGAATGAATAAGCATGGACTGCTCCACTCCCTTTAGGTTTTTTCTAAAAAATAAACCTGAAGTATATGCTTCTCCCTTCACTCTCAACATCAAGGACTCCCAGCCTCCTGGCAGAGCCTCATGAGCAGTGGTAAATCTGGGTGGCTCTGACCAGCCACTGACAGTGGGCGTACCTGTGAAGTGTCTCGGCCACGCTGGAAAAGCAGCCCAGGGAGAGGAGAACCAGGAGGGCCTTGGACTTCTGGTTCACTTGAGGGGAGCAAAGGTGGTCGACCCACCGTTTCAAAACGTCAGCGCACTCTTCAGAATTTAAGCGGACCTGAGGAAGATGCCCACGTTAAAAAGGACACCCTGCACTATAGGAAAAAAGAAATCAGTTGAAATGGGATCTATTACCATGAAACAGAGCTCATCTCTGCTTTACCACACAGCCCCTGCTGCTGCAGCACCGTGACCAGAGGCGACAGGGATCCACAGCTCAGGATCAGCGGGCCCGGGACCACCTCTGGGCTGTATGTAGTCTGGGCCCACACCCCAGCAGGGACGGGAGGCAGCTGTTTTCACTTAACTGCTACCATTGCAACCTCCACTTTGCAGTAAGAAGAAATGTAACTTATATGCAAAGAAGAAGATGAAAGCTGCTAAGAAAATATTTGTAAAGCCTCTTGGCAGCCCCCCAAAATACCTCCAAATCATGAGTCAAAAATTCAAGATTGAACTTTCTCGCCCAAAGTTCCAGGTGCCTACTAGAATCACCTACTTTGGCAAGCCACGCTGCCCGGTTCCACTCGCCGTAGGTCTGCAGGTAGCGGCAGGCGTCCGCAGCTTTGTCTATCAGGCAGAGCAGCTGGACGCCCTCTGGAAGACAAGACAACAGCCCCGTGAGTGACGCTGCAGCTGTCTCTCTGGTGAGTCACTGAAGGGTAAAATCACCATTTGACCTCACCTGGTCTTGGCCATTTTATACCTACTGGAGACGCGACTGACTTAAATTTTAAAATGAAGCATTAAAATAGGGTTTTACAATGTTATCACTCAAGTAACCTGGGTTGGCAGTACAAATACAGTCCAGAAAACAAACAAGTCAAGACTATCTCACTCACTGGTTTTAACGTTTAAGGTGTCCACGTTTGTCCAATTTATGTCTATTATTTCGGTCATTATTAATAACACCCCTTTTACTCTTTAAAAATGCACTGGTCTAGATGACTAAATTATATGGTCATCTTATAATATGAGGGCTTACCTGGTGGCTCAGATGGTAAAGAATCTGCCTGCAATGCAGGAGACCAGGTTCAATCCCTGGATCAGGAAGATCCCCTGAAGGGAATGGCAATCCACTCCATTAACCTTGCCTGGACAATTCCATGGACAGAGGAGCCTGGCAGGGGCTACAGTCCATGGGGTAATGAAGAATCGGACACAACTGAGTGACTAACACTTTCATAATATAAACTGCTAGCAATAATTTATTTTTCTCCAGGGTATATCAAAAAGAAACATTTCTAATAACCAAATACTTTCCTAGGAATGGGTTTGATTTTTCAGAGTACTGACAAATATACACGATTTTTCAGAGTACTGGCAAATACACCCCTAAAGCATGCCTCACCTGCCAGTTTTCCGTTGGCAATCATATTAGTTGCCACGAGCTTGATGGTGCTCTGGGAGGGGCCTGACGAGGTGACGGTGGTGACCAGACAGGCTTTCAGTGAGTCACAGTAATAGTGCTGGTTGTCTGCGCTGGTTTCCAAAAGCAGCTGCACGGCTCTGTCTGTCTAATAAGGGAAACGGTTCTTCTGGTTATGAGGCCATTTTCCTCCAACATAACCTTTCAAGATTCATAATTTGGAACACTGAAGTTTTCAGTTTAAAGAAGATTTTCATTGTCAAAAATTATCCATAAACACGTTGTTTACATGTATACAAGTTGAACAAAAGTGCAACACTGCTTCTTTAGGACAAATGTAAAACCACAGGTACACAGGTACTGATTTAAGCTCTGTACTAGTCAGAGACAAAACCAAAACAAAACAAAACTAGGCAGGCCTCATGTGGCATTCAGTTCATCTCAGTTCAGTCGCTCAGTCGTGTCCGACTCTTCACGACCCCATGAATCGCAGCACGCCAGGCCTCCCTGTCTATCATGTGACACTATGGAAGCCAAAACTACAAGTTGGTTTACCATACATTTTTGCTTTCTCAGAACGTCTGTTGGTCTTATTTTGAGAGAAAGCATATATTTACACTTATACTTTCAGGGAAATGTATAGTGTGTGTGCACGGTGTTTGTGTGTGATATAAATGATGCTGCAAAATACCAATCAACTAGCAACTCCCTGAAACATGAAAAGAGTTATAAAAACTGACATACTTGACCCAAGAGAAGCAGCTGGTCTGTACATTTCCTTGTATGATCATAAGTTGACCGTTTTACTTCCTGGAGATTAACCCTTTCCAACTGAAATTTCTAGAGCAGGGAAGAAAAAAAAAAAAAAAAAAAAACCAGAGAAAATTGAGCCTGGATTTTAAAACTTTTGAATTATTTAACTATTAGTAAACATTACTTTGACTTCTGAGTCAAAGAAGAAGTCCAACAATTTAATAAGAATTTGAGAAGAAAAAAATGTTGAAATGTACTATAATCTGTGCGTAAGTCTGCCTGCTTACAAAAACTGGCACTTTAGTAGAGCTGGAAGAAAAATCCCTATGTGTAATTCAGTACTCTATTGGAGGTTAAACAAATTATGAAACTACCTTTATATATATAGAACAGCAAATTCAAACCAAGTAAATTAAGTATTTGTTATTTATAGGAAATTAATAACATGAGAAAATTAAAATGAACCAAGTTAAAAATTTTTAAGGCCCCCCAAAATTAAAATGCTGTTAATAATAAAATTTTAATGTCTACTAAAAACTCAGTAAGCGTTTATGAGCTTTTCAAGTCCTGAATCAGGCCTTTTTTATGTGACTATGCCAAGGGACTCATTTCTGTTATGTGGACCTTTACTTAGTACAAAGTTTCCCAACTTTAAGATACTTATAAAGAAAGACATAGCTTTAAAGGTTTTTAATATATGAAACATAATACCTGAAAATAGGCATTTTCACAGAGGACGTCGTAACATATATCTAGCGGGTTGTTCACTCTGTCCTGAGGAGCAGCTTCTTTAGCCACTGGTGTGCTCGCGGCCTTTTCCTGGGACAGGCTGTGCAGATAGTGGGCGGCGACAGTCCAGAAGTGCAGCTCCGATTCATCACCGTAAAGCCTGGCCAGGGTGAGACCACAGTCTCCACTGACCTCACGCAGCAGCGTGGGGCCTGGACGGGGGCTCCCCACGGCAGCCTGAAGTGCTGGGAGCATGGTGCTGGCCCATGAGAGACCAACGTGCTGGCTGGTGGAAGAGCTGAAGCTGCAAGTCTCCAGCCCTGTTACTGGGTCTCAAACAGCACAGGGCCCTGACTGCATGGGGCCCCTTCCGACCCAAGCCTCCCTTTGTTCTGTGTTAAGAGCAACACCGCGGTGCTGCAGCCTGTGCTATTATTTACCTGGTTTGCCATCAGCACATCTTTCAATCTGCACAGTTAAGGAAGAAGTTCCTCTGGGATCACTGACTAGATAAGATGTGGAAATAATATGCTCTTTATTCTCTGGGGAGTGGAGGGAAATGTCTTTCTTATAAGGGATGGCTCTACTCTAAGTAAGAATATATAGGTTATTACTTCTAAATATAATATAAATATAACTTATGGGTATACTTAGGACATGCCCCTTGTAGCTGATATTTTAAAAAGCTATCTGAATGGAGTCTTTTCAATAGAGAAGACCTAGATCTCATGTCTTTTTCTTTTTCCTATTTGTAATACTACTTTCAAAATGATCTGTAAGCCAACTATAAAGGATGAACTGATGTATTTTCTAAAATTCCAAAGAGTTTGGTTTTAACTAACAACTCTTGATGAAAGGAGTGAGTTAACCTGAAATTCCCTGTCTCTTACCCAGAACACTTCAAATAGTGTTACCTTGAAACAAGCAGGCATCTCTGCAGGAGAGTAAACTCCGGATCGAGCAAGAGTTTCTTTATGTCACTGCAGGCAGGAATCCAGACAAAGGCAAGACAAAATTTTTGAATCCAACAATAAAGGAGATAAATCAATACACTTTTAAAATGGAAAATTCTACCCAAAAGATATAATAAGAACCTACAAAAGAAGTCACTTTGCTACGGCCCTGAAACTGCAAGAGCTTACAGGGCTTAGACAGTATCTAGGCTAGGAGAAGTGGAACCCATCAACCACCACAGCTTAAGGCTCTAATTCTGATTTACCTTCTTGAAGCAGCTCAACTCCCTTTCTAAAAAATATGAACAGCTACCTAACTACAGGAATAAGAAGGTCATTGTTGATAAAATGATTTTACTAAATGATCATCAGGAATACTCTATACTTCAGAGAAGATGCATTCAGAATTTATTCTTCAAAGTACTGAAAAATTAAAATATATAAGGAAGAAAGGATAGTGTTTCATAAATTGATATTTCTACAATAGCCCATTATAGACTATTTATAAATCAGGAAGAAGGGGAGATAGTCTTTAAATCTATTCTTTTCCATTTAAACATAAATGCTAACCTTGGGACAGAGAAGAGAAAAAAGTAATTACTTTGAATTCGACATCAATATAATATTCCTTTAGCATTAATTTATTAAGTATTAAAATATATGTGATGGATTTTAGATTGCCAAGATATGTTTTCCCAAGAACTCCTTGTGGAGTCAAATTTTCCTTCTTCCTTTCCAGTGTTATACACAGTACCTGTTTGTAAATGTTCTTGACTCTAGGGAGCATATTACTTTCTTAGACAGAATTGTGCAAACACAGCACCTGACACAGAGAACTTATCTTAGCAGAGAGAAGCTGACACACAAGAATTGCCCTGTGTACACCCATCCTCTAACATGAGGCTTTGCAGGGCATTTGTGCTGGAGGCAGGCTAGCTACAAGGTGGCTTACCCCACTGCTTCTTCTCCTGCCCTGACATGAGACCACAGCAATCTGAAACTTACTTCCACAAAACAAAGACTCTAAAGGGAAACAAACTGAGGCGAAGAGAAGGGTCTCTCCGTGGGCCACTAATATTTTCCAAAACAAACCTTATTTTAATTTTAAAGTCTAAATCATTATGTTTTTCTTTTTCATAGTCTTATTCTCTAATAAAACATAATAAGAGTGCTTACTTAGACAATGAGTTCAACTGCTCTTGAAGGAGATTCTTTATTTCTTCATTTTCTGGATAATCACTGTACCAAGAAAAGATTTTAAATGAGTTAGTTTTCTCTTTATTTACCACCATTTATTTCTTCACCAGGAAAAAAGTTGTGTTAATACAGAAATAACTTCTTTGTAGTCCTTGGTTAAAAACCTGCGTGTAGACCCAAAAGCAACAGACTACTCAGGAACCTACCACTCACCTTTAATGCCTGCTTTTATCTTATTGAGTCAAAACAGAAATGAGCACAGAAAGTTTCCCTGGCTTTCAAGAAACCCGAAAATTTATTAGTGAGCTCTAAAACTATCAGGTTTAGATTCATGTTAATAAGGAACTTAGCAAGGACTACACCAATCTGCTAGTTCTGCTCTGCAAAATTAACATTCATTTCTCTGAGTGGATACTTCTTGGAGAAAGAACATCTCATCACATTTATTTTTTTAATTCTCCTAACCCAGGGCTTCGCTGGTGGCTCAGTGGTAAAGAATCCGCCTGCCAATGCAGGAGATGTGGGTTTGATCCCTGGGTCGGGAAGATCCACTGGAGAAGGAAATGGCAACCCACTTCAGTATTCTTGCCTAGAAAATTCCACAGACAGAGGAGCATTGGGGGCTACAGTCCATGGGGTCACAAAGAGTCAGACACGACTAAATGACTGAGCACACACACAACCCATGCCTATCTGTGCATTCCACACAGCAAAGGTCCCATAGCACTTGTGGTAGTTTAACTAACAACCACAAATCATGGTTTCTGTGACTATTTTTTGCAAGGAGGCAGGCTATAAAACATAAAACACTTCTGAAGTAGATTCCTTTATGCTGCCTTTAAAAAGATTTACTCTTGTCCCCTGACCCTGATGCTGGGAAGCTTGAAGGCAGGAGGAGAAGGGGATGACAGAGGATGAGATGGTTGGATGGCATCACTAACTCAATAGACATGAGTCTGATTAAGCTCCGGGAGTTGGTGAAGGACAGGGAGGCCTGGTGTGCTGCAATCTCATGGGGTCGCAAACAGTCAGACATGGCTGGAGTGACTGAACTGAACTGAATCTTGTCCCCAAACTCCTCTTGGCCTCAACTGGCCCTCTTCACACTCAGTAGCCATGCCCAGGTGCAGACCATAAGATGACCGACCACACAGCCACCTGAGACACCCACGTGTACTCACAGCTGTGCCCAGGTCCCCAGAGTGGGAAAGACAAGAGGCAGATCAGTGACTCTTTCAGGGTCTCTGCCATCACTGCCTTAACTCAGTTTTAAGGTTCCAATGCCTGTAAGCCCTGGAGACCAGCCACTGCTAATTTTTATGGGATGTCTTTCAATCTTAAATCAATTAAGAAAGAAAAACAATAATGCAAAAAAACTTACACATGAGAAATGTCCAAAGAATACTGTCCATTCCAAGGCTGATGTAATAAGAAAGCTTTCAAGGCGAGAGCAGCCCTGGGAACAAGGAGATATGGGCACCACACAGGCTCTAGACAAAAACACAGATTTCGCTTTTAACAAGTAGAATCGTATACAACTATAAAGCTTCCGCTGTAGACAGTTCACAGAGAAGTCAGCAGAGAACAATGTATAAGTCTGGTAGTGGCAACTCAGAGAGTGTATTAGTGTAATCACTGCTTAAGACACAGGGGCTCAGTGTCAGGCAGAAAGTTAGACTGAAGAGTCTCTGACCCCACAGAGATAGTACTGAAAGTTCTTGGAAACAGCATCATACGAAATGTTATTAAACAAGTCTCATAGTTCTGGATTCCTTTTAGACACTGCTAAAAAGAATATTGTTTTATGCCATTTTATGCCCCTGATCTAGGCAGCAGGTAAGAAGGATTCTCCAACTTAAAAACAGGGATTCCAATTTTCTACATTTGTCTGACTTCCCCTTTTACTGGGAGAAGAGGCAGTGTCAGAAAAATGTAAATAAGGGGCAGGGGTGGAGAAAGAAGACCAAGCTATCCTAAGAAAACAGATTTGAATCAACATATTACGATCTTCTCTATTTGTCATAAAGGAGAAATGAAGCAAATATATTAAATATTATATCAATGCCTATGACCTCAAATGATTTTATTATCCTACATCAATAAGGTCCAAAATACATTTGTAATTCCTCAGAATAGAAATATATTGCATCAAACATATTTTTCCAAGCTCAAATCAGCACATATCTGGCAGCAAACACACAGAAATCTTTTTCCTAACTCCCTGTTTACACTCTCATCAGTCTTTATTCTTTAACATTTACTGAGTGTTGTTCTGAGTTTAAAGTTCAATTTAGGGGAATATATGCATAATTTCATTGACTTTCCCCATTATTATTTTAAAACTTGCCCTTTTTGGCTGAGGTTGCACCATTAGAGAATCAATAGCATTTTTTTAGGAAAATTTTAAAAGAAAAATGTAACCTAAAATCTGGTTGAGGGTCACCTGTTCATTCATGGTATTAAACATGGTAGCCCATTAAGCTAACAATGGGTTCTCATTAATTATATAAATAGATTAATTTAGAAACAAGTACCTTGGCTTTGGCTGCCATCTATGGGGTCACACAGAGCCGGACATGACTGAAGTGACTTAGCAGCAGACTCAAAATTTAAGATAAAGGTCAAAGAACAGCTTCTCAAACATCTAGATTATATTTGCATTCTTCTTTACCTAGAACTGGAGAAGGCAATGGCACCCCACTCCAGTACTCTTGCCTGGAAAATCCCATGGATGGAGGAGCCTAGTGGGCTGCAGTCCATGGGGTCACTAAGAGTTGGACACGACTGAGCGACTTCACTTTCACTTTTCACTTTCATGCATTGGAGAAGGAAATGGCAACCCACTCCAGTGTTCTTGCCTGGAGAATCCCAGGGACGGCGGAGCCTGGTGGGCTGCAGTCTATGGGGTTGCACAGAGTCGGACATGACTGAAGTGACTTACCTTACCTTTTACCTAGAACTAATGACTAAATTAAAAGAAAAAAATCATTCTTGAAATTCCCTTAATTTCTTCAATAACTTTATGTTTCAAGTTAGTATCTATGCTTGTCCTTCCCTAGAAGGCGGTCCTGCTACTTCTGCAGAGGTGGCAGGGATCTTGAGGACAGATGTGGCAATGCAGTGCTCAACTGCAGCTCACCAGAGGACAGTCACGGTTACGAGTAAGAAGTGATGGTTCCCAAACACAGTGGCAGGGGTGGGGCAGTGCCACAAACAAAAGCACATTTAATCCAAGTTAAAAAGGCAACCCAGTCAGCATACACAGCAACTGGGTAGTGCCTCAAGCACAAACATAACAATGAAGGGTCATGTTTTTAAAACCCTACTGTCTCTGAATATGCCAAAGACTGACTCTGAAGGTACAGACAATTCCCAGAGCCGACAGTTTCTATGATGAAACTCTGTAAATGACTAAACAATTCTCTTATGACATTTTTTTACATATCAGATAGCCCAGTGTATACACCAAAGTTATGCCTGGAGAAAATTTAATGTAGGGACATCTCATTTTCAAATTGATGCGTGCACTCACAAACTTCTCATTCATAGCTACTTTTTACTAAAATAGCTTTCATTCTCAGGAAAAAAATCTCAAAACCACCATACAAAAAAGGGAAGGGTAGTGCAATCATCTAATTCTGTTTTGACTGGCCCTTTAGCGAGTCATAAGACAGGCATCACAATTCATGATACTTTCCAAAGTTACTTTTCCATGATATATGGTTGCAAAAGACACAAGACTCACTATTAAAAAACCAGCAGCACTTTACCACTAGATTCCTGTCCTCTGATGACCTCTCCTAAAGTCTGAGGAAGTCATTTTTATTCATGTAAACATCTTTCATCTTTTGACAGGGCACTCAGAAAGGGGTCAAGGAAAGGGCGCTGAGTAAACCAGCGTTGGGGAATGACTGACATCTAATTACAGAGTCTAGCATCTCAGTAGTATCAACACTCAAGCTTTAAGTTAATATACATTCTTAAACATAGATTCCTAGAAAGAATGAAATGGAACAGAAGCAGCTCTCTCCCATGAAAAGAACAGCTGGTGCAAAATAAAGACACTTCCAAGCATCCTTCCCTTAGAACTCCATACCAGTCAACTCCTGCTCGTCCATCCTAAAGCATGTGGACTTCATGGACATCTCCAGGACCCTGATACACCCGTCATCGGAAGCCAGGATCACTTTATCTGACGTGCACCAGTCCACGTCCAATATCCGAAAGGTTACATTTCTTCCACTTCTTAAACTGCTCACCATCTGAACCTTCAAGAGTGAATTTGATTGTCACTTTCAGAAAGAAAAGGAAGATGTTTATCATTACAGACTAAACGAGCAAGAAAGGCAGTGCCTGTGGCAAAGGTCCAGTTCATGTTTAAAACTGAGCAGTCGTGGGCAATCTATCTTCCACATGCAGACTGCATTTTGAAGGTCCCAGAGATGGTGATAACATTAACAATCTGTTGAGCTGTCACCTTTAGAACAGAAATACTATAAAAGAAAAATTTTGAAGGAAGAAAATTTCTCTAAGAAGCTTGACAAACCCATTTATAAATCAGAAGGAAGGAAAACAAGTACATAGTTCCTGTGACCAGCAGCTCCATTTGCGGTGAGCCCGTGTGCAGCTGGGCTTACCTCTTTAGAATCCCATACTTCAGCTCCATCATTGTACATTGCTATTAATTTTTGGTTTCCTTTACCAGGGGCGAAACGAATCTTCTTCACCCAACTTCGGTGTGTAGGTATTCCTCTGAGGACAAACAGAAACCAAAACACCAATATGAAGTAGAGTAATATCTCGTCATTGGGAGAGATGTCCAATGTCTCTTTCTATTTCTGCTTTTGACAAGGTCTAGTGACATGACAGGACAACAACTCTGCTTTCTGGGACAGGGGTCACATATGACAGACATGGTCTGCTCTTTAACAACAGTTGGAATAGTGCCCCAGCACTTCGTGTGGGCCACCTGCAGGTAAGGGTCATCTATGAATACTCCAGAGTTTAGCTCAAGGCAGTTCCTCCCAAGTTCTATAACAAGAGACCCAAGGGTCCAACCTGCACATGACTATATTTAATGATGCTATTGCCAAGTGATAGGCCTCCAATGGAACTATATCAAGATTTTTTGTTTCAGCCAAATAATACACTTGAATTCTTGAAACATACCTGGATACTCTGCCTTTCAAATCCCAAAAATTTAAATTTCCATCCATATCTCCAAGAACTAACGTATCACCTTTCCAAGCAATGCAAGTAATGCTACCCATGCTCCCCTAGAAAAGAACAGCAACAAACACACATCAATTTCACCACTTATAAGCAGTCACAACAGAGAAATACTTTTATTTAACAACTGTGATGAAATAATAAAGATATCTTGCTGGTGGTTTAGTTGCTAAGTTGTGCCCGACTCTTTACAACCCCATAGACTGTAGCCCACCAGGTGCCTCCTCTGTCCATGGGATCTCCCAAGCAAGAATACTGCAGTGGGTGTTATCTCCTTCTCCAGGGTATCTTCCCAACCCAGGGATCAAACTTGGGTCTCCTGAATTGCAGGCGGATTCTCTACAGACTGAGCCGCCAGGGAAGCCCCAAAGATATCTTAATAAAAGCTAATTATAGTATGAACATCATCAAACACTAACAGAGTTTAGTCACTAAGAGGGCTACCTAGCATTTCAATTTCAACTAAGAAGAAACAGAAGATTTCAATTCAATGGACATTATTATCTGAACTAGATTTATAGAGAAGTTCTTTTGAGGAAGAACTACTTCAGAAAAAAGAAAATTAAAAGAAGAAAAAAGAGAAGGAAAGGACATCCTTTCAGGCACTCCTGTCTCTGAGTTATCCCTCACTGCTAAAGGATGAACACATTTATTCTGGGGGAACTCAGAGCTGTCTTACAACTAACTGTTCAGCAGTTCTTCTACTGAGGATCCATCACTATGCAGTACACCTGAAAGTAACATGATTCTGTATATCAATTATATTTCAATTAAAAAAGAAAAAAGATTCATAGCTTTGCTGATACCTTCATGAATAATGAAGGAGAAGAGATACTATACACTGAAGGCATCTGTAAAATCTGAATTCACAGAAGGTTCTGCAGAGAAGTTACACAGGGAAACACAAATACAAGAATGAGACACTTCTGTAATAAATCAAAGCGGGTTGGAAGGAGCATGCAGCTCGAACACACGCACAGAGGTACTGTGATGGAGAGACGTGGAATTGGGGCTCTCAGAAAAGCTGTGTGGACCTGAATCCCAGCTGCATCACTGAATTTGCCGTGTGATGTGGGGCATGCTTACTTAATCTTTATATGTCTGGATTTATCGTCGATAAAGTAGGGCAAGCTCATAAAATTTGAGGAGTTCCTATTAGTGTTAATACATTTTTATAGGTAAAGGCCTTAGGACGATGTTTGCCACAGAGTCAATATAATGCTAGCTATTCAATAATATTACTCAATTACTTTTCTACTTATATTCTTATATTCAAAGAAATCTTGTTTCATCATTTATAGAACAATATTAAAAATTCACGTTTGGTTCTTACAGTATTGCTAGTAAGAAGTAGGAATGCTCCAGAGTTTTGCTAAATTGGCTGTTAAAAGACTTGCACATACACCAAATAATGCATAAATCCTAGTGGTAGTCAAGAAACAAAGATAAAATTGGATTAAAAATAATTATGTTAATGATTCGATTAGTAAAAAACTTAGAAATCTATGTTAAATAAATAGAATTCAGTACAGTATAAAGCAATAGTCTAAGATCTTATTTCTATTCTTCTGATCATATTAACAGAATAGAATGTTTAAGAGTTTGCCTTTAAATTTAACTTTTTTAGTCCTGAGAATTTTTGTTTAACATTTTTACATTACTTTCTAACTTCTAAAAATTAGAATATTAAAACTTCAGTCCAGAAATCTATCACCAGCTTAGAATTACAAGTGATGTATTAGAACTTTCTACCTAAGAGCTTGTTGATGGGATACAAGCCATATGAAGATTCTAAGGTGTTTTCGGAGAAATGTGGGACAAACTCGCTTTCTGACTCCAAATAATCCCAAGAGAACCAATGAAAGATTTAAAACTCAGTAGAGTATTATTAGTTGGCACTGATATGTTTCCTACATGTAAAACACGATGTTCAAAGGATCGAAGTAAAGCTGGCAGCAAACAGATAATCATTCTCTCCCACAGTTTTCTGAATAAAGGCAGTCAGTCAAATATAAACTCTCCAAGGGAATGTAATTTAAAATATATCAGGCTTCTTCTTTTTACCATTTTAATATGCTCTATAGTTATGGGGCCAAAATTTAAAGGTAAAGTTCCAACTCAAAATAAATGGCTTAGTGGCTTAGTACTTTATATTTGGAAGGAAGGTAAAGAAAAATATTAGATTAAAATAAACAAAACCTCTGCCTCAATTCTACACACTGGTCATTGAAAAATATTTTGGTTGCTGAAAATAAAAATAATGAACCCAAATCAATCATTCATGTTTTATACAGTAGATACATAACTCTCTTTTCCTAAAATAATCTGCTCTAAAATATGCACTAATTTCACTGGAGGCTGGATCCTTATTAGGCTGGTTATTCTTTGAAGAAACTGCTTCCAGCTGTGGAATAAAAGGATCTGGGAGGCAGAATTAAGACTTGCTATATCCTGACCAGACCTCCATAAGAAGAGGCAGAATCTTAAAAGCTGTGTTGTGCAAAAATCCTGAAAGCAGCAGGACTTTTCTTTCTCCCTGTCTTCCTTACTAAAAGGAAAATTCATGTGTCTAGTGTTCAAAAGTTTTCAACTTTTTTTAGAGTGGAGGAACCTAGAATCTCAGAAATTATTGGATTATTTCTATTCTAATCTCAAAGGTGATGTAATCAAAAAACAAAGAGAATGAGCTATTTCCAAGTGGCACTAGAGAAGCTAAGGTGGGGTCTTCTCTGAGGTCTAAAGGAGGAACTCTGAAAGGAAACTGATTTTCCAGAATAGAGCTCTTTACACTGCAACTCTTAAGGCCATGTTCTTGAACTGCAGTTTTTCTTTCTATGCACTTAAAATTAGGTTACTGCTCCTATTACAATGCCAAATATCAATCTTTCACATTTGCATTATTTTTATCCTTTCAAACTAGTGAAAACTTTTGGCACTATTAAGAGTTTAAAATAGACATCACTAAATCTCAGATACGACTCATTCTATGTAATAGTAAAACTTGAATTACAGCTTGAAAAGCACTTTCACATGCTGCTGCTGCTAAGTCGCTTCAGTCGTGTCCGACTCTGTGCAACCCCACAGACAGCAACCCACCAGGCTCCGTCGTCCCTGGGATTCTCCAGGCAAGAACACTGGAGTGGGGTGCCATTTCCTTCTCCAATGCATGAAAGTGAAAAGTGAAAGGCAAGTCGCTCAGTCGTGTCCGACTCTAGCGACCCCATGGACTGCAGCCCACCAGGCTCCTCTGTCCATGGGATTTTCCAGGCAAAAGTACTGGAGTGGGGTGCCATTGCCTTCTCCGTTCACATGCTAGTTACATATAAGTTATATACACACACACACACATATATATATATAATCTCATCCTCTACTTAACAATTATAGTAATATTAGCAAAAACATTTTCTTCATCCACTCAGTAAAAAAAACCCATGAGATATATGCTGACACAAATAATTAACTATAAATCCTTAAGAGAATTCCACAAGGCCATGGGGGATATATATGTTTGTAAAGATTAATAAATACTTTTACACCTACAACCTGATTACTGTTACCTAAAAATAATACTAGATTTTAAATAAAATCCTTCAGGGTAATACTTGAAATGGAAAGAAGAGAGACTAGAGTCAGACACATAGACCTGGGTGTAAACGCTGCTCTGGCATGTCACGAGGCCGGGCAACCTGGGGAAAGTTACTCATTCTCCCTCAATCCTATCACAGATAAAATGGAAATAGTTCCTCATGAATTATTATAATGACAATAATGAGCAGCACATGGTATGTCATCAAAATAGTTATAATGCTATTCTCCAAAAGTATGGGACAAATTTAGTCAATGGTAATATCTCCTTAATAAAGCTTATTTAGATTAAACTTTTCTGAAATAGTTTTCCACCTTAACTGTGGCTTCACTGGATATAGAACTTATGAGGTCTATGGTAAGAAATCTTCATGTAGGTTTAACCACAGTTTGGACTCACGTCTGGTGGGATCCGAGCACTGTCTTTCACTGAGTTTCCTTCAACAGTGAGATGATAAACTTGGCCGTCATTATCGGTGAACACAAAATGCTCCCGGGCAGAGATGTTCTGACTGAGTTCAGATTTACTTTCAGCCTCCTGCAACAAGCTTTGGGATAGAGGAAAAGAAGATGAAGATTTTTTTTTCCCCTAGAGTGACATAATGAATTAACACACTCAAAATACAGATGGATTAACAGGAGGTCAAATCATTAAAAAAAAAAAAAAAAAGGCTGAAACTAATCTTTGCCCAGCAATAATAGGAAAACACAAATTACTCTTCATACCACGACTGAATGTTTACCCTGTACAGAAGAATGGAGTGATCTAGACTTCACATGGGAAAGAAGACTCTTTGCTGTTTCTGCTGCAAAACAGAGGCCTTACCTTGGCCCATCATTCTCTGAAGTTTTTTATTTGTAAATCTGGTGGGGACGGGGCAGTCCAAAAGTTAGAATTCCTAATACATTTTCTGTGGTTAACACAGATGACAATAGGGTCCACCTGGGTGTGTTCACGCAATGTTCATTTGAATCAGAAGCTGAAGTCTATGGAGCCGAAGGGCACTGAGAATCAATCATGCTCACTAACAGGCGTGGACATGTAAACTGCACGCTGCTCTGAGCAATGCAATTACTAACTCTTTAGTCATGTGAGTGTGTACGGAACCATCAAAGTCTGTTCCAAAGGGGACTAGAGATGCCTTAGGATGCCACCCGTCAAATTCCCAACCAGGACTTAACAAATTTCCCAACCAGGAAATAATAAATTCCTGGTTATTAAGTTATTACAAATGACAGCGGGAGAAGCAGGGCACCTGATCACAGATGACTCAACAACACTCAGCTCTGTATCTGAGACCACGGTCTGGCGGGCCATGGCCTCTCGGGTGGCCAGCTGTTTCTTCCTCAAGCTCTTCAAGTTGTGAGAAGGTGACCATTCCTGTGAATCAAAGACAGACACCCACAAGTGCTCAGTCCCTCTTTCTTCCAGAAGAGCGGGTCATACTCACCACTGCCCAGCATCACTTCTTATTACTACACATGAACTCACAATTTGTTCTTAGTTTTTACTTTAATTTTTAGAAAGGCTGAAGGCATGCATTTTTATTAAAGCTTATGATAGAAGGTTTCAATAATCCATCTCTATTTCCTTCCACCTCGAATCTTCAATTAGAGCTTAAGGGAAAAGAGTTTAATGGCAAACTCCAAAAGGCTTAAACTTTTGATGCCTTCCATTTTTCGAAATCAAAATAATACATTTAGTTATGGTACCTCCCACTCCTTATGTCCACACCTCCCCCTTAGATGAACTGATGACACACTCCTCCAGTCATTGCCCATTATCACCTATAGGCCCACCCCAAACCTCTCCTTTTATATATTTACTCCTGTTTACTGGACATGGAACAACAGACTGGTTCCAAATAGGAAAAGGAGTTTGTCAAGGCTGTATATTGTCACCCTGCTTATTTAACTTATATGCAGAGTACATCATGAGAAATGCTGGACTGGAAGAAACACAAGTTAGAATCAAGATTACCGGGAGAAATGTCAATAACCTCAGATATGCAGATGACACCACCCTTATGGCAGAAAGTGAAGAGGAACTCAAAAGCTTCTTGATGAAAGTGAAAGTGGAGAGTGAAAAAGTTGGCTTAAAGCTCAACATTCAGAAGACGAAGATCATGGCATCCGGTCCCTCCACTTCATGGGAAATAGATGGGGAAAGAGTGGAAACAGTGTCAGACTTTATTTTTGGGGGCTCCAAAATCACTGCAGATGGTGACTGCAGCCATGAAATTAAAAGACGCTTACTCCTGGGAAGGAAAGTTATGACCAACCTAGATAGCATATTCAAAAGCAGAGACATTCCTTTGCCAACAAAGGTTCATCTAGTCAAGGCTATGGTTTTTCCTGTGGTCATGTATGGATGTGAGAGTTGGACTGTGAAGAAGGCTGAGCGCTGAAGAATTGATGCTTTTGAACTGTGGTGTTGGAGAAGACTCTTGAGAGTCCGTTGGACTGCAAGGAGATCCAACCAGTCCATTCTGAAGGAGATCAGCCCTGGGATTTCTTTGGAAGGAATGATGCTAAAGCTGAAACTCCAGTACTTTGGCCACCTCATGCGAAGAGTTGACTCACTGGAAAAGACTCTGATGCTGGGAGGGATTGAGGGCAGGAGGAGAAGGGGACGACAGAGGATGAGATGGCTAGATGGCATCACTGACTCGATGGACATGAGTCTCAGTGAACTCTGGGAGTTGGTGATGGACAGGGAGGCCTGGCGTGCTGTGATTCATGGGGTCGCAAAGAGTCGGACACGACTGAGTGACTGATCTGATCTGATCTGATTCTAAAGCCTTTAATCTAATACCCTCTTATATGTATAAATTCTTAAACATGTATTTTACATGAAGGTATTTATGGTCTGCATGAACAGTAGTAGATCATGTATCTCATCCCATTGCTCTTTTTACTCGGCACAATGTATTCAAGTCCCACCTCTGTTGTTTCTGTATGTTACATAGTACTTCATGGGTACATCTGCCAATTTTTAGTCTAGTTTTTAGTTTAGTTTTCCCAGGAAAGGACACCCAGATTGTCTCTATACTCTCATCATGGGAAATTACACTGCACTGAAATTTCAATGTCCACACAGAAGTTCCTATATGACCAGAAGCTGACCAGCTGGGGCAAAGAGGATGTCTGTGTTTGACTAAGTGCTGCCAGCCTGCTCTGCAGAATGGCTTCACTGGTCTACATCCCTACCAGCAGTGCCTAAGAATTCTTACAGCCCATACCTCACCCACACGGGATGCTACTGGCATTCCAATTTTTGTTTGTCTAAAAGGTTTATCATGGCCATTTTACTTTGCACATCTCAAAACCCAGGCTTCTGAATATTTTTCACATGCTTGTTGGCCTTTTAGGTCTCTCTGACATTCATTAACTAGTCACATCTTTCCAATGGGGCTACCACTGCTTCATTGCACGAGTTTCCACAATATTAACCCCTTAGAGGATTAGTTAGTCCTCTGTCCATCTTAAGACACGGGACAATTTCTTTTTTTAAAGTTGTCTTCCATATTTAACTTTGACAGTGGTATGATTCGTTGAATAGAAAGCACCAATCTTGATGTAATCAAATTCATTAATTACCTTTCTGCCTTTTGGTTTGAGCTTCCGACATCCTCTTTTGCCCCAAAACAGAAAAATATTCTTCTATATTTGCTTATATTAATTTTATAGCTGTAGTTATTTTCACATTTAGGTCATTAATGCTGTGGAGCCCACCTCTGAATATGGTTATTATGCATAAATCCAGTATTCCTCTCTATTAAGTGAGAGGTTCCCCAATACTTTCTACTAAACAGGCTGTTCCTCCCCTTGGGTTTGTAAGTTACTTTGTTGTACATTAAGTTACCAAATATTTATGAGCCTATTAATGAGCTCTTTATTATGCTGATCCATTTCTCTTACTTGGGCCAATATGACATTCAGTTCAGTCGCTCAGTCGTGTCCGACTCTTTGCGACCCCATGAATCACAGCACGCCAGGCCTCCCTGTCCACCACCAACTCCTGGAGGTCACTCACACTCACGTCCATCGAGTCAGTGATGCCATCTAGCCATCTCATCCTCTGTCGTCCCCTTCTTCTCCTGCCCCCAATCCCTCCCAGCATCAGAGTCTTTTCCAATGAGTCAACTCTTCACATGAGGTGGCCAAAGTACTGGAGTTTCAGCTTTAGCATCATTCCTTCCAAAGAAATCCTAGGGCTGATCTCCTTCAGAATGGACTGGTTGGATCTCCTTACAGTCCAAGGGACTCTCAAGAGTCTTCTCCAACACCACAGTTCAAAAGCATCAATTCTTCAGCGCTCAGCCTTCTTCACAGTCCAACTCTCACATCCATACATGACTACTGGAAAAACCATAGCCTTGACTAGATGGGCCTTTGTTGGCAAAGGAATGTCTCTGCTTTTGAATATGCTATCTAGGTTGGTCATAACTTTCCTTCCAAGGAGTAAGCGTCTTTTAATTTCATGGCTGCAGTCACCATCTGCAGTGATTTTGGAGCCCCCAAAAATAAAGTCTGACACTGTTTCCCCATCTATTTCCCATGAAGTGATGGGACCACATGCCATGATCTTCATTTTTTGAATGTTGAGCTTTAAGTCAACTTTTTCACTCTCCACTTTCACTTTCAAGAGGCTTTTGAGTTCCTCTTCACTTTCTGCCATAAGGGTGGTGTCATCTGCATATCCGAGGTTATTGATATTTCTCCCGGCAATCTTGATTCCAGCTTGTGCTTCGTCCAGTCCAGCGTTTCTCATGATGTACTCTGCATATAAGTTAAATAAGCAGGGTGACAATATACAGCCTTGACGAACTCCTTTTCCTATTTGCAACCAGTCTGTTGTTCCATGTCCAATTCTAATTGTTGCTTCCTGACCTGTATACAAATTTCTCAAGAGGCAGATCGGGTGGTCTGGTATTCCCATCTCTTTCAGAATTTTCCACAGTTTCTTGTGATCCACACAGTCAAAGGCTTTGGCATAGTCAATAAAGCAGAAATAGATGTTTTTCTGGCACTCTCTTGCTTTTTCCATGATCCAGCGGATGTTAGCAATTTGATCTCTGGTTCCCTTGCCTTTTCTAAAACCAGCTTGAACATTACTTTATTTCTATGGTTTTATATGTACTGTATAGAGCAGGATGGGGCCTACCTCCACCCATACCGCCTATATTACTCTCTTTTTTCCAAGGTTAACTTAGCTACTAGGACTTTTATTTTTCCATAAATATTTTAGAATATGTTTATCATGCTCCTCAAAATATCTAAATTAAATTTTAATTGGACTTTAACATAATATTAGCTTAACCCATCCAAGAAAATAGGAATTATCTCCATTTGTTTAGATCATCTTCTCTGAATATACATTTTTTGCAATAAAACATACAGCAGTAATGATTTTAATTTGAGCTGAAGAAAAATATTCACCATTTATATACATACCCAAATAAACTGTTTACTTCTTTAAAATTATAACTTACCAAAGCAGTTATTGCAGGGAAGTTTTTGGACATTTCTCTAAGAATGGTACAAGTCCTAACATCCCATAACTCCAGGGGTTTATCTTTGAATACAACTGCCAAATACTGCCTAAAATAAACAAAATTACTAAATGAAGCTCTTTTTGCAGTATTTTCACCATAAGCAGTACAAATAAAAAGTTCATAAAGCTCAGATGACACATTCTAAATGAAGAGAATTTAAACTAACTTTTAACCCTACTGATTAGTAGTAGTCCTAAGAAGGTAAAGCTCTAAGATGACCTGTGAGAGTCACACACACCATCAGGGCAAGGAGCCTAGCTCAGAATGAAGAATGAGAAAAGGCATGAGTTCACATCCAAATCTTAAAATAACCTTCCTGAGGCTCAATTTTCTCATTGAGACATGAAAATACCACTACTTGCATCAATGGGCTGATTGGTATGCAGGTTACGGGAAAAACTAAATGAAAAAGTAAGTAAAGTTTCTATCATGCCGACTGTGAGGAACTGTGACAAAGAGTAGGAAATGTGACTTGTAGCTCAGTGTATCACAGGACTTAAGATTCTCCCACTTGATAGTTATATGACCTCAAACCATGTGACCTTTTGAGTTTCAGTCTACTTAGCTTTAAAATGGTGTTAATAATACCTGCCTCATCAACCTCACTAAATACAAGGATAAAGAAAAAGGGACAGCACACATGAAAGGATTTTTTACAAATCACAATGGATTATGTAAATGAAACATGTCACACTTTTATTATATCTAATATAAAAACAAGTAGAGACATGTATGTAAATAACTAATATAAATAAAAGAGAACCTGGTAAATGCTATAAAGATTCACTATGAAAGCTGATATTAACTTTGACAATAGGGAAATGGCATTCTAGGCAGAGTTACAAGTGTGATAAATGGCAAAAGACAGAAAAGGAGACAGGCTGTGTGGGGGAGATATGCTACTTGAAATGCAGAGTATGTGAGATGAGAACAATCACTGTGAGAAAGAAGATTAACATGTGAATTTGGATTCACATTAAAAGCCCTAAGACATCCTAAAATGCAGTGCTATCGTGAATAAAGATTCATTCTGTAGAGAACAGGGGATCCTTGAGTTTTGAGGCAGTGGTCATAATGTGACCAGATGTTTAAGATGTATTAATTTAGTAGGCTTGTATAAAGTCAAGACTAACAAGAAATAGAAAAATCTGGCGTCCAAATATTTTGAGCAATTATCGGACTTTTTCGTGGAAGGACTCCCTTACATTTGAAAAAATTACTGAGGATCTCCCCCAAAGAACTTTTGTTTATGTGGGTTTTACTGATAGTTTGCCTGGGAGAAATTAAACCTAACATAATTATAAACTATATTAATTTACTTAAAATGAGAAAAGAGAAAATAACTACCAAAATGGCAGATGAAAACATAAACCATGTTGATAACTGCATTAAATATGAATAACTTAAACACTGCAATTAGATGCAGAGATTATCAGATCAAATAGTAAAATAAGTCCCATTATATGCTCTCTTTCAGAAATCACCTTTATATACAAAGACAGAGATAAGTTACAAATAGGGAGAAGGAAAAAGATATACCATGCAAATACTAAACAAAAGAAAGCTAGAGTGTCTATACTCATCAGACGAATCAGATTTAAACTTCTGAGAAAAGACAAACAGGTTATTTCAGTGATAAAGAAGTCAGTAACTCAACAAGATATAAGCATGGCAGTCAGTGGAACAGAAAACCACAAAGAAAAATGAAAGAAGCCCAAAGGATTTTCTTTGAAACAATTAATAAAATTGATTGACATAATTTACTGATACACAGAGAACCAAGTAGTGATTACCACTGGGAAAGATGCAGGGGAGAGGGTAAAATGGGTAAAGGAGATCAACTGTATGGTGACAGAAAATAAAATTTGGCTGGTGAGCATGTTGTGAAGTATATATAAAGAAGTAGAAATATAGTGTTCTACACATGAAGCTTATATAATGTTATAAATAAATATTATGTCAAACTATTTCAGTATATGAATGATTGAAAACTGAAATTAATAGAAGAAAAAATATAATTTATAATAGCATCAAAGAAAAAGCAAAAAATAAATCACAAATGATGCACAGGACCTGTGTACTGGAAACTACACAATATTATCAAAAGAAATTAAAGAAAAACTAAATAAGTGGAGAGATATACCATGCTCATGAATCACAAAACTTGGTAAGATGTCAGTTCTTCCCCATGTTGATCCACGGATTCAATGTAATCACAATCAAAATCCCAGTAAGCTTTTATCATAAAACTGGTTAAGTTGATTTTAAAATTTATATGGAAATGCAGAGATCCTCAAAAAGCTAAAGGAATGTTAAAAACAGTTTTATCGTGCTTACTCCTTCTTTCTTTGTTCTTTTGATTAGTTTTCAGTCAATCTCTGTTGTCAATGATTCTGCTTTACATATATTTTTCCTTGGAACAAAAAGCTTACTACAATTAGATCTAAGTTATAAATAAGGAAAATGAATTCTTTCACTCAATAAGCACATACTGAGGTAGAAGCTGAACAAAGAACTTCACCAAATAACTAACATTTCTTAGTGAGTAACAGGTACTTCTATCACTATAGCTATAGTTGAACAAAATGGGGTTACCCATTTTACCAATCTGATGAAATGTTAAGATTCAGATAAGTTACCTTGTCTTATGGTGACTTGTCTGAATGGAGAATTAAAAGTAACAGCAACTTAGTTTTGCAATTAATATATTTTCTGTGATACAGCTGCACATCACAATTTCCTACCACTAAGAAATTCTATGCACATGCATGCATGTTCTCATTTCCTTAAAGATAAAAAAAAAAAAAAATGCTTAAGATTCCCTTGTGATAACCCCAGATTTTTTTTTTAGGTTGACACTTACTTCAAATGAGATACTTTAATCATTTCGATGGGCGACTCATCATTACCTCGTTCACCACGGAAAGCAACACTCCTGCCTTTAATTGTAAATATTAAACAAAATGTAAAAATAACACATGAAACGCGTAAGAAACTAAAAGCTGTACCAGTGTAATTTGATCAGTGGTACCTTCTAGTCTCCTTCTAACTCTTCCATTTGCTTTAAGCTGTTTCTAATCATCTAAATTCAAAACTAAATCAAAAGTAGTATAAGACCAACACTGTATTACTTACATTCAAATATCTATAAAAAGATATTTTCATTTTTTATAGAATTTCTTAACACCCTTCTATGGTACCTTTCAAATAATTCAATTTTAGAAATTTAGAAACATCAATTTCTGAAGTTTTAATGCATCTATAGTAAAGCAATTATCTACTATAAAAACTACTGGTACATTCATAGTATTATAAACATTTCCATGTTTACAAATATTAACTAATGGGGAAAACACTCTTTGAATAGGTATTTAAGATTTCTTGTCCTATGTGCAAAATACTCAGCTACAATATTTTGACATGTTCCTCCAAAAGTCTCTATAAACTGAAATTGGAGAATATTAAGAATGAGTTAACATCCAAAGAAGTTAAACAGTTTTCTATAACTAAAAAAAAAAAAACAAGTTCTACTTTATGTTTGAAAAAATATTTTAATAGCATCTCCTAGATTTCTATTTACATTAAACAAAAGAGAGAAGACAAAGACAATTGGATACCTACATGTCTCCCTGCTCTTCAAGGGCATCACATTGAATTTCACTATTATTATTCGCCAAATACCCTACACCCTTTCCTGGCTCTGCTAGTCTGCTGGTCTCCTTAGAAGACAAGGCTGTAAAAATCTATAATTTTATGAACCTAAATGTCCTACCCAAAAAAAGTCAGTATCTTTTACTTAGAAATCTGTTCTTCAAAAAGAAATATGTGAAAGACAGATTTTGAGCTATCTAAGAGTTCTGATACTTTGCCAACAAAGGTCCGTCTAGTCAAGGCTATGGTTTTGCCAATGGTCATGTATGGATGTGAGAGTTGGACTGTGAAGAAAGCTGAACGCCGAAGAATTGATGCTTTTGAACTGTGATGTTGGAGAAGACTCTTGAGAGTCCCTTGAACTGCAAGGAGATCCAACCAGTCCATCCTAAAGGAGATCAGTCCTGGGTGTTCATTGGAAGGACTGAGGCTGAAGCTGAAACTCCAATACTTTGGCCACCTGATGCAAAGAGCTGACTCACTGGAAAAGACCCTGATGCTGGGAGGGATTGGGGGCAGGAGGAGAAGGGGACGACAGAGGATGAGATGGCTGGATGGCATCACCAACTCAATGGACATGAGTTTGGGTAAACTCCAGGAGTTGGTGAAGGACAGGGAGGCCTGGCGTGCTGTGATTCATGGGGTCGCCGAGTCGGACATGACTGAGCGACTGAACTGAACTGAAGAGTTCTGAACCTGAGCTGATGGGAAAAATGCACAGGCATGTTTTTAGTGAATGATACTACAGGACAGCATTTCATCCCTGGGCTATCATGTGACTGCAGTGATCAGTGTCAGTTTACCGACAAATCAGGAATGCAGGGATATGGGTCACCAGGCAGGTCATTTCCAATTAAACTAGAGCAACGCTGGACTAATAGGAGCTAATTCTTTGAGGCTTAGTAACACAATCTGATAAGTAAGAACTATAAATTGGAAATATGTATTGACAATACAAGGAAGCAACCATAAACATGATTTACTATACACATATATAACTTATTGGTTGAACTACATACATTTATATTGCTAAGCCATTAAAAAAACTCCCCATAATTTTGTTAAAAAAAATACTTGAAATCATTCCATGTGCTATATAAAAAATAATAAAAAAACCTTTACCTTACTCTGCTTTTAAGTTCTTATTTTGAAAGGGTTGCAGATTTTTAACAATTGTGAACAAGTTACTTTACTGGAATATTTCCTATTGTAATGCCTTTAAACTCCTAAATTAAGTTTTCCTACTAGTCAGCCAGAAAATATCAAAAGTTTCAAAGCTGAGCATTTTACAACAATCCTTGTAAGATTTTTAAGGGTTTCCTGAAAAGGCCAAAATTTTTTTAAAAGATTCTAAAAAAGTATAACTACAAAGATTTATTTCAAAACTGTACCTCTGGTTATCTGGAACAATGTACTTGGAAGTAGAACTGATATCCCATTTATGAATCTGTCCATTTGGGCTAATGGTACTCCATGGACTTGTGCTAACACAATTTGCATACAAACAATGATGAGTCTTTTCTAGGGCAATTTTTATAGAGCAACCAAAAAATGAATACATAAACATATAAAAATGAATACATAAATAAAATTACAAGGTGAAAGAACTTTGAACACGTCTTCTAAATAGCAGCATCTTTGATTAACATGATGGTACGATTTTAAATATTTTAATAGTCTAAAAACACAAACCTGTTGGAAGATCAACCAATTGAAGTTCATTTCTCACTAATCCCATGTTGTTTGGTGTTGAGGTAGCGAAAGAAAGAAAACCAGTTAAACTCGTCCATTCAATACCCCTATATAGAGAAATTAAACAAACATTAAAATTCTTTGAAAAATTTATTTGAAAATTAAGTTTTTTCTATGTCCTAAATTTTATTATACAATTAAAGAATAATATTAATACAACATTTGAGAATAAATTATATATTTCCAACATATAAAAAATTATTTCTAATTAAAACTTTATTTCCAAAGATAGCTCAGTTATCAGAAGTCATGGCATTAAAATGACTATTAAAATCTGGCAAAGAAGAGCACCGGATCATTGCCAAGAACTCCATTGTTTAAAACAAGTGGTATAGAAATATTCTGAGCAGACTGCTTAAAGTTGAGTACATGAAGGAACTTTATCAAATTTTATCAACATTCCTAGCTGGTTAGGAAACCAAAATTCCTGACGAAATACAGACTGAACTGTTAGACTGGAAGTAGATGAAAGCGCCAAATAGTGTATCAATTAAAGAACAGCACAAAAGAAAAAAATAAACCTGTATGACAAGACACTAACCTATCAACCTAATGCCCTGTGAATCCCATTTCCTTGGGACTGGCAATGGGTGAGTCCATGTTTTTTTTCCCACTGACATAACTGGCTTAACCATCAATGGAAAATGAGGGGACTCGGGACATGTGAATTCATCACAGTAGTCACAAAAAGAAGTGAGAAACACTATTATTACCCTGCACTGCTTACAAGGTAATGGGGTTTCCCTGGTGGCTCAGCGGTAAAGAACCTGCCTGCTAATTCAGGAGATGCAGGTTTGATCCCTGCCTTGGGAAGAACCCCCCGGAGAAGGAAATGACAACTCATTCTAATACTCTTACTTGGGAAATTCCATGGACAGAGGGGCCTGGCGGGCTACAGTTCATGGGGTCACAGAGAGTCTCTACTACACAAGGTAACAGAGCTGGCTGGGAGACAAGTCTAAACCTCTGTTCTATACTCAATTGCTCATCAGCACTTACAAGACAACAATATAATATCAATGGCTGCTTTCACAATACAATGGCAGGGCTGAGTAAGTGCCAGAAATTTTATGGCCTACTACTACTACTACTACTACTAAGTTGCTTCAGTCATGTCCGACTCTGTGTGACCCCACAGACGTCAGCCCACCAGGCTCCCCCGTCCCTGGGATTCTCCAGGCAAGAACACTGGAGTGGGGTGCCATTTTCTTCTCCAATGCATGAAAGTGAAAGTCGTTCAGTCGTGTCCGACTCTTAGCGACCCCACGGACTGCAGCCCACCAGGCTCCTCCGTCCATGGGATTTTCCAGGCAAGAGTACTGGAGTGGGGTGCCATTGCCTTCTCAGTTTATGGCCTACAAAGCTTAAAATATTTGCCTTCTGTCCTTTACGGGAAATGCCTGCTGACTGATCTAATTTTTTCATGCCTACTCTAATCTGAACATTATTGCTCAAGTGAGCATGACTGCTCTGACCACCTCTCTCACCTGCCCAAGCAAAGGTGTGATGGCTCCTGCATCACATCCATGCTGCTCTCTGTGATGGTCAAAGCTACCCAGCAACACAGGTACCTCTCAATCATCTGAACCTGTCTGCTATTTCAATAAGAGTAACTTCTCCTTACTGACCCCTTGTGTATCTGTCTACTTGTCTTTTCTCAGAGGAGCAAAGATAATCCCAAGAGAACTGAAAATAACATTTGCAAGAGCCAAGAATACCTGTTGTTATCAATTTATACCTCTTTAAATGTAAACTGCCTTTGACTGTGTGGATCACAATAAACTGCGGAAAATTCTGAAAGAGATGGGAATACCAGACCACCTGACCTGCCTCTTGAGAAACCTATTTGCAGGTCAGGAAGCAACAGTTAGAACTGGACATGGAACAACAGACTGGTTCCAAATAGGAAAAGGAGTACGTCAAGGCTGTATATTGTCACCCTGCTTATTTAACTTATATGCAGAGTACATCATGAGAAACGCTGGGCTGGAAGAAGCACAAGCTGGAATCAAGATTGCTGGGAGAAATATCAATAACCTCAGATATGCAGATGACACCACTCTTATGGCAGAAAGTGAAGAGGAACTAAAAAGCCTCTTGATGAAAGTGAAAGAGGAGAGTGAAAAAGTTGGCTTAAAGCTCAACATTCAGAAAATGAAGATCATGGCATCCGGTCCCATCACTTCATGGGAAATAGATGGGGAAACAGTGTCAGACTTTATTTTTCTGGGCTCCAAAATCACTGCAGATGGTGATTGCAGCCATGAAATTACAAAACGCTTACTCCTTGGAAGGAAAGTTATGACCAACCTAGATAGCATATTCAAAAGCAGAGACATTACTTTGCCAACAAAGGCCCATCTAGTCAAGGCTATGGTTTTTCCAGTAGTCATGTATGGATGTGAGAGTTGGACTGTGAAGAAAGCTGAGCACTGAAGAATTGATGCTTTTGAACTATGGTGTTGGAGAAGACTCTTGAGAGTCCCTTGGACTGCAAGGAGATCCAACCATTCTAAAGATTAGTCCTGGGTGTTCATTGGAAGGAATGATGCTAAAGCTGAAACTCCAGTACTTTGGCCACCTCATGCGAAGAGCTGACTCACTGGAAAAGACTCTGATGCTGGGAGGGATTGGGGGCAGGAGGAAAAGGGGATGACAGAGGATGAGATGGCTGGATGGCATCACCGACTCGATGGACATGAGTTTGAATGAACTCCGGGAGTTGGTGATGGACAGAGAGGTCTGGCGTGCTGCAATTCATGGGGTCGCAAACAGTCGGACACGACTGAGCGACTGAACTGAACTGAAATGTAAACTTGTGTTGAAACAATCAGATTAGATTGCTGAAAACTGAGTATTCTTCAGAATTTTCATGCCTGGAGTGGCCGCTTCTCCTCCTCTCCTTGACCACTACCTAGTTCAAGTCCCAGCTCCAGCACTTAGTGGCTCTCTGCTGCTCTACACCTCAGCTCCCTCCTCTGCTGTACAGGGGTCACAACACTGGGCACATCAAGAAGGCCTCGCACAGAGTCTGCACTGTACGGACTCATCATCACCATCAATTACTCTTTATTTCGAGATCTCTAACTCAAGCCGTGTTTTTTTCATTAAGCCTCTCCATGAACTACACTCAAACCACAGCGATGGTGACTACAGTATAAGTTGGTTAATTATTCACTGGAAGAGTTCCTTTGTCTCTTGTTTCTCTTTCTTTCCCCTAACATGGAGTACTCATTAATTTTTCTATTTAGAGTGAGTACAATGAGAGAAGCAGCATTTTGGACTTCTGCTCTCTACATAATTCTGGTAGCTACAATCAGATCTGTTTACCCACAGAAACCTTAGGATATACTTTTCAAGTCTTGCTGATGGAAATCTGATACTCTGGTATAGTAATGCTGCTATCTTTAGACAGGAAAAATTTCAGTCCTCTCACTTTTCAATTATTACTTTAAGGATACATCTGTTAAGTACCCCATAAATGCTGTTGCCAGTGCTATTAAGTACCCAGGACATGTGAGCAACTTGCCAGGCTAGGGAATACAGCTGCAAATGAGGCGGACTTAACTGCTATCCTTCAAGAGCCCTGTGATCTAGCAGGAAAAAGACATTGTACAAGTGCATCTGGAGTTATCTATCACAAAAGGGAGCACTGCCAAGTTCGACAGGAGCTTGCACGAGTCACAAAGAAATGTGGTGTCACGGGCCATGTAGGGCTTCCTGGAGAAACATTAAAGCTGAGACTCAAAGGGCAAATAGGGTTTTGCCTGAGAGCCTGAAAAGCTGAGGAAACAGTACAACTGATGGAGAAGCACTGCCCTGGACTATACTCTCTTAGGAGGGAGGTACCTGCCCTGGCAATCCAAGCACATGACAGTTACTCAGCAAATTCTGTTAGATTAAAAGAATGATGTCCAAAAAAGCCTACCATGCCTCCTTGTGTTTCTAAGTGCTGTTCATATCCAGAGAAGGGCTTTCCCCACTGTTTACAGGCTGCCCCAGTGTTGTTCAGATCAGATCAGTCGCTCAGTCGTGTCCGACTCTTTGCGACCCCATGAATCGCAGCACGCCAGGCCTCCCTGTCCATCACCAACTCCCGGAGTTCACTCAGACTCACGTCCATCAAGTCAGTGATACCATCCAGCCCCAGTGTTGAGGATATAACAAAACATGGGTGGCTGCTTATTTATAATTGAGCACCACAAGTATATTGCTTGTGAACAGATTCCAGCAGCAGCTTGTATATCTGACTCCTACTGATTGACTAAAAAAAATAAAAATCACATTGGACTTCAAAGTGTATGAGATAAAGAGATTATTTCTCAAAAGAAAAGAATGAAAACTCTTGTTAAGCTGAGCATAACACTGCTCCCTGGATTAGAAAACCACTATCCATCTAGGTTTAACCATACACTGAGCTCTATTAAAAAAAAAACTCGTAAGAACTGCAGCTCATTTCTGACTCAGATAATCTAAGTTGGTTTTGTAGCATTCCTCACTATTGAACAACTGTAACCTTAAAATCTACCAACAGGTGTTGAGGCTCTGACTCCTACAGATTCCCAAGTCTTCCTTGTTTGCCTGCACTGGGGATGCGACACTGGCTACCTCTCAAGACCAAGGAGTCCGTGGAGAGCACACACTTTCTGAAAAGCCTTGAAGTTCTACCATGATATGAAACTAATGTCTGCAAATTTACAGATGAACAAAATGGAGATCATTTTACTTTCCACAAATAATTCAATGTACTCAAAGCAATACTGAATCCATCAGTGTTCTGATACCCATATACATTTTAACAATTTTTGACAATGAACATGGTATTGGGCTATATTATTGTAATTTTAGTCTACAGGACAAAAATACCAACTAATAATATAAGAACTCTAATAATCTAAGAAAACCTGTCTGTACCACTCCACATTGTTTACTTCTAGGTATCTTCCACTGGATTATAAGCCTCCAAGATTTTGTCTGTTTACAGGCATAGAGAAGAGATTCAATATATATTTCATATTTATAAAGTATAACTGGTTAAAACATCATGGTTTTGAAAAACACATAGATATTAACTATGTATAGTTAGGTAGTCCCAGGCCATGTGTATGCATAAGACTGAAGTACTTAAGATTAAGTGGTTTTACATGTTTCAATGCCATTCTCCCAAATCTTCCCACCCTCTCCCTCTCCCACAGAGTCCATAAGACTGTTCTATATGTAAAATATCATGTATGAAATGAGTTGCCAGTCCAGGTTCGATGCACGATACTGGATGCTTGGGGCTGGTGCACTGGGACAACCCAGAGGGATGGTATGGGGAGGGAGGAGGGAGGAGGGTTCAGGGTGGGGCACACGTGTATACCTGTGGCGGATTCATTTTGATATTTGGCAAAACTAATACAGTTATATAAAGTTTAAAAATAAAATAAAATTTTAAAAAAATAAATAAATAAAATAAAATTCCCAAAGTTGAAACCAAAAAAAAAAAAAAAAAGATTAAGTGGTTTTAAAAGACACTTTTAGTACAAGGTAGAAAAATCACCTTTTAAAAGTTGGCCTTTCCATGTCCTGGCTATTATAAACAGCAACCTAGATGTCCATCAGCAGATGAATGGATAAGAAAGCTGTGGTACATATACACAATGGAGTATTACTCAGCCATTAAAAAATACATTTGAGTCAGTTCTAATGAGGTGGATGAAACTGGAGCCTATTATACAGAGTGAAGTAAGCCAGAAAGAAAAACACCAATACAGTATACTAATGCATATATATGGAATTTAGAAAGATGGTAACAATAACCCTGTATACGAGACAGCAAAAGAGACACTGATGTATAGAACAGTCTTTTGGACTCTGTGGGAGAGGGAGAGGGTGGGATGATCTGGGAGAACGGCATTGAAACATGTATAATATCATATATGAAACGAGTCACCAGTCCAGGTTCGACGCATGATACTGGATGCTTGGGGCTGGTGCACTGGGACGACCCGGAGGGATGGTACGGGGAGGGAGGAGGGTTCAGGATGGGGAACACGTGTATACCTGTGGCGGATGCATGTTGATATATGGCAAAACCAATACAATATTGTAAAGTTAAAAAATAAAATTAAATTAAATTAAAAAATAAATAAAAGTTGCCTTTAATTTGCATATGAGTCTCTAGAATGAACTGGGTTTATTGCTAATAAGTTCAGCAATTTTTATAACACATCTGTGAAATTTTCATAATGGTTTTTAATTATAATACTATAATTGCATTAATTGAAACACAAAGACAGCAGTATTTTAGCATCCTCTTGAGCACCATCTCTGGATGTAAAATGTGAATTATCTTTAAAATAGCAATTAAGAGGGAAAATTTATATTTAAAAAATGAGCATATTTACGAGATCATTCACAATACTAGCCTGACTGAGTAGCATACCCTTGAGAGTTATTTGGTAACCCAGCAACACTTTATAAATAGTTTTTGTGTCAATAACAAATACTATCATAATGTGTAAATCATGTTCTTAGTGACATCTATGACCTGAGCAATCCAGAATAACCATCTTACTTATAGCAAATAGCTCACTGATTAACTAGCTATTGTCTTTATTAGAGACTTCATATTGTGGTGATCATTTCACCACACATACAAGTATTATTACACTGTACATCTGAAACTAATGTATCTTACTGCACCTCAATATAAATAAATAAGATTTCAGTGTTCAGAAAAAGATGAAAATGTGCTTGATTTCCCAGAAGCATGTACCAAATTCTTGCTATTAATCTTGGCTTAGTCAACATTTTTACCTTACTGCCAAACTGTTTCCACTTAATCTATGTGAATTTTTTTATCTGAAGACCCAGCACAAGGATGCTATGAGCTCACTTCTGAAGCCTAAAAGGCCCAGACCGAATTCCATATACCTTTTCACAGATGACTCCACAATACTCTGTTTCTTCTTCTGTAAATTGGGAATAATAATAGTGCCTACTGCATAGAATTGTAGTGAGCAATCAATGAAACAATGAAAACAAAGTATTAATATTTAACATAATCCTCAGAACAAGTATTGATTAAATGATGAGTTTTGACTCATTGCTGTTTGCCATAAAAGGGAACACTGCACACAAAATCCAAGGGAGAGAGGAAATGTCAATACACACGGGAAAGAAAGGGAGAGAGAAGGTATCAGTGGCAGCAGGGACTACTGAAAGGAGAGAAAAAGATGACCAACAGTCTGAAAGGATCCAAACAGATACCTAATGCTTTTGAAGACATTATTCTTCCATGTAGGTGTATTTAGGGAGATACTGGGGGGTGGTGGGGGGAAATAGCATAGAGTGGAGATAAACAGTCACTTAGGCTGTACCAAAAGACCATGCATTTTAAAGATTAAGGCAACATTAACTCTCAGAAAGTGAAGAGGAACTAAAAATCCTCTTGATGAAAGTGAAAGAGGAGAGTGAAAAAGTTGGCTTAAAGCTCAACATTCAGAAAATGAAGATCATGGCATCCGGTCCCATCACTTCATGGGAAATAGATGGGGAAACAGTGGAAACAGTGTCAGACTTTATTTTTCTGGGCTCCAAAATCACTGCAGATGGTGACTGCAGCCATGAAATTAAAAAACGCTTACTCCTTGGAAGGAAAGTTAGGACCAAACTAGACAGCATATTCAAAAGCAGAGACATTACTTTGCCAACAAAGGTCCATCTAGTCAAGGCTATGGTTTTTCCAGTGGTCATGTATGGATGTGAGAGTTGGACTGTGAAGAAAGCTGAGCGCTGAAGAATTGATGCTTTTGAACTGTGGTGTTGGAGAAGACTCTTGAGAGTCCCTTGGACTGCAAGGAGATCCAACCAGTCCATCCTAAAAGAGACCAGTCTTGGGTGTTCATTGGAAGGACTGATGCTGAGGCTGAAACTCCAATACTTTGGCCGCCTCATGCAAAGAGTTGACTCATTGGAAAAGACCCTGATGCTGGGAGGGATTGGGGGCAGGAGGAAAAGGGGACGACAGAGGATGAGATGGCTGGATGACATCACCGACTCGATGCACATCAGTTTGGGTAAACTCCGGGAGTTGGTGATGGACAGGGAGGTCTGGCGTGCTACAATTCATGGGGTCGCAAAGAGTGGAACATGACTGAATGACTGAACTGAACTGAACTCTCAGAAACTTCCATCACAATCAGAAGCTGTGATACTTCAAGCACTGACCCTTCCCATTTAGAAAATGCATTTATTCAGAATAATGTGTACGCTAAGGGTTCACTAAGAATTTTAACATATACATGAGGCCTATAATTTATATAATGCACAGAAGTAAGAAAATAGCCTGATACATCTGTTCCAAAATCATCCAAAAATAACTGAAGATTAATATATTTATATTTTACACGTGTAACTTTATAATCTGTCATTACCAGGGCAAAGAAAATAATATAGTCATGTGATCAGAAAAATAATGCTATGGAGCAGGTAGGTATATACTTTTTATTTTTACTGGAGTGGTATATAATACTTTAAAACATAAAGCAAGAGGCTTCCTTCTGTCCTATTAGCCTTCCCTCAGATACCTCTACATTCAAAGAACTCATGAAACAGGTCATATGTCAAATGAAAGAATAAATGAGATTAAAAATTAAAGTGACTTTACTCAAATTTTTCATCACAAGTCCTACTATAAGATCTTTACAGAAATGGAAAAAAAACTATATAAACTGGAACAAGGGAAGAGAGTTATATCCAGTAAGAAAATATCCTAGACCTTAGAAGAAATAAATAAGATGCAGAAATAAAGTGAGAAAAAATTCTTCACTGAATTAACGTCCTCCACGAAGTAAACAATTAGTACTCATCCTTGATGAACACAGCTACTAGTTGGACAAGAATATCTATTATTCAAAGCTTTCAGTCAAATAATCACTGCAGAGTATTCCGTGTAGAAAAGTCCATAAGAACTTTTTTGATATTACATATGTTTATGAGCTCAATATCCCAATGACAGACTCACTTGACTTCACATGAATGGATGCTTAACTCCTTGTGCAGCAGCCCACTGGTGAGATGGTACACCAGGACAGAACCATTGCTTGTACCTATCAAAATGACATGATAGAGGAGATTTAATCTAGTGGAAGTTTCATATCTAACAAGTCTTCTCTCAAGATTTCATTTTAAAATATCTATCTTTAATAAAAGGAACGTAAGCTAGGTGTGAAGGAAGAGTATATTTCTCTGCCTTCCCTCTTTTCAAAAATGGGTCTAATCTCACGGACTCTGGGCTGTGTTGTGCTTAGTCACTCAGTCGTGTCCAACTCCTTGCAACCCCATGGACTGGAGCTCTTTAGGCTCTTCTGTCCATGGGATTTTCCAGGCAAGAATACTGGAGTGAGTTGCCATGCCCTCCTCCAGAGTCTTCTCATCCAACGGATCAAACCCAGGTCTCCCACATTGCAGGCGGATTCTTTACCATCTGAGCCACCAGGGAACCCCAAGAATACTGAAGTAGGTGGCCTATCTCTTTGCCAGGGTATCTTCTGAACCTAGGAATCGAACCAGGGCCTCCTGCATTGCAGGCAGATTCTTTACCAGCTGAGCTACCAGGGAAGTTCCATGGACTCTGCAATCTTACCTAAACCCAGAAACAGATTTTCAAAGAAAGACTTCAAAATCTAATTCAATACACACAAAATTTGACTATGCACTTTCTTAAGCTTTTTGAATGTTTATTATTATAACTGGTCCTCAAAAACACAGCCTAGCAGAGCTCATTAACCAGATTTTTCTGGTTTTCTTTACAAAGACTTTTTGCTCTGTCTTTAACATTAAATACATCATAAAGAGATGGTAAAGTACAGTGGCTAACTGTGGATTTTACAGTTAAAGAAGCCTAAGTTTAAGCCCTGGCTCTGCCCTACACTCTTGCCGTTTTCTTGTTTGCACTGAAAATCTATTTATTCGTTGGAGATTAAATGAGAAACATCTGTGTAAGACACCTGGTACAACACTCAGCACCATGGAAGGATGTGATGATGATTATTACTGTTATCACTGTATTATGATTTGTAGTGACTGTTATACCTAAAGCTTTTCACAGTCTCAGGCAATCAGTCTAAAATTTAATTAGAAGGGACATGGCCATTTGAGAAAGTAATACTTTCTTCAGAAATTAATGTTTCAGCCCTTAATATGTTTTTATAAGTGAAGCAAGAAAAGTGAACAATGTTAATGGTTGCACAATCACTTTCTCATTACACATGACTGAAAGAATTAATGGATTCATACGAAGCAACAGACTGTAGAAATAATAATATAATAATGTGAAAGTCACTCAGAAAGAGAAAGTCACTCAGTCGTGTCTGACTCTTTGCGACCCCATGGACTATAGTCCATGGAATTCTCCAGGCCAGAATACTGGAGTGGGTAGCCTTTCCCTTCTCCAGGGGATCTTCCCAACCCAGGGATCATATAATAATAGTAAAAACAAAAATTCTAGGCAAATTCCAATCTTGGCTAACTTGCTGAATAAAGCTTCAGAAATTTCTTGCAAAACTATTCTAGAGAAATAGGGTATTATAACTTTATATTTATTACCTATGCCACCATATCTTCTAGTTCTAGTACTGAGAAAATATCTAAATTACTCAAACTTTTCAATTAGCAAATGTTCAAAATAATTATAAGATTTCTATATTCTGCACATTTTGATGTTGAAACTATGATCTACAGGCCCTAGAAGGAGAAGTGAATCCAGCTGAGCTCTGCTTGTGTTTCCTAATGACTCTGCAAGACTTCAGGCACATATATTTTTTGCTTTTGCTTTGCTATTACACTAAATTTAATAAATGACTTGCTATTCACTATATACCACTATAATATAGCTTATTCTACAATGGAAATCTCAGAGTCTGATCAACTCTTATTATCTAACTATCTCAAGACATAACTTTCACCAATAAATTAATAAAATTAGATATACTGACATTCAGAGACATACATTTTATGTACATTGACCAATTCCAACTGAAATTTCAATAAGAGATTTAATATGAATCAATAGCTTCTAGAGCAAAAATTAAACATCTATCTTATTTATATAAATCTGGAAACCTATAAGCACAGATCACTGAATCTTAAAATTCAAATCACTTTCAAAAGATGATAATGGAAAAAAATGGGGAAATAACAGTACCGCCAAACAGTAATACTCAAATGAGCCACTAGGAATCACAAGCCAGCCACTGAGCTAAGACACAAGGGCTGCAAGATACATGTGATGAGATTTTATTTTTAGGAAAAAAAAAAGAATCACAAATCACATGTTTAGAGAAATGGGAAAAAACCAGAAGTCAAACCAATAGCATCTTAAGAAAATGACAATTTCAAACAAATATTCTATTCTTCAAAATTTTAGAGAAATGAATTTTTAACCTTATATACTTAAAAGCAAATTAAAATTCTGTTTTCTCTGTAAAAGAAACCAGGTTAAACACATTACCATGAAATTACTGTGACAGCAAGCTGAAACCCAGACCAATTTTTTTTTTAAATATAAAACATAAAAATTGCAATTTCAACCCAGAAGGCAAATCTTTAGTTTACAAAGACAAGAGCCACTTTGAATAAAATAAAACCAGGTTTAACATACAATTCTTAGCAAATATAGATTCTTGCTGTTACTAAATATTAACTTTGACCACATTGTTAACAAAAACTCAAAACAAAATGACATGTACAGGAGAGCTTGAGATGGTCCAAGAAAAGACAAGCAGTCTGGTTTCAGCATCACACAGGACTATCCGCCTGACCTTTCAGAAACACATCCATGGTGTCGGAATCTCTGTCATCTGCCACTGGTGAGTGAGTTATTGTTGTGATTTAAAAAGATTAACAGGAGAGGGAAAAAAAGCATTTCAAGATGAGTATTTACACAATTTCATGGAGCCTCTTCCTCCTCTTAAAGCATTCTAAAGGAGAATAAAGGATTTTCTAATAATCAGGAAACTTTAATGTCTTAAAAATGTAAAACAGACATTAAGAGTTAAAACGAGAACTCACCAACAGCAAGCAATGGCTGATATATCTTGATGTTTTTTGTGGTCAACGGGGGGCACATACGGATAGCGAACTGTGGGGAGGGCAGTCCTGAAAGCAGACCTGTTAGCAGGAACTTGAGCTGCACTTCCTGCAGAATGGAGCCTTTGGGGTGTTCTTCCCCAGCAACTGCACTTTGCCCTGGTTTGTAATAAAACAAACAAACAAAAATACATTAATTGCAACATACGCTGATCTTAAAACTCTGAAGGAACTTTACAGTGGAAGCACTCTTCAGATCTAGAAGGTGCCACGTAGCACTCTGGGGGCTTAGCTATACACTAGGTCTTATTTAGCTACGGGACTTCATTTGCATCATCTAATATCTCAAAGGTTAGATTACTCCAGAGTATTACTATCCATAATTCGGGGGGCTTTGTCTTCTAAGAAACACTGTTTTAGCCAAAGTTGCTGGCTTCAGGGTATCAAAGGCAAATCGAGAAGGACTAGGGTTAGAGAACAGTTTCTGTACATGACAGATTATAGCATATTCCTGTCTCACTGCCTTCCTTAAGTGTTATGTTTTGATCTGATGCTCTTTAAAATGCACATAAAATTGGTAATCACAAATAGGTTCAAAGAGCTCAAACCAGTCAAACCCAAAGGAAATCAACTCTGAATATTCACTGCAAAGACTGATGCTGAAGCTTAAGCTCCAAAACGCTGGCTACCCATTGCGAAGAGTTGACTCATTGGAAAAGACCCTGATGCTGGGTAAGATTGAGGGCAGGAGGAGAAGGGGACGACAGAGGATGAGAAGCCTGGATGGAATCACCAACTCAATGGACATGAGTTTGAGTAAACTCAGGGAGATAGTGAAGGACAGGGAAGCCTGGCTTTTTGCAGTCCATGGGGTCACAAAGAGTCGGACACAACTTTGCAACTGAACAACGACAACAAAATGTTGCACTACAAAGATTGCAGCAAAGTTGAAACTTTAGCTTACTAATAAGGGTTTAAAATTTTTCTTCCTTTGTGTGTGTTAAGTTGCTTCAGTCATGTCCAACTCTTTCTGACGCTATGGACTATAGCCCACGAGGCTCCTCTGTCCATGGGATTCTCCAGGCAAGAACACTGCAGTGGGTTGCCATGTCCTTCTCCAGGGGATCTTCCCACCCAGGGATCAAACCTGTGTCCCTTATGTCTCCTGCAGACAGGTTCTTTACCACCAGCACCACCAAAGCCTGGGAAAAAGTTATCACACAAGAATATGTGTGAGTGTATATGCTTGTGTGTTTATCACAGGTGGTGCTACTGGTAAACAATCCACCTGTCCATGCAGAAGACACAAGAGATGCAGGTTCAATCCCCTGGGTCAGAAAGATTCCCTGGAGTAGCAAATGGCATCCCACTCCAGTATTCTTGCCTGGAAAATTGCATGGGCAGAAGAGCCTGGCTGGCTACAGTCCATAGGGTGACAAAGAGCTGGACACGACTGAGCACAAGCACATATTAGTGCTCGTGTGAACACCCTAGGTGCTCACACATATACACATATTGTGAAAGGGAAAAATGTAAATAATTACTCAGAGTGGGTGATGGGATTCTAAATAAACCCCTCAAACTCAAGTCGTTTTAGTAAAATGTTATTATAAAATCGGTAAGATATACACACAAAAAAAGGATCAATCTGAATAAATGATCCCTTAGGATAAGCCATACAACTGATACTCATTTTTAGTAACAAAGATGGGGTCTAAAGCAATGGCAACAAGTAGGTGCCATGTTTACCAACTTTTGGCAGCTTGGAGTTGATTCCAGGAAACTGCATATTTCTCTTCCAGCATTTTCCATGTGAAGTGATTCACAAAGTAGGGCAGATTAGGCCTTAATAAGCAACAGCCTTTACTCAATGAATATAAATCAGACCTCTGTACTTAACTGAATTGCTTTCAATTATCACTAAGTACATACTGAATTTCAAATTAAAAGTTTTAATTAAAATGTTTTCAAGTAACAAAGATTAATTAATACTTTCAAATCAACAACATTGTCAAGAACTGCTATACAATCTGTATCATTTTGTCCCCCCCAAAATGTAATTTATATCACTTAGATACCTGAACAGCATAAAATTTCAAACTCCTATGGGCTTCACATTACTGATTAGTTCTGTACATGTGTGTTCATAATTCTTTTCACTTTAATAGTTTATATTAAGCGCAGACAGGGTCAATTAACTCAGAAAATTATGTTACTGATAAAATAAATTTTGCAAAACAATTATGTGTCTGAACTTCTTCATAGGGATTTATGTGTGAAAGGTGAAAAGAAAAAATTTGAAGTATGTAAGTTAGTATCAGTGAGCACAAAGAGTCCAAAACTGGCAGGAATTATGAGAATACCAGGGTATGGAGAGGTCAAGCCTTGCTTTGGTCACAGCGAAGCAGCCAGGACTAGAGGCCATGGCCAAGAAGCAGACTCCAGACTGGGATGATTATGACCACATTTCCACTAACTGGCTGTGTACTTTGGGGCAAGTGTTTTAATCTCTCCAGGTCTTAGTTCCCACATATATAAAATGGAAATAATAATAATAGTACCTAGTCCACAGGGTTGTCAAGGTATTAAGCAGAGAATTTGGCACAGCATTTAATATAGTACTAAGCCCCCAATAAATGTCATCTCTGATTAACATCAATAAGCTAATGCTCTTCTTTCTAGTATATCATTTATTTTTATAGCATTTAAACAAACAAAAAGAAACCTAGTAAATAATGTCCATGTTTAATTACATTATAGAATAACAAATAATGGTAAAGAAAATCCTTTATAAACCACTGGCCACAATTTTAAGTGAATTACACGTTAACTCTGCTTGGCATATTTATAATTCCTAGCTGTATAATATTTGAAATCACCAACCCTCATTCTTCCTTGACCATATTCTGGCTCTATAATAACTAGATAAGTTTGAAATAATATTTTATTTGCAAATAAATATTTAGTGAAAGTAAGAATTCCCAACATAAAAATAAGAAAATGTAAGTCAAGAAGATGATTTTTTTCTAAATATTGCTCAGTTAATTATTTCTTCAATAACTATTTATTGTACATCTAGAATGGGCTACACCCTGTGCTGAGTACTGGGGATGCAAGGCTGAATTAACCTCTGTCCCACCCTTTAGGCGCGTATAACCTATGGGAAGAAACAGACAAGTAAAATCACAATGACAATCGGCAGATAACTATTAGGGACCACATAAATTTTGCTTATTTTATACCCCTCTGGTTTATTCAGAAAAGAACGAATCTACATTTTAGTTTTCTGAAGTATTAAATTTGATTTAATAGTAACAACAATCACTGACTATTAATTTTGCCCTTCAAAAAGTATACCTAACATGAAAGTCAGAAGGGAAAAAATAAGTGGCTTACCAATCATGTTATCTAAGGAGAGGTCTGGGAGTTTATTCTGTAGGACTCCTACAGGAATTCCACAGAAAGACACTGGTGAATATAAAGGTGACACGCCAGAACTACTGCAAAGATATAATAATTAGACAGTTCTTACATATTTAAAGTCTGCATCATATGTTAGTAACTCAAATTACTAACTTTAGGTCATAGTACTCCATCCATTTTTTACACTAGTCATTAATCTAAACCACAGGTGAAATATCTCTAGCAGGTTTACATAATCCCCTTGTAATCTAATGTCTATGTATTTTTTACAGAAAAAGGCCTTGCTATTTTTATATGATTCTGGCAATCTTAAAAAAGGGGGGGAAGCAAAGCAAAACAAAAAAGAGATCCTATTGGTTCATTTACCTGCTCCGTGAATTCCGATTACAAACAGCAGACTTCAGTTCCCATATCATGACCCTGCCATCGCTCACTATGAGGGCAGCTGCATTCTCATTGACAGGACAACACACCATACTGAAGGGACGGACGGTTTTTGTCACCCTGATTGCATCACACTGGCTTCGTAGGTCATAGGTAAGCTCCTGGACAGGATCTGGATCTTAACAAGAGTATTGTTTTCTTTAAATATTAGAAAGCAACCATATTAATGTCACTGCTACTTGTTTCAATGTAAATAATACCTCAACAAAAAAGAACATCATCCCTTCAACTAAAGCAAAGTTTGTCAAAAATGGCTTCCCTGTGTTTACAATTACTAATTTCTTCAGGATATAAGACAATTAACTTAGTGACTGTCCACACCAAGTTTAATGTCCAAAAGAGCAATTATCAAAATAGCTTATTTAATATTTTTTAAATGAAGACAATCTTTCAAAAAAAGATCAACAGATATATGATTAAATAATGAACAGTACACCTGTAGCCCATCGTAATTTACTGTGCTCTACATCACGATGGTGTGATCACTCACCTAGAGCCAGACATCCTAGAATGCAAAGTCAAGTGGGCCTTAGGAAGGATCACTATGAACATGTCTAGTGGAGGTGATAGAATTCCAGCTGAGCTATTTCAAATTCTAAAAGATGATGCTGTGAAAGTACTGCACTCAATATGCCAGCAAATTTGGAAAAAGCAGTGGCCACAGGACTGGAAAAGATCAGTTTTCATTCCAATCCCAAAGAAAGGCAACACCAAAGAATGTTCAAACTACCACACAATTGTACTCATCTCACACACTAGCAAAGTAATGCTGAAAATTTCCCAGGCCAGGCTTCAACAGTACGTGAACCAAGAACTTCCAGATGTTCAAGCTGGATTTAGAAAAGGCAGAGTAACCAGAGATCAAATTGCCAACATCCACTGAATCACAGAAAAAGCAAGAGAGTTCCAGAAAAACACATACTTCTGCTTCATTGACTATGCCAAAGCCTTTGACTGTGTTCATTACAACAAATTGTGGAAAAGTCTTAGAGATGGGAATACCAGACCACCTTACCTGCCTCCTAAGAAATCTGTATGCAGGCCAAGAAGCAACAGTTAGAACCAGACATGAAACAAGACACTGGTCCCAAATTGGGAAAGGAGTACATCAAGTTCGTATATTGTCATCCTGCTTATTTAACTTATATGCAGAGTACATCATGTGAAATGTTGGGCTGGATGAAGGATAAGCTGGAATCAAGACTGGCAGGAGAAGTATCAATAACCTCAGATATGCAAATGATACCATCCTTATGGCAGAAAGCGAAGAGGAATTAAAGAGCCTCTTGATGAAAGTGAAAGAGGAGAGTGAAAAAGATGGCTTAAAACTCAACATCTAAAAAATGAAGATCATGGCACCTAGTCCCATCGCTTCATGGCAAATAGATGGGGAAACAATGGAAACAGTGACAGATTTTATTTTTTTGGGCTCCACAATCACTGCAGATGGTAACTGCAGCCATGAAATTAAAAGACGCTTACTCCTTGGAAGGAAAGTTATGGCCGACCTAGACAGCGTATTAAAAAGCAGAGACATTACTTTACCGAAAAGGTCCATCTAGTCAAAGCTATGGTTTTTCTAGTAGTCACATATGGATGTGAGAGTTGGACCATAAAGAAGGCTTAGCGCTGAAGAATTGATGTTTTTGAACTGTAGTGTTGGAGAAGACTCTTGAAAGTCCTTTGCACAGCAGAGAGATCAAACCAGTCAATGCTAAGGGAAATCAGTACTGAATATTCATTGGAAGGACTGATGCTGACACCGAAGCTCCAATACTTTGGCCACCTGATGCAAAGAACTGACTCACTGGAAAAGACCCTGATGCTGTGAAAGATTGAAGGCGGGAGAAGGGGACAACAGAGGATGAGATGGCTGGATGGCATCACCGACTCTATGGACATGAGTTTGAGCAAGCTCCAGGAGTTGGTGATGGACAGGGAAGCCTGGCATGCTGCAGTCCATGGGGCTGCAAAGAGTCGGATATGACTGAGAGACCAAACTGAAGAGTAAGCCTAAAAATAATTGTATTTTACGAAAGATGTGAAAGTCACTTTCACCTTTACATAGCACATCATTCCATAAAGACATCAGTTTTATTCTCCAGGATGAGATTGGAATTGACAACTGAATGCCCTGAAGACTTATTAACCTATGTCACTTTACCATGGAAGTGACACAGGTTTAAGACATTCCTTGCTAAAGCAGAAGAAAAGTCAAAGAGGTGTAATAATAAAGGTATATATAAGGCTGGACTTGTGTAAAAGAAACAGTCACAAAAGATAAAAGGTACTTTGCTCATGGATACAGACAAAAAGGGATTACAAAATACTACTATTTTTGCTGCATACAGGAGGTGCACTGTTATAATACCCAGAGATTATCTTGGGTTTGTGCTTTCTTATGTCTCATACTATAACCATATTCTATTATCTTAAGGCAGGGATTATCATTAACTCCATGCTTTTGCTAGTATTTGCCACATAAAGCTTTAAAAAATAATTCTGAAAAAAAAAATAAGTGAACATTATTGTGAGATATAAACTTACCTGGTTCCTCATTTGAAGTGAAAATACTACTGTAAGATCTTCGAACACGTAAGGTTATACAACCATTTTCATGTAGGCAAAATAAACCATCACGTTGAAAGCAGGGAACTACCTTTAAATAGATGATGTATTTATTTTTCAAAACCATAGATCTTAAAATTATATATACAGTGAGACTCATAAACTCGTATTTATAGAATACGGGCAAAAAGTAAAACAAAAACACAAAAGCACACATATAATCCCCTTATCTATCAATCCTAAAAAATTTGTCTTTATTCGTGTAACTTAAATAGTTCAGTATCCATCTCCAGATCTGTCAGAAGAATTTCTAGGGTTAAATCAAACCAATCAGAAGTCCAGAAAAATAAGGAATGTAAAATAATATTGTCAATCTTTAAATAAATAGAAAAAAAGGGAAACTAAGGACTTTTGCAAGACTATGCAAAAGTATAGATTATTTTTCTCTATATAATTCATAATCAACTTTTGGTGATGTAATTTGTAAGCTGTAGATACCTGCAGAAAAGGAACTCCTGTTCGCTCTATTGCAATCACACCCACTGTCTGATTCACCTCAAGATCAAGGATTAAAATCTCACGAGGGTAGAGCAGCAACATGTGATTCCTTTTGGAAGGCAGGTATGCCAACTGAAGGCAATCATTGAGAGTTATGAATTCTGCACTGGAAAAAGTAAACATTTACTTCAGGCATCAAGAAATGAGTCAGACTCACACATGAACGTATGTACAAAACAGATATGGATCCACAGACAAGAAAACAAACTTATAAGTACCAAAGGTGGGGTGGCCATGAGGGAGGGATAAATTAAGAGTTTGGGATTAGCAGATACAAACTACTCTATATAAAATAAACAAGGTCCTACTATATGGCACAAGGAACTAGATTCAATATCCTATAGTAAACTACAATGGAAAAGAATATGAAAAAGAATAGTAATATGTATAACTGAAGCACTTTGCTGTGTGAGTGTGTGCATGTGTGCGCACACGTACTGCGTCACTCCCTCAGTTGTGTCTGACTCTTTGCAATTCCATGGACAGAGGAGCCTGGCAGGCTACAGTTCATGGGGTTCTCCAGGCAAGAATACTAGAGTGGGTTGCCATTCCCTTCTCAGGGGATCTTCCCAACCCAGGGATAGAACCCACGTCTCTTGCATTGCAGGCAGATTCTTTACTGTCTGAGCCACTAGGGAGGCTCCATATAATTTAATATGTATAAGTGAATCATCTTGCTGTATATCAGGAACTAACACAGCATTGTGAATCAACTACACTTCAATTTTTAAAAGATGAATCAGACTTTATTCATATCTGAAAAAGCTAAAAAAGGATTGAATTTTGTACTTTCCATATAATAACCATCAATGAGAATGTACAACTGTCTCCCGAAATAACCAACATGAGCTAGCATCTAAATATTAGATCTCTCCTTTGTGCCAAAATCCAAATTATGACAGTAACACTAGACAGGCTGGAGAGATATGTTTCCAAATTATTGAAAGTTTAAAGTAAACTAGTAAGTCTGTGATATGAGAGGGTAAGTGACAATACTACACAGCACTCATAAGGCAGTACTGTCATTCTTATTTTGTAGTCAGAAGTACTAGATGGAGGGCTGAAAAGAAGCCGTGGGATTAAAACACAACATTTAGAGTAATTAGGGCTAGAGAACTGGATCAGGAGTCAGTGGACTATCTGTTTGGCCTTGAGCAAGTCACTCCCTCTACTCTGCCTTCCTTTATTTTTCAGCTGTCTTAAAGATTTTTTGGAACAAAGTTGGGTATTTTATTCACTTGCCACAGAATTTTCTTCTGTGTAAATAAAAGAGATGAAACAATATGAGGATTGTAAAGATTGTTGAAGAGTCTCAAAAATCATTTCAGTAATTTGTGATTGTTGTATATACCTAATCACAACTTTGTATTTATAATAAATTTACATATTTATTTCAATAGGAATGGGCATATAATTATGTACCATCTTCTTTTTACATAATAATTTTATTAAGGTTTTGAAATTTAAAGTAAAGTTAGATCAGAGGACCATGGAGAGGGATGTGGACTGCATTAAAATTCTGGCTGTGCACTTCCCAGTTGGGCAAGCTTAAATAACAAATTTAAAACAATGTAAGACTCAATTTCCTCACACAGATGAACATATGATTCACATGAGAGAAAATACAGTATGTAGGTCATAAGTTATAAAACTATGCAGGTTAAAAATAATTATTTATGATACAGAATTACTGCAAAAGAAATAAGTTCTCAAGATACTTAAGGAGTAATCTTCAATCATTTCAGCATAGGGTGGGGGATAAATTGGGATAAATTTAACCAGCCTATGGTTTAATATATAAAACTGATATTTACATATCAATTCAGAATTTGTAGAGCAATTTGTATTTTACCACGTTTTTCAGGTAATTACCCACAAAGTCTAGATAGAATAATCTTAGTATATTAAAAATAAAAGCATTTTTAAAATGAATGCCAAAAAACTACCAAAGCAATAAAAATATAAGAACCACAGCACTAGGAAAAAAACAGAAATCCATTTTTAATGCATAAAATTAGTTCTTCAAAATAAAATTTTATTCAGTTGAAATTTCTGAAATAAACAAAAATATAGCATTTACCAAAAGAATGCTTATTAAGTATCAGATACTATGATAAGGACTTAAGTTTCTGTATCTATTAATCTTTGTAACAGGCCTATGAAACCCTTTAAAACACCACATCTTAACTATTGGAAGACTGAAATCTGAGAAAGACTAAAGTATACTCCAAGTCACAGAGCTACAGTTCCCCTAGAATCTTGGCCCTTAATCACTATGGGAAACCACATTTACATGCAGAAGAAAAACACTCATATTTTACTGGCTAATGACATTACACAGTATTTAAGTCAGGAAAATGTATTTAAAATCATAATCCAGTTTTGCCCCCTAATTTTTAATGTGTTCAGTGGCCCCCATCTTAGAATCTTTCTCTCTCATTTTCAGAAGTCAAAGATGTTCACTGAAAATTAGTGGGGGTTGTTTACTGCATTACTGGAAACAAAGGAACCATGCTAAGTGCTAAATCTCTTCTTAGAGGAGGAAACAAAAAATATTTTTCCTTTTATAAATTCAAAATTAGAAACAAGAAAGGGTAACACGAAGAAGAAAATCAATCTTAATACATTTCCAAAAATTATATTTTCAATAAACAGATAAACACTGAGTTACATGAATGTTGCTGCTAGTTTTATACTTGCAACTTACCTAGGTTTCTCTTGAGTGATTAAGATTTTCACTTTATTAAGAGCCTTCTTGGCCCCTGTGGCTGCAGCCAGCTTGTTGTGAGCTGGGCTGGAGTGTGGACTGGATATGTAAACTTTTTTCCCAGGTCCTGAGGGAGGCTTGGATGGAGAGAAATCTGAGATGAACACAATGCCCTCGCTGGTGAGTACTGTACTGAGAGAAGTGAAACTCTGATTAAAGTTTAATCAAGTTTAGCATAGAGTTTTATTCCAATACATTTTTAAGAGCAAGGTAATGATAATTTTAATAATAAGGAACTGGCAGTGTTATGCAGACTTAACGGGAATGTTCTCCAAGTTAAACAGAAACAGGTGGTCCATTACAATTCATCAGAGGCCTCCAAGCTCAGCACTCTAAATTAATATCTTATATTAAAAAGATACCAGAAGGTTACTGGCAGAAAGAGCAAATGTTTGTTCTTCCAAATAAATTCAGTGTACGGACTTTCATTAGAAACCTTTCCTCATTATATCTCATAACTTCAAAATCTAAAGACTTTCAGAATATAAAATTCACAGAAGAGGAAAAAAAACCTATATATGAGGTTCTGCATACCACACTTGGCAAATTCAAATATTTAACTTGTTGATACTAATTTTTTATCATTATCATGAATTGCTCTGTCTAAATTTACTTCCTTTTTCTTCTTGAGTGTCAAACTGAAGCTTGGGATGTGCAAAGAGTGTTTTCACTTAATATCTAGAGTAAAAGTGCCAACAGTGGCTAAGTGTACAGGAAACAGAAATATTTTATGCCTTTTTATGATTGAAAAAATAATCCCCCTCACAACTGGGGCCGACTAACACCTGTTGCTGCTAAGTCACTTCAGTCGTGTCCAACTCTGTGCGACCCCATAGACGGCAGCCCACCAGGCTCCCCCGTCCCTGGGATTTTCCAGGCAAGAACACTGGAGTGGGTTGCCATTTCCTTCTCCAATGCATGAAAGTGAAAAGTGAAAGTGAAGTCGCTCAGTCGTGTCCAACTCCTAGCAACCCCATGGACTGCAGCCTATCAGGCTCCTCCATCCATGGGATTTGCCAGGCAAGAGTACTGGAGTGGGGTGTCATCGCCTTCTCCAGACTAACACCTATCTGATCATAAAAATCTTATCTACCCTGGCTCTTGGCAATGAGTGAGGCTGTTTTAAAGGCAGGGAACAAAGCATTCAAGAATTATGACAACCCCAGCACATTCAATGAGCAAATCAAAGATGTTAGGTCAACTGATGCTTTGAAATCTCGTGCTTTCATCAACTAAATTACAGAGATGCAGTAAATTAACCTGAAGCTTTGTCTCCATTTCAGATTATAGAAGGCATCCTTCAAGGTCGAAGTCTGTCCCCTCCTTTTGTGATGTCCTCACTCCCTGACTCTGTCAGCTAAGCCTGCTCTCCTCAGGGCTCCCACAGCACTGCCCTCCACAGCAACCTAGTGAGTGCACACATACGTTCACATTTACACATTTACACATACAAACCCTAAACACATCATATTGCAGTTATTTATACAGCTGTTTCCCATTTTGATTTCTACTTGTCTGACCTTCTGTCCCTCCATCAACTCACATACCCCTCAATAAATATTGGAGGATACAAATTGGAATTTTGAGTCATTCAAATCCAGGGAAAACATTCTTTACCATAGTAGATCTCCTCATCTCTTTGAAGTTGTTCATCAAATATCAAAATGAAGCCTACCTTGACCAGTTTATCTATTACAACAAGCCCACTCCCACTCCCCTTATCTTGTTTTATTTTTTATAACACTCATAATACATTGTAGTGTACTAATTCATTATGCTCATAGGTCACCACCTAATTCTTCCTCACTAGAATGCAAACTTTATGAAGGCAAGAATCCTTGTCTTGATTCACATATTCCAGACTCCCAGAACACTCCATGCATATAGTAAGTAAAAGCTCAAGAAATATTTGTTGGATAACTGAATAAAAAATATTTAGTCACAAAAATATCTGTCTAGAATCTAATTTTTAGATCAGTGGCTCAGTAAAACATTAAAGTATATTGGCAAAAACAGTCTCTGCAAGAAAAAACTCCCTTGGGCTTAGTCTGTTCTTGACATGCATCTGTTTATGGCACTCAAAAGGCCTGGAATGAATTAGAACAATATTTTGAAAAGGAAGAAATGAATTTGGCCACAGACTAAATGAAACCCTTGACTCAGGTTCTTTTGATGTTCCTAGAAAAAAAATTTAATTAAGTCTGAATTAGAATAACACAGCAACTCTCTCGTTCTCTGACTAATCTAATTCTGATCACAAATTCCATACACTAAAGGTCTAGCTTGCTGATTTAAATTTCTAATCATCAGAATACTTGAAAAAAATATGGGTTATGATTTAGTATCTTTACTAGGAGCTGAAAAGATATGAACTAGATGTGCGTCTGATTTTAAGATGTATGATGGGTGTACGTGTATGTGTATCTTATGTATATAGCATTAACCATATATATTACAAATACCTCAATTCATTTTCCACAAGAAACTAGTACTCACAAGTTAAATGTGAGGGATCAAAAGGATCAAAAGAAAAAGAAAGAATGTTATCAGCATAGCTCTTCTTCCAGAGTTTGGTGCCAGTATCTGCATTCCAGAGCACAATGTAATTCGGCGGATGGATAGCAAGCAATAAATCCCGGGAAGCATCTTGATTCCATAACCACTGAACATCTGCAAAGACCAGATAAATAAAGACAAAATTCAGAAATCACCCACTTTAAAACACTTGGTTAATGCATCCTTTATATCTAGTTGTGTGTATGTGTTTTCATAATCCTTAAAATCTTAACTTCCCCCCTCCTCTTCAATGTTGCATCTAAGTTTATGTGTCAAGATTGACAGGGAAAACTAATTATACATAAAAATGAGCTGCCTGAACATTAGAATCTAGAGGTCAACATTTCCAAGTAATCTGAAATATTACTTCAAAGAAAATACAAGGCAATTTACACTATTCATTAGTTAAAACTTTATGTCAAAGACTTGTCCTAGCCAGGATCAATGTCAGACTCTCCTAATGTTTTTGTGGAGTTACTTAATGGGACTTTACAGAATTGCATGTTTTTTTAAGACAATAAAGAAGATAAAGATCTAGTTCAGTAGGTACAGTAAGTACTCAATAAGTACTTTTTTAACAGTCATTTAAAAGATTCACCCAGTCAAGAGAGCCACACAATCAAAGCCAGGAATGCTGTATTGATTAGGTCAGTAACATAAGCAAGCAAATGATCTACTGATATATGAAAATGAGAATAACATTTTATCTCTATTAGCAGAAAGTAAGCATTGAGGGCTAATTCAAAGGTGCAGTTCAGGGGAGTTTATTTATAGCTTAGATCTACAAGACCATTTATAAGGAGCTTAAGTTTTCTCATCATGCTCAACTGAAATTAATGAGTTTTACCAAAGCACAAATCAACTGAGATCTGAGGAAATAAGCCCAGGAGCATATTGATAGGGAAAAGAAAGCTAGATTCGGATCCACAGAACTGGCTACACACAATCAAGAGTTAACTGAGAAGTGATGAAAGTAAATGAAAGGGACAAAAACCAACCGCTCTAACAGTAAGTGTATTAACACAGACGCTCGGTGGAGCGCGGACTTTCCTCACCCTGAATAGGCTTGGCATGCTCTTGGATCTCACACTGTGCTACTCCTGCTGCTACATCCCAAACGATGATCTTTCCATTGACATCAGCAGAAGCTAAGCGCAAGGAATATGGCGAGCCAATGTTATGATGATAATTTTCCCTGGCCCATTTAACCTAGTATCAAGAAGAAACCAAATCAAGTAAATATTTGCACTGGATGTAAACCATACATAATTTTCATAAAACACTGACCAGAACTCAAGCTACATTCTACACTTATATTACAAAAATAGGAAATTAGCTTCCTCAAAAGTCAGACGTTTTTATTATGATTTTTTTAAAGCCACAACTAAAATAGTTTTGAAAACATCACAACTTTCTTGCCTTTAAAATATCAGAAATGAGACACAGGCTTAATAATCTGGAGAATGCAGGTAAAAATTCCAGAATACTATCTCTTAAAATGGTATGATCACTGGTATATCATCTAATCACAGTAAAGACCATAAAATCTAATTCTGACAGAACACATAAAATCCTAAACTGTTAAGAAGAATCTTCTCTTGCACTCTATTCTTCTAATTAAAAGGAGACAACTTTGAGCTACCAAAATCTTGCAAAAGGAAAACACAAAAGCAAACAAAAAATCTGGGTATCCCTCTCATAAAATCGGAAAAAAATTGCAGCAGTTTTTTCTCTAAAAAAATAAATTTATGCATCATACTTTTATAATAACATTAATAGTTTTTTAAATAAAAAATACAAGAATCCCAGCACAAATCAGGTTAATTCCTGAGTACTGAGCACTGACAGAATAAGGAATAAAACAGTCCTTCCTCTGAGCCAAGGTCTTCCCTGGGCACAACCTCCCTTCTTTAGCTCCTACTTGTTTACTTTGGATCATTTCCCACATAATACTCTGTAATTATTTTATTTACTTTGTTTTGACCTATCACCAGTCATGCTCCATATGGCAGGATCATGGGGGCCTTGCTCACATTTCTATTCCCAGACCCTAACACAGTGTCTGCAGCTGACATTCAAGTATGTGTTTAGTAAACAAACTGAACACCACGGACTCTTCAAACATATACCTATATTTGAATATATAGGCATATACCTATGTACACAGACACACACATGTATGTACACATAAAAGTAAACAAACTCAGAGAAAATGCTTAGGTAGGGAAGCATGCTGATCAATTCCAATAGCATTCATGAAAAAGATGGCCAAAAGTGTTCCGAACTTCAGTGTTAACGAGACACATCTTTTCCTCAGGCAAGAGTTTTTTTTAAATGAAAATGTGTGTCTGCACATATGCATGTATACATGTTTGAATGTGTATATATGTATATGTTTACTTTATACATGTGTGAAGGTATGTATACTCTCCCTCCTCGTTATTTACAGAAGCTGTATTTGTGAATTTGCCTACTCGCTAGAACGCATTTGTAATTTTATTTGTAAAATCAGTATCTGCAGTGCTTTTACAATCATTAACGGGCACACGCAGAGCGGTGACAAACCTGAGTCACTCAACATACAAGAGCATCCCAGCTGCGGTTAACAAGGTGCTCTCGTGGCAGTTCTCAGGATGTAAACCAATGTCTGTTCTGAGGCCTACTTACTACTATGTTTTTGCATTTCTGGGCTTCCGGTTGTGACTTCACTGTTTAAAACGGTCCGCAGCGCAGTGCTCAAGTGCTGTCTAGAGCTTCTAAGCACAAGAAGCTGTGCCATGCATTACAGAAAAAACACACGAAATAAGCTTTGTCCAGACATGAGTTATGGTGCTGTCGGCCATGAGTTCAATGATAATAAATCAACAGTATATAATAAATAAGATGTCTTTTAACAGAAACACATATAAAACAAGGTTATATATCAATCAGTTGATGAAAATATTGCAACTAGAGGCTCACTAGGAACCAAATTGCATTATTTCCCCCAGGAGCAATCAGTGTTTCAGTATTTGCTAATTCAGTGTTTCCAACAACTTTACAGAATAAAACTACCACACATAAGATTATTGTAGGGTGTGTGAATGTGTGTGTGTGTGTATGTGTGTGTAGTACTTGAATTCCATCTCTGTATATATATTTTTAAAAAATCACCTAAACACATCATAATCAAACTGCTGAAAATCAAGATAAGGAGATGAGAAAAGATACATTGCATACAGAGAAACAAAGACAAAAATTTCTCTGGGAGGTAATTAAGTGATCTTTAAAGCACTACAAGGAAAAAAAAAAGTACTGGTGAAACAGTTTCTCAGACAAATAAAATCAGAAAGGATCAACCAATATCAGATACATGCCTCAAGGACTTGAAGGAAATTCTTTAGGCAAAAGGAATATGACACCAGACTGAAACACACATCTATACTAAGAAATGAAAACTCCAGAAATGCAAAAAAGACAGAAATGGGGGGAGAGATAATATTTCTTCCCCAAAAACAAAAAAATTAAAAAACAAAACCTATACTCAGCATTAGACTTGATAGTGAAAGACTGAATGCTTTTTTCCTAGGCTCAGGGTAAGACAAAGGCATTCTCCCTCAGTCCTAAGCACTATAGTAGAGGTCCCAATCAACACAAGAGGACAAGGAAAAGAAAGAAAAGACACCAGATTACTAGTGAAAAATCCAAGCTGTCATTATCTGCAGATAACATTACTGTCTATGTAAGAAAAACAAAACAATAACACTCAAGTTACTAAATCTAATGAGTTTAGCAAGATCATAGGATACATGTAGATATTAAAAAAAAAAATCACCTGTATTTTTTCCTATTGCACATTACATACAAAAATTAACTCAAAATGGATCTAAAACCCAAATATAAGAGCTAAAATCATAATATCCTTAGACAAAAATAAAGATATAAATCTTCTTGACACTGGGAAAAGCAATGGTTCTTGGTTACAGCCTACATCAAAATTTAAAACTTTTGTGCTTCAGAGGGCACTATCACAGAATGAGAGAAAATATTTGCCAAGGCATATATCTGATAAGGGACTTGTATCTAGAACCATAAAGAATTCTTTCAACTCCAAAATTTTAAAAAATACAATTTTAAAATGGGCAAAGGAATGAATAGACATTTTTCAAAGAATATCTACAAATGGCCACTAAGCACATGAAAAGATGCTAAACACTATTAGCCACTAAGGAAACACAAACCAAAACCACAATGAGAACCACTTCATACCCCCTAGGAGGGCTATAATCAAAAGGACAGATGTTGAGTTTGAGGAGAAATTAGAGCCCTCATACACTGCTATGGGCATGTAAAATATTGAAGCCTCTTTGAGAAAAAACAGTCTGGCAGTTCCTCAAAAGTTAAATATAAAGTTACCATGTAAGTCAGCTATTCTACTTTGAGGCATATACTCAAGAGAAATGAAAACACGGGTTCACACAAACAAACTGTACACAAATGTTCATGGCAGCATTGTTCGTAATACCTAAAAAGTGAGATATATCAAATATCCATCAATAAATAAATGTTGTATCAGTGGAATATTATTTAGCGATAAAAAGGAACAGAGTTCTGACACAAGCCGTGTGACATGGATGAATCTTGAAAAACATTATGCTAGGCGAAAGACGCCAGGCACACACTGCACCATCTCATTCATTTCAAATGTCTAGAACAGACAAATCTACAGAACAGAAAGCAGATTAGTGGCTGCCCAGGGATGAAGGGAAAGGGGGTAGGTGGCAACTGCTAAGGCGTACAAGGTTTCTTTGGGGGGTTATGAAATTGATCGTGGTAATGGCTACACAACTCTGGATATACTGAAAACCATGGAACTGTATGCTTTAAATGGATGAATTTTATGGTAGGAGTATCTCAATAAAACAGTTAACAACCAATAAAAGACCCCAGAGCTCCATCTCCAATAGTAACGTTTCCTAAAATTTCAGATCAGTATAATTCAATTGCCCCAGGTGTCTCAGACTCTGCACCTTAAACACTGACTTCACACAGTCAAGTCATCAGAACAACACTACTATTCAGTTACTCATACAGAGACCTCGGGTCATTCTGATTCTCCCTTAAGACTGTTCACTAAAGTTCACCTCTAGAGTGAAAGTTGCTCAGTCACGTCCAACTCTGAGAACCTATGAACTGTTGTCTGCCAGGCTTCTCTGTCCATGGAATTCACCAGACCAGAATACTGGAATGGGTAGCTATTCCCTTCTCCAGGGGATCTTCCCAACCCAGGGATGAACCCAGGTCTCCCACACTACAGGAGGATTCTTGACCTTCTGAGCCACCAGGGAAGCCCAAAAATACTGGAGTGGGTAGCCTATCCCTTCTTCAGTGGATCTTCCTGACCCAGGCATCAAACCGGGGGTTCCTGCATTGGGGTCATTCTGTCGATTAAGACTGTTTACTATAAATGTTATCAAGTTCATCTCTTAGAGAGCTCCTAAATCTGACTCCTTTATGTCTCCTCTTTATTTCAGGCCCTAAGGATTTCCTGCCAAAATTACTACAACTCTCCTAAATGATCCCACTGCATTGTCTTGCCTTTTTCCAACAGATCTTCCACTACTGCCAGAGTGAGTTTTTCTAAAATGCAAATATGATCAAGTCAATCTCCTGCTTAAAAATCCAAAGTCCATCATAATCTTATAAACCTTTCAGGGTAGGTGACTTTCTCCGGCTGCCTTCTTTCATCACTCCTACTGATTACATGTGTATTCCATCTTTTGGCCATCCTTTACACACACTGCTTCCTTTCTGTTCTCCTTTTCTCCTGCAGTGCACTTCCTAATTTTTCACTCAGCCAGCTACTGTTTACTAGTCCCGAAAATGAAAAGAATTCTGAGCCCTCCTCTGATCCCGACAACCAGGTGACCTCTAGTCCCTTTGTCTTCCCATAGCATATGAAACAGGTCTCACTTACCACACTGTATTTGTAAGTTTTCTTCTCACTCTTCCTCACTGGACAATGAATTGATTGAGGGCTTTTTCATCTCTATACTCTTAGCACATACTAGATGCTCAAAACTAATGAGTGAAATGAGTGGTGCAGTACAGGACAAAATTAGTGTTTTCCACTAGCATTAAAATGACCTAAGAACTACCATTTAATAGTTCAATACTGATGCGACATTAAGTATACATGGAAATACTGCATGTGCATGTGTGATCAGTCTTGTTCAACTCTTTGTGACCCCATGGACTGTGGTGGGCCAGGCTCCTCTGTCCATGGATTTCTTTAGGCAAGAATACTGGAGTGGGTTCCACTTAATCTTCCAGGGGATCTTCCTGACCCAGGGATCAAACCTGAGACTCCTGCATTGGCAGGTGGGTTCTTTACCACTGAGCCATGCGGAAAACCTGATATGGAAATATTAGGCTACCCCAAATAAGAGTTATCACATGTAAAAGCTACTCAACATTTCTACATATGACTTTAATGAGATTCCAGCGATATTTAAAACTTTATAACAGACAATTTATGATAGGGTGGAAGTAGGATCTGACTTACCTTGACAACATCAGCTTTATGCTTTTCTAAAACTTGAAGCGTTTGAGCAGTATTGGAATCAATCACTACCACAAGCGAATGACATCCATAAGCAATTAAACCTTGCCAGCCCCTAACAAAAAGTGTTAACATTTAAGTTAAGAGCAAAGCAAAACAACTTCTCTCTTGCCAAAAGGCATCCTAAACAACAGATAAATCTAACCAATAGGCACCACCATTAATAAAATTATTATGTAAGCCCAAAGGCTAGCACATTACATTTTACCATTTAAATAGAAAAGGTCTAGCTAAGCTTTAAAAAACAAAACTTGTTGAATTTTTTTTTTTTCGGATAAAAAAATTAAGCTCTGAGAGATATGCCTGTAGAGTGTAAAGACATATAAAGCGACTCGGGTCGTCTATTTGTCTTCGAGAGCTTATCCCTCGTCTTACTCAACTCTGAATGCCAAGCATCTACAGAGTGCGTGGGATCACACTCCACGCTCTGTGATAAGCCCTGGTCCCTCCAACCAGATAAAAAGATGAACACTCAACAGGAAGTTTCTGTACTCTTGCCAACCTTCCCAGGAGCCACAGCTACAAGCAGTCTGCTTTATATTTGCCTGGTTATTAATTATCGTTGTCATTTTATAGTAAAAAGATAAAGGTGAAATGAAGAGTTGGCCAGAGCCCAGGGTCCTGGCACAGCGTCCAGTACATTGTTGAATGGATACAGGTTAAGAAACGGGGATGAGAGAAAAAGAAGACAGAACTGGGGAAGAACGGAACTGACAGGAGGGCGAGAAGCCCGGAGACTTGGGAGGAGAGGGTAAGAGTGGGGAATGGGGACGGTGAGGAAGGTGAGGGGAACGAGCGAAGAGAAACAAGAGATGAGAGAACGAGGGCAAGTATATCCACCCAAGGGCAAGTTCCCATATGGGGGTTTTTACAGCGTTTATAGTAACAACAGAAAGCCAGCATTTAAAAATGAAAATCTCTAAAGTGTGAAGGCAGCGTCCAGTCTTGAAGAGAACAAACTAAGCAGGAGGATGAAACCGCTTGTTCTTTCCCCCTTCCCCTCAGAGACTCCTGGCCGAGCCTGGCGGCCTCGGAACCCGGCGCCCTCACCAGTCCACCGCCGCCTTGTTGTGGGCATTGAGGGCCCCGGTGAGGGTGCGCGCCGACACCTTAAAATTCACGGTGTAGGGCAACATCGCCACGGCTAAACTGGGCCCTCAGAGCCGCCGCGCAACCAGGAAGCTGCCGGCCACTGGGCTTCCGTTCCAAACAGAGTCCGGGTGGCTCCTTGGGCGCCGCGCTTTGGTTCCGCTAAATCCGAGGTTCCAGCGCTCCCGATTCCGTTGCCTTCAGGTTCCGTCACTCCTGTGTTCCGCCTGCTTCAGGGTTCCGCCACCTTGGGGTTCCGAGGCTCTGTATAGTATCTGGTTGTGACTTGAAGGAAAAGGTGTTGCCTGGGGTCACAACTGTTTTCTTAAGACTGGGACTGCGTAAGCCTATGTGTCCTGATGAAAATGGTGAAAAGCAAGAGCTAAAAGTCCCCATTAGCCTTCTGCCTTCAATCAGTTAACTTAGAAAAACTACCAATGTCTAGTCAAGGCTGTGGTTTTTCCAGTAGTCATGTACGGATGAGAGAGTTGGACTGTAAAGAAAGCTGAGCGCCGAAGAATTGATGCTTTTGAACTGTGGTGTTGGAGAAGGCTCTTGAGAGTCCCTTGGACTGCAAGGAGATCCAACCAGTCCATCCTAAAGGAAATCAGTCCTGAATGTTCATTGGAAGGACTGATGTTGAAGCTGAAACTTCAATACTTGGGCCACCTGATGCGAAGAGCTGACTCATCTGAAATGACCCTGATGCTGGGAAAGACTGAAGGCAGGAGGAAAAGGGGACAACAGAGGATGAGATGGTTGGATGGTATCACGGATGCAATGGACATGAGTTTGAGTAAGCTCTGAAAGTTGGTGATGGACAGGGAGGCTTGGTGTGCTGCAGTCCACGGGGTCGCAAAGAGTCAGACACGATTGAACGCAAAGAGCCGGACACGACTGAGCAAATGAACTGAACTGAACTGAAACAATGCCAGGCACTGTTGTAGGTGTTGGGGATATAGTGAGGAAGAGGATACAAAGTCTCCGCCCTATGGAGTTTATAGAATAAATGAGATTGTGGGTTTAAGAATAAGTTTCCATGATCTGCAAAAAAAGAGTAAGTGAATGTATAGGATTTACTGGGTGAATGGAGAGAGTGAATGAGATGAATAGCCAGAATTCGAAAATTTTTCAATGGCAACCATGCACTGTATGTGATCCGTTAATGGTTCCTGTAATGAACTGCCATTACTAATACCAGATATCATTTATTGGGAATTACCACATGCTAGGCAGTAAACTAAGGACTTTCCATGTTGCTGCTGCTGCTAAGTCACTTCAGTCGTGTCCGACTCTGTGTGACCCCATAGACGGCAGCCCACTAGACTCCCCCATCCCTGGGATTCTCCAGGCAAGAACACTGGAGTGGGTTGCCATTTCCTTCTCCAATGCATGAAAGTGAAAAGTGAAAGTGAAGTAACTCAGTCGTGTCCGACCCTCAGCGACCCCATGGACTGCAGCCTTCCAGGCTCCTCCATCCATGGGATTCTCCAGGCAGGAGTACTGGAGTGGGGTGCCATTGCCTTCTCCAAGTTAGCTAAGCCTTTTCTTTGATCCTCACACAGGATTTCCTTCTTTTGGTCCTAGGTGTCTTGAAAGGTTAGTGTCAGTAATAGAAGGGCATTTGTTGTGACTTTGGGCAGATCATTTGAGTTCATTAAGCCTCCTTTTCTTCTATTATTAGAGGGAGGGGTTAATTATCCTTAGATCATTAAAAGCATTATGTTAGATAATATATTAAAGAACCTAACGCAGCACTTATATTCCTAAGTGCCTTATAATTTACTGACAGAGCTGGAATATAAATATAGGTCCTTTTTTAGGGGTAGGGGGTGGGATAGCATTGGCCCTCTAAGCTGTGCTGTGCTTAGTCACTCAGTCGTGTCCAACACTTTTCCACCCTGAGGACTGTAGCCTGCTGGGCTCCTGGCTCCTCTGTCCATGGGGATTCTCCAGGCAAGAATACTGGAGGGGGTTGCCATGCCCCCCTCCAAGGGATCCAACCCAGGAATCGAACAGGAGTCTCCTTCATTGCAGGTGGATTCTTTACCAGCTAAGCTACCAGGGAAGTCCCCACCCACAACTAAGCTCAGTCTGTTCAGTCACTCAGTCGTGTCCAGCCCTTTGTGACCCCATGGACTACAGCACACCAGGCTTCCCTGTCCATCACCAAGTCCCGAAGCTTTCTAACTCATGTTCATCGAGTCCATGATGCCATCCAACCATCTCATCCTCTTTTGTCCCCTTCTCCTCCTGCCTTCAATCTTTCCCAGCATCAGGGTCTTTTCCAATGAGTTTACTCTTTCATATCAGGTGGCCAAAGTAGTGGAGTTTTAGTTTCAGCATCAGTCCTTCCAATGAATATTCAGGACTGATTTCCTTTAGGATAGACTGGTTTGATCTCCCAGGGACCCCCAAGACTCTTAGAGTCTTGGAGACCCATTCCTTGGCGCCACTCATGGGGTGCCCAAGTCCCTCTAAGCTCCCTTAAATTTGTAGAAAGATCTTCCCTCTCTAAGGTGTATCCTGCAAGAGAAGAAGTAATGAGAATTTGGCTAAAAGTGGAGTTGGATTTGCTGAGTCACTCATGGGGATACCAAAACCACAGTGATTTGCTTCAAGACCAGGGCTTTAAGGGATCCCAACAGTGAATGTATCAGACAGGGTTTGGGGAATCGCAGTTCTGGATGGACCATGATGACCTTGGCTCTGAAGGGGCTAACTCAGCTCTTTCTAAAAAGCCAGGCTGTCTGTACTCATAGCCAAAGACATAGGCTGTTTGAGCTGCCAGGCAAGCCCTAACTGGTGTTCCTCTGAGCACCTTGCAGTCACATCATGCTTACGATGCAGTCTGGAGCTCAAGTCTGTAGCCTCAGGAGTTAGCTTTAAAAGACTGCAACTTGTATATCTTTCAGGATAACAATGTCCCCTTCTTTTCCAGACTTGGGTCTCCTTCCCTTCTCAGGCTGTGTCTTTACTCAAACCCCTTTCCTGACACTTGGTCACTTAGCCTCCCACTGCCTCTAGCATCAATATGGGCCATGACATTTACTACAGTAGTTAGATTATTTTTCTTATAACACTGCTATTTTAAATTGTTCAATCCTGTCTTATTTTAAATGAAAGCATTTGAACTGCAAACCAACCCTGTTTCATCAGTGGTAGGTATTGCCAACTCCAAGTTCTAGATAAAGAAACTCAGCCTCAGAAAGTGGGGAGACTTACCCAAGATCACATTTCTGGCCAGTGAAAGAGGTGAACTTCCACACACTCAGGGCTCAGTCCAGGATACAGAACTGCTCTCATATGAGGTTTAGGTATGGTTGTGCATTGTCGCCGGGGATAAAACTGGGGCCACGTGTCCGCACTTTGTGCAGTCAATGCATTTTAAAGGAAAGGCACCCAGGAACATGGGAGGCACAGTCAGCAGCTGAGTGGGGGACTGGATGAACAGGAGAGGGTACTAGACTGACAGCCTAGATTGGCATCTATTTATCTTTCTTGGGTTTTTCCTTAAATACCTTCCACCCACCCTTTACTTCCTTGTGGATGATCATCAGTCCAATTTATTGTCTGACTATTCTTGTTATTGGTCTCTTTTTGTGTCTGCACATATTATGGGTAATTATTACAGTACAATGGATCAGTCACCGCACTTTATGACTTGGCAATTGAGGTTTATTAGACTAAAGGAGGTTTCTGAGGAAAGCAGTCGTGGTGAAATGGATTTCTCCTGAGGAAGCCGTGTGAGGGATGTGTTTTGCTTACATCCTGAGCACAAGGAGAGGCAGTCAGGTGTTGCTGGAAAAGGCAAGAGCTTTGTGGTTAGACAGACAGACAGACAGGTGGGAGTCCTGCTCTGGTCCGGCCACCTCCTAGCTCTGTGACTTTGGGCAAATTTAGGGTTTGAAATATTGTATGCAAGATTCTCCAATGTGATGGTTGTCCTGGCTATTAAGGACAAGGAGCCAGGTGTGCACCCATTCGGACCCCCTCTCTCTTTCCAGCTGGTCCACATAATTGACCTGCAGGCAAAACTAATTCCTGGGATCACTGGAGGAGAAGCCGATGGCACCCCACTCCAGTACTCTTGCCTGGAAGATTCCATGGACGGAGGAGCCTGATAGGCTGCAGTCCATGGGGTTGCTAAGAGTCAGACGCGACTGAGTGACTTCACTTTCACTTTTCACTTTCATGCATTGGAGAAGGAAATGGCAACCCACTCCAGTGTTCTTGCCTGGAGAATCCCAGGGACGGGGGAGCCTGGTGGGCTGCCATCTATGGGGTCGCAGCAGCAGCAGGATCACTGGGGCTCTGTCAGTGTGTGTTTAACCAGTTACTGGCTGTTTTTAATGGAAGAATAAGCTAGAGGACATCCTTATTTGATTCATTCATCAGATTTTTATTAGTCCAAATAAACAATGTCTTAATATTGAGCTCGTGGAATAGCATTTCATAAATTAGATTAACTTTACAAACTTGTAGCTGGTGCACAAGCATGCTGTCTTGAGAAGAAGTAATTCTATTGATTACACATTCTTAACAAGCTTGAATCTTGGAGAAATAGACTGTGAGACACTCTAACAGGCTTAAGGGTTTCTGGTCTTTCACAGAATCTTCCAGTTGTTGCAACTAAAAACAAATGCCAATTTGACACTTCTAAGTGTCATATTTGTGTTCCTACCCAGGGTATATGGCTGGCTTGTAATTCAAAGTCTGCCCTAGAATAAGTCTTGAGTGTAGACAGACTAAATCCAGAGTCCTAGAAGCCAGCATACGATAAAAAAAGTGAACTTGTAAGCCCCCTGACATATCCTGAAAGTCTTTATTTAAGAGCATCTAGTTTTACTCTCTTGAAATATTAAGAATAATATCACAGTTTTTAAAAAGAGAAAAATGTGTCCATAATCTTTACTTGCTAATGTGAATTTTATATTCAGTTCAGTTCAGCCACTCAGTCGTGTCCAACTCTTTGCGACCCCCTGGACTGCAGCATGCCAGGCCTCCCCATCCATCACCAACTCCCAGAGTTTACTCAAACTAAAATCCATTGAGTCAGTGATGTCATCCAACCATCTCATCCTCTGTTATCCCCTTCTCCTGCCTTCAGTCTTTCCCAGTATCAGGGTCTTTTCCAATGAGTCAGTTCTTCCCATCAGGTGACCAAAGTATTGAAGTTTCAGCTTCAGCATCAGTCCTTCCAATGAATATTCAGGACTGATTTCCTTTAGGATGGACTGGCTGGATCTCCTTGCAGTCCGAGGGACTCTCAAGAATCTTATCCAACATCACAGTTCAGAAACATCAATTCTTCAGCGCTCAGCTTTCTTTATGGTCCAACTCTCACATCCATACATGACTACTAGAAAAACCATAGCTTTGACAAGACAGACCCTTGTCAGCAAAGTATTATCTCTGCTTTTTAATACACTGTCTAGGTTGGTCATAGCTTTTCTTCCGAGGAGCAAGTGACTTTTAATTTCATGGCTGTAGTCACCATCTGCAGTGATTTTGGAGTCCAAGAAAACAAAGTCTGTCACTGTTTCACTGTTTCCATTGTTTCCCCATCTATTTGCCATGAAGTGATGGGACCAGATGCCATGATCTTTGTTTTTTGAAAGTTGTTTTAAGCCACCTTTTTCACTCTCCTCTTTCACTTGCATCAAGATGCTCTTCAATTCCTCTTCATTTTCTGCCATAAGGGTGGTGTCATCTGCATATCTGACGTTATTGATATTTCTCCCGGCAATCTTGATTCCAGCTTGTGCTTCTTCCCGCCCAGCATTTCTCATGATGTACTCTGCACATAAGTTAAATAAGCAAGGTGACAATATACAGCCTTGACATACTCCTTTCCCGATTTGGAACCAGTCTGTTGTTTCATGTCTGGTTCTAATTGTTTCTTCTTGGCCTGCATACAGATTTCTCAGGAGGCAGGTCAGGTGGTCTGGTATTCCTGTCTCTTTCAGAATTTTCCACAGTTTGTTGTGATCTACACAGTCAAAGACGTTGGAATAGTCAAGGAAGCAGAAGTAGATGTTTTTCTGGAATTCTCTTGCTTTTTCTATGATCCAATGGATGTTGGCAATTTGATCTCTAGTTCCTCTGCTTTTTCTAAATCCAGCTTGAACAGCTGGAAGTTCTTGGTTCACATACCGTTGAAGCCTCACTTGGAGAATTTCAAGCTTTACTTTGCCAACGTGTGACATGAGTGCAATTGTGCAGTAGTTTTAACATTCTTTGGCATTGCCTTTCTTTGGGATTGGAATGAAAACTGACCTTTTCCAGTCCTGTGGCCACTGCTGAGTTTTCCAAATTTGCTGGCATATTGAGTGCAGCACTTTCACAGCATCATCTTTTAGGACTTGAAATAGCTCAGCTGGAATTCCATCACCTCCTCTAGCTTTGTTCATAGTGATGCTTCCTAAGGCCCATTTGACTTCACATTCCAGGATGTCTGGCTCTAGGTGAGTGATCACACCATCGTGGTTATCTGGGTCATGAAGATCTTTTTTGTACAGTTCTTCTGTGTATTCTTGCCACCTCTTATTAATCTCTTCAGCTTCTTTTAGGTCCATATATTTCTGTCCTTTATTGCACCCATCTCTGCATGAAATGTTCCCTTGGTATCTCTAATTTTCTTGAAGAGATCTCTAGTCTTTCCCATTCTATTGTTTTCCTCTATTTCTTTGCATTGATCACTGAGAAAGGCTTTCTTATCTCTCCTTGCTATTCCTTGGAACTCTGCATTCAAATGTGTATATCTTTCCTTTTCTCCTTTGCCCTTAGCGTCTCTCCTTTTCTCATCTATTTGTAAGGACTCTTCAGACAACCATTTTGCCTTTTTGTATTTATTTTACTTTTTTCTTGCAATCCTGTTCAAATAAAGATATATTTCATACTTTCATAATGCACATACGTTTTATTAATCTTTTTTTGACCCTTCTATCGTAAGTATGGGGTTCCCTAGTGGCTCAGACCATAAAGAATGTGCCTGCAATGTGGAAGACCCGGGTTGATCCCTGAGTCAGAAATATCTCCTACAGAAGGAAATGGCAACCCACTCCAGTACACTTGCCTAGAGAATTCAATGGACAGAGGAGCCTGTTGTGCTACAACCCTTTGGGTCACAAAGAGTCAGACATGCTGAGTGACTAACACTTTCACATCATAAGTATACTTATAATACTTATATAGTCATCATAATTATCATTTAAATTAATTCACAGTATTTCATAGAATAGATAAACAATGATTTTTTTAGCTATTTCACTATCTGCTGATATTTAAATTATTTCCATTTTAATAAAAAAGATAAAGCTACAGTGAAGATCTTCATGCTTAGAGTTGGTTTTAATTCTGTTATTTCCCTAAAATAATGCACAGGAATGAGTATAATTGCCTTTAATTTTAGTATTAAAAATTTTCTAAATTACAAAATAAATAAGTGCTTATTGTAGAAAATATGGGAGTTCCAGAAGAGCATAAATATAAAAAAATATTATTATATGATTACTGGTAATATTCTTTTAAGGCTTCTTTTAAGTGACTAAATATTTCTTCCTTTAAAAAATGCATATTTTTTATAACATTGAGGTCACCATCTAAGAACTAATTTTATTCTCTTTTCCACTCAGTAATGAGATATAGTCATTTGCAAATATTTCCCTAATTTAATTTGCCCTTTATTTGGGGAAATACAGAAATTTAACATCTTCTACGGGAATCAAGTACGTCGCCCATTGTATGCCCTTTTCATACAACAAAAGCAGGTCTTTCATTGCTTAACCACCAGACTACCATTTGACAGTGCAGTGTTCTGTGTTTGTCATGACACACCCGACTCTAGGCCTGGTGTCAATCAAGGAAACTGAAGACGAGGAACCCTTTCTGAAGTCTCCATGTGCTTCCAAGTCTGGAGCGGAGCCAGGTGCCAGGACTGGGGGTGTTGTTCCTCCTTCCTGCTTATCCTGCTCCTCTCACTGGCCTGCTGTTTTTCCCATGGGGACACTGATGCAGCAGGAGCTGTCTCCCAGAATCTGCACTCACTATGTACATGGTCCCCATGGGGAGCCTGGGATTCCCTGTCTTTTCTGGTCTTTGCTGGTCCCTTGGGTGTCACTGAGCTCAACACCTGGGAGTCTGGTCCAAATGGCAGGAGGCAGCTGTCAGACCCATGAGTCTGCCTCAAGACAGACCTACCAGGTGGTCACCAAACAAGCTGATTATTGAGAATTCAGCACCTTCCTTTGAAGGATGCTTTCTTTGAAGGAAGTTAATGTCTAGGGGTTTCCAGGCAAATTCACTAGGAAAGTGACACCTGACTTTTTTGTGGGCCATGTCTCTCATATCTGTCTAGTTTGCACAAAGGGTTTCAATAAAGAGAAGGAAAAGTCATAAATCTTCTTCGTGGCAGAATGCAGTGGTCATGAAAGTTAATTCTCTGTAGGATACAGGTTTAAATTTCACTTAAGGTATTTAAAAGGGAAAACCACTAGGATTCTTGCATAATTGTACAAAGGGACATTTTATAAATCTTGATGAACTAAGTAACAATGCTGTTTATTGAGAAGCAGTACACTAAAAATTTGTATTTCTGACTAGGTATATGTACATAGTTACAAATACAAATATTCTCTCAAAGTTACTCAGTAGTGTCCAACTCTTTGTGACCCCGTGGACTGTAGCTCACCTGGCTTGTCTATCCATAGAGTTCTCCTGGCAAGAATATTGGAGTGGGTTGCCATTCCCTTCTCTGAGGAACTTTCCTGACCCAGGGATTGAACCCTGGTCTCTGGCATTGCAGGCAGATTTTTTACAGTCTGAGCCACCAGAGGGTAAGTGTTAGTCGCTCAGTCATGTCTGACTCTTTGTGACCCCATGGACTGTAGCCCACTGGGCTCCTCTGTCCATGGAATTCTCCAGGCAAGAATACTGGAGTGGGTTGCCATTCCTTTCTCCAGGGGGTCTTCCTGACCCAGAGATCGAACCCAGGTCTCCCACATTGCAGGCAGGTTCTGTACCATCTGAGCTACCAGGAAAGAATGTAGTAAAACGGCCGTGATATTAAAATGTTCTCCTACTGAGTCTTGCCTGTCCTGGCTGAGCACTCTCTGTGGGCTTGGGAAGCAGAAGATGTGAGTTACTCCTGAGGCCAAAACAGAAAGGGCCAATAGAGCAGCCATTATTGAAGACATTTATGGTGTCTGTGATTGAGGAATCCATTGACTCTCTGCTTTATTCAGCTCATAAGAAGAGTCTTTCTATGGTAATATATTCGCATCAGGGCTATATTGGTATTGCAGGATTTGCATTAGGGCTCATTAATCTACAACAGGAGGTAGGAAGTACCTTAATATGAACTTAAGTGATTCAAGGAAGCAATAATAACACATCAGTTTTTAAATTAAGGGGAAATTGTCCGTCCCTGAACAGTACCTATTCCTCTAAAATGGAGTGTGTCGAGTGCAGTAAAAATTTCCTTTATGCTCTGAAAACTGCACAAGCCTTCCCAGTGGCCCCCATGAATCAGATCTATCCTCCTGGGAAACCGTGCTCTCCCCTAACTGTTGCCCTTCCTCTCCTGCTCCTATATGAGGCCCAACCTGGGCAGCCAAAATGACTAGGGATCCCTTCCACAGGCCCCATCACATTGGGAGTGAGGATTCCTACATATGAACTTCAAGTGGATACAAGCATTCCATCCATAACAGAGAAGTGGAAGTAAGAATTAAACTAGAAAGAGTATTTGTGTTGACAGTGCGGCCTGGAAAGGAAAGGGGGCTGTTCAAACTTTTAGCTAGTTAGCACTAGCTACATACACAGCTGCCTGTCATGTAATTCCCTTGAGTCCCATCTATTAGGACTCAGACCTGATTCAGCTGTGTTAGTATAAGTAAGTGTTAGTCACCCAGTCGTGCCCAACTCTTTGCAACCTCATGGACTGCAGCCCACCAGGCTCTTCTGTCCATGAGATTTCCCAGGCAAGAATACGGGAGTGGGTTGCCATTTCCTTCTCCAGAGGATCTTCCCGACCCAGGGATTGAACCCAGGATTCCTGCACTGCAGGCCATATTCTTTACCGACTGAGCTACAAGGGAAGCCTGTGTACCCCTTCCCAAATAATCCATAAACCCCAGGAGACACTGATTTCACTACCCTTGGCTGTAAGCTTGGGCCTGATCGGTGCAAGTGAGTCCTCTTCCTCTTTATCAGTGGTTGTTTCAGGAATTGACATGAAATATGCTTCTGCCTGGGCTTTCCAGGTGACTCAGTGGTAAAGAACGTGCTTGCCAGTGCAGGAGACAGAAGATATGCAGGTTTGACCCCTGGGTCAGAAAAATCCCCTAGAGGATGAAATGGTAAGCCACTCTAGAATTCTTGCTGGAAAATTCCGTGGATAGAGGAGCCTGGCAGGCTACAGTCTATGGGATCACAAAGAGTCAAACATGACTGAACAACTGAGAACACACACACATGTACACTCTGGCCAGTAAAATATGAGAAGTGTTTTGCTGGAGATTTCTGAGAACATTCTTCCTTGGTCCTCTGAGAGACTTTGAGAAACAACTCTCCGTTTCTCCTCTTGGATATGAACAAGGGACAATTAGTCCTAGTTACTGCTAAAGCCACCCTATGAGCAGGAGGAAAACCCAATTTAGGATGCAATTGACTCTGGACATCGGAGGAGAGTCGTGGAAAGAGCTTTGGGTCCAGTTATATCCTGAGCCTGATGTCAGGTACCCTAAGGCTCACCCTATCTTCAGACTTTCTCTTGTGTAAGTGGATTTTCAGTTTAATTCAGAGTGAGTTGGTTTTCTCTTACTGAAGCCTAAAACACCTAAAGGCTGACATCTTTTGACACTGGAAATAATACATACTCCAAAAGTTAAATCATAGCAATAGAATATTGGTGCAAGTGGTGTCTGAAAGCATTCTTTGATAAAAGCCAATGAGCAGTCCACACTCCCCATCAGGGATGTCATTACATGCAGAAGATACACACTGCCTCCTATCAGGAAACATCAAGCTCCTGTGAAAGCAATTCCTGCTCTGTAGCATCTGAGTCTGGCAGACCCTGTTTTGACCAACATTTCAGCCCCTCAGCTATCATCTGGACACTTAGCCTTGAGTTATGCCATTGATTTTCTTAAGACCGCTTTCAGCTCTCCATTTCTCCACTACTAACCTAACAGGCCCAGGAGGGCAGCAATCACTTACCCAGAGAAGCATTTTCATTTATATTCATGATTAATTTGTGGGGAGCCAGCCGAGAGTCAGCAATAAAAATGCTGTTGCCTGGGAAACAAGATTCTTCTTGGAATTTTTTGAGAAACATGGGGTCCTTGATGCTTCACGAAACACTCAACTTCCTCTAAGAGCTGAGCCACCAAGGTAACCCTGCCGATCCATTTTAGAATGCAGAACTCCAGAGCCTGAAGTCATGGTTGACTTTCTACTCTGCCTAAATGTGGCATCACTGACTCAATGGACATGAGTTTGAGCAAACTCAGGGAGATAGTGAAGGACACGAAAGCCTGGCGTGCTGCAGTTCATGTGGTTTCAAAGAGTCACACATGACTTAGCAACTGAACAACAACAACAAAATATGTCCAAATCTCCTGGAGGAGCACTTTGTACTTCCTACTCAGAAAATTAAATCTACTCTGTAATAAAGTTCACATCCTATAGGCATAACTGAAGATAACACATTCAGAGCCACTCCAGACTGATCTGTATTCTACCTGCTAGGCTGGTGGTGGCGAGTTCTTTGTCAAACACTCATGGTGAAGATAGCTTTTGGCCCTGGAGATGGAGTATTATACACCCCTGAGGAATTCCCAGTTTTCCCTGGAGGAAATAGCATGTTGCAACAGAAGCTGAAATTCATGGGTAGCATGCTAGCAGATTTAATAAAATATTAAATACCATGCCATCCCACCAAGATGTACTAGGGTTCCAATTTCTCCACATTCCTGTCAACATTTGCTGTCTTTTTTTTTTTTTAAACAATAGCCATCCTAGTAAGAGCTGTGAGATGTGAGAGTTGGACCATAAAGAAAGCTGAGTGCTGAAAAATTGATGCTTTTGAACTGTGGTGTTGGAGAAGACTCTTGAGAGTCCCTTGGACTGTAAAGAGATCAAACCAGTAAATCCTAAAGCAAATCAGTCCTGAATATTCATTGGAAGGACTGATGCTGAAACTGAAACTCCAACACTTTGGCAACCCGATGCAAAGAACTGATTTATTGGAAAAGACCCTGTTGCTGGGAAAGATTGAAGGCAGGAGGAGAAGGGGATGACAGAGGATGATATGGTTGGATGGCATCATTGACCTGATGGACATGAGTTTGAGCAAGTTCCAGGAGTTGGTGATGGACAGGGAAGCCTGGCATGCTGCAGTCCATGGGGTCACAAAGAGTCAGACATGACTGAGTGACTGAACTGAACTGAACTGATCCTAGTAAGTGTGAGATGATATCTCACTGTGGTTTTGATGTGCAGCTCCCTGATGATGAATATTAGTGACATTAAGCATCTTTTCATGTACTTGGCCATTTTTAAATTTTACATATTTATTTATAAATAAAGACCTGCATCAGATCTTAGTTGCCGCACGCAGGATCTTCATTATGTCATGCAGATCATTTGTTTCAGCACCAGCCTCCCTGTGTGGTGCATGGGCTTAGTTGCTACACGGCAAGTGAGATCTCAGTTGCAAAACCAGGGATCAAACACCCATCCCCTGCATTGCAAAGCGGAGTCAATCCCTGGACCACTGGGGAATTCCCCATATACTTGGCTATGTGTATGTCTTTTTTTGGAGAAATGTCTATTCAACTCTTTTGTCCATTTTTAAAATCAATTTATTAAGGTTTTTTTTTTTTTTTCTTGAGTTATAGAAGTTCCTTATATATTTTAGAGATGAAGTCCTTATCAGATAGATGGTTTGCAACTATTTTATTCCATTCCAAAAGTGACCTTTTCCACTCTATTGACTGTTCCCTTTGCTGTGTAGAATCTTTCTAGTTTGGTATAGTTCCACTATAGTTTTGCTTTTGTTATCTGTGTTTTTGATGTTGTATCCAAGAAATCAGCATCCAGATCAATGTCAAGAAGGTTTTCCCCTGTTTTCTTCTAGGAGTTTCACAATTTCAGGTCTTATCTTTAAGTCTTTATTCATTTTTAATTCTATTTTTTTCTGATGGAATAAGATATAAGGTTCAATTTCATTATTTTGCAAAGGGATATACAGTTTTCCCAAAATTATTTATTGAAGAGACTATCCTTTCTCCCTTGTGTATTCTTGACACCCCTTTAGAAGATCAGTTGATAATACATTGTGAAAGTGAGATTGTTAGTCACTTCAGTTCAGTTCACTTCATTTCAGTTGCTCAGTAGTGTCCAACTCTCCTCGACCCCATGAATCACAGCACACCAGGCCTCCCTGTCCATCAGCAGCTCCCAGGGTTTACTCAAACTTATGTCCATCGAGTCGGTGATGCCATCCGGCCATTTCATCCTCTGTCGTCCCCTTCTCCTCCTGCCCCCAATCCCTCCCAGCATCAGGGTCTTTTCTAATGAGTCAATACTTTGCATGAGGTGGCCAAAGTATTGGAGTTTCAGCTTCAGCATCAGTCCTTCCAATGAACAACCAGGACTGATCTCCTTTAGGATGGACTGATTGGATCTCCTTGCAGTCCAAGGGACTCTCAAGAGTCTTCTCCAACACCACAGTTCAAAAGCATCAATTCTTCAGCACTCAGCTTTCTTCACAGTCCAACTCTCACATCCATACATGACCACAGGAAAAACCATAGCCTTGACTAGACAAACCATTGTTGGCAAAGTAATATCTCTGCTTTTCAATATGCTGTGTAGGATGGTCATAACTTTCCTTCCAAGGAGTAAGCATCTTTTAATTTCATGGCTGCAGTCACCATCTGCAGTGATTTTGGAGCCCAAAAAAATAAAGTCTGACACTGTTTCCACTGTTTCCCCATCTAGTTCCCATGAAGTGATGGGACTGGATGCCATGATCTTAGTTTTCTGAATGTTGAGCTTTAAGCCAACTTTTTCACTCTCCTCTTTCACTTTCGTCAAGAGGCTTTTTAATTCTTCTTCACTTTCTGCCTTAAGGGTGGTGTCATCTGCATATCTGACGTTATTGCTATTTCTCCCTGCAATCTTGATTCCAGCTTCTGCTTCTTCCAGCCCAGCGTTTCTCATGATGTACTCTGCATAGAAGTTAAATAAGCAGGGTGACAATATATAGCCTTGACATGCTCCTTTTCCTATTTGGAACTGGTCTGTTGTTCCATGTCCAGTTCTAACTGTTGCTTCCTGACCTGCCTATAGGTTTCTCAAGAGGCAGGTCAGGTGGTCTGGTATTCCCATCTCCTTTAGAATTCTCCACAGTTTATTGTCATCCACACAAAGGCTTTGGCATAGTCAATAAAGCAGCAATAGATGTTTTTCTGGAACTCTCTTGCTTTTTTGATGATCCAGCGGATATTGGCAATTTGATATCTGGTTCCTCTGCCTTTTCTAAAACCAGCTTGAACAACTGGAAGTTCACAGTTCACATACTGCTGAAGTCTGGCTTGGAGAATTTTGAGCATTACTTTACTAGCATGTGAGATGAGTGCAATCATGTGCTACTTTGACCATTCTTTGGCATTGCCTTTCTTTGGGATTGGAATGAAAACTGACCTTTTCCAGTCCTGTGGCCACTGCTGAGTTTTCCAAATTTGCTGGCATATTGAGTGCAGCACTTTCACAGCATCATCTTTCAGGATTTGAGATAGGTCAACTGGAATTCCATCACCTCCACTAGCTTTGTTCGTAGTGATGCTTTCTAAGGCCCACTTGACTTCACATTCCAGGATGTCTGGCTCTAGGTCAGTGATCACACCATCGTGATTATATGGGTCGTGAAGCTCTTTTTTGTACAGTTCTTCTGTGTATTCTTGCCACCTCTTCTTAATATCTTCTGCTTCTGTTAGGTCCATACCATTTCTGTCCTTTATCGAGCCCATCTTTGCATGAAATGTTCCTTTGGTTTCTCTGATTTTCTTGAAGAGATCTCTAGTCTTTCCCATTCTGTTGTTTTCCTCTATTTCTTTGCATTGATTGCTAACTCTTTGCCACCCCAGGTACAGGCTCCTCTGTTCATGGAATTCTCCAGAGAAGAATACTGGAGCAGGTTGCCATTTCCTCCTCCAGGGGATCTTCCCTACCCAGGGATCGAACTCTCATCTCCTACATTGATAGGCAAGTTTTTTTTGTTTGTTTGTTTGTTTGTTTTTACCACTTAGCCACCAGGGAAACCCATGTTGTATACTTAGACATTTGTTAAGAGTTATATATTATTTTAAATGTCCTTATCATAATAAAATAAAATGTAAACATGAAAACCCATACAAAGAAACAACCCCATGCCATCCCAAATAAACACGAGGGATGTTTAGATCAAATAAAAATGGTGCTCCAAATCAGGAATTTTGGTTGCAAGGGACAGAAATTCAACTCAAACTAACTTTGGCCAAAAGAAAATTCTTTGACTCATAAAATCCAAAGGAAGGAAATACCCAAACTATAAGGAGGAGAGTGATGCAGGCAGGCATCTGGTGGAACTGAATTAGAAAGTCAAGTACTGGCTAGACTCAGCACCCTCCCTGCACCTTTGTTCTCTGTTTCTCTCTCTGTTGGCTTTTTTCTTTCTCTCACTGCAGCCCCTTTTCCTACCAAACTGCTGGCAAGATGGCTGTCAGCAGCTTTGAGCTAAGTTTCATTGCTTCCTGAGGCTCTTTTTCAATTCCAGAACAACTGATGGAGATGAACTTTGTTTTGCATTTTCTTTTTTCTTTTGTTTTGATTGGAGATGGACTTTGGTTCACCTGTTTGGGTCAGGTACTTGGAAGAATCCCCACTGGCCAGGGGAAGCCAGGCTGTGTAATAATGTAAGGGACCCCATATAGTTGCGTGCCTGGGGGAGATGTTTCTGGAAAAAAGGAGAAGTTTCATGCAAATGATCCCTGGAAGTTTCACTCTACAGAGCCTCGGCTATGAAGGCAGCAAATGAAAGAGCTGGGAGGCAGTCTGGGGACCAACTGGTCCGAGTCACCAGGAACCAGATTGCCCGGGGGGCTTATCAAGGATCACACAGAAAATGAGAGGTAAGAAAAAAAATTGAGTCTAATTCTCCTGGGAAGATCATACTTCTCAGCTTCTTAGAACCCTACAACAAACAGGAAAGTGTAACCCGTGACAGTCTGTTATTGCTATTTAAAGAGGAATTAAGAATCCTTTCCCTCCTCTGTGTTAGAAAAAAAGAAAGGGGTGGGGACAACCTGCGGGAGCCACACGCTGCGTTGCTGTATTCAGTGCTTCACGTTCCTCATTTCATTCAATCCTCAGAGCACATCCTGAGGAAGCATCCGCATTTTTTTTTAATTTTATTTTATTTTTAAACTTTACATAATTGTATTAGTTTTGCCAAATATCAAAATGAATCCGTCACAGGTATACATGTGTTCCCCATCCTGAACCCTCCTCCCTCCTCCCTCCCCATTCCATCCCTCTGGGTTGTCCCAGTGCACCAGCCCCAAGCATCCAGTATTGTGCATCGAACCTGGACTGGCAACTCGTTTCATACATGATATTTTACATGTTTCAATGCCATTCTCCCAAATCTTCCCACCCTCTCCCTCTCTCACAGAGTCCATAAGACTGTTCTATACATCAGTGTCTCTTTTGCTGTCTCGTACGCAGGGTTATTGTTACCATCTTTCTAAATTCCATATATATGCGTTAGTATACTGTATTGGTGTTTTTCTTTCTGGCTTACTTCACTCTGTATAATAGGCTCCAGTTTCATCCACCTCGGAAGCATCCGCATTTTACAGGACGAGGAAACTGAGGCTCAATGGAACAAGAGAACTTGCCTAAGATCTCCTAGTAAGAAAGGGATGGAATTTGCTGGCAGGAAGCAGGTTAGAGACACTCTCCATGGATCACCCTGGGGAGAAGGGGTGAGGATGGTGGTAGCTAGCTTAGAATCTGCTCAACCCTGATATGGTGAAAATATACTTCTTTCATCCATGCTCACAAAGGATTCTTCTTTTTTTTTTTTTTTAATAATAGTGTGTCTGCTGTGGCTGAGACTATCACAACCTTGTTAATTGGCTATACCCCAATACAAAATGGTTTTGGTGTTAAAAAAATAAAAACATTAAAAAATTTTTTTTAATAACTTGTATACATTCTTTAAAATTTTTTATTTCGTTAGGTAGTTATTAGGATTTTTTTTTATTTTGGCTGTGCTGGGTCTTCATTGCTGCTCAAGCTTTTCTCTAGTTGCAGTGAACAGGGAGTAAGTAGTCTTCATTGCAGAGCATGGGGGGACTTCAGTGGTTGTAGCTCCCGGGTTTGAGAGCTCAGGCTCAGTATTTGTGGTACATGGACTTAGCTACTCCACAGTATGTGGGATCTTCCTGGACCAGGGATCGAACCTGTGTCTCCTGCATTGGCAGGTGGATTCTTTACCACTGAGCTCCCAAGGAAGCCCTGCAAAGGATTCTCAATGAATTTCTGGGGGATTTTTAGAGCTTAGGGATTACTTGCCCCCTCTCTCCCCTGGCCCACTGGGTCAGGTCTGGATGGAGCATAAATACCCCTGCTTCCCACTTTGTTGTCCCAGTAACTAGAAGCCACCTCCAGTGCCAGGCCCCAGAATCTGCCTGAGAGGGCTCTAACCTCTCCCCCCCCCACCCCTCCACACACACACACAATGCCTGGGTCAGCTGCATCTGTATAAATCCTTGTTTGGAAATTGTCATGTATATTTTCTCTCTTAAAATGAGTAGGACTATTTCATTGATTTTTCAGAGATTTGAATTTCAACCATAAGCACATCTTAATGAAAGGAGCAGATTATCCAGGCTTGACCTTATTGCAGTGTCTTCCAAATTATATTAAAAATATTTATTTATACCCTGAATAGTCCACGGGGCTGCTAATTCCTTTCATAATGTCACCTCATGCCAAGGCTGACAAAGCTAATGAAATAATCTTCTCCACTGCCCCCCTCCCACAAAGCAATCATTTCTTATCATCGAATCTCAGAAACTGTGCACACAAAACCCTTTGCAGTAGTTTTGGCGACTGTATTATAGAGATGGATTTCTGCTGTGAGAGTGAAATTCAATTTAAATATTTTCAGCTGGCTGTCCAGGTATGAGAAGGCTTTCCCCGTGTTTAATGGAGCCATTTGTCTCTAGAAATAAGCAGTAATGCAATGTGACATGTATAGACCCAGAGTTCTGCCTCTTTTTTCCCCTCTGGCTTGAGCCGCCAGTGGGGGGAAGAAAGGCCCTGGTATCAGTGAGGTTCACAAAAGGCCGCTTTTTCCTTGGAGAAACAGTGAACCTCCAGGGGCCTGAAAGAGTAGCCTAGAAAAGCGGGGCCTTATTTCCCCCATCAGGAATCAAACCCCTGCAAGGTAGCTTGCAAATCTTGCAAGGTATCTTCTCAACCCCTGAACCACCTGGTGGTGAAGCCCCAGAAATGCCTGGAATTTCGACCTAGGAGAAAGGCTGGCCAGGAATATAGCTCCATCCTAGCAATTATTACTCTTACAGCAGTTATTGAGGCTGTGGTGGTCACTTCAGTCTCATGTAGAAATTGGCAACATGCTTTGTAATCATTTTATGCCAAAAATCAAGAGCTGACAGGCTCTTGCTAAAAAGCATTCAAAAGTTGCTGACAACTAAGGAAAGATCCACTCTGGTGAGGAAGTAAGTAGCTGGCACTCATTATAGAAATTTAAGAACAGATGATATGTGCGGATGATAATAACACAGCACTGTGCTTGCTATGCTCTATCATTTAACTCGTGTGATCCTTATCACTTCCTGCAGGGGGCAGGTATGGGAAACTAAGGCATAGAGACTAATTCAAGGTCACCCAGCTTCTTATTCAATTTCTTCTGTTTTTGCTTAGTTAATCTCCATTGCTGCTTTTGGTAACAATACTCCATTTACCCTTGAGGAGCCACCCACATCCCCTACTCTCACTGCCTGTGGTTTGCTTGAGGTTGACTCCCTCTGCCCACTTCCCGTCTCGCCCTCCCTTCCCCACCCCGCAGTGAGTGGGGTGGGTGGATATGTGACTCAGGCAATCAGCAAATTCTACTTCCGGGCACAGTGTCTGATTCAGGGAAGAGAGCCATGGGAACAGTTAAGCCCTGAAAACTTCTCTGCAATGTTAAGAGAACCCGTCTTTGGGCTTGAGGCAGAGCACAGAGCAGGGAGGATGTGTTAGCCTGGGGCTGCAGGAATCGCACTGCACCCCTCCCCACCCCAACCCCCCCGCCCAGTGAGAGGCCGTCTTTCTAAGTGTGGAACCACCCACCCAAAGCAGAGCAGACCTACAGAAGGAAAGTGATGGGGTTTACGGATACTGTGGAGGCCCCACACATCCTGCCATTTCTAAAGTCCGCACTGGGCTTGTCCCACCTTTCCTTTTTTTTTTTTAATTCAGAGGGGTTTTTGTTTTGTTTTGTTTTGTTTTTTAATATTTGCAAGACTGTGCAACCATCATCACTATCTAACTCCAAAAGTTTTATCAGTCCCCAAAGAAACTCATTAGCGATCACTGCCCACCCGCCCACCCAGCAGCCTTTTGCAGTCAGGAATCTGCTCCAGTCCTCATGCAGTTTGCAGGTTAGAACCATTGCTCACTTGGGCTTCAGGGCTTCCTCTCTCTGGCTTCCGTCCCAGCCCAAGGAGAGCGTTGGTCTTCATGAGGATCATTGAGGATGTCTACTGGGGATAATTCACACCAGGGATGCCTTCTCTGTTATACATAAACACATTAGGAAGTAGAGAACCCACTGTGAAAGTGACAAGCAGAGAAGAAGGGGGATAGGGTGTTTGTGACATGTGACTCTGATGCTGGGTAGGACCACGCCACCCCTTGTTGTTTGGATAAGATAGTCACTGAATCCCCCAATTTAGAGCCTTTCCAACCATTACGTCGCTGATGGTGCAGGGTCTCCAGGCCGCCACCCTGGTGCCGGATCCTCCTTTTAGACTGTGTTGCTGACGTGGCATCACTTGTGTCAAGCTGGAACTTGGCTCTTGTTCAGTTTCTTTTTCACTTAAGCTCCACTTGCACAAAATTTACTAGTAGAATCAACTTTAGGATACGTTGAGAAAGAAAGAAGGAAAGTGATTTTGGGGCCCCACAAATAACTCCCAAATAAACATCAAGCCCTCAAGCCAATCATAAGTCTTCCTGAGACCAATTGAACGCTGAGCTGTGAGGCAGGGACATGAGTTCAGTGGGCCCTCAGCACTTTTACTTTCATGGACCACCTCATTCATTTATCTATCTTCATATATATTTGTATTTATATATATTTATATATGTGTAATTATATTTATGACTGGGATTTTCCGTATTGCCCAGAGGCAAAGAATCTGCCTGCAATGCAAGAGACACAGGAGATGCAAGTTCACTCCCTGGGTCAGAAAGATCCCCTGGAGAAAGAAACAGCAGCTCACTCCAGTGTTCTTGCCTGGAGAAATCTGTGGACAGAAGGGCCTAGAAGGCTACAGTCCAAAGGGTTGCAAGGAGCACAACATGACTGAGCACAGATATTTATAACTACATTGGTATAAGAAAAATGTAATTTTAGTTGTATTGTATTTTTTTTTAAAGTTTTGACTTTAATAGAAATTAAAACTTGCTAAGGAGATCTTCCCTTGTGGCTAAGACAGTAAAGAATCTGCCTGCAATGCAGGAGACCTGGGTTTGATCACTAGGTTGGAAAGATCCCCTGGAGAAGGGAATGGCAACCCACTCCCATATTCTTGCCTGGGGAAAGATTGTAAAATTAAGATTGCAGATTGTAAAATTAAATTTACACAAGTAATTTACACGAGTCACATCAAATCCAACTCTGTCTGATTCTGAATCTTGAGCTCAAGATTCTTCTAAACCCTAAAGGTAAGTGTTTCTCATCCTCTGTTTGTGTGCTAGGTGGTATCCAACCCTTGTGGCCCCATGGACTGTAGCCCGCCAGGCTCTTCTGTCCATGAGATTTCCCAGGCAAGAATACTGGAGTGGGTTGCCATTTCCTTCTCTAAGGTATCTTCCTGACCCAGGGATCAGACCTGAGTTTCTTTTTTTTTTTCAGACCTGAGTTTCTTGCATCTCCTGCAGTGGCAGGTAGATTCTTTACCACTAGCTCCACCTGGGAAGCCTCTCTGAAGTCAGTCCCTTCATCCCCTAAAGTCAGGTGCTATTTCAGATAGTCATGAGTATCTGAGGCTTGAATCTACTCAGATTTGTACATGAAATCCTATTGTAAGAATCTTCACGTCAATGGTTTTCAAATGCGGGTGACTTAAGCTCCCCAGTGGCTTTGACAATGTCTGGAGATATTCTTGGCTGTCACAAATGGAGCAGGGGAGGAGAGTGGTACTGATATCTAACAAGAAGGGGCCAGGGATGCAGCTTAATATCTTACAGTGCACAAGACAGACCCCACAGCAAAGAATTTTTATCCAGCTCCAAATGTGAACAGTGCTGAGGCTGAGAACTCCCGCATTTCTACATAAAGTAGCACTTGACTCTAAAATACACAAATCGTCCTATTTTGTCTCTCTTAATACAGTGTGTCATTTGCCAAGAATGCAAAGTACAGTCTTCAAAGCATCCATCAGATATGACTCTTAAATGAATGGTTTTTCAAGCGTCCCACTGGATAGGATGACCAGATATGTTATCCTGCTAATCAGGACACTGACTATGAAAGAAGATCCTACTTACAGTTACTCCATGATATCAGGTGTATACCTGGACAAATGGCTCCCTCACTCTTGAGTCCACTATTAAAACATGCTTGTGGCAGAAGTCAGTGCAGCAATAAAGATGAAATGCTGCCTCCTATGTCTTGGCAATAACTTCAAACCTTTGCCTCCCAACTTAAAGGTGCATTTTCCTCCAAGATCTCTGGAACCCTTTAGACACCCAGAGGCCATTCTGGGTCCCTCTGTCACCCATACAAGTGGCATTCAGCACCATCCATTGTTTTTTCAGACACCACTCAAAAGCTTTTGCTCTGCAGCCAGTTTTCTTGCTAGTTTAGAAAGCCCATCACTTGAACTTTGGCAATTGTGTACCTTCTACAGGTCATTTTCTTTTGGCGAGCACCCTGTGAGGGAGGTCATGTGATATGGTCACCTTTAAGAAGTGTAAAGTGAGACACAGAGAGGTTGGTGGCTCTGGGGAGCAAAGCAAGTCCCAGTGCAGTAACTCTATTATAAGACAGGAGACAGATGGCGTCATATTCTAAATGCACCCCTCTGGGTTTACCTGGATTCTTAAACCTAAACAGCTTTTTTATGACAACCCTATCTAACTACCATCTTTGTTGACAGGTGTCAGTAAAGGCATGTCTTGAGCCAAGGAAGAGCGGGGATGATGGAAGGGCCCTTGACTCTTTTCCCTTCCACTCAGGAGCACATATCAGAAATGCGAGTGAAAGCAATTTCTTTGGAAGGATAACCTTGACTGCATTCTGTTTGTTAGAAAAAAGATTTAGTCACAAGCTTTAATTTGTCACAGGAATTGCCTGTGACCCATCTCATGGTCGGCCATGCCTCACTGGCACGCTGAGCTCCGTGCTCCAGCTTGGGCCTGTCTTCCACTGCGCTCCATCTCTGGGGAAGTGAATTTAAGAAGTAAGCAATAAAGTAAAATGCTGTCATTAGTCGAGTTCTTATCTTAGAACCATTTCATCTCGATTTCTCTTTTGAATCCAAGATCAAATCCCCTGGTTAAAGCTTGTGGGTTTAGGGGGAAGATAACAGTAGATAATTTGAGGCATTCTGTGTTAAGACTCTTAGTGGTTAGAACACAACCATGAAAGATAAAGAAGCTACAATTCGAGGTGAGGTCTTGTGAAAAGAAGTGGACTCCTCCACCCCAATGGGGAGGACGTGATATTGATGAGGTAAAAAAATTAGGTTGTGAGATTCATGTAGGGCTTTATCACACATCCTTTTAATTCTGCAATTAAAAGAGGGAAATATGTGTGCTGTGTTTCTTTCTCCTTCAGAGACACGATGGAAGCTGGGGGCAGAGATGCCCACTGACAACCAGAAGAGGAAGATGGATGACCCCAGCTCCTTGGAGAGATCTTAATGGAGTTTTCTCCTCCACTGCATTCCATTTTTCCTTGCCACACATCCTGAGTTCTCCCTGTCCCCAGCTGAAATACAGTCCCTTCTGTTTACAGATGGCAAATGTGACAGTGCAGTGAGCTGTGGGCCATCATCCAGTCTGACAGGCACCCAGGTCTGTGAGGGGAAGCCAGAAATAGGGCAGTAACACAGACCATGGAGTTGAGATGGCCTCCTGGAGTGCTAGAGAGGCCCTGGAGAACGCTGGAGGGTGGCTTGGCAAATCAGCTTTCTTCTTCTTGTCTTCCATTTTTGGGGGGCTTCTTTTTCATCTCCCATCTGCCCTCCCCAGGCTAGTCTGTCCCAGTGATTCAGAGCAGAGCTGTAGCACTTCAAGAATCACCTAAATTAACTTCTGTTTGGGGTTTATGGGAAGAAGTGTGTCTTTCCATAGAACCCTCAGAGTCAGCAGAGGCAAGGTAGCTGGGAGAAGAATGGGCCTGGGAACTTCAGCTTGGTGAACCTCCGTGTGCAAGAGCTGAAAGCACAACTTGTTTGCATCGGTGAATGAGCAGTGGGTTTGAATGTTACCCTATATCCATGCAGGAGAAGGCAATGGCAACCCACTCCAGTACTCTTGCCTGGAGAATCCCAGGGACAGGGGAGCCTGGTGGCTTGCCGTCTGTGGGGTTGCACAGAGTCGGACACGACTGAAGTGACTTAGTAGTAGTAGTAGCAGCTATATCCATGCACATAAGAAATGTTACAGTGTGTTCTCCTAAATCAACTTTAATTGGCTCTGAGCTCCTGCCAACCAGACTGGCAGGAAATTCAGTCTTGGTCATGGGACAGGGGTCCTCACTTCCCTCCTCTGGGTTGTACCCAGGCTTTGAAGACATGGCAGAGTCCAGAACATTCACTGGAGGTGTCTTTGGCCTTTGAATTACATTCCTTATTTAAGGGGTGCACTGAGGTGCCCTTGAAGACAGCGTTTCCTTGTGGAGCTTAGCGCAGAGAACGTTGCTGGGACCAGGAAGCTCACTTCTTTTTTCATTCCCATGGGACGTCCTGCCTAAGCCCCACCCACAACCCCAATACCAATGTGCTATATGGGAACAGGACTCAGGCTCCAACTGCCCATTCAGTCCTCCAAAGCCCCACCTCCTCTCAGAGCCTAAGGAAGCTCTAAGAGATCTTGTTCCCTCTCTGTGTCTTCACCATCCTGAGTCCTCAAATACTACCCCATCCTTCCCTTGTCTCCAACCATCCACCATGACTGCAACATGAGCCCAGACTTTTGCCAAAGACCAAGCTGCCATCAGGTTTGATTTCTTCTGAGGGCTGGAATTGAGAATCTGCTCCAGGCCCCTCTCCCAGCTTTCAGTGGGTAACTAGCTAGCTTTGACTGTCTTGACACCTGCTGATGCCAGCCTTCTCAGCCTTCATCTTCACGTGGTTCTCTGTGTGCTTCCTTGTCTCCAAATTTCCCCCTTTTCTAACAACACTAGCCATATTGGATTAGGGGCACTACTCAAGGATGAACTTTTCTAATTACTATTAACTACTTACAACTGCAATGAGCCTGTTTCTTAAAAGGTCACGTTCTGAGATACAGGGATTAGTGTTTCAACATATGAATTTTGGGGGTACAGAAGTGAACCCATAAGAGTGACTAGTTTACCTGTTTTCCTGAGATTGCCCTGCTTTTAAAGTTCCAAGCTGGACTTCTCTGGTGGTACAGTGAATAAGAATCTGCCCACCAGTGGAGGAGACAGGGATCCAATCCCTGGTCTGGGAATATCACATGCCATGGAGCAACTAAGCCCGTGCATTACAACTCATGAGCCCAGGTACCCTAGAGCCTGTGCTCCACAACAAAAGAAGCCACAGCATGAGAAACCCACACATGGCAACTAGAGAGTAGCCAGCCCCCAGTCTCCTCAACTAGAGAAAGCCTGTGCACAGCAATGAAGACCCAGTGAGACCAAAAATAAAATCAAGAAATAAAACAAATTATAAAAAAAGAATACAGTTCCCAGTCCTGGAAACTTCCTCAGTCCCAGGCAAATCAGAAGATCTGGTCCCCTTATTTCGGGACAATGCCAAATTAGTAACAAAAAGTCTCCAACATTTGGTCATTGCCTGGAATCTATTTCTTGGGAGCCACAAAGCAAAGACCAGCTAGTAGCAGATAAATTTGGATAGTCCTAGATTCCCTGGATGACTGTCACTTCTTTAACTCTTGACATATAGCAGATATTGACTAAGTGTTGATGAAACATGAAGGAGAGGTGCCGAGAGAGCTGGGCCAATGGCCAAATGAGTGTGAAAGGAGTGGGTGGAAGCTGAAGGATGGTGGGGAGAGTATTCTTGTAGAAGAAGAGTCTGGATAGTTGAGGTGTCTGTTTGAGATGCTAGGGTGCAGAGAGGAGGGCCTGTGGGGCGTGTGCACCTGAGCCCACCCCCTCACCTTGTTGAGAGTGGGCCATCATGCCAAGGAAGCCCAGTATCCAGTGGCTCTAATCTCTGCCATGTTTCCTAGTTGCTGCAAAGGAGTGGGGGCAACTCTTTAATTCTCCCATAAATTGAAGGTGATGAGGGTCACCTCTTAGAAGGTTCTGGTCATGCTTAGAACACATCTATGGTTTGCAAGTAACCATCCAGGACAGATTACAGAGAAGAAGGAGAATTCAACTTTGAGGAGGAAATCCATCTTATTTTTTAATTTTTATTTATTTATTTTGGCTGCATTGGGTCTACATTGCATTGCACAGGCCTTCTCTAGCTGTGGTACGTGGGCTTCGCTTGTGGCATCAAGCAGTTGCCCCGTGGCAGGTGGGATCTTTGTTCTCCGACCAGGGACCACATCTGCATCCCCCACATTGACAGGCAGATTCTTAACCACTGGACCACCAGGGAAGTCCCCCAGGAAACCCACTTTAGAAGAGCAGAAACTGCATCGTGGTAAAAGGAGGACCCCCCCACCCCCAGCCTGCTCCCACAGTGGTTGGCTGTTGCTGCTGTTTACAAGTTAGGTTTTAGGAAGCTTATGCAAATGCCTCCCAAAGGATCTATGTGTTATTTGACGTGATATTGAAATAATCCCCACAAAATAAGTTTTCTGATTACTGATCCAGCTTATAGAGAAATCAAAAACTTTTGTAAAAACCACTATCATGGATATGCAAAAGTGTCCTGAGCACATCATTTCAGAAAAAGGTATGATTTTGACAAATCAGCAACTGCTCTTGTTAGATAATTATTCTCCTTTAGTAAGACCAAAAATAAGTCACAGCTCAAGAGAGGCACAGTTGATTAGAGAAGGATATGTTCTTATTTATAGCCAATCAATACTACTATAATCAAGCAACTATTAGGTACAGAGCAAAAATTTTAAGGATTTCAAATATTTGGCCTGGAATAGAGTTTCCCTACATTATCAGAAATTTATGCCACTATCCACATTATTAATGACTCAGTCCTAAAAGACAGTCTCCTTGGTTTAATGAAAATATCTTCAAAATTGCTCTGGGGCAACCCAGAAACCTATTTTACAGATGGAAACACTGAGGTACATTGTGCCTTATACAAATATGACTAGAAAATCAACAGAAACAGAGTCATCTCTAAACTGAGCCTCAGAGTTCTGGGGACTCTACACCCCACTGATGTTGGGAGGGGTGTCTGTGGATCTTGGTTTTAGAGGGTTTCACCCCATGCCATCTGTTCATTAGTTTTGGGGTCAGCGCAGCACGCTCCCCTTTCTGATTAGCAACCACCACCTGCTGTTGGAAGTCAACCCAAAGGCTCTGGCTGCTGTTCTGTGGCAATCTGTCACCTGGCCTGACAGAAACACCTCCAGCATGGTAAGAGTTCTCCAGGCGACCATCTCACCCTGCCTACCCTTCCCTTGTCTCTTCTCCATGCAGGAAAGGATCACAGGGGGAACCCCGAGAAAGGTGAGGAACGGGGACAACCAGGAGCTGCCCTGTGGGAAGGGCAACTTAGAGGCATCAGATTTCTCTTGGCTTTTGCTGCATCAAATGAAGGGCGCTTGGACATTGGGTTTTATATATTTATCTGTCATCTATCTATCTCTCATCTATTTTTATTGAGCAGTGAAAGTGAAAGTTGCTCAGTTGTGTCCGACTCTTTGCGACCCCATGGAATTCTCCAGGCCAGAATACTGGAGTGGATAGCCTTTCCCTTCTCAGGGGATCTTCCCAACCTGGGGATCGAACCCAGGTCTCCCGCATTGCAGGTGGATACAATTCAGTGGGTTTTAGCATATTCACAGAGTCGTGCAACTACCACCACTAATTCCAGAATACTTTGATCACCCAAAAGAAAAACTCCATACCCAATAGCAGTCACTCTGCACTAGCTTCCCCCAATCCCTGGCAGCCATTAATCTACCAAATCTCCATGGATTTGAGCATTTTGTTATTAAAGTCCTGCTGACAGGGTCCTTGGCACCTGCTCATTAACAGCCAAGAAAGGGAAAAATTAAGGCCCACAATAAAAGATGGAAGGCCATTTTTCATGACCTTTCTTCTTGACTTCTGAAAGTAGCAACACCCCACTCTTCTCTTCGCTAGCAATTCATGTCTTTCTTTTGTATCCACTGCCTGCACCCCATGGCGCTGTCTGGGGTTCAGCCCTGCTCTGGGCATCAACGTGTCACACTCTTCTTCCCTTGTGATCCCTGTCATCCACTCCATTCGTTTCTGTGGCTTCGAGCATCCCTCATGGCCATGACTGCACCACTGAGCCCTCTGAGCCCAGTCCCTCCTTCTGAGCTTGGTTTCACCAGATACACTGATGGGTGCTTGAATTAATTTCCTCTTGCTGTAACAAATAACCACAAACTTGGTGGTCTAGAACAACAAGAATTTATTGTCTTAAAGTTCCGGGAGTCAGAAGTTCAGAATCATGCCATTGGACTGAAAGGCATTGAGAGGGCTTCACTGTCTCCAGAGGCTTGAGAGGAGAATCCCCTTCCTTGCCTCCTGCAGTTTCTAGAGCTGCGTTCCTTGCATCTGTTGGCTCCTGGCCCCTTTCTCTACCTTCACAGCCTGCGGGGCAGCATCTTCCAATATCTCTCTGCTTTGTTGTCACATGACCTTCTTCTCTGACTCTGACTCTTCCTGTGTCCCCCTTAATCACATCTGCAGAGGCCCCTGTTGCCATGGAAGGTCACTTGGTCACTGTTTCTGGTATTAGGGCGTGGACATCTCAGGGGCCATTATTCAATCTTCCACGGCACTCAATGTATGTTCACAAGAGAGATAAAAGGAGGAAGGAAGGGAGGAGAGGGGAAAGATGAAGACAAAGTATAGTGTTTCCTTCGAGAGGATCTGATCCACTGATAGTTCTGATGACTGAGGAGAGGACTCTGGAAAGGCAGGGTCTCTGGAAGAGCCCCCCACTCAGGGGAGGGACATGGTGGAAAGGTGGTAACAGGGCACCTCTGTGGTGCTTCTGACTGTCTCATCTCTCCTTTCATCAAACTGCTTGTATTTTAGGCCAGGCCTGGGGTGCAGAACATGGGGCAGGAAGAGAATTCGGGTAAGTGCAGGAAGTCAGGCAGAGCTAGGGGTCCTGTGGCCATTGTAGAAGTGGTGGCTGAGACCCACTGCCCAAACAAGGCAACTCTTTCCCCTATTTAATCACATTTCAAAAGGCAGATCAAGGAAGCAACTGGAAGAAAATTAAGAAAATACTACAGAATGTTTTCTTCTCTGCTTCCACTAAATCAGAATAACTAAAACATGAAGAGTGTGTATGGTCCAATGTGGGACATCCTCCCAGACCTTTCAGCGTTTAGCATGTTATTTTTCTGTAGATTCTTGCATGATGCAGCCATCAGAACTGAGGCACACGCAGTTGAAAAAGTTGCTTAGGAAACCAAAGCGTGTCATCAGATCCCAGGGTTGGGTATGTGTGGGTCAATTTAACAGACTTTTGTTGCTGTTATTTTCAATTTTTCTTTAAATAAAATGAGCTGTTTACACACAAATAATAATATATTGTATAGCTTATAACATGTGTGTGTGTGTGTGTGTGTGTGTGTGTTGGTTGCTCAGTTGTGTCCAACTCTTTGTAATCCCATGAACTGTAGCCTGCCAGGCTCCTCTGTCCGTGGGATTTCCCAGGCAAGAATACAGGAGTGGGTAGCCGTTCCCTTCTCCAGGGGATCTTCTTGACTCAGGGATAGAACACAAGTCTCCTGCATTGCAGGCAGATTCTTTACCATCTGAGCCACCAGGAAAGCCCAGTTTATAACATATGTTGAAGTAAAATGCTTGACTATAATAGCACGTAGGCTGGGAGATGCCACAGGCAAGGCTCTGCGGGAGACAGGCAGAGCTGTGCTAGTCCTTGAAAATAAACTGGCATAAGTCTAATAATTATAGTATACACACCTATTCACCTTGGTTTTATTTTGGAGACGGTGTTGTTTTTTAATAAAAAATTATATTACTTAACATGGATCAGGCTTATTGTTGTTTTAAAATACAGAGGAACCTGGAAGGCTGCTGTCTGTGGGGCTGCAAAAAGTCGGACATAACTGAGTGACTAACACTTTCACTTTCACTTGGGCTTGTTTTAAAATGAATCAGGGAAGATTTTTAAAACTGCTTAGTTTTCATTTCTAAGATGATAAGTATTGATACATAACCCACAAAAACAAAAGCTCTTTGCAGTCTTCAAGCTTTTTAAGAGTGCAAAGAGGGGCTTCCCTCATGGCTCAGTGATAAAGAATCTGCCTGCCGATGAAGGAGACATAGGTTTGATCCCTGATCCGGGAAGATCCCACACGCCACAGAGCGACTAAGCCTGTGCACCCCAACTACTGAGCTTGTACTCTAGAGGCTGTAAGTCCCAACTACGAGCTCATGCGTTGCAACTACCGAAGCCCTCGTGCCCTAGAACCTGTGCTCCGCTACAAGAGAAGCCACTGCAGTGAGAAGTCTGTGCACCCAATGAAGAGTCACCCCAACTCTCCACAGCTAGAGAAAACCCTGTGCAACAATGAAGTCCCAGCATAGCCAAAAATAAATAAATATTTTTTAAAAAAGAGTGCAAAGAGATGCTGACACCAGCAAGATTGAGAACCATGTGACCTTGAAAAGAACTTGTCACCCAATGTTTATTATATTCGATACTGACTCCAGGGTCTGTTCTCTAATATGTGACTGCCCTGCTTCTCAAATGCAGAAAAAAAAAAAAAAATCGAAATTTGTAAAAAATCAAATTTCAGAATAAGAGGGAACATTATTACTTGATGAAGAGTTTACCTGAAATATACAAGTGAAGTCGAGTCGCTCAGTCCTGTCCGACTATTTGCGACCCCATGGACTGTAGCCCAGCAGGCTCTTCCATCCATGGGATTCTCCAGGCAAGAATACTGGAGTGGGTTGCCATTTCCTTCTCCAGGGTATCTTCCCGACCCAGGGATCGAACCCAGGCCTCCCACATTGCAGGCAGATGCTTTAAACTCTGAGCCACCAGGGAAGTTTATACCTAAAGAGGAGAACATGATACATATTCCCTCTAAACCCAAACCTTCATTGTTTCAACTACTGTTACTATTCTACTATGCATTAGCTTTAAGTCAGTATAATAAAATAAGAAAAACAAAATGTGTAAGAATTACGAAGGCAGAAACAAAATTGCCATTATTTGCATTATTATTAGCTTCTCTGGAGCTGCAGAGAAGCTACAAGGACCAATAAGTCAGTTCTATATGATTGCTAGACAGAAGAGTAATACAAAAATCAATACCATCTTCATATCCCAGAAACTGTTAAGTAGAATGTAGTTTTTTTAAAAAGCCTAAACTTCATATTTGTAACAAGACTTTTCAGATAAAAGGAAAAAAGGAAACAAAAAAATCTTCCTTGAAAGTTATAGAAGATCTAAATACCCAATTTGTAGGTGGGAAGATTTGATATTATAAAGAAGGCTTATTACTTTTATTATTTCATTGCTCATCTAATAAAAGTCTTAACATAGATTTTCACAGAATTTGATAAAGTGCTAAAGACAAATTTGAAGAATGTGGCCATGTGTGTGGTAAAGAAGAAAGTCGGGGGAATGTATCTTGTCTTATTTGATAGGAAAGCAGGCTCAGTGAATAAAAGGGCGCAGCATTGGACTGGGGGTGTGTACCAAGGCCAGTGAACCTGTGAGCAGCCTGGAAACTGAACCGCATATGGGTTCGACCTGGTATATGACAGAAGTGGCTTTAAAATCGGTAGGGACAGAGTAGCCCAAACAGCCAGTGTGTTGGACGACAGACGGAGGAAAAGCGTCCACTGAACTGAGACAGCATCTTGAGACTGAAAAGCGAGGCAGGCAGCTCCATAGTCAATGGGTCAGTTTTTTAGAGGGCACCTTACAGGGTGGGATGGGGTAGTTGGCTGTTTGGAATCATTAACAGCTGCACTGTGGACTGCTGAGGAATCACTGGGATAATTTTACCATTATCCTCGGCTATGGTAGTAGGGGCTCAGAAACAGGAAGTGCATTCCTAAGATTTATAAACAGTAACTAGTCTCATGGGTGCCTGGAATACATCAGCGAAAGTTTTCATCATTGTTTGGGGACTAACAGAGCATAAAGGCAACCTGGTCCCAATGATTATTAAACAGTATCTATTAACTACAAAGCCTTGATGACAGAGAAGTGATTTAATTCACAGTAAAGTCCTGGGTAGGGTCAGTTGAAGGACAGGAGAAAATCTAATGGCCCAAGATGGTGTTGGTTATGCTGAGAGCCATACATAGTGATTCTGGAATAATGCGAAGTCTTTCTTTTGGAAGAAGATAGTAACAACATTGAGCTTCCATCATAGTTTAGTCAATAAAGAATCTGCGTGCAATGCAGGAGACCTGGGTTTGATCTCTGGGTCAGGAAGATCCTCTGGAGAAAGAAATGGTAACCCACTCCAGTATTCTTGCTTGGATAATCCCATGGACAGAGGAGCATGGCAGGCTACAGCCTACAGGGTCACAAGAGGTGGACATGACTTAGCTACTAAACAACCATGAGTAATAACATTAATTCATTATTTCTTACCATATTAAAGTTAAATTCCACTGTGTAAAAGATATTCAAGTCAAAAACAAAACTATAAAACCTTTGGGAGAAAATGAAAGTCGCTCAGAGTCCATGGAATTCTCCAGGCCAGAATACTAGAGTGGGTAGCCTATCCCTTCTCCAGGGGATCTTCTCAATCCAGGAATCAAACCAAGGTTTCCTACATTGCAGGCAGATTCTTTACCATTCTTCATCAGGGAAGAAAGCACAGGCAAATATCGCTATGACAGTGGAGAAGGGACTGATTTTTTTAATGATAGAAAAAGCCTAAGTCACAAAGAAAAAGTTTGATCAAATTGTCTAATTAAAAAAATTAACTCTCATGCCAAGAGGCAGGAAAAATCATGTAAAAATAAGAATGAATTTTGCAATCCAAGTAATGACAAAATATCAGTTTTGAATACATAAGGAATTTTTATTTAAAAAGACAAACCCAGTAGGAATATGGGAAAAATAACACAAAAAGACAAGTTTTCCCGAAGGAGGAAAACTTCATGGTCAATAAATATACAAAAATATATTCTCACTCTCCGACATGAGTGATCAAATTTACACATGAAACAGCAAGGAGATACCACGACACACATCAGTTTGGGATAATTAATAAGCCTGTTCCAACCAAGTGTTGTCAAAGGCGTACAGAAATGGGGGCTCTGTCCCAAAGCTAGTGGGCATGCTGACTGGTGAAGTGACCACTCCAGAGAACAATATGGCACCTCTCATACATTCTCCTCAAGAGAAACTCACATGTGCACATGACTGATGTGTACATGGTGGTCACCGCAGCTCTGTTATTTCATAGGATATAAGTGGAAGCCACCCAACAGTAGAGGAACTGATAAAGAAGGTCTATTGGTTAAATGGAAGCTTGAGCTAGATCTGTTAAGACATGGAATCAAAGTGGGCGCATTTCTGACATGATGTTGAATGAAAAAAAAAAAAACAAATAGCAAACTGAAGGAACAGTGTTGTACTAAATATTTGTCTAAATGCTTAAAAACATGAAAAATAGATGTGTATACGCTATTGCAGGAATGGTAAAATTTGTTAATGGCAATGATTTGTATCAGCTTTAGAACGGTGGGTATCTTTTAGGAATTATGGCAGGGGGCTGTTGTGGAATGAGTGGTGCAGCTGAGATTTAGGGGTGTCACTGAGATTTAGCGGTGTCTGCCATGTTTTGTTTCTGAGAGAGTTTGGAGGCCAAACATACATGGTAAAGTGTTATGTTTAGCTTTGGCGGAAGACACTGCATGGCAGCATGTGGGTGGCCCAGAGCCTGGAGTCCCTGTGAGTGAGTCCATGTCTGAGAGGGGACTCAGGCGGGTTGGCGGCTGGGGCAGTTGGCCCTTGTCCAGCCTGGGGTTCAGCCAGTGGCTTCAACAAGTGGTGTTTCAAGATGCTTACAGCAACAGGCCTTGCTGGGCATGTAGAGGAAAGATACAGGGCAGCCATCAAGAGGGAGAAAACCACAGGGCCACATGAAGGAGTTTTGTATAAGAGCAGCTCTAGAGCATTGGAAAACAGGTGGTGAGTGGGGTTAGGCTGGGGTGGGCAAGGGATGGACTTTTGCTTTGAGGGGAGCCTGTGCTGGCTTTTGAGCTTGTTGTAATGAGGGAAGTGAGTAAATCTAATTTGTGCTTTGAAATTACTTTGGTGTCATTTCCCCCTGAATTTCATTTTATTCAATATAAAAAAAAAAATCAACCTTGGACCAGTACTGTATTCAATTCTTCAAGTGCATCTCCTTACAAATTCATAGAGGTCCTTTGCTCTTAAAACATACACACACACACACACACATAATTTTTTTTAACATAGTTTTACAGAGGGATGTAAAGTTCTAGGTGATCTTGTTTCCATACAATTCAAAAAAAAAACAAATCAAATTATTTATCAAAGGTATTCTTTAGGACATTGTGCTTGTCTTTTATTTTTTAACTGTCCTTCCGTGTCTACTCTAATTATTCAATACAGGCTTCAATCTAGTAAAGGCATGTTGCTGTCCCTTTGAAACATAAAAATGTCTAATGTCAGGAAACCATAAAGAAAGAGTACTCTCTACCCTAGATTTTGACATATATGATTCTTTTCTTCTGTTTGGTTTTACTTAATTGAAAGACTGTTTCTTATGTTTTTCTAGTCCCCTCATGACTATTTTCATTCTTTCTAGTCTCATTTCAGAACTCATTCAACCATTTCTGCTTCTCAAAGCGATGCTATTCTGTTGGTAATAGAGAAAGCTCCAGGTGCAATGCTGAACCTAATTTTAGGACATTATTAAAAGCATTTAATTCACATAATTGTGTTTGATTTGAAAAAAATGACTAAATCTTGGATTGAATTGACTGAGACATAACTATTTTAGGGCTTGTTATTAAGAATTTAAACATTATTGGGCAATTGCTTTCAACTGTTTGAAATGTCTGTTTTCACTTATAATAATAAATATCCTTGTAAAACCTTCCACAGATAGCATTTTATACTTCTCGGGGCCTGGCCTGTTCTATTTGATATAAACACTTTAATGTCTTATTTCCGATGTTCTTTCGTTATTTTCATTTTCAGGCTGGGGAAACAGAAGCCTGAGGCTTAAATGACCTGCCAAAGTGCATCGGTAGTGGGCGGCTCCTTCACTTGTCTTCAGGTTTACAAGTCAAGGTTCTTTTTATTGTTGTCATGTGAATTCCAAGACTCTATCTTATCCCTAAACTTGTTTTTCCATTTATCTTCATGACATCTGAGGATTAAGCTGTCTGCCTACCAAAAATATGGTGTGATTGGTTGTTCAACAATTTCTAAAATTGAAAAAGGAGGGCAAGGAATGATTGTATTGGATACTGATAACTCTGTTCAAGTTGCGATCTTTAAATCATGATGCATTATCATTCATTTCAATTGATTCTTGATATTATAGTGTGCACCAATGTTAAGTTATGGGTTTCCCAGGCAGTGCAGTGGTAAAGAATCCACCCGCCAATGCAGGAGATGCTGGAGACTGGGGTTTAATCCCTGGGTCAGGAAGATCTCCTGGAGGAAGACATAGCAACCCACTCCAGTATTCTTGCCTGGAGAATTCCATGGACAGAGGAGTCTGCTGGGCTTGAGTCCATGGGGTTTGCAAAAAGTTGGACATGACTGAGCACACACACACACACAATGTTAAGTTATAATTCTAAGTTATTTTCTCTACCGTGGCATCAATAACCATTTCCCCTTTTATTATTTGAATTCTTTGGGTATTTTTGTAGATTGGGGTTTCTGTGTAGAGGTAAATCTTCCTCTGTGGGGGACAGGGGGAGGCTGTCCTGAGCACTTTAGGATGTTTAACAGCATCCCTGGTCTCTACCCACGAAACGCCAATAGCACCGCTCCCCCCACCCCCAAGTTGTGACAAACAAAAATGTCTCTGTGGTGTGTGTGCTCGGTTGCTGTAGTCTTGTCTGATTCTTTGCGACCCTATGGACTGTAGCCCACCAGACTCCTCTGTCCTTGGGGATTCTCCAGGCAAGAATATTGGAGTGGGCTGCCATGCCATCCTCTGATTTTCCAGACCCAGGGGTCAAAGCCATATCTCCTGTGTCTCATGCATTGCAGGCATATTTGTTATCCACTGAGCCACCTGGGAAGCCCCCAAAATGTTTCTAGGCATTGCCAAATATTCCCTGGGACAAATTCATCCTTAGTTGAGGACCACTGCTGTCAATGATACTGGCAGTGAAAATGCCTTATTCTCTTAAATTATTGAATCCTCTAACCTAAAGAAGCATTATTAATTACTTATAGATGCACATTTATCTATTGATCCTTGTAAAATCAATAGAAATCAGTTGAGAGAGTATCTCAGAGGAGAGAAAACCCAAAATCTAGTTAATTCAAGCATAACCCTTGGGACCAGGTAATTAAAGATGTAATTAACTGGTTGTCTTACCAAAATCAATACAAATTGCAGTTTCATCCATTTTAGCTATAGACCATGTTTTCTTCTAGTGATGTTCCTGTTAGAGATCTTAGGACTAGGAATTGAGAAACAAGCTACGGATGGCACTTGGGTTGCATAATAAATGTGTTTGATTCACATCAATAGGATTGCTCTGCAACTTTGATCATTCTACTGATTCTCCTTTATAATTTGAAATGAAACAGTCACTTACAATTAGGAAAAATGAAAGGAAGTCTGGGTAAAAAGGCATAAATAGGAAAGGGAGAATAAAGCAGTTCAACAGAAAGTGCTTCTTATTTATCTGTTCTGTTCAGCACATGGGCTACATTGCAGGCAAGGCAGTGAGTTCCCCATCACTGGAGGTGTGCAAACTGAGTTGTAGCTCGGGAAGAGAGTATGTCAGGCCATTCTTGATTTGAATGTTCAGCACCTTGTATATAACTTGACTGAGCCTCAGTTTCCTATCTGTAAAATGAGCATAGCAGATGCCATTTACAGAAGTTCTGATTTAGGCTAGATAGTCAATAAAGGGCAGCTTGGTTTCTAATTTCTGTGTAGGCTCATGCTTCTGTTGGAGGGTTGGGTGGCTTCATTTCACTTCTGGGCTCCACCCGGGAAGACACCAAGAATCATGGTTATGCAGGAATTGTTTCAAAATGGCTTTATCCATCACCATAAAGCAAACATTTTGCAACACCCATTAGATGCACATTGTTATTAACTTCCCTGAAAGCATCCTTGACTGTTTCATGGTTTGAGAAAAAGAACGAGCAAGAAGAATAACAGTTAAGTGCTCCATCCACTGAATCCTGGTTTATGGCGGCAATAAAAGCAGCATGTTATCCAACCATAGAGTGTCTATTTTTAAGTAAGCTAAGCTTAGCTTACATTATGCAGAGCTGCGTGGAAATATGAACTTGAGTGTCTGGAAGCATCTCGGGGTGGGTTATGCTGGCTTGGCTTCCTCACATGAGAGGGGGTTGAAGAACCACGGGCAAGGAGAGAGTGTCCTTCTACCGCTAGGAAACTTTGCCTCTGCACTAGCCCTCCAGAGCTGAGAAAGGGTGCCAGACCTGGAACACAAGAAACCAATCTGACAGTGTCGACCACAATCTGGGTCTTAACTTTGTCATTCATCAAAATGTTTGCTATTTCAAAGTATTTTGGTCCCAAAGAGAATACTTCATCAGCAAGACTCTCTAGCACGCTGGAGCAGGCAGCAGGCTACTAGTTTTCAATTACTTTCAAAGATAGGTCATCTTCTCCATGTATAGCATCTCCCAGAGGAGAGTGACCCATAAGACAAATGAAAGGAGACCCCACTGGTTGAAGCGGGAGTTTAAACTGGTACTTTGCAGTGTCTCCGCCTCTGGAACCACCCTGCACAGCTCCCCCTAGTGGCCTAGAGGCATCCCCTTTGACCCTCTGAAGTGAAAGTGTAAGTGATTCGGTGGTAACTGACTCTTCAGGACCCAGTGGACTGTAGCCCTCCAGGCTCCTCTGTCCATGAAATTCTCTAGGCAAGGATGCTTGAGTGGGTAGCCATTCTCTTCTCCAGAGGAGTTTCCTGACTCAGGTATCGAACCCATGTCTCTTGCATTACAGGTGGATTCTTTACTGTCTGAGCCATCAGGGACAACCAGCTGGACTCAGCCATTTCAGATCCCTTTCTTGTTTAAAAGCCATTGACTGCACAGTGGGCTTATAAGCCTTTATAATATCAGCAATTGGCAAAAAAAAAAAAAAAGAAAAATCCAAGGCACTTCCATGCCAACTTGGTCTTCAGAGCCACCTAACCCAGTCTGTTCTTATCCCAGAGAGTTTTTTGTAATGATGCTTAGTAAGAGCACTCTTTGTTTATGTTTCTTCCGATGCTTTTCCCTGACTTACCATTATTTTCAAAACAGAAAGAAGGTGGTGGAGTAAATGGTTGCTCACTTGATGTTGCCATGTTTTTAACTGTCTGGGAAAAGTCAGCAGAAGTACAGAGTCTTGAATGTGAATAGTGGTTCTTCCATCTTTGGGAAGTTGGGAACTGCTCTTATGGACACTCTACTGACCCTGCTTAGATTTCGAAGTGTCTAGAACAGAGTCTGGTGCTCAACATGCACTGGCTGAATAAAAAGGAAGCCAGGGCACTAGAAGCATCCCAGCTTGATAATACTCTCCATCACACTGCTAAAATCTAATTCTGGTGTGGGCATTGCTGGATTTTGCTGACTAATGATTCCCCCCCCCCCCCACCTTTTGGCACTCATCTCCAGAGAAAATGAGGAGACAATATGAAATAAGATACATTTGCATTTTTAATTTTCTTTTAGCGGAATAGCTTTTTAATTTTTTTAAAAACACGATCGTGGTGGCAATTGGTACAAGTAGATGTTGAAACCAATTAGTGGGATGACATGAAGTAAGACCAAAAAAAAATGTAGATTTAATTGAAGAAAGTTGCAATATAAAATCCAGCTGCCAGCCTTTAAAATTGTAATTAATTCTAGGAGGAAGAGAAATCTCATCAAATCATTCTGGCTGGATTCTCAATAGAGTGTTTGCGCAACCATTTTTCTTTAAGGTCCTTTCAGGCATCTTCTGATCTGTGATAAATATTCTTCTCTGGATGATGACTGGACACCTCAGTGACTACAGGGAAGCTCTTTCCTCTGGAGATGTTTTGGGTACTTCCTGTGTGAACAAAGCCACATTCTAAGTTCTTCTGGCCACGTCCAGAAGATGTGGAAGGTGGCAGCCAACAGCATCACGCTAGTAGCTGGCATTCCAGGTCTACCTGAGGTCAGAAACAAGGGTTTTGTTAGAAATTATGCCCCCCCCCAAAAAAACAAACAAACAAAACCAGTTAATCAGAGAGCCAATGATACCAAATTTCCAGTCAGGGCTGACATTAACCCTGGCCTATGAGAGAGTTCGGAGAAGGCAATGGCACCCCACTCCAGTACTCTTGCCTGGAATATCCCATGGACAGAAGAGCCTGGTAGGCTGCAGTCTATGGGGTCGCAAAGAGTCAGACACGACTGAGCGATTTCCCTTTCACGTTTCACTTTCATGCATTGGAAAAGGAAATGGCAACCCACTCCAGTGTTCTTGCCTGGAGAATCCCAGGGACGGGGGAGCCTGGTGGCCTGCCGTCTGTGGGGTCGCACAGAGTTGGACACGACTGAAGCGACTTAGCAGCAGCAGCAGCAGCAGCAAGAGAGAATTGACGCTCAAGAGACTCACTAAACGGTGAAGGAAGTCTGGAGGGAAACAGTAAGGATTCAAGTCTGAAAATTCTCCCCACAGCCCCCAAATCTCTCCCAACCCAGCCTCCCCAGTGCTTGAAATCTTTCCATCCCAAACTGGTATCACAGTTGATTTTTCCAGGTAATTTTTGAAAAAGGTAAAGACTCTGGGAAGACACCTCCATATCCCAGCATGAATTAATTGATCAGATATATTTCCACTCTGGCTGTAGAGATAGAGGCAAATGGGAGTTTTGAGTGACAGGTCATTGACCAAGTCTTGGTTACCCTTCTCATTATGACCTTCCAGCACATGCTAAGTTGTACAACAAATAATATTCTAAAGATGACCCACTATATTTCTGGGAAAGCCATTTCTGAAGCCTTTGTTCTCTCGGGATGCCCAGAGAAAGCAGAAACTTAAATCCTGGGCTTCTCTCTCATGATTACTATTCACAAAAAGCTCTACATAGTGAAAAATGTTAAGTAGTGTATTCCTGACTAGGAAAGGAAAACAACCTGTATTATAAGGAAACAAAGAAGCTGGGGCATGTACAGAGATGATCATTTGGGGCAATAAATGGATCCTAAGTTTGTATGCAGACTTCTCTGGTGGCCTGGTGGTAAAGAACCCACCTAGCAATGCAGGAAACGTGGGTTTAATCCCTGGGTTGGGAAGATTATCCCTGGGTTGGGAAGATTCTCTGGAAAAGGGACTGGCAACACACTCCAGTATTCTTGCTTGGGAAATCCCATGGACAGAGGAGCCTGGTGGGCTAGAGTCCATGGGGTCGCAATAAAGCTGAACACAACTTAGCGACTAAACGACAACAAAGGCTGCATGCAATTCTTGAAGGTATTAAGGACACATCAGTTTTCATTTCAGAAATGCTACCTACACTCTCACAGATCTTTAATACGCAGCGGTTAATGGTTTTAACTTTCATTGTTCTTGTCCCTGAGCTTGTCAATGAAACAATGATCTTCCACAAAACAGGTCCATAATCTGCCCCCTGAAGAATTCTTATGCAAAATAAATCCTGATCCTCTCGTTCATCTGTTGTATATGTTTTTGTTTTAATGCATTGAACTGTTTTATTCACCAAGAAAATGAATAGGATAATTTGATGTGATTTTCTTTTTTGATGTAAACCTTTCTCCAGGGAGCACACACAACTAGGAAACGCTGAGGGTAAACAACAAATAAGGCTGAGCTTCTTTTTATAAGTGTCTATAAAATCTACATGTCCCCTCTCTCAGTGTTGATATCGGCAATTTGTATTTTCTCTCTTTGTTTTCTCAGTCAGTGAGGGTATGGACTGTGCCAGGCTGTTCAGGCAAAACGATGTTTCCCAGTTTTTACCTGGGTCATGGCTGTGCCCAAGAGAAATTCACATAGTTGGAAGGCATAAGGGAACAGCACCCAGTTCATGGGCAGGCAGGCACTGGTCAGCTCCTGCTCCTTGTTGCTTCTCGGCCAGCTTACCTGGAGTAAGGACAGCAGCCCACTGGTCCTTCAGCTCCTGCTGCATCTCCACTTCAGCATCATTGAATCCTGGTCCAAGTACTTACGCAGCTCCAAGGCAAGCGCAGCAGCGGTTGGTCACTTGAGACACTGAAGTTGGATGCTTAGTAACAGTGAAGACGAATGCAGGTGGTGCTCCTGCATTCTAGACGAGCCTCCTTGTTAGTTCTGGATTCTCTTACTTCATGTCTTCTTTTCATTCCTGATGGAAGTCCCTGTAGGCTTCAGTCACTGAAACATTGCTCCTCAAGGATGGTTTAACCAGTTATTCCAGTTGCATAAGGTCAAATTCCTACGTCCCATATTCTATATGATTAAAGATTGGCTCAGAATCTCTGATTAACCCTCAGCTGATAAGACCGGTGATAATGTTACCAAGTTTAACTAAGTGATAATGTTACCAATGTTTTCCGAATCGACTATTTTCCTTGTTAATTTTTGTATCATTTGTCTATTTTTTAAAAATTTCTTCAATTTCTGCTCTTATCTTTATTTCTTTCCTCCTTTCTATGTATCTGGGTTTAATTCACCCACATTTTTCTAGTCCTGGAAAATGTTTCCAGGACATCTGGAAACTTAAGTTCAGAAATAATAAAGATTTCAAATCAATGATCTGAGATTAAAAGCTATGCATTTAAAGTCAACACTTTAATGGAATTGTTGAATTTTTGATATGTTGCATTTTTATAATCAACTTTCAGTGCAAATGTTTTCTTATTGCTTATGCTTCTTCTTTGACCTATATGTCATTTAGAGGTGTGTGGTTTAATCTCCAAGTATTTGGAGACTTTCTAGATATCTAGATATTTCTAGATATTTATAATTTAATTCTGTTGGTATTTTAAAATGTGGTTTTTAAAGATTTCAATATTTTGAAATTTATTGAGACATACATTATGACTGAGGATATGGTCTCTCTTACTGTGTGTTCCACGTGTTCTTGAAAAATGAATGTGTATTCTTCCATTCTTCAGTAAATGCCAATTAAGTCAAGTTTGTTGATAGTGTTAGTAAAATCTTCCATATCCTTACTGAATTTTTTGGGCTACTTTGTCAGCTACTGCAAGAGAGATGTTAAAATCTCCAACTATATCTATTTCTCCCTTTAACACTGTTACTTTTTGACCCTCATAAATTTTGAAGTCCATATATATTTGCGCTGATTTTGAAGACCATATACATTTTATACTGTTATATATCTTGATGAATTGACCTTTTTTATTACTACAAAATGCTCTCTGTATCTCTGCTTATAGTCTTTGCCTTGAAATTTACTTTGACTCATCTTAAGATTGGTGGGAAAAATATCAACAACCACAGGTATGTAGATGATATCACTATAATAGCAGAAAGTGAAGAGGAACTAATTAGCCTCTTGATGAAGGTGAAAGAGGAGAGTGAAAAAGCTGGCTTAAAACTCAACACCAATACAGTATACTAATGCATATATATGGAATTTAGAAAGATGGTAACAATAACCCTGTGTACGAGACAGCAAAAGAGACACTGATGTATAGAACAGTCTTATGGACTCTGTGAGAGAGGGAGAGGGTGGGAAGATTTGGGAGAATGGCATTGAAACATGTAAAATATCATGTATGAAACGAGTTGCCAGTCCAGGTTCGATGCACGATACTGGATGCTTGGGGCTGGTGCACTGGGACGACCCAGAGGGATGGAATGGGGAGGGAGGAGGGAGGAGGGTTCAGGATGGGGAACACATGTATACCTGTGGTGGATTCATTTTGATATTTGGCAAAACTAATACAATTATGTAAAGTTTAAAAATAAAATTAAATTAAAAAAAAAACTCAACAGTCAAAAAATGAAGATCATGGTATCCAGTCCCATCACTTCATGGCAAATAGAAAGGAAAAAAGTGGAAAGAGTGATAGATTTTATTTTCTTGGGTTCCCAAATCACTGCAGACGGTGACTGCAGATATGAAATTTAGACACTTGCTATGACAAACCTAGACAGTGTATTAAAAAGCAGAGATATTACTTCACCAACAAAGATCTGTATAATCAAAGCTATGGTTTTTCTAGTAGTCATATATGGATGTGAGAGTTGGACTATAAAAAAGGCTGAGAGCTGAAGAATTGATGCCTTTGGACTGTGGTGCTGGAGAAGACTCTTGAGAGTCCCTTGAACAGCAAGGAAACCAAACCAGTCAATCCTAAAGGAAATCAGAACTGAATATTCATTGGAAAGACTGATGCTGAAGCTGAAGCCCCAATACTTTGGCCACATGATGCACACATTGATGAACCAATTCAATGAACCAGTTCATTGGGAAAAAAACCCTGATGTTGGGAAAGATTGAAGGCAAGTGGGAGAAGAGGGCGGCAGAGGATGAGATGGTTAGATAGCATCATCAACTCAATGGGCATGAGTTTGAGCATACTCTGGGAGACAGTGGAGTAGCCCACCAGGCTCCTCTGTCCATGGGATTCTCCAGGCAAGAGTACTGGGGTGGGTAGCCATTCCCTTCTCCAGAGGATCTTCCCAACCCAGGGATCAAACCCAGGTCTCCTGCATTGCAGGCCATCTGAGCCACCAGGGAAGCCAAAGAATACTGGAATGTTTTGTACCTATCCCTTCTCCAGGAGATCTTCCTGACCCAGGAATCGAACTGGGAGAGCTCTCCTGCGTTGCAGGCAGATTCTTTACCAGCTGAACTACCAGGGAAGCCCTGGTATTATGTCCGGATAATGATAAACCAAATATTAGCTTTCATGAATTTAGGCAAATGATTGATTAAAAATATAATTCCCCCCTAATTTGGCAGTTGCTCAGTTCACCCATATCCCTTTGACAGCTGTTTCTTAAACAGTGGAAATATGAGACTGCAGAGACAGTTTGGGTTGCTGGTGCTCCATCTCGCAATAATGGCATAATTTGAATGAAATGAGAGGATCATAACTGTTTAGTGCTGTCTCTGAACAAACACCGTCATCTTGTAACATCCCAGAGGCTCTGCCGACAGAGTTTGATGATGCTCATGGAAGCACTTGTCATGAGAATTGAGACGAAAAGACAAAGAATGGAGAACAAACCAATTACTCCACTCAACAATAAGTGCCTTGAAATTAAACAATCGTTAACAGTTAAATGACCTTATGGACCCGCACTCATTCCTATCTGTCACCAATGTGTGCAGTCTAATTTTTCAAGCTGCTCCACTGAATTAAAATTTTTCTCTACAGAGAATTTGAAAAATACAAAAATTAATATATTAATTTTATATAAATAGTCTTAGATAAGAGAAGGCAATGGCACCCCACTCCTGTACTCTTGCCTGGAAAATCCCATGGATGGAGGAGCCTGGTAGGCTGCAGTCCATGGGGTCGCTAAGAGTCGGATACGACTGAGCGACTTCACTTTCACTTTTCACTTTCATGCATTGGAGAAGGAAATGGTGACCCACTCCAGTGTTCTTGCCTGGAGAATCCCAGGGACGGGGAAGCCTGGTGGGCTGCCATCTATGGGGTCGCACAAAGTCGGACATGACTGAAGCGACTTAGCAGCAGCAGCAGCAGCAGTCATTACTATGATGATAATTATACTTTGTATTTATTCTTTTCTATTCTGCTCCAGCTTTGTTATTGTGGAAAACTGTTTCCTGTTCTCTCTCACAACTAGACTCTCCCATTAAACGGGACAGGAGACATCACTGCAGGCTGGGGGAGATGAAACAGAAATGTAGCATAGAGAATGGCTAGTCACCCAGCCTGCTACTGCAGGGCATTTCCTGGCCCCCGGGCCACATGGACACTCCTGATGCTCCCTGGCTTGACAGAGAGGAAAAGCTGGTTTTCATTTCCCTTTTTCAGTAGTATCTAAGTCTCCTCTCCTGAGTGTTCATTTCCTGGACCAACTTCTTCATAAAGTGACTGACAGTGGGAACCTCGATCCCACCTGCAGGGCTGCAGATGAATTCTCTGGCCTGCACAAGGGACCCTTGAGATTTCCCTATACCAGGGACATTCTGTTTCTAAGTTGTGCTGCCTCATGTGATCTCACCGATGGGATACCTCGTAACCCAGGTGAGGCAAGACTGAGCTAAGTTCAGTCCAGTTTATTTTTAGACCATTCATTAGTGTTTAGAAATCTTGGGCTTCATCTTCATGAAGGTACTGTCATGACTGTTTTACAGATAAGAAAACTGAGAAGCTAAGGACTTGAACAGGGCCACATCTCAGGAAATGCCAGAGATTTCCACCATTCCTAAAAATTTGGAATTCCTAAAGGAAAAATCATCCTGACCTACCCCTCCAACCAGACAGGAATAGCCAGACTCGACCCTCACCTCATCTCAGCACACAACTCACCCTTCAGTGTCATCAAAATGAACTGACTCTCCAAATTCCAGAAGGAAACCTCAAACAAATTTCCAACCATTCTATCAGGACAGAGAAACATACCTAAATTATTTTTTAATAGCATTAACCTACTTTATAATGACTCTCCAAGGCAGGGAACAAATCCATGGAGACTAATTCTATTTGAATAGAGTTTTAGAAAACACCACTCTTAGATAAGGTAACAGGCTCCAGTTTAGACAATTCAGGAGAAAAAAAAAAAAGAATAAACTATGCCCTAATGAAAGGGGCTGAGGATGGAGAAATGGAGAAGACACAAAGATTGGAAATGTTTACTATGCAAAATGCTGATTTTACACTTGGACAGGATCACTGATATAACTGTGTCCCAAAACATCCCCTCCCTCAACACAAATGAACAAACAAAAAACCCAGCCATGCTGACACAGTTGTGTCACAGTGTTCTGCTTTGGATCAGGGACTGATTAGAAAGCAGGAGGTGGGATGGATCAAGGGGCTGATTCGGTTCATGAAAGATGAAGAGGGTGAGCGCTGGGGGCTTGTTTGGATTCAGTGCTAATACATCCTTTTCTCTGGGGCTGCTGACCAGACACTTGGCCGGCAGGACAAGAGGACTTCCTCTCTCTGATCCAGGTCTTTTCCAGCACTGAGTCAGGGCACACAGCAGGTGCACAATGAATGCTTATCAAGTGATTGAATTTCAAGCTTGGTAAAAGGGTACCTCTTTCTCTTACCAATTGCAACTAGTATTTCTTACCCTCTCCTTCATGGTATAAGATACGATCAATAAGAGTATTAACAGCAAGGGGTGAGTCCAGAGAGTAAATAAGCATGAACATGATGGGTTAAGGATACATTAGATTTAATTTTCTTTCTTTAATTATATGTGTCTGGAGGCCTGGCGTGCTGTGATTCGTGGGGTCGCAAAGAGTCGGACATGACTGAGCGACTGAATTGAACTGAACTGAACTGAACTGAGCTGATGGACATATAGAGACTTCCCTGGTGGCTCAGACGGTAAAAGCATCTGCCTACAATGTGGGCGACCCGGGTTCGATCCCTGGGTTGGGAAGATCCCCTGGAGAAGAAAGGGAAACCCACTCCAGTATTCTTGCCTGGAAAATCCCATGGACAGAGGAGCCTGGTTCATGGGGTTGCAAAGAGTCAGACACGACTGAGTGACTTCACTTCACTTCATGGACATATATGGGGTTTCACTGGTGGCTCAGAGGTTAAAATGTCTGCCTGCAATGCGGGAGATCGGGGTTTGATCCCTGGGTCAGGAAGCTAACCTGGAGAAGGAAATTGTAACCCACTCCACTATTCTTGCCTAAAGAATCCCATGGATGGAGGAGCCTGGTACACTACAGTCCACGGGGTTGCAAAGAGTCGGACACGACTGAGCGACTTCACTTTCACATAGACATATAATTCATTCTTTAGAGGGAGAAAAAGAGGGAGAGACAAAATACAAGTGATAATTGCTAGGAGCGGCCAGCTTTGCAATTCCCCAGAGTGCTTTCCATCAAGAAGGAACCAAGGGGGAGTGCTGCAGAGAATCAAGAGTGAGGGTGTAAGTGGGGTGACAGTCTCTACAGTTAGAAAGGTCTCACACTGGCTCCCCAACTCCAAGGAGGATAAAACTGCCAGCTTGTGGGTGGGATGCCTCCGCCCACCTGGGACTGCAAGCAGGTCCAGGACACGGAGGTAGTACCGACTCAAGGGCAAGCGTGATCACTGGTCCACCCCATCACTTCCCCAAGGGCAAGGGCCCAATCTTGTTCATCCATCTACTTTCCAACCCTGCTCACAGTTTGGTGTAATGTAGAAGCCCATGAGCCTTTATTGAATGAACAGGTGAACAAGCGAATGAATAAATGAACACACTCTTTGTTCTTACACTTGTGGTTTGTAGAAACTGCTTTTTTGACTTTAGAAACCATTCTCTTTTGTTGTTCTTTGAGTCATTTCCTCTGTGTTCTGTGACATTGCAATGCACAACCGCCCTCACACCCCACATTCAAACCCTGTCTGAAATTCTTGTGCTGGGGACAAGTGCAAAAACATTTTTTAAAAAACACTCCAACCCTAGACCAACTGAAGTCCACCCATCGTGGCATGGCTTGAAGGTCTGTGGGAGGGAATTGATGTTTATTTATGCATCTATGATGTGAGAGGTTTATAACTTGCTTTATCCTCATTTAGAAAAGACCCTGATGTTGGGAAAGATAGAAGGCGGGAGGAGAAGGGGATGACAGAGGATGAGATGGTTGGATGGCATCACCAACTCAATGGACATGAGTTTGAGTAAGCTCTGGGAGTTGATGATGGACAGGGAGGCCTGACATGCTGCAGTCCTTGGGTTTGCAAAGAGTCAGATATGACTGAGCAACAGAACTAAACTGAACTTTTCCTCAGGAGTTTCTGACTAGAACTCTATCTTTCAAGATATTCTCATCCACAGAAATTCCCTCGTTATACACAGCCATTTTAAACGCCTGCCCTGACCAGCTTTATGGATTTGATATCCTTATAGCCATAGACAGCACTGCTAAAGGACAACAGAAAGAACACAATGGGTCTTGACCACCTGGTATGCCGAGAAGGCTTCAGTGAAGTCAGTCTGAGGGTGTGCTGGGGCTGAGAAATGGTCTTTGGGGCCAGAAGCCCATCTCCACCCTCTCTTGATAGTGACATCAGGTGAGTGATGATAGGTGACACCAGCCGGGTTTATCTACTAGTGAGGCAGTATAAAAGACCAGCCGGCCAGCCTGAACCTATTACATAAGCTAACCTATGTCACACAGCATTGATTATGTGCCCAAGCTGTTCTAAATGCTTTGCACATTACCTCATTTAATCCTGAGGATCCGATGGACTTGTCCGCATCATCATGCTCATGTTACCTGGAAGACACTGGACCAGGAGCATTTAGTCCATCTTTCTGTTCTATGGCTTGTAGGCAATGGAGCCAGGATGGTGCTCGAGTTAGGTCATGGCAAGGTTGCAGTTCAGTTCAGTCCGGTTGCTCAGTAGTGTCCGACTCTCTTGTCAAGGCTGTATTATCTTTCCAGCTATAACCTCCTGGCATGAGACTTCACCTCTGACATCCATTACTTCTGTTACATGGGGAAATAATTTGACAATAATATCTATTTCATTAGGTTGTGCTGAAGATGAAAATGAATCACATCTACTGATGCTTGGCCCATAGTTTCCATTTGAAAAATGGAGCCATTTTATTAAGCTAAGGGTTAGGGATGGGAGAACCATGAATTTCAATGTTAATTTCCTTTGTATGTAAATACAGGTTGGACTAACTAAAAATGCAAACCTGCTTGTATCCATTTTCCTTTAAAAATCACTTTTATAAAATAATGTCTTAGGGCTATTTCTTAAGACACAGTTCCCAGGACGACTTTGGGTTTCCATAACTATTAGTCCAATGTATCAGTGCATTCACCCATTGGCAGGAAAGTTTAGTACTAAATTTGGTAATCAGATCTCTCTGGGGGACTCTTTTTTAAGATTTTTTTTTTTTGTATGCTGAAAAATGAATTAAATATCCTTCCTCCTTCCCCACAAGAGACTATTTGTTGATTGTCTAATGTGAACCAGGCAAGCTCTTTATCCCTAGTATTGGGTATGCTCCCCATCACAGCCTTGTGAGGACAGGATTATTAGCCCCATTTCGTGGAGGAGAAGCCTGAGTCTCCACGTGTTTCTATGATCTGTTCAAGGTCACGCAGCTAGTGAAGGGCGGTGTTAGGGTCCCAGCTCCCTGCCTGATGGCTTGTTCCCTCAAATGTATACTGTGCAGTATGCCAGGCTTTCTATATCTTTGGATTTTGAAAATTGTAAAATCTTTGATGTTTAAGCCCATTTTTGAACAGAAGATTTGAAAAATTAAAAATCACACACTTTCCTATCCTGCAATAGTAAGTAGGGCAAACATGAACCATTTCTTCATGATCCAAGATTATTAATCATCATCTTATCTCATAGGGGGCCATTTCTTCTATACACAATGCCCCAGTTGCTATGATTTGGAATACTTTTGCCTTTATATTTCCTTTATCAATTTTTGCTGAATTATTGTGAAATGCACTACAGACAATATGATGTATTACCCTTAAATACTTCAGTATATACCTCTAAAAATAAGGACGTTTTCCTATCTAACCATACCACCATAATCAAAGCTAACAAAGTGAATGTCAACTTATAGTCTGTCTATATATTCAAATTTCCCAAGTTATTCCAGCTATGTCTTTCTATAGCTGGTCAAATTCTCTTTTGAAATTCTTGCCTGTGGGAGAAAACAGCTGATCTTGTCTGAAAACTGGCATTTAGAGGCATGCCCCCATGAAGGGGGAGGTCAGAAGAGGCTTGGGTGACCCCAGTGAAAGCAGCTCATTGAAACACAGCAAAACCAGATCTCATGGCCAGATGGGGGATGCACCTGTAATCGGGCAGTGTCATGCGTACAAGTTAAATTTAGTATTCAGAACTCAGTGGGGTTTTCCCTGGGCTTGTTACCTATTGTAGCTGGTGCTGAAATGTCTAACCACTCCAGCTGCTAGAAGTATGAGGCATCTTCCCCTCTGGTGGACACTCAAGGTCACAGTGAGGTGTCAACTAGAAAGGGAACGGCCCCCTCCCAGCTCTGACTGCCTGCAGGGAGAAGTTCAAGGGCTGCCAGAGTTGAATCTCAGTGCTCTAGGTAGGCAGGTATAGATTCTGCAAAACCTCAAGTGTCCACCCTACCCCCCACCCCCACCCCACCAGCAGAGTGACCAGCATCTGGTGTCCCCGAGGTTGAATGGACATGGGACTTTTAAAACCAAGTGGGCCCCTTTGGGACTCCTGGGCACAAAAGCCTTTCTGTGCTCCCCCCAACCCCCATTTCTTAGTTACAGGAAATAGGCTCATTCAGCCTCCATGACCTTCCCTGGGATCCAAAGGGCAGGTTCAAACAGTTGCTAATTCTGGAAGGGAAGGGATGCTAGAAAAGGTTCTGATGTTAGGAAAGACCCTGATGCTGGGAAAGACTGAAGGCAGGAGGAGAAGTGGATGACAGAGGACGAGATGGCTGGATGGCATCACTGACTCAATGGACATAAGTTTGAGCAAGCTCTGGGAGGTGGCAAAGGACAGGGAAGACTGGTATGCTGCAGTCCATGGGGTTGCAAAGAGTCAGACATGACTGAACAACAAGAACCAAGGGAGCTAAGACGAGGGAGGAGCAGTCAAGAAACAATAGTGCAGCCTCAGGGCAGGGTCCTCGTTGGCCCTCAAGGGACACACATAACAATATCTTTGAGCTGATTTACAGATACTGAAACCCCCAACAGGTGGGAGACGTTAACTGTGAGCTGCCCACAAGCAATGTCTGGTTCTCCAGACCAGTGGGAACCAGAAGGTTGATGATGCTGACTCTTACCTATCTCACCACCAATGAGAAGAACGTCATTGAGCTGATCACACCCTCTTTAAAACTCTTCACTACCCACTGCAGGTTGGGACACACGGTTTTGGGGGCATTAGTCCACTGTGGCCCCCTCTGGTGGCAAAGCAATAAAGCTATTCTCTTCTACTACACCCAAGATTTAATTTCTGTGTCAGGGTACAGAGGTCAGATTCGGTTTCACTTTCAGTTTTAAAACTAGGACAAGTTGGCCAGTCTACTCCAGGGGACACTCTGTTGGTCCCTGGTGGTGGAGTTCTTACCTTTCACTTGGGCTGACATGTTCCAAGTGTCATGTCATGATTTGCTGAGCCCTCTTTCAAGTCTAGTAGAGCATTGAGCGGGGTGTTGAAAGAAGGGGGATGGGAACTGACATTGTTGACAAACACTCTAAGGCCCAGTGATTCACAGAATCAACGGATTCACCCAGGTGTTACCCCCATGGGGAGGGGAGTGGGTGTGCTTCTCTCCTGTTCTGCAGCTAGTCTCCTGCCTATATGTTAGAGTCACTGGGCAGCTTTTAAAACAACAATTCCAGCATCTCATCCCCCAAGAGTTATTTTTCAATCAATCTGGAATGAAGGCCTAAAAAGTGCTTCCATATGATTCTGGATACTTTTTATCTATAGATTCCAGGTTAGGCTTGTAAGTTTCTTGGTGCAAAACTATAGGCAGCCAACCTAATTGGCATACACAAGATAAGTGATTTGCCCAACTGACATGCAAGGTGGCTCCCTTCGAATAGAACCATATGAGAGCAGCCTTGCCAGTGAAGGACAAGCTCATGGGTGAGGACCAGGCACCCTGTTTTGAGATACCAGCTCTTTGTAGGCTACCCAGAATCCTTCCCCCAGAAAAGTGGGGAGGAAGCTCTGGGTCCAGCTGGCTCTTTATCTGCTCCTGCTGCTGCTAAGTCGCTTCAGTTGTGTCTGACTCTGTGCGACCCTATAGACAGCAGCCCACCAGGCTCCCCTGTCCCTGGGATTCTCCAGGCAAGAACACTGGAGTGGGTTGCCATTTCCTTCTCCAATGCATGAAAGTGAAAAGTGAAAGTGAAGTCGCTAAGTCGTGTCTCACTCTCAGTGACCCCATGGACTGCAGCCTACCAGGCTCCTCCTTCCATGGGATTTTCCAGGCAAGAGTACTGGAGTGGGGTGCCATCGCCTTCTCTAGCTCTTTATCTAGCCAACTCCAAGTGAGCTACTGTGGTCATTCTCAGACGAATGAGCTTGTCACTCCACACTGTCTTGTAGGAAGAACTGAAGGTCACTGTGGGTGCCTGTTACCTAATAGCCTAATAGCCAAAATGTGTCACACATGTGTCTTGAATAAAAGTCAGTAAAATATGACAAGTGCTCATGAAAATATAACCAAAATGGTGAGATAGACAATAAACAATATAGAAATGAAGCACAATGGATTCCTTAGGGCTGGGGTGGGCTTAGAAGTCTTCCTGGAGGAGATGGTATGGATAGGAGAAGTAAGGTCCTGCTCGGGAAAGAATGGATTTCCCCATCATTACAGAAACTCATTTGGAGGAAAAAATATGGGTGTCACTTCATTTTCAGACTCTTATATTTTAAGGTCACTGATATTACCAGTGACTATAACTTAGAAGTTAAGAACATAAACTCCTGAGATGAACTACCTAGGTCTAAGTCTGGGTTTCTGGTTGTGGAACCATGGGTAAGACAGAGTCTTTGTCTATAAAACTGGAATCACAATAACAATAAAATCTGATTAATGTAATCGTGTCTGACTCTTTGTGACCCCATGGGGTGTAGCCTGCCAGGCTTCTCTGTCTATGGAATTCTCCAGGCAAGAATACTGAAGTGGGTTGACATGCCCTTCTCCAGGGGATCTTTCCAACCCAGGAACTGAACCCAGCTCTTCTGCATTGCAGGTGGTTTCTTTTTTTTTATTTCAAGTTTATATATTTTTTTAAATTTATTTTTAACTTTACAATATTGTATTGGTTTTGCCATATATCAGCATGAATCCGTGCAGGTGGCTTCTTTACCCTCTGAGCCACCAGGGAAGCCCTAGTATGAATGTGGTGATGGCATATGGGGCGTGCAGCGCAGAGTGTGGCCATCGTAAACTCCCAATAAGGGCTGGGGATGACTCTGCCACCATTATTCATCAAGTGCTTAATGAGTTACATATGGGTCCCATATCGTCTCGCAAAAACGTTAAGGAATGTTCTTGGTGAAATCATTACTCACAGAAGATGGCTCTCCATTAGGGGGATGGGGACTTCGCTGACACTGACATTTTTGCCATGTTTTGAGGGTCATCAGCTTAACTCTAGATCTATTTGACGTTTTAGTTTGCCAAGAAGAAGAATAAAATACCACAAACTGGGTGACCTAAACCACAGAAATTTATTTTCTCATAGTTCTGGAGGCTGGACATTTAAGATCAAGATGTTGGCAGGTTTATTTCTCCTGAGGTCTCTCTGACTTGTGGATGGCTGCCTGAGGTCTCACTGTGGTCTTTCTTGTGTATGTGTGTGTCCATGTCCTAATCTCTTCTCATAAAAACATCAGTAGGATTGGACCAGAGCCCATGGTAACGGCCTCATTTTAGTTTAATAACTTCTTTAAGGACCCTATCTCCCAATACAGTGCTGAGGTCCTGGAAGTTAGGGCTTCAGCAAATGAATTGGAGGGTGGGTGGGTATATACAGTCAGCTCATAATTACTGAGTTCTGTTTTCCATTCTGCTTCTATTGATACAGAGCAAAAAGAGGTTCCAGTGACTTTTTTAAATTTATTGCCTGATTGGCAGGAAAATCTGGACTCCTTTAAGCGCACATAACACATGGTTCAATACGCCTGCTCAGCCTGGTGAGTCTGTCTGAAGCATTCATAGAAACAAACCAGCAACTATTTCCAGCATAAACAAACCACTCAGTACTAAAGTGCTTCTGAGAAGCGAAAATGAGTTTTTAAATATGAATCATTTGTTGAACACAGCCACTATTATCTGCAGCCAATATATCTCATTAATGGATGGGCTAAAAAATGAATTTATAGCCAATCTTGCATAATGAAATATTTGTACTCTTTATAATTACTAATGATTTAAAGCAGATCATTCCCCTGCTTAGTACATGGAATTTTCAAGTCTTTTATCTTAAATTAAATAAAAGAAAATCATTCTGATGATATTCAACCAAAAAGAAAGGCAGAAATTCTTAAAGTGACCTTTAAAAAAAAAAGGTTTGGGGTGCACATGTGTGTTATGAACACGTTCTTTCAACTTTTACATTGCTGACAACCTGGGAAATCTTATAATGAATCATTCACTTGTGGTGTTCAAATGCAGAAGAGCTGTGCAAAATTATTGAGTTACTAAAATTAAGCCTTCCTGGTGGCTCAGACAGTAAAGGATCTATTCGCAATGCGGGAGACTGGGTTTGATCCCTGGATCTGGAAGATCCCCTGGAGAAGGGAATGGCAACCCACTCTAGTTTTCTTGCCCGGAGAATTCCATGGACAGAGAAGCCCTGTGGGCTATAGTCTATGGGGTCGCAAAGAGTTGTATGCAGTTGAGCAACTAACACACACAAAATTTAGTCTTGCAGGATCTTTAGAGGTTTTTTTCTTTTTCTTTTTTTTTTGCTTTGTTTTTTTTTTAAGGTACTTGGGCTTTCAAAATGTTTAATTTACATGACTATTTTCTTCAAGGCAGCACAAGAATGAAAATTAAATTCATTAAAAATAATTTTCTGCCATAATAGCCTGTTCGCTTTATCTTCACCAACACACATGTACACACAGACACACACACACACAGACACTCTTAAGAGCTTAGAAAACCCAGAAAGTGAGATTTGATTCCAAGATTATTTTGAAGATGCTGTCAAGTTCTTTGGTAGCTTGAAAAGTTTGCCCCAATGAGGACCAAATGGTGAACCTTAGGTCTTTGGATATTTTGATTTACGTATGAAAAGTATTCACCATTGATTATGTTATTCTTCTATCAGTTTTCCTTTCTGGGAATGTCTCTGACATAGATTTTAAGTGTCCCATTAACTAGAATCTGATTTATAGCCAGCCTTGAGAATTGGTATCAGCAAAAACATCTTTGTGATATAGGCTTAATTTACGTGACTTTATTGAGTTATAAAGTATAGATTAGACCTTAAAGCATAAATCTGCCCAGTAATAGGATAGCCATAAAGAATTGCTGTGTTCATAAAAGTAATGATATTCCCTTTCTTCTCATTTATATTATATAAATTATTTTATGCCATAGCATCACTGAATACACACACACTAAAATGGGATATTTAATTAGGAACTCCCTTTCTTGGCAAACATAATTTAGTCTGACTTGCAGTAGCAAGGCTGGGGGAGTGGTGGGAACAACAGTATGGGTGTTGGGCCCTGGGGCTGAGCTAGGTGGATGCTTTGATATTGCATCCTTGCTGGTGACCTTTCAGGATCTCCAGCTTCCATGAACTTCCTGACTTTTAATCTGTTTGCACTTGTCCTCTCAAGTACCCAGGAAAAGAATGAGTTTATCAATCAGCCACATCCATAAAGGCCACATGTTTTGGGAGGGATTGTGTAGGGATGGGTAGGTGAAAGATAGAGTTTACCAAGGCAGGTTCAAGGATAACAGAACAGAATGGTGATCTCAAACCCATGCCTCTGGACTAGGACCACTTTGGAGGGATTAAGAAACTCATCCAAAGCCACACAGATAATAAATATCTGCTGCATGAAGTAATGAGGGTTAAATGCCACCATATTAGTGTCTGGTACACTCAGTGATGTGGCTTTAGTACTGCGCTCTTTCGAAGGGCGCTGCTCTGTGGAAACTTAGCCATCATTTGGTGTTAGCAACATCGATAGACAAGGCAGTGAAATCAACCAGTTTGTGATCAACATGATTCAGTTCAGTTCAGTCGCTCATTCGTGTCCGACTCTTTGCCATCCCATGAATCTCAACATGCCAGGCCTCCCTGTCCATCACCAACTCCCGGAGTTCACTCAGACTCATGTCCATCGAGTCAGTGATGCCATCCAGCCATCTCATCCTCTGTCGTCCCCTTCTCCTCCTGCCCCCAATCCCTCCCAGCATCAGACTCTTTTCCAATGAGTCAACTCTTCGCATGAGGTGGCCAAAGTACTGGAGTTTCAGCTTTAGCATCATTCCTTCCAAAGAAATCCCAGGGCTGATCTCCTTCAGAATGGACTGGTTGGATCTCCTTGCAGTCCAAGGGACTCTCAAGAGTCTTCTCCAACACCACAGTTCGAAAGCATCAATTCTTTGATGCTCAGCCTTCTTCACAGTCCAACTCTCACATCCATACATGACCACAGGAAAAACCATAGCCTTGACTAGACAGACCTTTGTTGGCAAAGTAATGTCTCTGCTTTTGAATATGCTATCTAGGTTGGTCATAACTTTCCTTTCAAGGAGTAAGCGTCTTTTACTTTCATGGCTGCAGTCACCATCTGCAGTGATTTTGGAGCCCCAAAAAATAAAGTCTGACACTGTTTCCACTGTTTCCCCATCTATTTCCCATGAAGTGATGGGACCGGATGCCATGATCTTCATTTTCTGAATGTTGAGCTTTAAGCCAACTTTTTCACTCCCCTCTTTCACTTTCATTAAGAGGCTTTTTAGTTCTTCTTCACTTTCTGCCATAAGGGTGGTGTCATCTGCATATCTGACATTATTGATATTTCTCCCGGCAATCTTGATTCCAGCTTGTGTTTCTTCCAGTCCAGTGTTTCTCATGATGTACTCTGCATAGAAGTTAAATAAGCAGGGTGACAATATACAGCCTTGACGTACTCCTTTTCCTATTTGGAACCAGTCTGTTGTTCCATGTCCATTTCTAACTGTTGCTTCCTGACCTGCATACAGAGTTCTCAAGAGGCAGATCAGGTGGTCTGGTATTCCCATCTCTTTCAGAATTTTCCACAGTTTCTTGTGATCCACATAGTCAAAGGCTTTGGCATAGTCAAAAAAGCAGAAATAGATGTTTTTCTGGAACTCTCTTGCTTTTTCCATGATCCAGCGGATGTTGGCATTTTGATCTCTGGTTCCTCTGCCTTTTTTAAAACCAGCTTGAACATCAGGAAGCTCACGTTCACATATGGAGAATTTTGAGCATTACTTTACTAGCGTGTGAGATGAGTGCAATTGTGTGATAGTTTGAGCATTCTTTGGCATTGCTTTTCTTTGGGATTGGAATGAAAACTGACCTTTTCCAGTCCTGTGGCCACTGCTGAGTTTTCCAAATTTGCTGGCATATTGACTGCAGCACTCTCACAGCATCATCTTTCAGGATTTGAAATAGCTCAACTGGAATTCCATCCCCTCCACTAGCTTTGTTCGTAATGATGCTTTCTAAGGCCCACTTGACTTCACATTCCAGGATGTCTGGCTCTAGGTGAGTGATCACACCATCGTGATTATCTGGGTCGTGAAGCTCTTTTTTGTACAGTTCTTCTGTGTATTCTTGCCACCTCTTCTTGATATTTTCTGCTTCTGTGAGGTCCATACCATTTCTGTCCTTTATCAAGCCCATCTTTGCATGAAATGTTCCCTTGGTATCTCTAATTTTCTTGAAGAGATCTCTAGTCTTTCCCATTCTGTTGTTTTCCTCTATTTCTTTGCATTGATCGCTGAGGATAATCAACATAATTATCTCTTGCCAAATTTCCACTTCATTCCATGCCAGGTAGATACACTTAAGCAAAAAGAATTAGAGATGCTATAATTCGCTAATGTCCGCAAGCTGTTCCAAGCCTTTGAGAAAACTTAATGATTTCCAATATTCACAAATTAAGCATCCTGCTCTGATGCCCATGATCTGAAGAGTTTTACTTCTGGGCAATAGAAGCCAGTCGGTGATTTGCAGGACCAATGTCCACCCGCTGATCAATGCAGGGGAAACAGCTTTGCCCGGGCAGCCTGAGCTGCTTGCCAATCTGAAGGCTGGATGGGAATCGTGGTCCTTTACATTTGGACCAGCTCTAGATTTTTAGGGCTTCACTCTCTCCTGGTCCCCCAGTGAGAGAAAGCTATTTTGCTTCCACAGTAAGGGGTGAATAAAGCAGAGAAACACATTCCTTTTCTTATGCACAGATGTCGATGTTGGGACGAATCATGAAAGGGGAGTGTGGAGAGCTGGGGACATTAAAGCCATGGGGTTCTCCAGCTGGCAACTCAGCAGTTCTTCCTTGCTGGGTCCTGCGTGGAGCCTGTGCAGTGTTACAGCAGGGCCCCACAGGGCATCATTTATCAAAGCAAAGACTGCAGACCTCCTTCTCCCCGCTGCGAGGCTCGCTCCCCGCAGCAGCCCCCACCATCCCAGGAAGACCTCTGTGAACAGCAGTTGGCACTTCTCTCTGCTACCAAGTCTCAGGGTTCAGACAACTCAGCCATACTCCTCAGAGGCCACCTCTGCGGCTGGAGGGGCTGCAGTTCCCAGCTCACGACACATGTCCTACTGAGGGTCCAGGGGCAGCTCTGGAGCCTTACAGCTCCTTCAAGGGACCAGGTACAGCCTCCTAGGCAGCAATGCAGAGTCGTCAACACAGCTCTTCCTGCCAGTTCTAGCTCTGCCCTGAAGCCTCACTGATGTGGTTAAGACATCCTTTCTCTTTTCATCCCCTTACCCCGCCCCTGGGGGCTCCTAAGGGAATTTGAATTCTCATGTACTTTGACAGGTCACTGGGAGCAGTGAATTTGAGGAGATGGAGAACAAGTCAACTTTTTATCATTTTTTTTGGCAGTCCACTTGTGTGTGCTGGAGATTACATTAGGACCGAGGGTGAGAAACAGGAAGACCAGAGCAAGAGAGGGAGCTGGGAGGGTCCCTAGGATGATGCTTTTGATTGCAAGGAATAGACCTCCTGAAAACAGACTAGACACAGTTTATATAGTAAAGGTTTTTTTCCTCCCATAATAAGAAATCCAGAAGGAGCTGATTTGTGGGAGTTGGGAGGCTGGCCCAGCAACTCAGTGGTATCTGGACACTTAGTTGATGTCCCTGTTCTTTTCTAAGTCCAAAAGTAAGAGTAGGGTGAAGCTTCATCCTATATCTCTCAGGGAGGGAAATCTTTCTAAAGAGACTCTTAGTATATTTCCTCTAAAGTCTCTGGACTGGTTCAACAACAGACTGGTTCAAAATTGGGAAAGTAGTATGCCAAGGCTGTATATTGTCACCCTGCTTATTTAACTTATATGCAGAATACATCATACAAAATGCCAGGCTGGATGAAGCTCAAGCTGCAATCAAGATTGCTGGGGGAAATATCAATAACCTCAGATATGCAGATGACACTACCCTTATGGCAGAAAGCAAAGAGGAACTAAAAAGCCTCTTGATGAAGGCAAAAGAGGAGAGTGAAAAAGCTGGCTTAAAACTTAACTTTCAAAAAACAAAGATCGTGGCATCAAATCCCATCAGTTCAGTTCAGCTCAGTTGCTCAATTGTGTTCGACTCTTTGTGACCCCATGAACCACAGTATGCCAGGCCTCCCTGTCCATTACCAACTCCTGGAGTCCACCCAAACCCATGTCCATTGTGTTGGTGATGCCATCCAACCATCTCATCCTCTGTTGTCCCCTTCTCCTCCTGCCCTCAATATTTCCCAGCATCAGGGTCTTTTCAAATGAGTCAGCTCTTTGCATCAGGTAGCCAAAGTATTGGAGTTTCAGCTTCAACATCAGTCCCTCCAATGAACACCTAGGACTGATCTCCTTTAGGATGGACTGGTTGGATCTCCTTGCAGATCAAGGGACTCTCAAGAGTCTTCTCCAACACCACAGTTCAAAAGCATCAATTCTTTGGCACTCAGCTTTCTTTATAGTCCAACTCTCACATCCATACATGACCACTGGAAAAACCATAGCCTTGACTAGATGGACCTTTGTTGGCAAAGTAATATCTCTGCTTTTTAATATGCTCTCTAGGTTGGTCATAATTTTCCTTCCAAGGAGCAAGCATCTTTTAATTTCATGGCTGCAATCAACATCTGCAGTGATTTTGGAGCCCAGAAAAATAAAGTCAGCCACTGTTTCCACTGTTTCCCCATCTATTTGCCATGAAGTGATGGGACTGGATGCCATGATCTTAGTTTTCTGAATGTTGCACTTTAAGCCAACTTATTCACTCTCTTCTTTCACTTTCATCAAGAGGTTCTTTAGTTCTTCTCCACTTTCTGCCATAAGGCAGATCCCATCCAATCCCATCACTTCATGGCAAATAGATGGGGAAACTGGAAACAGTGAGAGATTTTATCTTCTTGGGCTCCAAAATCCCTGCAGATGGTGACTGCAGCCATGAAATGAAAAGACAGTTGTTCCTTGGAGGAAAAACTATGTCCAACCTAGACAGCACATTAAAAAGTAGAGACACTACCTTGCCAGCAAAGGTCCATATAGTCAAAGCTGTGGTTTTTCCAGTAGTCATGTATGGATGTGAGTGAAACTGAAAGTCTCTCAGTCATGCCCAATTCATTGCAACCCCATGGAGTCCATGGAATTCTCCAGGCCAGAATACTGGAGTGGGTAGCCTTTCCCTTCTCCAGGGGATCTTCCCAACCCAGGGAACAAACCCAGGTCTCCCACATTGCAGGCGGATTCTTTACCAGCTGAGCCACAAGGATGAGATTTGGACCAAAAAGAAGGCTGAGTGCCAAAAAAAATTGATGCTTTTGAACCTTGTTGTTGTAGAAGACTCTTGAGAGTCCCTTGGACTGCATGGAGATCAAACCAGTCAACCCTAAAGGAAATCAATCCTGAATATTCATTGGAAGGACTGAAGCTGAAGCTCCAATTCTTTGGCCACCTGATGTGAAGAGCTGACTCATTGGAAAAGACCCTGATGCTGAGAAAGACTGAGGGCAGGAGAAGAAGGGGGAGACAGAGGATGAGATGGTTGGATGGATCACTGACTCAATGGACATGAGTTTGAGCAAGCTCCAGGAGTTGGTGACGGACAGGGAAGCCAGGCATGCTGCAGTCCATGGGGTGTCAGAGTCAGACAGGACTAAGCAACTGAACAGCAACAAGAAAGTCTCTAGACCAAATTAGGTTCTGTCACTGCCAGCAGATCAAAAGCGGCTTAAAAGTGACTTTCTGATATATTTAGCCTCAATTCATCATTGATCCAGCCCCCACCAGAAAGGAAATACAGTGGGGGGTGGTGGCTGTAGAAGTGACAAACAGCAATGGTACTGGACACTGTCACTTGTGAGGTTTGAGTGATGGCATCATATTTTTGCCCCTTGGCCTCAATATGATCTAAGAAGAAAGTGCTTGCAAATGCCTACCTATCTTTCCTCCTATCCTCTCATTAGGGACAATATGTATTAAATCATGCAACACATCTCTGTGTGTGCATGTATGAAAATTCCATGTCAGATATAGTTCATATATATGTACAAGAATTAGCTTCAGTTTCAAGGAAGCAACAAAATAGCATCCATAACTAGTGGTAGAATATAAATACTTTTATCCTTTTGTTGAGCCAGAGGATTTGGAATTGGGATCTGCTACTAATTTAAATACTTTGGCAAATCGGTAACCACAGTGATGAGAAACCCTAGCATCTCTTCCCAGATCCTTTTGCCATTAGGCAAGGAATCCAGCTTAACGTGGAGAAGAGTTAATATCACATGGGTCAGAAGATGTTTGAAAGAAAATATAGAAATATGTAAAGCATAGAAAATATTTATAAGATGTTATAGACCATACCACTGAATTAAAGAGACCTAAGGTTGCCAACAAAGGTACGTCTAGACAAGGCTATGGTTTTTCCAGTGGTCATGTATCGATGTGAGAGTTGGACTGTGAAGAAGGCTGAGCATCAAAGAATTGATGCTTTTGAACTGTGGTGTTGGAGAAGACCCTTGAGAGTCCCTTGGACTGCAAGGAGATCCAACCAGTCCATTCTGAAGGAGATCAGCCCTGGGATTTCTTTGGAAGGAATGATGCTAAAGCTGAAACTCCAGTACTTTGGCCACCTCATGCGAAGAGTTGACTCGTTGGAAAAGACTCTGATGCTGGGAGGGATTGAGGGCAGGAGGAAAAGGGGATGACAGAGGATGAGATGGCTGGATGGCATCACTGACTCGATGGACGTGAGTCTGAGTGAACTCCGGGAGTTGGTGATGGACAGGGAGGCCTGGCGTGCTGTGATTCATGGGGTCGCAAAGAGTCGGACACGACTGAGCGACTGAACTGAACTGAACTGAAGGTTATCCCTTGGACAGAAAAGAGATCCAACCAGTCCATCCTAAAGGAAATCCGTCCTGAATATTCACTGGAAGGACTGATGCTGAAGCTGAACTGATGTGAAGAACTGATTGATTTGAAAAGACCCTGATGCTGGGAAAGATTGAAGGCGGGAGTAGAAGGAGATGACAGAGGATGAGATGGTTGGATGGCATCACCAACTCAATGGACATGAATTTGAGTAAACTCCAGGAGTTGGTGATGGACAGGGAGGCCTGGAGTGCTGCAGTCCATGGGGTCGCAAAGTGTCAGACACGACTGAGAGGCTGAACTCAACTGAAGGTTATCCTAAGAAGGGGAAAGGAACCTACTTGGCAACAATTTTACAAGCGAACTAACTGAAATTCATTGGCAATAAGTATTTAGCCAAGAGCTAGTATGTTGATCCGTCTGGTTCCAAGTACTGTATTTTTAATCACATCACCCAACAAAAACTCAACACATGAAGAATTAAGAGATTTTCTTTAAGTTTCTGAAGTGTATAGTGAATGTTCTATTTTATATAAGTTATATTTGAAAATTAGACCCAGTAACACCTGCCATTATTTTTATTTTTTCATCTTTGCATGTGAGATGCTTGATATTTCTGAAGTATGCAAATGACAAGGCATTTTAGGGCATGGAATCTACATCTCAGTCTGCATAATGGCTTACTGGACTGTTCAGTCAGGCTCAAGTCACCAAACTACCTTGGGACAGAAAAGCACTCGGCATTACCCACCAGAAAGGGGATGGGCTCAGAGCATGCTAACTCATCTGAAAGGTGCCAATTTTCACTTGATAGACCAGGCATAAATGCACTGGATAATAATACCCACCTGCTCATGGCCAGAGTCACAGTTTGAGAGCTCTTCTATTTGTCCCAAATTTCTGATACTCAAAATATCTAGCTGTCACTCTTTTGTTTATTATTTCTGAAGCAAGATGCATATAGTTGTTAACAAAATATGTGATTTTTGTATGGAAGTCATCTGGCTGGGAAGGTAAAAGCTTTTTGGAATGGGTGACACGCTATGGCTTGTAAGTGAAAATGTCACTTTCTAGAATAAAGGGGTTGTTCTAAGAAAGGTCCTCCTATAGCACATATTGCATTCCATTGCTTTGAAGCTGAAGACACTAAAGCAGTGAAGGTGAAAAATTACCGTAAAAGCATACACAAATCTAGTACTTAAATTGTTCTGAGGATTCTCAAAACAAAATTGTTTATCACCAAGATATTATAACCTCATTGTGGAAAATTTTAATATGCAGAAAGAAGAAAAATAAACTCACCTTTAATTATATCACTCTTAGTAATTATTTGGGATGTTTTTCTTGTAATCTTTTTTTTTTTCTATTTTTACTGTCAGGTTTTCCAAGACCTCTAATTTCTATGATATATTCTTATTTAGATGTCAGGATCATTAAATAAAAGAATATGTGACGTATGTAAAGCTACTAAAAGGTACTATAAATGGAATGACTTTTAAAATTTAATTTTTATTTTATGTTGGAGTATAGTTGATTTACAATGTTGTGTTAGTTTCAGATGTGCAGCAAAGTGGTTCGGTTATACATATACATATATCCATTCTTTTTCAGATTCTTTTCCCATGTAGGTTATTATAGAATATCAAGTTGAGTTCCCTGCGCTATACAGTAGGCCCTTGTTGATTATCTATAAATGGAATGATTTTGATTGGAATTGTGTTGGGTTCCCAAGGTTCTCTCTCCACCTGGTATAGATAGACTTTTGAAAATGCTTTCCCCAAATCAGTTAACATAGTTGGGTATTAGCATGTCAGCAAGACTCATTTTAAAACCCAAACTGCATGGGATCACTGATCATATTGGTGTTTCTACACTAGGCCTCTTTCCCCTACACTGAACTGAGTGGATCCTCAGTCAGCATGTCAACTCAATCCAAGCACACGGGGTCTCAAGTCTGCACTGATGACTCGAGTCTGCATTGTTCCTTCTGAAGCACACACAGTTCCATCATGTCATTCAGTCCTTTCACAGACTCTCAGAGCCCAGGACTGCTGTGACCTTTTTCCAGAAGAGGAACCTGAGACTCAGGGAGCAAGACTTGAACAGTCAATGAATGTTCAGGGGCCATGTCTTTGGACCCCGAGGCATAGCCTTTACAATTGTTAGGGGGGTTCTCAACCAGACCTAAGGTCCTCGTTCTTGGAATCTTTGCAGCAGAGGTGAGGTGAGGAGGCACTGGGGGTGTCCTGAACTCAGTGGGAGGCTAGACCAGATTATCTCTAATGGGCCTTCATCCTCTGAAAGCCTGTAATTTTATGTTCTCACCCCTTCTAATTAGTGCCAGTGCGGGATGATAGGTGAGCACCGAACACTCGGCAAACAAGATGTTCTGCTCATAAAACTAGGGCCCATGTGGACCAGTTTCAGAGGAAGATACTGCAACCTTATAAGAGATTCGAGTTTGTTTAGGCCTTTCCCTGGTGGCACAGTGGTAAAAAGCCCACCTGCAATGCAGGAGACTTGCAGGAAACACAGGTTCAATCCCTGGGTTGGGAAGATTCCCTGGAGAAGGAAATGGCAACCCACTCCAGTATTCTTGCCTGGAAAATCCCATGGACAAAAAGCCTGGCGGGCTACAGTCCATGTGGTCGCAGAGTCGGACACAACTGAGCATGCACACAGTGCAATGAAAAACAAGCACTCCTGGGGCTCCAAGCGCAAAGTCCACACCTTTTTCCAACTGCTCTTGCTCCCTACTCACCTCTGCCACCCCCGAATGCTCAGGGCTTTCTCACCCTCCTACGCCAATGAGCCCTTTCCCTGCCCCCATCCATGCCATCCTGTCTGTATGTCCACGTGCTTGTCCCCCTGTCCTGACCCATTTGACCAGTCACACCTTTTCCTTTCCTGTGAAGCTATCCGAGGGCTATGTCCTGTCTGATCTCCTTTCTCAGAAGGCTCTGCATAGATTTTGCCCTTTCTACTCTTAGAAGTCAGCGAGAGGGGTGAGGACAGACAAAGCCACATGGGCAATTCTGAAATTATTATAGGTTGGAGAAAGATGGAGCTTCCCTTGTGGCTCAGCAGTAAAAAAAAAAAAAAAATCTGCCTGCAATACAGGAGATGCACATTCGATCCCTGGGTCTGGAAGATCCCCTGGAGGAGGGCATGGCAACCCACTCTAGATTACTGCCTGGATAATCCCAGGGACAGAGGAGCCTGGCAGGCTACAGTCCATGGGGTCACAGTCGGACATGACTGAAGCAGCTGAGCATGCACGCAGGCAGGAGAAAGATAAAATCTGAAAATCCCCACATGTTAAAACTTATGTGTCCTCTCACACAAAGGAAGGTATTGTCTCCGTGGTCTGTGTCCTGTAAGAACTGTCTAGCGCCCCTGAGTGCCTGTGGTACCTCAGAGCTGCCAACCTGCCATCATTAGCACAGCAGGGACCTTCCAAACAGGCTGCCTCTGCACTGATAATACCAATGGAAAGGAATGGGGGTGAGGTGCCCACGTGGGTGAAATGGAAGTGGCTTTTCACCCTGAGGCTGGCCTCTGCAGCTCAATGGATGGTAGCACTGATGAGACCATCTACGTGTGCGTAAGACAACTACGTGTGCAGAGAGGCTGCGTCTGTATCCACAGGGACCGAGATGGAATCTAACTGCTCAGCTCCCGTAGTGGCGTGAGTGGGCTTTGAAAGTCTTCATTAACTGAGGCATTAAGGTAATGGAAAAATAATGACACACACAGGACTACTGGTATCATCATAATGTAGGAATTAAATCAGAACATCTTTTTTCCTCACCCCCCTCTGCGTAGTTCAGAGAAGGCTCTTTAAGCTCTCTCTCAGATGGAGGAATGTTTAAATACTTCTATAACTTTAGTTCATTATCTGTGCTGTGCTGTGCTCAGTCACGTCTGACTCTTTGCAACCCGCCTGGACCCCGCCAGGCTCCTGTGTCCATGGAATTTTCCAGGCAAGAAGACTGGAGTGGGTTGCCATTTCCTTCTCCAGGGAATCTTCTTCCTCCATCTCTTGCGTTGGCAGGAGGATTCTTTACCACTGCACCTTCTGGGAAGCCCCAGGTCATTATCTACCAAAGCTTAAGAATTTTAAATGTGTGGCAAGATCGGTTAGCTTACTTCTCTGCCCTGTTTCTGCCTACCTCCATCACCACTGACAGAGTGCCTGGGAGTCTTTGGCAAGATGAATAAAAAGATGGAAAACTTGCTTTGGTGGAGGTGGGGCTGGCCACATAAAAGCACATTAGAATTAACCAGGTAGGCTCCTTTGTTCTCTAAAAGCTCTGGTCTGAAAAATCAAAAGGAGTCTAAGCTTCCCACAGCTAAGTGCCTGCCACCTCCTCTGCAGAATGGAGCCTTGGGTGATGCTCAGACCCTGAGAACTCAACTTACAAATCTGGGATTTGCAACCAGGACACCTAGGTGAGAAAGGATGGTAGGTGATCACCGTGGTGAAACAAAGAAAGAGCCTGGAAAGAGAAGGAATGGCCAGGGGCTTGCCAGGTTGAAGGACTGCACTGCCCTTTGGACACTGTTAGCCAAATGGAAGGTGACAGCTTGGGCAGCGTGTCATAGGCCTAGGCCCCTTGTGGTTGTTCAGCTGCCCAGTCATGTCCGACTCTCTGTGACCCCATGGACTGCACACACCAGGCTTCCCTGTCCTTCACCTTCTACCGGAGTTTGCTCAAATTCACGCCCACTGAGTCAGTGATGCCATCCAACCACGTCATCCTCTGCTGCCCCCTTCTCCTCCCACCCTCAATCTTTCCCATCAGCAGGGGCTTTTCCAATGAGTTGGCTCTTCCCATCAGCCTAACCAGCATTATAACTAAGCATGTTACAAGCGCTCGGTTGCAGTTGAGTAAAGTTTTACTCCATCAAAATGTTAAACTAGGAGAGCGATAGTCTAAGGGGCAAGGGAGATGGGATTAATTTTTGCGTGCCATGTCGCGCAACTGCAGTATCTTAGTTCCCACCAGGGTTTGAATACTCACCCCCTGCAGTGGAAATCCAGAGTCTTAACTACTGGACCACTAGGGAAGTCCCAGGATTAATACTTTAACAATCACATTGTTGGTAGTGGTCCATTTTTGTTCTTGTGAAAGACTCTGACTATGAAAGTGTTAGTCACTCAGTCGTGTCCAACTCTTTGTGACCCCATGGACTGTGCCCACCAGGCTCCTCTGTCCATGGAATTCTTCAGGCAAGAATACTGGAGTGGGTAGCCATTGCTTTCTCCAGGGAATCTTTCCGACCCAGGGATCAAACTCCGGTCTCCTGCATTGCAGGCAGATTCTTTACTGTCTGAGCCACAAGTCCAGCCCCAAATCTTGGATAACAACTGTGGCTCTGCACTAGTTGACTGTTTGACCTCTTGCAGGTTCAACTGTATCCTCCTCTGGGAAAGATAATGTTTATGCCTTAACCCCTGGTACCTTTGAATCAGATTTATTAGAAAACAGGGTCTTTACAGATATAATCAAGATAAGATGAGATCATGCAAGATTGAAGTTGGCCCTAAATCCAGGCTGGTGTCCTTATAAGGAGAGGGAGATTTGGAGTCAGGGACACACCCAGAGATAAAGGCCTGTGATGATGGAGGCAAAGATTGGAGCGGTGCAAGCCAAGGATTGCTGGCCATCACCAAGAGCTATGAAGAGGCCAGGGAGGATCCTCCTCTAGAGGCTTCAGAGGGAGCAGAGCCCTGCTGACACCTTGATTTCAGACTTCTGACCTCCTCAGCTGTCAGAGAATAAATTTTTGTTGCATTAAGCCAAGCAGTTGGTGGTGATTTGTTACAGCAACCCCAGGACACTGACACATGACCTTAAGGAAGCGGTTTAACTTTTCTGGTCTCCTGCCTCAAGCCTGTATTCAGAGGGCTCCCTCTTTCTACATCCTCTTAGCTCCCTGTGTGAACTTCCCCCAAAGTCACATGCAGCATTCAGCAGTCTTTCTGTTCTTATGTGTTAAGTTTCATTTCCAGAATCAATCAATAGTTCTCTGATTGCTGGGGTAATCTACTGATCTCATTTATTTCTCTGTCCCTGTGGCCATCCCAATACCAGGAACACAGTAGATGGTTGGCAAATATTTGGGGATGTGTATAACTATTGATAGCAATGCATAAGAGTAGTTTGTAATGATAGTAACAGAACACACCTCGCTAATGATTGTTACAAGTAAGGTTAAAACAGGACACTGGGCTATTAATTAGCCTTGGGTGGAGGCTGAAACAAAGAGGAAAAAGAGGGTAGCAAGCAGTGAGTTGTTGGGATGTGTATAGAGGTTGAAGACTCTAGAGACGTCTAGGCTGAAGACTCTAGAGGCTGACACAGAACATCTTCTGTGATCACAGAGAAGCTGCCAAGTGTTAACAGCTTGGCCAGTTTTACCTCCACGAAGTGACACATGTCAGGAGTCTTCACACACTCTTCACCTCCCCAGGCCTTTGTCTCACCAACCCGCTCGTGGAGCTCAGGAAAATGTCCTGTGGATACTGGTGATTAGAGCACCTTCATCCCAAGAGTAACTCTTTTCCAACTCTACCACAAATCAGTTTTACTGAACACAGAGCAATGATAAGATATGTTGGAAAGAAAATAGAAAACTATGGGATGAGACAAGTCAAGGTCTAGTCAAGACTCTTGGATAGTATGAAACAGAACAAGAAGGTAGAAAGTGGTCCATCTTGAATAGAGTATATTATCTAGTTATTGTTTGTGCAGGAAAATGTGTGTGTGTAGGAAATACAGAGATTAAGGATGAGGTACCATGTGCCAAGCCTTTCTCCTTTAACTCTTGCATTGGTAGATATATTTCCTCATTTCATTTTACAACAGTAGGGAGAGAATTTATGCACAGAATATATTCTCTTAAGCATGTTAATTCAACCTGGTTTCTGACCTCACCCCCCAAAAAAAGTGTGTTTTAGTTCCTTGGATCAGAATATACTTGATCTTTGCCCCCAATTCCTAGCACAGAGCTAAAATTCTTGGATTTCCTGAGTGTTAAGGGTGAGAGGAGAGTCTTACTCCTAATAAGCCCCTTTAAACCATACCTGAGAGTTTCTCAGGTGGTGTTAGTGATAAAGGACCCTCCTGCCAATGCAGGAGACATAAGAGACATGGGTTCGATCCAGGGGTGGGGAGGATCCCTGGGAGGAGGGCATGGCAGCCCACTCCAGTATTCTTGCCTGGAGAATCCCATGGACAGAGGAGCCTGACGGGCTACAGTCCATAGGGTCGCAAAGAATCAGACTCAACTGAAGCGACTTAGCATGCACATGCGCACACACGCAAAAACACCTGAGCTTAGAATAATGAGGTGATTTTTTTTTGGTGGGGTCCAAGGTTTATTGAAAATACTACAGTGCAGCAGAGTGATTCCAATGGCTCCGCTGGAGTTCCGAAATCCATCCCAGCTGTAGGCCGAGTGGCCTGCGGGTTGTTCAGACTGCCAAAGTCCAAGAGCTTCAGCTTTTTCCCAGTGTCAGGTCTGAGTGTGGGACTAATTGAAAGTACCCGCTGCAACCAGTGACACCGTGGGGATGGAATAGGAATCTTAGAATTCTCAGCAGAGTGGTCAACGTTTGAAAATAGGGATTTATACCCGCTGCATCTGCCTTTTCACTACCAGCTCACTCCCCAGCTTCTTTTGTTCTGTCTTAGATTTCTGAATTACTCTACTGAATTACTCCCTGGACATCACAGATGACCTCCTCTACATCCAATGGAACAACTTTTACATCTGGTACTAATACAAGTTTTACTATTATCATTGTGATTTTCTTGTTGTTCCTGAGAAGAACAACACCTCCTCCTTCTCTCCTCCTCTTCCTCCTTGTCTAAAGCATCCTGGGGCCTCCCACTGCCCACCCAGGGCTTCCCACCTCCACTGCTCGGCCTCTCATTCCATGCCAGGCCTCCAGCCCTAAGTGCTAAGCCTTCTCCCAGTAGATGAGGTAAGAAGGTTCCCCAGTGAAGAGAATAGCAGTTCCAGAGCAGGAAATGCAGAAGGCAGGAAAGGATAAAACCTCCAAGCTGAGATGCCAGAAGTACCATCAGATAAAGTCTGGAGCCCCAGGGACTATAAACAGCATGGGAGTGCCCTGCTAGAGAGGGTGCTGGGGATAAAACCATCACGCAGATCAGCAGGAGACAGAGGACCACATCTTGAGGTGGAGCCTCTCCAAGGGGAAAAGAGGCATTCTTGAAAGAGACAAACAGGGGGCCTTGGAAGTGACAACGACCCACTCCTGTGCCTTTGTCTTGAGAAGCTTTCTCTGGGTTTGAGTCTCCTAGCTCAGGTTTCTAAGGCCCAGTGCTGGAAGGAGGGTGCTTCATTGCTCCAGCCCCGGCCTGGACCTTGCAGATGGCACCCATGAGCAACCTTCTCAATCCTGAACATGTCTTTCTGCAAGAGGGCAGGGTGGGCTGGCAGCTGGCTCCTCTGCCAATTCCTTCCAGCTCTGTACCTGTGTCTTAAAGATTCTCATGGAGTCTTGTTCTTGATCAGACTCTCCTTTTCTGTTCTGAAGCTGTAGTAGCTCAGTTTTAGAATTTTAGCCCCAACTGTGTAGGACACTGAGCACCAAGTAATACAGGGACTCCCAGGCCTCTCACTGAAAGATGAAGAGACCCAGCTAGGAAGGAAAAGATTCTGGAGCTAACCCAGGAAATGAAATTCAAACAAGGGTGCATGATTTAGTGCACAAATTCCACGTCGAAGAACTCAGGCTCGGGCTTCCCAGGTGGTCCAGTGGTTAAGAATCCACCTTGCAATGCAAGGGACAGTTCAGTCCCTAGTCTGGGAAGATCCCACATGCTGTGGGGCAAGTGAGTGCCTGTGTCACAACTAATGAGCCCACGCTCTACAGCCTATGCTCGGCAAGAGGGGAAGCCGCCGCAATGAGAAGCCCATTCACCGCAACTAGAGAGTAGCCCCGCTCGCTGCAACTAGAGAAAGCCTGCATGCAGCAGCGAGGACCCAGCACAGCCAAAAAGATAGAATTTTTTTTTTAAAGAACTCAGTCTCCTGCCAAGCCGTGATTCTGTCCCAAACTCCAGAAGACCCCAGCTCTGGCACTTGAATGAGGCACAAAAAGCATTATTGAAAGCAGAAATGCAGGACTCTTGTGTATTGCATATGTTTTGTAATGGCAGGGGATGGTCAGTTTGTATTCAAATATATTCATCTCCAAACTCTTTGGGATGACTGAAAGAGCTCAGTGGGGAGCTGAGCTGAGTCAAACTCAGATTAGAATTCCCATTCTTGTCCCATGACCTTCTTCCATCTAATTGCACCATCTTGGGACACTCTCCAAATTTTCTAAACCAATATTTTTTAATTGCAAAATAGGGGTGATTCTCACCTCACAGAGATCTTAAGGAGGTTTGTTATAATATTACGTGATGATACAATGCTATATACTGCAAACCTAGGAGGCACTGAACAGCCAGGTCCGTTCTGTACAGCTGCACAGGTTGTACACTGTGCAATGCCAAGGGTGTCACTTACACAGTTTTCACATCACCATTTGCTACAGCCTTGCCCCCAGATATTAGTTGCCTTCATCTCCTTTCCTCTAAATCAGAGTAAAGATTGAGTGAAAAGATTATAGAGAAGAGCCAGGGCAAATTTATAACTAAACAATCAGAAGAGATGTATTAAAGCAATAAATGATATTCTTCTGATTCCTTTACTTGACAAAAGGGAGTCCATTCATTCATCAGCCCAATGTTCAAATATCACTCCGTAAGTGCTAGGCATGCTAGACCCACAGTAGGGGTTTCGGTCTCATTTTTTTTTTTTTTTTCTTTTTTTCAGTCTTGTTTCTTTTTTTTTTCGGTCTTGTTTCTGTAGAGCTTTTTTCACACTTCCTCCTTTCACTCCACCACAGAATGAAAGCAAAAACTATTTCCATCCAAGACCATGTTATTGGCTCCATGAGGGGTCTCTTCCCAAACTCAGTCTCACACCAAGCCCCCTACTGTGTGCCCAGTCTGTCAGTGCTCAGGGAGCAGACCTTTGGTGCTTGTTAAGAAGAGAGATTTGGGGGTCACTGAAATATTCAGAGGTATAGAATCTGGGCACCAGGAAAGTCTGCAGAATTCCACACAGCTTTGACTTTCTATCTGTCTCTTATGAGCCTGGCCATCTGCACTTACTCATGTTTCTTCCTAAAGCTGTCAACACATGCTTACAGTCAGGACTTTCCATTTGGACATTAGTCAAATGTGTGAGAGCTGAAAATAAATAATATATTTTGGAAGCAGGCTTCTCTTTGCTGAGAGATAAAGTAGGAAATTTCTACTTAGCCCTGCACTTTGGGCATGAAAAAATATAGGCAATTATTTTTCTTCCATTTTATACATGCTTTTCAAAATCATATATATATTGCTTTCTCTTTGTCTCAAGTGCAACACACTTATAAGATCAATAATTCTTACTATTATTAATCAGACCTTTAGTTTTTCATTTCTACTAATTTTTTCAAAAATTTATTTTATTGAGATTTAGTTGATTTATAGAGCTTCCCAGGTGGCGCTAGTGGTAAAGAATCCATGCCAATGCGGGAGACTCAAGAGATACAGGTTCAATCCCTGGGTCAGGAAGATCCCCTGGAGGAGGAAATGGCAACCCACTCCAGTATTCTTGCCTGGAGAATTCCATGGACAGAGGAGCCTGGCAGGTGGTTGATTTATAATATTTTGTTAATTTCTGCTGGATAGTTAAGTGATTAAGATATATAAATATAAATATATATATTCTTTTTCACATTCTTTTCCAGTAGGGTTTATCACAGCACACCAACTATGGCTCCCTGTGCTGTACAGCAGGACCTTGTTTATCCAGCCTATACGTAATAGTCTGCACCTTCTAATCCCAACTCCCAGTCCATCCGTCTCCAAACCCCTCTTTCCCTGGGCAACCACAAGTCTCTTCTCTATATCTGTGAGTCTGTTTCTGCTCAGTCTGTAAGTTCATTTGTGTTGCATTGTAGATTCCGCATATAAACGACATCATATGGTACTTGTCTTTCTCTGCCTGACTTACTTCACTTAGTAGGATAATCTCTAGATCCATCCATTGTGCTGCAAGTGGCATTCTTTTTCTTTTTTATGGTTGAGTAGTTTTTCCTGTATGTATGTACCACATCTTCTTTATCCATTCATCTGTCAATAGACATTTAGATTATTTCCACTAATTTCTGTATAACAATTTAAAAATGCAATTAATTGCATCAATGCACAGAGATGTAGAAAGACATCACTCAACCCCACCTGGAGCTTGGCAGGTAGTGCCACCACGCTCAGTTCCACCTAATAATTTATCAAAAACTCACGTGATGGAATATTATACAGCCATTAAGTAAGATGAAGTGGTATGCATGCATTTATGCACAGAAATATGTACAACACACTATGAAATAAAAAGCAGGCTATAAAACAGTATGTAAAACAAAGTCTCACTTTAATTGTATATTATGTTTAGGATGTAAACAGCTAATATTTACTGAACACTTACAAGATACCAGGCACTAATTTAAGATTTTACTCATGTTATCTCATTTGATCCTCCTAGAATACTGCAAGGAAGATACTATTTTTAATCCCAATTATATAGGAGAAAATTGAATCAAAATTTAAGTGAATTCTCCAGATCACAGAATCTGTAAGTGATGAGCTCTTACTCCAGACCCCTATGCTCTTAGCTACCAGGCTATATAGATATATAAACCTCCTGAAAGTTTAAGGCAAGATTAATAGTGGTTATTTATTGAAATGGGTCATTTTCTTTTTTAAGCTTATCTATTTTATATATAATGTATGTGTGTCTGTGTGTGACTATTAAAATCTATAAAAATATATAATCCATATATATGGATATAGAGAAAATTTTACATGTATATATATATATATATATTTGTGAAGTAACTATCTTACATTGGAAAAATAATAACAATTAGGAAAAATAATACAATCTGAGAAAGGAATTTTATAAATCTTTATTTCTGTCTATTGAGTTCTAGATGCATTTCAGGGTCACTCTGTAGCACTGTATTTCATCTGCCTGTAATCTTTTTAAATACTCCAAAGCCTAACTGTTTAGTTGCTTAATGAAAGAGATTCCCTTTGAGATTCTCTAACAAGTTAATAATGCCTTTTAAAAAGAGCTGAGTAACCAGTTAAGTGGAATTACAAAGGCATGACCATTTGCCGTTATAAGTCAATTCTGATATTTTCAGACTTCGTAATTGGCTGTGCTTTTTCCGACTCTGGGGCAAACGAACATCTCATACTTCTCAGTTTGTCAGCACAAAAGAAAATCGTTGTAAAGCTTCACATCCTGATATGTATTTCATTGTGAGAGGCTGGAAAACATACCCTTTCAAATGCTGAACAGACATTTTTACAAAAGGTCATGCTGACCATTGGAAAATTAGCTGGTGTATATAACTCTATTCATCTTAGCAGTTCAATTAATCTTACAGTTTTAGGGTATGTGAGTGAGGTGGAAGGGAGCAAAATCAGTATGATGCCTGGAGTACAATGTCTGAATTTGAAGCAGCGCTGGCTTCTGAAGATCAGAGGAAATGATTCGTGAATGTACCAGCACTGTGGCTTTATGGAATGTTATCATCAGTGGGTCTGTCCATGGCCGTTACCTAACAGCTAGTCATCTCTGTGTGAGCTTAGGGCTTAGATCCAGGAGTCTGGCATCAACCTTGGGCAGGTTACACTTGGAGACAGAGTTCTCATTCTTTGGTCCATAGCTTTAGCTCATTTATCTTTAAGGTTTATTGCCAGAGATATAGGACAACTGTGTATTTTTAAGAGGATTTGGGGGCATGAAAATAAGGTTCTCAGGATTACTGCTCTTTGTCACAGCAATTGCCTTCTAAATGCTGGAGGAGATGTGGGTACCAGCTGGGGCCCCCAAGCAAGAAGCCTGCCCAATAATAATAGCTGCATTTATACATCCATCGTAGAAGTCATCACAGCCTGCCTGGTATTAGCTGTGTGTAGTTGTGGATCAAAGCTTTAATAACAATAATAAGAGTGGCTGTAATGATTTCCTGCTACGTGCCACATGTTAATAAGCTCTTTACGTATGCTGCTTCATTAATTTCATCTCATCACCTGATGATACACTCCTCCTTATTATCCCCATTTGTTCTTGAGAACGTGGGGGCTCTGACAGGCAAAGTCGCTTGCCCAAGGTTACCAAAGCTGCCGCAGAAGAGCAGTCGAGACTCATAAACACATCTGCCCAAACCCAAAGCCCTGAGTGCCAAATCTCTATGCCACGTTGTCTCTGCAGAGCCCCCAGGGGCGGTATGCTGCGGCACAGCTAGTGGCAGGGGGTGGTGTGGTGGGTGGGAGAAGAAGGGGTCATCACAGCAGCAAACCTGGGAAGTTTATTTCCAGTTTATTGTCTGCTACCTCCAACTCCTATGAACCCAATACCGTTCTGGGGAGAAGCTAGGGACTGACAGTTACTCTTAACCGTAAGAGAAAAGTTCTGCTGCCCTCTGTAGGAGAGGAGTAGCAAAATAGGGAGATAGATTAAGAGGTGTGTGTGTGCTAAGTTGCTTCAGTTGTGTCTGACTCTTTGCAACCCTATGGACTGTCGCCTGCCAGGCTCCTCTGTCCATGGATTCTCCAAGCAAGAATACTGGAGTGGGTTGCCATTCCCTTCTCCAGGGGAGAAGGATCTTCCCGACCCAGGGATCAAACCTGCGTCTCCTACACCTGCATTGGAAGGTGGGTTCTTCACCACTAGCGCCCCCTGGGTTAAGACACCATGTTGTTGTTTAGTTGCTAAATTGTGTCATCGTGTCCGACTCCTTTGTGACCCCATAGACTGTCGCCCATCAAGCTCCTCTATCCATGGGATTTCCCTGGCAAGAATAGTGGAGTGGGTTGCCATTTCCTTCTCCAGGGGATCTTCTCAGACCAGGGATCAAACCCACATCTCCTGCATTGACAGGTATATTCTTTATCACGGAGCCACCAGGGAAGTCCAAGATACCGTGTGCCTCCATTAAAATGCAACTATCAAATGTGATGATCTTGAGCAATGGCTTAGCAACATGACTGTCAAGAACTGTGAGGAGCCAAGATTTTTCTCCCCTTGTAAATTAACAAGTCTCCATCTTTTAATGGTTGTAGGCAGAAGATATATACCCCTGGGTCAGAGACAAGGGACTTTATTACTCACAGCAATAGCAATAGCCAGAATATTAGGATTTGTTTTCCTGCCAACTTCCTGAGCCCTAATTCCCAAAGGGTGACATAAAGAGCAGAGGTGATGCCTTCACTGCCATCAACGGTGGGCTGCATTTTCCGAGGAGATTCTGAGCTTAGGAAACCCCTGCTCTTTGCTCCAGGGACAGGAACCACCTCTATCCTCCAAGATTGTAAGCAAACCTGATCTTTGCTCTGAGGAGAGACACTATCTCTGCCCTCCATGGTTGTTTGATGTATAAATGTCCTTGAAAAGATTATCTGGGACAAAAGAGCAAAGTGCCCCTGTTCCCAAGATGAGCAGGAACGTGAGAGATTCATGGGGAATTATTTCCCAGCGATGAAAACAATGACAATATATTGTTTAAGAAGAAGTCAGAGAGCAGCATAACCTCATTTTTGTAAAATGTTTAAATTTGTGTATATAGCTATGCAGAAAAGTATGGAAGAAAATTCATCCAGATATCAATGGAAGATTTTTGTTGTTATTTTTTGTTAGTTATAAATTCACATTTTTCTAATGAACATGGATTACTTGTGAAATAAAAAAAAATTTAATTTTAAAAGGTGGCTCAGAAATGTCAATTTAATAACTGAGGGAGCCCCTAGCCTGTCCCTACTCATTTCCATTTGGGCATATAAAACATAGTGTCTAATCATGTCTTAGGGGAGATAAGTACACACTTAATATTTTTACAAAAGACCTGCCTGTTGACAGCACAGCTGGGGAGTTGTTGACAAGCGCATACTTCCTCAAACAATGCAAATCACGTCCATATCAGAGCTGCCTGAGAATTCTTGTTTTCCGTGATGCCATGTTACTTCCTGCCTGCCTGAGAGAGTAGCAAGTATAATGCAAGTGTATTAAAGGACTTTCTCTCTTTTACCCATTTTTGCCAAATATGGCGGAAATGTTTAAAATCTTTTTCATGTTTACATTGGCTTCATGAATCTAAATAGATTTCTCCAAAGTAAGCTTTCCTTTTCCTGCATGCATTTGCTCTGTAAGTGTTTTGAATGCTTTATAGTAACCATTACGGTTTTCCTCATTTTTTTATGCTTAGTCCACACTGCAAACTTTGGTTTGGTTTAATGGTTTAGACACACACACACACACACACATGTACATACACAGAGTTTCTCATATTTAAACAGGAATAATAATTATCTTACAATGAGTGGGTAGGATGCGGAAAAAAAAAGGCACAATGTCTGGCACATAATTGTTACACGATTCCAAATTTTCTATGGCTACTAAATAGTATTTCATAATTGACAGAAAATATATGCAAACTTTTATTTTAAAATTTCTTCAATTTTTCAACAATTGACAATTCAATGACTGGGTTTGTGTGTATGTGTCCCAACTGTTGCTGTTCAGTTACTAAGCTGTATCCAACTCTTTGTGACCCCATGGGCTGCAGCACACCGGGCTTCCCTGTCCTTCACTATCTCCCAGGGTTTGCTCAAACTCATGTCCAATGTACATATGTATATACACACACATGTATATTGTTTGAAAGCATAAAAAGTATATTTTCTAGTAGCTGCATTTAAGAGCTATCATACTCTTTTGGGTACCTGCATAAATTGATCATTCGTTTTTTAAACTGATTTCCTGGGATCAACCAGCACTTAATTAACTTACTCCATCACAGAAAAGCATCAGGAGAGAGAGTGTGTTTATCATTTTCCTGGGGCTCTCTCACAGTTTTGTTAAGATATTTGGTGGCAAATATCAGAAACTGACTTTGAATTAGCTAAAGTACAGGGTGGAATTTACTTGAAGACACTGAAGTAGTAACCTCTGAAGTCAAAGAAGAGGCCAAGCAACACAGAGGTCAGGAGGGAGGAGAAAAGGAGGACTTTCTCAGACTCCAGTTCGTGGGCTTCCCTGCTGGAGCCTCGTCGTCCTCATCTCTCAGCTATCTTTCCCATGTGCACTGTTTCTCAGTTTCAGTTCTCGAGAGAGAGGAGCTGAGTGGTCCAGCGTGGGTCGGGTGTCCACACCTGCTGCATCATCTCTGACCAGGAAAGCAGGGTCTCATCATAGAACCATGGCTGCTGGGGGTCCCAGTGTGCGTGTACATGTTTTTGTGTAGGTGTGCTTAGGTGTGAGTGACCAGGGTGCTGTGATGCAGGCGGTGGTTCTCAGGGATCTGTGATGGGACTGACGTCCCCAAATGTCTTCTCCACACACAGAGTTTTTGCTCTAGAGGGGTAGAAATTTCCCTTCCTCCTATGACTTGGCAATATTGTTCCTACGTCACCACCCCTCTCTGGATCTTGGTATCCTAAGAGGGAAGTTGCATAGGTGATACCTAAGCACCCTTGGAGCTTTAACCAAGCACACCCACAATAGTTCATCCAGCACCTGGGGAGTCAGTCTGTCTTAGTGGAAAATTCAGCTGTTCAGGCTGGGTGACAGATTCCACTTGGAAATACCTACTGCCTTTTGTAAAGGGATGACCAAGAATGAATCATGTTTCAGATAGATATTCTTTTAAAAGAATAACCTTTAAATTGCTTCCATGTCCTAGCTATTGTAAATAGTGCTGCAACAAACACTGGGTGGCATGTGCTTTTCAAGCTATGGTTTTCTCAGGGTATATGCCCAATAGTGGGATTGCTGGGTCAGCTAGTGGAAGCTGCTGTATAGCACAGGGAGCTCAACTCAGCGCTCTGTGATGACCTAGATAGAGGGTGAGATGGGGGTGGGGAGGGAGGGAGGCTCAGGAGGGAGGAGATATGTGTATACATATGGCTGATTCACTTCATTGTACAGTGGAAACTAATACAACATTGTAAGCAACCATACCCCAGTTAAAAAAAAAAAATAATAGTACTTCCCTGGTGGTACAGTGGATAAAAATCTGCCTGCCAATGCAGGGGACACAGGTTCGATCCCTGGTCCAGGAAGATTCTACCTGCCGTGGAGCAACTAAGCCCATGCACCACAATTACTGAAGCCCTCGCACCCTAGCGCCAGTGAGCCACGACAAGAAAAGGAGCCCATGGACCATAGCAAAGAGTAGCTCCTGCTTGCCACAATTAGAAAAAGCCTACGTGCAGCAATGAAGATTCAGCACAGCCAAAATTAAAGTTAATTAATTAAAAAATGATAGTAGAAGAATAATCTGCTGTAGTATGCCTGTGATTGCCTGCATGTCTGTACCAGCTCATCTTTGCTGTAGTCCACTTCCGTGCAATTAATCAACCCTGGCCTACAATGGGCTGGAAGGAGATGAGTGAGACTTAGCCACTGGCCGGAGTCAGGGACCCACGTATTGATCTTGTGTCTGTCTTTATTACTGATGGAGACTTGGGTGTATAGTATCAAGTGTCAGGACTTTGATTTCCTCATCTTTAAACTGGGATCCAAATTCCCATCTTTTCAAGGAGCTGGGAGAAGGCAGATGGAATAATACATGTGGACATACTTTGGACGTTGTAAAGTTCTATGCAAATGTTAAATATATTCTCCATTTTAAAATCTGCCTACCATGTCTCTTGGGTGTGTTAAACCACATGCATCTGTGCTTCTAATCAATCCCATTTGAGACCCCACTTTCTCTGGACCATGTGGCAGTGGAACAAAACCTGTGGTTATTTTCTTTGAACTACTCTTTCATTTTAGAAACTGCGACATCTTCAGAGAAAATAAATATTCTGTGATATTCACAGCTGTACCCCTATGAGAGTAATTAAGAGAATCTCAGAGGCAAAGTTATATATAAAATATCCCCAGGAGAGTCATTTTCCACTGAACTATTCCATAAAGATGAGAATCAATCCTCATACTCCCACCTGTCCCAATCTCGTTCCCGCAGACACAAAATACTTGTAGTATTATTGGGGTTACTACTTATATTTTATTACAAATATGAATATTACTTAGTTTTTTAGGCCCTTAAGATTTAATATTTATACATATAGGGTCAACCTTTCTGTTGGCTCAGTGGGGAAAGAATCCGCCTGCAATGCAGGAGACACAGGAGACATGAGTTCCATCCCTAGATCAGGAAGATTCCCCTGGAGAAACAAATGGCAAGCCACTCCAGTGTTCTTGCCTGGAAAATCCCATGGACAGAGAAGCCTGGTGGGCTACAGTCCATGGGGTCGAAAAGAGTCAGACACAACTTAGCAACTGAGTGTGCACATGTATAGGGTCACCACAAATAATTAAATATCATTCAAAAAAGGTAAATAATTTGTTTTCCTGCAAAAAGTAGCCTTAAACCTATAAAAGAAACTTCCCAGTCCATGGGTTCGCAAAGAGCAGGACACGATTGAGCGACTGAACAACAGCAACTCTGAAGAGAGTTCATCCCTCTTGACTCTCAAAGGAAATTAAAATTCCTGACCATGGACTTGAAGTACATCTTTGTGTGATGAACCCATCTGTCCTGGACCAGCCCATCTCATAGGGAGTGTGAATGATCATGCAAATTGTTTCTCAAGCCTCATTGTCTGGCAGCTGAAATTCCAAAGACAAGATCACTGGCACCATCGACAGCTACAGAGGCATTAAGGAGGATTAGAAAGGGCATTTGTGGGACTTCCCTGGTGGTCCAGTGGTTAAGAATCCACCTTGCAATGAAGAGGACACAGGTTCTATCTCTGATCAGAGAACTAAGATTCCACACGTGGTGGAGCAACTAAGCCTGCACACCACAACCACTGAAACCCAGGTGCTCTGGAGCCCATGAGTCACAACTAGAGAGTCCATGAGTCGAAAGAGAAGATCCTACACGCCCCAACTACAGCCCAGCGCAGACCAATAAATAAAATAATTAAAAATATAAAAGATATATCTTTTTAAAAAAGGCATTTGTTTATAGAGGAGGTGGCCATTGGTGATTTCAGTGACATCTGTCCACATTGGTTGAATAACAGGGCACAGAAGCCAGAACGCAAGGACGTCAGGCTGGTTGGGATGCTGAGGAAGTGGAGGCAGAGGTACCCACTTGCCTGATAGACACATTAGCAATGAAAGGAAGGAGAATAATACAAGAAAGCCTCAAGGGAGGTGAGGTATTTATTTTCTTAGTTACTTACAGCCAAAACATGTCCTTGTTTCAAGGTCAAGGAGAAGGAGCTAATGAGATCCACCAGCTGTAAGCTGTGCAACCTAGGACAAGTTACCTGACTTTTCTGAGCCTAAAAAAATCTGCTTCCATAAAGTAGGTATAATGATACTGCATATTGATACTATATGTTTCATTGGTAATGCGATAATTCAGGAATACTTAGCTTTACATTGTATATGGCACCCTTTAAGCGATTGACAAATAAGGTGATGATTAACAAAGGGAAGGAGATGGAGAGGGAAGAAAAAGAGGAAGCCTGAGCAGAGACTGAAAGGGAGGAGGAGAAGGAGATGGTACTGGAAAGGCTGGAAAGGCTGCTCTACAATCAAATGGAAAAGGGATGGATGTCAGTTTACACAAAGAGGTGCTCTCCTGTTAAAGAGCGGGGCAAGAGGGGAGCCTTCTGAGGGCCATTCCTCATTTCTTTAACAAAGAACACATGGTTTTCTTTGAAACAGTAGCAAGAAGGGGACAGTTAGAAGAGAGAAAAAGGTTCAGGATTGCCGACGTGAAGAGCATTCTAAGACTCCACAAGAGGTGAACAAGTTTATAGAGTAGCCACGAGAGTCCATTCGAATCAGAAAGGAAGTCCGGGTCAGAAGTGCAGGTGAGGGCAGAGAAGAAGTGCAAGGGAGAGAGGAGAACGGAGTGGAGGTGAGGACAGCCTGTCTTTCCTTTTTTTTTGTTTTTTCTTTTTCTTCTTCCCTCCTTCTCCCTCCCTCCATCTCCAACCCTTCATTCCTTTTTTCCTTCTACCTTAAGGGGTAATAGATCGTAGATAGAGTTCTTAATTGTTCCTTCTGTATTTTCTATCATCTTGTAAATCTTAAAGGTTGGATGTCCAATTTGTAGGTTCTTGTGAATATACTGAGCTCTTTGGAAGAAGGAGCTGTAAAAGGGGAAATAATAGCAAAATTAACGTCAAAAGTTTCTAGTATTAACATTATAATATGCAGCTTGAAAATGGATCCTAGAGCCGGAGAAGCTTAGGTATCACAAAGAAAAACGTAAGCTTAATTGGAAATCTCTCCAGACTCGTATCTTCACGCACTGTTTACTCTGTTCCAGGGTTTTCCTGGTGATTAGGTTATTAAAATGCAGTAACTCTCCCTTTTCAGACTACTGAGGCAATATTTTTTTTCTCACGCAAAACATAAAGTTAGAATTAAAAGTTAGAATTAAAAACATGACTTCACATATAATCTAAAATACCTTCAAATGAGTATACCAATTTATTGAGGAAATGTTTTAGTGAGAATTGGCTATACGCTAGGAATTGTGCATTAATGGGGAGATAAGTCTCATGGTTCCTATGATCATGGGCATCCATCATCTTTAGAAGAAATTCCATTTCTGGACAACATGGCAAATTAACAAAAGTAAAACCTTACTCTGCCAGGGCTTCCCTGGTAGCTCAGCTGGTAAAGAATCTGCCTGGAATGCAGGAGACCCCAGTTCAATTCCTGGGTTGGGAAGAACCCCTGGAGAAGGGAAAGGCTACCCACTCCAATGTTCTGGCCTGGAGGATTCCATGGACTGTATAGTCAATGGGGTGGCAAAGAGTCAAACACAACTGAGTGACTTTCACTTTCAAACCCTACTGTGGACACATTAAGGAAAAAAAGCAAAAGATATTTGGATGGGTTCTAGTACTTAACTTCAAAACCATGAAAACCTATGGGAACACAGAAGGTGGATAAGTCCTTGTGTGGAAGGCAAGTGACAGCCCAGATCAGGAGGAGCCCAGGGAAGTAGGTAGGAGGTGTTTGGGAGGGCTGGGGGAGTGTGCCTTTTCCATCTCCCACCTGGACCTCAGTAGACTACTGACACCTGTTCCTTTAGTGGCAAATCAGCTCCCCAGCTCAGCGCTCATCAGAGGTCACTGAGTGACACTGGGGCAGAGCCAGAGCCCCTCTGTGGTGATAACAAACATGGAGAGGCTGGCCATCCCCTGAATGTTTCCTCCTCCAATCCACCAATGTCAAAGCAAAAAGGGATAATCTTTGGGAATAAGCAGTTCCCCAGGTTGTCTGAGGTGGGAGTCCCTGGGAAGTATGAGGGTGGGGCAGGGTAGGAGGGAAGGGGAGACGTGCATTGGGAGTGGTTGATTCCTATTTGCAGAATCTGCCAAAACCTGTCCAGAAACACTCCCTACCTCACAGCCATATCTTTGACTTTCCATCTGGTACTTATTACATCAACTGTAATTTCCTAGGCAACATGCATAGCCAGCGAGAAATAACAAGACTTCTGCAGAGCACACATACCCTGAAAGGCTACGTACTGAAAACCTCTACTGGAGAATTTTAAATAAGTCTGAAAAATATCATCTAAAAAAAAAAAAGGGAGGAGAGATATTTGAAACACAAAGTAAGAAGATGAAGTTGTGAATAAGAAGAGACGGGAGATCCGGAGCGTGAAAAATGGAACTGTAGAAATGAAAAGCCTAATAAATGAGTAAGAGAGTTGAATGGATACATCCAAAGAAGACAGACTGATTCAGGAGAGAGAAATGAGGTGTGGGAAGAATGGGTGAGGAAAGGAATTAACACATTTTATTTCTGTGTAGATTTGCAATGACTTCCTATTACTTCTCACTTGCAAAATAAAAAGCATAGCCATAGAACCAAAATAAAGACCTTAGATGAGACCAAGAAGACAGGATGAGGTAGAACGAGATGGATGAAAGTGTGTGAATGCTCTTCTAAGGGAAAAGACATCAATAATAATTATACAAATAGGAGATAAAATCTAATTAATTAATTATATAATAAAAACCATGCATTTTGGTAAGGGGAGGGGAGAAGGGATGAAGAGTGAAGTGGGAGGGACTGTTCCCTTATTAAACTTTGGGGTAAAAAATACATTCTCAAGTACATATAAAACATGTAAATCATTCAGAATGTGTCCCTTTGGATCAAATAAACCTCCTCTTGGACCTAATTTCTGAAATCTGTGTTCAGTTTAAGGTCTTATTTCCAATGACTCCTTCTCAGAAACTGACCTTTCCATACTCAAGTCACACTTCAGGAATAGCTAAATGCAAATTATAAATACATTCTTGGGATATTGTTTCCACTATTTTTTCCAAATCCTCTCTTGGATCATTAGATTTTGGATTACAAACCCTCCTGGGGAAGTTTCCATGCCTTTGGTGTTTGTGAGCCTGATTCATTGATCAAGAGAACGACTCATAACTAGAATGATACAAGTGCCACTCTGCAGGATCACTTCCTCCCATCTCTCCAGTTCCTGGCCCTTTTCTCTACAATGACTTTTATCACAGTGTTTCATCTGAATTCAGTTCATTGGTCTTCTTCTAACTAGCTGAAAGTGTCTCATTATCAGCCCATGCCTGGTCAATTATCGGATTACCTCCAGTATCAATCAACAAGACATCTACTCTGATTTAATTTGTAGGCTCACAGCACTGAGACAGCATGGGGGTGCTTTGCTGTCAGAGATTTATTAGTGAGAGAGGATTTATTGCCCTGTCAGCAATATTTCCTTCATCCCGATCAGCTTCCCATTAGAGTTGGTTAAACTGCCATTGTGATGCACACTATAGACTGGGCTTCCACTGGAAAGGTGTTTTGGACTCTGGGGGACTCAGTGATATCATCAGCGTGCAAGGAATAACTTTAGAAATCACATAGGAGAACACTGACTATAACAGACTGGGGAAGGGTGATGGGAGGCTCGGAATCTCCTTTATGCTTTGGGGTAACTGACCTTAATGATTGATGTTTAGAAAGATCAAATTAGACCTTGAATTAAAGTTTTATCTACAGAAGTGATGTCAAATTTCTACGGTTGAATCTTTAAAAGGACAAGGTTTTTAAACAAATTGTGCTTCTTCTTTTGGTTACATTTCTTTTCAACTCAAGGTTTTAAGAACTTGATGCGTTCCGCTTTTTACTGAGTACCTGTTGTATTCAGGGTTTATGCTAACTATTCGGGATATTGTTGCAGTGAAAAGGGAAAAAGAGGAATGAGTATTTCTTTTTCCCTTTCATATTCTCTTCATATGAAGAGAATATGAAGAGAACAGTGGGTAGGCCTGAAGAACAGTGAGCATATGTAGTGTTTTTACTTAATATGCCCCTAACTCTGAAGATCTGTAACTAAGCTTGCTTTTCTGCCCCCTAACTCTGCAGGAACTATACTTTCCACCTATTTCCCTTTGATTCTATGCTAAATACATCCCCTATCTGGTGTTTACCCTTACAACACCTTTCCCCTTATAGCTACATATCAGAAGGGAGGCTGCAGAGCCACCAAAACCCCAGACTCAATTAGTGGGTTACTGTTGCCAGTTTATGACTGTCTTTGAAACAATGCAAGAGGAAGAAATCAAGATCACCTTTGTTCCTCATCACTGACTGCTCACTGGGAGCCCTTGTCTTATATAAGCCCCTAGACTCCTCATGGAGCAGGAGTGGGGAAGGGGGTGGGCACCGTTCTTGGGGCATGAGCCTACTGTTTTCCCCTCTCCGCTGGCTGAGAATAAAAGCAACCTTTCTATTTTCCCCCAAATCTGTCTCCTTATTTTTCATTCAGCTTTAGTGGGCAGAGAAGGCCAAGATTTTGGCCAGCAACAATACTAGGCAAAGTATCTTGATTTGTTTATCTGAAAATAGGAGAGTGATAGAATTCTCTGAAGCTCTTCTAGGGCTTCCTGGGTGGCTCAGTGATAAAGAATCTGCCTGCCAATGTAGGAGATGAAGGAGACAGGAGTTTGATCTCTGGGTTGGGAAAAGCCCCTGGAGGAAGAAATGGCTGCCCATTCCAGCATTCTTGCCTTGGATTCCCATGGACAGAGGAGTCTGGAGGGCTACAGTCTATGGGGTCGCAAAGAGTCAGTCATGACTGAGCAACTGAGCATGCGCGCATGCATGCACCACAAAGCTCTTCTAACAGGTAAGACCTTTGATTCTGACTGTGCTCTGAAAAAGAATCAAATAAAAGCTGTACCTTCTCTTAGAAAAACTTCCTGAACAGATATAGTGAATTTCTCAGGATATGCTCTTTGCTTATCTTCCCCCATCTCAACTAGGCACAATACCAGTGGGTGTTTAATTCAGATCCTGAATAGAATATATTATTTGAATTTTCTTTTTCTCAGCAGAGGTACAGGAAGCAAACCGACCAAACCCATGAAAGAAACTACAGTTGAACCTTGAACAACGTGGGGTTAGGGGTGCTCATCCTCCATGCTGTAGAAAATCCGCTTATAACTTGCGTTGGTCTCTTCGTATTTGTGGTTCTGCCTTAGAAGATTCAACCAGCTTGGGATCATGTAGTGCTGTAGTATTTCTTATTGAAAAAAAAATCTGAGTATAAGTGGACTCATGTAGTTCAAACCCGTGTTGTTCAAGGGTCAACTGTATATTACTATTTTAGGTATTCACTTTTCTATTTTTTTTGTTATGAACCTATCTCTATATTAACAATTTTAGATGGAAAAGCATCTATATCATAGCTGTTAAATTGCCCTTCTGTCTTTCCAAATTGGATAAGTGATACTTTGACTATAAAATAATCCTCTGGGACTTCCCTGATGGTCCGGTGGCTGAGACTCCACGCTTCCAATTCAGGGAGTCTGGGTTCGATCCCTGGTCAGCTAACTAGCTCCCTCATGCCGCAACCTGACACAGCCGAATAGATAAATTAAATAGATTAAAAAACAATAATCCTCTGAGGCACAGAGGAGGGAAGGGGAAGGGGGAGTTAAATTCTAATAGCAATATACCAAAGGTCACAGTTCCAGGCTTGAGGCAAATTCCAAGGACTAGCTCCCTGTTTGCAAGTAAAGCACATTATTGCAAGGTCCTGCAGTTAGAATTTTACATGTCTTTACATGTTGGTATATCTGCTTTAGAAAAGAGTTTGGCATTCCTTTTAGATTTGAAGATACACTTATTGAATTATCCAGAAAGTTATCACCAGACAAATACCCTAGAGAAACTTCTACGCAAGTTTTCCAGTGTACAGGAGCAAGAATGAGGTTACAGCAAACTGGAAACAACCCAAATGTCCACCAGCTCGTGGACAGTAGAATGGATACATCAAGTTGTGGTTACATAATGTCCTACTACAGTAATCAGAAGAATAGATGTCGATTATAACACCTGCATAAAAGACGTTTAGAAGCATCAGGGGCAGTTTTATAACTGTGGAATTACATAACAGTGAAGAAAAGCAGCCGGTCCTGAGGGCTTCTCTGGTGACTCAGTGGTAAAGAATGTGCCTGTCTGTGCAGGAGACACAGATTTGATCCCTGGGTCGGGAAGAGCCCCGGAGAAGGAAATGACAATCCACTCCAGTATTCTCACCTGGACAATTCCATGGACAGAGGAGCCTGGTGAGCTACAGTCCTTGAGGTCGCACAGAGTCAGACACAGTTGAGCATTCACGCATGCACGCAGGCTCTGAGGAGGTGATGGGCTTTGCTTAAAGTCTCTGAACAGATAAGGGGTCAAAATGAAATCAAAACCACAGCAATCAAAACAACAGTTATATAATGAATGCCTTCTATGCCCAGGCATTGTATTAGGCACTTGAGATGCATCAGTAAACAAAAGAGATAATATATAATATTGTGAAAAGAGAATTTTTTGTTTTAAAATATTGGAATTTATTACATATATATTTATATATACATATATATGGAATTTATAATATACATATATATTACATATATAATGCATTTGTTAAGAGATCATCTAGATAGCGTTATAGGTTAAGAATTAAAAGTATATAATGCATTTGATAAGAGATTTTCTAGATCTCATTTGTTTCTATTCAGACAGCAAACATAAAGAAATTGTAGAGAAATTAAGGTGATAAGTAGCGTAGGGCAAGGGGAGTCAGGCGTCTGGAAGGTGCAGACAGGGTTCGATTAGGGTGCTCAGTGTGGGTCTCATGGAGAAGGTGACAGTGGAGCAAAATCTTTAACATCCAAAGAAAGAATGTTCCAGGCAGAGGACCAAAGGCAGTACCAGCGCTGCCACATTCAAAGGAGAGGCAAGACCAGTGGGCTGAAGCAAAGTGAGTGGGGGAGAAAGCAAGAGGTGAAGTTGGAGAAGTCAAAGAGAGGTGATGATCACATAAGGGCTTATGTCTCAGGCCTCCGACTCCAAGTCCAGTGTTATTTTTGCCATTTACCCTAGAAGAAATCAGAAGGAGCACTAGGCATCGAGGAACAGTCATTACAGTTAAAGATGAAGCCCACATGAGAAAGTCTGGATGCTATTTAGATTCTAATTATTTCCATATTCCATCAGGTTAAAGCAACTTACACAGGAGATGCAGGTTCGATCCCTGGGTCATGACGATCCCCTGGAGAAGGGCATGGCAATCCACTCCAGTACTCTTGCCTGGAGAATCCCATGGACAGAGGAGCCTGGAGGCCTACAGTCCATGGGGTCACAAAGGGTCAGACACGACTGAAGTGACTGAGCACATAAAACAACTTAATCATTGTGCGTAAAGCACCAGTCACTTCAGGGTAACTTTTAATGAGCTTGACCTAGAGTCAGCCTGCATTTTCTCCTATAGTGAACACTCGGTTTAAATCTTAAGGGAAAAGTAGAAAATACTTTGAAGTTTCTCTGCCAGTCATTTAAATAGCTTATTGGGTCCTTCAGTTTTCTTCCCTGGGCGTTACTGGTTTGAACCAGCTCCTACGTTGCAGAGGAGAGAGAGGCATCCTTTGGCTGGAGTGAGAATTTGGGATGGCCATGACCTTCGCTTCAGTTTCATTTCCCCACGGAAAGAATTTGTAGACACAAAACTTGCATTATCATGCACAAATTGGCAGGAAGATTCTTGCTCTTAATGATAAGCTGGAATAAAACAACATACGTGTGTCCTTTGGAGAGGAAGGCTTTTATGCACAGCCCCCAAAGGGAAAAACAAATGTAAACTCTCTCAGAGCGATACCTGGGGAGAGTGGCTGCCTCCCAGCTGTAATAAGTTTTAGTTTGCTGCCGGGCAGCCCCAGTCCTGCCACCGCACAGGAAGTCTTTAAATAAGCATTTGCACAGAAGGCACATGAAGCTGCTGCCCTGAGTATTGGCTTGGAGGTTTATGACAGTCTTAAAGGCCAGTCACAGCACACAAACTCCAAGTTACTCTGTTGGAAAGGGAAATTTATAGGACAAGACACAAGCAGGATGGGGATAGTTTTAAAAACCTTACTCTCAAGTATAAATAATTGATAAACTTCATCCTATGTAAAACTATAATCTTTACTTCTGCAGGCATGGGTTTTGAGGTCAGACATGAGTTCAAATCTCAGCTCCATATTTATTGGTAAGAAGTCAGAGTAGTGGTGACCTCTAAAAGGCGAATGACCCAGAAGGACCACAGGCACCTTGCTGGGAGTGATGGGAATGTTCTATTCAGGTCATTGTTGCAGGGATTCCCACATATGTTTAAAGTCATTGAGTTGTATGCTTGAGAATTGTGTAACTTACTTTGCAGAAGTTATACCTCTATTAAAGGGGACAAAAGGAGAGGAGGAGGTGGAGGAAAGAAACGGAATGAGCTTCCCAGATCTCAAAGTGTTCAGGTAGAATACAGATCACTATTAGGAATACTATAAAGGTCTCTTTACTTCAGGAATTAGAATTCAAAGATCCACGTTGGGTTTCTCACCTTGGTAAACATATAGAGGACTTTCAGACTGGAGCAGTGCTTCAGGAAGAATGGAGTAATGCTGGCTATTTCATAAGGCAGAACTCGAGAGAGATTGAGCGGGAGGAGGTCTCTGCAATGGTCTAGAGACTTCTGTAAGAGGCTTGAACAGGGTTTCTTAGTCTCAGCTCTATTTCCATTTTGGACCAAATAATTCTTTGTTGTGTGGGGCTGACTGTACATTGTGTGATATTAACAGTCTCACTGACCTCCATCCTCCAAATGACAGTATTATCTCTGCAGTCAAAACAGTAAAAAATGTCCCCAAACATTTCCAGTGTGGCAGTTGGGGAGGAGCACACCAGAATCCCCAGGAGGGTCTTTAAAACTAAAGATACTCTTCCTCCAAGCTGGATACCAAGGTCAACCAACTTGATTCTCAATCCCTTTCTCTATAATCTAAATTTAGCCAATTAGATATAACTGGAAGTCTTTCTACAAAGTGCTTTCCTTTTTTCACTGAAACATAAACATGATGGCTGGAACTTCAGCAGCCATCCTGCAACCATGAAATCAAAGTCAAGAGAATTCTAGATACTTTGGTTCTGACATGTGAGTGACTGGATTCAGTGCCAGGTAGCATCTACCTGTAGCCTTTTAAAAATGTAAAAAAATAAGTAAATAAACCTGTTTTGGTTTAATCACTCTGGTCAAGATTTTTGTTATGATTTTTATAGTCAAAAGCATTTGTGATCAATATAGCTTTTTCCAGTGTTTCCTGTGTCCTTCTCTACTTTCACCATGAGGATCACTGAAGTGTTGCACAGTTACAGTTAAGAATGTGTTGTATGTCTCAGGAATGGCAAAAAGCTTGGTCTAGTTTGGATTCTCCCAGCCCTCACTGCAATTAGAATCTCCTTGCAAGTTAAAAATAATACTAATGATGATGATGATGCCTGGGTCTCACCCCAGACAAATTAACTCGGTCCATGTGGGTGAGAGTCCATTTCCATTGTGTTTTGTGCATCTGCTAGCTACATCCTTCTCTCCAGATGTATGGAGGGTCCAAGTGGGGTGAAGATACAGTCTTATGACAAGCTGAGGTACATTTCCTATGTCCTCAGCCCCAATCGGCAACATGATGCCCTGGCTGGTCCATGCTCTCCTTCTCAGCTGCTACATCCCCCATCTTCTTCCCCTTGTCGAACTGACTGCATTCTCCTGTCAGGGTAACATTCTCCCAAGTGTCTGCTCCAGAAGTGTATCTTTACTTCATTCATCACCATTCCCTGGCACGCAGAACATAGCATCTCACTAAGAGTGATCAGGAGCCAGGTACCAAAGTTTGAATCTGTCTTTACAACCAATGCTTTTAACCCCCAAAAATGCTCAAAGGGGAGCCCCCTGGCACAAGTAATGTTCCCATGAACCCCAACTACAGGGACCTTATTTCTGCATTGCGGCCATGAAGGTCTGATATCTCAGAAAGAGAGGAAGGAGAGCGAAGTGGTTATGGGCACGGCATGTTGGGATCCTGCTGTGAGCAGGAGACAGTAGTTAAGAGGCTGAGATTGGGCTGCTCTGGTTTCGAATCCTTCCTTTTTGTCCTGGAGCAAGTTATTCAATTCTTCAAAGCCTCACTTGCCAAATGGGAATGAATTACATAAACAAGGCATATTAGGGCCAGATATATAGCAAGGACCTAAGACGATATCATTCCCAAGGACTAAAGGTGGGTTTTTGGAGGACAGAAATCTTACAGGTTACAATGATTTGTGGTTCTCCAAAAAGGACAGGGAGGACTTCCCCAGTGGCCCAGAAGGTAAATAATCTGCCTGCAATGCAGGAGGCACAAGAGGCGCAGGTTTGATCCCTGGGTCAGGAAGATCCCCTGGAAGAGGGGATGGCAACCCACTCTAGTATTCTTGCCTGGAGAATCCCCATGGACAGAGGAGCCTGGTGGGCTACAGTCCACGGGGTTGCAAAGAGTCAGACACGACTGAGCAACTTATCACTTTCACTTTCAAAAAGGACAAGAAAGCCTAGCATGCTGCAGTCCATGGGGTCTCAAACAGTCAGACACAGCTGAGCGACTGAACAACAACCAAGGGTCACAGTACAGAAACAGCAGTTTAGCACATCCATGGGATTAAAATTTCATGGGGAGGGACAGTTAGGAAAAATGCTGCCTTAAAAGGCTCTTTAAGGTGTGGGAGTCAATAATGGGAAAAAAAGGCCCAGCAACATTGGATTAGAGCCTGTTGATTAAGGTGTCTTTGGCTCTAAGCCATGGGTCCTGCTCTCCCCCTCCCCCCTTTCCCTCGCCCCCTCCCTCCCCCCAAGGCAGGCAGGTGCAGGCAGGTTTCAGGCTTCGATCAGCAGTGGTGAGCTGGCTATGTCGGGTACCAGATTTCACATGTCTCTTTGTTTCTTGATTCACAAACTGATGACCCATGAACCAGCAGAAAAAGCACTTACTTCAAACCTGATGGATTGTAGCTTTTCTAGGATTTCTTTCCAGTCCTTCATCCACATCCTTCACTTTGTCTCATATTAAGTTCTTTAGCTTGTATTCTTTCTCCTGAAACGTCTTTTGATAGTTCTTAAAATGGCCTTTAAAATGCCCTCAAGGATTTATTCTTCTCTATGAGGAGTGGTCCCCAGAGCTCTGTTAAGTTAAGGAGATTCTTCAACTCTCACTTCTCCAGGATGCTACCGCGACCAGTAGGTGGAGGTCTGCTGATTTTAGAAGTGCAAACTCTTTCCAAAGCATGGACTCCTTGCTGACTCATGACTTGAATCAGAAGAGTAGAAATCAAATAATACCCCAAAGTCAAGAAGGATAGATATCAAAACTCCTGCCCTGTCTGGTAGGAATATGTGCATTTAATACAAAGATATGAACCCATTCATTCAAAAGCTCTATTCAATGTTCATGCTAGTGTGTGGTTTTACTTCCCTATTTGCTACTTTTCCTAAACTTTTTTCTTTGTACTTCATAAATCACATTTATCTAAACACCTTATGATCTCCCAGGCTCCCTCTCACACACCTTGTTGGGATGATGTTAGCTATCTTTCTATGAGGATATTTTAAAATTCAGCATTAATTACAGTAATTCCTTCTTCCCATCCATTCAGGCTCTTGCAGAAAGAAGCAAAAAGTTTGCTTTTTTCCCTCCATGAAGAGCCTAAAGAAGTTTTTTTAATTAACTGCCAAATTAGCCAAGATTGGATTTAATATTTCAATTTGGGAGATTGCCTCAGTGCAAGAATATCTGTCTGCAAGTTAAGGGAGTAAATAAGAGTAAATGTAGCATGTTTAAACATTCAGAATGACAGAGTTCTCCTTATTATTCAAGTCAAAAACCAACTCCCTCCAAAAAACAGCATGAGGAAACTGGTAGAACCATCCCCCATTAGCTCTGTCTTAGTCCCAGAGACCCAAGCAGCAGAGTAAATGTTAAATTCTGGAATGATGTAGTAGGTTCTTTTTTTTCAATAGGCCATTTATGGAGTTCTCTGAGGATGCTCATTCCCCCAAAATAGCTACTATCAGCCTAGAACCCTCAGTGTGCACAGCCAGTGCTGGGCTGTCTGCCAAGCGCTTAGTATGAATGATCACATGGCCCTGAAGCCACACTGTGTATGGCAGAAATTCTGTTCTTGTCTCTGCCTCAGAGATGAGGAACTAAAAGTTAGAGAGGTTAAGGACCAACTTGAAGGCAGCTGAGGGATCGTTTCTTTTTTTCTTTTTTTAGTTTTATTTATTTTTGGCTGCACTGGGTCTTCATTGCTGCACGCGGGCCTTCTCTAGTCGTGGCAGTGGGGCCTACTCTCTAGTTGCAGGGCGAGGGCTTATGGCAGTGCCTTCTCTTTTTGCTGAGCACGGGTTCTAGGCACGTGGGTTTCAGTAGCTGTAGCACTCGGGCTCTAGAGCACAGATTCAGTAGTTGTGTGTGGGCTTTTTGTTGCTGTGTGGTGTGTGGGATCTTCCCAGACCAGGAATGGAACAGGTGTCTTCTGCACTGGCAGGAAGATTCTTTACCACCAAGCCACCAGGGAAACCCAAGGGATCAGTTCTTAATGACAAAGCCTTCAGTCCAGTTCAGCAGCTCAGTCGTGTCTGACTCTGCGACCCCATGGACTGCAGCACACCAGGCCTCACTGTCTATCACCAACTCCCAGAGCTTGTTCAAACTCATGTCCATTGAGTTGCGGGTGCTATCCAAACATCTCATCCTCTGCCACCCACTTCTCCTGCCTTCAATATTTCCCAGCATCAGGGTCTTTTCCAATGAGTCAGTTCATTGCATCAGGTGGCCAAAGTATTGGAGTTTCAGTTTGAGCATCAGTCCTTCCATTTACTATTCAGGACTGATTTCCTTTAGGATGGACTGGTTTGATCTCCATGCAGTCTGAGGGACTCTCAAGAGTCTTATCTAACACCACAGTTCAGAAGCATCAATTCTTGGGCACTCAGCCTAGACTGAAGTTGATGGTTCATTCTCAAAGGCCAGGGCTGATGGGGATGTGGCCTCACTTACTCGGGCCTTCTGCAAACCTCACCCTGTCTCCCTGCTTTGGCAGCCCACGTAAGCAGGGAGACCAGCACAGCCCCGACCAACAGACACGTCACTGCAGTGCTGTCCAGACCAAGCAGGACCCGCAGTACAAGTTGTCCAGGTTTTCCCTTCTCAGATCCCCCTTCGGACTCCTCCCCACCCTCCTGACTGCACACCATCCTCCTCTTCATTAAAGGTAATCAGGAAGGGACTCCCTCTCCCTGCTGCCCCACATCTGCCCATGTATCCAGGCTGCTGCCACACTCAAGGCTCCAAGACACAATGATGACAAGACTGCCCTTCACTCTGCTTCCAGGAGCCATGTACCGCATCCCAAAAGTCATCTCATTCTGTGGATCCCATCTCAGAACTCCCCCCTGTATCCCCACCTCTCTCCATCATATGTCTGTAATTCAAGCCCCCATCCACTCCAGGCCAGACGGCCGTCTCACGCAGCTCACAGGAATCCTCCCTTGGCCTCTCCTTGCACAACACCAAGTTATCTTTCTGCAGCTCAGCTCTGGTCCCAGCGTTTCACAGCTTACACCCCAGGGACTTCTCGACACCAAACCTCAAGCCATCAGCAATGACAGCAATGCCTTTCCCAACCTGGCGACGGCACTGACCTTGAACCTCTCTCTGCAGCCCCAGGGGAGCACTCCGTGTCCAGGGTGCAGTGGGCTCCCGCACTGCACCCACTTTCCAGCCCTTACCCACCCGTCCTTATGCCTCCTTCTACTCTGTTGTCTGTTTGGTAAATTCTGATTCCTCCCTCGAGACCCAGTTTAAATTGGCTTCGGCAGATGGGGAGTGACTGTTAGCACTAAACTGGTTTCCAGAAGGGAATGAGGAGGCAACAAACTTCACACGGTTCAGTGGATTTCAAAACAACTTTAAGCACACACCACCTGACTCTGAGAGAAGAATTTAGGATAGTGGTGCTGAAATAATCTTCGTACCTATAAAGACCACTTTGATCATCGGAAAAATCTCTTCTCCATCCACTAGATGGCGCATCTAAATTTACAAGGCACGCATCAGAGCAAGCCCTTAACTCAAAGCTGTATCATCTACATTTTCTTTATAATGATTACAGAATTCGCCACACACCGCTCACTACAGTGTAAACACTAACCATGTGAATACTTATTCAGAATACAAATTCATATACAGGGTTGGGTGTCAAGGATCCATAAGACCAATATTAAGATATGAGCCAGAACTAGACCTCACTACTCCATCTATCACCACCCCATTTCCTTTGGTCCTGGGAGATACATTTCTCAGCTCTCAGCCTAAAGATGCCCAAAATTCAGCCAGTTTTCTAACCACTTTTAAGCAAACAGTATTGAAACTAATAATGGCTCTGCCTGACCTAACTGTGGAATAAATGGGCATGATCTTGACATTCCTTGGGTCTCTTCTCTGATCCCGAACTTCCTCTCCCTTCATCCTAAAACGAAAAGCCTTTGTCTTCAGGGAGGCAATAAACTCTCAAGCTGGGGCAAGCACAACTGTTTTTATTGTATATTAAATGGTATTTATGGAACAATAATCATATGGTGATCCAAGCCAAAAAATCTTTTAAAGTGATAATGAGACTATTTCTTTGTAGGTGGAGATGCATATTTGACTCACTCCCATGAATTCTGGTCTGATTGTATCCTATTCCCTTCATTTTATTTTGGTGCTCACAAGAGTGTTATCTGAAGTCACTCTTAGCCTCAGCACAGAGCCACGCTGAATAAACCTGAGTACTTCTTTATGGTCACCTGAGGAGAGAAAGTTTCCCTATTCCCTCTTTAAAGGCAGACATGGTCCACTGTGGAAAGTTCACACATTAAATAAGCCAGGTTTGCAAGCATCTGCCCTAAGATACTGGCAACAGAGAACCCTGTGCAGTCAACAGATTATTGAAAGACATTCTCATCCAAGTCATCAATTTTCTCCAGCCATCACAGGGCTGGAGTTCACAGTGAGGTCAGCCCATCAACCAAGTTTTGCCATCTGACCCTGGAGGGTCACAAAGCTTACCCATAGCATTATAGGGTACTACTATAAGTTGTATTTAGTTGTAACTATTAGCTGGGCTTCCCAGCTCAGATGGTAAAGAATCTCCCTGCGATGAAACTAAACCCAACTTTAATACATGGCTCGGGAAGATTCCCCTGCAGAAGGAAATGACAACCCCTCCCAGTATTCTTGCTTGGAGGACTCCAAGGACAGAGGAGCCTGGTGGGCTACATGCAGTCACAAAGAATTGGGGCTAAAATAAGTATTTGTTTTTCTTTAAAACTCAGCGTAGATGCCAATTCTTCCAGGAAGTCTTCTGTGAATTCCTTTCACAGATAAATGTTTTCTGAGTATGGTTTGATGATCTGCCATTACACCTAATGCAGCGGATTATAACTGTTTATGGGGTTGGTTAACCTCCTGAGGGCAAGGATTGTGCATTATTCATCCTGTTCTCCAGCAAAATGCCTGATACATAGAAGGAAGTACAATAAGCAAATGGATGAATTACTCAAGCAATAATTTTTAAAAATTGAACATTTTCTAGGGGAGAGCATCTGTGTTCCCATTTTTGTGGGCTGGGACGTTTCCCAACCTTAGTTTCACAATTGATGTGTGTTTACAGGTTAAAGAAACTACTGGATTCCATCTATGTGACAAGAAATAATCAGGTGATTTAGTCAGTTTAATCAACAACTGAGCAAAAAAGTAAAAAGCATCTTGTAAGATCTCAAAAATTAACACATGAACCTTACATGATATTTTATATTATACAATCGTCTGATTGTATAATACAATATTATTTCTGTCTTTTTCTTTTTTGGCACATAGGGATATTAGCTCCCCCCACCAGGAATTGAACCTGTGTCCTCTGCAGTGGAAGCACAAACTCAACCACTGGACCACTAGGGAAGTCCCACAGATATATTATTTCTTCCCATCTCAGGACAACTCCATTGAGTGGGTTAGATCAGGGCGCATTTACATATGAAGGAATTGAGACTCAGAGACATTAACTGACTTGAGTTGGTGAAGGGTTGAGTCAAGGTGACACCTTTGATTCCAAATCAGTGTTGCCCCTGGGATATCACCGGGCTCATCGGTCACGCTCCGCCTTCCCATCACTGACCACTGGCTGTTTGACTACTCTGGCCAGTGGATTGGCTCACTGAATCCTTAGTGTGACCATCCTGGGCAAATAACTCTCTTTTTGGCTCAGCCCTTTACTAGCTATCAAACCTTGAACAAGTCATCAAAATCTTTGTCTAAGCCTCCTGAAGCTGGGATAAAAGAGTGAAATCAAGGAAAATGTGTTATCTAACTCTCAGGTGATGAGGATTCAGTGTCATCCTTACCATCAGTACGATCACAGCAGTAGCTGCCATTTATTCCATTCTGGCTATGTACCCTCACTGTTCCAGCCCTTGACATATCGTAACTCATTTCACCTACCAAATAGCCAAAGGTAAAGTAGGTATACTAAAGGAAATCCACCCTGAAATTAAATTGGAAGGACTGATGCTGAAGCTGAAGCTCCAATACTTTGGCCACCTAATATGAAGGGCCAACTCATTGGAAAAGACCCTGATGCTGGGAAAGATTGAAGACAGGAGAAGGGGATGACAGAGGATGAGATGGTTGGATGGCGTCATTGACTCACTGGAGGTGAGTTTGAGCAAATTCTGGGAGATAGTGAAGTACAGGGAAGCCTGGCTTGCTGCTGTCCATGGGGTTGCAAAGAGTCAGACATGACTAAGTGACTGAACAACAACACTATCATTCTCATTTTACAGATGGAGAAACTGAGGTATGAGGTATGATAACGTTAAGTAACTCAAGCACAGTTATATATCAAGTCAGTGGAGGAGGAAGGATTAAAGCTCACATAGTCTGGATTCCGAGTTTGTGTCCTACTGTATGGCAAGAACTTGGGCACATCTTACCAGTTTACGGGGGCGAGGGGTGCTATACCATTCTCATATTCAATGCAAAGAGGGTTTAGAGTTCATTTACCTGGAAAGATGAAAATTGGGGAAGTTCTCATGGAAGCTGAGTCTTCATCTAAGTATGCCCAAGCCTGAAGCTTAAGGGCAAAGTCAAGGCGATAATTCCTGCCAGTGCCACAGAGCCATGCAAGCAATTAGTTCATATCAAGCTGTTATTAAGAAGTTATTTTTGTAACAAAAATACTGTCTTCCTTTAATTTCTATGCAAATGCAAGGAAGCCAACACAAGTATAGTTTATTTAAAGATGTTCTTGTTGGAATTTAATTTATCCTTTTGAAGAAGCTACAAAAAGGAAAGGTAGGGAGATGAGCCAGACAACTTGGACGTGTCCTGAGCTACTGATATAGAAAGGGCAGCTTCTTTCTCCTTTTAGATTCAACACCAAACCCTCCCCTCACCTTGACCAAGGACAGAGCACGCAAGTCTATTGTGTCCAGTGACTCTTGGAGATAATATTCCGGGCGTCGGTCCACATGGTGCAGAGTTACCATAAAGTAAATCCCAACACACAACCAGTCCCCTGAAAGATTAGCACAGTGACTGCAAATGACACTGGAACACAGTGTGTTTAGAGTGCCCTAAAGTGGGGCTTGTGAAAAGCAGTGGGGGAGAAACACTCAAGCACGACCTTTGGAAAAGCGATACGGTATAGAAGAAAGGACACTGTACCTGGGCAGAGGGGGCAGAAAACAGGAACCTGAGCCTGGTTCCACATTTATAGATTGTGTCCCCTGGGTGTGTCATTGGCTTCCTTGAGCCTCAGTCTCTCTCGGGAAACAGAAATTGTCTTAACTGTTTCTTAGAGTTGCTGTTTCTTTTGAAAAGCATGCAACAAAGGTCATGAAAAGTCTTGGCAAACTAGAAAATACTGCTTGAATTGTAAGACATCTTTCATTCACTCTTCATATAAAAGGAATCACCTCTACGAAGGGTCAGAACACCTGGAAGGAGCAGTACGTGGGTGATTATATGAATCCAGCATACCATCTAATTCTTGTTATACTGATTAGACCATGTTATTGAAATTACATTCAAGTTATGCCATACAAATGGTGGTCAGGGACAAAGTGTTGAACAGAAAATGGTGTGGTTTTGTATTTATTGTGTAACAGATCTAAACTGGCAGCAAATACTTGGAGGGGCTGCATTAGGCTATTATAGCAATGAAAAATATTTCAATCCCATTGTAGCTCTGGAAGAAAAAGTTGAACTTCAAAAATTCATTTTTTAATAGCTTTTGATTAAGGCCTGATCAGTGATGACTGATTTTGATGCAAATCATTGACTGCTTAAAGGTTAAGCTGTATTATGCATCAACTTTTAATTTGTCATATGGAGTGATATGCAGAATCAGGATCTCCTTGGATTCTCTTTTGAAAAGTCAAGGAGTTAGAATGTAACAAGAGCAGGTGGGCATTGGATATTAGTGATTCCCACTCACGCACCAGCATGGTTTTGTGGAGGATCAGCTATACCCTGGCTGAAATAAACATGGGTTATGGAAATAAACATGTATATGGGCAAACATGATCCACTGCAGATGAAAGATTTATCCGCTTTCCTCTCATGACCCATCTGGTAGCAAAATTCATGGCTGTTTAGAAGTTATAAATTTAGAAAAAGGCTGTGTAGGTAGGAACTCCTGTTTACCCAGGCTGTATGTTAAATGGCCTACGAAACTGCTGAACCATTGAGAAGCATCTTTCCAGACTTTAATTTGTACACAGCGGTCCTATTTACTTGGAAAGTCTTTTTATTTTCTGAGGAATAAATCCATTGTGATACTTTAATAAACAAACAAAAAAAATACTACTTAGACCCTGCAGGATGAACCATACCAGTGCCAGTAACTGGGAAAAGTTTAGAGAACAGGGATTTACTCTTTGCATAGTGGAACTGCAAGAAAAGCCTGGTCCAACTTGTCTCTCCCCTTAAATACACTGCAATGGCATTTTTAAAAGATCTTATACACTTAGTAAGAATTTGGGGGACCATTGGGGAAAGCGACTTGGAATGGAACAGCTGATTGGCCCCTCTGCAATATGGCAAGTAATGAAGCAGTTATTCTCAGATTCTTCCAGCTCTGATGTTTCATGATCTTATAATCCCATGAGACTTAAGTCTACCTGTCAAGCATACAACCTTCTACACCTTGCGATTTTGGATACATTTCACAAACTTAAATGCCCTAATGGGTTAGGGAGCAACAGAAATGAATAACTGATCATATGGTAACTGTGGGGAACAGAAGGATGTGTGTTCCTTCTAAAGGGGGTGTATGGGTTAAATTGTGCTCCCCACAATTCATATGGTGAGGTCCTAACCCCCAAGTGCCTCAGAATGTGATCTTATTAGGAAATATGGCTGATGCAGAGGTACACAGCTAAGATGAGGTCCTAACAGGGGTAGGGTGGACTCCTAGTTCAGCATGACTGGTTTCTTACAAAAAGTGGAAATGTGAACACAGACACAGGGAGAACACTATGTGGACATAAAGGCAGAGATGAGAGTGATGGGTCTACAAGCCAAGGAATGCCAAAGACCTCTAGCAAACGACCAGAAGTTAGGAGAAAGACACGGAGATCTTCCTTATAGCCAACAGAAGGGACCTACCTTGCCAATATCCTGCTTTCAGATTTCTAGCCTCCAGAAGGGCAATAATAAATCTCTGTTGTTTAAGCCACCCAGTTTGAAACATTTTTTAGGGCCACCTCAGGAGAAGGGAATGGCACCCCACTCTAGTACTCTTGCCTGGAAAATCCCATGGGCGGAGGAGCCTGGTAGGCTGCAGTCCCTGGGGTCGCGAAGAGTCGGACACGACTGAGCGACTTCACTTTCGCTTTCCACTTTCATGCATTGGAGAAGGAAATGGCAACCCACTCCAGTGTTCTTGCCTGGAGAATCCCAGGGACGGGGGAGCCTGGTGGGCTGCCGTCTATGGGGTCGCACAGAGTCAGACACGACTGAAGCGACTTAGCAGCAGCAACAGCAGGAAGCTAATACGTGATGTCAACTAAACTCCAACCCAACTTTGTGTGTCAGAGTGCTGGTGTCATTCTTTCAATTTTCTAAGAGAATTCAGAAATATGGATTCTGTTCTATATATAAAATCTCTCAATTTAACAATGCTGGTCAGCAATACAGAGAATTAAAATGCAATGAAAAGGCAAAATACATCTGGTCCACAAATCACCATCTGGAAACCTCTGCTCAAGGGCTTGCTAAACCTGTCTCAAATTATAGTCTTTAAGATCACTTCAAGAATTATCTTGACATTCTCCTCCATCTCTACTTTGGAGTAAGGTCCAGGAAGGCTACCAATACCACACTCGTGGGTTAGGTCATGTGCTAACACACAGAACCCAAATCATTTTTTTTCTCTTAAGCTTAAGTTAGTTGGTTAGATTCATTTACTGATTTTCACACTTCTGAGCATGGAAATCCTATTTTCAAAATTGACATCATGAAAGTGGAGTCTCTCTGGCATATATTATTTCATGTGTTTAAACTTATACATTATTTATTATAAAGGTAATTGATAAGAATAAAAAGACCCTTTGATTAACAGAAATATCTGAAATTAGGATCTGTGTAATTCTGTCAAAATTTATCATCAAATGTTTTCTGTACATTTTTTTTAGTTTTAAAAAATCCTTGGTTCAGACAGATGAAGTGGTTGCAAAAGATAACAAAAGTATATAAATACGTCCTTTGAAATCTTTGGAATCTTTTCAATTTAACTTATTCAAGCTTGAAAGAAGAAAAATAGGAGATATTTACCACTCATATAATAATATCTCATGTACAGAAATCAGAGAAGCACAAAACTTTTGCTTCCAGTAAATGAGTGCTACAGTATTTTAATAAAAATTTATTTATAAATAATGAAATTTGAATTTCAATGAGTTTATGTCATGAGATATTATTCTTAGTCACAGGATGTACAAAAACAAGTAATGATCTGTGGGGTGCTGCTGCTCAAGGGCATCCACTAAAATTGTTTAAAAGCATATAATTTGTAAAAAAAAAAAAAAAGGGAGTGGGGGAGATGAAGCAATAAAAAATTCTCAATCAATCTGAAAGAAGATAATAAAGAAAAGAAAAGAGAATGTAGAACAGACGGGACAATAGGAGCAAATAAGATGGTAGATTTAAACACATATTAGCAACTACATTAAATCTAGTCTAAAAGATACACTATTCTTTTTTGTACACCTTTTTAGGCAATCCACTCCAGTACTCTTGCCTGGAGAATCCCATGGAGGGAGGAGCCTGGTAGGTTACAGTCCATGGGGTCGCAAAGAGTCGGACACAACTAAGAGACTTCACTTTCTTTCTTTCTTTTTTTAGTCACTATAGAAAGAAAACTGTATTCATATCAGATAAGCCATACATTAAGGCAAAACGTTTCACGGATGATAAAGGGAGACATTTCATAATATTCTGTTTCAAGTCATTGGGAAGATACAACTCTTCATAATATGCATGTACCCAATAGGATAGACTCATAACTATAAACCAAAACTTGACAGGGCCACAGAGCAGAAGACAAACCACAGTCACAGGGGAGAAATGAACATAACTCTCTTGTTGCCAAGAGAAGAGCAGACCAAATTTCAGAAAGGATTCAGAAGGCTTCAAAAACATCATTAGAAAACAGGATTGAGGTATACGCATAGAACGTTGCATTGAAGAACTGCAGAATCCATATTCTTTTCAAGTACATACAAAACATTACTAAAAATTAAAATAACAATAAGCTGTACCGTAAGCAAGAATCTACCAATTTCAAATAATTATCACCATTGACTATGTTCTCTGATCATAATACCATGAAGCTGTAAGACTATAAACCAATCATAAGATAAACAACTATAAACTCTGCATGCTTGAAAATTGAAAAATTGACTTCTAAGTAATCCATGGGTTATGAAGAAATCCCTCCCTGCAAAATTACAAAATATTTCTAACTGTATGATTATTTAAAATGAATATAAAACTTGGAGGATACAGCTAATGGCATGCAGAGGGAATTTCATAGTTCTAAAATCACACAAAAAAATAAGAAAGTTTGAAAATTAAGACACTAAATATCCATCTCAATAAGTTATTTTTTTAAAAAATAAAAAAATTAAAATCAGGGAAATATTATACATAGAGGTTTTTATAGATATATTTATACATGGGTTGGAGAAGGCGATGGCACCCCACTCCAGTACTCTTGCCTGGAAAATCCCATGGGCGGAGGAGCCTGGTTGGCTGCAGTCCATGGGGTCGCAAAGAGTCGACACAACTGAGCGACTTCACTTTCACTTTTCACTTTCATGCATTGGAGAAGGAAATGGTGACCCACTCCAGGGTTCTTGCCTGGAGAATCCCAGGGATGGGGACCCTGGTAGGCTGCCGTCTATGGGGTCGCACAAAGTTGGACACAACTGAAGCGACTTAGCAGCAGCAGCATACATGGGTTACATATACTCCTGTATTTCCTTGTTCCACAAGCTGAAAGACCCTAAAAGCAATGGCCCCCAATAGCAACAAGAGTGAGTACCAAACAGATCTTGATTTTTTGGATACCATTCTCCAGTAAAAGGAACCAGGGCTCCCTTGAGAAATGCTGATTCTAGGACTGAGGCAGTGAATATATAAGACAAGCCTGGAACACTGGGTAGTGCCAAAACATCAGATCAGATCAGTCGCTCAGTCGTGTCTGACTCTTTGCAACCCCATGAATCGCAGCACACCAGGCCTCCCTGTCCATCACCAACTCCCAGAGTTTATTGAGACTCACGTCCATCCAGTCAGTGATGCCATCCAGCCATCTCATCCTCTGTCATCCCCTTCTCCTCTTGCCCCCAATCCCTCCCAGCATCAGAGTCTTTTCCAATGAGTCAACTCTTCGCATGAGGTGGCCAAAGTACTGGAGTTTCAGCTTTAGCATCATTCCTTCCAAAGAAACTCCAGGGCTGATCTCCTTCAGAATGGACTGGTTGGATCTCCTTGCAGTCCAAGGGATTCTCAAGAGTCAACACCACAGTTCAAAAGCATCAATTCTTCAGCGCTCAGCCTTCTTCACAGTCCAACTCTCACATCCATACATGACCACAGGAAAAACCATAGCCTTGACTAGACGAACCTTTGTTGGCAAAGGAATGTCTCTGCTTTTGAATATACTATCTAGGTTGGTCAAAACATAAGGAAGAGCTTAAAAAATCCAACAAAACTTCCCATAATGGGGTATGTCAAAAGAGCTGCAGGAGCCTCAGAATGAGCTCTCACGGCTAGAGTAGAACAATTTGAGAAACAAAATAAAGTAGTATTAGATTATAGCCCAAACCATTAAATAAGTATCCACAAGTCCATGCTGAAAGAAATAAATGATAAAATAAATAAATGGGAGAGAATTTATTCCTTTTTTCCAAAGCACAGTATATGGAAAAGAGTAACATAACATTGGAGGAAATGATACACTTTCCCTTAGCCAGGCTATCAAGGTCAACAGTAAGGTGATAAGTCATGTTGATAGCATGTGCCCTTGATATGATGTAATGAAAATGGCAATTTACCTTTGCGGTCTCCACCCACGGATGCTTCCAGAGTCCCCGTGAAAGGGGGGGGTGCATCAAGATGTCCTTCCTGTTCAATGTCTCAGACTGGACGTGACACCTGCTCTTCCCTCTTAGGGCCCAAACTAGTCACATGGTCCCAACCTCCCTACACAGGAAGTGAGGAGGGCTAGGGAGACCCTGGCAAATAGTACTGCGTCTGCGTTTTTGGGTTTTGGAAGCAAAAGAAATGGATCTCGTGTGTGACGATCTTATAAAACTGGTGCATTCAAGCCAAATACAATAAGTTTAAATAGTAATGGCTTCAAGTCTCTCTGGGGAACAACAGTAAATCAGCCTGATAGATGTCTTTAATCCACCAGGCTGCAGATGTTTGCCTCTTCACTTCATAATCTCCTGGCAATGATGTACGTCTTGCCATCAACTCACAGTTGCCTGCAGGGGTATATTACTAATGATGTAATTTGGGGTTTCAATTTTTAGTCAAATTCTTACATATCTATGTGTTGATGTTCTTCAGAGAGATTCTGATAATTCTGAAGTTTCTTTGAAACAAAAATCCAGTTTTAAAATGGATTGACGTCTGATCCTAAAGGAACATGCTTTGTCAATCAGCCAATAGCAACCATCACTCTCCTATTTCTGTAAGCTGCATTTTCAGAATGCTTGAGCGCCTTGGGTAGCTAAAATTTAGTGTTTTCAAAAAAATGATTTTCTTCCCTGCCTCTCTTCCTTCATCCCTTTCTTCTAGAATGGTTTGCTGTTTAGTTGCTAAGTTGTGTCCGACTCTTTGCAACCCCATGGACTGTAGCCCGCCAGGCGCCTCTGTCCATGGGATGTTCCAGGCAAGAACACTGGGGTGGGTTGCCATTTCCTCCTCCAGAGGATCTTCCCAACCCAGGGATTGAACTGCATCTCTAGCACTGGCAGGCGGATTCTTTTACCAACTGAGCCACCAGGGAATATTCCAGTCTAAAAGTCAGTGGGGTCGGGGACACACAAGAAGGTGCACTCAGAGCGTACAGTGGCTTTCCAGAGAGGACCTGGGCCATGTGAAGAAGATGAGTTGAGCAAGCGTGGTGACTGCCTGGAGGTGGGAGGGGGCCCTAGTGCTGAGACCTGAGGGAAGAAAGCAGACGTGCCTCAGACACCAAACAGTGGGTTTCACTCCCCACACCAGGAAAACCATAGCTCGGTGCACTACAGATCCACGTCAGAAGTGAGCACTTCCACCCCGCACAAGCAAACATCATTCACCACCACAAGGGAGCTGCACCAAAGGAGAGCAAAGCGACTTGACTGAAGCTGTCAACAGGAAGAAAGAAATCTAATGCACCGGCCAGACCATCATCAATAGTTTCAGCCCCCTAAGGATATCACACACATTCATACGTGTGCACGCACACACACACACACACACGTACATACCTATGCACACACACACACACACACACACACATACATGCTCACAGAACTGTTAAACAACAGCATGGTTTTCTGGTATGAGCCTAGATGAAAGATCAAAAATGCTATTAGAATTCAAAATGTTAGTAGTTGGAAGGTCTAGTCAATCACCAAGTTGCAGGAGTTAGACCTGAGAAAAGGGACTCAAGATTTCCTTTAGGGTATTATTTTGCTGAGGTCCATGAAGCCACAGGATGAATCCACAGCCACACGGCTCCTGATGGATGTGGGAATAGACACTGGGGTCCTGTCTTCCAGTTTGATGCTCTCTTGAGTCAGCCATTGCTACCCTAAGAAGGCTCGTGGAGAGGAGCCAAAGGACCATTTCAGAAACCCCGGGGGAGAGGGATGGTACGGACCTAACCAAATTAAGTCATAGGCAAACAATGACCCAGGCAAAAATTTCTTTATCTCTCCTGTTGTCAGACAAAAAACAAATCAAAACTTAAGTAAGGAAAGGCTATGTTCCAAAGGATGTTAGAAAAGAGAAGAGGGTAGAGCTGTAGGAAAAAGGAAAGGGAACTATTGCAATACGGGACTTATGACCAGATCTATAAGCATCTCAAAGGTCATACTGTAAAGAATTTTTTTTTTTAAATGGGGAGAAATAAGCAAATCTAGAAAACTACAGGTATGGGGCACTGGAATGAGCAGAGATGGTGTGACTGGTTAGCAGATCACAGGATGTTTTACCCCATGGTCAGCCTATTTCTCAGGTTGGGACGTTAAAAAGGGGTTGAATGCTGGCACAGGAGGATGGTGGGTCCAAATCCAGGGGCTTAGAGCACCAGAGTGATCTTAGCCAAAGTTTGGTTAATAAGCATTTTGTTCAGATCACAGATAGTTCAGTTAATACGAAACAAAGAATGGAAATTTGGAGAGCATCTATCTAGTCTTGTCCCAGGTAAACAAAGGAGGCATCTGTGAGTCTTATCTAAGCCCCGTGGGGAGGGAAGGTTCCTTGCAGCAAGTCAGCTCTGGAACTCAAAGGACTGGAGCTTTCTCAAGCATCTGTTTTCTGGGACCACAGGGTACCGGTAAAATCAATGTTGTTGCAGCAAAGTGGGGCATTCTTTGATACATTTCCAACCACTTGTCTTCATTTCCCTACTCCACAGCCCACTCTGTGACAAGTCTTTTATTTTAAGAAGAGGAACTTATTTCACAAGATTCTTCTTATGAACCAAATCTAAAGGTGGAGGCCGCAATGTCCCTCATGGTAACTGGATATTGATTTCAAAATACTGAGACCCAAGTCACCCCATCCACCACTTCTTTTAATTGACTGTTTTAAAAGTTTCATGCTGCCTTTTTCTCTTCTCTGTGAATAAAATACTCTCAGGACTTCCCTGGTGGGCTAGTGGTTAGGAATCTGCCTTTCAATGCAGGTTGGATCCCTTGTCAAGAAACAAAGATACAACATGCAGCACTGCAAGTAGAGAGAAGTCCGTATCCTGCAATGAAGAGTCCACATGTGGCAATGAAGACCTGATGTGGCCAAATCAATAAATGAGAAAAAGACGCTCTACTATGACAAAGCTAGAGGTGGAGATTCCTAAATCTTGTCCCACCTAAGACCGATTCTGTGGGACCTCAGTAGTCCTCACCCAGATATCAGCTGGGGCCTCCCTACCTCTCAGGTATCTTGTTTACTTGATTTAAACCCTCAGTTTTACAATTTACGTGAGTCCTGACACCTCCCCGTCCCACTTTTTGCAAACTCTGAGAGCCTTCTGCCTTGTGGACATTTGTCCTTTTCCAGGCAAAACCTGGGCTCAGAGCTCTGTGTTTTCAAAAGTCCTATAACAGCCTCATGTCCATGATGCACTGTGCTCGTCTCACAGTTTTAGCAAAAGCAGAGGGGTACAACACACATCACATACGCTTCCCCCAACTTGCTGTTTCTCAACTCTGGGAAAACAGTGTACCACACCCAGACTTCTGGGACTGGTTTTAATATGTATACGATTAATTTGTAGATGGAATTTTTTAAAGTATTCACTTTTTCTAAGCTTCACTGTAAACTTCACATTAACAATTAGGCCTTGAAAAACCATAAAATCTTAGAGTCGTAAAGGATTCTTAACATCATCTTGTGTTACTTCAGTTGGGAGAAGAGTCATACAGGGAAATATCAAAATTGCTTCTCAACTTTTACTGTGTTAGACACTTGACAAAACTGGGTCTTTCTACTTCTTTCTCTGGGTTGAGTTTACTTATTTTCTCTTGAAATAAGCAAAAAAAAAGGAAATTCCAGGATACCAGGAGACCTGGAGAACCACCAAAGATTATTCTGCTGCCCACTTCTTCTTAACAATATAATCCAATTTCTATACCGCATGTACTTCAGCCTTCTGATAGTGAGTTAAATAGCCTCATACGTCCCAACAGAACTTGACTCACTCATTTTTAAGGGATGGACAGAGCGTCAGAATGCTATTGGACAGCATGACATAAACAAGAATTCTATTACTTCATCTGAGACTGATGAAAGGCAGGTCCTGCTCCATCTTTCCAGGCAAACAGCTGGCACAGCTTTGCAAGGATTTCTCGTAGGAACCGTATAAGCATCATGTGATTCGTCTGGTGCGATAATGAGAAATTTATACTTCAGGGAAAGGTGGGCTCGGGGCCTGATGGGACTTACTGAAGAATTATACAACAGTCACAATTTACTGCTTCAACTTGCCTCTCATTAGCAAGGAAAGCTCATCAATTTTATGATGTGTGTTAAGAGGCCTATAAAGTGGATTGACCATAGTCTCCTGGATTCACTTTAATTTGCACAGAAATGGGAATTCCCAGCCTTGTTCATTGCTCTCTGATACTACATGGTCACTCCCTTTGTCACTGGCTTTGGTTTTTGGGTTTTGGGTAGGGTTGGAAGAGAATATGGGCTTTGCAGTTCAGAGGCTAGAGCTGAAGTTATAAGATACTAAATTGCTAGCAGTTTTCTGCCATGGAATCACAAAGTTTTACTTCTCCGAGGGCTTTCAAGAGCTGGGACCTCCCAGATCATGTCAATTTGAGCCCCTTAAGTGCAGGGACAGGGTGTTGCTTGGCTAGGCATCCTTCACAGCCCCCTCGCTGAAGGTTGATGCTCACAAGTTTTCTGAATCAGATTCGGTCCCACAATCCGACTTGATAAAGGAGGATATTAGGCTCAGAAGATCAAGAGACTCTTCAGCAGATCAGCATTGGGAAAGTGCATTCAGTGTCCACCCTGCTAGGGACGATTTTTATTTCAAGATTCAGCTGAAGCTCCACAGCCTCTGAGAAAATTTGCAACTACCCCAGGTCTATAGCTCCTCCCATGAGAGGAGCTTTGCAGCTTCTCCGCAGAGGAATGTTTTGGGCCCTAAAACGCAACATTTGCTAAGTGACTTCACCATTTCTTTTTGTCTTTTGCAATAGTCTTTTCTCCTTCCTGCTAATTCAGCACATTCTCATTAAAAGGCAACACTTTGCCCTCATTTCAGATTTTTGACCTCTCACCACCTACTTTTTTGTGCCACATGCTAAGTAAGGATTACTCTCCCAGGGCAGGGAATCCTGTCTCTCCTCGAACAGAGGGTGGGCTGCCTTCTCACCCACAAGAAGCCTCTCATTCAGATTTGATTCTCCAGAGCTGGCATCTCTCTTGAGGAACCTCTGTGCCTCCCATGACCTGCTGGCTGGCTTGCCACACCAGTCAGCTCAAAGTGCTCATCGCCCCTAGTTCTTGTTTTCCCACCTCATAGTTCTTTGCCCTTAACGCTGTCCCAGTGCTGGGTGCTCTTGGTGCGGGTGGGAAGGGGAAGGCTCGATGCTGTCCTGCTCGCATCCTGTGAGCACAGGGACTTGTCTGGGCAGAGAGCTTCATGTCTTGAAGCAGGAATTTTCCACCTCAGCACAGTTGGCGTGTGGAGTGGATCATTCTTTGCTGCGCAGAGCTGTCCTACACGCTGCAGGATGTTGAAGTACATCCATGGTCTCTACAGGGGCATCCCAGGTTTTCAATGAAGGAGACCCAGGTTTGATCCCTGGATCAGGAAGATCTCCTGCAGGAGAAATGGCAACCCACTCCAATATTATTGCCTGGAGAATACCATGGACAGAGGAGCCCATCGGGCTACAGCTCATTGGATTTGAAAGAGCTGAACACGACTGAGCTACTGAACACAAGCATGGTCCCTACACACCTGATGCCTGCAGCACCCACCCACCAAAAAGGTCTCCAGACATTGCCAACCATCCCTGGAAACAAATTTACCCCTGTCTGAAAACCGCTGCTTGAATGGAATGGGCCAGCTGCTCATTAAACCCAAGGACAGAAGACAGGGCTCTGTGATTTCCTTCCTGTGTGAAAAGGACTGGGAACCAACCACCAGAGTCATGTCAGAAGAATCAAGTTCTGTGTTCAAGAAACCTACACTCAAGTGTAAGCTCACTGTGTGGAAATGCCAATGTATTTTCTTGAAAACCATAAAAATCTTTCGTCAGTTTCTTAGTATACATCAAAGCATGCTGAGGAAAAGGACTGGACTCTGGGGCATAATAATAAACTTTTGCATATAAATAATATTTTAGAGTTTAATACAGCCTTCCACATGTATCAGCTCATTTTGGTGTGTATCTTCGAGGTACTAAAGGGAAATTTATGATGGTAATGGCACTGCTTTGTTAAAGCCATCCTCTGGAAACCGAAGTCAGCCAGTTTTTAAAAGTTCTAAGAATTCCCTGGCAGTCTGGTGTTTGGGACTCTGTGCTTCCACTGCCAGGCATGGATTCCATCCCTGGTTGGAGAACTAAGATCTTGAAAGCTTCAGGGTGCAGCCAACAAACAACCCCTTCCCCTGCCCCCCCCAAAAAACAGTAAAAAAACCAAAAACCTTCTCCACTAAATTTATTTCCTTGTTAGACAAATCAAGGGCAAATACATATTTTCTTTAAAGTATAGAAAATAAAAATAACTTCAGGAAATAATTGAAAACTTATATGGCAACCCACTCCAGTATTCTTGTCTGGACAATCCCATGGACAGAGGAACCTGGTAGACTACAGTCCATGATGTCGCAAAGAGTCGGACACGACTGAGTGACTTCACTTTCTTTCTGTAAGGTTATATCCTGATTGTTTCTCACTCTCTCTCCTTCTTCCTACCCCAAATGGAAAAAAATAATTGAACTACCTTTTATTGGTGGAAAAATGTCCCCTTAGCAGGGTACAAGCAAGAAGTTGATTTTTGCAAACCCAGAAGTTGCTTAGTAAGCGTTTTGCATCCATAAGGCCACTTGGTAATCAGAATACAAAACAGCAAGTGCCCAGCAGCCTATCATTTCCAGGGTTTTCTTATTACATTCCTTGGTTTCTTGACCTTACAAGCTCATCACTGATGTCCAGTGGGATTTTAATGTGTTCTCTTCCCCACTGCTTCCTATTCCCTTAATAAGACTAAGTGATGAGCTTGGTATGATGCTTCTCACTCAGAAGGGGCTGTTGATTACAACCATCTGTACTCTGAAATGGCCTTATCTTTGGCCCAGGGCCTATCTGCTTCCTATAGCCCAGAGCACTGGTGAGATAATGGGCAAGCTCCTCCCAGACAGCCATATGTCATCAAGTTCCCTCTGATTGTAGAGGTGCGCCTATGGGGGAAATGGCTTGATCTGTATTATGAGTTGGTTGAGGTCACAGGCAGAGTTGTAATGGACTCAAAGCTATGCTTGGAAAAAGCTGTTTTAATTGGCTGTGTAACTTTGATGGACATAAGCTGAGCACCTGTAATTGGGAACTTGGAAGACCAAGTTGGGCTGACTGGTACAGATATAAGGACACTCAAGAGAAGATGCTAAGTGTATACTGGGTGGTTATGTGAAGGATGTGGGAACCTGGAATGTGCCACAAATTTGTCCATGATGGGCTCCATCTTCTTGATACAGTGGGCACTGGATGCTTTACTTATAGTCAGAGGCAGTGGGGCTGCACTGAAAGAGCAGGCTGTCCACCCTCGGTTTATTCCCACAGATTCTAGCTGCCCCAGAGGGTCTTGTTGACAACTAGAAGGACAGAAAGACACATCCCAATCACCTGATGGAACTAAGGACACCATGATCACCTAGAGTGAACTCTGGGTGGCATGCAAAGTGAAATTCACGACATAAATATCAGAACCTGTTTTGGGAATCTGCAAAAACTTTCATACTTCAACATTTCAGAAATAATTTTTAAATTTCTTGGGTGACTGAGGAATCCATTATGAATCCATTTCTTTCTTTTCAACAAACTGAATTCCCTGAAACCAGCTGTCCTAACAGGGGGTTAATTTTCATTTCCTTTATTGCATTTTCAACCAAGTGATTGTGAGGAGACTGGGAATAACCAACAATCCAGGAAGTTCCTCCAGATGGTCTTAAAGGGCGCCCCCCCCCCCCCGGTCTTCAAGCCATTGCTGATATGCAGTGGACAATCATATCACACAAGGAACAGACAGATATTTACTTGAAATTGACTGTTAGGGAAGCAACAGAGTTTAGAGTGAAAGGAAATCAATTTTGAGAGATCACAAAAATGCCAAATTGCAAAAAAATAAAAAATAAAACCCCCAAAACAGTAATTGAACCGCTGCTTTCTTTGCACTTCAGTCCAAGCTGGAGGGAGGAGGGGTTCTGGTGCTTCTCAAAAAAATTACTTCTCATCAGAACTTTCCATTAATCATTCTGCCTGCGGTCAGAAGCCGGGCTGCCATGGAGGAGTGCAAAGTCCGCCTGAAACACAGAGAATCTTCCAACTCGGGGATGTGCCCTCAGAGCTCTAGATGCCAACCACAATCATCTCTCGCCTTTACAAAGCCTGGTTTGGTTTGCAGAGAGCATCCTGGAACACTCCATCATTTGAAATGTAATCTGGGGAGTAGGGTTTGATGGAGCTGCGGGTAAATGAATGGACATCTGAAGAGGGGGACTCTGCTTCTCTGAGGGGGAGATGCAGACAGCTAAGGTGTCCAGAAGGTGAATGGATTAGACTCATTAGTGGCTTCTGTTCCAAGGCGTAGTGTAACGAGCGAGTTGCCTGTTGTTCCCATCACTGTCTTCTGGAAGCCACGTTAGTTTTTAGCTGAAAGAGAGTTTTCACAAAGCAGGAGCTGGTGTTTCACCTCTTGGCTTTCTGAGGCCACCAGGTGAAGCTGGGAGCAGCTGCAGGGCAGGCTTTCCTGATCTCAGTCTCAAGCAACCTCATTGCCCTAAAAGCAGAGTGTGCCCACAGGCGGGTACTAATCACCCTTGAAGCCAAATGCTGGCTGCCCTGTGTGCATTTTTACACGGATTCAGGAGCTGGTTCAGTGTGGGTCCTCACCACTGAGGGAGCACTGCCCATTTCCCCCTCACCCCACCCAGCCTGCAGAGTGTGTGGTGGGGCATGGACTCTTTCTTTCTAAAGCACAGAAGGGTATGTTAGACCTGGGTGGAAAGACAGGCCTGATGTGGCTGCCCGAGACTCAATGGGTCCTTTTCCTCGGCAGCAGAAATGTAGAGTCCCCAAAACACAGGACATTAATCCACTAGGAGCGGTCACCGTGCAGGACATTAGCCTTGCCTCTTAAAACTTCTCCCAAAAAGATGTATGGGGAGAGGGGAGGTGTGCAGAAAAAAAGAGTGGGTATCATAAAGCTGTCTTCTCTTCTTCTCTAGTATATATGTTTCTCTGGTCTTATTTCTTCTGTTTTATCTTACAACTAAAGGAAGCTCACCATGGAAAATTTTTAAAAAATACAGAAAAATCAAAATTAAAGAAGGATGTGCTATACTGCTCCCTATAGAAAACACAAGCAGATTTCCTTCCCGTCTTTTCTCTATACATTTATATACACTTCCCAGGTGGCTCAGTGGTAAAGAATTCACCTGCCAATGCAGGAGCCACAAGAGACATGGGTTCAGTCCCTGGGTCAGGAAGATCCCCTGGAGAAGGAAATGCCAACCCACTCCAGTGTTCTTGTCAGGGTAATCTCATGAACAGAGGAGCCTTTTGGGCTACAGTCCATGGGGTAGCAAAGAGTTGGACATGACTGAGCAACTGAGCATATAACTCTTCACAACCCCATGGACTGCAGCCCACCAGGCTCCTCCGTCCATGGGATTTTTCCAGGCAAGAGTACTGGAGTGGGGTGCCATTGCCTTCTCTGATATCTTATATAAGCATTATATTTATATTCTGTCTTTTCTTCATCTGCATACATTTATATATTTCTGGTCTTATGGGATACATGTTCTTTTAACCTTGCTCTTTCCAGTTTATAAATCTTGAGTATCTCCCCACATCTTTAACTTTAACATAATATACAAAGCTGGGTGATATTTTGAGAGATTAATTTCTGCTTCTCCTCCCTATATTTCCCCTTCCTTCCCTCCCTACTCTGGGCCTACCCTTAAAGCAGAGAGTAAGCTCTGTGTTTTCCCACCCAGTAAGAGTTTACAGCCAGACAGAAAAAAGTTGCCATCAAAATGCCTCCTGTCCTGGAATTTGCTTCAAAAAGTCTAAGCTCACTGGAGGGAGAGAATAGTGAGCTGAGTCAGGTGAAAGGAGAGTCTGGGAGAGAAAGATGGAGGGAGGAAGGGGTAGATATTAAGAGGCCTCTGGGATGTGTAAGAGTGAACCTGAGGAGGGCGCCAGGGATGAGAGGAAATGGTCTGATGATGTGTCCAGAAAGCCAGGATCTGGAGACAAGCTCCCAGCACCAGCAGAGACCTTATCCCAGGGGGGACTGAGGACAGTCAGGAGTCCCCCACTTGAGGGGACCTGTGTTCAGGGTAGAGGATGCTCGTGGTCACTGCTGTGAAAAGACGATTGTAATTACAGGCCCCGCCCTTTCATTACCTCGCCAGCCATAACACTAAAGATGATCCAAAGCTTCATCATGAGCAGGAGGTAAAATGGGTGGAGCCTTTGAAACAACGAGGGACTTGAATCTAACATGTAGGTTGAGTCAATAAAGAAAATGGGCTTCCCTGGTAGCTCAGACAGTACAGTAAAGAATCCACCCACATTGCGGGAGACCTGGGTTTGATCTCTGGGTTGGGAAGATCCCCTGGAGGAGAGCATGGCAACCCATTCCAGTATTCTTGCCTGGAGAATCCCCATGGACAGAGGAGCCTGGCGGGCTACAGTCCATGGGGTCTCAAAGAGTCTGACGTGATTAAGTGACTTTCACTTCACTTCAATAAAGAAAATGAGGCTTTTTGCAGAGCTGGGCTTCAAAAGTCGAGGCTCATTCTGTGTACTTAACCCACTTGTCCCACAGGGTTCAGCACACAGTATTTCTAATTTCCCTACCATTTGATCTCCTGAATCTTAACTGTCATTTTGTTATCAAATCAATGTCTTTGTAAAATTTCACTTATCATTTTCCCCCTAATTTTGGAGTCTAATTTTATCTGTTTAATGCAACATTTTATATTTGTATACAGCCTTTGTGTGCACACGTGCTCAGTCATGTCTGACTTTTTGTGACTCATTGGACCATAGCCCACCAGGTTCCTCTGTCCATGGGATTCTCCAGGCAAGAATACTGGAGTGGGTTTGCCATGCCCTTCTCCAGGGAATCTTCTCAACTCCGGGGTCGAATCGGTGTCTCCTACACTGCAGGCAGATTCTTTACCCTTGAGCCATCAGGAAAGCCCATGGCAAGTGGGAAGTGTCCCCACCAGGCTTCTGCAGGGAGGTTGATCTGTGGCCTGAGCAAGCCAGTCAGGGCATCGTCCTCCCCCTAGCTGAACCTGCAGTGACCATCCCCACTTCCAGGAGCAGGTCACATCACATTCTCTGCAGAGAGGAACAAAGAGGAGAGGCTGCCTGAACCACTTTGGAATCTGCACAGTCCAGGCAAAGCCCAGATTAGAGTTCTCCCTTGCAGTGAACAAGTCCTTCTCTCTTTGCAGGTTTCCCAGGTGGTGCCAGTGGTAAAAAAAAAAAAAAAAAAAAAAAAAAATCCAGCTGCCAATAAGGAGACACAGGAGACCTGGGCTCGATCCCTGGGTTGGGAAGATCCACTGGAGGAGGGAATGGCAACCCACTCCAGTAGTCTTGCTTGGGAAATCCCATGGACAGAAGAGCTTGGCAGACTACGGTCCATAGGGTCACAAAGAGTCAGACATAACAGTACGCATGCAGCAGCAATCTTTTTTCAGTTCACAGGAAACCTCAACAACAGCTCCTCCTACGCTACTAGCCTGGCAACAACTGTACTTGGATTTCTGCTGATCCCTAGCAGTGGGGTGTCTGAGTCTCAGTCAGGAGCACACTGTGCCCTGGGTGGGGGAAAGGAGGGGTCACAAGAGTCAAGTTTTATGGAGAGAGGATCTCTTTGAGTGGAGACTGCAGAAGCATAAAGACTCCTCTTTGGGGAAGTTGAAGAGAGAGATTGCGTGGTAATTGTGGCAGACATGGTTCTAAAGAGGATTTGTTTGGATCAAGAGAGTTGTATGCTTCTAGACTGAGGGGAAGCAATGTAGGCAGAGAGAAAGGTTGAAGTGGTAGGATCAGGGGAGGTCTGAGCTGTGAGGCGCTGGTGAGACTGTAAGAAAATGGGGTCAAGAAACTCATTTTTCAGAGTCACCCCTGAATCTTATCTGAACGACTGTTGCCCACTTGGATCACTTTCTAATATCTGCCATTTAAGAATATCATAATGAATAGGAAAAAATAACATTTAAAAGTCAAAAGAGAGGGGCTTCCCTGGTAGTCCAGTGGTTAAGACTCTGCCTTGCAATGCAAGGGACACCGGTTTCATCCCTGGTCCGGGAAGATCCCACGTGCCACGGAGCAACTAGGGCCCTGTGCCACAACTGAGCCTGAGCTCTAGAGCCCACAAGCTGCAAGCACTGAAGCTGGCAGTAGAGCCTGGGCTCCGCAACGAGAGGAACCACCTCAATGGGAAGCCCACGTACCACAACGAACAGGAGCCCCCACTCGCCACGACTAGAGAAAGCCCGCATGCGGCAAAAAAAGACCCACCACGGCCAAAAATCAAAAAATAAATAAATAAACCTTTTTTAAAAAGGGTCAAAAGAGAATAAAAATCTACCTCTCCTCTTGTTGTGAATTGTGGTTACACCGATTTATATGATGGTCAAAGCTCATTGAACTGAATATTTATAGTTGGTATATTTTATATATCCCAAGGTAAAAAAATAAACTTACCTCTCCTAGGAACTATAAAAATATTAATTAGGCATTCTATTTACAAACATGATTACAGTATTTAAAGGCAGTCAGAATTATAAAATTTAAAAGCAAGAGTAATACAATGTTTTCATTTCCCAAGTATGATTCTAAAAATGCATATAGAAGCTGGAAAATCACCATTAATTCTGCCCTTGTTGGTGCAAATTAGATTGGAATCTCTCCCCATAAGTGCTGAGCTGGATCAATATATGGTTTGCATTCTGTGATCAATAATACTGATAGCTAAGATTATAATTATAACTAACATTATTTACCATTTCTATAAGCCAAGCGTTTCAAGAATGTTATCTCATTTCATCCTCATTATGAGCCTTTGAAGTAATGGCATTTTTGTAATGGTATTTTCCCAGTGAGGAGCCTGAGGCTCAGAATGGTGTATTATCTGCTCGAGGTAAATAACAGATCTAGGGTTCAAGTCGATCTCTGCCTATGCCCAGAGCTCAACTTTTGAATCACTTTGTGGCACTGAAATTTTTTTTAAAAATCATTTTATTTTAAATGTAACGGAGTTAGGGAGGGAGACCTGGTATTCAAAGAAACCAAGTGAGTAGTATTTTGGGTGAAATGAAACACTTTGTAATGTGATGAATCAGGTCTTCTGTTGCATAAGTTAATATCTTTGCATCTGTCCATTTCCTCACGATGGGGATGCCCATGTGACCAGAGCTAAGGGGAGGAAATGTCTCAGCCAGGAGTCTTTCTTTAATGAGGCAGAGACATGAATACTCAAGAGAGGAAGGCCACTTCTTTCATAAACATTAGTAAAAAAAAAATCTACCTACAACTTCTGCTCACACCTCTTTGGTTCAAACTGCGGCACGTGGCAAGGGAAGTGGGGAAATAAATGTCACCTTTTGCAGTGTACACTTTCACTCCCAATTAAATCAGTTGTTCCTTAAGCAGAAGGATACTGAGAACCCAGCTAGAAGCCCCCACCAGAGAGAAAGTGAAGCCAGGATTATAGGAAACCAGAGCCCAGACTCAAGAGCAGGCACAGTGGCAAGGGAAGTGGGGAAATAAATGTCACCTTTTGCAGTGTACACTTTCACTCCCAATTAAATCAGTTGTTCCTTAAGCAGAAGGATACTGAGAACCCAGCTAGAAGCCCCCACCAGAGAGAAAGTGAAGCCAGGATTATAGGAAACCAGAGCCCAGACTCAAGAGCAGGCACAGTGGCAAGATGGGAGGCAGGAGTGTCTGGGGTGTTAGGATGGGAAGAACTCCTAAGCCCTCCACCCTGGTGCCAGCGCTGGAAGGGAGGCTAACTCTGCCTGTCCTGGCTTCGCTCAGCTCAAAGTGTGGAGGCTGGGAGAGGAGTCCGGGGAGCACGTGTAGATGAAGAAGTTGCTCCTGGCTTAGACACACAGTACCTGATGGGCCCACCAAAGCAGGTCTACAGGACCGTGGAGGGGAAAGCCTCCCTCCTCCAAAACACATCCACGGCACCACTAGGAAGGAATAATGACGCCAAGAGGCCAGAAATCACAAACATTCACACCCATTGTGCATGTCTTGCTGGTATATCAGGGTTGGAATGTGTGTGTGTGCTGACTGCTACGTGGGTGAGTGTACTGGGGGAGGAAAAGTGGCCAGGACCCCTCTTCTTAGCAGGTCAGCAGGGCTGTGATGCTGACCTCACGTGGGTTGAATTGAATGGACTAAAATTGAGGACTATTGATTTCAAAAAGAAGCAAAGAAAATACACTGTAGTGTTTATCAAAGTGTGCGCGGTGGACAAATTGCATCAGAATCACCTGGAAGTCTTGTTTAAAAACACTCATTCATTTATTCTTTCACTGAACAAACAGATAGTGATTTCATGTGTGTGGCAGGCCTAGTGCGAGGAGCTGAGAACAGAGCAGTAAACAGGGCAGACATCATCCCTGACCTCCTGGAACATTCAGTTTCGTGAGGAAAATTTGTTGTTGTTTAGTCACGAAGTTTGTGTCTGATTCTTTTGCGACCCCATGGACTGTAGCCTGCCAGGCTCCTCTACACATAAAATTTTCCAGGCAAGAATACTGGAGTGGGGTGCCATTTCCTTCTCCAGGGCGTCTTCCTGGCCCAGGGATTGAACCCATGTCTCTTGCTTGACAGATGGGATTCTTTACCACTGAGCCACCTGGGAAGCCCAGTGAGGAAAAGAGTGAAAAGTAGAAACTGTAGTAATAAGAAAGTAAAGAAAGCAATTGCACATTGTGATGTATTTCTGTGAAAGAAGCAAATCCTGGTGGTGACCACAAATTTCAGAAGTCTACGAGCTGTCTTCTATTTTTCAGATGCCAACTAAGTCCTTGAGCCCTCCCTTGTTAAGCCGTGGAGAAGGGAATGAGACCTTAACACAAACTGAGATCACTTATCTCACCACCTTGCATACCTTACAGTCAGTGTTAGTTTGATTTAGAAAACTAAAGGGACTTTTCAAAAAACGTGACATATGAACTTTTCATGTTTATCTCCTTCACCAAATCCACTAAAACTGCAGGTATTACTGCACAAGTTCTGAGAGATTAGGAAGGAGAAAACAGCTATTGAAAGATTTCAGTGTGTTTTTGAAAGACAGAATGCAAATGAAATAATGACAGCAGACGGCAGGAAGTTACCACCTTGTGTGTGTGTTTCAGGGGAGAGGTATAGAGACGGGAGGATGCTGATGATAGAGATTCAGTTCATCCTACCGAACCTCAAGAAGCACAAGCTTGGCACCACAGACTGTGGAAGCAGACAGAGGAGGTCGATTCAAAAGAGGGTGGTAGGTTGTCTTTGCAGTACGCAATTGTCCCCCCACCTACCACCACCAGCTCCTCTCTGCCACCCCACACAGCCACAAACAAGCCCCACCTATCTTCCTTCTATAGAAAATGGACTGCATAGTATGTATCCAGAAATGTATCCATACATACATTTCTGGAGAAATGTATCCAGCAACCTACAAGCTCGGGGACATCAGGAGGGAATTCCAGGAGGCACAGTCATAAAAGAGTAAGACAAGTCAAGGTCTGCATTCTGAACCCTGGAATTCCCAGCCTACTCCCCAAATTCTGCTCCTAGGACCCTAAAGCAAGATATACACTCCCCTAAGCCAGAGATTCGCGTGTTCATTTAAGAAAACACTTACTGTGAAAGTACTGTAACACACCAAACATTCTGAGTTGCTCTGGGGATAGCAGGCTGGCTTATCACCCACACTGGAACCTATTATCAATTAATCAGCCCTCTGCCCTCAATCTGAGGCAGAGATCCACGTGAGTGTTTTTAGAGCTTATCATTTTAAAAAGGTGGGAAAATAGCAATTAAGGAAAATGGAAGATGAAAGAAAGTAATCTGAGGAAAATAAAGGTGGAAGGAAAACAGAATGAAGCAGAAACAAGTGTTTTTTAATTGTTATAGTTGATTTACAAAGGTTTTTTTTTTTAAATACAGTTATTACTTTATGGTCCTCGGGGAGATGAGGAAGCCATTCTACCCATAAAACAAGAACAAAATGCTTTTAGGAAATAACAAATGGAAAATAATATCTAACTCTTAAAAATACAAATTTGTTCTTGTTTAGTGGCTAAGTCATGTCCTACTCTTTTGCAGCCCCATGTACTCTAGCCTGCCAAGCTCCTCTGTCCATAGGATTTCCCAGGCAAGACTATTAGAGTGGGTTGCTGTTTCCTTCTCCAGGGGATCTACCCGGCCCAGGGGTCAAAGATAGTTTTAAAGAGTAACCCAGAAATCATCCAGGAAAATAAAACCAAAATATGAATAACAGAAGAGAGGAGAAATGCAATGAGAGAATATATCTGTGAGAGTCCTAGCAATAGGAGTTTTAAAGTGTGAAGTCAGAGAAACAGATAGGAAGAAATTGTTAAGAAAATAATACAAGAAAATTTCCCAGAACTAAATTTGGATCTCTTGATTGAAAAGGTTTGTTGGGTGTCCAGTCCTATGGACAGCATAACATCCATAACAAGCCTCATCATGATAGTATTTCTGAATACTAGAATGAAAAGAAAACCACACACTTCCAGGGAGCAAAAATAACAGGCTACATGAAAAGTAGCAGGAATCAGAATGTTATCAGTCTTCCCAGTAGCAACACTGGATGCTAAATGATGGTGAGAAATTCCTTTAAAAGATGATGAGGGAAGGTTATTTTTAACCTAGAATTCTACAATGCAGGAAGGGTGAGAGTAGAATAAAGACCTTTTTTGAGGTGTAAGGACTCAAAGATTTACCTAAAAGGCACATTTCTTTAGAAAGCAACTGAAGAATGTGCGTTCACAACATGAGAACAAACCGAAGAAGACACTGGAAACAGAAATTCAACCCAGGAGATGGTGAAAAGCAGTCTAAGATCCACTGGACAGAGTCCTAGAGAACAATCCATGCACACTAGGACCAGAACATACAGGGTAGTGGGAAAAAGGTCCCCAGCTAAAGTTGGGTCTGGCAGATTTTTGTTACGAACTGAATGTTTGTGTCCCCTCCCCCAGATTTCATATATTGAAGTCTGGGCTCCAATGTGATGGCATTAGGAGGTGGGGGCCTTTGGGAGGTGTTTCAGTCATGAGGATGGAGCCCTCATGACTGGGATTAGTGCCCTTATAAAAGAGACCCCAGAGGAGTTCTTTCACCTTCTTTCTGCCATTTGAGGACACCATGGAAGTTGGCAGGCTGTAACTTGAAAGAGGGCCCTCACCAGAACTGGGTCATCCTGGAACCTGTCTCAGACTTCCAGGCTCCAAAACTATGAGAAATAAATCTGTGTTGTTTATATAAGTCACCAGTCTCTGAAACTTTGTTATGGCAGCTCAGACTAAGATAATTATCCAGTGTGAATGGGTATTTTCTTTAAATATGGTAAAAACCTTAGGTGAATTTAGGAGGGAATTGGCAATAGAACAATAGAAAATTATGCAAATTATTAACTGTAAGGAAGACAGAACTATATATGAGAGAAAATAGTCATCATGTAATTACTTGATACAATAGTAAGTAATGTAGAGAATAGCAATACAAGCATTTTAATATATATGATATTTACCAGGAATTATGATACAATTCTATTGGTTAACTGGTAGTGATGGTAAGAGTTAATACTCAATTATACTACAGTAAAAAGTCAGTAAGCAGTATCGCCTAACACAGATAACTTAGAAAATAGTACTGTAAATACATTAGAAAAATAAAATTCCCAAACATCATATCATCTAAATGCATTATAGCCTTAAGTACTTGATAAATGTCATCACCTGACAAAGATAGCTGATATTAAGTTTATGTTCAATATCTTTAAGCAGTAATTGCAAGATGTCAAATTGTACTTTATTACCATCCCAACTTACAAGAGCCAGAAAATATTGACTACCATTGTTTTCCTGTGTTGAAGTGGTGAAATCTAATTTCGTTCGCATTATGGAACAATTTACCAAGTGCGTGATAACTATGAAATGGAGATTTTATATTGTCCCCCAAACCAATTTCATTTTTCCCTATTCATGCTTCTGGGTATAATTTAAAAGGTCTGAAAAACTGAATCACCCTGTACTATTTTCAGGCCCTATAATGTTAAGAAACACAAATATATACTTGACTTCTATTTTCCATTTGTTAATTTTTTTTTGTCATGAGAAAGTCATACAAACAAAATGAGGACAGATTGAACATTAAGATTCAATAGACTCATTTTAATGAGGAAGGCTATAATAGGAAGAGGAAATAGAATAAAATTCATCCAGAGACAGCAAATGATCTGATGCTAACTCCTTCTTCTGGCTGTTTTACGCTTGCAGTCATCATTCTAGATGCCTTGGCCTGAAGGATCTTTTATGTAATTTAAACATATCCTCTGTTCTCAGAACTAAGATAACCAATTTCATATTTTCCATTTCGCTAGCAAAGTGGAAGAGGCTCCGGGTGGAATGAGAGGAATGCTTAGTCTAGGCAAACATATAATTGCCCTGTTAGAAACACCTTCATCCAGAAAGATAAATTAATGGAACTCATTTTGGTGGCATCTTCTTGAGCCAAATACACTTCAAAGTGGGGACAGGATAGGATGTAAGCTCTGAAATTAAAATGTGGAGATATATTTATATCAAAATTATTTTCTCTCCATCTCTGTAAAACAGGAAGATAATACTGCCCAGAACGACCAGAGAGTGCTTACCCGCAGAGGTGATACAAATAGAAAAATTCAACACTTCACATTGGTATTCTGATGCCAACCCTCACAAGAGGAGAAAAGTCCACACTATATCCAGACCTACCTCTGCCAGGACTGCTCCAGGTTATTATCACATCTTTGGAGCCTTAATTATCATTTTCAACTTTTTTCCCCCAGTGGGGAAAGGACCCAGTTAACTAAATGTTCTAATGAACTAAATGAAAAATCTTCATGAAACTAAAACAATTTTTATTTAAGACTACTTTATTTAATGAAAATAAAATAAACCTAAAGTTAACCTAAAAGTTTTAATGAAAATAACCACTGAAAAACATTTGGGGTTAGGGGGATTATTTCTCAAAGGCAAGTAAGACCCATGGATGAAGAAAATACTTTTGGCAAAGTTTGAATGCCCTCATTTGAACTCAGTGAAAATGAACATAGTAATTATTTTACTGTCATTATTGTATTTTTGATTGAGAAAAAATGAACTGCAGAATTTGTGTTTGTGTAATTCAAGAGATGGTTGCCAGCTGTCAAGTATTAAGTCCACAGGTAGAAATCTCAGTTTTGCTAAATTTTGTTTTATATTCGCTACTGAAAATACTGACTTAAATGTGCTCAGTTGCTCAGTCATGTCCAACTCTGTGCAATCTCAAGAACTGTAGCCTGCCAGGTTCCTCTGTCCATGGTATTTCCCAGGCAGGAATACTGGAGTGGGTTGCCATTTCCTTCTCCAGGGGATCGTCCCAACTCAGGGATCAAACCCAGGTCTCTTGCATCTCACGCATTGGCAAGTAAGTTCTTTACCACTAGTGCCACCTGGGAAGACTGGCTTTAAAATATACTACATCAAAGGTGAATAAAAACATTCATCAGTATTTCAGACAGGCATGCTATTGACTGGTTTCTTTCTGGAAAGACCTTGCCCAGAAACCCCAAGAGAAACACTGCCTCCTATGATAAAACATGGGAATACTTGACAACACCACATTGCTTTTCAGTGTCCAAAGAACCAGGTGCCCAAAGACAAAATGCCATGTGGCTGTCTGCCTTGACTTAAGATGGGGAAAGGCATGGACCACACACAGGCCACCCAGGCCCTGGAGTGCTAGGATAAGGAGCCAATTTCCAGAGGGGCCCGAGAGGCAGGCTGAGGACGAGGATCCCAGCATATGCCTGGTGATGGGCCCTCTCCTCCTGTCCACTGTGCCCCCAGTGATGACCTCTAACTTGGCTGAAGGAAGGACGTCTCCTCCCCATCCAGCCCCATGGCATTGCCTCTTCACCTGCTCTTTCCACAGCCTTTGGTTGAGAGCTTTGCGCTCAGGGGCCTGGACTCCACTCTGGTTGTGCCAACTATAGCTGCTATGCTCCCAGCAGGGACTTCAGCTCTCTTTCCCCCTCTTTTCTCATCTAACAAGGAAGACGACTCCAATACCTGCTTCCTGGGGTTAACAGATGCATCGAGGCGATGATGTGTTTTGCACTGAGCCTGGTGTACAGTGTGTGAGGAGTGGCAGTTACTCATTGTTTGTTGATCTACTGATGCTTTTAATATCTGTTGGCCCCCCCACAAGGGATTCCCAAGTGGTGCTAGTGGTAAAGAATCTGCCTACCAATGCAGGAGACGCAGGAGACATGAATTCAATCCCTGGGTTGGGAGGATCCCCTGGAGAAGGGCGTGGCAACCCACTCCAGTATTCCTGCCTTGAGAATCCCATGGACAGAGGAGCCCGGTGGGCTACCATCCCTGTGGTCACAGAGTTGGACATGACTGAGTGACTGAGCGCTCACGGCCCCTTACTAAGTGGTCCTGCCCGTGGACACAGAGATGAATCATACACAGTTGTCCCCCAGAGAGACCATCATTCCCACAAGGCTCCATGCCTAATACAAGCCCTCTGACTGGGACAGAGACTTCAGACTCCGTTTCAGGGCACACATGTGATCCTCTACCCCAGGCCTCCACCCACCCTGTGTGTCTCACCCAAGGTATCACAGCTGCATGTCCCTCTCTATAATTGCTATTTGCTCTCCTAGCTTCAGAAAATCTTTTATCCAGGGGCTTTCTGCCCTCTCAGAGTCCTGTGGGAATTATGATAAACAGGTTTTGGAATTCATAAAGTGGGAGAGGTACAGTCTCACAAAGAGAAGGGATGAGAGAGAGACAAAATAGCAGGGATCCACTTTCCTAAGTGCTTGGCCAGTGCTCGTTGATTGGATTTAACAAACAGCTCACAGAGAGGAAGTTTTGTTCCCGACTAATGGCATTCATCCCATGCCCCAAATAACCAGGAACCATGGATACAGTCAACAATCAAAGAGCAAGCAGGTAGCCAGTCCCCACCTACCCTGTTGTGCTAAAGGCATAAAAGGCCACTAGCCGAGCATGCCCTTGGCTGAATGGAAGTGGACAGCAACCACACCACCCGGGAATTTTGCTGCCTGGTGACAAACCTTCTGAATCGATTCCAGCTTTTAGAGCTACAAGTCCTCAGGGTCCTCATTATTTTATGCTGCAAAAGTGTAAGTGCCCACAGAATAAGAAACGACAAAGGAGGCAGAATGGGAATGAGGAAGTGTGCTTGGAGGAGAATGCACAAGTAGTCAATATCATTTAACTCATGGGAGACAAATGCCTTTGGAAGCTGGATCTCTTTTCAGGATGCAGGGAGCAGATGGGCACACCGAATCCACAGAAGCATCCTTTAGCCTTTGAGAGGCACTCGGGTCCAGAAGATAAGACTGGTTTTCCCTACGGATCTTCATCCTCAATGGCCCCACCAAGAGTCATCTCACGGAAGGAGGTCATTGAGGGCTTTCAACAAGCTTGCAAGGAAGTCGGCTCTCCCCTCCCCACTTGGCATGCTGAGATTTGCCTGATTACAATTTCCTTCCTTTCTTTTTAAAGAACTGTATCCAATATATTAACATCCCAGAGAGAAAATAATCATGTTAAAGGCTTAAAAGTTATAAAGATGTCTTTTAACTTTATTTAGTACAGTGTTTTTCAAACTTATTTGAACATTTGAATATAGACTTGTGTTTATGTGAAACTCCCACTAACACCTCAACTCTAGAGCCCTATGATAGCCTGCGTAGGAGCAACAGCCAGGAGAGGGGGCTGTCCATGTCCTCAACCCAAGGAGTCTGTGCTCGCTGTTGGTCACTGTTCATCCACCTCTCTGATCAACCCATTGCCTGCTCCCAAAGTACCACCTTGAGAATCACTAACAATAACCTGCAGAGAATCCCATACAGTGTACAATTCTAGCCCTGAAGTGATCCTTTGCATTTATCTGATACAAACCAGTAATCATTCAGATGAGAAAACACCTAGAAAGGGGAAGCAAGTTGATAGCTAAGGTGGAAATCGAATTTGGATTCTCCAGCTCTCTCCAGTGTTACTTTAATTGTTCTGTTCTTTCCCCCACCAGTTACCACCTCTGGTTCACCTTGTCTCGGAGACTAGCAGTCCTGTTTACACACCCCAGATCATCTGACAACACTCCCCATTCCAATCCTGAACTCTACTTCCCATTGAACATGACCACCATTCTTGTAATGACTTGCATTTGGAACAGAAGAGCCATCCGGGATCCCTCTTATTCCTAAACATAATCAAAGACACAAACTTACATAAAAGTAGGAACATGAGGAGGTTTGCACATTAGGACGACCACTCAGGCTACAGTAAGAAAATGGAGGGGCCTGAGGCTGGTGTCTCTGCCAGGAAAGCCTTTCCCCCAGGCACCCACATGATTGACTCCCATCTCTGCTTAAGTATCAACCTGTCATCTTCTCAGTGAGGCCTTCAGATAGCTACCTTAGACAAAATAGCCATCTTTCCCCATTCCTTTTAACTTTGTTTTTCTAAATGTCGTTTACTAGCCCCTCCCATTACATACTGTTTTTGTTCATTTATCTTTTCTCTACTTGCGTGCATGACCTTATAAGTACAAGTGAAGTGAAGTGAAGTCACCCAGTTGTGTCCGACTCTTCGCAACTTCATGGACTGTAGCCTACCAGGCTTCACAGACCATGGGATTTTCCAGGCAAGAGTTGCTGCTGCTAAGTCGCTTCAGTTGTGTCCGACTCTGTGCAACCCCAGAGATTGCAGCCCACCAGGCTCCCCCATCCCTGGGATTCTCCAGGCAAGAACACTGAAGTGCGTTGCCATTTCCTTCTCCAATGCATGAAAGTGAAAAGTGAAAGTGAAGTCGCTCAGTCGTATCTGACTCTTAGCGACCCCATGGACTGCAGCCTACCAGGCTCCTCCGTCCATGGGCTTTTCCAGGCAAGAGTACTGGAGTGGGGTGCCATTACCTTCTCCGAGGCAAGAGTACTGGAGTGCTTAAAAAAATACATTGCCACGTATCAAATACCTAGAACACAGTAGCTGCTCATTAAATTTTTTGAACACTGTTCTACAAAACATTTTTGTACTTAAGCTCTTTTTTAGGAACATAAGGATTTTTCTCAGGTATAAATCTAGAAATGGAATTGCTGGGTCAAAGAGTTTGTGCAAATCCAGCTTCTCTTATGATTTCCAAATTGGCATATAACTGTATGCCTACAGGCTGTGTTGCCAAGTTCCTGCATCTTTACCAACCATTGATAGTCTGTCTTTCTAAATTTCAGCAATAAGGGTAATGATTTTTAGTTATATATATAGGAAGAATGATGCCCAAGTATAGAAAATATATAGTGTGTAATACTGGAAGGAAATGTATCAAAATATCAATGAAATAGTAATCACTGGGTGATGGCTAGTGGGGCAGAATTACACCTTGTTGTATAAATTTCCCTGTTTCTATGTGTCTTCTCCATCTCTCTTATCCCTTTGAACCACAAGGGCCATTTTTCCTTATGTTAAGCCATACTGAAAAGGAGCAAAGCCTCAAAATAGCCTCTTAATAAAATATGCCAATGTCCATCAACAAATGAATGGATAAAAACATGTAATACATATGTATAATGAAATATTATTCAGCCTCAATAAAAAAAGAAATACTGTCATTTCTGACAACATGAATGTATCTTGAGGACATCATACTAAGCAAAATAAACCAGATAGAGAAAGGAAAAAACCCTGCATGATCTCCCTTATCTATGGAATCTAAAATTGTCAGACTCATAAAAGCAAAGAGTAGAATGGTGGTACCTGGGGCTGAGGGAAGGTGAAATGGAGAGTTACTGTTCAGCTGGTATAAAGCTTAAAGGAGAAGGGGGCAGCAGAGGATGAGATGGTTAGATAGTATCACTGACTCAATGGACATAAATCTGAGCAAACTCCTGGAGAGAGTAAGGACAGGGTAGCCTGGCGTGCTGCAGTCCACGGAGTTGCAAACAGTCAGACATGACTTAGTGATTGAACAATAACAACATGCAAGATGGGTTAGTTCTAGAGATCTGCTGTACAAGATTATGGCAAGTCAACAAAACTATACTGTGACTTAAAAAGAGGATGGATCTCCTATTAAGTGTTCTTACTACAGAAAACAAAAAACTAAAAGGAACACAAAGGAAACTTCTGGGGGTGATGGGTGTATCTTTTACTTTGATTGTGGTGATGGTTTCACAAGTGTGTGTGTGCATCCAAACACCTCAAATTGCTCACATTAAATACATCCAGTGTGTTGCATATCGATTATAACTCAGCAAAGCTGTTTCAAAGATAAATGGAGCATAGGACAAAGATGCAGTGCCGACTGGCAAAGCCGGTTTCTCTCCCTCAAAGATGAGGCAAGGCTGAGACAGAGGGAGAGGAGATGAGGGTGGAGAGGGAGGAGGAAGGAGAGCAGAGTCTGAGAAGGGGAGCAGCCTCCTGTCCTGAAATCTAGGAGCCGAGTAGGAGAAGGTGGGAGTCGAGATGTCGTAGCATATGGGCAGGTGACCTCCTCATCCAAACCCTGTGACCGAGTCACAAGCTACCAGTCCTCGCGTGGTGGTGGTTCCACACAGGAATGTACAAATAACACACCTGCCTTTCTTTTGAGTTTTGTAACACCTTCCCAAATCCACCCCTCTCTCCAGGAGGGACCTTTTGCCTACATTCTGCTTGAACTGGCACACGCCACCACTAAGCAGTGATCACACTGTGTTCTTCTTGTTTTAGTGACTGTCTCCTCACTGGACTGCAAGATCCCTGAGGCCGGGGATCATCTCTGTCCACCGCGGTATCCACAGACCCTTGTGCAAGCTTACACTCCAGGCTCCTGATAAGCTTGTGTGCGTGTTCAGTCGTATCTGCCTCTTTCTGACCCCATGGACTGTAGCCCGCCAGGCTCCTCTGTCCATGAGATTCTCCAGGCAAGAATACTGGAGTGGACTGCCATGCCCTCCTCCAGGGGTTCTCTCTGGCCCAGGGATCGAATTTGCGTCTCCTGCATTGCACATGGATCTTCATCACTGAGCCACTGGGGAAGCCCTTGATAAGTACATGTTGATGTGATTATCACCCCAGAAAACAGTGGTGCAGATAGTTTGGAAGAAAGTCACTTTTTCTCCCAGATTTCTTTTACTATCCTTTTTGGAAGAGACATCCCAGAGTCTGTAGGTACAGCAAAGGAGTCACTGGCACCAGCTAGAGGGTAGGAACCAGGCAACTCTGGATCAGACTCAGGTTGTGGGAGGACAGCTGTGACTCAGGAGTTGTGGACTCTGAAAGGATCAATGCAAATCTCTCCCCACCCTGGAGAAATAGCACAAAGCCTGTGCCTTCCAGGAACTTCCCCACAGGCTTGGCAGTAAAGAATTCACCTGCCAATGCAGAAGATGCGAGTTCTTTCCCTGGGTCGGGAAGACGCCCTGGAGAAGGGAATGGCAACCCACTCCAGTATCCTTGCCTGGGAAATGCCATGGACAGAGGAGCCTGGCAGCCTACAGTCCATGGGGTCACAAGAATCAGGCAGGACTCAGGCAACTAAGCAACAACAAGTGTGCTGTTGTTGGAGTGGCCCACAGGGCACACTCAGCCCTCACTAGTGAGCTACTCCAGAGAGCCACGGCAATCTGAAGGGCAATAATTACACTTTTTCCCTGACATCACTTTTAAAATATCTCCCTCTGCAAATAATCAAATGGAATGAAGCTGCTCCATTTTAAAGCCAGATCTTGCAAGAGATAACTTTTGAGAGAAAAACAGCAATTTTCAGACTTTCTCACTTACATATTGCTCAGATGAAGATTGTGTAAAACCTGCCCCAGTAAGTAAGAAATAACTTTTGTGGCCAAGATCTAAGCCTCTGAGGCCTAAACTTCCACTGTGCTTACCGCCTAATGGGCTCAGAGGGGACTGTGTTCTAAGAACTCAAATGAGCACAGATTCACGGTTTGCTGTTGTCATCGTTTAGTTCTAAAAGCATAATTTCTGCATGTTAAATCTGCAGATGGATTTCAGCGATGTTACTATTAAGATTTATGTAGGTTTAGTTATGGAACCAGCTTAGAACAGAACATATGCCTGCTGTAAAGCAACACTCATCATCTCCATATATCTCATTATCAGGGCAGAGAGGACCTACCAGATTGCCATAATTTGAAAAAGCCTAAACGTGTATTTGCATTCCCTCTGGGACTTGAACTGGGAAGGCCCATTAGAGGGCTTCCCTGCAGGGATGAATTCACTCTATTATGGCCACACAAGCATATTCCAGAGCCTTTGGCCTCTTCACCCCAGCATAGGTACGAGTCTTTGACAAGTCAAAGGAAACTCTGATTGCTTTCAAACATTATCATTTTGATTGTCCCTAAATACTATAATCATGTTTCTCAAAAGAACCCCTAATAAACATTTTTTATAGCTCTTCAAGAGATGGGAATACCAGACCACCTCTTGACCGGTCTCTTGAGAAACCTGTATGCAGGTCAGGAAGCAACAGTTAGAACTGGACATGGAACAACAGACTGGTTTCAAATAGGAAAAGGAGTATGTCAAGGCTGTATATTGTCACCCTGCTTATTTAACTTATAAGCAGAGTACATCATGAGAAACGCTGGGCTGGAAGAAGCACAAGCTGGAATCAAGATTGCTGGGAGAAATATCAATAACCTCAGATATGCAGATGACACCACCCTTATGGCAGAAAGTGAAGAGGAACTAAAAAGCCTCTTGATGAAAGTGAAAGTGGAGAGTGAAAAAGTTGGCTTAAAGCTCAACATTCAGAAAACGAAGATCATGGCATCTGGTCCCATCACTTCATGGGAAATAGATGGGGAAACAGTGTCAGACTTTATTTTGGGGGGCTCCAAAATCACTACAGATGGTGACTGCAGCCTTGAAATTGAAAGACGCTTACTCCTTGGAAGAAAAGTTATGACCAAACTGGACAGCATATTGAAAAGCAGACACATTACTTTGCCAACAAAGGTCCATCTAGTCAAGACTATAGTTTTTCCTGTGGTCATGTATGGATGTGAGAGTTGGACTGTGAAGAAGGCTGAGCGCCAAAGAATTGATGCTTTTGAACTGTGGTGTTGGAGCAGACTCTTGAGAGTCCCTTGGACTGCAAGGAGATCCAACCAGTCCATTCTGAAGGAGATCAGCCCTGGCATTTCTTTGGAAGGAATGATGCTAAAGCTGAAACTCCAGTACTTTGGCCACCTCATGCGAAGAGTTGACTCTTTGGAAAAGACTCTGATTCTGGGAGGGATTGGGGGCAGGAGGAAGAGGAGACGACAGAGGATGAGCTGGCTGGATGGCATCACTGACTCGATGGACGTGAGTCTGGGTGAACTCCAGGAGTTGGTGATGGACAGGGAGGCCTGGCATGCTGCGATTCATGGGGATCTCAAAGAGTCGGACACGACTGAGTGACTGAACTGAACTGAACTGAGGAGAGGTAGGTTTATTTTTTTAATGTTGGGATATACAAAATAAAATGCACCAACTATAAGTATTTAGTTTAATGAGCTTTGAGAATCATATAAATCTGCATAACTACAATTCAAAACAAAAGGAAAGGTCAGTTTTAATTCTGCTTTCAAACTAGAGCTTGCCTTAGAATGACCAAAGAGACTTGTTACAACAATATTGTTATACCCATCACCAGGGTCTCTCATTTTGTGGGTAAAGTAAGGTCTTGAGAATTGGCATTTCTAGTAAGTTCTCAGATGAGGGCAATGTGTTTCTTGCAACTTCCCAGGTGATCTTAAAGCTTCTGGTCCAATACTTGGAGAACTGTGGTGTGCCTGATACTGCTCAGCCTTGACTATGCATTAGAACACCCTGGGAAGTCTTTAAGACCTGGCAACCCTCTTCTCCTCCCCGTGTGTCTGATCTGGTTGGGGCTAAAGGAGATGGGGGCTTCCCAAGTGGCACCAGTGGTAAAGAACCTACCTGCCAATGCAGGAGACGTAAGAGACGAGGGTTCGATCTCTGGGTCAGAAAGATCCCCTGGAGCAGGGAATGGCAACCCACTCCAGTATTCTTGTCTGGAGAATCCCATGGACAGAGGAGCCTGGCAGGCTACAGTCCATGGGGTCATATAGAGTTGGACACAACTAAGCAACTAAATAGCAGCAGCAGGAGCAAAGGAGACAGAATACCCTGCCTTGCCTCTCTGGAACAGATGCCAGCACCAGCTTTAAAAAATAAAAACAGAGAAGCTCACACAACAAACGTATGGCTCAGTGGATTATTAAGTGGTGATTATCCTCGTGGCCACCAGACAGGTCAAGAAATTGAACTTGGTCGGCCACCCAGAGCTGTCCCTCTCAATCTCAGCCCCCTCTATTCCGACTTTTACAGCAATCACTTCTTTGGTTTCTTTTTAATTTTTTTCATACTTATGAAAAAGTATATATACTTGTATCCCTACACACTAGTTTCATCTTGCCATTAAAAATGTTGACACACTTTTAAATTTCTTTTAATTTTCAGAATTACCTCCATCTCCTTCTTTTCCTTATGTGTATGTGTTGAAAAACCCAAGCAATTTAACCTGTGGCTTCCAACAGTGAGGATTTTGTTGGTTGTGTACTTGTCTTGCTGTTAGTATGTCCCTCTTTCTTCAGTTCGATCAGATCAGTTGCTCAGTCGTGTCCGACTCTTTGCAACCCCATGAATCGCAGCACGCCAGGCCTCCCTGTCCATCACCAACTCCCAGAGTTCACCCAGACTCACGTCCATCGAGTCAGTGATGCCATCCAGCCAGCTCATCCTCTGTCGTCCCCTTCTCCTCCTGCCCCCAATCCCTCCCAGCATCAGAGTCTTTTCCAATGAGTCAACTCTTCACATGAGGTGGCCAAAGTACTGGAGTTTCAGCTTTAGCATCATTCCTTCCAAAGAAATCCCAGGGCTGTACAGGTTTCTTGAAAATTGCAGCCAGAGCCAAAGGCTTGAATGGACTCCAGTTTGATTGCACTGGCAAGACTATAAGCATGCTATATTCTCTCTTTTTGTGAAGTTAGCCATTATTATTCCATAATGTCTAGATCTGTTCATTCCCTGGAGATTTCAAAATGGTGGTATTCTAATTCCATATTTCTTTTTATGCTTTTAATTGGAATGATTTTATAACAGAGAATGTTGTCCCTGATATACTATTTGGAGGCCCAGTAGGACAGTTCGTATAGGAAAAAAGGAATAAATGCATCCTTCTTTCTCAGTTTTTAAGAAAATGAAACCCCACGAAGTTAGCCAGTTGGTTTGGGTTAAAACTATTATTGATAATTCAGGGACCTAAAACATATATGATGGATTTTAATTCCTTTAAGTTGTTATCTTTATTGGAGCAAAATTGGGTCTTATATATCAAACTGGGAGCCTATTCAGGTTGGTCAGTGCATCTTTTTGATATGATCTTAGTGGTCTTTTACAACTTTCTTGCCCTATTCTAGGCTTATTGGCTTTTTTTTTTTTCTCCTGTCTCAGACTTGGGATAAGCCATAATTTATTTTAATAGGAAATGAAATCTGAAGATCACTTGTGGGTGGGTCATTGTTTCTAGGTTTTAAGTGGAAAGGGTATATATATATATATATATATATATATATATATATATCTCCCTGGAGAAGGAAATGGCAATCCACTCCAGTACTCTTGCCTTGAAAATCCCATGGACGGAGGAGCTTGGTGCAGGCTACTATCCATGGAGTCGCACATAGTCCATGGGATTTTCCAGGCCAGAATACTGGAGTGGATAGCCTTTCCCTTCTCCAAGGGATCTCTCCAATCCAGGGATCAAACCCAGGTCTCCAACATTGCAGGCAGATTCTTTACCAGCTGAGCCAGAAGGAAAGCCCAAGAATACAGGAGTGGGTAGCCTATCCCTTCACCAGCGGATCTTCCCAACCCAGGAATCAAATCGGGGTCTCCTGCATTGCAGGTGGATTCTTTACCAATTGAGCCATCAGGGAATTCCATATATATATATAGCTATGTCTAATTTAAATGAAGGACTACAGGTCCCTTTTACATGTTAGACCTGTATCTCCATGGTTCCACCTTAAGAATCCTGATGAAATCCTCAGAACCAGAGGATTATTTATTTGCTTCATTTCACAATACACATTCACCAGCTTTAGAATACCAATATCAATACAACAAATACCAATATGATTATGAAAAATAAAGAATTTCTTATGTATGCTCTTCTTACTCCCTCCCTTTTTAAAATTGTTGTACCATATCTACATTGTCACAGCAGATACATACCTGTTAATACTTTCTCTTTTTAACCTTCATTTAGAATTCATTCTACAAATAGCTGTATATGCAATTTTCACCACCAGGCTTTATGTAAATATCTCTCTAGTTCCTTTGAGGATCTGAAGCTCATTCTCTGGTATATTTTCCGGGAAGGAGCCTGTAAACAATATTCACTGAGATCTTGCTCGTTGATAATACATTATACCCTTTATACTTATTTTATTCCTAAATCTTTCCTGAGTTGGTGTTACCTTTTGAGTTTTTCCAATTTTAATGGATATTGTTATTTCATGTCATGTATCATTTTCCAAATGTCATTTTGCTCCTTTTGAAATACTGGATTATAGTTTTCTGGGCTTGCATTTCTGGCATGCATTCATCATCTTTAAGGATATTATCCTGCTCCTTATTCTCAGTTTTTCTACTATTAACTCTGAATGAACATGACTTTGAATTATACTTGCTGCTCATTCTTGTATGAATTTATTTTCTCCTGAACTTTTAGTAGGAGGCAAGGTTCAGAACAGCTTTTCTCATTTCTCAGAGTTCTGTTTCTGTTGTTTTTGTTTGTTTTAAGAAGTGTGCAAAAATCGGATAGCTGACTTACTGAATTTTCTTGGTGTTTCCCCCTCTCCTACTTCTTTTTTTAAATTTTACTTATTTATAGTTAGTTTTGGCTGTGCCGAGTCTTTGTTGCCGCAAGAGCTTTTCTCTGGTTGCGGTGAGCAGAGGCTACTCTCTGGTTGCGGTGCCAGGTTTCTCAGCGCCATGGCTTCTCTTGTTTCAGAGTGTGGACCCTCAGACATGTGGGCCCCATAGTTGCAGCTCCTGGGCTCTAGAGCATAGGCTCAATAGCTGTGGTGCATGGGCTCTGCAGTATGTGAAATCTTCTTGGATCAGGAATCGAACCCGTGTCTCTTGCTTGCATTGGCAGGCAGATTCTTTACCACTGAGCCACCAGGGAAGCCCTCCCCTCTTCTCCTTCTCTCTGGACTTTCTCTTTCCTTTTTCTCTATTGTCCATATCCTGCTCAATTTTGTTTCCACTCCCAGATGTTTCTCTTCCATATGACTTTCTGTCCTGGAAAGCAGTTCTGATAAGTCAATTTCAAGTTCATTCAAACTGCCTGATCTCCTTTCAAAACTTGCCAAGGAAAGCCTCCATTTACTCACTAACAGTTTTATCCACTGTCCACAAATCGATCGAATTTCATTTTCCAGTGAATACCCACTGGGTATTTGGAGTTCCCCTCCTTCACAACCTTCAGATGCCCCATTGCCGCCTTCCACTTCCTTCCATAGAAAGTGCCTTTAGACAGCCTTCTTAGAACATAGGCATACTTTTCTTTCCTCTGCTGTTTCACTCGAGAAAATTCACCATGACAGTGTGAATTTTATAATCTATCCCTCTCTTGGAAAATATTTTAAAATATGATTAAGAAAGTGGTTACACTATAGGATTACAGCAACACAGTGGGACAGTCATAGAATCTACCTGAATCTCCACCAAAAAATACGTGAAAGAAATCAGACACCAAACGAAAAACTCATGGACAATATATATTTACAAAATCATCAAGTGATAAGATATACCCCCTGCCCCACACCCTTGTAATAAAAGGAGAGGGGACAAACCTGAATTGGTCAATACATGCCCCTTGTTTTTCCAAGAGAAACTTGTGTTTCACATTTTAGAAGAAATGAAACATTTCAAGAAGCTTCCTTTTAGCTGTGGCCAAAGAAAATTACATTCCATACCCAAATATACACGGCTGGGTCTGGGGGAGGGGGGAGTAAGAGCTTTCATGGAGTTATTAAAGCTGCAGCATAAGAAATAAAATTCTCAATGGAAATTCTTTTAAGCTCATGAAATTTTAGAGAAACAAAAAATTTAAGACCCAGTTTATTATTTGATTTCACAAAAATGCCTGGTGTGAAAGCAATTACCCATTTTAAATGTTTCAGCAGAGAAAATATACACTTCCTCAGCTGAGATTTGGGGGGAAGAAGGCAGACAGTAGCTGGTAGCATCATAAATCTTTGAAGGATCTGAACAAGCATCTTCTGAACATTTTAAGAGTTTAACGAGTGCTAAACTTCAGCCCTGAAGAAACAAACCAGAAAGCAGTTTCATCTTTTGTAAATCGCAGCTTCCATCTGGAGTCTTTCTTGCAGGGGGGAAGTAAACATCATCCTTTTTAAGAAGAGATAAGATCTTAATTGCCTGTTTGACCCTCACACAGCTTTTCCCCATGAGCAAAATTTAATGTAGCCTGTTTGGATATTGATAGCTTATTCATGAATATTCCTTGTGATATAAAATCAAGACAGATTTGTGAACACTTCCGAAAAACTGCAGTCTATCTTTGGAGAAAGGGAGAAAGTTGCACTATCATCAAATGTTCCCAAATAACACTAGAATTTTTAAAGTTATATTAATAAAGATGATGGCAAATAATCATACAAATCCAGTTACAACACAAATCAAGATAGTAAAGGAATCTCTGGCATTGATATTTTTTAAAAAAGATTACAGCCTAGGAAGGACAGTATAATCTAATTTTCTGAGTTGGTTGCACTAGAAAATTGCTTGAAATGGGATCCACTTAGAATTCACATTTCCTGCCACAGATTATTGTCAGGGTGTTGAAGAGTCATTTCCAGTATGTTCTTTCATGTTTATTTCCTTGAAACCTTGGACAAGGACTATCACATGATTAACAAAATCTTTCTAGAAGCAGAATGATGGCCGAGGGACAAACTATGCTTAAGACAGAGGAGCAAGAGCTAGAGAAGTCAGTAAAAGCCACACGTGATAAATTTGCAAATGATTATCACTGCCAGATGGGAAACGACAGTTGGCTTATTAGGATTCGACAGATACATAGAGGAATCATCAGAAAATTATGAGAGGTGCCGCAGCATGATACTTCAAAGCCTGTGCTTTAGATAGATGCACTGGGGTAGAAGTTTTGTCTACCATTTGTGTGATCCTGGGCAAGTAACTTAACCTGATCCATCATATTGGGTTAATGATAGTATCAATCTTGTAGTGTGTCTGAGAATGAAAAGAGATGATGCTCATAGATGCTTAGCACTGGGATAATTTCATAAAATTTTTACACATCACTCAAACATTGAGGACGGATAAGGCTGACAGTACAAGTTGACATCCTAGGCTAGCACTGGGTGCAATTTGGTAGGTGAGCTAGTCTTATCTGAAAAGTAGCTGCTGCTGCTGCTAAGTCGCTTCAGTTGTGTCTGACTCTGTGCGACCCCATAGACAGCAGCCCACCAGGCTCCCCCGTCCCTGGGATTCTCCAGGCAAGAACACTGGAGTGGGTTGCCATTGCCTTCTCCAGTGCATGAAAGTGAAAAGTGAAAGTGAAGTCGCTCAGTTTTGTCCGACTCTGTGCAACCCCACGGACTGCAGCCTACCAGGCTCCTCCGTCCATGGGATTTTCCAAGCAAGAGTACTGGAGTGGGGTGCCATTGACTTCTCCGTTGGAAAGTAGAGACCACCCCAAATGCCAAAAACATTGCAGCTGAAGAACTGAAAAGGAAATTAGGAGAATAAATTGTCTTCTGTATAACAAAGCTGACTTTGAGACAAGAGTGAAAGAGAGTGGAGAGTTTGTCTCATTAACCTCCTAAGAATCTGGGGTCTGTTTGACTTTCCCTAGGTGAAGTAGACATGTTTGGGGTGTCCACTACTTTTTCCTTCCCTTTCTTCAAGGACACACAAAGGTGAGCCCCTGTGCTCATGTTTGTGTCACATCTCCCTGCTCCTCCCTGGAACAGTCATTGAGACCAGCAATGGACCCAACCAAGCCCAGATGGGGCCAACCTGATCCTCTTTCCAGGAGAAACTTGTCTCATGTCTGGATGCCACGTATCTCAAGCTATTTTGCAAAATTCATCAACAATTTCCAAATAAAATTAATTTAGATTTATAACTTTAACAATACATACTTGTAGTGCGTGTGTGTGTGTGTGTGTGCGCGCGCGCGCGCACGTGCGTGCGTGCATGGGCTTGGTTGCTCAGTCGTGTCCAACTCTGTGACCCTTTGGACAGTAGCCACCAGCTCCTCTATCCATGAGTTTTTCAGGCAAGAATACTGAAGTGGGTTGCCATTTCCTCCTCCAGGGGATCTTCCTGACCCAGGGATAGAACCTGTGTCTCTTGCATTGCAGGCAGATTCTTTACCTGCTGAGCCATTGGGGAAACCCACTTGTAGTAGAACAGTCTTTGGAATAAGAAAGAAATTCTAACATTAGATCAGAGATGAGGAGTCTTAAATCAAGAAAGCCAATAAATGCAGTGCTGTCAGAGGCATTCTGTGGGTGCAAGAAGTAAGAGTCTGGCTGGGAAGAGCAGAGAAGACACAAAGTGATGCAATGCCAAGAGTTAAATTGACTGGTTCAAAGAAGAGGGGAGAGATGGAAGCTCTACCAAGAAGTGTGCTGGTTCTCCTGGTTCCAAAGCCCTTTGCTTATTGAGATGAGTAACTGGAAATGGCTACTGGGAACACCCAATGTCTTCTACTCCTGCAGTAATCTCCAAAGGACATTTACTTATTTTTGTTCTTGGTTCTCTATTTTTTAAAATCTTCCATTGGCACGGTAGAGAAATATTTTTAAAATCTGAAGAACTGAGAAATGGAATTTTCACTTTGACCGAGGAATAACAAACTATAGAGATTAAATCAAAACTCTAAACACCATTGAAGGCCAGTCTTCTCCTGTACTGCCTTTTATAGTTTTCGTTTCTCCCTCCTAGACAGCTACAGGAAACTCACTTCAGGACCCAGGGAAAACCGTGCCTGCTAAGCAGTCTGCCTCCTTCATCTCTCAGACTGACAGAGCCAACCCATTGTATCCTGTCCCCTCTTACAAAGCTGGCGGGTTCTTCACTGTGGGTGAGCAGAGCCATTTTGCAATGCAGCAGTGCAGCCTGAAGGCAGCTGGCAGGATAAGCTCTCTCTTCCTTTCTTTCCTTGGCTGAGTTATGCTCATGCTTCCTATTCCTTGCTCCCCTTGAGCTACTGCTTTGGGCCACCGATCTTGTTATGATATCCACGTTATGACACAATGTCAAGGTTTCACCGCGGCCCTTGGGTTTACTGAAGAAGAAAGCTCTGAGCATGTGTTCTCTGGGAAAGCTTGACACAGTAGAATATGAGGAGCAGGAATGAGGACAGGAAAGCTTAGTTATTTACTGCAGCTGCTAAGTCGCTTCAGTCGTGTCCGACTCTGTGCGACCCCATACACGGCAGCCCACCAGGCTCCCCGTCCCTGGGATTCTCCAGGCAAGAACACTGGAGTGGGTTGCCATTTCCTTCTCCAATGCATGAAAGTGAAAAGTGAAAGTGAAGTCGCTCAGTCATGTCTGACTCAGCGACCCCATGGACTGCAGCCCACCAGGCTCCTCTGTCCATTGGATTTTCCAGCCAAGAGTACTGGAGTAGGGTGCCAAAAACAGCCATAAACTCCTGAGCTGGGGGTGGCCCAGTTCAGAGAATTTTTCAGGCTTATTCATACCCAGATGGAGATCACTAGGCTGTATAAAGCAGCTTCCCTTGTAGTTCAGTCAGTAAAGAATCTGCATGCAATGCAGGAGACATGGGTTTGATTCCTGAATTGGGAAGATCCCCTGGAGAAGGCAATAGCAACCCACTCCAGTATTCTTGCCTGGAGAATTCCATGGACAGAGAAACCTGGAGGGCTATAGTCCATGGGGTCACAGGAGTTGGACACTACTTAGGGACTAAACCACCACCACTGGGCTGTATAAAAAAGGCTGAGAGTAGTCAAATATCAAATTATTCCTGATGGTCAGATTCGTGCAAAGACTATATCTATTGAAAAGATATGTCGGGCTTTGGGAATTATTTGATAATTAGTATTGGAGAGAAAGAGCATTCACATAGCTAAGGTTTGTTCCTCACTTACACAATTTCATAAAATGTGCAGTTTTCTCCTCAATTAAATAGTGATTTTTGTCCACAATGAGACATCACAACACACTGATTAGAATGGCTAATAGTTTTAAAAACTGGTCATACCTAGTGTTGACAAGGATGAGGAGAAACTGAAACTCATATATTCCTAGTGTGTGTGCTCAGTCACGTCCGGGTCTTCGACCACATGGACTGTAGCCTGCTGGGCTCCTCTGTCCATGGGATTCTCCAGGCAAGAATCCTGGAGTGGGTTTCCATTTCCTACTCCAGGAGATCCTCCTGACCTAGGGATTGAACCCACGTGTCTTGTACTTCCTGCATTTCCTGCATTGGCAGGCAGTTTCTTGACCACTATGCACTTTCTGGTAGAGGTGTCAAAAGAATATCACTAGTTTGATAAACAGACAATCTCTTAAAAAGTTGACCATACAGCTGCCATGTGATTCAGCTATTCTTCTTCTAGATATTTACCTAAGAGAAATGAAAGCATGCTTCTATGTAAAGCTTTGTGCATGAATGTTCACAGCCGCTTTAGTTGGAATAGCCAAAAACCGGAAACAGTCCAAACGTCTATCAAAGGAGAAAGAATCAATAAGTTGTATTTTGTCCATACAATGGAGTACTTCTCAGCAATAAAGAGGAATGAGTTACTGAAAAATCCATAAACATTGAAGAAGCTCAAAATAATGATCCCGAATGAAAGAAGTCAGAAAGAATAGAGCATATGCCATCTGATACCATTTACATAAAGTCCTAGGAAATGTAAATTAATCTGTCATGACAAAAAATGCTTCAGTGGTTCTTAGGGACATGAAGGAGAAGAGGGGCAGGCAGAAGGGATTACCAAGGGGCAAGGAGAAACCTCTGGAGCTGATAATACTTTCAAAGCCTTGACAGCGGTGATGGCGTCACAAGTATGTACATAAGTAAAACGTCATCCAATTGAACACGTTAAATATGTGCCATTTATTCCCTGTCAGTTTTATCTCAGTTATTCAATTTTTTAATTAAAAAATCACGTGATTATGTTCAACATCTGTCTCTCCTAGAGACATAAGCTTCTTGTGGATCAAGCCCGGGATGATCTGGCTCACTGCTGTATCTGCAGCAACTGAAGCAGTGCCTGGCACGCAGTAGGCATAGAATAATCAGTTATTAAGTGAATTAATGGATGAACTAACCCCTCCTTAAGCAAGAATTTGACATTATTATGTCTTCCATTGTCAAGTTGAAGTTTACATTCCTAATGGTTTTTTAAAGAACCTAATTGGCTATTCTTAGTCTGGCATTGAAAGATGTGCAATCTATAGGTTATGACAAATATACCTTTGAAATCAGGGATCCTGACTTTAAAATCATTCTTGCTTCTACTTATGCTTATCATAGAAAATTTGGGAATATAGAATAACATGGAAACTTTTTTTTAAAGGCTGTGTGCTTGTTTCTGATCCTGAAATGTGACTAATTTTGAAAATAACATGCTTCAAAGAATGAAAATAATGAACTTGAATAAACTTTTGAAAAAATGGTTCTCCAGACTCTGTATGATTTCAATACCTGTAGACCATGAAATTTTTGCACCTTGCTTTTTGTCCCTGGATATGCTCCAATGTCTCCTGGTTTGTAGTCTATGGGAACCCAATATAATTTGTATCCTCCTGTGTGTGAAAATTGTATAAATCTTAATTATGTTGAATTGGTTCATAGTGCTTTTCAGCCTTACTATATACCCTTCTACTTTTCTGTCTATTCATTCTACTAATTTTTGAGAGCTTGATATTGAAATTCCAACTAAAAATCTTAATTTATCTACTTAAAAATAATTATATTATATAGTAGAACTATATGTAACTTTGTTCTATATTTAAGTTTCTGTAAATGTGTTATCATACTTTCATATTTTAAAAAATAAAGAAGAAAAATAATGGTTCTCATCTCTAAGTTATATTACCAAAACCTGAGTGGAGTGAGCAAAACATACCGAATTTTCCTTTTTATACCAGATCAAGTCAGAAGGTTGACATGACTTCACTATTGACTTTGATAATCAGATATTACAGTTTACTCCTTAAAATACTTGAAAACAGGATGTAGGAATTTCATTCATACTGGAAAATAAAGTCAAACAAACCACATTAAATATGAGACAGAAGACAAGACCAACAAAATAGCAAAGATACAAATAGAACCTCCGCCCATCCAAGGACATTCTCCAAAGAACAGAGAAAAAGGTTAAAGAATTAAGACCAAACATATAGAAATTACTTAAGTAACTCTAAACAGTTTAATTTCGGCTGTTAAAAAAAAAAAAAATTGAACCTAAAATAAACAAACCAAACAACCAAGCTCGGAGTTACAGAGAACAGACTGGTGGTTGCTTGGAAATGGGATTTGGGGAGTGGAAGAAACAATGATTTTTTTTTTTTTTTTTTAGTTTAAATAAATTGATTTATTTTTTAGAAAATGAATTACTTACAAATAATTGGACACTAGACTCAAACAGAGTTGGGCTCTAAGGAAAGAAGGAGAATGTGTAAGGAGGCTCACACACAAACGGTTTTTTTTTTCCTTTTTTTGTTTTTCATCACACCCTGAAGCATGTGGGGTCTTAGTTCCTCGACCAGGAATCTGACCTGCGACCCCTACATTGGAAGCACAGAGTCTTAACCACTGGACTGCCAGGAAAGTCCCACATACACATTTCTACCCTCAGTTTATCTTTCTTCTGCATTTTAAAATTTGACTCTCTTCTACGTGAGCCACATTCCATAAAACTTCTACAAAAACAAGTTAGGGTCTAGGAACCTAAATTAGAGCTTTTCAGTCAAAGCTGTATGACCTACAACTGCAGGAAGAGGATTCCAAGCTCATTTGGAATGAGGTGGGTTTCTCTACCCTCTGAGCTTTAGGTGACCTTTGGATTCAATGACTGGTGGTTAAATCAAATTTTTTTTCCTTTTTCTTGCTGCTGAAATTCTACAAGGAGAAAAAAAAAAAATAGGGAAAAGGGACATCCATTTAAAACCTGGTTCTGGACTCAGCATGTTATACAAACTCTTGCATTGACAAGACTAGTCTCATGACCACAGCTCCACAAAAGGAGGGCTGGCCAAAGCAGACTGGGGTGGGCATTTACCTCTCAGAAGTAACATCATCCTGGGGTATGTTTGGTGGGGGTGCTTTCTGAATGGACAGCCAGCTGTCCAGCCACAGTGCCAAGCCGCCTAGCTTGGGGCCTGGCACACAGTAGGAGCTCAACAACTGAGCAAAAAGCCTCCCCATTAGCAGGCTTGATCATCATAGACAAATTATTTAAAGTGCGGTTTCAAGCTGTGTCCTGGTAAGAACTGCATATTCAAGTATAAAGGGTTTGATTACAAGTGCTTCTTAATGATTTAAGTAGTTAAGCTTTGTATTAGTTGTAAAATCTCATATTTTGTAAAAAGGAAAAGTAAAAAATAACTGGCTTCTAAAAGCATGATGGGGAATGTTTCATATTTTTGAGTTGGGTCAGGAGGGGTGTTTGAGTCACCATCTGGGGTCTGACTCCAGATAGACGACATCCCTTTGGTGTAAATGACCCCAGCTGGGCTGGTGGTCAATAGTGTGTTCTTTATAGACTCAAAACCTTTGGCGTTTTACCATGTGTTAATTTCCTATGCCGTGTAATGAAGCAGAGGTAGAGAGTCAAACAGAGGTAGTCCCTGTGAAAGAATGCATAGTAACCAGGGTCCAAGTTTGATCTCAGGTACTCAGAATCTGTAAATTATCCCCAGGGAGCTTGGGCAAGAGGGCAGGATAGGAATGAGACCTTGCCTGGGTGGTGAATTCCTCCTGTAGTGAAAATATTGAGCCCCAGCAGGACCCTCGCCAAGTGCAAAGCCCCACGGTACTTGAGCACAGGAAGGAGGACTTGGTTTTGCTTTATTCCTCTTCTCTCCCTCCCAAAAGGAGTTCCCATGGAGCTGGGTCTCTCGGGCAAGGCTGGGTGGAGACAAGCCAGCACCACCTCCTCTTTGAACCAGGACAGATACTGGCTGGAGCCGTCCTTCCATGCTGCCTGATGAGCCCACATACCAGCCCAGAAGAAAAAAACCATGTCTCTGCTAGGATGGCCAGGAACCCAGCATACTCCAAGTAACTCTCAGCCCCATGCTTTGTGATATAGTCTTAAACCCAGGTGCCTAAAAACATCTGGCTGGGATACAAAAGCAGGTAGAAAATGCTTGGTGGAGAGTTTTAAAAGCCGTGGCTAAAGTCATCTTCATCCCACGCTGCTTTTGGGGGGAGGGCATTACAAAGCCAGCCTTCAGATCTAGGGTTGTCAGCTAACCCGTTGTAATTTATAACTCGCATCTCATTTTATAACTCGGTCCTCTGTCCCATGCCATCCCTCCACTGTTCCACTCTTTGTCATTTCTGGTGCTTTGTTACTGTTTGTTCATAAAATGAAACCTGGGATAATAAAAAAGCATTCCTGCAATCTCCCAGGCAGACCCGGTGAGGTGTAAAGGGCTCTGGATGGGTGTCAGTTCAGTTCAGTCGCTCAGTCATGTCTGACTCTTTGCGACCCCATGGACTGCAGCACACCAAGCTTCCCTGTCCATCACCAACTCCCCGAGCTTCCTCAAACTCAGGTCCATCGAGTCAGTGATGCCATCCAACCATCTCATCCTCTGTTGTCCCCTTCTCCTCCCGCCTTCAATCTTTCCCAGCATCAGGGTCTTTTCCAATGAGCCAGTTTCTCACATCAGGAATTGATGTGAGGAACATCAATTTGGCCACATCAGGTGGCCAAAGTATTGGAGCTTCAGCTTCAGCATGTCCTTCCAATGAGTATTCAGGGTTGATTTCCTTTAGGATTCACTGGTTGGATCTCCTTGCAGTCCAAGGGACTCTCAAGAGTCTTCTCCAACACCACAGTTCAAAAGCATCAATTCTTCGGTGTTCAGCTTTCTTTATGGTCCAACTCACATCCATACATGACTACTGGAAAAATCATAGCTTTGACTAGACATACCTCTGTCATAAAGTAATGTCTCTGCTTTTTACTATGTTGTCTAGGTTGGTCATAGCTTTTCCTCCAAGGAGCAAGTGTCTTTTAATTTCATGGCTGCAGTCACCATCTGCAGTGAATTTGGAGCCCCCAAAATAAAGTCTGTCACTGTTTCCATAGTTTCCCCATCTATTTACCATGAAGTGATAGGACCAGATGCCATGATTTTAGTTTTCTGAATGTTGAGTTTTAGGCCAGCTTCTTCACTCTCCTCTTTCACTTTCATCAAGAGGCTCTTTAGTTCCTCTTCACTTTCTGTCCTAAGAGTGGTGTCACTTAGTGCTTGCTAAGTCGCTTCAGTTGTGTCTGACTCTTTGGGACCCCATGAGCTATAGCCTGCAAGATTCCTCTGTCCATGGGATTCTCCAGGCAAGAATACTGGAGTGGGTTGCCATGCCCTCCTCAGGGGATCTTCCCGACCCAGGAATGGAACCCACATCTCTTATGTCTCCTGCCTTGGCCGGTGGTTTCTTTACCACTAGCAGCATCTGGGAAGCCCATCAGGGAAGCCCATCCAGGGTTACTAAGGAGGAAATATTTGCCCACCAAGGCATTCCATGAGCTCCATGAATCACACACTAACAGTCTCCAAGGGCAAGTTCACTCTACCACTTGTCACCAGCACAATTAACTCAAATCAGTAACGCACAAAGCTACAAGGGTAAACTTCATTCTGGTAGAGAACAGGAAACTAATGCTCTGCCCTTCCTCCCTAGAAAAAGAAACAGATCCTGTTGTGAATGAACCTCTTACTGCTTTTTACAAGAAGGAAGCTGAAAAGTCTTGCTCCTGAGCTTTTACAGGGTGAGGGTGTGCGCGGAAAGCTAAATTAGTTCAGACTGGTTTCCCCAGGACTGTGTGATGCTTGGCTTCTTCCTGCCTTGGTTACTTTTCTATGAGATTGTGATGAGGCTGTCATGTCTGCAGGTTTATAGTGAAGGATGACACTAACCCACGTGTTCACAGACCGTGAGAACAGCAAGATGCTGGCTCTTCTTATCGATAAATGATGAGTTGTAGAGGTTTAAATGAAGTTGCCACGGGTGACTAAATGTTATACCTGAAGAACCAAATGTCCTGATAGATGTCAAAGAACTTTTCATCCTGAAAAGAGGATTGAGAGGATAGGCATTATTGGGGGCTGTTCTATTCAAACCCCTTCTTATAGATGAAGAAAACAAAGTCCAGAGAGGGGACTGCCAGCCAGAAGTCACCAGCAGGAGAATGGCAGAGCCATGCCTGGAAAGCGGGGCTTTCCAGAGAGCCCAGGGACCCAGACCAAGCTCTATCCCTGTGTAAACCACATAATGATATTGAAGACAAATTTTTTTCCGCAGCTTAAAAGTTTTGACTTCAAAGAATCTTAAACGCTTTCTTTGTGATCCCCTGTGTGTTTTGCAATTAAATTCTAGGAATTGAAACAATTTAGGAAAGTAAAGCCCTGGTTTGCCAGAAATCTATGGAATGGGGAGTTTAGTTGAAATGTACAGCACTTTCATTTCACAATTAAAAGCTACTGTTTTGGAGTACCTCTTTCATATCACTGACTTGTGTGCAGGAGGCATGGTCCTCATTTACCCAGCATTCTCTGTGCACTGCCAAGCCCATTCACTTCCCTGACTTCATACTCTTTGCCCAGCAGGACTTAAGAAGCTGAGTTCTCCCAGGATTAGATGGCATTTGCGATTTTTCTGCACAAGTGCATACTCTCTCACCTATTCCTGCAAGTGGGCTGGAAGGTAACTCTTGAATCTGAAGAGATGGACTGGTTCCTTATGCTCCAAGATGCCTTTGGTGGATTTGACTGCTCAGTGGTAACTATAGCTGCTCCATGCACCTCCCCTCCCTTCCCCTGTTTCAGATGTATCCTGAGCACCCATCCTGAATGCCAGGTACTGAACTAAGTACTGAGGATGCCGGAGTTGATAAAACACAGACCCTGATTTCAAGAACTCCAAGGCCAGCAGACATTCCTCCTGGTCCAGTGGTTAAGACTTTGCTTTCCAATGCAAGGGGGCGCAGGTTCAATCCCTGGTTGGGGAACTGTGATCTCACATGCTTCAAGCGGAAAAGCCCAAACATAAAACAGGAGCAATATTGTAACAAATTCAATAAAGACTTAAAAAAAAAAAAAAGAGAACTCCAAGACCAGGAGGCAAGTAAGGATTCATTACACTTCTGTGGGCCATGTGTGTTGGGGATTCTGACACATGGGGTTGCAAAAGGGCCAAGGGGATTCTGGAATTCTGGAGAAATTTTCCACTTCTGCCTTCTGGGCTTACATGTGACCCACCCACCTGCTAAGGGCCAGTTGTGCTAAGGAGAGAGCTGCCACCCATCACTGATTTCTATCACTGTTACTGGTCCATGCAAAATTCAGGCAAGGATCTCAGCTCTCTGCCGTGATGATCGATCAGTGGATGCATATGAAACAGTCACACCAACATGCCTCGCTCTCCCTCTGAGAGGAACCACGGATGAGAGGCCTCATTTAGCTGATGGTACCATAAGCCCAGCTTTCATCAGGAAGCATCCCAGGCTGCTCTGAAGGACGCATTGGACCTCATGAGGAGTTGATGTGGACAACATCATTAAGTGATTAATTTCCCAACTGCTTCATCATGAGTTCCTTTTAAACACATGACGCTAATAAGGAGTGCTTGCCATTTGGTGATTTTTCTCCTGGTCCCTTTAGGCAGCCTACATGAAGACACTGGTTATGTAGCTTCCTTGCTTAAACCATGGCCTAAGGTAGGAACGGACTCTGGAGAGAGGTGGGCTGGCACTGCCTCTGTGACCGCCCAGCCTGTGTCTGAAAACACACACATGTGGAACAATCAGGCAGGACTCCAGAGAGGCCCTGGGCAGAGGACAGAGCTCTGACTGCTCTATGTGAAAGTTCAGAATAAACCTAGTTTCCACAATGTTCCTGCTTTCTTTTCCCATCCCTGAAAAATGGAATGCTCTCTGCTTGTTCTCTCTCTCACTCACCTTCCTTCCCCCAGTTCTTTGGTTTAAAGTCAGCTTCCTACAATCAAAAACATGCTCCAAAAGTATCTCCTTTGCCCTCTGCTGTATCCCAGCAGGTCCAAAAGTGCCTGACACCTAATAGATAAGACCAAATAGTTGTTGAATGAATGAGTGACTCTTCTTTACTCTTCAATTTCAGCACTCACCTCTATGGGGCAACTCCAGCCTCAAATTTTCTCCTAAACAAAGTCCCACATCTCCAGCTGTTTGTCTGCATTTCTTTCTGCTGCCTGCTCACATTCAACATGCTTGCAACAGAAACCTTTTTCTTTCTCTCCAAACCAGCACCCCCATTTGACCTTCCTTTTTCTGCCAGCAACACCATTATTCACTCAACAACTCCAGTACCAAATTTCTGTGTGGGGCTGCCTCCCCTCCTCCTGCTGTGAACCATAGCCTTTTCTAAAGCCTGCTTACCTGTCCACTGCCTGGTTTCCAGCCACCTTCCCTTTCCTACCAATCCCAGTCCCAAGGTCTAACTCGGAATTTCATCCCCTTAGATTTACCCTCTTACGACAGCCTCCTAACTGGTTTCATTGCTTTCTTCATTCATTGGAAAATTTTCTCCAATCAGTGTTCTCCAAGTTCTTTGTTCATCTTCCACTTCTTTAATCTAACCAAAATTCATCAGCCACTCTCTTATGCCTACTGCTTTGAATTTGGCATTCAAAATTCTCCATGGTCACTCTTTAAATATTTCCCAATCACACCTCCAGTGATTCCCAAGATAGAACCTTCCTTTGATTGAGTCTTATTTCTGAACATGTTTTACATCTTCCCCCACCTGGATTCAAGTCCTCTCCTGCCCCTCCCCCAGGAGTCTCTCTCCTCAACTCTTTCCAGTGAACTCTGACCCAGCCTTCAAGACCAGCTCAGATCACACCTCCTCCAGGAAGCCTTCCCTAACCAGTTGAGCCCACAGTTGTTTCCACGTCCTCTGAGTTCCTATAGATCATGTCCTCTGTATCCTCACTTGATCTTAGCATCAGAACTTTGTGGATATAGTGAGTCATTAGTAATTTTGTCATGTGTATTAGTCTTATCTCCCCAGCCAGCTTGTAAACTCCTTCTGAACAAAGCTCGTGGCTCATGTTCTCTTATATTCCTACGGCAGTTAATCTCCTTGTTTTCCAAATCAAGACCTTGCACAGAGTAGGAGCTCAGCTGATACTAGTTGATTTTTAAGTAAGATTAAGACTGAAATAAATGAACATCAGGATAGGAATCAAACTATGCACATTTAGGAAACAGCTTTCCTGAGGGTATTTTAATGCATTTTTCCCCTCAATAAAACTGAATATTTTAAACAATATCAACATCACATATTAGATGTGAAATATACTAGCTTATGTTAAAATTTATTTCATTGTTATTCATTTAGAGAAGAAAGAAAAGTAGAGAATGTTTTAAATTCCAGTAACAAAAGTGGGTCATCTGGAAATTGACCTTAATTTTCCATATTTAAATCACCTCATTTTAGCAATAACATGGTAGATTTAGTAATGATGAAGGGCTCACAAAGTAACTCTTTCGTAGTGTTTATGTTTTAAATCAACACAAAAGTGTTATTTATGCTGTTCTGATTCAAATTGGTTAAACTACATCACCTCTGGATTTTAGGGAAAGTCTCCAATCTGGTACTTGACTCTAAAGCCCAGATTTGGCTCTCCCCCTTTTCCTCCCTGTGGTGTTGAAGAAGACTCTTGAGAGTCCCTTGGACTAAAAGGAGATCAAAAAGGTCAATCCTAAACAAAATCAGTCCTGAATGTTCATTGGAAGGACTGATGCTGAAGCTGAAACTCCAATACTTTGGGCACCTGATGTGAAGAACTGACTCATTGGAAAAGACACTGATGCTGGGAAAGATTAAGGGCAGGAGGAGAAGGGAACGACAGGATGAGATGGTTGGATGGCATCATCAGCCCGATGGACATGAGTGTGAACAAGCTCTAGGAGTTGGTGATAGACAGGGAAGCCTGGTGGGCTGCAGTCCATGGGGTCACAAAGAGTTGGACATGACTGAGTGCCTGCACTGTCTGACTGACTCTTCTTCCTCTTCAGGGATGAATGTCTGTGTCTCTCCCACAAAATCATATGTTAAAGCCTAATCCCCAAATTGATGAAATCAGGAAGTGAGGCATTTGGGTGGTGATTAGGTCATGAGGGTGGAACCCTTATAAATAGGATTAGTGCCCTTATAAGAAGGGACAGGAGAGAACTTCCCCTCCCCACTCGGTTCTCCACCACCTGTGGATACAGGACAACTGTGTGCAAACCAGGAAGCAGGTCCTCACCAGAGACAGGATCTAGCATCTACCTTCATCTTAGGCTTCCCAGTCTCCCAAAGTGACAAATAAGTGCTTTTTGCTTAACCCAACCAGTCTGTGGTATATTTGTTGTACCAGCCTGAAGAGTCAGCTTTTCTACAAGGAAAGCCTGACCCCAAAACCTGACCAAATGCCGCTCTCTCCTGTCCTTTCTATGTCAGAGACATTAAAGTCTGAAATCTCATCCTCAGTTTTCTGGTTAATCTCCTGGGTTAAACTCTGACCTGCTTGATCCCAGAGGTGACACCTATTTAGCTGTGTATCCACAGCTCCTACACATTGCCCGGTACACAACTCCACTGATACTCTTTGAATGCATACAAGAGTAAATGATGACCTCCCAAAGAGGAGCAAGGGCTCTGAGCTGCTAGAGGGCATTCCAAAAGACTTTACAAAGGAAGAAATGTTTCCCTGGCTGGCTCTTCCCCTGTCCCCAAGCCTGTCCCCAGTCTGACAACTGCAGTTTCCTGGTTCCAGTCGCAGAGCTACGGCTAACACTCTTGGGTGGGGCTAAGGACACACGTGCCAAAATGCTCCACTGGTGATTCTGATGAGAAATCAGCTTTGGGAATCCCTGATCTTCAGGCATGGGGGCTTCCCTGTTAGCTTAATGCCAGAGAATCTGCCTGCAATGCAGGAGATATGGGTTCAATCCCTGGGTCAGGAAAATCCCCTAAAGGAGGGCATGGAAATCTGCTCCAGTATTCTTGCCAGGAAAACGTCATGGACAGTGGAGCCTAGTGGGCTCCATTCCATTGATCACAAAGAGTCAGACACGACTGAAGCGACTAAGCACAGCACAGTACAGATCTTCAAGCATGAAAAATCTAAGTGGCTTCTATGAGCAAGAAGTGGCCTACAGGACTATGCTAACCTCTACCCACCAGGACAGCCTCATCTTGAACCACTCTACTCTCTCTAAGAGTGTGTGTGCACAACACACACCTACCTGTCTACGCATACCTCTGTGCCTCTGCTCAGCTCCCACTTGTCTGGGTTACCCTTTCCTATGTTGCCTATTCACCCAGTCCCTCCAGAGGAAACATTACTTCCTTTATAAGGTCTTTTGGAAAGCCCTCTAGAGCAGCTCAGAGCCCTTGCTCCTCTGTGTCACTGCTGCCCTTGTGCACGCCTTTGGGAGGTCATCATTTGTTCTTGAATGCATTCAAAGAGCATCCGTGGAGCTCCAGTTATGCACCAGGCACTCTATGGGAGCTGTGGATACACAGCTAAATAGGTGTCAGCTCTGGGATCAAGCAGGTCAGAGTTTAATCCAGGAGATTACCCAGAAAACCCAGCATGAGATTTTCAGGCTTTAATATCCCTGACATAGAAAGGACAGGAGAGAGCAGCATTTGGTCAGATTTTGGGGTCAGAATTTTCTTGTTGAAAAGCTGGCTCTTCAACTGTGGTTTTCTACAGTATTAGGTGGCCCTAGTGGTAAAGAACCCTTCTGCCAATAATACACCATGTTATCATCATTAATTTAAGATCAAAGTCATAAACAATTGTTTAAATATCCTCTCTAGAAGTCCAGATGCATTCAGTACTTTTTCAAGCCCATCTTCCTAAGGAAACTCTCTCCCAGGGCCTTTAGTTGGGCTCCAGGCTGGCTGGTGGCCTGATGTGCCCAGCACTCAATGGTGGTCCTAGATATCCTTGTATCAGCATCCTCGGGATTCCCTCCCCTCTGTCCTGTGTACCAGGGTAGTAACCAGACTGCTTTCTGCATCCCATGTCTTCCTCTTCTTTGGTTTATGGCCCTGTTTTGGAAAAGCACATTCTCTGGTATCTTCCTAAAAAAGGTACCTAGAAGATATGTTTTCTGAGGCTTTGCATGTCTGAAAAAAATATGACACTTGGTTAATTGCTTAGCAGTTGGGTCTCCAGTTCTACTTTAAACGGCTCTACTCACGCCAGTTTTCACAGTTTAAATGCTTCAATTCTTGGGAAAATGTGTGTAGGAAGTAATTCATAGTATAGTGATAACCACAAAACCTTGGGATAACCCAAATGTCTTTTTAACATGCAACTGTTAAAAATAATGAAAGATTCATTAATTAATCCACTTAGTCTTTTCCCCAGCTAACACTTATTGAGCATCTGCCATATGCCGGGCCAGGTTCTAAGTGCTAAAGACATAACAGAAGTTCCTGTCAGCAGGTACATTATACTAGCTGCCTTTTCCTCATGCTTAGGTGTATCTTTCCACGTCCTAAGTGGAATCTGATTCTTGAATCTCAACTCAAGCCCAACTGGGAAAACACAAGAGTCAACCCTATTTTTTTTTTTTTTTTACAAGTGAAAGATCTACTTAATCCACATTTCTGTTTATGTAAACATATAAGAGCCAGATATGACTAAGCAATTGAGCACACACACAAAACATAATATCAGTAGTTCAGTTCGGTTCAGTTACTGTGTCGTGTCTGATTCTTTGTCTGACTGCAGCTAGCTAGGCTTCCCTGTCCATCACCAACTCTTGGAGATTACTCAAACTCATGTCCATTGAGTTGGTGATGCCATCCAACCATCTCATCGTCTGTCATCCCCTTCTCCTCCCACCTTCAATCTTTTCCAGCATCAGGGTCTTTTCCAATGAGTCAGTTCTTCACGTTAGATGGCCAGAATATTGGAGTTTCAGCTTTACCATCAGTCCTTCCAATGACTGTTCAGGACTGATTTCCTTTAGGATAGACTGGCTGGATCTCCTTGCAGTCCAAGGGACTCTCAAGAGTCTTCTCCAACACCACAGTTCAAAAGCATCGATTCTTTGGTGCTCAGCTTTCTTTATAGTCCAACTCTCACATCCATACATGACTACTAGAAAAACCATAGCTTTGACTAGACAGACCTTTGTTGGCAAAGTAATATCAGTAATAAAATACCAAATGCTGCCATTCTTTGGTGTCTTTTCAAGGTCAATAACCCTTCAATTATTGTTGAAGCTAAAGACTTAATAAAGATTTAAGACAATTTACCCAGTGCTTTTGTGTAGAGTGAATTTTCAAATCACAGACTCAAATTGCAGGTTAATTTATAGCTGAATTCACTGCATAAAATCTAAGTATCAATTTTAAAATTTTCTTTGTAATTTTAACCTGAAATTTGCTGAGGGGTTATTATAAGTTTGGAAAGCCACAAGAAAGAAAGAACTGAAGGAGTATCCTTAGAGGCCACAGGTTTCAGGCTTTTCTTTGGAATATCTGGAGACATTTTTGGCTGTCACAGTGGAAGAATAGGGTGAGAGAGTGGTGGGGTGCTACTGGCATCTAGTGTGTAGAGGCTGGGCTTCTAAACAGCTCGCAATGCATAGGACAGCCCCAGAGCAAAGAACTTTCCAGTCCCAAATATCAGTAGTGCTAAGCCTGAGAAACCCTGGTTCAAAATCTTAGCCATAATAATAATTATCAGGCATTGCATAAACAAAATCAGTATTTATTCAGGAAGTGGTAGCAAAGGTTTAAATCACAAGTAATTTTATTTTATTTTTTTTTTGTTTTGTTTTTGGAAAAGGTAGTCTTTTTAATAACTGTTTTATCACCAGGTTAAGTCATGCAGTTACAAAGTAGTTAGAAATTTCTAAAAGGATATTATTGTTTAAAAAAAAAAAAAAAAAAGAAAGAAAAGCTCATTCTTACATAAATACTCTCTAGTACTTCATTGGGGTACTACTAGGCCCTGGCCAAACAACTCCCAACAAAACACAACCCCAAGTTGCTTCCAGCCCACTGGGGACGAAGCCGTGCGCAAAGATGAGGCCTCTAAACGAGGACACAAAGTCAGGGCGAGTTGGGGCCATTGGCAATGCTCAGGGCTGCCAGCCAGACTCCAAAGAGGGAGCCCAAGCAGTTTTTTCTGGGACACTCTACTTGAATTATTGTTCAATTAGTCAATGCAACAGATCTTCAAAAGAGAACAATTAATTAACATGATAAGGAGGTTACTACATTCTTTGGACTATATATCATAATTGTGGTTAGTAAATTCCGACTGCCTTAACAAAAATAGCCTCCATCATTTGCAGGTATGAAGATAACTTAATTCTCTACTGGGCTTTTTATTTTTGCTGGATGACAGTATGCAATTGACAAGCTATAAATGATACTGTTTTATGTTATAAAAATACTAGCTTTTTTCATTTATTATGTTTATAGGCATTCACTGCTTGAGTCAAGGTTAGGCTTGTTAAATGATTAAAGGCAACTTTCTTACAGCAGGATGTACTTTTTCTAAAATAAAATACATAAAGAGAAACAGCTTTTTGTTTTTGTTTGTAACCTGTAAAATCGAGTTATTTTGCTGATGTAAAATACCAATAACTCACTTGAGAACCATGCTACCTCCTGAAAATGCCACATACCTGCTTCTTACATGTGTCAAAGCTCCTGACAGACATGTTCAGAGCCGAAGCGGCAAGTGACCGACTGGTCTTGGCCGGCAGGTGCCTTCCTAGGGCCACAGCCGACTGTGCCGAGGAGCAGCCATGGGGGAAGGCAGCACAGGAAGAAACTACTTAAAGGCAAAATGCCCAAACGACTCTCTGGAATAGCTAATTTCTACGATCACCTATTAGCTTATATGTGATCCCCTAACCTTAATTTTTTTTCTTAAGGGGCTGATTTGGATTGACTTGCTGCGAATGGTGTCCATTATCTGTTAAGTCATGAGAGAGAGATTTCTGTGGTTACATGTAAACTCATGATAGGTCTGCAGATGAAGAGGTGAAAGGGCAGTGAGGAAGTCAGTCACAGCCTGGTCTATGTGAAGGTCATGCCAGCCTCATTGTACACCTTGAAGACCTTCTCAATGGCGTTGATGTAGGCGGCCATTCTCAGGTCCAGTCCCAGGTTATACTTCATGGCTGTGCACATGATTTGCCTGGCAGAGCGCTCCATGGTGTAAGCTAAACCAGAGTGCACGATGTCTTTCTCAGAGGTACCCGATATCCTGTGTTGGAACTCTGCTGTGGGATCAATGGGAACAGTTCCACCAAGTTTTCCAAATTTCCTTTCCAAACTCTCTTGAACAGACATAAGCAAGTGGTAGTTAGAATCCCTTTCATATTTGAAGGTCAAATGACCATAGCTGACATGATTTAGATTCTTCAGCCACTCAAAGTAAGACACTGTCACTCCTCCAGCATTCAAGTAGAGATCTGGAATAACCATGATGTTCCTCTCTAGGAAAATCTTATCAGCTTCTGGAGTTGTCGGTCCATTGGCGCCTTCAGCAATGACCTTGGCTTTGACTCTTGGTGCGTTGCACTTGGTCAGCTGCTTCCCGCTGGCGGCAGGGCTCAGTATGTCACAGTCAGCCTCCAAGATGCTCCCTTCATAGATCTTTGCTTTGGCGAAGCCCAGGACTGTTCCATGTTGCAATTTGAAGTCTTCCAGTTCCTTTGGGTCAATACCATCTGGATTCCATAGGCTGCCATCAGACTCACCAACAGCAACACACTTAGCACGAAAACGATGTAAATATCTCATAGAGTGCAGGCCCACATTACCAAATCCCTGAACCGCAAGTGTTTTATCTCCAAGTCCTGGTGTCATTCCTAAAATACTCGTGCAAGAAGCCTCATTGATGAAGTTTTCAATCCCATGGAAAACTCCCCGGCCAGTAGCAGAGATCCGTCCATGGATTCCACCCTGACTGATGGGCTTACCAGTAACACAGGCATGGGTATTAATATCATAGTGCCCTATCACGCTAGCGTAGGTGTCAGCAATCCAGGACATCTCCCGCTCGCCTGTGCTCATGTCGGGGGCGGGCACATCAATGCCAGGACCAATAAAGCCCTTCTTGGCCAGCTCCATGGTGAACCTCCTTGTGATCTTTTCCAATTCATTATCAGTATAGTTCTTGGGATTGATCTTCACAGCAGCTTTGGCACCCCCAAATGGCACATCAACCACTGCACACTTACATGTCATCAGAGAAGCCAGAGCTTTTACTTCATCTGCACTCACATCAGTGCTGTAATGGAGGCCTCCCTTGCAGGGCGTGCGTTGCTGGCTGTGCTGGGCCCGGTAGCCCTCGATGACTTTCCAGGAGCCGTCGTCGCGCCGGATGGGGAACGACAGGCTCAGCACATGGTTGCAGGGCTTGATGATCCGCAGGATGCCACGCACCCGGTTCTGCTTCTGCTCCTCGGTCTCCCGGGTCTTGAGGTCCTCCACCAGCTTGTCCTCCACGATGCTGGCACCGCGGTCAAAGAAGCCCTCCACCATCTTGAAGAAGTTGGGGTCGTCCTCGCGGTCGGCCGCCGCCTCGCTGTAGTGTCGCCGAGCGGGTGGCACAAGCCCCGGCTGTGGGGCGGCGACGGCTGCGGCAGCCTGCCCGCGGGCCCGGCCCAGCAGCACGGCCGAGTCGGCAGCCACGGAACCCAGGGCGGCGGGCCCGATGTAAATCACGAGTAATTTTAGCAGATATTTTTGAACATTAGGTTTGAATCCCTGACTCTTTATGTGCCTCTTTGAATTGTGTATAGGACTTTCACCTTTGGCTAGGAGACTACATTTTCATTTTTTCTAACCCTAACCCTAACCCTAACCCTGGAATATTTGGAATATTCCAAATGCCCTCTGTGGGAGGAGGACAAGCTGGTTAAGTAACACTGTCCTAAACAAAGACTTTGATTGTCATCTACTTGTTCTCTGCAATTGCATGTCTTGCTGGTACTTAGAAAATAAGACTGCCATGCGCAGTTGGCCAGGTTACTCACTGTGTAAGGGCAGCTGGCCAAAGATGTAAGGAAAAGCCAAAACCCAGCCTTTGCTCTGCTTGCCACATCATGGTCCCTGTAATGGGTCTCTGTCCTGGAGAGAGAGACTTCTTTAGAACTCACATATTAGGTGCCTTGTGCGTTATCTTCTTGTAGCAACATTCAAAAGTAATAGGAAGACTAGCATGTCAGATGCAAAACTCATCTAGCCCAACACCTTCAGTCTTAAAGATAGGAAAACTGAGGCCCAGGAAATTATGGAAGGATAACTTTGAGAAATGTACTCTAGTTGAAAACTTGGGAAGAAAAGGGAGAAGCTGATTATACTTTAGGGAGCTTGAGTATCAAACGGGAAAATCTAACATATATCTTGGAGAAGGGCTCTTGCATGGGTTGGGGGGGTGGGAGGGAGCACAATCCAGTTTATAGGCAGACACAAGACAAAGAGATAACCTTTCATATGAAAGGCAGTGTGGGGGAATGGGATGTAACGGGCCACTCAGAAAAATGTCCCTGGAGAAGAACGTGCTGATGGTCACTGCTGCCCTGGGATCAGCTCAAAACCAAGACCAGAGTCTGATTTATCTTTGTGGCCCTTGGGTTCATTCCTGGCCCACACTGGCACAGAACAGAAGCACAGCAAAGCACTAGCCTGGGTGAAACATTATTGACTGCGGAGACCACGGAGGCAGAAACAGGAAGCCCTCCTGGTGGAAAGCACGGGCTGTCCAGGAGGAGAATGTTCCAAGAAGCCACTGCCTCAGTCTCCCTGACCCTCAGAGAGTTCTCCTCTCTGTCTCTAAGAAAGCATGGCTAAATATGACACCCTCCCTTCTCCAGATGGTCCACTCACTGAAGGTGATACAGCAAGTTGTATTTAACCACTGTCTGCCCTGGTGAATCCAGCTGCACCCACATACCCTGGACTCACCAGTTGAACCCACCCTCCCTAGGACAAGCTGGGCTCTGGGGCTCTGAGCCCACTGACCTCCTGGAACTTCAGCATGTGGGCATCTGGCCCATGCTGTTCCCCTTGCTCATGTAGGTCAGCTTAACCTTGGCCAAGGGCTCTGCCCCTCTCACAGTCCCAGAAAGATACCTGACAAATCCATGATAGAGTTAACAGAAGCTGCAGCAAATGGCACACATGCTCAGAAGCCACCAGGAACACATGTCTCCTCCCTGGGCTTCTGGCTGCAACCCCGCGGTGGGTCTTCTCCTTTCCTCCAGTTTAGGGAACTCACAGCTTCACTGGTTCCTGCCTTTCCTGTTCTTCAGGGGCAGTAATTGAACATTAAGTAAGCAACTATAATGCACCAACTAGGAGCTTTCTCAATGGCTTAGTGGGTAAAGAATCTGCCTGCAATACAGGAGACGTAGGAGGTGCGAATCCGATTCCTGGGTCAGGAAGATCCCCTAGAGGAGGAAATGTCAACCCACTGAATATTCTTGCTTGGAAAATCCCATGGACAGAGGAGCCTGGCAGAAAACAGTCAGTGGTGTTATAAAGAGTCGGACACAACTGAAGTGACCGAGCACGTACTTATACATAATGCACCAACTAACCAGGAGAGATGCCCAGAGGGCCCCTGCTGGGTCAGGTGTTAATTCACTAGTGACTGGATCACATGGAGGTGCTGGGTGCTGGGGACCATCTCCACTGGCAGAAGAGTATCTCAAGGTTTTACCCCTGGTGGAGTCTTCCCAGTGGCTATCATATCCAGTTATCTCTCTCCTTCTTGGAAGTACAGTTTGACTCTGCTGGGCTCTTGCAAACACAGAGAAGCATCAGTAGCTTTTAACAGGTCCCCCGAGGGCAGTTCAAACTCTAGCAATCCACACCCCTTCGGAGGTGATGGGGTCCGGCAATAACCCCACCACGATCTCCCCTTGCAGGTCTCCTTTCCACAGAGCACCTGCTGTGGCACTTTTTCAAGAGGAGCCTAATAATACAGTCCAGGCCACTAACTCCTCTATTCTGCTGCCAAACTTTACAGATGTTTCTGCAGGGTCTGACTCGGTAACAATCCATAAAGTACCAACTACAGCTATAATTAAATTGTAAAAATCAATCCAGCCACAGCACGCAGCTGGGGAGGAATTCATCTCCTGCGATGTCCCCAGTGGGCCATAACCCTCCTCTGGTTGCCATGGCAGGTGGCAGAGGGCACTAAGTCAGCAGCACGGGAGCCCAGAGTACACCTCTGGCTCCTGTTTCTATGGCAGGGTTTTGGGAACCATCAGAGACTCATCAGAGCTGCAGCAACAATGACATGGAAAAATATAGGAAATGTGTTGTCAGGTTGAGAGACACTCCAACTGGAGCTCATAGAACTCAGAAGTGAGGGTGTAAGATCTGGTGCCTGGAAGGGACCAGCCAGGGTTGGATGTGCAACTGGGCAGAGAGGGTGGGAGACCCAGAACCAGGAGAATGAAGGAAGAACGTGATCCAGGCTAAAGCAGGGGCAGAACCCCTAGTGCTTCAGACAAGGGTTGTCATTGGTAGAGATTGCCAGCCAGACTAATTAATTAAATTTGTATGGTATTTAAAATGTGCTATGTATCTGCTTAAGTTGTGTGTGTGCATGCATGTGTGGCTTATTCTACAATGTAAATTTTATTTTCAACGAGTCCATCTGTTATCTTTACGAAATGCTGGAATTAAAAGGAATCTCCTTGGATATTGTTAAGATGAAGTACTAAACTGAATTTGCATTTGGAACAAGTCTTTGGCAGCCTGGACTGGAAACAGCTGGTGACCACTTGCCTCACGCCCACTTTGCCTTTTATGTGGGTTGAATGCTGCCCCATCTCCCAATCCCCCTTTTCAGAATATGTCCATCCTATTCAGGAAAAGTCTTTCAGAAGTAATTAAGAGTCTCAACTAAGGATTAGGATGAATCCTAAATTCAATGACAAGAATCTAGAAGAAATAAGAAGGGAGAGACTTCCCTGGCAGTCTAGGGCTTAAGACTTCACCTTCCACTGCAGGGGGTGCAGGTCCAATCGCTGGTTGAGCTAAGACTCCCACATGCCTCACAGTCAAAAAACCAAAACATAAACAGAAGCAATATTGTAACAAATTCAATGAAGACTTTTAAAATGGTCCACATAAAAAAAATATTTAAAAAAAAGGAAGGAAAAGGAGAAACTACAAGTCTACAGAGGCTTCCCAGGTGGTGCAGTGGTAAAGAATCCACCTGCCAGTGCAGGAAACTCGGGTTTGATCCCTGGGTCAGGAACATCCCCTGGAGGAGGAAATGGCAACCCACTCCAGTATTCTTGCCTGGGAAATCCCATAGACAGAGGAGCCTGGTGGGCTATTAGTCCATGGGGTCCCAAAGACTTGGACGTGACTGAGCATGTGCTCATTCATATATGCACACATCAGTCTACAAGCCAAGGAACCCCATCAATTGCCAGCAGCCACCAGAAGCTAGAGGAGAAGCATGGAACGAATTCTCCCCCAGAGCCAACTCTGCCAGTACCTTGATTTCAGACATCTGGCTTGCAGACTGTGAGAGAATAAATATGTGGTTTTAAGCCACCCCGTTTATGGAAGTTTGATATGGCAACCACAGGAAACTATCGTAATATACATGGCAGCTCGTGACACGGTGACATGGGGAGGAGCATCTAATGCTAGTTTTGGAGTAACGATTACCTGAATTTGGATTTTATTTGTGTCTCTGCCACTTTTTACTTATACGATTTTAGACAGATGATTTTTCAATGTTCCCCTCTGTGCTGTGGGGTGGTAATATTTATTTTACAAAGTTGGAAAAATGAAATGAGAGGCAGCCACATAGCATCTGGCACATAATAACAACTGGATAAATGTTAGGTCATTATCATGCCTTTATTATTAGAAGTTGGTTGGACACCCAAGTTAATGACCAGTTAAGGGGAAGACAGGAAGTTACTTTTTTTTTTTCTAGGAAGTTGATTTTGAAATAGGCATTCCAGAAAGAGATGATGGCTCCTCTTCTGGGAAGAAGTAGGGAGAGAGGACATTTGGGAGAAAAACTAAGGAAGAGTCCATTGTCTGTATTTGAAAAGAAGAGAGAAAAGAGAAGACAGAGGAATAACAGGAAAAGACATAGGGGGAGGACTGGTTTTAAAATAAAACAACTATCGCTATTATGGAAGATGAATGGAGGGTGTTGCTCTATGTTTAGGAGGAGGACGGAAACAGAGAAAGTACTCTTTTAGAGTACAGAAGGAGAGGCTGTAATTATAGAGGGAGTATATGTATCTCTCATGCTGAGTGGTTAAATAAACAGGCCTTTATGGAGGCTTCTCTCTTTATGGAGAAGACCAGGGAAGAGTGAACTTCCTTTTCAGGATGCCACCAGGTATCTGAAGGGGTACCTGCCCATCTCCTGAGCTGGGGGTGATGACAGGAAACAGAGACATTTCCAGGCAACTGCCCAGCACAGGGGAAGTGCACTGCCTAGGAACTCAGAAATTAGACCCTCTCCCCTTTCCCCCTATACCACCAAAAGGATACAGAATATGTTCATCAGTTCTCATCAAGACTGAGCTAGTCCTGTGACCCCATGGGCTGTGGCCCACCAGGCTCCTCTGAATCCATCAGGAATTCTCCAGGCAAGAATACTGGAGTGCGTTGCCATGCTCTCCTGCAGGGGATCTTCCCGACCCAGGGATTGAACCCAGGTCTCCTGTATAACAGGAATATTCTTTACCATCAGAGTCACCAGGGAAGCCCTGAGCTAGTCCTAAAAGGGTATTTTTGACAGCTGAGAGAGTGGAGTATGTTCTGGGAGGAAAAAACAGGTTGAACAAAGACAGCGAGTGAATAAAAAATGAAGGCAGTGCAGGAGGAGGGCACAAGCCTGCAGGATATATACAGGGGAGGAGTGGGAGACAAAGAGAAGAGACACTGGGGCACCCATCACCCCGAGCAAGGGGGCACCGTGAGCCGTGCTTGGGAAGGCCAAATTGGGAGCTCCATATAGAAATGGGAGGGGAAGGAGCACTCAGAGTGTTTCATTAACAAGTTTAAATTAGCGTCAACATTTAAGAATCAAGTTTTTCCTTGAAAAGCCAAATTACTGGTATCAAGAGAAAACAGAAGGTCTGGCCGTTATGGCTCCTTACTGTGATGTAGTCGAAGGGAGGCTGAGGCATGGGGCTGCAGCTGGAAGGCTCAAGCTCTCTTTGCCATGGCCCCACCTTAGCCAGCACTTCACACATTCACATGGCCTGCCCAGGCCCTGGTGGCCAGAGGCGGCAAATGTAGGTGACTCTAAGGGACAAAGTAAGACATTCCCACCCTCTCTCCCTCCAGGCCCCAGTGCTGAAATGCATCTCTGATGTTGGCAGTTGATTGACAGCATTAATCAAACTTTCTTTATCCTTAACTATTTTTGATTTTATCTACTGGTTCTATGAATTCTTGAGAAAGCAGTGTGTACGTGTGTGTGTGTATGCATTTTAACCAGCTTATTAGGAAGGAAAAATAGTCAGAAATTAGAGCTCTCACACATAACCTGGCACATAAGTAGTCTATTGACCTGCATGTAGTTCTCCTTCCCGAGCGCAGGTTCAGACATTCTCCTGGCAACTTCATGATGTCTTTAGCCAAGTATGTAGATACAGTCTCCAGATGGATCCTCTTAGGCTTAATAAATCAATATTCTGAAAGTCAGAGTTGCTTAAACCAGGCTAACTACTACAAATACTGTCTAATAAGGCTTCTTATTTTTTTCCTGAGTAGAATACAGGATGTGAAGAAAAAGTATAGCTCTTTTCTGTTTTTTCTGTGGTTTCAAACTCAGGGCAGGTATATCTACAGGCCACATTAACTGGATCCTAGACTTTGTGTCAATACAGGCAACACCCCCAGGACGATTTTTCCCAGGGAATTTCTTTGGAAAGCTTTCTTAATGTGAAGATGCTACAACACTCTTCAGTCAGCCTTGGGAATTGCAAATGCAACCCAGAGATGGAACACTGACTTTCTTTAAAAAGACAGAATCCTAATGCTTATATCTTAAACTGCAAAGAACTAATAGTCATCATGCAATTCCATTTGATGGTAATTAATATCTATTATTTTTACCAATTCATGGAATTTCCTCAGACTTATTTTTATCCTTTGAGCTAAATTTTCTTTATTCTCCACGAAACAGTTGCTGTTCCAATTTATGCAAGTTAAACAGTGACACTCCAGTGGTCCATCCTCTGACTTGACTAGGAATCAGTTCCAGGAGTAAAAGAGATGCTGGCAAGAAATACTACATCCCAGCAAGGATCCTGGAACATATGATACAATGAGATTGCCCTAGGATGGGCTGGAGCTGAGCTTGAAGTCTAGAATATAGGTAGGCAGAGAGGACAGATGAGGTCTTCCTGACAGGGGGTTGGAGAAGGAGTATAGCCAAAGAAAAGCCACCTCTAATGACAATCTCCCTCACTGACCTTGACCTTCCTTGCTGCATGATGGCATCATCTCTCACGTACATGTTGTTCAGGCTAAGCGCCCAGGATAAGACAATAATACATAGTCCTAATTAGCACCTGTTGTCACTGCTCAGAAAATAATGACTGGGATGGGATGGGTCAATACTGACCACAGGAAAGGGGAAGAATTTTTTAAGCCAGGCTTAGATGGTACCAGTGTGGGAATCTCTATTCTAAACAGAGAAGATCAGGACATGGTCAACCTGTGCATCTCTACTGTTCTACCCCTTGGTGGAGTTACTTATATGACTGTCTTCCCATTGAGTTATGATCTTCTCCCACCACAGGGTCCTACTTTTCATTCAATTGCTTATTTTCTGATGAACTGTTGGTTGCAGAAAGGGCGCAGAAATGCACCAGAGACTAGGAAACTGAGAATGTCTATTTCTGGTCATGACAAGCGAACCGGTAGCAGACTTATCTCTCCACCATGAACTACTAGAAAACCAACAACTGTTTTCAGATATTGGATAGCAGACAGCATAAGAATATGATCCCTAGAGAAGGGAGATAAACAAGGTGAAAAAGATAAGCTCTGCAATGACCTTAGTTTTCTACCTGGGGGCACTTTGCAGATTTCAGTGCAAGGAGAGAGATCCCAAGCAGAACACAATGTGCTTGTTTAATTGAGAAGTGAAAGGGAAAGTTTTAGTCACTCAGTCGTGTCTGACTCTTTGCAACCCCAAGGACTATAGCCTGCCAGGCTCCTCTGTCCGTGGAATTCTCCAGGCAAAAATATTAGAGTGGGTTGCCATTTCCTTCTCCAGGGGATCTTCCAGACCTAGGGATTGAACCCACGTCTCCTGCATCGCAGGCAGATTCTTTACCATCTGAGCCACCAGAGGATCACTCTAAAAAAGCTTAAATACAAAGGATCTTTCAAAGGAGCAGTTTGCTCTTTAAATAAATTGACTGCCTGCCAGAGCAAAGGCCAACTCTCTTTAAAAGAAAGTGAGAAAATCTATATGATCAACAAGGTAAAATTTATAGTATCCAGCATACAATTAAAAATTTCTAAACATGCCATGCTGCAAGAATGGTGGGCTATAACCAGGAGAGGGAAAAAATTTAGTTTGTAGAAATAGAGAGTAAGAGCCTAAATATTTTAGGTATATTTTGGTCTTGTATCCAAATTCTTCTCTTCATAATTAGCAACTTATTTTACTCCTGTCAGACTCTTTGAATAAAAAGCTACTCCTGTTTACCTACCATCTGATGTGCTTGACATCTAATTAACTAAAAATTTATAACAAGTCCTCAAAGGCCAGCTGAAAGCTTCTGCCTTGGAAAAAACAAAGGCTGGGCTTGTTTGGGTGAGATAAAGAAAAGTTGCTCACCCCAGCACATGAGAATAATAAATACTGGATAAATTCTTTTCAGGGAGGTGATGCACCAATTTGCTTTTCAGCTTCTCTGGGTTTTAATGGTCTCTGCTTCCTCCTTGCCCATCTCCACACCTACAGTGATCTCAAAACCAATGAATGAGAACACATGCATAGCAAATGTTGGCAAGATCCCAAAAGATGAAAGCAGAGAAATGAAAACTGAGACTCTATTTGGATGGTGCCTTGGGTTTCTCTATTATTCTTAGGGGATTATGCCAAATTATTTCTTTTCTTTAACAAGTACATTAAAAAGCAAGCCAATGTTCAATCACTATGATTTTACAAATAGCTGCCTAGCACAGCCTGCAGAGGTGGCCATCACCGAGCATGTGGAATACAGGGTGCCAAGAACAGGTGGGAGCAGGACAGGTTTTCCATCTCAGCTTCTATAAGGTAGTTTAGGACCTTCGCTTCATTTAATCCAGTGATCAGTTCAAGTTTAAGCATTTACTTTAAATGTCAACTGCCCCCAATCACCACCACACACTGCACAAAGCTCTTGATGTGTGGATTTGAGTGTGAAAGCAAAATTTTAACCATAAGATGGATATTTGTCCACTCTTTGAGTGAGCTTCCCCAATAGCTCAGTTGATAAAGAATCCACCTGCAATGCAGGAGACTCCAGTTCGATTCCTGGGTCAGGAAGGTCTGCTGGAGAAGGGATAGGCTACCCATTCCAGCATTCTTGGGCTTCCCTTGTGGCTCAGCTGGTAAAGAATCCGTTTGTCATTGGTGAGTTTCTGGCCAACAATGACCACGCACGGTTTGGGATTGAGTGACTTTTATAACCATTTCACTGGGTTCTCAGACGGTATAGCGTCTGCCTGCAATGCGGGAGACCCGGGTTAGATTCCTGGGTTGGGAAGATCCCCTGGAGAAGGAAATGGCACCCCATTCCAGCACTCTTGCCTGGAAAATCCCATGGACGGAGGAACCTGATAGACTATAGTCCATGGGGTCGCAAAGAGTCGGACATGACTGAGCGACTTCACTTCGCTGGGTTCTGGGAGCTCCCCAGAGCTGACAGCACCGGGCTAATTAGAAAGGCAACTCAAGTAATTAACTAGATAATGAGGGGAAATGCCTGTGATTTAACTTGTACCTACTATTGTTCCCTGTGGGGTTTTTGAAGGGAAGTAATCACCTCCTCATTATCACAAGTGTTACTTGATGTGTGTTTTGCCTTGCTGCCATATTTGTTTCTTCTTCTGAACTCTCCAGGGCGCCTGAGGTACAGGCAGCCCTCGTTTTATCACGCCTCACACATACCGTGTTTTTCACAGATGGAAGGTTTGTGGCAATCTTGCATCAAGCAAGTCTATTGGTACCATTTTTTCCAACAGCGTTGGCTCATTTCCCATCTCTGCATCACATTTTAGTAATTCTCACAATATTTCAAACTTTTTCATGATTATTTTTGCTATGGTGATCTCTGAGGTTGCTGCAAAAGACTACAACTCACGGAAGATTCAGATGATGGTTAGCAGTTTTAGAATAAATTCTTTTTAAACTAAGGTATGCACATTGTTTTTCTTCGACATCATTCGTACTTAATAGACTACAGAATTGTGTAAAGAATATTTATGTGCATTGGGAAACCAAAGAGTTTATGGATAGTAACATTCACTTTATTGCAGTGGTCTGGAACTGAACTCACAGCCTGTCTGAGGTGTGTCTGTATTTGCTTCCAAGAGGCTTGAGCTTCTCTTCGGGACACCATTAAGATCACTTCAATTTTCAAAAGTCAAACATGAAACATAGACTCTAAGCAGTGAGTTAGTCTTACTTTTCCCCCAGTGAATGAATTCCTTCGTTGAAACCCTGTAGGTGTCTGGTATCTGCTTGCACATTCCTTGAGAGGGAACTCACTACCTCACTTGGAAACCCATTTCTCTACTAAGCAAGTTCTTAAAATTGAACTGAAGTCTCTCTCCTACTATTGCTTCTAATTCTTCCTTCTGTCATGCAAGAAACAGTCTACTCAGGTTTCCAAATGATGGTTCTTATGTCATACTCTATTCCAGCCCTGCAACTGCTTCCCAAACCCCATCATCTCCCAAGTGTCCTCCCCTCAAGTGACACTACAATAGAATTGACTCTTTCAGTTTTTCTTTTCCCTTCTTTTTCTGTTTTTCCTCTGTCGTCCTTCCTTCTTCCCCTCTTTTTTCCTTCCTTCCTTCCTTGTTAAAAAAATCAGTTCAGTTCAGTTCAGTCGCTCAGTCGTGTCTGACTCTTTGCAACCCCATGAATTGCAGCACGCCATACCTCCCTGTCCATCACCAACTCCCAGAGTTCACCCAAACTCGTGTCCATCAAGTCAGTGATGCCATCCAGCCATCTCATCCTCTGTCATTCCCTTCTTCTCCTGCCCCTAATCCCTCCCAGCATCAGAGTCTTTTCTAATGAGTCAACTCTTCCCATCAGGCGGCCAAAGTATTGGAGTTTCGGCTTCAGCATCAGTCCTTCCAAAGAACACCCAGGACTGATCTCCTTTAGGATGGACTGGCTGGACCTCCAAGGGACTCTCAAGAGTCTTCTCCAACACCACAGTTCAAAAGCATCAATTCTTCGGCACTCAGCTTTCTTCACAGTCCAACTCTTACATCCATACATGTCCACTGGAAAAACCATAGCCTTGACTAGACGGACCTTTGTTGGCAAAGTAATATCTCTGCTTTTGAATATGCTATCTAGTTTGGTCATAACTTTTCTTCCAAGGAGTAAGCATCTTTTAATTTCATGGCTGCAGTCACCATCTGCAGTGATTTTGGAGCCCCCCAAAATAGTCTGACACTGTTTCCACTGTACATCAGACAAAGACAAATATATATGATATCACCCATACATGGAATCTAAAAAATACAATAAACTAGTGAATATAACAAAAAAGGAGCAGACTCAAAGATGCAGAGGACAAACTAGTGGTTACCAGTGAGGAGAGGGGAGGGTTGAGGGGCAACAGAGGGGTAGAGGATTAAGAGGAGAAACTATTAGGTATAAAATAAGCTACAAGGATATATTATACAACACAGATAATATAGCCAATATTTTATAATAACTGCAAGCAGAGTATAATCCTTAAAAATTATGAACCACTATATTGTACACATGTAACTTCTATAATATTGTACATCAACTATACTCCAATAAAAAATACACACACACATATATATCAAAAATATATGCACAATTTGAAATATTGTTCAGAAACACCAATCACATGCTTCCAGTATTCCCCAAGTCTCTTTGGAAGTACTAGACTCAAATCTGCTCCTAATCTAGTAGCTTTTTGCTCCATGAAAATAGACTTGTAGATCCTATTTACTCAAAGAATCATGGTGAAAATTTTGCTTTGGGATCTTACTTTTTCCAGAATGCCTGTATCTACCAGCCTCAGACCCCCAGTTTTCATTTCACTACACATCTCCTGAGCACAAAATAACTGAGGATTAAGACAATAACTTGGTTCAATTCAGATGACAAGTTTTTGGTCCCATGTAGCAGCTGATAGAAGAAAAGGAATTTCATGAACACAAGGCCTTTGGTGGGGTCCTAAGCCTGCATACCATCACACAATGTAAAGAAAGACACAGTCTCTGGGTGCACACCAAGCACAGGGACTCCTCTTTTCATAACCATAATCTGAGACTCTAGAAATGCACAGCCTGCCTGCAGGGAGACATGCCATTCACAAATCAAGGCAACTGTCCCAGTGCTTGATGGAAAACGAACATCGTAATTGTAAAAATAATTCTCAAATAGTATTTAATGTGTTTCATTATTCCTTGTGATATTGATGGTGTATTAACCCACTTTCTTCTTATTTCATTGGGAAACAAACCATGGGGACTGCCTTTTCTCTTCATGTCACATCAAAGTAAGGATGGATTCAAATGTGGAGTTACTGATTTATACACACATATTTGGAAAAATTGGACAGCTATTTTCCTACATTTTCTAAAATGACATAGCAGGTATCGATAACAGGGTGAAATTGTGACTCTGAGCCATCAGAAATGGAAGTCTCAGCCCAGCTGCCTGTGTACACTCAGGCTGATGAAGGCAGGCCCTGGAATTCTAACCAGCACACTGAGATGCTCTGCATTCAGCCTGCATCACCCGAGCCAGAAAGCTGTGTGCTGATGAGGGAGAAGGGTGAACAACACCAAGTTCCACTGGACAGGCTCCAGGCATCAGCCAGAAGAACAGAGAGCCATAGCTGACTCAAGGGCTGAAGGTGAGCCAGAGAAAGGACCAGGCGCAATGAAAAATAAAGGAAATGCAAGCCTCAGAAAGACTCCCACTCAAAAGAAGGGAGACCAGTGAACAGGGAGGAAGTGGGCACTGCTTGTGTTTTAGGGCTTGCATTGGCACTTGCTGAAAGTAGTGTCTATTTTATTTGGTCACCTGGGTGCAGAATGAAACTAAATCTGGCTAAAGCAGAAAAGGGAATTCATCGGTTCAAGTAACTCAAAAGTCAGGGGTAGGGTTGGTTTCTGGAACAGCTGGTGGAGAGTCCCAGACAATGGCTCCACTTCCCCTTTCTCTATCTTTTGGTTCTGAATTCCTCTGTGTGGGTTCCACTTACAAGCAGAGGCCTTTTTCTTCTGGTAAGATAGCTGCAGCTGTTTGAGGCTTCCATTCCATCGTCACAGCAATCTCAAGCAACAGAGAAGCTTTTTCTCTTTTTCTATGGTTCTGATAGAAGTTCTGAAACTGAGTCTCAACAGCTCTGAGTGGTCTGCTTTGGGTCACATGCTTATCCCTTTACCAATCATTAAGCTCAGAAGCATGTGACACTCTGATTGGCCAGGCTCGGCCACATGCTTCACCTCTGAAGCTAAGATGGGGCCAGCCTCTTACTTACCACTTGGACAGAGAAAAGAATGGGTAGTTTTCCCCCAGAGTTGAAAGCTACTAAGGAGAAAGGCTGCAGGACAGGACACAAAATTGCATAACCACTTCAAGGTAACAAAAGTGATTGAGGGGCTGGGGCAGAGTCTGTGGATTACATGAAACTGCTAAATACAAGACTAAATGATGACTTCATCCGCTATCATCTCAGATGAGCCTACACCTTCTGGGGATTCGTTACCCACGAGGGATCTGCTTTTTCCAGCCACCGTTTTCACCATGGCCATTACTGAAGAACCATGGCTAACCATCGTGGTCTTGTCTGAGGATAAAAGCATGAGATTATCCAGGACAGCTAGAAATGAATTTGTTCACTTCAATAGTCAGTCAGACATTTTGAGAACTGATAATATTTAAAATATATAGGGATTGCCTTTAATTATTCTTGACAAACTTATTCTTGTAAGTTTTCATGTTTCCTTTACTAACTCTTTTTATTTATTTATTTATTTTACTTTACAATATTGTATTGGTTTTGCCATACATTGACATGAATTCACCATGGGTGTACATGTGTTCCCCATCCTGAACCCCCCTCCCACCTCCCTCCGCATCCCATCCCTCTGGGTCATCCCAGTGCACCAGCCCTGAGCACCCTGTATCATGCATCGAACCTGGACTGGCGATTCGTTTCACATATGATAATATACATGTTTCAGTGCCATTCTCCCAAATCATCTCACCTTTGCCCTCTCCCACAGAGTCCAAAAGACTGTTCTATACATCTGTGTCTCTTTTGCTATCTCGCATACAGGGTTAGCATTACCATCTTTCTAAATTCCATATATATGCGTTAGTATACTGTATTGGTGTTTTTCTTTCTGGCTTACTTCACTCTGTATAATCCCTTTACAGCTCTTAATAGTGAAACATAGACTCTTAATAGTTATGACTCACTATTTATGAGGTAGGTTTCCAATGTGACCTCGTAAAGTCATAGATGTTTCTGTTAAAACACACACACACACACAAAATTCAACCAAGTAAATGTGAAGTTTCAATTGACTGTTCAAGGATTCATGAGCCAGGCAGAATCCAGCTCCTATCAGAGGAGTTGTCCAAAATGGAAAGCTTTAGAAGACAGAGAAAGAAACTATTAGCAAAAGAAAATAAAGGACTGTTTCAGGCCACGTCACCTTTTTTGGTGGGGGTAAAGGAACAGGAGGGGTATTCACTGTGCAGTTACCTCACTGGTATTGATCCTTAATCAGAAAATTTCAGATTAACTGTTTTAAAGGTCATTTCTGGGAGGGGCTGAAACTGCAGTTAAGTCTTGGTTTGCTGTCATGGGGCAGGAAATATTATTTTTGACTTGTTATTTCTTTCTAATATGTCCCTGTTATTTTCTGTTTTATTAGAAGTGCAGGGATCATCATTTCTAAGTTTGTTCATTATGTTGATGTCTCTCCCAAGTGTTCTATTACTCTTAGTGCCAAACAACTGGGAGAGATCATTCTGAAAGTCATAGTGAGCAGCCTTCTGAGTGATGAATTCATTATGAGGCCATGACACATCCGCGGCTTCCCTCTAGAATCTCTCTTAGTCACTCCTACTGACTCAGAGCCGTTCCTTCTCAGAGTAGAAGTTTCCCTGAGGCAAGTCCCCACCATTTTGCTGTTTTGACTAGAGGAAGAATTCAAAGTGATGCTCACAAAGCAAAGAGGTCTTGTGACTCCCAGGCAGCAGATCATTGTCAAGCGGAAGGGAACAAGCTTGAGTACTGAGCTAGCAGTGCGAAGGGTGGCATTTAAACCTCCATACTCTGCTTCATGACAAGCCACACACGCTGTACTACAGACGGAAGGACACGTCAGAGAACATGAGCGAAAAAAGAGAGGACATGAAATGTTTTCCAGTCCTACTGTAAACTTCCATACTCATTGTCTCAGATGAGCTGGAAGGAAATCAAAATATGTAACCCCAAAATATGAACACTTTGGCAAAAAGACTGTTTTGAATTGAAAGCAATTAAGAAAAAGCAGTTACAAAAAAAATAGAAAAGTGTTCTGCCTTCTCACTATTTGCCTAGAAGCAGGACTTTCCATCTAGAAGGACAAAAATGTGTCACTGGACACAACTTTGTGTTGTCTAGACACTACTTTAGACAACTTCATATCCATCTGGAGACAAATTTACATAATAAACTTTACTAACTAGCTTTGATCTGCCACTGGTTTCCAATATATTTACCTTCTTACAGTTTACCATCCTTGGAAGCCTAAAATCACCTTCTATGTTCTGTTATTTCTCTACAAATTTATTGTCTGTTGAAGATGTTACTTTAGCCTGAGTTCCAAGCCACCTCTCTTAGTTACTCATCTATCGGTGTTCCCATGTGCTACATGTATATTACACATGTTAATCAACTTGTTTTTCTTCTATTAATCTGTGCTTTGTTTCGGGGCTCCAGCTGAGAACACAGAAAGGTAAAAGGGAAAGATTTTCCCCTCTGCTTTATTCCTAGTAATCATCTCGTTGAATTTCCTAGGGCAGGTATTGCCACATTACAGATAAGAAGACTGAGGCTTGTACTAGGTAGCCATCTTGGATCCACTGCATAATGCTACTTGAGGAATCCATCTCAAAGGGATTGAAGCAATGGAAGGTCTGGCCTGCAGACACTTATCAGCCAAGATCATCTGCGTATTAAGGACAGTTACCAGCCTTGCCCTCCTACCATTTCGTATAGCTCATTCTCAAGCTCTAGGCCTATTTCAAGCCACTGTCCTTCATCCCTCCCAAGGGACCAAAAGGTAAGGTAAGCAAAGGGCCCTTGAAAAAGCCCATTCCAATAAAGACCCAGAGTTTATGCAGATGAAAAGCCTTGTTAAAGTTCTAGCCCCATTCTAGCAAATTATTTTCTGGGAGTAAAATGAGCCAACTTATTTGTTTCAATGTCTTCTCCACTCTTCTTTTTCTTTTTCATTTATTTGTCAAATTAGCCACTCACTCTTTGGGGCAGTTTTCATCACCTACTGGAAGGCCCAATGATGCAAAGTAGGGAAGATGTGTTTATGAACCACGCTGAGAATGCTGCAGTATACACAACCCAAACACTGTCTTGTCTTCTTCCTGAATGACTCAGATGGTTGTTTGGTCTTTTGTGAGCCCCAGATCTTCCTCAATAAAGCATCGAGCCACTGTATTCTTATGTGCAATCATACCTTTAACCCAGTGTTCGTTAAAGGAAGAGAAGGGACTAAGCCATATGAGAGGCCCATTATCCTTGAGATTTAGAGAAGGACAGAACTTTAGACGTCATCTAGTTCAAAACTTTATGATGGGTAATCTCTAATTGTCCCTTTCTCTAAGATTAGTAAGTAAGAAAAAGTAAAAATCAGAGTCAGTACTTCTCAGCTACTTGTCAGATGCCAAGCACATTTACCTCCATGCTTCACATGTATTGATTTGCTTAATTCTCAAGTAACATCTCAGATAAATACTATCAAGATCACCATTGTACAGATGAACAAACTGAAGGTAAGAGAATCTTTGTAACTGGCCCAAGGCCACAGGATGCAAGTGAGATGTAAATCTACGGTGTGAATCTGTGTTTGGGCTAAGATCTGAAAAATTCAGAGCTGTCACTCTTACCCACTCAACTATGTTTTTGTTTTTGTTTTTTTCCCAACCGAAACATAAGACTGAGTTAACAGATATAAGGGGAATAAGGGACAATATTCTGAAGAGCAAAAAAGTCACATATCTGTACAACGCCGTGGAGCACACGCCTTCCACTGAAGTCTGAGTTAGACTTGGAAGTTATTTACTTAAGTGGGGCAACACAGGTCAAATTACTTTAAGTCAAATTAATTTTGATTTTGAGTCCCCAACTCAATTCTTCTGGCCTGGCAAGGAACCCAGGCTGAGTGAATTGGGGGCTGTTCTAACCCAGCTCTGGGAAGTGCTCTGGGGGTCTCAGAGGAGAACATTCGGGGGCAGGGGAGCCCATGGTTTCCAGTCCTTGCCAAGCTACTCTGCCGAAACCTGTGCAGTCTCTCAGATGCAGTGATTCTGCTCCTTCTTGAAGCTCTGGTATCTATCGATCTGGGTTCAGGTTCAGGGTCTTGGTTAAGGTTGAGGGCTCCAAGATGTGGGGGGGTCCCTCTCTAGGAAGATCACACAGCCAAACCTTCACTTCTCTCCCACATTACTCAGGAAGCCCTCTTCCCTCATTGAGACCATTGTTCTCGGTCTCCACCCAGTGTGAGCTCTGCATATGCAGGAATATCTGTCTGTTTTGTGTGCAGATGTCTCCTCAACGCCTGAGAGCTTAACATGTGGACTTGTGCTGCTCCTGCCCCCATCCCCCACCCCCACAGGAAGCCCTTCCTGCCTCCCCGCTCCCCTGGAACACCCAGCACCATCCCCACAGTAACCCCAGACCATCAAGAGAAGCAGGGTCTCGGGATCTGGAGGAGCGAGAAACCCAGAGAACAGGTGATTTCCCCTGCCGTAAAGACAGAACCCAAACTAATATCTCAAATCGCTCTCCCCTTCATGGACCAGCCAGTGGGCATTCAGTACTGTTCACCCGCATTTTAGCTGTTGGGTAAAAGTAGACAGAAGTGTGCAGATAATTATAAAGATTTCAAAGGTCTTTCTTACTGAAATGACAAAGTTTGAGAAGTTCCTCTCTCCAGCCCCCGGATAATGAGATAGCATTCCTACACTTAAAAGGATTTCTCTGTCTCCTGGGTGGAACAAAAGAGCTCGGCTTTCAGTATGAGGGAGGCTAATGAAGTTTTACACAGACTCACAGGCTTTGCACCACCAGAGCAGTGGCCAGAGAAAGTGAGAAGGAGGGAGGGAGCAGAGATACACTGGCAGAAGGAAAGGTAAGTGTAGAAGTCACAGACACGCATCAGTGTATAGAAACCCAGAAAAGACACTCTGAAGGACACAGAGACAGAGAAGAAAACGGAAGAGTTAGAAGAGTTCCTTTTCGCTAAAAGGAAAACAGCAAGAGTTAGAACACACCAGTGCCGAACTGCAAATTAAATGCTCTATCATTTCCCAAACTTAACTAATTTCCCATTAAAGCGATAGCTATATCACTTGGGCACCATGAGAAAAAATGACTTCCCTTAATGAGCTGTCTCATTGCAAACCTGCTTCAAGGTTCAGCCACTTAAAGAAATAATATATTTGCTCTCCTTTGCCTGCTCTCATTTCCCAGACACTTTTCCACGTGTACAAGCAGACTTCAGAGATAATGTGGGTTGGCTCCAGACCACTGCAATAAAGCAAATATCAAAATACAGTGAGCCGCTCCAGTTTCTTTGGTTTCCCAGTGCCTATAAAAGTTATGTTTACACTATCCTGCAGCCTATCAAGGGGTTTCCCACGTGGCTCAGTGGTAAAGAATCCACCTGTCAAGCAGGAGACACAGGTTCGATTCCTGGGCTGGGAAGATCTTCTGGAGAAGGAAATAGCAACCCACTCCCGTATTCTTGCCTAGGAAATCCTATGGACAGAGGAATCTGGTGGGCTATAGTCCTTGGGGTCGCAAAGAGTTAGACACGACTTAGTGAGTAAAGAGCAGCAGCAGCAGTCTAGGTGTGCAATAGCATCATGCCTAAACAAATGTACATATCTCACTTTAAAAATGTTTTACAGCTAGAACACGCCAACTATCATTTGAGTCTCAAGAGTCATAGTACTAACATCCAAGATCACTGATCACATCACCATAACAAATATAATAATAATGTCTGAAATATTGCAAGAATACTAAAATGTGACACAGGGAGGCAATGTGAGAAAACGCTATTGGAAAAACAGTGCTGATAGACTTTCTTGATGCACGGTGGCCACAGACCTTCAACTTGTAAAAAATACAGTATCTGCAAAGCATGATAAAGCAGAGCTCCATAAACAAGGTATGCCAGCACTTGGTGCTTTGGATTTGCTCTCTCACAGCTCTTTGGGGGTCAAATTAAGAGCTACCTTGTCCTCTACTTTTCGAGTCTTTTTGACAAACACCTCTTGGTTTTGTAAAAAACTAACAAAGAGATGCCAAGTCCCTTCAGTTGCCTTCCCTCTTTGTGACCCTGTGGACTATAGCTCGCCAGGCTCCTCTCTCCATGGGGATTCTCCAGGCAAGAATCCTGGAGTGGGTTGCCATGCCCTCCTCAATAAACAGAAGCTTCAGTTAAATTCAGTTGGGAGACCAGAAGAGGGGGCTCTCACACCCTGTGAGGATAGGCAAGCCCAACAGGAAGAAGAGTCTTTTTCCTGAAGTGGACTCGGTCAGTGGAAAGCCTTGGCTCTGTTTACCGCAGCCCTCCCAGCTGCCTTTTCCCCTCTATATAAGTGTCCTCCTCCTCTTGCCATGGGGCCACTTGCTTGCTGTGATTGCAGACGCTGAATGGAATTTTCTGCTGATACCAAATAAACCCATCTTTGTTGGAGAAATATCTGGTGGTCTATTTGTCTCAGGTCAACAGCTTATTGGTGTGTTTTAATCAACAGGCAAGTGTGCAATAGATAGGTTCTGAAAGATCTTTGTAAATAAAATTGTAATGTAGCAGCACTATTTACAACAGCCAAGACATGGTGGAAGCAACCAAAGTGTCAGTTGACGGTTGAATAGATAAAATATATACAATCGAAAATGACTCAGCCATACAAAGAATGAAACTGCCATTTGCAGCAACATAGACATAGAGATTATCATAATAAATGAAGTCAGAGAAAGACAAATATCATATGATATCGCTTACACGTGGAATCTTAAAAAAAGGATACAAATAAACTTGTTTCTAAAAGAGAAATAGAATCATAGACCCAGAGAACAAACGTCTGGTTCCCAAGAGGGGGAATTAGGAGAGTGGAATTAAAATACACACACTACTAAACATAAAATAGACAATCAAAAGGGCCTACTGTACAGCATAGGGAGCTAGACTTAGTATCTTGTAATCACCTCTACTGGAAGAAAATGTAAAAAAAAAAAAAAAAAGAGTCTATATAGATAGAGAGAGAGACTTTTTTTTTTAACATTGTCTGGAGTGGGTAGCTGTTCCCTTCTCCAGGGAATCTTCCAAACCCAGGGATCGAACCCAGGTCTCCCACATTGCAGGTGGATTCTTTACTAGCTGAGCTACCAGGGAAGCCCTTATATATATGTATAACTGAATCATTTTACCCCTGAAACTAACAAAGCGTTATAAATCAACTATATTTCAATAAAAATTAAAAAATCAAATTATAATAAATTATATCATATGAGGATGGGTTGGGATAATAGTGGGATGTTCAATACTTAGGTTAAGAAAAGAAGTCTTTGGTTAAGTTGGTCGGGTTGCTTCGTTTAATGTAAACAACCTCCTTCAAGGTGTCTAGTTTTGGTTGATATGATGTCTCATTGTTATTTTTGTTTCTCCCTCCACAGCCCAGGGGCTTCCCCAGTGGCTCAGTGATAAAGAATCTGCCTGCAATGTAGGAGACCTGGGTTCAATCCCTGGCTCAGGAAGATTCCCTGTAGGAAGAAATGGCAATCCACCCCAGTATTCTTGCTTAGAAAATTCCCTGGACAGAGGAGCTTGCTGGACTACGGTCCGTGGGGTCACAAATAGTTGGACAAGACTGACCATGCATGTAGGCAGGCTACAGCCCAAATGTGAACCTTCTGAAGCACTTTAAGGAGAATAAGCATTCCATATTCTGCGAGAAGGAGAGGCTGGTGGATTTTTTTTTCAAGCTGGCCCTCAGGGAACTATGGAATAGTTGGAATGATGTGGGACCAGGAATCAACAATTCTCTTGCTTTTAGCTCTGTCACCTTGAGTAGGTAACTTAACTTCATGAGCCAACCTTAGAAGGATAACGGTGAGGAACAGTAAGAGGATGTTCCCATTCACTAATTCAGCAACATGTCAAGGCCTCCTCTGTGCCGGGCCCTGGGAACAGAACTGTGCACGAGACAGATGGGGCCGTGCACCCACCAGACCTACACTCTGGTGAGGGCAGAATGGAAAAAAATCTATTTGTTTTCTCAGGCTGCAGTAACAAAGTACCACAAACTGGTGCTTTAAACAATAGAAACCCATCATCTCACAGTTCTGGAGCTAAAAGTCCAAGGCTAAGGTGTCAGCGGGGTGGGGTCCTCTGAGGGTTGTGAGTGAAGGGTCTGTCGAGGCTTCTCTCCCTGGCGTGTCCATGGTGGCTTTCGTTCGGTCTTCTCTCTGTGTAGATCTGTCTCCAAGCTTCCCCTTTGTATAAAGACATTGATCATACTGGATTAGTACTACCCTAATGCAGACTCATTGGAAAAGACCCTGATGCTGGGAAAGATTGAAGGCAGGAAGAGAAAGAGGGGACAGAGGATGACGTGGTTGGATGACCTCACTGATCCAATGGACATGAGTTTCAGCAAACTCCGGGAGATAATGATGGACAGGGAAGCCTGGCATGCTACAGTCCATGGGGGTAGCAAAGAGTTGAACATGACTGAGAGAATGAAAAACAACAATGACCTCATTTTAACTTTGGTTACCTCTGTAAAGACCCTCTCTCCCTATAAGGTCACATCCTAGGATACTGGGGGTTTGGACTTCAACAGATGAACTTTAAGGGAGGTGATTCAACGTGTAAGAATATATGAATAATATAATTGTGACATGAAGGAACTTAATAGGAGAACCTGAGAGAAAAATATAATTGTGTGTGTGTGCATGTGAGTGAAGAGTAGAAGACTGGCCTGGCGAGTGATGCTCAGAGGAGAAGGCATCTGAGTTGAGACCAGGAAGAAGAGAAAGAGGAAGAGCCAGGCAGAGCTGCTAGCTGCAGAGGGCACAGGGATGCAGAGGCGATAAACTACTCAGCTGATTTATGAACAGAGAGGAGGCAGCCAGAGCAGATGTGAGGGAGGAGGCTAGATGGCAAAAACAGACAGCAGTCAGAAACAAAAGGCCACATATTATGTGACTGTATTTATACAACATTCTAGAAAAGGCACAGACCTTCTCAGGTGGTGGTAGTGGTAAAGAATCTGCTTGCCAGTGCAGGAGACGTAAGAAACGCAAGTTCGATCCCTGGGTCGAGAAGATCCCCTGGAGAAGGGCATGGCAACCCACTCCAGTATTCTTGCCTGGAGAATCCCAAGGACAGAGGAGCTTGGCAGGCTACAATCCATAGGGTCACAAAGAGTTGGATATGACTAAAGCTACTTAGCACGCATGCATGCAGAAAATGTATAACCTTACAATAGAAAGCAGATCCACAGTCGCCTGGGACTAGAGATGGAGGAGGACGTGGAGAACAGAGGCAAGAAGGAAACTTCCAGGAGGAGGGAGCACTTTAATCACTGGTGGTGGTCACACAGCTGTGTACAGTGATCAAAATTCAAAAAGCTGGACATTCAAAAAAGGTGAGTTTATCCTATATAAATAATATTGTGGTTCAGTCGTGTCCGACTCTTCGTGACCCCATGGACTGTAGCCCACCAGGCTCCTCTGTCCACGAGATTTCCCAGGCAAGAATACTGGAGTGGGTTGCCATTTCCTCCTCCAGGGAATCTTCCCTACTCAGGGATCGAACCCACATGTCTTGAGTCTCCTGCGTTGGCAGGTGGATTCTTTACCACTGAGCTACCTGGGAAGCCCAATATAAATAATACCTGAATAAAAAAAGAACACAGTTATGAGGTGATTTGTTTTCTGTGAAACTTTTAGGGTTTAAGCCATGTTTTTAGGACATGTTAAGTAGCCCAAAACAGAGTCACAGTGGTCAATGTGAACGTCCATGTGTGTTGTTTTGAAACACCTGCAGTAGGACTGTGGGTGTCTACGAGAGATAAACTAAGGGGGGAACCTGGGATAAGAAGTTTGATGGGCCACACACATCACTGAAACAGAAGGGACAACTGTTAGAGCCAAGAACCCTCCCCAGTTCCTCCTTCAAAAAAGACCCCCAAGTCATGTGGCTACAAGGCTCTTCTGCTGAAAGGACCTGACTCCAGGCTGCCGGTAGCTGCTCTGGACAAAGCCGCCCTGTGCCCTGTTGCCTGACAGCTTGTGCAGAGACATCTCCTTCTTGGACTTCTCCTGGGAGGGCTCATTACCCACTGGTTCTATTTTCCCTACTCTGTCTAACCTGTGTCGTGTGCTAATTGGGTGCAATAAACCATGTGAGTTGTGAATTACATATATTTCATACAGCTCCTGCCCCAGGATATTTACCTGGTCTCAGGGCTGGGCCCTGCAACACACACACACACACACACACACACACACACACACACGGATACTTTGGCTTCTGAGTGCATCGTGGATTAGGCGCCAGAAGTGGACGTGGGGAGGTAGGTAGGAGGCATCACAGCCATTCATGTGAGAGAGGGTGACCCCCTGGACTAGGGTGGCCACAGCTAAGGTCGGGGGGGAAGTGGGCAAGTGAGGCATGGGGAAGTGTGGGGTGTATTTCGAAGGTAAAACCAAGAGGTGTTGCTTATGCCTCGGACAAAGGGAATCAGGGAAAAGAAACCATCAAGGGAGACGCTAGGGATTTGGACTTCAGAGTCCATGTGGCTCCATGGGACACAGCATGCAGCACAGACGGAAATACCAACAGAAAATAAAAGAACATAATAATTTCTGAGACCCTTCCCTCCCAGAGAAGAAGACGCCCTGAGAACAGCTCCATAGACTAGTTCCCTGCCCCTCCAGCCTGTCCCTCTGAGAGAAAGGGAGACAGGAGAAAGCCTTTCAGGCAAGGGGTCTGAGAAGTGCTTGTGAATCCTCACTACGGATTCCGGGTTCTCTTTCCCCAGCGTCTAATTCAGGAGCTCTGGGGTGGCGCCTGGGAATCAGTAACCAGAGGAACAAGAAAACTACCACGCCCCCATGTGCAAGTAACCTGAGGACCTGGAGAAAGGGAGCAGAGGAAAATGATGGGGACTCTCCCTTCCAAGCCCCCTGACTTCTGGTTGGCCACAGGACAGGGCTCTAGCTAGTGCAGATGGACTGAGCACGTTCTCAAGGGGAGGGAAGAGCCTCACGGATCACAGCTTTTGGCTGGGCTCTGTGCGAACTGTCTCCAACCTGCTTTGCCAGAGACTGAATTAGTAACTCCTCACTTCCAAAAAAGACCAGGGGCTGGGGAACAAATGACTTCATTCTCAGCCATTTTATTAATGCTTTGTGATGCTACATTTCCTTCATCTTAATAGAGCATGAAATTAAAACACATGCACCCACAAAACACCTGCCTTTTGTGAAATGGCTCATCCTGGTAATTATGTCTCCTAAGGATCCTGCCATACACTTCATGTTATTACGTCCTTTGTGATTTTAATTACAATTTAATGAAAGCTTTTACATGGCCTGTCTTAGAACTTTCAATTTAATAATCATCAGCATTAACAATGCTCTGTGCTTTGTTACTTTTCCTTCCATTTATCATTAAATGTAAGTTTTTATATTAAATTTACATTTCATGGTCCAGAATGTTAAGTCATCATCATTAACTGAAGTGTGGTTCTCTCACTTTCCTCCTGCTTGCTATGCAGAGTAGGGGGAAAACCAGAATCAAAGAAATATAAGGGAGGCATTGGGTGGATTGTTTTTAACAGCAGGTAGCAAAAGGATTCTTTTCCTGTATTTTTATATTTAACTTTATTTTCAAAATTATAGAATTTTTAGTTAGATCAGAATACTGTTTCAATTTTTATATTTTATATGAATTTTGGCTCTGCATTTAAAATTGCTGCATGCTTAATCTCTTTAGTCACGTCCAGCTCTTTGCGACCCCATGGACTGTAGCCTGCCAGTTTCCTCTGTCCATGGGATATTTTCCAGGCAAGAATACTGGAGTGGGTAGCCATTCCTACTCCAGGGGATCTTCCCGACCCAAGGATCAAACCCTCATCTCCTCTGTCTCCTGCATTGCAGGTGGATTCTTTACCACTGAGCAATAAGGGAAGTCAGATTTAAAATCGTCTTATGAATTGCTATGATTTAGCTTTTAAAGTATCTCATATGTGTTTTCAAAGTTACTCATGAATGTAACTGCTGCAATTTAAAAATATCTGACTTTGGAAGGACTTCAAGACTTCCCCTCCCCTTACCCCACAATAGGATAGTTGGTCCCTGGCGGGTGTGGACACAGGGTTGAAAGGACCATAGCTCTAGAGAGCTGCACTGGAGCTCACCTAATAAGATCTTTGCAAGTGGTACAGGCACTCCTAGGCTTAGCCCACAGCTGAGGTGGCTGATCAAAGACACCCTGATGGTTCTAACTGGCATGCCCAGGGCAGAGCTACACAGGCAACTGCTTCGACAGCCACTCGAGTCCCTACAGATGCAGTCTGTTACAGGGACTGCTGGAAAGTGACAGTCTTCAGACATCAGAAATGCATCCCATGGTTGGAGGATCTGGAGAACCACTTGGCACGTCTGATCAGAACTGAACGGAAGGTTGCTCGCTGCTTTGAAAAGAACAAGCTGGCTGAGGAGCGGTGGGCTCTGTACTCAGACTGCACACAGTTCTCCTCTGGCCACCTTTAAACGGTGAGAAGAGCTGAGCCAGAGACAGCATATTTCTGTTTCTGTTCTGGCACCTTCTGAGGGAGCCCCAGCACGCTGAAACGCTACCTGCCAGATGGGATTGGGGACCCGATGCTGCCACATGACGAACCCTTTGTGCACCAGGACCCTAAAGGGGAAAAACTCCTACCCAGAGGCTGCTTTTACTCCAGCATCACCCAGCCATTCCCTTGAAAGGATGTGGTACCCTCAGCCCTCAGAACACTGCTTTGACCCTCTCCCCATACTCTCAATCTGTATTTTCCTCCTGTTTGGTAGAAACCTATGTGTGAGATGATTCATCTCATTTCCTTCTAGATTTGTAACAGGGAAGAACAAAATGTAATTCCATGTTGGCATTTCTTTTACTTTAATCTTTGTTTTCTGTTGCTTTTGTTACTATAATCACTGAGAGGATTGCTGTCTATAGTTATAAGCACGCATAATGGCCTGCCTCAGGGAACCCTGCCCCTCAGCCTGAATGTTAAAAGTGTCTTAGGAAACTCCCTGCCCTGACCATGTGTGAATGGCTGTGGAAAAGAAGAAATTAATACATTCCCTCCCCGAGGATGACCAAACCAGGAGATATTTTGTAAGACTTATGAACTGTGATGTTGGAGAAGACTCTTGAGAGTCCCTTGGACTGCAAGGAGATCCAACCAGTTCATCCTAAAGGAAATCAGTCTTGAATATTCATTGGAAGGACTGATGCTGAAGCTGAAATTCCAATACTTTGGCCACATGATGCAAAGAGCATTTGAAAAGACCCTGATGCTGGGAAAGATTGAGGGCAGGAGGAGAAGGGGACAACAGAGGATGAGATGGTTGGATGGCATCACCGACTCAATGGACATGGGTTTGGGTGGACTCTGGGAGTTGGTGATGGACAGGAAGGCCTTGCGTGCTACGGTTTATGGGGTCGCAAAGAGTCAGACAGGACTGAGTGACTGAACTGACTGATGGCCTTCATACATTGTTCCCTGACCTCCTCCCTCTCTTTATTCCATAAAAGGAACCAGCACCCACACCCCGTAAGACAGTGCTGTAGGGCATTAGTCCACCATCTCCTTGGATGCCTGACTTTCCAGATAAAGTCACTATTCCTTGCCTCAACACCTTGTCTCCCAATTATTGGCTCAGTGGGATGACCAGACTGAGCTTGGACTTGGTAACAGATTCAGTGATTCAAAGAGCCCTAGCAATGTCAAGGCTGCAGCTCCAGGCTGCAACTCCAGTTCAGAGCTGTGATCAGCTGACAGTTCTCAAAGGCTGTCAGTCTCCGCCTGCAGCTCAGTACCTAGAACCACGGCAGCTAGAGCTGGGCCGGCTCTCCACGCTGGGGGTGGATGTGAAACTCACCGCAGCCCCGAATGATCTGTGCACTGGACCGCCAACACCATGTCTTCCAGGTGGGAGGTTTTATTATGTTTTATAACCATGAAAACAGAGGACGGTGGCCGTGACGGCAAACATCTCGAAGGAGGAATCGACCAAGCTGCACCCGCCCACCCCGGCAGCCTCCTTCCACGTGTCTCTCACAAAATGTTCCTGGGCCCTTCTCTTGACCAGTTCAGGAGAGCTGAAAGTAGACATGGAATGTAGCAGGATCATCGTCAACAAAATGGGAGCGGAAGGAGAACTTGGAGAAACAACGAATGAGAAACATGTTACAGAAAACCTCTTTTACTGTGTGATGAGGTCGGGGTGGAGGAGCGAGGCCTGGGCTCAGAGTCCGTCCCCCGAGGTCTGGGTCATACGGGGCCCTCGGTGATGCCCTCCAGGGGCAGGCTGGGCGCGCTGTCGGCCGTGGGCCTTTCGTCTTTCTTCAGCGAGGGCGGGACTCGGAGACTGACATAGGGTTTGTGACAGGCTGTGTTGGCCAGAGGCGGGTAGTGCTGTCTGTAGCAAATGTAGGCAAAAATGAGGCCAATGACGCCGCCAACAAACGAATCTAGGGCAGAAGAGCAGAACCAGGAGAAATGCATTATGATTCATTCAAATGAGGCCAGCTGTGTTTTCCAGAAAGCACTTTCCTACCGATTTCGGTGACTGGTTTGCTGATGAAACCCCTCGAAAGACTAGAAGGGGAGAGAAACGACACTGGAGGTGTACATCTTGGTGGCCTCCGCAAACCCTTACCATTTCTAGAACTTAAACATCCCCTTTGCCGTGTGCACTTGATTCTTCTCATTATTGCTGGAATACGCAGCAGCGCACGGCACAAACTCAGAACTGCATTCTTGATTTTGAAAATCAATTCTAAATTCTGGAAGAAGAATTCCAGCCATCTCCAGGGGATGTAAATACCCTCGGGGGCTGTCATTTTTCTTTAGCAAGTTTCTGCTGGAGTCCTGCAATGTTGCTGGTGCACCACGGAAAGCCAGTGGGCATGCTGGCCTCCTCCTCAAAGTTAAGTGATTTCCCAGGGATGGAATAAAACTTCTGAGTCACAAAGTGAATACAACATTTTATGCTGCACCAGGGTGGGCAAATTTGACACTCCTAGTGGGAGGGGCCTAAACCCTCCTACAAGCTGCAGATTTTATCAAATCAGAAGACGTGGTGGGGGGCCCCCACAGACAAGGTAGGAGAGGGAACCTGTGGGCAAAACAGGCCCTTCCACCACCTCTGGACCCCATGCTAAAGAGGGCATTCAGCTAGTGTCCACCAGAGACCCCATGAAAGTGGCCCACCCCAACAACCCTCACTGTGTGTGTGTGTGTGTGTGTGTGTGTGTGCATGCCCTTTAAACTGTGTCTTTGGGTTTATTCTTGCCAAAAATATCCTAACACAATGGAAAAACCTCCCCTGCCAAGAGAAACTTTGATTTCTTATGAAGGTCGCTGCCGGGCTGAAGTGTCATCCTCCAGTGGGGGTTTCCACTTTCACCGTCATTATCCTGTTGAATCGCCCACACCTGCCATGGGCAGGGATACACTTTCTCATCTCCTGGGGATGAGAACAGCAAGTGGTGTGTCGAGCTGTGTGATGATGTAACATTAACACTGGAGTCTCTGCTCCACCAGGGCAGGGGCTCTGTGAGGCTTGCTGGCAGTTGATTCCTCAACACCTGGAACAGCACTTTGCTCATCTCCTGCAGAATTAAGTTGGTGAAGGGAAGTGGCTGAATGAAAGCTGTTGCTTAGTCACTGAGTCATATCCGACTCTTTTGCGACCCCAAGGGTGTAGCCTGCCAGGCTCCTCATCCATGGGATTTCCCAGGAAAGAATACTGGAGTGTGTTGCCACTTCCTTCTCTGGGGATCTTCCTGTCTCAGGGATCAAACCCATGTCTCCTGCATTGGCAGGAGGATTCTTTACCACTGAGCCACCAGGGAAGCCCGGATGAATAAATACGTGCACAGGAACTGGGGGCTAGGCGCTGGTTACTGTCTGGTGTTGTCCCTATTCCCCTCTCTGAACCTCAGCTCCCTCACCAGGAATAAGTGCTTGGCAGCTGAAGAGTCTTTCTCATATGAATGTTCTAGGAATTTGGTCCCCAGGGTCAACCTACTGAGACCAGCCTGCAGATCATTACGAAACTCTGCTGAGCATCTTCAGAAAATAGGTCATATCCTTGATTGGGATAAAATATCTTGTAAACAAAAGTTATTCTAACAGGCCAGAGAGACTGAATAACTGTGGCTACTTTCTCTGCATAGGAGTGCAAACATGGTGCAACCTGGCAGAAAGAGGAGGAAAAGAGATTAGTGGCCACTCGGCCCTGATGAGTAGCCACCAAGGAAGAGGGGTGGGGAGGATACAGTGAGATACAGTGAAATACACTTGTGAGATACAGTGAAACCCCAGTGCTGCTCCCAGAGCAGATGCCTGGGCCACAGTAAGTTATCCAGCATCTATTCTCACCTCAGACTTGAGAATCCTCTTGGCTGAGAAATCCATCACAAAGACACTGTAGACCCCATTAGGGCAAGTCACTGCACCTCTGAACCTCAGTTTTCCCCAGCTCTCAAATGGAGATCTCAATATCCATGTCATTTAATCATCACAGTGATTTGATGAGATGTGCTTCTGAACAGTGCATGCCACAAAATAAGACCTTGAAATGCAGTATCTAAAACAATAGTCTCAGACTTCTATGGCAGTCCAGTGGTTAATGCTGTGTTTCCAATGTAGGGGACAAGGGTTTGATCCCTGATCAGGGAATTAGGATCTCACATGCTGTAGTATGTAGCCAAAAAAATGTTTTTTAATTAAAAAAAAAATAGTGCCCATCACTGTTATTGTGTTCCTCTCCAGCACTGCGTGCTGTCGCTTCAACCGTGGCTGGCTCTTTGTGACCCTATGGACCGCAGCTGATCAGAGTCCTCTGTCCATGGGATTCTCCAGGCAAGACTACTGGAGCGGGATGCCATTTCCTCCTCCAGGGGATCTTCCCAGCACTACTGGGGACTTTCTAATCCTTCCCCATCCTTCTCTTCACACAGTAACTCAACAGTCTATAGTTGTCATCTCTTTAGCACGGCCACACTTTCATAGCATTTTGAATAAATTCATGAACTTAAAAAAAATGGTCACCCAAGAAATTGGAAAGTAGTAACTACATGAGGCATAATTAATGTGATTAAACCAAGTTCCTCAAATTGAGAAACTTCATACCACCTGTGGGCAGGAGCCCATGCTAGGAAACGTGCCAGGCTTTTTCATGCACAAAGTCTTAGGGACACACCATTGTTTTGTTTTTCTAATAACCCCAGAGAACAGGCCCATGGGGTATTACTTTTATGAGTATCTGAAATGACCCAGGACATCTGTGTTTGAGTCATGGACTATTGAACAGACCATGCAGAGAAACCTATAAATAATGCCACTTGACTTTTATTTTCTGTGACAAGGCATTTGTCACATGCACAAGGTACATCATAGACCAAAAGATAGCAAATCATTCTGAATGTACGTTCCCCAAGCTTACTGATGTGGCGGCAAGCCAGAGCATGTGACTGCCGTCAATGCTGTTTCCCCATTTAATGGAATGAGTTAAAAGTGGTATTGTAGGTGCCATCGTAGTTATTAGAAGCAACTAGGGCATCGGAGAAGGCGATGGCACCCCAGTGCAGTACTTTTGCCTAGAAAATCCCATGGACGGAGGAGCCTGGTAGGCTGCGGTCCATGGGGTTGCTAGAGTCGGACACGACTGAGCGACTTCACTTTCACGCATTGGAGAAGGAAATGGCAACCCACTCCAGTGTTCTTGCCTGGAGAATCCCAGGGACTGGGGAGCCTGGTGGGCTCTGTCTATGGGGTCGCACAGAGTCAGACACAACTGGAGTGACTTAGCAGCAGCAGCAGGGCAATGGAAGGTCTAGCAAAGGCCCCTTCTCAGCAGTTATTCAGGGCTTTGTTTATCACAAAGATGGTGAATAAGATTTAAAAAATGACTTACTTAAAGAGAGAGATTGTCATTAAGTGCCACTTGATGAAATCCCATTCCCATCCTGTAGAGCATGTGCTTAGAGAAAAGCAGGCAGGAGACAAGCGGCCCTTGTTAGGGAAAAACTGCCTGAGATTGACTTCACCCCAAATATGGTCACATGGGACTGGAGGGCTCAAAGGGGGAGTGTGTGGATCTCCGTGTCCCCAGAGTACACAAGCCGCGGTCTCCTCACTCAGCATCGATGTCATTCATCCATCACGTATTTTGCGAGGGGATCAGGTGTCAGGAGTGATGCCCAGTACCAGAACATGAGGCTGAACAGAAGAGATGTTTTCCCAGTCCTAGGGGCTAAGATGGACACTGAGAAGTGACAGTCTTACCAGTGAGCGGCAGCTGTGGTGAGCGCCAGGAAGGAGGAGGCGGGTCTGCGAGATTAGCCCGCAGAGTGGTTTGGCTTGTCTGGATCGGGGTAGTTTTGCTGAGGACAAGACCCACAGGTCAGCCCTGCAGGAAGAGCAGGTGCAAACCAGCAGGGTAGGAAGCGGAGGCAGGAATGGCAGGGCAGTCTTCCTGGCAGAGGAAGGAAAGGGCATGGCCAGTTTGAGAAACTGAAAGGAGTGGTCCATCTTTTCCCAGAGAGGTGTGTCTTTACAGTTCTATAGGACATAAATTGACCAGGCTTCTGGTGTGGGCTGGAGAAGATGGTTTTCCATGGCCCCTTGGGGCTCTGTTGGGGACCAGGGCTCCACTAGCTTTCTAGGCTGTTGCCTGTGCCCCTCTCAGCTCACATCTACCTGTCAGTGTTAACTGCCTCTTGAGTGCCTCATCTTCATTTCCCCAGAGCCCAGCAGTTGTGTGCATGTGTGTGCGTGCAGTCACTAAGTTGTGTCTGACTCTTCATGACCCCACAAACTGTAGCCCGCCAGGCTCCTCTGTCCTTGGAATTTCCCAGGCAAGAATACTGGAGTTGGTTGCCATTTCCTCCTCCAGGGGATCTTCCCGACCCAGGGATCGAACTTGGGTCTCCTGCTTGGCAGGCTGATTCTTTACCACTGAGCCACTCGGAAGCCCAGCCCAGCAGTTATTATTCAGTAAATGTTGAGATGCCCTGAACAGCATTTACAAGATGCACTAAAGAATAGACACCACAAGACACAAAAGGCCACATAGTATGTGATGCCAGGAATATGCAATATCCAGAAGATGGAAATCCATAGAGAAAGAAAGTGGATTTGTGGTTGCTGGGGGCTGCGGTGGCTAATGTGATTTTCTGGAATTAGACAGTGGTGATGACTGCACAGCTCTGAATATACTAAAAACCATTTAACTGCATGCTTTAAAAGGGAGAATTTATGCATTATGAGTTATGAATTACACGTCAACAAAGCTATTTGAAAGGGGAGGTTAGAATCAATACCTAGAGGGCTCCAATGGTAGTAGAAAGAGGGCTAGACTTTGAATCAGGCGACCTGTATTTCAATCCTTACCTGGAAAACGAGCATGACCTCAACCCCTTCTCATGAAGTTGAAGGGCAGGAAAGGATCTCATGGAGTCTGGCCTACTGAGGTGCCAGTACTCAGCTTTGGCACCGACAAGCAGAAAGTGTTCTGATGACGTGCTATCAGGTCCCTGGGAGGAACACATCCCTCCCTGTTGCCATGGCAACACCCAACAGCACTCAGCTGGCTTACTTGGGATCTTGTATGCCTTGGGCTTTATGACCCAAGACCCTAGGGTAAAGACCATTTCTGGAAAACTCAACAACTTCCCATGATTGTTTCTGTTCTTTTTATTCTGCTACTAATAATGCATCCCGTTTTTGTGACTTTGAGCTTCTATAAAAGAACTTACCTAGCCCAGAGAATGCACAATCTGTAAGCTGGCAGGAAAGCACCCAGTCTGTCTGCCTCAATACTGTGCCTCCATCGAGAATATGCCTGACACACAGGTACAAGAGACATACTGAATGAGTGAGTGGATGGTTTTGGAAGTTTACTTTTTGGCTCATTTTTGAAAAGAAAGAACTTACAAAGAGTAAGAATAATTTTAGTAAAACCAGTGCATAGAGAAAATAAAATTAGTAAGAAAGGAACATGATTTAACCAAAATTATTAATTCCTGCATTCCACACTTATGTACTGAGCACTACTAAGCATTAAGAAATGTTCCTCCAAAAGATACACTGAAGTCCTAAACCCCAGTACCTCAGAATGCAACCATATTTGGATATAGAATCCGTACAGAGATAATCAAGCCCAGATGAGATCAGTAGAATGGGCTCTAATCTGAACGGTGTGCTGATAGGAAGGGGAAATTTGAACACAGAGACAGATACAGAGGGAAGGTGATGTGAAGAAACTCAAGGGAAATGCCACATGAAGACAGAGGCAGAGACTGGAATTATGCTTGCAGATGCCGAGAACTATCTGGGGCTGATCAGCTGCAGGATGCAAGGAAAGCTCTTTCCCGTGCAGGTGTCAGAGGGAGAGGGGCCACCAACACCTTGACCTTGGGCTTCTGGCCTCCAGAACCATGAGACAAATTCTATTCAGTTTGTGGAACCTGGGAAACTAACACAAGCACCTACTATGTGCCGTACCAGCAAAAGAGACACAAATCCTTCCCCACAGGGAGAGTATATTCTAGTACAGAGAGCAGCAAACTATTCGAGCCATTAATTTATAGGCTGGTGTTCACACCACCATCACCAACTCGAGCAGTTATCATAGAAACCACATGGCCCGCATAAAGCCCAGGATAGTGACTCTCTGATCCTTTACAGAGGAAGTGTGCAGACTCCTATTCAAGTGGATACGAACAGACAATAATCAATATCTAAGAAATGACTGGGGCTTCCCCAGTGGCTCAGTGGTAAAGAATTTGCCTGCAATGCAGGAGACATGTGTTCGATCCCTGGATCAGGAAGATCCCCTGGAGGAGGGCACAGCAACCCACTCCAGGATTCTTGCCTGGAGAATCCCATAGACAGAGGAGCCTGGTGGGCTACAGTCCATAGGGCCACAAAGAGCTGGACATGCCTGAAGTGACTGAGCATGCACACAAGAAATGACTGGGTTTGTCAGAAGGTGGTAGATGAGCAAGGTGAACACCACAGAGAATGTGGGGACTGGGCTGCGATTTCAACAGAGTGGTCACTATAAGACAACCTCACTTGAGCTAAGATCAGGAGGAGGGAAGGGAAGGAGACATACACACATCTGATAGAAGCGCATTCTGGGCACTGGAGACAGCCAGTGCAAAGGCCCCGGGGTGGGAAAGCACCGGCATGAGCAAGGAGGGGCAGTGGAGAACACCATCAGAGAAGCAGGAATTGCAGGACCAGGTCTCATAGTCGCTGTAGGACCTGGGCTTTGATGCTGATGGACACAAGGAGTCCCCAGGGGCAGAGGAGCAGGCACCACACGTGACAGGGTTTAAAGGCTCTTCCTGGCTGCAGTGTGAGGGGCAGAGGAGAAAGGAGGGGAGACAGTAGCAGGGCTTATGCAATAACCCAGGCAGCAGGTGATGGTGGTCTGGACTACAGTGGGCAAAGGAAGGTGGCTTCTGGAATTACTTTGAACAGAAAGTCAACAGCAGAAAGCACTGTTAAATGAAGCCAAGTTGTCAAGAGACTTGGGAGCAGCCAACACCTGTCTTCCCTGGGAACTGAGCAATGCGGGAGGCCAGGGCAGAGGGCAGGGGCCTGGCTGAGAAAGCCTCTCAAGGCCCAGTGCTCTCTGCCCAGTGGATTTTTTTTTTTTCAATATTTACTTATTTGGCTGCATCGGGTCCTAGTTGTGGGGCATGCGGGATACTCGTGTGGTGGGTGGGCTTCTCTCTAGCTGAGGCGCATGGGCTCAGCAGCTGTGGTACTCGGGCTTAGTTGCCCGCAGCATGTGGGATCTTAGTTCCCTGACCAGGGATCAAACCGCATCCTCTGCACTGGAAAGCGGATTCTTAACCACTGGCCCATCCAGGGCAGTCCCTGTTTAGTGCTTTCTGATCCCAGAAAGGGAGTGGCCTGGGCCTGCTCAAGGCCTCCACGGGGATGCCCCAGGTATGGTGGCAGAGATGGTGGATTCACGGGCAGCCAAGGCTCAGAGGTCCCAGACCCCAAGCAGCATTTGGCAGCTGATGATAAATGTGAATGCAGACACACCACACGGGCAGCCAATTGTGGAAGGAGGAAGAGATGAGATCAGTTCACCTGGGAAGGAGGATCTTGGAGGGAAGAACTTAGCGCTCCTGTTCTGTGTAAGGCTGGTGGGTTTTGGTGGGAAGCATGATATCATTCCAAAGTCTCCTTTTCAAGTCACTTTATTTAGAAACTCTAGAGATTGTTTCATGGAGAAGGCAATGGCACCCCACTCCAGCACTCTTGCCTGGAAAATCCCATGGACGGAGGAGCCTGGTGGGCCGCAGTTCGTGGGGTTGCTAAGAGTTGGACACGACTGAGCAACTTCACTTTCACTTTTCACTTTCATGCATTGGAGAAGGAAATGGCAACCCACTCCAGTGTTCTTGCCTGGAGAATCCCAGGGACAGGGGAGCCTCGTGGGCTGCCGTCTATGGGGTCACACAGAGTCGGACATGACTGAAGCGACTTAGCAGCAGCAGAGATTGTTTCTGGCAGCCCAGGGAGGACTGGTGAGAGGTGTGTCCCTCAGCTGTGTGTGTGTTGGGGGTAGGGGGTGAATGGGACTGTATGAGGAGGGAGCAGGCTCTGCCTGGCTTTTTAGTGTGGTTCAGGTACAGTTAGGTGCAGGGCGCTCGCTACGTTGCTCAGATGACCCCATGGACTGTAGCCCCACCAGGCTCCTCAGTCCATGGGGTTTTCCAGGCAAGAATACTGCAGTGGGTTGCCATTTCCTTCTCCACATAGGCACAGTGCCCTCATCCTCAAACACCCCATCTGCAGAGACCAGAAACTACACCTGAACTCATTGCACATCACAGACCCTTCATGGCCAAGTCAGGAAACCTGGCAAAAGCAGTGGCGCCATCTTGGAATTTTCAGGCTGGTCAAACATGGCGTCTGTGACCGACATGGATGCGTCCCGGCCTCAGGCTGGGTGGGAACAAACGACTGCTTCCTCCTTTGAGACTTGTTTTCTCTGGATTACATTCAGACCTATGTGCCCGTTCTTATGACGAAACACTACCTAAGGCACCCAGGGCTGCTTAAAAGAGCTATGGTTAGAGTATCAGTGTTGGCGTTACTTGCAAGCTGGAGTCACATAAGGAAACACTGGATCCAGACACAAGGATCTGAGGGCAGAAGGAGCTCGTTATGTCCATTCATGGATAAAACAACACACTCCTGCCACTTCTGGCTCTGACTGTCCACTGACAGGAACCATAAACCCACGAGACTATGAAATGAGGCAGAAGATGGTTCAGGGAGGTGCTCTGTTCTTTCTGTGCATTTTTCTCCATAGATATTCCCCCCAGCATGGGAATTCTACAAGTTTTAATTCTGAAAACACACAGTTAATCACAAAGGTAAGCTTCTTTGTGAAGCGTTGACATCACCCAGGGACTCTAACTTCCAGCTGACCCAAAAGCCAGCATGTCACAGAGACAAGGAGAACTTCAGCCACAGAAAGATTTATAATCCATCCAGTGATTTTATTTGTGAAGAAGCCCTGTTACATGTCTTACTGCCCCTCCAGACCATGGCCTGTGCCCTCCATGTTCCTCACTTAATAAAACAATAGACTTGTGTGGAGTGGAGCTGGGAAGGCAGAGAAGACCGGAAGGATGTTGATAACCATGATAATGAACAGAGCAAAGCATTTGAGATTATGGGTTATTTACTGGATATGAATATGTAATCGAGTAATTGGATATACTTCCACATTAGACACAGTTGCTTAAATCAAAATTGAAATGGAGTCATAAAAATCTCATAATATTAATGTTGTTAACTAAAGTCTATAATGAGAGGTTCTCAGGTTGTGCTGCTGCCTAGGGGTCTCCCCATGAATTTTCATCATGACGGAAGGCCCCCGCCCACCGTCACTGGGCAGCTCAGTCCACCAACAAACAACACCTCGTTAATCTCAGCCAAGCATCCTGCCTCCAACACCCTCCCACACAGCAGCCAAGGGCCTCACGTCTACCTTTTCTCCAAGCTGCAAACCTCTGCAGCTGCCCTGATTACTTCCTTAATAAGTGAGTGTTGAACAAATAAAATTTTCCACTCATTGAACACTGCTGCTCTTAGCGTGTAATAAGGGAAAGAAAGATGGAGCTGAGATGTGGTGTGTGTGTGTGTGCTTAATCACTTCAGTTGTGTCCAATTCTGTCCAATACTATGGACTGTAGCCTAGGAGGCTCTTCTGTCCATGGGATTCTCCAGGCAAGAACACTGGAGTGGGTCACCATGCCCTCCTCCAGAGTATCTTCCCAACCCAGGGATCAAACCTGTGTCTCTTATGTCTCCTGCATTGGCAGGTGGTTGCTTTCCCACTAGCACCACCTGGGAAGCCCGAGAGGTGGTGTAGTTGGGCTCTCTCAACCTCGGCCACAGATGTTTGGGGCTGAGAAGTCTTCCCGGTGGAGGAGGTGCTATCTCATACACTGTACGATGTTGAAGAGCATCCCTGGCCTCCACCCACTAGATGCCAGCAGCCACCACCACTCCCACCATCCCATCTGTGAAGATGTCCCCAGGCATTGCTAAATGTCCCCTAGAGGGTTCAGTTGCTCCCCATTGAGACCACTGGTATAGATAAGGACAGATGACCTCCTAAAGGGGAATTCAGATAAAATGAGCCCAACTCAGGGCCCATTAGAGGATCCAAGGAAAAGCTCACTCTGCTCTTGGCTAACTCCAGGGTACAAGCTGAACAGGTGATGGCACAGCTGAACGAGTAGCTGGGCCACATCTATGACCTGTAACCCACTCAGGCACATTCAGTTTGGGCTGCAGGATGGGTCTACCATGATGCAATTTTGGCTTTCCTCTCCCCGCCCCCAAAGTACAGCCCTACACATCACTGGTCATAAATTCTCTTGCTTTGCTTTCCCATCAGCTCACAGAGCATTAGTATTCTCCCTCTACTGCTCCAAGTTCCCTTCTGTGCCAGTTGGATAGGATGGGCATGAAGCTCCGCTGCCAGCAGGGCTTGGGGGCACCAGCTGCATCAAGTCCAGCATCTCCCCAAAGCCAAGAACTGCAATTCTTCGTCCTTTCATGATGCACCAACCACAGATCAGTAGTAACAAATGAGCATTTAAGACAGGCCAACCTCTCTTCCTTGGTTTTCAGGACAAGATCACTACACAAAGGTTCTTACTATCTTCGAAGATGAAGCCAAAATATCAACTCTGAAATCCTTCATCTTTTCTCAGATCCAATGTGGAGGAATAAAAGTGGAAACCAGGGATTCAGAGCTTACAAATGTGCCAAAAGTATGTCCACCTCAAAATCAGTGGCTTGGGAGACACAACACATCCTTCTTTAGAAATGATGCACTAAGCAACTTCAATATTGATTCACAGTTGTGCAACATGCTTTCATTTACAAGGTACACTCAGATCCATTATTTCATTTAGTCTATGAAATGGCTCTGGGAAATGTTGAGGGATTATTGTTCCCATGTTCAAAAGAAGAAACTACAGTTTACAAGGGATAAATGAGAAGCAGTTCATGAAATGCCATCCAGCCCGTAACAGTCCTCATGGGGAAATGCTCTAATCATATGCGCCACCATGATTCTGGTGGAAAATATTTCTAGTTCCAAGGATGTGATGGGTCTGCCCTTGCTCTGTTGGCTCAGTGATTCTCTTCCTGCCCCTGCCCCATTGTGTGGGATCATTATCCATAACTTCATCCAAGTCACTGATAAAAGCAGAGAACAGGGGAAGGCTCAGGGTGTAGCCCGATGGGCCTCTACTGATCACCCCCATTAGCAGGGCCTCAAACTTCCTTGATGCCTCGCACCTGTCTAGACCATGAATTAGCCTCCTTTTCTCCCAGACCCTTCACCCCCAGGTTGAAGCTGCTGCTGGAAGCTCATGACACCCAGTGTGTGAGTTTCAGGAGGGTATAAAGTGGAGCTGAAGCCAGAGAAGGAGCAGAAGGCCCCTGGAGAAGATGGGGCTAAGTCACCTCCAACCAGGAGCTCCCCTCACCTCTGACCTCAACTTCTGCCTCACTACCACTGGGACAAACACCTGGGAAGAGGTGAGAAGAGGGTGGTCAGAAAAGGGGGCAGAAGGGAATGAGCCCGGGGGATGGCAGGAGGACAGGAAAGGAAGAGGAAGGGCTGGCCACAGACAGATCGTGGAAGGCCATTCATCCAGGGAAGCCGGATTAGGATTAGGCACATTTCATGCACTGTGTTTGCTGAAAGCTGACCCAGTGGAACTCTCCATGGTGCTTCTCAGACTTCATCAGAATTAATGGACTGCTTTGCTAACAATGCACACTTCTGGCGGTCACTCCGAACCCACCCTCAAGAGTCCAATTCCTAGGTTGGAGTGGCCTGATCAAGGTGATCTGAATATTGGATTCTGGGAAACACAGCCCTAAGCCCTGCGCTCCTGGAGGGCACGCCTTCTATGGACACTGCCTCTGTCTCTGCTCCCTTTCTTGCCGTGGCAGATGCTGCTGTGGTTTAGGCAGCTGAGAGCTGCAGCTGATCTGCAGAGGGGGATGGCATGGTTTTGCTTTATTCCAAGAACAAGCCCCTCACTTGTCCTGTGTTATTCTGACTTGGCACAGATACCCCAGGGCTGAAACATATAGGTGAGCTTCACCCAGCCCTGCAGTGGCTGCTGGCATCCATCCCTGGGCTGGAAACCTCTTCTGGAAGAGCATCACTGGTGAGAAGCATGCCTTTACAGGGTGAATGCGATAGGAACCAACCACCACTTGGCACCAAGTCTGAGAACAGAGGCAAGGGATCCAGCAGGGAAGTCACATCTGAGTCTGTGACTGAGGTCCTGCCTTCCTGGTAAGACTCGAGCTGCCTAGTTGAGCATAAAGGAATGGGAGGAGCTCTGATTCTGTTCCCAGCAAGGCCGGAGCTCATCTGAACAGGTGCATCTTCTTTAAAACTGTGTCTGCTCTGTCATTTCAGCGAACTCTAGTTTCTCACAGCAGGCACTTACTTCTCCCCCTGGTAGGTGCAAGTACCCCCCCATCCCTGCACGAGAGCGGCAGACGGCATGTGGACCGGGCGGGCCCGGGGCAGGGACTCACCTTGCCAGTGATGCTTGTAGTCACACATGCGGGACAGGGCGATCATCATGGCGCAGTACAGGGGCAGGATGGCAGCACAGAGCCGCCAGCTCTTCCCCCGCCCACTCTCGGTGAAGCAGTGCAGCTTGCCAGCCAAGTAGAATGTTGTGAAGCCAAGGCCTGAAAAGGCAACTGCCAAAGACAAACAGCAGGTGTTACCCTAGCAGGCGGGAAGCGGCAGGGACACAGGGCACCCTGAGCATCCTGGCTGCCATCTTGCAACACCCCCAGGGTTAAGACCATGTTGGCGCCAGACACCATCTTGACAATCTGTGCTCTTGCTAGAACCACGCTGGTATGAAGCTTTCAACAATGAGAACAGCCTTTCAGGCTTGCATGCGATCACAATCTACTCCATCTCATTCATTCAACAATGATTTGAGGGGTAGCTACTGTGTGCTAGACAGGCATTGTTCAAGGTGGGGGAAATTAAAACTTGATTCAGAGGCTGTCTCTGCTCTCAAAGGGCTCATGGACTGGTTGAGGGTCACGGTTGTGCAAACAGAGTTTTAATACTGTGTTTGGAGTTCTATATGAATAAAAGTGCCTGCAGAACAAATGACTGATGACCGCTTAGCTTTGAAAAGTGAGGGAAAGAAAGGGAGTTTTAGCTCAGGAAGATGGGACCAGCGAATGCTATGAAAAGTGGGTTTGACAGAGAAGCCAGTGGTGACAGATTTCTTCTCTTCTCTCAGACATTATGGTCACTAGTTTTTAGAACTGCAAACGCAACTCATAGCTTCATTGGGTCAATTGTCTAAAGTGTGGAGTCAGGTGGAGTAGGTAAGCTCTGAGCTTTTCATCTAGTCAGGTTTAATACACAGTTGAAGTCAGTGAGATTTAAGGTGAGTCTTCTGTGGACTTAAAACAACAGTGCTCAACCCCGGGCTACACTCGGAAATCACCTTTAAAACCTGCTGCTGCTGCTGCTGCTGCTAAGTCGCTTCAGTCATGTCCGACTCTGTGCGACCCCATAGACGGCAGCCCACCAGGCTCCCCCGTCCCTGGGATTCTCCAGGCAGGAACACTGGAGTGGGGTGCCATTTCCTTCTCCAGTGCATGAAAGTGAAAAGTGAAAGTGAAGTCACTCAGTCGTGTCTGACTCCTAGCGACGTCATGGACTGCAGCCCACCAGGCTCCTCCGTCCATGGGATTTTCCAGGCAAGAGCACTGCAGTGGGTCGCCAGTGCCGTCTTCACTTTAAAACCTGGGAAGTTTTCAAAAATACTGGTAGTCAGACCTCATTATCAAACCTTCTATTTGCACCAGTCTGGAGTGAACCCTAATGGTGCACACACACACACACGTGTGTGTGTGTGTGTGTGTGTATACTCCTCAGGTGATTGTAATGGCAGCCAGGAGTGAGTTTAGATGCTTCTTTTGAGGGAAGGGGCTACAGCTCCCACCTCTTCTGGACACTAGCCTACTCAAAACTCTCCTCTTGATCAGAAAATACTCCTGAGGGGCCGGGCTCCTAGGCAACCAGCCTACACAGTGATTTGATAGAGTTGGTAGAATGGGGCTAAAGCTAGGGCATCAAGGACTTTAACAGACTGTCTGAAGCCTGAGCAGCAGCCTCGGCACCAGTGAGTTAGTCGCAAATACAGAACCTCAGACCTGCCCCAGACGTACTAAGTTAGAATCCCCTTTCACAAGATCCACAAGTGAGCTGTGTGCACCCTGAAGTCTGAGAAGGCCTGGCCTATAGAACATTCATCCTCTTGATACGATGTGTCTGAGAGTCCATCTTCAGGAAATAATAAAAAACCATTGGGATATCTAGAAGATATTCTTCTTAAAATTATTATGTAATTATGGATAAAAAAATAAAGATAAAGAACTAGACTATTCCCACTCAATGAATTATGATGCAGCCATGGAAAATATTCTGACTATGTGAAGGAGAGCACACCAGTCCATCCTAAAGGAAATCAATTCTGAATGTTTATTGGAAGGACCGATGCTAAAGCTAAAGCTCCAATACTTTGGCCACCTGATGTGAAGAGTCAACTCACTGGAAAAGACACTGACAGTGAGAAAGATTGAAGGCAGAAGGAGAAGGGGATGACAGAGGATGAGACGGTTGGATAGCATCACCGACTTAATGGACATGAATTTGAGCAAATTCTGGAAGATGGTGAAGGATAGGGAAGCCTGGTGGGCTGCAGTCCATGGGGTCGCAAAGAGTCGGAAATGACTGAGCAACCGAACAACAGCAAATGTAGCACTACAGACAACACTTAGGATACAATGTTAAGTGAAAAAGGCAGGACTCTAAGTTGTAAGTTCATTAGTATCATGGTTATACTACATAAATATGAATAACCTGCAGTTTTAATGAATTATCTCTGATAATAATGTGTCTTCTTAAATAGGGTTCCCCAAGTATGAACAAAAGCTTATGCCAAAGCAGAACATTTTCAACAATCAAATTAAACAAGGTAACAGAGGATTGCTTGGCTTTGTTTTTTATTCGTAAAACAATATTAAGCCAGGTTTATCTCAGGAATAAAAATGAAGCACTTAAATATTTTTGAATAATGATTTGTACTCAAACAGTAAAGCAGTGCCAACATACATTGAATATTCTGTTTAAAGTAAAACTCTGTGCAAAACTGCATTGCCCAGGCCAGTTCTACATTGTTTGCTATGATGAAGGGTATTATTAATAGATGGTTTATAGCGTGTTCCAAAGCGGCCCCATTTGGCCACCTTCCTAGCAAGTGCAACGGGCTCTCAATTCCCCATCCTCATCCATTTTGCTCTGTTTCTTCTCTTCATTCACACTCTGCCCTGAGGCATCAGAGTGGGCAGCAGAGGCTGGGCACTTGGCTCCGGTGGGTACTGGCCTCATTCTGAGCTCTTAAGGGAGGAATAATAGACTTTGTTCAAATCTGACAGCCTAGCAGTATACCCACCTAACTACTGCTGCTCCATTTATATAAGGATCTTGAGCATCCATGGATTTTGGTGTCCGCAGGGGCCCTGGAACCAATTCCCTGAAGGATACTGAGGGAAGACTGTACATTGAATGTGATGAGCATCAAAGATCTGCCCTGAGGCTTTGCAGGGTTATGGATGGAAGTTTTCAAGATTTGAATCGGAAGAGAGGCAGTCCTGGGTGTTGCCAAGTTGTCAATATTAAAAACAAGGTCAATGAGTATAGGGTGGATGTTGAGCAGGAATTTGTATGTGTCCCCATAAACAATGATTTGGAGACTTTAAGATAGATGAGTCCAGACTCAACAGCCTCTGGAAAGATTCACAAGATGGACAAGAGAAGGGGCTGCTAAAAACCCACCAAGGTCAAGTCCTATGGCATGTGGTCCAAGGCCAGACCCTTGACCTCCACCAGGTCACCTCCCTGACCCCAGAAACTCAAGTTTGGCGAGCTCCAACAGTGGGGGCCATGGCTTAAAGAAGAGCAGGCAAAGCACGTCCTCTCTCTCACAGTGGGGCCCATGCTGCAGGTCCTCCGAAATGGAGAGTTTTCTGCTTCTTGGAAAGGAAGTGAAGTGAAGTGAAAGTCGCTCAGTCGTGTCTGACTCTGCGACCCCATGGACTATATAGTCCATGGAATTCTCTAGGCCAGAATACTGGAGTAGGTAGCCTTTCCCTCCTCCAGAGGATCTTCCCAACCCAGGGATCGAACCCAGGTGTCCTGCACTGCAGGCAGATTCTTTATCAGCTGAGCCACAAGGGAAACCCTCTTGGAAAAGAAAGAGGGGTTCAAAGGAATTTTAAAGGCTGAGTTCAACAGCCTAGATCCTGCAGGCATCCCGCAGCAGCTGATCTCCTTCGACACATCCTATTGGTCCTCCGGGCAGCGTGTCTAAAGCAGCACGGTGTGTCCTCACTTGTCTAGCTGACACAACAGACTCTGAGTCCATGTTAAACCTTATGCTTGTCTCTTTCTCACTGATATTCCTACAGTTATTGAACTGGCATGTGCTCCTTTGACAAAGGGCTTCTGATGCACCTCCTTCTGGCCCAGCCATGGGCAGCTCAGGTGCTTTGCCCAAACACCTGTTTTCCCAAATACCAACTGAATGAGATTTAGGCTCTATCAAACTATACTGAACGCATAGGATTCCACAGTTTTCTGCCCCCTCCTCCTTTGAGGCTGGCAGTTTGGGACCAAGATGCTCCTGTGAGCCTTTCAGCTTTGAGATCCTGGGACTTACCAAGGCTTTGATTCAAGCTCAACTGGGAGAAAAAGAAGGCAGAAAGGTTTTTAAAGAAATGCTTTCCAACTCTAGCCAAACAACACCTTCTTCTCTTCTCAAAGAAACGGGCATGTGAGACACCGAAGGGCCACAGAAGCTGGTATGCGAGTGAGGAGCAGGGAGATGACATTTGTTCCAAGGGTCTGCCTTCCCCCTGAAACGTGGTCCCTGCTTCCAGCATGATTAGGAGATAAAACCGAGCATTCAAAGATGCAGCAGAGCACCGGACATTTTGGAAGATGGAGATGATAAAGTATGATAAATGCCTTCATATTTTGTTAACATTATTAGCAACAGAAATATGATTACAACAATGGTATGAGAGAAAGCTGAGAGTCGACCTCTCCTGGGGGCTCAGAACGTGTTTATTTGCTCTCCAGAGTTTAGAACACACACACACACACACACACACACACACACACACAAGCACTCACATGGATCAAGGGAAGAGCATATGCCCTTTGTTTTCAAAGTCTGTAGCACGTTTTCTTGGCAGGAAGCAGCTGATTGTAAATATTTCGCTGTTGAACTGGCTATGAGAAGTAAAAATACTCTTGAAGCCTCTAAACTAGGAAGCAGATGAAGGAGGGTGGCTTCCCCACCTGTTTCTGGCACTTTTGGGGCTCACTTGGCTGTCATCAATGTGAGTAGATAAGCAAAACCTCACAATACAAGTTGCTGGTCCAGGTGGTGATGCTAGGCATGTGGCCTGAACAGGGCTATCTGCCTGCCTGGTGATTCTGAAAGGGAGTTACTGACTCATCTCTGACTACACAGATGAATTGTCATAGGTTTCCAACATTCCCTTTGCAAGAAAGGTCTATTTACTGAGTCAGCTTAGGTGGCAACCCACTCCAGTATCCTTGTCTGGAGAATCCCATGGACAGAGGAGCTTGGCGGACTACAGTCCAGGGGGTGGCAAAGAGTCGGACTGACCTACTAACACATACACACTTAGGTGAAATAAAGTCATTTTGCCTTTTCTCCCCAGCTGACTTTAAACCAAGTGAAAGAGGTTTGGACCCCAACGACTGCAAGAAATGAGAAAACTGGCTCCAAAGAAAAGGCTTTAAAAACAAATGAGATAAGAATCAGGGGGACAGGCTCAGCTTTTGGGGTTGTACTTTTTACCCTAATTATAATGAATTTCCCCAAACTGATTATAGCTGACACCACAAATGGAATTGTGTTCTAATGAGGTCATCTGTACAAAATTTTCACGTGATGCTCAAAGAGTAAGTATTTTCTTCTCCAAGAGGGAGACAGGCGATACTGGGTAGTGGGATAAATTTTTTTTCAATTAATTTATTTATTTTTGGCTGAACTGTGTCTTCATTCTGCACGCGGGTTTTCTCCAGTTGTGGTGAGTGGGGGCTACTCTCTAGTTGCGACGCTCTGGCTTCTCATTGAGGCGGCTTCTCTTGCTGTGGAGCACAGGCTCTAGAATGCGGGGGCTTCCGTAGTTGTGGCTCACAGGCTTAGTTGCCCTGTAGCATGTGGGATTTTCCTGGACCAGGGATCGAACCCATGTCCCCTGCATCGGCAAGTGGATACTTAACCACTGGACCACCAGGGAAGTCTCTGCATAAATTTTAATGTTGAAGGGTGTTTTGAGGAGTTTGCCAGTACATCTCCACAAGACCATCCAAAACCAAGGATGCAGAACACGCATGCCTGGTCAGCCCCTGCAGACTCCTAACAAGCTGTGGGGTGCTGTTGGGAGCATGGGGTACAGGTTCCCATTCTGGTTCTGCCATTAACTGAATGCATGATCCTAGGCAAGTCTCTTTCCCACTCTGGGCCTCAGTTTGCTCTGTAAAATAAGAGGCTGATCCACAAGGGGCTACCACATCGTGCCCAGGGGAGCCAGGTAGATAGGGAGCATGAGTTAAGTAGTTGGATGTTGAGTCAACATTTTTGCAACAGAAAGCCCTCTTGGTCTGTCTTCTATTGCTCTTCTATTGCTAGACACTCAGATCCAAGAGATACTTTCGGAAAAAAATTCAATGGTTCATTTGTGGTGATAAATGGCAACTAATACCTGGCCTCGCCATTGGGAGACATTTGAGAGTGGTGAGGACAGGGGAAAATGGGAACATTCGCCTATTTAAAGATGCAGCACCTTCCCTCTGCTCAAGCTGGTGTCTGCCACGTGGGCTCAGTGTTCCCAGAAGTTTTGATATTCTAACAGAAGAGGGAAACCCTGATATTTATGAGAAGTGTCTCCATTTAAATGTGAACAATTCATCAAAAATGAATACAGTACAGACCACATGAAACTCATCTGTGTACTAACAGGGTTGGGTCAGTGGGCTGCCAACTTGAGAACACTGAAATTCTGCTTCCAATGCCAGTGGTCCACTGTCTAAAGGATCCCCTAAGTCTGTGCTAAATGTGATAGACATCAATTTATCCCTTCTCTCTACACTAGAGCAAAGAAGCACTTGAAAAGCTTTAGAGTTGGTGTTGCTTAAACCAATAGCAACAACAAATTAAGTGACACAGGAGATTCAGGGATTGAATACTCAATTCAACAGGAGGGAGTACTGTGTGCTGTTGAGAAAAGCAGACCTTTCAGGACTCAGCTCTGCCACCTTCTCCCATGTGAGCTCATCTCTGGGGGCCTCAGTTTCCTCATCTGTACAATGGGGTTAGTAGCGCTCGACTCACAAAGCCATCTTGAGGATGAGCTCACAAAGAGTTGTAACAGGCTTAGCTCGGTGCTGAGTGACTGCTCTCCTAACTCTGCCAGCTCTGCAGCTGCTGTTGAGTTCTGCCTGGTTCTAGAAAGTTTCATCCTCAAAGAAAAGCCTTCCTAAGCTCTACTCTTGCAATCTGCAGCTCCTCAGTTATATAACTGCATGCTTGCTTACAGAGATTTCTGGAGCTGGGTTCCTAGCCTCTTAGCATTTTTTAGCCCCTGCGGCCCTCAGCAGATGTAAAATGATCTCAGCTGGTAAAATGAACCAACTTACAGACCCAGTGAGAAGAGCCAGCAGAGATACTGTTCCCCACTCCACTCGGGAGATGGCTGAAGCTCTCCGATGAGAGGGTCAGACAGCCAGGAGGCCATTCTAATGGCACATGACCCGCCATGTAGCTTGTCTCCTATGATTCCAAGTTTCACCGTGTTGACACCTACTTTTACATCCCTTTGGCCCCAAATTTCTTAAAATAGTTTCTCATTCATAGCTTCTTAATTCATAGTTCATTCTAGCTAAGATGTTTGCTCTGTTTTCTTTATATGACAAGCTAGATTTATTAACATTCTAAGTTAATAAGAGATTTCACTTTCAAAAAAAGGATGAGAGAAGATTGCTACAAATCTTAGACTGTGGATCCACAGGGCATCTATTGCCTAAACCATTCAACTGAACAGAAAAGACAGTTATTTATTCCTAATGAAATGACTGACAGAAGATCATTAGCCTCTGATGTAGCTATCGAACCAGAATCATAATTTCAAGGGGAGATTTTGATAAAAATGATAGAACAGACTCAGTACCACAGTTATTTTTTTTTCAATCTCTCCTTTCTAATCCAGCAGTAAAGAGATTGTTTCACTATGATGTAGGAGACGTGTCTATCTTTGCTGGAATGAAGAGAATTCTCAAAATCTGGGAAATTTTCTAAATATCACACCAATGATACCTCTTAATTCAATTACAAAGAAGTTGTAATAAAATTTCTTTCATTACAATTGACATAATCCAAGGGTGTTGGGGAGGCGGGGTTAAAAGTATTCATCCATGCAGTAAAATTGCCTGTGATTCCGGGAACAGTCAGAATGCCCAACGACCTCTGGTAGAATTACTTACTCCAGTACCATCGGTCATAAGAGTTAATAAGAATTGCTCTGCTGGTGAGGAGCTGAAAGCCATCTGCTGAGACAAAGGAGACTGGATGGGTCCTAAGCACCTTGGGGAAGGCAGGCAGAGTTTGAGGCTGTTGAAGCCAAAATCATTCGACCACCTGATCCACAGGAATGGCAAGAACCATTTTAACCCACTGGAGGGGACCAGGTAACCAAGAAGACCCAGTGGCTGCAACACCAGAGATGTCAAATGAATTGAGAGCCTACAGCAAGGCAAGGTTGGCATGGGGACTGAGCACAGGTGAGAATGCTCTTGTGCACAGCTGGATGGATCCATGCAGGCATACGGACCCCCTGCCACCAACCTCCCACCTGTGTGACCTAGGGTGAGGTGCTTAACTTCCAGAGCTCAGGCTTGTCGTCTCTAAAATGGATGAGCCAACAGTTGTCCACACAGCCACCGAAAGCACTGATGATAGACTGTCCAGGGCACACTGGACAAAGTGTGCAGCACTCCTCAAGCCCTAAGTTAAAATCTGATCTCTTTCCCCTCCATCTGCTTCTTCTACTTATGCTCTTCCTCAAAATCATGCTGCATCCCTGCAGTGAACCTGAGAACGTGGAAGAGGAAATAAAGCAAATGCGCATGGAAAGCTAAAAGGATGTGAGTTCCGGGTTGGCTCCATGACCACGCCACCAAGATGGTGTCTGTGTCTGTTGCCATTCTATGCCCCACATCAAAAACTGGTGCTCGAGATGAGTGAATGAATAAATTAGTGACAGGAAGGATAATGTGAAAACTGGACCAGATGGTGTGTACTCTTGGGGGCTCCAAGGAAACAGTGATGAGCCTCCCTTTTCTGCCCAACACACTTCTCCTCCTCCCTGCAAGGCTTGGTTTACATGACACTGCCTCAGAGGTTTTCCCCAGCTCCCCAGCAGGTGTAATGGGTTCTGACTGCCTTCCGCACCTGCCTTCATAACACTTAACACCACTCCTCTCATGTATGCAACTGTCCAGCATCTCTCTCCCTTCCACTAGATTCTCAGCCTGCACTTACTAGGGGCCCCACCAACGTACATACTGAATGAATGGCTGAAGACCTGATAACCAGAAAATGTTTCACAAAAGAAGACAGGGATGTACCCAGGGGAGGAGAAGGGCTAGAGTCAGGCTTGAACCGTACCGGGTCAGGATAACGTGTGGGAGGAAGGTGAGCTGGGCCTCCATTGAATTCTTCCTTATCACACCCCACCCTCCAGACATTCACAGAGAGTGTGTGTGTGTCTTTTAAATACACTCACACACACGTATACACATACTTCCCTGCCCTCCTCCTACAAGAATGACCCCAGAGTTCTCCTGGAACCTTCATAGCAGGGGTTCCTCTGTTTTTCAGAGACTGGTAGCCACCTCCGAGATATCTGGTCTAGTTTCTGAGGAACAATGTAAAAAATTCTACAAAAAGAAGCCATGAAATTCTAGGAGTCTGAAGGATGGGTGGATGGAGTAGCAATTTCAGTGAATGAGAAAAGAAGGAAAGCGGAAACTGTCTACTCGAGCAGGTACCAGGAGTGTTCTATCAGAAGGAGGACAAGACCATCAGGCATGGAGAGCCCCCCTCTGTCAGACTCTGCACTAGACGCTTCCGTAACTTGTCTTCACTGCATCCCCAGAAAAACACAATGACATAGCTACTGGGCCATTACATGGATGAGAAATGGAGGCTCAGGTCAAATTACCTACTGAAGGTTAATGCAGTCCTTAAGAAACTGTGAATTAAGTAACTAGCCTCCTATTTGAATAAATTAATTTGCAAAAAAAATAAAAATAAAATAAGAAAAAAAAAACTGTGAATTATTTCTAAACAGAGAAAAAAAAATCACATGTTTTCTTGGCACGGTTGTACTTCCAGCACTTCCAGCTGCCTATTTGTTTTACACTCCCTGTAGGCGTGTGACGATCAGGGTCACTGTTCAAGCCTTAGAACCCAGCACACTGCCTGGGAGGAGAAGTCAGCGACACATGGTGACTGAATGAATATATAAATGGCAGAGACAATTTAGTCCTTCCACAAACATAACTTCACTCGAACAAGTACTCTGGCAAGAGGCCAACCTCCTTAGAGAAAGAAAGACATGCATGGCCATGAAAGGTCGTGTGCTCCACCCACTGTTTGAGGCAGCGTGATTCTGCAGCTACCTGAGCCAGAAGATGATTTCCACCTCATGATGGAAAGGATCGCACCGCCTTGTTTGAGAATGAGCCATGGGGAAACGGAACTGGAAAGCTCGTAATTAGTCTGAAAGCAAACGTCAGAGGCAGGAAGTGCAAACAGAGAAAAGCAGACTGTAAACTCCTTGCATAACCTCAGTTTGCATCCTCAAAAACGATTTTGCTCTGGAAAAAAAAAAAAAGAATCAACTCAGACACAATGCACAAAAAGCGCAGAGGAAACACGAGGGGTGGGGAAGAAACTGACTCTGGGAGAAGAAGGCGGCGGTCCTTCTGTCAAGCCCCAGAGGTACCAATCCTGGGGAGGGAAGAAGCTCAGCAGAGGAGGATTAAGGATTTCTAAGTGACAGAAGTCACTTTGTCTCTCCCCCATCCACCCCCTACAGCTTGATGAAAAATTCTTATTAGGAATCATAAATGTTACTCCTCGCCCCAGAGAGAGCTAAGTAAGAACAGGCACCAAGATGGGATGTGGTTTTGCATATCACATTCTCCTAATCTACCGAAGGTCTAAATTCCCAGGACAACTTTTGGTTTTTTCAGTCTTGATTATACACCACAATGACCTGAAACATGAATATGAGAATAAACCTTCAAAAGGGAGAGATTACCTTTGTCCATAACACTATTAGAGGAGCCAATAAAAGCTCGGGCAGGATTCAGATAAAGATAACATTTTAATAGAAAATCATTTTATTTTACCTCTGATGGATGGCCTTAGCAGAACATAAATTTGTTGGTGAGATTTGAATAGTAATGTACACATTTGAAAAACAACTAAAAAGAAACAACTAAAGGTAGTCATTAACTGGCCCAAGGTATCATCTGATGGACTTCTCAGGTGGTGCCAGTGGTAAAGAACGCACTTGCCAGCACAGGCGACATAAGAGACCTGGGTTCAGTCCCTGGGTTGGGACGATCCCCTGGAGGAGGGCACGGCAACCCACTCCAATATTCTTGCCTGGGAAATCTCCATGGACAGAGGAGCCTCGTGGGCTACTGTTCATAAGGTCGCAAAGAGTTGGACACGACTGAAGCGACACAGCACACACTTGCTCATCTGATTAGCTTCTTCCCAGGGTGTATGGTCTTCAGGAGAAACCCTGGAAGTCTCACCGATTGATACTGCTCAGCTGTCTTCTCAAGATGTGGCTTCAACAGCATCTGCCTTTTGTGAAATGTTGTACCACCTCCAGTGTGATTTGTCAGGGAGAACACCCTTCGAACGTGCCCCTGGCAGCCTTGACTGGGGCTTTCAGCCCTACCAGGAAGGCAATGTGTGAAATAATAGAAATATAGCTCACGACACAGAGCTCCTAAAATCCTTGAAAATCCCAAGGAATGACAAGAGCATATTGTTCCTAAGTTGCTAAGTCATGTCTGAATCTTCTGCGACCCCATGGACTGTCCAGGACTGTAGCTCCCCTGTCCATGGGATTCTCCAGGCCAGAATACTGGAGTGGGTTGCCATTTCCTTCTCCAGGGGCTCTTCCCAACCCAGAGATTGAACCTGGTACTCCAGCATTGGCAGACGGGTTCTTTACCACTGAGCCACCAGGGAAGCCTGTTAAGAGTGTGAGGAGCATCTTTTGTTTTATTGCGGTGACTCTGGGTGGGCTCCTGGAGCAGGGCTGGTCCAGAAAGATCAAGCCATGATGAGAAGCTTAGAATTTTCATCTCCTGTTCTCCAGAGAGGGGAGAGGGACTGTAAACAGAGTTCATGATAGATCAGACCTGCATGATGAAGCCTCCACAAAACCCCAAAGGTACGAGATTCAGAGAGCTAACAGGGTGGTGAACATATTCATATACCAGAAGGGTATATGACTCCATGGGGACAGAATTCCCTGTGCCCAGGACCCTCCCAGACCTCACCTTATTTTCTTTCTTCTCTGGCTGTTCATCTGCATCCTTTATCATAGCCCTTAATAGACTGATAAATGTCAGGAAGAGTTTCCCTGAGTTCTGTACCCTGCTCTAGCAAATGAATCAAACTGGAGGAGGGGGTCATGAGAACCTCAGATCTGCAGCTGATTAATGAGAAGTACAAATGACAACCTAGATCTGCGAAGGGCATCTGAAATAGGGGAAGTCTGGTGGGAATGAACCCTTTACCATGGGATCTGAGACTCTTCAGGCAGAGATGTTGGAAATGAGTGAAACTGTAAGACACCTGGCAGAGAGCGGCTTGGTGGGGAAACCCCTGGTGTCAGAGGCACCGTAAATGAGATAGGCACGTGAGAGGAGAGGAGAAACACGGGAGGAAGACTGGGTTGTACCGCAGGCTATAAATGGGTGGCCATTAAGAGGATCTACTACCTCCGAGGTGTTTGGCTCAAATGCGGACCTCCAGGGCAGCTGGTGATTAGTGCTGGCCACACAGTCCAACCAAACCTTCCCAGTACTGTGTAACTGGAAAAGAGCAAGGAGAATGGACTTTACCTTTTTGTCCTAAGCTAGGCTAGACCAGTGTTTGGTAACTGAAGAAAACCACAGCATCTGCCAGTTTTAGGACAAAAGGCCCAGGAGACTCGGTAGCTGATGAGGCGGCTTCCCAGGCTTCTCCAACATCCCTGTCTCTCTGACAACAAACTCCCATCAACAAAGGCCAGCTCGGTTCATCTCTCACACCTCTAAGCAAACTGATTATAAACAGGACAAGAGCTTCATTTATTTGATGTACACAAAGACTATCTCTCTCTGTTACTTCAAAAAGATTTGTCTGATGTTCATATGAGAATTGTGGATTTTTTTTAAAGTTAGGATGGCCGTTTAAATTTTGGAAAGCAAATATGTGGCAATTCATCTCCTGTGGTCTTGGCAGCAAAGGACTTTATGCAGAAGCCAGCTTTGGACTCACAAACTTCCTTAAGGCAGAGTCCATGTGGTGACTTGCCCCACACAACAAGATGAAATCCACCTTGGCTTCTTTTAAATCACTTCATCGAGGACTGCACAAAACAGCACAGAAATAGAAAATTCTGGGTGTTAGAAGATCTGGTTCTATCTAGCACAGCGTGGGGTCGCCCTCAGTGGTCTCATCTGTTCACCAAATGGGGAACATCACCCAGCTCTCAAAAGACATGCTATTGGTGAAAATACTTAGGAAATGGAAATTCAACATACAGATGGAAGGTGTTAGTAAAGCTGAGGAAACAGGTGACTAGAAATACTGAAGCTGGTTTCAAGCCTGGACCCGACTGCTTCTAAGCCCAAGTTTAATCCTCTTTCTCAATACAGAAATAGCTGTAATCCTCAAACCCAGGACTTTATTTACAGCTATGTGGCAGACTCTATATCCTGATGGAAATAATTACATGTTAGATGAAATATAAATCAAACAAAAAGCTTTTAAACCTATCACTGAGTTGACACCAAGAGAAGAATTAAGGAAATTAATCCTTAATTAAAGAATTAGTGGAAGCAAGTTTTCCCCAAATAACAGGAAAAGAGGGTCTTAGATGCAAGGAAATGGCATAGCCAGATTGAGCCCTGAGTGTTTACGGAAACCTGCAGACCCTGGGCTTTGCAGGGTTGATGTCTCCCTGGGGCACAGGAGTGAAGAGACAGAGTCTCAGGCCTACCCAAGGTGAAGAATGTAACACAATACCCCTGAATAAACATTAAATCCTAAAGCTTCAGAGCGAGTAGGAAAGGAAACCTGATTTTCAGAAGAAAAGGTAAGGAAATTTGTCTGTCTCTATTTTTCTACTGTGTACAGAGATTCCATTAATATGACTTGTGTATATTTTTGCTGTCCCATTCATGCTTCTCATATGGTCCCCAAAAAACCTAAGGGGAGAATTAATTTTGGATGCCCCTGGAATAAGCAGTGGTCTCTGAAGGAATTCATTCAACTCAGACATCAAAATATTCCCCAAAATAAAGTTCTAGGGGAAGTTAAAAGCCCAGTACAAGAAAACTCAAAACACAAAATATTTCAGGGCATATATACGAAAAGCAGATTCACAACAACTTTAGATATTGTAAGGCACAGACTATAAAATAATTATTTGCAATATGTTTAAGGAAATTATAGGGCAGTATGAAAATGAGGACAAAGAAGAAGCATTAAAAATAATGAAGCAGATTATTTTAAAGCCCAAATAAAATTTCTATAAATAAAAAAATGAGTCTGGAACTTAAACTAGGGTTAAATAATAACTAGACAGATCAAACAGTAGGTGAGACAAAGCTGAATAGAGAATTAGTACATTGGAAGATAGATTCAGAATTTTTCTAGAGTCCAGTAGAAGAAGGAGGGGGAGGAGAAGAAAGGAGAGAAAGAGTAAGAGAGAGAGAGATGAAAAATATGAAGAGAGGTTATGGTAAAATATTCTAATAAATGTCTAACTGGAATTCCAAATTAGAGGAAAAGATAATTGAGAAAAAGGGGAAGAAGCAATATTCAAAGAACTAATGACAGAGGATATCTCAGCATGTAGAAAGATACAAACCTGAGAATTAGAAAGCCCAGTAAATCTCATACAAGATACAAAAAGGGAGTCCCACACCAAGACACACAGTAATAAAACTTTATGACACACGAAAAACCAAGATGCTAAGAGCATCTTGAAAGGAAGCACAGAATGGGCAGCAATGGCACAACTGACTTCAAACATGCCAAAAAAACTGAAGCTGGAAAACAGCAAAATAATATCTTTAAAATTCAGAGAGACAGTAACTGCCAAATTAGAATTCTGCATTTAGTAAAGCTATCTTTCAAGAATGGGGTCAAACAAAGAAAATTTAGAAAAATCAAAAACAGCATTTTCCACAAAAGATGTATCAACGAAGGAAGTTTAAAGGATATATTTTTGGCAGAAAGTAGAAAAACTAGATGGAAAAGAGAATGTATGTACATGGCTAAACTATGCACAGGTAAGTGGTTTTGTTGGCGGGAGAAAAGAACTGGGCTAGAATTAAAACACGAAAGAAAACTACCAGATGTGTTAGAATGCATTTATCAGAGCTACGACATTCAAAGTCTTTATGTTGCTCAGAAGAAGAAAAACAAAAATATTAATTAATTAATTTGAGATTTCTTTAACTACGTGTGTTAACCAAGAGTCTTAGTAGAACTCGCAAACAAAAAGAGTAAAGTAATGGAATATGAAGATGAAAATGGTACAAGAAGTAAGGAGAACACAGCACATAATGAATGATGTAAATAAATCCTAATATATGAGTATTAACAACTATAATGGAAATTAGCTCCCTAGGTAAATGTTTAAAAAATACATAGATAAAACATAGAACACAATCAGTACAGGACAGAAAAAGATATAAGAAGCAGAATTTAATTAATAGAAAGTTTGTCTCAATAATAAAGTCAAATTGTAAAAAACAACATTAGAAAAGAACTTAATTATAAAGGTAGAAGAAGCAGTAGAAGATATAATAAGAAGCAGGACAATTCTAAACTATATTTACACATCACTTCAAAATATGTATCTCAAAAATGGGCAAAAAAGCAAAAACCATAGAACTACAAGATCTACTGTAAGAGTGGGATTTTTAATGTACATTTTAAAAATTAAGTATAAATTAATACTTTGATTAATCATATGAACTAAGCTTGACTATGCCAAAGCCTTTGACTGTGTGGATCATGACAAACTGCAGAAAATAGTTTAAGAGATGGGAATACCAGACCACGTGACCTTCCTCCTGAGAAATCTGTATGCAGTTCAGGAAGCAACAGCTAGAACTAGACATGGAACAACAGACTGGTTCCAAATAGGGAAAGGAGTACATCAAGGCTGTATACTGTCATCCTGCTTATTTAACTTATACACAGAATACATCATGAGAAACGCTGGGCTGGATGAAGCACAAGCTGGAATCAAGATTGCTGGGAGAAATATCAATAACCTCAGATATGCAGATGACACCACCCTTATGGCAGAAAGTGAAGAAGAACTAAAGAGCCTCTTGATGAAAGTGAAAGAGAAGAGTGCAAAAGTTGGCTTAAAGCTCAACATTCAGAAAACGAAGATCATGGCATCTGGTCCCATCACTTCATGACAAATAGATGGGGAAACAGTGGAAACAGTGTCGGACTTTATTTTTCTGGGCTCTAAAATCACTGCAGATGGTGACTGCAGCCATGAAAGTAAAAGATGCTTTCTCCTAGGAAGGAAAGGTATGACCAACCTAGATAGCATATTGAAAAGCAGAGACGTTACTTTGCCAACAAAGGTCTGTCTAGTCAAGGCTATGGTTTTTCCAATGGTCATGTATGGATGTGAGAGTTGGACTGTGAAGAAGGCTGAGCGCCGAAGAATTGATGCTTTGGACTGTGGTGTTGGAGAAGACTCTTGAGAGTCCCTTGGACTGCAACGAGATCCAACCAGTCCATTCTGAAGAAGATCAGCCCTGGGATTTCTTTAGAAGGAATGATGCTAAAGCTGAAACTCCAGTACTTTGGCCACCTCATGCGAAGAGTTGACTCATTGGAAAAGACTCTGATGCTGGGAGGGATTGGGGGCAGGAGGAGAAGGGGACGACAGAGGATGAGATGGCTGGATGGCATCACTGACTTGGTGGACGTGAGTCTGAGTGAACTCCAGGAGTTGGTGATGGACAGGGAGGCCTGGCGTGCTGCGATTCATGGGGTCGCAAAGAGTTGGACATGACTGAGCAACTGAACTGAACTGAAGCATTAATTAAGTAATCATAAACAGAATTTAGAGAGTATATGTTAAGATTTGAACAGCACAATCAACAAGCTTAGTCCAATGGACATATATACAGCTTTATTTCTAGCTGTTTAAAAATTTACATTCTTTTTAACCATATGAAACATTTATGAAAACTAAATATATGCTAAGCCACAAAACTAGCCTCAAGATCAAGTGTGATAATTTTTGTAGATCACATTATCTGACCACAATGTAATTAAACTATAAACCATTTTAAAAAATAGAACAAGAAAAAAATCATGCTTAAGATTTTTTTTTTAAAGCTCTTGTAAACAACTTATAAGTCATAGGAGACACATTTAAATTAGAAAATTTTCAAAAGTAAATTTAATGAAAACAATATGGGGACTTCCCTGGCGGTCCAGTGGTTAAGAATCTGCCTTGCAATGCAGGGGACATGGGTTCAATTCCTGGTTGGGGAACAAAGATCCCCCCTGCCATGGAGCAACTAATCCAAGTGCCTGCAACTACGGAAGCCCGCAAACCACAGCTAGAGAGCACCACTACAGAAGACCCGGCAGGCTGCGCTAAGACCCAAGGCAAGCAAATTACTAAGAAGAACATTTGTAAAAACCAACATGTATTAAAATTTATGGAATTTAGCTAAAGAAACATTTATAGTAAAATGTATAGCCTAAATTGCTTAAGTTTAGAAAGGAAGAAAGGCTAGCATTATCAAGCAATGCATTTAAGTTAACTTAGTAAGCCCAAAAAAGAACAGAATATACTTAAAGTTGACAGAGGGAAATAATAAAGATAACAGCAGAAATAATGAAAAATAAAACAAGCACGTGGTAAAGAGGTTCATAGCAAAAGTTGGCTCATTGAGGAGACTAATAGACTAACTCTGTCAAGACTAGCAAGAAAAAAACTTAGGAGAGAGAGAGAGAGAAGGTACATATATACAATACAGAAATGAACAATGCAGATAAAACCTGAAGACAAATGATATTTTAAAATACTATGTCAATATCTTTGAAAGTTCATGTGAAAGAACTAAGTTCTAAAAACAAATTGAAGTTACCAAAAATTTCTCAAGAGAAAATTTTAAAACACAAAGAGTTTTATAACTTTAAGTAAATTGATTCAGTATTTTAAATCTAGGACCAAATACTTTATGGGCATATCTGCCAGGCATCCCAAAAGGAAATAAATCATCTTACACGACTCTTTTCAGAGAATTAAAAATAAGGGAGCACTCATCTTAATGAAGCTTGTTAAGTGTGCTATTCAAATCTTATATATTTTCCCATTTTTATTTGATTTGTTAGTCACTGAAATGAATATTTAAAATTTCCAATCATTTTGGGGAATTTTGTAAGTCTTGTACTTCCTTTTTGAACCTCCATCTGGCTTGATATCAGACTGATTATCTGATAACACTGATTATCAGACAAGTGTGGCACAAGAAATGAGAGTTATTGACCAACATCACTCAAACATATATATACATATATATATATACATATATGTATATATATATTGACCAACATCACTCAAATATATATATACATATATATATACATAAACATCATAAACGGAATGTTATCAACCAAAGCTAGTAGTAAATTAAAAGGAGAATGCATCTTCATCAAAGTGTGTTAATTATAGAAATTAATACTGGTTTAATATTTTAAAGTTACTCACCACATTAACACATTAAAGGGAAAGTAAACAACTTGTCAGATGCACCAAACTTAAAATTTGTCCTTAGCAAACTATAAATAAAAGGACCTTCATAAAGAATGTCTACCCAAAAAAGTCATACTTAATGGTAAAATGTTTAAAGCATTCCTTTTGTATTAGTAATAAGACATGGATGCTTGCTATCCTCAATTCTAGCACCATTACAGGGAGGTCCTAGCTAGTAAAGTGATATGAAAACTAGGTAAAAAGTTAAGAACTGGAAAGGAAAAAATAAAACTGTCATTTGTAGGTAATATGATTTTCTTTGTAGAAAATCTCAAATCATCTATGAATAAGAAATGAGAACTGCTAAGAGAGTTCAGCAAAATATCTGCACTAAAAATCAATATACCAAACTCAACCATATTTTTGGACACTAAGAAAAAGTCAGATAGAAAATGTAACAAAGTATTAACAATATACACAATAATATAAAGTACCTATGAATTTCTGTAATAAATAATAGGTAAGACCTTTAAGGAAGAAGTATAAAATGACTAAAAGATATTATCACCTAAATTGACAAATATACCATACACTTAGATAGGAAGATGTCATTTCTCCCCAAATTAAACCTGAGATTTAATAAGACAGCAATCAAAACCTCAATAAGGATATTCATAAAACTTGACAAGATGATTCTAAAATACCTGTACAAGAGCAAAGGGCTGAGAATAACCAAAATACTACTGAAAAAGAACAAAGGCAAAGAGAGCAAACAATCCTCTAGTTTCAATTATAGAAGAATTGAATTCCCTTACACCTTTGAAATTAGGTGTGGTCACGTGACTAGCTCTGTCAACGAAACTTGGGTAGAACCTACACCTGTCACTTCTGGGAGGAGGCATTAACAGCTGACTCTCCACACTCTCTTCTCCCCTCTGGAAGCACATGTTGAGATGGTAACAGAGCTTCTGTCTGTCTGGGTCCTGACTGACTACAATTCTACGTGTAACATAAGTAAGAAACAACCATTTTTGGTTTTAAGCCACTGAGATTTATATTCAAAGGTAGCCCACCCATGCTGACTAGCAGGGAGATTTGCCCTATTAAATCTCAAGTCTTTATAAAGCTGTAACAATAAAAACACTGCCGCATTGGTACAAAAATAAGTAAACTGACACCTGGATCAGAATAGAGAGCCAATTAAAAGACCCATCCTTGAGTGGACACAAGATATGCCAGAGGTTGTGCTATAGATCAATAAATAGTGTTGGGAAAGATAAGTCCACAGGGACAATAAAACTGGACCAGTACTGGACATTATTCACCATCAACAGCTCCAGATGGATTACAGACCTAAAAGAGACCAATGAAATGAAAGAGCAATTAGCAGATGACACAGTCTTAGGAGTGGGAGATAAGTCTAAAAAGCCACAAAAAGTACTAACCATAAAGGAAAAAACGGATGAAGCTAACTACACTTAATAATGAACATTTGTTTTTTCCAAATTCCAGATTGGATATTGGTTTGACCACATCTATAAAGGATATTGGTAGTAGATGGAGGAAATCTGAAGATGGTTTGCATATGCCATGTGATGAAAATTCACTGAAATGCAAAGATGGAAACTGTTGACTGAACTTACATTTTGATCACACACACACACACACACACACACACACACACACACAAATGCAGCTCAGTAGAATATGCACTGAGATGTTCAGGCTGATGACTTCTAGGCAGTAGAAATACAAAGCTCTTTAAAAAAAAATTGTTTGCATCTCTGTATAGCCTAACTTGCTACTGTATGCATGTACTGGTTCTATGATAATAAAACAATTATTAAAATAAATTAATGAATAAGTAAATGAAACAATGAATACACAAACTGTGAGAGGCTAAAACCAACACATAATGAAAAAGACAAGCACAGAGAGGGAAAAGATGTTTGCTTCACAAATAACCAACAAATAACTAATATGGAGAATTTCTTTAACCCTGTAAGTCTGTGATGTAAAGGCAGACAACCTATTTGAAAAATCAGCAAAATACAGGAAGAGTAATGTCATATAAAGAAGGAATCTAAATTGCATTAAATTTATGAGAAGATGGTCCAGCTCATTAGTCATGTATAAGAAACATATCACCACCCCTGGCAGCTACTATCACACCCTCCAGATGGGCAAAAATTAAATTCTGATGATGCCAAGTCCTGGCAAGGCTGTGGGTGATGGGTGCCCTCATAACCTGCTGGCAAGAATATATCTATCTATATCTATATATATATATATAGATATAGATAGTATGACATTATTTGTTACAGCCACAGATGAGCAAATGCCCCAGAAATCTCATTGCTAGGAATACATCTGAGAAATTATTTTTGCAGAAAAGAGTTCATAGCAACACTGTTCATAACTGGTCCAAACTGGAGATGAGCCAAATTTTCATTAACATTAAAACAATTTTTTAAAAACTGTGGTATGGCCATGTCTTGGGATACCATAAAGCAATGAACATGAATAAATTCCTGGTACATACATCAATAAACAGAAGAACCTCAAAAACAGTGGTGAGCAAAAGTAACAAGTCACAAAAATACATTCTGTATGACTCCATCAAAACCAGGCAAAACCAAGTAATATATTATTTAGGAATGTGTGTGTGTGTGTGTGTGTGTAAAACTATCTCGAAAAGCAAATAAATTAGTTTTAAAATTTCAAGACAATGGCTACAGTGTGAGTAAAAACAATAAGCCAGGCGGTGGGGGCAAGGGTGGTGGGGATGAGACAGGAGTTCTAAGACTACAGTTAGATTCTATGTTTTAATTCCAGTGGTGGGTACACCAGCATCTGTTTTTCATTATTACTTAACATTTATTGATATCATTTAACAATAATAATATCTGTCTGTGTTTGTGTGTGTGTGTGTGCTCAGTCATGTCCAACTCTATGTGATCCCATGGATTGCAGTCTGCCAGGCTCTTTGACCATGGAATTTTCCAGGCAAGAATACTGGAGTGGGTTGCCATTTCCTTCTCCAGGGACCTTCCTCATCCAGGGATTGAAGCCACATCTCTTGCATCTCCTGCATTGGCAAGAGGATTCTTTACCATTGTGCCACCTGGGAAGCCTTAATGTCCCTTGGACTGCAAGGAGATCCAGCCAGTCCATTCTGAAGGAGATCAGCCCTGGGATTTCTTTGGAAGGAATGATGCTGAAGCTGAAACTCCAGTACTTTGGCCACCTCATGCGAAGAGTTGACTCATTGGAAAAGACTCTGATGCTGGGAGGGATTGGGGGCAGGAGGAGAAGGGGAAGACAGAGGATGAGATGGCTGGATGGCATCACTGACTCGATGGACGTGAGTCTGAGTGAACTCCAGGAGTTGGTGATGGACAGAGAGGCCTGGCGTGCTGCGATTCATGGGGTCTCAAAGAGTCGGACACGACTGAGCGACTGATCTGATCTGATCTGATTAATTATTATAGATCATGTTTCATGTGTGATTTTGTACATGCCTTTCATGGTTAACTAAATTATCCCTAAAAAACAACAGCAGGATATCAAGAAATGTATACAGTCCAGGAGGAAATGCAAGATTAAAACCAGTCACCAAACTGTCATAGTCACTGTAACAGAGACTATACAGCTATTCATTTGGTCATCAAGCAAGTCAGGCCGTTAAAAGAGGAACAAGTTCAAGTACCCGACTCTGGTCTCCTTTCTCTGTGAAGCTTGACTGTAAAAGCTCTGTGTTTCCATGCAGGTGCTCTGCATGCCAAGGCTACGTGCGCTGGCTCGAACAGCTTATGAGTGAACCTGAAGTCCTGGATTTGGTTTTAGGAGACGCTGAGTGTCATGATCACGCAGGCTGTACATTGCATTTTTATGATGACAGTGATTGTTTAACCAGAAAAACAGAAGCAATGCGCCTGAAGAAAAAACAACAAAGGAAGCCTACCCAAACATCACCTCATTATTCAAGTGCAAGGAACTCCGACTAATACTTAATTACAAGAGGCGCGTGGAGGCTCTGAGCAGAATAAGACATGGCACTCTCCCGAGGCACTTGATTGATTTCTCAGATTACAAAATTCAAGCCACTGAGAATTCTGAAAACACTGATTTAGCAAGAGTGAGCCCAGGGAACACTCAAGGCTTCTAATGGGAATAAATGCAGAATAAATGAAACTGGCCAGGCTGCCTGTTACAGATCTTATACCAGAATGGATTTCAAACTTTGCTGATATTTTATTGTTCTAATGTAGCTATTTCTTAAAGGGGAAAAGACAGACCTCATCCCTTTTATTCCTGCTCAGTGCAGCAAAGGCCTGCAACTCTGTGCCATCTGTTGTGATGTTCTGCATGGTTTGCATAGCTCAGAAATATGCTAAGCCAGGACTTGGATTATTTATTTTTCTTTGAAAATTATTACCAAGGAAGCCTGCCCCACACATATGAACATAAAATACTTTGGTTACCAAGTTTTCAAGGAAAGAAATAGCGTCTTCCTGCATGAATCATCAATGGGAGAGTTCTTCACTAATATCTTGAATTAAACATCAAATAGATTGATAGTCGGGCAAAAGCATTAGTCACTCAGTCGTGTCCGACTCTTGGCATGGCGACCCCATGGACTGTAGCCCGCCAGGCTCTTCCGTCCATGGAATTTTCCAGGCAAGAATACTGGAGTGGGTTGCCATGCCATTCTCCAGATGGTTATGCAAAGTCACATCAAAATGCTTAGGTTTGAATCCTAGCTTCACTGCTTACCTGCTGTGACCTGGGGCAAGAGACTTAACCCTCTGGGTCTCACCTGCAAAATGGGATTAATAAGAATATCTACCTCCTGAGTTTTTCCTGAGGACTAAATAAAGTAATGCATGTAAAACATTTGGTGCTTGTCCAGAATATAGTAAAAGCTCAACAAACAGCTGTATAAAGTCAGTAGGAAGACTCAATGCTTAATTCAAGATGCTCTACAGGAGACTGAATTTTCTGAGTCCCCACTATTGCAAATAGAAGCTTAAATTTTATCCTCAGGTCCACACCATTTGACATTCTGCACATGCCATCTGAACACATCCTGCATCTATGAACAGAAGCTTGGGCCAGAAATAGTTTAACAGTTCCCGTATTCTCTGTGGTTACCCACATGAGAAAGAGAACAATTTCTCCCCAGGACAAAAGAGCCCTTCCCCACGTGATCAAAAATTACTTCTAGGGATTTTTGTAAAAGCAGCAGTAATAGGAAAGGTGCTGGAAGCCTGATGGCAGGAAAATATCCTGGTTTGTCTTTTGATAAAGGCTTGGGGCTTTCCTGGCGGCTGTAGTAAAGACTCTGCCTGCCAGTGAAGGAGACATGGGTGTGATTCCTGGTCCGGAAGGATCCCACATGCTGAGGAGCAATTAAGTCCATGTACCACAACTACTGACCCCGTGAGCCTGGAGCCTGTGCTTCACAACGGGAGAAGCCACCGCAATGAGAAGCCCATGCCCTGCAACTGGAGAGCAGCTCCTGCTTGATGCAACTAGAGAAAAAGCCCACGCAGCAATGAAGACCCAGCACAGCCAAAATAAATAAATTAAAAAAAAATTTTTTTTAAAGAAAGCCTTAAGGAAGCGATGAGATTCTGGAAGTTAAAGACTGAAGTATCTTCTAGCAGTCTCTGGAAATAGTCACAGAAGGGAGTGTTATTTCCTAACAGTGCTCACCACTTTCCTAAGGCAAGGACGGGAAAGGGCACCAGCCTGCACAAACAACAGATCCAGGGATAACTACACCTCTAACTTGGCCTCCTGGTACACAGGGCCAGTTAGTCTTCTGCAAGAATCCCTCCTTTACTGTCTTTACCACCTTACAAGACCTTGAGGAGAGATGCTGTCTTAGTCACCTTTGTAGCCTCAACACTTAATTTAGTGTCTGGAACCCCAGAGGCAATCAATAAATGTCTCCTATGTGAATAAAGGAGAAGTCAATAACCTGCTCAGGGTCACTGCTGAAAGTGATAGGTATAGGACTCCAGATTCCATCCATCCATCCATCCATCTATCTAGCCATCTAGCCATCCATTCAGGCAAACAGGTACTAAGTCAGACCTCTCAAGTCCCGTGCTTTCTCCGCCTGCCACAGTGACACTCAGTGGGTCTTAATTTTAGTAAGGCATTTGCCAAAGTCACACCTGAGAACTTTACCAGAGTGCTGTGGGAGCCCTTGGTCCTATTTCTATCTAAAGCCTTCCTGGATGATTTGGATAAGAGATTGAAAGGGGAGGTGCCAAATAAAGTCCCTGTGATGCAGACAGGAAGTCAAAGTGCTTTCTACCCAAGCAGCTCCATATGCCCTGGGTACAACGCAAAGACAATATAAAATCTGATTCAAACACTAAGGAAAAAGTCGAGTGGGGCCAGCTCACCATTTGGAAGTTTCTATATTATTCAAACCAGTCAATATTCATTAGAAGGACTGATGCTGAATCTCCAATACTCTGGGCACTTGATTAGAAGAGCCAACTCGCTGGTAAAGACCCTGATGCTGAGAAAGATTGAAGGCAGGAGGAGAAGGGGATGACAGACAACGAGATGGTTGGATGGCATCACTGACTCAATGGACATGGGTTTGAGCAAACTCTGGGAGATGGTGAAGGACAGGAAAACCCGGCGTGCTGCAGTCCATGGGGTTGCAAAGAGTCAGACACAACTTAGCAACTGAATAGCAACAACATTTTACTCAGGTCAACTACAGTACGGAGTCAATTTTTTTTTTCAATCTAACTATGAGAGTAAAGGTTGGATTTGGGTTTTCCCTTTTCTTCTCTAGAGGCAAAGATCAATGCTTTGCTGCTGCTACTGCTGCTAAGTCACTTCAGTCTTGTCCGACTCTGCTCTATTTGGGTTCTATTTGGTTTTGGTGTCCTGGGTTTGTTTCTGCCTTTCTAGAACTAATCTCATTCCCTTCTGTCCCTCAAATTGGATACTCAGTGTAATTACCAGTCTCTGGAAGGTTATCAACATTCCCAGAACTTCCAGAAGATAGGTTGGAGGGTTCTATGCTGCCCAGAGCGGGCAGGCAGAGCTGTCTGCTATGGATCTAGGGGTGTGTAGGTGCTGGGGACAGCAAGCGGAATGGCCAAGTCTGGGTCACAACTCAGTCCACTGCACTGGTCCTCTCAGACCTCTCCCTCTCCACCTCTGTGATTCTCAAGGAGTCTCAAATACTCATTGGCATAAGGAGGCCCCAGGTACACAGTATCCAGGTTACTGTCAGGGACAGGCACCCTTAATAACAGAAAGTTACTTAAGGCGAGTCCACTCAAAACCAAGAGCAAACTTTCATATTAAAGAGTGCAAAAAAACTTTTATTAAGATTCAGCTCAAAAAATTCAAGCTCATAAAAATTAATTTTATCTTATAGTAAATAAAATGTGAGTTATAATTTCAATTAAGCTAATTTTTAGAACAAAAGAAATCAAATTTCCATGGTTTTTTGTGTGTGTGTGTGTTAGTCGCTCAGTCGTGTCCAACTCTTTGCAACCCCACAGACTGTAGCCTGCCAGGCTCCTCTGTCCATGGGATTCTCCAGGCAAGAATACTGGAGTGGCTTGCCATTCCCTTCTCCAGAGGATCTTCCCAACCCAGGGAATGAACCCGGGTCTCCTGCACTGAAGGCAGATTTTTTACCATTTGAGCCACAGGGAAGTCCTGTTTTTTAATATAATTAAAATAAAAATTGGTCTTCAGTCACTAAGTTGTGTCCAGCGCTTTGCAACCCCATGGACTACAGGACGAGACTGCAGGACACCAGACTTCCTGTCCTGCAGCCATAAAACACAACACGCACCCCTCAAAATCACCAGCAAGATCTTTTTTGAACAAAAATAGTAGTAGTATTCATTACTTTTTTCTCAACTACATCTCATAATTCGTTGACATTCATATCAGTCTCTTCTGAAGCAACTCTGCTGGTCTCATTCTCTGCATTTGCCTCCTTCCAGCTGTTCACTGGTCTCATTGTCTGACCTGGCAGGCTCTGCAGCATCACTTTCACTGACTTCATGAAAGCCTGCATCTTTCTCAAGATGTGCAGTTTGACTTCATCATCAACTTGCAATGTGTTTGTGTTGTACTGTCATATTAAAACCCCCAATAATCAGTGAGAACTGAGCAAGAAGGAGGAAAGAAAAGGAACAGATGTTTGAGAGCAGGTTAATTTGAGAGATGGTCAGTTCATTACTCTGCATTTCCTTTCATGGCATATTGACTTCACCTTTCCTGTGCAACTTCGTAAACTTTGTAAAGAATCAGATAATAATGTAAATGCTGAGAACCCCAATGTCTGCACCCTTCTCAAATGCAGTGGAACTTTGTCTATACCATATTAATAATCAGAAGGGAATTTTGGAGGTGGGATCCCAGCTTCCTACACTGCAGCATTCAAAGACTTTTTCCTGTATTGATTCCATCAGCTCCAGCTTTTGTCACTCAGCTCCTTGAAGAGATCTGGAAGTCAACACAGCCAATATGCCTTTCCAATCACTGATGCAAGCCTACAGCTTTGAGGAAATGAAGCTCAGAGGTGAAAGCTGGTTGGTGTTTTGCAGTGCTGACATGGGTCATGGAGTTTGACTAACTTTCTTCTAAAAAAGAAGAAGAAGGAAAAAGAAGCTGCAGCAGTCACTTGTTAATTCAGTCAAAAAAAAAAAAAAAAACCAGACTGCTTTCCTGAGAATGAGCACAAAAGTATGTGCATTTGGAATGCAGGAAATGATAAAATTCCTAGACTTCCTAAGATACTCTTTGATAGTCAAAGTGATAGAATGCAGATAGAAAATGTCGAAGACCTACAATTAAACCAGATTTCAATTTTCTACTCAGAGAAGGGGTGATGATGTATTGCCCTGATTTGGGCTTCATCATTTCATCCATTAGATAAAGAAGCTGAAAGGTCACCTAACTTCTGTTATTGTTGTTCAGTCGCTATGTCATGTCTGACTCTTTCGTGACCCCATGGACTGTAGCTTGCAAGGCTCCTTCTGTCCATGGGATTTCCCAGGCAAGAATACTGGAGTGGGTTGCCATTTCCTTCTCCAGGGGATCTTCCCGACCCAGGGATTTGAACTCAGGTCTCCTGCATTGGCAGGAAAATTCTTTACCAATGAGCCATGAGGGAAGCCCATCTAACTAGAGGCAGACAAATATCCAAGTTTAGAGAAAGGTGACTTTATTCCCTATGATAACGTAAGTTTTTGTCAAAAAAATAAGAATTTAGTCTGCCAGGATTTTGAAAAAATATGTAGGCTTCATGAGACATACATACACACACTCAAAACAATACCACCTGGCATGATAAGGTTGAGAGTTTTATAATGCAGCCATTATTTCAACAAATATTTATTCAGTTCCTCCTATGTACCAGGTATGTTAATGATCAGGTCTGAGATAATGAGACAAAATTTGGTTCTTGGCCTTATGGAACCTAGAAATAATGACAAACTACAAAAAGTGTTAGGAAAGGAATAAGCAGGCTTTTGGGAGAGTGTGGCTGATAAGGCCAAGGAGGGAGGTACCACTTTATGTAAATCAGAAAGATGAGAAGATGCTAGATATGCAGAGCATTAGAGAGTATCCAAGGTGGAAAATGGGCTTCCCTGGTGCCTCGGACAGTAAAGAATCTGCTTGCAAATTGCAGGAGACCTGGCTTCAATCCCTGAGTCAGAAAGATCCCCTGGAGAAGGGAATGGCAACCTACTCCAGTATTCTTACCTGGAAAATTCCATGGACAGAGGAGCCTGGCAGGCTCCATGGAGTCGCAAAAGACTTGGACATCACTGAGCGACTAACACTCACAAGGTAGAAAACAGCAACAGCAGCCTCAGAGAGGGAGAGCTGGATACAATCAAGGAACTGTCAAGTCAGTAGGTTGACGTGGAGCACGGCTGAGATGAAGCTAGAGGATTAGGCAGGGGCTAGATTTTTACAAAGCTTTGTGGAACATGAAAACTCACTTGACTTTTATTCCAAGAGTTGAAATTTTATGCTAAGACTTTTAAAGAGAAGAGTAGCAGAAACTCAATTCGTTGCTATGTGAAAGACCAAGCAGTGAAATAAAAGGAAGACAGAATAGGAGCCCACTGGTCTGGACAACCGTATCAGTGGATGACAACTGACCTCTGGTCATCTTGCTATGTCACAGTGTCATTTCAAATGCCACTTAAATGTGATCACAATCTACAACTTGCTTATTTTTCAAGTTAAAATAAATGCTATGTGAAAATCCTCACCAATTACTAAGTTGTTCTTAAATATCCTTGAGATTCACTAATAAATATGTAGACAGTATGTAAATTTTTCTTTTTGGTCTAGTTTTTTTGAAACTGAGCTTAAATTAATACACAGTGAAATGCACTGTATTAGGATTGTTAAGTCCTAAAAATCACAGACATTCTAAGAAGCACACCCCCAACCCCTGCTAACGATAACATTATAGCCTTTTCCAGTCAGCCCTACCCTTATCTACAACCGTTCCCCTGATCCTAACAATCACGCTGATTTCTACTCCATGGACTAGTTTTGCCAGTTCTTGAACCTCATATACACAGAATGCTATAGTATATATTCTTTGGTGTCTGGCCTTCTCTTCCTCTATGCTTTTGAGATTCATCTCTATTGTGACATGTATTTGTAATTTGTTCCATTTTGCTATCTATTCTCCTATTGATAAACATTTGAATTGATTCCAGTTTAGGTCTCTTGGAGGAGAAGGGGGTGACAGAGGATGAGATAGTTGGATGGCATCACTGACTCAACGGACATGAGTTTGTGCAAACTCGTGAGATAATGAAGGATAAGGAAGCCTGGCATGCTGCAGTCCATGGGGTCCCAAAGAGTAGGAAACGACTGAGCGACTGAACAACAAAAGAAATAAAACTGCTAAATACATCTGTACGAGTCCTGTTATGAATATGTGTTTTTCTGTTGGGTAAATACCTAGGAATGGACCTGCTGAATCATAGGGTAAGTATACGATTGATTTCATAAAAAAGACTCCCAACTTACAAAGTCATTATATCAATTTCTACTTCCATAAACAGCATATGAGAGTCCCACTTGAATCTACATATATCAACATTTGATGTTGTCTGTCTTTTTCAATTTAGCCATTAGTAAATAGCTGTGAAGTGGTATCTTAATAGGGCTTTAATTTGTATTTCCCAGGACCACAGCCTTGTCTAACTCAATGAAACTAAGCCATGCCCGTGGAGCAACCCAAGATGGGCGGGTCATGGTGGAGAGATTTGACAGAATGTGGTCCACTGGAGAAGGGAATGGCAAACCACTTCAGTATTCTTGCCTTGACAACCCCATGAACAGTATGAAAAGGCAAAATGATAGGATACTGAAAGAGAAACTCCCCAGGTCAGTAGGTGCCCAATATGCTACCGGAGATCAGTGGAGAAATAACTCCAGAAAGAATGAAGGGATGGAGCCAAAGCAAAAACAATACCCAGCTGTGGATGTGACTGGTGATAGAAGCAAGGTCTGATGCTGTAAAGAGCAATATTGCATAGGAACCTGGAATGTCAGGTCCATGAATCAAGGCAAATTGGAAGTGGTCAAACAAGAGATGGCAAGAGTGAATGTCGACATTCTAGGAATCAGCGAACTGAAATGGACTGGAATGGGAGAATTTAACTCAGATGACCATTATATCTACTACTGCAGGCAGGAATCCCTCAGAAGAAATGGAGTAGCCATCATGGTCAACAAGAGTCCAAAATGCAGTACTTGGATGCAATCTCAAAAACGACAGCTCAAAGTACCAAAGACATTCTTCTACATTATCTTCTTGATTTAAGTCTCAGTATATAATTTGTTTTGAATTATTACATATAGTGTGAAGTAGCTGTCAAGGTTAAATTTATTCATAATTTTATTCAGGTTTTCTGGTCTACTGATTTTAAACTTTTACTTTTGCCACTGAAATGCCTTGGCACCTTTGTCAAAAAGTTTATTCCTATGTATTCATAAATTGATGCTGCTGTAAATAGGACTTTTAAAATATGCTTTTTCTATTATAATTGTTTCCTGTTATACAGAAATAAAACTGATTTTTATATTAACCTTTTATCCTATAACCGTCCAAAATTCAATTATTGATTCTAATATATTTTGTAGATTTCTTAGGATTTTCTAAATAAATAATCAAATTATTTAAATAAAATAAAAATTACTTCTTTGCCTATTATTTTTTTTTTTGCCTAATTGTACTAACCAGAACAACCATCACAATTTTTAATAGATACAGTTTTATATTTTTACATAATTAAATGAAAAATTATAGTAAATGGACATGCCTTTATGATGTTACCAATCATAAAAGAAAAGCTTTTGATCATTAAGTTAGTAGTATATTTTTCACAGATGCCTTTCATCAAACTGAAGAAGTTCCATTTTATTTCTACTTTAATGAAAGAAGAAGTTTTGGAAAATTATGGATGGCTGATGCTTTTTCTATGTCTATTGATAATATGATTTTTTCCTACATTTTGATAATTTAGTCAATAACAATGATTGATTTTTAATTTTTAAATCAACTTTGCATTCCTAGGATAAATTCCAATTCCTTCTTACTTATTACTGGACTTGACTTGAAATTTTATTAAAGAATTTTGTGTCTATGTTCGTGAGAGATATTTGGCCTATAATTTTTCTTCCCCGCAATGTCTTTGTCAGATGTTATCAGAATTAGTCTATAACCTTATCTGTATAGTCTTACAGAACCAGCTGGGACATGTTCCCTTCTTTTCTACCTTCTTTTTTTTTTTTTTTTTTTTTTTTTAAGTTTTGTGTAAGATTGATATTACTTCTCCTTAAATGTTTGATGAAAGATACCAGTGAAACCATCTGAGCCTTGAGATTTCTTTCTACAGAAGCATTCAATTACAAATTCGATTCCTATTTCACCTTTAAATCAGTCTTAGTGAGCAGTGGTTTGTGAAGAATTTGACCATTCTACATACATCGTTGAATTTATTGGCATAATTTCTTCACAATATCCCCTTAATGTCCTTTTAATGTATTTAGCATCTATAAGAGTAGCTCATCTTCTTTTCCTGATGTTGATAATATGTGTGATCTCTCTTTTTCCCTTGATTAGTCTTGCTGGAAGCTTATCAATTTTATTAACCTTAAAAATAACAATAAGGGCAAATCCAATACCAGTTTCTCCCTCATGACTAGAACTAGAAATTCATTATCCAACAGTTGGCATCTATATCAATCCCCCAAGTATAATACCAACCATCTTGGACCATATGTACATATTATCCTTAAATTTAATAGAACATAGCTAAAGCAAATTTTAAAATTAGCATATTTTAAAAGTTAAGTGATACAATCCTCACAGTAACATTATGAAATATTACTGCATCCATTTGAAAGATGAGAAAACCAAAGCTTAGAAAAATTAAGCAATTACCAAGGTCATAAAAACTAGTTCAGATTCACAGTCATGTCCTTCTGATTCTAACACTCATGAACTTTCCACTCAACCATGAAGTTTCCATGAACAAATGATGCAGGATCATATTATCAGCACTTGAGCAGCCTACCTTTAGAAAGGTATTGTCGTCATAAAACTGGCCTAGATACAGCCGGAAAAAGGAAAGTAACAGGAAAAAATGTCCCTTGGTTTTTTTTTCACATGGCCAAGAAGCATCACATAGCACTGAATAAAATATTACTGTTGATGAAAATTACAGAAAGCAATATTTTGGCCAAATCTACATGAATGTAGTTTTTTGGTTTTTGTTTTTTTTTTTACTTATTGATGATCAATCATTTTCCTACTGGGTTTCTTCTCTAAATTGCCAATTGTTTATTTTTTAATAAAATTTTTAACCTTCACTTCAAAAATTATGATTGATGAGGCTGGGAAATGTCACTTACAAGATTATACCATGCTATATTTAATAAAAAATCATGCCATTTCTGTTTATCTAATAATGGGTCCTTATAGAGCTATGCTTTCTCCTCTGCCTTGACATTTATTTCCTTAGTCAAGAAATCCTAGAGTTCACAAAGATGTACTGCAGCCATGAAATGAAAAGACGCTTGCTCTTTGGAAGAAAAGTTATGACCAATGTAGACAACATATTAAAAAGCAGAGACATTACTTTGCCAACAAAGGTCCATCTAGTCAAGGCTATGGTTTTTCCAGTGGTCATGTATGGATGTGAGAGTTGGACTATAAAGAAAGCTGACCACCAAAGAATTGATGCTTTTGAACCCTGGTGTTGGAGAAGACTCTTGAGAGTCCCTTGGACTGCAAGGAGATCCAACCAGTACATCCTAAAGGAAATCAGTCCTGAATATTCATTGGAAAGACTGATGCTGAAGCTGAAACTCCAATACTTTAGCCACCTGATGCTAAGAACTGACTCATTTGAAAAGACCCTGATGCTGGGAAAGATTGAAGGTGGGAGAAGAAGGGGACGACAGAGAAGGAGATGGTTGGATGGGATGGTATCACCAACTTGATGGACATGAGTTTGAGTAAACTCCGGGAGTTGGTGATGGACAGAGAGGGCTGGCAGGTGCAGTCTATGGGGTCTCAAAGAGTCGGACACGACTGAGTGACTGAACTGAATAGAACAAGGATGTAGGAACAGACTTGTGGTGGTTGGAAAGAGCTGGAGCCTGGTAACCACACTGGCACGCACACAGGCAGGAGACTGTGCCAGGCAGCTGTGAGGGTGCCGAGGTCCCCTGGGCTCCACCCGTCCTCTGCCTTCACCATCTACAGGTAAGGATCAGTTCAATTCAGTTCAGTCACTCAGTCACGTCCGACTCTGCGACCCCATGGACTGCAGCACGCCAGGACTCTCTGTCCATCACCAACTCCCAGAGTTTATTCAAACTCATGTCCATCGAGTCAGTGATGCCAACAGGTAAGGACAGTGCTGTCTGAACAGGAAAGACATACTGACTGCCTCTAGGGGAAGAAAAACTGAATCCAAGTGAGTATTACAGATGCATGGAAGAATTTTTGAAGACTCTGGGACATGAAGACATCATTTACCAACAATCAGGGTAGTCTAGCAATGGTGGTAGTTTAGTCGCTAAGTCATGTCCATCCAACTCTTGCGACCCCAGGGACTGTAGCCCATCAGGCTCCTCTGTCCACAGGATTTCTCAGGCAAGAGTACTAGAGTGGGTTGCCATTTCCTTCTCCAGGGGATCTTCCCAACCCAGGGATCAAACCCATATCTCTTGCATTGCAGATTTATTCTTTACTGACTGAGCCACCATCAAATCCAATCGGGGGTCTGTTTGTAATGTTGGGGATGAGATAAAGCATCGAGGACAGCCACATGGCAGTGAGTTTTGTGGTTATTGTTACCATATGAAAAGCTTTTACCAGTTAATTTCTCAGCAGCAAGTGAGAAAAAAGGGCACATATGGGCTGGATGCATGAAAGAAACTAAATATACTTCTACAAAGTCACGAGGCTTATACATTCCTGTATTGGGCCGAAGGCCTCCAAGTGAGGCGAAGTCGCTCAGTCGTGTCCGAATCTTTGCGACCCCATGGACTGTAGTCTATCAGGCTCCTTTGTCCATGGGATTTTCCAGGCAATAGTCCTGGAGTGGATTGCCATTTCCTTCTCCAGGGGATCTTCCCAACCCAGGGCTCGAACCCAGGTCTCCCACACTGTTGACAGAGGCTTTACCCTCTGAGCCACCAGTTAATAGCATGAAGGCCTCCAAAGGCACCTCTTCTCTCCTTGGGGAGGTGGCCAGCCTCTGCAATGAACTTTCACTGCTAGCCTGTGCTATTGCAAATCCCATCTGTCATAAAGAGACTGAAGGAGGCTGAGTAACAACCAGTGGTTCCCAGGTTGACTTCAATTGGTTAGGACTACCATCCCAGACCTACTCAGAGGCTTCCTTTGCCATCTCAAGCGACTGCTTCCCTAAATTATGTTATTCTCTTTGAGAACTGAGAACTGTGCTTCAGCTTTAGCCGCCATCCAATGAGGAAAACAATGGATGACTTAGTGGATGATGACTTCCAATCCCATAGTCTAAGGTCAGGCTATGTCTCTGGTGGTTGGTACTTGGGCCCATGCTGGCTGACATTCTGGCTGACTGCACTCTGGTATCCCTGCTGCTGTGAACTTTCTAGATGTGGGTGCAACTGTTCACCAACCTTCTAGGAAATGCATCTCCAGCAGGCCTCTCACTTCTCAGTCTGCGGCCATCAGGCAAGTGTGCCATGCTGTGGTCATTGATTTGGCCTTGTCCAGAAGCCTGGCTCAAGGGAGGCTCTTTGAAACACATCCTGGTTTTTAAGAAGGATCTAAGTGGCACGCCATAATTCTTAAATACACAGGAGGCCATGATCAGAGAAATCTTTTTTAACTTTTTACTTTTGTTTTAAAAAATTGTAAGACAGTGAGTTTCTGAAGGTATAGATCTGTTGTTTAGTTGCTCAGTCGTGCCTGACTCTTTATGACCCCACGGACTGTAGCCCGCCAGGCTCTTCAGGCCATGAAATTCCCAGGCAAGAATACTGGAGTAGGTTGCCATTTCTCTCTCCGGGGGAATCTTCCTGACTCAGGGATCGAACTCGTGTATCCTGTATTGCAGGCGGATTCTTTACCACTGAGTCACCTGGGAACCCCAGATAGATCTGTATATAGAATCAAATTAATACCGTAGGTGTAGACATGAGAACCGCTGCAAGAGGAGTATGTTGACTGAATATACTGCACGAATCTCACAGCAAAACACATGCCATGAAGGACGGTATTAAGGATGCAATAATCAAAAACACTCATCTTTCAGTAGGAAACTCAACTGGATGCATCTGTAGTCTGCTGTGGTATAATGTAAGAAACAAACACATTTCAATCAACACACTTTGGCCAGATTCTGTTTTGTTTCGCTCTTGCTTTCCCATTGCTGCCAAAGGGGACAGAGACCAGCATCTTCTGATCTTTCCCAGAGTCAGAGATCAAGGGGGAATGGGCACTAAATCATCACGTTTAATTTTCCCCACATCTTAAAAGATAGGCATTAGAAATCCCATTTTACAGATGAGTAAACTGAGGCAGAAACTCATGAAGCAATCTGCCCAAGATCACATCATTACAAAGTAATGGAGCCAGGCCAAACTCAGGTCTGTCTGAATCTGAAAATAATTCTTCTCTTTCTATCATAACTCATACTAAAGTGCTCTTAAGTATGAAATTATTTATGTAGAGAAATCTAATGGTTACAAAAGCAAATTTATCATTTTTTACTCCATGATAGGTCTTAAAATGGCATTCTTTGGACAGTCAGCAATGCATAGTTATGAACATAAAAAAATAAATAAATGCTCTAATCGAATAAGTGGTTAGACCAGAAATCCAAAAGTCTTAAACTTATCTAAGTGCCCTGGCTCTCTTTCCCACAGGCACCAAGACGATGGGTGGGGACACTTGGGGTTCTTCTGATGAGAAATGTTCTCATGCACTCCTCCTTCCGAATTGTCCCAGACACCTCTGATTATGTAAGAGACACTCCTTAATAATTATGCATTAGGTACTTTCCTTAGTTGTATATGTCAGGCTTGTAATTAAGTGTCTATTTGAGTAGTAATTTGTTTAATGTCCACTGCTGTCCATCAGGGCTGCCAAGAATGGTTGTTCAAAATACTCACTGCCCAAGGGCTCCCACCTGATGAAGGACACCTGCTTTCACTGATGATGCTCCGTACCCGGGACTGCATCTGCCGGGAGCAAGAGACACCTTATCCTGATGGGCTTAAGGCACCATATGGCTTGCTGAGGTCGTGCTCTGTAAAGGCTGCTAGGACAGGAATGGTGTCTGCCTCCTCTCGCACCACAAGCAGACCTGGCATATAGTAGGTCTCCACGAAACAGGTTGAATAAATGGCTGAATCACTAAAGAAATGTGCAAATGAATACTTTCTGAAATACTTACAGGGCATTTGGAATTCTACCTAAGATATGACAAAGGCCAGATCATGACATATGTGGCAGCATCTCACTTGTTTTTCTTTTTCGCTTTGTTCGGTCATGTGGAATCTTAGTTCCCTGACCAGGGATCAAACCGGCACCCTCTGCATCCCTGCATTGGAAGCACAGAGTCTTAACCACTGAACCTCCAGGGAAGTCCCTCTGGATTTTATAGCTAAATCCTAACAACAGGAGGAGACAACCCTCTGACCATAAGACATGGGCAGTTCTTCACTGGGCTCCCTGGCTCTACACAGTCAGCAAATGCCAGTCACTTTTCTTCTTTTCCAGAAGGGAGTAATATTGAAAGAAAGTAAATGGACTCTTGTCTTATTTGTAAGCTGTGGTAAAGAATATCCAGGCCAGAAACCTGAACATTTAATCAAAAAGCCATATTAGTGAAGGACAAAAATATGAGCCATATATATATATATATATTTTTTTTTTTTAACAAAGTTACTAATCACCATGGGATCCGAAGTCTGTCAAGTTTCCCCTAGCCTCTAGCTAGTAAATGAACCATAAAGAAAGCAATGTGTTTTTCCTCCTTTCTTCCCCTTTCTTTCTTGTTTTTGATGAAAAACTGTAGAGATTCTTATGGTCAGGAAAACTGAGGGAGATAATCCTATGAGAGAAAACCAACTGAAGTTGAATCCATTTATTGGCAGAAATACGCACAAAGATGCTCACAAATAAATTTTAACTTCTGAATATGTCTGCTTACAAAAACAAGCAAAGACTCAGGAAGGCCAAAGCTCTGGAGTAAAGCAGCTCATTGGTCTCTCCTCCCAGGAGTCCCCACTTCCCAGCCCCCAGGCCCCACTCCAGGCTTCCAGGCAGAAAGGACCCTCACCCACAGTGTCATCTTGGTCTCTGCAGGCATTATCAGGATTAACCAGCTCTGCAGGAGGAGTCAGAGAGAGGATACAGTCACAAAGCACCTACTGGGTGCTCAGCATAGTACAACTGGCTTCACAGACTTTATCCCTTTCAATACTCACCACATCTTTGGGAGGTTTTTTGGGGTTTTTTGTTTTTGTTTTTTTCCTTTTTCACGTTAAGCAAAGCCTTGATTTTCAAGGCAAAGTACATTTTTTTTCACTTTCTGTTCTTGGCATAAATTTTAAGTATTTCCAGTAGAACCAAGACCTCCTGAACCCCTTTCAGTGTCATCTAAAGCTTGAACTACCTCAATTTCTGGGTAAAATATCCATTCAGAAATAAGTTGTGCAATTCAATCACCCTTTTTGACTTCAAACTTTTCTTTGCCAAAATTAAACAGAACAACACCAACATCTCTATAATCTTCATCTATGACACTTCATCTATGACGCTCCTACCTCTATGAAATGTTTTGCCAAGTCAGAATGTGGAGCTTCTCTCCCATAGCACCCAGAAGGAAGAGCTATCTGAATGTTGGTTTTCACAAGGACTTTCTCCATCAGTGGTATTGTGTAATCTTGGACCCTGTACAGGTCATAGCCCGAGGCACACACGGACCCTGTGGCTGGGGCAGTGGTGTGCTCCCAGAGCTGGGCAAAGCAGAGCCTCATGCCTTCCTCCTCCACAACCAGGCCCCACCTGCTGGGGGAGATGACTTGAGCCTCTTGAGAGCTGGGCAAGGGGGGCAGAACATCAGCACAAGAGGGAGCAGGGGAAACAAGAGCCTTTGGGAGGTATTTTTAAACCCTCTTTCAAAACTGATGACAGAGGCTGAAAAAGTATTCCATCACTCAAAATGAGTTCTGAAACCTCATCTCAACTATATCCCTTCATCTCTTAAAAAGTGAAAGGGAAGACTGAAAAGTCAAGTGTTTGCCATGAAATGACATTGCTGATTAGAAGGAGAGCTGACCACATTATTCTAATAGCTCAGGTCCCTTTCTTACTCTAGACAAAGGAAGGCAGGGGAATTCTGAAAACTCAGTGTTGGTGGTGAATTTGGGGTCCTGAACACACTTTTGGAGCATAAATGTAGCTTCAGTTGAGTCTTTATTCAATTAAGTTAACAGATCAATTAGTTCAATAGATATTTGGGGGCATCTATAGTGAGCCATTCACTGTGCAGGCCCTGGGAACATCTCAGTTCTGGAGATAATCAAGTCCCTGCTTTCATGGAGTGGACACAGATTAAAAAAAAAAAAACAGGTAAACAACCAGGATAACTACAGATTCAACTATGTGCTATGACAAGAATGATGAGAAAAGTGTCGGAGTTCAGAGTGGTTTTCCTGAATAAAGCCACCTTCAGGCTGAAACTCAAGAATAAGCAGGAGCTAGCCATGGTGATACCTTGGTCTGGGTGCCCTCAGGACGAGACCCTGAGATGGATTCGAGTGCAAGTAGCTGCCTAGGAAGATGATCCCAGTTAACATTGATGGAGAGTGAGACAGGGATGGGCAGGAAGCCAAGAAAGCATATGACATCAAAAAAGTTGTTCTGTGGGCAGCAAGAGCTCAATCCCACGGGGGAACTCTGGGAGACAGTGTAAAATACACAACTCAGATCTATCCCACCTAAGGGGCAAAGGAGCTGGGGTATTTATACACCATCTCCCGGAAATCGCTAGCCAAGGGCTGCTCTAGGGAGCAGAGTAAACATTCATCCCCTATGTGCCCAGTCTGTCCTGAGCATAGACAGAGAGGGTTCTGGAAGCCAGCAGAAGCCTCAGAGAGAGAAACAGGTATTGGCAGTTGGAAACTGATGTGCAGGACATAGTAAGTGCTAAAGAAATATGAGTGGGTTCTGATAGCATTTGAGAGCTGTGGGAGAAGGGTAAGTTCAAAGCCAAGGAAGAAACAAACAAGAATGTCTCACGTTGAGGGGACTGTCAAGAGGTGGGCTCTGAAATCAAAAGTCTGGGTTAAAGTCAGATGGTTTAGGTAAAAATGCCAGTTTGGGGACATGTTGGCTGTGTGACGTTGGGAAAAATGATTATCTTCTCTCAGCCTCAGTTTCCTCATCTGGATAAGAAAACTAATAAGAGTTCTGACCTCACAGGTATGTTGTGAAGATTCAATGGGACAAGTCCTTTACAGCCACTAACACAATCCCTGACATGCTTGACATGATCAATAAATGATATCCTTTTGCATTATCATCAAAAGGACAGGGTTGCTGGAATGTAGGAAGTAGGGGTTTGGGGGAGGGGAGCAGGACAGGAGGGGAAGAGGCAACAGGGGTCAGATCATGCAAGGTCTGAAGACTCTGGATTATCCCTGAGATGCGCTGGAAGTCACTGCAGAGTTTGAAGCTGTAGAGTCACCTGATATCATCATTCTAGAATGTCCTACTTGTCAAAGGGCCTTCCTGGTGGCTTAGTGCACCTGCCGAGCAGGAGACAAGGATTCGATCCCTGAGTTGGGAAGATTCCCTAAAAGGAAATGGCAACCCACTCCGTATTCTTGCATGAGAAATCCCATGGACAGAGGAGCCTAATGGACTACAGTCCATGGAGTTGCAAAGAGTTGGACACAACTTAGCGACTAAACAACAACTCTTCAAAGGCTTGAAGTGCTTTTTCTACTTCTGTATCCCAGTGCTAACTCTGCTGCTGGCATAAAAGGAAGGTGCTATTTAGCAGTAATTAGCAGACTCCAGAGGCGGATGGGTGGAAAGAAGCATTGGCTTGAATCACCCAACAACTGCACACACTTGGCTGTGGAATGATCTGCTTCATTTGCCTTCAGCAGACGCAACTTCCTAATTAAGTTGGCTCCAGCCAACATTCAAATGACTTTGCATTTTCCAAGTAGATGCCAAAAGAGGCCAGAGAGATGGCCCCCAAAGCCAGTGGGAGAAATGAGGAAGCAGGTCTGGAATGCAATACATGTTGTGGAGACCCTCATGGGAATAACTTATGTACATACATGAGCTCTAGCCAAAAGGGAAAAGAAACCATACTGGTTCTAAGGATATGCACACTAGACATGAATCTGAGAAAACACAAAGAAAGGACTTGGTGTGGTTCTAAAGCCAAAAGATAATGTTTCCATGGCAGGTGCCCAGCTGAGGCTGGGACTGGGATAGTTTCCAGAGAATGGGATTGCAGAACAGTATTATCTTATATTGATCTACCTATGTCCCTTCCTCCTTCCATCTATCTATATCCCAAAAGACGTCCACTGCAGAAGACGTGGTTATCTGAATTTTTATTTTTAGAACATATCTAACATCTTGAATGATCCCTGGGCCCAAATTTGGAAGACTGAGTTAAAAGTCAATGATTTGAAACAGTGATAAAAGAAACACCCACACAAACTAGCTGCCTATCCAACAAGTATTCCTTTATAATTCAAGTCCATTCTACCATCACGGGCCAAGAACAAGATCTCTGATGAGTCTAGGGCCCTCACATCCACCAGAAGTCATTACATGCAATGGGAGAGAGAATGGAGAGTAGGGGACATTTCATAATGGTTAAAGAAAGGGTCAGACAACAAGAATTTACAGCAATCATAACTGTGTGAGTGCCAATAGAAAGCGCTCCAAAACACAGGAAGCAAAACCAGCAAAACAAAAAGGAGGAACAGGCAAAATCCACAATCATGGTGAACACTATCAAACTCTTGACTGATAACAATGAGACAAAGAAGAAGAATTAGAAATCTATGAACGACAACATCTTAATCAACACACATGGAATGCCACACCCAACAAATTCAGAATATGTTTTCGGGTGTGAACGAAATATCCACCAAGATAAAGAATATGCTAGGCAATAAGACAAATCTCCATAAATTTCAAAAGACTGAAATTTTCATGAGTATGTTTTCCAGTCACAGCAAAACTAAGTTAACAATTCATTACATTAAAATAGCTGGGAAAGTCTCCAATATTTGGAAATTTAAAAATTCACTTCTGAATAACACATAGATCAAAGAAAAAAACCACAGGGATGTTAGAAAATATTTTGAACATAATAACAATAAAAATACAATATAACAAATTTTGTGGGGTATAGCTAAAATAGAGACATTTATAGCCTTAAATGCTTACATTAGAGAGGAAAAAATCTTTAAACAATTATTATTTAAATTTCTAACTTAAGCTAGAAAAGTATGAGCAATTTAAACACAAATTAAAAGCAAGGAAGCAATGAAGATAAGAACCAAAATCAACAAAGCAGAAAAGACATAAAAATAGAAAAAATAAAGACAAAGTAGGTTGTTTGAAAAGTTTAATAAAATCAATAAACTGCAAGTAAGTTAATCAAGGAAAAAAAGGATCAGAAACAAATTACTACATCAGAAATGGAAGCGGGCCTAGCACCACCAATCTTAACAGACATGAAAAAGTCAATAAGGTAATATTATGAACACCTTTATGTTAACAAACTCAACAGTATAGATAAGTGTACAAACTACTTTAAAATCACAATTTATCAAAAGTGACATAAGGGAGTTTCACTTCCACACTGGCATATGAGAAGCTCTGGGGACCCCACTTCCAAGCTAAACTGGAAAAAATTACTAAAAATATAATCAAGTCTCTGGAAGTGATCCTAAGAGCATACAGCAAATGAAGAAATAGTCATTTAAGAAGACACTAAAACTCAGTAGGGACACTGAAAATCTCTGGCATCAGAACCTCGATCCATTCTTGCTCCTTCCCTCCCAGCCTAGTGTGAAGGAAGGTCCATCCCAGATGGATACAGCCTAGAACACAGGGCTCCCCCTCCCTCTTCTCACAGCTTCTAGTCGAGGGCAATGGTGTCCTGCTGGGAGAGACAGGCTGTTGGTATTCATCACCCTGAAGGTCAGAAGCTACCGTGCTCCCCTCCTTCCAGTGGCCAAGTCCTAGGCATGAGCATCACTCAGAAAGAACCTGTCATTGTCCCTATCTTCAGCTCTAGAAACAAGGCTCGGGAAGACACATCTTAAAACAGAGAACTCTGGAGCTCTTCTCAAAGGAACTGACTTTATTTGAACATGGTAAAGTTCAAGCCTAAGGGTGCACTCAGAAACACTCGAGGTTGTGATGAAAAGCAATTAAGAGGAAAATGGGAGCTTCACTAGAGAAACGAACTAAATAACACATGTTAACTCTTCTTTTCAAATTCTGTTGATTGAGTGTAATCCCAATTATAATGCCAGAAGACTTTCTTATGAAAATTCATAAACTGATTCCACAGCATATATTTTGGAAAAGTAAAGAACCTATAATTGCCAAAGTAACCTTGAGAAAAAAAAAAGAACAAAGATGAAAGACTCCAGCTGCCGGACCTCAACAGACCTACCATAAAGCTACAGTAATCAATACAATGCAGTTCTAGAAAAAGGGTAGGCAGACAGATTAATGACCATTATAGAGAGTACAGAAATAGAAGCACACTTGTATGATCTATCAATTTCTGCAAAGGCACTAAAGCTACATGATGGTGAAAGGAAAAATTGTTTCAATAAATGGTGCTAAAAATGGATATAAATGCAAAAAATATTAACTTTTAAACACTGTCTCACACAATGAACAAAAATCAACTTAGTTTTAAATATAAAACCCAAACCATAAAGCTTTTGAAGAAAACATATGAAGACAAGTTTATAACTGGAAGGTGGGAAAGATTTCTTACATAGAACGCAGAAAGCAATAACCACAAATGAAAAAAGTGACAAGTAAGATTTAATCAAAATTTAAAACTACTACTCATCAACAGATACTATTAAGAAAATGAATAGGCAAGCCACTGATGGGAGAACATATTCACAAAACATTTATTTGACACAAGGCTTCTAAACAGAATATGAAGAAACATCACTAGTTAATCACAAATAGACAAAAATAATTAATGGAAAAAGGATTTGAACAGACACTGTACCAAGGAAGATATGAGAACAGCCAGCAGGCAAATGAAAATGTCAGTGACGTCGTTAGTATTAGAGAACTACAATGAGACACTGTACATACCCACGAAAATGACCAAGCAAACAAAAAAGACCAGTAACAGCAAATGCTGGTGAAGACCCAGTGTACCTGAAATTTTCATACATTGCCAGGGAGAGTGTAAGCTAGCACAAGCATTTTGTGAAAATATCTGGCAGTTTCTTCAAATGTTAAACATATCCTAATGTTTTTATGTTAGCAATATCACTCACAGATATTTAGCCAAGATAAATGTCAGCACAGTTCATTAAAAGAACTGCACACAAATGTTCATAGCAGCTTAATTCACAATTGAAATAACCAGAAAGACAAAAAACCTGTGGAATATTCATTACAATGAAATACATTGCAGCAATAAAAAAGAATAAATTATGGATACTTATAACAATGTGGATGAACTTCAAGATATTATACGGAGCAAAAACTGCCAGACTCAAAAAGAATACACTGCATTATTCCATTTAGATGAAGTTCTAAAGCAGGCAAAGCTAATCTAAAGGTTGAAAAAAAAAAAAACAGTACAGTGGTTATTTCAAGAGAATGAAGATTGGAAATGAACATAAAGAACCTTCTGAGGTGATGGAAATACCTTACATTGTGATAGGAATATGGGTTACATAATGAGTCCACTTCTCAAGACCGAATGGCAATGACCTATGCATTTCAATGTAAATTTTACCTTAAAATGCTAAACTAATTTTTTTAAACACATACTACCATGTGTAAAATAGCTAGCTAGTAGGAACCTGCTATGAAGCAAAAGGGACTCAACTCGGTGCTCTGTGATGACCTAGATGGGAGGGGTGGGGCCGGGGGTGAGGGAGAGCCAAGAGGGAGGGGATATATGTATACGTACAGCTGATTCACTTCGTTGGACAGCAGAGATGAATGCAGTACTGTAAAGCAGTTATGCTCCAATAAAAAGAAACTGTCAGCATTCTCAGTGGTGGTAGGAAATGGGCAGAGAAAAACAGGAAGGAAGAAGGGCAGATTCTTGTACTTGGAGCATGTGGGGATTCATTAGCTTTGTTTTCTTTTATATGTCTGAATTTCTTCATAAGAAAAAATTTAAAAAGAAAGACAGAAATAAAAAGACATTAGGCTTTAATTACAACCTTTAATCTGACCGTGATCTTTGTTTTCATGGAAGTCAAATGGTGAGCCAAGTCTTTGAGGGAGAGTATTTTTAATTAATTAAACAGTAACCATTTCTAAAACTACTCTATTTATTCAGACCAAGAACCTGAAGAGTGGATGAATTTAACATATGAAAGATCAATTTCTTCCATATATTTGCTGATTATCTTAGAAGGGGCTCTCAGCCTGGACATCATTGACATTTGGGGCTGGATCCTTCTTTGTCGTGAGGACTGTCCTCTGCACTGTGGGAAGTTTGGCAGCATCCCTGGCCTCGACGGAGGAGATGCCACATGTCACATGCCCTTGTGACAACCACAAATGTCTCTAGACTTTGCTAATGTCCCCTGGGGGCAAAATTGTCCAGTTGAGAACTACTGCCCAAGAATACTCATTCCCAACCAAGACCATATAGCCCTCATTGTTCAGTTGCCCAGTCGTGTCTGACTCTTTGAGACCCCATGGACTGCAGCACACTAGGCCTCCCCGCTCCTCACCATCTCCCAGAGTTTGCCCAAGTTCATGTCCATTGCATCGGTGATGCCATCCAGCCATCTCATTCTCTGATGTCCTCTTCTCTTTCTGCCCTTAGTCTTTCCCAGCATCAGGGACTTTTCTAGTTAGTTGGCTGTTCGCATCACGTGACCAAAATACTCAAGTTTCAGCTTCAGCATCAGTCTTTCCAGTGAGTATTCAGGGTTGATTTCCCTTAAGATTGACTGGTTTGATCTCCCTGCTGTCCATCAGACTCTCAGGAGTCTTCTCCAGCACCACAGTTGAAAGGAATCAATTCTTTGGTGCTCTGCCTTCTTTATGGTCCGGCTCACACAACTATATATGATCACTGGGAAGACCATAGCCTTGACTATAGGAACCTTTGTTGGAGAGTAATGTCTGCTTTTCAACACACTGTCTAGGTTTGTCATAGCTTTCCTGCCAAGAAGCAAACGTCTTCTGATTTCATGGGTGCAGTCACCGTCTGGAGTGATTTTGGAGCCCAAGAACAGGAAATCCGTCACTACTTACTTCCACCTTTTCCCCTTCTATTTGTCATGCAGTAATGGGATCAGATGTCATGATCTTGGTTTTTTCAATATTTAGTTTTAAGCTGGTTCTTTCACTCTCCTCCTTCACCCTCATCAAGAGGCTCTTTAGTTCCTCTTCACTTTCTGCCATTAGAGTGGTATCCCCCCAAGGGGACAAAAATTGATTCTTGGGGAGATGAGAAAATTCTAGATATTACAATTTTTGTGGCCCTCCAAACAGCCATAATATTAATAAAATATATCAGTGGAATTAATATTTTATGGTAGAGAAGAGAAGTTGAGGGTTAGGGTTAGTTGAGGGGGAAGCCTACAAAAATGAGGATGGGTGATAATGAAAAAAAAAAAGATTGAAAAACATCACCCCATAAAGAGGTCTGATTCTTTTTAAAGCCAACTATTTCCTCCAAGGATTTGGTATCCCCAAAGCAAGACTTTCCAGTATTCGGGGGGGGTCTTCATTTCAATGATGAAAAAGTTGCAAAATAAGCACAGTTGCTTCCCAGAACCTCTGAAACTGTCTTGGAAGTTTAAGATGAAAGATAATTTAAATTTAGGGGAAAAAACCTAGGAGAGGCTCTTGCTAAGTGTCATGATGTCCCATGACAGGACAATGAATTTGGAAGCTCTCATTTGTCACTTAGAAGGTAAACCACACAAATCAAACTGGCCTCAGATAAGTGACCACCAGTTTATCCTGGTTGAACATGACCCAATCAGCCCATGTCATTTCATACCATTTTTATTTTTATTTTTTTTATTATTATTTGTATTCTATTTTTTAACTTTACAATATTGTATTGGTTTTGCCATATACCATTTTTAAAAGAAGAAGATGGTCTTTTTCAAGCTTCCCATCTAGCAACAAAATCCCTGGACAGCAATTTCATTTCATTAAATGATCCAAAACAAACGAATCTTGCATTTTCTTCTGCTCTTCTATTTCCTGTATCTTTATGCAAAAGTCTGTCTAACCACTCCAAAAACCAGCTGGTTTATAACATTAAATATTCATGCTTGATGGAGTTAAACCTGGCTGCTTAGCATAGATGATATCTTATGATAATTTTTCAATCCATATTTACAAACCCTTTAGATTTGTTCCACAAAAGCAAACTCCCAGACACTCAACCTACAAAGACCCTTTGTAGGACTCTTGTCCTACAAGAGTAGGACACTCTCCAGGACTCTTGTCATCAAAATAACACTGAGGTTATATGAGAATCTTCTAACATACGGTACCCCCGCACTAAGGCATCAAAACATTACCAAGGTATTCCTGAATTTAAAATGATAAGGGAAGGAAGGAATAAGAGAGTGATGACTAATTTTGTGTGTCAGCTTGGCTAGGCCATAGTGCCCAGATGTTTGGTCAAATATCAGTCTGGAAGTTGCTTCGAAGACATTTTTTAGATGTGACGAGTGTTTACTGTCAGTTGACTTTAAGTTAAGGAGCTCACCCTACATAATGTGAGTGCACCTCATTCAATTAGTTGAAGGCCTTAGGAGCAAAGACTGAGGTTTCCCAAGTAAGAAATTCTACCTCAAGACTGCAACACAGGGATTTCCCTGCTGGTCCAGTGGTTAAGAATCAGCCTTCCAATGCAGGAGATGCAGGTTCGATCCCTGGTTGGAGAACTAAGATCTCACATACCACAGGACAGCCACTGAGCCTGTGTGCTCTGGAGTCCACGCACCACAGCTAGAGAGCCTGCATGCCGCAACTAAGACCCAACGTGAAAGTGGAAGTGAAGTCGCTCAGTCGCGTCCGACTCTTTGCGACCCCATGGACTGTAGCCCACCAGGCTCCTCTGTCCATGGGATTCTCCAGGCAAGAATACTGGAATGGGTTGCCATTTCCTTCTCCAGGGGAATCTTCCCGACCCAGGGATCGAACCCAGGTCTCCCGCATTGCGGGCAGACGCTTTAACCTCTGAGCCACCAGGGAAGTCCCAACTAAGACCCAACACAGTCACAATAAATAAACAATAAAAAAGGAGACTGCAACCTTGAAATCCTAACCAAATTTCCAACCTGCCAGTGCTCGTGATCTCACAAGCCAATTCCTTAAAATAACTGTTCGTCTCCCTCTGTACATACACACATCTTATTGGTTGTTTCTCCTGAGAACCCTGACTATGCAAACAGGGAGATGAATTCTATCTTCAATAAAACAAAAAGCACCTCAACACCACCCCACGATATACGAGGGTGGGAAGAAGCTGGCAGAGCAGATGCTGACTCAGAGAGGAAAGGCACATCTCCACGTGGTCCTGTGGATGGTGATGCCCGTGAGAAGCCCTAATTCGCCAGGAGGGGCCCTGCAAGTGTTTGAACTGGAGGCAGAGGTACCGCAGAGGGCAGGGGTCAGATGCGGGCTGGACAGGAAAGTAGGTGGGAAGTCCCCAGAGAGCAGCTGAACTTTCCAGGTCCCCACCTCATCCTCAAACCAGTAAACTGTCACCTCCTCAACTCTTGAAGAAGGTAGAAGGTTTAACCATCCAAGGCTCTGGGCTTGGAAAAAGCAGTCAAATGGAGAAAAAGGCTAAAAAACCCAGCTGAAAACAGGGGGGCTTAGGGAAAGTCTGCAAGGTAACCTGTGAGAAAGCAAACCCCTGGGCTTGGCTTGCAGAATGCCAGGTTCATATACACCCGGCCAGAGACTGGGGAGAGGAGGGGAGGGGAGTTCCCACCAGTGAAGAGAATAGCCTCTAAGTAAAGGCCAGATGCTAGCACTCAGGGTCAACCAGTGAAACCCCAGCTCGCTTCCCACCCACTCTTCAGTGAAGCCCACTTAATGGACTCTGTCCAGTTAGCTTCAGCACTCCCACCTTAAATAAGAACATCCAGCAGAAGATTGCCAGATATGTAAGGAAAGCTAGATACCAAAAAACATGCAGATCAAGAGAAGGTGAGGAGCAGATGATGTCTGCAGTCAAAGAGAAAAGAGAGTATACCCGTGAGAAAAAGAACTTGATGTTATTTTTTTTGTTGAATCAGAGTTCAGGAAAGAGCTCTTGGAAATTAAAAATACAAAATTCATAATAAAATTCAATAGAAGAGTTGGTAAATAAAATTTTTAAACTCTCCTAGAGAGATGAACAAAAACACAAAGAGAAAGATAGTAGGAAATAAAATTAAAAGATAAAATCAACCCAGGAGATTCAACACCTGCCTAACACAGGATCCAGAGAAAAGAAACGGAATATAGAGGAAGGGACACAAAGTTCCAGAGTAGACGGACCTACTGAGAGACCAGAACAATAAGTATAAAGAAAAAAAATCCCAGGAAGGCACATCATTGTGAAACTTCAGACGACCAGAGATAAAGGCTCCTAAGAAGTTCCAGAGAGAGAAAGAGAAAAGCAAGACGAAAGAGGGGAATGTCATAGGGTCTCTCTGAATCACACAGTAAACTAGAATCCTGCACAGAACTGATTTTCAACCCAGAATTCTACACTCAGCTGGAGGGTAGCATAAAGATACTTCAAACATAAAAGACCCCGAACACCTGCTCGTGTGTGCTCTCCTGGGAAATGACAGAAGAAAGGGCTTTACCTCCAGAGGCTGTCCCTGTCCCTGCCCTGGAATTCCCAGCTCCCCACACCCAAAGCAAAGTGCCTGGCATTGGCCTTGACCCCAGGCAGGACAGGGCCATTTCAGAGCACCTGTGCCCTCCTCAAGAGCAAGACTGTGCCTGCAAAACACTGAGTGCCCGAGAAGAGTTAAATCACCACCAGTCAGTCATGTAAAGAACGCATCCCATAAGCACTGATTATCCTTCACGACTTAGTGACTGAACACCACCACCACCCTGTAAATGCCTCTTTTTTATTCCATAATGGAGTTTTTTAAAAATGAAACACCTGTGTGCACAATTCAAGTGCACTGGTCTTGCTTTCCTAACGCCTTTTTCTTAGACCTTAGTTTCTGAGACCAGCATTAGGTATACAGCAAATTTTAAAAGGTACAGAGACTTCCTATAGAGTAGATGCTAAGTTCCCCCTACCCCAACCCCGACCTTCACAGCATCCCTCATTATCAACATCCTCCAACAGCTGTCACAATTGACGAACCTACACTGACGCATCAGAATCACCCAACGTCCACAATTTGCATTAGGGTTCACGCTTGATGCTGTATAGTCTATGGGTTTCGACAAACGCATAATACAGTGACAAGCATCCACCAGTATAGTGTCATATAAAGCAGTTTCACTGTCCTAAAACTCCTCTGTGCTTGGCCTATTCTTCCGTCCCCCACCAGGAACCCTGAAGTAATGCTTTTTAATACTATTTGTTTGGAATATGGGCAATATGCTTGTGGTTTTGTGGGCCAGGTCTCTTCTGCAACTACCAACTCTGCCATGATAAAGTAAAAGCCTCCACACACGATATGTAAGTGATGGGCACCTCTGTGTTCCAATAAAACTTTATTTACAAAAACAGGCAGTGCACATGCTGTGATTTGCCAAGCCCGGAATACAGTATCACCTTATTCATTCCCTCCATTTTATAGAAAAAAGTTTCTTAATAACTTGACTTGGTAATAATAAGGTGTTGTGTTTTTTTTCCCAATTTTTCTCTCTGAAATCTATCCTCTTTCTGCAAGTTGAAACAACACCTAATCAAAAGCTGAGATAATGTGATGAAAGACAGTTCTCTTTGAAACCGCATCGCCTTTCTCCACTTTAAGCCCCAAGCTTCTCAAAACTCTGAAGGAAATCACTCGCTCTTTGAAGCTGTGCCTCACAGAGCCAGTCCCCTAACATGGCTTTCACGGGTCACGCTGTGTGCTGAAAGGTTGTCACACGAGCCCTTCAGGGCAGTGCTGTCTGACTGCTTGTGGTAAACCAAGGAAAAGATCTTTGGTTTCCAAAAGACATTAGTGTTTGTTCTTCTGTTCAAATAAAACCAACTGTTCTGTAGGATGACGTGGGCGTCGACTACTTTCCAGTCACCAATTATCTGTGAACAGAGCAGAAGCAAACCCAGGTTTACCCAGAATGGGGGATTCGTCTCCAGAGATCCGTTGGTCCAGAACCCCTGGGTCCACTCACTCAAGTGTAATCCACAAAAATGGATAAATAAGAAGGGAGAAAGAGCCTGTGTCTCAAAACGGGAGTCCACTGAGGTCACCCCTTCTGAGGTGCACCACCTCCTCGAGGGAGCAACGAGTCACACCAACCTCTAGGCGTCCTATCGGCTACAGTAAGAAAGCGGAAAGCCGCACTGATGGTTTTCTAAGTGGATATGGCAGCTGCCTGCAAGGCAATCACTGATCTGTCATAAAAAAGAGCAGAGGAAAATACTCACCAAAAGCCTAGAGGCTGGGAAGGATCCTGTCAGCCAAACAGTAAAAATATGTAACATTTTAAGCACATCTTAAGCTGCTGCTGCTAAGTTGCTTCAGTCGTGTTTGACTCTGTGCGACCCCGTAGACAGCAGCCTACCAGGCTCCGCCGTCCCTGGGATTCTCCAGGCAAGAATACTGGAGTGGGTTGCCATTTCCTTCTCCAATGCATGAAAGTGAAAAGTGAAAGTGAAGTCTTAAGCAAAAGATAGTAATAGCCTCTGTCAGAAAGCTTGTCGAGCACAGAAGGGACATCAGCCTCCCATTGGACAAGGCAGCTGGTGGGCAGATCCATCAGGAAATGCACTTGACAAGGGGGAGGTGTGCCTCTAAAAGAAACTTCTGAGGGTCCTGACCGCTACTCTGCAATCCAGCAGTCTCCTAGCTTGAGTCATTCACGTGAGAGCTATTTCCTTCCCGAGTTCAGATGCAACGGGAGATAGAAGACTGTGCTGCAGTCCTCAGATAACCATTTGAAAACCAGGATGAAAATTTCCCCAAAGGGTTTCACTTCTTACTGCTAATAACTTTTGAACCCCTTTAAAGCTCAGCACAAAATCTTTGGGAGACCAGAAATTGCAGAGAACTTGAGTGACCCCGCAAGGATACAGATGAAAAGCAGATGGAAGCTGGCCCCGGGTGAATACTATCCCAGGTACATCTAAAAAATACCACCCGGGGAATTCCTGATAACAAGGAGACAGAAAATCAATATAGCAGGCCTTCCTCCAACTAAAGTGATTATTCCAAACAGATGCTCGACCATAAATACCAGGAACGACTAGAGCCTAGAAGCGCCGTGAACCCTAAGCCTTCATGCATACTGTGCCCCTGGCCATATTAACCTCAGGAACGCATGTTCTGTCAATCTCCCCTCCCCCACCTCCAAGGCTCTAAAGCCAGACCTGCTCTGTTAATCAGGAAGTGTTCAGTCTAAGTCTCTTCCTTCTTTACTCAGGGCTGCTGTTGAGAGAGGCCCGGGACCTGGGACCTTTCGCTGCAGTGCTGCGATGCTTGCACCTGGACACACTTCTCCTTGAGCAACAAAATACAAAGAAACTGTATGGGACTAAAAGTAACTGTGTACACACACTGGTGGGGCAAATTCTGGACAAAAGATACAAAGAGACCAAGAAATCCATCGGCCACTTTTGAGGAGCCTGGAGCACAGAGTGTTGGGAGCAAAGGCAGGGTACTGCACACACCACCACCTAAAGGGTGGGCAAAACACCTAAGCCACCCCTTCGGCCTGATCCCTGGACACACCCCTGCCCTCACCCCATATAAGGAGCAGGCTTGCCCCCTGCTCAAGGATTAAGGGAAACCTGTTGCTTGTTCTCACTCTCCCTTGCTGCAGTAGGGCCCCCCATTAAACTTGCCAGTTTCTTGTCTGGCCCCCAGTCAATTCCTATTGACTGGGGAAGGCCAAGAAGCCTGATGGATAACACTGTGACAAATTATCACAAACCTGGGGGCTGAAAATGAAAGAAATATATTCTCTCCCAGTTCTGGAGACCAGAAGTCCCATATTAAGGTGCTGGCAGGTCCACAGCCCCTCTGAAGGCTTCAGGGGAGACTCCTTCCTGCCTCGTCCAGCTTCTAGTGGCTCCAGGGTTCCTTGGCTTGCGACTGCTGCTGCTGCTGCTAAGTCGCTTCAGTCGTGTCCGACTCTGTGCGACCCCATAGACGGCAGCCCACCAGGCTCCCCCATCCCTGGGATTCTCCAGGCAAGAACACTGGAGTGGGTTGCCATTTCCTTCTCCAATGCATGAAAGTGAAAAGTGAAAGTGAAGTCGCTCAGTCGTGTCCGACTCTTTGCAACCCCATGGACTGCAGCCTACCAGGCTTCTCCATCCATGGGATTTTCCAGGCAAGAGTACTGGAGTGGGTGCCATTGCCTTCTCCTGGCTTGCGACTATATCACTTCAATTCTTGCCTCCATCTTCACGTGACCTCCTTCCTCATATCTCTAAGTCTCAATATTCCTCTGCCTTTCTCTTATAAGGACATCTGTCCTTGGATTTACAGCCCACCCTAAAGCCAGGATGAACTCATGTTGAGATCCTTAACTATATCTACAAAGGCTTTTTTTCCCCAAATAAAGTCACATTCACAGGTCCTGTGGGCTAGGATCTAGACAAATTTTTTTTTGGTGTCATTATTCAACCCACTAAAGTCTCCAATAAACTAGGGGAGAAGAAGAGTTATTTATTTAAATGAACAAGGACTGTGAATCAGTTCAGTCACTCAGTCATGTCCAACTCTTTGTAACACAATGTAATGCAGCACACCAGGCTTCCCTGTCCATCACCAACTCCCGGAACTTGCTCAAACTCATGTCCATCGAGTCGGTGATGCCAGCCCACCATCTCATTCTCTGTCTTTCCCTTTGCCTCCTGCCTTCAATCTTTCCCAGAATCAGGGTCTTTTCCAATGAGTCAGTGCTTCGCATCAGGTGGCCAAAGTGTGAATACTTTGTTGTATTTGTTGTTTAACCACCAAAAGCCCAAGACACTATCACATTAGAGGCTGGCGGGGAGGTCAGCTAGTGTCCTTGAATAATCTGAATCTGTCTAAGCCTCGCTGTTCCTATGCACACAGTGGGGACAACCGGACCTGGCAGGGCTGTGGCACAGGCCAATGGAGAGTCACTCAGAGTGCCAGGCACCCCGATATTGCTGACAAGCCCTAATCTCCAGTGAATCTGAGCAAAAATGGCCAACTACCACTCTGCAGGAAAGGCCATCCAGCTACTCCTTGGTCCAGCCACTATCAGAGTGTGTATTAGCTACTTAGAAAAAGGATGAGGGTAACAGGCTTGGCCAAGGTCAACAACGATCCAACCTGTGGGGAATCAAGGACTTCAAGTCATAAGAGCGGCTGGTCCTCTGCCAAGTGGTCACCTGGGGACCTGGTTCCTCTCCAAGGATTTCAGAATCACCAACCTAAATACACAGCCTGCCACTGCCTACGGACTCCCCAGGACACGAGCTGTGGCTCATTTATCTCCATGTCCCCAGCACCTGTCACAATGTCTGGCTCCTGAGTCACTCGGTAAACACTGAAGGAATGAAAGGAGATGTGACCAGGACACTCTGGCATGGATAACTGGGTTTATTTAAAGCATGATACCAAGTACTTGACATTCATGGAGTGGATTAAATAAGATAATGCACTGAAACATTTTGGCATGGCGATGCTCCAGAAATGTCAGTGGTCACCATCACTTATTTTAACCCTCACTCCAACTAACAGTGGAGGCCTTATCATTCCCAGTCTACACAGCAGGAATTGAGGCACAGAGAGGTTAAGTCACAGTTCGTATCTGCATAGCCAGGATTTGTCACACTTCAAAGACCTGCGTGCTCTTCAGTACACCACACTGCACCTGGTTCACATTATTTAGTTTAAGGCTGGTCCCAGCTTGAAAGAAAGTGAAAGTGAAGTCGCTCAGTGTGTCCAACTCTTTGCGACCCCGTGGACTGTAGCCTGCCAGGCTCCTCTGTCCATGGGATTTTCCAGGCAAGAATACTGGAGTGGGTTGCCATTTCCTTCTCCAGGGGATCTTCCCCACCCAAGGATTGAACCTGGGTCTCCCACATTGTAGGCAGACGCTTTACTGTCTGAGCCACCAGGGAAGTCCCAGCTTACATACCTATAATCAGACTATATATTAGGGATGATGGGGTGTATGTACATGTATATATATACACATATATGCTGTATGTTGGTACAGTACACACACATACACACACACACACACACAAACTTTCATTGAAGGGGTAATCTAGAGAGGACACTGAGCTGAAAGGCATAAGGTCCCAGGGAACACGGTTAATTCCCTTGACTATCAGGATCCTGAATGGATGCAAGTTTCACTCTGCTGAGTTGATGAGAGCCACACATACAATGTTTTGTAAACTCCAGAGTCTTGGTCTCAGGCTTATTTCTTCATGGGGAATGTCTTATTTCTAAGACAACCGCCCTACAGTGAAGAAAAGTGAACTACACTTGACATTCAAGAATCAATACTTTTCCCTTTACATAAATTCCCAAAAAGAGTGATCAGGAGACATGACCTAGGAATCAGAGTCTCCCAAGCAGGGAACTTACAGGAGGAATGGATGCTGGGGAAGCTTTTGCGGCCCTCGGACACCAGATCGGGGTCACCGGTGCAGTGCATTTCCGAGTTCATCACTCCATCTGGAAAGCAGCGGTAAAAGAAATCGGGGCGAGGTCTACAAAAGACACCATGGACAGTTTCAATATAAAACGCTGCCATCACAAACAAACCCCAGCTGACCCCGCTGACCCCTGCTGCTGCCCCAGTTCCTTCTTCTGCCATCAACACCGCAGCCCCCACCGGAAGACACCGTGGGCTTAGGCAAAGCTCAGGCTTCAGGGTCAGAAAGATCTGGGCTGGAACTCCCACTCTGCCACTTACTAGTTTTATGACTTAGGTAGTCACATAGCCACCCTCAGTCTCCACGTCTGTAAAAGAGGGATATCAATACCTACCCAAAAGTGAGGTACTGAGGGTCAAGAGAGATGACTTCCGGGAGCCACCTGAGCATAGCGGTGGTGAAATAAAGATGGAGCCACAGCTCCATCTATGGCTCCACTGTCCGGAGGCTGCTACCAGGATCCAAGCCTCCAGGCTCCTCATGGCCCTGTATCTTGAATCTGATGGCCAAGTGCCTACACTTCCTTAAAGAGCAGGTTTCACTGAGAAGACCTGAAAACTCAGTTCCGAGCTTTGGCACACAGTCACCAGCCCAGCTCTTGGTCCAGGTTGTGGGGGAAGGAAGTAGGGGACAAGTTGGTCCCGAGGCCAAGTCAACTGCCACAATCACGGCTAACATGTACTGAGTACTTACTGCATACCAGACCCAGCATTAAGTACCACCCATGGGTCACATTGTATGATTCTTATGACAACCCTGGGGCAGGTCCTGGAACTTCCTTCATTTCTACGTGTGAAAATGAAAGCTTAGAAAGATCACATTCCTGCCCAGGGTCACACACAACCAGTAAGTGGCAAAGACAAGCTCTGAACCCTGGCAATTGGATTCCTGCACCTACACACCACACCCCACATGTGTCCACTTCACTCAAGTGTGGATTCTCACTGTGATGAGTGATGGTGAATTCTTCACATGAATTCAACTAACTCTGCCAGATGCCTGCCATGGACAAGGTTTTTCTAACACTGTGAACACAGCTCCCCTTTTCTGCACATACTGGGTTACAGTTCATATGGTTCTCACTGTGAACTCTAAGGGCTCACTGGTCCTCCAGCTCTGGGATCTGGGCCCAATAACAATCTATCAGTATCTATAACATATCAATTATCAATAGTCTATCAGAACTGTTGGTGTGCTGTCTCTCCCCTATGTGTGTCTCTAAGTGTGGCTATTCACCTACTGAACCAGAGCCTCAGAGAGGACCTGGGAGTCAGCATTTCACTGGGCCCTCAGCAACTCTAAGCACAGAATGTTGGAAGGACAATGCAGCCCAAGGCCACTTGCTGACCAATCTATATCCATCTTCTGCCCCCTCGTTGCCTGACCAGGACTGCACACCAAGTACCTGATCACTAAATACTGAGGCTCCGAGAGGGAAACCAACCTGTCCAAGGCCAACAGCTAGTCAGGGCCTAAGTCAGGTCTCGAACTCAGATCTTTTGACTGTTTTTCTCTACAGAGACTAGCTCATTTCCAGAGCATTTGGGGGAGAAGGCAAGATAAACAGAAAATAGAAATCATCTCCCAGGAGGGTAAGAGAAATGTGTCATAAGTCACAGCTCAAATACTAATCCATATTGCTTATCCCAGAGACAATGATAAATAAGCAAGATTATCTATTTTTTGGATGCCAAAACTGATAAGTGAGTGGGTGTCTGGTGAGGCCCTGGAATACCAGTGGGCTGGAAATGGCTTTCTTGACATTGGTCCCCAAGAAAGTATAGTCATTAGATACTTCTTTACTATTGATGTCCTGCTTACTGAAATAGTGAATTTATCATTCAAAGGAGTGGAAAGATCTGAGTTGAGGACAGAAACCCCAGAAGGACAACAATTTAAGGAAAACCAGATGAGCTCCAATCTGTCCCATCCAGTCTCCTGTGGCCAAGGTTTCTACACGGCTGACCTTGAAACTAAGTCACTACTTGTTTCTTTTTGGAACTTACCTTCCCACTATCAATTTAATAGTGTTTGTGCAGACTCCATTCAAAGCAAGAGCCAAGGACACGGCTGCAAAACAAAACCAACAAACAGAAAAATAACCAGCTGGCTCTCAAATCAAAATTATCATCAGTACCATCATCATCATCATTACTTTTCCATCACACTATTTAATTTATGACCATAGAAATATGAACCAATGCTTTTTAAAAAGGAGGGACGTTTGAGTGGCTAGAGTAAAACATAATTAGAACTGGACTTTGGAGACTGAAAGTTCATAAAATTCCAAGCCCCTAGGACATGAAATTTATCTCTCCTCCTAGACTGAAATTTTCAGTATCATAGAGAAGCCCATGTATCATGTTCTGACCTGATAGAACAGATTTAATACTACAGCATGTAAAATTTCTTTTACTGGTAGCAAGAAACATAACATTTTATTTCCTTCTGGCAACCTTCTCAGACATAATTCTAATCAGAGCAGCTGCAGGAATCCCTCTGCATACAGGCGTGCCCACTCAGGCATCACCTCCTTGTTGACCTGTCCCCTGCTGATGGCTGTCCACTTGTTATCAAACAAATCACTACTTCTAAGAAGGTGAAGTGTCTCAATACCTCATTACTGGTGTTTGAAAAGGTTTGCCCAGGTGGTTCTTTCTGCCCCCTAAACCAGTAGGCACTTCTGGATGACATTCTTCACAAATAGACAGCCTGGGGAATTTCTCTAAGCAGCTTGGAAGGATTTTGCTGGATGAAGCACAGATTGTCCAAAGGATGCAGGTGAAATGAGTCATGGAGTTTTTCCTGCAAGGCCCCTGCATCTCTCTTGTGTTTATCAAGACTACACAAAAGGCAAGTCAATGCGATGGAAGGTCAAATGCTTTGCATAAGCAATAAAAACCTATTGATGTCCTGTTCCGTTGCTTTGTCGAATAATAAAGCATGTGAGTTACCATTTCCCTTTGGCAAGTATTAACTGTTCAATACTAGCTGAGACTTATGTAAGGAAACAGCGGTGGAGGGCCACTTTCGGGAAGGAGCTGCCTGGAGCAGTTCATGATCATGGGGAGACAAATGTGTTATTCTACAAACGGAAGACTGTGAACAGTCAGCACAGTCACCCAGGGCACAGGCCACTGAGATAGAGACAAAAACCCACCTGCTTGTATCAAGTCACGGGGAAGCAGAGAGAATGGGAGGGACCAGTTCAAATGAGCACCTCTGTCAAAGGGAAACTAGTCCCCAAAGCGGAGGATGGGCCACATTACAGTAGCTGGAAAGGAGGGATGGACCCCCTGGGTGCAGAGTGGGTCATGAGTCAGCAGCACCAGACCACCATTAACACACCCAGCATGCAACGCAGTGTAACCTGGAGGCAAGCATGGAGGAACTTGGAGAGATCTGCTGATTACACTCTGCACGCACAGATCCTTCCTTCCTAAAACGCTGGCTTCCCTTCTCTCTCACAAGCTTGGAGCACTGCTGAGAGGTTTCCTTTGCAGAGAGGAGGGAGAATTCCCTGGGCCATCATTGCTGCAGGATTCTCCCAAAGCCATGACAATTAACAGACTGTGAGATTTCCCTGAGATGAGAGGGGTCTTTTCTTGTTAGGGCTGGCCCAGCACAGGCTCACTGCTGTGTTTTCCCAGCGGGGCTGAACTCCTTCTCCTCCTGGTCCTGGCAAGGCCTCTGCACAGAAAAGGTCTTCAGGAACAAGCATCACCAGCTGACCTCCCAGTGCCCTTGGGGAAGTTCAGAGACCATGACATCAATCCAGAACACCATACACATCCCCAACCTCTGCCCTGGCTGGGTTTACTATAGCACAGAGCAATTCTCTGAAAAGCTTCAAGTGGCTGAGCTAGAAAAGGTGTGGCTGTGATGGAAGCACCAACAGCTGGCAGCTTCCCTCTCTGATCCAAAAACCTGAAGGAGACAGAAGAGAGCAAGGATCTGGATGGAAAGCATCACAGCCTTCTGGAAGTAAAGTAAACCAATTATTACGTTCATCTGCATAGCATAACCTCCAGGGGACCCAGACAGGGGACCTCTCACTGATACCACAGAGAAGGCTGGGCTGAGAGTAGAGGCATGAAAGGCTGGCCGAGCAGGAAATGAATGACCCCAACCATGGGGGGCTGGCTTGTCGATTAACAAGGACCCAAGGCATCTGGCTCATAAGGGGTGCATCAACAGCATCCCACGGCACTGCGGGGTTGAGAGGAGAGTCAGAAAGACAAGCCAGACTGTGTTCTGATAAAGAAATGCAAATCAATGTGTCATGTGAGTTGGCCTGCAAGTGGCCTGTACTGAGGGCACTCCTGCTTACAAGCACCCCCAGAGGAGTAGAGGGCTTTTGTTGCTGTCACTTTTGTTGTTGTTGGGAATTCACATTGCAGTCCTTCCAAAACAGGGTTTTCTATTAACACCAACTTGGCCGTTCTGCAGCCAAATCCCTGGGTGCGGCGAGCCTTCCTTGCACACGAACAGATGCACAAAGCGGGCTGCTGTGGACAGGCAGCTAAGGGGCGTTCTTAGGGTCCAGGTCTGCTGAAGACGCCTGGGTAAAGCAGGGACCTCAGACCAAACCACCCTCACTGAGAAAGTCCTGAATTCCAGATAATGGAGAAAAAGCTACACCTAGTTTTCTGTCCTTGGTTTTGAAAGATCATTCCCTCCAGCCCCTTCCACGACTTCCTAAAAGTCGCAACTTTTTTTTTAATTGTGTACAAAGGGAGGTTCTTCATCATTTTTACAAGGCAGCCTCTTATTTATTTAGGCAAACAGAACATCCAATTAACTCCACCTTCTCTGTTAACATATAGGAGGCCAGGTATGGTGTACAATTTTGAAGTGTCATCCTAAGGGAGATTTAGCTGAGAATGAAAAGGTCTAGAGAAAGTAACTGTAAGCTCCTCAAGGCCATAACAATCTCCCAGCTCCAAAAGCAGCCAGTAAATTATAACTGAAACCATGAAAGACAGTTCCTACCCACAGCCATACATCTCGGGACTCAGTGTCAGGGGAGCAGCTAGAATAACAAATGAGGCAAAAAGATTTCCAGGTCAGCTCAGAGGGGCTCCCAATGGGACATTTGGGAACCACAGTGGTATCTGTCCAAATGCTGACACAGCTGCTTGAGCCTCAAGAGGGAGGGCACCTACACCCTTCCTGGAAAACCTGACCTTTCCACCACCTCAGCTGAAGAGACAGAGACCATGTGATGACCAGAGCCTCAAACCACAGGTGAGCAGCCTGGGGAACACACCTGTCTTCAAGCAGAGCATCCACAGGCTGGCCAGAGACTCGGGACTTTTGCATCCAGGCTTGAGATTTGAGTCAAGTCCAGAGTCTCCGCCTGGGAAGTCTGGACCACAAGACGCAGTGACACTGGGAGGTGGCACTGGCTGAGCAGTCACGCAGGCGTGGGGCAGGGGCACCCGCCACTGCAAGCCCAAGCCTCACACAGACCAAGATGCAGGCATCAGAGACAACGTCTTCACAGGAGACTGAGGCAGGGAATGAGAGGAGAGGAAGGACGCATCACAGAGAAGAGGGGGCATGAGGCGACACGGCACCTCCACCCTCGCGGCCTGGATCCCTATTCCATCCCCACGAGGGTTTCCCTCTGATTCTTGAAGTTCTGTAAGATTGCTTGTTATAGTCCTATAACCAAACCTCTAATTTATTCAATCCAATTTGAGAGGAATTCTGTTCTTTTCAACTACACAGAGCCCAGCCAAAGCCTGGCTATGTAAGAAACGGTCCCAGTCCTTCCACTGCTCTGCACACCCTAGAACTCACACCCACCCTCCTTCCCTTACGAAGAACAGGGAAGACCATAGTTTGCTATGTTTTTCACTTCCTCAAAGTCCAGTAATTAACAAACACCATCGTTAGTGAAGAATCTCATATTCCAGATTTACTACCTTACTGAATGGTGAGCCTCCACAACACACCAACAACACAGTGTGTGTGAGGGTTTGGATAATGTCAAGGCGTCATGTCAGAAAAGAAACCCAATCCAGTTTTCCTGATGACCAAAAAGCTAAAACCCTGGCTTCCGCGGAGTTTATTTTGCTAAACAAGCCCAATAGTTCTGCTTTCTCTTCGTGCTGTCATTTACTTTGTCTTTTGATTAATATGCAGATCAGAAAAAAAAAATGGATTTAACCCTAAAAATATCAAACTCCTGTCACACGCAGATATGGCTCAGCTTAGGGAGAATTTATAAGCATCGTGTCATACTCAATGGCAAAGATGGTAGCATTCTTTACATAATAACAACTGATTAACTGCCAAAGTGTCCCCACAGTGGCGATGGGTTATGGAGCTTGTTTCCAACTGATATTAAATTTTACATCTGCTTTTCCACATTTTTGCTTCCAGTCAATGGTGACTGGTCCAGGAGTCTGTGGTTGATGTCTGAATTGCCCCAAATGGGGGCCTATTAGCCACAAATGTGGGGTTGGACAGTCAGCAGTGACAAAGCTTGAGATTCACTTTGCCTTACAGCCAAGAGCTGTCCTTCCAGTTTGCTTAGGAAGCACAGAGCTCTGGTGAGGAGCCCGAAACGCATTTTCAGCACAAGGGACAGCGGCGATGGGCTGGCCCACAGATGAGCTACTTACCAAGCACTGGCTCTTTAAAAGGGCTAAATGTTTGCCTTGTCTTGTGTCTACCAAGCTTAATTTGACCAAGAGAAAAATCAGTTGACTGCAACTGAGATTTTAGAAATCTGGTAATCTAATCAAGTTCAGCCCCATCCCCTAAAGCAGGAACTGGGAATACTCTACCTAGGAAGGCTTCCTTAATTTCAGTCTTGTCTGTCCGCCGGATAATTTTCACCACACAAATAACAGCCAGAGGTGTGAGGAAAGAAATTGCCTGGAAGAAATAACAAATAATCCCTTATGAAGGTGGTAGTTTGCTATCAGAGAGCCAATTGATAATTAGTTCCAGTTAGCTTCCTTTGGACTCACTAGTTGAATGATCTCACTGAACTCCTGACCTCGTACTAAGAAGGATTTATATCTATACTGAGAGATTCCACAGACTTGAAAAATCAGAGGTCTGATTATGGGTTATAATTGATTTGTAATTGCTGTGAGTCACGTTTAAAGTGGTGGCTTTTTAAACAGAAAAGAAGAGTCTATAATTACAGTGACATCTTTGGTAGTAACCCTCCTCCCATCCTCCCCTGTGGAGGGATGGAAGAACCCTTGGCCTCCCATCCCCAGCGCTCTGGCAACATGGGAACACGTGGGATTTGTTTGGAGTCTATTGATTCATTCCCCTTTGGTATTCTTTGGTTGAATATTCATTTCCGCTGCAAAGCAGAGGTTAGTCCCTTCACATGAAGTCTCTCCTCTTCTCTTCCTCCATCCCCTTTCCTCCGCTAGACCAAAGCACTCAGGAGTACAGTATGCACTTAACGAATCAAGCTGTTGGGATTCAGATGCAAACAACTCTTATCACTGAACCTTCTACGAGGCAGGAGCCATGTTTGGGTACCATCCAGTACTGGGGTCTCTTAAATCCTCTCTTAAAATTGTGACAATCTTTGGCAGGCTTGGGGACTATGTGATGTGCCCAAGGACACAGCTGGGAAGTAGCAAGATGGGATTCAGAGGCCAGGTTTTCTGCCTCCCATATCTAGTCTTTACTCAGCATTCTATAATTAGTACTTTTTTCCCCGAACATTCCAATGATAAAAAAAAAAAAGAAAGCTACTGGATTGGCCAAAAAGCTCATTCATTTGGGGGTTTCATTCTGTCTTACCAAAAAACCTGAACGAACTTTTTGGCATACAATATTTGTGTTACATCCTTATGATTATAACATCTCAGGTTAACAATCAAAAGGGATTAACTATCTCACAAATCTACAGCTGGGCTCACAGACGATGGTGGGAGGCGTGGGCATGGGAGATGGTAACTATTAACCAACAGTGTTCACAATTTGGGAAGTCTCCACCTGGGCACTAATCAATGTTGCTTTTTGGAAAGGGGGCTAACAGGACTAAGGCATGGTTGGAAGATCCTTTCCTTTGTTAAAAAACACCAGAATTCCTCTAAATGCACACAGTCTATCAAAATAACTGGAGATGTCCTAGACATGCAGGAACCAGACTGCGAGAGCTCAGAGCATCTTGGGAACTCCTCTTTGGGAGCAATATTCACAGACAGTTCATGAGACAGGAGAAAACCCTTCTCCTTACAGGCTGGTTTCTTTCTGACCATAAATGGTAGAAACCAGCTTGATGAGCCTTCTTATTGGCCATGGCCCTGAACAACTTAACATCAATAAGTCCTGTCACCATGGAAGGTGTTCAGAAGAGTGTGGCCCAGGTTTCAGGAGAGCTGCACAAAAGGAGATTCAGAACTGGAGCAGAGAAGCAGAGGATTTACCCAGGGTGACTGAAAAAGGCAACACTCACTCGTGAGGGAAGAGTTCCAGCAAGTCTGTGAGTCTACACCAGTGCCTGGGGGTCTCTTCACCTGCAGCATTTGTTACAAGACTGCGTCCCTCAGACCCTCTTATAGGACAGGTGTGGAATCCACATTGTGTAACAAGCATCTCAAATGACTCTGGTGACTGAGAAGCCTTGCATCAGTTCTGATTCACACATTCAGTGTTTAGAGAGTGCTGGCTGAAGCGTCATCTTACCTAAGTCTAAAGTTAAGCTTAAGGTCAAAGAAGTCCTGGGCTTTTGGTTTCCTCTCACTTTGGGCACTACAGACCAGCCACTGCCCTCAAAGAGGAGAGAGCAGCTCACTGAACAGTGAACAGTACTGCAGCAACCCCACCAACAAACCATAAATACGAAAACAATAGTGAACTGAAGACGTGCTGTGTGTGTGCTGAGCTGCTCAGTCGGGTCTGACCCTTTGTGACCCCATGGACTGTAGCCCTCCAGGCTCCTCGATCCGTGAGGATTCTCCATTCTGGTGGAAGTAATGATAGCTTTCCTCTTCTTGGGCTCTAAAATCACTGTGGATGGTGACTGCAGTCAGGAAATCAGAAGAAGTTTGCTTCTTGGCAGGAAAGCTATGACAAACCTAGACAGTGTGTTGAAAAGCAGAGACATTACTCTCCAACAAAGGTTCACATAGTCAAGGCTATGGTCTTCCCAGTGGTCATGTACAGTTGTGAGAGTTGGACCATAAAGAAGGTAGAGTGCCGAAGAATTAATGCGTTCAAACTGTGGTGCTGGAGAAGACTTCTGAGAGTCCCTTGGACGGCAAGGAAATCAAACCAGTCAATCTTAAGGGAAATCAACCCTGAATACTTGCTGGAAGGACTGATGCTGAAGCTGAAACTCCAGTATTTTGGTCACCTGATGCTGGAAAGATTAAGAGCAGAAGGAGAAGAGGGTATCAGACGATGAGTTGGCTGGATGGCATCACCGAAGCAATGGACATGAACTTGGAAAACTCTGTGAGATGTGAGGGACAGGGAGGCCTGGTGTGCTGTGGTCCAGGGGATCGCAAAGAGTTGGACATGACTGGGCAATTGAACAACAACAACATATATATATATAAACACACACACACACACATGTATATATGTATGCTTTTCGTGGCTTCTCTGGTGGCTCACATGGTAAAGAATCTGCCTGCAATGCAGGAGATCTAGGTTCAATCGCTGGGTCAGGAAGATTCCCTGGAGAAAGGAATGGCTACCCATTCCAGTATTTTTGCCTGGAGAATTCCATGGACAGATTAGCCTGGTGGGCGTGAGTCCCTGGGGTCTCAAAGAGTCAGATAAGACTGAGCAACTAAGTATCTTAGCACATATATGCTATTAACATAAAAGGAAAGTAAAGTGAAGTCGTTCAGTCATGTCTGACTCTGTGACCCCATGAACTGTAGCCTACCAGGCTCCTCCATCCATGGGATTTTCCAGGCAAGGGTATGGGAGTGGGTAGCCACTTATTTCTCCAGGGGATCTTCCTGACCCAGGGATTGAACCTGGGTCTCCCACATTGCAGGCAGACACTTTACCATCTGAGCCACCAGAGAAGCCTGCTATTAATATAAGACAATCCCAGAAGGCATAGTCTAAGGTTAGACAGATTTGGAACCCCAGAGAAAATATGATTTGGGAAGACTTCCCCTCCAAGGTTCCAGAGGCTGCCTGCTGGGGAAGACCCTGAGCTGGACTGTTCTGACCAAACAGGAGATGGGCGCCATGTGGGAGCCCTGTGGCTCCAACCAGGAGTGGGAGCTGGAGAACACAAGGGCCATACCTTGTGCATCCACCAATGAAAGCAACACAGGACATGCCGTCCGTCCCCAGTCCAGACAATGGGTGACCCCTGGGTGCTGATATAAGGCACTGTGTTGCCAGGATGCTTCTGGGAATCCACCAGGCAAGACACCAGACACAAAGCTTGTCTTCAGGGAAGGGCATGAGTGGCCAAGAACTTTTAGCCACCAAGGGGGTTGAATCCTGGGCACCTGGTGTTCGGATGTTTTAGCCACAGAAGAGCTTGTCACTGGGGGTTAGTCACATCAGACAAAACCATGGGCATCCGACAGGAAGGCGTGTGTGCTGCATGGTGCTTCTAACAACTCAAGACACACGGCCACCTAGGAAGGGCCCTGCGGTGAGCAAACACTCACAGCCTGTCACTGAGCTGGCAGTGAAGGCTTGTCAAAGTGTCTAAAAACTCAACTACCACGAGCCAGCTTGGTCTCTTTTCCTTCCCTCCTCCCCACAAACTGATTTTATTTTTGTCTTCCTTAGAAGCATCCTATCACAGAATAGAAGCTCCTGTTATTAAATCAACACAATACCAATAATACGCTACCTTTTTTAAGTTAAGAATTTGGGAAACACCTCCTCTTCCCTCAGTTCCCTGAGTCTTGCCTGTCCTTCGAGGGTTTTTCTGTAATGCTGAATGGTCTGACTTGTGTTCATGTCTCTGTTCCCACTAGACTAGAAACCACACCTACTCAGCTCTGCATCTCCACTACACACCGTGCTTGGCTCTAGGAAAGTGCTTCATAACTTTCTGTTGAATTAAGTAATAATTAACTAACTTGAAGTTGTCCACACTCTGCCTGTACCCCTGCCTCCCGCTGCCCCCTTCACCAAGCAGTACTCCAAGCAAACTGCCATTCATGGGGCCCCCACAGCCTGGATCCACTGTGTCTGCTCCTTGACACCTGGTCTTCTGTGTGTGACAGGCTGCACTCACCACCTGTCCACCTCCCTTCAACCTCCAAGGAGGCAGCATGGCTGAATGGCTCCAAGAGTGTCTGTACTCTGATCTGCGGCGTTCAGACCCTGGTCCAGCCACTGATAAAACTGTAAACCTGGGATAAGCTGTTTAATCTCATGACAGTTTCATTTTCTCCATTGAAATGATGGGATCACAAAAGTGCCAGCCTCAAAGGATTCTGAGAGAATACACTGAGATGCTATTTGTAAAGTGATGAGCACAGCTACTATATTCAAGAGATGCTAGCTGCTGTTGTGAGTACCATGGTGATGAGAAGGAGGAGGACAATGATGGGGATGGGGATGAACGTCCCTAAAAGTGCACCTGAGCCTCTCCTCCACTGTTTCTCAGATTCCTCTTTGCTTCAGGGTACCATTGCCCCCACGAGCCCTCAGGGGTCAAGTCTGATTTGACTTCACATCACCTGCAATTCCTGTGGCTTTCCTCACCCTGGAAGTGTTCTCTGGACAAAGACACTACAGGCAACAACAGAGAGGATACTGAAAAGCAATAACGAATACCAACTGAGTAGTCTTCCTACACCAAAAAGCAGGCTTTCAAAGATGCGCTAATACACTCCACATGTTCAGAAAGGAAGCATGGCCTCTTCTGAATAAGGAAGCGGCTGATAGCCTGGGAATATCCAGCAAATGTTAAAGTCAAGTCCCAGTATGTGAGAAGAGAGTTCTCAGCCTTCCTCTCTGGTCCACAGAAGCCCAGGGGCATCCAGGAAAACAAGCTCTTGGAATCTCATGGTCCAACCACACCCAAGTTTCATGTTGACAGATACACTCACCTTAGCTAATGGTGCCAAAGACAGAGAAAATGCCAGGCAGGGCTTCCAGGTGATGTCGTTACCATTTACTCCTTACTTAATTCCCTAACCTTCTGATAATATTTTTGTAACATTTGACCAAGTAGCTCTTTTAAAACAGACATGCACACAAATCAGCATAACTCCAGAAACACTGATTTCGCGAAGAAACCTGGATTCACAGCAGCTGCCTTTAAAAAACACTTTGGTTATTAGAAAGTTAGCAAGTTTGCCTTTAGAGTAAAACATTCTAAACAAAAATAGAGGAGACCCCAGGATTATTTATGTGTTAAATAATGAAACTGGAGCTTTCTAAGGAAGCCAAGCGATTTTTAAAAAACATTGAAAATATGTTCTCTTATACATTCTTTTAGAAACACCATAAGGTTTGTAGAGATCAAAAGCAGACAAATGATATCTTGCATTAAACTCTCAATAAAACCCAGGAGAACAAATCTAATTTATGTGGTGACAAAGCATTTTTCATCTTGCGTTGCACATATTCTAAATGTATCTACTGCTTTCCTTATGTTATTATGGAGCCGCACTAAATCTTGCGACCGAATGAATGAAATTCATCAACAACTATTAACAAAACAAAAGGTTGAACTTATTTCATTAGGAGATTAGAGGGTATGAATCAGTGTTTGTGGCTGAATCCCCTTCTATTCTCTGAGAATCCCAGCACTGAATAACTCCTTTACTGTCTCCTTTCCTCCACTGCCAACATGCAAATGTGCTCCATCCTATTTGTGTCTGCAGCCAGGATATTTGTGGCATTTGTATCTAGACTTCAAAACAATCCATTGTTCATAAATCTAGGACATAGCCACAGACTCATCACAACATCCCATATGAACAGTCATCTCCAAATTGGGTTTTACAGCACACAAAATGTGAAATCTTTGAAAATGGGGATAAGTGATAAACAGAAGCTCCTCCTACTAAAACCATGGAGTAAACTAGTGATGCACATGCTAGTTGCTTTATTTCTAGGATTTATGGAAGATGTGAGTTGGAACAGAAATGGAAAAAAAAATCTGATTTTATTACACAGATGTAAGGCAATGCCCAACTCACAAGAACCTACGTTATTCAATTTCTCTGATATTCACAAAAATCTGGTTTATTTTCCAGCAGGAAGGTAATTATGAAAAAACAATAAAAATAAGACTGATGTTCATGTAGTGTTCTGGACAATTTGGGGATGTCTGCAGACATAAAGATCTTTCCAATCATCTTTGAAATAATCATTGGTGATCTTTCCAGTCACTGATGAACAAGATTTCCTCCCCAAATCAGAGGGATTTCTTTCAAAGTGCAAAAATATCCCTCGTGTGCTCTATAAAAGCTCTGGAACACACACTTGAGTTCCCAGAGACAGGACATGTGATGGCTGGTCAATAGGCAAAAGCTTCAAGCTATATCCAAAAGCTACATTTGCCCATCCAAAAGCTACATTCTTGTTCTATAACAAGATCAAGCTTCAATATTTCCTCTGCCACAGAAAGGCCTTAAAGCAGTTCTCCAGGAGCTGGTGAGCCTTAGCAAGGAATCCTGAACACTCAGCTCCAGACTGCAGGGCAACCTCCTGGCTGAGAGCAGGGCTCAGATCTGGCTGCTTGGGTGCAAATCTGGGCTATCCCACTCTCTAGCTTGTGTGGCTTTGGGCAAGCTCTCTCATCTCTCTGGGATGCAGGTCTGCAACTGCAAAATTCAGACAATAATGACATCTTCCTCACTGGGAAACAGTTAGTTCAGTTCAGTCGCTCAATTGTGTCCAACTCTTTGTGACCCCATGGACTGCAGCACACCAGGGCTCCCTGTCCATCACCAACTCCAGGAGTTTACTCAAACTCATGTCCATTGAGTTGGTGATGCCATCCAACCATCTCATCCTCTGTCGTCCCCTTCTCCTCCTGCCCCCAATCCAGGTAGGTCTAAATGAGAAAATCCTTCCTAAGCTTTCAGCAAGCGACCAGCACATAATAGTGTTAGCCACTCAGTCGTGTCCCACTCTATACAACGCCATGAGCTATAGCCCGTGAGGCTCCTCCGTCCATAGGATCCTGCAGGCAAGAGTATTGGAGTTGCCATTCCCTTCTTCAGGGGATCTTCTCAACCCAGGGATCAAACCCGGGGCTCGTGCTTTGCAGGTGGATTCTTTACCACTCGAGCCACCAGGAAAACCCATAGTAGGGAAAGTGTAAAAGGCTGTAATCAACATGGAGCAGAATGAAGAGGTAAAAATAGTCCTAATATATCCACCAATTATTTGGGTGTTAGCCCATTTATCCTAGGATCAGAGACGCTATCCAGAGTTGAGTCACACACAGTGGTCTCTTCACCGGTTAACTGACCAGCCAAATCCAGAAAAGCGGTTAAGAGAGCAGCTTAATGGTGTCTGAGGATGGCTAAATCAAGGTCTGCTTTAAAAGAAGATGGAACAGACAACTCTGTTCACTAGTTGCTCATCTTATTCTACTCTAAGTATTTGGAAACAGTTCAGGTTTAGCTCAAGTAAGCATGGCCCTTCTTTTCCAAAGCCTCAGGCAATTGCTTCTCACATGACCAAGCGGCAAACCCTCCTGATCTGGAATTGAATTTTAATTTGTCGGGCCACTTGCCTCTGTTCTTCAGGCTGCTCGCCGTCATCAGCAGGGGGTGGAAAAACAGAAGTGAAAACCCATGTGGCTCACACTCGGGGGAGTGGTCCCATCAACCATGAAATCACCGGTACTTACAAACATGAGGCGGGTGGGGATGTTGTCTGACTGCACCAGAGGATTCTTATAGAGCCAGATTTCTTCTGGCTGGATGACTCTCTGGAAGGGATCCAAAAACTCTGTAAAACTGAAACAAAACAAAGAAAGAGACGTGAGAGCTGAGCACTAGGGAGGAGGCGGCTTACGCAAGAGCTCAGAGTGGACGAACTGGTCCCTGGGGAGGGGAGGACAGGCTGCCCAGCTGATGGTTCTCAGGCAGCTCCAACGGGGGAAAGATGGAAGAATCACCAGGACTGTAGGGTCTTTTTTCACCACCAGCCTGCAAGGACCAACGGCGGGCATAAGAGAAGAGCTGAGAGGCGGACACACAAAGACCCTAAGAACTCGGGGATCCAAAGGGAACTGGGAGTTGAAGTCCAGAATGGTGGCTCAGACTGGGGCAAGTCTCTGGGGACAAAATGGACTTGAGTTGGAGCGAAGGTGATGGAGCAGCGGGCAGGACTAGAGAAAAGAACCCGCGGTGTTCCTCCTCTACGTTACTCCAGATAGCGCCCCTCCACCATCACCACCACCAAGGGGCAGAGCGAGAGAAAGAAGCTTCCAGAAAGGAGAAGGCTGGGACAGGAGAGACAGCAGAGGAAAGGAAAGAAGGAAGGAAGCGGGAGGGGGATGGGGGACTCCTGTTAAGGAACTAGAAAGCTCTAAGCCTCCGCCTCCCGACCCCTCTCTCACCCTGGGAACCCTCAACACCCAGGTGGATGAAAAGAATCACCACCAAGAGAAAACCTGCGGGGAAGAACAACAGTTTAGCCAGCTTTCAGCCCTTGGGCCCCCTCCCGGCTCTCCAGCCCAGTTCTCCAACTGGTGAATCCGGTTCAGAGAGGCTTCAGATGTGTCTGGGTGAGTCAGGGCTTGTGTACCAGACTGAGGAATCTGGCTTTTGAACCAAGGAGGAATTTGGCAGAAAAGCATGGAATGAAATGAACAGTGGTGAAGAAGGGCATTGGAGCAGAACAGAGGAGGGAGGCAGAGACAGTGAGGAGGTGAGGACAGCTGTCCCAACAAGAGATGCCTGCAGAGAGAAGCAAAAGGCAGGACAGAAAATGGAAGAACACGCACAGGCAGGGGCAGGGGTAATGGGCAGAGCTGATTCCAAGGGCTCTGGCTTGGGCTTTCAGGAAATGGGGTACCATTGCCAAGATGAGGAGGAGGGGAGTTGGGGGATGGGAGTTGGAGGTCAGCAGTCGTCTCATCTAGGAGACCAGCCAGGTGACCAACAGTCCCGGTTTGCCCAGGACTCTCATGGGCTTCCCTCATAGCTCAGTTGGTAAAGAATCCACCTGCAACGCAGGAGACCCCGGTTCAATTCCTTGGTCGGGAAAATCCCTTGGAGAAGAGATAGGCTACCCACTCCAGTATTCTTGGGCTTCCCTGGTGGCTCAGCTGGTAAAGAATCCACCTGCAATGAGTGAAACCTGGGTTCGATCCCTGGGTTGGTTGGGAAGATCCCCTGGAGAAGAGAAAGACTACCCACTCCAGTAGTCTGGCCTGGAGAATTCCATGGACTGTATAGTTCATGAGGTCGCAAAGAATCGGACATGACTTAGCAACTTTCACTTTCACTCCTGGTTTTAGCACTGTAAGTCCTATATCCCAGGAAAACCCCCTATCTCAGAAAAAACCTAGATGGTGGGTCATCTTAAAACCATTCCAGCCCTGGGACAGAGTCAGCAGTCTGAGAGTCTTGGTTTCTACCCTAGATTTGGGGCTTTGATTAGTCTGTATGCCCAGGTACATTGGGAGGGTAGGGAGTGTGGAGTCACTCTCCAGGGCTATGTCCTCAGAGTCCAGCAGGGTGGAACTCTCAGTGACTCTCCAGTGACTGCAGAATCTACTGTCTGTTCCAGACTTTGAACAGCTGCTACTGTTAAAAAAAAAAAAAAAATACCCTCTGTCTCATCAGCCTCACACTGAATTCTATCATGTCTATATCTAAATGAGATCTAAAATTCAATCTGTCTTTTGTGTCTCTATATACATGTTCCTCCCTCTCTCTGTCTCTCTCTGTTCCTCTCCTCCCCTCTCTCTCCCCACAACTGAGGTTTTTCATGTTGTAAGATGCCAGGAGCCAGCACGGGAGTTCCTGCCTGTGGCAAAGGTCATGAGGAAGGAGGCTCGGCATACGCAAAGGCAGGATCGAGCCTCAGGAGTCCCCCTGGAAATTCTTGAGCATCTACCCCCAAAACCAGAGTCTGCCTACTTTACTGTTTTGTGCTCTCACCTACACCCCTGACTTTACGGGGGGCTGTCCCCCACCACCTCTCTCTGAAAAAGAGTTAACTTACAGCTCCAGTTAATAAAGTTCCTGGGCATGACAAGCATGTTTCAACCTACAAACTCCTCTAAAGGTTCTTCCAGCCACGTGTGATTGTTCACAGCCTCCCGACCGTGAGAGACATGAGATGTTCTAAACTGTCTAAATACAGATTCCTTTGGGCAGTTAAAAGATTGATTAGAAATTGTATTGGTGAAGGGTTTTTCACTTGTTGGGCCAATGTTTGCTGCTAAGTTTCCATATCCCTTACCTACTGTGTCCCTGGCAGTGTATTGGTTAATATAATTGGTGTATAGGAATGTAAGTAGTAGCTTTAATGTCTGTAACCTTAGACCCTTGAGTTAATCCTTTTCTTGTTATAGCCCACCACTTTTGCCCTATAGGTATGCAACTTTATCTAATGCTTTTGGAGGGTGACGCCTGACTTTAGAATAATCACCTTTAGAGAAAAATAAGTTTTCTGAGGAAAAGGGTCATAAAATGTTAACAGGCTTCCTAGCCAGAAGATGATGTAAATCACCTAAAACTTTTGCATATGATAAGTTTGCAGGAAGAAAGCCTGGCTTCGATAAGGATCAAGGACTGCTGACCTTGCATGACTCTACCCCTTCCCCCATTATCCTCTATGCACAACTTAAGGTATAAAAACTACTTTGGAAAATAAAGTGCGGGCCTTGCTCCCCGAAGCTTGGTCTCCCCATGTCGTTCTTCTCTTTTCTTTTCCTTTTCAGGCTGATTCCCTGGGGCGCACGGGCTCTCTGCATTCACTTTCCTGCCTGGGCTTCTAAGACCCACTGGAGAAGGTGCCTAAGGTGGGGCACCTTCCGCGATTTGAGAGGGCGCCTGCGGCCTACGTGAACAGAGTAAGTCCCGTGCTGGGGCTTTATTGGCTTTCTGCGTAAACCAAGGAATATCAGCCTCTTTTCTCTCCTCTCTTTTCTTAACTGCAAAATTCTTTCCTTATCTCTTTATCTATTCTTTCATCGATGCCGTCCTCCCAAGGGAATCCCTGGATCCAACCGGGGCTGGACCCCAGTAGTTAAACTCTGTCCTTCTGTCTGTGTATTTATGAAATTTCAAGAAGAAAGTAGTTCTGGCCCCTGACTGTTTCACTCAGCACTCAGCCCAGAACATATCTACTATAGGATCTTACTGCAATGCCCTGAGACCCCTGCATTGATGTGTAAAGTAATTTCTGCTAACGGCCCTCCAAGCCTCCTCCAAGACACAAGGGTGCATGCCATCTGGGTGCTGGGAAACCTGCTTTCTGCCCGAGCTCCACCATTAAGCTGCTCTGGCCTCAGAACAGCCCACTTCTCACTGGGCCTCAATGTCCTCACCTGCAACCTGGGTGCGTGAGTGCGTGCATGCTAAGTCGCTTCAGTCATGAACGACTCTTTGCAACCCCATAGACTGCAGCCCACCAGGCTCCTCTGTCCATGGAATTTCCCAGGTAAGAATACTGGAGCGGGTTGCCATTCCCTTCTCCAGGGGATCTTCCCAATCCAGCGACTGAATCCTGTCTCTTACATCTCCTGCATTGACAGGTGGGTTCTTTATCACTAGTGCCGCTTGGAGAAGGCAATGGCACCCCACTCCAGTACTCTTGCCTGGAAAATCCCATGGACGGAGGAGCCTGGTAGGCTGCAGTCCATGGGGTCGCGAAGAGTCGGACACAACTTAGCGACTTCACTTTCACTTTTCACTTTCATGCATTGGAGAAGGAAATGGCAACCCACTCCAGTGTTCTTGCCTGGAGAATCCCAGGGACGGCGGAGCCTGGTGGGCTGCTGTCTATGGGGTCGCACAGAGTCGGACACGACTGACGCGACTCAGCAGCAGCAGCAGCAGCAGTGCCACTTGGGAAGCCTCCTACAACATGGGAGGTTGGGTTAGGTCAGAGGTGACAAATGAAGAAGGGTTAGAAACTTTGGAGACACCCTACCCCAGACCTATAGCCTTGGTATGGACTGGGCCTGGTACGTGAATTTTAAAATATTCCCCAGGTGATTCTGAAGGGCCCCGCACTAAATAAGAAAATTCTTCAAGATTCCCAGAACCCTTGTCCACAAGAAGAGGAGACTTAGAAATTTAGCTCTCTACATTAACAATTCTTCCATCTGCTGAAGGACAGGCACTGGAGTCAGTCTCATCCATGTTCAAATCCCAGCCCCTGCTGTGTGGCTCTTAGTGAGTTTATTAACATCTCTGAGCCTCAGTCCACCCATCTGTAAAATGGGCACACTTTACAGAGTGGAAATAAAACTTAAATGAACAAATATAAAGTACCTAACAGAGCACAAACAGAAACCAGCATTTTGTCACTCTATCATTTTACTCTAGCCTCCAACTGCAAGTTTTTACTAGATAGTTTTCTAGTAAAAAACTGTTTTCTAGACAGTTTTCAGGCTTTCTTTCGGTGGGGGGAGGTGAGGAGTGGATTTCATTTTGCAACAACCTACTCACTGCACTTGGGTATTTTAAAAGCATTTTAAATATAATTAAGTAAAAAGAATTTTATTTGCAAGTTATTTTAAAGAATAAGTCGGCTTCCCTGGTGGCTCAGATGGTAAGAATCTGCCTGCAATGTGGGAGACCTGGGTTCGATCCCTGGGCCTCAGAGGTCCCCTGGAGGAGGGCATGGAGGCCCACTCCAGTTCTTGCCTGGAAAATTTCATGGACAGAGGAGCCTGGTGGGCTATAGTCCATGTGGTAATAGAAGAGTTAGACATGATGGAGTGACTAACACTTCAAGAATATACTTATGAAACTTAAAGCTTCCAGAATACTCCAATTACTCTGGATGCATAACAAATTACCCCAAAACTTAATGTCTGAAACCATTCGTTTTCTTTTGCTCATGATTTTGTGGACCAGGAAATCGAGACAGGTCCAGCTAGGCAGAGCTCACTTCACGTGGTCACAGCAGTTAGACATCAGCTGGGGCTGCGTCACCTGAAGGCTTGACCAGGCTGGACATCAGGATGGTCCCTTACATGGGTGCTGGCTGTCAACCAGGAGCTGCCACCCGGAGCACCGCACACATCTCTCCAGCACGACAGACTCAGTATGGTCAGAATTTTTCATGGTTGCTGGCTTCCTCCGGAATGCAGGTCTCAGGAGGTCCAGGCAGAAGCTGAATGGCTTTTCTGACCCAGCCTCCGAAGTCCTGTAGCATCACTGGGTAACAGAAGGTCAGCCCCGATTCAAGACAGGGGGACTGACTCCACCTCTTAGCAGTGGTGTGGCAGAGTCCCATTATGGAAAGGCAGGTAAGATGAGAGATAGGGCTGCAGCCACCTTTCAAATACAATCTGTCACCTGTAGGCTGTCATCGTTATAATGGCCTTGCAGCCCCTACTCTCAGAGACCCCAGAACTCTGATCCCCATTTCCTCTGCATACAGCTGGCCACAGGGCCAAGGAGCTGGCACGCCGCTGAGCCCAGTCCCTCCTCATCTCATCTGTTGCCCAGGGGACACTATCCTCATGGCGATTTTTTAAAGCCTCGTGCACCCAGCCTTTCACACGACTCCTCACCCCACCCTGAGTGGCTGCAGCCAGAACACATCTGTTGAGGAAACTGTGTCCTCTGGGAGCAGCACACCAGGAAAGATAGATGTCCCTTCTCCCCGCACACCAGCCACTAGCGTCTGCCTCCGAGAATCCAGACAGTGAGGCAGTTACACAGAGGACGTGAGTTTCAAAATGCAGATGGGAGCAGAGGTGGGCATGCAGTAGAATGGAAAGTTCTGGAAATGTGAAAGGGTGCCCCCAAGAGAGGGCATGCCAGGCCTGCAAACATCCTTCCAGGAACTCTTTGTAAAATGGGTTGGAAAGCAGGAAATGGAACCTTGCTTCCAGGGGAGGAATTCAGGCATGGGATCCAGCTGCCTGCTCAGCAGGGCTCACTATGCACTGAGGACCTCCCCTCGGCCCCCCAGCAGCATGGACGATCAGGGCTTCTCAAACAAGAATGCGCCCAGAGACCTCCTGGGGACTGCTGATACAGCAGGTCCAGGGCTGGCATCTCCAGCAAGCTCCCTGAGGATGCTGATGCTGCTGGTCTGTGGACCAAACCTAGAGTCACAAGAGGCCACCATGTCAGCATCACCTTGGACGGAGCTGTTAAAAATACAGAAACTGGACTTCCCTGGTGGCTCGGTGGTAAGGAGTCCACCTGCCAATGCAGGAGGCATGGGTTTGATCCCTGGTCTGGGAATATCCTACATGTCGTGGAGCAACTAAGCCTGTATGCTACAACTACTGAGCCAGTGCTCGACAGCCAGGGAGCTGTAACTACTGAAGCCCACACACCCTAGAGCCGTCCTCTGCAAAAAGAGAAGCCACTGCGATGAGAAGCCCACTCACCATGCACCGCAACTAGAGAGTAGCCCCTGCTTGTCTCAACTACAGAAACGCCCGTGTAGCAACTAACACCCAGCACAGCCAAAAAGAAATAAATTATATTTTTAAAATGCAGAAACTTGGGCCCCAGCCCAGATCTGCTGACTCAGAATCTTCATTTTTCACAAGATTGCTGTGAGCGCTATAGTGGTACGGACAGAGTTCTTGGGGAAAGCCCGTGCTCCCAACTTCAGCCTTTTAAGAACCAAGGGGGCCAGTTTTGCTTGATCTGCTCTCCACTTGCACTGTGACTTTTCTTCAGACTTTGTAAACTGCAATGAGTTTATTCTAGAAGAAACCTGTTGTCACTGCTGAGTTATGGGATTGGCATTCCCTTTATAAATCGTTGGTAAATGTTAAAAGCTGGCTATTAAATTCTACCTTGATGCTTTTGCCTCTGGGCGGAGGCCGGCCTTCTCTGTGAGGTCAACTAGACCATTCCATGCAGTATGGGAGGATAGAAGGAGAGGAGGCGGGATGCACGAGCCTTCTTCATAATACAGAGTCAGTTGGATCATGTCCACAGATAATGGAAATTCGCTTTGTGAAGCCCCTACCATTATCTCCAGCACCACTTGCACCACAGAAGAGGCAGAAAAAAGATGAAAAGCAAAAATGATTACTCAAAAGCAGAGCAATCGGAGGCCATTCACTATAGAAGAAATAGCCCCACGGGTCTTAGGACCTCCTGCCAGCATCAGCATCATAATGACTTGACTATGCTGATAATCCCAGCATACCCCAGGCCAGTATAATGACCGATGTCCTTGCATTTTGAAGAAAACACTGAAGGAAGAGGAGCAACTCTTTGGCCACTAGGAGGTATGTAAGCCCTCTTCGCTTACTTTTATTTCCAATAAATATAATGCAAAGAAAAACATCTCAATGCCCAGAAAGGGTCTGACAGACCCACCAATGCAGAGTTCCTCATACTCTGAGGCTAAGAATCAAAACTATCCCCTCTGTGAATGGCATTTCTGCATCACCTCAGAGACTCACGAAGAAAGAGTCTTGGTGTGACAATCGGTACCCCAATTCTGTGGCTAAATGCCCCACTTATCCATTTTAAATCCAGACAGGCTTAAGAGTGGAGGGGACTTCGAAGACTTCATCAGACTCAATGACCAAAAGTAAACAGAAAGGAACAGCAAGCGCTATGAGAGAAGGATGGATGTAAATCTAACAAGTCAGAAATACCGTGTATTAATCATTTCAAAGAAAAAGTGTGAGTTAATGAGATTCCATAAGTGTGAAAGCAATGTTTTCTGCATTGGTACTGATCAACTCTGATTCAGCATCCAGGACCAGTCTAGTCTCAAAATAACTGACTTCTCCCCCTATCAAATGCAGTCACTGAATCTTCAGTTCAGTTCAGTTCAGTTCAGTCACTCAGTCGTGTCTGACTCTTTGCGACCCCATGAATCGCAGCACGCCAGGCCTCCCTGTTTATCACCAACTCCCGGAGTTCACTCAGACTCACGTCCATCGAGTCAGTGATGCCAACCAGCCATCTCATCCTCTGTCATCCCCTTTTCCTCCTGCCCCCAATCCCTCCCAGCATCAGAGTCTTTTCCAATGAGTCAACTCTTCGCATGAGGTGGCCAAAGTACTGGAGTTTCAGCTTTAGCATCATTCCTTTCTAAGAATACTGAATCTTAACTATTATCAAAAACATCATTGCCCTTAACAGTGATTTGAAACTAAAATATAATGACTAAGCTATATAGGTCAACATGTTCTGATGTGAAAAGCATGAAGTTACTATTATAGGTGGTGGTGGTTGAGTCACTAAGTTGTGTCCAACTCTTGCGACCCATGGACTGCAGTCCCCCAGGCTCCTCTTGAAAGGTTGTTGTTGAATCACGCGAATACTCCGGGATTCTTGGCCCCCGGAGGAGAAGAATTCAATCTGGGGCCAGAGACGAGGCTTGATCGCTCAGAGCTTTTGTGTAATAAAGTTTTATTAAAGTATAAAGGAGATGGAGAAAGCTTCTGACATAGGCATCAGAAGGGGGCAGAAAGAGTACCCCCCTGCTAGTCTTCAGCTGGATGTTATACAGTCACTAGCAGTCTGTTAATGAAAGAAAGGAATGTCTTAAAATTCAGAATGGCACCAGGCCCCTCACCCATAAGATGCATTTTGGGATAATCTTGGCACCAAATGGTTTATCCTGGGCCATAAAATGATTAACTTGAATCTTAAAGAAGGGCAGACCACTATACAAATAGTTTCATTTACACAGATTAGGGGAACAATATCTGAGTATAACATACTGGTTTGTCAAGTAGATTCTAGGCCAAGAGGCAGAACCGACTTGGAGACAGAGTTTGGGGTAAAGGCATAGTACATTAGCATAGCTTAAGACAAACATTTCCATAAGAAAAAGGCATTGGTTATCTCTAGGCTCAAGAATAGCTAACTTCAGGCGAAACCAGGTGTCATTATGGCAACACAGTATTTTAAGAGAAACCTCCCTTTAAATTTGTATAGAGAAGGAAAAAAATATTGCTAGTTTGTTTCCTCCTGCGCTTAAGAGAGATAAAAATGTCTGACACTTGAAGGCTATTTCCTCCATTTGGAGACCCCTGGCCTTCCTGCCTGTTACCCCTCATTTTCATCGATTCTAGTCCCCAGGTCCTGGTCTACAAAGACTATGAAAAGTTTGTCCTTTCTTCCTCCTTGAGAATTCCAGACCCCTCTCCCCTTGGGGACCCCTAGATTTCCTATCAACCTGCCTAGGAAATGACTCTCTCACTCTGTCCATAGGATTTTCCAGGCAAGAACATTGGAGTGGGTAGCCATTTTCTTCTCCAGGGGATCTTTCTGACCCAGGGCTTGAGCCCAGGTCTCCTGCACTGCAGGCAAAGTCTTTACCAACTGAGCTACCAGGGAAATATGAAATGAATAATTTTCTCTCCTGAAAATGAAAACTATCCAAAGTCAGGTAACTTGCTGTGGGATTTTGATCCAAGACAAGCTCCTTCGAATTGGACAATTATCTTAGTCTAACCTTCTCTTAATTTCTCCCTGCAAAGTTTAGACAGTGTTACTCATCTTCTCCCCACTCCAATACTCTTGCCTGGAAAATCCCATGGATGGAAGAGCCTGGTAGGCTACAGTCCATGGGGTCGCTAAGAGTCTGACAGGACTGAGTGACTTCACTTTCACTTCTCACTTTCATGCATTAGAGAAGGAAATGGCAACCCACTCCAGTGTTCTTGCCTGGAGAATCCCAGGGACGGGGGAGCCTGGTGGGCTGCCGTCTCTGGGGTCACACAGAGTCGGACACGACTGATGCGACTTAGCAGCAGCAGCAGCAGCAGCAGCACTCATCTTCTTCTTAGTTCTCTGATGATACAGAAGAATTTGGAAAACAGACAAAAAGAAAATTCAAAGATGTTCTTCTAACTTTTTAGTATCAGTGTTAGTCTTTCAGTCGTGTCCAATTCACTGCAACCCCATGGACTGTGCCCTGCCAGGCTCCTCTGCCCATGGAATTCTCTAGGCCAGGATAACTGGAGCAGGTAACCATTCCCTTCTCTATGGGATCTTCCCAACCCAGGGATGAAGCCTGGGTCTCCTGCATTGTAGGCAGATTCTTTACCATCTGAACCACGAGTCTATGCATAGCATAGATGCTTTAATCCTCCTTAGACCAGAGCTTATCTACATATCTCATACACACACACAACCACAACCACACACAGACACACACACACACCAAAACAGAACTTAAGTGAGCAGAAGCAAGCAAGTTTCTAAGACACAGGAAGACCTTACCAAAACTAACTGAAATAGAAAAGAGGCAGAAGGAGATTGGATGTTGACAGAGTGAAGAGCAGGCAGAAAGCTAAAGGAGAAACAAAGCCAAGCAGTTTCCCTTTTCCCCTCAGGTAGATGACCAGTCACTGCTCCTCGCCAGCACAGACACATGGCCTGTCAGCCTTCCGTGGTCCCCTGAACCCTCACCCAGAGAAAAGGATGCAATTCTAGTGTCACACACTGTATCATGAGGGTCTCTCCAGGAAAAGAAAAACATTTTTTTTTTATTTATTTATTTTAATTGGAGGCTAATTACTTTATAATATTGTAGTGGTCCATCAGCAGACGAATGGATAAGAAAGCTGTGGTATATATACACAATGGAATATTACTCAGCCATTAAAAAGAATACATTTGAATCAATTCTAATGAGGTGGAGGAAACATTTTTATGTTTTAATAAAAAAATATTAGCAGCAAATAAAAACATCACCTTGCCCATCAGAGGATCCCCAGACCAGGGCCAGCTAGGGTAGCATTTACAGTATGACAGATACATACCACACTCACACACGCTTACAAACACACATACACTTGCACAGACACATTCTCTCTGTTGGCTAGTCCTGTTTTCATAGCTCACCTGACTTTAAGCAGCCTAGGATACAGTCTGCTTACACAGGAAGGGTCACAGCAGGGGCCAGACAATCAACTTCCGCCTTTGCCTGTTGTTTATTCATTCAACAAAAATTTACTGAGTGTCTGTGATGTACCAGATACTGTCCTATGAACCCTGGTGTATGAAACACATATGATCACACTCTTGTGGAGACTACGGTCAAGGGATGCTAAGCTCCACCTGACTGGGGAATGAGATGTCAAGGCCTTTAGTTGCAGGTGTTAGAACTCTGACCACACAAAATCTTAGATCTCACCACCCCAGGGTGTGACTCTATTACTGTCCACTTGCTGAATGTGGCAAGAGATTCAGCCCAAAGCTGGGACCCAGAGAAATGGCCAATCTTGACATCAGAGTAGCAGGAACAACAAGTCCCTGAAGAAGGGACTGTGATGCTACTGTCCTCTGGGCCTTTTCTGACTCAAAGTTAAGTTCTCAAAGCCCTAGGATCTCCCTCTAATCTTCTAAGAGATTCCATAGATTTGTCAACGACATTTAACTCATGTTCCTTAATATGCTTTTTTCAAGATAAGTTAATATTTCTGCCACATACTAGACTCAGAGGTCGACATCCTTTCCCCCAAATATAAATAACACAAGATTATATGGAAATATGAACTTAGACCCTTAAACTTGGTTCAAATCACTGATTTGGCATTTGCCAGCTGGGTGACTTGAAAAAAGTCACTTAACCTCTCTGAGATTTCCGATCTCCTTCCTCGCTTCCCAGGATGGCCAGGGCAGGGCAGTAATAATACTGCTATCATTAGCAAGAAGAAATATTAGAATCTGGCACAGTGCCTGGGGCACTAAAGGGCTTAGTCAAAGCTGATTTGATTGGCTGCTGTTCTTACAAACGTGGACAAGAATGATGCTGATGGCTGACATGACCACTGGGTCTAAGAAGTCTTCCCCTCTCCGTTTCTGCCCCACTCGGGACAGTGAGGTTTCATGTTGTGGGAAGGAGATGAGACAGGACAGATGAATGCCAACAACTGCCAACCACATCCTTTAGCCATTCTTCGAGCAAACAATGGCCCAGAAAGTCACTTTTGAACCTTGTGAGATCCGAAGGAGGAAAAAACAAGACACATGATAAAGCTTTCCAGGCAAGAGCAGAAAGCAGAGCATGTTTCTTAATTGGACTATTGACTTTTCCTCTCCAGTGAGCGTCACTCAGGCAAGAGGGGAAACACTTACAAATGGTCAGCAGAACAGGCAGGCAGCTGCACTGGCAGGGAGGAGGTGTTTCAGATTTTCCATTAGTCCTGGGGACAGCCCATTGAGAGAACATACTGATGGATTATCTCTGTGAGGCAGTAAACCAGAGACCTGCCACCAGACAGGCTTTACCCTGGGTCAGGGAGCTGGGCCATCCCCACGACAAGTCTAACAAGTATAATAATAGTAACTAGTTATCACATTCGGAGCTGTCTTGTGCCAAGTGCTTTATTTGGTGTTTTCCAACATTACTTTGTTTAACCTTCATAAGAATCGTATGAGGTTGAAATTACTGTTATTCCCATTTTAGAGATTCCCATTAGTTATAACGTTATAACTAAGGTTGTAAGACATAGGAGGTCTTGCCTAAATCTGCACAGTTCTATCTGTGCAGTCCACTGATGGAAGTCCATTCTTCCATGTCCTCCTTGGCACATATTCTGGAATTCTAAAGAGATCAAGGAACATGGACATGTGCACACACGCACGCCCGTGCACACACAATTCCCACCAATGTAATGGCATCTGCAATTATTTTAATAAGAGATAAAATTTTCCACAATTAGAAATACAGCCTCACTCTTGGGAAATGCAGGATGTCGATCTCAGTTCTCTCAGTGTGAACAACTGAGATCAAATCCTTGTAAGGAGCAATTTGCTGTTTGTTGTGAAAGAGAAAAAGTAACACACTGGGAAGGAGGTAAAAAGAGAAATGGAAGAAGATGCTTCCACTTCCCTCTTCCCCATCCTTCAGAAAAGCAGGTTCCCTAGCAGCACTTGACTTAATCAAAGCTACCTGCCCTTCACCTGGATGGAGGAGAAGTGCATCCAGGAGACCAGCCATGGACCAGGCAAGAAACAGCTCCTGGAGTCACCACCACGCTCTTGCGATGGTCCCCCTTGCTCTGTAATGAGCTCTCGATAAATGGAGAGCCTGGGGCTTCAGCAAGTGTAACTGCCCACCTGAGGCAGAGCCTGGATTCATGTCCCCCTTTCTCCACTCTAGATCTCATGTCTTTTTCAATCAAGTGGACACAGACCCCGGAGGGCAGCCTGGGTGAGCGTTTCAATCACCCCCTCCAGCTGCGGGACCTTGGTCAAGGCATTTCACCTCCCAGGCCTCAGTTTCCTCATCTATAAAGTGGTGCTGGTGGCAGCACCTACCTCAGAGGGCTGGTATGACTGGTGAGGTCACAGCATAAGATGAACTGCTGTGGGGGCGGTGCGTGCGTGGAGAGAGTGTACTGGAGGTGTGCGCTGTACTGCAGCGAAAAGCCAAAAACTAAGGTCCAGTATCACATCCTCCCTTGACATCTGAAACCACAAAGGCTTCTCATGTCCTAACCACAAGTTCCCCTTCCACTCAGCTCCTTCAACCAAACAAACCCCCTTATCAAGGAGACTAGGAGAAGGCAATGGCATCCCATTCCAATACTCCTGCCTGGAAAATCCCATGGATGGAGGAGCCTGGAAGGCTGCAGTCCATGGGGTCGCTGAGGGTCGGACATGACTGAGCGACTTCACTTTCACTTTTCATTTTCATGCACTGGAGAAGGAAATGGCAACCCACTCCAGTGTTCTTGCCTGGAGAATCCCAGGGATGGGGGAGCCTGGTGGGCTGCCGTCTATGGGGTCGCACAGAGTCGGACACAACTGAACTGACTTAGCAGCAGCAGGTATAGTACCTGCCCATCCCCGAAGAGCAGGTTTCAGTCCCATGAAATGCTGGCCCATGGACTTATTCTAACAAGTCAACCACATCCTCCTGTGGGAACCAGGGGGCACTGGAGCCCCTTGATAGTACAAAGCCTGCCTCCCATTGCCCATGGTTTGCTATGCCCCTGGGCAGCCTGTGTGACATTCAGCGTCCTGCTTCCCTGGGCTGTGAGTCTGTCACTAGTAAACTGCTTCAGTCTCATCTGTCCAGTGTTGGCTGTCATGAACGGCAGGGATCCCTGTAACTCCAGGGCAGGAATCCCTCCCTGACCAAGGGGGAAAACAGGAGGTGATTAAAAGATGCACTCCTCCACTATGCTCTCCTAAATTATGATGGGATGGGATGGGGTGAGTGGTGCTGTGCTTAGTTGCTCAGTCATGTCTGACCCTTTGTGATCCCATGGACAGAGGAGCCTGGCGGAGCTCCTGTAGCCCTCCAGGCTCCTCTGTCCATAGGGATTCTCCAGGCAAGAATAGTGGAGTGGGTTGCCATGCCCTCCTCCAGGGGATCCTCCCAACCCAGGGATCAAACCCAGGTCTCCCGCCTTGTAGGTGGTTTCTTTACCATCTGAGCCACCAGGGAAGCCCAAGAATACTGGAGTGGATAGCCTACCCCTTCTCCAGGGGATCTTCGATTCCCAGGAATTGAACTGCGGTCTCCTGCATTGCAAGTGGATCCTTTACCAGCTGAGCTACCAGGAAAGCCAAGGGGTGAGCGCTGGGACAGTGGAAATATATGGGTCAAGTCTGGAGGTGCTCTCATCCATCTAGAGCCCAGGAAGGAAGACAACCAAGAACAGGCTGCATGGAAAAGGCAAAGCCACGGGCTCAAAGATGCTCTGCTCACACCGACTCTTCTTCAGCTTTTTTTTTTTTTTGAAAAATGACACTAACCTGCACACCCAACCTGTGATCACCAATGCTAGGACCACAGACCCCTGCAGATCCCTGACATATGGTTATTCTGCTTTATTGACTATGCCAAAGCTGTTGACTGTGCGGATCACAATAAACTGTGGAAAATTCTGAAAGAGATGGGAATACCAGACCACCTGATCTGCCTCTTGAGAAATTTGTATGCAGGTCAGGAAGCAACAGTTAGAACTGGACATGGAACAACAGACTGGTTCCAAATAGGAAAAGGAGTTCGCCTGTTTATTTAACTTATATGCAGAGTACATCATGAGAAACGCTGGACTGGAAGAAACACAAGGTGGAATCAAGATTGCCGGGAGAAATCTCAATAACCTCAGATATGCAGATGACACCACCCTTATGGCAGAAAGTGAAGAGGAACTAAAAAGCCTCTTGATGAAAGTGAAAGAGGAGAGTGAAAAAGTTGGCTTAAAGCTCAACATTCAGAAAACAAAGATCATGGCATCCGGTCCCACCACTTCATGGGAAATAGATGGGGAAGCAGTGGAAACAGTGTCAGACTTTATTTTTCTGGGCTCTAAAATCACTGCAGATGGTGACTGCAGCCATGAAATTAAAAGATGCTTACTCCTTGTAAGGAAGGTTATGACCAACCTAGACAGCATATTGAAAAGCAGAGACATTACTTTGCCAACAAAGGTCCGTCTAGTCAAGGCTATGGTTTTTCCTGTGGTCATGTATGGATGTGAGAGTTGGACTGTGAAGAAGGCTGAGTGCCGAAGAATTGATGCTTTTGAACTGTGGTGTTGGAGAAGACTCTTGAGAGTCCTTTGGACTGCAAGGAGATCCAACCAGTCCATTCTGAAGGAGATCAGCCCTGGGATTTCTTTGGAAGGAATGATGCTAAAGCTGAAACTCCAGTACTTTGGCCACCTCATGCGAAGAGTTGACTCATTGGAAAAGACTCTGGTGCTGGGAGGGATTGAGGGCAGGAGGAGAAGGGGACGACAGAGGATGAGATGGCTGGATGGCATCACTGACTCGATGGATGTGAGTCTCAGTGAACTCCGGGAGTTGGTGATGGACAGAGAGGCCTGGCATGCTGCGATTCATGGGGTTGCAAAGAGTCGGACACGACTGAGTGACTGATCTGATCTGATCTGCATCCCCATGAAGCATTCTTCCAAATGTGTATACTCTGAACCTAATCAGGATTTTGGACTCAACTTCCAGCTTGTGAAAATACAGGGGCCGAGGAATAGACGAGTCCAGAAACAAAGTTGTGATATTCCACATTACAAGAATCTGAAGACATAAGACAACCAAATGTAACCACTGCACACTGACAGGATCTTGGGTCAAAAGGAAAGTTTGTTTTTTTTTAAACTATTAAAAAGAAACTTTGAGGATGACTCAGGAAATTTTGGAACTAGAGAATGAGCTGGATATGAGATGACTGGAAGGAAATGTTATAATTTCCTTCAATAGAGAAGAAATTTTGGGGAAAGCAGCTTAAACATTGGAGAAGGCAATGCCAACCCACTCCAGTACTCTTGCCTGGAAAATCCCATGGACGGAGGAGCCTGGTGGGCTGCAGTCCATGGGGTCGCACAGAGTCGGACACGACTGAAATGACTTGGCAGCAGCAGCTTAAACATTTAGGGTGTTTAGGATCATGATATGTCAGCATCCTGCTTTCAGATCAGAAAAGTGTATAAATAAACACTTAAATACAGAGATAAAGCACATAGGATAAAACACAAATTGCTTAATCTAGGTGGAGTATATGGTGATTCATTTTGGCTCTTCCCATTTTTCTGAATACTTGAAATTTTCTGGATGAACACTGGCACAGCAAGGTCCCAGTGCAGGACCTGGAGTGGGGGAAATAGCGCAGAAGGTAGTGTGACCATGAAAGTGCAGCAGGAGCATCCAGAGCTGCGGAGTGAAAACCTATTTTCTACCCTTGCCACTTTTTAGCTATGACCTTGGGCTAGTGACATCTCCTCTCTGAGCCTTGCTGCCTCCTCTGGGAGTGGAGATAAGCATGCCACCTGCCTGGAGGGCCGTGATGAGGAGTGGATGTGAGGACTTAGCATGGATTCAGCATAAGACCAGGCTACTCTGCTCAGTTGTCATCTCCCCCCAGAAGTCATTTCAAATAGCAGAGACATATTCAAAACCACTTCTGCTTCAGAGGAAAAGCAGAGCACATTCGGACACGCCCGCACTGGAGCACAGGCATAAATGGAAGCTTGTTTTGCAGAAGCATAATGTTCAGAAACCATATGGATCACCCCAGAAGTCCAAACATTCAGAGAAATTATTTTCAAACATTTCTAAAGAGGAAGACTTCCCTTTGGAAGGAGGCAACAGAAGACAGAAAATGCTTCCATGGCCTGCACCTAAACAGAAAACCCTGGCCTCCATAAACTCAAGCTGCAAAAGCTAACACATCCTGTCCAGTCCGGGCTTCATGACCTGGGGCAAACTGCTATACTCGCTTCCGCATCTGTAAAATGGGTAGAACACCCTGTTGGACATAGTGAGAATCTAGGATCATCATTAGGGCCCACAGGAAGCACTCAACAACTTAGCAAGGACACACTAATCATTGAAAAATTCTAAATTAAAAAGTCATTCCTAAAATATCTGCACACCAAGTAACCATGTGTGGACCTTATTTGGATCCTGATATGAAGAAATTAATGTTAATTTTATTGGGTGTTACAAACGGTACTGTGGCTTGCGGGGGAGTGGGCAATTAGAGGGCTTGTTTTTGTTTTCATTCTCACTGGTTAAAGTTACCTTTTGAAGTATTTAGATGTGATGTAATGCAGTATTTGAAATTTGCTCTAAAATACTCCATAAAAAGACTGAACAAGGAGGACAGTGGTGGGAAACAATAAATAAAAGTGCTGATAACTGGAGGCAAGTGTTGTAAAATTCCACAACAAAAGTGGTTTTATTTTTGGTTTTTCCTAATGATTTCATTCACTGGCTATAAAGACACTTAACAAAATTAAGTATCTTATCAGCCAAAGCAGCTGATACCCTTGGAAAGTATTATTAGCTTTGATTGGATTTCAGTAAAGCGTGACAATGGGAAGGGTAATGAAAAAATCAGAAAGAAGACAGAAATGAAAAGAGGTCATCAGGTCGTTCACAAAACGAACAGCCTTCAAAAACCCATACACCTGGACCTACCCGGAAACCCTCAGGTTAAAGGTGCTCCAGAGTCTGGGGTGATGAGAAGCCCTCTCCCTGGCTCAGATGCTGCCTTGGTAAGTAGGTGCCTGATAAGTAGAGTAATGAGGAGCTTGTGGAAGTGAGCCTAGCGGTGGCCGGTGACTAGGGGCAGAGCCAGGCCACTAAACTTGGGACTCGGGGAAACCTGGCTACCAGGACTTCCTGGAGCCCAGACCCCACCCCAGAACAGGGCCCTACTCTCCAAACAGCACCAGCCACACTGAGCCCTCTAGGACTGAACACTTTCTGGGCCAGACATACTTCCCAGTGGGAAATGATGTTTGGTGCAGAGAACACTGCTGGATCTGAACCAAAAGCAAACAAAAGCCACTCCAACAACAACAACAACAACAAAAAACTAGTAAGAAAAGAGGGAGAAAAGTGTACATTTCTTTGCTAAGAGACCTCAGTCTCCAATTAATCTTTGACACTACAATGCCCAGTGAACCATTCATTCCTAGATTAATTAGGAGTCTTTAGGCACTTACCAGAGCTTAAAGTACTCTGGAACATTCTATATACCCATTCCCAGACTTGGTCACAACAAGATCCTGGGACTCATCACTGAGCAAAGAACTGGGGCAGAAGAAATGCCCCTCAACACTCAGGGCAAAACACAGTGAAGACAGTACTTAATTTGAAGGCAGGCTTCTGAGCTATAATTTTAATTAATTACACCAACCAGAGAGCTCTTATTCCTAAACAGGAGACTGCGACATGTCTTTATGATCTTTTTCCCCCCTTAGAACCTCATCTGATTTTCCCTGGTGTCAGCAGTGGCAAAGGACAGTACTAGGCCTTTCTTACTCAGTCCTTTGCAGAAATCTGCCAAGTTTTCACCTGGACTAAGCCTCTGACCTTTCTCTCCATGATCTATTTTCCCCAAGGGAGGTATCAGGTCACGTTCTCCTAAAATGATCTTCAGTGGGGCTGGCAGGTGAGGGGAGGCTGATGAATGAGATGGAGAAGCCACCAATCTAAAGGCTCAGGGTTGGGGACAGCTGTGATCAGGTGAGAGGTTGAGAGCAGGGCCCAGGTCAGAATTGAGAACAGGAATAGCCAGGTCTATGGCGTTTAAGCAGATCAGTCCTTATTTTTGCCCCCAAAGTTTGTTGCTGATGGTAAGCATCACTAAGTGTATTTGTGGCCATGTGCCCTGCAAACCCCGAGCTCCTCAGCACAGAGTCACATTGAGACACAGGCTTATGGATGTGGGCTTGACCTTGGACAACTGGAGACACACCTATGCTGGTGTCTGTGGCCCCAACAATGGCCAGTATCCAAATCAAGAACCAAGCCATGGTTGCCAGTTGGTATGACTGGGCTCTGTGGTTGGGATTTGGTTCAATCAAAATCTTCCTAAGAAGGGGATGAAGATAACCAGGTCATCATCACAGCTTCAAAGATACAGCAGGCACAAGGCAGAATGTAAGGGCCACAGTGGAACGGCAGCTCCAAGAGGAACCCAGGATTCCTGTCTATATTTAATGAGAGCTGCATTCACACATCTTAGAACAGCACCTGGTATGTAGTAGATGCCCCCAAAATACTTGCTGAGCAAAGGAAACCATAAACAAAACAGAAAGACAACCTCCTGAATGAGAGAAAATATTTGCAAATGAGATGAACAATGAGAGACTAATATCCAAAATATACAGATAGCTCATAAAACTCAATATAAAAAAATGACTAAAAATGGGTATAAGATCTGAGTAGATATTTTTGCAAAGAAGATATATCAACAGGATATGATCAAAAGACATATGAAAAGATACTCAAAATCACTAATCATCAGAGAAATGAGACTCAAAACCACAATGAGATATAACCTCAAACATGTCAGAAAGACTATCATCAAAAAGTCTACAAAAAACAAATCTTGGCAAGGATATGCAGAAAAGGGAGGAGCCCTAGTATACTGTTGGTAGGACTGTAAATTGGTGAGGACACTATGGTAAACAGGATGAAGCATCCTCAAAAAAACAAAACAAAACCAAAAAAACAAAACAAAACAGAACTACCATATGACCCAGCAGTTCCACATCTGAATAACATCCAGAGGAAATGAAAGCAATCATTCAAAAAGATACATGAACCCCAATGTTCAGCTTTATTTACAATAGCCAAGATGTGGAAGCAACCTAAGTGTCTGTCAACAAATGAATAGATAAACAGGATGTGGTATACAATGGAATATTACTTGGCCATCAAAAAGAATGTAATCTTGCCATTTGCAACAATGTGGTTGGACCTAGAGGGTATTATGCCTAGTAAAACAAGTCAAACAGAGAAAGACAAATATTGTATGTTATCACTTATATGTGGAATCTAAAAAAGAAAACAAAAGAATATATAAAACTAAACAGAAAGAGGCTGATAGATATAGAGAACACACTGGTGGTTACCAATGGGAAGATGGAAGTGGGAGGGGCAGGATTGGGTAGAGGATTAAGAGGCACAAACTATTGACATTATGTGTAAAATAAATAAGCTACAAGGACATACTGTACAGCACAGGAAGTATAGCCTTTATTTTGCAATAACTTTAAATGGAAGACCATCTACAAAAATATTGAATCACTGTGCTGTACACTGGAAACTAACATAATATTATAAATCAACTATACCTCAATAAAAACAAGTAAATATTTGCTGACTTAACAAATAAGCCCAGCTGTTTCAATACAGATCAATCCTCCACCGCATAGAATCTTAAGTCAGAGGCTGGCAGCTGGTCATCCTTAAGACTGAATTTTTTTTTTTTTTTTAATGTATGATTTGTAGCCAATACTTAAAGCCAGGAGGTGTTGCAACAAAGTCTGTATTTCTGGCTTCCACTGAAGAATTTGGTCTGGCAACCTGGGGCCTGCATCCCTGCAGGGCAACAAGGAATTGGAGGAGCTAAGAAGCACCCCGACAAGCAGAGTCCTGTCCAGGGTCCTGCCCACCCATCTGTTTGTGACCCCCCATTCCGGCCGTGTGTATGGCATCTGTGCTCCCTCTCGTGGAGGGAGGCCACTGGCAGGTTGCTGGTTAGTCTGAGAGTGGGGGGCATTTAAGCAACCCTAGGACCTCTCGGACCCACTCTATGAAGTCGGCTCCCCTGTAGATGATGAGACCCTTTCTCTTCAGGAAGCTGGGCTTTTCAGAGTGCTCATCTGCTGAGTGGTATGTTAGGACTAATCGATCCATGGAACTTGCATATTTATCTGTTTCCCACCAGCACCATCATCACCACCAATTCTGGGCTGAAAGGTCAGAGTACAGACCTTGCTCTCCTCCTCATCTGTGCCAAGTGATAGAATCACCCCAGTCCAGGACCACTGAGAACTGGCTGTGAGATGTCACGGGCTGCCTGAATGGTTCCTTCTTCCCTTGGTAAATGAGATGCTGTCTGCAGAGACATCCGGAGGGAGAAAGGGAGGAAGAGGAGAAGGGAGAAAGCGAATTGAGGTGGGGAGGGAGGATCCATTGGCCCCTTTCTCAGTGCTTCTTAGCAGCCAGCAGCCTGCTAGGAGCATCTTATACCTTCTCTCGATCACTCCTCACAACTAGAAAAAGCAGGCCCTGTTATCCCCATTTTCCAGAGAGAGAAACTGAGGCCAGAGAGGCTTCTTGACCTACCCAAGGTCATTCAGCCAACCTGGAACCCAAACCCAGATCCTCTAACCATAATCCTGGGCTCTTTTCACGGCCCCCACCTTGGAAACACGGGCAAGTACATGGGGCCACAGGTGGGCTGTAAATGACAACTCAGCTCAGTAGAGGGTGGTGGGAGGGCCTAGGGCCTGACTAGGTGGTACAGACACAGCCTGGCGCTAGTGAGCAGCTCGCTGGACTCGGAAGCCAAAGAGCTGCTAGCTCGGACTCCACCACTGATGACTCTGTAATTCTAGGAAAGTTACTTGCCCTGCACTGTTGTTACTTCTTAACAGGTAAGACGGAAATGCCCTCACTTATTCATCCATTCACTTGCAGTACAGCAAGGCAGTTAAATGAAAAGCACACATTTTGAAAGTGGTCTGACCTTGGCCAAATCACTTTACTTTTCTGTGCCTCTTCTGCAGAAGGACTACTATAAAGAAGATGACTGGCACTGAGTAATCACAGCAGGTCCAATGCTCATCACCCACTCTTCCAACAAGCATTGATATCGCATCCATTGAGTGGGTATTGTGACCCTGGGTTTCTGGGGCATGTCCTCCTGTTCTTCCATCCCTCTCCCTGCTCACATGTTCTTTCCCAAGTGCCTCTCCTTCTGTCTAGGCCCTTCATGAATAATGTTGGCCCTTCAAGACCAAGGCCATCATGCAGTAGGGACCACACTGGCTCCCACAGCCAAGCTCATCCCTGACTTCTTGTCTTCCCAAATTGAAATCTCCATTCCTGAGTTCTCACTCTCCCTCCTGGACTGAATCTCTAGGTGCTTATGACCTGACAGCCATGGATTTCCTTTTGGCTTTGGGAGCAAGTCCTAAGCAAGCAGTAGCCACCAACACTGGGAACCAGAATACTTAATCTCGGCTTAGCTGTTAAATGAACTCCAGTAAAGGTTTTCCTCATTTTTTTCAGTAAGGAACTGGACCTTCAGAGTTTCTTGTCTCAGTTCAGTTCAGTTCAGTCGCTCATCATGTCCAACTTTTTGTGACCCCATGGCCTGCAGCACGCCAGGCCTCCCTGTCCATCACCAACTCCCAGAGTTTACTCAAACTCATGTCCATTGAGTCAGTGATGCCATCCAACCATCTCATCCTCTGTTGTCCCCTTCTCCTCCTGCCTTCAATCTTTCCCAGCATCAGGGTCTTTTCAAATGAGTCAGTTCTTTGCATCAGGTGGCCAAAGTATTGGAGTTTCAGCTTTAGCATCAGTCCTTCCAATGAATATTCAGGACTGATTTCCTTTAGGATGGACTGGTTGGATCTCCTTGCAGTCCAAGGGACTCTCAAGAATTTTCTGTCTAAATTGCTGCAAATTCTTCCCCCTTCCAAACAATGAGGATTTTGACAATTATGTAACACCTACCTTCCAGCTGTGCAATTATGCACTTATCATATTATTTCATTCAGATGTTACCATACCCTACAAGGTAATTTTTGCCTATTAAGAAACTGAGTTTGGGAAATGCAAATTAAAACCACACTGAAATATCACCTTATGCCTATCAGAATGGACGCCATCAAAAAGATAAGAGAGAACAAGCATTGGCGAGGATGTAACAAAAAGAAAATCCCTGGGAACTGCGGATGGGACCATAAATTGGTGCAAACTACTATGGATAACAGTATGGAAATTCCTCAAAAAATTAACAATAGGACCACGATATGAACCTACAGTCTCACCTCTGGATATTTATCCAAAGGAAATGAAAACAGGATATCAAAAAGATATGTGTACTCTTATGTTTAGTGCAGGATGATAAAGGCAAGATATGGAAACAACTCTCATCTGTCAATGAATGGACAAAGAAGATGTGGTCTATACATACAATGGAATATTATTCAAACATAAAAAGGACATCCTGCCATTTGCAACAACATGATGGACCTTGAGGACATGAAGCTAAGTGAGAAGAGTCAAACAGAGAAAGACAAATGGCTGTATGATCTCACTTACATGCAGAATCTAAAAAAGCCAAACACAGGATCAAAGACTAGAATGATGGTTACCAAAGGCCAAGGAGGTGAGTGAAAGCAGGTGGTGTTGGTTGAAGGGTGCGTTCAGCGTGTGTGCAAGTTCAACCACTCAGTCATGTCTGACTCTTTGCAGCCCACCAGGCTTCTCTGTCCATGGAATTTTTCAGGCAAGAATATTGGAGTAGTTAGCCATTTCCTGCTCCAGGGGATCTTCCCAACCCAGGGATCAAACCTGCGTCTCCTGAGTCTGCTGCATTGGGCAGGTGGATTCTTTATTCCCAGGTGGCTCAGTGGTAAATAATCTGCTTGCCAAGCTGGAGACGCAGGTTTGATCCCAGGGTCAGGAAGATCCCCTGGAGATGGAAATAGCAACCCACTTGAGTTTTTTTACCTGAAGAATCCTATGGACAGAGGAGCCTGGAGGGCTACAGTCCATGGGGTTGTAAAGAGTCAGACATGACTGACTGAGCATGAGCCACCTGGGAAACCTGGTCAAAGGGCACAAACTTCCAACTACTAAGATGAGTAAGTGCTGGGGATCTAACTTACAGCAGAGTGATGACAGTTAATAATACTGTACTATATGGATGGTCTTGGTCCCTGCTTCCTGTACAATGTCACGAACCTCCGTCCATAGTTCATCAGGCACTTTGTCTATCAGATCTAGTCCCTTAAATCTATTTCTCACTTCCACTGTACAATCAAAAAGGATTTGATTTAGGTCATACCTGAATGGCCTAGTGGTTTTCCCTACTTTCTTCAATTTAAGTCTGAATTTGGCAATAAGGAGTTCATGATCTGAGCCACAGTCAGCTCCCGGTCTTGTTTTTGCTGACTGTATAGAGCTTCTTCATCTTTGGCTGCAAAGAATATAATTAATCTGATTTCGGTGTTGACCATCTGGTGATGTCCATGTATAGAGTCTTCTCTTGTGTTGTTGGAAGAGGGTGTTTGCTATGATCAGTGCGTTCTCTTGGCAAAACTCTATTAGCCTTTGCCCTGCTTCATTCCGTATTCCAAGGCCTAATTTGCCTGTTACCCCAGGTGTTTCTTGACTTCCTACTTTTGCATTCCAGTCCCCTATAATGAAAAGGACATCTTTTTTGGGTGTTAGTTCTAACAATAAACTGTGGAAAATTATGAAAGAGATGGGAATACCAGACCACCTGACCTACCTCTTGAGAAATCTATATGCAGGTCAGGAAGCAACAGTTAGAACTGGACATGGAACAACAGACTGGTTCCAAATAGGAAAAGGAGTCCGTCAAGGCTGTATATTGTCACCCTGCTTCTTTAACTTATATGCAGAGTACATCATGAGAAACACTGGGCTGGAAGAAGCACAAGCTGGAATCAAGATTGCCAGGAAAAATATCAATAACCTCAGATATGCAGATGACACCACCCTTATGGCAGAAAGTGAAGAGGAACTAAAAAGCCTCTTGATGAAAGTAAAAGAGGAGAGTGAAAAAGTTGGCTTAAAGCTCAACATTCAGAAAACTAAGATCATGGCATCTGGTCCCATCACTTCATGGGAAATAGAAGGGGAAACTGTGGAAACAGTGTCAGACTTTATTTTTGGGGGCTCCAAAATCACTGCAGATGGTGATTGCAGCCATGAAATTAAAAGATGCTTACTCCTTGGAAGGAAAGTTATGACCAACCTAGACAGCATATTAAAAAGCAGAGACATTACTTTGCCAACAAAGGTCTGTCTAGTCAAGGCTATGGTTTTTCCTATGGTCATGTATGGATGTGAGAGTTGGACTGTGAAGAAAGCTGAGTGCTGAAGAATTGATGCTTTTGAACTGTGGTGTTGGAGAAGACTCTTGAGAGTCCCTTGGACTGCAAGGAGATCCAACCAGTCCATCCTAAAGGAGATCAGTCCTGGGTGTTCTTTGGAAGGAATGATGCTAAAGCTGAAACTCCAGTACTTTGGCCACCTCATGTGAAGAGTTGACTCATTGGAAGAGACTCTGATGCTGGGAGGGATTGGGGGCAGGAGGAGAAGGGGACGACAGAGGATGAGATGGCTGGATGGCATCACCGACTCGATGGACGTGAGTTTGAGTAAACTCTGGGAGTTGGTGATGGACAGGGAGGCCTGGCATGCTGTGATTCATGGGGTCGCAAAGAGTCGAACACGACTGAGCAACTGAACTGAACTGAACTGATACACTTGAAATTTGCTAAGAGAGTAGTCTGAAATGTTTTCACCACAAATAAAAAAATATGAATTACGGGATGTAATGCAGGTATTAGCTAATGCTAATCACTCCCCAATATATAAGTGTATCAAATCAACATTGTATACAATGTTACATGTCAATCGTCTGAGTCAGTTGCCTGGTGGCTCAGACGCCTGCCATGCAGGAGACCTGGGTTTGACTGCTGGGTCGGAAGATCCCCTGGAGAAGGGAATGGCTACCCATTCCAGTATTCTTGCCTGGAGGATCCCAAGGACGGAGCAGCCTGGTGAGTTACAGTCCATGGAGTCACAGAGTCAAACACAACTGAGCAACTATCACATCTCAGTAAGCCAAAAACAGGCTACAACCTGAGTTTAAAGGTCAAGTAGTATTGGGGAAAGGAAGCTATAAGTATGTAACTAAATAAACCAACTGATGCTTCTCCCCTAAAATGACTTCCCAGAGTTTCTTTAACTTTTTATTTTATCAGCGGTATCATGTGTCTTCAAATGAATCAGCATCCAGTGCAACTGGCAATATTACTAACCAGCATGACAACCTTGCAGAATGCCAACAGTGAGTCTGCATCACTATATGCCCAATCAGCAGAAGAGTGGGTACCTTCCCACCTCCACATGTTACATGACAATACAACTCCCCGGCTATCAGTGAAATATAAAAACATCCCAAGCAGAAGAATTGTCCTCACCATCCTCAACCTGTTGGCCAACCGGCTAGACTTATGAGAGCAACTTCCCCAGAATCTGTAGTCATTACTGCAAGGTCTTAATTGGTTTTCAAGATTTTGCACAGCCTTGCAAATTTGGATAATCAAATTTGGGAAAGTGTGTCATCAAGCTGATTTATCCACAATTATCTCCCCCTATTACCCTCCTTGTTACCCCATACTGCAATTACTTGCACAGAAAATTTTTATGTACTGGAGAACACACATGAGAAGGCAGCAAGTCCCTTCTGAATACTAGAGTAAGTGAGGGGCTGAGCTCTGGCCAAAGAGCCCGGGCCCCTACAGGAGACGGTCCTGAGAAGGCAGACCTCAAGATGGGGAGGATAAATAGGAGTAAATGCCCAGTGAGCCCTCGCTTACACTTGCTTGGAAACTCACAATTACCTCCTCCAAGAGAAGACTCTCTCTCGTCCAGTCAAGGAGTGACCCACTGGGCACTGTCCAAAACAAGCTGAAAAGCAACAGTGAAAAATGATGCATCCATCAACACTTGTTACTGGCTCTGATGCTTGAACTCCCATTCTCTTCCCTCTATTAATAGTAATTTCATACAATAATATTATTTATAACATCTGGCATTCACAAACCACACACTCTTCTGGGCACTTTGAATGCACTATATGTCTTCTTTCAAACTTCACAACCCCTGGGGAGTATTATTACTACTACCCCCATTTTACACATGGTCAAACTGAGGCTCTCAGAGGCCACACAGTCTTTGTGCTGCCAGATCTCAGAGCCTGTGCTCATGCTTACCAAGTGGTCCTGCCTCATCAAGGGAAGGGTGGAGACAGACGGGCCATGTTTACATCAAAGCATCAGCTAATCTTTTAAAAAAAATTACTAGCTTCTTATTTTTTTAATTTATTATTATTTTTGTTTTGTTTTTTTTTGTTTTTTTTGTTTTTTTGACTCTAATTTTATTTTATTTTTAAACTTTACATAACTGTATTATTTTTAATTGTAGGGTAACTGCTTTACAATGTTGTGTTGGTTTCTGCCACACATCAACACAAATCAGCCAGAGGTAAACATATGTGCCCTCCCTCTTGAACCTCCTTCCCACCTCCCACCCCATCCCACCCCTCTAGGTTGTCACAGAGCACCAGTTTGAGCTCCCTGAGTCACACATCAAATTCCCACTGGCTTATCTATTCTACATAGAGTAATGTATATGTTTCCAACCTACTCTTTCAATTCATCCTACCCTTTCTTTCCCCTACTGTGTCCACAAATCTGTTCTCTATTGCCGCCCTGTAAATAGGCTCATCAGTACCATCTTTCTAGATTCCATATATATGCGTTAATATATGGTATTTATTTTTCTCTGACTTACTTCACTCTGTAAAATAGGTTCTAGGTCCATCCACCTCATTAGAACTGATGGACATCAAGGTTGCTTCCATGTCTTAGCTATTGCAAATAGTGCTGCAACAAACATGGGGGTACATATGTCTCTTTCAATTATGGTTTCCTCAAGGTATATGCCCAGTAGTCATACGGTAGTTTTATTCCTAGTTTTTTACGGAATCTCCACACTGTTCTCCATAGTGGCTGTATCAATTCACATTCCCACCAATAGTGCAAGAGGGTTCCCTCTTCTCCACACCTTTCCCAGCATTTATTGTTTGTAGATGTTTTGATGATAGCCATTCTGATCGGTGTCAGGTAATGTCTGATTGTAGTTTTGATTTTCATTTCTCTGATAATGAGCAATGTTGAGCATCTCTTCATGTGTTTATTAGCCATCTGCATATCTTCTGTCAGCTGACCTTTTAAAGGAGCATTTGGCACAGATGTAGAAAACAAACTTATGGTTACCAGAGGGGAAGAGAGGGAGGGAAAATTGGGACATACACACTGCTATATACAAAACAGGTAACTAATAAGGACTCACTGTATAGCACAGGGAACTCTACTCAGTACTCTGTAATGGCCTATATGGGAAAGAAATCTGAAAAAAAAAGTGGATGTACGCATATGTATTGCTGATTGACTATGCTGTAGAGCAGAAACTAACACAGTTTAGTTTTACAGCATAGCTGTAAATCAACCATACGCCAATAAATGTTTTTTTTTTTTTTAAATAAAGGAGCATTTGGGAAGAAGTAAGAAAAAGTGTGAAAAACTGAAAGCCACTCACAGATGGAAGCTGGTGGGATCATTCTGGTTTGAGGCCATCGACAGCAACAGCTGGATCTGTGGAGGGCGTGAACAGTCCTCAGATGGAGACCCTGGTCTTATGACCTTGGTTTCTCCATTTGTAAAATGCTTGACTGTAATACCAAGTAATACCACTGAATGACTCTTAGGGTTTGGAGGCTTCTAACAGGAGAACAAAGCAAAGCAGGAATGCCCAGGGGCACTGATTCTCAATCCCTGCTGCATACAACACTCACTCCGGGAACTTCTGAAAATCCCGCTGCCCTTGCCCTGCCCCAGACCAATTAAATCAGACTCTCTGGGCATCCAGGGTGGGACACCCCTGCTCTGGGGCCTCTGTACAAAGACAGGCAGGCAGGAGGCGGCTCGGAAGGTCAACGGCCAAGTCTCTTCATTCTTTCAGCTCTCTTAGTCCTTTACTCTTTTGTTTGGCTTTTTGCTTCGATTTGTCTTTACCTCACTTATTTCCTTGCTGAATGAATCAATAATTGTCCTTTAAAAAATGTTACAAGGAAGCCACAGTATCCAGCATCAAAAAAAAGAACACGTGCATGTTTTGAGTTCTGCCCGTGAATTCTCCTTTATAGGGACGTCCCTTTGGAAGGAGGCCCCGTTAGCTAGGAGCTGAGCAGGCAGGCCATGCTCTCTCTCCATCAGTGTCGAGTGGCTGAGAGTGGCCTAGCCTGGCAGCCAGTCCCTAAGCCTTGGAGGCCTTTCCCAGTGGGTAGCATCAAGACTAGAGTTTGGATTTAGGGAAGAGAATCAAGGAGGCCATTCCACCCCTAATTCCGAGGTGCAGCTCTTGATCCGGTGCAGAGGTTAGCAAAAGTTTGTTCAGCCTGAAGGCAGTGCCCAGTACTGGGATCCAGAGTGAATAAGGCACGGCTCCTGCCCTCAGGGAGCTCACAGTCCAGGGGGGAAGCCGTGGGCTTAAAAACCAACCATAGGGAAGTCCCTGGTGGTCCAGGCGTTAGGGCTCTGTGCTTCCATGGCAAGGGGCCGTGGGCATGGGTTCCGACCAGGTTGGGGAACTAAGATCCCATAAGCTACGAGGCACGGCCAAAAAAAAAAAAAAACAACAACAATGACAATAGTATTAGGCTCCTTTCACCAACGTAACAAAAAACCACAAGCTTATTAGTTTTAAACAACACATGTTCCAGAGGTCAAAAGTCTGATGCAGATCTCACCAAGTGAAGATCAAAGTGCTAGGCAGGACTGCATTCCTTTCTAGAAGCTCTAACTGAAAATTCACTTCCTTGCCTTTTCCACCTTCTGGACGCTGCCTGCCTTCCTTGCACAGGGGCCCTTCATCTTCAAAACCAGCAACAGTCCAGTCCTGTCCACAGTAAGTATTTCTGCCTGATCCTCTGATTCTCTTTCTACTTTTAAGGACTCATGGAATGAGACAGATCCTAGCCGGATCATCCAGGATAATCTCCCATTCTCAAGGCTGACTGATTAGCCACCTTAATTACATCTGCACACTTAATTCCCTTTGGTGTGTAAAGTAACATACTCACAAGTTCCAGGGATTGGGATGGGGACACCTCTGGGGGAATATTACCCTGCCACACACTGGTGGTGATAACGCAGGTGTAGGTGAAGGAGTTTCCTGGGCTCTCCCCTTTTTGTTGCTAATGGTGTTATTTACACAACACACAAACACACACAGGAGAGAAAGAGAGACATGATGAAAATCCCCCACATGGTAACATATGTATATCTGCTCAGGCACTATTACATCACACTTAAATTCCCCCTGTGGCACTGACACGCAAATATTTGCTCACTGTTGCTGGGGCCCGCCAGGCTGGAAGCACCACGAGAGCACAGCACACTGTCTGTCTCTCCTTCTTCATCCCGGGACCAGGGCAGTGCCAGGCCCCCGCTGGTGACCACAGCGGACGGTGACCAAGGATCCACGCTGTGCCCAGCACATTCTGAGTGCTTTTCCGTGCATTAACTCACTCAGGCCTCGTGAGACCCCTCAGAGCATGGGCTTACTAAGCGCCACTGTCTGCACAAGAGCAAGGCACGTCACCTGCCTCTCTCAAAGCCACCTCACGGCCCTGGAAAGGGTCACTTGGCACTCTCACCCGCCCCTGCTAATGGAGGCCAGGACCAACTCTGTGTCCTGGCCTCGAACACTAATTTCTAATGTATTCCAATTCCAACCTAGATAAATACTCTTTCCACAGAGCTTCCACAGGGATGAGGCTTAAAGCTGGACAGGGAGTGCCACACAGGGCGGAGGAGGGAGCAGATGTCTGCTCCTGGCCAGGGCTATGGACACCTGCAGGAGTTAATAGTCAGCCACCTGTTGCTCCGGCTAAGCCATGAGAAAATCACCATGGGAAAAGAATAAAAGCCAAATATAGCAATGCAGCATAAGGGGCTCATCAGTTGGGACTGTCATGCCCTGCTCAGCTAAAGAAAAACAGTGTGGACCTTGGAATGCCAGGCCAGCGCAAGTTCAGAACACTGCTTGTGCACACCCTAAGATGTTTTCCCAAGGCATATGTGGGTCTATGACCTCCAGCCCTTGTACAAGATAGCCCTTGTACAAGAAAATAGCAAAGTTAGTTTCAAGTAATCAATAAAATGGGAGACGTGACCGGGGACACAGGAAGCTGACCATAGCAGCACAGCAGATGCTTTCTGCATGCCGAGACACTAAATAAAGTGATGCGGCTTCGAGGAACAGGGCTCTTGACCCAAGATGTCTTGAGTCCCCTGGTCCCATCTTGAAAACTTTAATTCTGTCTCTAGTTTCTTTTTCCCAAACTGTGTGTCGACCCTTTCGATCCCTACCTGCTGCGCTGGCTGCAGCAGACACCCCTGCTGGACTCCAGCCCCCTAAGCTGGGCGTGGACACAAGGAACCAGGAGGGTGACTCTGCAGAGTGGAGGAAGAGTGGAGTCTCCACCAGCTCGGCCTGCTGGGAGGTGCAAGGACTTCAGAATTGTGTGGATCTAGGTGAGAGTCTGGGCTCACTACCTAGAGCTAAGGTTCTGGGTGTGTAATCTCCCCACCCTACCTCCCAGCGGAGAAGCAGGACTTCTCAACAGTGGGGACCAGTGCAGATGCACACGGCAGCTGGACCCAGGGCCTGGAATCAAATGCCCAGTCGATCCGTGCACCATCCTCTCGCTCCATTCTGACCACACTGGCCTCCTGAGACTCCCTGAACTTGCCAAGCAGGCCTGACTCGGGAATTATGTCCAGGTTTTCCCTCTATGGAAGTGCTCTTCCCCAGCACCGCCTGGCTCCCGCCTCACTTCCTTCAGTTTCTGCTCAAGTAACATCTGTCTGCCAGGTTTTCTCAAACACATTGACTTGAAATAGCAACACGTGTCCCAAATCAGCTATCTCCTTCCTCCTCATCCATATAGCTTTTCTACTTTTTGTCACCCTCCAATTGACTGCTTTCACCTGTGTACTTACTAATCTGGTACTTCTCAACCGATTAGGATTTAAGCTGCATGAGGGCAAGGTCTCTGTTTTGGTCACTAATACGTCATCAGGGTCTGCCTGACGTCTAACAAGTGTGAAGAAGAATTTGTCGAGGAATAAACAATCCTTCTCTATAATTTCAGAGAAGAAAAACCATGTACCTATTTACTGATATTCCCTCAAACAAATGGTCTGTAATCATCTTTCTGGCTACAGAAGAGAGTTATAGAAAACACCTTGAGAAGATACACACACACATACACACACACAACACATACATGCCAGACAACTGGCAAGGCCAAGGACAGTCAGGATGACAAAGGGCAGCAAGGCCTGGAGACAGGACATCCCCTGGGCAGCATGAGGCCAGCAGAGTTCAACAGTGTATTTTTGCCCCTTCCCTCTGCCCTGATACCTGTTAGGCAGGGAAAGTTCCACACTCCACACACACACAGTGTGGACATATTATGTTCATTTTGTTTTCCTGGATATGCTCAGCTTATCTGGACAACAGATTTCTAACCACTTCAACCATGAGCAATACAGCCAAGAATCTGATGGCAGATGGGAGCACAAGCCATCTTTTGCCAGGGGCCCCCTGGATCAAGTGCTTTACAAAACTCGAGGCTAACTCTACATTTCACAGCTGAGGCTCAGAGAGGTTAAGGGACTGGACTGGGGACCCACAGCCAGCAAGAGGCAGTGGACACTCAAACCCAAGGACTGTCTGGCTTCTGGATCTGTGAGGTCTTCCATCACCCTATTGTGCCTCAAGGCCCACAGAAGCCAATATCTGACAGTTAACAATGCAGCTGAATGAGCCAGTGAAGGGTTGACACACAGATGGAGGAGGTGGGGAGGGGCTCTAGGAAGCTGGCCCAACTCTGAGGCCACTGAATTTCTACACTTCCTAGATTCTAGAGGAGATGCTGCTTAACCTTCAGACAGCAGATTTCCAGCATCAGAGGCCCTTAGCATGGGAACAGGCTTTGGTGATCTGCTGCTTACTGGCTGGGTGGCTTAATACAAGGACTTGGAGTCTCACCTGCTCAGCCGATATAGAGGAGCACCAAACCCCACATGGGATCAAGACCATCCCCATGGAAAAGAAATGCAAAAAAGCAAAATGGCTGTCTGGGGAGGCCTTACAAATAGCTGTGAAAAGAAGAGAAGTGAAAAGCAAAGGAGAAAAGGAAAGATATAAGCATCTGAATGCAGAGTTCCAAAGAATAGCAAGAAGAGATAAGAAAGCCTTCCTCAGAGATCAATGCAAAGAAATAGAGGAAAACAACAGAATGGGAAAGACTAGAGATCTCTTCAAGAAAATTAGAGATACCATGGGAACATTTCATGCAAAGATGGGCTCGATAAAGGACAGAAATGGTATGGACCTAACAGAAGCAGAAGATATTAAGAAGAGGTGGCAAGAATACACAGAAGAACTGTACAAAAAAGATCTTCACAACCAAGATAATCACGATGGTGTGATCACTCACCTAGAGCCAGACATCCTGGAATGTGAAGTCAAGTGGGCCTTAAAAAGCATCACTACGAACAAAGCTAGTGGAGTGGATGGAATTCCAGTTGAGCTCTTTCAAATCCTGAAAGATGATGCTGTGAAAGTGCTGCACTCAATATGCCAGCAAATTTGGAAAACTCAGCAGTGGCTACGGGACTGGAAAAGGTCCGTTTTCATTCCAATCCCAAAGAAAGGCAATGCCAAAGAATGCTCAAACTACCGCACAATTGCACTCATCTCACACGCTAGTAAGAAGGCAATGGCACCCCACTCCAGTACTCTTGCCTGGAAAATCCCATGGACAGAGGAGCCTGGTAGGCTCCAGTCCATGGGGTCGCTAAGAGTCAGGCATGACTGAGTGAATTCACTTTCACTTTTCACTTTCATGCATTGGAGAAGGAAATGGCAACCCACTCCAGTATTCTTGCCTGGAGAATCCCAGGGACAGAGGAGCCTAGTGGGCTGCTGTCTATCGGGTTGCACAGAGTCGGACACGACTGAAGCAACTTAGCGGCAGCAGCAGCAGCACACGCTAGTAAAGTAATGCTCAAAATTCTCCAAGCCAGGCTTCAGCAATACATGAACCATGAACTTCCTGATGTTCAAGCTGGTTTTAGAAAAGGCAGAGGAACCAGAGATCAAATTGCCAACATCCACTGGATCATGGAAAAAGCAAGAGAGTTCCAGAAAAACATCTATTTCTGCTTTATTGACTATGCCAAAGCCTTTGACTGTGTGGATCACAATAAACTGTGGAAAATTCTGAAAGAGATGGGAATACCAGACCACCTGACTTGCCTCTTGAGAAACCTGTATGCAGGTCAGGAAGCAACAGTTAGAACTGGACATGGAACAACAGACTGGTTCCAAATAGGAAAAGGAGTTCGTCAAGGCTGTATATTGTCACCCTGTTTATTTAACTTATATGCAGAGTACATCATGAGAAACGCTGGACTGGAAGAAACACAAACTGGAATCAAGATTGCCGGGAGAAATATCAGTAACCTCAGATATGCAGATGACACCACCCTTATGGCAGAAAGTGAAGAGGAACTAAAAAGCCTCTTGATGAAAGTGAAAGTGGAGAGTGAAAAAGTTGGCTTAAAGTTCAACATTCAGAAAACAAAGATCATGGCATCTGGTCCCATCACTTCATGGGAAATAGATGGGGAAACAGTGGAAACAGTGTCAGACTTTATTTTTGGGGGCTCCAAAATCACTGCAGATGGTGACTGCAGCCATGAAATTAAAAGACACTTACTCCTTGGAAGAAAGGTTATGACCAACCTAGATAGCATATTCAAGAGCAGAGACATTACTTCGCCAACAAAGGTCTGTCTAGTCAAGGCTATGGTTTTTCCTGTGGTCATGTATGGATGTGAGAGTTGGACTGTGAAGAAGGCTGAGTGCCGAAGAATTGATGCTTTTGAACTGTGGTGTTGGAGAAGACTCTTGAGAGTCCCTTGGACTGCAAGGAGATCCAACCAGTCCATTCTGAAGGAGATCAGCCCTGGGATTTCTTTGGAAGGAATGATGCTAAAGCTGAAACTCCAGTACTTTGGCCACCTCATGCGAAGAGTTGACTCATTGAAAAAGACTCTGATGCTGGGAGGGATTGAGGGCAGAAGGAGAAGGGGACGACAGAGGATGAGATGGCTGGATGGCATCACTAACTCGATGGCCGTGAGTCTGAGTGAACTCCGGGAGTTGGTGATGGACAGGGAGGCCTGGTGTGCTGCGATTCATGGGGTCAGAAAGAGTCGGACACGACTGAGCAACTGAACTGAACTGACTGAAACCCCACAGGGAGGCCATGGGGACTCAGTTACACAAAGTGCCTAACACCTGGGGAGGGCCTGGAAGGGTTAGCTATTGTGATGGTTCTTATTATCATTAGCTTTCAGTTTCTACACTTGCCATTTAAAACTCCTCTCCTTGATTCAGTATTCACAGTCAGTGAGTGGCTCCTAGCAAGTCAGTGGTTGCACATGCTTGAACAGCTCCATGCTGTCTTCACGCTCAGGCATTCAAGGAACCAAGGCCTTGAATCCCTGTGCTTCCCTGCACTGCCCTGGAATCCCGGAGATGGTCCACACCCTCCTTTCTTGGAGGCTCACACCTGGGCATGGTCTAGCTGAGCATCCACAATTCTATCGCCTGTTTGTCATGGGAAAAATTCTGCAAACCAGTCACTATCTGGTCCAGGACCCTACCCAGATTCTGAGAATGGATATACCCCCGACCAGGGCATCCACTGGCCTCTGTTGTGTGCCAATCGCTGTGTTACTGCTTAGTTCAGTTCAGTCGCTCAATCATGTCCGACTCTTTGCAACCCCACGGACTGCAGCATGCCAGGCCTCCTTGTCCATCACCAACTCCCAAAGTTTACTTAAACTCCTGTCCATTGAGTCAGTGATGCCATCCAACTATCTCATCCTCTATTGTCCCCTTCTCCTCCTGCCTTCAATCTTTTCCAGCATCAGGGTCTTTTCCACTGAATCAATTCTTTGCATCAGGTGGCCAAAGTATTGGAGTTTCAGCTTCAGCATCAGTCCTTCCAATGAATATTCAGGACTGATATCCTTTAGGATGGACTGGTTTGATCTCCTTGTTGTCCATGGGACTCACAAGAGTCTTCTCCAACACCACAGTTCAAAAGCACTGCTCAGAATGGAGCATTCAGGGAGAAGATACAGTCCCTGCCTTCCAAGAGCCCTGGGTCCAAAGAGGAAGATGAACAGTCAGACAGATAGCCACACGGTTTGGGGAGACTACACTGGGGAAGCTGTGATGCTGTCTGAGCACCCAGGAGAGCATAACTCACTCCATCTTGCCGGCTCAGGGAAGCTTACTCAGAGAAGGAGCCCAGCTGGGGTCTGAACACCATGTGAGTTGGGTGAGGCTGTGGGGAGATGGACAACGAAGAGAAGTTCTGCGGGAAGGAATTTCTATGAGGCCATTTGCCATCCTTAGATCTGGAGGCCGTACTGCTGTTAACAGTATATAAGGCATCCTTTGTTTTTTTAATGTTGCATCTAAGAAACCCCAGGCCTTACGAGGTCTTCGCTACCCAAATGGCCTTCAAATCAGGCCCCTCCCGTCGCTGGCAGCTGCAGCTGACTCTGTTGAAGTGAGATGCAGGACTTCACACGTAATCCTGTTAGGGCTTACCTTGTTAGTTTCAGACCCATCATTCCTGCCAAGAATTTTATGAATCTTGATTCTATTATCCTACGTATTAGCCTTCCATCTTGGTTTTGTGTTATTCGCAAATTTGATAAGCCTGCTTTTTCTGTGTCCTTAGCCAAGTTGCTCATAAAAACCTTGGACAGAGGAAGCCAGATTCAGAGTCCAGAGGCATGGCCCTTGAGAGCATCCCCCAGCCACATCCCAGATGCACAGCCACTGCCGGTATTCTCTAGATACACTAGTTGTTCAACATCTAACTACTATGTTAGCCATGCTTCCCCTTGTACTCAAGGGAGAGACAGCCTCAGTAACAAGAATTGCAATACTCAGCTCATTTAGGACTTAACTATCAATACTATCCTCCTATAGTAGTAGTGTTAGTCACTCAGTCGTGTCCGACTCTTTGCAACCCGATGGAGTGTGGCCTGCCAGATTATGGGATTCTCCAGGCAAGAACACTGGAGTGGATTGCCATTCCCTTCTCCAATCGTCCTATAAGAACCAAAAAAAATAGAAGTCAAAAAAGCCTCTGGGTACACAGAATATTCAAGCAGTTAAACACTGCAGAGCTATTCAGACCCTCAAGCTAAACCTATTCATTCTTATTTTATACACAATATTAATAAGGTGGCTTTCTCCTTTCAAAGCTTTGGCAGACTAGTAGCTGCAAATCAGAAGTGGAAACATAACTTGGGTAACTGTCTATAACTTTTCAAGAAGAGAGAAAAATCAAGCCAAAAGAAACAAACCACAGTAATTATAAACCCAAGTTAGGGCTTGGGAAAGGGGCCTTACCCCTCAGTACACCAAATGGAGTCATGCCATCACCTGAGGGCCACTGGTCACCAGCCGTGTGTTAAGAGATGCTTGGCATGCTTCGTTTTAGAATAAAAATAACAATTTTAATGCATGATGATACAAGTGTCATTGACATTATGGGTAAACATATGTTCATTCAGCAAATTTATCCTGCACGCCAAGATGCACAAGTGTAGTGGAAACGGCTGACTGGTTGAAAGGCACTGCCCAACAGCAGTGACCCCCAGCAGGCAAGGCCCCTGCACTCACAGGGCTCACAACCTGCCAAGTGAGCTGCCGCTAAACAGGGATGCCAATAGATAATGGATCCTGGAATGTGAAGTCAAGTGGGCCTTAGAAAGCATCACTAGGAGCAAAGCTAGTGGAGGTGATGGAATTCCAGTTGAGCTATTTCAAATCCTGAAAGATGATGCTGTGAAAGTGCTGCACTCAATATGCCAGCAAATTTGGAAAACTCAGCAGTGGCCACAGGACTGGAAAAGGTCAGTTTTCATTCCAATCCCAAAGAAAGGCAATGCCAAAGAATGCTCAAACTACCGCACAATTGCACTCATCTCACATGCTAGTAAAATAATGCTCAAAGTTCTCCAAGCCAAGCTTCAGCAGTACATGAACCATGAACTTCCTGACTGATGTTCAAGCTGGTTCTAGAAAAGGCAGAGGAACCAGAGATCAAATTGCCAACATCTGCTGGATCATCAAAAAAGCAAGAGAGTTCCAGAAAAACCTCGATTTCTGCTTTATTGACTATGCCAAATCCTTTGACTGGGTGGATCACAATAAACTGTGGAGAATTCTGAAAGAGATGGGAATACCAGACCACCTGACCTGCCTCTTGAGAAACCTATATGCAGGTCAGGACATAACATGTCCATAACTGGACATGGAACCACAGACTGGTTCCAAATAGGAAAAGGAGTACATCAAGGCTGTATATTGTCACCCTGCTTATTTAACTTATATGCAGAGTATATCATGAGAAACGCTGGACTGGAAGAAACACAAGCTGAAATCAAGATTGCCAGGAGAAATCTCAATAACCTCAGGTATGCAAATGACACCACCCTTATCGCAGAAAGTGAAGAACTAAAGAGCCTCTTGATGAAAGTGAAAGTGGAGAGTGAAAAAGGTGGCTTAAAGCTCAACATTCAGAAAACGAAGATCATGGCATCTGGTCCCATCACTTCATGGCAAATAGATGGGGAAACAGTGGAAACAGTGTCAGACTTTATTTTTTTGGGCTCCAAAATCACTGCAGATGGTGACTGCAGCCATGAAATTAAAAGATGCTTACTCCTTGGAAGGAAAGTTATGACCAACCTAGATAGCATGTTCAAAAGCAGAGACATTACTTTGCCAACAAAGGTCCGTCTAGTCAAGGCTATGGTTTTTCCTGTGGTCATGTATGGATGTGAAAGTTGGACTGTAAAGAAGGCTGAGCGCCAAAGAATTGATGCTTTTGAACTGTGGTGTTGGAGAAGACTCTTGAGTGTCCCTTGGACTGCAAGGAGATCCAACCAGTCCATTCTGAAGGAGATCAGCCCTGGGATTTCTTTGGAAGGAATGATGTTAAAGCTGAAACTCCAGTACTTTGGCCACCTCACGTGAAGAGTTGACTCATTGGAAAAGACCCTGATGCTGGGAGGGATTGGGGGCAGGAGGAGAAGGGGATGACAGAGGATGAGATGGATGGATGGCATCACTGACTCAATGGACATGAGTCTGAGTGAACTCCGGGAGTTGGTGATGGACAGGGAGGCCTGGCGTGCTGCGATTCATGGGGTTGCAAAGAGTCGGACACGACTGAGCGACTGAACTGAACTGAACTGAACATCATTTCAGATTAAAGTAAGTGCTATTAAAAAACAAAAAGTGTTGATATGATACTATGATAGGATAGGGCGTGAGACATTGAACAGAATGTTCAGTGAGGATTTCTCCAGCAGGAGACAGTTGAGCAGGAATGGTAAGGAGAACCAACAGATGACACATTGCAAGGAGCAATGTTAATTGGTACAACCTTTCTGGACGGCAAGCTAATGAAAGTAGAGGGGAAAAAATGCTTTGACCCAGGAATCCCTCCTCCAAGAATTAAGCCTATGAATCTAATCAGAGATGTGTATGGCAAGGCATGAGCCATAAACCCTGTTCAACACAGGGGTGTCTCTAGTTCTAGTTCAGTTGCTCAGTCGTGTCCAACTCTTTGCAACCCCATGGACTTCCCTGTCCATCACCAACCCCTGGAGCTTGCTGAAACTCATGTCCATCGAGTTGGTAATGCCATCCAACCATCTCATCCTCTGTTGTCCCCTTCTCCTTCTGCCTTCAATCTTTCCCAGCATCAGGGTCTTTTCCAATGAGTCAGTTCTTCACATCAGGTGGCCAAAGTATTGGAGTCTCAGCTTCAGCATCAGTCCTTCCAATGAACATTCAGGACTGATTTCCTTGAGGATTGACTATTTGGATCTCCTTTCAGTCCAAGGGACTCTCAAGAATTTTCTCCAACACCACAGCTCAAAAGCATCAATTCTTTGGCACTCAGCTTTCTTTATAGTCCAGCTCTACCTTTATAGTTTTTAATTTCATGGCTGCAGTCACCATCTGCAGTGATTTTGGAGCCCCAAAAAATAAAGTCTCACTGTTTCAATTGTTTCCCCATCTATTTGCCATGAAGCAATGGGACTGGATGCAATGATCTTAGTTTTTTGAATGTTGAGTTTTAAGCTAACTTTTTCATCTCCTCTTTCACTTTCATCAAGAGGCTCTTTAGTTCTTCTTCACTTTCTGCCATAAGGGTGGTGTCATCTGCATATCTGAGGTTATTGGTATTTCTCTCAGCAATCTTGATTCCAGCTTGTGCTTCATCCAGCCTGGCATTTCACATGATTTACTCTGCATATAAGTTAAATAAGCAAGGTGACAATATACAGCCTTGACGTACTCCTTTCCCAATTTGGAACCAGTCTGTTGTTCCATGGCTGGTTCTAACTGTTGCTTCTTGACCTTCATACAGATTTCTTAGGAGGCAGGTTGGGTGGTTTGGTATTCCCATCTCTTGAAGAATTTTTCACAGTTTGTTGTGATCCAGATAGTCAAAGGCTTTGGCGTAATCAATAAAGCATAAGTAGATGTTTTTCTGGAACTCTCCTGCTTTTTTAAAGATCCAACAGATGTTGGCAATTTGATCTCTGGTTCCTGTGTCTACATCAGCTAAAAAACCAGAGACAGACCACTAATGTCCAACTCCAGTCTGTTTACTGTATTAGATTATTTGCCTAATTTAATGGATTGTGTTACAGCTGTAGGAGAGGAAAAAAACAACATTCCCTCTACCATTCTGAATTCTTGGCTGGGACTCCTATAACAAAAGACAAAAAATTAACAAGAAAAATAAAGAACCAGAAGTTTATTAACATGGATATCTCATGTATACATGGGGGATATCCAGGGGAAAATGAGTAACTCTAAGCAGTGGCTTAGAACTCCAGTTTATACAGCACCCCCAAGAAAAAACAATGATTTAGTGAAGAAATGACAGGACAAATGAAAGATGTTTTAGGTTTCCAAGGACAGCAAACCATGGGGAGGTTAATACATAGAAGAAAACATAGCTCAGTTGGTATAGAATCCCCCTGCAATGCAGGAAATCCCAGTTTGATTCCTGGGTTGGGAAGATCCTCTGCAGAAGGGATAGGCTACCCACTCCCGTATTCTTGGGCTTCTTTTGTGACTCAGACAGTATAGAATCCAGCCACAATGCAGGAGACCTGGGTTCGATCCCTGGGTTGGGAAGATCCCCTGGAGCAGGGAAAGGGTACCCACTCCAGTATTCTGGCCTGGAGAATTCCATGGACTGTATAGTCCATGGGGTCTCAAAGAGTCAGACATAACTGAGCAACCTTCACTTTCACTTTCAAAGGTCTCAGTCCTTCCTAGTGCAGACAGGTGGATGGATACCCTTGAAAGTTAATGCTCTGCTTTTAGGAAAATAGGGGGAGGGCAGGAAGCCCTTCCTGCATCTGCTTCCTCTCAACTGCCCTCAACCCCAAATAATCTTTATGCCAGAGTGGCATATTTGGGGGCAGCAGAGTCTGCCATCACTCACAGCTTTTAAAAGAGCAAGTTGGGGAAGAATATTTATTGGTATAGAAAGATGTTGAGGGTATAATGCGAAATGAAAAAGGCAGCCTACACAATTCTCTTTCAGACAAAGCATACCTTCTCTGCAGAAAAAGTATCATGTATCATGGTATGAGTAGGGGTGAGGGAATGGAAGAAGACTAAAAGAATGCAAAACCAAAATGTTAACTCTGGCTTTCTCTGGGTGGTAGGATCATAAATAATTCCATTTTCTTTCCATTTTTTTTCTTTCTATTGAGCTTTCTGTACCAAGCCTATATTTGTTTCATAATTTTAAAAATCATTAAAGTAAAATGAAAGAATTCTAACAAAGATGACTTGTTTAAAAGCTGAGGTCCCAGAAGAGGTAAACCTCAGGTCAGAGGTAATGGAAACAGACGAAGCAGCTAACCCCCAAGGAGGGATGGGAAGTAACTGATCGCAGAGCCTGCACCTGGGGAAATGGGTATGACCCCACCAAGGACCCCTTACCAGAAGGTTGTCCAGACAGTTGTGGGTGCGGGCCCTGTTGGGGGCAGGGGTGGGGCGGAGATGGAGGCCTGGCAAAGCCTGGTGTGTGTCTGGATATTTAATCAAACACACACGTGGCCACACTACCCCTCTGCCACTTTGCCACCTCCCTGCTCGCTCCCACCCTGCACAGTCTCTAAATGACACAGCCCAAGGAGGGCAGCCCAGGGGTCTGCCAGGCTCCCCAGGAAGCTGAGAGAGTTGCAAACCCACAGAACCTCTCCATGCAGCTCCTGGTCCCCTGTGCGCTGCATTTCTTCCCGGGGAGGAAACGTTGTCTTCCTTTAGCGACACGTGTCCTCCTACAACTGTTCCTCCCAGCTTCTCTGCACATCTGAGGACAAGCCTTGGCTTCTGACTTCCTGTCTGCAGGCCCAGGAGGCCCTGGTTGGAAGAGCTCTTCCTCTAGAAGGTGATAACGTGACCGGAAATCACCTCACCACAGTTATATCATTCACTCCGCATTTCCTGAGCATCTATTTTGTGCCAGCCACATATCAGGGGCGGGACAGAGAGTGGTGAACACAAAGGTCCAGACTCCTCTTCTTGAGAAGCTTGTGGTCAAATGAGGAAATGCTTTCAAACCCAAGGCCACACGGGGAAGTTGTGCCAGGACTTCTTTATATCTGACATTGATTTGTACCTAGGACTTGACTCCGTTCAGTGTGAAATTGAACCCCACTTGGTCCGGGGTGAGCCCTGCTTCCTGATTTCCTGATGTAAGCAAGGAGTTGTGATTTCCAGCACAACCAGCAGAAAAACCCAGAGTGATTTTCAAAACATCTCAGATACAAGCGAACAAAACTGACAAGAGGGACCCTTCTTTCCTGAGCACGATCTTCACAAAGTTCTTTTCCCTTCTTTTTTACAAACTTGAAACAATTAAATTGAATCCAAAAATTATTCGACACACCTTCAGATTCTCTACAAAGATAAAAGAAAACCCTCAGGCAATAATTCTGAGTGCTGACACAGCAGTAGGGAGATTTAAAACAAACAAACAAACAAAAAAACCCCACTATATTGCTGGATTAATTCAAAGCAGGCAACTCACATTCTTGAGAAGGAAATAAAAACCATGATTCACGCTTTAGGCATAAAGTACACAGATAATTAATCAAGCTTCATCGGATGCTTTTTATGTTTGCTGTTCCGAGGCAGGCACTGTTTTCCAACAATGCCTGCTGACATCCAGGGAGAGGTTCCACTTGGTCAAGAAAGAAACAATGATCACAGTGAAGAGAGACACATAGTTCTTATAAACAAACGGCTCTCACAGGCGAGATAAGGTCAGGGTGACAAGAAGACCACCAGAGAAGGGTGCAGAAAAAGAGGTTGTTCTGATGACAGGGCAAGAAGAAGGGTAGGAAAATTTCTAGATGAGTGCTTGTGAGTATAATAATGGAGGTTGACACATATACACTATTGATACTGTGTATAAAACTGGTGCGCTGCAGTCCATGGGGTCATAAAGAGTCGGACACGACTAAGTGACTGAACAGCAACATAAACCAGACAACCGATGGGAGACTATTGTGCAGCCCAGGGAACTCTGCTTAATGCACTGCGTGACCTGAACGGCAGGTAAATCCAAAAGGGGGAGCGTCTACGCATATGTAGGACTGATTCATTTTGCTGTACATACAGCAGAAGCTAACACGACATTGCAAAGTGACTATACTGCAGTAAAAAAATTAAATTAATAAAAAATACATTACACCAGGGCTTCCCTGGTGGCTCAGCTGGTAAAGAATCCGCCTGCAGTGCAGGAGACCTGGGTTCACTCCCTGGGTTGGGAAGATCCCCTGGAGGAGGGAAAGGCTACCCACTTGAGTATTCTGGCCTGGAGAATTCCATGAACTGTATAGTCCATGGGGTCGCAAAGAGTTGGACACGACTGAGCGACTTTCACTTTCACATTTAAACAAGAAAAAAATAACAGCTTACATTTGTGCTCCCTACGTGCCAGGCATCACTCGGCCAGTATTTATTCCCTGACAGGTTCCAGCAGGTACTATTTCTATCCCCATTTTACAGGTCAGTAAACTGAGGAAGGAGAGGTTAAAGTAACCTAAGCCGAAGTGGAGGCAGCAGTGGATGCCAAGCAGCCTGGCTCCAGATTCTGGGACCTCAGTGCTAGACTCGGGTACATCTGACTATAGGTTTGTTGTGACCAAGATCCACACCAGACATAGCGGGCAGCAGGCCATCATGCGGGTGGTGGTTTAGTCACTAAGCCATTTCCGACTCTGCGACCCCATGGACTGTAGCCCACCAGGCTCTGTCCATGGAATTTCCCAGGTAAGAATACTGGAGTGGGGAGCCATTTCCTTTTCCAAGGGACCATCCTGACCCAGGGATCGAATCGGGGTCTCCTGCATTGCAGGCGGATTCTTTACCAACTGAGCCACCAGGGAATCATGTGGGTGACTCAGAACAAAGCTAATCCCCCACCGAAGAGCTGCCACAGAACAATGGGAACAGAGAGGGATCAGAGCCAAGCAGGCCTGGACTCCAATTCCACCTCCACCACCTATGAGCAGACAACCACAGACAGATCACACCTCTCCCCGCACTTCAGCACCTCCGCCCCCTGTAAGGTGAAAAAAAATCACAGCACTCACATCATGTTGTGTGGATGAGATGAGCTAATTGCCCACAAAGCACAGAGTAAGCACTTAAAAAGAAAGAAGCTGCTATTTCTTATGGCAAAGCAGCTCCAAGGACAGTCCCTGGGGCTGGAGGGCCAGCTGCAAGGTCTACCTAGAGAAGGGCGTGGCTGGCAAAGCTGCTCCCTGGTGTCCTATACACTACTTTGTCACCCCGCTCTGAGCACTGTCGTTTTTCCCCCCAAGGCCCTGACCCCACTGCAACCCCCTAACTCCTGGCAAGTCCTCTTGCACTGGTAAGTCCCCAGGCCAGAAAGACTGGCCTGGCTGTAACCCAACATACAGAGGCTCTGCTGTCCACTGGCCATGAGACTGGGGCTGGCGAGTGGCATCCTTCATCTCTATGCCCCGGGCCTGGCACAGTGGGACTCAACCCAAGCACGGGTCAGGCTGCAGAAGTGAAGGAATGGAGGGGATTTCAATGGTATCTTAAGTGAGGGCAGTGGCTCCCTGCCCTTAAATGTCATCTACTCCTGCTCACAGGACAAGGGAACTGGGCCAAATAGAGCAATGCATCATCAGCTGCAGTCACTCTGCCCAACGAACACACACTTTGAGTGTGCAATGTGGTGCCCCTCAGTTTCTAAAGCTGGACTTTGGAGAGAAAACACCTCCAGACACACCCACCCCAGAACTTCAGGTTGCGTCCCTTGTCCCAATACTTAGAATAAAGTCCACAGGAAGCCCCAGGTCAGGTTGACCACCAGGAGTGGACACCACCCTCAGGCATGGCTGGCTCATCACCTCACCTTCTCTCGGCCTGGAGACACCCCTCTGCTGTGTCCTGTGGACGTGTGACAAGCACACGGGAGGGAACTGTCAGGACTTCTTTTTTTCCCAGCTTGATGGAGATACAGTAGACCTCATGTATGTTTAAGATGTACGATGTGCTAGTCTGATAAGCATGTGTTGCAAAACGCTCACTGTAGTAGTGCTAACACTTGCAGCGTGTCACATAACCACCGTTTCTTTCTTGTGTACAGAGCAGTTACGATCAACTTTCAAATATATAATAGAGTATCGTTAACCATCATCACCACGCTGTACATTAGATCCCCAAAATTTATTCATCTTATAACTGGAAGTGGTGGGGGGCGGCGGGGGAAGATGTTGGACCAAGGACTTCCTTTTGAGCAAGTGTGTGTGTGTGTGTGTGTGTTTTTAGTTTATTTATTTATTTTAATTGGAGACTAATTATGATATTGTAGTGGTTTTTGCCATACATTGACATGAATCAGCCATGAAAAGCGGCTTCCCAGCTAGCTCCCCACAGAGGCTATCAAGAAAGGCAACTGCATTCAGATGATCCCAACAGGATGGGGAAAAGAGGAGCCCAAATGCAAATGGGCAGGACCTATGCCATATCAGAAGCGGAGGAGGTCACGTGCTGAGCAGCCCCTGGGGCCAAGAATCAAGAGACTGGGGGTCTAGGTTTGCCTCCGCCGCTGAACAAGGAAGACATGATTGAGGCCCCTTGTTAAAGACAGGAAGAAAAAAAAACACAGAGGGGAAGACAGATGAGACAAGCCCTCGAGACTCCCAGGTCAGACGCAGGGTAAGATATAATTGACTCTGTGGTGCCTTCTGGTAAAATGTCAGAGTTCCATTTGCTCAGCGTACGTCAATCCCCTTCATGTCCGTGACTTCACTGAGGATGTCAGGGTCATTTAATTACCAGAAAGCCTCACCACAAGACCCTTTTCTCCCCTCTCTACCCAAATCTGATGCAAACTGTTCCATCGCATTAAACACTCAATTTAAATGTTTCACTGAAGGCACTTTCATCTCACTTATTAACAGTCTGATGCTGGGTGAGTTCTTAAACCTCTCTAAGCCTTGGATTTCTCATCCAAAAATATGAAGAATTATAAAACTCCTACCTCATAGGATTGAAGACTTCAAGGGTAAATTGCCTCGGTGCACTGCCTGGCATACAGTGAGTGCTCAATAAATATTAGCTATTATCATCAAAATCACCCCTGGAGCCAAACAACCCCCATCTGCTCCTTTTAGGAAACAATGAAAGGATATTTTGCATCTGGAAAAAATCAAAGCATAAGTATCTTTGTTTCTTGTGTTTTTACATAAATAAGGTATTCATATTTTTTATATCTAATTTAATATGTTCTCATTACATGGCTGAAGACATTTTCACTTGTCCACAAGACTGAATTAAAACCCAATACATCCAGAAAACCAAGTATTTCTATCATTAAAAAAAAAAGATATATGCAGGACTTTTTTGTAACTTTATCATCAGTATTATATACATTTAGAGTTAGTATATTTAAATAAGATACCACAGAAAAGCAAATTCTGAGCCAAGTCTTGGAAAATAGGTAGGATTTTAGATTAGCAAAGAAGAGACCACTTACTTGATGACTCAGAAAACTATAAAAATATTCACAAGTGGAAGAATCAATTTTTAATATAATATTCATATAAAATATAAACACTGTATCAAAGAAAAATTTGAAAAAGGTTTTTGAAAGAGACATCTAGTTCAAGAAGACTAATTGAACTTGCACAGTTTGTCTTTCTTCCCTCTCAGAAGTCCACTCAAAAGAATGAAGAACATAAACTCCATATCCAGGCTGAAGAGCCTCAAGGGGCACCGACTAGCAAAGCAGAAGACAAAAAAAAAACATTATGGAAAACACAAAGCATATGGTGAGAAAATACTGGATAATACAAGAAAGGAGACACATCCCTGTTAAGGAGTTTAGACAGAGAGTGGGAATCCAAAATTCCATGTACAAATTTCCTCCGAATCATTGGCAAACTCAGAAATTCCAACACGCAGGAGAAGAGCACAAATTACAACAATGGAAAGTAACAGCCACATGGAGAAGGAAATGGCAACTTACTCCAGTGTTCTTGCCTGGGAAATCTCATGGACAGAGGAGCCTGGCAGGCTACAGTCACTGGGGTTACAAGAGAGTCGGACGTGACTTAGCGACTAAGCAACAACCACCTAGTTAACCAGTGGATCAAACTCAATATAATGTTTACTTTGTGTTCTGGCGTAATTCAAATTTTTAGTAATGAGTTGTCTCAGGCAAAACTGGTTGTTTAAGAACCTATAAACATTGGCCTTTGGCCACAGAAGAACTAAGCTTGCTACCTTAGGTTTATTAAGATTTGCCCCATAAAAACTTAAATTTAATTGAAAATACCTATGCAGTATTTATTTTAGCAACTGTAGTTTGGGGTTTAACTAAGTTTTCAAATTTTCTGTGGTTGTGAAAAATAGTATTTGAGGCAAATGGCTTAGCAACAGTACTTCCTAGTGGTATTATTTGGGTACACCTGTTAGTGACCACATTTCTAGGCGTAGAATATCCAGAAATCTCAGTTTGGGCAGTTTTAATTAGCTAAATTGTAAATATAGCTGGAAATGTGTATTCTTCTTCTGCAAAATATATAATTGCTTAAATAATAAGGAAATGTCACCACCTCCATTAAAGGTTTGGTCTTATTAAGTGCTCTCTCTCACAATGTGGGCAATCATGAGTTTCTGTGGTCATTTGACATTATTAATATAAGTGTTTGCACTGGAAAAAAAAAAAAAAAAACACAGAGAGAGAGAAAGTAACAGCCATAGTCTAAAGAGTGAAGGACAGACTTCAGCAGCCAGGAGATAGAGTTTGGAGTTGAAATTTCCCCAAGTTACACTTTCAACTGAAACCTCAAAAGGGTCAAACCACAGGAATAAGAAACACATCCTAGAACTTAAGGACACACCCTAGTATCTAAAGCAAAACCAACACAGACTTATCCAAACACAACCTAGAACCAAGGCTTCTAGTAAGGTGACTCCATAGTAAATTAACTGCCTACAAGCTTAAAACTCAACATTTTTCAGAGGACAGTAACAGTCAAGGGTCTCACAATAGCCAACACACAATTAAAAATTATGACACAAGCAAAGAAACAGGAAAACATGATCCATAATTCAGAGAGAAAAAAACAAAACCATGGATCATCCTAACAAAGGAAATAGCAGAAAAGGACTTTCTACTCTAAAATATGTTTAATTCTAGGGAAAGATGACAAGAATAGGTGAACCAGTGGAAAATATCACAAAGAAACTAAAACTCTATAAAAAAGAATCAAAAGGAAATTAGCAATATATAACTGAAAAAAATAAGCATTTGAAATAAAACATCTGTTGCATGGGCTTACCAAAAAAAATAGATACAACAGAATAAAGAATTAGTGAATTTGAAGAAAAGTCAATAGATATTATCTTAAACTAAGTCACAGAGAGGGAAATTAAAAAAAAAAAAAGAAAAAGAAAAACAGAAAGAACTACCCAAGACCTGGGGAATAATAATAATAATAAACTGTCTGATATATACATAACTGAAGAACCAGAAGGAGAGGAGAGACAGACAGACTGGGGCTAAAGAAATATTTGAAAAAATAATGTCTTGAGAATAACTACTTGATGAAAGACATCAAACCATCGCTCCAAAAATCTCTGTGAACTAAGCAGCAAAAATACAAATGTGCCACTCCTCTGGGGTTGGCCTGCTCCCTTGTCTCAGGCGTGTACTATCTACTGTCTATCTAATAAAAGATCTGTCTACTTGAGCTGTAAAAAAAAAAAAAAAAATACAAATGAGACCAAATGAGACATATCATAGACAAATTGCTGACAACCAAAAATGAAAATAAAGTTTTAACATCAGCCAACAGGAAAACATGTGGCATTCAGAAGAGTGACGGCTGACTTCTCATCAAAACATTAAAACCTACAAGACAATTCAAAGCCATCCCTAAAGAAATGGAGAAGGCAATGGCACCCCACTCCAGTACTTTTGCCTGGAAAATCCCATGGATGGAGGAGCCTGGTAGGTTGCAGTCCATGGGGTCACTAGAGTCGGACACGACTGAGCATCTTCACCTTCACTTTTCACTTTCATGCATTGGAGAAGGAAATGGCAACCCACTCCAGTGTTCTTGCCTGGAGAATCCCAGGGACGGGGAAGCCTGGTGGGCTGCCGTCTCTGGGGTCACAAAGAGTTGGACATGACTGAAGCGACTTAGCAGCAGCAGCAAAGTACTGAAAGAAAATTGTCAATCTAAAATTCTATAACAAACGAAAATGTCTTTCCAAAGTTAAGGCAAAATAAAGACAAATCCAATAAGGCAAAAGCCAAAAGAATTCATTCCTGGCAAACCTGCCCTACAAGAAATGCTAAAGGAAGTTATCTAGGCTGAAGGGATAGAATCCTAAAGGGAAAATCAAATATGCAAGGAGTAATAAAGAGTACTAGAAATGGTAGATGTGTGGGTAAACATATATTTAAAATTTAATTTCTGTAAAAATGTATTAATTGCTAAGATGGAATAATGTAAATGTTTTATGGGGCTTACACATAAAAGTGAAATCTAAGACAATGTACCAAAGGCATGAGAAAAACATGTTTTTTTTTTAAAGATTCTTACATTGTACATAAAATGGTATAATATTGACTTAACAATGACAAGTAAAAAATGCATACTGTAATGTATAGAGAATCATATGAATTTTTTAAAGAGGTATAATTAAAATACAGTAAAGGAGATAAAGTGGAATACTAACAAGTATTTGATTAGCCTAAAAGAAGACAGAAAAAGAGAAACAAGAATAGATGAAAAAAATAAAAATCAAATAAGAAGGTGGTAGGCTTCAATCCAACCATATCCATTGCATTAACTGTAAATGGCTTAACCATTCCAGCTGAATGTCAGAGACTGGTCAGACTGGATAAAATTAAAAGGCACAACTAAAAGCTGTTTATAAGAGTCATAGTTTTATACATTAAGCATAAAAATACAGATAGGTTGAAAATAAAAAGACTGAAAAGTACATTGTGGAGACATTAATCTGAAGAAAGATAATGCAGCTACATATTAAAAGTAAATAAAGTAGAATTTAAGATAAAGAACATTAAAACAAAGATTGAAACTTCATGATGATAAGATGTTCAATTTCATCAGAATTAAAGATAATTTAAGAACACTACCCAGAAATGGACATAGTAATTTCAGTTACAAATCACTAAAGGAAAAAAAGGAGGTAGCAATGAAAACGAATTATTCAGCAAAGCAAGAAACAAAAGGAGGGGAAAAAAACACAAAAATGAGCACCACTTAAAGAAAACAGAATAAGTTGGCAGCAATACAAAATAAATATTAGTATCTCAAAAAATGTGAAAGCTTTAATTACCCCAGTTTGACATAGGGAGCATATCTTCACATTTAAAAGAACAAATTTAAAAGAGTGAAAATATGAGGATTTAAACAGCACAGCTAATTTGCTTTAATATATTTAGAGCTTTATATCTACCAAACAGAAATTATTCATTATGTTCAAACTATGTAAATTTACAAAAATTTACACTGTAGGTAAATTTAAAAATTGACTATGTATGTGACCATACAGAGAATCATAACAAAATTTTTTAAAAAACTAGAAATCACACAAGTCACAGTCTCTGATCTCAATTCAATGAAACTATTTTAGCACTGTGGTTGTTCAGTCGTTAAGTCGTGTCCAACTCTTTGTGACCCCAGGGACCCTCCAGGCTCCTCTGTCCATGAGGTTCTCTAGGCAAGAATTCTGGAGGGGGTTGCCATTTCCTTCTCCAAACACCATAATTATCTCCATATTTAAGGCTAGGAAGCCGAAACACAGAGAGATAAAGCAAACCACCCAAGTTCACATAATTAGTCAACAGCAGATTAGTGTTTTGAGCCCCAGACATCCTGGTTCTGGATCCTGCAATCTAAACCTTCTCAGGAAGAAGGCCCCATTTCCCTTCAGATATCTCAGTAAACTATAGAGTTACAGTAATTAAAATGTTATATTGAGCCACAACCAGGCAAACAAATAATCACGATAGAATGCACTTGCAGTCTATGGACATACGGAAGTTTGTTACACGATAAAGAAGTCACTGAGAAAACAATGCCTATTTTGTAATTGACAAACCACATGTAAGAAAAATGTTAAATCCTCCACTTCACTCTATAAGTTTAAAAAATTCTCATACAGAATTAAAATTAAATTAAATATCATACAGAATTAAAATTCTAATAAAGAATTAAAATTAAAGAAGGAAAGTATAAAATACTAGGCAATACAGAAAAATGTTTCTGTTTTAGCTGATAAGAGTGAAAGTGAAAATGAAAGTCGCTCAGTCAGGTCTGACTCATGGTGACCCTATGGGCTATACAGTCCATGGAATTCTCCAGGCCAGAAAACCAGAGTGGGTAGCCTTTCCTCTCTCCAGAGGATCTTCCCAACCCAGGGACTGAACCTAGATATCCCCAATTGCAGGTAGATTCTTTACTATTTCTAAATAGAACAGAAACTCTGAAACCACAAAGGAAAAGACTGATAGATTTAACTATATCACTGAATTGTGCACAATAATAGAAAGTGCAAAGAAACTTAAAAGTCAATCATACAGGTGTAAAAGTTTTGCAACTTATGAAATAAAAGGTCAATAGCTATTAAGAATAAAGCACTCCTACATATCAGGAAGATAAATGTGAAGATCCAATAAAAGCATGAATAAAGGAAAATGGCAGATATTTTAGTTAAAAAGACAAATACACGAGTGAAAAGATGCAAATGATATATTCCCTCTCATGGTATAAATATAAAATGTTAATAATCTCCTGCATTGGCAAAGATGTTAGAAAAAAAAACAGATACCTCTGAACTATTGGTAGAATGTAAGTAGGTATAGCCATTTGGGTAGCAATTTGGTAATACCCAGGAGAGGGCACTGGCACCCCACTCCAGTGCTCCTGCCTGGAAACTTCCATGGACGGAGGAGCCTGGTGGGCTGCAGTCCATGGGGTCGCTAGGAGTTGGACACGACTGAGTGACTTCACTTTCACTTCTCACTGTCATGCATTGGAGAAGGAAATGGCAACCCACTCCAGTGTTCTTGCCTGGAGAATCCCAGGGACGGGGGAGCCTGGTGGGCTGCTGTCTATGGGGTTGCACAGAGTCGGACACGACTGAAGCGACTTAGCAGCAACAGCAGCAGCAGCAGCAGCAGAACTTCCTTGATCAGTTGGTAAAGACTCCCCCTGCAATGTGGGAGACCTGGGTTTGATCCCTGGGTTGGGAAAATCCCCTGGAGAAGGGAAAAGCTACCCACTCTAGTATTCTGAATTCCATGGACAGCCCATGGGGTCACAAAGAGTCAGACACCACTAAGCAACTTCCACTTTCACTTTTGGTAGTACCCATCAGAATTTAAAATACATGTGGCCTTTGGCCCAGAGATTTCACTTATTGGGTTTATCACAGCAGTAATTTAATAGGTACATCACAATATATGCACAACTGCAATGTTGTCTATTATGACAAAAGATGAAAATACTCTTAAAATTCTGTGAATAGGTTAATACAACAGAACACTACACAGCCAGCAAGAGGAATCAAGTAGATCTATAAAGATAGAAAATATCTCCAAGGTATATTAAGTTAAAAAAGTTAAGCTATAGATAAAATGTATTTTCTTTGTTATTATATAAATATTTGTTTAAAAGTTTAACTTTAAAAAGTGAAGGGAATGGAAATGGCAGAAGTGCATGAGTTCTGGGAAACTTACACCTTTTGTATTGCTTTAATTTTTAAGATAATGTTCAAGGGAAGGGGAACATTCATTCCCATCAGATTCATTTTTTGTAACCTTTTCTAACATTTGTCCAAATCAGACCTATTTCCAATAGTCTGGAAATATATTTTTGTGTAGTGTTTTCCTTAACAATTACTTCATAAAATTTTACCCTGTTTCTTCATGGTTTTCAAAAAGGTTACTTTAATAGCTATATAGTATTTCTTTATATTCATAACTTCTACAACTTTTCTTCAAATGTTGACCATTTGAAATTTTTTTGACCATTTGAACTTTAATTTATTTTTATTTGACAAGTGTATTTGCTTGGCATGGAACACAACAGTGAACATCTTTATACAAGAAGATTTTGTGTCTTTTATGTTAGTGTTTCAACATATTTTTAAAAGCATTCTAAGTCAAAGAACAGGAATAATTTTTATGGCTGTCTACGCACTGCGATGTTACTCTTCAAAAGGCTCATGTCCATTTATAATTCCACGTATAACATCCGATCATATCTGTTTTACCATGATCTCACACATCCTGTGTGTTAATCCTTACTTTCTGATTTTCCTTCAAACATTTTATTTGACATGAAATATAGTAAGGTTGATTTTTGACACATTCCCACTTCAGATATTTCTAAAGCAATCAGAAAAGAATCATCCAGTGCCCTGTCTATGGATATTTAATTAGCTTCTTTTTTCCCCTATAACAGGAAACATCTAAGTCAATTTCTAATTATGTATGAAAGTAATAAATGTTTACTGTAAAATAATTACACAATAAAGTTATAATAAAAAAAGCAAATATTATATAATCCCATCAGCCTGAAATAACCACCATTAAGATTTCGTTGTTTATCTTTATAGCTATTTTCTTACATAGATACAAATTGATTTTATTCTATTACCACATTACAGTAGCTTTATACACACTTATGTAACCTGCTTTTTATCACTTAACAAGTTTATGGACATCTTCCAAGCTAACAAATGGTTATCTACATTATGTACACAACTAAGTTCAATGGCTACACTTGTTCATCGGAGCCCATAAAAAGCTTGTGCTATTCTATATGCGTGAAGAAAGCTGAGCACAAAAGAATTGATGCTTTTGAACTGTGGTGTTGGAGAAGACTCTTGAGTGTCCCTTGGACTGCAAGGAGATCCAACGAGTCCATCCTAAAGGAGATCAGCCCTGGGTGATCTCCAGGGCTGATCTCCTTTAGGAAGGAATGATGCTAAAGCTGAAACTCCAGTACTTTGGCCACTTCATGCGAAGAGCTGACTCATTGGAAAAGATTCTGATGCTGGGAGGGATTGGGGGCAGGAGGAGAAGGGGACGACAGAGGATGAGATGGCTGGATGGCATCACCGACTCGATGGATGTGAGTTTGAGTGAACTCCGGGAGTTGGTGATGGACAGGGAGGCCTGGTGTGCTGCGATTCATGGGGTCGCAAAGAGTCGGACACGACTGAGCAACTGACCTGAACTGAACTGAAAACTCTGTAAATTAGGACAACAGTATCACCTCCTAAAGGATTGAAAAGATTAAGTCATCGAGGGTGTGACAAATGCCAAGTATGAACATGGCACGTGGTTAGTATTAAAACTTGTTTCCTGTAACCAAGATGGAGAGACAGATCAATTAAAGGATACCCACATGTACACATAAGCAGTCTCCTGCATTGCAGACCAATTCTTTACCGACCGAGCCACCAGGGAAGCCCTTATACATGCATATAAGCCTCTTCTTTTTCTCAATGACTTCTTGGAGAATTATTCAGAACGCCATCCTCAGACTCCCCAGACACCAGTTCCAGGTTCATCTCTGCTGTGGCACTGAGTGCTGCACTCAGTGTTAGCATTACATTGAGACACTGTTGTCGTTGTTCAGGTGTTCAGTCGTGTCTGACTCTTTGTGACCCCATGGACTGCAGCACACCAGGCTTTCTTGCCCTTCACCATCTCTCGGAGTTTGCACAAACTCATCTCCATTGACTCAGTGATGCTATCTAACTATCTCATCCTCTCCCACCTCCTTCTCCTCCTGCCCTCAATCATCCCCAGCATCAGGGTCTCTTCCAATGAGTCATTTCTTTGCATCAGGTGGCCAGTGTATTGGAGCTTCAGCTTCAGCATCAGTCCTTCCAGTGAATATTCAGGGTTGATTTCCTTTAGGATCTCCCTGTTTGTGACATTAGGTATCTTTTATTTACCTCTATCTCAACCTCCCCCTTTTCATACTGTTCATGGAAGAAAAGCTATGATCAACCTAGACAGCATATTAAAAAGCACAGACATTACTTTGCCAACAAAGGTCTATCTAGTCAAAGCTATGGTTTTCCCAGTAGTCACGTATGGATGTGAGAGTTGGACCAAAAAGAAAGGTGAGCACTGAAGAATGGATACTTTTGAACTGTGGTGTTGAAGAAGACGTGAGAGTCCCTTGGACTGCAAGGAGATCCATCCAGTCAATCCTAAAGGAAATCAGTCCTGAATATTCATTGGAAGGACTGATGCTGAAGCTGAGACTCCAATACTTTGGCCACCTGATGTGAAGAACTAACTCATTGGAAAAGACCCTGATTCTGGGAAAGATTAAAGGCAGGAGGAGAAGGGGACAACAGAGGATGAGATGGTTGGGTGGCATCACTGACTCAATGGACATGAGTTTGAGTAAACTCCGGGAGTTGGTGATGGACAGGGAGGGCTGGTATGCTGCAGTCCATGGGGTCACAAAGAGTTGGACACGACTGAGCGACTGAACTGAATCTCGACCTCCCCATTGGAGGGAAGAGAGGCGGAGGAAGGAAAGGAGCCTGGCTTTAACACTTACCGTGTGTCACAACATTACTTCCCTTCACCTTTAAGCCTCCTCAGCAATGATATCTTGTCCCCACTTTACAGATAAGGAAGCCAGGATACGTCTCTCTCATCAGCAGTCAGGATACAGCTCCAATGCCCATGAGCAGACTTTGGTGCCAGGCTGACCCCGTCCTGCAGAGTGGGGACCCAGCCTCTGCACATCCTCCTGTCATTCACCACGTGCTTTACACAAAGTAACTGATCAACGGATGGAGATTAAAGCAGCATTCAGACTAGTGCTCTCTCTCAGGATCTGGGCCAGACCAAAAGAAGCCAAATCCACTTTAAAAATCTCAAATGAGTTCCTGAGCATTTCCACCCCTCAGTATATAGCCCACAGGAATTACAGAGATGTTCATTAAAAACAATAGCAGCATTATGTTTAATAGCCAAAAATAATAAATAATCCAAATATCCATAAATGATATCCATATAACAAGTAAACAAAAAGGTACCATCATGCAATGACAATGAGAATTAACAAACTACGCATAACATGGATAAGTCTCCAAAGCATGCCCAAGCAAAAAGCCCAAAAAAATCTACAGAAAGCAGTATACACAGTGCATGATGCCATTTACACAAAGCTCAAAAACGCTGTTAGAAGTTAGAATGATGGGGACCCTCAGGGTGGCAGAAGAGGCCGTCAGGGTGGAGGGTGCTCTGTACAGTCATGAATCATGCACTTTTCTTTGTGGATATTATTTTTAGTTTGGACTGAGATGAAATTCCCGAGTCTGTAGGTCAAAACAGTCAAATATCAGCAATTCCACATGGTTCAAACTGATACTTCAATAAAAACACGTTTTAAAAACCCTCTGGTAAAGGAGAAAGACATGTCTAGTGCTGATCGGCAGACTGTTTGCTTTCTGCAAACCAACCTAGATGCTTCTGCAGCTTCTGACCCCATTTCTCACTGCTTTGTCTTCAGTGGACACAGGATAACAACTCGTCCCTCACCTCGATGGGACAATTTTTCACAGACACGTATTAAGAGATTGTGATGAAGCAGTCCTTGGGCTCCAGAGCCCCAGCCCCTCTTGGCTTCCTGCTCAACCATCCTGGGCACTGCCAAGTCCTGTACTAATTTACTTCCTCACAGTGAACCAGGGTTTCTAATTCATCCGCAGAACAGCAAGATTATATTTTTTAAAGAAACAATATTACTGAGACAATTTTCATATTTAAAAACACCATCACAGAAAAATAGAGATATGGAGCTTTTACGAGCCTTGTGTGGGTCATAAAAGGTATAATCTTTATAACTAATTGAGATAACTTTATCCCAAAGCTATAAAACTAATGATCTCTTTTTGTGGCATTGTAAGCATTTATCTCCCTGTGGGAAAACATCACCAATTCTCAGAATTCTGGGTACAGCCGACTCATTCTACAGTGGCAAATAATATTTCAAATGGAAGGATGCTCCATTTATCAGAAGACAGAGCAGATGCCCTCCTGGGTGGGGGGAGAAGCGCTGGGTATACTTGGTCTGGCATGCAGAGACTGGTGGGTACAAGGGGTGTCTGATTGAAAAATTGTCTGCAGCAGGCTTCTAGCAGAACTCTGTGTGACAAGCACAGACTCAAAAGTCAATGATGGGAACACAGCATTTTCCTTACATATTAGCGAACGCTGGTAACACTTCTGATTCCGTGTCCTAGAATTGCTGCTGTAAAAGGCCAGTGATTTGTCACTGCTGAGAAGCTACAGGGCTGAGACACATCAGAGAGACAGCACCCCATGCTTTATAATGGGGGTACAGCTCCTGGCAATTTATGTACCTCACTTTAGGGGGCTAAAAGCAATCGCTTGAAATATAAAGGAGTTAATCATTTTACAGAAATCTTGTAGTAAATCATTTGCAATAAGAGTATCATTAGCTACCTATGGCATTTTCCTTAGTGTGTACGTTATGGATTCATCTAAATAAAAGGATAATAAAAATCATATCACCATTTGTTGAGGCTCTCTCATTTAGTACTCACAAGTCTTACATCCGAGGATGCTGTTGATGGAGAATAGATGGAGAAACATGGACTGAACTAGGATAAACACTTTGCTAAAAGGTTCACACAGCTAAGTGACAAAACCAGGATTCAAGCTCCAGGAACCCAACGCCGAGGGCCTTACCTGTGACCACCCTACTACACTGCCAGGTTTCGACAGGACATACAGATAATAGGGATTCACAAGAGGAGGGAGCAGACACCTAATTATCGGTGTGTGTACTATAGGCACTTACAGCAGCTTATTTAATAAAACCCAGTGAAGTAGGAACTAACCCATTTCACTCATGAAAAAACTGAGGTTTTAGGCAGTTTGCTAGTTGGTAGCAGATTCAAAATCCCATCCCAACCCTGATCCATCTAGCTCCAAAGCCCATGGTTTGTCATTTACACTTTGCCTCAAAAAATCCTTTGTTCCTAGAGAGTGAGCAAAATTATTACAGGTGCATTAGATAGAATAGATTTCTGCTACAGTAGCTAAAGTGAAAGCCACTCAGTAGTGCCTGACTCTTTGCAATCCCATGGATTATACAGTCCATGGAATTCTCCAGGCCAGAATACTGGAGTGGGTAGCCTTTCCCTTCTCCAGTGGATCTTCCCAACCCAGGGATGGAACCCAGGTCTCCCACATTGCAGGCGGATTCTTTACCAGCTGAGCTACCTCAGTCCCCAAATCACAGTTAATGAAAAAAAGCTTCCTTCTGTCCCACAAGTCCACCTCCAATAGCAGCTGGCATCTGGCAGCTTTGCCACCTCAACACAGAGCTCCATGCTTGCCGCCAACAGAGAAGGACAACTGACAGGTCACCAAAGGGGCCTGATGCTGCCTCAACCCGAAGGTGACCCCTGTCACTCTGACCATGTTCCCCACGACCCCACCTAAACGCAGGGATTTGGGAACGGTCGTCTCCTATGTAGCCAAAGGAGAAAATAACCAGAGGCAACCCTAGACCACAAGAGGGTCTCAAACCACTGTAACTGCACGGCAGCAGTTCCCAAATGTGTAAGAAGGATCGCCTGATGAAAATGCAACACTCCACAGGTTGATGGGAGTGTTGATCCACTCCAGGGTCGGGCTCCACTCCAAAGGCTGATCCAGTTGGGCCTGAACTGGGGCCCAGGTAATTCAGGCGCAGGTGGTCAGTAGGCTGCCCTTCAGGAAGCCTTGCTCTGAATGGATGCCGAACTCAGGGGTCTGTAAACAGAATCTTCGCAAACCAAGCACCAGCTGGTGAGCTCTCCTGAGCGCCAACCATGCAAGGCCCAGCTGAAAGAGCAGGGAAAGCAAAGAAGACAGGGATGTAGATTCCTGCACAGAAGGCAGAACAAACCTCAGGCTCCCCAAAAGCACAGAGGAGCCCAGCAACAGAGGCGCACGTGGCCACTGACAGAAGGACCGGGGCCTAGGTGCCGAGAGAACTACTGCACCCTCTATAGTGGGCACGTGTCTGTTCATGGTGCTTTTTTGTTTCAAACTTCCCAGGGCTCCCCAGGGACGTTCCACACAGGGAAACATCCAGGCTTCGCACAGGCCCTAAGACATCCTCGTGCCACGCTCATTTCCTGACCCTCCTACAACCCAACTCCCCAACCTTGAAACCCACACTTTGTGTTGAGGCCACACGTGGCGAGCTTAGTGTTAGTCACTCATTCATGTCCTGCTTTTTGCAGCCCACCAGGCTCCTCCATCCATGGGATTCTCCAGGCAAGAATACTGGAGTAGGTTGCCATTCCCTTCTCCAGGGAATCCTCCCAACCCAGGGATCAAACCTGGGTCTCCACTCTAGGCCGATTCTTTACTGTCTGAGCCAATTCCACCCAAAATGTGCCTCCAGGCTTTGGCTCCAGGACTCTGTCTGCAGGAATGTTCTCGGGCCCAGTGTCTCTGAACCTTTCATGCCCTGCTCAAGACTCAGGTGAGAGATGCCATCTCCAAGCAACCTTCCTTGGCACCTGTCTCTTTCTTGTCATTCCTCCCAGGGCTAATTAATTCCTCCTTCTAAGTAAGACCGAGCAGTCTGCTCCAAACACCACAGCCCTCCCCAACCTCGAGTCTTAAATCAGACTCCTCAGGGTAATAAAGAAAGATCTATTAGCTACTGCCAATATTCCAAAAATCCACCTCACAGCCAGGGCCCTCGAGCAAGTCACCTGGATCGGCTGAAGCGCCAAGTTATTCTGTGTCTGTTTGGAATTACACAAACTGAAGTTTACTGATGAAAGAGAAAAAAAATAACCATGATAACTGCAGGCACCTACAAGATGCCAAACATGCCTCTACAGGCTGGATGGATAATAAAAGGGAAATGTTTGGAGGCAAAACTTTCAAAACCAGTGATTGCAAAGTGACAGAGGGGGGCGGGGGGGCGGGGAATAACAAAAAGCAGTGTGTCGTGTGCTTGCTCTGCCAGGCTGCATGCTCCTTGGAGGCCCCCTGGTCTTCCTTACCCAACCATCCCTGCCACCTGCTCAGGCCTCCAGCATAGGAAGTGCTCAAAGGAGAGAGGCTGAGTTGATCTGAGGTGAAGCAAACACCATTGCCTGGCATCCTGAGCACACCCCTAGTTTCTGGAGGGACATCCCAGACAGGGATCCTCCGGGAGCCACAGGGAGGGAGAGAAAGAGGATGGAGGGATGTGGGGAGAAAAAGAGAGGTTGAGGAGCCCAGACTCACAAATGAAATAGGCAGCTCATCTGTGCCATCCCCCACCCACCCCGTTAGCATGTCAGGTCATCATCATATTTCCAGGGTCCTTTCTGCAGGGCTATAAATAAAGGTTTCTCCCATTTAACTGATGCCCCAGAGGGGAACGGCCAAAACAACAGCAAGAGAAAACAGCGCTAGTCCTTTAATGTTTTTACCCGCAACTTCCTCACCACGTCATGCTCTCTGGGCTCCAGAGATGTAAGGAAGACCCTTAAAATCTGTAACAAGCCCAACCCCTCCTCTTAGGGAAGGTGAACCACAGCTGGCCCCCTCCACCACTGAGATGTCAGAGAGTCTGGTTTTAGAACTAGAGTGACATCAGTCCAGACCGTGCTTCTCTACAGATAAAGGATCTTTAGCGGAGGGATGGCTTCTAAGAGGTGGTCACTTTGGTTCCCGTCTGGAAGCCTGGAACTGGACATAGTTCGTCTCAGCAGCTCTGGGAAGGGAAAACAACTGCCTGAAACCATGTTATACCTCCTGCTGGCTGAGTACCTGCAGACAAGTTACTTAGCCTTTCTAAATTAGTCTCCTTATTTGTAAAGTCAGAAAAATTAAGAGGATCTCTTCAAGCAAAATGAGGCTTAAAGGAGAAATCACATGGAGTCCCTTTGGTGGACAGCGAGCCCTCAACAGACCACTGCTGGCTGTTATTATTATTTTCTTTTTTTTTTCCCTGAAGCTGTACAGCGAGGTGACTGAGAGCTGGAGCATTGAGATTTAGGTCTCAGCGCCCTTACCAGCTCTGTGGCAGTTCCTTAATCTGTGTTGCAGATCCTTCATCCATGATTAGAAATGTCAACACACCCGCCTCATCAGGTGCATATAATGGTTAAATAGTATATGCGATTGTCCTTATTAGTGTCTGGCACGTGGTAAGCGCTGAATGAATGGTAGTTATGGGAGTGGCCAAGCTGGAAAAGTGGCAGTAGTATACACCTAGTGGTACACACGTGGGTTACAGGGCCACTGACTGGCCTCCTGGCTTCCACACTCCACTCACTCAGCAACATCCAGTCTGGCTTTAGCAGGAACACTCACAGTATCCCTGCTGGCATCTCGGGTGATGGCAGAATGGAGGAAGCCTGTGGGTAGTCCTTCTCTATGCTTTTCCCACAGCCCTTGCCATGCCATACTAAGTCACTTCAGTCATGTCTGACTCTTTGCGACCCTATGGACTGTAGCCCACCAGGCTCCTCTGTCCATAGGGTTATCTAGGCAAGAATACTGGAGTGGGTTGCCAGGCCCTCCTCCAGGGGATCTTTGTGACCCAGGGATTGAACCCACATCTCATGCATTGGCAGGTGGCTTCTTTACCACCAGCATCACCTGAGAAGCCCTCCCATGGGACCCTTGAGGAAGAGCAAAGCCCACAAGTCTCAGAGTGCTAAATTCAGCCTCAAAGCTGCACACCATACTTTGATGTCTCCTAAACACTGATTCCTCAAACCAATTTATTTCCTGGTAAGTTAAACTTTACATACCAGCCCTGATGGGCATTACTTGTTACTAATTTTCTCCTCGGTGATTGAGCTTCTCAGGCAGGACCAAGCATTTCTCGGGTGCTCTCTGGAGAGTGGTCCATGAAAAGCATCCTGATGGAATCCTGAGTCATCAAACCTCAATGCTAAACCTGGTCTAGAGACAGAGAACTGGTTCCTTAAGAGAACAAGGGAAACCTTGTTTCCTAGTCTATCCCCACTACCCATGGATCCACAAATGCATTGCATTAGCACTAACCTCACACCTCTAGGGGGGCTTCCCTGGTGGCTCAGCCATAAAAAATCCCCCTCCCAATGTCAGGAGATGCAGGTTTGATCCCTGGGTCGGGAAGAACCCCCTGGAGAAGGAAATGGCAACCCATTCCAGTATTCTTGCCTGTGAAATCCCATGGACAGAGAAGCCTGGCAGGCTAGAGTCCACGGGGTCACAAAAGAGTCAGACAAGACTTTGGGCACCAGGAAGTGGGGTTCTAGTTTCATGTAGAGCAAATCTGATCAGAGAACAGGAATATCTACAGGTGATGCTCCCCAGAGCACAAGTCTGCAAAGAAATAAAGTATCCCCCAGCAAAAGATTATTCCCTTATCCTCAGAAATAAGGTAGATACATCAAGAAGAACCAAATAGTGTCATCTAAGTTGGACCCAACAGCAGAGAAATGAATTCGGCTTGTCCAGAGGGACTTTCTAAACCTACGGGGATGAAGCCCTCCTACCGAGACCATCACCTTCATGACTAGAGGTGGGTTCAAGCCACTGAAGCTTGCCATCAGACCAGCACCAGTGAAAGGAAGAATAAAACTCCCCTCACCCCGAAAGCCAGCCTCTGTCATCTCGCCAGAAGCTCATCTAAGAAAACAAAGGGTCATCTGTATCTCGGGCTCCATACCAGTCCTTCCGGAAGTCGGTATCTGCCTGATGATAACAGCATCTGAGCATCCAAGATTTCCACCCAGGGAGTCGAGCACAGATACCCAAGCTGGTCTTTGCAGGTAAAAGAGCCACAAGTTGGACACACTGTTAATATTTCTAATTTGATACAAAACCAGGGAATCATCCAAAAATGCCATCAGTGCCCAAGATTTTTGGTGATAACAGATCCCCTCTGGGTGATGGAAGATCCCCCATTAAGTAATTAATACAAAGGGGAAGCTGGAGAAAAAAATATGAACTGCCTGATTTTTACATAACATCTTTAGAGGAAGCAAGAAGCACATAAAATGATAATTATCAAATTTCCAAATCCACTGCATGGACCATTCATTACGTATTTGTAAAATTTGCATAAATGTTTGTGGGGGGGGAGATATTTGAAGGAGTGTTTGAAAACAATACAAATATTTACATATCATTGGATCCTTTTTTTTTAATTTGATGATTGCCAGTGGCAAACAAAACTAGCAACCAAAGAGCCTACCTCACTTTATTTCAACATAACTCACACGAACATTCACCCAACAAATGGTAAATTTTGCTGTGCACTGAACACTATTTTATCATTTCTATCACACAATACTTTAATGGGGCTCAGCCTAATTGCCAATTGGAAGCTGTCCCCATCTGACCGCAAGGCAAGTACTAGTTTGAATGTATATTCCAAAGGTAGAAAAATAGATTAAGAGAAGGGAAAAGTGTTTTCTGTTTTTTTCTAAAGTGCTTCAGGAACCACCCGAGTTCTTCTTCTTCCTGCTGAATAACACTAGTGTTTAGTCAGAAGCTAGGAGAGGGGGTTTTCTGCATCTGGGGGAAGCTCACGGATTTTTTCCAGCAATGTGAATAAACACGCTGGATGAATTTAGTCCCTGGTAAAGAAAAACATGCCAGAAAGGGCATTTCTTTGCACGTGTATACCCTGGGTGAACAAAACCGAAGTCGTCTCATGGCCTCCCACCTGCCACCAAGGACTCCGGATTCGGGGCAGAAATCCAGAGAGAGGCCTCCTGTTTGGAATGGCTTAATGGGCTTTAAAAAAAAAAAAAATGCAAATCCAGAAAGTTCATGCAACCTAAATATTTAAAATGTGTCTGAAAACAGCCCTGGGCAGAGGAGGAGAGAGAACCTGAACCCCTAATGGAGGGACAAGTGTAGACACGGGCGCCTAGGTGACAGGAGACGACAGAAGGCTAGAAATGGGTCTGAGCGGATGTTCTGGGCTTGAATCTGAAGGGCAGAGACGCGACAGATCGCTGCTGCTTGGGCGCGGGGGAAGCTGGGGGCGGCGGCGGGCCCCCGGGGGTACAGTGGAGCTCAGACGTCTCTGAAAAAACCCATTGCTAGATCCCCCTCCTCTTGCCAAGCACCCGCCTCTCAGGGCCCCCGGGGCATCTCGCTGCTGCCCTAAGTGGACATGGACTCCGCACAGAGCTCTCGGCATATGGAGCCCACATCCCGGGCTGCCGGCCCTCCGACTTCTTAGCCGCCGCAGCAACAGTTTTCCAGCCGGAGAAGTACCGCAAATGCCTCCGGGGAAAACGCTCAACAGGACCCCCCGGGCGCCAAAGCCAGGGGCGCGAAGGGAGACCCAGCCCGGCCCTGGGCACCGCGCGGATCCAGGAAGGATGCAGCCAGGAGCAGAGACTGCAAACGTCGGGCTCCGAAGATCACACATAGGGAGAAACTTCCCCAGGGCGCCAACGAGGGTGCGCGTTTGCGTCCCCGTGAGCATCCAGAATCCCCGGCAGGTGGTGCAGGGCCGGGGAAAGGCGCCGGCCAGGGGACCTGGCGCGTTGAGGGTGACGGGAGCCGGCTCAGTCTCGCGCGCTGGGGTCCCTTCGTGCGCAGAGTGCCAGGAAGGGAGACAGAAGGGTCTTTCTAGGTCCCCTAGGACGCATCCCTGGGCGGGGAAGGGACCCTCCAATCCAGGCCCCGGCAGGGCGCAAACAAACTTGGGGTGCCCAGACGTCTACTCGGTCCGTGGGTCCCCGAGTCCTCGCGCCCAGACCCGCGGCGCGCCACTACTTACACAAAGACCCCGAAAAGCAGGGCTCGGACCCCGATCTCGATGGCCAGTTCTCGCATGGTGTGGCCGGAGCGGCTCCCGCGGCGGCGGCTGGTGCTCTCCGCGGCTCCCGCAGCCTGGCCGGTGCCGGCTAGCCAGACCCGGGGCGGCGAGGGAGGCGCGCTCCAGGCCGCGGGCGGGGGCGGGAGGCGGGCGCCGGGAGGGGAGGGCGGGCGGCGGAGAGGACTCAACCCAAATCTCCCGCCCAAGGCTCTGGGGCTCGGGGACGCAGCGCCGACCGCCCCCGACGCTTCCAGCCCCGCGGCCCCTGCGCCGAGCGGGAGGGCGCCTGGGGGACTCCCGGGTCCCCCGCGCACGGCACCGCCTCCGCTCCCCGGGCCCGCCGCGCCTTGCGCTCGCGCCCGGGCGAGGGGAAGCCCGGGGAAGCCCGGACGCCGCCGCCTCCCCTGCGCGCTCCCCGGCTCCCCCGCCAGTGGGCGGCCCCTGGGCTCGGCGCCCGGGCAGCGCGCTCGCTGGGTCTCTGCCTGCGGCCCCTCTGCGTCTCCTCGCTCGGCCTCAGACTCTCGCTGCTCCCGGGGCTCTGGCTCCTTGGCACACGCACTCACGTGGGCAGGTAGTAGCGGAGCGCTTTGAGGATTCTCTCGGGCTCCAGACAGCCCTGGCACCCACTGTTCGTGGCGGGCAGAACTCCTTCCTATCTATTCTCTGCCCTTTCTACATTTTTCTAACCTGGAATTTTTTTTTTTTTTTTTTCCTAAGAAGTTACCCGAGATTACTCTCAAGCTTTGCTTTGCCCCCCGGAAGACCCGGCCAGATTTCAGGGTCCTGGCACAGACTGAGGGCAAAGGGGAACCTGGCTCTTCGCCAACCACCAGCGCCACGCCAAAGGAAACCGCCCTCACCCCCACCCTGCGCAGCCCCCAAGCAGCTCCGGACTGTGCTGTGAAACGTAAAAGAGAGAGAGAGACTGGCCCCTACCCCAGCAGGTGGGCAGGGTCCCTCTTTGCTGACACAGCATCGTCATCAGCACCTGAGGCAACAAGGGCCGCTGGGAGGACCAGGAGCTTCATCCGAAGGGTTCAGAGTCAAAGGCCAGATCCTCACCAGTGACCCGAGGGTCAGGACGTCAAACCAGAGCCCAACCAGGGGTTAGGTTTGCTTTCCCATCACCTGTCAGGATTATATGTTTCTCAGAATTTGAACTTCCTATTTTTATTAATTTAAAACAAATGGACATTCAAGATGCAAAACTCGTATTAACCATAACCATCAGGTTGTCTCTGGGGAGCCCAGATCTCTCCTGTGTTTAGAGATCTGGGGAGATGGTAGTTACTGGGAAGGAGAAGCCAGAGTGCAGCCTTGGACAAGAGGGAGGGTAGGAAGAAGGAAGACCTTAGAAGGAGAGCTTAGGCATCAGCAGAGGGCAAACTGACTCTACCTCAGAAGAGACCCATGACAGATCCAAGATTCCGGAGCCAAGACATCTCAAGGACTAGGGAGAGAAAGGCAGACAGAGGAGGAACAGTCCTGGCTGTGTGGAAGGGACACCATCCTGGAAGCCCCAGAGGCAGGCCCTGCATCTAGTTAGCCTGTCACTGTATACATGATGCCTGGCACACTGTGCTTGGTAAGTATTAGGTGAATGAATGAATGACTATGTATATCATGCACGTGGAGTGTCAGGTATGGGTAGAGTAATGAGGACTTGGAGGAAGGAGGTGTGGTTCTGTTTCCTCTGTTCCCCGGGCCTTGCAACTACCCTGAACACACTGGACTGAACTGGGGTGTGGGAGAGTCCATAGTCAACCCAGTGAACGCTAGGAACCCAGATCCAAAAGGATCTGGTCAGGAGTCCAGATTCTAGATTACTAACAAGAGCCAACGATATTAATACATCACTTACCTATGAGCATCAGCTGAGCAGTTATGTGTTGGGTGCGAGGACTCATAATCTAAATCTGCCTTCAAGCAGACAGACAGACAAGGAACCGTGAAGAAACATTAAAGAACTTGGCAAAGTAGTACCAATCAGTCCTAAAGGAGTGCTCCTGAAAACTGGATCACTCTGAGATCAGAGGTTGGAGTCCTCCCTTTGGTCTGGGGTGGCCAGAGCACAAAGCCTTGTTGAGGAGAGTTGGTTCTTAAAAGGCCAAGGAAATTCCAAGTGAGGGCAAGAACATAAATAGGTGAAGGGAGAAGAGGCAGAAGGGGTCTGGAGGGCAGAGTGGATCGACCTCTCTGGCAGTCAGAAGGGTGGACCAAGGTTAAGTTCATGGTCAAGACCTAATTGTGTTGGTGCTGCCCACCAGGGACTGTTACCAAGATTGTAGATTTAGAATCTTTGTGCCACATGTTCCTGGTCATTGCTTGCTTGTATTAGAGATGCCTAGAGAAGGGTGTGAAAGAGTATGTTGACTACACTGCTATTATCATTAAAAAGGGACTTTGAAACACACAGCTCTAAAGAGCTGCCCAGGTAACCCCCTCTTTTGATGCCTTGAATTGATTCTATGCTCTCCCCTCAATGTGGTCATCCTGTTTGGATCAGAAATCCTGCTCCTGATAAAGAATTCACCCTTGAGGGAGCCTGTACCCTCTCCAAACAGCTCTGTCGAAATCTCTCCCCTATGGGGAATTACAACAACACAGCATCCTGTAACATATAATAACGGACTAGTCCTACTTCCCCTGTTTCCATTCTAGGCCTACCAGCTGCACAGAACTGATACCATTAGAACTTCTGTGGAGCAAGTAACAGATGGCTCAAGCCAAATTCATTTTAAAGAAGAAGCAGAATTGTTAAGTTCAGAAGAAGATCAGGCTTCAGGCACAGCTGGATTCAGCATCCAAGCAGTGTCGCCGGGACTTGACTCTTTCTACCTCTCCACTCCACTCTGCATTTGTATTGGCTTCAGTCTTGAGTTCCTGGTAGCTCCAAGGTGATTGCAAGAATTCCAGCTTTCCATGCTCTCGGGATCAAATCTGATGGGAAAGACCTCTACCTTGAAGCCAGCAGCCCCAACAAAAGTGTCATTGAAGGTCACTGGCCCTGCCCAGTCCTGAACCAGTCACCGTGGTCTGGGAATTAGGATTGGATTGATTGTCTCAGGCCTGGGCCACATGTTTCATCCCTAAGCTGGGAATGGAAACTTCACCCACAGCTTCTGAACTGAGAATGGGAAAAGGTGGACCCACAAATGATGCTTTGGAGGAGGAAAAATGTTTCATGTAGAGCAAATGAACATGGATACAGATACCCCCTTCCATGCCATAACCATGCAGATTAAAGAATGCTAGTGTGCTTCCCTGAGTTCTTGGCCAGCCCCTCCATCTTTAAGTAGTAGAAGAGTTACACATGGTAAGGCTGCCTTGCCTGTGCTCTACCAGGCAGACGGGCAGAACTGTCTTTACACAAAGTGGTGATGTCACCCAGGAGCTCCTCCTCAGCGGCAGGGGCTCCTCCTTCTCCACTCCTGCTGGTAACTCTGTCATCTACTCTAATCATCTCCTTTCTCGTTCACCAAAGCCAGCTGTCAAGGGAAAACTCCAGCCTTCTTCATTACATGGTGGCTCACATGGTAAAGAGTCTGCCTGCAATGCAGGAGATCCGGTTTCAATCACTGGGTTGGGAAGATACCCTGGAGAACAGAATGGCAACCCACTCCAGTATTCTTGCACAGAAGAGCCTGCCAGGCTAAAGTCCATGGGGCTGCAAAGCGTCGGACATGACTGAGCAATTCACAGTTTCACTTTCTTCATTACATATCAGGATATTCCAGGGGTTCGCTCTCTCACACACACCCAAGCTCTGATTATTTAAGGCGGGTCCCTCTTGAAGGGCAGTTCCCAGAAATGGCCTGAAGATGGCATCCTCTGTGTCCCAAATCGCCCACAATGGGAGGCCCCTGCCATGTGTGCGGGTGGCCAGCGCCAGCAACTGTCCAGCTGTGCGTGTGTGCTCAGTCACTCAGTCCAACTCTTTGCAACCCCAGAGATTGTGCAGCCCACCAGGCTCCTCTGTCCATGGGATTTCCCAGGCAAAAATACTGGAGTGGGTTGCCATTTCCTCCTCCAGGGGATCCTTCCAACCCAGGGATCAAACCTGAGTCTCCTGTGTTTCCTGCATTGGCAGGAGGATTTTTTTTTAACCACTGGCAGTACCAGGGAAGCCCCATCTAGCTGTGAACAGCTGCCAAATAGTAGAGCCTTCAAAGTGCCGTGATGCTACTGCAGCAATGAGTCCACAAGGGAGTGAAGTAAAGCAGGTTAGATAAAGCCGTCCGGCCAGGTGCCCAGCTTGACAGCTCCAGCTGGGTCTTCAGAAGACCCCATGGAACGTGATAAGTTCTCCTGTGAAGGAAGCATGGGTCAGAGGTTCTAGCAGTCTCAGAAACATTCTATCATAAGAAATGAAATAAACATGCCAATTCCTCACCGAGATAAAGTGAGCACCGTAACTGTAAAGTATGAGATTGACCTTTGAAAAATCACTGCAGGACGCAAACTCTCAAATGAGTGCAGCTTCCTTTGGTACCTCTGTGGTGGCACACCTTTACAAAGTGCCACTTGGGGGAAAATCTCTCATGTTTCATACTGAGCTCATGGGCATGCCAAGGAAATCACCCTTGTCCCTCCATAGTCATGCTCTGTTGTTGGATTATTTTTTAAATCCCCAAATGGTGTCTAATAGGGTGATCCCGTATTGATCAGATTTGGGCCTATTTCTAAGAACCAACCACCACTTTTAGACAACACAAATCTGCAACAATTTCTTATCACTTCCAAAAGTTATACACTGTGGCTCAGTGACTCCTACCTAGCTGCTCTAAGAGTGTGTCCTGGAAACGGGTAGCCAGCATAGCGATCCTTCCCTATAGAGACCCACACATCCAGGCTTTCCACTGTGGTTGCCTGGTGTGAACTGATGTGCAGAGATTGAAGAGGAATTTCAGAAGAGGTCATCAAGTTCAACTTGTTCCATAAATATCCTCCACAAGGGTCTCAATAAATATCCATCTGCTTGAATACCTCCGGGGATGAGGAACACATTCACTGCTCATGTCATCCCTGGAGAGATCTATTGTCCTTGATGTCTGAGTAGAAAGAGTCTTGCCTATAGCCTAAATCCAGTTGTGCTTTGAGGGCCACACAGAATATATTTAATGCCTATTCTTCTACATTATGGCCCTTTAATTATTCCTCAACTGGAAACAGAGATAGAGAGATGGAGATGAGAATGGAGGGAGGGAGGCAGAGAGAGAGAGAGGAAGAGAGAGTAGGTCTTCTAAACAAGTTAAATATTCTCAGCTCGTTCACCTTCTGGTAGTAATATTTATTAGACCTCTGAGGATACAGAACTGCAGATCCAACACCAAAGTGCTTTAAGCCAAATTCCACATAATGAAAGGGAATTTTTCTACTTCCTGGAAGGAGATAAAGTACACTGAAAGTGACTTACCGCGTTCCTGTTTTCAGAGCAGCTGTTAGGCCATCAGAGGAGAAAACCTATGAATTGATGAAGACTTCAGGAGAAAATGTTACTTCAGTTCTTAGAAAGCTTTAAGGTAGAAACTTTTTTTAAGCAGGATTTTGTCTCTTGTTTTCAAATTTATCGTGTGAAAAGTCTGAGTATCACTACCTTTGCATATATGCTAGGTCACTTCCATTGTCTGATTCTTTGTGACCCTAGGGAGCCCGCCAAGCTCCTCTGTCCATGGGATTCTCCAGGCAAGAATACTGGAGTGGGTTGCCATGCCCTCCTCCAGGGGATCTTCCCAACCTAGGGATCGAACCATCATCTCTTACGTCTCCTGCATTGGCAGGCGGATTTTTTACCACTAGCACCACCTGGGAAGCCCTACCTTTACTTTGCCCAAAAAGAAATCTTTATGCAGGAGCCAATAGGATTCTCACTAATATTCCTAATTAGAATCCTGGAACATTTGTGCAAGGGAAAGTGAAAAGTGAAAGTCGCTCATTCGTGTCCGCCTCTTTGCAACCCCATGGACTATACAGTCTATGGCATTCTCCAGGCCAGAATACTGGAGTGGGTAGCCTTTCTCTTCTCCAGGGGATTTTCCCAACCCAAGGATCAAACCCAGGTCTCATGCATTCAGGCGGATTCTTTACCAGCTGAGCCACAAGGGAAGCCCACCAACTGCAAGGGAAGAAAATTCAAAATTAAGAAGCCTTTGTTCTTAGGGTGCAGCTATTTCTGCTCCTTCACTTGTGGGTGGTCCCAGCCCTTGCCAGGACTCCCACCCCCACCTCAGGGTGTCAGGGACACAGCCAGGAGTAGGACCCAAGTCCCTCATTCACAGTCCCATGCTCTTGAAAGACACTCAGCTACATCCTGGCTAAGATTGTGTGTCCTGGAAACGGGTAGCCAGCATAGCGATCCTTCGCTATAGAGACCCACACATCCAGGCTTTCCACTGTGGTTGCCTGGCTGACATCTGATTGTGATCGTGGTTTGTGTCTCCCTGATGGTTAATGATGTTGAGCATCTTTTCATGTGAGTTTTGGCCATTCTTTCATCTTTTCGTGTGAAGTATCTCTGTGTGACTGTTGCCCATTTTTAAATTGGATTTTTGGTTTTTATTATTGATTTGAAGGAATTTTTAATATTTATCTCAACCCCAGTTCCTTCTTAGATGTACAAATATCTCCTACATCTGCCTTAACTTTTTCTTTACAGTTCTTTTGGAAGAGCACACACTTTTAATTTTGATGAAATCCAATTTATCAATTTCCTCTTTTACACTTGTTCCATTTGTGTGTGAAGAAATCTTTGCCTGTTCCGTATCTGTGAATATTTCCCTTTGTATTTTCCTCTAGAAGCTTTATAATAGCTTTTACATGTAGATCTATGTTATGTCTCAAATTAATTTTTGCATGCGGTATAAAGTAGGGGCTGAGAGACTTCCCTGGTGGTCCAGTGGTTAGGAATCTGCTTTATAATGCAGGCGACATGAGTTCAGCCCCTGGTCGAGGAATTAAGATCCCACATGCCATAGAGCAGCAAAAGAAGCCTGCTCATTGCAACAAAGACCCAATGTAGCCAAATTACAAAAATAAAATAAAATAAAGTAGGGGCTCTCAGCCAAATAAAAAACAAAGTAGGGGCTGAGATTCTTTTATGTGTAAGGATATTTGGTTACTCCAGCATTGCATGTAAAGAATACAGTCTTCTTCAGCTGAATTGCCCTGATGCCTTTGTTAAAAGCTGGCCATTGTATGGGTCTCCTCAATTCTTTTCATTCTCTCCGCCCATCGGTTTGGGGTCCAGCGCTATGCTAGCCAATATCAAGGGACTTATACCAATGTTCATTATAGCTTTATGCATGATAACCGAATATTAGAAACAACCCAAATATTTACTAACATAGACACAGATAATGGATAAATGGTGGCATATTAATACAATGAAATACTGTGTGTGTGTGTGTTGTTGCTTCAGTTCAGTTCAGTTCAGTCGCTCAGTCGTGTCCGACTCTTTGCGACCCCATGAATCGCAGCACACCAGGCCTCCCTGTCCATCACCAACTCCCAGAGTTCACTCAGACTCAGTGTGCCATCCAGACATCTCATCCTCTGTCGTCCCCTTCTCCTGCTGCCCCCAGTCCCTCCCAGAAACAGGGTCTTTTCCAATGAGTAAACTCTTTGCATGAGGTGGCCAAAGTATGGAGTTTCAGCTTCAGCATCAGTCCTTCCAAAGAACACCCAGGACTGATCTCCTTTAGAATGGACTGGTTGGATCTCCTTACTGTCCAAGGGACTCTCAAGAGTTCTCCAACACCACAGTTCAAAAGCATCAATTCTTCGGCACTCAGCTTTCTTCACAGTCCAACTCTCACATCCATACATGACCACTGGAAAAACCATAGCCTTGACTAGACGGACCTTTGTTGGCAAAGTAATGTCTCTGTAGTCGTGTCCAACTCTTTGTTGTCCAACCCCGTGGGCTGTAGCCCCCAGGCTCCCCTGACTGTGGAATTCTCCAGGCAAGAATACTGGAGTGGGTTGCCATTCCCTCCTCCAGCGGATCTTCCCAACCCAGGGATCGAACCCACGTCTCTTATGTCTCCTGCATTGGCAGGCAGGTTCTTTACCTCTAGCATCACCTGGAAAGCCCACAATGAAATACCATTCAGTGACAAGAAGGAATGAGCTACTGATACCTGCAAACACAAGAATAAACCTGAAAAGCATATTTTGAGCGAAAGAGACCAGACATAAAAGAGAGCATATCATAGGATTCTATTTATATGAGCTTCTAGAACAGGCAAACTGGGCTGTGGCAATAGAGAGCGAAAGGGTAGTTACCTCTGGGCAGAGTTGAGAAGGTGACCCAGCGGAACTTCCTGAGGTGTTAGAAATATTCTATGCTTAGTTGAGGTGCTGGTTACATGGGTACATGCGGGCTTGATCCCTGGGTGGGGAAGATCGCCTGGAGTAGGGCATGGCAACCCACTCTAGTATTCTTGCCTGAGGAATCCCATGGACAGAGAAGCCTGGTGGGCTACAGTCCATAGGGTCGCAAAGAGTTGGACACTAATGAAATGACTTAGCATGCATGTCCTTATCCAGTTGTATATTTTATATCTGTGTATTTAATTGTGTACAGGTTATATCTTAACTTCTTTTAAAAGAGGAAGAACACAGGGGAAGAATTAGGTCACAGGATGTGGAGGAAATTCTCAGTGGGATACCTCCAAGCAAACAATGCCAACTCCTCAGTTCGTTCAAGTATTGTGAGTGCCACGGGGTCAGACACACTCAGCAAAACCACCGTGCTTTCAGAGACTCAAGCAGAAAGATCTCTTCTGGGGAATCTGGAAGCTTCCCAAAGGCTCCTTGTGAGGAGGCACTCAGGTAACAGTGAAGATTGTTTCCCTGGCCACTGACCTGACCAGTGAACTCAATACTCCAGCCCATTCTTCCAGGTCAACTCTTCATTTGTTTGCAAAATTTTAGCCTTCATTAGCCAGAAATCTTCTTCCTGGGGTCTTCTCATGCCGGTCACCTCCGAACCTTCACTCGGCTCCCCACCTGCATTCTTGCCCATCAGGAAAGCAGGCTGTCCGGTTGGTCCTTTCTCTTCAATACCACCTCTTCGCTTATGGGTGCATGCTACGGCAGGCATGCTCAGTCATGTCCGACCGTGACCCCTGGACTGTAGCCCCCCAGGCTCCTCTGTCCATGGGGATTCTCCAGGCAAGAACACTGGCGTGGGTTGCCATTTCCTCCTCCAGGGGATCTTCCCGACCCAGGGATGGAACCCACGTCTCCTGACTCCTGTGTCTTCTGCACTGCAGGTGGACTTGTTATCATTTAAGCCATTTGAGGAGTGCTGCAAAAATATCAACCGGCGAGAAGAAAAATGTTCTCCTTAATGAATAGATTCTTCCAGGTCCTAACAGCTGGGAATGAAGTCGGCCGCAGGGCTGGGCTGGGGAGCACATGCCTTCACTGGATAACTGAGTTAGGTCTGGCCTCTTCCCCACCAAACAGTGACCCTGGCTAAAGGCTATTATTTCACCATTACAACTTCATTTGTGTAGCCAGGAAATCCTTCTTCTTCAAACATCCCCTTTTAAAGTAGACATTCTCCCAAGCAATTAATAATGATGTCTTCTTTTTCACATGTCAACTTGCTGGTTACACCACCATTCCCACGCATCATCTCCTTGATGCCCACCACAAGACCACGTGGAAGAAGAGGTATTATTATTGTTAATATTATGATCTCCACCCCTTTTTTTGCAAGAAAGAGCCCATGGTTATATGTTCACTCAGACCACCTAAATGGTCCAGAGCAGAGCAGAACTAAGGGGGTGAATCTTCCAGTAACAGGCTCCATGTCCTTTCCAGGGTGCCAAGGCCCCCAGTTCTCAGTATCCAAGTGAGAATTGATGGGCTGCTAGGAGAGCAGAAAGAGAACACAGGACCGGTGCCTGGGGAAGGCAAGAAGACTGCATGTGGCAGGATGCTGGGGAGTGAGCAGAGGGGTGATAGGAAGGAAGGGGTGACCAGGTCCGCCTTCTCCGGCTCCATTGTTTGGCATATCCACCCCCAGGCGTGCAAGCTCAGCTGCTCAGTTGTTTCTGACTCTTTGCAAAGCCACTGACTGTAGTCCACCAGGCTCCTCTGTCCATGGGATTTTCTAGGCAAGAATACTGCAGTGGTTTGCTATTTCCTTCCCCAGGGGATCTTCCTGACCCAGGGATCAGACTCGTGTCTCCTGCATCTTCTGTACTGGCAGGCAGATTCTTTACCACTGAACCACCTAGAAAGCCCATATCCATCCCCAGAGAACCTTAAATACCCCAGGAATTCAGAACATGCATGTAGATGAAACTACTTCACTGAGTCTTCCAGGCCAACAGTTGAATAAATTATGATTCATCTAGTAGCAATTGATAGAAAACCTAATTCAAATTGACCTGGACAATGATCAGAGGGGAAATCTGGGTTCAGGAACAGCTTGATCCAGATTCAAAACAGTGTCATGAAGACTCCGTATCTTTTACACATCACTCAATATAACTTCTCTGTGGTCTTCATACTCAGCTCTACTCTTTCCTTGTTAGGCAGCTCCATCTTACAGCCTCTTAGGTTCAAGTTCAGCAGAGAAAAAAAAGTGTGTGTGTGTTTGTGTGTGTGTGCGTGTGTGTGTGTGTGTGTGTTTTCCAATAGTTCTTGCAAAAGTCCTGAGATTTGCTCTGATTAGACCAGTTTAGGTCATGGGTCTAATGACCATGGATCCATGGTGGCGGGGAACTATGGTAATTGGGATAACTCTGGGTCATAAACCCATCCCTTAAACCCAAGAGGATCAAGAGTAGAAAAGGGACAGAAGCTTGAGCTAAAGTTGGTTACTGTTACCACAGAAAGGTGAATGGGTATGGAAAAAGCACATTTCAAATTCTCACCACACAACACAATGCCTACCACATAGATCTCACTAGAAGGTAATCACCAATAGAATTAAGTTGTTTCCATGTTCAGTCCCATGGCTCCTAGAAAATTACCTGGCACAGAGTACAATAGGTACCCAGTAAATAGTGACATTTATCATACAAATAAGTAAATGAGTGAAACACTAGCTTTCAGAGGAGCTGCTAATATGGTATCACATGGTTTGCTTTGCTTATTGCTTTCTTGGCCCAAACGAAACTTTCAGGAAAAAACTGGATGCACAGCCACCTCCAGCAGCTATGCCTGTTCATGTTACATCCATCCATCTGAAAGTCCATTTGCCACTTGAGCTTAAATCAGACAACACATGTCATCTTCTAACATGGTGCAAGCAACACTGATGTATTGACTTGTATTAAAACTGCATCTTGGAGCCTAAAGAAATCTTTCCACCCTTTGTTCTTCCTCAAAGAGATTAAGGAGGATCTACTACAAGGGGACAATGTGTTTATAGCAGCAATGGACAGACATTCACACATATTGGCACAACAGCCCCACACAGCCAGGGAAACAGCACAGACTTCTGAATTTCCTAAAGCCATTGCCCTGTAGATGTAGTCTTTGCAGTCAAGGAACTGGGATTAAAGGCTGTGTTATCTGAATTGCGACCCACCAACTTCTCCAAATGTTACTCCCGAGTAGAGTTCTCTGGGGCTGCCCTGGTGGCTCAGGTAAAGACTCCGCCTGCCAATGCAGGAGGTGCAGGTTCGATCCCTGGCTAGAGAAAATCCCATGGAGAAGGAAAATGGCAACCCACTCCAGTATTCTTGCCTGGGAAACCCCATGGATAGAGGAACCTGGCAGGCTGCAGCCCATGGGGTCACACAGAGTCAGACACAACTTAGCGACTAAAGAACAATGGAGTTCCCTAATCATAATGTGTGTTTATATAACACTGGGACTTCAAGAATAACATGAAAAACCCACACTGTTTGCAAAGTCTGGAATTTATTTTATTTTTCTGAGAAGAGTGTCCATAATTTTTATCTGTTTCTCAGAAAGCATCATAGGAAAAAAAAGTCAAGAACATCTGCTTTAGTGATTATCAGATCAAATCACCTATGAGTCCAGTAAGGTTTGATCAGCAGCATCCGCAGCCTTGTGCCCCAGAGGCATTAAACAGCTTTATTTATTTATTTTTTTTTTATGATTCCAACTGAATAACAAAGATTCCCTTCCGTGGTCAGACTTGGAATCAGGTCCATCTGAGCATCAAACCTAAGTCAACCAAAACACCCAAGCTATATTTGAATAGGTTGAGGGCCCTTGATCATGAAGAAAGAGGCATGAAGTGGCCTGGGGTGGAGTTGCAGGTCCACCCAGAAAGTGATGAAGTGTTAGTTGCTCAGTCTCCAACTCTTTGTGACTCCATGGACTGTAGATCACCAGGCTCCTCTGTCCATGGGATTTCCCAGATAAGAATACTAGAGTGTGTTGCCATTTCCTTCCCCAGGGGATCTTCCCACCTCATGGATGGAACCCAGGCCTCCTGCATTGCAGGCAGATCCTTTACCATCTGAGTCACCAGGGAAGCCCAAGGTGGGTCCACCCAGGTGTCCCTAAAGGCTGACATTTCAAAGCGATCTATAACGAAGGTTCTCTTCCCAAAAGGAATGACCCACCTTCTCAGAACAGCTGTCCTCGGGCCTTTGTCCTGTATCATCCACACTTTCTTCCCTAACCTTCTCCATTAAGACCTTCAGATCAGATCAGATCAGTTGCTCAGTTGTGTCCAACTCTTTGTGACCCCATGAATCACAGCACGCCAGGCCTCCCTGTCCATCACCAACTCCCAGAGTTCACTCAGACTCACGTTCGAGTCAGTGATGCCATCCAGCCATCTCATCCTCTGTCGTCCCCTTCTCCTCCTGCCCCCAATCCCTCCCAGCACCAGAGTCTTTTCCAATGAGTAAACTCTTCGCATGAGGTGGCCAAAGTACTGGAGTTTCAGCTTTAGCATCATTCCTTCCAAAGAAATCCCAGGGCTGATCTCCTTCAGAATGGACTGGTTGGATCTCCTTGCAGTCCAAGGGACTCTCAAGAGTCTTCTCCAACACCACAGTTCAAAAGCATCAATTCTTCAGCACTCAGCCATCTTCACAGTCCAACTCTCACATCCATATATGACCACAGGAAAAACCATAGCCTTGACTGGACAAACCTTTGTTGGCAAAGTAATGTCTCTGCTTTTCAATATGCTATCTAGGTTGGTCATAACTTTCCTTCCAAGGAGTAAGCGTCTTTTAATTTCATGGCTGCAGTCACCATCTGCAGTGATTTTGGAGCCCCCAAAAATAAAGTCTGACACTGTTTGCACTGTTTCCCCATCTATTTCCCATGAAGTGGTGGGACCGGATGCCATGATCTTCGTTTTCTGAATGTTGAGCTTTAAGCCAACTTTTTCACTCTCCACTTTCACTTTCATCAAGAGGCTTTTGAGTTCCTCTTCACTTTCTGCCATAAGGGTGGTGTCATCTGCATATCTGAGGTTACTGATATTTCTCCCGGCAATCTTGATTCCAGCTTGTGTTCCTTCCAGTCCAGCGTTTCTTATGATGTACTCTGCATATAAGTTAAATAAACAGGGTGACAATATACAGCCTTGACGAACTCCTTTTCCTATTTGGAACCAGTCTGTTGTTCCATGTCCAGTTCTAACTGTTGCTTCCTGACCTGCATACAGATTTCTCAAGAGGCAGGTCAGGTGGTCTGGTATTCCCATCTCTTTCAGAATGCAAAGAAATAGAGGAAAACAACAGAATGGGAAAGACTAGGGATCTCTTCAAGAAAATCAGAGATACCAAAGGAACATTTCATGCAAAGATGGGCTCGATAAAGGACAGAAATGGTATGGACCTAACAGAAGCAGAAGATATTAAGAAGAGGTGGCAAGAATACACAGAAGAACTGTACAAAAAAGATCTTCACGACCCAGATAATCACGATGGTGTGATCACTCACCTAGAGCCAGACATCCTGGAATGTGAAGTCAAGTGGGCCTTAGAAAGCATCACTACAAACAAAGCTAGTGGAGGTGATGGAATTCCAGTTGAGCTATTTCAAATCCTGAAAGATGATGCTGTGAAAGTGCTGCACTCAATATGCCAGCAAATTTGGGAAACTCAGCAGTGGCCACAGGACTGCAAAAGGTCAGTTTTCATTCCAATCCCAAAGAAAGGCAATGCCAAAGAATGCTCAAACTACTGCACAATTGCACTCATCTCACACGCTAGTAAAGTAATGCTCAAAATTCTCCAAGCCAGGCTTTAGCAATATGTGAACCGTGAACTTCCTGATGTTCAAGCTGATTTTAGAAAAGGCAGAGGAACCAGAGATCAAATTGCCAACATCCGCTGGATCATGGAAAAAGCAAGAGAGTTCCAGAAAAGCATCTATTTCTGCTTTATTGACTATGCCAAATCCTTTGACTGTGTGGATCACAATAAACTGTGGAAAATTAAGACCTTAGAGGCATTTAAACAAGAGTCCCAAGACTGGGTCAGCACAAGGATGACCAGTCCAGACAAACCAAAGAGCTGGCATTTGATGACCAGTTACGAATGACCACTCTCAGGAAATCTCTTGACTAGGAAATAGTGGAGGTCCATCATTTTTCTTGTTGTTGTTCAGTCGCCCAGTTGGGTCCAACTCTTTGCAACCCAATAGACTGCAGCACGCCATGTTCCTTTTCTGTCCAGCATCAATTTGTCCTGGACAACTAACGAATAGTCCCTCATTTTCTTCTGGGAACAACTGTGGTGTAAAAACCTAAAGCTAAGATCCAGTAGTATGCATTGTGTGGACATCTGGTGAGACCAGGAGGGCCTCAGATGGCCTAGCTTCTCATTTCCCTCCCTGCTCTGCTGTTGTGCATAGGCCCCTTAGGCAATAACCTCCTTGTCACACAGGAACCAGGCACAGTTTCTGCTTATCCCAAGGACCAGGTTTCTGGCCTGCAAAATTATTCAAACAGACCTATCACATCTTTCCATGGAAACCAGGGTTCACTCCTCTTGCCCATGCGATTCCTGAGTGCAACCCTCACATGGCCCTGCGTGCCATGCTGTGTCCTCCTTCCTGGGACTGGGACTGCATGTGACTAATCACTGTCTCATCTGTCCAGTGTCATAGGTCATGTGTCCTATGTTGGCCATCCTTATAACCCCAGGTCAGGAAACCCTCCCTGGCCCAAGAGGGAAACAGGAGGTGATTAAGACAATCCCCACACTCATACCCTGTGCCCCCAGGCTGACCTCACCCTAGCTTCAAAGATGTGACTTTGACTCAGACCTGGCCAATCAGAGAACACATTCTTCCAGCCACAGTGATTGGTCAAGGCTGGACACTGGTTAGAAGACCTGGTTAGAAGCAATGAGATTCAATGCAACATCTTCTCCCGTTGCTGAGCAAGGTACTTTTCTTCTTCTTTCATTGTAGACTTTGGGGGAGATGGGATGGGAGCTGGTACCTTTTTACCACAAAGATACTGAGAATTAAGCTACCATGGAAGAGAGAAGGGATAATGTTTAGAGAGCTCAGGCCCCATTGACATTGTAAGGGGCCCTGGGGAAGTTATGCCTAAAGCTACCAATACTTAGAGTTTCAAGTTCTCTAAGCCACAGCATTCTTGGTTTTGGTAAAGACAATTTGCTTGGGATTTTTTTTTTTTTTTTTTTTTTTGTCATGGAGATATTTGCCAAATATCTACCATGTTCCATGCGCTGGTAAGGGATATGTGTGGGACACAGAGGTATAGGGGCCACAGAGGTTTATTGAGCGAGATCAACATCCACAAAGCAAAAAGCTAATGAGTAAGGACTGCATTCAATGGCACTGACATGGGCAGGGGTCATTGAGAGTGACTATTCTGTCCATCAGTTGTAGAATAAAATTCCATTCCAGAATGACTCCCTCTCTCATAGGCTCTAGTGATCCACGTGCATGACCAGGAACTGTCAGCAGCAGACAGGAGGAGAAAGTGATGTCACCAGGACAAAGCTGGCCCCTTCCCACTTTACCTGAAGCTCATCTCCTTATTCAAATCACAGGTCTGTTTTATAACTTTACAGGACACAAGATGTTCTGACACCTGAATAATAAGTGATATTCACAAGATGTTTTCCCCTTCTCCGTGCCAAGGGTGCTAATGAGAATGGTGCCACGCCTCCCCTCTTCCCAGCCTTTGTCCAGGTAGTAAGGTGATGGCCCTCCCTCCCTTTCGAGTTCATCATCAGTAGAGCTAGACAACCACAATGCCCTCAAGCTACACAGAGAGAAAGCAAAATAGGGATGCCAACAGCCCTGAAGAGTTTCTTCTGTTTTGTCCTGGTGAGTTGAAGCAGAAAGTTAATACTAGGCCAGAGGCTCAGTGGTCCCGCCAGGCAGGACAGCCAGACAACCCTGTAATCACTAAGAGCATCTCCAGAGCAGGGGCCCTGGATAGGGGGATGGGCAGATGAGTGGTTCAGCCATTCACTAAGAGAAACACCCCACAGGGGATGGGGCCTGCACTAGCAACAACCACGCTGAGGTATTTTTTATTGCAAACACAGTTCCAAAGATCTACTGGTAATAAATAAAAATATAGAGAAGTTGGATCTCTGTGGGTGACAGGTGCTATATATGCTACCCACTGAATGACTTGTTGTAAAAGTAGGGAACATGACTGTACATGATTCTTCACCAATTTTTACTGAGTCCTACCAACACTGTGAAGATAAAAAGATACCTTCTTCCAAGAGGAAGTGAAGTGAAGTGAAAATCACTCAGTCATGTCCAAGTCTTTGAGACCCCATGGACTATATAGTCCATGGAATTCTCCAGGCCAGAATACTGGAGTGGGTAGCCTTTCTCTTTTCCAAGGGATCTTTCCAACCCAGGGATCAAACCCAGGTCTCCCTCATTGCAGGCAAAAGTCCCTTATTTTCAGGCCTGCCTCATTCATGCCATTAGGAACAGTTAACACATTTGGGGAATGAATGAGGCAGAGCTTGTTAAGCCCATCAGAGAACCCTTTGGAGTTGGAAGATAAATGTGAACCCCAGCTCTGCACCTCTTTCACTGTGTGATCTTGAGCAATGATTTAACCTCTCTGTGCTTCTTTCCCTATAAAAAGGAGATGGTAGTTATATCTGCCTCACAGAGCATTTGCAGTGCCCAGGGAGATGAAGCACGTGAGCACTGCGTACCACGTGTGGGACATGGCCAGCGCTGGGAAACAAAGCTGCAGGTACGTAGACTGGAAGAGGGAGGGGCCGGGAGTTTTGCAGGCTAAACACCAGAATATGGTGGTTTTGAACCAGGCTCTGCTTCAAGGCGCTGTAATCAAATGGGTGCTGTTTTACAATATATTTTAAGCACCTTAAAAACTGTAATAAAAAAAAGAACACACACCTACTGGGGTGGCATACCAAGTCTTAACATATCCAAGATTGTAGAGTGTGAACTGGTGCAGCCGCATAAACTCATTTCTGTGCAAACTTGGGGAAAGAACGCATCTTCCATCTCTGTGTTGGCCTGACTTTCATAGGAAGGTGGCACCAATTAGGCACCAATGCACGCTGGTGGGTTGTTTTTAAAAATCCAGCTTCTGCACATTTCTTCGCCTCTAATGCACAAACAAGGACACCACTGCCTGCCTGGGCCTGCCCTTGTCACTTCGAAGCAGTCAGTGGTACCACCACAGGTGAACGTAGGGGCATTCACGCCGCACACCCACAATGCAGCCGGCTCACCAAGGTAACCCTGCATGCTGGGCCGGGAGAGGTATTGCTTTTCTCAAAGGGTTCTGCTACTTCTTGCTCGATCTCCAGAATGGAAAATGGTTTCAATCTGGGGTGCTTCTCAGGTGAAACCTGAAACTGGCTCCCACACACAGAGGGCCGGGAGAGATGGAGGAAGAGGCAGACCTCTCCAGACAGGCTGTTTTGGTTTAGTCTCTAAGTTGTGTCTGATTCTTTTGCAACCCCATGGACTGTAGCCCACCAGGCTCCTCTGTCCATGGGATGTCCCAGGCAACAGTACTACAGTGGGTTGCCATTTCCTGCTCCAGGGGATCTTCCCAACCCAGGGATCAAGCTCACGTCTCCTGCTTAGCAGGCAAGTTCTTTACCACTAAGCCCCCAGGGAAGCCAGATGGGTAGGTGGCAGGTTTAATAAGCACATGAACTTATGAGGCTTGTCTTGGGTGGTCAGTTCAGTTCAGTCACTCAGTCGTGTCCAACTCTTTGCAACCCCATGGACTGCAGCACGCCAGGCTTCACTGTCCATTACCAACTCCAGGAGTTTGCTCAAACTCACATCCATTGAATTGGTGATGCCAGCCAACCGTCTCATCCTCTGTTGTCCCCTTCTCCTTCCGCTTTCAATCTTTCCCGGCATCAGGGTCTTTTTCAATGCGTCAGTTCTTTGCATCAGGTGGACAAAGTATTGGAATTTCAGCTTCAGCATCAGTCCTTCCAATGAATATTCAGGACTGATTTCCTTTAGGATGGGCTGGTTGGATCTCCTTGCAGTCCAAGGGACTCTCAAGAGTCTTCTCCACACCACACAAGATGAGTTTATCTCTACACCCATTCGCCAGAGTCTTAAAAGTTTGTCCAGAGGCCTTAACAGGGTTCAGTCATGTACACTGTCCAGATGGTCTCAGCGATGCATGACTTGCAAGGCTGTGACCTTGAAAACAGCTCCCATTGTGAGAACAGTGGGCAGAAGATAGAGTCCAAAGACAGGGCAGGGTTGAGGAGCCCAATTCCAATCCAAGTCAACAAGAGTCACTTCCTCTCGATGACCCCTCCCCCATCAAGTGCTTGTTAGACCTTGTTGTAATTAGACCTTGTCAATCTGAAAATAATCACTACCCATTTCTCATGCTTTTGGGAGTTTAACTGAAGAATGCATACTGTGATTGCAAGGTGAGACCTTAAAAGCCCATTGATAATGTGTACTACCATGATAATGTTGACTACCATGTGTAAAATAGATAGCAAGAAGCTGCTGTAGGGAGCTCAGCTCGGTGCTCTACGATGACCTAGAGGAGTGGGATGGGAAGAGTGGCAGGGAGGCTCAAGAGGGAGGGGATGTATGTATACATGTGACTGATCATGATGCTGTACCGCAGAAACTAACACACTGTAAAGCAACTATATTCCAATTTTAAGGTTCAAAAAATAAAATAAAATGCCAAACCTAGAAGACAAAAACAAAAACATTGTTAGATTTGTAATTCTGTGCCTGGGTGAATAGGGCTTCCCAGGTGGCTCAGTGGTAAAGAACCTGTCTGCCAATGCAGAAGACACGGGTTCGATCTCTGGGTCAGGAAGATCCTTTGTGCCTTTCTTTCACAAAGAAGGAAATGGCAACCCACTCCGGTATTCTTGCCTGAGAAATCCCACAGACAGAGGAGCCTGGCAGGCTACAGTCCATGGGGTCACAAGAGAGTCAGACACAACTTCGCATCGAAATAACAAACCCCTGTGTGAAAACAGTCTTTTTCTCTCCCATGCAAACCAAACAGACCAAAGTAAATGGGGTAAAAATGCTGAGGTCCTGGCTCCTCTAGAGTCTGGCCCTAAGACAAGGGTCCAAGTCCTTGCAGCTTATTTAGGAACTGATCCCTCTGCCTGCCCCCAGCAAGAAGCCCTGAGGGACCATGAGTAATTGAGACTGGGAAGGGATCAAGCAGGTGACCACTATGGTCCACCAAAACTCAGTTCCACTGGGGAACTCGAGCAGAGAGCATCTCAGGATCATCCCACCCTCACCCCCACCCCAGAGCCAGGGTTCTTATCCACCAATTATTGTCAGTCTTGCAGAGCTGAGGAGTACTTCTGGGCATTTTCATCCTCCTCTGAGCTCCAGCCAAGCACATGACAATGACCAGGGAAAGCCCCCAGCCAAAAGTTGCAGGTGTTTGCAGCTAGAAGCCAGGATCCCTCTTACTCAAGAGGTGGTGAATACTGAGGTGAGGTGTGAACAGTATCGGGTACCTCCTCCTCTTTCCAGCAACTTTGATAACAGCTCAGGGTGCAGGGCAACTTGCCTATGACACCTTGTGTGATCCTCACACGCACCCCATGAAAAAGATACTATTCCTGTGCCCATTTTAAAGATGAGTAAACTGAGCCTTGGAGAAATTAAAGAACTAGCTCATGATGCCATCGGTCAATACAATCAACTACAGCACTTGAACCTGGAGCTATCTGACTTCAAACTCTTTGCCCCTTATCATGCCACCAAGTTTCAGTCTCATTCATTCTCATGTATGATGTTAACTAGTTGGTTACTCTGATTTCTATTCCATAGTAGACTAGAAACAGAAAATGCCAGGTAGACACATGGCCACTGCATGCCAGCACTCAGGGATAATGGATCAATCTCACTGTAGAACAGCTCAGCCCAATGACAAACACCTACTGCAAATAATCATATAAATCTTAAATGATGTACAGTACCTCCCAAACAGAACCTAAGGACGCTATGAGGTTTCTGAAAGACTTCCAATAAGAATCACAAACCAGGTCCAGGTTTGTGCTTCAGAAGAGTCTATCTCAATGATCTGATTATCTGTGCCCTGGCAGAGTTGGGTTCCCCATTGCAGAATTTCTAAGCCAATGTGATGAGTCCAGAAAAGAGAGAAGAAAAGGGCTGAAGGGCCAAGGGGATCATTTTGGGAGGAAGGCAGTGCAGCCTTGTGGGTAGGTAGGATTAGCAAGGTCACACTCCAGAGGAGGAGGGCTGCGAGGGCGCAGCAGCATCTCAGCTGACAGCTGATTTTCGGGAACAGGACCGGAACTGGTTTTCCGGAGAGGCTGCAAGACCAGATTAAATTAAGGGGGAGCCGCATGAAGAGAAAGCACCTCCTTTTATCTTCAAAGCCTTTTGCAAAAACTGAATCTGAAAACAGTCCGACCTCCTAGGAAGCACTGCATGGGAGGGCTTCTGCTGGCCAGTTTTAAAGGAGGAGTGAGATGGAGGCAGCCTGACAGGGCCAGAACCAAGGAAGAGGCTAGAACCAAGGAAGACGCATCCTTTAAAGCAGTGCTCTGGTCTGACCACCCATCGCTGCTCCCAAGAGGGCTACAATTTTGAAAACCTCCTTCACAGGGAATAGGCTGCAGACCATTCCCTTCAGTCACAGCCTAGGAAATAGACATCTGTCACACTACGACTCACCTAACTGTTTGCTCCTTGTCCATTAGGGAGGGGGCAGTTCCTACAAGCTGCTGCCTCTGTGGTTCTGGTCATGCTGCCTGGTGACTCTTAAATCCACATTATAAACCTGTCAGACAATTAATAGCAGCACCTGCCTCTCAGGCTTCCCTGGTGGCTCAGATGGTAAGGAATCTGCTGGCAATGCAGAAGACCCAGGTTTGATCTCTGGGTCAGGAAGGTCCCTTAAAGAAGGGGATGGCTACCCACTCCAGTATTCTTGCCTGGAGAATCCCATGGACAGAGGAGCCTGGGGGTCTACAGCCTATGGGGTTGCAAAGATTCAGACATGACTGAGTGACTAACACACACACACACACACACACACACATAAACCTGCCTCTCACCTGACATCAGAGGTTCTCTTCTGCTTTGCCCTGGTTTAACCAACTCTACAATGACACACTGGAAACAACACAAATGCAACACACAGGCCGGGAGCAACATTTAACACAAAAGTTTGATGCTGACAATGTTCTCATCTTCCATCCCACCCTCGTCATCATTTTCTGCGGTTTCAAGTCATCTGGTGGAATTTGTCAGTTGCATTCAGTTAAAAAGAACTCTGCCCAAAAGATTTATGAAGCATGTCCTTGTGGGAGAAAATGTGAGAACTTCTAAACTTATGGATTGCAAGAGTAAACTCAGCCTCCAGAGGAATTATGAAGAGCTTGGCCAGTGATTCCAGGGTTTCAGCCATTCCCTCAGTGCATCTCAAGCTGAGTGTCACTCAAGCAGCAGGAGCCATGCCAGTTCTGGAGTATCAGACCAGACTTGGCAGGGAAAGCTGGGAAAGGGTCATTGCTTTTTATTATTAAAATCCCCTGCTGGAGGACTTGGGCACCGATGTTTATAGCAGCATTATCCACAATAGCCAAAAGATGGAAGCAATCCAAGTGTCCACAGATAGAGGAATGGATAAACAAAGTATGATTAAACATAAAATGGAATTTTATTCAGCCTTTGGAAGAAGGAAATGCTCACAGCTGCTACAACATGGATGGATCTTGAGGACGTCATGCAAAGTGGAAAAAGCCAACACAAGAAGATAAGCATCATATGACTCTACTTATAGTAAGAGGGGCCTGGAGGAGTCAAATTTATGGAGATGCTACCGAGTCCAAGCTCATTCTGCTTGCCACACTCTAGGCCGATGAATCCAAGAGGAGGTGTTGAGGCAAGGAATACGACTTTATTTGGAAAGCCAGCTGACTGAGAAGATGGCAGACTAGTGTCTCAAAATAACCATCTTGTCGAGGTTTGGATGCCAGCTTATTTTATGGATCAGAGATGGGGGGAGGTGAAGAAACAGTAAAAAGGACATTTAATCTTGCAGTACCTCCTAGAATCTTCCCCTAGGGGGTTGTGTTAATTTCTTTGTTCCTGCAATCTACAGGTGGACAGGAGAAGGCAATGGCACCCCACTCCAGTACTCTTGCCTGGAAAATCCCATGGGCGGAGGAGCCTGGTAGGCTGCTGTGCATGGAGTCGCTAGGAGTCGGACACGACTGAGCAACTTCACCTTCACTTTTCACTTTCATGCATTGGAGAAGGAAATGGCAACCCACTCCAGTGTTCTTGCCTGGAGAATCCCAGGGATGGGGGAGCCTGGTGGGCTGCTGTCTCTGGGGTCGCACAGAGTCGGACACGACTGAAGTGACCTAGCAGCAGCACAGGTGGACAGGCTTATGAACAAAGGCATTTAGTTTAAGGCTCAGGGAGTGCTTGGTTGCTCTGTCATGTCTGATTCTTTGCGACCTCATGGACTGTAGCCCCTCAGGCTCCTCTGTCCATGGGGATGCTCCAGGCAAGAATACTGGAGTGGGTTGCCATGCTCTCCTCCAGGGGATCTTCCCAACCCAGGGATTGAATCCAGGTCTCCTGTATTGCAGGTGGATTCTTTCCCATCTGAGCCAACATGGAAGGGTCAGGGAGAAGGGGCAGGATTCTCTGAGGCAGGACATTATGTATGATTATAATGACAAAAGCAGCAGAAAGCAAGTCAAAGAAACAGTTTCACCATGGAGTCAGAATTGACTTCTCCCTGCAACAGAGAAGACAGTAGCATGGTCTGGGGGTAGGGAGGAGAATGGTATGTTAGGATTTAATGTGCATGGAGTTTTGGTTTGGGAGGATGAAAACTTTCTGTAGATGGTTGGTGGTGATGGTTATTAAACAATGAGCACATTGAATGCCACAAAACTATACACTTAAAACTGGTAAATTTTATGTTATTCCTCTTTAACCACAGTGATTTAAAAAAAAAAATCCCCTGCTGGAAGAATTTCCCATCATGTTGTTTTTCCATCAACCAAAGAACCGTGCAGAGCAATGATTCATGCCATCCCACAAAATTCATGTTGTTTGCCATTTTGATCTCATTTCCATTCTCATCTTCATTTTCTCTTCATCTTGTCTGTGCCTGACAAGGTGTTCTTTTTTAGAAACTGACTTTTTCTAAGTTGGAAGTACCATGGAGTACACTGTTTACTGGATATAACAAATAAACAAAAAACAGAAAGAAAAAAAAAAAAAACCCACTGGGTTGTAGTATCCTAACACTAACATTCCAGCCTTCCTATTTCAAAAGTTTGTCACAGAGACTCACATTGGGTTACACTTTTTAATACAGCATGGTAAAAGCTCTGACTTCTTTTTGGCTGAAGATTTTAGGCACACATAACTTTCTGCTTAATGACCTCAGAGCAATTTATCTAATTTTTCATAATATGCAAGGAATGAAAAGGTCAAATGGAGAAAATGACTTAATGTTTTCAAAGCTCTCTGCACTTCATAAATTTATCCTTTAATGCCATCATGCATATCTATCTGGCAGCACTTTTTTCACTTTCTTCCTTTCAAAGGGGACTTGGTGCCAGCAAAAAATTACACAGAAAATTCTAAAACAATAAAGACAAAGTAACGTCCCCCTTTAAAAAGACAGAAGTAGAATTTCCAAAAGTAGGTTCCATGAACTGTCTGTATTAGAATCACGAATGTGCTGATTAAAGATGTAGATGCCCCATTGAGTCAGAATCTCTGGGGTGCTGGCCCTGAACTCACTTTTTAGAATATTTCAAAAGGTTCCGGGTAACTAAGGGAAAGCTGGACTGAGGCAAGATGGTGGACAAGACACAGCTGGATTTGCTCAGAAGGGCTGCACGTCAAAAGGCTGGCTAGGGAGAGCAGACACGTGAGCCCTACTTGAGGCCCAACCCAGGTGCCTCTCTTATATGCCTCGTGGCCCCAGCCCTCCACGTCCAGCATCCTCAGACAGCCCCACTGGTTGACTTTGAGTGGACAGCGGACACTGTGCTCTCAGCACCCTTACTTAATAAACACAAAAATGTAACGGCCAGTCTGGGCAGAAGCCTCAACTGCCCTCCTTTGGCCTCCCTGACTGGCCTCACCACTGTGGGCACTGCCCTGACCAGAACTTCTGCCAGGCTGCACGCTATTCAACCAGAGCCGCTTTCCAGGCCTGCTGGAGTGGTGGGACCAGGGTGAGCAAATGGATCTTGGTCTTAAGTACTCAGTCTCAACCATTGCTTGTGGCCACCTGGGACCTGTGCTGTCTGGCATGGGCTGGGAGGGGCAGGGCAGTCAGTTTCCAGCACGCCCTCTCTGCCCTTTAACTGCTTTAAGACAGGGGTCCCCAGCCTCCTGGATCTAATGCCTGATGATCTGAGGAGGCGCTGATGTGATAATAATAGAAATAAAGTGCACAATGAACCTAATGTGCTTGAATCATTCCGAAACCATCCCCACCCCCACCCCCACCCCCAGCCCATGGAAAACTTTTCTCCTAGGAAACCCATTCCTTGTGCCAAAAAGGTTGGGGACTGCTACTTTAATACAATACTTTTCATAGCTCTGTGAATTATTTACTCATTTAAGTACTTATGTAGCACTTTCTATGTTCCAGAAACTTTCTAAGTGCTTTATAAATATTAACTCATTCAATTCTTTTTTTTTTTTTTTTTTTTTTTTTTTATTTTTTTTTTTTTTTTAATTTTATTTTATTTTTAAACTTTACATAACTGTATTAGATTTGCCAAATATCAAAATGAATCCGCCACAGGTATACATGTGTTCCCCATCCTGAACCCTCCTCCCTCCTCCCTCCCCATTCCATCCCTCTGGGTCGTCCCAGTGCACCAGCCCCAAGCATCCAGTATCGTGCATCGAACCTGGACTGGCAACTCATTTCATACATGATATTTACATGTTTCAATGCCATTCTCCCAAATCTTCCCACCCTCTCCCTCTCCCACAGAGTCCATAAGACTGTTCTATACATCAGTGTCTCTTTTGCTGTCTCGTACACAGGGTTATTGTTACCATCTTTCTAAATTCCATATATATGCGTTAGTATACTGTATTGGTGTTTTTCTTTCTGGCTTACTTCACTCTGTATAATAGGCTCCAGTTTCATCCACCTCATTAGAACTGATTCAAATGTATTCTTTTTAATGGCTGAATAATACTCCATTGTGTATATGTACCACAGCTTTCTTATCCATTCATCTGCTGATGGACATCTAGGTTGCTTCCATGTCCTGGCTATTATAAACAGTGCTGCGATGAACATTGGGGTACTCGTGTCTCTTTCCCTTCTGGTTTTCTCAGTGTGTATGCCCAGCAGTGGGATTGCTGGATCATAAGGCATGTCTATTTCCAGTTTTTTAAGGAATCTCCACACTGTTCTCCATAGTGGCTGCACTAGTTTGCATTCCCACCAACAGTGGAAGAGGGTTCCCTTTTCTCCACACCCTCTCCAGCATTTATTACTTGTAGACTTTTGGATTGCAGCCATTCTGACTGGTGTGAAATGGTACCTCATAGTGGTTTTGATTTGCATTTCTCTGATAATGAGTGATGTTGAGCATCTTTTCATGTGTTTGTTAGCCATCTTTATGTCTTCTTTGGAGAAATGTCTATTTAGTTCTTTGGCCCATTTTTTGATTGGGTCATTTATTTTTCTGGAGTTGAGCTGTAGGAGTTGCTTGTATATTCTCGAGATTAGTTGTTTGTCAGTTGCTTCATTTGCTATTATCTTCTCCCATTCTGAAGGCTGTCTTTTCACCTTGCTAATAGTTTCCTTTGATGTGCAGAAGCTTTTAAGGTTAATTAGGTCCCATTTGTTTATTTTTGCTTTTATTTCCAATATTCTGGGAGGTGGGTCATAGAGGATCCTGCTGTGATGTATGTCAGAGAGTGTTTTGCCTATGTTCTCCTCTAGGAGTTTTATAGTTTCTGGTCTTACGTTTAGATCTTTAATCCATTTTGAGTTTATTTTTGTGTATGGTGTTAGAAAGTGTTCTAGTTTCATTCTTTTACAAGTGGTTGACCAGAGTTCCCAGCACCACTTGTTAAAGAGATTGTCTTTAATCCATTGTATATTCTTGCCTCCTTTGTCGAAGATAAGGTGTCCATATGTGCGTGGATTTATCCCTGGGCTTTCTATTTTGTTCCATTGATCTATATTTCTGTCTTTGTGCCAGTACCATACTGTCTTGATAACTGTGGCTTTGTAGTAGAGCCTGAAGTCAGGTAGGTTGATTCCTCCAGTTCCATTCTTCTTTCTCAAGATCGCTTTGGCTATTCGAGGTTTTTTGTTTTTCCATACAAATTGTGAAATTATTTGTTCTAGCTCTGTGAAGAATGCTGTTGGTAGCTTGATAGGGATTGCATTGAATCTATAGATTGCTTTGGGTAGTATACTCATTTTCACTACATTGATTCTTCCAATCCATGAACATGGTATATTTCTCCATCTGTTAGTGTCCTCTTTGATTTCTTTCACCAGTGTTTTATAGTTTTCTATATATAGGTCTTTAGATTCTTTAGGTAGATATATTCCTAAGTATTTTATTCTTTCCGTTGCAATGGTGAATGGAATTGTTTCCTTAATTTCTCTTTCTGTTTTCTCATTATTAGTGTATAGGAATGCAAGGGATTTCTGTGTGTTGATTTTATATCCTGCAACTTTACTATAGTCATTGATTAGTTCTAGTAATTTTCTGGTGGAGTCTTTAGGGTTTTCTATGTAGAGGATCATGTCATCTGCAAACAGTGAGAGCTTTACTTCTTCTTTTCCAATTTGGATTCCTTTTATTTCTTTTTCTGCTCTGATTGCTGTGGCCAAAACTTCCAAAACTATGTTGAATAGTAATGGTGAAAGTGGGCACCCTTGTCTTGTTCCTGACTTTAGAGGAAATGCTTTCAATTTTTCACCATTGAGGATAATGTTTGCTGTGGGTTTGTCATATATAGCTTTGATTATGTTGAGGTAGGTTCCTTCTATTCCTGCTTTCTGGAGAGTTTTGATCATAAATGGATGTTGAATTTTGTCAAAGGCTTTCTCTGCATCTATTGAGATAATCATATGGTTTTTATTTTTCAATTTGTTAATGTGGTGTATTACATTGATTGATTTGCGGATATTGAAGAATCCTTGCATCCCTGGGATAAAGCCCACTTGGTCATGGTGTATGATCTTTTTAATGTGTTGTTGGATTCTGATTGCTAGAATTTTGTTAAGGATTTTTGCATCTATGTTCATCAGTGATATTGGCCTGTAGTTTTCTTTTTTTGTGGGATCTTTGTCAGGTTTTGGTATTAGGGTGATGGTGGCCTCATAGAATGAGTTTGGAAGTTTACCATCCTCTGCAATTTTCTGGAAGAGTTTGAGCAGGATAGGTGTTAGCTCTTCTCTAAATTTTTGGTAGAATTCAGCTGTGAAGCCGTCTGGACCTGGGCTTTTGTTTGCTGAAAGATTTTTGATTACAGTTTCAATTTCCGTGCTTGTGATGGGTCTGTTAAGATTTTCTATTTCTTCCTGATCGAGTTTTGGAAAGTTGTACTTTTCTAAGAATTTGTCCATTTCTTCCACGTTGTCCATTTTATTGGCATATAATTGTTGATAGTAGTCTCTTATGATCCTTTGTATTTCTGTGTTGTCTGTTGTGATCTCTCCATTTTCATTTCTAATTTTATTGATTTGATTTTTCTCCCTTTGTTTCTTGATGAGTCTGGCTAATGGTTTGTCAATTTTATTTATCCTTTCAAAGAACCAGCTTTTGGTTTTGTTGATTTTTGCTATGGTCTCTTTTGTTTCTTTTGCATTTATTTCTGCTCTAATTTTTAAGATTTCTTTCCTTCTACTAACCCTGGGGTTCTTCATTTCTTCCTTTTCTAGTTGCTTTAGGTGTAGAGTTAGGTTATTTATTTGACTTTTTTCTTGTTTCTTGAGGTGTGCCTGTATTGCTATGAACTTTCCCCTTAGGACTGCTTTTACCGTGTCCCACAGGTTTTGGGTTGTTGTGTTTTCATTTTCATTCGTTTCTATGCAAATTTTGATTTCTTTTTTGATTTCTTCTGTGATTTGTTGGTTATTCAGCAGCGTGTTGTTCAGCCTCCATATGTTGGATTTTTTAATAGTTTTTCTCCTGTAATTGAGATCTAATCTTACTGCATTGTGGTCAGAAAAGATGCTTGGAATGATTTCTATTTTTTTGAATTTACCAAGGCTAGCTTTATGGCCCAGGATGTGATCTATCCTGGAGAAGGTTCCATGTGCGCTTGAGAAGAAGGTGAAATTCATTGTTTTGGGATGAAATGTCCTATAGATATCAATTAGGTCTAACTGGTCTATTGTATCTTTTAAAGTTTGTGTTTCCTTGTTAATTTTCTGTTTAGTTGATCTATCCATAGGTGTGAGTGGGGTATTAAAGTCTCCCACTATTATTGTGTTATTGTTAATTTCTTCTTTCATACTTGTTAGCATTTGTCTTACATACTGCGGTGCTCCCGTGTTGGGTGCATATATATTTATAATTGTTATATCTTCTTCTTGGATTGATCCTTTGATCATTATGTAGTGACCATCTTTGTCTCTTTTCACAGTCTTTGTTTTAAAGTCTATTTTATCTGATATGAGTATTGCTACTCCTGCTTTCTTTTGGTCCCTATTCGCATGGAAAATCTTTTTCCAGCCCTTCACATTAACTCATTCAATTCTTATAAAAACCTTGAAGCAGAGACTCTTTGAGCTCAGTCGTGTCTGACTCTTTGTGACCCCATGGACTGTAGCCTGCTAGGCTCCTCTGTCCATGGAATTTTCCAGGCGAGAATAATGGAGTGGGTTGCCATTCCTTCTCCAGGATCTTCCTGATGCAGGGATCGAACCTGCATCTCTTGCGTCTCCTGCATTAGCAGGCGGATTCTTTACCACTAGCACAACCTGGGAAGCCCTAGAGACTCCTTACCCTCGTTTGAAACTGGGACAGCCGAAGCATAGAGAAGTTCAGAACTTTGCCCGCAGTCGTTAACTGGCAGAACCGATTCAAGCCAAGATGGTCTATCTTCACAATCTGTACCAAGCTGTTTAAATAGGGTGTATATGAATTAAAGGCAAAGTAAAGCACATCAATAAAAACACAGAGGGTATTAAATTCTGGTTACTCTTCCCTAACCTGAGGCTTTGTTGAAAGAGGAAATTAAAGAGCATCTTTGAGAGGTGTTAAAGGAAAAAGGACAAAACTGAAGCTTTCTCACTGGTATTGCTGGAACTGAACGAGAACTGAAAAACAAGCAAGTTTCTCATTTTGTGTGCCAGAGCTACTTCATGCCACCAAGGGCACAACTGAGGGCATCTTTTAGGGAAACAGCCTGCTGATAAATTATCGCTTTGTACTTAGCCCACATTTCTAGTTTCTTTTCTTACAGCTTAAACCTCTTCATATCTATGGATGCTGTGGATTCACTGAAAAGATCTTATCTTTTCTGGTGCAAACTGACATCTTAGCCCTAGCCACACGTCACCATGCAAGTTGAGTCTAAGTCCACAACACCTTTATAGTTGAATATCTCCAGTCAACACACAGCATCAGCTGGTCTAGGAGAGGAGTTCTCCATACGTGATATCTGACCAGCAGGAGCAGTATCACCCAAGAACGTGTTAGGACGAATTCTCTGTCCCACCCCAGAGCTACTGAATCAGAAACTGGGGACTAGAGCCCTATGTTCTGTGTTTTAACAATTCTCTGAATTTAAGAAAACTAGTCTAGAAAAAAACCCAAATACCATGCATACACTAATAAAAAAAAATAATGTCAATTTCTTACTATGAGTTAGGTTTCTAAGAGTTTATCTGGGATTAAATACTGGTTCTACATTGTACTGCCTCTATGGTTTTAGGTAAGCCATTAACCTATGTAAATCTCAGTTTTCTTTTCTGTAAGATGGGAATAACAAGACTTGATGTTACCTGGATTAAATGGAAAATGTGCATCCAGAATGCTGATAGCACATAGAACATGACAAATACTCAAGATATGTTTGTGCTAGTATTTATCACTTTGGTCATCTTTATGGGTGCAACAGCATGAGTTAAGGAATATTTTAAAAAGAGAAGGACTGTGTTATGGGTGGGACTTCTCAGAGAATACCCAGTCAAAGATTATAGACAGATTCCATTTTGTTCAAAATATGTGCCTAACCTAGAGGAGGTGGGACTTGGATGGGGGGTGGGAGAGAAGCTCCAGAGGGAGGAGATATATATATATATATATATATATATATACTGAGAACTGATCCACATTGTTGTACAGCAGAAACCAACACAACACTGTAAAGCAGTTATTTTCCAACTTAAAAATAAACAAAACTATGACCCTGTCTGGCCAAACTCTTTCCCCACTGGCCTATTAACCTAGAGTGTCAGCATCCCTGACTTTCAAGATCCCTAGAATGCAGAGATGGTCCTTTCGATAGACCCTGCCAGCCAGACTCTTCTCCTCCCCAGGAAGTATGTGACGACGGTGGCTGGGGGAGGGGATGGGGTGCAAGGAGGACCCGATAAACAGGGATGGGGGATGAGGAGGAAGATGGGACCATCCTGGGCAGAGCCCAGGCCCCAGGTCTTCCCCTCTGCCACCCACCAAGGCCCTGTTCTCCTGTGGCCACTGTGGCCAGCCTTGAAAAAGTGCTACTCGTCTCTGAACACAAACCTTTTCCGCAAATCCTCCCACACAGGCTGGAATTTTCCAACCCAACCTGTGCTAAATCAAAGGCAAGAAGAGATGGGGGAAAGAAAATAAGCATGAAGAAATCAGGGAAAACTAACACAAAGCCCAGAGGACCAGTGGTGCTCACCAGGACTGGGATCTGACCCTACAACAGCAGCCCCACAGGCTTCTGTGAACTGATTTTTTTCATTAAACTGAAATCACAGGGTAATCCCAAGGGAAGTGCTACCAGCCAAGGAGAGCCCTCATTGATTCGAAGGGCTCTTTTGTTATGGCATCTGAATTCCTAACCCTAACCCACCTGTCTTCATGCTTCCCACTTGGTCCTTTGGGCTAAGCTGGCTTTGTGGGAAAGAATCCGCCTGCCAATGCAGGAGATGCAGGAGACCCCAGTTCAGTCCCTGGGTCGGGAAGATCTCCTGGGGAAGGAAATGGCTACCCACTCCAGTATTCTTGCCTGGAAAATCCCAAGGACAGAGGAGCCTGGCAGGCTACAGTCCTTGGGATCACAAAGAGTAGGACACACACGCCCAACAGCAAGGGAGGTTACATTTGCTGACTGACAACAGATAAGGTCAGCAAGTTAGGTCACAGGTGGGTTGAACCACAGCTGAAGATAAGAAAGAGTCCATCAGATGGAAGACAAGAATGATAACCACACAGCTGAGCACCTAGGAAATACCAGGAACTATGCTGAACTTGTTACATCCACCCTCTCAGGAAAGCCTCTCAACAAATCAACAAAGGCAATAATAACAGTTATTGCGATCGATTAAGCACTCACTGTGTACCAAGCGCTGGCCTAGACACTTTACATACAGTCTTCACACATTTAATTCTTATTACAACTGTATAAGCTATAGATCATTATTGTGCCTATTTTTAACATGAGGAATTTGACACCAGGAAATTAAACACTGGACCTGAAGTCACACAGAGTAAATATAGCAGAGGCTGGAGTTGAACCCAGGGGCTGACAAAAAAATCCACGGTCCCCAGCACTAGGAAAAGGGGACAGCAGTCGTCCAGGGAGAGCAGGAGTGGCATTGGCTGGAAGGTTCTCTGAGTGCTGGGAAAGTGCGCTCATTTTAGCTTCAGGAAATGATTTGCATGAGAAGAAAAATAATAACAATAACAATGTGGAACCTGGGCCCACAGGGCATTCAGGAAAAGAAAATTCGGTCTCCGAGGAAAACAAAAGAATTGAGAGAGAAGAGGGTGAGCTGCTGGCTCTCTCAATAGCTACATCCATCAAGGGTTTCACTAAAGAGAAGAAACAAAGTTCTTAATAGCAATTCTTTGGATGGATTTTATAACATCAACAGAAAAGACAAAGGACCAGACAAGAGAGATCCAAGCAACAAGAAATGCACTGTGGCCACGCCCCAAGAACAATCGGTTAGGACCCTCCCTGGACCTTCTGCTGTGCCCCGCCCCCGATCCTGCCGCCCTCGGCTCTGAGCCACCTCTCAGCTCCCTCCACTGGTGTGGCATATTCTCAGCTGGGGGCGCTGGGATGGCTGAGTGTGGACGAGGGACAAACCCTCGTTCCGCTTCTAGGATCTCTGAAATCAAGATTCACACCACACAGGATGACCTTCCTTTTCCTCCCAAATCCACGCCACCCGCGACAGTTGCCGAGGCCGACTTGAACAGATGCACAACGTGCCAGGTCAACAGGGATCCTGAAGACCAGCAAGCCTGGAATAAAAGTAGCTGGCGAGGGATCTAATACAGGGGCGAACTCACATGCCTGTCTGAGTAGATGTATCAGTTTTAATGACTGAGACGCTGAAGCCTTCTTCCTGAGTACCAGCGTCACCAGCCTTGTGAAAAGGTTCCCTCGACTCAGGAGGGTTTAAGACTTGAGGTCCCAGTGCCTCCTGACCATGCAGTGGCTGAAGATGATGACCAAGGGCTCCTGGAGTCAGTGGACTGGAAACTTCTCCCCCATAGGTCCCCTTGGACCCACCATTCTCTGTGTGACTGATGCTCAGAGGAACGGCGGCAGGAAAGTGCCCCTTGGAGGGGCAAGTTCATGGCCATGTGCTGACCTCCTATCAACAGAAGGAGGCACCACGACCCTGGAATTTTTTTCATCTGTGCAAAGGCTGGCCCTGCATCCAGTTCTTTAGCCTCTGCTTGTGCTGACCTGGATATAGCGTGAACTCCCCTGTGCAGTGATAAGCCTTCCCAGCTCCCAGAGCTCCCTTTGTGGGAGATCCCTCTTTTTGCTTAGTTCCAGCTTGAGATCCCTCTTTTTGCTTAGTTCCAGCTTGAAATGGCAGGGTCTGACAGCGAATCATAAGCAGAACTCATTCATGCATGCACATGCCACAGCCTAGCAGATCTGGCCATCGAAATCAAGACACAAACATGCCTCTGGAGAGAATAATCACCACCACGAATGGAACCAAACAGCTGGCTGAGGATGACAGCGAAAGAAAACACTCAATGGGGACATTTAATTTCAAAGGAAAAACCTCCAGAAGATGACAAATGCAATCTTTGGATTGAACCATCTGCAGTTGAATAGCTCCCCGTGAGCAACACATTGAAACATTTATAGAATTAAGATGCTAAAAAATTAATGTTTACTTATTATAGAAGTGCTTATAATTGTCTGACGCTCTTCCATCATCAAATAACAGTTTCGAACATTCCAGGCCCGCCCCATCCGGCGAAACTGTCAAGAGAACGAGGAAGATTTATTAGAGGAAAAGTATGTGAGCTGCGAGCCCTCTTGTGGCCACAAAGTGCAGTGCAGCCTGTGTCTCCATCCCCACCCCCAGCTTTCAGTCCTGGAGGAGGTGGAGTTGGGGGTTAGAGTGTTGAATTTGAGGCCTGACTCCTTGACCAGACCAAGACCTCTGATTCAAAGAGACTGCTGGACAGCAAGAAAATGCTCTTCCTTACTTGTGGTATCATCAAGGACATTAGGACAGGGCACAAAGCTTCCCACACCTCCGCTGTTACTCATAAACCGTGCTGTATCCACAAACATTTACGGAACTTTAGAGTTGCATTGATAGACAACATCATTTATCTAGAAAGAAAACACCACTGAAACTGAGGCTCCAGGAGACGATGTGACTTGCCTGAGGTCTCTTATTCTTCCAACCTGATCTTAACATGTCACCTCTTCCTGATTTGAAATGGTCACCTGCCTTTAAATGTCTTCCTTGACCCTTCTGTATAAAGTCACACCAGCACCACCCACACCCCCTACTGTCAAACACAGTCCACCCTCTTTGCCTGCATTTCCGAAAATGGTCACATGTGGGCTATATGCCCCTCCCACTAGAGTGGAGACGCCAGTGGGTCAAGAACCGTCTCATTCACCCACACTCCAGGAAGTATCTGTGGAACAGTGAGTGACGTGATCAGTAAGGCACGTGGCTGAAACACAAGCACAGACTCCTTGACTCCAGACTCACTGGAGAAGCACAGGGCTTGCTGACTTGCTGTCAGTTCCTGGACACCCAGCTGGGCTCAGCCTGCAGACCCCGGTGTGTGAGGTTAACTCCGCCCTTTGCCACGCAAACTCATTCCTCCTCCTTTATCCCCCATCTCAGGTTGGAGGCACCACTCTCCACCCAGCTGTACAAGCAAAACATCAGGAGGTCAGCTTGCCTCCACTGCATGTGAACAGTTCCTTCATCTCCCCACCACGTCACCAACCCCAAGTCCCACTAATTCTATTAATACCTCCTAAAGGGTCCCTTGTGGCTCAGCTGGTAAAGAATCCGTCTGCAATGCGGGAGACCTGGGTTCAATGCCTGGGTTGGGAAGATCCCCTGGAGAAGGAAAAGGCAACCCACTCCAGTATGCTGGCCTGGAGAATTCCAAGGACTGTACAGGCCATGGGATTGCAAAAAGTCAGACACAATGGAGCAACTTCCACTTATATTTAAAGAGTCAGACATGACTAAGCGACTGAACTGAACTGAATGCACTCACCTGGATGTGCCCACTGCTCTCTATTCCAGCCATGCTCCCTTGCACAGGTCATCATCATGAATCATTCGTATCAGGGCAGAAGCTTGTCGGCTGTCCTTCCAGCTCTGGACTGCTGTCCTGGCTGCAGCCAGAGGGTGGTTGTGGAATTGAGCTGCCTTGTCACTTAGAACCCTCCAGGGCTCCTTGTAGCTTTTTGGAGAAAGTCCAAAAGGGTTCACATGACCCTTTTGGCTCCTGCTGCTTCCCTGTCCTCTGCCCACCGCCCCTAACTCCAGCTCCCAGCTCCAGCCTTGCAGACATTCCTCCAGAGAGTTCCTTACAGCCCAGTACTATTACACCACACCCTTTCAAGGACATTATCTTGCTAAATTCTCACAATATCTCTGCAAGGGAGATATTACTGTTCCCATTTTCAAAATGAAGCAGCTCAAAGAGGCCAAAGTGACTCGCCTGGAGTCATCAGGCCTCTTGGTTTGAGATTCACTGTACTTTTCTATTCCCCATCCTCTTTACTGTCCTTGACAGTGTTTGTTAAACACCTACTGTATACAGGACAACATGCAAGATAAACTCCAGGGCACTCTTTTGAGCAAGTCATAAAGCACCCTTGTTCACACACAGCTACCCAGGCGCTTGCTAGAGCCCACCTGATCTCTGCACCTTGAATCTCCAGCCTCTAGAACAGGGTCCAACACACAACAGGTGCCCAATAAATCCTTGTCAAGTGAAAGATGGTCCATTCTCTTTCCCCTTTCAGAGAGCATAGTTTGTAGTGTTTCTAGAGCCATCTGTCTTGTAAAAGACAAAGCACAAGAAAATATGAGCTGGGACTTCCCTGGTGGTCCAGTGGCTAAGACTCCATGATCCCAATCCAAGGGACCTCGGTTTGATCCCTGGTCAGGGAACTAGATCCCAGATGCTGCATGGCCAACTAAGACCTGGCACAATCAAATAAAATAACTTAAAAAAAAAGAAAATACAAGCTTTTCTCCTTTTCCTCTCTGGTTCTTCAAGTTCCTATAGGTCTAGAAAAGATTTTTTCATGTCTTCAGATAGACCATGAATTCTGCCATCACACAGTTCTCTTACCCCCATTGTCAAGTCCCATGACGATGTGAATAAATACTGTTGAAGATACTGGAAAATGTCAGCCATTCACGGATTTGGTCCTGAGGCACTATGGCAGGGGCTTCAGGTATGACCTGTATTGGAGCTGGAATGTAGAGCTGAGCTCTTGCGAAGCCACAGTAAAGCAATGACTCAGGGAGACAGAGGTAGCCCCCAGTGGGAGAAATGTTCCAGGCAGCTGCTCATCGAGTTACAGGAGTAGTCTGTTTATACTAGTTGCCATAGCAACCCTGCCCTTCAAATTCAGAAAGTTTCATGAACAAGATTACTCTGGTGTTAAAGATTTCACAGGAAAAAAAAAAAAAAAAAACTGGCCAACTCAGCCCCAGGGGGTAGGTGTACTTTCTTTGGAGGACTTCTCCCCTCAAACCAACCACAACATACAAGGACTCTGAAGGCTGGTAGTCGGTTGGTGCCAACATAATTGCGGTTTTGGACTGTGAATTTTAAATCATTATAACTAAGTTCAAATACATCCGTAGAACTTGGGAGCCCAATTCTTTCGGCTATTGAAGTGTTGGCTATGCAATGTGCGATTGGACATTTTCATGGAGAAGACTTAGGCTCCTTCTGTTGACCAGTGCTGGCTACAGGCATTGCAGTTTTCAGTGAATCTCATCAATTTGCTGAGCATACTTCTCAGATGTAATGGTTTCAACAGGATTCAGAAAGCTGAGCAGATCAGACAGGCAGCAGACCACCAAACAGTGACCATGATCTATTTTTGGTGCAAGTTTGGCTTTGGGAAGTGCTTTGGAGCTTCTTCTCAGTCCAACCACTGAGCTGGTCGTTGCCACTTGTCATATAAAAGTCACTTTTCATCACACGTCACAATCCGATTGAGAAATGGTTAGTTGCTGTTGTGTAGAATGAGAGAAAATGATACCTCAGAAAGACAGACTTTTGGGGTTTTAGATCAGCTCATGAGGAACCCACTTATCAAACTTTTTCACCTTTCCAATTTGCTTCAAATGCCAAACGACCATAGAATGATCAATGTTGAGTTCCTCAGCAACTTCTCACGTAGTTGTAAGAAGACCAGCTCCAGTGATTACTCTCAATTGGTCACCATTACCTTCTGGTGGCTGGCCACTGTGTTCCTCATCTTCAACGTTCTCGTCTCCTTTGCAAAACTTCTTGAACTCCCACTGCACTGTACGTTCATTAGCAGTTCCTGGGCCAAATGCATTGTTGATGTGGTGAGTTGTCTCTGATGCTTTATGACTCATTTTGAACTCATAAAAAAACCACTCAAATTTGCTTTTTGTCTAACATCATTTCCATGGTGTCAAATAAATATAAAGTAGGCAGCAAGTAATTGTCATTAGCAAAAAAAAAAAAAGCAAGAAATGCACATTAAAATAATGTATAACATAACCACATTTATTAAGAATGTATTCAAATATCAAACAGTAAGTTTCAATAATGCAAACACAGCAATTATGTTTGTACCAAACTAATAACTATGAATAGGAAAGCAATACAAACTGCTTTATTTTTCATTCCACTAGTTAAGGATTTGGGAAAATCAAAAACAATTACCCTGACATGCAGCTGGTTCAAATACTGTATGCTGAACATATGAGTGAACAAAGGAATATTTTAAAGTACTGACTTGATTAAAATAAAATATCATTATTTACATTTATAAAAATATTTTAATATTTACAATTTAAAATTTATTTATCTTATAAATAAATATAGGTATACTATAGATATAGATATGTTAAAACTGCCTGGAAAAACTGCCCAGCTATGAAGGTTGGATTTTTTAATCACTATAATTTATTAGAACATAAACACTGACTGGCAGGAAAAGCTTGGGATCTGGGCCTATGATCATAGTCTACTAGGAAGCCAGTTTTCTCATTTGAGGTAGTCATGATAATAAATAAGAGAGTATATGCTTAAAAAGGGGCTTCCCAGGTGGCCCTAGTGGTAAAGAACCTGCCTGCCAATACAAGAGATATAAGAGATGTGGGTTTAATCCCTAGGTCAGAAAGATCCCCTGGGGAAGGGCATGGCAACCTCCAGTATTCTTGCCTGGAGAATCCCATGACAAAGGAGCCTGGCAGGGCTATATAGTCCATAGGGTCACAAAGAGTCGCACACAACTGAAGCAGCTTAGCACATACACACACGTATATGCTTAAAGACAGCTTGGAAAAGCTAATGTGCTAAACCGATGCTAATCGTTTTTTGTTTAATCACATCTCACCAGGCTCAGATTCTTGTGTTTCTGCAAACTTGGATCCTACTTCTCTTTTATATGGTCAGTAAATATTACTTTTCTTCTGCCTTAGGCAGCCACATCCAACCAGAGGGTTAGACCAGCATGCAGTCTTCAGAGTGGGTGTGTTTGTGGGTATCTGGCTGCATGTGTCTGTCCATGGGTGAACACAGTTGGGACCCAGTCACACTGAGCGGAAACCCCTGGCCATCCTGGACAGGAAGCAAATGCCTGGGCACTGAACTCTGAGCATTCACTCAGTTTGTTTTCTGACAAACTCACAATTGGAAATGGGAGGCTTCTATGACAACCCTTTCAGGTTTGTCTGGATGAAACCTCCATCGCCACCTTTTCTGTGCACGTGATCCACAAAAATTCCTTCTTCAGTTTCTTGGCAGGTGACCATACCTTGGTGCCATTTGTGAGCTAAGTGAAAGAACAAAGTGAAAGAAAGTGGCTTCCCTGGCTCAGACGGTAAAGCGTCTTTCTACAATGTGGGAGACCAGGGTTCAATCCCTGGGTTGGGAAGATCCCCTGGAGAAGGAAATGGCAATCCACTCCAGTACTATTGGCTGGAAAATCCCATGGACAGAGGAGCCGCAAAGAGTCGGACACGACTGAGCGTCATTCGTGAGCTAAGGGGCCTTCAAATCACATCCAGACAGAGATCTCTACCCACGTCTCCTACTCACCAACTGATCACGCTACCTGCTTCTTCTCCAGAGGTTGGAGGTAATGAAAATGGGCAGACAGTACCTGGAGCAAAAGGAGGCCTCTAACCTATTCATATCATCCTTTCCTTTCTTCACTCATTGATCCATTCATCACTGATATACTCTTTTTATGAAGCTGCTGGATACCTACCCAGTGATAGGCCCCACAGTAGGCAGTGGGGTCCTACAGTGAACAGGACCTGACCTCTCACCTTTGCCCTCCATTCTCCGGTCACATGGGCTCTGTTCTTACACACCATGTTCCTGCCCCAGGATGTCTGCACTTGCTCTTTCCTCTGCCTAAAATGTTCTTCCCCCAACTCTTCCTAGAGCTCATGCCTCCCCTATTTATCTGGCCTCAGTTCACAAGTCACCTTTCCAGAGAGTCCTCCCCTGATCACACTATGTAAAAGAAATCTCGCTTCCCCACCACCCTGCATTTACTGTCTTATAACCGATGTGAAATTATTCAATTTTTTGACAGTTTTGTCTTCTCTGCTGGATCCCCAGACCTGACACACTGATTAGCACATAATAAGATGCAATAGATAAAATTTATTTAGCACTCATTGAATGCCAGTTAGGCTTCCCTGGTGGCTCAGTGGTGAAGAACCCACCTGACAATGCAGGAGTCATGTGTTTGATCCCTGGGTTGGGAAAATTCCCTGGAGAAGGAAATGGCAACCCACTGCAGTATGCCAGTTGCTGTTTAGGGTATTTTATACACTCTCCCAATTAATCATTCCTACAAGCTGATACACTGGGTATTAATAGAGGGTTAGGGAAGTTACGTACCTTCGTCATATAGTTAGTAAGAAACAAGGTTGTTTTTTGAACCCAGGACGTTTAAGTCCAGTGCCTGGGCTCCTAATCCCTACATAAGACAGTCAGTGAATCCATCACCCAGTGTTTTGAATAAATGAATAAATATAAGAATGAATGAAAGAATGAATCTAAGACAAGCATTAAACAATGATTTGATAGCTACATAAGTGCAAAGACATGCATTACTATGATGTGAGTTTTTGATAGAGAGATCAAACCTAGTTAGTACCTCAGGGGAGACCAGCCAAGGGAAGTGACACTTAGACAGCCTGGAGTGTGGACAGGAGGTGGTGAGAGAAGAGGGCCATTCATCAGGTAATCTGCTGTGACAGCTGAACACAGGCGTCAGACCTCAGCTTCAGAACAACATCCGTTTGTAATGGTGTGGGGAAGCAGGCAGGGCATGTATCAAGGTAGGAGCAAAAGCTGGTTATGTTTTTTGGAAGGCAATTTGCAGAATCTATGCTATCTATAATCAGTTTGCAGACTTTAAAAGATACCCACTTTTCAACCTAACAATTTCACTTTAACTAGCTAACCTACTGATATACTTGCCTATCTGTAAAGAGGAGTATGTATAAGGAGGGTAAACATTGAAATAGCCCCAAACTGAATAATGAAAACCAAATACTTATCAACAAATAGCACCATACTGTGAGGAATATTCTAGAACAAGTTCTTAAATGATTTTATCAGCAATTCTATCAAGACACAGTAGCACTTTAAGATCTACAAGACACAGTGCCAAGTGAAAAAAAGTCAAGTAACATTTCCCTATGTAAAAAATGATCCTGTTTATATTTTTTACAGAGAAACTGAAGCTATATGTGTGTGGACACAATACACACACATACACACAGAGATGTAAATGCATGTTTTGAAATGTTAGCAATGCTTTGAAAAACCATCCAGAAAATTCTTATCTGTGATTTCCTGGGAGGAAAAAAGAGGAGAAAAAAAGACTCTGACTTAAAAAAAAGTTAAGAATCTACAATGTTTGAATATTTATAATGAAAATGTAGGCATATATTACTGTGATTTTAACAAATCTCATATTGAAATAAAAAGATTAAAAGCCAGCACTGTAAACAGAAATCCCCCTGAGAGTATCCCACAGGGCTCCACAGAGGCCCCATCCAGCTGAAACCCTCCCAGCCACACAACTGGATCTGGACCATCTGCTTAGAGTTTCCTGCTTGTCCTGATTTGCTTCCTCAGGGCTTCCCTTGTGGCTCAGCTGGTAAAGAATCCGCCTGCAATGCAGGAAACCTGAGTTCAATCCCTGGGTTGGGAAGATCCCCTGGAGAAGAGAAAGGCCACCCACTCCAGTATTCTGCCCTGGAGAATTCCATGGACTGTATAGTCCATGGGGTCACAAAGAGTCGGACATGACTGAGCGACTTTCACTTTGGCTGGAAGAAGGCTCACTTGTGTCAGCGGTTCTTGGATTCCGATCCCTGGCTAATCCCTGACTTGGCATTTGAGCTTCATCCAGGGTTCAGGACACCTGCCTGCCTATCCACCATTCAACTGTGGCCCTAATTTTTACCAATCTGTGTAGCTTCACTTTGTTCATCCTCAGGGGTCTGTGCCCTCATGGAGAAGCAAAGTAAAATGCCCTCCTCTGTCCCTTTGTCTCACAGATGAAAAGACACTCACTTTTAGCATTACCTGGTGATAAGGTTAAGACCAAGTTTTCCACTGGAATTTCCCTTTTCTCTTCTGTGTTGCTGAATTCTCCATGTGGTTTCTATTCTCTTTCCAGGATTCTGAAATAGAGTACCTCAACAAACTGGCAGGCGAAATCATTCTTGGTTGGTTGAATCTTTAGTTGCATTAATAAAATAATGTCTTAATGATCTGGGATGTTTGGGCAAAGTACTGACTACTTCTGCAAGACCTTGCCTTCTTAGAGTTTCCAGTCCAGTTTAGGAGACTGACACATAAGCACATAATCTCAACACTGGTGAGTGCAAAAATAGTCGGACACATAAGAAGCTATGAAAACAAACATTAGGGGTCCTTAGCTTAGCTAGAAAATTCTGGGAAGGCTTCTTGGAGTAGACAGATGGGTGAGTAAGAGTATCTTGGCAGAGAAAGAAGAAGCAGCAGAGGGAAAATCATGAGTGAGCACATGGAGATTTGAAATGAACAGATTGACACTGTGCAAAGATTAGCAGTGATTGATGTGTCCATGGCAGGAGATGGCACAGGAGAGGCAGGCAGGGCCCAGGCAACAGAAGGCCTAGAATGCAACTCATAACCATTTCCACTGCATCAGAACATGCCAACTGGCATTTCAGTAGTGACCTCCAAATGACTATGATTTTAGCACCTTTATACTGATGCTTTTGAACTGTGGTGTTGGAGAAGACTCTTGAGAGTCCCTTGGACTGCAAGGAGATCCAACCAGTCCATCCTAAAAGAAATCAGTCCTGAGTGTTCATTGGAAGGACTGATGCTGAAGCTGAAATTCCAATACTTTGGCCCAGCTGAGGCAAAGAACTGACTCATTGGAAAAGACCCTGATGCTGGGAAAGATGGAAGGCGAGAGGAGAAGGGGACGACAGAGGATGAGATGGTTGAATGACATCACCAACTCAATGGACATGAATTTGAGTAAACCCCGGGAGTTGGTGATGGACAGGGAGGCCTGGCATGCTGCGATTCATGGGGTCGCAAAGAGTTGCACACGACTGAGCGACTGAATTGATACTGAGTCCATGTTATGTTCAAATGGATTGGGGGAGGGAAGAGGTCAGATTTGTTAAATATTGGTGAAAATCATATTTGACATTCTTTCCTAAAATAAAATGGCCCATTTTTAGAACGTTCTAGATAATGAGCACTAGGGAGATTGCTTTTCAGGGCCAGCCTCTCACATACTGATGGCTTACAGTCATAAGGAGGTAAATACAGAGCTTGGGGATGGTGCCAGTCTCCGGATGTGCTCTAAGGATTCCTCTCCATCCTAATGAATCTTGTGTTTGGAAGGTGTTTATGCAGAGGTGATTTGTCTCTCTCTTTAAGAGAGAACAACCAGATGTTCCCTTGATATTAGGATTTTGTGATACAGGCTGGATACCAGCATTGTAGCGTACTAGAGGGTACTGATGTGGTACCCACTTGCCATGGTAATTCCAAACGCAACACAGCCAGGTTTGAATAGCAGGTGATTCGGTGTCCTACAGTTGTCCCTTGGTGTCTGGGGATTGGTTCCCTGACCCCCACAGATACCAAAATCCACAGATGGTCAAGTTCCTCATATAAACTTGTGTAGTATTTGCATATAAACTATATTCTCCCATATACTTGGAATCGTCTCTAAGTGACTTATACAATATGATGTAAATAGTTGTAAATACAATATAAACACTATATAAGTAGTGTTTGCATGCAACAAATCCAAGTTTTGCTTTTTGGAGTTTTCTGGAAATATTTTAAATCTGTGGCTGGTTGAATCTGAGGATGCAGAACCTGCAGATATGGAGGGCCAACTGTGCTAGATTCAAACAGACATTCTAAATTATATTTATTAGTGCTTTTTGATACAAAAAAAAGAATAAGAAAAAATAACCTACTGTTCTATCACTAATAAATTTACCCTATCATCTCAATTTACTTTTACTTTATTTCCAAGCTTATTGACATATAATTTATACACAGCAAAATTTAGCCTTTTGAGGGTACAGTTCAGTGAATTCAGATAAGACCATGTAACCATGACCCCAGTTGGGATACAGAGCATGTTCATTACCCCCAGAAGTTCCTTCATGCCTTTTTGTGGGTGCCTTTCCCCACCCTTGATCCCTGAAAATCACTAACCCAATTTCTGCCCCTACACTTTTGCCTCAATTATTAAGAAATAATTTAAGAATCAAGTAAGAAATTTCAAATATTAAAGTTATGTTTAGGGTAATTTAAGAAGTAATTTCTTCTTTTTTGCGAAAGTTCTGGAGTTGGAAGAAGTGGAATCCTATTTTGTCAGTTACTTTTCCTTTACTGCATAGTGGTTAAAAAATGTAGTCTTAGACTTTTGACATAATGGAATTTACTGAGATTTTCTCCATAATTATTATATGGTCAATTTTTCTAAGTATGAAATAACTACTTGAAATAAGAGTGGTCTCCATCAGTTGATATGCCAATGTGTATTAGAGTGACCAGATTAATTTTAATTATTGCGTGGGTACTCAGTCGGGTCTGACTTTTGCAATCACATGGACTATAGCTGACCTGGCTCCTCTGCCCATGGGATTCTCCAGGCAAGAATACTGGAGTTGCTTGCCATTTCCTCCTTCAGGGGATCTTCCTGACCCAGGGATTGAACCCAGGTCTTCTGCAATGCAGACCAACTCTTTACCATCTGAGCCACCAGGGAAGACCTATGGTGGCTCAGTGGTAGGAAATCTGCCTGCAATACAGGAGACCCAAGTTCAATCCCTAGGTCAGGAAGATTCCCTGGAGAAGGAAACGGCAACCCACTCTAGTATTCTTGCCTGGAAAATCCCATGGACAGAGGAGTCTGGGGGGCTACAGTCCATGGGGTCACAAAGAGTCAAACTTGACTGAGTGACTGAGCACAGTTCAGTCAATAGCATCAATTTTAACTCTTAGGTCTTTAAAAATTCTTAAATATGTATTTTTTACTATTTCACCTAATTCTTAAGCATGACTGCAGGTGCTGTTGCTAAGCTGCTTTAATCGTGTCTGATTCTTTGCAACCGCATGGACTATAGTCCACCAGGCTCCTTGTCCATGGGATTCTCCAGGCAAGAATACTGGAGTGGGTTGACATGCCCTCCTCCAGGGGATCTTCCTGACCCAGGGATCGAACCTACATCTCCTGTATTGTAGGCAGTTTCCTTACCACTGAGCTACTGGAGAAGCCCAAGCAAGACTAATATATAAAAATAAACAATGACTCAAATGCAGTAAAAGCTTATTTCTCACTCTCATAAAATATTCTGGTCACAAGTGGCTTTCCTGAAGGCAGTGGTTCAAAGACCTAGTTCTTTCTTCCTTGAGGGTCCTCCATGTCCCAAGGCCATATCATTGCCTTAGGGGAAGAGAGAGCAGAGTGAGTTTCTTAAAAGTCTTAGCCCAGAAATATCTTACATCAGATTGGCTGGAATTCATTCACACGGCCGTATCTAGCTGCAAAGAAATCTGGGAAATCCAAAGTTGTATGTACTTGGGAGGAAAAGCACGCAGACTCTGATGAGCAGCTAGCAACCCCTGAGCCAGTTCTGTGTGCTAACGGGAGTGAGTTAAAATCTCTTTAATATTTCTGTGTATTTATCACTGTATTCCCTGCCTTTTTTGGTGTACCAGGTCTCAGCTGCACTTGGGGAGATGTAGTTCCCTGACCAGGGATCGAACTCGGGCCTCCTGCACTGGAAATACAGAGTCTAAACCACTGAACCACAAGGGAAGCCACTCCTCGCCCTTTATTCTTTACATAATTTAATACTTTGTTGTTTGGTACATGTGTCTTGTTCAGTCTCTAAGTCATGTCCAACTCTTCACAACCCCATGGACTGCAGCACACCAGGCTCCTCTGTCCTCTACTATCTCCCAGAGTTTGCTCAAATTCATGTGTTAATAGTGGCTTAAACAACACAAAGGTATTACCTTACAGCTCTGGGGATCTGAAGATTCACTGGACTAACATCAATGTGTTGGCAGGGCTGCACTCTTTCTGCAGGCTCCAGGGGAGAATCTGCTTCCTTGCCTTCCTTGCTTCCAGAGACTACCCTTATTCCTTGGTTTGTGGCCCTCTTCCATCTTCCAAGACAGAAATTCCATCGCTGCAGCCCCAGCTCCCATCATCATATCCCGTCCTCTGACGCCACTCCCTTCCTCTTTCACTTATGAGGACCCTCGTGGTGGCACTGGCCCCATGTGGATAATTCAGGATCATCTCCCCATCTCAAAATCTTTCATGGAAATGCATCTATAAGGTCCCTTTTGTCATGGTCACATATTTACAAGCTTCAGGAATTGTACACGGACATCTTTGGGGGAACCATTATTCTGCCCAACCACAAAATCTGAAGCTCCATATAGGTGATCGTCATGGTCTTGTTGTGGATAATTTATCAGCTTAAAGTGCCACTTTTGCCTTATTTCAGTTCTTGGCCTTGAATTCAACTTTGTGTGACATCAGCACAGTTTGTTAATAGTTGCTTGATGTGTCTTTGTCAAGCCTTTTGCTTTTAACCTTATTGAATCACTTATTTTGAATGTCTTTCAAGAATTGAGTTCTTATAAACTTGAGTCTGAAGTTTTCTTCTTATAGGGAATGAGTTTGACTCTCTTATAGTTACTGCTGTTGTTTCGCCTCATTCTGTCATCTTCTTTGTGTACATGCTTCTTTTTAAGTTTTCAGTTAAACTGAAAACCTTTGCTATATGGGTTATCTTTTTGTTATATGGGTTATCTTTTCTCAATCTTATTTCTCAATCTTGCTTTTTCTTGCTATTTGCAAAGTTTTATTTATCTGATTTTAGTTCTTCAGGTGGTTATAATTATACATTTTTAAGTAAGCTTGAACCTCTTCACTAGTTTACCAATATTTGACACATGTATTGAATCCTCTCCATGAATAAAAACATTCATCGTAAACATCTTTTCATTTATCTACACAAATACAGCTCTAATTTTCACTTACAATATTATTTTTTCTTCCAATTTTATTGAGATATAAGTGACACAAAAAACTGCCTAAGTTTAAGGTGTAAGCACAGTGATTTGACTTGTACACATCATGAAATGATTATCACAATAAATTTAGTGAACATTCATCGTCTCATACAGACACAAAACTAAAATAGAAAAAAATTTTTCCTTATAATGAGAACTCTTAGGAATTATTCTCTTAACATTCATATATAACCTACAGCAGCATTAATTGTATTATCAAGTTGTACATTTATCTCAACTACTTATTTATCTTATAACTGGGAGTTTGTACCTTTTGACTGCCTTCATCCAATCCCCCCTTCCTCTCATGCCTTGCGTCTAATAACTGCATATCTGATTTATTCTTCTGAGCTTTTTTTTGTTTATTTGTTTCTGAAGTAAAACTGACCTACAAAACTATGTTAGCCCCTGTTACACAACATAGTGATTCTATATTTCTATACATTTCAAAATGATCACCAGGTTAAATCTAGTTACAACTTGTCACCGTACAAAGATACTACAGTTACTGACTATATCCCTCACACTGTGCATTCCATTCCGATGACTCATTTATTTTGCAACTGGAAGTTTGTACCTCTTAATATCCTTCACTTGTTTCTTTCATTATTCTTTTTGCTGTCATTGCCACAGGATTGAGCACACTTTAAAGATTTATGACGTTTGCCATCTACAATTATGATATGCAGGTCTGCTCCTTTCATGATAATCTCAAGTTCAGTGCTCACCCAACTCTTTTGCTGCCCACTAATCTGTTTCTGCCCAAGCTCCACCTCCAATGTGTCTGGCTTTGCCCCTTAGATATCTGAAGAACTCTTTCTTTCCTTTGGCATTATATCATCTTTATTGGGGTATGTCTTAGTATCGATCACTCTATATATTTTTTATTTGGGGCAGTAAAAAAGACAATGATCAATACTGCCTTCTGATCAGGAGAGGCTTCATTTCAGGAAGAACATGAGTTTTTTTCCCCCAATAAATCTTTGAATAATGCTTTTGTTCATTTATTGGATTCTCTGTTGGATCATTTCTGTTCGATATATTTGTTTATAGTCTCTGTATGCATTATGATCACCTCAGGTTTGCATTCTCTTTGTTGTTGTTGAGTCTCTTACTTTATTTTACCTGTTATTTTTTTGTTTTCTTGGCTGTGTCACACAGCTTGTGGGATCTCAGTTTCCAGACCAGGGATTGAACCCTCGCCTTTGACACTGAAAGCAGAGTCCTAACCACTGGTCCTCTGAGGAGTTCCCAATTCTCTTATTTGTTTTCTTTATTTTGTATTCTTTCTTGAAGGTTTATTACTATTTTAAGTTGCTGATAAACAAACAATTTGCTCTAAGGAAATGATTCAGGGTAACCAGCCCTCTCCACTCCACTCCCCCCGGGCACCTTTGATAATTCTGCCAGTGCCCATTTAAACATCCACAATTCCAGAACCAGGGTTACAGGTTCACAGCCTCAGCTTCTTTACTGTTCTGTCATGGGAAGGCTTTTCTCCCAGAAAACCAGAGTGCTAACTATCTGCTTCCTCCTCCTCCACATAGGATGCCCCCGAGGAAAAGAAGTCACTGCACGGCTCCCAGGAACAATATCCACGTCTTACAAATGACAGGGCAACGTGGTATAGGGGCTTCCCGGGTGGCGCAGTGGTAAAGAATCCGTCTGCTAATGTAAGAGATGTGGGATCGATCCCTGGGTCTGGAAGATTCCCTGGAGGAGGAAATGGCAACCTGCTCCAGTATTCTTGCCTGGAAAATTCCATGGACAGCAAAGCCTGGCAGGCTACAGTCCATGGGGTCACAAAAGAGTCAGACTCAAATGAGTACACACTCAAAAGATGTTTTAAAGATTCTGAACATTGCCACCTAAAACCCTTCCGTGTGTAACTTTCCAGAGAAACTCAGAGAGAAATGTTACAACATTTTAAAGAGATTTGGCATTTGCTGCCACAAGAGAATTCATAAAGTGAATTAATTATTTATCTGTTTTCTGTAAAGCAGCCTAGAAATACCTTTGGGGCATCTGTGTTTAATTCTGCTAAAGGATGAGCAGTCTGCTTAATTTCTCCCTTTCATATTTTACTAACATTTTTCCTCCTCTATTTACTCCATTAAAGTCTACAACAGCATAAAGGATGAAAGAATGCGTTCAATTGTTTTAAAATGCTAATTTCATCAAGCCTGTGGTGGCTGTTCAAGGTGATTTCTCCTTTAATGAGGAGATGACTTGGTAAATTTCTGACTCTCAATGTAAACTGTTCAGTGTTCAGTTCACAGCCTCACTAATTTATGTGTTAATTTGATCAAGAGGAGTTTACATTGCGAACCACAAAACCTGCATTTCCTTCATTGTTGTTGACAACAGGGAATCCACTTCATGTATGTAAATCAGGCATTACTCCTCTCTGAAAGGCAAAGTGCAGTAATCAGAGGTGATGGTAACCATGAGTTAGTAGAAATTCCATGCGCACAGAAGCTATGAGGAAGTAGAATAGAATAATAGAAAAGACACTCACAGTAGTGACAAAAATAGGCAGAAAGTATTATTGCTCTCTGGGTTGAACTTCAGAGAAGGGAACGCTAAACGGTCACCTTGAGTGGGCAATTAAACATGTGACCTTGAGAATGACATTGGAATCCAAATGGCGTTCCAGTCTCCCTAGGAGGCTCAGCTCTACCGCTGATTTATCTTTCTAATTAGGAAGTATATTTAAAACCATCCCCGTTATTGGGGGTAATCTGAATGGTCCCACAAAGTAAGATTCAAGCCAAAGTCATGGTCCCATGAGGAGACCAGATGGCAGGTACGGCTGGATGAGGGCAAACCAACCAATGCTTTGGCTTTAGTCTCTAAGTCATGTCCGACACTTGTGACCCCATGGATTGTAGCCTGCCAGGCTTCTCCATCCATGGGATTCTCCAGGAAGAATACTGGAGTGGGTTGCCATTTCCTGCTCCAGGGGAGCTTCCTCTAATCCAGGAATCAAACCCAGGTCTCCTTCATTGCAGGCAGATTCTTTACCAACTGAGCTACAACAGAAGCCCCAAAACTAACCAACGTCAGTGAGAAAAAACACTCAAATGTAGGTGCAGCCAAGGAAGAAAGGACAGCCTGTCTCCATAGATAAAGGAGAGCATATTTAAGTGGTCATGCTAAAGAACAGTCTTCATCACACATTCAACAAGTAGCATCAGGCACGGGACTGGCAGGACCATATACATGAACACACAGACTGTGCGAAGCCGCAGCCCCACCTCCCAGCAGAGCGATGAGAATACAGAGTCCCTGCCCCTGTGGAGCTCACATTTGAATGGGGCTCACAGGGAACTGTTGGCTGAACTGCATCACAGGACGGGTAGGGATCTGGAGCGCTTATCCTCTCACTCCTGCCGTCTACTGACCAAGGGCAGCTCTGCTCTTCCACGTCATCTCCACACCTACAGCCAATGAACAGACAGATGATCTACAGCCTTGGACAGACGATCAGGAGGCTACTGGTGGGTTAGAGAGCTGTTCCCTGTGGCCTCCAGGCAGGCTGGGTTAAGAGGAATGGGAGGGACAACCACAGCCCCTGTTATGACCACAGGTCACTTTCCAGAAGGGCTGGGCTGCCACACAAGTAGAAGTGGCTGTCTTAAGACCGTAACATGTGCTCTTCCATGGTCACCAATGGGAGGGAAAAGGACACAGAGGAGTCGGGCTGGCAGACGGCAGAGGACGGCAAGGTCTCACCTGTTTTCTCAGTGACATGAGAACAGAGGTCATCAGCCAACGAAGCAGACAGGGGATGATGTTCGAGGCTGGAGGAAAGCCAAAGTGTGAAATGGTCATCACAAAGTGTAGGGAGATGCGTTTACTGAGAAATAGTGTGGGGTGGGATGGTGCTGAGCACCCTTCCGAGATCAGAAACCACCATTCCAGTTATATGCCTTCTTCCAGTGACACTCGGGCAGCAGCAAACAGCTTGTCTGGTTTAATTAGGGCTGGGACATTGTCAGGTGTGTGTGTGTGAAGGGGCGAGGGGGCCACAGAGCTAAGGGTTAAGCTTTGGCATCAGGAGGAATCCAGGTTTGAGGGGGTGGGGCTAAAATGTAGACACTTTGGGTGCCCTCTTTAACAGAAAGTTTACCAAATCACAAATGTGAAATTAAACATGAGTGAATTTTTTTAGAATCAGAAAATAAGAAATTTTAAAACTCAATGCTTACTGCAGACATCATAACATCCAAAAAAAAAAAACATGCTTTTTAATTAGCTGTCTGATACAACTTTGTATTACTTCCTTTTCTGCCCTCTTTTGCCTATTCATGTGACAATAATCTTAGAGAACAGAAACGTAATTCAGTCTTTCCTCTAGCAAGGTTGATGGATATCTGGTTTTTTCCCCTTATTGATAGTTGCAGAAATAAAACATATGACTTCACACAGATATAATTACTGTGTGTAATACTGATACAGCTTTTATGTTGCTGCTGCTAAGTCACTTCAGTCGTGTCCGACTCTGTGCGACCCCATAGACGGAAGCCCACCAGGTTCCCCCGTCCCTGGGATTCTCCAGGCAAGAACACTGGAGTGGGTTGCCATGTCCTTCTCCAATGCATGCAAGTGAAAAGTAAAAGTCGCTCAGTCGTGTCTGACTCTTCGCAACCCCATGGGCTGCAGCCTACCAGGCTCCTCCATCCATGGGATTTTCCAGGCGAGAGTACTGGAATGGGTTGCCATTGCCTTCTCCAGGTTTTATGCTACTGATACGGAAAAAATGGTAGATTCCATTACACATCACGCCCATCAAAAAAGAGCGGATTTATAAGTGTAAATGTTGCATCACTGAAGATATTCTTTCCTCCAAAGTATCTATGAGGAATTTCCACACACCACCTTCTGGGTCCACGCATTTTGAAGCTTGGTTCTCCCTCACTACTCAGACACTTTCCAGCTGAGCTCTACAGGACCTGCTCAAATCATAATATGACCCTGGGCTCTGACCCCTTGTGTCCTGATGACGGATGGATCAGCATAAAAGGCAGTAGGAATATTCTAGAAGCAAGGTTTACAGGAGGACAGCTAGTGCTATTCTTACTATACTCAACTTTCCGTTAGCCACAAACTGAAAACTGCCTCTGGACCATTCAACCCCACCCAACAAAAAGGCATATGCAACAGAGTGGAAGTGTGAATAGAAAGATCCAGTGATTTTCAACTGATTGTGGTTTAAATAGCTCATTTTTGCAAATTTTGCAATCACATGTGAACTTATGACCTTTGAGGGCCTCTCTCAGGGTCGTAGGAAGATCTCCTACAAATGGGGACCCCCAGGACCCAGATGTCACTAGCTACACAAATACCTCTTTAAGGCATAACTGTAATAAAGGGTCTTCTTACTTCTAAGCTAGATAAGAAGTTGGATGTAGAAACATAGCAAGATAAATGTTATCAATAGAAGGTGTGGATCCTGTTGAAAAGTGCTGAGGTGGGCAGTTCTGGAGTCAATGCATGGAAAATACAGATTGAAGCAGGTCTCAGGCTGAGATGCCTGAATCCAAGATCTTGGATTTCATGACATTTCAACAGAAATAAGAACTAAAGTAGGACCACCGGACTTACACAGTGTGGAGGCAATGGTATTTGGACACAAAAAAAGCCAGGCATTGCATGGATTCCAGAGCCACCCTCTCCTATATAGTGGCTACTAGCCACATTTGATTACTCACATACAACTCAACTAAAAACTCATTTCAAGGGCCCAATACCCATACCTGGTGAGCATATACCCATATCTGTCTACTATATTGAAAAGTGCAGATATATTAACAGAACAGTCCTGTGATAGAACATTCTATTGGACAATATACTCTAGAAGACATTGAAATTAGTAAGAATTATAACCAAAGTGTTGGGGTATAAAAAAATGAGCCGCGCTGCTTGAGTTCAAATCCTGGCTCCATCAAGGACTAGCAATGTATCACTTTGGACACATTACTTAGCCTGTCTGTGCCTTAGTTTCCTCATCTTTAAAATGGGTATTATCATAATGCTTACCTTAGAGGGTTGTTGTGAAGATAAGTTAATATAGCAAATGCTTAGGATAGTACCTGGCACATAGGAAATACTACTCAAGTGTTAGCTATGCTTATTATGTGCTAAAAATCCTCACTGAATGAGGGAGTGTAAAAGGAGGGGAACCAAGATCAGAAGATGACTGCAACATTGAGGGGCAGCAATGAGACAGTCTGAGGGTGGTGCTGGAGAAAAGCTGGAATTTTGAAGGGCAGAGCCTGCACTTGGAGCCAGCAAGGCACCTAACCCTTCTCTGGGCTCCAAGAAATGTGGCTGGAAACAATACCATACTGTAGAGGGTATGAGAGGGCTATAGAGGAAACCAAACACTCAGGGCACAGCTTCATTTCTGCTGATAGGAGAAGGTGGAAGAAACACTCAGAGAAGAGGTCCATGTTGGATGGAATTTTGCTGACGGTAACCCCAGTGTCCCAAATGGCCCAAGACAAAAGCTGCAGAGGCAGGCGTGTTGGAGAACTGGATCAAATGACAAAGCCTTGCCTGGAGAAGCATCACAGTGGCCACGTTCCCCTGGGAAGCTCACACTTCCAGTGTGACTGAGGCACAGCAGGGTGGAAGGCATGAAGGTGTGAAGAGGGTGAGGGTCTGCTGGGGCAGGTGGGGACCCCGTGGTCATCACAGCCTCCTCTGCAGGTCCTTTTGGCAATTTACAATGTATGCTGGACAGTGTCAGAGCCAGAGGTGCAGAGCTCTGGGTGACTTAGTGTCAAAAATCAGGTAACCCTTCTGTTTTAACCCACACCCCCCCCACATCACTCCATCCATCCATATCCCCCACCAATCTGTCATCTTACCCATCAAGTCACCTATAAATCCATCCACCCATCTATGCATCCAGCTGCCCACCCATCTGCCGACTCCCCACCCATGTACCTATCTCTGGCTACCCTTATAAGCACCTGATAAATGAAAGGCTTAGTGTTTCATTTAGACGACTGAAGCCTTTTCATGCTTTTTCATTTCCAATCTCATTTTCTCCATTTCTCTTTATCATGATGGATTTTATGCACGTAAATCCCTTGTCTCGTTTATAATTTCAGCTTCAAGACCACAGTTCAAGCCATTCTTCTCCCCATAGAGGCCCCTTCTCCTCCACGCTGTTTGCACTGCTTGGGCATGACTAATTAACTTCTCTAATCATCATAAGCCTCCTCCCAACACTGTTGGCATTAGGCAAGAGCAAGTGGAAAGCATTGTGTCATTTCCTAAAATTTAATAAGAAAACAATAGCTTGGGATTTATAAGTTTTCTGACAGTACAGACATTTGCCCAGGGAGAGATGGATACATAAAATCCAGTTCATCAACTGGAAAGATGTGCATAAATAGAGGAAAGGATTGTTGAAAATACATGTTGAGCCTGAGCTCTCTCTAGCATAGTGTTTGGAGGAAGGATGATAAGAGCTGACATTTATGCAGCTCTTACTAAGGGCCAGGTTCTCTGTCTGCATTGTTTTATTTAATTATCACTGCATAAAGGATAAATTTAGCTGTTCTCCCATTTTGCAAATAGGGAAACTGAGGCATTGCTCAATGCTTGGAGAAGCATCACAGTGGCCACGTTCCCCTGGGAAGCTCCCAGTCAAGCATAGGCAGCTAGGAAGGCTGCCTCTAGAGCCCATGCTCTCTCTCTACTCTACGAGATGGAGGGTTGAGGCTTAACTGGAGACCAGGTACACAGGGGAAATAGCATAGCAGAGCCTGCGGGTCAAGGGCCTCAGGCCCTTGAGCCTCCTTACTGCCAATACCTCACTGGGTGATCTTGGGTGAGTTTATGAAAACTCTGGTTTCCATAAAACGAAAAGGCTGAGTTGATGATCTCCCAGAGCTGTTCCAGCCCCAAAGCCTGGAAGATCTACATTATTACATCGCTGGCTATGGAATTCATTTACAGTATTAAAATCAAAGCTGCTGAAAAGTTACCCAAGCAGCCAGAATTAACCAGAGCGAGGACTGCAGGTGGAAATATCAATACACCAACCTTAAAATACAATCTGGGCAATTCTGTGTCCAGGGAGGGCCCCAGAGACGATCCCACCATTGCAAACTGTGAGTCCACTGCCCGTGGATGCCTGGAGAATCTGCAAAACCCAGCTTTACAGAGAACGGCTTGCAAGGAGGCACACAACCCATCCCCAGCAGAGGCAAGACGCTGAGTAGACTCCTCCATTCAAAAATCTGCTGTGTACCGCCTACCATTTTGGAAAAGACCCTGATGCTGGGAAAGATTGAAGGCAGGAAGAGAAGGGGACGACAGAGGACAAGATGGTTGGATGGCATCACTGACTCAATGGACCTCAGTTTGAGCAAATTCCGGAAGATGGTGAAGGGCAGGGAAACCTGGCATGCTGCAGTCCATGGGGTTGCAAAGAGTTAGACACAACTGAGCAAACGAACAACCACCACCACCTCCTACCATGTGCCCAAGTGCTGAAGACACCAGGTGACTAGATCAGAGACAGGCCATAGACACCCAGCCTGGGGGGCTGAAACATGCCCTGCGTGGGAGCATATTCAAAAGGTTTGAAGGCCCAGATGGGGGCAGTAATCCACATTCTCCCCAGTCTCACTGGCTTCCTTCAGTCCCTCAGACTTGCCAAGCCCCTTCCTTCCACTTCTCCAGGTTCTGAAATGTTCTTCCCCTGCTCTGGGAACAGCAGGCTCCCTCTCATGCTCCAAGGACCAGATTACAAGTCACCTCCTCAAAGAGCCCCCCTTTCACTCCCCACCTATGAGCTCCTTTACCATTCTCCATCCCAGCATATAGTTATATATATTTTAAAATTTTATTGGAGTAGAGTTGGTTTACAATGTTGAGTTAGTTTCTGCTGCTGCTGCTAAGTCGCTTCAGTCGTGTCCAACTCTGTGCAACCCCATAGACGGAAGCGCACCAGGCTCCCCTGTCCCTGGGATTCTCCAGGCAAGAACACTGGAGTGGGTTGCCATTTCCTTCTCCAATGCATGAAAGTGAAAAGTGAAAGTGAAGACGCTCGGTCGTGCCTGACTCTTAGCGACCCCATGGACTGCAGTCCACCAGGCTCCTCCATCCATGGGATTTTCCAGGCAAGAGTACTGGAGTGGGGTGCCATCACCTTCTCCATGAGTTAGTTTCTACTGTACAGCAAAGTGAATCGGCTATATGTATACATATATCCCCTCTTTTCTTCGGATTTCCCTCCCACTTAGGTCCCCACAGAGCACTGGGTAGAGTTCTCTGTGCTATACAGTAGGTTCCCATTAGTTATCTGTTCTATGCACGCATGCTCAGTCCCTTCAGTCCTGTTCAACTCTCTGCGACTCTATGGACTACAGCCCACCAGGCTCCTCAGTCCGTGGGGTTCTCCAGGCAAGAATACTGGAGTGGGTTGCCATTTCCTTCTCCAATGCATGAAAGTGAAAAGTGAAAGTGAAGATGCTCGGTCGTGCCTGACTCTTAGCGAGCCCATGGACTGCAGCCTGCCAGGCTCCTCCGTCCATGCGATTTTCCAGGCAAGAGTACCGGAGTGGGGTGCCATTGCCTTCTCCATGAGTTAGTTTCTGCTGCTGCTGCTGCTGTTGCTAAGTCACTTCAGTTGTGTCCGATTCTGTGCAACCCCATAGACGGCAGCCCACTAGGCTCCTCTGTCCCTGGGATTCTCCAGTCAAGAATACTGGAGTGGGTTGCCATCTCCCCCTCCAAAGGATCTTCCCGACCCAGGGATCAAACCCACATCTTCTGCATCTCCTGCATTGCAGGCATATTCTTTAACTGCTGAGCCACTGGGGAAGAACTATTTTATACATAGCATCAATCGCATATACATGTCAATCCCAATCTGCCAGTTCATCCTCCCCTTTTCCCACTTTGGTGTCCATACCTTTGTTCTCTATGCCTATGTCTCTATTCCTGCCCTGCAAATAGGTTCATCTGTACCACTTTTCTAGATTCCACAAATGTTAATATTTGTATTTGTTCTTCTGACTTACCTCACTCTGTACGACAGATGGCAAATGGCATGCAAATAGCATGATTTCGTTCCTACCACTGCTAAAACCATTGATGGTGATCATTTTTATTACACCCTCACTAAACTGAGTTCCAAGAGGGCACGTGCTGGGTCTACTATAACCACTGTGCTACTCCAGTGCCCCCAGCCAATGCCTGCCACATCATTTCAAACCTTTTGTGAATGAAGAGCTAGCTGAGGGAAGGCAGGGAAGGCTCCACAGGGGAGATGTCGGAAGGAAAAGCAGGTTCCCAGACGTGCAGGGTAAGGACATGGTGCACGTTCAGGACAGCAGCACATGCAAAGACACTGGGGTAACACTAAGAAGGATGATCCCAGGAAAGTGTCTGATGGGGAATGAGGGACGTGGCCTCCCTCTCAACACCTGTGGATCCAAATCTTGAAAGGACCCGCCCTTCCTTTTCCTTCCTCAGAAAAATGTTGTAAGCAAACACAACCACTGAGTCTCAAATAAAACAAGGCTAATAAAAACAAGCGAATGATGCAAATGATAGCTTACAGATGCCTGAGGAGGGAAGAAACCTCACAGCGATGCCGGATGTGACAATGAATCATGATTTATGTCTCCAGATGATTCTACCAAAAAAAAAAAGGTTACACCAAGTCTGTCTTGGTGCATCTCCTTAAAGGATTGGCCGACAGTCATTACCACATGAGTCTAATTTACACCTGCCTATAGGCCCACTGCGGAGAAGGCAATGGCAACCCACTCCAGTACTCTTGCCTGGAGAATCCCAGGGACAGAGGAGCCTAGTGGACTGCTGTCTATGGGGTTGCACAGAGTCAGACACGACTGAAGCAACTTAGCAGCAGCATAGGCCCACTGAGTTCTTCTCATCACAGACAAGATCCTCTTTCGAGAGCACAGCTCTGGCAAGGAAAGCAGTGAGGCCTGGTTCACAGATGCGTCTCCCAGCCTTCTCCTCAGTCCCTGTTCCCCAGCGCCTTCTTCCCATCTCATCCTGACTGCATACTTAGGCAGTGGTCCCCACCCTTTTTGGCACTAGGGATTGTCTTCATGGAAGATAATTTCTCCATGGACGGGCAGGGCATTAGATGGGGGTAGGGAGGATGGTTAAGGGATGATTCAAGAGTATTCCATTAAGTATTCCATTAAATAAAGCACACAAGAAAGTGCACTTTATTTCTATGGTTACCCCATCAGCTCCAGCTCAGACCATCAGGCATCAGATCCCGGAGGTGGAGACCCCTGCTCTTACGGATGGGATGATGCAGTTGAGGACTTCCTCTGAGTTGCCGAGCACCACAGAACTGATTCTGTATCACCTTCCTGTCTCCTCCCAAATGCTGATGCCAAGTCTGTTCCCTCTGCTTTAGGCATTTGCATAAAAAGTGTACCTGGGAGCTTCTAGTGTTGAGAGGGGAGATTAACCAATGCCAATGACAAGGATGGCACATTACATCCAGATCAACCCCCAACGCACTCATCACAGGGCTGGTGCCACAGTGCAGACACCAAAGGAATTAGTGATGATGAGATGCCTCCTTGTCGAGTGGAACTGGAGAAGTGATCATTACTTGGAGTTTATATGCTTCCTCAAATGAAAATGAGCAAGCACCTCCTTCCTAACAGAAAAAGCTCCCGCAGCCAAGCATCAGCTGCAATGTGGGTTTTCAGTGATGCCAGCTCTGTTATTAACCATCCTAATGGAAGCAGCTCATGGAACTGAGAGGCTGGATCCTCTAGGAGGATCTTGCTAGAACTGACTTCACAGTGAGATTGCAGGGAAGTGACAGCATGTACCCCCAGAGATTTACTGTGTGCTTTGAAAGACAGCCGACTGAGTACAATGTAGAGTTTCTGTTTAAGTAACAAAATGTCTTTCTTCCAGCTTTGAAATCTACTGTTGAAAAATTTGATTTGGTTCCCACCCGGTAACATTTCAATTTCTAAAATGATCAATCCTCCTCTGAAGGAAAGCTAAACTTTTGAATCAATGAGAAACTTCTTAGTAATCACATATTCCAATAAAACCCCTCGCTTCTGATTTTGGAGTGGTGTCTGTTTGTGCCTCTTGGGGCCACTTGACAGGATGAAACACTCAAAAGGCTTTAGGGAACAACCACTCTAACAGCCGTCCTATACAAATGACAACCAGACTCCTTGAATTTCTAGAGAAAGATGGGATTTCTTTCCTGGTAGGTTGAGATATACATTAGTAAACAACTCCTTGAATTAAATAGCTTAGATCCAAGGAGCCTGGTGGGCTACCATCCATGGGATTGCAAAAGAGTTGGACATGACTTAGCAACTAAACAACAACAAGAAGAAGAAGGCAGGGAGGGGACATCAGGGCCCCACTCCATTGTCGCCACTCTCACGGGTTAGATGGAATGATGACTGCACCTCACAGATGCTCATGCAAACAGTTCCACTGAATCTCTGCCAAGTCCAAACCCATCTAGGAGCGTGGTATGCTTCTTCCAAGAAACTTGACTCTGCTAACATCAGTGATTTGCAGGCATAAAATATACAACAGATGATTGTTCAAAGATATGCTAGTTGTCTCTCACGCTCAGGCAAGGTACCTTAGTAAATGCATGGCGCCCTTTTATCTATTATTGAAACGACGATATAAAACAAAGGCGCGGATACTTCTATCATTTGGCCTAGGAAGTGAAATGGACTGGAGCTCCAGGCTACTGGGCTTGACTCACTCCAGGATGTAACTGCAGCAGCCAGCCTGCATGGAATCTTGCCACGTGATCCCAGGGACGACCAGGAGCCCCAGGCCCAGTGAGGCCAGAGGCTCTGCAGGGCTTGTCCCCCACCCGACCCTGGGCTCAGGACTACTTTGCAGAAGACTGGCCTGTGAATGTGAGAAAGAGAATCCAAGGGAACTTCCCCCAGCTGCCCTGCTCCCAACTTACATCATCTTTATTTTAATAAAGATAGCCATGCATGGAAAGGGGAAAGAGGACCTCAAACTATACAGAGAAAGGTTTAAATTTTTTTTAAATAGGGCCATGTGCAACAGACTCACAGACTTAGAGAATGTATTTATGGTTGCTGGGGGAAGAAGGAGGGGGAAGAGATAGTTAGGAAGTTTGGGATAGGACATGTACACACTGCTATGTTTAAAATGGATAACCAACAAGGACCTACTGTACAGCACAGGGAACTCTACCCAGTGTTACGTGGCAACCTGGATGGAAGTGGAGTTTGGGCAAGAATGGAGATACATGTATATGTTTGGCTGAGTCCCTTGGCTGTCCACCTGAAGCCATCACAACATTGTTGATTGGCTACACGCCAACATAAAATAAAAAGTTTAAACTGAAAACAGAAGAAAAAAAGGACCATTTGCTCTCCCCCCACTTCCAGTCCTCTACAAAGGCAACCACTATCAACATTCTTGCACATCTTTCCAGTAAAATATTAGTACACATTACATATATTTGCACATGCTTTTAAAATATTCGATTAAGGTTATATTTATAAAGAGAAATATATATGGCTCACACCTGGGTCTCCTGGATTGCAGCAGATTCTTTACTGTCTGAGCCACCAGGGAAACCCTTATATAGAGAAATGTATACATATAAATATCTAAATATTTATATATAAATCTATATATATGCTATTCTTGATTTTTCCTTAATGTATTGAAGATAATTTCATATTGTATGCATCTATTTTTATTTTTTATGTTTTGTTTTCCTTTTTTATTGTGGTCAAGTACATGACATAAACATTACTATCTTAAGAGCACAGTTCAGTGGCGTTACATACATTTGCAACGCTGAATGTGTAACCATGTGCAACCATCAGCACTATCCATTTCCAAAAGTTTTCATTATCCCAAAACGAAATTAAACAATAACCCATTAAACAATAACCTCCTCTCTCCCCTAAGCCCCTGGTAACCTTTTATGAATTTGTCTATTTCAGATACCTTATGCCAATGAAACCATACAATGTTTGTCCTTTTGTGTTTGGCTTATTTCACTTAGCACAATGTTTCTGAGGTTCATCCATGTTATCATGTGTCAGGATTCCATCCATCTTAACGGCTGAGTAATATTCCATTGTATGGATATACAATATTTTGTTTATCCATTCACTTGTGATGGACCCTTGGGTTGCTTCTACCTTTTGGCTATGTACAAGTATTGTTGCTTAAATTTCTTGGTGCATATAAGCTGAAGTGGAAGTGTTAGATCATATGGTAAGTCTGTGTATAACTTTATAAAATTTTTATTTTTTAATTGAAGGATAATTGCTTTACAGAATTTCATGGTTTTCTGTCAAACCTCAACATTGTGTATAACTTTTTGAGGAACTACCAAACCATTTTCTATAGTGGCTATGTAATTTTACATATCCACCATAAATATATAAAGATTCCACCCTCCTACATTGTTGGTGGGAATGTAAACTGATGCAGCCACTATGGAAAACATTATGGAGTCTCCTTGCGTGTGTCTGCCTGCGTGCGTCTTCCTCTCTGCGTCTCTCTGCGTGTGTCTCCTTGCATGCGTCTGCCTGCATGCGTCTCCCTCTCTGTGTCTCCCTGTGTGCATCCTCCTGTGCATCTCCCCGCGTGCGTCTCCCTCCGTGCGTTTCCCTGTATGAGTCTCCCTGTGCGTCTCCTTGTGTGAGTCTCCCTGTATGTGTGTCTCCCTGTGTGAGTCTCCCTGTGGGAGTCTCCCTGTATGAATCTCCTTGTATGTGTCTCCCTGTATGAGTCTCCCTGTGTGTCTCCCTGTGTATCTCCATGTATGAGTCTCCCTGTGTGTCTCCATGTATGTGGCTCCTTATATGAGTCTCCTTGTGTGTGTCTCCTTGTGTGTGTGTGTGTCTGTCCAAATCTCCATCTTCTTACAAGGACAATAGTCATAGCGGATTAGGATCCTCTCTAATGTCCTTATCTCAACTTGATTACATCTGCAGAGACCCTATTTCTAAATAAGAGCACATTCATAGGTACAGGAGGTTAGTCAACATATGTTTTAGGGGAGACATGATTCAACCCATAACAGATGTCTAAATCCAGAAACCACCTCCAAAATCTCACCTTTCCAATGCATTCTTCACTTTGTCACTTGAGCAGTTTTTTCCCTAAATTATAAGACTGACTTCCCACGTTGAAGGTCAGGAAGGGCGGCGGTGAGTAGATACCCCTCGTCCAAGGTAAGGAGCAATGGCTGCGCTTTGCTGGAGCAGCCATGAAGAGATACCCCACACCCAAGGTAAGAGAAACCCAAGTAAGACGGTAGGTGTTACAAGAGGGCATCAGAGGGCAAACACATTGAAACCATACTCATAGAAAACTAGTCAATCTAATCACACTAGGACCACAGCCTTGTCTAACTCAATGAAACTAAGCCATGCCCATGGGGCAACCCAAGACGGGCGGGTCATGGTGGAGAGATTTGACAGAATGTGGTCCACTGGAGAAGGGAATGGCAAACCACTTCAGTATTCTTGCCTTGAGAACCCCATGAACAATATGAAAAGGCAAAATGATAGGATACTGAAAGAGAAACTCCTGAGTCTGGGTGAACTCCAGGAATTGGTGATGGACAGGGAGGCCCAGCGTGCTGCGATTCATGGGGTCGCAAAGAGTCGGACACGACTGAGCGACTGATCTGATCTGATCCCATGCTCTCAGAAACCTGTTGCAGCTCCAGCCATTTGCAGGCTCAAACCCAAATCCCTTAGCACAGAAGGGCCTCCACTACCCAGCCCTGTCTAATTTCTGCCTCTTCCCTCATTACTTCCTGTCCATGTGCTCTTCATCCCAGGAGCTCCCAGTCATCTGCCCTTCCCCAAACATAGCCTGCACTTTGACTTCTTTCTATGCCCCAAATGTCCTTCCATCATCTCCTCTACTTCCTGAACTGTTACTCATCCTTCAAGTCCCAGAGGTTAAACTGAGTTCCTTGAAGAGTATAAAAAATATAATAATTTGTGGTGGCCCGGTGGTTAAGAATCAGCCTTGCAGGGCAGGGGACGCTAGTTCGATCCCTGGTCCAGGAAGAGCCCACATGCCTCAGGGTACCTAGGCCTGTGCAATCGACTACTGAGCCCATGCTCTGGAGCCCACGAGCCACAACTGCTGAGCCCATGTGCAGCAACTGCTGAAGCCCGAATTCCCTAGAGCCTGTGCTCTGCAATGGGAGAGGCCACTGTAATGAGAGGCCCTCAGTGAGATACCACAACCAGGGAGTGAGAGAGTAGCCCCTTACTCGCTGCAACTCAAGAAAGCCTGTGCTCAGTAACAAAGACCCAGTGCAGACAAAGATAAATGCATATATACTATATGTATGTCCATGTAGCAATTTGGTGTTGTTAATTGAGGAGAAATCTGAGAACTTGTTCCCAGAGGAATTAGTGGCACAAAATTCAGGAGTAGTTTCCTCCTTGTGTGAGGGGAGCTGCAGGGCACGTACAAGCCAGACCCAAACAGCACTGTAAGGAAGAATTCACAGTTTTGCACACCCTATCTCCACCCCGTGCCCCTTGTCTACCTGGTTCTATTCCTGTGCTTTCCATCTCAGTGAATGGCTCCATGTCCATCCTGTAGACAAGTAAGGAACTTCAGTGTCACGCTTCACCCTTAAGCTCTCCATCACCTCCCAGGTGGCACTAGTGGTATAAAGAATCTGCCTGCAATGCAGGAGACACAGGAGATGTGGGTTCAATCCCTGGGTTGGGAAGATCCCCTGGAGTAGGAAATGGCAACCCACTCCAGTATTCTTGCCTGGAGAATTCCACGAACAGAAGAGCCTGGCGGGGTATAATCTATGGGGTCGCAAAGCATCAGATAAGCACACACGCACCTCTAATTCTAAATTCAAAATTATATCCTGTGGTTTTTATCTTCTGAACTGCACTCAAAGGTCCAGGTGTTTCTACCACCATCTCAGTCTTATTTTCCATCATCTATCACTGGTTACTTAACTGCTCTGCCATTTCCACTCCTGCCCTCCCACACTGCAGCTGAGAGAGCCTTCGAAATGGAAAGCAAATCATGTATATTGCACACATACACACTCACACACACACACAGAGACACTTGTTCTTAAAACCTTTAAACACATTCCCACTGTACTGAGATCAAAAAATAAAAACAAAGCAGGAATTCCCAGCAATGCCTACCAGGCTCTACATAACTCACATAAATGCCGCCTCTTCAGACCCATACTGACTTGTTCAACCCACCCTCATTCAATGCCACACTGGCCTTTTCTCGCTTCCTGGAACATGCTCCCTCATACCTCAGACTCTTTGTTCTTGGTGTGTCATCTCTCTGGAATGCCCTCCTCGCACCTTGAACCAGGTTCAAATCAGATCTCCAGTTTATCAGATCTCCATTCAAGCATCACTTTCTCAGTACATCCCTATCCTTCCTGAATAAGTTGGATTTCCCTTTATAGCCTCTCCATTACTGTGATGCTCTTATTTTTTTTTTTTTTTTGCACAAACTATAAATAGTTTCTGTGTTAGTGCTTAATTGTTTATCTGATGCATGGTTCTCACTATACTATACTACATATACTCTACTATATACTATAATATACTATACCACATACTGACAGAATGTGGTCCACTGGAGAAGGGAATGGCAAACCACTTCAGTATTCTTGCCTTGAGAACCCCATGAACAGTATGAAAAGGCAAAATGATAGGACACTGAAAGAGAAACTCCCCAGGTCAGTAGGTGCCCAATATGCTACTGGAGATCAGTGGAGAAATAACTCCAGAAGAATGAAGGGTTGGAGACAAAGCAAAAAGAATACCCAGCTGTGGATGTGACTGGTGATAGAAGCAAGGTTCAATGCTGTAAAGAGCAATATTGCATAGGAACCTGGAATGTCAGGTCCGTGAATCAAGGCAAATTGGAAGTGGTCAAACAAGAGATGGCAAGACTGAATGTCGACATTCTAGGAATCAACGAACTGAAATGGACTGGAATGGGAGAATTTAACTCAGATGACCATTATATCTACTACTGCGGGCAGGAATTCCTCAGAAGAAATGGAGTGGCCATCATGGTCAACAAAAGAGTCCAAAATGCAGTACTTGGATGCAATCTCAAAAACGACAGAATGATCTCTGTTTGTTTCCAAGGCAAACCATTCAATATCACAGTAATCCAAGTCTATGCCCCAACCAGTAATGCTGAAGAAGCTGAAGTTGAACGGTTCTATGAAGACCTACAAGACCTTTTAGAACTAACACCCAAAAAAGATGTCCTTTTCATTATAGGGGACTGGAATGCAAAAGTAGGAAGTCAAGAGATACCTGGAGTAACAGGCAAATCCGGCCTTGGAATACGGAATGAAGCAGGGCAAAGACTAATAGAGTTTTGCCAAGAAAATGCACTGGTCATAACAAACACCCTCTTCCAACAACACAAGGGAAGACTCTACACAAGGACATCACCAGATGGTCAACATTGAAATCAGATTGATTATATTCTTTGCAGCCAAAGATGGAGAAGCTCTATACAGTCAACAAAAACAAGACCAGGAGCTGGCTGTGGCTCAGATCATGAACTCCTTATTGCCAAATTCAGGCTTAAATTGAAGAAAGTAGGGAAAACCACTAGACCATTCAGGTATGACCTAAATCAAATCCCTTATGATTATACAGTGGAAGTGAGAAATAGATTTAAGGGCCTAGATCTGATAGATAGAGTGCCTGATGAACTATGGACTGAGGTTTGTGACACTGTACAGGAGACAGGGATCAAGACCATCCCCATGGAAAAGAAATGCAAAAAAAGCAAAATGGCTGTTTGGGGAGGCCTTATAAATTGCTGTGAAAAGAAGAGAAGCAAAAAGCAAAGGAGAAAAGGAAAGATATAAGCATCTGAATGCAGAGTTCCAAAGAATAGCAAGAAGAGATAAGAAAGCCTTCTTCAGCGATCAATGCAAAGAAATAGAGGAAAACAACAGAATGGGAAAGACTAGAGATCTCTTCAAGAAAATTAGAGATACCAAGGAAACATTTCATGCAAAGATGGGCTCCATAAAGGACAGAAATGGTATGGACCTAACAGAAGCAGAAGATATTAAGAAGAGGTGGCAAGAATAGAATACAGAAGAACTGTACAAAAAAGAGCTTCATGACCCAGATAATCACGATGGTGTGATCACTCACCTAGAGCCAGACATCCTGGAATGTGAAGTCAAGTGGGCCTTAGAAAGCATCACTATGAACAAAGCTAGTGGAGGTAATGAAATTCCAGTTGAGCTATTTCAAATCCTGAAAGATGATGCTGTGAAAGTGCTGCACTCAATATGCCAGCAAATTTGGGAAACTCAGCAGTGGCCACAGGACTGGAAAAGGTCAGTTTTCATTCCAATCCCAAAGAAAGGCAATGCCAAAGAATGCTCAAACTACCGCACAATTGCACTCATCTCACACGTTAGTAAAGTAATGCTCAAAATTCTCCAAGCCAGGCTTCAGCAATATATGAACCATGAACTTCCTGATGTTCAAGCTGATTTTAGAAAAGGCAGAGGAACCAGAGATCAAATTGCCAACATCCACTGGATCATGGAAAAAGCAAGAGAGTTCCAGAAAAGCATCTATTTCTGCTTTATTGACTATGCCAAAGCCTTTGACTGTGTGCTACTGCTGCTAAGTCACTTCAGTCGTGTTCAACTCTATGCGACCCCATAGATGGCAGCCCACCAGGCTCCCCCATCCCTGGGATTCTCCAGGCAAGAACACTGGAGTGGGTTGCCATTTCCTTCTCCAATGCATGAAAGTGAAAAGTGAAAGGGAAGTCGCTCAGTCGTGTCCGACTCTTAGCGACCCCATGGACTGCAGCCTACCCTCCGTCCATGGGATTTTCCAGGCAAGAGTACTGGAGTGGGGTGCCATCACCTTCTCCCTTTGACTGTGTGGATTACAGTAAACTGTGGAAAATTCTGAAAGAGATGGGAATACCAGAGCACCTGATCTGCCTCTTGAGAAATTTGTATGCAGGTCAGGAAGCAACAGTTAGAACTGGACATGGAACAACAGACTGGTTCCAAATAGGAAACGGAGTACGTCAAGGCTGTATATTGTCACTCTGTTTATTTAACTTATATGAAGAGTACATCATGAGAAATGCTGGACTGGAAGAAACACAAGGTGGAATCAAGTTTGCCAGGAGAAATATCAATAACCTCAGATATGCAGATGACACCACCCTTATGGCAGAAAGTGAAGAGGAACTCAAAAGCCTCTTGATGAAAGTGAAAGTGGAGAGTGAAAAAGTTGGCTTAAAGCTCAACATTCAGAAAACGAAGATCATGGCATCTGGTCCCATCACTTCATGGGAAATAGATGGGGAAACAGTGGAAACAGTGTCAGACTTTATTTTTCTGGGCTCCAAAATCACTGCAGATGGTGATTGCAGCCAAGAAATTAAAAGACGCTTAGTCCTTGGAAGGAAAGTTATGACCAACCTAGATAGCATATTCAAAAGCAGAGACATTACTTTGCCAACAAACATTCGTCTAGTCAAGACTATGGTTTTTCCTGTGGTCATGTATGGATGTGAGAGTTGGACTGTGAAGAAGGCTGAGCACTGAAGAATTGATGCTTTTGAACTGTGGTGTTGGAGAAGACTCTTGAGAGTCCCTTGGACTGCAAGGAGATCCAACCAGTCCGTTCTGAAGGAGATCAGCCCTGGGATTTCTTTGGAAGGAATGATGCTAAAGCTGAAACTCCAGTACTTTGGCCACCTCATGCGAAGAGTTGACTCATTGGAAAAGACTCTGATGCTGGGAGGGATTGGGGGCAGGAGGAGAAGGGGACGACAGAGGATGAGATGGCTGGATGGCATCACTGACTCTATGGACGTGAGTCTGGGTGAACTCCGTGAGTTGGTGATGGACAGGGAGGCCTGGCGTGCTGCGATTCATGGGGTCGCAAAGAGTCGGACATGACTGAGCAACTGAACTGATACTATATACTATACTACACTATACTATACTATAAGCTCCATAGGGCAGGCACTGAGCTTCTGTCTTATCACTTAGATCCTAGGTAACAGGGGTACAGGAAATATTTGCTGAACGGATGAATAACTAATTGTAAATGAAGAACTGAACTCCTCAAGCCATTGTTCTTGCCCCAGTGCCCACGTGATTGAAATTCCTGCAACAAAGAACAGGGAAGACCATTTTTCCTGGGGAAGGTATAAAGGAAAACGTTACGGATCACTCAGGTTGTCATAAAATCATCTCAGTAGGCAACCACTGCCCCTGCGAGGACAGTGAGTGAACACACCGCATGGGCCTGCCCCCGAGTAGGCACGAGTGGGAAATGCTTCCCAAACAAGTTAGATGAAACTGTTCAGGGAGGTTATTTGCACTGATTCAGTCACTGGAACACTGCAGGGATGTCTTCCAAGAATCATGATTTCCATTCCAGCACAGGTAGTGTTTCTTCTAAAGAAAATGCCAAACAGGCTTGGCTGCCTCTCCAGGCACCTGGTTGAAGACAGACAGAGAAATGATGCCCACAAAATAAAAATGGACCTCCTTTTTCCTCATTCACTCTGCCAAATGAGCATACAGCCTTTTCACTAAAACTCAAGTAATTTGGGCAGAAGTAAAAAGAAGAAGGGGTGGTAGCAATGATAATGAGAATAATGCTGAGACATGAGGCTACCATTTACTGAGCTCTCTTTATGGGTCAGGCTCAGTGCAAAACACCCTCCAGGTATAATCTCATTTAATTCTTAGAGACACTATCTTCTTCTGATTGCCTGAGGAATGAGTGGTTCAAAGAGTTTAAATGACTTGGCTAAAATCCACATCAAGGAAATCATAGCCCAGCATGGAGCCCAGAGCCTCAGACTAGTGTTCTTTGACTTCAGTATTATGTGGATTATAGACTGAGTAAATAATCTACCTACTGCCCCACCTCTCTCACCATCTAGCTCAGTTAGTCCTCCTACAGTGAAATTAGTTAATAGAACCCATACCTGAACAATAATTGTGTGCCTAGAGATATGGTCAATCCTCACAACAGCCCTCCAGAATATTGCTATTTTCCAATTTTACAAATAAAGAAATGGAGACCTGGGGGAAGGTAATAATATGCCTGCAGACACATAGTTAGTAAGTCCCCATCATGGTAGTTGAACCCAAGACTCTGACTCTGAGGCTTCTGTTCATTTGATCCCCTCTCTTATATAACACACCCCGCTTCTACTTGTAGCCAGTATCTCTCTCAGTCCCAAGAAGAGGTTCCCAGGAACACCTCCAAAAAGGAGATTAGTGAACTGAGACCCAAATTAATGGAGAAACTGATGCCTAGTTTTTTTAGAGCCAGCCTGTTTTCTTTGCATTCATGGCAGGTGCTGACTATTACAATTACTCCGCTCTATTTCCAGGGACTCAGAACTACATTCAAATATCCAGTCAGAGATCACTTAGCAACACAAAGACTTTGTATTAAAATCACAGGTCTGATTTAAATTAATTCTCTGTGATCTATCTGTCTATTTGGGGAGATTAGAAACTGTAACAGGATCTTCCCCATAAAGCTGCTTTTTCTGCTCCCAGTGCAAGCTTATCTCATGACACAACCTGGAAAAATGAGCTGAAATTACTACTGCTGGGAGGCTGAAACTGCCCTCCAGATTTCTAAAATACCTTCCCTCTGAAGTTCGAGAAAGATGTCAGGTTTGCAGATCTTTGTCCCCAGACACCTCAGAGCTGGAGGAAGCCTCAGAATGATGGCTCTTTGAGCAGGTTGAATTACATCTGCTGAGAAAGGAAAGTTGCCAAAATACAATCGAGAAATTCCATCAGTGTTTTGCTGACAAAAGATCTCTTCCATTATGACTTCAATTATTCTTTCAGAACTTCTGATTAAAATATAATCACTTTTGCATGGGTCCATAGGAGATAGGATTCTGGAAAAGAAATGACTCGTTCTGCATAGAAATAAAAGTTACAGAGTTTTAAAAGATACAAGAGAGAGTTAGTGATATGGTATTTGGGCAGGACGTCAGTGTGTAAAATCCTCATACTGTCTGACACACCACACCCCAAAACACAGCCCGTGATCAAGAAGAGGCTCATGTGTCCACTGCAGGAAACTCCATGAGGGCAGGAATCATGGCCTCAAGTGGAGGCTGGCATTTAATAAATGTCCGTAAGTATTTATAGAATGACCAATTAAGTGGCAACAACCCAAATATCCATCAATAGGGAATGCTGGAATACATTAAGGCAGAGCAAGACCTTGGAACAAAGGTCAACTATAAAATACATGCCACAGTGAAAAGAATAAAAGCCCTGGAAGAGTGAGTGTGAGTGTGTGTGTGTGTGTGTGTGTGGTAGGCATAGCTAAGGGTCTGGGAAAAATACACATCAAGCTGTTACTAATATTATATTCAGGGACTGGAAAGAAAAGAGGGTTGAGGGACTGAAAGCTTTTCACTGTTTATATTGGTCTGTTGGGTGTCAGTTTTTAGCCATCACTCTGTATTACATTTGTGATTAAAAAGCATATCAAGAGTACAAAAACTGAAATCTGTTGCCTGTTGACTTATGGACTGAGATCTCAGCTGCACAAGCTTCCAAGTTCCCAGCTCCCTGAAATTGCAGCATCCCTTGGCATTGATCGTTCTCTCTGGTGCTCCGGGAGTTCCAGGTTTGAACATCAGCGGTGCTTGGCTTCCAGCCCAGGACAAGGGTGATTCGTGGGCGAGGATGGAGGCTTACGAAACATAAGGCTGAGGCCTGGTCACTTTGCATGAAGCATCAGAAGTCAATTTATCCACCTGATGTACCTGTAAAAACTTGTGTAGGTGACCTGTCACTGGGATTTTGAGATGAAGCTCTGGGGTGAGTGACCCTAACCAAAAATTCAAGAGTGAACATATTCGATCCACTGGGGAGGGGCTTTCTATAAGAAATGCTTATTCATGTGGGAGGCCCTGGCAGCAAAGTGTAGCCAGGGCTGTGATGGGTGGCAGGGCAATAGCAGGTAGGGTAGCTTCCACCTCCTTTCCCTTCTTCCCTGTGTTACCAGCCCTCCAAACCCTTCAAAGGACTTCACTGCCCCCTATTCCCAGGGATCACACCACTCTGCTCCTTGCTCTTCAGTGACCTCCAAATCACCTCGAGTTCTGCTCCTCACTCCACAGTAGGCTCTGGTATAAAATACTAGTTGGTTACCTCCTGACTATTTAATATAAGCACTACAGCCCTCCTTTTGTCTATTTGAGGAAGTCTACTGCCAGTTATGAGGGACAAATAGGGCATTATAAAACTATGTGCTTAAAGGAATTACAAAGCCATTAAGCAGTGGTTCCAACTTTGGTACTGATGCTCTGCTGCTGCTGCTAACTCACTTCAGTCATGTCCAACTCTGTGGGACCCCATAGATGGCAGCCCACTAGGCTCCTCTGTCCCTGGGATTCTCCAGGCAAGAATACTGGAGTGGGTTGCCATTTCCTTCTCCAGTGCATGAAAGTGAAAAGTGAAAGTAAAGTCACTCAGTCATGCCCAATTCTTAGCAATCCCATGGACTGCAGCCTACCAGGCTCCTCCATCCATGGGATTTTCCAGGCTAGAGTACTGGAGTGGGGTGCCATTGCCTCTAGATGCTTGCAAAACCCCTGTCCCTAAAGACTCCTAACACTGATATGTGTTCACATAAAATGCTTCATGTACATTTAAATTTTTTCACATGTAATATAGATTAGTCAAATCAATGGAAGATTTTTAAAAATCTACCAATGTAGAAAGCTAAAATAGTCCCGACAGTACAATTAACTGCATTCCAGTAATAACATAAGGAATCTGAAAAGAGCAGAAAATAAGTGGAGAGACCAAGAAGGGGGGAAAAAGTATGTAGCTTTTTATGCCTAAAATTAGGTTCAAATGTTTTAGAAAATATTCTAATTAAATATTAATTTTATCATCTATTAGTGCATATTGGAAATATAGCTCATTGGCTTTCCCTTAGAAGCCCCCAAATCAGCATTTAATATTTAGAAATTGTAGAAAAAAGAGACAATAAAATTCTTCTGTCATTAGGGGCTTCTCAGGAGGTGCCGTTGGTAAAGAATCCGCCTGCCAATGCAGAAGATGCGAGATGCAGGTTCAATCCCTGTGTCATGAAGATCCCCTGGAGGAGGAAATGGCAATCCACTCCAGTATTCTTGCCTGAAAAATTCCATGGACAGAGGAGCCTGGTGGGTTACAGTCCATGGATCTCAAAGAGTCACACAGGACTGAGCAACTGAGCACACATTCTGTCATTACATAAAACACAAAACATGAACAGATAGGCCAAATGAGTAGCCTAATGGAAAACGCTATCAATGGCAGATGGAAGAACTTAACATAAAAGTAGTCCAGGGCAACCTCTAGACATCAGAGACGGAGGAAGTATCCCAAGGTTCTTCCTGTCTGTATTCCCTAAGGCATCTCCTGCAGCACAGGCTAACAGCAAAGCTGTCCAGGGAGGAGAAACAGAGTCAGAATGCAGCCCTAAATCAGATTTGGGGTAGAGGATGCAAGAAGGGATGAGGTCATGCAGGGACCATGGTCTTAAACCTGGCCAAATTTGGGGACAGGCAGGACTTAACAAGAACCCAGAAGGGATAGGACACCACGGGTATCTGATGGCCTCCTTTCCTCCCTGCAAAGTTTCTTTGCTTTGCAAATGGCAGGCCCACTCCAGCTAGATAGGAGCATACCTGCTGCTCCATGTGCTCAGTCGAGTCTGACTCTTTGCAACCCCATGGGCTGTAGCCCACCAGGTTTCTCTGTCCATAAGATTTCCCAGACAAGGATGCTGGAGAGGGTAGCTGTTTCATACTACAGAGGATCTTCCTGACCCAGGGATTGAACCTGAGTCTCTCATGTCTCCTGCATTGGCAGGTGAGTTCTTTACCACTAGCGCCAGCTGGGAATCCCTAGGAGGAGGATGAAAGGGAATTCTTGGAAGGATTCTGGAGCATCTCATGGGCTGTGGTATAGCGGAGGAGCCTGGGGTCCTCTTTATAAATTTCTAATTCACACAGTGTGGTTTCTGCTGAACTGCAATGCGACTCTGATGTTTACCACCTGAAGTTGGTACAGCCTCCACAGGTCAAGGGCTCAGTCCCCAACAAGACCACCCTCAGACACCAGCCACAAGCTCTGGGGTCCCAGGCCACCTGCATTCCTGAACAACTGGCTACAAATTCAGAAGTTTCTTATGAACCATTAAGGTTGAATAATTCACTAGAATAATCCATAGAACTCAGGGAAAAAACTATGCTCACAACTGCAGTTTTATTTTAAAGGACTAACCAAATGAATAGACATACAGGGCAAGGTCAGAAAGGGACTCCAATGCAGAGCTTTTGTGTCCAACTTTTTGTGGTACTAGTGGTAAGGAACTCGCCTGTCAGTGCAGGAGACCTAAGAGATGTGGGTTCGATCCCTGGGGTTGGGAAGATCCCCTGGAGAAGGGAATGGCAACCCACTCCAGTATTCTTGCCTGGAGAATCCCAAGGACCGAGGAGCCTGGCGGGCTACAGTCCACGGGGTTGTAAAGAGTTGAACACGACTGTAGTGACTTAGCACACACATCCCCTGAGGACAGGGCACACCATCCCCCCCAAACATCTGTGTTCACCAACCAGAAAACTCATCCAAGTCTGGGCATCCAGAGTTTTTGTTGGGGTTACATTTGACAGAAGTGATTGGCTGAATTATCAGCCATGTGATTGAACTTGATCTCCAGCCCACCTGCCCAGAGTCACCCGGCCCAATGCCCAACCTTCTAATTACATGGTTGAGCTTTCAGGTGTGACCAATCCCATCTGCAGTCATTTCAGCATAAACTCAGGTGTGGTCCAGTTGGCCACCATGAATAATGAAGATATTCTTGCCACTTGAGATCTCCTAGGAGGGTAGACGCTCCCTCCCAGGAACTGGGCATGCATGCTAAGTCCTTTCAGTCATGTCCAACTCTGTGCGACCCCATGGACTGTAGCCTGCCAGGCTCCTCTGTCCATGAGATTCTCCAGGCAAGAATACTGGAATGGGTTGCCGTGCCCTCCTCTAGCAGATCTTCCCAACTCGGGGATCGATCCTGCATCTCTTGCAGGTCCTGCATTGGCAGGCAGATTCTGTCATCTGGGGATAGAGGCCAAATTCTCTATTACATAACATCTCTCCATGCCCTGCCTCTGGTTCTGCATTTGTTTTCTCAAGAGAACAAACCTTATTGGGCCAGCATGGGCCTAGAATTTACTGTTAGTTTAATAAACCAGAGACCTACGAGGCAGGGGCAAAACTGCTGGGGTAAAATGCTGCAAGGGAGGTTTGGGAGAGAAAGGGACAGGCAAACCCCCTCTCTCTATGAGTGTCTACTAAACTCTGAGTAATAGCACCAAAGCAAGCATCCAGCAGCCTGAAATCAAGATTCTAGCCTTAGTATTCCCTAGAAAAAAGGGTAGTTTTTATATTATTAATGGAAGAATTAAATATATCCTTAGAACCCTGTCAGAGTTGAAATAAGCATTATAAAACCTGTCAGAAGTGTGATAGAGAAGGCTAGAACTTTGTATGAGACAATGTATTTCATTAAAATGAAGGCATTTTCTTGAAATAATTGAAACCTTCTTTGATATTGCTACAGCAGTAGCAAGAATGTATTGATTGTGTGAAGTTCCGAAATTATATTTGATCCTCAACTTTATAAAATAACTTCAGAAATTTTATATTAAGGAAACACCCATTACTCTGAAGAATCTAAATTCAAAAACAGCTAAGGATGAAGGGAAAAGATTGCATGTTTGAACCCTTGAAACAAATTTGGGGTGAATTTATAACAAAGAAAGCTGAAATGGTGAAATGGCATTGTCCTGCCTGAATGCACAGAGACAAATTAATACCATACAAGGATGGAGAAATCTCATGAAAGTGCTAGTATCTGAAGACAGAAGGTTCTTTTTGCTCCAACTCTTGTCAATTATCTGTCCCACAGAAACGTATGCGTGGTCAGCCCATAAAGTGAGTAGATAAGGAAGTCGTATTTCCCTTTCAGAGACAACTGGACACAGCACACTTGGATGCTCAGAATCTCATTATGTTTGACATGCTTTCCTTTTCCAACTTGTCAAGTCCACTTGGAAATAAAGATTGATGATGTCCATGTGGGATCGCCTGAGCTCCTCAACTTTTGCACTGGTTTATCTAACCTTGACCTGGGCAGCCACTATCGACCTTAGCACACAAATGGGATTTGGGCAGCTTCCTTCTCAATACTGTAGTTACAGAGGACCACAGTGTTTTCCCTGTCATTCTAATTTTGAGGAATAAGTACCAGGTTTCTCTTCTTACAAGTCCAGAGGCTTGTCGGCTGGTCAAGGGGTTGGCCAGGTGGGAAAGCTAAGGAGTGAGGACCAGGAAAGATAAGAAGTAGGGGTGGCAGTAAGGCAGTTTCTTGTTTGGCTTCAGGCAGCATTGCACAGTGGGTGGGATTTACCTTCAAACAGATACAGTCACGTCACCTTTTCCTTTCTGCAAGCAGGCTGGTTCTAACCTGTGCATACACATAGAAAGTAAAATACACTTTGGGGAAAAGCAAAGCAATTGCAGAAAGCCAGGAGGCTGGTGGGTTCTGCCATTGGTCAGATCCTCAACAGTGTTGTATCTTTCCCCCTTTTTTTTGTTTTTGTTTGTTTTTTGCCACACCACACAGTTTGCAGGATCTCAGTGCCCCAACCACGGACTGAACCCAGGTCACGGCAGTGAACGCTCCAAGTTCTAACCACCAGACCACCGGGGAGCTCCCAACAGTGCTCTGTCTTGACCCCGCACCGCTGATCCCACAGCTTATGTGGACGCAGTTGCCAGTTTCCTCACAGTATCCATCCATCCCAGAAGGGCAGGTGAGAGCTTCCTTGGCATGCTCTATTAGGGATTCCCTTCACATACATATTTCACAGGCTCCTGGTCATCTTCACAATGGAAAAGTTAAAAAAACTAGCCCCATCTGGCTATTTTGAACGCTTACCTTATAATATATTTTACAAGAAATGGTATTTTAAAATAGCACTCAGCAAGATTAAAATCTCACAATCTCATTATTCAAGTTTTTACAAATATGCCAACAAAGCATTACCTTGCTCCAAGTGGCTCAAAGAGCCGTTACAAGTGGATCTTGTTCTTTTAACCTTCCTGTAAGAATATTTCTATTACTGCTCAAAACTATGTTAATGTTATAATAGTTCTATACTGCCAGCTAATGTGATGCATTGTGAAGTATGAAGGACTGAGTAATTTCCAGACTATGGGATGCAAATCTATTCTTAATGGGCACCTGAGTGTGTATTTATGTATTACCTCACAATAAATCACAGGAATGGCCCAGAAGTCTTTAAGCACATATTTGAAAACTCCTAACAGCTCCAGAAGCCGCAATAAATCTCACTATACAAATTAATATGAATGTTTCATTTGACTTACACAAGACAAATGTGTTTTAAATGCCTACAGGGGGAGGGGAAATCTAAGTATGTCACCTTTGAGTTTGTTTGTCAAAAAGAGGAAGGGAAAAAAGACAAATGTGCCAAATTACTGAAAAATCTATTGACTTAATTTTACTTCTCATAAATTAGATATTTTATACAAAAAAAAAAAAGGAGACCATACTTTGAGGAGAAAATGTGAGTTAAGTATCGAGATAATTTAATTAATATCCATTTGAAATATTTAGATTATTAGACTCAATCTGATGTGAAATGGCTTGAACCACTTGTATAAAATCCCATCAACTGTCCTTTGAGTGTCTTTATCATTCTCTGTTCTAGGACTGCTCCACTCTTGGCAAAACCAGTGGCAGCCGTAAAATTTTGGTGCTTTCTTAACTCTCTATCCAGAAGGGTCTAGATTGTTTTTTTTTTCTTTCTTGGAAAGAACTAAACTGATCCTGCTGACTGAAAACTAGCAATTGTCCTGCAGAAATTGCCTGTAATGAATTGCAGCTCATTAGTTGTAAATAGTCTTTTTCAGTGGTGTGGATTCCTGCCCACTCTCTGGGTTTCTTCCTCCGTAGGCCAGGGATGTTAGAGAGGCAAGTCTCCTCCACTCCTTGTTCATAACCACAGAAGAACCTCAGCTTAGTTTTGGATGGTTTCCACTGACTCCTCTTCTTTGACCCTCCACCCTCCTCCACCCTGCACTGTGTCCTGAAGCTCCCCAGGGACAGTGCCCCCAGACTTGATTAGTTCCACCATGAGAGGCACTGCCAGGAAATAGAGGGAGGAAGGAAAATGAGGCTGGTGTATCCATGCCCCTTGATATATTCTTGGTCTCTGTAGTTTGGCCAGGTCCCTGTACCAAAGACCATGGCTCCCACTGGGAGGCCTTCTCCTCCAGCTTCAGTTCCTCCTTCTGGGTTCAAGCAATTTTCCCCCTCAAGCCAAGGGGTGACAGAAACATCCCAGGGTACTACATTATCCTGTGGGGTTCTCTCTTAACCCTGCTCATACCTTTGTAAACAGCCTCCATGATAGTTAACTTTGTGTCAACTTGACTGGGTCATGAGATGCCCAAATATCTGATTATCTAATAATAACATTATTTCTGTGTGTCTGCTGCAGTTCCAGAAGAGATTAGCATTTGAATTGGTGGGCTGAGTACAGCAAATTGACCACCCCAATGTAGATGGGCATCACCCATTGAGTAATTGAGTAAAACAAGAAGACAGAGGAAGGCTGGCTTTGCCCTCTCTCTGCCTGACGACACAGCTGAGACATCAGGCTTCTCCTGTTCTCACTGCTCCTGGCTCTCAGGAGATCTGGATCAGAAGCTACACCATCAGCCTCCTAGCTCTCAGGCCTTCAACCTATACCACTAGCCTTCCTGAGCCTCCAGCTTGCAGGTGGCAGATTGTGGACTTTCTCAGCCTCCATAATCACATGAGTCAATACCTTAGAATGTATATGTGTGTATGTGTGTGTGTGTGTGCACGCACTCACTAAGTTGCTTCAGTCGTGTCTGACTCTGCAACACCATGGACTGTAGCCCACCATGCTCCTCTTGCCAAGGGATTTCCCAGGCAAGAATACTAGAGTGGGTGGCCATTTCCTACTCCAGGGGATCTTCCTGGCCCAGGGACTGAACCTGCATCTCTGGCGTCTCCTGCCTAGACAAGCAGATGCTTTTCTGCTACGCCGCCTGGGAAGCCAATACCTTAGCATAATGGGACTTCATTTGGAAATAGGGTGTTTGCAGATATAATTAGTTAAGATGAGGTCACACTGGGTTAGGGTGGACCCTGATCTAATGACTCGCATTCTTAGAAGAAGAGAAAACACAGACACACGCACAGAGAAGATGGAGGCAGAAACCGGAGGCTCACAGCTGTCAGCCAAGGGAGGCCAAGGACTGCTGGCAACAGAAGCGAGGGTGAGACTAAAAAGGATCCTTCCCCAGAGCCTGCAGAGGAATCATGGCCTTGTTGACACCTTGAACTTGAAATTCTAGACATCAGAACTTGAGAGAATAAATGTCTGTTGTTTTGAACCACCTGGTTTGTGGCACTTTGTTCTGGAAGTCCTTGAAAATGAAAATGGAGGTGAGCGTTCTCCCACCACAGGCGCTCATGGGCATCTCTCAGGACTTGATTGTCTCTTTCTGGGAGACTGTCCACACTTCAGCCATTTTAGCACGTGTCCCAGATCGGTAACTGTTGTGTCTTCTTGTTGGCCATTTCTCTGTGCCTGTGTCCCCCCGAGAGTTTCCATCTTTCTCTTTCTTCACTCCCAGTCTCTCATGCCTCCCTTTTCTCCACCCATGACCCTCTCCCCACTTCCTAGGAGACGACAAACCTGGGTCACAAGAGCCCCATTAAAGAGAAGCCACCATGCCCAGGCGTGCCCCGTTCCCTGAGGCCACAGACAGCAGCTCTGGTCGAGAGTTACCTCCCACGTCACATTGTGGCTGCAGCCACGACCCTCCCAACATGTTAGCCAAGCAAAGACTGTGACACCTTGAGATGACATCTATTTTTCTCCAAGTTGTCTTCTTCCCCTGTTGAAGCAGGTGATAGGAATGTGCCCAAGTGGAACGCAACCAGCCTGAACCTTCTTGGATTTTGTGTTCCCAAATCCTGAGCCTGCCAACCTGGGCAGAGCTTGAGGAAGTGGCAGAGGGCTCCAGAGAAGCAGGGTGATGTAGGGAGGGTTCTCCCGCTGAAGAAGAGGTTTCCTGAGATGAAGAAGAGAGTGGCAGGGATCTGTCACCCGCCCCTAGAGAGATAGTCAGACCGGTGGGGGAGAAGGGGCCCTGAGGGAGATGGTCAGTGGCAGCGAGCGCCCCAGCCTCCCCCCAACTCCACGCCCCAAGCACAGAGCCGAACAAGCCTTTGATCTGAATGGTGACCTGGTCAACAGAGGAACTGGTGTGGCTGGAGACCCTTCCCCTTCCTGGCTCTGGTCACAACTCTGGGAGTGGAAGGAGTCCCTAAATGACCGGATGGGATTCCCCCAGCCTGGTAGTGAGAGGACTTTGGGTTTAGATTTGAATAAAAAATTAAAGTGATATTTCTTATACACTTGACTTTATGGCCTAAGCAGCACTGTCTGCCTCTTCATTTCGATGAGGATTGAGATGGTTGAAGGATAGGTAAACCCTGCAGGTAAAGTAACAGGAAGCCAACATTTTGCCTTCTAAATATATGCATGGCAGGAATGTGGGCATACGCTGAACAGAGGACATGTTCTAGAATGTTCCTAGGGGCACTCTCCTTAACAGCCCCTAACTAGAAACTTCACAAGGCCTACTGACAGCATCAATAAACTGTGATGTGTGCACTCCACGCCACAGTGCCCGCCATGAGGATGAGCAGTTTACAACTACACGCAAAGTGGACAAGCCGCAGGAGCAAAATGCAGACTTAAAAACAGCTATGTGATTCTAAACTGTAAAAACAAGCAAATGCATTTACGCTGTTGGAAGGCAGGGGCATGGCTGTCCTTGGACAGAGGAAGGGACTAGAAGCAGACTTCAAGGATGATTAGAGTTTACGAGAAGGCCCTGAGCTGAACTCTCATGATCTGAGCATTTTCTGTATGTATATTACCCTTCAGCACACAAAAAAAATCAAGGTAAGGAGAGGGTTTCTGATAACATGAACAAAGATAAAGATGGAAACAGAGATACACTGGGACAGCGGGAGGCAGACAGGGATAGGAGGGGACCCGCACTGACGGACATCCCCCCTCCCCCAAAACGTGTAGTGCGTGGCTATCGTACATACGTGCTTAGTTGCTTCAGTCATGTCTGACTCTTTATAACTCCAAGGACTGTGGCCCAACAAGCTCCTCTGTCCATGGGATTCTCCAGGCAAGAATACTGGATTGTCATGCCCTCCTCCAGGGGATCTTCCTGACCCAGGGATCAAACCCATGTTTCTTATGTCACCTGTATTGGTGGGCAGGTGCTTTACCACTGATGCCACCATCACTGGGATACTAAATATACTGGCTTGGGGTGGGAGGTTTGGGGGTGAAAGGTATGCCATCTGAAAACATGTTATCTGGATTGGCATTCTACTTACAAGGAAAGGTTGTCGCGAAACTGGCAAGCCACCAATGTAGCTCCCAGCCTTCCCTTTCCTCTGAACAATGGTGCTAAAAGTTCTGACTTTTATAATGAGCAGAGCTGTGCAAACTGTCATAAATACCCAGCACATGAGAGAAGGACTTCTATATCCAGAGACAAACATTTGCACTGGTTCATTCCTGAGTGTGATAAAATATAAAACTTGCAGTGTTTCTTGGAGGGGAAAATGATGCTCATTCATAAGTCATAGAAATTTAATGACTGTTATAAATTGCTAAATAATTTTTTTTCAAAAACCACAATATTGCTGGAATTGTGTAGAGGCACAGAAAATTGTGCTCAGGATAATTCCATTTTGGAAAGCTAGGTCATACCTCCCACTCCTGATGAACTAATTCAGCATCCCACCCAACCCCACGTGTGGCACAAACAATCTTCAGACTTCTTAACAAAGGCCCCCAACATGGGTTTTTCTGATAACCAGAGAAATGTTATTTTAGCTGGGCACCTACAAGCCTCTGGAGGATAGGGTCATGAATTATTCCTTGCTGGTGTTAATGTACATCAGAAGAGTATATATTTGGACACAATCCTCATTACTTCTCAAGCATTTTTTCCACTTGATTTATTCTTCTCCCTTCTGTGAATGCATGTTCATAATCTATATTACCAGTCCTCTAATGATGCCATGTCAGATCCAAATGTCACCTCATTATTTCTGACATGCACAGAACCCACAACAGTAAAAGCCAATTATAGACTAGAAAAATCCCAGAAGACCTCGCTGCTACCACAGCTAATAAGCTCTGGCATCATGAAGCTTGGAGAGAGCCCCACATGGTGGGCATCTGTGCACACCCATCTTGGGCCCTTCCATTCACAGGGGCAGGGAGATCCAGTGTGATAGACCTGGCTATTGGGAAACCAATCTGCACACCCTGGCAAGAAGCTATGGAAATCACCAGCAGCAGCTGGATGACGGAAGTGTTGTGTTTTACTCTGACACATGAGTCAGTTTCATTGACTGAATCAACCTGGCTGAGCTGGGACCATGTTTATGGATTTGGTGGAGAGATGGCCAGACGTGAGATTTGTCTATGACCTACATCGTAGAGGGGAGGCAGCACCATAACTTTTGGAAGGTTGTCATGGTTACACACACGGGGAAAAGAGATGTTGAGGAGCAGGTAGATGTCAGCTTGTCCTCGCTCTCCCCTCAAAGTGCATCCAGCTTTTTTCAGATGCCACCCTGCTGGCCAGCAGTCCAGGCCCTCCCCAGGCAGAGACAACGGACTTCCACAGACTTCTCCCCCAGCCTGCAGGTGGTCCCTCTCCAGCACAGGAACCTAAGTGGCAGTTTCTCAGAGTTGCCCGCAAACTCTGACCTTTCCACTGAGGTTAGTACTTCTGGAGGACCAGTTAATGACTCTTCTCTGACCTTCCAACTCTCCTTTATGGCTTCTCCTTCCAGCTTGAAGGACTGGCCTGGCTTCAGGGGGTCTTAAAGGACCCCTGATCAATGCAGGCAACCAGTGGGACTTCATCCCTTCAGCAAACATTTATCTAAAATCTCCCATGAGCCAAGCATTGGGGATCCCACAGGGAAAAGCCAGCCAGTCCCTGTCTTCCTGAGCCTGCACACCTAGGAAGAGGATGTAACCTGCTTACAAGGTCACAGGCTCTGGGCTAAGTGCTTTACATGAAGGATTTCATTTCATCTTTGTCAGGAAGCATTTAACAGGAGGCTTCCTGTGTGCTGTTTTGGATCTGTCAGGAATTCTCTGCTCCTTATTAATTCCTGAATATTCAGGAATTAAGAGGAGAGGCAAGCCTCTCCTGGGACTGAGGAATCCAGGCATTTTCTTCATTAGTGTTTCTATATGGTGATAAGTACCCTCTTTCTTCTTGTGAACCATACGGTAAAAGTGATTGTTTACAACTCTCTCTCTTTAATATGGATTGCCTATGTTTTGTAAGTCTGGGATTTTAATCATTATCTTTGCTGAGAATAACTACTTTGTAGACAGTATATATGCACACACATGTTGATTAAAACACCTTTGCTCCATCAGAGCTCTGGTCCCCGTATCTTTCTTTCTTTCTTTCTCTCTCTCTCTCCCTTTTTTTCAGGCTGGTCCCCTGGAGTGCAGAGGCTGTCTGAGGTCACTTTCCCGGGCTTCTAAGACCCTCTCGAGAAGGCGCTTTGCATCTTCACCCCATCGAGAGGGTACCTGAGGCCTCTGTGAACAGAGCAAGTCCCGTGTCAGGGGCTTTATTGGCTTTCTGTGTAAACCAAGGAATATCAGCCTCTTTCTCTCTCCTTTACTTTCTTATTGGTCGACTCTGGACCACCAGGTTCTGGTCCATTAAAGGACCTCAACAAGTGGCACCCAGAACAGGAACTTGGTACACGTAGGCAGATTCTTGGACAGAGTGACCCCAGGGCCCATTGAGGCTGGTAAGTACTAAGACATGGGTAATATGGCTGGAAAGAAAGCCCCATCACTTTTCTACTTTATTTCATCACTTATTTAAAGTTCAGGGATCTAATGAAACATATGCTGATTTTTTAGCTAGATTAGAAACTGCTATTTCCCGTATGGTAATTGGAGAAGAAGCCAAAAGGCAACTAGAGAAATTACTTGCTTATGAAAATGCAAATCAGGAATGTCAAAAAGCTATAGCTCCAATTCGTGAGACAGGGACTACTATTGATTATTTGAAGGCTTGTCAAAATCTAGGATTAGAAACTCAAAAGATGCAAATGGTAGCTGAAACAATAGCTGCTGCCTTAAGAAAGGGAGATAAAGGATGCTTTACATGTGGAAATAAGAACCATTTAAAAAGGGACGGCCCTAAGGGAAAAAAAAGAGAGAGAGAAAATATATAAAAATAAAAAACCTCCAAAAATCTGCCCTTGCAACCATAGAGGAATGCATTGGGCCAAAGATTGTAAGTACATTGAAAGAAAACCTATTCCGGAAAACTCCAAGCAGGGACCCCCCAGGTCCCCTTCAACAAAAACCTGGGGCAAATTCCATCTTTTACCTGAAGCCTCAACATCCGGCAGTGCTGCCATGCGTATACCAGCTTTGTTTTTAGAATGAGCGCTATTTAAATTCAAATTCACATGAACGGAAAACTATTAAATATATATAATATTTATTTAAATATAAGTATAATTTAAATATAATAGTTTGATAATCTAATTAAGACATATCTTAAGTCATCAACATTATATAATACTTTTATTATGCCTAGGTTTAAGGTAAACTAAATTTGTCAACAAAAAGGTAACGCTTTATATATATATATATATATAAATGATATAAAAACTTTTAGATAAACTCTATTAAAAATAATTATATTTTTAATAGAATAATCTGTTATTATAATCTAAAATATATCTCTTAGGATTGGGATAACTTAAATTTCTAGAGTTGTACTAAACTAAATAATAAAAGTTTATTAAATAGCTAGATCATTTCCAAATAAAATAAGATCTTAAAACTTTAATTACTAAATATTAACTTCCTCTTACAAAAGGTTTTTCTTACAGAAAAACTAAAGAGATTTTAAACTATTAATAAATATATTATATAATGTATAATATATTTATATATAAAAATATAAACATATAGTTATATATAATAAATATATATTATATTATGATATAATAAATATATTCACCAATCTATAAAATGCTAATATACAAGACACCTCATAGTTGCTAAGGAAAAGTAAAATATATGCTTTTAATAAAAAGATATAAGATATGACAAACTCAGGCATACATTCCACATTTTTCCTGGGGCCCACTGCTCATCTAACAAACAATACAATTATTAAAATAACCTGGAAATATGACAAGCCTATTTGGACGGAGCAGTGGCCCCTCATGAAAGAGAAATTACAGGCGGCTAAAGAACTTATAGATACACAACTAGAATTAAAGCATATTGAGGAATCTTGTTCTCCTTGGAACTCTCCTATTTTTGTCATAAAAAAGAATTCTAACAAATGGCATCTTCTAACAGACCTTAGAAAAGTTAATGCATCTATGAAACCTATGGGTGCATTACAACCAGGAATCCCATCACCTACCACTATTCCTCAAAACTGGCATATTGTTATTATTGATTTACAAGATTGCTTTTTAAATATACCTTTACACCCTGTAGACTGAGAGAGATTCGCTTTCTCTCTCCCTTATCCTAATCATATTGGACCTCGTAAACGGTGCCACTGGACTGGACTGCCACAAGGGATGATGAATTCCCGACCATGTGTCAGCACTACGTAGCCAAAGCCCTTGAGCCTGTAAAAAAAGCAGTTTCCTAATTTTCTTGTTATTCACTATATGGATGGCATGTTGTTTTCAGCTCCATCTAGCTTAAAAACTGAACACATGTTTGATATAGCTCAACTATGCTTCAAAAACTAATCATTGCCCCTGAAAAAATTCAAACCTTACCATTACTTGGGGTTCGTTGTTAATAGGCAACGCATTACTCCCCAACTAAGTCCGATCCGTACTGATAAATTATCAACCTTAAATGATTTTCAAAAGCTCTTAGGTGATATTAATTGGATTAGACCTTCTTTAGGCATTGCTAATTATCAACTGAATAACCTATTTAGTACTTTAAAAGGAGCTCCTGATTTAAAAGCCCTCTTTCACTTTCTCAAGAGGCATGAGAGGAACTCTGGTGCAAAATAAATTACAAAAACAATTTCTTACTCTCATCAAAATAGATTTACCTCTAGAATTGTTTATACTCCCCTCTCCCCATTCTCCCACAGGACTTCTTGCCCAACAAGAACACCCAATAGAATGGATCTATACCCATTTTAGGGGAATAAAGTCACTTACACCCTACCTTGATTTAATTGCTCTAATCATTATCAATGGAAGAAATAGGAGTAAAACTCTAATTGGCTCCGATCCTCATAAAATTGTAATACTTATCAATAAATCTCAATTTGAGAATGCTTTACAAACTTCTACCGATTTCCCAATAGCTTTTCTGGAATATTTTGGAGAAATTTCATTTCATTATCCTTCTGGTAAGCTGTGAAATTTCTTCAAAAATACTGAATTTATTATTTCTCACATTATCAGCTCACAGCCTATACCACAGACCGAGGTTTTTTTACATAGATGGGACTAAAAATGCCAAAGCTTCATTCTGGCCTCTTAAAGAATATAAAGTCTTTTATACTAAATTTCATTCTGCTCAACAAAATAAATTATATGCTCTTATTTAAGTTATTTGCCTGCATCTTCGACCCATCGCACAAGGTATCAATCCTCACAGTTTACAACCTAATGAATTATGACAAATGGATGTAACTCATTGCCCTGAACTTTCTCCATTTTCTTTCCTACATGTTTGTATAGACACAAATTCCTCTTTTATCTGGGCCACATCTCTTCATGGTGAAGCTACGCAACATGTTCTACCCTGCCTATATTTCTAGACACTTTAAACAATTTTTACAATTTTTTCCTATTATACATATTACAGGTATTCTTTATAATCCACAGACACAAGACATAGTCAAACAAACACATCACACACTAAAGTTACAAATAAAAAAATTTAAAAAGGGGGAATACACAGGTACACTACTGTCTTCCTTATCTAAAGCAGGCTTTACTAGATTCCAATATATTTTCTAAACCTATAACTATTGTTAATACAGCTTTATTTGCTTTAAAAATTTTAACCTCTTCTTAAGATTCGACCCAAGGGGGCCCCCTGGCATTCAAAATGGAGATGAAACAAGAACCCCAGGAAGAAGAAATTCCAGTACAGGTTATGTCTGTTCTAAAGATCTCCAGAAAGCATCACCCTTAGCGGCATCACCCCGATGATCTCCCCACTTGGGGACAAATAAAAACCCTACTAATCAAGCTGAAAATTTGGTCTCTCAACAGGGTTTGCCTCTGAGTCCTGAATACATTGTCCTGGCAAAGCTCAGTCTTTTGGCCTGTACCTCTCCCCAGCTCAAGCTCGTACTAATACCCAACCCCTTCTCTATTACAGGCTGTCGAATGGACAGAGAGAGGACCAATCGTTTCAGCTAATGACTCTATACATATGCCTTCTCCCTAGTACGTGAAAGGGCCCTCACACCCTGGGCAGGAAAAAAAACTAATTAACATTTCTTTAGGCTAAGAAGTCCTTCCCTTGTGCATGGGCACAGCAGAATTGTGCATAAACGTCAGCCGACAAACTTGGGCTTTCATCCTGCCTCCAAAAGAAGACTTTCAGACATTGCTTGGATTATTTACTGCCCTTTCTTTGTCTGTAAACCATGTTTATAGTACTGAGACTTTAGAGAAAGAGTTAGGGAAAGAACAAAGAACATTAAGCAAAGGGTTTACTTATAAAAACTTTACTTATACTCCCGTTCGTTGGGACAAATATCAAACCAAATCAAGAAAATCAATGTTTGTGGCTAATCATACAACTGTTGATTGGGGACCCCATGGTATGTGGTTATCTGACTGCTCAGAGGATATTCACAACACTGTGTGTGATATGGAAGGTCACTGACACTACGATGGAACATTACTATGACAAAGGACTTCTTGAGTGGCCTGACGTGGATTAGCCCCACCTCGTCCTAGGCTTGTCCTTGATAAACAGAGTGGGCCTGAATAATGGGACATTTGAAAACTTGCTGTGAGCACAAGAGCGCGGAAAAACTTGGGACTTGGACTGGACATTTCATAGGGACCAGTCGTGGTCATACTAACTATTTCTTTTGCTACAATCAGTCATGTTTTATACAGGCCTGTGTCCCACTTCCTTTTGTTATAGCCATAGAAAATTTACAATTTAATAAGACTTTTACATTCTGTAACTTGTATTGATTGCAAACTATATACTTGTCTTAACTCCTCTATTTCTTTAAGCTACTCAATTTTGTGTTACTCCTGTTCAATTCAATCATAGTGCCTACAACTGGGAAAAATTAAATTTCATTTACAAAATATACATAATAATGCCTCTCTGCATGTACAATTATTGCAAAAGAAAATCTTTAAAACTTTTTCTAAAAATCTGCCCTCTTCCCCTAATTTGGAAACTTTAGCTGAACAAATTATCCGGGCTAGACCCTCGAGGATGGTTTCAAAGTATTACCCACAGTATCAGGTCTGGAACTGTAACTTTGGTGATTGTCTTGATAATTATATTTGTTGTTTACAGTCGCCTTTCTATAAGGTTGGTTAATACTAACCAAACTCATTTGGTCAAGACCTTTTTTACAAATATAATAAAATAGGGGGAATTGTCAGGAAGCATTTAACAGGAGGCTTCCTGTGTGCTGTTTTGGATCTGTCAGGAATTCTCTGCTCCTTATTAATTCCTGAATATTCAGGAATTAAGAGGAGAGGCAAGCCTTTCCTGGGACTGAGGAATCCAGGCATTTCCTTCATTAGTGTTTCTATATGGTGATAAGTACCCTCTTCCTTCTTGTGAACCATACAGTAAAAGTGATTGTTTACAACTCTCTCTCTTTAATATGGATTGCCTATGTTTTGTAAGTCTGGGATTTTAATCGTTATCTTTGCTGAGAATAACTACTTTGTAAGACAGTATATATACACACCCTGTTGATTAAAACACCTTTGCTCCATCAGAGCTCTGGTCCCCGTGTCTTTCTTTCTTTCTTTCTCTCTCTCTCTCCCTTTTTTTCAGGCTGGTCCCCTGGAGCGCAGAGGCTCTCTGAGTTCACTTTCCTGCCCGGGCTTCTAAGACCCTCTCGAGAAGGCACTCTGTGTCTTCACCCCATCGAGAGGGTGCCTGAGGCCTCTGTGAACAGAGCAAGTCCCGTGTCAGGGGCTTTATTGGCTTTCTGTGTAAACCAAGGAATATCAGCCTCTTTCTCTCTCCTTTACTTACTTATCAGTCGACTCTGGACCACCAGGTTCTGGTCCATTAAAAGACCTCAAAACATCTTCACAAGCACAAATTTATAACATTGGTAGGAATATTACTTCCATTTACAGACAAGGAAACTGAGGCTCACTGAGATCAAGGAACCTGGGTGCCACCAATTCCAGGATTCAAATTCTGATCCACTCTGCTATTTAGTCTCCTTGTGCAGGAAGACACCCCCCGCCTCAACTCAGGAAAAATGAAAGCCCAGGCAAGGTCCCAGACAGAGGATGAGATGGTTGGATGGCATCACCAACTCAATGGACATGAGTTTGAGTAAACTCCAGGAGTTGGTGATGGACAGGGAGGCCTGATGTGCTGCAGTCCATGGGGTCGCAAAGAGTCAGACACAACTGAGCGACTGAATTGAACTAAAGGCAAGGTCCCAGGGCGTGAGGCATACACAGTAAGAACAAGCCAATGCCTGAGTAAACCTCTTGTCCACGGCCAGAGCATTTAAGTGACTCCAGTTGAGGAAAACGTTAATGCTGGAACCAAGCTATTTTAGCATCTGAAAGAGGTCACTGGACGGCAGTGAGCACAGGGGGCAGGCCAGCTGCTGACCAGAGACACATCCTGACAGGGAAGCAGGCCCAGATCTACGGAGATTGTTTACTTTTTTAATGCAGAGAGATATTAAGCTACAAATCAAACTCAAGATATATTACTTGACTTTTTCTCTGTTAATAAACAAATGAGTAGTGGTGAGTTCAAAAATAATTACAAAAACCATATGATATCACTTATATATGAAATCTAAAATATGACACAAATGGACACATGTACAAAACAGAAACAGACTCACAGGCGTACAGGACAGACTTGTGGTTGCCAAGGGTGAGAGGGGCTGGCGGGGAGAGGATTGGAAGCTTGGGACTAGCAGATGCAAACAAGTACATGAAATGGATAAACGAGGTCCTACCATATAGCACAGGGAACTACATTCAATATTCTGTGATAAACCATATGGGAAAATATATGATAAAGAATATATAGGTATACCTGAGTCATCTTGCTATACAGCAGAAAGAGCACAATGTTGTAAATCAACTATACGTCAATACATTTGTTAAAGAAATAATTGCAAGAATACCCAACCCTTAATGACGGTTTTCTCTGAGACGGGGAGAGGAGTGATGATTTCAGAGAATCTCCCTTAGCAAGTCAGACATTTCATAATATGCAAATGTTTAACAGCGAGGATATACACATCCATAAGCAGAAAATAAACAAATGAGGCTGCTAGTCAGGCCAAGAGTTTATGTTGCAGTACCAGTGCTACAGTTAAATGATGCTGTGCCAGGAAGCACCACCTAAACCCAGATGGGGTCTTCCCAGGTGGCTCAGTGGTAAAGAATCTGCCTGCCAAGGCAGAAGACTTGGGTCTGATCCCTGGGTCAGTAAAATCCCCTGGAATAGGAAATGGCAACCCACTCCAGTATTCTTTCCTGGGAAATCCCATGGACACAGGGCCTGGTGGGCTACAGTCCATGAGGTCACAGAGCAGGACATGACTTAGCAATTGAACAACAGCATCAACAAAGCACAGATGGAGCCTGAGGCCCAGACCATGCCTTCTTCATTTCCTGTCCCCTCCCTCTGCCTCCAGATACATTCAAAGAACAGTGCTGAAACACCAGCTACTTCCTGATAATGAAGTCCAAGTTCACCTATGAACAATCTTGCCTTATACCTCTTTCCCAATTCAAATCAAGGGCAAACCATTCATCATTCCAGCAGAGCCCAGAAAACTGCATACACTGATCTTCTGAATTTTAGCACCTGCTCTTCAAGGAATATTGAGCCCTTATGACTTGACAGTGATTTCATTACAATTTAAGAATATCATATATAACCTGTTTTGCGATCCTGTCACTAAATAATCAGTAATACTTATTATTGAAACAGATGTACTAATGAAATGGACAGGTTTGAGTGTGTCAATATTCTTCTTGGGTTGATTTTACCTTTTTATGTCAAAGAAAATAATGCAAAAACAGAACTGAAACTTTGCAAAAAGGAAATTTTTCTTCTTTGACAGTATCAGTACAAGCCAGGAGTCTAACCATATAGATTTACCTTGTGAAAATTAGTCTTTCTGAAGTCAGTAAGAAACTCCAGTTCTCAGGGATTCCCAGTTCCATTGTATAGTTTGGAGTGGCAACAAAACAAGAACAGACTTCAATAATAATTTCATCCATAACACAACACTGTAAATCAACTATACTCCAAGAAAAAGTGATTAAACAATAACTTCATCTTTTAGGGAATAAAAGTGTTCAAAAGGCACAAAACTGTGGACTGGCACACTGGACTATTTGTCTTCCAAGCCACTGGACATTTGCGTCTCCCTTGTCCTCTGGCCTCCAACTCCCCAACTCATCACCTCCACTCATCATCAACCCTGGGGATTCCACTCTAGGAACCATTACAGGACCTTCAACTCCCCTTGGACAGAATCAATCCGCAAATCCTCCCAATCCAGAAGGTTCATAGTTCGCATGCTCTGTACCTGTATTGTTGAGAGCTCCTTGTAGCCAGGAACTATTTCTATTGCCTTTGACCCCTGTGTCCAGCCTGGCACCCAACCCAGAGCAAACACTCAATACTCGACAATAACAAACAAACTGTGACAGTAACTTGGATTCAATGTCCAGACTTAACCACTACTGGCTGCTTCATGCTGAAGAGTCATCGATTTCTCTGGAGCACTGTCTCCTCATCTGTAACACACACACACACAAACCATGATCATCACACTACATGACTTAGAACTGCAGGAAGAGCCAGGGCTATAATGAATGAGAAAGCAGTTCGTAAGGCATAAACTAAAGCACAAGGTGAATTCTATTCCAGCTCCCCACATCCAGGCACATGGCGAGGGACTGGGGAAGCACAGGAGAAACAAACTCAGGGCTGGCAATGCCTCCCACAGTGACCCTGGGCACCAGGACTCTGGAGCAAGGAGTTAGAGAGGGAGAAGCAGAGGAGGGACCATTTGTTCTCAGCTGGATCCAGGGATACCAACTCCCTTTCCACAGTGTGGAGATGTAAGCAGAATGCAGGCAGGGTGGGAAACCCCTGTGCCCTGTGCCCTGTCCCCTCCAAAGGAAAGAAGTAATGGAGGCCAGGCAGGGGGTGGGGGGAGTGCTCTGTGGCCAGAGGGCCCTTGGCAAGAGTTTCCCTGTTGATGCCAGGCATGGACAATCTGGGTATGAAGGGATTACAGCAAGGAAACACACCTCGATGTGGAAGATAACAGCAGTGCTGAGGCTGGGTACATGACCTTCTGGAGGCTGTACCCACCAGGAAGCGGACTGCTCAGACAAAGATCTAGCTGAGCAGGTGGAGCTGCCCTCCAGGCACAACCACAGGAGGGATTTCATGTAAATGCCCTTTACCTTTGGCAAAAGGGAGGTCACCGAGTTTCCTCTGCTTCCTGGTTGTTTTTCTTCCTGTTTACTGAACTCCCTACTATGCATGCTGGGAACCCGTACACACGTGCACAGGAGGCTAAGGGTACCATGGTCATGACCCCTCACACCTGTAGAGTGTTCTGAAATTTAAAGAATCATCTCACCCACAGCCAATTTGAGCCTGATAATAAATAACCTTCCCATTTCATAGACATGGAAAGTGAAGTTCAGGATGAAGTGCCTTGCCTAGAATTCCTAAAGCTAGGACTCCAGCTCTTTTGCCTCACAATATCTCTACCCTCCTGTCTTGAGAGATGCAGGTTTGATCCCTGAGTCTGGAAGATCCACTGGAGGAGGAAATGGCAACACTCTGCAGTATTCTTACCTGGAAAAATCCAGTTCTCATTCCAAAGTCAACATTTGGATTGGCCTGTCCTACCTTGCCCCTTGGCCAACCTTGGGCCAGCCAGACATTTTAACTGAGCAGCTTCTGGGAGGCTCTGCAAGACTGCGAGAAGCGCCTGTGACACTTGCTTTTTGGGAGACACAAAAAGTGGTCAACTTTCAGGAGGAGGAAGCTCATTGTGATCAAGGCCTTTGTATGAACAGGGCTTCCCTGCTTGCTCAGATGGTAAAGAATTCGCCTGCCAATGCACGAGACCCGGGTTCAGTCCCTGGGTTGGGAAGATTCCCTGGAGAAGGGAAAGGCTACCCACTCCAGTATTCTTGCCTGGAGAATCCCATGGACAGAGGAGCCTGGTGGGCTACAGTACATGGGGTCCCAAAGAGTTGGACACAACTGAGTGAGTATCACTTTCACTTTCAAGGCATAAACTAAAGCCTACATTATGAGACTATTCACTGCTCAATTCTAGGCAAGTCTGAAATCTATCTAAAAGGAAGAAGAAGCATGGTTTTCCAATCTTAATTCTAAATTCTTTCCAATTTATTCAAGCTCAAGTAAAGAATCCACTTACATTTATTAATACAAAGCTCTTAGAAAATTTGAAATTTTAATAGACTGTCTGTAAGATCTCAATTGCCTTAGCCTTTTCCCCAGTTGGTCTCTCAGTGTGTGTGTGTGTGTGTATAGGGGTGCGTGTGCGTGCACATACATGTGTGTATTGTATGTTGGGCATTTTATTGGAAAGCTAAGAATAAATTTAAAAAGTCAGAAACTATGTTTTCTTCAACAGGAAGATTCCTGTTTCAAATTACCATAATGTGTTCTATTTTTTCTTATTTGGAAGCTGCCTTAAGAAATTGTATCTTAATACCCCTACAGAATTTTCAACAGATCTACTTTGAGTTAATTTTCTAGAACATTTCCATCCCATTTTCCAGTTTTCCCCCTCTATTTACTACATTCAACCAAAAAGCAACAAACATACATTTTATAGACTTAATTATCCTTGAAGCTAAAAGTAATCTGAACACTTGTCCAATGCAAAGGCTAAAATTCCAAAAGCAATGATGAGTAAGCAGATGGCTGCTTACAGGGAAACACGAACAAAAATGATGCAGCCTTCTTTATACACCTTTTCTGGGCAAAATAACTCCAGGTTCTTTACCACATTATTAAAGTTATAAACTAATCCACCTTGAGGGCTTGGCAAAGACATAAAAACCACAGACAGAGAGGACAGTGGGGGAAAGAATGAAATGAGGGTGAAGAAAGGGGAGGTTAGCAGAGGAGCTGGTGGGAGGCAAGTGGCAGGATTCTCAAGCACATCCTCCTGCCGCCTCCAGTAGGAACCACCTCCACTGAGTTTATCCTAAGCTCTTCCTCCTAATGTCTAATAAGGCTGCCTAGTAGACAAAGCAACATTCAGTTTAAGGACAGGAATGCCCTTGGCTGACATTAGGTATGAGTGGTCTCTCTACTGATTTCTTTTTCTGATTTCTAGGCTGTACTAAGCCAATATGCCACTTTGACATGACCCTGCATCCTTCTGGTTAATGGTCATAAGGAATGCAGCTTCCCCATGTAGGAACTGTAAAGTCCCTGGGAATAAAAGCAATTGTACACATTAGGTGCCGATAGTGAAGTAGGAGATAGATGGGCCCCTGGGCTGGACAGCTGGTATTTGTCAAGTGGAGTCAAATTGAAGCTTTATTCCCACCCCGACACTCCAAGGACAAAGCTAGTGGCAAAACTGAGCTGTGCTTAAGTTAAAAGATAAGATGACCTCTCCTCAAGTCAAGGAAAATTTCCCTGTCTTCACAAGTGCTGAAAGAATCCTTGGGGGTCAAAAAGGGAGGGGGGCACTACCCCATAATAAATGTGGGCATGCACCTACAGGCCTCTGCAGTGGGATCTATCTTTACAAAATGTTGAACACACATCTTGGGGAGGGTCCTAGGACCGATCGGTCAGGTGTGATAAAAAAAAAAAAAAAAAAGATAATTGGCCAAAGTTAAACAAAGACCAAAGAGGACTGTCATATATAAAGGATTTAAATCATCTCTTTACCATGCTCTTCCTCATTAGAGGGGGGAACCCACACCCTTTCTCTCTGTGTATATATTTCTGCCTTGCTTCTGTCTTAAGCAAATTGTTTTCTCTGTGTGCTTTCCCATATACAATGCTATGTCTCTAATAATAAATGTTGTAGCTGTATTTATAGTTTTTGACTCCTTGAAACATTCTTACTTTCAAATGGAAGGAAAAAACAGGGCTACTTTGCTTCTGGGCTTCCCTGGCGGCTCAGATGGTAAAGAATCTTGCTGCAATGCAGGAGACCTGGGTTTGAGCCCCGGGTCAGGAAGATCCCCTGGAAAAGGGAATGGCAACCCACGCCAGTATTCTTGCCTGGAGAATCCCATGGGCAGAGGAGCCTGGCAGGCTACAGCCCATTGCGTCACAAAGAGTGGGACATGACTGAGCAACTAATACACACTTTGCTTCTAGCCTCTAGTCCCTGGTGGTCTAGCAGCTAGAATTTCTGGTTTTAATCCAGGCTGCCCAGGTTCAATTTCTGGGCAGGGAACTAAGATCTCTCTTCAGAAGACTGCTCTCCCTCCAAGATCAATATGATGTGGAAGAGGAGGGATAACAAAGTGAGACATACTCTATTCTTTGCAAATGGCAGGCACTTGAGTATTTGCAAGTTATCTTGTTCCCCTCTTTTAAATGAACCGCTGGTTACACCACTAAATTCTAGATAGTGCAGAATCTACTCATTATTCTTAGAATATAACAGGTTGCCAACGTTAGACTTACCACTTAACAATGTTTATTTAGATACTCAGTTCTTTACAATTTTTGAACCATTTAAGAAATTTCCAGGGTATAGGGGAAAAAAAAGACTGTATTTCATATAATTTATATTTTAGCCATTAAATTTTATGCTCCATTTTCAAGATTTCTGGAAAAGTTATCTAAAACTAACCATATACTAAGGCAAGAAAAAAAATCTCAGCCTAGAGCCAGGATGCCAGTAATCCTAGCCTAGATCTGTGCCTTTAGCAAGCCATCTCTCCTTCTTGAGCTCCACATCTCCATAAGCAAAAGCTGAAGTTTGGTTGATTCTGGGTTATAAATAAGCATCGCCCTAAATCAATCAAGCTTTGTATTGTATTGAAAGGATGCTGGATCCAAGCCTGGTGGGAATAAGTGCAGAGTTCAATTAACAATGTCCAAAGTCAAGGACAACAAAAACATCAAGTGGTACAGGAGCACTGCCCTGGAGATGACTGCTAAGGTCTCTCCAAGGTCTAAAACCTACGCAGAATATGATCTCTGGCATATCCTTTAATGTCATTTTCTCCAGAAACCCTGTCTAGGGACAATGGTTTAGGGAGCACAGAATGGGGCAAGTGACATTCATCTTAGAAGAGACCCCAAGTTGACTCTGGACACAAGGAATTCCAAGAGAGAAAATCCAGAGATGGGGTCAAGTAAGCATGGCCCTTATAAGGAATCAAACTATGCAACCCCAAAGTTCACCATTTTGGTGTAAGGATTTTTGAGTTTAGACTATTGAGAAAAAGCAAATGCCAAAAAAGCTCTCCATCCGACCCACATTTGTCTAAAAGCAGACTCAGACTTTTAATCACCAGAGAGAATTCTAGACCAGCCCAAGATGGCACCCAGAGGAACCTACATAAGAGACCTCACCAAAATAATCCTTCTTTTCTCTAAGTTCACCCCACACATTTGTCTTCCCACAGTCTGCTACCCTTGGAAGCCTAAAGCCCTTTTCCTGTGCGTGGTCACCTCTCTATATGTGTATTGTTCTTTGCTCAGATGCTAACTATTTAAGCCCAAGTTCTAGTCACCCCTCTGAGTTATCCAGTGCTGAGTTTCTCCCATGTATATGCATACTGCACGGAGAAGGAAATGGCACCCCACTCCAGTACTCTTGCCTGGAAAATCCCATGGACGGAGGAGCCTGGTAGGCTGCAGTCCATGGGGTCGCTAAGAGTCGGATACAACTGAGCGACTTGACTTTCAATTATCACTTTCATGCATTGGAGAAGGAAATGGCAACCCATTCCAGTGTTCTTGCCTGGAGAATCCCAGGAACAGGGGAGCCTGGTGGGCTGCCGTCTATGGGGTCACACAGAGTCGGACACGACTGAGTGACTTAGCAGCAGCAGCATATGCATACTGCATGTGCTATACGCTCTGATTTTCTCTTGTTAATCTGTCTTTTGTCAGTTTAGTTTCTAGGGCCTCAGCCAGAGAATCTAGGAAGTTGGAAAGAAAAGTTTCCTTTTTCCTCCTCTAGGCCTCCAGTCCATTCTGAAGGAGATCAGCCCTGGGATTTCTTTGGAAGGAATGATGCTAAAGCTGAAACTCCAGTACTTTGGCCACCTCATGCGAAGAGTTGACTCATTGGAAAAGACTCTGATGCTGGGAGGGGTTGGGGGCAGGAGGAGAAGGGGACGACAGAGGACGAGATGGCTGGATGGCATCACTGACCTGATGGACGTGAGTCTGAGTGAACTCCGGGAGTTAGTGATGGACAGGGAGGCCTTGCGTGCTGCGATTCATGGGGTCGCAAAGAGTCAGACAAGACTGAGCGACTGAACTGAACTGAACTGAGGCTTCCCAGAACAGGCACCCTGTTCGGGATCAAGAGCTCTGTTTCCTTCATAAGAAGTTGGGTCCCCACCTCACACCTGGGCTCAGCCGTTTGTCCTGGCCCCTCCCTAGACTGATTGAATTCGGACTTTGGGCGTGGGGCCCAAGAAGCTGTGGTCCAACAAGCCCACGTGATTCTGGTCCACCCTCAAGTCTGAGGGGCACAGTTTTAAGGAACTCCAGACTTGCTTGCTCCTCCCCCTTGATCTGATTGGAGGATCCTAAGTTACAACAATGAATCCAAACCTTTTGTTTCCCATTGGTTACAAAACTAGCAGCGCTGGCTGGGTCCTCCTGGGTCTCTCTGTCCTTCTTCACTCCTTGATTCTGAATTGCCTGACTGTGCACCCAGTAAAGCAACTTCTTAGTGAGCCACACATCTCTTAAGTGAGCAGAAAGCCTTCTTTAGTATTTTGCCACACTGGAAAGCGACACAGAGCAGTAAAAGGCATCGGTAAACTTCACCTGAGAAGCTTTATAAAAATAGAGATGCCAAGTCCCATTCCCAGAGAGTCTAATCTCGCTTATTTGGGTGAGTCTCAGGAATCTGCAGATTGAACCAGTTCCTCAGGGTCCTGGGGAGCAGGTGGTGGAGGGGCCACTCTCTGGAAAACCCATCACTTTGTGATGTGGAAACGCAAGAAGCAACACGTCCCCACAATCCCTGAAATGAGCTGATTTGTTTCCAATGACATCCATCAAACATGTTAATGACACAAATTAATGACTTTTAAGCAATTTGTCCCCTGGAGAAGGAAATGGCAATCCACTCCAGGACTATTGCCTGGAAAATCCCATGGACAGAGGAGCCTGGTAGGCTACAGCCCATGGGGTCACAAAGAGTCGGACACGACTGAGTGACTTCACTCACTAAGCAATTTGTAAGCTTCCTCAGTGGCTCAGCGGTAAAGAATCTGCCTGCCAATGCAGGAGATACGGGTTCAATCCCGGGGTTGGGAAGATCCCCGAAGGAGGAAGTGGCAACCCACTCCAGTAATTTTGCTGGAAAACCCAATGGACAGAGGAGCCTGGCAGGCCACAGTCCACAGAGTCACAAAGAGTCAGAGATGACTGAGTGACTCAGCGTGTGTGCTTGCATGCGTGCACGTGCACACACACACACACACACACAAGTAATATGTGTAGGTGGCTGCCCATGTGATCAATCTTAATTTGCAAACATTGCTGAGTGCCTGCACAGGGTCATAATGTGCCCAAACTCACACATAAATCTCTCAAATGGAAGTTAAGCAGGTATGTAAGAATCTGGTGGGGACGACTCAACACTCCAAGGGGTAACATCCGGTTAACAGGATTGAAGCTGAAAATCAACTGGACCATCAGGAGAGCACTTGTCCTGCCCTGGTGAGACTCATGCCTGATTTCAAAGCCAGTGCAGGGACCTGGGAGAGAAACCCTCTTCTCTCTGAGGCAGGTGTGTGTGAACCTGGAGACCCTCTCGAGGTTTGGAAGGTGGTGGAACTGAAAGAATTCCTCTCCCCCGACCTCAGGCAAAGTGCTCACATGCCCACCATGTCAAATGTCGGGAATGTCTGTTACTTTGGAAGACAGAACTCAGATATTTCAGAGGTCACAGGTTGCCTATCCAACATCCCTTCTTCAGGAGAACAATCCTTTCTCTTCTGATAAAACTGGATTTAGGAGCATCACTTTTTTTGCCCCACTTGTGAGCCCTGGGAGCTTGTGGGCAGCTTGCTGGCTGCCATGATGATGGGAGAGAAGATATGAAAGCAGCTGGCTGAGGGTGTGGTTAGCATAGCTGGCCGCATGCTGAATGGTGCTCCTTCAGCAGCCTCTATTCCAGGTGCTGAGCTTCTCAAAGCCCATCCGTCCCCACTGTCTTCAGACATACAAGCCAAAAGCAGTTACAAAAGTACAATAATACTTTCCACGGCTGTCATCCCCCTGCTCTCCCCACTGTGGTCCCATGTGACTTCTGGATGACTTGCTCCCTCTCACCCTGCAGCCATGACATTGCCTCCACACAGGTTCCCCTTTTCCTTCATAAATGAAGCACTCTGTTCCTCCTCTTACACTGACCGTGTTTTCTTGCACTGTGTCGTTGTTTTTCAGTCGCTAAGTCGTGTCCGACTCTGCAATCCCATGGGCTGGAGCCAGCCAGAGTCCTCTGTCTATGGGATTTCCCAGGCAAGAATACTGCAATGGGTTGCCATTTCCTTCTCCAGGGATCTTCCCGACTCAGGGATCAAACCTGCATCTCCTGGGTATCTTGTATTAGCAAGTGGATTCTTTACCACCATGCCACCAGAGAAGTTCTCTTGCCTGATCAGCTGTTTACTGTCTCTCACAATTGGTCCACAGCTCCTACGCAGCAGGGACCTCCTTTTGTTTACTTCTAAATCTATTCTCCCCCTCTTCCCCCCAGAGTCTCAGTTCAGTTCAGTCACTTAGTCGTGTCCGACTCTTTGCAACCCCATGGACTGCAGCACGCCAGACTTCCCTGTCCATCACCAACTCCTGGAGCTTGCTCAAACTTATGATTGAGTCAGTGATGCCATCCAATCATCTCATCCTCTGTCATCCCTTCTCCTCCCATCTTCAATCTTTTGCAGCATCAGAGTCTTTTCCAGTGAGTCAGTTCTTCGCATCAGGTAGCCAAAATATTGGAGTTTCAGCTTCAGCATCAGTCCATCCAATGAATATTCAGGACTGATTTCCTTTAGGATGGGCTGGTTGGATCTCCTTGCTGTCCAAGAGACTCTCAAGAGTCTTCTCCAACACCACAGTTCAAAAGCATCAATTCTTCGGCGCTCAGCTTTCTTTATGACTAACTCTCTTTATAACCAATTCATATCCTTACATGACTACTGGAAAAACCATAGCTTTGACTAGAAGGACCTTTGTTGGCAAAGTAATGTCTCTGCTTTTGAATATGCTGTCTAGGTTGGTCATAACTTTCCTCCCAAGGAGTAAGCGTCTTTTAATTTCATGGCTGCAATCACCATCTGCAGTGATTTTGGAGCCCTCCAAAATAAAGCCTGTCACTGTTTCCACTGTTTTCCCATCTATTTGCCATGAAGTGATGGGACCAGATGCCATGATCTTAGTTTGTTGAATATTGTTTTAAGCCAGCTTTTTCACTCTCCTCTTTCACCTTCATCAAGAGACTCTAGTTCCTCTCTGTTTTCTGCCCTAAGAGTGGTGTCATCTGCATATCTGAGGTTATTGATATTTCTCCCAGAAATCTGGATTCTAGCTTGTGCTTCATCCAGCCTGGCATTTCACGTGATGTATTCTGCATATAAGTTAAATGAGCAATGTGACAATATACAGCCTTGACATACTCCTTTCCTGATTTGGAACCAGTCTGTCGTTCCATGTCCAGTTCTAACTGCTGCTTCTTGACCTGCACACAGATTTCTCAGGAGGCAGGTCAGGTGGTCTAGTATTTTCATCTCTTTAAGAATTTTCCACAGTTTGTTGTGATCCACACAGTCACAGAGTCTAGCATAATGCTTACACACAGTAGGTATATAATACATGCACATTACACATAAACAAACCGAATCTCAAATGAATATGGGAATTATGCACAGACTGCAGGATTTGGGCTTTTGGATACTGAGGACATTTAAACAAGGCTGCCCAGGCAAGTAGAGGAAGAAGCTCCCACATAGAAATTAGATCCATAGTGGGTACACAGTAGGAATAAAATAAATGCATGCTCTCCATCACAAAGGCACTGAATTTTCTGCAAAACTTTTATGTCTGCAAAGAGCTGCTTGGAGAGGGAGAGGAGTGAGTTTTCCACTTACTATTTTTCACTCTAAGTTATGGCTCTCCCAGTAGTCATGTACAAATGCAAGAGTTGGGCCGTAAGAAGGCTGAGCACCAAAGAATTGATGCTTTCTAACCGTGGTGTTGGAGAAGACTCTTACAAGTCCCTTGGACAGGAAGGACATCAAAGCAGTTACTTCTAAAGGAAATCAATCCTAAATATTCATTGGAAGGACTGATGCTGAAGCTGAAGCTCCAATACTTTGGCCACCTGATGCAAAGAGCTGACTCATTGGAAAAGACCCTGATGCTGGAAAAGATTGAAGGCAAAAGGAGAAGGGAGTGACAGAGGATGAGACGGTTGGATGGCATCACTGACTCTTTGGACATGAGTCTGAGCAAACTCCAGGTGAAGGATAGGGAAGCCTGGCATGCTGCAGTCCATGGTTTCGCAAAGAGTCAGACATGACTGAGAGACAACAACATTTCTCACTCACATCCATCTCCAAGAAGAGAATGGGAAGCCAACCTCTAGATAATTAAATGTGCTAACCCAGGAGAAGGGGACGATGGAAGACGAGATGGTTGGATGGCATCACTGACTCAGTGGACATGAGTATGAGCAAGCTCCAGGAGATGGGAAGGACAGGGAAGCCCGGTGTGTTGCAGTCCATGGGGTTGCAAAGAGTCCATGGGACATGACTGAGCTACTGAACAACACCAACCCAGCCTTGGTGGGTAACATTTGTTCATGTTCTTCATTGTTTTGCGTAAGCTCTCCTTTGAAGGTTGGTGGGATTTGAGGACCCCCTGCTACAGAAGTCAAGCATCAAAGGCCACTTGCCCCCACTATCCCCGAGGCAGTGGAGGGTGACTTCAGCTCAGCCACTCAGATGCCCCATCCTAAACCTGAGACTCAGGAGTAAGGGGATCAGAAAAGGAGAGGGAGGCATAGGTTCCCATCTGTTGGTGACCACGGCTGCATCTCAAATCCAGGGGCAGCAAACCATGTCCTGGGTCTCAGGGTCAGGGGGAATAAGTGGATTCTAAGCAGATTGGAATTGTGGGTGACCAGTGGTTCTGGCTGTCCAACTGCCCTTGCTGCAGGCTATAACCCAAATGAAGGTTCCCTGTCTCCCCCTTTTGCTTCCTGGTCTCCTTCCCATGCATTCTTTTTCTGCTGAAATCAAGCACGATTGGTTTCTGCTTAGTCGGGACCCCATCTGGTGCAGCGCTCAAGAACTGTCGGGCTAATATTGTTGGGATTGGGGAGATAACTAAAGACATTCTTTTCTTCTCCTCTGGAGTTAGGAACTAAGTGAGAAATAGAATCCAGACAGAGATCAAAATGTCAGATCTACTCCATTCTCTTACTCTAAATGCTGGGCCGGATGGCATGGCTTTCCAGTGCAACCATGATGAGGCTCCAAATCCTTTATTCTAGAAATAAACTGGCCACCCAGACACACACAGAATTCAGCAATTGCTTGCTTTTTCCACAGTGGGGGCCCCTCACCACCAAGAGAAAGCCAAGGACAGATAGAACACACCCTTCTCTGCAAGCAGACTAATCCTATTAATAAGAAGTGCATGATCAACCTCCAATTCAGGGCCCCATAAGCCCCTCCTCCTCCTCCTCTGAGAAGAGGTGGTAGTGGGGGTGGGGCGGGTCCATGACCTCCTGACCCTTGCTCCAGACAGTCTGGAGTTCCTCCCCTGAAAGCAAAGGAAATGGATAAATGGAGACCCTCACTGACTGTGATTAACACATTTATTCAAAATATGGGCTTCACAGGTGGCTAAGATGGTAAAGAATCTGCCTGCAGAGCAGGAGACCCAGGTTCAATCCCCAGGTTGGGAAGATTCCCTGGAGAAGGAAATGGCAACCCACTCCAGTATTCTTGCCTGAAGAATCCCATGGACAGAGGAGCCTGGCAGGCTGAAGTCCATGGGGCTGCATGACTGAGCAACTAACACTACTTACTAAAATATCATCTGGACAGATCACTTCTGGCAAGAGTTTTTTTTGTTATTGTTGTTAGAAGGGTAAAAAATTTAAAACTATCACTGTGATACCATGACATAATAAATATACCTTTGGTCTTCACCCCTGGTTCTTGACACAGAGCTCCTAAAACCCTTGGAATTTACCAAGTGAGAGGGGTAATAGGAACATCTTCTGATAACTTCATGGAGGGGTCTAGCTGCCAGAGGTACCAGCCATGTGATTGGTAGGATGGGACTTTCAGCTTCACCTTTTGACCTCCAGAGGGGAGAGGGGCTGGAGACTGCGTTAATAATTACTAGTGGTCAGTAACTTAGTCAATCGTGCCGACATAATGGAAACTCCATAGAAACCAAAGTAAAGGGGTTCAGAGAGCTTCTAGGGTAGTTGAATGCATCCGTGTCACAAGAGGATGTAAGGGCCTCTTTACAGTCTGGGCAAACCCCAAATTGTGGGGACAGGAGTTCTTGCATTGGGACCTCTCTGAACCTTGCACTCTGGACCTCTTCCTCTGGTTGTTCATTTGTATCCACTATAATATTTCCCTGAGTTTTATGAGCTGTTACAGTGAATTACTGAACCTGAAGAGAGGGTCATGAGAACTCCTGATATAGTCATGTCAGAGAAGCTGTGAGTTACCTTGTTAGTTAGTTAGTTAGTGTTAGTCACTCAGTTGTGTCCAAGTCTTTGTGATCCCATGGACTGTAGCTCTCCAGGCTCCTCCATCCATGGAATTCTCCAGGCAAGAATACTGGAGTGGGTTGTTATGCCCTCCTCCAGAGGATCTTCGTGACCCAGGGACCAAACCTGGGTCTCCTACATTGCAGGCAAATTCTTTACTATCTGAGCTACCAAGGAAACCCATGGGTTACCAGGGAACCCACTATTTGCAATTGGCATCTGAGTCTCATGGGACTGAGCCCTTAACCTAGGGGGTCTACTCTAACACAGAGCAGTTAATGCCAGAATTGAATTCAATTGTAGGATACCCAGTTGGTGTCCTCAGAGAACTGCTTGGTGTGGAAACCCACACATTTCAACATTTGATGTCAGAAGTGTTGTGAGTAGAAACAGTTTTCATTCCATGCCTCATAACACAGAACTCAAAACCTCTGGCAGAAGTCAAAACTCTTGGCTTTCTATCTATTTCCATTTGAAAGAAAACTGACTATGCCGTATTTCTCTTAAATATATACACAGAAAATTTAAGAACTGCCTAAATCACATTACCATCAGAAATGGCTGCTCTGGATTTCTTTATCAGAAAATAGACCTCAAAAAAAAAAAAAAAGAATTCCAAATTTGGATCACTGAAGAAAAAGGAGAATATGAAATTTCATTGTGTTAGCTCAACTACTTTCCTCCCTAATAAAACTCTTCTTCAGAATTCCATCCATATTTTAATATTTGGGTTTAAATTAATGTAAACTAATTTAAGCGTGAATCAAATGAGGTGATTGAAAATTCAGATTCAGATCAAGAAATCTACAAGAAAGATGGACACTGTCTGGTATATGGAAAGCTAACTGAGAAGGTATAACCAGAGTTCCCCAGAGAGACAAAACTAAAGAGCAGGATATGTACAAATATACATACATGTATGGCATCATCAATGGACATGAGTTTGAGCAAGCTCCAGGAGATGGCGAAGGACAGGGAAGCCTGGAGTGCTGCATCCATGCGGTCGCAAAGAGCTGGACATGACTGAGCGAGTGAACAACAACAGTGTCTACAGAATATACACACAGATTTATTTTTTTTAACTGGATTTTGTGATTGTGAGACTTGGCAAGTTTGAAATTCATAGGAACAGCAGGCTGGAAACTCAGGCAGGATACTAGTCTTGAAGCAGAATTTCTTCTCCAGGAAATCTCAATTTTTGCCCTTAGGACCTTCAGCTGATTGGGTAGGGCCCACCTCACTACCTCCTTGACTTAAAGTCAGCTGACTGTGGAAGTTAATGATGTTTACAGAAACACCTCCACAGCAACACTTAAGACTAAGTACTATATCTTAGTCAAGTTGACATGTAAAATTAACTATCACCACAGGCTTAGCAGAACTCAGTAATTCATTTCAAACATCCCCCCCATGCCATATCCAGTCAAGTGAATTATTTGGCAAGGTACATAGATCATAAAAATGAATTTGATTAACCATGCCTTCTATTTCATTCATTTTTACCAATATACTTGTAACTTTACATGTATGCAAGTGTATATACATATACGTGTGTACATATACACTTACACAAATACATATATATGACCCAGGCATCCATTTACACACACACACACATACATTGATGCTCTCAAGTGTGTTTGCTCCATACAGCATGACAACTATAGTTAATAATACTGTTTTGCATATTTGAAAGTTGCTAAGAGAGAGTAGGTCTTAAAATTTCTCATCACAAAAAATATTTTTTTGTAACTATGATTGGGGATGGGTGTGAAGTAGGCTTATTGTGATGATCTTTCACATTATATACAAATATCGAACCGTTACGTTGTAACCTGAAACTAATACAATGTCCATTATACCTCAGTAAAAAATGTGTTTGCTGCAAAACTCTTTTCCCGCTCATTTCCTCCCCAAACTGGCTATATGTTAAGTGAACATTTTAAATTACTCTTCTATGGATGACGCTTTTGAGTTCATTACACCTCACTTTTTCTTTGTTATAATGATGATATTTAACTTGCATTTTCATTTCAAATAATTATGTAGTTGTTCAGAGCCTAGAAAACTAATCGGCTCCCTGACTGTCCCTCCGCCATCAATGACTTTGCTATATTGAGATGCAAAAAGAGGGACACTCTGCTGTTTCACATCTAAGCTGTGACTACAATGCCCCAGGATACTTAGTGTGATTTAATCTCTTATTTAATTACCTTGGCAAATGTGACTTAAAATAAAAACACTACACAAGAAAGTCTGTTCCTGCTTCTCCATGATAAACACAGGTCAGACTGCAATTATGCATTATTACTAAAATTAAAGCACAGTGAGACTTAATAATCTCTGGTATTTGGCGAGGGTTTGTTTTTAGAGTGAAAAAATATCAGTGGAACTCCCTGCTTAACCAGTCTTCATCTATTTGTTTTCTCCAGATTTTATTATGATCATTCTGCTAGATAATGCCTGGGATAAGCCATAATTCAGGGTGATTTAATTAGTTTTAATAATAACACCTGCCCGTGCTTGGTCCTTTTGGAGATTCATTGCAACATTAGGGCATAAATTGGCAAATGTCTACAATAGGGAATGCCTAGTTATAACTCTCACCTCTGGAATCTCATAAAATCAAAGAAATATCACCAGCCTCTTCCATCTTAAGATTCCAATGCATTATTCTCCCTCTACCTCCTGCCAGGTGATGAATGACACTTTCTCTGGGTCCAGCTGATGATACTCAACAAACTGACATTGTCTCAGAAAAAAACTTCCCTGTTTTTTCCCCAAAACATGTCTCTCTCCTCTGAATTGGTATTTATATAGGTCCTTTTCATTAGTATAAGAAGTGTTCCAGTATAGGCACAATCTAACTCTGTTTGCCTCTGAGCTGTTTTGAAGAAAACCCAATAGCTTGCCTGCCTCAGCTCTCAAGAATGAACATGTAATTCTTTTTGGTTCATCAGGCAATGGTTCAGATATTCAGAAGTTTTGTTAACAATTCAGTTATTTAATTATTTCCACTTGATCTGGAAAATAACTAATGAGAGCCTATTGCAAAGCTAATATTTTGAAATATTTACCAGTTTAAATAATGTTTGTCTATGGTTTTAAGGAATTAACTAACCAAAGGATGAATCTAAAAACAGAATGGCTCCAGAAACTCTTAAGATAAGTATATACTGTTCTAAGCAGGACAAACTGTTTCCCTGTTTTACTCAAGTGTGTTACATTTGTTCTACCCCCAGAGAAATGCATCAGTAAATCAAAAGAAGCAAAATATCAGAAAGTCAGTTTTATGAGAGACTCAAAAGGCAACCTAACTCCCAAATATTTTTTCACAAAATTTTAAGACTTTTTCAGGTTGGTCAGAGTTGCACATTTAAAATCTTTTTTTTTTTTTTTTCATTTCACTTTAGTAACTCATGAGCTGTCCACATTCCTGGAAACCTTAGAGAGACATTAAAAGTTTTTCATTTGTAGCTATCAATATATCAGTATGAAAATCATCTGAACAATAATCTATGTTTTCTAGAACAGTCTCCTCTGTAATACTTGGGGACAAGACACAGAGATACTATTTACAAATAATTGTGCTGTGTTAAGTCGCTTCAGTCATGTCCGACTCTTTGCGACCCTATGGACTGTAGCCCACCCCCCAGACTCCTCTGTCCATGGGATTCTCCAGGCAAGAATACTGGAGTGGGTTGCATGACCTCCTCCAGGGGATCTTCCTGACCCAGGAATCGAACCCAAATCTCTTAAGTCTCCTGCACTGGTAGGCGAGTTCTTTACCACTAGCGCCACCTGGGAAGCCCCCATTTACAAATAATTAGCTGCTGATTTTCAACAGTTGACTTTCTGTGTCCAATTCTTTGTGATCCCATGGACTGCAGCACACCAGGATCCTCTGTCCTCCAGCATCTACTGGAGTTTGCTCAGATTCACGTCCATTGAGTCAGTGATGCTACCTAACCATCTCATCTTCTGCAGACACAACTAAACACATATTGTGATCACAATGATTTTTCCTGAAAGATTCCAGCAAAGAAACACAGCTAGTGATGGGAAAGCTCATACAAGTTTGCGTGGCTGGGGTTGACCTTTCTTTAGGAGTTCACAGAAATGTTCACCAAAAAAAACAGGTAGTTGGAATCCTCCTAAAAAAACATGAAAAATCAAAAGGAAAGCATTGAAAGCATCATTAAAAACTGGAGGAAAGAAGAGAAGGAAGGGAGTGAGAGAGGAGGAGAAAAGTATAGGACCATCTTTTGTGTGGTCAAGGGAAGAAATCCAATTTACTTTTTGCATTTTTGAAAACAAAATCCAGGATAACATTAAGCAAGGGGGAAACATTTCTTAATAAAAGAAAATAAAGAATGAAAATCCCATGCCTGCCTCAGAACAAGCAGCTGCTTCTCCAAGTCTTGGGCTTCAAGGACCCAAGTGTCAAGTTGGAGTCTTGCTTTCTGCCTCTAGAGGTTAACAGAGAAGAGAAAATAAAAATGAAAATTAAAAAGGCACAAGTAAATGAGAGGGCCACCCCCACAAGAATCAAATCCAATCAAAGAAAAGCTGAAAGCTTCCAGAATGCCAATTCAAAGTTTCTATTTAAAATAAAATTAGATTAGGACTGTCTTGGACAGCAAGGAGATCAGTCAATCCTAAAGGATATCAACTCCGAATATTCATTGGAAGGACTGAAGCTGAGCGACATGACTGAGTGATTGAACAACAACAAGAACTAAAAACAAATTTCCAATGAACTTATCTAATATATTTTAAAGAAGTGTCAAAGGTTAGTAAATCTGGCTATTTCCATCCCTCCCCTCCACTTCCCCCACCAGGCCTCCAGCTCCCCTTCAATCTTCCAGTAACTACTTCCCAAGCCTCCTGCCTCAGGGCCTTCTAGATGCCTCTCTTCCACCTGCCAATCTGACCATCTGATCATCTGATCACATCATTGCCCAGTGGAAATCCTCACTGCCATCTCAGCAGCCTCAACATCTACACCAAGCTCCTGGTATTGGGGTACATCTCTCCAACAGGTACCAAGTGTTAACTCTTAGTCCCACAGAAAGCTGAAGAATAAATGTACAGCACATCTTCCTGAAGCTGAAATTTCACTTAAAAATTAGGGAGGGAAACATTCATTTTTAATGTATATATAACATGAAGCTGGGCTTCCCAGGTGACACGAGTGGTAAAGAATCCACATGCCAATGCAGGAGACACGGGTTTGATCCCTGGATCAGGAAGATCCCCTGGAGAAGGAAATGGCAATCCACTACAGTATTTTTGCCTGGAGAGTTCCATGAACAGAGGAGTCTGGCGGGCTACAGTCCATGGGGTCACAAAGAGTCGAACACAATTGAGCTACTAACATATATAACATATATTCCTTCCCTTGTAGACCTCCCTCCCACCCCCTGATCCCACCCCACTAGCTCATCACAGAGCACCACGCTGAGCTCCCTGTGCTGTAGAGCAGCCTCCTGCTAGCTATCTTTTTTGCACATGATACCACCTGTCATTCTTGATCTATCTCCTGCCCACCTCCCTCAGTTTCATTTCTTGCTCGCCCACCCTGGTCCTTTACCCACTGATAACCCTGGGATTAACTGTAGCTTTTCAGATCAGAGCTGTTCTCTCATACCTCTATGCTTTCCAGGTGCTTTTGTCTCTGCCTGACATGTCCTTCTTTAACTTGCTAACTTGACAAACAATTTCCCTGATGATAAGGTGGCTTCTCATTGTGCCTTCACCTCGAGAGAAAACATTCTGGCCATACAATTGATTTGCCTGACACCCCTTCACAATGACGTTCCTCAGTGTAAATTCATAAAGACTCTGCTTTTGTAGATCAGCCTTTGTACGCCTGGTTAATGTGGGTCACCCTGACAGGCAGTCATTCCCGGAGGCTGCCCACACCAGGGATTTTCATTTGCACAGCTGATGCCCATGGGTTCCATCTGGTGAGAAGCAGCAGATATCCTGTGAGCCATGTTGAAACAGCCAACCCAGTAACCTTCCTTCCCTGGGCAACAAACCATCCCAATATCATTCTTCTGGCCAGGCAAGAGCCCCGGTTTCCCATGAATATCAAGGAAAATCTCAACAACTGAATTATCTGATGAGCTAGGCAGCTCCAATTCAAAACCAATAACAGAGATTTCATCATACTACAGATCAATGAGAGAAGGGCCATGCCCGTCTGCATATTTTCATTCTCTCACTCAGCATAGAGCTTTGAGCACTGAGTGTGTGTCAGGCTGTGTGTGTGTGTGTGTGTGTGTTTAATAAAGCAAACACAATTTATGCCCTCACTGTGGCTTATTCAATCTAACACCTTGAACTCTCCAATGAAGAACCATATTTCCTAAACAAGTTTTTGTTCACCAAGCTGCCTCCAATTGCAAACTCAAACAGGGCAAAAAATATATGAGAAGCAAGTACATCAGACTTTGAGCAAGAGTCCTGACAATTCATTGTTTCAGGCAACTGGCAGAAACAGTGACAACTTCCCAGCCTCCGCCCATCCTGGTCAGGAACATCATTTCTAAAGCTCCATCACTGTAATACATGATGCTGGAGGTAACGCTGAATACAAACAGCCTGCTGTGAGCGATGATCTTCAACTTGACTTGTGTCTAGCCTGAGTCATCTGCTGCATTTTGCTTTATGAAGCACTGAAATGTCTGAGGATGTCCCCTTGCTTTTAGAGTGAATTTTTAACGCATCTTCAGAAAGCAAGCCTTTGTCAGCTCTGTTTATACTCTTGACCACTTTGGAGAGGGGAGAAACGGCAGCTACAGAAGCACATAACTCAAGGTAAAAAGATCCAAAGGGGGAAGATAAAACTCAGGGATGAGGTTGTGCTTTTTGCGAGTGATCAAGACAGATTTGATGTCTCTGCCCAAACACAGCAATTGCCAAGTACAACAGTGATCCCAAGCTTGCATCAGAGTTAATAGCCTAAGCTACATATTTTCAGTCCCACCTGAGTAAGCAAAAGTAATGAATGGTGATTATCATGGAGACATTATGCTTAGAGCTTAGTCTCTTGTCTACAATGCATCTGCTTCAAGAAGAATGAATATTAAAAAAAAAAAATCCTCAGTCTCATTAGTAATCATGGACATGCAAATTAACACGAAGAGATGTCATTTTTCACCTGTCAAACTAGCAAAGATTTTTAAACTGCTATTATCCAGTGTTGACAAGGGTGTAGGGAAGCAACCACTCTGACATTCTGTTGGAGGGAGTGTAAATTGGTTCAGTTTTTTGGAATACAATGTGCCAGGATGCATTATAAACGTAAATTTTTGTATATGCATGAGCTTGGGAGTTTTTTCCAACTGAAAAAAAGTAATCTAATTGCTAATGATTTGACCAGTAAGGAAACTTATATTCTCATAAATCAAGCGTGGCTGTAAGAGCTTCAGAGCTGGTCAATCCAGAAGCTCTAGGACGTCATCACAGCCCCAGGTTTTCCCATCTTTCTGCTCTGCCAGCGTTACTCTGCTGGTTCCTGCCCTCACCATCATAGGAGGGCTCCTGGCAGCCCACGTTCACACACCAACATCCAAAAGTAAGAAACAAACAAAACCCTTCCTCTTTAAAAAAAATATTCACTTATTTGGCTGTGCCACATCTTAGCTGTGGGCACACAGGATCTTTTTTTTTTTTTTTTTAACTTTACAATATTGTATTGGTTTTGCCAAATATCAAAATGAATCTGCCACAGGTATACATGTGTTCCCCATCCTGAACCCTCCTCCCTCCCCATACCATCCCTCTGGGTCATCCCAGTGCACCAGCCCCAAGCATCCAGTATCGTGCATTGAACCTGGACTGGTGACTCGCTTCATATATGATATTATACATATTTCAATGCCATTCTCCCAAATCATCCCACCCTCTCCCTCTCCCACAGAGTCCAAAAGACAGTTCTGTACATCAGTGTCTCTTTTGCTGTCTCGTATACAGGGTTATCGTTACCATCTTTCTAAATCCTATATATATGCATTAGTATACTGTATTGGTGTTTTTCTTTCTGGCTTACTTCACTCTGTATAATAGGCTCCAGTTTCATCCACCTCATTAGAACTGATTCAAATGTATTCTTTTTAATGGCTGAGTAATATTCCATTGTGTATATGTACCACAGCTTTGTTATCCATTCATCTGCTGATGGACATCTAGGTTGCTTCCATGTCCTGGCTATTATAAACAGTGCTGCGATGAACATTGGGGTACACGTGTCTCTTTCCATTCTGGTTTCCTCGGTGTGTATGCCCAGCAATGGGATTGCTGGATCATAAGGCAGTTCTATTTCCAGTGTTTTAAGGAATCTCCACACTGTTCTCCTTAGTGGCTGTACTAGTTTGCATTCCCACCAACAGTGCAAGAGGGTTCCCTTTTCTCCATACTCTCTCCAGCATGTATTGCTTGTAGACTTTTGGATCGCAGCCATTCTGACTGGCCCTCAATGGTATCTCATAATGGTTTTGATTTGCATTTCTCTGATAATGAGTGATGTTGAGCATCTTTTCATGTGTTTGTTAACCATCTGTATGTCTTCTTTGGAGAAATGTCTATTTAGTTCTTTGGCCCATTTTTTGATTGGGTCATTTATTTTTCTGGAGTTGAGCTGTAGGAGTTGCTTGTATATTTTTGAGATTAGTTGTTTGTCAGTTGCTTCACTTGCTATTATTTTCTCCCATTCTGAAGGCTGTCTTTTCACCTTGCTTATAGCTTCCTTTGTTGTGCAGAAGCTTTTAAGTTTAATTAGGTCCCATTTGTTTATTTTTGCTTTTATTTCCAATATTCTGGGAGGTGGGTCATAGAGGATCCTGCTGTGATGTATGTCAGAGAGTGTTTTGCCTATGTTCTCCTCTAGGAGTTTTATAGTTTCTGGTCTTACATTTAGATCTTTAATCCATTTTGAGTTTATTTTTGTGTATGGTGTTAGAAAGTGCTCTAGTTTCATTCTTTTACAAGTGGTTGACCAGTTTGCCCAGCACCACTTGTTAAAGAGATTGTCTTTAATCCATTGTATATTCTTGCCTCCTTTGTCAAAGATAAGGTGTCCATATGTGCGTGGATTTATCTCTGGGCTTTCTATTTTGTTCCATTGATCTATATTTCTGTCTTTGTGCCAGTACCATACTGTCTTGATGACTGTGGCTTTGTAGTAGAGCCTGAAGTCAGGCAGGTTGATTCCTCCAGTTCCATTCTTCTTTCTCAAGATCGCTTTGGCTATTCGAGGTTTTTTGTATTTCCATACAAATTGTGAAATTATTTGTTCTAGCTCTGTGAATATACCGTTGGTAGCTTGATAGGGATTGCATTGAATCTATAGATTGCTTTGGTAGTATACTCATTTTCACTATATTGATTCTTCCAATCCATGAACATGGTATATTTCTCCATCTATTAGTGTCCTCTTTGAATTTCTTTCACCAGTGTTTTATAGTTTTCTATATATAGGTCTTTAGTTTCTTTAGGTAGATATATTCCTAAGTATTTTATTCTTTCCGTTGCAATGGTGAATGGAATTGTTTCCTTAATTTTTCTTTCTGTTTTCTCATTATTAGTGTATAGGAATGCAAGGGATTTCTGTGTGTTGATTTTATATCCTGCAACTTTACTATATTCATTGATTAGTTCTAGTAGTTTTCTGGTGGAGTCTTTAGGGTTTTCTATGTAGAGGATCATGTCATCTGCAAAACAGTGAGAGTTTTACTTCTTATTTCCCAATTTGGATTCCTTTAATTTCTTTTCCTGCTCTGATTGCTGTGGCCAAAACTTCCAAAACTGTGTTGAATAGTAATGGTGAAAGTGGGCACCCTTGTCTTGTTCTGACTTCAGAGAAAATGCTTTCAATTTTTCACCATTGAGGATAATGTTTGCCGTGGGTTTGTCATATATAGCTTTTATTATGTTGAGGTATGTTCCTTCTATTCCTGCTTTCTGGAGAGTTTTTATCATAAATGGATGTTGAATTTTGTCAAAGGCTTTCTCTGCATCTATTGAGATAATCATATGGTTTTTATTTTTCAATTTGTTAAGGTGGTGTATTACATTGATTGATTTGTGGATATTGAAGAATCCTTGCATCCCTGGGATAAAGCCCACTTGGTCATGGTGTGTGATCCTTTTAATGTATTGTTGGATTCTGATTGCTAGAATTTTGTTAAGGATTTTTGCATCTACGTTCATCAGTGATATTGGCCTGTAGTTTTCTTTTTTTGTGGGATCTTTGTCAGGTTTTGGTATTAGGGTGATGGTGGCCTCATAGAATGAGTTTGGAAGTTTACCTTCCTCTGCAATTTTCTGGAAGAGTTTGAGCAGGATAGGTGTTAGCTCTTCTCTAAATTTTTGGTAGAATTCAGCTGTGAAGCCGTCTGGACCTGGGCTTTTGTTTGCTGGAAGATTTCTGATTACAGTTTCAATTTCCGTGCTTGTGATGGGTCTGTTAAGATTTTCTATTTCTTCCTGGCCCAGTTTTGGAAAGTTGTACTTTTCTAAGAATTTGTCCATTTCTTCCACGTTGTCCATTTTATTGCCATATAATTGCTGATAGTAGTCTCTTATGATCCTTTGTATTTCTGTGTTGTCTGTTGTGATCTCTCCATTTTCATTTCTAATTTTATTGATTTGATTTTTCTCCCTTTGTTTCTTGATGAGTCTGGCTAATGGTTTGTCAATTTTATTTATCCTTTCAAAGAACCAGCTTTTGGCTTTGTTGATTTTTGCTATGGTCTCTTTTGTTTCTTTTGCATTTATTTCTTCCCTAATTTTAAAGATTTCTTTCCTTCTGCTAACCCTGGGGCTCTTCATTTCTTCCTTTTCTAGTTGCTTTAGGTGTAGAGTTAGGTTATTTATTTGACTTTTTTCTTGTTTCTTGAGGTATGCCTGTATTGCTATGAATTTCCCCTTAGGACTGCTTTTACAGTGTCCCACAGGTTTTGGGTTGTTGTGTTTTCATTTTCATTCGTTTCTATGCAAATTTTGATTTCTTTTTTGATTTCTTCTGTGATTTGTTGGTTATTCAGCAGCGTGTTGTTCAGCCTCCATATGTTGGAATTTTTAATAGTTTTTCTCCTGTAATTGAGATCTAATCTTACTGCATTGTGGTCAGAAAAGATGCTTGGAATGATTTCAATTTTTCTGAATTTACTAAGGCTAGATTTATGGCCCAGGATGTGATCTATCCTGGAGAAGGTTCCATGTGCGCTTGAGAAAAAGGTGAAATTCATTGTTTTGGGATGAAATGTCCTATAGATATCAATTAGGTCTAACTGATCTATTGTATCATTTAAAGTTTGTGTTTCCTTGTTAATTTTCTGTTTAGTTGATCTATCCATAGGTGTGAGTGGGGTATTAAAGTCTCCCACTATTATTGTGTTATTGTTAATTTCTCCTTTCATACTTGTTAGCATTTGTCTTACATATTGTGGTGCTCCTATGTTGGGTGCATATATATTTATAATTGTTATATCTTCTCCTTGGATTGATCTTTTGATCATTATGTAGTGACCTTCTTTGTCTCTTTATACAGACTTTGTTTTAAAGTCTATTTTATCTGATATGAGTATTGCTACTCCTGCTTTCTTTTGGTCCCTATTTGCATGGAAAATCTTTTTCCAGCCCTTCACTTTCAGTCTGTATGTGTCCCCTGTTTTGAGGTGGGTCTCTTGTAGACAACATATGTAGGGGTCTTGTTTTTGTATCCATTCAGCCAGTCTTTGTCTTTTGGTTGGGGCATTCAACCCATTTACATTTAAGGTAATTACTGGTAAGTATGATCCCGTTGCCATTTACTTTATTGTTTTGGGTTCGAATTTATACACCCTTTTTGTGTTTCCTGTCTAGAGAATATCCTTTAGTATTTGTTGGAGAGCTGGCTTGGTGGTGCTGAATTCTCTCAGCTTTTGCTTGTCTGAAAAGCTTTTGATTTCTCCTTCATATTTGAATGAGATCCTTGCTGGGTACAATAATCTGGGCTGTAGGTTATTTTCTTTCATCACTTTAAGTATGTCTTGCCATTCCCTCCTGGCTTGGAGAGTTTCTATTGAAAGATCAGCTGTTATCTTTATGGGAATTCCCTTGTGTGTTATTTGTTGTCTTTCCCTTGCTGCTTTTAATATTTGTTCTTTGTGTTTGATCTTTGTTAATTTGATTAATATGTGTCTTGGGGTGTTTCGCCTTGGGTTTATCCTGTTTGGGACTCTCTGAGTTTCTTGGACTTGGGTGATTATTTCCTTCCCCATTTTAGGGAAGTTTTCAACTATTATCTCCTCAAGTATTTTCTCATGGTCTTTCTTTTTGTCTTCTTCTTCTGGGACCCCTATGATTCGAATGTTGTAGCGTTTAATATTGTCCTGGAGGTCTCTGAGATTGTCCTCATTTCTTTTAATTCGTTTTTCTTTTATCCTCTCTGATTCATTTATTTCTACCATTCTATCTTCTACTTCACTAATCCTATCTTCTGCCTCTGTTATTCTACTATTTGTTGCCTCCAGAGTGTTTTTAATTTCACTTATTGCATTATTCATTATATATTGACTCTTTTTTATTTCTTCTAGGTCCTTGTTAAACCTTTCTTGCATCTTCTCAATCCTTGTCTCCAGGCTATTTATCTGTGATTCCATTTTGATTTCAAGATTTTGGATGAATTTCACTATCATTATTCGGAATTCTTTATCAGGTAGATTCCCTATCTCTTCCTCTTTTGTTTGGTTTGGTGGGTATTTATCCTGTTCCTTTACCTGCTGGGTATTCCTCTGTCTCTTCATCTTGTTTAAATTGCTGAGTTTGGGGTGTCCTTTCTGTATTCTGGCAGTTTGTGGAGTTCTCTTTATTGTGGCGTTTCCTCACTGTGTGTGGGTTTGTACAGGTGGCTTGTCAAGGTTTCTTGGTTAGGGAAGCTTGTGTCGGTGTTCTGGTGGGTGGAGCTGGATTTCTTCTCTCTGGAGTGCAATGAAGTGTCCAGTAATGAGTTATGAGATGTCTATGGTTTTGGGGTGACTTTGGGTAGCCTGTATCTTGAAACTCAGGGCTGTGTTCCTTTGTTGCTGGAGAATTTGCTTGGTATGTCTTGCCCTGGAACTTGTTGGCCCTTGTGTGGTGCTTGGTTTCAGTGTAGGTATGGAGGCATTTGATGAGCTCCTATCAATTAATGTTCCCTGGAGTCAGGGTTTGGACTTAAGCCTCCTGTTTCCAGTTATCGGTCTTATTTTTACAGTAGTCTCAAAACTTCTCCTTCTATACAGCACCATTGATAAAACATCTAGGTTAAAGATGAAAAGTTTCTCCACCGTGAGGGTCACCCAGAGAGGTTCACAGTGTGACATGGAGAAGAGAAGAGGGAGGAGGGAGTTAGAGGTGACCCAAATGAGATGAGGTGGAATCAATAGAGGAGAGAGCGGGCTAGCCAGTAATCACTTCCTTATGTGCACTCTACAACTGGACCGCTCAGAGATGTTCACGGAGTTATACAGAGAAGAGAAGAGGGAGGAAGGAGACAGAGGTGGCCAGGAGGATAAAAGGAGGGAATGAAAAGGAGAGAGACAGATCCAGCCAGTAATCAGTTCCCTAAGTGTTCTCCCACCGTCTGGAACACACAGAAATTCACAGAGTTGGGTAGAGTAGAGAAGGGTTACGGAGGAGACACAGGAGACCTGGTGGAAAAAAAAGGAGAGTCCAAAGGGGGAGAGAGCAGTCAAGCCAGTAATCTCACTCCCTAGTAAAAAATGGGTCCTGAAGATTGGGTTCTTAAAGGTACAAAATTGGTAACAAATACCTAAAAGCAAAAATTAAAAATCTAGAGTAGAGTTTGGATTCAAAAATACAATGTTAAAGAAAAGAAGAAGGAAAAGAAAGAGAGAAAAGAAAAAAAAAAACCAAAGTCACAAAAATTACAAAGAAAATATAGGTACAAAATTGATAACAAATACCAAAAAGCAAAAGTTAAAAAATCTAGAGTAGAGTTTGGAATTTCAAAAATACAATGTTAAAGAGAAGAAGAAGAAAAAGAAAGAGAAAAAAAAAACCAAAAACAAACAAAGTCACTAAAATTATAAAGAAGATATAGGTACAAAATTGATAACAAATACCAAAAAGCATAAATTAAAAATCTAGAGTAGCGTTTGGAATTTCAGGAATACAATGTTAAAGCAAAGATGAAGAGAAAGAAAGAGAGTGAAATAAAAGTCACAAAAGTTATAAAAAAATATATATATAGGTACAAAATTGATAACAAATACCAAAAAGCTAAACTTAAAAATCTAGGGCAGAGTTTGGAATTTCAAAAATACAATGTTAAAGAAAAGAAGAAGAAAAAAAAAACAAGGTCACAAAGTTATAAAATATATATATACGAAGTTTGCTTTTTTTTTAAAAAAAGGGTCTTTTTTTTTTGCAAAGTAATAATAGGTTATAAAAGTGAAAATTAAAGGAGTAATAAAGGACTTAAAATTTTTTTTTAATTAAAAAAAAAGAAAGAATGATCATAAAAATAGTAAAAATATATATGGACTTCCTCTGATGTTGTTGTGGGTATTGTGGGTTCAGTTCATTTTCAGCTGGTTCCTTGTTCCAGCTTATATTTCTCAAGATCTATAGGCCCCTTCCTATGTAGTCGGTACTAACCACGGGGTTTTAATCTATTGCCTGTCGCTTCCAAGGCGGTTCCCTCTGTTATAGCTTCTTCTGTTTGCTGGTCTCTTCAGTGTCTGATTTCTGCCCTGATACAAAGAGGGCGGTGGTGGACACCTTTTTTTTTTTTTTTAAGGCTCACTTGTTCAGTCGTGCTGTGGGGAGGGAGGGACGCTGCAAATAAATAACACTGGCGTGTGCTCGCAATGCCTCAGCCACACTGGGCCTGCCCCTGATCACAGCCCGTGTAGCCTCCATGCCCACACTGCTCAGGCTCTAGGTTGCTCCTCCGGGAACCATCCGTGGCCGGCCTTGGGCTGCTTGCACCTCCCAGGTCTAAGCCGCTCAGGTTCAGGCATTCGGGTAGTGCTCAGAGGCACAGACTCGGTTGGGCCTGCGTTTTGTGCCCTTCCCAGGTCCGAGCAGCTCAGACAAGAAAGACAAGACATATACTTGTCTTTCAGTGATGAGGTGTTTGGCGAGTGCGTTTGCTGTGACTTATTGCCTCCCCGCCGCTCGGTTATCTGGGTGTACAACCGGCGTACCTTCTCAGGCGGATGTTGACTGTCCAGAACCCCAAGAAGTTTTAGTTAGCAAAGAAGCCTGCTTACAGTTTTGTAGATAATGTCTCTGGGGCTGCGATTGCCCACTTCTGGATCTGGCTGCCTGTCACTGGAGGGGGACAGTCTGCAGCCAGCTATCTGTGTACAGTCCTTTGTTCCATGCACGGGCCTGGTGGTGTCTTAGGTTAGGGCTGGCTTTTCACGTGTTAGATATCCCACAGTCTGGTTTGCTAGCCCAAATTATTTCACTCAGGTAGCGCTCGGGGTATTCAGGCCAGATCCTTATTCTAAGCGATGCAGCCCGCGCAGCGCCTCCCTGCCCAACCCCCGCTTGCTAATGGCGGATGCAGGCGTCTGCACTGCTTCTCCGCTAGGGAGTTACTGTAGGGCTCGTAATCTGTGGGTTTTAATTGTTTATTTATTTTTCCTCCCTGTTATGTTGCCCTCTGTGCTTCCAAGGCTCGGCACAGACTCAGCAGTGAGAATGTTTCCTGGTGTTTGGAAACTTCTCTCTTTTTAAGACTCCCTTCCCGGGACGGAGCTCCATCCCTCCCTCTTTTGTCTCTTTTTTTTTGTCTTTTATATTTTTTCCTACCTCCTTTCGAAGACAATGGGTTGTTTTTCTGGGTGCCTGATGTCCTCTGCCGGCATTCAGAAATTGTTTTGTGGAATTTACTCAGCGTTTAAATGTTCTTTTGATGAATTTGTGGGTGAGAAAGTGTTCTCCCCATCCTATTCCTCTGCCATCTTAGCTCCTCCCCCACACAGGATCTTAAATTGTTGTGAATGTGGGATCTGCTTCCCTGACTAGATTCAACCTGGGCCCCTGCACTGGGAGTGCAGTCTTAGCCACTCGACCACCAGGGAAGTCCCCAAACCCTATCTCTTTTTCAGTCTCTTTGACATGTAGGAAGTCTTCTCTGGGAGCTCCCTAGAAGACTTATCCCCTGTACCATTTCACTGGCCTGATTTAGTGATTCCCAAAAGCAGCGGCACCTGGGAACTGCTTAGAAATGCTGTTTCTCAGCCCATGCTGGACCTACTGAAAGTGAAATTTGGGGGTGGGGCCGACTCTCCTGCTCCAGTTTGAGAACCACTGATCTAAACCAGCCAACTTCACAAGGGGAATGGAATTACCGGGGTTGGTTTCAGACTTCTCATGGTCCATTCCTTTGGGCTGGGAACTGCCTCTCCTGAGCAAATGGTCTTACCTCACTGACCTCCATTCTACTTGTCCACCTGCATGATGAGCCCTAACATGCGACATTCTGTAGAATTAGGATGTTTCTCAGTTGTGAGAACAGAAAATCTAACCCAAAATGTCTTTACCAATGAGAAAGTTTATTGACTCACATCATAACAAGTGTTACACATCAGGGTTGAGGGACCTATTGTGTAGCACAGGGAACTCTGTTCAATATTCTGTAACAACCGAATTGGGAAAAGAGTTTGAAAAAAGAATACATACAGGTACAAACATAAATGAAACACTTTATTGTACACCTGAAACTAAACAACATTGCTAATCAACTATACTGCAATATAAAATAAAAAGTTAAAAAATTTTAAAAAAACTAGTAAAAGGATTAATTGAGATGTTTGCCTCTATAAATTAAAGACAAACTTCTTCCTCTTTTACATTTCTCTCTCTCTCTTTGTGGGGGATGGAGGAAGGAGTGATTTGCTGTGCCGGCTTTAAAATACATCCACAAATTTTCTGATATTCCTCCATTCAAAAAGCGAAGCTCAATTCTCCTCCTCTTGAGTGTGGGCCATGCAGTGACTCACCTCTAACAGATGGAATGTGGTGGAAATGGTGGTGTATGAGTTTTAATACAAGGTCACAAATATTCCTTTCTCCTTTTCTCTCATGGATCACTTGTTCTGGGAGGAAACTGACCACCACACTACAATTACTAAAGCATCCAGGTGAGTAGTCTGTGAAGAAGGAATTCAGGCCCTCTGCCCCCAGGCTGGAAGTGCATCCTCTGGCCCCAGTCAAGCCTTCAGATGACTGCTAATATCTTGACTACAGCATACGACTCATGAGACACCTTGAGCCATAACCATCCTGCTAAGCTGTTCAATGAAATGAAATGCAAGCCACTCAGTTGGGTCTGACTCTTCACGACCCCATGGACTATGCAGTCCGTGGAATTCTCCAGGCCAGGATACTGGAATGGGTAGGGTAGCTTTTCCCTTCTCCAGAGGATCTTCCCAAACCAGGGATTGAACCCAGGTCTCCCACATTGCAGGCGGATTTTTTACCAGCTGAGCAACCAGGGAAGATGACTGAGTGACTGAACTGAACCGAAATTGCTCAAAAATTCTCCACACAAAGAAACTATGAAATGAAGTTTGGGTGTTTTTAAGTTTGAGGGCAATTTACTGTAGAGTCTAATCGAAACCCCTAGTAGAATGGCTTGGATGTATGGAGGCCCAGTGACTTCAGTTTTACTTTTTAACTTTTTCTTCTCCCCAGGATGTACGTGAGTCCCCAAGGAGGGGTGGGCTGGGAGTAACGTAAGCCTTGTTTTCTTCCTACACTTAGGTCCTGTTACTAGTTCTTGCCCATTATATGGCAAACGTCTTCCTTTCTTGTGCTGATTACTCTTCTTGAAGATATCCTGGCATCTCCCCCTGAATCTAATTTCTTTAGCCTCTTCTTGGTCTTTGCCACTTTTCTGCATTCTAGCAAAGACCTACTGGAAAGAAACTGCATCTCTCCCTATAGCAGTGACTCCAGGAGTAGAAATTTCTAGTCATGCCTCAAGGGTGAAGGGAAAGTTGGAAGCATTTCTGATTCAGGGCAAACTTGTGGGTAAACTCCAAATTCCACCTCAGAGGAAGTGTAGGGATACGTGCCGAGACAACAGCATTTTCTGGACATTTAAAACAAATCGACATAATCTTTCCAGTCAACAACACAGTTCTTGTGACTTAACTAAGGCTATGCTTCTGTTCTGCCTGGAGTAGAGGTGGCCAATGACTCCAGGCCTGTGTCTCTAGAAAGTACCTGTAGAAGCTACCCAGCCCAGTAGGATCAAAGGTACATGGGGAAATGATGCAGGCCTGTGTGATGCTTCCACATGGCACATGCATACATGCCAAGTTGCTTGAGCCATGTCCGACTCTTTGCAACCCTATGGACTACAGCCTGCCAGCCTCCTAGTCTATCCGTGGGGTTCTCCAGGCAAGACTCCTTCTTCCTGCCCCAGGGATCTAACCTGCATCTGTTACATCTCCTGCATTGGCACATGAGTTCTTACCACTAGTGCCACCTGGGAAGCCCCACACACTGCACAGAAGCCTGTAAACAAGACCCATGAGGCACCCTAACTGTTGCAAACTGTAGCTATTTTGTATGATTTACATACAGTAAAATGTAAGTGTTCAATTCAGAGATTTTGACAGTTGTGTACACCCATGAAACCACCGCCAAACAAGATGCAGAACACTTCAGCACCTCAGAAAATCCTCTCTTGACCCTTTCCATTAACCCCCTCCCACAGAACTCATGACTTTTGAGTTTCTACCATCATTGAGAATTTTGTCCAGAACTACTGCTTTTGAAAGAGTGAGGTTTAAAAAAAAAAAAAAAAAGAATGAAATATGTCATTTGAGAGCTCTAAATAAGCCATTTCTGTCTGGCAGGAGGAAGAGACTTCAATAGTCCATTTGAGGAGATTGTTCCATTTTCCTAGGAAAACTTGCCAAATGGACTTCTTAGTGATGCAAATACAGAAACTTCTGAATTGGCAATGTGATTGGAAATGTGATTCTGAGGAGCTAACACTGCATTAGGAGGGAGAATGTTAAAGGTCTCTGTGTTGGAGGCAGGGCTGCAGATTTTAAGTGTCAGGGACAGGGGAGGAGTTCCAAAGACTTTTTAAGCTCTCTGGAAGGGAGTTAAGGGCTGAGGGCAAAAAGTAGATGGGATCTTTATCATGAGAGACACTGTGATACTGTGGGCTCAGACAAGGGCCCAACGTCCCCAGCAAGTGTGGCTATATGAATGGTATTGTTTTTTCATCATATTTCCTAAATACTGTGTTGCTGACATCTGAGGAAGCCCTTGATATTCGTACATTTATTTCATGTCTGATCACCTCAGTGAATGAATTGTCTTAACGGTTCTGGTAGCTTTACAGTAGTTTAACAGGGTTTCATAGATGATATCTAGATAATATCTTCTGAAAAGAATACTTTTATTTTTTCCTTTCTAACTGCTATCTTGGTTTTTCCTGCCTTATTACTTTGCTGTTGTTGCTCAGTTGCTAAGTCATGTGCGACTCTTTGCAGCACCATGGACTGCAGCACGCCTGGCTTCCCTGTCCTTCATCATCTCCTGGAGCTTGCTCAAACTCTCATGGCCACTGAGTTGGTGATGCCATCCAACCATCTCATCCTCTGTCGCCCCATTCTCCTCCTGCCTTCAATCTTTTCCAGAATCAAGGTCTTTTCCAATGAGTCAGCTCCTTGCATCAAGTGGCCAAAAGTATCAGAGCTTCAGCTTCAGCATTAATCCTTCTAATGAATATTCAGAGTTGATTTCCTTTAGGATTGACTAGTTTGATCTCTTGAAATGCAAGGGACTCTCAAGAGTCTTCTCTAACACCGTGATTCAAAAGAATCAGTCCTTTGGCATTCAGTCTTATCACTTTGGGCATTATTAAATTATTCTAATATTCTTTAGTATAAAGATGCATTCACGTGTGCATGCTCAGTTGTTCAGTCATGTCTGACTCTTTGACACCCCATCAACTATAGTCTGCCAGGCTCCTCTGTCCATAAAATTCTCCAGGCAAGAATACTAGAGTGGGTTGCCATTTCCTTCTCCAGAGGACCTTCCTGATCCAGAAATCGAACCTGTGTCTCCTTCATTGGCAGGCAGGTTCTTTACCACTGAGTCACCTGGGAAGCCCAGATAAAGATACTGGTGTTGAATTTTTGACTAATTTAAAAATGATGGATTTGGGAATAGAGCAGCTTTAATCTGAATAAAGAGAAGCCACATCAGGAGTTCAGGTGTGATGTGATAATAATGTCTGGTGGGGAGTGATAAAACAAAAATAAGGGTATATGAAAGATAGTTTAGATTTTAAAAAAGGTTGGGTTGTGATAAAAGAAGGAAAAATCAGTGTAGGCCATGGCTCCTAATGCTGTGGTTTCATCGACAATAAAACATATGAGTGAAAGTCATTCAGTTGTATCCAACTTTTGGGGACCCCATGGACTGTAGACTTCCAGGCTCCTCTGTCTGTAGAATTCTCTAGGCCAGAATACTGGAGCGGGTAGCCTTTCCCTCCTCCAAGGGATGATCCCAACCCAGAGATCAAACCCAGGGATCAAAGCTGGTAAAGAACAAATTCTTTACCAGCTGAGCCACAAGGGAAGCCCAATAATACTGGAGTAGGTAGCCTATCCCTTCTCCAATAGATCTTCCCAACCCAAGAATCAAACCAGGGTCTCCTGCATTGCAGGCAGATTCTTTACCAACTGAGCTATCATGGAAGACCAAAACATACAAAAAGAGCTCTATTTTTAATCAACTCTGGTATCCGTCATAACTTACTCATCTTAAAAGAGGTGAGAAGGAAATTAGGATGCATTTCAGCTCATACAAACTTACAACTAAGAATTTAAGACAATTTAGCATATAGCTTCTTTCCCTACTGTATATTCACAGTACGACTCTTAACCTACCAACAAGCAAAATATGTTATAAGAATTAATACCTTATTTTGACTTTTCCAGTTCAAAAAGAAATCTTTCTTTTCCTTTAGTATTTCAAACACATAGAATTACAGTGATGTGGTCAATATATTCACCTCAAGTCAGTTTATGCCATATTAGCATTAAGAGTTCACAGAGAACCTCATTTTATCGTTAACATTTCAAAATTTTATTTATTTGGCTCTTTCACCCAACTCCTAATTCTATTTCTATTCCACTATATTATACTCTTGTTATCTGACATACAGCTGCCTTGTATGGCTTTATTTACACCTATAGGCATTTTGGGGACTTACCAGGTGGCTCAATGCTAAAGAATCTGCCTCAATGCAGGAGATGCAAGTTCGATCCCTGGGTCAGGAAGAGCCCCTGGAGAAGAAAATGGCAACCTACTCCAGTATTCTTGCCTGGAGAATCCCATGCACAGAGGAGTCTGGCGGGTTACAGTCCACGGGGTCACAGAAGAGCAGGATGCGACTTAGCGAGTAAACAACGACAGAGGCCTTCTTAGCAATACTTTACTAGAGTGGATTATTCTTGTTCTATAAACAGTATTGTACTGGGCATATCATTAGGTATTTTTACTTTTTTCATTCAGTATTACACATTTGAGATTTATTGATGTTAATATATATAAAGAGTACTAAGATTAAAAATAAAATGAACACCAGTGATCCATCACCTGCAATCAGATTGCTGGTACCATGGAAACAAGGTGCCCTCGGATCCAACCAAACTTCCTCACCAGCAGGTAACTGAATCCCAAATCTGTGCTTATTATTTCCTTACTTTTCTTTATTTGTTTTGCCATGAATATTATGAAAGTTTCCCTGGCAGCTCAGACAGTAAATAAATTGCCTGTAATGCAAGAGACCCGAGTTCAATCCCTGGGTCAGAAAGATTCTCTGGAGAAGGGAATGGCAACGCACTCCAGTATTCTTGCCTGGAGAATTCCATGGACAGAGGAACCTGGAAGTCTACAGTCCACGGGGGCTCAAAGAGTCAGACACAATTGATCAAAGAACACTTTCACTCTCCTATATATTATGCACTCCAAAACAATACATTATGTAGTTTTTACATGATTTTCAACTTTGCATAAGTGGAATTATATGTATTCTTTTTTCATTTTTATTGTATATTGGAGTATACTTGATGTTGTATTAGTTTCAGATACACAGCAAAATGATTTAGTTATACATATACATATATCTATTCTTTTTCAGATTCTTTTCCCATGTAGGTTATTGCAGAGAATTATATGTACCCTTATGCAACTTTTTAAAATTCAGCATTATGTATGTGAGATTCATTCCTGCAGATGGTCGTAATTGTTGTGATAACATTTTCATAGCCGTGCATCTATGTTCATCCATTTTCCATCCTCAAACATTTGGGTTGTTTGCATGTTTTTACTATCACAAAGCTGGTATATGAATATCCTTAAGCATATGTGCAGAAGCATCTCTATGCCGCAAAGTGGAGTTGTAGGGTTAGGAGTACATACATCTTCCACTTCAATAGATTCCAAATTATGTCCAAAGTGGTTGCAGCAATTGGCATGCCTACCAGCAAAGAGCTAACTCATTGAAATGACCCTGATGCTGGGAAAAATTGAGGGCAGGAGGAGAAGGGGATGACAGAGGATGAGATAGTTGGATGGCATCACCGACTCAATGGACATGGGTTTGGGTGGACTCCGGGAGTTGGTGATGGACAGGGAGCCATGGCGTGCTGTGGTTCATGGGGTTGCAAAGAGTCATACACCACTGAGCGACTGACCTGAACTGAACTGAACCAGCAGAGAATCAGTATTCCAGCGGCACCAAGCTTCTCAAAGTTTCAACAGTGTCAGAGTTAAACATGTGCCAATGGTGTGGCTATAAAATATGGTTTTCATTTTCATTGCTAACCAATGAACTCGACAATCTTTTTGTGTTTATTCAGCATTTGGTGACGTGACCAGTCGACGCTTTTGTCTTTTTTTCTGTTGGATTTTTTATTGGGCTTGACTGGTACATAGATGGATAATTGAATGGCTGTATGATATTCCTTTTAACACATAACATTTATCAGTTCCTCTTACTGCTGCCTGTTTAGTTCATTTCCAACCCTTCATTATTACAAACAATGCTGCACTAAACATCCTAGTACAAGTCTCTTTGGGAGGTAAGAGATGTCCCTTGAAGTGGAATGGCTGGGTCTTAGAGTGTGTGCATATTCAGTCTCCCTAAAGGCTGATGGCTTGCTCTCCCAAACAGCAATACCAATGAAGTGTCCTACAAGGGGCTGAAGTTTCCATTCATTCTCCTACACATTTGCCAGTACCTGGTATTACCCATAAGGCAACTTTAGATACATACCGTCTCATGGAGTTTGTAAATAATCCTGGAAGGTAGAAAATTTTTTTAAAACAGCAGCATTTTTCTAGTACTTTACAATTTGCAAAGTCTTTTCACTTCCATTGTCTACCCATTTTACGCTCACATTCTGTCACTCATTTCCCTGAAAGTCATGCTCAAAGAGCTATGTATTTCATTCTCTAAATCCCATGTGCTGCTTCACACTTTCACATAAACACAAGGGTCTTGCCCAGCTCAAGTAGAACCCAAAATATTTCCCAAACCCTGTTCAGTCATGAGCTGTTCTTTATCCCATACCCTGGGGAAGCATAGAAAACCAGAGTCTACTCTCTGTCACGGGGATCATCAAAAAGGAGAATGTGGTTCTGTTATCTTCTCCCCATAGACCCTGCTTCCTCCCAAAGCCACAGGAGGTAGAGGGTTCCTCACACATGAAAAGGAGTATGGATGCTGGTCAGCCAAACACAAGGACAAGTTGCCCAGCAAAGAGATTATAAATAGGTCAGTTAAGGACACAGTGTTCCAGTCTTTTCTCCCTAAGCATAATCTTTCTCTTCTTTTCTTCATCCAGTGTCTGGTGGCAGGTTTGGGATAAAGAATGAGACACAGTATCATAATCACTCAAGCATTCCTACCAATGGAAGCTCACTTGTGAGCTGTTTGTTTTTCAAGAGCTTTGTGGCTGTGTTCCTTACGTTGGCAATATGTCATCCTAATGAGTTTATTTTAACAGTAATGAATTATGACTCGGTTCCCTCAGTAAGGCATATGGCATCCCATTTCAATCCCAAGTGAATTGGTGTTGTAGTAATGAATACCAACTTCATCAATAACATTAGAGAATATAAAGCGGTGTTCTCTAAGCCATTGTCTTTCTTTTCTGTAATCTTTGCATTCCATCATTTTGACTAATTATTGCTAGATTTAGCTTCCTCTTAATTTACAAAACACTCGTGCATGTCTGCCTGAATTATAACTTCCAGATTCTGATTTCACTAGGTTTTGAGCACCTGTGTGGGGCTTTTTCACCCAATAAACTCTACTGTTTCTAGCTGAGACAACCTGGGTTCAGGAAAGTGAAGTCCTTTGGTCAAGGTCCTAACGATGAAGCCAGGATTTTATCACTGGGTCTAAACCTCAAAATCTAGAGCCTTTTCTATTAAACCACACCCCAACTCTGTAGAGTTCTGTTAGTTGTTTTTTTAAGCTTCACATATACAATGCCTGAATTTTAATTTAATTTTCTTTATAATCTTGAATAAATTTGGATGGTATCCCACTTTATCTATGAAATTTGAGTCCCCATAGAGTAAAAACCAAGCCTTACGGTATCTTGCCACATTCCTCAGAGATGCATATTAGATGCTATCAAACTCAACCAGCTTCTGCTCTCTAAAAGGCAAGGTGGAAAAAATAAATAAATAAAAATAAAAGGCAAGGTGGAGAGATTTCTACTACCAATCAGTTGCCTTGACAGTTATTTTCATTCCCTTTCCCTGTGAGAATCAATACCAATAAATATGAGGCTCTGGATTTCTAGCAACACAGCTTTAGATGTATAGAATCATGCTTTCAAATATCGTAGGAATCTGTCTGGAATGGGTGAGGATATCCTACATTTTCAGGTTTCAAATTTTAATCTTCTGATAGGTATTTGGCTTTCAGAGCTGTATTATAAACCCAAGGAATTTTGACCCAGATTCAGCTAAGCCTACAAAAGATCAGAACTTTATAAGAACATAATGAATCATTTAAGATAGAGTCTGGGGATAAACATACTTAGATATCATAAAATTGTCACTAGAAAATTGTGTTCTCAATTTTCTTTTCTGACCCTTGTGCCTGTGTGGTATGGTTTAGTCACTAAGTCGTGTCCGACTCTTGCAACCCCATGGACTGTAGCCTGCCAGGCTCCTCTGTCCCTGGAATTCTCCAGGCAAGAATACTCAAGTAGGTTGCCATTTCCTTCTCCAGGGGATCTTCCTGACCCAGGAATCAAACCCAGGTCTCCTGCATTGCAGGCTGGTTCTTTCTTGACTGAGCAACAAGGGGAGCCTGACCCTTGTGTCTATATGATCACTATTTCCACTGACTGAGAAGCAGCCTGACTCCTTTCTCCTCATCATAGCTCCATATGTCTGTAAAGCTCCTGGTTCAGAAGCTGAATCCTTGTGACTGAAACCTTTCAGACATCCATGCCAGTCCCTTGTGATAGTTCCTCCCTGTTCCCACAGCACTGTGTGCATGCATGCAATCACTCATTCACCCAGAAAATATTCACTGAGGGTCTACCATGTGACTCACCGGAAAAGACCCTGATTCTGGGAAAGACTGATGGCAGGAGGAGAAGGGGGCAACAGAGGATGAAATGGTTGGATGTCATCATCGACTCAATGGACTCATTTGCTCAATGAGTTTGAGCAAACTCTAGGAGACAATGAAGGACAGGGAAGCCTGGAGTGCTGCAGTCCATGGGATCGCAAAGAGTTGGACACAACTGAGCAACCGAACAACAGCAACTGCCATGTGGCAGGGGCCACCCTAGGCTCTGAGATACATCCAGGAACCAACAGACAAAAATCTTGCCCTGTAGAGACTGCACTACAACTGCAGACCACAAACAAGAAACCTAACACACAAATGAAACAGTACCCTGGCCAGTGATGAATGCCATGGGGAAAGGTGAAGCAGGGAAAGATGGGTGCAAAGCACGGGGGTGAGGAGGAGGCTTCTGACTTAGAATAGAGGGTCAGGGTAGACCTCATTGAGCAGATGACAGAGTTGAGGGAGCATAGGAAGTTACCCACATCAGGGAGGAACATTCCAGGCTGAGGACCAGATAGTAACAAGCACTTAAGGCAGGAGACCCCTTCAGCTGGAGCAAAGTGATGAACAAGACACAGTATTCACAGAGGCCATGGGGACCAAGCTGTGGCAGCCTGGTTGGCCATTCTGAGGGTGTTGGGTTTCTACAACAAGAGAAGTGGGGAGACATTAGAGGATTCTGAGCAGAGGGGATCGGATTCTGAATATCTTATCAGGACTTCCTATTGGACAGATTATGAAATATGATCAAGGATGGACCCAGGGTACATTCCACCATGACAGCCTCATTGCACTTGGTCATACATGTTTAACTATGTGTCTTTCTCCCTCACTGGATGTGACTTGGTTGGGACAGAAGCTGTCTTTGAATTCCCAATGTCCAGCTTAGGGCAGGACACATAGGCAAGAAACGTGCATAGAGTCTCGTAGTCAAAATGAGTGTGTCTCAGCCATGAATTTTATTAGTGAACTGAGACAGGCTTTCGATATCACTCAGAGACAAGCCAGAGACTGAGAAAGCATCTCCATCCAGCCTCTCCTCTCAGGATGGATGGCTTCCAGACATCACCAACATTGCTCTTCCAGGGGTGGATGTGAGAAATGCTGGCTACTCATGCCCTCTTTACACAAGGACATGGAGGCAGATGCAACGAACTTCTGTATCTGCTGAGACCTGGGGCAGACATCTGTCTATTCAGAGTGTTACAGTCAGAATTATTTAGAGCCAGGGGATTTCCCCCGAGGCTAGTTTCAGCCAAGCTGGGTGGCTGCACAGGACTTGGTGAGGACTCCAGAAGGCTTTAATGCTGGGTGGGCGCAGCACCAGTTGCCCATTGGGCTGCCAGGAGATGCCCCTCCCTGGCAGCCTCATTCTCCTGAGTGCAGAGGTGTCAGGATGAATTACAGCTCCTTCTGGATGCCAAACACGTCCTCTCACCCTGTTCTGTTTTGTCTGCTGAAGATCCCTTTGCTGTCTCTGAGGGCAGAGTGAAAAAGCACTGCAGCTGGAGTTAGAACAGGTAAAGCATGGAGTGAACGTGGGCCTGGCCCTGGAATGACATGAAGTGCTGTTCTTTGCCCTGCCCACCTCCATTACGGGCCAAAAGGAAGGCCCACAGTCGGGACTGGTTTATCCAATAAGGAAAGGCACCAGCAAAGCAGGGAGAGAGAGGGGAGATTTCAAAATCCAGCAAGAAACCATTTAAATTTCAGCATGTATGTAAACTGCATGTCATTTTGAAAAATAAGCTATTTTAAGGTTTAATGGTAGTCTTACTCTGAATTGCATATGCCGATGGCATGGTAAGCTATTCAGTCTATAGAGTTTTTAATCTGTTCCCATCAGCACACCTGGTGGGCTTCTCAAAGCTACAATTTAGGCATAAGAAATAAAACTGCTTCCTCTGATTTGAACGGGCAAGCTCCATTATGTGACAAATTCTATGAAACTTTTAAAGACCAAGGAGTGCGTAGGGCTTGTGAGCATCAGGAAGAGGGTGTGTGGTCACTTACCAGGTGACCACAATGCTATTCCGCCAGGCTCTCGGGGATGTGTCTGTAGACCAGCTGCCATCACGTGTACCGAGCTGCACAGCGATGCTTGTCATCTTCCTCTCGGTGTACATGTAGTCTGTGCACAGTGGGCCAGGACCACCACTGGCCCCGAGGAGGGAAGATATTCCTGCCCCCAGTGGAACCAACACATGTTATTATAGAGCTCTTGTGTTGCCTGACTTTTGCTATATTGCATTACATTTATTACTCTCTTTTAACCAGGGATGGAAACATGTGGCACTCTGCCATCTTCCTGCCCACTCCCCATGACAGATGTTATATGTGATCACAGTGCTTTTCCCACGGACCCCAGAGTAGACCTCAACATTTTCTCCACACACACTCCAGGCAGCCACTGCCAACTGTTAACCAAATGGTGATGGCATGTGGCACGAAGCCTTCTTTCATCCTAATTCTGATGGTCAGCTTTTTGAAGAGCAGGAAGCTTGTCTTCTGCATTTTCTGTATTTTTGTACTTACCCCCTGTCTCAGATACAGAAAGCAATCTAGAGTAATTTTCCCTTCTAGAACTTTCATATGCATTCGTCAAACTTTCCCCAAGCATGTGGGAGTGTTAAGTGTTAGTTGCTCAGTTGTGTCCAACTCTTTGCAATCCCATGGACAGTAGCCTGCCAGGCTCCTCTGTCCATGGGGTTTTCCAGGCAAGAACACCAGAGTGGGTTGCCATTCCCCTCACCAGGGAATCGTCCCAACCCAGGGATCAAACCTGGGTTTCCTGCATTGCAGACAAATTCTTTACCATCTGAGCCACCAGGGAAGCACCACAGAAGCATGTGGTAACACAGAAACAAATCCAGCTTAGTCTCCAACCTCCAGAGCCTTACAGTCATTTAACACTTATGAGACCAACTCTGATGAAAGCATATATTATAGCATTGATTCCAAAGAAATTTTGTATGGGTCAGTCTGAAAGGTCAAAGAGGTATCCCCAGAAACTAGGTTAGTTAAGTGCAAGATGCTATATTTAACAAATAACAATTAAAATGTCCTTGCTCCTTGACGAACTGCCTTCCAGAAGCAAAACTGTCAGACTTTGAGACATCCTGGTGCCCTGTGATAAAATGGCTTTGGGATGACATATATCACCACTAAGCCATTCCCTTCACATTTATTTTCCTCATTACCATTGTTAAGAAATTGAACAGGAAAACCTTCTGCCACTGAGATAATGAATTTCTCTGAATCCTTTACACCAGTTGTAAGGGGCTACCCAATCTGACATTCCAATTTGTTTTCATTTCTCTTTTAACCACCCCAAATAGGAGCTAAGTTGTAATTTTTAAAAGTGCCTCAAAACTTTTGTGAGCCTCATTAATAACAGGGCTGATCCGCACATTTGAGTTGGCAACTGTTATTCCCATCGGGGCAGAAGCTGCAGCTCTCAGAACACCGGATTACACTGGCTAATGAGGCCCATTAATCAGTGCTCGTAGCTTTGGGGAACACCACTGAATGGCCTGTTGACCTCTGGAGCTGGCTGCATAGTCACTGTCATATTTTACGTGTCACATTTCTAGCAAAGTGAGCTGTGGTTAAGGTCTTCACTCCCTGATAGTGCAGTTGGTAGAGACTCTGCCTGCAATGTAGGAGACTGATTCCCCAGTTTGATTCCTGGACCCTGAGGATTCGCTGGAAAAGGATAGGCTACCCACACCAATATTCTTGGGCTTTCCTTGTGGCTCAGCTGGTAAAGAACCCACCTTCAATGTGGGAGACCTGGGTTCCATCCCTGGTTTTGGAAGATCCCCTGGGGAAGGGAAAGTGTACCCACCCCAGTATTCTGGCATGTATAACAGTCCATGGAGTCGCAGAGTCTGACACAACTGAGCGACTTTCACTTTCAGGGACTTCACTCAGGTTTTACTAATTGTCAATTCAGTTCAGTTGTGTCTGACTCTTTGAGACCCCAAGGACTGCACCATGCCAGGCTTACCTATCCATCACCAACTCCTGTTACTCAAATTCATGTCCATCAAGTTAGCGATGCCATCCAACCATCTCATCCTCTGTCATCCCCTTCCCCTCCAGCCTTCAATCTTTCCCAGCATCAGGGTCTTTTTAAATGAGTTAGTTCTTCCAATCAGGTGGCCAAAGTATTGGAGTTTCAGCTTCAGCAGCCGTCCTTCCAACGAATATTCAGGACTGATCTCATTTAGGATTGATTGGTTGGATCATGACATCTAGTCCCATCACTTCATGACAAATAGATGGGGAAGCAAAGGAAAGAGTGACAGACTTTGGGGCGGGGGGAGGGGGAGCTCCAAAATCACTGCAGATGGTGACTGTAGCCATGAATCTAAAAGACGCTTGATCCTTGGGAGAAAAGTTGTGACCAACCTAGACAGCATATTAAAAAGCAGAGACATTACTTTGCTAACAAAAGTCCGTCTAGTCAAAGCTATGGTTTTTTCCAGTAGTCATATATGGATGTGAGAGTTTGACTATAAATAAAGCTGAGCACCAAAGAACTGATGCTTTTGAACTGTGGTGTTGAAGACTTTTGAGAGTCCCTTGGACAGCAAGGAGATCCAACCAGTCCATCCTAAAGGAAATCAGTCCTGAATATTCATTGGAAGGACTGCTGCTGAAGCTGAAACTCCAATACTGTGTCCATTTGATTGGAAGAACTGACTCATTGGAAAAGAACCTGATGCTGGGAAAGATTGAAGGTGGGAGGAGAAGGGGATGACAGAGGATGAGATGGTTGGATGGCATCACTGCCTTGGTGGACATGAGTTTGAGCAAGCTCCAGGAGTTGGTGATGGACAGGGAGGCCTGATGTGCTGCAGTCTATGGGGTCGCAAAGAGTCAGACACAACTGAGCAACTGAACTGAACTAACTGATTGGATCTCCTTGTAGTCCAAGGGACTCTCAAGAGTCTTCTCCAACACCACAGTTCAAAAGCATCAATTCTTCGGTGCTCAGCTTTCTTTACAGTCCAACTCTCTCATCCGTACATGACCACTGGAAAAACCATAGCTTTGACTAGATGGACCTTTGTCAGCAAAGTAATGTCTTTGCTTTTTAATATGCTGTCCAAGTTGGTCATAGCTTTTCTTCCAAGGAGCAAGCAACTTTTAATTTCATGGCTGCAGTAATTTTGGAGCCCAAGAAAATTCACTGTTTCCACTGTTTCCCCATCTATTTGCCATGAAGTGATGGGACTGGATGCCATAATCTTAGTTTTCTGAATATTGGGTTTTAAGCCAACTTTTTGCCAACTCTCTTTTAAGCCAACTCTCCTCTTTCACTTTCATCAAGAGGCTTTTTAGTTCCTCTTCACTTTCTGCCATAAGGGTGGTGTCATCTGCATATCTGAGGTTACTGAGAATTCCCCCAGCAATCTTGATTCCAGCTTGTGCTTCATCCAGCCTGGCATTTCACATGATGTACTCTGCATAGAAGTTAAATAAGCAGGGTGACAATAGACAGCCTTGACGTACTCCTTTCCTGATTTGGAACCAGTCTGTTGTCCATGTTCAGTTCTAGCTGTTGCTTCCTGACCTACATACAGATTTCTCAGGAGGCAGGTCAGGTGGTCCAGTATTCCCATCTCTTTCAGAATTTTCCACAGTTTGTTGTGATCCACATAGACTAAGGCTTTGATGTAGTTAATAAAGCAAAAGCAGATGTTTTTCTGGCACTCTCTTGCTTTTTCGATGATCCAGAGGATGTTGGCAATTTGATTTCTGGTTCCTCTGCCTTTTCTAAATCCAACTTGAACTTCTGGAAGTTCACTGTTCATGTACTATTAAAGCCTGGCTTGTAGAATTTTGAGCATTACTTTGCTAGTGTGTGAGATGAGTGCAATTGTGTGGTAGTGTGAGCATTCTTCAGCATTGCCTCTCTTTGGGATTGGAATGAAAACTGACCTTTTCCAGTCCTGTGGCCACTGCTGAGATTTCCAAATTTGCTGACATATTGAGTGCAGCACTTTCATAGCATCATCTTTTAGGATTTGAAATAGCTCAATTGGAATTCCTCCACTAGCTTTGTTCATAGTGATGCTTCCTAAGGCCCACTTGACTTCACATTTCAGGGTATCTGGCTCTAGGTGAGTGATCACACCATCATGATTATCTGGGTCATGAAGATCTTTTTTGTATAGGTCTTCTGTGTATTCTTGCCACCTCTTCTTAATATCTTCTGCTTCTGTTAGGTCATACCATTTCTGTCCTTTATTGTGCTCATCTTTGCATGAAATGTTCCCTTGTTATCTTAATTTTCTTGAAGAGATCTCTAGTCTTTCCCATTATATTGTTTTCCTCTATTTCTAGAGAAATCTCAAGAGAGGACAGTTTCAGGAGGCATCAACAACTGCAGAATCAGGTGTTCTGCTAAACAGGTCCCACCTCTGGTACCAATGGCCAGCCTTTGCCAAACATTCTCATGTCCTAATTCCCCATGTCTCTGAATGTTACTTTATTTGGAAAAAGTCTTTGCATATTTAATATATGCATATATATCATTGCATATATAGTTAATGAGTTGGGGATGAAGAAATCATCCTGGACTATCTGGTGGGCCCTAAATTCAATGATGTGTCCTTATAAGAGACACTGGAAAGAAAGAAAAGATGGTGTGAAGATAGATTGTGGTTGGAGTAACTCAACTACTAGCCAAAGAATGTCAAGGATTGCTGGCAGACACCAGGAGCTGGGAGAATGGCATGAAATGGATTCCCCCTTAGAGGCATCAGAAGAACCAATGTGCTGACACCTTAATTTCAGACTTCTGGCCTCCAGAGCTGTGTAGGAATACATTAGTATTGTTTTGAGTGATTCGGTTTGTGGCAATTTATCACAGCAGCCACAAGAAACTAATAAATAAATAAATGAAGAAAAATCTTTTGCAAACATGCAACACTAGTTCACAGAAAAACTTTAAAAACTAGGAATATAAGGAAAAGGTAACTTACAGATGGAGCAAATATATTCAAAACACATATCAATGTAAGATTAATATCCAAAATGTGGAAAGAATTGCAAATCAATAAGGAAAAGATCAAAATCTTAATGGGAAAAAAGGTGCTAAATATGAACAGACAACTCATGGAAGAGGAAACTCATTCAGTCTCACCTGTAATCAAGAAAATGCAAACTGAAATACTAATGAGATTCTATTTCACACTCATCAAATTGGCTGTAAGTTTAAAATGAAAATCTCAGTGTTGGCAAGTGTGGAGAAAAATTAACTCAGCAGACCTGACTGCTCACATTTTGTACATTCTCAGGGGGGCCTGACTGTATGACTAGCCCTTGCCTAGCTCCTGAGAACTGACCTATTAGTTATTGGACTATTCCTTATGCACTAACTGATAAGGGCATTTTATATATTTTAACCATGTTGTACCAACATGATTATATAATTTTTGTAAACACTGATTTATGGTGAACAGCTACTTTCCTTCTGTAGGAGTTTCAGTAACCATGTCGAATCACAAAGGCAATATGTGGGACTTCCCTGGTGGTCTAGTAGTTAAGATTTCATCTTCCAATGCAGGGGATGCAGGTTCAATCCCTGGTCCAGAAGCTAAGGTCCCATGTGCCTCGTGGCCAAAAAAAACGAAAACAAAACAGAAGCAATACTGTAACAGTAGTGTAAGCAATACTGTAAATTCAATAAAGACTTTAAAATAATGGCCCATATCAAAAAATCTTTTTAAAAAAGGCAATATGTGCCTGTATGCTGCTGCTGATGGTGCTAAGTCGCTTCAGTCATGTCTGACTCTGTGCGACCCCATAGATGACAGCCTACCAGGCTCCCCCGTCCCTGGGATTCTCCAGGCAAGAACACTGGAGTGGGTTGCCATTTCCTTCTGCAATGCATGAAAGTGAAAGTGAAGTCACTCAGTTGTATCTGTCTCTTCGCAACCCCATGGACTGCAGCCCACCAGGCTCCTCCATCCATGGGATTTTCCAGGCAAGAGTACTGGAGTGGGGTGCCATTGCCTTCTCCGATGTGCTTGTATAACCAGGCTTTATTAAAATCTCCAGACCCTTAAGCTCCAATAAACTTTCCCTGGACATACAACACTTCCCAGGTGTTGCTACAATTAGCTGCCAAAGGAAGAAGCATGGCCTGTACAACTCCATCAGGCAGAATTTGTGGAAGTTCACACCTGTCTCCCCAGATGCGGCCACAAGTGTCCTTTTCCTTTATTGATCCTGGTTCACATTCATTCACTGTAATAAATCACAGCCATGAGTGAAAACTATTTCTGAGGTTTTTGAGTTCTTCTAAGAAATCAATGAACCAAGGAGTGGTCTTGGGATCCCTGAAAGAATGAGCATGAGAAGGAATGAGAAAGTGGAGAGACAGGACCTACACACATGGCTGGTGTGCCATCCTGGAGGGCAACTGGACCAGATAGAAAAGGTTTACATGTACATACACGAAGTCTAGCCATTTCACACCTATGTTCCCAATGTAGAAAACCTCTCTCTCAATGTCATGTACAAAAATGTTCATTGCAGCATTGTTTCTTTCTTTCTTCCTTTTTTAAGTCTTCATTGAACTTGTTTCAATATTGCTTCCGTCCCAACCAGGGATTAAAACTTCGTCCCCTGCACTGGGAGGTAAAGTCATAACTACTGGGTTGCCAGGAAAGTCCCCTGCATCATTTTTTTCTATAAGTTAAGAACTGGACACAATTTCAAAATTCACTGATAGGGAAATGGAAAAATAAGTGATCACGACAAAGCATTTCAAATGAATGAATAAGAGCTACATTGACATTGATAAGTCTCAAAAACAAAATGTTATGCAACAGAAGGAAGCTGAAAATATATATGCATAGTAGGGTATCACTTACACAATGTTTAAAAACATGTGAGATTAATCTTTAAAGCATGAGAATGACACTCACCAACTTCATGACAGAAGTTATTCTTTAAAGAAAAGAAGAGAAGTGAAATGAGGGAGGTGCAGAAACAGGGGTGTTACATAGACCTGCAATGCTTTATTTCTTACATCAAACTGAAATTTGAACTCCAGCTCCCACTTTACTACAAACTTGACTAGGGTGTCATTTCTTTTCATTCATGTGTTAATTAAAATCCAGGCAAATTAACTTAATCCCATCTGCTGTAGATCATGCAGAGTTCAGAATTAAATTTAACCAAAATGCTTAATTTACTATAAAAATTTAGTTGCTTGTGAGAACTCAGAATGTAATTAAATGTTGTAAATAGCAACTAAAGTCCCACATTAATGACAAAGACCTTATAGACAGACTTCAGGACACAATAAAACTCGACTGATGAAACAGCTACTAAGTCTCCTGAGCTACGGAGTATCTTGATCATTTAAAATATTGAAGAAAAGTAAAATCAATATGAAGGTCTCAAGACTTGTAACTTGGTCAACTGAATATAAATTAGGAGGAGCTCTTAATTAAACAATTTGTATGCACTGACAGGTTCATTTCATCTTTCAGGAAACATAGCTGGTTTCAGTTTGTCATTGGAACATCACAAGACAGAAACCAACTTATTTTGTATTGAAAGATGAAAAGTCAAAGAAGAAGGATAAGTATCAAACACTTGAGTTCCCAAAAGGAAGCATACAGGAGAAGTAAGACATATATGCTAATGCTGTTATATAATTTTAACTAAAAATGTGGAGAGTGGGAGTTTGACCAGTTTTATTTTAAAGTTTTTCTTAATTAAAATGAGCCAGAAATTACAAGAAATTGCTTTCATGTGTTTCATCAATGTACTTGCAGTTCAATTTCACAAATATTTTATAAGGATTTACTTGTAAGAGGAGCATTGTTCTGGATTCCGCAGAGATGGGAAATTCCTTTATGATAGAAAAACACTACTATTGCTACTCTACTGGATTCCTCTCCACGGGCCAGGAACTCTTTTAGAAGATTTTCATAATTAGAAGGAAAGTGAAATATGGGTGTGTGGACACAAAGCCTGAAGACCTTGCTAAGACCACAGAGCAAAAATGGAGAGACATGTACAGAGAAAGAATATTAAAGTTTGAGATACTTGAGTAGAAATGTTCTCAGAGGTTGTAAGGTTGACAGAATACAAATCTTTTATTTTTGCTGAGAAAAACCTGATGGCTGAAAACAACACAGATCTGTTGTCTTGCAGTTTAATGGATCAAAAGTCCAACATGGGTCTTACGGGGCTAAAAGTCAAGGAATGCAGGGCTGGGGTTCCTTCTGGCTCCAGGGGGAAATCTACTGATATTTCCTTGCCTTTTCCAGTTTCTGGAGGCCACCTACACTCCTCATGTCCCCTTCTTGCATCTTCACAGTCAGCAATAGCAAACTGAATCCTCCCCACACAGGTGACTCTGACCTCCCTTGCTGCTTCTGACTTGCACCCCTCAGGACCCTTGTCAAAATGCTGGGTTCACACACATAATACAGAATAATCTCCCTATCTTAAAGGCAGTGATTAGCCACTCTGATTCCATCTGCTCCCTTAATTCCCCTTTGCTATATAATGTAATGTAATGTGATGCAATGCAATGTAGTAATGTCCCATCACTTTATGGTAAATAGAAGGGGAAAGAGTAGAGGCAGTGAGAGATCTTATTTTCTTGGGCTCCAAAATCTCTCCATCTCACTTGTTTACACTGCATGCTGCTAGTGAAGTTACAAACCAAAGGAAAAATGTCTTTTGTCCCCTTTATGGATCCTGATAAGAAACTGAATGGGGCATAGTCAACACCACGCTGGACTCTGAGCCCCGTGAAGTCCGAGGATTCAAGTATGTCTCCCTCAACCCTGTCTCCACAGCACTGTGTGGATCCAGCCCATAGAAGTGGTCGATAAACATTTATGCTAACTAGACAGAGCGCTAAGTGCTGCAGTCTGTGAGAATGAGTAAGATATTCAGCTGACCTACTTGGAGTTTATACCAGCATGTTTTCTAAGATGTTAATAACATTTCTGTCTGCTCAAGATGGAAGTCTCCTAAAAGCTAACAAAGAGACAATCAATAACAAGGACTATCACAAACGCATTTATCTCTGAAAAGCAAAAGCAAATTCTTCTCCAAAGCTTAAATGGCAGCTAAAGTGTTTTCTCTACTTTCATAAAAAGTAATCAAATGTCAGCCTTGTAAATAGTTATGATCCTCAGCAGTCATATTTGAACATCAATTATTTCAAGATCCTTCAAGTGTTTTTTGACAGAAATCTTATATTCTTTGCATTCCCTGTACACAGAAAAACATGCCGTTAGAATGTTTTCTAGGATAAGGTCACAAAGGTAACTCAATATGATGGTGCAGACCCACCCAGAGCTTTATATACTCTGGCCACTGCATGCGTAAAGGTTAGAAGCAAATGAGTTTCACCGGTGAGGAGGCCACTGCAACTCTTACTCATCATTAAATGTTATCTGGTTTACAGTATTTTCACTTCTCAGATGCATTTCCTGATATAACACGAGAAGAAAATGAGAGAAGGGGCAAAGAAGTCATGACAATTATGTATGTGTGCTGTGCTCAGTCGTGCCCGACTCTTCATGACCCCATGGACTGTAGCCCACCAGGTTTCTCTGTCCATGGAATTCTCCAGGCTAGAATACTGGTGCGGGTTGCCATTTCCTATTCCAGGGGATCTTCCTGACCCAGGGGTCGAACCTGTGTCTCTTATGTCTCCTGCATTGGCAGGCAGATTCTTTACCGCTATGCCACCTAGGAAGCCCATCAATAACTATAATGCTTGTTAAATGTTCCATCCAGGCAAGGGTGTGGCTGCATGCTGTGGTTAAGTTTAAGATCTTTTGCCAGTAACTACCTGTGACTTTAAAAAAGTTATCTGGGCCTCAGTTCCTTCAATAGTAATATGTACCTTATATATAAGGATTAAATGAACATCAAGCATTGTTGTTTGCTGTGTACTTAGTCCCTCAGTTGTGTCCGACTCTTTGCAACCCCATGGACTAAAGCCCGCCAGGCTCCTCTGTCCATGGGGATTCTCCAGGCAAGAATACTTCAGTGGATTGCCATGCCCTCCTCCAGGGGATCTTCCCAACCCAGGGATCGAACCCAGGTCTCCCACATTGCAGGCGGATTCTTTACTGTCCAAGCCACCAGGGCACTGTTGACACGTTATTAATCATCCATTTAAGAAATGAAACTATTGCTGGATTTCTGATACACCTTTCCACTCTAAAACATAATGGTTTTGTCAACTTGATAAGGGACATAAAAGAATCACAAGAAAAAAATGGACATATTTTATTCAGTTGCTCAAGAATAAGCCCCAAACTCTCTGAAACCATGAGTCTCAAGTGTCTCATTCCACCAATACTCTGCCCAGAACAAAAATGCCTTTGTATTACTTAAATTCCAGTTTTTCTCCATTTTTCTCTACTCTGATAGAAAAATCAAGAGAAAAGGAAAAAATGGAGACATCATAAAAATAATCCATGAATTCTATTTAAGAATCAGCCAGACTATGTAAATCTGTCAGACCTCAAAACACTGCAGTCACTTCCAGGATTGTTTTGCCAGGAATGGCCAATTGGAATATCAAGGTATTCAGTTATACTAATACCTAATTGATATGAAATTGTCAGAAGATGAGGGTTTCTGCTTAATGAATTTTCCAGAAAACTGACACAGAAAGATGAAAACTTTTATTTTTAAGCTTGAAGGATCTAACCCTTTCTAAAATAGATAACCTACTTCCCCAGCTGCTTATACTGGGGATAATGAACTCAATTAAACCTTTTTTGGGATTCAAGTTCAGCATCACTGAATATCCATACATGAAACTGTGCTAATTTATCACATCACACTGTCCAGCCTGATACAGACAGGCCCTAGCTTCCCCAGCATTTCCCAGTCTGCCTTATAGCTAGAGCCTGAATATGCAACCCAAATTCAGCCAATGGGAATTTGTGGTGGACTTCAGGGAAGGAGCAGGGAAGGTTGGTCTTTTGTTCTTTTGCTTGATTTATTTTGGTTTGGTTTGGTTTTGTGTCCAAATTAACAGAGACGAGAAGGAAATAATGATCTCTTCTCTTTAGGACATAGCTGTGTCCACTGTGAAGGGAACCATGACACCGTGAAGATGGCAGATACCTGGCCCTTGGAAGCACCACAAGCTACTGAATTAGATAGCTAGCCTTCCTTGGTGGCTCAGATGGTAAAGAATCTGCCTGCAATGAGGGAAACCGGGTCAGATCTCTTGGTTGGGAAGATTCCCTCAAGAAGGGAATGGCAACTGACTCCAGTATTCTTGCCTGGAGAATTCCACAAACAGAGGACCCTGGCAGGCTACAGTCCATGAGGCTGCAAAAAGCTGGACACAACTGAGCAATAACATTTTCACTTTCAGGACCCCTACCTCTCCCTACCCTGGATTTCTGGATAAGTAAGAAAATGAGAGTCCTCTTATGAAGTCAACACAGGTCAAGGAGCCTTGTCTTGCATCTGAAGCACTTAGCTTATAGGTAAGGTCTCCAGGAAAACCCAAATTAGAGTTCAGAACCAGCCTCTTGCAGAACAGATGACCCAGTGGCCCTTCTGAGCGTGTAGCTGCAAGAGTGGATATTTACGGTGGTCTTTTGTCAGACTGAGAAGTATGAAAGAGCGTGTTTGCAGGTTGATCTGGAACAAAAAGACTGTGGGCTATCTCTCCAGCAAAGACGAGTTTATTCAGGATCAGCAGAGAATTGCAACTTGGGGTTGGCCACCAGGGTGAGCCCAACCTGCAAGTCCCTACACAGCAAGGGAAGGAGAGAAAGAGAACTGTTTTATGGAGGGGACAAGGAAGTTGGGAGGATACAGTCCACAAAGAGTCTGAGCATTTTCATTGGCTGAGTCATTGTCAGGAAGGAGGAAGAGGCTTTCCTCCTACTGTTGGGCTTTGCTATGAAGTAGCCATCTTGGTCAACAAAAGAGTCCAAAATGCAGTACTTGGATGCAATCTCAAAAACAACAGAATGATCTGTTCGTTTCCATGGCAAACCATTCAATATCACAGTAATTCAAGTCTATGCCCCAACCAGTAATGCTAAAGAAGCTGAAGTTGAACAGTTCTATGAACTGTCTTCTCTAAAAGGTCTTTACCTTCAAGACCTTTTAGAACTAACACCCCAAAAAGATGTCCTTTTCATTATAGGGGACTGGAATGCAAAAGTAGGAAGTCAAGAAACACCTGGAGTAACAGGCAAATTTGGCCTTGGAATACGGAATGAAGCAGGGCAAAGACTAATAGAGTTTTGCCAAGAAAATGCACTGGTCATAACAAACACCCTCTTCCAACAACATAAGAGAAGACTCTATACATGTACATCACCAGATGGTCAACACTGAAATCAGATTGATTATATTCTTTGCAGCCAAAGATGGAGAAGCTCTATACAGTCAGTAAAAACAAGACCAGGAGCTGACTGTGGCTCAGACCATGAACTCCTTATTGCCAAATTCAGACTTAAATTGAAGAAAGTAGGGAAAACCACTAGACCATTCAGGTATGACCTAAATCAAATCCCTTATGATTATACAGTGGAAGTGAGAAATAGATGTAAGGGCCTAGATCTGATAGAAAGAGTGCCTGATGAACTATGGACTGAGGTTCGTGACATTGTACAGGAGACAGGGATCAAGACCATCCCCATGGAAATGAAATGCAAAAAAGCAAAATGGCTGTCTGGGGAGCCCTTACAAATAGCTGTGAAAAGAAGAGACGTGAAAAGCAAAGGAGAAAAGGAAAGATATAAGCATCTGAATGCAGAGTTCCAAAGAATAGCAAGAAGAGATAAGAAAGCTTTCTTCAGCGATCAATGCAAAGAAATAGAGGAAAACAACAGAATGGGAAAGACTAGAGATCTCTTCAAGAAAATCAGAGATACCAAAGGAACATTTCATGCAAAGATGGGCTCGATAAAGGGCAGAAATGGTATGGACCTAACAGAAGCAGAAGATATTAAGAAGAGATGGCAAGAAGACACAGAAGAACTGCACAAAAAAGATCTTTACGACCCAGATAATCACGATGGTGTGATCACTCACCTAAAGCCAGACATCCTGGAAAGTGAAGTCAAGTGGGCCGTAGAAAGCATCACTACGAACAAAGCTAGTGGAGGTGATAGAATTCCAGTTGAGCTATTCCAAATCCTGAAAGATGATGCTGTGAAAGTGCTGCACTCAATATGCCAGCACATTTGGAAAACTCAGCAGTGGCCACAGGACTGGAAAAGGTCAGTTTTCATTCCAATCCCAAAGAAAGGCAACACCAAAGAATGCTCAAACTACCACACAATTGCACTCATCACACACGCTAGTAAAGTAATGCTCAAAATTCTCCAAGCCAGGCTTTAACAATATGTGAACTGTGAACTTCCTGATGTGCAGGCTTGTTTCAGAAAAGGCAGAGGAACCAGAGATCAAGTTGCCAACATCCGCTGGATCATGGAAAAAGCAAGAGAGTGCCAGAAAAACATCTATTTCTGCTTTATTGACTATGCCAAAGCCTTTGACTGTGTGGATAACAATAAACTGTGGAAAATTCTGAGAGATGGGAATACCAGAACACCTGATCTGCCTCTTGAGAAATTTGTATGCAGGTCAGGAAGCAACAGTTAGAACTGGACATGGAACAACAGACTGGTTCCAAATAGGAAAAGGAGTTCGTCAAGGCTATATATTGTCACCCTGTTTATTTAACTTATATGCAGAGTACATCATGAGAAACACTGGACTGGAAGAAACACAAGCTGGAATCAAGATTTCCGGGAGAAATATCAATAACCTCAGATATGCAGATGACACCACCCTTATGGCAGAAAGTGAAGAGGAACTAAAGGGCCTCTTGATGAAAGTGAAAGTGGAGAGTGAAAAAGTTGGCTTAAAGCTCAACATTCAGAAAACAAAGATCATGGCATCTGGTCCCATCACTTCATGGGAAATAGATGGGGAAACAGTGGAAACAGTGTCAGACTTTATTTTTCTGGGCTCCAAAATCACTGCAGATGGTGACTGCAGCCATGAAATTAAAAGACGCTTACTCCTTGGAAGGAAGGTTATGACCAACCTAGATAGCATATTCAAAAGCAGAGATATTACTTTGCCAACAAAGGTTCGTCTAGTCAAGGCTATGGTTTTTCCTGTGGTCATGTATGGATGTGAGAGCTGGACTGTGAAGAAGGCTGAGCGCCGAAGAATTGATGCTTTTGAACTGTGGTGTCGGAGAAGACTCTTGAGAGTCCCTTGGACTGCAAGGAGATCTAACCAGTCCATTCTGAAGGAGATCAGCCCTGGGATTTCTTTGGAAGGAATGATGCTTAAAGCTGAAACTCCAGTACTTTGGCCACCTCATGCGAAGAGTTGACTCATTGGAAAAGACTCTGATGCTGGGAGGGATTGGGGGCAGGAGGAGAGGGGGACGACAGAGGATGAGATGGCTGGATGGCATTACCGACTCGATGGATGTGAGTCTCCGTGAACTCTGGGAATTGGTGATGGACAGGGAGGCCTGGTGTGCTGCGATTCATGGGGTTGCAAAGAGTTGGACGCGACTGAGCGGCTGATCTGATCTGATCTGATCCTCAGAGAGCATGAGAGCTCCCCCTTCTGGCCTCCCAACTGGATTTTTTGAGGTTCCTGTATTAATTTTTTTAATTTATTTATTTTAATTGGAGGCTAATTACTTTACAATACTGTAGTGGTGTTGCCATACATTGACATGAATCAGCCATGGGTGTACATTTTTAACACAGGTGTGTGCTCAGAGGCTTCTGGGTCACAAAAGTGATTGACAGGAGAGAGGGGCAGATAACAGTGTGGTCTGCTGTCCAGGTAACAAGGCATGGCATAACATGTAGCCCATGAAAAGCATGGGCTCAGGGCTCCAGCAGATTCCCAGCTCCACTATATGTCACCTGTTACATAAGCCCCATGCCTCTTCCTTAAGTGGGAGATGATAGTGCCCTCCTCACGGTGATGCTGGCAGGACTGGAGGCTGGATTTCACTGGGTCTCTCACACGGATTCTACAATGCATCCCAATTTTAGAGATGTAGAACTGGGGACAGTGGGGAGGAGGAAACTCTCTTTGGTGAATCATGGTGAAGTGAAATTCGCTCAATCGTGTCCGACTCTTTTTGATCCCTTGGACTATACATAGTCCATGGAATTCTCTAGGCCTGTATGCTGGAGTGGGTAGTCTTTCCCTTCTCCTGTGGATCTTCCCAACCCAGGGATCAAACCCAGGTCTCCCACATTGAAGGCAGATTCTTTACCAGTTGAGCCACCAGGGAACCCCAACAATACTGGAATGGGTAGCCTATAGTGAGTTTATATATATAAAGTGTCTGGTATGAACAGTGAGTCACGGAATGTTTGCTGTGGTCCTCAGAGCCAGAGGAAGGGACTACCCTCCAGCCCCACTTGGGACCCAGCAAAGATGGCCCTCTGGGGACCAGTGGTTTGGGCAGCATTGAGAGGGAAGACCTGGCTTGGAGACCATCAGACCCATAGAGGGAAATACCCACACTTTGTGGGAATCATCCTGGGGAAAATGGGAAAGCCTTGGGGCCAGGCAGCTGTGAGAGGGGGGAAACAGCAGAGCTCAGAGGGTACAGGGGCAGGGGTCAGAGACCCTGCTGCTCACACAGCTTCATGTGTGTGCACGCACATTTTCGTGGGCTTCTGAGGGGGGGCTAGCTCCATCTGCCCCCACATGTGATGTCCCCCAAACATGCTACATGTTTGAGCTCTGGCGGGGCCTTATGGCCACTCTTGAATTCCCCCCTCACTGCTCTCAGCACTCCTTCCTATTCCAATTGCCTTCTTTTAATCATCCAAGTCTAGGAGACCAGAAAACTGAATGTCATCAACTTACTTGAAGGGCTCTTCTGTGATCCAAAAAAAAAAAAAAAGGTGTAGTCCTTCCATTCCTCCATCATCTCTCAACAGATAATTTTGAGCACCGACTTGTGCTAGACGCTGTCCAGATACTGGTCATGCAAAGGGACCAGGAGACACCAGGCTCCTGCTCTGACGGGATTTACATTTTAAAGGGAGGCAGACATAACAACATCTAATTAAAGTAAATGAATAAGATCATGTTGGCGACTGTAACCTCATCATCTCTCTGCTCAGTACCGCCAGCAACACCACCCTAACGAATTCATGCCACTGGGAATAGTGCTATTAAATCTATCCTGAACAATGACATGCAGAGCCTTCTCTGAGTTTTGAAAAAATGTCCTTCTTTTGAGATCAAAAGAAAGGGGAAAAAAATTAAAAGATCGTTAGACATAGTTCAGGAAAACTGCAAATCAGTGCATTAAGATAAGCTGATCATTGAACTGCGCTCCTAATGGAATCATGAAACAAACCCAATTTCTTGGAATATCACACAGAAGAATTCTTGGAGAGCCACCTCAAGTGAACCGCCTTAATAGTGCCTGCTTCTCCTGGCCTTGGACTGTGGGGAGCTGATTTTGTGTCAGTGTACTTAGCCAGTGGACAACACCTTGAGGCTGGTGTCAGATGCTGTCTGGTTTAAGTAAGTCTTAAGGATCCTGTCCAGTTTAAGTAAGTCTTCTTTTTAGCCTAGCACTTGCATTTATTCAATAAATATTTATGGAAAGCACTCTGTTAAGCCCCAGGCATCCTCAATAAATACTTCCTGAGTTGAATTCAGAACACTCCCCAGTGGAAATAAAGTGATGTAAACTGATGGAGGGAGGGAGAGAAAGATGGATGGAGGGATGAAGGGAAAGAGGGAGGCAGGGAAGAAGTGAGAGAAATGGACTTGCTCTTTGTTTATAATGAGAAAGAAAAAAACAGAAAAGTCTTCTGGGGAAGGCTATACAGTCTCATCTCTACATCTGAAGAAGACTGAGATGAAATAGATAATGGAGAAATCCACCTTGTAAGATGCATTAGACAGGATCAGGACTTGGAAAAGACCCTGATGCTGGGAAAGATTGAATGCAGGAGGAGAAGGGAATGACAGAGGATGCGATGGTTGGATGGCATCACCAACTCAATGGACATGAGTTTGAGCAAGCTCTGGGAGTTGGTGAAGGACAGGGAAGCCTGGCGTGCTGCAGTCCATGGGGTCACAAAAAGTTGGACATGACTGACCCACTGAACTGAGGCAGGATCATGGGATTTCGGAGTCTCATCCAACTCTAGGCTACAGTGTTCCACTGAAGGAGGAAGGACAGAAAGAAAAAGTGTTCAAGAATATCAATCTCAGAGAGAGACTTTAGTGTGGATGAACTTGGGGGCCAGGCAGCCCTGTGCCTATGGTGCCCATTTACTGCTCTTTACCTGGTCCTTTCATGCTGATCAGGCATCCTACTCTGGAACCACGTGTTTGTTTTGTTAATGCTCTGGCTGCTGTTCTCAGCATAGGTTCTCAGCACACTTCATGACGAGGTGCTCACTGCAGTACACTCAGCGCTGTACTAGGCACATGCAGTCAGCCAATAGAAATTTGTTGAATGAATGAAGATGTGAATTATTTTAAGTACTTAATCTTCCTAAGCCTCAGATATGTCATTTGTAACATAGGAATTATAGTTATTTTCACTTCCCAAGGGCCAGTATAAGGGTCAAATGAGTAAAAGTATTTCAAATGCTTGACACATAAAAACGTATTCAATAGATGATTAATATCAGGGTGTAACAAATAAACAAATATCATTATCATTGACATGATTATCCACACAAGAGCTAATTTATTCAAATAGTAAAGAGAAAGAAAAACTAGAACAGAATTTTACAGGTGAACCACATAATAAGGAGACATTTGTGTGTGTGTGGTGGGAGGGGTCTTCCCTGGTGGCTCAGGGGTAAAGAACCCACCTGCCAACGCAGGAAACACAGATTCAATCTCTGATGGGGAAAGATCCCACAGGCCAAAGGGTAACTAAGCCTGGGCTCCACAGCTACTGTGCTCACGTGCTGCAATTTCTGGAGCCCGCGTGCCCTCGAGCCTGTGCTCTGCAACCAAAGAAGCCACCGCACTGAGAAGCCCACACACCGCAACTAGAGAGTGGCCCCCATGCGAGGAAACTAGAGAAGAGCCCACTCAGCGACAAGGACCCAGTGCAGACAAAAACAAAATTAGAAGAGAGAGAGATTTGGAGAAATGCTCAGTGAGATGGGAGGCCTATCAGATTAAAATGAAGGCACAGTGGTGGGGCGGGGGGTGGGGGTGGGGGACTTCCCTTCACGGAAGAAGAGGCCAGGTGCTAACCAGCTGTCAGAAGGAAGAGAGACTAAGACTATGCTCATATCCCACTCACTTGAGTCATTTCCTCATTGTAGACTCCTGCACCCATTTGTCTTTTAACTCCAGAACCATCTGAAACATCTCTCTGTGACATATTGAAGAAAAAAAAAAATAGTTTTTGTTTTATTTCTTTAGTCCAAGGATCAACGAACTTCCTGTAAATGGCCAGGTGGTAAATATTTAGGGCGTTATGTGCCAGATGGTGCTTGTCACAACTCAACTTTGCTATCGTCACCAAAGACAAAACACAAATGAAAAGGGATGACTATTGCAATAAAACTTTATTGACAAAACAAGCAGCGACAGCATACAGCCTGGGTTTTCCAGTCCCTGCTCTCTAGTTTGCCCCATGTTTAGAGAGCCAGAAAATCAGTGGGCTCTTATGTCCTGAGAAACCAAAAGGAAACCTACTCTCAAGGCAACTAGTTCATGTGCTACCAAGTAAAGTATAATCTCCCCATCAGTTACAGTTCCTGCTGTTTTGTGGTTTGTTTTGATCAATTAATTCCAGTACTTGATTCCACAGGAGCACAAAATAGCAGAACCTCTTTGTCACATTTTTCTCTTACATAGAACCTGACACATAAACCCAAGGACACAGATGAGGGGGCTTCTACAAGGGGGCTCCATCTTTTCTGATTTGGATAGATTCTTGAACATTTGGAGATGCCCTGTGGCACCCCTGCAGAGTGTGATAAACAATGGGGCTCTGAGCTGGAGACCTGAGCTCTAGTCCAGGCTCTATCCAATTTCTTTGGAAACTGCAGAGATATGAGATGATGAAAGGCAGCACCCTAGGGAGACAGAAGTTGACCTTGGCCCTGATGCCAGCTCCTGGCTTGGGCCCTTGAAGATCCCTAGCTGGCCTTCTGTAGTCTGGGCCCAGTGTTCTTCCAATCAATTTCATTTTGATTTTTGCTCAAGTTAGCTTGGCTGGATGTCTGTTCTTTACAACCAAACAATCCCTAAACAAATTAGCAGCAGAATTAGATTTAATGACATTTCAATTCTGTCCAGCTTATGCTGAAAGAGACATCAAATGGGCCACCTGAGTTCTGGGATGTCATCGAATCTTCAAATTCTTAAATTAATTACATAATTAAGTCTCCTATAAGACAACACTCCAATATGTGGGAAGAAGATGACTTGGGCTTTTATTTATTTTCCTATAGCTGTTTACAGTTCCACTTCTAGAATAGAAAGTGAATCAGAGAATATCAGTGCAAAGTTAGCCTAGTGATTCAAAATCAAGAGTGTGATTCATGAGACAAGATTAAAATAATGAATGCTCCAGCCAAGCTAAATAAAGAGTAAAGGTGCAGGGTTAAGTGTGTCTGACTACCTACAAGGTGTAAACAACTGAGTAATGACTTTTGGGGGATGGTAGTAAAGTGTGTTAGGTAAGAAGAGGGGAAGGCTTGGTAAAATGTCCTGAATGTTGCTAATTCCATTGAAGATAGAATTATCCCTCTGCAGAAATTTGCAGAATTATCTTCAGAATTAACTGTGTGATTTCTGAGATTGGTCTAGATAAGGCAGAACAATATGTGAGTTGTTCTTTTTCCATCTTAATACTTATTAATCTTTATTAATGCATCTAATTGAAAGAAATAAAATTCCTTTCAAACGTCCTCTAATGCAGACTTTTTTTTTTTTTTAAACTTTACATAATTGTATTAGTTTTGCCAAACATCAAAATGAATCCGCCACAGGTATACATGACTTTTCACAAATATTATTTCAACACTATGTCCTTTGTTCTCCATCCTGAGCCCAGGTTACTATGGTCTAAAAACATTTTCCTGCGGGTCCTTCTCCAAGAAAGTGGGTAACAGGCAGCCTTTGATTTGTTAGATCTAAGAGACTGTGACCCTCCTCAGAATGAGAAGGTTCTGGAGCCCTCTTGGTCCCATGAAGCTTATTTGTCTACATCTTACCTCTTTCTATTTCTCTGACTCCAAATCTCTCGGTATAGGGTTTCCAGGATGATATACTCTCCTGTAAGGTCAACCACAGAGAATCTTCATGGTCATCAGGCCCTTGAGTTTCCCTTGAAGACTGTGTAGTGATCTGACATGGCTCAGCCTCCAACACAGCATGAGAAGAGAGCCATAAGCATCCAGGTGGCAGCACCAAACCTAAGTTGAGAAGCCCTGTTTTTAAAGAATTCATCCCTTGATCTTATGTGCAGCCCTCCAGAGAAAAGAAGGACCAAGTACCTCTTTAACTGGGATTCAAGAACCAAAGGCTACAGTGTGAGACAGGTGGAAAGGAAGTGATTGGGCTCCAGGTTTATGAAATCTGGACTCCTTGCTAGCAATGAGGCCAATGGATAATTTTGCCTTCAAGTTTCCTCATCTAGGGCATAGGAATTGCTGTTGTTCAGTCACTAAGTTGTGGCCAGCTCTTTGAGACCCTGTGGACTGCAGCACACCAGGCTCCTCTGTCCTCCACTAACTCCCAGAGTTTGTTCAAACTCATGTCCATTGAGTCAGTGATGCTATCTAATCATCTCATTCTCTGTCGTCCCCTTCTCATCCTGCCTTCAATCTTTCCCAGCATCAGCATCTTTTCCAATGAGTTGGCTCTTCACATTAGGTACAAAAGCATTGGAGCTTCAACTTCAGCATCTGTCCTTCCAATAAATACTCAGATCCAGCACCACAATTTTAAAGCATCAATTCTTCGGCACTCAGCCTTCTTTGTGGTCCAATTCTCACACTTGTTCATGACCACTGGAAAAACTATAGCTTTGACGATATGGAATTTTGTCAGCAAAGTGATGTTTCTTCTTTTTAATACACTGTCTAGGTTTGGCATATCTTTCCTTCCAAGGAGCAAGTGTCTTTTAATTCCATGGCGTAGGACTAGCCAGGAGTAAAACACCAGGGCCCAAGCACCAAATTTAGCTGCCACCAGTTTTTGTAAATAAAGTTTTATTGGAACACAGCCACACCACTTATTTACACACTGTCTGTAGCTTCTTTTGTGCTGCAATGGCAAAGCTGAGTAGCTGCAACATAGCATGCCTTGCTGCTGCTGCTGCTAAGTCGCTTCAGTCATGTCCGACTCTGTGCAACCCCATAGACGGCAGCCCCCTAGGCTCCTCTGTCCCTGGGATTCTCCAGGCAAGAACACTGGAGTGGGTTGCCATTTCCTTCTCCAATGCATGAAAGTGAAAAGTAAAAGTGAAGTCGCTCAGTCGTGTCCAACTCTCAGTGACCCCATGGACTGCAGCCCACCAGGCTCCTCCGTCCATGGGATTTTCCAGGCAAGAGTACTGGAGTGGGGTGCCATTGCCTTCTCTGTATTCCCTTACCAACCCTAAAAGAAGAACCAACCCTGTCTGGTTCTTCATGGAAAAAGTTAGCCAACCCCTGAACTAATTGCTCTTTCTGACATCTTCCAAACTCTCTGCCTCTTCCCCATGTTGCCACACACTAGGAAAGTGTTTCTGATGTGTGTGTACACATATATGAGAGACCTATCTCACTCGTGACAATTATAGATAATGGGCTGAGGTACAGTCTGAGAGACATCCCATGGGCATGCTTATCCAACCAAGAAGAGGAAGATTCCAGGTGCACAGAGCAAAGTTCACAGTTTCTGATGGGCCTAATGAGAGAATGGGCTTCCCTGTTGGCTCAGTGGTAGGGAATCCGCCTGCCAATGCAAGATAGGCAGGTTCGATCCCTGGGTAGGGAAGATCCCCTGTAGGAGGAAATGACAACCCACTCCAGTATTCTGGCCTGGAGAATCCCATGGACTGAGGAGCTGAGGGGGCTATAGTCTATGGGGTCACAGAAAAGTAGGGCATGACTTAGGGACTAACAATAACAAAAAAGGGAATGAATCTGTGTCTTTTCTCCAATAATGCACAGCCTTCCCAGTAATACTGAACAGGGTTCTCTTTGCCTCAAGTATCGAGAACCCAGCCCACGGTCACCATATCTACACACAAACTTAATACTGAAACCAAACTGTAAACAATCTTTCTCATAGTTTTGCTCAGAAAGAGATTTGGCCAGTCCTATATTTATAGGATAGCTGTGTTTAAGTTTCAGCTACACAGGAATTGCAGATTTCTGATTTTTGCCCAGCTAACACTCTAGACAAAGAACAGCCAGCCACCGGATGGGCAGCCAGTTTCCATTAAACGTTCCCAACGATATACAGGACGGCTTCTTATTCATCCTACCCTTGTACATTGGGTGTTAGGAGATGATTTTCACAGAGAAATCCAGTTCCCAGAAGAAGAAAGACAAGACAGCAGGCACTGCCGCAACTGTTTCTGGTGGTGGCAAAATTATGAGCTGACAGCCTCTGCCAGCTGGTACTTTTCTGATATGGGTCATTTGTCATCTTGACAGGAAGACTGGAAAGGAATTGAATGATAGTTTCAATCCATGCAATAGAAAGCATATATGTATCAAAAATCAGTGTCTGCAATTATGAAGCTATTTAAAAAAACCCATTAATCCCTAAAATCCTCCATCTGTCATGAAACAGGCCTCATTTAGGTACTTAACAAAATTATAGAAAGAGGTTCTGATTCCACCGTTTGCAGTTCCCTGGTGGCCTCCTCCTTCTGCTCAATTGCATTCAGCCAACAACTTGACTTACACCCTGCCAGTCTAATAAGCTTCAGTGGAAAGGGGAGCTTTCTCTCCCAACATCTATGTACCCATTCAGGGAAGAATCTGAATGGTCCGACTTGGGTCATGTGACCTATCCTTCACCTACCAGCCCTTTCATGAAAGATGCCTAATTAGCCAGCCTGGGTCAAATACTCACTCCTATGGCAGAGATTAGGGATCCTGACTGATACTTGGCCAGGACTGAAGAAATAGGGCTGGGTCTCCAAAGAACGAGAAAAGCCCTCTAAAAGGCCAAAGTTGTAACCACCATGCCCCATCAAGCCAGCCTTCAAACATGGTTTCCAAAGGCATCAGCAAGGATTGAAGGGGAGTTCATACTGTTCTAATTTTTAAAAGGTGGCCAGTTCACCATACCAGCAGACGTGAATGCTGTGTGCATGCTCAGTCACTAAGTCGTGTGCAACTCTTTGAGACCCTATGAACTGCAGCCCATCAGGCTCCTCTGTCCATGGATTTCTCAGGCAATAATACTAGAGTGGGTTGCCATTTCCTCCTCCAGGGGAATCTTCCTGACCCAGGAATCGAACCTGCAACTCCTGCATTGGCACGTGGATTCTGTGCTATCTGGGATGCCCAAAAGCACCGCACAGAGGATAATAGTTCTGTAGCAATGTTGTAAAGTAGCTAACAAAGTATTCGTTGTTTGGGATAGTCAAAGTTATTTGACTAGGTAGATTTAAGTTCTTAGTAACCACACTAAATGCAGATTAGGGATTTTCTTTTTAATACTATGTTCACTGATATATCTGGATTCTCTATTATTCTTCCTTCTTTCTCCTGCCACTTTGATCACCCACTTTCCTCTTCATTACAAAAATACTTCTCCAAAAGCTATACTGTATTCAGATGTTTGAGAAATAACAGGTCACCTTTCCTGAATTTAACCTTCCCGAAAAGTAACTTTTGTTGTTGGCTGACATTCACTTTGTAAAGGGTTTGTGTATAAACAAGTTTATACGATCTGAAGATCTCTTTATGGGTTATCGGCAAGAATCTTGGGGATGGTCTATAAGTCATTCTGAAACCTACAGAAATTTAAGGTGAAGGCATGGCTTTGGCCCCAGGCTCCTGCCATGCGAGGAAGCTGGCACACAGCGACTGGCTCCTAACACCCCTATTCTTGGCGGTCTTTGTCCCTGATCACAGAGAGAGCATCTCTAGGACTAGGACTGCACCCCCAGAGCATGATCGCTCAGAGGTCTCTAATAGCCTTTCTCCCACACTAACTTGTTAATATTCTCCCATCTTTGTTCCTCGGTCACAGATTTCATTTAAGCCCAACTCCTTCAAAGTGGGAAGGGAACCTTTTCTCAAGACTGACTTGATTCAACTATGCCTTACGCTTTTTTACTCCGCACTTTACTCTCCCAAATATATTATTTTAGCATTAAGCACATGGGTAACGGAGAAACACAGCATTCCAGTGCAAAAACACGAGCTGGATTTAGACTTCAAGTTTGGGAGAAAAATATCCTCATTCCAAAGTGACTTGAAAACTCAAAGGCTTTGTGATAAGCACATTTGGAGACTTGCTTCCTAGAAGACTAAAATATTCTCTGCTACACTCAAAGTTTCCAAATATATGTGAATAAAATATGGTGATTACTCATGGGAAATATCCCCCAATGTTGTCTAAATAAGAACAGCTGTCCAGAAGCCCTTTCAGGTTATGTGAGTCCACAGGGTCTCTAGCCATCAGATTCTGCAGGACCTCCCAGGCCACTTCTGATGAGCCCCACAAGCTTCAGCTCTGAGGGTGTGTGGTACCTAGTCTTTGGGAGGCACTATGGAAAACATTATTTCTAGCTTAATCCAGGCTTCAATTTGCCTTGTCAGGAACAAACAAAATGCTGCAAATTCTTAACCAATTCCTTTAAATGGTGTTTCTACTATGCAAGCTTGGACTCCTGCATTTTATTTTAGGCTATTTCCCATACTGCTTTGCTGTGCTCAGTCGTGTCCTACTCTTTGCAACCCCACGGACCATGGCCTGCCAGGCTTCTCCATCCATGGAATTTCCCAGGTAAGAATATTGGAGTGGGTTGTCATTTCCTCCTCCAGGAGATCTTCCTGACTCAGGGATCAAACCCCCATCTCCTGCATCTCCTGTAGTGGCAGGTGGATTCTTGACCACTGAGCCACCTGGAAAGCCCTCATAAGGAGGTCACCTCTACTCTTTTTTTCTAATGCTCACCTGCCACCTAGGCTGAGACTGCCCTGTGGTTCTTGGATTCTCTCTTATCTACCTGGATTCCTGATGATCTACACAGTCTGACCCTGACTCCCCCATACCCCTAGTACCAGCCTACATGTGGCACTTACCACATCACATAATGAGCCTTTCAAAGTGCAAATCTCACTGGGCCATTTCCTGCTTAGTATTTTTCAGTAGGATAAAGACTAAACCCTGTTCTTGGGGTGCATCTCCCAGCAACACTCACTGACCCCACGGAACCCAGACTTATAGACCTCTCTCTCCATCACCACCTCCAAATCTCTTCTTCTTGTTAATTGCTTTTCTTCCTTTGAATTTCAGCTAAATCCTCTCTTCCTCAAGAAAGTAACCCCTGACCTGCCAATGAACCATTCCTCCATTACAATTTCCAACAATGTTACAGGTCTACCCTTCCATAACCCTGGTCACAATTACAGTATTGGACACACTGCATGATGATTTTATTAGTGCTGATAAATTACACTAGACTGTGAATTCCTTGCGGGCAGTTACTCTGCCCGTTTCTGCATCTCCAGCACTGCTTAAAGGTTGGCCCTCAACAGGTATGCGCTCATTGAGTGTCTGAATGAGTCTAGTAACCCAGGCACAAGGTGAACTGATTCACACTATAAAATAACAATATTCACTTTCTCATTTTTCACTGAACATTTTTCTCTCTCTCAGGAAACCTCCTTCCTGGGTCTCAGAGATCAAAAGGCTGAGGGAGCATCTTCAGTCCTAATTCTCAGACAGACACAATTCCTAATAAATTTTGATCATGATTTCTTTTTGGCTTCCCCGGTGGCTCAGCAGTGAAGAATCTGCCTGCAATGCAGGAGCCACAGGAGAACGTGGGTTCAATCCCTGGGTTGGGAAGATCCCCTGGAGAAGGGAATGGCAACTCTCTCCAGTATTCTTGCCTGGAGAATCCCATGAACAGAGGAGCCTGGCAGGCTACAGTCCATGAGGTCACAAAGAGTCGGACATGACTGAAGTAACTTAGCACTCACACATGATGTCTTTTAACAATTATTCTTTGATATCACATTAAATTGATCAAATACTCATGGTTTTGATGTTGGGCACTGTTCCACCGATGCAGTTTTCCTGTGATGGTCCCCTGTCTGCCTCTGCAGCTAAATGGATTTACAAAGCACATCCTCCTTGAAGCGTGAGATTAATGTACATGAAATTGGGCTGATGGGATTACTGATGAGTAACAGAGTACAATCAAATCAAAGTGGGCATTCCACATGAGTGTAAACACATTGAGGATTTGGAAAAAGCTGACACTGGCTTCATTTATGCCTCTCTTACCTTGAAGCTGACAATGGGACTTTCATTCATTTAACTTGATCACTGTCGAGAAATAATAGAACTCGCTATAAGTCTTAAACCAAATAGATTTCAGGACAACATTCTCTGTTCTGCACTGACCTCAAATCAGACTCTGTAGAGGCCATGACTTTCCAATCCCACAAGCTCCCAAGCCCCTTCTCCTGGGTCTCACGAGTTCATCTAGTTCTGATAGTTCTCAGGATTGGGGTTGGGTTTAAATTAACTTCCTCCTGTTGGTATTTGTGTTTATTTTTTCCTCTCTTTATAGCAAGGGATTAGATTGTGTGTTTCAAGCAATCTCTCATTTTGCTCTAACACCACTGGTAGACATTGTTCCACAGGAGGCAGAAGCAGAATGGGGTGGAACAGAGGTTTCCCAAACAGAAGGAGCAAAGAATCACTTTGCCTTGTCTGACCTCCCCACAGCCTGCTTCTCTGATCTGAAGTTGGGGTAGAGAGAAAAGAAAGAGCAGATACAAGCTTCTCATACTTCTCATTTCTCCCAGAGACATCCTAAGAGTCTCAAATCCTATAAAACTCCACCTAAAACCAAAGCTTCTGACTATAACCCACCACTGAAATGAGGAAGTTCTAACATGTCTCCAAGTCCTGCCTTATCATATATATGGCAGCATTTAATTGGCCTTAGTCCCTGGGTCACGTTCATTTCTGACCTCTCAAGGTTTCTCTTTGATATTTACTGCTTTCACAGCTGTCTCATCTGATCCTTAAAATACTGTGAAGTAAGCAGGACAGGGTTTATCATCCCCATCTCAGAGACACATACACTCAGTTCAGTTCAGTCTCTCAGTTGTGTCCGACTCTTTGTGACCCCATGGACTGCAGCACGCCAGGCCTCCCTGTCCATCACCAATGCCCAGAGCTTACTCAAACTCATGTCCATCAAGTTGGTGATTCCATCCAACCACCTCATCCTCTGTCATCTCCTTCTCCTCCCACCTTCAATCTTTCCCAGCATCAGGGTCTTTTCAAATGAGTCAGTTCTTCACATCAGGAGGCCAAAGTATTGGAGTTTCAGCTTCAGTGTCAGTCCTTCCAAGGAATATTCAGGACTGATTTCCTTTAGGATGGACTGGTTGGATTTCCTTGCTGTGCAAGGGAATCTCAAGAGTCTTCTCCAACACCACAGTTCAAAAGCATCAATTTTTCGGTGCTCAGCTTTCTTTATAGACACTGCAATAGACATTTGCTCTTTCTGCATGCCCAGCCTCCCTCCTCCTCTTCTTCTAACATCGGCAGCTCCCTTTCCCTTAGGAGACACCTCTTGCCACATCACATTTGATTTTGATGAAGCTTTGATCAAAGGATACTGCTCCAGCTGCCACTACCTTCTTTTTTTTTTTTTTTTTTTGAATGTGAAACCTTTGCTTTTCTTTTTTTTTTTTTAATTTTATTTTATTTTTAAACTTTACATAACTGTATTAGTTTTGCCAAATATCAAAATGAATCCGCCACAGGTATACATGTCGCTACCACCTTCTGAAGCTGAAAGAGTCAGGACAAAGAAAAGCCAGTGAGACTCTCTGTCTCCTGGAAATCTGAATCAAAGAGAACTTTCAGGCTGTTGGAACTGAGGGACCACCCACAATGTCTGATGCCCAGATCCCTGGAGTGACCCAGTTACTCAAACCCCCCTTTCTTCCCTTACCCTCCAAACAAATCCTTTTCACCCTTAACTTAATCACAGTTGGTTTCTGCCATTTGCAACTGAAGCATTCAGCATCAAGTCTGCAATTTGCCCAAGCTCTCAGACTCGAACACAGGCCTCTTAACTCAATCTTCGTGCTATGGCACGGAACATGTCATAAGTAATACAAATACCTTAACCAACACAGAGAAGATGGTAAGGCTGACACAACTGAAGATAAATTTCATTCATTTCATTTCATTCATTCATTTAAATTTCATATAAAGAAAGCCTCATCTAGGGCAGTGAGTCTCAGCCAGGAAGTAGTTTTACCCCTCTACACCCCCAAGGATAAGTGGCAATGCCACGAGACATTTTGGTTGTCACAACTGATAGGGGACTGCTACTGGCTACTGACAGAGGCCAGGGATGCTGGTAAGTGTCCAACAATGCACAGGAAAGCCCCCCCCCAGTCCCATTCACCACCCCCCCCAAATAGTTATTTGCCCCAAAATGTCAGTAGCACCAAGGTTTAGAAAACTTCATCTGGAGAAAATGGACTTATTTAGCATACCAGTCAGGATAACACCAGGTAATGTCAAAAAGTGGGGAGGAAAAAAATCCAAGTTTTCAATAGCCTAACAGTTAACTCATCAAAAGTTGCAACTTGCTGTTGCAAAGTCTGCAGGTGAAAGTCTCCTTTCCATAATGACGTGCATCCAGATCACGCCATCATGTGATACAACCACTTCAGCACATAGTTTCTAGGTTGCTAAGGCAGGGGGTGCAAGAACTGGCAGATTACATGTCAGGTTCCAAATGCGCATGATCCATTGGCCAGACCAAGAAACCTAAGTGCCAGGGGCTGGGATACACAGGGTGGGCTGGGGACAATGCAATGGATACTGAACAGTAAACAATGCTGTTACACAGCCCATAGAGCTCAGTGCCATTGAACTGTATTAGATACAGAAAGATATTTGCACAATTCATAACTAAGTGACATGACTAGGACCTGTGCAAGGCCTTACTTGGTTATCTCCTCCAAATTAGGTTGTTTTGCTTTTTGCCTTTTTAACCTCAAAGAATTAATTTGCTGTAGCAGCCCTGACTGCTGCCAATAATTCTCAGCTCTAAATAAGTGCCATTAAGGCCTGATTTGCTTTATGGTGATCAGGCTATGAACTTTGGCAAACAGACCATAGCCAAATAAATTCCATTGATTTAAAGGGCATTTTCTTCCAAGAGCAGAGTCACATAAATGAAATTGTATCTATATGTGATGCAGAGCATTTATAAGTAAGACCAATATATTTTCATAGCATCCGGTCCCATCACTTCATGGCAGATAGATGGGGAAACAGTGGAAAGAGTGTCAGACTTTATTTTTCTGGGCTCCAAAATCACTGCAAATGGTGATTGCAGCCATGAAATTAAAAGACACTTACTCCTTGGAAGGAAAGTTATGACCAACCTAGATAGCATATTCAAAAGCAGAGATAGTACTTTGCCAACAAAGGTCCATCTAGTCAAGGCTATGGTTTTTCCAGTGGTCATGTATGGATGTGAGAGTTGGACTGTGAAGAAAGCTGAGCACCGAATAATTGATGCTTTTGAACTGTAGTGCTGGAGAAGACTCTTGAGAGTCCCTTGGACTGCAAGGAGATCCAACCAGTCCATCCTAAAGGAGATCAGTCCTGGGTGTTCATTGGAAGGACTGATGTTGAAGCTGAAACTCCAGTACTTTGGCCACCTCATGTGAAGAGCTGACTCATTAGAAAAGACCCTGATGCTGGGGAAGATTGAGGGCAGGAGGAGAAGGGGACGACAGAAGATGAGATGGTTGGATCACATCACCAACTCGATGGATATGGGTTTGGGTGGACTCCAGAAGTTGGTGATGGACAGGGAGGCGTGGCATGCTGCTATTCATGGGGTCGCAAAGAGTTGGACACAACTGAGTGACTGAACTGAACTGAACTGAATATATTTTCATTGCAAATAATGTTGGACTCAATTTATGCAGAGATGTCATCTTGCAGTTAAAAATCTTTAAATATGCATGAGATACAGCATCTCAGTCATTTGGGGCAGTGTTTCTTAATCATGGATAGAGTCACTCCAGCAGCCTTTTCCAAAAATCAAAGTCTGGGCTGATCCTTCAAATTTGTAATTCAACAGAGGTATTCTCATTAAGATTATTATGGTTGCAAATAAAGAATCTCATTGTGGCTACATGAAAAACAAAAGGGGAAGGCAGCAACCCTGCCTGGAAGGGTACTAGGAAACTAACAGAACTTGGGCTTGGGAATCACAGAGCTGGAGCACGGCTGGACATGCAGCAGCCAGGGTTCAAGGTCCTTCTTCGAGCTTCAAGGTGCTCACCGTCATCTCCCACCCCTACTTGTAAATCTCCACAGAAGTTTGCTTCTCCCAGGAGTTGCTGGACTAGCCTGGCTGAGGAGGGTAGCTCTACCCATGGACAAATCATCTCCAATGGGGGAAAAGGGAAATCTTCCATGAGATTCTACAACCCTGAGCGAGTTACTCAACCTCTTCATGCCTCAGTTTCCTCTTCTGTGAAGTGAACCTGATGGGAGCATGTGTCCTAGAGGAGCTATTATGCGCACATCTTGCAGTTCCAATCAGTGTCTAATACTGTTGGGATTTAGAGGTGTGTTATTTAGAATTAGGATTGTGTACTTTAATTAGTAGATTTCCTGAGCATTTATAACGGGTAAACAATATGAAGCCTTTCCCTTGCACTGGCTCATTTAATTTTCAGAAGAGATCTACAGGCTGAGACCTCCTGTGTCTGATACCCTGCCTGGAAAATAGCAAGTGCTACAAAATGTCAAGTGAATGGGTGAATGAATGAATGAAATGAATGGTGGTGTCACAGCCAAGCATTTCAGCTAAGATTGCAGGTGGTGATCTGCATAGGTGGTGATCCCACCTTTTCCACGCAGACCCCAGACCCCATACCTGCCCAGCACCTGGTCAGGGGAATGCTGGGCATGGATAAGGTATGGGGTCTGCAATAGAGGAGGTGCATTCTCCACTGCTCATGCAGCCACCATTCTAGTTGGTGCCTCCTATAGAGGGCCCCTCTCTAACATTCGCCCTCATTTTTCACAAATGCATTCATTACAGATGAAAGTACAGGAATGCCAGTTTTCTTGATGAGTTTATGTGTGTGGCACAGACTCCAAAAGCAAGCAATCTGGCTCCAACTGGGATTCTTTATACTTCCTCTCTGTGTGACTCAGAGATAATTACTTTCTTTCTCTGAGCCTCAGTTTTGCAATGTGCAAAAGAGGGGTAGATAAACAATGCAGCATTTGTAGTATTTTTATGTGAACAAGTGCATGGTAAAAGCAGCACAATTCCTGGCACATAGTCAGGGTTCAGTCAATGATTAGCCAAAATTTTAACAGTACTTAACAATCATTATTCGGAGAAGGCAATGGCACCCCACTCCAGTACTTTTGCCTAGAAAATCCCATGGATGGAGGAGCCTGGCAGGCTGCAATCCATGGGGTCACTAAGAGTCGGACATGACTGACAGACTTCACTTTCACTTTTCACTTTCATGCATTGGAGAAGGAAATGGCAACCCACTCCAGTGTTCTTGCCTGGAGAATCCCAGGGACGGGAAGCCTGGCGGGCTGCCATCTATGGGGTCGCACAGAGTCGGACACGACTGAAGCGACTTAGAAGCAGCAGCAGCAACAAGCATTATTAAGGATGATACTACAGTGGGTCTAGGAAACAGATGAAAGTAAACTAATCCCAAAACAATCCCAAAGAAAGACAACGCCAAAGAATGTTCAAACTACCACACAATTGCACTCATCTCACACACTAGCAAAGTAATGCTCAAAATTCTCCAAGTCAGGCTTCAACAGTATACAAACTGTGAACTTCCAGGTGTTCAAGCTGGATTTAGAATAGGCAGAGGAACCAGAGATCAAATTGCCAACATACGTTGGATCATTGAAAAAGCAAGAAAGTTCCAGAAAAACATCTACTTCTGCTTTATTGATTACGCCAAAGCCTTTGACTATGTGGATCACAACAAACTGTAGAAAATTCTTCAAGAGATGGGAATACCAGACCACCTAACCTGCCTCCTGAGAAATCTGTATGCAGGTCAAGAAGCAAGAGTTAGAAGTGGACATGGAACAACAGACTGGTTCCAAATCAGGAAAGGACTACGTCAAGGCTGTATATTGTCTCCCCTGCTTATTTAACTTATATGCAGAATACATCATGCGAAATGCCAGGCTGGATGAAGCACAAGCTGGAATCAAGATTGCCAGGAGAAATATCAATAACCTCAGATATGCAGATGACACCACACTTATGGCAGAAATCAAAGAAGAACTAAAGAGCCTCTTGATGAAAGTGAAAGAGGAGAGTGAAAAAGTTGGCTTAAAGCTCAACATTCAGAAAACTAAGATCATGGCATCTGGTCCCATCACTTCATGGCAAATAGATGGGGAAACAGTGGAAACAGTGAGAGACTTTATTTTGGGGGGCTCCAAAATCACTGCAGATGGTGATTGCAGCCATGAAATTAAAAGATGCTTGCTCCTTGGAAGAAAAGCTATGACCAACCTAGACAGCATATTAAAAAGCAGAGACATTACTTTACCAACAAAGGTCCATCTAGACAAACCTATGGTTTTCCCAGTAGTCACGTATGGATGTGAGAGTTTGACTATAAAGAAAGCTGAGCACTGAAGAATTGATGCTTTTGAACTGTGGTGTTGGAGAAGACTCTTGCGAGTCCCTTGGACTGCAAGGAGATCAAACCAGTCAATTCTCAAGGAAATCAGTCCTGAATATTCATTGGAAGGACTGATGCTGAAGCTGAAACTCAAATACTTTGGCCATCTAATACAAAGAATTGGCTCATTTGAAAAGACCCTGATGCTGGGGAAGATTGAAGGTGGGAGGAGAAGGGGATGACAGAGGATGAGATGGTTGGAGGGCATCACTGATTCAGTGAACATGAGTTTGAGTCACCTCCGGGAGTTGGCGATGGTCAGGGAAGCCTGGCGTGCTGCAGTTCATGGGGTTGCAAAGAAAGAGTCAGACATGACTGAAGCGACTGAACTGAAAGCAATCATTTATTTTTAAAGCAATTTGTTTGCTTGATGCTTGCTTTCCTTGTGTGTGTGTTTAGTTGCTCAGTCATGTCTGACTCGTTGCAGTCCAATGGACTATAGGCCACCAGGATCCTCTGTCCATGGGATTTCCCAGGCAAGAATACTGAACAGGTTGCCATTTCCTACTCCTAGGGAGCTTCCCCACCGAAAGACTGAACCCACATCTGCATTGGCAGGCACATTGTTTACTACTAAGCCACCTGGGAAGACCTGCTTTCCTTGAGATTTGCGATAAAACATGGATTCTGGAAAGAGGGGGCCTGGGTTTGAATCCAGATTCACCATTCAATAGCTTTGTGATCTTGGGCAAAAGTTTAACATCTTTGTACTTCTATTTCCTCATCTGTGAGATGCAATCCTATTAGTACTTAACTCATAGGACTGTGGTAGGGATTAAATTAACCAGTATTTATAAAACAGAATGATACCCAGTTCATAGTAAGTACTATTTGTTTATTAAATACATGAAACAGAATGCAGGGGCAGTTTCTGATCAGCTAGCATTAATACACCCAGGTAGTTGGCTTCCAGACATGACGTCTTGGTAAGGACACCAGTCAGACAAGGTTTATTCCATTTTATTTCTGGGTTCAGCATTTGATCATTCTTCAAATCTGGATTTCAGAAGACAGTTAATGCTCACGCTCATCCAGGTCTACTCAACTTGAACGGAGGTGAGATCATGGGGTTTCGTGTGAATCAAAATATCTTGAAATGCTTTGATCATTGGGGTTCAGCTATTTCTTGGCCTCAGCACAAAAGAAGTGACACCTACTTCTAGTTTACTTTGAGGTGGGGAAATCTTTAGGCACAGATGACAAAAGGGCTCTGGGAGCCAGCAGATGGTACCTGGTAAACAGCCCCTTCAAGATGAGCAACATCTGGAAAAGGAAGGTGAAATGCCCCCAAGCGAGTTGTTTTGCATATGAATTGCTGCATTTCTGATGAAGTTTCCCTGAGGCTTACCTGAAGGAAGACTTGTAAAGCTTTCTGTTCAGGAGATACTGAAGAGCAAAAAAAATCCAGAGAATACTATCTTTCACTGTGGTTTTCTTTTTTAAAATTTACTGTGGCAGAAAAGAAGAAAAAGAAACACAACATAAAATTTATTGTCCTAACCACTTTTCACTGCACAGTTCAGTAGTGCTAAGGTATCCGCGCCGTGCTTTAAAACAGATTCAGAACTTTTTATATTGCAAAGCTGAAAGTCTCTACCATTAAACAATGACAGTTCTTTTTCCCTCCTCCCTACTGCCCTAGCTCCTGGCAACCATCATTTTACTTTCTTCTTCTATGAATTTGACTACTTTCGATACCTCATATAAATGGAATCATGTGGTACTTGCCTTTTTGTAACAAATTATTTCACCTGTATAATGTCCCCAAGATTCATCCATTTTGTAGCATATGAAAATATTTCTCTCCTTCTTTGACACTGAAAAATATTTTGCTTGCATATACCATATTTTGTTTATCCACTCATCTATGCCAAACAGTATTCTACCTCTTCATGACTGCAAAATATTTCTGCTACAGATATTGGTGTACAAACACCTGAGACCCTGATTTCAATTCTTTTGATATATACCAAGAAATGGGATTGCTGGATCATAAGGTAGTTTTATTTTTAATTTTTTAAGGAAACTCCATACTGTTTCCACAGTGGCTGGACTACTATACATTACCACCAACAGTGCACAAGGGTTCCGGTTTCTCCACGGCCTTACCAAAGCAGTTATTTTTTGTTTGTTTGTTTGTTTTATAGTAGCCATCCTAATGGTGTAAGATGATAACCCATGTGGTTGTGTCTTTCTCTGATAATTACTGATGTTGAGCATGTTTTCATATGCTTATTGGCCATTTGTATATAATCTTTGGAGAAACGTCTATTCCACTTTAAACCCATCTTTTAATTGGGTTATTTGATTTTTTGTTGTTGTCAAGTTGCAGGAGTGCTTTATATACTCTGGATATTAACCCTCTATCAGACACATGGTTTGCAAATCTTTTCTCCTACTCCATCAATTTCCTTTCCACTGTGTTGATTGCATCCTTCAATGTACAAAGGTTTTTAAGTTTGATGTAGCCCCCTTTCCCGTTTTCAGCTTTTGTTGCCTGTGTTTTTGGTGGCCATCCAAGAAATTATTGCCAAGTGCAATGTCATGGAGCTTCCCTATATTGTCTCCTAGGAGTTTTATGATTTTAGGTCTTACATGCGGGTCTTTATCTCACTCGTTAATTTTTGTATATGGTGTAAGACAAAGTTCATTTCCTTCTTTTGCTTTAGGAAATCCAGGTTTCTTGGCACCATGTGTTGAAGATCCTTTCTCCTGCGTTTGACTTTCATTATTAAGAGAGGGGATCAGTAAGGCTGCTAGAGCTCTCCTAACAGATGCAAGGAGGCCCAACCAGCCGAGGAAGAAGAGCTTAAGTCACATGCAGCTCTCCCTCTGAGCCTCTGTTTCACAGTCACTGTTAGCCTTCACTGCCAGTCACGGTCCTGACTTCGCTTTAAATCACTGTTCTCAGTTCCACCTTCTCACTACGGGGAATCAGGGTTGCTCCATTTGTTTCTCAATGACTTCTGAAACAATCCTCCATTCCATCCATAATCCAGAGAAGTCAATTTCCTTTGACAAAACTTAACTGACCAGGTTTCATTTCATCTTCTTGGTACTTACTAATCGTAATTGAGATATTTTTCCTTTTCCTAATGTGTGGGAGACACCAGCAAAATACGTGTGATATTCCTTTTTAAAATTCTATTTGTTTGCTTAAATTCTCTCTCCTGGTGAAAACTATCTCTAGAAACTTAATGTTTAATAATTTCGTCTTATTTCTTGAAAGGTTAGTGATATTTTAACTCAGTTAAGCTCCTAGAGTATAGAACCAATCCTCATCAACTGGGCATCCACGCATGTCTTTTAACCATGCATGCATGTGTGCTACGTTGCTTCAGTTGTGTCTGACTCTGTGTGACCCTATGGACTGTAGCCCACCAGGTTCCTCTGTCCTTGGGATTCTCCAGGCAAGAATACTAGAGTGGGTTGCCATTCCCTTCTCCAGGGGGTCTTCCCAGCCCTGGGATTGAACCCATGTCTCTTATGTTTCCTGCATTGGCAGGCAGATTCTTTACCACTAGCACCAGCTGGGAAGTCCTTTTAAGCATACTTAACTTACAAATAAAGACGATAGCAAACCAATGCATTCTACCTCACACCATGCATTTCTCATATTTATACCTTGAACAACGGAAAGCACATTCCCAAAAAGAGGATATGGAGCACCTTTATCTATCTCTGAGTCATGTTAATTCTTCTTCTAGCTGAGTCACACTCCCCTTTTGATGTCCTGTAACTTAAATACTGGGATATAAAGTTAACTGTTATTAATACATGTTACATAAAATGGTGGGGGAAATGGGAAGAAGGGATAGAAAATAATTAAATACATACACAAATATAAACATATCAAAATAAAGAAAAAAATACTTAAACTGCTACAGCTTGTGCAATTTCTTTCATGACTGATAAGAGCTTGTAAAACTTTCTTCTTTGACTGTCTACTCTACATGTCTTTGGCCTTCAGCAAGCATGTCAGGGAGTCATGATTCCTTGCCTGGGGAGATGACCCAAATCTTTGATTCTAAAGAGTCTAGACTACTGGAAGTCCTGGCTGAATTATATCACTATGGTTTTCCACTGACTTCTTTTTTCCTTTGAACTTTTTATTTTGTATTGAGGTATGGCACCCCACTCCAGTACTCTTGCCTGGAAAATCCTATGGACGGAAGAGCCTGGTAGGCTGCAGTCTATGGGGTAGCTCAGAGTCGGACACGACTGAGCAACTTCACTTTCACTTTTCACTTTCATGCATTGGAGAAGGAAATCGCAACCCACTCCAGTGCTCTTGCCTGGAGAATCCCAGGGAGGGGGGAGCCTGGTGGGCTGCCGTCTCAGGGGTCGCACAGAGTCGGACACGACTGAAGCGACTTAGCAGCAGCAGCATAGCTGATTAACAATGCTGTGACAGTTTCAGGTGAACAGCAAAGGGACTCGGCCACACATATACATGTATCCATTCTTCCCCAAACTCCCCTCCCGTCCAGGCTGCCACATGACACTGAGCAGAGTTCCCTGTGCTATATAATAAGTCCTTGTTGCTTATTTATTTTAAATATAGCACTGTGTACAGGCAACCATAAGTTCATTCTCTAAGCCTCTGAGTCTCTTTCTGTTTTATAAATTCATTTGTATCATTTCTTTTTAGATTCCACATATAAGGGATGTCATACAATATTTCCCCTCCGTCAAACTTACTTCCCTCAGTCTAACAATCTTTAGGTCCATCCACTGCTGAAAATGGCAGTCTTTCCTTCTTTTTAGGTTTTCCATTGACTTTTACCACAGGACATGGTAGTGCTAAGACGTTCTGGGAGGTTCTCCTCTTTATCTCTTATGCATAGAAGAAACTCTTGTATGTCAGGATCTCTGATCTCAATCAATACAGAACTCCTTTGCCTGGAGAGGCTGGGTAGCAGCCTCCATTTCCCGTTTAACTGAAACACTGCCGTCTCCTGGTGGAAGCATTTGTCCCTTGGGAACTAAGATCTCTAGACCAGTAGACCCGAAGTCTCAGCGATGGAGAGCAATTCATTCTTGGGTTACTAGGGGTAATACTGAGAGGAGCCAATTCCATATTCACCCTTTGATTCCCAGACCCATGAACATTATGGGGAAAACAGCACCATACATAGCCTCTTAATTCAGAGCATATTATCTCAGCCCTGGGTTTTCCTGGTGGCTTAGACAATGAAGATTTTGCCTGCAATGCAGGGAATATGCATTTGATCCCTAGGTCAGGAAGATCCCCTGGAGAAGGGAATGGCAACCCATTCCAGTATTCTTGCCTAGAGAATTTCATAGACAGAGGAGCCTGGCAGGCCACAGTCCATGGGTTTGCAAAGAGTCAGACACGATTAAGCAACTGATGCTAACTAACTAATTAAACTCAGTTTTACAAGGTGTTCTCACCCAACTGGCACTGTAAATGGATCTTCAAAAAGGCATTTCAGGACTTCCCAGGTGGTCCAGGGTTGGGAGTCCACCTGCCAATGCAGGGGATGCTGGTTCGATCCCTGGTCCAGGAAGATCCACATGCCAAGGGGAAACAAAGGTTGTGGACGACAACTACTAAAGACCATGCTCTAGAGCTCATGCTCCGTAACAAAAGAGGCCACCACAATGAGAGGCCCATGCACTGAAACCAGAGAGTAGGCCTCACTCACCACGATTAGAGAAAGCCTTTCCGCAGCCATAAATAAATAAAATTAAAAAGAATCACCAGACTTTGAAATTTTCTTTTTATAAAAGGGCAATTCAGTATCTTATCAGATCAGCTTTTTCTAGATGATGTGGCCACAGTCAAACCAGTGAATTCCATGAACATGAATCTGCTGACACACTTCATTTGCTCAAGCCCAGTCTCCTATATACTTCTTACACTGGATGATGGGATGCTGCTGTGCACATTCAACCTTATGGCTTAGTGGGCAATGCCCAGCTCATGAGAGGTAGTTCAGGTCACATGGCCATTTGAAGGCCTGTCGTCAAGCATTGGTGTTGCCCAGTAGCTCCCACTCTTGCCTCAGATGGTAAAGAATCTGCCTGCAATGCAGGAGACCTGGGTTCAATCCCTGGGTTGGGAAGATCCCCTGGAGAAGGAAATGGCAACCCACTCCAGTATTCTTGCCTGGAGAATTCCATGGACAGAGAAGCCTGGTAGGCTAAAGTCCATAGGGTTGCAAAGAGTCGGACGACTAACTCACTTTCAGTAGCACTTGTAGACACCTGTAATAAAGAACCACTTTTCTTAAGTTGCCAGTGCACTTAGAAACAACCAACCAAATCCATTAAATTCCTTATTTTCACTAAAATATTCTGTGGCAGCAACTACTTGGTCACCTAGAAACCTATAGGAGCAAAGGAAGAAGGTTGCAGACTTTGAATCTATGATGGGTGTGAAGTCCCTATAGGGTGGCAGGGATGGAAGTCGGGAAGAAAAGCCAGGCATGAGGAGGGAGGGATCAAGGATGCAAGGAACCCTGTGGAGATGATCTAGGAGACACAAGGACAAACTGGACCCCACAGCACAATCAGAATATGTGTCTGTCTTTCATGGCACTAACCTTGAGGATGTGGTGACTGGCAGAAGAATCTGGTGTCCCCTTTCACAGAGGTGTGCACACACCTGCCCTGGGACCTGGAGAAGCTGGTGAGGAGGTCTGGGGGGAGAGGGAGGAGCTGGGGGCTCATCTGCAGTCTTGTGACAAAAAGGGAGCCAGCAACAAGGTGAGGGCCACCAGATGCTCCCTACAGTGACCTTCAGAAGGCAAAGGCCACCCCTTCACTTCTGCTCCTAACATCCAGTCCAAAATCCTCTTATAGCCAACCCTAATGCAGAACCAGAGACAGCAAGGAATCCTTGGAAATAATTCCACATGGCTTGACTTGACATAGAAGCAACACGGGAATGAAAATCATGTGTATGCATGCTAAGTCACTTCAGTCGTGTCTGACCCTTTGCGACCCCATGGACTGTAGCCTGTCAGGCTCCTCTGTCCATGGGATTCTCCAAGAAAGAATACTGCAGCAGATTGCTCTGCTGTCCTCCAGGGGAGCTTCCTGACCCAGGAATTGAACCTGAGTCTCTTATGTCTCCTGCATTGGCAGGTGGGTTCCTAACCACTAGCACCACCTTGGGAAGACCATGGAGATCATAGACTGCTGGAAATCTCTGGGAACCATTTCTCAGGAATAAATTTCCCTCTCTATGTCTCTGTCCCTCTTTGATCCTTATAGTCATTGGACAGCAATTATGTTTGATTACTGTGATCATCATCACAGCTAATATTTATTGCACATTTACTATGTGATGGATACTAGTCAACTACCTTGCATCCCTAATTCACTTATTCTCACAATCATCCTATGGGGTGGGTCCTATCTCACAATGAGGAAACTAAAGCCAAAGAGAGATGAAAGAGCTTCTCAAGATCATACAGAGAGTAAGAGGCAGGGCAGGTATCTGAACAAAGTCAGTCTGATTCCAGTGTCCTTTTTCTTAACCGCTAAGCTATAACATTCCTAACTTCAGACAGGATCCAAATACTAATAAAGATCTTAACACAAATGAAAAGCATAGAATTTCTCTATGAATTTGGTTTTGAGGAAAAAGGAACACTTTAAAGAATATTGATAATCACAAAAATGTAAATACATCACTCATACTTAATCCAGGAGGTACCATAACTTGTTTTAAATTCCCAGAGGGGCCTAAGATTAGAGCACTAGTTTTGAAAAGCATTAGGACATAAAAGAATAACTTTGCATTCAAGCCATGTAGGATACGAGAGCAACACTAAATCGGATGAGGTATTATAAAAACAAGGCGAGAGAAATGTATATTTACACACTCTGCCACTCACTTCTTTAGCTAATATTTGGAAAGAGCAGTGTGGGTAAGTGACTGTGGGCATAAAAGACACTGAAGCCTAGCTAGGGTGTTGAGTCTACAAGGGAAGATAAAGCAACAAGAGAAGGCGCGTGGCATCTCCCCTGCTAGAAGCCAGAGCCCAAGGTAGACCTGGTAGCCAAAGAGAAGGAGAAACTCAAGCTAACAGGAGTCTGGTGAAAGAAGAGAGAAATGCCATCCCAGTTTGATTTCCTTTCTCTTCGCTTTTGGTATTGCATGGAAATCTAGGAAAAACAATGGCCAGGGGAGTCATGAGATTGGGGTCCCATTTTCCTGTTTCTGCCACTAGCTCACAGGGGGATCTACTTCCATTCTTCTCTAGGTCTCAGTATTATTATCTGTAGAATGGAGTCGGGGTGGTCCTAACAATTTTCTTCTAAAGTTCTAACAATCGAGCATTCTATGACACTAGACGTTTTTATACAAAAGGGAACGAACGGTCCTAACCACCACTCAGGAAGCACACTCTTGATGCTCAGTAGTGTTGCTGAGGATGCTGTCACTTCCATGTTCTGATTTTTATTTTATCACTTTTGTTGGTTTGTTTTTTCCATGTCAGTGATAGATTCTACCGGATCCGCCATTACTCTGCCATTTTCCCTCAAGGCCACCAGGTGGCTGAAATCACAAGTCCATTTGAATCCAAAGACAGAGTCAAAAGAATCTGTTCCCTGACCCAGTCCTGGAAACAGAGAGCCATCCTCAGTGGGAGCCAGTAGCCCCAAACTAGCAGAAATGAGATCCTTCCTACAAACAGGCTCATTTCACCCAGAAAGGAGCTGCCGGCAAAGTGGTCTCAAGATCAGAGTGAACACTGCAGACTAAATAAAATGAAAGTGCCTGTGATTCTTAAACATTTTTAGGACTGAGTTAACAGCAAATTAACTGAAAGTAATCTGAGTAGAAAAGCTGATATCTTGAGCTTTACATTGCCAAAAGAAGCAAGGTGTGTGTCTGTCTGTGTGTGTGTGGGAGTGGGGGGCGGGTGTTAAGTGTGTGTTTTCTGCAGAGATTTTAAGATGGGGGCTTCCCAGGTGGCTTAGTGGTAAAGAATCCACCTGTGAATGCAGAAGATGCAGGAGACTCAGGTTCAATATCTGGGTTAGGAAGATTTCCTGGAGGAAGAAACGGAAACCCACTCCAGCATTCTTGCCTGGATAATCCCATGGACAGAGGAGCCTGGTGGGCTACAGTCCATGGGGTCACAAAGAGTCAGACACGACTGAGCGACTGCAAATGCCCACACATACACACATCCATGTTCTATGGCTCCCATGTTAATGGCTCCATTAACTGATCCCAGTCACTAGACCAAGCATCTTACATGCATTTTCTCATCTAAACTTCACATTAAACTCATTTGGGTGTTATTTATGTCCAATTCCACAGATAAGGAAATAGTCTTAGGCAGGAGAAATGTGTGTCCAAACCACATGGCTAAGGCAAGAGTTGGGATTTGAATCCAAGCCTAACTCCAGACACCTCTGTCCTTCTGTCTACTAACACTGGCCTTTTTCTTCTTCCTTTTTTTTCTTTTTTTTAAAAAGCGACTTTTAAGAGAATTAACCTTTTTTAAGAGAATTAACCTTTGCTTTAACTTGAGTATTTGTGCCACTAGATATTGGCCTTGGTCAGGTTGGAAGGATGTGCTGAGATCTTTGTTATGCATGTTGAATGTGGGTGAATGGGGTGCACACAATAACACTTACTGAATAAATAACAACATGCCTGGTTCTGTGCTAGGTAGGAGCTGGAAGCACAGAAACTCAAACATAAAACAAAGAGGCCACTGCTGCACTAGAGACGTGTGGAAACTTCAGGGTGATCTGGATGACCAAGCACTAAATTGTGCTTGGGTGAACTGCTGAGTCTCCTCAGAGAAAGCGCTCTTCAAAATGAGCCTCAAAGCACGATGGGAGCTCACTACTGAAGGAAAGCAGAGGGAACATGCATTTAAGGTAAAACCTTAGGAAATAAAGGAAAGTCTAAGCATACCAGATTCGGCTTCCCTTCCTCCTGAGAGTCTGAAAGCCACCGCCCTGTGGCTGGTGTTGGGACTGCTTCGGTTTGCTTTAATAAGCCAGACTGACACCCAGTCTGCTCCTCTGCGGTGTGAAGGGAACTGGCAATACTGAGGTAAGGAACCTGCGGCCTTGCGGGGCCATGAAATGAACTGAGCATGGCTTTTCTATTGGCCTGTGGTGACTCAAATACACCCAGTCCCAAACATGTTGGTCAGCCATCTTGTGTTCTTTGAGAGCCAAGAAGAAAGGGGTCAGTGAGCGTTTAACATGCTAATTGGAATTATAGCACAGCCAATCATATTTGGAACTCAGAAGAAGCTTTCTGTTCCAGATATGGCTGCTCAAAAAAAAAGGTGGGGGGGAGGAATAACAAAGAAGCTTGGAAGTGAACCAGCAGGAGGGAATTGAGGAAGTCATTGCGTGCCTGCTCGGTCTGGTCCGACTCTGTCAGTTTCTGGGCAAGAATACTGGATCAGGTTGCCATTTCTTCCTCCAGGGTATCTTTCCCACCCAGGGATGGAACCCATGTCTCCTGTATCTCTTGTATCGTCAGGCAGATTTTTTACAGCTGAGCCACCAGGGAAGCCCTTGAGGAAGTCATTGCCTAAAGAATCCTCCATGGTTCATGGACCGGCTTTACCTGTATTTACACGTAGGCTTGTAGAGGAGGCTTTGAAAATCTGGAATTGTACTTAAAGATAAACTTGACTGTTAAAAAAAAAGACTATATGGAAACAAAACTAAAGTCAGGCCTCAGAGTCAAGAGGACTGAGCCATAATGTACAGTGAGAATCACTGCACTATAATTTTTGATAGCAGGTTATAAAGCTGACGCTCAGTCATGTCCAACTCTTCGTGGCCCCATGGACTGCAACCTACCAGGCTCCTCTGTCCATGGGATTTTCCAGGCAAGAGTACTGGAGTGGGGTGCCATTGCCTTCTCAGAAAGCTGATGTAGCCTTCTATAAACTTCTTCCTTTCATTTCTTATGTCCCTTCCTTAACTCCCCAAGTCATATGCAGAATTTTCATGATCTGTCCATTGAGAGTCCCTGGCCCATTTCATCAAGTTTTACCTCTTCCTTTAAACTCTTTTCATTTACATATGGACGGAAAGTGTTTAGTCATGGCCAATATAAGTGAAAAGCTTGAAACCTTGACACAACAAATTCATAATTAAGGCTTTCTGTTTACCTCATCTCTCAGAATGCCCAGCAACCCCTTACTTCTCTCTCTCTTTTTTTTTTTTACAATGATTTTGTTCCAAAAATATTGCTACTCTTTTTTTTTTTTTTTTAAGTAAATCAGATCTTAAGCTATAGATGGAGATTTTTCTACTTAGGGAAAGTCTTTGCTAAAATATTTTATAAACTAAACAGAATGTTCTATAAATGTTTGTCTCTGTAAAAATTCACTTTTAAATTGTATTTTAAGCGTACTAAAAAATTAGAATACCACTTTCTCTAAACGCTTAAAGTTTTGCATGAGCATGTCATAATCATTGATGATTATCATTAATCTCAAACCTTACAAAGAACTTCATTTCCTCAAAATCAATGCTCCTTTGAATGGATACCTGTATATGTATGGCTGAGTCCTTTCAATGTCCACCAGAAACTATCACAATATTGTTAATAATCTATAGTCCAATATAAAACTGAAAGTTTAATTAAAAAAGAAAATCAGTGCTCCCTTACAAACACAGCAAAATAATACATGCTTCCAAAGTTCTAGAAGAATCAGAAAGTGGAGGCAGGAGATCTAGAACTTGGAGGGGTTTCCTTGTTCACTGAAAGCAACTGGAGACAGGATGATTTCTGAAGGCCCTTCTGAAATTCAAGCCAACTATAATTTTATCTACCTTAGAGACAATTTCTCAAGGTAGCTAAATTTTCAAATGAAATTCCATTTCTTCCCCAAAGTATACTTACTGAAAACAGTACAGAAAAAAGAGGTCACACACACAGATGAACTGAGATGAATCTGAATTACCAGGGGAGCTCTTGGCAAAGATACAGAATGTGTGGCAATTATTATTTTATGAAGAAACTTTAAGAAGTAACCAGAGATAATACCCAGAAGCTCTTCCTTAAGACTATTATAAAGGGAGAAGCCTAACCTAGCAAAGTTAAGAATTATATGAAGTTTACCTATTTCTTTTGTTCTTCACTCACCACTATTACTCTTTCCCACTTTCTTTGGGAACCAGTGTCTTGTGTTTCTGCCTGGAGTTCCCCAGAAGGAACCATTTAGACAAACCATTCATGGTATTAAACTCTCTGGTGACACGGAACTACCTTGCCCTCCTTCCCACAGCCCATCAAAGCTTCTTCTTGCACAGCTGTCCAAAGCATTCTGTCTGGAGCAGCATCACCAAGACTGTGGTCCTGAATTGAGAGTAACATTGAAATATATACATCAGCATGTGTAAAATAGATAGCTAATGGGAAACTGCTGCATGACACAAGGAGCTCAACCTGTTGCTCTGTGACAACCTGAAGAGGTAGGATGGGGTGGGAGCTGGGAAGCAGGTTCAGGAGGGAAGAAACATATGTACACCCATGGCTGGTTCATGCTGTGTATGAGAGAAACCAACACAACACTGCAAAGAGATTATCCTCCAATTAAAACTAAACAAAATTTTTTGAAAACAGTATTGTCCTCAAATACTGTTTGAGGACAATTAGCAGCATTAGCATCACATTGGAGTTTTTTAGAAATGCAAATTCTTGAGGTAATGAAATAGGTCCCTCAAAGTGATCTACACTCCTCAGTCACTGTGGATCATTCACAACAGTCGAGATGTGGAAACAACCCACAAAGCTGCAGATGGATAAATGGATAAAGAAACTGTGGTTTAAATAAACAATGGTGTATCACTCAACCTTTAGAAAGAAGATCATGCCATTTGCAACAAGAAGGATGGATCTGGAGGACAGCATGCTAAGTGAAATAAGATACAGATACAGAACAAGAAAAAAAAGAAGAAAAAAAACAAACCCCACATGTCCTCTCTTACATGTGGAATCTATAAAAGTCAAATACACAGAAAGCAGAGAGTAGGATGGTGGTTACCAAGGGCAGGGGTTTGGGCAAATGAGGAGATGTTGAAGTGTACAAAGTTGAAGTTCTGTGGGCTGAGTGAATCCAGGGATCTAAAGGCAGCATGACCACTATAGTTAGTAATTGTTTTTGAAAATTTCAATAGAGCTGTATTTTTAGGGCTTCACACAATTTAAGTAACAAAATTAGTAATTCCCAGTAAAGTGGAACAGAAAGTAAAAGAAAATCATTCCTCAACACTGTAGATCATTTTCTAATACTGTGTGAGTGAGTATAGATTTGTCCTTCAGTATACGTCAGGGGTTGGTTTCAGGAGCCCCAGTTCAGTTCAGTTCAGTTGGTCAGTTGTGTCCGACTCTTTGCAACCCCATGAATCACAGCACGCCAGGCCTCCCTGTCCATCACCAACTCCCGAAGTTCACCCAGACTCATGTCCATCAAGTCAGTGATGCCATCCAGCCATCTCATCCTCTGTCATCCCCTTCTCCTCCTGCCCCCAATCCCTCCCAGCATCAGGGTCTTTTCCAATGAGTCAGCTCTTCGCATGAGGTGGCCAAAGTATTGGAGCTTCAGCCTCAGCATCAGTCCCTCCAATGAACACCCAGGGCTGATCTCCTTTAGGATGGACTGGTTGGATCTCCTTGCAGTACAAGGGACTCTGAAGAGTCTTCTCCAACACCACAGTTCAAAAGCATCAATTCTTTGGCACTCAGCTTTCTTCACAGCCCAACTCACATCCATACATGACCACTGGGAAAACCATAGCCTTGACTAGATGGACCTTTGTTGGCAAAGTAACGTCTCTGCTTTTTAATATGCTGTCTAGGTTGGTCATAACCTTCCTTCCAAGGAGTAAGCGTCTTTTAATTTCATGGCTGCAATCACCATCTGCAGTGATTTTGGAGCCTAAAAAAATAAAGTCTGACACTGTTTCCACTGTTTCCCCATCTATTTCCCATGAAATGATGGGACCAGCTGCCATGATCTTAGTTTTCTGCATGTTGAGCTTTAAGTCAGCTTTTTCAGGAGCCCCAACAGATACCAAAATCCAAGAAAAAACATACTGTATTGAATATTGCAAATTTGCTAAGAGAGTTCAGGTGCTCTCACCACAAAGAAAAAAAGGTTAATGGTATACAGAGATGGATAATGTTAATTAGCTTGATTGTAGTAATCTTTCACTACATATCCATATATCAAATCATCATATTGTTCTCATAAAATATACACAATTTATATTTTAAAATAATTTTTTTTTAAAAAATGACAATTGTCAAGCCCCACCTTGACCCACTGAATTAGAATCAGGGCCTATGGCACTGTTTTAATAAGCTTTTCATGGGGTTCTTACATTAAAGTTTGAAGATGACTGACTTAGAGAAGGGCTTCCCTGATAGCTCAGTTGGTAAAGAATCCACCTGCAATGCAGGAGACTCTGGCTCGATTCCTGGATTGGGAACATCTGCTGGCGAAGGGATTGGCTACCCACTCTAGTATTCTTAGGTTTCACTTGTGACTCAGCTGGTAAAGAATCCATCTGCAATGCGGGAGACCTGGGTTCGATCCCTGTGTTGGGAAGATTCCCCTGGAGAAGAGAAAGGCTATCCACTCCAGTATTCTGGCCTGGAGAATTCCATGGACTGTATAGTCTATGGGGTCGCAAAGAGTCGGACACGACAGAGAGACTTTCACTTTCAGGCTTCCCTGATAGCTCAGTTGGTAAATAATCTGCCTGCAATGCAGGAGACCCCAGTCCTATTCCTAGCTCAGGAAGATCCACTGGAGAAGAGATAGGCTACCCACTCCAGTATTCTTGGGCTTCCCTTGTGGCTTGGCTGGTAAAGAATTACAGAAACCATCAGAGAGAGAATTCCAGCGGTGGAGGAGATGGGAGAGCTGGAGCTCTCCCTCCATAAGCCTTCCCAACAAAGAGCTTCTGGTCCAAAGGACTTCCACCAACCAACTGTAAGCTGATCATCAACACAAGACACACAAAATGGAAACAGTGGGCAGTGGTCTAACATCTTATTGAATGATTTCCCTACACTTTGGATGTGAAGATTCAAAATTAATGACAAGGATATTGGGAATAAACAGTACATCTCACTTAATTCTCTATGTCTCCAGAGAGAGGTTAATTGGGACCGATAAATTGGAAGAGATTACTTAACGAGTTGATTAATGTTCTGAGAAAGAAGGGGCCCCAACTGGACACATTCTGCTGATTTCTAAAAAAGAGGATTTAATTAAAATCAATTGCTTAGCCCTACTGTAAACAAGCGGGATCAATCTCTGCTGTGGGGAGTCTCATCAGTGTGCAAGAAGGAGGAAATGAGGCCACAGTCAGCACGATTGCAGAGAGATTCAGTATTTGCCAAGACTATTTATCACCTGCAGGAATGTCAGTGCATAGAAGGAAAAATCAAATATCAATTTCAGCCAAGAATAGATTTTCCTGTAAGTGGGAAAGGGGAACACCCAGCCCCGAGTCATCCAGAGTTAAGTAAATTATTCTCCTGGGTTAAATTGCTGTCAGGCTATACTCTATAACATGAACGTTTGCTGTGCCTTTTCAACAATGTGCACACACCTCAGTGTGTGTCTGTGGAAACAGATGAGTGGGCTGGCATTGCTGAGTTTAGATCAGTACAGTGAAAGCATCATTATTCAGCAGCAGACTCTTGGCATTGCAGATTGCCCAGGGGCTTTCTTTGCAGGGCCGAGGTCTGTACCCCACACTCCCACTCCCTCCACCACGGCCTCGAGCCACCTCCCACCCTCCCAGTCAAGGTCCAGAAGCCCCACTCCTCCAGTCCCAGGGCCTTGTTCAGCTCCACCCTGCTTCTCCAGGCTTCAGTTGCTCCTGCTCCAGCTCTGAGAGAATTCTGCCTGGTAGAGAAACTGAGCTATATCTGAGAAGTGAGGAAGCTAGGAGACCTGCACAGGCAGATTAATCAAGGTGAAGAACAAGGGAACCTCAAAGCTATTAACAAACCTAGGCAGGCCTGGGTTGGTGTGGGAGGCCAAAGAACGCCCCCACCCACCCAGAGATGCCCATATCCTAGCTTCAGAACCTGTGACTACGTTAGCTTTCATGGCAAAGGGGATTAAGGCTGCTGATGTAGTGAGGTTTGCTGACTTAGAGGTTAACCTGGATTATCTGAGTAGGATCCATCTAATCACATGAGTCTTTAAAAGTAGAAGGAGAAAGAGAGAAAAATGCAAGGTAGACAGGTCATGACCAACTGTTGCTGGTGCTGAAGTTGGTAGAAGGGGAGTGTGGAGAAGACTCTAGAAGCCGGAAAGGGAAGGAAATGGATTCTCCCCAGAGCCTTTGAAATGAAGGCAGCCCTGCTGACCCCTTGATCTTGGCCCAGTGAGACCCGCAGGGGCTTTCTGACCTACAGAACTGTGAGATACTAAACGTGTGTTGCTTTAAGCCATTTGCTGTGTGGTCGTTTGTTGTAGCAGTGATAGGACACTCATACAGTCAGCAAGGGCTGAGGGTCAGTCTCTTGACCTCAGAGCACCCCATGGGCCTTGCAGGACCTGCTCCAGATGGTGTCTCAGGGTTGGGTGGGCATAGCCAGTGTCTGTGCAGTGGGAGAAGTGGGCAGGAAGCCAGAAAGTAAAAAGATGGGTGGTTTCTAACCATTAATTTAGCCCTGAAGTTTCACAAATGCGAAAATGGTGGAAATTCAAAGAAATAAGGTGAGCACCCATATTATGAGTTGTATACAACAGATTTACTTTACCTCTTTTAGAAAGTGAAGCTGCGTACATTTGACTGACTGTTTAGAACAGTCTTTACAAAGCCATGGGCTTCCCTTGTGGCTCAGCTGGTAAAGAATCCACCACAATGTGGGAGACCTGGGTTCGATCCCTGGATTGGGAAGATGCCCTGGAGAAGGGAAAGGCTGCCCACTCCAGTATTCTGGCCTGGAGAATTCAGTCCATGGGGTCACAAAGAGTTGGACATGACTGGGCGACTGCACTTTCACTTTTATTGACAAAGCCATCTTATTTTCAGAGAATGTCACAAAACGTTATAGGGTTAGTGAAATTGTTTTTAATGTCAAAAGAAAAAAATGGAGTCTGGTATTTAATATTTAACAAACTCCTTATTTTGTTAGAAATATTTTGACTTTAATAGCTAATTATATGTCCTTCAGTATCTAATATATATAGTATTCAAATTTTTTTAGATTTGTGTAAATCCACACTTTGTCACCTTCCTGCATGATGGAATGCAGACTCTTTTTTTATTATAAATTTATTTAATTGGAGGCTAATTACTTTACAATATTGTATTGGTTTTGCCATACATCAACACGAATCTTTAAATGGTGTATTGGGAGATGTAAATAATATAGATGGGTGATTTTTAGTGGACTTTAATTGAAGAAATTCAAGGCTTCTCCACCACATTCCATCCCCATCAGCCCCTGGTGAAAAGGAGATTCTGTTAGGCCATGTGTTTGGCCTCCATGGTCAATGCCACACTTCCCCAGAGCTGGAAGTTAAGAGCCTCACCTCTCACTCATCTGAGCTGGAGGGTGCGTGTGCTCTGCCTACACTGCAGCCAGGCCATGTCAGTGCTGGGTCAAACATGGGGGCCCAACAGGGCTCTCCTGCCATTTCATTCTCTCTGGGTACCAGTCCCCCTGGAGTGGGTGGCAATGTCAGGCTGGCTTTCCTCTGTGTGGCCAAACACATCTTACCAGGGAGCTCTGCACTGGGTCTTGAGTCCAAAGGCCAGTTAACAATCAGGTATGAGCAGGGTGTATTAGTCAGAGTCTCTAGAAAAACAGAACCAATCTATATATACTTGAAATTTTAATATAGGAATTGGTTCACAGGGTCACAGACACCAAGAAGTCCCGTGACCTGCCATCTGCAGACTGGAGAACCAGGAAGGCTGGAGGTACCATTCAGTTCAAGTCTGAAGGCCTGAGACCCAGGAGCCCGGATGTCCAAGGCCAGGAGAGGATGCAGAGTGAATTCACCCTCCCCCCTCTCCATGTCCTATGGGGCCCTCAGTAGACTCGATGATGCATGTTGGAGCGGACCACCTGCTTTACCCAGTCCACCGATTCAAATGCTAATTTCTTCCAGAAACACCCTCCCAGACACGTCCCAGAAGTGTTGTACAGCTATCTGGGTATCCGTTAGCCCAGTCAAGCTGACCCATAAACTTGCCTGTAATTGTGCTCCAATACCCCTGGAAGTCAATCCAACCAGTCCATCCTAAAGGATATCAGTCCTGGGTGTTCATTGGAAGGACTGATGTTGAAGTTGAAACTCCAATACTTTGGCCACCTGATGCAAACAGCTGACTCATTTGAAAAGACCCTGATGCTGGGAAAGATTGAGGGCAGGAGAAGAAGGGGAAAACAGAGGATGAGATAGTTGGATGGCATCACCTACTCGATGGACATAAATTTGGGTAGGCTCCGAGAGTTGATGATGGACAGGGAGGCCTGGCATGCTGCAGTTCGTGGGGTCACAAAGAGTCGGACAGGACTGAACGACTGAACTGAACTGAACCCCTGGAAGTCACGGGAAAGGGAACAGTGGACGGGAAGGTAAAGACTGATTCAGGGGGAGTCCTGAGATGATAATCAGCTGCTGGAAGACTTCCAATCTGCCTCTAGAACTGTAATATCCAAAAAAGAGGGAAACAGGGTAAATATGTGGGGAGAGAAAAAGAAGAGACAAAGGGAAGGAGAAAGAGGGAAGTCTCTTTCTCATGCCCACCATGGGAGTCTCACACAGTCTGAACTGCCTTCCAGACCCACTGGAGGACACCCAGGACTGCCCCTTGAAGCATCAGAGCCAAGGTGCGCACACACACACGCACACACACACACACACATACACACAAAGAGGAGGAGATGCCTGGGGATTGCTTGCCAGCACCTTTTCCTTTTTAACTATTTCCTCAAAGAGCTTTTGAAACATCAGTAATTCCAATTCAAAGTTAAACATGGCAGGATGTGGGCAATGCAAAGAACCCTGTGCCCAGAATTTTAATGTGCATTTTCCCTAAGCGAATGAGCACCGGGAAGTGAGCTTTTCTTTTTTTTTCCTTTTTTTTTGGAGACACTGAAGATCTCCACTGGAGTGAAGTCATGGGCTATCAGCCCTGCCCTGTGCTCTGGAATATTGATTTGCTGGAAAACTGCAACTTTCAAAGTGGAAACCTGGATTTAAGCAGGTAATGGGGAGCACAACTAATATATTCTGAGGCTTTGCAATACAGTTCAAGATGTGTCATATCTATTAGATGGTGCATGATCAAGTGTCAGCTAATTTTGCAAAACTTCTAGAAGGGAAGAGGGGTGGGGGGGTTTTATGATTTGTCACACTGTGAGTCCAACAACTCAGATCTACGTGTGTATGTGTATGTGTGTCTATGTAGGGCTCGGGGTGTTTGTTAAACACTGCTCGTTTCCATGTGTAAAAGTCTTACCTCATGTCAGGAAGTTCACCTAAATGTCTAACCACAACCTTCGCAAATGTGGGCTTCCCTGATAGCTCAGTTGGTAAAGAATCCGCCTGCAATGCAGGAGACCCCGGTTCGATTCCTGGGTTGGGAAGATCCCCTGGAGAAGATAAAGGCTACCCACTCCAGTATTCTGGCCTGGAGAATTCCATGGACTGTATAGTCCATGGGGTTGCAAAGAGTCGGACGTGACTGAGCGACTTTAACTTCACTTCACTTCACATGTCACCAATCCCATAGCAGACTTCTGCTGCATTTCAGTAGAGGTGAGCATTTATTATCATTGATTACTTGTCTTTTAATTTGACATTTAATATTGCTCCTTGTCTCTGAGGCATTCTAAGACATACATTTGTTTCCTTTTCACTCTAAGCTAACACTATGCCTTTCTTCCAAGATCATCATTCTTAATCTCCTTTAAACACTTCATAAAAGCAAACAGCCATCTTTAGCCTTTCTGCCTAAAGTATTTCTGATAGCAATTGCAGATTGTCGTGTAGTTGAACTTCGCTCCTCAATGATATCAGTCTTAGTGAGGCTTGTGGTCCTTGGGGCCCAGAACCTCATCTTTTTATACATTCTGCAAAGTGTCTTGTGAACTTACAGCCTCAATAAATTACATACGGCCACAGTGGTGATCACTTTCCAACTCCACCCTTGGGACTCAGGTCATCTATATTTTACGGGCATCTCTTTTAACTAGGTCCATTAATTTTGCAGTAAGCATTCTAAGTGTAAATCAGCTCCTTTATGGCATGATCTGCCAACTTTTCAGAGTCTGTCTTTTTCACAAAGGCGCCAACAGGACCAGCTAATGGCATCCTTAAGTAAGACAAGGGTTGGAGGTTTTCATGCAGGAGCTGGAAAGCCTTGGTGGATCACCCTCTATGCAAGAGTGACACTTTACCTGGGCTCCAGAGTTTGGGAGGTGGAACTCAAGTTAGAAGAGTGTAGTGGAGTTCCTGAAGAGTGGGTTACCTAGAGGACATCTTCCTGTGGGCAGCGTGGGCTGATGCCCCTCATGGAACACTTCTATTTGACCAGAGTTTAGCCTAGGCAGACACCCAGCAGGTAGAAAGTGGGAACCTTAAGGGTCCCAGCAGATGACGGTGGAGCCCAGTTCTTGGATATGGATGAACTGACCCCAGATTTGGGGCTGGGGCCTCCTGATCTTGGGTCACTCTTCCAAATCCTGAGCACTTGATCAAAGTCAACTCCCCTGACTTAAACTTACCTTCAGAGTCCTAGTGAGATGCTCCTGGCTCAACAGTCAGATAACTTCTTGCCTCTGCTGAGCCTCCACACGCCGCCTGTGTGGACAGCACCAGCCTCATCAGGACTTTAGGACCATGATATCAACACACAGAGAATGCACAGCGCAGACACACCCAACACGGGTGACTTCTCCATACTCTGCCATCTTTATCCTTATGGCTTCTGACTCCTGCTGCTGCAAGTCTTCAACAGCTGGAAGACTTGTCAGTCCTGAGGGTCTGTATACCTGTGAAAGACAAACAGCTGGGCCCAGCCAGAAATCTCCCCCTTCCGGGAACCAGACTGGCACTTGTGCCATGCCTGCCTCAAGCAGAGCTGGTGATTCCTTCCTCTTGTCACCTGGAAGTCTTCTGTGACAAAGTCTGTGAGCTAAGTCTCACAGCCCTTTTCCTTGAATAACCAAGTAATAATAACCAGAGGGCCCTCCTGCAACACTACCAAAAGCCCGTCCATCAGTGTTCCCAAGAGCACCCAGGAACCATGTGCAGGTCCCATAGCTACACTCTGCCCCAGTTTTTCATGGTCACACCTGGCTGCCTCTTATCTGTTTTGCCCTGCTTGCTTAATCGCTCAGTCATGTCTGACTCTTTGGACCCTTTGGACTGTAGCCCACCAGGCTCCCCTGACCATGAGATTTTTCAGGCAAGAAAAATCAGTGGGCTGCCGTCTCTTTCTCCAGCGCATCTTCCCAACAAGGGATCGAACCTGAGTTTCCTATGTCTTTGGCATTGAAGGTGGATTCTTTACCCACTGAGCCATCGGGGAAGCCCACCTGCTTCGCCATCCTATCCCAACTCCCTTTTTAATCTGCCCAGTCTCCACCTGTGAGCACAGCCTTAAAACCTGCAGACACAGAGCTGTTGCCAGTGTTTAAGAAGTTGTGTTACAGCCCAAATATTTCACGGGGCCTCCTTATGGGCTCCTTTCCCTAAGCCCTAAGACAGCTGCCAGGTTGCTGGGGTTTACTCATATTTCCCACACAAAGCCTCCATGGTCACCTCCCTTTGTCGAGTGATAAAATCTCTGCTGCTGCTGCTGCTAAATCACTTCAGTCGTGTCCTACTCTGTGTGACCCCATAGATGGCAGCCCACCAGGCTCCCCCGTCCCTGGGATTCTCCAGGCAAGACCACTGGAGTGGGTTGCCATTTCCTTCTCCAATGCATGAAAGTAAAAAGTGAAAGTGAAGTCACTCAGTCGTGTCCGACCCTCAGCAACCCCATGGATTGCAGCCTACCAGGCTCCTCTGTCCATGGGATTTTCCAGGCAGTACTGGAGTGGGGTGCCATTGCACCACCCCCATCCTCCATGGAGCCATTGTCCTTGTATAAAGGGTGCCTCGTGACCCATCCCAGACTTGGCTTGTGGCTTCATCTCTTGCACAGCCACACAAGCAGTCATTTCCCCCAAAGAGGGGAGCCCTGAGCCTTCATCAGGCCTCCATCTCTGGCAACACAAGGAAATGCTTTGCATATCTTTTCCTTCAAGGTTGCAAGACTCTTGTCCAATAGGTGAGTAAGGCATCCCTGGCAGTTCAGGGCCAGTGCTTGAATTCCAGCTTGTGGAAGGGACTCACCAAACGAGTCTCCCAAAACAAAGGGGCATCTTCCCCAAAGACGGCTTTGTTTCCATCACAGATTAAAGAAACTTCTGAGGTTTTCAAAATAGCATTTCCCCTGGTCCCAAATATTCACGGATCCCATCGATGTGTAGTGTTCTAATGTTCTACTTCCTCCTATGCAGCATCTTGAACGTTTCATAACCTATAACTCCTGCATGCTTTCCCACAGTCTTGCAGAACCAAGATCCTGTAGGACTTCACTTTCTATAGACTGTACTTCAACTGGAATTTTGGAGTATTTTTTATCCAGTGTTCCTCCCCAGAGCGTCACTGGCCCTCCTGGCACCCACTCCTTACCCCACCCCAGAGGCTGGGAATCACTTATATTAGCTCCAAGTTCCTCTGAGGTGGGGACACTTCTCCAGTCCCATGGGCTCTGCTCCCCGAGGGTGGTGCATGCACTCCTGAATATTTGTTCACACCATTCATCTCTGTGTTTCTTTCTCTTCCACTGTCCCCACCTGAGTGGAATCCACCTTCTCAGCTCATCGACTCACAGTAGCTTCCTCAATAGTCTCCTGGCCTCTGCTTCTGCTCCTCCCCAGTCTGGGGTTCACACTTGGGGCAAAGCAAGCTTTATAAAATGTAGGTCTGACCATACAGTTTCTCAGCTTCTGCGCTGCAGTGGGCTTGCAGGACAGTCCAAAATGATGCTCATGACCTTGCCTGCCCTGGCTGCCGCCTACACCCGATGCTGTCATTTCTCCCCAGCGCCCTCTCCCCTTCTTCCCACTCTATGCTCGGCCATGCTGAACCTGTCTTAGTCCTCAAGTTTGCCATCTTCTCTCATGCCCCATCCTCTAGACATGCTAGTCCCAGTGTCTGACCTGTGACAACTTCTCAATACCTATGTGGTAAATTTGTTGTGTTAGTCACTTCAGTCAGGTCCAACTCTGGAACCCCATGGACTGTAGCCCACCAGGCTCCTCTGTCCATGGAATTCTCCAGGTAACAATACTAGAGTGGGTTGCATTCCCTTCTCCAGGGGATCTTCCCAACCCAGGGATTGAACCATGTCTCCTTCATTGCAGGACGATTCTTTACTGTCAGGGAAATAAATGTGGTAAACAGACCAATCGATCAGCTAATTACTGGGCTTAGTTCAGTCACTGAGTCGTGTCTGACTCTTTGCAGCCCCATGGACTGCAGCACACCAGGCCTCCCTGTCCATCACCGATGCCCGGAATTTACTCACACTCATGTCCATTGAGTCGGTGATGCCATACAACCATCTCATCCTCTGTTGTCCCCTTCTCCTCCCACCTTCCATCTTTCCCAGCATCAGGGTCTTTTCCAATGAATCAGTTCTTTGCATCAGGTGGCCAGAGTATTGGAGTTTCAGCTTCAGCATCAGTCTTTCCAATGACTATTCAGAACTGATTTCCTTGAGGATTGACTGGTTGGATCTCCTTGCTGTCCAAGGGACTCTCTAGAGTCTTCTCCAACTCCACAGTTCAAAAGTATCAATTCTTCGGTGTTCAGCTTTCTTTATAGTCAAACTCTCACATCCATACATGACTATTTGGAAAACCATAGCTTTGACTAGATGGACCTTTGTTGGTAAAGTACTGTCTCTGCTTTTTAATATACTCTCTAGGTTGGTCATAGCTTTTCTTCCAAGGAGCAAGCAGCTTTTAATTTCATGGCTGCAATCACCATCTGCAGTGATTTGGGAGCCCCCCAAAAAAGTCTCTCACTGTTTCCATTGTTTCCCCATCTATTTGCCATGAAGCGATGGGACCAGATGCCATGATCTTAGATTTCTGAATGTTGAGTTTTTAAGCAAACTTTTGACTTTAAGTTTCAGTTCAGTTCAGTCGCTCAGTCGTGTCCTACTCTTTGCGACCCCATGAATCACAGCACGCTAAGCCTCCTTGTCCATCACCAACTCCCGGAGTTCACTCAGACTCACGTCCATCGAGTCAGTGATGCCATCCAGCCATCTCATCCTCTGTCATCCCCTTCTCCTCTTGCTCCCAATCCCTCCCAGCACCAGAGTCTTTTCCAATGAGTCAACTCTTTGCATGAGGTGGCCAAAGTACTGGAGTTTCAGCTTTAGCATCACTCCTTCCAAAGAAATCCCAGGGCTGATCTTCTTTAGAATGGACTGGTTGGATCTCCTTGGGGTCCAAGGGACTCTCAAGAGTCTTCTCCAACACCACAGTTCAAAAGCATCAATTCTTTGGCGCTCAGCCTTCTTCACAGTCCAACTTTCACATCCATACATGACCACAGGAAAAACCACAGCCCTGACTAGACGAACCTTTGTTGGCAAAGTAATGTCTCTGCTTTTGAATATGCTATCTAGGTTGGTCATAACTTTCCTTCCAAGGAGTAAGCGTCTTTTAATTTCATGGCTGCAGTCACCATCTATAGTGATTTTGGAGCCCAGAAAATAAAGTCTGACACTGTTTCTACTGTTTCCCCATCTATTTCCCATGAAGTGATGGGACCAGATGCCATGATCTTCGTTTTCTGAATGTTGAGCTTTAAGCCAACTTTTTCACTCTCCACTTTCACTTTCATCAAGAGGCTTTTGAGTTCCTCTTCACTTTCTGCCATAAGGGTGGTGTCATCTGCATATCTGAGGTTATTGATATTTCTCCTGGCAATCTTGATTCCAGCTTGTGCTTCTTCCAGCCCAGCGTTTCTCATGATGTACTCTGCATATAAGTTAAATAAGCAGGGTGATAATATACAGCCTTGACATACTCCTTTTCCTATTTGGAACCAGTCTGTTGTTCCATGTCCAGTTCTAACTGTTGCTTCCTGACCTGCATACAAATTTCTCAAGAGGCAGATCAGGTGGTCTGGTATCCCCATCTCTTTCAGAATTTTCCACAGTTTGTTGTGATCCACACAGTCAAAGGCTTTGGCATAGTCAATAAAGCAGAAATAGATGTTTTTCTGGAACTCTCTTGCTTTTTCCATGATCCAGCAGATGTTGGCAATTTGATCTCTGGTTCCTCTGCCTTTTCTAAAACCAGCTTGAACATCAGGAAGTTCACAGTTCACATATTGCTGAAGCCTGGCTTGGAGAATTTTGAGCATTACTTTTCTAGCGTGTGAGATGAGTGCAATTGTGCGGTAGTCTGAGCATTCTTTGGCATTGCCTTTCTTTGGGATTGGAATGAAAACTGACCTTTTCCAGTCCTGTGGCCACTGCTGAGTTTTCTCAATTACTGGGCTACTCAATGCCTATTCATAGCCTGCCCAACACATGCATAGCTTCTCTGTCAATGTTTGAAGGAAAGGAAGAGAGGTGAGATGAGGAAAGAGAAGGGCAGAGGAAGGGACTAGAAGACAAGTGGTACACTGGCCGACAAGAGGCCACAGAGATCAGTTAGCCAATCAGGGGATCTCAGGGGGTGAGGCACAGGGTTGGGAAAGCACAACGCCAGGGAGACAAGAGTTGTCATCACTGGGGGAGACCTTGGCCAGTCCCACTGAGGTGGGTCCTAGTGACAGATCTCAACAAACCTAAGTCCCAGATGATGCAGGGTGGCCAAGAGAGCTCTACTGCCCTAGGCCCACTTATCCACATATTGACCATCCAGCAGAAGGGCTCTTGCTGTGGAGGGCAGGAGTAGAACCAGAATTGGACAGATCCTTGACTCAGTACATAGGCTTGACTTTCACCCCCAGAACTACATCAAGGTCTCATCAGTTGGCCCTTCAACCAGGGGTTCAACATCACTCTGGCCCATTTTAACCTCATTCTGATATGAAAACACCTAGGCAGAGAAAACAAAATCTGGATGGGTATCTTCAGTCCTGTGCTTCATAACCAACCATGAAGCAATTACATTGTCATGTTATTTTACAGAAAACCAGTATGCCAACTCTGTGAGCAATGGTAAATTTTGTTTTCCTCCTAGAAAAAGTATTTTCTCCTGCCTAGGAGTAAACTTAATATCTATGCAGCACTGTAGCTGTTAGAGATTCAGTCTGCATACATTTATACTCCCATGGAACACTCAACCTACAAGGGGAGACAGAAATGTAAAGAATATATTAATAAATTATCAGTGTGATAACACAGGGTCTATCCCATAGCAGGCACTCAATTAAAAATTAGTTGCAGATGAATGAATGAATGGGTGCTACAGCAAAGGTGGAATAGAGGATCCAGTGGGGGCAACAGGAAAGGGCACGATTCATACTGGAAAGGAAAAGTTGAGTCAAAGAAGACAAGTAAGATGCACCTGGCTGCTATTTTAGGGATTTGGTACATGCAGGTCTAATTATTAAAGTGCTTATTGGAAAACACTTGGATTTTTGAAAAAAGCTTAAATAAGAAGACAAGATGCATCAACAGTTTAGGCAGCAAATGAAATTTGAGTAGATGTGGAAGAAGTGGCTGAGCAGGGATGGAAATGAAGATAGTAAGGAAATTGGCCTGGGCTGAGCTAGTGGATGAAGGGAAGGTATAGGGGTTGGTCCTGGAATGAATGAGAAATTCAGTTGGCTGTACCATGGAGCCTCTAATCAAAGGTATATTGTTGAGACTTCAAAAATACCAGGATTTCTGACTGGTTCTTCAGAGAGAAAGAGGGGGTAAAGGGATACTCATGCTTGATACTGCCCAACTCTAGTCCTGGAGAGTGTGTGTTGGCCTGGAGAGTGTGTGGAGGGCAGTGGTAGGCAGAAAAATGCCCCTCCCCCTCCACCCACCAAAGATTTCTATGTTCTGATTCCAGGAGCCTGTGAATATGTTATCTATATAGTCAGAGGGACTTAGCAGATGTGATTAAATTGAGAATTTTAAGATAGGGAGATTATGCTGGATTATCCCGGTGGACTAATCTAACCACAGGGTCCTTATCAGGAAAAGGAGGGAGGCAGGAGAGTCAGAAGGATATGTGACAGTCAGTTCAGTTCAATTCAGTCGCTCAGTCATGTCAGACTCTTTGAGACCCCATGGACTGCAGCATGCCAGGCCTCCCTGTCCATCACCAACTCCTGGAGCCTACCCAAACTCATGTCCATTGAGTCGGTGACACCATCCAACCATCTCATCTTCTGTCATCCCCTTCTCCTCCTGCCCCCAATCTCTCCCTGCAGCAGAGTCTTTTCAAATGTGACAATAGAAGACAGCATTCAGAGAGAGATCTAAAGATATTACGCTACTGTCTTTGAAGATGGTGGAAGGGGCCGTGAACCAAGGAATGCCAGCAGCCCCTAGAAGCTTGGAAAGGGAAGAGAATCTCTCCAAGAACCTCCAGACAGGAATCAGCCCCAGTGACACCTTGACCTTACCCCAGTGAGACCCACACAAGACTTAGAATTACAAGGTAAGAATTTATCAGGTTGTTTCAAGCTTGTAAGTTTGTGGCAATTCACCACAGCAGCCATGGGAAACCAATGCAGTATGCCTTTGTTTTATAAGATGATTCCCACATTACAAGACACACTGCATCTATGGCTCCTGCCTGGTGGGTTTGGGGAGTGCCCCACAGCCATGTGACAGTCAGAAACACCCACACATTTTCAAACATTCACTGTGGATGCGGGAGCATCCAGCCCATTTGCATACAATTGCCCAGAGAACAGAAGAGGCAAATCTTTATTTTCTGCCTCAGTCCCTCAAGCGTTCATCACACCTGCCATTTCCTCTCACTCAGTGCCAATCCATCAGATTAAAAGGCTTCTAAAATATCCTGAAATTGAGCGAACTGGGGCTTGATAACAAAGGTGGAAGCACAGACATATAAAGAGAAACAGTCATCCATTTGATTTACTTATGCATACTCCCTCTGTCTGTTTCTGTGTGTATTTTCAACAAAGGGCAAAGATACTGCTTACAAGAGGGCTTGCAGCAACCGGAGTGGGGGCAGCTGAAATGCGAGCAGCTCTGTGTCCCCTGATTAACGGAGAAAAGGCGGTTGAGCTCCTTGATTGATGACACACAATCCCTATCAGCTTGCCTCCAGCAGCAAGCATGGCTGCCTAACAGGCTCAGAATCCAGAGGGCAAAAGGATTTTCATTCTGGGCATGGAAAACTGGAAAAACAGCAGACCAAGCTGGAGTCCGCTCTTGCGTTGTCTGCTAGGTGAAATGATGCCTTGTCAGTTTTCACTTTGGTTTTCCTCCCAGATCTGCATGCCAGGGCAAGGGGATTGCTGACTTCCCCTGAAAAAGCCTGCCATTTGAGCATCCCTCCAGGTGGAGCTAGTGGTAAAGAACCCACCTGCTAGAACAGGAGACCTAAAGAGATGCAGGTTTGATTCCTGGGTTGGGACGATCCCCTGGAGGAGGAAATGGCAACCCACTCCAGTATTCTTGCCTGAAGAATGCCATGGACAGAAGATACTGGCAGGCTATAGTCTTTGGGGTCACAAAGAATCAGACATGACTGAAGCTACTTAGCACGCACACATTTGATAATACCAAAGACCAGAGCAGTGACATGAAGAGTTTTAGGTAGCTAAGTCCTGTCTTAGTTGCAAGAAAAGAGTTTCACTGGTCACCCCATTATCTCCCATTAGCTTAAGAACAGTGCCTTTTTCTCCCTCAGAGAGAAGCTTTACATAGATAGATAGCTGTTTCTGAAACCCATAAAAGGAACAGGAATTCAAAGATGCTTTTCTGTCTTTAGCTAACATTCACTGCATGCTTCTTTGAATTATTTATTATTGAAATTATGCCACCAGCAGAACCAAATCATCCCTGTTAAGGGAAGTTTATCTCTGTTAATGGAAGTTTTAGTAAGCTGGAATATGGGTTAGGATCACCACTCCCATTTTTACCCTAATTATTTTTTCCTTAACATGCATACATCCCCATGTTTTGTGCTATAAAAAGGCAAAATCAGACTGATTATGTAAAGTTGCTGACATATTTTCATGCTCAAGGCTCAAATTTTGTTATTAAATGTTAAATGCTTTTTCTCAGCTTCAAGAGAATTTTCCACTATGTTATTTTATTAATCTTCTTCAAGGGAAATGCCATCACCCAAGACATAAAAACACTATTTTTTAAATTTGGGAAAAGTCTTATTCTTAAGTTTCCAGAAAAAGTCATTGCTAAGTTCTCATTGGGATCCTGAGGTTGCCCTCCATGCTTCTCTCCATCATGCCCTCCTGAGCAGGACATGCATTCATGCACACACAACACAGAGTTGAATTTCTCTGGGCCTTCCACCTTTTCTGCCTTCATCTCTGATCAGAATCATGAGATTAGGAAAAGTATACATAAGAGAAAATCTATCCTACAGCGATTCTTCCCACATCCAAAGATCTGACTTTGGAGGAAGAAAGTCTCTGTGAAAATGAATGCATGAGGCTGAGCCATAGGAAATACCATAAGGTTATGCATGCTCTTTAATTAGTAAGCTGTGTGACCTCAGGCAAATGGCCTACCCTCTCTATGTCACAATTTTCTTATCTGTAAAATGTGAATAGTCATCGTATCCACCTCATAGGGTTCTTGTGAGAATTGAATGAATGAATACTTGAGCACAGTTAACAGAGGAAAGGATGTAACAGATGGATATACCGACAATGCATAGTTTTGGGGTTTTTTTTAGTAGTTAAGACTGTAGCAGACTTCAGAGATCAATCAGCCACTCAACAGCAACTTATTTAACACCTAGGAAGAGGCAGGCTCTGGGCTTCTTGCCACAGATATGATTATAAACGTCCAGCTTGATTCTTACTCTCACAGAGTCCTCAGCCATCCCCAAAAGCATGGGGTCTCCATGCAACTGACATGGTCAAGTCACCATTCTCTTGATGTAGAGTGAGCTGTCAGCTCAATCATCAGTAGGAAAAAACCACAAGAGTAACAATATGATGGAGTCCTTACAAACTTTAAAAAGTCCACCATTTCTTTTAAATATTTCACCTTTCCTCTATAGCAGTCATTTTTCTCTAGTACCAGGATCAAAATTTGATCACAATATACCCAAGTTAAATAATCTTAAGTGATATATTACTATCATTCCTACAAATTCAGCACAAATAGTATCTTATTCAAGACATCATCTCAAGTACTGCAATTTCTAAAAAGGAAAAGTACAGACAGCCTTCATGTGACCCCTTGGGGTCAGGCTTAAATTAATTGACATCTCCCTCTCTGATGTCTGTGTTAAATGCTGCTTCAGCCAACCCCCCTAAACCCATCGTCACAGGATGCTTCTTCTGGAACAAATCAGGATTAGAGTGGCAGACGAAGCACAATCTCTAAACCAGGCTCTAGAAATTGGTCTTATTTTCAGCTGACAAGAATTCACCACTAAAAGAGAATCCTGTTTACAATTTGTTTACTGAACTCTTAGGAACCAATCCAGCATTGCAGAGATTCCAAAGGGAATGGCTATTGGAAGAAGGGTAACTTGTCATTTTCTGCAAACAAAGCTTCAGGGCACATTTGCAGTCTTGTTTCTGAGCAGAAGCTAGAAGGCTTAATTTCAAAATGTGGTGTGATTATTAAGTGGTTTCACTTAAAGAAACCAGCCTCCTGGGTCCTTGCATTTCAGTTCACTACACCAATCTCCCACTGAGTCAAAAGCATATTTCATAACAATTATCCCTCTGGTTTCCCAATGTCTGCTAATAATAATAAAAAGAACTAATTATTGAGTAGTTACTATAATGCAGACAAATTCTTATTGAAATATAATTGACACACACCATTCTGTCGATTTAAGGAGTCAACATGTTGATTTGATACATTTATATGTTGCATAATGATTGCCATTGTAGTATTAGCTAATGTCTTTATCACATCACATAACCATTACTTTTGTGAAAAGAATAATTAAGACTTAGTCGCTTAGCAAATCTGATTTGTATAATGCAGTATTGTGTCTATAATCACTATACTATGCATTAAATCTCCAAAATTTATCTCCTACTTGCAAGTTTGTACCCTTAAACAACATCTCTACTACTCCTCCACCCCCAAAGTCCTTGATAACCACCATTTGACTCTGTTTGTTTTTAAAGTTTGGCTTTTCAGATTCCACATGGAAGTTTTGACTCATATATATTCCTATGAAACCAACACCATGATCAACATAGTGAATGTGTCCATCATACACTGCGAAAGTTCCCTGTACTCCTTTATAATCCTCTCTCATACTCTGCCCTAACGCCCAGCCTCCACCCATCCCCACCCCCCACAACCTGTCACTGCTGTCATTCCAGTCACTCATGTCACTAGTTTGCATCGTCTCAAGTTTTATATAAATTAAATCATACTGTATTGTACTATTTTTTTTCTTTTTTGGCCTGGTTTCTATCACTCAGTCTAATTATTTTGAGATCCATCCATATCATTGCATGCATCAACAATTCATCAGTTTTACTATTGACTCCTACTACGTTACAAAATTACTCTGACGGCTGCGTGGTGCTGGAGCGACTTTGAGGAGATACCCCACATCCAAGGGCAAAGGGGGAAGTCCCAGCAAGATGGTAGGAGGGGTGAAGTCACATTCAGAATCAAACCCCATACCCTCCAGAGATGCTCATAGGGCTCAAACATACCTTGTTGGCACAAGGACCCAGAGACCCCACAGAGACTGAGACAGAACTGTGTTTGAGTGTCTCCTGTGGAGGCATGAGTCAGCAGTGGACTGCCATGGGGGCAGGGGCTCGGGTACACAGAAGTGGGCATGGCAGGATGCAGCAGACTTGGGTATGGCATAAGCCCTCTTGGACGAGGTCACCATTAACCCCACCATAGAACTGCCAGAACTTACACAAGACTGGGGAAACAGACTCTTGGAGGGCACAAACAGAACCTTGTGTGCACCAGGACTCAGGAGAAGGGAGCAGTGACCCCACAGGAAACTGACTGAGACTTGCACATGTCCAGGAGTCCCTGGTGGACGTGTGGGTCGGCGGTGGCCTGCTGCAGGGTTGGGGGCTCTCTGTGCAGCAGTGGGTGCACGGGACCTTTTGAAGCAGGTCGCCATTATCTTCATTACCTCCACCATAGTCTGGCAGGTAAATAACAGGGAGGGAACACAGCCCCACCCAACAACAGAAAATTGGATTAAAGATTTACTGAGCATAGCCCCGCCCATCAGAACAAGACCCAGTTTCCTCCTCAGTCAGTCTCTCCCATCTGGAAGCTTCCATAAGCCTCTTACCCTTCAACATCAGAGGGCAGACAGACTGAAAACCACAATCACAGAAAACTAACCAATCTGATCACATGGACCACAGCCTTGTCTAACTCAATGAAACTATGAGCCATGCCATGTGTGGGGCCACCCAAGATGAGCGGGTTATGGTGGAGAAGTCTGACAAAACGTGGTCCACTGGAGAAGGAAATGGCAAACCACTTCAGTATTCTTGCCTTGAGAACCCCATGACCAGTATGAAAAGGGAAAAAGATAGGATACTGAAAGATGAACTCCACAGGTTGGTAGGTGCCCAGTATTCTGCTGGAGATCAGTGGAGAAATAACTCCAGAAAGAATGAAGAGAGGGAGCCAAAGCAAAAACAACACCCAGTTGTGGATGTGACTGGTGATGGACGTAAAGTCCAATGCTATAAAGAGCAATATTGCATAGGAACCTGGAATGTCAGGTCCATGAATCAAGGCAAATTGGAAGTGGTCAAACGGGAGATGGCAAGAGTGAATATCAACATTTTAGGAATCAGCAAACTAAAATGGACCGGAATGGGTGAATTTAACTCAGATGACCATTATATCTACTACTGTGGGCAGGAATTCTTTAGAAGAAATGGAGTAACCATCATAGTCAACAAAAGAGTCTGAAATGCAGTACTTGGATACAATTCCCAAAATGACAGAATGATCTCTGTTCGTTTCCAAGGTAAACCATTCAATATCACAGTAATCCAAGTCTTGCCCTGACCAGTAAGGCTAAAGAAGTTGAAGTTGAATTCAACTTCAGTTCAACTTCATAGAACTCAGTTCTATGAAGACCTACAAGACCTTCTAGAATTAACACCCAAAAAAGATGTCCTTTTCATTATAGGGGACTGGAATGCAAAAGTAGGAAGTCAAGAGATACCTGGAGTAACAGGCACATTTGGCCTTGGAGTACAGAATGAAGCAGGGCAAAGGCTAACAGAGTTTGGCCAAGAGAATGCACTGGTCATAAGAAACACCCTCTTCCAACAACACAAGAGAAGACTTTACACACGGACATCACCAGATGGTCAATACAGAAATCAGATTGATTATATTCTTTGCAGCCAAAGATGGAGAAGCTCTATACAGTTAGCAAAAAACAAGACTGGGAGCTGACTGTGGCTCAGATCATGAACTCCTTATTGCCAAATTCAGGGTTAAATTGAAGAAAGTAGGGAAAACCACTAGACCATTCAGGTATGACCTAATTAAATCCTTACGATTATACAGTGAAAATGGGAAATAGATTCAAGGGGTTATTTCTGACAGAGTGCCTGAAGAACTATGAACAGAGGTTTGTGACATTATACAGGAGGCAGTGATCAGGACCATCCTCAAGAAAAAGAAATGCAAAAAGGCAAGATAGTTGTCTGAGGAGGCCTTACAAATAGCTGTGAAAAGAAGAGAAGCAAAAGGTAAAGGAGAAAAGGAAGGATATACACATTTGAATGCAGAGTTCAAAAGAAGAGCAAGGAGAGGTATGAAAGCCTTCATCAGTGATCAGTGCAAAGAAATAGAGGAAAACAATAGATGGGAAAGAGTAGAGATCTCGTCAAGAAAATTAGAGATACCAAGGGAATATTTCATGCAAAGATGGTCACAATAAAGAACAGAAATGGTATGGACCTAACAGAAGCAGAAGATATTAAGAAGAGGTGGCAAGAATACACAGAAGAACTATACAAAAAAGATCTTCATGACCCAGATAATCACGATGGTATGATCACTCACCTAGAGCCAGACATCCTGGAATGTGAAGTCAAGTGGGCCTTAGGAAGCATCACTACAAACAAAGCTAGTGGAGGTGATGGAATTCCAGCTGAGCTATTTTAAATCCTAAAAGATGATGCTGTGAAAGTGCTGCACTCAATATGCCAGCAAATTTGGAAAACTCAGCAGTGGCAACAAGATGGGAAAAGATCAGTTTTGACTCCAATCCCAAAGAAAGGCAATGCCAAAGAATGCTCAAAGTACCGCACAATTGCACTCATCTCACATGCTAGCAAAGTAATGCTCAAAATTCTCCAAGCCAGGCTTCAACAGTACGTGAATCATGAACTTCCTGATGTTCAAGCTGGATTTAGAAAAGGCTGAGGTACCAGAGATCAAATTGCCGACATCCACTGGATCATTGAAAAAGCAAGAGAATGCCAGAAAAACATCTACTTCTGCTTTATTGACTATGCCAAAGCCTTTGACTGTGTGGATCACAACAAACTGCGGAAAATACTTTAAGAGATGGGAATACCAGACCACCTGACCTTCCTCCTGAGAAATCTGTATGCAGTTCAGGAAGCAACAGCTAGAACTAGACATGGAACAACAGACTGGTTCCAAATAGGGAAAGGAGTACATCAAGGCTGTATACTGTCATCCTGCTTATTTAACTTATACACAGAATACATCATGAGAAATGCTGGGCTGGATGAAGCACAAGCTGGAATCAAGATTGCTGGGAGAAATATCAATAACCTCACATATGCAGATGACACTACCCTTATGGCAGAAAGGGAAGAAGAACTAAAGAGCCTCTTGATGAAAGTGAAAGAGGAGAGTGTAAAAGTTGGCTTGAAGCTCAACATTCAGAAAACTAAGATCATGGCATCTGGTCCCATCACTTCATGGCAAATAGATGGGGAAACCGTGAGAGACTATTTTGGGGAGCTCCAAAACCACTGCATATGGTGACTGCAGCCATGAAATTAAAAGACACTTGCTCCTTGGAAGAAAAATTATGACCAAATTAGACAGCATATTAAAAAGCAGAGACATTACTTTGCCAACAAAGGTCTGTCTAGTCAAAGCTACAGTTTTTCCAGTTGTCATGTATGGATGTGAGTTGGATAAAGAAAGCTGAGCACTGAAGAATTGATGCTTTTGAACTGTGGTGTTGGAGAAGACTCTTGAGAGTCCCTTGGACAGCAAGGAGATTCAGTTAGTCCATCCCAAAGGAAATCAGTCCTGATATTCATTGGAAGGATTGCTGCTGAAGCTGAAACTCCAATACTTTGGCCACCTGATGTGAAGAACTGACTCATTGGAAAAGACCCTGATGCTGGGAAAGATTGAAGGCAGGGGGAGAAGGGGATGACAGAGGATGAGATGGTTGGATGGCATCACCAACTTGATGGATGAGTTTGAGTAAACTCTGGGAGTTAGTGATGGACAGGGAGGCCTGGCGTGCTGCAGTCCATGGAGTTGCAAAGAGTCCAATACGACTGAGCAACTGAAGTGAACTGACTGAGCATTACAAAAATAAACCACAGGGAACTTCCCAGGCGGAGCTAGTGGTAAAGAATACACCTGCCATTGCAGGAGATGCAAGAGACTTGGGTTCCATCCTGGGTCAGGAAGATCCCCTAGAGGAAGAAATGGCAACCCGTGCCAGTATTCTTCCATGGAAAATTCCATGGACAGAGGAGCTTGGCAGCCTATGGAGTCATAAACAGTCAGACACAACTGAGCACACACACAAATGTTCATTCATTTACCTACTGACATACACTGGGACTCCAAATTTGGGGTGTCACAAATAAAGTTGCTATGACTACTATGTACAAGTATTTGTACAGACGTGTGCTTTCATTTCTCTTGGGTAAATGCCTACATGAGAGGTAGCTGGGTCACAAGTGTGCAATTAACTTTTCAGAAACAGTCAAACTATTTTTCAAAGTGGTTTTACCACATACAGACATTGATATGTTGTATCTGCATATTTATTCAATTCAGAGTACTTACCCGTGTCATTACTATGTTTCACACTCTTCATTACTTTGTGTAGATCCAGGTTTTCCTCCGGTCTCAGTGTCCTTCTGCCACTGGACTTCCCGCAGCATTTCTTGTAGTGTGTGTCTCCTGCTGATGAACTCTTTAATCTATCTCTAAAACTCTTCACTTCCATTTCCGAAGAATAGTTTCACTGGGTATGTTCTAGACTAAAGGGTTTTCTCGCAGTAGTCCTAAGATGCTGCTTTACTGTCTTCTGGTTTATATCATTTCCAACAAGAAATCTGATATCATCCTCATCTTTGTTCCTCTGTATGTCGTAAGTATACTTAAAGGTGCTCCTTCACAGGAATAACTTTAAAATATGAGTTAAAATTACAAAATACTATTTTTCTATTATATTCATAAAGATTTAAAGTATTGATAGCATCTAGTTGTGAGTACACACTCACTATATGCCACTATTAGTGATAGTATAAACTGGTACACTTTTTTGCACAATAATTGTATACAATCTACTAAAATCAACATGTCTGAACTTTTTCACAGTTTTTCTACTAGGATTTTTTTCTCTAGAGATTTTCAACTACGAGTGCAAGTGTTCAAGAATGGTACAGCAGCATTATCTAAATTCAAAATTTCAAAATACAAATGATTATAAATAGAAGATTTAAAAGATATGTATGAGTTTGTACATCAATGAAATGTATCCAATAAAACAAATGAATAACATTTATTTGCATAAAAATATGTGTTAGTAAAGACACTTTTGAGTATAAATGGCAAGAAGTACAATTAAAACTAGGTTGAGGCAAAAAAGGAGAAGTTATTAATTCTTACAACCCAAGGAAAAGGAATGTGACTGAGCAATTCAACTGTAATAAAAGAACAATCAGAAAGAAAATAGGAAGAAAAGTTGAACGGCTGTATACCAAACTATATCTAAAAGATTATCTCTGAGGTTTGGGACTATGTAGAACTCCCACTTTCTCCTTTAAACATTTCTCTAGGGCTTCCACTTTAATATAAGTAGAAAAAAATAATATATTTCAAGACAAAATTTCACAGAAACCCAAAATCTCTTCATCAGGTTCTTGGTATGGTTTTTTAATATTTGCAATAAGACATTCTTGAAAACGTTTAATTTTTAATAATATTCCAATCTACAGGAAAACATGGAAATATTCTCTTTAAACTCTTTTGGAGTCTGGAATTCTTAAATGTACTAGCTTGACAACTCAAAGCAGTACCCTCCTTTATGCAAAATATTTAAAAGCACAGATATTTGCCAAACTGCCTCTGAAGAATTTAAACCAAAAACAGTCCCTGCCCCCATGTTCTGAATGCCTCAACAACACTATAGACAAGAAGGAGTATGGGCCCTCTTCCTCCCCACCTGCCCATTCACAGAGCAGGACATTTCCAATAGAACCTTTGTATAAAATAATGAGTCCTCCCCAAGACCATGCTAGACACCCAGCACCTAAGTAGGAACAGAGCCTCTAGCACAGCAACGCCCACACGGCTGTTCCATCCCCACCTTATACCTTCCCAGGAGATGATCCAGAACTTGAAATTTTAAATTATACCACATAACCCAAGCAATGGAAATGGTACCGAGTTTCTTCAAGCCACTCAACTGAATATATGAACAGCAGTCTCTGAGATTTCTGGGGTTTACCATTGTTGTTTAGTCACTAAGTTGTGTCCGTATCCAACCCTTTGCAACTCCATGGACTGCAGCACACCAGGCTTCCCTGTCCTTCAGCATCTCCCGGACTTTGCTCAAATTCATGTCCATGGAGTCAACGATGCCATACAAGCATCTCATCCTCTGTTGCCCCCTTCACCTCCTGTCCTCAATCTTTCCCACCATCAGGGTCTTTTCCACTGAGTCAGCTCTTCATATCAGGAAGCCAAAGTATTGGAGCTTCAGCTTCAGCGTAAGTTCTTCCAATGAATATTCAGTGTTGATTTTATTTAGGATTCACTGGTTTGATCTCCCTGCTGTCCAAGGGACTCTCAAGAGTCTTCTCCAGCAGCACAATTTGAAAGCACCAATTCTTCAGCACTCAACCTTCTTTATGGTCCAACTCTCACATCCATACATAATTAGTGGGAAAACCATAGCTTTGAGTATATGCACTTTTGTCAGCAAAGTGACATCTCTGCTTTTGAATACATTGTCTGGGTTTATCACAGCTTTCCTTCCCAGAAGCAAGCATCTTTTAATTTCCATGTGGAGCAACATCAACTAGAGAAATATTCTCAGCCTCTCTCTTGGGCTGTTGTTGTTTAGTTGATAAATCAAGTCCGATTCTTTTGAGATCCCATGAACTGTAGCCTGCCAAGCTCCTCTGCCCATGGAATTCTCCAGGCAAGAATACTGGAGTGGATTTCCATGTCCTCCTCCAGGGGATCTTTCTAACCCAGGGATCGAAGCTGCTGTCCTGCAGCTCCTGCATTGCAAGTGGATTCTTTACTGCTGAGCCACCAGGGAATCCCTCAAAAATGTACCAAGTACCACGTTAACATTCTGGGGAAATAAGAGCAAAGAAGACATCATCTCTGTTCTCAAGAGGCTCAATACAGTTGGAAAGGCATTACCTGTAATTACAGGTCATTACAATACAAAATTATATATGCCACAGTAAGAATAAGTATGGGCTTCCCTGGTAGATCAGCTGGTAAAGAATCCGCCTGCAATGTAGGAGACCCCGGTTTGATTCCTGGGTTGGAAAGATCCTCTGGAGAAAGGATAGGCTACCCATTCCAATATTCCTGCCTGGAGAATCCCCATGGACAGAGGAGCCTGGCAGGCTACAGTCCATGGGGTTTCAAAGAGTCGGACATGACTGAGTGACTAAGCAAGAATAAGTATAGACACTAAGAGGCACATAACCTACAACTGCAGAGGGCTGGTTCTGTTTCAGAAGGAATTTTACTTACAATGACCATTATCAGTTGACTATTATGACAATTACAAGATAAACTCTGTCTAATCAAGACTTCCCTGAAAATTCTATGGATATACTCCTTCCTATGGCGGCACCACATCTGGCTAGAGCTAAGCCTTCACAAACAAGGCAACCCAAAGCTTTGCTTATTCCCCGGAAACATCCAGATCTGTCTCACTCCTGATTTGCAGGGGAGTTTCTCAAGTCTTCAGTGCAGATGTGGAAATCCATCAGTTTCCCCAAAGACGCTGTGCATAACAGCTGTGATGAAAGGGCCCTCATAGTACGAAACAGGCACCGCTTATCATCTTCTCTCTACTATCAAAATAATTGCACAGTGCACAGCCTCATTATTAAAAACTGGGCACCACCATGGAAAACATGTTGTTGGAAAACACCTGCACTGGCAAAGCAAAGATGAGTTGACCCAATTATGTCCTCCATCTCTAATTCTGGATGGAATATTAAGAGTGGCTGAAAAGAACACATTGGCAAGAAATGCAGATAATTCAGCTTGAGGCGGGGGGAGTTGCCCACAAAGCTCTATTGGGCGAAACTTTGAACTTATCATCTAATTACACTTTTACACCCCTTTTATTCCCCATGAAAAATGCCAGGGGTGAAAACATGTCATCTAAAGCCCTTCATTGCCACACCCCCTCTACAATTTTTCTCTCACATCTGATTTGAAATTTTTTTAAATTCTAGTCTAGAGTTCTTTGAAGGATAATGATGAGAACGAGACCCTGCCAAGCATGCAGGATGGGGATGCGGTGAGCTATGACTGGAACAGATGGCTCGAACAGAAGCCACCAATTCAACATGACAGCCCAAGATTAAACTGCTCCCTTTAAGTCTTCAGCAGTTTTGTGGCCCAATCCTTATTAACTTCTCCAGGAACACAAAGAGATTTGAGTCTACAGGAGTGCTAACAGGGCACTTTTCAAATAAAATATGGATTTGAACAAGATTTGAACTAGAAGAGGTTCATCTGCTGTATTCATTCCCAAATCTAGCAGCACAAAGAATCACTCCAGAGCTTGGAAATATTCCTATAAATTTCAAACACAGAGAAATGCAATATATCTAAATAACAAGTATCCAGCATACAGCATTTATGCATTTTTGTCATTTTTCCAGATTTTATCTGTATCTTTTTACATTAAAAAGTCACTACAGATACATTTCAGCTATGTTTTGCACTCCTCCCAGTCTCATAATGCAAAGATAACTAGTCTCTTAAAGATAATATGTTCCCTTCCCATGTGCATTTCTAGAGTTTTGGTATATAATGCCTGTCTTCCCTGGTGGCTCAGATGGTAAAGCATCTGTCTGCAATGCAGGAGACCCAGGTTCGATCCCTGGGTTGGGAAGATCCTCTGGAGAAGGAAATGGCAGCCCACTCCAGTACTCTTGCCTGGAAAATCCCATGGACAGAGGAGCCTGGTAGGCTTCAGTCTATGGGGTCGCATAGAGTCGGACACAACTGAGCGACTTCACTTTCACTTTCACTCTCACTCTTTATAAACAACACACTGTGTTGTTTTCTGTTTTAAAATATACACTGCTGCTAAGTCCCTCCAGTGGTGTCTGACTCTGTGCGACCCCATAGATGGCAGCCCACCAGGCTCCCCCGTCCCTGGGATTCTCCAGGCAAGAACACTGGAGTGGGTTGCCATTTCCTTCTCTAATGCAGGAAAGTGAAAAGTGAAAGTTAAAGTGAAGTCGCAGCCTACCAGGCTCCTCTGCCCATGGGACTTTCCAGGCAAGAGTACTGGAGTGGGGTGCCACTGTCTTCTCAGTGGCACAAATGATACATTACTGTACCTATTCTGTAACTGGGATTTTTTACTCAACATTTTAGATTTGTCCACACTGATACAAGAAGACACATTTCATTTTCACTGCCACAGTCGTATTTTTTATGTATTTCTTTTAAACCACATCTTTTTTTTTTTTAACTTTATGTCCTTTTGAGTCTCTGATTTTAATCTATTTACATTTGTTGTGAATACTAACATAATTAATCTACACCACTCTCTTATTTTGTGTTTTTTATTTACCATGGGTTTGGGGTTTGTTTGTTTTTTTTTTGTATAAGAATACGGTTTTGCATTTTATTCCTTCTTCTTCCCATATACTGGTTTAGAAGTCATGCTCTCTATTTTTATTCTTTTAGTAGGCACTCTAAATTTTTTAATAAACATTTAATTCAACAGATTTAGAGTTAGTAAGTAACAACCCTGTTCACATTTAATACAAAGGTAGGATGTTTTAACTGCAAACGCCCAAGCCCGTTCTTCTTATTTGTTGCTAATATCTGCTATTAGATTACTCTTATTTTAAAATCCCCCAAAATTGGTCTTTTCTAAGTCAACTCATGTTTAGATTTGCCAACATCCTTATCACGTCCCCGTCTACTGCTCCTTACATCCTTCTCTTTCCATCGGCACTGTGCCTCACCACTGTATATGTCATGCATTTGCTTCAGAAGAGTTTATGAGCAGCAAACTCGCTCAGTCTTTGTATGCCTATGGGTACCTTTATTTCATCATCTCTCTTGAATAGTAATTTGAATATAAAATTCTAGGTTGGGCTCTGTTTTCATCATTAGGAATGATGGATGGCTGTCATTCTGTTGTCTCCTGGCATCTTATTGCTGACAAGAACCTTACTGTTAGTTTACTGTCCATTCCTTGTAGATAATCCATATTTTATTTCTAGTAGCTTTTATGACTGCTGTTTTGATATTTCTGCCATTTCACTATGTTGATGTCTGCTTGTGTACATTTTTTAAATTTTTTCTGCTAGAGATTCAACATGTACCTTCCATCTCTGCTTCATGTCTTATGGTTTCTCTTTCATACTTCTCTTTATCTCTCTGTGCTACATCCTGGGTAATTTCCTCAGCTCTTTATCCAACTAAGTAAGTCTCTTTTCAGCTGTGTCTAACCTACATTTAGACTCATCATTTGAGAAACTTTTCCCCCTGCCATGGCTTTATGTTATTTTCTATCCTCTACTTGGTTCTTTTTTAATTCTATTCATTTATCATACTGTTCTAATTTTTCCTCTGAGGTTTCTAGCTCTTCCTCTACCTTTTTAGATATCTGATTGTGCTATCCTCTCTAGTTCTCGTGGTGTGAATTCTCCAGTGTGATAATTCTCCTTCATGGTGCTTTCCTGTGTGAGATTTTTATTTTTTAAATAAGAAGCCTATTGATGGTGACATCCTTTTCTATGAGTATCCTAAGGCTCTGGGAAGTGTCCATTTTCTCACAGATGCTTCTTTTCCCTTCTACCACCCCAAACAGAGGCCCACTTTTCTTGCCACTTCCCCATACAACTGAATGGAATTTCTCATGGCTCCCAGCATTTTACTGACTGCTTTATTTTTCATGGGCCTGAGACCTTGTCTCCTATCCTCTAGTAAGTGTTAAAACCCCACCCTAGTCAGGAGCTTTTAAAAATTCTTAAGCTCTATTTTAGACCTTCTGAAACAAAACTCTGAATGTGGGACCCAGAAATCTATATATCGTGTTCCAGTTACCCTAGTTATTTTTGGAGCCAGGATAAGAAGCTGTATTTCCTAAAAGAATGTTAGTGGCAGAAAATACTGGGGAGCAATTTAATACATCCATGAAACTTAACTCTCTAAGTCTACAGAAGAAGAGTAAAGTATGGTTTAACAGTCCACTAATTACAACTAATGAACTATAAGCATGCACTACAGGCTATCACTTTCCTGGGTGATGTTCCTTTATACAGAAGTTTTCTATTTACCCACTCCAGTATTCTTGGGCTTCCCTGGTGGCTCAGCTGGTAAAGAATCCACCTGCAATCCTAGAGGCCTGAGTTCGATTCCTGGGTTGGGGAAGATCCCCTGGAGAAGGGAAGAGCTACCCACTCCAGTATTCTGGACTGGAGAATTACACGGACTGTGTATAGTCCATGGGGTTGCAAAGAGGTGGACACAACTGAGTGACTTTCACTTTCCACTTACCTGTCTGGACTCCAACTGCTCCATTTTGCCAGTTTTTTAACAGAATAATGCTATAATCCTCTAAATAATTACTAGCAAGAATCCACTTGACATAAAAAGGAAATTTTTTTCTTAAGATTCCTACATGAAAAAAATAATTATCTTTAACCTCTACTTTTGCCTTTTATCTGGGTATCCATGTTGTCTCTATGGCTAGTTATCTAAATTTGATTTCTAAATGCCTTATCCACAGGTTTAATTATAATTTTACCTTCTACAACAAAGTTTACTACCATGACTTCACTTGAAGGCCTCAAGTCAAGGAGGAGTATTTAAGGAGAAAAACAGAAGCTAAGCATGGCTGGGGTCCCAGAGCAAGGAGCTGGGCAACCACAGATAAGGCAGGAAAGGGGCAGAGGTATGTCTAAGTAGGAGATTTTAGGCCTAGAGCAGGTCACAGGGGGCAGAGTTGACCTACTGACATGTATTCCAGTCCTTAGTATGTGTGATGCCTGAGAAATAATGTCTCAGTAAATGTTTGCCAAAGAATTAATAATCCACGAACACACACAAAATTGACTTTGAGTTCAAAGCCATGAAAGCGAGGCTGAGTTATTACCTCAGTTTGAGAAAAATCAGTTCTTGAAAACAAATAATACAGAAACTTATTCATACACCCATTTAACAAATATATGTAATGCTACCACTTTGGACAAGGTATTGCAAGATGTGACACGGCTATCAGAATCCATCGCCGATGGCACAGAGACATTTTTCTGAAATCCAACAAGTCCCTTGCGTTTTATTTCACTTTTTTTCAGTTAAATTTAAGCAAACTGAAATGTCATAGTTTTTCAAATAAAAAGCAAATATACCATTACCCCATTTTCCCAAGCTATTTTGTCCATGTATTTGCACCTATGATGTCCATCAGATATTAATGAAAGTTGGTTATCTCTAGGTGGTGAGATTTTTTTAATGATTTATTAGCTTTCCTCTTTCTATTTTTCTTATTATCTGACTTTTTAATTCAATGAGTTTCCATAATTTTTACAAAACAATGAAGTCACATTATTCTTATTTTATTTTAATTTTTTATTCTGTATTGGGGTATAGCTGATTAACAATGTTGTGACAGTTTCAGGTGAGCAGCAAAGAGACTCAGCCATACATATACGTGTATCCATTCTCCCCCAAATTCCCCTGCCATCCAGGCTGCCAGATAACATTGGGCAGAGTTGTATGTGCTAAACAGTAGGTCCTCATTGGTTATCCATTTTAAAATATCAGTGTGTACATGTCCATCCCAAACTTCCTAACTATCCTTTCCCCCCATCCTTCCCCCTGGCAACTATAAGTTCATTCTCTAATGAGTCTGTGAGTCTCTTTCTGTCTTGTAAATAAATTCATTTGTATCATTTCTTTTTAGATTCCCCATATAAGGAATGTCATACGATATTTTTCCTTCTCTGCCTGACATACTTCACTCAGTATGACGATCTCTAGGTCCATCCATGTTGCTGCAAATGGCATTATTTCATTCTTTTTAATGGCTGAGTAATATTCCACTGTATATATGTACCACATCTTCTTTATCCATTCCTCTGTTGATGGACATTTAGGTTGCTTCCATGTCTTGGCTATTGTAAATAGAGCTGCAATGAACAATTGGGGTGCATGTATCCTTTCGGATCATGTTTTTCTCCAAATATATGCCCAGAAGTGGGATTACAGGGTCATATGGTAGCTTGATTTTTAGTTTTTTAAGGAACCTCCATACTGTTCTCCACAGTGGCTGTACCAATTTACATTCCCATCAACCATGTAAGAAGGCTCCCTTCTCTCCACATCCTCTATAGCATTTATTGTTTGTGAATTTTTTGATGATAGCCATTCTGACTGGTAAAAGTCACATTGTTTTTAAACCACTGAAGAATAAGGGATTCTACCTCTGCTGTAGTTCCCACAATCCCCTGATTACACAGGTGAGTACCTCACAAGGGAACACACACACCTCTGGGGCCCCTGCCACATTCTTGGGCTCTTTCTGTTTCAGGAACATAATTTGAAACATGCTGAATCTGAAGCAGTGACAATTTGTCATATGCCTGCCTTTCACAGGAAGACAGTGTGGGGATGAACAGGTCAATCTCTGGTTGATTTTATGCAATAATTCTCTTCTTTATCAGAGAATTTAAGAGATGTTCTGTTGGAAGAAGGAGCACGCAACCTCATATAAAGTGCCTCACATTTTCTATCACAGATTCTATCATGCTGCAGACAAAAGAAAATCCCCATATTCACATTTCTACTTCAGTTCTACTTTTCTCTTTTTAAAATCATTAATTTTTTCCCCTACAACATCAGCTGTGCAATAAGATCTGCTGTATTCAACAACCACCTGTGAAGCACCTAAACGATTTCAGAAACTTTGAAATATAGGGAAATCAAAGATAAACAGGGCAGGGCTGCACCCAATAAGTTTACAGTCAGGAGTCAAAACTTTCTACGATTGAAAATATCACTAAACATTGTTACTACACTGCTGATTAAAGGTCAGAAAATTCTAGAAAGTGATGCTAGATGCTATCACAACTATAATCTAAGAAGTAATGAGTGTGTAAAAGGGGATTTGATTAGGTGTCTGGCCTTAAAAGAAAAAAAAAAAGATATAGAAGCATGGTGTGACAAAGATTACCAAAAGGACTACAACAATTTATGAATGACAGAAATCCAAGATGCTCACTGTGAAATTCTCTTTTCTGACGAGCACATTAGTCACTGGGAGGGTGAAGGGAGCAGTGTTCTGGTTTAAGATATACTTTTTGGATCACTATTTATGACTTGTGGAAAATCCATCTGCCAAATTTGCTCTTTCTTGAGTAGTTTTTTTCTTATGTCTTTCAGGAGATTCAAGTATAACCACTCTGCTTTAGCAGTAAAATTGAAATAAAATTGGCCCCAATCTGCAAGTGGTAAAACATTAACTCACTGGAATTCAAGAGGCAGATGTTTGGGAGTAAATGCTACCCACCAAAGAATAACTGTCAACTCCCCTAAAAGAGATAAAATAAAAATCAATACAAAATAGGTCATGGAGAAATTTTCAGACCAAATGTGTCCACCCAAGCCTACATCTCACAGCTGGAAATGGGCCCATGCGGAAGGAGGCAAGGTACACAAAATTTGGCCTATTCTCCACCTACTAGGGGGCTTCCCTGGTGGCTCAGATGGTAAAGAATCTGCCTGCCAATGCAGGAGACATAACAGATGTGGGTTCAATCCCTGGGTTGGGAAGGATCTCCTAGAGGAGGGCATGGCAACCCACTCCAGTATTCTTGCCTGGAAAATCCCTATGAACAGAGGAGCCTGGTGGGCTCCAGTCGCAGAGTCAGACATGACTGAAGCATCTTAGCATGCACACACACTCAACTACTAGAGATATTTAATTTCACCTGTAGAGACACATCAATATAAGCTGTATGTCTCCACTCTACAAACCTCTCCAATGTGCTTTATGAAATCCCAAAGTGTCTTACTACAGAAAAAAGAAAACCATGGTGGCACTGGAGAGCTCTAACAAGCTTTCAAAATTTGAACCCCACAAAATTATCCTTTAAAACCTTCATAGAAAACCAATTCATTTATTTAAAAGAGTCTCAAGCCACTCTTTCTCAACAACCTTGTTTCATTAGAAGAATTGAAAATTATTAAGACAGAATAATCAGCTTTCCACAAACATACCCTGAGGATTTGAGAGAATAACCATTCTAACACCCCATTAATGTTTATTCAATAGTCTATGGTAATTTTATAAAGTGAATATTTAACACAGTAGGAAAATATTCTTTACCATGTCAAAACTATAATCCTTAATGGTTTTACATACATGAAAAAAAGAATCAACTTTTCTTGATAAAAACTTGAACACAATGTAATTTCTCTTCCAGAGATACATATCGTCAGCAATCATTATTATTGCATGTCTCTGTTTCAACTCTTCCTTGAAAAAATAACAACAATAAATCTTGTAATTAAGAGAAAAATGTTCCATTGATTTGGAGAAATTTGATTTCAGATATATGGAGTATTTTAACTGGATTAAATAGAGTTGGCATCTTAACTTTGCAAGGATCCCCCTTCATCGAGGCCCTTAAGTCAGCAACCCTTCTAGAGTTGGGAGGCCCCCAGGGCATTGCTTAGCAGAAGTCAGAGAGTAAGAACCCCAGGGAGAACACACCAAAGCCCCAACACAGTCCTCAGTTCTCAAGGATAAAAATCCACTCCCTGCTCCCAATCGCTGCCTTTCTTTTACAGGTTCAATTGTCCTCTCTGAGACCCTGGAATTCTCAGGAAAGAAAGATGGTCAGACTTTTTCTTAAATGACATGGTAAGAAACTTCATTTGTAGTCCTCCTCCCTCAGACCCAAAGGAAAAAGTGAAGACTCAGACTTATTTCCTAAGAGCCCATCAAAGGATTTGACCTACAAAATACTAAAGTGGAGAGAACGTATCTGATGCTATCCAAAGCAAGTCTTTAGTTTTCCTCCTCCAAAAAGTTCCATACAGTGAGAAGATGAGAACAGAGCCAGTTACAGAGAAAAATTAATCACTTAGAGGAAAAAGTTATCCAGGTATCCAGTTTCTCTATGGGAAGAGCCTGACTTAAAGCCCCTCATTCCATCACTCAATGCTCCTTGAAGTGAAGTTGCTCTGACTCTTTGCGATCCCATGGACTGTAGCCTACCAGGCTCCTCCACCCACAGAATTTTCCAGGCAAGAGTGCTGGAGTGGGTTGCCATTTCCTTCTCCAGGGGATCTTCCCAACCCAGGGATCGAACCCAGATCTTCTGCATTGCAGGCAGACGCTTTACCGTCTGAGCTACCGGAGAAGCCCTTAACATCCACTCTATGCCAGTCACAGCGCTGGACCACAAAAAGCGAGACAGGCCTGTCTTCAAAGAGCTCACAGTCTCAGAGGAGGGTCAAACTAGCAAACAAATCACAGGACAATGTGATGCGGGCCCAGAAGTGGAAAGCAGAAAACCAGGGATGACGATTGCAACCTGAGATGCCAGAAACTCATGGTCTGGGATTTGAAAATAGTTCATTAGGCAAAGAAGTGAGGGAATGGGGTTTCCATGGAGTGGAAGCAGCCGTACCTGACATAGGCAGCACAAGGGCAGAACAATCAGCAGCCCAGCGGGGAGAGGAGCGCAGGCTCTGCATCCATCCTGGAGCCACTGTTGGAATATGATCTCTGACAAGTCTGGACAAATCATCTAGAACCACCACCAGTTTACATCTATATGAGAAGTTCAGACAAATTTCCAAACTCAGTTGTCAGCACCACTGCCTGCACGTTAGCCTCAACACAAAAGCTTGAAAAATAAAAAGCAATGCTTGGGCCCCCCTCCAACCTAATTATACTGGAATCTCTAGCTTCAGGGTCTAGTCCAAACATCAGCAATTTTTAAAGCATTCCCATCGCTTCTTGGCCTTTTGGCTAAGATCAAGTGTAAAATGTCCCAACTGATTCCCATGTAGTATGAACCTCAGAACTCACTGTAAAAAGAAGTTAATTTTTAAGATCTGGTCCCAAGGGTTGTCACGAAGGTTAAGTGAAATAATAAATGTCTAGGAGGTACAAAGGTGACAATGGATTATGTGGAGGGGGTCACGTATGGAAATGAGGCTGGAAATAGGCCAGAACCAGACCCTTGTGACAGCTAAATCATACACATCTTTCCCTCATGCTAGGCATGAGCTCTTCACACGTGTAACACAGGCAGTCTGGCTCTGCAGACCAGGCTGTTTCACCCCCTCTCTCTACTGCAAGAGCAGAGGTCTGATTCAGAGGTAAAGGCTTTAGGTGTGCTGTGTGGGTATTGACGAACCACTTTATCAGAAGTAATAATCAGAACTATATTATTTAAAGTCATTCTGACTTTAGTGTAGACAATAGCTTGAAATAGAAAGAGACAGAGGCAGGGAAATGACTCTAATCCATACACAGAAGACAGAGATTGGATGGGTCGATCAGAGGAGAAAAACAGCCCAGAAACTCAGAGCCCGAAAGAACACAAAAAGGCACCACAGGCTGGTAGATTTTCTGATATGACCTCTGAGACTTCATTAAGACATAAATGTGTTCTGCAACACAAAAACAGTCCATTTTGACCTCTTACCTCTTGTGCAATTTCAGTCTGCAACATTAATATCGCCTGAGCAACAGCATTCCAGAAAAACATCTATTTCTGCTTTACTGACTATGCCAAAACCTTTGACTGTGTGGATCACAATAAACTGTAGAAAATTCTGAAAGAGATGGGAATACCAGACCACCTGACCTGCCTCTTGAGAAACCTATATGCAGGCCAGGAAGCAACAGTTAGAACTGGACATGGAACAACAGACTGGTTCCAAATAGGAAAAGGAGTACGTCAAGGCTGTATATTGTCACCCTGCTTATTTAACTTCTATGCAGAGTACATCATGAGAAACGCTGGGCTGGAAGAAGCACAAGCTGGAATCAAGATTGCCGGGAGAAATGTCAATAACCTCAGATATGCAGATGACACCACCTTTATGGCAGAAAGTGAAGAGGAACTAAAAAGCCTCTTGATGAACGTGCAAGAGGAGAGTGCAAAAGTTGGCTTGAAGCTCAACATTCAGAAAACGAAGATCATGGCATTCGGTCCCATCACTTCATGGGAAATAGATGGGGAAACAGTGGAAACAGTGTCAGACTTTATTTTTTCTGGGCTCCAAAATCACTGCAGATGGTGACTGCAGCCATGAAATTAAAAGACGCTTACTCCTTGGAAGGAAAGTTATGACCAACCTAGATAGCATATTGAAAAGCTGAGATATTACTTTGCCAACAAAGGTCCGTCTAGTCAAGGCTATGGTTTTTCCAGTGGTCCTGTATGGATGTGAGAGTTGGACTGTGAAGAAAGCTGAGTGCCGGGGTCCAGCCCCGGCTGATCCAGGGTATTCGAAGGAGAGACGGCTAGGCGACCTATTCAAATGTTAATTAAAGATAATAAAGAGGAATAGAATGAGGATAGCTCAGTAGGAAAATTCAGTGGAGAAAAGAAGCTGAGTGGCTTGGTTTACGCAGAAAATCAATATAACCCGTGACACCAGGTTAGCTCTGACCACGGAGGCCGCAGGCGCCCTCTCGAATAGCGGAAGGTGCCCCACCTTAGACACCTTCTCGAGTGGGTCTTAGAAGCCCAGGCAAATAAATGGTCGCAGAGGATATCCACGCTCCAGATGGACACTCAGCTGGAAGTTAAAGGGAAGAATGACATGGGGAGACCAAGCGGTGAGCAAGGCCCATAGCTTTATTTTCAACAGGGGCTTTTATACCCTAAGTTACACATAGAGGATAATAGGGGATGCAAAATCAGCAGTCTTTGATGCTTATCAAAAACCAGGGTTTCTTTCCTGCAGATTTATCGTATACAAATGGTTTAGGTGATTTACATCATCTTCTGGCCAGAGGCCTATTAACATTTTATGACTCTTGACAAGCACTTATCAACAAAGACTTATTTTCTCTAAGAGTAATTATTTTAAGGTTTGGCGCCATCTTCCGAAGATAAGATTACGTTCCTATAGGGTGGATGTGTAATGGGTTTACAAAGGAAAGAATTTACTACCTTAAGGGTCTAAAGTTACTAACACCAGGCCACTACTTATTTTTTCTACATACCAACTATATTAATTAATGCACATTCAAGGATACAATTCAAGGGATGTGAAAACTTGGCAACAAACATTGGCTCATCAATGAAATCTTTTACTAGTTTTATTCTGACAGCTTCTAATTCTCTGAGAGGCTCTAAGCTATTTGAATATCTTAAGCTTCCCGTGCCTCTGGAGGCTGGGAGACTGTAAACAATCGTATGCATAGCTGTAGGTGTCCGGGTAAACTTGTCAGGCGAGTTAGAGAGCCATCTGAGGGGTTTGGATTTAAACACTCCTAATTGCCCAGGAACTTTATTAATTGGAGCTGTAAGTTAACTCTTTGACAGAGAGAGTGAGATGGTGGTGGGGGACAGCCCCCAGTAAAGTCAGAGGTGAGAGCACAAAGCAATAAAGTAGGCAGACTCTGGTTTTTTGGGGGGTAGATGCTCGAGAATATCCGGGGGCACTCCCGAGGCTCAATCCCGCCTTTGCGTATGCCGAGCCCCCTTCCTCATGACCTTTGTCACGAGTGGAATGTCTCTCGCCGGCTCCCGGCAGCTGAGCACCGAAGAATTGATGCTTTTGAACTGTGGTGTTGGAGAAGACTCTTGAGAGTCCCTTGGACTGCAAGGAGATCCAACCAGTCCATCCTAAAGGAGATCAGTCCTGGGTGTTCATTCGAAGGACTGATGCTGAAGCTGTAACTCCAATACTTTGGCCACCTCATGAGAAGAGTTGACTCATTGGAAAAGACCCTGATTCTGGGAGGGATTGGGGGCAGGAGGAGAAGGGGACGACAGAGGATGAGATGTCTGTCATGAGATGTCTGAGGCATCACCGACTCAATGGATGTGAGTCTGAGTGAACTCCAGGAGCTGGTGAGGGACAGGGAGGCCTGGCGTGCTGCAGTCCATGGGGTCGCAAAGAGTCGGACACGACTGAGCAACTGAACTGACTGACTGAACTGAAACACTTTTAATCATGTCTCTAGAAGTCTATGAAGAATACACTTAGCATGTTTTTTATCATATTTCAAGAATGTTGTCTATTCAAAGGGCTTTTTAAATGCTGTTATCATCACCTGCCCAGAGAGTTTGATTTAATAATTTCCTTTATGGCAGAGTCTCTTTAATGAGCAATTCAGATTTAAACTATTTTTCCATTACTGATATATTCATGATGTTACTGTTGTCTGACTCCGGCAGCACGTATTCTTATACCACAAGGTAGGTGTTATTCCCGTTTTGCAGACAACAGCTAAGCTGGTTTTCCTTCAGTGTTTCCTTCATAGTTACAGAAAGAATAAACTACTTAAGTACCAACTATTTGTAAGCATATCTAGCACTTCAGAATTATTAACTCCAGAGAATAAATGTGACAACTCAGTCTTTTCCATTCCTTAAATTCACTCTATTTATTAGGTAAAATAGCTAGTCTATTTATACCTAGGGAAAAAAAGGCCAGGCCATAGTTTAACTAATTCCTTGTACTTAGAAATATACTAAATATGAAATCTGGGGTATTTTCCAATTTTTATTGTAAAATACAAGGAACAAAAGTTACCATCTTAATGATATAAGCATATAGTTCAGTGGTGTTAAATACATTTAAAATGTTGTGCAGCCATTACCCCTGTCCATCTCCATAACTCTTCATCTTGTAAAATTAAGACTCAGTTCAGTTTAATCGCTCAGTCGTGTCCGACTCTTTGCAACCCTATGAATTGCAGCATGCCAGGCCTCCCTGTCCATCACAAACTCCCGGAGTTCACTCAGACTCACGTCCATTGAGTCAGTGGTGAGCCCTTAAACAGTAACTCCCCATCCCCTCTCCCATGGCAACTACCATTCTACCTTCTGTCTCTGTGAATTTGATTACTCTAAGAATCTCACATAAGTGGAATCATAGAAGAGTCGTCCTTTCACTCAGCATAATGTCCTCACGGTTCAACCATATTGTAGTATGTGTCAGCATTTCCTTTCTTTTTAAGGCTGAATAACAAACATCCTGCTGTGTGTATACATCCATATATATATATATATATATATATATATATATATATATATATATGAAGAACAGACTTGTTGGAAAAGATCCGGATGCTGGGAAAGATTGAAGGCAGGAGGAGAAGGGGACAAAGGAGAATGAGATGGTTGGATGGCATCACTGACTCAATGGATATCAATTTGAGCAAACTCCAGGAGATGGTGCAGGACAGGGAAGCCTGGGGTGCTACAGAGCATGGGGTCGCAAAGAGTCAGACATGACTGAGTATCTGAACAACAACAAACTTGATATTTTTGTAGGTCAAAAGTAGACATGCTGGCAATCTCACATGGCTCACTTTAATACATTATATTGGTATGATACCCGTTAGGATTGTTAGTACTTTAGACTAACCCTTGTTCTTCCTTGCACATTGCAGGTACCATCTGGTGGATCACGCTGGATCATGGGACCGGCTTCTGAGTCCCTGGTTGTGGGGGTGGGGGTAAAATGCAGCCCTACAGTAAGAGTTTAAGAGAGGCAGGGTCTCAGTTTTCCCAGGTTTGGCTCCTGAACTGATTATACCTGTGTGTCTTTAAGCTCCCCAAGAGTAAACCATCTCCTTCCTTGGTTCTTGCCACATATGACCAGCCTTTGCCTTGCCCTGTGTGGCTAGCTTTTATGTCTCACTGCCTGATCCTTACCTACCCTCTGTGCCCTTGGATGGCAGTACATCTTTCCCACAGGAGGGTCCCACCCACGAACTACTGATACCATAGCAGGCTGGGTAGATAAATGCTTTAAAATAAATTGGAACAATGATAAATCCAAGATAGAATTTTCATTCCTATACCAAGTCTACTCTCCAATGACTAAGAGAAATATTTTTTTAACTCCTAAGTCACAAAGTTCTATCAGAAATGAAGGACGAAAATACTGAGTAAAGAATAAAGCACTTGACAAATACTAATGGCTATTATTTCTATTGTGTCCATGACAACGGAACAGAAAGATCTTGAGCCTGCCTTTCCAACTATGCTCCAAAGTCAAGGTCAGAGGAACAAATAAAATCTAAATGCATATCACTGGGATACATTGTAATATAGCAATCCCTGCCATGGAATTACCATATGGCAATTAGGTGGATCTTTATTCTCCAACATATAGAGAGCAACAATGAACACATAAATACACATGAGCTATATGTACTTTTTATGTATGTATGTCTCTATATGATTAAAAGTTCTTAGAAGCAAAAGAGTAAATCCTTGAAAGTAGCTCCCTGTGAGGAGAAAAAAGGAAGAAAACTAGAGAAGTGAATTTTTGTGTATTTCTTCAACAATTTGTAAGAGAAAAAGAGATGAAAAACCATGGATTAAAACAGACAAGAGACATATCAATTTATTGCAACATGTAGACCCTATTAGACCCCGATTTTAACAAAATTTTTAAGTATGAGATAATGGGAAATCCATTCACTGGACAATTTGTTGATAAGGAATTATTGTTAATCTGGGGAGATATGATAATGGATTGGAGTTAGTTTATAAACACTTATCTTTTAGAGACACATTGAAATATTTACATATGAAGTGGTATTTGCTACCAAAATACTGTAATGGCAGGTGTAGATAAAACAAGATAACCTGATAATTGTTCAAGGCGGGTAACACTACACATTATATTATTTTTCTATTTTGTGTATGCTTGAAGCCTTCAGCAATAAAATTCCCAGTTGGCACTAGTGGTAAAGAACCTGCTTGCCAATGCAGGAGAAGTGAGAGACGTGGGTTCGATCCCTGGGTTGGGAAGATCCCCTGGAGGAGGGCAGGGTAACCCACTCCAAGATTCTTGCCTGGAGAATCCTATGGACAGAGGAGCCTGGGAGACTGGTCCATAGGGTCGTAAAGAGTCAGACACAACAGAAGCAACTTAGCACGCACGCATGATAAAATGTCACAAAAATCCTTCTTTAAAAAGTACCTGGGCTTGCCACCTTCCTGATTGTGTGACTGAAGCAAACTATCTACCCTCTGTAAGTTTCTGTCCCTTTTTCTAAGAATGGGGATAATGTGGCCTGGTCAAGAGTAAACTTTCAAGAAGCTTGGACCTCACCACACTGTTTGACACGCCCTCACCAAGGGCAGTAGTAGCTGTTTTATAGATATTTGTCATCTCTATTTAAATGCGTCAGAGGAAACTCAAACCTAACCTGTCTGAAAATGAATCATCAAATAGGATGGATAGATAGATGGAAAGAAGGAAGGAAGGAAGAAAAACATCCAGGTCACCATTCTGGTCTGTGTTCTGAGAGTTTCTTCCTTGTAGCTGGGCTTTTTCACAACCGCTGTCAGAAATGCTTCATCTCTGATTTCAGTTGCTCAAAGTTCAGACTTCAAGTACAAAGTCATTATGAACTAATTTTTCTCTAGCTTTAGCATCCCCTCTTGAAGGGAACATCTCTACAGCTTCTGCATCTGTTCATGGGAACTTTGTAAAACATGTGCTTCTCACTGAAACCAGCTTCTCTGTCTGATGAAAGACCTATTCTCTGTATCCTTGGTCTTTGACAGGAGTGATCATCCAAATTAGATACAATCCCAACAAAAGAATTCATGGACTCAATAATGCCCGTAGTTTGATCACCTTGTTTGATCATGACCAGGGGTGCAGCAACCTATGCTTATACCATTAACTATTTCATGCCCATCTTGATAAGATCCAAATTAGGTTTGTAATGACCCTATCAGAGATCTTCCCCACTCAGGAGCCATGTAATAATCAAAAAAAAAGGGAGGAGGAAACATCCCAAGAGATTGTTTTCTCCATAACATCTTTGAAATCTGAGCAATTTAACAAGACTGTAAGCATATTGCATCAAAATGTGGTCTCCTGGTGGATTTCACACTAGTAATAATTCCTTCATCACTGTTCAGTAATGGGCACCTTTCCATGTCCTCAGGAATAAATAACATGCTTCTTGTGTGCGTAATTTGTTTCAGACCCATTAGCTCCTTGGCCAGTGAATGTATTTATTTCTAAATAGATACAGACACAGTAATTTTGCTGCACCATTAACTCCTGGAGGAACCTAAGGCTTGTGTCTTTCCATAATATCCTTTTGTTCTTTTTCGATGGTATGTGTATCCAACAGCCCATATCTTGCATTTACTCAGCACTCAGTTCTCCTGCGTGAGGTTTTTATGGCTAAGGAAAGCATCAGAATTATAGAATCATCACACATGAGAGCTAGAAAAGACATGAAAAATCTAGTTCGCTGCTGTTGTTTTGCATACGGAAAAGTGGGGTGCAGAGAGCTAGAGGGTCTTGCCACACCAGGAAGTGTCCAGTGATAAAATCGGGGCTAAGGTCATACCTTTGGAGTCCTCGTTCAGGGCTCTTTGGACTTCAACCACTGAAAATAAATTATTCCCTGATCTTTAGAAAGCAGAGTCTCTTTTTCAGACCATTTAGGTGCCAGATAATGGTTTATAAGAACACATGAAGCACTCAGACCGTTCTCAAAAGCCCACACCACAGCTCCATTTACATAGAGGGAACAGCTCAGTACGGGGACAGATGTCCCCAGAGGATCTATTCTGTTCCTGCTGACCTCTGTAAAGCCGGGACCTTTCAGAGAATCTATGAAAAATCCTGACAGGAGCAAGCAAGAAAGCCCCTGAGAGGAACCCAAGCCAGAATACTGGGCTGATGTGCCAGTAGAGACATGCTCTAAAACTGCAAGCATGCAAAAGCTTGACACTGCAAACACACGAGTACCCCATTTATTTACACATTTATAACTTCCACCTGAAAGCAGGTATGAGGGGCTTTGTCTTCCTGTGGTCCCCAGTCCAGCTCCCCCTCCCCTGGGAGACCCCTGTCCAGCACCACCTGACCGCGTCTCTCTGTCACTTATTCAAATTCCCGAAGAATTCCATTTTCTCAGCCACCAATGTTGCCTCCTCCTGGGTCAGGGCACCCTTGGTCCAGTCAACTGTGGCTGCTGGGTGGTGTCCTGAGACAAGCCCATCTGCCCAGGTCTATGGGGGCTGCAGGTTCCTGCACACACCACCCCAAAGGCATCCTCCGGTCTGCACCTGAAGCGCTCTCCTGGGGGCTTTCTCTGGCTGCCTCACACAGAAGGCCAGGTATCCTGGGAGCTGATGCCCCCTCAAAACTCTCAATCAATGACTAATGGGAGCTGGTAAATAACCCAGCTAGGGGCTCTGTGCAGATAATGACATGAGGTCAGAACTGCCCAGTAGAATCAAGTCCAGATGCTCATGGCATCAGCCTGCTTAACAGCATACATTTTCTGGGCTCTCTTCCATGTCTCTCTTTCCACTCTCTTACAGGACTCCTAGGATCCTTAACTAGGCTAGTCTATCCTACGATAGACCTATGAAACTACTGCCTCTTTTAAATACCAATTACACGTTTCATTTGCAAGAACCATCTAGACACTATTGCTCAGTAGGAGATATTGCAGCCTACTACAACCTGTTAGACTTTGCAAGCTTTTTAATAAACAAGCCTAAAGCATAATTCCACTTTAATTGCATCAAGGAAAGTGTGACTTTTGCCCAACTCTGGAAAGCTCCTTAGTGGCTTGTTTATTAAACAGGCACCATTGAAATATTTGCACTCATTTTTATCAACTCTAATAGGCAGGTAATGATCCTTTCACTTCCCAGCTCAAAATACCATAAGGCAAATTTTCCCAAAGATGCAGAGGGCAGGTGAAGGCTTCCTTTCACCCACGTGCTACTGAGTAATAAAGCCGGCAGGACAATTTAAGGTCCATTATCCTAGAGTGTACGTGCTGAAGACTGAACGGTGGCTGTAATGGAAAACAGACTGAAAGCTGGAAAGCAAAGTTCTGTGGGGTCACGTCATAGTTTTAATTCTTTATTTTTAAAAAATTGACATATGCTAAATGAATGACTAAATTAAACCTACCCTGTCTTCCATTTCATCTTCACATGGACACATTTAAGGATATTGGGAGGACATATAATGAGGAAGGCTCACTGGTGTATATACACCCTGGACTCTTCCAAGGAATGAGACTCCTGGGCTTATTAAGTAGCAGAGATGGAATGAGAGGCAGCATCATATACATAAGAGTCAACAGCCAAGTTTGAATCTGGCACCACTAGCAGCAGCTTCTACTGTCTCATCTAAAAAATGGAGACTTGAGATAGCATCTGAGGGCCTTCCCTGGGGGTCCAGTGGCTAAGGTTCCACACTCCCAACACAGTGGGGCCCGGGGTTTGATTCCTGGTCAGGGAACTGGATCTCAGAGGCCACAACTAAGGGTTCACACGCCTCAGTTAAAGGGCCCTGCACACTACAACGAAGATCAAAGATCCCTCGTGCCACAGCTAAGACCCGGTACAACCAAATAAATAAATAATTTTTAAAAAAGTCGTACCTGAGTCATAGGGTTATTGTGAAGACTGAACAAGATAATGGCACGTGCAGTCCAGGCACATGGTAAGCGCTCAGGAATTATTAGCAAAAGGGATGGAAACTTCTGCACGATAAGAAAGGAGGGACGAGCTCATTCTTCAGGCTTCCTTCTCATCTTCACTCCCTGTGCATTTAATGCTGCTGAGGGTCTTGTTTGTGCTCCCATGAACTTCAGGACCGAGCATCTACTGGAGTTGACCCTAGTCGTACACGATGGCAGGGCTTCCCTTGTAGCTCAGTTGGTAAAGAATCTGCCTGCAATGCAGGAGACCTGGGTTCGATCCCTGGGTCGGGAAGATCCCCTGGAGAAAGAAATGGAAACCCACACCAGTATTCTTGCCTGGAGAATCCCATGGACAGAGGAGCCTGGCAGTTTACAGTCCATGGGATCGCATGAGTCAGACACAACTGAGAGACTAAGCACACACACACATCCACTACGGCAGCAAGGTCACCCCTAAGAATATCCCCAAGCAGGTGCAGATGTTCACCAAAAGACATGCGCAAGAATGGGCACAGCAGCACTTTTGTAATATCCCCAAACTGGAAACCACCCAAAGAGTAAAATGGACAGTACCCAGCCATCAACAATAAAAGAGAGAAACTGACTACTCCATTAACAGCAAGATGGTAAAGCAAATTGTGCTGTACTCGCCAGTGGATGACTAGTCCGCAGTGTGTACGAACAAACCACAGCCACCGCAACGCAGGTGAATCTCACGTGCACACCATGGACAAGAAAAGCCAGACAACCACAGTGCACAGGGCATGATCATGTTTGCATGCTGTACAAAAACAGGCCAAACTGTTCTAATCTGCACCGCCAAGACTCAGGAGAGAGGTTCCTATTGGAGGATAGTCGTTGGAAGGGACTAAAAGAGTCACTTTTGGTGATGGTAATGTTGTCTTATTTGAGCAGTGTGCTTTTAGAAAAAAAGTTGAGTTGGACATTTAGAATGTGTGCTCTTACCTGTAAATATGTGATACTTAAGTAAAAAGTTCAACAAGTAATGGACTGCACCGCTTGGGCTCAGGAGCTGTGCCTTCCCAAAGCATGGCTGACTTCTTCACAGATATAGTAATGCCAATGGAGCATCACCAGGGACCTGGGTGATGCCAGTAGGCTGTCTAACTGCTGCCTACAGCTGGTCCTCACTGTTGACCATTCTACAGCTGAAATCCGAGTCTAACCAGACACAACTGTATGAATACACTGTGGCCAGGACACTGGTCTCCAGACCAGGACTAGGGACACTTAGGCAAGACCCAAGTTCTCTCACTTTCCCATTGTCCTCCACATGTGTGGCCCAAGGGACAACACAGATCATTCCAAATCATCGGTTTAAGGGACACTGTGTCCTACAGAGCCCTGGGCATATGGTGGATGAGTCATTTTATTTGGATAAGATGGAAACAGCAGTGAGGCATCCCATACAGAAGACTAGATTTGAGATCTTCTGTAACAACAAATGTATATATGCATAGCTTTTAATAGATGAAGTTATAGAGTTATATATATTTTATATCTAGACATATACGCGTATCTCCTTTCACTGCAATTTTCCTTTATTGTGCTTTGCAAATCCTTTTTCTTTTTTAAAATCAAAGGTCTGTGGCAACCCCCCAGGTGGCTCAGTGGTAAAAGAATCCTCCTGCAAATGCAGTAGACACAGGAGATGCCAGTTCAATCCCTGGGTTGGGAAGATCTCCTTGAGGAGGAAATGGCAACCCACTCCAGTATTCTTGCCCAGAGAATACCATGGATAGAGGAGCCTGGCAGGCTACAATCTATGGGGTCACAAAGAGTCAGACATGACTGAGCCAATGAGCATGCACATGGTCAGATGATGGCTAGCATATTTTAGCAATAAAATATTTTAAAATCATGATATGTATACTGCTTTCTTAGATGGAAGAAGTAGTCTACTGCACAGACTACCATATAGTGTAAAAGTAACTTCTATATGACCCGGAGAACCAAAGTATTGGTATGACTCACTTTATTGTGATATTTGCTTTATCATGATGGTCTGGAACTGAATTCACACTATCTCTGAGGTATGCCTATATTGTTTTAAATAGTTCTTTCTACATAAATGGATTTTCAGTTTGAAATTGTTCATGGCCTTAGGAAATCGGTTTTTTGAAAGTCCTCTTGTGACACTAAAAAAAAAAAATCATTTTGATAACAGGCAATTCTTAGTACTTCCAAATATACGTAATACTTTTGTATCAGTCATTTGCTCAGTGACTGTGTGTGTGTGTGTGTGTGTGTGTTAGTCGCTCAGTCGTGTCTGACTCTTTGCAACTCCATGGACTGTAGCCCACCAGGCTCCTCTGTCCATGGAATTCTCCAGGCAAGAACATTGGAGTGGGTAGCCATTCCTTTCTCCAGGGAACCTTCCCAACCCAGGGATCAAACCCAGGTCTCCTACTCAGTGATAACATTTATTTAAATGGTCATGCAGACTTCCGTGGAAAACATACTGAATCCTGTCATTTTTTCCCCCAAAAAAATCTGTGATCCCCCAAAATTCTTCCAGAGCAAGTGAAAATCCCTTGGCATCCCAAAGTTCTAGAGTTCAGTTTCCATCCCTCATCGAAGAATGCAGGCAGTCACCAAAAAGCTAGAAGCAAACAGCACAAGCCTGAAGCCTTAGGAGGGAGCCCAGCCCTTCAGACACTGTGACTTCAGCCCAGCGATACCAATTTCAGAGTTCTGACCTCCCAGAACTTCGCAGGGCCTCCATGGGAAAACAAATTCCTGCTGTTTTAAGCCATCAAGTCTGGCATAATTTGTCACAGCCGTGATAGGAAACTAACATACAACCCAAGACTGCATTTGTTTTCCTTTTGTTCTCTGTCCATGATGCCAACTTGTTGAATTTTAATCAATTATTAGTTTCAAAAAAAATAAATAAAGTAGAGCAGTTGAGAAGAAAAGGTCCTATTTTATTGGATTCCTGAGCACAGACTGAGACTTCCCTGATGGCTCAGATGGTAAAGAATCTGCCTGCAAAGTAGGAGACATGGGTTCGATCCCTGGGTTGGGAAGGTTCCCTGGAGAAGGAAATGGCAACCCACTCCAGTATTCTTGACTGAAGAATTTCATGGATAGAGAAGCCTGGTGGGCTACATACAGTCCATGGGGTCCAGAAAAGAGTGGGCTGCAACTAAGCAACTGATCACCAACAGCAAAGCACAGACTATGGAGAGAAGGACCATATTAGGGGTTTGAGACTGAGCCTTGTGAACTTGCATCAGTCACTCTCTGAGTCACTTTTTCCATTTATAAAATGAATAAATAACCTCTGAGGTGATGATTCTATAAACCTTCATAGCTTTGACTTAATGTCACCTCCCTAAGTGCCACCTCCACTAGGAAGCCTGCTCTGACTCACCTCTCTTCTCTATACTCCAGGGTCTCTTGAAACACATCATTTCAGTATTTATTGCACTGTGCTGTAGTGATTTGTCTCCATACCATCTTCCCCACTAGACATGTATTACTAGAGGGCAGGAGTTACATTTTGCTCACCTCTCCAGTGACCAAGTGAGTAATGAATGAGCAAGGAAACTGAGTTGTTATGAAGTATTAATAATGACTTCTCATCCTACACAGATGACTGATGAGAATGTCCCAGGATAGGGCTGTGCATGAGATTCCTGGAGCCCAAGCAGCTCCCTCCTGGGAGCCATTCATTGACTAAGTTCTGGCACTCAGACTGCATTTTATGAGAGTTTTATGTGTTTTCATCAGTGTAGACTTGACTTGTTTGATCTATTGAATGAGCTTCAGTCATAATTCAAAAGCCAGCTTTGGTAACTTATATGCTTGAATTTTATAATTATGCTCAATATTTACTGATACATGCTTCAACAATTCAAATTGCTCCTAGAGATGCTTTCTTCTCCTGGCTTATCAAGGTTTTAGAAAGACTTTCCTAAAAATCTTGCCATTTATATCCATAACTCCCATCTCTATGGGTATAAATTCAATAATACCCACAAAAAATTTGTACAGGAAAGAATTTTTCCTGGGGCCTGGTTTATTCTCTCCCTTCTGCTGGTTTTGGTCTCTTCTTTGGATGGAAGTGACGGGTTCATCATGGCAGTAGAAGCCCGAGTTGCCCTGCAGTCTCAAGGAGACCTGCCTTAGTCCAGTAAACAAATTCAACCTGCTGAGATTTTGACTGAAGCATTCCCATCTTTGGCTGAATCTCAATATAATTTAAAGACTTTCCTAAGGCCAGTCATCAGCATCATAGTTGATACTGAGCACATTCATTCATTCATGCTCATGCTCAGTCACGTCCAACTCTTTGCAACCCCATGGACTACAGCTGCTTCTAAAATAATCACTCAAATCCAGACTTCTCTATGAAAATCTATAAGCTTCTAATAAAATTAAATTTGTAAAGTTATCTGGTGTTATTTTACTAATCAAAATCACCACAGGTACCTTCCTATTCATCTCAGAAAGTAAGATCAATCTGGAAAGCAAGACTAAGAGTAGAGTCAAAGGCCTGATGGAGATGAGATTTACCCAGCCTTATCTCTTCTGAGACAAAGACCACGCGCACTTTCAATCAGGATGCATTCACAGTCAGCAGGAACCCAGGGCCCTCTCCTCCTGCCTGCAGTAACATTGCTAAAGATGCTGAGCGTTGGAATTACTTCTCATTTGCAAATGGTAATTTTCATATTTACAAATAGTAATCATCTAAATGTAAAACTTCCTTAAGTAAATAGATTATTAGACATAAATATGTAGCCCTCTAGATGAGCACCTGATGTGAAGAGCCAACTCATTGGGAAAGACTCTGATGCTGGGAAAGATTGAGGGTAGAAGAAGGTGGTATCCGAGGATGACTTGGTTAGATAGCATCACTGACTCAGTGGACATGAATCTGAGAATACTCCTGGGAGATAGTGGAGGACAGAGAGCCTGGCGCACCGCAGTCCATGGGGTTTGCAGCACATGCAGTCCGACTCGCAAAGAGTGGGACACAACTTGAACACAACAACAGATATGCAATTTTCCAAATGTCTCTGTAGCAATTCAAAGGACTCTGCTGCCACAAGTCCAAAATTCTCTGGCACCATTTCATTTTACCTGGGGATTCCCAGATGGTGCTAATAGTAAAGAACCCACCTGCCAATGCAGGAGAAACATAAGAGATCCGGGTTCGATCCCTGGGTCCAGAAGATCCCCTGGAGAAGGAAATAGCAACCCACTCCAGTATTCTTGCCTGGAGAATCCCACGGACAGAGGAACCTAGAGGACTACAGTCCAGGGGGTCTCAAAGAGTCAGATACAACAGAGCAACTTAGCACACATGCACGCATTTTACCTAATACCGTTAAATATATTTTCTGCAGTTACCATCCCCTTTTTACTTTTAATCTATATCTCTACCATTGACTTTCAAATTTTGCCTTTTAGAGCCCAGGCATTTTGTGATTCTAACTTAAATGCTTTTAAGGTTAATAAACTTTTCCTAATTCACAAAAGGGATAACAAAATCAGGCAGTTTCCCCAATTTTATATTTTCATTCAAGACTATCAGAAGTGCTACTGCTTAAAGGATAGCAGATTATTGAATTACTAATAAACAAATACTGAGGGAAACAATGTTTCAGTCAAACGATTAAAAATCAATGTGATGCAGAGAACATTTTAATTCAACCTAATTTGTATAGCACACCAAAAAAGAGTGAGGTGCTGTGGATGACACAAAGTTGAAACACTATTTCTGCTGTCAACATGAATGTTCTATGAAACGTGTCAGGAAAATAGACAGCTGTGTAAAAGGGTATCCACGGAAAACTCCACCATGGATAAACAACACTCTTTCTCCTCTCAGGTGATCAGGAGGCTGGTAGACTGTGGCCGAATAGGACAGAACACACAGGAATAGGAAAGGACAGGAGCTGGAAAGAGGAGGTAGGAAAAGGACTTTCTAGCTAGGCTGAAGAAAGAGGAGAGAGTTTAAGGAAAGAAAAAGACAGCACCATGCCTTCACGGAGAAGCAGAAAGCAAACTGTTACTCAAAGTGGAAGACTTAGGTAGAGATACAAGTAGAGATACAAGTAAAGGTCAGGGAATGAATCAGGACCTTGGATGCCAAGCTGAAGAGTCTAGGTAGTTCCCTTGAGGCAACTGGAAGACAACAGAGGTGGCTGAGCATAGGAAGATGTGAAAGATAAACGTCCCTGTGTCATGCAAAATGAGGGACTGGGGCGGGGGAGGGGAGTAAATGATGGATAACCAGTGTAAGTTACTGAACTAGATCAGGCATAAGCCAGGCTGGTGAAGGAGGGAACAGTAAGGAAGGAGAAAGGTAAGAGCTGTTGAAGAGAATGTTTTGGTTCAGAGGCTAATTGAATAGGGAGGACAGAGACAGAAAACACACTATTTTTACATCCAAATAACTGGGATCATTAATCAAAACACCACAAAGTCAAGGACAGTAAATATGATGGCTGCTGATTTTAGATGAAAAATGTCCAGGATTAAAAGAACCACACTTATTCAGAGCTTGCCACGGGTCAGCTCATGGAACTGTCATAGAAATATTCCCCTTTTACAAACCAGAGAACTGAGGCCAGTGTCTTGCAGGGAGTGAGTGACAAGAGTTGAGACCTGAACCCAGACCATGGTCTTGTATTGAACTTTCAAGTTTCCAAGAGGAGACTGGTGATGTGGGGCAGAGACCTAGAAGAATAATCAGAGCTGGAGACCGAAATTTGGGTGTAATAGCAGCAGCCTGGGACGAGACTGCAGACAGTGGAGGTGGAAGCCAGGGGCTGAGCTCTGCCTGGCCCTTTGTCTTGGTTTCCATTGCAGATCTGAAATCAATAAGAGTGGCTAACAGGATCCTGTGATAAACGACCTAAATTCAGAAACTGACTTTGAGAAATAAAGAGGCCATGTCTTTGTTTTCTTCCCATTCCATGCACTTGTCACTTTCTCTGTTCTTTCCACAATGCCAGAGATCTGTATCACAACCATCAGAGATTCAATCAGCCGAGGACAGTCAGGAAAGAGAAATTATGCAGTAATTTGAAGTTAAATGGTTAACATAAAGGGCATATTAACTATAAAAGGGGATTAGATTTACAAGAGACCAGCTAATAAGAAGTGAAAAGGACTTTAAAGAGCATAGGACTAGCAGATATAGAGAGAAGCCACTACCTCTAGAGTTGAGATAGATTATTCCCTAGCTTGGGTTTCCCTGGTGGCTCAGAAGGTAAAGAATCAGTCTTCTGAAATGCAGGAGATCCAGGTTAGATCCCTGGGGCAGGAAGATCCCTTGGAGAAGGATATGGCAACCCCCTGCAGCATTCTTGCCTGGAGAATTCCATGTACAGAGAAGCCTGGAAGGCTACAGTCCATGGGGTCACAAAGAGTCAGACATGACTGAAGTGACTAAAACAATAATAACAGATATCAAGCCTGGATAACCATCTTCAGACTGCTTTTCTGTAAAATAAAACAAAATCTTTGTCTATAACCTTGAGCTAAATACAGTTTCTAACTCAAAAGGTACAGGACTACTTAGCTTTCAAATATGTAAAATAAAATCTGCTGGAGGAAAACAACTAGCAAGTCAACAATCAGTGACAGATTCCAATACATCTGTTTCTAAAATCAAGTGATTTTAAACATTAGAATTAAAATGCAGAAATTATCAGTCTGGATAAAAAAAGCATACCCCCAACTGAATGCTATTGGAAATGGAATTTAAGTTTTAAAAATGCAAACAGGTAGAAAATAACAAGATGGAAAAGTATATGCCATGCTAACAGGGAGTATAAGAATCAGCAAAAATAGGCAAGGAATGTTACAGAGAAATGAGAATCATTTCATAATGATAAGGTAGCCAATTCATCAAGATGTAATTCTAAATGTGACATACCTAATAACAGAGCTTCAAAACACATGCAGCAAAAATTGACAGAGCTAAAGGGAGAAATAAACCCACAATCATGGTGGAGATTTTGTCATTCCCCTCTCAGTAACTGATGGAAAAAATGGACAGAAAATCACTAAGGATATAAAGACTTGAATAACACCAGGTAACAACTCGACCTCACTGACATTGCTAGAACATCCCACCTAACAACTGTAGAATACACAATCTTTTCAACTGCACATAAAATAGTCACTGAGTTAGACCCTTATCCAAGACCAAAACCAGCTGATGAAGCAAGTAAACATCAGAAATAATTTTGAAGACTTTATACAATTAACAAGTAAGATCCCTGCCTACGTGGCACACGTCTCAGCAAACAGAGACAAAAACATTCTTTTCAAACCACATGAAGTGAAGTGAAATGAAAGTTGTTCAGTTGTGTCCGATTCTTTGCGACCCCATGGACTATACAGTCCTTGAAATTCTCCAGGCCAGAATACTGGAGTGGGTAGTCTTGTATTACTTGGGAATACAAGTAATATTCCCAAGTATATTCGATCCCTTCCCAAGCCAAGGATCAAAGCCAGGTCTCTCACATTGCAGGCGGATACTTTACCAGCTGAGTCACAAGGGAAGCCCCTCAAACCACACGAGTCAGTACTAAAAATTGTGTGTCCCTGACTGTGGCAGGCAGCCTCCAATATGGTCCCCAGTGGTCTTCACCTCCCAGTAATCTCACCCTATGTGGTCCATTCCCATCTAGTACAGACTGGACTTAGTGATCTGCTTCTGATGAATAGAATTAAGATGTGATGGCTATAACTCAGAGACGAGGTCATAAAAGGCTGCCCGGGGCTGCTTTCACTCTCTCTCTCTCTCTGAACACTCCTTCTAGGAGAAGCCAGCTGCTACATGATGAAATCCACCTGGTGAGGAAATGAGGCCTCCTGCCAACGTTGAGTCATGTGAGTGAACCATGAAAGTTGCTCCCCAACTCCCGTCAAATCTTCAGATGCCTGGAGTCCTACCAAAAGCCTCTCAAAACCTCATGACAGATCCTGAGATAGAACCAGGTAAGCTGCTTCTATATTCCTGACCCTCAGAAACTCTGAGATAATAAATGTTTGTTGTTCTAAACTACTAAGTTTTGGGGGTAATTTGTCACCAAACAATAGATAATATCTAAGCTATTAGGAAAAAAAAAACTATCCAAACTGAAATTTATACAATCTACTTTGCCTGACCAGAAAGCGATGCAATTAAATATTAACGACAAACCTTTCTTAAAATTTTTAAACTGTTTTAAATAATTCTTGGTAAGAAGGCTGTCAAACTGAAATTATCAACTATTTAGGGATGAATGAAAATGAAAACACTACATATCAACACCCATGGGATGCAGTCAAATATATTAAGAAATACTTTTAGCTCAAAAGTGTGGTATTTATTAGAAACCAGGAAAAGACTAATGGGAAATTAACTAAACAACTGACTCAAGCAACTTGATGAAAAGAACCAAAAAATAATACACTCCAAAGAGTTAAAAAGGGTTAGTAATAAAAGTTAGAATGCTTTAAACGATAGACTTAGTCAAAACCAACATTCTTTGACTAATAAAAGAGAAGAACTTTTGGCATTTCTCATTTCTAACTGGTAAAAAAAAAAAGGGAGAGAAGATGTAAATAAACATTAGAAATGCAAAAAAGAACATAACTTGAATCTCTTTATCTGGAGCTATTTTCGTAAAGACTGCATTTAATTATATGCCCCAAACTGGAATATCCAATTCAAATTAAAATTTTCTAATACAGTCCAACAGAACTTTTGCAAGGATGGAAATATTTTGTATCTTCACTGTCAAATATGTTAGCATTGGCCACACAATGATACAACCCTAGAGTAATTGATACATCATTACTGCAACTAACTGAATTTTTAAATATTACTTCATTTGAATAAACTTAATCACATATGTCTGTGACAACTGTAATAGATAACACACTCCTAGAAAAAAATTATAAAAGTTAAGAGGTAGAAAAATTTACTTAGTCTGAACACTATGAAGGAATTTGAAAGTGCAGTCAAAAATATACTTTAAAGATGTTTATTAGGTGAGTTCTACCAAACATTCAAAATAATGTTACAAATTTTCAAAGTATAGAAAGATCTCAAAATCTCAATTATTTCTTCAAAGTTAACTCTGAAACCAAATTCCAATAAGAAAGCGTAGAGAGGAGCTTCTCTGATGGTCCAGTGGTTGTTGACTCCGTGCTTCCACTGCAGGGAAACAGCTTCAATCCCTGGTCCAGGAACTAAGATCCCATATGCCGCAGAGTGCAGCCAAAATTTTTTAATAAATAAATAAGTACAGGTTCAGTTCAGTTCAGTTCAGTTGCTCAGTCGTGTCCGACTCTTTGCGACCCCATGAACCACAGCTTACCAGGCGTCCCTGTCCATCACCAATTCCCGGAGTTTACCCAAACCCATGTCCATCGAGGCGGTGATGCCATCCAACCATCTCATCCTCTGTCATCCCCTTCTCTTCCTACCCTCATGTTTCCCAGCATCAGGGTCTTTTCCAATGAGTCAGCTCTTCACATCAGGTGGCCAAAGTATTGGAGTTTCAGTTTCAACATCAGTCCTTCCAATGAACACCCAGGACTGATCTCCTTTAGGATGGACTGGTTAGATCTTGCAGTCCAAGGGACTCTCAAGAGTCTTCTCCAACACCACAGTTCAAAAGCATCAATTCTTTGGCGCTCAGCTTTCTTTATAGTCCAACTCTCACATCCATACATGACCACTGGAAAAACTATAGCCTTGACTAGACGGACCTTTGTTGGCAAAGTAATGTTTCTGCTTTTTAATATGCTGTCTAGGTTGGTCATAACTTTCTTCCCAAGGAGTAAGCATCTTTTAATTTCATAGCTGCAATCACCATCTGCAGTGATTTTGGAGCCCAGAAAAATAAAGTCAGCCACTATTTCCACTGTTTCCCCATCTATCTGTCATGAAGTGATGGGACCAGATGCCATGATCTTAGTTTTCTGAATGTTGAGCTTTAAGCCAACTTTTTCACTCTCCTCTTTTACTTTCATCAAGAGCCTCTTTAGTTCTTCTTCACTTTCTGCCATAAGGGTGGTGTCATCTGCGTATCTGAGGTTATTGATATTTCTCCCAGAAATCTTGATTCCAGCTTGTGCTTCCTCCAGCCCAGCGTTTCTCATGATATACTCTGCATATAAGTTAAATAAGCAGGGTGACAATATACAGCCTTGACATACTCCTTTTCCTATTTGGAACCAGTCTCATGATGGAGAGGTCTGACAGAATGTGGTCCACTGGAGAAGGGAATGGCAAAACACTTCAGTATTCTTGCCTTGAGAACCCCATGAACAGTATGAACCATATGAAAACTATAGTTTATTCTCACTAATGCTCAAGCTCTGTTGCTGATCGACAGGAGGCTATGCTCATTACAGTGACTCAAGGGCCCCGGCTGGCTTTTTATGTTGCTGGGCAGGAAGCCAGAGGTAGGAAGAAATAGCCCTGGATATGTTGCTGTAACAAAAAAATCCTTGGCCCAGAATTGTGACATTGGTTCCACTTCCAACTCGTTGGCCCAAACTAATAACATGGCTGGACCCAACTCCAAAGACTCAGAGTCCCCCACAAGCTGTGCCTCATGGCCAAGGGAAAAAAAAAAAAAAACACTTTTGGAGAAAATCTAATTAAATCAGAAATCAGAGAAAGACACCCACCATTGGCCATACTGGTCAGTATCATACTTGAAATCCTTGCCAATGCAAGAAGAATTAAGGGGTGAAACGATATTAGTATTGGAAAAAAGAACAGATGTCATAATGAAGACAATGTGTTCATCAACTTAGAAAATCCAATGAAATCAACTAATATGAGAATTAATTACAAGCATTAAAACTAAAGGACACTTCAGAAAAAAGTGGCCATATCCAAGGCCAATGGAGTCACTAGAAAGACAACTCAAAATTATGGTGGGCTTCTCTGGTGGTCCAGTAGTTAAGAGTCTGCCTTGCAATGAAGGGGACAACAGTTTCTATCCCTAATCTGGGAAGATTCCACATGCCTCGGAGCAACTAAGCCCATGCACTACAACTACTGAAGCCTTCACTCTAGAGCCCATGCTCTGCAACAAGAGAAGCCACCACACTGATAGGCCCACGCACCGCAGCTAGAAAGCAGCCCTCGCAGCAACAAAGACCCAGCACAGCCAAAATAATAAGAAAGAAAGAAAGAAAATTATTTTAACAGAGAAAGAAATTCTGGAGAAAGATCTCATTCTCAGAAGCAAATCCAGTTATCAGACATCTAGGAATAAATTTATCAGGAAAAATAAAAAGATGAGGAAATTGATGTTCAGAAGGGTTAAGTGCATGTGTTACTGAAGTACATGTAACTCAAGTGGAGTTCGTGGTGTATTTCTAAAGTAGATTTATCAACTAAATAAAGATAACTTTCAACTCTAAAAAAAAAAAAAAAAAGGAAATATATAAAACAAAAGTGATTAAACAAAATTTTTTTACTAGAGAAAAGAATTACAATGATCCTGAATGAGAAGATTTAATACTGTTAAGATTTTAGTTTAAAAACTAATTATCTATACACTCAAAGTAATTCCAATCAAAATCCCAATAATTAATTACATCAAGCTAATACTAAAATTCACATCTAAATGTCCAAGAATTTCCAAGAAAATAGCTTTTTAAAAAGCAATTTCCTTACTAAATGTGCTAATAAAGTTACAGAAAATACAACTGTGTAACTCTAGGACAGGAATAAACAAATATACAAGGGGATCAAACCAGTCAATCCTAAAGGAAGTCAACCCTGAATATTCACTGGACGGACTGATGCTGAAGCTCCAATACTTTGGCCACCTAATGCGAAGAGCCAACTCATTGGAAAAGACCCTAATGCTGGGAAAGATTAAAGACAAAAGGTAAAGGGGGCAACAGAGGATGAGATGTTTGAGTGGCATCACTGACTCAATGGACATGAGTTTGAGCAAACTCCAGGAGATGGTGAAGGACAGAGGAGCCTGGCATGCTGCAGTTCATGGGGTCACAAAGAGTCAGATATGACTTATCAGCTGAATGACAGCAACAAATAAGGAAACTAAAAAGAAGATCAGAAGTAGACCCATTTCATATCAGACATAGTTGACTCTTCTTATCAATGGGGATGAAACAGACAATTCAGTAACTGTCACTGGAGAAATCTAATAGCCATCTGTGAAAAAATTAAAATATATCTACCCCACACTACCTAAGCACAAAATTCAGATGTATTATAAAAACAGTAGCCAAAACTCTAGACCACTGCTTTTATGACCTTGGCAGAGTAAAGAAACGTACAAATCCCAGAAACTATCAACGAAAAGACCAGCTTATTTGCTCACATAGAAATTTAAAACTTGACAAAAGATTCTATAAGCATCATTATAATACTAGAGAACATAACTGCAAAGAATTAAAATTTATAAAACATAAATATATAAAATGTAAAATATATAAAGCATTTCTCTAAGTCAAGAAAAAGACAAACAATAAATATCTAAGTCACAAAAAGAAATAAAACTAATATACTTTGGAATGATATCTTACAACTATTATAAATTAAATACACATTAAAAATACAATAGAAGCCTTTTATGACCCAATCTTGCAACATTTCTGTTTTTTTTTTTAATTTTTGTGGGGATGTGTGAATAAGGATAGTCAGATAGATATTCTCAAGTTTGGAAGGGCAAGTTGGCAAAAACATTATACTCTTGCACCCATTTTACCTCTAATAATCCATCACGCTAGAATATTTTTAAATCTCTTTTATGATTTATATTAAGATAATTTTCTAAATTTTACTTAGAATAATGAGAACTCTGACTAGAAATAGTCAACTAAAACAAATATTATAACTACCAGAAATGTAAGCACATGGAAATGCCCATAACAAAATGAAAAGCATGATATCAAATTACATAATAAAAGCTATAGTAACAGTGTGAGTGGTACTGTTAACATTTGTTGACCATTTACTAAGCCCTTACTATCTACTAACTTATTTCATTTACACAATCCCTGTATGAAGTAAATACTACCTTTTAACCCATAAAGGATAAATTGATGCCTCAAAGGTTTGGATGGATTCACTTATATAAGGTAACTAGGCGGTGTCTGCAAACACTTTAAGTGTTCTGAGTTTGGTTAATGAAGGTTTTCAAGTTGAGATTCTAATACTGTCACCTCACCCACCCCTGCTAACTCAGGGCAATCTAGGATCCTTGCCAAAGTTGAGAAGCAAAGGATAAACCAACAGAGAAGGTCAAAGTTCTGCCTGCTTTCCCAGAGGAAGATCACATCTCTGGCTTGATGTCCTGGGAAATAACAGGTGGAAATTCCTCTGCCCACCTTCAGCTCACCTGAGACACAAAAGGCATCTCAAGGCTGAAGTGGATGCTTAAACTCGGTGAGTGATTGGCAAGAACACCTACCTGGGTTCTCATCTCCTAAAAACACCACTATGATTATATAAGCAGGCTGACCCTAGATAATGTAGAACAGTGGGTGTTAGAAAAGCTGTAGAAGAGTCTTCCACCCCTCAGGGTATAGAAGAGTCTCCCACCCCTCCCTCCCTGATCTCCCAACCATAGTCTCCATCCTTAAGGACCCCCAACACTCACAGCTCTGCCCTCACCTTCCCAACTCACTCCAGAAGGAAGCACAGAATTCTGAAACTTGATTATCACTCAAAGAAATATTTGCATAAGATTAAAAAAAAAAAAAAAGAATAGCCCTGGAGCAAACAGTGCATTGCACAGAGGAATTATTCAATGGTAGTCTTTCCAGCATCAGTGGGGGAATACTTGAGACAGAGTCCTTTCCAGACTCTGTCCCCCACTTCCCAATATGGGCTGTTGCTGATACAGCTGATCCACGTGGCAAACAGCTCAGTAAGCAATCAGCTCTGTCTTTTCACGTCATGGAGAAGATAACCTGATTTCCCCCACAAGTATAATATATTTGATCATTAAAAACTCTAGAAGTCCTCATGGAAAAATTAAAGAGTATGAGAATAGAAACCTGAACATATGGTGGGTGGCCTCAGACCAGCCCTGAAAGCACAGCCGCAAGGAAGGTGCTGATGCTGTTGATGAAAACTTTGGAGGCTTTAAGGCTTTCTGGAAGCACAGGTCAAAGGCTGGTGCCATATTTGGACCTGTAAAGGAACAATTTCAAGCTCCTTAAGGGGCCATTTCAAGCTTGTATCAGAGTGGCACTAAAGCACGGTGTGTTCCATGGCTTCTACCGATGCATGACTTGACAAGCTGGGCGTCTGAAACATTTCAGACAGCTTGGGTACAGACCCTGGAGATAAATGGTAGAAGGACACTGAGCTTATTAACCACAGCCACAAAGCAGTTTTAATTAGAAAGTAAAAAAGGCATTTGAGGTTAACACTCAAGATCCCCGGGCAGGAGAGCATTAATGAGGCTGGGAGAGAGAAGGGACAGAGCAGTGACTGAGAAGGAACAATACATGCAAAGGTCCTGGCAGAGAAACTAAAACAAGACCAGTGTGGGCAGAAGACAGCAAGATGGGGAGAGCAAGGAAGAGCTGGACCAGCCCAGGCTGCAGGGTGGCCAGGGCCTGGATGCCACAGGCCTTTCAAGACATGATAAGAAGTTGAGATTGTGTTCTATGTGCTTTGGAAAGCCATGAAAGCAGGGTGGGTATGAACGATCCATGTTTTTTAATGATCAGTGACTGGGTAGAGAATGGATAGGGGAACGGCAAGAACACACTTGGGGGAATCACTTAGGTGGCTACTGGGTGATCTAGATCAGCCTCCGGGCTGCAGAACGGTACCTCCTGTCAGATCAGTGGCAGCATTATGTTAGAAATAAAGTGCACAGTAAATGGAATATGCTGGAATCATCCCCAAACCATCCCCTCATCACCCGAGTTCATGGGAAAATCATCTTCTGTGCAATCAGTCCCTGGTGCCAGAAAGTCTGGGGACCCCTGGTCTAGATGCAAGATGGTAGTGGCCTGTGATGAAGGCAGCCATGGAGCTGAAGGGAAGGAGCAGATCTGAAGACTTGTTGATGGACTGGATGCAAGTGGCAAGGAGAGGAGGGTGTTAAGAGTAAGAAGGGGAGACAGTAGGAAGAACAGTGTTGGAGCTGAAGATCAAAGTTCAGGCTTGGACACGTTGCTGAGATGGCATCTAGGCCTCTATAAAGCAGGCAACATATGCTCTGGGAAGCAGGCAGAGGCCGCACAGTCCTGCCCCCACCCCAAAAGACTTTTCCAGCAGTCGCTATGGTTTGAATTCTCAGCACTGGCCTCCTTTCACTGGGGAATTTGGGGTTTGCAGGAGGGTACTACCGCACATCACATTACATGCTGCACATGCACATCACATTACAACCCCGGATCTGCAAGCTCACTGCTGAGAAGGCTGTGAACCGGGAGGAGGGAGGAAGGCACAGGCTGGGACATTTCTGATGATGAGACAAGCTCAGGGCAGACCCTGGGAGGTGGCTGGAGAGGGGGAGGCATCTCAGGAGGAGACTGCCAGTTAGGGCCTGCCTGAAAGATCTGTACCAAACCACCTTCTGTTCAGTCCAGATCCCTGACTGCAGAGACAAAGATGTCAATTAAAGAGAAGCACCTGAGATTCCTGTGAGGTGCCTGTCATCAGGCAGAGGCACAGGAATACTGGCTTAGGCAGAATCCATTTCCACTGCCTGCCAGGAAGGGACATGCACGCGCTCCCCTGAGGATGCCCTGGGGCTGATCAGAGAAAGTCAGCGTGAGTGGCACAGGACTTAGCACACAAATGTGTCTGGTTGGGCATCGATGTTTTTATTATAGTTCTCAAGAATTACTCCTGACCCTTTCCTCTGTCTGAAGACATGGGTGTGCCATCTCCTGCAGAAACTTCCTTTCAGCCCAGTGCAGACTTAGGAGTCAGGCCGCACAGTTTTGTAGCCCAGCTTTGCCATCTACTGTGCAACCTCAGGCAAGTCACTTAACCTCTCTGTGCCTCATATGTCTCATCTGTAAAATGAACATGGCAATAGTAGAGGGGAGCGCCCTCCGGGGATAGCACTGTGAGGAGCTCTGCAGACCCACTTCTCAAACAAGCCTAACTTGTGAAATCTATTTGAAAACAAACAACTATTTAAAGTCTCTGAAAACTGTCCTAAAGGCACGTACCCAATGAAACACTTATTCAAGAAAATCTACTACAACTTGCTAAGACATTGAGAATCTGTGGCACCTGAATCGCAACCCCTGCCCTCCTGTCCACCCAGCTCAGCCCCCTCCCCCTCATCCACTCTGGGCATCTGTGGCCAAGAGGAGAGCTTCCTCTTCCCTCAGTTCCTAAACAAGGGGTACAGGGCACTGGAAGGAGCAGGCTGCCAGCGTTTCTCGTGCTTCCAAATCCAATGAATGTGTGTTAAGTTGCTTCAGTCATGTCCAGCCCTTTGCATCTCCATGGACTGTAGCCCACCAGGCTCCTCTGCTCATGGGATTCTCCAGGCAAGAGCACTGTAGTGGGGTGCCATCTCCTCCTCCAGATCTTCCTGACCCAGGGATCAAACCCATGTCTCTTAAGTGTCCTGCTTTGGTAGGCGGGTTCTTTACCATTAGCACCACCTGGGAAGAGGCTAAATTCCTGATGAGTTCAGTCAAGAGATCAGGGCTCCTTTCTTCTGTGCATCTCCCATTCATTGGATGGATGCTCTAACCCGGGGTCATCAAACCAAGAACACTGGGGTCCCAACTGCCCCTGCCCCCTCCTCACTCAGAGGGTAGAGGCTTCACGCATTAAGAGAGGCAAGCTGAGAAGACCAGTGGTTACTGCCCCCCCATCCCCCAGTGTGGGAGCAGTGCTCAGAGTTTTCTGGGGGAAGAAGCAACCTCCAAACGAAATGATCCTATTTGAAATGGAGTGTGGGAAAGTTCAAGCCCAAGAGTGCTCTTGGAAACAATGGGGATTTTGATCATAAGAAAATGAGAAGAGACTAGTAGCCTCTTGTATTCAACTGTAGCAAACTAAACCACAGGCCAGCTAGCTCATTAGAAAGGACCAGGAAAAGAGTTACAAAAAGCCCTCAGTTCAGTTCAGTCACTCAGTCATGTCCGACTCTTTGCGACCCCATGAATCGCAGCACACCAGGCCTCCCTGTCCATCACCAACTCCCGGAGTTCACTCAGACTCACATCCATCAAGTCAGTGATGCCGTCCAGCCATCTCATCCTCTGTCGTCCCCTTCTCCTCCTGCCCCCAATCCCTCCCAGCATCAGAGTCTTTTCTAATGAGTCAACTCTTCGCATGAGGTGGCCAAAGTACTGGAGTTTCAGCTTTAGCATCATTCCTTCCAAAGAAATCCCAGGGCTGATCTCCTTCAGAATGGACTGGTTGGATCTCCTTGCAGTCCAAGGGACTCTCAAGAGTCTTCTCCAACACCACAGTTCAAAAGCATCAATTCTTCAGCACTCAGCCTTCTTCACAGTCCAACTCTCACATCCATACATGACCACAGGAAAAACCATAGCCTTGACTAGATGGACCTTTGTTGGCAAAGTAATGTCTCTGCTTTTCAATATGCCATCTAGGTTGGTCATAACTTACCTTCCAAGGAGTAAGCGTCTTTTAATTTCATGGCTGCAGTCACCATCTGCAGTGATTTTGGAGCCCAAAAAAATAAAGTCTGACACTGTTTCCACTGTTTCCCCATCTATTTCCCATGAAGTGATGGGACCAAATGCCATGATCTTCGTTTTCTGAATGTTGAGCTTTAAGCCAACTTTTTCACTCTCCTCTTTCACTTTCATCAAGAGGCTTTTGAGTTCCTCTTCACTTTCTGCCATAAGGGTGGTGTCATCTGCATATCTGAGGTTATTGACATTTCTCCCGGCAATCTTGATTCCAGCTTGTGTTTCTTCCAGTCCAGCGTTTCTCATGATGTACTCTGCATATAAGTTAAATAAGCAGGGTGACAATATACACCCTTGATGTACTTCTTTTCCTATTTGGAACCCTACTGAGCTCAAAATAAACCCCAAAGACTGGCCTCAAAAACTGCCTCTGCCCTCCACGTATAAAACAGATAGCTAGTGGGAGGCTGCTGTATAGCACAGGGAACGCAGCTCAGAGCTCTGTGATGACCTAGATGGGTGGGATGGGGGGATGAAGGTCCAAGAGGGAGGGGACATATGTATACATATAGCTGATTCACTTTGTTGTACAGCAGAAACTAAAACAACTTTGGAAAGCAATTATACTCTAATAAAATAGGAAAAACTACCCCTGCCCTAGTTAAACTGGATGAGAGGTAGAGTAATTGACGCTCCAGTTTAAAAAAATTGAGCAATCAGCCAGCAAATGATGGAGACGAACATCTGGGTGTGATACCAAACGAGGCAAGCATCTTGACAGAGATGAGGAGGAAACACAAAGAGACAGCCACCCCCACCTCACCCCCCACCCACCAAAACCACTCTCATCCCTGAGTGGTGGCTGTGCACACACCCTTCACTCTGCAACGCAATCATTTCACTTTCTCTCTGTGGATAATGGAGGTCAGTAATTAAAATGAGTCCTGCAGAAATTAAGAATAATTCTACATCACCACATTCATCAGATCATGCTCAAATTAGACAATGTTTGGTAAAGTACTTTGCAAACTACAAAATACACCATATGTGTTGACTAGCATTATTCTATACTTTATAGGGCAATTAATATAAGGTAGTAATTAAGATGACAAATTTGAGGGTGAAGCACGGAGGTTCAAAGCCATTACCTCTTGATTTGGGGAGTTACCTAGCTTCACTGAGATGCAGTGACTTCATAGATGAAATATGTCATGTACGTCACAGACCCTAACCCTAACCCTAACACACTTCTAAAGCTCTAACACATTGCCTGGTACCCAGCCAGTGACAACCAGTGAAAGTTGTTATCATAAACATAAACTAGCACTAATATCTGACTAGGTTGCTTTAGAAGCAGAATTTACTGGGACCCCAAAGCCAAATCTGAAAATAGAAAATTGACACTAATTTATTAACTTGTTAGAAACAAGATCTAAAGAGAGAAGGACCAGCTGCTTTTTAAAAATTCAGTCATTGACCTGTTAGATGTTGCTGGTATATTTCCATATTCCCAGGAAGGTTCCACTTTATATAGTTCTAGAGTGCATCAGAAGAGTATTTGCTGGTGGTGGATAGTTATGTACATTGTAGTGCTTTTGACTGACATTAGAAAGACTTTCAGCAGTTTCTCAAAGGCACAAAAGATTATTCTTTTGTCCTTCAACTTCTCTCTCTTTTTTTTAATTTTATTTTATTTTTAAACTTTACATAATTGTATTAGTTTTGCCAAATATCAAAATGAATCCGCCACAGGTATACATGTGTTCCCCATCTTGAACCCTCCTCCCTCCTCCCTCCCCATACCATCCCTCTGGGTTGTCCCAGTGCACCAGCCCCAAGCATCCAGTATCGTGCATCGAACCTGGACTGGCAACTCGTTTCATACATGATATTTTACATGTTTCAATGCCTTTCTCCCAAATCTTCCCACCCTCTCCCTCTCCCACAGAGTCCATAAGACTGTTCTATACATCCATGTCAATTTTGCTGTCTCGTACACAGGGTTATTGTTACCATCTTTCTAAATTTCATTTATATGTGTTAATATACTGTATTCGTGTTTTTCTTTCTGGCTTACTTCACTCTGTATAATAGGCTCCAGTTTCATCCACCTCATTAGAGCTGATTCAAATGTATTCTTTTTAATGGCTGAGTAATACTCCATTGTGTATATGTACCTCAGCTTTCTTATCCATTCATCTGCTGATGGACATCTAGGTTGCTTCCATGTCCTGGCTATTATAAACAGTGCTGCGATGAACATTGGGGTACACGTGTCTCTTTCCATTCTGGTTTCCTCGGTGTGTATGCCCAGCAATGGGATTGCTGGATCATAAGGCAGTTCTATTTCCAGTGTTTTAAGGAATCTCCACACTGTTCTCCTTAGTGGCTGTACTAGTTTGCATTCCCACCAACAGGGGAAGAGGGTTCCCTTTTCTCCACACCCTCTCCAGCATTTATTACTTGTAGACTTTTGGATCACAGCCATTCTGACTGGTGTGAAATGGTACCTCATAGTGGTTTTGATTTGCATTTCTCTGATAATGAGTGATGTTGAGCATCTTTTCATGTGTTTGTTAGCCATCTGTATGTCTTCTTTGGAGAAATGTCTATTTAGTTCTTTGGCCCATTTTTTGATTGGGTCATTTATTTTTCTGGAGTTGAGCTGTAGGAGTTGCTTGTATATTCTCGAGATTAGTTGTTTGTCAGTTGCTTCATTTGCTATTATCTTCTCCCATTCTGAAGGCTGTCTTTTCACCTTGCTAATAGTTTCCTTTGATGTGCAGAAGCTTTTAAGGTTAATTAGGTCCCATTTGTTTATTTTTGCTTTTATTTCCAATATTCTGGGAGGTGGGTCATAGAGGATGCTGCTGTGATGTATGTCAGAGAGTGTTTTGCCTATGTTCTCCTCTAGGAGTTTTATAGTTTCTGGTGTTACGTTGAGATCTTTAATCCATTTTGCGTTTATTTTTGTGTATGGTGTTAGAAAGTGTTCTAGTTTCATTCTTTTACAAGTGGTTGACCAGAGTTCCCAGCACCACTTGTTAAAGAGATTGTCTTTTCTCCATTGTATATTCTTGCCTCCTTTGTCAAAGATAAGGGGTCCATATGTGCGTGGATTTATCTCTGGGCTTTCTATTTTGTTCCATTGATCTATATTTCTGTCTTTGTGCCAGTACCATACTGTCTTGATAACTGTGGCTTTGTAGTAGAGCCTGAAGTCAGGTAGGTTGATTCCTCCAGTTCCATTCTTCTTTCTCAAGATCGCTTTGGCTATTCGAGGTTTTTTGTATTTCCATACAAATTGTGAAATTATTTGTTCTAGCTCTGTGAAGAATACTGTTGGTAGCTTGATAGGGATTGCATTGAATCTATAAATTGCTTTGGGTAGTATACTCATTTTCACTATATTGATTCTTCCAATCCATGAACATGGTATATTTCTCCATCTGTTAGTGTCCTCTTTGATTTCTTTCACCAGTGTTTTATAGTTTTCTATATATAGGTCTTTAGTTTCTTTAGGTAGATATATTCCTAAGTATTCTATTCTTTCCGTTGCAATGGTGAATGGAATTGTTTCCTTAATTTCTCTTTCTGTTTTCTCATTATCAGTGTATAGGAATGCAAGGGATTTCTGTGTGTTGATTTTATATCCTGCAACTTTACTATAGTCATTGATTAGTTCTAGTAATTTTCTGGTGGAGTCTTTAGGGTTTTCTATGTAGAGGATCATGTCATCTGCAAATAGTGAGAGCTTTACTTCTTCTTTTCCAATTTGGATTCCTTTTATTTCTTTTTCTGCTCTGATTGCTGTGGCCAAAACTTCCAAAACTATGTTGAATAGTAATGTTGAAAGTGGGCACCCTTGTCTTGTTCCTGACTTTAGAGGAAATGCTTTCAATTTTTCACCATTGAGGATAATGTTTGCTGTGGGTTTGTCATATATAGCTTTGATTATGTTGAGGTATGTTCCTTCTATTCCTGCTTTCTGGAGAGTTTTGATCATAAATGGATGTTGAATTTTGTCAAAGGCTTTCTCTGCATCTATTGAGATAATCATATGGTTTTTATTTTTCAATTTGTTAATGTGGTGTATTACATTGATTGATTTGCGGATATTGAAGAATCCTTGCATCCCTGGGATAAAGCCCACTTGGTCATGGTGTATGATCTTTTTAATGTGTTGTTGGATTCTGATTGCTAGAATTTTGTTAAGGATTTTTGCATCTATGTTCATCAGTGATATTGGCCTGTAGTTTTCTTTTTTTGTGGCATCTTTGTCAGGTTTTGGTATTAGGGTGATGGTGGCCTCATAGAATGAGTTTGGAAGGTTACCATCCTCTGCAATTTTCTGGAAGAGTTTGAGCAGGATAGGTGTTAGCTCTTCTCTAAATTTTTGGTAGAATTCAGCTGTGAAGCCGTCTGGACCTGGGCTTTTGTTTGCTGGAAGATTTCTGATTACAGTTTCAATTTCCGTGCTTGTGATGGGTCTGTTAAGATTTTCTATTTCTTCCTGATCGAGTTTTGGAAAGTTGTACTTTTCTAAGAATTTGTCCATTTCTTCCACGTTGTCCATTTTATTGGCATATAATTGTTGATAGTAGTCTCTTATGATCCTTTGTATTTCTGTGTTGTCTGTTGTGATCTCTCCATTTTCATTTCTAATTTTATTGATTTGATTTTTCTCCCTTTGTTTCTTGATGAGTCTGGCTAATGGTTTGTCAATTTTATTTATCCTTTCAAAGAACCAGCTTTTGGCTTCGTTGATTTTTGCTATGGTCTCTTTTGTTTCTTTTGCATTTATTTCTGCTCTAAGTTTTAAGATTTCTTTCCTTCTACTAACCCTGGGGTTCTTCATTTCTTCCTTTTCTAGTTGCTTTAGGTGTAGAGTTAGGTTATTTATTTGACTTTTTTCTTGTTTCTTGAGGTGTGCCTGTATTGCTATGAACTTTCCCCTTAGGACTGCTTTTACCATGTCCCACAAGTTTTGGGTTGTTGTGTTTTCATTTTCATTCGTTTCTATGCAAATTTTGATTTCTTTTTTGATGTCTTCTGTGATTTGTTGGTTATTCAGCAGCGTGTTGTTCAGCCTCCATATGTTGGAATTGTTAATAGTTTTTCTCCTGTAATTGAGATCTAATCTTACTGCATTGTGGTCAGAAAAGATGCTTGGAATGATTTCAATTTTTCTGAATTTACCAAGGCTAGCTTTATGGCCCAGGATGTGATCTATCCTGGAGAAGGTTCCATGTGCGCTTGAGAAAAAGGTGAAATTCATTGTTTTGGGATGAAATGTCCTATAGATATCAATTAGGTCTAACTGGTCTATTGTATCGTTTAAAGTTTGTGTTTCCTTGTTAATTTTCTGTTTAGTTGATCTATCCATAGGTGTGAGTGGGGTATTAAAGTCTCCCACTATTATTGTGTTATTGTTAATTTCTCCTTTCATACTTGTTAGCATTTGTCTTACATACTGCGGTGCTCCTGTGTTGGGTGCATATATATTTATAATTGTTATATCTTCTTCTTGGATTGATCCTTTGATCATTATGTAGTGACCTTCTTTGTCTCTTTTCACAGACTTTGTTTTAAAGTCTATTTTATCTGATATGAGTATTGCTACTCCTGCTTTCTTTTGGTCCCTATTCGCATGGAAAATCTTTTTCCAGCCCTTCACTTTCAGTCTGTATGTGTCCCCTGTTTTGAGGTGGGTCTCTTGTAGACAACATATGTATGGGTCTTGTTTTTGTATCCATTCAGCCAGTCTTTGTCTTTTGGTTGGGGCATTCAACCCATTTACGTTTAAGGTAATTACTGATAAGTATGATCCCGTTGCCATTCACTTTATTGTTTTGGGTTCGAATTTATACACCCTTTTTGTGTTTCCTGTCTAGAGAATATCCTTTAGTATTTGTTGGAGAGCTGGTTTGGTGGTGCAGAATTCTCTCAGCTTTTGCTTGTCTGAAAAGCTTTTGATTTCTCCTTCATACTTGAATGAGATCCTTGCTGGGTACAATAATCTGGGCTGTAGGTTATTTTCTTTCATCATTTTAAGTATGTCTTGCCATTCCCTCCTGGCTTGAAGAGTTTCTATTGAAAGATCAGCTGTTATCCTTATGGGTATTCCCTTGTGTGTTATTTGTTGTCTTTCCCTTGCTGCTTTTAATCGTTGTTCTTTGTGTTTGATCTTTGTTAATTTGATTAATATGTGTCTTGGGGTGTTTCACCTTGGGTTTATCCTGTTTGGGACTCTCTGGGTTTCTTGGACTTGGGTGATTATTTCCTTCCCCATTTTAGGGAAGTTTTCAACTATTATCTCCTCAAGTATTTTCTCATGGTCTTTCTTTTTGTCTTCTTCTTCTGGGACCCCTATGATTCGAATGTTGTAGCGTTTAATATTGTCCTGGAGGTCTCTGAGATTGTCCTCATTTCTTTTAATTCGTTTTTCTTTTATCCTCTCTGATTCATTTATTTCTACCATTCTATCTTCTAATTCACTAATCCTATCTTCTGCCTCTGTTATTCTACTATTTGTTGCCTCCAGAGTGTTTTTAATTTCACTTATTGCATTATTCATTATATATTGACTCTTTTTTATTTCTTCTAAGTCCTTGTTAAACCTTTCTTGCATCTTCTCAATCCTTGCCTCCAGGCTATTTATCTGTGATTCCATTTTGATTTCAAGATTTTGGATGAATTTCACTATCATTATTCGGAATTCTTTATCAGGTAGATTCCCTATCTCTTCCTCTTTTGTTTGGTTTGGTGGGCATTTATCCTGTTCCTTTATCTGCTGGGTATTCCTCTGTCTCTTCATCTTGTTTAAATTGCTGAGTTTGGGGTGTCCTTTCTATATTCTGGCAGTTTGTGGAGTTCTCTTTATTGTGGCGTTTCCTCGCTGTGTGTGGGTTTGTACAGGTGGCTTATCAAGGTTTCCTGGTTAGGGAAGCTTGTGTCGATGTTCTGGTGGATGGAGCTGTATTTCTTCTCTCTGGAGTGTAATGAAATGTCCAGTAATGAGTTATGAGATGTCTATGGTTTTGGGGTGACTTTGGGCAGCCTGTATCTTGAAGCTCAGGGCTGTGTTCCTTTGTTGCTGGAGAATTTGCTTGGTATGTCTTGTCCTGGAACTTGTTGGCCCTTGTGTGGTGCTTGGTTTCAGTGTCGGTATGGAGGCGTTTGATGAGCTCCTGTCAATTAATGTTCCTTGGAGTCAGGAGTTCCCTGGAGTCAGGGTTTGGACTTAAACCTCCTACTTCCAGTTATCGGTCTTATTTTTACAGTAGTTTCAAAACTTCTCCTTCTATACAGCACCACTGATAAAACATCTATGTTAAAGATGAAAAGTTTCTCTACTGTGAGGGTCACTCAGAGAGGTTCACAGCGTTACATGGAGAAGAGAAGAGGGAGGAGGGAGTTAGAGGTGACCCAAATGAGATGAGGTGGAATCAATAGTAGAGAGAGCGGGCTAGCCAGTAGTCACTTCCTTATGTGCACTCCACAACTGGACCGCTCAGAGATGTTCACGGAGTTATACAGAAAAGAGAAGAAGGAGGAAGGAGACAGAGGTGGCCCGAAGGATAAAAGGGGGAAATGAAAAGGAGGGAGACAGATCCAGCCAGTAATCAGTTCCCTAAGTGTTCTCCACCGTCTGGAACACACAGAAATTCACACAGTTGGGTAGAGTAGAGAGGGGTTAGGGAGGAGATACAGGCGACCTGGTGGAGAAAACGGAGAGTCCAAAGGGAGAGAGAGCAGTCAAGCCAGTAATCTCGCTAGATTTTTAATTTATGCTTTTATGTATTTGTTACCAATTTTGTACCTTTAAGAACCCAATCAACTTCTCTTTAATAGAGATCATGAGAACATTATTTAGCTAGAGCCATGTTGCTTCTGGCGGAAACACGGGGTATCCTTTTTGAGTTCATACCTTAGGTAAGTCCCTGTCTGACCACTTTGTTCTCCAGATGAAAAGGTGACCCAATCTCCATAGAAGAAATGATCTGTTGGCTTCAACCAATTCAAGAGGAAAGCAACATAGCTTTGTTACATTAATATTCTTTTTTAAGCAAGCTGCCCTGGGGGTTTTCTTTGATTACAGCCTCTAAAATGGATTTATTTTCTAAATGTTGACCTTTACCAGGTATCTTGTAGACAATAAATCATCTCCAAGAGGTCCCGTATTTACCAAGATATACCACCTACTATATGTGCATTGATTTTTTTAAGCCACAAACTCGCTCAACTTTATCTACTGAAAATATCCCCAGCAAAATAATGCTTCATTCTTTTCCCACCTCCAAATCCTACAGTACACAAATGTACAACGAAATTTGTATGCAGCATAGTAGGGGTTGGAGTGGATCTGACTTTTGATATAAAATAGTTTCTTTAGTTCTTATTGTTCAGTAGCTTTTCCCGAGAAATGTGCTAAATTTATTGGAATGCAGAGTACATTCATACTCAAATGATATTTACATTTCGCAAGCATACAGATCACTGTCCTCTGCTCTTTCAGCTACATGTTCGAGCACTGGGTCAGTGCTCTGGCTCAAATTCCTTGCCCTCCCCAGTGCCATGCTCAAGTTGAGGCCTCCATCATGTCTTGCCTGGACTGAGGCAGCAGCTTCCTACTGCCACCTAAGGCCCCCTAAGCTGCACACACTTAGAACTCTTATTCTGCCCTCCTGGGTTCTGACAGGGGGTGTGCTGGACCTTGCTTATCCTAGATGAGAGAGGGGACTATAACATTTTCAGGAATCTTGTAAGCTAAATTCTAAACATAGCCATTATTTAAAAGCCAAGTTAGGGGCTTCCCTGGTGGCTCAGTGGTAAAGAATCTGCCTGCCAATGCAGGAGACACGGGTTCGATTTCTGATCCAGGAAGATCCCACAGGCAGCAGAGCAGCTAAGCCCGTGAACCACAACTATTGAGGCTGTGCGCTAGAGCCTGCGAGCTGCAGCTACCAAAGCCTGCGCGCCCCAGGGTCTGCAGTCCGCAACAAGAGAAGCCTCCACCACGAGAAGCCTGTGCACTGCAACTAGAGAGCAGCCCCGCTCTCTGCAACGAGAAGAAAGCACGAGAAGCAACAAAGACCCGGTACAGCCAAATAGACTTCCCTGGTGGCGCAGACCGTAAAGCGTCTGCCTACAATGCGGGAGACCCGGGTTCAATCCCTGGGTGGGGAAGATCCCCTGGAGAAGGAAATGGCAACTCACTCCAGTATTCTTGCCTGGAAAACCCCATCGACAGAGGAACCTGGTAGGCTACAGTCCGTGGGGTCATAAAGAGTCAGACACGACTGAGCAACTTCACTTTCTCGCCAAAAATATATAAATAAATGTATTTTTTAAAAACCAAGTTACATAAATTTAAAATTAAACAAATTACAAAAGAAAAACGGCAATGACTTCCAAAACCTCATCACTTCACTGCAGGCTCGAGGCAGAGTCCCTGTTCCCCCTCAAGGCATATACATCACAAGATCTTCAAGCTCTTGTGCAGAACTAAAACTCCCACCAAATGGAAGATGTTAACTACTTGCTGAAGCACTCCATTCCAGAGAGAAGGTCACAATTCCATAATCTCAAGAACCACAGGAGCCCATCATGAGACCACCTGATGGCAGGTACTCTCTAGACTGAAGAACTTCAGGCCCTGCACGCACCCTGATCCTTATCAGCAACCCCACCCCTTGACTGCAAGACTCCTCACAAATCCCCTCCAGGTTGGGACACCGTTTTGAGGGCATTAGGCAGCTATGGACCCCTTTGCCTAGCAAAGCAATACAGCTGTTCTTTTCTACTTCATCTAAACTCTGTCTCTGAGATTCAGTTTGGTGCCAAGCGTACAGAGCCTGATGTTCGGTATCAGGAACAACATGTTGAGAGCTTGCAATCGGCCAGGTAGGAATTACTACACCACAGAAATTAGTAAAATGATACATATTACAGCTTCCCATCACCCTGCACCAGAAAAGTACATTGAACATTTAAGTACACAGCACCGGTTCTCACTTACCTCCAGTGCAGAACCACCAGGCAGGAGGCCCCACGTCCTCCTCACAGCAGGCATACCTCCTGGAGACAGTGACGGGCTTGGGGAAAGTCATATAATCCAAACAGGGCCAACTGGAGATCTCTGGAGAGGAGTTCAATGTAAATAACAGCAGAATAATGACTTCTCTCTCTTTGAGATTGCAACCTGGGGGTACATTTAAGCCTGGAGCTGCTGGGGAACCTTCATGTGGAGGGAATCTGTCTGAAAAACAAAAACCAAACAAAAGGAAACCAGAATGAGAGAGTAAAAGAGATGGGCAGAGTAGGGGAGAGGGAGTCAGTTGTGATATCGTTCGAGCACCTTGATCCAGCTGTACCTGAAAGTAGAATAATTCCTGGAGTTTTCAGATACATGAGTGAAAAAATTCCTTCGGGGCTTGACAAACTTCACGTACTTTGCTTCTATTCTTTGTAACTTAAAATTTTCTGAGCTACGTAGTTTTCTTAGTAGAATTTAAGCAGACCACCGGGCTCTGGTTTAAGTTTTGTTCTTATTGAGCAAATATTGTCAGCCTCCTGCCAGGAGGGAAAGGGAAGGAGCAGAGCAAACAGCAGAGCTGACCTCCTGCCAAACAAATGCAACTGAACCGCACATTGTTAAAGCAAAGACTCTGAGTATGCCTCAAGGGAGACTCTGTGTTCAATATCCAGGGACACAAAATGCAAAGTCGAATACATCCTAAGCACTAAGACCTCTGGATCAGAACCACCCCCACCGCCCCCAGAGTTTCAAATGAAGTAGGTCTAGGATGGGGCAGATGAATATGAATTTCTCTCAAGTTCCCAGATGATGCTGGTGCAGCTGGCCTGTGACTATACTTTGGAAACCATCCTTTGTGCATTAGAAATCTAAACACAGAGGTGGGAGACACAACTTTAGGGGTATAGGCTAGTCTCCAGATTCTATCCTTCCTTCTCAGGTCCCAAAATGCAGGGTGGGCCCCCAAGGGCCATGTTTTCTGCCACTGGACTCTACCACTGTTATTCAGAGTTGGTCAAAGTTATACCAATTTAATGGTTTTCCCCAATAACTTGAACTTAGGAGAGCGAGACTAGAAGTCATCGTAGCAGAGTTTCAAAGGATCTGCCTAGGAAGCTGATCCCGAACTCCTGCTGCTGAGGCATCTTTGTGAGTTAAGAACAGAGGCTCTATAATCAGCATGCCTAGCTCACTGGCAAAGAGGAGGTGATAATAATAAGACCAACCTCATGGGGTTGCTGTGAAAATTAACTAAGATGCAGTTTTGGCCCAGGGCCTGGCACGTAGGGAGAGCTCAGTAAATGCCAGCCACTATTACCCCAGTTGTTGGCAACATTCCATCATGGAGCTGACGGGGCTCCTGCTCTTCCTTCAGTTCCGTGCTATCACAGCAGCCTTCCAATATATTCCTTTCTCTTAAGTTATTCAAAGTGGGTTCCTGTGGCTTGCAATCAAAGGAGCTTAAGTAAAATACAATTATAGAGAAAAGCTTGGACTTGCCTACACTGGTTTAGCATCATCAGCCAGCAGGTACAAACCAGCCCAGGAAATCACTTTGCCCTCCTAATACAGCCCAGCCTTCATTCAGCAAGCATTCAGGTGGCACTTAGATGACCAACACCATACCAGACGCTGTTGGGAAACACGTTCCCTGCACCGAACAAGTTTCTGGCCTCAGAAGAAATCAAGGCTTGCACACAATTAACTGAGATGCAGTGCCGGAAGCCAGGTGGCCATCAGAAGGTAGTAATAAAGGTGCAATGTCATCCCTCCCACTCAGGACCAGGGAGCCCCAGGAACCCCCACGGGAACATGGGCAGCAGGTGTAACTCAGACAGCAGAGGTTACCCCACCCAGAAGGCTACAGAGTCGGGGTATTGATACCCGAAAGCCCATCAGTCACTGGCAAGGCTGCTCCCAAGGGCATTAACTCTCCAGAACTTTCCACCTTTCTGTGGGTGACAAAGCAAGCTCAGAGCAAGAGAAATCCCCCTGGCAAAGAAACCCAGGTGCTGTCAGTTAGGAGTCAGGCTGTGTGCGCTAAAGTGGCAGAGCTGGGGGTATCAGTGGGGCACCGAAAGCATCTTCCAGACAGACTGTGTACAAAGATGGAAGGATGAGCAGGAGCAACAGGAAAAAGGAGTAATTTCTGGGGTGGAGCTTCTGAGCTACTTTTCGTATAACATGCCTTGTTGCACTATCAGACTTTCAAAAAAATTCATGTTCCCAAATAAGGGATATTCTACAAATACATGACCAGCACTCCTCAAACCTATTAAAGTTGTCAAAAACAAGGAAAGTCTGAGAAACTATCAAAGACAAGAAGAGTCTAAGGAGATATGATAGTCAACCATAATGTGGTATCCTAGATCCTTTCTTGGAACAGAAAAGGGAGAAAAAAAAAAAAAAGAACTACAGAAATCTGAATAAAGAATGGTTGAGTAATAATGTATCAATATTGATTCATTTATTGTGACAAATGTACTATGCTAATGTAAGATGTTAACAATAGGAAAAACTGGGTCTGGGGTACATATGAAGTCTTTGTACTATCTTAGAAATTTGTCTATAAACCTAAAACTGCTTTGAAGTGAAAAGTTTATTTTTAAAATGGAAGCACACCTCCTCCTTCACAGGGCTGTTGAAAGGCTCAAAGGGATGTCTTACAGGAAGTAAGTGACATACCCAATGCTCTCAATAAATATTAGCTTGTTTAAGAAGCCACAGGATAACTGAAAGTTCCAAGAATAAATTCTGGTTTAATGGGAGCTCAATCGGTCGTCCCACTCTGTCTTTTCTTCATACTTATTTATTTCCACATGATTCCATTTCTTTCACCAAATTCATATTTAACCAGTCTAAGCTCCAATACTTTGGCCACCTGATGCGAAGAGTTGACTCACTGGGAAAGACCCTGCATCTGGGAAAGATTGAAGGCGGGAGGAGAAAGGGATGACAGAGGATGAGACAGATGGATGGCATCACTGACTCGATGAACATGAGTTTGAGCATATTCCAAGAGATGGTGAAGGGCCGCGATGCATTCTGGGCCAGCAGCAGCACCAGAGCCAAGATGGCGGCCAGCAGGAGCCTGATGAAGGAGCTTGAAGAAATCCGCAAGTGTGGGATGAAAATTTTCCCTACCATCCAGGTCGATGAAGCTGATTTGCTGACTTGGCAAGGGCTCATTGTTCCCGACAACCCTCCCTATGATAAGGGGGTCTTCAGAATTGAAATCAACTTTCCAATAGAGTACCCCTTCAAACCACCGAAGATCACATTCAAAACGAAGATCTACCACCCGAACATCGACGAGAAGGGGCAGGTGTGTCTGCCGGTAATTAGTGCTGAAAACTGGACGCCAGCAACCAAAACCGACCAAGTCATCCAGTCCCTCATAGCACTGGTGAACGACCCCCAGCCGGAGCACCCGCTCCAGGCTGACCTAGCCGAAGAATACTCTAAGGACAGTAAAAAATTCTGTAAGAATGCTGAAGAATTTACAAAGAAATATGGGGAAAAGCGACCTGTGGACTAAAATCTGCCGCGATGGATTCCAGCGAGTGTGAGCAGAGGCCCCGAGCAGTGCATTGAGACACCCTGCAAAGCAGGACTCTGTGGAAAATTGACACGTGCCACCGCCTGGCGTCTGCTTGTGGCAGTTACTAACTTTCTACAGTTTTCTTAATCAGAAGTGGTCTAGGTAACCTGTAAAGAAAGGATTAAAAATTTAAGATGTTCCAAAAAAAAAGAGAGAGAGATAGAGATGGTGACGGACAGGGAAGCCTGGTGTCTATAAGGTTGCAGAGTCAAACACAGCCAAGCAACTGAACAACAACAGATACCAGCATCCATTTTTAAGTTAATTTACAGAAGTCTCCCTAACACTAAATAATAATAAAACTTGAAAAATGAATAAGTAAACAAAAGTTAGGTTCCTTTCACTTGTTGGAACAAAAGCAAATCACAGGGTGTGACTATCTCATACCTCCAGCACAAACTGTCTCACAATCCCGTTCAGGAATAATTCAGGGTCATTCGCAGACATGGAGCAAAGAGCCTCCCAAATGCCCAAGGCCAGTCGGATACCAGAGCCAGGCCACATTTTATTTACCAGCAGGGATGAGCTGCTTGTCCTCTTAAACCCAACAGGGAGCCTGACCAGAAACAAGTCAGCCTGGAGAAGGGCTGAGGCTACAACACCTCCAGCCCGGGCCTGCACTGGGCCTGTGGGGACAAGCCAGGTGATAAGTGAAATCCTTGTCTTTGCACAGATCCGCCACGGGGCAAGTGTAGGAAAGAAAGCCCATCAGTGCTTTCAATGGGCTTTCTGATGGGTTTACATGAAGGTTACAGGTAAGGTTACATGAATGCTTGAGAAGACAGAGCGATGGCCCAGGACTCCTGGCTCAGAGCACTGATTTGAGGATATCATTTCTCTGTGGAGTGGGCAGACAGTGTTGAGACCAGAGCCACTCAGGAGAAAGGGAAAAGCCATTGGATGATTCAGTTCAGTTCACTCGCTCAACCATGTCTGACTCTTTGCGATCTCATGGACTGCAGCACACCAGGCCTCCCTGTCCATCATCAACTCCCAGAATCTACTCAAACCCAAGTCCATCAAGTCAGTGATGCCACACAACCATTTCATCCTCTGTCATCCCCTTCTCTTCCTGCCCTCATTCTTTCCCAGCATCAGGCTCTTTTCCAATGAGTCAGTTCTTCGCATCAGGTGGCCAAAGTATTGGAGCTTCAGCTTCAGCATCAGTCCTTCCAATGAATATTCAGGACTGATCTCCTTTAGGATGGACTGGTTGGATCTCCTTGCAGTTCAAGGGGCTTTTAAGAGTCTTCTCCAACACCACAGTTCAAAAGCATCAATTCTTCGGCACTCAGTTTTCTTTATACTCCAACTCTCACACCCATACATGACCACTGGAAAACCACAGCTTCAACTAGATGGACCTTTGTTGGTAAAGTAATATCTCTGCTTTTTAATATGCTATCTAGGTTGATCATGACTTTTCTTCCAAGGAGCAAGCATCTTTTAATTTCATGGCTGCAGTCACTATCTGCAGTGATTTTGGAGCCCCAAAAAATAGTCTGTCACTGTTTCCACTGTTTCCCCATCTATTTCCCATGAAGTGATGGGACCAGATGCCATGATCTTCGTTTTCTGAATGTTGAGCTTTAAGCCAAGATTTTCACTCTCCTCTTTCACTTTCATCAAGAGGCTCTTTAGTTCTTCTTCACTTTCTGCCAGAAAGGTGGTGTCATCTGCATATCTGAGGTTATTGATATTTCTCCCAGCAATCTTGATTCCAGCTTGTGCTTCATCCAGTCCAGCATTTCACATGATGTAATCTGCATATAAGTTAAATAAGCAGGGTGACAATATACAGCCTTGACAAACTCCTTTCCTGATTTGTAACCAGTCTGTTGTTCCATGTCCAGTTCTAACTGTTGCTTCCTGACCTGCACACACATTTCTCAAGAGGCAGGTCAGGTGGTCTGGTAGTCCCATCTCTTGAAGAATTTTCCACAGTTTGTTGTGATCCACACAGTCAAGGGCTTTGGCATAGTCAATAAAGCAGATATAGATGTTTTTCTGGAACTCTCTTGCTTTTTCCATGATCCAGCGGATGTTGGCAATTTGATCTCTGGTTCCTCTGCCTTTTCTAAAACCAGCTTGAACATCTGGAAGTTCACAGTTCATGTATTGCTGAAGCCTGGCTTGGAGAATTTTGAGCATTACTTTACTAGCATGTGAGATGAGTGCAATTGTGCAGCAGTTTGAGCATTCTTTGGCATTGCCTTTCTTTGGGATTGGAATAAAAACTGACCTTTTCCAGTCCTGCAGCCACTGCTGAGATTTCCAAATTTGCTGACATATTGAGTGCAGCACTTTCACAGCATCACCTTTTAGGATTTGAAATAGCTCAACTGGAATTCCATCACCTCCACTAGCTTTGTTTGAAGTGATGCTTCCTAAGGCCCACTACACTTTGCATTCCAGGATGTCTGGCTCTAGGTGAGTGATCATACCATCATGGTTATCTTGGTCATGAAGATCTTTTTTGTATAGTCCTATGTATTCTTGCCACCTCTTCTTAATATCTTCTGCTTCTGTTAGGTCCATGCCATTTCTGTTCTTTATTGCGACCATCTTTGCATGAAATGTTCCCTTGGTATCTCTAATTTTCTTGAAGAGCTTTCTATTCTTTCCCATTCTGTTGTTTTCCTTTATTTCTTTGTACTGATCACTGAGGAAGGCTTTCTTATCTCTCCTTACTATGCTTTGGAACTCTACATTCAAATGGGTATATCCTTCCTTTTCTCCTTTGTTTTCACTTCTCTTCTTTTCACAGCTATTTGTAAGGCCTCCTCAGACAGCCATTTTGCCTTTTTGCATTTCTTTTTCTTGGGGATGGTCTTGCTCCCTGTCTCCTGTACAATGTCACAAACCTCCATCCATAGTTCTTCAGGCACTCTGTTTATCAGATGTAATATCTTGAATCTATTTCTCACTTCCACTGTATAATCATAAGGGATTTGATTTAGGTCATACCTGAATGGTCTAGTGGTTTTTCCCCACTTTCTTCAATTTAAGTCTGAATTTGGCAATAAGGAGTTCATGATCTGAGCCATAGTCGGCTCCCAGTCTTGTTTTTGCTGACTGTGTAGAGCTTCTCCATCTTTGGCTGCAAAGAATATAATCAATCTGATTTCTGTATTGACCATCTGGTGATGTCCATGTGTAGAGTCTTCTCTTCTGTTGTTGGAAGACAGTGTTTGCTATGACCAGTGCGTTCTCTTGGAAAAACTTTCTAGCCTTTGCCCTACTTCATTCTGTACTCCAAGTCCAAATTTGCCTGTTACCCCAGGTATTTCTTGACTTCCTACTTTTGCATTCCAGTCCCCTATAATGAAAAGGACATCTTTTTTGGGGATGTTAGTTCTAGAAGGTCTTGTAGGTCTTCATAGAACCATTCAACTTCAGCTTCTTCAGCGTTACTGGTTGGGGCATAGACTTGGATTACTGTGATATTGAACAGTTTGCCTTGGAAAAGAAGAGAGATCATTCTGTCGTTTTTGAGATCACATCCAAGTACTGCATTTTGGACTCTTTTGTTGACTATGAGGGCTACTCCATTTCTTCTAAGGGATTCTTGCCTACAGTAGTAGATATAATGGTCATTTGAGTTAAATGCACCCATTCCAGTCCCTTTTAGTTCACTGATTCCTGAAAATGTCGACATTCACTCTTGCCATCTCCTGTTTGACCACTTCCAATTTGCCTTGATTCATGGACCTAACATTGCAGGTTCCTATGCAGTATTGCTCTTCACAGCATTGGACTTTACGTCCATCACCAGTCACATCCACAACTGAGTGTTGTATGCTGATTACATAAATGTATTTCTTAGCACTGCCTTGCAAAGTCATATTATCAGTAGAGATTCATGGCTTGTTTTTTATAAAGGCTTTCTCCCCAGGACACTTGGTTCTACCTTACTGCTTCCAAAAAGTGAAGAGTGCCTTGTCTTTTACTGGCTAAGGACTATAGGAGCCCACAAAAGACAAGTTTGGTCCCTAATCCATGCCCACCCCTGTGTGCTGATGCAGACTGGGATTACAATTCTAGGTCATTCAGTGGCTTTGAACTCCTGCTCGGGTGCTGGGAAACCGGGGGCAATGGGGACACAGGAAGGGGGTGCAGAGGAGGAGGTGAGTGGTCCGAAGCTGCGCAGGCAGGCAGGCCCCTCATTCAAGGGCTCTGTGCTGAGGTTAGACGGCTGGGCACCTGCCATCTCTGCCTGTTCTGGAGCTCTGAGGGTGGCATGAGACAGCCTGCGGTGCTGTCCAGAGGAGCCTGGCACCTCAGTGACCATCTCCCAGCCAGAAAGATCCAGATCGTGGACTCAGCACTTCTGCAGCATTTCCCTCACCAGCATGTAATTACAAGCACCAGAGACAATAAGTCAGAAGAGGAAAGACTATATAGTTAAATACTAAGTTGACCAAAAAGTTCATCTGACTGAAGTTCAAAGACCAAAGCTCAAAGACCAAAATGAACTTTTTGGCCAACGCAATACATTACAACTTTAAAAGTCTCTATGAAAAAAGAGACTATAAATATAGCTAGAAAGCAAGCCACAGCTAAAGATAATTGCAACTTATTTAACTGACAAACGATCAATACCTATTGCTTATAGATGGTGATTGGTAAGGATAAAGATTTTACCCTTAAAAAATTTTTATCCTTTATAAAATCTTTATCCTTACAAATCCTTACAAATCAATGATTTAAACACACCCACTCGCACAACCCAGAAGAGGGAGCCTGAAGTGCCAAAAAATACATGAAATGATGCTCAGGCCCTTTAATACTCAAGAGGTCAGCAAATTATATCAGGAGGTAGAGGGTGGTTAAGAACTTGTGCTGGCTAAGCCCCAGAAATAATAACAACAACAGACTGAGCAGGAGAAATACCCCTCTCACGTTTATGTATAATCTCAGAAGTGTGGGAAGGAAGGGCCTCCCTACTCCCCTCCAGATACCTCTTCAAGGATATAATGAGATTTTCTTTCTTTTAAACAGAAAAAACATCTGACCAGCCATGGCACGCGATAAGTCCCTTCAGTCGTTTCTGACTCTTTGCAACCGCATGGACTGCAACCAGGGATTGAACCCAGGTCTCTGTCCTGCATTAACAGGTAGGTTCTTTACCACTAGTGCCACCTGGGAAGCCTGAAGCAGCCGTGGTAAAATATAATATTTAAGAAACTTGTGTGGTGGGCACATGTATGTTACTTTCTGAATTTTTTCTTTTTTGCATGCTTGAAACACTTTATAATTTTTATAGAGCTCATAAATGATGAAAAATGAATGAAATGATGACATTAAAAACAAGGATGGAGTCAGAAGAGGACACCAGGGTGCAAAAGTAATTCCCTTGGGGCACAGACCTGGGGAGCAGCGGGCAGAGTCAGCCTCCCCTCCCCACTCCAGCGGCCCTGTACCTTGCTTCATTCCCTGGGTTATTCATGACCTTGTAAGGGGGCCTTTCTCCTGCCCAGTCTGGGGCCAGTTTGGGGACCCACAACTCATGTTCCAACTATACTGACTCTGACAACAGGCCAGAAAGACTGAAGTTTAAAATGTGGGGTATTAATGTCTCACCTTCACATTAACCAAGTCCTGATGTTAATAAGAATATTCATTACTGATGATAAATGCGGACACTTGGAAAGGGCATGACCTAAGTTGTTATCATTCGTTACAGACTGCCCTCCAGAAACAAGATTTTCATTTAAATTTCCTGAGGTTGGGTTTGCCTCCATTCCTGATATTTAAAAAAAGAAAAAATTCACTGTGAATACAAATCAGTTCAGGTTGAGTTAAAGGTAATTCTATTACTTTCCAAAATGTCAAAGATTCGTGCTTTTGTATCCCATGAGATACCTGATCACAGCAATGTACATTTCTTTGTGATGGCGATTAAGTGCAAATAGCAAGAACCTATAATTTTAGGCTTGAGGTTGACTCAACTGGGCGAAAATATTTATTTTTCCTTCGCTCTTTCTATTGGGTTCACATAATGAATTAAATGCAGGGCTCTCTTTCTTGATTATTGCTTTAGAAAGAAACTGTCATGCCTCGTTACTCATTTTCAAAAAGAGATGATAGCATGTTTTATTATAGGATTCTTATGTATTGCTAATGTCTAGAAAACTCAGATTAATTCTCTCTATACAAGGAGAAATGATTGAATGAACTGGATATCTATAAAAGTCCATCAGTTGTGACCTGAAAACTTTATAGAAGAGGGCATACAAGGACCCAAAGAGAAAAATATAAATCTGACATCAGAGACATAAAATTATACCCAGAGGTTTATCTGAGATTGATTGAAGAACCATAGTGTTCAATAGGTAATTTTTTAATACTAAGTACTATAAATTACTTATAGGAGGTGGAAGACATGGAAAAAATAGCTAAAAATATACTCTGAGATATATATGGCACTTTAAATTTTAAAAGCTGAATTATTTATAGATTCTGAGCACACACAAAAGCCAGACTTACACAAAATTTCAGATGTAAGTTTTGATGAGTCTCATAAAATATGACATCAGTGTCACGGGACGAGTTCTAAACCTCAGGAAACTTAGGACACTGGACAGCTTTTTGTTTCCCCAGCATGCTATTCTGACTCCCCCTTGAGAGAAGTGCATCCATGGGGTTCAAGTAAAGTGAACGCTTACTTGCATAAGATGCTGGGTATCGCACACTGGGCTGTCCAACTCTCATCTCTAACCTTCCCCACTGCTCTGAGCCCTGGGAAGCTGACTAGTCTCACCTGTGTTAACAGCTCCCCAGCTCTGGCTTCCAGTTGGCCGGGCCCCACAGGAGTCATCAGTAGGAGAAAAAAGGCAGGAGGAAAGTGAAGTCAAAGAGTTTATTCTCCATCAGGTGCCACAGCCAAAGTCCTCATCTCCTATCAGGAGGTGCTCCCAGCTTCCAAAAAGTGCCCTTTCCTTGCTCTGCAGGCATAGGGACAAGGACAGCAGCCTGGGGTACTGTGTCATCCCTTGCTGGTTTCCCTACACCCTGCCCTATACCACCACAAATGATCCATTGATAAGCCATCCATTTCCTGCCAGGTCCCTGGCTAACATCCTTGATCCTCCCCTTCCAGCTTCACCAGCGGGCTAAGCCCTGGAAGTTCTAGACCAAGATCATCCAAACAGCTGGAGCTCCTAGTAAAGAGACAGACTCTCTCTTGACTGCTATAAGAAGCAATAAACAGGTTTGGGTCACATTTTGGAAGAAAACTCTAGTAAGAGAGCATAGGAAGATTAAGAAGAAGACAAAACTAGAGACAGAAGGACTAGTTTTTGTTTTGTTTTTTTTTTTTTTTTCATGGCTACAGGTCAACTCGGCTTCCTTGGTAGCTCAGGTGATAAAGAATCTGCCTGTAATTCAGGAGACCCAGGTTTGATCCCTGGGTTGAGAAGACCCCCTGGAGAAAGGAATGGCTACCCATTCCAGTAGTCTTACCTGGAGAATTCTATGGACAGAGGAGCCTAGAAGGCTAACAGTTCATGGGGTCACAAAGAATCAGACACAACTGAATCACTAACACTTTCACATAGGCTCAGCACTATGCTACAGGGCTTCCCTGGTGGCTTAGATGGTAAAGAATCCACCTGCAATGTGGGAGACCTGGACTCAATCCCTCAGTTGGGAAGATTCCCTGGAGAATGGAATGGCTACCCACTCCAGTATTCTTGCCTGGAGAATACCCAGGGACAGAGGAGCCTGGCGGGCTACAGACCCTGGGGTCACAAAGAGTTGGACACAACTGAGCAGTTTTCACTTTCAAGTACTATGCTAGGTCTTAAGAAGGCAACACAAGCAAAAACAGTGGAGTCAAGAGTCTAAAGAACTAACTGACTCTTAGTGAAGTCGCTCAGCCGTGTCTGACTCTTTGCGACCCCATGGACTGTAGCCTACCAGGTTCCACCGTCCACGGGATTTTCCAGGCAAGAGTACTGGAGTGGGTTGCCATTTCCTTCTCCAGGAGATCTTCCTGACCCAGGGATTGAACCTGGGTCTCCCACGTTGTAGGCAGACACTTTACCGTCTGAGCCACGGGGAATGGACTTCACTGGGGGCATTAATACCATTCGCAAAGTCATCCCAGATTTAAATGTCCAATGCAGAAGTTTCTGGTTTATTTACCTCAGGTCATATTTAGATAGACCAGAATAACCCAGTTTTGGAGGTACAGTTCTCCTGCGGTCATTCCAGCAATGAGGCACTGTCTAATTTAATCTTCATGACAGCTGGAGAAGGAAGGTTTTGTTATTATCCCAATTTTACAGAAGGGGACACTAAGGCTTCAAATCACACAACCAAAAAGTGGTAGGGCTACATTTCACACTCCAGCAGTTCTGATCCCCATCCTCCATATCTTACATTTTTTTCTCACTGAAGTAGAGTTTGTTTACAATGTTATATTAGAAATTAGGAATGCAGCCTTACCACTGGGGAAATTAAACCCTGGGCTCCTGGCTGACAAGCAGGCACACTCACCACTATACTAACAAGGAAGACATTCCCGCCCTGCATATCTCAGCCCCTACCCTACAGTTGCTGATGTTCAGTCGCTCAGTCGTCTCCTACTCTTTGCAATCCCATGGGCTGCAGCACTCCAGGCTCCTCTGTCCTCCACTATCTCCCAGAGTTTGCTCAAACTCATGTCCATTGAGTCAGTGATGCCATCCCACCATCTCATCTGTCTCCCCCTTCTCCTCCTGCCTTCAATCTTTCCCAGCATCTGGGTCTTTGCCAATGAGTCAACTCTTTGCATCAGGAGGCCAAAGTATTGGAGCTTCAGCTTCAGTATGAGTCCTTCCAATGAATATTCAGGGTTGATTTCCTTTAGGATATAGTACTATAACCTTTTATCATAATTATCTAATCCAACCAAAATGGAATCTTCTAATCACTTAAAAATTAACAATACCAAGAAATTATTGGTAGGAAAATGGTAAACCCCCATACCATTCATACCTCAGAAAACATTATCAAAATTAACAGTCATGCACATTTCAACATTAACATATCAAACCAAGGTGTAACTTATACCATTCCAGGAATATTGTCACATATATCTCAACAAAGCATTCCTAATATGGAGTTCTAGCACTGTTTGGGGAAATTCTCATCTCTTTTTTTTATTGTACCCAGAATATCATGGACACAGCTGGAGGCGCTCCAGTTCAATCAGGTATTAGCACTTGATGTTCAGCTGACACTTCATTATCACTAGTTAAGAGTGAGCTACCCCACATTTTTAACGAGTACATACAATATTTCCTTTTATTATTTGTACTTACCATCAAACCATGGTATTATAAAGCACGGCCCACTAGGGTTTTAGTAAGATGTGTGCATTTAGCTTTGATCAGAGCAGCTTTCCCTACAGCTGCTTCTCATCAGACAGGATAGGGACTCCCTGGCTTGTCAGCAGAAGGCAGACAACAACATGTGATTTGGAGTGTCTCACTTTATTCAGATGTCCAGTGGTTAAGAGTGAAGATGTAGTCTAGTGACAGAGAATGAACTAGGTCCAGTTAGGAAGGAAAGGGAGATGTTTCTCACACAAGCTTTGCAAATAATGCAAGAACTTAGAAAGGACACTGGCCTGGGAGAGATGTCATAACTACAGGCAACTGCTCACCATTGACATTGTCTGCACTGGAATCTTGGGGTGCCTGAAAGGCACAAAACAGGGTACCAGGAAATATGAAAAACTGGTTGTTCGGACTAAATTGGGTAGTTATCAAATAGACAATAAGTGGCCCTAAGGGGCATGGACATGTGCACACTCACACCTCCCAGAGGAAATAAGTCAGAGCCCAAGTGAGCAAAATGAAGTTGGGCAACAGCCCAGGGCAATGGGTGTGAAATAGCAAAGGCACATGAAATCAGAAATGGGCAGGAAGGAGATGGTAACGGTTCCGCACGGGCTTCGGGACTAAGACAAAATACTTGGAGAGCCAGTGTGAGTCACCAGCACGGAGGAGGGCAACACTTTTAAAGAAATCCATCCTGGTCCAAAAATCTCTTACTTTCTAGGACATGGCTGACCCAGATCTGCAGACAGATAGACCTGCTGAAGAGGTCTGGGAGACTTAAAACATGGCCTTACACTAAGATTACTTTGCATTTACTGCCCTTTCTTGATCCCAGGGACCCTTCAATCCTTTCCCCTTTCTCCCTCAGCACCATACTCCATTATTCACATTAGCTATCTACAGTGACCTGTTCAACTGGGTAAGCATTCAGCACTTTACTTCACTATACGCCAGGTGTACACAGTCTAGATACAATTTTTTAGCCTGAAGAAGGTTTTCATTATGATCTACCTGAAATAACTAGCAAGGGTTTGCCAATTGCCAGGCAATGGAAATTCAGCACCAAGAGAGGCTTACAAAAGAAAACTTCCTCTAAAAAATTAAGCTGAAATCAAAACATTACTTTAGACCATCAAAAAGATGTTGTGATGGCTAATTTTCTGTGTCAACCTCACTGGCCATGGGGTGTTCAGGTTAAACAATATTTCTGGGTGGGTTTGTGAAGGTATTTCCAGATGAGACCAGAGACCATATTGCCAACATCTGCTGGGTCATAGAAAAAGCAAGAGAGTTCCAGAAAAACATCTACTTCTGTTTTATTGACTACATCAAAGCCTTTGACTGTGTGGATCACAACAAACTGTGGAAAATACATAAAGAGATGGGAATACCACACCATCTTACCTGCCTCCTAGAAACCTGTATGCAGGTCAATAAGCAACAGTTAGAACCAGACATGGAACAACAGACTGGTTTCAAATTGGGAAAGGAGCACTCCAAGGCTGTATATTGTCACCCTGCTCATTCAGCTTATATGCAGAGTACATCATGTGTAATGCTGGGCTGGATGAAGCACAAGCTGGAATCAAGATTGCTGGGAGAAATATCAATAACCTCAGATATGCAGATGACACCACCCTTATGGCAGAAAGTGAAGAGAAACTGAAGAGCCTCTGGATAAAAGTGAAAGAGGAGAGTGAAAAGTTGGCTTAAAACTCAGCATTCAAAAAACAAAGATTATGGCATCCAGTCCCATCACTTCATGCCAAATAGATGGGGAAACAGTGGAAACAGTGACAGACTTTATTTTCTTGGGCTCCAAAATCACTGCAGATGGTGACTGCAGCCATGAAAGTGAAAGACGCTTGCTCCTTGGAAGAAAAGCTATGACCAACCTAGACAGCATATTAAAAAGCAGAGACAGTACTTTGCCGACAAAAGTCCATCTAGTCAAAGCTATGGTTTTTCCAGTGGTCATGTATGGATGTGAGAGTTAGACTATAAAGAAAGTTGAGCACTGAAGAATTGATGCCTTTGAACTGTGGTGTTGGAGAAGACTCTTGAGAGTCCCTTGGACTGAAAGGAGATCCAACCAGTCCATCCTAAAGGAAATCAGTCCTGAATATTCACTGGAAGGACTGATGCTGAAGCTAAAACTCCAATACTTTGGCCACCTGATGCAAAGAACTGACTCATTGGAAAAGACCCTGATGCTGGGAAAGATTGAAGGCAGGAGGAGAAGGGGACAACAGAGGATGAGATGGTCGGATGGCATCACTGACTGGATGGACATGAGTTTGAGTAAGCTCTGGGAGATGGTGATGAACAGGGATACCTGGTGTGTGCAGTCCATGGGGTCGCAGAGTCGGACATGACTCAGAAACTGAACTGGCAGATTCTGGACAGTAACCTGTCCTCTCCAAATGTGGGTGGATGTTCAATTCATTGTGGGCTTAAATAGAACAAAGGCAGAGGAAAGAGGAATTTGACCTTACTTTTTCCTCTCCCACTGTTGAGCTGGGGTCTCTCATCTCATCTCTTGTCCACCTGTTGGGATTCATACCACCAGCTTTCCTGGGTCTCCAGCTTGCGGACAGCAGATCATGGGATCGTTGGACTTCTCAGCCTCCATAGTCTCCTAAGCCAATTCCCCCATTATATTGATATAGATACATAGATATACATGTCTAGATACATCTCTTATTGATTTTGTTTCTCTGACGAACCTTAATGCCCAAAGCCAAAAGTTTACCTGAGTCCTTACATTTTTACTGAATTTATTGCCAAAGTCATGTCTATATTATCATATACTAGGATTTTTATGGAACTATCTTCATTTCCAAGCTAGACTTCAACAGTATGTGAACCAAGAACTTCCAGATATTCAAGCTGGATTTAGAAAAAGCAGAGGAACCAGAGATCAAATTGCCAACATCTGTTGGATCATAGAAAAAGTAAGAGAATTCCAGAAAAACATGTATTTCTGCTTCATTGACTACACTAAATCCTTTGACTGTGTGGCTCACAACAAACTGTGGGAAATTCTTGAAGAGATGGTAATACCAGACCAACTCACCTGCCTCCTGAGAAACCTGTATGCAGGTCAAGAAGCAACAGTTAGAACTGGGCATGGAACAATGGACTGGTTCCAAATTGGGAAAGGAGTACTTCAAGACTGTATATTGTCACCCTGCTTATTTAACTTAAATGCAGAGTACCTTATTTTTTGGGACTCCAAAATCACTCCAGATGGTGATTGTACTCATAAAATTAAAAGACACTTGCTCCTTGGAAGGAAAGTTATGACCAACGTAGACAGCATATCAAAAAGCAGAGACATTACTTTGCCAACAAAAGTGCATCTAGTCAAAGCTATGGTTTTTCCAGTGGTCATGTATGGATGTGAGAGTTGGACCATAAAGAAGGCTGAGTGCCAAAGAATTGATGCTTTTGAACTATAGTGTTGGAGAAGACTCTTGAGAGTCCCTTGGACTGCAAGGAGATCAAACCAGTCAATCCTAAAGGAAATCAGTCCGGAATATTCATTGGAAGGACTGATGCTGAAGCTGGAGCTCCAATACTTTGGCCACCTGATGTGAAGAACTGACTCCTTGGAAAAGACCATGATGGTGGGAAAGACTGAAGGCGGGAGGAGAAGGGGACGACAGAGGACAAAATGGTTGATGGCATCACCAACTCAAACAGACATGAGTTTGAGCAAGCTTCAGGAGATGGTGAAGGACAGGGAAGCCTGGAGTGGGGTTGCAAAGATTTAGACACGACTGAGCGACCAAATAACAACTTCATTTTTAAGAAAGATACCCAACTGCAGTCTCTGGAATGTAAATGGGAATAAAATGAAATAGGTCCTGCCTATCACAATGTCCAGAATTTTCCATAAACCCACTCTGCTGTGGTTTGCAAACTCCTGTTCTTTGTCAACCCCAAGTCAGACACGAGGCCAGAAAGCCTTCAGGCAACATGCACAGAGACAGACTACTAGCAGCCAGGTAAACTGAAGAAATGGTGAAAATTATTGATTTTATAGATGCAAATATTAGGAAACTTAAAAGTTATGCCTAGTGTGAGGGAAAGAACTTCAAACAATTGCATTTAGATTTATTTTTAAAAAAGTAGACAAAACGGGGTCCATATATAGTAAAATCAATAGATAAATCCAATACACATTAATCCCCAGACTGCAATTGAGATTATTTTTCAAATAAGAATTCCATTGAGGACTTCCCTCGTGGTCCAGAGGCTAAGAATCCACCGACTGATGCAGGAGACATGGGTTTCATCTCTGGTCCAGGAAGATCCCACAGGCCGCAGGGCAGCTCAGCCCGTGCACCTCAACTCAGCCTGTGCTCTAGAGCCTGGGAGCCACAGAATCACGCTGTGCAATGAAGAGTTCCTCGCAACTAAAGAGGGCCCAAACATAGCAAGAAGACCCAGTGCAGCCATAAATAAATAATTTTTTTTCTAAAAAGAATTTCATTGCTAGGGTACCTACTAAGAGATACGTAAGGGAATCTACAAAACAATACCACCACAAACCTGTTCAATTGCAAGGTGATAGTAATCCTCTGAGCTAATACAAAAGCTACAGATATAATTCCAAGCTGTACACAGTAATGAAACACCATGAAATAAAATGACTGCTTGTTTCTCATACACTTTTTCTGAATGTGTTTGGCCATCTGCCCCCAGTATCCTTGATGTCACTGGAGAAATAGGACAACAGCCATCAAAAGTCACAACCATCGCTGGTTTCCTAGTGCAGCATTTCCTATCTGAAGAATGAGTTTCCAAGGGTCTTTCCTGGGAGTGGAGTAATTAGCTCTGAGATCCAGAACTTATGGCTACTCCAGGCTTGATTATAAACCTCTTTGGCTGAAACTATGAACACTGTAATATTATCTTCAGGCATCTCAGGGACCTAGAGACTTCATAAAATGAGAGCTCTTTAGAGGTCAAGTGCAGCATAAATCTCCTTAAGCTTGCAGCGCTTGTTCCAAAATGTAAGCTATTATAAATAATCCATGGAAAACTGACCCACGTGCTCAAATGACATTTGTTGAGGATTTAAATGTCTTTGCCATTGTAATTCAAGGAGGGTCTCAGTATAGTCAGGCAAAATGCACACGTCAGAGACAGGAAGAACAAGAGTGACAGCTCTAGAAGACTGAAAAGAAAAAATTGATCATGCATCTAGAGAAGGCTGATCAACGTGTTCTTCATGGAATTTAAAGTCCAGGTAGAAAGGACTACTCCCCTCCTCTATGAAGTCTTGCAGGAAGTAGCTTGAAAAGGACCCCTGATGCCATGTTGCATGCTAAGTTGCTCCAATCATGTCCAACTCTTTGCAATCCCATGGACTGTAGCCCACCAGGCTCCTCTGTCCATGGGATTCTCTAGGCAAGAATACTGGAGTGGGTTGCGATGCCCTCCTCCAGGGGATCTTCCTGATCCAGGGATTGAACCCACGTCTCTTATGCCTCCTGCATGGCAGGGGGGTTCTTTGCCACTAGTGACACCTGGGAAGCCTAATGACATGTCACACTTCAAGAAAACAACATTGGCACTCTTAATATATGCAGCTGCTGTTTCTCTAGACCTTGGCTTCCCTGAGCCCTCCTTACCGTATTTCAACTTATGTTCAAGTCACCACTGACCACTCTCCATGTCCTACTCTATCTTTTAAAATACTCATTAGCTTTCTAGCAAGGAGATCCTATTGGGTCTGTTCTCTGTGCTGAGAGAGATATTTTATATTAGGACAACATTCTTTCAAAGCTGGTTGGTGTATTATATTTTTGACTGATGCAGCTCTAAGCTTCTCGCTTTCATTTGCCTGGCCTGATAGTTTAATTATCAGCTCTTCTTCCAAATGCAACTGATCAGAGCTTCTCACTTGAGGATTCCATAATTGGTTAGGATATACCTCAGTAATTTTAACTACCTGCCTCACCTCCTGTTGTAGAAAAACTCATAAGCCGCTCAAGAGCTCTAAACAGTCCTGTATTCACTGCGCTGCCTCCTTTACTATAAGGATAAACAGCATCGCTCCACTCCGTTTAACTCCCATCAGTGACACATCTTGAGATTTACGCTCTAGGTAGTGCCCTTATCTCCCACTTCACACACACGGCCTGCTTAATGGCGAGCTGAGCTTTCTACCCAAAGTTATTAAGTGACTTGTTTACCTTCACACTTCTGAAGAAATGATCCAGTATTTTGCTCAGGTGCCAATCGCATCCCAAGAAACTGCTTTTTCTTTTTTCCCCTTTGAATGTGGAATGTTTCTCTTCTGATTGAATTCAGACTATTATCAGCGGAATACCAACAAAGGTTGGAGCAAGATGTTTAAGAGATATGGAAAGCATCCAGAAGAAAGTAATGAAAATAAATAAAAGGTTACAAAACAAAACTGATAAAAGGATAAGTGAAATGATACAAAATGTCTGAGGATGAATCCCGTATGCTACCTGGTTCATCAGTGCAAAAATGTTGTGATGCTTATAAACATTCATTTACCTAAATCACTTAGTGTCTGTTCACTTAGAAAGCAGAGACATTACTTTGCCAACAAAGGTCCATCTAGTCAAGGCTATGGTTTTTCCAGTGGTCATGTATGGATGTGAGAGTTGGACTGTGAAGAAGGCTGAGCACCGAAGAATTGATGCTTTTGAACTGTGGTGTTGGAGAAGACTCTTGAGAGTCCCTTGGACTGCAAGGAGAGCCAACCAGTCCATCGTAAAGGAGATCAGTCCTGGGTGTTCTTTGGAAGGAATGATGCTAAAGCTGAAACTCCAGTACTTTGGCGACCTCATGTGAAGAATTGACTCATTGGAAAAGACTCTGATGCTGGGAGGGATTGGGGGCAGGAGGAGAAGGGGACGACAGAGATGAGATGGTTGGATGGCATCACTGACTTGATGGACGTGAGTCTGAGTGAACTCCGGGAGTTGGTGATGGACAGGGAGGCCTGGCGTGCTGCAATTCATGGGGTCACAAAGAGTCGGACACAACTGAGCAACTGAACTGAACTGAACTGATAACATATTTTATTCTTATAAAGCCAAAATTATTTTTGTACAAGTTTATGTCTCAAATTAACTGTGCCCAATCATTAAGATAAATGAATATAAAAATGCAAATTCATGTGCCAATATGCATGAATACAAGCCTCTAAAAATGTATGATTATTTTTCATTGCTTTAGGTGTTAGCGTATTGCCTTGTCAGATTAACATTGCTGCAGAATTTAAATTCTAAGCTTCATTAAAAGTATACTCAAGTGTTTGTTCACCTTTAGCTCACAGTTTAGAAAAAAGCATTATGATCAAATACTGCTGTTGCACAAAAAATACACACAAAGCACAACTATTGAACAAAACATCGCTCTTTAATAGCATCACCTTAAGTGCTGGGCCTCAATTCAATGGAGCAAATTGTGTTTTAACAATAAAATAATGTTTGCCATCCTAGAATTGCCAAACATTTATGACTTTGAACACATTTTACACATCTGAAATAATAATCATTATCCTCATTTCCTACACAATAACCTTCATTCCATGTTAAGTACTTTAAAATTCAAACTCTCTGCTGCCAATTACTGCCTTTGTCTTTGGCAACATCAAGTCTAGAAGCCAAGAAATATATGTTTGAAGGACTCAGCCAGGTTTTAGGGATAGAAAGGGAGGCTATAAATACATCTTTGCTTCCTCCACCAAAATACTACTTTTCTCTAAACTTCTTAACTTGAGAATTTCATTTTTTAATGGCTTAGCAGGTCAGCTATAGCATTGTTAAGTGACTGTGGCCCCACTACCAGGCAGAATACTTGGGTACTGAGACACACAGAGACTGAGGGAGGAAGCACAGATGAAACAGCTGAATGCTTTGGAAAGAGTAGGAGCTCAGGGCCGAGAGCCTGAACTCACATTACTACATTTACAAACATCTTACCTCTTGCCTCATCTGCAAGCTGAAGCTCACATCTACCTTGCACAGCTAAGTCAGGAAATCTATGCAGCAAACACCACACATTTGGAAAATAGCTCCCCAATTGAATGTTAGTTACCTCCTTCCAGCTCCCTATCTTCAAAGGTCTTACAACCATGGGGGAAGGAAAGATTATGATAGATAAAGAGAAAAATCTTCAGGTAAATCTCTACCTTTTATCAAAACATGTTCAGGCAGATTAACTACTTAAAGGTTTGAAATGAACTCACTAAAAATAACTAGGAAAAAATCAAGGTTGCAATCATTCTTGATTTAGAATGATCTTATCATTCTGGAATTAAGAAGTCTTTCCTCAAGCTGAATAGGAAAAGTAAAACTTAAAAAAAAAAGTATACAATCGATGCTGTAAAAATAAATATTGGGCTTATCATGTAGCTCAGCTGGTGAAGAATTCACCTGCAATGCAGGAGACCCCAGTTAGATTCCTAGGTTGGGAAGATCCACTGGAGAAGGGATAGGCTACCCACTCTGGTATTCTTGGGCTTCCCTGGTGGCCCAGCTGGTAAAGAATCCGACTGCAATGCAGGAGACCTGGGTTATTTCCACAGGCACAACTTTAAATTCTCGAAGTCAAACCACTACCATATTGTAATCAGCCTCCAATTAAAATAAATTAATTTTAAAAAATATAAAAAGCAAACTGGGAAAAATTATCTGCCCTACAAATGACAAAGAAATAATTTAGTATATAAAATGCTCTACAAAAGTAATGATAAAAAGATGAGCACCTTTTAGGGAAAAAATGAGCAAAGAACAGGAATGGTAATTCACTCAACATCCAACAAATATTTGAGCTCCTTCTTCTGTGTTTCAAGCACTCTTCTAGGAATGGAAGATAGAAAAGAAACAAAACAGATGAACATCTCAACCTGTATGAGCTGCTCTTCTAGTAAACACAGAATAAATACAAGTGGGAAAACAAAAACCTAAGCAATTAAGGGAATGTAAATTATAACGAGTTCCCACTTCTCTTGACAAAGATTAAAATAATTTGTAGAGGGCAGTAGAACAAAATGTTTTAGAACCTTGAAAGATTGCACACTAATTTCCCAGAAATTCCTGTCCTAAGGAAATCTATAAAGATACAGGCCTAAGGATATACAATTTATAAAAAAAAAAACTGAAAATAACCCAAACATTTACCTAGACGTTGATTCTATAAATTACAGACAGTCCATACAATGAAATGCAATGCAAGCATTAAAAAATCATAGCATTAACAAAGTATGTCCACAAAAAGCGGGTGTCAAAAGTATGTATATTACATGGTACAATGTTTGTGTTTAAATATATGTGTGTAGATTCAGATATCTTTAAGCACAAAAAAGAATCTTGAATGATTATACATAAAAATATTAACAGCAGGGACTTCCCTGTTGGCCCAGGGGTTAGGAATCTGCCTACCAATGCAGAAGACACGGGTTTGATCCTTGGTCCAGGAAGATCTCACATGCCTCAGACCAACAAAGCCCACTCACAGCAACTACTGAGCCCACATGCCTAGTGCCATGCTCTGCAACAAGAGAAGGCATGGCAATGAGAAGCCCGTCTGCCTCAATCAGAGAGTAGCCCCCACTTGTCACAATTAGAAAAAGCCTGCACACAGAAATGAAGACCCAGTGTTGCCAATAAATAAAATATTAACAGCAGATATCTTTGGATGGAGAGCTGACAGGTGTTTTTATGATCAAAAAATTCTAAAACTATTTGCACTGCATTTTTTTTAAAACTAAAAAAAAAAAATGATGGACAACAACACACACATTCCTGGAAGAACTACACTCAGAGAGTAAGAGTCCACTATGTAGTCTGAAGCACCAATACTCAGAGGTGCCATATCCCTCTCCTCTTTTCTGGCAAGCAAAAGATGCCTTTGCCATAACCGATTCATGGGAAACACCAGACCTTGGGGACAACAGAAGAATCTGTGCTCTCAATAAGATTTCCAACTGGAAGAAAAAGATCCCCCAGAGAACCAGCCAGTCAAGTTAAGTGAATATATAGTACCTGTGAAAACAGCTCTCCACTCCTGGCCGTTAAATATTCACCACATGGACCATAAAGGCCCAAGTAATTGAAACTGGAATGGCTTTTTATCCGTGGCACTCAATTTTTAATATATAAAATCCAGCTCTAAAACCCCATTTATGGAAATCTGTCACAACTAAATTACAGATCTCACAGTGGTCAGGGAGCATCTGTGCTCTCAGTCTCTTTAACCAGGAAGCAATAAAATTAATTATTTTTATTTCAAACTCATTTAACTTTCTGTCACCAGCAGTAACATTTATACCACATTCAGGAGTTCTTTCAGGGTTATCAGTGTTTCTGCCGAGGCTCTTCCCATTTCAATTTATCATCAACATAAAGCGCTTGTATCTCCAAAAATATGCATATCATATTCATAACTAAAGCATTTTTTTAAATGGCTCTTCTGACCCACCTCATTAACAGTGTAAAATTCACTGGTCAAATACATATCATTAGCCAGTGAACTACTATGCTTTTTGAAAAGCCATATATATACAAAGGATTTAATTCAAAGGTGACTTTTTTTTATTCTCCCAAAAAGGTGCTGCTGCTTTGCTTGATAGGTTGCTAGAAAGGAGAATTATTAGACAGCATCAACATAAATAAAAAAAGGGGGAGGAAAGCAAAAGAGATGGCTTCTCTCCCCACCCCACCCCCCGCCGCCATTTCCACCCATCTGTACTACATGGTCTTGGCACTGCGTTCCACCGCATGCTTGGCTTCTGCGAGGAGACACACCTGCACCGGAAGTGGGAGGAGCTGGAGTTTCCCTCTTCTCGCGAGCAAACTCGAGAGTGGATTCTGCGGGACCGACCAGGGTAAACTAAGCTGATACCGGAACGTGCCTGACGTCCTCTTCACCAGCTCTCCCCTCAAAATTTGTTAACTCGGGGGCACCTGGGGGAGGCAGACTGGAGCTGGGAGACCTGGTCTGTGGTCCAAGCTGGGGCACGTGTCCAAGGATGTGATCTTGTTCTGTGGATGTCGGTTTCCTTATCTGTCAAAGGAGGGGACCCAATACAGATGCGAACTGGGATTTTTTTTTTTTCCTACTTACAAATTGTGGCAAGTCCAAAGCTATGCCTAAGATCTCCACAAATTTTCAGAGTGGTGGGAATTTGGGGGTCATGTTCCTGGGGTCACCTCTGGCTTGGAGCTTCTGCACCAGATCAGCCCTGATGGGGATTTCTGAAAATACCTCCTGTAGTTTGGCTAACTGGCCAAGACTGAGAACCGTGGCATGGAAGAGTCACCACAGGCTTTCCTAGCTCTGACAGCAGGAGCTTGACTGATTCTTGATTTATTGAATTCACTGTTCAAAAAGATCTGGGAAAAGAAAGTTTGTCATAATGACCTAGATTAAAAACAGTTCTCTTGAAAGAAGATGAGAACAAGAAGAAGACCTTCCAAGTAGCATCAAATGCAGAAATAGAGGTGGCTGCCTTCATGTCACATAGCAGAGGCTCTGTGAATTGGTCTGCCCAAGTGGTCTGCAGGACATGACAGAGAAAATAAGCCTGGAAATGCCTCGGCTACTGCCCTGACCAGTCCCCCAGCTCAGACCATCCCAGTGGTTCCACCTTTTCCTAGAATGACCCCTGGTTGCAAACAGTATTCTTGATTTCTCCCAGGTTTCCCTCTCCTCCCCAATATCATGCCCCAGATCCTATACAACTGTTATCTTCCAGAATCCCCCAGTGCTAAAACTTTGAAACATCATGCTGGTCTCTAACTTATCACAAGGTCTGGAAAAGAGGAACAGCGCACACAGCAATACTGAGTTCACATGAAGATATGATTGTCTTCTGTCCTTTCTTAGGAAAACTCAGCAAAAACTAGGAAGGGAACTGGCCCAAACTATCAGCTGACAAGGAAAATGTCCCACAAGGAAACAGCACTCTCAAAATAGGATGATCTGAGGAGAGCTTATTTACTCAGGTGCTACTTATACAAAGTTGTGGCTAAGGCAACCAAACGGGGTAGTGTAATAGCAACTGAGCTGAAGGACCAAGGAGAGGGAGCTGTAACTGGATATATGTGTATTTTATATATTCTAGCATATATAATATATGTACATACAATTTTATATTATATAAATATGTTGTAATTATATTTATATCAATTTTATAAATTTTCATCATGTAATATACAATTATTTTATAATATAATACATAATACACTATTATATGTGCTATATATTCCTCCATATTCATTATGTATATATTTGTAGGGCTTCTTAGGTGGCTCAGTGATAAAGAATCCTCCTGCCAATGCAGGACACATAGGAGACCTAGGTTCAATCCCTGGGTCGGGAAGATCCCCTAGAGAAGGAAATGGCAACCCACTCCAATATTCTTGCCTGGAAAACTCCATGGACTGAGGAGCCTGGCAGGCTACAGTCCATGGGGTGGCAAAGGGTCAGACAAGACTGACCATGCACACACACACACACACACACACACAGAGTATACATGTATGTACAGGTACAAACATATTCTTGCTCAAAACAGACTCACCTACTTAGTGCTAACCTGGAAACCACGGTGGTATCTGATATTACCCATCACCAACACCTGAAGCAACAAATTTCATAATTTAGACATTTCACATGGATCAACCCCACCTAGAGATTCAAACCTCAAATACAAATATTTTGGACATAAGAATGGATAGCACATGCTTTGTTAATCCTAAGTGACTGATCGGTGTACTGATTTCCTATTTATTATTTAAATACCAATATAAGATAATACAAAAACATATAGACGTCCTTGAAAACTGTGAGCAACATGACATCAGTAGTCACATCCTTTGATCAAGGTGAGTCAAGAATACCTTGCTATAACCTTAAAAGTTATATCTTAAAAGTGTGGGCAGACAGTAACCGCCTGCCCATACCTTGTTAGCGCTGGGGGTTTGTCCACTCCAGCCATATGTAAGGCCATCTGTGTGTCACCCTTGTTGCTGTTGCTTAGTTGCCGAGTCGTGCCCGACTCTTCTGCGTGTAACACCCTTACTCGCTACCTGAATAAGGACTTTTGAATTTTCATGATGATGCTGCTGAATCCATGGCTTTAAAAGACACTAATAGAAATATATCACTCTTCCTTGCCATTCTCTATTTACATTTAAACTACCTATAAAAGAAATAAAAATCCTATTTCCAGACCTAAACTTTCCTGACCTTCAGATCCAAATATTTAACTGCCTGCTAGAACTTTCCCCCTTCCCTTTCCATTTTCCTTTCCACAAAGGCTGCAGTTGGTTCCTTATGTCTCTTCCACTCGACTGTAAGCTCCCCAAGGACAAGGAACTTCCCCCCACCATCATCACCCCAGCACCCTCCTGGGTGCAGCACATATAACAGAAATCTAACAAACATTTGTTCAATTGAACTTGATTCATAAACTTTCCTTCTCCAAAGGAGAAAATGACCACAATATTGGATATGAAATATAACACAAGCTGCCTACTAGAAATCTCAAAGTGGACACAGCTCTGCAAAAGAGAGGGTGGAGAAAAGAATGTTAAAGCCAGTGCTTTCTTGGAAACAATTCCAGGCTATTTCACTCAGAAAGGGAAACCTAAGCATCTTTAAAAAGTGGAACCATTAAAAGAAAGAAAAGGCAAACCAGAGACGGAGAGAAAATACTTTCAATACATGTATCTGATAAAGGACCGGTATCCAAAATATACAAAGAACTTGTAAAATTCAACAGCAAGAAAACAAAAGTAAACAATTTACAAATGGGCAAAAGATCTAGATATCTCACCAGAGAAACTACACAGATGGCAAATAAGCATATAAAAAGATGTTCCACATTGTATGTCATTGGGGAAGCGCAAATTAAAAAAAAACAATGCAATACAGCTACACAGCAATCAGAAAGACAGAAATCCAACACGCTGACAACATCAAATGCTGACAAGGGTGTGGAGCAACAGGAACTCTCTCATCCATTACTGGTGGGAATGCAAAATGATACAGACAGTTTGGAAGACAGCTGGGCAGTTCCTTACTCTTAGCACACAATCCAACAATCTTGCTCCTTGGTATTTATCCAAACGAGTTGAAAACACATCCATACAAAAACCTGCACTCAAATGTTTATAGCAGCCTAATTCATAATCGCCAATAATTGGTACAACAAAGATGTCCTTCAATAAGTTAATGGATAAGCTGTGATACACTGTATAATACCAGCGATAAAAAGAAATGAACTGTCAAGCCACAAAAAGACATGGAGGGACCTTAAAATGTATATTGCTAAGTTAAAAAGACAGATTGGAAAGGCTACATGTTATATGGTTCCAACTTTTAACTACATTCTGTTAAAAGCAAAACTATAGAGACAGTGGTTAACATGAGTTTAAGAGGAAGAAAGAGTGATGAATAGATGGAGCACAGGGGATTTTTAAGGTGGTGAAATATGCTGTATGATGCTGTAATGGTAGCTATATGTCATTTTACATTCATCAAAACCATCAGAACTATAAAACAAAGAGTGAGTCCTGATGTAAAACTCAGACTTGAGCTAATAATAGTATATCAATACTGGTTCACCAATTGTTCTAATGTACCACATCAACACAAGAGGTTAATAATAAGGGAAACCGGGGCATAGGTGGGCGGAGCAGGGGAGCATAATACGGGAACTCTGACCTTCAGCTCTAATTTTTCTATAAGTCCAAAACTTCTCTAAAAAATAAAGTTTATTCATTAATTTTTTTAAAAGGAGTAGGACCAGAGACTTGGACTTCCCTGGTGGCTCAGATGGTAAAGCGTCTGTCTACAATGCAGGAGACCTGGGTTTGATCCCTGAGTCGGGAAGATCCTCTGGAGAAGGAAATGGCAACCCACTCCAGTACCCTTGCCTGGAAAATCCCATGGACGGAGGAGTGTCGTAGACTACAATCCACGGGGTCGCAAAGAGTTGGACACGACTGAGGGACTTCACTTTCAATTTCAGGACCAGAGAAGCTGTGTTTTCTGGCCCTCATCCATGGAGCTAGACTCTTCCCAACACACCCATACTCACTCATGACCACATTACAGAGTTGGAGAAAAGTATTAGAAGGCCAAGTGGAAGGGAGTTACTTTAGGGTGTCCTTCTCTAACTTCAATAACTAAGCCCTCCTGGGAGGGGTCTCCCCAGAGCCAGGTGGGACTGAATGAATTGAGTGAGCAGGATGGAGAATGAAATGGTTACTGATATTGTGGCTAGGAGTACCAGGGTAGGATACTTGGAAGACCTGTATCTATTCTAAGACAACAGCAACAAATTCAAGCCCTTTATTCCTCAGCATTTTTTTTTTCTCTTTGGCTTTTCTAATACATATGTGTGCATGTGTATGTGTGTGTGTGTGTTTAATCACTTCAGTCGTGTACAACTCTCTGTGACCCCATGGACTGCAGCCTGCCAGGCTCCTCTGTCATGGGATTCTCCAGACAAGAGTACTGGAGAAGGTTGCCATTTCCTCCTCCAGGGGATCTTCCTGACCCAGGGATTGAACCTGCATCTCTTACATCTCCTGCATTGACAGGCAGATTCTTTATCACCAGTGCCACCTAGGTAGCCCTCTAATACATATAAGCCTTCCTTTTATTACTTACAATACAACTATTCCTTTTCCTGTTACCTAGAGAAAGAACTTGCTGGACTCCTCAAAACAGCAGCATACTGGTTAGGGATGTGAGCCCTGGAGACAAAGAAACTTGAGTATGGGGACTTCCCTAGTGGTCCAGTGGCTGAGACTCCATGCTACCAAGGGAGGGGGCCTAGGTTAGATTCCTGGTCAGGGAACTAGATCCCACATGCCACAACTAAAGATCCTGCATGCTGGAACCAAGGGCCAGAGCAGTCAAATAAATAACTAAAGAAACTTGAGTCTGAAACTAGAGTTCAGTAACTCTGCCATTTTCTAGTTGTGTAAGCATGTAGAATTTACTTAACTACCTTGCCTTTAAGATGGATTCATCATGGTGCCTCCATCAGAAGAGGGAAATGAGATAATGCATGTAAAGAACTGAGTCCAATAACAGCTTAGAAGCAACAGCATAATAAGCAGAAGCTATTATATTTATTATTCCAAATCCTATACTTGTTCCCCAGTGCCATGAAGCCTCTCTGCAGCTGACAGATGGTAATGATTAATGCTGGAAAACAATCAAAGATATTATGGTCTCTGATGCTGTCACTTCTATCTCACAGCAAATGAATCTCATACTATGCTAACCCTTCAGTCCATCACTTCTAAGTCACCCCAAACTACACTTCTCAAATTCTATACTTCCATATATTCCATATTCAAACCTCCATCTGGAAAAATCTATATCAAATCTGTCTTCCCACTTATACCTAGTAGTTGTTATTCAGTCGTTAAGTCATGTCCAACTCTTTGTGACCCCATGGACTGCAGCACGCCAGGCTTCCCTGTCCTTCAGTATCTCCTGGAGTTTGCTCAAACTCATGTCCATTGAGTCAGTTCAGTTCAGTTCAGCTCAGCTGCTCAGTCATGTCCGACTCTTTGCAACCCCATGAACCGCAGCATGCCAGGCTTCCCTGTCCATTACCAACTCCCGAAGTCCACCCAAACCCATGTCAATCTAGTCGATGATGCCATCCAACCATCTCATCCTGTCATCCCCTTCTCCTCCCGCCCTCAATCTTTCCCAGCATCAGGGTCTTTTCCAATGAGTCAGCTATTCTCATCAGGTGGCCAAAGTATTGGCGTTTCAGCTTTAACATCAGTCCCTCCAATGAACACCCAGGACTGATCTCCTTTAGGATGGATTGGTTGGATCTCCTTGCAGTCCAAGGGACTCTCAAGAGTCTTCTCCAACACCACATTGAGTCAGTGATACTATCTAACCATCTCATCCTCTGCCACACTCTTTTCCTTTTGCCTTCAATCTTTCCCAGAATCAGGGTCTTTTCCAATGAGTCAGTTCTTCACATCAGGTGGCCAAAGTACTAGAGCTTCAGCATCAGTCCTTCCAATGTATATTCAGGGTGGATTTCCTTTAGGATTGACTGGCTTGATCTCCTTGCTGTCCAAGGGACTTTCAAGGGTCTTCTCTAGCACTACAATTCAAAAGCATCAATTTTCTGGTGCTCAGCCTTCTTTATGGTCCACCTTTCACATCCGTACATGACTACAAGTCATAGCTTTGACTATATGGACTTTCGTCAGCAAAATGATGTCTTTGCTTTTTCATATGATATCTAGGTTTGTCATAACTTTTCCTTTCAAGGAGCAAGCATCTTTTAATTTCCCTTATACCTTGTGGTAGCCACCTCAATCTACTTGAATAAAATCAGTAAGTGTATATAATGTATAAAGTGCATCAGTAAAAGACAATGACAATAACCCCTTCAAATGTTATGAGAAGTGTTTACCCCGAGAAAATGCCAGAGGTAATTTTGTTTGCAAAGGTAAGTTTGCTCTCAACTTGTCCCTTTTTCGGGGGCCCTCTCTCCCTCACCAGAGCCCTATCGAGGCTAGATGCCTTGGTGAGGTGGTAGCTGATAAATGTTTAAAATGCTGGACTTTCTGGAGATATCTGCTCATAAATAGGGCATTCTTAAGAACCAGGGGAGCCCTTGGATTTTAAGGGAATGATTAAGGATTTTAAGGAATCTAGCTCTTTAGCTCCTGCTTGGGAAAAATCTGGGACAAGAAAACTTTTCTGATATTTTCTACATCCTGCCAACATGATTGTCTGTCTAAGGTCAACCTGTAAAATTTCACCAAAATGTCTTAAAAGCCCCAGCCACCATAGCTAGGTTCACAAAAATTTCATTCCAGAGCCATAGCACTGAAAATCTTCCCAAGATGTCATCAAATTAGTTCTATTTTGACCAAGATTTCTCCTAAGCTCTCTGGCTGCACGGCTGGTGAGTTGACTCCAGAAGGGCCATAGATATTTGATTAAGCCAACAGGTGTTGCAGTTTATCTGGGGACCACAAAAGCAATTAGAATAGCGGGGGAAGTCTGATTAACTTCATTATTGCTGGTGCTGAGCCAAGAAGAGAGTTGCCATACACAATATTAATGAAAAGCCATTCCAGAACAGAAAAATGCAAGTAATGTTTCAGCTGCTGATTTTCTGTCACCAACCCAGCAAAGCTGAGTGAAATAGCAAATCTTTCTCTGCCAGTCACTTCAACGTGCCACAGTTGCCAGCTAACCAAATGGAACTTAAAGCCATGTTTTATTGTTGCCTGTCTTACTCATTAACAATAGCAGGAGGACAATATTTCAAAATAATTACAGAAGTGAAAGGTAGTAATTAGCAGTACAAATTAGCTATTAAGTGATTCCAAAATTTCAAAGTGAGAAGATGACCTTTTCACTTCTTACCTGGCAGTGATAAATTGGGTTCTGATTTGAGAAGAAAAATAAAGCCCTCTAACACATTATGGATTTTATTCACCTTCCAATGGGAACTGAGCCAAGTTAATTAAAAATATGGTAGAAAGCAGGAATTTCAGGATGTCCCTGGGTGGCTTTCTCACCTGCCTACCTGGAAGGGTCACCTTCCTCTTCAGCCCATCCTCAGCACCTTCCCTCATTGTTATGAGAAGGAAAAATGGGAATTCCTAGTGCATGATATTTTATTTAATTACTGGATGACCTGGTAAACCTGTGTTTGTCGTGACAACATTTCCCACTCTAATTAAAAATTATTGGCTGAAGATACACACGCTGAGTGTTCATTAATTCCTCTAACAAATAATTTCACTTTACAGTAAACATGGCATTGTAGTCCCAATCTTGGATATTTTCCATCTAAAAATGTTGCCAAGTTATTCTTGCCATTTTACCTGCTGAGCAAAACTACACAGATCCCACCATGAAGAGCTAACCAGACCCCTCACCTCTATTAACCTGCAGTCATGCTAAGCACCTTCCATTGCTGCTTCTCCTGGAAAAGGTACCCTTGGCTCAAGAACTGTGTATTTCTCTTATATGCTAAAGTCTCTTTTGCCACCGCAGTCTTGACGCAATTGCAATCTAGGCTACTTCTTTAAAAGTCAACATATGAAAACATTTTTTCTGCACTGATGAGGCCGAAGATTTTGAAGTGAGAAGGCACAGTGCCACGGGTGGGGGTGGGGGTTGGCACGGAGACAAAGGTGATGATCTCTTTAACACAAAGCAGAAGATGAACACAGTGATTCATGCTATACCCACGGGGCTTCCACCTGAGAGCGCAACTCAGAATCACCAAACTGCAGAAGCAAAAAGGACCTCAGATGTAATTAAGCTTAAACTGCCTTACTTATAAATGACAGGACAAAGACTATTAATGCATATATGTGGAATCTAGAAAAATGGTACAGATGAACCTATGGGCAGGGCAGGAATAGAGACACAGACGTAGAGGACACACATGGACATGACGGTGGGGAAGGAGAGGGCAGGACAAATTGGGAGAGTGGGACTGACCTATATACACTGCTGCTGCTGCTGCTGCTGCTGCTGCGTCAGTTCAGTTGTGTCCAACTCTGTGAGACCCCAGAGACGGCAGCCCACCAGGCTCCCCCATCCCTGGGATTCTCCAGGCAAGAACACTGGAGTGGGTTGCCATTTCCTTCTCCAATGCATGAGAGACGGCAGCCCACCAGGCTCCCCCATCCCTGGGATTCTCCAGGCAAGAACACTGGAGTGGGTTGCCATTTCCTTCTCCAATGCATGAAAGTGAAAAGTGAAAGTGAAGTCGCTCAGTCGTGTCCGACTCCTATATACACTACCATGTGTGGAACAGAGAGCTAGTGAGAAGTAGCCGCACAGCACTGGGAGCTCAGCCCAGGGTTCTGTGATGACCTAGAAGAGTGGGACAGGGTGGGGAAGGGAGGCCCAAGAGGGAGGGGACTTTTGTGTACATATAACTGACTCACTTCATTGTATAGCAGAAACTAACACAACATTGTAAACCAATTATACTTCAACTGAAAAAAGACTCATAGTAAACAGGTTTTGCCCATCAGCACACAGCTACCTGGGGGCAGAGCCAGCCTAGATCCCAGGTCATCACCTGGTTCTGGGTCCAGGGCTTCTTGTGCCTACCTGCTGCTCTTTCAAAGGTTCCCCCTCCCCAAGCTGGAGATAAAGTGCAAGTTTCATTATTTGCAGATTTCATATTTGCAAATTCTCCTACTTGCTAAAATGCATTTGGAACCCCAAAATCAATACCCGCAGCACCTTCACAATCGCTCATGAACATGCACACAGAGCAGAAAAAAGTTTGAGCCACCTGGCATGCCAAGCCATCTCAGCCGAGGTCTAACAAAGATACCCTCTGCCTCCTTGTTGCAGCTCTTACACTAAACAAATGTCCTTTATGTGGCCTATTTCTTTCCACTTTTTTATATTTTGTGTTTTTTGCTTGGTGATTTCACTGTTTAAAATGACATAGTGCTGAAGCACTGTCTAGCATTTCTAAGTGTAAGAACGTTGTGAGGAGACACAGAGAAAACACGTGTCTAACACGTGTTAGATACGCTTCCTTCTGGGCATGAGTTATAATGCTGTTCACTGAATTCAGTATTACTTAATCCACAGTCTATATTAAATAAGATGCCATTAAACAGAAACACACATAAAACAAGGTTATGTATTAACTGGCTGACAAAGTTCTTCTGACCGGAGGTTTGCAGGAAGCTAACCCTGTACTTCCCCTAGCAGCAATGGCTCAGAATTCGCTCACTCAGGGCTCACGGCAACTCTAGACCATAACTACCATGAACAGAGCTTCCTAGGTGGTGCTAGTGGTAAAGAACCCTCCCGCCAATGTAGAAGACATAAGAGATGTGGTTTCCATCCCTGGGTCGGGAAGATCCCCTGGAGGAGAGCATGGCAACCCACTCCAGTATTTGCCTGGACAGAATAGCCTGGACAGAAGAGCTCATGGACAGAAGAGCCTGGCAGGGCTACAGTCCATAGGGTCGCAAAAAGTCAGACACGACTGAAGTGACTTAGCGTGTATGCATGCACCATGAATAGTAAGAATCACCCATATATTTGAATAGGCCATCAGATGATGAGGGCTTCCCTGATAGCTCAGTTGGTAAAGAACCCGCCTGCAGCGCAAGAGACCCCGGTTCGATTCCTGAGTCAGGAAGATCCACTGGAGAAGGGATAGGCTACCCACTCCTGTATTCTTGGGCTTCCTTGAAGGTTCAGCTGGTAAAGAATCTGCCTGCAATGTGGGGGACCTGGGTTTGATCCCTGGCTTGGGAAGATCCCCTGGAGAAGGGAAAGGCTACCCACTCCAGTATTCTGGCCTGCAGAATTCCATGGACCATATAGTCCATTGGATCACAAAGAGTCAGACATGACCACACAACTTTCACTTTCAGATGATGGCTTAAAAATGTTAAAACAATACAGGAAAGGTAGGACAATCCCAAGGTCATGGGCAGGTGCATCTGGGAGATGAGGCAGACTCCCTGTGGGTGCTCACTCTTATCAGTGGTTCTTGGTTTGTAAGTATTTATGGGGCAGAACCAGGTCCCTCAATTGAGCATCGTGTACTAGCATCATGTACCTATTACTGAGCATGTGCGGTGCCTCTATTAGGAAATGAATGATCTAGGGTGATTTCTGAGAGCAGAGTAGCAAGCATAGAAATTCAAGAGAGCAGAATCGCAGCTGATGTGTACATTAGCCTCTCTGCCTCAGACACTCTCTCCCACAAATGCTACTGGGATTCACTCCAGGCTTTCTTTTAGCTGAGTCTCCTATGACCCTGACAGTGGCACTACTCTTTGATTCTTGCAAGAAAAGCACATTGAGAAGCTGTCTCCTGGGAAGTCACAGTGAAAAGTATGGTTTTAAAGAACTCCATTGATGCTCAGCATTTAAGTGCATGTTTCCAAAAAAATGTTAGCAGACACACACCATATTTGGAAGAACATATACCAACCATCAGCAATGGTTTTTTTTATGGAGGACAGAATTACTAGGGACTTTCACTTTGTCCATTATTTATTTCTGCAATGTTTTGGTTCTTTGTGAAAAGCGTCTATTACCTTTTGCATGGACTGAATTATTTTCCCCCTTAAAAAATGTTGAACCTCTAACCTCCAGTGTGACTGTATTTTGAGATAGGGCTAAGAGGAGGGGATAAAGGTTAATGGGTGTGATAAGGATGGAGCCCTAGTCCAACAGGGCTGATGTCCTTATAAAAAGATGAACAGACCCCAGAACTCACTTTTTCTGCCATGTGAGGACACAGCAAGAAGCTGTCTGCAACAGGGAACTATATTCAATATCCTGTGATAACTCATAATAGAAAAGAATATGAAAAAGAATATATGTATAATGTATAACTGAACCACTTTGCTGTACAGGAGAAATTAACACAATATAGCAAAAATCAACTATATTTCAATAAAATTTTGTTTGAAAGATTCGAAAAAAGGAAGCTGTCTACAAGCCAGGAAGCAAGTTCTCACCAAATCAACTCGCACCTTGATCTTAGACTTCCTGGCCTCCAGAACTGTAAGAAAATAAATGTGTTTTGTTTAAGCCACCCAGTCAGTGGAATTTTGTTTTGACAGCTGGAGCTGAGTAATACATCTTTGTAAGCAGAAGGAGAAAAGATATATTTAATAATTAAATACACACGCACTTGCAGAGCTCAGACAAATACACTCAGTGCTGACCCAGCTGACGTTTTTGTTTTGTATTTAGCAAATGTGTGATCCCAATGAACTATTCTAAATATATCATTAAACATTGAAAGGTAGCATCTATACAGAAGTGAAAAGCCCCTGAGCTCGATCATTTCTGTTTTGCTTGACAGTGTTCTTCCCTAGGGCATATTTTGTGAAAATTGAACTCAAACATGTAATCAAATCAATTCCGAACAACTCACATAGTTCTCTGTGTATTCTATCACCCTTAAAGATATCCCACAGGCAGAATTTCAGTTCTACCATGGTCCACTCCAGTGGCCACTCTGGAAATCTCTGCAAAGACCATCAGCTGCCCTCCTCTTCCAGCCAGGCTGGCATCTGAGTAAGGCCTGGGAACTTTGGAACCAGGCAGCAAACACATAACTTTTCAAAAGAAACCAATGCACCACACCCATTAAAATGACTACTATCGACAACTGGAAAATAACAAGTGTTAGCAAGGAGGTGGGGCAACTGGAACGCTCATGCTCTGTTGAGGGGAATGTAAAATGGTGCGGTCACTGTGGAAAGCAGTATGGCCGTGAAACCATGTACAAGCCTCTGTGTCCTCGTCTTTTGAAGCAAAATGCTGACTTGGGAAGTATGAAGACATGGAAACAAAGAATAGCTACTGGGCTAAGGAGCTGGTAACAATTTAGACTATAATTCTGCCACATAACAGAATCACCAAACTCCAGTTTCCTGATAGATAGAGGCCTGACACACATTCCCAAGTTGTTTTTACAGGAAGCAGACCCCTCTCCAGGTGAAAACTGCTGATGGCAAGAACACAGACCCTAAACTAGTTGAAACCAGAAGGCTGATGACGCTTGAAACTTCACCTTGATGCCAACCAATCCAAGAAGTGTCCACGACCTGGTCACACCCCGCTCCTTGGACACTGGAAAGCCCCTCACAACCCCTTCCAGGGTGGGTCACACGGTCTTCAGGGTGTTAACCCACTGTGGCCCCCTTTGCCTGGCAAAGCAATAACAGCTACTCTTTTCTACTTCATCTAAAGCTCTGTTTCTATTCAGCGCTGGTGAACGGAGACCGAGTTTCAGCAACAAAAGTTACTTAAAAAATTAAAAATAGTGACAATGGGTAGTTCAGTGAGTGGGATGTGTCAGGGTCACTGGGGATGGAACTCTCTGCCCACTCATTCCTGCTGGTGATCATTTGTCTGTTCAGGGCCACAAACCACAGACCAGGGAATGAGGACCAGGAACCAGACCTAGTAACATTTTTCTCCAACATCCCTAGGCAAAGTACGCCTGCTGGGGAGAGGACAGATTGCTCCCGCTCAATGCTGGGCCAGTTCCTAGCATCAGTGGCTTCCAAGGTTCATGGAGGGCCACCCTCAGTTGGCTCAAATGTGTCGAAAAATTTTCACCATCGTCTTGGGTCAATATCCCAACATTTACACATGCATGAAGAAAGTTTTGTTTTGTTTTTTTTAACCCCTTGCTGCCCCTGCAATGAAAGAACATCCACAAATGAGATGAATAAACACAGAGTAATATTTAACATTAAAAATACAACTACCATATGATCCAGCAATCCTACTTCTGGGTATATGTATCCTAATGAATTGAAAGCCAGGTCTCACAGAGGTATTTGTACATCCAAATTCATGGCAGCATCATTCACAATAGTCAAGAGGTAGAAGCCACTCAAGTGTCTCTCAACAGGTGGATGGATAAACAGAATATGGTCGATACATTCAGTGGAGTATTATCCAGCCTTTAAAAGGAAGAGAATCTGACACATGCTGCAACATGGATGAACCCTAAAGACTGGCGGGAATGGAGGAATGGAGGTAGTAACTACCAGGGCCACTCAAGGGCTTCTGGGGAAATGATATTGCCTTGATTCTTGCCTTGATTCTTGCCTTGGGTGCTGGTTACACAGGTGTGTTTACTTCATGACAATTTTTCAAGCTTAGGAGACTAAGGATATGTAAATATGTGTATTATAATTCTATTAAAAGCTTTTTCAGAAATTTCCAAAGTGAATGCAAAACTTCAAGCTACAGCCACAGTGGATCAACTGACCGGAAGCCAGGAGGGATTGAGAAACAAAGCAGAATTCAGGCTTGGGAGATCCAGCCACGTCCAGATTTCCAAACAATTGATACAGGTGCTTCTGAGCTGTCGAGCTGGACCCCACGTGCTCAGCCAGGTGTTCTCTACCCTGGTGCATGTTGGAATTCCCTGAGGAGCTTTAACAGTCCCCGGTGCCTGGGCCCTGCCCTTAAGGATTGTAGTGTAACTAGCCTGGGCAGCAGCCTTGGCATCAGATTTTCAAAGGCTCACAAGTGTTCTGTGAGCATCCAAAGCTAAGTACCACAGCTCCGGGGACCAGGTTAAATCCTTTACATCATTATCTCTAATCCCTTCACTCTTCTACAAGATGATAAAATGAAGCTCTGAGAAACTGTCTTTTTCTGAGACCACACAGCAAATAAAGAGCCAAGGTGGATTAAAAGTCTGTCGGTCTACAAAGACTGCTACCGCCATAATACTATCTAGAGTTGTTCAAAGTCATGAGTTTTATTATAAATGATTTGCAAACTTGCCATGTGTTTTTTGCCTGGAGAATCCCAGCGACGGGGGAGCCTGGTGGGCTGCCATCTATGGGGTCGCAGAGTCAGACACAACTGAAGCAACTTAGCAGCAGCATCTGTTTTTTATCTGGCTCTTATCCTCGCCAGCTTCTTCATACTACAAAAGAAAGTGAAAGTGGTAGTCACTTAGTCATGTCCCACTCTCTGCAACCCCGTGGACCTTAGCCTCCTCCGTTCCTCTGTCCATGGGATTTCCCAGGTAAGTATACTGGAGTGGGTAGCCATTCCCTTCTCCAGGGGATCTTCTTGACCCAGGGATTGAACCCAGGTCTCCTGCATTGCAGGCAGATTCTTTACCATCTGAGTCACCAGGGAAGCCCTCTTCATACATATTCCTGCTTAAACTTCTGAGAAGTCTTTCCTCTTCTCTTAGTCCTCCACCCACACACACTTAACCACCCCCAGCTCTCATTTCTATCACAGTCGAAAATGGCCCAGCAATGCATTTCTTTTCTTGTTTTGTTTCCTTCCCTACTAAATGGTAACCTCCAGGGGAGCGGGAATGCATCTGTTTTCCTCCCTAATGAATTCCAAACACTTAGCACAGTGCCTGAAATTTCATAAGAACTAAATAACTCACCGCTGTATAATAAATGAACCACTCAATACCGAAGTGTGTCACTCAAAGCCGGTGGAAATGGGGCATCCCCTCCTCTCGTAGGCCCCCTAGAGGCCACTGAAGTGAATGCACCTCTCCACATGAACACTAGGGAGGACCCAGCGTCATCCACAGAAAATACAGAGGAGAAAATAGAAAAACAAGAGGCAGAGATGAAAACCCAGAGGTGGAGACAGCATCTCACCACAGGCAGCAAATCACACACGCAGCTCCCATCTGTCTCCAGACAATCTTGGTTATTCCCCACATCGCTCAGTTTATCCAGGGGCTGCAGAAGAGACAGATGTTGCTGAAGCTCAACCCCAGCTCCTCGGGGGGGCACCCCCGGGAGTTCACCTGCAGCTGCGGGAAACATCACAGGAAGCATCTCTTGTAATCTGGCCCCCTGGGCGCTGGCTCCATTGTAAGCAGGCACAACCCAGAAGGATGAGGGGCTTAACCTTGCCACTGCCCCTCCTCTGGACAACCAAAGGGAGGGGAATCCAAGGACAAACACCCCAGGCCCTTGTCCTCTGCCAGGCTGATCTTTCAGAGGTCCTGCAGAGGGTCCCCGTGGGATTGAGACCCTGGCGCTCACCTAGGGTACCCGCTCATTCCCACACTTGAGGGAAGGAGGGAAGAAGCAGAGTCCTGCCTAGAGTGAGTTGTTTTCTTTGCATTTCCCACAAAAACTTAGGGATTCACGCAGTGCTTAGGGATGACCTCTCATGGAACTCAGAACTCTGGAGGCAACAGCAGGGCAGCCTTCACCGCAGAGCAGAGCGGGGAGTCCCTGACCTTCGATCCAAGTGCAGACAGGCCCCAGGGGCTGCAGAGATGCTGGGGTGGGCACGCTATGTTCTCAGGGACTTAACCTCTGCCTGGGAGGCACTGGCACAAACCGTCACTATTCCCATGTCCAGACGGACAGCAAAAACTGACTGCAGACAAGCAGCCAGGCTATGAGAAGTCCCCCTTCTGACGATTTCTGTGGCAGACACAGAGAACCCAGCTGCGTTCCCCTTCACACTGAGAAGCTGGATCTGAGTGTCAACACACAAGACCCCTCATGGGAATTCGTTGTCCTTCTAAGCACATCCAGGTTAACTGGGCAAGAAAACCATGTTCTGAAGTTCTTAGGGATCCTAGTTTAGTCCAAAGTAGAAATTCCCTCCCTGGTTCAGGGCAAAAACTGGTGTCCCCTGAGCAGTGTTTGTCCCATGAATGTGTTCATTGGTGGGGGGGGGGGGGGGGGCTGGATGAGGATGATAAAATGAGATTTCCTACGGAAATAGGAATTTCTAGTTTTTCTTGAAAAAAATCAAAGGGTCTGGCCAACCTGGGCCCACACTCTCACCTGGGAAGTATTGGCCAGAACCAAACAGTGGCTGCCTTTTCGAAATAGTACAAGGGCAGGGGAAGAAGCAGGGAGGGTTAACTGGGAGACTGGGATTGACATATATACACAATTGATACCATGTATAAAATACATAACCAATGAGAACAGACTGTATAGCTCAGGGAGCTCTACTCAGTGCTCTGTGGGGACCTAAATGGGAAGGAAATCCAAAAAAGAGGGGCTATGTGTATACATATAGCTGGTTCACTTTGCTTTACAGTAGAAACTAACTCAGCATTGTAAAACAACTATGCATGTGTGCATGCCACGTCACTTCAGTCGTGTCCAACTCTTTGCAACCCCACGAGGCTCTTCTGTCCATGGGATTCTCCAGGCAAGCATACTGGAGTGCGTTGCCATTTCCTGTTCCAGGGGATCTTCCCAGCCCTGGGATTGAACCCCGAATCCCCTGCATTGGCAGGGGGATTCTTTATCACTGAGCCACCAGGGAAGTCGTAAATACCTACTTTAGCCACGCTCTAAATAATAACATGCATGAAATCATGGTTTTGGAGTGCCAGTTTAATTTTCCTGTTAAACACTGAGATAAACATAAACCTTTTAAAATCTTTAAACGTCACTTATACCATCTCAAATTGTCTTGCCTAACATATTTGCTAGGGTGATGCCAATAATTATAATAAATAACCAAAAACATAATGGCTCCAACACAATCGATGTTTATTTCTTGCTCTCGTGGCAGTCCTGGCAGATGAACTGGGCGGCAGGCCCAGGTTCCTCCACACAGCCCAGCTGTGCCCTCTTTAACACAAGGCTGCTCAGGTCACCCTATGGGTCACGTCCACTCCAGCCAGCCTGTGGGAGAAAAGAACATAGAAGGGCATGCACTGTTGCCATGGCCAAGTCAGAAGGGGGTGCCCTTCATGTCCACTCAGTTTCCTAGGCTAGATTCCAGCCCTGTGTTACACCTTCCAGAGAGGCTGGGAGAGGGGATATAGCTAAGTTACAGGAGAAAAAGAGAAAACTCTAAGCTGTGTTATAGCCCATTTCATTTACATCTATTCCTTACTAATGTCTGGGCAGTCTGAAGGCAAGGAAAAGAGACTTTGCATCCCTGTACTCTCTCACGATTCCTGACAGTGTGGCTAAATAAGTATTCATTCCACGGTCAACAGAACAATCTTTTCAGGACAGCAACATTCCATTAAACAGCAAACAAGATGTTGTTCCAAACTGTCTTTTTTAGTTACAAGAGCCAATTTAGTGGGAAACAGAAGGAACCATTAACATGAGAGAGCTCCAAGTAAGACCAGATTCTATCTAATGGGGAAACTTAGTCTTTCTTAAGCCAAAGCAGAGTTAAGAAACACTGTCACCGATGCTCTCCAGAAGCACAGAGGGGATGATGCTAGAGATCTTCTTCTGGACATCAGGGGAAAAAAAGACCAAGAAAACCTCTAGAAGAATAGAAAAATGCTTCCACTTGGTAACAGAAAAGAACAGAGCTGAATGGATTTAGAATATAAAGCACACCTTCTAAAATCAACAAATACCTTTTTTTGCACAATTAAAACTCAGAGTAGAAATGGCAGAGAAAGAAGGGAAGAGCAATTTTCTTGTAAATCACAAACTCTAGGAGGTGATGATGTATCGCACTATCACATTTCAAGTGGTGTCCTGGGAAGAAGTCAGTAAAAATAATTTATAAAAAAGAAATTGAGGAGAGATAAAAGGAAATGAAGAAAGTAGAGAAAACCACTAGACCATTCAGGTATGACCTAAATCAAATCCCTTATGACTATACAGTGGAAGTGAGAAATAGATTTAAGGGACTAGATCTGATAGAGTGCCTGATGAACTATGGACTGAGGTTGGTGACATTGTACAGGAGACAGGAATCAAGACCATCCCCAAGAAAAAGAAATGCAAAAAAGCAAAATGGCTGTCTGAGGAGGTCTTACAAATAGCTGTGAAAAGAAGGAAAGCCAAAAGCAAAAGAGAAAAGGAAAGATATACCCATTTGAATGCAGAGTTCCAAAGAATAGCAAGGAGAGAGAAGAAAGCCTTCCTCACCTATCAATGCAAAGAAATAGAGGAAAACAATAGAATGGAAAAGACTAGAGATCTCTTAAAGAAAATTAGAGATACCAAGAGAACATTTTATGCAAAGATGGGCTCAATAAAGGACAGAAATGGTAGGGACCTAACAGAAGCAGAAGATATTAAGAAGAGGTGGCAAGAATAGAATACAGAAGAACTGTACAAAAAAGATCTTCACGACCCAGATAATCATGATGGTGTGATCATTCACCTAGAGCCAGACATCCTGGAATGTGAAGTCAAGTGGGCCTTAGGAAGCATCACTATGAACAAAGCTAGTGGACGTGATGGAATTCCAGTTGAGCTCTTTCAAATCCTGAAAGATGACGCTGTGAAAGTGCTGCACTCAATATGCCAGCAAATTTGGAAAACTCTGCAGTGGCCACAGGACTGGAAAAGGTCAGTTTTCATTCCAATCCCAAAGAAAGGCAATCCCAGAGAATGCTCAAACTACTACCACACAATTGCACTCATCTCACACGCTAGTAAAGTAATGCTTAAAATTCTCCAAGTCAAGCTTCAGCAATACGTGAACCATGAAATTCCAGATGTTCAAGCTGGTTTTAGAAAAGGCAGAGGAACCAGAGATCAAATTGCCAACATCCGCTGGATCATGGAAAAAGCAAGAGAGTTCCAGAAAAGCATCTATTTCTGCTTTATTGACTATGCCAAAGCCTTTGACTGTGTGGTTTACAATAAACTGTGGAAAATTCTGAAAGATATGGGAATACCAGACCACCTGGCCTGCCTCCTGAGAAATCTGTATGCAGGTCAGGAAGCAACAGTTAGAACTGGACATGGAACAACAGACTGGTTCCAAATAGGAAAAGGAGTATGTCAAGGCTGCATATTGTCACCCTGCTTATTTAACTTATATGCAGAGTACATCATGAGATATGCTGGGCTGGAAGAAGCACAAGCGGGAATCAAGATTGCTGGAAGAAATATCAATAACCTCAGATATGCAGATGACACCACCCTTATGGCAGAAAGTGAAGAACTAGAGTCTCTTGATGAAAGTGAAAGTGAAGAGTGAAAAAGTTGGCTTAAAGCTCAACATTCAGAAAACTAAGATCATGGCATTTGGTCCCATCACTTCATGACAGATAGATGGGGAAACAGTGGAAATAGTGGCTGACTTTATTTTTCTGGGGTCCAAAATCACTGCAGATGGTGACTGCAGCCATGAAATTAAAAGACACTTACTCCTTGGAAGGAAAGTTATGACCAACCTAGACAGCATATTAAAAAGCAGAGACAATACTTTGCCAACAAAGATCTGTTTAGTCAAGGCTATGGTTTTTCCAGTGGTCATGTATGGATGTGAGAGTTGGACTATAAAGAAAGCTGAGCAGCGAAGAATTGATGCTTTTGAACTGTGGTGTTGGAGAAGACTCTTGAGAGTCCCTTGGACTGCAAGGAGAGCCAACCAGTCCATCCTAAAGGAGATCAGTCCTGAGTGTTCATTGGAAGACTGATGCTGAAGCTGAAACTCCAGTACTTTGGCCACCTAATGAGAAGGGCTGACTCACTAGAAAAGACTCTGATGCTGGGAAAGATTGAGGGCAGGAGGAGAAGGGGACGACAGAGGATGAGATGGTTGGATGGCATCACCGACTCAGTAGACATGGGTTTGGGTGGACTCCGGGAGTTGGTGATGGACAGGGAGGCCTGGCGTGCTGCGGTTCATGGGGTCTCAAAGAGTCGGACACAACTGAGCGACTGAACTGAACTGAACTGAAAAGGAAACGAACACCCCAAAGCAGACACTGTCAGCAGCACTTTAAAGAGTCAATAATTATTGACAGTTCAGCACTTGCACAATGATAAATAGCTGGTGACACAGGCTTTACATAGCTGTGCTGGCGGCTCAGGCGGTAGAGAACCTGCCTGCAATGCAGGAGGCCTGGGTTTCATCTCTGGGTTGAGAACATACCCTGGAAAAGGGAATGGCTCCCCGCGCCAGTATTCTTGCCCGGGAAATCCCATGGACAGAGGAGCCTGGCAGACTATAATCCATGGGGCTGCAGAGAGTTGGACACAGCTTAGCAACTAACACACAGGCTTTATAAGCATACCAGTGTTTATAATATGAAAACATGCTATCAAATCATTTTCTAATGCAGACATGAGAGAGAAATAAGAAGTGTAGCTATCGGACAAAGAATTAGGGTCTGTCCTTTGTACCAGGTACATGGGAGAGTGTATCAGTTTTCTATTCCTGCTGTAACAAATTACCACAAATATGACTCAGAACAACACAAATTTTTCCTCTTACAGTCCTGCATATCGGTCAAACACAGGTCTCCCATGACTAAGGCCAAGTTGTCAGCAGGGTGCCTCCCCATCTGGGGGCTCCAGAGAGAATCCACAACCTTTGTCTTTTCCACTTTCCACAGGTGTCCACATTCCTTGTCTCATGACCCCGCTCCTCTGTCTGCAAAGCCAGTGGCAGCAAACTGAGTCCTCCAGCTGCCTTCCCGTCTCTGTGATTGCCTCCCTTGAGTCTCTCTCTCACTTTTAAGGTCTCCTGATTACACTGGCCCACCAGGGTAACTCAGGATTATCTCCCTGTTTTAAAGTCAGCTGATTAGCAACCTAACTCCATTTGCAACCTTAATTCCCTCTGGCCATGTGTTATGGACTGAATGCATCCCCTCAAAATTCATAAGCTGAACACCTAACCCCTCGTACTGTGATGGTGTTTGGAGTCAGGACCTTTGGAAGGTGATTAGGTCATAACGGTGGAGCCTTCATGAATGGAATTAGTGCCCTGATAAGAAGAGGCTGGGAGAAGGCAATGGCAACCCACTCCAGTACTCTTGCCTGGCAAATCCCATGGACAGAGGAGCCTGGTGGGCTGCAGTCCATGGGGTCGCTAGGAGTCGTACACAATTGAGCGACTTCACTTTTCACTTTCATGCATTCGATAAGGAAATGGCAACCCACTCCAGTGTTCTTGCCTGGAGAATCCCAGGGACGGAAGAGCCTGGTGGGCTGCTGTCTCTGGGGTCGCACAGATTGGGATGTGACTGAGTGACTTAGCAGCAGCAGCAGTAGCAAGAAGAGGCTAGGCTTCCCTTGTAGCTCAGACGGTAAAGAATCTGCCTGCAATGCAGGAGACCTGGGTTCGATTCCTGGGTTGATTCCTGGAGAAGGAAATGGCAATCTACTCCAATGTTCTTGCCTGGAAAATCCCATGGACAGAGAAACCTGGCAGGCTACAGTCCATGGGGTCGCAAAAGTCAGACACGACTTAGCAACTAAACCACCACCACCACCACCACCAAGAGGCTAGAGAGCTCTATGGCCCTTCCCACTATAGAAGGATATCACAAAAAGTCAGTCATCTGGACCCAGAGGGATGAGATGGGGAGGGAGGTAGGAGGGGGGTTCAGGATGGGAAACACATGTACACTCATGGCAGATTCAAATCGATGTATGGCAAAACCAATATAATATTGTAAAATAAAATTAATTAATTAAAAAAAAGTCAGTCATCCGCAACCCTGAAGAGGGCCCTCTCTGTAACACAACCCTGCTGACATACGCCAACCTTAAACTGTGAGAAATGCTTGCTGGTTAAGCCACCCAGTGAATGGCATTTTTGTTATTGCAGCCTGAACCTCCCAAGAACCATGGAATTTAACATATTACAGGATATAGGGATTAAGACATGAGCATCTTTGAGGGGAACCATTATTCTGCCAACCATAGGGATTATGTTAAATGAGCCACAAACTTTGCTTTTATGACACCTACATGTAAGTAAAGGAAATATTATCCATTCCCCAATAATAACAGCCACGACCAGTTACTGAGTACCATGCTCTGTCCTGAGCAGTGTATCTAGTAACTACAGGGTTAGAAAACTACAGCTCATTACCTGTTTTTGTAAATAAAGTTTTATTGGAACACAGGCACACCACTTGTTTACATACCATCTCTGGCTGTTTTCTCACTACAACAGTACTTGTAACAGAATATATATGACCCACAAGCCTGAAATATTCACTCCGGCCCTTCACAAGAGAAAAACTTGCCAAACCTATGTATCAGCTCATTAAATAACATTTTGCGGTTAATTGTCTTATTATAATCCCCATTTTACAGATCAAAAACCTGAAGCACAGAGAGAAAGGGAACTTGACTCAAATCACACAGCTCACAAGAAAGAGAGTCAGAATTTAAAGGTCCTTTAGCCATTGCTCAGTCGCTAAGTCATGTCCCACTCTTTGTAACCCCATGAACTGCAGCAAATCAGACTTCCCTGACTCTCACTATCTCCTAGAGTTTGCTCAAACTCATGTCCATTGAGTCGGTGATGCCATTCAACCATGTCATCCTCTGTTGTCCCTTTCTCCTGCTCTCAATCTTACCCAGCATCAGGGTCTTTTTTAAGGAGTCAGCTCTTCTCATCAGGTGGCCAAAGTATTGAAGCTTCAGCTTCAGCATCAGTCCTTCCAATGAATATTCAGGATTGACTCTCTGAAGTAACCATACACTAAAGACCCAAACACTGTCTCATCAGAATCCTGCATACGTATTATTGGGCTTCCCAGGTGGCACTAGTGGTAAAGGATCTACCTGCCAATGCAGGAGACGTAAAAGATGCAGGTTCTATCCCTGGGTCAGGAAGATCCCCTGGAGGAAAAAAGGGCAACCCACTTCAGTATTCTTGCCTGAAAAATCTGATGGACAGAGGAGCCTGGCATGCTACAATCCACGGGGTCACAAAACCATCAGACACAACAGAGCAACTTAGAACATAGGTATTATTGTCCTCATTTTAGAGATGTAGAAACGGAGGCTTACAGTCCTACAGCTGATCATGGCAGAGGTAAGGTTCAGGCCCACGTCTGTCTGACTCCATAATGTCTGCTCCCCTGACATGCAGTGATATACAGCATCACTCAAGGGGAACCACCCTTACAGGGTGGGAAACAAGGGAGGCTGCCTGGCCAGTTATATGTGAGTTAGGATTTGAAGAATAAATGAGAATTTGAGCTGCAGAGCTAAGGCTGAAGAATGGGGTATTCCAGGGAAATGGATAGAAAGAAAGAAATCTTGGAGGTTTAAAAAAAAAAAAAATCACTCAGTATGTTTGGTGATCGGTGAGGAGGCTGGAGTTGAGAACTTCAACAAGAGAGCAGTGGAGGTTGGACTGAATTGATGGGAGAACCAAAGTATTTGGATCTTAAATGCCAAGCGATAGTATGGGATTTTATCTGAGGACAGAAAAGAATTTCAAGCTGGAGCTTATCTATCATCATCTATGAAAAGAGAAATAAGGTGATGGTGGAAGAAACGGAAGGAGAAGGAAAAAGGCACTTGGTTAAAGAAGAATCACAGGAGGGTCACAGGAAAGAAAAGATCAAGGAAGACAAAGGCAGACAGGGATCTCTGAGCTGGACGCTAGGTGAAAAGGGTGATGCCATGGATAGAAGAGAGATGAGGGACTTTGCTGGTGGTCCAGTGGCTAAGACTTTGAGCTCCCAATGAAGGGAACACGGGTCAATCCCTGGGCAGGGAACTAAGATCCCACATGCCCCAGGACAGCTAAGACTGCACCCTTCAACTACTGAACCCACACACCACAACTAGAGAAGAGCCCGTGCATCACAACAAAAGATTCCACATGCCACGATGAAGATCCTGTGTGCCTACAACCCAGCACAGCCAAATCAATCAATCAATCAATATTTTTAAAAATTAAAAAAAAAATTTTTCAAGGAGATGAGAAAAAACTGGTTGTAGAGAGTAGCTGACTATTATTTTGGCTTTGGTTCTGCTGTACGCGGGACTCTAGCATTATGTCCAGGTAGGTACACTAGGAGAAGCTGAAAATTCAGAAATAGAGTTCAAGGGACAGCCTTGCATTAGACAGAGCACTAGATGGAGAGGTCTGTGTGTGGAGGTCATGGCTGGAACTGTGGACCTGGACAAGGTCTCTGGTGTCATTCTCTGTGAGATCTGCAAAGGTACACGGACTCTGTGGGTCCTCACCAGCAGCATCTTTGATCTCAGGAGTGGAGACTCCCAACATATAACATCTTTTAGGAGAGCCGAGACTCAGCATGCACACTCAGTCACATAGTCTCGTCTGACTTTTTGCAACCCCATGAACTGTAGCCCACCAGGCTCTTCTGTCCATGGGACTTTCCAGGCAAGAATAGTGGAGTGGGTTGCCATGCCCTCCTCCAGGGGATCTTCCTGATCCAGGGATTGAACCCAAGTCTCCAGCATTTCCTGCACTGGCAGGTGGATTCCTTACCACTGAGCTACCGGGGAAGCCCCCGCTTACTCAGAATCCTCAGTAAGTCCCTGAGGCCTTGTGAGAGTAAAGCCAACAGCTCCTCTTTCAGTGCTCCTTTCTCTGTGTCCCGCCCAGGGCCCTGACGACCCCTTCCCCCACCAGAAGCACAGTTCGGTCCTCGCAATTGGCTGATGTGATTCTGGAATCAAATATATTCTCCACAGAGGATCAAGCTTTTCTGCACTAGCTCTTTTGTGTATATTGTAAAACAACTGCTCTGCTCAGACAGGATGATCAACTGATAGGTCTATGGATGGATCATGAATTTTAAAGTTAGTAACAATGTGTTTAGCATGTTTCACTTGTATAAACGTGCATGGAAACTTGTCATCTCAGCCTATCCTTGTGAGACTCAGCCTGTAAGGGTGAATGTGGGGGTCATTCCAGTTTTACAAATGAAAATAAACTGAGATGAAGAGTCTCTGTGTGGCTCTCCAAGGTGACCTTGTATTCTGTCCCCTCCTCGGTGCCAGAATTTCCAAGTCAGCGCCAAGGGTCAGCGAGAAAGACTAAGCACCTGAGTGCTGAGAGGAGAGTCAGGGGCTATCATGTGACTGCTGATGACAACATGTGCTTCAGACTCTGCCCTGCTCTTCCAATAAAGCTGATTTTTAAAGAATAAGACCATAAAAATTCTACAAGGAAGATAACAGTCTGGCATTGATGGGCTTGCAAGCTATTCTCTGTTGCCTTGAATTTAGCAAGGATAAAGTTTTACACCAAATGCAAGATTTTGTATTTGTATTCCCTTGGGTTCTTTAAAAAAAAAGTCCTTCACTTAGATTAGTAATAAGAACATATGTTCTAAATAATTCCCATGTGGACAACAGATCAGAAACAGCTAACTAACATAACAGCATGACAGTGGCTTCAAAACATGTTGACTTAAGGAAAAAGACTTCAAAGGGAAAAAAACGTTTTTCAAAGGAGATTCTGTTATATTCAAGCAGTCAGAAAGATTTATGAATCTAAGTCTCCTGCATTTAACAGATGACTTGTATGCCTTTAATGTCAACTAGCTCATCTCTACCTACCTCATGTTAGACAAAATTAAGTGAAAGAAGGTATAGAGTAAAATTCAAACGAAATAATTTGATGACTAAAGTGTGCAGGATGAGAGAACATGAATTTATCTATTCATAGGCCCAGTGATCACCCGACATAATCCTCTGAATCAGAATAGAACAAGTGGGTCAGAGTATGATTTCAGCTTTCTAACAAAGTTGCCCAAAGATTAAGGGAGCTTCCTTTGGGCTTCCCTGGTGGCTCAGCAGTAAAGAATCTGCCTGCCACTGCAGGAGACATGGGTTTAATCCCTGGCTCAGGAAGTTCCCCTTGAGAAATGGCAACCCATTCCAGTTTTCTTGCCTGGAACATCCCATGGACAGAGGAACCTGGCAGGCTACCATCCATGGGGTCACAAAGAGTTGGGCACGACTTAGCAACTAAACAACAGAAACCCGGGGACTGGAAAATTCTCTCTCACTGCTAGTGTTCAGGCTCACCAAACTTTCTCTAAGGATAATTCAAAACTTAGAGGGACTTTGGAGAGGCTTGCGTCACAGACCTTCTCTGACTCTAGGAGAAAGGGATTCTAAATGGTGGCTCTCAAAATTATTTTGATCTATGACCACTTGTTGAGGAATCTCTGGCCCTCTGGGAATCTAGGGCTGTACTTTGAGAAAGGATGTAGCCATTCAACCAAGATGTATTGAAGACATACTATCTTCCAGGTACCCTTGTTCAAACTGTTGATTCAACAAATATTTACCCAAGGTTTGCTATGTGCCAGACATTGTACTTGGCCTTGGGCATATAGTGCTGCTGATGGGGATAAGACAAATACATGAGTAAGATACAAAGATTTTTAGGTATTATAAATAAATAAAATAGGGCAATGAGGATGAAAGCCAGTGATTAGGGGGTTCCAGGGGGCCTCCTTTGGATTAAGAGCAGGCTTCCCTGAAATAGCTGTCCTGGGGTTAAGAGGTGAAATACTAGAAGAAGTGAACATCTGAAAAGCAGAAGCCAGAGGAAGAAAGAGCAAGTTCAAAGCTCTGAGGTAGGAACAAAAGAGGGTTATAAGAAGACCAGGGTGGCCAGATATAAGGAGGATAAGAAGTGTGAGCAGGTATAGAGTAAAACCTGACTCCTATAGAGTCAGGTTAGAAGGATGTGCAGGTTGTACTAAGGGGTGCAGACTCCATTCTAAGTTAGATAGACAGCCAGGAGAAGATTCTAAGCAGAGGATCACACTATCCCCTTCACTTGGGACTTCATGAAAAACTGTATAGAGAGGACTTGAACCTGAAAACAGGGAAGAGGAACACTCCTAAAAACAGAGTGGAGAGAGGAGATGACCTCAACCCTGAGCAGAAGGGTGGAAAGGTCTTGGGAAAGGGCTGGGAGAAGACCGCAGAGCGGCGGCCTCTTCAGGAAGGAAGAGTCAGTCCACACGATCTTCTTTGCAAAGCAAAAATAGAAACACAGACGTGGAGAACGAACATGGATACCAAAGGGGGAAGTGGGAGGGGTGGGATGAATTGGGAGATTGGGATCGACACATATGCACTATTGAGAACCATGCATAAAACAGACAACTAATGGGAACCGACTGCACAGCACAGGCAGCTCTACTCAGTGCTCTGTGGTGACCCAAAGGGGAAAGAAATCCAAAAAAGAGGGGGTGTATGTATACGTATAGTTGATTCACTTTGCTATACAGCAGAAACAATACAACATTGTAAAGTAATTGTACTCCAATAAAAAATTTTTAATTAAAAAACATTTTTTTAAGAGAAAGTCTGCAGACCTGAGTTCAATCAGTGATCAGAGGTGGCTCTGCATGAGGTGAAAACCTGGTTCGAGAAGGACAGGATGACGCAGCTACTCTGAGAAGCCTGGGTCCAGAAGTGGGGAGGAGAGTTTGGAAGAAGAAGCCAGCACTCTGGATGCTGTTTTAGCCCCCTTCTTGGGCCAGGCTCTGACCCAAATACCCTGAATTCTAACCCCCTCAGTTCCAAAGCTCCAGAGTCCCCTTCAGCCTCTTGTAGGTTCCTTTAATGGGGTCAGAATGGGGCTTCCTACATGGCTCAGTGGTGAAGAATCCACCTGCCAAGGCAGGAGACATGGGTTTGATCCCAGGGTTTGGAAGATCCCCTGGAGAAGGAAATGCAACCCACTCCAGTATTCTTGCCTGGGAAATCCCATGGATAGAGGAGCCTAGCGGGCTACTCATGGGGTCACAGAGTCGGACACAATTGAAGCAACTGAGCAGGCACGCATGCAATGAGATCAGCATAGGAGAGAAACCACTGCAGAGAGAAGTCCAAAGATGCCCCCACATTACCACTGCTCCTTGGCTACCAAAAACATTTTTCCCAAAGGATATAAGGAGTAACAGTGCCCCCCCCCAAAAGTAGCCATTTGCCCTTGATTTAATATCATAAAAGAATGTATGTCTCCACACCTGACCAAGAGCTGTCATAACCACGGGGCTGTGACTAGCTCATGGGTACAGCGGTACTTGACCCATGAAACTCTTGCAAGACATGCAACACAGAAGGAAGGCAGGCTATGCACTCAGATAGGCTTGGGTTTGAACACCAAACTTGAAAGCTGTTTGACCTTGGGCAAGTTACTCCACCTAGCTGAGCTCTGGGTTCATCTTCTTAAAAGGGGATAAAACCATCAGCTCCTGGAGCTGCCACGTGGAGTGGATGATGTATGCAAACCCTGAGCATGGTACCAGGCACATATAGTAGGTCATTAAAGTTGCTTCCCTTTCTTTCAGCTAGGATCATTGGCAGTTCTTTAAGTTAGCCTGTTTTTTTCCTCTTTCTGTAGACATTTTGAGCTGAGCCACATAAAGGTGAAGGGCGTAGACACCCTGGCACTGCTACACAAAACAAGGTTGAAAAATAATTTACTCTGTATGCCTAGCAGCCTGCCCAGCACACAGGAACTCCCGCAAGTGGTGATGGTCTTCGTTGTCTCCAGCACTGGCGCTGAAGAACAAATACAGAAACAAGATGTCAGATCACCAAGAGCTCTTCTCCCTGCTGAAAACATCTTAAATTTGATCTGCTACTCAAGAAGCCCATCTCTAAGACCAAAACAGAACTTTCTTCATGGAAACAGGCCATTCCAAATTACACTCCTGGCCCCCTTACTTTCCATTTCCCTCACTTCTTAGAACTCTCGAGAAATCTTCCAACCCCTTAATTCGGAAGCTGGAGGCCAGTTTATGCAATCCGATCCTGGCAGAGGGAAGGCCACAGAGACTTTTTCCTATCACAAAATGGGGCTGCATTTTTTCTTTCATAGAAGTCAGGCAGCCACAGGCACTAGACATATGGCTTCATAGCTCAGTTCACTCCACTAGGCGCTGGAGTTAATTGATCTAGGAAAACAGCTCCTGACAGCCCCTGGGTTTTCCCTGTGTGGGTCCTGAGCAGGTAGGAACCATCAGGCCCTTGTGGAGACCTCCAGTATTACCTGTCGATGCTGAACTAAATCACAGAGGAACAGCTTCAGCAGCATCACCTTTACATAAAAGCATTAAGTTAATAACAAACAACGGAAGGAAGAAATTGCTGACCAAGTTTGCAATCACAAGAGATGTACTTGTTCTGCTGCAAAATGAATCCTGGAAAAAGTGCATGAATTTTAAAAGCCAAGTAAAGCTAGTGTCTTGCACATTGGCACAGAAGGGAATTCTTCCTGGATGGATCAAGTAAATGACAGGATCTTATCTCTTTGCAAAAGAAGGGAAGAGGGAAGTGTCCATTTTATCACAGTCAAGGTATTTTTTTAATATTCATTTATTTCACATTCTGTAAGCCCATTATTGACTAGGCTTCAGTATGAGATGGTAGAGATATGGTTACAGATGTAACCTGGATTCAGTGCTGGATTTTATTTGTGTATCAATCCTGGGGGATTTTCAGGCACAGCCCGGCTGTTCCTGGACTCAGTATACATATGAGTTCCAGAACCTATTTCTTGAGGAAGAGGGACAGTGAGGAAGTAGGGAAACTATAATCTGGGGCTTTTGTTGAGCCTTCTGGAAAGTCGAGTTCAAGTGCTATCAAGGGGAATGACGGTTCTAACCCACAACAGCCCTCAGAGAATTTGTGGGTTATGAGAGCTCCCCTGGATGCCAACGACAGGGTATTCCTCTGTCGCTCCAATATGACTGCCTCCTCCTTCTGGTGCTAAATTCCCTTTCCTGTGAGGAACCAACCCCAATACAGCCCCTCCCAACCACCCTCATCAAGAAGTTGTCAAAGACTCATGCCAGACAATCAGTCTTCTCTGGGATTTTGCTGCTAGTGCTGTTTTGGGGGGTCACCATGCTAAAAAAACAGGCTTCCCTTCTCTGGTGGCTCAGCAGTAAAGAATCTGCCTGCAGTGCAGGAGGCCTATGTTCAATCCCTGGGTCAGAAAGATCCCCTGGAGGAGGGCATGACAACCCACTCCAGTATTCTTGCCTGGAGAATCCCATGGACACAGGAACCTGGCAGGCTACAGTCTGTAGGGTTGCAAAGAGTCAGACATGACTGAAGCGACTGAGCATGCACACACGCAAGCTATAGGACATGAGTCTAGAGGCAGTGGTGGCCATTTCACCCCTCACATGGAGGAACCAGTCTAAGAGGTGGGAGAATGGTTCGTGGTGGCATTATTTAAGCCTCTGGACCCAACCAGACCTGAAGTCAGATGCACTCCTGGACTTGCAAGTTTTGAAAACTAATATATGTCTTGTGTCCTTAAGCAATTTGAGTTCCTCACTTACAACCAAAAATACAAAATTGATTGTTAAACCATAGAACAGACCCTGGAAGAACTGTTGCAGGAAACTCCGAGTAGCATTTCCCGCAGCAATTCGGGAAACACTTGAGGATCTTTCTTTTGCCAAGTTTGTGTTCAACATCAAGCTGATGCTAAAGGTTCCCAATGGGACACTTCTTGGAGCTGTTCCCTGGGCCTGGTGCTGAACAGAAACCTTCGTGTGACCTGCATCTGAGCTCTAGAATAAGAAAGGGAAGGTCCCTATGGAAACAGCAGCTGGGATCACCAGCTCCCATGGGAAGCCTTCCAATTGGCTCTGCAGTTTTAGGGGAATTAAGAGCCATTGACAGTAGCAAGAAGGTATGTCTGGCTAGTCCAGGGGAGCCTAGAGGCAAAGACTCTGGCAATAAGCAGAACTCTACAGTTAGCAACAATCTGGGAGCAAAAATCCAGGCACCCCCAAGAACTGGAGTTAAGAGTTGTTGCATGTGAGAGAGAAGATTGAGAAAGGTGGGACTCCAATTGTAGAGCAAATGGAGTACTGAAGTCAGAGGCCCTGGGTTCAAGTCCCAGTTCTGACATTTATAAGACATCTGGCCTTAGGAAAGTAGCCATTCTCAGCCTCAAATTAAGGAAGTGGATGATAATAATTAAAATCAAAACAAAGGCCTGAATTGGTTTTTATCTCTACTATTAGAGTTCCGTACTGTCTGAATTGTGGTAGTTTGTATGTCTGTTTATATGTCTGCCCCACTCCCCGCTATACTCATTTTCTTTATCCATGCTCCTTTTAACTCAGGACATGAAACTCAAAATTATACAAGTAACAAGTTAGTGAAATTAGACAATGCATATCAGTTCAGTTCAGTTCTATTGCTCATTCGTGTCCAACTGTTTGTGACCCCTGAACCCCAGCACGCCAGGCCTCCCTGTCCATCACCAACTCCCAGAGTCCACCCAAACTCATGCCCATTGAGTTGGTGATGCCATCCAACCATCTCATCCTCTGTCGTCCCCTTCTCCTCCTGCCCTCAATCTTTCCCAGAATCAGGGTCTTTTCAAATGAGTCAGCTCTTCGCATCAGGTGGCCAAGTTTTGGAGCTTAAGCTTCAACATCAGTCTTCCAATGAACCCCCAGGACTGATCTCCTTTACGATAGACTGGTTGGATCTCCTTGCAGTCCAAGGGACTCTCAAGAGTCTTTTCCAACACCACAGTTCAAAAGCATCAATTCTTTGGTGTTCAGCTTTCTTCACAGTCCAACTCTCACATCCATATATGACCACAGGAAAAACCATAGCCTTGACTAGATGGACCTTTGTTGGCAAAGTATGTCTCTGCTTTTTAATATGCTGTCTAGATTGGTCATAACTTTCCTTCCAAGGAGTAAGCGTCTTTTAATTTCATGGCTGCAGTTATCATCTGAAGTAATTTAGGAGCCCAAAAAATAAAGTCAGCCACTGTTTCCACTGTTTCCCCATCTATTTGCCATGAAGTGATGGGACCCGATGCCATGATCTTAGTTTTCTGAATGGTGAGTTTTAAGCCTCTCTTTCACTTTCATCAAGAGGCTCTTTAGTTCTTCTTCACTTTCTGCCATAAGGCTGGTGTCATCTGCATACCTGAGGTAATTGATATTTCTCCCGGCAATCTTGATGCCAGCTTGTGCTTCTTCTTTTGCACAAAGCACTATTATATAGAACTAGTGAGCAGAACAAAGCTAGTGTGGGTGATGGAATTCCAGTTCAGCTATTTCAAATCCTAAAAGATAATGCTGTGAAAGTGCTGCAGTCAATATGCCAGCAAATTTGGAAAACTCTGCAGTGGCCACAGGACTGGAAAAGGTCAGTTTTCATTCCAATCCCAAAGAAAGGCAATGTCAAACAATGTTCAAACTACTGCACAATTGCACTCATCTCACACACTAGCAAAGTAACGCTCAAAATTCTCCAAGCCAGGCTTCAACAGTACATGAACCATGAACTTCCAGATGTTCAAGTTGGATTTAGAAAAGGCAGAGGAACCAGAGATCAAATTGCTAACATCCGTTAGATCATCGAAAAAGCAAGAGAGTTACAGAAAAAGATCTACTTCTGCTTTATTGACTATGCCAAAGCCTTTGACTGTGTGGATCACAACAAACTGTGGGAAATTCTTAACGAGACAGGAATACCAGACCATCTGACCTGCCTCCTGAGAACTCTGTATGTAGATCAAGAAGCAACAGTTAAAATCAGACATGGAACAACAGACTGGTTCCAAATAGGGAAAGGAGTATGTCAAAGCTATATATTGTCACCCTGCTTATTTAACTTATATGCAGAGCACATCATGCAAAATGCCAGGCTGAATGAAGCACAAGCTGGAATCAAGATTGTCAGGAGAAATATCAATAACCTCAGATATGCAGATGACGCCACCCTTATGGCAGAAAGCAAAGAACTAAAGAGTCTCTTGATGAAAGTGAAAGAGGAGAGTGAGAAAGTTGGCTTAAAATTCAACATTCAGAAAACTAAGATCACGGCATCTGGTCCCATCACTTCATGCAAATAGATGGGGAAATGAAGGAAACAGTGAAACACTTTATTTTGGGGGGCTTCAAAATCACTGCAGATGATAACTGCAGCCATGAAATTAGAAGACGCTTGCTCCTTGGAAGAAAAGCTATGGTCAACCTAGACAGCATATTAAAAAGCAGAGATATTACTTTGCCAACAAAGGATCGCCTAGTCAAAGTTATGCTTTTTCCAATAGTCATGTATGGATGTTCAGTTCAGTTCAGTCCCTAAGTCATGTCCTACTCTTTGTGAGCCCATGAATCACAGCACACCAAGCCTCCCTGTCCATCACCAACTCCCAGAGTTCACTCAAACTCATGTCCATTGAGTCGGTGATGCCATCCAGCCATCTCATCCTGTCGTCCCCTTCTCGTCCTGCCCCCAATCCCTCCCAGCATCAGGGTCTTTTCCAATGAGTCAGCTCTTCCCATGAGGTGGCCAAAGTATTGGAGTTTCAGCTTCAGCATCAGTCCTTCCAATGAACACCCAGGACTGATCTTTAGGAAGGATTGGTTGGATCTCCTTGCAGTCCAAGGGACTCTCAAGAGTCTTCTCCAACACTACAGTTCAAAAGCTTCAATTCTTCAGTGCCCAGCTTTCTTCACAGTCCAACTTTCACATCCATACTTGACCACTGGAAAAACCATAGCCTTGACTAGACGGACCTTTGTTGGCAAAGTAATATCTCTCCTTTTCAATATGCTATCTAGGTTGGTCATAACTTTCCTTCCAAGGAGTAAGCATCTTTTAATTTCATGGCTGCACTCACCATCTGCAGTGATTTTGGATGTTATAGTGTGCTGATGTGCTGCAGTCCGTGGGGTGGCAAAGAGTCAGACACTATTGAGCAACCGAACTGAACTGAACAGTAAGTGGAAAACAAAATCAGAGACCAGGACAGGAACTAAATTACTGGACCTGAATATGCCAGGTAGGATAAAACAGAGGGGACAAGAGTCCTGGACCCTGGCCTAAGTGACTTAGTGCTGTATCCCAAGACACAGAAAGCAAAGCCTTCCTGAGTAGGTCCCATATTTATTCCCTACTTTAGAGGGAACATGATTTAAATCCTCAGTAGGAGACATCTCATAATAATGAACCACCGTCAATGCTCAGTGTCCACTGGAAGGAAAGAGCTATTAGAAATACCTGAGAACAGATTAAGGCCCAGATGTCTCTTCTGTCCCAGTACTTGTGATCATTGAAGGAGACAGAGGTTAAGTTCTCACTGGGAATGGTTTATACTTTTATATATTCTTTGCTTAGAAGAATGCATCTGTATCTTTTTTCAAAGTCTGAAAAGTGTTATCTAAGATGCTGTAGGTGGCCACTGGAATCAATTTCAGAGATAAGCAATAACACAAACTTTAGGTTCTCAATCGGGGAAAGAGGATTATAAGACATGGAAACCACTGAATAGTCCTGCTTAAGACATGGACTGCACTTTCTAGTTTTAGTAATATAAGTTCAAAACTATATGCTTCCAAAGGTTAAAAGTGACTATATTTCACAAAAGATCTAGACATTTTACGTTATCTTCCATCTTGTTTCCAAAATTATATCCATCCAAAGTATTGAAGCAAATTAACAGTTTTTTATATCTCAAAAGATTGTCTCATAATTTTTCCTCCAGTTCTATTATACATAAAAGTTCATGATCCTCAAATGCCAAAAGGATTGTAACTGATGCTCTAAACTGGTATCACATCTCAAACATAGATGACTGTCCTTGCTTTTTTCTATTTCCTACTCATATAATGATATATTCATAAAGCACATCTGGGGACAAAAAATTATGGTTTCAAAACAAAGAATCTATTCATTGCTTCTTCTTTTATAAAGCTCAATTCACTTTCTAAAGATAACCCTGAGATTATATTCAGTTGACCATAAGCATTAATCAATGTCTTATTTGCTCAAATAAAAATGCTATTATTCTTGGCCAAAGATAGTGATACAAGTTATATAGCAAAGTTGGTAAATAAATCCATAAGGTTAGAAATATAAAAATAAAATGGGGACACCAAAACTGTCTCAGCCTGTTTTGAAGACCTGTGAAGGCTGTAAAATTAAAATACACAGGGTTGGTCCTGTGTACGAGACAGCAAAAGAGACACTGATGTATAGAACAGTCTTATGGACTCTGTGGGAGAGGGAGAGGGTGGGAAGATTTGGGAGAATGGCATTGAAACATGTAAAATATCATGTATGAAATGAGATGCCAGTCCAGGTTCGATGCACGATACTGGATGCTTGGGGCTGGTGCACTGGGACGACCCAGAGGGATGGAATGGGGAGGGAGGAGGGAGGAGGGTTCAGGATGGGGAACACATGTATACCTGTGGCGGATTCATTTTGATATTTGGCAAATCTAATACAGTTATGTAAAGTTTAAAAATAAAATAAAATTAAAAAAAATAAATAAATAAAAAATAAATAAATAAAAAAATAAAAAAAAAAAAAAATAAAATAAAATACACAGGGTTGGGAATTCCCTGGCAGTCCAGTAGTTAGGACTTGGTACCTTCACTGCCGTGGCCCAGGTTCAATCCATGGTCAGGGAACTAAGATCCTACAAGCCACATAGTACAGTAAAACAGAACAGAATAAAATAAATACACAGGGAAGTAGCTGGAAAGATTCATGCAGCAATGGATTAGAATTAGAGACATCAGTATGAATGCATATTTAGCTTAATATAGATACAAACAGAAATACAGAAATACTTGTAGATACATGGGTTAGTATACACAAAAATATATACAAATATATTTTGGATGGGTATATTTAGTATACCCAAGTAGCAATGAACACACCTAAGAATCTTGGTTTCTAATATCATTCTCAAAAAAAAAAAAAAAAAAAAGAATCAGGGCTCCCTGGATAAATGACAGACTCTCAGATTGGAGCAAGAAATATATAAGATGATCCTGGAGTATCTTATTGTGCCAGAAAGTAAGAAAGTGCTTTAAAAAATAAAAGAAAGAAAACTACAGTGATGAGATTATACCAAAGGGACCCAGAAATCAACTAAAAGAGCTTCCAATGGCCAGAGCTAGAACAATTTGAGCAAAAAAAGTACTGGGTTATAGTCAAAGGATAAATAAATATCCATGGGTCTATTCTCACATATAAATAAATGTATCAATAACTATGTCTGCCCTCCAGAAATGTGTTTTAATAGGTCTGAAGTGAAACCTAAGCCTAAGTTTTGTTTTACTTTTAATTCCATGAGTTATTCTAATTTGCATCCAGGCAGATAACCATTAGAATAGATGACTCTTGAGGTTCCATCCAGTCCTCAAATTCTGCCATCTTCAATTTCCTTTAGTAGGAAACTTCAAGCCAAATGTTTAGTAGGAACTCATCTCACCAGAATGACATTTATATACTTGCATTTTTTAATCTAATGCTGGAATACCAGACCACCTGACCTGCCTCTTGAGAAACCTGTATGCAGGTCAGGAAGCAACAGTTAGAATTGGACATGGAACAACAGACTAGTTCCAAATCAGGAAAGGAATACGTCAAGGCTGTATGTTGTCACCCTGCTTATTTAACTTATATGCAGAGTACATCATGAGAAATGCTGGGCTGGAAGAAGCACGAGCTGGAATCAAGATTGCTGGGAGAAATATCAATAACCTCAGATATGCAGATGACACCACCCTTATGGCAGAAAGTGAAGAGGAACTAAAGAGTCTCTTGATGAAAATGAAAGAGAAGAGTGAAAAGTTGGCTTAAACCTCAATATTCAGAAAACTAAGATCATGGCATCTGGTCCCATCACTTCATGGAAAATAAATGGGGAAACAGTGGCTGACTTTATTTTTCTGAGCTCCAAAATCACTGCAAATGGTGATTGCAGCCATGAAATTAAAAGACGCTTACTCCTTGGAAGGAAAGTTATGACCAACCTAGACAGCATATTAAAAAGCAGAGACATTACTTTGCCAACAAAGATCCGTCTAGTCAAGGCTATGGTTTTTCCAGTGGTCATGTGTGGATGTGAGAGTTGGACTATAAAAAAAAGCTGAGTGCTGAAGAATTGAAGCTTTTGAACTGTGGTGTTGGAGAAGACTCTTGAGAGTCCCTTGGACTGCAAGTAGATCCAACCAGTCCATCCTAAAGGAGATCAGTCCTGGGTGTTCATTGGAAGGACTGATGCTGAGGCTGAAACTCCAATACTTTGGCCACTTGATGCAAAGAGCTGACTCATTTGAAAAGACCCTGATTCTGGGAAAGAACGAGGGCAGGAGGAGAAGGGGACGACAGAGGATGAGATGGTTGGATGGCATCACTGACTCAATGGACATGGGTTTGGGTGGACTCCGGGAGTTGGTGACGGACAGGGAGGCCTGGTGTGCTGCGGTTCATGGAGTCGCAAAGGGTCGGACATGACTGAGTGACTGAACTGAACTGAATATAATAAATTACCCAAAACTTTTCCTTAAATTTGTCTAACTTTTTGGTCCTCAAACCTTTTTAACGCAAAAGTATTGAGGACTTCAAAGACCTTTTGCTTATGTGGCTTATATTCATTGATATTTAGTGCATTATAGATTATAACTGAGATATTTTTTAAATATTTATTTGATTTAAAATAACAGTAAAAAATCCATTACATGTTAGCAGAAATAATATGCTTAAATGAAAGTAACTATATTTTACAAAGCAACATAATTAGGGAGAAGAGTGGCATTGCTTTTCACTTTTGCAAACTTCTTAAATGACTGACTGAAAAGAAAACACCCAGATTCTACTACCTGTGTCTGAATTCAACCTGTGGCAATATGTTGCTTTCATTAAAAAAAAATCTGATCTCACACAAATAATTAGAAAGAGGAGAAATATGGTAATAGTCCTTTCATGTCCCCATGGATTTCTTTCTTGATACCACATCAAACTTGACAGCTGATAATTTCTTAAAGGTTAACTGCAAAGTGGAATCTGATATCATATCAATGACCTTTTCATATTCTGCTATATTAAAATTAATTGATCTATACTACAGTTAAATGGATATTTTGTCTATACAAGATTTTGCCATTTCATGCTTTGGTGATTTGGAAAATATTAGTTCACGGAGTAATATGGATACTACAAATGTTACCATATTTAATCATACAATATCAAAATCACATTTGTTAACATCTTCTCTGATCCCATCAGAAAAGTGTTAAAGTGTGAGGAAACTGGCAAGATCATGAGAGATACAAGTCTTCCCAACTTTCACCTTTTGCTTGAAAACTTATATTTTATCACTGATAGCAAATCTGGTCAGATGTTTTCCTTTAAGAAACAAACACCCTTGGTTCATTTTTGAGCAAATATGTACCAAATGCACAAGTCTAAAAAACTAGTTTTTCCCATCTGTTATTTCTTTCAATTAAAAATGGTGTTTCCTGAATGCAGAAGCTCAGTCAGCTCACAACTCCAGCAACCAGGCACAGGGCTCCTCCCGGGACGACCCTCCCACTTTGATGGAACAGCTGAAGTGTGCTCCTCCTGTTTCATCAATCTGGGCGCTGGACTTTGTTCAATTTTCTGCCTGTGTCATGAAGTCTTTTGCCCCTAGGAATTCTGAAGCCATAGTTCGTTCTTCAGTTATTTCTCAAATCATACAGAATGTGTGCGTTCTTTTGTCTAAATCACCTACAATAAGCATGTATAGGAGAATTTTAAGAGACTTCTCAAAATAAAGCCTTTCTCAGTACATTATATCTGTTGTTTTTATATACGAAGTAGAGCTTTTATTAAAGTTGTAGTGTTCGTATCATCAAGGAGAAATGAGTGTTCTTCTGACTATGATCCCAAAATTACTGTGAACATGGGACAGGCCTCAGAATAACTAGAAATTCCTAGTACTTCAGTGGCCTTAGTAAACCAAGGCAAATACAATTTATACCTTCTCTAGCCTTCTACAGTTTACTGCATGCCTTCAAGTTTGCCTCTTACAATTTAGCCTGCATTCCGGTATGACAGAACATGGCATTAGTGGCAAAGAATCTGCCTGCCAGTGCAGGAGACACAAGAGATGCAGGTTCGATCCCTGCGTTGGGAAGATCCCCTGGAGAAGGAAATGGCAATCCATTCCAGTACTCTTGCCTGGAAAATTCCATGGACAGAGGAGACTGGAAGACTACAGTCCATGAGGCCGCAAAGAGTGGGACACGACTGAGTGACTGAGCACACACATGTACACATAAAAGTACTCCGTTAATAGCCAAAATAGATAAAGAACTGATACAACTCAACAGCAACAGATTTTTAATGCGCAGAAGAGCTAAATAGACATTTTTTCTAAAGAAGACATACAGATATCAGCAGGCACATGAAAAGATACTCAACATCACTAAATATCAGGAAAATGCAAAGCAAAATCACAATAAGATATCATCTTATGCCCATTAGAATAGCTATTATCAACATGGATGGCCCGTGAAGGTACTATGCTAAGTGAAATAAGTCAGACAGAGAAAAACAAATACCAGATGATTTCACTCATATGTGGAACACAAATAAGTAAGTAAATAAACAAGTAAATAATCAAATAAAAACAGAGAGCAGACAAAGAAAACAGAGTAATGTTTACCAGAGATGAAAGGGGTTGGGGGATCACAAAATGGTTAAAGGGGGTCAAGTGTCTGGTGACTAAACTTTTGGTGATGAGCACACTGTACTGTATTCTGAAGTCAAAATATAATGTGAGACACATGACACTCGTCATTCAATGGCTCAGTCGTGTCCATTTGCAACCCCGTAGACTGCAGCACACCAGGCTTCCCTGGCTTACATAATGAAACTTACATAATGTTATAAACCAATAAAACTATTTTTTTTCTTCTGTACTTATTTCCAGTCAATGTGCATGTCCTTTGACCTTTCAGACAACTTTACCATTTCATTCTGGGGAACTGAATTCTAAGGCAGTGGAGGACAGAGAGAGTTAGTGGTAACTATATTAACAAGAAAGCTGATGGCTTGCTTCATATCTTTAGACAATTTCTCCTGGAAGTTCAGAGGAAGGAGAGGAAATTGGGGGGTGCTAATGTTTCTCTCTCATGATACCATGTCTGACTTTTTATTTCTTTGATAATATGGAACACTGTTTCTTCTAATGGCCCTTGTGCTTGCAAATATTTACAGAGATCTTTATTCATAGACTTTCAGTCCTGTTTTTGTCCTTATTTCAAAGGTCAGTTCTTTTGCCTTGAGATCTAGAAATCTATTTTCATTTCTAGCTTATTTACTCTCTATATATTTTAAATTGGCAATTTTCCATTCCAATTTACTTATTTATGACTAAAACCTCTATTTCAGGTCTAAATCTACTTACAAAAAGAGAGGACAAGGCTCCCTTTACTTGAGCTGCTAGAACTAGCCAGAATACTGCTTAAAAGTTTCTGAGGGTCTATTTTCTAAGTTTTCTATTGATTCATCTTCATTTTGTTTGCAATTTTGAATCTTTGTCCAATCTTCTCTTTGGGAAAGACTTCTGAAATAGCTTAATGGAATACACTGTCTATTTTTCTTGCCCTCTCAAGGCAATTATTAAATTACGGACCACTGGGCTATTTAAATTTCTTTGTCTTTCTCATCCTGTGCTTTTAACCATTTTCCCCCATCTGAGGGGGCTAGCAATCAAATGAACTAGTTGGTACAGATTTGATAGTCCAGAACAATAAATATCTAATAAAATCTCAAGCTTTGCAGTAAATTTCTGTCCATCTCACTGAGGTTTAAATTTTTTTAATTAGTGTCTTTTACTCAATTCTAGACCATTGGCTTAAATTCAGCTTCCATGCTGCAATATTTCACTTTAGATATTTATAGTGTGATAAAAAGGGCATGTTCTTTTATTAAGAAAATCCTGAAGAAAGGAAAACTCATTTAGAAGGTCAGAGGAAGGAACAGAAGGAAGAGAAGAGCTGTAAAGAGGATGATGAAGACAACACAGAGATGGGAGCTGTAAGTAGAGTGGGTTCCATGTGGCTTCAATGATAGTGAACTAGAGTGTTTTTTGAGAGAAAATACCTTACAGTCAGCATTTTGTTCTGTTGGTTCCTTGGCTTAACAATTTTAAAGAAGCTGGCATTGAACCTTTGAATGTTATTATTTCCTAATATTTCTAGAATCCTTCTTTAGTGTGTTAATTTTGACATGTCAAAAGTTTTCCCAAATGGGCATCATTATTCTAAATCAAAATACATTTGCCAGAAGCAGAAGATATTAAGAAGAGATGGCAAGAATACACAGAAGAACTGTACAAAAAAGATCTTCACGACCCAGATAATCACGATGGTGTGGTCACTGACCTAGAGCCAGACATCCTGGAATGTGAAGTCAAGTGGGCCTTAGGAAGCATCACTACGAACAAAGCTGGTGGAGGTGATGGAATTCCAGTTGAGCTATTCCAAATCCTGAAAGATGATGCTGTGAAAGTGCTGCACTCAATATGCCAGCAAATTTGGAAAACTCAGCAGTGGCCACAGGACCGGAAAAGGTCAGTTTTCATTCCAATCCCAAAGAAAGGCAATGCCAAAGAATGCTCAAACTACCACACAATTGCACTCATCTCACATGCTAGTAAAGTAATGCTCAAAATTCTCCAAGCCAGGCTTCAGCAATATGTGAACCATGAACTTCCTGATGTTCAAGCTGGTTTTAGAAAAGGCAGAGGAACCAGAGATCAAATTGCCAACATCCGCTGGATCATGGAAAAAGCAAGAGAGTTCCAGAAAAACATCTATTTCTGCTTTATTGACTATGCCAAATCCTTTGACTGTGTGGATCACAATAAACTGTGGAAAATTCTGAAAGAGATGGGAATACCAGAACACCTGATCTGCCTCTTGAGAAATATGTATGCAGGTCAGGAAGCAACAGTTAGAACTGGACATGGAACAACAGATCGGTTCCAAATATGAAAAGGAGTTCATCAAGGCTGTATATTGTCACCCTGCTTATTTAACTTCTATGCAGAGTACCTCATGAGAAACGCTGGGCTGGAAGAAGCACAAGCTGGAATCAAGATTGCCGGGAGAAATATCAATAACCTCAGATATGCAGATGACACCACCCTTATGGCAGAAAGTGAAGAGGAACTAAAAAGCCTCTTGATGAAAGTGAAAGTGGAGAGTGAAAAAGTTGGCTTAAAGCTCAACATTCAGAAAACGAAGATCATGGCATCCGGTCCCACCACTTCATGGGAAATAGATGGGGAAACAGTGGAAACAGTGGAAGACTTTATTTTTCTGGGCTCCAAAATCACTGCAGATGGTGACTGCAGCCATGAAATTAAGAGACGCTTACTCCTTGGGAGGAAAGTTATGACCAACCTAGATAGCATATTCAAAAGCAGAGACATTACTTTGCCAACAAAGGTCCGTCTAGTCAAGGCTATGGTTTTTCCAGTGGTCATGTATGGATGTGAGAGTTGGACTGTGAAGAAGGCTGAGCGCCAAAGAATTGATGCTTTTGAACTGTGGTGTTGGAGAAGACTCTTGAGAGTCCCTTGGACTGCAAGGAGATCCAACCAGTCCATTCTGAAGGAGATCAGCCCTGGGATTTCTTTGGAAGAAGTGATGCTAAAGCTGAAACTCCAGTACTTTGGCCACCTCATGCGAAGAGTTGACTCATTGGAAAAGACTCTGATGCTGGGAAGGATTGGGGGCAGGAGGAGAAGGGGATGACAGAGAATGAGATGGCTGGATGACATCACTGACTCGATGGACGTGGGTCTGAGTGAACTCCGGGAGTTGGTGATGGACAGGGAGGCCTGGCATGCTGCAATTCATGGGATCACAAAGAGTTGGACACGACTGAGCAACTAATCTGACCTGATCTGATCTGAAGGTAAGTACAAAAGTGAGGATTACAGAGCAGCTTCATGTAGGAAAGAGTTCTTGAGGAGAGTGAAATACTGACACAGATTAACTAGAAAGAGATCATGCAGTAGAATCCCAGATAATTACTGACTCCACCCATGAGTGAAACAACGCAATCTCCGGTTGACTTGACAGTGCCTTTATGAAAATTCTGAAGGGGATACAAGGCTAAGTATTAATATAACCCATCAAGTCTGCATGAATTGGCCACAAATCAAACAGATGTCCAACCATTTGTCTTCTAGGTGGGTTTGGATTGAACAGAAATTTATTGAGCCTGCACCTACACCTATTCTCTGTGGAGTACTTCTTCATGTATTCAATAGGCACAAGGCAATCCAGGAAGTAACAAAAACATAGTCAAACAATTGCAAAAGCAAAGTGATCCATAAAAAATTCTCCAGTAGGTTAACGGCAAAAATATTTACCAAGCAGTACAACTACAAACCAAAACCTCTAATGATTGTATACATATACTTAAAAACAAACAACAACAACAACAACAATTTGTGTGCCTACAAACCAAAAGGTCTAATTTCCTTAAAATAATTTTGTTAAATAAATTCTAAGATACAAAGCACAGAATATGAAAATAAACTCAGTAGCCAAAGTCACTGAAATAAGCCAGAGATAGTTTGATTACAAACCCTGGGATAATAAAATAAGCAACAAGAACACTAAAACCTGTTGGAAGCCAAATCATTGTAGAGACAGACTTATCTGGCATCAAAGACAAAGGACAAAAAATATTTGTACCAAGTTGCCCAATAAACATGTCCTAGGCTCAAGGAGAAGGCAATGGCACCCCACTCCAGTACTCTTGCCTGGAAAATTCCATGGACGGAGGAGCCTGCCAGTCCATGAGATCACTGAGAGTCCGACACGACTGAGTGACTTCACTTTCACTTTTCACTTTCATGCATTGGAGAAGGAAATGGCAACCCACTCCAGTGTTCTTGCCTAGAGAATCCCAGGGATGGCGGAGCCTGGTGGGCTGCCACCTATGGGGTCGCACAGAGTCGGACACGACTGAAGCGACTTAGCAGCAGCAGGCTCAAGGAACCCATGGAATCCTACAAGTGAAAGCCTTAAAAATTATTTTGGTAGAACATGTGAAAGGATGAGACTAACAACTTAAAATATGAATCTAAAATGCTGAATTTAGTACCTGCTTAAATAAGGGGGAGGTCCCACAAGACTTCATTGAGCAAAGCCAACTGTTGATCTTCTACAAGATTTAGGGGAAAAGGAAGGAGGGAGTGGGAAAATGTCAGCCTTAGAAATGTTTCTGTGCTGGCTGAAGAAATAATGGCAACAGTGACAGACTTTATTTTCTTGGGCTCCAAAATGACTGCAGATGGTGACTACAGCCATGAAATTAAAAGATGTTTGCTCCTTGGAAGAAAAGCTATGACAAACCTAGACAGCATACTAAAAATAGAGACATTACTTTGCAGACTAAAGGTCCATCTATTCAAAGCTATGGTTTTCCAGTAGTCATGTATGGATGTAAGAGTTGGACCATAAAGAAGGCTGAGCACTGAAGCCTGATGCTTTTGAACTGTGGTGTTGGAGAAGACTCTTGAGAGTCCCTTGGACAGCAAGGAGATCCAACCAGTCCATCCTAAAGGAGATCAGTCCTGAATATTCATTGGAAGGACTGATGCTGAAACTGAGGCTCCAATACTTTGGCCACCTGATGTGAAGAACCAACTCATTAGAAGAGACCCTGATGCTGGAAAAGATTGAAGGCAGGGAGAGAAGGGGACAACAGAGAATGAGATGGTTGGATGGCATCACCAACTTAATGCACATGAAGTTGAGCAAGCTCCAGGAGTTGGTGATGGAAAGGGAAGCCTGGCGTGCTGTAGTCCATGGGGTCACAAAGAGTTGGACACAACTGAGCAACTAAACTGACTGACTGAAGTATGCTCACTGGAGCAGGTCTACTGCCAGTTGACTAATTTTCATTACATAATACTGTCCCTGACTGGCTGGCTTTCAGAGATCTGCTCACTGAAGTAGGCTGTCATTGACTGACCTAAAGTCAGTTCAGGTGTTTACTGGTTAAAGGGAAAGTGTTAGTCACTCAGTGGTGTCCTACTCCTTGAAAACCCATGGACTGTAGCCCATCAGGTTCCTCTGAAAATGGAATTCTCCAGGCAAGAACACTGGAGTGGGTAGCCATTCCCTTCTCAAGGGGATCTTCCCTATCCAGGGATCAAACTCTGGTCTCCTGCACTGCAGACAGATTTTTTTACCATCTGAGCCACCAGGGAAGTCCCACTTACTGGTTCAGTTCAGTTCAGTTGCTCAGTTGTGTTCAGCTCTTTGCAATCCCATGGACTGCAGCACACTAGGCTTCCCTGTCCATCACCAACTCCCAGAGCTTACTCAAACTCATGTCCATCACATTGGTGATGCCATCCAACCATCTCATCCTCTGCCATCCCCTTCTCCTCCTGCCTTCAATCTTTCCTAGCATCAGAGTCTTTTCAAATGAGTCAGTTCTTCGCATCAGGTGGCCAAAGTATTGGAGTTTCAGCTTCAGCATCAGTCCTCCCAGTGACTATTCAGGGTTGATTTCCTTTAGAATGGACTGGGTGGATCTCCTGGCAGTCCAAGGGACTCTCAAGAGCTTTCTCCAACACCACAGTTCAAAAGCATCAATTCTTCTGCACTCAGCTTTCTTTATAGTCTAACTCTCACATCCATACATGACTACTGGAAAAACCATGGCTTTGACTAGATGGACTTTTGTTGGTAAAGTAGTATCTCTGCTTTTTAATACCCTCTCTAGGTTGATCATAACTTTTCTTCCAAGGAGCAAGCGTCTTTTAATTTCATGGCTGCAGTCACCATCTCCAGTGACTTTGGAGCCCAAAGAAATAAAGTCAGCCACTGTTTCCACTCTTTCCCCATCTATTTGCCATGAAGTGATGGGACCAGATGCCATGATCTTAGTTTTCTGAATGATGAGTTTTAAGCCAACTTTTCACTCTCCTCTTTCATCAAGAGGCTTTTTAGTTCTTCTTCGCTTTCTGCCATAAGGGTGGTGTCATCTGCATACCTGAGGTTATTGATATTTCTCCCAGCAATCTTGATTCCAGCTTGTGCTTCATCCAGCCCTGCATTTCGCATGATGTACTTTGCATATAAGTTAAATAAACAGAGTGACAATATACAGCCTTGACGTACTCCTTTCCTGATTTGGAACCAGTCTGTTGTTCCATGTCCAGCTGTAACTGTTGCTTCTTGACCTGCATACAGATTTCTCAGGAGGCAGGTTAGGTGGTCTGGTATTCCCAGCTCTTTTAAGAATTTTCCAGTTTGTTGTGATCCACACAGTCAAAGGCTCTTACTGATTACCAACCTATAAAACCATCTATTTTTAAGGGTATGAAGAGTTTTCATTCTCAATCTCTTCCATAACCTCTTGGTTAGGTTCACAAAGAATTAAAGGGAAACAACATTATAAACTCAGATTATACCATCTCTTCTTGTGTCTGTGACTGTACATTATTTCCAAAGAACAGATCTGGCCACGTTTGTTTTCTATAGAAGCAGGCTGTTTGCTTTATTCTTCCTATGATCTCCAGATGATTCCAGATTGATTAATAATTTCTCTTTGCTTTTTCTATGGTCCTGTGCACAACTGATGACATAGCACGTAGCTTTTGTTTTCCAGATTCAACCTTTTCGTTCATTTTTCAAAGGAAAAGTTTATAACCTTTTTAGGCCCCCTGGACCTGCTGCTTGTCTTCACTTCTTTAAGTCGTTGTGAGCTCCTCTACATTTTGGAGCTGAGCCAATGAGTATACAAGTCAACCAGTTCCGCTACTGTGAACACACCCAACTTTTCAAAACGGGCATTTGCTGGATGGGACGTCTGTAGGCTGCATTGTTTTCAAAGCCAAGGGCATTGTAGAGACATTAAGTACTTAAATAATTCAGAGGTAGGAGTAACACTATGCCCTAGGGGATCAGGAAAGTCTTCACAGAGGAGATGGACTTGATCTGGCTCTAAAAAATCCATTAGTATTTTAATAGGCAGAGAGGAGGATATATTCAACATGGATGACAGAGCACTCTAAGAGTCAAGACAGAAAATGTTTTATATATTTAAAGATAATGTGCAGAAAGTTGTAAGAGACCATTACCCTCTGTCTAACAACCAAATGAGATGGCCAAGCTATGAATGCATACCAGACTAAATTTTAACTCCAGTTCACCAGCCATTTGGAGGAGAAAAGATACCCATGGCTGCTCTCCTCACTGGCTGAGCAACAGAAAGAGGATAAACCCTGCAAGGGTGGGAGTGAAGAGGACCCAACCAAACCTCGAATGAACTTCTAATGGGCACGCGTGAACTGCAAGGACAGATGTGAACTCCAGGAGTCCTGACCCCAGAACAGGTTTGCTTCTCCCAGCCCATTCTTTTCCACAGGTCCTCACTGAGTGCTCAGGGCTACAAACTTTAGCTGGGGACCAACCAGAAACGAGAGATATTTCTCCCAAGGCACACAGAGCCTCCTCCTGCAACAGGGCCAAGTCTGAAAAGGTGGGAAGAAGAACAGGTTAGCTGAGAGGAAGCAATTCCTTTAAGGAAGACATAAAGGGCTCTTAGCTGGAAAAAGCTGAAAGAAACCTCCCTAGAGCATTCTGGAAAGCACAAAAATCTCCCGAGGTACAAAATGCATAGGGGAGGACTGAAGAGCAAAGGAGACTATCTAGAAATCCAAAAGGCGAGGCATAGACTGCAAAGTAAAGAGAGCACTCCTACAACTAGGAAAGCAATCAGTTTAGCCATAACACCAGTCAATCCTAAAGGAAATCAACCCTGAGCATTCACTGGAAGGACTAATGCTGAAGCTGAAACTCCAATACTTCAGCCAACTGATGCAAAGGCTAACTCACTGGAAAAGACCCTGATGCTGGGAAATATTGAGGGCAAGAGGAGAAGGGGACAAATAACAAAGTCCAAAGAAACCAGATAGACAACATAAAAACAATTTTAACCTTTTCATCATCTTTTGCTTATTATTTTTCTTCCCCTTAACTTAGGTCGGCTTCTTTATTTTGTATATTTGAAGATTTTAAAAAGTAGACATTTCTAACAAGCCAAGGAAAATTATGTATGCTAGACCTAAATTATCTAACTGTGATGTTGGAGAAGACTCTTGATAGTCTCTTGGACTGCAAGGAGATCCAACCAGTCCATTCTGAAGGAGATCAGTTTCTGTATAGTCATTGGAAGGACTGATGCTGAAGCTGAAACTCCAATACTTTGGCCACCTGATACGAAGAACTGACTCATTGGAAAAGACTCTGATGCTGGAAAAGATTGAAGACAGGAGGAGAAGGGAATGACAGAGGATGAGATGGTTGGATGGCATCACCAACGTGATTGACATGAGTTTGAGTAAGCTCCAGGAGTTGGTGATGGACAGGGAAGCCTGGTATGCTGTAGTCCATGGGGTCACAAAGAGTTGGACATGACTGAGCAACTGAACTGAACTGAACTGACAAATTATAAATTTTTACAAGTTCAGAGTAAAAATATTTAGACAATAATGCCTCTATATTTGAGTTCCTGTAACGAAACAAGAACATGCCCAAACCATACACTCTGTAGCTGACATTTACAAGGAATTGATGGTTTATGTTTTAACACATAAAGTAGCTCATAACTTCTCTTGAAAACTCTTGTTAATTCTTTACATGATACATTGGCAGTCACCTTACCAGTAGTTATCATTCAAACCAACTCTTAAAAACATAAGTGTATTATCATATGCAAATACTTCCTTTGCTTCATTAATGACTAACATGCAAAAATAAAAGTTTTACACTTGATTTTATTTGTTAATCAAAGATAAGTTAGAGAACAAGATGGTCAACCTTTGTCCTGGTTTTCAGAGGAGAAAATCATGACTTAAGCAGTAGTTAAATTCACTGAGTATGCCAAAGCTCAATTAACTGACACCATTACGTGAAGATCAGGCTTTACTTCATTAAACTCCAACTTACTGATGGTAATATTTCAAGCCTATGATTCTTGTGTCTTCCTTGCCTGAAGGCCTTTGGAGGTTTTAAAAGTACCAATCCCATGCTGATTAGTCAGATTTTTCATTCAGAATTCATAAAGATAGGTTATATTTAACTTTATACATTTCTTTGCATCTACTATTCCTAAAAGAGATTTTGTTTTCTATGCATCCTAGAAAAAGCCTGATGAAAAGTGTGACACAAACACATACGAAAAAATTAAAACCTCCTTAAGAGACCAACGGAGAAGGAAATGGCAACCCACTCCAGTATTCTTTCCTGGAGAATCCCAGGGACATAGCAGCCTGGTGGGCTGCCCTCTATGGGGTCACACAGAGTCAAACATAACTGGCGCAACTTAGCAGCAGCAAGAGACCAAACTGGGATTTCTTGCCAGTCCAGAGGTTAAGATTCTGTGGTCCCAACACAGGGACATGGGTTCGATCCCTGGTCGGGGAACCAAGATCCTTCATGCTGCATGGCACAGCCAAAGAAATAAATAAATATAAAGGGGAAGAAAAGAGACCAAGCTAGCCTTATTTTATGAATTACAATATAGAAGCAATTTCCCCAATAATATGATAATTATAATTGGAAGGAAGTAGGAAGAAATACTTTAAATATCTCAAAAAGTAAGTTCTCAAAATAATTTACAAAATCAAAATAATTTCACCAACCATTCCCAGACTTACTAGCACTGTGAAATGTCTATTATTCCATTTTGTTTCATGCCCTACATCAGACCACTCCTCTCATTTGCCTTCAAAAATGCAACCCTGGCAGCCACTTGCTTAGAAAACACTTCCTCTCTGGCTGTAGATGGGGCTTCCCTGGTGGCGCCTAGTGGTAAAGAACCCTCCTGCCAATGCAGGAGGTGCTGGAGACACGGGTTCAATCCCTGGGTAGGGAGGATCCTGGAGGGGGACATGACAACCCATTCCAGTATCCTTGCCTGGAAATCCCATGAACAGAGGAGTCTGGAGGGCTACAGTTCATGAGATCACAAAGAGTCGGACACGACTAAGTGACTTAGCATGCATGCTGGCTGTAGACACTCTCATTCTGATGGCTTCCATGGATGACCATCAGCATTCTCTCTACTGGAGAGAATGGGGAGGGTAACAGCCTCCAAACCATTTTCCCCTACTGTCTGTCCCCCTGGGCTGCCACTTGATAAGAATATCATACACGGAATGCAGTGACATAAATTTTCCTTGGACGTTATGAAACTGAAGCTTACAAAGGGAATCCCAGAGGTTCTCTGAAATGATCCAGGAGTGGAATGGGGGAAAAGGAAAGAGGAGCTTACAGAGAGACAGATGATAGAGAGACTGAAATAGAGAGAACCAGACCACAGAGGAAAGAGAATGGTCAATCTCATGAAAATCAGACCCCCAGGGGACTTCCCTGATGGTTCAGTAGCTAAGACTTTGTGCTCCCAATGCAGGAGTGCCCAGGATCAATCCCTGGCCCAGGAACTAGGTCCCGTATGCTACAGCTAAGAGTTCATATGCAGCAACTAAAGATCTTACATGATGCAACTAAGACCTGGTAAATAAGTAAATTTATTTACCTGGTATTCAAGTAAATAAATAAAATATTTTAAAAGGTCAGATGACCTAAGTATTCTGAAATCTAAACTACAGGATAACATATGCTTAGGTAAACAGATGTTTACTTACATTTTTTTTCCATTTACAGATGTTTACCTAGTGTCCGTATTTCATGAAATCTATAATCTAACATGCTTTTAAGGGAGGGCTTTGCTGAGTTATCAGTGGCCAAATATCAAAAACTTCCTCCTCCTGTTAACAGGCAACCTTCACCAACATTTCACGTTTTATTCTATCCAGGAAAGAGAAGGGGAGGGTACGACTCAAGAGGGTCCACACGTCAACTAAAACTTTCCTGACTTCCACAAGCCCTAAGAGACTAACCGCCCCACAGTCTCCACCTCACTCATCTTGAGACCCATCAGTTTGCCCCAGGGCTTGCTAGTCTTTCTTAGCCTTCACTTCCCTTCCCCTCAGTGTATAATCCTACAGCTACCATTGAAGGAAGATTCTTTCTTGGCTCCAGACTTTCCAAGGACGGAGAGTGTGGGGAGCAACAGAGAAAAGCAGAGAACCCATGAGTGTAGCTGGCAATAGACTGATTCTGAGGATAGAGTCCTATGCAGAATCTCCTATTCCCATATCACTTCAGTTAGGAGACTTCCCTGGTGGTACGATGGATGGGAATCTACCTGCCAAAGGAGGAGACATGTGTTTGATCTGTGCTCCGGGAACAGCCCACGTGCCGCGGAGCAACTAAGCCCATGCGCCGCAACTACTCCTAAGCCCAAGTGCCCCGGAGCCTGTGCTCCCCACCAAGGGAAGCCCCTGCTGCTGCAACTAGATGAAGCTCATGCGCAGCGACAAAGACTCAGCACAACCAAAACTAAAATAACAATAATCTAGCTAGGTCGGTGGACACTGAGAGTGCTGAAGATGGATCTTAAAAAATGAGGGGATTAAACCAAAGTCCCCCACCAGCCGTAATATTTTGACATTCTAGAATGCTGTTCTCTCCATGTCTTACAGCTCAGAGTTTGGCATTTACTGTAGGGTTGCCAAATTTAACAAATAAAAACACAGAACACCCAGTTAAATTAGAACTACAGGTAAATGATAATTATTTTTAGTGTAAGTATATCCCATGTGATACTTGGGATATACTTAGAAAATTCTTTATTGTTTATCTGAAAATTTGCCTGGGAGTCCTACATTTCATCTGGAAACCATAAATTAGTGGATAAATCATAAATAATCATTCATATAGGCCACCACTTACCGAGCCCTGACCTGACGAGGACCTCAGATATGTAAGACTCATCTTATTTGATGCTAATCGCCTTATGAAGGAGGTGAATACAGAGGCTTCTAGAAGTGAAGCGCTGAGCTGGAGAGCAGTGAACGCTAGGACAGAAGTCCAGGTCTGGATGACTCCATGCAATTTACAGGCTATTATTTACAATTAGGAGAAGGAAAAGGCAACCCACTCCAGTGTTCTTGCCTAGAGAATCCCATGGACGGAGAAGCCTGGTAGGCTGCAGTCCATGGGGTCGCACAGAGTCCGACACGACTGAAGCGACTTGGCAGCAGCATTTACAATTATTGCAATGTTGAAAATGCATCAAACAGTTTTTGAATAATATGCACAGAACTCTACTTGTCTTTGAGGAGGAAACTTTGAATCCAGAGGTGAGAGAGAGCATTATTTTTCACTGCTTTTATCTGTACTGTTTGGATTTTTTTTAAACAATGTATTGCATAATGTGCATAATTATTTTCATTTAAATGAAATTAACCCCCAAAGATTGTTACAATATACAACTTTGATAAATAGACCTTTATCAACCTTAGTATTTTTTCAACAGTAGTAGCAATACCGGAGAAGGCAATGGCAACCCACTCCAGTACTCTTGCCTGGAAAATCCCATGGACAGGGGAGCCTGGTGGGCTACGGTCCATGGGGTCACTAAGAGTTGGACACAACTGAGCGACTCACTTTCACTTTTCACTTTCATGCATTGGAGAAGGAAATGGTGACCCACTCCAGTGTTCTTGCCTGGAGAATCCCAAGGACGGGGGAGCCTGGTGGGCTGCCGTCTATGGGATAGCACAGGGTCAGACACAACTGAGGCAACTTAGCAGCAGCAGCAGCAGCAATACCTATTATTACAAATATGTTGACTTTACTTCTTTTTTGTTGGAGGTAGATTCCTGCTTCAGAGCACAGTTCTCAGTTGCTCGCAGACTGTTAATGAAGTCTCCCTCTGCCATTTAAGAACCGTTGCCAACCCTTGGCTGATTCATGTCGATGTATGGCAAAAACCACCACAATATTGCAAAGTAATTATCCTCCAATTAAAATTAATTAATTTTTAAAAAAAAGAACCCTAGCCAGTTACATAAGGAGGAAATGTGCTTGGAGCCTGAGATGTAGGGTTTCCCAGGAGCTCCACTGCCTGTGTTTGTCCCTAAGGCAGTAAGCAGATCTTACTTGAAAGAATAACTTACCCCAGGGAGTGTGCTAAGGCAAAGGCAGGAAGCCCCTCCCCTGCAACCCAGACCCACTGGGCAGAGCCTTTGATCTTCCACTACTGACTCGAAGGGCTCCCGTTAGTGGTGCCAAATGTCAGATGTCACATCCCCGCAGTCCTAACAGCCACGGTACCCAATGGCTTCAGCCCTACATTTTTAAAGAGGAAAAGGTATGTCCATGAAAAAGGAATATTATAGTGACAAAGTTTTCTCCTAAGTGGACTTCAGTCCCTCATTGTTAGTTATCTCAGACATACATTTCTGTAATTGAAGAAGAAATACTCACTTTTTTGAAAATTCTCTGCTTGCAACACTTACCTCCTAATTGGTAAGGGTTGAATTGAATTGAACCCTTCAATTGAAAAGAACTAAGCCCCACTTCACTTCTTAAAAACCAGGTTGTCAAGATTGCGAGGGGCCATGGATAAAGGGAAATGAGCATGCTGTAAGGCATTTAGGTAGGTGTTCCTTGGAGCATAGTCTGTGATGCCTTTGCATCCGCGGCACACAATTAGCAGCTACTGCTCCTGCCCGCACAGGCGGGAGGCAGGCTCTTATTGCTCCAGGCGCTTGCAAACACCAGCCACAGAGGAGGCACCATAAGCGAGCTTCCATCAGAGTTAATTGATAAAAATTAAATCCCATTAATAAAAAAGGGAATATTCAATGCCCACCAAAGTACCAAATGGCAAAATGACAGCGAGCTCTTCATGTATATCAGAGTTTAGAATACAAAGTGTGCAGGGAAATAAAAGGGAGAAAGTTAGTGCCTTCTCCAAGGACAGTGGAAATTGTGTAAAAAGCAGAGATATATGGACCAGACTGCTCTCCATTAGCATCCAGGCCAGTCTCACAATGTCAGAAGTGCCATTCAGGTAACAGGATACCTGATTTCTCTCCCAGCTCTGCCATCGCCTCCCTGGAAGTACTGGGATTGAGTAGAGGAAAGGAACTCATAGTGTGTTAGTCACTCAGTCATGTCCTACTCTTTGTGACCCCATGGACTGTAGCCTGCCAGGCTCCTCTGCCCATGGGATTTCCCAAGCAAGAATACTGGAGTGGGTTGCCATTTCCTTCTCCAGGGGATCTTCCTGACCCAGGGATGGAGCCTGGCTCTCTTGCACTGCAGGCAGATTCTTTACCATCTGAGCCATCAGGGATATGTAAATTTGTGATTCTCCCAAGTCCAGTCCTCCTCATCCTGCTTTATGGGTTTCATAGGATTTGCCATCAGCCAGCATATTACATGTTCACTTGTTACCTGTCTGTCTCTCCAGGCACTGTTAAGCTCCAGCAGAGTAAAAGCTTTCTTTAGCTTTCTTCAGAATCCCCAACTGCTAGCACACAGTGGTGGTGGTTTAGTCGCTAAGCTGTGTCCAACTCTTGCGAACCCATGGACTGTAGCCTGCCAGGCTCCTCTGTCCAAGGAATTCTCCAGGTGAGAATACTGGAGTGGGTTGCCATTTCCTTCTCCAGAGGATCTTCCCGACCCAGGAATGGAACCTGGGTCTCCTGCATTGCAGGCAAATTCTTTACCAACTGAGCTATGAGGGAAGCCCACACAGTAGGTCATCCATAAATGCATGCTGAATGAATGGACTCATCCTTTCATTCACTGAGCACTCATCAGGCATCTGGGGATTCTGCTGATGGATTTGCATGCAACTGATGAGTAAATAAACAGAATATGTTATAGCTATACAATAGAATCTTTTTCAGCCATAAAAAAGAAAGATGTGCTGATCTAAGCTACAACACAGATGAACTTTGAGAACATTATGCAAAGTGAAAGAAGTCAGATACCAAAAGCCAGATACTGTGTGCTCCATTTAAAAGGAATGGTTCAGAATAAGCAAATTCATATAGACACAATTAGTGGTTGCCAGGGGTTGGGCAGCAAGGGGCTTGTGAGAACGGGAGGTGATAGCTGAAGATGATACAGGGTTTCTTTTTAAGCTGATGAAAATGTTCTAAAATCGATTGTGGAAATAGTTTCATACCTCTATGAACAGACTAAAAGTTACTGAATTTACATTTTAAATGAATGAATTGTATAACATGTGAATTATATATCAATAAAGCTATTATAAAAATAATACTAAAGCTGACCTTATCATCTCACCAAAATCCATACTCCTGCTTTTATTTGTACCTCACCTCCCACTAAATTGCCTTTTCCAGAAAAAACATACTAATAGAAACATGTGTAAGAATGGCTGAGTCCCTTTGCTGTTCACCTAAAACTACCACAACATTTTAATCGGCTATACCCCAATACAAAATGTTTTGGGAATTAAAAAAAATTTTTTAATAAGAAATACTAATGACCACATAGTTCTTCAAACTATGCTTTTCTAGTTATTATTTTTAAGGTAGTTTTAGTATTTTAAAGTTTTTATTGAATTTGTTACAATATTGCTTCTGTTTTATGTTTTGATTTTTTGACCACGAGGCATGTGGAATCTCAGCTCCCTGACCAGGGATCGAACTTGCACCCCCTGCATTGGAAGGCGAAGTCTTAACCACTGGGCCTCCAGGGAAGTCCACCTCCTATTTTTCTATATCAGTCCTCATGAATTATGAGGTGGGCCCACATGGGGTTCGTTGCTTCAGATGAGTCCCCGTGCTCTCACCATTGGGAGCTGGACTAACCTCTTCCATGGAAGGATAAAGTGTTCACATCTGTGTTCATTGTTGCAGAAGGAAATGCACAATATGAGATGTAATGTCCTTGGAAATTCAGGGTTTCCTAGCCAGAGAAGACATAATTTTAGCAAGCAGAAAGTTTACTTTGATTTTTAACCCACTTGGCGAGGAAGTCATGACATGTTGTCAATTGTCACATGGCCAGCTAAGTTTTCAAAAGCAATAAAATAAAACTATCATATCTGTTATTTTTTAAAATGCAGAGTGATTCTTAAAACTTAAGCCCCTGCTAGACTTTCCTATTCTCTGCCCTCTTCAGTCCCTCCACAATATTTTTAAATATCTACCCAGGTTCTGGACAATCTAGAATAACAACTTTTCCTCACCTCTTTTCCTTACTTCTGAGCACGATTTACAGACGTGGGTTGACTTTGTCTCTCCCTAAAAGGACAAGAAGAGGCCCCATCAGAGCCCCAAGCACTCTGAACCTCCAGAAAGGATCTCCAGGCCAAACCACTAAGAGCAGCAGGCTTGCATCCCATTAAACAATAGCTCTGGGAGGCTCCTTGGAAAGGCAAAGGAAGGAAATGTTACACAATAGAAACAGAGACTTATACCAAGAGTATTCAGCTTTACTAACTTGCAGAAAGGCACAGTCTCTAGAATCAAAAGAAAAAAAGCTATTTTATTTTTCTCCTATTTTTAAAGGGAAAAAAAAACTTATTTCCTTTTCCCAAAGGCATTGAAAGTAATTAAGCATAAAAATGTCGGGGAAACATCAGCTCTGAAAGATTCCCACTGCTCACATAGTAGGATCGAAACAACAGATCAGGTCACACCTGGGGCTGTGAAGTTCCAGAACACGGCAACTGTGTCTTAGCACAAGCATTCTGAGGATCCACGGTGTGCTCTGCTCTGGGCTGGGCACTGGAGACCCTGTGCGTGCATGCTCAGTCACTTGAGTCGTGTTCAACTCTTGGTGACCTCATGGACTGTACCCACCAGGCTACTCTGTCCACGGAATTCTCCCCACAAGAATACTGGAGTGGGTTACCATTTCCTCCCTCAGAGGATCTTCCCCACTCAGGGATCGAACCTGCATCTCCTGTGTCTCCTGCACTGGCAGGCAGGTTCTTTACCACTGAACCACCTGGGAAGCCTACTGGAGACCCCCGCATGTCGAGAACTCTATCTGCTCCACTCACATTCATGCAAATGCTAAACTGGTTCATGATGTATCTACAACATGGCATTAGAGCAGGGTTTCTCAGCCTCACCATTACTGACACCTTGGGCTGGATCATTCTCTGTTACGAGGGGCTGCCCTGTGAATTGGAGGATGTTTAACAACATCCCTGGCCCTACCCTCTAGGTGCCAGCAGCACCTTCCAGAAGGCAAGTGGGGCTCCACCAAAATTGCTTCTGGCTGATTTGAAGAGAGAACAGCAAAGAAAATAGCATTATGCTGAATAGCCAGGGGGGAGTAAGGTGATTTTAACAAGCTACTGAGGGTGGTTTGGGCAGGTGTCTTATTGCTAAGAGCATCTAAGTAATGCAAAGTCTAATGGGCCCAGCTTCCACTCAGTGAGAGTCTGGAGCCAGAAAGACAGGGACTCTTCCCATCTGTGGGACTTGGGCTAGAGAACTTATTAAGCTTTCCTCTAATTCCAGGACTTCGCTAGTGGCTCAGACAGTAAAGCGTTTGCCTGCAATGAGGGACACCTGGGTTCGATCCCTGGGTCAGGAAGATCCCCTGGAGACGACAATGGCAACCCACTCCAGTATTCTTGCCTGGAAAATCCCATGGACGGAGGAGCCTGGTAGGCTACAGCCCACAGGGTCGCAAAGAGTCAGACACGACTGGAGCAACTTCACTTTCTTTTCTTCCAATTCCAAAATTGTATAACATGATCCTTTCCATCCCACCCAAACCGAGTTGTCAGACTACTGCAGGCTGGGAGGAGCCAGGTTCAAGATGCATGGCCATCTCTGCCTGTGTGGAGTCAGAAGTAGGTACAAAAGGAGTGAGAACTTTGAGGAATGGGTTGGACCGTATCACTGACTCAATGGACATGAGTTTGAGCAAACTCCAGGAGATAGTTGGACACTACTTGGCAACAGAACTCCAACAACCCCACTCCCCACATGTGCAATGCCCAGAGCCTCATATCATCTAAGACCAGCCCAGCTACCAGAGGCAGAACCACCACAATATGTTCAGTTTTACATTCAGTGCCTTGAATCTTTTCTTTACAACTTAAATGAAATGAACCAAAGGAGGGGGAGGGGTCCAGACATTAATCTGGCTCAGACGGTAAAGCGTCAGCCCACAACGCGGGAGACCCGGGTTCCATCCTTGGGTCGGGAAGATCTCTTGGAGAAGGAAATGGCAACCCACTCCAGTATTGTTGCCTGGAAAATCCCATGGACAGAGGAGCCTGGTAGGCTACAATCCATGGGGTCACAAAGAGTCGGACACGACTGAGTGACTTCACTTCACCCAAAGGAAACGCATAAGGAGTGAGGTTAAGTACTGGGTTGGATGGCATCACTGATGCAATGGACACGAGTTTGAGTAGGCTCTGGGAGTTGGTGATGGACAGGGAAGCCTGGCGTGCTGCAGTCCACTGGGTCACAAAGAGTCGGAAAACGACTAAGTGACTGAACTGAAGTACTGGCTCTGCTTCTCCCCAAACAGCCTCCCAGAGCCAGGGAGAGGGGCTGAACAAACTGTCCATGCACAAAGGCCGCACTGTATTAGAAGGGCGGTTTAATTCATTCTTGCCAACATGCAAGAGATACACATCTCCGATCTCCAGGATAGTGAAACAAGGAGGTGAATGATAACAGCCTAATTTAGCCAGCTCAGTGAATAAATAATCATTGCAAATGAAGCAGTCATACCAGGTAATTAAATTAATTTGTCTCGCAGACATGATTCACCAACTCTCCACTGACAAGAGTTGCCTTCTTAGATGTTAACTTTTACTCTTGGATCTTCTTTGGATGTTGAAATTACTTCCCAGCTTCTTATTCTCAGGTAGCCAAAATGAATATTTATTTCTCCAACGATTAATCATTCAGCAAATATCAGAGCTCCTAAGATATGCTGGGCTTAGAAACATGATAAAAAATTTTAAAAAAAGACCCAGGTCCTTATCCTCATGCAGTTGCATGTCTAGCAAAAAAAGATTGATGTTAAATAAGCACAAGGGTGTTGGGTGCAGTGATGTAAAAAAACAGGCCACTATGGATTCAGTCTTTGGAGAATAACTTCCTTTTCTTTTAAAACAGAAACGTAGGACCTCATGTTCATTGGCTGGACCTCTGCTGAGAGGGGGTTCAGTAATTCATGGCAGATAATCCATTCCAGGAGAGTAAGAGGGTCACTCATAAAGGGTATGAAGAACTATAGACTAAATGTCCATCCTTCATCCTCTGTTGCCAGACCCACCAGGTCCAATTGAATATTCAGGTTAAAATTGTAACTGCTTTAAAGTTGAGGAGTAGGAAGGAGAAGAGAAGAATCAGGAACGAAGGTTATAATATTATAGTTTTAATATTATTCCTATACAGCATCTCAAAGATCTAACTTACATGAAGATCGGGACAAAATTAAAAGAAGAATGACCTCTTGAAATGATCTTTAAAAAAAAATTTTTTTTAAGACCTAAGGCTCAAGAATGCCATACTTCGATTTTTCCATGGCCTGGAAAAAAAGGCACACTCAACAAACCGCAAAACGTGAGCCTCTGAAAAAGTCAGTGCTGCTGATTGCCAGGTTGACAATTACAAGACACAATGTTTTCCAGGGTGTGAGTCCCTGAACATATGTGTCTACTCATCAATACTATGCTTTATATCAAAGACCACTTTCATAAGACAAGGCACTCAGTATCCTTTATCAAACTGATGGTCACTTGTAATATACCAATATACTTATGGTATATTTTTTGCAGCTGTGAAGAGCTATTTGGGTTGAAAATTCAGGATTTAAAGCATGCTGATCCAGGAAACAGACATTATGAACAACAGTATATAGCCAGCTCTATGTCCTAAGGTTGTTGGTCTAAACTTACTGGTCAGCGAGGAGTAGCTGATTCATTTTTAGGGGGTACATTAACCCAATTTAGACACCATGCAATGCTGGAAAAATAATTCTCCAGTACATTAAACAGCCTCCTGGATCTACTCAAGTGCACTTATTCACATTTAGGATATCATATTGCCCATTTTTGTCTTTGCAATATGCCAGCCAGATTTTTTAAATGATATTATGAAAATGGAAAGCATTTTTAAAGGGAAATATCGAAAATACCTCTCCAAGGGGGACTTAACAACTCTTCTCACCACTTTAAGTCTGGCTGAAACTAAACTCTGAAACTCAGCTCTCCAAGGATGGCTCCCTGAGGCCTCCCAAACCCCAATTCAGAAACCCAGTGTGTACATCACTCTCCCAAGTCTCTCAGCAGCACGGAAGGGGCTTCACACATTCATTCTCTCCCTCTGTCTCTCTTTCAGAAATTTTCTCCATCTCTAGCTTCCCAGGTGGCACAACTGGTAAAGAATCCACCTGCCAATACAGGGACGTGGATTTGATCCCCGAGTGAGGAAGATCCCCTGGAGGAGGGCATGGCAACCCACTCCAGTACTCTTGCCTAGGGAATCCCACGGACCGAGGAGCCTGGCGGGCTCCAGTCTATAGCATCGCAAAGAGACACAACTGAGCACGGAGCTTTTAAAATCTTTCCTGCTGCTGCCTGGCTTTCTACTACTGCACACTCCTGTCCTTCCTATTATTAATTCATTTTCTCCCCCCACAGGCTCTGACCATGGCCTCTGCCCTTCTCTCTCTCTGGGCTCTTTCTCTATGCCCTCCCTGGTTCACTCACCCAGCCTCACCTCTTCCCTATAGACCCAATGACAGTTCTTCTCGCTGTCACTCTAGCCTTTAAACTATGCAAGCCCAGCTCACTGCCTTCCCTCCAAACAGCACCGCCAGGCTTCCCGGCGTCTGCCTCGCCATCCTGCCGGACACAAAGCGCAAGGGCCCACTTGGTCTTGGCGTCTCCCCTAAGATCCTTCTCCCAGCACACCGATCATAGCGGCCCCTCCCTTCTACTCCCACCGCCCTTACGCCTGCTGCCCTAGGTCACTGTGACCCCAGCCTGGTCTCCTTTTCTTAACAGGTCTTATTCTCATTCTCTCTAAGCCATCTCTGAATGGCTGCACTTAAAACTAGAGGGCCAGCCCAAAGGGTAAGCCAGCCTGCATTGTTTGAGGTTACTCGGGACTGCAAAATACCCCTTAGACACTCTCCATGAGCCCCCATTCCCTACTGAATAAACTACCCCCTCTCACCCTCAGAATTCAAGAACCTCCAAAATAAAGACACCAGTATCCCAGTCTTACCTCACATTATTCCCCTACTTTAAACTCTAGACTATATTACAAAATGGAATATTATAAAATGAAATGTTCAGTCTCTGTTTGCTTTTCCCTTAGTATGCCTTTCTGAGTTTTCCTTTGCACAGGCTCCTTCTGGGCTGGGGACACCCCACCATCACCCCCATCTTTTGAAAGTCCGTACGCTCCTCCAGGCTCAATTGCAAGCGCTCTCATCCATGAAGCCATCCCTGATCCTCCATCACAATGTGAGTGCCTTGAATCTCATGCGCCTTTTCTCTGGACTGAAGGGTTCTGTTTTTCCATCTTTCAGTCCCTCCTAGACAATCACCTCCTTGAGTATGTCTTGGTTCTCCCTGTCTCCTGCAGTATTTTCCTCGGGTTAAAGAGTTCAGTAAGCACTGTTCCATGGATACAAGGTTCATTCACAGGGGTTCTCTGGGATCAAAAATTCATAAAAGCATTCATATTTTCTAAGAGACTAGATCTCATCACACACACACACACACAACAGTAATTTTGTGAGCAGATGGACATGTGAACTCACTGGACTTCGATGATCACAATGCCTGCGTCTATCAAAACATCATTGCACACCTTAAATACATATATTAATAATTTTTACTTGTCAGTCATATCTTAACAAAACTTAAAAAATAATGGTGACTCTTAGCTACCAAAATCCTGGCTCTTCATCTTTACCACTTCACCACAGCCCCACCCCCGCAGACTGCTGCATCTCCAACAGAATCCCACCTCTGGGACCACCCAAGCTTCAGGAGAAGGGTTATCTGGGTCATAGCCCCTGGTCACACCCCAAAGCCAAAGCTACTTCAAGGTCACTCAGGTTCCAGCAGCCCCAGGGTCCCAAACTCTTTTTCCCAAATAAAGTAAAGGAAGGAAAACAGAGCAGGAGAGATGAAGGGAGGGAGAAGAAAAAAAGGAGGGAGGGGTAGGGAGGCAGAGGAAGAAAAAGGAAGAAGGAAGGAAGGAAGAAGAGAGAAAGGAAGGAGGAGCTTCCTGGAGTCTGACTCTGCACGCCTGATTCCCTGTGCCCACCTGGAACATCCAATTCTCTCGTATTTGTCACAAATTCCTCCTCAGCCTTCAAGACCCAGCTCAAATATGACCATCTCTAAAGCACGGCCCATTCTTGTTCCAGGTCCTCTGGGTTAAAAGTCAGAGGTATGGCTAAAAAGCCTCTACAGTATTTCTAGCTCTAAATTCTGTGAGCGCGTGAACTAATCCACTTCCCGAGCACGTGAGCCAAAGTCATAAACACCCACTGACCGTCGTGCTGTCCCCTGACCTGAACATGCTACTCTCCTCTGAGATCACAGGGGAAGGCAGGCAGCCTGGGCCCCCAGGCAAGGTCGTGGGGCTTCTAAAGAGGCCAGCCCAGCCTCCGATGGGCTCTCCCCCTTCCCTGGAGTCACCACCCTGGGTGCCGAGGGGGCGGAGGAAGGCAGGTTTCCCCAGAGCCTCAGTCCAGGCTGCAGCCACCCTGGAGGAAATGGTGCCATAGTCAGGGTTAGCGGTTGAGGGTAGAAAACTCATGCTTTGCTTTCCACTGAGGTGGTGCCAGATAGAGTGGCAGGCAGAGGTAGGGGCCTGGGGCCACCCTGCAAATTGACCCTAGACCCATTTTCACTGCCCCCCATCACTTCTCTGCCCACCAATCACCCAGTTGTCCCCATGCCACCTGTCAGGACCACCTCTTTCAGGAACTTTGCTGGTGGCCCTGGCTGAGCCCCAGCAGGCACCCAGATCAGATGGCATTTACAATTGACTGTTATCCTGTCTCCACGGAGACTCAACTGGTTTTCTGGAAACACCACAGACTTTATGAGCCAATTCTGTGGGTGGCAGGTTGTTGTGGTTCAGCCGCTCCGTTGTGTCCGGCTGTTTGCGACCCCATGGACTCAGTACTCCAGGTTTTCTTGTCCTTCACTATCTCCCAGAGCTTGCTCAAACTCAACTCCATTGAGTCAGTGATGCCATCCAACTATGTCGCTCCCTTCTCCTCCTGCCCTCAATCTTTCCCAGCATCAGGGTCTTTTCCAATGAGTCGGCTCTTCATGGGCTTCCCAGGTGGGGTTAATGATAAAGAACCCACCTGCTAATGCATAAGAAGACTCCAGTTCGATCCTTAGGTCGGAAATATCCCCTGGAGGAGGAAATGGCAACCCACTCCAGTATTCTTGCTTGGAGAATCCCATGGACAGAAGATCCTGGCAGGTTGCTCAATCCATAGGGTCGAAAAGAGTCGAACATGAGTGCAGCAACTTAGCACGCATCAGGTGGCCAAAGTATTGGAGCTTCAGCCTCAGCATCAGTCCTTCCATTAAATATTCAAGGTTGGTTCCCTTTAGGATTCACTGGTTCAATCTCCTTGCTGTCCAGGGGATTCTCAAGAGTCTTCTCCAGGACCACAATTTGAAAGCATCAGTTCTTTGGTACTCAGCCTTCTTTAAGGTCCAACTCTCACACCAGAAAAACAATAGCAAAGTGATGTGTCTGCTTTTTAATATGCTGTTTAGGTTTTTCATAGCTTTTATTCAGAGAAAGGTATCTTGCCATAATTTTCTGAGTCAAGAACTTGTATTTGTGTTTCCTCTCAGGTAAAAGCAGATGAGAGTTGTAGGCTGCTCTTCCATTTACTAATTTTCTCACGTTCTTTCCACAGCCTGTCATCCAAAGCCAGAGCCACTCAGGACCCCTTGCAAGAGCCCTGGGGTGCTGGGGGCATTGGGGGGAGGGATCTAAAACAGAGGGTGGGGCAGCAGGACTGGAGGCACCTGCCCTTCCCCAGGTCTGGTCTCCAGCCCCGTGGCGTGGAGCTGACATCCCTGCCTGCCACTGGTGCACAAAGATCCTGGATGTCTGCCCTTGGCATGAGCCTCAGTTTCCCCAGAGTACTACACCGGTGGGGGGTCTGGCCCATACCATATCTAAAGAAGAAATAAATGCTGTTGCCCTTTGCAAACCCTCCCACCCCTCCCAAAATACACACAAAAAGAATTCTCCACCATGGAACATGTGTGACATCACTTACCAAAAAAATTAAAGGCACTGTCTCTGCCCTCAAGGTTAAAGACTAATTTGGGCTGAACAGTGAATACTGTAACAATTCTCAAATAAAGGAGTCTCAGAGGTAAAATTCTTAAAAAAGGAAAACTTACAAATTCCTGGGGGAAAACTCAGAGTATCACAAGGACAAATACATAAAATTCCCCTCCACAATTCAGTGAGTCTACTCCTAGGTTTACGATACTCTAGAGTGTTTAAAATCACATAAAAAGGAGTCATACTTAGAAGCTAGCAACTCGATGTAATTTCAATTAATATGAAGGTTTAAAAGGGGTCAATCACATGAGGCACTTCTTCGAGAAGGCTCAGGAGACGGCAGAGCAAGACACAGTCACAAAGACCAACCAGAATGAAGTCAGCTCCAACAATCTGGAAACGTGCTTTTCTTTGATGATAAACGGGCTCTCCTGTTATGAGACCTGGGCTGGTGGGCAGCTTTTCTAGGGCCACCAAAAGCCAAGCCCTTGGGAAAGAAAACCTTCACCAATGGTTAATGTGCGCTCATGAAAGAAGCTTCATGATGGCTTCCAAAGGAAGGACTGGGCACCAATTAACTACATATGTTGAGACTAAAGCATTCATTGTGTTAGGAAAAGCAGCCATTCAGCATCTGCCAGTTCTTACATTTGCCTATATTCAGAAATCCAAGTATCTCCAGCGCATTTGCTTTAGCTTCACGGTTTTACACCTAAGAGCTTCTTCGTTACGGTGTCCATCACAGACTGTGAGCTGGTGTTCCTAGCTGTGCAGCGTGTGCACTGGCTTCCTCTGAGCTGACTCTAGCCCTGGAGGTTTGGGAAACCACTGGGAAGCCATCCTGAGCGGCCAAGATAAGAGCAGAGGCGTCCCCAGGCCTTTGCTTCAGTGCCCTTCCCTGAGTTAGCTCAGTGTTTGGGTCTCAAGTCTACTCAAAATATAAATCCCACTTCCCTTCCCCTCGGATCTAATTCCAAAAGCCAACTGATCAAGCCTAGAATTGCAAACTGCTTTGGCTTTTTCTGCTTTGAACTCATTTTCTGTGATCTTATACACAGAATATGGAAATCAAGGATAATGCCTGCAACAATCATAATGGCATGGTTTGGGAGCAGTTAAAGAGATTCAGGGAATTTGTATTAATATAACAAAATTTTGCTTGTAAGTATGCAAATACACATGCATGCATACATACATACACCCATTCTGATGTCTTAGCTGCAAATAGACTAGAAGTCTGGCAGCTTCTGGGTTTCTGCTGAAAGTCACATGGTTTTCCAGTGCCAAGGTGTGTACACACTTCCACTGAGTTACAAAGGACAAGTATTTGGCTCACTATTTCATATTTATCTAGATGCTTTTGTCTTGGGAGTTTAAAAGCAATTTAATTGCATTAATTAGGCTTCAAAGCAGTGCTGCAGTATCTTCTGTATTTTTCTGAAGCCAGAACAAAGGAAAGTTGTACCTTGAGACCATTCGTCAGGTCCCCGAAGCAAAATAATTTCATTTAAAATTTAAACTAAGTTAGAAAAACATTTCAAAAAGATCACAAACCCCTAAATAACTGAAAAGACATAAAAAAGAGAAGTGAAGAAAAATAAAAGGAAAAAAGTAAACTCTGTCCTCAGAAGTCATATCTCCAAACACAAGGCATTTTTATTTGATAATACTGCTTACATTTTTGGAATATTCTTTAAAACAGCTATCTGAATTCCTAGATGATAACAAGATTCTTTTGAGGCTGACAGCAGGAATTCAACTCATAAACCCAATACACAACCAGAGCCACATCTGCTTTCATGTTTTAAGCATAAAAGTATTTTTAATATCTACTGTGAATGCATTATCAACTTGGCAATGGAGAGGAATACTCATAGACTCAAAGACTTCCAAAGTGAATTCAATCCCATCATATGAGCTCAAAAATCACAAAAGAGTTTTTGTTTCATTATTTCAGTTCTTTGAGTTTTATACCTTGGTTCTCAGAAATGGGTGAAATCCATGGCAAGAATGAATTAGAAAATTAATTTGCAGGGTATCTTTCTCTTGTAATGAAAAGGTTTTTTTTTCCCCTCCTAAAGACGAGATCCAACCAGTCCATTCTAAAGGAGATCAGCCCTGGGATTTCTTTGGAAGGAATGATGCTAAAGCTGAAACTCCAGTACTTTGGCCACCTCATGCGAAGAGTTTACTCATTGGAAAAGACTCTGATGCTGGGAGGGATTGGGTGCAGGAGGAGAAGGGGACGACAGAGGATGAGATGGCTGGATGGCATCACTGACTCTAGGGACGTGAGTCTGGGTGAACTCCCGGAGTTGGTGATGGACAGGGAGGCCTGGCGTGCTGCAATTCATGGGGTCGCAAAGAGTCAGACACAACTGAGCGACTGATCTGATCTGATCTGAAAGACACGACACACTAGCTGTTCATTTCGAGCAAACTTAATCACAATATCTTTAACCAAGTAGTCTATAACTCTAATTCCCAGAACATAACTATAAACTTGAACTGCTACTGCTGCTGCTAAGTCGCTTCAGTCGTGTCTGACTCTGTGCGACCCCAGAGACGGCAGCCCTCCAGGCTCCCCCGTCCCTGGGATTCTCCAGGCAAGAACACTGGAGTGGGTTGCCATTTCCTTCTCCAATGCATGAAAGTGAAAAGTGAAAGGGAAGTCGCTCAGTCGTGTCCGACTCTTCGCGACCCCATGGACTGCAGCCCACCAGGCTCCTCCACCCATGGGATTTTCCAGGCAAGAGTTGCTGGAGTGGGGTGCCATTGCCTTGAAAGGCCCCCCCAAATGCCGACTAGTAGCTCTTGAGCTGAGGACCATTTCAGAGCCTTCAGCAGTGTGTTCTGCCTCACCATCAGGCTCTTGTCAGTTCATCTGCTAGTCCTTGCTTACATCTAAGTTGATCATTTTATATATATGCATCCCACACGATACTTGCCAGGGAAATGCAAGGGAAAAAACTTTCCTCCTCCCATCCTCCCTTTCTGGAACTTAGCCCACTTAGAATATTGTTTCCTGATCCTTCCGATAAGCTAAAACCCCAGAGGCACGTAACAATTAAAAGAAGAGACCAGAGGTGTTCATTTGGAACATGTACATCATGTATAAAATCTAATTGTTCTTTTTCATGATTGCCATATTGCTAATATTGCCCAACTAGAAATGGAAAACTGCCACATAATTTAATCTGCACAAGATTCTTACCTTTATGCAACAAGAAGAGAATAAATTAAGAAGTTTTGATTTCTGCTTTTTTCTCCCCTAAAAGAAGTTAAAACTTTAAAGCCATTAAGAGATTTCAAGTTCACATTGAATTCCGCTGGGCTAAGAGATACCGGAGATCATGAGTAGGCATTCACACAACCATTACAGGGACATTCAGGCAGGATCAAATTAGGTTGTTTGGTTTTGATGGTCCCCACAGGGTTTTGTTCTGTTTAGCATCATCAGGCAAGGAACTTATTATAACTCGGCAAGTTCAGTCTATTGTCAAAATATTATTCCCCTGAGGTCTCAATACTAGCCAGGCAGCCTCCCCATCACCCTAGCCAAGTAAAAGACTGGGAGCCTACCCCACCTCTCTCCCCCAGTATATTCCTTTTAAGAAACCTTAGCCATGTATACTGGATGGATATGTTCTGGATGGACACTGCTTGAACTGGGCAGGCCTGCACATCCTATAACTTTGTAGATCAACACCAATAAAAAATGAGGAATGGCATTCTGTAAAGTATTTGCCATATGTGCTATACAGTTATCCTCTCTTTTTTTCCCAAAAACCCTACAAGATTGACACCATTGTTTTCTCTACTTCACAGATGAGGAAATGAAGGCCCAGAGAAGTTAGATAAGTGGCCCATGGTCACACAGCAAGTAAGGAAAGAGCAGATCCATGGTACAGACCGAGGCCTCTTTGACTCCAAAGCCCTGCTCTTTCCTCTACTCTGCCTCTTGTGGTTCCTCAAATGCCCACCCATGTCCCCCACCTGTCCTTGTTCCCCCTGCACTGGCCTCCTGACCTTCAGCGTTCTGAAAGGTACCTAGGTTCTCCCCAGCTACAACCCAGATTCCATGGCCCATGGGGGCTACTGGGCATTCCAGCCTGATCTAGACCCCAGAACATTCCATCCTGTGTACCCTGCACATAACAGTCTCCACGGTTCATCCAAGACTCTGGAAACTTCATCATTATCTCACATCCTGAAAAGGACAAATAGGTTTGTGGCAATCTTTTTAGAAACAGAAGGTCCAAAGGGTGAAGTCAGTTCCACCACAGGTCAAGCAGCTTATTTAGCGGTGATTCTTCCATTTGATCCCAGGAGTTGCATTGTTTTCCCCATTACTCTTTGGCACAGAGTTGATCTCTGATAAATGGCTGTTAATTAACTTACAGTGACCCCATTGTCTCCACCACAACTTTTTCCATTTGTAGTGATTTTCATTAAAAAAAAAAATTTAATTCTCAAAAAATCATTCACTCAATCATGTCATAACAAGCACCCTTCAAACTCCAGTGACTTAACCCAACAAAAGTTAAGTTCTCACTCATGCCAAGACCACTTTAGGTCCAGATGACTCCCTAAGGAAGCTGTCCACCATACAGCGGCTCAGCCTCTGCACTGACCATCAACAATGACCAATCATCATTAATCGCCATCGGCCCATTCTTCCACAGGTGCTACACGGGGGTTGGAATTAATGGAGAGTGAGCACTGATGCTCACAAGTGATGCTTCCACCCAGAGGTAACACACTTACTGTCACCCAAAGTCTGTTGGCCACAGAAAGCCATAGAGCCATGCCCATCTTCAAGAAGGCAGAGGAATACAATCCTTCTGTTTGAACAGAGGAGAACAGAGACCAGATGTCAGGAAAGCAGAAATATCTACCACAAACACTGAAAAAAGAAAGATTTGAGAGGCAACATGATTTAAGAAGTAACAAGGTCATGCAGTTAAAAAGTGGCAGAGTCAGGATCCAGCCCAGGTTTACATCTCTAAAATCTGAGTCCTTAACTAACACTTAAGTCTCAAGAGAATTGTATCCACTTCATAAGACACAATTATTTTTGCATGAACAATAGACACTTATTGCTTCTTGGTTGACCCCACTCACCTGTCTAGAATTTGCTCAGCAGATAGAGATGGAGGCTGGCCTTGGTTGGAAGGACTCAGATGACTTGACTCTGTTCCACAACTCTGCCACCCTCCAGCAGGCTAGTGTGGGCATTTTCCATTGCAAAAGCAGAGGCACAAGACCAAGCAGGACCAAAGCAAGTCATACAGCTGAGTCCAGAGTCAGGAAGTGGGGAAAGAGGGCACTGTAATATTACACAGCAAAGAGAATGAAGAATTGGTCCAAGTTTATGCAAGCTTTTTCTGTAAAAGTTCTGTTCAGTTCAGTTGCTCAGTCGTGTCCGACTCTTTGCGACCCCATGAATTGCAGCATGCCAGACCTCCCTGTCCATCACCAACTCCAGGAGTTCACTCAGACTCACATCCATTGAGTCAGTGATGCCATCCAGCCATCTCATCCTCTGTCGTCCCCTTCTCCTCCTGCCCCCAATCCCTCCCAGCATCAGAGTCTTTTCCAATGAGTCAACTCTTCACATGAGGTGGCCAAAGTACTGGAGTTTCAGCTTCAGCATCATTCCCTCCAAAGAAATCCCAGGGCTGATCTCCTTCAGAATGGACTGGTTGGATCTCCTTGCAGTCCAAGAGACTCTCAAGAGTCTCCTCCAACACCACAGTTCAAAAGCCTCAATTCTTCAGTGCTCAGTTTTCTTTATAGTCCAACTCTCACATCCATACATGACTACTGGAAAAACCATAGTCTTGACTAGAACTATGGTAAATATTTTTGGCTTCTTGGGCCATATTCAACTCTGTGATTGTAGCATGAAAGAAGCCATGCATCATAAGTCAATTGGTGGGTGTGGCCGAGTTCCAGTACACCTGTACTTAGAAAAAGCGGAAGCAGGCCGGATTTGCCCCAAGGCTGGAGTCTGCCAGCTTCTGGGTTACAGCCATCGCTGCCGTCTTCCACATAGGCTTCCGGTCCTGGTTCTGGAACTATCTGGTCATATGGTCTTGACAGCATCACTTTTTTTCTAACCTGACAATTTTTCCATTTACAAAGTGAGGGAGGTTGAAGTAGTTCTCTAGAACTATAAAACTCTTACGTTCACAGTCCACATTATATCATCCTATAAATCAGATGGTGTGTTCTGAAGTCTAACCAAAGAGATTATTCTCAATATATTAATTGAGTATGTATCTGTTTTTGTCCTTAATATTATTGTTCACCTACATAGGCTAAAATGCTATGATTTTACTTGTACTAGAGTTGCGGTGTAATCTTAGCCCCATGAAAGTCAAATAGATTTTTTTCCATCCACCCAAGAGGAAGTCAGTCAGATACATGAAATGTAAAACAAACTGACACTTTTAATTACAAGTAGGGAGCAAAGCTTTATTGATTGCAAGAATAAAAAATAAAATACTAGAGAGTCAAGCCTCAGTGATATCAATGAAGGTTAAAGAGAAACACAGAATTAATTGATCCACAAGGATAAGCTCTAGTGAGGGACACTATGAACAGGAAGCAGGAAACGCAGTGTTTAACTGAAAGTTACTGTTTATCATCGTCTCCTTTCTTGACACCTCAACCGCATGTACTTCAGCATGCTGCAACATTGCAGGAGGATGTTTTTGCTTTTGTCCCTCTATTAATCTTCACTGCCAGGCTATTGCCAGAATTACAAATAAGAATATTCATGTTAATAGCAGGCTGCTAAGGGAAAAGCGCATGTAAAATACCCTGTAACTATCCATAAAATCAGAGCAACACACAGAGCTTTGCAGACAGCTGACTTCTGAAGCTTTCTATCAATGATTCTCAACAGGGTGAGGGAGAAGGGGAGCCATGTTGGCAGCCTTTGGAGATATTTTCATTGTCCCAATTGGGGAAGCATTACTGGCATCTAGCCGGCAAAGGCCATGATCTAGCCTGCAAAGGCCTACAATATACAAGACAGACACACATGGAAAAAAAAAAAGATGATCCAGACTAATGTGGGAAGCCTGGCATGTTCCAGTCCATAGGGTCGCAAAGAGCTGGACATGACTTAGCAACTGAACAGCAATGTGTTAACAGTGTTAAGGTTGAGAAATTCGCTTTTCATAGACAAAAAAAAAATCTCCAGCTGAGACTGACAGCAACTTTTCAAATCACTGGGAATTCCAAATCATGATCATACATCCCACAAAAGCAGCATGCATCTTGGACTACCCCCGAGTGACTTTATTTTGTAAACTAGCAATGTTTCAAGCCAGGTAATTGGTATCAGAAGATTCTGCAGAAGTGCTCGAGAAAAATACCTTTCCTAAAGGTAGGTCACAAATTCCAAAACCTGTCCCAGAAATGATAAATGGCTCAAAATACTGAAAAAAAACATTGGTACTAATATATAATTTTGCCTTTATTACTGCATTATATAAATAGTCTTTTTAAAATCTATATCATCAAAAGCAGTATAGATATTTTCTAATCAAAGAACATGGTATGTGGCAGAAGAGTTTTCACCCTGTTTGAAAAACGGCAACATCAGCTTTTATTCTCCAGACCAAGATACTGGAGTGGGTAGCCTTTCCCATCTCCAGGGGATCTTCCCTACCCAGGGATCAAACCCAGGTCTCCCACATTGCAGGCAGATTTTTTACCAGCTGAGCCACAAGGGATGCCCAAGAATACTGGAGTGGGTAGCTTATCCCTTCTCCAGCAGATCTTCCTGACCCAGGAATTGAACCAGGGTCTCCTGCATTGCAGGCAGATTCTTTACCAACTGAGCTATGAGGGAAGCCCCAAGTGTATCTCCAACAGGATATAATTTATCAACAGGTCAAAGAGCTGGAAAATTAGTATCTGTTTAGCTAAACACATCACATCTGTTGGCAAACCTGTCCAAATAATTTGGCGTTGTTGCTTCCAATACATGTAGACAGAGACCATTTATCATATGGATTATTTCTAGAACCCACAGGCTTGTGTGCTATGCACTGCGTAGAAACATGTGTGAGCTTGCAAACGTGCACACGCTTTATAGGACTCCTTTAGAATGCTCTGCATCAATTGGCTGTTTGCTTTTAAGTGAATAGAGTACAGCATTGCTTCTGCAATTTCCTTTAAGTTCTGTTTTTCCATTACATTATCCCTCCACCTTGTCTGCCATTAGTGTCATTTCCACTTCAATTCATTCCTAAACAACCGAGAAAATAGATTTTCAGCAAAAGTAGGGAAGACTGCTTAGGATTATGTTCCAGGGCCTGACAGACAGTTCCTGCATATGTACCCTAGCCCTCCATTAATCCACATTAACTGCAGTAGAGCTCTCTACTCCTGGCTTCAGGGGCCTCCCCAAGCAAAAGCATGTGTGATGAAGTGCGTAACTGGAGTGTCAGGTTGACCCCTGTTCAAAATGCACTTTGACCATTTTCTGGCTGTGATCTTGGGCAAGTAGCATAACCGCTTCGATCCTCAGCCCCTTACATGAAAGCAGAGGCAAAACTGCCTGCCTCCAGGGGCTGCTATGAGGATGAGAAGAGGTCGTGCTTTTAAGGTAGCAAGCTCAGGGCGCAGTACACAGTCCTTCATAAACATCAGGTGTCCTTATTATATCAAAGGACTCTGCAAGCTGTTCCATCAAGGCTATCTTGAGCCTGCAATTCAGACCTAACTCTCTACTCAGGGCAAGGACAATCACATGAGACAAACACATTCTCCCCTCAGATTGATCAGTGTTCCTGGTGAACATAAGGTTCCTTCTTCCTTGTGAAAGAATTTGGAGGTGAAGCAAGAAGGTTAAGAAAGCAAAGTAAGAGTTTACTTAAACAAGAATATTCCCCATGGTTCAGTTGTAAAGGATCCCCCTGCAATGCAGGAGATGCAGGTTCAATCTCTGAGTCCGGAAGAGCCCCTAGAGGAGGAAATGGCTACCCTCTCCAGTATTCTGCCCTGGAGAATCCCATGGACAGAGGAGCCTGGTGGGCTACAGTCCATGGGGTCACAAAGAGTCAGACAGGACAGAAGCGATGGAGCACAAGAGCACACCCTCAGAGGGAGAGCAGGCAGACAGGTGAGAAGCTGCTGCCCGGGTTTCTTTGGCAAGCCGGTTATGGGGGGCATACAAATGAAGGGGTGGAATAGTCACTGGGGAAGGAGGAGCCTGGGGGTCATACTGCCTGATTTTCATCCCAGCTCCATTTTTGCAAGGGGAGAAGTGGATGTGTGTGAGTCTTCAGGCGCTCAGTCGTGTCTGACCCTTTGCAGCCCCATGGACTGTAGTCCACCAGGCTCCTCTCCCGCTCTGTCCACCAGGAGGAAGGATTTTGTCCTTATTTAGCTTAGATCAGAAGTGTCATGGCGTCAGTACATGATGGGTGCTTCTTATCTGTAAGATAAGATTAATCTTACTGTAATAAGAGCATAATGAGCAAAGGTTACATTTGGACCCAGAACACTCCCATCTTTCCTCACCTTTCTTTGTCTGCTTCCAGGACACTCATCACCCAAAACATGTGCTTCCTGTCAGTCTGGAGGTTCCTGCTTTCCTTTGTCTGTCTATAGACGCCCACTGTTTACAAGATTCATGGTTTCCTGCCGCCTGGCCCCTGCCCCCGCTTCCCTGCTCACACCTAGCCACCTGCCTGTGACAATGGTGTCGCCAAGGAGACACTGGCACAGGTGAACGAGCTCACCAAGGAGACACTGGCACAGGTGAACGAGCTCACCAAGGAGACGCTGGCACAGGTGAACGAGCTCACCAAGGAGACGCTGGCACAGGTGAACGAGCTCACCAAGGAGACGCTGGCACAGGTGAACGAGCTCACCAAGGAGACGCTGGCACAGGTGAACGAGCTCACCAAGGAGACGCTGGCACAGGTGAACGAGCTCACCAAGGAGACGCTGGCACAGGTGAACGAGCTCACCAAGGAGACGCTGGCACAGGTGAACGAGCTCACCAAGGAGACGCTGGCACAGGTGAACGAGCTCACCAAGGAGACGCTGGCACAGGTGAACGAGCTCACCAAGGAGACGCTGGCACAGGTGAACGAGCTCACCAAGGAGACGCTGGCACAGGTGAACGAGCTCACCAAGGGGACGCTGGCACAGGTGAACGAGCTCACCAAGGAGACGCTGGCACAGGTGAACGAGCTCACCAAGGAGACGCTGGCACAGGTGAACGAGCTCACCAAGGAGACGCTGGCACAGGTGAACGAGCTCACCAAGGAGACGCTGGCACAGGTGAACGAGCTCACCAAGGAGACGCACTGGCACAGGTGAACGAGCTCGCCAAGGAGACGCACTGGCACAGGTGAACAAGGTCGCCAAGGAGACGCACTGGCACAGGTGAACGAGCTCACCAAGGAGACGCACTGGCACAGGTGAACAAGGTCGCCAAGGAGACGCACTGGCACAGGTGAACGAGCAGGAGAGCAGGCAGGGCTGTTGCGTGGTGCAGAGCCAGAATTGCAGAGATCAGAGACCAGGGAGTTCAGCTGGAAATTTCAGGGAAGTTAACACATCAGAAGTGATCAGCCCAGGGTCTGGTTGGAACAGGTACACGGGAACACAGGCCATAGTCACTATCACTGTCATCCACTGCAGGGGGTGATGGGACCTATGCCTCCTGCATCCCTGCATCACTTTGCCAGCAAAGGTCCATCTAGTCAAAGCTATGGTTTTTCCAGGAGTCATGTGCGGATGTGAGAGGTGGACCAAAATGAAGGCTGGGTGCCAAAGAACTGATGCTTTTGAACTGTGGTGTTGGAGAAGACTCTTGAGAGTCCTTTGGACAGCAAGGAGATCAAAGAATTCCATTCTAAAGGAAATCAACCCTGAATATTCATTGCAAGGACTGATGCTGAAGTTGAAACTCCAATACTTTGGCCACCTGATGCAAAGAGGCGACTCATTGGAAAAGATCCTGATGTTGGGAAAGACTGAGGACAGGAGGAGAAGGGGGCAACAAAGGATGAGATAGTTAGATGGCATCCCTGATGCACTCAATGGACACTAGTTTGAGCAAACTCTGGGAGACACTGAAGGACAGGGAGGCCTGATGTGCTGCAGTTCATGGGGTCACAAAGAGTTAGACACAACTGAGTGACTGAACAACGACAACCTTGACCTCACCGACTCCCACCCCTTATTGAAGGACAGGAGCTCCTGCAGAAAATCTCACTTCGCTGCTGTTTTGTGAGCTTGCCCGGGGCCTTTTTCATTATCCCTTGTTTTCCTCTCTGTATTGCTTGCTCTCTCTCCTTCTTGGCTTTTGGTTCAGTGTGGGAGTTATTTGATTTATTATTTGCTAAACAGGCAAAGCAATTTTTTTCCTTGTTAAATTTCATAATTTTACCAGAGCTGGCGAGAGTGTTCACAAATACCATAAATCGTCTCCATGAAGTCTTTAAATCCATTCAGACGGTTGCAGGATTATGCATCATCTAGCAAAAATACATTGGCTCTGTGGTGTTTTATCCTTTTTATTTAAACTTGACTTGTTTCTTATTTGTTTTGGTTTTTTCTAAACAAAAACCTTAACACTAAAGAAAGGAAGCTGACACCACAGAGTTCCCTAGGCATTAGGGCTCCCTTATGAAATTCAGAAAACAGCAATCATCAGCCGAGGGGTTCGAGCTGCACAGAAAAGGCGTCCACAGTTATCTGTCCCGTTATCAACATTTCCCATTGCCAAGGACCTACCTAGGTCAGCCTGGGTACCATATTTAGTCTGCTGGGCATTCTGGAAGAAATACATTAGAGCTAGGGGAAAAACAAACAAACAAACATAAAGATGACCTGTTCAAACTAACATTTAACAGGCAGGAAATTGAGGCTATGAGGAAGAAGTGACCTAAAGTTGGAGGCAACCAAGATGTCCTTCAGCCAGGCCCCAGATCACGGGGTTGGGCCAGGCGTCTCTGCACACAGCATCCTGTGAGCAAGTGCAACTAGACAAAGCACAAGGGGAAAGGAATAGAAAGGTCTGCCCCCAGTCCTGAGTCTGATCTGAAGATGTGAGCGGCAGAAGCTAAAGGATCAACATCACTACACATCAAAAACATGAATGCTGGCTCTAGAGACAAGGTAGAGGAATAGGAGGAAGTGAGCGCACCCCTTCTTACAGAAACACCAAAATCCCAACTAACTGTTGAACAACCACCAACAAGATGTCATTCAGTACGTAAGTAGAGAGATTTCCCACAGTACATTCAGACAATGGAATGCTGCTGCTGCTGCTGCTAAGTCGTTTCAATCACGTCTGACTCTGCGACCCCATAGATGGCAGCCCACCAGGCTCCCCCGTCCCTGGGATTCTCCAGGCAAGAACACTGGAGTGGGTTGCCATTTCCTTCTCCAATGCATGAAAGTGAAAAGAGAAAGTGAAGTCGCTCAGTCATGTCCGACTTTTCACGACCTGGTGGACTGCAACCCACCAGGCTCCTCCATCCATGGGATTTTCCAGGCAAGTGTACTGGAGCAGGGTGCCATCACCTTCTACGCAATGGAATACTGCTCAGTGCTAAAAAGAAATGAGCTATCAATCCATGAAAAGATACGGAGGAAACTTAAGTGCATACTGCTAAGTGGAAAGAGCCAACCTGAAAAGCATAGATATTATATAATTCCAGTATGCAATTATACATCAATTCTGGAAAAGGTAAAACTATAGAGTTAAAAAAAAGATCAGGGTTTGCCAGAGTTTAGGAGAGAGGAAGGGATGGATACACAGAACACATAGGATTTTTAGGGCAGTGAAAATACTCTTGTGATATTACAATTATGGACACATGTACGTTTATCCAAGCCAGTAGATTGTGCAACACCAACAGCAAAACTTAATGTAAACTGTAGAATTTGGGTGATAATAATTTGTCAATGTAGGATCTTCAATTATAACAAATTTACACTCTGATGGGGGATGTTGACAATGGAAGAGGCTATGCACATGTGGGGACAGGAGACAAATGAGAAACCTCTCTTTCTTCTGTTCAATATTGCTAAGAATTGAAAACTGTTCTCAATTTTAAAATAGAGCCTTAAAAAAAACCCTATGCTGTACATTGCTATGTATTGGGTTGGCCAAAATGTTGGTAACCTCTTAAAGTAAAACCCAGTATATCTACTCATTGATGACCAATACAAAACTACTCATGGCTCCCTAGGCTTCCCTGGTGGCTCAGACTGTAAAGAATCTACCTGCAACCCAGGAGATCCGGGTTCAATCCTCGGGTTGGGAAGATCCCCTGGAGAAGAGCATGACAACTCCCTCCAGTATTCTTGCCTGGAGAATCCCATGGACAGACTCAGACATGACTAAGCGACTAACACTTTCAGGGGGAAAAAACCCACTGACTGTAGCCCAGAAGGCTCCTCTGTCCATGGTATTCTTCAGGCGAGAATACCGGACTGGCATGCCATGCCCTTCTCCAGGGGATCTTCCCGACCCAGGGATTGAACCCTCGTCTCTTTCATCTCCTGCATTGGCAGGTGGGTTCTTTACCACTAGCACCACCTGGGAAGCCAACTATAGCTTCCATATCTACAGACTTTGCCCCAAATCTAATTTCTTCTCAGTTAGCCTATCAGCTCCTTGAACCAAAGGTTCTCTAAAAATAAATAAATGAATTCTGTGTGGTGAGAGCTTGCTTTTCCCTTCTGACATCCCTGGGGCCTGGAATGCTGGTAAGATTAAGTTAAAAAGAGTTTTTCCAGACTCTCCAAGACCTCCCTTTCCTCAACCTCACCCACATCCCAAGTATCACTCTGCGCCTAGACCACATGGTTTTAATTCTAGCAAGCCTCACCTGATCTTTCATGCAACTGACAAGAGGCTGGGTACTAGAACTGATTCCATACACTAGACCCTGTTTACGCACCTTTCCAGACCTTTCCACCCACCTCTCTCTCTCTCCCCAGCCCCACCCCTGCTCTCTAGAGCCTTCCTAGGGAGGGTTCATGCCATTTTCTTTGCTATACAGCACAGCTGCCTTTGCATGCTTAGTCGCTCAGTCATGTCCGACTCTTTGCAACCCCATGGACATTAGCCTGCCAAGGCTCCTCTGTCCATGGGATTTTCTCAGCAAGAATACAGGAGTGGGTTGCCATTTCCTCCTCCAGGGGATCTTCCCAGCCCAGGGATCGAACCTGTATCTACTGGGTCACCTGCACTGCAGGCGGAGTCCTTACGGCCGAGCCACTGGGGAAGCCCCTGCCACCGTGTTTGATGCCATCAATTAGGAGCCCCTCCTGCAGCATGACTGACACATGTGCCCGACCACATCACAGAAGCTCTGTCTCTCCCAGCACCTCCCTGGACCAGTCAGGAAACACAGCACAGAAATGCAAGACTGTTAACACCCAACAGCCAAGAAACAAAGGAGCCAACTGGTAAACACCTCCCACCTCTTGCCCCCTTCCCCCAGCCTCTGGATGGTTCCCACCTCGCTCTGGATGGTTCTGGGTTGCTGGGATTCTGTGCCTCTGCTCCAGTGATGTTCTGCACTGCTGTATTCCTTACAAACTCTGACCCACTCTGGCAAACACCAGTTTGTATTTACTGTCATTGGCTGCCTCCCTCAGTTCTCTTTTTCCCCTTAGTATTTCACCACTCTCCACTTTCCCACCAAGCTTTCTCTGTAAATGGCCAGACAGTAAACGTTTCAGCTTCTACAGGCCACATGGTCTCTAACACAATGACTCAGCTCCACCCTTGCAGCCTGAAAGCAGGTGGCAATGCAATTTGTTAATGACTGGGTGTGACTGGTCAATAAAATGTCATTTATGGATACTGACATTTGAATTTCATGTGATTATGCACATGTCACAAAATTCTTTTTTCATCTTTTTTCAGCCGTTTAAAAATGAAAAAAACATTCTTAGCTCATGGATCATATAACACAGGCCATAAGGGGATGCATCCGGCCCATAGTTTGATAACCCTGCTTGAAATCACTGAGCTGTCAGCTTTCTTAATTCACAGATTATACACACCAGGTGAGACAGGCCAAAGTTTGCCCGCCCCCGGCCTTAGCCCGTAAGCTTGGCTTCGGGCCTGTTTTCTAGGGCTCTTAGGCTAAGGCCCCACAGTCATAATCCTCAGGTGAATTTTTAAAATAATAAATGAAAATTTTTTTTTTCTTAAGAATGTTCTGTACTGGCTCAGGAGCCTGAGTTACTGGACATACAGCTCCATCAAGAATCCTGCCAGATCCTGAAAGGCAAGCACCATATGACATCATTATATATGGAATCCAAAATATGACACAAATGAACAAACCTGTGAAAAAGAAAGAAACTCACAGAGAGAACTGACTTGTGGTTGCCAAGGGCAGGTAGGGGAGGGAAGAACTTAGATTTTGGGATTAGAAGATGCAAGCTATTATGCCTAAGATGGATAAACGACAAGGTCCTGCTGTACAGCACAGGGAGCTTATTCAAGACCCTGTGACACGTGTACCCAGTGTCCATCCCGGCACTGTTGACAATCGCCAGGACAGGGAAGCGACCCAGATGTCCATCAGCAGACGAATGGGTGAGAAAGCTGTGGTACATGTACACAATGGAGTATTACGCAGCTATTAAAAAGAATGCATTGTAATCAGTTCTAATGAGGTGGATGAAACTGGAGCCTGTTACACAGAGTGAAGTAAGTCAGAAAAACACCAGTACAGTATATGGAACTTAGAAAGACAATAATGATGACCCTACATGTGAGACAGCAAAAGAGACACAGATGTAAAGAACAGGCTTTTGGACTCTGTGGGAGAAGACGAGAGTGGGATGATTTGAGAGAATAACGCTGAAACATATATATTATCATATGTGAAATAGATCGCCAGTCCAGGTTTGATGCATGAGACAGCGTGCTCAGGGCTGGTGGGCTGGGATGACGCTGAGGGATAAGATGGGGAGACAGGTGGCAGGGGGGTTCAGGATGGGGAACATGTGTACACCCATGGATGATTCATGTCAATGTATGGCAAAAACCACTACAGTATTGTAAAGTAATTAGCCTCCAATTAAAATAAATTAATTTTTTTAAAAAAGATCCCATGATAAACCACAATGGAAAAGAATATGCAAAAGAATATATATATATACAATTATACATATATATATGTATGATTGAATCACCTTGCTGTATAGCAGAAATTATTACAACATTGTAAATCAACTATATGTCAATAAAATTTTTAAAAAATCCCCTGCCTCCTTCCCACAGTCATCCTTATTCCTGAAGCTCAGGGATCTGGGAGACTGGATCCTCTGAGGAGCTTGGAGCTCTAGGGCTTCTCTTGTGTGCCAAACACTACCTTCCATTCCATTTTGCTTTCCTTGGGCATAATTCTTTACTCCCCTTAAGGTCAAGGAACATCAATTAAATTTTTCTATCCTCTACTAATACCATCTACACAATGAATTTATTTATTGCTCACTAAACACATGTTGATGCTTCATCAGAGTAGGTGTAAGAAGACAGATTTCAGGTTTCTTTGGTGGCTCAATGGTAAAGTATCCATCTGCCAATGCAGCAGACATGGGTTGGACCCCTGGTCCAGGAAGATCCCACATGCCTCAGAGCAACTAAGCGCATGCACCACAACCACTGAACCTGCGCTCTAGAGCTTGGGAACCACAGCTACTGAGCCCACGTGCCACAACTACTGAAACCCACACACCCTAGAGCCTGTGCTCTGCAACAAGAGAAGCCACCACAATAAGAAGCCCGTGTACAACAACCAGAGAGTAACCACATGCTACAGCTAACGATTCCACATACACAACTAAGAACTGGTGTAGCCAAGTAAAAAATACATGTAAATAAATAATTTTTTTTAAAAAAAGAATTTATATTCAGGTAGAAGGTTGGACTTCAGTCCAGCCCCAAGAGTCTGTGATTCCCCAAATGGGCAAAGGAGAGCCAATTGTCCGAGACACAAGAGAAAGAGAGAGAAAACTAACAGCTGCCCATTCACTGTGCTGAGTGCTTTGCAAATGAATAGTATCGAAAATAATAATGACCAACAAGTATTGAACTTATGATGCATTCCCAGTACTGCACAGCACTAATCCAAGACCACACAGCCAGAAAACAAAACAAGGACTGAACCCCAGTCCGACTGACCCCAAAGGCCAGGAGGTATCTTTCTCCTTGAGTGGGAGGTTAGGTCACACCATGAAGTCCTAGTATGTCTTGACGGAACTGTATTGTCTGACCACTTAAAAAGTGACATTAATGATCATGTCCTTGACTAAATTAAGGTCCATTGTGATTCTCCTCTTTTGAGAAGGAACGTATCAGAGGATCAATCTGCTCCTGGACTTAAAAAATAAAATTGCAGAGAATCACGAGTGTTACGGAACAAGGACTCTCCCCAGGGAACCAGGAATAGCAACAAACGCGTCGCAGCCCATCACCAATTAAGGACGCTTAAACGGCAGCTTGTGTCTCAGGGGGGTGCCGCAGGCAGGAACCACGGCGTCCCATCAGGCCTGAAAACAAGTACTTTGTCGTGATCTTGATGTATAATTTACATGAGCATAAAATGTGTCTCCTCTCTTTTTAAAACCAGACAAGTGCCAGCACAGAGCCCCAGCTGTGCCCCTTGGCCCCTCCACAGAGAAAAACTATTCCTGTCATGGTCTAGCATTTGTGTTGACCTGGAGCACATCTGAAAACGTAGCCATGGCACCCACTCTGAGCTTACCTTCAATCTGTCCCTCAAATGAAGCAACCACTTAACACCCGCACCTGTTCCCATTCCGAAATGCCCTCCCAGCTCCTCCTTCAAAACTCAGGGAGTCCTCCCAGAGGGGCCTCTTCCTCACCTTTACCATGCGTCTCCGCCATACCTGTGCTGCACACGGTTTTGAATTCATTATCATGATGCTTGGAAAGAATTAAAAACAGCGTTCTTAAGTTACATTTGCCCCCACAAGCAGGCTGTAAACCTGAAGAGAGGAACCAGTCTATTATGTATGTGGGAAGAGACAGAGTACATTATTCATCTGAATTTCAGACTGGCAGGGGTGGTGGGAGCTGATTCTCATAAGAAAGATGAAGGAGACAAAAACCCTGTTTCCAAGGGCCAGTGGTCAATGGAAAGTTGCTGTATGAAGACTTGAGCTACATAACAAACCAGCACAGAATCAAATGGCTTAGAATCATTGCTACAGGCATTATGTCTCACAGTTCTGTGCGTTTACCAGACTCCACCCAGCGGCTCTTACCTAGGTCTCTAGTTGTTGCTGTTGTTCAGTCACTAAGTCGTGTTCAACTCTGTGACCTCATGGGCAGTAGTAGCCAGGCTCCTCTGTCCTTCACTATCTCCCGGAGTTTGCTCAAATTCATGTCCATTATGTCAGTAATGCTCTCTAACCGTCTCATCCTCTGCCACCCCCTTCTCCTTTTGCCTTTAATCTTTCCCAACATCAGGGTCTTTTCCAACGAGTCAACCCTTCACATTAGGTGGCCAACGTATTGGAGCTTCAGCTTCAGTCCTTCCCATGAACATTCAGGGTTGATTTCCTTTAGGATTGATTGGTTTGATCTCCTTGCAGTCCAAGAGACTCTCAACAGTCTTCTCCAGCACCATTCCGGGTGCGCTCAGATCCTGGCTGGGGTCAGCTGAAGAAGGGTCCACTGGGACAGATGTCCAGATGACGGCCTTATGCCCACCACTGGTGGTCATCCAGATGGGCACGTGTGTCTCTGCACCCAGCCTGCCTGGGCATCTCCAGAGCATTTTGGGGTACCGCTGGTGTCCTTAAACCATGCCCCAGAGGGTTTAAAAAAAAATGGGAGAAATATCAATAACCTCAGATATGCAGATGACACCACCCTTATGGCAGAAAGTGAAGAGGAATTAAAAAGCCTCTTGATGAAAGTGAAAGAGGAGAGTGAAAAAGTTGGCTTAAAGCTCAACATTCAGAAAACTAAGATCATGGTATCTGGTCCCATCACTTCATGGCAAATAGATGGGGAAACAGTGGAAATAGTGTCAGACTTTGTTTTTGGGGGCTCCAAAATCACTGCAGATGGTGACTGCAGCCATAAAATTAAAAGACACTTACTCCTTAGAAGGAAAGTTATCACCAACTTAGACAGCATATTCAAAAGCAGAGACATTACTTTGCCAACAAAGGTCCGTCTAGTCAAGGCTATGGTTTTTCCATATATGCATGCAGGAGCATGCATAGTCTTCCGTGCTTCTTTGTGCCTGGAATTATGCCTAGCAGAGTACAGATCACTGCCTTGGGCAGAGAGCTTAGCATAGCAAGGAAGCAAAGAAAACTTCCAGACAAGTCCAGGTCTCATCTGTGCAGGTACATTCCTGTGGTCAAGTCTGAGCCCAATCGGGGCAGTGGACCACTGCAGAGCTCTCAAAGCATAGCTACAAAACATCTCTGTCAAATATCAGGTACTTTTGAAACAAACAGAAGTAACTGAAGATGGGATCCTTCAGCTCTCAGGGGCTGCGAGCAATCCTCAGGTCCGTTGGCCTACAGCTGCATCACTCCAGTCTCGCCTCCAACTCCACGTGGCCTTCTCTGTGTGCCTCTCTGTGTCCTGTCCTCTTACAAGGGTACCAGTGGATTTAGGACCCAGTCTAACTAAATCGAGCATGATGTCATCTAGATACCCATAACAAATCATATCTGTGAAGACAGTATTTCCAAGTAATTTCTGGGTGGACATGAGTTTTTAAGGGACATTGTTTAACCTCTACAGCTGATTTCCCTCAAAATTAGATTTTTCACGAAGACAAGGCAGAAGCTGCAAGGCTTTCTCTGACCCAGCCTCAGAGCAATCAGCAACATGACTGTTGATTATAAGTGTCTTACAGGGTGAGCTCTGATTGGAGAATGGGCCGCACAGGACACAGTACTAGAAGCATGGGATCATACTTGGAGATCAGCATCTATAAGAACCTGTCTCCTGAGAAACTGCATGCAGGTCAAGAAGTGACAGAACCGGACATGGAACAACAGGCTGGTTCCAAATTGGGAAAGCAGTACGACAAGGGTATGTATTGTCACCCTGTTTATTTAATTTCTACGCGAAGTTCAATCAAAGTACATCATGCAAAGTGCAGGGCTGAGTGAAGCACAAGCTGGAATCAAGATGGCCGGGAGAAATATCAACAACCTCAGATATGCAGATGATAACACTCTAATGGCAGAAAGCAAAGAGGAACCAAAGAGCCTGTTGATGAAAGTGAAAGAGGAGAGTGAAAAAAGCTGGCTTAAACCTCGACATTCAAAAAAATAAGATCAAAGCATCTAGGCCCATCACTTCAAGGCAAATAGAAGGGGAAAAGTGAAAGTGACAGATTTTATTTTCTTGGGCTCCAAAATCACTGCAGATAGTGACTGCAGCCATGAAATCAAAAGATGCTTGCTCCTTGGAAGGAAAGCTATGACAAACCTAGACAGCATATTAAAAAGCAGAGGGAGGAGGAACACATGTATACCTGTGGTGGATTCATTTTGATATTTGGCAAAACTAATACAATTATGTAAAGTTTAAAAATAAAATAAAATTTAAAAAATAAAAAAAATAAAAAAAAAGGAGAGACATAAGGCAACAAAGGTCCATATAATTAAAGCTATGGATGGTTTTTCCAGCAGTCATATATAGATGTGAGAATTGAACCATAAGTAAGGCTGAGAGCCAAGGAATTGATGCTTTCAAACTGTGGTGCTGGAGAAGACTCTTGAGAGTCCTTTGGGCAACAAGGAGATCAAACCAGTTAATCCTAAAGGAAATCAATCCTCAGTATTCATTGAAAGGACTGTTGCTAAAGCTCCAATTCTTTGTCCACCTGATGTGAAGAGCCAACTCTGAAAATGCACTGATGCTGGGAAATATTGAAGGCAAACGGAGACGAGAAGGCAGCAGAGGATGAGTGGTTAGATGGCATCACCGACTCGATGGACATGAATTTGAGTGAACTCTGGGGATGGTGAAGGGCAGGGGAGCCTGGCATGCTGCAGTCCTTGCAGTCACAAAGAGTCAGACATGACTTAGCAACCGAACAACAATCTATGAGAAGGACCAGGGACAAGGGGAAGTGAACAGGAGGGACAGGACATGGAGGGACAGAAGACATTCTTAGGACTGCCATGGTGGGACAAGGGAAGCAACGCATGCACTTGATTTCCAGGAAAGGTCTGGACAAGACAGAGAAGGCTTTCAGGAGCCCCCATCTGGCAGAAGAGAAAAAGTGTGCATGACAGAGATCTCTACAGAGGATTTTTAAGATGTTTCACTGCACATCAAGACTCTTCTCTGCCCTTTGACATTTCTCAAGAGACAGGCTAAAGATATGAATTGCCTTCATTTGTGTTTTTCTGCCTGGCTGTTATTTCTCACACGTGATTTTCTGCAGGCCAAGATGATCACAAGATTTCATCATTTTTATACAAGCGACATATCTCTAACCCTCTCAGTAAAGCCAGCACAGGGCTCTGTTGGTGGAGTGTAATCCACAAATAATGACCAGGTTTAAAGTATTTACAAGTTTAATTTGGAGACTGTACATTTGAAAGGTAAAACCAGGATTTCTGTTGAATAGGAGTATGTGCATGCACTTTCAAAAGAGTGTCAACTGAGTTTTTCAGTTTCTCCTCACTGTAACAGGTTTCAACATGGGTATTGTTGGATTTTTATAGCCTGAGGGTCATTAAAGGTGATGTTCAGCAAACTGCCTTTCCAGGAAAGTTTGGCTGGAAGGTTCATTTTATTGAACAATATGGCTGACAGCCTTCAGATAACAAAAGAGTCAGAGGATATAGGCAGTGTTCCTTCACAGGCTGCAAAAAATACTCCCCATGATAAGCCCAATAATTCTTCCAGCTCGGGAAATGTTTAGAGGGCGACTAGAATGACAGAGACAAGTGGGGATATTATAGCTGCAGGCTTTTCAGCCCTGGGGGACTTAGTTAATCAGAGAAATTAAGGGCTCAAATCACTAAGATGATGTTTAGACCCCCAACCAACAAAACAAGCCAGTCATGGGAGGAAGTTTATGGAAATACTTCCTATTTCAACATAGTTGATGTAATCTGGGTACAAAAGACTAGGAACTGACCTGAAATGAGACTTCTCTGCTCACAACCTATCTGTTTTTATCCTGTGTTGTTGTTTTTTTCTTGTCATTGTTGTTAATATTTGTTGAAGACTTACTATGCTATGTATTTGACATACATAATCTCATTTAATCCTTACAACACTTGCATGAAACTGGTACTAAGGAAAAGAAGATGTACTGGGCTGGAAATTTGGGTGGGGGTGGATGGAATAGTCCTTGCTCAAAAACACTGTCTTGCAGTGAAACATAAAGAATGGTCTACATACTGTCTGGATGTTTAAAACCAAGACTGTAGTTTGAGTTTTAAGAAATTGAGCCAAGGGCTCAAAGAGGGCTTAAACACAAGTTTAAATTAATTTATGTTAAACTTACATGTATCCAGACCCACTTGTGAATGTAAGTGTTCTTATTCCTACAGTCTCAGTGTAATGGAAGACTTTCTGTGTATTAATTACATTAATATTCAATAGATGTAAGTGTATATATTAAATGTCGATTAAATATGGAAGGAGATACCACTTCATACCCACTGAGATGGCTAAATCCAAAAAAAGACAGACATTAATAAGTAATGATGAGTTTGTAAATTGGTGCAGCCACTTTGGAAAACAGTCTGGATGTTCCTCAAGATATTAACTATACAGTGACCATATAACAACATTCAGAAAACTAAGATCATGGCATCCAGTCCCATCACTTCATGGGAAATAGATGGGGAAACAGTAGCAGACTTTATTTTGGGGGGCTCCAAAATCACTGCAGATGGTGACTGTAGCCATGAAATTAAAGATGCTTGCCCCTTGGAAGAAAAGTTATGACCAACCTAGACAGCACAGCATAGTAAAAAGCAGAGACATTACTTTACCAAGAAAGGTCTGTCTAGTCAAGGCTATGGTTTTTCCAGTGGTCATGTATGGATGTGAGAGTTGGACTATAAAGAAAGCTGAGCACCAAAGAATTGATGCTTTTGAACTGTGGTATTGGAGAAGACTCTTGAGAGTCCCTTGGACTGCAGAGATCCAACCAGTCCATCCTAAAGGAGATCAGTCCTGAGTGTTCATTGGAAGGACTGATGTTGATGTTGAAACTCCAATACTTTGGCCACCTGATGAGAAGAACTGACTCATTGAAAAAGACCCTGATGCTGGGAAAGATTGAAGGCAGGAGGAGAAAGGGACAACAGTGGATGAGATGGTTGGATGACATCACCAACTCAATAGACATGAGTTTGGGTAAGCTCCAAGAGTTGGTGATGGACCAGGAGGCATGGTGTGCTGCAGTCCATGGGGTTGCAGAGAGTCAGACATGACTGAGCAACTGAACTGAACTGGACCATATAACCATCAATTCCACTCTAAGATATCTACTCAAGAGAAATGAAAACATATATCCACGCTAAGAACTGCTCATAAATATTCATACCAATGTTATTTGTAATAGCCAAAAGGTGGAAACAACCCAAATAACCACCAACTGATTTATGGATGAACAAAATGGGGTGTATCTATACAATGCAATCTTATTCAGTAATAAAAAAGAAAAAATGAAGTACTGATACTCGCTATGATATGATCACCCTTGAAGACATTATAAGTGGAAGAAGCTAGTCACAAATGACCACACATTATATGATTCCACTTATATGAAATGTCCAAAGTAGGAAAATTCATGGAGACAGAAATTAGATTAGTGGTTCCCAGCAGAGAGGGAAGTGGGCTGTGACTATTACTAGGTATAAGATTTCTTTGGGGTGGTAATGAAGATGTTCTGAAGATTGTCTTATGATAGTTGTACAACTCTGTGAATATACCGAAAACCGTTGAATTGCATGTTTTAAAAGAGTGAACATATAGTGACTTCCCTGGTGATTCAGTGGATAAGAATCTACCTGCCAATACAGGGGACATAGGTTCAGTCCCTGGTGTGGGAAGATTCCACATCCCTTGGTGCCACTAAGCCCCTGCGCTACAACTACTGAGCCCCTGCACGGCAACTACTGAAGCCAGCGTGCCCTGGAGCCCACGCTCCACAACGAGAGAAGCCACCTCCATGAGAAGCCAGTGCACTGCAGAGAAGACCCACACAGCCAAAAATAAATCAATAGATAAATTTTTTTAAAGTATATCTTTGTAAAAAAAAAAAAGAGTGAACATGTACTATATAAACTATATCTCAATAAAACTGTACTTAAAAAATAAAAGAAGAGAAAAGAAAAAGTTTCTTTTTAATATGTAGTTTTAAAATGCCACTTTGGAAAGTCTGAAGACAAGAATGGATTCAGGATTGTAAGCCTTGCCTGTATACAATTTGGGGAACTTTCTTCAACAAACATAATTTTATAAATGCCGACGTGCTGTGCTATGCTTATTCTCTCAGTCATGGCCAACTCTTTGTGACCCCATGGTCTGTAGCCCACCAGGCTCCTCTATCCATGGGATTTCCCTGGCAAGAATACTGGAGTGGGTTGCCATGCACTCCTCCAGGGGATCTTCCTAATCCAGGGATTGAACTCGGGTCTCCCGCATTGCAGGCAGATTCTTTACCAGCTGAGTCACCAGGGAAGCCCAAGAATACTGGAGTGGGTAAACTATCCCTTTTCCAGTGTATTTTCCCAACCCAGGAATCAAACTGGGGTCTCCCGCATTGCAGTCAGCTTCTTCAGCAGCTGAGCTACTAGGGAAGCCCATAAATGCCCACGCACTGCACAATAATGCGAGCACAGTTAACAACACAGTGGGTGCTCAGTTGTGTCCTCCTCTTTGTGACCCCATGGACTGTAGCCAACCTGGCTCCTCTGTCCTTGGAATTTTTCAGGCAAGAATACTGGAGCAGGGTGCCATTTCCTATTCCAGGGGATCTTCCCAACCCAGGAATCTAACTTGTGTCTCTTGTGTCTCCTGCATTGCAGGCAGGTTCTTTACCACTGTGCCACGTGGGAAGCCTCTCATAAAACAGTACTATAACTTAAAATTTTGTTAAGGGGTAGGGTTCATGTCATGTGTTTTGTTTTTTTAACCACAATTTAAAAATCCAAACACAAATTTCAGTGCAAACTGGATAATTAGGATGAGAAAAGAAATGACAAGTTTAAAAATAAATTTTAATAAAAAATTAAAAAGTAAGAGCTGGAAACCATCTACAAGCAACTTATAAAACCACGCTTTTTATTAACTAACTGCCTGTCATCTGTATACGATCTTACTTTCCAACATTGATGGCTGCATAATCTTTGTTCACATTTCCATGAGACAATGATGTTTATCAGTTTCTACAGGGAGAACAGAACGCACTTAGTCTTTCCTCTAGCACAATTGATACAAATTGCTTTTTATAATATACATATCCCAATTTTCCCCTGCTCAAGACAAGTCTCCTGCCTTCCAAGGACATCCTCCCCAGAGATGAGGGGCAGTCTTTATCTTCTCTTTGAACTCAACATCACCCCTGGCACTTGAACTTTCCAACACCAGCCAGGTGAAGTTGGTGAAGATATGCTGAAACCAGCACTCCCATCCTGCCCAGAGAAGTGAGAACAAACTCACTTGTTCTTGGAACACAATTTGACAGCAGATAGTAGAGATCCCTCTAAATTCCAGCTTTGGAAATTCCTCCTAAGGAAATAACTGCAGTGCAGAAGAGCAATCTAAAAGTCTGATATATGCAAATAATAAAAAACTTTATTATCTGATCATGTGTTGGTACCTTTTAAAATGGTGATAAAAATAATGTAATAATATGAAAATTATAACACATATAATATTGTATAATTATAATAAGTCATAGAGTGTTATAAAATTGTGTACACAGTATGCCTAGAACCAGGCAGGTGGTGCAGTGGTAAAGAATCCACCTGCCAATGCAGAAGACGAGAAGGCTCAGTTTCAATCCCTGGGTTAGGAAGATTCCCTGGAGAAGTAAATGGCAACCCTCTCCAGTATTCTTGCCTGGGAAATCCCATGGACAGAGGAACCTGGTGGGCTATAGTCCGGCTTTGTGACCATGGGGTCACAAAGAGTCGGACATGACTGAGCTCAGCACAGAACATTCCTAGAACTAAATTTGGTTTCAATCCTGTACATAAAGAAAAAGAAAAAAAGATTGGAAGGAAATGCATCAAAATTCTAAAATGATTGTGTTGGGAAGACTTAAGCAAATTTTCCTTACCTCATATAAATTTCATAGTGAAAATATGGTTGCCTAATAATCCTGTCCACTCCCTGACTCAGCCCATAGATTTAACGGTCCTAAATATTAGCAAAGCAGCTGGCTCCTTAGAGAGGGTCACTATAATAAATAAATGTAACGTATGGCTATGAGTTTATTTTTGAAGTGCTTTCAGCAAAATCACTTGTTTACACATAGCAACATTCTGGGGGGGGTGGGGCGGGGCAGGAATCAATGCAGTTAAATACCTTCACCTCTGAAACTGCCCCACACATAGTGCCTAGCTTTGTCCTGTGACTGGAACCTCCATTCAGCAACTCCTAGACACACTATTAGAGAGTCAGTGTAGGCCATGCCATCTGCTACATGCTCTCCAGACTTTAAAATCAGAATAACTCAACAAGAAGTCCACAAAGCTGCCAAGAGCTGTCAGATGTGCATTATTGTAGTAACAATCTGGCGGCAGCAGGGGAGAGGAAATAGGAGTTTGTTGCTATATTCAGGGCACAGGACTTGCTGGACCAGAACTTATGGGGAAGGAAGGAGAGGATGAAAATGCAAGCAACAGTTGGCAGTGGGTAACTTACAACTTGGATATTCATAAGGAAAATGTCTGCACTTTAGGTGGTAGTCCAGTCATGTTTTAAATACCTCAACATTGCTGTAGAGAGAGAATTCCATGTAAGTCCCATTCACATTGGACTTTACACCATGGGCTTACCATCAGAAATAGTCCTGTGATTTGAAGGAAGTGAGAGACACATGAAGGAACCTGATTGCACCAGCTCATGGTAGCCTTCCTGCATCAATGCATGCAAACCAGAAGCAGAGCTAAGCCTTGACTGCAGAGCGCAGTGGAAAGAGCCCCAGGCGCTGGAATTGGGAAGACTTTCCTGGTAGCTCAGCTGGTGAAGAATCCGCCTGCAATACAGGAGACCTGGGTTTGATCCTTGAGTTGGGAAGATCCCCTGGAGAAAGGAATGGCTACCCACTCCAGTATTCTTGCCTGCAGAATTCCATAGACAGAGGAGCCTGGCAGGCTACAGTCCATGGGGTCGCAAAGAGTAAGACACAACTTTCACTCACTCACTTGAGTTCAAATCCAGGCTCGGCCACTTGCTAATTGTGTTACATTGACAGGATGCTTAACCGCCTCCAGCCTCAGTTTTAGCATCAGTAAAATAGGAATAAAAATTCCTGCTTTACAGGATTTTTAGAAGAATCAGAAATGCCATTTGTAAACATAAATAATACCACATGACCCAGCAATTGCACTCACAAATATCTACCCACACAAAGACTTGTATATGAATGTTTACAGGAGTATTATTCAGGATAGCCAAAAAGCTGAAAGAGAGGAGCTTGGAGATTGTTTATATTGTGGAATCGCCAATATAGCAAGCCTCAGATGGCTGCCTTTTGTTCTTTTATGAGAAAGGAAAATAAACCCTGTGTGTTTTAAAAAAAATTGTCAAAAAGTAGAAATAATCTGTCTATCACCTGTTGAACAATCTGGGTCAGGAAGATCCCCTGGAGAAGGGAATGGCTACCTACTCCAGTATTCTTGCCTGGGAAATCTCATGGACAGAGGAGCCTGGTGGGCTACAGTCCATGGGGTCATAAAGAGTCAGACATAACTGAGCAGGCACGTATCTAAAGGCTGTTATTTAAAACAGAAATGCTCTATTTAAAACACCTAGCATAATCCAAAAGTCTACAAGCAATAAAGGCTGCAGAGGGTGTGGAGAAAAGGGAACCCTCTTACACTGTTGGTGGGAATGCAAACTAGTACAGCCACTATGGAGAACAGTGTGGAGATTCCTTAAAAAAAACTGGAAATAGAACTGCCTTATGACCCAGGATTCCCACTGCTGGGCATACACACTGAGGAAACCAGAAGGGAAAGAGACACGTGTACCCCAGTGTTCATCTCAGCACTGTTTATAATAGCCAAGACATGGAAGCAACCTAGATGTCCATCAGCAGATGAATGGATAAGAAAGCTGTGGTACATATACACAATGGAGTATTACTCAGCCATTAAAAAGAATACATTTGAATCAGTTCTAATGAGGTGGATGAAACTGGAGCCTATTATACAGAGTGAAGTAAGCCAGAAAGAAAAACACCAATATAGTATACTAACGCATATATATGGAATTTAGAAAGATGGTAACAATAACCCTGTATGCGAGACAGCAAAAGAGACACAGATGTATAGAACAGTCTTTTGGACTCTGTGGGAGAGGGAGAGGGTGGAATGATTTGGGAGAATGGCATTGAAACATTTATAATATCATATATGAAATGAATTGCCAGTCCAGGTTCAATGCAGGATACAGGATGCTTGGGGCTGGTGCACTGGGATGACCCAGAGAGATGGTACGGGGAGGGAGGTGGGAGGGGGGTTCAGGATGGGGAACATGTGTACACCCATGGCAGATTCATGTTGATGTGTGGCAAAACCAATACAATATTGTAAAGTAATTAGCCTCCAATTAAAATAAATAAATTTATATTAAAAAAAAAAAAAACACCTAGCATAGTGCCAGGTAACCAATAGGTCATGGTTATTACTAGATCTGTCATTCAATTATAATTTAACTGGCTTCTTCCCCTTCTAGAAAATTTCCTTAATACACTGTGTGTTTCCTACTCGGAAGGTAGTATTAGAAGCAGAAGTGCAATCCTTGAAGAGATTGCATTTCATCGATCCTTTCTGCAGATGGGAAAACTAAAGCCCAGGAGACAGATGGTTCTTACTTGAGGAAGGTGGATTAACCAGTACACTCCCAGCAAAGCAAGGCAAGAACGAAGGCAGCAAAGCTCCTGCTCCCAGGAGCACAGCTTCATGAATTGCTTCTGCCTGAGTCCTTGGCCCTGGAGAAGGCAATGGCACCCCACTCCAGTACTCTTGCCTGGAAAATCCCATGGGCAGAGGAGCCTGGTAGGCTGCAGTCTATGGGGTCGCTAAGAGTCGAACATGACTGAGCGACTTCACTTTCACTTTTCACTTTCATGCATTGGAGAAGGAAATGGCAACCCACTCCAGTGTTCTTGCCTGGAGAATCCCAGGAACAGTGGAGCCTGGGGGGCTGCCGTCTATGGGGTTACACAGAGTCAGACATGACTGAAGCAACTTAGCAGCAGCAGCAGCAGCAGAGTCCTTGGCCCAGGATCAGCTTCTGAAAGAAGGGCACGCCCATAGATAACCGTAATTATCATCAGGCTAAAGGCTGGCATCTACTGGGGGAGGTTGTGCTCTCCTAGACAGTCCCTTAGTTGCCATTTTCTTCCTCAGTAAGAATTTGGTAAACAATCAGACACAATGGGGCTCAGAGTTTCTTCATACAGTATACACTGAGGCCTGGATCACACACACCCTCCGCACACACGGGACCCTGGTGGAAAAAACGGACAAATCCCAGCTGAGGCAGTGGCTTCTGATGGGTTGAAATTTGAAAGGCTATTTAGTCCCCGAAACACCCCCTACCCAAGTCTGAGTCTGAAAATTCCACACTAGGGACTCATTCATTTGGGTAGAAGCATTGCCTTTCCATTTAGAAAACTAAGATCATGGCATCCAGTCCCATCACTTCATGGGAAACAGATGGGGAAACAGTGGAAACTGACAGACTTTATTTTCTTGGGCTCCAAAATCACTGCAGATGGTGACTGCAGCCATGAAATTAAAAGACGCTTACTCCTTGGAAGGAAAGTTATGACCAACCTAGACAGCAGCATATTGAAAAGCAGAGACATTACTTTGCCAACAAAGATCCATCTAGTCAAGGCTATGGTTTTTCTAGTAGTCATGTATGGATGTGAGAGTTGGACTGTGAAAAAAGCTGAGCGCTGAAGAATTGATGCTTTTGAACTGCGGTGTTGGAGAAGACTCTTGAGAGTCCCTTGGACTGCAAGGAGATCCAACCAGTTCATCCTAAAGGGAATCAGTCCTGAGTGTTCATTGGAAGGACTGATGCTGAAGCTGAAACTCCAATACTTTGGCCACCTGATGGGAAGAACTGACTCATTGGAAAAGACCCTGATGCTGGGAAAGATTGAAGGCAGGAGGAAAAGGGGACGACAGAGGATGAGATGGTTGGATGGCATCACTGACTCAATGGACATGAATTTGAGCAAGCTCCAGGAGTTGGTGACAGACAGGGAAGCCTGGTGTCCATGGGGTCCCAAAGAGTCGGACACGACTGAGTGACGCAACTGAACTGAGGAGCCAAAGATAACATATCCTCTTTTAATTTTAAATCATACAATTTTATAGCCATCAGGAAACCTATATGTCATCTAGTACAATGGTTTTCTAAGGTATGTTGGCAATTGACTTTTCACATAAATGCTGAAAAAGACAGTCAAAGTTAGTCACTCAGTCATGTCCAAGTCTTTGCAACCCCATGAACGGTAGCCCGCCAGGCTCCTCTGTCCATGGGATTTCCCAGGCAAGAGTACTGGTGTGGGTAGCCATTCCCTTCTCCAGGGGATCTTCCCAACCCATGGATCGAACCCATGTCTCCTGCATTGCAGGCAGTTTCTTTACCGTCTGAGCCACCAGGGACCTAATATTTAAAACAGGTAAAGGGGGAATTGCTCCAATACCAGCAGAAAGAGGTGCCATACTCTGCCCACCTGCTTCCCACTGGGCAGCCCCTTGGTGTGTCCAAGAATGCGAGACTCCTCCACACCAACTGGAAACTGCCACCCCACGCTGTCGTGTGGTTGGAAATGGTACCTATTAACATTAATTACTTGGTCTAAAGAACAGCTACCAGGTGTTGAGCATGAATACTCAATGAAGGCCCAGCAGTGTACAAAGTAACCACCTTACAAGGATTTTCTCCTTTAATTCTCACAATAAACTGCTCTGGCGTAGGTACCATTATTATTCCCGTTTTGCCACTTAAGTGGCACACAGGCTAAATAACAGCTAATATGAGTTGGAGGCAGGATATGAATGCCTGCTACTTGACTCCAAACCAGCCATCATATTTCCCCTAACTCATTCTTTCCATCCTGCAGATGCAGCCTGAGCACAGGAAGTGGGCTTTGTGCAGTCAGAAGGTTGATATCTGCAGAGCTGGACGCAGGATCAGGGTGCGACTCCCACTTCAGGGTCCTCCTATGGGGTTCCTTCATCTAAGGGACCAAGTAAAAAGTCTTCATGAAGAAGCCCCAGTCTGGGGATTCTATAGTGATCCAGTGGTTAGGACTCCACGCTTCCACTGCAGAGGGTGCAGGTTCAACCCCTGGTCCAGGAACTAAGATCCTGCAAGTTGCACAGAGTGGCCAAAAAAAGCCCCAGTCTTCAGCACGGTTCCCTCAGTCCTTATCCCCGCCAGCCCTCCAGTCTCACTTCAGTCTCACCAGTGCTCGTCCCACTCATGCTCCTGGACTTTAGGAGCTCCATGAGCTTTAGGACCAGGTCCTAAAAATGCCCCACTCCCTCTGTCTCTCCCTTCCCTCAGGTTGTCCCCAGAGAAGGGACAGACCCCCAGGGGATGTCCTTCCCCTGCCCTGATTAACTCCTACTGAGCCTTCAAGGTTTAGTTAGGGCATCTCCCTTGTATGATTCCTAGGGAAACCCCAGACACTCACCGGACCTCTCCACACAACCCGGCCCACCTAGCTTATCCTTTCTCCTCACTCCCCTCCACATGGAAGCACCTTTACTCGTGGGCACACCAGCCTCTCTCTCTCCAACTAAAACCTTCAAGAATGAGTCCCACCTTTACCTGTCTTTGTTCCCTAACCCAAGGACAGGCCAGGACTTAGGTGTGCTCCAATAGAGTAGGAATGAATGAGCAAATGACCCTTGAGGTAACACAAAAATCACAAGTCCATTTTGAGCCCCTCTATATTTTTCTTTAAGTAAAAAAGTTCACTCGAAAGTTAAAAATTGTTTAAGGAAAAAAAGTCACCACAAATGAAATGATTAAATATATACTTTTGTCCATGGGCTGCATACCCTTTTCTGGACATGCAGTTCCACTCAGTTAACACACACGAGACTTCCCATAGCTCATCTGATCTTCACTCTCTTCAGGGACGAGCACAGTCACACATCCACTCTTGAGCCCCCACCCCCATCTCTACCAAGTGGTGCCCAAATCTCTCCTCACACCCACTGGGGACCAAGAAGCCACAGTCTTTCCAAGGCAGTTTGTTCTAACCTAACTCCTGAAATAAATCATAGCAAACAAGAGACAAAGATCATGTATTGAACTGTAATCTTCCCCAGTATGTCCCCTTTACCCCTAGGTCCACTCAGATCTAGCCTAATCCCTTTTCCAGAAGACAGCCCTTCAGAATCCTCTCAGGTCCCATCTGAGTCTTTGGATTAAATATTGCCAGCTCTGCCAACAGTCTCAACTGCCTTCTCATCACCTGTGTGGTTTCTCAACAATTCCCAAGTGTCATAGACTTGCTATTGGTGCGCCCAGGATTTTATTAGCTCTTTTGGCAGCTACAGCTCAGCAGTCCCTCACAGAGCTCATGGTCAACCACCTCCTCTGAGTCTTTTCCATTCGTGTTGCTGCTAAACCATGTCCCTCTCATTCTAAATGGAGCAGCTGCATTTATGGACCTACTTTCTTTCTGTAATTGCAGGAGAGACTGCTAGCTGTTGGCCAAAATCCATTTCCTCTATTTCCCAGGCACACAGCTAGCTTACACTTCCCAGACTCCCTTGCAGCTAGGTGTTGTCACGTGACTTAGCTGTAGCCAATATATTATGAACACAAGATGTTTAAGAAACAAGTGTGACATCAGAATAACCAAATCATTAATGAAAAATGTTTCTTTTTTTAGAGGAACTCTGGCTAACAAATGAGCAAGAAAAGACAGAACATCACCACATACAAACCTTTACATAATCATCAATAGTAAAAACACCATCTATGGAGTAAACTTGTCCCAAAAATCTGGACCAGAGAAACAAGTGTGGCCCTAAATCCATTATTGTTGAAGCTGAATGATGAGTATTGGGGATGAACTTTAGTATCTCCCTCCTTTTTTGTATGTTTGAAATATTCTGTAATAAAAAATAAAGTTTAAAAAAACATACTCTTCTCCTCCTCCTGGAGGCACATCTAGAGGAGGATGTTAAGGAGACCTTCAGGGGTGGAAGAAGCCACAGGATGGAAGGAGCCTGTCATCAGCTAACCACAGACATCCATCTCAGACTGTTATGTGAACAAGAAATAAACATCTGTTGTGTATGTGACATTATAATATTCTAGGTTTATTTGTTTCCACAACCTACTCTACACATAAAATATGGAAAGAAATACTTTGGTCTTGGTCCATAGCTTAACTTATGTGATCTTTCCAAAATCATTCTTTTTCTCAAATTATGTTCCCTTCTTTTGCTCTTTGTCCATTCTAGCATTTAGGCTTTGAAATGAAAATGCCAAGTATAGCATTTCTAAATGTTAGACAATGCCCTGTAGCCACCACTAGACACCTTCTACAGGGAGACGAAGTCAATTAATCAATATCCTTTGAGTAGTGATTCTGTTATGAAACCATCTCATTATACAAACCCCTGACACAACATTCTGTTCTGTCCAGTGATTATTATGTACCTGTCAGATGCCTTGTTAAATTCTAACTAGGTAATTGACAGTTGAGTCTACTAACTTAGAAAAAAGGAAATAAGATCAGATTTGATTTATTCTTAGTAAATCCACACTAACTCTATTGATCATTTTCAGTTTTAAGTCGTCACAAGTAATTCCCTTAATAATTTATTGTGGAATCTTGTCTGGTTTCAACTGTTAAGCTCACCATTCTATAATTTATGGGGAGAAAAATCACCCCTTTTTGAAAAGTCATTTCCTTTTCAAAAATCAAAACTATTTTTATAGGGTTCCAACCTCTAACACTGCAGTTCCTCAAATCCACTCCCAGTGGTTGGGTGTTCCCACTTGCAGATTCCCTGGAAAATATTTTCTTTCCCTAAAGATACTTGAAATCATTTAGAGAAATCCAGGCTCTTAACTAGTTCCCTTTTTATCAATATGTATTCTACCACTGTTTTTGAGAATCTCTTCTGTAAGAGAGAAGAGATGCAAAGTAAGAATTAAGCTATTCTACTTCCTCTGTGTCAATTATGTTCACCATGTGCATCTCTCAGAACAGTTAGTTGTTTCTTTTGGAAAGAAGTGGTAGGTTCCTTGAGTCCTTCCAGCTCCATTCTGTGTCCCAGCTCATTACCCATAGCTTCTCAGGGAATGTGTACAAGAGGCACACTGACACTTTCACACTCTTTATCACCAGCGAGGGCTTCAGCATAATGTTCATATCTGACCTCATTCCCCAGGTCCTGGGTGAGCAATGCACCAACATCAGAGTAATGCCTTCAATGTCAGGCTAAGGCTAGCAGACAGTGTGGACATCTAAGCTTGTCTCTCAGTCCTCAGGCTGTACTAACCCAGCAGCATTAGATCAAAGAGACTAAAAGAATAATGAACAAGAATGACTCACAAAAGAGAGGGTGATTTGTCAGAATTTTACTTGAAATTCTTTCACTCCTCCCACCTAAATCTCTTCTTCCTAGTACCATGGTGTGTGCACACTCCTGAGGGTTCCCTTTCAGTTTAGGGTCACACCAAAGAGCTGGACCTTAAGGAGAGACAGTCCTCAAGCATCCCCAGAGCATAGTGTTTGACTTTGTTGTTGCTGTTTAGTCACTCAGTTGTGTCTGACTCTTTGCGACCCCACGCACTGCAGCACTCCAGGCTTCCCTGTCCTTCGCCATCTCCCAGAGTTTGCTCAAACTCACGTCCATTGAGTCAATGAAGCCATCCAACCATCTCATCCTCTGTATATGACTAACACTATCCTTGAACCCAAGTTATCTTGGCCATTCTTCCTCTGCATATCACTAGAGAACCCTTGGCATTTTTGTTTCAAAACAAAACAAAAGGGACTGACATTTTTGCTTCGACTCTCAAATCGTTCTCAACTTTGACCCTTCTGATATCATTTAAAAGGCTGAGAAATAACTACTTACTTTTCAGAATTCAAAAACTACCCTCAAGGGCACCAAAGGCTCACACCTTGTTCTCAAGGTTGCCACCACTGTCGTTTCAGCATCTCATCTCTCCTCGGCACTGGGATATGAAGAACAACCTGCTGTTTCTCACTCTGGCCTTGGGGAGGACAACCTCCATCCAGACCAGTAAAGCACCTGTTAGACATTCTGCTTCCAGTTGAGTCCCCAAGCAGGAGGTTAAGCCAAATGGTTAACCCTGAATCATGTCCAATATATCTCTGGGCCATTTGGAGAATTTGCATCTACTTGTTCCATCTAGCCCAGCAGAATCTTTGTCTGAAAGATTTGACTCCACTTGGACTCCTCAATTATTTTATCCTCACTTGGATTGTCCTAATGACTCTTCCCACCAGCCCTGAAGATTTTTGAGAAGGGTTATATTTTATTTGTACTTCCCCAGTGGCTCAGAGGTAAAGAACCCATCTGCTAATGCAGGAGACATAAGAGACTCAGGTTCAATCCCTGGGTTGGGAAGATCCTCTGGAGAAGGGAATGGCAACCCACTCCAATATTCTTGGAGAATCCCAAGGACAGAGGAGCCTGGTGGCTACAGTCCATAGGGTCATAAAGAGTCACGCACAACTGAAGCAGTTTAGCATGCATGCACTCTAGCCTCAGCTTCAGTTGTTTTTTTCCCAAGCAAGCCTTTATTGGGGCTCCTGTGGCAGCAGCAAGGGAGTAAGAACAAACAACAGGTTCCTTTCCTGTCCCCTGCTCCCGAAGGGGGAGCAAACGTGTTCCTTATATGGGGTGAGGATAGGGATGTGTCCATGGGTTGGGCCAGAAGTGTGGTTTAGACGTTTTGCCTACGGCTTAGCTGGTATTGTGCACAGGGGGCATGCTCGGTACACTTCGTTTGCTCCCAACACTCTTGTTTTTTCTCTAGGCTCCTACTTTTTGGTCTCTTTGTATCTTTTGGGTCAGAATTTGCCTGAACTGCACTGTGTGCCCCTGCACACAGTCATTTTTAGTCCCATACGGTTTCTTTGTGTTTTATTGCTCTAGGAGAGGCATGATCAAGCGCAAGCATTGCCATACTGCAGCAAGAGTGAAGCTGGGGAATGACCCAACTTCACTCTTAACAAGTCTGTTTCCTTAAATAAGAGCTGGCTCCCCTTGTATAGCCATAGTTTCTAATAATAATTCCAGAATAAAATGCTATTGCTCACTCATGAGCTTGTACAATGAGATCATTCAGATAATTCAATAGACAACAAGGCGGTGGACAAGATTCACTTATTTGTCCAGCAAGACCTTTGAGTGTGCCGCCTGTGAAATAAGATTTCCTAGACTGAAGTCTGACCCTGTTACTTCTGACTCTTGAACCTCAGTTTCCCTATCTGTAAAATGTGTCCACAAATTGCACTTCCACCTAAAGCTGATGTGGGATTAAATGATATAACCCACATCAGTACTTAGCACGATGCCTGGCACATCAGAAGAGCTCTGTGAACATCACTATCATTATGAATTCAAGGGGATTTGAAGACTGTCCACTGGCTCATAGGAGATATGAATCCAGACTTCATTGGAATGGTCCACGTCAGTCTTAAATTTAGAATAAATGACTTCACAGGCTTTGTCCCTCCCGTTATTTCCTGCAATCAGCCAAACCAAGCTCTGAACTAAAAGCAGCTATCATCTGAAGCAAGGAAATGAAACTTATAGCAAAAAAAAAAACAAGCAAATTCAAGGAGAGCTTAGAAAATAAGTCTTCTGAGTCTCTCATTTACACTCTATTTTGTAAATTCCTGGAAATTGTAGATTCACAACTTTTTAATCAGAATTTAATTAGCACCTTGCACACAATAAGCACTCAGTGATTGGGAATATATGAAAAAATGATGTCGCCAGTCACCCAGGTACCAGGGAAACCCAATCCTCATTCTTATTCATTAAAGCCCAGTTCTCCAAGGACTTGTCTGAGAGCCATTGGCAGAGAGATGCCTCAGAGCTTTAATTAAAGAGCCCCTTTCCCTCCTATCCACTACTTCTCACCCTCCTTCCCTCCTCATATTCAGTTTCCGTCTTCTCTGAGAGATTCCTATCCTGCAAAATAGAGAATCGCTTTTTAACAAGAATAATCTAGGGACTTCCCTGGTGGTCCAGTGGATGGGAATCCACCTGTCAATGCAGGGGACACAGGTTCAGTCCCTGGTCTGGAAAGATTCCACATGCCTCAGGGCAACTGAGCCAATGGGCCACAACAACTGAGCCTGTGTGCTGCAAATTCTGAAGCCTAGAGCCCACGCTCCACAACAAGAGAAGCCACCACAATGAGAAGCCCTCGCGCTGCAACCAAGAGTAGCCGCTGCTCACCACAACGAGAGAAAGCCCGTGCACAGCAACAAAGACCCAGTGCAACCAAAAAAAAAACAAATAAATAAATATTTTTAAAAAAGGATAATCTAGAGAAATGACTGGATGTGAGTTTTATCTCTACAGGAGCATGCTAAGAATATGAACTTTTGGGATAATTATTTTTACCCATCCTACACTAGGATGTGGCCTATAGACCTCACACCAGGCATTGTTCCTACAAGCTCAGATCACAATCTTCTGCTGACAATCTTCATAAAGATTTCATTCCAAACAAGCTCTAGTCTTACCCAATAACTTTATTGAGATGCTCTCCTACCAAGGAAAGCACCCTCTCCAAACATACTGTTGAGAAAGAGAAACCAAGGCCTTTTCAGTTTACACTTATAATATTAGAAAAATCTCACATCCCCAAATCCTGGAAACCTGTGGCTGCTGTTAGACAATTCAGCCACATCAATGGAAGTCTGGCATGTCAGAAGCTCAAGGGCATTCTGTTACTCAATGTAGCTTCTTAAACAGCAAAGTCTTACTTACTGATAGACAGGGAATCAGCAGCCAATTAAAAGAGGTTAAGTTCAGTAGCAAATGGTGCATCCAATTATTACAGAGCAGTAAATAAGGATAGGGAATGTCAAGGCTCCCCAAACATTCAGAATTGAACTGTGAAATCTAAACAAATATTTGAATGTTGCCTTAGAGAGAGAGAATCTGCTGGAAGAAGGAAAGCAAGTGAAATATTGGCCTAATAGACAAATATCTGCCCTAGCATGAATGGACTTGCCACTCCTGAGGAGTGATGAGATCAGAAGACACAAGACCATTCACTTTGCAAAGCAGAAATAAAGACACAGACGTAGAGAACAGACATAATGGCACTAAGAGGGGATACATGGGGCAGGATGGATCGGGAGATTGGGACTGACATATATACACCACCACGTATAAAATCCATTACTAATGAGAACAGGCTGTACAGCACAGGGAATTCCACTCAACACTCTGTGGTGACCTAAATGGGAAGGAAATCCAAAAACGAGGTAATAAAGTGTAGACGTGTGGTTGATTTGTTTTGTTGCATAGCAGAAACTATACAACATTTTGCCAACAAAGGTCCATCTAGTCAAGGCTATGGGTTTTCCAGTAGTCACATATGGATGTGAGAGTTGGACTATAAAGAAAGCTGAGTGCCAAAGAATTGATGCTTTTGAACTGTGGTGTTGGAGAAGACTCTTGAGAGTCCCTTGGACTGCAAGGAGATCCAACCAGTCCATCCTAAAGGAAATTAGTCCTGAATATTCATTGGAAGGACTGATGCTGAGCTGAAGCTCCAATACCTTGGCAACCTGATGCAAAAAGCTGACTCATTGGAAAAGATCCTGATGCTGGGAAAGATTGAGGGCCAAAGGAGAAGAGGGCAGCAGAGGATGAGATGGTTGATGGCATCACCGATTCATTGGACATGAACTTGGGCAAATTCTGGGAGCTAGTGAGGGACAGTGAGCCCTGGCATGCTGCAGTCCATGGGTCTCAAAGAGTCAAGTACGACTGATTGACTGAACAACCATGTATGTATGTATGTATCTATCTACGTATAGTGGAATATACCATACGTGATGCAGTTCTACAGCCTAGACATGCATCCAGATACTACTCCAGACTCCTAAAACCCTTTGTGTGTTATCTTGTTATTTTTATCATTTTACTTAGCTCATTGTCAGCATCTACTGTAAACACACCTGTGAACGCCTCCCTGCACGTGTCACAGTGACTGGGACCCAACTAGAGATGACTAGGGGCTTCCTGAACTGGATCACATCCTAGTGGGTGCCATGTGTTTGCACTCTGAAACTATTGAACAGCCATCCTTGGTAAAAGAGAAAAATGATATTGCAGGGTATTGAGGGGAAAGAGTGGCATATTTAGCAAAACACCTTTGAAAGTTGAGAAATAATGAGAGATGCCTAAAGTGCTAATCTGGACATGAAACATTTAGACCATAGCAGCTCAAACCCTACCATCTTACAACATCTGAAGTGTTATTTTGCCTACTGGCATCTCCTGCTATAAGATGATAAAGCAAATCATGATTAGGCATTCTTCAAAAGTTTGAGACAGAAACACTGACTAATAAGGACAGATCATATTTAACTAAGAATGGTTCTGGACTGCCCTCCTGGAGTTAGTGCATAAATCAAGTGGGGACTGTTGCTTTCCTGTTGCTGCACTTAGCTCGCTGAGCTGCTGTGACCCTCCATTGTCTGACTACCTGTCTGTTATTGCTCTGAGCCCAGGCATTCCTGGAGGACAGGGACACCTGGCAAAGCGCTAAGCATGCGTCTGGCATTCAGTGAATATCCATTCTATGATGCTTTTTACTCACAGGACTTCTGACACCAAATAAACGACCTTTTCTTTTTTCTTAATATTATACAATTTAACATCATCAATCTGCTTTTTAACATGAAATGGTCATATAATTTTTTTCTTCCATTGTGTAATTACACATTTGATTTCTCATTGATCCAAGATTTAGAAGAGGGAGTTTCAGTTTCCAAGTGTCTGCATTTTTGTACTGTTTTGTGTGATTATAGTTTACACTTTGGCTATCTATTGTTCGGTTTGTGTAGTATTTGCTCTGGGGTCAGTTGTAATGCAGGATTTGAGTTTCCTGAATGTACCAGCTATTAATATAAAGTGATGACTTTCCCATGACTACAACTCCCTCCTCAGGCTCACTAATTTTCTAGAATGGCTCACAGAACTCACACAAGGTCTTTGCTTACTAGTGAAAGTGAAAGTGCTAGTCATGTCCAACTCTTTGTGATTCCATGGACTGTAGCCCACCAGGCTCCTCTGTCCATGGGATTCTCCAGGCAAGAATACTGGAGTGGGTAGCCATTTCCTTCTCCAGGGGATCTTCTCAAACCACGGATGAACCCGGGTCTCCTGGATTGCAGGCAGATTCTTTATCGTCTGAGCCAGCAGGGGCGCTTACTATTACTGGTTTATTATGAAGGCTACAATTCAGGAACAACCAAATCCTATAGAAGAGATGCAGGGGCAAGGTACGGTGGCAGGGGAGCTTCCATGGCTTTTCTGGGTGCATTATCCTTCCAGGACCTCAATGTGTTCACCAATCCAGAAGCCCCCCAAGTCCCACAGCTTAGGGTGTTTAAAGAGGCTCCATTACCTGGGCACAATCAATGAAATCATTCCCTATTGGAGACTGACTCAATCTCAAGCCCCTCTCCCAAGAGGTCACAGGTTGGGATGAAAGCTTCAAATTTTTAAAGGGAACCCTCATACACTATATGGAACTCCCTGGTGGCTCAGATGGTAAAGCGTCTGCCTACAATGCAGGAAACCTGGGTTCGATCCCTGGGTCAAGAAGATCCTCTGGAGAAGGCAATGGCAACCCACTCCAGTACTCTTGCCTGGAAAATCCCATGGACAGAGGAGCGTGGTAGGCTACAGTCCATGGGGTCGCAAAGAGTCAGACAAGACTGAGCAACTTCACTTTCACTCCTACACTGTTGGTGAGAATGTAAATTGGTATGACTACTATGCAGAACACTGTGGAGGTTCCTTAAAAATCTAAAAACAGAGCTACCATGTGATCCAGCGATCCCATTCCTGAGTATATATCCAGACAAAACCATAATCCTAAAGGATCCGTGCACCCCAATGTTCATTGCAGTGCTATTTACAATAGCCAAGACAGGGAGACTACCTAAATGTTCAGAGAGAGAGGAATGGATAAAGAAGATGTGGTGCACAGTGGAATATTAATCAGACACAGAAAATGAAACAATGCGACTTGCAACAACATGCATGGACCTAGAGATTATCATACTGAGTGAAGGAAGTCAGACAAGGACAAATATCCTACGATATCACTCATGTGTGGAATCTAACTTGTAAAAAGATATCAATGAACTTATCTACAAAGCAAGCACAGACTTGCAGATATCAAAAATAAACTTAGAGTTACCAAAAAGAAACATGGAGGTGGGGGAAACAAATAGGGATGTTCATCCCAAACTTGAACGCACACACACTACTATATATACGACAGATGACTGACGGGAGCCTGCTGTGTAGCACAGGGAACTCTACCCAAAACTCTGTGATTATCTATATGAGAAAAGAACCCAAAAAAGAATGAATATTTGTATAATTGAATCACTTTCCTATACACTTGAAATTAACACAACATTATAAATAGACCATACTCCAATAATTTTAAGTTCCAAACTTCTAATCATGTCTTGGTCTTTCTGGAGACCAGCCCCCATCCTGACACTGTCTAAGGGCCCCCCACCACCAGTCACCTCATCAGCACACAGAAGATCCTCTTCCCACTCTGGAGATTACAAGGTTTTAGAAGCTCTTGTGTCTAGATTCAAGGACTATAATCCAAAACCAAAACTAAAACAGACAATGCTCCTATCAGACTTCCATGGTGGTCCGGTGGTTAAAACTGTGAGCTGCCAATGCAGGAGCTATGGGTTCAATCCCTGGTTGGGGAACTAAGATCCCACATGCTTCCCAGTGCAGCTGAAAGATTAAAAAATAAAATAGCCATCCCCATAAAAAAAACTCTTTAAAAAAAAATGCTCCTATCACCCCTACCATTAGGGAAATCGAAAGGTTTTAAGAGCTCTGTGCCAGGAACCAGGGACAAAAAACAAATAATATTTATTATTATATTATAATATCAGATTTGAGGATGTCACCAGTTTCCCCAAGCTCCAGGTAATCATTTTCTGTACAGACAGGATAGTGCAAGGGTAAAAAGCAAGAACTCAGCCTCTGAATGCCTAGTTTCCTGATCCATAAAATAGGAATAAAATAGCACCTAATTCATAGCATTTCTGAGATTTAAATTATGTGCAAAGCTTATGGAATCCTGCCTGGCATAGATGGCCATTAAATGCTTCTTCTATTATTGTGACAATATGAGACTATCTTTTCACTGTGAAACTTTGAACAGCCCAGAACCCAGAAGCTTATTTAACAAAATGTTAAGTGGGAAAAAAGCAGGTTACAGAAGAGTATGTATGGAATGATCCCACTTATGAAAGAAAAAATTAAATGTGTCTATACACTGAGGGCACCTAGAACAAAGCTTCCAGGAAGGACGGGGAGAAAGAACAGGAGGGGTGAAAGAACAGGAGGGGAGAAAGGTGAGAGAGAAAAAGCGAGAGAAGGAAACAAAGCCGAACAGTCACTGCTTTGCTCACTTCGCTACTGTGTTGTTTGAATCGTTTCAGTGGGAATATAATCACACCGCATTTATAGATTTAAAAATAATAATTAGGGACTTGCCTGGTGGTCCCGTGGCTAAGACTCCACGCCCCCAATGCAGGGAGCCCAGGTTCAATCCCTCGTCAGGGAACTAGATCCCACATGTTGCAACTAAGACCCCGTGCAGCCAAATAAATAAATATATTTATAAATAGATAAAATAATAATCAGGCAAAAAATTACACAAATTAACCCTAAGATATGCTCACCAGGGATCCGCTACTCAAAACTCCTGAACATATCAGCATCCAACCATTGGACCAAAACTTCCAACATGATTGCTGCATGGTGAGTCTCATCTCACCCAGAGCTTCTCACCCTCAGCACATCGACCTTTGGGGCCAGCTCATCCTTTGTTGTGGGGACTGTCTTGTGTACTGTATGGCACCTGGCAGTACCCTGGCCTCTACCCTTTAGATGCCAATGGGACCTCCCCACTTTTGACAAACATCCCCAGATGTTGTTAAATGTCCCTTAGGGGAAGAAATCACCCTGATTGAGAACTACTGTTTGCTCATTTTATAAAAATAAGCCAGTGGTCGCCATCTGTTTTTTTATAAGGGACTGTCAGATTTACAGGTCTTGCTATAAGGCAAAGCCAGCAGAAATCTGGGGCCAGCAGTGAATGCATGAAGCTGGACTATGGTTCCTTCCTAGTACAGACAGGACAGCCTAAGGACCATTATCCATTTCCCCAGTAAATACTGTCTCTCCTAACACTGTAAAGGGCTTCCCCAGTAACTCATTTGGTAAAGAATCCGTCTGCAACGTAGGAGACCTGGGTCAAGAAGATGCCCTAGAGAAGGAAATGGTAACCCACTCCAGTATTCTTGCCTGGAGAATTCCATGGACAGAGAAGCCTAGCGGGCTACAGTCCATGGGGGTCACAAGAGTCAGACATGACTTAGTAACTAAACCACCACCACCCAAGACTGTAAAAAACAATCCACAACATTTAGTTTGCAAAATGTTCCCCACATCTTCCCCACATCTGCCTCTGCTCCCCTCTAGTCTCATGAGAAAATGTCACCTCCTTCCCTTGGGCCCAATGCGATGATGATGGCAGTCTACATTTATATCATCTGTTCTGCCAGAAAAGGACGTGAAGAGTGAAACCAAGCTTTTGTGGAACTTTTGAGAAACCATCAAAAATCAGAAGCACCAAAAGATCTCGTCTTTGGGAAAGGTTTGTAGAACTGTAAAGGCTAAACTGAGAAATCCCTACATTTGAGAAGTCAGATTATTCATTCTGTTTTGGCCTCTCCTCTTTCTTCCTCTCACTCCCCCTCCCTCTCCCTCACTAAGGGGAAGTGAGCTAAGGTGGGGACTCCAGGCAGGAAGCAATAGAAAATTCCAGAGGCAAGAACTCTGACCCAAGATGTGGTCCCTGCAGAGGAGAGACTGACCTGTGGGTGGAAGCAGCCCTAGACTTGGAAACTAAGCCGAAGAGGAACTGTTTTGCTCTTTACGCCTGTACAGTTTGAATCTTTTGCAGAAGGAATACAGGCATGTCTCACTTCTAGATTTTTTTAAATACTAAGACAAATAAATTACAAATCTGACCCCAAAATATCATGCTAACCAGGGCTGCCTGACTTTGAACTCTCCAAAGTCTTCAGGTCTTCTAGGTGTGACCTTGGGCAGAGTTCTTAGGTTCCCAGGGTCTCAGTTTCCTCATTTATGAAATGGAGGTGACGGCTCTCCCTGCTTTGTTGACCTATCGGGTTGTTCCCAGAAGCTGCAGAGACAATGTCGGTATTGGCAAGAGACACTGCAGGGAAATAAACAAGCTGTCATGGCCCTGTCCCTAGGACTCATCCCCTCTAATGGTCACAGGTCTAAGAACCCCTAAGGAATGGAAACAGTAGGAGAAACATGAAGACTTTGTTGGAACAGGAGCTAAGATTTCACAGATGAAACATTGTGTCTCCAACATGACAGCCTATTTCCAACTCCTCTACTTTCAGATACAGCATGGTAACCATCCATGTCAGAATGGGAAGAAACCTTTCAGAAGACAAAACTGGGCCATGACCTCATCCTTCTGTTTTGAGGGGCCAGGCAGCCTTGTGTCCTCCTTTGTCATTCCAAAGAGACTGTAACAGGATCCTTAAATTACCTTATCAAACCTCAAAAATTCTAAATGTATAACCCAGGTTGGAGAAGCATGTATCAGTAATATATGTACCACCTTTTCCCCCTTATAGCTTTGTTACCCAGGTATTACTGTTGCATTCAAGGTGCAGAAGCAAGGTTATCTAACAGAGGTAGCCTAACATGATGAGCTAACTGGAAGATGCAGAGACCACATCTGGCCATCCAAGCCTGTCTCCTACTCTAGCAGAGGATGGAGAAATGGCTCATACCGAGAGAAGGAAAGTGTTTCTAGATCTGCATGCTGAGTTAGCTTCCAAAGGACAGAACCTTACCTTTGGGGAATAAGAAATTGAGATTATGATCTGCCCAGATACTAGACCAATAAGAATTACCACTGCTATTACCACCCATAAGGTTAACTATGTGCCAGGCACTGAGCTAAAAGCTTTCATACCTTTTATCTGATCTTCCCTCAACAAACAAGCAAATGAGGACTCAGGAGCCAAGAGACTGGCCCAAAGTAACACCATTTGTAAGTGACAGAGCCAGGATTTAAACACAGGTCTGTCCAAAGCTTTAACCTTAACTACAACATACTGCCTTCAAGCTGCCAAGCACTGTCTCTCCCCAGCAAATCAGCTGTAGACCATATGTTATGTGATAATAAAGTCACAAAGCCCACCCTCCATGTGGCTCCCAGTCCAGTTGGTGTTCATTTTCCTGTGCTTAATTCCCTGTCCTGACTCTTCTAAACTCTACCTAGGAGGATCAAGGTTGGGGCTGTAGACAAGGTAACAAATGATGTTTCTGGAATATCCTCCATTTGGTGTACCAAATATATAATTAAACCAAAAGGTAAATGTATTTCCTGTTTAAAAATCTAAGCATGTTATAAGGAAAATCAAGAATAATTTCTTTGAAATGCTGAATGATGAAGACAAATTCCTAGCAGAACAATTCAAGAAACCTGGGGGAGTATTTACAATGAAGGATGCTAACTGGACTTTCTGTGGTGATCATCTCACAATATATACAAATATCAAATCATTATGTTGTATGCCTGAAACTAACATAATCTTCTAGGTCAACTATACTGCTTAGTCGCTCAGTTGTGTCTGACTGTCTGCAACCCCATGGACTATAGCCTGCCAGGTTTCTCTGGCCATGGAATTTTCCCAGGCAAGAATACTGGAGTGGGTTGCCATTTCCTTCTCCAGGGGATCTTCCCAACCCAGGGATCGAACCTGCATCTCCTGCATGTCCTGCATTGGCAGGCAGATTCTTTACCATTAGCGCCACCTGGGAAGCCAAGGTCAATTATGTCTCAATTTTAAAATTAATTTTTTAAAAAGAAAGTAATACATATCAGAAATGAGGTAAAATAAGGGGTAATTAAAACAATCAATGAAAATAACTATATGTGCCAATAAATTTTAATATCAAGATGAAATTGGTGGCTGTTAGATGTAAATTACCGAAATAAACTTGAGAAAAGATACAAGAATTGGCGGGGGCATTGGGGAGGATTGTGAAACTTCCACCACTGCAATAGGAACCAGGCCCAGATGGTTTTGCCCATAAAGTGTGTCTGTCCTTCAGAGAACAGCTAATTCCTGTGATGCTTGAATCATGACTTACGGGGGTTTCCCCAGTGGCTCAGGGCTAAAGAATCTGCCTGCAATGCAGGAGCCTCAGGAAGATACCTTGGAGGAGGGCATGGCAACCCACTCCAGTGTTCTTGCCTGGAGAATCCCCACAGACAGAGGATTTTGGCAGGCTACAGTCCATAGGGTCACAAAGAATCAGACATGACTGAAGTGACTTAGCACGCACGCACAAAAGAAGAGGAAAAACCTTTCCAAATCGTTTGGGAAGTAGACATAAACCTGATTCAAAGTATAATTTTTTAAAATACAAAGAAATTACTGACCTATATTACTAGCAATATGAGTTACAAAACCTTACATAATATATTAACAAATTGAATCTAAAAAAATATTTTTAAAGCGCAGTGACCAATTTGGGTTTATTACAGAATTTTATGATGACTTAATATCCTACATTGGTTTAACATTAGGAAATCTATTAATGTAACTTATTATGTCAGTAGATTAAAGAAGAAAAATTCTATTTTGATAGGTTCCAGAAAAGCATTACATAAAAATTCTAAGTAATTGAAAAGAGAAAATGAAATTTACCTAGAGAATCTAAACAATCTATGTATACAAAGTCTCTAAGAAGCTGGATAGAAACTGGAATCCAAATCCAGTCCATTGCTCTTCCCCATATATTTTGCTACTTTTACTAGGGATTTGAAATGCCAACAAAATTATTCAAAATGCCCTTTGATTGAGGAAAAATAATTTGCAAATGCCACGGTGATTAGAATAATGCGATTGTTTTCTTATACACCCTAAACTGTCTTTGTGAAACAGGGTCCTGGGAGCAGCATAAATGTATCACGTTCTTCTATCACACTTAACCGCATGCAGTTAGTGCTTTTCAAGAGTCGTTATGCCTTTTCTGCTTTCGAGGGCTAAGATGAAGATCTCTCTTAGTAAATGTCACATTGCACTTGAAAATATGTTTGTTATTTCCAAGTATCTTTTGATATTGATTTCTGACATAATTCAACAGCGTTAAGAGAACAGACTGTATGATTTCAATACCTTTAGACCATGAAATCTTTGAACCTTGTTTTACATCCCTGGATATGTTCAAGTACCTCCTAGTTTATAGTCTATGGGAACTTGAATAGAATTTGTATCCTATTCTTGTGTGGAAATTATATAAATTTTAATTATGTTGAATTGGTTCACAGTGCTTGTCAGGTCTACTATATCCTTTTATTTCTCTGTATATGCATTGTATTAACTTTTGAGAGTTTATTATTGAAACTCCAAGTAAAAATTTTAATTTACCTACTTTAAAAAATAATTGTAATATATAGTGACACCATATGTAACCTTGTTCTGTATTTTCCAAGTCTCCTGTAAATGAGTTATCATACTTCCATAATTTAAAAAAATAAAAGTTAAAAAAAAAAAGCCAGATGCCAGGCATGATATATAGAATGACCTCTTACCTAAATTATAGAGATAATCGTGTGTGTATGCATGATTAAAGAGATGACTGGATATTCATTGATAAAAGTATATATTATACCATATATAAAAGTATAACATACTTTTTTCTATAATGCTTGAATTTTCTCAATATGCATGCAACTAATTTTAGGAAAATATTTATATGCAAAGATAAAATTGATTATAACCTGAAAAAAATAGTCATTATGCCATTTCTATAACAATAAAATCTAGTGACCATGATGCCTGGTCTGCAGCACATCTCATCTGTAAGCTCCCCAATATGTCAGTTTAAATCTGTATATGGTATTGAAATTACAATGAAAAGTTCTAAATGCAAAATTATCCACATTCAACCATTTGGAGACGCTCCTTTATTAAATTTATTTCTAGCATCAGTAAAGTCATGTGTGCAAAGTCTCATCCATTTTCAAGGGAAAAGATATTCATCCCTGGTTCATAAGGCTGGCCACATAGCCCTCCAGTCTTGCATTTATGATAGCCTGAGAATTACAGAATGAAAACTGCTGAATCTCTACTGAAACTCTTCTAAGATGGGGACCAGAGAGATGCAGATCACTCAGGGTCTCAGATGTGATAAACAGTTAGAGGCAATTTCACAAGTCAACTCTAGAAAGAATAATAAATCCAGGAAGAGATCAGCTGTAACACAAGCATGAGATTACTCTCAAGCTGTAAAAACAAAATCCAAATGTTTTCCCACCTTCACCTTTATGAAAGAAAGACTGCTGATAATTTGAAAAGAAAAACATTGCAGTTTCTGAAAATTTAAATCCCAGACTTTCTGCTCACTATGAAAGTGAAAGTGTTAGCCACTCAGTCATGTCCGGCTCTTTGGGACACGGTGGACTGTAGCCTGCCAGGCTCCTCTGTCCATGGAATTCTCCAGGCAGGAATACTGGAGTGAGTTTCCATTCCCTTCTCCAGAGGATCTTCCTGACCCAGGGATCAAACCTAGGTGTCCTGCATTGCAGGCAGATTCTTTATCATCTAAGCCACCAAGGAACACTCCCCAGAAAAGTAAAATATGCATCAGAGGCAGATTAAAAATCAGGACTTTAATCTAGACCATACCATTCTCCTTGCAGGAAAAGGAGAGGAGCATCTTTCCCTACATGCAATTGTTCAAAGGGTGCAATCTTTAAATACACGTTGAACAGCTGTTGATTTAGCCTCTTTATTTCTCATGTTCATGTTAAGAATGCCCCAAATGTCCCATGAGGAACTGTACCTCTTCAATTCTGAGCTGTGTGATTTAGCCAAAATTGACACATAGACACCACCACCATCTCCCCCTTTAGCAATACAGCTAGATCACTGGGAGGGACCAAGGAAACGACTAGCTGCCACTGTCTTCATTCTGCTCCTCAAGGAAACCACACACTTTCTACAGGGAGGTCCTCTGTGTTAGAGGAACCACCCCCGTCCAACCATGAAACTGAGCAGGACCCTGTGGGACCCTCCCAGGTACAAATTCTTTCTGTGTCCCTTGTTTCTTGTTTGTAGGAAAGAGGCTTCAGCCTCCTAGACCTTCCCTGAGTTCCAAAGGGTAAATTATTTTTTCTTAAACTGACATTTTGTCCCGGTTAAGTTACATCCAGTTACTGGACTAAATAACCCAGGTCTAGCCTGGCCCAGGCGCTAAGGACACTATTGCTTTTCTCATTGTTATGTACATCCCTTGAGGAGAAACCAGAACCCCACCAAGTCGTGGCACTAGTCTTTCTTGACTCCCTTTTCTTTGTTCTTGCGTTCCCTCACTCCTCTAATTAGGACTAAAATAACTGTGAATCTGCCCTTTGGAACTCAGGGAAGGTCTAGGAGGCTGAAACCTTTTTCCTACAAGCAAGACATGGAAAACATGGAAAGGCTTTCATGCCCCCCCACAGGGTCCTGCTTGCTTTCAACTTCCCCCTTTCTTTGATATTCCTCAATTTTGAGGAAAACACGTGCTGGACAAGAAAGAGAATACAATTTTGGATAGAGAAGTTAATCATAAACTCAGCAGAGGAACTCAGTTTTAGAGGGACTCAGTTTCACTCCCTGATCTCAATTCAGGAAGAGCCCTATGTGGAGAAAGGAAACTGTACTTCCTGAGCGGACTAAGTTTCCAGCCCCACAACACGACAGGTCCCTGGAGCCACAGGATGGAGGAGAGGTAAGAGCTTAAAGCAACTATAAAGTTCTACCCAGGACGAGACAAGCTGAAAGGAAGTTAAGGAATTTGCCCAAGATTTTATTAAAGGGCAGGAAAGAAGAAACTGACAAGGTATGGCTAGAGGCAATGATGGAAAAAAATAAAGACAATTTCTTGTTTATATCCCCACTGATTTTGACAGGTTACAGATTTTTTATTTGAACAATAAAACCACAATAGCAAGAAAGGAGAGCAAGAAAGGCCATCTAAAGGTAATAAATTTTTTAAGCCCAGGAAGATAGCAGATAGAGTTAGAGCAGTAAAAATCAGAACTGAGAACATCTACCCACAAGAGTCCTGAGAAAGTGAGATTCACCCCAAAAGCCATAGAAAATTTCAAAGTGGAGAAGAGAAAAACCAAGCAGGAATTGGTAGGGGTTGAGGCGGGGGTGGGGGACACGACGAGGGAGATTTATCAAAGAACTGCATTCAGGGTACTTCCCAGGTGGTCCAGTGGTTAAGATTCCTCACTCCCAGTGCAGGGAGCCCCTGGTCTGGTCCCTGGTCAGGGATCTAGATCCCACATGCCTGCCACAACGAAGACCCCGCAAGTCTCAACTGAGACCCAGGGCAGGCAAAATAAATAAATACTTAAAAAAAAAAAAAACTGCATTCAGAATTACAGTGACAGAAAACATATCAGTGCTTGCCCGGAGCTGTAGAGGAGGGTGGGGATTGATCTCAAAGAGGCACAAGGGAACTCTTTGGAGTGATCAAAATGTTCTATATCTTAATGGGAATGGTAGTTATGTAGCAAAATAGAAGGTATGCTTCAAATGGGTACTTTTTATTATGTGGAAACTATAACTTAGGTATAAATACGTGAAGATCAACCAAATGAGAAAAGCAAAGACTGTTCATTCAGAGCTTGTAGCCATCATCACTTGCATTTGGCAGAAACTCAAAAAATAGGCAAATGTGTGGGAAGGCTTTATAGTGGGGGGGAGGGAGGGAAGAAGGCTTCAGGTGTGCCCTGACTGGTGGCTTTTGCACAGAGAAGAAAAATGCTTACCATGGAGGCCGTTACCCCGCTGATGCTTGCTAAGAGAACTGACCCAGAGTCTGTTGGAAGTTAGTCAGCAGAGTTAGAGCTTCCTCCAACAGAAATGGGTTTGGATGATAAAAACCTATAAGCATGGGAAGGAAATGGCTCAGAGAACTGAATGAGAAGGAATTTGGGATAAGAATTCAGAAGGCAGATGGAAGTGTACTATTTGAAGTAAGGTCTGCAGACCATTGCTTCCCAAGGGGCTCAGTGGTAAAGAATCCACCTGCCAATGCAGGAGACCCAAGAGACACAGGTTTGATCCCTGGGTTGGGAAGACCCCCTGGAGAAAGAAACGGCAACTCACTCCAATATTCTTGCCTGGGAAATCCCATGGACGGAGGAGCCTGGCAGGCTACAGTCTGTGGGGTCACAAAGAAACGGACACAACTGAGCGACTGAACAAACACAACAGCTACAGACCATGCACGTAAGTATCACCTAGGAACTCATTAGCAATACAAATTCTCAAGCTGCACCCCAAACAAACTGCATCTGTGGGATAAGGCCAGGAATTTGTGATTTAACAAGCTCTCTAGGTGACTCTTATCCACACTTTAAGTATCAGTGTAGAGAACAGTCATGTTTTCCTGACATTTCTCCATGAGAGGGAACAGAAATATACCCTTATGAAATAGAGTTGAGGAAGGTTCAAGAGGAGCCTACAAGGCAGATAATTGTGTGGCTGGACACTTGGACCCAGAAGTCACTTTGATAAAGAAAAATCTGTGAGGGTCACAACTCCAAAGGCTCAGCTGCCTTGAGATGCTTGGAGCCCATATAATTTGTTGTTCGGTCGCTAAGTTATGTCCGACTCTGCAATCCCATAGATTGCAGCACATCAGGCTTCCCTGTCCTTCACTGTCTCCCAGAGTTTGCTCAGACTCATGTCCATTGAATTAGTGATGCCATCCAACCATTTCATCCTCTGTCATCCCCTTCTCCTCCTGCCTTCAATCTTTCCCATCATCAGGGTCTTTTCCAATGAATCGGCTCTTCACATCAGGTGGCCAAAGTATTGGAGCTTCAGCTTCAACATCAGTCCTTCCAATGAGTATTCAGTGTTGCTTTCCTTTAGGATTGACTGGTTTCATCTCCTTGCTGTCCGAGGGACTCTCAAGAGTCTTCTCCAGCACCACAATTCGAAAGCATCAGTTCTTTAGTGCTCAGCCTTCTTTATGATCCAAGTCTCATATTCGTACATGACTACTAGAAAAACCATAGCTTTGACTACACAGATCTTTTCACCAAGGCATAACCACTCCTGGAAAAGATCAGACTACAGACATTTGTGTGCCAGGACAGAGAATGAATCAAGGTCTTTTAGCTTCCAGAATGAGCCACATTGCCCAATAAGCCCTAAGGAGCCCTCTGCTGTGGAGAAGGCAATGGCAACCCAATCCAGTACTCTTGCCTGGAGAATCCCATGGATGGAGGAGCCTTGTGGGCTACAGTCCATGGAGTCTCGAAGAGTCGGACACGACTGAGCGACTTCACTTTCACTTTTCATTTTCATGCATTGGAGAAGGAAATGGCAACCCACTGTGGGTTGCTGTCTAAGGGTCCGCACAGAGTTGGACTAAGTCAAGTGACTTAGCAGCAGCAGCAGCTGTCTCTAACAGGCAACAAACTGGGTTTCTACCTGGTGTAACACTCTGATCTCTGAAACCAACATTAGGATACAAACCAAGGCTCCAACTATAAATCAACTCAATGGTATTTATGAAAAACTAAGGTGCAGTGTTTTATAAATGTTAAACCACTATTTGGCTGGAACCACTGTTTAGTTTAACAGCTCTGTTTGTTCTCAAGTGTAGGTTTTCTTTTGCACCCAGTTTATTAGGAAAGATAGCCAGGATCAGGGAAATTTCCATGACAATGATCTTCTCTCACACTGAAGACACTCTTAATCAATGAGCTGACAACATAATGCACTGCTCATTAGATCTGTCAAGAATAAGTCCCAGCCAATGAGGGGGCTCTTCCTGAGCCTGAAATCAAGAAAACCACAGAGGAAGATGTGAAAAAAAGCCCAGCAATTTCAGCAGACTCTCTTATAAAAGAATTGTCTGGGTGATGTACTTGATATTTCACGGAAGACTATCAGCAAATTTGCAAGCATAACAAATGTAAGGTTCTTTTATACAAAGAGAAAGAACAAATTTGATATTTTGATAAGGTAGCCTAAAAGAATACATTCAAATCACATACATGTTTTAAAGAGGAAGCATCAATAAATTATTGCTGAGTAAACAAACCATCCCAAAACTCAGTGTCTGAAACAATAACAGCTATTATTTGCTTACACAGCTAGGGGTTGGGGGAATGACTAGTCTAGTCTGTACTTAACTGACATGGCTCTGCTCCACGTGTGTGTCTCATGCTCCTTGGACCAGTCTTCCAGTCCAGGCACAGTTTTCTCTTTGGCCTTGGCCAAAGAGATTAAGTGGAAACCCAAGGTCACTTGGCCTAGGTACAGACTCGGCACTGTCACTTCTGCCTCATTCTCTTGGCCAAACCAAAGCACATAGCTAAACGCAGTATCCAAGGGCAGGGAAATGTGTTGCACCTTCAAGGAAGAAATTCAAGGTCACATGGCAAAGGGCATGGATACAGGTGAGGCAAGAGTTGGGGTCAAGTGGGAATTCCCTGACAGTCCAGTGGTTAGGACTCCACACTCACTGCAGAAAGCATGAGTTCCATCCTTGGTCAAGAAACTAAGATCCCACAAATAGCACAGACAAAAAATAAAGAGTTGGGGTCAATAATGCAATCTACCCTAGGGAATAACACATTTTTCTCATCAGGCATATTAGCTGAAATTTCCCCCTAGGATTGTACATGGTACCTTGATTTTGTTTTAATTATGAAACTATTAATTTAAGGTGACAGGAATGCACATGGCTCTGAACTACCTTTTTAGTCTCATCTCCATGAATTCCCAGGTTTGCACAAATCTTTCACTGGAACCCAGATGGCCAAACTACTGGTTTCCACATATATGCTATAATTCTACACCTTCTTGCCTTGGACCAGTGGTTCTCAAAGTGTGGCCCATTAGATATATGTAGCAAGTTGTCTTTATCCATTCCTCTGTCAGCAGACAATTAGACTGCTTCCATGTCTTGGCTATTGTAAATAGTGCTGCAATGAACATTGGGGTTCATGTATCTTTTTGGATTATGGTTTTCTCTGGATATATGCCCAGGAATAGGATTGCTGGATCATACGGTAGTACTATTTTTAGTTTTTTTTTTAAAGGAACCTCCATATTGTTCTCCTAGAGAAGGAAATGGCAACCCACTCCAATATTCTTGCCTGGAGAATCCCATGGACAGAGGAGCCTGGTGGGCTACGGTCCATGAGGTGGCAAAAGAGTTGGACACAACTGAAGCAACTTAGCAGCAGCAGCATATTGTTCTCCATAGTGTCTGTACCAATTTCCACCAACAGTGTTGGAGGGTTCCCTTTTCTGTACGCCCTCTGCAGCATTTACTGTTTGTAGAATTTTTGATGATGGCCATTCTGACCAATGTAAGTTTTTTAGTTTCGACTCAGTGTAGCTCTGATTTGCATTTCTCTAACAATTAGTGATAAGAGTGGAGTTCTGAAGGAGAACTGAGACCTCTGGTCATTATGGTCAGCAAACTCAGTCCAATTCCCATGCGCCTGTCAGAGAAATGTGAAGTAGAGACATTTATGAGAATCAAGTCTCTCTGAGGACATTGTCTCCTGGTCTTACACGTCCTTTCAATCAGATTTACAAGAGGCAGCAAGCTTCAGTCAGGTCAGTCACTCAGTCATGCCCGACTCTTTGCGACCCCATGGACCGCAACACACCAGGCCTCCCTGTCCATCACCGACTCCTGGAGCCTACTCAAACTCATGTCCATCGAGTCAATGATGTCATCCAGCCATCTCATCCTCTGTCATCCCCTTCTCCTCCTGTCCTAAATCTTTCCCAGCATCAGGGTATTTTCCAATGAGTCAGCTCTTCGCATCAGGTGGCCAAAGTATTGGAGCCTCAACTTCAACATCAGTCCTTCCAATGAATATTCAACATTGATTTCCTTTAGGATGGACTGGTTGGATCTTCTGGCTGTCCAAGGGACTCAAGATTCTTCTCAAACACCAGAGTTCAAAAGCATCAGTTCTTCGGCACTCAGCTTTCTTTATGGTCCAACTCTCACATAGACGGACCTTTGTCAGTAAAGTAATGTCTCTGCTTTTTAATATGCACTCTAGGTTGGTCATAGCTTTTCTTCCAAGGAGTAAGCATCATTTAATTTCATGGCTGCAATCACCATCTTCAGTGATTTGGGAGGCCCGAGAAAATAAAATCACTCACTGTTTCCATTGTTTCCCCATCTATTTGCCATGAAGTGATGGGACTAGATGCCATGATCTGGTCCCATCACTGCCATTGATTTTTTGAATGTAAAATTTTAAGCCAGATTTTCCACTCTCCTCTTCCACTTTCACTAGGCAGCAAGCCTAGTCCTCAATATAAGGGGCACTCTGGACATTCAGCTGTCATATGAGTGCCGTAAGAGGACATGGTAATTCTCAACACAAGCATGAATGAAAAGGTAAATTATCCCAGGTAAAATAATCCCCATCCAGGAAAGATAAAGATCTAGAGCTTTCTGAGCTGACTCCTAGGCCATTGATGTTGTTCACCTTGGTCATCCTGTACTGTTAGCTAATTTGACTTCTTTGTGAATGCCCAAGAGGTTCAAGATAAATAGATGATGACTCATCCAAAGCAACAAGGAAAATTAAAATGCCCCTAATTATAAAGGAATTTGAATTTGCTGCACCTAAGAATTTAGAGACTAAACTCTGGTTTAAAATCATTACAGAGATAAGATTTGTGAATTTAACCATAATTACTTTCACTCCATTCTAAAGAAATGCTCATTGTAAAGGTAGTTTTTGTAAAGAAATCATTACATGTTGGGGAGAAAGGTTTAATCACTGTGCACTTGGAGACAAAAGATTCATTTGCTGGCAGATAATACAGGTGCCAGAACTGAATTTCTAGGGAACAACATAATTCTACTTTTTAAAATATTTATCATGGCAGTTCTGTGAAAATGTTTACACCTTTCTAAAGAATGTCAAGACACTTGGAAATGAAAGTACCAGAAAAGGAGATTGTAATCCTCTTTCCATTTCAAAGGATACAGGCTGAGGTGACAATGTCCACTCTTATGTAGCCTTGTGCTCCCAGAAAGCAGTGATGGCTGAGAAATCCCACCCCCTACCCTGTGTTCTGGAAAAGGCCTGATTGCAAAGATCCACGCTTCTTTAGCATATTTCAAGATACCACCCACCTCTACCCTTCCTTCATGACTCCCCTATTTTATAAAACCCCAGTTTTTCTCCCTCTTCTTACCCTCATTACTGAACGTTGTCCCTATTGCAATATCCTGGATGAAACCACCTCAATTGTCCAGGGAATTTTGTCCTTAAGAAAAGAGGGAAAATCTCTCTACCCAACTGAAAATCACTCAGTAAGTTGTGAAGTCTGTGTTTACCAGGCACCAGATTGAGGTTTTACTAAATAGGGAAGTCGTGGAGATGTTAATACAAAGCTGAAGGGTATATTCCATGAGTCATCTCAACGGTCTATCTAGACCTAACTTTGAACCAACATATTTACAGTCTCTTTCCAACTAGATGTTTAGCTGTGGGTATAGGCTTCCCCAGTGGCGCTAGTGGTAAAGAATTCACCTGCCAATGCAGGAGACTCAAGAGCCGGGTTCGATCCCTGAGTCAGGAAGATCCCCTGGAGAGGAAATGGCAACCCACTCCAGTATTGTTGCGTGGAAAATTCTATGGTCAGAGGAGCCTAGCAGGCTACAGCCACGGGGTCACAAAGAGTCAGACACAACTGAACACACACACACACACACACACACACACTACCCATTAGAAAGCTCAGCTCTTGGTTCTTCTAAGATTGGAGTGGAGCACTCCCTGATCTTATTAGACTGCTGATTCTGCTGCTAAGTCGCTTCAGTCGTGTCTGACCCTGTGCAACCCCAAAGACGGAGCCTACTAGGCTCCCTGGTCCATGGCATTATTAGACTAACCAAAGATAAAAATCCTGCCAGTTAATGCCCTTCTCTGGTGTGGACACCTGCCACCTCCTGGCCGATATGCTCACTGCACACCACACCTGCTCAAGTTTGCTCCAAATGAAGGGTTGCCAAGCCCCCCTGGGGACCATGTGACCATCTGACCTTCCCCTGCTAGGCCCTGCAGATGTCTGGTTAGTGTGAAGGACAGAATTTCCAGAACAATTAAGGTGATGATTCTATTCAAGCTACTGTTATAAGGAAGATGTCCACTAATAAGAAGCATCTCAGAGGAAAGGATGGAGGCCTGGGGTTTTCTAGAGGCAGGGAGGCAACAGAATCATCCCCTATTTTCATGGGAGTCATGGGAGGAAGTGTGGAGGTGGCTCTTGCCATGGAATATGGAAGATGGAGCGGTCATCTACAGTTACCCCTTTCTCAGAACCCAAAAGGCTGGGAGATTTCTCAATCGGCACTGCTCTATGGAAGCCCAGGGCTCAGATACAATTCACCACCATCACTGATTCTCCACCATATCACCAAAAACTAAGCCCAACTCTGTAAAGCACCCTTGCAGATCACCATGTATCAAAGCAAAAACGATTATTTTAAAAACAAAAACTGCCAACCTTCAGACAGCAATGCTACGTTTTTGTTACCAAAAAGGGTCTGCTGCCCAAAGCGCTTAGTAATCAACACTATGGCTCCGGCTTTTGAGAAAAGAGAAGGCTTTATTGCAAGGTGGACCAGAAAGGAGACAGGAGGTGTGGCTTGAGTCTCTCCCCTGCTCTGGGGTTCAGTCAAACTTTTGGGAGTTAGGGAGGGAAGCTGGTCTAGGGAAGCACTGGTGGGCAGGTTATGACGAGAGGGCTTTGGAGCTGGCCACCTGTGATCAGTGTGGAAAAGGTGTTCAACACTAGATCTTCTTGGACAAGAGACCCTTCGCTCCTGAAAGGGATCCAGGTTCAGGCTCCAGTAAAGTTCTGGTCCTTTGGTTCCTTTGTGGGGAGAAACTTCTAGGTATTAATTAAGGGCAAAATTTTCTCCTCTACACCTGCTTTGGTTGCATGACTTGCAGTTTTTTTCTGTTGTCCCTGAAAAACAACTGAGTATCTTGTTAGAAACAGGATAGAGCCAATTTGGGGTGGTTCTACAGTTACTTTGGGGCGGGGGGGGGGGTGCCATTGGAGTTTGGCCACCCTGAGAACAGTTTTTCAGCAAACTGGCTTTCAGAAAGTGGGGCCTCTTCCACACCATGCTCCCTAGGATTGCACAGTCACTGGTGTTTTTGTCTCTCTTCTGAAGCAAATGCTGAAGTCCTTGTGGGTCCTGCCTACCTTTGCCAGACCCCAACCCCCCATTCTTACCCCAGAGCCAGGAGCCCTCAATAAATGCCAGCTGAGTTAAAAAATTCTTTGATATAAATCTACCACTTATTCATCAAGCAGAATCATTTTCAAATAGGTTCCAGCTCTGAAAATCTTCAATCCATCCATGTATTCGAACCTTACATCGTGGGAGGAGATACCACCCAGAGGGCTGTTGATTCTCCCATGTTTCCCTGGCTCCCCACCCATGGTCCTGAGCTGGTCCACACTGGGTGTAAGAGCAATACTCACTTATATCACAGCAAAGGCAGAAAATAGAAGAAAAACAAAATCCACAGCAAAAGTGAGAGTAGAGGTTCTACAGCTTTCTGGGTGGTATGATTGATCAGCAAAGCCCCATGTGTAAGACCCAGAGTTTAGGCATCTGTGTTTCCTTAGGACAGGATGTGAACTCCCAAGGTGTTGTAACATCACCCTCCAAGTACCATCTCTAGGAGAATGTCACACCACGTGGAAAGAAAGAGGCTGCCAGTAGCCATAGTGGGCTTGGATGGGAGAGATAGAGAGCTCCAGCATCACACAGTCATGGCAAAGATTCAATTACAGAGGAAACTGGAAGGAAGCCAAACCAGCCACAGAAAGCACCAGAGTCCCTCGGTCTGCAAGGAGGTCAAACCAGTTAATCCTAAAAGAAATCAACCCTGAATATTCATTGGAAGGACTGATGCTGAAACTGAAGCTCCAATACTTTGGCTACCTGATGTAAAGAGTCAACTCATTAGAAAAGCGCCTGATGCTGGGAAAGATTGAAGGCAAAAGGTAAAGGGGGCGACAGAGGATGAGATGGTTAGATAGCATCATCAATCCAATGGACATGAATCTGATAGTGAAGGACAAGGAAGCCTGGCATGCTGCAGTTCATGGGGTCACAAAGAGTTGGACATGACTTAGCGACTGAACAACAACGATCAATACAAGTGTGGTCCCTCAAGCCACCCCACGGTAAGCAGAGCCCAAAGGTAAACATAGCAAATGTCATTAGATAAGACCATATGGAAAAAGAAGAAATTCTGAGTTCAGTTCAGTTCAGTCGCTCAGTCGTGTCTGACTCTTTGCGACCCCGTGAATTGCAGCACGCCAGGCCTCCCTGTCCATCACCAACTCCCGGAGTTCACCCAAACTCTTGTCCACTGAGTCAGTGATGCCATCCAGCCATCTCATCCTCTGTCGTCCCCTTCTCCTCCTGCCCCCAATCCCTCCCAGCATCAGAGTCTTTTCCAATGAGTCAACTCTTTGCATGAGGTGGCCAAAGTACTGGACTTTCAGCTTCAGCATCATTCCTTCCAAAGAACACCCAGGACTGATATCCTTTAGAATGGACTGGTTGGATCTCCTTGTAGTCCATGGGACTCTCAAGAGTCTTCTCCAACACCACAATTCAAAAGCATCAATTCTCCGGCACTCAGCTTTCTTCACAGTCGAACTCACATCCACACATGACTACTGGAAAAACCATAGCCTTGACTAGACGGACCTTTGTTAGCAAAGCAATGTCTCTGCTTTTGAATATGCTATCTAGGTTGGTCATAACTTTCCTTCCAAGGAGTAAGCGTCTTTTAATTTCATGGCTGCAGTCACCATCTGCAGTGATTTTTGCCTAACCCAGGGATTGAACCCATGTCTATTGTATCTCCTGCATTGTCAGCCAGATTCTTTACCACTGTGCCACCTGGGATCCCTAATTCTGAGTTAGACCCAAATTATTTTTGTAACCACACAGGCTATAAGGGTTATTGTCTTTACTCCTCAGTCAGGAGAACTCCTAATATAACACCATCAGATTCCACCTTATAACATTTGTGAGACGGAATACACCAACAGGTGAGGGCTGGACCAAATTGAATACTAAAACTGTGACCTGCAATCTCTGCAGTAACCTGCCCAGGTCAGTTAGGACGGGGTCAATGATCACCAGCTTCCAAGTCAGGACTGACTAGAGAAAGCTGGAGGAGATCAGAATACACCAGGACTTCCCTGGTGGTCCAGTGGCTAAGACTCCATGCTACCAATGCAGCGGGGTCCAGGGTTCGATCCCTGTCTGAGGAACTAGATCCCACATCCCACAACAAAGAGCTCGCATGGCATAACTAAAAATCCCGCATGCCTCAAGTGAGACCCAGCACAGCCAGATAAATATTTATTTTTTAAAAAAAGAATATGCTGCCCTAAAATACTCTACTCTGTCACAATCATTATTTTGAGTTGGAGACAAATGAGACTCAACAGATCCAGAAAGAAACCTTCCCAGACTTTCTCTTATCTGACAAAAAGCAGAAACTTTTGAGAACTTGAGGATGCCATAAATCCCCTCTACCAAGGAAGTTTTATGGCCATGAAGAAGACAGAAAGTTGGCACCAAGATTTACCTGCTCATATGACCCATTATCTTCCATTAGTTCCCCCATATATTTACCTTCCCACAGCTGATACCTTTAGAAGCCTAAAACCCTTCTCCTTTGTCTTGTTACTTCTCCTCAGATTTATTGTTTCTTTTTGAAGATGCTATATAAGCCCAAGTTCAGACCACTCTGAGTTACTCATCGCTGAAGCTTCTCCCACACGATAACAGAGGGATGGTATGGGGAGGGAGGTGGGGGGGTGGTTCAGGATGGGAAACATGTGTACACCCGTGGTGGATTCATGTTGATGTATGGCAAAACCAATACAATCTTGTAAAGTAATTAGCCTCCAATTAAAATAAATAAGTTTATATTTTAAAAAATAAATTAAAAAAAAAAAACAAACTGTTTCTGTCTTGTTAATTTGTCTTTTGTTAGTCTAATTTATAGGAGACCAGTCCGAAAATCTAAGCTGGATTAGAGAAAAAACATTTTTATCCTCCCCTACCAAACTTCTCAAACCAATTACTTAAGATGCTTACTTCTAGTTAGCCCACCTCCAGCTTCCCCCAGGCCAACAATCCTGCAGTCAAAACACACTTAAAACCTTCTCCCTTTCTTCACTGTAAAACTTTCCTGTTCCCCTGCCTGCCTTGGAGTCTCAGCCAGACACAAAGATGGAGGTTGACTTCTTGCCTGCAGCAAGTTTTGAAGAAGTAGCCTTTGTTCTCATTTGAGTGATCTGCTTTATTTCTGGCTTTCCCTAGTGGCTCAGCTGGTCAAAAACCCGCCTGCCAATGCAGGAGACTCAAGAGATGAGGGTTCGATCTCTGGGTCAGGAAGATTCCCTAGAGTAGGAAATGGCAACCCACTCCAGTATTCTTGCCTGGAGAATCTCCTGGACAGAGGAACCTGGCAGGCTACAGTCCATGGGCTCATGTAAGAGTCAGACATGACTTATTAACTGAACAACAACAACAGTTGTAACCGGGAAGGGTTAATTTTAAATATACCCTGGATCTGTTCTGTGACTTGAACCCTTTTTTGTTATTATAAGCATACATAATGGCCTGTTCAGGGAGATAACCTGAGCCGCCCACCTATGAAGAACTGTGTAAGAAAGTAAAACTAGCCCAGATTATTGTACCCAGCAAGGATCTCATTCAAATATGAAGGAGAAATCAAAGCTTTACAGACAAGCAAAAGCTGAGAGAATTCAGCACCATCAAACCAGCTCTCCAACAAATACTAAAGGATATTCTCTAGACAGGAAACACAAAAAGGGTGTATAAATTCGAACCCAAAACAATTAAGTAAATGACAATGGGATCATACTTATCAGTAATTACCTTAAATGTAAATGGGTTGAATGTCCCAACCAAAAGACAAAGACTGGCTGAATGGATACAAAAACAAGACCCCTACATATGTTGTCTACAAGAGACCCACCTCAAAACAGGGGACACATACAGACTGAAAGTGAAGGGCTGGAAAAAGATTTTCCATGCAAATAGGGACCAAAAGAAAGCAGGAGTAGCAATAATCATATCATAAAATAGACTTTAAAACAAAGGCTGTGAAAAGAGAAAAAGAAGGTCACTACAAAATGATCAATGGATCAATCCAAGAAGATATAACAATTATAAATATATATGCACCCAACATATGCACCCAAAACGCAATATGTAAGACAAATACTAACAAGTATGAAAGGAGAAATTAACAATAACACAATAATAGTGGGAGACTTTAATACCCCACTCACACCTATGGATAGATCAACTAAACAGAAAATTAACAAGGAAACACAAACTTTAAATGATACAATAGACCAGTTAGACCTAATTGATATCTATAGGACATTTCATCCCAAAACAATGAATTTCACCTTTTTCTCAAGCGCACATGGAACCTTCTCCAGGATAGATCACATCCTGGGCCATAAAGCTAGCCTTGGTAAATTCAGAAAAATTGAAATCATTCCAAGCATCTTTTCTGACCACAATTCAGTAAGATTAGATCTCAATTACAGGAGAAAAACTATTAACAATTCCAACATATGGAGGCTGAACAACACGCTGCTGAATAACCAACAAATCACAGAAGGAATCAAAAAAGAAATCAAAATTTGCATAGAAACAAATGAAAATGAAAACACAACAACCCAAAACCTGTGGGACATGGTAAAAGCAGTCCTAAGGGGGAAGTTCATAGCAATACAGGCATACCTCAAGAAACAAGAAAAAAGTCAAATAATAACCTAACTCTACACCTTAAGCGACTAGAAAAGGAAGAAATGAAGAGCCCCAGGGTTAGCAGAAGGAAAGAAATCTTTAAAATTAGGGAAGAAATAAATGCAAAAGAAACAAAAGAGACCATAGCAAAAATCAACAAAGCCAAAAGCTGGTTCTTTGAAAGGATAAATAAAATTGACAAACCATTAGCCAGACTCATCAAGAAACAAAGGGAGAAAAATCAAATCAATAAAATTAGAAATGAAAATGGAGAGATCACAACAGACAACACACAAATACAAAGGATCATAAGAGAGTACTATCAGCAATTATATGGCAATAAAATGGACAACGTGGAAGAAATGGACAAATTCTTAGAAAAGTACAACTTTCCAAAACTGGACCAGGAAGAAATAGAAAATCTTAACAGACCAATCCCAAGCATGGAAATTGAAACTGTAATCAGAAATCTTCCAGCAAACAAAAGCCCAGATCCAGACAGCTTCACAGCTGAATTCTACCAAAAATTTAGAGAAGAGCTAACACCTATCCTGCTCAAACTCTTCCAGAAAATTGCAGAGGAAGGTAAACTTCCAAACTCATTCTATGAGGCCACCATCACCCTAATACCAAAACCTGACAAAGATCCCACAAAAAAAGAAAACTACAGGCCAATATCACTGATGAACATAGATGCAAAAATCCTTAACAAAATTCTAGCAATCAGAATCCAACAACACATTAAAAAGATCATACACCATGACCAAGTGGGCTTTATCCCAGGGATGCAAGGATTCTTCAATATCCACAAATCAATGTAATACACCACATTAACAAATTGAAAAATAAAAACCATATGATTATCTCAATAGATGCAGAGAAAGCCTTTGACAAAATTCAACATCCATTTATGACAAAAACTCTCCAGAAAGCAGGAATAGAAGGAACATACCTCAACATAATCACAGCTATATATGACAAACCCACAGCAAACATTATCCTCAATGGTGAAAAATTAAAAGCATTTCCTCTGAAGTCAGGAACAAGACAAGGGTGCCCACTTTCACCATTACTATTCAACATAGTTTTGGAAGTTTTGGCCACAGCAATCAGAGCAGAAAAAGAAATAAAAGGAATCCAAATTGGAAAAGAAGAAGTAAAACTCTCACTGTTTGCAGATGACATGATCCTCTACATAGAAAACCCTAAAGACTCCACCAGAAAATTACTAGAATGAATCAATGACTATAGTAAAGTTGCAGGATATAAAATCAACACACAGAAATCTCTTGCATTCCTATACACTAATAATGAGAAAACAGAAAGAGAAATTAAGGAAACAATTCCATTCACCATTGCAACGGAAAGAATAAAATACTTAGGAATATATCTACCTAAAGAAACTAAAGACCTATATATAGAAAACTATAAAACACTGGTGAAAGAAATCAAAGAGGACACTAATAGATGGAGAAATATACCATGTTCATGGATTGGAAGAATCAATATAGTGAAAATGAGTATACTACCCAAAGCAATTTATAGATTCAATGCAATCCCTATCAAGCTACCAACGGTATTCTTCACAGAGCTAGAACAAATAATTTCACAATTTGTATGGAAATACAAAAAACCTTGAAGAGCCAAAGCTATCTTGAGAAAGAAGAATGGAACTGGAGGAATCAACCTGCCTGACTTCAGGCTCTACTACAAAGCCACAGTCATCAAGACAGTATGGTACTGGCACAAAGACAGAAATATAGATCAATGAAACAAAATAGAAAGCCCAGAGATAAATCCATGCACATATGGACACCTTATCTTTGACAAAGGAGGCAAGAATATACAATGGATTAAAGACACTCTCTTTAACAAGTGGTGCTGGGAAAACTGGTCAACCACTTGTAAAAGAATGAAACTAGAGCACTTTCTAACACCATACACAAAAATAAACTCAAAATGGATTAAAGATCTAAACGTAAGACCAGAAACTATAAAACTCTTAGAGAAGAACATAGGCAAAACACTCTCCGACATACATCACAGCAGGATCCTCCATGACCCACCTCCCAGAATATTGGAAATAAAAGCAAAAATAAACAAATGGGACGTAATTAAATTTAAAAGCTTCTGCACAACAAAGGAAACTATAAGTAAGGTGAAAAGACAGCCTTCAGAATGGGAGAGAATAATAGCAAATGAAGCAACAAGCAAACAACTAATCTCAAAAATATACAAGCAACTCCTACAGCTCAATTCCAGAAAAATAAATGACCCAATCAAAAAATGGGCCAAAGAACTAAATAGACATTTCTCCAAAGAAGACATACAGATGGCTAACAAACACATGAAAAGATGCTCAACATCACTCATTATCAGAGAAATGCAAATCAAAACCACTATGAGGTACCATTTCACACCAGTCAGAATGGCTGCGATCCAAAAGTCTACAAGCAATAAATGCTGGAGAGGGTGTGGAGAAAAGGGAACCCTCTTACACTGTTGGTGGGAATGCAAACTAGTACAGCCACTATGGAGAACAGTGTGGAGATTCCTTAAAAAACTGGAAATAGAACTGCCTTATGATTCAGCAATCCCACTGCTGGGCATACACACTGAGGAAACCAGAATTGAAAGAGACACGTGTACCCCAATGTTCATCGCAGCACTGTTTATAATAGCCAGGACATGGAAGCAACCTAGATGTCCATCAGCAGATGAATGGATAAGAAAGCTGTGGTACATATACACAATGGAATATTACTCGGCCATTAAAAAGAATACATTTGAATCAGTTCTAATGAGGTGGATGAAACTGGAGTCTATTATACAGAGTGAAGTAAGCCAGAAAGAAAAACACCAATACAGTATACTAACACATATATATGGAATTTAGAAAGATGGTAACAATAATCCTGTGTACGAGACAGCAAAAGAGACACTGATGTATAGAACAGTCTTTTGGACTCTGTGGGAGAGGGAGAGGGTGGGATGATTTGGGAGAATGGCATTGAAATATGTATAATATCATATATGAAATGAGTTGCCAGTCCAGGTTCGATGCACGATACTGGATGCTTGGGGCTGGTGCACTGGGATGACCCAGAGGGATGGTATGGGGAGGGAGGAGGAAGGAGGGTTCAGGATGGGGAACACATGTATACCTGTGGCAGATTCATTTTGATATATGGCAAAACCAATACAATATTGTAAAGTTAAATAAAATAAAATTTAAAAATTAAAAAAAAAAAAAAGAAAGTAAAACTAACACATTCCCCTGCCTGAGGCTTGCCTATCTAGGGAACATTTGCAAGGATTGAATAGTTGTTTTGCTTTGTTTCCTCACCTCCCTGCCATCTCTGATCCATAAAAGAACCTGGCAACCAGGTCCTGACAAGACGGTAATTTTGAGGTACTAGCCTGCCATCTTCTTGGGCAGCTGGCTCCCCAATTAAAGTCTCCTCCTTGCCTCAACCCCTCATCTCATGGATTCATTGGCCTGTCGTGCCAAGAGAAGAGCGAGCATGGACTCAGTAACACAACAATTTCAATAGTATATGTGAACTTTGACCTGTATAGCTCCACCCCTACACCATCTTAAAGCTGCTATGAGTGGAGTAAGGGGGCCAGAAGCTAAGGGATGCAGAAAGCTCTAAAAGTTGGAAAAGGTGCTGCAACTAAAGCACAGCCAAATAAACAAATATAAATAAATTAAGAAAATAGAAGAAAGTAGAACTTTGATATGGCTAAGAGACATCTCTCCCTCTAGCCCTTTACAAATACCCAGCTGTGCAAAAGCCATGTTTTCTTGAGTTACTTTTACACCCGCACTAGCAGCTGATTGTGAAATAAAGTTTTCGTTGCTTCCCCTAAGTTAAAATGAGTAGAGGGACTTCCCTGGTGGTCCAGGGACTAAGACTTTGCACTCCCAATGCAGGAGGCCCAGGTTTGATCCCTGGTCAGGGAACCAGATGCCACATGCTGCAACTAAGACCTGGCACAGCCAGATAAACAAATATTTAAAAAAAAAAAAAAAAAAATGAGAGCGAGGAGAAAGCAGAACTGGGCTCACCCACCAATTAAGGGCCAGGAACTGACCATGACTCAAACACGTGCCCCAGTGTACTTGTCTACTTGAGTCATTAATAGATCTTATTTTGTAGCATCATTGTGAGGTCTAAGTGAGTTTAAACAGGTCGAGAGCTTAGGTGAGTGCCTAGCACATTCCAGTGCTCTGTTACGATTGCTATTTCAGAGTACAGGCTTGTTAGCCTAACTTAAACTTTAGTCATTGTCATAAAGACCTCAGGGAAAGCATTCCTCTGAGTTCTGCAGACTTGCACACTTGGGCAAGATGGGCTCTACTGGGCAGGTAGCATTCTCTCAGGGGTTAGGGTTAGCTTCTCTGGTTTTGCCCAGGATGAACACAAGTCTCTTGAATTCATCTCAATTTGACTTGATTCTCTCTAGGCATGCTCTATGTCACACTAACAACTGGGAAGGGAAAGCATGGATGGTCTGTCTCTGGGTGGCAGAGTCAAAAGTGGGACCTGCCGTTAGACACCGGGGATTGGGAAAAGAAAAGTATTCTGACCAGAGTGAGAAAAGAAAGCATTCCGTGTGTGTCCTGGAGCTGCATGTTCTTATCTGTAACACTTGTCGTTATAGGTTGAATTGTGTCCTCACTCCAAAAGTTCAAAAGCTGGATTCCTAACCCCCAAGACTTCAGAATGTGATCTGATTAGGAACGAGGGTCTTTGCAGATGTACTTAGTGAAGATGAGGTCATACTGAAGTAGGGTGGGCCTCTAATCCCACAGGACTGGTGCCCTTTTAAAGGGGAAGTTTGGACCTAGGTCTGCACACAGGGAGGATGCCCTGTGAAGACTGGGGTTATGCGACCACAAGCAAAGGAAGTACTAGACATTCAGAGAGAGGTCTGGGGCAGACCCTTCCCCAAACCGGCAGAGGTGCATGGCTGTGCCATCATTTTGACTTCAGACTGTTAAGTCTCCAAAAAGACGATGTATTTCTGTTGTCCTGAGCCAAAGTTTGCAGCGCTTTGTTGTGGCAGCCCTAGGAAACAAATACATGTATAGAAAACCTGTGTTGTTGTTCAGTCGCTAAATTGTGTCTGACTCTTTGTGATCCCATGGACTGCATCGAACCAGGCTCCTCTGTCCTCCACTGCCTCCCGGAGTCTGCTCAAATTCATGTACATTGAGTCAGTGATGCTGCTAACCATCTTGCCCCCTTCTCCTCCTGCCCTCAATCTTTTCCAGTCTTTTCCAATGAGTTGGCTCTTTGCAGTAGGTGACCTGCCAAAGTATTGGAGCTTCAGCTTCAGCTTCCAAATATTCACTGGAACAACATATTTCTTCCAATGAATATTCAGAGTCGAGAAAAGCTAGGTTGCTGCAAAAAGAATCTGCCCACAGTGTCATAATGTACTGTCTGAGGCCCTGTTCCACTCAGAAGGTGAGAATTAATAAAAATATGAAATTAAACTTGTCACCAGCCTTTAATAACCACTCCATAAAGCAGGACTTCCCGCTCCTATAAATTGTTGATGGGAATGTGCCCTGATGCAGTCGTGTTGGAGGGCAGTTAGATAGTATCTATCAATAACACACACACATCCTTTTGACACAGAAATTTCATGCACAGGACTTGATTCTATACACATACTTGCATTAATTGCAAAGATCCATGCACACAGATATTCAACGCAGCATTTGTTGATAATAGCCAAAACATGGGGGAAAAAGAAAGTCTAGGTCCTTTAGTAATTATAACACACCCACACAGAATAATACGCAGTGGATAGTCCAGGTTCGATGCACGATACTGGATGCTTGGGGCTGGTACACTGGGACGACCCAGAGGGATGGAATGGGGAGGGAGGAGGGAAGGGGGTTCAGGATGGGGAACACATGTATACCTGTGGTGGATTCATTTTGATATTTGGCAAATCTATACAGTTATGTAAAGTTTAAAAATAAAATAAAAATTTAAGATATTTGAAAAAAAAAAAGAGGCAACTAGAAAAAAAAAAAATTTATTGTATTTGCTAAAGCCATCAGTAATCATGTTAAGTAAATGTGATGACAGTGAAAAAAAAAAAAAAAAATATGCAGTGGATAGGCATTCCCAGAACAATCTCTATGCTAATGTTTAAACTCTCCAGGCCTAATTGTTAAGATAGGGAAAAAAACATAGATCAATAAGTATAGCATGTAACAATTCATGTTTTTAAAAAACGAGAATTTCCTGGTGGTCCAGTGGTTAGGACTCTGCACTTTCACTGCCAAGGACCAGAGTTCAGTCCTTGATCAGGAAGCTAAGATCCTGCAAGCCTTGGTGTGATCCAAAAAAAAAAAAAAAAGAGTAATAAGACGTTAAAGACCGTGGGGGAGGGAAGAAGAGGTTTGTTAAAACAAAATTATGCTAGAATCAAGAAAGTGGAGAACTTGTTTCAATCTACTTCAAAGAAATTGTTCAGAGGCACACCTGAAACCAGCTGCTTACAGAGAAGAGAAGTTCTCTCTTTGCAAGACAATCTGTAGAGCCAGATTTGGGTTATTACAACTCAGGGCTATACTGTTTCCCTTATCAGGACCTCAACACTTAGTGTTGGTAAGAATTTCCCTTTGGAGAAGTAGATTTTTTTCTGGAAGAATGATAGAGGCATAGGTGCTCCCAGTGCTGCTGCTGCTGCTGCTGCTAAGTCGCTTCAGTTGTGTCCGACTCTGTGCGACCCCAGAGACGGCAGCCCACCAGGCTCCCCCGTCCCTGGGATTCTCCAGGCAAGAACACTGGAGTGGGTTGCCATTTCCTTCTCCAATGCAGGAAAGTGAAAAGTGAAAGTGAAGCCACTCAGTTGTGTCTGACTCTTAGCGATCCCATGGACTGCAGCCTACCAAGCTCCTCCGTCCATGGGATTTTCCAGGCAAGAGTACTGGAGTGGGGTGCCATTGCCTTCTCCAAGGTGCTCCCACAGTACCACTCTTTTTATTTTCACTTGTTCCCTAATGACTTGATACTTTATGGAGGGCTGAAAACCCTTAGAACAACTCCGACTACCAAACCAAAAGATGGCATTCACCATATAAACAGGGCATTGTCACAAAAAAGGGGTCAAAACAGACAACTGACCCCCCTAGACAAGGACTACCCAAAGGACTGAACATCAGCCTTTCCAAAAATCAACCTTTTTTTTCTAATCATTAAAATAATGTATTGAGCACCAACTGGCTATATGCCACATTGGCATTGTGTCACCAAGATATGACCCTTGCCCTCATAATTTCTTTTAACTGAGATCTAATTCACACAGCATAAAAATCACTCTGCTGCCTCCTGCTTTTAAGTATAACTATTATACTAGCCAGGGCTTCCATGATGGCTCAGACGGTAAAGAATCCGCTTGCAATTCGGGAGATCTGGGTTCGATCCCTGGGTTGGGAAGATCTGCTGAAAGAGGGCATGGCAACCCACTCCAGTATTCTTGCCTGGAGAATCCCCATGGAGAGAGGAGCCCAGCAGGCTATAGTCGATGAGGTCACAAAGAGTCAGACACGACTGAGCAACTAAACCCACACAGATTATACTAACCAACTGGGACAGCACATTTACTCACTGAGCTCCCTAACAGCATACTTTGCAACCGAGCCACGTTAAAGACGACACAAACAAGTACGATGCTTCAAGTGCAGAAAGCTCAGACAACCAAGACTCTCTTGTGTGCTGACCAGGTCCCCTCCAGCAGGCCCCCAATGCCTCTGAGCCCCATCTTATGCCTTCTCCCACCGTTTCCAGGTCCAGCTGCCTCCCCACCTCAGTGCTTTCCCCACCAGGCCCTTCCTGACTCAGTCCAGGCTCCTGTCATTGCTTCTTCCTGAAGGCTCTTCTCCCAGACTTTTGCAAGGTCAGGGTCTTGTTCAGGTCACAGTCTAAAAGTGCCGGGAGCCGGCATATTGCATATTGAGTGCAGCACTTTCCACAGCATCATCTTTCAGGATCTGGAATAGCTCAACTGGAATTCTATCACTGCCGGGAGCCAGCGTGAGGAGCTCCACCCACGACAAAGGTCATGAGGAAGGAGGCTCGGCATGCGCAAAGGCAGGATCGAGCCTCAGGAGTCCCCCTGGAAATTCTCGAGCATCTACCCCCCAAAACCAGAGTCTGCCTACTTTCTGCTTTGTGCTTTCACCTACACCTCTGACTTGACGGGGGGCTGTCCCCCACTACCTCTCTCTGAAAAAAGAGTTAGCTTACAGCTCCAGTTAATAAAGTTCCTGGGTGTGATAGTGTTTCAACCTACAAACTCCTTTGGAAGTCCTCTAGCCTGCCTGAATATGATTTTCCGGCCACATATGATTGCTCAGAGCCTCCCAACTGTGAGAGGCAGGAGATGTTCTAAACTGTCTAAACACAGATTCCTTTGAGCAGTTAAAAGATTGATTAGAAATTGTATTGGTGAAGGGATTTTCACTTGTTGGGCCAATGTTTGCTGCTAAGTTTTCATATCCCTTACCTGCTGTGTCCCTGGCAGTGTATTGATTAATATAATTGGTGTAAATAGTAGCTTTAATGTTTGTAACCTGGGACCCTTGAGTTAATTCTTTTTCTTGTTATAGCCCACCACACCTTTGCTCTGTAGGAATGCAACTTTATCTAATGCTTTTGGAGGGTGGCGCTTGACTTATCACCTTTAGAGAAAAATAAGTTTTCTGAAGAAAGGGTCTTAAAATGTTAACAGGCCTCAGGGACAGAAGATGATGCAAATCACCTAAGCTTTTGCATATGATAAGTTTGCAGGAAGAAAGCCTGGCTTGCTGCATGACTCTACCCCTTCCCCCATTATCCTCTATGCATAACTTAAGGTATAAAAACTACTTTGGAAAATAAAGTGCGGGCCTTGTTCACCGAAACTTGGTCTCCCCATGTCGTTCTTTCTCTCACCTTCTGGCTGAATTATTCAGCCTCTCTTCTCCACTGAATTTCCTCACTGAGCTATCCTTATTCTATTACTCTTTATATCTTTAATTAACGTTTAATTAAGCAGTTGTTTCCTGATCCTCGCCGACGCGTCCCCGCTTCGAATTCCCTGGATCCACCGGGGCTGGACCCCGGCATAAAAGCTCCCTCCTCAGAAGGGCTTTCTCACCTCACCTAATGTGGTGATCTCCCCTCACCTCTTCTTACCTTGTCCAAGCCCTTAGCACAGCTTGTCATTATTTTTTTTTTCATTTATTCATTCATTTATTTCAGTGCTCTCCATCTCCCATCCAGCAGATATCAAACTCCAGGAAGGCAAGGAATTCGCCTCTATTATTAATACTTAGTACAGTGTAGGGTTAGCGAAAGCCTTTGACTGTATGGATCACAATAAACTGTGGAAAATTCTGAAAGAGATGGGAATACCAGACCACCTGACCTGCCTCTTGAGAAACCTATATGCAGGCCAGGAAGCAACAGTTAGAACAGGACATGGAACAACAGACTGGTTCCAAATAGGAAAAGGAGTACGTGAAGGCTGTATATTGTCACCCTGCTTATTTAACTTCAATGCAGAGTACATCATGAGAAATGCTGGGCTGGAAGAAACACAAGCTAGAATCAAGATTGCCGGGAGAAATATCAATAACCTCAGATATGCAGATGACACCACCTTATGGCAGAAAGTGGTGGTGGTGGTGGTGCTTTAGTCACTAAGTCGTGTTCTACTCTTGTGACCCCATGGACTGTAGCCTGCCAGGCTCCTCTGTCCGTGGGATTCTCCAGGCAATAATACTGGAGTGCGTTGCCATTTCCTTCTCCAGGGGACCTTCCCGACCCAGGAATCGAACACGGGTCTCCATGGCAGAAAGTGAAGAGGAACTAAAGAGCCTCTTGATGAAAGTGAAAGAGGAGAGTGAAAAAGTTGGCTTAAAGCTCAACATTCAGAAAACGAAGATCATGACATCTGGTCCCATCACTTCATGGGAAATAGATGGGGAAACAGTGGAAACAGTGTCAGACTTTGTTTTTTTGGGCTCCAAAATCACTGCAGATGGTGACTGCAGCCATGAAATTAAAAGACGCTTACTCCTTGGAAGGAAAGTTATGACCAACCTAGATAGCATATTCAAAAGCAGAGACATTACTTTGCCAACAAGTCTGTCTAGACAAGGCTATGGTTTTTCCAGTAGTCATGTATGGATGTGAGAGTTGGACTGTGAAGAAAGCTGAGCGCCAAAGAATTGATGCTTTTGAACTGTGGTGTTGGAGAAGATTCTTGCGAGTCCCTTGGACTGCAAGGAGATCCAACCAGTCCATTCTAAAGGAGATAAGTCCTGGGTGTTCTTTGAAAGGAATAATGCTAAAGCTGAAACTCCAGTACTTTGGCCACTTCATGGGAAGAGTTGACTCATTGGAAAAGACTCTGATGCTGGGAGGGATTGGGGGCAGGAGCAAAAGGGGACGACAGAGGATGAGATGCCTGGATGGCATCACCGACTCAATGGACTTGAGTTTGAGTGAACTTCGGGAGTTAGTGACGGACAGAGAGGCCTGGCGTGCTGCAATTCATGGGGTCGCAAAGAGTCAGACACGACTGAGTGACTGAACTGAACTGACCAGTGTAGGACCTCAACAATGCACATAATGCATGAATTTGCTTTTAAGGTTTTCCTAGCTAAGACTAGGGTTTCCCCAGTGGCTCAGCAGTAAAGAATTCACCTTCAACACAGGAGACATGGGAGACTCATGTTCAATCCCTGGGACAGGAAGATCCCCTGGAGGAGGGCATGTAACCCACTCCAGCATTCCTGCCAGGAAATCCCATGGATAGAGGAACCTGGTGAGCTACAGTCCATAGGGTTGCAAAGAGTCAGACATGACTGAAGTGACTGAGCACAGCTAAGACTGACATAAAACTCTGGGGCTTTAGGGACTTCCCTTATGGTTCAGGGGCTAAGACTCTGCACTCCCCATGCAGGGGGCCCAGGTTCGATCCCTGGTCAGGGAACTAGATCCCACATGCCAGAGCTAAAACTCGGCATGGCCAAATAAATAAATAAAAATAACTATTAAAAAAAAAAAGACTTTGGGGCTCTAATCAGCCATTATCCACATGTTACAACAGATCCTGAATTGCTCTCTAAGGAAAAATTTGGCCCTGCCAACAGGTACTTTTGTGACCCACCTCCATGGGCGGGCGGACAGCCTCAGCACAGGCACTTGTCCTGGTGAGACGCCTGGTTTTCTTAAGAGGATGCCCATCTCATCTCCAGTCAAGGAATCGGCCCTTAGAGGTTGACTTGGTCAATGCTATGCCTCTACTTGTCAGAGAACCGACCACCAGTACTCAGTACTGGCCTATACTTAGCAACCTGAACTTAATTGCAAAGAGTAATATTGATGAAAAACTGCCTAGAGAACACACCGCCCACTCTTTCCTTCAGTTTTAAATGCAACCTTTTAAGTCAGCCAGATCTTTGGAAAGAATAATTGAACCATTTTTGCTTCCCATATACAAGTTTTTACTAAACTATATTTTTTCACTATATTTGACCTACATTGAAAGACACTATGAAAAACAACCCTGGGAAGCTCATCATTATATATTATTATATATTCCATATGGGTGTTTTTGAGGATATTATTTGCTACATCACACTGGGCCTCCTATTGAAGACCCACAGGAGAAATGTCTCCACTCTCGGTAACAAAAATAGCTGCACTTCTCCAAACCACTGGTTTGCTTTTAATCTTTTACATGTCATGACTCTTATTTATTCCTGAGCTTTAGGGGCTGAGAAGCTCAGCCACACACTTGGGATCATAACAAGGGCACTTTATGTGCAAACCTCCCCTTGGGCTTCTTCGGGTCTTTCATATCCTTATTTTCCTTTGACCTCAATTTCTTTATTCATCTTTTTTTTTTTAGTCTTGTTAAACTAAATGTATTGTTATCGAGACTCTAATATCTTTCCTGGAATAAGGCAGGGCGTCTACATTTAAAAAGTTAAGATTTTGGCAGGTTGCTACCAAGTTACACAAAAACAGTGATATGGGGGCCCATTTGGGTAGCCTGACTTAAAACGCAGACCTCATAGCATTCCTGGGTTTGGTTATGAGGTTCCCAGAGTCACCCCCAGCACTGCTGAGACTCAGCCCCGAAAAGAAGTCCATGTTAGTGGGGCTGAGTTATCCATCTGTTGCATAAGAGATGTTCCATAATATCAGGAGCATAGAAAGCACCCAGCAGCTTCCAACATGAGGACCAAGTCAGCACCGTCCTTGGGTCCTCGCCACCCCCATGCCACACTGTTCCATGCACGAGAGGGAAGTACACCACATGCTGAGATGTGCCCTGTGCCCCAGAACCTCACTAGCTCCTACAGCTTCCACTAGTAGCCATGCCCTCTACGGGGCTAAGTTCTTGAATCCAAACCTGGGCAAATCTGCAAGGTGGGAGCCTTGCTGTCCTCCTCAATCCAGGTTCTCCCTCAGCTCAGACACAAAAATCTCTCCTCCACCACTTCCAGTCCATAGCCCTCTGTCCACCCCATGCCCAGACATGTCTGAACACTAGGTTCAGCTCACTGTATACACACACACACACACACAGATGCACGTACTTCTGAAACTTAAGTAAAGAAAGAGAAGCAAGGGAAAGGATTATAGGATATTTGGATCAGAAGGGTCAAGAGGAAGGAGATCCATGCACAGAAAATGAAGAGAATAAATATAATAACATGAATTACTTTTATGAGCCTTCAGTCAGTCAGTCAGTCAGTTCAGTCGCTCAGTCATCTCCGACTCTTTGCGACCCCATGAACTGCAGCACGCTAGGCCTCCCTGTCCATCACCAACTCCCGGAGTTCACTCAAACTCACCACCATCGAGTCGGTGATGCCATCCAGCCATCTCATCCTCTGTCATCCCCTTTTCCTCCTGCCCCCAATTCCTCCCAGCATCAGAGTCTTTTCCAGTGAGTCTACTCTTCGCATGAGGTGGCCAAAGTATTGGAGTTTCAGCTGTAGCATCATTCCTTTCAAAGAACACCCAGAACTGATCTCCTTTAGAATGGACTGGCTGGATCTCCTTGCAGTCCAAGGGACTCCCAAGAGTCTTCTCCAACACCACAGTTCAAAAGCATCAATTCTTTGGTACTCAGCTTTCTTCACAGTCCAACTCTCACATCCATACATGACCACTGGAAAAACCATAGCCTTGACTAGACGGACCTTTGTTGGCAAAGTAATGTCTCTGCTTTTGAATATGCTATCTAGGTTGGTCATAACTTTCCTTCCAAGGAGTAAGCGTCTTTTAATTTCATGGCTGCAGTCACCATCTGCAGTGATTTTGGAGCCCCAAAAAACAAACTGACACTGTTTCCACTGTTTCCCCATCTATTTCCCATGAAGTGATGGGACCAGATGTCATGATCTTCGTTTTCTGAATGTTGAGCTTTAAGCCAACTTTTTCACTCTCCTCTTTCACTTTCATCAAGAGGCTTTTTAGTTCCTCTTCACTTTCTGCCATGGAGACCCAGGTTCGATTCCTAGGTCGGGAAGATCCCCTGGAGAGGGAAATGGCAACTCACTCCAGTATTCTTGCCTGGAGAATCCCACGGACAGAGGAGCCTGGCAGGCTACAGTCCATGGGGTCACAAGAGTCGGACACGATTTAGTGACTAAACCACCACCACCACCACTTTCTGTCATAAGAGTGGTGTCATCTGCATATCTGAGGTTATTGATATTTCTCCCGGCAATCTTGATTCCAGCTTGTGCTTCTTCCAGCCCAGCGTTTCTCATGATGTACTCTGCATAGAAGTTAAATAAGCAGGGTGACAATATACAGCCTTCACGTACTCCTTTTCCTATTTGGAACCAGTCTGTTGTTCCATGTCCTGTTCTAACTGTTGCTTCCTGACCTGTATATAGGTTTCTCAAGAGGCAGGTCAGGTGGTCTGGTATTCCCATCTCTTTCAGAATTTTCCACAGTTTATTGTGATCCACATAGTCAAAGGCTTTGGCATAGTCAATAAAGAAGAAATAGATGTTTTTCTGAAACTCTCTTGCCTTTTCCATGATCCAGAGGATGTTGGCAATTTGATCTCTGGTTCCTCTGCCTTTTCTAAAACCAGCTTGAACATCTGGAAATTCACGGTTCACGTATTACTGAAGCCTGGCTTGGAGAATTTTGAGCATTACTTTACTAGCGTGTGAGATGAGTGCAGTTGTGTGGTAGTTGGAGAATTCTTTGGCATTGCCTTTCTTTGGGATTGGAATGAAAACTTACCTTTTCCAGTCTTGTGGCCACTGCTGAGTTTTCCAAATTTGCTGTCATATTGAGTGCAGCACTTTCACAGCATCATCTTTCAGGATTTGAAATAGCTCATCTGGAATTCCATCACCTCCAGCAGCTTTGTTCATAGTGATGCTTTCTAAGGCCGACTTGACTTCACATTCCAGGATGTCTGGCTCTAGGTGAGTGATCACACCATCATGATTATGGCCTTAGGAAGGACAATAAGTTCTCTTCAAATGCCAACAAAAACATTCCAGCCTCTATTGGTATTCTTTGCAGAAAAATTTCTTCCTAGAAAAAAAAATTCCAGCCTCTATTAAAAAAACGTAGCCAAATCATAATTTCATATGGTTTCATTCCTTTTCTAATTGGTTTCTGCCCCGATCACTCTTGAGGGATTGCCCTCTTCTCTCCATCAACAGACCTGCAGTGGCAACGATCATATTCATACAGAAAGACCTCCCTCCAGTTCCCTGACCACAGACCAAAAGCCTCTACATCAGGGATTTGGCATGAAGACCAAGCGAGGCCACCTAGCCTTCCTAGGGCAGATGTGGGTGGTTGAAAATCGCAGACGCTGTTGGCAGCAGATTTCCACGCACTCAGTTCCTGACTCTAGTCTTTGCTGGGACCCAGTCAGGTCCCTGTTCTTGGGTCCTGCCATAGACCCCAAGACCCTTCCAAAGAATTCTATCTGCTGAAACGATTTTCATTATTTGCAGCTAAAAGAGTATTAATTAGAAGACATCTAATAAGCCAAAGATGATTGTTAGAGGATCTTGAAAGGAAAAGAGCAAAGGATAATAAATACACAATCCATAATAGATGGGTGGATTGATAAGCAGATGACAAATAAACCAAATCTGCATCTAGAAGGAAGCAGAGATGCTGGAGGACCATGGACACAGAATTCTCCTGCAAAACTAGTAATATCAAGATGACAGAAAGGAGAAGTTACCCTAAGAAAGGAAACCGGCCCTTGACAAGTGTCTTGGGAACATACAGAAAGACACCTACTGTCTCAGGAGTGGCCTCCCTTACTGACAGGTCAAAATGCATGCATGCTAAGTCACTTCAGGCATGTCTGACTCTTTGTGACCCCATGGACGATAGCCCATCAGGCTCCTCTATTCTTGGGATTCCCCAGGCAAGAGTACTAGAGTGGGTTGCCATACCCTTCTCCTGGGTTGGGAAGGGATTGAGCCCATTATCTCATGTCTCCTGCATTGGCCGGCAGGGTTCTTTACCACTAGCAACACCTAGGAAGCCCTATAAGTCAAAAGCTCCCAAATCTCTCAGCCAACAGCTCTTTTCCTGAGAGGAGCCTGAGATGACACAGCAGATGGGAAAATGCTTCACAAAGCGGCATTGCTCTTCCTCCAGTGCAAGGGAAAGAAGTCAACATTTACTTATCATCACCCCTTTTTCTTATTGAATATGTAGAAAGACAAAGAGAGAGAGAGAGAGAGAGAAACTAATGAAAGAGAATCAAAATTTTCTAAAATTGAAGCAAAAAATTAACAGCACCCAGAATCTTGACCTCATGGTTCCTGTGTGGAAAGTTTTTCTGTGATTTCCTATTACCCACGATGGAGTCCAAGACTTGAAGACATATGGTCCCTGCCACTTGGCACACATCCTCTGTCATCCCCCAAGCCCTCCCCCTAGGCACCAGCAACACCAAATGCTCAAGTTCACCTGCTCACCACGATGGTCCTCACCCCTGTTCCCAGTGGTCCACCTCCAGCGCACCTCCCTCCTTGGTGACTTGGAGTTTTTTGTCTCCTTCTCTCTCTCTTTGAATCACTTTGGTCTTTTCACTTCAAGTTCCTCAACAATCAACTTTGCCTCTTCAGATGACTCTTCTTTGTCCTGTCAATTTCTCTCAGATTTATTGCTTCTTTGTCTAAAAAGCATAAAAGCTGCTTGCTTTGGCCACTTCTTAGGTCATATTTCTTTAAGACTTCCATGTGCAAGAACTAAAATTAGTTTCTTTTTCTCCTGTTAATCTGTCTGGTTTAGGTGTACCAATTCTCTACTCCCAGTGTGTTCTGCACAAAGTCAGACCATGAGCTCACTGAGAAGAGGGACTCAGCCCCCTAGAGTCCCTCTGTGGCTGGTCTTAGAAACTCCATAGATGATTGTTGGACGCATGTGTGAATTGTCAAAAAGGTAAATTCCTGCTGGTAACCTATGTAATTGTTATTAGTCATTGTCAACCAATTATTTTTTTTTAATTTCTGATCATTGTCAGCTATATTTTTTTTAATTTCATTTAAATTTTTTAAAATGTTCTTGCCCATGAAATTCTATTTCTCAGCAGTCAACTTCAGTCAACTTCATCCATATTCATCATGCTTAGAATCTCTGGCACCCCTTCTTCCAACAAAGCAGGTTTTTCCTTTTGAATTTGCAATTGCTCCATTTATCAACATCATGTTGCTCTGAAATATAAAGCTGTACTCATTATCATGGTCTTGATGTTACCTGGTGACATGAACACTTAATTCTAAACCATCTCATATATTTCAGATGGATTTTTTTTCTCAAAGATCTGAACTTGAGTGACATGGTTGGCATTTATTTAAATAACAATAATATGGACCTTTTACTGCACCCTTAAGTAGCTAGGCCTGGGCTGAGCATTTTATGTATACCATCTCATTTAATCCTCACATTAATCCTTAGGAATTATTGCCACCTTACAGATGAGATTGATATTTAGAGATGTTAAGTAACTTGTTCAATATGATGCATATGCTAAGTGGTAGAACCCAGAACCAAGGGCATCAGATTCAAAATCACCCACAGTCCCTATCAGTGAGTGGGTGCCTAAGAAAAAGATGGACTGAGAATGGTGTGATCAGGACCCAAAAGGACAGTAAGAAAATTGACTAAAAACAAGGGGCTACATTTCATTATGTTCCCATGCACCTTTTTCATTGTTCTAAGAATATTTGTGTCTTTTGTTACTCTCTTGTTACCTGTCATAAAACTGGAAACTGGAACCTGAGGCTAGGAGTGAATGGAAGAGCATTATTCCTTGCTTCTCCACTGGAATTTGACATGAAACCATATATCTAAGACCACATTAGGAATCTCCTGAAAGCAATAACGTTGCAAACCAGATTACCAGCAGCAAAGCCAATCACCTTGGGGTTCGTGAGGTCTGTATTCTCTGAGACTAGGATGTAAACTATAAATCACCAAGACTTGAGAAGATAATGAACAGCCCTTGGGGGCTCCCTCTGGAGGCAGAGACAGAGGCACTGTTCTATGCAACCCCACTTGGGCTGCCCGTGGCCACATCCCTAAAAATTACATTGATGCTCTAACAAATGGCCAGTGAAGATTCTCTTCTGATTAACTGACATAGAGTGGTTTAAAAAAAAAATCTGAATCTGAGCATGCAATCTGCTTGACTGGTTCCTATTAAGGTGAATTTCTCCATTGGGTCAGAAAAGGAAAAGTTTTATAAGTGCTGAGTCCAGATATTTTAAATGAATCAAAAGAGTGTATCAAATTTTGATGGCAGAATATAGGTCAGCTCTTATCTTTTTGTTTTTCAAGGGAAAGGTCTCAGTGTTAAGGTCTTGGAATATGCCCCACCCCCAAAAAGTCTTGTCATTGGAGGACTTAAAACTGAAGTCTAAGAAGTCCTCCATCTTTGACTTCTTATCGTATAAGTAAGTAGGAGGAAATGTAGTTTATTTGTAGAATTTCACTGTGGGTTGTTTCAGGAAAGCTGACTTGATAAAAATCTATTGAAAAGTCTACTGAATAAAGACAAATGTTTTGTGGCAGGCAAGTGTACATATGAAAAGAAATGTTTTTCTACTGAATTATGGATGATTTTTTTAAATGGTAACTATGAAACAAGGCTTCCCTGGTGGCTCAGAGGGTAAAGCAACTGCCTGCAATGCAGGAGACTCAGGTTTGATCCCCAGGTCAGGAAGATCTGCTGGAGAAGGCAATGGTTACCCACGTCAGTATTTTTGCCTGGGAAATCCCAGGGACAGAGGAGCCTGGCGGGCTACAGTCCATAGGGTCTGAGTAACTAACACTTCCACTTTTCATGAAGCAAGAAGGGTTGGAAACACTGCTAATCGGTGTATATTACGCCTTGTCTAATCAATCTTGAGGACCAAAGTGAGTCAGGGCAGAGCCATTCCAGCGTGCGTCACAGACTAGCCAATTGCCAGGAACACGTTGCTCTTTCCCTCTCCTACAGAGCTATTGGTACTCCCTGCTGCGTGTACATGGAGTGACTCTTCCTCAAAGAATCCTGCCATCATGTGAGTTGCCACATTGGTGCCCTATGCATCTAATTCCAAAACAAAACATTCAGCCAGAGGTGAGAACAGCCCAAACGTCCATGAACAGATGAACGGATCAACCAAATGTGGCAGATCCATACAATAGAATATTATTCAACCGTAAAAATGAATGGAGTTTTAATACATGCCACTATGTGGATAAACCATAAAATTGAATGGAGTTTTAATACATGCTGCTATGTGGATAAACTTCTAATAAAATATTAGAATAAACATTATTCTAAGTGAAATAAGCCACAAAAATGCTGCATATTATATGATTTCATTTATATGAATATAAAGTAGATAAATCCACAGACAGAAAATGCAGAGGGTGCTGCCAGGATCTAGGGAGAGGGGGGAATAGAAAGCAGCTGCTTAATGTGTCTAGTATTTCCTTGTGGGTGATGAAAATGTTTGGAACGAGACACTGAATATACTAAACGCCACTGAGTTTTTCACTTTAAAATGGTCAATTTTATGTCCTGTGACTTTCACTTCAATCAAAAAGAATTTTGTAATAAAACAAAGATTTTACTTTACGTCTTTTAAAGATGTCATATGGAAATTTTAATACAAAAGTAAGAGGACAGTGTGATAAATGCTTCTAATAAAACCAAAATTATGAGAGCAGGCCTCTCATCCTCCACAGCACTCAAAAGTGAAGCATAAAATCTTCTGGAAGGGTCATAATCTTCTGAGGCAATATGAATTTAATCAAAGAACTATGCATTTAGTGGAGCAGGAAAACTCTCAGCCACAATATTCTACTTTTCAATATTTTTTTGAAGAAAAAAAAAAAAAAAACCTTCAAATGGCAACACCTCCAAGAAAGTTCTTTCTTTTGCTATGTCTATCTCTTGTTGAGCCAGCTGAGGGTGGGAGATCAAAGCTGTTCCCCCACTTTAGATGGCTTCTAGGCTTCTTGCATGGAGAAGGCAATGGCACCCCACTTCAGTACTCTTGCCTGGAAAATCCCATGGACGGAGGAGCCTGGTAGGCTGCAGTCCATGGGGTCGCTAGGAGTCGGACACGACTGAGCGACTTCACTTTTACTTTTCACTTTCATGCATTGGAGAAGGAAATGGCAACCCGCTCCAGTGTTCTTGCCTGGAGAATCCCAGGGACGGGGGAGCCTGGTGGGCTGCCATCTCTGGGGTCGCACAGAGTCGGATACGACTGAAGTGACTTAGCAGCAGCAGGCTTCTTGCAAGCACTGGGCACCATAGCGCTCACAAGCTTATTTGAAGTCATAAACCTGCCTCTGTACTCAGGGTCCAACCTCGCCACAGACAGAAACCTGAGTTTTAACTAAATTAGGGAATCTGAGAACCCTGGAAAGTTCACTTTGTGCTGTTTCAAGCTTCATAAGATTTGCTTTATAGCATGCCTACACAAAACTCTAAGGAAAGTTCTATACAAGTGCATCAATTATGAATCCCAGGCTACTCATGTCATCTCTTACCTCCAATGTGAACACTCTGCAATGTGAAATACTTGACTTGTAAAGTGATTTATCAGGACTCTAAAATAACTCTGCTGACCATGATCAGAATGGCATCTAATTGACTTAAGCATGTTCAAAGCCAACTCAGTGGACAAAAGAGTGGGTGTGTTTTCTAGTGGAACTCTTCCCACATAGAATGATCTGGGAGCATTATTAGAACTCGCAGCCTTTCCTCATACACACTCTTTCCAAGTCAAATATTTGCACAGGACAGTGGCTGGAAAATAGACATCTGAGAACACATGCAAAGTAATCCATAAGCAATTATGCAAAGCTGGAAGCAGGAATGCAAACCTGAAAACTACACTTGTGCAGCATCTTTACTTAGAAATTCCTAGATATTGGGGGGGGGGCGGCAATCTAATTTATCAACTTTGATAGGGAAACACGTGATTATTCTAAAGACTTCTTTACCTTGGGGCCTATGTTTAGCAGATTCAGGCACAGATTTCACTACAATACACACACTCTGAGCTGTTTGGGTTTTCTGAGCAAATCTCCTACTGTTATCTTCCTCGAGAAGCTGGAAGGAAATAAACCAAAAAAAAAATAAACATTCATACATCAAATTGATAACTAGAAGATCCGTAACCAAAACAAGCCCTAAAGACTGGCTACCACTATATTTGTCTTTCTCCACTCACCATGGAATATTCTGCACATCTTTGTGGGGGGAAGAAATCCGTCAAAATAATGAGATACTGACAGTCCATCTCTACTTGCCTCTAGCCATGAACACAGCGTTCTTCTCCTTAAATATCTCCATTCACATCCAGGAACATGAGAAAGACAGGACTTTGCATTTAGATGCTTAAACGGAGATGGACAACCTGAGTCTATAAACACCCTGGAATTTCTTACAATACGTTGTATTTAATTGCAAAACCTAAAGAGACGGAAGTTTCCTCGGGCTTTTAGAGAGACCCCTGATTCAGAAAAGCTCCAGACTTTTTATTTTAAAAGATTCCCACAAGAGGGCTTCCCTGATGGCTCAGTGATAAAGAATCCACCTTCCAATGCAGGAGACACAGGTTGGATCCTGATCCAAGAAGATCCCACATGTGCCAGAGCAACTAAGCCTGCGCGCCACAACTATTGAGCCTGTGTTCTAGAGCCAGGGAACTGCCGCTACTGAAGCCTGAGCGCCTAGAGCCTGAGCTCCGCAGTAAGACAAGCCACTGCAATGAGAAGCCAGCACATCGCAGCTAGAAAGTAGCCTCCGCTCAGCGCAACTAGAGAAAAGCCAGCGTGGCAATGAAGACCCAGCACAGCCAAAAATAAATAAATATTTTTTTAAAAAAAGGTTCCCATGAGAAACTGAATGACTGAGCAGAATCTAATTTAATTCAACCCAAGTTGCCACCATCTTCACCATTTTTAGAATTTCATTCCATTCTACCAAATTTTGTCATGCCTACGATGTATCAGAACGGAGGGTAGGGCAGAGAGCCACCATAAAATCTGAAAGCAGGTCCCAGAAAAATAGGCAAACACTGTACACGAGAACCCACAATGGGAAGAAACCATGCCGGGAACTTTCTACAAAGACAATGCGTGCTCAGGCTGACCTGGCCCGCCTGAGACTTGAGTTCAGACGGATTTTAGCTGGAATAAACCTCTCAAACCCTTCATCTTTCCTGAGTTTAAACTAATGTTAGAGAGAAAGCCATAGGGTCAAAATGGCATCACTTGTGCTAACCTTACACCAAACACCTGACTTAATTGCAGTTTCAAACTTCCCCAGAAACATAATCTTAATCAACCCTCCTGGAATGTTCCAGTCAGGACCAATGAAGTAGTCTGTCATGTGGGGGCCTTCCATCCCTCCCCTCAACCAGCAGATGAGGCCATCTGTTCCATAAAATCCTTACCATTGCCCTCCTCCTCCCCTCAGAAAAGATGTCCTGGCCTAAAAACAATCGTTGCTCTTCTTCTAATAGCTCCCTTGTCCCACCCTTCTCCCTATAAAAACATCCCATTCTGTACATCCTTCTCTGAGTGTCCTCCTAGAGGCTAGACGGAATACTACCCGGTTCATCAGTCACTCAATGAAGTCAATTAGACCTTCAAACTTACTTGCTTGGATTCTGTTTTTAACATGTCACAGATAGATGTAGCATTGTGAGAAGGTTAGAAGTTAAATTCACATCACATGTATGCAGATACTCACAAGACTAAATTCAGTCATTAACGTATGGTTGTCCCCAAGACTCTAGTCCCACATACAGCTTTTTGACAAGCTACTGCTGATTCGTCTTATGTGATCCCAAGCAGAACCAATTCTGTTCTCTAGAATCTGCTCTGGCTAGCTTCTGTTTTATCCATTCAAACCCAAAAAACATGAGTCAGATTGACATGGCCTTGTTTTTAAGATCACATTTCAGTGTGGAAAACTCAGGTCCCCCTCCTCAGCAGGTAGGTCCCACCGAGATCTCTTCCATGCCCAATTCCAGTGTATTTCTCTCCTTCACTGCTGAGAGACTGTCTAGGCTTAGAGATGTTCAAGTTCACAGAGAAAGCATCAGAGCTGGACGGGGACCCCAACAGCGCTGCAGCAGCAAAACACGCACTCCTAGCCCTGCGCCATCCTAGCAAGCCATTGGCCCATTTTACAGTTAGGAAAACAGAGGTGTGTATCTGTCTGTTAAAGACTTAGTCACTCACAGTGACCAGTTCTTTCCATTCCTCCATAACTGTTAGTCACAACAGTGAGTCAACCCCAAGGCAAAATTTCCAGATAAGCCCCAGGCAAGACGGTAAGCCTGTCTGCTTGCAGTTTTTCTCCCCCTCGCCCCATCTGGTCCCTCTCACCTTTCTTCTTCTTTCGCACCCCCCAACCCTTAACCAGTCACCAGAAGCCCATTCCTTAAGCAGATCCTCTGGGCTCTGAAAACTGCCGCAGCCCCTGGTGTGTCCTGACTGGGGCTCCATGGGGCACCCTCTGTGTCACTTCACGGGAAGCAGAGGCGCCCTTTTCCCTCCCTCTCCCCAAGTAAAACGTGTGCACAGCTTCGCCATAGCCTTGGAGACCACGCTTTCAGATGTGTTTCCCAGTGACCAGAAGTGTCTGTCTGTCCTTCCCATTCCTGAAGGCACTGCTGATGCTGCCATGCCAGGTGCTGGGGGCTGACACCAGACAAGCAAGGCGCCGAATCCCCTCCGTGCATCTCAGCCATTGGCTTCAACCTTGCTCCTGCCAGCCTCTCCTCTGCCAAATTCCACACGAGGTATTAGCTTCTTTACTCTGCCTCAAACCCCGAGAAAGCTGTTAATGAATGGAGAACTGCTCAGAGAGCAGCAGCCACAGGCCAGGGAGACCGTGGAGCTGGAGGACTTCCAAAGGGGACGGGCTCCCAGTGGGTACCTGGAGAGGGGACACTTCAGGGCCAGCATAGGGGCAGGGCCAGGGCCTCAGGCGCATGGCTGAGTCTAGCATCTTATCAGGACAGCTTCTTAGCCAGAAACGTAGGTGGCAAAAATTAACCAGAATCCATGTCGGTTTCCATTCTCAACACCATGCTCTTTCAAAGGCTCCCTGCAGAGGTAGCCGTGTTTCCCCTGCTCCCAGTAACAAGCTCTTCAAAAGCCCCCTGCAAGGTAACTGTGTTCCCACCGGGGCTGTGTATTCCTGGAGAGGCTGCAGGCGATGGCCAAGATTAAAGTGAGGTGTTGAAACACAGTCTCCTCAAAGCTGAGTTTATGATTCAACTCCCTGTCTAAAATTTCGTTCCCTTTCTTGTCCTCTCAGATCTCAACCCTAAGCTTATTGAACCTAATCCACCAGACAGATGACTAAAATTGCTCTTGTCCATCCCACCATTATTGTACTAAAATTGCTGTTGTCGATAACATCGTTAATGTGCTGAAATTGCTGCTGTAGATATCACCTTTAACCACAAACTCGGGTTGCTTCTCCAGGTCAAGATGAATTAACAGACCCCCAAGCCGTGGACCACCTGGCCAGAGAATCATAAACCACAGATATCCTGACTTCAAAACCTCAATTAAGGAAAGTCATAGAAATGTCACGTGATTGATCCTGGTCTCTTTCTTCTTTCCCTTTTTAAGAAAAAAAAAAAATCCTAACTCAAAGACCAAGTTGGAGTGGATCTGACGCTTTTTGCCCACTCCCTTGCTTGGTATGCTGCAATAAATCCTGACTTTGCTGCAGACTTACTTTGTGGCTGTCAGAGTCTGGCTTTTTGTGCCGCAGATGCACAAGCCCTTTTGGTTACAGATCAGTCAGCATCAACCCTGTGTCTTAGCTGGGGTGAGGCTGCCTGCATTCAAGTTCAGCTCTGGCGCCATCTGCTGGCCGTGTTGTGCATCGTCTCGTCTCTGTACCAGAAAAGGGGATGATTGTTAACAGCAGTCCCCTCGTGGGACTGACGGGCGGTGGGAAGAGTTCAGTGCTTAACAGCAGCTCCTATCAGAGCAAGTACTAGAGAAACGATTTGCTATTTCTATCTTTTCCAGTTTCTTCTAGCAAACTTTGTGTCAGCTGTGCCCATCCAGTCACAAGACAGAACTACATTTTGCTTAAAGACACGTAGATAAGAATGAGGTATTCTCATGCAAGCAATTTACTGATTCCAAAGAGAAAATACGCTTTATTCACAGATACGCAAGGTCGAGATGAAATAGCACGATTTATCGGATCTCTAAGATTCTTGGGACTTCCCTGGTGGTCCAGCGGCTAAGACTTCACGCTGCCAGTGCAGGGGGCCTGGGTTCAATCCCTGGTCAAGGAACTAGATCCCATATGACACCACTAAGACCCAGTACAGTCAAATAAAATAAATAAATAAATTTTTAATTAAAAAAAAATCAGATTCTTAGCCTTGGTTGCCATTTTCAGACAAAATCCAAAATTTTAGTTTTGTTAATGTGAGGAACATTCATTTCATTGGTCCTCCTCAAGGAAAGCTGTGTCCATACTTTAAAGAAATCTATATAAGCGTCAACCTTTTCTAACATATTAATAAATGGAGAAAGAGCAACAAAACTGAGGACAAGGAACAGTTAACTATACACTTGGTAACCCCCTGTTATGGGTTGAATTATGTTCCTCCTGCCAAATTCATATTTCAAGTCCTAATCCCTGTACTTCAGAATGCAACCTTACTTAGAGTCACTGCAGATTTAATTACTTAAAAGGCAGGTACCAAGCAAGGAGAACAGGCAGCTCAAGCCCAGAAGACCTAGCTCCCAGTGGCTTTCAGGGAAGAGTTTTTTAAATTTTTACTTTATTTTTAATTGAAGGATAATTGCTTTCCAATATTGTGTTGGTTTCTGCCATACATCAACATGAATCAGCCATAGGTATATGTATGTTCTCAGGGAAAGGTTTTAAAAGGCAACATTTAGGGTGAGGGCTGGAGGATGCATGATTTTCTTCTGATTGGTTGGGTGAGGGAACACCGTGGTGTTTCAGGACTCGTAAGCACCAACCTGGTTCCAAGCAGTACAGGGTCTACAAGGTCAGCATGGAGTCATCACCCTCCACCTGGGTGGGAAGTCTTAGTTTCTGAAGAACAACTCAAAAATATGCATTAGATTGTTATGAAATCCCTTGAAGAGGAGCTTGGACTCTGTTTCATTATCTGAACTATATTTTATTTTTCAGTTTTTAAAATTTTTTCTGAAGATTTTTGTAGACATATATTTTATTTCTCTTAGATAAATATCTAGGAGCACATGAATGAATCACAGGATAAGTATATGATTAATGTGATTAACTTTTAAGAAACCGCCAAACTGTTTTTCAAAGTGGTGTTTCCTTTTGTACAATGTACATATGTGTAAGATTGCTCCATCTCCTTTCCAATTATTTTCCAAAAATTAAAAAAATTTTTTTTTGGCCATGGCTTGTAGCTTGTGGGATCTTAGTTCCCCAACCAATGATGGAACCTGGGTCCACAGCAGTGAAAGCTCAGTTTCTTTTAATTTTTAAATTTAATTTATATTAAATTTATCTGAACTATTGTTTAAGCTATCATTACTTTTCTTGCTTGACTGATTTTCTTTTGTTTCTGCATTCCCTCACTTCCCTAATTCATAATCTGTTTGAGTCTGCTCTCTGGAACCCAGGGAAGATTTGGAGGCTAAAGCCTTGCTTTTTTTACAAACAGGGAACACAGAGGGGCTTTTGTACCTAGAAAAGCTCATAGGGTCCTTCTCAGTTTTATGTCCTCCAGAGCTGTGAGACAGTTTCTGTCTCAGCCACCCCGTTTGTGCTACTTGGTTATAGAAGTCCTCAAAAATGAATATACCCTTCCACAGCAAAAAAGCGTAGAGGTTTATTGCAGGGTAATACATAACACTCAGTAGTCCATGGATATATATGGACCAGTTCCACCAAGAGTTGGAGGTACCTGCCCTGGGGAGGTGCTGTGCTGGGTCCTGGGGTTGCAATGGTCCCACCACACAGGCACTGAATTCCCTACCACCCACATGAGTGCTTGGAGAGGATGGGGGAGCCATGAAGAGTTTGGTCGTGGCCCAAGAGGGATCTGCACGCAAGCAGCAACAGCTGGACATAACTGAGGGAGCCAGAGGTGGCCAAGGCGGCAGATGCAACATGATCAGGAACCTGGCAGGGAGGGAAGAGGCTCCTGCCAGCTTTCTATGCCCACGACAGTTGAAGCTGAATCCAGCCTCACCTCCATACCCCGGCACCGAATTAAGTCTCAGAGTTTTGGGGTGAAGTTAGAAGAGAATAGCTTTATTGCTTTGCCAGGCAAAGGGGGCACCAGTGGGCTAATGACCTCAAAACTGCATGTTCCAGACCTAGAGAACAGACTTATGGACACAGCAGGGAGGTAGTGGGGTGGTCAGGAAGGGTGGGATGTCTAGAGAGAATAACGTGGAAACATATATTACCATATGTAAAATAGCCAACATGAATTTGGAGATTTGCTGTATGACTCAGGAAACTCAAACCGGGACTCTGTAACAAACTAGGGGGCTGGGATGGGGAGGGAGGTTCAAGAGGGAGGTATACCCATGGCTGATTCATGTTGACATTTGGCAGAAACCAACAGAATACTGCAAAGCAATTATCCTTCAATTAAAAATGAATAACTTAAAACCTGAATGTCCCTACTTGGAAAGCAGAAACGTAGGAAGCGACAGAGACTTAATGATGCCACCGAAGGAAGCCCTATGTCTGCATCTCTTGTCATGTAAGATAAGAAGCTCCTTAATATTGAAGCTCTTGCTATTTGCAGCCAAAAGTGTCCAGCAGGTTCGACATGAAGCTAGCCTCCTGCGTGCCAAGTGTCACTCGATGGCAGAAAGCTTTTCGGGGATGTTGCATTGTGACCTCTGTACGCTTGCAACGAATCAGACAGCTGGACCAGACACTCTTATGTTATTACAGCATTCGTGTCATCCTGGGAAAGCGTATCGTTCTGCGTTGTTCCTTTGTTCTAGGGTCTCAAGAAAAGTTTTCTTTTGTAAATTCATATGAAAATGATAGTGGGTCAGGAGAAGCCTGCAGGAGGGTGCTGAGTCCTGCCCCAAGGCCACAGAAGCAGAGTCCAGAACCAAGGTCACTTCTGAAGCTGACTGACCCCTTTGTAACCTTGCCAAAAGCCCCCTGATCATCACTAGCAACCTTCCTGACTCCCAATTAAGTAAAGATGCCCACTCCAGTAAATACCCCATAGCGTCCCAACCAGTCACTTAACACCAAACTTCTAGCAGAAATTTGCTTTGTCCTGAAGCTGTAAACATTGGCTATTAACCCATGAAAACGGTCAGCTTTCCCTGGTCTGTCAGGAGGTCGGCCCACTGCATTTGCAAGGCCCATTTTATTATATCTGCTCTTTGTTCTTAATAAACTCACTCCCTTTTGAAATGCTCTGTGTCTGGAAATTCTTTTCCAGCCCGTGCTTGGACTGCATCAACAGAGGGAAAGAAAAATAAATGAAGTCAGAGCTTGAACCCACCTCTGTGGTGATCCAGAGCAAGTGGGCATCTCTACATGACCTGGAAGACAGGTGCTGTCCCTGCCCGCACACATCACTACTTGCCAAGTAAACATAGGCGCATTGGAGCGAACTTGGCCAAGCCCTCACTTTCCGGGAGACAGCGTCCCCATTTTAGGGTAGTTTCTCACAAAATCCTAGAACCTCTAAATTGTATTATTTTAGGGTCCTTAGGCTGAGAATGACTGAAAAACTATCTCAAATATGTCTCATGGCTCATGTGAGAAAGCCAAGGAAATCGGAGTGAGGATATAATAACCTGAACTTCATCAGGACTGTCTTTTCTCTCTGCTTTTCTCTGCTCCTGGGTTCCACCCTCTCAGGCAACCTTCTCCACAAGGCTAGACTCATGATGGCCAGCAGCTCGGCCACAATTATCTCAAGCAGAGAGCAAGAATGGGGACTTCCTTGGTGGTCCAGTGGTTAAGAATCTGCCTTCCAATGCAGGGAATGTGGGTTCCATCCCCGGTGGGGGAACTAAGATCCCACATGCCATGGGGCAGCTAAGCCCGTGTGACCCCACGCAGCCAAGTAAATAAATAGATAAATATTTATTAAAAAGAAGAAGAAGAAAGGAAGGAAGAGAGGGGGAAAAAAGGATGTTCCCCAAAGCTTCAATGGGAGACTCCAACTGGCCCAGTTTGGGTACTATGATTATCATTGGACCACTCACCATGGGGAAGAAGGTGCGGTGGGTTGAATTCTATCCCCCAAAGACAGATTCAAGTCCTAATTCCTGATATCATGAGAATCTGATCTTGTTTGGAAACAGGGTCTTTGCAGATGTAATTAAGTTAAGAAGAGGTCACACTGGATCCGAGTGGTCTCTAATCCAATGGCTGGTGCCCTTATAACATGAGAGAAATTTGGACATGGACACACACACACAAGGAGAATAGCATGTGATGACAGAGGCTGAAATTAGACAGATGCAGCTACAAACCAAGGCATGTCAAGGATCACCAGCAACTACCAAAAGCTATGGCTTCCCAGGTGGTGCAGTGGCAAAGAATCTGCCTGCAAATGCAGGAGGCGTGAGAGACATGGGTTCTGTCCTTGGATCAGGAAGATCCCCCGGAGAAGGAAATGGCAATTCACTCTAGGATTCTTGCCTGAGAAATCCCATGGACAGGCTACAGTCCATGGGGTCACAAAGAGTCAGACAAGACTGAGCACACACATACACACAAACACACACACGAGAAGGTGCGAGAGGTGTGGAGCAGATTCCCTCTCAGGGCCTCCCAGAGGTGCCAGCCTTAACAACATCTTGACTTTTGACTTCTAATGGTGTTATGGTAAGCCACCTGCTCTGTGATACTTTGTTATAGCAGTCCTAGAAACTCATACAGACATGTAGGACCCAGGTTGATCAGGTACCCAATGGCAGGGGTCAGGAATTTGGGGTCTTATGAAGGGCAGCCCCCAGTACACAGTTGGAGGGGAGAAAGGGCTGTACCCCCAAAGAAGGGGGAGGTGCTCCATTAACAGAAAGTGAAAGTGTTAGTCAGTCGTGTCCAACTCTTTGTGACCCAGTGGACTACAGCCCACCAGCTTCCTCTGTCCATGGAATTCTGCAGGCAAAAATACTGGAGTGGGTAGCCATTCCTTTCTCCAGGGGATCTTCCCAACCCAGGGATCGAATTCTATCTCATCTCCTGCATTGCAGGCAGATGTTTTACAATCTGAGCCACGAGGGAAACCTCGCTTAACATAGGAAGAGGGTTAAGGGGCTGGGCAGACAAGTACATTAACATATGCTGCCATCAGCTTTGGCTGGATTTCTTACAGGTAAAAAGAATGCAGAAAATGTTTATTCCTTCTTCCAAAGACAGTACAGATTCTTTGTTCTAAAGTCAAGAATTTACCAGCCCCTGCAATTTGAACAGTTTTATTCTTTAGATGAGGATTGAAGTAATCTGATTTGCTTTGACACTCAGGGAGTTCATGGATTCATCCAGTCATGCAATTCTGCTGTAAGAAATGTTTTATTAATTACACCAAGGTATATAAAAAATTAAAAGTTAAGTTCCCATGATGCACATATTCTGTTTCAGTTACCTATCAGCTTTAACCTTTTATTTCAGCCATAAAACTCAAATTATGTATCAAATAAAATAAAGATCCATTCCAATGAATTAAAATTAGCTGTCCTTTTAACATGCTCTTAAACTATTTTTAATTGATAACTTGCTGATATTAAATGGTCAGTTCAAAGATGGAAAAGCATTACTTATAAAGAGTAATCTTCAAGCAGACACTCTCAGATGGCCTTATGCTTAAAGATTCTATTTCAAGGCAAGCTCCACTGCAGTTAGAATTCTAACGAACCCTACAGAATCCTTTAACAGCCTAGGTGGCAAGGAATGTTCTCCACCACCAGGATCACTTTTTTTTTTTAATTCCATTGCAATTTCTCTCAAAATACTTTTTATAATTGGAGGATAATTGATTTACAATGTTGTACTGGTTTCTGCCATAAACACATATGAGCATAATTATATATATCCCCTCCCTAGCAAGCCTCCCTCCCAACTCCCATCCCACTCCTCTAGGTCATCAAGGCTCACTTTTAAAGTGCAGAACTTGCAAGTCAAAGTTAAAGGTAAGGAAATTAGCCATGTGAATATGCATTCAAATCAGCCAACAAGCACAGAATCTACTGAGACCCCACTCGTGGTAGCTAATGTGCCATGTGTCAGGTGCTGCTATATGCAATTTGTGGGTATCAGTGAATTCTCATGACACCTTCAGAAGTGAGTACTATTATTCTCGTTTACAGAAGTAAACTGAGAAATAAAGTTTTACATGACTTGCCCAGATCACTTCACTAACAAAGCACAGAGCACCAGGACTCTAAACCAAATGGGCTCCAGAGGCCAGGATCCTCACCTGTCCAGGACACAGTGGCCTTACATCCTGCCTTCAAGGGGCTCGCAAGATCTTCGAAGGGATGAAACCCGTCCATGTGAAGTCAGAGACCTTGAGTAAATCACTGCAGTGCTTGATGGCATAGGGTGAAATGGTTCGTACAGAAATCATCCCCTATCAATCACTGAGGTGTATGACAACCACCACGATGGTCAGGGAAGGTGGGAAAGGAGGTGCCTGAGCCTGAAAGGACAGACTGAACTGGGTGTAGGGGAGCAGGATTTGGGTGCTCACAGCCCAGAGGGAGTCACAATTTGTCTCTTCTTTGTCACAGAACAGAGTTATCTGTTTCCTTTCATGTAGCACAGGCCAGAAGTCACAGGTCACCAGGAAACAGGACAAAACCATCCAGATGAAAAGCTGCAAACCCTTGCAACAGGGTCACAGACTCATCCCGGTTTTCCTGAATTTCCCTGGTTTCTGCCAAAGTCCTGAGTTCCCGAGACCCTGTGTCCTGAGCAAATAAAAGGATGGCACGTCAAATTCTAATCAGAGAAAGACAGCATTTTGAAAAGAAACCGTTTAAAACAAAGCCTATGCCATGCACTTTTTACACTAGGTAAGGAAACCCCTCAAAAGATTAAAACCTTGGAATCTGAGCTCCTCTGGTCACTGCTACATAGAGGCTGTGGAATCTTAGAATGGTCACCTCACCACTCTGAACCCAGCTTCCTCACCTGCAAAATTTAAGGTTTGAAGTTGGATGAGCTTCAAGGTCAAATTCAATGCTAATAACCAGCCTAAAATTCTTTTCTTTTTTTTGGCCATACAGCATGTGAGATCTAGCTCCCTGACCAGGAATCGAACCTGCACCCCCTGCACTGAAAGAGCAGAGTCTAACCACTGGACCACCAGGGAAGTCCCAGCCTGATATTCTTGAGTTAACATCAGTGTTGGTGAGAGTGCCCTGGCCATAAACACACACACACACACACACACACACACCCTATACAAACACACACCCATGCACATCTATACACAGTTTTCGTATTTAGGGGAGCATCTCATGCTGTATGTTATTTTTCATCTGAGATAGAATTCATTGGAAATGCTCTCTAAGATAAATTAAGGTTTCTTTTTTCACCACGATTCTTTCAGAGTTTTAACATTTCCTAAAGGTCTGATGCTGTAAAGAGCAATATTGCATAGGAACCTGGAATGTGAGGTCCATGAATCAAGGCAAATTGGAAGTGGTCAAACAAGAGATGGCAAGAGTGAATGTCAACATTCTAGGAATCAGCGAATTGAAATGGACTGGAATGGCTGAATTTAACTCAGATGACCATTATATCTACTACTGCGGGCAGGAATCCCTCAGAAGAAATGGAGTGGCCATCATGGTCAACAAAAGAGTCCGAAATGCAGTACTTGGATGCAATCTCAAAAACGACAGAATGATCTCTGTTCGTTTCCAAGGCAAACCATTCAATATCACAGTAATCCAAGTCTATGCCCCAACCAGTAATGCTGAAGAAGCTGAAGTTGAACAGTTCTATGAAGACCTACAAGACCTTTTAGAACTAACACCCAAAAAAGATGTCCTTTTCATTATAGGGGACTGGAATGCAAAAGTAGGAAGTCAAGAAACACCTGGAGTAACAGGCAAATTTGGCCTTGGAATACGGAATGAAGCAGGGCAAAGACTAATAGAGTTTTGCCAAGAAAATGCACTGGTCATAACAAACACCCTCTTCCAACAACACAAGAGAAGATTCTATACATGGACATCACCAGATGGTCAACACCGAAATCAGATTGATTATATTCTTTGCAGCCAAAGATGGAGAAGCTCTATACAGTCAGCAAAAACAAGACCAGGAGCTGACTGTGGCTCAGATCATGAACTCCTTATTGCCAAATTCAGACTTAAATTGAAGAAAGTAGGGAAAACCACTAGACCATTCAGGTATGATCTAAATCAAATCCCTTAGATTATACAGTGGAAGTGAGAAATAGATTTAAGGGCCTAGATTTGATAGAGTGCCTGATGAACTATGGAATGAAGTTCGTGACATTGTACAGGAGACAGGGATCAAGACCATCCCCATGGAAAAGAAATGCAAAAAAGCCAAATGGCTGTCTGGGGAGGCCTTACAAATAGCTGTGAAAAGAAGAGAAGCAAAAAGCAAAGGACAAAAGGAAAGATATAAGCATCTGAATGCAGAGTTCCAAAGAATAGCAAGAAGAGATAAGAAAGCCTTCTTCAGCAATCAATGCAAAGAAATAGAGGAAAACAACAGAATGGGAAAGACTAGGGATCTCTTCAAGAAAATCAGAGATACCAAAGGAACATTTCATGCAAAGATGGGCTCGATAAACCACAGAAATGGTATGGACCTAACAGAAGCAGAAGATATTAAGAAGAGACGGCAAGAATACACAGAACTGTACAAAAAAGATCTTCACGACCCAGATAATCACGATGGTGTGATCACTGACCTAGAGCCAGACATCCTGGAATGTGAAGTCAAGTGGGCCTTAGAAAGCATCACTATGAACAAAGCTAGTGGAGGTGATGGAATTCCAGTTGAGCTCTTTCAAATCCTGAAAGATGTTGCTGTGAAAGTGCTGCACTCAATATGCCAGCAAATTTGGAAAACTCAGCAGTGGCCACAGGACTGGGAAAGGTCAGTTTTCATTCCAATCCCAAAGAAAGGCAATGCCAAAGAATGCTCAAACTACCGCACAATTGCACTCATCTCACACGCTAGTAAAGTAATGCTCAAAATTCTCCAAGCTAGGCTTCAGCAATATGTGAACCGTGAACTTCCTGATGTTCAAGCTGGTTTTAGAAAAGGCAGAGGAACCAGAGATCAAATTGCCAACATCTGCTGGATCATCAAAAAGGCAAGAGAGTTCCAGAAAAACATCTATTTCTGCTTTATTGACTATGCCAAAGCCTTTGACTGTGTGGATCACAATAAACTGTGGAAAATTCTGAAAGAGATGGGAATACCAGACCACCTGATCTGCCTCTTGAGAAATTTGTATGCAGGTCAGGAAGCAACAGTTAGAACTGGACATGGAACAACAGACTGGTTCCAAATAGGAAAAGGAGTTCGTCAAGGCTGTATATTGTCACCCTGTTTATTTAACTTATATGCAGAGTACATCATGAGAAAAGCTGGACTGGAAGAAACACAAGCTGGAATCAAGATTGCCGGGAGAAATATCAATAACCTCAGATATGCAGATGACACCACCCTTATGGCAGAAAGTGAAGAGGAACTCAAAAGCCTCTTGATGAAAGTGAAAGTGGAGAGTGAAAAAGTTGGCTTAAAGCTCAACATTCAGAAAACGAAGATCATGGCATCCAGTCCCATCACTTCATGGGAAATATATGGGGAAACAGTGGAAACAGTGTCAGACTTTATTTTTCTGGGCTCCAAAATCACTACAGATGGTGACTGCAGCCATGAAATTAAAAGATGCTTACTCCTTGGAAGGAAAGTTATGACCAACCTAGATAGCATATTCAAAAGCAGAGACATTACTTTGCCAACAAAGGTCCGTCTAGTCAAGGCAATCATTTTTCCAGTGGTCATGTATGGATGTGAGAGTTGGACTGTGAAGAAGGCTGAGCGCCAAAGAATTGATGCTTTTGAACTGTGGTGTTGGAGAAGACTCTTGAGAGTCCCTTGGACTGCAAGGAGATCCAACCAGTCCATTCTGAAGATCAGCCCTGGGATTTCTTTGGAAGGAATGAGGCTAAAGCTGAAACTCCAGTACTTTGGCCACTTCATGCGAAGAGTTGACTCATTGGAAAAGACTCTGATGCTGGGAGGAATTGGGGGCAGGAGGAGAAGGGGACGACAGAGGATGAGATGGCTGGATGGCATCACTGACCCGATGGACATGAGTCTGAGTGAACTCTGGGAGTTGGTGATGGACAGGGAGGCCTGGCGTGCTGCGATTCATGGGGTCGCAAAGAGTCGGACATGACTGAGCGACTGATCTGATCTGAATTTTACTTAGTCTTAATCAATTTCACAAATAATAATGGGGGGAAATGCTCTCAGAATAAACTGGCTGATAACAATCAGAAGCTAGTTTTCGTGAATGGTAGCCCTTATCTCCCAGACTTTGCAACCTGGGAAGGCAAGATTAGACAGGACTTAGACAAACAACAATGGGAACTCTGCTCCAAAGAACACAGCCCCAGTTAACTGTGCTACCACACAGTTCCCACGTGAAGAAAGGAGTAGAATTTGTGTAATAGATTGATTGCTGAAGGATTGCAGTGCAGGACAATTCAAGTCAACAAAAATCTCTTAGCACGTAGGCCAAAAGGAGGTGCAGCTCAGCAAATCTGACTGAAGTATAAGCAACTCAACTTCAATAAGTGGAGCAAAATGGCTGTGAACACTCCATTTTCCATGTTGATATTGGGGAGGGGGGAAGCCGACGCTCTGGTAACTTGCCAAACAGTAAATCACGCAATCCGCCCACCAGTCCTATGTGCCCTGCTGCGACACTCTTGCTCTGTTTTCCACGGAACCAGGGCCAGCTCGGTTAATCAAGTCTTTGTCTCCTAAAATAGACCATATGCTCTGGGGAATAGACTCAGACTATGAACACTGATGCCCTTCTGAACTGACTCAGCTTTGTGCTTGCCTTAGTTCCACCTGCTTCTATGGAAGGCAGGTGGCAAATAAATGCACAATTATGTTGTCTTATCTGCTGAAATTGGGATACATCTCAGGTAAGGGTCACACTGTCCATCAAAAGACAGAAGAATTGGATCCTGGGCATCTGATACAAAATCAATAAATATTTCTTCTTTTCATATCAGCAAGAGGGATATCCTGTCTTCACTTTATAGGAACTAGTCCTACAGAGAGATTACAACTTAACCCCCAGCATGCCATCTCTGATGGGCCGCAAGCATTAACTTCCTGCCATTTTATATCTCCAAGTTCAGTGTCAGTGTGTAAGGTCAGATTTATTTTGTTGTTGCTATTGTTATGGAGTAAGAAATAACAACCCACTCCAGTATTCTTGCCTGGAAAATACCATGGACAGAGGAGCCTGGCGGCTACAGTCCATGGGTCACAAAGAGTCAAACACAACTGAGCAACTGTACGTGCACGTGCACACACACACAAGAGGGTTAATGCCATAAAACTTACAAATAAAAGAAATCAAAAAAAATTTTAGGGTTTTGGTTAGGCAAATGTTTCTTAAGTAAGACACAAAAAATACAACTGATTTTTTTGATGTTTTAAAATTAATAAATTGGACTGCATCAATATTTAAATCTTCTGCTTCAAAACCACTTTTTATTGTTAAGACAATAAAAAGACAAGCCACAGGCTGGAAAAAAATATTTACAAAATTTATATCTACCCAAAATATATAAAATAATTCTTACAACTCAATAAGAATAAAACAAATGGTCAAAAAATTTGAATAGACACTTCATCAAATAAGATATATGAATGGGAAATAAGCACAATTATCATCAGGGAAACACAAATTAAAATCACAATGGAATACCACACACATCCACTAAATAGCTAAAATTAAAAAGATTGACACTAACAAGCGTTGATAAAGATGGGGAGAAACTTGAACTCTTACAAATTGATGGTGGGAGTATAAAATGATATAAGTCAACTTCTTATAAAGGTAGTGTACAGATACGATAATCACAGAAAACTAGTCAATCTAGTCACACTAGGACCACAACCTTGTCTAACTCAATGAAACTAAGCCATGCCAGTGGGGCAACCCAAGACAGGCGGGTCATGGTGGAGAGGTCTGACAAAATGTGGTCCACTGGAGAAGGGAATGGCAAACCACTTCAGTATTCTTGCCTTGAGAACCCCATGAACAGTATGAAAAGGCAAAATGATAGGATACTGAAAGAGGAACTCCCCAGGTCAGTAGGTACCCAATATGCTACTGGAAATCAGTGGAGAAATAACTCCAGAAAGAATGAAGGGATGGAGCCAAAGCAAAAACAATACCCAGTGGTAGATGTGACTGGTGATAGAAGCAAGGTCTGATGGAGAAGACTCTTAAGAGTCCCATGGACTGCAAGAAGATCCAATCAGTCCATTCTAAAGGAGATCAGCCCTGGGTGTTCTTTGGAAGGAATGATGCTAAAGCTGAAACTCCAGTACTTTGGCCACCTCATGTGAAGAGTTGACTCATTGGAAAAGACTCTGAGGCTGGGAGGGATTGGGGCAGGAGGAAAAGGGGACAACAGAGGATGAGATGGCTGGATGGCATCACTGACATGATGGACGTGAGTCTGAGTGAACTCCAGGAGTTGGTGATGGACAGGGAGGCTTGGTGTGCTGCGATTCATGGGGTCACAAAGAGTAGGACATGACTGAGCAACTGAACTGAACTGAACAGATACTATAAGAACCAGCAATTCCAATCCTAGTTGCTTACGCAAAAGAAATGAATGCATTCAGTTCAGTTCAGTACAGTCGCTCAGTCGTGTCCGACTCTTTGCAAACCCATGAATCGCAGCATGCCAGGCCTCCCTGTCCATCAACAACTCCCGGAGTTCACTCAGACTCATGTCCATCGAGTCAGTGATGCTATCCAGCCATCTCATCCTCTGTCGTCCCCTTCTCCCTGCCCCCAATTCCTCCCAGCATCAGAGTCTTTTCCAATGAATCAACCCTTTGCATGAGGTGGCCAAAGTACTGGAGTTTCAGCTTTAGCATCATTCCTTCCAAAGAAATCCCAGGGCTGATCTCCTTCAGAATGGACTGGTTGGATCTCCTTGCAGTCCAAGGGACTCTAAAGAGTCTTCTCCAACACCACAGTTCAAAAGCATCAATTCTTCAGCACTCAGCCTTCTTCACAGTCCAACTCTCACATCCATACATGACCACTGGAAAAACGATAGCCTTGACTAGACGGAACTTTGTTGGCAAAGTAATGTCTCTGCTTTTGAATATGCTATCTAGGTTGGTCATAACTTTCCTTCCAAGGAGTAAGCATCTTTTAATTTCATGGCTGCAGTCACCATCTGCAGTGATTTTGGAACCCAGAAAAACAAAGTCTGACACTGTTTCCACTGTTTCCCCATCTATTTCCCATGAAGTGATGGGACCGGATGCCATGATCTTCGTTTTCTGAATGTTGAGCTTTAAGCCAACTTTTTCACTCTCTACTTTCACCTTCATCAAGAGGCTTTTGAGTTCCTCTTCACTTTCTGCCATAAGGGTGGTGTCATCTGCATATCTGAGGTTATTGATATTTCTCCCGGCAATCTTGATTCCAGCTTGTGTTTCTTCCAGTCCAGCTTTTCTCATGATGTACTCTGCATATAAGTTAAATAAACAGGGTGACAATATACAGCCTTGACGAACTCCTTTTCCTATTTGGAACCAGTCTGTTGTTCCATGTCCAGTTCTAACTGTTGCTTCCTGACCTGCATACAAATTTCTCAAGAGGCAGATCAGGTGGTCTGGTATTCCCATCTCTTTCAGAATTTTCCACAGTTTATTGTGATCCACACAGTCAAAGGCTTTGGCATAGTCAATAAAGCAGAAATAGATGTTTTTCTGGATCTCTCTTGATCCAGCGGATGTTGGCAATTTGATCTCTGGTTCCTCTGCCTTTTCTAAAACCAGCTTGAACATCAGGAAATTCACAGTTCACATATTACTGAAGCCTAGCTTGGAGAATTTTGAGCATTACTTTACTAGCGTGTGAGATGAGTGCAATTGTGCGGTAGTTTGAGCATTCTTTGGCATTGCCTTTCTTTGGGATTGGAATGAAAACTGACCTTTTCCAGTCTTGTGGCCACTGCTGAGTTTTCCAAATTTGCTGGCATATTGAGTGCAGCACTTTCACAGCATCATCTTTCAGGATTTGAAAGAGCTCAACTGGAATTCCATCACCTCCACTAGCTTTGTTCATAGTGGTGCTTTCTAAGGCCCACTTGACTTCACATTCCAGGATGTCTGGCTCTAGGTCAGTGATCACACCATCGTGATTATCTGGGTCGTGAAGATCTTTTTTGTACAGTTCTGTGTATTCTTGCCGTCTCTTCTTAATATCTTCTGCTTCTGTTAGGTCCATACCATTTCTGTGGTTTATCGAGCCCATCTTTGCATGAAATGTTCCTTTGGTATCTCTGATTTTCTTGAAGAGATCCCTAGTCTTTCCCATTCTGTTGTTTTTCTCTATTTCTTTGCACTGATCGCTGAGGAAAGCTTTCTTATCTCTTCTTGCTATTCTTTGGAACTCTGCATTCAGATGCTTATATCTTTCCTTTTGTCCTTTGCTTTTTGCTTCTCTTCTTTTCACAGCTATTTGTAAGGCCTCCCCAGACAGCCATTTGGCTTTTTTGCATTTCTTTTCCATGGGGATGGTCTTGATCCCTGTCTCCTGTACAATGTCACGAACTTCATTCCATAGTTCATCAGGCACTCTATCTATCAGATCTAGGCCCTTAAATTTATTTCTCACTTCCACTGTATAATCTAAGGGATTTGTTTAGGTCATACCTGAATGGTCTAGTGGTTTTTCCCTACTTTCTTCAATTTAAGTCTGAATTTGGCAATAAGGAGTTCATGATCTGAGCCACAGTCAGCTCCTGGTCTTGTTTTTGCTCACTGCATATTTCCACACAAAACATGCATGCAGATGTTCAAAGTAGCTTTATTCATGACAGCCCCAAACTGAAAACATCCAAATAGCCATGAATAGGTGAACAGAGCAACAAATTTTGATATACCCATACAAAAGACCACTACTTAGCAATAAAAACAAACACACTACTAATACGCACAATATGGATGAATCTGAAAAATATTATATAGAATGAAAGAAGCCAGGCACAAAATACGTATATCCTGTGTGATTCCATACACGTTAAATTCTAGAAAATGCAATCAACTCTAGAGTGATATAAACAGATCAGTAATTACCTGGGGCCTGATGTGGAGACAGATTGACCATCAGGGCACAAGGAAGTTGGATGTGGTGGAAATGTTCTGTCTTATTTTGTTGGTGGTTATTTTATACATTTATCAAATTCATCACAATTAAAACTGGTGCACTTTATTTTATGTCAATTTATCTCAATAAAGTTGACTTTTAAATAAAAAGGGAGGGACAGGAATTGCCTAGAAGAGACATTAGCATACACACTGGCAACAAATTGAAGCATTCTTCCCAAGATGATCAGAGAACTGAGAGGAAATTTCTAAAAAAGCTAAATGTGTTTTATCCTCCTACTCATACAAGCACACTTTGATAATGACAAAACCTAAAACGCGTATAAAGTTAGGTTTGGGTGTTTTGTTTTGTCTTGGCCACACTGCGAGCAGCAGCGTGCGGGGGTCTTACTCCCCAATCAGGGATGGAACACACATCCCCTGCGATGGAGGCACAGTCTCAACCACTGGACTCCCAGGGAAGTCCCAAAGTTACGCTTGTTTGTGCCTGAAGGTCGGCAAAATGTCAAACACAACTGAATGCATTATTTCCCAAATCAGGATGTTCAATTAGTCCTCTAACATTGATAAGTCAGAAAGATATGCGTTATTATTAATTACCTTTATTTCATAAATTGTTTCTCAACCTCATTTCGGGGAAATCATAATTATATTTCTACAATTTTCACATAATTTCTATGTTATTGATAGCAGTGACCTAAATGATTAAATAATCAGAATGTAATAATATTCCAATGTACAAAATTGGAATAACTTTTTATTAAAAATACAAGTTAAAAGAAAACAATAAAATGTTTAAATTGAAATTATTTTATGCTTTTAAAATAGGGGTTTTTTCCCTAACATATTCCAAAGTGTTGGGGGGTGGGGAAGCATAGGGTATATATGGACAAAAATAAAATTTTTACTCAATGAAGATAAAAATTTTAAATCAAAAGTACTTAAAACTAAGGTCATTTAATTTTTTGAAAATGTAATCAAGGCATATTAAATATATATTATAGAAGTAAAACTATTCATAATTTTAGCATTCAATTTCCATGCAGCTGCCTATATAAAAAAATCATGCTTCATTAGTTGAAAAATAATATGCAGTGCTTTGAGCTTCTCTGGTGGCTCAGTTGGTAAGGAATCTGCCTGCAATGCAGGAGGCCCGGGTTCAATCACAGGGTAGGGAAGATCCCATGGAGAAAGGAATGGCAACCCACTCCAGTATTCTTGCCTGGAGAAATCCAGGGATGGAGGAGCCTAGCAGGCTACAGTCCATAGGGTCTCAGAGAGTTGGACATGACTGAGCAACTAACACTTTCCCTTTTTCTTCATGCATTGTTTTAATATTGCAGAATATTCTCCAGCTGCCATGTGTAACGACTGCAAATACCATGCTAATTTATGATATCCCTGGAACCAAGGACTGGAACACAAAGAGAAGAAAATGAATGTTGGCACTACTGGGAAACAATAAGTCTTTATGCAAGAATCTATTGAAAGTTAATTAATGATAAATTAATTAAATTGTCTCTTCTTTACCTCAGTGCTCTGCTGCTCAAATCCTTATGTAATAAAGCAGCTCCCACACAGGCAGCAGCACAAGCCTCACCCTTCCTGGCATTTGGGGGCAGTTGCTTTGTTCAAGGGCAAAAGACCTGCAGAATCTTTTCCCTAGGACCTGAATGGAGCTCGTCACAAAAGCAGATGCTTGGGTTTTTAATTAGCATTAAATCATACTGTTCCTAAGTGACAAAGCTACCCACGTGTTCTCTAAGATACAGGACTCTCTAAAACACAGGGCTCAGGGCAAGATCCCCTCTGCCCAGGTCCAAGGGCAGCCCTGCTTATGATATTTGTCTTAAAATTTTAGTCAATATATCTGCTTTTAAGATCTATTAAATTCCTTTTTAATTATACAAGTAATATGAACATATTTCCTTATTGCAAAAGTATTAACACATTAAAGATCTGGCTACAGCCCAATTCATCCATCCACCCCACCCCACTGTTAACAACTACAACTTCAGTACAAGTCATTCTAAATGCATTACATCATAGTAGTAGTTAACAGTTTTTACATATTTACACTGTGTAATACATTTGCACATATTTACATTGTTCTAGGAATTTTATGTCCATCATCTTTTCTTAATCCTCATAACAACTTCATGAGACAGCTACTTTCAGTTCAGTTCAGCTCAGTCGTTCAGCCATGTCTGACTCTTTAGGACCCCATGGAAGGCTTGCCTGTCCATCACCAACTGCCAGAGCTTGCTCAAACTCATGTCCATCAAATGGGTGATGCCATCCAACCATCTCATCCTCTGTCGTCCCCTTCTCCTGCCTTCAATCCTTCCCAGCACCACGGTCTTTTCAAATGAATCAGTTCTTCCCATCAGGTTGCCAAAGTACTGGAGCTTCAGCATCAGTCTTTCCAATGAATATTCAGGACTGATTTCCTTTAGGATAGACTGGTTGGATCTCCTGCTGCCCAAAGGACTCTCAAGAGTCTTCTCCAACTCCACAGTTCAAAAGCATCAATTCTTCAGTGCTGAGCTTTCTTTATGGTCCAAATCTCACATCCATACATGACTACTGGAAAAACCATAGCTTTGACTATACAGACATTTGTCAGTAAAGTAATATCTCTGCTTTTTAATATGATCTCTAGGTTTGTCATAGCTTCTCTTCCAAGGAGCAAGCATCTTTTAATGTCATGGCTGCAGTCACCATCTGCAGTGATTTTGGAGCCCAAGAAAATAAAGTCTGTCACTGTTTCCATTGTTTCCCCATCTATTTACCATGAAGTGATGGGACCAGATGCCGTGATCTTTGTCTTCTGAATGTTGTTTTAAGCCAGCTTTTTCACTCTCCTCTTTCACTTTCATCAAGAGGCTCTTTAGTTCCTCTTTGCCTTCTGCCCTAAGAGTAGTGTCATCTGCATATCTGAGGTTATTGATATTTCTCCCAGCAATCTGGATTCCAGCTTGTACTTCATTGAGCCCAGCATTTCGCATGATGTACTCTGCATTTAAGTTAAATAAGCAGGGTAACAATATACAGCCTTGACGTACTCCTTTCCCTATTTGGAACCAGTCTATTGTTCCATGTCCAGTTGTAACTGTTGCTTCTTGACCTGCATTCAGATTTCTCATGGGGCAGATCAGGTGGTCTGGTATCCCCATCTCTATAAGAATTTTCCACAGTTTGTTGTGATACACACAGTCAAAGGCTTTGGGGTAATCAATAAAGCAGAAGTAGATGTTTTTCTGGAACTCTCTTGCTTTTTCAATGATCCAATGGATGTTGGCAATTTGATCTCTGGTTCCTCCGCCTTTACTAAATCCAACTGGAACATCTGGAAGGTTTCAGTTCACATATTGTTGAAGCCTGGCTTGGAGAATTTTGAGCATTACTTTACTAGCGTGTGAAATGAGTGCAATTGTGCGGTAGTTTGAACATTTTTGGCATTACCTTTCTTTGGGATTGGAATGAAAACTAACCTTTTCCAGTCCTGTGGCCACTGCTGAGTTTTTCAAATTTGCTGGCATATTGAGTGCAGCACTTTCACAGCATTATCTTTTAGGATTTGAAATAGCTCAACTGGAATTCCATCACCTCCACTAGCTTTGTTCGTGGTGGTGCTTCCTAAGACCCACCTGACTTTGCATTCCAGGATGTCTGGCTCTAGGTGAGTGATCACACCATCATGGTTATCTGGGACATTAAGATATTTTTTATATAGTTCTTCTGTGACAGCTACTTTACATCCCTGTATTCTTGTATTTACTTATAGAGGATCTGTAACAGTGTGTGTGTGTGTGTGTGTGTGTGTGTGTGTGTATCATGCTTAAGGCTTAGTCCTGAAACCTATTTTGTTGTCTTAACCTCAGAAGAGACTTCCCTGGTGGACCAGTGGTTAAGACTCAGTACTCCCAATGCAGGGGCATGGGTTTGATCCCTGGTCAGAGAATAAAGATCCCACATGCTACACAGTGTGGTCAAAAAATACTGATAATATTAATAAGGCAAAATATATCTTGGAGACTTACTTATGCAAGGACATTTACATCATACTTTCTTTCATAATAGCAAAAGGTAAATGTTAGTGAAACTTGCTTTGGGAAGAAACAAAGGTTTTCTAAAGATCTTCAGAATGTCCCATTTACTGAGATTTCTAATTTTTCGTTTTCTAATTAGCTTCAGCTTCTGAGATCCACAGGCAATTAGCCACCAGGTGGAAGGTTAACAGCACAGCTGGCCAAGGCAAAACTTTCCCTGTTCAAATGTCCAATTTTCTGGGCATCATCTTTCTCCCACCAGACAGCTCTCTAAATGAAAGAGCAAAAGTCCCACCAGGCTATTTCTGGATGATTTTCTAATAAACACATAGAATTATTCTACACAGGATCTAATAAATACAAAGGAGCAAAAATTAAAATATCCATACAATTATTCCTTAATTAAAGAAGCTCTTCTTACACTGGACTAAATCACCAGTCTCCTCAGTCTTCTCCCAGAGCCAGCATCCGGGCACCATCAGCAATTCTCTGGTGTGTTCTGAACCGTCCAAAGCGCCCCTGTGAGCCACAATACCCTCTTCCTTTGCCCTACTCCCACTTCCTTCTCCACTCCCAAAATAGGTAAATCGCTTCATAAGTGTAGCTTTCAACTTGGTGTTGGGAGAAAACCGATGTATTTCACACTAAAACTGAGTGTCTGATACTTCCCCTTTCAGAACTGTCTCAAGATGACTTGTTTTTTTGTTTGTTTGCTTTTTTAATTCTCATTGGAGTATAGTTGATAGATATAACTAAATCCTGTTAGTTTCAGGGATACAACAAAGTCAATCAGTTAAACATATACATATATCATTCGATTTTAGATTCTTTCCCCATATAGGTGAGCATGGCTTGTTTTAATCCAAAGCCTCTATTTGTGAATTGAGATTCATTTAGGGAGACATTTAGGCACAGAGAGAAGGCCCAAATACTTCCTCCTCTTTATTGTTGTCAGTAGGAAAGATTAGCTCATTAATATTTAGGATGCATCAAACAAGTCGTGCCAGAAAGTGGTACAGAGTGGAGCTCAACATAAATAAACAAATAAAATGAACATCATGAACTAATCAAGGCTGCTGGGACCATAAACCTGCAGGCAAGAGTTGAAAAGAGAAATGGAGCACAATACCCAGAGATTTAATCAACATGGATATTTTTATCCTTTTTTCTTTGCAATTGCAAAGTAGAAATCAACCCCTTTATAAATCAGGGGTTTGGTCTTTAGCATGCTAGAACTTTTCTCTTTCTTCATGAAAAGAAATATCGGGATAATTTTTCTATCACCTATTTGTCTCCAGGTTCTCGTTGGGAGAGTCTCCCACTGTCACCGAGAATCAGTTAGGAAAAGAAAATTCCTGAACACCCAGCCACACAGGTCCTGTCTGGCAATTCTGCATGGTTTTAAGGCTCTCTCACCCTTATGCATGGTCGGGGAGGGGAAATTTCCCCTTCTACTCCTCTTGAGTTCTTGTGGCTGCACTAATAATAAAATTGACAAGAGGCTGATTGACGGGAGAAAAGAGAAACTAATTTTAACTTGGGCACACGGAGGTCTTACAGAAATGGGGCCTAAGAAGTAGTCAAAGCACACAGCTTTTATACTTTTTGGACAAAGAAGCAATAAATGTGTAAGGAATTTGGCAGGACTAAGAAACTTAGGATGTGGAAGCTTAATGAGTGACCAGTCTAAACAGAATCGGACCTGGGGTAGTACATTAGAAGAATCACTACCTAGCTGGGTAACATGGACAAGTTGGTGAGCTTCAGTAGGGCTCTGTGACAGAAAGACGAGGAAGGAGGTGACTCAACAATACCTCAGGTTTCTTCCAACTCTAGAAACTGCGATTCTACATGTAGCCCTACCTAAACAGCTAAAATCAAAATACTCTTCCAGGGACTTCCCTGGTGTCCAGTGGTTAAGAATCCGCCTGCCAATGCAGGGGACATGGGTTCAGTCCCTGGTCCAGGAAAATCCCACCTGCCATGGAGCAACTAAACCCATGCACCACAGCTACTGAAGTCCAAGCGCCCTAGAGCCTGTGCTCCACGACAAGAGAAGCCACCGCAGTGAGAAGCCAGCACACCACAACGAGAGAGCAACCGCTGCCCGCCGCAACCAGAGAACGCCTGCACACAGCAATGAAGGCCAAGCACAGACAAAAATTAAATAATTAGTTAGTTAATTAACTGCAGCGCATGAAATTAAAAGACTCTTGCTCCTTGGAAGAAAAGCTATGACAAACCTAGACAACATATTAAAAAGCAGAGACATTACTTTACCAAGAAAGGGATGTCTAGTCAAAGCTATGGTTTTTCCAGTAGTCATGTATGGATGTGAGAGTTGAACTATAAAGAAAGCTGAGCCTGAAGAATTGATGCTTTTGAACTGTGGTGTTGGAGAAGACTCTTGAGAGTCCCTTGGACTGCAAGGAAATCCAATCAGCCCATCCTAAAGGAAATCAGTCCTGAATATTCGTTGGAAGGACTGAGGCTGAAGCTGAAACTCTAATACTTTGGCCACCTGATTCGAAGAACTGACTCATTTGAAAAGTCCCTGATGCTGGGAAAGACTGAAGGTGGGAGGAGAAGGGGACGACAGAGGATGAGATGGTTGGATGGCATCACCAATGTGATGGAAATGAGTTTGAGTAGTCTCCAGGAGTTGGGATAAACAGGGAAGCCTGGCATGCTGCAGTCCATGGGGTCGCAAAGAGTTGGACATGACTGAGCGGCTGAACTGAGTTAATTAAAGAAAAAAAAAAACCTCTTCCAAGTAAAAATATATGACATACCTAACTGCAAGATGTTTGATATCTTACAAACTTTTTAAAGAATGAAATTGCATTCCATTCAGGTGATGCTAAAGACAATGGAAACCAAAACCTCGTTTTCATGTGCCATAACCTAGAGTTCCTCTAAAAAATTCCCAGGAGAAATGTAGAAGTACTTTTTCTCATTATACAGACCATCATCCTGAAGTCTTACACATACAGTTTGGAATATTTGCCTTCAAGAATCCCAAGCTAATTTATATTACTTTTTAAAGTACCTTTCTTTGTGCCAAGTCACAGTGAGAAACAGTGAAAATAAATGCTTTTAAAACTTTACAGAACTTAAGTGTTTCTAAGAACAGCCTCACCTTCAGCCCATTCTGTCCAAAAGTACAGTACGTTTCATAGTAATTATTGCTTCACAGTGGGATTCGCCAAGCATTTATTTTAAATAAGCTCTTTTGTGGTATGACAAATGAAATTTTATATATAAACCATTATCTTTACACAACTTTTCAAAAACATAAAACAATAATCTGTGCATATGTGCATGCTAAGTTGCTTCAGTCATGTCCAGCTCTTTGCAACTCTATGCACTGTAACCCACCAGGCTCCTCTGTTCATGGGATTCTCCAGGCAAAAATATTGGAGTGGATTGCCATGCCCTCCTCCAGGGGATCTTCCCAACCCAGGGATCAAACCTGTGCCTCCTGCAGCTGCTACATTGCAGGCGGATTCTTTACCACTGAACCACTGGGGAAGCCCAAAACTGTAACAGCTAGTATTTGTTCAATGCTTCATTTGGTAACAGCCTATATCCCTGGTGTGTTTTGGCTTATTGATCTTAAGAAGAACCTCCCAAGCCAGGTACTATTTTTCCCCACTTTACCTGTGAAAAAAGTAGGTTCATGTTGGTTGAGTAAATTTGAGTTCACGCACACAAAAAATAGAGAGGAATCCAGAGTCTGCACTATTATATAAAATAAGGTGCCTACAACAACCGAACCTAAGATACAGCAGGTGGTAAATCGGAAGCTAAGGTCAACAGCTGACTGAATATTCTCTTCAGGCTCCCCATGATGTTAAATCACTGGGATTATCTATCTTGATCTTTGAGGTCTACCTTAATCAGATTGAAATTTTAAAGTTAAAAGACAGTATCACCCTGGGACCTCCTTGGTGGTCCAATGGTTAGGAATCTGCCTTGCAATGCAAGGGACGCAGGTTTGATGCCTTGTCGGGAAACTAAGATCCCACATGTCACAGGGCAACCAAGCCAGAGTGCAGCAACCACTGAACTCACACACCCCACTAACAGGTCCCAGAGGCTGCAGCTAAGACCCAACGCAGCCAAACACTGAGACAGATAAACAGCATCGGCCTGCTAGACCCAGGGAGACTCCATTAATTCACAGTTTCTCATGCTGCGGTCATTTCCATACCATGCGTATACTTTTTGCCATATTCATGTATCACTCAAACTATTATTTACTTAATGCGTGTGTGCATGCATGCTAAATCGCTTCAGTCGTGTCTGATTCTTTGCGACCCTGTGGACTGTCGGCCGTCAGGCTCCTTACTTTCATTTAAAGCATCTACTTTATTTCAAAGAGTTATACAATATCTGAATTGATCGGTTTGGTGTTCTAGCTGTATTTTTTTCAACTACTTTAAATATATAGCCACCTAAACTTTAAAAACCATTTGTATATCTCCTAAGATTATTTCTTGTTAAATTTTTGGCAATATACATCACAATAGGAACATGCTGCGATTGAAAACCTGAGGCTTCTGGAACTATGATAGAGATAAAAGATAGCAACAGCAAGGGCATTATCGGCCGCTGACAGGAACCTTGTACTTAGAGAATGTCTTTACCAATAGACACAAGTGCAAGTACAAATTCAACCCCCCCATCTGTGACTTTTAAACCCTGCTCAACTGTCATGAAGAACTGTGAAGAAATAAATACGGTTCCAGGGAATAGTTTTTGTGATCCTCTAAGATATGGTTTGCCCTTACATTAAACATAACACTGCATAGCTTTTAGAATTAGATCTTATTAAGCTCTACCCACCCCCCATTAGAATTTTTTTCTAATTGTCAGATATTTGAGTTGACTTTGGAAGGGAAACTTCCCACTGTTTTATAGAGGACAGGATTTCAAGGTCTTCACTAATCTGGGAACTAAGTTACTGACACGTGGCGCCTCTGTACTTCTGTAAAAAGAAATTCCCATAAAAGAAATGGATTTTATCATAGCGCGTCATCCCAGTGACAGGAACATATAGGCATGAAGCCAGCAACTATGGCCACATTCCATTCACTCGTTTTTCCTCTCATCCTTACAGCATCAGGCTTATTCTTACATCTTAGAGTCTTGAGAGCTGATTAATCCTTCAGAAGAAAAAGGCGATGAGCCAGAAAAATAGATGAATCAGTAGTTAGCACTGACAGCTTTGAGACCACAATACATTTCCTGTGGACCTTGCAGGCAGTTTTAGAATGTACTGAGGAAGCAGGAGAAAGACATGGGGTGGGGAGCAGGTATTAGGGAAGCATCTGATGCTCTTCTCTATAATTGTCACCCTTACTTCATGTAGAAAAAGGAGCTTTAGACTCTAATAATGGAGAAAGGAACTACACATTCCCATGCCCTACCATTTTACTCTGTTCAAAGAGATAAATAGCATCATAACACTCAAATCACATAGGCTTGAATTTATGTTAGGGAGGTGAGCATGCCCACTGATACTTCCATAAGAAGTTTAATTTCCATTTGGCCTCTCTTTACAAAACCACAGAATTTGGTTTTTGTTTTTGTTTTTTTTAGAATGTGAAACACTTTATTTAATTATGTTTTTAATTATTTGCCTTGTGGTTAACTAATTCTTTTTTAAAATTCCAGTCTTAATTATGTTTATAATTAACATGTAGTAAGTACCATGCTGCTACTGCTAAGTCGCTTCAGTCGTGTCCGACTCTGTGCAACCCCATAGACGGCAGCCCACCAGGCTCCCCCGTCCCTGGGATTCTCCAGGCAAAAACACTGGAGTGGGTTGCCATTTCCTTCTCCAATGCATGAAAGTGAAAGTGAAGTTGCTCAGTCGTGTCCGACTCTTCACGACCCCAAGGACGGCAGCCCACCAGGCCCCTCCGCCCATGGGATTTTCTAGGCAAGAGTACTGGAGTGGGTTGCCATTGCCTTCTCCGAGTAAGTGGTTTTTGTTTTGGTTTTTGGTTTTTGTTCCTTAAACGAAATGTCTTTAGCATACATTAAAAGCATCTTCAGGCTGGTCCGATGGTAGTGGGTTACCAGAACTTATTAACGTTAGTGTCACTAAAGTTGGTATACAACCCCCCACTGCTAAATTTGACTGGCTTAAAAAAATAAATAAATAAAAATAAATAAAAGCATCTTCAAAACAGTCACCTTTTGTTTTCAAGTCAGCCCATGAGCCCTCTTAAAGAGTAAACTAAAGAGTGTTTAAAATAACTACTCATCTGATTGGCCTATAAATCACATGAGATAGGCAAGATAAGAACTTTGGGATTTCAGAGAGAGATTCTCTGAAATTATGAAAAAACAATGTAACTCGATGGGGAGGTTGGAATATAGTCCTTCAGTGCCATGATGTCAAATGTTAGCCCACAGATGTGGGTTTCTCCACCTGCCTAGAGTTTTGGAAAATTCAGTTAATTAGCTGCATTTAACAATTGGGAGAGCACACAGAAAACTGTGGGTTTCCAACTGCACTACCCTCCAGAAGGTAGAGAGAGGAAGACAGGGGAAGCGGAGAGGGGCGAGCAGGTGGTGTTAAGCCCAGCTGATGACAGAATTAAGAGAGCGCTGGGAAATCCCAAGTTCTCCTGTCAGTAGCCGAACCAGCGTTAATATTGCCATGACCCTTCTTAGGAGGTGGGTCATGTCTGTAAGCAACATGTTGCAGGAGAGATGAGACGGGTCAATTTCTTCATGCTTCCAGACACCACCAAAACTTTTCAGACACATTAGAAGCCAACTCAGAAGCTATCTTTCCAGAGTTTCTGGGAGGTTGTTCAAGTACAAGTTTGGAATACATATGAATGCTGCTGCTAAGTCGCTTCAGTTCATGTCTGACTCTGTGCGACTCCATAGATGGCAGCCCACCAGGCTCCCCCGTTCCTGGGATTCTCCAGGCAAGAACACTGGAGTGGGTTGCCATTTCCCTCTCCAATGCATGAAAGTGAAAAGTGAAAGTGAAGTCGCCCAGTCGTGTCTGACTCTTAGCGACCCCATGGACTGCAGCCTACCAGGCTCCTCTGTCCATGGGATTCTCCAGGAAAGAACACTGGAGTGGGTTGCCATTTCCTTCTCCAGTACATATGAATGTGCAACAACAAATGCTGAGACATAACATAGCTTTCATTTCTTTAAATCAACTCAAATGTAGGTAGCATCTGCGAAGCCAGCCACAGTCACCATCTAGAGGCTCACTGTGGCAGGGTAGGAATTGTTGAGTCTGATGCCCTGAACAGGGAGGATGGGGGTGGGGGACCCACCCTTGCTCCCAGGGTCATCTACAGACATCCCTGTGGGAAGTTCCTTGTCCCAGAAAGGAAAGCGGACTGTTGCTCCCATCCACGTTCAGTGGCCAGTCCCATGGGCGAGCCCTTATGGGCTGTGATTCAGAAGGGTGCTAGCCAGCTATCGAACCAGTGGCCTCAGTATGTTCAGCAAGGTGAGCTCATTAATTGAGCCAATCAGGCACCAGGACAGGGAACTGGAAGAAGATATTGGAAATCTATGGCCAAATGGCTATAAGAAAATAGATAAGTAAACAAAATAATTTGCAGGGAGTACATGTGTGAAGAACATATCTAGAAGGATGCACACCAGATATCCACACTGACCTTCCATGAGGTGGTTGGGGAGACCGTCATCGCTGCTCGAGCTTTCTACAGCAAGCCTGTATTGCTGTCATAATTATTAAAAGTTTCTAAATAAAATATTTCTAAAACATTAAGTATATGATATTTATATAATATATGCTACATGTAGGAATATGTGCATAGATAAAAGCTTATCTCTGGGTGGTGGAATGGTGGGTAATTGTTTTCTTCTTTGTAATTGCTTGTATCCTCCAACTTTTCTATTTCTATTGTCTGGGAAAAATACATTAACAATAAGTTCAAAGGTACATTTTGTATCTTAAATCATCTCTGAATTACATCCTCTCACTGCTAAAAATTTTCATTAAAACAGAAAGCGCCCATTTGTCTCCCCTTGCCCCACTCCAGTGATTTTCCAATCTTGTGTCCCCCTGCAACATGTCATCACTCACAGCTATCCGCCTCGTGACATCTGCTGACAGGGCCAATGAATGACAACTTTCAAACAGAAGCCCCGCATCAAGACTGGCTCAGAAGTAAACATTTAAAGGCATCCGACTCCTGGCCATCATCGGGCTCTGTTCCTAGTCCCCAATGTCCACAGCCGCTGTGTTCAGATCAGGACTCAAAGCATAAGTCCTACCAAAGATGACTACAGACCAACAGGTGAGGAGCAAATCCCCCCGGGATGAGTCCAATTTTGTGAGAGCCCCCAGTCAGGGGTTGTTGGAGTTTCAAATGGCTTTATCTAGAGTAGATTCTTGGTAAAGAGTATATGATAAGCTTGCGCTAGATAATATGTATATGATAAGCATATGATAAGCTCAAATTCCCAATACTTTGGCCACTTGATGCGAAGGGCTGAGTCATTGGAAAAGACCCTGATGCTGGGAAAGACTGAGGGCGGGAGGAGAAGGGGATGACAGAGGATGAGATGGTTGGATGGCATCACTGCCTCAACAGACATGAGCAAACTCTGGGAGACAGTGAAGAACAGAGAAGCCTTGTGTGCTACAGTCCGTGGGGTCGCAAAGAGTCAGACACAACTGAGTGACTGAACAACAAAAGATAATATGGCTGAACCATCCACTACCCTCATTCATGAAACCTGTTCCTGAGCTTGTCCTAAATCCTATAAACTTCTGACACATGTTCTTGGTGTAAAACATGGCTGATGGGTTTTTGGGGAAATGCTCCCCAAACTCTTTAACACAGAAAAATTCATACATGCTAACACCTAATAACAGAGTATTATAGTAAATATATACCAAATAACAGAAACATACAACCACAATAGTTTCTGTACAAAGGGACTTGGTGAAACGTGTCTCATCACATTAAGGATGTGGGATGCAAAGGAAGGATGGAAACACACACACGCGCTCACTCCAAGCAAAGAAAGGCCGCTGGATGACCCTGTGACGCAGGAATCGTGCCCTGTGGCCCCATACTCCCTCTACCCACAGTCTCTTTGGATCATAAAAAGTAAGCTGCATTCATGTCCCAGGGGCTGTGGCCAGGTCATGTCCAGACAATGGAGACAACAAACTATTTGCATCTAAGTGCAAAGGGTACGGTCCAAATTTTTAAAAATCTAAATAGCGGTGCTATCTGGCAGAAGCGATTCCCCATCTTGTGCCTTCCCCATCTATTCTCTTACCCTGGAGCAGGAAAAAGAAGGCAGAGAGGTGAAGAGGAAGGGAGGGACCCAAAAAAGCCTGACTTTGGGCTCTGCTCCCAGAAGAGCAGGTGTTGAAGGCTCCTGGAGGAGACCCAGATGGATTAGAAATCCCAGAGTGGAAAGAACCAAGCCTCACCTGTCCCACCTGGAGCCCTGGGCATCTTCTACTTTGTCCCTTGTGCCACAAAGCCCAGGAAGTAACCACACAGGGAGAGCAGCAAGAATGGTCGGGAACTGAGGGGGTCCGCACAGTCCCCACAACCCTTCCAGAGGTCCAGAAAGGCAAGAGAAAGAGAACCGTGCTTTCAAAGAGCCTCCAAAATGAGTGGTCAACTCAGAGCCCTCTTCCCTATGATTTCAATGCTTCCTATGACACCACAAGATTGGGAGACACCGTGGTAAGAGTTCTCCCATTCCAGCTGAAAGAGGGTTTTATCCCTAGTGACTGAGAGTTGACCAGGTCCTGGAAGATCCAGGAAGATCCCAAAGGACCACCACAGGGTCTGAGGCTATTAATACTTTGCTTGGGCACCTTCTGGGACAGTCAGAGGCTGTCACAGGGGCAGGGGATCTACTGACACTCACAGGTGGCCAGGTGAGCCAAGCTCGTTGGACAGATGTTGGGGTTCAGAGTCTATCCATCCCAGCATTCCTGCCTGGCCCGATGGCCCTGCTACTGGCACTTCAGCCAGAAAGGGATTGAACAGGAACCCAGAGGGTGTGTGCAGTAGGTTCCAGGCCAACTGAGAGACTGTGGACAGGTAAGTTACCTTCTCTGAACCTCACTTTTCTTGACCATCGGAAGGGACACAGTCTCCCCCCGGGGCCTTGGTGAACCACATAGAAGGCCTCAATAAATGGCAACTACTATTTCCCACCCTGGACACCAACTGGAATTCTCTATCTTTGCCACAGAATCCTTACAAAATCGTCAATGTAGCAGAGTGTTTGGCCAAACACTATTTCACTTATGCCCATGGCTTCCTCTCTCCTCAAGTCTGCGTTGAACACATCTGCACATACTTGCCTTAGAAGTACATAGGAAATGTATGAGGAAATATTTTTTAGAGACTTACTTCAAAAGGTGCTTAATAATGTTGATCTTCCTGCTTACCAGGCATTTTGCAGGTGTTTTACAGACATAATCTTATGACCCTAAGGGGTCCTCATGTTATAAATGAGGACAAGAAGGTAAGTATTATCACCTGTGTTTTACATGTATGTAAACTGAGGCCATTAAATCACAGGAAGTTGTCACTAAAAACAACAACAATCATAGGTAGTATTTTTTAAATATTTATTATATGCCAGACACTATTTTCTTTATATACAAATTAAATAGATATATAAATATACTTGTGTGCCTGGCACATACTAAGCATTAAATGTGTGTTAAAGACTTAATATTATCAGGAGTTTTCACTTAATCTCCTCAATACTCCTCAACCACTCGTAAGAAGTGGGTACTCTTATCTCACGGGAAATCAGGGCACAGAGAGGTAAAACAAATTGCCAGGATCTCAGGGTCCTCTGTTCCATGGGTGAAACAGAGATTTGAACCCATAGAGCCAGATCTCAGCTATCACAATCTTTTGCTCACAGCTGGGAAATGGTAAAGATAGAATCTGAACACCAACATCTGTCCAATCTCACATCTCGTGGCCATCTCGATAATTTGCAAGTTAAAGGTAGAATCTGAACCCCAACATCTGTCCGATCTCACATCTGGCCATCTCGATAATTTGCAAGGGTCAGAACTCATTTATCTAGAGAGAGCTTGGTCAGCCTCTGTTCTGCATGCAAGCTGAGTGCACACTGACCCCTCCATCTTCCCAGGCCCTCTGGAATGTCTGTCTGCTTTGCCCAAATCTGAAGGTAGCAACTTTGTGCCAGACAGACAAGCAAGGTAAGGCAGGCAGTTAAGTTACCATGAATAACAATATCCATGGCCATCAAACCCTAGAGTAATGCTGCTCGCCAAAATTCAGACATCTCTGGGACTTCCCTGGTGGTCCAGTGGCTAAGACTCCAAGCTTCCAATGAAGGGGGCCAGGGTTCAATCCCTGGTTAGGGAACTAGATCCCATGTGCCACAACTAAGACCCAGTGTAGCCAAATCATAAATAAATAAAATTATTTTTTAAAAAACTTAAAAATTCAGACATCCTAATATCTAAAGCACACTTAATTTGCTCTCCTAATGGGGGGTGTGAACCCTCCCTCCTCCAAACTCTCAGAGCATTTATTGAACTCTCTCATGGAATTTCTCTCATCCTGGTACACATTATGGTTATTTAAGAACTTCTCAACCTTTGTGGGCTTCCCTGGTGGCTCAGATGGTAAAGAATCTGCCTGCAATGCAGGAGACTGAGGTTCAATCCCTGGGTCAGGAACTTCCCCTGGAGCAGAGAATGGCCACCCAATCCAATATTCTTGCCTGGAGAATTCCATGAAAGAGGAAAAAGTCAGACAAGACCAAGGAACTAACAATTTCAACCCTTCTAGAGTTAAATGCCCTGAGAACTGTATGGTTAAAAAATAAATCTGGCTACTATGTAAGAAACATGTCCAAATAACAATGGCTTTAAAGAGATGGGAGTTTGTTTCTCTCTCATGAAATGCTACAGAGGCAGTGTGGGGGCTGGAGGGCCACTCTGCTCCCCTGTGTCATGCAGGGATCCAGGCACCTGCCATCTGTGACTCCCCATCCTCAAGAGCATTGCCTTTATCTGTCTACAATAGTTCCACATCTTGTCTACACTCCAACCAGTAAGAAGGGGGAACTGTGGCAAGGAGAAGAGAAGTCCCTCCCTTCTAAAGGCAGAATCGAGTTAAAAGTTCTTTCATGACTCAAGGAGCTCACATCCAGTGCTCTGTGACAATCTAGAGGGGTGGGATGGGGTGGGAGGTGGGAGGGAACCTCCAGAGGGAGCAGACATATGTATACCCATGGCTGATGCATGTTGATATATGGCAAAAACCAATACAATACTGTAAAGCAATTTTTATCTTCCAATTAAAAATAACTTTTTAAAAAAGCTCTTTCCCTGGCAAAGAAAGAGAGAGCCTGTAGGAAAAGAAAATGAACATCGCAAGGGACCATGTCTTAGGAAATACATTCAAAACGATGTTGTGTGCATGCAGACAACATTTTTTCATCCATCAAATATGTGTAAAATGCTACCATATGTCAGACACTGAGCTAACCCCTGGGAGTCCAACAGAAGGCGTTTACAAGCAATGGGTGAATAAATGAATGAGCCCTTTTATGGAAGAGCAATCTGGAGGGAAGACCATGAAAATTTCATGAGGGCAAATAATTTAAAATATAGACACAAGTAATTTCTTCCCACAGTAGGTCATAGATAAAAACAGACATATTTAAAGCTGAATTTTCCATGACTTGCTGAAAAATATGGAAAATCAATTATAAAGAAAGTGAACAAATAGACCTGATTTATTGGGCTATGCTGCCACTAGCAAAATATATTACAGAGTCTCAATCTTGAGTTTTTATTTTAATGACTTTTTCTGTGTTTTTTTTCTGAAGCACATTTTTGCTTTTTCCCTATAGAAAATATACAACAACAACAACAAAAAGACAAAAAAATGGTCACTCACTGCACTTAGATAAATATACAGGTCTAAAACCAAATTCTTTCTGTGTCTTCTATAATAAACATTCGAGGAGTTTAACCTGGGAGAGGAACCAAAAGTTCAACTCCAATTTATTATTATTTCTAATTATTAATATTTCTAATATTAATATTTCTTTAATAATAATGTCAGTTGGGCTGCCACTGGAAGGCACTATCATTTTCAGCCACAGACATCACCAACCTGGGTCATCTCATTTCCCAAATTCCATTAAGATAGAACTTCCCAGATGGTGCCATCAACCCTCCACCTCTCCCCACTGTGAAAAAGTCCAACAAATGATTTGCACTTAGCATTTTAACCAAAATGTGAGTAGCAATATGAATAGTAATATCAAAGAGTGAAATCTTAAAATTCAAATGTAAAAGAGATGGATGAAAATTGTGAAGTGGATTAAAATGAAGCTGTATTTAATTAGAATAAATTTTTCTGTGCTCAGGCTTTAGGTTTCAAAGAGGTAGAGGTGAGCCCTAGGAATCTGTATTTTCTTCCCTAGTGTTGTTAACGTGTGATGTTTTTCTCCGCATACATTGCTCCTGAGAACCTGACTTCATTTCTCCTTCCTCTCCTTGGCACCTAGACACACCCTACTTATTCAGTGTGCTGTTTCTAGGAGGGCAGCTGCTGTACCCCTTCTAGCATCTTCCTTCCAACTGCATTAGGCTTGACTGAAAGGAATAACTCATAAGCATTAAATAAAAGCTACTCATCTGGAGGAAGCAGAGTACTGTGTCTTTGAATTTTGCGGTTCTCGTCTTCTGTGACTTAATTGCATGCTTATTTATTCTGCTGTGGTAATAAAGCATTTGGTAGTGTGTGTGGCAAACAGTTATTATTGTTTAGGACTTACTATAAGAAGGCACAATCCTAAGTTCTCTGAGGACTACGGAGACTCATTCATTTATTTAAATGCTTATGGGGCTTCCCTGGTGGCTCAGTGGTAAAGAATCCGCCTAATAAGGCAGGAGATATGAGTTCAATCCCTGATCAGGAGGATCCTACATGCCAGGCTGCAGAGCAACAGAGCCCACGTACCACAACTACTGAGCCTGTGCTCTAGATCCCTGGAGCCACAACTACTGAGCCCACCCACCGCAACCACTGAAGCCCGACTGCCCTACAGCCTGTGCTCCGCAACCAGAGAAGCCACTGCAGGGAGAAGCCGATGCACTGCAGCTAGGGAGCCGCCTCGCTCTCTGCAACCAGAGAAAAGCCCATGCAGCAACAAAGACCCCACCCAGCCAGAAGGGAAAATAAATAAGCAAAATTATTTTTTAGAAATGCTTATGGGACTTCCCTGGTGGTCCAGGGGTTAAGACTCCGTACTCCCAAATGCAGGGGGCATGGGTTTGACCCCTGATCAGGGAACTAAGATCCCACATGCTGCAGGATATGGCCCAAAATTTAAAAGATTAATAATGCAATAGTATCAGTTTATTAATTGTAACAAATGAATCACACCAGTGTAAGATGCTAATAATAATGGGAACTGAGTGCTGGGTATAAGGGAACACTACACCATCTTCTCAGTTTTTCTGAGATCTCCTGGATGCTCTCCCCAGCGTGATGCTTTTCAGCAGCTGCCCCTGCCCCACCTTGGCAGAAAATGGGAGGTTTATTCATTTGAATGGGTATAAAAAGATGGGGGCACCAGCCCTAGTTGAGGGACAGAGTAAGATACTGAAAATAAGACTGATCTACATATTAATGTTGAAACACTCAGCTCTCCTCCCTGACTCAGAACCCAGGGGAAACCAGGCTTCTAACCCCAAGAAGGAGAATTCAAAATTCTTCTCTGGCCAATTCAAATGAAAAGACATAAAGACAGTTAGGAGAGAGGGAGGAATCCCCAGTGAAATGGTCCTTCCACCCATGGTGAGGCGCTCTATCAATAAGCCCAGTCCCACAGGGGTTCTTGGTATCTCAAGCTTAAAAATAATTATCAGATATTTGAGTAAAATCCTTAACATGAAAGAAAAATAGTAAAAAGCAATTTAGAAGAAGTAGACACTCTAAGAACAAAAGCTTCAAAGCCACATTTAATATTCTCAGGGCAATAAGAGAATAGTTTATCTCCATGAAATTAGAACAGGATGCTATAAAAATGGGGCTTCCCTGGTGGCTCAGCTGGTAAAGAATCTACCTACAATGCGGGAGACCTGGGTTCAATCCCTGGGTTGGGAAGGTCCCCTGAAGAAGGAAAAGGCTACCCACTCTAGTATTCTGGCCTGGAGAATTCCATGGACTGTATAGTCCATGGGGTCGCAAAGACTCGGACATGCCTGAGTGACTTTCACTTTCCCTGAGCACAAAGAAGAAAAAAGTAGAAAAAGAAGAAAAAAGGGGGGCTCTTGGGAGTTAAATTTTTTAGCAGCCAAAATGAAAAACTCAGAAAACAAAACTCCAAAGGGATGAAAAATATTAGAGAAAGAAGAATAGGAGACCAGTCCAGGAGGTAGAATAATAGTAGACCAGACCACTCACATAAGAGGGGCACTCCCAGAGGAGAGAACAGAAAAACCACAGGGAAGAAAATTAACTTATTTATGTTTCAAGAACATTCTTCAGAATTTAAAGGATGAGTCAGCAGGTTGAAAAGACAACTGACAGTGGATGCAGATAGATGCACACCCAGACACATGATCATGACTTTCTGGAATATGAGAGACATGGTCTAGCCAAACGTAATAGTTCCATGCCCTCCTTGCCAATGACTGGCTCAGGACAGGCCATGCGGTGCAATGCCAGCCACTGAGACGTGAAGGGACGTATGCCTTAGCTCTCCGGGCAAGGTCTCTCAATAACTTACATAGATGCAGGAAGAAAGACTCCCTTCTGATGCTTCTGGATGTTTGGAACTGCCCTAGCCATCTTCAAACCACAGCCTAAGAAGACACACATTTAGTAAGTGGAAGAGCTAGGTCTCAAGTCTGCCTCCAAATTCCATGTTCTATTTTTAATAAATGGTACTGCATTATTATTAGCCAAGCAGCATGTGGGAATCTTAGTTCCCCTTCCAAGGATTGAACCCATACCCCTTGCAGTGGAAACGTGGAGTCTTAACCACTGGACCACCAGGGAAGTCCCAAATCCCATGTTCCCATGTTCTTAGCTCACTGTCTACACTGAAAGACTATCCACAGATAACAGCCCGAGGGAAAAATCATATCTCCTTCAGTCACAATTGCTTATATATCAAGTGCCTCTAATTAGCTCACGGTACTTTTCTAGAGCCTTTGTAACTTGAATTTGTATACTTACTAGTACTAGAAAGTAACTCTAGATCATAAATCCTCAAATATTAATAACCTGGAAGTTCTAGTAATAGCAATTATCACTTTAACCTACAACTCATTCAAAATGTCATCTAATAAACAAGTATAAAAAGAAGACTGTTTCACTTTCAAGTTCATTTATTTTCATGCCAGATAGCAGATTCAGATATTAATTCTCTGGCTGGTTAAAGCAACAGAACAAAAGAGGCCAAAGTCATGAATCTGAACTCCAGGTAAAGCAGTTTAATTATCTTCACCACTGACGTCAATCAGTAGTTTTTCAAACAATGAAGTGTGACTCTAAAACAAGAGGTGAGCTTTATCATGAGACAAAAAATAAAATGAGGTGGTCAAATTGGGGGTGAGGGGTCATCCTAGCCCTGCAAAAAAAAAAAAAAAAAAATGCCAGTAGTTAGAAAGCATCTTTAGCAACAAAGGGAAGCTATTGTGCTTTATGGCTCAGTCTCACTGAATGAAATGATGTTAACTGCTTCCTATGGACTGATGACACCCATAAACCGACACCGCTGCCCAGGTCACCCTTCTAGATGCCAAGCCTTCATAGCCAACCACAACTCGACAGCTCCTCCTGAAGGTACCATGGCTATCTCAGCCTCAACATAGTGAAAATAGCCCTAGACTTTCTCCTTTCCGTCTTGACGAATGGCACCACCATGCAACAAGTTGGGAAACAAACCTTAGAAGCCATTCACAACCACTCCTTGCCCCCCAACAAAGGTCTGCACATCCTTCCTTCTCTCTCAGTGTTTCTTCACTTTGACCCTCTCTTTGGCATCCCAGTCTAGGCATCTCTTTCCTGTTCTATTTCAGTGGGTTTCTAAGTAGTCATTCTTTTTCTAGTATCTTCTCTCTCCAATCTCCATAGTTACTAGAGTTATACTAAAAGGCAAATCTGATGAGATGAAGCAAAGGAGGAAAGTGGAGAGGTGAGTGTGTGGTCCATTGGGCAGGTAACATGGGTGTGTGTGAAAGTTTTAACACAGGGGAGTAACATAAACTTAAAAACTTTTTTTTTTCTATCAAATGGACATAGGGTCTCATTACTATTTCAGTTTGTGTTTTTCTGACTGATGTTTGAGCATCTCTTTGGATATGTGTCATTCATTCAGGCTTCCTCTTCCATGACTTGTCCATTCATGTAATTTCCCTTTTAATTCTTTTTCCTAATTTATTTTCCTTTTTCTATACTGAGTTTTAGATGTTTTCCCTACACTCTAGAAGTTAATTGCTTTCCAGTCATAGATGTTGCACCTGCATATTACCAGCTGTCATCTATTTACTTTGATGATATCTGCCTATTAACAGCAGCCAAAGAAGTCTGTTTTAAATACCTTCGAGTCTATTGTTTTCTTTAGTGTATACACTTTGAACATCCTATTAAGGAATCCTCCACCACTCAAGATCATAAAGAATTAGCTACATTGTTTTCTATAACATAGCACTTTTATCTTTAAAGTCAGGTCTTTAATCCACCAGGAGTTTATTTCTGTATATAGTAGAGAGGAGGATCCAACTTAATCTCCAGATAACAAGCCAAGATTAATTGCCAAATAATCCATCTTTTCCCTAGCTCTCAGATCAGATCAGATCAGATCAGTCGCTCAGTCGTGTCCGACCCTTTCCGACCCCATGAATCGCAGCACGCCAGGCCTCCCTGTCCATCACCAACTCAGGGAGTTCACTCAGACTCACGTCCATCGAGTCAGTGATGCCATCCAGCCATCTCATCCTCTGTCGTCCCCTTCTCCCCTAGCTCTATAAAATACCAAAACTCCATTTATACGGGATCTATTTCTAGATGCTTTTCTGTTCAATCGGGCCTGGTTTTATGTCTGGTTCTGTAATATATATTAATATCTGGTAGTGTTAGTCATCTTTCTTTGCTCCTTTTTGTCCCCAAGATATCTCAGCTATTCTTGAAGTTTTATTCATCTATGTAATTTTCGGAATCAGTTTATTATTAAGTCCTCTCAAAATACTCTTGGAATTTTATTTGGAATCGCATTGAATTTACAAATTAAGTGAAATCAATAGTTTTATAATGTTATCCTGTCCACAGCTCTTCTTTCATTTACATTTTATTTTATATTGTCTAATAGAGTTTCAAACTTTTCTTCATAAAGCTCTTGAGGCTTTTTATTATGTTAACTCCTAGAAAATGTAAAGGTCTGTGGAGCTTCTAATTGTTTTTGTTTTCATTTTATAATGAGTTATTTCTAGAGTAAGAAGATGCTATTAATATTGATTTTGTACCCAATTTCTTTCAAATTTGTGCTATGGTACATAAATCACTGTGTGCTTATTTTGTGTGTGCTCAAAAGATCGTATATTCTGTGTTGCTTAAATTCATCTCCGTTAATCTGGATTAACTAATCATGTTATTAAACTCTTCTACATCCTTGGTAATTTTTTCTGCTTATCAGCTTTTGAGCATATGTTAAAATCTCCAACTATAACTCTTGATTTATATACCTCTCATCTTAATTCTCAGAGAAGGCAATGGCACCCCACTCCAGTACTCTTGCCTGGAAAATCCCATGGATGGAGGAGCCTGGTGGGCTGCAGTCCATGGGGTCGCTTAGAGTCAGGCATGACTGAGCGACTTCACTTTCACTTTCACTTTTCACTTTTGTGCATTGGAGAAGGAAATGGCAACCCACTCCAGTGTTCTTGCCTGGAGAATCCCAGGGATGGGGAGCCTGGTGGGCTGCCATCTATGGGGTCACACAGAGTCGGACACGACTGAAGTGACTTAGCAGCAGCAGCAGCAGCAGCAGCATCTTAATTCTACTGTATTTTGCTTTATATATTTCAAGGGTATGGGATGAGGGGTATATGTCTATAATCATTAGATCTTCTTGGTTTATTGTGCCTTTCTTCAGCATGCAACTCTTTATCTTTGATGTTTTTCCATAAAATTGTTTTGATACTAAAACTGCTCCTTGAGCTTTAGTTGCCTCGTGTATCTCTTTTCATCTCTTTCTTTTCAGTGTTTCTGTGTCCTTCTGTTTCAAGTGTAATTTGGTAGATAATATGTCACTAGATCTCAGGATTCTCTCATCCCAGAATCTCTGACTTTGGCAGTCATCCCTCTTTCACAGGACTCTTGCTTCTCAGAGGTCTCGTTTTTAAAATTACTTAAACCATTTATTTTATGTTGGGTATAGCCAAGTAACAATGCTGTTTCAGGCGCACAGCAAAGCAACCAGCCATACATATACATGTATCCATTTTCCCCAAAACTCCCCTCCCTTCCAGGCTGCCACATGACACTGAGCAGAGTTCCATGTTCTATACAGTAGGTCCTTGTTGGTTATCACTTTAGATATAGCAATGTGTACATGTCTATCCCAAACTCCCTAACTATCCCTTACCCCCATTCTTCCCCGCCCTGAACCATAAGTTCATTCTCTACCTCTGTGAGCCTGTTCCTGTTTTGTAAATAAGTTCATTAGTATCATTTAAATTCATTTGTATCATTTCTTTTTAGATTCCACATATAAATGATATCATAGGATATTTCTCTTTCTCTGTCTTTCTTCACTCAGTATGACAATCTCTAGATCCATCCATGTTGCTGCAAATGGCATTATTTCATTCTTTTTAATGGCTGAGTAATATTCCATTGTATATATGTACCACAGCTTCTTTATCCATTCCTCTGTCAATGGACATTTAGGTGGCTTCTCCTCAAAAGTCTCTTAATTGTTCTTCTGCGTTCACCATTATTCCCTTAAGACTAACTATTCCTTGGCTAGTGATGGCTCTCTGGTAGGGAGAATAAGCCCTACCTTGTGCTTCTCCAGGTGAGTTGGAGATACAGAGACAGGAAGTCCCAACTGGGGCTTTCCAAACTCAAGCAATTCCTGCCTGGTCACCCTGCAAGGAGAGCAGTGACAGGCGCTCTGGACACATGGCAGTGGGCACTCAGTCAATCAGCATGTTCATCTGCCTGCTAATTTAGATTTCAGAGTTTCAAATAACCTGAGTTTGGATCCAGCCATATAAATCAAAGGTTTGCTAATTGCCCTGGCTCACCAGGGTGATGTAAGAGAGCGAGAAAGCCCAAGTATAACCAGTCCACCATGGCTTTGGCTTCCTACCTTGAACCCATCTCTCCCCTTTCTCCCAAGAGTTTAGGGTCAGCTGTAAAGGGAGGTTTTGAGCACCAATCCCTCCCTAACTCCTCTCAACATCTCTAGGGTCAGATTCAGAAGTTGTTGGTTTCCTTGACCAGAAAATAAATTCTCAATAGCCCATAACAGAGATGTGTTTTCTTTTGCAAGATATTATGCAACTGTTTGTTGCCTGTAAATCAACTTAATTTAGATATTTAGCCTCTCCCATGGTCAGGCTGGAGAAGGCAATGGCACCCCACTCCAGTACCCTTGCCTGGAAAATCCCATGGACAGAAGAGCCTGGTAGGCTGCAGTCCATGGGGTCGCTTAGAGTCGGACACGACTGAGCGATTTCACTTTCACTTTTCACTTTCATGCACTGGAGAAGGAAATGGCAACCCACTCCAGTGTTCTTGCCTGGAGAATCCCAGGGACGGGGAGCCTGGTGGGCTGCCGTCTAGGCAGTCGCACAGAGTCGGACATGACCAAAGTGACTTAGCAGCAGTAGCAGCATGGTCAGGCTGGTGGGAAAATACAAACTCTCTCTCTCTTGATTTTCAAAAAATGACCTATTCACGAGGTTTCAGAATAAAAAATATATCTAAAAAGTGATACTGTGAAAATCTTCCCATCCCCAAATATAACCACTGATAATGGTTTGTCATCATTCCAGAGTTTCATTATATAAGCAAGAGTATATACACACACACACACACAAACAAGAGTAAGAATGTATTATACATATAAATACACAACACACAGTCTTAATGCTCATTTTTTCTGCAAAGTACAGCATACTCTACAATCTAACCAGCATTTCACCTATGTTATTTCACTTAACTATCTGGGAGATCTTTCTCTACAAAAAGGTCGAGCGCCTTTTTTACAGCACTACAATCTCACACAGCGTGGAGAAGCGTGATTTATCTAAGCATTTCCCACTGATAGACATCGAGGTTGTTTATAGTCTCTGCCATTACAAACAATGCTGCATTTAATAATACAGGGCATTTAAATGAAGGTGAGAGGAAGGGAACAAAACAGCCACGGCATTTCATATTGTGAGTCTTTCCCAGTAATTTCTTTCTCTTGCTGCTGCTGCTTCCTGCTGCATTTTTATTTTCCTGGAAGCCACATGTGAATGCTTGATTGCAGCTTCTACATTGTACAGGGTCATTTTAGTGGTTGGAATTACACAATAAAATAGAAAAATGTACATTTGTGAGTAGCAACAGCAGCAGCAAATCTTGCATTTGTCCAGCGCTTTCTGCAGCCACGAGTGCTGAGACAGCAAGCTGGTGGGGGCTTTGACAGCTCAACACACAGTGGCAGTCAACTGAAGACCCCCCCCTCTTCTGCCTCGGCACTAAGATGCCCAGGGTTTGCTGCTCAGGCCGTTCTTCCAAGGGCTACAGAAACCAAAGAAGGCACACACGAATTTCATCCTTAATGTGCTCTAGCTTTCAAAAACCCACTGGCATATACACATCAAAGAATTGAAAGCAAGGACTCCAAGTGCTATTTGTTCACCTACAATCAAAGCAGAAGTATTCACAATAACCAAGGTGCAAGACAACCCCAGTGTTTACTGACAGATGAATGGATAAACAAAACGTAGTACATACATATTAATACACTGGGATGTTTTTCAGCTTAAAAAAGGTAGGATAGTCTGACAAATGCTACAATATGGATGAATCTTGAGGACATTAAAGTGTTAGTTGTTCAGTGATGTTCAATTCTTCATGACCCCAGGGACTGCGGCCTTTCAGGCTCCTCGTCCATGGAATCCTCCAGGCAAGAATACTGGAGTGGGTAGCCATTCCTTTCTCCAGGGGAACTTCCCCACCCAGGGATTGAAACTAGGTCTCCTGCATTGCAGGCAGATTCTTTACCATCTGAGCCACCAGGGAAGCCTGGACATTGTGTTCAATGAAATAAGCCAGACACAAAAGGACAAATAATGTATGTTTCTGCTTACATGAGGTACCTAGAGTCATCAAATTCATAGACACAGAAAGCAGAACAGTGCCTGCCAGCATTTGGAAGGGAGTGGCAAGTTACTGCTGATGGGTACGGAGTTTCAGTTTTGCATGATGAAAAGAGTTCTGGAGATGGATGAAGCCGATGGTTGCACAACAATGTGAAAATATTTCATGAGACAGTACTACACTTAAAATGGTTAAGATGGTACATTTTATGTTAGGTGAATTTTGCCAAAATTTTTTAAGCATGTAAAGAGTAAAAAAAAAAGAACTATTAGTAGCCTCTTGATTGATGTCAGTCTTTCAGTATCAGCAACTGTAAGTAGTGCCTTTTCTGATCAAATCATTTCTCCATGATCCTTTTCCCACAATCAGTGAAGGGAGTTATGAAGAAAAGATCTTATCGTGAGGATGGTGGAAGTGAGACTGCAAATTAATATTAATCAAGCCCCCACTGAGCTGGGCACTAAGCTCAGCTTCTTTATCTCATTCGGTCCTTATTAAAGCTCTGCCACACTATCTTCATTTCACAGATGAGAAAACTGATGTTCAGTAAATACGAAAGAAAAACAACTGAAAATTATTAGTACTCATAAGAGTGAAGAGTTAGGCAAATAACATAAGATTATGAATAATAATCAATACTTGCCCATGTACTAACAATATCCAACTTGAAATTGTTTTTAAAAAATCATCACATCCACAGCAACAAAAATTACAAAATACTGAGGAAACACTATAAAGAAATACAAATAAGAGAGGGACTAGGACAAGGGGAGAGAGTGAAAAATTCACTTTTTACCTGGTGCAACAGACTGAACATGTATGTTTCCCCCAAGTCCAAATGTTGAAATCATAACCTCCAACTTTGCGAACGAAGGTCCATCTAGTCAAGTCTGTGGTTTTTCCAGTGGTCATGTATGGATGTGACAGTTGGACTGTAAAGAAAGCTGAGCACCAAAGAATTGACGCTTTTGAACTGTGGTGTTGGAGAAGACTCTTGAGAGTCCCTTGGACTGCAAAGAGATCCAACCAGTCCATCCTAAAGGAGATCAGTCCTGGGTGTTCATTGGAAGGACTGATGCTAAAGCTGAAACTCCAATACTTTGGCCACCTGATGCGAAGAGCTGATTCATTTGAAAAGACCCTGATGCTGGGAAAGATTGAGGGCAGAAGGAGAAGGGGACGACAGAGGATGAGATGGTTGGATAGCATCACTGACTCAATGGACAAGAGTTTGGGAAGGCTCTGAGAGTTGGTGATGGACAGGGAGGCCTGGCATGCTGTGGTTCATGGGGTCGCAAAGAGTCGGACACGACTGAGTGACTAAACTGAACTGAACTGAATGTGATGATATTAGGAGGTGGAGCCTTTAGAAGGTAATTAGGTCACAAGGGTGGAGCCCTCACAAAAGGGATTAGTACCCTTATGAAAAAGACCACAGGGAGCTCCTTCACCCCTTCTGACATGTGAGGACACAGTGAGAAGACAGCCATCTACAAATCAGGAAAGTGGGCTCTCACAAGATACTGAATCTACTGACACCTTCATCTTGGATTTCTCAGCTTCTAAAACTGTGAGAAATAAATTTCTGTTGTTTGTAATACACACAGTCCGTGGTAGTTTCTATAGCAGTCCAACAGACTAAGATATCTCATATTACTTCTGTACAATTTTATATTCATGGGACTTCCTTGGGGGTCAGTGGTGATGACTCCATGTTTCCTCTGTAGGGGATATGGGTTCAATCCCTGGTTGGTAAACTAAGATCCCACAGGGCATGATCTTTTGCAGTGAAGCCAAAAATAATAGTAATTTTATATTGTATTAAAATGAAATGTCTGCCTAGTGAAAAAAAAAAAAAAAAATGATGCCCTGGGCCTAAAGTAAAGACTTCTCCAGGTTGCTGTGAAGACCAAATGAGATCCAGCACAGTGATGGCTTCTCCTGGTGCCTGATAAAATAAGTGCTCTGTGGATGGAGATTTCTCTTAATTCTCTGAATGGAGAGCCAAATATCAGACACGTTGATGCTAATAGTGGTTAGAAATACTCTTTGAGTGAGATTTTAATTTCCAATTTTATGCAACAATTTTTTTGTATAACTATATATTTACCTAAAGAAAAAGAACACAATGAGAATAAAATATTTTGCAGTATAATAATTACAGAAAATGTGTATGAGTTCATCAGTTCAGTTCAGTCACTCAGTCGTGTCTGACTCTTTGTGACCCCATGAACCGCAGCACGCCAGGCCTCCCTGTCCATCACCAGCTCCCGAAGTCCACCCAAACCCATGTCCATTGAGTCAGTGATGCCATCCAACCTTCTTATCTTCTGTCATTCCCTTCTCCTCCTGCCTTCAATCTTTCCCAGAATCAGGGTATTTTCAAATGAGTCAGCTCTTTGCATCAGGTGGCCAAAGTATTGGAGTTTCAGCTTCAACATCAGTCCTTCCAATGAACACCGGACTAATCTCCTTTAGGATGGACTGGTTGGATCTCCTTGCAGTCCAAGGGACTCTCAAGAGTTTTCTCCAACACCACAGTTCAAAAGCTTCAATTCTTCGGCACTCAGCTTTCTTTATACTCCAACTCTCACATCCATAAATGACCACTGGAAAAACCATAGCCTTGACTAGACGGACCTTTGTTGACAAAGTAATGTCTCTGCTTTTTGATATGCTGTCTAGGTTGGTCATAACTTTCCTTCCAATGAGTAAGCGTCTTTTCATTTCATGGCTGCAATCACCATCTGCAGTGATTTTGGAGCCCAGAAAAATAAAGTCAGCCACTGTTTCCACTGTTTCTCCATCTTTTTGCCATGATGTGATGGGACCGGATGCCATGATCTTAGTTCTCTGAATGTTGATCTTTAAGCCAACTTTTTCACTTTCATCAAGAGGCTCTTTAGTTCTTCTTCACTTTCTGCCATAAGGGTGATGTCATTTGCATATCTGAGGTTACTGATATTTCTCCCGGCAATCTTGATTCCAGCTTGTGCTTCATCCAGCCCAGCGTTTCTCATGATGTACTCTGCGTATAAGTTAAATAAGCAGGGTGACAATATATAGCCTTACGTACTCCTTTTCCTTTTTGGAACCAGTCTGTTGTTCCATGTCCAGTTCTAACTGTTGCTTCCTCACCTGCATACAGGTTTCTCAAAAGGCAGGTCAGGTGGTCTGGTATTCCCATCTCTTTCAGAATTTTCCACAGTTTATTGTGATCCACACAGTCAAAGGCTTTGGCATAGTCAATAAAGCAGAAATAGATGTTTTTCTGGAACTCTCTTGCTTTTTCGATGATCCAGTGGATGTTAGCAATTTGATCCCTGGTTCCTCTGCCTTTTCTAAAACCAGCTTGAACATCTGGAAGTTCATGGTTCACGTATTGCTGAAGCCTGGCTTGGAGAATTTTAAGCATCACTTTACTAGTGTGTGAGATGAGTGTAATTGTAGTTTGAGCATTCTTTGGCGTTGTCTTTCTTTGGACTGGAATGAAAACTGACCTTTTCCAGTCCTGTGGCCACTGCTGAGATTTCCAAATTTGCCAGCATATTGAGTGCAGCACTTTCACAGCATCATCTTTCAGGATTTGAAATAGCTCAACTGGAATTCTACCACCTCCACTAGCTTTGTTCATAGTGATGCTTCCTAAGGCCCACTTGACTTCACATTCTACGATGTCTGGCTCTAGGTGAGTGATCATACCGTCGTGATTATCTGGGTCATGAAGATCTTTTTTGTACAGTTCTTCTGTGTATTCTTGCCACCTCTTCTTACTATCTTCTGCTTCTGTTAGGTCCCTACCATTTCTGTCCTTCATGGAGCCCATCTTTGCATGAAATGTTTCCTTGGTATCTCTAATTTTCTTGAAGAGATCTCTAGTCTTTCCCATTCTATTGCGTTCCTCTTTTTCTTTGCATTGATCACTGAGGAAGGCTTTCTTATTGCTCCTTGCTCTTCTTTGTAGCTCTGCATTCAAATGGGTATATCTTTCCTTTTCTCCTTTGCTTTTCGCTTCCCTTCTTTTCACAGCTATTTGTAACACTTCCTCAGACAGCCATTTTGCTTTTTTGCATTTCTTTTTCTTGAGGATAGTCTTGATTCCTGTCTCATGTACAATGTCACAAACCTCCATCCATAGTTCATCAGGCACTCTGTCTATCAGATCTAGTTCCTTAAATCTATTTCTCACTTTCACTGTAGAGTCATAAGGGATTTCATTTAGTTCATACCTGAATGGTCTAGTGGTTTCCTCCACTTTCTTCAATTTCAGTCTGAATTTGGCAATAAGGAGTTCATGATGTGAGCCACAGTCAGCTCCTGGTCTTGTTTTTGCTGACTGTATAGAGCTTCTCCATCTTTGGCTGCAAAGAATATAATTAATCTGATTTTGGTGTTGACCATCTGGTGATGTCCATGTGAAGAGTCTTGTCTTGTGTTGTTGGAAGAGGGTGTTTACTATGACCAGTGCGTTCTCTCAGCAGAAGTCTATTGGCCTGCACCCTGCTTCATTCCGTACTCCAAGGCCAAATTTGCCTGTTACTCCTGGTGTTTCTTGACTCACATGCATATATTAAAATGCATCAGTCAAGGAGTTAACAGTAGTCAGAAGGCAGCTGAATCAGGGATACAGGGTCCAAATTAATGGAATTGTTATTAAAGAATTTTATGATAGAGAAAATGGTATATATTTTATGCATCTTTTTTTTTTTTTAAGGCAGAAACAGGAACCAAATTTAAATTGGGTCAGGGTAGTAAGAATGGCAATGTTTAACAATCTAGGTGGCTTATTTGATCTTTTCAGGATCTGATTTCTCTGGTTCTTCAGAAACTTTTCTAACTCCTTGTGAATGTTCACTTCTTTTGAAAGGTGAAGTTCACCAACTCTTGTACATACTTAAGGAGATTAATTTTTAAGCTCTCTCCTCTGATGCAAAATGTATACCACCTCCTCTCCTTTCATGTTACTTCCCACTGGGATGAGCCAGGCACAAAAATCTGAAGAAGCTTCAGCTATTATTAAGGCAGGAATATGTGGCTGCCAATCAGACTGAAGACATGGGTTGAGGAAATTTAAAAATAAACTCATTCACTAATTCCATTAATTCCTGTATGACAAAAATTTTACATCCATGAACTCATCTAATTCTCATAATACCCCTAAAAAGTGTAAATAACCATTATCATCTTTATTGTACATTTTAGGACTGAAAGCTTCAAGAAGTGAAATCACATGATGAGTAAGTGGTGGAACAAAGATAGGAAATCTGGTAATTCCCTGGTGGTCCAGTGGTTAGGACTCCACGCTTTCACTGCTGACCGGTTTCAATCCCTGGTCAGAGAACTAAGATCCCACAAGCTGAGAGGCACAGCCAAAGGAAAAAAAAATTGGCAATGTGTTCCCAGCCCCTCAGCAGGAGGCCAGCGAGGACACACGAGGCACTGAGTGTGCTCCCCTGGGGCCACAGACAAAAGCGCAGCGAGAGGAGAACTCCACCGCTGGGTGCGCAGAGCTCTTACGAAGACCAAAGACCGAAAGCTGGTCCTTAGAAACTGCACCCCGAAAGAGAGACGTGTGTGGTAAGAATTTAAAGGCAAAGCTCTGGAAGCAGTTGTGGGAATTCATAGGCACGGTGCTGCCCACTGAGCTGAAGACATTCTTGCCAATAGCAACTGAAGGAGTGATTTCAAGCCACCTAGCATTTTATCACAATGTGCCTTAGTGTGTGGCTTTCTTTGTGTCCAGACAAGGGTTTACAGTGTTTCTTGAAACCATTCACCAGTTTTGGAAAATCCTCATTATCTCTTCAAATAATGCTCTCTCTCTGTCCTCCTTGCTTTGTGGACCCCAATTACACATATTTAGATTTTCCACCATATTCCATATATCTCTTACACTCTTTCCTGTGCTTTCTATCTTTTTCCTCTGTGAGTTTCAATCTATTTCTTTCTGACTTTCTTACCAATCTACTATTCGTCTCTTCAGTTATGTCCTACCTGGTATGAAATTCACTACTGAATTCTTATCTTCCATTACTATAGTGCTCAGTTCTAGAATTTCCATTCAGTTATATATATGTGTGTGTGTGTGTGTGTGTGTATATTAGAACTATATATATATATTTAGTTAGAACTATATATATATAGTTTATATATATATATTTAGAACTATATACATATATAGTTCTCTAAAATTGTTAATCACTCAGTCATGTCCAACTCTTTGCGACCCCATGGACTGTAGCCCACCAGGCTCTTCTGTCAATGGAATTCTCCAGGCAAGAATACTGGAGTGGTTAGCCATTCCTTTCTCCAGGGAATCTGCCCAACCCTGGGATTGAACCTGGATCCTTTACTGTCTGAGCCACAAAGGAAGCCCAGTTCTCTGAAAGAAGTCTCCAAATTGTCATCCTATTTCTTGACAATATTAATCGCCGTTATTTTAAATCTGTGTCTAAGAAACCCCAATGTCTGGATGTACTATGCTGCTGCTGCTGCTGCTAAGTCGCTTCAGTCGTGTCCGACTCTGTGTGACCCCAGGGACGGCAGCCCACCAGGCTTCCCCATCCCTGGGATTCTCCAGGCAAGAACACTGGAGTGGGTTGCCATTTCCTTCTCCAATGCAGGAAAATGAAAAGTGAAAGTGAAGTCGCTCAGTCGTGCCTGACTCTTAGCAACCCCATGGACTGCAGCCCACCAGGCTCTTCCATCCATGGGATTTTCCAGGCAAGAGTACTGGAGTGGGGTGCCATTGTCTTCTCCGGATGTACTATAGGTCTGTCTTTTTTTTTTTTTTTTTTTTGGCTTTTAGTCATATAGATTAGTTATCATGTATGCAAAACTATACAGTAAATTTGAAGCTCTAGATGATGTTATCTTCCCCAAAAAATGTGTTTTGCCTCTTGCAGGCAGTTTGGAGACGGGTAGATCACTTTACAATCAAGGATTGCTGCTGCTAAGTCACTTCAGTCGTGTCTGACTCTGTGCGACCCCAGAGACGGCAGCCCACCGGGCTCCCCCGTCCCTGGGATTCTCCAGGCAAGAACACTGGAGTGGGTTGCCATTGCCTTCTCCAATGCATGAAAGTGAAAAGTGAAAGTGAAGTCGCTCAGTCATGTCCAACTCTTAGAGACCCCATGGACTGCAGCCTACCAGGCTCCTCCATCCATGGAATTTTCCAGGCAAGAGTACTGGAGTGGGGTGCCATCGCCTTCTCCGAATCCAGGATTAAGCCAATGTAAATCTGGGCCATAGTCCTTGTGAAGGCTGCTCTACTTCTGTTTTATCCCCGTCTGAAGGAATAGCTTGTTAGAAGTCCAAGTTGAAATGATGGGGGTCTTTTTCAGAATCCCTTGTACCTCGCTTCTTTGGTAGGTCTCTGCTACCTTCAAACACTTTTTCCATATATTTTCTAGTTGTTTTTAGTGGGAGGGTTGGTGTACAATCAGCTAGTCTACCATCACTGGAAGTGGAAGTCTCCCTTATGGCATCACAACTGAAAAACGTTATGAGTTGGATGATAAAAATTGGGTGGGGAAAAAAGCTAAAAAGGAACAAGAATATTCTGGAAGATACTATTGCTTGGTAAGAGACAACATTAGGTGGGTTACTCTGCTCCCCTTCCTCCCTTCTTATATACATAATTTGGATTTAAGACTTTTAGAATGTAAATAGAGAGTCTGAACAGATTTGTGAGGAAACGATACACTAAAGCCAATAATTACATGTTCTGAAATCAAAGTTTTATGATCAAAGGCAAATTTCAAGTTAAAAATTTTAACTTTTTATTTTATATTGGAGTATAGTTGATTAGGGTCTTCCCTGGTAGCTCAACTGGTAAAGAATCCACCTGCAATGCAGGAGACCCTGGTTCAATTCCTGGGTCAGGCAGATCCCCTGGAGAAGGGATGGGCTACCCACTGCAGTATTCTTGGGCTTCCTTGGTGGCTCAGATGGTAAAGAATCCACCTACAACTTGGGAGACTTGGGTTCAATCCCTGGGTTAGGAGGAGGGCATGGCAACCCACTCCAGTATTCTTATCTGGAGAATCCCATGGACAAAGAAGCCTGGCAGGCTACAGTCTATGGGGTCGCAAAGAGCTGGACTAGACTAAACAACTAAGCACAGCACAGCACATAGTTGATTAACCATGTTGTGGGTTTCAGGTGGACACCAAACTGATTCAGTTATCCACATACATTTATCTATTTTTCAAATTCAACAATTTTCATTTTTAAATGAGTAAATAAGTGAATGGAGAAGGTGATGGCACCCCACTCCAGTACTCTTGCCTGGAAAACCCCATAGACGGAGGAGCCTGATAGGCTGCAGTCCATGGGGTCGCAAAGAGTCGGACACGACTGAGCGACTTCACTTTCACTTTTCATTTTCCTGCATTGGAGAAGGAAATGGCAACCCACTCCAGTGTTCTTGCCTGGAGAATCCCAGGGACGAGGGAGCCTGTTGGGCTGCCGTCTATGGGGTCGCACAGAGTCAGACACGACTGAAGCGACTTAGCAGCAGCAGCAGCAAATAAGTGAAATTAACAAATACTACAAAAGAGATTTTAAAAATTGCTAACATTAGCTACATAAGTCAGATCAAGTTCTAAAGTAAGATGTATGTCCCAAATGAAAACAAATGAATGCAATATACATCAAATACACAGCATAAACAAGACAACTCAAAACTTCCTGAACTAGGAACCCTTTCCAGAAGATTCTGAAAGGTCAGAAACTCAATCATTAGGCTTACACGATCATACATGTAAGCCATACTTAAATGGCATCCACTGGTGAAACCAGTTTGTAGTTTAGAAACAATTTACCCCCTTTTGGTTAAAGAAAAAAAAGGTCAGCATGTTCTAACAGAGGAATGTCTTCTAGAATTCATATTTCCCATCACTGTCTCACTTTTTTTTTTAATTTAGTTTTTTAGCAGAATTATTTTTGGCCTGAAAAAAATAGAACCACCACTTTACTAGGTAGCTAAGTGACTGAGTTAAATCTACTTGAAACCTACAGGTTGGGAAATACCAAAACAACCATTCAGGAAACAGAATCTTGAAGGTGATTTTAAGGTTGAAAAGAGGTTGTACAAAGACTCAAATAAAATCAAGGGAACAAAGACTTATTTCCTTAGCAACTTCCTATATCATTTGACCTCTGAGAAATCTTAAACCTATTCAGTGATTGAATTTAAAATCTAATTCACATGTTCACGAAGCTTTCTCTGAAAGGAGGTTCATCAAAAGGTTCATTAGCAGGGGCCTCCCTGGTGGCTCAGTGCTAAAAGAATCCACCTGCCATTGCAGGAGACACAGGTTCCATCCCTGATCCAGAAAGATCCCACATGCCTCGGGGCAACTAAGCCCACGTGCCACAACTACTGAGTCTGTGCTCTAGAGCTGGGAGCCACACTACTGAAGCCCACGAGCCCTAGAGCCTGCGCTCTGCAACAAGAGAAGCCACGGCAATAAGAAGCTCAAGCACCACTAGAGAAAAGCCCTCGTAGTAACAAAGACCCAGCATAGCCAAAAATAAATAATTCATTTTTTTTAAACAGTAAAAAAATAAGTTGATCTGATCAACTTCTATGATGTATGTATGGTGTATCTAGATGTATGTAGATAGATAGATCTACATCTATCCACACACACATACATATGCATATGTATATGGAAAACTGAAAACAACAAAAAATAAGTGAAAGTAAAAATCAATTTGACTTTATAGAAAATTGTTTCCATAACAGACAAAATTTAAGAAACAGTAAATGAAAAAAGGAAGTTCCAAATATTATAATGTGACCCCATTTTACTAAGGAAAAATGCAAAATGGTGAGAGCAGAATATGTGTGATCGTTATTTTCTCATTTATGCTTCTCTGCATTTTCCAAATTTTCAGTCCAACACAATGCCGAGAGCTATTTCATGTTTATAAATTTCAAGGACCGTGAGAATTGCCTGTACTGATAAATAATGTATTTCCACACAGAAACAGAATGATGCCACAGTCAGAGGACTGGACTTTGAGGGAGACTTGAGTTCAAGTCCCAGCTTCACCGCTCACTGCTTTGAGTCACTTCAGACAAGTCACAGCACCTCTGGGAATTTCGGTTCTCTCATCTAATTAAAGATGGAGATGCTCATCCCCAGCTTGTCTCCCTCCCTTAATTAGTGCAAATATCAAATGCAAAAAGTTCATGAAAGTCTTCTGCCAAGAGGAAAGTGAGGTTCAGCAAAAGGAGTAGCGCTAACTATTAAAGCTGCTTGTAAAGTTTTTTTAATGGATCTGACTCAAGTTTATAAAGTTTTAAGACTGTATTTTGCATCGGAAAAAAAAATATCCATCATCACCACCACACATGTTCCCTCGGGTGGGACAAATGTGGGAATCCTGACAAAGCACCAAAGCAGGAGTGGTGGACAGGTAGGTAGTATCCGCCCATAGGGAGAAAAAACAAAATGTTCTCACAAGTCACTAGAGTGAAGAAACAGCTGTCCCAGGTCCCCAGTGGTACCTTATCAACAGTTACATGAGGCAGAAAAAGACAAGGGAAGGATACTGTGGGAGACCCAGCCACATGTGAAGAATAGGAGGATTTTTTTTCAGATGATAACACACTCCTCTGTCTTCCAAATCCACTAAAGAAAGAATATTGGTCAGCAACCTCCAAGACTTTGTCCAAACATTGGAGGAAAACTAAAAGCTTGAATTTTCATCTCATTTTTTAAAAAATTTTCTTTTCTCTACTCTGACCACAATGCCACCAGTTACTTATAATGTGATCTTGGATAGTCACTCCATGTTGCTGATCTCAGTTTCCTTATCTATAAAATGGGCCAATGCCATTCTGATGCCACAAATGCCAGAGTTACATAAAAAGGAGCTATTCTCTTTGGGATTCAAAATGGACACAGATGAACTCGGGCTCAGGAGATTGCAACGCTGGTTTTGTCACTATCTGCGACCCTGACCAGGCTCCCTCCCCTTTCTGATTCTCAGATTGCGGAGGACTTGTTAGGAGGAGTCCTGTGCCCCCAGCTCCAGCCACAGTTCAAGCTCTGCACATCCACTGATCTCCTAGACTGGGCTATTTCTAGCTCGCGTCATCTGAGCTAGGATGGCAGCCCTGTCTGACAAACTGACCTTGTACAGGTAGTGCTGCCAGCCTGCCTGGCAGCAATACAACTGGGCTGTTGTTATAGTTACAGAAATACAGACTTACATCGAACTGTCCATGGGCTCTTACTGTCCAATAAGACTCTTCGTGGCCAAAACTAGAAATTTGTGAATTTCCAAGTCTTCTTCCCACTTCTCCTCCAACTTCTTCCCAAACTGACCATGTAATTTTGTTTAAACTACCCTGAACATTTGTTTCCAGACGTTCATTCTGTAACTCTCCCAGGATGAACAATCCAGGATATATAAATCTTTGTCCATTTTTTCAAAGACTCTGTTTCTCAGAGTGAAATTACTGGGTTAAAAGGTACAGACCATTTTAAGGCTCTTGATACATATTACACCAAATTGTCTTCTGGAAAAGAAGTATCAGTTGATATTTCTGCCAGCAATGGATGAGCTTTCATGCCAATCTTTTTTTTAATTTGGCATTATGAGCAGTTAAAAAAACAAGTCCCTTCTTTTACATTTTAATTTGTATTTTTTAAGGTAAGTAACGAGGATGAAAATTTTATTTCAAGTGTATGAGTCTGTTTTAGTGACTTATCTGTTCGTGACCTTTTCAGATATTGTAACTTGCTAAAAATTCATCAAAGAAAAATCTGTGGAGTACTTTCTTCCACAGCTAAAAAGGATGGGACAGTTAATTCCAGACAAAAGTTAAAACTGTGAAATTGATTAATGTGAAATGAACATTTTAGCCAAATATTGTTAACACACACATTGTTTATAGAAATTAAAGCATATATACTTATTTTTGTGAAATGTTTTCTTGACTTAAAGCAGGTTTAAGAAAAACTGATCTTGTTCTCTACTTCACCATACTAAATATGTCTTATGAACAACGGTGTCTTTTCTTTAGATGTGACACTCTTAAAATGAAATAAAATTCAAAAGCAAAAAAAATAAAACTGAACACTTTAAAGTTGGTTGGGATCTGCACTTTGCAGAGCTAAACAGCTATAAAATAAAAACTTCTTTAAATATTCATTTCCCTTTGGGGCCTGGCAAATGGGAATTTAGTTTCAGCTAACTGCACACATTCACTCTTGCAATTCAAGAAAGTTCTTTCCAGAACTTTAAGATATGCCAAGAGGAGCCTTCATGCTCCTCTTTCAGCTCCAAAGAAAGTGATGACAGACGTGACTCTACAATCCAGCCAGCAGACTGGATTTAATTCTCTGCAGATAAGCAGCACATGTTCAACTATCGATGCCCAAGGATTCAGAAACCTTCCTCTTTACAGATTTCATCTGGAAGGGACTGAGACTCAAATTCACCCATTCAAAGCTCATCGTGTACAGTAGAGGTAAACTCTAATTTTCAGTTGGCAAAATATTGTCATTTTCTAGAGAATAAAACTCCACAGGCCCCAGGCAATAAGAAGTAATGATAGAGGGAGATAATCACACACAGTCATCCAAAGACCACAGCCTGAGTAGACTCAGGTGTTGACAAAACTGACTGGGAAAAGAGGAAAGAAAGTGGAAGCATTGAAGGCTTGATTCTGAAATTTGTTGAAAAATGAAAAGTGGCATCAGAAAATGAATTTTAACGGAAGTTCTGTAAAAGATACTTGAGCTAAAAGAAATGAAACACAGCCTCAAAAAAAAACAACTTTCTATTACAAGTGTATATTTTGAATTATAAGACTGAAGAGTTGGCCTAGCGAATGCTGAATAAAATAAACTCCCTCCCTCTCACACCCATGACCTACCTAAAGAATTTCTAATGAAAATGACAGAAACCTTCAAAACAGACAAGAATTTCTGAATGTATCCAGAAAAGTCCATCTAATAAAGGGTATCACAGGTATTATTTAAAGAAACTAAGTATTTTGACCTGAGATGATACTTTGGGAAAAATTACAGTTTAAAGAGATGGGAATACCAGACCACCTGACCTGCCTCTTGAGAAATCTGTATGCAGGTCAAGAAGCAACAGTTAGAACTGGACATGGAACAACAGACTGGTTCCAAATCGGGAATGGAGTACATCAAGGCTGTATCTTTTCACCCAGCTTATTTAACTTATATGAAGAGTACAGCATGTGAAATGCCAGGCTGGATGAAACACAAGCTAAAATCAAGATTGCTGGGAGAAATATCAATAACCTCAGATATACAGATGACACCACCCTTATGGCAGAAAGTGAAGAACTAAAGAGCCTCTTGATGAAAGTGAAAGAGGAGAGTGAAAAAGTTGGCTTAAAGCTCAACATTCAGAAAAATAAGATCATGGCATCTGGTCCCATCATTTCGTGGCAAATAGATGAGGAAACAATGGAAACAGTGACAGACTTTATTTTGGGGGGCTTCAAAATCACTGCAGATGGTGACTGCAGCCATGAAATTAAAAGATGCTTGCTCCTTGGAAGAAAAGCTATGACCAACCAAGACAGCATATTAAAAAGCAGAGACAGTACTTCACCAACAAAGGTCCATCTAGTCAAAGCTATGGTTTTTCCAGTAGTCATGTATGGATGTGAGAGTTTGACTATAAAGAAAGCTAAGCACTGAAGAATTGATGCTTTTGAACTGTGGTGTTGGAGAAGACTCTTGAGAGCCCCTTAGACTGCAAGGAGATCCAACCAGTCCATCCTAAATGAGATCAGCCCGTGTTCATTGGAAGGACTGATGCTGAAGCTGAAACTCCAATACTTTGGCCACCTGATGCAAAGAACTGACTCATTGGAAAAGACCCTGATGCTGGGAAAGATTGAAGGCGGGAGGAAAAGGGGACGACAGAGAATGAGACGGTTGGATGGCATCACTGACTCGATGGACGTAAGTTTGGGTAAACTCCGGGAGTTGGTGATGGACAGGGAAGCCTGGCGTACTGCAGTCCATGGGCACAACTCACAGAGTCGGACACAACTGGGCGACTGGACTGAACTGAACTGATTCTTTGAGTGGGGAGGGGATTTTATAATGTACCTTTTCACAGGAAAAGTTTTGTAATAAGGTGTTTTATTAAATAGGGGGAACAGAAAGCATTAAATCCAGATCCTTAATATGAAATTCCAGCCTATAAAGGACACCTTACCAGGTAACTGCATGTTTAGAACCATGCACCTCCTTCCCTGCCAGCCACTTGCTGAAATCTACACATGAAGTCTTCCTTTTACCTGATGGATGCCCACAAGGGTCAAGATGTAGCTGTGAGATGAGAAACTCACGTTCCCACTGTGTCTGGGGAGGGGTGCAGGTGGAAGACAGAGAGGCAGAGGCCGCCAGCCTCAGGGAAGGGAGGAAAGGCATTCTTATCGGCTTTTCTGTGCCCTGGGGCTTTGCCTCCCTCTGATGTGGAGGCTGGAATCCCATGCTAGTCATTCTCCCCTGTTGCACGATGCTCTTTAAGACACCTGTGACCAAACCAGGGTAAAATGTCGATTCAACATCACCAAGCAGCACTGGCGAAGCAGCCCTATTTAGGATTTCTGGAGGGCAGAGGCTTTGTGGAGAAGGTGGGAGCCCGAGGCTCTGGTCTCCTGCAGAGGCCAGGAGGGGATGATAAAGGAAGAGCAAACTGGGAAAATGAATAGCCAGCTTGGTTCATACTGCGGGAGCAGCAGGAAAGGCGGCAGAGAGGCTGGGGCAGCGGAGAGAGGAGGACAGGAAATTCTGAACCAGAGAAAGCCCCCAACAGGGAGAGGGGAGGGCAGAGGATGCTGGAGGGTTGCACGGTGTCTCGGTGGCCTGGGCTAAAGGAAAGCCAGGGTGATGGCAGTGAGAATGGAGAACCAACCCCAAGGGAACATCTAAAACCTGGGACCGGTCACTGAGACATTCAGGCGGGCACACAAGCTAGGACACCTCTACACTCTTTTTTTAAGGACAAAGGACCATCTTTTTATTTCTCTTTTCAGTTCAAAGGGTAGTTATTCAAACATTTAGGTCCTGTTCAGACCAATATTTGGGAATCTCCACTAACGAGGCTTTTACCCTCTACGTTAAAAAGAAAAAGCACTCCAGGTGCAAACAACAAAGCAAATTATAATCCACACCTCCTAAAACTTACCCTTTTCTTTCAAAGGATCCTTTGAAAATGCTTTTGCTTGTGGGAGGGAAAAAAAACAAGCAGGGGAGGTAGTGTTGTGACTGCCTAGGTGTTTCAAAAAGAGGCAATTTGCAAGTATCTTCCTATAGCAGAGATCTCCTTCTATTTTTGAGTCTTAAGTACACTCTATTCTTCCCTGCCATTAACTGTGTGGCCCTGGCAAGATGGCTAGCTTCTGTGAGCCTTGGTTCTCTTATCTGTAAAATGGAAGAATAAACCTACTCCCATGGGGTTTCTGTAAAGACACGAAAGAGTTTGCACAGCGCCTGAAACACAGTCCATGCCCCAAAACACAAATTCCTCTCCCCAGTTCTATTCTAAGGAGTAACATTCAGAACTATTACAGCCTCCTTCATGAGAAGCTTCTCCAAGAGTGAGAAGTACTCTCCAAAACAGTTTTTTACCTACTGACTAATGAGACAGTGCAGCCTCTTCATTTAATGCTTCCTTCTTGCAAGTCTCAAAGCAACTGAAACGCATTTAGACAGTTCCTTGGAAAGAGAAGCAGGCAGGTCTCGGAGATACAGCTGGGCACACGCTCTGAGAGACACAGGAAAAAAAGAATGCCTCTTGGTTGGTAGTGAGCACTTTCCAATATTCCAAACCACGTTCCTTTCAGCAAGAGTGAATGCCAGCAAGTGGCTTACAAAAAGAAAAAGCACCACTAGAAATGTTGTCTTTAAAACAATTTTAATGAAAACCATACTCAACACATTCAAACAGCTCTTATTGTGCTTCACGCACAACTTACTTTCTTCCAGTCGCCCCACTGTGTGATGCCGTTTTCCCGCTCAGGTCTTTCCACGTCTTGAACGCACTTTCTTTCCCCACTTGGCCCTGGCTGCCACTGCTCACCTGTCTTTTAGGTTACAGAGAGGCAGACCCTGGCATCACCAGAGGCAAGGGCAGGGGTCCATCCATGGCAATTCATTACACCATTCTCCACACTTTGGAGTATATGAAAATCTCTACGATAAAACTTTTCAAACGTCGCTCTTTAACAGGATAAGTGAAAGAAAAACACAGTGGGTCACCCCAGGTACACCGACTCCACCTGTCCATGAACCTGAACTGCAGCTCAGCCCCTAGCAAATATGCAGCACTGGCCACTGTCTCCAGGATGCGTCCTCGCTAATCCCTGGTCTGTTCTACAGGTCACTCTGAGGTTTCCTGTATTAAACATATACCTTGACCACCTACTGTCACGAAGTGTGAATACCATCTAAACGCGTTTCAGTTGCTTTGAGACTTGCAAGAAGGAAGCATTAAATGAAGAAGCTGCACTGTCTCACGAGCGCCCACTAGTGTTAACAACATGAAGTCACCCTCAGAGCTCTGTGGGGCCAAAGCTGAATGCATGCCAAGTCACTTGTCATGTCTTACTCTTTGCAACCCCATGGGATGTAGCCCGTCAGGCTCCTCTGTTCATGGAGCCAATAGGTTTGAGAAAATCTGCAGCATAGTTGGTGTTTTAAAGCAGGAAAATAAAATATCAGGGAGAAAAGAAGGCAGAATTTAGGGAGGAAAACGTGTTTTTTCGATCCTTATACCAAAAGGAGCTTAGAGAATCAGGGCATGTAGAAGTTATTCAAAGGTGCTTTCTCAGAGTCCCACTGACCTGCATGAAGACAGACTCAGGAGCACTACCACCCCCGCCGCTAGCCCCACCCCAACTGGCTCCACATCTCCCGTGTCCTCCCGTCACCTCCACCTCTAGACCTGCACACCTGCAGACACCTGGCATCTGGAGGACGTTCCGCCCTCCCGCATCCCTCAGAGACAAGAAACCTGGCCGAGTGCAGCCCAGGGAGGACTGCAAGAGGCACAAAGACGTGGGTCTTCCCTGAATCTGAGTGCTCGTGATAAAAAGAGCAACAGTAGTGATAATTAGCTAATGTTCTGAGTGCTTACTAAAGCCCAGAACCACTATATTCTCTTTACTCATATTTTCGTTTAAGCTTCACAACTGTGAGGTTGAGGAATTTCATCAAAGAAGAAACTGACCAGAAACACTTTGCCAAGAGCTTAGGCGAAAATGATCTTGCGTGGGTCCCACAGCTAAGAGGAAGAGAGCTTGGACACAATGGCAGGTGGGCACCAGTGGTCTTTAACATACTGTCAAGATTCTGGTAAGCTCACTTTAGAGGTGAAATACCAGAAAAAGACTGATACCTGTTGGAAGTCTTATAGAAATAGCAAGGAGTCAAGTCAACTGACGGTCCATCTGGTGCTTTGCAGGGAGACGGACAAGAGCAGAAATGCCATGTCAGCACCTCAGCTTGTTGTTCAGTTGCTCAGCCATGTGACTCTTTGTGACCCCACGGACTGCAGCATGCCAGGCTTCCCTGTCCTTCACCATCTCCCAGAGCTTGCTCAAACTCGTGTTCATGGAGTCGGTGATGTCATCCAACCATCTCATCCTCTGTCATCCCCTTTTCCTCCCGCCTTCAATCTTTCCCAGTATCAGAGTCTTTTCTAATGAATTGGCTCTTCGCATCAGGTGGCCAAAGTATTGAATCCTCAGCTTCAGCATCAGTCCTTCCAATGAACATTCAGGACTGATTTCCTTTAGGATTGACTGGTTTGGTTTCCTTGCAGTCCAAGGGACTCTCAAGCGTCTTCTCCAACACCACAGCTCAAAAGTATCAATCCTTTGGTGTTCACCCTTCTTTATGGTCCAACTCTCACATTCATATGACTACTGGAAAAACCATAGCTCTGACTAGACAGACACTTTGTCAGCAAAGTAATGTCCCTTATTTTTAATATGCTGCCTAGGTTTGTCATAACTCATAACGGAACTAAATTCTATCAACTCACTTTAGAGGACCTGCCTTGGGGAACTATTAATAACTCATACTAACCAGTGCCAAATCATTGGCACAATGAGAACCATTAACTTGGAGTAAAATCAGAGCATTCAGTGTCTGCAGCTCAAAGCACCCTAGACAAACCAGACCTAGGTCGTCCTTACCGGTTTTACAACAACTCTTTGACCTTCGATTTCAGACACTGGAGCTTTTTAACTTTAGTCCCGAACTCTGCATATGAAACAATTTCAGAATCACTAGAGGCTTGACTTCCCTCATTGGAAGAAAATGAGAGCATCAACCCAGGTTAGGAATGGGTAGGAGGGTCCTTGGAGAGGACGAGCTGCTGGGGAAAAGAAGGTCAAGCTTTACTTAACAGCTATACCCTCATCTAAAATATTTAAATGGGGAGCTTTCCTGGTGGTACAGGGCTTAAAAATTCATCTCTGCAGTGCATGGAACACAGGTTCGATCCCTGGTCTGGAAAGATTCCACATGCCTCAGGGCAACTAAGCCCGTGGGCCCCAACTACTGAAGCCTGAGCACCTAGGGTCCACGCTCTGCAACAAGAGAAGTCACAACAGCGAGAAGCCCTTGCACCGCAACTAGAGAAGGCCCAAGAGCAGCAGCAAACACCTGTGCAGACAAAAACAATAAATATATTAAACAGAAAGCAAAATTAAAGAAAATACGTAATTTGTAAAGGGTTTGGTCTGAACAGTCATTCTAAGGTCTCTTATTTAATTCTACTTCTGATTTTCTAAATTGTTTTATTCAACAAATATTTGGCAAGTGCCTCACTTTGTGACAAGACTGTGCTAGGCAGGGCGGTTATAACAGTGAACAACATGCTGATAAAGAGACTCTGCCCTCAGACCTACTTACTGTTTTGACTTTAGGTTTGTTTTTAAGAAACTGAAGAGGGATATAAATACATGCCCCCAAATTCTACGTTATATCTTCTGAAGTGTTAAAATCACAAGATTCCTAAAACTGCTCTGGTGTATGTTTCTACTATGGACACTGGTTCAAGGGTTTCTCCTCTGCTCAATGTTCAGAAAACATAGGTTGAAAAATACAGACAAAACCAGCTGTAAGTTGAAAAATCAAACTGGATTTTATTAAAATATACATAAATAACTCTTATTTTTATTTCATCAGTTGGGGAAGTCAGGAGGAAATTAAGTGAAAAGTCGAGAAGTGAAGGCCAAGAGGGAGCGGGTAGAACCGCACTCCAGCCCAGATCTGCCACCAGCAGCCTGAGAAAGGCATTTAGTGTCGTGTCCTTGGATGCAGAACAAGGTGGTTAGAACATATGCTGTCTGGGGTCAGCTGCAGTTCAAAAACTCTACTGTCCTAATTCTATTATTAGGAGCAAATGCTATAGTTAGACATTAACCATAGAGCAGATGCTCACAATGAAAAGTAAATGAACACTGAACTCAAAGGAATACTTTTAAGGAAGACAAGAAAATTACAGAAGTTTTCTGCTTTAGAAAAATGCACTGATGTTACTGTTTTATTCACACTAATATATATACACAAAAAATGTGTATCATATGTGGCTTTCAAAAAATTCTATGTTCCATGAGAACTATGTAAACAGTGTCAAACGTTCCTACTGCATAACAAAAGCAGATCAGCATTCCCATAGACTATTAGGAAAATATTCAGATAATCTGAAGTTACAGTAAAACAAAGTAAAATATCACAGAACAGTCTTTTGATGAAGTACAGCTACAGTCTAGAAGTTCATACTTCCCAATACTTTGGTATAAGTGAAATTAATACAAGGCAAAAAAACCCAAACCCAGAAAAATTCTACTGTGGTTCTCATATTAACTGCAACTTCAGCAATAAGGCGATTGCACAGCTACCATAGGTGACAAAATGGAGAAACTTCTTGCTTCCTCCCTGCTACTAGCGGAAGCGACACTGGGAGAGCGTTCACAGGACTTCCGTGAGTGCAGAGCGTCTCACTTTCTCTCACCACTCTCCTCCCAGCAACAGCCTGGAAGGCTCCAAGACCACAGCGGAGCTTGGAACAGAAGTGATTTTGGTTACTTCCGCTTAACAAATACAAATAACCCTGCATTGAAGCAGCCCAAACTATAATTCACATTTAAAAAGTTGAACATAAATTTTTAAAAAACTGTATTATTATAGTTTCTTGAGAAGTCTGTAGAACATACTACATTAATTTTAAAATGCAAGTTTAATAGACCACTGACAATAGTTTTTTAGGAAAAAGAAACAACCGTTTGCATGCAACAAATATTCTTCATTGATATCACATATTACTTTGACAACTGTACAATTAAACTGATCTGAGGAGTTTTAAACTGCATCATTTTAAACATTTCTTTTTCTCATCTACACAGTCCAAATGTGGTACTGGTTTTTTTCACTGTCTTTTTGTCCTGCATATTTTCTTTAAAATGAACCCCTACATCTGAGAATGACAGCACAGGAACTGTCGATGAATCACTTTTCTGTCAGCCATCCCAGGAGCGGACTGGGAATGTCCTCCGAGGATTTTCTCAGCACTCTAATTTAGACCGCAAGCTTCTGCAAAGACAAGAGTCTTGAAAAGAAAAAAAAGAGTCCTCGGTCAACTTTACAAACTTACAGACATAACACAAAAACTCACTGTCATTCCTTTCTAAAATAAAAGAACACACTGTCAAGTGACAAGCAAACACTGCAAACTGCCTGGAAGAACAAGGTCCGTGAACACAAAGTCCTCAGACAGGCCTTCTGGAGGGACAGAAGGCCATCAGGGAGTATTCAGTAAGGTTAACTAGCTTAATAATCTTCAAAACAAAATGAGTACAAAAAATAAAAGACAGAACATAGTGAATTATCTGTCAGGTTAATCTGAGGCTTTTTAAAGAGCGATTCTAAAATTTAAGGACAGAAAAAAAATTCAGCAAAACTGTCGATGCCTGAATGAACCATGTATAGAAGGACTGTTACGATTTTAAATTATTTTATAGTGTCAGTATACTGTTAGGAACTAAGCTCTTGCCTAAGTTTTACAACCATGTATAAGAAAAAATAAAACAATTACAGTGAACAAATCATGTGTAAGCTGAAAGGGTCTTAATTTTTCATAGCAGGTGATGATGTCACAGTCCTAGAACTGCTATGGTTTGGATTTTGTTTGTTCTGCTTTGTTTTGTGCAGAAAGAATGTCAGGGGAATTTAAATCATTTCAAAATTCATTTGGAATAATAGCCAAGACTATGGTATCCTAAGAAATTGGACTACCAGATATTAAAAACTTTCACTGAATCTAAGACAGCATCAATTGTAATATGCAACACTGTTTTATGCATCATGCAAAGAAAAGATGCCTGGGGTGGGGAGTCTAAAAGGCACAGAGCCCCTCACAAAAAGTGGGGATATCAAATCCCCAACAGCCTCAATGAGGGGTAAAAATATAATAATAAAAATAATAATGCTTCCTCCAGAAAGAAAGCAAAGACGCTGCAGACCACTTCTCTGACAACAGGAAGGAGGGGAAATTCCTTGATATTGACCTGGTGCCTCCACCCCCACCAGCCTGCAGATTTTATGACCTGAGTGCACACTATCAGCACAGGCCAAGAAAATCTCAAGCAGAGAAGTTAGTTTCTTAAGACTCAGACTAACAGTGCCCCCCAGTGACTGGTAGAAGAAAACTCAAACCCTCTCAGGGAGAACTCAACTTTCATTAAGGCAACAGCTGCTTTTTAAGATGCATTCCAAATGTAAAGATGCTGAAATGCAAAAAATATGTAACTTGAAATCAGTAAAATATGGCAGACAGATAAATAAGTCAATAGAAAAGATGTCAGAAAACCTAGAAAACAAATACTGGGTGTATGAATAAAAAAAAGTCAACAGCACATGATAAAATCATCAAACCAACAACAAAAAGGTACATTATTCAATATATTGCACAGGCAAAAAGATGAAATATTTAAGAAAAAAGTTAAATTCCTCTCTATACCATATCCTTCAAAACTATAAAGTCAGGTGAAAAAACAAAACCATATAAAAACTAAAAAAAAAAAAAAAAAAAAGTAATTATCTAAATAATATTAAAAGACTGGCCTGCACATTTTTAAAACATGCTCCCTGATCCTACCCCCCAAAAATAAAAGGGGGTATTTATTTATTAGAAGGCAAATGCCAAACTCAAAAAAAAACTGTAATGACAAAACATTAATTTGACTATCAAAACTATAAATCAATAAGAAGCAAAAATATCATACCCCCCACCTCCAGAAAAAAGCATAAAGGTCAAAAACAGGCAATTGACAAAAGAAGAAATGGCCAGTTAAAAACACTTAAACATGCTTAATTTCACTAGTAACAGAAATGCAAAATGAAACAATGATCTAACAACCTCTGGGCTTCCCAGTGGCACTAGTAGTAAAGAACCTGCCTGCCAATGGAGGAGACAGAAGATCCATGGGTGGGGAAGATCTCCTGGAGGAAGGCATGGCACCCCACTCCAGTATTTTTGCCAGGAGAATACCATGAACAGAGGAGACTGGAGGGCTACAGTCCATAGGACTGCAGAGTTGGACATGAATGAAGTGACTTAGCATGTATGCATAACAATTTCTAGCTATCAAATTAGCTTTAAAAAACAGTAATAACCAATATGGATAAGGGTAGAGAAAAACTAGCACTTATATTGACAGGAGCTATGAAACTTCTGCAACCCTTCTGAAATGTAACTTCCCAATAAATACAGATCAAAAATCTTTTTAAAATGTGACAACTCTTAGATTTAACAATGCTTCTTCTAGGAATTTAGGCCAAGCAAACAGAGATGCACAAAAAGTACGTACAACTACATGTTAAGAATTATTTATAATAGAGAAAAATTAGAAAATCACCTAAACATGCCACAGTGGTAGATAAATTAAAGATTTTAATAAAAAGAACTATGAATGAAATACAACTATTAAATATAATGTATCTCTGAAGCACTGTTCATACTAGTAAACCTATATGCCCAACAGTAAGGAATAGTTAAATTGTGGTGTAACAGTCAATGAAATACGACACAATCACTAAAAAGAATGAGGCAGCTCTTTTGTTCTGATATATATTCTGTCTGTCTGAGATGATCTTCTTTCCCCAGATATCCACCTGGCTCAGTTGCTCCAATGACATTCTATCATTTAGGATGTCCCCTGCCATTTTATATACAACAGCAACTTGTTCCCATCTCAAAGGTATTCCCTCTCCGCCTTATCCTGCTGCTCTATTTTTAACCATCTGACTCACTTCCATTGTTTATTTATTGTCTTTCCTCCCCTACAGGAAAGAAGATCCTTGAGGGCAGACACTGTGTAGTCCATTGCTGTGACCCTCAGGGCCTAGGCACTTAGCAGGTAAGTAAGGTGCGCAGAAAATGATGGATAGATGCTGGGTGGATGGATGGATGGGTGGGTGGGTGGATGCGGGAAAATCACAAAGATACAAAGGTGAGAAGAGTGGGTAAAGTTGGCGGTGGTCAGAGCGGGGTTCTCTGGCTTCTCTCCAAAGTGTGTGAGAGTAGGGTCATGGTCAAGGGCTGTGGGAAACGTGAGGAGAGAGAGGAGTAAAATAACAGTCACCTCAGGGTGTGGGGAAGGGAATTTGCCAGCACAAGCGTGGCAGAACCATACTGCAGGCTTGACTGCCCACTGGATGCTTTGGTCATGGATCTGAAGCGAGTATGGGGAACACAATTGCCTGGCTTTTCTCTGGCCATGTGCTGCTACTCGGGGGAGGTTCAGAGTGAGACACAACTGGGTCTCCTAGGACTAAGGTTTTGCCAGGTGACTAAGAAAGGAAGAGAAAGACATGGGACTCCCCTGGTGGTCCAGGAGTTAAGACTCTGCTCCCAACAAAGGGGGCCCAGGTTTGATCCCTGGTCAAGGAACTAAGATCCTACATGCTGCAGGGTGCAGCCAAAAAAAAAAAGCCTCAGAATGAAGCCTTCAGAATTTATACACAAAATAAACTCACACAGTGAAGCTGAAGTTCAATCAATGCTGGGGCTGTTCTGGACTAATGTTCATTGTTCGATAAATTTCTTTAAGTAATAACAGAGCAGTATCTTCTGATTCCCTATTAAAAAGAAAAGCACATTTACTTAAGAGATAATGAGAAATTAACCTCTATGCATAAAGGTGGAAAGGCAGCTTTGGTTCTATTCATCTCTACCTAAGGAGGGCAAATGAAAACAAAGTTGTGTAATCTCAGAGCTGTCCTTAAAAAATGGATAAAGACTGATCAGCAACAAAACAGCTGTGCTGCCATTCTCCTTGGTGACACAGAATATATGAAAGGATGGTGTTCAAAGTCCCCACCATTCCCGCTCTGAAAGGCATCCCAACAATATGTGCAAGTACCAAGGCCTCTGGTCAAACGCAGGTGACACGCTGCCATCTTGTGGGTAACTAAGCTAATGGGGGAAAAGACTGATTTTGAATATATGGGCGTTCAAATTAATACTCCGTAACAAATGCTAATTCAGCAAGAATCTCATGGAACCGCGGTATGTGCCGGCACCTACAGGCCACATGAACACTTCCAAAGGTGGAAATACTTACCAATAGCATAAGTGACTCTGAAGAGCGAAAAGATATTCATTAAAACTCTCTATTGGCTTTTCTTGAAGAACGTAGTCAATTCGACGGCCTCCGTTCAACATTCCAACCTTTCCTAAGTAGTCCTCATCCTTGGAAAAATCTGGACTTTCAACAATCTTTTCTGCTAGAATTCAAACCATTTCAATATCAAAGTCAATCACTTAATCATTATCCTTTGACTTTAGCTGACTTTCTGGGCTCAAGAGAAAATTGCTTGACACACGCAGCAGCCTGGGGAGCTACCAGGCTCACTTCCCATTCCTCCAAAGAGCCAGGGGGAGAGGGGCTGGCTGCCCGGGAGAGAGGAGAGAGAGCCAACCAGCTGACAGGAGTTTTGAAGAAAAGGAGTGAGAGAGCATTGCAGAGAGAAAGGAAATAGAATTAGAACCTGAAAGAATCAAAAACATCACGGCACAACGACTTGACATTGCACGTATAGTCTACAGTGACACAGTCAGACACAGGAGAGCTTTTCTCACAGGGGGTCATTCAGATGCCTGAATACCAACTTAGTTCTCAACTCCGACATTCCATTCTGGCCTTATGAATCTCAACAAAATTTAAAGCCTGTACAGTAAAACCTGGGCTTCCCAGGTGGCTCAGTGGTAAAGAATCTTCATGCCAGTGTAGGAGATGCAGGAGGAGCAGGCTCAATCCCTGGATGAGGAAGATCCCCTGGAGGAGGAAATGGCAACCCACCCTAGTATTCTTGCCTGGAGAATCCCATGGACAGGAGCCTGATGGGCTACAGTCCATGGGGTTGCAACTAAACAGCAACAGAATAAAACCTGCAACTATCAGCCCAAAACCTAGTTTAAAAAGAAAGGATGACATGCGTTTTGAAGTACAGTTTGTACAAACAGTTTTTCCTTTATAGGAAGAGCCTCTACATTTCAACAAAAAGGACTATAATGGAAAAACAGCATCAAATAATTCATGTGTGCTTTGTTCACAAATAATTTTTGCACTGGAAAATGCCTTAAATGTCAAATTTACCTTCAACTACTTGCTTTTCTTCTTCTTCTTTGATCTGATTGGCTACCTTCTCCAATTCTTCTTGCAACTGAGTTGAAGAGGTATGAGCACGGGCAAATTCGTTTAATGTCTGCCAAGCACTTTTCAGAGAGCTAATGAAACCCTGCTTCAAATCAGATCCCATACGAGAGAGACTTTCTTTCAACTCTAAAGAGATTAAGACGACATAACAAGGTATTAGTTACTGGGTAAAATTCTGCACCACAAAAATTAAAACACAAGTTACATTATCCTCAGACTGGTAAGACCTCTTAACTCGTCTCTTAAATGTCAAATAAATACATGGGAGTTTCTCAGCCAAGAACGCTCAACATGTTAAAATATTCTGTGGAGTCTTACTCTATTATTTTCTTAATGACTAAACTTGATCCAGCCTAAACCTATATATTTTCTCTCTCCAAAAAAAAAAAAAAAAAAAGACATAATTCAAATACCATAAAAATGTATAAGCACATTTAAGGGCCTTTTTTTATAAGTCAAAAAATGGGCCCACAAGACTAAAAAGATGACTGTTTTTCTAATATGTATTGGTGAATGGTTTTGAGAATTTGAGATTCTGATATAATCACAATTTAAACTCCTAATTTAAAAATGAAACTACTGCCCCTTTACTTTTTCTACTTTTGTCTAATAAATCATATTTTAATTCAAAATCTTAAGAATATCAAAGTATCAAATTTCTCATTTTAACTTCAAAAGTTATGTTTGAAAAGCATGATGCAAGCTTAAAGAAAAAAAAAAAATTTAAGAGGGCATGATCACTTTTCCTTCTTTTAAACCTATGAATAAGAAGTAATATACACCATTAATAGACATAAAAGAAACCTAAACCCTACTTGGAATATTATCAATCCATTTTGTTCAATAAAATTTATTTAAAAGAAAAAGTTTATTTATAGTTACCAAGGAAAAAACAGCTCACTTGACTGAGCATCAAATTTATTTCTTGATGGTTTGGTCTTTAGTTCAAAATTAACTCTGCTTCCCAATTCCAAAAACTTTTACCAAGTTTTATCAAAATGTATGCATCTCACTTTATCACCAACTTCCCCCATTCCTCATTATATCAACAATTATATCAATTGTATCAACAAATATCAAATATTATCAAGAAATCATCAAGGAGAAGAAACTCTTTTGTAACTTTATAGCTCCTCCAAATATTTAGTAAACAGGTTCTGAACATAGTAGGCACTTAAATAAGAGCTTAGTGTTAAAATGCAAATGACAGGAAGAACCCAAATCATTAAATGACAGGTCACAAAATGACAGGAAGGAAATGAGTTTTTATAGCATTTTCTCTTTACCTAAATGAAGTCTTTTTCTGCCTTTGTGATGTGGAATGAGAACTGCCTTCAGGTCCAAATCTGGTACAATCATAGGTTCTAATCGATATGCCACTGGATCAAGCTATAAACAGAAGAATTAGAAATTTATGAAAAGCTGTTTTGAGTTATGTATCTTAGTTAAGTGAGAAAACAGATAACTAGCAGAGATTTTTATTTTTTTTCACACCTTATTCAAATACTGGTAATTTTATAAGATGACATTTTTTAGTTTGTGGAGAAAATTACTTTGCAAACAAAACAAAAGAATCATTTCCCTGAACAAAGGCTTTCTGGTAGAAAAGTTTATTGCAAAGTATCAGACTGTATTGTTTAGGTCAGAGGGCTGAGTTGTACAAAATCAAAATCAGTTTTAATTCCCAAGAAATAAAAATCTGAGACTCTATCAGGATAAAGAGGACTAGTGCTTTGTCTTCCTCAAAGCGGAAGTAAATGCAAGTCACTCACTGGGTGATAAATATTGAAGAATCCTTTGCAGGTAGGAAGCCTGTAGTTTTCATCTATCCTATCCACTCCTCGAATAGTGAGAAACATACCAATTGGAGATCCCAAGGCAAAGAAAATCTCTGGTTCAAAGTCTAAGGAGCTGTAAACAACAGAAACCTAGGAAGAATTAGAAAACAATGAAAGACAGTCATTTCAATGTCATGAAACACAAATATCAAAGGTTCAACTAAAACTTCACTTAATTAAAAGCACCCCAATACAGATGATGGTCTGCACGGTGTGGCTTACGATGCTAATGATCACTGTAATGGACAGCTGCTGCTAGCACAAGAGGACCAAAAAATTTCCCTCTGAAACCTTTATCCACAATTACATCCTCTAACTAGACTTTCACTTATTGTATAAAGCATAAAATACACAATGTACAGAAGTATCATCCCTATGTTAGTTATAAATGTGGTCAAAGCTGCAGACTCTAGAATCAAACTACCTGGGTTTGAGCCCTGACTCCACTCCTCACTCTGTGTCTTCAGGCAAGTTTCTCAATCTCTCTTGCCTCCACCTCAGTTTCCTCATCTATAAAATGGGAATCATAACAATGCCAAACTCATAAGGTGGTTGAAAAACCACACTTAATAATCAAATCCATATAAGGTGCTTAGCATATTTTAAGCATCCAATGACTGTGACTTTTATTACAACTACCATCCTCATTCATTAGGCATGTTTCTCTCCATTAAAAGATGATTTATCCCCAAAGAGCTCCTGTGTGGGGGAAGCTCACATGTAGCCTTTCAGCTCACAGAGAACTGTTAGCATAAGAGAAAGCACCCACATTCGGACAGCTCTCTGTACTTTACAAGCTCTTTTGTTTGCTGCTCAGTGACAGAAATTCTGTCTCCATCATTTCAGTATCCTGAGAATGAAGAACAAGGAATGGCATAATCAAGGGCATGACAGAGGTCCACTGAGAGCAGAGGGCATGGCAGGGACCTTCATGCCCACGTATCAGACGAAGACAGTGAAGCCCAAGTAGGTGACGGCACTTACCCAGGAGCACATGGTGAGTGGCAGAATGACGTCTAACCCCAAATGCAAAGCTCTTTCTACTAACTAGGCTGCCCTTCTAACAAAGTCTAGACTTCACATCCCTTGGTTTGCCCCTAATTTGCAAATTCAATAGTTTATGCTACTAATGGGGACCACAAAGGAGGTGCTCTCAAGATTATGCATCTTCCCTCAGTTCCAGAAAAAAAAAATAAGGTTAAAAAAATTATAAACTGGAAAAAATATTTACATGAAGGGGCCAACATCCCTAATATGTAAAGAATTCTTCAGTACCAGTAAAGAGAAAAGCAACCCAATAGAAAAATAGGAACACTAGTACATCATTGAAAAAAAGCAAAAAAAAAAAAAGGCATAAAAAACAGATGACAAAACATCTAACTTCTCTAGTGCTCAAAGAAATACAGTGAGATACAGTTAGCACAGGTATAAATAAAATACTAAAAAAAAAAAATTAAAAACTCCTGTTTGCATGTGAAAAAATTATTTCTTTAGAAGAAGTTATAAAAGTAAGAATATGACATTTTTAAACAAGAATGATAGTACTAGCAAGGGAGAGGAGAGAGAGGCAGTCTTATAAGCTGCCAGTGGGAGTACAAACTTTCCAGGGGCAAGTAGCAATAACTACTAACATTCTTGTGTTCACGGCTTTTGGCCCAGCTATAAATATTTCCAGTTATATAACTGCAAGAAAGAATAAAAAATGTTCACAGAAAATTAGTTTAAAACTGTTTATCACTGGACTGCTTAACAGAGTGAAAAATTGCCTACATGTCCAATATTATGGATTGAATGTGTTCCCCCCAAAGAGAACTGTACCAGTACCTCAGGCTTTCTTTGGAAACAGAATCATTACAGCATTAAGGTGGGCCCTAAATCCAGTGACTGGTGTCATTATAAAAAGGAGAAACCTGGACACAGAGACAGGGAAGTGACGTGAATACAAAGGGAGGTGACCACGTGAGAATGGAAGAATGGGGTGGGGGGCTGAAGCACACTTATACCAAAGGACGCTAACCAGTGCTGGCAAACCATCAGAAGGGAAAGAGGCAGGGAAGGGTGCCCCTACAGGGCTTCAGGGGGGAGCAAGGCCCTGCTGACACCTGAGTCATGGACTTCCAGCCTCCAGAACTGTGAGACAGTAAATTTATGGTGATTAAGACCACCCAGCTTGTGATAGTTTGTTATGGCAGCCTATTTAAAAAATGGGCTTTGTGTTAGATAATTCTGCCCAACTGTAGGCTAATAATGTTAAGTGTTCTGAGCATATTTAATGTTTAATGTTCTGATGCTGGGCAGGTTAGGTGTATTAAATCCATTTTTGACTTTGGGTATTTTCAGGTTATAATGGGTTAATCAGGACGTAACCCCATCATAAGTCAAGGGAGACCTGTATAATGTTCTAGTATTTTCCATTTTTATTAAAATAGATATGTAAATATACGCTCAAGAGTCCAAAAGGCCTTGTTCAAACTGCTTATGGTAATTCATCATGGTTAAGGAGATTATGAGATTTTTTTCCCCCTCATCTTTTCCTTAATCAGTACTTTCTGGCTTTCTGGCATGAATGATGCACACTGTGAATTACCACAACAACCCTCTGGGTAACAAAGGAGATGGCATGGGACCTGGACTGGGTCAATCAAACCATGCCCCACTCCCCAGGCAATAAGAATTGGTCCAGAATGGACTTAAGACTCAAGTCAAGTCAAATAAAATCCTTCCTTAAAAGTTTCTTAACTGGACCTATTAGGTAGATTCCTTTACCTCTATGGTGATGAAGCTATGAAGAGGGGAGTCCAGACCACCAACACCCACAATTCCATGTTCACAAATGCCAACACTTCCAAGGAGAAGCAGGCAGTGAGAGTGTCCTGGTGATGGGGAGGCCCTGTTTCCACAAACCTACTCTTCAGCCTTTACATGCAGCTAAGAAAGTATCTGTCCTTTCTTATTGCCTAGAGTCTATTAAAGTTTGCTCATGTTTTAAGAAGACATTTTTGGGGACTTTCCTGGTGGCTCATATGGTAAAGAACCCACTTATAATGTGGGAGACCTGGGTTGGGAAGATCCCCTGGAGAAGGGAACAGCTACCCACTCTAGGACTCTGACCTGGAGAATTCCATAGACAAAGGAGCCTGGCAGGCAATAGTCCATGGGGCCGCAAGAGGTCAGACATACCTGAACAACTTTCACTTCACTGGTGGTCCAGTGGTTAAGGATCCACCTTGCAAGCCTTGCAAGGTGGGGAACGCCGGTTTGATCCCTGATCAGGGAACTAAGATCCCACATGCCGTGGGGCAACTGAGCCTGCCAGTTGTAACTACCAAGCTCGTTTACTCTGGAGTAGGCAAACCAATAAGTAAGTTAAGGAAATAAATAAAAATCCTTTTAAATGCAAATTTTATGAATGAATTAGGCTTAAAAGCTTGAATAGGTTGTGTCAAACATCCAGCAATATCTTCTGCCTTCTTTAAATCAGTCATGAACTCACTTAAGAGATTAGAACCATACAAATACAAATAAATTGAAAGTAACCTTCTCTAAAAAGATTTTAATATTTTTAAGCCACTGTGAAACAAGTTTATCATTAAATGCAGCATTATCAACTACTTGGTAGGTTTTTACAGAAACTATTTCCCTCAGGGAACAACTGTGAGTAATAAAAAAGCTTAAGCATACTCTGAAAATAATTTTCTATCACCACTTCTATTTCTAGTGGCTGAGACACTGAACGCTATAAAACCGAGAAGTGAAAAGATTTAAATAGAGACAATTTCAAAGGCGAGGTGATATGTTCAGTACACATTCAATCCCTTATTTCTAACATTATGAAAGCATACTGTTTTTATTAAGAGAAAATCAGTTTTCTCCATCCTCCCCCGAAAAAATTGTTGAATAAATATTTAAAGAATTTAAAGTCGCCCAAACAACCCAGGTAAGTGATTCCAACATAAACCACACAGCCTGAGTCAGTGTGTGGACTTGCCTGTCCGGTGCCAACTTCAAAGGCCTCATAATCAACACGCATAGAAGAGACGGACGCTCCAAGCGGGAGCCTCCTCTTGGACTCGTTCGAGTCTGAGGGAGGAGCAGCCATGTCTTTAGCTTTCTGAGCACTTTCCTCCTGTCCTTTTGCTGAAGTGGCCACTGCTGCCTTCTTTTCCGATGCTGCTTTTTTCTCTTCCTGTGAAATACCAAAATTTCATAATATAACTAAGGGGGAAAAGTTATCAGCTATCACTATGAAATATCCATATCAATATTAAGGAATGATTAGTAATTTCTTAGGCCTAAGAATGAAAGCATTGTGGTCAATTAGAGAAATGCCCTTTTAGAGACACATACTAAATAGTCAAGGAAAAAAATGCCATGATGTCTATAAGCTACTTTAAAATTCTTAAGAAAAAGAAAATTAAGAACAAAGAAAAATGTGGCAAAACAGCTACAATTAAATCTAAATATTAGCTATTATTATACTCTGTGCCCTAAACTTTTTATGTTATTTAAAATTTTAATAGAAGTTTTTTTTTAAAATACCAACTTCTTCCTTTATGATCTCAACTTTAGCCAGATAATTTTAGAAGTATTTATGTAACTGTAAAATATATACTTCCTATAAAGAGGTGTCGGAGAAGGCAATGACACCCCACTCCAGTACTCTTGCCTGGAAAATCCCATGGACGGAGGAGCCTGGTAAGCTGCAGTCCATGGGGTCGCTAAGAGTCAGACACGACTGAGCGACTTCACTTTCACTTTTCACTTTCATGCACTGGAGAAGGAAATGGCAACCCACTTCAGTGTTCTTGCCTGGAGAATTCCAGGGACGGGGGAGCCTGGTGGGCTGCCGTCTATGGGGTCACACAGAGTCGGACACGACTGAAGTGACTTAGCATAGCATAGCATAGCATAAAGAGGTGTAAACTTAAGAAATTTATTCCTTCAACATGTTTATATTCTTACGTCTATATGAAGCCACTGACAAGTTTTCCTCAAAAGCATTCTGTAAAGAACACATTGTGGTACATTCATAGAGTGGAAAAACTACTCAGAAATAAAAAGAAGTAAACTGCAAATAAAACTACAACTGCACGGATCTTAAAAACACTATTTTGAGTAAAAGAAGAAAGATACAAAAGAATTTTCAGTGTTGGTTCCATTTATATAAACCTCTAGAACAGGCAAAACTATTGGATAGTGATCAGATTCAGAAGAGGAGCTGGGTGGCAGGAGGAGCTGATTAGAAAGAAGCATGAGAGAACTGAGTGACAAAATGTTCAATTTCTGGTTTTGGCTGGTGATTACACAGGTGCAAAAATTGTCAACGTTTATTGAACAGAATGCTCAAGATCTATGCGTTTCATAAATAAGTCAGTAAAGAAAATCTCTGGGAGCATTAACAGAACAGCTGTATCACTATAGTAATGAGACAAAATCCGCCCGTGTTGGTTTGTGATCGCGCCCCAGGACAGCGGCAACAATGTCAGGGAAATGTGAACAACCGTCACGGTGGATTTGCTGACTTCCCATGGGCACAGGTCTCAGTGGTCCTCACTCCCCAAGCTGTGAATGCCTGGGTAAGTCTCTGTTTGAACATTACTGACAGTGCCTAAACCCAACAGCTGGTCTAACTGCTCTTGTCCATCAGTGAATTCCAAATACTAGGAAACCTGGAAACAAGTCCAACTGGTTAATTCAAAAGATGATATAGCAAAAAGAAAGCTCTCCACCAGCCATTTGGGAACTGATCCCACCATGAAGGTCTGGGTTGGCCTTGTTTTCTCTGCCCTTTGGAGACACCACAGGATTAAACCTAAAACACAAACTGAAGAATGTGACCGATGTTCTTCAGTTTAAATTTGCTTTCTTGCTTCGAAGTACCTCCCATTATAGTCACACAACTTAACAATCTAAATTGCTAAGAGGACGGTCTAAATAGATCCTAAACCGCCCTACTGCAAACTGTTGTTTTGTCTCCCTCTTAGACAGAGGCAGTAACTGGAAAACAAAGTGAGCCAACATTCCCAGCACTAAGAATTATTTCTTTTCAAAGGAAAATGATTAAGATGGTTTTCAAAGGGGAAAGAAAAGTTCAGGTCACAAATACCTGATCTCCTTATTAAAAATAATGGGCTAACTTTTCAGTTACAGTAAATCAATAGGATGCACCATTTTATCTCATTATTGATCCAGCAGCACCTTGTTAACGATGAAAAACAGAGCGATCAATGGTAACACGGCTGAGAAAGTGTCATGGTTCATTCAGAGGCAATTATTTTTGAATTTAAAAAATAAGATGACTTTATAGGTTTTTACCCTTTCAAAACATTCTTATAAGTGCCATGACTGATATAGCCAAGCTACTACAGGAGCCAAACCAAACTCCTTCTAGAGACTTTTCAAGAACTATAAACAGAACACTTTTCTTTTCTTCCTTTTATTGAACTATGAAATCAAGGGCAGATGCAGGGCCTGGAAATCTAGCTTCTTTCTCATTTTTTGTTTCTCTGTTTCTACAGGCCTGTGCTTCACTGACGTGCACATGCAGACGCACGTGCTTACACGTGGAGAACACAGGCTGGTGTCCAGCGTGGACACACCTGTGGTGTCCTGGTTTTGGTGTGACCACTGTGCTCACCAGAGATGCTGCCTCTCTACTCGGTCTTCATCATCACCTTCAACCAACCATCACAAACACTATCCTGTATCTAACATGTGTTTTGAGTCGCACCTTCTTTTCCATTTTCTACTACAGCCCAACCATTTCTGAGTCACTGCATAATTACAGTGACGATGCTGAGATTCCCAACAGGCTCTAGCTTCACCCACTTCCAACTCCATGCCCACATTGTAACCAAGTGAACTCTAAAACACCAGCCCAGTCATGGAAGTGCCCTGACCGCTCCACTGACCCACAGCAGTGGCTCTCACATCGTGTCCCTTAGAACTGACCCAGTGGCTTTACACTGCTGCTAAAATGTAGCCCAGTTCTCGCTCTCTCTCTCTCACACACACATACACACACATTAACGTAAAATTCAGGTTGATAATGGAATTGTCTCAACTTTAAGATTTGCCCCAACTTTTTCTTCCTTTAGTACTGTGTATCAGCCAGTAGGCCCTAACCAATAGCAAAAGACAGCAAATATTAATGGAAAAACCAGGAAGGAATCAATGTCTAAAAACTCATTTATTATTTATTATAAGCACATTTGCTCATGGTTGAAACTTTATAGGGACTTCCCTTACTGCTCAGTTGGTAAAGAATCTGACTGCCATGCAGAAGACCCCGATAATGTGGCTTATAGCACATAGCTTTAAATTTTAACATTTCTGAAGTAAAAAATTAAAATTTAGACTAAATGAATGATTTGGTGCTAAATCATAATTTGTGACAAAAATTAATAAGCAAGTCAGCATTTCATGGTGTTAGTTTAAAAAGCACCATGCCCGTCCGGACCATGAGGACCAGCTGCCACTTCTGCCGTTCGGGCCTTCGGCATCCTCTCCCCTACCCTATTCTCAGTCCCCTTGCTGTTTCCACTGCAGAAAAATACTTGCCCCCTCCTGGAAAGCCATTTCCCCTGACCCCACCCCTCCTTCAAGCTCATTCACCAACAGCTGGGGGAAGTGTTCCCTCACCAGCCCGTCCCTTCTCCCACAGCCAGGCCTCACCCGGCTCTGACAGCACAGACAGCGCTGTCAGGGGACCGATACTTTCTCTGTGGTCAAATCTCCCCTCTAGCTAGACCACAGACCGCACAGTTCATCTCTAGGTCCCAAGGATCCAGCACATGCCTGATCCAAAAGATACACTCGGAAAATGCTGAACAACTCAACTGCTTAGCTAATCACAACAGCTCTGTCCTATGACTTTATAACCGTATTACACATAAAGGGGCATGTTAAGTTCTTTCCAAAGTAAAGAACCACAGAAGTTTAAATGATGGAAGGGTCAATGAAGATCATGTTAATTAATATACAATAAAAACAAAATACCTACCCTAAATGCTACCAACTTTTTCTAAGTTTACAGAAAATCTCTGTATAGGTAACTTAATGAAAATTAAATAAAACAAGTGAGTTATTCCCAATTGTTTTACTTCTTCTTAAATGCTTTTTAGTTGTTGCTGTTATTGCTGTGTTTTGGATTGCTGACAATTTTTGCTTTTTGGTTATTATTTAATGAGATGTATGTGTGTGTTCTTTTTATCTCTTTAGAGGGTGAGAAGGATTAGAAAGACAGAAAATGAGCTAATATTTATTGGGTGATTAGCTATACATGCATGGCTTCATCTACTCTGCAATCCTGTAAGGAAGGCATTATCACTCCCACTGTAGAAATGAAGGAAACCAAGGACCAGAAAAGTTAAGCAAATTGCTCATGAATATATAGTTAATGAGTCGTTGAACTGGAAATTAGGGTCACCAGCTCATCTATTTGTCTAGGACTTATCCAGTGTTGCACTGGAAAATATGCAAATACCAATTTAAAAACTTAAAGTCCTTTTAACCTGAACTTTGATCAGCCCCAGGAAAACCATGAATTGGAATTTAATTAGAATTTAAACCCAGTTCTGGCTGACTCCCACGTCTGGGCTTCCATCAACTCGATTACTGTTCCCTTGGGCAGGGAGCACAGTAACTGGCCTAACCATAATGGTATGAATAAAAAATTTCCAAAATATAAACAAGCTAGTCAGAGATAAGCTGTGTTTTCTTTTAGGAGCAGAAATGAACCTTACCAGTTTGACAGCTTTATGTTTTACAAAGTTAGCTATCTTCTTTCTGGGTCCAAGTGGTATCCCCATTTCCTTCAGATCATCCACTGTACACATAAGCTTTAAAAGAAAACAGACATGCACATTAGTCAATCTAATGAGACACCAACTGAAATTGAAAAAAGGAAATTATGAAAAGAAACTGTATCATCTAAGGTAATTGAATATCCTAGTCAATTTAATTTTTTTACCCCCACCCTCAGTAATTTTTAATTACGAACTAATTTAGGTGGTAAACTCTTCAGCCTCCACATCTAAATCATTCTCTTAATTTTTAACAGAAAATACACGCACGGTTGTATGGTATCAGAAGTTATGTCAAGTGTAAAATGAAGTCGCCTCCCTCCACCCACCCGAACCACCCAGTCCTCTGAGCAGATACTGCAGGCAACTTCCTCTCCATCCAGAGATCTCTTATGTATACACAGCATCCCGTTTTTCCATGTGTCTGACTTTTACGCATCACCAACTCAATGGACATGAATTTGAGCAACTCTGGGAGATAGTGTAGGACAGGGAAGCCTGGTGCTCTACAGTCCAAGGAATCACAAAGAGTAGGACATGACTTAGTGACTGAACAACAAACCTATACACAAACAGGTCTGAATTTTGGTCTTTTCACATAACAAACCTTAGAGATCATTCCACACCAATCCCTCTAGCACTGCCTTGTTCATTCAACAGCTGGGTTCGCCACTGTGTGCATACACCATAAATGATTTCACTGGCGCCCTACTAGTGGACACAGGTGTTCCTAAGGTGCTGCTATCACAAATAGTGCTACAGCGAGTATCCTTGGAAGTACTCCTATGTGAGTATTTTTTCATAGGAAATACCCTTCGCAGTGAAATTGCTGGGCTAAGTGCATGCATTCTTTGTATTTTAAAAGACAGGACTTCCCTGGTGGCCCAGTGGCTGAGACTCCATGCTCCCACTGCAGGGTGCCCAGCTCTGATCCCTGGTCAGGGAACAAGATCCCACATACTGCAACTAAACCTGGTGCAGCCAAATAAATAAATACTTTAAAAATAATCAAAGGTATTGGTGGACTGCCCTCCACAGAACTTGTACCAATTTATGCTCTTACTCCAGTATGTATCAGTACCTATTTCCTGTTATCCCGGCCACACAGTGTATGAACATCAAACTCTTAATATTCTTGCCAAACTGACAGGTTAAAAAAAATCTCATTGCACTTTTAATTCATATTTTTCTTGAGTTTCTTGATAAGAAGTTGCTTATTTTATTTTCCATATACATCTGTTCATATCCTTTGCCTATTTTCCTATTGTATTGATGGTTTTCATGTAGTTAATTTGTAGCAACTTTGAATAATAAGGAAATAAATGCTTTGTCTATAAGGTGTGCTCCAAATTGTCTTCTTAACCTATCACTGGCCTTTAGATATTGTTTATGGCATCCCCTACCACACAATTTTTTTTTTCCTGATGGCTTGTGGGTTTTGCTTTACTTAGAAAAGTCTTCCCAGATTATTTTTTTTTTTAAGTTCTCCTGATTTTTTCAATTTTTTAAACATTTAAGTCTCTGCTTTCACTGTGATGTAAAGTGAAGTCGCTCAGTTGTGTCCGACTCCTTGCGACCCGTGGACTGTAGCCCACCAAGCTCCTCCATCCATGGGATTCTCCAGGCAAGAATACTGGAGTGGGTTTCCATTTCCTTATCCAGTGATGTAAAAGGTTAGGTTAAATCTTAATAATTTTCCATCTCATACAAAGGAAAAACAGTTTCAGACAAAAATGAATCAAACTATCATCAGTACCAGAGATTCCATATCAATCTTTTCCTTTTCAAAAGTGCTAATATATTCAGAGAGACTAAGTGCTTCCAGAGTTTCTTGCAAAGTCAGGACTTCTTCACTTTCAACATCAAGTTCACAAGATTCATCCAACATCAGCTTTGGCTCTTCAGGTATCTTTTAAAAAAAGTTGGGAGAACATTACAAAGTTCAGAAAAACTCCCATAAAACATCTTCTGATCTATGGAAAAATCTTAATTCTGTCCCATACATAAATCCTAACTCTGGGCAGTTTGTTATTCCAAGTTTGAATATTCAGAAAATTACTAAAATTACTAAATTTGTATGCCCTCATTTTCTACAATAATTTACTTCACATTTTTCAAACAAACCATAAAAATTCTATCACATTTAAATGTATAATCCATAAGGAAGACAAGTGAGAAACTCAAAGGAGCTCTGTGGTTCCATCATACTTGTAAACCTCAAGGAGTTTTATTACATAAAATCAGTTCAGATTTTGAAAAGCTCTTTGGCTCAAACTGTAAATCTAGATGTTAGTGGGCCATACCTGCTTTTCCTGAAAATGTGGTTGCTTCACAACTCCATTAGCAACAGCAAAAGGCACAGGAGACTTTGATAAGCTCAAATCTTTCTGATTAGACAGGATGTCAAACAATATTAAAGAGCCTTTAAAAAAAAAAAAGAAGAAGCATTTTGCTTTTTTGTTTCATAATGTACTAGGTGCTTCTATAACATTAATTAAATTCTCCTACTCTTTTTGTTCAAAGTCCTAAGAGGAAGTCACATAAAGTTAGATGCTAATCAAGATGTGATAATCAATATTCTTGCTTTACCAAATAGCAGAATAAATTAAAATATAAAGCATTCCTAGGCAACAGGAAAGGTGAATAGCAAAAGGCAGAATGTAAACTCAAAGCATTCACTTCTACCCTTTATAAAATCAAAAATCTATAATTCTAGATCTCTTATGAACCATGTCACCCACAATGAAAACAGTGATGACTCAACAAAAATTGTACTTTAAATGTGGAAATTTAAAAGGTTCACCTAAGCTGTGACCAGCAACGGAGACCCCGCCTTTGAAGTCTGGGTTCCGACTCATGAAGAGTGCATAAAGACGGTTTATCTCCAACCCCACTTTCTCCACAATCATCTGACAGTAGGTGGGGCTGTTGTAAAATAAAATGTCTAGCAAGGTCTCGTTGGTAAAGTGACGAAACCGACCAATACTCGGTAAAGTGATTTTCTTAATATTCCTGTTTGGAAAGAAAAAAGTATACTTAGTAACCACCTTAAATATGAGTTTATTAAAGTTTTTATTTTGAATTCTGAAAATACACTGAGAAAAAAAAACTCACAGACTAATTATGAGTGGATTTCAGTCAGAGTTATTGTAAATAAATCAAGATAAACCAAAAACATTATCAACTTGTGCCTATAACTATCCTGTGACTTTGTGGATTCTCTAAAGTTATCATATAAAATAAGGCCAAAACAAAGATCTTTACTTCATTTTTAAAGAGGAAAGCCTACCTTTTTCTTCCAATTTACTGGAAATCAGGATACCTGACAAAAATTGTAGGTGGCAAGACAACAGAGAATGTGGCAAGAAACTAAGAAAGGAGTTTAAGAGAATGAAAATCTTTCCTGATTTGAGATGGTCATATTTCAGGACACAGCACAGGATACTTCAGGAACACCCAGAAAGAAAGAAAACAGCCCCATAACAGGGCCTCAGTTCAGTTCAGTCGCTCAGTCGTGTCCAACTCTTTGCGACCCATGGACTACAGCATGCCAGGCCTCCCTGTCCATCACCAACTCCCAGAGTTTACTCAAACTCATGTCCATGGAGTCGGTGATACTATGCAACCAGCTCATCCTCTGTACAGGGCCTTGCACGATAAAATGTTCATAGGTTGGTTTTATTAACACACGTGCCCTGAAACATGACGTTCACTAAAATCCAAGTATGTTACCAGCTCTGTGTCCCTAGAATAAATACTTCCTAAATCTGTGGTTCCCAACTGGAAGCAATCAAAATGGAGTGGAGGCCTTTTTAGTTGTCACAGTGCACGGTAAGTGCTGCTGGCAGTTAGTGGCATTTAGACTAAGGATATTAAATGGCCTACAATGCACACAACAGTCTTTCACGACAACTGTCCTGCCAGGAGAGTCTCCACTGAGAAACAATCATCTACACCAGTGGTTCTCAACTAGGGGCAACTCTGCCACCAGGGCACATGTGGCAGTGACTAGAGACAGTTTTGGTTGTTAAATTAGAGGTTAGGTTGTGTTACTCTTATCTGGAGGATAGAAGCCAGGGGTACTGTTCAACAGGCTACAACGCACAGGACAGCCCCATGTCTGAACCACTATACAAGGAAAAAACCACTATAGGTAAGTATTTTTAAACCAGTTTAAGTTTCTTAGATTCTCTTAAATATTTACAATCGAAATATACACACCACATACATACATAATCAGGCATGCACACATACAAAGTAGCAAATAAACTTAACAGTATTTAATAATATATAAGAGCAAATATATAATCAAAGCTTTTTAGTGTACTTGTTGAAGTCATAATAAACTACTTTATATGACAGTTTAAAATCTGAATCTAAGCTTGACTAATCTGAAAACCAAGTTATCAAAATCCACAAACCTGTCAACACCTGTGGCATCTCCACCCAAGGAACTGTGCCAGTGAACTGGAAGGAACTCCACTCTGCTTACTTTCCGATCATCTAAAGATTTCTTGAAATGTGTCTGCAGCAATTTTAGAGAAACCACCCTAAAATCATCCACTTAAAGAAAAAAAAAAATCAGGGAAGACACATGTACTGGATTAAATTTTGCTACCTTGGTAAGCAGTCAGCAATCACCTCAATTATACCAGTATTTTTTGTAACACTAACTTTTCAAAGGAAAAAAATGACAAAATTTAGTTCAGAGAAGAAAAAAACAATCTTTAAGAAGTTCTTCCATTATTTTACAGAAATAGATAAATGACTGAAAAATATTAGCTCAACTACCACTACTGGCAGGCAGAAATGCACTGTGGGTAGACTTAGGAATTACACTGACCTGCTCCAGAACCTCCCAGACTGAGACACAGGAGAGGTTAAGTCACACTCTGGGCCTCAGTTCCTTACCTAACAGCGAAGATGACAGTAACAGCGCCTATACCTCAAAAGGTTATTATGAGGGTTAAATGATACAAAACATGCAAGATACTTGGCACATACCAAGGATTCAATAAATATGAACTATTACTACAGATAAAAAAATAAAATTCATAGCTTTCTATTTATGTAAAACAGAAAAATTCATAGTTCCTTTAAACAACGTCTCACAACTAATCCACCAAAAATCAGTTCAACATGTAGGTGTTCCTAGTAGCTGGAAAGTGTTCAGGCAGAGGCTGTCAGAAGGGCTAAATTATTTCCAAGATCCCTGCTCATTCTTCACAGTCTAGGATTTTATGAGTTACAAATGTCATAAGAGCAAAACAAGTACAAATTAGTATTGCCCAGTGATCAGTTCAATCTCTTCTGACAGTACATCAGCTAACAATACACAGCTGGAAACGCTTTAAAATAAAGGCTTAAAGTTCTCTGAACCGTTTTCAAATCATTTCATGAAATAAAGTGACTAACACTTACCACATTCAATAATGCTTCTAAAGCGCAAGTCACACACAGGTCCAATGCCATGTACCATGAACACCAAATGGTCAATCTGAGGCATTTCTCCTGCAAAAGACAGACAAGACATGCACACATCCATAGATACAAACATACACAAGCTGGAGACTGGTTTAGGTTTTATTAAACGAGTAGCAATATTCAATATCCCTTTTGTCATCACAAACTTGTCAAAATTAGATGAACAAAGCTCAAAGTCCATCCTGGCATAAATCAGTGAACCAGACCAAGGAGTGGAGAAAGCAGCTCACTGGAGAAGCTATGAGCCAAGGACAACCATCAGTTTTGTACCTCTAGAGGCTCCATAACCTTGTCATTTCTCCAGAACTGCCCAGGGCACTAAGCCCCACGTGGAGAAGCAATCTGCCAATATAAAACTTACAATCTTTTTCAAAAATCCTTCTCTTTGTTAGATTTATATACACTATAATGAACATTTTCAAGCTAAACCCACTATTTTACTCTGATTATTTCATTCAGACTGTAGACTGATTCAGATTATTTAATCTGAATAATCAGATTGTTTCATTTCATTCATTATTTCATTCAAATATGGCAGGTAATCCTAATAACTGTTTGCTTTTCTCATCATTTTAAAGTAGAAAAGTTTAAAAATGATCTTGATCCTAAACAAATTATACACACCATCAGGAATTTCATCCAGGTTATCATCAATTCCGCGCTTTACAACCCTAGGCCTTGTCTGTCCATCTTGTGTGGTCCCCCATTCATCAGGCACTGAGGAAGGCTGGAACTGAACAATAACCTTCAAGATACAGAGAAGGATTATGACAGAGCTCACTACCAAATCCATTTCCACTATAAATTAAATAATTTATTTCGGTACACGATAAACTACTTTATAGTATAGCTTATAAAGCAAGTACTTAAACTGCTCCTCCAAAATTAGTTTTCTAGCAGTCTTGCTGGTGTTTAGTAACCATTAAGATTAAGCAAGTCAATACCATTATTTCCAATGCTTGTGTTGAAAAATAATACAACTAAATGAGAAGTAGTTTGTCTTGATTTAAAATTATAACAAACTTCTAGGTTAACATGTAAGAAATTAAACAAAAGTTACCTGCAGTAGAGGAATCTTTGTTTTATAAACACAAACTCCTCTAAATAACAAAGTACAAATTCAATTTCAATGTCAAAAACGGACTTACCTACCACTTTTCAGGAAGACATACACTATTCTGTTAAATCAATTGTATTAAATTTAGCCCAGTGTCATATGGAAAAATCTCAAACAACCTAATCTACCATCTAAAGGAATCAGAAAAAGAAGAAAAAATGAAGTCCAAAGTCAGCAGAAGGAAAGAACTAATTAAGATGAGACAGGAAACAAATAAAACAGAGACTAAAATAAACAATAAGAGCAATGAAACCAAGAGCTGGTTTTTTGAAAAAAGAACAAAACTGATGAACTGTTAAGCAGGTTTACCAAGAAGAGGACACAACTAAACAAAATAAGAAATGAAAAAGGAGAAATAACAACCAAAATTCAACACCCATTCCTGACAAAACTCTCATCAAAGTTGGTACAGAGAGAACATATCTCAACATAACAAAGGCCATTTATGAAAAAACCCACCACTAATATCATACTCAGTGGTGAAAAGCTGGTAGTATTTCCTCCAAACTGGAAACAAGACAAAGATGCCCACTCTATTTAACATAGTACTGGAAGTCTGGCCACAGCAATCAGAATAGAAAAAGAAACGAACGGCATCTAAACTGAAAAGAAAGAAGTAAAACTGTCACTATTTGCACATGACATGACACTGTATACAGAAAATCCTCAAGTCTCCACCAAAAACTATTAGAACTGATATATGAATTCAGTAAAGTGGCAGAATACTAGAATTAATATACAGAACCCTGCTGCTTTTCTATACACTAATAATGAACTAAAAGAGGAAGTAAAAGAAAAAATTCCACTTAAAATCTCTTCGAAAATAAAATACCTAGTAATAAATTTAAACCAAAACACTTAAAAGGTCACAACAGTTCTAATCACACCAGCTAAGATATGGAGGCAATCCAAGTGTCCATCAACAGACAAGTGGATAAAGAAGATGCTGGACAGACACACAGATATAGAGAAATACACACACACAATGGAATATTAGCCATAAAAAAGGAATGAAATTCTTCCATCTACAGCAACATGGATGGACCTAGAAAACATGTGTAGTGAAATTAAGTCAGAAAAGACAAATACAAGACAAATACTTATCTGTGGACTCTAAAAAATAAAACAAATTAATGTATATAGAAAAACAGAAAGGCTCATAGATTTAAAAAAACAAAAAAGGCAAAGCAGTTTAACAACTAGGGAGAGGGAAAGGAGTAACGCAAGATAGAGGTAGGGGATTAAGAGACACAGTCTACTGTATATAAAATAGATAAGCTATAAGGATATATTGCACAGCACAAGGAATTACAGACACTATCTTGTAATAACTTCCAATGGAGTATAATAATCTATACAATTACTGAGTCGCAATGCTGTACACCTGAAACTAATATATTGTATAGATCAACTATACTTCAATTAAAAAACTAAAATGATAGTTTAACATCAGTCTCTCCCTCCCCCCAAAAAAATGAATGCATGTAAGACGGTATGCAAAGTTTTGTGTGTTGCATAAAAACAAGAGTTAAAAAAAAAAATTTAAAGAGAGTAAGCATGGTTACCATTAAGAGGCAAAACTAGGGGAATGTAGAAGTAAAAGGCTTTTATTTTTCATTTAATACCTTTCAACACTTTAAATTTTGATGGGCTATGGGTGTTTCTATTTACTTATTTCAATATATCAGTAAGGACTATAGAGGTGGTCAGACACAGATTATTTTTTTCTTTTACATTTTTCTGTAATAAACAGCCTATGTCCTGAGAAACTACATATGCACCGTGCTAGATGCTTTTGCACAAACCACCTCACTTCATCTAAAATATGACCCTAGGAGACTGTTGCAGGTGAGAGACCTGGAGCTTAGATTAAGGATGGTAAATGGAAGAATTTGAACACCACACCCGGTGTCTTTAAAGAAACAAGCAAGGTTCCTGGAGACAATATAAATAAAAAGAGGAAGGATGTATTTTTACTGTAAAGGTTGAAACAAACTCCTCTCAAGGGCAAGGTAGGCAAACTATTGCCACAGGTCAAACCTGGCCTACCACTCATTTTTATAAGCAAATGAAAATACTGAAATATTGTTTTAATTGAAATATTGTTTGTTTTATTGACAATAGCCATGCCCGTTGGTTTACATACTGCCTAAATACCAATACACTTTCAGAGACTACATGGCCACCTGCTGCTGCTGCTAAGTCGCTTCAGTCGTGTCCGACTCTATGCGACCCAATGGACGGCAGCCCACCAGGCTCCCCCGTCCCTGGGATTCTCCAGGCAAGAACACTGGAGTGGGTTGCCATTTCCTTCTCCAGGGCATGAAAGTAAAAAGTGAAAGTGAAGTCGCTCAGTCGTGTCCGACCCTCAGCGACCCCATGGACTGCAGCCTTCCAGGCTCCTCCATCCATGGGATTTTCCAGGCAAGAGTACTGGAGTGGGGTGCCATTGCCTTCTCTGAACTACATAGCCTACAAAGCCTTAAATATTTACTCTCAGACCCTTCACAGAAGTCTGCTGACCTTGGGTCAAGTACAAGAACTTGTCAAGCTTAATTTCAATGATGCATACTAAGCTTTAGCTAATGTGCTACCATAAACAGAAACTTAGTGAGAGAAATTTAAATTTCATTTATTTTTCTATCATCCATGCAACACACTTGTTATAAATATATCCCTACTGTAGAATAAAAATGAACACTTATCAAACACATTCAGCAAAATAATTTTTTAAAACCTAAACATTTTAATATCTTAAACAATATCACTACCTTTGGATTGTGCATAACAATTGTCTCTCCACTTGGAAACTCTAATCTTCGGTGCCACTGATTTGTGGTTACAGCTTTCTTATATTCAGCCTACAATGGAAACAATATACAATCCAGTAAGACAAATCTGTGTCACATTAAAAGAAAGTGTGGAAGAAAATTATTAACAATGATAGTAATAAAAATAACAATAATGGCAGATCTCATTTATTAAGTGGTTACCAAACTTAATATTTTACATATGGTACCTCATTTGATCAACTGCTTTTAATCAGCCCTAAACAACATTATTCCCATTACACAGAGGTGAAAACCAAAGCTTAGAGTTGTCTACTAATTTCTTTGTTGTTGTTGTTCAGTTGCTAATCTGACTCTTTGCAGCCCTACAGACTGCAGCACACCAGGATACCCTGTCCTTCACCATCTCCTGAATTTGCTCATGAGTCAGTGATGCTATCGACCCATCCCAGCCTCTGCCTCCCCTTCTCCTTCTGCCTTCAATCTTTTCCAGCATCAGGATCGTTTCCAATGTGTCAGCCCTTCGCATCACATGGCCAAAGTATTGAAGCTTCAGAATCAGTCTTTCCAATGAATATTCAGGGTTGTTTTCCTTTAGGATTGACTGGTTTGATCTCCTTGCTGTCCAAGGGATTCTCAAGAGTCTTCTCCAGCATCACAATTTGAAAGCATCAAGTCTTCAGTGCTCAGCCTTCTTTATGGTCCAACTCTCACATTCATATATGACTACTAGAAAAATCATAGCTTTGACTAGACAGACCTTTGTCGGCAAAGTGATGTCTCTGCTTTTTAAGACACTGCCTAGATTTGTCATAGCTTTCCTTCCAAGGAGCAACAGTATTTTAATTTCACAGCTGCAGTCACCACCCACAGTGATTTTGGAGCCCAAGAAAATAAAATCTGCCACTGCTTCCACTTTTTCCTCTTCTATTTGCCATGAAGTGATAGGACCAGATGCCATGATCTTAGTTTGTTGAATGCTGAGTTTTAAGCCAGCTTTTTCACTCTCCTTTTTCACCCTCTTCAAGAGACTCTTTAGTTCTTCTTCGCTTTCTGCCGCCATTAAAGTGGTATCATCTGCATATCTGAGGTTGTTGATGTTTCTCCCAGCAATCTTGATTCCAGTCTGTGCTTCATCCAGCCCAGCATTGTGCATAATGTACTCTGTTTATAAGTTAAATAAGCAGGGTGACAATACACAGCCTTGTTGTACTCCTTTCCCAATTCTGAACCAGTCCACTGTTCTATATCTGGTTCTAACTATTGCTTCTTAACCCAAATACAGGTTTCTTAGGAGACAGGTAGGGTGGTCTGGTATTCTCATTTCTTTAAGATTTTCCAGTTTGCTGTGATCCACACAGTCAAATGCTTTAGCTGAGTCAACAAAGCAGAAGCAGATGTTTTACAAGAATTCCCTTGCTTTCTCCATGATCCAACAAATGTTGGCAATTTGATCTCTGGTTCCTCTGCCTTTTCTAAATCCAGCCTGTACATCAGGAAGTTCTCGGTTCACGTACTACTGAAGCCTGGCTTGAAGGATTTTAAGCACAACCTTACTAGCATGTGAAATGAGAGCAACTGTATGGCAGTTTGAGCATTCTTTGGCATTGTCCTTCTTTGGGAGTGGAGTGACATTTTCCCGTCCTGTGGCCACTGATCAGTTTTCCAAATTTGCCAACATATTTGATACAGCACTTAAACAGCATTACCTTTTTGGATTTGAAATAACTCAGCTGAAATTCCATCACCTCCACTAGCCTTGTCATAGTAATGCTTCCTAAGGCCCACACGACTTCACACTCCAGGATGTCCGGCTCTAGGTGAGTGACCACACCATCATGGTTATCCAGGTCATTAGACCTTTTTTGTACAGTTCTTCTGTGTATTCTTGCCACCTCTTCTTAAAGGACCCCATTCACAGATCACAGCCCTGTCCTGGCAAAGGGGCTTGCATAATTCAGTGAGGCATGCCATGCAGGGTCACCCAAGACAGATGAGTCAGAGTGAAGAGTTCTGACAAAACATGGCCCACCGGAGGAGGGAATAGCAATCCATTCCAGTACTCTTGCCAGGAGATCCCCATGAACAGTATGAAAAGACAAAAAGGGACAACAGACAGGTTTACTAACTTGTTTGTGGTGGTGGTTTCACAGGTGTATGGATATGCCCAAACTTTTTGAATCATATACGTATCATAAATATGTATACATTTTGTCAATTATACTTCAATTATACTGTCAATTATACTTCTAATGCTACCTGAAGCCCACTTGACTTCACACTACAGGATGTCTGGCTCTAGGTGAGTAAACACACCATAGTGGTTATCCAGGTCATTAAGATCTTTCTTGTACAGTTCTTCTCTATGTTCCTGCCACCTCTTCATAATCTCTTCTGCTTCTGTTAGGTCTTTTTCATTTCTGTTTGATTTCATTTCTTTTTCATTTCTGTTTGATTTCATTTCTTTTTCATTTCTGTCCTTTATCATGCCCATGTATGCAGATAAATTCACGTTTCAAATATTTAAATACACCAATAAATTAACACTATTATGTAAAGCAACATTAACCACCAGTTTTACGATGGTTAAAAAGTCTGACAACATCTATTCCTATTCTTATGTTTATTTTCATAAACCCTTTTACTGAATATTAATTTGAAAAACATCCATATGCTTGGCATGTATTAGCAGCAGCAGATCCCAGCAGCCTAAGTTCTTTTGAAGGTTTGATACAATATCTTATTATATTAGATCTGTAATGTTCCCCTGAACAACATTCCATCTTCAGACACCAAGACCACAATTAGCACTTCAAAAAAGATGACATTACTTAAAAAGTAGTCTTCTTTGTGAATAGGATCAAGATGAGGTGTCCTGTAAACAAAGCCCGCTCCACTGTGAGAGGTGTTACATGAGGCTCCAATGTATACAGAGTCTATGTGTTTTAAAGAAAGGCATAAAAGAATAAGGCCCACGTACCTCTAGCTTTTCACTGAACTCCTCTGTATAGGGAATAAATCTGCTGTCTGTGTCACCTTTGTAGAACCAAGTACAGCGTCTCACTTCAGCTGGCTCCTCTTCCCAGTACACGGCTTTCCGCATCCGGTCATAGAGGTAGACGTCGTAGCGCCCTCCATCAGTGCCAAGGACCACACTCTCAGGGTCTGGCTGGACTGGAAAACAAAGTCCACATTTTAACTAAACAGTTACAAGGTAGATTTAAAAGTAATAAATAATGAATATGGTGACTTGTCTAACATTAAAGACAAAGAACAAAGCTCATTTCTATTCAAAAACAGAATTTTAAGATTAATCTGTGCTGCTCAAAATGATGACTCTCTTAAGTGGAGAAGAAATAACCAGAGTAAAATATAAAAGCATCATGAAATAATTCCAATAACTGGTAGGCTTTTTCTCTATGTATCAAAGCAGAAAATGCTCCATGAACATACTTCTAAAGAATAGGTGATTTTTAAGTCCTAAGATGAAGTATCTTCAGGATAAACAAAAAAACCTATTTCTATAGTGAAACTTCTCAGTCTTAACTTACTCCTGTGCATCGCCTCAAGAGATGGATGTTCTTGCTCCAGGAAAAAAAAAAGAGAGAGAGAGAGATGGATGTAGTTATAGCATTTTTAAAACTCTTATCTGAAGGAACAAGAGTTCCATAGAAAATGCTTTATAAATGCCCTATGAAGTGAAAGTGAAAGTCACTCAGTCATGTCCAACTCTTTGTGACCCCATGGGTTATACAGTCCATGGCAGTCTCCAGGCCAAAAATACTGGAGTAGGTAGCCTTTCCCTTCTCCAGCAGATCTTCCCAACCCAGGGATTGAACCCAGGTCTCCCACATTGCCCTCTAGCTACAAACAAATAAAGGAAATAAGAAAACTGACACCTGGATTATATGAACTACTTTAGTTCTTGGATTTAAAATACCTTTAAACAAAAAATTTTTAAAACATGTCTTTAAATACCTTACTCAAATAACCCAGAACTTAATAATACAAGTGTATTACTAAAAGTATCATCACCTTAAGGTACAGAGGCTGGTGAGGTCTACAGGATTAAAGAAAATGACATTCATAAAAAGGAGGCCATGGATACTTACTCTTCATTCCACTCTTCCTCAAATCAGATACAAATGATGCAGGACCCACACTTACCTGAATTATAGATTTCTTCAAGATTCAAAGAGTCAAAAACACTGAAAGGCATCCATAGTTGTTTGTATTCTATCTCCTTGCAGTAAAACCAGTGGGGCTGGACAGGTTCATACTGGTTTTGAAGTAGAAAAGGAGGTGGTGCTTGCAAAGGGGGTCCTGCGGGTCTGGCAGGTGCCTGCTGCTGGATTGGAGGGGGCAACCCTGCCTGCGCTGGAGGAGGGATCTGGGGGTACAAAAGACAGGACCACCAGTCAGTCCAAAGGAACAATTCTGTGTGTGCTGCAGACCCAAACTGACATTAGTAATAATTATTCTTAATATTTCTCTAGACAGCTATTTAATAACTAAGCTCCAGAGCAATTAAATTTTTTAAAAAATATAACAAAACCCCATGCCAGCTGGAAAGTGAACAGGGCTTTCTCACACTGATGGCAAAGTAAACTAATACCTTTATAGAATCAATCCAGCAGTACACCTCCTGTCATTTATTCCATCTTTAAGACACGCATAATCCTCAAGAATTCTGTGGCAGTCCAGTGGTTAGAACTTGCTGCTTTCACTGCTAAGGGTCTGGAGTCATCCCTGGTTCGGGAACCAAGATCCCACAAGCCATGGGGCATGGCCAAAAATAAAATAAAATATAATGCATATTCCTTGACCTACCTATTCCATTTCTAAGAATTCATCCTAAAGACGTAACTGTAAAAATTTACCCACAAGGACGTATACCAAAAGATTATTTATAACAATCACTGGATACAATCCAAAGACCTACCAGAAACCTGATTAAATAAATCATCTTTTACTCATATACTAGAATTCTCTAGAAAGATTAAAAATGTTTTAGAAAAAAATCTTAACATCTAAACTATCTTGACATAAAAAACATACATAATGCTTGTCGAGGAAAAATTATGTTTATCAAGAAAAAAGATAAGAAAGACATAAAAACTAAAAACAAGGTTTTCTCGTGGCAATTTTTACTCATTTGGCTATTAGTCATTTCTCAAATTCTGTGCAGTAAAAATACTTTTAAAAACAGAATACAATTTTTTTTTAATTTTATTGAAAAATGCTTTCAAAATATTCCATTTAGTGAGGTTGATTACTGTGGTCAAGCAAAAGAATATTCTTATTCTTAGGAAATATTAATACACACTAAAGTATCTAGGAGTAAAGAATCATAATGTATGTAAGTGAAAGTCGCTCAGCTGTATACAACTCTTTGCGACCCGATGGACTACACAGTCCATGGAATTCTCCACGCCAGAATACTGGAGTGGGTAGCCTTTCCCTTCTCCAGGGGCTCTTCCCAACCCAGGGATCAAACCCAGGTCTCCTGCATTGCAGGTGGTTTCTTCCCCAGCTGAGCCACCAGGGAAGCCCTATAATGTATGTAATTGATCTTCAAATGTTTCCCCCCAAAACTGCACATACACAGTGTGAGAAAGGAACGGGGGAGGAGAGGACGCCCCCACACATGTCAGTGTGCATGTTCGCAAAGGAGAGAACAAATGCTCGACAGGGAACCTGGGCTAGAGCACTGGAGTGTTCTTTGTCCTATTTCTTATTTTTGCAACAGTTTACTTAAAATTATTTAAACATTTTTAATCAGAACTCTTCAAAGTTTCATCAGCAAACAAGTATACTAACTTACATTACATGCTACCAATCTGCTGAAATCCACCGTTACCAAGAGTTTGTATACCGGTATGATTTAGATTAGTTGGTAAAATGGAGCCCATTCTCTATCGCCACTGACTACAGTACCATTATCCCTGCCACACTGGGTTCTTGACTCTTTTTTTCAATCATTTCCCTTTTTCTGATTCAATTCACTTCCCTTTGGAAGTCAGCTGAAAAATTAGGGGCGGGGAATGGGGGGAAGCATAAAGGAATTTCATAAAATTTACCCAAGGCAAAAGTTATTCCATCATCTGTCTGAGATAGTCTGTCTAGATTCAAACTTTATAAATGTAAATAAATTATTGGAGTAATCAATTTTAGTCCCAGTAATTGAGTGTTTTGATCAGGCAGTATAATTAAAAAAAGAGAAGCTGATAATAGTTCCTTCGACTCTCACATATCTCCAGATGACATTTGTTACTGCTATCTTATATTAAATCTGGTAATACTGGCATACGGTTAATGCATTAAAATAAATTATTACTTCCATAAATACAAACTATAACCTAAAACATGAACCATTCAATGAGCTACTTTTAAAAGATTGTTTACTTCAAAACATATAGCTTACGAAAAAAAAAAAACCACCTGAAAATAATTTGTCATCAAAGCACAGGTAAAAATGAGAGGGATTAGAATTACAGTGAATGATATAAAGATATAAAGCATGTCTTCATACCGGCGGCAAAGACCCTGGAGGCACCCGGTACGTGTGAACGGGGGGTGCGGAGGGCGGAGGATGGGAAGCAGGAGCCGGTGTCTGGCACTGCTGCAGCTGCGCCGGCGCGATGTAAGGACTGGCCCTGCTGCTGACAGCCGTGTGGCGATACGGGTTGTATCCTTGTTGGGGCGTTCCTTGTGGCGGGCTCCCAAAATTCGAAGGAGGGAGATTACTAGGCTGAGAAGGCGGGTAAGGATTTATTCCGATTTGTGAAGCAGGTGGAGCACCATATTGCGCCTTCGAAATGGATGATGAAAATGCATTCGACACATCTTGGGATCCAGTTGTAAAAGGCAGAGACGTTGGGGGCTTGGAGTAGGCTGATTGTCCAGCTGATGCTGCTGCAGTTGTTAACAGGGACTGTCCAATATTCCCAAAAGGATCACTACTGCTTGATACCTGAGAGAAGTAACTAAATGTCTGTGGGGTAGATGTGTGAGCAGAAGTCTGCCCAAGGAAGCTGTCCTCCTCACCCACATCAGTGGAATCCTCTGCAAGGGAACAGGAGGGCACATGGTTTAAAGGGATGCTGTCACTCTGGACAAGATTCTATATGGCAGGTCTAGCAATTATACCTCTTATTTTGTTATTCAAACTTACATTTCTGCCTTAAAGACAATAATGAAAAACTTGTTTTTCTTTTTTCTTTGAAATGAAAAACTAGAAAATACCAGTAAGAAACAACAAAAGGAGGGAAACCTCGCACTCATCCGTAAGCTCACCTCCCAGAGACAATCACTGTTAACGCTGTTAATATGTTAATACACACCTTTCCATACTTTTAAAATAAATATAGTTACATACTATTTATTTGGTAAATATGTATAAATTATGTAGACATATTTGTATATAACCCTGGTTTCCTGCACTCCTGCAGATTCTTTACCATCTGAGCCACCAGGGAAGCCCACATTTGTATACAGGAGAATTTTTCAAAAAATGGAAACAAAATTTGTACCTACTACTTTTAGATGTTATTTTGAATGATTTTTTTCCTAGTAAGAAACAATTCAAACATTATTCCGCTACCCAAATACACAGAACTTTATTTATACAGTAACAACAAGAAGCTAAAGTACAGATATTAACTCTGTTGACAAGAAAAGGTGTGTCAGGGCTCTTACCTACAAAGCACTCATTATACAAGTGAACATGAGGCGCTGGCATTCCCGAGGCAAAGTAGGTCAACCATTCACTACCATCCCTAAAACCACACGGTATCACAACCAGGTAATCGTCATTAGAGAATGACAATCAGTATAAAAAAAAGTCATTTCTAACAAAGGGAAGGTCTCCTCACTTCCCTTTGCCAAACATGATCTTCACTGTTGGTATTTTGGCACCAAACTATATTATTTTATTCTCTCTTTCGCTACCAAGTTGTAAAATAATATTTTCCTTCTGCTGCTGCTGCTAAGTCGCTTCAGTCATGTCCGACTCTGTGCGACCCCATAGACGGCAGCCCACTAGGCTCCTCTGTCCCTGGGATTCTCCAGCCAAGAATACTGGAGTGGGTTGCCATTTCCTTCTCCAATGCATGAAAGTGAAAAGTGAAAGTGAAATCGCTCAGTCGTGTCCGACTCCTAGCAACCCCATGGACTGCAGCCTACCAGGCTCCTCCATCCATGGGATTTTCCAGGCAAGAGTACTGGAGTGGGGTGCCATTGCCTTCTCCGATTTTCCTTCTACAAGGCCTAAAAAGTCGTCTAGTTTTCCTTAGAAACTCTTATGAGTCCTTAGCTTGGAACATCACCTTTCTCTTCCTCATCTTTTCTTTCTCCCATCTCAACCCCTTTTCTTCAAATCTCTCTAATCTCCCACCACTGGAGGCACAAAGCACATCAGAATGGTGGACCCCTTCCCAACACACAGGCAGACTGTGGTCCCTGTCCCTGAAACCTGCCAAAGTGTGACCTTTCAAGCTCAGAGCTCCTTCTTGACCTCTGCTGCTGAATGTGGCCTTCAGCTGTTAGGCTGCTCCCAGTTATATTTCACACATCAATTTAACTGAGATACTCCACTATTCAAAATACCCCTCTGAACTGTTTCTTTGTAATTAAAATACCATTTCCTGAGCAAGGCTCCCTTTCTGCTTTTATCATTCTACTTCTCTGATAACATTTCCGGTTCCTATCCTCTCTCTCCATTCCCATGAACCTCACCTGGACTCAGACTTCAGTTCATCTCTCAACATCTGAAAGCAGGGGGAAAACCTCTGTGTCCTTCATCCTTTAAAGCAACTTGGGATCAATCTGATACAACAAACTTTTCTCTGATTACCATCCTTTACAAACAAAATACTGATCTCAACAAGCTGCCAGTCTCACCTCAGGGGCACTTTCTAATTACATGTGGACACCTTTGGCATCAAGACCGTATCTTTAATAAGCGCCTGTATACTTGTGACACTCCCAACTCGGTCCCAAACTGAGACTGATCGTATGTGCCCCAGAACCTATTTCCCAACTGCCTCCTCAGTACTTTTGGCAGGTTCAGACACATACATCTCAAGCTTAGTAAACCTCGACCATCATCTTAACGGTCCCCCTTCATGTGCTCCTTTTACAATCTCACTACCTCAACGGATGTCTACCAACATCCATCCAGACATGAAAACCAGAAACCTCCTGAGACTCCTCCTTCTCTTCCATTTAATCATTTAGATCTTCAATTAAAGAAGTAAGTACACAGTATCTATTATATGCCGGGTGGACCTGTACCTTGGAGCTGAAACTGAACAGATAAAGAGCCTGTACACTGGACAGTCTGGCCCTCAGTGAGTCACTGCTGCTGCTGCTGCTAAGTTGCTTCAGTCGTGTCCGACTCTGTGCGACCCCATAGACAGCAGCCCACCAGGCTCCCCCGCCCCTGGGATTCTCTAGGCAAGAATACTGGAGTGGATTGCCATTTCCTTCTCCAATGCATGAAAGGTCCCAACAATTTGATGGTGTAAAAATCTCTTACTTCTGTTTCCTGCTCTTCACCTACACCAGGGCTAGAGTGCCACTCGCTCCTGCCTGACTCACAGTGGCATCCAGACTGGACACTTCTGCTACAGTCAGCTTTACTCTGGTGCAATCTCAGAAAGACTAAACATATGTCTAATGTCACTGCCCTGTTTAGAACCCTTTAAGGGCACCCGCACACCACACAGGATGTACTATGAGCTCCTTAATGTGCTGTATGAGGCCCTTCATGACCTGGTTCCCCCACTAACCACTTGAGCCACTCCCCTGCATTCACTCTAGTCACATAGACCTGGGGGAGTGGCGGGGTAGGAGGCAGGAGGACTGGCCAAGAAGGAAAGAGTTGAGGGGGAGAGAGAATGTGAGCACCTACCTCAAAATCCCACCAAATCTGCAGGTTTCTCTCACACCTCCAGACTTTTACAAATGCCTGTCTCCCCAGACTTCCTAATTCCTATGTATCCTTCAACACTCAGCTTAAGAATCACCTCCTCTGTAAAGTTCTAAAGATCTAAGGGATGTCTGCTCCCTGGTCAGCCAGCCTGACAGCCACGGCTCTCACAGCAGCCTATCAATCCCTCTTTTTAGCCATCACAAACCTGGACCACAACCACTTACACAGCTGGGCACAGTGTGTAAAAGTGTGCAGTCACCGGGGACAATGCTATCTGCTCCTCTCTGTCTCTCTGACACTGGGAACAGGGCCTGGCAAACAAGCTGCTCAGTCCACGTTTGCTGAGTGAATGAAACTGCTTCCTGTATGCCTCTTTCACTGACACTGATTCATCGCTGCTTCCAATGCCATCGGTTCTCCTTTTGTCTCTGGAAATTCACTGAATGGACTTCTAATGATCAAATCTTTGTTAAAGGTAGAAAAATATTTGTTAAAGAATTTTAGTTCTAAAACTAATTTTCTTATTAAATAATAAACCATCTCCAAGAAACAATAGCTTTCAAGACAGGTAAATTACCCTGTACTTGACAATGAAGATGTTAACCATTTACTGACAGTGACAGACACAAACAAAATATTATAAAGGAACATAGGCATGAACCAAACATTTGTGAAGCAGAGGATGGTACGAGAACCCCATGTACAGCCGTATTTATTTGGTTACATCCTGCAACCTCCAAAAGCATTCTGCTCCAGCCATGCTGGTCCTCCACCAAAAATGGCAATGTGGAACCTTTCAGCCACACTATCAAAACAAGACAAACATATTCCTAACTCCCACCCTTTCATTCATTCACGTTTCTATAGAAATAGAAATCTGCCTACAGCCTATCAAGATGTGTTCTAGGTATAAGTTCCTGCTCTCTCATGCAGCTTCCGTGCTAGTGCGTCAAGATAAACAAAGATGCGGCCACGTCAGGGGGTAAGCGCCAAGAAGAAACATGACACCAGAGCAGAACCATCGTGTACTGCTCCGCTTCGCCCTTTTTCACCTCTCCATGAAACTCTCCTTGGTCCTCCAAATAAGAACAAATTATTCAAGAGAAAAATATTCACCATTTCCTGAGGAGCTATGTGCTGGGCACTAAACAAGATCCTAGAAATAAAAAGGTAAATAAGTCATAGCTGCAAACTTCACACAGCTCACAGTCCAAACAAACAGGCAGACACGCTTACTTTACAAACGTTTATGCAACATGATGTGCCAGACGCTATATTCAGTGCTTCACAAAAATCAATTCAATTCTCATGACAGCCCTGGGAGGCTATGCATGTATGGAAAACGAAGCACAGAGGGGTGAAGTAACATGCCTGAGATCACACAGCAAGTTACTGCCAGGGCTAGGATTGGAATACAGTCGGTGCTCCTAACACCAGCTCTGGGTTATGCCGCATAATCATGAAAACGCAAGCTCCGCACACACTAATAAAGATACGTACAAAGTGCTAAGATGAACATAGGAGTGGGTACCTAAGAGAACAAGCAAGAGCTTCTAACAGAAAATGAGGCACGGCCTTGAAAGATGACTGTGTTCTATACCTCTGCTTTGCAAGTATTACGAGCCTACCCTAAGAGATAGTCTACTGTATCCGAGGAGAGGCGGTAATAATTTACCTTCCCTGCAAGCACCTGGCTCACCAGGAGATATTTAACAAAAACGTGAGGAATGCCAGTGCAGGAGTGGCCAGCACTTGAACAAGTCCCTTTGACGAAGAGCTTGGCCCCCGCTCCCAAGACCCCAAAGTCCCGAAGCTACTCAAATCTGGCCACTAACTGCCCTGACAAGGTAGCAGAGGGTCTGATCCAGGCAAAGGAAAGCCTCTTGTCCGACCCTTCACCTCACGCCCCCCGCCCACACTTGCCCACCCGGATCTCCATCTCCTTACTACCTCCGGGCAAGAGCAGGGAGGCCGAGGCAGCGGTGGCTTGGGTGACTGGGATAAAGGGCACGTTGAAGCTGAACTCCGTGGCCGAGGAGGAGAAAAGTAAGTTAGTGCCCGACGAGGAGGCCGAGGCGGCGCCACCGCCACCGTTAGGTTTCCTCTCGGCCATGGCTGCGGCCCACCGTCCGTTACACGTCTACGGGCGGCCGGTGCGGAAACACCGGCCGGAAACTGAGCGCAGTCGGGGCCAACACACTTCCGCACTTGCGCACAAGGGCCGAAACTCCGGGCGGCCGCTCAGCTTCCCTTTGCCTTCTCCAACGGGGCCGCCAGAAAGGAACATGGCGACTGCGACCTCGCGCCTGGGTCCTAGCAAGTGACAGCGTCGGCCACTGCCCGGGCGGGGCCGGACAGGCTGGGGCTGGAGCGTGGGAGATGGGGTGCTGCTGTTTGTAGATAAAAGTACGAATCGACACTGCAAGTCTCGGGTTGCGGGGGGCACTCTGTGCTTCCATAAAGTACCAACAGGAGCGTTTAACTAGGTAAGATTTTGAGGAAGTGCGAAAGCCTGCACGTGTAGGTAACATATTGCTAGCAGCAGACCAAAGGAGGACTAGAGGTGTGTGGGCCATTTGTGGCCAAGGTATAGACCAGCTTACCCGCTCTGACTAGATATCCGCATCTTACCCATCCACACATTCTGCACTGAACTGAATTCTTGTCATTGGTCCAGAAACTGAAATGGTAAAACTTACAGAAAATACACCAGAGGATTTCTCATTTGTTAGTTAATAATGTCTCCTGAATGCATGATATGCGGAGAAACCCCTGTAGTTTTTACCTGCTGCTGCTGTCTGTTGGAGAATAAATTTTGGATGGTTTTTGTTTTCACCAGAAGGGGAAAAAAAAGAAATGGTAAAACTTTTGAAGATTTTAAGCCAAAAAGCGAAAAGAGAGAATTGATGTTTGGGTGTGTGACTTTTTAACAGCTTTCTATAGTGGTGGTGCTGGTTTAGTGGCTAAGTCGTGTCCACCTCTACCCATCCACAATAATCTGACTAGTTTATTGTGGATAATTTGGGTATGATTATCTTTCATATAGTTAGATTATGAAAGAAAAAAATAACTTCTTGGAGGATAGGAGAAAGCTATAGGAGAAACCCCAAAGAAAGCTTTGAAATAACGAAACTATCATGTCCCTCAGCTGTTCGGTCGCTCAGTCATGTCCAGCTCTTTGCGACCCCATGGACTGCAGCACGCCAGGCTTCCCTGTCCATTACCAACTCCCAGAGCTTGCTCAAACTCATGTCCATTGAGTCGGTGATGCCATCTAACCATCTCATCCTCTGTCCTCCCCTTCTCCTCCTGCCTTCAATCTTTCCCAGCATCAGGGTCTTTTCCAATGAGTCAGTTCTTCAAAACAGGTGGCCAAAATATCAGAGCTTTGGCATCAGTCTTTCCAATGAATATTTAGGACTGATTTCCTTTAGATTGACTTGTTGGATCTCCTTGCAGTCCAAGGGACTCTCAAGAGTCTTCTCCAACACCACAGTTCAAAAGCATCAATTCTTTGGTGCTCAGCTTTCTTTATGGTCCAACTCTCACATCCATACATGACTATTGGAAAAACCATAGCTTTGACTAGATGGACCTTTGTCAGGAAAGTAATGTCTGCTTTTTAACATAGTACCCGTTTATTACCTAATAACTATTTAGTATGCTTACTGTCAGAGAAGGCAATGGCACCCCACTCCAGTACTCTTGCCTGGAAAATCCCATGGATGGAGGAGCCTGGAAGGCTGCAGTCCATGGCATTGCTGAAGGTCGGACACGACTGAGCGACTTCACTTTCACTTTTCATTTTCATGCATTGGAGAAGGAAATGGCAACCCACTCCAGTGTTCTTGCCTGGAGAATCCCAGGGATGGTGGAACCTGGTAGGCTGCTGTCTATGGGGTCGCATAGAGTCAGACACGACTGAAGTGACTTAGCAGCAGCAGCATGCTTACTGTCAAGAGAAAAAAAAACAAAAAGCTAAGGAAAGCACTGAAGAGTGTCATGGGTTGCTGGTACATGTGACTAGGCCACCCAGGTTTGTTAATTGGCACTTATGTGGAGGAGGAATTAACTTTTCATATCTTCATGACAGGCAGTGGTACAAGTTAAAGCAAGGTACCCACCAGGCTTCCCAGGTAGCACTATTGGTAAAGAACCCACCTGCCAATGCAGAAGACGTAAGAGATGTGGGTTCGGTCCCCAGGTGGGAAAGATCCCCTGGAGGTTGGCATGGCAACCCACTCCAATATTCTTGCCTGAAAAATCCCATGAACAGAGGAGCCTGGCGGGCTACAGTCCATGGGGTCGCAAAGAGTCAGACACGACTAAGTGACATGGCATGCATGCTGGCACCCACCAGGCTGAGAGGAGCTGTCAAGTCCTTGAGAATACAGTTCTGTGTGACAAAAGCTTTATATCTCAAAGGGGCAGAAAGAAGATTTATAGTAGCTGACTGTCTAAAGTAACTACTTAAGGGAGGAGGATCAGGGGCCTCTATGCCTATCACCTGGTTTAGGTCAGAACTGTCAATTCTCCCTGCATTGTTGAGCTTTCTCATGCAGGCATTTTAAGGGGGACAGGATTCATCCTGGGGACATGGCCTTATGCTGTTAGTAGCCATGGTAGAGTTTGGTCAAGGGGACTTTGCCATTACTGTGAGTGGTCAAGGTGGTATACTAAACCCTGGGGATACCATGGTACATAAGATAGACACAGGACCTTTCCTTCTTGCAGCTTACAGTCTGGTCAGAAAGACAGACAACTAAACACATAATAACAATAAAGTGTGATGAAAGTGATAATGTAAAATTTCCCAAAGTGTCTTATGTGGAATATTGACACCATCAGGAGAGGGAGTTGTAACCTTTCTAGGGGAGGGATAGCAAGTATTTAGAACAATCAGACCATCAACAAAGGGCTTACCTTGTCTGGAGCCACATGAAAGGCTTTCCTGAAGAAAACATATTTAAGTTGAAACCTGAAAGTGAATGAGTAGAAGTTAACCAGAAAAGCTGGAGGAGAGGGGTTGGAGGATGTGGGAAGAGACAACTAACAGATAAAATTACAGTATGTAGGGATGCCTTAAGATGTCATATTTGAATGTAATAAAAGAAACCTGAGTTACAGCATGGCTGGAGCCCAGTGAACAAGTGGGAGAAAGCCTGGAGATAAGAATGAAAAGTAGATCAAGGCCAGCTGATACACAGTCCTTACAAGTTAAGAACAGAAGGGACTGAAAGAAAGGATTAAAGGCGGGTGGAGAAATAATATTTGTTCTGCAGAAAGTTCACTCTGACTTCAGTGTAATAAAATAGATAAGGAAAGAGCAAACCTGAGCATAGAAAGAACAGTTGGCAGCCTGCTGCAGTGGCCAGCTGAGCAATGATGGTGACTCAAAGGAGAGCAATTGCAGTCGGAGTGAACAGAAATAGGAGTGATTTCTGGGCAAAGATGTCAGACTGAGCAGCTGGATCTTCATTTTCTTCCTAAAACTCTGTTGAAAGCACAAACAGGTTTGTTTGATTTGTTGTTGTTGTTTTTGTTTTTTTAGGCATACACCGGTAAGGATGAGGAGAATGTGGGACGATTTGACAGCAACAAGATTTTACCAAAAAAAACAAAGGGCAAGTATTAGATGATTTAGCAAACCAGTAATGGGGAGAGCTCAAAAGCAGCATTATTTGCACCATAGGATCACCAAAAAGTTTAGGACCTGATAACCTCAGGCACCTCTGAAAGTGGCGGTCCAGTGGAAAACAGAGGTCCTGGAATTAGGATTGGAGAAAACTTTTTAAACAGATCCCCTCCCCCCGCTCTGACCCACCCCCTACTCTAGACTACTGACCATCCCCCTTAAAGGAAAAAGACTGAGTTTTCCTTCTGGACAGGGTAAAACAGAAGGAAGATTAAGCAACTATGTACATACTAAGTAATAAAACACTTCCACAACCCTACACTGTAGTCTGCCAGGCTTCTCTGTCCATGGATTTCCCAGGCAAGAATATTGGAGTTGGCTGCCATTCCCTTCTCCAAGGGATCTTCCCCACCCAGGGATCAAACCTGGGTCTCCTGCATTGCAGGCAGATTCTTTACTGTCTGAGTCACCAGGGAAGCCCAAAACAGGAGGAAGATAGAGCAAATATGTACATACTGAGAAATAAAACACTCTCTTCCACAATCCCAGCCCAATTTTCCACTTAGCTCCGAAAACACTAGATGCCACGTCTTCAACCTCTCGGCAGGAGATTAGCAGACTCTTCTTGGGGTCATGTGAACAAACATCTGCTTACTGCTAACTCACTTCAGTCGTGTTTGACTCTGTTCGACCCCATAGATGGCAGCCCACCAGGCTCCACCGTCCCTGGGATTCTCCAGGCAAGAACACTGGAGTGGGTTGCCATTTCCTTCTCCAATGCATGAAAGTGAAAAGTGAAAGTGAAGTCGCTCAGTCGTATCCGACCCTCAGGAACCCCATGGACTGCAGCCTACCAGGCTCCTCCATCCATGGGATTTTCCAGGCAAGAGTACTGGAGTGGGGTGCCAAACATCTAGAGATAATTAAATCAGGGCTCCCCAGTAAGACAGCCCAAGCAGCATGTGATGTGCTCCGTTGTTCAGTCGTATCCGGCTCTTTGCAATGCCATGGACTGTAGCCCGCCAGGCTCTTCTGTCTATGGAATTTTCCAGGCAAGAGTACTGGAGTGGGTTGTCATTTCCTCCTCCAGAGGATCTTCCAGACACAGGGATCAAACTTGCATCTCCGGCATTGGCAGGCAGGTTCTTTTTTAGCTCACAATCAGCTAGCCCAGAATTCCCCTGCCACTGGCCCAAATGTCTTCTTAGCCACTGATTTGGACATCTAGCCTCAACTCAACTCAAAATGAACCCTAAGTGCTCGTGAGCCTCTGGTGGTTCCTGAACCTGCCCCCACTCTTAGTATTTGCTCCTGCAAATGCACCTCCTGCAAATCAGAGCTACTGCTCCTGCTGCCCTGTGGGCAACGCCAAGTGTGCCCAGGGGTGCGTCTGCATATGGGCAGCAGAAATGGGCCGCTGCTGAGCCCAGTGTTGGGAAAGCCTGATCCCAGATGTAAATAGAGAAACACCTACGAATCTCCACTTACAATTTTTTATTCTACTACCCAGACCCTCTTGCTACATTCCTATTTCCATGAAATATTCGTATAAATATTTTTATACAAATTAATGCTTTTGAACTGTGGTATTGGAGAAGACTCTTGAGAGTCCCTTGGACTGCAAGGAGATCAAACCAGTCAATCCTAAAGGAAATCAGTTCTGAATATTCATTGGAAGGATGGATGCTGAAGCCGAAGCTCCAATACTTTGGCCACCTGAGGTGAAGAACTGACTCATTAGAAAAGACCCTGATGCTGGGAAAGATTGAAGGCAGGAGGAGAAGGGGTTGACAGAGGATGAGATGGTTGGATGGCATCACCGACTCAATGGACATGAGTTTGAACAAGCTCTGGGAGTTGGTAATGGACAGTGAAGCCTGGCATGCTGCAGTCCATGGGGTCACAAAGAGTCAGACACGATTGAGCGACTGAACTGATTCATATAAAAATAAACTCATCTAGACAAAAAATAACCACCAGACCCATTTACCTGCTCTGAGCTCCCAAACACCTTTTTAGTCCCCACACTTTTTTGTTCAGGCATTCCGTCAGCAAATTCTATTATGTGAACTTGCCCTTGTGCCAGACATGGGGGATACAAGAATGGCCAGACCAGCAGAGTCCTGACAGTTCACACCCTGGGGAGCAGCAGCCCTCTCTTCCACACTCACGTCCACCTGGCAAGGCAGGTAAACAGGGAGACAAGGCACAGGAGACTGGATGGAAAGTGTGCTAATTTCTGATTCAGGGAACACAGAGCAACAGGCGGACAAAGTGGAACATAAAAATGGAGATACCCAGCAATTAGATGGCTCTAAAACTGAAGAAAGAAGTCCGGGCTTAAAACAAGATGTAGGAGGCATCAGCTCACATGTGACTGATTTGGAAATTGGGGGTAGTGGGCAGAGAGCCTCATGCTGTCGATGTCAGAAATGGCCATTCTTTTGGAGGAGGGTTTGTGTTGCTTTCTATACAAGGTGACATGCTGGGTGTTAATTCAGGCTGACAGCTGTGATCAGAAGAAGCACAGGTGGGAGGCCGTCCCCACACTTTAAGTTTATTTACCACATGATTGAGACAAGTCATTAACCTGAAAGACAGTGATCCAAACATAACCCACAAAAGGAACAGGAAATGGCAATTTAGAAGAAATAACCCACACAGGAAGGCAGGGACTTTTAAAAAATCTATCAGTAATATCTTCAGAGGGATCTGCAACCAAGAAACAGGATCAGGGTGCTGTTTGAGAAAGAAAAGAAATATTTAGGGAACAAACAAGAAAGTAAGTATAAGGAAAATAAATACGAGAAATTTTCTCAAAAAGGAAAACAAAAACAGATGGAAGCTAGGCGAGAAACCTAAGAAAATTAAGAGTACCAGGCAAGAAAAACCAGTATTTGCATTTTAAGAGCTCTGCTAAAAAAGACAGAACATGCAGGGGAGGGAATCATCAAGAAAAAAATTTATATCCAGAAATGAAGGATACCGGTTTCCAAATTAAAAGAGTTTAGTGGGACTTCCCTGGCAATCCAGTGGTTCAGACTTCACATTCCAATGCAGGGGGTGCCGGTTCGATCTCTGGTCAGGAAGCCGAGATCCCACATGCCTCATGGCCAAAAAATCAAAACATAAAACAGAAGCCGTATTGTAATAAATCCAGGAAAGACTTTAAAAATGATCCATTAAAAAATAAATCTGTGGACTTCCCTGGTGACACTGCTGTGCTCTGTTACTCAGTAGTCTCCAACTCACTGCAACCCCATGGACTGTAGCCGGCCAGGCTCCTCTGTCCAAGGGATTCTCCAGGCAAGAATAGTGGAGTGGGTTGCCATTTCCTTCTCCAGGGGATCATCTCGACCCAGGGATTGAACTCGTGTCTCTTTCGTTTCCTGCATTGGCAAGCCGATTCTTTACCACTAACACCACCTGGGACAGAGTTCAATCTCTGGTCCAGGAAGCTTCCACAAGCCGAGAAACAACTAAGCCATCACACAGCAACCGCTGGGCCCTTGTGCTGCAACGACTGAAGGCCACGCCCCTAAAGCCCGTGCGCTGCAAAGAAAAGTAGCCCACACTCACCACAATTACAGAAAGCCTGAGCAAAGCAAGGAAGACCCAGCACAGCCAAAAAAAAAAATTTTTTTTAATCTTAAAAAAAAAGGGGGAAGGGGGTCGGGGGGTGCTTCAGTATTCAGCACAATAGCTGAAAAAACACATCTGAGCACAGGAGACAAAGATCCATACAGATTCCGAAAGTATAAAAACAGGTCAGATGCACAGAAATTCAGCTCCCAAAATATTTACCTCTCAAGCAGACTTTCTAAGAATATGATGGAGGGGCACCACCAAAAATAAAGGAATAAGGCTAAGTCTTCCTATATGGGCTGCAAGTAACAGGATATCCAACACAGGTGTACAGGGGAATTCAAGCACATTCCCAAACAAAAAGACCCAAAAATGCAATGGTTCAAACAGATGTTCCTTTCTCACTCACACAAGAGTACATGTTGGTGACCAGCTTTTGTCTTCAACATAGCACTTCTAAGGCTGCCCCCCAAGGCAATAAGAAGAGGTGAGCTCACTTCAGAGACAATGTCCCATGTTGTTTTTCTGGCCAAACTGTGAGGTGTGTGGGATCTTAGTTTCCCAACCAGGATACAACCCATGGCCCCTGCAGTGAAAGCATGGAGTCTTAGCCACTGGACCGCCACAGAGTCCAAATGTCCCTTAAGAGAAATAAGACAGAAGTTAACACACATCACTTTGGGTCACATTCCACTAGTGTGAACTTAGACAAAAGGGTACCCTTTAGGTACAAGAAGAGCTGGGAAATAACACTCCACACTTGGGTAACCACAGTTCTGGTGACTACAGTCCTATAACAATGGAGGAAGAAGGTTTTGGTGGGCAAATGACAATTGCCATGGCAGTCTATCCCTCTGGCCACCATTTACCAAGCTTTCTTCCCAGATGGAACATGCTCATGCCCCAAGGGTGGCAACCAGCTGCCTTCAGTTTAAAAGTCCAGGATCTCTGGGCAGCTCAGCTTTTCCCAGTGATTCTGGATGTGGTTCCTCGGGAGCTGTGACTACGAGACACTCAATAGATGGTTGTGGAGCAAGAACAGGGTAACTGCAATGGAGACTTCCGCTAGGAATCAAAGAGGAATGGAAAGCACAGTACTCTCTGTTTCGTAGAAATGATTGAGTCCTTCTAGACAAAAACTGAAAATACCTCTGCCCTGACAGTGGAGGGTATTTGTGGTTAGTCCTGGCTGTCTTTGGTTTGGTTCTCTGTAAATAACCCCCACCCCCATCCACAGTCCTTACTGGCCCTGGCTTTGCCCTCTGGGGGGCTTCTCCTTGACCGTGGTCATCTAAGGCCATAAGTGAAATGGCATTGGGAAGTACATCCTCATTAGGGGCAGTACAGCTTTGGCAGTTTACTTCCTGTTGGTATGAGTTTGCAGCCTGAAACTTGCTTTCAGGCTTGAACAGTTACAGACTCTTTCAGGCCAGCCCCTGGTTTGCTGTTTCCAGTAAAGTAACTTCCGTGTCTGACCTGAGCTCTTTTTTCTCTGAGCGTAACAGTGGTTACTATGGCTTCCCTGATAGCTCAGTTGGTAAAGAATCGGCCTGCAATGCAGGAGACCCCGGTTCAATTCCTGGCTCGGGAAGATCCACTGGAGAAGGGATAGGCTTACCCACTCCAGAATTCTTGGGCTTCCCTTGTGGCTCAGCTGGTAAAGAATCCGCCTGCAGTGCAGGAGACCTGGGTTCGATCCCTGGGTTGGGAAGATTCTTTGGAGAAGGGAAAGGCTACCCACTCCAGTATTCTGGCCTAGAGAATTCTACAGACCGTATAATCCATGGGGGTCAAAAACAGTAGCTCACGACTGAGTGACTTTCAATGGTGGTTAACTTGAGGTCATTTAAAACCAAGCTACAATCTTGATCTGACCTTTGCTACAAAGCTAGATTCTTTAGTTTACCTGAGAAGCCTTAAAGGACCGATCCTTGAAAACACCTTTGAATAAATTCTCCTTGAGTTTGAATACCACATTGTTGTTGTTGTTGTTTTTTTCAATCCAGGAAGGCCCCAATTTCTCCTGTGCTTACAGCTCTCCTGATTTTGTAGCTATGCCCAGCTGTGGTTACTAAGTATTAGAAATGTGGCTATTTGAATTGAGATGTGCTATCAGTATATAATACACTCTGGATTTTGATGAATTAGATTTAAAAAAGATAATAGTCTTCACATGGATTATTTGTACAGATTACAATATTTTTATATGTTGTGTTAAAGTGAAAGTAAAAGTCACTCAGTCGTGTCTGACTCTTTGTGACTCCATGGACTATACAGTCCATGGAATTCTCCAGGCCAGAATAATGGAGTGGGTTCAGTTCAGTTCAGTCAATCAGTCGTGTCCAACTCTGCAACCCCATGAATCGCAGCACGCCAGGCCTCCCTGTCCATCACCAACTCCCAGAGTTCACTCAAACTCATGTCCATCGAGTCAGTGATGCCATCCAGCCATCTCATCCTCTGTGGTCCCCTTCTCCTCCTGCCCCCAATCCCTCCTAGCATCAGGGTCTTTTCAAATGAGTCAACTCTTCGCATGAGGTGGCCAACGTATTGGAGTTTCAGCCTCAGCATCAGTCCTTCCAATGAACACCCAGGACTGGTCTCCTTTAGGATGGACTGGTTAGATCTCTTTGCAGTCCAAGGGACCCTCAAGAGTCTTCTCCAACTCCACAGTTCAAAAGCATCAATTCTTCGGCACTCAGCTTTCTTCACAGTCCAACTCTCACACCCATACATGACCACTGGAAAAACTATAGCCTTGACTAGACGGACTTTGTTGACAAAGTAATATCTCTGCTTTTGAATATGCTATGTAGGTTGGTCATAACTTTCCTTCCAAGGAGTAAGCGTCTTTTACTGCAATCACCATCTGCAGTGATTCTGGAGCCCAAAAAATAAAGTCTGACACTGTTTCCACTGTTTCCCCATCTATTTCCTATGAAGTGATGGGACCAGATGCCATGATCTTAGTTTTCTGAATGTTGAGCTTTAAGCCAACTTTTCACTCATCTCTTTCACTTTCATCAAGAGGCCTTTTAGTTTCTCTTCACTTTTTGCCATAAGGGTGGTGTCATCTGCATATCTGAGGTTATTAATATTTCTCCCAGCAATCTTGATTCCATCTTGTGCTTCTTCCAGCCCAGCGTTTCTCATGATATACTCTGCATAGAAGTTAAATAAGCAGGGTGACAATATACAGCGTTGACGTACTCCTTTTCATATTTGGAACCAGTCTGTTGTTCCATGTCCAGTTCTAGCTGTTGCTTCCTGACCTGCATGTGGGTTTCTCAAGAGGCAGGTCAGGTGGTCTGGGATTCCCATCTCTTTCAGAATTTTCCACAGTTTATTGTGATCCACACAGTCAAAGGCTTTGGCATAGTCAATAAAGCAGAAATAGATGTTTTTCTGAAACTCTTTTGCTTTTTCAATGATACAGCGGATGTTGTCAATTTGATCTCTGGTTCCTCTGCCTTTTCTAAAACCAGCTTGAACAATGGAGTGGGTAGCCTTTCCCTTCTCCAGGGGATCTTCCCAACCTAGGGATCGAACCCAGGTCTCCCACATTGCTGGCAGATTCTTTACCAGCTGAGACACAAGGGAAACCCATATTGGGTTAAATATATTATTAAAATTAGTGTTACCACTCTGTGCCAGAGCAATGTCTGTTCTTTTTCTCTCCATTGAAAGGACCGCTGCTGCTGCTGCTGCTGCTAAGTCGCTTCAGTTGTGTCTGACTCTGTGCGACCCCATAGATGGCAGCCCACCAGGCTCCCCCATCCCTAGGATTCTCCAGGCAAAAATAGCGGAGTGGGTTGCCATTTCCTTCTCCAGTGCATGAAAGTGAAAAGTGAAAGTGAAGTCACTCAGTCGTGTCCAACTCCTAGCAATCCCATGGACTGCAGCCTACCAGGCTCCTCTGTCCATGGGATTTTCCAGGCAAGAGTACTGGAGTGGGGTGCCATTGCCTTCTCTGATTGAAAGGACTATTTATCCTTTTAAATGTATTCAGAAAGCTCATTAAAAAAAAAGTGTTACTTGTTTCTTTTTACTTTTTAAATTTTAACTTTTAAATTACATATGTGGTTTGCACAATACATCTGGGAGACTGAATACACAAACAATGGCCAGACTGCATTTAACAATAGAACTCTGACCCACATCCTCTGACAGTAGAGCAATGGATTGGTACATGCCAACTTTCCTATTTGTTTCCCTCACTCCCCAGAAAATAGGGATGGTTAGAAATTCCTCCTTGGAAATTCCCTGGCAGTCCAGTGGTTAGCATTTGGCGCTTTCACTGCAGGGGCCTAGGTTCAATCCCTGGTCAGGAAACTAAGATCCTGCAAGCCATACAGCATGGTCAAAAAATAAAGAAAATTACTCCTCCCTTTTGTTTTCTAAGAAAGGGCTAAACTGTAAAGGAGGCTCTTGCACTTACCAAAATAAGACTAACCCCATCCTCAGTGACTCTTTTATAAAATCTCCAATTTTAACTCTTTAAAATGTTCCTGAGGGAGGTCACGGGTGGTCCAGAGGTTAAAAGTCTCCCTGCCATTGCAGGGCATGTGGGTTCATCCCCGGTCCTAGAAGATTCCACATGCCTTGGGGCAAGTAAGCCTGAGCGCCACAACTATTGAGCTCACGTACCCTAGAGCCTGTGCTCTGTAACAAGAGAAGTCACCACCAAAGTGAGAAGCCTGCTCAGCGCAACTAGAGAGTAGTCCCCACGCCCTGCAACTAGAGAAATTTCATGTACAGCAACACAGACCCAGTGCAAAAAAAACCACCTCTCCTGAATGTGTGTTCTCTCTATTGCCAACAGCCCAAATAAATCTTCAGCATTCCCAGGGGCATTGTGTCTTTCATCTATTGTCATCCACTATCCAAGCACTAAACTAGAGCCACGTTATGCCTTTTCTCTTTGTTACGGTAGCACATCACTTCTGAAAATAATTTCTGTATTATTTAGAGTAATGCTAGCAGCTGTAAAAAAAAAAAAAAAAAAAGCTATCTCAGAATGCAATGTTCATATGAAAATCTAGGCTGGCTTTAGCACAAGGTCATTCGAGACATCACCACCCCATCCATCAGGAAAGAACAAAGAACATATCCAAGGCCAAATTCTTAAGAAATTGAAGTGGAAGTTCCAGATACACTTTCCCTTGGCTGCTTTGGTAAACCTAGTCATATATCCCTGCCTAGCATCAAAGAAGCCTGGGAAATGTAGTTCCTAGCCAGGCAACAAACCTCCCCTACACTTCATAGCTAGGAAATGCAGTTCTTCCCAGGACAAACTTTCCACAACCCTGAAAGGAGAAAACATTTTTTTGAAGTCTCAATGAAAAGATGAACCTAAAGAAGAGAATCTTTAGGATAATGGTGGTGGGAGACCCTAAGAAGACAGTTTTGCACCAGAAGTAGAGGGCAACAAACCAGATCAGAATAGGACAAAGGACTTTAGGAAAATAATGTGTATAAAATACCTGATGTGACTTCCCTGGGGAAGTGGTTAAGAAGCCGCTTGCCAATGCAGGGGCACAGGTTTGAAACCTGTTCCAGGAAGATTCCATATGCCACGGGGCAGCCACAATCACTGGCCCTGCACACGCTAGAGCCTGTGCTCTACCACAAGAGAAGCCACCACAATGAGCCCACACACCTCAACTAGAGAAGGGCCCCCGCTTGCCACAATGAAGACCCAGAGCAGCCAAAATTATAATTTATTAATTAATTAAAAAAATACTCAATGCGTCTATTTAGAAAGGAGATTTAGGCAATTAATGGAAAGTATGCATTATCCATTCAGCAACTATTTATTGTACATCTATGACATCAGACACTGTTCTAGGTACTTGGGAACAATACAGCATAAAAATACCAAAATCACTGCTTCAGAGATCTCATAATCTAGTGGAAATTTCAGTGCAGCTGAGGTTGAATTCATGCTAAGTACATAGAAAATAAGCAAATGTTTACAAGAAACTTTTACCCCATCCTGGAGGCAACAACATTCAATTCTTTCTGCTGATTGTTTCAGTATTTCTGTATTTTCAAATTAACATTATATTGTCACTTCTGAGTTTTCCTTTTTTCCTCCTTTGAATTATGTGTTGACTTCCCAGGTTTAAGATGAGGTTTAAATCTTCTTTATCCTATCACATATATGAATCCTATACATCCTCATCCCCTTAGCTTCCTAAAGTTGAATTATAATGTTGCTTAGATAAATATTCTAATTTAACATTATTATGCTGTTAAATACTCTTGAGAGCTTTGTCATGATATAAATTGTGACTCTTAATTTTCTATTCAAGTTTTTGTTTTCCTTGCCTTAAGACTTGGAATAATTTTCCCTCACGCTTTTCACCTAGCTAACTCTTATTTATCTTTCAAGTCCTAGTGAAAAATGTCACATTTTCAGGAAATCCCTGAAGGATCCTTTCCCCAAAACCCTCCCTCTCTAGACTAGATGGTGCTATTCATTCCTTTTACAGAACTTCACTTTTTCTTTCCTGGTATCTATCATGGTTGTAAATGGATAATTATTCAGTCATAAGTCTCTCACTGAACTGTACATAACATGAAGGCAGTGGGTCTTTGTTGCAGTCCATGGGGGCTTCTCTCGTTGTGGAACACAGGCTCTAGAGTACATGGGCTCAGTAGTTGTAGCCCACCAGCTTAGCTGCCCCTCAGCATTGGAATTTTAGTTTCCCCACGAAGGATCAACTTGGGTCCCCTGCACTGGAAGACAAATTCTTAACCATTGGACCATCACAGAAGTCCCTTAATGCCCTTCTTAAAAATACAGACTTGAGAGTGGGGGAAGTGTGATTGACAGCAGTGGGAAAATTAATCTTGCCATAGAGAAGTACTCTTAAGGACCTTCCCTTGGCCTTTTAAGTTTTCATAACCACTCATTAGTAGTGTCAAAACAGGAAAATTAGAGGGTGAAATTATTCACATTATAAAGCAATTACATTTCAGTAGGATCACAGTGTCTCTTAAAGTTAAATCTGAACAATTGTCTACAAATCACTGACTACAGAGGGAGAAACCAAAAGCTGAAGTGTTCTTAGCCACTGCTGAATTGGTGTCCAGGTGCAATTTCATATACAGCAAATTGAAATTATAATTTAAAAGCAGATGTCCATGACATACATTTAATTTGCATTTTACTGGCCACAAAGCTAAATAGGAGATTTCTCTATGCAATACCAGGAATCTCGAGCCCTTCTCTGCTAAGTGAATGAATGAAAGAAGTAGTAATGCCAAAGATTTGAAACCATTTTCTCAGCTCACCCAAACTCACAAGAGCCAGATGTATAGTATAATATGCCAATCACAGTCATTCCCTGGTATCAATTGCAGGGAATTGGTTCTAGGAACAGATATCTGTGGATGCCAGAGTTCCTTATGTAAAATGGTTCCAAATAGTACAGAGGGCCCTGCGTGATCAGGTCTCCATAGCTTCAGTTTCCATATCCGGGGATTCAACCAGCCTTGACCACCAGATTCAGAGGAATGTAATTAGTTCACAGTGACAGATACAAAATAAACCCTTTTGCCCTAAGGAGGGCTTGAGATCTGAGTTCAGTTCTCCAGCTCCCCACTTTTTAGGGAGTGGAGATGATCGCATTCAGATCATCCTTCTGTTAATACGCTGTATTTCAGGTTATGAGAGGGAGGTTTTTCTCCAATATATTCCAGATCTAGGGGCTGTTTCATTACAGAACTGGGATATTTTCCAAATTTCCTCATCAAAGGTTACTATTAACCAGATCTTTTCTGTGTACAGATACCACTGTCTTGATCCAGTCGAGGGAAGACTTGATCCAGGGGAGGAAAATCACTACAGAGGGTTTCTAGCACGGAACCAAACAAAAGAGTTGCCATTGGCCAAACAAAACAAAAAAAACACCAAGAGGCGGGACGAGGTGGGCAGACACCGGAGGCAACGTTACCTTCTAATTTTGCCCAGAGATAACTTTGAGGTCTCTTTGCGCTTGTGCTTTTGGACTGTTGAGGTCTCCGACCTGTGCAAGGCCTCGACACTATAAACAGATTAAACCAGACTTCGGGAATTTCTCCTTCCGAGTCTGCGGAGAGACACCTAGCAATATGCAGCCCTCAAGTAACCACGCGGCATGCTCGCGAGGCCACCCCTGCCCTTCCCCTCGCCCGTCTCCAAGATGGCGACCGCCCTGCCGCCGCGTCGCCGCCGCGGCCCCGCCCCGCCGAGCCCCGCCCCCCTCCCCGGAGCAAGGCCGCCCCGCCTCCCTGCCGCGGGGCCGCGCCGCGCGCTCCCGCCGCCCCTCCCCGCACGAGCTCCACCCAGGTCGCCGGCAGCGCGGTCGGCGGCGGCGGCGCCTATTTCCCGCCATTGTGCGAAGTGGAGGCTGGGGGCCCGCACGCGCCGCCTGCCCATCGCCGGCAGCGCCTCACAGCCGCCGCCGCCGCCGCCGTTCCCTGAGGCGCGGGGAGGCCGGGCGGCCCGCGCCGCGAGGCTTCCCCTGCGTGGGAGGGCGCGGGCGAGGAGCGGCCGAGCCCCCGACGAAGAGCAGAGGCGCGCGGGACGCCCGGGCCGCGCCGGCTCCGGCCCGTCGGCGAGATGCCCTGTGGGGAGGATTGGCTCAGCCACCCGCTGGGCATCGTGCAGGGCTTCTTCGGTGAGTGGCGGCGCCGGGGGGCGGGCGGGGGCCGGGCGGGCCGCCGAGTTCACCGAGCCCCCGGGGCCCGGACCCTGCCGCGCGGCGCCCAGGCGGGGCCGCCTCGAGGGCTCGAGCGGCCGAGACGGTCAGCCGGGCCTGCGCCGCCGGCGCTCGGCAACCCCCTCCCGCCCGGAGACTCCGGGCCGCGGCTGCCCGGGCCCGGGCCGCAGGTGCCTCCCACCTGCCCGATTCGCGACTCGCGAGCGGCCAAGGTTACGCCGCCAGGAGCCGGCGGCCGGCCGTAATTGCCGGCCTCGCTTCCCCTTTCGTGGCCCCGCGGGCGGCCCCCGAGCCCCCCGTGCGGCCGGACTCTGAGGTTGGGGGTCCTCGAAGCTTTCGGGAGGACCCGCAGAGATGGTCTGAAGCGAAAAGCACTTTGCCTATGGGAAGCCCGCAGGACATTTCAAAACTTCCGGTGTGTGGGGGGAGTGCTCGCTTGCTCGCTCGCTCGCTGCAGAAGTTGGCTGTAACTCCCGTATTACACACATCTTCCATTTTCGAGATAAGATTTAGTGTGATAACTTAGATTTTTTCCGTTAGGACACCTTTAAAACCTGTCTCGTCTCCCCATCTCCTCTTGGGCCAGAGCTTGCAAGAAATGGTGAACGAACTCAGATGCGTTCCTGCATAGAAAGAGCTTAGCATGTGGCAGGCAAGCTCAGGAAATTGCACTTGCAGTCATGGTTAATGACACTTTTCGGGTAGGGTACACTAAGGAAAATTTAGGTCTGGTTGCCGTTCACTAGGCATTTTGGCCCCACCCCGCATGTCTTTTGCACTTAGGAGTGGTGGAAGCAAACCCAACCAGGAATCAGTGTGTAAGATCAGAACACCTGACTTGTCAGGAGGTAACTTGAACTTGTAAAGTGGCCTTCCTCACTTAAGACCTTGTGGAATATTAGTGTGAACGCTTATTAAGAAGCTAAGTAGTCCCCAGCAGCCAAAACGGGTGCCAGAAAATGCATTTCTTGCAGGAAAGGCTCACTCAGCAACTCTTTATTCGTTTTCCTTGTGATTTGAACTTGTTCAGTTTTCTGGTTTCCCAGGCTGAAACTAAAGGCAGCAAATTAGGAAAAGCCCTGAGTAGGCATCCAGGTTGTAGCTAGTGAACACTGACAACCTATTAAAGGAGAAATTTCAAACTACGTATATAGTGTTTTAAAAAAAAATTTTTTTAATCCCTGTATATCCATCCACGGCCCTTTTCAAAAAGGGGCATATGTCTCTCTACTAAATCCTAGTAATTGATGCTCGTAATGAATACTAGAACCCATAATTGTTTTCCGAAATAATGGCCTTAAAATGTGGAGTGAACATTAAATTGCACAGTAGGTTTAAGAGGGTGCAGACACAGAGACGTTTTTTAGGGAACATCATTCAAAAGTAAGTAAGTTTCGGTGCTTAATTGATGTTTAGAAAATTTATGAGACATCTCCGTGTCCTAGTCTGGCTGGATAAATGAGATGATTTTATATTTGGTATATATTTGAATCTGTTTGTGTCAGATTTTGTCTCCTGCTTGTAGGACCCTAAGAGGCAAACAACTCATTATAGTATAATAGGTGTAATTTGGATATAAAACTCTGGCTATACAGTATTTTGTGAAGTTTGTGTATTGTTGGTGACCTGGACCTTGTTGATGTGTTTTTCCTCTAGAATGTCTTATTCTCATACAGGTTGTGTCTTGCAGAGAAGAAACTAATCCTGTCTTATAGTCATGATGTTTTTGTAGAGGCTGCTTTCATGTATAATGCGTATTTTTGCTATATTTTCCTATTACTGTGAATATATGGCATTGGATAGCTTTATAATAACAACATTACAAGTATGTTTGTGTGAGAAGTGAGGTGTTAAACTTGTAGACTCTTTGGTCTAATAGGAAATTGTTTTAAATCCATTTTTCCCCCAGAAAGAAAAGTAATACTCATCTTTTGTGGTTTATGAGGCCTTTTGGCCCCACCCCTGCCCAGCTCTGGTGTCTCAGTGGTAAAGAATTCAGCTGTGATGCAGGCGACCCCGGAGACGAAGGTTCGATCCTGGGGTCAGGAAGATCCCTTGGAGAAGGAAATGGCAACCCCACTCCAGTATTCTTCCTGGCAAAATCCCGTGGACCGAGAAGGCTGGCGGTCTGCAGTCCATAGGGTCGCAAAGAGTCAGACACAACTGGGCAGGCACATTGCCCAGCTCTCAGACCTCATCACTGTATTCCCCCTCACAGTGAACCTTCTTCCAGTTCTCTGATCTTAAACCATGCCACTCAGCTTTCTGCATAGGCTGTTCCTTTTGTCTGGTCACAACTTCCTCTCCCACTTCTATTTTCCTGGCTAAATCTTACTCTTCTTTGGGAACCTGAGTTAGGTAACTTCTGCTGCATATAATTATAGGATCCTGTGAAGCCTGAAAATTAACTTGTAAAGCATGTTGTTGAAATCACTCATTTCCTGGGTTCCTTGGCTGTTTTAATCCTGGGGGTTTTAGGATGTGTATCTGTTTTATTTGCCTAGAATGTACCTGTACATCGAAAATCCTCCATGAGGGGTTTTCTGGTGGTCCAGTGGTTAAAGCTCCGCAGTTGCAATGTGCAGGGCACAGGTTCAGTCCCTGGTTAGGGGACCAAGATCCCACATGCTCCTCAGCCAAAAAATAAAATAAGATTTTTTTAAAAAGAGTTCTCTGTGAATGTGTGTTGAGCAGAGGCAGTGAAAAGACTGATTAATCAATCAGAAATGGTGTAAACTGGGGTGGTTACTGTCACCACAAACTTAACTAAAGACAGTCTTGGTGGACATTATATTGGTTCAGAGAATATGATCATACCAGGTATGAGTTACTTTCACATGCAAATCCTAATTCTTTTTTCTTGGTTCAAATAAGAAACTTGGAAATTGTCTTAGTGACCACAATCACAACTATATGAATCATAATTCATCTTTGTGAACCAGTGCGTATTTTGAATTTGTATCTGCCATATTACAAATGCTCATATGTAAATTTTTCCCTATAAGCTTTCATAAAATGCTTTTTCTGTTTCTATTCCAGTTTCTAAAAGATTTTATATATAGAACATTGAGGTCCATAGACTTAAGATTTAGAAATACTTTATTGAGCTCTGTGTGTGTGTGTGTGTGTTAATTGCTCAGTCGTGTCCAGCTCTGCGACTTCATGGACTGTAGCCCACCAGATTCCTCTGTTCATGGGATTCTGGAGTGGGTTGCTGTTTCCTTCTTCAGGGCAACTTCCCAACCCAGGGATCAAACCCCGGTCTCCTGCATTGCAGGCGCATTCTTTACCGTCTGAGCCACCCGGGAAGCTCATATTGAGCTCGATTATGTACATAATGCTGATGGCTTGGTCCCCACAGTGATTGTTCATTAGTAACCTGTAACAACTTGCTTCCCTTAAACAGAAGCAGGCGTTGTAAATGAGAGGAAAAAAAAAAAAAGTTTTGTATACTTTTTTCTTTTAATCTATTTTTTATTTTTAAAAAAGTTTTTTTTTCACTTGAATTAATAACTGCTTTGATTTCAGAATAAGTAGGAATGCTCATCAACTCAGATTTCTTTATGTTCAGATTGTTGGTTGGGTCAAGATCGTTAGTTTCAGTTATATTCAAGGCACTTTGGTCATATCTAACAGAACTAGAATTAGACTAGCTCTTAGAAGAAAAAGGTCACTGATGTGTGGAGGAGAGAAGGGAGTAGTATCTTATCACTAGCATTTTAGCAAATTTAAAGCAATAGTAAAATCATCTAAAAGTCTGTCTGATTTTTTGCTGTCACCATGATTCATTCCTTTCTGTCTGTACCCACCTTGGACCTTCCTACCACCTGGCCCTTGTTCAGTCGCTCAGTCGTGTCCGACTCTGCAGCCCCATGGGCTGCAGCACGCCAGGCCTCCCTGTCCATCACCAACTCCCAGACCTCACTCAAACTCATGTCCATTAGTCAGTGATGCCATCCAACCATCTCATCCTCTGTCGTCCCCTTCTCCTCCCGCCTTCAATCTTTCCCAGCATTAGGGTCTTTTCAGATGAATCAGCTCTTCACATCAGGTGGCCAAAGCATTGGAGTTTCAGCTTCAGCATCAGTCCTTCCAATGAATATTCAGGCCAAAAAGTAATTTATTTTAAGGCTATAGAACCCAAAGGCAGGGCAGGTGGTTTGATAACCCAGGAGACTACAGAGTGAAATTGGAAAGCTAGCAGAAATCCAACCAAGCAGCACATCTCAGTTTTCTCCCCTAGGCTATGTTCATTTCTGCGCACAAACTTTACCTTTCTCTAGTCCAGGGCTCCCAGTTTCACTTGTCAGTTCCAACCCGCTTGAGCTAGCATCTTTATTTTTTCCAAAAAATATTTTTTTGGCTATGCCTGGTCTCAGTTGCAGCATGTAGGACCTCCGGTATTTGTGGCGGCATGCAAGTCTTTAGCTGAGGCATGTGGGACCCTAACCCTAGTTCCCTTACCAGGGTTCAAACCTGGGCACCCTGTATGGGGAGGGCAGAGTCTTAGCAGATGAACCACCAGAGACGTTCCAGCATCTTTATCTTAATCCCAGATTTTAGGGTTAGAGGATCTGATTGGCCCAGCATGGAGTCAGTGGTTCACTCATGGGCCAGTCAGCCACTGCCAGGGCAGTGTTACGTAATGGATGGTCATAACTATTGAGGCCCACACCTCCCCACTGGGGGACGTTCTCAGGGAGGAATGGATTTGTGAGCCATGGCAAAAGGCATGTATATATACACACATAGACACACACATGTATATGTATAGATACATACATGTGTATCTATATGAATTTTAAAATTATTGAATAATTTGCATATGGTTAAAAAAAAAAACAGTGTTACAGTATAAAATGAAGAGTAAGCACGTGCTGCTTTTCTCCCACTGAGGGTCCCACTTCTTTAACTGTTTCCAATTATAGTTCTTTTTTTTTTTTGCATTGAGATATAACACAAAATTCACCATTTAAAAATGTACAGTTCAGTGGTTTTTAGTTTATTCATTGTGAACGTGCAGCCATCAGCACATTGTTACTGTTACCCCAGAAAGAAGCCCCATATATGTTAGCAGTCACTCCCGATTGCCCCATCCACCATCCTCTTCAAACCACTCGAGGACTTCTGTCCATGGTTTACCTAGTCTGGACATTTCATATAAATGGAATCACAACTTCTGGCCTCTTGAGTCTGGTTTCTTTAACCTGGCATAATGTCGTCAAGGTTCATGCATGTTGTAGCGTGTGTCAGTACTACATTCCTTTCCGCGACTGCACACAGTGCTCCATAGCATGAACATGCCATGTGTGGTTTATCCATTTCTCCATAGGTGGACACTTGGCTATTGTGAATAGTGCTGCTATGAATACACATGGTTTTTGTGTGAATACATGTTTTCAGTTCTCTTGGGTATATGCCTCTGCGTATGATTGCTGGGCCATATGGTAATTTCACGTTAGAACTTTTCCCCAAAGTATTTGCACCATTTTACATCTCCACCAGCAAAGTATGAGGGTTCCAGTTTCTCCAGTCCACTTCAACGTCTTAATAATAGCCATCCTAATGGGGGTGAAGTGATATCTCATTATGATTTCAGTTTGCATTACTGTAATGTAATAGTATATTGTATCTGTTCACATGCATATAGACCTTCTGTATATCTCATTTGGAGAAATGTCTTTTCAAATTCTTTGCAGATTTTTATTTTTTGACCACACCATGCAGCTGCTTCCCAAATCTTAGTTCCCTGACCAGGGATTGAACCCATGCCCTTGGCAGTGAAAGCCCAGAATCCTAACAACTGCACCTCCAGGGAATTCCCTTTTGCAGATTTTTAAATTGGGGTTTTGTCTTGTATTGTTGCATTATAAAGGTTCTTTATATATTCTGTATATTAGACCCTTATCAGATATATGTTTTAGAAATATTTTTACCTGTTGTATAAATTGCCTTTTTGCTTTCTTGATAACATCTTCTGATGCAGATTTTTCATTTTGATGATGTCCAATTTCTTTTTCCTTTAGTTGCTTATGCTTTTGGTACCATATTTAAGAAACCATTGTCTGACGCAAGGTCACAAAGCTATATATCTGTGTTCTTTCTTAGAATTTTGTAGGTTTAGCTCCTTACATTTAGGTCTTGGATCCATTTTGAATTAATTTTTGTGGATGATGGTATGAGGTCGGGATTCAAATTCATTCTTTTGCATGTGCACATCTGGTTGTCACAGCACCTTGTGTATGTGTGTTTGAACATTTGCCCGTTTATTTTGAAGGATCTCATAAAGTACGCAGATGAAAAGGAGCGTAGGGCAAGGTCTGGTAGGGTCGCTTGTGCGCAGCTTCTGCCTGCAGGGAACTTCGCTGTGCTGCCTTCTCAGCATGTACTTGCCTCCACCATCCTGGAAGCTCCCCCAGCACTTTTTATTGAAAAAGACTATTCTTTCCCCACTGATTCAGTTTGGCAGCTTTTTTTTTTTTTAAACTGTGTGTGTGTCTGTGTGTGTATCAGTTGACCATTGATGTATAGCGTTATTTCTGAACTCTGAGTTCCATTCTGTTGCTCTGTATGCTTACCCTTCTGCCAGTACTGTGTTGTCTTGATTACTGTAACTTTGTAGCAAGTTTTAAAATGATGAAGCATGAGTCCTCCAACTTTGTCCTTGTTCTTTTTATTAAAGATTATTTTGACTCTTCAGAATCCCTTGTATTTCCATATGAATTTAGAATCTGTCATTGCTGCAAAAAAGGCAGTTGGCATTATGGTGGGGATTGCATTGAATCTGTAGCGCATTTAGTTCTTTGGGTAATAGAGAATAGTAAAGATTTCAGATTCTAAAGCCAAACTGCTTCTAGGCTACAGGGCCATACTCAGGGTATTTAGCTCTAATCATTTTTTAATACTTTCTTTCTTTATACTATAGAATTATTTTCAGTAATAGTCATGAAATGAAGCTATGTGCAGTGTTGAAGGTAATTACATATTTCAGTCTAGACATTGCTTCTATCAACTTCTTCCTCAACCCTGCTTATTTTATAATTTTTTTGTGGTTGTTGAGTTCTGTTATGACGACGTTGTTTCATGTTGGTACAGGTACCACACTTTAGATTTGAATAATCTTGTATTAATTGTATAATTAATGAATTTTCTATATTAAGAGTAACAAGTTTCTATAGACAAAAAGCTAAACTATTTACTGAATAGTGTTTATACCTACTAAATAGTTTGAATTTTGGTCTTTTAGTTATAATTCAATATAATAATATTTTATATAAACAGTTCAATTATAAATGAATTTTGATAAAACTGAAACATCTACAAAAGACACAAACTAGAAATCTTTCCACTGATGTTACTAACATTTTATTGATTCATTCTTTACTCTAAAACAAATAGCTGTTTAAGAAAATGTGCTATGCTTAATTGCCCAGTGATGTCTGACTCTTTGCGACCCCATGGACTGTAGCCCACCAGGCTCCTCTGTCCAAGCAAGAATACGGGAGTGAGTTGCCATGCCCTCCTCCAGGGGATCTTCCTGACCCAGGGATCGAACCCAGGTTTCCCACATTGCAGGCAGATTCTTTACGGTCTGGGCCACCAGGGGAGCTCATAAATATTGGAGTGGGTATCCCTTCTGCAGGGGATCTTTGCAACCCAGGAATCAACCGGGGTCTCCTGCATTGCAGGTGGATTCTTTACCAGCTGAGCTACCAGGGAAGCAAGCCCTTAAGAAGGATATATTTCTATATTAAGATATGATTCAAATTCAGTAAAATGTTCACTTACGAGCAAAATTTGCACCAACTGCACCTCTCACTTCATACTGTTTCACTGTTTAAAATGTTAAACACAAAAAGTTGTTCAAGTTGTCCCATGGAAGATAGAATTGAAGTAATTCAAGTTCTCCTTCATCTTTACAGTCACTGGGTTATTGTTTGTTTATTTAAAATCTTTAGTATACCTGTAGGACTCTAGAGTACCATAGGGCTTGGGGGATGCTCACTGCTCTAACCAAGTTTGGACTATTCTGTATCACTTAGAGGGCTTCCCAGGTGGCTCAGTGGTACAGAATCCATCTGCCAATGCAGGAGATGCAGGTTTAAGCCTTCAGTTGGGAAGGTGTCCTGGAGAAGGAAATGGCTACCCACTCCAGTATTCTTGTCTGGAAAATTTACACAGGCAGAGGAGCCTGGCAGGCTACAGTCCCTGGGGTTGCAAAGGGTCAGCCATGACTGGGCATACACACACGTACCACTGAGAAATTTACTGTCCAGACAAATGCATGTGGCTGAGTCTGTTTTGGAAGCTAAGTATATAACAGAGGATGGGGTAGTTAGATAGCATCACCAACTCAGTGTACATGAATTTTGAGCAAACTCTGGGAGATAGTGAAGGACAGAGGAGCCCGTCTATGGGGTCACAAAATGTAACAGAGGTTCTTCAAATAAACGTCTGTGTCTAATGAGATATTTATTAAAGGGTAAATAGTAAAAATGTAGTAATTGCAGCCCTGGGCAGCCATTCCCTTCTCCAGGGGATCTTCCCAACCCAGGGATCGAATTTGGGTCTTCTGCGTTGTGGGCAGATTCTTTACTGTCTGAGCAACTGGGGAAGTCTGTATTAAAACTCAGCAGTAGTCAACAGTTGTTTAGGATTTATACCAGCAGAAGATTTTCAAAGGAAAAATAGTTTATCACTGACATTGTTTAGAATGGTTAATTCATAGTGATGGTAGAAGTAGAATGGATTTTAGTTGGTTTTACTATTTTTAGATTCTCTGCAGCAAAGGTATCTCCTATTGCTAGTGCTTAGGCTAGACCACTCTTACCACTTCTGTAGTGGGTCACTGCTTGACCCCTCCTACTTCCTAACCTTGAGGGTGAACATGTCAATTAACCTTTCTTTACCTCAATTTTACCATCTGTAAAATGGGAATAATAAGATAATCCTTTTTTTTTTTTTTTTTAAGCCATGTCCTCCTCCAGAGGATCTTCCTGGCTCAGGGATTGAACCTGCGTCTCTGTGCCTCCTGCATTGGAAGGCAGGTTCTTTATCACTAGTGCCACCTGGGAAGCCCCTGCATGAAACTGCCAAACTGTGTTCCAAAGTTGCTGTACTGTTTTGAAAGAGCAGATACCATTAGAGACATGTGAAAGAACAATACAGACAGGAAAAGAGTAATACAAACAGCTCTAGGGTATAAATTCAACAGCTTGGATGAAATAGACCAATTCTTTAAAAAATACACTATTAATTTCCTATTTCTGCTGTAATAAATTACCACAAATTTAATTGCTTAAAACAACATAAATTTATTTTTTTATTGTAATATGGTTGGTTTACAGTGTTGTGTTAATTTCTGCTGTATAGGAAAATGATTCAGTTATATATATAATATATATATTCTTTTTAATATTCTTTTCCATTATGATTTGTCACAGGATACTGTATCTTTTTGAACTATAGGTTTGTCCCAGTATATGCCCAGGAGTGGGATTGCTGGTTCATGTGGCAACTCTAATTTTTAGGTTTTTTTGAAAAACCTCCAAACTGTTTTCCATAGTGGCTACACCAACTTAACATTCCCACCAACAGTGTAAGAGGGCTCACTTTTCTCCACACCCTCTCCAGCGTTTGTTACACAGATGTATTCTCTTACAGTTCTGGAGGCCAGAAGTCTGATGTGGGTGTCACTGGGATAAAGTCAAGTTGTCCATAGGTCTGCCTTCCTTTCTGCAGCCTCTAGGGGATACTCTTATTTCCTTGCCTTTTTTACTGCTTCTAGAGTTGGGCTGATTTCTTGTGTTGCGGCCCCTTCAGTCTTCAAAGTCAGCGACAGCAGGTCGGTTTCTTCCTACATCTTCAGTTCAGTCGCTCAGTCGTGTCTGACTCTTTGCGACCCCATGAATCACAACACACCAGGCCTCCCTGTCCATCACAAACTCCTGGAGTTCACCCAGACTCATGTCCATCGAGTCGGTGATGCCATCCAGCCATCTCATCCTCTGTCGTCCCCTTCTCCTCCTGCCCGCAATCCCTTCCAGCATCAGGGTCTTTCGCATGAGGTGGCCAAAGTATTGGAGTTTCAGCTTCAGCATCAGTCCTTCCAATGAACACCCGGGAATGGTCTCCTTTAGGATGGACTGATTGGATCTCCCTGCAGTCCAAGGGACTTACATCTTAGTTCTCCTCAAATCTATATATGCAGTATATAATCAAATTGAAATTTAAACATCAAAATATAATCTGATAGAAATTTCTGCAGTCGTTTTCAGGTGTTCCTCAGAATTACTTAGAAATGTTGAGAATCTGGAATAATCAAGACAAACTTGAAAGCAAAGATGAAGAACATCACTACCTAATTTTAAGACTCGCTCTCAGGCTATAGTGATTAAGACAATATGGTATTGGCATAAGGATAGACAACTCTTACCAGTTTAACAGAATACAGTAACAAAAACAGGAGTTGAGTTTGACAGTAGTACCACAGCAAAAAAATCTCATCTGTCGCTGCTGAGGGCCAGCAAGAAGACTTTCCCCAATTACAGCATCTATTTCTCATCAATGATGGACTTGGACCCATGCAAGTTTGCTAATTCTATAGGAGGAAAGATTGACAGTGTATGAGTGAAGTTCCTCGTCTTTGACCATGGTTTTGTGGCGTATGTTGAGTGAGTGGTTACTTTTTTGCATGTTTTCTCTTTGGTAATTGTGTGACAGTTAATTGTTACTCTGTTTGCCAAAGCAGTTTACCACTAGAAAGCCTTTTAAATAAGGCTGGAACAAATAGATATCTTTCTGGAAAAAAATGAGCCTTGATATCTGTGTCACACTAGAAACAAAAACATTAATTTGGTATATGATGCGTATTGAAAAGATTGACCAGATGAAGTATTGAGGCAGAGCATTGGACCTCTCATAGGCTGTTGGTGAGAGTGTAAAAGTGTGTGTCTTTTGTTCCTCAGTTCCTGTGACCACTTAAACTAGGGCAAGAGAGTGCAGGGGTGCCCACGTTCAGATGGCAGGGAATTCGTGAGAAAGATGATAGTGATATATATGTGCTCAGCAGGATTCTTGGTTGCCCGTGGCCCAAGTCGATTCTGCTTAAACCAAGGAAGATGAACACATTGTTTGAGGTAACAGTTCCTGAGTGGGCTAATGTCTGGCTCAACTACAGCCAAATACTTCAGAAATCAGGCTCTCTACTCCACTTTCCCTTGGGATGGCTTCGTTTTCAGACAGACCTCAGTCGTTGTGGCCACAGGCAGCTCTGGGATTTGTTGGACCCAGCTGCTGAGCCTTATACCCGGGGTTGTCCTTGACTGAGGCCCCCCCTCAACCTGATCATTAGAACTACTGTGAGGCCTCCTTCAGGTCCGCCCCGGGGCTGAGAGTGAGGGTGCTATGGTTTCTCCTCAGAAGAGGCACTGTTGCTAGAAAAAGGGGAAATGGGTGCTAGTCTTGCAAAACAGCTTACTTTTCTCAGTGTTTTGTCTGTTTAATGTTTATTTCTCTGACTCCAGTAGCTGTGTCCCAGGTGCTTGCTAGAGCCTGGGAATGTAAAGGTGAATTGTTGATGAACAGAGAGTGGATCTGTAGCCTGGCATTGAAAACTCTGTGATGTGTTTGGTCTCATCTTCCTTTTGTTCGTTAGCTTTGTTCTTTTCTAGCCACTTTGTGCTCGCATATTTGAATTTCTGGTATGTCTGTCCTTGTCTTTGGCTTACTATTACTGTTCCCTCCGCCAGAATGCCCTGTGTCTGCAATATGCCCACCCCTCATACCTCAACATGGTTCCATTCTGCCTCTTTTCCCAGGCCTGGCTCAAACACCACCTCTTTCAGAAGCCCTCTCTGAGATATTTTGACCTTCATTATTTTCTCCTATTTGCTTTTGCCTGTTTTTCTGCCCATAGCTTATCTTAGCTGTCATGTGCTTGCATGCACCTCCAGGAGATCTTCCCAACCTAGGGATCAAACCCACGTCTCCTTAGCAGGAGGATTCTTTACCACTGAGCCACCTGGGAAGCCCTGTCTTAGCTCTGCTGCTGCTGCTAAGTCGCTACAGTCGTGTCCGACTCTGTGCGACCCCATAGACAGCAGCCCACCAGGCTCCCCCATGCCTGGGATTCTCCAGGCAAGAACACTGAAATGGGTCGCCATTTCCTTCTCCAATGCATGAAGGTGAAAAGTGAAAGTGAAGTCGCTAAGTTCCTTCAGTTCTAAGGATCCTGATAGCACCTGGCAGAGTGCTGGGCATAAAGTAGGCTTAATACATAATGGATAGTTACTGTACTTCTGAGAATTTTGGAATTCTCTGCTGCAGTCCTTAAATTGTTCAGCAATACCAGATGTTTTGTTTAACATTTCATAACATGTAAGTTCCTTCGAAGTAACTTGCTGCTTCCTAGTCACTCTTTGATGTAGCTTCATTGCCTGTGATGTGGTATATTCAACCTTCTTACACAGATGCAGTCAGAATAGTGGTCTTGGCGGTCATGTCTGCTTGTAGGAAACATCCATTTTGACTAGAACCAGAAATACCCAGTCTAGTCCCCCCTCCCCAACCCCATTCAGTGATCCTTTATTGGCATGCATTTAGTTGACCACTGCTTCTCAAATTTCAGTGTGCATCAGAATCCCTGGAGGGTATTGTAAAGCATGAATTGCTAGGCCTCACCTGCAGAGTTTCTCATTCAGTAGTTCTGGGATGGCTGAAGAACCGCCTCGCTAACAACCGCTCAGGCGGTGCTAGTGCTGCTGGTCTGGGCAGCCGCGCTTTGAGGACCAGTTACCAGTAGTAGATTTAACCCTTGGGGGCATTGCTGTAGCTCAGTTGGTAAAGAATCCATCTGCAGTGCAAGAGACCTGGATTGAGAAGATGCCCTGGATTGAGAAGATGCCCTGGAGAAGGAAATAGCAACCCACTCTAGTATTCTTGTCTGGGAAATCCCATGGATAGAGGAGCCTGGCAGCCTACAGTCCATGGGGTTGCAAAGCGGTGGACGTGATGACTAACACACACACACAAGGATTTAACCCTCATTGCAGTCAGAATCACTGAGGGCGCTTTCACCTCCACGAGTGCTTTTTAATAACTGTCCTTTGCTCAGTTAAGTGAAAGCATTAGGAATCTCTGCTACAGCAGGTGTTAGCAGGATCTTATGAGTGTTTCTAACAGAACCAGCTGCATTACAAAGACAAAATCCCTTTACACCACATTTCCATATCACTTGTGTGATGTATATAGTACCCATGCATTGTTGGAAGTATTGACCAGCTCTGGGTCAGTTCAGTTCAGTCGCTCAGTCGTGTCCAACTCTTTGCGGCCCCATGAATCGCAGCACGCCAGGCCTCCCTGTCCATCACCAACTCCTGGAGTTCACCCAGACTCACGTCCATCGAGTCAGTGATGCCATCCAGCCATCTTATCCTCTGTCGTCCCCTTCTCCTCCTGCCCCCAATCCCTCCCAGCATCAGAGTCTTTTCCAACGAGTCAGCTCTTCGCATGAGGTGGCCAAAGTATTGGAGTTTCAGCTTCAGCATCTGTCCTTCCAAAGAACAACCAGGACTGATCTCCTTTAGAATGGACTGGTTGGATCTCCTTGCAGTCCAAGAGACTCTCAAGAGTCTTCTCCAACACCACAGTTCAAAAGCATCAATTCTTCGGTCCTCAGCTTTCTTCACAGTCCAACTCTCACATCCATACATGACCACTGGAAAAACCAAAGCCTTGACCAGATGGACCTTTGTTGGCAAAAGTCTGGTTAGGTAGTTCTAATTCATGAAAACATGTGTATATATATTCCTGGGTTTTTGTTTTGTTTTTTTTTGATGATTCACTTTTTAGTCTTGGCCAGTTCCCATAATTTTTCAAAAGCTGGTTTCTTATCTTTAATATGACATTAAAAACACCTTTCTCTTATTTTGCAATCATGATTGCAAGAGGTGTGCTGAATCTTGGGAGCAGGACAAGTTTCATGAAAATTACTTGTTTGGTCCTGAGGTATCTTCTGTAGATTGCTTACTAGAGGAGAGAGGGGGAAAGTGACTGCTGTGGAGAACTTGGCTGTCACTTTTACTGGGTGGTGAAAACTAACATGCATGAAGAGAATATGAACATCTCCTGTCTCAGTGAAGCACGTACAACTGTTGAAGGACACCGCACGCTTCTGTAGCACTCGCATGCTTCGGTAGCACTCTCACGCTTCTGTAGCACTCTGACTGGGAACGTGTAACTGCACTCTACGCATAAGGAGACATCACAGACCCAGGGAGGAACATTCTGTTTTTTATAATGGATTTGTATTCTTTATTATCAGTGTCATAAATGATAAAGATTGAGGAACTGTTCTGGAATAAAAAAAGATTAAAAGGAAAAAAAAGATAGCAGAAAGCAGCATGTGATCCTAAACTGGATCTGTACTGAAGTGGAAAAAGTACAATAAACAATAGTGTTAGGTCAGGAGACAAGTTGGAATATGCGTGGTAGACTTGATAAAAAAAAGTTTGGTATTGATTTCAAACTTCCTGAGATTGATAGCAAGTAGCGTGGTTATGTAAGATAATCTCCTTATTCTTAGGAAACACACTGTACTATTTAAGTGAAAGTCGCTCAGTCGCATCCGGCTGTTTGCAGCCCCTTGGACTATACAGTCCATGGAATTCTCCAGGCCAGAATACTGGAGAGTTGGGTAGCCTTTCCCTTCTCCAGGGGATCTTCCCAACTCAGGGATCGAACCCAGGTCTCCTGCATTGCAGGCAAATTCTTTACCAGCTGAGCCACCAGGGAAGCCCAAGTACTATTTAAAGGTAAAAATAAATGATGTGTGTGTAATGTAAGCTCAAGTGAGAAAAATGTGGGAGAGGGAGAGAGAGCAAGCAAATAATAAAGTAAATGGGGGCGAGGGTACAGGTGTTCTTTGTAATTTTCATTGTGACTTTTTGGAAGTTTGAAATTATTCTGAAATAAAAAGTTAAAACAGAAGAAGAAGAACATGCTCTCTTTTCATTTCAGGGTAATTGTAAAAGTGTTTTAAATCTGTATTAAAATGTTTTCAAGCAGCAGAGTGCCTTTCAGGCGATGGTTCCTGTGCTGCTGTGTCTGGGGGCCTCATCTCTCACTGTGGAAGAGCTCTCGGGAGACTGTTAGCACCTGAGAGCCCACAGGGGCTCGGCCTCACCCCGACTGTAATATCCAGCCCCCCACCCGGCAGCTTCTGGTGTCTTGCGCAGCGCTTCCAATAAGGCACCCTAAACTAATGTACCTTCAGCTTTGAAAAGTATATTTTTTTTTTTCAGCTCAAAATGGGGTTAATCCTGACTGGGAGAAGAAAGTAATAGAATATTTTAAGGAAAAGCTGAAGGAGAATAATGCTCCTAAATGGGTAAGCTCATTATTGCTGTTTGCTGGGGGTGGGTGGGTGGGCGAGGGTTGGGCAGACTTCCAATTTCTCACAGTAGTGATCCACATATAACTTAAAAATATATAAATTAACGTGTACCGCCCTCTGCCTTAAGTACATATGTATTAAAAGATTTTGGTCTCTTGCAATTTAAATTCAAGCAAATAAGTGCTTCTGTACTGGCACCTGTAGGTGGCAGTAACTGACCGTGAAAAAGAGTGATTGTGAGCGCTTCGATGATCTTTTATTACCTTCATTTTAAAGAATTACTTGTACGAGTTTTAAGAGACGAGCTCAACAAAGCAAATGCCTTTGTGCTAAGTGGAAAGTGTTCTGAAGGAAAAGCACCCTTTGACATTATGATCAAATGTCATCATACGAACTGAACTTGCAAGAACGCGAAAGGACTTATGTTCAGCAGTTGTGTTGTTGGCCGTTGAAATCATTTGGCTCCCTGATAGGGCCTGATTTTGTATGTGGGGTGGGTAGGTGGGGACGGCGGTTTGTCTGGATATGTATGTGTATGTGCTTAACGTCTTATACACAGACTATTTCGACTTGATTGTTTGTTTTCCTTTAAGGTACCATCACTGAATGAAGTTCCTCTTCATTATTTGAAACCTAACAGTTTTGTGAAGTTTCGTTGCATGGTTCAGGATATGTTTGACCCTGAATTTTACATGGGAGTGTATGAAACTGTTAACCGAAACACAAAAGCACGTGTATGTATTGCCTTTTTCATTAAACTTGGTGTTTACAATTAGTAGGATTAGCTTTGTCTATGGCAGTTTTGATTCGATAATGTTGATATAATACTGGTATTTTTTGTTTTGGTCATAGGTTCTTCATTTTGGAAAATATAGAGATGTAGCAGAGTGTGGGGTATGTATACTTAAAATATATAAAAAACTTTTTAATGAGCATTTTTTCCTGGGCAGGGAATATTATTTTCCTTTGGTGGATCATAAATTTACTTATCTTGTATATAAGTTCTAAGAAGTCATGTGAAATGTTTATTTGCCTTTTACTTGAGTTTCTCTGATATGGTTTTTTTTTTGATCTTCTAAAAATGTCTTAGAAGGTGGAATATTGTAAATGACAAGTTACTTCCTTTCTTTTCCTAATATCTACATACTTGCTTTTAAAAATTACTTAAGTTCTTTTAAAATGAAAAGTAGAAGAAAAAGAATACTACTTTAAGGGCTTTGCATGCGCTTAATTTTTTTATACCTTTTTTTTTTTTTTTTTTTTTTCCCTTTTGGCCATGCTGCACAGCATGTGGGATCTTAGTTCCCTGACCAGGGATCAAATCCACACCTCCTACATTGGTAGCAAGGAGTCCTAACCCCTGAACTGCCAGGGAAGCCCCTACATGTGCTTAATTAAATTTTATTAAATCCTGCCCTCTTTTCCTGGGAAGAAAAAAGTAAACTTAAGCCTTCTTTGATAAAAGGAAGTAATAGAAACTGTCTTACATATCAATAATGGGAAAGGGAAGAAGAAAGAAGACAAAATCCTGAAATAAATATTCTAGCTCAGCAGGCTGATCTGTATGGAAGAATGGCCCTAATTAGGAAGGTTTCTGTAGAGAAAGAAATATAACTTCTACACTTACTTAGAGTAATGGACTCGTGAAAGATGAATTTGTTTAATCTTTTGATAACCTCCAGGTCTCCCAGTGTCTTTTGTCTTTTAAGGGTGTTTCCATGACATTGTAATACATTGTTGTGCTGAGTCTAATGAATCAGCTTTATAAATGTTTCCTGCATTCCTGTTTATGGAGCCCTAAGTTATATTAGGCTGATAAATTAATACACAATTTTTCTTCTAGTACACAATAATGCAGTGTCTCTCTAACTCAGTAATCTCAACATCTGGAAATGGGAAAATAAAATAGATGAGGGTGTCCATCTGTGATATTCCCAAAGGCAAAGAGCTTGTGCTCTGTTTCTGAAGAGTCATAAGTAAGAACACCATACCAGGAAAAGGGGACTTTGGCCCTGGAAAGAAAGAAAGAAAGAAAAGCCACTTTGCTTACACATACCATCTCAGATTCAGTTGATGTCTCTGGAATTCTTTCTTTATTTTCTTTGTTTTTCTCTTACAAGATAGAATATAGATTTTGTTTACTTGTAAGGAATTTTTTTGTGTACTATAAAAGTAATATGAGTATCTTGAAATAATTTCTTTTTAATGTTACATCTTGGGTCCTCTACCTATCTATACTTAAGACTTTCTAAGTAGATTTGAAACAGAGAATATGCCTTTTGTAATGAACAGTATCTGATTTTTAAATCTCATCTCAGAGCAACCTCATAAGAAGTGTATCATTAAATTCCTATTTGATAGGCTAATGTTGATAGCATTCCTGTGAGAAAGACAGTGGGATTACCATGAGTGTTGTCTTTGAAAAAAGTTTAACAAAATAGTGTGTTTAGTTTAGGGATTTAATTTTGTAACCTAGGGTATTGTGTATTTTGGATTTGAAGGAAGGTGCAGTATTAATTGGGCTTCCCTGGTGGCTCAGACAGTAAAGAATCCACTTGCAGTGCAGGAGACCTGCATTCGATCCTTAGGTTGGGAAGGTCCCCTGGAGGAGGGCATGGCAACCCGCTCCAGTATTCTTGCCTGGAGAATTCCCATGGACAGAGGAGCCTGGCAGGCTACGGTCCATGGGGTTGCAGAGTCGGACACACTGAGCAAGAGGTGGTGCTGTGTTGCTAAAGAGTCGTAAGAGCACCGTACCAGGAAAAGGGAACTTTGGCCCTGGAAGGAAAGAAAGAAAGAAACAAACAAAACCCACCATGCGTATATATACCGTCTCAGGCTGTACACGCTGTACTGATGATTGCGTCTGAAGTGATTGTATGTCAGTTTTCATTTCAAAAATGATAGTTTAGATTTAGTGGTTGCTTGTTAATTAACTCAGTATGAAGTATTTACTGTGGTTTTATAAACAACCTGAAAACACAGTTGCTAATTTTTTTAAGTATTTTAATAAATAAAATTTTGTGAACATCACAGCCTCAGCAAGAAGTTGATTTAAACTCTCCACGAACTACTACTTTGGAGAGACAGACATTCTATTGTGTTCCAGTGCCTGGAGAATCTATGTGGGTAAAAGAAATATCCTTTATCTGAACCTTCTCATGTGTTGAATGCTTCCTGATAATTTTCTTAATTGAAGAGACCACAATTCATATTGATTTTTTTTTTTAAGCTTAGTCTTTTCACATCAATGAAGTTAGCTGGAAAAAATAATTTTTTTATTCTTGTTTCTTTTTTTTTTTAATATATTGAGATGTAGTTGGTTTACAATAGTGTATTAATTTCAGGTACAACATAATGAGTCAAAAATTTTGGTAGATTTTACTTCATATTTATTATAAAATATTGCCTATATTTGTTGTGCTATGCAATATATCTTTGTAGCTTATTTTTTGTATACATCAGTCTTTTTTTTTTTATCAGTTTTCTTTTAAAAAAAATTTTTTTATTTTAACCAAGCTACCAAAGTAGTAAGTAGTAAGCTACCAAAGTAGTAGTCTTTTATTAGTCATAGAGGTAGCATAATTTTAGGATATTCCCCGGTTCATGGAAGTCTTTCCTTAACCCTTCATTTAACGCCTATGTTAATGCCAACCAAGCTCGAGTCAGCCCTTCAACGTCTTACACCCCCAGCCGTCACAAGAGAAGCTATGAAGATGACGAAGATATGGATCTGCAGCCCAGTAAACAGAAAGACCAGCATATGGGCGCCAGACAAGCAGGTAGCGTGTGCCACCCCGCTTTCTGGAGACTTCTGCTCTCCTGCAGTGGTTCATATTCAGAATTCATAGTTCCATAAGTAGCTGTAGATTTAGGGGCTGGCAGTGATTGGACAGCTTTGCTTTCAGGTTTACCAGAATCACAGGCAGTTCTGAGAGTTGCAACAGTAGCGCTCTGGTCAGCCTGCGCTTCGTAACTGAGCGGTTGGGCGTCACTCGGAAGGGCTGCTCTGCTGTCGGGTGTGAAGGGTCTCAAGTTGGGAAGCTAGGAGAGGGCTTTTGTGTTTCTTCATGTTTGTTTTTCATCTCAGCCTTTAAGTAATATGAAAGCATAGTACTCGACTCTAAAAATGACTTATTTATATCTGAAAACATCCTTTATTTTCTTTTTGGGATAATGATGCTGTAATTTAGTAAGACTAAGCACATTGGAGGAAAAATGTGAAGTTTTGGTACGCTGAATTACTTATTCCTAAACTTTAAAGCAAATAACCCTTAGAATAGTCACAGTTCTATTTGTTCTATTTAAAGTAGGTTTGTAGTAGTTTATGTATTAAAATATAATTAAAACGCAAGTAATTCTGATTATACAAGGAAGCCAAAAGTTGAAATTTTCTAAGAGAATTTCAAAATTGGTATGTATCATTATTGATTTGCCAATCACAGTTTTTATGAGCAGTGAATTCCTTCATATGGCAGATAAATGAGTTTGTCTTTATTTCTCCTTTTATATCCTGTCACTTCTTAAAGGCAGAGGAAGTAAAACAAATGAATTAATTTAATCTGAAGAGTGGGTTGAGAGAGCAAATATAGCAATCAATGGTAAACAAAGATTTACTACTGAGTTTCATTTAACCATATATTAGTCTATTTTATAAGTTCATATTACTGTATTTCTTTAAGCTAAGGCATATTTTTAAAATTGGAATGTTTTACACCAAATATATGCAAATGTAATAGTATTCTTTCTTTTTCTCCACTCACCCCCAAATGTTTATTCACATTAATGGTGCATCATAACAATAACCTAAATACATATTAGAATCCAGGGCACATGGTAATTCTCTTTCTTAACGTTTAAGCTATTGATGCTTCTTTGTATTTCTTGCCCCTTTTGTTTGAATGCCATACTTCGGGGCTTTTGAATACATTTGAGTGCATTAGTTATGTAAAGTTTACCTTGTTTGTGTCTTCCCTTGTGTTTCAAACAGTAAAGAATCTGCCTGTAATATGGGAGACCTGGGTTCAATACCTGGGTTGGGAAGATCCCCTGGAGAAGGGAATGGCAACCCACTCCAGTATTATTGCCAGGAGAATTCCACAGACAGAGGAGCCTTGAGGGCTACAGTTCATGGTGTCACAAAGAGTTGGACACAACTGAGCGACTAACATTTAACCTTGTTTGTTGGTTTCTAGGCAATCTATCAGACTGTGTTGTGTTTATATATGTATATATTAAGCTGTTTCAGAGATAAGTGTAGATTCACATGGACTTACAAAAAAAAATAATACAGAGAGATCCCCATATATTCTTGATGCAGTTTCAAGTGGGTCAGCATCTTATATAATTATAACATCTTGCATAATTATAGTAGAATATCATAGCCAGGAAATGGATATTGATGTGGTCCATAGACGTTACTCAGAATTCACATTTTTACATGCACTTGCTTTTGTGCATCAGTCTGTGCAGTTTCATCACTTATGTAGATTCACGTGACCGCTACCACAGTCAGAATACAGAACCGTTCATTTCCTGGATCTCTTATGTTGCCCTTTTAGAATCACATCTACCTCTCCTGCCTCTCTGCCTCCCCCCTGGCAACGACTAATTTGTTCTTCATCCCTAAATTTTGTCATTTATGAATGTTATATAAATGGAATCATACAGTATATAGACCTTATAGATTAGCTTTTGCCATTCAGCATAATTTCCTTGAGGTCTGTCCAAGTTATTGTTTATATCAGTAGTTTATTCTTTTGATTGCTGAGCAGTGTAGTGTGTTATGGCAAGCTATATTTTAATTCTCACTAGTTACCAGTCCTAAATTGTAACTACTTTAGGGGTACAGGCTATCTTTAAATGATCTTTGTAGCCCCAACAATTAGTCTAATTCCTGGTATACAGTGGAAGTTAATAGTTGTTTAGTAAATAAGTTTATTGCTATGTGGTTTTATTCTGCTTAGTAAGTAGAAAGAACTATATTCTACCAAAGTGTTTTTATTGTCTGTAGACCCATATACTCATTGGGTCAAAGATGTTAAATAACCCTATTAAATATTAACTTTTAAAGTTACATCTAGGAGATTTGATGGTGGGGAGGGGCGGGAGTCTGTTGCTGTTTTATTGTAGGGGAAGGTGATCACACTTCCAGATCTTCGTAATCTTTCTTCCCTTTATAGGTGGCTTCTAGTGTGTGTTACTTCCTTTAAAATGGGAACAACTTGAAGTTTGCAAGCTCAGAAATATATCATTTCAGTCAAAACGCAAAAGGCTGTTTAGGAATGTTCTTTATCTCCAGGAAGCCTTTGAAATGACGATGTGCAATGCTGTCCCTTTGAATTTAGGGAATGTTGGTGGTCTTCAATGGTGTGGCGAGCCAAAACGTTTAGAAACTGAAGCTTCTTCTGGACAACAGCTGAGCTCCCTAAACCTCTCTTCTCCTTTTGATCTGAATTTTCCATTGCCAGGAGAGAAGGGTCCTGCATGCCTTGTGAAGGTAAGAAAGTCTTTGACGGGTCTGATGCTGACAAAGATGTGCTAAGTGTCTCAGAAATTAAAACAGAAAAGTCTTAGCATTTGTGTTAGCGAGTTTTCTCTTGCTATAACAAATCACTACAAATTTAGGGGGCTTAAAATAACAAAATTTATCATCTTAGAGGCTTTAGGCCAGAAGTCCAATGTGAATCTCACTGGGGATAAAATGAAAGTGGCTGCAAGACTGGTTCCTCTCTGAAGACTCCAGGGGGCAATCTCTCTTCTAGCCTTTTCCAGCTTCTAGAGGCTTGTGACCCCTTCCTCCATCTTCCAGGGCAGCAGTAATACAGCCCTCTGACCATTTTTTCATAGTCTCATCTCCCTCTGGCCATAGGTAGGAAGGGTTCTCTAATTTTAAGGACGTGAGTAATTAGATCGAGCCCACTCATGTAGTCCAGAGTAATCTCCCCATCTTAAGGTCCTTTAATTTATATAAGTCCCTTTTACATGTAAGGGAACATATTCAAGGATTCCAGTGAGATGTGGATATGTGTATGGCGGGGAGGGGGCATTTTATCTACCACAGCATTGTCTTTATTTTAAAAAAAACAAATATTTCAAATAGAGGTGAAACAGCATTTAAATTAATATCTATATTTTTCCTGTATCATTTCTAACTTACTAATCTCTGCTTTATTTTCACCATTCTTTCTTTTCTTATCAATTAGATTTAAAATAAGGTAGAAGAAAATCTGTTAACAGTTTGCTCCCCTATTTTGCTCATTCTGGTTTTTTAATTGTGAGCAGAGAACAAGTGATACAAGTTTCAGAAACGATCAGTGAGAATTTCCATTCTTAGTTGTTATGGTTTTAAGTTAAATGGCACTTCAGCTATGCCGCACAGGAATCAGAATTAGCCCGTTTTTCCTTCTGTGCTTCTCTTAGGTCTCACCAGTAAGCGGCTGTGACAGTTTCTAATGTGCATCTTGAGAGATGGCTTTGGAGGTTTGGCTCTTTATTGTGAGAAGCCTCATGGCCATTTGAAGTCTGTGTCAGTCCTCCTAATACTGCATAGCTTGTGAATAAGTCCAAAGTTAATAATACTCAGTTTTCCCCATCTCTCAATGGAGTTAATAGATTTTGAGATAATTCATGTTTCTAGTTTTAGTTCATCCTTTGGGAAAAGCTTTTCTCTGAAGTAGTGGGAAAACAGACGTTGGTCAGGAGTCCCGTGTTTTAGTTGTTATTTGCTGACCAGCAAAATGGCTTCAGGTAAGAGCCTTACCTCCCTTGGTCTCCATTTATCAAATAAAGGAGATGCTGTAAGGTTCATTTTCTGATTATTATTACTTCAAGGCTAATATCTTATGCTTTTTTGATGCCATTGAGTCCTAACTGTGATTTTGTGTGGCCTCTTGTTAGGTCTATGAAGACTGGGATTGTTTTAAAGTCAACGATGTTCTTGAGTTATATGGCATACTCTCTGTGGATCCTGTGCTAAGTATACTGAATAATGATGAAAGGTGAGTCTATTTTGAAATAATTTCAAACTTTGAGAAAAGTTGGAGGATGGTTATATAAAGAACTCCCTTTTCCCTTCATTCAGATTTACAGGTTGTTAACACTTCAGCTCCGTTTGTTTTGTCATTCATTTGTGCTTATTTTTATATACATACATTTTTATACATGTGTAGTTTTTGGAAACACCTGAGAGTAAGTTGTGTGTATCACATCCTAAATACTTGCTGTGTCCGTATTTCATTTATAATCAGAGTAGAGCTACACAGTTTGGGAATTTGCCATGAATACAGTGCAGTAACCGTAGGCCACGCTAAACTTCACCAGGTGTCTCAGTAGTGTTCTTTCTGGCAGTCTTTTTCTCTGTCCAGGATCCACAGGATCACTCTCTGCATTAACCTGCAGCAGTCTCCAGCTCTTAGTTGTCCTTCAAGGCCATGATACTTTTCTTTTCTTTTTTTTTTCCCCTGTCCTTCAATGTATTGACACTTTCCTTGACACTGAGAAAATTCATTTCTCATAGTGCGGAGGCACCAAGGTTGAGACACCAGCATTTAGTGAGGGCCCGTTTCCTGGCTTGTAGATGGCCGTCTTCTTGCTGTGTCCTCACATGGCAGAGCAGACTCGCCGCACTGAAGAGTACAGACCAGTTACTCTGTAGGACGTCTGTCCGTTTGGGTTTATCTGATGTGATAGATTAGATCACATCAGATTAGATTGTGATTAGATTCCAGCTATGCATTTTGGGCAGAAAACTACAAAGTCATATGTTCTTCTCAGTGCATCACTTCTGGAGGTGCAGTGTCCTCTTACTGGTGAAGTTCTTTTTGATCACTTTGTTACATTTGGTACACACGTGTACATGCATATACCTTTATCATAATAGGACATGTGTAGGTAGCCTGAAATCTCATGTAACAGTTTGCGAAGAGGAGGAGCATTTTCTGTTCTCTCAGGAGAAGTGCAGGTGGAGCTGTCCTCGGCTTGAGTTCCCATCTTATTTTCAGAGACGGATGTTACTTTTACGTGTGTAGAGCTGCCAACTCGGAACCGAGCTCTGTCTTCTCTCGGCAGGGATGCCTCTTCGCTGCTGGACCCGATGGAGTGCACGGACATGGCTGAGGAACAGAGGGTGCACAGTCCTCCTGCCTCCTTAGTGCCAAGAATCCACGTGGTCCTAGCCCAGAAGCTGCAGCACATCAACCCCTTACTGCCTGCTTGCCTTAACAAAGAGGAGAGCAAGACCTGTAAGTGTAAGTGCTGACGCCTTGTGGCCCAGAGACTCACCTGGCGTGCGGGAGCTGCGTTTTGTGGAGCTGTCGGTCAGGTGCTCAGTCGTCAGGAAAAGTTCCTCCAGCGGTCACCATCGCTTTGCCCATTTTCCTGTGTGTTAATTCTCTTCATTAAAATGAGGCCCCTCCCAAAAGGTATACCCTTGTCTTGTTTTGACAGTTGGCATCACTCACGGGCCAATGTTAGAAGTCCCTCCAGTTGTCTGCTGGTGTGCACTGCTTTGTTGCATAGTTACTTTTTAGCCAGAGGCGCGCGAGGGCCTGGCGTGTCTGCTCAATCTGGTCGCCCTTCTCTCTCCAGTTGTTTCCGGTTTCATGTCCGAGTTGTCTCCAGTCAGAGCAGAACTGCTTGGCTTCCTCACTCATGCCCTTCTGGGAGACAGCTTGGCCGCTGAGTACCTTATATTACATCTCATCTCTACAGTGTAAGTGCTGTGTTCCTGGGAGTTGGGTGTTTTGTTGAGAGGGACAAAGAAGAGGAAGGTTTCTGAGATAATTTGTTTTGTTTATTAGGCTTCATCCCCAGATGGCTTTTATTTGTTCAGTGCAACAGCTCTTACACCTAATCTCAGATATTCCTTTTTTCAGCTTTTCTCAGGGTCACGTGTAGCATTTTGATTGTATCTTCTTAAATTTAAGAGCTAAAACTAGGCATAGAACCTAGCTGATGAGTAAAATAAGCTGTCTTGTCATTTTCGCAGTCTGTAAGTCCCCTGTTTATACCTCCTGAGGCTCTGTGTTTACAGTCCGCGAGGCCACTCGCTGGCCTCACTTGTGCATGGACGTGAGCCCCTCTTCCTCTCACCGCGCTATAGCTCTTTGTTTCCCGATTTCAAAGTAATGTGCATGCCTTCAGTAAGCTCCAAGTGCATAAAGAAGAAAGCAGAAACTGTCTGCAATCTCTCCACTTAGAGATGGTATCAGTTAACAGACCTTGGTAGCTGATGATATCAGCTCTTTTTGTTTGCATGTGTATACCTCCCTACTTGGTCTCAGTTATACTCTAAATAGATCATTAGCTTGCTTTTATCATTAATAAATATTAAACATTCTCCCATCATAATTCTCCTTGAGCCTTTTAATGGCTGTACAGTATCTTTCGTTATAGACAGTTGTACTTTTCCCCTAAATGTTAGGCTTCCCTAGTTTTTCTCTGTTTAAATAACTTTGTAGTAAACATGTTTGTCCTAATAAATCTTCCCTCAGGTAGGATTTGAGACAGTAGTACATAATGGTTGAATGGATAGATGCTGGAACCAAATTGGCTGTGTTCAAGTCCAGCTCTACCACTTCATGGCTGTATGAATGCCGGCATATTATTTAAAATGCCTCAGATTTCTCATCTGTAAAATGAAAATAATATTACCTACCTCAGAGTGTTTGGGAATTAAATGATAAAGTACTTAGAACAGTACCTGGCACGTGGTAGAAGAACAATATCAGCACTTAAGTATTGGCTGTTATTTTCATTTTTGTTTCTGTTTTTTAAAAAAGCTGATGAGAGTAATCTGCTTTATTTTTTATGACAGTATTAAGCTAATTTTTCTTTGTTTGCATTTTGATGGAGATCAGGAAATCACCTGAGTCTCTTATTGGTTCAAACCTTTTTTTTTTTTTTTTTTAGATATACAAGAAGAGATGTTCTTCCACTAGGAAAATTTACGGTTAACTTGAGTGGTTGTCCACGGAATAGTACCTTCACGGAACACTTATATCGAATTATTCAACATCTGGTTCCAGCAGTAAGATCAATATAAACACGTGTTATAAACCTAAGCACACTTTAAAAGTCCATCTAATGGTCTTTCATTCAACCCAAATATTTAACTTTGAGATTTTAATAGATCTCATTAAGGGGAAACAAAGCCTGCCGGTTTCATAATTTTAAAATGTACTTACCTCTAAACATTTCACTTTTCCTTTGTTGCCTTAGCATGAATTTCTTTGAATAACAGTTAATACAACTGTAGTAATTCCTTTAACATTGTAATCTCCTTTGATGCCAGTTCGTTTGTACTATTTGGTATCCTTTGTATGCCTTAAGATTTTAAATGTCAATTAACTCTAAATTGTAGGAGTATAATTCTTTTTAGTTGAGGAAATAACTTTATCTCTGCTGCCCAAGTATAATTCCTGTTTGAAAGTCAAGCTACCTTTATTTGCCAGGGCATCTGGAATGAAGTGTTTGAGTGGTGGTAAGATCTTAGGGGAATAGCTTCTGATTAGTTGTGTGCCTGGCAATGCTGATCACACCTTACTTTGGAAATTTAAGAGATTGAAGTAGATCATTCATTTAACCAGTTTATTCAGCATCTTCTGGGCCCTTAAGAAACACAGCAATAGACCAAATAGACTAGCATTCCTCACTCTCCTTGACTGACTTTACTCTCGTAAAAAATCACTGAGGCCTCAGAGAGAAGTGGTTTGTGTGGGTCGTTTGTATCCTCAGTTTACCATGTTAGAAATTAAAACATACTAAGATAGTCATTGAAAACAAATCAATTATATATGAACATAAGTAAAATTGTGAAAATAGCTATTTTTTCCAAAAAAAAAAAATCAGTGATAAAAGTGACGTTGTTTTAAAATTTTGCCAGTCTCTGTAATGTCTGGATTAATAAACAGCTGGATTGGCATATCTGTTTCTGCATTCAGTCTTTCGTAACATGATGTTTTGACTGAAGTATAGGAAGGAAAGCTAGCCTCACACAGATGAAAATGTAGTTGGCGACGGAAGGACTGTCAACAGCCTTTTCAGATAACTGTGGATGTTCTTTGTGGATGTTCTGATACTGAACAAAAAACTGTCCATGTGGTATTTTCTTCAAAAAGAGTTGCACGTGTGAAATCTGAGATCTCATCAGTGAGCTTTTTATGCTCTGCTGCCATAAATTCGTTGGTCCCTCTTACACACTGAATGGATCCTTTATCCGGGATTTTGACCTCATGGGACCCCATAAACGGGTCTTAGCAAGCTTCTGGCGATATCTTTTTTTTAAGCCTCTGTGTATTTGAGATACATATACCAATATGTATCTCAGTTGTCTATGATTTGTTTCTGGTTCACTAGTAAAATAAAAACTATTCTCCAGGAATACAGAACAGGACAGTTGAGAATAAACCAGCTCATAGAATCAGAGAAATTCTTACTGAGGATGTAGAAATTTTTGTTTCTGAGAGCTCCAGAAACCATGAGCCTACTCCCTTAAAAATTGATAAGATCTTTCTCTCCATATAAAAGGTAGTGTTTAACTCCAAATACATATTTTCTTAAAAGAGTGAAAGTTGCTAATTAGGAAATTTCTCTTTGCAGTCTTTTCGTCTACAGATGACTATAGAGAACATGAACCACTTGAAGTTCATTCCCCACAAAGACTACACAGCCAATCGCTTGGTCAGCGGGCTCCTGCAGCTGCCCAGCAACACTTCGCTTGTAATTGACGAGACTCTCCTGGAGCAGGGGCAGCTGGACACGCCAGGTGTGTGCACCGACGCTTCCCCACCGTTTCTAAGTCCCAGTGAGGCCAGGCTGGGTAATGGTTTTCTAAAAATACAACCGTGAACAAGGGCAGATTCACACTTCACAGATATTTAAGATAAAGGCTTGCTCTGTGAATTTAGTTAAAGCTTATATGGTAAACAAATAAGTTGCATACATCAGCTGTGTTTTATGATGGTATGAAAATTGTACCATGATACAAGTAAGTGATATAGCTTTGTAAAGGCTGCAAGGGAGGAGGCTTTGCCTTTAGGCTTATATTATCTGAAAAGAAAACTTGTAGAAAAGACCTAATAAAACATTTTTTTTTACCAACCAATGTGATTAAACTTTTTTCCCAAAGAATCAAAATATTTAGAAGATCAAATGGCTTGAACTAAAATGTTACGGAACATGTTATGAAATTATAAGAAAGCAGATTGCTTTACCTGTGCTCAAATGAGAATGCAAAAGACACTTTGCTAGTAATCAGTTCAAGAGGTAAAGGTAGAAAAAGCAGTGTTAGACTGGGTAGAATTAAGGCAAAAATGAGTATAAATTCATTAAAATTCAATAACCTCATCTCTGTATAAAAACCGTTTTGGTCCTGCCAGATTATTTTAGCCCTGTGAACACATCACATACAAAGTAATCTTACTTTTATGGGAACTATTTTCTGTCTAATTGCACACCAGATGCTTGATAGTAAATTTTGGGTGGGTAGGTAGAGAATCTTGGCTCCAGAAATATGTTTTATCTATCTTGACAAATACCTTCTGTGAACCCTCTTAGTTAATGGTCATTTAGAAAATTGGACAGTGCCTCTCATACTTTTTTAAAGCAGTAGAAATCTCATGTCTTATTATCAATGTCAGCAAAACTAATTTGGTTAAGTAATTAAAATCAAGCGACTGAAAAATTATTTTCTTGCTTTTGTAGGTGTTCATAATGTGACTGCCCTGAGCAACCTAATAACTTGGCAGAAGGTGGATTATGACTTCAGCTACCACCAGATGGAATTTCCCTGCAACATTAATGTTTTTATTACTTCAGAGGGGAGATCGCTCCTGCCGGTACGAGGGGTCATTTTGAAGTGGAGGGCAGTTACTGGAGAGACATCGGGACTTCTGCTTTGTTTCTTGGCACTGCGTATTATCAATAAGCTTAGCTTGTTTCAAAATTGTGGCTGCTGATTATTAATGAGGAAATTGAATATTTTGGTTCTCTGGGATGAACACCTCATATCTAGAAAATTACAGGCAAGGAAAGAAAGCTGTTGGCGGCAGAAACCCCCACACGTGGGGAGAAGAAGCTGTCTGTAAATTGCCTGATTAACATCCAGACCTTGGTTCTTGTTGTCTCTGTTCCACTGTTTTCTGCGAATCTTTCGTGAGAAATATTTGAGAGTTCCCTTTAGAATGTTTCTAATCAGCCTGGTTACTTGAGTGGTTCATGGAAGAGCACCTTTACTTCTGAGTCTTTTAATGATGAGAAATATGCCCAGTTGCTTGAAAGACATCTAGTTGCTCACATCTAATGTGCTCACCCGTGATGTTTGAGGACTGCCTGTGAATGAGAACAAGGTGGCCCAGTGGTGAGCTTCTGTGGTGAAAGTGTGATTTGCTTTATGTGGTGTCTAGAAATCCAGTTCAGTAAGACACAGAGTACATATTCATGACGAAAGAAGCATCTAAAACGTTTTAATTAGCCACTTTGTAGAGATGCACTCTCTTTCTATATGCTTACTGATACCACTGAGGAAACATAAATAACCAAGAAAAGGCTAGCTTTGGTAATCATTGCTGCATAGTTACAGTTCACATAAGTTAATATTAAAAAGTGACCTCCCCCTAATAATAAATCATATTTCGTATTTCCCTCAGGGATCTGATAGAGCTTAAGCATTCCCTAAAAATTTAGATTAATTTAGGAACTTGGAAAATACTGTGTACTGTTTCTCTTTTTAGGCAGACTGCCAGATCCACTTACAGCCACAGCTAATGCCACCAAACATGGAGGAGTACATGAACAGCCTTCTCTCAGCGGTGCTGCCCTCTGTGCTGAATAAATTCCGCATCTATCTGACCCTTTTGAGGTTCCTGGATTATAGCATCTCTGATGAAATAACCAAGGTGTGTTTGGGTTAAAACAAAGGATTTCTCTGTGTTGAATAGGAGTAATCAATTTACATTTACTGTAATTACTGATAAGGTAATTTTGCTATTTGTTTTCTATGTCATAATGTCTTTTGTTCCTCTGTTAATGTCTTTTTTTTGAAATAGATATTAAAGTGTACAACTTTAATTTTGTCTTCTATGACACAAGTTTTTTTTCATTAGTAGTTGCCTTGGGAGCTATATTAACATCTTAATTATGATAATCTGGGATTAATTTAGGATTAATGCCAATTTACTTATAACAGTATGCAAAAGCTTTGCTCCTTCATAATTCCATTTCTTCCTTTGTGCTTTATTATCATTCAGATTACATCTTATATTGTATGTCTGTCAACACATTTATGATTATTGCTTTATGCAGTTGTCTTTAAAGACATTTATACTGCCTTTTGTATTTACCCATGTGGATACCCTTACCAATGATCTTCACATGGATCCAAGTTACTTTCACTTCAGCCTGGAGAACTTTCATATTTCTCAGGGTTATTCTGTAAGGGAGATCTGCTTGTGACAAATTCTGCGTTTTTGCTTATCTGGGAATATCTTAATTTTTCCTTAATTTTTGAAAGTCGACTAATTTTGCTAGGTGTGAAATTCTTAGTTCATAGGCTTGTTCTTTCAGCACTTTGAGTAAGTCCTCCAGCTGCCTTTTGGACTTTGTGATAAGAAGTGAGTTTCCAGTGAGAGGATTCTTTGTACATTAGTGAGTCATTTTTCTCTTGTCCTTTCAGGATCCTCTCTGGCTCTTGACAGTTGGGCTGTGATGTGTCTAGATGTGGATCTCTGAGTTTACCCTGCTTGCAGTTCATTGAGTTTCTTGGATATGCAGATTAAGGCACACTTTGGGGAGGTTTTCAGGACATTTGGTACATCTCTGACCATTATTTAAGTTTCTTCCTGCCCCTTTCTCCCTCCTCCCTGGCATTCCCAGGTGTGTATGTGGTACACTCGATGGGTCCCACAGGTCTTTGAGGTTCTGTTCAATAATCTTGGTCAGCCTGTCTACAGGTTTTCTGAATCTTCTGCCAGTTAAATTCTGCTGTTGAGCCTTTCAAGTGAATTTTTAATTTAAGCTGTATTTTTCAATTTCAGAATGTTTTAAGTAATTTCTCTTTATTGATATTTTCTATTTGATATCATTCTCATGCTTTCAGTTCTTTACTCCTGTTTCCCTTTAGTTCTCTGAATATATTTAAAATAGCTGATTTAAGGTCTTTGTGTAGTAACTCCAATGTTTAGGTTTCCTCAAGGACTACTTCTTTTCCCACAAAGCGGGCCAGGCATTCTTGTTTCTTTGTAGGTCTTCCAGTTTTTGTGTTGGAAGCCTGGTGCTTTAAATAATATAATCTGGCACCTCTGCTCTGGCAGATTCTCCCCTGCCCTAGGGTTTGTTGTTGTTGCTGTTTGTTGTTGAGTGACTTTTCTGAATTGATTTCTAAAAGTCTGTATTCTTAGTTGTATGTGGGCACAGAAGTCTCCCTCAGTTCAATGGTCAGTGATTGGAGAGAAATTTAATTACCGTAGATGCTTCCAAGTAGTCTCCCACTATAAGCCAAGGGACCCTGTGTCCACGGTGGGGCAGTTCTTCTGCAGTGAGCCATGCAGTTCACAGCTCTGCCCTAGCCTTTGCCTTTTGCTCGCACAGAGCCTCAGGGTTGCTGAGTGAGCGCGTATGGCCTGCCTGCTCAGATCTCCTGAGCACACGCACAGCCCTGTGCATGTGTGTGGCCTTGTGAATTCCTGGTGGTCAGGGGAATATCTGGACATTTCATTCCTAGATTTTCTTTTTAATGGTTTAGATTAGCCTGCTGTTTGCCCCATCTACTGTCCAGGGTCTGGGGCAGCTGAGGTGGTCAATAATTGCTTCTGATTGTTTCTGATAAACATTCAGTGGGGGGTGGAGTGGGGGGAGACAAGCTGTTCACATTGAACAAGCTCCCAGTCAGGTAAAATAAAGATAGCAAGACAGTAAAGCAATTATTCTTCAATTAAAAAAAAACAAAACCAGCCTTGCGAATGTGTTCTTGGGAGGAACCACCAGGCAGTCAAGTAGTGACAGTTCTCTGGGAATGGTGCTTTGACACTCCAGCCCCACCAGCCTCTCCAGTGGTTGCCTGACCGTTTTCACGGCTGCTTGGAGATGGGGAGGGAATAGGGCAAATTTAAATGCCTCAAAGCACAATGTTCTTTTGTCTTTCTTGGAGAAAATGCTCCCCAGTTTATTTCAGGGGTCTGGTTAATTTCTAGTATTGAAGGAGCTGTTTATGATCATTTTTACCAGTGTTCTTGTTCTCTTTAATGGTGGGGGAGTTTTCAGAGGTCCTGACTTGGCCAATTTTGCTGACATCTCTCTTCCCTGTATTTAAAGGCATCGATCATGTTTGGCTATGCGAACTGCTGGTTTGTATCTGTCTGTCTGACCTCAAATGAGTCTTGAGTTTTGTTATTTTGTTTCCAGTACTCTCCTCAGTGGTATAATTTAGGTGTAAAGCTTGGTTTTGGTCCTTTCACCCATACTGTCTCATTTGTCCAAGGTGCAGGGCTGACCTTGTTTTCACATTGGGCAAGGACCATCTTACTTTAGCTTGGTAAAGAATCCTTTTCCCTACAAAATGCAAATATCATTTCCTCATAAGGAATAACTTTAAAGTTGATTTACTGTTTTGATAAAGGCAGTTGAAGATGACTTTGTGGAGATGCGCAAGAATGATCCTCAGAGCATCACTGCCGACGATCTCCACCAGTTACTCATCGTAGCTCGGTGAGTCAGTCCCTGCCTTTTCAGCGACCTGTGGCTAACTCTCCTTATTTAGGATAACTGAGGCAGACTTACAAAAATGGAAATGAACTGTTGGCTTCTGAAAACCCCCTTGTGAAATGGCTCACGGAGGGGGAATTACGTTTGGCCAGAGATCACTTCAGTGGACAAGGCATGCTCCTTGTTCTCCACTCAAAGGGAAGAAAGTCAAAGTATTAGTCACGCAGTTGTGTCTGACTCTTTGCAACCCTGTGGACTGTAGCCTGCCAGGCTCCTCTATCCATGGAATTCTCCAGTCAAGAATACTGGAATGGGTAGCCATTCACTTCTCCAGAGGATCTTCCTGACCCACAGATCAAACCCCAGTCTCCTGCATTGCAGGCAGATTCTTTACCACGTGAGCCACCAGGGAAGCCCCACTCAAAGAGGGAATCACCCTCCAAATCTGACTCTGAAAGGATTCCTCTGTAGAAGTCTTAACTTGGCTGTTGAGCTGGGTAGCTACCAGATGGTCTTGTCTCCCACAACAACATTTTTTTAAAAACTTCTAAACCAATTCCCCATCCCCCCCCAAGGCCTTATTCTAGGTCTAGAGTCTGTAATTTGTTTCTGTATTTCAAACCAGGTTTCTGTCTCTCAGTGCTGGTCAGACAACGCTGTCAAGAGAACGATGGCTAAGAGCCAAGCAGCTGGAGTCTTTAAGAAGAGCCAGGCTTCAACAGCAGAAATGTGTCAATGGAAATGAACTTTAAAGGTCTGACATCTATAAAGAGTAATGGGCAAATTCTAGCCACATTATTGTAAAATTCAAATATCATTTATATCACATTGTTTTGTAGATAATTTGTATCAAAGAAACCGATGACTTTTCCTGAAATCACGCCTGGTAACATCTAAAGTTTATATAATATTCAGTAAGGGCTTTTACCTTACTGATTTTATGGAGCTTTTGAATTTTGTTTTATAATTATATAAATTAGTAACAATGTACAAAAATGTATTTGATATTAAAAATTTAATATTGATAATGTTGCTGATATACCATTTCCTTAGTTTCCTTAGCTTCAGCTAAGTCATAGGCCAGACTCTGTTGAAATAAGAAATGTGAACATCATTTGAAGAAAACTGTTGCAATTCCAAAGTCAAAGGAATTGTTCACTTCAGATTTTTGTCTCTCCAATGAACAGTGGGTCTGAATATGTATAGTGGTCCAAGTTTGGGGAATGGAGCATACTTGCCATTAATTCACATATGTAGTATCATTTCCCAGACATTAGACCACACCTTTTTTCCATTTATTTAATAATTGTTAACAACATGCAAAGCAAGTCTTTAAATGGCAGTGGTTCCCAGACTTTTGGGTTTCATGGACCAGTAATATTTCCAAAAATTGTGGGGGATTGAGAGTTGCCAATTTATTTTGCCAAGTAATGAAAGAAGTCACTGTATTATCACCTTTTTTTTTCCCATAAAAGAACAGTCTCAGAACAAGAGTCCTTTAAATGGAATAAATGTAGCTATTTTGGAAGGAAAAAAAATGCACTATATTGTCCTTATTTTTCTCATTTTACTCCAGTGCATTTGGGAACCACTGTTTATGGGACTCACTTAAAGGGAATGCTGCCTGCCCTGTGAAGTTGTTTTGCCCAAAGAGGAAGAGAACAAAATAATTTAACTTTTTAAAAAATGCCTTCTTCAGAAAAAAAAATTGGTTTTTATTCTTTTCCTAATAAATGTCATTTAGTTGCTTTGATGATTACCTTGCATTTTGAACTTCTTATATGTTTATCCATTAGTTCAGACGTATTAGATCAACTAACATTATCTGCTAGTCCAGGAATGCCCTGATAAAACTGTATGTAGGTAGGTTATCACCAAATTAACAGTTTTAACAAATTTTTAAAGGAACAAAACTATTATCCATAGCTAGAAAGCAAATTGATACAGCATAGTAGTATAATTGTGGCATCAAGAATCTTTGGAAAGGTTAGAATATTACTTTGTTACACTACCACTGGTTACATATAAAAATTAGTTCCTTTAGTCAGTAACGTAGAAACATTAGAGATCAGTTAAATGATTAGTTAAATTTGGCATCCCCCTAGCCCCGGAGCCTAAACTGAGAAAACAGGGTCAGCCTTGAAAATGGAGCAGTCTACTATGCCTCATGAACTGAAGTGGAAATTATTAGTTCTTTAACTTTTCCTAAACTCAAATCTATTTTTATAAACTAATGTAAATAATCTGTTTATACTTAGAATTCTAACTGGTTTTCATTTTTATAACTGGTAGACTAGACTTTCCTTAAACTTTTAGAAATAAAACAAAGGCTCAGCTGGATTTGTGAGAATAAACTTCAACAGAGTAGGTTAGTTCCTGTGCGTTTACTGTGCCAATGTGGATTGTAATTTACCAAAGAGAAGTACATAATTTGCCTGGTCTTACAGAAAAGTTCCCTTGAAAGGAAAACCCTCTTTCAAATAAATAAAACTTACCAAATTACTAGTACTTTGGGCTGTTTTTCATGAATTATGAGACTCACCCCACATAATCTTCTGTGTGGAAAATTACCAGAGATGAAACTTCAGTATGAGATGATACAGCATGGTGTCCCCCCTCTGAGGGCCCACTCAGGTAAGAGATTGGTACTGTGGGTTTCAGAAGTCCTTTTCTCCATGGGGCAATTTGTTGATCTAATGCAATAGTAACCTGATTTGAAGCACTGGGAAAATGAACAGGCATCTGTATTACCCTCACTGGATTTAAACATCACCTCCTTAATTTTAGTTTTTAAAAATCTCTGTGGAATTAATTTCCTTGGAGCTTAAAATACATTTTTATCACTTGACCTTATTTTCTCTCATGTTGTAGGACACCTTAATAGTTGCAAGAAAAGATGGTAAGAGTACATGTTCAGTTTTGATGTTTAGTTTTTAAAATCATGATAACACTTTAAGAATGAAGTATTTGGAAAGGCTGGGACCAAGAGTTTCAGTTATGGCTAACATACTAACCTCTGCTTCTGAATTCTTCAGTCTGACTTAAATCCTTATCTTCAAAATGTTATTCAAGGAATTCTCATACACATTGTCACTTTAAATTATAATGACATTTTATTTTAAATAGTCACATCTGACACTTCAAAAAAAGATACCACTAATAAATAACAAAAGTGGAAATACTTATCAAAGTTACAACAGACATAATGTTTAGCTGAGAATCACTTCAACAGAGTAAGGCTCTAAAGATACCAGACAAACCAATACTTGTTTGGAATAAGATGTGCAATTTTCTTACTGTATGGGCTTACAGACGAGGCCCTGGTTCCACGTGGTCGACATTACAGTAGTGCTTCAGGCTAAAATTTTCAGCAGTTTTGAGAGCCTATACAAGATGTTATGGACTGCACCTTGCAAAAAGTTACAACTTGAAAACTTCTTTCAAGCTTTACTAGTATCCAATGTGTATGTTTTTAACATTTCTGAAGAGAGAACAAAATGAATAGGTGCTGGTAATCACATCTGATATCTCAGGTTTCATGGTAGACAGGTCTTAATGCTCTTAGACTTTGGGGTGTACAAGGTATGAATATTTAAAATTTATTTAAGTAGAATGTGGGGGAAATTAGGATCAAATGGGCATACATTCCTTAATTCCAGTGCCATTAGCCCTAACTCTATAGGGAATGGTTAAGCCATCAAAAATTAAGCCAATAGTTCTTACATTAAAATGTTTCTCCATACTAGTAACACTTAAGAGTCACTAAACTAAGAATTTAACTTGTAGAGGTTAACACACAGAAATGAGCTGACAGAACAGTAACAATTATGAACAATGCTACTCATCTAAAAGTATCATGTCCACCCTTTGAGTCTACTTCATACATTCTACCCACCCACCCCACTCCAAAAGGTTTCATATTATTATGTCCCAAAGTAATCTACTCCTGAATTACTTGTGAAGAGACAAACTGCTCTGTAGTGTATAAGCTACTTAGGTCCTATTCTAGGATGATGCACTTCCATTGTCCTAGCTCTCAAATTTGGAAATCTGCTCAGGTTCGGTCTTTTAAACCTTTCCAAATTAACGTAATTAGAATTTGTGATCCCTAGATTCACATATAGTACACGCTCTGTGACACCTTTTTTTGAGGGGGTTAAATAAAAGCCACAGGATTCTATGTGACTAAAAACTAAATCTGAATTATTCGTGTCTGGCATTGTGTAAACATATTTTTAAGTTCCTTTTGCTGGACTTCATTAACTATTTCAGGATCTGCAGGGCTCTTCTGAACCTTTGCCACTGCAAAGTTTATCCCCTGGGTTAACCCAGCCTGGGTAATGTTAGCAACCTGGACCATAGAACTTCGAATCTTTGCAAAAGGAGAGACTGCTCTGCTGCTACAGCTCTCTGAAGGAGAAGGAGTTACATGAAGCCCTCTCTCAAGTTCAAGCGTGCCAGATTCAGAGCCAGGGGTCTTTTGAGATACAACTGAATGCACTGGTTCAACTGACAAAAACTGTGGGCCTGCTGCAGAAAAAGACACGTCTAATTGAGAAGGTCGAGAAGGTAGCTGTTCCATCGATTCAAACTGAGTTTCTTCGCTAGAAACTTGATTGGTCATTTGATTTCCTTCCTCACTAGCCTGCTGAGAAAGAGAGCTGGTTTCTGATGGCTGGGTCATTTTGTTTTGTGCATCTTGAACAAATCTGTGGCAGTAAATATCCACAGGCTTAGCAAATCCGGTCAATGTGTGTATGTTGTCAGCAGAAGGACTTTTCTTCAAAGAAGACTCGTGGCCTTTTCCAAGCCCACTGTCATGAGCAATAGTAACCTCTGAAGGAACATGAATACTGATATCAGTGCTGCTAATAGACTGGGATCGACTGCCTAACCGAGGTGCTGAAGCAATAATACCACAACTAGGAAGAACATAGTCTATTGGCCCTACATTCTCTGAAGAGTTAGTTAGCTGCCTGTCTTCATCAGATTTGGAATTTGTAAGAAATTCATCAGAGTGATACGAGTCATTATCTGAAGAGATTTCCCCTTCTGACTCTGCCTGGGCTTTATTATCCATCACACTTGTGTTTTCCATGGTTTCAAGACTACTATCTGATTTCCAAAGATTTACTTTTAAGTTGGGTTTTAGAAAGTTAACTTTCATTTCAGGTTTTGTGAAGTTTCCTAGCTTTCGCAGATTGCCAATGTTTACATTGGATTTGGTCTGTTTCACTTTTTGATTTAGAGATGAAAATTTGCTCATTAAAAATTTTTTTCCCTGGGCCAAAGAGCCTTGGTTTTGAGATCTGATGCCAATGATGTCTTCATGAGGTTTACTGCTCTTCCTACAGATTAGAAAAGAAAAAAGTTAATTTCCCATGGAATCCAATATGACAGTTCCAATTATTAATGTAAGTGAAAACTCAAGTTGGCCTCAATTCCTTAAAAGTAACATACTGCTTAATGACAAATCTAAATAACTCCTTTGACTTGATGCTAGAGCATTAATGTCCAATACAAATATGTGGGCTAAATACAATTTTATATACAAAAATTTGTCATTCCAACACATAATTAGTATTAAGAGATGATTAATCAGGTATCTTCATCTTTCTCAAACTTAAAGTCTTTGAAACAACCAATGAAGAAGTATTTTATATTTCATAAAATACATATATTTCATAAAATATATTTCATAACAGGGCAGCAGAAGCCTTTGTTAAGTGACATGGATGAGTCACCTGCAGGCACCGAGAGGGAAGAGGTGGCACACTATGTGACTTTAACCCCGGGGCCAGCAAGCAGGCCACAGACATCTCCCGAGTGAGTGGTCTTCTCTCTCAAGCCGGACACATGGGGTATTGAAGAACCACCCTGGAGGAACACTACCTCCACTGTCTCTTTATCCCACCTCCTGAAGTTCTTCATAGTAATTAGATGAATTATGCTCTCTTGGACCAGACCTTTTGTCTTTACAACTCATCATCACTTGTGATGGCACGCTTCCTTCAACTGTTCTCCCTGGCATTCAGAGAGGAGGGGAGGCAGGGGACGAGGCAGGGAAGCCTAATGGTAGCCTCAACCTCTGTTTTTGCATTATTCTGAGAATCTGTTTCCCCAAAAACCTCACACCCCAAAATTCGAACTATTCACATTTCAAAACAGCCATATGTGGTGACTCACTACAATCTGGGGGAGCACGGATCTACTACATCCACGATCCAAACCACCAGCAAAGGAGACACTGACTATAAATGGATATTTACAGCATTTTAACTAAAGCTGATCTACACACATTGCACTTTGATTGAATTCAGGCAGAGAAGAGGGGAAACAGCTCCATTTCCTTATGCTTCCCGTGGGTTATCTGAATTTATTTGAGAAGACTTGGGACATTTAACATAAACAATCTGTGTTTTCTCCTTAGCCAGCCCTCCTGGTTGCTAAAAATGAGAAAAAAGGCAGTCCTATTTACAACACATCTCAGTACACGAGTTCAACACTTGGTCATACAGGATCACTGGTCATGAGAATATTTCATAAAAATTATGTAAAGAGTTATTGAATACAGTACTGCTTTTTTAAAAAGCTACTGAAATAATTATTTCTAACATAAGACTGAAAATTTTTATCTAGATGACCAGATGGTCCTTTCTAGTGGAATTTGGAACTTAAAACCTGCTCATTAGATGGAAAAAACCACAAATTTAAAATATAATTTGTTTATAGGCTTTCTTTTCCCAAAGTAACCTAGTGTTTAAAATATACTGGCTGGTTATTTTCTCTAAAACGTTATTTAAATTTGAATGCTCCCTCTCAGGAGTTTTAAAACATAGCACTTGTTTTAACAACAATAAAAAAATTATTACTTTTTGATTCACAAAGATATGATTCTTCCCCCTCTAAATTAATCAACACAGTATCATAATGTGATTTCTCTCCTTTTTGCAGAGACTTTAAAAGAAGTAAAACTTTATTTTCTCTGTAGAATAAAGACACTTTTGTGCAAAGTGGTATACTTACCTCTCAAGCTTTTTCTCTATTATAGGTACATCTAATCCCATGGCTTGCTTGGTGATCTGCAGCATCTCCGCAATGCACTGAAGGGTATCTGAAACCCAAATGTAATTGCTTGCCACTTTAGCCAAAACATTTAAAAACTAGCAGTTCTAACTCAGAACTCAAAATGGGATTTTTAATCTTATAATAAAAGCTTGTTATAATTTACAGAAACATACTGCTTGTTCTTCACTCCCCTAATTCAAAATGTTCTAAAATGTTAACAGAAAACTAAATGAACAACAAAAGAACCAAATCAATTGGAATTAAAAGTTTATTCGGAAACTCTCATCTGTCCACACACTGTGCCAGATGCTGAGACAACAGGCACAAACAAGACAGGCGTTGTTCCTGACTTATCCATGAGAGGCGTATGTGGTAGGAAAAGCCATCACACTCAAATGGCCAAGCACGCTGAAGAGTCCCATAATAGATCTCCTTGCCCAAACTGATCAATTTGTATCCCTGCACTGCCGGGAACAAAGTTGCTATTTCAAGATCTCAAATCACAAAGGTATTTTTCCTGATCACTCACTTGTATAATGGTATGTGCAGTCCCCAGCTGCACTTGGGCTTATAAAAGCAGATAAGTTGTAACTGAATACTTTCACCTCTCTTACCCTTCCCATCCTCTTCTGGGTTGCGCATTACAGCTCTCAGTGTGTGGAAATAGCCACTTGCTTCTTTATATCTGTAGTGCAGTCGCATGCAGGAGAACTTTGGCTTACCAAAAAGAGTGGGCTCAGGACCTAAGGACCCAAAAGAATATATGTTAATCTTTCACATAACATTAACTTTCTTCTGTATCTTCAAAATACTGATATTTTGATATTATCCAAATACTTCAAAATATTGATGATTGATTCATCAATTTAGCACTTTTTTTCATCTGAATAAGCACACACGTTTATCATGATGACTTGGTCTAATAAGACTATAAATAAAAATTCTTCAGTCTCAAATATTTAAACTTTCTAGACCCTAGGCTTAATCTTCACAGGACAAGTAATGAAAGAAACAATTATTATTAGACTATATCCACCACTCATTCTAAAACATAAAAGGGAATCTTAAGAAATGGACTACTTAGACTGCTCCTTTCTGATTCCAGTAAGATGTTGTTATACCAGTTGCTTAAATAACAACCCACTCTTGGAAGAAACAGTATTTGCCTTCTAGGACCTGGTTAGTATCTTAAAATTTTACCTATTTCTATTTTTTCCAGGTCTTCAAGACTCAGTCGTTGATACTGGTTTACTTTGTCAACTTCATCATCATAACTAGACAAAGGGAAAGGGAGTAAGAAGAGGATTAAAATCAAAAGCATATTTGGCTTGCAGGCAAAGTCTTCCACAACACAATACATTCTGGGGTTAACAGTTAAATATTTAAAAAACTAGATGAAATTATATATATATATATATAGTTCAATAGCTGAATGAAAATCAGTTTATAGATCTTACACTAAAGGAAATTAGAAAGGAAAATTAAATTCAGTTTTACAAAAGTTCTTACAAAAATGAAAATCAACAAGCCTAAAACTTAACCTAAAAGGAAAGCAAAACACATACTGAGCTATGTATTCCTGATTTGGCAAGTAAATCTGATATCCAAAATAAAAAATGATCAGTGCCAACAGGCACCGGGGCCAAGGGCTGAAAAACGACAGTTCATACCAGACCAAAAAGAAGTGACTGTATATTTGAAAAAAATTATCCTGGTTAAGGCTATGAGGAAGTACTTGCATTTCTTCTAGTGGCATTGTTAACTGGGTGTCATTTCTAAGGCATAAAAAGTTGTAATTCATCATATCCTTATAATCAGAGAAGTGCATGTGTACACATACACAATTATCTGCACACAGCTGTCTCATTCCTCATAGCAAAAAAGATAAAGTATGTTAATACCTAACAATGGGGAAACATTTAACTATGGTATCATAATAAAAAATCATGGTATATGGTCAATTACAATAAAAATATGTAGAATACATCAGAACTTGAGATCTATAGGAGATACTATCAAATAAAGAACACTATTATAAATAACTCTAAAATCACATTTTCAAATTGATAAGAGTGATGTAACAATTATGTAAGATAAAGGGGTTCAGTGAAATTTCTTAAAATATATAGCAAAACTAGATTCTTAACTTTTTGTGTTATAGAATCTAAAAAGGATATTTACTCGCATTAAAAGAGAGTAAAAGCTTTAAATCAATAAGCAACTTACTAGGCCACGTAGTATGCAGAGTTAGAAAGCAGTAACAGCACATCCACATCTCTGTGAGTAGCATCAATGAGGCTAAACAAACATGACACAAGGAATTAAATATTTTCATTTTCATCTACATTTTTTCTATAGCAGATCCCCTTAATGATAAAGGGGATCTTTATCATGATCTTGATCACCTTATGGTGGGGGCTAGGGTGGGGAGAAAAATATCAAGTAATCAATGAGTCCTACTTCTGAAGTTAAATGTACACAGTCTATCCATTTGGAGATTAAAAAAACAAAACCAAACCAGGAACACAGTTTAGGAAGGTGGGGTAGGTGGAGGGAAGGACTGGAGTTGAGTAGCCAAGGAGAAGGGAGGGTTCAGGGAAAATAGGATAATGGTATGTGGGGAGGAGGGGGAACTATATGATGGTGGAGGGGGGCAAGGATTGTAAAGAAAAGAAAATAACAGACTGAGAAAAGAGAAATCTAGATCATCTCACATGGCCTAATCTTCAAGTTACACTGCACATTTACCATATGTTTATACTCATGCAGAAAGTATCCTTTGAAAGACTTTTACGTAAATATAACATTTATGTGCAAAAATGGAACCAAGCCCAAACTATCTTGTTTTTTTAAAAAAACTACAGATTAATTTACACAGCTTTTAGAGAATGAATAAACATTTCCTTATTCTAAGTCCACTTTGCTGTATTTTATCTCCACTGTAAAGTCAAATACCAGTGTAAGGATTAGAAACTGAGTACTGATGAACCATTAAACCAAATACTACTTTTTTTAAAAAGGTCAACATATGAAATCCACAAATACTCAACAGGTAACATGGGCAGAATCTGAACGCAACCTTTTAATTAAATATTCATCTACTAGTAAAACAGCTTTCCAATCAAAAGATGAAAATTAATCTGCACACTTATATTGGTTCTCAAAATTCCACTGCTGGAGTAGAGATTTCTATCTTAGAATAGAAATCTTAGAATTTCAGAGCTATTTGCAAAACCTAACCAAATGCTACTGAAAAACAAATGGGAAACAATAGGGGGAAAAATGACTAATAGATGGAATTTAAGTAAAGTCACGTACATAATCTGCCTAAGAATGAGGTCACTGTTTAACAGGTACTGCAGAGAAAATTTCACCAAGATCTTAAATTGCAGTATTTTACATCAGGGGCATCTTGCTGCACCATAACCAGAACAATTTTAATCTAAAGTAACAAATTGACCTCAATTTTCACCAAAAACATGCCCCCCAAATACAACTAATCAGATTGTAGAAGTCAGAACCCAATTAATACACAGATTGATCCAAAATACGAGCAATAACCAACCAACCAACCAACCGGAAAGAGAAAACCATCTATTCTACGATCTCGGCAGCCTCACCGAGAATAGCGTAGACGAACACCGTAACATATAATTTAGTTTTGCGCATTGGTGCTTACCTGCACTCTTAAAACTGTCGCTTGACCCAAGCCATAAAAATTACGTCACGACACGTAGTTTAATATGAAAAAAAATTTCTACACCTACTAAGTAGTGCTACTTTATCATAGCTTCTATTTTGACACGAATATTTACATTGGTCAAACATGATCTCAGTCAAAAGCATTACGTCTAGAAAGAAAAAGCACTTGGCACGTCACAGGCAATGGAGAAAGAAGTCAGCCCTCCCCCCACCCGCATTTTTACTTAAGTATAAGCTGCAGTGAATACTTAATTTCCCTCCCCACCACCCTCTGCCCCACTTAAACAGAAATAACCCCCCCCCCCTTTTTTTTTTAAACACAGAAGAAAGAAAACCCCTTTTGGTGCTCCCCCGCCCCTCGCCTGCAGCTCGGACGGAAGGGCTGCTACTCGTTTTTCTCTTCCCGCCAGTCAGGCATGCCCTCCTTCCACACGATGAACACAAACACCGCCAGCACCACATGCAGCCCCACCACCGCGACAATGGTTGCGTAAAAGCCACTGTCATCGGGGGACATTAACAGGAGGCTTTGGAAGAGCAGCAATTTGCAGGAAAAATACAACCCCACTGGAACTTTAACCATCAGTCCTGCAAAAAGGAGAAAAATCTTGAAAGTGGTCGCCAGGCTGCCGCCTTCGGGCTTGGGCTCGGCAGCGTTGCCGGCGGCATTGCCTGTGGCATTCGCCTGCCGCTGAGCGGTTGGAGGAGGCCGGTGGGAGCGCGGCATCTGGTCGGTCAGTCAGTCCGTCAGTCCGTCCGTCAAGTAGTCGAAGCTCAGTCAGAGCCACCTGTGCCAAACCTCACGCCTGCAGCCACTGCGGCAACTGCACCGCGGCCGCGCCAAGTCCCGCCCCCAAACACGGCGCACTTCCGCCACCCACGCTCGCCGCGGTGTGCGCCCAGTGCGCAGGCGCAGCCCATCCAGCACCGCCTACATCAAGAGGAGGGTGCGGCCCCCGATCCCGGAGGGAAGCTGAGGTGGGCTCGGCCCTGGCCCGGGTCCGGGTCCGGGGAGAGTGCATGCACAAACACCTTGGTGAAGAGTTATCCCTCCCGCCCGGAGGGCCACTGGCGCAGGCCTGAGGCACCGTGACTAAGCGCTTGCCCGCACTGCCGCGCGCCTGAGAGAGGTTGCCGCGCACCTCGTGTCCACTAGTCCACTAGTACGAGTACCAGTAGTCAGCTGCTCTCAGTGTAAGAAAAAGCGAGTCCAAGTTGGACCAAATAAAGAGGGGGCTTTGTGCAGATGCTGAAGGGCACGTGGACGGTCCCCTGATTTCCTGTCACATTAAATATTCCTCCAGCCACAAGTGCACCACCCGGCGCTTACGGGCTCGAGTCAGCTCTCCCTGCGGCAGCAGTGGCTGCGGGATGACCAGGAGGTCTGATCTGTGTACGCCAGCGGCTGTCTGCAGGGAATTAACTGAGCTGTGCTCGGGGGTTTAATATAAAAAGGCCCGAGGGTGGGCTCCAGGTGGCTGGACAGTTCCAACTGGAGCCCTGGGAGATCAAGGAAAAGGGAAGGGCAGCCATTCTTGCTGCCTGCGCAATACTGAGCATTTGTAAACAACTCGCGGTAACTTTTTCTGCCGTATGTTTAAAATTAAACAGGACCATAACTGCAGTGAAGTCAGTGAGGCACTAGTTTCTGGCGCAAAATTTATGGGGGTGCCAAAAAAAAACCCTGACATCAACGAAAGTTTTTAATGAAGTCAAAATTAATGCAAACATACCATGATAAACAAAACATCCAACATTTCAAATAAAGATAGGATCCGACTCTGCAACCTGTCCAACCTTGTCTCGCTTGCCTCACCCTAATCCCAGCTCCGTTCCTATAAAGCTTTATTGACAAAAATATGTGGCCCAACTTAACAACAAAAAAAAAACCCAGTTTTTTAAATGAGCAAAGGATTTGACTAGACATTTTTCTGAGGAAGACATACAAATATCCAACAAACCCATGAAAAAATCTTCAACATCATTTGTCATGAGGGAAATGCAAATCAAAACCGCAATGTGACAGTACTTCACATCCACTAGGATGACAACAATAAAAAAATGGGGAAAAAAAGGAAAAAAAAAGTGTGGGTGAGGACATGGAAAAACTGGAACCCTCCCACATTACTCGTGGAAATGTAAAATGGTGCAGCCACCAAAGAAAATAGTTTGGTGGTGTCTTAAAAGTTAAGCACAGTAGCCTGGCAATCTCCTCTCCTAGGTATATACCCAAAAGAAAAACAGGTGTTCAAACAAAAACTTGTTTATAAGTATTCACAGCATCACTGTTTGCAACAGAAGAGCCAGAAGGTGAAAACATAAATGCCCCAAAGAAGAGTAAAAAAAGAAAACATGGTCTAGCCATACAATGAAATACTATTCAGCCATGAAAAGAAATGAAGTTCTGCTACATGGCACAACACCCATGAACCATGAAACATTATGCTAAGTGAATGAAGCCAGTCACAAAGGCCACATATTACATGATTACGTTTATATGAAGTGTCCAGAATGCACATATCCAGAGAGATAAAAGTAGATTAGTGGTTGCTTAGGGGGTGAGGGTAGGGATAGAGTACAAGGATTCTCTTTGTGGTGATAAAAATGTTCTAAAACTGACCAAAATGATGGTCTTACAATACTTAGCATATTCTAAAACCCACCCAATTATATACTTAAAATGGATGAAATGTATGCTATATGAATTACATCTCAGTAAAGGTATTTTGGGGCTTTCTGGGTGGCAGCAGAGGTAAAGAACCCCCCTGCCACTGCAGGAGACATAAGAGACATGAGTTCGATCCCTGGTCAGAAAGATCCCCTGGAGGAGGGCATGGCAAGCCACCCTAGTATTCTTGCCTGGAGAATCCCATGGACAGAGGAGCCTGGCAGGCTACAGTCCACAGGGTCGCAGAGTCAGACATGACTGAAGCAACTTCACATACACACACGTTTTTAAAAACCATACATGCAGCTGGAGGCAGACAGGTGCAAACTGCTGCACCCCCAAGCCTGAGGGACTGAGGCCACCACACGCTGTCCAGGATCTGAGCCTGCTCCCAGAGCTACTCTTGCTGTCCTCAACCAGGGGGCACCTGTTCTGGGTCCACATCTCTGGCTCAGTAGACAGACTGTACAAAGGCTCTCTAGCAACCTCAGATAGCCTAACGTCAGGTTTCCAAACGTCTCCCTTCAAGAGAAAAGGAAATCTATCCACCATCCAGAAAATCTTTAAGCCTTGCAAATGATAAATACCAGTAGCAAATTTAAAGAAATTTTAGCAGTAATAGAAAGGATGATAACCACAAAGCATCTCTCATAAGAAGGACAGTTCTTAAAGAACTGTCTAATCAAGATAGCAATATAGGGACTTCCCTGGTAGTCTAGTGGTTACAAATCTGCTTTGCATTGTGGAGAATACGGGTTCGATCCCTGGTCAGGCAACTAAGCCCTCACTCTACAACTAGAGTCCACAGGCTACAACAAAAGCTCCCATGTGACACAATGAAGAACCCATGTGTGGCAACTAAGGCCCAAGGCAGCCTAATAAATATCTGACAACAACAACAAAAAAGATGGAGACATATAATGAACTTTGGAAATTCAAATGGGCAGAAAACCTCCTCTCTTATGGATCCCCAAATTGCCTCCATACATACAGTACTGACTATCAAAGCTAAATAATCCATGAACTTGAAATCATGGAAGGACTCCTTATGAACCTACGGTCAATATTGTTTTTTACTCATTATCATATATGTAAATACTCCCTTGCATTCTGTTGTTCTTGCAAGCTTGTTTTATGCCCCTTTTATTAAGAAACATATGTAAAAGAAGATAAAATCTAAATAGAGCCTTTTACTCTTAAAGCTTGGTTTAGAATTTTCTAAAGTGTTTCTGATTCATAATATTGAAAATTATAATTTTAGATTTTAGCCTGAAAGCAAGCAATCTGGTGGATAAATTTGGATCCTGCCATTCAGCTGATATTTTAAAGAACCACTTGAAAGTGGATGGTTTTTGTTTAAAAAAGAATGTTGAGTATTAGTTGGCCTATTTATTTTACGGAAGACCAGGACCACTTAACACCCATCAAGGTAACTAGCATCATTAAACCTCCTGGTGCACATGGTTCTGTGCATTAATACAGTAAACCTCGCTTCTGGGGCATGGGTTGGGGCTGGAGGCAGGGGAGGACCCATGAAGCAAGCTTTGAATTATAGTTTCACAATTTGGGTTTTTAAAAAATCAGATATTACATTATCATATTTTACCTCATTACTGAGTTTTTTAGTGCCCCTTTAATTTTACAGCCGAAGTTGAGTGCCTTGTCAGCTTGCCTTAGTACCAGCCATGTATTTGAGAACTGCCATGCACTTTGCATCCATGCCCCACAGCTTTATGGACAACTGCTAGCAATAATTAGAACAGCTTAACATCAGAAATTTAAGCACATTAGTCACCAGGACACCACTCCAACTTACCTGGGGTCGCAGTCAATAAGGGCCCAGCCACCATGGAACTTTTCGTTATCAGGCAGTAGTAACTTCATGTAACTCTGTAAGAGTTGGCTAATTAGTTCCTGGTGGCTTCTCTGATTTTCCTTATGCAAAGCTTCATGCTCTTTTTCCTTGGTAAATATGGAATAAAGATCTTCTGTCACTGGAATGCCTTGCATCAAATCTAGAGTAGAAAGTATTGATATCTATCATCTTCTTAGTTTACTAATACATTTTTTAAAAGCAAAAGAGAATACAAGGCCTAAAACAATAAGACTCATTTTTAAAAACAGGCATAAATCTTTGTGACCTTGGACTAGGCATTTTTTTTCCCCCTTATGAAACTAAAGTCACAAGCAACAAAAAGACAAACTGGACACCATCAAAATTAGAAACTTTTGTGTTTCAAAGGAAAATGCCATGAAAGTTAAAAGGCAACCCATAGAGTAGAAGTGAATATTTAAAAATCATCTATAAGGGACCTGTATCCACGAATATATAAAGAATTCCTGAAAGTGAAAGTTAGTTGCAGTCATGTCTGACTCTTTGCCATCCCAGGGACTGTAGCCCGTCAGGCTCCTCTGTCCATGGGATTTTCCAGGCAAGAAAACTGGAGTGGGTTGCCATTTCCTTCTCCAGGGGATCTTCCCGACCCTGGGATCGAATCCAGGTCTCTTGCATTGCAGGCAGATGCTTTACCAACTGAGCTACTAGGAAAGCCCTACAACTCAATAATAAAAGAATTATTATTAATTATTATCAATAATAAAAGAATTCCTACAACTCAATAATAAAAAGACATTATAAGCCAATTTTCAATTGAGCAAAGGAACTGAACAGACAAGTTAACTTCTTCATGGTATAGGATGCAGCTCAAGGCTTATTAACAAAATCCTTGTAATCCCACTCCTTACACGTGTTTGGGACAGTGAGACTTCTGGGAGAGAATTGCCAACCACTGGCCTTTTATGGAGAAGCAGTGAGCCCAGACTGCTACTAGCCCGTCTCTCTCAAACTTGGAAGAGATTTAGCTTCAGGGTTAGGATGAAGCTGATATTTTTGATGGTCAAAATGAGAAAGGAACAGAATCTGGGTCCTCAGTGACCTAACTGAATTGCTAGATCAACCAACAGAAAAAAATGTATCAATTTTTCCTTTAAAAAACTGCTAAAATCCAATTTTCCTATCAGTACATACCATATCTGTGGCAAATGAACCAAACTTAATTACATCAGACTTCTCAAATTCCTAAATTGCCTATGTGTGGGCCCTACTATTTCATATATAATAAATAATCAGGTTAAAAAAATAGGATTTTAAAAATATTCCTAGAGACCATATGACAATGTTATGTTTGGTTCTAATCCAGAATACTCTACATTTACTTTAATCCTAAAAGGTAATACTTTCATGGAAATTAAATTTAAAGTCACATTTAAAAAAAAGATGCTGTGGCATGAATTCCACTGGGCAATTCACCCTCCATTTTTTCTCTTAAATAATGATAAAAATTGGTTAGGATAGTCTGATATCCTAACACCCTGTTAAATCATGCTTATAAGGAAGGATAGTGTATTTGTCCACAGCAAGAACACATGATAAACATCAGACAAAGAAAGAAAATCATTTTGTTTTGTCTCTCAGGCTTGAGTAATAGGAAAACAGAATATTGAGTTTTTACTTGATGAGGTTTTAGGGCACCATATTCCATAATCCAGGAGCCTCAACCTTGCCTTCTGTTACATGAATAACAAACTGACAAATATGTAAGAAAGTGAGCAGTTTCTTTTGCTGCTCCAAGCCTAAAAATTTGTCAGATTCTAATCTTGTAAAAATTTGATTTATCAGGTAAGATGTTCAATGTAGAAACACAAGTGTATTATAAAACATATGGATTATGTTAATGAAGTTGGTTACTGTAAAATGTTAGTCACAGAAAGTATAACAAATTTTAAAGACATTTGTGTTCCTTACCTATAACAGCTTGCCTGTAAGCATCCTTAAATCGATTCAGGTAATACCTATTTGCCGAGTTAACACCATCTTTCATAACTCCTGCTAACTTCCTTTCTCCTGTCCTTGTAAAGTCACCCTGTCAATAAAAAAGTCACTTTGACAATTTATGCAAACACAAAAATGTTCCTGAAATCAGTAGGCTTTCAATTCAAGACTGGAATTCTACAGGCTTTTACAATTTCCAAATAATGTAATTAAAATATCTACTAGTATTTGACCCAGATCCAAGCATGTCAAATAACTAAACACGCTATTTGTGTTATCCACCTTCACAGTTAGATGGTGCTTTAAGGTAAAGCCATTCTTGGCAGTCTGTAGAATATCTAGAACTTATAGGTCAAAACTTACATATAACAAAACAAAAAGATTTTCAAGCCTCCAATTGGTATGATATTCAAAACACACAAATATCTGATGTGGGAAAATGTGGACAGTTCCCTAGAGCTTATGACAACCGTATTTAACCTGTGTATGTGGCTGTGTGTATATACAGACAGAGCAGAGGTTTCCATACCTTGCTGCACATTACAGTCCCTGTAGAATGATCCAGTGAAGATTTAATTGTTTTGTTTCTCTTGGTTTTCACAACAAAGATGTCAGAGCAAGTCCCTAGAGAGGTAGGGAAAGCACAGTCTCTTTTTTCCCCCATCCCAACCCCACTATTTTCATCCAAGGCAATCTTAGAAATAGGCCCTGTCCTAAAATTGACAATTTAGGAAGAACATGTTGCCAATTAGGTCATTCACAGAAAATATTAATTTAGCAACAGGAATCTATTATGGAAAAGAGAGACATGAATGCTGCATCCAAAGAATTTTAATATCAATGGAAAAAAGTATTCCTCTTTGTTCAGCTTTGTATAATTAAAAAGTACCCCTGCATAAGTTTAAGGTGTACAATATGATATTTTGTGTGTGTATATAGTATTGTTAATTATAGTCACCATGCTGTACTTTAGATCCCCAGAACTTAGAAGTGAAAGTGTGTACTCTGACCAGTCTCTCCCCATTTACCCCATCCTCTGGTAACCATCAGTCTCAGTGTTTCTGTGAGTCTGACTTTTTAAAATTCCACATACAAGTGAGATCATGCACTATTTTTATTTGTTCTGGCTGCGCTGCGTCTTCGTTGCTGCACGCAGGCTTTCTTTAGTTTCTGTGCAGACTTCTCCTGTTGTAGAGCATGGGCTCCAGGGGCCAGTGTCAGTAGTTGAGGCACATGGGCTTACATGCTTCATGGCCTGTGGGATTTTCCTGGACCAAGAATTGAACCTGTGTCCCTTGCATTGACTGGCAGGCAGATTCTTAACCACTGGACCACCAGGGAAGTTCAGAGATCATGCATTACTTACTTGTCTTTCTCTGTTTGCTTGATTTCACTTTTTCACTTAACATAATACCCTCAAGGTTCATCCATGTTGCTAAAAATGTCAGGATTTCCTTCTTTTAAATAAATAAACTACTTATTTATTTTTGGCTGCGCTAGGTCTACATTGCTGTGTGCAGGCTTCCCGTTGCAGTGGCTTCTCTTGTTGTGGAGCATGGGCTCTAGGCACCTGGGCTTCAATAGATGCAATTCACAGGCTCTACCGAGTGGGTTCTGGAGTTGTGGCAAATGGGCTTGGTTCCTCCTTGGCAGGTGGGATCTTGGACCAGGATCAAACTTGTATGCTTTGCACTGGCAAGCAGACTCCCTACCACTGGACCACCAGAGAAATCCCAGGACTTTCTTCCTTTTATGGCTGAATATTCCATTATATATATATATATATAAAATTTTGTATGGCTGCTTCCCTTGTCAACATATTCTTTAGCCATTCATTTGGCATCAGATACTTAGGTTCTTCCCAGATCTTGACTACTGTGAATAATGCTACAATGAACACAAGAGTACAGGTATTTCTTCCAGATATTGATGTCATTTTCTCTGGATACATATTTATAAAATAGGGTTTCTGGATCATATGGTAGTTCCATTTTTAATGTTTTGAGGAACTTCCTTACCATTTCCCATAATGGCTATGCCAATTCACATTCCCACCAATGCACAAGGGTGAGCTTTTCTGCCAACCTTGTTATCTCATGCCTTTTAGATAACAGCCATCCCAACAGGTGATAGCTCATTGTGGTTTTGATTTGCATTTCCCTGAGAATTGGTGATACCGAGCACCTTTTTAGGTACCTGCTGGCCATTTGTATATCTTCTTTGGAAAAATGTTCAAATCCTTTGCCCATTTTAAAATCAGGTTTTTTTGTTTTTGTTTTTTGCTATTGAGTGGCATTACTTCTTTACATAGTTTGGATATTAACCCTTTCTCAGACATATGGTTTGCAAATATTTTCCCCCATTCCATGAGCTGTCTTTTCATTCTGTTGATTACTTATTTTGCTATGCAAAACATTTTTTGTTTGATGTTGTCCCACTTGTTTATTTTCACTTTTCTTCTTGTGCTTTTGGTGTCAGTCAAAAAAATTATTGCTAAGACCAATGTCATGAAATGTTTTCCTATGTTTTCTTGTAGGAGTAAAGTTTCAGGTCTTACATTTAAGTCTTTAACCTATTTCAATTCAATTTTTGTGAATGGTGTCCAGTTTAATTATTGTGCATGTGAATATTTCAGTTTCCCAACAGCATTTAGTGAAGAGACTATCATTTCCCTATTGGCTATTCTTGGCTCCCTTGTCAAATTACCAGTTGACTGTACACATGTGGTTTATTTCTGGGCTCTCGGTTCTATTCCATTGGTCTCTGTGCCTGTTTTTACGCCAGTACTATACTGTGTTGATTACTACAACTTGGCAATATAGTTTGAAATCAGAAGTGGGATGCATCCAGTTTTGTTCTTTCCCAAGATTGCTTTGGCTGTTAGGGGTCTTATGTGTTGCCAAATGAATTTTAGGACAGTTTTTCTGTTCTAGTAGAAAATGCCAATGGAATTTTGATAGAGATTACACTGAATCTGAAGATGGCTTTGGGTAATATTTTAATACTAATCTTTCTAAGCCATCAACCTGGGCTATCTTCCACTTATTTGTGCTTTCAATTTCTTTTATCAATGTCTTAGTTTTTAGTGTACAGATCTTTTACCTTGTTTAAATTTATTCCTTAGTATTTTATTGTTTTTGATGCTATTATAAATGAGATTGTTTTATTTCTTTTTTAGATAATCTCTATTAGTACATAGAAATAACTGATTTTCATAGGTGATTTTGTATCCTGCAACTTCACTGAATTAATTTATTAGTTCTAACAGTTTTCTGGTGGAGTCTTTAGGATTTTATTCAGGATTTGTTATAACAAATATTCCGGGGTGAACTATTTACCTTGAAGGAAAATAACTATAAACCTAATTTAAACTAATTCAACCACTTCCTATTGCCAAGAGACAGAGTATCTAGTAACCAGTGACTGTATTTTACATTTACATTAAATTCTGTGAAGATCAGCTTGGTAGGATCCTCAAAGGACTTTATGTAAAACAATCACAAAAAGATAATAAAACATTTCTTCACCATTTACTGTGTGTCAGGGAACGATCTAAGCTCTAACGTATTAGCTCGTATAATCCCACACCACTTTTTTTGAAGTGGGCCTAGAATTATTCCTGTTTTATGAAAGAAGAGACAGGCACAGAGAATTTAAGTGACTTGCCCACAGTCACAGAGCTAGCAAGAGGCAGGGTTGGGATTCAAAATTAGAGGAGGCAAATTATACTAGGGATCCAAATCGCACCAACCAACACGTTTTATTTTGTCTGTATAAAGTTTTAAAAACAAGCTATTACATACAAAATTGTAGATTTCCAAACTCCCTTGAAAACTGGGAGCTCCGGCAACACTGGGCCTCTAGCCCCATTAGGAAGTAGCAGAGTAGCACCTTCCTGAGTACACATCGCTCATCTCTCCCTTTAAGCTAACGAGTGGTCAGTTCAAGTCACACGACTTGGCACCTGCAGGAATTTGGAAGTGTGACCCCTGCCTTACCCAAACATTCCAGAGTCAACTACGTAGACCTACCACCTGAAACCGACATGCTTTTTTCTCAAAAAGCAAGTTGGTTTTAAACCACACCGTGTGTCCCGCAGAATGACCCACAGATGCTGGCTACAGACACTTACCTTCAGAGCAGCTGTCCCAGCATACTGTCTGCTAATGGAGTCACCATTGTTGGCCCACATTATCTGATAAATCCGATTGCATTTCACTGGTAATGGCTGCTCCGGGGGCATCACACCTAATTTTTTCAGCTAAAATGAATGCATTGGTAGATTAACTGCAGATAAGCCAGGAAACCACAGTATAAAACACATACTGCGGAGAAAAGGAAGCATATGCATGTACAATTTAGGACCCTTCAAGAAATGTTTTCAGACATTTTTCAAAGTTAAGTACCACTTGAGAGACAGCTTTATGAACTGCTACATCTGAATAAATAGAATAAAACATTCATACTGTTCTGGTGTCATTTTTAATGTATATACTCATACTATTGTATCTTTCTTTTAAATTTGGCTATGAAGTGAAGCTAACTATCAAAAAAATCATATAGAAACAACAATAAAATTAATAGTAGCACAGCAGTAAGTGCTCAGTAAAGGTTAAGTCTGGTGCCATATGCTAAGAGCTTTCTAAAATAAATGATCTCATTTATTCCTCATAACAAGTCTATGCAATCAATACTCTTTAGTACCCTCATTTTTGGATGTATCCTTTTTAGTATCCTGTCTAAACTATCTAGACTATCCTGTCTAGACTATCCATTTTAGTATCCTCATTTATGGATGAAAAGAAAGAAGTTTGGAGAGGCTGAGTTTTTTGCATGGGGTCAAAACACCTTGTATGTGGTAGGGCCAGGGCTTCATCACCAAAGCCTAGCTGCTTCAATGCAACAGTAGAAGACTTCCTCTAAGGACAGTCACAAGGCTCTATCAGGAAAACAAAACAAAACACCATGTGAGGAATATCAACCTTGGGAATTCATTACCCAGGTGTTGGAAGGATGAAAGCTCTAAAAGGAGACACAGAGGTAAGAGATGTAATAACTACAGGAAACAGGTGCCACCAGGAGGGTTGGGGCACAAAGGGAAGAGGCTGGTTCTGTGATGCCAAAGGACTCACAGCCCCAGAGAGGGTGCTGATGATGGGAATATAACACAGGTGAACAAACTTGTCCCTTTTTCCTCCTTCAGCCTCACAGTCTTCTTAGAAATGAATATTTACAATCCAGGGGACTCCAAATTACCTGTTGTTCCATGACCACTCGTGCAATGGCAGCTTGGACCACATTGGTGCGATCCAGGCAGTCCATGCAATTAACTCGAAAAATCCCTTCTTGTTTACATATTACTCCAGCTTGATCAACCCTTTTCAAAAACAGTATAGAATTACTTTACAAAGGAAATGCTTGAAAAGTTTTCAAAACCCACAATTCTTTACAGTATAACGATAACAACAGCAACATTGGTTATCTATTTGCTTGGAATATCATGTGGCAGGCATTACTGAGACCTTTGTAGACATTATTGTTAATTTATACAACAACCTGACAAGGAAAATATTACCCTCATTTTGAAAAAAAAAAAAAACAACTGAGATGCAGAGTGACTTTCCTGAGTCACACAATTACTAGGCAGAGCTGACACAACCCCAGCTATGTTTATCTACACATTTAAAACCAGAAGGCATTTTAAAACAACATCCTGTTCCCTGCTTTTTGACTTCAAGCAGAAATGCATCTAAATGAGCTTGTACAGACTAATTCACTCTACCACCCAGGGTGGAATCATGACGCCTGCCTCACTCATCTAATTCGTCTGGCCACCTGTGGCCTTAAAATCTAATCAAATGTTCTCTTCTGTCCTTTAAGCCAATTTCTCCTTCCTATTTCTCCCTCCTAAAGTCTGAGAATTATCTTTCTTCTCCAGCAATTTTTAAATGTCTCAAAACTGAGACCAAATACCTCTAAGCATTCCTTCCCATGTTAGGGACCAAGAAGAAATGTAGAGGACAGAGCATTAGAAGGAATTAAACAACAGTCATAGAGCACTTTGCTCCATTTTGCCAATCATCTGACACCTTCTTCCTATTCAAAGCTAACAATGCCTAACGACTAATACTTTTGAGAAGGAGAATAGGAATCTGGGGTTGAAACAAGAAAAACAAAAAGTCTTTCCCAGCCTGCTATTATTTTAACGCTTACTGGTACTAGACAAAAAACATATGATTTCACAGACCAAGAGTTTGTCAAACTGATTTCTTATGAAATACCTACCAACACCACTTCATGTCAAGAATAATGTCATGAATGGCATCTGTTAGTGTTTGGACATTCTCAAACTTCATTCCTCGGCTAAAATATATGCCAAAAGAAAGAAAAACATCTTTAAGAATATTTTTTAAGCTTAAGATATGATATCTAAGATTGCTTGGAAAAATTAAAATTATTACTGTAAATATGAGATTAATACTACTTTAAATTATATGGGAAATTATATAAATATTTACAAGTAATCTGCATTATGAAAGAAAATATGCTTAAAAATACACTGAAACACATCACAGCGGCTGGAAGCTTCTTTCCCCACCAAAGTTTTCAGTACCTAGGTAAATGAACCAACGCTAGAGCCAGGCTTATGACAAAAGAAATGTGCTTTCAGAATACACACAAGTTAAAATTACCATCAAAATGATCGTTGTTTTCCAGATAACTAGTGAACTTATCCCAGGGGAGAGCGTTATTACTAAGAGAGTATGAAGACGAGCCAGCAGGGTAAGTTTTAAGTAAGGGAACGCTATTACTCCTGCCAAGCTCAAACTCAAGCAGAAAGAAAAAGCTCCATTAATTAAGTGAAGGATAAGAGGAAAAAAAGGAACTCTAAATCTTGAAGTCATTTTGGAACAAAAAGACTGAATATTTCAGGAAGAATTAACTTAAATTTTTAGGCAAAATAAAACCAATATGAAAATGGAACTAAGAAATGATAGTCTTCTTTCTAACAATGAGAACAAGATTTTCTTCCCAACAAAAAAGAGAAGAAAAACTAAAGTCTCTGTGGCAGTAACTACTACAAATACTGGACCTGATCAAAACTCATCTCAGGAAACCATCTTTTTTTTTTCTCTTTCTTTTTTTTAAATTATGAAAATATGATAACACATTTACAGGAGACTTGGAAAATACAGAACAAAGTTACATATAGTTCTACTATACATTAAAATTCTTTTAAGTAGAGAAATTAAGATTTATATTTGGAGTTTCAATGTCAAACTCTCAAAAATTAATAGAATGAATAGACAGAAAAGTAGAAGGATACAGTAGACCCGAAAAGCACTATGAACCAATTTAACATAATTAAGATTTATACAATTTTTCAGGAAGCCATCTTACCAGTGCTCATGAAAATCAAATGAAACATAGGTGAGGTGTGAGTTGTTAAAGAGCAACACTTGTTTCAGGTAAGCATCACCAATTATTTTCTCTCTTCCTGCCTGGTCTACCAAATTAATAATAACCTGTGAGAGTGGGGAAAAAGAAAAAGTTCAGTTAATCAGATCTGAGACTCATGTTTTCACTGAATCTATTTAGAGTTATGTTTTAGAAATATTTTGTACCCAGACTTAGAAATTAATCCACTCAAGCATCAGTTTTTTCCCCTATAAAATTAGATTTTCATTTGTTACACTTTTTTAGGTTTATGAGAATTTACATCAATGGCAAGAATAGTTTTACACATTATACATGTGCAATAACCTATTAGAATACATAATGAAAACAAGTTCCTTTATGATAGATATTATAAATCTCTAGAATAATTTTTCAGAGAAGGCGATGGCAACCCACTCCAGTACTCTTGCCTGGAAAATCCCATGGACGGAGAGGCCTGGTAGGCTGCAGTCCATGGAGTCGCTAGGAGTCAGACACAACTGAGCGACTTCACTTTCACTTTTCACTTTCATGCATTGGAGAAGGAAATGGCAACCCACTTCAGTGTTCTTGCCTGGAGAATCCCAGGGACGGGGAGCCTGGTGGGCTGCCGTCTATGGGGTCGCACAGAGTCGGATATGACTGAAGCGACTTAGCAGCAGAATAATTTCTAAAGAAATATACAAGACCTACATGTTAGACACTACGAAATGTTGCTGAAACACATGAAGGAAAACCTGAGTAAATGGAGAGAGACACCATGGTGCTGCATGGCAAGATTCAATACTGTAAAGATGTCAGGGCTCCCCAGGTTAATCTACACACTCAACAATTCCAGTCAAAATTCAAACAGGATATTTGTACAGACTTGGCAAGTTAATTCTAAAGTTTTTCTGGAAAAGTGAATAATATGGGGAAATTTTTGAAAAACAATAAAGAACTTGTCCCACAGAAGAGCAAAACATAGGTTAAATCTAGTGATTAAAACTATGGTATGTGTGCAGAAAAATGAACAACTCAACAGAACAAGACAGATGGCCAAGACAGACCTATGAACACTGAGGAATCTAAGCTACAATGATATTATTCTCAGAGAATATGGACTATACTATACACAGACTATACTGCAGATACTGTATATTACTATACTGTAATATACTATAGTAGCATACTATAAATGATATTGGGATAACTGTCTATTTACATGGGGGGACTTAAGTTAGCCCCTTCATTATATATAAAAGAAATTCTAGATGCATTAATAATCTAAATATTTTTTCTTCAAGTTATAAAAAAGCAAGAAGAATGTTGGCATGATTTTTCCCGAACTGTAGGATGTCACAGGACTTTCCAAGCATAATAAAAACCAGAAAGCATAAAGAAAAAGATGGACAGATGCGACAACATGAACATTTAAAACCTTTGTGTACCAAATGACAGTATAAGCAAACATTAAGAAAAATAGACGACTACCTAGGGGAATATACCTGCAACACAAAAACCATAAAAATATAGAGTGCTATAAATTCAGTAAGAAAAATACAGGTAAAGGATTCAGAAGATATTCAGAAGAGAAACTAGACAAATAGCCAATATACATGAGATTTGCAACTTTGTTAATAACGATACATAAATTTTAAAACAGAAAACCAGTTTTAATCTATAGACAGGCAAAAACCAAATACTAAATATGAACAGCATGGTGAATATGTGGAGAAATGGGTACCGGCTCTCGCTGCTAAGAGTATAAACCGGAATGATCTTTTTGGAAGCAACTGAGTGGTGGGTATCAACCTAAAGTTAATCTAATGTGTGATCCCTTAAACTGCAAGGAGATCAAACCAGTCAATCGTAAAGGAAATCAGTCCTGAACATTCATTGGAAGGACTGATGCTGAAGCTGAAGCTCCAATACTCTGGGTGCCTGATACAAAGAACTGACTCATCGGAAAATACCCTGATGCTGGGAAAGATTGAAGACAGGAGGAGAAGGGGACGACAGAGGATGAGATGGTTTGATGGCATTACCAACTTGATGTACATGAGTTTGAGCAAGCTCTGGGACGCCTGGTGTATTGCAGTCTATGGGGTCGCAGAGTCAGACACAACTGAGCGACTGAACTGAATGTTTGATCCAGCCATATCACTTCTAGAAATTTAGTCTATACAGCACATACATATTTTAAAACGTGTAAAAGATGTTTTCTGGGGAATTTTAGAATAGCAAGCAGAAACTATATCCTAAAGGTCCACCAGTGGAGAACTGGTTGAATAACAGCTATCAGCTACTATGTGAAAATAGTTGCAGAACAGTGTATATGGTATAGCTTATAGCCTTCTTTTGACTTAAATTTTGAATGCATATATATGCACATGTCAAGATGTTTCTTTGCTGCAAATAACAAATCCCTGACTCAAATCTCAGGACAGAAGTCTGTTCTGAACCTCAGAAGTCTGGAGGTTGCATGGTTCTGGAACTGCTTTATTCAGTAGTTACCAATACCAGCTCTTTTGTTCTATCATCTTTCACATATTGATCAATACTCAAGCTAATGAACTAGCCTGGTTAAAGTTGCAGCAGTCACCAGTCAAATCCAGACACAACCACCACAGAAGGACTGTGGGTTCCTGTATCTCTTTTTATTAGAGCAGGAAATCTTGTCTGGAGCCTCCCAGCAGACTTCTTTTCACATCAGACCTCGTTGGTCAAAGTGCCAAAAACATACATTGGCCCACACCTATACCAACCACAGGCAAGAGCAACAGTACTGACACCATGACTGAGTCAGACCAACCATAGGACTACCTCCCAGGACAATTACCCAAGAGATGAGGCTGGATAAAAGGATACCTTTGGGGTACTGTTAGAAAGGAACAGATGACTGCTAATACCTATGCCGGTAAGTTTGATATGTACAAACAGGTCATGAAAGTCAGCAGGAAGCAGGAAGGGTGGTCAAGAGGTTATTTCTTCTACTTTCTTTACATACCTCAGTATTACTTCAATTTTTATAACAATTAGGTGTTACCACTGTAAGTAGGTGATACTACGTATTCGCTCTGTTGAGCTTAGTCGTGTCTGACTCTTAGCCCCATGGACTGTAGTCTGCCAAGCTCCCCTGTCCATGGGATTTTCCAGGCAAGAATACTGGAGTGCGTTGCCATTTCCTCCTCCAGGGGATTTTTTGGCACTTGACTCGGAAATCAAACCCACATCTCTTGTGTCTCCTGCATTGGCAGGCGGGTTCTTTACCACTAGAGCCACCTGCTGCTGCTGCTAAGTCACTTCAGTCGTGTCCGACTCTGTGCGACCCCATAGATAGCAGCCCACCAGGCTCCTCCATCCCTAGGATTCTCCAGGCAAGAACACTGGAGTGGGTTGCCATTTCCTTCTCCAATGCACAAACATGAAAAGTGAAAGTGAAGTCGCTCAGTCATGTCCTACTCTTAGCGACCCCATGGACTGCAGCCTACCGGGCTCCTCTGTCCATGGGATTTTCCAGGCAAGAGTACTGGAATGGGGTGCCACTGCCTTCTCCGAGAGCCACCTGGGAAGCCCACAATACTACTTCTAACTACACATACTGCAAATACATGAAATTTTTTTCAGATTGTAAAAAATTCAAATGTGGATAAAGGTCACATCCTTCCTTACCTTTCCCTGAAGGTAACTCCTGCTACAAGTTTGAAGTGTACCCTTTCAGGCCACCTAAGCACGTCCCTAAAAAAATGTGTATGCCATATGTAGGTGAGAACACACGTATATATGGAAGAGAACTGCATATGTATAAACGGCAGTTTTGTTTTGTGGGATTTTTTAAGTGGTAACATGCCATATGCTGTTATATAGTTTTCCTCTCACTCTGCTATATTATTTTAAGATATTTTCACATTAGTACACACAGATGCATCTCAGCATTTTTAACTATTTGTATTCAACACTTTAGATATGCTGTGCTTTATCCATTGAATGCCTAATGAACAATCAGGGTTTTTTTAATGCTGCAATAAAGAAGGTTTATACATGCCTCCTTGATTGAACACATTTCTCTCAAGGAGATTTAAGTTTTTTGTTTAATTTGTATTAGAGTTATAGCTGCTCCACATCCTTGACAAAACTTGTATTTTCCATCTTTTTTATTTTAGTCATCCTAGTGTGTGAGCAGTGGTTTTAATTTGCATTTCCCCAATGATTAAGAAAGTGGAGTACCTTGTCCAGTTTATTGTACTTGGACTATCCTTTGTCAGGAAGAATCTGCTCAAGTCTTTTCTCCAGTTTTCTTTGGGTTGTACACCTTTTATGAATTTGAAGGCATTCTTAATGTACTCTAGATATAAGCCCTTTGTCATATATATGTCTTCTGCAACTTTCTGAATTGCCTTTCCATTCTCTTAATGGTGCTTTTTAATAATCAAGAATTTCTTTATTTTAGTAAAGTCAAATTACCAATTTCTCATTATGGTTGGTACTTTTCAAGTCTTATTTCATTTTAATAATGAAAGCACCACTTGTAGTGCTTTAATATTGAAAATATATGATAACTCAATAAAGTTTTAATAAAAATAAAAAATTTAGTAAAGTCTACTTTTTTATTGCTGTTAGTTCTTTTAAAACCTTGTTTAAAAGATTTAAGGTCAAAAGATAATCTAACAATATTTTCCTTTAAAAGGCTATTGTTTAACCTTTAATATTTAGATCCATATCTATCTGGAACTGATTTCTGTATATGGCATGAAGGGCCAAAAAGCAAATTACTATACTAACAATACAAGCGTATTTTATTTTGATTGATAATACCATTCAAAAATGGCCACAGCAATTTATGCTCCTCCCAGCGAAGTGTTGCTGCTGTTCAGTTGCTAAATCATATTTAACTCTTTGCAACCCCATGGACTGCAGCATGCCAGGCTTCCCCGTCTTTCTCTAGCTCTCCGAGTTTGCTCAAATTCACGTCCACTGAGATGGTGACATCATCCAACCATCTCATCCTCTCTTGCCCCCTTCTCCTCTTGTCCTTGATCTTTCCCAGCATCAGGGACTTTTGCAATGAGTCAGCTCTTCACATCAGTTGGCCAAAGTACTGAAGCTTCAGCATCCAGTAGTCCTTCTAATGAATATTCAGGACTGATTTCCTTTAGGATTGATTGGTTTGATCTCCAGCAATGTGTGGCAGTTCTCATTTCCCCAGTTACCTGCCTTTATTTCTTCTTTTTACACTTTATATAATTTTTTCCAATGTGAGGATTTCCTTTTTATTTCCCTGCTGGGACTATCTTTGGGACTGCAAAACATTTATATATTAATTTTGCAAGAACTGAAGTGTATTCAATATTGAGTCTTTCCATCCAGGAACATGGTATTGTCTCTCTGTTTATTCAGGTTTTCTTCTATGTTCTCCAGTAGACTTTCCCTCCCAAAAAACCCCTCCCCTCATATATATGCTATCTTTTTTGTATGTTCAATAGATTTTACGCTATTTCTTCCTATTTGTGCTATGGTTATAAAAATGCATCCCATGGCATTATACCTTCAGACTGGTCACTGCTAATAGATAAGAAGAGTCACTGATTATTTTATATTAATCTATATGAAATCTGGTCATCTTATTTAAATTGTATTTCACCCAACAGTTCTCAAATGATTTTGGTTTATATGTTCACATATCTACATATTGACTGTATGAATACATAAGAAAGGTGTGCAGAGAAAAAAAGATACTGAAGGTTATTTCTAATTGTTACCTCAAAGAGGTGGACCTGAAAGATGCCTTTCATATGTTACTCTAGACATATCTCAGATTGTGATAACTGATAGTAGACTAATCTCATCTAAAACAGTCTAAAGTAGCTGACTCAATAATTGTTAAAGAATACTCTTAGCTTATGTGTTTCTTAACGTCATGACAAATGCTGTTTTACTTAATTATGAGCCATATGTCGTTATCTTCATCAAATTTAAACAGATGCACAAACATTTCTAAAAATATGAAGGAACACATTACTACAGATGAAATCCCACCTGTTTTTTGTAAATTTTCAGTTGTTCTTCAAAATGGGCACAGAAATAGGGAACCGTGTCCTTTTCACCTATGAAAAAGTGATACAAAATCTATTTTTCCTTCCCATGTTTAAGACAGAGTTTAGTGTCTATTTCATCTTTACTCTTACTTTAAACACTGACAGCCCACATATAACTAAGATTGTCTAAAACTAGTATTTTTAAATGAAATGCTAAGCTAAAGATTTGATTTCTCTTTTTTCCCCAATTAGACTAAACTGAAACATACTGAAGATGTCAACTATGAAACCGTGGTATTTAATCTATATATTCAACCAACTTGTCAGAAAAGGTTTCATGTAGTTTATAATAAATTAATAAAAACCCCTTAAAGCAAGGATATTAAAAATTAAAGTTTACCGAAGTCTCATAAATATGAATTAAGTTTTGAGTGAAAAATATTCTGTCAACAATTTTAAAATCAGCCCCTTTGAGTAATCTAATTAAATTAATACGATTTAGCTATTCCGGTTAAAATACTTGATTAAATCCTTAATATTTCAAACAACAAACCTTTCACAGCAAACATCTGAAAAGAGATTTTACTTATTCCACAAAGACACTGTCTCGTTAAGGTATTTCCTGCTTCTACACATACTGGCTATATTTACACTTTTCCAAAATTAAGCACTGTAATAAAGTATTCTTCAAAGAAACAACAAATTAAAATCTGTGAAATAAGCTATGCGATGCTCTACTTTGCAATTTTTTATTGTTAATTACTTAAATTGTCAGCAACCACTATAATTAATGCTTTTAAGATTATTGTATCACTATTAAATCTCAGTGTACCAGCTACCATCTTAAATGAACTATCTGGCAAAATAAATTCAAACCTATGAAGTATCTAGGATTTTAAAAACATCTCCTCTGAAATCATCATTTGCAAACCAAATAACTGATAGGCTTACTTCTGTCCAGCCGAGGTCTTGGATTATATCTATACCCAACCTGGCTCCAGAAGACAGGCACAGAGCCTCGTGTCTGAATAAATGACAGAGTGTGATTATGCACATGAATTAACTGCTCAGTCTCCACATAATTTGCGACATTTCCATTTTTATCCACTCCTCTTCGCTTATAACGCATTCCTAAAAAAAATTAAAACAGCAAAAATTTTAAAAATTAGTCTGGTTTGGGGGAGAATGGATACATGTCCATGCATGACCAAGCCCCTTCACTGTTCACCTGAAACTATCACAATACTGTTAATTGGCTACAGCCTGATACCAAATAAAAAGTTTTTTAAAAAATCTGTGTCTTTCAGGATAGCCTTGGGGATCTAACATGCAACTGCTTGGCAGCACAGTATCAACTTACCCCAAAATCATGCCTGTATTCACCAGTGTTTTTAGAAGTTGAAGCTGAGATAATGCCTGTGAACTAAGAGAGGAGGGTTTTCCCAAAGGTGCTAGCACTAAGGATTTATTACAGTGATACAAGCTGTCAGTGGGAACAATGGTATTTAGAAGCACATCCCAAGTGACTTTCTGCTCTTTTCCACAATATACCTCCTTTTCTTTCCCCTTTTGTTAACACTCTCCCATTCACTTCTCTCCAAAAAATTGGTCCCCAATTACACCACACTACTGAGAGTCACTGAGCACTTTGAAACTGTTTTTCCAAATCCATTATTGCCATTAGCATTTCAATTCATCTGCAATGTTCCATTCTCGCCTGGATCTGATTTGCACACTATTACAGCCCTCCACTTACCTGCTCTGTGTCTACTTCGGCGTGAAATGAGAGCCACTAGAAATCGTGGGTAAATGTCATCTACACAGGTGGACTCCTGAGGCGGGGTCTCTGGGCTGCTTTTCTCATCGTCAGATGACTCATTATAATTAACCACAAGCTCTTCAATCTGCACAAAACCTTGGATGATGGGGATGATCCAAAAGTCCACATCTCGTGTCTGAAAATAATATGAACACCATGTTATTTCTATTCTGTACAGCACTGCTACTTCCTTAAATCCAAGCAGTGGGCATCACACACTTGCTAGTTTATTAGAAGCAGAAACTTTCCATTCTTTAACCATATTTTCTGCTTACTGGAGAACACTGAGGAATGAAGGGAGGGAGGGGGCAGAGCCTTTCATTTCCTTTATGGTGGTCATTCAAGAAGAGCTGCCTGAGAGGGACCAGAACATAGGAGCTGGATGGCTGGGCACAAATTCAGGCTCCACCACCTACTCCCTCACTCAGGAGAATGACTTAACCTCTCCAGGCCTCCAGACATTCTGCTTTGTGAAGACAACAACCTCATAAGGTTACTGTGAAGATTAAATGAGTAAAATCTAAAATACCTGCCTGCTTAAAGTAAGGATTTAACAAATGTAGCTAATTCCTGTTGGTATAAAAGAAGATATAGCTTAATGGTTGCGTTTCAACTCACAATTGTATTAAGCCTTTAGTAAAGCCAACTTTGATCACTTAGTTATGAAACACAAAGGTCTATTCTACTTTCTAGTTTAGACAAAGTCTTGCTTTGTGCCCAGCTAAAATCTAAGCAGTCAATGAACCAAAAAAAATCATTTCCATAAATATTTTAAAAGTCATCCAATGTAATTAGGTAAGTATTAATTAAAGGCAAAGATCTCCTCTTAGTCTTTAAGACTAAAAATACTCAGAAAATTTCTCAACTGACTGTACCCGGGGACAGTAAAGGATGAAAAGTGCTCCAGAGAAGTTGTTCTTTGTCCCTCTTTCTCCCCTGTCTCCATCTGTATCTACCCTTGATACAGATTTCAGCATCAACTTCAAATCCACCCCTTTTTTTTTTTTTTTAACAACCATATCTTCTAAGTCCCCTCACAGTTCTGTTTTATGGAGCCTGTAGACAGGATCTCAGGAAGGTGATTAGAGTTGAAAACAGTGAGGCGAAGGATCTATCCACATTCATTATTTTCATTACCATTCTCATTATTTATAATTTTGTTCCAGCAATAAATGCAAATGAGGAAACAGGAACATTTAATAACTGGGATTCCCTAGTGGCTCAGACGGTAAAAGAGTCTGCCTGCAATGCAGGAGATCTAGGTTTGATCCCTGGGCTGTGAAGATCCTCTGGAGAAGGAAATGGCAACCCACTCCAGTATTTTTGCCTGGAAAATCCCACGGATGGAGGAGCCTGGCAGGCTACAGTCCATGGGGTCACAAAGAGTTAGACATAACTGAGCAACTTCACTTCACTATCTCACTAAAGGAAAACTGGGCTTCAACATTTCCAGTGGGTAAAAACAAAATATCTTTTAGAGGAACTCTATGGATTTAGTTCCATATCTTTAAATTACGAATGTCCTATGGGAACCTGCTAAAAAGATAAGTCTGTGGCCATATAGCTGAATTGTGAATCGCCTTAAAACAGTACCTTGGTTTTCCCTAGCTAAATGATTCCCATTCTACAGGGTAAAACATTATGTGAGTTTTTAAATTTCTTTTAGTACAACTTAAAAATATTTGCTTAACAATTATAACTATCTTAGAATATTTCAGAAACAACTACTCACACCAATCTCAGTAAGGTCTTGTATCATATATTTATTCCAAAAAAATCGGTCATCAACCTGGAAAAGGTAGAAAACAAATAGGTCAGAAACATGTTGCTTCAGTTTTCCCACAGAGGCCACACAGGTCCATAAATTGCTCTGGGGGCAAACCCTGCTCTGAGCTGTGAGGTGTACCTTTTGCCAGAGGGGACGGGGGTCCTCCCCAGCACTTTGCCTTTGCACTGAATTGGTCAGGTCGTAGGTCAAGCTATAGTAAAAGGATTCCGAGTCCATGAACATCTTCAGCAACTCCTCGAGTAATCTTCTCTCCAGCTTCTCCTTTTCTTTACTTTCCTTAACCTATAAGAAATGTATCCACTATTACTGCAGGAATTAAATGCAAGACATTATGTGGATACCACACAACTCCCTAGGAGAAAAGTGAAAAATAATCCCAAGGACATGCAGGGACAGTGCTTTAAGATGATGAGTAGTCTGAAAATAAGTCTCCCAGCAGGAAAGTCGCCCCTCCATTTAAAACTAATCAAAGATGAATTCCAAGCCCATATCAGTCAAACTCTTACTTTCTTTTTATTAGGAGCAGACACATTGGATTTAATATGCGTAAAGGTCTTCAGTAGAAACTTTGAGTCATCAGGAGATGGTATAATCTTCTCTGGTTTGTTAATTCCAAAATGATGCTTCTTACAGAGCTACATAATTAGGAAGAGAAAGAGAATTCATTATTACTAATATCTGCTTGCTAAATGTTCTAGCATGAGTGCACAAGTGTAGCTACTGCTCAAGCATTGTGGTTAAAACCTCAAGAGCAAGTAAAATGACCAAGTAGTCCACTGATATTAGAAAACACAGCTGTGGTTTCAAGGATTAGAAAGCTACAGCAGAGCACAAGCGAAAAATACAGGGCAGGACATACTTGGGGGTTATAGTAAGCTCTTATCTAATATAACTGAAGAATAAAATGCTCTGGTTGGGGTTCATTAATGCTTTACAAATTGGCATCTAAGATTTCCCACAAGGCTCAGTGGCAAAGAATCTGCCTGCCAATGCAGGAGCCTCAGGAGGCTCCTGGGTGGAGAAGATCCCCTAGAGGAGGGCATGGCAACCCACTCCAGTATACTTGCCATGGATAAATCCTATGGACAGGGGAGGCTGGTGGGCTACAGTCCATGGGATTGCAGAGTTGAACACGACTGAAGAGAATTGAGTATGTACAGGCACACAAGATTAAAATTAGTGCAATATACACATTTTCTATGCTCTAGGAACATTTCTTTACAGCAATACGTGCTAAATATTAATGCTAGTTAGTGGAATGTTTTGGGTGAGAAGATGCCAAGAGTCTGCTCTATTAGGAATCTTAAAATCTGGACATTTCAACTACTCTTTCCCCTTCTATCCTCACACACACACTGATACAATCAGCATAAAAACACACTCGTTGGGTCCAGAGATTAAATTTGGAGAACCAGAAAGTTGGAGCTGCAGGAAATGAGCAGCCCACAAAGGTGAGGAAGAGGATGGAAAGGTTTAGACAAGAGAAAGGCACAAAAGTTCTAGAGACAACTATCTGGTTAGAGTTGAGCATTTTACATATAATTTCATGTGACTCAACACACAAACCAAACATTCTAAAGGGGACACATGGATTCTATTAACCATATGCAGACTAATGCCATTTTTTCAATACACTGGTTTTATTGCTGTGCTAAGTGCCAGAACCCTGTTAGGAGGTAACATTTACTATATGCTTATTATTAGTAGTATCTTACTTACAAAATAACTATTACTAGATAATAAACAGGATGAGAAAAACAAGGAGAGCAAAAACTAGTCCAAGTTGGGTTTTTTTCCTTTAATTATTAATTATTTATTTTTGGCTGTGCTGGGTCTTCACTGCTGTATTGGCGGGGTGGGGGGTGGGGGGTGCTTTCTCGAGTTGCAGCGAGCTGGGCCTGCTCTCTAGTTGTGGTGCACAGGTTTCTCATCGTGGTCACTTCTCTTGTTGCAGAGCACAAGCTCTTCCCAGACCAGGGACTGAACCTGTGTCCCCTGCACTGCAAAGCGAATTCTTAACCACTGGACCACCAGAGAAGTCCTAGTTCAAGTTCTGATAGTAAGTTATTTTTTTAAAAAAAGGAAGGAGGCTGTTCCTGTTTTATCAGATTGGAAGTGGAGACTGATAATTGAACCAAGAATTTACATGTAATGCAATCTTATGGGGTTTATGTCTTTTTAAAGCTCTGGCTATCAAACACTCAATTTACATGGGTTTCACAACATGACTACAACTTTACACTCCTCCTGGCCTACCAGGGGAAGAAAAGCGAACCCAAGGGGAAGTAAAAAAGATCTACAGTCATCCTGCTGAAACCCGAACTAACTTAAATTTTCTTCTGAGGCTTTCCTCGGTGGCTCAGAGGTAAAGAATCCACCTGCAATGCAGGCGCCACACAAGATTCTGGTTTGATCCCTGGGTCAGGAAGATCCTGAGGAGGAGGGAATGGCAACCCACTCCAGTATTCTTGCCTGGAGAATCCCATGGACAGAGGAGCCTGGTGGGCTATAGTCTGTGGGGTCCCAAAGAGTCAAACACGACTGAAGCAACTTAGCACACACACAAGCAAAACTAACCAGATCATGACATGATGGGGAAAGAGAGAAAAAGCATATGGATGTTGCTCTAGCAGTTCTCCCTGTTCTCTTCTTTCTGCCTGATCACTCAACCAGCACAGAAACACAGATATTTCTCTCCTCTAACACCTTCATGTGCCAGCTAGGATCCTATGTCTTTACAACCCTCACTGCCTCCAATTCCTCTCCTCCTGTTCTCTCCCCAGCCCACTGCAACTTGGCTTTGGCCCCCACCACTCCACCTTAACCTATCTTCAGTGTGACCCATGTGGTCTCCTTGGCTAAATGCAATGTGGATTCCTGGTCCTCATCTTAACTGCTCAGTAGCATCTGACACAGTTCCTCTGTCCCTCGTCCTCTCTGATACACTGTCTCACCTGACTTCCACTGGCACTCTTTACCTCTCTTACTGGTTCCTTCCCAACCATTTCACTTCCTAACATCTTGGCACCTCCAGGTTCAGTCCTATCTGCATTCACTTTCTCAGCAATTTCATCCAGTCTCCTGGCTTCAAATACCATCAACATACCAGTCCTTCTCTCTCAATGGTATATTTCTAGCTCTGCTCTCCTCCCAAATTCTAGAACCACAAACACCAACATTTCCACTCGGATTTCCATCAGGCACCTCACACTCAACACATCCAAAACTAGACCCTCATCTGCCCTCCCTGCCTTTTTCTCCTGTGGCTCTCTTCCCTTTGCTTACTCCGCTCCGCCCACATCAGCTACCTGCTGTTCCCCACACGTCAGGGCTACTTCCACCTCAGGGCCTTTGTTCTAGCTGTTCGTCCTCTTCCCAAATGTTGTTCAGTTGCTCAGTCTTGTCTGACTCCTTGTGACCCCGTGGACTGGCAGCATGCCAGGTTTCCTGTCCTTCACCATCTCCCAGAGTTTGCTCAAACTCATGTCCATTGAGTCAGTGATGCCCTCCAGACATCTCCCGAGATATCTCACCATAATCTCCGCCCCTGGCACTCCACCCACCACTCTTACTGCACTCAATTTTTCTTTCCCATAGCAACGATTACTTTCCAACATAAGACATAACATAATCATCTTAATGTTTACTGCCTGCCCCACGTTCACCAGACACCTTTGCTTTATTGACTCATCTCTAGGGGCCTTAGCGGTACCTGGTACAGGAGGTCACACAAAAAAACCTTCGTTAAATGAATGAATGGGCTCTGATGTTACAAATGTGACCTCCAGATTCACACACAGGTCATAAGAGCAGTCTTGGGAAACCCTTCTTGATTAGTATAGTAAATGCAAAAATTCAAATAAATTCAAAATTCAGTGTGTACTTTATACTCAGCACATCTAAATTCAGAGGAGGCACGTTTTAGTCATGTAAGAGCTGCAGGTGACTCGTGGTTACTGGGACAAGGTGACTCTAGATTGTCTTCCCAGAGCAGCACCCCTGTGCCCCTGGCTGTAATTACCCTGCCAACAAGCACATGTTTTATCTCCAGCCCAGACCTCTCACTTCCCTTCTTCCATGTATACACCTCACACCCCTCGACGTTGGTTAGCACAGAATTCCTGGGACAGCCAAGAAGCTCTGTTAGTCCCCTGTTGCTGCTGCACTTTCTTTTTTTAAAAAAGTCTGAAAACATGCCTCAAACCTAGTTATAAGTTATTACAATTTTAATGTTCCAACAGAATATTATGCATCTGTCAGATACAGTTATTCCTTAAGAGCACTCAAGCCAGCAAGATTTTCCCCCAGGAATACATCAAAGATGATTATTCTAAATATCGAGCTATTCTAAAGTAATCTTGTAGCAGCACACCTAGTCTGCACCCACACTCCCCTCATTTGCAGAAGGACGGGAGTTGTTTTTCTCTGCAAGGCTGGCTTCCCACTGTCTCCCCTTAAGGACAGGGGCCTTGTCCCGTCATCCATTCCCCTTTACTCTATTGCAAACTCCCTCTACTGGCCCCTTTCCTACCGCCTTTTAACACTACTGAAGTTTACTGAATCTTTTTTTTTTTAATCATTCCTCAACCCTGAAATCTCTATGCCATAGTCCTTGGAACTGTGAGGATGCTAGTCTAATTGGGGTAGATCAAGGAGTGATGGCCCAGTGAAATTCCTGAGGCAGAGTGAAACAAGGACCCCGCCTCCCCAACACTGAAAAGGACAAATCAAAGAATGTGGCAGTAATGATCACTTCCTGCTGTCTCTTCCTCTGGTCCCCATGAAACCCGTCTCTCTGGGCTCTTACCAGAACTCTGTTCCTTCTCTGTCTAGCATCTCTATCTCTAAACATGATGGTGGTTCCTGACATTCCATCCTTAGCTCTCTGCCCATCCTTCATGCTCTGCTGAGAAAATTTCATCCTCTATCCTCTGGAGAAGGGAATGGCAACCCATTCCAGTATTCTTGCATGGAGAATCCCATGGACAGAGAAGCCTGGTGAGCTATAGTCCGTAGGGTCGCAAAGAGTTGGACATGACTGAGCGACTAACATACACATCTTCATTTTAACTACTACTATATTTAACTCCTTATTGCCAAATTCAGACTTAAATTGAAGAAAGTAGGGAAAACCACGAGACCATTCAGGTATGACCTAAATCAAATCCCTTATGATTATACAATGGAAGTGAGAAATAGATTAGATCTGATAGATAGAGTGCCTGATGAACTATGGACTGAGGTTCATGACATTGTACAGGAGACAGGGATCAAGACCATCCCCATGGAAAAGAAATGCAAAAAAGCCAAATGGCTGTCTGGGGAGGCCTTACAAATAGCTGTGAAAAGAAGAGAAGCGAAAAGCAAAGGACAAAAGGAAAGATATAAGCATCTGAATGCAGAGTTCCAAAGAATAGCAAGAAGAGATAAGAAAGCCTTCTTCAGCGATCAATGCAAAGAAATAGAGGAAAACAACAGAATGGGAAAGACTAGAGATCTCTTCAAGAAAATTAGAGATACCCAGGGAATATTTCATGCAAAGATGGGCTTGATAAAGGACAGAAATGATATGGACCTAACAGAAGCAGAAGATACTAAGAAGAGGTGGTAAGAACACAAAGAAGAACTGTACAAAAAAGAGCTTCACGACCCAGATAATCACGATGGTGTGATCACTGACCTAGAGCCAGACATCCTGGAATGTGAAGTCAAGTGGGCCTTAGAAAACATCACTACAAACAAAGCTAGTGGAGGTGATGGAATTCCAGTTGAGTTCTTTCAAATCCTGAAAGATGATGCTGTGAAAGTGTGCACTCAATATGCCAGCAAATTTGGAAAACTCAGCAGTGGCCACAGGACTGGAAAAGGTCAGTTTTCATTCCAATCCCAAAGAAAGGCAATGCCAAAGAAGGCTCAAACGACCGCACAATTGCACTTATCTCACACGCTAGTAAAGTAATGCTCAAAATTCTCCAGGCCAGGCTTCAGCAATACGTGAACCATGAACTTCCAGATGTTCAAGCTGGTTTTAGAAAAGGCAGAGGAACCAGAGATCAAATTGCCAATATCTGCTGGATCATCGAAAAAGCAAGAGAGTTCCAGAAAAACATCTATTTCTGCTTTATTGACTATGCCAAAGCCTTTGACTGTGTGGATCACAATAAACTGTGGAAAATTCTGAAAGAGATGGGAATACCAGACCACCTGATTTGCCTCTTGAGAAACCTATATGCAGGTCAGGAAGCAACAGTTAGAACTGGACATGGAACACAGACTGGTTCCAAACAGGAAAAGGAGTACATCAGGGCTGTATATTGTCACCCTACTTATTTAACTTATATGCAGAGTACATCATGAGAAACGCTGGGCTGGAAGAAGCACAAGGTGGAATCAAGATTGCCGGGAGAAATATCAATAACCTCAGATATGCAGATGACACCACCCTTATGGCAGAAAAGTGAAGAGGAACTCAAAAGCCTCTTGATGAAAGTGAAAGAGGAGAGTGAAAAAGTTGGCTTAAAGCTCACCATTCAGAAAATGAAGATCATGGCATCTGGTCCCATCACTTCACAGCAAATAGATGGGGAAACAGTGGAAACAGTGGCTGACTTTATTTTTTGGGGCTCCAAAATCACTACAGATGGTGACTGCAGCTATGAAATTAAAAGACACTCCCTCCTTGGAAGGAAAGTTATGACCAACCTAGATAGCATATTCAAAAGCAGAGACATTACTTTGCCAACAAAGGTCTGTCTAATCAAGGCTATGGTTTTTCCAGTGGTCATGTATGGATGTGAGAGTTGGACTCTGAAGAAAGCTGAGCGCCGAAGAATTGATGCTTTTGAACTGTGGTGTTGGAGAAGACTCCTGAGAGTCCCTTGGACTGCAAGGAGATCCAACCAGTCCATTCTGAAGAAGATCAGCCCTGGGATTTCTTTGGAAGGAATGATGCTGAAGCTGAAACTCCAGTACTTTGGCCACCTCATGTGAAGAGTTGACTCATTGGAAAAGACCCTGATGCTGGGAGGGATTGGGGGCAGGAGGAGAAGGGGACGACAGAGGATGAGATGGCTGGATGGCATCACCAACTCAATGGACATGAGTTTGAGTGAACTCTGGGAGTTGGTGATGGACAAGGAGGCCTGGCGTGCTGCGATTCATGGGGTCGCAAAGAGTCAGACACAACTGAGTGACTGAACTGAACTGATGTTTAACTCCACATTTCTAACTCTACTCTTTTGCTCTGAGCTCATGACCCCAAAATACATTTCCCCACTATTGACACTAGTCTCTCAAGTTCAGCATCTCCAAAACTGACCAACATCTATTTCACAAATCTTGTTCCTTCTCTGGTATGCCCTATCTCAGGCAATACCACCAACTGTACCACTTAAGCAAGAAACCTTCTAGTCATCTTCCGTTACTCTCCCTGATAAAGTCTCTTCTATCAACCCCAACTATTTCATGTTGATTGCTATTGTGTTAATTCAGATCCGTATCTTTTGCCTAAACCATTGCTTCTCGAGGGAGGTGCTACTGGCTTAACAGACTTCTTTTATGCACAATCATCCCACTTAGAGCACAAAACCTAACAGCTTCCTTTCATGAACTGGGGAGTCCACTCCAGCACCACTTGAAGCACTCCAGGCTTCAAGTACTGAAAAGGGTTCCAGGCTTCCATTTCGTTCCCTTTATTGTGTAGAGATCACCTGGAGAAGGGAATGGTTACCCACTTCAGTATTCTTGCCTAGAGAATCCCATGGACAGAGGAGCCTGGTGGGCTACAGTCCATAGGGTTGCAAAGAGTCACAAGACTGAGTGACTAACACTTTCATTTTTTTTCACTGTGTAGACCAAATCTCCACCCACCACTGCCTACTTATGGACCCAGAACCTAGGAGGCCTATGGCCTCTATTTAAGCTGCTATTCCATTTTTGGTCGATGAAGATAAGATGCAGTTTCCCTCTAGGCCTGGCAATGTCTTCCTTGTTTTTCTTTTCTCTTTTTTTAATCTACTCTCCTCCTGGGCTTGGAACAGAGTTGACAGAGGCTCAATATCCCTTAACTTCCTTACCAACAACTTCAAAAAATGCTAAAACTTGAAAGGGTATTTTTAAAGTTTGCTACAAGCTCATCTAATGATAAAATAACCCCCAAAGAGAGGCTATTTATAGTCATCATTTACCTTCCTCAGAATGAACATTTATCTGATTCTTTAAGAAATATGAATGTGTAGTTTTGTAGGGTAACATCCCAGACTAACTGCCCATATAATAAAATACATGGAATAACCTTTTGGAAAGCCCTCAAAACCTGAATTCTAAACTAAATTCAGCCTCAAAGGTTTCAGATAAGGATTGTGATATGCACAGCAGAGCATAAAGTTACCACACCATCTCTCTTAAAGTTGATTTTTCTAAAGAGAAATTTAAAATTACTTTAAACATAAAAATTTTCAATGAATATTTTAGAATCACCCATATATATACATAGTGGTAAAGAATCTGCCTGCCTGCCAATGCAGGAGATGCAAGAGACCCAGGTTCGATCCCTGGTTCAGGAAGATCCCCTGAAGAAGGAAATGCCAACCCACTCCAGTATTCTTGCCTGGAAAGAAATCCCATGGACAGAGGAACCTGGTGGGCTACAGTCTATGGGGTTACAAAGAGTCGGACATGACTGAGCACTTGTGACAGTCAGCATATATATACAGTTAACTTTAGAAAAGAAAGCATGACCACTATCTCATTTTATAAATTAATTTATTTTTAATTGAAGGATAATTGCTTTATAACATTGTGTTGTTTCTGCCATATATCAACATGACTCAGCCATAGGTATACATATGTCCCCTTCCTCTTGAACTTCCCTCACACCTCCCACCCCATCCTAACCCTCTAGGTTGCCCCAGAACCCTGGTTTGAGTTCCCTGAATCATACAGCAAGTTCCTATCTATCTATTTTGTGTATGGTAACATATATGTTTCCTTGCTACTCTCTCCTTTCATCCCACCCTCTCCTCCCCCGACCCCCGCACCGTGTCCACACGTCTGTGCTCTGGCTGGCTCTCCGTTGCTGCGCTGCAAACAGGTTCACTATCTTTTTTTAAAGGTTAAGTTCAGTCCTACCAAGAAATAAGAATATAGAAAATAACTTCTTGGAATTCCTTCCAGTCCTAAAATGCTTTGTTTAGACAGAGCTCTGGGGATTACAATACACAGCGTGTACAGTAAGATCACCTTCCCTTTTCCAGAGGCCCAGCCAGTTCTGCATAATATGTGCTTTGGCCCTTATCACAACATCTCAACACACAATCTCAAAAAGAAAACCACAACCACAGCACCACAGTGCTCCCCTAGTATTTCTACTGCTCTAACCACTTAAGAGTTCACAACCAAGATTAAGGGCTGATGTTGCTGCTGCTGTATAGGGAAAGGAAAATAAATGATTTTATTTTATAAGTTGATATCTATTTGTGTCCATCAGGAGCTAAAATTTTAAACAGATGTCTAATGGGAAACCAAGTATGGAAAATGATGCAGTTATCTATTAAAGCAACGAGATACACCAAGTAAGATATGCAGACATGGAACATAAGCCTATAAAACTTTAAAGGATATTTTTCCAAAAGCAAGAATATCTATGTTCTCATCTATTTGAACTCCAAAGATTCTTCATATCCTTGTATAGATCTTTTCTTTTTTAAATGGCACACTGCTTTGAAAAACAGTCTGGCAGATCCTCAAAAGGTTAAACCCAGAGTTACTATATAATACAGCAATTCCATTCCTAGGTATAGAATTTCTTTTTCTCACAAGAGAAATGAAAACAATGTCCACCCAAAACTTATATATAAATGTACAAGTTTTGTTATGTACAGAAACTTGTATATAAATATAAAGCAATATTATTCACAAACAGCCCCAAAGTGAAAACAACCCCAACGTCCATCAACTGATGAAAGGATAAATAAAATGTGGTATATCCATACAAAGGGATAAAAAGAAATTAAGTACTGACCCATGCTACAACAAACATGAACCTTGAAAACACGGTGCTAAATGAAAGAAAGTGGGCACAAAAGGCTACATATTTTATGCCATGTAGAAGAACTGTTCAGAACAGGCAAATTTATATAGACACAGAAAGTAGATTAGTGGTTGCCTAGGATTTGCCTGGGGTTGGGGGAAAATGAGTGACTGCTAATGAGTGCAGGGTTATTTTTAGAGTCATGAAAATGTTCTAAAATTAACTGCAGTGATGGTTACAAATCTGTGAATATACTAAACACCACTGAATTATGTGCTTTAAATGGATGAACTGTATAGTATGAAAATTATTTTAAGAATTGGCAAACATAATAAGCCATACAAGTAAAGTAAAAAGTCTACTGGGGTAGAAAACTAGAAATACTAGTAATTCCCAACTCTGTTACAAAATGCTTCTGCTCCAATAACAGAAGACAGATGAGATCCTTGAAAATCTGAGAACAGTGACCACAATAAAGAGCCCAGGGGTTCTGAGGGGAAAGGTAGAAAGCAGTGGGTATTCAAACACAGACACAGATGTCCAAATTATAAAGACATACTAAGAAGCCCTAGACTTCCCTAATAGCTCAGTTGGTAAAGAATCCGCCTGTAATGCAGGATTGGTAAAGAATCTGCCTGCAATGAAGGAGATCCCAGTTCGATTCCTGGGTCGGGAAGCCACTGGAGAAGGGATAGGCTACCCATTCCAGTATTCTTGGTCTTCCCTTGTGGCTCAGCTGGTAAAGAATCTGCCTGCAATGCAGGAGACTTGGGTTCAATCCCTGGATTGGGAAGATTCCCTGGAGAGGGGAAAGGCTTCGCACTCCAGTATTCTGGCCTGGAGAATTCCATGGACTGTATAGTCCATGGGGTTGCAAAGAGTTGAATACGACTGAGCAACTTTCACTTTAAAGAAGACCTAAGAGTCAGCTTCATTTAAGAAAGTCTTCTGTGCATAAGATACATATGGTCATGAAAAATAACAGGAATTTTTTAACTAACAGAAATGGGAAAAATATGCAAAGATGCAAAATATAAAAACTACCCTGAAAATTTGAAATATTGCTCCTCCAAAGAGCTGGAGACAAATGGAAACCAGGGAACATATGTATCCCTATGGCTGATTCATGTTGATGTATGACAGAAACCAATACAATATTATAAAGCTATTATCCTTCAATTAAAACTAAATTGTTTTTAAAAACCAGAATATTGACATTGATCATTTCTATGTGGGAGAATATTTTTCCTCCTCCTCAGTTACAATTACTATATAATCAAAAATAAAAAGCCCCACAAAAATTTATCATGCTTCTAAATGCTCTTTTTAACTGGTCTTATATGGAAACTAGAATAAGAATACCAAAAATTTAAATTAACATGTCAGAAAATAAGCAAACAGTTTGTGATTTTCAACAGAGCTGTTCTTTGCCCTTCTATTGTTCACTGTCATAAAGCTGCATTAACAGAAAACAAGATTAAAGGAAGGGGAAAAAAGGCTTAAATGCAAATTTCTGAAATTATATTCTCTTGAGAGAAAGCCATGCCAAACTATCACTAAATTGGGATCTGGAAATACTTTATCTATAATCACGTTTATCCCTAATTAGCAAGGGTCATTATATATTTCCAGCTCTTAACATGGACTGTACCTTTAGTACCCGGGCAAATGCCATCACTCAGATTGTCCAACAGTACTGTAAAAACACTCAGCTAAGTGGGACTATCTCATTTTCATTTGTATGTGAAGATGATCTCATTCACTTGAGAGTGTCAAGAAAGAAAAGGAAAAGTCTTCAGAATGAAGACATTTTAAAAGCTGTCATCACAGCCACATTTTTTTTGTTGTTTTAAAATTCCACTAAATGTTATTGCCTAAAGATTCCTCCCCCCCCACCACCCACCATCTATACAATAGTCAGCTGAAGCTCCAATTCTTTGGCCACCTGATGCGAAGACCCAATTCACTGGAAAAGACCCTGATTCTGGGAAAGACTTGAAGCAAAAGGAGAAGGGGGCGGCAGAGGATGAGACAGTTAGATAGCATCACTGATTCAACAGACATGAGTTTGAACAAACTCTGGGAGATGGTGAAGGACAGCAAAGTCTGGTGAGCTGCAGTCCATGGGACTGCAAAGAGTCGGACATGACTTAGTGACTGAACAACAACAATAATCTCAAATGATACGGACTGATGGCCACGAAGAACATCTTCCTGAAAAGTCCACTAGGCATCCTATGCAGGCCTCTGGGTGAGGACAGTTCATTTCCCCAGAATTGGGGGTGCCAGATGTGCAAACTGATGACTATCAGGTGACCAAGGCGCTGAGGAGCTGGCCTCTGCTCTAACTGTCCAGGCCCCCAGCTTACTGCTCAAACCAGCACGCTGCCCAAGGAGTGCTCACACTCAAGGCCAAGACTGGTAACAGGAAGCCAGGCTGATCTTTCAATTTGTCAGCAGTCATCCAAAACACACAAGTTTACTGGCTTAATCAATGGATAAAATTTTTTTAGTCTGCTCTTCGCTAAAATAAAATGAAAACAAAAACTGCAAAACACTTGTTTTTAACAGGCCCAATTGCCACCAAAGTTACTTGTCTGAGGATCAGCAATAGTGAATAGTATTCTATCTCTAGTACCAATCAAAGGAAATAAGTACTTGAATCTTTTTTTTTTTTATTCCTATAACAGAGTATCAGTGTCCTCCTAAATTCATTATAATACTGGTTAGACTGTCAAACTTCCAGAAAGATCTGAAGCACAAAAATTACTATATTGTTACCGCATACCCTGTTTTATTGTGCTTTGCAGATGCTTTTCAAGGAAAAAAAATAAATAAGAGATTTGTGGCAATCGCAATGAACAGGTTTATTGGTACTATTTTTCCAGCAGCATTTGGTCACTTCATGCGTCTCCCATTTTGGTAATTTCCCACAAGATTTCAAACTTTCTCATTATCATATTTGTTATGGTAATCTTTGATATTATTGTGAAAAGACTGACTCCCTGAAAACTCAGATGGTGGTGAGGGCTTCTCTGGTAGCTCAGATGGTAAAGAATCCATGTACAATGTGGGAGACGTGGGTTCGATCCCTGGGTTGGGAAGATTCCTTGGAGGAGGACATGGCAACCCACTCTAGTATTCTTGCCTGGAGAATCCCCATGGACAGAGGAGCCTGGCGGGCTGTAGTTCATGAGATCACAAACAGTCAGACACGACTGAGTGACTAAGCATACATTAGTATCTTAGCAATAGTATTTTTAAATTAAGGTTTTTTTTTTTTTTTTTTAGGCATAATACTCTTGTACACTTAACAGACTATAGTGTAATATAAACATATCTCGTATATGCACTGAGAAACCAAAAAGTCATATTATTATAATTATTTGCTTTATTGCAATGGTCTGGAACCAAACCCACAGTATCTCCAAGATATGCCTGTATGTATTTTTTTTAATAATTTAACCCTGTGCCCCAATTTCCTTCCCCAAAGTTCAGCCTAGAAAACACATACTGAGTTGTGGGGCAGTGGACACTATGCTACCTGTTACCTGTGGTTCGGGTAACAGGGAGGCAAGCCCAGCAGGAACAGACGGCCTAAGTCCAGGTCTAGATGCACCACGAGCCAGCTGTGTGGTTAATCCTTGCCAAGCCTTCTCTCTTCACCTGTGCAACATGGATTATAACAGTGCCTACTTCACAGGATGGCCCAACGGATGGATGAAATGTGATTATCCACTTAACCCTCAGGGCCTGTCTGGTACACCACACAGTGATCAAATTAGGCCAGGGCTATGACAGTGTGATGACACCCCTAGATGCCACATCCCCACACTGATAGTAGGCATGATACAAGTGCTTTCAGGGGTTATTTCTGCCAGTGTGGAGACAAACACTAGCCCCGGGCAATCTCATTATCTTGGCCCTAACTTACTCAACTTGTGGGCCTGGTTTCCTTTTAGAAAATGAAAGTCTAATAGATCAGTGGGGGGGGTTTTTTTTTCTTCTTCTTTAAAAAAAAAAACAAAAACCCAACTTTAAGAAAAAAAATTACAAGAGAAATATAGCTTTAGAAAAATTTCAAGACATATAGATAAAAGAAGATACAGCAGAAGTTAAATCTAACCTCCTGATTCTCCTCACCCTAAATCAGTTTTCAAATTGTGCTATAGTGACTCAGACGGTCAAGAATCTGCCTGCAATGCGGGAGACCTGAGTTTGATCCCTGGGTCGGGAAGATCCCCTGGAAAAGGAAATGGCAACCCACTCCAGTATTCTTGACTGGAGAATCCCATGCACAGACGAGCCCGGTGGGCCTCAGTCCATGGTGTCGCAAAGAGTCAGACACAACTGAGTGCCTAACACACACAGGAGTCCCCAGAAGCAGAGGTGGGTTTCCAGCAAAGGCAAAGTAGGAAGGGCCCCAAGGAGAAGCTCTTCCCCCATCACCACCTCAACCAGTGCAACTCTGCTTCTATGCATCTTAACTTACTGGCTTTCACAGATTTTAAAACAAAGGATCCACTCCAAAGTCTGAAAACACAGGACTCAATTACTCTAAAGATACCCAGCACTAGAACTTTATGATTTTGGTCTATTAAATCAAATCCTCATGGTTGCCATTACACCCATATCAAGTTGCCATGAAATTTCCTGAAACTTCACCTTACCTCTAGCTCAAGATCCTGAGGTTCCATTTCAGAAAGTGATAGGACAGCAATTTTGGTTACTTTACAGACCTCATGGTCTCCTGGAAGTTTGCCCACCAAGGCTTTCTGCCGAATTAAAATAAGCCACCACGGAAGATCTGAAAGAGAAAAGGCATATTGAATATCTGGTTTCTATAAAGTACTGCTGTCCTAGCAAGCTGAAGCTGAGTAACACAGTATGCAAACAGTACAGTCCTTTGGTGAAAGTGAAAGTCCAAGGGCTCAGTCATGTCCATCTGTGATCCTCCAGATGCTGGAATTCTCCAGGCCAGAATACTGGAGTGGGTAGCCTTTCCCTTCTCCAGGGCATCTTCCCAACCCAGGGATCGAACCCAGGTCTCCCGCATTACAGGTGGATTCTTTACCAGCTGAACCACCAGGGAAGCCCAAGAACACTGGAGTGAGTAGCCTATCCCTTCTCCAGTGGATCTTCATGACCCAGGAGTCAAACTGGGGTCTCCTGCATTGCAGGTGGATTCTTTACCAACTGAGCCACCAGGGAAGCCCACAGTCCTTTGGTAAACAGCACAACAAAGATAGAAAAATGGCCCTAAAACCTATGAAAAGATGTTCAATGGAGATGTAAATTAAAATGCTTTAATACCATTCTCACCCATCAGCTTGGGGATAATAAAAAAGTATTTTTATTACAGCACATTCTGACAAGGCTGTGGGAACCAGGCACCCTCATAGCGCTTGTGGGAACACAAAGAGATACAACTTTTCCAGATGTTAATTTTACTATAACTAACATTAAAACATACCCACTTACTGTTTTACCCAGCAATCCCATGCTTGTGAATTTACCCTGAAGATACATCTAAACTAAACAAAAATATATACACTCAAATCTATTCACTGCAGCAGTCTAACTGCAAACTACTGGAAACAACTTGAATGCCCAAATTCTTCAACAAAGAATGCCCCATTCTTCAACAAAGAATGGTTGAATAAACTATGGCACATCTATGCAACAGAGTACTATAAAGAATTAGCTATAAAAAAGAATTCAAAGCATTCTATAAACTGATAAGGGGATAAACTGGATATATTATTCATGTATTAATATCTTTATTATTAATATTAATATAATAAGATATAGTATTAAATCAAAGCACAATGGAGTAGCTAGAGTACACTACCCTTTCTGGGAAAAAAAAAGAGAGAGAAAAACGTATTTGCTCATTTGTATAGAAAAAGAGAGGAGAGAGAAATTAGAAATTAACAAGGTTGGTTACCTAACAAGGGGTAGGTGGAAATGAGATGGAAGGAAGAGAAAACAGGAATGAGATAAAAGGGACTGGAACTGACAGCTCTCCAAGTACACCCTTTGACATACTTCTGACTCTGAACCACGATAATGTTTTACATCTCCTCAAAAATAAATGGTTCAAATTAATCAGAATATGAAATGAACCCAAGATGAAATGTAACCCAACTCTGTTACAAATGGAAAATGTAACCCATGTAGGAGACAAGGAAGAAAAAAACTAATCTAAGTAACTTTGGAAAACAGTATTTTGTAGAGATAAAGAAAAAAAGAACTGTATACAATATTGTACTCTGGTAAGCAAGTTATTGATGCTTTTGAACTGTGGTGTTGGAGAAGACTCTTGAGAGTCCCTTGGACTGCAAGGAGATCCAACCAGTCCATTCTGAAGAAGATCAGCCCTGGGATTTCTTTGGAAGGAATGATGCTGAAGCTGAAACTCCAGTACTTTGGCCATCTCATGCGAAGAGTTGACTCATTGGAAAAGACTCTGATGCTGGGAGGGATTGGGGGCAGGAGGAGAAGGGGACCACAGAGGATGAGATGGCTGGATGGCATCACTGACTCGATGGACGTGAGTCTGAGTGAACTCCGGGAGTTGGTGATGGACAGGGAGGCCTGGCATGCTGCGATTCATGGGGTCGCAAAGAGTCAGACACGACTGAGCGACTGAACTGAAGCAAGTTATTTGTCAGAAGAGAATGGGTTAGCAATTCCAGAACTACTTCATGTGCACACTAGGACTGAGCAAATAAGTAAATATATTGATGTAAGTGGGAGAGGGGTATAAAACAAAGAAATACTTAATAAATATAAGAAAGGAAGGAAAGAAAATGCCTAGAGGCCCAACAGTTATCTTTTCAATCCGAATTTCTACTTTTCACAAAAGGTTTTTATTTAAATGAGAAACAGTCTATGAAAGCCAGCATGTAAAAGCAATTTTTCATTCTGAGACTATACCCTTTAAAAATACTACCTAATTACTACCAAAAAAAACACACCCAAAACTATTGAAACAATGTTTCAGAAATGTATTATAGAAAAACAGCATGGTGGATATATATTGTGCCTATGAAAAAATATTTTTTAAAAAGATACAGTATTTTAATTTCTTCCATTTTTCTCCCAAATACTAATCCACTTTCATTTTAGGCATAGTGCTTTGGAGATGTGCGTTAAACATTTCATAAATGCAAGAGTTTGGAAATGTTTCATAAGTATTTATAAAGTAGGATGGAAATTCACTCCAAAGTTTCAAGGCTTTTATAAGTCATTTCATTATTCATGATCATTAAACTTTAACCAAGGACCCACCATATGCTGGGAAGTACGTCAGGCACGGATTAAGGTTACCAAGCATTTAACACACAGTAAACCTAACACATAATAAAGCACTTAATACACAGAACACTTGAATGTTAATGCAGTCAGCTGAGTAAAAGGAAGCCCTTACCACAAATCTCTTAACCTTACAAGAATAACTTTTATTTTACATGGAACAATTTAGAGTGTTGGCAGAGGATAAGACTAGCCAGATTAGGAAGCCCTCTTCCTAGTTTATGCCTTCTTGTCTTCTTATTAACATTATGAACTGCAATTTTAAAAAATTACAGCAATGACAAAAACACAATGTGCATAATCAAATGTGATAAATGTATTTCTCATATGACATCTAATGGCATAGTACCAAAAATACCAAATTTCAAACACAGAGGTTTTACCCCATACACAGACTCACTTAGGAAAACAAAAAACATGCTTTTTACATGAAAATGCTGGTATTGTCAATACTGAAATTCAACTTACAAACTTAAAATCACTTAAAACATTACAGACTTAAGTTCAAAATACCTGAGGGGTTATAATGAAGATTAAATCTGAGTAAATACAATGTAAATGATCTCAAACAACAAGGAACAAAATTTGTAAACAATAGTTTCCCTTTTCAGAAAAGCCTCAATGTGTTCTGACTTAGACGTCAGAACCCAGACTCAAATTTTAGCTCCACTATGTCAGTTCAGTTGCTCAGTCGTGTCCAACTCTTTGTGACCCCATGAATCGCAGCACGCCAGGCCTCCCTGTCCATCACCAACTCCCGGAGTTCACCCAAACTCATGTCCATCGAGTCAGCGATGCCATCCAGCCATCTCATCTTCTGTCATCCCCTTTTCCTCCTGCCCCCAATCCCTCCCAGCATTAGGGTCTTTTCCAATGAGTCAACTCTTCGCATGAGGTGGCCAAAGTACTGGAGTTTCAGCTTTAGCATCATTCCTTCCAAAGAAATCCCAGGGCTGATCTCCTTTAGAATGGACTGGTTGGATCTCCTTGCAGTCTAAGGGACTCTCAAGAGTCTTCTCCAACACCACAGTTCAAAAGCATCAATTCTTCGGCGCTCAGCCTTCTTCACAGTCCAACTCTCACATCCATACATGATCACTGGAAAAACCAAAGCCTTGACTAGATGGACCTTTGTTGGCAATGTAATGTCTCTGCTTTTCAATATGCTACCTAGGTCGGTCATAACTTTCCTTTCAAGGAGTAAGTGTCTTTTAATTTCATGGCTGCAGTCACCATCTGTAGTGATTTTGAAGCCCAAAAAAATAAAGTCTGACACTGTTTCCACTGTTTCCCCATCTATTTCCCATGAAGTAATGGGACCAGATGCCATGATCTTCGTTTTATGAATGTTGAGCTTGAAGCCAACGTTTTCACTCTCCTCTTTCACTTTCATCAAGAGGCTTTTTAGTTCCTCTTCACTTTCTGCCATAAGGGTGGTGTCATCTGCATATCTGAGGTTATTGACATTTCTCCCGGCAATCTTGATTCCAGCTTGTGCTTCTTCCAGCCCAGCGTTTCTCATGATGTACTCTGCATAAGAGTTAATGTTTACCAGGTAGCAAAACATACTATAAAGCTATGGTAAATAAAACAATGTGGTGCTGGTATAGGAATGGACAAATGAGTACTAGAAAAGAAAACAGACAGAGACCCATGTGAAAATGGGCATCTAAGTTAACAACGATAAAGAGGGGGAAGTATGGTATGTCAATAACTAGTGTTGAAATACATACTGAAGTATCTGAAGACCAATGTATCTACCTGGAACCTGCTTTGAAATAATTTAGACACTGGGAATATGGAGATGATGGATAAAAACACCTTTTTGTAGTTGACTTAGAACCAGCTCTACAAATTGCACTGGGTTAGAACCAGCTCTACAAATTGCACTGGGTTAATGTCTCATAAGTCTTTCACTATAGTTTCCTGCCTTACTGTTTTCAGTCTCACACACTGATCAAAACAAAAAAAACTAAAAGTAAGATAGACAAGAAAATTGATATATACTAGTTATAATCTAAGTAACTTGGGATGATGAAAATACACTGGAGTTACATAGCAGTGATGGTAGGATAACACAACCTTACGATGATACTAAAACCCAGTGAATTGTAATGTTAAAAGAGTGAATTTTATGGTGTGTGAATTTTATCTCAATTTAAAAAAAGCTTCTAAAGAACAAAAAAACTTGCTAGGAGTCTTACTTACTAGAACAGTGAATAAACTAAAAAGTATATTTTCTACCAAACACAGAGATTTAGGTACTTGAAATAGTGTTTAAAGAAACAAGTAAAATTATCAAAATGGAAAGAAAATGTAAAACTTGAATTGGACACTAAGATATTTCTAGGTTGATTCTAGAAAACAAAGCAAAACAAAAAACCTCTTGGGAAATAACAGCAATCTGTATTCCTATTAGGGGCTTCCTAGTGGCTCAGAGGTTAAAGCATCTGCCTGCAATGAGGGAGACCCGGGTTCGATCCCTGGGTCGGGAAGATCCCCTGGAGAAGGAGTATTCCTATAACTATTTTGCCGTAGGTGAAACAAACACAACAGTAAACACATAGAAGCCTGGAAATCCAGCAAAAATGAGTGTGTTAGTTACAGGGTTAAATGGTCCAAATATATTTTCTCTAGTTTGAATTTTAAGCTAAGAAAAATGCAGAAGTATAGCATTACTATTGTTTAGCAGTGTATATCCAGTCAAGCACAATTTTGTAATGAAGCTTTTAAAGGCACCAAAGCAGGTTACTGCATTAATTTATATCACCCACCAGAAAAAGAAACGTAGCTTAATTAAAGCCATCACACTGAGATCTGGCTATGTAGTATAACCAAGGGTCAAAGGTAATTTATTCTAGCAAGGTCTTTTGGTATAAAGATATTTCCTCAACTTTTAAAATATATTACAATGGGGATAAAGGTCAATTTTGTAACCCTGACTCCTTTAAAGTAAAAAAAAGACAAAAAAATGTGACTTTCCCAGCCAGATAAGAAAACTAACTAGGAAGTGATTATCTTGAAAAGCATGACCAGTTAGGGCAAGTAAAACAATAGTCCTGGAAAAGATTCAATTGCTTGCCATATACAATAACTGACTCAGTTAATTAGGGTAAGCAATCGCAGGAGAAAGATTTTTATCCAAAAAAACCTTTTTTTTCTAAAATTAAAATTAGGGGCTTCCCTCATAGCTCAGTCGATAAATCAACTGCCTGCAAGGCAGGAGACCTGGGTTCGATTCCTGGGTCAGGAAGATCCCCTGGAGAAGGAAATGGCAACCCACTCCAGTATTCTTGTCTGGAGAATACCATGGACAGAAGAGCCTGGCAGGCTACAGTCCATGGGGTTGCGAGAGTCGGACACAACTTAGTGACTAAACCACCACCGTATGAAAATCTTTTCTCCCTACTCACCACCTCACCTCTAAGTACTGCATCTAATATTTCTCAACATGGCTATCCATTCTACTGACATGCATCAATAGAAAAGATAAGCATTTGATACAATGCATGTCTAGCAATCCTTTATTTTTATTAACGTTAATCATACAGAAAATACAGGAATACATTCCACATGTTTAAAAATGTAAACATTACATATAAAATTAATATTTCCTTTCACCACTGTTCCCCATTCCATGGAAATCCTTTAAATCTAATCCAAACCCCATTTTATGAGTTCTCTCATATAAGAAGACTAGCAGAGAAAGAACAACTGGTTACCACTGCTGGCATTAGTCCTTTCAACCTTACTTGAGCTTAACAACGACTTTTTTAAAATATTTACTTATTTATGGTTGCACTGGATCTTAGTTGCAGTGTGCAGGCTCAGCAGCCTCGGCTCAAGGGCTCAGTCACTCCTCAGCATATGGGATATTAGTTCCCTGACCAAGGATCAAACCCACATCCCCTGCATTGGAAGATGGACTCAACCCCTGGACCACTGAGAAAGTACCACCAATGACTTTTTAAACATGCATAATTTAGGGAATTTCCCAGCAGTCTAGTGGTTAGAACTCCGAGCTTCCATTACAAGGGCCATAGTTCAGTCCCTAGTCCAGGAAATAAAATCCCATGTTCTTTGAGAATGAGCCCCTAGCATTTTTTTTTTAATGCAACACAGCTTTATCTAGTCTTTTCAAAGCATTCAATTTAGCCTTCATAGAAACAGGAAGTCATTCCTTTTGTACTTACAGTTATTGGGATTATTTAGTTATGTAATTACAGTATCAAGTAAAACAAGTATGAACAGGTATGGAAATAAACACAACCCATAATCTACCAGAAGACAGGGCTTCCTACCCAGTCTCCACCAGCCTTCAGAGCATCCAACACATCTACCAATATATTCCGCAGAGGCAGTGAGGAATGCTGGTTAATCTTAAGTGAGGTTCAATTAAAAGAGCTCCTACTGACAGAAATACATACACAATACATATTCTCTGTGCCAGACACTTGAAGTGAGTAAAGTATCTGTGTGAAAATAATTTTATTTTTCTGATTTTTTTTTCCTTCTGGCTCGCCTTTTTCCAAGACTGTTTCTGATTTGACCGGTTCAGTGGGATTTTTAAGACAATTCAAAAATAACATTTCTTTGGTACTCAGCCTTCTTTATGGTCCAATGCTCCAGCCACACACAACTACTAAAAAAACCATAGCTTTGTCTATACGGACCTTTGTTGGCAAAGTGATGTATCTGCTTTTAAATACGCTGTCTAGCTTTCCTTCCAAGGAACAAGAGTCTTTTAATTTCATGGCTGCAGTCACCATGAAGCCCAAGAAAATAAAATCTGTCACTGCTTCCAATTTTTCCCCTTCAGTTTGCTATAAAGTGATGGGACCAGATGCCATGACCTTAATATTTTTTAATGTTGAGTTTCAAGCCAGCTTATACACAAAAGAATTTACAATTATATCCACATGCCAAATTACTAACATTTATTTACTACATACTCCAAAGTCCTAACATAATATTCAATAACCAATATGTAAATTCTTGAAGAGCTTCTGCAGATTATGCCTCTGGTAAGAGCTTAGAGTCTGCATTCGAACCAGACAAATCAGAGGATGGAAATGCGCTGCTGTGAAGGAAAAAGAGAATTAGGAAAGGCAATCATAGTTGGCTCTCTTTTCCTTTCTTCTGTGTCAGGCTGACAATAAGAATACTTATGTGTTTCTCTGCCATTTCAAGTTGACACTCCAAACTAATAAATTTAAGCCAAATGACTCACTGCTCCTTTTATACTTTAAGGCTTAGGTGCTTACAAATTTAACACTGCTTTATCTTTTTGGTGACTTGAACTTTGGCTGTTTTTGAAATGTATATCTGTTTATGCTTCTTGCCTTAAAGTCTGTTTTGATATTATTATGAGCACATCAGTTTTCAGTAGGTTAGCATTTGCTTGGTTTCTCTTTTTTCTATCCTTTTACTTTTGGCCTTTCTCTATACATATACATATACTTAAGGTATTTGTCTTAAAAGTAGCTTGTAGATGAATTTTATTTTTCCATTATGAAAAGCTTTGCTTTTAAACTACTAAATCCATTCATGGGCTTCCCTGGTGGCTCAGCGGTAAAGAACCCGCCTTCCAACGCAGGTGTAATCTTGCCTGGGAAATCTCATGGACAGAGGAGCTTCGCGGGCAACACTCCATGGGATCACAGAGTCAGACTTGACTTAGTGACTAAACAAGTCCATTTATACATAATGCAATTGTTAAAATATTTAAGAATCATTCTACTGTCTTACCATTTCTTCACCTGTTCTATACACTTTCTTTCCTTGTCTTCTTTTGGATTGAGTTTTAAAATTATTATTCCATTTCTTCCCTTTATTAGTTTTTTATAATCTTTTATTATTCTATTAGTGGTTATATTGCAGGGTCTGATAACATGAGCCCTAACTTACAAAAGCCTAATGTAAATAAGTACTTTTGCCAGTTCCTGGACAGGGAAAAGACCTATTATTGTTGTGTGTTTTCATTCTGTGTTCATTTTAAACCTCATATAAAGCTAACTTTGTTTAAATTTAGCAACATTTACTCCTTCCATTATTTTCCGTTCCTTCCAACATTTCCACACTCCTATCTGGAATCATTTTCCTTTTACCTGAAGAACTCCTTAGTATTTATTTTAGTGCAGGTACTAGTGGTGACAAATTCAGTTTGTTTGGCTCAAAATGTCTTTTTTTCCTTAATTTTTGAAGGTATAAAATTCTAGACAGGCACTTTGAAGGTATCATTCCACTGTCTTCCGGCTTCCACTGTTCCTACCGAAGCTTTATTGAATACCATTGAATTTAATGTGTAGCTTTTCTTTGGCTGCTTTAGGATGTTTTGACTTCAGCTTTTATCAGTTTTACTATGAGATGCTCAAGTGTGGTTTTCTTCATATTTTTTCCTCTTGCAGTTCAAAGTATTTCTTGATATTGTGACTGTAAGAAACAATCTCTGACTAGTTTCTCTTGATCTCATTTTTTAAAATGTACCAAGTATCTTTAAATGATCTGTTATATAGCATAGTAACACACTATGCATTCTAAGAGAATCTAATCATTGGGTAATATCCTAATGGCTTTGTTGTTGTTGTTTAGTCACTAAGTCATTTCCGACTCTTTTGTGACCTCATGGACTGTAGCCTGCCAGGCTCTTCTGTCTATGGGATTTCCCAGGCAAGAAAACAGGAGTGGGTTGCCATCTTCTTCTGCAGGGGATATTCCTGACCCAGGGGTTGAACCTGCATCCTCTGCATTGGCAAGTCAATTCTTTACTACTGAGCCAACATGGCTTATCTCAAGATAAATTATGTTCCAATTTGAAGGATCCTGCCTTTTCTTTTTTTAAAATAAATCTTTGGTAGGAATTTAAATTCAGTCCACTGTGTGCATAAAATCTATTTCATTGACACCTATTGCATAAGCTATTAATTGGCCATTTAGTACTTTTAAATGAGTATAACCATAAGTCTATAGATTTTATGTAAGTTTATGCTCAGATGGCAAAGAATCTGCCTGCAATGCAGGAGACCTGGGTTCGATCTGTGCACCAGGAAGATCCCTTGGAGAAGGGAATGGCTATCCACTCTATTCTTGCCTGGAGAATTCTATGGACAGAGGAGCGTGGCAGGCTACAATCCATGGGGTCACAAAGAGTCGGACATGACTGAGCAACTAAATTGCATGAATTTAAATTTCTACTAAAAGATATGGACTCACAGTATGTTTAATACAATTTTTTGCTTTCTATTTAAGGCCATTTCTATTTTTACAAAACTACATCAAGAAAAATACTTTCCCTAAAAGGAACAGAAATAAAGTAGTATATTCTTTTGACTATATTTCAAGGAGCATCATACACCATTGTACATCAAGTAAGTAGAAATACAAGTAATACTACCACACAACAATGCTGTTTTTTTCCACTGTCAGATATCTGTAGTTAAAAGTACATCATATTGGGCTTCTAATATTCTCAGTGACCAAAGAGTCAATCATTAATTTGTTCATCTTCCAAACACAGTAGCTACTCAGTGTTTCTTGATTGATTGCTCTATTGCCTACTAAAGTGTCCTAAGTCTGCACATACAGAAAACTGACAGTGACTCATAATAAGGAGAGTGTCTGGGACATGAGGTACATTTATTAGGGTCCATTTCAAAGGTACCAAATGGTGCAATCAGAAGCATGCTCAGCTTAACCTACTAATTCAAACTCAGCCTAATAACAAAATCCCTAATAATGACCTGCCATAAAATTAATCTATTATAATCTATAAAAATATAAAGGCTTTTCTATCTATAACAGTCCTAGGAAACTACAAAAGTTTAAGTATCAATGGGCAAAATAAGTTTCTATTACAAGAGTACATTTTCCATATAACTGTGTCTTTTTCTTGCTAAAGTTCTAAGTAAGATGCTTCCTTACATATTTATTTAAAATGTTAATGTATTACATACTTTCTTACCTATTAAACCCCAGCATACTAAATATAATTGGGGTTATTTATGGTGAAGGCTTATCATCATGAAGATAAACCACTGTTTTGAGGAGTGACACAAGTATACTGTGAGGCTGGAGGTCACAGGCCTCTCTGCTTGAAGGAACACAAGCCCACAGGCTGTAACAAACCTGACAGCCAAGTCAAAGTCAATTAGATGAATAACCTTCATTTTCTGCCCTGGATGGCTGATACTGGCCAGATCTAAGTAAGTGAGGTTTTTTGAATCAAAAATATCGTTTTTAAAACACAATTAGACCTGATAATAATTTGATTGTAATCACTTCAAAATGTTCAGGAAGATAAAATGTTCAATAAGATAAAAACCTTAATAAGAACATAAAGGAGGAAATAATATAAATATAGGAAACACCTTTATAGGTGGCCCATACATACACTCAGTCACTCTTACCTGTACAAGATTCTTCTCTTTATGGAGTTAGGAACTTTTAATATCACTGCCATAGCAATCACTGAGAAAACAACTGGAGTTTAAGAACAAATTCATTTATAACTGGACAGCAGAATGACTGAAACAGAAGAGGCAAGCTGGCCTACCTCTAATGTATCTCTCTGCCTGAGGATATAAAAATCTGTCAGTTAGAGATATGCTCAGAACTAAGCAGCATGCTTGTCTGATGCCCTTGGGAAAGCTCAGAACTGTGGGTCACCTTCATGTGTCTCATTCAAGCACTGCTTCTACCAGGGTGGTGGAACCATCCACACCAAGGAGACTGGAGCACAGATCAAGGACAAAGGAGGTGATGGGAAATTCTGAAGCATAAAGTAATGGAGTAGACAGAGGGGAGCAAAGAGAGGAGGGAAGGGTCATTCAGCACCTAGGTACCTGGGGAGAGAGTAAAAGGAAGACAGAAGCAAAAAAGAGCAACCAAAAGATGCCAAAGAAAGGAGCCCCTTGCCCCTTAGCCCGCCTGCTTCCAAGACCCAAAGCTATTAACTGAATAGATCAGCTAAACTACAATGAAAGAATCTTTTAAGGGTTAAACAGGAACATAGTAACCAACATGAATCTTACTTCCAAAATTCATGAGTTCTGAGACCCTCATGAATCAAAGTTGCTCAGTCATGTCCGACTGTTTGTGATCCCATGGACTATACAGTCCATGGGATTCTCCAGGCCAGAATACTGGAGTGGGTAGCCTTTCCCTTCTCCAGGGCATCTTCCCAACCCAGGGATCAAACCCAGGTCTCCCATATTGCAGGCGGATTCTTTACCAGCTGAGCCACAAGGGAAGCCATGAATGAAAAACTGAATATAAAATGACTTTTTCAATTACACTTTACATTATCTGGTAGAAATGTTATATGACAATACTGTTAATCTTTAAGATTCTTCCCTCAAAGCAACTTTCAGTTCAGTTCAGTTCAGTTGCTCAGTCATGTCCAACTCTTTGCGACCCCATGAATCGCAGCACGCCAGGCCTCCCTGTCCATCACAAACTCCTGGAGTTCACCCAAACTCATGTGCATCGAGTCGGTGATGCCATCCAGCCATCTCATCCTCTGTCGTCCCCTTCTCCTCCTGCCCCCAATCCCTCCCAGCATCAGGGTCTTTTCCAATGAGTCAACTCTTCGCATGAGGTGGCCAACATATTGGAGTTTCAGCCTCAGCACCAGTCCTTCCAATGAACACCCAGGACTGGTCTCCTTTAGAATGGACTGGTTGGATCTCCTTGCAGTCCAAGGGACTCTCAAGAGTCTTCTCCAGCACCATAGTTCAAAAGCATCAATTCTTCGGCGCTCAGCTTTCTTCACAGTCCAACTCTCACATCCATACATGACCACTGGAAAAACCACAGCCTTGACTAGACGGACCTTTGTTGGCAAAGTAATGTCTCTGCTTTTCAATATGCTACCTAGGTTGGTCATAACTTTCCTTCCAAGGAGTAAGCGTCTTTTCATTTCATGGCTGCAGTCACCAACTGCAGTGATTTTGGAGCCCCAAAAAATAAAGTCTGACACTGTTTCCACTGTTTCCCCATCTATTTGCCATGAAGTGATGGAACCAGATGCCATGATCTTCATTTTCTGAATGCTGAGCTTTAAGCCAACTTTTTCACTCTTCACTTTCACTTTCATCAAGAGGCTCTTTAGTTCCTCTTCACTTTCTGCCATAAGGGTGGTGTTATCTGCATATCTGAGGTTATTGATATTTCTCCCGGCAATCTTGATTCCACCTTGTGCTTCTTCCAGCCCAGCGTTTCTCATGATGTACTCTGCATATGAGTTAAATAAGCAGGGTGACAATATGCAGACTTGACGTACTCCTTTTCCTATTTGGAACCAGTCTGTTGTTCCATGTCCAGTTCTAACTGTTGCTTCCTGACCTGCATATAGGTTTCTCAAGAGGCAGGTCAGGTGGTCTGGTATTCCCATCTCTTTCAGAATTTTCCACAGTTTATTGTGATCCACACAGTCAAAGGTTTTGGCATAGTCAATAAAGCAGAAATAGATGTTTTTCTGGAACTCTCTTGCCTTTTTGATGATCCAGCGGATGTTGGCAATTTGATCTCCGGTTCCTCTGCCTTTTCTAAAACCAGCTTGAACATCTGGAAGTTCACGGTTCATGAATTGCTGAAGCCTGGCTTGGAGAATTTTGAGCATTACTTTACTAGAGTGTGAGATGAGTGCAATTGTGCGGTAGTTTGAGCATTCTTTGGCATTGCCTTTCTTTGGGATTGGAATAAAAACTGACCTTTTGAAAAAAGTCACCTTTAAGGTATTAAAAGGTAGATTATTAAATAAGATAAAATCAGAAGTAGTGACAAAAGGATACAAAAAAGTATTCTGACAAATATTTTCAGTGGCTTTATTGAGATATAATTTATATACCATAAAATTCACTCATTTTAAGTGTAAACAAGCCAATGATTTTAATGAATTTATAGTTGTGCAACCATTATCAAAATCCTTACATGTTTCTATAATATGAGTCATCAGTAGACAATAAAACAATCTTCTCCCACAATGCAATTGTACACAGACTATGAAACTCATATTTAAACACCAGTACTATCTAAAGGCTGTGCCCAAGAAGCAGGCCTCAAGCAGGGGCCCTGCCAGGCTTTTCTTCCCTTTTCTCTAGTGCCCCTGAGGGGTGGGCCTTTCTAATGGCTTTTTAGGAAAGTATGAAAGCAATGCTGGTGAAATTCCACTCATTCACACTGTAGGTATAAAAATATTTCATATCACTGAGTGTCACAGCAAAGTCCCCATAGACAGCAAGGGACCAAAATCACACTTTTAAAATCATATACATAATACATTGTGCCATTTTAAGGATCTCAATATCCTCACCACTTTAAAAGTGGAGAAGCAGATGGTGATACTATTTTAATGAATGGGAGAGACTTGAGTGAATTGTGTCTGTTGCTATTCAATACTAGGAGTAGTAATTCTCCTAATTACTAAACAAAGAGCCCCTATTGCTAAATAAATCAGGATTCCTGACAATTCTCTCTTCAAACTAGTTCTGAATACATGGTGGATATATTTGCATTTTATAGTCAGATATTTCATACCCTAACAAGCTTATCCTCGTGGAGCTAGTGGTAAAGAACCCACCTGCCAATGCGGGAGATCTAAGAGACACAGGTCCGATCCCTAGGTTGGGAAGATACCTTGAAGGAGGAAATGGCAACCCACTCCGGTATTCTTGCCTGGAGAATACCATGAACAGAGGAGCCTGGCGGGTTCCAGTCCATGGGGTCACAAAGAGTCAGACACGACTAAAGCAAATTAGCACGCATGCATGCACAGTCTTCAGGACACATACCCACAGGGGATACATTCCAGGATTCTCAGCAGATGCCTGAAACTGCAGATAGAACCAAACCTTATATACACATTCATTCTTGAACACTGGGGTCATTACTAAGTAAAATAAGTGTTACTTGAACACAGCACTATGATTCCAACAGCCAATCTGATAACTGAACCAATTATGTGACTAAATGGGCTGGAAACATACTGTGTGGATACGCTGGACAAAGGGATGACTCATATCCCAGGCCAGAGGGCACAGAGACATCACACTACTCAGAACACCATGCAATTTACAACTCGTGAATTGTTTATTTCTGGAATTTCCCATTTAATATTTTTGGACCATGGCTGACCACAGGTAACTGAAACTTCAGAAAGGGAAACTACGGGCTGGGGTGTGGCAGGGGGAGGACTACTGTATATTTTAAAGAGCTTTTGTAATACATTTAAAACCTCCAGCCTCAGCCATCTTGGGGGTTTCCCAGGTGTCGCTAGTGTAGGATACATAAGAGAGGTGGGTTCGATCTCTGGGTTTGGAAAACCCCTTGGAGAAGGGCATAGAAACCCACTCCAGAATTCTTGCCTGGAGAATCCCATGGACAGAGGGGTCTGGCAGGCTACACTCCATAGAGTCACACAGAGTCGGACATGACTAAAGCAACTTAGCATGTACTCCATCTTTTCAAAGTTATCTGTGTGATGATATACTATCTCCTGGATGGAGGGCATTCCTACTAAGGTGATGTCTGAGTTGAAGTCAGAATTATTTCAGTAGGGTAATTTGGACAGGGTCAGGGTGGGGAAAGTGAGAGGAGAGCAGTTGTTGGCAGAGTAAGCCGTGTGCAAAAAGATCCCTGTGACTGAGAAAACACATTTCAGGCCTCAGCTGAGACATCACTTCCTCAGGGATGCCTTCCATCCAGGAACCCCATCCCCACCAGTCATGCCCCTCTGCTACGTGCTTCACAATATCCCACATTTGTCTTCTTCAGAAGCTTAAGTTTAATGATAAAACTCTGATCGGGCAATTAATGTCTAGCTCTTGGATTTGACTCTATGCTCCTGGAAGCTTTGCATTTTGTTCACCCTGTAGCCCCCAGCCTACAACAGGCACTCTGTAAATATCTGTTAAATATTTTAATATCTGTTAAATATTAATATTCTGTGCTGAATATTTTTGAATAGCCACTGGACAGGGGGATACAGCAGTGAGCACAACAAACACAGCCCCTGTTTTGGAGCTTATCCTCTAGAGAGGGAAGAAGAAGACAAACAGAAAAGAAGAAAACAAAAAATTCATGTGTCGTTACAACTGTGGTAAGATCTGACCATCCTTCTGACTTCCTCCTGGACACTACAAGGAACAGAAGACAATGATTTTTCATGGAGCTTTACCTTTCCTTCATCTATTTACACATTACATGTTCCTTCGACTTTCTGTTCCTCATCCTAATAAATCCCAACCGATCAAAGCAGAGTCAGACACTTTCAGGCTGTCAAAGACAAGACTCATTAGACCCTGGCTGAAAGTCTACTGGCCTGCAAATGTCTAGGGGAAGAGACCTTCCAAACTGAAGAAAGGCCAACTATTCTAAATAGTTTGCTTTCTAGGCACCAGGGTTAATAGAACCATTTGAGGGGCAGAGCTTGCTATAAAAGGAAGGGCAATTATCAGCAAAGGATTCCACAACCAAATAATACTTCTAAACTCTTTTCTACCACACATTTTTCTAAATGGGCACACAACTTATAAAATATAACCTTCATTAATGCTACTAATATTTCACTTCTAAAAACATTGCTTTTATAATCCCCACCATGTCGTCTTTTAGTGACATGTTAGTATCATTAGTTTCAGTAAAAATTAGTGTTACTGGAAAAAACAGTCTAAGTTTAACATTTATTCAAAATTATACATTCAGAACTTAAAGTGTTCTCTAGTGATATGTTTGACCTTTAAAACTAAGGAAAAAATAATAATAATAGCCAGCATCTACTGAATGCCTACTATTATCAGAAGCCATGCTAAGCACTTAATGAGAGTTTTATTAAACTTACCATAACCATATCTAGGTGGTATCATCACCCAGCAACTGAGGCTTGGATAAATAACCTGATCCAAGGCAATCATGTGACCTCAAGCTTAGTCCAGTGCTGGGGCCAGTGCCTACCCAGTGCTATTTGGGGAATGGCCTATTCCACTGTAAGAGAAAAGGGCAGATGCAAAGGTGAGAATTCTCCTGGACATGCTTTTGTAGTGAGCATTCCAGAGGATGTTAGGTTCCTATTATGGATTGAATTAGGTCCCCTGAAAATTCATTATGTTGGAGTCCTAACCCCCAGAGCCTCAGAATGTGAGCCTGTTTTAAAGAATGGGATCTTTAAAGCTGTAATTAAGTTAAATGAGGTCATTAGGGTGCACTCTAATCCCTAATGACCGGTGTCCTTATAAGAGGAAATCTGGAGACACACACAGAGTGAAAATAATGTGAAGACACAAGAAGAAGATCGCCATCTACAAGCCAACAAAAGAGGCCTCAGAAGAAACCAACCCTGATGACTAGATCTTAGACTTTAAGCCTCCAGAACGACAAGAAAATAAATGTGTTTAAGCCCCCAAGTTTGAGGAACTTTGCTGCAGCAGCCTAGCAAACTAATGCCGTTCCAAAGTCACGACTGCCTGATGACAGTCACAGCTCACCCACGCCGCTTTTAGACTGTCAATGACAACTGTTCAAGTAAACTTCGTTCCCATCTCACTAGGCAAGAACAGAAATTCATGCATTAATATGTAGAGAATAAGTAGGAGGGAAAGAGGAGTGAGAAAGAGTTTAAGTACAGACATTTTCTTCCCCTCATCTTCTACCCCCAGAAGGTAAGATGCTCCCATGGGAAAGTGCACTTAGAGTGATTATTTCAGTTCTAACACATATCAGGAGCACACTCCCAGCGGGCAAGTTGATAGTGTGGTCAAAGCAAGAGCTTAGGTGGAACACAGGGTGGGGAGGAAATGAGGCATGCCCAGGACAGAGGATGAAGAAAGAGAAGGCGGGAAGAGCAAGCTGGATGCTCAGAGCATGGGAGCCGGGGTGGAGTGGTACCCAGGGTGGGGCTGCAGTTCTCCGGGTGAGGGAAAGAGCAGCTGGGGGCCCAGAAAAGAGATTTTCCCTTGTTTTTTTCCCCTGTATCCTTTCTTAACAGCCAAACCTTAGAAGTGATGCGGCAAGAGGGGACAGGGCAGGGGCAGGGGGCAAGTACAGAGATTAGGAGCGTGAAAAACTTTCCCAGCCCCATTTACTTCTATTTATTATTTTATTATTTTCTCTAGTTCACTCTATTCCCTCACTTTTCCCTCTTCCAAAATATCTGCCTACCAACTTCTTTTTGGTCCAAAGAAAGGCATGAGGTACAAGGAGGGAAGGTGCATGTAAACAGGGGCTGACCACAAAAGACCATAAGAAATGCCCCCACCTGCCTAAAGACCATCCTTTCACTGCATCAAACTCACCAACCAGTAGCATATTTGTACACTGCTTTAGGAAATGACTTGGGGTTTGTCTGCCAATTTCAAACCCTCCTGCTTTGACCGACTGTCCTGCTTAGTGTAGTGGGCATGTTTGAACTTTGTGACCAGGGGAGGCCCCTGACTCTGACTGAGCCAAAAAGGGTCTCTTCCCTAGGGTCTTAACTAGAGAGCCAGTCAATCTCCAGAAGTTATAGGGAACATCAGATGCTGGTTGGCTTGAGGGCTAAGGTCGGTCTGAGTACCACATAAGGACAGAACATACACAAACACAAAGAAACCCAAAAGAAGACAAGAATGTATAAGAGATGTACAGACTCAAGTGATGGTCAGAGACTGTCTGCCACAAAATGTAATCTCAGATTCTGAACAAATCAACTTTTTGGTTTTGTTCCCTTGAATTCTAACAAAAACTTGTTTGCATAAACTGATAGGTTTGTATTTGCAACCAAAAGAATTGATAAAATAGTGATAATTTACTAAGCACCTTTAGGTATATTACCTCACGTGAGACCCACAATACCCTCAGGAAAAAAAAGTGAGCAGTTATTTTCACTCTTGTTTTATAGTTTACAAGGAAGTAGAGGCTCTGGGGCATTGGGGGCCCCAATGAACTAGCCTCCTGGGATGCAAACCCTTGTGAAGCCCCTTCCCATGTTGGTTCTGGGTTTGGCTGTGTGACCTCCTCTGACCAATGGGATATTACCAAGTTCAGTGATGCAAGTAGAGGCTTGATAAGCCCTTCTACACTGGAACTTGTCACCTCAGTACCCTGAAAGGATGTCCAGGTATCCAGGAGACAGAGAGGGCCCAAAAAGAGGCCTCGTGAGATGAGCTACATGGAAGAAATGCCACATGAAGGAAAACTAAGATGCCCCAGGCAAACCCCTAGCTGAGTGCTGCCACTCAGATGACCCTGGCCAACAGGCAAAAAGGGCAGAAGAGCCACGTGTCAACCCACAGAACTTGAGATACTCTAAACTGTTACTGTCTTAAGGCTTTAAAACTTTTGTGGCAGTTTATTACACAGCAACAGATGAAACAGATGTTATGTAATTTCTCTCATATCTCAAAGCTCTAATAAATAAAGCTTGAATTTAGGTCTCTTGACTCATGTCAGTGATTTATTCATTGTTTCAAGATGTAACTGAAATTGGAGAAAAATAACTCAAAAGTTTCATATGCTTCACTTAAACAATAGAAAATGAATTTTAGCTCAGAACATTCAACTGTGAAATTATCCTGTCAGCATATAAATGAATTAAAAATATAAGTATGTAAATGTGGACAGGTAGGAGAGTGTGACTAAAATACTTATTAGCATGTTACACAATGTCTAAATGCTTTTCTCCTTTGTACTGAAAGAATTCAAAACTACCAAAGACAGAATGTACAAGAACATTCACAGTGGTCTCATTTCTAATGGCAAAAAAAAGCCCAAAAAAACAAAAATTACCCAATGATGGGGAAAAGGACAAATTATGATATAGTAATACAATAGTGAAGATAGGAACTAAAGTTTCATATATCAAAGTGGACAAATCTCAAAAGAATCCAGTTGTGTGGGGAGGGGCAACAAGTGAAGGAACACAAGTGGCTTAACATCATTTATACAAAATTTCCAAAATATAAAACTTAGCAACATATTATTTAGGGATATATATGTAACAAAAGCAATAATGAAAATCAATGGGCTAATAAGTACAATATTCAAAATCACAGGTTCTCTTGAAGGGAAAGAGACTCTTGCAGAAAGGCAGCAAGAGTTCCAAAGACATTGGTTTCATTTCTTAATCTACATGGTAGATAAATGTGTTTAATTTACAACTAGTATACTGTGTATCAGTGACAAATAGCTCTTTGTGTCAATAAAATATTTAACAAATTTTTTAAATAAAAAAATTAGCAAAAAGAAATTAAGACTCTCTATGGCAATTTGTGCTTTATATTCAGAAATCAACCTGGCTTCCAAATGTGCAATAATTTTACCTTAAAAGAATTTTTTAAAACATACAAGGGTGGCTCCACTCCTGATTGCACAGCAGTAATAGCAAAGCTTCCTATAGCTCTTAACTCACATTAAAATCAGTAACAGCGAAAAAATATATATTTAAATTTTGTGCTTAAAATATTTCAGTTAGTCCTTTTCATGACTTTTTGGAAGCCTATGTAACACCTATCTTTTAACAAAATTCCCTCTGAACTCAGGGCACAGGTGCCTGTCCTGCCAAGGGAGGGTCTGGTGAATGAACCAGACCTTCCATCAATTTGCTTTTCCTGGACAGGACTCCCAGAAGCACCGCACTGTGTACTAACAGACCCTTTCTCTTCCCTGGCCAGAGTTGACTATATGAGGAATAGACAGCTGACCAAAGCCGATCAGTCCTAGTCTGCCACCTGCCTACCTCTCCAGCCTTATTCCCACTATTCTCTCCCTCAAAACCACTGAAGGTGGTGTATCTGTCAGAGCACCTATCACAATTAACAAATAATTATACATTTATTTCAGTGATTAATCACTAATGTCTAGCCTTCCCTCTTAAACCGAAAGCTCCATGACGGTGGGAACAGGTCAGTTTTTGCTCACTATTGTATTCCACTGACTAATGCAATTCCTGAGAGTAGGCATTTAATAAGTTGTTGGGTTTAAGGGGAAGAAAGGATTTTAATATTATGCCTCTTTTCTCTAAAGCTTTATAGGCATCCCTTGGAGATACTGTACATTCAGTTCCAGACTACTGCAATGAAGCAAATACATCAATAAAACAAGTCACACAAATTTTTTTGGTTTCCCAGTGTCTATAAAAGTTGTTTACACCAAACTGTAGTCTACTAAGTGTGCAATGAATTATGTCTAAAAATGTACATACTTTAATTAAAAGTACTTCTTCAATGAACATATTGACTACAATGGAGAAAAGACAGGTTCTTCAGCAAGAGGTGTTGGAAAAGCTGGACAGCTCATGTAAATCAATGAAGTTAAAACACACCCTCACACTCTACAAAAAAATAAACTCAAAATGGTTTAAGTATAAGACGACACCATAAAACTCCTAGATGAGAACAAAGACAAAACATTCTCTGACATAAATCATACCACTGTTTTCTAAGGTCAGTCTCCCTAGGCTATAGACATAAAACCAAAAATAAACAAATGGAACTTAATCCAAACTTATAAGCTTTTATACAACAAAGGAAGCCATAAACAAAATGAAAAGACAATCTACAGAATAGGAGAAAATATTGGCAAACCATGTCACTGACAAGGGCTTAATTTCCAAAATACCACAAACAGCTCATACAACTCAGTAACAAAAAAACAAACAACTCAATCAAAAATGGGCAAAAAATTACCTTAAGTTAACATTTCTCCAAAGACGACATACAGATGGCCAATCGGCAGTTGAAAGAGATGCTCAACAATGCTAATTATTAGAGAAATGTAATCAAAACAATGAGGTACCACCTCACACCAGTCAGAATGGCCATTATTAAAAAGTCCACAAATAACAAATGTTGGAGAGGGTGTGGAGAAAAGGAAACCTTCCAACACTGTTGGTGGGAATGTAAATTGGTGCAGCCACAAAGAAAACAGTATGAAGGTTTCTTTAAAAACTAAAAATACAGTTGCCACATGATCCAGTAATCTCACCCCGGGGGACATACCCAGAGAAAATTATAATTTGAAAAGATACATAGCAATGTACCAAAGTTCATAGCAGCACTATTTATTTATAACAGCCAAGACATGGAAGCAACTAAATGTCCATCAACAGATGAATGGATAAAGAAGATGTGGTATACAGGCAATAGAAAACTATTCAGCCTTAATAAAGAATGAAATAATACCATTTGCAGCAACATGGATAGACCTACAGATTATCATAAAGTAAATAAGCCAGAAAGAGAAAGACAAACACCATATGATATCACTTACCCATGGAATCTAAAATATAACACAAATGAACTTATTTACGAAATAGAGAAAGACTCACAGACTTAAAAAACAAACTTATGGTTACCAAAGGGAAGAAGGATAGGGGAGGGATGAACTAGGAGTTTGGGATTAGCAGATACAAACTTCTATATATAAATATAAAATAGATAAACAAGATCCTACTGTATTACACAGGGAGCTATATTCAGTATCTTATATTAACCTATAATATAAAAGAACATGAAAGTGTATGTGTATGTGTGTATATATATGCATAACTGAATCACTTTGCCGTATACCAGAAACTAACACTGTATATCAACTATCCTTCAATTAAAAAATACTTTCTTACTAAAAAATGTTAACCGTCATCTGAGCCTTCAGTGAATCATAACAGTAACAAAGATCACTGATCACAGATCACCATAACAAATACAAAGTTTGAAATATTGTAAGAATTACCTAAATGTGACACAGAGACATGAAATGATCAAATGCTGCTGGAAAAATGGCACCAATGTATTTGTTGGACTCAGAATTGCCATAAACCTTCAATCTGTAAAAAAACACAACATCTGCAAAGGACAATAAAATGAGGGATGCCTGTATTTTTGTTTCCCTTATATGAATGAAGAGGAAAAGTTAAAATTTTACATAACCCCCTTTTCCTTCTGCCTCTATAACACAGCTTGCCCCTTGCAAAGTCTAGATCACGTAGGTCATGTAGTTTCAGAAAGTGGGGACTTGCAATACTAGGAACTGGAGTTTATCTCACTCACCCTTGTCCTGCTCTTTGCAATCTCCCAGCCCCTGCAAACCTGCTTAATCATGCCTGTCCAGGTCAGGCATCCCCCTCCCCATCTTGACCACTGTTCCTGTGCTCACGAAACTCCTTAGTTTAAACCAGCCTATTAACAGCTAGTGTTGCCCACTACAGTCTGTCTATAAAAGCTCTGTAATCCCTTTGTTCGGGGCTCAGAGCTTGGAGTGTTAACTCCTCTGGGCCCGCTAGCATAATAAACTTGAGTTCTCCAACTCTCCAAAGTGTGGCGCTTGGCTTCTCGAGTACTGGTTTCTGCAACACGGAAATATACCCACTTTGGGTAGATCCAAAATTAAGGTAAAGGAATCCAGGCCATTACAGAATCTACATTTATCCTCAAAGAAGACAATGTCACAGAATGCCACATTAAATTTGACAAGCTTAAAGAGTTTACAGAAACATACCTGAATGAAGCTGAATTTTTCCAATAACACCTTCTACCAACCCCAAACAAATGGGATTCCACGCAAGAAGCAGATCGGTAGCTAAAATAAAATAAGAAGCAGTCATGAGAAAGTATTCATTGGAAAACATTAAAACAATATCTTTATAGAGAACAAACTAGTGGTTACCAGTGGGGAGAGAAGGGACAAGATAAAGGTGACGGAAGGGGAGGCACAAACTACAGGGTGTAAGAGGGCTCAAGGATGGATCATATAATACAGCACACGGGACAGGACCAATATTTCCTGATAACTGTAAATGGAAAGTAACCTTTAACACTGTATAAAAATAAAAAATTTTACAAATAAATGTCACAGAAAAGTCACAAAATGATTTAAAATACACAGTGTCTTTAGCAATGTATTTAAAAATGATCAGCAACCCAAAAGAGCAGGTATCAACACCCAGAACTGAATACATTACTAACAAGCCATTGTAGAGAGGCATTAAATCCGAGGCCTGAGTAAGTTCTCTAACATAAGGACAGTTATGGGAAGATAACTGACATTCTAAAACTCTACTTGGATGGGAGGCAGTACTTTGGCGCCCTGCAGTGGAGGAAGGAGGCTGGTACAATATAAGAGGGCAAAGAGAGGAGTTATCCAAGGTCCTACTGCCAGAGCCAGTCTCAGATCCAGAGATAAGAACTGAGAAACTCCCCACCAGAGATGTCCACTTACTGAATCACACTCCAGAAAATATCCTTTCCCGAAGAAGTTAACACCAAACAAAAGAAATTGGGAAAGCCAGTTCTCTTTCATGTGACTTCTATGGCAACAACAACAGGAATCACTTCTATTTATACTAAGTGCCTACTATGTGCCAGGCATCCCAGTCAGGGTTTCTCACCTGAACCACAGAACAAGACAATGACTTGGATGACTGTATTCTCAATTCTCCCAAGGATGGTAGATCATTTGTACCATTCTAGACACACAGAAAAGAAGCTAATTCATTACACACAACAGATGCCTGAGGACGTTAGGGCTGAATTCTGTTGTGGAACCCAGGCTACAAAAGGCTGTTATACCCATGCAGATAAAGGTAATATTAGTGGTGGTTCAATAGCAGGAAAAGATTAGCAAGAATGAAAACATTATTTCTCTTAGCAGAAATTTTAAATTACATTTTAATTATACCATTTAAATTTTATTTTAATGAAATGTATAATCAATCTGTAACTCATGTGGGTAATTACAAAAGACTTAATAGTCTCCAAATTCATTTGAGTTTTGACTATTGTATCTTGAACATCTTTGTTATTAATGATATATTCAGTGGGAGGCAAAAAAAAAAGTTGACTTCTGTTTTTATTACAAGAATTAAAGTAAAATAGAGAATTAATTTTTTAAAGGCTATTATACATACTATCATTTCTAATCCTGCTGACTCTCTAGCAGTTAGGTACTGCTGCTGCTGCTAAGTCGCTTCAGTCGTGTCCAACTCCGTGCGACCCCATAGACGGCAGCCCACCAGGCTCCTATGTCCCTGGGATTCTCCAGGCAAGAACACTGGAGTGGGTTGCCATTTCCTTCTCCAACACATGAAAGTGAAAAGTGAAAGTGAAGTCGCTCAGTCGTGTCTGACTCTTCGCAACCCCATGGACTGCAGCCTGCCAGGCTCCTCCGTCCATGGGATTTTTCAGGCAAGAGTATTGGAGTGGGTTGCCATTGCCTTCTCTGAGTTAGGTACCAGGAGTCCCAAATCACAGATGAGGAAATGCAGCCTTAGAAAAGTAAAGTGGCCATATCACACAATGGGCCAAGGCCAGAGCTGCAATTCAAAGCCATGTCTACACCACATGGCCTGTGCTCTTAACCATCCAAACACAGAATCTATACACACATGGAACTAATCAATAGACAATATTTACATTTTAAGTAACATGCATTCGTATAAAAGTAATACACTGTAAGATTGGAAAAAACACTTTATCACTTCCATCCTGTCACCCAGAGATAATATTATTTTGCTACATTTCACATCATATATTTGTGTGCATATCCAACTGCAATATTGCAAATATATCACTATATGCTAACTTCTTATAATATTTCATGAGTATTTTCTCACATCTTTAAAATATTCATCAAAATTATAACTTCACAGCTGTCTAATTTTCCACTTAAGGAAGCACTTTCTCACTCTTGGGCATTTAAGTCATTTCCAGTTTTTCCCTATTATAAAAAGTGCTGTGATAAATGATGAATATTATGCAAGTATTTTATTTGCTAATTAATAGCTTTAGGACAAACTCTTAGGGATGAAATCAGTAGGTGAAAACTTAAAAACAAAGTTTTCAATACTATCAACAAAGGTTATATACCAAGTTAGATTCCTGCTAGAAGCATATAAAAATGCTTCTTATGCTTGCCATCATTTAGAATTTCTTTGTAAATTTTGTTATTTTGATGGCATCCATTGCCTAAATGATGCTTACTTTCTTTTCATTGCTGGTAAGATTAAACATTTAATTATAAAACTGGCTGCTTATGGTTCTTCTTCTATGATTTCCTTATTCAGATCTGCTAAGAATTTCTTATGTTCCTTATGGATTTATGAGTTTTTATACTAAGGACATCAACTCTGACATGTTTGTAAATACTTTCAGTTTTAAATTTTTATACAAATCACTTTCATTATCCATCATTTTTTCCCTTAGTATCTTATCAAGTTGTTCCTTAGGGGTAGTAGTGTTAGTCGCTCAGTCGGGTCCGACTCTTTGCAACCCATGGACTGTGGCCTGCCGGGCTCCTCTGTCCATGGGATTCTCCAGGCAAGAATACAGGAGTGGGCTGCCATTTCCTTCTCCAGACGATCTTCCCCACCCAGGGATCGAACCCAAGTCTTCTGCATTGCAGGCAGATTCTTTACCATCTGAGCTACAGGGAAGATCACTAAGTTGTTTCTTATCTGTTATCAATCATTTATTAATTTTACCTCTTTGTTAATTTATAAAAATCTAACTCTAACCCTGGAATTCATGTTGGTGTATAAACTAGAAGTATCCTGATTTCTTTTCAAATAACCAGAATCCCTATCAGGCAGGCCACATCTCAACCTCTGCCAACACTGATGCCCCTGCTAAGGAAAGAGCTCCAGCTATTCATAATCTCACCCTGACCCCCAGATGAACAAGCACAGTTGCAGGATTCTATCCCTTGGGTATCAAATGAGCTCGAGGAACATGGAGGAGGAGGAAAAGTCAGTGCTAAAGCAGTCATGGTGCTCGCTTCGGCAGCACATATATTAAAATTGGAATGATACAGAGAAGATTAGCATGGCCCCTGCGCAAGAATGACACGCAAATTCGTGAAGCGTTCCATATTTTTTTATATATGGAATTTAGAAAGATGGTAACAATAACCCTGTATATGAGACAGCAAAAGAGACACTGATGTATAGAACAGTCTTTTGGACTCTGTGGGAGAGGGAGAGGGTGGGATGATTTGGGAGAATGGCATTGAAATACATATAATATCATGTATGAAACGAGTGGCCCAGGTTCGATGCATGATACTGGATGCTTGGGGCTGGTGCACTGGGACAACCCAGAGGGATGGTATGGGGAGGGAGGAGGGAGGAGGGTTCAGGATGGGGAACACATGTATACCTGTGGCGGATTCATTTCGATATTTGGCAAAACCAATACAATATTGTAAAGTTTAAAAATAAAATAAAAATAAAGAAAATAAGTTCCTACTTCAAAAAAATAAAAAATAAAAATGTTAATGCAATAATAAAAAAAATAAAATAAAATAAAGCAGTCATGAACAGTTGCACAGAGGAAGTGGAACTTCAAGCATAAGGAAATCAGAAAGAAGAATGATGTGGCAGAAAGAAAGTACAAGGTTTGTTTTGGAATCCATTCCTTCACTGGGGAAATACTTATCAAGTACATTTCAGGAACTGAAAAATATGAGAAGATATGAAAATAAAGGAGCAAACAATATAAATCAGAAGACCAAGGAGTACGGTGAGTATGGTGGAGATCTTCATTGGGAAGACTAGAAAAAGTACACTGAGGCCAATAAAGAGAGACTTGAATAAAAGACTCATTAAGGAACCTTACTTCCTGGAGGCCTTGGCAGGCAAATAATAACAAAAGTAAAACAAGACTGCAGCCAGGGATTAGCTGACAGCACTGAAAGGAGGTGGAAAGGAGCTAGATGGTTTTTATTACAAGAGTGTTGGCTTGAAAGGATATGGTAGTTGGGGAGCAGGGTGGGCAGTAGGTGAAAAAACCACAGAAGGAGATTAACATGAAACACCTTAAAGGAAGCTACACAAAGGACAGGAAGAGGGTAAACTTACAAATGACAGTGAAACAGCTATCCTCTCCAGAGAGGGATAAGATGAGGACGGAGATGAGTAAGAAGGAGCAAGGCACAAAAAGTGGGGTATATAGGAGCTGGGAGAAAAGGTGGGTGAAAACCTCTTAACTCAAATAATACCATTTTGCACCTATGGTATTTTGAACTGTTTGACTATATCAGCCATTGAAGAAAATTAAAATTTCACTTAAAAAAAAAAAAAAAAACAGAAAAAGCTATATTTTGTGGTCTAATTGACTAAAAATAATAGTCACTGATAATCTTTGAGATTCAAAGAGAGAACCAGGTAAGTTCATCAAGACTGAGTTCATGATGGGATGGTCAAGGGGAAATGTCTAGGTATAAGAACCAGAGGAGATATTAAAGGAGGAAAGGAAAACAGAAGAAAAGGAAATCAAAAGTACAGGTATAAAAGTGAACCCAGGGAGTGGGGAAGATATTACTTTTTACTAAGTCTGGAAGAAAAGATGAAAAGGCTAAATACAGAAATGGAGCTGAGAAGCAGATGCATGTATCAAATGGCCTTGACTCAGTACAAATAGGAGTCCAAGTCATCTTTTCTATGCAGGGGGAAGGACAGGCAGAACAAGAGGAGCAGCAGATGCTAGGCGTGGTGAGGAGAATCTAGAAAGTCCGTTTGTAAATGTTCTGTGTGTACTTGAAAAGCATGTATATTTGCTTAGTGTTTTCAAGAAAAAAGGGCATCAATTCAATCCATTAGCAGGTCATTTTATCAGTTTTGTACAATGAGATCAGCACTAATGAAACAGAAAACAGAAAAACTGCACCACATAAGGAGCAACATTTCACAAAACTATGTGTCTGTTCAGGTCAGGATTTTTAAAGTATTTCTTACTTCAAACACAGAATACACTGTTAAACTCTGGGGTAAGGGCTCTTTATCAACTTTGTTATTTTCTTCAACTGCTCTATGTACTTGCTAATTATTTGACTGCTTAGCCTAATATTGACAGTTTGAGAGGGTTTTTTATTTTGCTTTGTTTTTTAAATCTCATGCTTTATGTATTCCCCCCTCCCATTTTTCCTTTGTAATTTTTGCATTATATTTTTTGAAACTATGTTGTCAGGCACACACAGATTCAGAATTATCATATCTTCCTGGTGAACTGCTCTGTTCATCAGGATGTAATAACTGCCTTTATTTCAAATACTGCTCTTTTGCCCTAAAGTCGTTTGTCTAAGATTAATATTGTAAAAGAAATATATCAGGCATTAAAAAAAATAAGTACATACAACACAGAGCACTGTTAATCCAATCATATTACTTCTCCTACATCCCAAGCGTGAGAAACAAAGTCCAAATTCCTTGGAAAAGCTTGCAAGGCTGTGCATGTGCTGCTCCTGTCTACTCTCTTCCTGCCTCCCCACCCCCAGCATCCTTCATCTTCCAGAAGTGTCCGAGGGCTGGGCCTGGAATGCTGCTCCCCACCCACTTCAGCCTGCTTTTCATTCCTGACTCAGAACAAGGGTCACTGGTGTTCCCTGACACATTCCCCTCTCCACCCACCCAGCAGAGCTGATCAGGCTCTCTTTTGTGAGCCCCCTGGACCCTGCTCATATACCCTTTGTGACTTATCATTTTGGTTTAATGCACCTAATTATTGATTTGCCTGTCTCTCTGACTGAACAGGAAGCCCATCAAGAACAGAAAATTCATTGAGACCTGGTCTCATTCAGCTTTATGTCTCAGGTGCATGATACATACACCGCAGGCTCCAAAATGCTGAACGGACAACTGACTGAACATATGACTCAGAATGAAGAAATAGGTTGGAGTCAGATAATTTGCACTGAATCACATTAGAAGCGTTCAGTATCTGAAGTGGCAAAGTGAAAGTTATCTGCAGTATTTCAAACAAACATAATCATGGCTGGCAGGGGTTAAAGTGTCTGATACTTACTACCCATATTGTGAAAACCGAAACCCCATTTCTCACTCTCGGTCCAGTGCTCTATCATACCTCTAATACCATAAGCTTCCCTACCAGGTGTAATTACTCAGATATGATGCTTTCATTTTAAAAGTATATGGAGTCTTCCAGCTCACCACCATGATTCCAGCTGCACAAGCCAGAACCTGGAAGACATTCAAAATGCTTTCCTTCCTCACCAAGTCCTGTTGACTCCACCTCCTCATATCTGATGTTTCACTTCTCACCATCCCCACTGCTGCTGTCCTTGAGAATCAGGACCTCCCCTATCTGGGTCATGAGGAAAGCCCTGGGCAGCCTCACAGCCAGCAGGTTGTTTAATACATAACAGGCACTCACATATTTACTGAATGCAATGAAGACTAAATGGTTTGGTACAGTAAGGCCCTAAGGTAAAAGGCAGGAAGTTGTAAGAATAAGGTTGAAAAACCAAACAGGGACCACCTCAGGAGGACCACAGACAGTAAATTCTCCTCCAGAGAGGGCAGATTTGCATGTGAGATTGAACTTTAGGGCCACTATGTACAGAGTGGACCCAAAGAGGCAAGCCTAAAGCCAGAGACCCAATGACAGGAGTGTGCACAAGGGCAGCCTGGCACCACGTCTGGAAATGAAAGGCTGGAGAGAGTCAAGAGATTCTACACGATGCAGGCATAACCTGCGTTCCGTGTCCCGAGAGAAAGTCCTACTAGCTCTACTGTAGTCTCGGAACCTCTTTCAACTTCAGGTTCCTCTTTTGTAAGCAGGAATCCATCTAACTTACAGGATTTTCATGAGGATTAAATGAAAGAATTATGTGAAAGTACCCAGCACAATAAATGTTCAATAACTTTTACCTCAAGTTGGGAAATGTATATGCATTTAAAATTCCAGGTTCCTACCACTCAATAAATCTCTCTATAGATTTTTATATCAAGGGTCTACATATGGCTTTTTTTTTTTTTTAAGAAAAGGATATTTAAAAAAACAACTTCAATAATGTTTTTTTGCATTAAAATTTATGGTAAGGCCATAATCCCTAAAGGCTTTCTGAGAGTAATAAAGGTTTTATGAAATATCTCAATGCTTATGTATGCCCCCAAAATTCTGTTTCTTCAGAATGTGAAACAGATACAGGGCTCTGATACAGCTCAAAATTAGGCATTCAATCTCAGTCCTAGCAACACAATTCAGGTCCAAATGGCAAATCAAGCATGACTGCCAGCTTCCTCCTCTCCCCGAAGTTCCTTACACTGGAGAGGAAAAATCTAGAAGAGATAAAGTCTAAATGGAGGTTGAAATATTGCTTGGGAAAAGACACAGACATCAGTTCAGTTCAGTCCCTCAGTCGTGTTTGATTCTTTGCGACCCTATGGACTGCAGCACACCAGGCCTCCCTGTCCATCACCAACTCCTGGAGTTTACTCAAACCCATGTCCATTGAGTCAGTGATGCCATCCAACCATCTCATCCTCTGTCATCCCCTTCTCCTCCTGCCTTCAATCTTTCCCAGCATCAGGGTCTTTTCCAGTGAGTTAGTTCTTCCCATCAGGCGGCCAAAGTATTGGAGTTTCAGCTTCAGCATCAGTCCTTTCAATGAATATTCAGGACTGATCTCCTTTAGGATGGACTGGTTGGATCTCCTTGCAGTCCAAGGGATTCTCAAGAGTCTTCTCCAACACCACAATTCAAAAGTATCAATTCTTCAGCACTCAGCTTTCTTTATAGTCCAACTCTCACATCCATACATGACTACTAGAAAAACCATAGCTTTGACTAGACAGACCTTTGTTGGCAAAGTACTGTCTCTGCTTTTTAATATGCTACAGACATCAGTAGACTTCAGTTGTATATGTGAAAATAAGTACTGGTCTGAATCTCTGAGAAACACAAGAATGAAAAACAGGATGGGTAACTTCTAATCAGCAACAGAAAGACATCTGAAAAATTTCACACCATCCAAAAAAACAAAAACAAAATAAAATAAAAATCATACTACCCAGTGGAACACAGTAAAAGGTGATAGAACCAAAAAAAAAAAAAAAAAACTGAGAAAAGCACAATAAATGGAAAAGATGAGTAAGAAGCAGTGTTGTTGTTATTAATTATAATAAATGTAAAATTTCAACTTACCAATTAAAAGACTCCTAAAGACTCAAAAAGAAGACTATCAAGTCTCAATTTTTCTATCAATTTAATTCTAGACCTATTTTGTTTACAGAATATACTTTTCAAAAGAAGATTAGGAAACAATACATTTGTTGCAGCAGATCAATTACACGGCTGTTGTTCGTGGAAGGATGGGATGTATGCCTGCAGCCTAGCACAGGGTTTGACACACAACAGGGACTCATTCAACGGCTACTGAACCGTTTATGGTTACCTTACCAGATGAACAGGTAAATAGGAACAAGCATGGAAGAGTGAATTGGAAATCTTCTCCCACCAATTGCTTATTGTCTTTGACTTTTAATAAGACTAACATCTTAAGTTTTTACTGTTTTAAAAGACAGTCCCTTAACACTGTTCTTGATTAGAGAAATGCAAATCAAAACTACAATGAAGTATCATCTCATACTGGTCAGAATGGCCATCATCAAAAAGTCTACAAACAATAAATGCTGGAGAGGATGTGGAGAAAAGGGAACCACTGTGGGTGCGAATGCAAATTGATACAGTCACTATGGAGAACAGTATGGACATTCCTTAAACTAAGTATAAAACTACCATATGACCCAGCAATCCCACTACTAAGACTATACCCTGAAAAAAGCCCACAATTCTAAAATATGTGTGTACCCCAATGTTCACCGAATAAGTATTTACAATAGCCAGGACATGGAAGCAACCTATATGTCCATCGACAGATGAATGGATAAAGCAGTTATGGTACATATATACAAAGGAGTATTCAGCTCAGTTCAGTCACTCAGTTGTGTCCGACTCTTTGCGACCCCATAAATGGCACAAAGGAGTATTACTCAGCCATAAAAGGAATAAATTTTAGTCAGCTAAACTGAGGTGGATGAACCTAGACCCCTGTTATACAGAGTAAAGTAAGTCAGAAAGAGAGAAAATAAATATGTACAGAATCTAGAAAAATGTTACTGGTGAACCTATTTGCGGGGCAGGAATAGGGACGCGGATATAGAGAACAGACTTCTGGGCACAGTAGGGGAAGGAAAAGATGGAACAAATTAAGAGAGTACCACTGAAATATATACATTACCATGTGTAAAACAGCCAGCCAGTGGGAAGATGCTCTGTAACGACAGAGGGTGAGATGGGGGACTGGGAGGGAGGCTCAGTTCAGTTCAGTTCAGTTGCTCAATCATGTCTGACTCTTTGCGACCCCATGAATTGCAGCACGCCAGGCCTCCCTGTCCATCACCAACTCCCAGAGTTCACCCAAATTCATGTGCATCGAGTCGGTGATGCCATCCAGCCATCTCATCCTCTATCATCCCCTTCTCCTCCTGCCCCCAATCCCTCCCAGCATCAGAGTCTTTTCCAATGAGTCAACTCCTGCTTCACACTGCTGTACAAAAGAAATCAATACAACATTGTAAAGTAATTATCCTCCAATTAAAAATAAATATTAAAAAATAAGAAAAGTCCCAAAACACAAGTCTCTGCTAGGTGGGTACTTTTAATAATAAAAGCTTTTCTCTTTCAATAAATGTAATAAATGATGATTTCTCATGTGATTTCTAACAATGAAAGACAACTAAAATTTGGGAAACTTTAAATTATCTTAAAATCTCTAAGAAGTGCTCACAGTTTCTCACGCCAATAAAGAGACAAGAGACAAGCCAGTGGAGGAAGGTCTGAAGCAGGATATGTAACTGGCACAAGAAGGGAGGCTAAGTGTGTCTTTTTGAGCTGCTATGACTTTATGCCTGGTACAGTGTCTAACACACAATAGACACTTCAAAATATGTGTGTAGTTTTTATTTTGTTACTAAGGAAATAAAAATAAAAGCACTAGCAGAGTGTTCACATAGAGATCAGTATAAACCATATTAGTCTAAGCATATGTAGTAACTTCAGCTCAGTTGCATCCAACTCTTTTCAACCCCATGGACTGCATGCAGTAACTTAGCATATGCTTATTAATGGACACCCTGTCACCATTATTAATGGTTACTTGGAGGCAGAAGGCATGGGAATGGCAGTGAAAATGGCCAGTGGGCTTGTCCTTCCACAAAGAATAGCCAGGTAATTTACCTGCTCCAACAAATGTACTGCTTTCTAATCCTTCCTTTGAAAGGCATATTCCAACATGGCACACAATTTCAAAAGAGAAACATTCGAAGTTTGTAAATAGGTTTTAAATTTTAGGATTATCAAAATTATCTAGCAAAGTGTAGAGCTGCTTACAAATTATGAAAGCGTAGGGTTTGGGAAATAATGACAAATTTTAATTAGTGAAATCATTAAAGGAACATACACCCAAAACATAAGTATTTTGTCATAAGCTCAATTGTCTGACCCATTAGGTCAACATTTCCACTCTTATTTCAGATCCCATTTGGCAGTCCATGGCTTCTATTTTCATATGCCCTCCTCTTCCTGGTATACAGAAAACAAGTGATTAAGTACTGTGTGCTTGCAGAGAGCATGAGTCACTCATTCCAAGAGCCATAACTGATGTCGCTCTCTGAGCCCAAGAACAACCCTGGGCTTTGCACAGCTGCTGAAGTTTCTCTTGTGTCAAAAAAAAAAAAAACAAGGTCCAAGGTATGCATACATAATCTGACTCGTTTCATTTCCTGCTAAAGACAAATGGTATTATTGCTCTGAAAAGGCAATTACCAATGCCAAAGTCAAACAGATGAGGGAAAGGGTTCTACAATGAGGAACTAGAAGGTCCAGTGGTTAGCTCATCCATACTTCAATTCTCAAAATTTAATTAGGCCAGAAGAAAAGGTTAAAGAGTAATCTGATTCAGCTGCCTTCTTATAAATGCAAAATTTGATATACATTTCTCTCAACTCTAACAGTAATTATTTTCCAGCATTCAGCAAGCTAAAGAGCTAATCCAATTTAAAAGTTCTAGCAGCTGCTGCTTTTCCAGTGTCAACTCCAGCTCAGTGGCCCTGGACCCTGGCCATCATTGTCGTCATCTGGGAGCTTTATAAATACTGATGCCTGGGCCCCACACCTGGAGAGTCTGACTCTGCTGGTCAGGGTGGGGCCCAGGCATAGGTATTTTGTAAATTTCTTCCAGATGATTCTAAGGTAAGCTAGGTTGAGAATTACAGGTCAAACTGATTATAGGCTACTAGTTGGACTCTGCATTAGTAGCTTAGTTTTATCCTACCAGTCTGATTCAAAGATGATGCCTGTCCATATACAGCTTTGAACTATTTTCATATAATTAAGTACCATAAACTGCAGAAAGAGCTCATAATACAATGAACTGGCAAAAGCTGGTTAAGCTAATATAAAAAAAAAAAATACATTTAAAAAAGTAACCCTAAGGGAAAAATAGAAAAGAAAAACAAACAAAAAAAAACCCTCAGAATAGTTAAAAGATGAGATACATACCAAGAAAAGGGATCCTAAGAATTTCTAGCCTTCTCCATTAAAACAGGGATTTATTAATAATTTACAGTGCAGCAACAGGGCTACAAAGTTTTGATCATGAAGGATATTTGGAAGTGTTTTTTTGGGCAGAAGTTCTAAATAGACACATCTCCAAAGAAGACATACAGGTAACCAACAGGCATGTGAATAGATCCTTAACATCACTAATTATTAGAGAACTACAAGAAGGTATACCACCTCACACAGGTCAGAAGGGCCATCATTAAAAAGTCTACAAATAACAAATGTTGGAGAGAGTATGGAGAAAAGAGAACCCTCTTACACTGTTGATTGGAATGTAAATTGCTGCAACTATTATAGAAAAGAACATGGAGGTTCCTCAAAAAACTAAAAATACAGTTGCCATATGATCCAGTAAGCCACTCCTGGGCATACATCCTGACAAAACTATAACCCAAAGGGACACAGGCACCCCTATGCTCACAGCAGCACTATTTACAATACCCAAGACATGGAGACAACCTGAAAGCCCGTTAACAGATGAAAGGTTATAAAAAGATGTGGTGTATATATAAATACCATGGACTACGACATGGATGGACCTAGAGATTACCATACTGAGCAAAAGAAGTCAGAAAGAGAAAGAGATACAAATACCATTTGATGTCACTTATATGTGCAACCTAAAATACAACACAAATGAACAAATCTATGGAACAGAAATAGACTCCAACACAGAGGAAAAGACTTGTGGTTGCCAGAGGAGGGGTGGAAAAGGGAAGCACTGGGAGTTTAGAATTAGCAAATGTAAACTAATATATGCATGCATGCGTTCATGCTAAGTTGCTTCAGTCATGTCTGGCTCTGTGCGACCCTATGGACTGTAGCCTGCCAGGCTCCTCTGTCCATGGGATTCTCCAGCCAAGAATACTGGAAAGAGTTTCCATGCCCTCCTCCAGGGGATCTTCTCAACCCAGCATCAAACTAGGATATATACAAGATGGATAAACATCAAGGTCCTACTGTAGAACACAGGAATCATAGTCAGTATCCTGTGATAAACCATAATGGAAAAGAATATAAAAAAAGAATATATATGTATAACTGAGTCACTTTGCTACACCGTAGAAATTAACATAACATTGTAAATCAACTATACTTCAATAAAAATTGTTTTTTTTAGAGGGATTTCCCTGGTGGTCCAGTGGCTAAGACTCCATGCTCCCAATGCAGGGGGCCCAGGGTTTGATCCTTGGTCAGGGAACTAGATCCCATATGCTGCAACTGAGACTTGTGGCAGTCAAATAAATAAGTAAAAATAGTTAAAAAAATTTTTTTTAACTCTACACTATCCAAACTAAAAACTGTTATGATTCTCTATTTGAAGTATAAAGTTCTAATTGTCACATCTCAAGAAAGACCCGGTGCAACTCAAAAAAAGGACAGAGGACAACTAAAGAAAAAGACTTAGGTCCTGAGAGGATCTGATGAATATATATAAGATTATAAAAGATGTGGGCTTTACAGTACATTCAGAATACCAGTATAGGGCACAGAGATAGAAAAGACACAGTTTGAAAATAAATGAAGGGAAGTACAAGCTTAAATGACAACTTTCCCAACTCATTACCTTAGGAAACTGAAAATATAACCAGTCCAAAGAAGGCTTAGCTAAACCTTTGGATAACAAATTCATAAGGCATCACCCAAGAAACACGGCAGTGTGTTGCAATGCACTCCTGACCTCTGCTCTCCCAAAAACTGTTCTTCAGAACAATATGACTTTCAGAAATAGGATTTGAGAGCTACATAAGAGCACAGGGGAGCTAACAATTGGTATTTTCCTTAGCTCATTTTAGAGCTGGTAACAGATTAAAATAGCATAAAATTAGCACTCTGAACATAAAATAGAAGTAACCTTTGTCTCTGTCAGTGTTTAAATAACTTCCTAGCTTTTCCCAAAAACTGTTCAAAACTTATTCTCTTCCATCTAGGATTGTCTGTATAGTCATTCTGATACCATAGGTCCTTACCACCAAAAAGCTCTACCTTCAAACACACCAGCAGGTCTATTTTAATTGGCCTCAAGTCAAGAACCGCTTCTAGATCAAGCAGGGGCCACAGCAGAGTGTTCTGTGAGGGTGGGAGTACAGGGGAGAACCTGTACTATTTCAGTCTGGCCAGTTAGGCACTATTCATCCCCATAAGTTTTGTTGTTTTTTTTTGTTTTTTTTTTTTTTGAGTACTTAGTTAGAACCAAGGCACTGTGCATACAAAGTTATTTCTGGCAAGACAAAAAAAAAAAAAAAATCCATTAAAGTTCACCAGTCACATAGACAGTTACTTTCAAGACTTTCCACTCTTAGATAAATAATCACAGACTATTTACAGCTGGAAGGAACTTCATGGAATCAAAGAACTCCCTTCTTCCCATTTGTTTATTAGGGAGAAAAATACATTTTCATTATCTTAGAAAAAAGCAGAGGCTTTGAATGTCAAGACCCAGTTAAAATCTCCCACTGAACTCAGCTCTATTACAGTATCTGTCACTCTGAGTCAGTTCAATTCAGTTGCTCAGTGGTGTCTGACTCTTTGCGACCCCATGGACTGCAGCACACCAGGCTTCCCTGTCCATCACCAACCCCCAGAGCTTACTCAAACTCATGTCCATCAAGTCGGTGATGATATCCAACCATCCCATCCTCTGTCGTCCCCTTCTCCTCCTGCCTTCAATCTTTCCCAGCATCAGGGTCTTTTCCAAAGAGTCAGTTCTTCGCATCAGGTGGCCCAAGTATTGGAGTTTCAGCTTCAGCATCAGTCCTCTCAATTAATATTCAAGACTGGTTTAGGATTGACTGGTTTGATCTTCTTGCAGTCCAAGGGATTCTGTCACTCTAGAATCCTATATATGGCTTTCTCTTGTTGGACCACTACCTGGGCTAGGGCAGAGAGAATGTTTTATCCAACTTTTTATACAGGCACAATGCCTAGCACTCAGATCTTCAATAAAGGTTTGTTGACATAATAAGTAAATGACCTCACAGAATTTCAGACGTAATATAATTTGGATGGAGAACAAAATAGAATACTAAATTAGTTGTTGGGGTGGGGAGTATTTGAAAGGCGCTGCTGCTGCTACTAAGTTGCTTCAGTTGTGTCCAACTCTGTGTGACCGCATAGACGGCAGCCCACCAGGCTCCCCCGTCCCTGGGATTCTCCAGGCAAGAACACTGGAGTGGGTTGCCATTTCCTTCTCCAATGCATGGAAGTGAAAAGTGAAAGTGAAGTCGCTCAGTCGTGTCCGACCCTCAGCGACCCCATGGACTGCAGCCTTCCAGGCTCCTCCGTCCATGGGATTTTCCAGGCAAGAGTACTGGAGTGGGGTGCCATTGCCTTCTCTGGCAAAGGGGGATAAATACAGCTACAAGAGATGAATCCTGGAAGTCAAGAAAAACAAGTGCCCAGAGAGAGAGAGTAGCAAATTAGAAACTCTGCCAAATTCTTTGCTCTGCCCACCACAACTGTTCCCTGGGGGAAGGGAGGACCATTATGCTGGAAATGGGGAGAAGAATGTTTGTATCTGGCATAAAAACAATGTATGAATGACACCATGAAGCATCATTAATATTATACATGCAAACTACTAAAATTAAGAGCACTGTAGCATATTTAAAATGCCCCAACATTTCAGTTAGATGTTAGGACTATTTCAAATTATGTATGTTGACCATTGCAGAAACTGGAATTTGAAGTTCAGTATAAGTAAAAATGTGGTTTCAAAGAATAAGATTTATAAATGTTCATAAAGATAAAATAATGCACTTTGTATTTTTAAATATCCCACTATAAAGTTAAAGAAATTCAAGGTTAAATTTGAAAGAATCTGCAATTAAAATGAGGTAACTTAAGAGAAAACACATGGAATACTGACCTAAAATCAACCTGTACTTCCTTCAACCAGGCTCAAAGAAAGCTGGCAGGAGAGGATGCTTTTTTGTGAATGAGAGCAGTTCCTTTAAGGGTCTCGCAGCAACCAGAAAATGAGTCATCTTAACAGAGCATGGGATTTAATTAAGATACTACCACTATGTGTTGTGATAGTACTACAATGCTAAATGTTCAGTGTTAACCCTCACCTTTTAAATACTACTTAAATATCACTTAATGTATTATCAACAGCTACTGATAATAAAGTAATGTATTATTTCTCTATTTTGGTAAACATAATCTAATTCAAACATTCTCAGCTCAATTATGGTCAGCTGACACATATGATTATGACTTAACCCAGCTAAGGAGTAATTTGTTAGAGATTCGAAGACATTGTTGGAGAAGGAAATGGCAACCCACTCCAGTGTTCTTGCCTGGAGAATTCTATGGACAGAGGAGCCTGGTAGGCTACAGTCCATGGGGTCACAAAGAGTCAGACACGACTGAGTGATTTTCACTTTCTAAAACATTGCTGTTATTTCTTAGACTTGTGTTTGCTAGATTTTAAAAGGTTATATCTTAAAACATGTGAACAGGAATAATACAGCTTACAAAAAGGTGCACAAAGAGATAATAATACAGCTTATAAAGACCTAATACATTTAAATCCCCAGAAAACCACACCAAGGTTAGACTATGGCTCTGAGAATACACTCAATCAATACTATACCCAAATTAGTTTGATTTTCCAATAGCCTTGTATCTATTTGCAAATACATCAGCTAATTTTGTCATAAATCATAAAAACCAAAATCAGCAACAAGCAATTTTTTTGACATAAGGGCCAGCTAGAGAAAAATAAAAAATGTCTTTGGGTCTCATTTATTTTCATTTAAAAACAAAAAAAGATCTGTTGAATCCCACAGAACTAAAATTCAGATTCCTCCCTTTCCTGAATAAAATGATGAGAGATTAGCATCTTTTAAAAAGCTGGTTAAGACAGTAGCATTTTAGTCCTCTGTTCTTATGTTCTCTATTTAATCCTCAGAACAACCTCTTTGCTGCTCAAGATACATGGGGTCAACCAGAAACTAGACTTACTTCAATTCATTCCTACCATTTTTACAGAAGACCAGCAGTGGGCCACGTGGAAGGACACAGTTATGAATCTCCATCTCCCTCTCCCTGAGTGGGCTGAGTCAGGCTGGCCAGGTGGGACAAGGGAAGCCATACGGCTGGACATCCTGGAACAGCACCAATGTAGTCACGTTCTGGAAAGACCAAGCTCTCTGGGCACCCTAGTTCCTGACACCTTCATGCTCTGCCCTAAAGGCCTGCATATTGCCTCTCCTCTGAAGCCAGCCTTTGGCAAGTCCTGGTCTCTGCTGTCATGGCCTGGTCAGAACATAAGCATCTCGGAATCAGTGATGCTAGCAAAGTTCCTCCCCTTTTCGGAGGTGGGTGTCCTAAAGACTTTTCCTCCTCCATTCCCTCTCTGCTTTATGTGCTCTGAAAGGATGTCTGTGAAACTGGATCTGGAACTCTTGCAAAGTTAGACTGGGAAGGCTTCAGGTTGCTCATCACCAGCTGAAATAGTTCCCATCCAGTACTTATCAGTGTTTCTGCTTCAAGATCTTCCCTCTATCTATTCCCTCCCCAACCCCCAAATGTTCCAAAAACTTGAGAAACCTGATAAACTGACCATAACTGGAAAAACTAGTCAATCTATTAAAAAAAACAATATTCCCTGTAACTATATAAACTAGTTTTACAAGAAAAGAGTCAGGACAGGTGAAATATCCAAGAGCCAGTAGTCCCATTATCAGTCTTTTATTCTATCGATCCATAGATCATTCCTCAATGAGCATACTTTGACATTTGAGAGGCTATTTTATTCTCTACATAGACTACATGATAATGAGTATGGTTGTTACAGATATGTTTCAGATATTCCCCATAAAAATATAAATCCCAGGGCTTCCCTGGTGGCTCAGTGGTAAAGAATCCGCCTGCCAACGAAGGAGACACAGGTTCCATCCCTGATCTATGAAGATTCCACATGCCACGGAGCAACAAGCCCCTGGTAATACAATGACTGCGGCCAGGAGCCACAACCACTGAAGCTTGTGCGCCTAGAGAAAAGCCCATGCAGTAATGAAAACCCAGCACAGCCATAAATAAATATTATTAAATATATATATAAATCCTATAACTTTGCGGTCAAGAAGGTAGAAAGGTTTATAAAACATTTTTGTCAATATTGAGAAAAACTTGGCTTTGGAGTCAGTATGGAGTTGCAAGTCTGGCTCTCCCTCTTATTCTTTAAACTTGGGCAAATTACTTCTCTGTCCCTGTAAAATAAGAATTAGAAAAAACTAAGTTTTATTGTGAGGATGACATGAAACAGTATACATACAGGGCTTAGAACAGTGTCTGGTTCAGAAAAACACTCAATAAATAAAAGCTGCTGTTATTAGCTACTATTTTTAATGTATTTATTTTTAATTGAAGGATAATTGCTTTACAATATTATGTTGGTTTCTGCCATGAGCGAGTGAGTGAGTAAAGTCGACTCTTTGCGACCCCATGGACTGTAGCCCACCAGGCTCCTCCGTCCATGGAATTCTCCAGGCAGGAATACTGGAGTGTGTTGCCATTTCCTTCTCCAGGGGATCTTCCCGACCCAGGGATCGAACCCAGGTCTCCCACATTGCAGGCAGACACTTTAACCTCTAAGCCACCAGGGAAGTCATGTATGGTTTCTGCCATACATCAACACAAATCAGCCATAGGTATATATATGTCCCCTCACTCTTGAACCTCCCTCCCACCTCCCAACTTTCTAGGTTGTCACCGAGTGTTATTACCTACTATTAATCTTAGCTGACAAAAACTTCCCTCTATCTGTAAAACTTGATTCTGAAAACTGTCATCATTCACCTTACAAAGACTATTTTTTTTGAAAGCCAAAGAAAGGGTGCAAGTTTTTGGAAAGATGTGTTTTCTACTTTGCATGTGTAACAATAAATGTTCATAAAATAAGTTTACAGATCTCAATCCAACTGCTGGCCTGTTAGAAATATAAAATATGGGGTAAGAAGTGTTCAAGGTATAAACCTGGTAAGCTTTAAAAGAAACTGAAAACTACAGACACTAGAAAAAACTGGTTATTCAACAGCAACAAAAATGGTTTAAAAGATTTTTACAATATATTTAACAACTAATTGTTAAATTAAAATGCCCTATTATATTTTGTCATGGTACTTTGTGAATTTTTAGTAAACATGATTTTTTTAAAAGGTTAAGTTAAAACTTTTTTCAAAGTAAATACTAAATAACACAAAATGCTTAACTGAACAGTTTCATAAAATATAATTTTGCAAAGGAGATAAAAGTTCTATTTAGATGCCAGTTCTGTAGCTAATCTCTCATTCAGAAAAGTTTTCATGACATATTAAAAATAATTTCATTATCAAAAAATAACTAGGAAAAACATGAACACATTTTTATGTTTCTGTGCATTCTAACAGATAACTAGCATCCCCCCCAATAACCGTTCACCAGTATTTATCAGAGTTTCATCTCTAAATAGTTTACATGCTTATGAATGTTATGTGTATGACATGCTCTACCATCTTTTGTGGTCACTTCATCTCAGAATGAAGCAATACACAGCAGTAAATTATATAACACTCGTCTATCAGAACAACCTACAAGGACAAGTGGAAGCAATTTTAAGATTAAAGAGATAAGACCATATCACCCTTCCCCAACGGTGGACTGTATTACATTGCTTTTTAAGTCTTTAAATTACAGCCCTTATTCTCAGATAGTGAAACTCCACTCTCAGAAGATTACTGAATGTTTACACAGTACTTTACCATTTTCCCTGGTTGAAAATAAAACTAAATACTTTCCTCTGGTGGCCATTACCCTGAGAGAGACATAGTGAAAAAGTGAAAGGGTTAGTCGTTCAGTCGTGTCCGACTCTCTATGACCCCATGGATTGTAGCTCGCCAGGCTCCTCTGTCCGCGGAATCCTCAAGGCAAGAATACTGGAGTGGGTAGCCATTCCCTTCTTCAGGGGATCTTCCTGACCCAGGAATAGAATTCAGGTTTCCGCATGAGCCACCAGGGAAGCCCCTAACCCAAAAAGCAGTTCTAAGTATGATCCCAGACTACGCATTATCCTTAAAAGAATGGAAACACCAGAAAAAATATTCAACTCTTTAGAAGAAAAAATGTAAACAACATTAAAGAAGAAAATAAGGAATACCATGACAAAGAATTTTTCTAAGTGACATTAAATCAGAAAAACATCACAAGCTGAAATGCATCTTTCCTCACATTTATGTCCTTATTCAGCTGGACAGAGATTTTCCACCCCAGTTAGAAGATATTCAAAATAGTCCCTGAAATGACTGAGTATAACACGATATCCTATATTTATGACAATGATATTACTGAGAGAAAACCTGGACTTAATTTAACTCAGTTCAACTCAACCAAAAATGCCTTCTGTGTCCTAACACTCAAGCTCAGAGATACCAAGATAAGCAGAATAAAGTCCTTGCTTGAGGAATGCTCTGTCCACTGGGGAAGAAGAAAACTATTTTCATATGAAGCAGTTAAGAGCTACAAACAAAATGTGTACCAAGTGTATAAAACACCTGGAAACACAAAAAGGTGACCAATAATTCTGCCCCAGGAATGCAGAGTGTGGTGAGCACAGAGAAGGGGTGGCATCCAAACTGGATCCTACAAAATAAGGAAAAGAGACCAACAGTAACAAACATTCGAAGCTAAGAAAATGGTCATTTTAACCTTAAGTATCAATAATGATCCGTCTGATACCACTAGAAAAGAGTACTGTTTCAGGTTGTTCAATAGCCACAAACATAAAAACCACAATGTTCACAGGCTCTTTTGGTTTTATGATACTGCCCTTTAGAAACAAAAGGGAGCTGGCTAGTAATATATTCAGTTGAATAATCAATAAGAAACTATGAAAGATCATAAATGCTTTAATTACAAACAACAGCAAAACTAGCTGTAAAAGCAGAGGGAAATGATCCAATAAAATGGAGAATTTTAAGTTAGTGTACAGAGATCTGATAACAATTAAAAAGCCATTATTCCATTTTGTAGTTGTTGTACAGTTGCTAAGTCATGTCCAACTCTTTGCAACCCCATGGACTGCAACACACTAGGCTCCTCTGTCCTCTACTATCTCCCAGAGTTTGCTCAAACTCGTCTCCATTGATTCAGTGATTCCATCCAACTATCTCACCCTCTGCCGACCCCATCTCCTTTTGCCTTCACTCTTTCCCAGCATCAGGGTCTTTTCCAATGAGCTGGCTCATTATTCTTCAGTCATTCTTTAGAAAGGCTCTTGAGTACTAGTTAGGATAAACTATTTAAAGTCAAGAGCATGAGGTTCTTTATTTGCTTGCTATATGTACTTGAACACCCGAAGATCAAAACAGGCTTTTCTGTAAGATAATGGCCTCTTCCTTCCTCTGTATTTCTGGTCTACTTTAGTCTGTGGTTGGCTATATCCTAAGAAGTGAGATAAACCTAATTGCCAAGACTACAACCAATTTACTCAGAAAAAAGTTAATTTGCCTTCTGATAGGGACTTTGGATACATAAATGGTAACTCAAAATACATAGCTTAATTCAAAATCTAGGCCCAGGTTTCCCTTAATTTTCCTTAAAGTCTTAAGCCTATAGCCCGTTTGAGCTTCCTCAGCTCAGAAATATGGGTTTAAGTATTCTTCCGCTAGAAAGGTAAGCTACTAGCCAGCACCCTATAAGGGTAGACTTACTTCACTTGAGGGGAGCAACTTATCCCTAATCAGTATCAGCATTTGTTGCTCAATCGTGTCGGACTCTTTGCAATCCCATGGACTGTAGCCCGCCAGGCTCCTCTGTCCATGGGATTCTCCAGGCAAGAATAACGAAGTGGGTAGCCATTTCCTTCTCTGTGGGATCTTCCCGACCCAGGGATCAAACCCAGGTCTCCCACATTGGGGGCAGATTCTTTACCATCTGAACCACCAAGGAAACCCTGGAAGAGGGCTGACTTACTTCACTTGAGGGAAGCAACTTATCCCTAAAGCTATTAGGACTGGACAGGTTTCTGTGTACAAGAAATGAACACAAACCAAACAGAATGACAAATAATTCACTTAAAGTCATCTATTTAGAGGACTTATCTCCTTTCACGTAATTCCACCAGTCTGGTTCATCTCTATAAATCTTAGGGGCTGAGAGAAAAGGAGAGAGTAGCCCCAGAAATGGAGACAACGCCGCCCACCTCTATTCCTATCTGCCTCAATTCACTATACTGACACACAAGTGACCTAGAGATTTCCTGAGTGTTTTCCATGAAACACATCAATTCTCGTCCTCAAAGAGGTATACCGAACAAACACTTAAACTGGCATTGTTTCAAAAACGTTTCATTATGTACAAAGACCAAAAAAGTCAAACTCTCATTTTATAGCTGAGGAAATGAAGTGCAGAAGTGAGTTAAAGATGATGTCAAGTTCTATCCAGCTGAAATAGTTAATTTTAAGCTCTTAGAATCCAAAGAGCTGGCTCTTTGGCAGCCTAGGGAATTTTGCAATCTACCTTCCCTCAGTTTGCACTTGAAGCCTTCCCCAAACATTGGGGGCAGGGATGGGGGGGAAAGACCAGGCAAATGATCAAATCAGGAAAAACAGAAAAGAATGACTGGAGACTGGCCAAAATTAGCCTATCTATAACACCGTCTGTCTCAAGATTATCAAGAACTTTATCTGGGTGCAGTAGTTTATCTTTCATTCTGAATTGAGGAAATAAAATGTAACAGCAAGAAAATACACCCCAAAACGGGGGGGGGGGGGGGGGGGCGGACAGCTAAGTTCTCCTTCACTGCTCTAGCAAATCAACCACCAGAGCTTCCAAGACAAGTAGTAGAACCGGTCAGCAAGTGTCTTGGGGGCCAATTCTCCTCTCTGTGACCTCCAGCAAGTTACTCAACCTTTCACACCTGTCTCCTCACTTGAAAATGAGGATACCACCATCTGCCTGGTAAGGTTGTTGTGAAGATTGGGAATAATAAGGGATCAGATCCTTGGAAACGCTCCTATATACGGTAACTGCTATGATATATACAAAAGGTTGATTTGTACCTTTCATACTTTTCAATTCATACCACGTAATTCTTTGTCTAGATTACACACAAGAATTACAGGTAAACTCGAAATGCTCTCGCGATTTCCTTAAAGAACTCTATTCTCGCACATCTCCTAAAAGGAAAGATCTCTGCGGTGATTAGGAAAAAGGACCCGCAACCTCAACGGGGAGGGGCTACCGAGCCCCTCCAGAGAACCGCCCCCTGGACTGTCAGCTCTCTGAGGGCAGGGACTGTCCTGCTTAACTCACCACCGTGACCTAGTTTTCCTAACGCAAACTAATGTTGTAGAGTGAGGCATCTCGTGACAGCTTACACGACACCGAAACACCGACCCACGAGACTGTCGCACAATACTGAGTCACACATAAACATTAAAAGTTGAACATTACAGGTTAATTATAATACTAAAAATTTTTTTAAAGGTGCTGTAAATCAGGTGCTTATGAGGTAATCAGAATGAAGCCATGCCCATAATGATAAGGGACCAGAAACACAGAGATGTTAACAGGGACTGAAGCTCCGGCAGGACTTTCTACGGAAACTGGCGCGACCGGGATTCGAACCCAGAACTTGCCCGGAAGGAGGGTCAGAGGGCACTCCAGAGAGGAGGCGGCCTTTAAAGCCAGGCGCACCTCACCCGAACTTTCTGGTGGGCGCCGGCCCGATCCCGACTGCGGGCGCCTCGACCCAGGTTCCCCTCTCTCCGGACAGCGGAGCGGATCTCGACGCGGAAGCGCGCTCGGAGGGACGAGGGTCGCCGGCCCTTTGTCCCCCGCGGAGGGGCAGGGGCCCGGCGAGCGCTCCCTCCCCTCAGGAAATAATGACAGATCTCGCGCCCTCGCTCGCGCCCGCCCCGCCCGACACGGCCGCAGGCGGCGCCCGATCCGCAGCCTCCGGCTGAGGGGCCCGGCCGCGCCCCCTCACCGGCCCCCCACAACCCGCCCAGGGCGACCCCCGCCGCCAGCCTCACCCGGTCGGAGCTGGAGGCCGCCGTCGCGGCGGCTGCACCACAGCGCGCGCTCGCCCTGCTGCAGGATGTAGTGGTCCTTAGCTTGGAAGAGCTCCATGCCGGCCCCGGACGCCGAGGGAGGAGGCGGCGGCTCCGGTGCGCCCGCGGCTCGGCGGCGGCGGCTCGCGCGGGCAGTCTTCGTCGGCCGGGGCCGCCTGAGCCCGCGCGCTTCAGGGAGCGGCGGCTGAGGAAGCGCCCCGGCAGCCCGACCCGCGGGAGGAGAACGCGCCCCGGCGGCGGCGGCGGCGGCCTTGGAGGCCTCTCCCCGGCTCCGCCCCTTTCCCGGCCCCGCCCCCGGCACCTCCCCTGGCTCCTCCTCGCCCCACCCCTTCCCGGCCACTCCCCCTACTTCCCCCAGGCTCCGCCCCCTCCCCGTTTCTTTCCCGCCCCTTTCGCCTGGTTCACCTTTCGGTTCCTCTTGCTGCCCTTTCCCGCGGCCTTTTTCACTGGCTTCTTCTGGCTTTCTCCTCCTGGTTCCTCCCTCGAGGCTCTTCCTCCTGCCTTTTCTCTCCCCTCCGGGCAGCCCCCTTCTCCTACAGCTCCTCTCAAGCCCCGCCCCTGGCGGGCCCTCTTTCCCTCCCCTGGCTGGTACGGTCAGAACCTCCGGCCTGGTTGAGTCTGGCGGCGCAGCTGCTCTGCGGCCTTTGGGGCAGAAGCCCCCTCCTGGGACCTCCTCTCCTTCCTATGCGTCCGGTTATTTGTTACTTTCACCAGCTCTGAGAAAAGCCAGGCCGAATCCCCAAATACAGCCTGAAATCCCCTCGTTCCCGGGCCTGAGCTGCCCGCAGAGACCCAGACTTAGGAGAGCTGGGAAATGCGACCCATGGGGCTGGCTGCAGGGGTCTATCCTGAACCAGACTCTCCTCCTCCGAGCGGGAGCGTCTTCTCTTTTGGAATTTCCTCTTAGAACCTTGTGACATTTGACAACAGCAAACATTCAATAAATGCAAATCAAGAAGAAGCATGTAACAATAGAAATTAAGTATTAGCAGCTGCTGCTGCTGCTAAGTCGCTTCAGTTGTATCCGACTCTGTGCGACCCCATAGACAGCAGCCTACCAGGCTCCTCTGTCCCTGGGATTCTCCAGGCAAGAATACTAAACAGGGCTCTAATAACGAGGCGGAAGAGAGCAAAGTTCATAAGCTATCATGTCCCGAATTAAGAAGGATGCATGTAAGAAGACTTAATGTCAAGGAAATAAAAGGGGTCTATTTTGACAGGGATGAGATGTCTGGAGAACATCTTGTGGAAGATGGAGACCCTCCCAAATATCTGATCTCTCTTGAAAGGCCAGGTGGTCTATTGAACAGAATGGGGCTTGGGAGTCAGGTCCCCAGTTCCATGTCCCACTCTAGGGGTGATCTAGCTGTGTGATCTTGGGAAGATGTCTTGGTCTCAGATGGTGCTGAACTAAAAGACAGTTTTATGAGTCAGTGAGTCTTTCTAGGTCTATCTCCTGCCTTTTCTAATGCCTTAGAAAGGAAGAAGGAAAAAACAAGTAAAACAACAAAAGGTAGAAGAGAAAGGCAATTCTTTTAACCTTCTGCTAGATAAAAGTGAGAGGGCAGTGGCACCCCACTCCAGTGCTCTTGCCTGGAGGATCCCATGGACGAAGGAGCCTGGAAGCCTGCAGTCCATGGGGTCGCTGAGGGTCGGACACGACTGAGCGACTTCACTTTCACTTTTCACTTTCATGCATTGGAGAAGGAAATGGCAACCCACTCCAGTGTTCTTGCCTGGAGAATCCCAGGGACTGGGGAGCCTGGTGGGCTGCCGTCCATTGGGTCGCAAAGAGTCGGACACGACTGAGGTGACTTAGCAGTAGCAGCAGCAGATAAAAGTGAGAGGCCCCAAAAGTAGGAAGGAGTTCCAGATTACTAATTATTCCAGTCCACACTGATTTCTCTGTTGAATTTTCACAGCACAGAAAGTCCCAGGATGACAAACTCTCCTGGAATCTCTGATAAGTACTATGCCTTTTGGACTGCCCAAACAGTTCAGCCTGCAGGTCAAAAGGAATGATTACTATGGCAAATGAGATGAGTTGGACAAAGAAGATAATGGCAGTAAGATGGTGAAGATTCGGTGGGACCATCAGTGTCAGATTTATTATTGAATTCGGTCATGTGTGGACATTCATTAGCAACAAGGAATAGATAGTGAGAAAGTCTTAAGACAGGATGTTCTGCAAATTACTTCATTATTTTTTTAATCATATTGCCAGATGTGAAGAAAATAATGCTACTGTAACCATTTTGAGTCAATTGATTAGTTGATTGAAACTTTCTCTGATGTTTTAAATCAGTGATTCCAGCGCTGGCTACTTATTAGAATCACCTAAGGAGTTTTTCAAATTTACCAATGGATCTCAGAACAATTAAAGCAGAATTTAGTTGAGATGGGCTCTGGCAGCAGTATTTTCTTTCTCTAAGCTCCCCAGAGTATTCTGATGCGTAGCCAGGATTAAGCACCACTGTTTTAAATGAAATTAATTGGAAAAAATCTGCCTGACAGCAGCTTAGTAGAACACACCTGTCAGTTATCAACTAATACCCAGGAATGGGGTTTATGACCTGTATGTAAATCCAGGTTTAACAAGCAGAGCTCTTAAGAGAGAGAGAGAAGCTGAAGATGCTCCTGGAATCTATCTGATGCAGATACACATGGCTCTCTTCTTCTCACTCTGAAAGCATGCTTGACTTTGGGGTAGCTGGAGCCTGGGCCTGGTAGCAGGGCCTGGCCAAGCAGAGTGAGTGGAAAGAGTAAACACTGTGTCTCTCATGTTGTCCCTCAGTTTCTGGCCACAGATGCCTTGCCTTGTCCACTAGAGACTTCCTGAACTTCGGATACTGCTTACCTGCCAGGTGCTCCCAACTCTACCAGACCTGGCTGGTCTCCCCATCCTTCATCACTCTCCTCCAACTTCCTAATTCAAGACCTTCCTGCACTTGAAGGATGCCACCCAGTTTATGGTAGAAGGTTCATGTGATGCTATTTTTTAAAAATGAATAACCATCATGTGTATTATGTATCTTTACATGTATCATACATTTATACTAATTTAAGTATGTCCACTAGGAAGTTAGGTTCTAGCCTGTTCTGTATTATAGCATAGGTTTCCTTACTTTTTTAAAAGAGATGATCACTGAGTGTTCTTCTGGCCTTAAAATCAGTGAATGTGAGGTCATGTGTCCACATAGTTAAACTTACCCAAATAATAATGGTAAATGACTCAACTGTGATTATTGATTTGTCTTTCATTCTCACATTTACTGTTTCTGAGATTTGGGGGTTCTCATATTCTAGTGTCCTATGGTGAAATTGGGCTTTTAACATCATCTTCTGTCTACTTGTCTACAGTCTTGTATGCTATTTGTCTACAAGAACATTCTTCAGTCTTATTTGTACATGAGATTTCTTCCAGAGAAGATATATATTTGTTAAATGTATATTCTGCCTGTCAGGAGACTGCTGATTTCTTCAGTCAGCATTTGGGACCATTAAGAGCCTAAGATACTCACAAGCCAAGTTTTCACATTTAACCAATCATCACCAATGTTTCCTGGATTTGACTGCCATATCTCCTCCCATAACTTTATGAAGGACAACTGGAAATTGTAACAACCATTTTGGAACTTTAACATATGTAATAAAAGACGCTTACTCCTTGGAAGGAAAGTTACAACCAACCTAGATAGCATATTCAAAAGCAGCGACATTACTTTGCCAACAAAGGTCCATGTAGTCGAGGCTATGGTTTTTCCAGTGCTCATGTATGGATGTGAGAGTTGGACTGTCAAGAAAGCTGAGTGCCAAGGAATTGATGCTTTTGAACTGTGGTGTTGGAGAAGACTCTTGAGAGTCCCTTAGACTGCAAGGAGATCCAACCAGTCCATCCTAAAGGAGATCAGTCCTGGGTGTTCATTGGAAGGACTGATGCTAAAGCTGAAACTCCAATACGCTGGCCACCTCATGCGAAGAGTTGACTCATTGGAAAAGACTGACGCTGGGAGGGATTGGGGGCAGGAGGAAAAGGGGACGACAGAGGATGAGATGGCTGGATGGCATCGCTAACTCGATGGACATGAGTTTGGGTGAACTCCAGGAGTTGGTGATGGACAGGGAGGCCTGGCGTGCTGCAATTCATGGGGTTGCAAAGAGTTGGACATGATTGAGTGACTGAAATGAAGTGAACTGAACTGAATACTGTTCATTTGAGAAGCACCGGAAGAAAGTCCCTGAAGTCCCTCTGGAAACAGTTAACATTGGTCTAAATGAGAGATACTGTTGTTTAAAAGAGAAGATCATCTCTCCTCCATTGTTATACTTTGGGGGTTAATAAGTTCTGGCTTTTTAGTTGCACAGTCTGACAAACTTGTCAAGGACCCAAATTATTGTTTAAACCAGTGATGATGCTTTTGCGTGTGTGTGTGTGTGTGTGTGTGTGTGTGTGAGAGAGGTGGGGCGGGGGTGGGTGGGTGGGGGGCGAGTTGGCGGGGTGGTGGGGGGAGGGAATGGAATGTGTTTTCTGTATCTCGTCTTTCTCCTTCCAGAGGAAAGAAAATTAGCCTTCTACAGTGATAATTTCATATTTGTCCAAAAACAGCTGTCTCTCACTTCCTCTCTGTTATGCATTTATTTTTCAATTTTAAAAATAGCTTAAAAATTAGAGAGTTCTAAATAAGCTAATTTAAAAAAAAAAAGGATACTGTTAAATAGAAAAGGTCCAAGTTGAAGAGAGACTTGAATGTATCCCATTTGGGCTTTTAATGGGGAGAGTGGGAGAGAGATTATGTTTTTATAAGCCCAAAACATTCTGAAACAAAACACAGGAAGTGTGATTACCTCTGAGGAATGGGAATAGGGGTTGGAGGGGGGACACTCAGGAATGGCCTGAAGGAGAATAGAAACTTAATTTTCACTTTATATTTCTGTATATTCTTTTGATTTTTTTAATGTGTTTTTAATGCCTCAAATTAAAATACAGAGTTAAATATGTGTGTGTCTAAAACATATTCTTCCACCGCACACAAAAACGTATTTTTAGGTAACTTATTACCTAAGGATTTAGAACCTTTTGCCTTGACAAGTCAGGAATCCAGGGCATAGCTCTTTTTATTCTACACACGCTACTTAATATTTTTGAGTTTTCCTAACACCTTAAATGCTGTCAAAGTGAGCTGTAGTTAAGTATATAAGCCATTTTTCTGCCCTGTATCCACTTTTAAATAGAATATAAGGAAGAGTTTTTCCTTTAGCACCTTTTCTTAAACCACAGCAATAGCTGTGGCTTGTCCATCCTCTGCCAATTGTAATTCTCAAGCTGATGGCCTGTTGGGGTCTTTACCATTGTAAATCAGTAACGACTGTCAATAATGCCTCCTGTTAGACAGTCATTTTAAAGGTTTTTCAGAGAAGGCTTTGTGCTGCACGGGAAAGCAATGGCAACGGGGCTGGGGGTGGGGTAGAGGTAGAATTGTGTGTGTGTGCTTAGTCGTGTCCGACTCTTTGCGACCCCATGGACTGTAGACTGTAGAAATTTGGTACACCTTTGGAAAAGCCGCCCAGTGCATTTTCAACCCATTGTTTCTTCTGCTGGTTAAATAATAGCCATTCACAGTGTTTCACCTTTTCATGAGAGCAGCACTAGTGACAAGGAAATTGAGGGTTTGGATTTTCCTAATACTACTCCATTCTTTACCCTGAATTTTACATTAATTCTTCAAAGAGCCTGCAGAAACACAGTGAAGGATGTGTGTTGGGGGAAAAGGTGTTTGGGCTGCTCCCAACTGGATGAGCGTAGGGAGTGAGGGGTATGTAGGGTTGGAGAGTGGGGCAGCGAATAATACAATGTGATTTGCAGAGTCTCCAAGGTAATGTTTTTAATGAGGCGCATGCTCAGATGGTCAAGAATCCTCCTGCAATGCAGGCAACTTGGGTTCGATCCCTGGGTCAGGACAATCCCCTGGAGAAGGGAATGGCAACTCACTCTTCTTGCCTGGAGCATTCCATGGGCAGAGGAGCCTGACGGACTACACAGTCTGTGGGCTTGCAAAGAGTAGGACATGACTGAGCAACTGAGCATGCTCACACGGTGACTCAGGCTTATTTTCCATAGAGAGGTCTGGCCCTCCTTGGAGGGTGGGAGAGGGGGGAAAAATAGAAGGCTAAACTGGCTAGCTCTCCAGCTGTGGGAAAGAGGGGACAGGCTGGGGCCACTCAGACACTAACAAGTCTATGCCATCACTTCTGCGTGGGCCTATTTCCCCCTTGGGATTCTGTAAAACTATTTCTATTTTGGATGGGAAAAAATCATGGCCCATAAGCAATTTTATCTGGGGCTTTTACATTTAAAGGCCACTGACTAATATCTGGACTTTCTGTTGTGATTTCATGTTTGGAAGTCTGTCTCAGAGGAGGAGAGCAAGCTTCGGGGAACTCTGCCTGCAGAGATGGACAAGCTCTGGATCTGAAGGCATTCCCTAAAGCAACACCAGCCCCTTGTTTTCTGCCGACCTGGCCTATTTGGAGCAAATTACTTACTGTTCTGTCTGTCCAGCTTGGAACTGAGAAGTCCAAAGGGATGGAGAGACACAGAAAGGAAGGATCCGTGTCAGGAGGCAGGCAGTTTAGATTAACTCTCCTGCATCGTTCTCTCTATCCTCACCCCCACCCTAGCCCCAACAGATAGCTAGCAGAGCCCTAGGTCCCTGCCCACTACCCCTATTAATGGAAGCCTGATGTACTTGGGCAAATCTCCCAGCTCTCCAAGTCAATTTCCCTTATGTAGACTGGAGATAAAATATAAAACTGTCATAAGACAAATTGAGAGTAACACAGAAGCATATACATTACCATATGTAAACAGATAGCCAGTGGGAATTTGCTGTATGAAGCAGGGAGCTCAAATCTGATGTTCTATGACAACATAGAGGGGTGGGGTGGGGTGGGAGGTAGGAGGGAGGGAACATATATATACCTATGGCTGATTCCTATTGCTGTATGGCAGAAACCAACAAAATATTGTAAGCAATTATCCTCAAATTAAAAATAAATTAATAAAAAATATATATAACTTTCTTCACAAGTTTATTGTCAGGATTAAGGGAATTCGTCTTTGAAACAGTGTCCTAAGCTATAAAGTGTTAAAGAATTCTTACTGTATAACTTTTTAAAAATGTACTTTATGTGTAAAGTTTTTCCCTCTAGACCTCAACCTGAGAGATTTCTAACATATTACATATATTTTAACACATATATGATATACCTACTATGTATATATTAACATACATGTGTCTGTGCTCAGTCATGGCCGACTCTGCCACCCCACGGACCGTAGCCCTACTACCAAGCTCCTCTGTCTACCAAGCTCCTCTGTCCATGAGAATATACAGGCAAGAATACTGGAGTGGGTTCCCATTTCCCTCCCCAAGGGATCTTCCCAACCCAGAGATGGAACCCGAGTCTCCTGTGTCTCCTGCTTTGGCAGGCAGATTCTTTACCACTGCACCACCTGTGAAGCCCATATATTAATATATACTAAAGATGAAATATGTTAGTATGTGTGATTCAGTATATATATATAGGATTGATGTCAGGTAGGTTTATCAGTTACCAGGCAAACCAATGGCTGAAGCAGGGGCAAGCATGTAGACAGTTCCAATTAAGTCCTAAAATTAAGAGGATTGGATAATCACATGAGAGAAGCAGGACCTAGTCAAGCGGGACATGTACAGGGAGCAAGAGAACAGCCATCTGTCATGACCTAACCGTACAATTCCCCACCAGAGACAGAGGATCTGCCCTAGAGCTAATAAAACTTAAGCTTCGGGACTTTTGTTTGTTTTAATATTCCGTTTAAGTTATTCCAAAATAATGGCTCTGTTTCCTTGTACTGTATAATATATCTTGGATGCTTACTTATTTTACATTAAGCTTCAGGACTTTGGGGGCTTTCCTGGTGGCTCAGATGGTAAAGCATCTGCCTGCAATTCGCGAGACCGGGATTCAATCCCTGGGTTGAAAAGATCCCCTGGAGAAGGAAATGGCAACCCACTCCAGTACCCTTGCTGGAACATCCCATGGACAGAGGAGCCTGGTAGGCTACAGTCCGTGGGGTTTCAAAGAGTTGGACATGACTGAGCGACTTCACTTTCACTTTTCTGGACTTTTGGATTTCATCCAAAGCCCTCTGCATAATTCTGTATTCATTATTTTGTATTCTTCTTTATAAAGAGGAACCTCCATATGTTGAAAAGCTTCCGGTGCCACAAACCATGATCCCAACACTAGCATAAAAGAATGTTCTATGCTCTACATCCCAGGAGAATTCGGGGCCTGCTCTTTGTCATCTCTTGATTTGCCTTTCCCCCTTTGGTCATTCTCTTGCGTCACTGTAGCCCCTCCCCTCTTTCTAAATTTGGATATACTTTCTGTTACTCCTAAATCTCTCTCTCTCTCTCTTTTTTTTTCTTGTTTTTTGGCTATGCCATGTGGCATGCAGGATCTTCGTTCCCTAAGTCCAGCAAAGTCCCACCCTTAATTCTCTAATCCACTAACAGTTGTGTAGCTGTTAACACACACACACTTCTATCAAGAGATAAATTTAGAGATCAGAAACAGTATGTTCAAGGATAGTACCATTCATCCCAAATGACTCAGAGAGAGCTATTCCCAGTTAAATGTGGAGCCCTTATCGTGAAAATAGAGCTAGGAAGAAGTCTTTCATTCAATAATGCTAGGGTTGCAGATGTTCCGGGAGTGGGTCCCGAAGTACTATTAATAGGAAGAAATTGTTTTCATCTTGTGATATTAGACTAGACTGTCTTTGGAAGAAACATAACACTCCATGTGCCAGGTGTACTTCACTTTGTGGAATTCAGAAGGAACCTGGTCACACAACACCTGGTCAAGGAAATCCCTGGAAGCAAGCAAGGCACCAGGTCCTCCCCCGGTTCACAGGCACCCAGGCTCACCAGCCCCCCAAACACAACCCAGAGCCAACAGAAGAACATTCTAAGTCACAACAGGATGAAACCTGAAGTGATGGGTATTTGGGGAGATAGTGTAGGTCCTAATCTGTTGAAAGGGTTGAAATTTTCAAAACTGGAGCTGGGAGACATCAGACAGGAGGGAAAGCAAAGGAAGACAGGGGACTTCCCTGATGGTCCAGTGGCTAAGACTCCATTTTCCCAACGCAGGGGGGCCTTGGTTCAATCCCTGGTCAGGGAAGTAGATCCCACGTGCTGCAGCTAAGAGTTCAAATCCCGCAACTAACGATCCTGCATGCCACAACAATGACTCAGTGCAGCCAGAAGAAACAAATAAATATAAAAAGTAAAGAAAGAAAGGCAGGCAGCAGACTCTCAAAAATGGGAGAGATGGAAAGCAGGGAACAGGTAGTGTCCATTCAGAGTATTCTCTGAAGGCCTAAACTGAGAGGCCTTGCCCTACCCACCCCAACCTTGAGTGGCAGGAGGACTAGACCAAGTTAGATGAAGGCAAGGCTTCCAGGCAAGGCTTCCAGCCCTACTGCTGGACCGCTTTAGGTTGCTTATCCGACATTTCTGTAAAAGCTCAGTCTAAACCCCTGTAGCCAGCTATACCGATATCAGATGTCAGGGCCTAATCCCTGGAACTTGCAAATGTTACTGTATACAGAAAAGTGTCTTTGAATGTATGATAGGATATCTTGAGATGTAATTAAGGCTCCTATCCTGGTCACATTTAGGTGGTTAGGTAGCATCACTGACTCAACTCACCTGAATCTGAGCAAACTCTGGGAGACAGTGGAGGACAGAGGAGCCTCTCGGACTGCAGTCCATGTGATTGCAAAGAGTTGGGCATGACTTAGTGACTGAATAACAACAAATGCAATCACATCTATCCTTCCCAACAGGGAAGTCCCATGATGAGAACTTTTAAGATCTACCTCAACCTCCTTCTTGATAGCATACATGTGATTGCGTTTGTTGTGGTATAGCTGGCTACAGGGGTTTAGACTGAGCTTTTACAGAAATGTCGGATAAGCAACCTAAAGCGGTCCAGCAGTAAGGCCGGAAGCCTTGCCTTCATCTAACTTGGTCTAGTCCTCCTGCCACTCAAGGTTGGGGTGGGTAGGGCAAGGCCTCTCAGTTTAGGCCTTCAGGGAATACTCTGAATGGACACTACCTGTTCCCTCCTTTCCATCTCTCCCATTTTTGAGGGTCTGTCGCCTGCCTTCCACCTGCCAATGCAGAGGAGGGGCTTCCCCGATAGCTCAGTTGGTAAAGAATCTGCCTGCAATGCAGGAGACCCTGGTTCAATTCCTGGGTCAGGAAGATCCCCTGGAGAAGGGATAGGCTACCCACTCCAGTATTCTTGGGCTTCCCTGGTGGCTCAGCTGGCAAAGAATCCGCCTGCAATGCGAGAGACTTGGGTTCAATCCCTGGGTTGGGAAGATCCCCTGGAGAAGGAAAAGGCTACCCACTCCAGTATTCTGGTCTGGAGAATTCCATGATCTGTATAGTCCACAGGGTCGCAAAGAGTCTGGACAACTAAGCGACTTTCACTTTTACTTTCACAATGCAGAGGACATGGATTCCATTCCTGGGTCAGGAAGATCCCCTGGAGAAGGAAATGGCAACCCACTCCACTATTCTTGCCTGGGAAATTCCATAGACAGAGGAGCCTGGCAGGCTACAGTCCACGGGTCGCAAAAGAGTCGAACACAACTTAGTAACTGAGCACACACACACATTCAACCCATTACAATGGCCAGACCCTTCCCCACTCAGTGGTGGAATGACAGGGAGCTCTAGCAATCACCTAGCCTAATAAAGAAAGCTGAGCGCCGAAGAGTTGATGTTTTTGAACTGTGGTGTTAGAGAAGACTCTTGAGAGTCCCTTGGACTGCAAGGAAACCCAACCAGTCCATCCTAAAGGAAATCAATCCTCAATATTCATTGGAAGGACTGATGCTGAAACTCCAGTATTTTGGCCACCTGATGCAAAGAACTGACTCACTGGAAAAGACCCTGATGCTGGGAAAGATTGAAGGCGGGAGGAGAAGGGGATGACAGAGGATGAAATGGTAGGATGGCATCACCAACTTGATGGACATGAGTTTGAGCAAGCTCTGGGAGTTGGTGATGGACAGGGAAGCCTGGTGTGCTGCAGTCCATGGGGTCGCAGAGTTGGACATAACTGAGCGACTGAACTGAACTGAACTGAACTAAATGAAGCCTCAGCGAGCTGCAGCAGTTTGCCATACGATCAGGCAGCACATTTCAACATCAGGCTTCACAGAAACCAACCTTGGATTTTCTAATCCAGCATGAGTCCCACCACACCGCCTAGCCTTTCTCTAATTCCCTACCTAGGGATGATGCTATTTCATTCACAACCAACTTCAAATATACACCTCACTCATCTTTACACAATTGCTTTTGGCAGAAAAGACAAGCATATCGTACACTAAACTTTAAAACCAGGGCTTCATATTTCAAATTTACATCTGAAAGATGTAAGAAAACAGTACAGTCCCAAATACTTCCATTTCTATACCTTTTGCTAAATGATAATTCTTCTCATAAAGGGAAAGATTTCTCTCAAAAGTTAGCAGATTTTACATCCCAAAGCAGCTATTCTATATGAGAATGTAGAAGATTCTTTATGCCGGAAGTGCAATAATCACCTCCCAGTTTGTGAAGCATTCTGATTCTAAAATTCTTTAAAAAAAAATTTACTTGTGTTTTGGCTGTGCTGGGTCTTTGTTGCTGCACAGGCTTTCTCTAGTTGCGGGGAGTGAGGGCTACTCTTCATTGCTTAGGCTTCTCACCACAGTGGCTTCTCTTGTTCCAGAGCACAGGTTCAAGGACATGCGGGCTTCAGTATTTGTGGCATGTGGGCCCAGCAGTTGTGGTTCCCAGGCTCTAGAACACAGGCTCAATAGTCGGGACATGGGCTTAGTTGCTCTGAGGCCTGTGGGATCTTCCCGGATCAGGAATCAAATATATGTCCCCTGCATTGGCAGGTGGATCCTTTACCACTGAGTCACCAGAGGAAGCCCCTAAAATTCTTTACATGTGTTATCTTATTTGAGACAATGGATACCCTCAAGGTGTCCTCACGGAACATCAATCTGCAGTTTTCATTTACCATATTTACGTGATGAAAGGAAGGGGAGAGCTATTTCTGAGGGTCTGTGCTAGACACTTTCCCACATATACAATACGCACTACAGGTGTGAAGTTTCTCACTGGGACCTGTAGGATACTTTCAAGCCATCAAGCACTTGTCAATCACTATGCTTGTCTCTGCCCTACTCACCTTCTGTATCCGTTTCCTGATGCTGCTGTAATCAGGTCCCACAAATTAGGAGGTTTAAAACAATAGAAATCCATCTCTCCTGATGTTAGGAGTCCAAAATCCAGATGTTGGCAGGTCTACATGCTGTCCGGAGGCTTGGAAGTGCATCCTTCCTTGTGCCTTCGAAGCTTCTGGTGACTTCCAGCAATCCTTGACATTTCTTGGCTTGCAGCTACAGGAGTCCAAGTCTCTGCCCCTGCTGTCACATGGCCTTTCCCGCTCCACTTCTTTGTGTCTCTCTCAGTTCTTCTCCTCTTATAAGGACTCCAGTCGTATGGGATTTAGGGCCCATTGTAACTCACTATGACATCATCTTAACAACTAGTTATATCTGCCAAAAGCTCTGTTTCCAAATAAGGTCACGTTCACAGGTTCCTCCTGGATGTGAATTTGGAGGAGAGAGGGACGCTGTTGAACCAAGTGCACGTACCCAAGGAAGATTTACAGGTTTCTTTGGGACGGCTTGATTTTCTTTTACTGTTCCTTTTAATATACTGATTCCTCATATCACTAAGAAAGAGCTATACAGAGAGTAACAGAAGCCTGTGCAAATTAATTGTATTGTTTCCTTCTATTTTTAGAAAGTCGAGATTTATTTACTCCTTAGGAAAGTCATCCGTCATCAGGGACTCGAGTATGACAGCAACCAATTTATTGTTGTTTAGTCACTCAGTCGTGTCCGACTCTTTGCCAACCCATGGACTGCAGCCCGCCAGGCTCCTCTGTCTATGGACAGAGAGATTGTGGGCTGCCATTTCCCTCTCCAGGGGATCTTCCCGACCTGGAGATTGAACCTGAGTCCCCTGCATTGTCAGGCGGATTCTTTACCACTGAACCACCATGGAAAGTGAAAGTGAAAGTGAAAGTGAAGTCGCTCAGTGTTGTCCGACTCTTTGCGGACCCCAGGGACTTTAGCCTACCAGGCTCCTCAGTCCATGGGATTTTCCAGGCAAGAATACTGGAGTGGGTTGCTATTTGCAGCCACTCCTCTCCCTTAGACCCAGGAGTGTGTATTTGTATACTAGTATATGTTCTTCTTACCTGCGCTGTTTCCCTTTCTCTACCCTCAAGGAGGGCCCCATTTCTGCAAGCTGGCCTATGTATGATGACAGTCTTCATTGAGCTTTCAGGGTTGTTCTAAGCAGATCTCCAAATTGACATCTCAGCCCCTTCCACTGCCCTTCTCCTCCAAGCCCCTCCCACTGCTCTTTTCCTTAGCCCCTCCCACTGCCCGTCAAGCTGAGCTCCACTGGAGGGAAGGCCTTGCAGTCAGTGTCCAGCTGCAGGAGTAGTTCGGGTTGTCATAGCAAAGCACTGCGGACTGGGTGGCTTAAACAGTAGAAATTTATTTCCTCAGTTGCGGAGACTGGAAGTCCAAGCTCAAAGTGTCATCAGGGTTCATTTCTTCTGAGGTCTCTCTCCTTGGCTTGCAATCGGCTGCCTTCTTGCTGTATCCTTACACAACTCTCTCTGTTGTGTGCTGTATGTGTCTTTTTTTTTTTTTTTTTTAAGATATGTTGATGTGGACCATTTTTAAAGTTTTTATTGACTTTGTTACAGTGTTGCTTCTGTTTCATGTTTTTGGTTTTCTGACCAAGAAGTATGTAGGATCTTAGCTCCCTGACTGGGGATCAAACCCTCACCCCCTACAGTGAAAGGTAAAGTCTTAACCACTGGACCACCAGGGAAGTCCCTGTATGTGTCTTAATCTCCTTTTGTTATAAGGATGCCACCACTCATTTGGGATTAGGTCCCATCCCCATAACCTCATTTTTACCTTGACTACTTACTTCTTTAAAGGTCCTGTATCTAAATACAGTCACAATCTGAAGACTTCAGCATAAGAATTTGGAGGGGACACAATTCAGCTAATAATATCAGCCAAAGAGCTCATCATCAGCTTATCTACTCTTCTCTCTTCTTCCCATCACCCCCTTCCCATTCTTGGGGGTCCATCCAGTCACCCTAAAAGATGTGGACTCTTTTCTCTAAGTATAATGTGAAACATACAAAGTAATATAGACACATATAAACAAGATACTTATAACAATTTACCCATAAGTGATGGGGCTTCCCTCATAGTTCAGTTGGTAAAGAATCCACCTGCAATGCAGGAGACCCTGGTTTGATTCCTGGGTCTGGAAGATCCCCTGGAGAAGGGAAAGACTACCCAATCCAGTATTCTGGCCTGGAAAATTCCATGAACTGTTTAGTCCCTGGGGTCACAAAGAGTCGGACACAACTGAGCAACTTTCACTTCCACCCGTAAGTGATAAGTTCTCTAAGGTTATTGGATAAATGAAAGTATCTATTGAAAATGATGATTTTAGAGACCTATTACAAGTATCTCACTGAGGAAATGGAAAAAAATAGAGTTGAGAAATTCAGTTCCATTATTAATTAAATCTAAAACAACAAGCTTGCTGTCTGCTAAAAAATAGCACAGAGTGTGAATGACAAGATGAGTGTGAATATCACTTTTTTAAAATCATAAAATCCTCAAGCATAACTAGCACCTAATGTGAGAAAGCATCTTCTTAAAGCCCATGAGAAAAGGTTAATGATGGGCCAAAAAAGAGCCTACATTTCAGATAAAGAATGAAAGACAAAGGGTCATGTGGGGAGAAAAAAAGAAAACCAAATAGCTATTCATATTTCTCTTTAGGGCTCAAAGAAAAAGAATACTAGCAATGTCCTAAGGGAGGATTAGCACTGAAGCTGGAAAGTAAGCACAGAAAAATTTTCTCAACACCAGGAGAGAGGAATCCTCCTTCAACAGACAAAACAAAACCTTTTTTGGAGTTAGAAAGTGAGACCAGAGAGTTAAAGCACTAATACTAATGTAATTAAGCCACAGATCCTTTTCGGGTCATTGGCTTAGTATCAGTTCCAAGTTCTATATGACTCAATGTAAGTGGTGAGAGATGTTTAAAAAAAAAAAAAGCCTAAAGTCAACAGGGGTTAACATAGTAAAACAGGGTTTCACATTTTTTAAAAAAGCCCTCAGTACTAGGGATGTGTTTCATTAACACTCATCTTTACAACCTAACAAGTTAGGGAATGTAGTCAACCAAAATATCCTTCTCAGCCACAAGTCTAGAATGAATGGAAATAAATAGCTGAGTTCCTGACAGAATGGAAAAATAATACCTTTGCTCAGCTGTGGAATCACCAATGACATCAGGACAAGAATTATTTATCACCAGTTACCAAGGAGAAGATGTCTTGAGGGAAAGATATAAAAAGCAAGCTCGAAGAAGGGAAATCCAGTTTAAAAAAAAAAAAGGAGGCAAAGGAAGATATTGTTACTTTTAATTTTCCACAGCAGTCTCTATGCTATGCTATGCTAAATCACTTCAGTCGTGTCCGACTCTGTGCGACCCCATAGACAGCAGCCCACCAGGCTCCCCTGTCCCTGGGATTCTCCAGGCAAGAACACTGGAGTGGGCTGCCATTTCTTTCTCCAATGCATGAAAGTGAAAAGTGAAAGTGAAGTCGCTCAGTCGTGTCCGACTCTTAGCGACCCCATGGATTGCAGCCTAACAGGCTCCTCCGTCCATGGGATTTTCCAAGCAACTTAAAACATGTATTTTTATTTTGCGGTGGTTGTTGTTTAGTTGCTAAGTTGTGCCAGACTCTTTTCGACCTCATGGACCGTAGCCCTCCAGGCTCTTCCATGTCCATGGGATTTCCCAGGCAAGAATACTGGAGTGGGTTGCCACTTCCTTCTCCAGGGGATCTTCCTGACTGAGGTATCGAACCTGCTTCTCCTGCATTGGCAGGCAGACTCTTTTGCACTGCGACACCTGGGAAGCTCCTATTTTGAGGTAGCAGGGTGAAAATATCAGCAGCCTTCACAGATGATTTTGTGGTGCCTGTCTTCTTCCAGCAGGGTCTCCTGCACTCAATGGAGCGGCACAAAAGAGGGCTTGTAGAGAGAGCGTCTTGCTTTCTCCTGGGCTCTTACCAACTCAGCCATCTGAAAGGTTCCCCAACCCAAATGTATAATATCCTAATATAAAATACGAAGTATTGATAATTATCTCCATCAGAAACCCCACATCTAGTGAGAGCAAGATTTAGTCCTATTCTATAAACAAGAGAACCATGAACTTCCAGATTTTCAAGCTGGTTTTAAAAAAGTCAGAGGAACCAGAGATCAAATTGCCAACATCCGCTGGATCATTGAAAAAGCAAGAGAGTTCCAGAAAAATATCTATTTCTGCTTTATCGACTATGTCAAAGCCTTTGACTGTGTGGATCACAATAAACTGTGGAAAATTCTGAAAGAGATGGGAATACCAGACCACCTGACCTGCCTCTTGAGAAATCTGTATGCAGGTCAGGAAGCAACAGTTAGAACTGGACATGGAACAACAGACTGGTTCCAAATAGGAAAAGGAGTACATCAAGGCTGTATATTATCACCCTGCTTATTTAACTTATATGCAGAGCACATCATGAGAAATGCTGGGCTGGAAGAAGCACAAGCTGGAATCAAGATTGCTGGGAGAAATATCAATAACCTCAGATATGCAGATGACAACACCCTTATGGCAGAAAGTGAAGAGGAACTAAAAAGCCTCTTGATGAAAGTGAAAGTGTAGAGTGAAAAAGTTGGCGTAAAGCTCAACATTCAGAAAACGAAGATCATGGTATCTGGTCTCATCACTTCATGGCAAATAAATGGAGAAACAGTGGAAATAGTGGCAGACTTTATTTTTGGGGCTCCAAAATCTCTGCAGATGATGACTATAGTCATGAAACAAAAAGACACTCCTTGGAAGGAAAGTTATGACCAACCTAGACAGTGTATTAAAAAGCAGAGACATTACTTTGCCAACCTAGTCAAGACTATGGTTTTTCCAGTAGTCATGTATGGATGTGAGAGTTGGACTATAAAGAAAGCTGAGCACCGAAGAATTGATGCTTTTGAACTGTGGTGTTGGAGAAGACTCTTGAGAGTCCCTTGGACTCCAAGGAGATCCAACCAGTCCATCCTAAAGGAGATTAGTCCTGGGTATTCATTGGAAGGACTGATGTTGAAGCTGAAACTTCAATACTTTGGCCACCTTATGAGAAGAACTGACTCATTTGAAAAGACCCTGATGCTGGGAAAGATTGAAGGCGGGAGGAGAAGGGGACGACAGAGGATGAGATGGTTGGATGGCATCACCAACTCAATGGACATGAATGTGAGTAAACTCCGGGCGTTGGTGATGGACAGGGAGGCCTGGCGTGCTGCAGTCCATGGGGTCACAAAGAGTCGGACATGACTGAGCGACTGAACTGAACTGATAGACAAGAAAGGAGACAAGCAAATATTATTTGGTCAATGTGTTAGTTTCTTGGGGCTGTTGCAACAAAGCACCACATACCGAGTGGCTTAAAGCAACAGAAATTTATCCTCTTGCAGTTTTGCAAACTAAATCTAAAATCAAGGTGCTTTAGGGACATGCTCCCTCTGAAAGCTCTAGAGAAGAATCCTTCCTGTCCTAGCTCCTGGTGTTGGCCGGCAATCCTTGGTGTCCCTTGCCTTGTAGATGCATCACTCCAAACTCTGCCTCTATTGTCACGTGATGTTCTTCCAAGTGGATCTGTATGTCTGTATGCAGTTGCCCCTTTTCTTATAAAGGCATCAGCCATTGGATTAGGGCTCCAGTATGACTCCATCTTAACTTAATCACATCTATTGTGGGTCAGTTTACTCAAAACCACCAACAGCCATGATTCTCCAAAGCAAAAGGGAGATTAACATCGTATTTACTGGTGAAATGGCCTAGAATCCCTTTCTGAATAAGCTCTCTATTCTTCCCAAATCCAAAATTCATGATTCTATGACTTAACACTTATTGTCCCATGGAATCTATCTGTAATATCTTGTATGACTTTTCCATTACAGAAATTTCATATTCCTGTCCCTAACGCTAGTAACCGGAGAAGGCAATGGCACCCCACTCCAGTACTCTTGCCTGGAAAATCCCATGGACGGAGAAGCCTGGTAGGCTGCAGTCCATGGGGTCGCTGAGGGTCGGAAACGACTGAATGACTTCACTTTCACTTTTCACTTTCATGCATTGGAGAAGGAAATGGCAACCCACTCCAGTGTTCTTGCCTGGAGAATCCCAGGGACGGGGGAGCCTGCTGCGCTGCCGTCTATGGGGTCGCACAGAGTTGGACACGACTGAAGCGACTTAGCAGCAGCAGCAGCAGCAACGCTAGTAACAGCACTTTTCAGAGAAATCTTCTTTCAAAATGTGGTATTCTGTTCTAAACAATTCATCTTATTCTTTGAAAAGGAAAAAGAATGTCCATGGAGTGAAAACATATTCTAAGAATGATGAACCTTTTGGAGCATTCATTCTGCATAAGACTCTGTGGTAGGCACCCTCAGTCTACTTAACATGATGCACACGAGCACCCCTATTTAGGGATGTGGAAAATGAGAGAGAGAGGACTCAAGGAACTTGTCAAGGTCTCTGAGCCCCTAAGAGGATGAAGGAGACAGACAGCTATACCCTACTTCTGACCTCAAGAGCAAGATAATTGGGACCGAGAGAGAGGAGCAGAGAGGATGGGAAAAGCCCAGAAGAGATGCTTCCTTCCTCCTTTCTGTACCAAGTGATGGTTTGCTCAGGGACTGCCGTTTCTGTTTGTGCAGTGTTGCCTCTGATGGACCAACAGAATCAGAGTAAGCCACTCATACAACACCCTGCAACAGGCCCCATTGTCATGCGGGTCAGGCGGCTGTGAGCTAAGCCGTTCTCCCCTCCTCTGTACTGTGCTTTGTTGGAAGGCTGAAGGAAGTCGGGAAATGTAATCGAGGAGAACCAGTAAAATTGAATGATTCATTCACGTGTGACCCCACTTTGTCTCATTTTAGCCCACAACATTCTCTGTCTCTCTTCTCCTTAAAAACCATTTATTCACTCAATAACAGCTATGTACTAGTATTAACTAGTACTAACTAGTTATTATATATATATATTATATATATAAATATATAATATAAAATTATATATATATTATATATAATATATATATATAATACTAGTATTAACTAGTATTAACTAGAGCTCAAAGTAGCTACAAAATACCAGCTCTTTTTTTTTTCTTTAGAATTGCTTAGAAAGGCAAGTCATAGGAACTTCTAAAGATTTCATCTCAGTGTAAGAGAAATATAAATAACCAGACTTCTTCTTCCTCTTTGGCTTAAAAATGAAGTTTCATATGATGTATATTTGCAATGCCTTTGAAAACATTTTAGCTTCCATTTCCTCCTTTTTACCTTGTTTTACTTTTCATGCATGTGCGTGTGTCCAACTCTTTGTGACCCTATGGACTGTAGCCTGCCAGGCTCCTGTGTCTATGGAATTCTCCAGGCAAGAATACTGAAGTGGGTTACCATTTCTTTCTCCAGGGCATCATCCTGACCCAGGGATCAAACCCAAGTCTTCTGAATTAGCAGGTGGATTCTCTACCTTTCTGCTGTTCTAAATTTTTTGTATTGGCTCTTTGTCCTTGGAATTTTCCTTTCCCCTCATTTTCTTTTTTTATTTCTCTAAACAGTTTCTTAATTGTCCCAGCTGTTTCACTCTCTCTTCCTTATGATTCTCTCTAGAATCATGAAAGCATAGAAATTTTAAGAGGGGAGGGGACTTTTGGTTAGTTTAACAGCTTTATTTTACAGAAGAAGGGCCAAAGTCTACAGAATTTAAGGAATTTGCTTAAAGTGATGCAGCTAATTCGTGGGTGGATCTGGCACTAGAATCCAGGTGTCTTGATCACAATCACTGATTCCTTCTTTGTACCTAATTCCACATTCATATAAGAAATTTCCATATCCCTGCCATGCTTTCAAAAGAAGGGGAAATTTTGGTGCAGTGTTATCAATAGTAAAAGTTTTGAGAAAGAAGGAAGTGAAATTATACCAACTCAAAAATATACTCATGGTATGCTCATAAATTTCCCTCATGAACACAATATAACAATGAAACATTTGGGTTATACATTTGGGTTATAGAGCGAACAAGTAATTACAATCAACAGAGAAAAGACAATATTTTCCATTATGTAGGATGGGGTCAAATTTTATTCAGTCTGGCGTTACCACAGTCCTCAGAGTTATTGATGCATCATAAGTGCTCAACACTCTTCATCTAATAAATGCTAGGCAAATGGGTATGTGCCTACAGAAAGTTAAACTGGAAGATGACCTTAACTCTGGGCTCAGGGTTCTTTTAACAGCAATTACCTATAATTCTGATTTTGAAAAGCAACATAAAAATACTGTGTTGGCCAGAAAGTTTGTTCGGGGACCCAAATGAACTTTTTGGCCAAAGCAGTATTACCAGCTAGTAATAGTCTGGACTTCTCTGGTGGCTCAGGGATAAAGAATCTGCCTGCCAATGTAGGAGACCCAGGTTTGATCCTTGGGTTGGGAAGCTCCTGTGGAGAAGAAAATGGCAAATCGATCTATTATTCTTGCCTGGAAAATCCCATGGACAGAGGAGCCTGGAGGGCTACAGTTCATGGGGTTGCAAGAATCAAATATGACTTAGCAATTAAACAATGACAATAGAGTCCCAGTTTTTCTATTTTTTTAATTTTTAAAAACTTTATTGAAGGATAGTTAATTTCCAGTGCTGTGTTAATTTCTGCTGTACACCAAAGTGATTCATATATTCTTTTCTACTATGGTTTATCATAGGATATTGAATATAGTTCCCTGTACAGTAGGACCTTGCTGTTGGCAGAGTCCCCAGTTTTGAGCTTCTTCCATTCACCAGATATTCAGGGTGGCCTGAGCAAGCACATGGAAAACTAGGCTTAAACTCATCATTTCTTCACAACAGCCTTCCCCGGCTTGCCAAATTACGGTATGTCCCTCTGTCTCACACCCACTCAGCCCCCAGTTCTCCTTTGGAACACTCACTGGACTTGTTCAAATCTGTGGGCCTGGTCCAGGAAAGCCCCATGAGGGCAGAGACTGTATTTTTCTTCATGACCCACCATGTCCCCAGGACCTGGTTGAGTTCCAAGCACATAGTAGGTGCTCAGTAAATATCTGTGAATGCATGAAAGCAGGAACTAAGGCAGGAAAGTGCGTGTTTCAGCAAGATCAGTAACACCTAGGGCAGTATAGCGGTGAGGCAGTTGCTGAGCTGCCAAAAAGCAGGCAAAATGAAGATTGATGGCACTAGGGCTGGGTTTTGTGAGGAATGGGGTCTGCTTCTTAAAAAACTTTTTATTTTATATTGTTCAGTTCAGTTCAGTCACTCAGTTGTGTCCAACTCTTTGCAACCCCATGAACCACAGCACGCCAGGCCTCCCTGTCCATCACCAACTCCCAGAGTCCACTCAAACTCATGTCCAGTGAGTCGGTGATGCCATCCAACCATCTCATCCTCTGTCGTCCCCTTCTCCCACCTTCAATCTTTCCCAGCATCAGGGCCTTTTCCAATGAGTCAGCTCTTCTCATCAGGTGGCCAAAGTATTGGAGTTTCAGCTTCAACATCAGTCCTTCCAATGAATACCCAGGACTGATCTCCTTTAGGATGGACTGGTTTGATCTCCTCGCAGTCCAAGGGAAACGCAAGAGTCTTCTCCAACACCCCAGTTCAAAAGCATCAATTCTTCTGAGCTCAGCTTTCTTTATAGTCCAACTCTCACATCCATACATGACCACTGGAAAAACCAAAGCCTTGACTAGATGGACCTTTGTTGGCAAAATAATGTCTCTGCTTTTTAATACGCTGTCTAAATTGGTCATAACTTTCCTTCCAAGGAATAAGCATCTTTTAATTTCATGGCTGCAGTCACCATCTGCAGTGATTTTGGACCCCAGAAAATAAAGTCAGCCACTGTTTCCACCGTTTCCCCATCTATTTGCCATGAAGTGATGGGACCGGATGCCATGATCTTTGTTTTCTGAATGTTGAGCTTTAAGCCAACTTTTTCACTCTCCTCTTTCACTTTTATCAAGAGGCTCTTTAGTTCTTCTTCACTTTCTGCCATAAGGGTGGTGTCATCTGCATATCTGAGGTTATTGATATTTCTCCCAGCAATCTTGATTCTAGCTTGTGCTTCATCCAGCCTGGCATTTCACATGCTGTACTCTGCATATAAGTTAAATAAGTAGAATGACAATATACAGCCTTGATGTACTCCTTTTCTTTTGTATTGAGGTATATATAGCCAATTTACAATGTTGTGATAGTTTCAGGTTGTCAGCAAAAAATTCAGCTATATGTACACACCAGTCATCCCACTCACCCAAACTCCTCTCCCATCCAAGCTGCCACACAACATTGAGAAGAGTTGCATGTGCTATACAGTAGGTCTTTGTTGGTTAGCATTTTTAATATAGCAGTGTGTACCTGTCCATCCCAAACTCCCAAACTATCCCTTCTCTCAGCAATTGTAAGTTTGTTCTCTAAGTCTGTGAGTATCTTTTCATTTTGTAGTAAGTTCATTAGAGTGATTTCTTTTTAGTTTCCACATATAATGGATGTCATTTGATATTTCTCCTCTGTCTGACTTACTTTGTTCAATATGAAAATCTCTAGGTCCCATCCATGTTGCTGCAAATGGCATTATTTCATTCTTTTTAATGGTAGAGTAATATTCCATTGTGTGTATGTGTGTGAGTGTGTGTGTGTGTGTGTGTGTGGATATATATATATACATATATATACATACATCTTCTTTGTCCATTCCTATGTCAATGGACATTTAGGTCATCAGGTTGCTTTCACGTCTTGGCTGTTGTAAACAGTACTACAATGAACATTGGGGTGCATGTATCCTTTTGGATCATGTTTTTCTCCAGATATATGCCCAGAAGTGGGATTGCAGGGTCATACAGTAGCTCTATTTTTAACTTTTTAGGGAACCTTCATACTGTTCTCCATAGTGGCTGTACCAATTTACATTCCCACCAAGAGTGTGGAAAGGTTCCCTTCTCTTCACATTGGAGGATGCTTCTAAAAAAAGAAAAAAAAGAAGAATTTCTCTAGGAGAGTTAATATGATAGTGATATAGAGGATATCCTCTTTTACAAAATAGAAACAATGATACACATTTGATAGAGTTGTTGCATGCTCGTGCTCAGTTGCATCCAACCCTTTGTGACCCCATGGACTGTAGTCTGCCAGGGATTTCCTAAGCAAAAACACTGGAGTGGGTTGCCATTTCCTCCTCCAAGGGATCTTCCCCACCCAGGGATTGAACCTGCATCTCCTGAGTCTTCTGTACTGTCAGGCAGATTCTTTACCACTGAGCCACCTGGGAAGCCAATAGACTTGTTGAGGGGATGCAGTGAGATCATGGAAGTTACTCAGTAAATAGTAGCTATGACTAGAGCAGGGAGAGCCTGGAGTACATCCGTCAGTTCCCTCATTTACCCAGCAAGAATTTGATGAGAGCACTGGGTGAGAGTCTCTCACCTTCCCCACACACCAGGCTGAACACCAACTGAATAGGGTATGTCTGAGGATCTCCAGCCAAACAGGAAATAGAAAACCAGCCTTCATGCAAATTTCCAGTAAAAGCTGAACTTCAACATGCTTAAACCTAGGCCCAAGAGAGACATAGTTCTCCTATCCCTCTGCTGAGTGAACAGAGCAGGGTCACTGGATCTACCCATCCAGTCTCAGGGAGGTGTTAGAAAAGAAACAAAGACAGATCCCTGCTTCTGCCTCCCAGAGGAGGGTGGCCCTGTCAGGAGGTGCTAACCATACCCATGTGGCCAGCACCATGTGTGAACTCAGGAAGTGAAAGCAGGGTGGAGCCTGGGCCCTGCCTTAAAGACCAGTCACCCCACTCACTGATGAGAGTGGTGCCGTCAGCCTGTCCACCTCTCCCCTGGGAGAGAGCAAGGGTGATGAGAATGTTTCCCCTGATATTATCCCAAATGTGAAGAGAAGCAAGAATCTTTTTCCCTATGTGCTTTCTTGTGCTAAGTTGCTTCAGTCGTGCCAGCTCTGTTCGATCCTGTGGACTGTAGCCCACCAGGCTTCTCTGTCCATGGGATTCTCCAGGAAAGAATGCTGGAGTGGGTTTCCATTGCCTTGGGATTTCCAGGGAATCTTCCCAAGGGATTGAACCTATATCTCTTGAGTCTCCTGCCTTGACGGGTGGGTTCTTTACCACTAGTGCCACCTGGGAAGCCCCTCTTCCTTATGTTCTAGGTCTAAAGAGGAAATAAAGTTTTATCTGGTTCTTCTTCATCTGCCAGATGTTTGAATATTGTTAAGGGTGTTCCTGGAATGAAGAAGAGGATGTACAAAGGCATGAAGCCATGAAAGGGCATGGCAAGTCCAAAAAATAGTCCATAGTTCATTTTGTTTATAGCCTGGTGAGTGTGCAGAGGAAACCTTAGAAGTGTCTAGACAGGTGGGCAGGAAGAAGGTGGTTTGTCAAGATGGGTTAGTTGGAAGAAAAGTGTCTGCTACAGTCTGAATCTTTGTGACCTCCCCAAATTCTTATGTTGAAATCTTAACCTCCAAAGGTGATGATATTAGTAGGTGAGGTCTTTGGAAGGTGGTTAAGTCATGAGGATGGAGTCCTCATGAATGGGATTAGTGCCCTTTTAAGAGAGGGTCCAGAGAGATCTCTAACACCTTCAGCCACAATAAGAACTCTGTGACCCAGCAGAGAGCTATCATCCCAACATGCTGGCACCCTGACTTTCAGCCTCCAGGATTGTGAGAAATAAATATTCGTTGATTATAAGCTACCCAGTCTTTGGTACTTTGTTATAGCAACCTGACTTAGAAATGAAAAGCAAACGTCATATTTATCCATAAAACACTAGAGGCAGTCTCATTAAGTCAAGGAACGGGACAAGGAAGTCTGTTATTCCTCATATTATTCAGCATTTTTCCTGGAAGTTTTAGACACCACAATAACACAATTTTTTAAAGTTGGAGGTATAACAATTAGAAAAGATAAGACAAAATTATCATTATATACAGATATGACTGCCTACCTCCTGCGCTATTACCAAAACAACTGGATTGGAGACTGTATTAGTCTGCTAAGGCTGCAGTAACAGACTGCTGTAGGCTGGTGTCGGCACATTTGATTTTTCCTGAGACTCTCCCCTTGGCTTACAGATGGCACCCTCTCTCTTTCTTCATATGGTCTTTTCTCTGTTTGAACTTATCCCTTGTGTGTCTTCCTCTTTAGATGAAGACAAGGCCCCACCCTGATGACTTCATTTAACCTTGTGCTGTGTTCTCAGTCACTCAGTCCAACTCTTTGTGACCCCATGGACTGTAGACCACCAGCCACCTCTGTCCATGGGGATTCTCCAGACAAGAATCTCCATTGGAGTGGGTGCCGTGCCCTCCTCCAGGGGATCTTCCCAACTCAGGGATGGAACCCAGGTCTCCCACATTGTGGGCAGATTCTTTACCACCTGAGCCACCAGGGAAGCCCATGAATACTGGAGTGGGTAACCTATCCCTTCTCCAGGAGATCTTCCCAACCCAGGAATCAAAACAGGATCTCCTGCATTACAGGCAGATTCTTTACCAACTGAGCTACCAAGTTTACCACTTTAAAGGCCCTGTGTGCATATTCAGTCATGTCTGACTCTTTGGGACCCCATGGACTGTAGCCCACCAGGTTCCTCTCTCTATGAAATTTCCTGGGCAAGAATACTAAAATGGATTGCCATTTCCCTCTTCAGGGGATTTTCCAACCCAGGGATCAAAACTACCTTCCTTTAGGTGGATTTCTTTTCTTACTGCTGAGTCACCAGTGAAAGTGAAAGTTGCTCAGTTGTGTTTGACTCTTTGCAACCCCATGGACTATACAGTCCATGGAATTCTCCAGGCCATAATACTGGAGTGGGTAGCCTTTCCCTTCTCCAGGGGATCTTCCAGGGATGGAACCCAGGTCTCTAGCATTGTAGGGGGATTCTTTACCAACTGAGCCACCAGGGAAGCCCTTAAAGGCCCTATGCCCAAAGACATTCACACCAAGTGAATTCATGTGAATGGTGAGAAATACAATTCAGTCCATAAGAGAGACTAAGATTTACAGCCATAACTGGGCTTCTTGAGATCTTTCCTGCAGAACTGATCTGAGAGAGGGAAGAGAAAGAGAAAGAGAAGTACAGAGACAGGAGTCAAGCAAACAGACTCAAAGCTCTCTCTCTAGTTACTCCACTTCTCCTGGAGGCAAGAGAGTGGGGAAGGGAGGGAGTAGGTGTGTTACTCTAACAGTGGATCTCAAGCCTTTCTGCTATTAGAATAATCTGGGGAGCTTTCCAAAAATATCCACACCCGGGGGAAGTCTAGGCTTATAAATTGTTTTGTTGAGAAATAGTTCATTTACTATAAGATGCACTTTTAAAAGTATACAACTCAGGGAATTCTCTGGTGGTCCAGTGGTTGGGACGCTGAACTTTCACTGCCAAGCACCTGAACCCGATCCCTGGTCAGAGAACTAGAAGCCACAAGCTGTAAGGTGCAGCCAAAAATAAAACAAACAAACAAACAAAAACCCCACAAAAGTGATACTGAGTGACTTCACTTTCACTTTTCACTTTCATGCGTTGCAGAAGGAAATGGCAACCCACTCCGGTGTTCTTGCCTGGAGAGTCCCAGGGACGGGGGAGCCTGGTGGGCTGCCGTCTCTGGGGTCGCACAGAGTCAGACACAATTGAAGCGACTTAGCAGCAGCAGCAGCAGCAATATATTCACAAAGTCATACATTTATGATTGCTGTCTAATTTCAGAACATTTTCATCATCTCCCCCCCAAAAACCTCAGATCCATTCACAGTCACCATCCATTTCTCCTCATCTCTAACCCCTGGTAAGCACAAAGTTACTTTCTTTCACTATGGATTTGCTGGACATTTCATAAAATGGAATCACATAATATGTGGTCTTTAGAGTCTGGCTTCTTTCATGGGCTAGTGTATTTTTTAAGATCTCTCTGGTTGTGCAGCCAGGATTAAGAAACATGTGCAGAAGTCCCTTAATGGAAACAAGAGAACTTTCACAAGAATTCCTCTGTGCCTCACCTAGGGTCAGTAAACAGCACAAGAGAGTCTCAGCAGCTCCAGAAGAAAAAGCTGATAAAAAGCTCTGATTGGCACAGCTTGGTCACATAATCATTCCTTGACCAATTGCAATGGCCAGAGAACAATAACAAGATCATTCCTGTGGCCTTTAACCTGAGGAAAAGGGGAGCATTGCCCAAGGATTTTAAATAGGGGAGGATGTAATAAGATTTAGACATGTCTACTTGTCCAGGAAATTCAAACTACTAAGGAAAACCGACCAACCTTAAGATCCTAAATATTAGAAGTCTGATGCAATGATGCTGCTAATAAAAAAATATATTCTCTGTTATGGACTGAATGTTTGTACTCCTCTCTCCCTCCCTTCCTCCCCACCAAATTTATTTGCTGAAGCCCTAACTCCCAGTGTGATGTTATTTGGAGGTGGGCCCTTTAAGTGAGGTCATGAGGATGAGGCCCCCATGATGAAATTAGCATCCTAATAAGAAGAGGAGGAGAGATCAGAGCTCTCTCACCACCATGTGAGGGCACAGCAAGAAGCCATGAATAGGGTCCTCATAGAACCCAGCAATGCTGGCACCCTAATCCCAGACTTGCCAGCTACCAGAACTGTGAGGAATAGATTTCTACTGTTGAAGCCAACCAGCCTACAGTATTTTGTTATGACAGCCCTAACTTACTAAAAGATTTTCAAAGTCCAATAGCCAATGTACAGGAAATACAGAAGACTGAGCATCTAGTTAAATACTATGGGGTGCAAAACCCATAATGTGGGAATCACTACAATATGTCTCTTTTCTCTTAATTTCAGTAAATAAACTGCAAGGAAAAGAAAGAGAGAGAAGAAGAAACAGATTTAAAGACATTTAAAGACACAGCAAGAATTTCCCTGGTAGTCCAGTGGCTAAGCCTTCTTGCTCCCAACGCCGGGGGCCCAGTTCCAATCCCTGATCAGGGAACTAGATCCCACAAGCCACAACTGAGAGGTCATATCCCAAAACTAAAAGATCCTGAATGCTGCAATGAAGATCAAAGACCCCACGTGCCAGAACTAAGATCAGGCACAGCCAAACAAATAAAGATTTTTTAAGCAAAAAAAATTAAAAAGATAAAGACACAGCAGTAATTACAATGTATAAACTTCATTTAGATCCTAAGTTTTTAAAAACTTATGACATTTATGAGGCAATTGGAAATCTGAACACTAGATATTTTAGATATTTAATGCTAAGGAATTATATTGTTATTTTAAGTCTGATAATGCTATTTTAAAAATCTTTTATCTTTTAGAAATCCAGGAAGCACAAGCTGGAATCAAGATTGCCGGGAGTGATATCAATAACCTCAGATATCCAGATGATACCACCCTTATGGCAGAAAGTGAAGAGGAGCTGAAGAGCCTCTTGATGATAGTGAAAGAGGAGAGTGAAAAAGTTGGCTTATAGCTCAACATTCAGAAAACTAAGATTATGGCATCTGGTCCCATCACCTCATGGCAAAGAGATGGGGAAACAGTGGCTGACTTTATTTTTTTAGGCTCCAAAATCACTGCAGATGGTTATTGCAGCCATGAAATTAAAAGATGCTTACTCCTTGGAAGGAAAGTTATGACCAACCTAAACGGCATATTAAAAAGCAGAGACATTACTTTGCCAACAAAAGTCCATCTAGTCAAGGCTATGGTTTTTCCAGTGGTCATGTATGGATGTGAGAGTTGGACTGTCAAGAAAGCTGAGTGCTGAAGAATTGATGCTTTTGAACTGTGGTGTTGGAGAAGACTCTTGAGAGTCCCTTGGACTGCAGGGAGATCCAACTGCAGGAGATCAGTCCTGGGTGTTCATTGGAAGGACTGATGTTGAAGCTGAAATTCCAATACTTTGGCCACCTGATGCAAAGTGCCGACTCATTTGAAAAGACCCTGATGCTGGGAAAGATTGAGGGCAGGAGGAGAAGGGGACGACAGAGGATGAGATGGTTGGATGGCATCACCGACTCAATGGACATGGGTTTGGGTGGACTCTGGGAGTTGGTGATGGACAGGGAGGCCTGGCATGCTGCAGTTCGTGGGGTCGCAAAGAGTCAGACATGACTAAGGGACTGAACTGAACTGAACTAACTATCTAGGAATAAAATCATAGGTTATATGGGGTTTGCTTCAAAATATTATGTGAGTGGTGAGCAGATTGAGACAGGAATTCAGCAGACCTGTCCTGGGCTGATGACTGTTGGGAGTGGGGGAATAGGAACATATAGTATCATAGTATTCTGTCTTCTTTAATATATGTTCAAAATTCTGCATAATAAAAAGTTTAAAAGTAATAAAAGTACATATACATATTCATATTAAGGCCAGCCTGCCTCCATTTTTTTCTGACTGTGCAAACACCATGTGGGATTTTCCTTCCCCATCCAGGCACCAGGAATGGAATTCATGCCACCTGCAGTGGAAGCTCCTAGTCTTAACCACTGGACCACAAGGGAAGTCCCCTGCCTCCAATTTTTGTAGTGGTTTGAGTCTTTGAGTATTTAAAAAGCACTAAAACTATATTTTTTTAAGAGGAAAAGGAAAAAGAACACCCTGGCCATAGTGGGGTGACTGGATTGGACAGGTTGGAAAACTGAAGGTAGAAAGCCTGGGTTCAAGGCTGTTTGAATGACCCTAGAAGTAACGGTGATGGCAGGAGGGAAAATGAAAAAAAAAGCAAAGAGACACTTAGAAAGTGGAATACTGGGTATTTGCTATATTAAGGAGTTATTATCAATTCTTTTTTGCTTGGTATTTGGTTGGGTGTGGAGAGTGAGGTAGAGAGAGGCATAAAGTGTGAGGCCCAGTTTCTGGCTTGAGCAAGGGGGTGGTGCCATCTTGTGAACTTGAAAACATCCAAGGAGGAAAAAGTTTGAGGGAGAAGGTGGTGAGTTCAGACGTACACACAGGGACTTTGAGGTACCTGTGGGGGCATCCAGGTAGAGCAGTCCAGTTGGTGAAGAGTTCTGGGAGGAGGTCAGGCAGGTACAGAAAACTGGAAGCTCTTAGTATAGAGCTGGTGATTGAGGCCGTGTCAGAGGACCAGGTGGCCTGGAGAAGGAAGGACTCTGGAGAAGAAAGGAAATCTGGGCCCAGAGGGAGGCCGACATTGAAAGGAGAGCTGGAGAAAGAGCTGCCCACAAGACAGGCTGGAGGAGAGCAGCCAGAATAGTAAGCGGAGAATTAAGGCGTGTAAATGTCACAGAAGTTGTAGGAAAAGGAAGTAGAAAAGGGTCAAGGGTTTAAAAGCCTTGGAATGTTCACGGACAGAAATAAATGAATACTAGCCATTGGATTCAACCACAAAGGCATTGTTTATGACCTCGGTGAGGGCAGCTTCTGGGCTGCTGAGCACATAAGCCAATTGCCTTGAGTTGAAGAGTGAATGGGAGGAAAACAAAGATGCTTCTGATGGTCTGCTCTCCTCCTCCGCAGACCCTTCTAACGGAGGCTGCCCTGTGCACGATCCCTTGGCCCTAAATAGTCACATCCTGTAATATGAGGTCAGAGACCTGACTCCTCTCCTCTATTGAGGAAATTACCAGGCTAATTACATTGCATCTCTCTTGGGCATATGTCTGTTGACAGTAGGAGCCAGGCTAAAGATTCTGAGGTTGGCTGGAGCTGATGACATCCTTATGAGAGGGCGCTAGGTGAGATGTAGAGAGATGGGAGAATAGAAGAGATGGTCAGAGAGAAACAGAGAGAGAGAGGAGAGGAGGGAAGGGGAGGGCAGTGGAGTGGAAGGGAGGAAAGGTGAGGAGAATTTGATCCTGATGGACTTGCCATCCTTATTCCAAGTTTCTATGGGACTAGCTTTATTTCATTATCTTAACTCTAGATTTGCACATGGTTTCTCATGTGTCCCTGCAAGAGGCAGCTCCCTCATGCCAGCCAGATGGGTCTCTATTCTAAAGGAACTTGAACAAAACAGGAGGTGAAGATGCAGAGGTGGTGAGTACAGACAACTCCCTCCAGAAACTTGGTTTTGCAAGGGAAGAGAGAGATGGAGCAGTAACTGAAAAGAGGGATGAGGATGACTTGAGGATATTTTAATGCTGATGGGAAAATCAAGTGAGAGACAGAAGCTGGACACACAAGAGTGTTGAGATAATGGATAAAGAAAGGTCTCAGAAGAGGTGGGTGGTGAGATCATCCACGAACAGAGCCCATGAGCCCAGTGTCATCGGCATGGATGCATCTGACTAGCATCTGCTCCCCAGGTCAGAGTGAGTCTCTTCTCAGCTGCCCCACTAACCATGCCTCCCAGTAAGAGAGGAGTCACAAGGTCTCTGCTCTGTCATAATCCACCATGCCATTCTAGCAGGCTGTTAGCAGCTTGGGTTCAAGGTATCATATATCATGTGAAATGCCTCATAGGCTTGCTGAGTCACTGGCTAGTAACATTTGACCGCTATATGGGAATGCTTCCTGTTGGACTTCAGTCGCACCCGATTCTAACACAGAGCTTCCAAGATGGGGTTGGTTATATTCTGGCAGTTTATATACATAGTTCACATATGTACTATAAATGCTGGTTTTAGCAGATGAGTTGGGACAATAAAGAGTGATCATGCTTTAAAAAAAAAGTTTTTTTCCAGAAAAAAAATTGAGAGTGCCAGCTGCTGAGTATCGACTCTCTGTCAAGCCAGGTATCTTATCTTCTCAGGCAGTGGGAATAGGATGGATATTAACAGGGGACCTCCATGCCCTACAGGCTTGAACTCAGGCCTCAAGATCCACCCAGTCAATCACACACATGCTGCTGTCCTTTCACCTTGACCTCTGACTTGGCTTTGGTGGAGGCAGGAATCAAGAACAAGATGACATCTTGCCTAAAGAATTCACATGTGTAATGCACAAATTCTCTGTCCAACAGACATCAGTTGCTCCCTATTACCAATCATTTGACACACACACACACACACACAGTTAAGGGGTTTTTTGTAAATATTTATTTATTTGGCTGCTCCAGGTCTTAGTGGCAGCATGTGGGATATTTAGTTGCAGCATGCGAACTCTTAGTTATGGCATGTGGGATCTAGTTCCCTGACCAGGGATCAAGCCCAGGCCCCCTGCATTGGGAACAGAGTCTTAGCCACTGGACCACCAGGGAATTCCTTCACCTTAAGTTTTAAGGCATAATATGCATGCATGCTCAATCGTATCGGACTCTTTGGGACCCCATGGACTGTAGCCTCCCAGCCTCCTCTGTTCGTGGGATTTACCAGGCAAGAAAGCTGGAGTGAGTTGCCATGCCCTCCTCCAGGGGATCTTTTGCACCCAGGGATTGAATCTGCAACTCCTGGCACCTCCTGCAGGCGGATTCTTAACCACTGTGCCACCTGGGAAGCCTAAGGCCTAACCTGACAGATGGATTCACTATCTCCCACCTCTTCTTTGCCCACATTCCATGCTCTAGCTACTCCAGACAGCTCACTGTAGAACTTCTCCCCATCAAGGCTTGGAAATCTCTTGTTTCCTTTTCAAACTTCATTACTGGATCAGCCTGAGCAACCTGGAGAGAAGGACTGAGTCTTGCTCGCCGAAGTCCATCTCCCTCCTAGCACAATGCCTGGTAGAGAGTAGGTGCTCAACAACTATTGGGTAAAAGTTTTCCTGAATGGTGACTTCCCTGGTGGCCCAGTGGCTAAGACTCTACACTCCTGATGCAGGAGACCTGGGTTCAATCCTTGATCAGGGAACTAGATTCTCCATGTGCAACTAAGACCTGGTGTAGCCACATAAATAAAAATAAATATTAAGAAAAAATTTTCTCTGAATGAACTTGTTGCTTTTCCATCTGCAGACTTTGTTCATATTACTCCTGCTCCCCAGAAGACGCTTAAGCCAGATTCCCCTGATCTACTGTCCTCTCTCTCCATGAACTACTTGTCCCAATTATACTTGCATTTTATTAGCAAATTATGTTCTGCCATGCACAGCCTCCACACACTGTGTTCAAGCTATTGGTTTACTTGGTTTGCTCCACTCACCCCTTCACTCCCACTGGGCTGGGAGGAGCTCCCTGGAGGCAAAGGACAGGTCTTACCCATCTCTATGTCCCAGTCTTATACTCTCTGCATCTCGGCAGCAATTAGAATAATGTCTGCCATATAGCATGTATCAATAATACCCGTGTAACCCCAGTGGTACAGGCCCCTCTTCTGTGTCCTGGAGGGCTTTTTGCTCACACTTTGAGGGGAGGGTTAGGACAGGAATCAGATAGTCAGTCCCACTGTGCCCTAATTTGGAAAAAGCCCTGAGACAATAGGATGCCAAGACTGGTGATACCTGGTGGTGCCTCCATGGCAGGGGGCTGGGAAAAAGAGAATTCAGCTGCAGGTGTGTTGGAGACATACTCCGCAGTTGATCAGAAAGCGCTGACCACTGCTTTGCCTGCCTTACTAGTCTTTGCTAACACAAGCATCACTGAACACGATGGAGGCCACAGCTGTGGACTGAGATGAACAGAGATCACACAGAGCAGCTAGTATAGACTTTAGAGGAAGGAACAAAAAAACTCTTCACTTGGGCAGTTCCCTTGTAGCACCCACAGTCAGGAGGTCTCATAGCGTTAGGCTTTCAGCATAAGTGGGCTACAAAGACGTGTCTTTGCTCGCCATCTGTTCATCTTCCCTAATGCCTCCTTTTCCTCCAGCACCCCCACATTCTCCGTTGTGGAGCTGCCCTCCTGTTTCCTTCCAGAAACTCTCCCTTCTTCACAGGTTATTAACCCCATTGCCCAAACCTTGTTGATTTTTTTTTTCCTATTTATTCCATCCATTTCTGAAAAACGTGTTCTAAAATATCCCACCATGATTGTGGATTGTCTATTTCCTTTCATGTCTATCAACTTTATCATCTGTTTTAAAGTGATGTTTTTATTAGGTACTGGATATCATGTATAAAAAAATTACAAATATAATTTGAGGCTTTGGATGATGGAAGGATTTACTTTTGTTTCTGGCAGGCAGTAAGGTCTAGGGAGATACCCTCACACTCTGGTTTTAAATCATAAAGGATTCTGTTCACCAAGGGACACTGGCAATGCCTGGAGATGTCTCTGGTTGTCAGAACTTGGCAGAGGGTGCTACTGGCCTCTAGTGGGTAGAAGCCAGGGGAGGCTGCTCAACATCCTACAAGGCACAGGCTGGTCCCATTTGTGTGTGTGCGTGCTAAGTCGCTTCAGTCGTGTCCCACCCTTTGTGACCCTATGGACTGTAGCCTGCCAGGCTCCTCTGTCCATAGGATTCTCCAGGCAAGAATACTGGAGGGGGTGGCCATGCCCTTCTCCCGGGGATCTTCTCAACCAGGGATGGAACCCTTGTCTCCTGTATTGCAGGCAGATTCTTTACCCATTGTGCTACTGGGGAAGCCCATTAGCTGCCCCCAAATGATAATAACACTGAGGCTGAGAAACCTTGCCTTAACCCAATCAAAAACTGAGCTGATTGGAAGCTGGGTTTCAATCTTTGGGAGAGTTTCTCTATTTTCACCCCAGTCCTTGGTGTAGCGCATCGGAACTCCCAGCTGAATGCCCAGGTGATTACGTGGGCTCCTCCTCCTTGGGGGCTCTGAACTCCAATTTTTGTCCCTTTAGCGTAAGAGGCTGGAAATGTCTCTACCTCTTAAGAATGGGCAAATATCTTAAAAGTAAATTCTCCGCTAACCCTTTTTTCTAGGATCTTGGCCCCCAAACCCACACCACCTTGGTAATTCACCTTCACACACTTGTGTTCGATGTTTTGTTCAGCTTTCCTCACTATTCTTAATAGAACTCATCTGACATTATGGACTCACCACTTTCCCCAGGGGGAAGGAGTTGCTTCTCATTTTTCTACAGTCTTTCAAATGCAGGTTTTAGGCCTTGTCATGATGCTGAGATTCTTCTCTGCTCGTAACCTTGTCCATTTGCCTGGAGAGGGACAGCTCTAGTCCCTGTAGAGGAATGATGATGGATGCTACGATTTCCCGTAATTGCTGCCACCAGCAAGAGCTATGGGAGAGAGCCGTGGGGTGATGGAGTTTCTTACTAGTTATCTAAGAAATAAATGTGACTCATTAATTTTTCCATTCCCTTACAAGGATAAAATAGCCCCATCTCATACAAAGACATTTTATTTTGACCCTGCTCTTTGTGAAAGAACAAACCTGGCCTAAGGAAATGGCAACCCACTCCAGTATTCTGGCCTGGAAAATCCCACGGAGCCTGGAGGGCTATAGTCTATGGGGTCGAAAAAGAGAGTTGGACACGACTTAGCAGCTAAAAGACAAAAACAGAAGTGCTAAGACCACTTGCCTTTCCCTCAAAATCAGGCTTACATTGCTAGAAAATCAACCAAGATGTGAATGGGCCATAACATACCATATATCATCTCAAATGCGAGTGGTCACTTCTCATTATTAGAATAGAATTATAACCAGACTGTATACTTTTTCTGATTCATAAATCTTTCCAATTTTAGAAAATAGGGGTGTCTCATTGATTCATGGAATGAAAACATGAATGGCCGTCACTCAGTCGTGTACAACTCTTTGTGAGCCGATGGGCTATATAGTCCATGGAATTCTCCAGGTCGGGATACTGGAGTGGGTAGCTGTTCCCTTCTCCAGGGGATCTTCCCAACCCAGGGATCGAACCCAGGTCTCCCACATTGCGGGCGGATTCTTTACCAGCTGAGCCACAAGGGAAGCCCTGCCATCCTAGAGCTGTGTCCTAATCTTAGATCAGCACCACATCCTGTACTTGTTTTTTTTTTTTAACTTGGTCTTCAAATAAGGCTTTGGTCTTTGTTAGTGCATCGATTGTGCTATAAGAAATAAAAAATAATGAAAGAAGGAATTCATTCTGAAATGGAGCCCACAATCTCAGGAATGACTTCCTGTGAAAGCAGGAAAGATTTTCTTCCAGCTGGGGTAAAAACAAAAGGCATAGTCATGAGTCGCCCCCTACCGCTCAATGGGGTGAAATCCTTGACCTCAGATTTTGATTATTTGTGGTGTTGAGTCTTGTATTAGCAGTCATGGAACTGAAGCAGAATTTCAAGAGCCCAAGGGAAGCGAGTCCCTAATACACACAGTGAGTTACTGAGGATTCTGGTGTGAAGAGCCAAGATCTCAGGACTCTAGGGCCTAATGTAATAGCCACAGTCCATCCACCCAGGCCAGTAGGTGCCAGCTTTAGCCTGTGCTTGTAAATTAACTCCCCTGGAGATTTGTAACTTTCAAATAGCTTTTAGTAAAGCCTTACTTTAAAGGACTATTTCAAGGTTTGTATTTCAACGTACCACAAATAAAATCTCATGTATAATAAACCATCTCAGCCATGCATTTTATACTAATTAATAAAGTTATTCTTGGGACCCCCTTCCCTCCCCCTCCCTTTTTTCTCCTCCTCCTCCCCCCCACCCCCTCCCTTCCCCTCTTTTTCTCTCTCTTTTGTTTTTCATTCTAAGAAACTTAATCCTTAAAACCATTCATCATATGATTATGAAATGTTTTATTTTTAAACTATTTTATAAAATCTTGATCATTAGAAAAAAAAATCTTGATCATTAGGGTGAAACATAATGAACAAAATGGAAGTTACCATATTTTTTAGTATTTTTAAATCCTGAGAGTTAAAAAATATATGAAGAATAATGATCATTTGTCTCTTTTTGTCTGAAAGAACTTTGCGACACAATAATTGGTCAAAATTATCTAAAAATTTTGAAAAATACAACTGGGCACCTATTGAGAGAAATTTATAAATTATGCCATACTTATGATTATGCCACAGGGTGGAATCTTCAGGCAAGAGTCTTCATGTAGATTCTTTCAGTTATGAAAATTCTGAGCAAGTAGGCGCTCATTGCCCTAGTGGAAGGTGATAAAGCTTTTTTTAAAGGGTTGATGAAGCCCATTTCTCCCTGAACCCCTCTTAATAAGCAAATCCAGTAGCCGAGGAGAAAGAATATAAACTTGCCCAACAGTAAAGGAGGCTGGCTTCCCAGGTGGCTTAGTGGTAAAGAGCTCACCTGCCAATGCAGGAGATTCGATCCCTGGGTCAGGAAGGTCCCCCAGAGTAGGAGATGGCAGCCCACTCCTGTATCCTTGCCTGGATAATCCCATGGACAGAGGAGCCTGGTGGGCTGCCATCAGGGTCGCAAACAGTTAGACGTGACTGAGCACGCACAGACTCAACAGTAAAGGAGATTTGTCAGGGCAAAATCTCCAAATCTCAGCCTTTTCTCTCTGAGATTCAAAGACAGGAAAACCTGTTGGGATAAATGAAAGGTTGCTGACAGAAAAGAATACCAAAAGCCCCAAGGGAAACTGTGTAAGAGAGTTCTGAACTGGAGACCAGAGGTGTGAGTGTGAGGATGGGGAAATGGTTGGAAGACTGCAAGGAGGTTAGCGAGGATTCACAGGACATACCTGGAGGTCCAGAGGTGGGGGTCCACAGGAAAAAACTGGTTGACTATTCTCAGCTGCGTTCTGTCAAAGTTGGCTAAGAGGCTTGTTCAGGTGAAGGTGTTGAGAAGGGTAGTGTTCAGTCGCTAAGTCATGTACGATTCTGCAAAACCATGGACTGCAGCACTCCAGGCTTTCCTGTCCTTCACCATCTCCCAGAGTTTGTTTGAAGAGTCCTCTTATGGTGATAAACACCTCTTCTGCATCACAGCTGGGAAGGAAGGTAAACAGTCAACATGCAGCCCAGTGGAGGGTATCTCAGGGCCCCTCCTGGTTTTGCCATTTGACAAATGTAATGAATTTCCACTCTCGTCTGTGAGCGAAGCATGTTCTGCACATCTGCCTAGTACCCTTCTCAGCAGGCATATTCTTTATGTCAAAGTACACAGATGTGATAGCTGGACCATAAAGATGGCTGAGTGCTGAAGAGTTGATGCTTTTGAATTATGGTGCTGGAGAAGAGTCCTGAGAGTCCCTCGGACTTCAAGGAGATCAAATTTGTCAATCCTAAAGGAAATCAACCCTAAATATTCATTGGGAAGGCTGTTGCTGAAGCTGAAGCTCCAATATTTTGGCCACGTGATGCGAAGAACTGACTCATTGGAAAGGACCCTGATGCTGGGAAAGATTGAAAGCAGAAGGAGAAGGGGAAAACAGAGGATGAGATGGTTAGATAGCATTACCAACTCAATGAATGTGAATCTGAGCAAATTCTGGGAGACAGTGGAAGACAGAGGAGCCTGGCATGCTGCAGTCCATGCGGTCACAAAGATTTGGACATGACTTAGTGACTGAACAACAACAAGTAAGCTGTTTATCTGCTTATGCTAATAGCCATGTGAGTCTGTGATCCAGTGAGCTGGAAAGGTCCGTGTCCGTAAGCCCTGGGCCTCATCCTGGGATGAATCTTCATGGGGACCGCATGCTGGTTCCCACAGCAGGTATGGCTGAGAAGGAAGCTCTGGATTCAACCGCTGGTTGTATCAGTGTGATCCAAGAAAGCTTTGAACTTGGAGCCTGGAATGCAGCTGCAGATGGTGGCCTTAGGCTTCTGGGTCAGGTCTCTGCAAAAGGAGCAAGTGTCCACCCAGTAAAGAAGGCCTGCTTTCAGTGCTGATGCTGAGGTGCCTATGAGACACTAGCTGGTGAAAAAAGCCAGCCCCTTGTCCTCTCTCTCTTTCCACAACTGCAGCAGGATGGACCCCCTGACCTGAGTGAGAGCCCCCTGAGATTCTTGGCAACTCAGGGAGGAAAGGAGAGGCCTTGCGATGGAGATACTGGGCTTCTTGGCCACGACGGCATGCAGATGCTTTAGCGACTAAGGGAAAAATTAGAGACCTGACTGTATGCAGACTCCACAGCATTGGTTGAAGTAGATGAAACTCATTATGAGGCCTCCTAATTTGCCTTGTTGAGAGTCTCAAGAAAAGCAATACCATTCTGTAGCCAGCTGCCCTCTGTGCACAAATGGTCCTGAGATGAAGCTGGTTTCATCCTCAAGGCCTCTGTCTTTAGGGAATCACATCATTCAAAACCTCTTTTCTTCCCCATGGGCTGTGCTGAAGGTATGGGCGCTCTGCACCTTTACTTTGAATATGTTACTCTGCTTCATCACCCTGGCCCTAGGTGACTTGACCAACACTGAGTATCCAACCTAAGGCAGACTCCATGGACTAGACAGTGAACTGTATCTCCTGGTGGTAAGAGATGCCCTGTCAGTCCAATCTATATTCAAACATTGTAACTAAGATACATAGAATGAGATGCAGAGAAATTGGAACCTTTCTACACTGCTGGCAGAAATGTAAAAATGGTGCAGCCACTTTGGAAGACAGTCTGGCAGTTCCTCAGGAAGTTAAAGAGTTACCATGTGACCCAGCAAGTATATTCACTCAAGTGAAATGAAAACATATGTCTGCACAAAAATTTACATACAAATCTTCATAGCAGCATTATTCATGATAGCCCCAAAAGTGGAAACAGCCTAAATGTCCTCAAACTGAGGAATGGATAAATAAAATGTGGTGTATCCACACAATAGATGCTTTTCAGCAATAAAAGGAAGTCTGGATTCATATTACAACATGGATGAATCTTGAAAACATTACATTGTGAAGGAAGCCAGTGAAAAGATCAAATATTGAGTGATTCTGTTTCTATGAAATGTTGAGAAGAGATGTATCTACAGAGACAGAAAGCAGATTAATGGTTTCCAAGGGCTGGGTGTAGGGAGAGGGTTAAGAGGAAATGGGGAGTAATACTAATGGGTATGGAGTTTCGTTTAGGGAGTGATGAAAATGTCCTAATATTGACTGTGGTTATGGTCACACAACTCTGAATACACTAAAAAACCTGAATTGTACATTTAAATGAGACAATTACATGGTACATGAATTATACATGAATAAAGTTTTAGAAAAGGCAGAGGAACCAGAGATCAAATTGCCAACATCCGCTGGATCATCAAAAAGGCAAGAGAGTTCCAGAAAAACCTCTATTTCTGCTTTATTGACTATGCCAAAACCTTTGACTGTGTGGATCACAACAAACTGTGGAAAATTCTGAAAGAGATGTGAATACCAGACCACCTGACCTGCCTCTTGAGAAATCTGTATGCAGGTCAGGAAGCAACAGTTAGAACTGGACATGGAACAACAGACTGGTTCCAAATAGGAAAAGGAGTACATCAAGGCTGTATATTGTCACCTTGCTTATTTAACTTTTATGCAGAGTACATCATGAGAAATGCTGGGCTGGAAGAAGCACAAGCTGGAATCAAGATTGCCGGGAGAAATATCAATAACCTCAGATATGCAGATGACACCCTTATGGCAGAAAGTGAAGAGGAACTAAAAAGCCTCTTGATGAAAGTGAAAGTGTTATTTCACTTATATATATATATATATTAGAACATTTTCATCACCCCCTAAACGAAACTCCATACCCATTAGTATTACTCCCCATTTCCTCTTAACCCTCTCCCTACACCCAACCCTTGGAAACCATTAATCTGCTTTCTGTCTCTGTAGATTCATCTCTTCTCAACATTTCATAGAAACAGAATCACTCAATATTTGATCTTTTCACTGGTTTCCTTCACAATGAAAGGAGTGAAAGTGAAAGTGAAAGGAAAAGGTTGGCTTAAAGCTCAACATTCAGAAAACGAAGATCATGGCATCTGGTCCTGTCACTTGATGGCAAATAGATGGGGAAACAGTGGAAACAGTGTCAAACTTTATTTCTGGGGCTCCAAAATCACTGCAGATGGTGACTGCAGCCATGAAATTAAAAGATGCTTACTCCTTGGAAGGAAAGTTATGACCAACCTAGATAGCACATTGAAAAGCAGAGACATTACTTTGCCAACAAAGGTCCGTCTAGTCAAGGCTATCGTTTTTCCAGTGGTCATGTATAGATGTGAGAGTTGGACTGTGAAGAAGGCTGAGTGCCGAAGAATTGATGCTTTTGAACTGTGGTGTTGGAGAAGACTCTTTAGAGTCCCTTGGACTGCAAGGAGATCCAACCAGTCCATTCTAAAGGAGATCAGTCCTGGGTGTTCATTGGAAGGACTGATGTTAAAGCTGAAACTCCAGTACTTTGGCCACCTCATGAGAAGAGTTGACTCATTGGAAAAGACTCTGATGCTGGGAGGGATTGGGGGCAGGAGAAGGGGACGACAGAGGATGAGATGGCTGGATGGCATCACCAACTCAATGGATATGAGTTTGAGTGAACTCTGGGTGTTGGTGGTGGACAGGGAGGCCTGGCATGCTGTGATTCATGGGGTCGCAAAGAGTTGGACATGACTGAGTGACTGAACTGAACTGAACTGAAGGTTGAAGTTAAAAAAAAAACATGGGGGACTTCCTTGGTGGTCCAGTGGCTAGGACTCCCAGCGCAGGGGGCCTGGGTTTGATCCCTGGTTGGGGAACTAGATCCCACATGCCACAACTAAGACCCATCCCAGTCAAATAAAAAAGTCAATATTAAAAAAAAAAAAAAACTTGACTTCTCTGGTGGTACAGTGAATAAGAATCCACCTGCCAATGCAGGGGACAGAGGTTCGATTCTTGGTTTGGGAAGAGTCTGCATGAGCAACTAAGCCCATGCACTGCACCTACTGAAGCCCGTATGCCTAGAGCCTGTGCTCTACAACAAGAGAAGTCACTGCAATGAGAAGCCTGTGCACCATCCTCACCATAATGGAGAGTAGCCCCCTGCTCACTGGGATGCGAGAAAGCCCACACGCAGCAATGAAGACCCAGCAAAGCTCCCGAATAAAACAAACCCAAAAAGCTTATGTAGGTAATGAAACAGTGAACAGTGGCAGAGGAAGCTTAAAGGCTCAGATACAATGAAAGACCAATTGGCCATGAGCAGCCTGTGTAAACCAAAGCTGTGAGTGTGTAGAAGCGGTATCTCTAGGGAAGAGTGAAAGGAGGAGGTGCGTGATTAAGTCTTCACAGACCCAGTGCAGTTGCCACCATCTCTAAAGACTCCTCTACAACTCTCCAGTGCTCTGTCTCACCCAGCTGCGAGCCAGCAGAGGAACATCCTTGTCCTCCAGAATAGCTTTCTCATGTGAGAGTTAATGCTCATGTCCATGGTCTTCCCTGATAACTCAAGCAGTATAGAATCCTCCGAGACTCAGGTTCCATCCCTGGGCCAGGAAGATCCCTTGGAGGAGGAAATGGCAACCCACTCCAGTATTCTTGCTGGGAAAATCCCATGGACAGAGGAGCCTGGCAGGCTACAGTCCACAGAGTCACAAAAGAGTTGGACATGACTGAGCACGAAAGCACGCACACACACATGCACACCAATGTTCACATTATTCCCACACTGGCTTGGTCATTTGAAGCTAAGCAGTTCCAAGAATCTATAGGTCGCGAAAAGTCTCATGATAGGTATTCCTGGAGCTTGTCCATTGTGAATTTCCAGGTGGCTGATTCCTGACCGAAGCTTTTTTGCTGGAAACTTGTCTGTTCTGTCACATCCTTCCTGCATCCATGGGAGGCTGCTAGGAAAGCAGGTGGGTTTTGGGCACGGATGCCTTGAAGACTCCAGGTCATGAGCTGGCCCTCATGCATGCTCTGTCTGGCTCAACACACCACCACCTGGGATTGACTGGTTACATTTTGTTTAGAAAAGTATAAAGGGACATCTTTTTGTGTCTCAGTTTTGGAATTGGGCTGTCCCCTTCCGTACACATGAAGTTGAGGGGCCCTGAATGGTAACTGCCATGGTTAGGTACCAACTGTCAGGGGCATTAAGGGTGGGTGTGCTCATACAGCCCAGCCCCCATTTGTATATTCCTGTGTTTACCAACAGCAGATTCCAGCTCCCGGGAACCATGCTGTTTCCTGGTCTCCTTGCCAAGGTCACTCTTTGCAAAGGTTCCATCTCACAGAGGTTGGAATGGCCAGTGGTTGCCAGCCTGAGTGCTTCCCTGATGGCATCATGTGCCCTGATTCTTATGTCCTAATCGTTGTTGGGGAGAGAACAGCAGAGCAATTTAAGAAAGAGCTGGCAGCCTACTGCAATGGCAGTCCCTGGGCCTCTCCAGATCCCAGCCTTGCTTCAGCTCCTGATTGCCTCAAGGCCTGACCTGGGTGTTTCCCGGGTTCCAGGGATCAGAGATCTTTGCAGTAAACCCTGCTGCTTGAAGTCCTATGTCAAAGATCTTTGCAGTAAACCCTGTTGCTTGAGGTCCTATGAGGGGAAGGGGTCTCTGTTCCTAGTTTCTGGGAACTGTGGAATCTTTGCCTGGAACTTACTATAAAAAGACATCATCTAGGGACTTCCCTAATGGTTCAGTGGTTAAGACTCCACACTCCCAATGCGGGGGGCCTGGGTTCAATCCCTGGTCGGGGAATTAGATCCCACATGCTGCAACTAAGTGTTCGGATACTTCAACCAAAGATAGGAGATCCTATGTGCTATACCTAAGGCCTGAAACAGCCAAATAATAATAAATAAATTTAAAAGATGCCATCCAGGCCTGAATGGTGGTGGTTGGGGGCGGGGGGTTGCAGAGATGGATGGGGATGGCAGGGTGAGAGGAAACCAAGGCATATGCAATTATTCCTCCCCTGGACTCTGCCCGGATCCCATCTTGAGGTTGCAGAGCAGAAGGACCTGTGAACCTGTTCTTGGCCCTCTTCTCCTTGCCATCAGGGCATGTGTAGGGAAGGATGGTAGAAACAATGCTCCCAATAGGGCAAGTGGTTGTCCCCAGGATTAAATGTATTACTTTGTGTAGACTTAGGTACTCTATTTTTTAAAATTTATTTTTGATTGGAGTATGATCACTTTACAATGTTGTGTTGGTTTCTACTGTACAACAAAGTGAATCAGCTCTAAGTGTATATACGTATACACATATCCCTTCCCTCTTGAGCTTCCCTCCTGTCCCTTCACCCCCATCACAAACCACTAAACCGAGCCCCCTGTGCTGCACAGCAGCTTCCCGCTAGCTCTGTCTCTTAACCTGGTAGTGTATATATGTCAGCGCTACCCTCCCCGTTTGTCTCACCCTCCCCTTCCTTTGGAGAAGGGCATGGCAGCCCACTCCAGTATTCTTGCCTGGAGAATCCCATGGACAGAAGAACCTGGTGGGCTACAGTGCATAGGGTCGCACAGAGTTGGACACAGTTGAAGCAACTTAGCACACATGCCCCTTCCTTGGCTGTGCCCACATGTCAGTTCTCTATGTTTGTATCTCTAGTCCTGCCCTGCAAATAGGTTCATCTGTACCATTTTTCTAGATTCCATTAGTTCATTTCAGTTCATTCGCTCAGTTGTGTCCGATTCTTTACGACCCCACGAATCACAGCACGCCAGGCCTCCCTGTCCATCACTAACTCCCAGAGTTCACTCAGACTCACATCCATTGAGTCAGTGATGCCATCCAGCCATCTCATCCTCTGTCATCCCCTTCTCCTCCTTCCCCCAATCCCTCTCAGCATCAGAGTCTTTTCCAATGAGTCAACTCTTCTCATGAGGTGGCCAAAGTACTAGAGTTTCAGCTTTAGCATCATTCCTTCCAAAGAACTCCCAGGACTGATCTCCTTTAGAATGGACTGGTTGGATATCCTTGCAGTCAAGGGACTCTAAAGAGTCTTCTCCAACACCACAGTTCAAAAGCATCAATTCTTCGGCACTCAGCCTTCTTCACAGTCCAACTCTCACATCTATACATGACCACTGGAAAAACGATAGCCTTGACTAGACGGACCTTTGTTGGCAAAGTAATGTCTCTGCTTTTCAATGTGCTATCTAGGTTGGTCATAACTTTCCTTCCAAGGAGTAAGCGTCTTTTAATTTCATGGCTGCAGTCACCATCTGCAGTGATTTTGGAGCCCCAAAAAATAAAGTCTGACACTGTTTCCCCATCTATTTCCCATGAAGTGATGGGACTGGATGCCATGATCTTCGTTTTCTGAATGTTGAGCTTTAAGCCAACCTTTTCACTCTCCACTTTCACTTTCATCAAGAGGCTTTTTAGTTCCTCTTCACTTTCTGCCATAAGGATGGTGTCATCTGCATATCTGAGGTTATTGATATTTCTCCCAGCAATCTTGATTCCAGCTTGTGCTTCTTCCAGCCCAGAGTTTCTCATGATGTACTCTGCATATAAGCTAAATAAGCAGGGTGATAATATACAGCCTTGACGTACTCCTTTTCCTATTTGGAACCAGTCTGTTGTTCCATGTCCAGTTCTAACTGTTGCTTCCTGACCTGCATACAGATTTCTCAAGAGGCAGATCAGGTGGTCTGGTATTCCCATCTCTTTCAGAATTTTCCACAGTTTGTGGTGATCCACACAGTCAAAGGTTTTGGCATAGTCAATAAAGCAGAAATAGATGCTTTTCTGGAACTCTCTTGCTTTTTTGATGATCCAGCGGATGTTGGCAATTTGATCTCTGGTTCTTCTGCCTTTCCTAAAACCAGCTTGGACAACTGAAAGTTCACAGTTCACATATTGCTGAAGCCTGGCTTGGAGAATTTTGAGCATTACTTTACTAGCGTGTAAGATGAGTGCAATTGTGTGGTAGTTTGAGTCTTCTTTGGCATTGCCTTTCTTTGGGATTGGAATGAAAACTGACCTTTTCCAGTCCTGTGGCCACTGCTGCGTTTTCCAAATTTGCTGGCATATTGAGTGCAGCACTTTCACAGCATCATCTTTCAGGATTTGAAAGAGCTCAACTGGAATTCCATCACCTCCACTAGCTTTGTTTGTAGTGATGCTTTCTAAGGCCCACTTGACTTCACATTCCAGGATGTCTGGCTCTAGGTCAGTGATCACACCATCGTGATTATATGGGTCGTGAAGCTCTTTTTTGTACAGTTCTTCTGTGTATTCTTGCCGTCTCTTCTTAATATCTTCTGCTTCTGTTAGGTCCATACCATTTCTGTCCTTTATCGAGCCCTCTTTGCATGAAAAGATTCCCTTGGTATCTCTGATTTTCTTGAAGAGATCCCTAGTCTTTCCCATTCTGTTGTTTTCCTCTATTTCTTTGCATTGATCACTGAGGAAGGCTTTCTTATCTCTTCTTGCTATTCTTTGGAACTCTGCATTCAGATGCTTATATCTTTCCTTTTCTCCTTTGCTTTTCGCTTCTCTTCTTTTCACAGCTATTTGTAAGGCCTCCCCAGACAGCCATTTTGCTTTTTTGCATTTCTTTTCTATGGGGATGGTCTTGATCCCTGTCTCCTGTACAAAGTCACGAACCTCAGTCCATAGTTCATCAGGCATTCTATCTATCAGATCTAGGCCCTTAAATCTATTTCTCACTTCCACTGTATAATCATAAGGGATTTGATTTACGTCATACCTGAATGGTCTCGTGGTTTTCCCTACTTTCTTCAATTTCAGTCTGAATTTGGCTATAAGGAGTTCATGATCTGAGCCACAGTCAGCTCCTGGTCTTGTTTTTGTGACTATATAGAGCTTCTCCATCTTTGGCTGCAAAGAATATAATCAATCTGATTTCAGTGTTGACCATCTGGTGATGTACATGTATAGAGTCTTCTCTTGTGTTGTTGGAAGAGGGTGTTTGCTATGACCAGTGCATTTTCTTGGCAAAACTCCATTAGTCTAGATTCCATAAATATGCATTAATATGTTAATATGATATTTGTTTTCTCTTTCTAATTTACTTCACTTTGTATGACAGACTCTAGGTCCATCCACATCACTACAAAATAGAATTAGGTATTTATCACTGACTCAATGGACATGAGCTTGAACAAACTCCGGGAGACGGTGAAGGTCAGGGAAGCCTGGCGTCTTGCAGTCCATGGGGTCACAGAGAGTTGGACTCGACTGAGCAGCTGACCAACAACGACAACTTTCACTTTAACTGAGGGAGACACCAGTCTCATAAAGGTCAAGAACATGTCTTAAGGAGGCAGAGTTACTGAGTGAGGAAGCTGGGACTGGGGCTAAGCCTACCTGACCCCAGAGCCGACCCCCAGTGGATGACCCTAAAACATGTGTGAAGCACGTGGGCCAGCAAAAGAGCCGGACCCGAAAATGTGTTTGCACAAGGGGACCTGGAGGCAGCCTGCTGACTTCTTTGGAACAGCGTTGTCGGGGGCTGGGGACCTTGAAGGCAGGCCAACTCTGAAGTAGACAGTGCTGGCAGCGTTGGTGGTCTTGTGGGGTAGGATGAAAGCCTTGGACGTGGTGGAGAATAAAACAGGATTTCAGCAAGACGCAGAGAGGGGAGCAGGGAGCCGAGCTCTGTCTCTGCTGCCATTTCTCCCAGTCACGCATTCCACCCCAGGCACAGGGCTCCAAGAATCCAGGCCACAGGGCTTTGCTCTCTCAACTCCCAGGCGTAGAGGGAAGGAAGGAGGGCCGAGACAGAATTAAGTATTCACAGTACAGTAGGATTTGAGCCTTGCACATGGGCAGTTGGAGGCCAAATCTGGCCTGCAGATGGGTTTTGTTGGATCCAATTTTTTTTTTTAAACATTTGTTGTTCAGTCACTCAGTCGCGTCCGATTCTTTGTGACCCCCATGGACTGCAGCACGCCAGGCTTCCCTGTACTTTTAAACATTTAAAAATATTTTAAAATTGAGAGATTTCACACACACACACACAAAACAGATTTCTGGCTTTCTTGGAAGTTAGAAAGCCCTTACAACACTGGCCCCACGTCCTCCCGTGGCAGCCGAGGGCTGGACTGAGCAGGGATGTCCCTACCCGCCTCTGTGGGACCTGGGTCTGCTGTCCCTCCAGCCCGTGGCCTCTGTGAACATTTGGGATTGTGCCCCCACGGAAGGCTGGTGGTGTGAGAGCCCTGATGAGGCTGAAAGCATCCTGCAATCAGGATTCTGGGTTCCTGGAAGGTAGAAGTGAATGCTCACTTTCCCAGGTGCCCTGAAGGCAACTGCGCATAGCAGTTTGGTGTTCAGGAGGAAGTAGGTACCAGAAACACACACCCAGCGGTAAATGGGGTTTGGGAAGTGGAAGTCAGTGATCCAGTGAGAACGTAAACAGGATGTATCATTAGTTGGGCTTCTCCAGAAAATGTGTGTGTGCTTATGTGTATATATTTTCTAAATTTATTTCTATTATTTAGTAAAGAGAGGATACCGATGCTTTAGATTTTATCAGGTAGGCAGTTATGAAATAAACGGGTGCTTCGGTTTTTTTATCTCGCTTTGCTTTCTGGAAGTGACCAAAAGGAGAGCAGGCAGGAGGGGAATGGGAAGCGATTTTGATGGGAAAGACACCTCCCTCATCATATACACCACCTCCTCAGCGGGAGCTGATCCTGCAGTCTTGAGGTAGGATGTCTTCTTTTCCAAGAAATCTGTTAGTGGTCTTAAGGCCTTCCACCAACTGTATAAGGTCCATGCACATGAATGAGGGTCGTGATTCCTCCACGTGTACGGAATACCTGCATGCCAACACCTAGCCTAGCATCTGCTTAATAACTAGGTGCCGTCACCTAGCCCAGCTGACACAGAACTGTCACGCACTGATGGGAGCAGTGGGATGAGGACAGGAGCTTGGGAGACCTCAGAGTAGGAGTGCGTGGGGGCCGAGGTGAGTCTGGGTAGTTCTGCTGGGAGGGCCGTCCTGGGACTGCAGCCTGGACAGGACCGGGCAGGGGAGTAGGTCACTGTGGGAGGGGCAGAGCCTGGAGACCAGGCGGTGAGTTCATCTGCACTTCCCAGATATTTAATAATAAGGTAAACTGAGGATCGAAGGGAAAGTGGTTTTTTTTCATTTGTACTTTGTAGGCTCAGGAGAAGGAAGGAGACAGGTGGGAGAGGAAGGGAGGTGCAATGGAAAGGTAGAAACGGAGAGGCTGGTAGTCGGATTTCTCTTAGTCTTATTTTTTTTAAACTTTTAATTTTATATCAGGGTATAGCTGATTAATGTCATGATAGTTTCAGGTGTACAGCGAAGGGACTCAGCCACATGTATACATGTATCCATTCTCCCCCAAACTCCCCTCCCATCCAGGCTGCCACATAACATTGAACAGAGTGGTGGGATTTCTTTGTGGATGAGGGGAGACCTTCTCCCTCAGCAACAGGGCTGAGAAGAAAGCACAGCTCCACACAGGCCACCCAGGACAGTCAGGACCAAGTGCTGGCTAGGGCAGGCAAGGACAGGAGTGTTCCAGAAAAGGGTCCCTTCTGCCTGGAATTCTTTTTCCAGTGCCCTCCCCACTTTCTTGCACCTCCTTTAGGCTGCCTTCCAGATGCTTCGGGAACTCTGCTCTCCCCCCACACCACTGTCCTGGGCTCCCAGGTGTGGGGACCCCAGCAGATGACCTGTGGCTGCTCCTCTTCCCTTTCACAGCAAGCCAATGGCACCGTGCTGGCCTCAACTGCCCTCTCCTCTGCTCCTGGACCTTCCTTGCACTGCCGAGCGGCTCCGCACTCTCCCCTGATCTCCACTGGTTCTCAGTGGGCAGTGTCGGACAGCAGGCAGTTTGAGTATCGGGAAAGTTAGGCACGCCCCAACCTCACACACACACACACACACACACACACACACACACACGGAGAGATTTTTTTCAAAAGTAACAAGAACGTATAACCTGGCAGATTCGGATCATTCTTTCTCTTCTTTGGTGGCTTAGTTTTTATCTTAAATTTCACTGTGGGAGGCATCACAGCATTTAGGGCCTCCGAGGGCTTGATCCAGTCCTGCCTCACACTGCTCTGCCTGCAAACATTTCAGAGCTCAGAGGATGCGGTGACACAGCCTAGAAACAGGCGCAGCCCAGGAAGGGCTCAAAGACACAGAGGGCGTGTGCCCTCGCCGCGGCTTTTTTTTTTTTTTTTTTTTTTTTGCACAGCTTGAAAGTTCAAAACACGCTGGAACACGGAAAGAAAGGTATTTGCCTGGGTGACTCAGACATGTTCCAGCATTTTCCCACAGGCTTCTGCTCGTCCCAAAATAACTGCAACCCTGGATCCTGTCCCTTGGCATATGATTACTTTGGTATAATGTTACAGAGCAGCGGCCACACTCACATGGGTGTTGCAGGAATGCACAGCCCAGGATGAGGCTCCGTGCTGTAGAAAAAGGAAGCGCAGAGACCACAACACGGAGAAGTGCTGACTCGCCAGAATCATCCAGCCCACAGAGCAGGGCCTGGGTCAGTGCTTACCTTACATAGATGGGGAGAAAAAGACCCAGAGAGGGAAATGGTACACCCAAACTTACAGTTTGAGGATTACAAGAGAAAGCTGTTGGAAGAGCTGGCCCTAATTGCTCATCAAATAATACTGATTTTTTTCCCCTGTTTTAAAATTCAAGTATAGTTGCTGTACAATATGATACAAGTGGGGTGTCAAGGCTTCCCTGGTGGCTCAGATGGTAAAAAATCTGCCCGCCAATGCAGGAGACCTGTGTTCAATCCCTGGGTTGGGAAGATCCCCTGGAGAAGGGAATGACAACCCACTCCAGTATTCTTGCCTGGAGAATCCCATGGACAGAGCAGCCTGATAGGCTACACACACCATGGGGTCAAAAAGAGTTGGACACGACTAACATTTTCACTTTTACTACAGGTGTACAGCATAATGATTCACAATTTTTAAAGGCTTTACTCCCCTTATAGTTACTGTAAACAAAATTGACTATATTCCCTGTGTTTTACAATGTATCCTGGTAGCTAATACAGATGTTTATTCCTAAGTCATCATCCCTTTAGCCTTGGAATGCTAAGTCAAGGAAGTTTGAGGGCCTCGTGGTCAGCTAGGGTGCCCATGTGCCAGGTCTGGACAACAAGGTGGGTATAAGGTGTCATAATGGACCTGCCCTCAGGGGACTTAAGAGTCTTGCTTAGGAAATGACTAGATGCTAAAACAGCTGGACGACAACTGGCCCCTGGCAAACAAGCTGAAGGCTGGTGGGAGTTTTGGGAAATGAAGTCTGAGAAGAAGGGTTCTATCCCAGCAGAGAAGGTCTCACAGGTAGGTGGGCCCCCAGGCTGGGTGCCGACTCAGGTGGGAATGCCTGGAGGGGAGCAGATGCAAGGTGAAGGGGAGAGAGGAGCTCCAGGAACCTTTGGAAACGAAACACTGGGCAGCAAGTGACCCTAGCACAGACGCCATTACTGAATAGTTTGAAGTTGGGAATTCCCAGCGGTTAGGACTCCTTGCTCTCACCGCTGAGGGGGAATTAGGATCTGACAAGATGCCTGGCACAGCAAAATGGAAAAATAAAATTTCCAAGTCCCTTGTTTTATCTGGGAAGCAGGAATAATTTCATAGGATTTTGACATAATATATTTTTAAAAAGAACCAACTCTCTGACCAAGGGAGAGGTGAGAGATTATTCTCAAATTTTTGTGGTACTTACACAGAGTCCTTTCTGTCTTGGTGCTAAAGATGAGGAGAGCAGAGTGCACTTTCACATCTCCTGGGGCCTGGTTCAATCCTTCTCCTGCTCCTAGGTCTGCGGGCACCTGTCACTTCCTTTTCCCTCACCCGTCACACAAGGACGTCAATTACAGCTAACGCCTGTCATGTGCCACGCACTACTTTCACTGCTTCCATGTCTGATTTAATCACCCCACCTCCCCATTTATGGGCTTCCTTGGTGGCTCAGTTGGTAAAGATTGTGATGGCTTAGTGGTTTAGTCGCTGTCATGTCTAACTCTTTGCGACTCCATGGACTGCAGCCTGCCAGGGTCCTCTGTCCATGGGATTTTCCAGGCAATACTGGAGTGGATTGTCATTTCCTTCTCCAGGGGATCTTCCCGACCCAGGAATCAAACCCAGGTCTCCTACATTGCAGGCAGATTCTTTACAGACTAAGCTATCCGCCTGCAATGCAGGAGACCTGGGTTCAGTCCCTGGTTGGGGAAGATTCCCAGGTGGTTTAGTGAGTAAACCATCCCCTATTTTACAGCTGAGGAAACCAGGAAAGAAAAGGCTCTGTTTGCCCACTGTTTCAGAGCTTTTCCGTGAGGCTTTGATTTGATCCCAGGAGTTCTAAATCAAGACTGTTCTGAACTAAAACGTTCTCTTAAAGAGCATTGGCATAATTAAATAAGCCGAACCCCTCTGACACTAGCAAGACAGTTTGCTTTATGTCCCTGACTCCCACGGAGGCAAGATAGGCACATTAACAAGATCCTTGCAGCCAGCCCTACACTCAGCCTGTCACCACCATGCAAGGCCAAGGGACCGCCAACACAGGCTGGATAACTCCTGCCCAGTACCCACGTGCCATCTAATTTTGATGGCTGAAAACATTCTAACTGCACCAAAGGGCTACCTGCTGATAATCTTCAGTGATAAAATACCCACCTCATTCAGTGACCACTTAAGAACCCTTTACGTTGAGATACACTGAGCATAGGATCAGGGTCTTTTCCATTGAGTCAGTTCTTCATATCAGATGGCCAAAGTACTGGAGTTTCAGGACTGATGCTGAAGCTGAAACTCCAATACTTTGGCCACCTGATGAGAAGAACTGACTCATTAGAAAAGACCCTGATGCTGGGAAAGATTGAAGGAGAGGGAGAAGGGAACGACAGAGAATGAGGTGGTTGGATGGCATCACCGACTTGATGGACATGAGTTTGAGTAAGCTCCGGGAGTTGGCGATGGACAGGGAAGCCTGGCGTGCTGCAGTCCATGGGGTCGAATAGAATCGGACACTACTGAGCGACTGAACTGAGCATAGATGCCCAAGTCATCAAAAAGATGGTCGCATTCTTTACACTGATTCATCTAGTGAAAAACAGTCCAGAAGGCTTTTTGCTTTTTATTTACACACTTGTGTTTCTAGAATCATTGTTGTTGTTAGCGGCCAGCTTATACTCCTCAAATGAGTTCACCGCGTAAAGATGTTGGCGGACTCCCATGCGAATGACTTCAGCCTTTCTCATCAAGCCGAGTGGCAAGCACACCAGTGTGTATTTTTGTGCAGCACTGTCAGGCACCAATATTAAACTCAATACAGTCATGAGGAATTCAGCTCAGGGATTCAGCAGGCTTCCTCACAGCTCTGAGATCTCAGGCCCATCTTTCTCTTTCTTCTCAATTTCCACTTATGTGACAGAACATATCTCCACATTCTGAGGCTGGGATACTTCCCAAGCTCTTAAAATACATTAGTCCAGAAAGATCCTTTCCCCTCCAGTGGCTTCACAGTGCATCTGATCCCTAACCCCAGTGACTTCGAGGAACCCAATCTGGGAAGATATACCTGGTCCCAGCTTGGCTTGGTGACTCAGAGAAATGTCAGATCAAGATGACCCCAAGACACTCACAGAACACGTGCCCAAGCCCCAGTGACCTGGACTCCAGGAATGCGTGGGCCAACCTCAGGCAATACTGGAAACTGGTTTCTCTGTGCACTTTTGAACCCACGCAGCTGCTTGGTGAGACCTGCAGGTGGCCTGGGGCCAGGTGGGCAGAGATGCACCTCGGCTGGGGCAGTCAGAGAGGTGTGATGGGCACATTCCCATTACCTGGGTTTACAGCCCTGGGTCTTCCCAGGTTCCGGCTGCAACCTGAGACAGAAAAATGACCAAGACTCATTTTCTCATGGGCCACACCAGTAGGGATGTCACAAATCCCAGAGCAGGCTTGTAAACACATCTGCTGTTTATTTTTCCTGAAGCCAGTGCAAGTCGATCTTGATGCTGCCACTCTTCAAAATTCAGAAACCACAGAAGACATTTTGAGTTACATTATTACTTTATTTTCCTTTTTTTTACACATAGCATTAAAGTCATTCCACATACAGCTATCTCTATGGCTCCTTACACATTTTATTCTATCTAAAGTATCATAGCTATTAGATGACAAAAATCATCCTATTAAAATGGCAACATTTCTGAAAAACGGGCTTCATATTTAGTGATGAGAAACTGACTCCCCATCTACTCCCCCTGCCAAAAAAACCTCCTTCAATCCAGAGCTAGAAAGATAGTTCACATCCATGGCTAACACATGGGGCCCATACAGAGAAGGCTCCAAAACAAGCTATGGGGTTATTAAACTTGTAACAAGCAACTTCTTTATTTGTACGGAATACGAACACAAGAAAAGCATCATTTTCCTTTTTAGCCCTTTTATTAGTGTGTCTTGCCTCCACCCAAGTTACTGCGTACCAAGCGGCTATGAAGAGTAAAAACCAACTGATTTTAAGTCCCTGAAATGCATGCAACTTATAATTCCCTAAAGCACACAATCAGTTCCCAGTCTCCAGGGCTGACTCTTCACTTTGTGGAGACTACGGTGCTGCCGGGTTAGCAGTTGTGTCTGTTGTGCTGATGGGGTTTGGAGTTGCTGCTGCTTTGGCTTCCGGCGGCTGGGTTTCAGTTTTGGGGTCTTCTCCATCTCCAGCACTCTTCTTGCTCTTGTCTGCAGCCATCTCCATGATCTCCTGTAGTGGCTGATCGGTCTCAAGCGAGCTGGGCTGGAGTTCGTAAACCTGGACTTGACCTGGGACATCTATTGCTTTCTGTTCAAGTTTTTCCAAGATGGTCTGAACCTTCCTGACCCCATCTCTCCTGGCCTGGCGGACATCAGCTCGTCCTTCTGGGTCTACCGAATCCAGGGCCAGTAGCTCTTTGGTCAGATACTCTTCTATCATCAGGTACTTTTTGTCCGTCTTCTTGCCTTCAAAGTTGTCCACAGCCTGTTCCAGCCCTTGTACTTTCTCCAGGATGGCTTCTACTTTCAGCACACCTGGATGCTTTGGGGGCACTTCAGCCTCTCCTGGTTTAGGGGGTGCAGCTTCTGCAGGGGCAGGACTGGGGGCTGCTCTCTCTTCTGCAGCCACATTCTTGGGGGAAGAGGGGACGGCAGAAGGGACAGCAGAGGGGACGGCAGAGGGGATGGTAGGAGGGGCGGGGCTAGGAGGACAAGGCACCGGAGCGGAAGGAACCTTTATTTCCACCTTCTCAGAGGGAGGCGGGGGCTTCTGTGAAACAGGTTGAGCATCCACCTCCTTTCGGATCACTTGGATCGGGATGTGTCCGGGAGGGAGATCTGGTCCAGTTGGGCCTGGCCTGCTTTCTGGCTTGTTTTCAGGTTGAGGAACAGGCGAAGGTTCTCGATGGGTCATGGGCTGTGGGGAAGAGGCAAGGACACAGACAATTTTAATGGCTGAGAGTCACAGGTGGTCATTTGTAGCTAGTACTGACTAGAAGGAAATGGGAACGACTTTTAAAAAGTTTAACAGTATAAAAGAGATTTTCAAAGTCAACTGACACCAGTTACAAGAATAAAATATGGTATTCATCATGTATAATGGGGCTTCCCAGGTGGGGCTAGTGGTAAAGAACCCAGCTGCCAATGCAGGAGACATAAAGATGTTGAGTTCGATCCCTGGATCAGGAAGATCCCCTGGAGGAGGGCATGGCAACCCACTTTAGTATTCCTGCCAGGAGAATCCCATGGACAGAGGAGCCTGGCAGGCTACAGTCCATGGGGTCCCCAGGAATCAGGCATGACTGAAGAGACTTAGCATGACTAGCACACATGCATTATACGTAACCAAACCATTGTTATGCTTCCGTTTGTTACCTTGGTCTCTCAGTCTGTTATCTCTTACTGACTTTTTCTGAAGATGGAATTCTTATGGCAATGAAAAGAAAACCAACATAATTTTTCAAAAAGGAAAATACCCCAAACTCATGCTGACTCCTGAGTTACTTTAGCTCAAAGCAAAGTCCTGGGTGACTCAGACTTTCAGGGGATGGAGCCGTGGAGTAATAATTGCCACTTGCCCCCTTCTGCATGAAAGTCTCTGCTCAGGGTGTGACCTTCCCATCTCCTGTTTCAGCAAAGTTATAATCGTCTTTTTTTTTTTTAAAACCTATGACAGTGTTGTGGTTTCTGCCCAGACTGATGTATTTTTTTGAGAATAAGCAAGATGCCCCAAATGGGTAACCTGTACGACTTCTGCTTGGACGCACTTGTGCCAGAGCGGATACTGGCACAGTACAGCACCTCCACACTGACTGCACGGCTGCAGAGGCTGAGATGCTCTTTAATGTGACCATAAGCTAGAGGCGTGTTTTAAAAAATGAACTATGCCTGCAACAGAAGGAACTTGGTTCATCCAGCATTCAAGTGAATATCTAAAACCCCCTTAAAAAAAATCTCACACACTCTGATTTCATCAACTGGGAAATAGGAGTTAGACTGTAATACTTGTTAAGTACTCCATATTAAAAACATTATATCCCACTATAATATTCAATTAGGTCAAATCTTTGCAAGCCTCCAACACGGGATCTCTGAATAAGCTGTGAAAGGGAGGCCACTACAAACAAGTAAGATTAAGTGGAAATAGGATTAAATATTGTTTCACCAATTACACAAAATATATAGGAAAGATATGAGAGGAAACATTGCCAGCTTGGCAAATGAGCACTTCTTTCCCATTTGAAAGGATTACTGAGTTTAAGTTAAGGATCTGATGGACGCTTGGCTGTTTGAACACCACTAGCCTCCTTTTCCATCAAATCTCTTCTGCCAACCAGGAGTCCTCAACTTTGGCCCTTGGCATTCATGAACTAGCCACACGCCTCTCCTTGGGCTTTAAAGCAATAGCTGAATAAGTGACTTTAGAAACACTTAAGAGGGGGTGTGCCCGCTGGCTTGTACTTTTCAAAAACTTTTCAAGGTCATGATAGCAGAAAAAGACCGAGAAACTGATCCAGATTAAAGGAGGCTAAAGGCAAATGACACCTGCATGCAATGCTCACGATCCTAGACTGCATCCTAGAACAAAGGGCAAACTGCTCTACAGGAGATGTGGAAACGAACTGTATATGAGACAGTAATGTCGTAAAGATGTTAACTGTCCTACATCTGATCATTCTAATGTAGTTTCAATGAGAAGGTAGCTCTCTTAGGAAAATACCTGCTGTCATGTTTAGGGGACAGGGGCATGTTATTTATAACTAAATCTCAAACAAAAATATAGATAATATATGGAGAGAGGAAAAATGACAAGGCAAATGGAGTAAAACATTAACAGTGAATATGGCTGAATCTTTGCTTTCATGACCTTCACGTATACTGGACTTCCATTCTGTAAGGTTGGAATCAGAAATTTCCAAATAGAAAAGCCAAAAACAAAACAAAAACAAAAGCCAGTAACAGGAAAGCACTCTGTTAGAGGGCCCTGGACAGTGTCCCCATTTGTAGGAAGAAGATGCCCTCCATTTGTTTACAGGGGACTTTCCTTTTAAGAACAGTGGTCAAGAATTCACTCAGCAGCTGAGGGGCCCTGGCTGCTGGGTACTCTGCGGCTCTAAAACTAGAAGACTGCTTTCCCCAGGGATCAGTGCCTGCACACCTCTGTGCTGTGTGCTGTGCTAAGTTGCTTCGGTCATGACCGACTCTTTGTAACTCTATGTACTGTGCCCACCAAGCTCCTCTGTCCATGAGATTCTCTGGGAAGAATACTGGAGTGGGTTGCCATGCCCTCCTCCAGGGACTCTTTCTGACCCAGGGATTGAACCTGCATCTCTTGTGTCTCCTGCATTGGCAGCTGGGTTCTTTACCACTAGTGCCACCTGGAAAGCCAGTGCATGCCTCTACCGAAGGTTAAACGGGCACTGCCTGTGACTTTCACCAGACAGGCAGGGAGGTGTCCCAGCCACCCAGCCGGCCGGGCATCAGCTGGGCAACACAGTCCTTTACTGCAAAGGGTAAGACATGCTGCCTGTGGTCAAGGTCAGAGCAGAGCTGAAGAGAGCAGATGAACACTTCCGAAATGCATAGAATAATCAGATGCTGAACTGTAAGAGACTAGGCACCCTGAGAAAAGATGAGGAGGCTGCACGGAAGCAGCAAGACTGGCTTGTCCCTTGGAGGATGGGAAAAGTTTAGATTGTGGAGGCATCTCAGGAAGTGGGTTCAGTGTGAGCAAAGAAACAAGAGAGGAGACAACAGACAAAAGGGCCAGCAGGGTGCAGAAGGGGTATCCATGAGGCAGGAGATGGAGGCTGCAGCTGGAGTGTGGAGTGGGGTGTGGCAAGGCCCTGAAAGGGTATGATGGGCAGAGGACACCTGGGCCCCAGATGTGTGATGCTGTGCTCTGCCCACCTTTCCCCATCACGGTGGCTGGAACTCTGCCCGAGGCAGCTGCTACAAAGAACAAGCAAAAGCTGTAGAAGGCACCAGAGGTTCACAGCCCTCGCCCGCATCTGCTGGTGACCAGCATTTTTCCGGGATCTCAGTCTCCCCAGGAAGGGCTGATGAGGGCAGAGGACCCAGGACACCTGCACAGAGCTCCTCCGGCCCTGGAGAGATGCCACCCCAGCCCATCCGCGACACCGACTCCCATACCTGAGGCCTGTCGACCGTGGTCTGCACACGGACAGATGGCGGGGGTGGCACTGGTGTGCTGCTTCTGGCTGGAGAGCCCTCCCGGCTGGACGCACTCCGGACAGGAGGCCGGAAGGGGGATGCGGTCCACGTGGTCCGGGGCTCCCAGTCATCCCCCTGGATCTTGTGGTACACGGGCTGGTGCGTCTGGTACTCGCCCTGCTGAGCTGGGTAGTGCGTCTTCTGGGCTTGGTGGAAGGATGGCTGGGCTGCCGGCCGGGTGACATTCTGCTCGTGTATCACAGGGATGGAAATGTAGCCCCGGGGGAGCTGGTGACCACCCAGGCTGCTCCTGCCGGCGGAGGCGGGCAGGCTGGCTGAGGAGGAGGACGAGGAGCAGTCTGAGGCCGCTGGAGACTGGGACCGCTGCAAGACACAGAACGCAGACACATGGCCCTGTGAAGCACCCTTGCCTGGCTCTCCGACTCTGCCCCCAGTACGTGCCTGTTCAGGGTGGCAGGCTTAATACAACCTCCCACCTGTTAAGCCTTTCCAGTGTCCACATGTACTGTTAAGACTGGGAACTCAGGAGTCAAGAGGCCTGGGCTCAAATTCTCAAGAGCCCGACAGCTTTGTTGTTTTAGTCGCAAAGTCGCATCCGACTCTTTGCGACCTCATGGGCTGAAGCCCACCAGGCTTCTCTGTCCACGGGATTTTCCAGGCAAGAATATTGGAGTGGGTTGCCATGCCTTCATCCAGGGGATCTTCCGGACCCAGGGATTGAACCTTGGTCTCCTGCATTGCAGGCAGATTCTTTACTGTTAACGAGCTACGTTTAAAGTACAGAAAAGAGTAAACCCTCCTCACCTGACTTGAAGATTCTGTAAAAGAATCAGTGGGTGTGTCTGGCACCAGCACCACCCACAGGAAGTGCTCACTGAGTTTTAGTTATTGTTGTCATTTCATTTCCTCTTTCCTGAACTCTTTTCCTGCTTATCCCCAGAGAACCCAGGGGGCAGTGGGAACCACGTCCCCATGTGGACCAAGGCAGGCCAGGCCCCTCTCCCTTCCTGACAGCCTACTTTCTATTTTGGAAGAGCAGAAGAGTGTTTCCCCAGCTGGCTTCTAAGGCCCCTGCTAGGTTAAATTTGTGAAGATTTCTCTGACTGACGCATCCCTTTTGATTTTTACAACAAAAACATTACAAATATAGGTACTGCCTCTCCAAGAAAGGGTAAGTGTCTCCTGTGTGAGTGTGTGCTCAGTCATGTGCGACTCTTTGTGACCCCATGGATTGTAGCCTATCAGGCTCCTCTGTGGATGGAATTTTCCAGGCAAGAATACTGGAGTGGATTGCCATTTCCTTCTCCAGAGGAACTTCCCAAACCAGGGACCCGACTCACGTCTCTTGCCTCTGCTGTACTGACTGCCAGGTGGGTTCTTTACCACCGCACCACCTGATGCCTCCATTAACTATGTTTTTCACGTGGAGTGAGCATTTGTGCTCAAGAGCAGTGCAGGGGACACAGTGGGATGGTGTGCAAACAGGAAAACCCAGAGGGCCTATGGCTCAGGATTCCTGCTGGGGTCCACTGGCCTTCAAGTCTCAGCTAAGAACCAGGTTAAGGACCATGGCTTTAACTGTTAGTGCAAGGGTGCTGACCTCAGGCTTAAAACCTGAAAAAATAATTTTATGCTTTGTTTTAAACAGCAGACACTGTGAGGGCAGGCATGCGGTCTCATTTTCACATCAGCGTAGCTCCGAGCAGTGAACACTCACCCGTGAACACTGAACTGAGTGAACGACACAGAGCCTCTCTGTGCTTCTGGCACACACAGCTCGGTGGGAATGAGGGGTATCACAGGAGGAGCCAGAAGGCAAGGCTTCCACGCCCTGCAATGCCACTTCTGACTTTATGCTTTTGGACCAAGCTGTTACCCCTTCTTGAGCCCCAATTCCGGAGCTTCAGAAACAAACCACAGTCTCTGCTCACCTGAAAAACCAGCCTGTGAAATGCTGGGGGGACATAGGGCTGTCAGCAAGTGATCTTTGTTGGGTGACGCCGGCCAGGCCCCGATGCCCCACATCTCACGGGGTTGTCATGAGGGTCTGGGGTCATCTGTGGTCTGGGGCAGCCCAGGAAGCACAAAACCCAGCTCCCCGCCATCTCCTCCCCCTGCCTGCACAGGTCACGGTCATACAGGCCTGTGAGCCAGGCCTCTCCTTACCTCGGGTCCATGGGAGGCTGGAGGCTGGCCCGCTGCAGCAGCTGCAGCCGGTGCACTCGGTTTATCTGGCTGGCTGGCTTCCGCCACACCCCGCAGGGGCGACTGGGATCTCGGGGGAGCCGCTGCAGCCGCCTCGGTTTGGAAGCGCTGCGTCCCAGGCTGGGAGTATGCAAAGACAGGGTGCGGCCGGCTCGGGGCACCTTCATGGAGGACGGGGATGGGAATGTAGCCTGGCCGGAGCTGGGGGTACACGGCATGACCTTCTCTAGTGGGCAGCAGCCTGGGGCCCTCCCGCGAAGGCCCATTTGCAGAGGATGCGGTTTCCTAAAAGTGAGAGGAGACACACAGACCTGTTAGAAACTGGGAAGGAAACAGCCCCGAGCAAGAGAAAGCACAATGCCACGTGCTCCGATCTTCCAGAGTGACTCTGGGCCCCACGGTGCCAGCTAGGAGCCAGGACAGCTGAGCACAGAAACTGTGGGTACCTCCCCTGATCCCCTACTTCTTCCAGACCTCTCCTCCCTTGCTGAAGCTGCTGTTGGCCCAGCAGCTTAAGAACCAGAAGCATCAAGAGAAAGCAAGAGAAAATCAAGGTATCTGTGGAGCACAGGAGAAGTCCAAGTTTCCCGAACTGGTAAGACAGGTTTTTGTTCTGGATGACAAGGCAGCCTTGCATACAGGAGAGTCCCCGACAGCCTCCCAAACCTTCAGAGACCCAGATCAGAAGATGCTAGGAGGGTCCAATGCCAACTTGCTAAGGGGATTACAGCCAGCATCTTGGCTTCCTAAACGGTCCTCACATTTCCTGACAACGCAGACTCGCGTGGGACCCCGACACAGGCCACAGCTCAGAAATCTGCAGAGAAGGGGCAGCGGCGGGCAGGCAGCTTCCTCAGGAATATTTTCAGAACAAGAGGCAAGAAAGGGAGATACCCGAGGAATGCAGAAGAGGCACAGGATGAGAACAAAACCCGGGGATTAGTTGTGCTGGTCTTGTGATGCCAACAAAGCTTGCTTGGCGAGGAGCGGCTGGGGTCCCTCCTATGTCCTCTCATGAAGTTCTCCCTTCAGTGGCCTGGCTATTTTGGGACCCTTGAGAAGGCCAAGTTCCAGATGTACCACAGAGAAAGATCCTGTTTCAGACAACAAGGCTGGCCAGTCACTCACCAGGCAATGTCATTCCTCACCAAGCAGAGGCTGGGCGACTGAAGCCAGGGACCCCTGTGGCTTCCTGTCCTGACCATCTCCTGAGCACTAGAGGGTCCTTTCACAGAGGAGGGGGCTGAGGATTCATGCCACTTCCACGCATCCAAGTGGACAAACTATTATGCCTCCTTACGAGGCATCCCCCTGAACGGCAAACACCAGAAGGCTTGAGGCTCTATTCCCGCTGGGGCGAAGCTGGTCACAAGGAGGGCAAGCCCTGGACCTTAGATCTTTCAGACCCGTGAACCTCTCTCTGCCCTCCTGCTAAGCTCGCCGCCCCAGCGGGCCTCCCAGCACTCATGAGAGGCCCGGGTGTTGCCGTGTCCTTGGGGACACCGGCAGACAGGCGGTACTCTCAGATTAGAATACCCACGTGCTCAGGGTGGCGGCATTATTTTAGCCTGCTTAACTCTGGGGTCACCCAAGAGCAGGGAGTGGGTCCAGGCGTCACATTCAGAAGCGCATTCCTGCCACGAGACGGGCACCAGAAGGGAGGCAGCAGCAGCGCTGAAGGAGGCCTGTGCTGCTGGGTGCTGACTCATCACAGGCCGGCTGGGCACCTCGTCCTCACCCTGGGGCACCATCCCTCCAGCCTGGAGCGGAGCCTGGACAAGTGCGGGGGGCAGTGTCCTTGCTGGCCTCCTCCTGGCCACACAGTAGAGCAGAGATGGGCAAGTTAGCAGCCCTCGTCCGCTGGCTGGCCCTGCTCCCAAGCTACTGGGTACCATGGTTTACACCAGCAAGGCCCAATCCCTGCCGGCCGGGGGCTGCGTGAAACAAACAGGATGGCCACCTGGAGAGCACAGGGGCCCACCTGGGCTTTTCTAGTAAGGTGGGGTTTCCTAAAGAAGGCTCGCCTTCTTTCTTACCTCTGTTAGTAACCATTGCTTCATTGGGGGTAAGTCTCTTCACCTCTCTGAGCCTTAATCCCCTTTGCTAGAAAGTGGAGCTAGCAACACCCACTTCTCAGGTCTGCAGTAAGCTGTTACGAGAGCCCATGGAGAGGGGTTTGCCCAGGGGGCTGAAAGGCAGTCCCTTCTTAAACAGGCACAGGATGCTTCGACTCAAGACTCCCAAGGGTCAAAGGAATCAAATCTGAAGGACTCAGTTAACCAGTGGTAACCAGAGTCAGGAAGGTGGACACACCTAGAGGAAATGGTAGTCGTCTGGGAAGGGACCCTCTGAGGAGATGCAAAAGCTCTCTCTCTTTCTGGGTGGTGGAGATAAATGAGTGTACACCCATATATAAGAGCAGTCTCTCACAGTCTCCTCGTCTCTGGAGCCCCCACACTGCCCATCTCCTGCCTCAGTCCACCCACACTACCCAGGCTGAACCCGTGAGGGCGGCCACCCCCCACCACCCTGCTGTTATCTGTGCCTCCACCTCAGACCCTCCCGGGGCCTGGAAACCTTAGAGAGGCCTGGCTGAGTAAGGCCTGGCCACTCCTGGGGGAAGCCCCTGGATCCAGAGGGTCTGAGGGCGGGCCTGCCAATACATTTTATGCATCTCGCTGAATATATTTTGTGCCTCAGTTGAAGATGGAAAGGGAAGAAAAAGGAAGGAAAAAGGGGAGGAGGGCAGAGGAGCAGCTCTGCCTGCCCCGGGGCTGTGAGAGCACAGCCAATACCCGGCCTGGGTCTCGGGAGCAGTGCAGCGCTGGGGTCAGTGGAGGGAAGAGCGTGGTCGCTGTAGGCCGGGGCGGGGGCGTCAGGGGCCCAAGCTGGAAAGAAGGGAGGCTGGGAGAGGCCCGGAGGCTGCTTTCCTATAGTTCTGAGGTCTGTACTCCCGGTTCCGAGTGAACGAATGGCTCATTCATGCCGTTTTATAAAAACCCCACACATCTCTTCACGATTGTCGTGTCTAAAAGAAGGCAGACAGCCCTGACGCTCTGGTGGGCGGCGGCCGGGGTGTGTGGCGGGCTTTGTTTAGAAAACACTGCCTGAGGTAAGTTTTAAAAAACCATCTCACGTCTATGGACTAGAAAACTAACACTTCTATGTGAACGAAAATTTAAACCCGAGTGAAACGCCCGCCCGCGACAAGGTCCGCACGGGGTGCTGATGCCGCCTCCGCTCCCGCTCTGCTCTTGTTAGAGCCCTGTCAGCAGCAAATGCTTCAGGTCTACGAACCAAACTGAGGACCCAGAAGAGTCACACTGCCCTTTTTTACCTTCTGTGGTGTTTCATCCGAGTCTAGTGAAAGGAAAGATGTACTTTTTTTCCGGGGGGGGGGGGTGGGGGGGGGGGGAGGCGGGGAAGACTTTAAAATGTTTAATTTATATTAAGTATTTATATGACTATGTATTTAAAGTTAAGTATACATTCAAATGGCTTTCCTGGTGGCTCAGACGGTAAAGCATCTGCCTGCAATACAGGAGACCTGGGTTCGATCCCTGGGTCAGGAAGATTCCCTGGAGAAGGAAATGGCAACCCACTCCAGCACTCTTGCCTGGAAAATTCCATGGATGGAGGAGCTTGGTGGGCTACAGTCCATACGGTCGCAAAGAGTCGAACACGACTGAGTGACTTCACTTTCTTTCTATACATTCAAATATATATAATAAATATATATTATAAATTTTTATAATTATCCTAGAAAACGTCTAGAACATGTCTCCTTAGTCCCGTAAGAAGTGTTCTCAAGTTCAAGCCCAAGCCTCTTGGTTCTGCTGGCCGGCATCTTTCAATAGAAGACGCACTACCTGCCCTGCCCTGACTTCGCTGGGGACGGGGCTTCCGTCTCCTGGGGGTTTCGCTCCTGTGAGGCCGGGCGACAGGGACGGGGTGCCAGCAAGATGACCAGGCGGACGACGGCCGGCCCGGCCTCCCCATCACCGCCTGCCTCGCTTCCTGAGGAGCGGTGACAGCATCACAGAATTACCCTCCAGTCAGCTCAGCTCGTTATCCTTATCTGAGGGCAGAGCCATCAGGAATACATTCATACAAAATCCAATTAGGAAATCAGAGCCTGACTCCACTGCTTATCTCACTGCACTAATTTATAAAATGAACCGGCCAATTCTTCTTCTCTGGGCATTACATTAAAATCCTCTGCAGGTGCCAAACAACTCCATGAGAAGGCCAGGATGAAAAGCGGGAAAAATCGCCTCAGATGAGCCAAAACCTGCCCTAGCAAATATCAGGTATTACTACTAGATAAGCCTGGGGTCAGGTTCTGAGCTGGGACAAGGGTGTGGCTTACAAACAGGTCTTATTTACTCATTGTTGTTGTTCAGTCGCTAAGTTGTGTCCGACTTTTGCAACCCCATCGACTGTAGCACATCAGGCTCCTCCGTCCTCCATTATTTCTGGAGTCTGCTTAAACTCACATCCATTGAGTTGGTGATGCCATCCAACCATCTCATCCTCTGGGGTCGCCATCTCCTTTGGCCCTCAAACGTTCCCAGCATCAGGGTCTTTTCCAGTGAGTCAGCTCTTTGTATCAGGTCGCCAAAATACTGGAGTTTTGGCTTCAGTATTAGTCCTTCCAGTGGATATTCAGGGTTGATTTTCTTTAGCATTGACTGGTTGGATCTCCTGCAGTCCAAGGGACTCTGAGAGGATGACTACGCTTCACCACTGGTTTTTAGTAACAGCGTGGGCACTAAGGGACAGCTACAGACTTGGAAAGAGACTGCATGTGGTCCCAGAGCCAGCTCTGCCCCTAAGGAGGCACTACAGAAGCAGCTTACTCCTACCCTCCCACCCCCAATTTCCTGAGCTGTGAAATGATGTGCTATAAATCGGTGGTTCTCAGACTAGTGGCGTCTGGAACACCCAGGAAATTAAAAAAAAAAATGCAGATTCACTGTTCAGTCCTAACAAAGTCTGACTCAGAAGGTCTGTGGGGAAACCCAGCCCCAACGGCCCTGGGAGCACAGCTCTAAACGAGGGTCCTTTCAGATGACCTTCTCCCTGACCTCTGATCCCAAGATCTCTCCTAGCTATAAACACCCACATAAGGCTCAAAAACAAGGAAAAATTGATGCTGCAGAAATCTAAAAATGATCACTCTTAACTGTACTCAGTTAAATCACATCAGTAATCGCTGGAATTCAAGGTGCCCTGAAGTTTCAGGAAGAGGAGGAGTTCCCTGTGCTATACAGTAGACTCGGGACCTTAAAAGCAGGCTGGGACCATAAGCCCCAAAAACAGTGCCCCCATGAGCCCCAACCTCAGCTCCACAGTGCAGTGTTCTTTAAAACGTGGGCCGAGCAGCTACAAACCACGCTCTGAATGAAGGGGAACAGCCACAAAGGCAACTCAGAGCACCACCGCCTTGACAGCCCTGGAGTCTTAAGTAGGACACACTCTATTAACTGGGTTTTTAGGCCAAAAGAGCCTCATGCCTGTCAGCTAGTGACTTTTACTAATGATACTTCCAAGACTTCTAAAACAAGGGGGGGAAAAAAAGATGAAGGGAAAGAAGAATCCTGGGACTCCCCATTTAGCGAGGACCTGGATCAAAATAAAGTGGCCTGGGCTTGCCTCTCTCAGGCAGGAAGCAAAACAAAAGAAAAGCTTCCTTCTAAAGCGCACACAGAGACCTGAGCTTCAAGGTCCTACAAAACCTTCCATTTGGTATTGTAGGCCACAGAAAAGAAGCAGGAATTATTGCCAATGTGATATATAAACAGATACCTACATCCCCACAGCCAAACTCGAAGCTCCCACTACAGTGTGGTAAAGGGTCTCTTCCACTGCTCCCAACCCTGTTTGGGGGCACATAAGAGACACCGGGCAAACTCTGAATAATAAGCAAAGTCCACATCCACCACAGTCTGTTGACAGCACTCCTGGTGGGACAGGAGTCTACACTCTAAGCAATCTAGTCCCAGGTGACTGAAGGTTTTATCTAATATACCCGTTATGAGAGTATGTACACTTCTCCACAAAACAGAGTTACAGATGTACAAAATAAACTTATGGTTACCAGCAGGGAAGGGGGGATAAACTGAAAAGATTGGGATTGACATATACACATTATGGTACATAAAGCAGATAACTAATAAGGACCTACTGAATAGCACAAGGAACTCTACTCAATACATCTGTAACGGCCTACATGGGAAAAGACCTAAAAAAGAGTGGATATAGGTAATGTATAACTCATCCACTTGGCTGTACACCTGAAATTAACACAGTATTGTCAATCAACTATATTCCAACAGCAATTTTTTTTTAAAGAAGTATGTGGCCCTGATCCTGGGATTACTGAGATGGGTGTCCCTATGCGCTTTTACTAGGGAAAACTTTTTTTAAAAAACATGACATTGCTTCTCTTTGCAGCCGTGTCCCAACAGGTAGGAATGAACCAGTGTGAGCCCCCATCTCCAAGCTGCCATCCTGGACTCCAATCCCGCCCCGTTGCTTGCCAGCTGCGTGCTCTCGGACAGGACTCCTTCCTACTGAGACTCAGGTCCCCTAGCTTATAAAAATCCCCATGCCTCCCAGGACCTGTTGCCAAATTTAAGTGAAATGAGGCACAAGAAAGTCTCCGTGAACTCTGAGCTGTCCTGTGCCCTGTATAACCGTGCTCTTCCATTCCACAAATAGTTACTGATGGACCCAGCTTCTCCCAAGCAACTGCTGGTTGGGCCTACTGTTCAGAAAGTTGTAAATTCAGGTTTAATTCCTCAGTGGTCTCACCCAAGTTGGTAATGAGCCTGTTAAAAGTTTGAAGCCCTTTTATCTGCGAGTCCTAAGAGCACTAATTAGCAGGGATGCCATTTTCTCTGTTAAGACATGTTATCTAATGTTTCATACTGGAAGCAAACACAGCCAAAGACAACTCCAGAGTTCTGAGCCCTACACTCGCCTCTGCCTTCGGGAGGCCCCCAGCCCTGGAGGGGCTGCCTTGCAGACAATCAACACCCAGTCTGCAGTGACTGTAAAGCCTGCACACGTGCCCTGAGGCCCAGGGGGAAGAGTCAAGCCAGGCTGGGGCAGAAGGAGTCGCCTAGGAGTAGAAAGTCTGCTAATGTCCCTTCAACATCCCCAGGGTGTCCCTCCATGGCATGTAAGTCGTGGGCCACAGCTGAGTATGTCCCCTGCTGGAGAGAGTGCTCGGGGCTCAGAGTCTCTCACTCCCTGGAGCCCCCTTCAAGGGTTCCCAAGGTCACAGGGGAAGTGGCTGCAAAACCAAGAAGAAAACCCTGGATCCTGGGAGTTCAGCTCCTGAACTCAGTGGCTTCAGGGTATTTAAAAAACTACCTACTTCCTCCTCAGGGAAAAAAAAAAAAAAAAGGTAGGGATCTGCTTTAATCAATCTAAAGCCACAAGCCACAGACGAAAAAGTACCTGAAATCTCCGTATCTGGAAGCAAACTCTTGTCTGAATTTAGATAAAGAGACCCCGTCACCCCCATGGGTACATTTCCATTGGTTTCTCAAGGTTCTGTCTCAGAGGCCAGCCATGCATAGCATCTGTTGGTAGCAGGGTGCTGGCTTTACCGGACATGCATTTTGCACAAAACACAATTCCCCAATAGGAAAAAAAGTCAAATCTCCAATTCATCAACCACAGCTCAAGCAAGGGGAGACTGACAGATGGTGGCAGCCCTGGGAGGAATTTCTGGGGGGGGAACTCCTACCCCACCCTAAGCAGCTTCTCAAAGCACTCCTTTCCCAACAACCACACTCCCTCAAGAGGGTGGTGAAAATTAGAAACCCCCTCCCTCTCCTTCTGCCCCTTAGGGTAGCATCCAGACCACCTGTGCACACGGCTGATGACCCCCCAACACCCTTGGGCATCTGGTTCCTGCTGGCACTGTCCTCAGGCCCAGGCAGAGACCCTCCCCTCAATCATAGGGTTGACGGTAAACACAGTACTCCCTGAAGAACACAGAACACACAACTGCCCTGGCCTGTCTCGGGCAGGGGATCTGGGGCCAAGGCTACAAGCTGCTGGGGCTGTGGGCTACAGGTCTGGCTGAGGCTCCAGAAGGCTGACGCCCACACTGAGTTCCTGCCCAGCTCCTGTGCACCCCCCATGAGGGGCATAGGAACCCCCAAGGAAGGGTGCTGAGGGCGTCAAGACACTGGTGGAAGGACAGTCAGCTGAGGTGGTTCAGGGGCCATAACAGGCCTTGCCTCGGGAAACAAGACTTCATGCCCATCTGGGAATCGGCAGACCCACATCCAGACAGCACTCTCTACTGTGTGGGGAAGCCGAGTGCCTCTCCGAGAATCCCCTCCGACTTCTTGGTGGAGGCTGGGGCCCACAGATTGCACACACGCCTCAGGTCAGGCCCTGGCTCCTCACAATCCCGCTGGACGAGTACTGGTGTACGCCCATTTCTCAGAAGGGGAGACTGAGGCTGGGCAGGGGGGAGGTGAGTGATTTTACCCGAGACCACCGGACATGTGAACACTTTCGCTATTCCTGTCACACCTTACACTGTGGGATTACTGATTGTTGATGGCTAAGGACAAACGAACATCTGCAAACCCTTTGTCTTCCCGGGGGGGGGGGGGGGGGGTGAAATCACAGCAGGAGGGAAAGCATTTCATTTCGCCCGGTGGAGCTGAGCTGAGGCGCAGACCTGGAACATTCAGTTCAAGTGTGCTCCAGGCCAGGGAGCCAAGGCTCAATGCTGAGTCACCGCCTGGCTGAGGCAGGGCAGCGAGAGTGGGGCACTCAGTTCTGAGTCACCACAGACCGGAGACTCCTCAGGCCCAACCCAGGGCCTCTGCTGGGAGTGAACCCAGGTCCAGCCCAGCAGCAGAGCCGGGTCCTACTCTGACCCTCAGGCTCCGTGGGATAATCTGGAACATTCAAAAAAGCCATGTGGCTGCCTTCCCTGCTACACACGTTCTTTCCTATCTTCCTGCCGTTTCCACTTCTAAACCATTCATTCATTCATTCTTTGTCCAAGAAAGAATTTTTAACGTAATTGAAAAAAAATACAACAATTCTACTTTAAATTTTCAAGAAACCAAGGAAGTTACTTCAAAATAGGAAATGCCTGTTCTTCAACAGGATGCTAGGGAATTTTCAGGGCTAAGTCTCATCTCCCTCACTCAGGACGCAGCTCTGGGTGGGGGAGCTCTCAGGAGGCACTTAATGTACATAGGACTTCACAGCAGGCACAGGGGTAAAGAATCCGCCTGCCAGTGCAGGAGGCACGAGAGATGTGGGTTCGACCCCTGGGTCGGGATGATCCCCTGGAGTGGGAAATGGCAACCCACTCCAGTATTCTTGCCTGGAGAATGCCACGGACAGAGGAGCCTGGTGGGCTACAGTCCACAGGGTTGCAAAAAATCGGGCATGACTGAGTACACACACACGCTATACACAATATTATGGAGGCAGCGAACAATCGGCAATCCTGGTCTTCAGAACCGACAGTGAGTAAGAGGCTTTGCCGCTCTACAGTGTCTGACCTTACTGCCAGCCTCACAAACGGAAAAACTGGAGACAGACTCCTCGCACAGCCCTGGCTTAGTGGCGTCTGGCTGCTGACAGCAACCAACCTCCCTGGCAGGCCGGCTCTAAGATGCTGTGTCACTGGCGGGGACAAAAAAAAGACCGCCTCCAAACACGTAAGGATGAACTTAGGGAATCAATACCCGAGTCCCCTGTGGAGAAAAGGCCATTCAGAAATTCAATAAAAAGGAACCGGTAACTGGGAGACGTTTGGGGACGAGGCTGACGCCACTTAGGAACCGACAGAAGGCTTCCTGCAACACGCACGTCAGGAAGGGACGCTTGTCTTCAACAGCCTGTCCACTCCAGAGCCCAGGCCCATGTTTTCCTCTTCTCCACACAGGATTGTACATACTGAGCCCGTGGACCCTGCCAGGCCCTGAAGAGGCAGAGAGATGAAAGAGACGCAGAGTCTGCCTCTGGGACGCTCAGCCCACAGGGGCGTGACCTCGAGGCAAAGCAGGAACGTGCTGCCTTTTGGAGGAAAGTTTCAAATTGAAGTAATGTGGCATCTGGAGCTGGGATGGGCTGCTTCCAACTGGAGAGATGGGGGAAACGCTTTGTGGAAAATGGCCCTGAAGGAGGCAGAACTGTCCTCTGTGTGACATTTAACACCATGACTTGCAGAGAGCGGGCACTCAAAAAATTTCGGCAGAGATGAATGAGCGGAGACCGGGGCTTGTCTTCTCAGCTCAGACCCAGGCTCAGGAAAGGAGCCAATGTGTCTGATGAGCTGTAGGAGATGGACTCAAGGCTGTTTAAAATCGGGGCTGTGCCTGGCGAGCTCAGAGTATAAAGGTCTAAGTTTAAAGAAGCAGCTAGGCCCACTAGCATCAAGTCTGTCACCTGGGGTGGGGGCAAAGCTCTGCTCACAACAGTCTGTTCTGTCACAGCTGACAGGCTTCAGGCCAGGCACCTCCCCTCTCTGCATGTCTGTCTCCTCGTGTATAAGGTGAATCTGACAGCTTCCACCTTCGTGAGCGCCTCTGACGGTTTAAAGAGATAAGGTTTGTAAAAGCACCCACCTGTGTCTGGCACATGTCTACGAAGGTGTTGACAGACTGAAAAAATCAGTTCCTCCCTTCCTACAGAAACTCTCTCTGATCAAGCTTTTGCGAGCTGCCTGACTGGCTGAAAAGCTGCCAAGGCCCCCAAAGAAATCGTCCTAGAAATACATGAATACTGAACAACACCAACTATCTCACCAGGCCGCACGATGCCAAACAAGGGCTGGAGATCAACTTTCACATCTGCAAAAGGAAGGGACTTGGAGTCTCACTTCACAAGTCCATCTTTTTGTCTGAGAGCTGAGGCACAAAAGGATCATGGGCATGCGGACTTGATTCACAAGCCATGAGGAGCCGGGAGGGCCTGGAGAACTCTGTCAGGTATCAGAGAGGTTTCCTTGCAGTTCATCAGCACTAGAAGATCCTCAGAGGTTCCCAATAAGCAAAGCCTTCAGCTACTGCTCCCAGCTTCTCTATATAAGGCGTCTTAAACATTTTAAGAGCAACATTAACACAGCAAAACTATGAAGCAGAAAGAGTAGGTGTGGATTGATGCATGGCTTCCTAATTTTTACGAAAAATGCCAGGTCGTTTTTAAATGTCAATGGGAAGGAACCAACGTGTAGAGTGGTTTATATAAGGCAGCTGTGTGTCATTCCAGAAACGAGGACAACGCTAATCAAGCCTCATGGGTGGTATGAGGCTTCCTGACTCACAGGCAGCCCCAACAGCATCAAACAGCTAAGCCTTCCCGGCCCTGGCTAACGTCAACCGCCGCCACAGTTCCCGCGCGCTGTCTCTACCCCCTGTAAAGGGCAAATAAACACCGCGACACAGGCAACAAGTTATTGGTCAGGCCTTGCACAGGCAAACACGGACTGTTCTTCAGAGGGGAGAACGAAGGTCCTGGATGAGCTGGGCTCCAAAGGCATTTGTTTGGCCATGTTTTTTATCAAACCCTCAGCAAATTGCTATTCATCTGTGATACAGACATTTGCTCCAGAGTCACTGCAACTGGCTGGAAATATAAAGGAAAGAACGGCCGCTCCTCTCCTGTGTTCTGATTCTAAGAGGCACAAGAGCTTGCGATCGATCTGCAAACCACAAGATGATCTCATCTCTCGGAATATTCAGGAAGCTCTCCTGAACGTGAAGGGGAACAAATGGGTCTCTGCTTCAACTGAAACTCAAACCAGCTCTGAGTTCCTCTGCAAGGATGCTCCTATCTGTTTCCTATAGGGCCTGAGGATAATCTGTCAAACGACTGTGGTGAGATTTGGCCGGCAGGGCAAGCCTCTGGCCTGCTTCTCCTGGGGTTCACAAGGGTCTGGGGATCACCTCCCCACACCTGGCACTGGCACCCTGCCAGGCTCCATCCCTCCCCCTGCCATCCCCATCATCATCCCCAGAAACTCAGGCACCTGCTGAGTTTAACCAGGAAGGAAGGGAGGCTCGGGAGATGGCTCTGCAGGTTTAGATGTGAAGCAGGATCCTTTGAGGATGCCAAGGCTCACACAGGTGCACACAAAGTCATAGCTCCCCCACACCACCCCCTCTAGGATGTGGGATCATTGTCCTTTGGTGACTCCCAAGTGCCCAGGTGCCAGAATCAAGAACCAACAGGGCAGCTTTTTCTGACATACAGATTTCTGGGTCCTACCCTGAGCTACCTGGACCCAACAAGGGAGTACGCACAGCTGGCAACCTGTGTTCTCCTCAGGCTTCCCTGGAGACTGCCAGGCTCGGGAATCCGTGCCCAGGCACCTCCAGGACCGGAAAAGCTAGAACCACCCTGCTCCTCTGCCCAGGGAGGTTTGCGAGGGAGCGGCACAGCGCCACACTCCAAAGCATCTGGCCTCTGTTTATTTCACAAGGCGAGCCAGAGGAGCGGCCCGCATAGAAACTGTACGTCTCAAAGAGGATGCCAAGCCCTCTGCCAGAGAAGGGGCCTGGACTGGTAGGAACTTGCCAAGAGATGTGTGCAGAAAATCGATATCCAGGAAGACTGCAGGTGGGGAGGTTCAGATTCTCAGAGTGGAGCTGGAGTAAGCCCAAAGCCTTTGCCTTTAGCTGTCCTGCCTCTGCAGTGAAGGGCAAGATTCTTTCACTTGCCCCCTCTTTAAAAATGGGATGAAAGGTCACTCTAAACACCTCAGGGAAATGGGAGAGGATCAACTCTAAGACAACAGCAAATAAAACTAAACCATACACAAAGTTCTAGTCTTCTTCTTTCCAAGAAAGTCATTCATTTACCCATATGACGAAACTGCAGACACCCCAGAAACTGTCTTCCCCTGAAGAGGGCTTTCTCTGTTTTTCATGTTCAGTGAATAGCTCTTGATTGACTGACAGCATCTTCCCTGGAAGGTAAGGATGCTCAGAGGATCCTCTTAGCTCAGTTCCTCTAAAATCACCCTTTGTTTTTTGCCAGAATTCTTTTCTCAATCCACATTAAGAAACCAATTTCTGATATAAAGTGCTAGTGAAGGATATTCACTTCATGGCAAATAGATGGGGGAAAAATGGAAACAGTGAGGGACTTTATTTTAGGGAGGCTCCAAAATCACTGCAGATGGTGTTGTCTGCAGCCATGAAATTAAAAGACACTTGCTCCTTGGAAGAAAAGTTATGACCAACTTAGACAGCATATTAAAAAGCAGAGACATTACTTTGCCAACAAATGTCCTTCTAGTCAAGACTATGGTTTTTCCAATAGTCATGTATGGATGTGAGAGTTGGACTATAAAGAAAGCACCGAAGAATTGATGCTCTTGAACTGTGGTGTTGGGGAACACTCTTGAGAGTCCCTTGGACTGCAAGGAGATCCAACCAGTCCATCCTAAAGGAAATCAGTCCTGAATGTTCACTGGAAGGACTGATGCTGAAACTGAAACTCCAATACTTCGGCCACCTGATGAGAAGAACTGACTCATTGGAAAAGACCCTGATTCTGGGAAAGACTGAAGGCGGGAGGAAAGGGGATGACAGAGGATGAGATGGTTGAATGGTATTACCGACTCAATGGATATGAGTTTGAGTAAGCTCCGGAAGTTGGTGATGGACAGGGAAGCCTGGCGTGCTGCATCCATGGGGTCCCAGAGAGTAGGACATGACTGAGCGACTGAACTGACTGAAAGATTTTCCATCATTCACAGAAGTTAAAGTGAATTAGTCACATAGTTGTTTTGTGTACTTCAAAGCACAGTCTTGAAAGCCATGAAGCCCGCAGAGCTAACAAAGTGAATGTTAGTTTTTTCCTTATGTTCTAGTGCCACGTTGAAAAATCTCAATTAATTTGGTAAGCAGCTCTTTTCTTGAGTTGATCACATCCAGCCATCACCATCCAAGTAGTCACAAAAGCCAGAAGGGCAGAAAAACAATCAAGTACTCCAGCCTGCACAGTTCACACTTAAATTTCACAGAAATTTAAGACTCTTCTACCTTCTTCTGAACAATAAACTGCCTCTTAATTAGGACCTTCTGGTGTAGGTCTCTCTTTGCTATTGGTACTGGCTGAATGGCCTTTGGAAACACATGTGAACTCTCTGGGTTTCTTAGAAAAATAGAGGCTGAGCTAGAAGATCTTTAACCATCTTTCGACTTTAAAATTCTGTTAAATTTTCAAATCAACTTTTACAGCATCAAACTTCTGATTTACTAGCTCTTATGTTCCACTTGTTGAGAAAAATAATAGTAACTTAACCTGTTTTTTTTTCCCCCTTGAAAAAGTTTGTAAAACCACAGCCTAACCCATCCACCATACATAAGATCTCAACCTGCTGGGTGAGTTTCATGTTGAAAACCAAGTGCCAGAGATGTGGCATGTACACTGAACTCACAGTGGATATGTTCATACTTGATCTACACTCACCACCAACAACGCCAATGGATTCTGACTCTTCCTGTCTCTATAGGAAGGAAGCCTCAAAATGACAGGATTTTTTTTTTATTTTGGCCTCAGTAAAGATCTACATCCTTGCAGGCTGCAGTAACAGAGCTGGTTTGAAATGAGCTTTAGTTTCACTCAATAATGGGCTGAACAGACAAAACGAATACATGGTTATGTCGATCCCAGCTAATTACAGCCTCTTGAAATAATTTTCAGGAATAAATATACAATTAATTTCTTATAAGTATAAGCTGCTGATTGTACAATATCTCACTGTTGGGCACCAGAGTTTCATAAATATTTTAAAGGAAAAAACTGCATAAAACTGAAGGTGGTTAACACAGATTTTTTTCTTCTAAAACAATGGTTTATAAAACATTTTTAATTCTGTGAATTTTTAAATCTTCATAATAACTTACCAGCTCTTTATGTCTTTTATTTTGCCCAGACAATGTAACACTACTACAAGTCTATTTCTTTTTGCCAAGCTTTATGTTTTGAAAAAGCTCAAAGTTATAGAGAATTACAAGAGCAGTACAATTAGTTATAATTTTTTAAATTAACGGACTCATTCCAAGTTTATATTTTCAAATTGTCATGGTTCTAAGGATTAAGTAGTATATACACCCCTGCATATATGTAAATAAGACATACTTCTAATACAAAAGTATTACTACTAAATTATTTGTGTATTGGGGATAAGAAACAAATCCTAAATATTTTAGTAGCATAACAAGGAAGGGAATGTATTGATATTAAAAAAGAAAAAAAAAAATCTCTTTCTGACCAGGGTGAGGCAGTATCTAAGGCGATAGCCAACTAGGGGACAGTCTGGCATCTTCAGTTTAGAAATTGCCTGGAAGATTGCATCTTGTTTTTAACAAGTCATACTAGAATATATTCGTAGTGAAGACAACTTTCAAACATTAATACAGTTTTAATTTCAAATACAGAAGGGAAAAAAAAACAAGAAAAGGAATGCATTTACATCAGTCTCCTGAGTCACTCTGTGCCTGAGGTGGGAGAGTGAAGTCAAGATACCCTCAACCAAGTTCAGGAACTTGAGGAAGTAAAATTCCTAAGAGACCCTAAAGGACCCCCACAGAAGCTTGCCAACGGTCCCCTGGCGTCTGCCAAAGCACGGTCAGCAGAGAAAAGAGGATCTGAGCCCTGGAAGCCGGGTGGAGACCGTGGCCGGGCCTGGCCCGGGCCTTGGTGCTGAGCAGGCCGGCCACCCGTCGTCTCCTGGCCCAGGGCCCCTCGAATGGAGCCGGTGGACGGAACCTGGTGCCACAGCGCAGGTCCCACTTCCCGCCTGGCCCCCGGAAACCAAACACGGCCCAGAGAGGGCAGTCCTCTTGAGAACCTCCCCAAACTGGCCCAGACGCCGGCCAAGGGCGGGCCTGGAAAGGGGGCTCGTGGGGGGCGCAGCAGGCCGACCCCCCTGGGAGCTGGCGTCCTCCTGGGGATCCGTGCGTTCCAGGCGGCCTTCACTGACCTCCGAGGCACCGGCTGCGGCCGGCGGGCACCTGGCGCCTCGCGTCCCCGCAGGCCCAGTCCAGCCGCCCCCGCCCGGCCCTGTCCCCAGACTGGCCGTCGATGGGAGGTTGAGGGGGAAGGTGGAGGGGTAGCCGCTGGCCAGGGCGCAGCGCGGGCCTTGCTCACCTTGGGGCCCTCGGGGGGCACGCGCGGGTCGTTCCACGTCGTGGTGCGGTTGTTGTGGTCCACGAAGAAGGGCCAGCCGGTCTGCGGGTCGATCTTGATCTCCCAGCCAGGGGGCAGGGGGTCGCGGTCGCCGGCGCCGTTGCCGGACGCCATCTGCACCATGGGAGAGTGGGTGGCTGCGCTCATGCTGGGTCGGGGTCGGCCCGGAGGGGCGGCCGCCGGGGTGCTAGGTTGCAGGGTGCCGGGTCGCGGGGTGCTGGGTCACGGGGTCGCGGGGTGCCGGACCTCCAGGTGTAGGGTCGCTCGCTGGCCGCGGCCGGAGCAGAGAGTCGGGAGTGCCGCCGACGTGTCCGGGAAGCCGGCGCCGGGCACCTTTATGAATTAAAGGAGGGGGTGACGTGGCCGGAGAGGGCTGGAAGTGTCTGGAAATAGCCTCCTCGCTGCCAAAGGGGAAGGAGGAGATAAAGGGAGGTAGCAACTGGCCGGCTAGAAACTTCTGGCCCCATCCAGAGAAGTTGGCGGCGGCTCGAGTTGGATGCGGAGCTCCGCCCTGAGTCATCGGCTATAATCGGGGCGGGGCGGGGCGTGGGCGGAGCATCCGCCGGCCGCCCCTCCTCCACCCCGCCACCTCTTCCCCCACATTCGCGGCTCCCGGAGGGCGGGGGCTCCCCGGCGGAGTCGTCCGTGAGCTGGGCGGGGGGCTTGCATCCGAGGGATCCCTGTGCCGCCGAGCGGCAGGTGGAGCAAACCCCCGGGGACGTCATCTGTATGTCCTGGGCCGGTTTCGGTTTTCGGACTCGCTTGGTCTTCTTCGAGCCGCGTGGGTGTTCCCGGGACTGGCTCCTTCGTGTAAAAACAAACTCATCGTTAGCCTTTTAAGTCGTTGGGGATTAACTAGATTCTCTCCCACCTCACCTTTGCACCCCCAGATTACTGATATATCCGGGACATTGGTGACCCTGAGTTAATCACTTTTTTCCCATGGGCTTAAGGGCCGTCCGGAAGGGGCTCTGGAATGTTGATCCGACATCAGAAGCAAGCCAGGGAGAATAATGGAAGTACAAATAGAAATTCACTTGCCTTTCTTTCGAATCCTAAAGAAAGATTGCATCAGAGCATGCTTGTTGCTGAAGCACATGTCTTAAATGTAGACTCTGTCGTTGCAGTGAAGAACTTTATAGAAAAAACATTCTTTGGGGTTTAGGGCTTGTTGATGGTGCAAGTTGGTTCTTGCTATCTTAATCTGACCTTCATTTGGAAAGTAGTGTAAGTCATGCGTGCTCAGTCACCTCCGACTCTTAGCGACCCTGTGGAGCCCGCCAGGCTCCTCCGTCCAGGGAAGAATACAGGAGTGGGTTGCCATTTCCTTCTCCAGGGTATCTTCCCGACTTAGGGATCAAACCCATGTCTCTTGCATTGCAGGCGGATTCTTTACCCACTGAGCCACCTGGGAAGCCCTTTGGAAAGCAGGAAAGAATTCAAATTATGAAAAATTTTTGTGTGGTTAATGAAATGGTGTTTACACTCGTAACCTCCACCGAGCACCTCAATTCCTCTGGGAGAGAGAGAGAGTATGCCCCCAGAGGTGGTATGTTGGGAGGTCTCATTTTAGATTTTTGCAGGCTCATTCCCTTCCCCAGAAACATTTTTGAGAAGGTGCCTTGGGCTAAAGTAATATTGGGCCCAATATTCCAACTCAAATGCAGAGGACATTCTGGAACCCTCAGAAACACTTTTTTTTGGGTCTCTTCCCACCCCCAAATTACTCCATTTGGAAGAAATGCTGAAGAGACCTGCCAGTCATTTTCAGTCGAACGGGGGTCTCACTTACATAGGTCTACTCATCAGCTTTAAAGTACAAAAACTCAGCTTTGTGAAAACACAGAGATGTTTAAGTGCCTGTACTAGGTCAGGCTTTCCAGGTGGCACAGAGGTAAAGAATCCACCTCCCAACAAGAAGATGCAGGTTTGATCCCTGGGTCAGGAAGCTCCCCCTGGAGAGGAAATGGCAACCCACTCCAGTCTTCTTGCCTGGAAAATCCCATGGACCGAGGAGCCTGGCAGGCTGCAGTCCATGGGGTCACAAAAGAGTCAGACATGACTTAGTGACTAAACAACAACAACAACTGACTCAAGTCACCACCAAATACACAAGAGACTCAGATATAAACCCAAATGCTAGTGCACCGATTTACCATAAGAACTATTATTATTGAAAGAGCTGGACCCTCAAGTGCACTAGTCAGTGGGCCTCTTTTTTATTTTTACTTTTGGTTGCACTGGGTGGCATGTGGGATCTTAATTCACTGACCAGAGCTTAAACCTGTGTCCCCTGTATTGGAAGTACAGAGTCATAACCACTGATTGCCAGGGAAACCCCAGTGGGTCTCATATTTTTCCTTATTTTTGAAGCCTTGACAGAAGGTTGGGCCTAGAGTCCGTATTCAATAAGTATGGATGTTTATTGAAGGTTGATTCCAAAGTGAATGTTTATTTGTATTTTCTTCTTTGCTCAATTTCACTACAACTACATTTAAAGACGGAACAACAACAAAAAAGACGGAACATTCTTTGCTAGTGTTAACGTTTGTTTGCTTTTTTGTTAGATTTTCTAGAGAAGCAGGGAGGAAATAGTTTCCTCTGGGCTTAATATACCAGCTTCTGAGAGTTATAGCCCATCAGGGGTTTCAAGTGGGTTTGTCTACAATGGAGTCATAAATCTTGGAGAACTGTCTAGAAGAAACTCCTTAAAGCCATGCTGAATAATGAGGCACATGTCTACTCTTGATGGCTTTTTCTTTTTCTAGATCTTATGACACTCATTCCCCAGGGGCTATAGACTGAATATTTGTGTCCCCCAAAGTTCATACATTGAAACATATTCCCCAGTGTGATGCCATTTGGAGGTGGGTCCTTTCAGAGATGCTTAGGTCATGAGGATGGAGCCCTTATGAATGAGTTTAATGCCCTTATAAAAAAAAACCCAGAGAGCTCTCTCCCTGCTTGCTTCCACCGTGTGAAGGCACAGTGAGGAGATAGATGGCTGTCCTCTGGCACCTACCAGACACTGAATCAGCTGGTGCCTTGATCTTGGAATTTCCAGTCTCCAGAATTGTGAGAAATACATTTCTATTGTTTATAAGCCCCCCAGTCTGAGTTAGTCTGGTATATTAGCTCAAATGGACCAAGACACAAGGCCTTCTGCCGTTCATTTGCCTATCAGAAGCATGACCCTGAATTTCTGTTTTTCTCTTTCCATCCAATCATCATCGAGTCTGTAGATGGTATCACCTCGGTACTCATTGTTTATGGGTATCCTCTCTTTCTTCAGTACCACCAGCCTAGTCCAGGTCATCCTTGTCCCTCATGTGGACCCTGGAAACAGCCTCTTAGGTTGTTCATGTCCAATCCATTGCCCAAATGGTGGCCAGAGTGACCATTTTCAAGCACAAGTGGGCCATGTCCTCTCTCTGGTTAGAATGCTTGAATGGCTCCCCATCGCCCTTTTTATCTCCAAATCCAACACTCGTTGGCCTGGTGTGTAAAAGACCCTTCTTCCACTCTCTCTGATGCCCACTCTTTGCTGGCTCTGCTGGACTACATCATGAGCACACTACCTCCTCAACCTTCTTCGCCACTGCTGACAGGTCCCACACCCTTTGCCTGGCTGATGCCTCTCCATCTCCAGGTATCACCTTTGGTATCACTTTCCTTTGCCTTCCTAGTCTGGGTCATGTGTCCTTTCTAGATGCTCCCATACAAATCCTGGGGCACCCTATCAAGTGCGCTGCATTGCAATTGCTTGCCTGATGGTCTAATTTGCTATGCACTGAGTTTCTTGAGCCTAGGAGCAGAATCTAGATCGACACTGAGTCCCCAGCCTCTAGCACAGTGCCTGGCAATTAAAAGTTGTAAAAACAATGATTGTAATGGTGGCCAAGTGGCAAGCATTTACTGAATGCCAAGTACTGTGGTATGAGCTTTATGTGGATAATCTCATTTAATCTTTGTGATAGTGAATGTAATCCCCTTGCAGGAATGAAGAATCTAGATGTTAAGAACATTGTAGGAAACCAATCACCAGCGTCCTTTGCAGACTGACTAAGCTGATGAAAGTTGTCTTGCCCAAGGTCACATCTCCTTCTCGGGGCAGCCTGGATCCAGTGACTGTTTGACTGAGGGGCGTCAGGACCCTGTCCTTTGGGTTCAACTCGAGGCATTGCTAACGTGCTCTCCCAGCTCCAGAGCGTGCCCTTGGGGTGGGCTGCTACTTGCTTGGGACTGCACCCCAGCTCAGCTTCTCCCTCTGCCCAGTCCTGCTTCCTGGTCTATTTTTACTAGTGTTACTCTTAGGAGGATCCCTTCATAAAATCCTGTTGGCCAATTTCTCTCTCGCCATCTGCTTCTCAAGGAACTAATCCTGGAACAATCCTCCCAGTAGCCTAATGTATACTTATTACTAAGATTCTCCTCAATTAAGTTTTAAAGACACTAGGTAACTTGCTCAGTGTCCCAAAGCTCATGACTTGGAGAGGCGGGATTTGAACTCAGTCAATTGACTCTAGAGCCTATGCTTCTAACCAGGCACTCGATAAATCCAGTCAGTGAATCGATGGCTTATTTTCCATGAGTCACCAAGGTAAAAAAAATTTAGTTCCTACCCTTCCCTAGTAGCTAAGATGGTAAAAAATTTGCCTGCAATGTGGGAGACCTGGGTTCCATCCCTCAGCTGGAAAGATCCCCTGGAGAAGGAAATAGCAACCCTCTCCAGTATCCTTGTCTGGAGAATCCCTATGGACAGAGGAGCCTGGTGAGCTACAGTCCATGGGGTCTCAAAGAGTCAGACATGCCCGAGTGACTAACATGCAGAAAAAGAGCTTTGTGCATATAATCTTCTCAACGCCAAGGAAACCAGGGCAGCAGCGGACGGCTGTGGATGATCACAGCCTGTCCTGTCAACGGTGTGGACGCGCTTGGCTGACTCATAGTGCAGGTCACTGAGAAGGGACTTAAGCCCAGCTCTAATGGTGAGTTCTAAATGAAAATGTCACCTGAAAGGTCTCTGTGTCTGGATGATTTAATCCATTTCTAATGGAACACATGAGCTGGCGTAGAACAGCCAGTTCTCCCTGACCTGTGCAAAATGCTGATTATCCCAAGTTGTTTTTGTTTGCTTTGGGATGTGTTCAGAGATCAACACATGCAGCCGTGCACAGCTTCACCAGCCAGGGCCTCCCAAGGGGACCCTTCCACTATGGGCAGCCTAGACTAGGGGAGGCCAGGGCCATTAGGATGGAAGGTCTGGTCTCTTGGAATGTCCTGATGGTCAGGTTCATTGGGAGGGGGCCACAGGCAGGACATAGAGAGGGTAGAGAGGAATAGATACCTGGTCTGGTTCTGCTGTAGAGACCTCGAGAATAAGGTCTAGATATATGCCCTGCAGAGGGGGAGGGGAAATCAATATGGTTTAGCTCAAAGTTTCAGATTTCAGCACTAACTTTGCATCTGTTTGTTATTAAAAGTTAAAGTCTGTGCCTGCTCCAGCCCAGCCGCCCTGTGCTCTCTGACCTGAGGCAGGTACATCCTGTTCCAGGCAGCTGGGCCTTTAATCATAAACTATTCTGTTTTGCTATTTAACTGTCTATGTTCTTCCCTGAAAGGATGGCAGGAGCCTTGGAAATGGGGACTCGAGTGTTAAAATCTAATTTTTTTAAATATCAGGCACTGGTGCTAAGCACCCCAGGACCTGATCTTATTTATTTCACTCGGCGATTCTAGGAGGCATTAAGCCCATTGCACAGAGGAGGACACAGGTTTAGAGATGGTGAGTAACTTGCACATATTCACATAGTTGATCGGCGGGTAGAATAAGGGAATGAAATGAAATCTGTCTGATTCTACAGCTTGTGCTTCTCCACCCTCAGTGAGACCCAGGTGAGCAGCTGTACTGGGTTGGATAGGTGGTAGTTGGTGGTTGCTAAGTTGTGTCCAACTCTTGCAACCCCATGGACTACAGCCAGCCAGGCTCCTCTGTCCATGGGATTTCCCCTGCAAGAATACTGGAGTGGGTTGCCATTTCTTTCTCCAGGGGATCTTCTAGACCCAGCGATCAAACCCGTGTCTCCTGTACTGCAGGCAGCTTCTTTACCTACTGAGCCATCAGGGAAGCCCAGCTTGGATAGTGTTCCTCCCAAATTCATATCTTGCCAGAACCTTGGAATGTGACCTTACTTTGCAGATGTATTCAAGTTAAGATGAGGTCAGGGGATTAAGGCAACCCTTAATCCAATGACAAGTGTCCTTATAAGAGGAGAAAAATGTGGATACACAGACACAAACACACAGGGAAATCACCATGTGATGCAGCGATGGGAATGATACCCCTACAAGCCAAGGACTGCCAGCAAACACCAGAAGCTGGGAGAGGTAAGGAAGGATCCTGTCCTGAGACAGTAAATTTCTGTTGGTTTAAGCCATCTAGTTTGTAGTACTTAGTTAAGGCAGCCCCAGGAACCTAATATTGGAGAAGGCAATGGCACCCCACTCCAGTACTCTTGCCTGGAAAATCCCATGGACGGAGGAGCCTGGAAGGCTGCAGTCCATGGGGTCGCTGAGGGTCGGACACGAATGAGCGACTTCACTTTCACTTTTCACTTTCATGCATTGGAGAAGGAAATGGCAACCCACTCCAGTGTTCTTGCCTAGAGAATCCCAGGGACAGGGGAGCCTGGTTGGCTGCTGTCTATGGGGTAGCACAGAGTCGGACACGACTGAAGCGACTTAGCAGCAGCAGCAGCAGCAGGAACCTGATGTAGCAGCCATACTCTCAATCTCAATTGCCTGTCCCAAACGTTGCTTCCGTAATCCATAACAAGAACCACCCTTTGGAGCGTAATTGACCGATTGTTTCACTTGTCCCTCATTAAGAATAGCCATGCAGGCAGGAAGACTTTCTTAATTCCTTATCGTCCCAAATCAGCTTTCCTTGTCTGAGGAATTAGTTCCTTTGTTCTTGTTCAGTTGCTAAGTTGTGTCCAACTCTTTGTGACCCCATGGACTGCAGCACACCAGGCCTCCCTCCTTGTCCTTCACTATCTCCCAGAGTTTGCTCAAACTCATTGAGCAAACTGTCTATTGAGTCAGTGATGCTAACCAACCATCTCATCCTCTGTCACCCCCTTTTCCTCCTGCCCTCAATCTTTCTCAGCATCAGGGTCGTTTCCAGTGAGTTGGCTCTTTGCATCAAGTGGCCAAAGTATTGGAGCTTCAGCTTCAGCATCAGTCCTTCCAATGAGTATTCAGAGTTGATTTCCTTTAGGATTGACCAGTTTGATCTCCCTTGCAAAATACTAAACTCTCAATTCATTTGAAGTTAAACACTTGAACATGTTTTGAGTTTCTGTATATTGTTTTTATTATTATTATTTATTTGGCTGTGCCCAACCTTAGCTGAAAAAGTTGGCTTAAAACTCAACATTCAGAAAACTAAGATCATGGCATCTGGTCCCATCACTTCATGGCAAATAGATGGGGAAACAATGGAAACAGTGACAGACTTCTTGGGCTCCAAAATCATTGCAGATGGTGACTGCAGCCATGAAATTAAAAGACACTTTCTTCCTTGGAAGAAAAGTTATGACCAACCTAGATAGCATATTAAATAGCAGAGACATTACTTTGCCAACAAAAGTCCTTCTAGTCAAGGCTATGGTTTTTCCAGTAGTCATGTATAGATGTGAGAGTTGGACTATAAAGAAAGCTGAGCACTGAAGAATTGATGCTTTTGAACTGTGGTATTGGAAAAGATTCTTGAGAGTCCCTTGGACTGCCAGGAGATCCAACCAGTCCATCCTAAAGGAAATCAGTCCTGAATATTCATTGGAAGGACTGACGCTGAAGCTGAAACTCCAATACTTTGGCCACCTGATGCAAAGAACTGATTCATTTGAAAAGACCCCTGATGCTGGGAAGATTGAAGGCAGGAGGAGAAGGGGATGACAGAAGATGAGATGGTTGGATGGCATCACTGACTCAATGGACACGAGTTTGGATAAACTCCAGGAGTTGGTGATGGACAGGGAGGCCTGGCGTGCTGCAGTCCATGAGGTTGCAAAGAGTTGGACATGACTGAGCGACTGAACTGAACCTTAGCTGTGGCATGTGGGATCTAGTTCCCTGACCAGGAACAGAGCCTGGGCTCCCTGCAGTGGGAGTGTGAGTTTTTGCCACTGGACCACCAGGGAAGTCCCCTAAGTGTATTTTTAAATGAGTTTTTTTTCTTTTCCTTTCACCTATCAAATTCTCCAAATCTTAGGGTCAGGTTGCAGTGATGTTATTCTAACCATCAATGAACTGATAGTTTAATCAAGCCAAAAACAGAAAAGAAATGGAGGAAGGGGGTGAAAAATGCCTAGTTACCTAAGTATTCATTCACTCCACCAAACACTTGAGGGCCAGTCTCTAGGATCATAATGATGGATGAAATGTGGGCTCAGTCCCCTTTGTGTAGGTGAGAACCTCATGAACAGTTAAATCACATAACAAAACAGTAAAAATGCTGTGGCAGAGAATTAAATGTTCTAAGAGCTAGAAAGAGAAATCAACCAAGACTGATGAATCTGAGATGGCTTCAGGGAGCATTGGACATTTATACTGGAAAAAAAATTATTTTTTAGTGGGTAATACATTTGCCTGCTTACACATCTCCAAAGGGCACCCGAGGAAACTATTTTCATTTGCTAGGGTTGCTGTAACAAAGTACTAGAAACTGGATGGTTTAGAACAATGGAAATGTACTGTCTCATAGACCTGCTAGCTAGAAGTCCAAGATCAAGATGTCTGCTGGGTTGATAGCTCCTAAGAACTGCAAGGGAAAAAAAATCTGTTCCCATGCCTCTCTCCTGGCTTCTAACAATTTGCTGAGAATGACTTCAATCTCTGTCTTCATCATCAGTGTTTTCCGTGTGCCTGTGTGGGCCCAAATGTTCCCTTTGTATAAGGATACATGGCCTATTGGACTAGGGGCCACACTGCTCCTCCTGTGACTTCATTTTAGCTAATTGCATCTGCAATGACCCTATTACCAAATAAGGTCTTGTTTTGAGATACTGAGGATAAGGGCTTCTGCAAATAACTTTTGGGAGTCACAATTCAACCCATAACAGTATTAAGAAAAAAGGTAAATCTCATTATTTTTCTCAGATGTTCCCAAGTCTGCTGGGTTCTGGCTGCCAAATCCCTGCAACCAATATCCCCAGGGGTCCTCCATGCATTTCCCAGCATGTATGTGCATTCTTCCCACACACAAATTCTAGCACATCTCATGCACTGGCAACCTCCTTATTCTTTTCACTTAATACCCCGCGAAATTTTCCACATCAGTCCACACAGACCTTCCTTATTTCCTTAAGTGGCTGTACAATAGGCTATAATTTATTTCACTGGAACCCTGTTAATAGACCTTTTGAGATCTATTACAAACAACAGCACAATGTATATTCTTGGGCACACGTCATTTTGCATGAATGTACAAGTACATCTATTAATACCTGGAGGTGGAAGTGCTTGGTCATCTAACGGGTGCATTTTGAGATGTTTTACCAAATTGTTCTCCAAGGAGGTCAGAAAAGGTCAGCCTTGCCCCAACTGTGTTCACAGTGCCTGCTTCCCTGCAATCTTTCCAGACTGTGTACCTTACTTTCCGATCTTTGCCAATCTGGTATATTCCCTTTGTACTTTAAATTTGCATTTATATTATTATGAGCAGAATCGAGCATCTTTTCATCTGTCTAAGAGATATTTGGTATTCTTTTTCTTTGAACAGCCTGTACCTATCCTTTGCCCATTTTTCTGCTGGAACTGAGGAAGAATGAAAAGGATTTTTACAGATGCGGAAAGACGGAATTTTAAAAGGGACTGGATAATTGTGGGGCACAGGAAGATGAGGACTGGCATTGAAAAATAGCTTGAGGACCTACCACCTCTGCAGTTGCTGGAGATATCTGGGCCAGGCCTTTCCTCCTCCTCCAGCCTGAGCGACAGTCTGCTCAGGTACCAAGGGGAAGTCTGGAAATTACATTCTAGGTCTAGAATTGCAGATTTGAGCTTGGACTGTGAATTGTCTGAGAAATCACTAGGCCCCTCCTCTGAGCCTGGTTTATCTCCAACGGGTTGATTAAAGTTGGTGGAGGGGAGGTGGGGGCATAAGAGATTGGACTCATAGCTTGAATTAGTAACCGATTTAGGAGAGAGGTAAAGCCTGAAATATGTCCTAACAAGACAGTCAGAGGCCAAGTTCAGAAATTCCTCCCTAGGCCACAACATGCTTTTGTGTTGTTGTTCTCTGTCTTTATTTTCCTGGGAGGTATGACTGAGGATGTCTGAAGAGCTGTTTTCAGAACAGAGAAAGGATCAAGCTATGCTTTGGTGTCTCTGCAGTCACGTGGTTTGTACTCTGGAAATCAGGCAGATGTCAGTCACACACCCTCTGTTGTTTCTAGAAGGTGCATGAGGTGGCTTCCAGAGGGTCTGTCAGGTATCATTGTTCCATTCTTCCATTCTTGGTGGATTTATCGACAGCAGCCCCTGGGCTTGGCCCTGTTCCCACAGACTCAGACATGTAGAAGCTGACCTGTGCCTTCCAAAATGTTAGACCCTAATTAGAGGAATAAGAGTACTGTGATGGCTAATTGTCTGGGTCAACTTGGCTGGGCCACAGAGCCCAGATACCTGGTCACACATTCTGGATGTTTCTGTAAAGATGTGTCTTGGATGAGATGAAGGTTTAAAAGTAGTGGACTTGGAGTAAAGCAGATTGCCCTCCATAGTGTGAGTCGACCCCGTCTAATCCACTGAAGGTCTTAATCAGAACGAAAAGTGATGTCCCCCTGAGCAAGAGGGAGTTCTGCAGCAGACTGCACTTGGACTAAAACTCTTTACTGGGCCCCCAGCCTGCTGGCCTACCCTGAAGCTTTTGGACTTGCCTTTCCACAATCGTGTGAACCAATTCCTTAAAATAAATGTCTTTCTGTCCCTCTCCCCTCTGTCTCGCTCTGCAGATAGACAGGCAGATCGATAGCTGGATAGATGGACTCTGCTGGTCCTGTCTGTCTGGAGAACTCTGACTAATATGATGACTGTGGGTTGTGTGGCCCTCCAGGCAGCATCTGACTTAGCCCGGGTGGAAGGAGATGCTGAGAGGAGGGAGGAGTGGGGCCTCGGCAATCAGGGGGGCCTTGAGCAGGACCTGGAGAGCTGAGGAGGATTCTGAAGCAAGGTCAAGTCTGAGTAGGTGCAAGAAGGGGGAAGGGCCTTCTGGGAGGGTAACAGCAAGAGGAAAGCTGTGGCGTGAGACCCACGCAGGAGACACGATGGAGACACCGGGCTCCTGGCTCCAGGCCCCTTCTCCTCTGCAGCTGTCAGATGAACTGGACCTTGTTAGTGGAAGTATGTGCTTAATGTCTGACTCCATCTTAGGCTGGAAACTGGTATTTTCTTAGCATGCGTATTCCCCATGCCTGCCTAGATCCTTCACGAGTCAGTGTTAAATAAATATTTATGGAGTGAAGGCATTCACTTCGTCCTCATATTGAATTATAATCTATGGAAGAATGAATTCCCAACCTTGTTCCAAAAGGGGTCAAGAAATTGGCAGTGATGGTTAAGAGAATTATTTTGTCCCAATGGGGAGATAATTTTATTCCTTTCTTTACAAAAAATATACTCGTGAACAACTCAGACAATGCAGACAAATAGAAAATAGAACTGTAGTCCCGCTGCCTGGAAATGAGATGTAAATTAAATAACATTAAATCACCCTTAACTGCCAAAATAATGCCATTTGCAGCAACATGGATGGTCCTAGAGGTTGTCATACTGAGTGAAGTAAGCCAGACAGAGAAAGACAAATATCATGTATCACTTACATGTGGAATCTAAAAAATGGTACAAATGGACTTATTTACAAAACAGAAATAGGGTCACAGATGGAGAAAACAAATTTACAATTACCAAAAGGGGTGAAAGTGGGGGGAGGGATAAATTGAGAGATTGGGATTGGCATATACGCACTAATATCTATGAAACAGATAACCAATAAGGACCTACTGTATAGCACAGGGAAGTCTACTCAATACTCTGTAATGACCTATATGGGAAAAGAATCTAAAAAAAAGTGGATATATGTATAACTGATGCACACTGCTGTACAGCAGCAACTAGCCCAACATTGTAAATCAACTATACTTCAGTTAAAAACAAATAATTTTTTTGGCCATGCAGCATGTGGGATCTTAATTCCCTGACCAGGGATCAAACCCAAGTCCCCTGCAGTGGAAGAGCCGAGTCTTAACCACTGAACTGCCAGGGAAGTCTCCTCTCTAACAAAAAAGTTTTTAAAAAATCACCATTCTTGTTATTCTTGCCACATCGTCAGAATTTTCCTTGCTCTTGAACCAGGACTGTCATATTTATTGTGCATCTACTGCTGTTAGGGATTGAAAACAAAGGTAAAGACAGACACAGGGGTTCCCTGCCTTCTAGGAGGGTTGGGCAGATTAGAGAGAGTCTCACGGAATCTAAACTCTTCCCAGCTTGGGTGTTCCTGGGCGGCCTCTTGGCTGCTGCACACAGTCTTTTGTTGTTGCTGTGCTTGAATACACATTTTCTTTTCCCCTTCCAAGGCTGTGGGGAATAGACCTCTCAGGGCATTTCTCTGGAGCCATTTCCATTTTATAAAAAATGGGGTGTTCAATTTGAAGGACCCTTTTCATTTTTTTCCTTAGATCTCTCTGGAAACTCAGCCTCTTTAGTTTAATGTTTTTTGGGGGGAGGGTATCGTTTTTGTGTTTAAAGGTCGAATTCTTCTACTGGGCAGCAACTATTCACCCTGACAGGCCAAACTGGTTTAGTTTTTTATCACTCTTCACTCACCAAAAGATGCATTATCCTTAGTAAATAGAGGGGAATAATTAGCAGCATTTCCTTTGTTTTTGTTTGGATTTATTTCAGTGGTGTTCATTTTGGGTACATAAATAATAAATAAGATGCACCGTTGTTTGAAAATGCGCTTTAAATTTTAAGCTCATGTATAAATGAAGCATTTCATCCAATGTCTTAATCTGTTATTTCTTGGCATTCTTTAGGGTTGTTCTTATAGGTGTAGGCTAGAGCTTAGCCCCCCTGTACCTAGGAAAGGGCTTCCCTTGTGGCTTAGCTGGTAAAGAATCTGCCCGTAATGCGGGAGACCTGGGTTCAATCCCTGGGGTGGGAAGATCCCCCAGAGAAGGGAAAGGCTATCCACTCCAATATTCTGGCCTGGAGAATTCCAGTCTATACAGCCCATGGGGTCACAAAAACTTGGACACAACTGAGCCACTTTCACCTAGGAAAAATCTGTTTTAGTTTTCCAAAATTTTTTTGTTTCCCAGATTAATTTTATTCATTTTACCCATAGAGCTATCCCATACTGTTTTTTGGCCACAAGATACCAAGACCTACTTGGGAACTGGAACAGGCAGTTTTTACCTTCACAGTATCTGCAAACTGCGCTCTCTGAAACAGGCCTGGTGGGCCCCTGGGAGTCCATACTGTGTTCCTTACCCACAGTGCTAGGCTGGTAAAGGTGCATTTGAAAGCTGGGAAAGGATTTCCCTGGCAGTCCAGTGGCTAAGACTCTGAGCTTCCAGCGCAGGGGGCACAGGTTCCATCCCTGGTCAGGGAACTAGGACCCCACATGCCATGTGGCGTGGCCCAAAAAATATCCCCTTAAAACAAAACAAAAAACCCAAACCACTTTATAATGTAAAAAAATAAAAAATTTTAAAATATTAAAAAATAGAACACATATTTAAAAAAAGAAAGTTTGGAAAAGCATTTGCTAGTTATTAGCAGCTCAGTGTCCCTGCCAACAGCAGGCAAGTCCCAGAGACAAGGGAGGCCAAGCTATGCTCAAGCTGGACTCCATCCCCAACCTCATGTGGGAGAGGAAGCCAGCAGTTAGGTTTCTTTCTTGTCCATATAAAAAGCAGAAGGAAGAAAAAAAGCAGAACTAGGTTTTGTGATTAGAATTTTAAAATTTGTATTGTTTTCTCTGTAACTACCCAAGCAATTTATATAACTCTGTAAATGCTGGGAAGTACAGAAGTCTCAGAAGAAAATGAACATCTCAGGAAGGGTTGGAAACTTTTAAGGAGGCAGGATTAAGTTTGAGATGGGGAAGAACTTGCTCACAGTTAGGCCTGAGCTCCTGGTTCACTGACAATGTAGACAAGAAAGAGGACTGAACGAACAGCCCCTAAATGACTTGCCTGCTCTGATTTTGCCATGGGGCGGCCTGTCCTCAGCCTGCTGGGTTCTAGACAATGTGTCTCCTCTTCCTCACCGCTACGCACACAGAGCAAGAGAGGCCAAAGTGAATCAAGGCTCTGAGAATGGCATGGGCAGAAGAGGCTTAGTTCCCAGGAAATGCCACATCTGTTCATTCATTCACAATTCTTGAAATATGTATTGAGTAGTCATTATGGACCGTGCACCACACCAAGCTCTGGGGATGTTCCATGAACAGCACAAACTCTAGACCAAGTTCCCACATGGGCAGCAAGGTTGTACAGATAAGAATTTAGTCACAATTGTTAACACGAAGAAGGAACAGCCATCCTAGCCCAGAAGTTAGGAAGGCATCTTTGAGGAAGTCACACATCAGCTGGTCCTTGCTGGGTGAGTAGGAGTTGGCGGGGCTGAGGACTGCGGAGGAGCCGGTCTACAGTATATGTGAAGGTCTGTGTTAAGGAACCTTCAGGAAAGGAAACAAGGCCAGTGTGGTGGGTGTGTGGTGGCACGGGGCTCCGCTGTGAAGTGAGCTGGGCCTGATCTTGTAGGGCCATCGAGGACTCTCTAGGGTGTGGGACCTACGGTAAGGACAATGGGAGCCATTTGCAGAATTTTAAGTGAGGAGTAATCTGATTTGTCAATGGCACCCCACTCCAGCACTCTTGCCTGGAAAATCCCATGGACGGAGAAGCCTGGTAGGCTGCAGTCTATGGGGTCGCTAGGAGTCGGACACGACTGAGCGACTTCCCTTTCACTTTTCACTTTCATGTATTGGAGAAAGAAATGGCAACCCACTCCAGTATTCTTGCCTGGAGGATCCCAGAGATGGCGGAGCCTGGTGGGCTTGCCGTCTGTGGGGTCGCACAGAGTCGGACACGACTGAAGCGACTTAGCATAGCATTAGCATTTATTTACTTTTGGTTGTGGTAGGTCTTCATTGCTGTGCAGGGACTTTCTCTCGTTGCAGTGAGTCGCGACTTTCTCTAGTTGGACTACCTTCTCTAGTTGCGACTCTTCCTTGCAGTGCACAGGGCTTCTCACTGCGGTGGCTTCTCTGATGGAGCACGGGCTCTCGGCATACGGGCTCCGTAGTTGCAGCCTGTGGGCTCTAGAGCACAGGCTCAGTAGTTGTGACACTTGGGCTTAGTTTTTCTGAGGCAAGTAGAATCTTCCCAGACCAGGGATCAAACCCTAGTCTCCTGCTTTGGCAGCGGATTCTTAACCACTGGGCCACAAGGAAAGTCCCAGATTTGTGTTTTTCGAAATCTTTCGGCTGCCATATGGAGAATATCTTGTAGGAAGGCAAGGTTGGAGGTCAGGGGACTAGTTAGGAGGCCAATAGGAGCACTTAAGTGAGAGATGGTGCTGCTGGGCCTAGAAGAGGGATAATAGTAATGAAAATTAGGTTTGATTGAATGTGTAACTAAGTACCAGGCACCTGCATGATTTCATTCAAGCCTCACAAACGCCTGTGAAGTTAGGTGTCATTATTATTGTTGTTGCATTTTTTTTAAGATATTTTTTGATATGGACCATTTTAAAAGTCTTGAATTTGTTACAAAATTGCTTCTGTTTTATGTTTTGGTTTTGGGCCCCAGGGATCAAACTCGCACTCCCTGCATTGGCAGGTAAAGTCTTAACCACTGGACTGCCAGGGAAGTCATTAGTATGGTTGTTTTATAGAGAACACCGAGGCTCAGAGAGGTTAAGAAAGTTGCCCAAGGTCACACAGTCGGCGAATGGAGAGTCAAGATTGGAACCTGTGCACTTTGAGTCAACATTTGAACCTTACCCAAGGTCACAGAGTAGAAAGGGTCAGAGTCAGGATATAAGCCCAGGCAGGTCCATCTGGTCAAAGCTATGGTTTTTCCAGTAGTCATGTACAGATGTTAGAGTTGGACTAGAAAGAAGGCTAAGCACTGGAGAACTGATGTTTTCAAATTGTGGTGCTAAAGAAGACTCTTGAGAGTCCTTTGGACTGCAAAGAGATCAAGACAGTCAATCCTAAAGGAAATCAACCCTGAATATTCATTGGAAGGACTGATGCTGATGTTGAAGCGCCAATACTTTGACCACCTGATGCAAAGAGCTAACTCACTGGAAAAGACTCTGATGCTGGGAAAGATTGAAGGCAACAGAAGGGAGCAGCAGAGGATGAGATGGTGAGATAGTGTCACTGACTCAGTGGACACGAATTTGAGCAAGCTCCAGGAGATAATGAAGGACAGGGGAGCCTGGCATGCTGCAGTCCATGGGGTTGCAAAGAGTCAGACACGACTTAGTGACTGAGCAACAACAGCAAGCTGGCTGTTAACCATATTAACAGGGGGCAGGCTCTTAACCGTGGACCATGCAGCTTCCAGGAGCGTCTACAACATACTGGTCCTCCTACCCAGGGCCAGGCTTCAACAAAGCAACCCTCACTCCAAGTGAAAGCCCAGAAATAAAATTGGCCCTCAGACATTTAAAGTATAAAACTTGTGACTGGCATCTTTGGACCTAAGTTCATGTATGTAGAAATCGTGAATCTGCTATAAGCTGTTTATCAGCATGGCCTGAGCTTCTGAAAGCGTTACTTTCCAGACATTATTTTCTGAATTGGTTGGGAGGCTTTTTGTAGAAGGAGGACAAGTTATCTGATGAGGAGTCCACAGGGAGACTTTTCTCAAATTTCTGATGACATCATTCCATTATGTAGAGGTTGCCTTCTTGGTGTTGAAAAAAAGCTTTGCTTAATTTGGATGCCTATGGAATTATATTTGGAGCGATTGCTATTAAAGGAAACCAGCGGAAGGGCAGTTCCTCGTAAGCATGGATATCTCTGTATAAAGGAGACCACAGCTTTCCACAAAGCATACACAACCCCTTGTGATCTAGAACCTGAAGGAGGTGGATACTCCTGTGCTTAAGTGTTAGTCATTCAGTCATGGCCGACTCTTTGCGAACCCATGGACTGTAGCCCGCCAGGCTCTTCTGTCCATGGAATTCTCCCAGGCAAGAATACTGGAGAGGGTTGCCATTTCCTTCTCCAGAGGATCTTCCGGACCCAGAGATTGAACCCAGGTCTCCTGCATTGGTGGGAGGAATATTTACCATCTGAGCCCCCAGGGAAGGTCGTGTGTTTAAACAATCCTTCAAAGGAAACGTCAGCCCCTGGAGCCACCCACAGAAGTCATTCCTATTTCAGAACCTTCCAGAACTTCCCATCACTCTCAGGGAAGAACCCAAGAACTTCACTGAGGCCCCATACCTGTCGCAGCCAAACTTGCCAGCTTCTCTCTACCTTCCAGCCCCATTATGGAGTCTCACCTCCTCCCCCCTCCCCCGCCCCCAGATATCCTATACGGGTCCCTTCTTGCCAAAATGTCCTTTTCCCTTCCCTTCATGTGGATCCTTTCCATCTCATCCTTCAAGATCCTGCAGAAGGGTCTTAGGAAACTTTCTCCACTTGACCCAGGTACTACTAACATAGCTTTATTATTTGTTATTGTTATTTAGTTGCTCTGCTGCTGCTGCTGCTAAGTCGCTTCAGTCATGTCTGACTCTGTGCGACCCCATAGACGGCAGCCAACCAGGCTCCCCCGTCCCTGGGATTCTCCAGGCAAGAACACTGGAGTGGGTTGCCATTTCCTTCTCCAATGCATGAAAGTGAAAAGTGAAAGTGAAGTTGCTCAGTCGTGTCCGACTCTTTGCAACCCCATGGACTGCAGCCTACCAGGCTCCTCTGCCCATGGGATTTTCCAGGCAAGAATACTGGAGTGGGGTGCCATTGCCTTCTCCAATGCATGAAAGTGAAAAGTGAAAGTGAAGTCGCTCCGTCATGTCCAATTCTTTTCGACCCCATGGACAGCAGCACACCAGGCTTCCCTGTCCTTCACCATCTCCTGGAGTTTTATTATACACAAATTATAATTATTTGGTTATGGGTGTCTTTCTCTTTAAACAGAGAGGCCAGGGATCAACTTATTAGTCTTCATTTTTTCTTCCTTCTCCTCAGCTGTGGCCCTTCTGTCCAGCACAGCACCTGTTGAGTGATACTGGGCAGATTACCCTTCCCAAACTCTGACTCCACCTCCCTCCAACCTCACTTTAGCAAGACTGTCCTGACCACAGACTAATGTCTATGCTGAAGTGTCTATGTTTTGGACCATGTGAAACTTGACTTCCCTACGTGTCGGAGCTAGGAGTGGATCCCCAGAACACAATTCAGTGGCTGGCATGTGACCTGCAATGACCTGGGGAAAAATGATGAACCAAGCCCTCAGGCTCTGCTTTTAGGAATGTGAAGTAAGAAACAGCATTGGCAGAAGACAGGGGTGTGACGGAGTCACACGAAGGGGAGAGAACAAGAGTGAAGACTTAGTGGCTACCTAAGTGTCCAGAGCTTCCTTGGCTCCAGGCTACCCTCCAGCTCTTGTCTGATTTCTGAGCTCCAGTTTCCCATCGTGGTAGCCAGCCTCCAGGATGGCCCCATGACCATTCCCTTCTGGTACTCACCTCTGTATAATCCCTTCTCACATTGAATAAAGTGACTTGTGGGGCCAGTAGGATATCGCAAAAGACAGGGTGTGTGACTTCCAACATAGAACATAAAAGACATTGCAGATTCTTCCTTGGTCTCTCAAATCAGTCCCTTTGGCAGAAGCCAGTCACCACACTGAAGACAGTCAAACATCCATGTAGAGAGGCCCTTACGGAGAGGAGCTGACCAGCACCAACTTGTGCATGAGTCACCAGAGAAGTGGATCCTCCTGCCCCAGTAAACCTTCAGGTGACTGCAATCCAGGCTGACATCATTTTTTTTTAATTGGAGGATAATTGCTTTACAATATTGTGTTGGTTTCTGCCATACATCAACATGAATCAGCCAAAGGCATATCAGTTCAGTCACTCAGTCGTGTCCGACTCTTTGCGACCCCATGAATTGCAGCACGCCAGGCCTCCCTGTCCATCACCAACTCCCAGAGTTCACCCAGACTCACGTCCATTGAGTCAGTGATGCCATCTAGCCATCTCATCCTCTGTCGTCCCCTTCTCCTCCTGCCCCCAATCCCTCCCAGCATCAGAGTCTTTTCCAATGAGTCAACTCTTCTCATGAGGTGGTCAAAGTACTGGAGTTTCAGCTTCAGCATCATTCCTTCCAAAGAAATCCCAGGGCTGATCTCCTTCAGAATGGACTGGTTGGATCTTCTTGCAGTCCAAGGGACTCTCAAGAGTCTTCTCCAACACCACAGTTCAAAAGCATCAATTCTTCGGCGCTCAGCCTTCTTCACAGTCCAACTCTCATATCCATACATGACCACAGGAAAAACCATAGCCTTGACTAGACGAACCTTTGTTGGCAAAGTAATGTCTCTGCTTTTCAATATGCTATCTAGGTTGGTCATAACTTTTCTTCCAAGGAGTAAGCATCTTTTAATTTCATGGCTGCAGTCACCATCTGCAGTGATTTTGGAGCCCAGAAAAATAAAGTCTGACACTGTTTCCACTGTTTCCCCATCTATTTGCCATGAAGTGATGGGACCAGATGCCATGATCTTCGTTTTCTGAATGTTGAGCTTTAAGCCAACTTTTTCACTCCCCTCTTTCACTTTCATCAAGAGGCTTTTTAGTTCCTCTTCACTTTCTGCCATAAGGGTGGTGTCATCTGCATATCTGAGGTTATTGATATTTCTCCCGGCAATCTTGATTCCAGCTTGTGCTTCTTCCAGCCCAGCATTTCTCATGATGTACTCTGCATATAAGTTAAATAAGCAGGGTGGCAATGTACAGCCTTGACGTACTCCTTTTCCTATTTGGAACCAGTCTGTTGTTCCATGTCCAGTTCTAACTGTTGCTTCCTGACCTGCATACAGATTTCTCAAGAGGCAGGTCAGGTGGTCTGGTATTCTCATCTCTTTAAGAATTTTCCACAGTTTGTGGTGATCCACAGAGTCAAAGGCTTTGCCATAGTCACTAAAGCAGAAATAGATTTTTTTTTCTGGAACTCTCTTGCTTTTTTGATAATCCAGCGGAAATTGGCAATTTGATCTCTGGTTCCTCTGCCTTTTCTAAATCCAGCTTGAACATCTGGAAGTTCACGGTTCACGTATTGCTGAAGCCTGGCTTGGAGAATTTTGAGCATTACTTTACTAGCGTGTGAGATGAGTGCAATTGTGCGGTAGTTTGAGCCTTCTTTGGCATTGCCTTTCTTTGGGATTGGAATGAAAACTGACCTTTTCCAATCCTGTGGCCACTGCTGTGTTTTCCAAATTTGCTGGCATATTGAGTGCAGCACTTTCATAGCATCATCTTTTAGGATTTGAAATGCAGCAATACGGCTAACTAACACAGTTTTTTGTTGATCTACAATAATAAATTCTTTACAATAAAAACTCCCTGTACTGGCTCGTGTGTAAATACTATTTACTCACTGCTACCTTGTGTAGTTGGTAGGTTTGCACCCACTTCTAGGGACAGCCTATGCCTTGGGATTAGCAATTGCTCCATTGGAACCATAGGGCTTCCCTGGTGGCTCCAATGGTAAAGAATCTGCCTACAATGCCGGAGACCCAGTTTCAATCACTGGGTTGAGACGATCCCCTGGAGAAGGGAATGGCTACCCAGTCCAGTATTCTTGCCTGTAAAATCCCATAGACAGAGGAGCCTGGTTCTCTAGGGCTACGGTCCATAAGGTCACAAAGAGTCAGATATGACTGCGCAACTGAGCATGTAATCCCAATAGATTAACTTTACATTGAAAACATTTGCATTAATACATGGATAAAGCACTTTTTGCAACTCTTTCACATACATTCAGGATCAATAGGGTTTGTTTACTGAACAAATATTTATTGACTTCCTACTATGTGTAAGGAGTTAGAAAACATACGGAAAGGAATCAGAAATTATTCTTGCCACCGAGGAATTTATAATCTAGTGGGAGCATTATAACATGTATATAGGGACTTCCCTGATGGTCCAGTGGCTAAGATTTTGCACTCCCAATGCAGGGGCCCAGGTTCAATCCCTGGTCAGGGAACTAGATCCCACATGCCACAACTGAGTTTGCATGCTGCAACTAAAGATCCCGCATGCCACACCTAAAACCCATACTGGCCAAATAAATAAATAAGTAGATAATTAAAAAAACGTGTATATAAGTAACTAAAATACCATGTGGAAACTTCTAAAACCCTAACACTTGGAACTGAGCACTGGCCTTCTCCTGAGGGTTACACTAAAAGCTTTAAGTGGATAGTCTTCTCTTCTTGGATGTGGTATCTATAAGGCAGGGTGGGGTGGGTTGTCTTTAACTCTAACACCTGTGACAGTACTTGGCACACGGTAAATATTTAGTGAATCTCACTGAGTCCTCACAGCCATATGGAAAAAGCAGAGTAGTAGAGTAGGTTATTAGAGCCAGACATCCTGGAATGAGAAGTCAAATGGGCCTTAGGAAGCATCACTACAAACAAAGGTAGTGGAGGTGATGGAAATCCAGCTGAGCTACTTCAAATCCTAACAGATGATGCTGTGAAAGTGCTGCACTCAATATGCCAGCAAATTTGGAAAACGCAGCAGTGTTCACAGGACTGGAAAAGGTCCGTTTTCATTCCAATCCCAAAGAAAGGCAATGCCAAAGAATGTTCAAACTATCGCACAATTGGACTCATCTTACACGATAGCAAAGTAATGCTCAAAATTCTCCAAGTAAGGCTTCAACAGCACACGAACCAAGAACTTCCAGATGTTCAAACTGGATTTAGAAAAGGCAGAGAAACCAGAGATCAATTTTCCAACATTCGTTGGATCATTAAAAAAAGCAAGAGAATTTCAGAAAACATCTACTTCTGCTTTATTGACTACACCAAAGCCTTTGACTGTGTGGATCACAACAAACTGTGGAAAATTCTTGAAGAGAAGGGAATATCAGGCCATCTTTCCTGACTCCTGAGTAATCTGTATGCAGGTCAAGAAGGAACAGAACCAGACATGGAACAACAGACTGGTTCCAAATTGAGAAAAGAGTATATCAAGGCTGTATATTGTCACTCTACTTATTTAACTTCTATGCAGAGTACAACATGTGAAATGCTGGGTTAGATAAAGCACAAGCTGGAATCAAGATTGCTGGGAGAAATATCAATAACCTCAGATATGCAGATGACACCACCCTTATGGCAGAAAGCAAAGAGGAACTAAAGAGCCTCTTGATGAAACTGAAAGAGAAGAGTGAAAAAGCTGACTTAAAACTCAACATTCAGAAAACTGAGATCATGGCATCTGGTCCCATCACTTCATGGGAAATAGATGGGGAAACAGTGGAAACAGTGTTAGACTTTATTTTTCTGGGCTCCAAAATCACTGCAGATGGTGACTGCAGCCATGAAATTAAAAGACACTTGCTCCTTGGAAGAAAAGTTATGACCAACCTAGACAGCATATTAAAAAACAGAGACATTACTTTACCAACAAATGTCCGTCTAGTCAAAGCTATGGTTTTTCCAGTAGTCATGTATGGATGTGAGAGTTGGACCATAAAGAAAACTGAGCGCTAAAGAATTGATGCTGTTGAACTGTGGTGTTGGAGAAGACTCTTGAGAGTCCCTTGGACTGCAAGGAGATCCAACCAGTCCATCCTAAAGGAAATCAGTCCTAAATATTCCTTGGAAGGACTGACACTGAAGCTGAAACTCCAATACTTTGGCTACCTGATTCGAAGAATTGATTCATTGGAAAAGACCCTGATGCTGGGAAAGATTGAAGGCAGGAGGAGAAGGGGATGACAGACGACGAGATGGTTGGATGGCATCACCGACTCAATGGACATGAGTTTGAGCAAGCTCTAGGAGTTGGTGATGGACAGGGAGTCCTGGCGTGCTGCAGTCCATGGGGTCGCAGAGTCAGAGATGACTGAACTGAACTGGGAGTAGTTTTTACATAGAATCAGTTTCCTGAATTTGGATCTGGGCTCCGTTACTTGCAGGGGAGTGATCTTGGAGAAGTTACTAGCCCTCTCCATGACTCCATGACTCCGTTTCTTGACACAAAGAGTGAGGGTCATCAGGTTGTGCTAAGTGACTTCAGTTGTAGCCGACTCTTTGCAGTACTATGGGCTGTAACCTACCAGGCTCCTCTGTCCATGGGATTCTCCAAGCAAGAATACTGGAGTGGTTGCCGAGCCCTCCTTCAGGGAATCTTCCCGACCCAGGGATGCAACCCATGTCTCTTAAGTCTCCTGCATTGGAAGGCAGGTTCTTTACCATTAGCACCACCTGGGAAGCCCGAGGATCATCACAGGCATCTAGTTATATTACCTAATCATGCTATCTCACAGAGTTGTCCTGAGGCTCACAAGAGATAATTCGTGTAAAATACTTGGAACAGTGCCTGACACATAATAAGCGCTAAAATATTAGCCCCTGTTAGAATCACTATGATGATGCCCATTTTACGAAGAAATGGAGGCTTAGAGATGTTAAGTAAGCATAGGTATATGTTTTTAACTGTATCACTCCAGTATTTTCCATAAAAGGTGTTAAGGGATGGTAGACCAAGATTAATGTCACAATATTTTCTTGTAAAGTAAAAAGGTAAAAGAGAGTGAGAGGTTAAGACTCCAGGCTTCCACAGCAGGGGGCGCAGGTTTGATCCCTAGTCCAGAAACTAAGATCCCACATCCCATGAGGTTCAGACTGGGGGTTGGGGGTGGGGCGGAGAGTGAATTCTCATCTAAAGAGGAGATGATCAAGTTAATGGAGCAACTCTTCTGACAATCTGTTCTAAACGAAGGTCAACTGGATTCTGGCCACAAGTTACTTTTGCTATTATGACCTCCCTTCTCAGGCAGCTGGTTGTTTCAGAGAAGACCCCTGGGGTTGGGGAGTGGGAGCCGAGGCTGCAGAAGCCATTTTTGCACAACTCACCACGCAGTTCGCAGCACAGCTGAGAAACACCAGGGAGAGCAGAATTGCTAATCACGCTGTCTGCTGATGTAAACTCTATTTGGATCCGATAATGTTTTTAAATAACCTCAAACACAATTAGCACCCTGAGGAGGGGGGGCTGGTTGAATGACTAGAGAAATATCATTCAGATGGTTCATTAACTAATTACAGCGCCCCACAAACAGTGTCTGGGAGGCAGGGGGCTGTGAGCTGAGTCACAGGGCTGAGTTAGGGACCACAGTTCAGCACTCTCTTCTGGCACTAGCATCAGGAGGTGGCTTTTTTTTTTTTTTAATTTGGCTGTGCTGGGTCTTAGTTGCACGTGGGATCTTTAGCTGTGGCATTTGGGATCTATGCCTGCCTGGGCATTGATTCTCAGCCCCCGCACTGGAAGCGCAGAGTCCCAACTACTGGACTACCAGGGAATTCCCAGGAGATAGCATTCTTAATTGACAAAGAGGGACTCTTCCTTTCTTGCTAGCTATCTCCCTAGCATCAGTGGGAAGCTGGGAGGCGAGGCCTGGAAATACTTCCATGCCAGGGCTACAGGGCTTCAAAAGCTCTGTTCCTTTCCATGCTAACTCCCTGCACTCACAACCCAAGTCAGACTCTCAGAGAGCTTAGACAGGGCTGGCTGGTGTTGGGTCACTCTTTCGGTTAATGAATCTGTTGTCTCCTCTGTCTTGAGCACTGGGTGGAAGAATGTATCCTGGGGAGAAGAGGGCACCTGCTGTCCTACCGCAATCTTGCAGCCCGAAAAACTTGAATTCTCCCTGCATGGGACAGAGGTGGCCACACAGAGGCAGGGCTGGTTGTATTGCCACCATGGAGAAGTTAAAAAAATTGTTTGAAGTTGTAGAAAGTGTTTGCAAAGCACGTAGGAATGCCTGCAACTTAGGACAGGCCACTGTTTTTTTTCCCCCCTTTGACTGGGCTGAATCTTTGTTGCCCCATGCAGGATCTTTAGGGCTTCCCCAGTGGCTCAGCAGTAAAGAAAATGCAGGAGATGCAGGAGATGTGGGTTCAATCCCTGCGTCAGGAAGATACTCCTGGCGAAGGAAATGGCCACCTATGCCAGTATTCTTGTCTGGAAAATTTCATGGATAGAGGAGTCTGGTGGGCTACAGCCCATGGGGTAGCAAAAAGTCAGACACATCTGAAGCAACTGAGGTGCAGGCATGCAAGATCTTTAGTTGCAGCATGTGGATTCTAGTTCTCTGACCAGGGATCGAACCCAGGACCCCTGCATTGAGAGTGAGGAGTGTTAACCACTAGACCACAAGGGAAGTCCGTGAGCATGCCACTCTTTGATTCTTGGTTTTCTGAGCTGCAAGGGAGTTAGTATAATAATCTCCTTCAAAGAGTCATCAGATCAAATCATGTAAAGGATGCAGAGATTTTAGCATGGTGCTTGGCCAGAAGCCAGGACTGTGTCAGTTCTCCTTTTTGTCATTTGATCACACGCACGCTGTTACTCACATCCTTCAGAGGAGAGCAGATTCAGACCTCGGCTCCTTTCCCCAGGCACGCTCCTCCAGCATTCAGTAAGCATTCAGACTCTGGATGTTTGGCCAGCCTTGTGATGGAGCTGAAGACTGACTACTCACAACTCTTTTTCTGAATTTTTTAGAGAAATCAGTGTCAGTAGCACACTATTAGAATTGCAACCTCCTCCCCCAGCTTTGTTTTGAAAACAGCATTCTTTTAGAGGAATATAATTAAGCCTAGCTGGCTATATGACCCTATTTTTCTATTTTCCTCTAAAGAGGAGGCCAGATATTTCTGGGGCCAAAGACAGGATTAACATTTCTTAGCCTAGTAAACACACCCATCTGGATGCAGCATGGGGAGCATTAGCGCTCCAGTCGTTTCCTGTAATCAGCTTGAACGATCCAGGCCACAAGCTTGGAAATTGAATTCTAGAAGTGATTTTCCCATCGTGGAAGCTATTTCAATTATGGCTTCTGCAGATGAAACTCAGATAAGCCACAAACACAAGCCTTGCACACTTATGTAATGTGTCTGCACAATGGGAACCTTGAGCCGCACAAGGAACAGGCCGCCCGGAGGCTCAGAGCAACAGGTGCCGGCCAGGGCCACCTGCCTGCTCTGAGCGGCCGCAGTGAGCCAGGTGTCAGGTGAGACTCTCTGAGCAACCGGGGGTGACCGAATCCGGGCCCCATCCTTAAAAGCTGGCAGTGCAAAGGAGAAGACGAGATTCACTGCAGGAAGTTGGCAGTTGACTCCGGTGCCGTGAAAGCAGTAGCTCAGCTTGGAGTTGAGGGTGTGACATCTGAACTGAATTCCCAAGGGAAGGGAGGGCATTTCAGGCAGAGGGAAGAGCAAACCAGGACCCAGAGCTATGAAATGTGTGTGTGTGCCCGAGTCTCCAGGCTGCCCCTATGTTCAAGTGGGAGTGGCAGGAGACTAGCTTTGTCCATCACCATCATTTTTAGCCTCAGAAAGTCCTTTAGGAACTGCCCCAGGAGCTTATCTCCAAGACACCAGACTTCTAGGGCATGAGATTCAGAGCTCCATGAGCCCTCCCAAGAAATGCAGAGGCCACGCTGTTGCATTTCCAAGCTGGATCTCTAGAGGGCCTGATCGCTAGAGTGCTGGATCTCTAGCACATGGGGCCTGAGTATTAATATCAGAGTCCATGAGTGCAACAGTGGCCAGTCCATGGGAGGCTGAGGCAGCAGAGCCCACTTGGAAATTCTAGGATATAGCCGTCAGTCCAGGAAGGTCTCAGCTGTAGAATAAGATTCAGGGCAGTTTCAGAGGTCATTAGGCAGGTGGCCCTTGGGCGATCTGGGAGCAGAGGCCACTTTGCCCAGCGATCCTTCAGTGAAGAAGACTTGAGAGCAGACAGAGGCTGGCTCATGAGGTGGGAGCCTTGCACTTGTTCACTTTTTGTGTCCTACACAATTTGGGTGAGGGATGCTTTGTAAGGGGATTCCCATGTAGCTCAGTGGTAAAGAATCCACCTACCAATGTAGGAGACTCGGGTTTGATCCCTGGATTGGAAAGATCCCCTGGAGAAGGGAATGGCGACTCATGCCAGTATTCTTGCCTGGAAAAGTCCATGGACAGAGGAGCCTGGCAGGTTATAGTCTATGGGGTTGCAAAAGTCAGACATGACTGAGCGACTGAGCCCATGTGCTAAGTAAGTCGTGCTGAACCTATGAAATTTGTGACACCCAGCTACCATCAGCTCATCATGGGAAGCCCACAGTAGGAGTTCAGGGGGAAGCAGATAGACCTGAGTTCAAGTCCTAATCTTGCAGTTTGCTGTGGACCTTAAATTACAGAGTTTCATGAAGTGCAGGACTCCTAGTTGTTAAAATGGGGATTAGGGAGTCCACGGGTTATTGTGAGTGTCAAATGAAGTATTAGTGGAAGATCTGGCATCATGGTGAGTATTGGACGGTATTGGGTTTTATCCAGGTGCCCCTGGATAAAAGTTTGCAGCCAGTGGCTAATCTTGCATTATTTAGGGTACTGAGAGACAGTGTTACCCTTCAGTTTTGAGGCCTCCTTACTGTCACCCTCATGGCAGTGGGGTCGGCTCATCTATAATCACACGCTAAGGAAACAAGAGCAGGGCCTCCCACTGGCCTCTCCTCTTTCCTGCTTCCACTGAGACCCTTCTGATCGCCTTCTGCACGCAAGGCTGCCAGAAAAGAGTGCATGCAGCGAGAAGTGATGCAACTTGAAATTTCATTCACTGTCATTAGAGAACTTGCTGGGCTTGAACCTTTTCACTGCCCTTCTCAGTTTCAAAATCCAAGAGGCAAAGATTTTATGAGAGAAACAATGTAGATTCAAAGTTAAAAAAAAGAAAAAAGAGTCTAGGATACTGAAACTGAGTCGCTTTTCTGCCCCCGGCCGCAGTTTCCTCATCTGTAATCGAGAGATCATAGTAATAGCTTCCTCTTGGGGTTACTGTGGAGAGTAAATGAAAGTATTGAAAAACGCATGGTGCAGGGACTTGCCTGGTGGTCCAGTGGTTAAGATTTCAGCTTCCAATGTAGGGGCTGCAGGTTCAATCCCTGGTTGGGGAGCTAAGATCCCATATGCCTCATGGACAAAAAACCAAAGCATAAAACAGAAGCAACACTATAAAAAATTCAATAAATATTATTAAAAATGGTCCACATAGAGAGGGGGTGGGGGAAATGCTTGGTGCAATGCCTGGCAGAGAGCAAGCACCTCATGTATGTTAATGATAGTCATCATAGCCATTCTACTCCCAGACATGGTGTAGGGTCTCTTTCCAGAAATACTCTGTGCTTACAAGAAAATGTATCTACGTACACATCCACACAGATAGATGTTACACGTAATGCTCTGCAACTTGCTTGTGTTCACTTAATAAGCTTGGGCATGTTTCCACATTCAAGCATATTGATTTCCCACATTCTTTTTAAATAACTGGGCACTATTTCATTGAATAGGTACCATAATTTATATGACCAAAGGAGAGCATTTAAACTATAATGCTTGAATTATAGTTCAAGAGACACTGGTTCGAACCCTGGGTCAGGAAGATTGCCTGGAACTTGGGGACTTCCCTGGAGGTCCAGAGGTTAAGACTCAGCGTTCTCAATGTATCCAATGTAAGGCATGCCAGTTTGATCCCTAGTCAGAGAATTAAGATCCTACTAGCCAAAAACTAAATTAATAAATAAAATAACCTATTTTGAAGCTCTCTGTAAAAATGTTTTTAATTGAAAAAATTTTTAAATAAAATATATAATTACAAACTGTCCAGAGCTTCTATATTTGAACATACATGAAAACAACCATTTGAATAATTCAAACATCCTCTACAACATTTACAAAATCTTATAGATTTGACCCACATTGTGTACCCAGAGTGGTGCAGAGAGACAAACTGGAACCTCAGGTCAAGAGTGCTGTAGACTGGTCTGGACATGCCTAATGGGGCCGCTTAAAAACTGTGAAGTTGCTATATTTATTCCAGGTTAATTTGGAACAGAATCAAGATTAAAAGAAGTGTAATAGCTGTTTGTTTACACTTTTAACGACAATGTAAAAGGACCAGTGGTTTTAGTGTTATTTTTCCATTTGGCTTCCTGGCACCTCGAAATTCAATCAATGTCCTGCTGTTCAGAGGTATTTTGAAGTGTGCCAAGTCTTAATTGAAGTGGAAGTGCCTGAAACCAGAGTTAATACTGTGAGCAACAGGGAGTCGAATTTATGGAGGTAAACTGTTGCTAGCTCTGCATTTCAACTCCTTCTTGGCTCCTGGGGTCTATTTAAATTCCGAGAGTAGACTGGATGGTCGGAGCTGGGCTGAGCCGGAGCAGCAGCTCCGGTGATTCTGCTGAGCTTCGGGTTACCTTGGAGCATAAGAAAAGAGTCTGCTCCAGGGCCCAGGGCGGACCTCAACCTGACATGTGAAGCCTACTGAATGCACTGGGCGCTGCGCTGAGAGCTGGAGATGCAGTGGACGGAAGAGTGAGACTTGCTCCCTGTCCTGTGAGACTCTAGTTGGCGTGTATGCTAAGTCGCTTCAATCGTGTCCAACTCTGTGCGACCCTATGGACTGCAGACCGCCAGGCTTCTCTGTCCATGGGATTTTCCAGGCAAGAATACTGGAGACGGTTGCCATTTCCTACTCCAGGGAATCTTCCTGACCCCGTGTTCGAACCCATGTCTCTTGTGTCTCTTGCATTGACAGGCAGATTTTTTGCCTCTGTGCTACCTGGGAAGTCCTGGAACCACTATTGTACTAATTGATTCAAGGAAGAATCATCAATGAGTGTAAAACCACTGGTTAAACAATGCTGGGGGAAAGGATATTTACATCCGCTCAAATGATCACATCATGAATTACTTAATAATTACAAACAGTAAGAAGTGTCTTTCCAAAGGAGAAATCTGGTGGACATCTTCACCAATTATCTTCTTCACATCTTCCTTAATATGGCCAGTAATGGGACAAATCAACACCAGGTAGCTTCTAATGGGATATATTGAGGACACAGCATCACCTACAAGGAATTCCTACCAAAAATATTTAACCTGAATATAATTATGAGAAAATAATGAAATAAATCCAAATTGAGGGCCTGAACATTTTAAAAAGTGTCAATGTAATTAAAGAAGAAATAGAATTGTGATAAATTAGTACTTGAAAGCAGAAGTGAATGGAAAAAGACTCAGCCTAGTTTAAACTACCCCTTAACTTAAAGGAGTAGAGATGGATGAGAGGAGAGGGAACATATGGATAGAGAAACCTGGGGGTGGGTAATGTACTAATTCTTAGGTGGGGTGGTAAGTATTCACTTTATTATCCTTGACATGGTCATATATATTACATTCTTTGGTATGTGTTACATATGACATCATATTTTAACATGGCGTTTTGGTGATGACCTAGAGGGGTAGGATGAGGCGGTGGGAGGGAAGCTCTTAGAAAGGTGGGATATATGATTCCCAGGTGATTCATGCTGTTATACAGCAGAAAATAACACAACACTGTAAAGTAATTACACTGCAATTAAAAAAAAATAATTTTTAAAAAGTGGAGAAGCAGTAAAAAAATTTTCAACTTAAAAAAAAAAAGACAATTTAGTTAGGGCAAGTCCAGAAGTCCTAAATTCTACCTTTGGCCTATCTTCTCTAGTGAAAGTGAAAGTGAAGTCACTCATTCGTGTCCAACTCTTTGCAACCCCATGGACTGTAGCCTACCAGGCTCCTCTGTCCATGGAATTTTCCAGGCAAGAGTACTAGAGTGGGTTGCCATTTCCTTCTCCAGGGGATCTTCCCGACCCAGGGATTGAACACAGGTCTCCCGTATTGCAGGCGGACACTTTACGACCTGAGCCACCAGGGAAGCCCTTCTCTAACTAGACGTAGTTCCAAAATAGAAGGCAACGCAGGTAAGTGAGAGGCCAAGGAATCATTGACTGTTTGCTCCAAACCCCACGGCAGAGAAAGGAGGTAAGGTGGGCTGCATGGGTACTGCCCCTCTTGTCCATGTTGGTTGGACCCTGAGGCCTGCTTACAGGTTCTGAAGTCTAGTATTTCTTACCCCAGAACTTAGATTTGAGTGTCAGACTTTGCAATCATGATAAGGGGAAAAGTCAGCTTTCACACAGATCCATCATCAGGCAGAAATACAACCAGTGGCAAGAGCCAGGGAGCGAAGTGCAGAGCTGGTGCAGGTCTGGAGGAGAAAGGGGAAGGGAGGAGAGGTGGTTTGGTCACGTGCTTTTGGGGAAAGAGCAGGCCTGCCCTTTCCTACTCCTGCTATCATTTCACAGGAAGGGGCAGAGGCAAGAGCCACACTCCACCCAAGGTCCCTTTAACTGAGTAACTGTCCACTGGCAGATGTGGTCCATCTTGAGTTCCAGAGAAACTCCTCTTGACCTTGGTGGAATCAGGCGTAGGGCCAGAGGAGGACAGGAAGGACACTGAATTCCTTCTCTTGGAGGACAGTCCACTCCAAAGAGAGTGGACTTATTTTATAAGTGAAATTGACAGAGTTCTGGAGGCTTCATAAATGTTACATGGCTTCCTTTCCCCTCTCCTCCAGGAGCTCACAGTCCCCTCTGTCCAAGCCTTTCAGATGGTGAGTATTGTCACCCTTGCTCCCCACTGGGTCAGCTGGCGGGCACAGAGCTCCCTCTGCTGGCTCACACGCTGGAGACTTCTAGATGTTGAACAGAATCCTTCTTATGTGACATCAACTGCAAATAATTGTCACATAACAACCTGTAACAACTTATTATCTAGTACAAGTATCTATTGCTGTAGACAAATACTCTAATATAAAGTATAGCAAGGACTCTGGAATCAGTTCAGAACCCTTAACAGTGACCTATTTCTTAATTTCTGAGCCTCAGTTTTCTCATCTGTACAATGGGTATAATAATACTGGCTTAGGATCCAGTTAGCAAAACAGAAATTATATTAGTTGGTTTAACAAAGAGAAGTTGGGGGAACTTGGTACACGTGTTGGAGGACTAAAAAAGACAAAAATAGGTATTCTGAAGCTAGAGATAATAACCACAAGCAGCAGCTACCATTCCTTTGGTGGAAAGAAGAGGTTGGGGTTATCAAAACTGCCTCAGTCATCTATTGCTACTCAACAAACCGCCTCAAAGCTTAGAGACTTCACATTGCGTGGGTTAGCTGGACAGTTCTTCTGCGGGTCTCACCCGGGCTCACTCGTGCTGCAAGCTTTTGCTGGAAAGCAGGCTGAGACATGCTGAGGGGTTGGCCTGTCTCCCTCTGTCTGTTCATCCTCAAGGAAGCTAAATGGCGCTCCCTCAGGGAAGCCTGGCTTGCTATAGTCCACAGGGTCGCAGAGTCAGACACGACTGAGCAACTGAACAGCATACAGCAACAGTCCAAGAAAATGAGCCCCAAAGCAAAAGTTCTGACCCAGCCTCTTATTAGCTGATATCCCACCGACCACAGCAGATCACTTGGCCTAGCCTGAGTTACGGTGAGGGGACTCCACAAGGGCACTGACCTCAAGATGTTATCATCCATCAAGGGTCACTGGTGTAACAATTGATCACAAGGACCTATGGGATCTCCAGCTACTGCTCAGGACCTTGGAGGAGGGCCCTCATGGAGCTGGGGTGTAGACAGCTGAAATGTGGGTACTACCCAGCCATGCTGGGAATGTGGAAAGAAGTTGGAAATTGGAACCATCTGCTGTTCCCGGCAAACAAATAGGAAGAACTCCCTTCTGCCTTCTACACTCCCCCTTGTGGCCCTTTTTTGGCCAGCTGTGAGAGAAGATCTGGAGCTTGCAGACTCCCAGCCCTGGCACGAATCACAGAGCCAGGGCGGAAGGTGGGCACTGAAACAGTACCTCCCTTCCCTTGCAGGTGTGGTGAAGATGGGCACTGTCTGCCAGCCCAGACGATATGTTCAATTATGGGTAATTATTTTTAAGAAGCTTTTTGGCCACAAGGCACATGGGATCTTAGTTCCCCATTGTTGTTGTTCAGTCAATAAGTCGTGTTTGACTCTTTTTGACCCCATAGACTTCAGCACGCCAGGCTTCCCTGTCCTTCACCATCTCCTGCAGTTTGCTCAAACTCATGTCCATTGAGTCAGTGATACCATCCAACCATCTCATCCTCTGTGGCCACCTTCTCCTCCTGCCTTCAATCTTTCCCAGCATCAGGGTCTTTTCCAATAAGTCAGTTCTTCACATCAGGTGGCCAAAATATTGGAGCTTCAGCATCATTCCTTCCAATGAATAGTCAGGTTTGATTTACTTTAGGATTGACTGGTTTGATCTCCTTGCTGTCCAAGGGACTCTTAAGAGTCTTCTCCAGCATCACAATTTGAAAGCATCTATTCTGACGTTCAGCCTTCTTTATGGTCCAACTCTCACATCCATACCAGGGATCAAACCCATACCCTCTGCATTGGAAGGCGAAGTCTTAACCACTGGACTGCCAGGGAAGTCCTGGAGATAACGATTTTTAATTCTTTTTTCATCTTTCTTGAGCACGATTGCTCAACTCTCACTGTACTAAACTACACTGTACTATAACTCTCACTGCACTAAGTACCACACAGTGAGATAAAATTTAGAGATAGCTGAGGTTTTTGTTTAATCACAGTATTGTGTTACTGCCCTGTGGCTCTTATCCATAAATGCCATGACATTTATCATCTCAAGTTTCCCAAGTGGCTCTAGTGGTAAAGAATCTGCCTGCCAGGGCAGAAGGTACAAGAGACATGGGTTCAGTCCCTGAGTCAGGAAGATCCCCTAGAGAAGGGCATGGCAACCCACTCCAGTATTCTTGCCTGGAAAACTCCGTGGACAGAGGAGCCTGGTGGGCTACAGCCCACAGGGCCATGGAGAGAGGGACATGACTGACAAAACACAGGCTATTTATCATCTCAGGCCAGAGTGTGTCAGGAATTAGGACCGTTACAGCAGTTCACAGAGCATCTGAGTGGATTTTTCAAACAGGTAAGACACTGGTCTTGAGAACTGCACTTTTCAGTTGCAAGAGCTGGGTTTATTGAGAGAGGAAAGATTTCCTGAGGTCTCAGAGACCAAGAGCCTGGAGGACTCAGAATACAGAGCTCATACCAAAAGGTGCAGAGAGGAAAGGAAGCCATGAGGTCTGTGGGATAGTTTTTTTGTTTTGTTTTTTCCTGCTCCGAAGGAGATGGTAGTCACAAAGAGAGAAAGAATCAGAGGGGCTTAAATGGATCTGATATGTGGGGCTGCAGGAGAGGCCCTGTACTCTGGTCTTACCAGGAGTCATAAGGGTTTACACAAATTGCCATGGGAATGTAAGGATAGATTTACTTATTCTGTCTCAAAAAGCCAGGAACAGCCTCATATCTGCAGGACACAGACAACACTCAAACTGGGAAACTGAAACGAATCAGGGATCTATTTACGAAAGTGTGGGCAGGGTTTAGTAACAGCCACAGGAGGAGTTGCTACAGTAGCCTAGTACTAATAATAACTGGGAGCTATCAACTACCACTTTCAGGCCTGACGGAGCAAGAAGGAGGACCAATTACGAGAACCTGGTGAGCTGTATGTTGAAGACTGCTGGTTATGTTTTAGGGGACATGACCTGCTGAGGGTAGCAACCCAGTGGGTAGGAAGTTGTGGGAATAAATACTGTCTTTTCTTTCTTCTAACCTCCTAATACAAGGGTTGCTAGATTACATGGGAAATACCTATGCTAAAATATTGCTGAAATTCAAATTTAACTGGGTGTCTTGTATTTTATCTGGCAAGACTAGCCAGTACTCCCCATTGGCTGAACCAAGACAGAAGCTAGAGCCCAGGACAAGCTATTGATGCAATCATGGGGTCCCTTTGGGTTTTATTTTGTAGTCAATAGGGATAGTGGTAGATTTTCAGGAAAAGGATAAATATTAAGTAATACTTTATTTAATATTCACAACAACACTACTTGTGAGAGTATAGTGAATGTGTTAGTCACTCAGTTGTGTCCACTCTTTGCAACCCTATGGACTGCCTGCCAGATTCTGCTGTCCATGGAATTCTCCAGGCAAGAAGACTGAAGTGGGTAGCCATTCCCTTCTCTAGGGGATCTTCCCAACCCAGGGATCGAACCAAGGTCTCCAGTATTGCAGGCAGATTCCTAACCATCTGAGACACCAAGAAAGCCCAGTGATAGCATAAAATGCACATTAATGAAAGAATGAATAAACTGCAATGGTCACAAAGTGGAATGTAACACAGCAGTGAAAATAAACTAAAGACACAAACAACAACATGGATTTTTTGTTGTTTTTAACCATCTCATTTTATTGGTATTTGGATTTTTTTATAAAAACATCTTAAATAAAAATAGCTAAACAAAAAATAAAGTATATTTAACTTATGTAGGGTACAATGGCACCCCACTCCAGTATTCTTGCCTGGAAAATCCCATGGATGGCAGAGCCTGGTGGGCTGCAGTCCATGGGATCGCTAAGAGTCGGACACGACTGAGCGACTTCACTTTCACTTTTCACTTTCATGCATTGGAGAAGGAAATGGCAACCCACTCCAGTATTCTTGCCTGGAGAATCCCAGGGATGGGGGAGCCTGATGGGCTGCGTCTATGGGGTTGCACGGAGTCGGACATGACTGAAGCGACTTAGCAGCAGCAGCAGCAGGGTACATATCTTAAATTTAATGTACATATTATTTATTTTATATACATATTGTCTTATGTTGATATCCTAATCAACCCTGAATAATCATTGGAAGGGCTGTTGCTGAAGCTGAAGCTCTAATACTTTGGCCACCAGTTGAGAAGAGCCAACTCATTGGAAAAGACCCTGAGATGCGAAATAATTGAAGGCAAAAGGAGAAGAGGGCACCAGAGGATGAAATAGTTAGATGGCATCACTGATTCAATGGACATGAATTTGAACAAACTCTGGGAGACAGTGGAGGACAGAGAAGCCTGGCATGCTACAGTTCTTTGGGTCACAAACTGTCAGACAAAACTAAACAACTGAACAACAAAAACAATTTTTTAAATTGCATTTATTTATTAGTTTAGGCTGTGCTGGGTCTCTTGCGTGGGCTGCTCTCCAGCTGCAAAGAGCGGGGGCTACTCTCTAGTTGTGGGGCATGGGCTTCTCACCGCGGTGGCTTCTCCGGTGGGGAGCACGGGTTCTAGGCTCTTGGGCTTCAGAAACTGTGGCTCGTGGGCTCAGTAGTTGCCGCTCCTGGACTCTAGAGCACAGGCTCAGTAGTTGTGGCACACAGGTTTAGCTGTGGGATCTTCTCAGATCAGGGATCGAACCCATTTCTTCTGCGTTGGCAGATGGATTCCTAAGCACTGAGCCACAAGGGGAGCCCAACAACTATTTTTAACATAATTATTATATTCCAGATTCATTCTCAACCTCTATGTATCATTAAGGAGGAAGTTTTGTGTTACCATACAGTTTATTTTCAGTAGAATAATTTTCTTTACATGATTGCCTCTTGTGCATTTTTAGCATATTTTTATGATGGTATAATTATTATGTAGTCAGGTAACTATGACAATAGATGGGAAAACAGTGGAAATAGTGATAGATTTTATTTTTGGGGGGCTCCAAAATCACTGCAGATGGTGACTGCAGCCATGCAATTAAAAGATGCTTACTCCTTAGAAGAAAAGTTATGACCAGCCTAGACAGCATATTAAAAAGCAGAGACATTGTCAACAAAGGTCCATCTAGTCAAGGCTATGGTTTTTCCAGTGGCCATGTATGGATGTGAGAGTTGGACTATAGAGAAAGCTGAGCAGTGAAGAATTGATGCTTTTGAACTGTGGTGTTGGAGACGACTCTTGAGAGTCCCTTGGACTGCAAGGAGATCCAACCAGTCCATCCTAAAGGAGAGCAGTCCTGAGTGTTCATTGGAAGGACTGATGCTGAAACTGAAACTCCAATACTTTGGCCACCTGACACAAAGAGCTGACTTATTTGAAAAGACCCTGATGCTGGGAAAGATTGAAGGCAGGAGGAGAAGGGGATGACAGAGGATGAGATGGTTGGATGGCATCACCGACTCAATGGACACGAGTTGGTGATGGACAGGGAGGCCTGGCATGGTGCAGTCCATGGGGTTGCAAAGAGTCACACTGAACTGAACTATTATAAAATCAAGCTATAAAGCAGTTCTATTATAGCCCCAAATCTCCACAAACTCTTCTATAGTCAACTCCTCCTCCAGTCCTCAACTTCTGGCAACCACTTACCTGTCTTTCATTCCTACAGTTTTGTCTTTTTCAGAATTTCATATAAATGGAGTCGCACAGCATGAAGACTTTGGAACCTGGCTTCTTTTGAATGAAAGAATAAAGCATAATGCATTTGAGATTCATTCCTCTTGTTGCATGCAAATTTCATTCCTTTTCATTGTTAAGTGGGATTCCATTGTATGAATAGTGTATCAGTTTATTCAGAAGTTTAAGGACATTTAGGATATATATCAATCAGGACTGATATGTGTCAATCTCCAGAAAAGTAGATCCAGTAGGATACATATATGTGTGTGGGTGTGTGTATACACATCTCTCGCTCTTGCTCAGTTGTATCTGACTCTTTGTGACTCCATGGACTGTAGCACACTAGGGTCCTCTGTCCATGGAATTCTCCAGGCAAGCATACTGGAATGGGTTGCCATTCTCTTCTCCAGGGCATCTTCCTGACCCAGGAATTGAACCCAGGTCTCCCACATCGGAGGCAGATTGATTACCATATGGGCCACCAGGGAAGCCTGTATACACACATATATATGTATATATATTTATACATATAATACATGCATATATACATCTATAGATGCATATATACATCTATACCTATCTATATCATCTGTATCAATATCTGCATCTGTGTCTATCACGAAAAAGAATTCATTCTGAGGAATTAGTTCATATGAGTGTGAGACAAGTCCAAAAGCTGAAGGGTAGGCCAGCAGTCTGGAGACACAGGCAGGACTTCTATGCTACATTTTCAAGGCAGAATTTCTTCTTCTCTGGGAAACGTCAGTGATTGCTCTTTAGACCTTCAAATGATTTAATGAGGCCCACCCACATTACTGAAGATAACCTTCTTTACTAAGTAAACTGTAAATGTTGGTCACATGTACAAAAATATCCCCACAGCAGCATCTGGACTAATGTGTGACCAAACAACTGGGCACTGCTGTCTAACCGAGTTGGCATAAAATTGTCACAAGATATGTCCAGTGTTTGGTGACTATGAATACAGCTCTATAAACATTCCTGATATGGGTTTTGTGTGGGTATAAACTTTCATTTCACTTGAGTAAATAAATCAGAGTGGGATAGCTGGATCATGTAGTAATTTTTATGTTTAATTTTATAGGTAACTGCCAGATTGTTTTCCAAAGTGGTTAGAGGTGAGAAATTAATGTAGAGTCTCTTAACTGATGATTGTGTTCAATTTAGGGTCCTGATCTAACAGACTTGAGATGGGGGAGTTGAAGGACTATAGGAAAGAGCATCACGTTAAGGACTCTGGAGAACCTAACAGACCCTGGTCCCCACTGTCACAAACCACAGACTTGAGGACCCTTTTCATCAGATCAGAGGTTGGTGACTTTTTGAAATTGTTTCTAAATGACTTTGCACGCAGCAGAGGCTGAGATTGCTATGGGCTGGTTTTTCAACGTGTCTATGTTCCTCATTTGTCTGATTTTAATTTAGATCAGCCTTTTGCTACATGTTTTAGTTGGTAGATTTTACAAAAAGTAAAGGTCTTTCATCATTTACAGCACCCTCTTAGGTCTGCTGCTAAGCTGCTAAGTCACTTCAGTCGTGTCCGACTCTGTGCGACCCCATAGACGGCAGCCCACCGGGCTCTGCCATCCCTGGGATTCTCCAGGCAAGAACACTGGAGTGGGTTGCCATTTCCTTCTCCAATGCATGAAAGTGAAAAGTGAAAGTGAAGTCGATCAGTCGTATCCGACTCTTAGTGACCCCATGGACTGCAGCCTACCAGGCTCCTCCGTCCATGGGGATTTTCCAGGCAAGAGTACTGGAGTGGGGTGCCATCCTCTTAGGTCTAAGGCTTAGCACTGGGGAGGGGAGGGTTAATTTTTCCATTGGTGCAACCATGTTGATGCTTTCTTTTCTTTGTAGATGAATTCTAATTTTTATCAGCTCTATCTACGTAGTTTTTAAAACATCAACATGTATAAGGCTTGTCAGGAAACCAGAAATTCTGGAACCTCTTCCATTTCCTCTTCCCAGAATCATCTGTTTTCAGTATTTACTCCCTATCTTTAAATAGCTTGACTGCATTTCCATTTCCCGGTTCCTCAATTTTAGGTATTATCTATTGACTTCGGCTATAAAAGATAAGAATTTATCTTTCACCCCTCATCTACCACACAACAACATATTTTGCTGTAATATAATTTTGGTTAAATCAATTTTCAGTGTCTTTATTATTATGACCATGTAAATGTTACGCACAGCTGAGCCAAACAATACAATTACTTCTCCTATCCAATATAACTTTCTTTTCATGGAGTTGGTAAGTGTCTTATTTTCTGCTTGGTTTTTCATGTACTTGTTTACATTATCTCCCAATTCTCCCTCAGTTGTTTGCTCTCCTTTCAGTAAGAGCGAACAAACTTGGTATTAATTACATTTCATCTTCTTGACAAAATGTCTCTAGGACTCTTTTTAAAAGATTGCGGTAAAATATATACAACAAAATTTACCATGGATACCATTTTTAAGTGTACAGTTCAGTGGCATTAACCACATTCATTTTAGACAGCCATCAGCACCATCCATCGCTGCAACGTTTTCATCATCTCAAACTGAGACTCTGTTCCCATTAAACACCGGCATCCTCCCCAAACCCCCAGCCCTCACCCTCTACCTACTCTCTGAATTTGACTATTCTAGGCCCCTCCTATAAGCAGAACCATACAATATTTGACCTTTGTGACTGGCTTATTTCACTTAGCAGGATGCCTTCAAGGTTCATCCATGTTGTAGCATGTGTCGGAACCGCCTTCCTTTTTAAAGGTGAATAATAATTTCATTGCACGTATAGGCCACGTTTTGCTCATGCATCCATCCATCAGTGGGCACGTGTGTTGCCTCCACCTTTTGGCTGTTGTAATGCTGCGATAAACATGGGTGTATGGTTTCTCTTTGAGATCCTACTTTTAATTTCTCGGGGGTATATATTCAGAAGTGGAATTCTTGACTCATATGGTAATTCTGTTTTTAATTTTGAGGAACTGCCATACTGTTTTCCACAGTGGCTGGACCATTTTACATTCCCATTGACAGGGCCCAAGGGTCCCAATTTCTGCTCATCCTCGCCAACACTTGTTATTTTATTTACTTTTTCTGGCATTTTCCATAGTATCCATCCAAATGGGTTTCGGGTAGGAGCCTTTCCTTTTGACTGATCTTTATCAATTTTTTCAGGTCGTTTCTTTGATTTTCGTTATGTGTTAGTGTCCTCTCATATTCTCAGCCCTCCTTCCATACACTCCCCAGGGGATACTTTCTCTCGCCTCAGACCTCAGTTACACCTACAGATTTTTTACTCCAGTAGCTAGTCTGGGTCCCTGAGCTCTAGACTTCCATATTCATTTGAATGCTGGGCAGCTTTAAATATATGTGCAATCACTGAAAGCAAAACCAAATGCACTTTCCCTAAAACCCATTCTTCCTGTGTTTCTAACTCAGTGAAAGAATTCACCATCTGGGAAGATAGGCAAGCCATTAACATGGGAGTTAGCTTGTTTTTTTTTTCCCTTCTCCCACCTTACTGCCATCCTGTTATCTTGTATCCATAACTTTGTCTTTTTCATTGCTACTCCCTGCTGCTGCTAAGTCACTTCAGTCGTGTCTGACTCTGTGCGACCCCATAGACAGCAGCCCACCAGGCTCCCTCGTCCCTGGAATTCTCCAGGCAAGAACACTGAAGTGGGTTGCCATTTCCTTCTCCAATGCGTGAAAGTGAAGTCGCTCAGTCATGTCCGACTATGTGTGACCCCATAGACTGCTGCCTACCAGGCTCCTCCGTCCAGGGAATTTTCCAGGCAAGAGTACTGGAGTGGGTTGCCATTGCCTCATGCCTAAATCTACTCAATTTGTAACTCCTTTTCTCTTGTTGAAATTTAGCCCAGAAGCTCTCTCAGCCTGAAATCTTTCATCCCTGTGATAATCTAGACACCTGCTTGAGTTTTTCTGCTCCAGTATAGGCCTGATACTATTCCTCTACTTAAAACCTCAGAACATATGTGGAAGAGAACCCTGGTGGCGCAGTGGTAAAGACACAAGACACCCAATCCCTGGGTCAGAAAGATCTCCTGGAGTAAGAAATAGCAACCTACTCCACCTGATCCAGTATTCTTGCATGGAAAATCCCATGGACAGAGGAGCCTGGTAGGCTACAGTCCATGGGGTCACAAAGAGTCAGACACTACTGAGCGACTTCACTTTCTTTCTTTCTACCCAATCCAGTATTCTTGCCTGGAGAATCCCAGGGACAGAGGACCTGGCAGCTTACAGTTCATGGGACTGCAAAGAGTCAGACACGATCGAGTGACTGAGCACAGAGGGACCGAGAATAGATGGATTCTTCTAGGGAAAAGCAGAAAGGAGAAGACTAACCCTATGATTTGAACTTCTCATGAAGAAGGTAGTTTTGTGCTGACAACAGGCATAGACCAGAGAGCCTGGAAACAAACCTGTGCATGTCAGAAACTTTGGCACAGGACTCTGGTAACCATGAAGGTACCTTACTCGAAATTCCCTCCAAGAGAACCTGGGGCTCACAGCACAGTTAGTGGACAACCTCTAGGTCTCACTCAGATTAGAAGACAGCAACTTTATAGCCACTGCAGCATTTGTGCAGAGACCACGCTCTCACCCAAGGCTGCTTTGAGCCAGTGGCTGAGACAGCAGGGGCACAGGAGTGGAGCCATTTCTGTCTGACATGGGTCTCCACTCAAAGGCAAACTTTCCTCTCAGGGTCTCCAATGACCTCGTCAAGGTGAGCTCCAAGTTGCACCAAGTTGGAGGCAATTCCTAGCCAACCCTCCTTGCCCACTTCCCTTTTCACAAGTGTCCAACAGGTTTTGTGGGATTTTTGCCTATTCCTGTCCTATTTCACCCTTCACAAATTTTCCTTCAATGCATCTCTTGATCTTCTAAGGACCCAAATTACATGATGACACAAGGCGCATGTCAGATCAAATGGGAAACACTGTGTGGAACTGTTCAATGAATGGAATTTTAAAATAATGATTATAAATGTGGAAAAATATGAAATTGGATCCCTATCCTATATTTGTATAAAATTTAACTCCAGGTAGATCAATGACTTAAATTTCAAATATTAAGTTTAAAAACTTTTAGTAGACTCCATGGATGAGTATCTTTTAGAATCCATGATTTAGAAGTTGAGGTAGGAAAATATTTCTTAAACAAGACACACACTCCAAACAGATTTGACCACTTTAAAATTAAGCACTTTTGGGACTTCCCTAGTGGTCTAAAGGTTAGGAATCTGTGCTTTCACTGCTGAGGGTGTGGGTTTAATCCTTGGTCCAGGAACTAAGATCTCGGAAGCCACTAGGTACTGCCAAAAATAAATAAATAAATAATTTTAAAAATTAAGCACTTTTGTTCATTAAAGGTAAAGAGACAGCTTATAAACTGGGAGAAGATATTTGCAATATACATAACTGAGAAAGGATCAGCATCAAGAATTCCTTAAAATCAATGAAAAAAAGCATATATAACCTAATAGAGAAATGGACAAAAGATATAAACAGGCATTTTTCAGAAGAGGAAACACATATGGCTATGAAATATGAAGAGACACTCAATCTTATTGATTATTAAATGCAAATTAAGTCCACAGTGAGCTAACATTTTGATTGATAAGTGTAAAAAGTCTGACAAAGCAAGTGTTGAAGAAGTTATGGATCCACTCATAAAACCTCCTATATAATCCTAATGGGAGTGCAAATCTGTGTATCCACTTTGAAAAAAACATTTGACATTATTTTCTAAAATTGAATACTCACTACCCCATGACTCAACAAAACTACTTTTACATATAGACTCACACAAACCAAAGAAAACTCTTGTAAATCTGTAACAGAAGAGTACAAAAATGTTCATAGCATTGCTCACAGTAGCAAAAACCTAGAAGAAACCCAAATGTCCATTCATGAGAAATCAGACAAAACCTGATATGTTCACCAGCTGGAATCTTATACAAGAGTGAAAATGAATGAACTAAATACATAAAATATGGCTGAATCTTACAGTGTATAAAGTGTATGAATTTCATACAGTGTATGAATGTTACAGTGTATGAAAAAAGCTCAAAAAGATACAAAGACACCATTTCCCCCCTCCCACTTTGTAGTGGACTTTATTTCTGAGCAGTTTTAAGGCCCATCACTTCATGGGAAATAGATGGGGAGTGCTCGCTTCGGCAGCACATATACTAAAATTGGAACGATACAGAGAAGATTAGCATGGCCCCTGTGCAAGGATGACACGCAAATTCGTGAAGCGTTCCATATTAAAAAAAAAAAAAAAAATAGATGGGGAAACAGTGGAAACACTGTCAGACTTTATTTTTTTGGGCTCCAAAATCACTGCAGATGGTGACTGCAGCCATGAAATTAAAAGACGCTTACTCCTTGGAAGGAAAGTTATGACCAACCTAGACAGCATATTCAAAAGCAGAGATATTACTTTGCCAGCAAAGGTCCGTCTAGTCAAGGCTATGGTTTTTCCTGTGGTCATGTATGGATGTGAGAGTTGGACTGTGAAGAAAGTTGAGCACCGAAGAATTGATGCTTTTGAACTGTAGTGTTGGAGAAGACTCTTGAGTCCCTTGGACTGCAAAGAGATCCAACCAGTCCATTCTGAAGGAGAGCAGCCCTGGGATTTCTTTGGAAGGACTGATGCTAAAGCTGAAACTCCAATACTTTGGCCACCTCATTCGAAGAGTTGACTCCCTGATGCTGGGAGGGACTGGGGTCAGGAGGAGAAGGGGACGACAGAGGATGAGATGGCTGGATGGCATCACGGACTTGATGGACTTGAGTCTGAGTGAACTCCAGGAGTTGGTGACGGACAGGGAGGCCTGGCGTGCTGTGATTCATGGGGTCGAAAAGAGTCGGACACGACTGAGCGACTGAACTGAACTACCACACGGTTTCCCCTATTGTTACTATCTTGCATTTATGTCGTACATTTGTTGCAAACAATGGGCCAATGTTGACATATGATTACTCACTAACAGTTCATAGTTTACATTAGCATTCACTCTGTGTTGTACATTCTATGGGATCCACCATTACAATACCACACAGAATAATTTCACCACTGGGTAAAAATGACCTGTGCTCCACCTATTCATCCTCATCTCATCTCTTGCAACCATTCTTTTTTTTTTTTTTTTTTTTACCAGTCCTGCCAATACCTTGGTTATAGTCCAGTGAAACTCAGTTCAGAATTGTAAGACAATACATTCCTGTCGTTTTAAGCCACTAAGACTGTTAGAGGCACGGATCCAATGATGAACTGCATTATGATAAATACAGTCCTGTACCCAGGTCCAGTTCAGAGAATAAATCCCTTGAATAGCTTTTTATGGACTAGAAGACAAAGCCCAAACTCCTCAGCCTGTGCCAATCCTTAACAACATGGTTCTATAAACCCCCTGCTCTTCTCATCGCCTTATCCGACTAGTGAACACTCGGATGGAGAGATCTTCGAAACTTGTAAAGCAATTTTCCCTGGGGCTTCCCTGGTGGCTCAGTGGTAAAGAATCCGCCTGCCAATACAGGAGACGCAGATTCGATCCCTGAGGAAATGGCAACCCCATTCCAGTATTCTTGCCTGGAACGTCCCATGCACAGGGGATCCTGGCGGGCTACAGAGGTCGCAGAGTCGAACACGACTGAGCACAACCCCCAGAGCAATTTACACGCCGCCAACCCAGGCTCGAATACCTATTTGAGGGAAAACGCGCCCACAGGACGCGGCTGGCAGTTGGGAAAGTCGGAGGTGGGGCCCGGTGAGGGTAGCTTGCAGCTCAGCGAGGGTCCAAAGTCCACTCTATCATCTTCGCCCGTCGCGCGGGGTAGCGGTTGATGACAGGAGGCCGGCCGTTTTGGTTAATACTGGGGGTCAGAACGCCCCAAAGGGCTCGGACACCACGCGGAGTCAGAGCACTGACTTTAGCCGCAATTGAAGAAACCGCTCTCAAGCTGGATGGAGGCGGAGCGGCAGCTCCCGCAGAGCCAACAGAAGAGCTTTAAAATGCCAGGAGCAGTGCTAGGACAGCCCCCAGCGCGAGGCACTCTGGGACTTGTAGTCTACCTCCGAGACGGGGCTTCCCCCCACCTCGTTTCCCCGCCTCTTACTGTAGCTTTTATTCTCCCCCCGCTCCCCTCCCAGCACACCGACTTCCTGGTCGGCGCACGCCTCACAGACGACTACACTACCCAGAAGTCTCTTCTCCGCGTCCCAGCGCCCCGCTGGTGCCGGCCGTCTCCTTTGAACTACAGTTCCCAGAAGTCCTCTGGAGAAGTGATTCCCTCTCTCATTTCTAGGACCACAATTCACAGACACATCACCTTCCCGGAGGTTCTCTCTCTCTTTTTTCTTTTGACTCGAGCTGGCTGGGTTTCGCCGACCGGCCGGCGCACAGCGACGACGTGGTTCGCCGTGACACCGCACCGGGTTCCCTCAGCGGCCCGTCTTCCTCCCCTCTTAGCGATCCCCCTTGCAGGTCGTCGCCGCCGGCCTGAGCAGTGACCTGGCGGGCCGCGCCTGCGCTCTGCCCCGTTTCCTGCCTGGCTGGTGGCGGCGGCCATTTTGTCCATCCTCCTCCTCCTCCTGCTCCTCCTGGTTGGAGCGCAGTGTCCGGAGCGGGCTGGGGGGAGAAAGCCCGAGAGCAGGGTTCGGTGCCTTTTCCTCTGTCCCCAACCGGTGCCCGGAGCCCCCCTCCCCTTCCTCCCCACCCCCTCCCCTCCCCGGCCCTGCCCTCCCCCTTGTCCCGGGATCGCTCCGTCGCACCCACCATGATGGAAGACGACGGGCAGCCCCGGACTCTGTGAGTACCCGAGACGGAGGGGGTACCAGGCGCTGGGAGACCGCCTGGCACCGCGGGACGCTGTGGGAGGGAGCAGGAGTGCGGGGCCGAACCTGGGACTTCTCGGTGGATCCTTGGCCGCGGTGGCGCGGACGCGAAGTGCATTCCTCATCTGTCCCTTTTTTCCTTGGAAGGGAAGCCCTCCCTTCCCCCCCAAATACAGTCACTTCCTGGGGTCCGGGGCTCGCTTCGACCTTTCCCTCTAGCGCCCTTCTTTGCACCCCCTTCCTAAGCTGGGTGTCTGCACGGCAGAGCCTGTCAGGCCCGGGAGAGCTCCTGCTCTCCGTCTGCTTTGGGATCCCTGGGCTGGGCCGGGAGCTGCGGGTCCCCCCCCCAACCCCCGCCCGACCATGGGGGCCGGGCCTGGTGGGGGTGGGCCTGGGGGTGGGATCGCAGCCACCTCCCCCTGTGGGTCGCGAGGAATCGGCACTCGCGCCCTCCATGTCCCCGGCTCCAGTCGCTGCCGGCTCTTCTCCCTAAGTTGAACTCCCGGAGGAAGCCGGACGCTCGCCTGCAACTCTAGCCCCTACTCTGCCCCACGTGCCCGTGCCCGCGCCCACGCTGTCAGAAACACTCGCCCAGCGCCCGCTACTTTGAGAGTGAGAAAGGGATGCCTCTTGCCGCCGGAGCATCTTTTCCCTTCTTGGATGATGAAGTTTACTTTGAGCGCTACCTACGCTAAACTGCCAACCAGTTGTTAAACTGCTTTTGCTCTCATTGGTGTTATCTCCTCCTAATCTGTTTTTTGGGTCGAGACCTTCAGAGTTGGATAAATAGAGGTGTTTTTTTTTTTTTTTTTTAATCGGCTCTTCAATGTGTGTCTTTTGAGCGCTCTTTCTTCGATCTTGCTGTTGCTCTTTACCTGAAGCCCAGTGTAATGAATGAATTTCATCTTCGAATTGCTTTTTCGAGTTTCCTTGCCTTTCTACTGAAGTAATGACTCAGCATTTGCATTCCTTTGCAAATGGTGTGGCACTCCTTTCTTTTTTTCCTGCCTTTTTTTTTGGAAGTGTGAGTAATTCCTAGTTACATGTTTAAGTTGGGTACCTTGGGTTTTCCTAACGTTTCGAAGCTCAGCACACCTGCCCCCGGTGCAGGGAGTCAGCCAGGCCGCTGCTTTGTTTTCTCTTCCCTCTCTGCCTGGTATTGATAGGATCATAGTCCACTTGGCTCTACTATCTGTTGGTTACATTACTTTGGGGGGAACACGAAGGTGGATCGGTACTCAGAAGTTTGACCAGTTTCTCTTCTGTACTCCTAGCAAGTAAAGTGTGTTCGGTCAAGAAGGTAGATATCTGTGTTCAATATTGGTACAAGTTTGGCTTCTTGTCTTGTTGGGAGGGGGGAGATTACACTTTTTTGTTCCTGTTTCTCTAATGTCTCCCTAAAGTATCCGCTGTTCTTTCTGAGAATTTGAGGCCAGCTTAAGCACATCAAATGCTTGGATAAAAAGCCTGCTTAGGAGAAGTTTTCAGTGTGTGTTCTGTGCTGTCTTCCATTTCTGCTGTCTTTTCCCAGAAGAGAGAATTGGGACAAGCTTGAAATTTGTCCTCTTGACATCTGTTGAAGCCAAGACTTGGGATTTAGTTAGCAATGTGTTCTTGGAAGGAAGCATCTGGGAAGGCTGAATTTAGGCCTAGCAAGCATGTATTTAACAAAGAGAAAAGTTACATTGTATTTAAAACTCTGAAATATCATCATTGCATCATAATAGCTTCTGAATAATTGGTAAATTCTTGAGGCACCTTTCACTTCAACTGTATCTGTTTCTTATGAAGAATTCCTGGTTCTTATCATGCGAAATAAAATGCTATTGCAGTAGCCTTAATTCATATAACTACTTTGCATCTGCCTTCTCTTCCATCTCTATCAGACCTTACTCCACAGACTAATTCGTCACTTAAGAATTCTTACCTCGACCTTCTCCAAACTCCTGTTCTTTCTCAGTATGTTTACAGCTGTCTAAAAATGTGACATGTATACATATAAGTACTGAAACATCTTGAGCCTGGTTGTGCCTGCATGTCAGATGTCAGCACATGTTCGCTCTTCTTCCTTTTTCCTGCTCCCACTCTTCTCCATGGGAAGGTTTGTTGTTTTTTTTTTTTTAGACAAGGACTGCTACATCTTCCTAGGTCTTACCCCTGCCTGGAACGTAAGAGGTACTCAACTATTTTACAATGATTTTACTTCTTTTCACTAAATTTAATATTAAGTCCGTTTTTTAAGAAATCCTGATTGATTTAAAATTATATATAGGCAGACATGGTCATACATGGTGTGGTCTGTTGATTTATATATATATATATATATTAAACCTCAAACGTACAATTTTGAAATAAAAGCAAATGTTTCACAATTGCATTTTTGTCAGATTTTAATAAAAGTAATGCATATTTTACGTATTCTTAAAAGGTTCTTTTAGCTACAAGTAACATGATGAAAAATTTGAAGGTGATTTTAGAGATTGATATCTAGTAGGGGTTTTGTTTATTTATGGAGATCCTTCTTTTATTTTACATTGTGATCTTTGGTTTGGGCTTTAAAGTGGTTGGTATGTTTTAAAACAATGTACTCTTAACAAAGTTTATCTTAAACTGTTTCCTTAAAATGCCTGTGTGTTACTAGTGAGGTTTTTTTCCTGCAGACACACACAAGCTAAGACATATGGTTCTATCATCAGAAAACAATATGGTGTTTATAGCCTAGGTAGGTCTTTAAATATTCATTACCTACAGTATTACTAATTTATTTGATGGTATTTAAAGTGATATAGAATTGCTTTGATGTTGAGCCTAAAGTTTGTCATATAGTTGCTTTGAAGGTCTGTTTTCTGATGTTCTTTGTTCTCATTTGACATTTGCGGGAGGTGGGGGGAGCTAATATATATTGGGTAATTTGGGATCTAAAAAAACAAATGAGAAAAATTCTGTGTAAAACTGGTGTTGGAAGTGAACTGCCCAACACCTGCCTTGTAGGATTCACATTTCAGATTTGTGTTGTGGGTAACTTTGAGTGCAGTGATTTGATCCATGGTATTTCTGAATCTGTTATACAGCATTAAATGGTAATTGTGCTCTACTGTAGCTTCATTTTCTTCATCTATTCGATGTACCGCAATGAATAGGAATTGTGGGTCTGGGGTTATACCATGGTGTGCAGAGCCATCTTGTAGGCTGTTTTCTTCCTAATAGAGACTCAGTCAAAAGGAGGAAATAAACCATTGATTTAGGGTATAATCTGACCATCCAAGGGCAATAGCAGAAGTAAATACTATTAAATCCAATTATAAAATTGATTACTCTACCAAGGGTTTGGCTGTATTGGGCCTGAAATTAAATTAAGCCTCTCATTCAATTTAATTGTATTCTGTTTCTCTAAAATGTATGTGTGTGTGTGTGTGTGTGTGTGTGTTGATATTCCTTATATAGTTGATCAGTTCACTTATACGTCCTGTACCTTTCTTCTGCTCTGCCTCTTTCCTAAAATGAAATATTGATAAATTGATCAGTTCATTAGAGGCCCATTGAAGGATATTGTTGCAAAATCTTCTCTTACGTAAGAATTTGCAAGAACAAAACCAAAAATGTTACTTAGCCATAGCATCTTATGTAAAATGCCGTTAATTTTGACCTTTGTAGGGCTAATCTTTTCAGAGTAGAGCACAGTCAGTGATGAAAAGTGTGATTAGTCTTCTGAAAGGGATGGTGTTCTTAAAATTCTGCGCAGTTTGACATAGGAAGTAGTTTGGCAATGTGGACTTTTGCCTACTGTGAAACTGCCAAGTTCTGGTCTCAAATTTGATTTTAACCCTGATGTTAGGGATAAAGACACCATTTTCCATTTTTAATGTGTTAATTCCTACAGTTCCTGTTCTTAGAAGACAAAATAGACCTAACGTATGCTTTTTCCCCACCTTGAGTTAAAAAGTGTTTCAGAATTCCCTAAGTATTTTTTCTTTGAATTGTCAGGTACGAGCGTTTGAGCTATTTGTCTTTTTCTGTTATTCTGTGTTCTTCAAGTAGAAATTTTATATTTAAATCCTTGGACTGTTAGAATATGTTGACTGCCTCATAACCAAAGCAGAAAGAAAGTGTAGAAATGACGTATAATTTAGAAGGAGAAAGGGTAATATTTCAGTATACTACCAAGACGTGATATTTTTGCCAGATCAAGCCTTGAATATTTTTGTTAGTATTTATTTTGGGACAGAAACTTTATGATAATGTCACGGTATTTAAGCTGTATAGTATAGTGTTTTAAAAGTTACGAGATATTTTTGTATTAAGTTGTATGGAGGATGAAGGCAAATGTAGATGAATGAATTACAGAACTCTGAGTGAAGGAAAAGGCAGTCTTGAGATTTGGGTATAATTTAGGTGAAATTATGTGTTGAATTATATCCTTTTTATCCTGTCAGATTTAGATGTCTTACATGTGGTTATGGAAGGCCATTTTTATATTAGCTTCTGGAGTTTGCTGCTTTACCACGGAACTTTTAGTGAAAATATTTGAAAAATAGGAAACTTTAAAACTGGACTTTTTCTATAAGTATTTCATGACATCCTAAAATTAACCTTTTGCTCTTTGTTGCTCGAAATGTAAATTAATATATCTAAATGTGCCTTTAGAAATTCTTCAGAATCTGTATTGATGAGAAATAGATTGACTTGAAATAAAGATCCTATGAAACAGGATGCCCATGCACCCTGGACTCCGTTCAAGTAACATTGGAGTTTTTCCTGGAAAGATGTTTAAACACTCATACAAATTTAAAATTATTTAAATCATTTACAATTTGTTACATAAAAGCGATACTCTTTACTTTGTTACTAGTTAGCTTTGATAGGTGAAACTCCTGTTCTCTTAGAAATGAGCTGCTGCTGCTGCTGCTAAGTCGCTTCAGTTGTGTCTGACTCTGTGCGACCCCATAGACAGCAGCCCACCAGGCTCCTCTGTCCCTGGGATTCTCCAGGCAAGAACACTGGAGTGGGTTGCCATTTCCTTCTCCAGTGCTTCAGTTGTGTCCGACTCTGTGTGACCCTATGGACAGCAGCCCTGTCCATAGGATTCTGTAGGCAAGAATACTGGAGTGGGTTGCCATTAACTTCTCCACTTAGAAATGAGCTAACTATTACTATTTTAGGTTAAATGAGTTTTAACACTTCAGAGACCAAGGTCACTGTTCTTTATAGCTAGGTCTACCTTGTATAAAAAATTCCAAGGATTCAGACTCACAAACCCCTATGGGTTTTAAAGAAAAAAGAAAGGAGACAGGTGATTGTCTGGCTAGCTCAAACGTCTGTAACCTTTCACTACTGCTGGGAGTGTGTCCTGCACAGCCTACTCATGGGTCTGCTCTTTATTTATTTATTTTTTTATTTTATTTTTTTTTAATTTTATTTTATTTTTAAACTTTACATAACTCTATTAGTTTTGCCAAATATCAAAATGAATCCGCCACAGGTATACATGTGTTCCCCATCCTTGTAACAAAAAAGGTAACATAGTGGACCTCAACCAGTTGGTCACTTGTTTAGTCTTCCATTCAAGTAACATTGGACTTAGGTTTCATTTTTAGAGTGTGTTAAAGTTATTAGGACCCATTACGATGAAATTCTTAGGTAAACAAGAAAATTGCTGTTGGTTCTTAATCAGATTTTCTTCTTTTACACTTAACCTTACTTTTCTCAGTCTTGTTTTCCCTTTCAGAGTGTCCCAGCTTAAACTCTGGCAACTGTAGATGCAAGGCTTATATTGGTCTCAATACATTGTTTCCAGATGTTATTACAGTTAGGAAAATAAAGTTTGTTTTCCTTTCCAGAAGAAACAGTGTTTAAATTTTACAAATATTGTTTGGTTTATGAGGATCATAACAGATGTGAGTTTTAGGAATTATACACTGAGTACCGGAAAGACTTAAAAAGTTTATTCAGCTAAATTGAGATAGGTCCATGATACAAGGTGGTCATCTTTGAGTGGCAGTGTTCTTTTCATTTAAACTTAACCTGTATATTAAATTTCTTATACAATATATATATATTCAACTTGTAATTTTAAAAAGACAAATTTTTAGATATGTTATAGTCAAAAGTATGCCTGAATTTGTCTTTAATTTTTTCTGAATTTCTAGAGAAATCTTTATATTTGCTTTGTTATCTACATAAAGATGTATTTTGTTGATTCTGATGCATTTTAATTGAGGAAATTTTGTTATTTTACTCTGCTCTCCTGAAACAAAATAATGAAGACATACCATCAATGACAGTCTTATTACCAAGACACAAAAAAATCCTTCAATCTCTTGTGTGTTTTGCTATAACTTTGATTCTGTTCTTTGTTCACGTAATTGCTTTGGTTGAGGGTCTAAGATAAACTAACCTTATATCTGATACCCCTCTATGATTGGGTGTTTTAATGAGTCAATATTTATGGTACTGTGTGTGTTATACATTATTTTGAATTGTCTTTCACATCTAAACATTGTAGTTTTCTTGAGACTGGTTTAAATTATCATTTTTATTCTAACAGATGAGAAAATGATATATAGGCTTTGGGGTGCAAAATCAGATTGATTTGCTCTTTATAAAGTCTTTTAAAGTGATACTTTAGTGCCCTAAGAAGTTATGCTTTCCTAGGTGAGAGTTAATCTTACACACAAAGAATCAGGCTTAATTGGAAAAATTTTATTGGAGAGAGGAAGTTGAAATAAAAGATGATGTGTAAATGATAATGCTTTAGAGCCAGAGCTGAAGGGAAATTGCTGATAGTTTTTTTTTGTTTTTTTTTTTCTCTTCCTATACAGATACGTAGGTAACCTCTCCAGAGATGTGACAGAAGTTCTTATTCTTCAGTTATTCAGTCAGATTGGACCCTGTAAAAGCTGTAAAATGATCACAGAGGTAAGAGCTTCCCCGTTCCAGGTGCTGACAGTTAGCATACTGTTTAACATTTTGAGATACATGAGTTGATTTGTATCAATTTAGGCTTCAGGATACTAGATGGAAAGATTAGTGTTTGTTGTGTTGACTTGTTTGCTTTGACTGACAAATTAGGTTTAGAAGTCGAGAGGACAAAGTGTCTGCCCTTATTTTCAAATAGTCCTTCATGATGCTGCTGTCTTCAGGTGGTTATAAAAAATTATTAGAGCTTATCTCAAAATACTGAGAAACTAGGTGATATTTCATCTATTTACAGTAAGAGTGTTACACTTGAATTTCATGGGGTGGTGTGTGCAGAACATTGGCTTATTATGACCATAGTGCCACACAGGCATCCTGAGCATTGTTAGTAAATGCTGCCTGAGCAGCTTGATGAAGGCAGGAGTCTGAATTGAATTGTTAATTTATTTTCCTTTTTTCCCCCCTCAAAACCTTACTTTTTATACTTTGCTGGTCAATGACTTGTGTTTCAGTTTATTCTCTTCTTCTTTTTTATTTGTTAACACTTTTTTTTTTTTTTTGGACTATTCAGTTTGTGCCAGGTGCCATGGTAAGTGCTAGGGATACAGTGGTGAATAAAACAGTTCCTAGCCCTGTAGAATTTTCCAGACTAGTGAGGGAGACAGAGGCGTCAACAGGCACGAATGGTAATAGGATAGCAAATGCTGGGGAAGCTGGCGGTTTCCAGTGCTCTAGGAGCATATGGGTCCACACAGCCTCCAGTCAGGGGAGGGTTCTTGGAGGATTCAGAAAGGGTAATGGAAACTGGCTAGATAGGAATCTGAGGAAGAAGGGAATCCAGGTAGAAGAATGTTGATCCAGCCCGGTAGACAGAGAGTGGGAGTTCTTGTGAGATTGAGAGAAAAATAAAAACCATAACATGGTTAAGTTTGGAATGGGATTCATCTTCTGAGATGCCAGGAGATAAGGCAGGAGCATTCATCAGGGGCCAGAGCTGTGTTGAGGAGCTTGTGTGATGTCCTGAGATGGGAGAGACTGTTAAAACCTGTAAAGCAAAGTAGCCTTTTGATCTCCTTTCCTACCTAACAGTAATTTTCTCTCTGTCTGGTATATTACCTCTTCTTTCTTCCTGTCTTTGATTATTACTCATTCTCTCTTTTCATTCATCAAACATTTCCTTTGTACTTGGCACCGTTCAGAGCATTGGGAACATACTGCAGAGCTAGACCAGCAGGGTGCCCAAGGGTTCACATATTAATGAGAGTATTGTCAACAACAGTAAACTGTCGTGGAAAACTGTGAACAGTGATTCTGGACAGGGATAAGAGCTTTGAAGAGATAAAACAGTTCCGTGATGATGAGTGGAGTGTTGGTGCCGTGTAGCCTGGGTGGTGAGGGGAGGCGTCCTGCTGCCGTTGGTATCTGTTTTGTGAATGTAATAATAAAGGTTCATAAGGAGATGGGAACGGAAGTTGTCTAATTGAATGTTGAGGCTTTTTGGTTATGGTCTGTGATCCAGAAATCTCTCTCGTCAGCGGGTAGTTGACTCAGCCAAATTTTAAAGGATCAAATGAGTCTTTTTCAGACTGTGGATGTTGGGTATGGGACCAGCCTGGTAATGATTGCTGTCAGAAATCATCACCTCTTTGAGCTGAGATGGGAATAACAAGATGGTGCTGTCTACATTAAGAGCTGGAGGCAGAGGGAACAGCCCATACAAAAGCCTTGAGTTGGTAGTTAGCTTGGGTGTTTGAGGAACCAAAGACCAGGGTGGCTGGAGCCTGCTGAATGATGGGAAGGAAATGAGTAGGCAGGCAGGGTTTGGAATCAGTAGGGCAGTACCGGCCATGACAGGGTGCTTGGATCTTACTGTGGTTGCACCCGGTAGGGTGGTAAAGTATTCCTGTTTGATTTCGGGGGAGGGGCTGTGCTGGGTCCTCATTGCGGGGCTTGGATTTTCTCTAGTCTTACATGCATTTTAAAGGTGACTGGAAAATAACTGTTGTAGGGAGGATGGATTGTAGGGGGCAAGGGCTGAAGGAGAAGGAAACTAGCTGTGTCTGTTTCACTAGTCAAGGTAAGAGATGCTGTGGGGGACTTGTTCTTTAGAGTGGTAGCCACAGAAGTAGAGGTAGATAAATTTGAGATGAATGTTGGACACAGTGTCGATGGGACTGGATTGGCCATGGGACACAGGGAAATGAAGACATCAAGAAAACCCCCTAAAATTCTTGTTTGTGGTTGTGTGGGTGGTAATGCTGTTTATTTGCTAAAATGAACATGACTGAAGGGGGCACAGGATGGATGGGGGAGTGGTGAGAATCACGCTCTGTGTTGGCAGTGTTAAATTTAAGATGTGTTTTAGACATATATCAATAAATGGACGTTATATATAGGCAGTTGGATAAATATTTTGGAACTCTGGGGAGAGCAATGCTGATGATACTGGCTTGCAGTGATATTTGAAGCCATGGGACTGGATAAGATGTGGTTCATAGAGCTAGAGATAGCGCTGAGAGAGGAGAGAGTAGGGGGGTCTAGTTGCGAGCCCTGGTGCATCTCAGCACTTGCCGTTCAGCCGCTAAGTCATGTCCGACTCTTTGTGACCCTGTGAACTGCAGCTCGCCAGGCTTTCCTCAACACTTAAGTGACAGTGATAGTTTGAGTTAAGAGGGGAAAATGCCTTCAGAAAGATTTCCAGTGAGGAAATAGGAAAACCAAGAGCATATGGTGAATCTAGAGGAGAACATTTAGAAGAGGAGGAGAGTTGTCAACTGTGTTGAATTCTGCTTGAAAGTCAAGATGAGGAAGAAAAGGGATCACAAAGATGGCAGAGAGGTCATTGGTGAGCTCAGCACAAAATTTCCTTGCCGTGGTTGGGTTAGAAACTGACTGGAGTGTGTTTAGGAAAGAATGGAATGTGAGAAAGTGGAAAGTCACTAGAAAGTGTTTTGAGAAACATTTGTTGGTTGTTTTGTTGTTGTTGTTGTTTTTATTATTAACTTTTACGCACAATCAGCCACTTGAGGGTAGAAGGGTTTGAAGTGAACTTTAATAATTTATCCATGTTGTACAACTCCTACACTTGAACTTGTAAATAGTTTTAAAGTCTCATATTTCTCTGCTTTGATATTTATGTCATCCAACAAAAATTGGTGACAACATCAAGGTGAGGACACAGTTGGTTTTAAACTTTTTTTCCCTTTGGGTGCACAGCATGTGGCATGTTAGGGATCTAACCCGTGCCCCTTGCCTTGGAAGCATGGGTCTTAACCACTGGACCGCCAGGGAAGCCCCCATAGCGTCCCTTGGTAGTGGTGTAAATGGAAAGCTTTCAAAGGCCATGAACTCCACTGCCGAGTACTGGTTTCCTTTCATCAATTTCATTTCAGTGTGTGAGAAATCTCTTTCTTGCCCTTATGATGTTCTACTTTAGATATTTTATCTTAGACTCTAGCTGCTTTCCCTGTATACATGTGTGTATGTGTGTGCTCAGATGCTGTGTCGTGTCTGGCTCTTTGCCACCCCATGGACTGTAGCCTGCCAGGCTCCTCTGTCCATGGGAGTCTCCAGGCAAGGATACTGGAGTGGGTTGCCACGCCCTCCTCCGGGGGATCTTCCCAACCCAGGGATCAAACTTGAGTTTCTTAAGGGTTCTTCCATTGGCAGGCAGATTCTTTACCACTAGCGCCACCTGGGAAGCTCCACCTCCATATACTATAATAAGTGTATATTACCAATTCTAAGGCAAATGTTAAAAAATTTTAACATCTCTGACAGTGACAAAAAAAATCAATGGTGTCTTAAGTGAGATGAAATGCAGTGTGATACGAATATCTAAGTGTGTGTACACATGTATGTACGTACATTGAATGGGATCTGACCTACTACTAGTTAGAGAAATCTGCAGTCAGTATGCACAAGTAGACTAATTACCTGAAGCCTGTCACAGTTATACGCTACCATTGGATTCCTGTACATTTTACTAGGTATCCACGTTTTCCTTTGAGACCATCAGGGCAAAAGAGGCAGGATAAGGAGGAAAGCTGACTAGCACAGATTTAGCATCTTACTTGAGATCCTTTCTTCAGTGAATGTTACTGGTAAATGTCAACTCTTTTTCACCAAAGGAATTTGAATGTGTGCTTCTCTTTGGCGCCTTTACCCGTTTCCTTTCTCTGCCTCGCAAGTACAGCAGTGCTCACGTTCACGTGGCCACAGTAGGGTTTTGTATGAGAGCCCACAGTTTTCTTGTCAGTATTAACGATTACACTTTTTTTCCCTCAAGGAAATGCCTTCTGGTTGCTTCACCACTATTGTTTTAGACGTCTTATTTTGGATTTTTCTTCTAAAACTTTCCTGGAATGAAAAACAGTGGTTGTTGAAAAGAGCTTTATTTTATCTGGTATTTTTAATCCCTTGTAAGTGCAACTGGAATTGCCACATTTTAAATATTATTTTTAGTGTATTTTACATTGAACAGTGATGAATATTTTTAGCCTACATAAAACATATTTGTACAATTGTATAGCTGTTCATTGTAGGTTGCTGTCTTACAAAAAATTCATTTCCATTTTGGTTCATAAGTGATATAGTTGCTATAATTTAGGTACTTTTATATTGTTGTGTTTTTTTGTTATTTATTGTTGATAATCTTATATTGTTTATTTAATATTTATTGGTGTTGTATTAGACACTCTTATATTGGCATTTTCTGATGTAAAATCATAGCTTTGCCTTGGAATATTTTATTCAGACACATTTTCAGAAAACCTTTTTGTAATCACTAGTACATTTTTCTGGTCTTTGGAAGGCCAAATTCAAAGTGTATAGAATCTCCAATGCTTTCAAAGCTTTTGAAAGGGATTTCATTTCAACACTTGATTATAAATCTGAAATTTTTCAGTTTCCATTCTTATTCCTTCCTTATCCAGAGAAATACATCATCTTGTTTCATCATGTATAGTACTAATCCTAGTTTCGATCAGGAATAAAGTTTGTAAAGTTGGTTCATTTCTGTATTTTTTTATAGTCATGGGATACAGTTTATGAAGGATTATGATGCTTAAATAGAGTTCATCCCTTTGAAAATAATGTTGGGAGAGGAGAGCAGTGGTAAGGCGTGGTCCTCATCTCTCAGATCTGAGCTTGTTTTGTTTAGTATAAACTTCTGTTTTATATTTAACATTTCACCAGAATCCTATATTTTTATTTAATACTGATAGTCATGATTCTTTACTGCTTTGTAGTTCTGTTTGAGTACAACAATATTCTGAGGTACAAAGCCAAGTATAGGTGTAAATCTTATAAAGTGTTTGGCTTTGTAAAGTGTTAGGCTTTCATAAGCTTATACAATCTCACCTCGTACATTCCTAGCTATCAGTAATGTTTTTTCCTGGATTTTCTTCTCAGCAACCCGACAGCAGAAGGGTCAACTCTTCTGTTGGGTTTTCTGTTTTGCAGCATACAAGCAATGACCCATATTGCTTTGTGGAATTTTATGAGCACAGAGATGCAGCTGCTGCGTTAGCTGCTATGAATGGGAGAAAAATTTTGGGAAAGGTAAGATCATAAATAATGGCACCTTATGAGTATATCTATCTGCATGTCAGATTAGTTTGTGTTCTTTCTTAGCAAGTTTTTAAACAAATACTCAGCTCTGCCAAGTGATGGTTTTGTTTTCTTCAGCTTAGTGCTTTTACCAAAATTCATTCTGCTTGATAAATGATTTAATAAGTGGTAAGCGTTATGAATCATAATGACATGCCTAATAATTTTATGAAATATAATCTTTATTTTTAGGAGGTCAAAGTAAACTGGGCAACAACACCAAGTAGCCAGAAAAAAGATACTTCCAGTAAGTACTCCTGCTGCATTTTACGGAAGAGTTCTGAAATTATCCTGGCAGCATTACCAGCTCACATAGGGCTTTTTCTTCCTTTTAGTGTTGCCTAAAAAAGGTTTAGTCCCTGACTTCTTAAATATTTGATTACTAAATGCTTTGATTTCAGATCATTTCCACGTGTTTGTTGGAGATTTGAGTCCAGAAATTACAACAGAAGATATCAAATCAGCATTTGCCCCCTTTGGTAAAATATCGTAAGTATCATAATCAATACTATATTCAATAGCAATAGGCAAAAGTGTATATGATGAACTTGTATCAGAGTTAAGAGTTTCTTTCCCTAGTTAGTGTGATTTTTTTTGTTTGTTGTTTGTTTGGTTTTTTTGATTAGTAGATGTTGTTGAAAATGTTAATGTCATTTCAATGTTTTGGGGTCTTGTTTTCATCTAATCCTGTGTATAACATGTGAAAAAATTTTAAGTGATTCTATTTGTTATCTTTAAAGCAGATGTTTGGGTGGTAATGCCTATTATAAAGTCTAGCTTTTGTCAAATGTTTTCAAAATTTGGTTGTTAAAGATACCGGTTAACCAAAATTAAATGTGATTTCCGTTGTGTATTAAAGTTTTATAGAAGGAATTTATAAGTGGGGAAAAGTAGGGAAATCCTTGGGTATATTGTGAAATTAGAAATGTATATGTTATTATAATGATAAATGTGTTTTGATATTTTAGCTGAAAAGTAGCACTATTACAGTATTAATATGTTTCAATGTCTGAGCCATAAATGTGGGATTAATTAGTAGATTATGGTGTTTGATTCTGCTAGTTAGGGCCAAATTGTGGTTTATTTATTTTTTTAAACAAAGTTTATGCTCAGATTTTACTGTATTGTTACTTGATCTAATATATTGGAAAATTAAAAGTGGTTACAAGTTCTGTAAAATGTTTATCACAATTTATCTAGTTAAAATCACATTATTTTATGTATTTATTTCCTGTAGATTTAAGTTAAATGTTTTAGTACTTTACAAAAATATGTTTCACCTAAGAACAACAATATTTCTCTCTACAGTTTGTTGTTCTGTAGATTTTATTTGATAGATGTAATTCTTAATTTTCTATTTTGATATTTGCTTTGCTTTTTAATCTCTAATAAATGTGGTAAGTAGTACTGTTTTTAAAATCAGTGTAAAAAATAATACAGGTTGCTGTTTTTCAATCTTTATTTATACCTGAGACCTGCAGTTTTTCTAAAGTCCAAGTCACAATTAAAAGTAATAGCATTCTGGTTATTTTGCAGAATTGCTCATAAGAATGGACAGGATCTTGAAGGCTAACTGCAAGGAACTGTGCACACTGGAACTCAGTTGTAGATTTTTTTCTCATTTCTATTTATTATTATTATACATTATTTATATATACATATTTTAGTATTTACATTTTAACATTCTATATTCAGTGGAGTTCTATATTTCCAATCATTTTAACTTACTCACTAAAATTTCTGTGTAAATCTGTTGTTTTCGTACTGGTGTGCTTAGCATTGTTGTTAGTTTTTTATTCTCCTTTCTTAAATTTCTGAAAATGTCAATTTTTCAAAATTTACAGCTGCCCAAACTCCAAAATGATGGTAGAGAATTGACCAAGAAAAATAAAGAAATCTGTTAACAGGCCATGTATGCCTTTTTAATTCCTATTTTTTCCTCTTTTTCAATTTTTTAATATTTCATATATTTTGTATCACTAGGCAGAAAACATTTAACTATTTAGAGTTTGCATGGTAAAGTAGTTAGCATTGTTACAGTAATTTATAGAACCAGTAAACCTTAGCGGACACTAGCCGATAGAATATTAGCAAAGGAAACTATTGTTCCTATTAATCTTCAGATTTGAGCATTTAGTTTAGAAAGCACAGGCTATTTGATTAGGTTGCATGTTTATTACATGTTTTTGTCCTACTGCTTTTTTCTAACAGGTAAAGAAGCGTTAGGGAGAGCTCAGGAATGGCTGTAGTTAATTAGGGCTAACTGAAATTTTATTTAAAAAAATGCTCACAATACAGTGTGTGTGGTTCCTTTTAGTTTTTATTTTGAGGATGACTCTCACTTCCCTCATTTAGCTGTGCTTCTTTTCACAGGGATGCCCGAGTAGTTAAAGACATGGCAACTGGAAAATCCAAAGGCTATGGCTTTGTGTCTTTTTATAATAAACTGGTATGTTCTGTCGGCTCGATTTGAATTTAATACAAAATTCAGTCATCAGTAAATGTTTTTGAATGTTAACAACAAACACGATGATTGTGTGATTTTGTTTGTTTGAGTAATAGAACATAGTTCTTTTTTTTTTTCCCATAAGCTTGGAAATAAATGGGAAAAGATAGGCTGGTTATAAGGTGATGATAAGGGAGAATATTGAAGTTTGTGGTTGTGACTTGGTATGGGTAAGATGTGTTAGAAATAAAACTCAAAATTAGGACGCATGAGCTAACCTCAGAATTTGGAGGGAAGGTAAATTATATTTGTCTTAACCATGAAAATCTCAATTTTAACTTTTTAATTATATTATCTGTATTTTTGTAGCTGGGATGGTAATGACTACAGCAAGTTATGTAAATGAAATTTTAGGCAATTCATATTGATTTTTGCATGTATTTAAGAAAAAGGCACCAAATATCTAAGCATTTGCATTAACTGTAACATCAGATAATATAATGGGCTTTGATATTAACATTTTGGAGCAGTTTCAACACCAAATTGCACGTTCTATTGAAGCAGGAAGATAAAGGGACGAGCGTTGTATTTTTTTTGGCTGTTCTGAGTCTTAGTTGTGGTACGTGTGATTCCTAGTTTTCCCTGCGCATGCAGGCTCTTTAGTTGGAGGCATACAGGATCTAGTTCCCTGACCAGGGATTGGTCCCAGCCCCCTGCATTGGGAGCCCCGAATCCCAGGCACTGGACCACCAGGGAAGGCCTTGGAGTCATGTTCTGTTTTTGCTTAGATTCATTGCAAATGCACATTAACCTCTATAATCTAAACTCATTTTTGGGGGAATTCCCTTGGCGTTCCAGTGATTAGGACTCTGCAGTTCCATTGCAGAGCGTATGGATTTGATCTCTGGGTGGGGACCTAAGATCTTGCATGCCATGTGGCATGGCCAGAAAAAAGGTTTTTTTAAAACATTCTAAATCAGTGCAGAAGCTTTTTGTCTTAAGCTTTAAATCTTGTGTCATAGTCGTGTGTGTATGCCTATGTGCTAAGTCACTTCAGTTGTGTCCAGCTCTTTGTGATCCCAGGGACTATAGCCCACCAGGATTCTCTGTCCATGGGATTCTCCAGGCAAGAATACTGGAGTGGGTTGCTCTGTCCTCCTCCAAGGGATCTTCCTGACCCAGAGATCAAACCCTTCTCTCTTAGTCTCCTGCATTGGCAGGCAGGTTCTTTATCACTAACATCACCTGGGAAGCCCTGTCATAATCATAATCCATTGCTATTAGAATGTAGATTTGGTAAGGGATAAGATAATTTACACCATAATATCAAGAGTTTTTAGATACTCTACAGTAAATGTTATGTTACAGATCAACAAGATATTTAAAAACAACTGTGTCCCTTTTCTTGGTTATAAGTGGGATTGTGATTTTTCTCCTTTCATGTTTGAATTATAAATTTCCCTTGATGCTTAAATGCTGTTCCTAGTATCTTAAAATGTATAAATAAACATTGCTGTAATGAGTCACTTACTGATAAGATTTTTGTATCCAGAAATGCCAACATTTTATTTCATCTTAGTGAGTCTTGTATACCTTTATTTTCTGTGTTGGTAATAGCTCTTTTCTTTATTTCCTTCACAGGATGCAGAAAATGCAATTGTGCATATGGGAGGTCAGTGGTTGGGTGGTCGTCAGATCAGAACCAATTGGGCCACACGTAAACCGCCTGCACCTAAAAGTACACAAGAAAGTAAGATGTGTCTGCTTTTATATGTTTTTAAGGGTACTTCACAAAATCATCTATTCATATAGTCTTCATTTCTTAAAATTTAATTTTGTTGGCATCGTAAGACTCATTTAATTTTCAATATATTTATCTGAAAATAACTGGGCTTTGATGTAAGTATATTTGAGGCTGTGAACCAGCTGGTTTCATAGGTCAAATCAATAGTGTCAAGGAGAAAAAAGTTCTGTTTCTCCCCACAGTGAGGCATATCTCATATCTTTATAGTATTAAGTAACCCATTTTATAATGCTGTATAACCGTCAACACTTTTTTCTTTCTTTCTACATACAGATAACACTAAGCAGTTGAGATTTGAAGATGTAGTAAACCAGTCAAGTCCAAAAAACTGTACTGTGTACTGTGGAGGAATTGCTTCTGGCTTAACAGGTATAGTGAATCTTTTTTCCTAGTTCCCTTCTCTGTGGAGCTTCATCATCATTAGTAGTAATTTCTTGATAACATGAACCTTAAATATTTTTACATTTTTTGTATGTTTATTTTTCAGATCAGCTTATGAGGCAGACCTTCTCACCATTTGGGCAAATTATGGAAATCAGAGTTTTTCCAGAAAAGGGCTATTCATTTGTCAGGTATAATTCTACCTTACATGTGATCCATTCCCTTCAGTTATATTATTTGATCCCCTCAAGTATGTGTTTGTTAATTTAGTACTTCTTTGCAATATAGAACTTTAAACTGCCTACATGATGTGCTTTAGGAAAATACCAAGTTGATAGGTTTAAGCTAAGGGGTTTCTGTATTACTAAGTTTAAAAAAAAAAACACCTCCTTCTCTTCCTCTCAGATTTTCTACCCATGAAAGTGCGGCTCATGCTATTGTTTCGGTGAATGGTACTACAATTGAAGGACATGTTGTTAAATGCTATTGGGGTAAAGAATCTCCTGATATGACTAAAAACTTTCAACAGGTAATTCGATTTTTCATAGCACTTTTTAAGGTTTCCATCTTACCATATCTACATAAGAGCTTTAGAAAGTCTGTAAAAGAAAGCAAACAAAAAATAAAGCATATAGCTGCTTTCAGTTGATTTTATTAATGCTATTTCAAAAGTGATTATTTTACGGTATTAACTGAATCTTAATACTTTCTTTTCACAGGTGTCACCACCCCAATAAACTTAGACATGATAAATAACAGAGTCCTATTCACATAAGGGTGCTTACTTAGTTTTTCTCTTCCTTGTCTCCCACTTTCTTCAAATACTGTGTTTCTTACTCGTTTCCTAAAACAGTAATTTGCTTTTTCCTAGGTTGACTATAGTCAGTGGGGCCAGTGGAGCCAAGTTTATGGAAACCCACAACAGTATGGACAGTATATGGCAAATGGATGGCAAGTACCGCCTTATGGAGTATACGGGCAGCCATGGAATCAACAAGGATTTGGAGTAGAGTAAGTAGTTTGAGTTTTTCCAGTGTAGAAACAGATAAAGTTCCAGCAAAAGGAATCTAAAATTATGTTTTACTGGGGAGAATCTTTGTAAATTAAATACATTGAACTATGTGGTATTATAAGCATTGTAGAAGCCTTATGAAAAATGCTAAAACTTTGCTTTTTATAATCTAGGTGGAAAGGGAGGTTGGGATAGCATTTGATGTGTCCTACTCGCTCTGTGAGCAGTTGGTAGAGTTTGACTTATTTCTAATACACCATTTTATCTATTTATTTACTTTTGTATAGAAAAGATCTTTTGTCTTATTTATGTTCAGAAATTTAATGCTTCGTGCCTATTACCTTGTGTGAGAAGTCGCCCAAGATTTATCTAATACAAAGCAGCTTACCCTTTTTGTTTTATGGGTCAGTTGTGTTGTTCTTGTACTTTTTCCCCCTGGGCCAGCCTAGATCTTTATTCTCAGCAGTTGCTCCTCCCCCTTCCAATGTAAACATGTGTTTTTTAAATTGCTTATAAATTGATATATGTATTTACTATGTGTGCAGTATTTGGAGGGTAGATGTGTTGAATCATTTGTTATTTTTTTTTAAAAAATCAGCTTTTAGATACTTATCAGACAACATTATGTTCTCTAAACAAAAATTTAAGACAATATTAAAACATATTTTGCATATATGGCTAGATATGTAACATTTATTACTTTGCGCTTTGTTGTAGGTATCTTGATTTCTTGTCTATTCTGTGATTAGGCTCTGCTTGATTTCTGTGTAAATGTATAGATGATTTTTTTTATTTGTGTTTGCTGAAGTTTTTTCTTTTTCTTTCTTTCTTTCTTCCAAGTCAATCACCTTCAGCTGCTTGGATGGGTGGATTTGGTGCTCAGCCTCCCCAAGGACAAGCCCCTCCCCCTGTAATACCTCCTCCCAACCAAGCTGGATATGGCATGGCCAGTTACCAAACACAGTGAGCGGGGACTCTAAACAAAATGTAATTCATGATAGCTTCAATTTCCTTGTGACACTCTGAAGACATGAAAGTAGACATCGGAAAATGAAAATATTTATTTTAAAAATTGAAATGTTTGGAACCTTTAGCACAGCTTTGCTTTGGTGAAGGACACATGTCTTCTAGTTCTGCCTTTTTAAGTTTTTGTTCATGATGGATATGAACATGATTTTTCTTTGTGTATAAAAACTAAAATAAAGTGAATAAAAAATTCTGACTACAAATTTTGATATAATAGGAGAAATGGGTAATACATTTTGATTCTTAGATACTACTCCATTTTTATCTTGCTGTTCAGTATTTTAACTCACTGTGTTTTTAAAAGAGCAAAAAAGGGAGGATCGTGAAAAACTGGGAATCACATATAAGTTCATCCTGAATTTTGATACTCCCCTCCCCTCCCCTGAGGTGGACCACATTCGAAGTCAGCAGGAAAAAAAAAGTGATATTGAGAAGAAATGCATGATTTTGGAGTCGCTTTGGAGGAAATACTTTCTCTGTGCCTAAAGAAACTGAAACCAGACTGATAAAAGAAATTTTGTAACCTAAATAAGGAACAGCGTTGTCTGACTTGAGCAAATGTTGGTGGTCCACATTAAGACATATTTTTAAAACTTTAAAAAGTGTTCATAATTAAAACTGTAGTAAACTACATTTCATTTTGGGGGGAAAATCCCAAGTGTGGTGTTTGTATTAAAGTCAGACAGTCATACCTATGCTTTTACATGAACTTTAAATGATATACATTGTAAATATTGAATACAGTGTTTTAAAAGCATGCTTCAACATAGAAGTAGCAACAATGTAATTATTTGAAGTAACACTTAACACACTCCACTGCATTGAATGCAATGGATGAGTAAGAATGTTTAAGACTGACGTTTCCAAGGTTGGCTACTATGTAAGATTAAAATTATACAAATGACAGAAAAAGCCTTAATTTTAATTTCATACAAATCTGATGCATTAGTACATTTTAAAATGTCATTGGAAATTAGATTTTTTTTTTTCTTTTTTCCTCTTTTTGCTTTACATCATCTGGTATGTAAATACCTTGATTAAAACCTTGTAAGCCTATTTCAAGGTTCCTATAAGTTGTATAGTACAAGCGTTTTTAAAAAATCTTGGGGTGTTTTTTAAAATTAGATATATTTTGCCCAAGAATTTTTTTAACAAGATTGTTAAAACATCTTATTTAGACAGTTTGATGTACCAATTTATAATTGGATATTCAGCTTAAATAGTACACAGAGTTGTGACTTTTATTTTTAATTAATTTTTTCCTTGTGGGTAGTGTGCATGGGATGACAAGTCTGAACAGAACCTGAGCTGTATGAGTGCAGAGTTTGTAAATGATTTGATTGGGTAAGATTAACACTTGATTCTGAGGTATTTTTCAGGCCATGTTCATAAAATCTGCCTCAAATTTCTATCATAACAGGAATGTAAAAGAAAAATTCTATTTGAATTCTAACAGCTAGGGGGTGCAAATGTTTAGGCAGTGTATTTGAAATGTTTTGAAGTCTGGGCACCAAAATAAAAAAAAACTCTTTACAGTTATACTATAAGATACAGTTAGCACCCACAAATTACTGGTTTTTAAACTTTTGAAGTCTTATAATTAGCTTTAAAATAATGGTTTTGTAAATTGGTCTCCACAGTAATTTTGGTATTTTCCTTCTTCCCCCATTTAGAAATTTATTAAATATGAAAATTTACAGAGTCTGAAGTTGTTCGTCTTCAGGCCAAATTTTTTATGGGACTTTAGTTTTAACCACAGTATTCATTTATTACATCCATCTATTATAAAATTTACCCTTATTTCTTTTGTTCATGGTTAGTATCTTTGGGGGACATTATGGAAAATTTACTTTATATTTTATAAGGAGAACACTCAAATTATTCAATTATGCCTCCTAGTTTAATTTTTCTTAAATATATGTGAAACTTGAACTAAACTCTCAGTTTGCCTTTTTTGGTCTGCCAGTAAATTAAGTAGCTTGTTGCAACACCAGACTAGTTAATACTGCATAGTAAACATGTGACTGAAGTCTTTTCATCTTAATCTGAAAGAACAAGATTATGTGCTCAGTTCAGTTAATGGAAATTATTAATATTTCTTATTAAATGGTTTTTAAAATATAAAGCTACTTATCCAAATGAAATGTACCATTTTAAAACACAACTATCAAGCTAACGCAGACTCAAGACTAGTTTATAACAGGGAAGTCAGTGCTATCGCGATCCAATTTAAGCCTAAGAATCGTCGCCTTTTCCATGTTCATTAAAAACAGCAGCAAAGATTCTTTGGCAAGCAAGAAAATGTTTATTTCATAATCACTTGGAGATTTATTTTTGGTGATGTGTTTCTGACTACCACCTTTGCTCTGATCTCTCTACTAGTATTTCCCCTCATGCCATTACCACTTGATTTTCATGTCTGCTGGCAGTGAGAGGCTGAAATGACTGGCCAACTTAAGCCAAAGCTGTAAACAACAGTTGAAGTTAAGTCTTTCAATAAAGACTAGACTATATGAGTGACTTTTTCTTATTGTCGTTTATTACATAATTATCCTTCCAGGCTGCCATGAAATAGGAAATTCCATTTTGTTTTATGTTATTAGTTAAGGTATATGAAGTTTACATGTATTCAGGACCTATTTCTGTGTTCTGTATAAGTGATAAACATCCATTTGCTTTGCTGAATTAAAATTTAATTTCTGGATATGGAGGAGTAGAAATTTGCATCCTTCTAAAAATGTATGTTCTGTTGAATATTCAGTTCAGTCGCTCAGTCGTGTCCAACTCTTTGTGACCCCATGGACTGCAGCATGCCAGGCTTCCCTGTCCATCACCAACTCCTGGAGCTTGCTCAAACTAATTTCCATCGAGTTGGTGATGCCATCCAGCCATCTCTGTTGAATATTAGTATAGTAAAATCTCATTAGAGTCCACAAGTAATGGGAACCATAAGTTTACCATTTCTGGATTGATCTTTGGTAGTGCTATTAGTAAAGATTATGCTCAATAAACAGAAAAAGCATAAAAAGAATTTAGTAAATTGTCTAAACACCTCTCTAACAGGTGTGCCCAAATTATATCTTACCTATTCATTGAAAAATCAGCATTTGGGCTTCCACTTAATACATTATAAACATTGAATTTGCATTTTTGTATGTATTGAAAAGATACAGAAATGATTTAGACTTTTACTATTTATATAAAGCCTTCAGAGGTTCAAATGAGTGGGTTTTGTTAAATAAGAATTCTGTGTGTAGTAATAAAATGTCTTACTTAGACTATGTTCAGATAGATCACTACAGATTGTATTATCTCTTCCACTTTCAAATAAGGAAATTATGTGAATAATTATGACATTTTAACAATGTGTCATTCCAAGTTGTGGTTAATTAGTGTGGTATTTAAATGCCATATGAAACCTAGGCTTACGCCTACCTAAATTGGGTCTGTTTTGGGAGAGGGGCTATTTTTTAAATAACTGCAGATAAACTAGAAACTATAATTTACAAAGTACTTTGTATAAATATCTCTTTGAGGGGCATGGATAATTTAATTTTAGAATTGCCCAAATGTGAAGGAGGTTCAGTTTATATCTAGAAAATAGAGGAAGGGGATTTATATGTATCTGTCTTAGAAAAGGGGTGTTCATAATCACTGACCCTTGTGTTAAATTAGACTTTTGTTTGAAGAAAGAGAAGATTAATCCACGTAACAAACATAAATTTGGCTTTTGAACAATGTCAGGGTAACAGGTGATGAAAGGTACATATCCAATAAATGAATCCCTTAATGTTCCAACTCAGTTCTAACACATAATGCTGAATTACCACTTTTCCAGATGGTTGCGTTTTTCAAAATTCAGTAACCATTGTTTCTTTGAGATATTCCTCTGAAAAAGTGATCCATATTTAATATTTTGAAGTCAGCTTGAAAAGTTAACCAGGCATGACTAAAACTGAACTGCAGTTGGATGGCTGTCAGAAGAAAGCTGGGATGGTTTTACGCTGAAAAGTTATCTCTTGGGGTCAAGCCGTCCAGTTGATTTTGCACCTGGGCTTAGTTTGCCCGTGGACCTCCTGTTTTGACTCTGAGTCACCCTTGTGAACTGACGAGAGTTTGCAAACAGCCAGTTATCAGGTGGTTCTGCAGAATTGTTTTTTTGAGGTAAGCCAGGTTTTCCTATGTATAACTAGTATCCTAACTTTCCCGACCATGATGTTTTTTCCCTTCCGTTCCTGCATCTTTCTTCCTTGGGTTTCAGTACACCAATGCAGAGAAGTCCACAAAACCGTCTGGACAAAAAGGGCATGAAAGGTATAGCCATATGCAACTGTGCCTGTTTGAGAATTGATATTAATACTGTATAAATTTCATCTTTTCACAGTTCACTTTACTGGTTAAGACTTGTGAGTTGAGTTGTTCCATATGTGGTATATATGATTGCTTTTGCTCATGAAAGAAAGCCAATTCACAGGTCTTAACAGCTAAACAAAACATTTAATAACTTCAGTCCTTTTTGAAAAGGACTAAACTTGGAAGAACATTTTTAACTAAATTGGATAGGTTATATTAATATTGTGGTATAGGGCCCAGTTCATCCTTGGTTATCTGTTTAATGAGGTTGGGAAAGGAGTGACTAGAATAATAAAGATGGGAGAAGTCCTTGATTCTGAAGAGTGTTAACACGGGAATAAGACAGTCCTGGACAGGTGTAGTAAACCATGCATGATCAGGACTTGGGTGCTGATACTTAATATGTTAGCATACATTCTGCACATTTTGTCAAGAAGACTTAATCAGGTTATTGAAAATAAAATATTACCAACATATTTGTCTTATTTACTGGCCTTGATCATTTCAGCTTCCTTTAATGTGTATTTTTATTTTTGTACCTATGTGTGTATTAGAATCTTGGGCACATGTTGCTGTTTTATTAATGTATTTTTAAATATTTATTTATTTTTATTTATTTGGCTGCACCAGGTCTTCTTTGCAGCATGTGGGACTTAGTTCCCCAACCAGGGATTGAACCCAGCTCCCCTGCATTGGGAGCTTGATGTCTTATCCATTCGACCACCAGGAGGTCCTGTTGCTGTTTTGAAATATTGCCTTTGAGCATTTTTAGTAAAATGGGATTAAGATATCCTTCAAAATCCATATTTAGTTTGTCATAACCAGGAATCTTTTAATGGATAACATTGTTCCCAGGTTGCCTCACTACTTTTCTATCTTTGGATACTTCAGTTTCCCTCCATTAGAATGTAAGCTCCATGGGGGCAAGGACCTTCTGATAGCTACACAAATCCTAGGACTTAAATAACAGTATTTGGCACATGGAGGATATTCAGTAGATGTTTATTGCATGAATGTGATTGAGGAAGTAAAAGCAAATGAGTATTTTAGTCTCCCTCTTAGAACACTACATGAGTAGGCCTTGATCAGAATCAACCAAGTGCTTGATAAAATGCAGACTGAGAGTCCACAGTTGTGGCTAAATGTAATCCGAGATAAAATTAATTGGTGTGGGTTCCTTTCTTCCTTTAGCTCTTGTCAGGGGAAGAAACTCTATGGGCAATGGTCACAAATTTCCCAGAAAAATTCGTATTTTAGAGTGTATGATTACTATGATTGTTACCCAATATAGTGTTAAGCATCTTTCAAAGGTGACTAGAATGTACACCTTATGGTAATGTTACCAGGTAGGGACCATAGCTGGTCCTGTATAGCTCTCTTCAAGAATGTGAGTGATACTGGGCCATGGTATCAGATAGTTTGGGGAGCATTTTTTCAGAAGAGGGGCTACCAGCAAGGCAGAATTGGGTTCCTAGGCAGGCAGCATCTGAGTATAATAGACTGCTTGGAAATAACCATAGGAAGTGACACAGTTGAGATTCTTGAAGTAGCAATTATTTATATGTATATCATTGCTATGTATATATCATAGACATCTAAAGTCTGTGTGCTTCAGCAATACTGATAAACAAGGACATTATAAATTGCCTAAGTGAAAATTAGTTTGTAAAAGACTTGTAGGAAAACAGGAGGTAATTTTAATAGTGTTGATTTCTCATGGTATCACCTGTGAGTGTACATTTAAAATACTGTGTTACTTAAAATTTGATCTGCCCTCTATCACAAAGGGTAATGCCTTATAGTCTATATTTTTAGTTTGATTAGGTATTGAAACTGAAACTGCTAGTCGCTCAGTCTATGCCCGCAAGGTTCCTCTGTCCATGGAGTTCTCCAGGCAAGAATACTGGAAGCAGGTGGCCATTCCCTTCTCCAGGGGATCTTCCTCACCCAGGGATCAAACCCAGGTCTCCTGCACTGCAGGTGGAGTCTTTACCATCTGAGCCATGACGGAAGCCCCCAAGCAAGCCCTTCACTTGATTGAGTCTTAAATGTGCCCTGAATCTAGTGCTGCCAAGCACAAAGCTTTTAAATTCTAGTATGTCTGGAAATTACTTGTGTTTACTCCCAGGAATTGACAACTGTACTAAAATGTGTTATCTCTTTCAAGCAAGTCTGCCTACAATGCGTCTGGGTTGGAAAGATCCCCTGGAGAAGGAAATGGCAATCCATACCGATATTCTTGCCTGGAGAATTCCATGGACAGAGGAGCCTGGTGGGCTACGGTCCATGGAGTTGCAAAGAGGCAGATATGACTGAGCAGCTACACTTTTTTCAAGCAAATACGTTGTCTTGACATTCAATTTGCTGATGCTTTTATTAGACCTACAGAGACTTGAGACAAAATGGCAAAAGTGGGGGAAAAATACATCTCAATTTATAAATCTTGTCTTCACTTGCTCTCTGTTCTTACCCAAGTTTGAACTACCATCTTTTTTCATCTGGAATACTACAGCTTCCTACCTGGAATGTATGCTTTAAAAAGTTAGGACATAGAAAAGTACACTTATGTGCCCAACTCCGAGTTTCGAGCACACACATTCATGTGGTGCCACTGAGATTGGATAAGAGGCATTGACAGCACCCTAGAAGCCTTCATGCTTTTTATCTGGTCTCTAACCTCCACTTTCCCCCCGAAGATAATCACTAGCCTAATGTGTATGATCTTAAATAGTTTGTTTTTGAACTCTATGACACCTGCTCCTTGGAAGAAAAGCTATCTACCTGCTGTCTACCAACCTAGACAGCAGATTAAAAAGCTGAGACATTACTTTGCCGGCAAAGGTCCGTCTAGTCAAAGCTGTGGTTTTTTCAGTAGTCATGTATGGAAGTGAGAGTTGGACCATTAAGAAAGCTGAGCATCGAAGAATTCATGCTTTTGAACTGTGGTGTTGGAGTAGACTCTTCTAGAGTCCCTTGGGCAACAAGGAGATCGAACCAGTCAATCCGGGAAGAAATCAGTCTTGAATATTCATTGAAAGGACTGCTGCTGAAGCTGAAGTTCCAATACTTTGGTCACCTAATTCGAAGAGCCAACTCATTGGAAAAGACTGATGCTGGGAAAGATTGAGGGCAGGAGGAGAAGGGGGCAACAGAGGATGAGATGGTTGGATAGCATCACTGATTCAATGGACATGAGTTTGAGGAAACTCCAGGAGATACTGGAGAACAGAGGAGCCTGGCCTGCTGCAGTCCAGGGGGTAGCAAAGAGTGGGACACAACTCAGCAACTGAACACCAACAATAGGAAATAATGATGATAAAGTAGGGACAGAAGAGAAATAAAAGCATGGTGTACAAAACTGGAGCAGCAGTCTGGTTAGATCTATTAGTAAGGGAAATATATTGCTTGGGAAACAGTATGGGTCATTCTATTATTCAAGGCATGGTTGCTGACCTCCCACCTTGTCACTCCCAAAGTCAGGTGGGCCATCGGGAGCTTCCTCTGGCAGTCTAGGTAGCTACAGCTGGTGGTGGGAGCCTCTCAGTTTTCAGCTGCTTGGGGAACAGGCAAGTCAGCTTCTTTTCAGGAGCTCCTGTTGGTGTTGATGAACATGCTTGTGGCAGTGATCACAAAGGAAATCTTTAAGAGGGAAGCCAGTGAAGTCGCTCGGTTGTGTCTGACTCTGCGACCCCATGGACTGTAGCCCGCCAGGTTCCTCTGTCCATGGGATTTTCCAGGCAAGAGTACTGGAGTGGGTTGCTGTTTCCTTCTCCAGGAGATCTTCCTGACCCAGGGATTGAACCCCAGTCTCCCGCATTGTAGGCAGACACTTTACCATCTGAGCCACCAGGGAACGTGCAAATCTAAATCTTCCCTTCTCCACTCCTATCATCATATCCCCCTCATCCCTGTCTCTACCACTGGCAGCTGTTCCTATGTTTACAGTTGAATGAACCCTTAGTCATCTTCTTTTCCCTGATCGATCAGAATAAGGACAGGGTGTTCAAAAGAAAAAGTAAAAATCTAAATAATTTGGAGTTAAATTTTTAAGTTCTGGGAGCAATGATCTAGTTGACTATATACATTTAAAAATTTTGAAAAGTTTGACAATTATTTCCTTTTTTTTCACCCAACTTTCATTCTTACTTTAAGCTGAAAACTTTACTGTAGATGTAAAACGTATATGTGCTTAGTCGTGTCCAACTCTTTGTGACCCCATGGACTGTAGCTAGCCTGCCAGCCTCCTCTGTCCATGGGATTGTCCAGGCAAGAATACTGGAGTGGGTTGCCGTGTGCTGTAGGGGATCTTCCAAACCCAGGAATCGAGCCCAGGTCTCCTGCATTGCAGGTGGATTCTTTACTGTCTGAGCCACCAGGGAAGCCCCAAAGAGTGAATAGTTTTGTTTTTTAATCCAAAAGAAAAAAAGCAAACCAGACAATAACAAATGTTGATGAGGATGTGGGGAAATTGAAACACTTGTGTACTGTTGGTGGGAACGTGAAACCGTGTGACCACTGGGAAAAGCAGTCTGGAGAGTCCTCAAAAAATTAAAAAATAGAATTTACCACATGACCTGGTAATCCCATTTCCAGATATATATCCAAAAGAATTGCAAGCAGATTCTCAAAAAGATATTTGTGTACCCATGTTTATAGCAGCATTATCCACAAAGCTGAGATGGAAGCAACTCAGGTGTGCATTGACGGATGAATGGATTATGCAAAATGTATATACATACCATGGAATATTATTAAGCCTTTTAAAAGGAAATTCTGACGCACGCTACAACCTGGATAAAGCTTGAAGGTGTTGTGCTAAGTGAAATAGTTCATTTCAGTTCACTTGCTCAGTCATGTCCGACTCTTTGTGACCCCATGAACTGCAGTACACCAGGCCTCCCTGTCCATCACCAACTGCCAGAGTCTACCCAAACCCATGTCCATTGAGTCAGTGATGCCATCCAACCATCTCATCCTCTGTCGTCCCCTTCTCCTCCTGACCTCAATCTTTCCCAGCATCAGGGTCTTTTCAAATGAGTCAGCTCTTCGCATCAGGTGGCCAAGCCAGTCACAAAAAGAAAAATACTGTGTAATTTTGTAATTCCTCTTATATGAGACATCTAATGTAGTCAAACTGATGGAGACAGAAAGGAAAATGAAAGTTACCAGGAGCTGAAAGGAAGAGGGAAAGGGGAAATGTTTCATGGGGATAGTTTCAGATTTGCAGGACGAAAATGTTCTGGAGTTTTGTTTCTCAACAATGTGACCCTACTGAACTGTACAGTTAAAACTGGCTAAGATGGAAAATTTTATGTTCTGTATTTTCAACACGATAAAGTATGTAACTTTTGAATTTTATGGATCACATTAAAAAATAATAATAAACAAGAGAATGATTACTGTTTGGGCCTAACCACTCTTTTCCTTTCAGATTTGTCAGCGCTGTCCGAATTCTCATTTTCTCGCTGACAGAATTAGATCCTCTGTGTAAATTTACCCAGTTTTCTTCTTGTTAAGTGACTGTCCTTAGATACTTTTCCTCTTGAGAAATAGTACTCTTCCACTGTTTTTGCTTTGTCAAGTCTACATTTTATGTAACCAAACTTAGTTATTTAAGACATTTAGGTGAGTTAAGATCTTAGCTAGTCGTCAGCTTATTAGTGAATTTCCTCTTAACTTAAACTGCCTTAAGCTGATTTTAGTCTACTGGTATTTCTTAGCCAGTGGCATAAAAATATTAGACGTGAAGAAATAAGTTAGGCCACCAACCTCAACAACACTAGGAGGGCAAGGCATGCAAAATGTAGCAGATAGCAGTCTGATCCTCAATTGCTGCGTATCCATTTAGCCTATGAAGTCAAGAATGGTATGTTTGCACTCGGAGAATTTACTACTGTTTATGTTAAGGGTGAAGAAAACCTGGTGACCCTGACTTAAAAAGGTTGAGGGTAGTGGTGGCTGAGAACAGACGTGGTCTCAGCTGGCAAGTTTGTTTGGGGTTGCAGATAGTGCCTGGCAACAAATTTTATCTGTATCTATAAATCCCTTCAAAAAACGGACCCCAATCCAAAATGGCACTTGATAGCCTATTTTATAAATGTGTGGGATTAACAGTTTATTAAAGAAAGTATTTTGGTATTTATGACTGGAAGCTTGTAAAAATAAGTAGTGTTAGTAGATTCTCCTGTCTTTATCAGTAGAGATCACCTAACAAGACTGATAACCAGAAATTTGTGGTATTTGCCTCCCTGTAAAAGTAACTCCTTTTTATGAGCTTAAAACTTTGGGTCTGTCTGACGATTGCCAGATCTCTGTGTGGAACCAATGCCTACTCTTAACAAGTGTAGCTGTGCAGACTAAGATGCATTTATCCAGCTGCTGGGCCAACAGCCCTCACTGCTTTCAGCTTGCTTACAAACTCATTTAAGTGTGCACATGTAGGTACATGTTCATTTGTGTGTGGTGGCAATGGTTTAGTCAGTAAGTCGTGTCTGGCTCTTGTGACCCCATGGACTGTAGCCCGCCAGGCACCTCTGTCCGTGGGTTTTCCCAAGCAAGAATACTGGAGTGAGTTTCCATTCCCTTCTCCAGGGAATCGTCTGACCCAGGGATTGAACCTGGGTCTTCTGCATTGTTCAGTTCAGTTTAGTCGCTCAGTCGTGTCCGACTCTTTGCGACCCCATGAACCGCAGCACGCCAGGCCTCCCTGTCCATCACTAACTCCCAGAGTTCACCCAAACCCATGTCCATTGAGTCAGTGATGCCATCCAACCATCTCATCTTCTGTTCTCCCCTTCTCTTCCTGCCTTCAATTTTTCCCAGCATCAGGGTCTTTTCCGATGAGTCAGCTCTTCACATCAGGTGGCCAGAGTACTGGAGTTTCAGCTTCGACATCAGTCCTTCCAATGAACACCCAGGACTGATCTCCTGCATTGTAGGCGGATTCTTTATTGATTGAGCCATCAGGAAATCACCCTCATTGGTGTATACACACATGTATTTTTCTACCCCAAGTATCTTCAAGATCTGAGTTATGACTTTGTATATTATTTCTGCTTTTTTTTTTTTTTTTTTTGGTTTAGGGTACAAAAACAAACATGTAATGTTTAGTTTTTAATTTTTATTGGATTATAGGTGATTTACAGTGTTGTGTTAGTTTCAGATGTACACCAAAGTGAATCAGTTATACATATACATGCATTGACTGTTTTTTAGATTCTGTTCCCATATAGATCATTACAGAGTACTGAGTAGAGTTCCCTGTGCTATGTAGTAGGTTCTTATTAGTCATTTTATACCGTAGTGTGTATATGTCCTTCCAAATCTCCCAATTTATCCCTCCCTCCCAGCTTGGTAACCATACGTTTTTCTACATTTAATGTTTCTTTAATATCTGATAAAAATATGAAACTGTTGAGCCAAAGTACACTTTCTGAGAACTTGGTCAATGAATATCTAAGAAGCAGTGATTCAGGAAAGTTTCTGACTAAACTTTAAGCAAGAACAACATGATCTACAGTTCTTATATTTTGTCAGATGAATTTCTTACGTGTTTACCACCATTTTTTAACATTTTCTTCAACGATATACAGAACAGCTATAAAATAACTTTTTAGGTGAAACTTGATGGCTGATCAAATGGTACTTGGAAATGGTAAATGGGAACATCTTGGTAAATAATCTATCTTTTGAAGACTGTTTGCTAACTTTCTTGGTTGGGTTTTATAATTTTTAAAAGCATTCTGGAGATTAGTTTATATGTATAGAGGAATAATCAGAAGACTTTTAATTGAAATCATTAAAACTTTTATATTTTTCAATATCAATTAGGCTTGGATTGAAAAAATGATTTTGTAAATGTTTTTCATTGAATTCTGTCTAAGCGGGCTGATTAGTTTACAAAATGTCCATTGGTTTTACTAAGTACCAAGGAACATTTGTGAGTATGTTATATGATGGCCATAAACTTCAGTAATGTAACTTTTTGCTTTCATAAAGTGAATTTTTTTTAATCATGCCAAATTTTACATATCCAAAATGTGAAGAATATGCTTGTCTTAAAAAGTAGTCACCCATAATCCTCTTCCCAAATGTGGATTCTTATGAAGTCATTTTCGAGAGTAAATTGGCCCAGCTATTTTAGAGCTGTGTCTCACCACTAGCCTTTCACCACTGTATCAGCCTCCTCATTCTTCCGCTTTTCATCAAATAGCTTTGAGCAGTTTCCTAAAACTAGTTCCATCCATGTTGCTTGCTGTTAGATACACCCAAGCAGAGGTTTTTTAAAAGGTCTGAGCAGTGGCAGCACCCAGCTGTCTCAGGAGAACGTCTGCGGGACCACACTGAAGGGACCACACTTAGTGGGAGATGGGTTGCGATACAATTGTTCAAAAACACAGTATTACTATGTTAGTGGCTCAGTTGTGTCTGGCTTTTTGCAATCCCATGGACGGTAGCCCGCCAGGCTCATCTGTCCTTGGGATTTCCCAGGCAAGAATGCTGGAGTGGGTAGCCATTCCCTTCTCCAGGGCATCTTCCTCACCCAGGAATAGAACCCTTGTCTCCTGCATTTCAGGCAGATTCTTTACCTTGGTCATGCCTCATATGTGCATGTGTGAGTTTGTGTGCACTAATGCACTTACGTCTACCATTTCTTTTCCTTTTTGGCCTTTCAGAGAGCATTTTTCATCTGAATTCTAAGGGTTTAAAGGTTTAACCCTCAATTTTAAGGGTTTGGCATTTCCAAACCCTTTTCTCTTTTAATATTTAAAAGTAAGATGAGGAAACAGTGTTACAAAGTAGACACTAGGGATAGCAATTTAAAAAATCATTTTTTCATACATTCAGTTCAGTTCAGTCACTCAGTCATGTCCAACTCTTTGCAACCCCGCGGACTGCTGCACATCAGGCTTCCCTGTCCATCACCAACTCCCAGAGCCTACTCAAACTCATGTCTATTGAGTTGGTGATGCCATCCAACCATCTCATCCTCTGTCATCCCCTTCTCCTCCTGCCTTCAATCTTTCCCAGAATCAGGGTCTTTTCCAATGAGTCAGTTCTTCACATTAGGTACCCAAAGTATTGGAGTTTCAGCTTCAGCATCAGTCCTTCCAAAGAATATTCAGGACTGATTTCCTTTAGGATGGACTGGTTGGATCTCCTTGCTGTCCAATGGTCCAACTCTCACATCCATACATGACTACTGGAAAAACCACAGCTTTGACTAGACAGACCTTTGTTGGTAAAGTAATGTCTCTGCTTTTTAATATGCTGTCTATGTTGGTCATAGCTTTTCTTCCAAGGAGCAAGCACCTTTTAATTTCATGGCTGCAGTCACCATCTGCAGTGATTTTGGAGCCCCCCAAAATAACGTCTTTCACGGTTTCCATTGTTTCCCCATCTATTTGCCATGAAGTGATGGGACTGGATGCCACAATCTTAATTTTCTGAATGTTGAATTTTAAACCAGCTTTTTCACTCTCCTCTTTCACTTTCATCAAGAAGCTCTTTAATTCTTCTTTGCTTTCTGCCATAAGGGTGGTGTCATCTGCGTATCTGAGGTTATTGATATTTCTCCTGGCAATCTTGATTCCAGCCCAGCATTTCACATGATGTACTTATATGAGGCACATGTAGAAGAGCACCAGGAACCTGAAGACCTTCATTCCAGTCCTATTTTTTCAGTCTTTTATTTACTTCCATATAACAAGAACGATATACAATCCTGTTGTCTCTTAAGGCAACTGTATTAGAAAGCCTTACCACACTGTCCAGCATCTCTTGCACTTTGGGTGTCTTTGGGGTTGGGTTCCCTGTTCCCAGAAGCCTGTGTTTTCCTTTCTTTTTGCATTTTCTCATATTATAGGGGCTTCTCAGGTGGCTCAGACAGTAAAGAATCTCCCTGCAATGCAGGAGACCTGAGTTCTATTCCTGGGTCAGGAAGATCCCTTGAAGAAGAGAACGGCAGCCCACTCCAGTATTCTTGCCTGGAGAATTCCATGGACAAAGGAGCCTGGCCAGCTACAGTCCATGGGTTCACAAAGAGTCAGACATGACTGAGTGACTTTCACTCCACTTCATATTGTTGTAGAATATCCTCTGGTAGTTTTCTAAGAAATTCAATGACAATTTGGTTTCTTTCTTTTTTAAAAATATTTATTTATTTGGCTTTGCTGGGTCTTCACTGTGGCATGTGGAATCTTTAGTTGCAACCTGCAAACTCTTAGTTGCTGCAAGGAGGATCCAGTTCCCTGACCAGGGATAAAACCCAGGCCCCCTGCATTGGGAGCATGGAGTCTTAGCCACTGGACCACCAGGGAAGTCCCAACAATTTGATTTCTGAACCTTTGTATGTGAGCTGGTTTTGATCTTTAAAAATATATATATATATTTTTTTATTTATTTATTTTTGACTGCATCTGGACTTAGCTGTGAAACACAGTATCTTTCATTGTGGCACTAGGGCTCTTTCTTGCAACGTGGGGGCTCCAGAATCCGTGGGCTCAGTAGTTGCAGCTTGAGGGGTTAGTTACAGCGCAGCTTGTGGGATCTTAGTTCTCCAGCCAGGGACTGAATCCATCTCCCCTGCAATGGAAGGTGGATTCTTAACCACTGGACCAGCAGGGAAGTCCCCTGATCTTTGCAATTAAAAAACTTCAGCAATTTTGTTGAGATAAAATGCATATACCATAGAGTTAACCTATTTAGAGCATAAAATTACATGACTTTTAGTATATTTACAGAGCTGTGCAGCCATCACCATAACCTAATTTTAGGACTTTTTTTATCATCCACCAAAGAAAGTTTATATCTATTAACCACAGTTAATTAACCCCATCTACTCTCTGGGGCTTCCTTGGTGGCTCAGGAGTAAAACTTCCACTTGCCAATACAGGAGATGTGGGTTTGATCCCAGGGTTGGGAAGATCCCCTGGAGAAGGAAATGGCAACCCACTCCGTTATTCATGCCTGGGACATCCCATGGACAGAGGAACCTGGTGGGCAAGGTCCATGGGGTTGCAAGGAATTGGCACAACTTAGCGACTCAGCAATAACAATAATCTACTTTCCATCTCTACAGATTTGTCTATTATGAAATGTACCTAAATGTGATCATACAATATGTGGTTTTCTGTGATGGTTCTTTCACCTAGTGAAATATTTTTTTAGGTTCCTGCATGTGGTATATGTCAAGGCTTCACTCCTTTTTATTGTTGAATAACAGTCTATTGCATGGTTATCTGTGTATCCATTCAACAGCTGATAGACATTTGGCTGGTTTCCAGTTTCAGGATATTACAAACAAAGCTGCTGTGAATATTCATGTATAAGTCTGTTATAGACATATGCTTTTATTTTTCTTGGTTTAATGCCGAGAAGTGGAATATTTGAATTATATGGTCTATATGTTTGACTTTTTAAAAAATTTTCATATTTCCACCCGCAGTACACTTTCCATAAGCTTTTTGGAAAAAGCTGTTTGGAAATTTCATACTGGTGTACTTTGTTGTAGGTATATCATTGTGCCCACTTGGTGGGCTCTTTCGGTTTGGAGATGAGTTTTCTTCCATCTGGACAATTTTGTGGAATTATATCTTTCGTTTCCTCTCTGCTATTTTCTCTGCAATGTCTTTCTAGGACTTCTATTGCTCAGGCTGATTCTTTCACTAGTTTTCTTTCTTTCCTATTATACATTGTTTCATTTGTTCTAATTTCTAGGAGATTTCTTTGACTTTTTCTTCCACCTTCCTTTAAAAAATAATTGTTTTTGTATTTATATTCTAAGCTCTGTTTCTTTTATGGATGCAACAGCTTCTCTCTCTCTCAGGTAATTACAATTTTTAAAAAAGATTTATTCTACTGTCTCCATTGTCTTTCCTCTGAATTCTTCTGTTTGTTCTGGTTTCTCTCTCAGGCTGGAGGCATTCCTTGAACGTCTGTGATCTTTGCATACCCCTCATATTTGAGAGGGAGATGTCAAAAGCTCTCAGAAGCTGCATGTGGATGGTGTACTTCTCTATGATTGGTTAGATGTGACATCTTTGGGAAATCCCTAAATATTAATATCTATTGCGCTTTGTTTGATATTTATTTGGAGGGAGATATTAAATGTGTCCAGGGCTCCCGACTGCTGGCTTTCTGGGTGCAGGGAGGGGAAGGGGCCTCCCAATTCAGGATGCAGAACTTCACTTCACCCTCATAGAGCCCAGAATCCCACTTGCATGTCAGCTCAGCCCCTGGTCCCTAAGTCCACAGCCCCCGTGCCTCCACATTTCCCACAGTCATTTCTGGTTTCCTGGGCCGGGGTGGGAGGGAGCCTGAGGCCTCCTTGGAGATTGATCCAAAACCCATTTCCAGCCCTTGCCTGTCCTGTAGTCCGTGGCACTGTGCCTTTTGGTTCACAGCTCACGGGTGGCTCTGCAGGGTACACTGGCCTCCTGCCAATGCCCAGCTGCCCACATTGGGTGGAAGCTCCTTTCTCTTGTTGAAGCAGTTTCTGCTGCTCCATCGGCTTTCAGATTGGCAGGCATTTTATAATATAATAAATCAACTACACTTTAATTACAAAAAGAAGAAGAAGAAATCTCTCTTCCGTTTTTGCCTCCTTTCTTGTACACCTCATCCAGGCAGGTTTGTACTTAAAAAAAAAATTTTTTTTAATTATTTATTTTTGGCTGCACTGGATCTCCGTTGCTGTGTGCAGGCTTTCTCTAGTTGTGGAGAGCAGAGGCTTCTCTCTAGTTGCGTTGTGATGGCTTCTCATTGCGGTGGCTTCTCTTGTTGCAGAACTTGGGCTCTAGGATGTGCGGGTTCCATAGTTACGGCTCCTGGGCTCTAGAGCACAGGCTCAGTAGTGGTGGTGCCTGGGCTTAGTTGTTGCACGGCATGTGGGATCCTACTGGATCAGGGATAGAACCCGTGTTCCCTGCATTGGCAGGTGGATTCTTAACCACTAGACTACCAAAGAAGCCCAGGTGTGTACCCTATTATTGAATACACCTTATTTATAATGTCTTTTCTGTCATCTTAGTGGAGTTTGGGGAGAGAGGGGATAAGTACTTCTCCTCTGGATTCATCAGCACATTGGTGTTCCCTGTGTGACAGGCACTCCTCCGGGTGATGGGACGGCAGCTGACATTCTAGGGAGAATGGAGACTAGGGTGTGTGTAAGGACTCCATGGAGAACAGACATACGTAGTAAGTAGGTAAGTTCCAGTGTGTTAGAAGGTGTATGTGCTACAGACAGATAGGGAAGGGATGGAGGAAAATGGAGCATGGAAGTTCAGGGATGAGGCTGCCATTTGAAACACTGAGGAGGTAACATTTGGATAAAGACCCAAAGAAGCTGAGGGCATGCACCATGCATACCCAGGGCAGGCTGCTCCAGACAGAGAGAAGCACCCCAGCAAAGGCCATGAGGTGGGATTGCTTGGGGTGGGGGGTGAGGGGTAAGGAGGATTTGTTGGAGCAGATGAGTGAGGGGACATAACAGGAAAGGAGCTCGGAGGTAGAGAGAGGTCCCAGTCACGTGGGGTCTTGTCAGTCTTTACAAGGTCTTGGGCTTTCTCTTGGGGCCACATGGGGAGCCACTGCCATTTTGAGCAGAGGGTTGACATGGTGAGACATCCCTTATTTCGAAAGGCTCACTCTGGTTGCTGGGTTCAGAACAGACCATGGCAATTGGAAGCAGGGTGACCTGTCAGGAGGCTGCTACAGTAAACCAGAGCAGTGGATGGTGGCTTGGATGGGGGTGATGTGGAGATTGAGATGGAGCATGGGCTTCTGGATTTATCTTGAAAGTAGAACTTGCAGAGTTCCTTGGACTCTGATGTGAGGTGTGAGAAAAAGGATGATCAGAAATGACTCCAAGATAATTGGCCTGAGCAAGGGTGGAGCTGTCTTTAGTCGCGATGAAAAGGCTGCGGGTGGGTTGAGTGGGTGTGGACGGGAAGAGGAGGTTCCGTTCCAGACACACTTGGTTTGCGATGTCTTAGTTGGCTTCCAAGAGGAGACGTCAAACAGGCAAGACCAGGCTGGAGATGGAAACGTGGGAGTCCCCTGGTCTAAGAACGGCATTTCACGTGGGCTTAGGTGAAACTGATGTGTCGATGCAAGTTCGATTGCTTGTAACAAATGAACCGCCCTGAGGGAGAAGATTGATGGTGGGGGAGGTTGTAGGGGTAGGTGAAGGGTACCTGGGAACTCTGAACTTTCTGTTTAATTGTGCCATGGGACCAAAATTCTTTTGAAAAACAGTCTATTTGTTTATGAGACTTGATGGTATGGCCAAGGGAGTAAGCGTGCAAGACAAGAGATCCAAAAACCTACAGTGCCCTCCTTCAGGAGGAAGGAGAGGTGGCGGTAGGGACAGCAAATGTGGCAGAAAGAAAGAAGAGTAGGAAAGCGTGGTGTCTTGAAAGTCAAAGGAAGAAAGTGGTTCAGGATGGGGGGCAGGATCCACAGGGTCAGATGCTGACAGTGGGTCAAGTAAGACGGAGATGGAGCTGACTGTCGGAATTCCCAAGGGGGAAGCCAGTGTGACTTTGCAAGAGCAGTTGAGTGGGGTGGTGAAGATGCAAGCAGACTGGAGAGGCTTAGGAGGCTAAGAGGAGACGGTGACTACAGACAACTAATGGAGGCACTTTGCTGAGAAGCTGCAGTGAAATAGAGCAACTTTTTTTTTTTTTTTTTTTGGCTTTGAGATTGGAGAAATGCAAGTATGACCGCACGATGCTGTAATTCAAATCTGTCTTTGCTTAGCAGGAATCCCAATTTGAATTTTAAACGTACAGAAAGCCCTGCCTTTTTTGTAGGTACATCTTCATGGATACAGCATGATACAAGACAGAGAGAGCTAAGCCAAGAAGACCACCTTCCGATGACTCAGGAAAGCAAGCATCAATCCTTGGCAAAGTCATCTGGATCTCAGTTTCCTGGTCTGCAGCGTAAGACGCTGATCTCCAAGGATCTAGCTATGATATGGCATGAATGGATGACTTGAAAAGCAAGGGAGATCAAAGCTGGGAAAAGCAGACAATGTCTGCTTGCTTCTTCCATGGAAAGTTAAGAGTTTAAAGAAAGCACAACTAATGTTGTAAAGATGTGGGCTTAAAAATTTGTAGATTAACACTAGTAGAGATTTTGATCAGTTTCCAACTACCAAACCCATCCCCTCATTGAAAAGCATATTCACCACAGAAATTTTATAAAACATGAAAATATAATAATGAACATTAAAATCACTCATTATCCCAACATCTAGAAATAAATGATAGTAACATTGTGGAGTCATTTCCTTCAAGCTTTCTATCTATAAATATAATACCGTATTTCCTCTCTTCCCTCAATGAAAAATGCCTCTATAATTGTATCCTGTTTTTTTCAATGACAGCCTCACAAACATGTTCCCTGCATCACCAAATATTCTTCACTACTTCTTGAAAAGTGAAAGTGAAATCACTCAGTGGTGTCCCACTCTTTGCGACCCCATGGACTGTAGCCTACCAGGCTTCTCAGTCCATGGGATTTTCCAGGCAAGAGTACTGGAGTGGGTTATCATTTTCTTCTCAGAGGATCTTCCAGACCCAGGGATCAAACCCGGGTCTCCTGCATTGTAGGCAGACGCTTTACCCTCTGAGCCACCAGGGAAGCCCATACAGCTGTTCAAAATTCCATCCTAGGAATACACTGTAACTTAGTCTTTCTATGAATGGGCATTTATAGCTATCATAAATAGCGCTGATAAAAGAAGTGTTAGGATGTTCAACTTTGCACATAAATCTTTGTATTTTAGGCTTCCCTGGTGGTCCAGTGATTAAGAATCCACCTTGCAACACAGTGGACACCAGTTCAAGTCCATGGTCCAGGAAGATCCCACCCATCTTGGGGCAACTAAGCCCATGTGCCACAACTGCTGAGCCCGTGCTCCAGGGTCCCGAGCTCCAGAATCCCACTCTCCACAACAAGAGAACCTGCGGCGATGGGAAGCCCACGCACCGCAACTGGAGGGTAGCCCCCACTGGCCACAAATAGAGAAAGCCAGCACACAGCAACGAAGACCCAGCAGAGCCAAAAGGTTTAAAAATGAATAAACAAATAAATAAATCTTTGCTTGTCTTATTCTTTCTTTGGCATAAACAGCCACTTGTAGAATTATTCACTGGTCCAATGGGTGGAAACATTCTCAAGGCTCTTGGGTATATTGCCAAAAACCACCTGAACACACCTGCCTCTCTTACCTTCCAGAGAGGTTGTAACAATTTACTTTCCCGCCTTCACTGTGTGTGTCAATTACATCATGCTGTTACAAACCTTGCCAACTTCCTATGATTTCTTTTTAAAAGTCACCTTTCACTGAATATAAGACAAAGTTTATTACTTATTAAAACAGCATTGTAGGGGGAGTGATTCAGATTCCAGTATATTTTTGTGTGCCTACATGCTCTGGGCACTGTGCCAGATGCTTTCTTGTTTACTCCTGTTTATTGTGAACACCACACCCTTAGAATGTAGGTGGCATCCTTTCCTTGTCCAATCCTAGGAGTCTGTGTTGAAAGACACACAGTTGGGGAATTCCCTGGAAGTCCAGTCATTAGGATTCTGTGCACCTACTGCCAAGGACACAGGTTTGATTCCTGCTAAGGGAACTAAGAGCCTGCAAACTTCGAGGTGCAGCCAAAAAAACCCAAAAGACACACAGTTGGTCTGATATATGGTTGAGATCGATACCCAGGGCTCTTGATTCCAAGCTTGGGGCTTCGGTATTTACTTATTTTACTACACCTCACCTGCTTCAAATGGCTGAGAATAGTCTTTATGACTCTAAGCTATTTCCCATTTATTGTGTGTGCTCAGTCCCTCAGTCATGTCTAACCCTCTGTGACCCCATAGACTGTAGCCCAGCCAGGCTTCTCTGCTCGTGGAATTTTCCAGGCAAGAATCCTGGAGCGGGTTGTCATTTCTTCCTCCAGGGGATCTTCCAAACCCAGGGATGAACCCACGTTTCCTGTGTCTCCTGTGTTGGCAGGCAGAGTCTTTACCACTGCACCACCTGGAATCAATTTTATTGTAAAAGACTAAAAGGTATTCACAGCTTACCAGTTTTTGTTTTTTAAGGTTTTGCGAATAAAAAAGTTTCAAATTCTAGAGTCAGTGATAATTCTGAAATTCTGCTTTACCAGGAGACATCCTAGTCCCCTGCTCCTTGCCTCGTCAGAGTGAAAGTGGTTCAACAAAAGGTGAGTCCAACAGGGCTAGGAAGGGCCAAGCTGATTGTCCTCTTCTTTCCTAGACTGGTTGCTGCTACTGCTGCTGTTAAGTCACTTCAGTCATGTCCAACTGTGCAACCCCATGGACTGCAACCTACCAGACTCCGTCCGTGGGATTTTCCAGGCAAGAGTACTGGAGTGGGTCGCCAGTGCCTTCTCCACCTAGACTGGTTACCAGTGTTTGTAAAGGCTTGAGATGAGCTACAGAAAGTGAGTGACGCTATTCGGATGGAGAGTACCTTCAGGTACTGCAAGCCACAGGCAGCACTTGAATGCTGTGGGAAGGGTGTGTGTGTGTTTTCTTTTGGCAAGCCTTAGGAGCCATGAGGCTATATACTTCTATACTTGGTCTTCTGCACAGCACACATTGAAAACTGGCTGTTGGATCTTCAGACACTTGAGACAAGTATTTATAGCAATTTCATGAGGACAGTCTTTTCATGCCCCGAAACAAATTTTAAACTGTGACCGTTGACCGATGGGTCTTTATTTCTGTACTCACTATCTGATGGGAACAGTAAAAGTGAGTTGAAGCTGTTCTATTTTCCCTTCACTTCAAAAAGGCCTGGCCACAGTCTATAGTTCAGAACAGCTTAATATGGATGTCCTAGGCCACATCAAGTGTGTTTTTTTTTTCCAGGACACAGCGAGGGTGGACTTGGAAACTGGCATAACATTGGGCTGTGCCTAACTTTCACCCATTGCCAGTCTCTCTATTTCCTGTGTTAGGATGACTTGTAATCTCTCCTGAGGAACTTTTGGGGAGGTTCTGCACAATTCCCTGGTTCTTGCTATGATAATGCAGCATCATTTAGATGCTGGACTCTGCAGGCTATAAAAGTCCTGCTCTCACAATGGCTGAACCTGCTGTCTATTTAAGCAGGATATTTAAGCACCACGATTCAATCCTGTTACAACCAAGAGGAAAGAGGAGGCCCAGAGCAGCCTGACAGCAGGAGAGGCTTCAAAAAAAACCGAGCTTCTCAGACGGTTCTCACTCTGTTCCTGGTCATGGTGGTCTCCTAGAATTGCAGCTGAAAACCCCTGTAAACTTCACGAGCTAGAAAAGCTTCTCTCCAGCAGTAGAGAGGCAGGGTGCTTAGAAATACTCTGAGCAAAATACTTTGAGAGGGGAAGGGATGGGAGGGACAGAAATGAGAAGCAGCCATAGAAGGCCAGAGACGGGGTGGGATTGGGACCAAAACGGTGGGTGGAGGGAGGGAGGAAAAATAAGCGGAATGGGAAGCTCAGAACAGAAGATATAAAAGAAAGTGCCAACTAGTGAAAATCTTGAGAAAGGATGGTTGGACGGGGGGACCGACGACTGGGGAGCAGTTGAGAAAAATAGCAATTAGTACTGCTAAAAATAAAGACCAATTTAGAGACAAAGCCAGATACACAGGAGGAAAATAGGACTGCCAGAAAGACAATTCCTCGTAAACCAGATCCTCAAGAAAGTGGGGCTAATGACACCCCGTCTTGGGCTGTTTTGCAGAAGAAATGAGATAATAGATTTGAGGGGAGCTGGCCACGCGGAGCAGGTGACAGGCGGCGGGAAAGGAGGAATCAGAAGTGTGGCCCGATTTCCAGGGTTGATCGCCAAGGCCCTGCCGACAGGTGCACCACGTGAGTGGCGCCCAAAGTTAGGGTCTCCCGCCAGCCGGCGTGCCGGGCAGAGGCATCGCTCAGCGCGGAAACCGGAGGGGGTCCTACCCTACGGAATTCGCCCGAGGTCGGCCCTTGGAGCCACAAGACCAAGGGCAGGAGGCGCCCAAATTTCGGTGCCCGCCCAGCGCGGCCCGGGAGAGGGCGCCCACCGGCGCGGGCTCGGCTCGCTCCGCCCGCGGACATCGCGGCCCGGGGCCAGGCGACGCCCTCTCTGGCTTTCGCGGCCGTGGGAGGGCCCAATGCCCACGGTGTCGGGCAGGCCGGGGAGCGCAGGGATCCTGGAACCCGAGGGCAAGAGGGCGAAGGCCGTGGGCTGCACCTGGGCTTTGCAGAACCACCACATCTCAGCTTTCCGGTCTCGGAACCAGGAGGTGACCCTCACCTGCCGCCCAGCAAAAGCGCGCGGAATCACGAAGCGCAGTGCGCTGGAGGATCCGCGCCCGTTTCTCGGGGCTGCAGGGAGAGGGCGGGAGGCCAGGATGGGCGCTGGAGCTGGGAGCCGGGCAGGGCTGGGCTGGGCGGGGCTCTGGCAGCATCTCTGGAGAACCCCGCCAGGCGGCGAGGGATCCCCGGGACGCGCGAGCCGCCAGGGCAAGGCTTCTAAGTCTCGGGCGGCGCGGGCCACTTCCGAGCGAGTGCGCGCCTTCTTGGGCTCTTGGCCGTGCTCTTGGACTCCCCGCGTTTGGGAGTCACCCGGGTGCGCCCTGCCCGCCCAGGCACCCCGGGCGGGACCACGGGGCTCCCACGGGGGCGGGCCGGTAGGGCGCACTGATCGCGCCACGCGGCGCTTGGCCGGGAGGAGGGCAGCAGGGTGGGGGCCGCGCGCTCCGGGGCGGTGCTGAGCCAGCTCCTCCTCCTCCTCTGGCCTCCTCCTCCTCGTCTTCCTCCGGCTCAGCCGCCGCGCAGCCCGGCTGCTCCTTCTTCCTCCCCGGGGTGCTCGCGGCGATGTTTAACCGCGCCGTGAGTCGACTGAGCAGGAAGCGGCCGCCGTCAGGTAAGCGGCTTCCAGGGTTCCGCGGGCTGGGGATTGGGGCGCCCCCAGGGGCCGCGATGAGCCGCCCGGGCTGGTGCTGCCTGCCCCCACCTCCCCGGGCATCCTTCCCTCCTGCCCGGGGTCGGGCGCGGCTCAGCGATGCCCCGGGCAGGACGCACCACTTCTCCCTGCTCTGTCCAGCGTCCCCGCGGTCCCAGTCTCGGCGGGAGCGCTGAGTCCCGAGACGCGCGCTGGGGAGGAAGTTTGTCTGAAAGGAGGAACAACAGCCGTTTTCTTTTTAGTGATGGTCTGGGAGAAAAAGGAGATCCAAAACACCTCCAAACTTTGCAGGTAGTATGGGCTCTAGATTCCGAAAGCAGAACGGAGTTCTGGAGGTCTTCGCCTCCGCTGCGGTCGTTGGTGCGCAGCGCGGAGCCCGCGGAAGGCACGCCCGGACCCGGGGCATCCGACTGGGCGGCCAGGCCTGGGTTGCGGGGAGTCTTCGGTTCTGCGCCGAGGAGCCGAAATGTAGGGCGGAGAAGGAGGGTGAATACCGGGTGAAGGGCGCATCTGCAGTTCGCGCCAGGAAACAACAGAGGTTACAAAGGATTCAGCTTGGCTGTCGCTCTGGACCAGCCTGTCACTCTGGACCAACCACAGTTGGGAGCGTTTCGATCGGACAAAGAGCTTGTGGTGAAGATGAAACCATGCCCTTGATTCCAACCATCTCACCCTTTTTGTTTTTTGCAGCTCAGCCCCTTTTAGCGCTCCAGGTGGGACCTAGAGAATTCTCTCTTCACCCTTAGGACAACCCATTGAGATAGGCATTGTCCTCAGCCCTCGCCACCAGGGAGCTGTTAGGTAACTTGCTCCAAGTCACGCTTAGGTGATGGAGAATCTTTCAAACCCAGCTCAGCCTGACTCTGGGGTTCAGAGGCTTTTCTGCCACCTCCCACTCCAAGAGTCGCTTCTGCTGGTACCAAGAGAGTCTGTACATGTTGGCCCCTATCTTTTTTTCACCTCGTGTCTTATTTTATGAGGGACACTGTGGTTAAGAGGATGAGTTGAAAGTAGATCGACTGAGTCCAAGTCCCACCTCCACTACGAGGTACACTGCTGCTGCTAAGTCGCTTCAGTCGTTTCCCACTCTGTGAGACCCCAGAGACGGCAGCCCACCAGGCACCCCCGCCCCTGGGATTCCCCAGGCAAGGATACTGGAGTGGGTTGCCATTTCCTTCTCCAATGCATGTGTGCATGCTAAGTTGCTTCAATCGTGTCCGACTCTTTGTGACCCCATGGACAGCAGCCCACCAGGCTCCTCCGTCCACAGGATTCTCCAGGCAAGAATATTGGAGTGGGTTGCCATTTCCTTCTCCAACTAGGTGCACTATCTCTGTGCAAACAAGGATCTGCAGAATGGCGATAAAATACCCCTCCTTAAACGCTGAATTGAAACTGCTTTCCCATCCATCATATTTTGCAAATTATTCCCTCTAATATTGAGAACAACTCAAAGTAGGACTCCATAGAGTTATTGTAAATTGCTTATATTAGTGTTAGTATTAGGGGTCATGTAAACTTTTCTGTGTTGCCCGTGAGTCAAAGGATTTCCCTGTTGGGTGTTTGCTTTGAAAGTGATAGTCACTCAGTTGTATCTGACTCTTTGCGACCCCATGGACTGTAGCCCACCAGGCTTCTCTGTCCATAGAATTCTCCAGGCAAGAATGCTGAACTGGGTAGTCATTTTTTTCTCCAATGGATCTTCCCGACCCAGGGATCAAACCCAGGTCTCCTGCATTGCAAGCAGATTCTTTACTGTCTGAACTATTCGATTTAGCCATTCCCTGTTGTTGGATGTTCACAGGCTGAAGGAGTGGTGCTCAGAGCCTGGAGTCTGAAGTTACTTACACCCCTGGTTCCTACCCTGACTCTAGTATTCAGCTGCCTTGAGCAAGTTACTTGACCTCAGAGCCATTGCTAAATGGGAAATTTGGGACCTGGTTGCTAAACCATAGGTAGCTTGAAATTGGCTATTTTAGTGGCTATTTCCACCATGGAAATCAGCAGATGTTAAAAATCACGTTTTTTTTTGTTTTGTTTTGTTTTTTTTATTCTAGGAGAGCTGGTGTCCATACTTATGTGTCCATTTTCCCATCTGTACAATGGGTTTCATAGAGTTGTGGAACTAAATATACAAAAGCATATATATAATATAATTTATATATATATGTATATATATATGAAGCCTCCAGTACAGTGCCTGGCATAACTGAGGATAATGGTTAGCTGTTATCTTTTCCACCTTTTTCCTATTATAAATAGAGCTGCTTTGAACATCCCTGCACAGGTCGGTTTTGGGGTGAGGTCTTCCAAATAGAACAAATGAATTATGGATCACACATGGTTTTAGGGTGCTATTGCATATGTGCAGATTGTACCCCAGAAAGACTAGGGGCAGTTTTAGGGATACCAGTGAAGTGTACCTCTTTCAGAGTAACACATTTTAAGGCTGATGAAATGTGGTTAGGTCACTGATAGAAAGATCAATAGGTACAAGTCGTGGATTGGTGTTAAATGTCTGGCTTCCAGGAGCCTGATTTCTTTATGATTTTTAGGTTTAACGTCTGTCTCTGGGTAGGAAAGGACAAATGAGCCTCTGCAAGTTTGGTCATCACCACCCAGCAGTGAGAAAGGGGGAATGTGGGCCCTGAGGCAAAGGCACTGGGAAGCCAGCCAAGTGATCCAGGGGACTGTGGACTGAACTTTTTTTTTTTTTTTTTCTTTTTTGGTGATTCTGAATTATTTTCCTAAAGTGGCTGTCCAAATTGTATAAGCATCTGGCCCCACAAAAACTCGATCCATCCCTGTTGGACCCTGACTCAGACCTGGCTGCAGTCCTGCCTCCCAGCTCCTTTTACTCCAAACCTTTTCTGTTTTTCCACAAAATCTAATTGGAGACCATGTCTTTAAACTGAGGTTTGGCACTCCCAACCCTTAATTCCAAGTTCTGAAGTGTGATTCAAAGTGTGAATGTTCTCCTTTCTGAGGTTTCTCAAAGTGTGTTCATGAACCACAAGGGGGTGGGGGTGGTCTGATAAAATGCAGCTTTCCAGGCCATGACCCAGACCTCTCCCCTGTCTGATTCTGTCTTGGGCACCCAAGGTGGGAGGGAGTGTTGGCTGCATTTTTGACAAGCGCTCAGTTGTTTCTTAGGCTACTGAAGTGTGAGGAACCCTGGATGATTCCCTGCACCCACCCTGCCCCCCACAATGACTTGTGACGTTGATGGTACCTGGGATGCTCTTCACTTGAAAAAAAAAAAAAAGCCAAAGCCATAGCCTTCCACCGCCCCGTGTGACCAGAACAGGACTGAACCACCGGGGGAATTCCCCACCTAGCCCTGAGCCTGTTATACATTATCCCATTAAACCTCTGGGACCAGCTGCAGATTTATTGCTGGGCTTAAGTTTTTATTTAAAGATGACAGTTGACATAACAATTTAATGTCTTTGTTATAACACTCCAACAGTTGGCTGCTGGGGGAAATTTTCCCTGCAGAACATCACTGGGCTGGCCTGTGGGCTCAGAGAGAAGGAAGGAGACAGAGAGGATGGTCTGGGAGAGGGGCATCGTTTATACACGCGTGTTCCATGCCGGCTGAGTCCTCGGTGCCAACTCTGAACACGGGCACGGGCAGCTTGCAGGCTGGTGGGTGCCAGGCGCTCAGGGTGCTTTACTTGTCTTCACAGACTTTGTATTGGAACCGATGTGTTTTTTTTTTCCCTCGCTGTTACAAATTGTGGAAACTAGGCAGGTGCTGGGCTGGCCATGTCCTTGGGTTTCCTGGGTGAACTGAGTCACTTCCCTCCCTGGGGTTGAGTAATCCCCTTGGGCTCCTGCTGCTGGGCTCTGGGAACTTGCTGTTTAAACTGTACTAAATTTACTCCCACCCATTTCATCTGCTTCCCCCAGATAGCTCTCCAGGGCAGCAACCCCGGGGGTGGCAGTGGGGGGCAGAGGGGCCCACGTGGGCGACAGCAGCAGCTCCCCGATAAGAGCTGTCAGGAGGCGTTCACTGGGCCAAAACAGTGCCTTGCAGGCTTCCGGGGACCAGTTTCCCTCCCGAGCAAGTACCCTGCTCTCGAGGGCCCAGTGCCTGTGGTTCGGTTCTGCTGCCCCTGGTCTGGAGTGCTCTCAGGGAACCCCTCATCTGGCCTGCCTTCTCTCCCAGTGCCCCCATCCCCAGCTCTGCTCCTGGTGGCTGGACATCCCTCCGCCTCTGACCTGTGTCCTCCCAGAACTCCAGGAGACCCACTCTTCCAGACCTCCTGCCTCCCTCTCTCAGCACCAGAAACACAGCCTGTCCATCTTGTTTCTGCTTGAACAGTGCAGAGACCATCAGGGGACAGGGACAGTTTGGAGCCGCCTATTTGAGAAGGACTCAGAGCTCTGACCTGAGCCCAGAGCTGCTGGTGTGACCTCACGCAGTATCCATTTTGTCCTCCTAGCTCACCTGTATTAATATTGAGAGTGAGTGTGATGCGCTGGCTTTTCTTTTTCCTTCCCTGCCTCCCTGTTGCCTTGCTTCACATCCTTCCTTCCTTCTTTCTGTCTCTCCCTCTCCAATCAGGACATTAAAAGCCAACAACACCATCATCAACCGTCTTTCAGTTCAGTTCAGTCACTCAGTCGTGTCTGACTCTCTGCGACCCCATGAACCGCAGCATGCCAGGCCTCCCTGTCCATCACCAACTCCCGGAGTCTACCCGAACTAATGTCCATTGAGTCGATGATGCCATCCAACCATCTCATCCTCTGTCATCCCTTTCTCCTCCTGCCTTCAATCTTTCCCAACATCAGGGTCTTTTCAAATGAGTCAGCTCTTTGCATCAGGTGGCCAAAATATTGGAGTTTCAGCTTCAGCATCAGTCCTTCCAATGAACACCCAGGACTGATCTCCTTTAGGATGGACTGGTTTTATCATCCCACATGTCTTTATCATCCCACAAATGAAGTATGTTTCAACACCCTCAATAGTAGGAAAGATACAATCTCATGTAAAGAACTGTCCTGATAACAAGAATCTTCTCGAGGCTGTTGCTTCTAGCGAGAGGCTCTGGGTTGTTGAGGGACAGGGAAGATAGGAAGACCTGTCCCACTGTAGCTCTTGTCTTTTGTACCATGTAAATAAATGCATTTATTTGCTTAAAAAAGACAACCCCAGACTGCCCTTACTTGGTCAACACAGCTCACTTTGGTAAATATTTCCTCCTGCTCATTCTCATTCCTTCATAGACCAGTGAAGAAAATTTCATGCAGTGTGTGGCAAGGCAGGCAGTGGCCATCAGGGAATGCCTGGCTTCATCTTCTCTGTCAATTTTAAGTTCCCTGAGAAAAAGGGCCTGCCTTTTATTTCTTGCATCTTACTCTGCCCTTCCCTTTGAAGCCTCTGCAGCCAGACAGCCTAGGGTTGAGTCCTAGCTCATCTAGCTCCTGGCTTGTTCCTTTGCTTGCCTTGGTTTCCTCATCTGTAATGGGCCAGTGATGGACCCAGGCTCCAAGGGTTGTGGTCGGGTTGAGACGGGAGGTAATCGGTGTTCAGTACATGCTGGATCTTTATACAACCATCATCCTCCTTTCTGCCTTACCCTCCACCCCAACAATCTATCAGAAAACTGTTATCACTGTAAATCTATACATGAATGCCAAGCACTGTGGACCCTGAGGGAGACACAACTGTTACTCTCAAGAAATACACAGTCTACCCTACTGACACTGGAGGGAAAAAGTTGCTTATTTGCCCAAATGTAGGGGCCGGGGTTGGGGGTGGGCCTGCCCTGTGGCTCAGTCGGTAAAGAATCTGCCTGTAATGCAGGAGACCAGAGTTCGATCCGTGAGTCAGGAAGATCCTCTGGAGAAGGAAATGGCAGCCCACTCCAGTATTCTTGCCTGGAGAATCCCAGGGACAGAGCAGCCTGGAGGGCTACAGTATGTGGTCACAAGAGTTGGATGCAATTTAGGGACTAAACCACCACCAGGGGCCAGGGGAGAGCGAGGGCACATTTCTGCATAAATGTCTAGTACCCTGATGCTGGGAAAGATTGAGAGCAGGAGGAGAAGGGGGCGACAGAGAATGAGATGGTTGGATGGCATCACCGACTCAATGGACGTGAGTTTGAGCCAACTCCGGGAGACAGTGAAGGACAGGGAAGTCTGGCGTGCTGCAGTCCAGGGGGTCGCAGAGAGCTGGACATGACTTAGCGACTGAACAATAACTGGTTCCAGAGGAAGCACAGGGGCTTCTGGAAAGTGAGAAAAAACACTGTCAGGGTCTTTACTTTCACCTCCAGAACTGGGCTCTTGGGGAGTTTTTATTTTTTCTGGGCTTTTGCCTAGAAAGTGAGGACTCTAAGAGGCTACAAATAACAGTCTGGCGCTCTTATTTCCTTCCCTCTGGTAGAAACTGGAAACCAGTGGCCATCTGTTGTTTAGTCCACTCAAAAGAGGATGTTGAGGCTTGTTTTTCCTCTGGACCCAAGGGTGCTCAGAGCCCCGTAGCCCCTGCATGTCTTGTACAACTTGTCTCTGAGAAGACGGCGGAGTGTGGGGCTGCGTGAACGTCCCCAGGCGGTCCCCAGGGCATGGCACGTAAGGAGGGTTCCCATCCCTGGAGCTGATATGCTCTCCACTTAGCCATCGCTGGGTGCTGGCAGGCAAAGTAGGGTCGGGGTGTGCATGGTGCAGTCACAGGTACACAGGGGGCCTTTTTGGGGGTCGTTGAGCACTTGACTTTTTTTTTGAGGCTTCAGAACTCGTGGGAAAATGCCAGTGAGGCCTTTTCTGAGCTGACCTCTCCAGCCTGTGGGCCTGTTCTGGTCTTTGATGCTTTCTATTAGTATGATTATTTCAAAACGTTTTTATTTTTATTTTCTGCTAATGGCAGTTCATGCAAACCTCCCAACCAAGGGAATTGCATGCCTGAGGGTCGTTATTCTCAGAAGCTAGATACTGGAGCTGATAAACACTTAAGGAATATTTAGATAGAGGATTTCCATGACCCAGTTTCTCTGGAGCCTTCCATGGATCACCAATTTTAAAAATGGATTCTCCGCTTCTAAGTTGGGATGACTTTTAAAAAAATGTAATGTTTGGCGTGATGTAGGTGATACAAGGATTTGAATAAATTCTGTGGGTTGTGTACTTTCCCTGCGTATTTTAAAGGAGTCTGGTGTGTGTGTGTGTGTTTGTGTGTGTATTACCAACCACTTCAGAATTTAGAGCTAATGTTTTTGCCTTTTCCTGGGCTTGAATGTTTATTTTTAAAAATAAGCTGTGCATTTGGGGGGGGGGGTGCCTTTGACAAACCTTTTGAGGATGTAAGTTGACTCTGCTGTTGAGGAAGCTGGATATTGAGATTTTACTAAAATCTTTGGCTTGGGGAAATTGTCTCAGGATCATTACTCAGACCTTCCTGTAGACTAATAGCAAGAATTTATACTGTAAGCACTTGGTTGTGATGAATGTTAGAGATGCCTTTTGAATGTGGATTTCCAAGGAATTAATGTCTGGAGAAGGTCTCGGGTAGATATGACATCATAACATCTATAAATAATGCATCACAGAATATGCTACAGGCAACCAGCCTCAGGCCTCTGCACCTGGATGGTGCACTGGCTTTGCAATATTAGCTTTTACTGAAGTCAGAGACTGCAGAGAACAGCACCAACGTAAATGAAAGCATATGCCCGTTGTATTTATGTGCTGGATGATTCTGGCCCAGTCGTGTGTGGGATTTTGTCTGCGAGGAGTTAGACTCTTGTTTCACTGTCTTCTCCCACATAATTGTTACCATTCTTTTCAAGGCTGGCATGTTCTGGCCTCTGTGAGGGTGAAGATCAGCAGATATCAAAAATAAAGATGGCAGTTGAGCCAGTGGCAAATGGTGTGTTGTGCTTTGGAGCCAAGGCTCCCTGGCCTTGGACCATGAGTCCCCATTTTCAAAGCTGGGTGACCCTTGCAAGTTAGTGTGCCTCAGTTTCCTCATCTGTGAAGTGGGAATAATCGTAACTACATCAGAGGGTCATTGTGAGAACAAGATGATTTAACCTATGGAAAAAGCTCAGAATAGCTAGTGCCCAGCATGCTGTGAATAATTTTTAAGTGTAATGGTTACTACTGCTGCTGCTGCTGCTAAGTCGCTTCAGTCATGTCCGACTCTGTGCGACCCCAGAGACAGCAGCCCACCAGGCTCCCCCGTCCCTGGGATTCTCCAGGCAAGAACACTGGAGTGGGTTGCCATTTCCTTCTCCAATGCATGAAAGTGAAAAGTGAAAGTGAAGTCGCTCAGTCGTGTCCAACCCTCAGCGACCCCATGGACTGTAGCCTACCAGGCTCCTCCGTCCATGGGATTTTCCAGGCAAGAGTACTGGAGTGGGGTGCCATTGCCTTCTCTGATGGTTACTACTAGCCCATAATAAACTCATCTGAAGATGAATTTCTTGAAAAGTAAGTATTGTGCTTGCAAAAATCTGAAAAGCTAAAATACTTTGAAGAGCCCAGGAGGTAAAAAACCTATTTTTTTCATTGCAAAAATGCTTTGCAGCTGATCTAAATGACAGCAAGTGTGCAGAACTGAACAAAATTGAAACAAACAAATGTTATCACCAACAGTTCTTTACTAACTTGAGTGGTCTTAAAGCTGCTAGATAGATAGGTTTAACTTTTTTCCTCCTGTGCTTTTTTTTTTTTTTGACTGTGCCCTGTGGCATCTTAGTTCTCAGACCAGTGATCGAACCCATGCCTCCTCCAGTGGAAGCACTGGACCACCAGGGAAGTCCCTCTACCTGTCCTTTCCAAACCTACCTTCTTGTGTAATCCATCTAAAATGGAAACTTTTGTCAATGAAAAAGGAAAGAAGGGTGTTGGGCCTTTGTGTTTCCAAGTGCTAGGGACTGGGAAGGAATTGGGAAGCTGGGTACCCTTGTTATAGTTGCTCAGTTGCGTCTGGCTCTGGGCAGCCCTATGGACCGCAGTCCACCAGGCTCCTCTGTCCCTGGGATTCTCCAGGCTAGAATACTGGAGTGGGTTGCCATGTCCTCCTCTAGGGGATCTTCCCAAGGGGGATTGAACCCTCTGCTCCGGCCACATCTCCTGCATTCCAGGTGGATTCTTTACCTCTGGGTTTTGCTTTATTCTTAAGCTCAGAAGTATATCTGATTGCTATGAAGAAAGGTTATTTCTTTCTCCTGGACATCACTGGACTGATTGTAACATTTACAGTGAACCAAGTTGTCTTAGGAAGTCCTTACTTGTATGCATTGGAAAATAGTGGAAGTCTCCTTGTATAGAGGCTCCCGAGGAACGGAAATGCCTCAGGTGATGAGGCAGTCTCTAGGGCAGTGCCAAAGGGAGTGGACCTCTGTCAGGCTCATTGGAAGCTGGGGATAATGACTTGGAAAAGAGAGACACCATTAAGTGAATGGAGTTTGCAAATGTAGCTCTAACTAGAGCTATCTATGTATATTGATACAATCAAGAAGGATTTTTTTTTTTTTTTTGAGGCAGAGGCAGAGGCCTTAATCAAAATTGAAAGACAATCGGGAAGTCTTTGCAAAATTTGAACCAATATTTCTGGAGAAGTGAAAACACATGACAGTAGAGTGTGAGTAGAAGATTCTTATAGTAAGGACTGTTAGGGCAGAAGGTGAGCAAAAAAGCAAGAAGGAATTTTTCTTTATCCAGGGCATGAAAGCCAGAAGGCAGTAACCATGGTTATGGGGGTACCTACCGTATCTCCGTGTGCTTTCTGAGCTAGCCCTAAAAATTCTATGCCTTTTGTAACAGTGTCGGCCATAGATATATTTCACAATGTCTATGGAAGGGAACTGGTAGTCCAGGAGGGAACTGAAAGGAAGGGTCACCCATTTGCAAACTCCTGTATTCTGAGGAACCCTGGGGTTCCAAGGAGGTGGTCCTGGTGGGGACAATTGCCTGTACATTTAAGTCCCAATACTGATTCCATCCACCAGTTCCTTAGCTGGGTCACCTTACCCTCTGGACCTTTATGTCTCAGTCTATTAAATTAGGAGACGAGATCAGATGAGTGGGTTTTGAGCTGTAAAACTTTTTGTCAAGTGGCACAGAAAGCTGACCCAGAAACCTAATGTGCAAAGTGAGTAGAGTATGAAATGAAACGGGGGAGGGAGGAAGCGATTGGCTCACGGTGTCTCATAAGACAGCTGTCTTATCTCTCAGTTAACCAGAAGATCTAGTTAACCAGAGCACTCCGTTGGCTAAATGGGAATCCACCAACTATATTTACTTGCTAGACTGTGAAACTGTGAAAGCCCAAATGTGGTTTCATGTATTATTGAAAAGAATGTCATAGAGTTTTGGAATCACCACAGGCCAAGGTTGAAACCTTATAGACAAAGGAGTTGTTCTGCCACGGCAAGAGAAAGTTCTGGCTGCCTAAGTTTATTCCTGGAACAGCAAATTGTGTCTCTAATTTATTTACTTAAGAGAAAACCTGCTGGGGAAGTGGAGAAAACCATCAAACTGTATTCTTCGGGCAGAGAACAGAGAGTAAATTTGTGAAATGCTTGGCAGAATGAACCCTGCTGCAGAATTCCTTATGATAATGATCTTTTAATTTGATTTATACTTCATTGGGAAGAAACACAGTGTTCAGAAGCTTGCCATTTTAGCATTTGCAAAGAGAGCAGAGAACTAATTTAATATCCACGAGCTGGAGATTCACTTTAGAGAAGCATCAGGTCCATTTGTGATGTTTGAGTCAGTTTGCCTCTCAAAGGAGTGGCTTTGTCCCAAACAATTCTCTTACTCTGTCACCAAAGTGTATTGCTTCTGGTTTATTTAGCCTAGTGGCAAGATGCTGGGAGAACACAATCTCTGCTGTTCACAGACATGAACCTGTGTTGACCCCCAGTAGTGCATGAGAGATCACGGAAGCGGAGGTACTTCAAAGTTCATTGTATTCTGGGTACAACTTTCCTCTAAAAGCATTTCAAACCATATGGCCCCCTAGCTACCTGCAGCAATTAATATTCGTAAGACTTTTAAGATTTATCCTTATTTTAAAATGATTTGTTTTGCCGATTCCTTGCAGCAATCCCCAACCTTTTTGGCACCAGGGACTGGTTTTGTGGAAGACAATTTTTCCATGGACCGGAGTGGTGAGGGGATGGTTTCCGGATGATTCAAGCGCATTACAGTTATGATGCACTCTATTTTTATTACATCAGCTCCACCTCAGATCACCAGGCATTAGATCCCGGAGGCTGGGGAGCCCTGATTTAAAGTTTGTTTCCTCCCAGCTTCAAACTTTTCTTTAGAAAGACATAACTATACTTTGAAAAAAAAAGCAATGAAAAAAGAAGTGTTAGTTATAAAAATATTCACTTGATAGATCATACTTTTAAGGAAGCAGAGAGAAGAACTAGTATTTCTTGAGGGTCTGCTGTGAGCATCTAGTTACCTAATGAGTTTCCTTCTTTAATCCTTACGATAACCCCGAGGGATGTGGAGATTATCTTCATCTTACAGACAGTTTTGCCCATGTTCACATATTAATAGTTCAAGGGCTTCCCTGGTGGCTCAGTGGCAAAGAATCTGCCTGCAATGCAGGAGATGCAGGTTCGATCCCTGAGTTGGGAAGATCCCGTGGAGGAGGAAATGGCAACCTACTCCAGTTTTCTTGCTGAGTCAATCCCATGGACAGAGGAACCTGGCCAGCTCCAGTCCTCGGGGTTGCAAAGAGTTGGACACAAGTGAGTGGCTCAACCAGGCACGTAGTTCAAATTGGCCAAAATGGCTTTGGAACCTGGGCCCATCTGAAGCGACATTCCATGGTTTTTCCCTTGACTCCAGGGAGGGGCCAAGTGAGATGAGATGTGTTTGTGCTGTTGCTTCCTCCTTCAGGCAAGTAGCCGGAGTACGTTAGTTGGAGGTGCCAGTCCCCTTTCCTTTAATCAAGAGGCTCTTTTTGGAGGCAACAGGAAGAGAGTGCATGAGATGGGCACGTGCAGTCATTAACTCATTTAGTCTTTATCCTTTGTGCCAGGGTGACGCCAAGCCATACTGGAGTCTGAGAGGCACAGGAAAAGTCAGTTATAACGACTCTGTCTTTAGTGTTTGCTCATTATGGAATTTTTTGCATTAATTTTGTTTTTTCAATATATTTTTGCATGAAAATCTCTTTTATCTGATGCCTGAGTTTTTTGGCGTCCCCTTAAAATTTGCACCTGTGTCCATTGTCTCCCTTTCCCCACCTTAGTCCCAACTCTGGTACTTTCTTTATGTGCCAGGCAATGAGCTCCCTCCTGAGATACAAGATCAAGACACAGAGGAGCTTTCAGACTAGTGAGAGCCGACTGTGCAAACAGTCACAACACAGCAGGGTAATTACAAGACTGCGCACAGAAAGCAATGGGGACGAGTTGCCGTTGAGTCAAGGTCCCTGGAAGGAGGGCTTGAGGGAGACCTGAAGGCTGCCTGTGGGTCGGCCAGTGGATATGTGGGTGGCGGAAGGATGTATGGGGAGTGTTGGAAAGTGACAAGTCCCTTCTTGACTCTGAGCCTCAGTTTTCTGCATCTGTAAAATGGAATGGTAGCACCCACTTCATAAGGTTGTTGTCAAGAATGAATGAATGAATGAATTCCCTGTGTTAGCCCAGAGAGTAGATTCTGGTGTGTAACCTGATACTATGTCTTAGTCACAATGGTGGTGATGATGATGAAAATAATGCTCCTTACAAGATGACAGTATCTTTGGATCACATACACAGTCTCTGAACTTTGCTTTGCAGACATCCACGACAGTGATGGGAGCTCCAGCAGCAGCCACCAGACCCCCAAGAGCACAGCCAAATGGGCGTCTTCCCTGGAGAATCTGCTTGAAGACCCAGAAGGCGTGAAAAGATTTAGGGTGTGCCTTTTTCCTTGTTGACCGGAAATGACACACCACACAAAGAAGTTTAGAAGCCTGTAGGGGAAACACAGGCCAGTTTTTGATACTGTCCATCCCAACTTGAGAGAAAGAACTTCTCACCTGTCATGACCAACATGGGAATGCTTTCCCGGGTGCTCATGGACCAGCACTGAGGGGCTTGCACTGACTGTGTCTGGTTTTTATATAACTGGGAGGGGTGGGGGATGGGGAAGAGGTACTGTGCCATGGGCAGAATCTGCAAAGAATTTCCAGCTCCGTGACACCTAGGAGGGGGTGGTCAGGGTCTCCCTGACGTGAAGGTTTGTTCTCTTGTGTGTTGGGGCTTCTCAGGATACACTGCTCATAGAGTGAAAGAGCTGGACAACAGCTGGTAAAGTGAAGCTGAACTCAAAGGAGGACAGGCGGGTGGGGAAATGTCAGGACTACCTAAAATGGCCTCCAGAAACCCCAGGTGTCAGAAGAACTTGTAAATTTCAAGAATGCCTGTATCTGCCTGAGTCGTACTGACTTCTGTCTTTAGCCCTGGGTCAGGCCATCAAAAGCCATCATGCTGTTGATTCCCTTTGCAGACTCCAGGGAGCGGGTGGCAGCCACCCCTGGACACAGGGCCTTTGTAAGCACCATCTAGATCTTGGGGAGAAAACTTTTCCGTGCACGTTAGGATAGCTGGCTGTGCCACTGACCCCCAACATCTGCCGAAAGAAAGCGCACCTCCAACTTAAAATAGTTTTCATTGTGGCGTTTTTAGACATGCTTAATATGTTTTCTTTTCTTTTGTTTAAAAAAAAATGAGCCTGATTTTAGAGGAATGTACTTTGTTTAAACACTGTCTGGAAGGAGCTAATATATCTTCCACTTTAATTTACTTTTTGGTAATTTATTGTTAGTTGAGAACTGTTGAGTAGATTCCTGCTCCGTTTTTACACTTCTTCACAATGTTAAAACCATTAAGTTCGAATGCATATGAAATTCTAGCTTTTAACATTAAGCATAACTCTGTTTTGGGGGTGGAGCTTTTACAGAGTGAATGAACGTGCTCATTTGTTGAATTTTGACTTATCACTTTTTGAAGGAAAATGCGTTGTTTCTTTGTTTTTTAAGTAGAATACTGTTTGATATTTTTTTCTTCTCTTCATCCATAGGAATTTTTAAAAAAGGAATTCAGTGAAGAAAATGTATTATTTTGGCTAGCATGTGAAGATTTTAAGAAAACACAAGATAAAAAGCAGGTACTTCTTTCATTCTGTAACCATGTTCTTGCTAACTTTTTTTCTTTCTTTATAAAGTTACAATTGCCTTTCCAATAAATTTTGAAATTGCCAACAGAAATCCAAACCATATTGGATTTAGGGGAGGATTTAAGATTCAGAATAGCTTACCTTGTGTTGATCAAATATTAACAATTTTTAAAAGAGTGTGTTAATCTATTTTCAAATGGATAGATATTTAAAGTAAAAATAACGATTTAAGTCACTGAGAGTCTGTCATCGAGTATGATTTTATTTTTCATGAATAATTTATGTGAACGCTCCCTCCGGGGCTTGGCATGTTGGCGTTTTGTATGGACATCGTAAAGCAGATGCGTGGTGATAAAAGCACAAGGCGCATCAGATGGACCGTCAATTATTCAATCTATCTTTACAAAACATCTTGTAGTTGGCAGGCATCCCACATAGAAAGCTTCTGACTGTTCTCCTGGGTGAATATGTGCTCTTTGCAGGAGGTAGTCTTTAATTCCAATGTCAGCCGGATTTTCTGCCACTGAAGGTTGGGTGTCAGGGGAGGTGGAGGAGATTCTGGGCAAGGAGGCTTGTGGATTAGATGTGTTTACAAGGCTCGTGCTTGTGTCTTTCTAAGAGGCTCATGGCTAAATGCCTACATGCATGCATGCTAAGTGGCTTCAGTTGTGTCTGACTCTTTGCAAGCCTATGGACCTATAACCCACCAGGCTCCTCTGTCCATGGGATTTTCCAGGCAAGAATACTGGAGTGGGATGCCATTTTCTCCTCCAGGGTATCTTCTGGTAATAATGTGCATGAAGGAGGTTTTTGGTGTGAGGCTGTAGGGAGTGGTGGGGATTGGGGCATTAGGGGGTGGCCTGTCCTGCCTCCAGTGGCTGGTTGTTTAGCTGACTTTGGCAGCAAATGCTTTGCGGTCTGTGGCTGTCTGAGCTTTCCCTGCCTTGGGTTCTACTCACTTAGGTCTTCACTTGCCCCAGAACCCTGAGGGACCTTGCTTCTTAGGGCATCTTCTCCCATCTTCAGTCCAACCGCTGCCTGTTTTTCCAGAGAAGCTGGATGTTTGGTTTCTTATGTGAAACCATCCAATCTTATAAATGATGGAACTAATTTAAAAAAAATGTAAAACCTTTCCTGCCAAACAAAACATAGCCATGGGCAGATGTGGCTTGTGGGCTGCCAGTTTTTAAGCCTCTGGCTCCAAAAAGCTGGAATTCATGAAGCCAGAAGCCATTATGTGTTTGCAGAAAATATCTGTCATTGGTTTATTCAAAGGCTTTTCTGCCTCAGACACTCTTTCCCCAAGATGGAGTGGTGTGGCCTTTGTTCCACGCCTTCCCTTCTGCAGGGGCAAGGATAGATGGATTCCGAGATTCCTGGAGCTGGAATTCCCAGGTTAGCCCAGAAAGCCATCCTGGGCATGATCCTTGACATTGGCTTCCTTCTTGCTTCTCCCCCCTGGATGACTTTGCCTGAGCCCTTTGGGCTTCCCTGGTGGCTCAGATGGTAAAGAATCTGCCTGCAATGCAGGAAACCTGGGTTGCATCCCTGGGTCAGGAAGATCCCCTGGAGAACGGAATGGAAACCCATTCCAGTATTGTTGCCTGGAGAATCCCATGGACAGAGGAGTCTGGTGAGCTGCAGTCCTGGGGTGGCAAAGAGTCAGACACGACTGAACGACTAACACTTGGCTGTTGTCTCACCCATAGCTCTCCTTGGCCACCAGCACCCAGCCCAGAGCCCAGGGGCCACTGTCGATAAATGCTGACCTGAGCAATGGATTCATCTGGCTCCACCCTAAAGCCCTAGCTCAGAGTCAAGTGGGACAGATGGCCATTCTTCTGCCTCAGTTTGCATGTTGGAGGTGCGAGGGGCTGACCAGTTAGCCAGCCACTCCTCTATATCGCAAACCAGGCAGCGGAGGTCCCTGCACGGCTGAGCTGGGACTTGCCTCCTGAGCCTCCCAGGTGTCCCTGCCCGTGACGCTGACATGCCCTTCCATTCAGTTGAGTTTGCCAGACCTCCGCAGCGCACCTGCTCAGGGCCAGGCCTTGTAGAAAGCATGGGCAACATGCGGGGACAAGACAGCCGAGCCTCTTTAGGGAACAGACCCCGAGAGGGGAAGCTCCCTGTTCACCAAGCCTTTGCAAGTGCGATGAGCCCAGAAATGGGAAGTGCAGGTTCCGTGGGAGCACAGGCAGTCGGTGTTGGGCAGGGCTCTGGGGAAGTGACTCTTCAGCTGACACCTCAGTGGAGTCTGGGGATGGGGGTGGGCGGAGTGTTCCCGGAAGAGGGTACAGCCTGTGGGGAGGAAGGCCTGGAGAGAAGAGCTGAATGAAGACCAGGTGACAGGAGGCTCATGTTTGGGGGCGGGCTGGCTTCGCTGTGCCTGTTTGCACGTTGTGCTGGGAGGGAGGTGGGGTCATGGTGGGAGAACCCGGGTGCCAAAGTAAAGACTGGAAAGCCATGGGCTGGGGGTGCATGAGCCCATCCAGCTCCTACAGCCAGAGCCTCCAGAATCCAGCAGCCCCTCTCTGTACCCCCAGCCCTGACACCCAGGGTTTCTGTCCTGAGGTCTGGATGTTGCTTCAGGGCAGTGAACGCTGCCTCGCCCATCAGCTGCATGCAGATGTGGACGGCTCTGGGACAGACGGAGCATCCCATCCGGGAGGCCCGTGGGGTCCACACCTCCTTCCCGGTCATCACACTCAGCGTCCTGACCGTTCCCCCTCCTCCCAGACACCGGGGCTGCAGTCTGAGAGGTTAGGCTGTGGCTCGCCCACGGCCCCCCAGGCTCAGTGCAGAGCTGGGAATACAGCCCGGCTCTCTCTCCAGACCGTCTTGCGGGTCCGGCCGCAGGGAAGTAAAACCAGAACTAAGTTCTGCTTCAGTAATTTTAAGATGCAGAGGAGGACATGGCCCAGGGAGAAGTCAGCCCAACTGCATTTCACAATCAGACTCGTCACGTCTGAGCCGGCAGGGAGTTTGTTGACTGTCTGTCTCTACCGTGAACTAAGGCCGTTGTAAGATGGAGGCCGGTCTCACCTTTGCCTGGTTTAAATTGGACCTGTGCTAGGTGTTGTTTTCATTCTTTTACTATCATGATCCAGTCAGATGGCTCCATAAGCTCTTACTAACTTACCTGGTACCTTATATTTATTTATCTCCTGTGCAGTTTGGCTTTCCCTTTATCATGAGGGCTGTCTAAGGTTGGCGAGCTTTGTTTGTCTTCTGTCCCAAGCCTAGGATGGTCCCTGGCTCACTGGGTCCTCCCTGATCTCCACTCAGGTCAGCTGACCCCTGAGGACCCACGATGGGCAGGATCCTGGCCTCCCTGCTCATCTTGAGCAGCAGTCACAGTTTTAGGGGTAGACTTGAGAGAGGGGTGTGCTCTCTGTTCTTCTGGGATTTGAATTCTCAGAAACTCCAAACAGTGGACCCATCTGTGCCCTCACTGCCTTCCCTGGTCTGTGCTTTGCCCCCTGGCAGGCAGGAAAGCAACCCTTTAGTTTGGGAGGGTCTCAGTGCTCTGTTTATGGTGGGGGGTGCTGGGGCTTTAGGAAGTTGGGAGGTGATGCCTGCCCCCCTCCCGTCTCGGGGTTCCTGAGGGTTGTAACTGCCATGTGTTCCTATTCTGCAGACAGCTTTCAGAGCCGTTCTCTCCCTTGGCAATTTCTTTATGGTTTGACATTTTTCTATAAAGGGCCTCTTCCCTGTGAGTTAGTACGGGAGATACATCTACCTTCTAACACAGAGCAACATTCATGTCTTTTAAAACCTCTGAAAAAGCTCCAAGAAGGTGTTTGTTCTTTGGCCATCCCTCATTCATTCATTCATTTTTACTCATTCATTCATCAGCGCATGTATAAAGGGCCTATTTACTATGTGACAGTGACTGAAATGGATACAGCAGCTCCTACAGATTTGTAAAAACCAAACTGAGTGGGGGTGGGGAAGTGGTGGGGTGGTGCAAGATTTCTAATAATCAAAGCTCTGAGAGCAACTTGCACTGGTATTTAAATGTAACAAACAGTAAGTACCTTGCCTTTTTATAGTGGTTTAGAGTTAACCAGAGGGAGGGGTCTATAAAAGAAGAGTGAAGTCGCTCAGTCTTCTCTGACTCTTTGCTACCCCATGGACTGTAGCCCACCAGGTTCCTCTGTCCATGGAATTTTCTAGGCAAGAGTACTGGAGTGGGTTGCCATTTCCTTCTCCAGGGGATCTTCGTGTTTATTAATTTTATTATATTTAACACTAAAACTTGATCCAGGATTTTAGTGTTTGGTGTTCTTATTTAAAGTAACCGTAAAGGTCTTCCTAAAAAGACTAACACATCATCTTCTTTATTAAATATATATATATATATATATATATATATATATATATTATTTAAAGATCCAAAAGTGCTCCTTACATGAAGCTCATTCACTTCACAAGTGAATGGAGTATGAAGGTCTCGTTCCCGTCAGCCCTCAGGAGCCTCCAGATTTCCCTCTCTCTCTGGTTTTGGGCTGTGTCTTTCTGACCTTTGACAAGGACATGGCTGGGTCCAGGCAGGAGCGGATAGGAGCTCAGCGGCTCATAGTGTGGTCTGGGGCCCGGTGTGGGCCTGGCCGGCATCTCCACCCCGTCCTGGCTCACTTCATCATTCTCCAATATCCTCTCCTCATGTCTTTTCACCATTACTATGAGTTTCTACTTACTTTATAGCCCTGTCTACGGCATTTTCATTATTAAAACTTTATTGTGTATTGTTTGCTACTGAGCCAAAGAAGATGCTACGATTACATTTTTTTTTTTTCCTTCTTGGATCATTTTTTTTTAAATTTATTTATTTATTATTTATGGCTGCACTGGGTATTCCTTGCTACTTGTAGGCTTTCTCTGGTCACAGCAAGTGGGGCTACCCTCTTGAGCGCGGCTACAGCAGTTGTGGAGCATGGACTTAGCTTCCCCGAGGCATGTGGGATCTTCCCGGACCAGGGATCGAACCTGTGTTCCCTGTATTGGCAGGCGGATTCTTAACCACTGGACCACCAGGGAAGTCCCTGGACTGTTTTTTGCTTTTCTTCTTTTTATACTTTCTAGTAGCCTGTGAAATGCTTCTTGTTATGATGTGGCTCAGGCCTCTCGTCATCTCTGCAGTCCAGATTCCCCTGGGGGCCCTTCCTGGGGCCCTCAGACCACAGCTCCCACCCAGATGTTCCCAGGTCTTTCTTTGCTGCCAGTGGCCACTCCCTTTGCCCCTCTCCTGTCATCTGGACCCAGGCCCTCACTTGTCCTGAGTCACTTCCTCATCTTAATGGAGCAAGACCAGTCATAACTTCTTGAGAAAGGGCACACAGCAGGTAGACCTTTAAAGATCTTATTGAGTGAAAATGTTAATTGTTTTCCTATTTTCCTGCTTCATGGGTAATCCGACAGGGCATAAAATTGAATTCCAGGTTAAAACTCATTCAGAACTTTGAAGGCATTGTCCCATTATCTTCCATTTTTGTCACAAATCAGTGTGTTACATGTAAGCTGTTTCATTTTCTTTGCTTTTTCTCTCCGGAATGACATAAGGCCCTCTTTTCATCACCAGTATTCTAAAGCTGTACAGTCAGAGGCTTGGGAGCTAGGCGAGGTGCATTCATTGTGTGGGACATTTTCTGGAGCCTTTTCATCTGGAAATTTGTAGTTCTGGGAAATGTTCTCGTATTTTTATTATCATTATTTTTTTTGAAACTTCTTTCCTTCCGGTCTCTCTGGTTTCTCTCCCAATGATGGCCCTCCTCCTCTGGACTGAGTCTTTAGTTTCCTCGTCTTTCCCTCTGAGCTTTTCATCTTTGTACCTTTCAGTTCCTACATTTTCTTTTGGAGATTTCAACTTTATCTTTAAATCTTTCTATGGAATTTTTTCCGCTTCTGTTTCCTATAGACCGGGGCCCTCTCGTCCTGGTGGTGGCAAGCCTGATAGGCTTATAAACTGAACATATTTCCAGTGAGCTGGGTTGGGAGAAATTTGCTGCGTTCCCTGTATTGGCAGGAATCTGTATGCGGATTTTCAGTTAACCCTTGTATTCAGTTTGGCATCTCTTCCTTTCCCTCCCGCCTTTCTCTGTCTTCAAGAGAAGAAAACTCCAGGCTGGGGGGTGGGGGTGGTAGGTGGGTGGGGAGGGAGGAGATGACTGCTCAGCGCTATGGGTCAGAACCTGGGGGTCTCACGGCTTCTTCCTGCTGCCCTCTTCCTCCCTCCCGCCTGGGTTCCCAGAGGCCCTTGAGTCCCTGCCATGTGAGGATGCTACTTTGCAACCCCACAAACTTGCAGGGCCTAGGTTTCCTCCTGCTGCTGTCTGCTGTGTCGTTCACTGTTCCTCCAACTGCTTTCTGTTTCCTGAGCCCCTTCTCAGAAGTTATCTCAAATCATTCACTTGACCTTTTCCTTGCCTCAGTCTCTTTCTGAAGCTGATAGTAACACAGGTAGTGTGTGGCTTGATCTTTGCCTTTTCTTATTGTCCTGTCCCATTGTCCATCTCTGGCAGAGTGATGGGAACAGCAGGGGAGGGGCTGACGGAGGCCAGGTGAGCAGGACTCAGTGACAGGCAGGGTGCAGAGATGAGTGGGGTGTTAGGGGATCACCACCCCCAGGTTCCTGCAGTGGATACAGGGAGACCCCCCCAGGCCAGAAGGGGACCATTCCTTTCCTTGGTTTTAGGTGTGAGATGTCTGTGGGATATCTAAGCCCACAATTCTAGACACCAGTTATCTGCATGGTAAGTTGCTTGGGGCAGAGGAATGGGCTGGAATCTTGGAAGACCATGTGGTTAGGAAAGTGGTCAGCCTAGGGCCAAACTCAGGAAACCCCAGAATTTGCAGGGATGGGGGGGACAGAGGGACAGGAGCTGGCAAAGGATACAGAAGCAGCGAGGTGTTGGAGAATCCTGAGAGGGCAATGGGGGTGAGCAGTGTGGGGGCCTGGAGAGCGGTCCAGAAGAAGGGTATCGGTGAGCCGGTGGGAGGGCAGGAGCCAGGGATGGGGGAGCAGGTGGAAGGGAGAAAGTGGAGACAGAAAGTGCACTTGTGCTTTCTTTTGAGATGTTTCAGTGAGAAGTCATTAACTACAGGGGCATGTGGAGTAAAAGCTTTTATTTCTCCCAGTGGATAAAGTTAAAGCACACTTACTAATGAGGGAGAGAAGCCAGAACGTCCAGAGCAGTGCTCATCTGCACTATGGTCTGCGAATGCCTTTGCCTTTGTTCTGGGTCGATTTATCTTTCTGGGGCTGATGATACTCAAGTGAGTTTGCTTCTCCTAAACGTGCACTTGCTGGGAGCGGCATTTGAGTGCTGACGTTGCTCTTGTCTGATGCGCTGCCGGGCTGGGAGGAAGGCCCTGGGTTAGGGACCATGTCTGGGAGGCAGACCTGGCTACACACGGCTTCTAACGGGGGTCTTCAGGTTGATACCGGGAGTCATCACCTGCACCCAGGGGTGATCCTTTTCCAGCACCTTCTGGGGCAGGAGTGGGAGCCGGGTGTGGCTGCTGTCCATGGCAGTGCAGATGCTCTGGTGGAGGCTGAAATGACTGGAAGAGAGTGGCCAGCCATCCTTCCACATTATACCTCGGGTCCTAGACCCTGGGGGCCCCCACCAGTGGGGGATGGTCTCACCCTTTCCCGACAGGAACTAGAATAGGGTTAACCACGCTCTGGAAAATATCCCCAAATAACTCGAGAGACCCGCTTCTTCTTTTTTGTTATGCATCCTCGGCGTGGACACCAGGCCTTCCTGTGACCAACTTGTGGTCAGCAGTCTCAGGGTTTCCCTTCTCAGTCACGCTTCCTACCCCGGCCAGATAAGCTTTGCCCGTGAAGCTGTCACCCCGAGCCATCAGCCAGAGATGAGAGTGGCCCATGTCCAGGCACCTCAGGGATCCTGCACTCTTCGACAGATCCTCGAGGTGGTTGCAGACACACGGTGGGGCTGAGAGGCCCGAGGCCTGTATACCTACAGGCGTCCCCCACAAACCTGCTTCCTGCTCTCCCCCCACCCCCACCTCTAAGCCTCAAGCTACTCAGTACACTTCTTCTTTTCAGAACCACCCAAGACAGCCTGGATCCATCTGGAAAATGTGTGTGTGTGTGTGTGTGTGAGTGAATGTTCAAGGGGGAGGGGAGGCCTAAAGCCATTTCTTCTTCTAGGGCCCTACATGGAGTTTGCTAATCTGACTGGTTAAAAGTCTGCTTTTATGAATTATCGTTGAAACAGGAAGTGGTTTTCCAAAAACGTTCCTTTCTGACAGAATGGGGGTGGTGGGAGGGAGGCTCAGAGCTTCCTGAAATGAGTGGGTCTTGGAGGGGTGTGTGACCCTGACGCACAGGCCCCCTGGGTCTCCTCGATGGCCTCCTGGCCTGTCCCCCCAACAGCCATGTTACCTTAAGGCTCCCACCTGGGTGGTCTTCCCACACTTCTAGCCAAGGTTTTCTTCTGGGGGATGGGAGATGGGTCAGACCTCCTTCTCATGAGATCTTTTGTCTGCTAGTCCCCGGAACCAAAAGAAGTGAAAGGATTGCCTTTGTCCTCCTTTCAGCATCAAGTGTTGAAGCCTTCCGGTGGTTTCTATGAGCCCAAAGGGTTTTCAGAGCCTGGGGTTTCCTAGGCCAAGTCCTGCAGCATGCAGGACCCCAGGTGGGCTATCTAGAGAGAGTGGAGTTTTCCACATAGACCCTGAGAAGCCCCTGACTTCCTGTGCAAATCATAGCTCCATAGCTCCATTTCTGAGGCTTTTATTGTCTGGCTTCCTCTGTAGGGTGGGCTACTCCTGAGGCTCTAATGTTTGGAGAAACAGCCTTGTGCGGGGTGAGCACAGGAAGTCAGAGAGCAGACAGCCTTCAGGGAATGTCCTGCAGGACCCTCGCATGGAGGCCTGCTGTTTGTAAGACAAAGCGTTTGCCATCATTGGAAAAGACCCTGATGCTGGGAAAGATCGAAGGCAGGAGGAGAAGGGGATGACAGAGGATGAGATGGTTGGATGGCATCACTGACTCGATGGACATGAGTTTGAGCAAGCTCCGGGAGTTGGTGATAGACAGGGAAGCCTGGCGTGCTGCAGTCCATGGGGTCGCAAAGAGTCAGACATGACTGAGAGACTGAACAGCACGTTCCTGCACCAGTCACTGTTGGCTTTCGGTGCGGCCTGAGTGCAGGTGTGCATACCTTTTCCAAGCCCGCTGACAAGCCCTCCCAGGGCAGTGCCTATTTAGGGCTGATGCCTTCTGGCCTGACTGCACTTGGGGTTCAGGGCAGGCGGCATGTTCTATCTCTTGCTAACGCTCATCTCTAGTTCTGGGAAAACAAACCCCAGTCCTGCAGGGCTGACAGTGCATCACCAGGGGCAGGGAGGGGGCAGATAATGTATGTCACAGGTGTGAAACTGAGCAGAAATGCAAGGCTCGGGAGTCAGATCGTCCCATGTCTCTCTGCAGGCTTCATGGATAAGCCATATCACCCCTCCTGGCCTCTGTGTCCCCATCAGGGACATGGCAGCAACAGGAAGATGGCACTTTGCTGGACTCCTGAGGGATTAAGGAAATTGGACCATAGATGTAAAATGCCTAGCTTGTGTTTGGCACTTAATAGGGGCTTGATCACTGGCTGGGATATGTGTTCATGGTTTAACTTGATTTTTTTGGTATTGTGGTAAAATAAAAGGGGCTTCCCTGGTGGCTCGGTGGTAAAGAATCTGCCTGCCAATGGCTGTAAAGAATCCATGGCCTCTTGGGTGGTTCTCCCCATTTCTCCCTCCTCGAGCCAACCACTTATCTATCTCTCTGTCTCTGTGGAGTTGCCTAAATATTTCATATGAATAGAATCATGTAACATGTAGCCTTTCATGTCTCATTTTCTTCACTGAGCATAATGCTTTCAGGGTTCATTAATGTTGCAGAATATGTCAGTCCTCATTCCTTTTTATGGCTGAATAATGTTCTCATGGGGCTTCCCTGGTGGCTCAGTGGTAAAGAATCTGCCTGCCAATACAGGAGAGGCAAATTCAATCTCTGGGTTGGGGAGATCCCCTGGAGAAGGAAACGGCAACCCACTCCAGTATTCTTACCAGGATAATCCCATGGATAGAGGAGCCTGGCAGGATACAGTCCATAGGGTTGCAAAGAGTTGGACATGACTGAATGACTGAGCACACCCATGGTGAAATAGACATACATTTTACCATGCTAACCATTTTTATTCTGAAGGAGATCAGCCCTGGGATTTCTTTGGAAGGAATGACGCTAAAGCTGAAACTCCAATACTTTGGCCACCTCACGGGAAGAGTTGACTCATTGGAAAAGACTTTGATGCTGGGAGGGATTGGGGGCAGGAAGAGAAGGGGACGACAGAGGATGAGATGGCTGGATGGCATCACTGACTCGATGGACGTGAGTCTGAGTGAACTCCGGGAGTTGGTGATGGACAGGGAGGCCTGGCGTGCTGCCATTCATGGGGTCACAAAGAGTCGGACACGACTGAGCGACTGAACTGAACTGAACCATTTTTAGGGCTCTCATGTTTAGCATTTTAACCATTTTAAAGTTCAGTGGCATTGAATACATTCACGGTATTACACGGCTGTCACCACTGTCTAGTTCCAGAACTTGTTTATCACTGCAAACAAAGCCCTTAGTCGTTAAGCAGTCACTCCCTGTTTCCCCCTCCCCGAGCCAACCACTTATCTCTCTGTCTCTATGGAGTTGCCTATTCTAAATATTTCATATGAATAGAATCATGTAACATGTAGCCTTTCATGTCTGACTTCCTTCACTGAGCATAATGCTTTCAAGGCTCATCGATGTTGCAGAATGTGTCAGTCCTTCATTCCTTTTTATGGCTGAATAACATTCTCATGGGGCTTCCCTGGTGGCTCAGTGGAGAAGAATCTGCCTGCCAATGCAGGAGATGCAGATTCAATCCTTGGGTTGGGACGATGCCCTGGAGAAGGAAATGGCAACCCACTCCAGTATTCTTGCCTGGGAAGTCCCATGGACAGAGGAGCCTGGCCGGCTACAGTCCATGGGGTCACAAAGAATTGGACACGACTGAGTGACTAAACAACAACAACAAAATTTTCTCATGAGGCCTTAATTTGGAGAATTCACAGCATGGTCATGAATGCTACTGAATGTCCCACACTCTGGGCTGGGATTCTTCCTGTCCTCATTTCGGAATGAATAGTGTAGATTTTGAGGCAGGTGATGTGGCCACAGATGCATTGAAGGGGAGGGGAAGGGGCAGGGTGACCATGAGCCTTCCGCCCCTCTGACCCCCTCATCCTGCTTAGCTCTGGAGCCACAGCCAGATCCCCCAGGGCTCTTCCAGCAGTGGTTCCTTCTGGGCTCCGACTGGCAAGGGCTGTGCTCACAGATGACAGACAGGCTCTCCGTGTCTCCCCGCAGATGCAGGAAAAGGCAAAGGAGATCTACATGACCTTTCTGTCCAGCAAGGCCTCGTCCCAAGTCAACGTCGAGGGCCAGTCCCGCCTCAATGAGAAGATCCTGGAGGAACCACATCCACTGATGTTCCAGAAGCTTCAGGACCAGGTAACCTGACTTCCCTAGCTGCACCTTGATGGCAAAACTGACATTTCTGCCCACCCCTGTTTGGAAGAATTCAGTTAAAACTAAATACTGAGCACCCTAGAAGCAGTCCCATCCATCTGGGTGGCCTGGGGCACATGGAGGGGCGTGGTTGGTGAAAGAGACAGGCTGGCTTGCCAGGCCCAGGATTTGACCCGTCGGATCCGCCCGCAGGCCTCTTTCCTCTTGGTCTACTCACACTTTGACTGAGCAGGGTTGTCAGTCTTCTCAACCAGATTAGAAGGGAGGCTGGAGCTGTTTGAGGCACCCACACTGAGGAAGCAACATGTGATAACTGCTAAAGGTGGGAGCAGCCAGATAAGTCTAGAAAAGCAAGCACAAGACCCAAAGTGGCAGGAAACCTGAGGCTTTTGTAAAAATATCCAAACCTCACCACCTACTTCAGTTGGCCCGTGGTCCACTTTGTCAAGGTAGTCCACTTAATGCAGGAAAAGTTAGGTTTAAAAAATGGACTTCTAAGGGATAAACTTTAGTTTTCTGGCGAATTGTCATATGAGGAATGCCAGCAATAAAATAGGCAACAGGCTGAAACTGTACTGCAGAGGTTTTTTTCGGATATGTGTTTGCAGATGTGACTATTCATAGCAGGTTCTGTTCTTGTGAAACGTTATATACACACCCGTGGACCATGGAACACTGACGGATTGCTAACTTCTGCTGGCCCTGTTCTTACTGGGGAAGCAAAGGCCTTCTTTGGCACACAGGTGGAGACTAGCTCTTAGCTTAATTTAGCAATCCTCCAACATGAGCAAGCCCAGAGCCACCTGAAGGGCTCGTTAAAAGAGAAACTGGGCTCCACCGCCAGAGTTAACTAGCAGACTTGATGGTTTCCAGGTGAGTTGAGACCTTGCTCTCCTAGCAAACCCCTAGGTGATCTGACACTGCAGGTTCTGAGACTATACTTTGGAAACCACTGGTCCACAGCATCAGTTGGCCTTTTTTTTTTTTTTTTGATCAGCTGGAGTGTGCACAGAGCCCAGAGCATGTCCCAGCATCCAGAAAGCTTCATCTGCTCAACATCAGATAGAAAACAAACAGGTAGAAATTACAAATATGAGAATTAACTTGAGAATGTTTTCCAGTTGATACAGTGGCAAATGCAAATTCCACATGAATTCGACCTCAAATTGGGGTGTTGAAGGGACTCTATAGTTAGCATGAGAGACTTGTTGAGGGCCTCCTGGAGGTGGTGATGTCGAGCGGATGGGAGGGATGCCATGGACATGGGCTTGTGGAGGGAAAGGAAGGCAGGGTTAAAGGCAGTGCTTGTGGCTGGAGCCACACGGAGGTCTCCGCTTCGCCCGGACCTCAGAATCATTTACAAGCTTCCTAGGGTATTGTGAAGGGATGCCAGGGTGAGACAGACTCTGCACTGACACCCCTGTGTTCTAAGTGTTCTCCATAAGAACAATATCCACGCTTCAGGGGTGCCCTTCTGTGCCCTCTTGGCACGTATCATCTCATCTAATCTCCAGTGACGAGCTGTACTCCCGTTCTGATGATGAGAAAAGCAAGGATCAGGGGGACTACATGGTTTGTTAGCACAGAGTCCCATAGGTCTAGGACGTGCCGGAGGCCGATGCACCTGCCATCAAAGACTGTACTCTGGGGGTTCCCTGGCAGTGCAGTGGTTAAGACTCTGCGCTTGCACTGCACAGGGCTCAGGTTCGATCCCTGGTCGGGAAAGTTCCACACAGCGTGAAGTGCGGCCAAAGGGAAAAAAATAGGACTGTACTCTGGACTCACACAGCCCGTCACAGCTCCTCAAAGCCCCAGGAGCTGGAGCAGAGGGGTTACCATGTGAATACAGCCCTTTTCCGGGACTGCAGAAGCCAAGGCAGCAGCAAGGAATGAGGTGGGCTGCTGTCACCTCGGTCTCCCAAAGACCCTGCTCTCCTGTGAGAGTTAGGCCTGCAACGCATCTCAAAAAGGAGCTGGGCTGCTGGGACCAGGGCACCCCCATTGGATTCAGACCCCGGGAGGTTTAGCTGGTGCAGAAAGAAGGAAATACAAGGGACCGAGGATGATGTTTTTAAGTGACAAAAATATTTTAATTTAATTTTGTTTTTTGGCCACACCATGCAGCATGTGGGATCTTAGTTCCCTGCCCAGGGATTGAACCCATGCCCACCTCCAGTGGAAGCCTGGAGTCTTAGCCCCTGGACCACCAGGCAAGTCCCAAAAACATTTAAAAAATAATTTTTGTTAAAAAAAACTTTCATCTGGCTAACTAGAAACATTATATGTACTCAACAAAAGAAACTTGAGAAACCAAAATATAAAAATGAGAAAATTCGTAATTTTATACTTGGAGTGAATCACTAAGTAACATCTGATGTCTAGACTTTCCATCATTTTTTTCCTGTAAATATGCATGTGTACACACATCTAACAGATGTGGCATAATGCAGTTCAAACTACTTCCTGTAAAGAAAGTACTTTTATATCCTGTTGTTGAACGTCATTTACTTGAGAGGGAGAGAGAGGTGCTAACTGTCTTCCTTGGGCATAACTGGATGGAAGCAAGGTACTTGGAGGGGCTTCTCTAAATGGCTCAATGGTAAGGAATCCAGAGCTGTAGGAGATGTGGGTTCAATCCCTGGGTTGGGAAGATCCCCTGGAGGAGAAAATGGCAACGCGCTCCAGTATTGTTGCCTGGGAAATCCCACGGACAGAGGAGCTTGGTGGGCTACAGCCCAAAGGGTCACAAAGAGTGGGACATGACTGAGCAACCGAGCACAGCACAGGGTGCTTGGAATCTGAGTTGATTCCGTAGTGAGTCCCTGTGAAGGCCTCTGGGTTCTGTTTCACTTCAGAAAACTCTGTCTCTCAGGGGCCTTGCTGCTGCTGCTGCTGCTGCTGCTAAGTCGCTTCAGTTGTGTCCGACTCTGTGCGACCCCAGAGACGGCAGCCCACTAGGCTCCTCTGTCCCTGGGATTCTCCAGGCAAGAATACTGGAGTGGGTTGCCATTTCCTTCTCCAATGCATGAAAGTGAAAAGTGAAAGTGAAGTCACTCAGTCGTGCCCGACTCTTAGTGACCCCATGGACAGCAGCATACCAGGCTCCTCCGTCCATGGGATTTTCCAGGCATGAGTACTAGAGTGGGGTGCCATTGCCTTCTCCCAGGGGCCTTGCTGGTAACCATCAAAATGCATGCTCAGCAGTTTGTGGTTCTTTGCTCCTCAAGGCCCCCACAAGAGCCTGTTTTCCTAAGGAGAGTGAAGCAGAGGAGAGCATGTTTGGAACCACAAGACTTCAGATAACTTAAAAACCCTCCTCAGCGGCTCTGACTTCATTCAGCCAGGCTCTTCTGTCCATGGAATTCTCCAGGCAAGAGAGTACTGGAGTGGGTTGCCATTTCCTTCTCCAGGGGATCTTCCTGACCCAGGATCAAACCCAGGTCTCCTGCATTGCAGGCAGATTCTTTACCAACTGAACTACTAGGGAAGCCTTGATTTCATTCAGCACCACTTGGTTTTATGGCTGAGCTTTCTGAGCAGGCTGCTTTCAGCACTAGCTCACCAGGAAAGCGTTAGGGAACCTTAACCCCTCCCCATGCTGGACAGTGCCCAAGCCCTGGAGGCTGCTATTAGGGTAGCATGGACTTTGGGGCACAGGTGAAGCCTAGAAGGATGGGAAAATCTTCCCTGAGCATCAGATGAGATGACTTGACATCCATGAATCTCATTTAAAGGAGAGCTTCTTGGGTCTTTGCTCAGGTCCTATTATTCTTGGTTTACACACAGTTCTAACACATTTTGGTTTTTCAGTTCACAGCCTATTTGAAGTGCTGGTAGAGGCTGTGGAGTGAGGAGCTGCAAGAAGCAATGGCTAACAGCCAAGGAGGAGGCAGAAAAACGATACTAAAAACACAAAACCATAGCACAGTGATTGGGAACCACCAAGGGTGGGGGACCACAGTCCCACACACCACACTGGGGGCATCCCAGTACTGCAGGATGGTGATGCACTTAGTGATCCTAATGACCCTAAAATTTCAAGCAAAACTTATACTGTGGTCAGCATAGTTACTGCAGAGCATGTTAGATGTTTTAATAAGAATTGCATACTTATTAAAATGATATCTTAAGAGAAGTGTGGAGGCTTAAAACTTTGTTATCTAGAAAATTTGTCATTGGAGAGACTGTTCTCTGATTTAATTTTCCTCTGCTGATGGGGCCCAGTTGTGTTGCCAAGCGTGCGCTGGTAAGGCCAGGAGAGGCAAGAGTAGTACTGGGAGCATCCTTGGCAACTTCAGCCTATAGTCAAAGGCTGTTGTTGGATAAAGTTAAGTTTCAGGAATCTGGAATGGGGAGGAGATGATCTTACAAAGAGTTGATTTCTTCAATGAATTGCAGTTCACTGCAGCGACTTTTTATTCTTCAGAATTCCCCTGGGGGACTTCCCTGGTGGTGCAGTGGTTAAGACTGCACCTTCCAAAGCAAGGGGTGCAGGTTTGACCCCTGGTCAGGGAGCTAAGATCTTACATGCCTAGGGACCAAAAACACAAAATATTAAAAAAAAAAAAACCACACAAAAAAACCCCAGAAGCAATATTGTAACAAGTTCAATAAAGACTTTAAAAATGGTCCACATTAAAAAAAAAAAAAAAATTTCCCCTGGGAGGTCTATTTTGGTTCTAGTTGGTTTGCTGGTGTGTGAAGTTGTTTTTTCTTTCATTCCTTTATGCTATTAATATTGGTGGGGGGCCTACTATGTACCGGGGACTGTGCTTGGAACTGTGAGTGCAGTGAGGAAATCAGCATCTGACTAACCACGAGGATAGGAAATACAACAGGCAATGGGACTGAGAGTGACCGAGAGGGGTCTAGTGATCAGGGAGTACTCCTTGAAGATCCGAGTGGCAGAAGGGGGAGCCAGGTGAGAAGCCCGGGGCAGGACCTTCCAGCAAGAGCCAGTGGCACATGCAAAGACCCTGGGGCAGGAATCCACTGGGTGTGTTGGAAGAGGTCAGTGTGGCTGGAGGGGAAGGAGGGAGATAGAAGAAGCTAAGTTGGGAGGGACTGGCTGGGGTTAGGCCCTGAGGGAACCAGTTTAATTTCAATGGTGACTATGTGCCAGCTGGGCTCATAAGGTTTGGTCCTCTTGAAAGCCAGGGCCCTTGGCTCTGACCCCTGATGCCAGCTGCTTCCGTCCTTCATCGGGGTCGGGGGCGGGGTTGGGCGGCAAGGGAACGCAGATGACTCAGTGCAGAGCCATCTCTGCTACTAGAAAGTCAGTTGCGCACCCACAGTCTTCTGACCATGGCTCATCTCTGTACCCAGTGGCCTGACTCCCAGCCACCTCGCTCCCCACTCCCTGCCCATCACTTCCTGGACAGCGAGCTCACACTCATGTCATCATCACTGTATGTTAGGTTAGGCAGGAGGGGAAGTACGAGCTTATGATCCAGGACAGCCTCATCCCCCCGCCCCCCAACTGGGTCCTGCTTCCTGGTGTGGCTTCTGTGGCCTCATCGGTAACTCAGGGCTCTTGGCAAACATGGCTGCCCCTCCAGGCTCCGCCGCGAGGCAGTCCACGAGCCTTCAAGGACCCGTGTTAAAAAGTCGCTCCCTGATGGCCACAACCTTGTGCCCTTAGACCCGACGTGTCTCTCTTTTCTTTGACGTGAGCATTTAGCAGCTGTGAAACTTTGGGCAAGATGCCATCCTTCTCTGAGCTTCAGTTTCCTTGTTTGTGAAATGCGGATTATGATAAGGCAGTTGTGAGGATGAAATGCACTCATGTCTGTGAAGTGCTAACCTAGTGCAGAGGCTGGTATGCAGTCCGTAAGTGTTAACTGCCTACGTGTTAACTGTGTGTGTGTCCTTTAAATTGCCTTCAGCAGCAGTTCTTAACTGGGGGTGGTTTTGCCCCTCTGGGAATGGGCAGTGTCTGGAGACATTTTTGGTTGTCACAAGTGGAGTGGGCGTGCTCCTGGCACCTAATGGGTAGAGGCCAGCATGCTGTGAAACACTCTGCAGTGCACAGGGCAGACCCCCCACCCCCCACCCCCAATGCAGATGTATCCGGTTCAAAATGTCAGTGGTGCTGAGGTGGAGAAAAGTATTGAAAGTATTAGTCGCTCAGTCATGACCGACTCTGTGCGACCCCATGGGCTGTAGCCTGCCAGGCTCCTCTGTCCGTGGGATTCTCCAGACAAGAATACTGGAGTGGGTAGCAATTCCCTTCTCCAGAGGTTCTTCCCAACTGAGGGATCGAATCTGTGTCTCCTGTATTTCAGGCAGATTCTTTACCATCTGAGCCACCAGAGAAGCAGAAATCCTGGCTTAGTGTGGCTTTCAGAAATGTAGCAGAATTCATGTGGCTTACCCTCACTGAGCCTCAGGACCCCCCCTTTTATTAAAAAAAAGCAACAAATAATGTATATGGCAGTTTTCTACACTTTAGTGAGTCCTGGGAAAACACTCAGGCTGCACTTCTTCACAGTTAACACAGTGCCTCCGTGTGTGCATCTCATCTGACTCTCAAGTGGTCTTGGGGAAGGTGGGACCTGGCACCTAGTTTATGGGAGAAAGTTCCCTAGAGGGGGTGGTGACCTGGCTAGCCCGAGCTCCCAGAGCTGGAAGAGTGGAAAAGGGGCAAGAACCCAGCGCTTCTCGTTCAGCTGGACTCTTGCTGCCACACGGTTGCCCTGTGAGGCCCGAGCTCCGTGGGAAGCCGTGGTGTTTATTCTCACAGTTCTCTTTCTGGCCTCTGCCGCCTTCTTCCCTTCCTGCGGGCTGGTACAGCGGCATGGTCTTTGGCATTCAAAGACCAACCAACACGCTTACCTTCTTCTCTTTTCTCCCCCTTGGCCTTCCTTGCTCAGTCGTCCTATCCTGTACCTCCAGCCCTGGCTAATTCTAGAACATTCCCAGCAGTCACTGAGGCACTGAGAATCACCTACAACCTAAAGGGATTAAACTGGTCATAGCAGCCTAACATGCTTTTCTTTGTACGAGAAGTGACGGTGCCTGTCTGTGCTGGCCCTGACAGCTAGGCGTCCTGCTCGCCCACTTGGCCGGAGCCCCAGGGAGGAAGGCCAGCAGAGGAACCCACTAAGTCCCCACTAGCCACGAGCACATCTTGTCACTGGCTCGCCCAGGATTCTGGACAAGTCAATTTCGTTTTTGGCTGCACCCCACATGGCATGTGGAATCCTAGTTCCCTGACCAGGGATCAAACCCATGCCCCCTGTAGTGGAAGCTTGGAGTCTTAACCACTGGAGCACCAGGGAAGTCCCCTGGACAAGTTAATTTTTTAAGTTATTTTTAATTGCAAAAAAAAAGCAAGAGCTGACTCATTGGAAAAAGACCCTGCTGCTGGGAAAGATTGAAGGCAAGAGGAGAAGAGGGTGACAGAGGATGAGATGGTTGGATGGTATCATTGACTCAATGGACATGAGTTTGAGAAAACTCAGGGAAATGGTAAAGGACAGGGAAGCCTGGCGTGCTGCAGTCCATGGGGTCACAAAGAGCTGGACACGACTGAGCGACTGAACAACAACTGTAAAATTACTATGTGCATTGTTAAGATTAAGAAGAGAAAATGACACCATCCAGAAGATGACATGAAAAGCTAAAATTCCCCAGTTCCTGCCTCTTCACTCTCACTTTCTGCCTCATGTTGTGTATCCCTCCAAACCCTGAACATTTGAAAATGGAGCACTCTGAAATCTGCTCAGTGACTTGAGGTTGTGGCAGATGAAAGATTTAGAACAGAATTCTGCTCCATAAGTTGCTGGGCACCCGTTTACACGCCTGTCTTGCTCTGAAGCTTCTGGGTTGAATTCCACAGCGTAAAATGATGGGTTCCCTAGGACAGCAAGGAAATTGGAGAAGAGGGAAGGTCCTTGCTCATGGGACCACGAAAGAGAAGGCTGCAGGTTTGAGAGGGCAGGGGTGCTCTTTCTCCTTCCACAAATCGTAGGAACCCCAGTGCCTACACTTACGGCAGATTTTGAGGCTTTCCAGGAGGCCCTCAGGCTTCAGGGCTGATGCATGCTAAGTCTGGTCTGGGGAGGACAGAGTGGAGGCAGGTTTTTTCCACTGAAAAGGAAGTCCTCAACCTCTGATGTTTAAAAAAAAAAAGAAAGACTTCAGTGAGATGTCAATGCTCCCAGCCACATCCTTGACAGAGAAAGGAACCAAGCACCAGACCTCTTCTTTTTTTTTTTTTTAGCAGTGTCGTTTCTTTGAATTTCCCCAGACCCCAAGAAGTAAGAATCGCTTCCTTTGTCGGCCTCAGTAAGAAGGGCTGGAGCAGCTGGTAGTCTGTGATGGTGGCTGGAGCAGGGGTTCCTGGGCACCTCGGTCTTGGTGCCAGTTGACCTTTGCTCCCAAAGATCAAGCCCAGTCCAGAAAATGGCATGTTCCAATGGGCACAGCCAGAAAGAGCAGTTTGTGGGTTTCCACTCAAATGCAAGGAGCGTTGGATCCTGGCGTTTGCCACAGCCCTTTGGCTTCTGAGGGTGGGGCAGGAAGGACAGCATTTGAAATACCTTTTTTTTTTTTTCATCAACTTTAAAATAGTGTTTAAGGGAAGAAGGGGGGGGGAGGGGTACCAGTATTGCTCTGAATTCTCTCCATGATGGCAAAAGGCAAGGATAAAACACCTTCACCCCACGCAGAAGGTGTGTCCTTCCAGCTTTGGATTTGAGGATTAGGGACTTCAGGAACAAGTGGATGGCCACCTCCTCCCTACCCCAGCCCCCATGGGCCTGCAAGGGGATTTCACCTGGGGCAGGGGCCGCTGTCTCCATCTGTGTTCGGCCTCTCTCTGGAGTTCTGACCTCACCTGGGCACATGGTCCACCTCTAAGGGGGCCCATTCCAGAAGCAGGAGCAACATCCAGGTGATGGAACCTTCTCTCTGGCCTTCCCCGAGACTTTGGGACCGGGGCCAACCTGAGCTTTGTCTCCTCTCCCGCTCTCCGCCAGCTGCCCTCGGCCTCCTCTCCCATCCCCCCTTCACCAGAGGGGAAGGTGGTCTTTGACCCAGCGGTGGGGGTGTCCCCAGCTGTGCCTCTGCCCCAGGAGCCTCTACAGCACCCAGCTGATCCTTGCATGAGGGCTGGCTCTCTCCACACTTTGCATCTATTTGCGTCATGTGAAAGTTTATATGTAGTCTGCGTGTGCAATTACATTCTAGAACTGCAATTTGTGGACACTTGTGCACTTTTGCAATCATTTTTACATCAAAACTAAATCAAGTGCTTGAAGCAAATATGAAATCCCATTAATAAAATTTTCTGTTGCAGGAAAGGTTTCATGTTTTTTCCTCTTGGTACCCAGTTGAAATTACATTGGTGGAAGGCTTTGCAGTGTATGTGTTTAGTTTAGGTCTTTAATGTCCTTGTGTTTTTTGTTTTTTTGGGGGGGGGACCATGTCGCATGGCATGCGGGGTCTCAGCTCCCCACCAGACCAGGGATGGAACTCATGCCCCTTGCAGTGGAAATGCAGAGTCCAAACCACTGGACTGCCGTCTTGTCTTCTAAGATGGGTTAGAAGATTTATTAGGCTTGCAATGTACTTGATCGAGACAGGGATGAAGCTTCCACAGATGGGCCCTCAAAGCTGGTTAAGCGTCTCATTCTCTATACGACTGAGTGTGTGTCCATGAGGGAATCCTTTCCAGAGCAGCAGACAAAACAGTCTCAAATCACAGCCCCTCATGGATATTTTCCGTCACGGAAAGGCAAATCCTAATTAGTTGCGCTGTCTGGGGTCTGGGGAAGGTGGGGCGCCTTGCTGTGTATCAACCTTGAGTTGGGGACCCTCGCGACAGGAAGCCTCCCTTCTTGATTTTCACTCGAGTCCTACATCCGGCAGACTAAGGGTTGGATCCCAAGGCCAAGACACTAAGCGATTTACAGTCCTGGTATGTAGCTCCCAGATGTGGGCTGCTGAAATCTGAAACCTGGGCCGACACAGCTGTGTTGGCAAGAAAAAAAAAAAAAGGTACAAACGCAACTTTGCTGCCAACTTGGGTTTTCTGCTTGGTCGGCTGCCTGTCTCCCCCAAAGGCTGTCTGCGTTAGTTAGAGCTCTGCTCCCTTGGTCTATGGTCCACTGCCCATAGTCCCAGCCCGCCTGGGTCTCCACCTTCTTCTTTCGCTTCCCTGCAGACAACTCGAGGTGCGTGGTCAGGCTGATGACCACAGTCCAGCCCTGGTAAGTCCAGTTCTCCCATCAGAGAGTCCTGGTTTTGTGGAGCCTTCTGGAACCCCTAAGGGCCATCTCATTTTCTGCTCTCAAGCAGGAGTGAGGAGAAGTCAATAATTTACCTGTGTTCATTTCCAAGAGCTGTCGTAACAGATGATTGCAAACTAAGTGGCTTAAGAAAATAGGTGTTTTTTTCCTCTCTCTCACAGCTCAGGAGGCCAGAGTCTGAAACCTGAGTGTCAGGCAGGGCCGTGGTCCCTCTGAAAGTTGGAGGGGAGATTGTATTCTTATCTCTTCCAGCTCCTGGTGGCTCCTGGCAATCCTTGGTGTCCCTGGCTTATAGCTGCATCCCTCCAGCCTCTGTCTTCGCATGGGCTGCTTCTGGTTGTATGTCTCTCTGTGTGCTCTTTTTTTCTTATAAGGACATCACTCCTTGGATTTTTAGTGAAGTGAAAAGTTGTTCAATTGTGTCTGACTCTTTGCTACCTCATGGACTATAGCCCGCCAGGCTCCTCTGTCCATGGGATTCTCCAGGCAAGGATACTGGAGTGGGTTCCCATGCCCTCCTCCAGGGGATCTTCCCGAGCTAGGGATTGAACCCAGGTCTCTTGTACTGGAGGCAAATGCTTTATTGTCTGAGCCACACAGAAAGCTCCCCTTGGATTTAGGGCCCACCCTAAACCAGGATGATGTCATCCTGAGATCCTCAGCTAACCCTGTTCCCAAATAAAGTCACATTCTGAGGTTCCAGGTGGATGTCAATTTGGGGGACACGCTGTTCAACCTCCTCTCCTGACCTTTGGGGACGTTTATTTCCCACTTAAATACACAAGCTAACACATTAGAGAATGTACTTGGGGTCATTGTTTTCAGTTTTAGTGAACTTTAAACATTCGGTGTTCAGTCACTTGACACACAATCTCCGTTTTTAGTGACCACCTCTCACTCTGCCATATGAGTGGTGGGATGGCCCGAAGGTAGGCGTGTGGGCTTGAGAGCTGGACGGCCAGTGTTTGCATCCTGCCGGCCTCTTTTGCTCACTGTCACAGGCTGAATTGTGTCCCCTCCTCAAATTCAGATGTCAGACTCCTACGCTCCAGGACCTCAGAGTGTGACTAGTTGGAGATGGGGGTCTTCAAAGAGGTGATTAAATGAGGTCCTTGGGGTGGGTCCTAATTCAATCTGACCAGTGTCCTTATAAGGAGAGGAGATTAGGACATAAACATACACAGAGGAGAGACCAGATGAAGACGCTGGGGAAGACGGCCACCTACAAGCCAAGGACAGAGTCTTCGGGAGAAACCAGCCCTGCAATCACCTTGATCTTGGACCTCCAGCCTTCAGAGCCCCAGGAAAGGAAATTTCTGCTTTTCAAGTCACCCAGTTGTTGGTACTCGTCATGGCAGCTGAGCAGACAATATACCAGCCACTGGGGCAAAGCAACAAACCTCCTGGGCTCGGTTCTTTCCCTTGTGTGTGTGGGGTCCTCGGGGGTTCAGTGGAGATCAGAGAGCATGCCCCACGCACTGCCTGGCATGTGGTTTGAAGGCGCTTTTACTGGGATTGGTGCACCTTGAATTGTTTCACCAGCCCTTCTGTCGTTGCTCAGTGGATGGGCCCCGTTTATTCACTGGGTGAACCTCCATTATGACCATGTGCCCTGTGATGAAGGCTGCTGTGGTCAGCAACGGGGTACCTGGTCTTTGGTCACTTTCTTGAAAGAGATTTTTAGGACAGTCTCTAAGTCATTGCTGAGTACCCTTGAAAGGCCCTGGGTTAAAGCTGCCTATTGCCATGAACTCCAAGGCCAAGGCCCAGGAGACCCTTTGCTGGTGGCAGTGAAGACCCCGCCAGAAATCCCAGGCAGTTCCTATCCCCAGAAAATGAGGCTCTTGGTAGCCACATCCCTTTCCTTCTTCAAATCTGTCCCAGTCTGATGCCTCCAGCTGCTACTGGGTGACTCAGTTTCACCAGGAGGCAGGCAAGGGCTCCTGAAGAGGGAAACCCCAGCTCGAGGGCCTCCACGGGCACCTCACACCCGCCCACGGCAGGGAGTGGTCCTTGCGCTCTTGTTAAATAGTTCGTAGCCTCCTCCCCCTGAGCTTGCTGGCTCCAAGTGTGCCGAAGGAGAGCCAAGCATCTCCGGGAGGTTCAGCCCCTCTGCTGGAACCACCTCCCCTCCCCTCCCCCCTCACCTCGGGCCAGGCGCCTCCAGCCCCGGCCTTTCTTCTTCTTTTCTCGAAGAGCCGCAGCAGGCAAACAGGATGCACCACTCCCACACGCAGAGACTCAGACGAGACACTTGGGTCGAACCGCATCCTGCTGGTGGTGCTGGGTCCCATCTGCTGCGGGCCTGGTTGGAGGAGGGGGTGGCGGCTTGGTTCCCCGGGTCGGGGGCACTCACGAGCCTGGTTTCATTAGTCAGACTTCGAGCATCATTTCAAACGGTGAACTGGATGGGCATCTCAAAGTCCCCTGTGGGGGTTCTTGTGCCTGGAAGGGCTGAATAATGCAGGTGGTGATGAGGGATGGTAACACACCCACACGGCATGCTACTGGCATTTCGCATCTCCTGCCTCACCCCCGCCTATGATTTTTGGATTTTCTGGGAGGTTTGGGGCTTTAATGAATACTTTCTCCGAACCTTATCGAAGCAGTCTAAGATGATAAGATTGCTACAAAAGAGAGGCCCACTCTGGAGAGGCGCAAGGTAGGGGTCTTTGGAGGCGTGCTCCTTGTGAGCAGGTTGACCAGACTGGAAGGGCACTCACAGAAGGGCAAACAGCAGTTCAAGAGTTTTAGGAAAACGCAAACCCCGGCTGAGAGCAAAACGATGCAGGCGGTCCTCCCGTGATTGGAGCCGTCTTGGGAAAACGAAGGTGTCAAGCCCAAGTTCCAGTTCTCCCAGCCCCCAGCCAGATGTTCCGAGTCCGTGGACACCATCAGGCATTTCATTTGCAAAGCAGTTTATGTGCCTGTTGTGAGAGGGCGGATTTAAAAGATGTTTTACCACCCACTTGGTGACCCCACCTGGCAGCGAGCATCTTTCCAGACGCCCCTGGAACTTTCTGTTTGTCGAGCCCATGGCGGTGCCGTCAGTGAAGGTGCCAGGTTAAGTGGTGTGAATTTTCAGTCTGCGCAATGTCCTGAGAGTCCAGTGGGAAGGTCTGAGATGGAGAGAAACTTCTCAAAATAAGAGACTGTCCCTCGACAGCCAGAAAGTGCTTCCTTTTGTTTCCCCTGTTCCCACCCCTTGGCAGGGCAAGGAAGGACTGCAGCAAAGCATGGGGAGGCGCTGGGGGAGGATGTTGGAAACAGGGACTCTGGCTGAGAAGGGGGGGAAACTCTTTGTGAACTTGGGGTGCAGCAGGCGGCAGTCCTCTAATCCGTCGGGGGTCCTCCCCTCGCAGCTGGCAAGTGTGCATTAGAATGACTGCTTTCCCAGAGAGGCGCTCCTGGGCCTGTGTGAGCGAGCAGGTGTCTGCGTCCTGCAGCTGACTGCTATTTTCTTTAATTAGGGCCTGTTCCCAAAGCCCCTCCTGCCTGAGCTTGTCATTCCACTTCTCTGCCCTGCACTGAATAAGCCCCATTTTGTTTCTTGGTGTAATAATAGGGTTGTGTAAGACCTTGGTTGCCAGACTTACGGGGGTCTAAATATTAGCATCGTCTGATATGATAGGGGCCTTTATTTCATCGTCTCTACAGATATGGCTTCTCTTCTGCTACCTCAAGTTCCCGGAGACCCACATCCCTGTAATATCTAACCCGAATACAATGGTAATTCTATTTTTTTTTAAAGTGGTGATTCTTAAAGTACCTCTTGATCCAAGGGTATGCATCAATGTTGTGTGAATCTAGACTTCCATGAAAAATATAGATTTGCTTGTGCTCTTTAAGCTCTTATATTCCATTGAGATAATTTCATAATGACCCTAAACATCCAGGAAATCTGCCTGGTCTACCACAAGACTTACTTTAGCTTTCCTTGGGTGTTTGGCATGCATGTGCGTTCCTTGGCACACGATCGTGCTCATGTTCAGTCGTTCATTTATGTCCAACTCTTTGTCACCCCATGGACTGTAGCCCTTATAGGCTCCTCTGTCTTTAGAATTTTCCAGGCAAGAATACTGGAGTGGGTTGCCAGTTCCTTCTTCAGGGGATCTCCCCGACCCAGAGATCAAACCCTTGTCTCCTGCATCTCCTGCATCGGCAGGAGGGTTCTTTGCCACTGTGCCACCTGGAAAGCCCCAGCACATGATAGGTATTTAATAAAAATTAAATGATTTATAATTTTCCTTTTCCCCTTAGATCTTCAACCTCATGAAGTATGACAGTTACAGCCGCTTCTTAAAGTCTGACTTGTTCTTAAAACACAAGCGGACCGAGGAAGAGGACGAAGAGTCACCAGATGCCCAGACTGCAGCTAAAAGAGCTTCGAGAATTTATAACACATGAGCCCTCCAGGCGCCGGAAGGACTGGCAGCTTTCAGAATTGAAGGAACTCACTCTCAGGACCATGCAGGGTGCATAATGGCTTTGTTATCTGCAAGGACTGAAATGTACAAAAACCCTTCCATGGGATCTGTGTATTTTATTATCTGCTTGACCAGTAAGTTTTGCATGATGGCTAATCTTAGATAAAAAGACAAATAGCTTTGAAGTTTTAGTTCTGTCTCACACACAAAAGTGAAATAGTCCTTATACACTGGACATCTTGAGTATTTTACGGCTTGATTAAACTTCATGTGAGGCCTCCAGGTGAAACTTACAGCCACATCTTCCCTTTGACGTCTTCACCTTCCCTCCGTGGGTGGGTCGCTCGGGTCCACGGCTTCACCTGGTGAATCAGCTAGAGAATGAGTTGATCTGGCATGCTCGGGCCACTGGGGGCTTGTCTGTCAGATGCTGCTTGGGTTAAATACTTCTAGAGAATAAGTTCAGTGTTGGGAAAAGAAAATTCATTGCAGCCTCTAAAGATTCAGGGAGTTGTGTGTGAGTATCATCAGAGGGCTCTTATTTCTGAGGTTTGGGTTTGTCCTGGTTTTGCCCACAATCTGTGATGTTTCATGTAACACAGATAAATAGTTCATTTTGACAGAAACAAGATCTCAACCAGGAAGAAAGAAAACCGGGAGATTGTTCAGGGTCCCCATGGCGATGCAAGGTGGTGCTGAATGGGATGGTGGTACCCAGCCCCTTCTGATGATGGAGGGTGGGGGATGTTCGCTCTTCTCACAGCCCATCTGGTGAAACCGTTTTTTCTTAGTGCCTACCCTTCGCTAGACTTCTTAACTCTGGGCTTGAGACTTCAACCAGAGGATGGAAATGCTGTCTTTGGAAGCCCCCTCTTGGGCTAGAGGCTGTGAGTGAAGTCCGATGGTCCCAGGCAGTCCTAGCCAGCCCAAGTTCCCCTCCAGCAGAGCCCAAGGTCAGGCACGGTTCCCTTCTGCTCACTGTTCTGCCATCTGCTGCTGCCAGACCTTCTCCAGCATGTTTGCCAAACCTTAAACTTCTGTTTGTACAAACAAAGCAACTAGACTCTTACTTGAGAGCCTTCCAACTTAGACATTCCATTTGCAAAACTCCCTGCTGTTGAGCATGACTCTATGATTTATCAATCAAACCAGGACACTTGAGAGAGAAGGGCATTGAGTTGAATCATCACGCTGGGATAACAGGGCATCAGCTGGTTCTGTTCTGGGTGAAACCCATTTGCATAGTCGCCTTGCTGGCCCCCCTCTCCTCGCATGACCACTTGGGCAGTCCCCCAGATTCTCATTGTCCCTTCACTGTGGTCAAATGCCCCCTGTCTTTCCTTTTTGGGTCTTAGGGAGCCATTGACTGCTGCCAACTGAACCACACAGCTGAACCTCATCAGAAACAGTAAATACTTGATCTCCGCCCCGCCCCGCCCCCACCCGCCCCCCAGCTCCCAACAGGGGGTTAACTGCCTCCCCTAGGTCATCCCAGACAGGTTTTCTCTCTGCCTGGAATGAGATGGTCATCCTGAGAATGACACCCAAGGGCCCTGTCATCTGGGAAATTCAGTCCATCTTCAAGCAGAACAGACTGATGTACTTTTAAGAGTAAGGAATAAAAGAAAAAAGAAATAGGTTCTCTAGCTCAACTTACAGTTTACTAGCCAAAAACGTGCAGAGATACAGACCGCCCCCCCCAACCCCGGCCCTGCACTGTCACAGACAGGATAATTTCAAGGCCCCATGGAGCTGAGTGAGTGGCTTGTGTGTTATTGCCTCAGTTGCATCCGACTCTTTGTGACGCCATGGACTGTAGCCCATGGCTTCTCTATCCATGGACTGTAGCCCATGGCTTCTCTATCCATGGACTGTAGCCCATGGCTTCTCTATCCATGGACTGTAGCCCATGGCTTCTCTATCCATGGACTGTAGCCCATGGCTTCTCTATCCATGGACTTTCCCTGGCAAGAATACTGGAGTGAGTTGCCATTTCCTCCTCCAGGGGATCTTCTCGGCCCAGGGATCAAACCCATGTCTCTTGCATTGCAGGCAAATTCTTTACCCACTGAGCCACCTGGGAAACCCTGATCCTCCTATTTGAGAACCTGTTCCGGGCAGGTCCCAGAGACTGCAGATGGCTGGGAACCCTCTTTCCGGCTTTCACATTTTTACCCCTGGGTTCAGAGACCCTTTGAGGTGGTAATCTCTTCAGAAACACATAAAGGAAACAGCTAGAGTTAGCCGGAAGGCTGTCTGCCAAGAGAAGAGCCTCTTGCCTAAGAGCTGCCTGAAAAGCTCCCCAGTGGGAGGGGGAGCCGCTTACGTTTAACCACAGCTTACTCCCACCAGCATGTACTCACACCACCTCCCCCAGCTTGCTGCTGCCTGGCTGCCTACATCCCTTCCAAGTGCAGAACCAGGCGGGTACAGAATGCAGCTTCCTAGAGCTGTTGCAACAGTGAGATGGAAGTGTAGGGCATCTGCGTCCCCTTCCACACTCAGCTTTTCACTTTTCCCTTATCCATTTATTGATTAGTACCTTAATTGCATCTGGGGCCTCCCTGGTGGCTCAATGGTAAAAAAAAAAAAAATCCTCCTACTGAGGCAGGAGACATAGGTTCGATCTCTGATCTAGGAAGATCGCACATGCTGTGGAGCAACTAAGCCCGCGAGCCACAACTATTGAGTTTGTGCTCCAGAGCCCGAGAGCCTCAGCTACTGAAGCCTATGCACCCTAGACCCCATGCTCCCCAACAGGAGAAGCCACTGCAATGAGAAATCTGTGCACCACAGCTAGAGAGTAGCCCCCACTTGTCACAACTGGAGAAAAGCCAGCTCAGCAACAAAGACCCAGCACAGCCAAAAATAAATAAGTAAATACAATTATTTTGAAAGAATAAATAGTGTCTTCTATGGGGTAGAGATTGTGTCTGGTTGTTGTTGTTGAGTCGCTAAGCCATGTCTGACTCATTGTGACACCATGGACTGCAGCACGCCAGGCTTCCCTGTCTTTCACTATCTCTTGGAGTTTGCTCAGACTCACGTCCAACTCATGTCCACTGTGTTGGGTGCCCAGATTCAATGGGGGCCGCGTAGCTGCCATGATGATTCAAGCTCCAGTGGGGTTCACAGGTGTGTTAAAATGTAGGTGTTATTATTATTCAGGTATGGTTAGCCCAGGATATCAGGAGATGCCTATCATTGATAGGAGAGTTTGTTACCGTTTTTAAGAGAAGGGAGCAGGTCCCGCCATGCAGGGCTGATGGGAAATCACCAGGGTGGGTCAGGAGGTGGATAGAATGAGGGGGAAATGTTGGCAAAATCCTTTATTGTGGTTTTCTTGGAAAGGGCGGGGCAAAGAGTAGGACTGGCTAGCTTGGATCGTTTCCGTGGGCTCTGGGGCTTAGGGGGTGTCCCTAATGGTCTGGTGTCTGGGCTGAATGAGTAGGGCAGGTGGCCCAGAGTGCAAGCACCCCATCAAGAAGGGTCTAGGGTGCAAGCTCTGGGTTGCTCAGTTGTTTTCTATCTCTAGGAATTGGCTGGTGCTGTGACGAGCAGTGGTTCCAGGGCCAGCCAGGATCCGAGGTCAAAGTTCAGTCACTCAGTTGGTTCCAACTCTTTGCAGCCCCATGGACTGCAGCACGCCAGGCCTCCCTGTCCATCAGTAACTCCCAGAGTTTACTCATACTCATGTCTATTGAGTTGGTGATGCCATCCAACCACCTCATCCTCTGTCGTCCCCTTCTCCCACCTTTAATCTTTCCCAGCATCGGAGTCTTTTCCAGTAAGTTCTTCGTATCACGTGGCCAAAGGATTGGAGTTTTAGCTTCAGCATCAGTCCTTCGAATGAATATTCAGGACTGATTTCCTTTAGGATATATTGGTTGGATCTCCTTGCTGTCCAAGGGATTCTCAAAGAGGTCAAAGCATCAGAATAAAACATACATTTAAATCAACAGGCTGCAGGGTCTCAAAACATAGATGCTGTGTTTGACCGGGCCTGTGTTTTAAAGCTGTCCAAGCAATTGCCTTGGGCAGAGCACCAGTGGGATCTCCGATTGGCCGCAGGCCCCATCATGTCCTATTGCCTTAAGGCCGGTCATGTTCTATGTTATCTGCTGGCTCCAGAGTCTGTGCCCTGATTGCCATCTCCTGCGTGCAGATCAGCACAGCCTTGGTGACATTTTCCTCTGTGACTTTGCGGTCATTACGATACCTCTGGACCCACCCTGCTGACCTGCCCAGAGTCTGCCGTGGTCCACACTCCTGCAGCATCTTGCCTTCACATGCACAGAACCCCCCTCCAAAGCAAGGCAGGGGTCACCTCACACTCGAAGAACACCTTTCCAAGTGTTTCTTTCCCACTGCCTCATCTGAAAAACCTTAAAAAGTAGAATAGCAATTTCTCCCATTTTAGAGACGAGAAAACGAAAACAAAGGACACGACTGACACAGGCTGGTGAGTGCTAGGGTCTGCGCTGGAACCAAACCTTCCATCTCCTGATCCTAGCCCCCTTTTTGGGTCCATCCTCTGCCTGGACAGGACCCTAGGGGAGCCCAGGGCTGGGGTGAATACTGGTAATTAGTAAAGATGGTCACTTATACAGCAGATACTTAAAGAGCAACTACTACCTTCTCCTAGGCTTCCCTGATAGCTCAGTTTGGTAAACAATGTGCCTGCAATGCAGGAAACCCCGGTTTGACTCCTGGGTCAGGAAGATCTGCTGGAGAAGGGATAGGCTACCCACTCCAGTATTCTTGGGTTCCCCTTGTGGCTCAGCTGGTAAAGAATCTGCCTGCAATGTGGGAGACCTGGGTTCGATCCCTGGGTTGGGAAGATCTCCTGAAGAAGGGAAAGGCTACCCTCTCTAGTATTCTGGCCTGGAGAATTCCATGGCTGTATAGTCCGTGGGGTCACAAAGAGTCGGACACGACTGAGAGACTTTCACTCACTACCTTCTCCTAGCTATAGGAATGGAGGAGGATTAAAGGATAAGGCATCAACTCTGCCTCTAAGGGAGCAACTTATCAGGAGATGATAAGGGGTCACTACCAAACACTCTGCTATAAGAAAATATGTGACCAGCTCCTGGGAGAGAGACTGATGGGTCAAGACTGGCTGGTTGTGTTCATCTTTTACGTTTACATGCACTTTGTTTTGTTTTCCCCTCCCTAAATATCGGAGTGTTAATTAAGCTTCATGTCAACATTGGTGGTGAAGTGATTTCATTTGAGAAACATGAGAATGAGTACTCTGGTTTTTATCAGGATAAGCTTTTTATTTTTTTAAGATTTTTAAAATATGGGCCATTTAAAAAAAGTCTTTGTGGAACTAGCCACAACATTGCCCCTGCACCATGCTTTGGGCTTTTGGCTTCAAGGCATATGGGATCCCACACCAGGGATCGAACCCACACCCCCCACATTGGAAGGCAAAGTCCCAGTCACTAGACTGCCAGGGAAGTCCTGGGGATAAGAGTTTTTAAAATGAATATGTATTTAAAAAATTTTTTTATTTTTAATTGAAGGATAATTACAGTATTGTATTGGTTTCTGCCATACATTTACATGAATCAGCCATAGGTATACATATGTCCCCTCCCTCTTGAGTCTCCCTCCCACCCCACCCCATCCTACCACTCTAGGTTGTCACAGAGCCAGGGATAAGCTTTTTAAATTCCAGTCTCGGGTGAACTCCAAAGAATGAAGGCTTAGTTAACTAAGTTTTCCATCGTATGTTTGTGCACGCTCAGTTGCTCAGTCGTGTCCGACTCTTTGCGACCCCTTGGACTATGATTTTATTAATATGTCCTTGCATGTGCTAGAGTTGGGAGTTGATGAATTGGTACCCAACTCCTAGGTCCTCGCTCTGAATCTGTGAGCACACTTTGTTTATATGCTCTGCAAATACTCGGCAAGCGCGGTCATGACTCACATTCTGTCATTATTTACTTTCATTTTGGCTGTGGATGTTCTAGAACTCGCATCTATTTAAGTGCTAAATGGTCATGCTGCACCGTTAGCTTCCGAGGTTTTAAAGCTGTGCTTCTTCTCTGGGTTAGCAGCCTACACTGTGGCAGGGCTGATGCCCCGGGCCTGGGAGGGGAGAAACCTCACACCCAGAGGAAGAAGGGGTAGACTGCTGAAATGGCCCCCTAATGGCTTTCCTGGCATTCCCGCAGGAAGTGCAAGCTTTGTGAGTCCAAAGTTGCTCAAGCAGAAACCTGACGGTCCCTCTGCTTGGGGCTCTGAGTGGGGGTCTTGCAGGTCGTACCTTCTTTGGGTGCTTTCAGGGTACTCCCAGGGCTGTATCCATTGCAGAAAGTGGGGACCTTTTCTGAACTCCCACAAAGCCACTAGGCTGGGGCACCTGGATGTGGCCTGATGGTCTCCCCTTTTCTGTACTTTTATGTCTGATCCATCAGCAACCCTCTAGTGCCTTCTCCCGAATCTAGCTTGAATGCGTCCACCCATCCTGTCTCCACGACCCCAGGTCCTGACCAAGCTGCCTCCCTCATCTCTTGCCTGATGGAGTCTCCTCGCTGGTCAGTCCTTCTCACTCCACACCCGCTTCCCACCTTCTTCCAGCATCCACCTTTTAAAAGCACAACCCTGACCCCATTGCTCATAAACCCCTTCTGGGCCTTTCTTTGCTCTCCAATGTTCAGATCATGACCATGGCCTCCTGACTGCAAAGGCAGGAGAGCTGAGCCCAGCCCCCCTCCCCTGCCAGCGTACCTCTCCGGCTCATTTGAATAGAGCTCAGATGTGAGCAGGGCACGGATGCTGCTTTCTGCAGCCTCTGTTCAGGCTGCCCCCTCCTGACCATGGCTCCTTCCTGTCTCAGGCCAGATGTCAGCTCCTGGGAGAGGTCTTTCCTGAGGACCCCAACAAGCAGCCCCCTGTCCTTATGCCCCCTTTCCAGTGCCCCCAGAGCCCAGGCACAAGGCTATTCCTCTGTTACCTGTTTATGATCCCTCTCCCCAAGGACCGGGATGGGATGTGTTTCACTGAGTTCCCGGAGGTGAGCCTACTGCCTGGCCCCAAGCAGCCACATGGCAGGCCCTCCATCAGTGTTCCTTGAGTGAGCAAATGAATGTCAAGTGGACCAGGGTCTCAGATTTTGGTTGATCTCATTCACAGCCTGGCACCTCAGTCTCTTCCCTTGGTAATTAATGGTCAACCCTTGTGACTGCAGTTGGTAATGGTCAACCCTTGGGATTGCAGAATGGGGAGGCCCACCACTTCCTGAGCACCTCCCATGAGCCTGGCATTGTGCAAGGTGCACTGTGGATGGCATCAAACTTGGGCAGTGGGCGTGGCTTCCACTGTATCAAAGCAGGCTGACCTTCGGAGGCATCGAATCTGCACCAGGTCACCGTGGCTCACGGTTGGTGTTGCCAGGATTGGAAGTCAGGTCTTTTAGACTCCTCTCTCCACCCTACCATCTTTTCTCCACACCAGGCTGGCCCAGATTTCAGTTCAGACAAGTCTTTGGCCATTACAGCTAAAAAAAACCCAGCCAGTCTCGACCCATTCTTCCTTTTCTTTCACAGGACGTGGAGAGGGCAACTCACCCCAGCCAGGGAGTTACAGTCAAATGCTCCTTTAAAAAGTCTGGCCTGGCAGCAACCAACCCATCACAACCAAAAATAAGCAAGTAATTAAAAAGGCAAAAATAAGTCTGGTTTGGTGTTTACAGCCAGTTTGGGGTTTTTATTCCCCTTTAGTGATATATCATGACCATCTTTCCATGCCAGTAAACATAATTATACACCATCCAAAAAAAAAAAAAAAAGTCCAGCTTCAAGATTATCTAGGAAAGATAAATGTTCCCCTTGCACTAATTCCAGCACAGTTTATATGCTATTTTGCAACACGGGCAAACTGTTTTCTTCTTATTTAAGCATTTAAACTCTGTTTTTTAAACTGTTATGGCATACAGATCGCCAAAGAGTAACAGATGTCTATTTGATAGAGATGTTCCCAGGAAAGGAATCTGCTGTTTCTTGGTCTCCAGAGGAAGGATGTCTTTGCAAGTATGTGACTTTTGGTCCACATGTCGCCTCTCTTACCCTTGTTAAGAAGAATCAAGGAGAATTATAGTGCCGCTGGCTGCCTTGTAAATATCTGTATTGAGACCCTGGTCACCCAGGAGGGCTGTCCTTTCCCCTTCTGGAGGGAGTTTTATCTCAATTTTGTTAGGTGGTTACCTTAACCATGGCCCATCTGGAGATGTGAAAACGTGGGTCCACTTTTACCAAATTGGCAGCTTTCCCCTGAATCTTAGCAGTGGAAGAATCTCAATTATCTTTTTAAATAATTTTTTTTTACTTATTTATTTTTGGCTGTGCTAAGTCTTCGCTGCTGCACCAGCTTTTCTCTAGTTGCGAATCCGACATGACTGAAGTGACTTAGCAGCAGCAGCAGCGAGTGGGGGGCTACTCTCTGGTTGCGGTGTGCGTGCGTCTTCTCATTGGGGCGGCCTTTCTTGTTACAGAGCTTGGGCTCTGGGGTGTGTGTGCTTCAGTAGTTGTGGCACGAGGGCTCGGTAGCAGCCATGTGTGGGCTCTAGAGCAAGGCTTAACCGCTGTGGTGCACAGGCTTTGTTGCTCCGTGGCATATGGGATCTTCCAGGATCAGGGATCGAACCTGTGTCTCCTGCTCTGGCAGGCAGATTCTTTACCACTGAGCCACCAGGAAGCCCATAAATTATTTTTATTATTACTATTTTTTTTTAAACTATTGACTAGCATGAGAATTTCAACTGAGATTGTGTCATGGCGTTCAACTGCCTAAATTCTAATCCAGCTTCATCATTGATTAGCTCTGTGATCTTGGGGAAGTCACATATCTTTCCAAGTCTAAATTCCCTCATGTGTTAGATGGGGATAACATTGACTCAATGAGATTCAGTGAGATAATACATGTGATGTGCATAGCACAGCTCTTGGTCAATAAATCTTACTGATCCCCAGTCATGTGGTCTGTTCAAGCTCACACAGGGAAGGTGTGGCAGGTTCCTGTGCTGTGCTTAGTCGCTCAGTCGTGTCGAACTCTTTGAGACCCCATGCACTGTAGCCCTCCAAGCTCCTCTGTCCATGGGGATTCTCCAGGCAAGAATGCTGGAGTGGGTTGCCATGCCCTCCTGCAGGGGACCTTCCTGACCCAAGAATCAAACTGGGGTCTCCTGAATTGCAGGCGGATTCTTTACCAGCTGAGCCACCAGGGAAGCCCATGGCAGGTTGCTAGCCTGGGTTAATTCCTGTCTCCTTGGCTGGGGCTGCTTCTCCACATTGTTTGAGTGGCCACAGAAGAGCCCCAGGACCAGGGAGCTGGATCTGAATATTGCTCAAATAACAGACATTGAAAATGTGGGTCTCTGAGCAGGAGAGGGTCAGCACTGGAGGATGTGAGGGGCAGCCTGGGAGGGGAAGACCAAGGAGGGCCTGGAATTGAGTATCAAGGCTGGGAGGTGGCTGAACTGTCAACCCAACTGGGAGCTAGCTTCCTAGTTCAGCCAAGTGGCCGAGTTAAAGGCAAGAAGTCTTAGAGAGGGTCTCTGAGAGAAAAAGTTCGTGTGGGACAAAGGCTGTTGCTCTTCAGTCACTCAGTCATGTCCGACTCTTTGTGACCCCAAGGACTGCAGCACGCCAGACTTCCCTGTCCTTCACCATCTCCCAGAGTTTGCTCAAATTTATGTTCATTGAGTCAGTGATGACATCCAATCATTTCACTCTGTCACCCTCTTCTCCTGCCCTCAATCTTTTCCAGCATCAAGATCTTTTCCAGTGAGTCGCTTCTTTGCAGCAGGTGGCCAAAGTATTGGAGCTTCAGCATCAGTCCTTCCAATGAATGTTCAGAGTTGATTTCCTTTAGGATTGACTGGTTTAATTTTCTTGCAGTCTAAGGGACTCTCAAGAGTCTTCTCCAGCACCACTGTTTGAAAGCATCAGTTCTTCAGGGTCAGCCTTTTTTAAAGCAGTGAAAACAGGGAGCTCGGGTCTCTTCTGGAGGCATTTTGCATCTGAAGCAAGGGGAAGGGAATCCAGTAGATGTCCTTCGAGGGGCTTCTTGTATCCTTGAGGACTTTCCCTTGGCGTGGTTTCCCTGGGAGAAGCTGCCTCCTGCTTTCCAGGATGTCCTCGACCCTCAGGGAGGAGGGAACCTGGCTTCCTGAAGTTCCCGGCTCGGGCTCACGGGGGAGCTGCTGAGCCATGGAGGGAGTGAGAAGCTGGGCTCCCTGCAGGGAGGGTCTTGCAACGGCGCCCTCCCTAGGCCCTGGGCATCACTCCCACCCGCCCTGGGATACGTCCCCCTCTCCCCCTACCCCAGAGGCGTCCCGTGGAGACCCCTCCCCCGGTCTGGTTGTAAAAGGATGTTTCTGCTAATCATCTTCCGGGTACCTGGGATCTGGGGGTGGGGCAGCTGACCAGGGCCACAACCCTGGCTTCTAGTGTGAATGGCAGAAAGGTAGGTACCGCAGTCCCATAGCTGTTTAGGCAGGAGGGCGAGGAACTTCCTGGGCTTACACTGAGGTTTTCTTTAGCCTCTTCCCCCCAACCCGCCCCACCCCACACCCCACCCCTTGGCCTCTACTGGCCCCAAAGACTCCTCAGTGGAGGACTGTTTCCTTCATTTCATTCATTTCTAAAGTTGCTGCTAATTTTTTGAAAGCACCTGGAAACAATGTTTTGATGTGAGTTTATTAAAGAACTGCACAACTTCGTACAGTAAACCACCCGGTACTAAAGCTACATTAACAAAGAGATCAAGAAATGACTAGCTTTGTGCACAGAGGCTTAAAGGTTTAAAATGGTTGAGATATTAAATTTCTCTCTTTCTCATCGGTGGATTTTAAAAGTCTGTCTCCAAATCCTCCTCTTTTATCTCGGTGTTTGTTCTGAAATGTAGTCATTACTTCTGAAGCTTCCAAGAGAAAAGGCTACAATTTCACTCTTTTCTCCCCAGATCTCTGGGCTGCATTCTTATTTCAGAGGTAAGGGGAGGGCTTTTTTTTCCTTTAACTGAGGAATAATTAATTTTTAGTAAATATACAGATCTTGAGTGGGCAGCTCAGTGGATGTTCACGTTTGCTTGGCGGTGATGGTTTAGTAGTTAAATTGTGTCTGACTCTTTGCGACTCCGTGGGCTGTAGCCCATCAGGCTCCTCTGTCCAAGGGTTTTCCCAGGCAAGAATACTGGAATGGGTTGCCATTTCCTTTTCCAGGGGATCCTCCCAACCCAGGGATCAAACCCTCTTCTCCTGCTTGGCAGGCAGAGTCTTTACCACTGAGCCACCTGGGAAGCCTCCCTTGTTTGTTTACACACATGGAATCCGCACCAGGTCCAGCTACAGAACACTGCCAGCATCTGGGGGACAGTTTTTAAGGGGCATCCCCTCAAGAAGTCCACCCCAGAGAACATTTGACAGGAGCCCTGGGACCAGGGGGCTGCGGTGATGCTGGGGATGGGATGTCGAGGAACCCAGGACCCCTACATTCCTTGTTATCCCTGCCTTCCGTATTTCCTGTCTCAGTTCTCATGAATGCAGATATCAGCACCCTGTCCCCAGCTCCTTGTTCAACTGTGTGGAGTGAAAATAAAGTGGTCTCTCCATGTACAGAACTCTTTGAGACTTTCCTCTGATTTTTTTCATTAGGGAAATGAGTTACTTTACTTTGCAAAATAGTTAACAGCTAAGGTGCCATTCTCAGTTAGTACAATTTTTAAAATATTTACTTTATCTTGGCTGCAGCAGGCCTTAGTTGCAGCACGTGGGGTTTTCGGCGCATCGCGTGGGATCTTCCGTTGCGGCACATGGACTCTTTAGCTATGGCACACAGGCTTTGCGGCTCCACAGCACATGGGACTTTAGTTCCCACCCCACCCCCCACCGGCATTGCAAGGTGGATTCTTAGCCATTGGACCACCAGGGAAGGCCCAGCTTGTACAGTTTTGTGGCAAAGTTGGGAGGGATTTCAGTGGATTTGTCCAAATCTTTACAATCCTGCTTCTTCAGTGCTGACCAGTTGTATTGCTCAGTTCACCACTAACCTGTTACTTTATGAAGACTATTTATAGGAAGAGTCTCAAAACATTCAGAAAAGAAAGACACAATTACAATAAAGCATTATCTATATTTATTAATAATTGCTGATAATTATCACTAATTGTTAATAATCATTAGCCATGTTTCTGCCATAGTTTATATTTTTTGCCAAACTATTTTTTTAAATTAGATGTAATAGTTCACCTAAAATAATAACACTTATTCTACTTAAAATGAACAATTATTTAATATTATCTAATACCTACTCCATATTCAAACTTCTCAAACTAGAAGGACATTTTCAAATGTCCTTTATTTCAAAGCCAGGGTTCAATCAAGGAACTAGCATTGTAAAGTCTTTCAATTTAGAACAGTCTCCCAATCTTTTTTATTTTTTGTTTAATGGCATTGCCTTTATCAAGGAAACCAGGTGTAGTATAAAATGTGGCCCATTCTTGACTTGTTTTATTGTTTCTTCCTGGTGTCACTTAGCCTGTCTCCCCTTTACTTCTGGGGCAAAAATTACATTTGCTGACTTTCTCCTTAGTCCAGTGGCTCCTGAATTTTCTCAGTTCATGATGCCCCGGAGTCTCAGATTTTTTCAGTGTCCTTAGGTTGAACAAACGAACCCCAAACTAACAGCTCCATTGATTAAACAGGTCCCAGCAACTTAATAAGCATTTGCGTCCTAACAGTTTCATAGTTGACATTTAAGATAATATACACAAATCAAAATTTAAACAGTATTTCTATTTCATTCAAAAATAACCAAAAGTATTTATTAATGGAACGTATACAACTGTAGGCTCCTCCCAGCTCCTCAAACCTTGGAATCAAACTGATGCCCCTTAGATCCTGGCCCACAGTGATTTTGTATGCTGTTTCCTTTTTCTCACAGCAGCGATCAGAAGCCCAGCTTTGGAAAGAGATGGCTCCATCAGAAGGAATGTAGATATGTTGAAACTATGAACCATCTTGAGCTAAGTCAGTGTCAGCTATCCCTGTGTCTTTCCTTGAAAGAATAAGGCACTCCTGAGTCTGGCACTCCTGGTCTGCTGTGGCCTCTGTGTGCCTTGTGGGCAGTTTGGGACTCATAGCATGAGTCCAGCATCTGCTTAACTTCAGCTGCAAGGATTAAAAGTGGCAAGAAGACAAGTCTCCTTGGACTGCAAGGTGATCAAACCAGTCAATTCTAAAGGAAATCAACCCTGAATATTCATTGGAAGGACTGATGCTGAAGCTCCAATAGTTTGGCCACCTGATGCGAAGAGTCAACTAATTGGAAAACACTGTGATGCTGGGAAAGATCGAAGGCAGGAAGAGAAGGGGGCGACAGAGGACAAGATGTTTGGATGGCATCACCAACTCAACGGACATAAGTTTGATCAAGCTCCAGGAGAGGGTGAAGGACAGGGAAGCCTGGTGTGCTGCAGTCCACTGGGTCTCAAAGAGTCGGACACAACAGACTGAACAAATGGAACCGAAGTCAACCAATACAGGTTTGTCACCATTAAGTTAAAAGAGACCACCATCTCCTTAACCAGAGTAGTGCTTCCTAACTCTATGTGTCAGAAACATCTGGGAATCTTATTACAAAGAACACTCCTAGCCCCAAGGTAGGGAAACCGATCTGGGGGTTTCAGATGCCTGTTTAAAAAGGGAGCATCCCGGGACTTCCCTGGTCACCTTACAAATGCAGGGGGTGCAGGTACAATCCCTGATCGGGGAGTGAAAATCCCATATGCCTTGTGGCCAAAACACCAAAACAAAGCAGAAGGAATATTGTAACAAATTTAGTAAAGCCTTTAACAATTTGGTCCACAAAAGAATAAATAAATAAATGTGTTCTGAGGTCAACTCTGACAGAGTTCATTCTCAGAGAAGAACATGGAAGAAGACAAAATAAAATTTCAGTGAAAAAGGTCTGAGTCTTAGTCCAACCAGTAGAGTGATATCAGTGGCCTTGTGAATGCCCCTCTCTAGAAAACCTGCTCTCTTGAGCTGGTTGGGTACATCTCTACATGACAGTCCCTGAGCAGCGTGGGACCCAGAGGGGAGCAAGACCAGCACTGCCCTTGAGTTTCTCCAGCTGCTGAGAGGAAAGGGACATAAACGACATATCTCCCAGGTATGACTTAGCATCAGGGTAGATTTAAACCCTGTGATGGCCGTTTTCCGTAGATATTGACCCTCCCTCTTCCATCCCACAGCAAATGAGGCCATTTTCCCCTGGATCTCAGTAGGCAAGGGGAGCTAAGGGTTCTTTTTTTCCATGAAAAATATCAACCTCCTTGGTGAATTATTTAAACTTCTCAACTGAAATGTTGAGAGATGGCCTCCATCAGCAGGCCTGGCTGTGGCCCATGCTCCCGACTTCAGTGCTTTTCCAATTCCTTTTTCTGAGACAACTTCAACTGTGAATCTGAGAGGAAGCCTTTGAAATTCTAGTTGATCATACCCTCCCAGGTGGCGCAGTGAGAGATGTGGATTCGGTCCCTGGGTCAGGAATCTCCTGGAGGAGGAAATGGCTACCCACTTCAGTATTCTTGCCTGGAAAATCCTGTGGACAGAGGAGCCTGGTGGGCTACAGTCCATGGGGTTGCAAAAGGCTGGACATGACTGAGCATGCCAAGATGATGAATGAAAGTTAAATCATTCTTCAAAACTCGCATCTGCTTGAACATTTGGGGCACCTTCTGTAAACGGGGCTCTTATGGCTCATGTCCTTCATTCAGCCTTCCCTGGGATTGGACGTGTAGGGCGGGGAGGTGCAGAGCCTAGACATGGAGGCCGGAGTGTCCCTTGGGGATGGCTCACTTGGGAGGAAGTCAGACATCATCTGCTGGGCCTCGGAAAGGAGGAGAATATCCCCGTCCTGGAGGTCTCCACACAGAGGCTGGGCTATGGGATGCAGCCTTTAAACATCACCTGAGATCGCGCTAGGTGAACCCTGAAGCCTCTTTCAACTCGGAGAGGCCGTGGGTTTATGTTCTGAAAGACGCCTCTCAAGAAACACAGGAACTCAAATCTTCATTTTCACCCAGAGGGAAAGCAGGAAATGAGCTAAAAGGGAGATTTGGGAGGAAAAAAAAAATCCTAAAAGGCATAATTTGTTTTCGATACTTACATAAGCTCTTAAGTTTGGGCCACGGAGAGCTTTGAGGACACCATCAAAAGAAACAATCGCCTTGGCATAAAAAATAATTATTAACCCCGGAGCCTTCCTCTGCAACCAGCTGTCCTCGAGAATTCCATCTGGACCATCTGGATCATCACCCATGCGTAAAAAGGGTTCTTTTGAGGCAGAGAGGCTACATGGAGCTCCATCAAACAGGAAAGGTAGAGAAAAGGGCTGAGAGATGCACAGAGGGGTGCCAGGGCAACTGCTGGGGGTGAGGGGAGAGGGAGGGAGAGAAACGGGGTTTTAACAAGTTCCCAGAACTTGGTATTTGGATCTCCTGCAGGGTTTGGGGGAAATAAAAGGAAAACACATTGGACTGGCCTCTTCACCTGTGCGGCCACTCTGAGATGGACCACGTAGGTTCTGGTTTATGTATGTTACCTTATTAACCCTTGTACTTCATGAAGGGGGGCCAGCAGATTCCTACCTGGAAGAAGCTAATGCTCAGTGTTGTAGCGTGTGATCTGCCTTTCTGGCTCCCCAAGCCACAACCCCATCTTATAGATCCCAAAGCACTCACTCTTCCAAGTACTCTCCTTGAAGCCTCACCAGAAGTCTAGAGATAAAACACTGGTATCAATACGCCCATTAAGCAGATGGGAAAAGTAAGACTGAGGCATGTGACAGCTGCATGAAGAACACCTGGGTATTTAAGCTTAACTCTTCTGACGGTGAATCTGGCGCTTTTCCCTCTGTCTGTCCTGTGAACCCCAGGTTCTCTGGCCATCTGAACTCTGGCCTGAAGAGTCATCCGGTTGGTTTGGCTTCCCTGTCCCCAGAGCAACTCTCAAGTAACTTTGGAACACCGGCTGAGTTGTCCTTCTATTTTTTTCTGTCTGCCTTTGTTCCCTTGTGGCAGGCACTTTTTCAAAAACCCATTGAATTGGGTTTGTGAAAATGAGTGACAGAGACATTTGCCAACGCATCACGTGGGTGGCAGCACCCTGCTGCCTCGTCATTGCACACAAAGGAATGACGCCTCTAATTACATCTGTCCAGTCTGGATGTGCCCATCTGCCCCTCCGCACGGCTGCTGTTTATGGTGTTCTCGGCTCAGATTCGAGAGGGAGGAGAGCGAGGGAGCCAGGGCTTTCTTCTCGCCATGCTGTTTACACAGAGCCAAGCAAGGGCGCTGTTGTTGAAGTTCAGATTTCCATTTTGTTGTCTGGTTGGGAGGTGGGCCAGGGAAGGAGGAGCGGGGTGTTTCTTGGAAGCAAATGAGGTGGGGGGGGAGGCAACCTACACTGCAGCTGAGAAATGAAACCTTCTATGGTTTAACTTGCAGCGAGTTCAAAGGATGTGTTAGGGAAAATTGCAGGTGCTGGTTCCGAGGTATTTGGAGTTCAGATGAAAAAAGAAAAGCAAACAAACTGCTTGGCAGCACATCTCAGAGTGAGACGGGCTTGCCAGTCACCCTTTCCAGCAGGAGCCCTCCTGCTGTGGGTCCCAGACGGAGCAAGGGCGGTGGGCAGGGGCAGAGGGAGCAGGAGGAGGGACCATAAAATGTATTTCTTGAGACGACCTCAGTCACCCAGACCCAGCTCTCTTTATGGGAACAGGGTGGAGGACTAGATCAGGCATCACACTGGAAGATTTTAAGAGATGCCACAGAAGGAAAGAATTTTCTGATGTTCCAGTGTTGCTCAAGTTCAGGCTGTAGAAACCGCAGAGTTTCATCAGAGGTGGAACCAGTTCACTGGACTTTTTTTGTTTTTTCTTTAATGTAGAAAAAAAACAGGTTCCAAGATGCTACTAACCGTGCAAAACTGTATCACAGAGGTCTGGAGAGGAAAGGGACTGGTTGATCTCTTTATTCCTTCGTTTCAGATGCTGAGAAGCAGAAATCATCTGACCTCCTCTTGGGTTTCCACCAAACCCCACCCCTGGTCCTCCTTCCGTTCCCTTTTCCCGGCCACCCCATATCCCCCTGTCCCCGCTACACCAGAGAGGCCAGCAGAAAACATGGGGCTCTGATGCCCACATTCCTATATCCTTTCCACTGCTTCCTTTAGGTCTTTGTAGGTTTCAACTTCACGCATACCCTGTTTAAGGCTTCCCCTAACAGATTTGTCTCTGAAGTATTTTCCTAAAAAAATGAGCCCCCTTGGCTCAGGCTACCAAGCCCCTTCCTGCTGCCAAACTGGGGGTTCTGCACTGAGCAGTTTCTCATCTGCGCTCTGCACCAGCCTCCCTTTCTGCCACTTATTTTGTGGCTGCCAGGGGTTAAGGATTTGATGGGGCAGTGAAGGATCCTTGTGCTGATGGACGTGTCCTATAGGTTGACAGCATCCATGTCACCATCCTGGTTGTGGTGGCGTACTAGAGTTTTATAAGATGTCACTGCTGGGGGAAGCTGGGGAAAGGGTGTGTATGTGTGTGTGCTAAGTCGATTCAGTCGTGTCCGACTCTTTGCAACCCTATGGACTGTAGCCCGCCAGCCTCCTCTGTCCATGGCATTCTCCAGGCAAGCATACTGGAGTGGGTATGCATGCCTTTCTCCAGGGCATCTTCCCCACCCAGGAATTGAACCAGCGTCTCTAACGTCTCCTGCATTTACAGGAGGGTTCTTTTGGTACATGGGGTCTTTATTATTTACCGCTGTATATGGCACCCCACTCCAGTACTCCTGCCTGGAAAATCCCATGGATGGAGGAGCCTGGTAGGCTGCAGTCCATGGGGTCGCTGAGGGTCAGACATGACTGAGCGACTTCACTTTCACTCTTCGCTTTCATGCATTGGAGAAGGAAATGCTACCCACTCCAGTGTTCTTGCCTGGAGAATCCCAGGGACAGGGGAGCCTGGTGGGCTGCTGTCTATGGGGTCACACAGAGTCGGACACGACTGAAGTGACTTAGTAGTAGTAGTAGTGGATCTACAATTATCTCAAAATAAAAGAGTATACTTAAAAAGCAAAGCAAAGCACCAAACTCCCCTGCATCTCCATATTGTGGTCAATTATGGGAAAATACTTCTAACAATGTACATTTTCTGAGTGAGGTTGTTTTCATCTAGTATTTAAGAGAGACCATTTGGGCCAGACTGTAGGCTAACCAGGCCATAGGCCATACAGGGAGACAAGTTTGGCTCTGGGTCGGTGGTTCTGATACAAAGAGCATATCAGAATGATGCAGAGCACTTCTTAAAACAGATTCCCAAGTCCTCCTCCTCGAGTCCTGGTTCTGGGCCAAAGGATGTGCATTCTAACACCTGCCCCAGGGGCTCAGATGGAAACTGATCACTCATTCATGGCTCCCTATTTCTGTTCATTACCCAGAGCTGGTGCTTATATGTGCTTGAGTCATAATGGGAAGTGCTTACAGGATGTTGGTTTCTAGATTTTTTCTTTAAAAAACAAACACACACACACACACCTGGAGTTCAGTTGTTTCAGAGGGTGTTCCATGATTCTTTCTATGGTTATGATCAATAGCTAATATCAATCAAGGCCTCGCTGCAGAGCAGGTACTAGGATAAGCACATATGTATATTAATTAGCTTTTCAGATTCTATCACAACCCTGTGGATAAAGACACAGAGGACAAAAAAGTTTAAGGAACATGTCCAGTGTGTTGCAGTCTGGACGTGGTGGCGTCAAGACTGGTAAGACTATACTCTCTGAATGCTTTGTCCCCTAGGCTCCCAAATCCATATGTTGAAATCCTAGTCCCCAAGGGGAATGGTATTAGGAGGTAAGAGACTTCTGGATGTTATTAAGTCATGAAGGTGGGACCCTCATCAATAATTAGTGCCTTTGGGACCTTCTTGGTGGTCCAGTGGCTAAGACTCTGCTCTCCCAGTGCAGGGGGCCCAGGTTCAATCCCTGGTCAGGGGACAAAGATTGCAACTAAGACCCAACTTGGCCAAAATAAAAATAAATATAAAAAAATAATTAGTGCACTTATGCAAGAGACCCAGAGAAAGCCTGAACCCTTTGTGCCGTGTGAGAACAATGTGTGCTAAGTCGCTTCAGTTGTGTCAGACTCTTTGTGAGCCTATGGACTGTAGCCCACCAGGCTCCTCTGTCCATGGGATTCTCCAGGCAAGAATACTGGAGTGGGTTGCCATGCCCTCCTCCAGGGGATCTTCCCGACCCAGGGATCAAACCTGCGTCTTTTATGTCTCCTGCAATGGCAGGCAGGTTCTTTACCACTAGCGCCACCTGGGAAGCCTGTGAGAACAGTGAGAAGTCAGTAATCTGCAGCCTGGAAGAAAGATACTGGCAGTCAGATCTTGGATCTCCAGCCTCTGGGACTGAGAGAAATAAATGTTTGTTGTTTAGAAGCCACGTAGTCTACAGTATCCTGTTATAGCAGCCTAAATGGACTCAGACACTCAAGCACAAATTTCCACCCTCCCTGAGCACCAAATACCCGCTGGCATAGCACTGATTATTTGAAAGGATCTGGACTTGGAGGTAGGGCCCTGGGTTCCAGGCCTTGCTGTAACAGAGCCGGCCTCGGGCATCCATCCAATCCCATTTGCTAAGCCTTTCAGGCGAGATAGCATTTCCTTTCTGTGCCACCTTCATGATGTACCTCATGTTACTGAAGAGTTCACTCGTTTCTTCAATGTACTTACTTTAAAAAGTGACATTAAGTCACTGCCATATATGGCCAGTGTCACATGTCCCAGAAGACAATGTACAATTGATGGAAACACCACACGATTCTCTCTGACTCAGGGTTCTCTTGCCTTCAAGTCTCTTAGTCTGAGGTCTTTCTTTTCTAAAAAGGAGAAAATGTTGAAACCGAGTGATGTCAGCACTAAGCGGGGGTATTATGGGGTATCAGCTTTGTGTCCCCCTGAAATTCTTATGTTGATGTCCCAACCCCTAGTCCTTCAGAATGGGACTGCATTTAGAGGCAGGGTCTTTAAAAAGGTGATTAAGTTAAAATGAGGCCATTAGGAAAGGCTCTAATCCAATCTGACTAAGGTCTTTTTTTTTTTTTTTTTTTTTGGCCGCGCCATGGAGATTTCAGGATCTTAATTCCCTGACCAGGGATCCAACCTGTGCCCCCTGCAGTGGGAGCGCAGAGTCTCAATCACTGGGCCACCAGGCAAGTCCCCTGACTGCTGTCCTTTTAAGAGGAGTTTAGGACACAGGAACACATGAAGGGGAGGCTGTGTGATGACGCGGAGAAGATGAAATGGCCGTCTGCAAGCCAAGGAGACAGGAGGGAAGCAACACTGGAGACACCTTGCTGTTGGCTGTCCAGCCTTCAGAACTGTGAAAGAATGAATTGCTATTGGTTAAGCCCCCTGCTCCATGGTACTCTGTGTGGCAGCTCTAGAATGTGGATACAGACTTCCCTTTATGGGAACCAGAAAGACTAGAAACTAATGGAAAGGATTCCTTGCAGCACTGTCAGACCATGGAAACAATCTGAATGTCCATCGAGAGAGGCTTGGATAAAGAAGATGCAGTACATTTATACAATGGAATACTACTCAGCCATAGAGAAGGATGAAATAATGCCATTTGCAGTGACGTGAATGGACCTAGAGATTGTCATACTGAGTAAAGTAAGTCAGAGAAAGATAAATATCATATGATATTGCTTGTATGTGGAACTTAAAAAAAATGGTGCTAATGAACCTATTTACAAAACAGAAATGGAGTCACAGATACAGAAAACAAACTTATGGTTACCAGGGGATAAGAGGCAGAGGGATAGATTGGAGATTGGCACTGACCCATGCACACTACTATAAGGACCTACTGTATAGCACAGTGAACTCTACTCTGTACTCTAATGACCTGTATATGGAAAAAGAATTTTAAAAAGAGTGGGTGTATGTATAACTGATTCACTTTGCTATATACCTGAAACTAACACATTATAAGTCAACTATACTCCAATTAAAATTAATTTTAAAAATTAATAAAAATTACCTTTTTTAGAATGTTGACTGAACATTGTTTGTGTCTAAGCATCACCCCCAAAGTGTCTCCTATGCTGAGAAACAGTGCCCATGACTCAGGGGTCCCCAACTTTTCTAAGGGGGAGCAGAGCCTTACCCTGCTCATTTCACCATAAAGTGGGGAGGGGTGAAGGTCTCAGTGAAGGTGAGGTGGGGGCTGTTCAGCCCCCTAAAGGTCAAGGTGAGGTCAGTGCAGTGGTGACTTTGGGTCAGCCAAGACTGACTTTACACCATCGTCTCCTAACCTCTCCATCCTTCACTTCCATGAGCTTCATCATCCCCCTCTCTCTGCTCCTTCACATTGGGTGAAAAATGTGCTTTATTCAAATTTCTCTTGGAACGCCCCCCTCCCCACCCCCAGAAAGGCACAGTGTTGAAGATGGACCAGTTTGGTTCCCTCCAGGATGGGACAGACTCCAGGATCTGAGGACAGGTCCCCGCCCAGCTGTTGCCTCTCTGGAGGGCCCGGCTGGGTGAAAACTCCTCACATCTTCAAACAGCAGAACTACACACAGGGGCAGGATGTCCTCAACAAGTGGGGCAGTGAGACCAGCTGCTGAGACCCACGTGTCCACCTCAGGCTCACTCAGGGAAGACGCTTCCTGTGTGGGATGGTTCTTGGAATTGCCTCAACTATTACAAAGTCACTTTTCTCTTTCTCTCCAGTGGGTGGAGTTGAATCTCTGTATGAAATGAGCATCTGACCTCCCAGTGCCTGGAGGCTCTGAGACAGTGCTTGGAGGTCCTTTCCTCAGCCCGGCCCTGAGTGGCCTTCCTTCCCCTGAGTGGCCGCCCAGGGCTCCACGCTGGCCCGCGGCCACCCCGTCTGCCTGCCCCCACTTTTCCTGAGGCATCGACCACAGAGTCCACGGGCACAGGCCGTGACCTTCCGGGGCTGGGCCAGCTCAGTGGGTCTGTTCCTCAGCGGGCTCCACCGTCTCCTTTCCCTCACTCTCCGCTTTCAGTAACAAGGGAACACTTTCTTTTATATGTTTACATATTTTGGGGGTGGGGAATACATTGATTTGGTTTATAGTTCCTTTTTAAAGAAAAATAAAGGCCTGTTGTCCTGGCTGTGGTTTCCGGTTGCCATTGGATAAGGACTGTTGACCCTGGTCTGTACTTGGCTAGAGGAAGAGGAGGGGTGGAAGGTGGACCAGGAATTGAGGAGAAAGGGTAAGAGCTGGCTGGTGGGAAAGTGTCTTAAACCCCTGGGGCAGCCACGGACAGAGAAGGGATCGGGGGACTTCCGGCCTCAGAGGCGAGCTGGGTCCATCCCATAATGGTCTCCCGTGTGGTGTGCTGGATGCAGCAGACACGACTCGTGAGACCAGCCGTGTGCATCTCTTCCCAGGTCCACTCTTTGTGACATCACACTGGTAATGTGACATCAGCCATGGTGGGAATGCTTTACATCACAGGAATCGGCAAAGGCTACAGTCAGGGCTTCTCACCCTCTTCCCCCAAGAGCCTGCTGTTAAAAATTGTCTAGCACATCCAGAGGGCTTCCCTGGTAGCTCAGTTGGTAAAGAATCTGCCTGCAATGCGGGAGACCTGGGTTTGATCCCTGGGTTGGGAAGATCCCCTGGAGAAGGAAAAGGCTACCTACTCCAGTATTCTGGCCTGGAGAATTCCAGGCAGGGATGGTCTGTAATATAGCTGAAGACCAGCAGGGGTGTCTGGGCAGGTAAGTGACAGAGCCTTGAATTTCCAGCCTCTGCTTCCTTTATTGATCAATCAGTGGATATAGATATAGAGATACAGAGATTGATAGAGATTGATACTGGTATCTCTCTCTCTCCATCTACCTATATCTATCTATCTCTGTTTAATTCATAGGACCAGGGTGTGTGTGTGTGTGTGTGTGTGTGTGTGTGGTGGGAGGGTGGTCATTAAAAACAAACCCTAAACACATCCTCAGTTGGGCAATGGGCAAATAGAAAAAATAATGGATCAGTGGTGAACTCAGACCTGGGCAGTGGGTTAGTGAAGGATAGGGGTGGGTGCAGAAGTGAACAGAGGAACACCTAATAAGCTTCTTTAGGAGGGCAGAGATAAAACTCAAATCCATACCTTTTTAGGAAATAAAAAAATTACTTTAAAAATTCATTTCTTCCTTTATTCCTTCACTCCTTTCAGAATTTGCACAAATTACCATGTAAAGAGGTGTGATGCCACTCACCCTCTCCCAGTCCTCTATCACTGTCCCAGCACCCAACTTCAAGACCACAGAGAGGGCCAGGCCTTTTCTGAAAACCGCCCACGGCTGGGGCCCCACGAGGGACTGAGCCCACGATTGCCCACGACTGCCTGTCTCCATCGCCCTTGTTGGCTATATTGTGTTTAAATTGCCTAAGCTTTTCCTATTCACTCGGAGGAATACTGTGTATCATTTACAAGAATATGAACACAATCCCTAAACTACTTTTCAACCTCAAACCCTCTTGTTTTTCTGGAATCTTTGGCAAATCCTGAGCCACTGGGAAGGGGATGCCTTTGTAGCTGGGCCAATAACTCAGCCCAGATGTTCGGTCCTGGTCCTGGCTGCACAAAAGGACCTCTCTGGACCCTCATGACCTGCTGGAAACAACCCCTGAGCCTGTCCCGTTTTTATTGTTCTTTCCCTTCCTGTTGTTGTTGGTTTGGGCTCCTTTTTGTGGGATTGGCATAAAGATGGCTTTAGAATCAAAAGCTAGGCAGTGAGGGAGTTGGCAGGGAGGGCTCGCTGAACTCTGTGCCAGCCAACTTCCAGTTAAAATGGGGCCCGGACAGCCGGAGACCCAGAGATTGCAAAGGGGTGAACTTTCAAAGTCCTGGCCAGCATCCAAGAGGTGCGTGGGGTACCATCCACTGTGCCAAGGGGTGCCAGGTGCCGAAGGCAGTGCGGAGGGAACAAACGAGGCCCAACTCTGCCAACTGAATCCAGGCCAATTGTGCCACCAATCCAGGCCCAAGGGCAGGCAGGACAATCCCCCTGGGGACCACCCTGTGCTTCACGATGGCCAGGGTCTCAAATATGTTTCTGCCAATGAGAAGAGTCTCCTAACGTCCAACACCCCATCCTCACGGCTCTGGCATCTCATCAGCTCGTGTGATGCCATTCCAGCCCAACATGGACCCGACCTGACTGATTCCAAATTGTGCTGGGCTGGAGGAGCGGTGGGAAAAACCCAGAAAGCCCAAAGAGCTGCCCTCAGACACTGCGGCCTGGCACCACACTCCTCCATGCCCTCCCTGTTCTGGAGATGAGAAGCTTGGATGACAAAGTTCCCTGGAAGGAAGGGGCCCTTGGGGAGAGGATGACGGGTTGGTTGTCTCTCCATGTGGGACCCGTTCGAAGTGAGGAAGTTAAATGGCAGAATGAAGGGGGTGCTCACAGCGGTGGCAGTCTCTGGGGCTGTGGCCTCCTGCGGAGCGGGTGATGGCTTCTGAGGTAAGGCCTGGCCTCTGAGTCCCCAAACCCCACCTTCCCCAAACCTCAGGGGGCTGGGGTTCTTTTCAGGTAGAGAAAAATGGGGGTGAAGGGAGGCTAAAGGGGAAGAGGGGCAGGAGGGGACTGGAGGTCAGGGTGCCAGGGGAAGGCAGAGGCAGACAGGGGAAAGAGATTTGGGGCAGAGACCGAGACTGATGCCCACAGTGTCAAAGTGAGGAAGAGAGGCTGCAAGAGAGGGTGAGCATGAGCAAGAGATGGTGGCGTGCTTCAGACACACCTGAGCTGTGCCTCCGGCCAGCCTCCCCTGACACCGGTCCAATGAGGTAGGTGGGGTCCCTGGGGGTGATGGAGGTCCCACCTCCTCCCTGGAGGCCGCTGGAGTGGGGGATGTGCAGGACACTTAGGGGCTCAGGGATGCCCAGTTGCCCACACCCCTCACCACGACTCCCTGCCGCCAGCTCCTAGCGCCTCCCAGAGGGAGGCAGACCTGGCTGCCGCCACAGTGGGGTGGGGTCTTCCACGGACTGCCACCACAGGGCCACTCACAGGGAAAGTGGCATGTGCCCCTCCAGGCCCTGCCCAGCTCTCTGAGCCCCCTCTGTTGCTCTGAGGGCCTCTCGGGACTCAGGGGCCACATCAGCTTCCATAGCAGGACGTGGCTCCCAGGCGCCTGTCACAGCCCAGGCAGCGCTGAGGAAACAGGGGCTTCAGAGACTCACCCGAGGGGGCCAGGATCACAGCCTGCTGGGGGTCAGCTCTGGATCACCTAGGCAGGGGTGGACACTTGACTCCCAGCGCGGGGGGAAAGGGGCAGAGGGAGCTGGAAGAGCAGGGAGCCGGGGTGGCCCCCACTTCTCAGCCTCTTGGGGGCCATCCTGCCAGCCCCTTTCTCCTTGGCAAGCAAATGCCACCTCAGCAAATGTCCCACTGGCTGCATAGGGCAGCTGCTGCTGTTAGATCAGTTTAGGTCAGTTTTCTAACTCCCATTTGACAGCTATTGACACTGAGGTCTTGAGTGGGTAACTCTGGGTCATGTCGTTGGTGTTTGCGTGTGTGAGTGCTCAGTTGCTCAGTTGTGTCTGACTCTTTGCAACCCCATGGACTGTAGCCCACCAGGCTCCTATGTCCATGGGATTCTCCAGACAAGAAGACTGGAGTGGCTCGCTGTCCCCTTCTCCAGGGGATCTTCCCAACTCAGGGATCGAACCTGGGTCTCCAGGCTCATTCAAACCCCGATTTCTCTGCTCCCAGGATGTATGTCCTTTAGCACCATATTGAGAAGGGTGCAGAAGAGTCCTCTTCCCCCTTCCTGCTTCTCTTGAGCTTTGTAGGAATAGAAAAAAAACTGCTGGAGGTGAGGTTCAATTCACGCTTCTTTTGACTTAGTTGGGTCCCTGGAGGCCTTTTGGGTTTGAGGCGATTTCCCAAACTGCCTGTAGCCCCGTTGTCCTGCTGCAGCTCCTGTTAACAGGCCCCCTGGCTGGCTGCCTACCAGGGCCCCCTCCTCATCCATGGGTCATCTGAGGCCACATCTCAGGAGGGGCAGCTCTGACCTTGGAGAGCAAGGTCACCATCTGCTCCACCCTCTGCAGAGGGAACGGGAGGAAAGAAAGTTGGCCTGAGGGGACAAGATGGAAAAAGGGGATTAGAGCCCTTGGGCCAAGTGGGAAGGGCAGGAAATGGTGATGGGGCATGAGGGCCATCTGTGCAAGCCACGTGTTTCTTCCTTTAAGAGAGGAGCACACTGGGTGGGCGGTTCTCCTCTGGGAGGTCTGCACGTGGCTGGGCCTGCAGGAGGCAAATGGACCAGCTGACCCTCCACCAACCCTCTCACCCTGTTGCAGGGCCTCTGACCCCTGTCAGGAGGGACTGAGAACACCTGCTCCGGCCCTTCTCTAGCTGAAGGATCAGAGGCTGTAGTTAGGACTGGAAGGAATCTTAAGTCCAGAGAGGGGTCATGGCCACGTTGACAAGAGGTGGTCAGGCGTGTTGGCCGAGTTTGCATGTTGGCACTGGCAGTGGTTGCGGAGAGAAACCTCTGGAATCCACCTGGGTGACCATTTACAGAAGACTGATGAAAAGAATCAATATGGCCATAGGTACAGAATACTAAGCAGATAAAACGTGACAAGGCCAATCTGTACATACTGATTCAGAACCCTGTTCAAGAAGTTCTGTTGAGTGAAAATCCATGTGGAGAGTGGTGGATATAACTCCCATTATGAGTAAGATTAAAATGGAATGTGGTTTCCCAGGTGGCTCAGTGGTAAAGAATCCACCTGCCAATAAAGGAGATGCAAGAGACATGGGTTTGATCTCCGGGTCGGGAAGATCCCCTGGAGTAGGAAATGTCAACCCACTTCAATATTCTTGCTTGGAAAATTCCATGGACAGAGGAGCCTGGAGGGCTACAGTCTATGGGGTCACAAAAGAGTCAGACACGACTGAGTGCACACACATGCAAAACAGAATATACATGCAGGAAATAGCTCTGGAGAACTACACCAGAAGGAAAACGCTCTTCTACTGGGAAGGGGATGATTGTGTGATACTTTCTACCAAATTAAACAAATAAACAAAAAACTGGAAAGAAAAGGCGAGGCCTATGAAACCAGACAGACCTGAATTTTGGGTTCTTCTCCCTTGTGGCTCAGCTGGTAAAGAATCCGCCTGCAATGCAGGAGACCTGGGTCCAATCCCTGGGTTAGGAAAATCCCCTGGAGAAGGAGAAGGCTACCCACTCCAGTATTCTGGCCTGGAGAATTCCATGGGGTCACAAAGAGTCGGACACGACTGAACGACTTTTACTTCCTTTTCCATCACTCACTGCTATCTGACTGTGAGTAGGTTATTTCACCTCTCTAGACCTCAGTTTTCCCATCTGTAAACTAGGGTTAATAATCATAGTGACACCCAAATAGTTGGGTGGTTGGGAGGACTGAGTGAGAAAGGCATGTTCAGCACTGACCCAATAGACACTGTTAACATCTTTATGGATAAAGACCCCTTCCACAGGCCTAAAGGCAGAGTGGAAAAGTCCCTTCTTTTGAAGGCATTTGGGTGCCGTGAATGTCCCCTGGGTGGCCAATGGCAGACTGAAGGCTGGGACTAGGTGGGTCTCTCTAGCTGGAGACTGGCTGGCTGGAGCACATGTGGGCATTTCACTTCCATGTGTCACTGGACCCTGTGTTGAGGGCTGCAGGGATGAGACCACCCACCCAGGCTTCCACGGGCATAGTGGAGGACTCAGGGAGGAAGTGGTCCCCCTGCTCATCACCCACAGGGCTTGAAGCAAATAACAGAACCCTCGGCTCCCAGGTTCCTTGGCTCCAAGACAGGACCTCATCTAGGCTGCCTACCTTTGGAGCTGAGCCAATAAATTGTGAAGTGCTGGCAAAGAAACCAAAGGGGAGGGTTTCCCACATGGCTCAGTGGTGAAGAATACACCTGCTAATAGAGACACAGGTTCGATCCCTGGTCCAGGAGGGTCCCACATGCCTCGGAGCAACTAAGCCCAGGCTGTTGAACCTATGCTCTCGAGTCCAGGAGCTGACACTGCTGAGCCTGCATGCCGCACCTGTTCAAGCCCTCCCGCCCAAGAGCCTGTACTCTGCTGCAAGAGAGGCTGCTGCAGTGAGGGGCCCAAGCACTGCAGCTGGAGAGTGGTCCCCAATTGTGCAGCTAGAGAAAGTCCAAGCAGCAATAAAGACCCAGCATAGCCAAAAATAAATAATTTTTTTTTTTTAAGGGGAGGAGATCACTTCCCTCAAGATCACGCTGTTGTTTCATACATTCAGGCTGTCGGTTTCATACATTCAGAGGCCTCACAAGGACTTGTTTGGGGAGAGAGAAGTTTCTGCAGCTAACATAAGTTAGGGGAAAACACACCTCCACCCTGCTGCACCGCCTGCCCTCAGAACCCGATTTTCTAAGTAAACAAATTATTAAGAAACAACGTGGGGACAGACTCTAAAACCAGCTCCAAACAGCAAACCAGGAGATGGTCTCAACTTGAAAAGCAGAAAGAGGAGCTCCTACAGACGGTCCCACCAAACATGTGGGCCGTCCGGATTGGCAGGGTACCATCCCTTCTCTGCAACACCAAAAGCTGATGACGTGGGTGTGGTCTTGACCTCAGGGGCCCACAACAGAACTGGCTCCTGCTATGCTTGGAGTCTGTCTGAGATGAGAGGTTGCTGTGTCTTAGTGACAGAATTCAAGGGACCCCACCACCCTCACAGTCCACCCAGCCACAAACCCTTACCACATCCCTCCACTTCTCTGCCTTGTGTTTTTTAAGATTTTTTTTTTTTTTTGACGTGGACCATTTTTTGTTTTTTCTTTATTGAATTTGTTGCAATACTCTTTGTTTTTGTTCTGGTTGTTTTGGCTGGGAGGCATGTGGGATCTTAGGTCCCCAACCAGGGATTGAACCTACACCCTCTGCATTGGAAGGTGAAGTCTTAGTCACTGGACCACCAGGGGACTCCCTTCTGCTTTGTGTTTTATCCTGAAATCCCAGACTGCATACCATGTGATCTGTAAACATTTCAAACATGCTTCTTCAAAAGTTATGGACCTAGAAAAACAATAACCACAGCAATATTATAAAATACAAAAAAGGAGATATGTAAACAGAACCCTAAGCTCCCTAAGAAAAACATTAATAACTGGCATTTAGTGAGTATTTGCAGCATTTCTAGGTTCCAGTCACATCACATTTAAACCACCATCCCATTTATAACTCCAAGGTAGTGATACCTTGTTAAGCCCCATCCAAAATTTCAACACCGCTGGCCACAGAGTGCCTATCCTTCCTCCCTCCTTTAGTTTGTTTTCTTGCATATTTAAAAAATTTTTGAAATGCTAGATTCACAGCAAATTGGAGAGACAGCACAGAAAGGTCCAATGTACCCTTCATCCAGTTTCCCTCAACGGTGGCATCTTACATCACATCACAGCCAGCAAGCTGACACTGGTCCAACATGTGTGCAGCCTTCAGCCCTTTTAAATACACGTGTAGCTTGGCCTAACGACCGCTGCAACCAAGATACAGCATACTCGTCACCGCGGAGATCTCTCTCTGTAGACAAGCCCACACACCCACCACCCCTAGCCCCAGACAACCTCTAGCCTGTTCCCCATCTCTACAGTGTTGGTGTTCTGAGAATGATGTATAAGTGGAATCACGCAGCACGTGACCTTTGGGAATGGGCTCTCTTTACTCAGCAGAATGCCCTTGAGATCCATACGAGGTGTATCAAGAGTTCCTTCCTTTTTATTGCTAAGACGATCCACAGCCCTGGATATACCGTCCTTTATTTAACTGCCCACCTAGGACATCTGTTTCCCCTGAGCACTGTTGACAAACATACTGCACGTTTGTGTCTTGTTTACTTTCTCTCTGGAAGGTATGCCCCGTGAAAGCAGGGACTTGTGCCTCTTGTATTCATCTGTTCATCACAGGCCCAGCACATAAGAGCTCACCTCACATTTGTGCAGTAAGTGTGGCACGAGTTTAACAGCAGAGGAGACTTAGACTTGGGGAGGGTAAGTCAATTGCCCAAGTTCGTGGAGCCAGTGGGTGGCAGAGCTGGTCTTGCACCCAGCTCTCTTGGTTCAAAGCCTCACCCTCAACCCCCTTTCCAGACCCAGTTCTTTTTTTCCTCTGGCCAAGCGTGGGCAAAGCGGTTCTGTTTCTGTGTTTCCCTTGGCTTAAAGGACAGAGGTTTTCAAATGGAACTTTACTGACAACCCACAAAGCCCAAAGGGAAATAAACAAGGGAAACATGAGGATTTACAAAATGTTGAACTTATAAAATAGAGAGATTCTCTTTTCCTTTGCGCCCCACCCCCCTCCATTTTTAAAGGCGTGTGAAGATTTAATGAGATAAAGCATGTAAAATGCGTATGATAGTGCCTGGGACAGAATGTATGCTGAATAAGCATCACTCCCTTCCTTCCTTCACCAAGTTGCTAGAGCTGTTAGATACTAGACACCACGGTCGGCCTTTGGTATCTGAGGATGTGGAACCCACAGAAGAGAGCTGACAGTTCTGGGGTGCAAGAGAAGCACAAAAGACAGTTCACATGCTTAAGGGATTTATAATCTAGTTAGGGAGACAAGATGTATCATATTTACTATTTGGTAAATAATAAAGCACAATAGGAATGTAAGGAACCATTAATATATATTAATATCAATTATTGGAGAAGGAAATGGCAACCCACTTCAGTATTCTTGCCTGGAGAATTCCCATGGACAGAGGAGCCTGGCAGGCTACAGTCCACGGGGTTGCAAGAGTCGGACATGACTTAGCAACTAAACCACCAACTACCACCAATATCAATTATTACGTTAGCTTTCTATTTCTGCTATAACAAATCACCACAAGCTTAGTGGCTTAAAACAGCACAAATCTGGAATGGACACCTATACACTATTGACAGTGTGTATAAAATAGATAACTAATGAGAACCTACTGTATAGCAGAGGGAAGACTTAATGCTCTGTGGGGACCTGCATGGGAAGAAGCCCAAGAGGGAGGGGATGTGTGTATATACTATGGCTGATTCATTTTGCTGAACAGTAGAAACTAAACTCAACAAAAGAGGAACTTTGTCTGGACCAGGCTTCAAGGCGGCCCCAGGACCCCTGCCCCCACGCCACTGGGGACCTCCCTCTTGGTGACACATTGCGCCGTCCAGGCACTCAGCTTCTCTTCCTGTTCTCACCTGTCCATCTCAGCCTGGACCGGCTTCTCCTCCAATCCTCAGAGCCTCGGCTGGCACCTGGCTGGCATCTCCTGACCCCACGTGCCCTCTCTAGACCGAGTTCTAGGTCACCCACTGCTGCTGCAGCCAACTGCCCAGCTCTCCACTCGACCCACCCCAAATCCCAGAGGGAGAGCGCTCGATGGAGAATGAGGACCTGACGCCAACTGCCCCACGGCCACCGGCTCTGGGTCAGTCCCTGCAGCCCCACAGTGGGAAGAGCGGGCAGGGAAAGTGGGCTGGGGTCATATTATGTCACATGGTTGCCCAGGGCCGTCCCCTGCCCCATGGTTTTTACTCCTCAACCCCCTCCCCACTTTCCTGCCTGCTGTCTAGAAGGTGAGGGATGGACCTGTTGCAGCCGAAATAAAGGGCTGGAGTCCTGGGGTGGGGAGTGGGGGTGTCTCCTAATAAGCTTATTTTCATTATTTTAAAATATTTTGTCAGTGTATTACAGGCCAATACAATACAGGCCATAGAGTACCAAACATTAGCAGTTTCCAACTCACCTTGCTCCCCCTGCCAGTCCTTCCCTACAGCCCTGCGAACCCGTTTTAGATTTCTGACCTCCAGAATCGATTTGGTTTTTTCAGTTAATTCTTATTGGAGTATAGTTGCTTTATAATGTTGTGTGAAAGTCCCACCAGATTCCTGTCTTCCCCATGGCCACGTGAGCCCTTCAGTCCCCGGCATGAGTGAAGCCACCAGAGGCAGCATCCTGGCCGAGTCCACCAGGGCAGTGAGGGTGGGCAGGCCTGCTCTGGTCAGCTGCATCCAGGTATGTGTCAGATCTAGTGAAGCTGCGGAGGAAACACAGCTCACAGGTAGGAGGTGACAGATGCACAACTCTGGTTATGCTGGAAAGAGAACAGGCTCTATGACAGGACAGCACAGGGTTCGCATCCAGCCCTGCCCCTTCCAATCTGTGTGACCTTGGGTGAGTGACTTAAGCAACCAAGCCCCAGTTTGCTCATCTCTCTAATGGGGTAACAGCCCCGCCTTGCTGGGGTAGTTGAACTGAACACTTGAGGGAAGAGTAACAAAATCCAGGCTTTTCTGGGCTCCTAACTCTCTTTGTAAGAGGGAAAGTACACACTATCTGTTGTCATCTTCCCAGTGTTCTTCCATTGCCAAAGCATCAACTTCAAAAAAATAAATGACTTCATGCAAATATAGAGACAACTTAAATCAGAAAGAAAGGAAACTAGCTCAAAGAGCAAAGTGAGAGTCGTTCAGCTGAATCCCACTCTTTGCGACCCCATGGACTATATAGTCCATGGAATTCTCCAGGCCAGAATACTGGAGTGGGTAGCCTTTCCCTTCTTCAGGAGATCTTCCCAACCCAGGGATTGAACCCAGGTCTCCCACATTGCAGGCAGATTCTTTACCAGCTGAGCCACCAGGGAAGCCCAAGAATACTGGAGTGGGTAGCCTATCCCTTCTCCAGCGATTCTTCCCAACTCAGGAATCAAAGAGTAAAATGGGTGTTAATAGTCATTTAAAAAAGAATGTCATAGGGGCGGTGGGAGGAAGAAGGGATGAACAGGTGGAGAAGAGGGGGACCCAGGGGCAGTGAAACCCTCCTGTATGTTTCTCAAATGGTGGAAGCGTGACATTATGTATTTGTCCAAACCCATAGATCTGTACAACACAGAGCCCTTGCATAAATTATGGACTTTATAATAAGGCCTCAATATTGGTTCAGCCATTGTAACAAAAAGCCCCACACTGATGCAAGACATTGGTAACAGAGGAAATTGTGTTCCAGAGCTGGGGAGTGGGGATCAGGGGTGGCAGAAGCGACATACAGTCATTCTCTGTACTTTCTTCCCAATTCTTCTGTAAACCCAAAACTGCTCTAAAAATATAAAGCCTAGTAAAGGATACAGTCTATTAATAATAATTTTAAAAAGAGGGGTGGAGGGTGGTACCGACAGGGGCACACCATGTGCAAAGGCCTGGGAGTGAGAGGGGAGAGGTGGCGGGCGACGGGGAGGCCGCAGAGGGTGTGAGACGCAGGGAACCGCGTGATCAGTTTGTTTTCCGGAGCTAGTGTTCTGGCTGCATCCCTTCTCGCCCCTTAAGGCTCATTTCAGTAGATTAGAAAAAGGTCTGGGGCATTGGGGGGTGCCGCCCACTAAGCAGATTCTTCACGCTAAGGGCCCCTCCCAGGCTCAGTCGACTTTGTCCCGAGCCTCCAACCCCTCTGCTTGTTGACTCCAGCCTCATCTCTTGGACCACTTGAATGCTGCCTCTTCTACCAGGCAGCCTCAGAGGGGCCTTGTGAGAAAGACCCCAAATCCCTGTCTCCTCTCCACCCAGCACAGGGCCGTACATCTGGAAGAGAATTTCCTGAACGCAGGACACAGACATCAGAGAGTCAGAGGACACGGCTTTTAAGTGGACCTAAAATACGTCCCCATCAGGGAATTCCCTGGTGGTCCAGTTGTCAGGACTTCACAAAGGTCCAGGGATTCAATCCCTGGTTGGGGAACCTCACAGCACAGTCAGAAACAAAACAAAACAAATGTCCCCATAGCCCAAAGACTCACACAGATCTCCCCAGAGGGCTCCCCAGGGGACGTCCCCCAGCTCAAGCCTTGGCTCAAGGTTGACGGTCCCCTGGGCCCCAGAGCCAATCCAGCCCTCCTCCCACTTTGCAAACACTCAGCCTCGACAGGAGATAAGAAGCCTTAGTCACCTTCACCCACAAGGGCAACCCAAGACCCTGGCACCTACAGAAGGATCTGAGTTTCTTAGAACATTCTCTCCCCGTCAGGGGGTTTAGCATGCCTGCTCTCCCTGATGGGTTCTCGCTTTCCCTGGATGGTGCCCACCGAGTCCCCCAAGCAAGCCTCGCACAAATATGCCTCCTTTAGACACTTCTTCCTGTCTCCAGGAGTCTGAACTAGTGTTGGGCTGAGCCCTGAACCCCTTGTAGCTGCCGAGCCTCGAGATGGAAGAGCCCAGAGACAGCAAGGGAGACCTCAGTGGCTAACGGGATGGGGGAATCTTACACAAAGGGTCCCAGAGCAACACCCCAATGTGTGAGGAGAACATAACAGCAGTCTTTGGCACTTAGGGGAGAGAGAGGCTCCGGTTTATGAGGGAATTGACGTCAGGTGGGCCTGGCTACTAGGCTGTGTAGTTAAGAGAATTGGATAGTCATGTGAGTGAGGCAGGGCCTGGGTGAGTAGAGGATTCACAGAGAGCAACAAACAACCATCTTTTAAAACATATATACTTAAAAAAAGAAAATCTTATCTCTTTGGCTGTGCTGAGTCTTTGTTACTGCGTGGGCCCCTCTCTCGATGCAGTAAGTGTGGGTCTCTCATGGCAGGCTCCCCTCCACCTGCCTCGTGGTTCACATGCTTCAGGGCACATGGGCTTCAGCAGTTGTGGCTCCCAGGCCCAGCTGCTCCCCAGCATGTGGTGGGATCCTCCTGGACCAGGGATCGAACCCCTGTCTCCTGCATGGGCAGGCAGATTCTTCACTACTGAGCCACCAGGGTCGCCCCAGAACAGCCATCTTAAATGGCCTGACCATTCTACTAGTGACCTGTTATTTACAGCTGCTCCCCCATCTCCTAGAGACTGATCCTCACAGCTAGGCACCCCGAGTCTATAACCAGGAAGGGGACTCTGTGATACAACGTTGTCTCGCTCTGTCTCACCACCCACTATGCCAGCCCTCTTGCTGTTCACATTGTTTGCTGAACCCAGGGTAGGAAAGGCGCAAGCAGGGAATCTGGAAGAAGATTCAAGGAGCCTTAGGAGCTGCAGACATGCTTATTCTCTAATACAGCTGGTGCGGTGTCGAGAGGGTCTCAGGTGAAGCTTATATAGGCAGACAGCAAACATGGCCTGTGGCCAAGCCAGTGCATCGTGACACGCGTGTGCAGCGCTGTAAGTGATCTCAGCTGTTAGGTCACCAGGCAAAGTCATTGTTTACAGGACTCGGGATGAGAGGGGAAGGCCGTGGGGCGAGAGAACCTGACTGTCGCCCTCTTGGCTGCTTGTTCTTTCCCTACAAACCCAGACTCCTCTGCCCTTGGTTAGGTCCTGACACAATGATGTCCAGTAGCCTCTGCCTCTTTCTCCTGCTCCCAGATGGAGGGCAGGGAGACACAAGCGGAGAGAGCAGGACGGAGGTCCACAGCAGCCCTCACACTGGAGGGTCCTGCCGGATACACAGACTCTGGCAGGAATTTGGAAACGAGAGTTTTTTCTCTACTGGCAGCTGGTTAATTTGTCCATGGCATTCCCTGTCCCTCACCCCATTTCTGTTTGCAGCCTGCGTAAGGATGTGTGAGTCTTCACTTTGGGGCTAAACCCTGGCTGCGGGGGAAGGCTTGCTTATTCCTCAAGTCACAATTGTAAGGGGTAAAGCTGGTGAGAGGAGTACTTTTTAACTAAGCTTAAAGCTCTCTCTGGCTGCTTTTTGAGAATGAATTAGAAGGAAGCAGGTGTGGGGGGAGAAAGACCTTCTTCTTCTCTACCCCGGGGGTCACTAGTGAAAGGGGTCACTCTCCTCCCTGCCCTGGCACACCCAGCACCCCTGTCTGGCCCAGGAATCTTCCAGAGCCCAGAGGCACTTCAGAATTGCCCTCTATGGCCCAGCCCCTCTCTGCTCTTTCTTGGTCAAGGTTTCAGTGGGGTCCGGTGTCACTGTTGGAACCGCTCCTGACTGCAAAGGCTGGGAAAGAAACCCAGCCTGCATTCCTGCGAGGGAGTATGACCCACTGTCTGGATTTGACACACTAGAGCCTTCAGAGTGTTTTCCAGCCTCACTGCAGAGCTGCGGAGAGCAAGACACAGAATAATTCACACCTGTGAAAGGAGAGGAGCTGGGTTAACTGCAAACAGCAACTTTTCTTAAACCCGTCAGAGAACTGAGGCTGCAGGACAAGCAACTAACTTGAAATTTGGGGAGAGATAGGAGCTAAGCATTTGCTTATGTGGTGGGGTCGGTGGGGTTGGGGGGAAGACACTCCTGACTGTGTATATGCTGGTTGGAAAATGTAGCTAGAAAATTTTCATTCCTGCTCAGGACTGAGAGGCCAAACAACCAAAACATTGGAGTTTAGTACAGAGAATGATTTATTTCAGGGCCAAAGAGAATAGGCAGCTCATGCTCAGGAAACCCCAATTCCCTGACGGCTTTTGGGGAAAGACTTTTTAAAAGCAAACCTTGGGGTGATGGCTGTAGGGAGTGGGACTTTCTTCTGATTGGTTGGTGGTGAGGTAACCAGGTGACGTCCCTGAATCTCATCCTTCTGGTTCCAGCCAGTGTGGGGTCTACGTGCTCGTGGCCGGGTGTAGACACCTTTCTCCACCTGGGGGCCTTAGTTTTTGGAAAACAACTCAAATATATTTTACATTGTTATCTTCATCCCTTCAGGAGAACTAAACTCCTGTGATTCTGTCCTCTTAACTGCCTGAGGCTGCTCTTTGGAACTAGGGGTAGGTCTAGGCGTCTTTTATCTACAAACAGGGGACACAGAGGGGATTTTAGAGCTGGGAGGGCCCCACAGGGCCCTGCTCAATTTCAAAGTCACCTGGGAATGTTCTGTGTGATTGTCCCACCAACTGCATACTCAGGTAGGTTTGTCTTTTGATCTTTCAGTTCAGTCGCTCAGTCGTGTCTGACTCTGCGACCCCATGGACTGCACCACGCCAGGCCTCCCTGTCCATCACCAACTCCCGGAGTTTACTCAAACTCGTGTCCATTGAGTTGGTGATGCCATCCAACCATCTCATCCTCTGTCGTCCCCTTCTCCTCCCACCTTCAATCTTTCCCAGCAGCAGGGTCTTTTTCAAATGAGTCAGTTCTTCCCATCAGGTGGCCAAAGTATTGGAGTTTCAGCATCAGTCCTTCCAATGAATATTCAGAACTGATTTCCTTTAGGATGGACTGGTTGGATCTCCTTGCAGTTCAAGGGACTCTCAAGAGTCTTCTCCAGCACCATGGTTTAAAAGCATCAATTCTTCGCCACTCAGCTTTCTTTGTAGTCCAACTCTCACATCCATATGTGACTCCTGGAAAAACCATAGCCTTGACTAGATGGACATTTGTTGGCAAAGTAATGTGTCTGCTTTTTAATATGCTGTCTAGGTTCGCCATAGCTTTTCTTCCAAGGAACAAGGGTTTTTTAATTTCATGGCTGCAATCACCATCTGCAGAGATTTGGGAGCCCCCCAAAATAAAGTCTGTCACTGTTTCCATTGTTTCTCCACCTATTTGCCATGAAATGATGGGACCAGATGCCATGATCTTAGCTTTATGAATGTTGAGTTTTAAGCCAACTTTTTCATTCTCCTATTTTCATCAAGAGGCTCTTTAGTTCTTCACTTTCTGCCATTAGGGTGGTGTCATCTCCATATCTGAGGCCATTGATATTTCTCCCAGCAATCTTGATTCCAGCTTGTGCTTCATTCACCCTGGTATTTCACATGATGTACTCTGCTTAGAAATTAAATAAGCAGGGTGACAATATACAGCCTTGACATACTCCTTTCCTGATTTGGAACCAGTCTGTTGTTACACGTCCATTCTGTTAGTGAATGCTTTTAAAAAAAGTTTTCTTTTACAATCATCTAAAGGCATTTACCGGTGACAGTGTTGAATTTTACCTGAGCCCTGTGCTCTTGAAAAACAGTGACTTTAAAGGAACACCCCCTCACCCTTTTGCATTCTGAAAACAAACAAAAAACCCCAAAATATCTCACTGCAAAGAAACTTCTTTTCCACATGACTTACATATGACCCATGAATGCCCCTACTGTTTGTAAAGGACAAGGCCAGACACAGACCCTCCAAGTTCCCGTCTTTGCCTCCTAAACCATAGCTGAAATGTTGGTCCTTACTGGCCCATCAGAGCAAAATGCTTGTCAGTTCAGCTTTGGTTGTTTCTTTCCTTCCTCCAGATCCTGAACTCTGACCCACCCTCAGCCCGAGCCAGCATACAGCCCCTTGGAGAATACGCTGGACTTTTGGTGAAGCATCCTCTTCTAGAAAGAATGAGGGTGGGAAGTGGAGTGAGAAGAGGCTTGTTTACTCCCCTCCTAAATGAAAACCTCCTTTATACCCAACACCTGAGCCCTTGTAGGCCTCAGAGTCAAAGCAGCCTCTCTTCTGAGATATCGTCCATCCCTCTGTTGCAATGACCCCTTCTTTCTTCCTTTACAAGAACCCTTTTGGACAAAAATCTCCCCTCACTAACTCCAGACTTGTTTTGTATTTGAGCCCTGGCTTTCTAAGTCAAGTCTACAAGACAGGCACTTTCAGAGAGGCCTGGCTTTTATTACCTGTTTCCCCACCCCACCCCCCATACCTCTCCTTTTAGGTAATTATTTTCTTTAAGTTTTTGGCTTATCCTTTCATTTTTTAAAATATAAGGCAAGACGATAACCCAGTGCACCTTGCTCCCATTTTTGGAGAACCAAGGCAGTCAGCCACATGCACCATCTCCATTTTTATACGTGCAAACCTCACCCAGGATGTCTCAGCTTAACAAGCTGTCCACAGGGAGACCCTGGGCTTCAGTGAGATTTCAGGGAGATGAAAGCACTTTGTAAATCAGTGGCCTTCAAACCTAAGTGTGTCCTAAATCACTTGGATGGCCTGTTACCAGGTCTTGCCCAGAGTTTCTGACTCAGCGGGCCTGGGTGGGGGCCGGTGAGAGTTTGCCCGAGCTCCCAGGGACCAGACCTTGAGAAGCACTAGTGTGAGCCCCACTCAGGGCAGGGCAAACATACTCGAGTCTCCCTAAGACATCGATACCTCCAAGTGCGGGGCCTGAGGGGACAGCGGTGGGAACGTAGGCCCTGGCTTGACTACAGACCTTGGCCTGACGCTCCACTTTGAAGTTCTCTTCTCAACGGTCGCCCGTGGACCGAAGCTTCTCCTGGGAGCTTGTTAGGCAGGCAGACCCTGACCCAGACCTGGTAAATCAGAGTCTGTGGTTTACAAAGAGCTCAGGTAAGGCTGTGCTCCCTCAGGTGAGATGCACTGGCCTGAGTCTCCACACCCCCTGGTTTTTATCTATGGAATAGGGGGCTGATGGCCCCTGGAATGAAGCTGAAGAGGACAGAGGCGTTATCTGAGTTTTGACTGAGTAGGGCGAGCACTCACCCTCCAGCCAAACGAACGGGCCTCCTCGTTGTGGTCTCTCTGCCCCTACCCACAGCAGACCCCATCCGGGCAGTGTTTGGCTTGAGGGACAGCTGGGCAAAGTGGTGCCAGGGGGCCTGGCCTGCTGCTGCCTAAGTGCCCGTCCCCGAGGGCTTCTCTTTCCTTCCTCTTCACGGTCTCCAGGGGTGTCAAGTCGGTCCTGTGACCCCACAGACCCTGTTCCAGAGGATAGCAGCCTGAAGCTCCTTAGTGCCTGGGGGTGTCCACTCAGAGTCTGGAAATGAACTAGTTGGAGGACATTTTGGCAAAAGTCACGAGGACACTTAGCAAATCCATGGCTGTCTGGAGTGAGGGAGGGGACTGAAAGATACCGTCTGCCCCCGGCTTGCCCTGTCTACCTGGGAAGCGCTCAAGTCACTGGGCAGAGGGTGTGGGTGGTAGGGGCAGCCGGGGCCTGAGGCTGGAGTTTCCCCCTCGAGCCCTCTGTCTGCCTGCGGGGCAAGCTCAGACAGGAGGGTTTATGGGACGGCGGGAGAAGGTCCCAGAGAAAATGCCGGAGCCACTGAGAGAATAGCCCCTGGCAGGTAAGGCAGGGGCTCCCCACCGCTGTGATGGACCCCTGTTCAGAGGCTCAGCGCTCTTCCTCCTCTACTTTCTCTCCAGGTGAGGTCGCCTCAGCCCACCAGGTTCCCCACCCCTCCCCATCCCTATTGCTCACCAGACCCTGCTCCAGGAGCCGGAGGACAACATGACTCTGATTCCTACCGTCCCTGTGAAGCAGGAGGCTCAAGCGTTGACTCCCAGCTCAGGGCCTCCCTCACCAGGTGCTGGGGCTGAAACCAGCTCCCCTTGGGGCTGTGAGGGGCTGATGTGTGTGGGTCTAGGACCCCCACCCTGTTCTAGGACCAAAGACAGCCAGGGTGGCTGTGTCCTCCAGGACAGAGGCCTCTGTTCTGAGCATCACAGGGTCCTCCTGAATCTTTCAGGAGTCCCCCACTCCACCCTCCACTCCTGGCAGGTGCTATTCCGTTTTACACATGAAGCCACTGAGGCTCAGTAATAAGTGGCCACTCAGGTCCTACTGACGGTCAGTAAAGTGTTGTTAGCACCCAAAGTGAAGGTCACTTGGTCATGTTCGATTCTGCGGTCCCATGGACTATACAGTCCATGGAATTCTCCAGGCCAGAATCCTGGAGTTGGTAGCTGTTCCCTTCTCCAGGGGATCTTCCCAACCCAGGGATCGAACCCAGATTTCCCACATTGCAGGTGGATTCTTTACCAGCTGAGTCACTAGGGAAGCCCAAGAATACTGGGGTGGGTATCCTATCCCTTCTCCAGCATATCTTCCTGACCCAGGAATCAAACTGGGGTCTCCTGCATTGCAGGTGGGTTCTTTACTAGCTGAGCTTCCAGGGAAGCCCACTTAGCACCCAAAGTCCTGCTCATTGTCCTACTGGGCCAAGCAGGTGGAGAGGGAGACTGATGGCTCTCGGGGCCTAGACTGGGACTCTGGGTTCAGAGGCACAAAGGCCATCCTGCTGTGTTGGTGACCAGTTCTGACATGCAGCTCTGTGAAGGCTGAAAGGCCAGAAGAGGTCCTGTCTGCAGAGCCCATCTCGGAGTTATGGCCTTTGTCCGGTATTAATAAAACCTGCCGGGGGAGGTGCCCCATCTGACGTTGGGGTGCAGGCACTGACTTGGGCCCGCTCACCCCATCCTGCCCGGCATCATGTGGCAGGAGCACTCTGGAGCCATCTGTTGGGTTTGGGATCAGAAGTCAAACAGCCTAGAAAGGGCTCCTTAGGCCCTGCCCCCCGGAGTGGGGCGAGCTGTGGTCAGGTCGGATGGTCAGTACAGGGCCAGCCTTGGGTGGGGCTGAACCGTCCACCTGATGAAAGTTTAACTCAGAGACCGAAGCGGCAGGTCCTGGCATCTTGGGGGCAGCTGGCTTTGGCAGAAGGAACAGAACAGCTCAGAAGGAAAGAATGCAGCCATATTTTCATTAAGGAATTTATTTCTCTTAAAAAAAATCAAAACAACAGTGGTTCGATCTAGATACAGCAGCACTGTGACATATTCGAGGAAACATACAAAGATTCAGAGCAGCAGGAGAACAAAAGCCGGTCTCTTCAGGAACGACCTCCAAAACGGAACTATTTTTATTCATCAATGTTAAAATTTCCCTGAAAAAAAAAAAGAAACCTTGGAATACTAGAAGGATTATTATTTTCGTACTACCAACAGCCACGAAGCTCTTCTAATTGAGAACACTTGCTTCTGATCTATTACAAAAATGACTTAGTGATGCACTGGAGCAAGACGTCTAGATTCTTCTTTTGGGGTGTGTCTTTTCCTCTGAAGGAGAGCTAGCGTTTCAAAAGTTTTAGCCACTGTCCACAGCACAAGCCTTTAAAGTTAGACCTGATGAGCACCCACACCTGCTGGAGCTGGAAAAGCTGGGCTGGTTGGTTGTAGGTACAGAAGGGGTCTCGGGGGACAAGGTGTCACCGTTTCGGTCTGTTGTGATCAGAAAGACGTGAGCTCTCTGCCATTCGTGACTCACAGCCCTGCGCTTGGAGATGCACAAAGATTTCACATGCTTTCTGTACAAAGGCTAAAATGTTAGGAGGTCCTACTTCAGAGTGTGGAGCTAGAGAACAGGAGACGACCAGAGGGGTCGCCCCCAGGTACACAAACACACAGCAAACCGAGAGGCGAGCCCAGTGTCACCCCGACTGGCGTTCCCTCTTCATCTCTGGGAACTGCTGACGGTCGGCAAGGCCGCTGTTCCCCTTGCTGAGGCCTAGGGTGCCAAGTTCAGGGGGCTGCGGGGCTCCCTCTTTATTGAGGTCTGGGTCAGCAGTTTGCGTGAGAAAGGTGGTGGGAAAACTTTGAGGGACGGGGGGAGGACAGGGTGTGAAAGGATGAGGAGCCTCCATGGTGAGCTGCCTTGGAATAGCACGGACACCCCCTGCCTCTCAGAGGGCAGGCCCTCAACATCATCCGGGCTCGCTAGGTTCAAGGGCAGGCAGCCACATCTCACTTGTGCCTTTGATGCCAAGGCTGCATCCCCACATGTGATCTCAGAACTCACTGCCATTTGCCCCCATGGGCTGCCTGAGAAGCGTGCACACACCAGACCCCACTGCGAGCTTCCGGGGAGCATGGCCTCCGAGTCGGAGGCTCCCTTTTGCTGAGAGGAGTGCCTTTCAGGACAGAAGCCCTCCTGGGGCTGCTCAAGACAGAGCAACACTTGGCTACTGTGCCAGCCAGCTGCCCTTGCAAGAAGCCTCGTGGTTTTCAAAGTGATGATCCGGCCTAGAAAGATCAGAGAATGAGTTGTTGTGGATGTTGTGCCATCCTCCAGGAAGGTGGGGTTGGGTCTTTGTGATCTTAAGAGTGATATTATGGGAGAACCGCCCCTCCAGGGGCTCGAGAAACACTCCTGGGTCATGGTGATCATGGCAGAGAGACCGCCCCCATCCCACCGGGTACAGCGGCTTGTCTCCTGAAAAGTGGAAGCAGAGACCGCTTTTGCAAGACCCTGCGTCTCACGTCCAAGGCACAAAGTCAGCGAAGGTCCGGTGAGAAGAACATCACGACTTGGAGGAAGAAAGGCTCTTCCATGAAGAGCTCCAATGCAGTAAAAAGATTTAAATCCACTCACTGTCCAAATATGCCTCATCCTGGACAGGTGGGTGGTAGGAAGTTTTCTTCTTAATTAAAAAGAAATCTTTAAAAAAATGCAGCTATAGAAAACAAGCCAGAGTAGAAGCTTGTGGGGGGGGTTGGTGCAGGGTCGGGGCATCCAGGGGCAGGACCTGTGGGGACCCCGAGGGGAGGGGGCTGACTTTCAGGCACTATTCTAAATGAAGATACCCCTTCTCTGTACAGAGCAATGCGCCTAAAGGAAGAGCAGGATTGCAAAGGCCAGCGAGTCTGACTCTGTGTCCTCTGGGCACTCGGGGGCAGGTAGTGACTGTGAAGGAAGACGCCTGTGATTCTAAGAGCCACGCAAAGCTCTGTGCTTTTAGCATCTCTGCTCTCACAACGTAGAAACACACTGATTCATGTTTCCTTTCTTGCTCCTTGAGGATGCTTAATGCAAACCGACAGTGCGTTGGCTTTGAGGTGCAAAGAGACTGACTTCTGCACACCAGTCGATTTGGAAAAGCTTGGGTCGCTGTGAATACAGCAAAATAAATGAAACTTCCGGACAGGAGGGTGGTGGCGTGGGCTGGTGACTATCCCAGCAGGATGACTGTCCCTCTTTTCATTAAGAAAGGAAGGTCAGTCAGAGCTCGAGGATCTTAAAATACTGGTCAAAGAGCTCCACTTCCTCAGCAAAAATTCAGTATGGCTGTTTGTATTCATCTTGTACTCAGCCCAGGAAAGTGAAGGGAAGCAGCCTTGGAGACATGAGCTGGTCTTGAAGAAAATAATACTGTATTAAAGGGATCTGAGGGAAGCCCAACGGTTTCCTGGCTCCTCTTTGCTTGTAAAATGGCCTCAAAATGGTCAGTTGCAAAGGTCAGGCGCCTGTCTAGCGCCCAGACCCAGTGGCAAGGGTTGGGGAAGAGCATGGGAACTACACACAAGGCTGACACACTGGCTTCTCTCTCTTCCTGAAACCTCAGGCTCCAAAGCTGCCTGGTCACCTACAGCAGTAAGTTTGGGAGAATCGGAAGCCCCACGGGTGGCCTGAGGCAGTGGCTCTCACACTCCGGGGTGCAGCAAAGTGACCTGGCAAGCTTTCTGAAGAAGCGGGTTCCTGGACCGACTCCCAGAGAACCCCGTTCTGTGGGTTTGGGGTGGAGCCCGGAATCTGTATTTTGATGGGAGATGTCACTGCAGGAAGTACAGGGCCCACACCGGGAGAAACCCGGGTAGCTGCCTGGTGGCTGAGACCAGGTCTGACCGAGGCCAACTGGGCAGGCAGGGGAGCATGGGATGTTGACCTTTCACCCCATCCGGGAGGGGAGGCAAAGGCGGATTTGCTCCTTGTCATCTTGTGAAGGCACCCGGGGAAGGCCGGAGGCAACCTGGGGCTGGACGGCCATGCTCAAAGGGCCCTCTAGAGTTCCTGGGCTGGCAAAGCCACCAAGTCCCCTGGGGCTGCTTGTGCCTGGAGACTTGAGATGCCCAGTTAATACGTGCCTCTGCCCTCCCTCGCCCAGAAGGGATGGTGAGTCCTGAGCTCCTTTGGTGGCCCAGCCTCTCCCATTTGCTTGGAGAACCAACCACATCCATCCATCCATCCATGTCACCTGGGCCCCTCGAAGCTCTCAAGACCCTCTGATCCGTATATACTCAAGGGATATACCTGGAGGCCCTGGGCAAACCACTCTCTCCTCTACAAACTCAAGACCTCTGCCCCCTGATGCTTCCATGGGCCGGAAGGGCTTGGGACTCTTGGGGTTCCATGACTACTTATCCTTGCTATGTGTCTCTTTAAAATAGAATAAAGTAATCCCCAAATGCAAGACCCTTGAAAACATACTGGCTCCAGCAGTCAGAACCTGTTCAGAAAGAAAGAGGCCTAGACACCATTGTGCTGAAGACTCTCAGCTCCAAGTACTGGCCACCTTTCAGAAGGAAGAGGAGGCCGAGCCTGAAGCAACGGTGGCATCACGTGCCCCCAAAGGGAAAGTGCATGTTTTGATGGGGCAGAGATCAGGTGACTCCACGCACCCAATGGAAGGTATTCTGGCTGGGGGTGATGTCCCAGTGTGCCTTTGGGCATTTAATTCAGATGGTTACAAGCCAACAGAACGAAGATGCCAAATGAGGAAAAGCTTATAGAGATGGATACAACCAATCCTTTAAAGGTGAAGTGTGGATCATTTTCTACATTTAATAAAAACATTTTCTCATTTGAGGCTCTGGAAGTCTTGAGTCACATTTTTCATTGCTGTTGTAAATCCCCCCCTCCCACCAACCCCCCTCTAAAATGTCTTAAAACACATGGTTTAACAGTGGCTGCACAGAAAATATACACCCTCAAAGTCTGACTTTCTTTTAAATACAAATATACAAAATGTAAACTGAGACAATAGAGAAATTTACAAAACTTTTCTTTAAAAATAATAAAGACAAAATTCAGTTCTAGTTATTAGGATGCTATTAAAATACGTGCAAGTTGTATCCGACTGGATTTCTATTGCAATGTTCGCCAGAGACACGTCCAATCCATCTCGGCTCGAGGGCCGCCTCCAAACACAGACCTGAGTGGAAATCTCTTTGAGGAACTGGGAGGCTCCCCATCTCAGGGGTGGGCCGCCTCCTTCCCCGGCTCCTGGAGGGCTTCCCCGCCCGTCCGCCAGGGTGGGAGCTCCTCCGGTTGCAATTCTGCTTCTAAGAAGAAGGGTCCAGGCTGGTCCCACCGTGGACTTCAGGCCAGAGCTGCAACTAGCTGCTTCCGGTGGAGTTTGAACTCACGTGGTTTGAATTGATGTGGTGGTTAAAACTGGTCTTGGAATTGGGTGAACTCTTGGAATTGTTTTGATGCTGGGAGAGGGCGGTGAGCAGAGAGGACAGAGGGAGAAAGAGCAAGTCAGTCATTGCAGAGTCAGGCCCTGGGGCCCTCGCCTCACAGGGGCCTCGGAATCTGAGCCGGAAGAGGCTCAGGTGACCAGCCCTCCCTCTTGCTTTCTGCTGTCTTCTGTTTTCCCCCCACAGGCCTAGGTCCACAGACCACCCTGTGGGCGGAGGGCTTCTCCTGGTGCCCGGGAGAAGCTATGGAATTCACAGAAGCCCAAGCCAGGAAGGAGGCGGTCCCTCTATATTAATATCTACATGGTTAGACCTGCTGGCCTGGAGTTAGGCTGCCAGTTCAAACCCTAAATGTGCCACTTCTTAGCTGAGTGACCTTGAGCAAGCGTCTGACTCCGTTGGCTGCCTAGCCTTTGTAAGGTGGGGTAGGAGCCACTTGTGCCCAGGGCTGCTGGAAAAAGGAAACAAGGCTGTGTATACAAAGGGCTCTCTTGGGTGCCCAGCTCTGGAACCATGAGCTGCTCACCCTTAGCACCCCCGGCAGTCTCTCAGCATCCCATCCCAGGAGAGGAAAGTTCCGGGCGTCTGCTCCCCCTGTTGGTGGTGTTGTTGGGCACGTGCTGAAGCCACTGTTCTCCACCCCACTAAGTCCTCTTTCCACCCCGGGCAGCAAGCATCTCCATCCTGCATTTTCCAGTGGGCAAACAGAGGCTGGGAGAGGGTCATTGAGCTGCCACCCAACCGGGAAGGGGTCAGGGCTGGATTTGAACCCGGACTGTGAGCTTCCATAGCAAACACCTGTCCCAGAATCTGGGGCTGTCCTGTCAGAGATGGAGGTCATTTCTGTCTGGAATTTCAATTTTACTTGATGGAGGCATTTGAAAATTATATTTTTATAGTAGGTGGAGGTGCGTATGTTTGTGGAATAGGGGGTGAAACTCTCATGAAATTTCTAGATAAAACTGCAAACTTGGGCCCTCAGTCTGCATTTTCTCTCTGGATTCTGCCAGATCCATGCTCCCCACCCTGTTATTCCAGATCCTCTGCGTGGGCTCACGGGCTGTGTGACCTTGAGCAAGTTCCCTAACCCCTCTCAGCCTCAGTTTCCTCATCTGTGAAATGGGGTGATAGGAGCACTTCCGGGGCTCACCCTCCGCTAAGGTCCCCAAGGGAGGGATGCGGTTTTGCCTGCTGCTGCATCCTAAGTCCTCAGGTAACAGTCTGGCATGAGTAGGTTCTCAATACATACTGGTGGAATGAATAGCTGAACGGAGGCCTGGGGTTTTATGAAGATTAAATAAGAGACGCCTTCAAAAAGCACTCAGCGCAGGGCCTGGCCCACGGTGGAGCGCCACGGCCACCTCGTCCCTGTTGTTTAAGGGGGAGGGAGGTGGGATGCCAAGGGTCTGGGGACAGAGCTGCACCTGCCTTCACCTCTTCATCCCCCTGGGGAGAGGGGCTGCTCCTGTGGGCTGGGAGAGAGGAGAGTAAGGAACCAGGGGCTTCGCAGGCCTGGGGATGGGACCACGCCTTCTTAAAGGGCCAGGCCAGGAGGGGGCGCTATAGTGATTAACCCCTTCTTGGTGGCAGGGATGAGGGTAGGGGTTTCTCTCCAAGGCCTGCCTGGTCCTGCCTGGGACATTTCTCCCATTTAGCCCCACCAACCCTTGATCCAACACCAGGCTCTGAGAGAATACCTTTTCCTGAGGGACAAAGTCTCCTCTGGCTGCCGGCTGGAAGGCCCAGCATCAAACTACAGGGCCCCTCTTCAGGAGCCCCGAGGTTCTGTGGGGATCGCCTCTGCAACACCAGGTACACCTGTTCTTTGTCAAATCTTTGCGTGCATAACTGGCGTCGCCTTTACAACGACTCTCAACCAGGGACGTTTTTTGTCCCCAGGCCCTGGGGACATATTTGACCGACACACGGGAGTGGATGCTACTGCCATCTACTGGCTGGAGGCCAGGGCTGCTGCTAAACCCCTAAAGGCACAGGACAGCCCCCACAACAAAGAATAAACCCAACGCATGGACAGCGCTGAGGCTGAGGAACCCTGACAAAGGGTGCACTTTGGGTTTGCCCCTCCGCTCTAGGGACCTCATTAACCAGTGGGTTTCAAGGCACTTTGCACAGGTTGCCTGTCCTTCCAGGCTGCAGCTGCAACCCCCCGTCTCCCCAGCCAGCAAGTTGGTCTCAGTCCTATGGAAGGGTCAGGCCTGGGGTTCCCGGAGCTGAGACCAGGGCATCCAGGTTGGGGTGGGAGGCGAGGGTCTCACCTGACGCTTGAAGAGCCTCTGGAGCAGCCCTTTCTTTGGCGGTTCCGGAGGGTGGCTTCGGTTCAGGTCCGGTGAGAGGGTACCGTGGGGTCCGAACACGTTCAGCTCCTTAAAGCACTCTGTTTCTATCATCTGGAGAAGCGGTCAAAACACAGGCGGGGTGAGGGGCTGTCCAGGTCATCCGGGGGGGACAGGCAGCCCAGCAGCCCGGCCGTGGGTGACACTGTCCCAAGCCTGGTCCTGCCAGGCCCTCCACTCGCCCGGGGTGAGACCCCAGCAGCTCCCCGCCTGCCCATGCCTCTCCCAGACCTGGTAAGCCGTCCTCACTCAGAAGACAGAAGCCGGCCACGGAGGTTGGGATGGAGGCGCTCATCTTCCAGCCACCCTCAGCTCCTCCTTCACCCCAGGGCTCTGCACCGTCCCACTCCAGGGCTGCAGGCTGACCTCCCCATCATGTCTATCTCACATGAACCAGCTCGGACTGGGCTCCATCCCCGTGTGCAGTGCGGTAATGGGAGCACTTTGCTGGCTCACCCTCCACTAAGATCCCCAAAGGAGGGATGCAGTTTTGCCTGCTGGTGCATCTTCAGTCCTCAGGTAACCACCCCGACTCCATCACCCACCTCGGGCCTCCAGCTGCTGCCCGTTTCCCAGCCACGCTTCTCCGGAGTCATCCAGATAGGCCTCTTCTCCCCGCCCCGCCAGCTCCTGAACCCGCCCCAGGCCACCGCCCCAGTCCGCCCACCATAACGACCCCCCCTGCCTCGCCGTCCCTTTCTGTCCTCGGAGCAGCCCCGCCCCCGCTTTGGGGTGAAGCCGAGGACCCCACCGTGCTCACCTCGCTTTGCCACGGGATGGGCACAGAGCCCGTGGAGAACTTGGAGTAGAAGTCGTCGTCCGTGTGGTCCAGGTTGACACCCTTCACCGTGGAGAACTGCTCGATGTCCAAGACGTCCTTGCAGTACACGGCCCGGGGCTGGGGAGGGAGGGATTTGAATGGGGAGCGGGGTGGGGGGCGGGGCGCAGGGGTGGTCTCTCAGGGCCTCCCCCCAGCCCTGGGAACCTGGGCTGCCCTGGCTCAGTGGGACCAAGGGGCCCCCAGTTGGGGTGATGAGAACTCAAGGCGCCTTCCTGCCATCACTGACCCACACAGGCTGTGATGGGGCATGTCCCCAGGAGGACCACTCTGGCCCTTCCCACATCAGAGGCCAGTCAGAAGTGGTAGGTCACCATGCAGGCTCGTCTGCCACACACAGCCCTGGGCTGGGGTCCCAGCTGTGGTGCTTAGGTACTTTGGGAAAGTCACATAACCCCTGAAGGCCTTAGTTTCCTCGCCTGCAAAATGGGGACAATCGAGGCACTAGGACAGGAGGCTGTTGTCAGTGCTGCTATGGACCTGGTGCTGTAACCCTGGTGATCTCTTTCATCTCTCTTGTCCACCAAACATGCTCTGGGGCTGCAGTTCAGGGACTCACAGAGACAAACCCGGGCCCTGCCCTCTGGGAGTTCAAGATCGGTGGGGGAGGGCTCCCAGGGGCTCTAGGAGCCCAGGAATCTGGAAATGAAAACTTCATAGAGGTGATGAAGCTAGGGTGGGTGCAGAGAGACCTCCTCAGACCAGGTGATGCTCTGCTACTGGCAGATGGGAGCCACCCCCTGCCCACGGGTCTCAGCCCCTGGTCCAGGGCCCCTCACAGACATTTAGCAAAGTCGAAGGTCATAAACCAGTGCACAGGCTCAGTCCAGGCTGGGGAGCTACTCACATCTGGAACAAAGGGGGGATCCAACATCCCGGCCTCTAAGCGCTTGAAATTCATGTTCCTGAAGAAGGGGTGTCTCTTGACCTCCGCGGCCCCTTCCTCCTGGCAGCCCAGCCTCTGCTTTGCATCTTTGGTGAGCAGCTGCAAAAGGAAAGCCCCATGAGGACATGCCGGGTGGGGGGCCTTTCCTCCTGGCCAGAGGCCTGAGGGGCGAGGGGCTTTGGAGAGCCTGTGATCACCTCCCTTCCACACAAGAATCCCCGAGCCATCCCCTGCCAAGACATCCCTTCGCTCGCATCCACCAGCCCTGGGCCACCCCAGGTTCCCATCAGACACCGCTCGACCCTGATTCGGGAGGCTCCCCTGAACCGCGGTGCGCTTTGTGGTCCCAGGATCCCAGCGTGCTCAGATGCCTGGAACCCTCAGGAGAGCAGGAGTCCTGTCTAATTCTGCCCACGACTGCATGTCCAGAGCCTGGTGCGTACCTGGCACCCACTAGTGTGTGCTGAACTGGCATTCCCTCTTCCGCTCCAGGTAAGCTACCAAGGGCAAAGGCTGGTCTGTGGGTTCTCTCATTCGTTTACGTGATTCGCAAGTACATTGCAGACTTGCACCCAGGAGGTGCCGAGAGACGGGATGCTGAGGGTCTGGCCTCAGCAAAGTCATGTTAAGAGGACCCATCAGGGCAAGGCAGATGTGACCCCACGGTGGCAAAGGAAATGAGAACTGGCTGTTAGCTGAGGGATCAGGAGGTGGTCTGGGGAGGGGGCTTTTGAGACAGGCTTTCTAAGCCGGGAGAAGGCATTGGAGGGGCCTGTGACTCATCTTTGAGTCTGAGGGAAGGATGGGAGTGAGAGAGATGGGTCAGAGTGAAAGGGACCAGCTGGGGAGAGTGATGGAGGGTCCTGAAGGCCAGGTCTGGAGGTAGGATTTTAATACAGAGGTAGTGGGGAGCCAAGAATGGTTGGGGGTGGAGGAAGGTCATCATCACAAACAAAAGGCAGGATGGAGGGTTATTAGGAGAGGAAGGGGCTGCAGGAACAGACATGCCACCAGACCAAACTGCAGGAAGGTATGAATGAAAGATGGGGAGGGCGGAGGAGGAAGGGGAAGGGAGGGGGAGGGGCGGGCCACAGCTGAAGATGAGGCGGGGCCCCCACATGACTGCAGGGCATCAGCCCCCTCCCCAGTCCCAGGGGAAGCCTGTGCTTCTCTCTCCTCCCCGCCACACTGAGCACTCCACCATGTACACAGTTGGAATCTACTAAGTGTCTGCTTTGAGACAGAAATCTAAGTGGGCAGCTCGCACCTTGGAGGGAGTCCAGCCCTTTCTTCTATCAGTGTCCTGGTGGCCTCTGCATATGCTCATTCTGAGAGGCAGGGGGCCTCCTGGGGTCCACAGTCTGGAGAGGAGACTTGCTGGGACTGCCCTCACCCCAAACTAAGGAGTGAAAGGCGACAGTGGGGCGAGCAACGGATCACGGCCTCGAAGGGATGAAGCTGTGACAGCCGCTCACAACGTCGCCCCACTCGGTCTACCGACCCCCCAGGCAGGCTTGGCCCCATGGACTGGTGGCTCGGGGCCACTCCTGCTCTTCTCCTGGGGCTTTGCTTGTCTCCAAGAAATCGCAGAGGCTGCAAGGCCCAAAGGCTGCAGGGGCTGGCCAGACAGATGACACAGTGAGGGAAAAAGGTGAAGGGTGGGCTGCATGGGCCATGCCAGGCTGTCCCTCAGCTCCTGCCAGGCAGGAATGTTGGCAGGTATCCGGGGCTTCTGCTTTTTTCAAAAGAAGCCAGAAAATCCAGGTTTTTATGTGCTTTTGCCCCATTTAAAAATCTTGGAAATTAACCCACTCTTCACTTTTTTTCTAAAACACTGTTCAGCTAAAATAAACACCCACCTATATGTTGCCTGTTTGCAACCTGGGCATCAGGTCAAGAGTTCATAAATATTATATCAGGTGTAAACCAGGAGAAGCAAGAGGGAGAGATGGTTTGAGTTTAGGTGGATGGGGCAGGCAGAGAGGGCTTCCTGGAGGAGGATGACTAGAGATGGGCTGGAAGGATGGGTGAGACTGAGACGGATACAGGGCTAGTGGGGAAGGAACAGTGCTGGATTCAGCAGGGGCCTAATAAAGGTGGGAGCTGAGGTCTGGGCTTAGGGACCGGACCCAGGAGACAGGACAATGAGATGCATGCACTTCTGGACCACAGGGGCAGTGGAGGGGGTCTTGTGGCTGCCAAGATGGAATGAGGGCTGGGGACTAACTTTATTGCTGTTTGTAGAAAAGTCTTCCTCAGCAGGTGGGGGCTGGAGCTGCCCTGGGCCTCCGAGGTCTCCTTACGATCAGGCCCTGCTATGTCCTGAGCCTGGTGTCCCTTGGTGGTGACAGGGCGAGCCTGGCTGCCAGACCAGATGGGTTGAGGTTACGGGCATGGAGGAAGTCCAAGATCAGACTTACAAGGCCTCAGGGTCATTTGCAAGGAGGCAGAGCAAGACCAGAGGGCTCTAGAGGTTCTTCTAGCTGAGAAAGACGAGGGGACCTTGGTTTTGATATTTGCACCTGTAAGCCCAGGTTTGCCTGGAGCCCCAGGCTCAGCTGCCTCCTTCCCTGTAGTGGCCACCAGGGGGCAGCAGAGGAATAGCAGTGCCCCCGAGCCGATGACTGTGGGCAGGGGGCCCTCTGTGCCTCTCTGTCCTCTCAGCGGGTCCCCTGTTGCTCTTAGGGTGTCCCAAGAACTGCTTCTCTGAATTCTTGACCCTGACCTAGGGCACTTGATGATGCACTGACCTTCCATCCCTCACCCAGTTAGGTCCCAGCAGATAGGTACCTAGTTGCAACATCAACCAAGTATTGTTGGGTCCCCTTTCAACCCCCCTGTTTTCAACCATCCCCGAGGGTACCCCACATTTCCATGTACCTGCCTCTTGCTGCCTTGCTCCTCTTGTCCCTCTATCCCAGCTCTGGCTGCCGTGACTACCTGTTTCCTTGGAGGCCGCCCAGCTGCAGGCTGGCCCAGGCATGTGGTCCGGGCATGTGTTTGCCTGTGTACACGCCATGCCTCCCTCATGGTCTCTCACACACACAAATGACAGACCTACGGTTCCTCTTTGGAAGGGGTCAGATGGCAGCTTTAGGCCAGATCCTTCTCCCCGTGCCTCTGTGACGTCAGACCGAGGCTGGTGAGAGGAAGTGGTCAGGCAGCGGGTGGCCGGCTCCAGGAGGGCAGGCTTCTGGGGGCAGGAGCTAGGCCAAATGGCTCTGGGGTCCCTAGCAGTGCAGCCTCGAATTTTCTAGAAGCAGAAACTTTGCTACTTTTCATCAGTTTCCCAGGCCTGCCTTTCTCTGGACTCTGGCCTGGTTGTTGATGTTCACATTTCAGACCCTGAGGGTCAGATCCTGGTCTTGCTGTTCTAGTTGCAGAGCAGAGGAAGGGACCTGGGGGTTTGCAGGTGCCAAGTGTTGGGCGCTCAGGCCCTTCCTGTCCCCGCATGGCTGGTGTTAGAGGGCGGCTGGCATTAGTGGGCAGCTCCCAGCACAGCAGTACTGAAGCCAGAGGGAAGAGGGCCCTGGGGGGCACAAGTGGGACTCGGGAGCCAGAGAGCCAGGCAGGGAAGGAAGCAGGCCCGCTGGAACCCAGAAGGGCCTCAGTCCAAGGGTGGACTCTCTCCAGCTTCACTTTTGAGGTCCTGCCACCCCATCCTCTATCTGGCTTCCAGCCCCCAAGTCTGGCCCCTGCCCACTAGCCTGACTAAAGGTCCCACCCTGAGTGAGCCCTGCCTGGGGCCGGGTCAAATTCTCTATCTATGGATGCTGTCACTCAGGACCTCAGCAAGTGTGACCAACACTCCATGTAGTGGGTGGAAAACGTGATTAAATGATGTTCGAAGGCCGAAACTATCACCACCCACTGCCTACAGCCCCTGGCCTCAGAGCAGCACCAGGGACCCAGAGCTGGACGGAACAGGAGGCCCAAGGTCAAGGGTAGGGGCTGTCCTGATGCCTTTGTATCTTGGGGGCCAGCTGGGAGCATCCCCTTTCTCCCCCATGCTGACCTCCCCCCAGAGCTGCACATAAGGGAGCCTCTCCTTGCTCACTGCAGCCCCTCTCCCTTGTCACAGAGCCACCCTGCCCCACCCCAGGCTCCCTCCTGGAAGTGTCTGTCAAACACCCCAGTCCACAGACCCTATGGCTTCATGGCCCTTGTCACAGAGCCACCCTGCCCCACCCCAGGCTCCCTCCTGGAAGTGTCTGTCAAACACCCCAGTCCACAGACCCTATGGCTTCATCGCCCACACCCTAGCATGCCCTGCCCCTGCTCCCATCTGCCTGTTTGCTGTTCTCGGCTAGGGGCTGGGAGGGGAGCTGGCACTGGACACCAGCCCTAGGATGATGTCTGGCTCACTGGGAGCTCACCATTTTGCAGATGGACTTGGCCTCCTCGGAGAACTTGTACGAGTATACCTCCTCTGTCTCCAACACCCGGCGGTCCACCTCCTCCCGCTTCACCTTCTCCTTGCGGCCGCGGAAGGGCGACTGGCCCTCGATCATCTCGTAGATGAGGCAGCCCAGACCCCAGTAGTCGGGGCTCAGGCCGTACCTCTGGTTGTTCAGGACCTCTGGAGCTGGGGGCAGAGCAGGAGATCCAGGGGATGTGAGAGACAGCTGGTGGTGGGTCAGAGCCAGGCACATGAGGCCAGGACTGAGATGCTAATGGGGCCTCAGGACGTCCTGCAACTAGGAGTGATGGTACTGCTCGCAGGAGGCCTGGGGCTCCAGGGCTGGGATCCCTTCCCGCTGCTGACTCCTGCCCACCAACTACTAGAAATACCTCCTCTTCCTGGGAGCCTGCCTTGGTTGCTCTTCTCTGCACTCCCAAAGGACTCTGACTGTGGCTTCAGAAGCCTGACCATGGTGGATGGAAATATCCTGTTCCCTTGACGTCTCCCCTACTAGACTGCGAGCCGCCTCATTTCCTGCTGTGCCTGATAACAGGTAGGATGCCTGGCATACAGTAGGTGTTGCACACACATTCGTCTCAATGAATGAAAGTGTGTCCACCCAAAGTAAAGATGATTTTAAATGTATCTGGAATTCCAGCAGCGTCTCACTGTGACTTCCCTAACACTTTGATTAAATGGATTATAGATTCACCAGAGAAGTGCAAGAGAAGATAGGCAGGTCGCATACATCCAGGAAGGCAAATGTATCCACATGGGTGTGGACACTGTGCACTAGAAGATGACACAGATGCCCAAGCAGGCACACAGAGTGCACACATGGATTTATCCATCCATCACTCACCCATCCATCCATCACCCATCCCTCCACCCATCATCCATCTACCCATCATCCATCCACCCATCATCCATCCATCCATCCATCATCCATCCATCCATCATCCATCCATCCCCCATCCATCATCTATCTACCCATCATCCATCCATCCATCAATCATCTATCCATCCATTATCCATCTATCACCCATCCATCCCATCCATCCCTCATCTATCCATCCATCATCCATCCATCCATCACCTATCCATCCACCCATCATCCATCCATCCATCCATCATCCATCCATCCATTACCCATCCATCTATCCATCATCCATCCATCCATCATCCACCCATCATTTATCCACCCATCATCCATCCATCCATCAATCATCTATCCATCCATTATCCATCGATCACCCATCCATACCATCCATCCATCATCTGTCCACCCATCATCCACCCATCCATCATCCATCTATCACCCATCCATCATCTATCCACCCATCATCCATCCATCCATCATCTATCCATCCATTATCCATCGATCACCCATCCATACCATCCATCCATCATCCATCCATCTATCATCTATCCACCCATCACCCATCCATCCATCATCTATCCATCCATCTATCATCTATCCATCCATTTATTAACCCGGTCATCCATCATCCATCAATTATCTATTACCTATTAATCATCTATTCATCTGCCCATCCATCAGCATTCACATAGGTATACATACCTCCGACATACACATAGACACATACCCCATGGGTCCCCCAATATCATGCAATCTGAAAAGGACCCTCTGACACCAGAGTCCAGAACCCTGAGCGTGTGCTGCTGGCATGAGCCCAGAGGAGGACAACAGTGTCCCCATCCCTTGGAGCTTTCTCGAGTCCCCTGCCTCCTGGGGTGAGCGGGTGGATGTGTTTGAGGTGTATGGGAAGATGCCCAGGGAATATCCCTATTTGGAAGGCAGACCCCGGGGGACCAGTGTAGCTCCAGGGCAGCGGTGTCTGAGAAGGCTCAGGGGACACAGGGCAGGAGCCACGGCTGGCCCCTCCTTGGAACGGGGCTCTGTGACACAGTAGGTAGCGTGCTCCTCTCCTTTCTGGGCCCTTCCTAGTGACCTCCCCGCTCTCGAGGTCACTCTGAAAGGCTGTCTGCCAATTCACCAGACCCCTACTACACCCACACCCCAGGCAACTCTGTGTGTCAGCTCTGAAACTGCCCAGGGAGGGGTGTGGCTTTGAGACACAGGCGGGGCTGGGGGTGGGGGCTGGAGAACTCAGTGTAGTCAAGACACCCTGGGGCCCCAACACTTCCCTGACCCTGGCTACAACTTCCCGCCTCCCACGTGACTACTTCTGCAAGTTGCACAAAGAGGCCAGTGGCTTCGAGGGCCCAGCTCAGGGAGGAGCCATGCCTACACTCACCCATGTAGCCAACGGTGCCCACCCGGCCGCGGATCAGGTCTCCCTCGGGGATCTTCACGGCCAGGCCCAGGTCCGAAATCCTAATGTGGCCTGATGGGGGACAGCAGAGTCAGCGGGTCCCTGGGTGGTCTTGCGGACATCTGATCCACCCTGGGCAGGGCCCTAGACTTGCCATGGGGCCCTCGCCTTTCATTTGTACCAAGAAGAGTGGTACCCAGTGGGCCATGCAGGGTGATTGTGAACCATCGCGAGAGTCAGGTGTCAGAGGTCAGGGGTAAATTATTACTTTTAGGGAGAAAAACATAAAGATGCAATAGGACCCCTGGATTCAGCTGGATGATGGCAGACCAGCCTCATAAAATGCCCTAAGGGGCTTCTTGTAAGGCTAACATCACAAAGTTTAAGATGCCTTGGCTCGATTCTGGGATTGATTCATGGGAAAATGTGAGATTCTCCTGACATTTTGCAACAATTTGCTTAAGGGGAAAAATCACAAAGCAACTTGGGAAGCAACTCCCTGTTCTGCCTTGTTGGTCTTTGGGGTTGTTTGTTTGTTTCCCTTTGGAGAACCTGCCGCCCAGACCAGCAGAGACTGGGAGGTAGCATTGGGGCTCCCGGGCCAGAACTGACCCCCAAAAGGCAGAGACGACCCCGTGCTAAGAGCGCACCTTGGCACTGTCTCTTCCAGCGGCCAACCCGGCAGGGTCATGGCCTCATCTGACCCTGCAGGAAGGAACACTGAGCCACTCCCCAGCCTGGATTTCAACAAGGCCTAAAGCGGGGAGCCCCCCCAAGAGGCTGGAGCTGAGTGGAGCCTGCTGGCTCAGTGGCCCCCAACGAAGGCAGGAATGGTGCGAGGGGAGACAGCATGCAGATTCCAGCTGTTGGGTGACAGATTGGTCGTAGGCACGGTTCTGAGACCAGCAGGGAACAAGAACCCTTGGGGGCTCTGGGTGCATACACAGAGGGGCAGTGGGCCCTGAGCTCTCGGCCTGACAGCATCACACTCAAACCTCTTCTCGAGGTCTTCTCCCTCCCCTTCCCTCCCCGTGGCCTGGGATTTGCTGGCAGGGAGACCTAGTTTCGGGTCTCCACTCCCCACTGATATTTGGGGGGGCCTTGGAGAGTAGGCTCCTGTGAGCCTCAATCTTATCATCTGTAAAATGGGCACAGGGTCAACTGGCCCTGCTCCCTCTGTAAAGATAGGGCAATTTAGTTAGACAGAAGATGTGACAACCCTTTCCCAGGTGTGATAGTCTAAATAGTCGCGAGGGGCTCCTGTGGTGGCTCTTTGTTATCCATGTGAGTGTGCACAAACACACACGAAAATAACAATGATGACAGATAAGTAATAACACCTAACATAGAGCTGGCTTCCCTGGTGGCTCAGATGGTAAAGAGTCCAGCTGCAATGCAGGAGACCGGAGTTCAATCCCTGGGTCAGGAAGATCCCTTGGAGGAGGAAATGGCAGCCCACTCCAGTATTCTTGCATGGAGAATCCCACGGACAGAGGTGGTTGGTGGGCTACAGTCCGTGGGGTCGCAAAGTCGACAGGACTGAGCGACTAAGCATGCACGCACGCACAGTTGGTAAAACAACTTATCAAGGTATCTTGTCAGAACCTCAGCACCACCCTCCACCATCTGAAGAAGGCAGGGCAAGGCCCACTGTTTCCATTTCACAGACTAGAAAGATGGGGTGAGGGAAGTTGCGTGAGAGTTAGATGTTTGCCCAGAGTCTCTGGAACCCTCCACTCCTCACTCAGTGCTGGTTCTCTCTTTCTCTTCCTGTCCCCCACCCTCCACTGCAACAATTTGCTTAAGGGGAAAAATCACAAGCCACATCCTTCTTTGCCAAGTAGGAGCTTTGTCCACGCCCTCTGCCCTCCCCTGGACCCTGGGTCAGCATCTTTGAGTCTCTGTTGGAAGCCTCCTGCTCCCTTTGGGATGTGACGCTCAGCTACAGAGCAGGAAAAGGATCCCCGGGGCTGCTGCCTGACTTACCGTAATCGTCTAACAGGATATTTTCAGGTTTCAAATCTCTGAAAGGGAAAGATCACCAGCATGTGAATGTGAGTGTTCTGGGTGGCAAGGGCACACCAGCGTCTGTTGTGGACCCCCTTGAGCTACTCAAGCCTGAGTATTCCCTCCCCAACTCTGGGCTCAGGAGGTCTGGTCTCTCTCTGGGTCAAGACCATCTTGGGCTCACTTCTCTCCCTCCGGTATTAACTTAAAACAAGTGCTGCTGTCTGCCATAGGTATCCTCTTGACTCTGGAGAGTGACTGAAAAGGAGTTAGGCAAAGGTTAGTCTGTGCACCGAGGACCCCTGGGGCTGGGAGGTGACAGACCTCCTCCAGGGATGGGAAGACCTCGAGGTCTCCGGATGCCCTGAAGGCAAGAGCCAGGCCTGGGAATGAAGGGAGAGAAGTTATTGAGGACAAAACCCCAGCTGTAGAATTGGGTCAGAGAATAGTAAGGGAGAGAATGGTAACCTCCAGGACAAAGACCCACTTTGGGATGGGGCCCCCGGGAAGCCTGGCACTTTCCCCAGCTCCAGCTGAGCCACAGCCTGGGAGGAAGCAGAGCCACCAGGCGCAGCTGTAGGCGCGGCCACCTCCTCCAGTCTCCAAGGTCTCTCTTCTCTTTACAAGACATGGTCATGCTCATGAGAAAGAGAACCTTTCCACTGTAAGGGGGAGAGGCAGCAGAAGTGTCTGGTTTTATTAATAAAAGCTCTTCTCTGTGAATTGAATAACCAACAGGACAGGGTGTGTAATGCGGGTAAGCCATTGTGCAGATGCCACACATGGCATCTGGACTGAGGATTTGGTTCTCAACCAACTGGCTTTGTTCATTAAACTGAGGGCAGCTGTCCTCATGGGGAGAGGTTCATGTGTCCAATCCAGTGATGCAAGCTCACAAAGTGATAATTGGGGTCTGTATGTGTTTACTTATTACAACATACTTTTGTTGCCATTGTTATTAATTTCCATGCTTTTGATGTGCTAACCCTTCCAAATAAGGGCAGGAGACCTCATTTCAATTAATCGGCCACCACCGACCACCAGGTTGGAAAGACAGCTGGCTAGTGGGCACAGAACCCACACCCACAGAGAGGCTATAGCAAGGGGTCGGGCCAGGCAGGCACCGTGGTTCTCTTTCTCCCTAGTATTATAGAAAGGCTAGAACTTGGAGGGATGCCTTTTTTTCTTTTTCTTTTTAAGAGAAAAACAATCAAGTAGAGGATTCTTTTTTCAACCCTTAGGGAAATTTTTCTGACTCTCTTCTCACTTGAATGAAAACAAAACAAAAGCATAAATTGGGAGGTGTGGGGGGTGGGGGGAGGGCATGTCATCAAGACCATTCCTCCTTATTTTCAAAACCTTGGGCTCCCAAGATATTCTTAGCCAATAGCCCTGTGACAAAAGTCTTCAAACTGGGGTGTGTGTGCCCAGTGGGGGTGGGGGATGAGAGAGTCACCCATGTGCTGGGACTTCAAGAATATGCATTTCTAGATCCTTAGCATCATAGTGCCTTGTCCTAGCATCTTACAGGATCTCCCCTCCCACCTGTCCTTTCTCAATAGCTCTTCTCCCAACTGACAGAAGAAAAGCAAGTTCCTCCCTACTCCTGCATATTGCTATGGTGCCCAGCTCCATAGGGTGAAACCTCCAGGGTCCCAATTAGAAGTGGGACCTACTCATCATAATTATCAGGGCAATTCAACAGAAGAAATTACTTTAACACTTAGAGCCTTACTGTCAGTGAGAATTTTTTAAAAATCTTATCTACATCCATATATTTCAGAGTGGAATGCTGATCATGGACTTTTATGCAAAAAGTATATTACAGTAAAATAACAGTCTCTGGAGGCTGAAGGAAGTAGAGAATGATAGAAAATTCCTTACCATTAAAGAGTTTTCATGCATTTTTTTCTAGTTACATGATGGTGGAGGTCAATTTGCTACAGCAATTAGATTCCACTGGATACCTTTAGATATGTGATGTCACTTGAGTTCAGTTTAAAAACATCAGTAATACTAGCCACTATTTTAACATATGATGGAGTATTTTAGGTGTCTACTTAGAACATATGAGGGCACAGAGATTTTCAAAATTCTTGGAGGAGGCCTGCGAGAAGAGTCTGAAGGCCACTGGTCACAGAATCTGGACACCTGGTCCTGGGGTGGGAGAGACCGGGGTCCATTCTGATGCCTGCTTCAGTGGGGATCCTACAGAAGTCCTGCAAGGGTTGGTTCTGGATTAGACCACCAGGCTCCACTCACTGAGCTTCCTGGGTACTGGGTGGGAAGGGACCAGTGGCCCAACCTCATCGACTCGGAGGGAACACCTGGCCCCCCGCCAAGCGATCCCCCTCCCTTTCTCGGTTCCAGGGTGGGAGTCTGTCTGACTCAAGGGTGATGACCTGGCCTCAACTCGAGGGCAAGGCTGAGTGACCAATTCAGAGCATGGAAGGGTTGGCCTCACTCACTCAGGTTCAGATGGGGGACCTGGGGTTGCCTGCTCACCTGTAGACAATGTTCTCATGGTGGAGGTCCTCCAGGCCGCACAGGATCTCTGCCGCGTAGAACAGGGCGCGCTCCTCCTCGAAGCCGGGGTTCCCCATGTTGTAAATGTGGAACTTCAGGTCCCCGCCGTTCATGATGGTCAGGACCAAACACAGGGCATCCTTGGTCTCGTAGGCATAGGCCAGGTTGACCTGGGAGCACAAGACGGCCATGCACTGGGGTTCCAGGGACCCCCACATCTGCTCCTCTTCCTCAGGGGTCCTTGAAGCTGGGTGGGAGGACTAGCGTGGGGAGCTGCAGCCACTTCACACCACCCCCTGAGCCCCATTGCTGCCCCTCCATCCAATTCGGCAGTTCCAGGCAAGGAAGCAGAGTCAGAAGGGGCAGCTGGCACCTTTCATGGGTCCCGACAGGACGGTGTCTGTTGCTTTTAAGTCACAAAAGCATGTGCGTGCATCAGGTGGTTAGAACTTCTGTCCCCTTTGGGCATCCCCTTACAAAACCCGCCAGTTCTGGGGAATGCAGGCAGCCTGGGTGGATGGTGCTGCTTGCCATCAGGCACAACTGGTGGGGGTGTAACTGGGGGAAATGCACATGTTCTCTGACAGAGTGATTCCTCCGCCAGGAATCCATCTCCTGGACATCCCCACAGAAATACGCCAAAGGGATGTTGAAGGATGGATGGACCCGGGGCAGCCTTGTCTGTTGTGATGCCTTCAAAACCAGAAGTGATTTCTACCTGTGGCTGCACAGGTCACGGCCTCTCTCCTCCCTGTACACAGGAATGGTGCACAGCTTTAAAAAAGAGGTGCAGCTATCTGTCAGGTTATAGAAGATTTACAATTTAAGGGAAGCAATGCTTCAGGCTAAGATTTGTTGCAAGATCCCATTGGCTAAAAATAATAAAGCCTGTATATGTATCAAGTGAAGTGAAAAGTCTCTGTCATGTCTGACTTTTTGCAACCCCGTGGACTATATAGCCCGCCAGGCTCCTCTGTCCATGGGATTCTCCAGGCAAGAATAGTGGAATGGACTGCCGTTTCCTTCTCCGGGGGAATCTTCTGAACCCAGGAATTGAACCCACATCTCCTGCATTGCAGGCAGACTTTTTACCGTCTGAGCCACCAGGGAAGCCCAACATGTCTGCAGTGGTTACTCAAAGAGGGAGGCTTCTATGTTTACTTGGCATCCTTCTGTGAGGTTTGACTTTTTTACCCATATATATATGGTGTTTTATAATAACAAGTGGGAGAGATGCTGAGAGCTGGCCAAACACAGGTCCCCTTCCAGGTCCCCACTACCCCAGCGGGTGTGGAGGGGCATCCGTCTGCGGGAAGGTGGAGAAGGATGCCTCATCTGACAGGACTTCAGATGAGAGCCCTTTGCCGCTTCCAGCTACTCTGAGTTGGGGGTTGGTTTGTTACTGCAGAAGAGCCTTGCCTGGACGGAGTAACAGGCGGGTATAAACGAGATGGGCCTGACGCTTCGGGCTCCTATGATGAAACCAGCCTAAGGGGTTTGTGGAAACAAAGCTCCTTGGCTGGGCCCCTTTCTTCCACGGAGGTATTAACAGAAGCTCATACCTAGAGGGGAGCCAGCCTAGCTCCAGGGACAGGACACAGTCAGTCCCAACTGCCTTTAGAAGGATGGAGCATTGGACACTTCCGGTCACCTGGAGGGGGTGCTCTGCTACACTTCCAGTCACCTGAAGGCGGGGCTGTCCCCCAGGCCCTGACACTTACCACAAACCGACTGTTGACCTTCTCCAGAATCTGCTTCTCATTCAGGGCCATGGACTCCCCTTTCCTCTTTTTGATCCTCTTCTTCTCCAAGCGTTTGCAGGCGTACATTTTACCCGTGGCCCGAACCTGGCAGGCACAGACCTGTGGGGGCAAAAGAGAAGACAAGCGCAAACGGCACATGAGACCAAGCCGTTCTGAGGCTCCTCCAGGCCAGGATGTGGTGTCTCCAGGGCTGGGAACCACAGCGGCCAGAGCCGGCCGTGCCCTGGCCTGTGGGTATACCAGCCTCAGGAGTGAGCAAGACCTGGCCATGGACCCACTGCTCCCAGGACCCTGCCGTCAAGATGACTTTGGTGCCATCTCAGGTGAACCCAAGCCCTTGGAGGTGGAGAAGCAGCCATCTATACCAGTTTACATGGCTGGCCGAGGCTGAAAGAACCGTTCCTGTCTCAGGGGCAACTAGATTTTCTCTGTCCCAAGCTTCCAACCAGATGCAGCTGCTAATAACTGGGGACTTTGAAGGACCAGCTGCTGGTAGGAGAGGCTTATTTGGGGAGGGGGGCAGCCATGGGAGACCCCTGGGAACTCTGACTGTATGATTTGGAGGAATGAGACCCAGGGCATTTGGATCTGATCTTAGTTCTGCCCTTATTCGGCTGTGTGACCTTGCCTGGGTTACCTAACCATTCTGAACGTCAGTTTTCCTCATCTCTAAAACGGGAATGACAAGGTTGGGGAAGATCAGGTTAAGCATAACAGTGCATATTAACAGCATGGCCGGGCCATACTTAGGCCCCTCATGTCCTCACTTTACCCTCCAAACACAATCAAGGACACACATTTCCTTCTGTAGACTTGAACCCTGCCTGAGGCTGGCTCCAGCATCTCCATCCAGCCACCCTCCTTCCCTTCCTCAGACACCGGTGACCTTCCCAAGGCCCCAGCCTCACCCGCCTTCTCCACCAGGGGGCGCGTGACCCAGCCATTTGCTCAGAAGCCCTGCTTTGGACACTTTTCAGGCCAATCCGGAAGGGACAGTAAAGGTGACAAGAGTCCAGAAACTTTTCATGAATATGTGGATGTTCACTCACCTCCCCAAAGCCCCCTTTTCCTAGTACTCGGTACTGCCTGAAAGTGTTTTTGGTTACCGGTTGCCTGGAAGAAAAGCAAAAATCCAGCATGGGTCTCATAGCATTAAGATGCAGAATTAAGAAACAGACAAGGGCAGCATTGAGAGGAGCTGAGCGGGGCAAGGCACACACCTCCAAACCCCGCCCTGGGAACCCTCAGGAACCACCGCTGCAGATGCGACCCTCAACCACTGGCTCAGGGGCTGGGCGCCCTCCGCCCTGGACTGGAAGGAAAGAGCAGGAGGCTTGAAAAACGTGAGCAGAGGCTGCTTCACTGCACTTTCCCTGTGGTTCCCCTCTCTCTCCCAAATGCAAATTCTGCGGCTGCACTCAGAAGGAAGCTGTGTCCTCAATGCAGGGAGAAGAGAGAGGGCCAGGAGTCAGGCTCGGTGTCCCATGGAGGCCAGGAAGGAAACCGCAGCCCCGCGTCCACACCTGCCTGGCGGAACAGCTTGCGCCTCCTGTCCCCAGGCGCCCGAGCTGTTCCTTCCTGCAGACGTGCCCTGGGAAGATGGGCCTCCTGGGAACACAGAGGCTGCTGATCCCTACGACCAGTCTGGTTACTCTCTAAGGACCGAGGGCGTTGGACTCCCCTGAACCCCAGGACAGGGGAAGATCCTGTCTGCCAAAAGGTGTGTGTGTGTGTGTGTGTGTGTGTGTGTGTGTGCGTGCTCTGTCGCTTCAGTTGTGTTCGACTCTTTGCGACCCTATGGACTGCACCCTGGGTAGGCTCCCCTGTCCATGGGATTTCCCAGGCAAGAACACTGAAATGGGTTGTCATTCCCTTCTCCAGGGGATCTTCCCGACCCTGGGGTTGAACCTGTATCTCTTAGTCTCCTTCTTTGGCAGGTGGGTTCTTTACCACTGCTGCTACTGCTACTGCTAAGTCACTTCAGTCGTGTCCGACTCTGTGTGACCCCATAGACGGCAGCCCACCAGGCTCCCCCGTCCCTGGGATTCTCCAGGCAAGAACACTGGAGTGGGTTGCCATTTCCTTCTCCAGGGCATGAAAGTGAAAAGTGAAAGTGAAGTCGCTCAGTCGTGTCCGACTCTTAGCGACCCCATGGACTGCAGCCCACCAGGCTCCTCCGTCCATGGGGTTTTCCAGGCAAGAGTACTGGAGTGGGTGCTGTTGCCTTCTCCATCTTTACAACTAGCACGACTGATATTTATGACTAATCACCTTATGTCTCTCGATTCCCCATTTTAACTAGCCAAAACCATTTATAATGTCTAATGAGACGAGCCTCTGATCATGGGGCAAAGGTGGGGCTCATGGAGTAAAGAAAGAAATGGCCACTTAGTTGCAGCAAAGGACTCCACCTTGTAGATAGCGTGTGTTTTTTCATTGCTGGCCTATTTGGCTAAGAAAAGTCAGGTTTTTTCCCCCTCTCTTTTTTTGGCTTTAATGAGGTGTAATTGAGAAAGAGTGTACAACTTGATGTTTGGATATATGTATACATTGTGATTCATTGGAAAAGACTCTGATGCTGGGAGGGATTGGGGGCAGGAGGAGAAGGGGACGACAGAGGATGAGATGGCTGGATGGCATCACGGACTCGACGGACGTGAGTCTGAGTGAACTCCGGGAGTTGGTGAGGGACAGGGAGGCCTGGCGTGCTGCGATTCATGGGGTCGCAAAGGGTCGGACACGACTGAGCGACTGATCTGATCTGATACATTGTGAAATGATCATCCAGTCAAGCTAATTAACATCCTATCACCTCCCCAAATTAACATTCCCCCCTCCCTCCCTTCTTTCCTTCCTTTCTTCCAAGGACACTTAAGATCTACCCTCTTAGCAAATTTTCAGTAAATGATACAGTACTGTTAACTCTTGTCCCCTTGTTGTATGTGAGATCCTTAGAACTGACTCATCTTGCGTAACTTCAACCTTGTACCCTGGGCCAACATCTCCCATTTCTCCCATCCCTTCCCTGCCCCTGGCAACCACCACTCTACTCTCTGCTTCTATGAGTCTATGTGGATTCCACATATAAGTGAGATCACGCAGTACTTGTTTTTCTGTGTCTGGTTTATTTCACTTAGCATAATGTCCTCCAGGTCCGTCCATGTTGTCATAAATGGCAGGACTCCCTTCTTTTTTTGTTGTTTTTTAAGGCTGAGTAATACTCCATTGTAGAAACACGATCCTATTTTACTCTCATGGTCATTGCAGCATTACCCACAATACTCAAGAGATGGAAACAACCTAAAAAGCCATCAATCGATTAATGGGTAAGAAGAAGCAGCTTTTACCATGTTAAAATCGGCTCTTGACTCTCAAGGACTATCTTTGAGCATCCCCAAATTCCACCCCAGGTTTCTTCCCCAGCATAGGGATTGGCATGGGATTGGAATGGGCCAAAGAACTGGGTCAGCTCAAGAAAGACCAATCAATCTCCAGTCACCCAGTGTCTCCTGAATGAAACTCCCATGGAAACTCTTCTCGCTGCTGGGTCCTGAAGAGGATTTGGGTTTCAGTGGGAATCACAGCTTCGGCATCATGCTGTTCTCTTAGGCGCTGTTCTCCTGGATGCTGCCTGGCCTGTCTAGAATTCATGTGTGTGATTCACTGCCTCTTCCTAGTTTTCTTTAGGAAGCGGGGTCCAGGCTGCCCCTCTGCTGGACTCCCCCTTGCTCTGCATCTTGCACATGAGCGGCCTGGCCTGGAGCAAGCCCGCCATGCGCCTGCATCCAACATGCGGCCCTGGGAAGCGTTTCCTCCAGCTGCCCTCGAAACCACATGAAGGCGTCCGGGCCAACAGTTTACGATACATGGAGAACAAACAGTCGGCCGACATTACCACAGAGCTCCTCTGCTGGGGGAAATGAGTGTAATACAATTTCCGAGGAATTTCTTGGTTAACCTTGGGAGGGAAAAAAATCCCTTTAATATTTCAACAGCACAGCACCAACAGGCCATGATCTTGTTAGCAAGAAAAAAGGCGGGGGGGAAGCGGGGCTGCTGTCAGTCATTCAGGGCATTTCTAGGCCAGGGTCCTGCTTTGCTGGCTTCAACAGCTTCATGGCCTCAAAAGGGCATAACTCTTTTGAGGTCAACACACCGATTTTAAAAGTTCATTTCTCTATTTCATGTGTTTGGTCCTGACAAGTAAAGTGAAAGCCAGGGGCCACAGCTAAAGGCTTCCTTTGGAACAGGATGCTGGATAAACTAAGGGTGAAGGACTTGAGCCAGGGACCTGGCCTTCAGATTCCAGCCTTGCCAGGCCATTGCTGTGTGACCCAGGGCTAACCCATCAACCTCTCTGAGCCTTGCATCTTCAGTAAAATGGAGATATTGAAAAGGTATCTATATCTATATCTATATATATCTCCAAAGGTTCTCTGTAAGCCTCTTAGTGTCAGATGTCATCATGAGCACTCTAAGGATAAAGGATGTGGTGCCTTCTGAGGGTCTCTATGGTAACAGTCCCCATTGCTCGAAGCAGCTTGTTCACGGACACAGGTAATCCCGATAATCTGCAGTCATTTGGCAGATGGGCATGCTTAGGCTTTGAGAGGTAAAATGAGATGCCCACGGTCTCAGTTGGTAAGCGGTACAGTTGGAACTGGGGTCCAAACAGTCTGTTTCGGAGACCAGGTTTGGTGTCCTGAGCCCACGCCACCACCCCAGGAAGGTGGGCACAGTTCGGGGTTGTGTGATACAGCCCAGGGCTCCAAACTGTGGAGCAAGGTGGGGCAAGATGAATACCTCCCCACCAGACTGCGCCCCGCAAGGGTCAGCTGCTGCCTCCAAAACGTTAGACAGGCGTGGTGATGGCCGAGCCAAAGCGCTCAGTGATGATGCATGACAACGATGACATTCAGCCGTTCACCTCCCAAGGAGGCCGGCTTTGTTGAGCTGTGTGCTGTGCTCTCATCGCGTTCTCACCACGCCCACAAGGCAGGCACTGCTATCATCCCCACGTCACAGGTGAGGATGCCGAGGGGTGGAAAGGGGAGCGGGCCCCCAGGAGGAGGCCGAGCTGGGACTCAGATCAGGCTGTGGGCTCTTGGTGGCCCACGCGAGGGTCCTGGAGCCATGACGTGCACGGGCAAGGTGGCCAGAAGCAGGCCACGTGCCAACAGAGATGCCCGTCCACTGCTCCTCTGTCACCCCATTGGTCAGGGTGGAGACAAACGTCCCCCAGGATGTAGGGCGGGGTGTATCCTCAGATCTCCCTGAAGAGGGCAGGGAGGGCAGCGAGTACAGCTTTTCGGGGGTTCGTGTCCCCCAGGTGTGTGTCCTAGGCATCTGCAGGGGACTCAGCACGGATCCAAAACCCGTGCAGGAGTTCCTGGCTTTCTGACCACAGTGTATACGTACAGCAACGAGTGCCAGACCTCCTGCACAGGAACCCTGGTGGTGGGAGGGGGAGCTCTCATCCTTGCCTACCAGCTCACCCCGTATGGCTTTATTTTTTATTTGCTTCCCTGATGGCTCAGACGGTAGAGAATTGGCCTGCAATGCAGGAGACCCGAGTTCGATCCATGGGTGGGGAAGATCCCCTGGAGAAGGGAATGGCAGCCCACTCCAGTGTTCTTGCCTGGAGAATCCCATGGACAGAGGGGCCTGGCGCACTACAGTCATGGGGTTGCAAAGAGCCGGACATGACTGAGCAAACTAACGGTTGATTTACAATGTTGGGTTTATTTAATTGTTTTTTATTTTTGGCCACACCCTGTGGCATGTGGGATCTCAGTTCTCTGATCAGGTTTCAAACCCACATCCCCTGTGTTGGAAGGCAGAGTCTTAACCACTGGACCACCAGGGAAGCCCCCACAGTATGTCTTTAATGCAAACATTGCCCTGACCTGCAAATCCTGGGATGCTGTAGTGGGCAGAGCACCACTTGGGGGTCCTGGGCCGGGGTCCCCCCTTGACTGCACTACATCCTCTTGGGTGACCCAGCAAGCCACATACTTATGGCCTCTCCTTTCTCATCAGTCACACAGAGGCCACCTCTGCCTGACCAAGTCACTGCTGTGTGTGCAGGAGCTCTTTGAAGAGAATCAATTCAGTTCAGTTGCTCAGTTGTGTCCAACTATTTGTGACCCCATGGACTGCAGCATGCCAGGCTCCCCTGTCCATCACCAACACCCGGAGCTTGCTCAAACTCATGTCCATCGAGTCAGTGATGCTATCCAACCATCTCATCCTCTGTTGTCCCCTTCTCCTCCCACCCTCAATCTTTCCCAGCATCAGTGTCTTTCCCAATGAGTCAGTTCTTCACATCAGGTGGCCAAAGTATTGGAGTTTTGGCTTCAGCACCAGTCCTTCCAATAAATATTCAGGACTGATTTCCTTTAGGATGGACTGGTTGGATCTCCTTGCTGTCCAAGGGACTCTCAAGAGTCTTCTCCAACACCACAGTTCAAAAGCGTAAGGTGGCAAATAAAAGACGTGAAAAGATGCTCGGTCTCACCCACAATTAGAGATGAAAGGTAAACAAGAAGGAAACCGGCTCTCACAGGCCAAGAACAGTGTGGCTGAAGCTGAGGCCAAGCAGATACCCGGGGCACGGGCAGGACTAGGAAGTGGGTAGCCGCTGGGGAGGGAGATCTAGCCGCCCCTCACAGCTGAAAACCCTGCCCTTGGAGTTCCTCTGCTAGGAATATCTATGATGTATTTCTGAAAGTACATAAAGATGGATGGCTAGGGCCTTCCCTGGTGGTACAGTGGCCAAGACGCTGAGCTCCAATGCAGGGGCCCAGGTTTGCTCCCTGCTCAGTGAACTAGGTCCCGCAAGCTGCAGCTGAAGGTCCTGAGGGCTGCAATTAAAACCCAGCACAGCCAAATAAATACATTAATTAAAAAAAAAGTTTTATATACAAAGTTATTCACTATTTAGGGAAGGTTGCACACAAAATCGAGACCAATCTCCAACATCCATCAATAGGGGGTGGGTTACATGAGAAATGTGCACATCTATGTAAGACTATGTGGACGCATGCTAAGTCACCTCTGACTCCATGTGACTGCATGGACTGTAGCCCCCCAGGCTCCTGTGTCCATGGGATTCTCCAGGCAAGAATACTGGAGGAGGTTGCCGTGCCCTCCTCCAGGGGATCTTCCCAACCCAGGGATCGAACCTGAGTCTCTTATGTCTTCTGCATTGGCAGGAGGGTTCTTACCGCTAGTGCCACCTGGGAAGTCCCAGTGTAAGAATATGGCAGCCCTTTAGGTTGGCAGAGCAAGACTTCCCAAAGACAGTGAACCAAAAAAATAAGCACAGAATGCTGAGTATATGTGTGAATGAGTGTGTGTGTGTGTTGCGTGCACAATAATAAGCATAGAGCATTTCTAGAATACTCAGGAAATGAATAGGAAGAGAACGGTTCATTTTATTTGAGCCATGGACCCAAGGGAAGTAACTGATTTCTATATAACTTGTCACGGGAAAAACTCATATCCCCGCCCCACTGACACACACACTTGTACACACTCGTGTGTGAGGTGTGCCACCCCAGAAGCACTCACCTTTCCAACCACTTCCACTGGAGAAAGCGATCAAAATACATGCTGTCCAGGTACTCGTGGAAGGGTTCTCCCCTCAGGTAGTCGTGGACAGACCTAGCTCGGAGGGGACAAATGGATGAACGCTTCACCATCCTGACTCTGCTGCAGGTGGGCAGGGCCATAGCAGCAGGTCACCGCCCAGCCTCCTCCACCTCCAGAGTTTGGAAATGCAGACACACAGGGGCCTCCAACAGACACAGTGGGAGGGGAGCCAGGCCCCGGCCATTCTACAAAGCTTGTCTGAGACTGACTGACTGACCCGCAGGTGTGTAGTCAGTACTTGCCTTGGGCACTGCTTGGGCTCCGGGACACAATGCCTTGGCATTGTGAGGGGGACAGACCATGAATAAATAAATGACCCCAGGGCATGTTATCATGAGTTAGCAGGAAGTGAGGCCCCTGAGGGGTCCAGGAGATCTCTCTGAAGAAGGAACAGGAGCTGAGATGAGAACCCAGCACTGTTTAACTATGCACAAGGGAGGGTTTGGGACTTTGAGGCAGAGGGTGTCTTGGCAAGAGGCCGAGGGGCATGGGCTCTGGATTTGGTCAGGACCAGTGAAGCCCCATGCAGTAGAATTTACTGGGCACCTGCTGTGGGCCAGGTCCCAGGCCAGGCCCTGGAGGGTTCTGAGCTTGGCTGCAGGCAGGGCTGAGCTTGGTTCCCTTTAAAAAGTGGCCACACTGACCAGTCAAACCCAGGCGCTTGGGACCTGGGGAAGTGGGGGACACTCAGTGAGAGAACCTTGGAGATTGTGTCCTGCCAGACTGAGAACAGGGGCCAGTGTGGGGGGGCAGGATGGCCACTCCCTCAAGGGCAGGGGGGCAGCCCAGGGACCCCCCACCCGCTGTCAGGGCCGACCCTCGGCCACCTGCAAGCCCGGATTCTGCCCACAGTGGTCTCTCCCCAGCACCTGCCACAGGGCTGGGCCTCAAGCTGACCCTCCCCGGAACACCCCAGTTCTTCCCACAGTGCATGGAGCGCCGGCACTAAGCCGTTAAAGCAGGTCTGCACTCTTGCTCTCAAGGTGTCCCTTGAGTGACACGCACACAGCAGGTGCCCAATTAATGTCTGGGCTGCGAGCTCTGAACGAGGGTGCACCCACACCTGCTGTGATCTTGGTGGGTAAGTCTGTGCCCCTGTCTGTCAGCTCATGGGGAGGGCGTGTGTGGGCACAGGAACAGGTGTGAGCCCAGTGCCTACATGTAGCTTCGCAGCACATCCGTGCAAGATGATGGAGCCTAACGGATGCTCGGCTGGCACCACACCCACTGACGTGCCTCACGTCGCACTGCAGCCTGTGATGAGCTGGTGGGGTGTGGCTGGGGGCAGCCTGTAGCCCCACTCCATCGGCAGTACGGGTGGGTGGCAGCGGTGGGGGAGTGGGGTGGGCAGGAAGGGTTTCCAAACCAGCCAGACCGGGGCAGAGCTTTACATGCCTCTGTCTCAGCGGCCTGGGAACCAGTTGGTTTCAACATCATCTGAAGCACATGTTTTCTCTGTACTTGGCACCCTAGGCTCTTTTCCCTTCATACACAGGCTGCTGGGGGGCCCTCGGGCACTGAAGACCTGCCCCCGGGTGCCCAGTGCTCCGGGGGAGGGACACGAGAGGCAGCCCCCTTTCCAGGTGACCGGGTGGAAACCCACAAGGAGGCTGAGGGTCCTGACCCCCGGACAGGGAAAGAGGAGGGGAGGCCAGGGCCCAGGGCACTTACTGCACGCAGGCCGAGAAGAGTTCTTTGCAGGGTTTCTGAAGGAGCTTCTCCTCCGTCTGGGAGACCAGGTCCCGTCCAACTTGGGTGATGAAAACTGGGGACTGAAGGCAGGAAGAGAAAAGGAGGCATCAGTGGGGCAGCGGGCAGGGGGCCCGGCTGCCACGGGGCTCCACCCGCCCGCACCTGGTCCCGGCTGCCTCCCCGCATGGTGGTGGGTGGTGCGGGGAGGTGGCGGCGATGGAAAGTGTGACCCAACTGGCCTGGACTTCAGGTCAGATTTCTGGTTCTGCTGCTGACAGTGTGGCGACCTCGTAAGGCCACCCTGCTCCTCGGAGCCCCACTGTCCTCCTCCGAGAACACAGATCATGACATCCTGTGTCGGGGCTGTGGCCGGAGCCGAGGGCAGGGTGTGAGCACTCATATTGAAGGGACCCCCCGAGAGCTGCCCCCACCCCTTAGCCACAGGGGGGCAGTGTCCTTGGAGGGTGGGCGTCAGGGCGTCTAGAGCAGGCGACAGGGCATGGAGGGGCGGCCCTGCGCCGGGGGGAGCAGCAGAAGGTGGCGGCGCGGGCCTGGCTTGGGCTTGCCAGGGCTACGTCCCATGCCCACATGGCTGCTGGAGCTGCGAGCCTTGCTCCAGACACGGCCTCGCTGTCACCAGGAGGATGGTCAGAAATAACCGTTTCTCCTGGAACCAGTCAATGAAGCCGTGTGAGTTGGATGCTACAATGATGCTCATTTCACAGATGAGGAAACCACAGGCTCAGAAAGGTTAAGACCTTTGCCCAAGGTCACCAGCAAGTGGCAGAGATGGGATTTATACCAGGCTAGGTGGGTCTAGAGTGAAGCTGGTTGGAAGTGGTGGGGTGTCTGAACCACCTGTGTGGGCTCCCCTCTTTCACCGCCATCTCCCAGGAGGCCCCTGAGATGTGACCTTAGCTGTGGGCTGACCTGGAACTTATACAGAAGATGCTACCGCTCAGGGTGGTGACCGCTGGTCTCGGTGGTGGTGGGGTGTTATTGCAGAGGGTTGGGGGTCATCTGGGAAAGCTTCTGAGGAGAGGGTCACGGGCAAAGCAGAATGTGGCCTCAGACCTCCCACCCCTCCTGGGCCCTCCCGCCTGGGCCCTCCCCACTCCTGAGCAGACGGGAGGGGCTTCCAGGGGTCTGGGGGCGGCTCAGCTGTGCGTGAAGTCTCGGCACTGTCATTCCTTGGAACCGGCTGGCAGGAGACTTCTGGGAGTGCTGCCTATACTCAAAGCCCCGAGGGGAGTTAGTAACTGGTGATGACGCGTTTGGTTTAATGACCAGGGGTTTAAATCCAGTCTGTGGCTCGATGACATGAAGAGACGAAGCGATTCCAACCAAACCCCCTCTCGAGTGACTCTAGGGGACGACACCTTCTGCCAATAAGAAGGGAATAAGGAGCTGTCGGCAGCTTTAAGCTAGGAACGTAAAAACCCAAACCTGCTGGGAGGGTGGGCCGTGCCACTGCTCAAAGAGGCATTTGCTGTTCTAGTCACATCAGGGGGAATCCGAGGTGTTGGTCCTTCCCCCCAAACTGAGAAGGCTCTCCCCACAGGCGAGGTCTGATGCATCACGTAAGAAAAAGGGCCCTGGGGTCCCGGTGACCACAGTCTGTCCTCTGTGGCTTGAAGGCGGGAGAATTCCACACGGTTTTAGATCTCTTTCCAGGAAGCTAATCCCTGCTGGTCCCAGGAGGCCTGTGAGGTCGGCTGGAGAAGGGAGGGGTGTTTCCTCCAGGCCAGGTGGGCTCTGGAGAATAATGTCCCCTTCACTGCCCTGAGGGCTCAGGAATGCCACAAGAGCTCTGGCAGGCAGGGCTGTGTCTCTCTCCAGCAGGACTGCCCCTCTGGGATGGAGCTGAGGGTCAGGACAGAGTGGAAGGATTGGGGTCATTCTCCTCCGTGTCACAGATGTTCCCTTAATTTCTAACCAAACAGAAAAGACCGCGAGGCCCTTGGATATTTGTGGGGCTGAAAGCAGCATGGAGAAAGGGTGTTGGTGGAGGTCGCTGGCACCTGAGACCCCCTCGGGCCAGCAGTGTTGGAAGTGACACTTTCATTTCTTTGGTCACTGGGTGGTCTCCTCAAGGGGTCCCAGCCTGCAGGTTCCGACTTTACACAAGAGTGTGCGTGTAGGCACCAAGTGAAGTGTGAAATTCACTCAGTCGTGTCCGACTCTTTGCAACCCCATGGACTATATGGTCCATGGAATTCTCCAGGCCAGAATACTGGAGTGGGTAGCCTTTCCCTTCTCCAGGGGATCTTCCCAACCCAGGAATTGAACCCAGGTCTCCCACATTGCAGGTGGATTCTTTACGAGCTGAGCCACCAGGGAAGCCCAGGAATACTGGAGTGGGTAGCCTATCCCTTCTCTAGGGGATCTTCCCAACCCAGGGGTCGGATCCAGGCACCAGGGGTCCTTTGAAATGTGTGCTGGTGTGGCTTGGGGGGGGCTAGGGGTGTCTGGGAACTGGTGGCCCCACCGTGAACACTGGGCCTCCTGATGGTCTAGGGCAGTTGCAGCCCACGGCTGGCCAACCCTGACGTGATTGGTCTGCAGACCTGCCAGAAGTCCACCGTGCTGGCCATCAGGATGAGCCCCAGGTGACCCTCAGGAGGGCATCTCCATGGCCAACTCCAGACAACTTAAAATACAGTTCGCCCCTCAGAGACACAGCTGTGCACACTCGGGCTTGCGGACCACTGAGCTCTCCCCTCCAGCCTGGTGAGAAAGGACTTGGTTCCTAGAGGAGCCTCAGGCTGCAGGGCCACCTGTCCTGCCCCCCGAGTCACATGTGGAGCAAGAGAACACCCTCCCCCACCTCTTTGCCCAAGACGCTTCCCAGGCTCTTCTCCCTTGAGGCGGGGAACAGATGGGGCATTTGAGCTCAGGTGTGCCTTATCCACTCTCTGTGGGTAGAAGCCCCCATCACCAGAGGAAAATAACCTGCTCCACCCCTCCCCGTGGAATGTAAAATTGACCTTGAATTCAGAACCACTTGGGGCTGCAGTCGGACGGGGCCAGTGGCCGGCAGGCCCAGCGGGTCGGGTAGACTCCGCATACTCGCCCCTTTGTACCTCCAGCCCCATGACGGCCCAGACGCACTCCGGCCTGTTCTCGATGCCTAGGCCACAGGTCCTGGGCTTCCTGCTGTGTATGTTACCAAAACACACTTTTGAGGTAACAAGAGGGGAGGGCTGTCCAAGGGTTTTTCTGAATACCACAGCACATTGAGAAGAGCCCTTTGCGTCGTTCCGAACATGAACGGTGCAGGCCGGTCAATGGTACAGGGGGCCCGTGGGCTCTGCACCTTCACATCTCCCTAGGCCCCCTCCTCCCTTTTGGCCCCACTTCCCTGTTCTCATATGCACCCTTCAATAGCTCAGCTAGTAGAGCGGAGGACTGCAGACTTGATAAATGTGGACATCCTTAGGTCGCTGGTTCGATTCCGGCTCGAAGGAAGTTGCCTTAGTTGCTTTGGGCTTCCCTGGGGTCTCAGACGGTAAAGTATCTGCCTGCAATATGGGAGACCCGGGTTTGATCCCTGGGTCAGAAGATCCCCTGGAGAAGGAAATGGCAACCCACTCCAGTATTCTTGCCTGGAAAATTCCATGGATGGAGGAGCCTGGTGGGCTGCTGTCCAGGGGGTCGTACAGAGTTGGACACGATTGAAGCAACTTGCATGCATGCATTGGAGAAGGAAATGGCAACCCACTCCAGTATTCTTGCTGGAAAATCCCAGGGACAGAGGAGCCTGGTGGGCTGCCGTCTATGGGGTCGCACCGAGTTGGACAGGACAGAAGCGACTTAGCAGCAGCAGCAGTGGACTAACAGGGATTACCTGGGGGTGTTTCAGGGACCGAGGTTGGAAAGGAAGGGATGGTGGGAGGGGTGGGGAAGGCATGGGTCTGGTCTGGTCAGGAAGCCTCTGTGGTTGCTTAACTCAGCCCTCGACCCAGGAAGCCTGTGCGGATCATCCGCCACGCCCAAGCCTCTGCCTCCCTCAGCAACCTCCAGTGACAGGGATGGAGCCCCCGGGGCAGACCGACAGCCCCCCAGCCCCCTACCCCCCACCCACCACCCCCCATCCCCAACCCTACTCGGCCTCCACAGGTCATCCACAGCCGGTCCACCAGGTGGCGCAATTGAGCCCCTTGATGCTGCGCTGAGCTTGCAGACACCCCAGGGCTGACCAGCCCCCCGCCCCCCACCATCACTCTCCCTCCATCCTCCAACCCCCATCAGAGGAGGGAGGCCAGCTGGCACACCTGAAATAATTACCGAGTGATTCATCTCAGACCAGAGGAGGGTGGCCTTTGCAGTAAGAATTTAGGGGAAAAGTGAGAGAGCCCCTTGGAGAGGGCTGGACCTTGAGGGAGACGTGGGGTTTACACGGGGGTTGGGGGGAGCCCAAAGGTCAGGAGGCTGGGCAAGCGGGGAGCTGTAGGGGTGCTGCTCACGGGGAGGAGGGCTCATCCAGATAGAGCTAAATAAGGGCGACGGCTGCTGGCGCGGTCATGTCTTGCCAGGCTGGTTCTCACTGACGGTTGAGTCATCAGGCCAAGGGTGGAACGTAAGTGCAGGGGAGGGGGTGTGTGTGTGTGTGGTGTGTGTGTGGGGGGGGGGGGGCTGCTACCCCTGCTCTGCACCGCTGCTGCCCTCTGCACTGAGGTGACCAGCAGGAGGAAGGGACCTCATTTCCTGCATCAGAGAGAAACTGCGATGTCCGAGGACCTTGTTGCCGAAGCATCCAAGTTCCTCATGTCAAGAGGTCAGAGTGGAGATGGCATCCATCATATGTGGCCGGTGTCCCTGGGGGTGCCGAGGGATGGAAGCATGGCTGGGCCCCGAAACCACCCTTCAACGCCTCCCCCACAGCCGCCAAGAATCCCGAAGCAAGCACCTCTCCTGCCATCCTTGGAGTCTCCAGGAAACACATGCCTGACACTTGTTTAGAGATCTAGGAGCCCAGAGGATACAGGAGGAGGGGGAGAACAGAGGGCTGTCCTGGGAAGAGCCTCGGGGCCTCACTGATGTAACCCCATTTGTGGCACAGATGGAAAAACGGAGATAAGAGACCCCTCTGAGTTATGGCGCTGGCCAAGGGGAGCAGACCAACAGTGGAGGGAGGGGCTCCACAGCGGGCAGAGTTCGTGCTGGTGGATCTGAGCTGGATAGGCTCTAACTAGGTGTCCTGAACCACTCGAGGGAAAGAACACAGCCTCTGCCTCGCTGTCCCCACTCAAAACCAGCTTGTCCCCACTTCACAGACAGGGACAGACACACACAGCAATCTCAGCCCTGGTATGTTTTAAGAATTCTCTTCTCTTGCCTGGACTAACTAGTAGGCCCTCATAAGCCTCTGCAATCACCTGCTCGAATGTGGATACAACAGCCCTCAAGAGTTTTTCCACCTCACACAGCAGAGATGAGCCCACTGCCAACAGACCAAGTTCAGAGCATTCTTGATCCAGCCCCAACGGCCTTCCTCAACCTGCCTCTCCATCATGCCCTCTCCTCCCACTGCACACTCATTTCCTGGGTAAACTCTGGCTTTCCAGCCACCAGGCCTTTGCTGTTCTCATGAAGGAGCCCTTGCCACCCGTCATGGCTCATTGTCCAAATCCTGTGAAGTCTTCAGGACCTTTTTCCAATGCAACCTCATCCAAAATGATTCTCTGAGCCTGCAGGGCCTTCCACACAATCCCACTTCCCACTGACAACATTCATCATCATTGTGATTTCTTGAGCACCTATTATATGTTAAGTCCTAGGAACTTTCCATGGGATATCTTTTTTAATCTCTCAAAGTAGGTTTTATGCTTATTTAACCTGTATGAGGAATACATCATGTGAAATGCTGGGCTGAATGAAGCACAAACTGGAATCAAGATTGCAAGGAGAAATATCAATAACCTCAGATATGCAGGTCAGGAAGCAACAGTTAGAACTGGACATGGAACAACAGACTGGTTCCAAATAGGAAAAGGGGTACGTCAAGGCTGTATATTGTCACCCTGCTTATTTAACTTATATGCAGAGTACATCATGAGAAATGCTGGGCTGGAAGAAGCACAAGCTGGAATCAAGATTGCTGGGAGAAATATCAATAACCTCAGATATGCACATGACACCACCCTTATGGCAGAAAGTGAAGAGGAACTAAAAAGCCTCTTGATGAAGGTGAAAGAGGAGAGTGACAAAGTTGGCTTAAAACTCAACATTTAGAAAATGAAGATCATGGCATCTGGTCCCATCACTTCATGGCAAATAGATGGGGAAACAGTGGAAACAGTGTCAGACTTTATTTTTGGGGGCTCCAAAATCACTGCAGATGGTGCCTGCAGTCATGAAATTAAAAGACGCTTACTCCTTGGAAGGAAAGTTATGACCAACCTAGATAGCATATTGAAAAGCAGAGACATTACTTTGCCAACAAAGGTCCGTCTAGTCAAGGCTATGGTTTTTCCAGTGGTCATGTATGGATGTGAGAGTTGGACTGTGAAGACAGCTGAGTGCCGAAAAATTGATGCTTTTGAGCTGTGGTGTTGGAGAAGACTCTTGAGAGTCCCTTGGACTGCAAGGAGATCCAACCAGTCCATTCTGAAGGAGATCAGCCCTGGGTGTTCTTTGGAAGGAATGACGCTAAAGCTGAAACTCCAGTACTTTGGCCACCTCATGCGAAGAGTTGACTCACTGGAAAAGACTCTGATGCTGGGAGGGATTGGGGGCAGGAGGAGAAGGGGACGACAGAGGATGAGATGGCTGGATGGCATCACTGACTCGATGGACGTGAGTTTGAGTGAACTCCGGGAGTTGGTGACAGACAGGGTGGCCTGGCGTGCTGCAATTCATGGGGTTGCAAAGAGTTGGACACAACTGAATGACTGAACTGAACTGAAAATCACTGCAGATGATGACTGCAGCCATGAAATTAAAAGATGCTTGCTCCTTAGAAGAAAAGTTATGACCAACCTAGACAGCATATTGAAAAGCAGAGACATTACTTTACCAACAAAGGTCCATGTAGTCAAAGCTATGGTTTTTCCAGTAGTCATGTATGGATGTGAGAGTTGGACTATAAAGAAAGCTGATTGCCAAAGAATTGATGCTTTTGAACTGTGGTGTTAGAGAAGACTCTTGAGAGTCCCTTGGACTGCAAGGAGATCCAACCAGTCCATCCTAAAGGAAATCAGCCCTGAATATTGCTTGGAAGGACTGATGTTGAAGCTGAAACTCCAATACTTTGGCCACCTTATGTGAAGAACTGACTTATTTGAAAAGACCCTGATGCTGGGAAAGATTGAAGGTGGGAGGAGAAGCGGATGACAGACAATGAGATGGTTGGATGGTATCACCAACGTGATGAACATGAGTTTGAGTAGGCACCAGGAGTTGGTGATGGACAGGGAGTCCTGGCATGCCGCAGTCCATGGGGTTGCAAAGAGTCGGACATGACTGAATGGCTGAATAATAACAACAAAAGTTTTATCATGTCCATCTGATAGATGTAGAAATAGGCCCCGAGAAGTTAAGTAACTTGCCCAAGATCACACAGCTAGCATGGGAGCAGAGACAAGATTCAAAACCAGGCAGTCTGGTCAGAGAGCCTTATCCCTGAGCACTACAGGTCCTCCAAGGATGCCATAGTCTTTCTCGAATAGTGAGTAGGGATGTAACTCTGCCTTGGAGAGCAAGCCTTCTTTGGAGGCTGGTGGGGCTGGATAATGAGGTGCAGTGGACGTTGTGTGTTTTGGCGAGCACTGTTTGTATTGCACTGTTGTGTACACACACACACACACACACTGTCAGGCTAATGGCCAGCATATGCTTTGCTTCACTATATGAAAACATCCCTCCAAGGAGCTCCCTGCTCATTAGCAGCAGTTCCATCAGTGAGCAAAAGGTCAGCCCAGGAGACTGTCCGCTCTATCTCCAGACGCAAGCACTTAGGGCTTAATGATGTGTATATTTTCATATGTGGGCAGTTGACATTCCCCATGTAAACTGTTTGCAATTTCTCAATGTGGACAGACCTGATTTTCAGGAAAAGCTGAGCAAGAGAGGCAAGACACTCTGGAAGACAGGGGTACCAGGGGGTCTGCTCCCTTCCAAACAGGTGGCTTCCTGCAGCAGGGGGGTGTTGCCTGTCCCACCCATATCAGGTTGGAGGCAACTGTTTGTTGGGGGGCCAACTCACTTCTCCTCCAGGACAGGAACCAGGGAGGGGCACTCCCACAGTCATACCCGGGCCGCCCCTTGACCCTTGACGGAGAGATCTGCGTCAATGGTGGGAAGCTCTGCACATGGGGCTGCCTGGGCCCAGCCGTGGGCGGGGGCAGGGGTGGGAATCAGCCTCTAGCAGAGCCAGGGTTAGAGGCATCATGGGCGCCTGGGAGAGGGGCTGGCTGATAGCCATTGGCCCCTCCAGGTGACTTTTCCCACGAATTCATATTTTCCATCGTTCCCCAGAACGATGCCCTAGGTGGGGCTCGTGGATGCTGAGCCTTAGGGAGCTCTTCAAGGGGCAGAAATGTTGTTTATTCCTGTCTCATCTGAACTTGAGTAAAGCCCTTGGCAAGCAGCTAGGACTCTACATGCCCATAGACAGAACAGTTCATAAACAGATGACCTGAGGTTCAAATCCAGGCCTGTGCAGCTCCAAAGCCTGCCATCTCTCCACTCTGCTTTGCTGGAATGAACTTACAATGTGCTCTGAACACAGTCAGTGCTCGATACATTTGTTCACCAAATGTGTATACATATGTTCATTCAAAGCAGAAATGCCTTCATGAGGTCATCTGGTCTACCTCCTGCCTTTGAGCCAACTGGGCCAATCAGTTCTTTGGGATTTTCTTAGTTACAACCAGTTGGAGTGTTTGTTGGGGGTGGAAACTGTGGACTGGAAGCTTGAGGGTGGCTGGGGGAAACTGGAACTGCCTTGGGAGAAGCAACCTGGGGTTATGGGTTCCTGAGCCCATGGAGAGCCATGTCTCTCTGATGGTTTCATTTAACCGTATCCCCCCACGCTTCCAATAAATTCCTCCTTTGAGCAACTGGGAGTTAAGTATCTGCCACTTGCCACCAAGACTCCAGACAAATTCACCATCTGTAAAATCAGGAGTTGGGCCTGGTGGTGAGGAGGACCCTCCAAAGTCTCCCCCTCCCCTCCCTCTTCTCTCCCCCCACTCAAGTTGGCTGGTTCCAAGTTCCATAAAAACTACCTCAGCCCAGCCTGCCTGACACTAGGAACAGGAATTGGGTGAAGAAAGCAGACCGGGAAGGAGGTGGGCAAAGCAGGGCTCATTCCAACCCCCAAATCCCAGCTGGAAATGAAACCTGCTTGTACGATCACAACTGGCAGACAACGGAGTGCATTTGCCGATCAGCAGCCTTGGACAACGTTTCACTCCAGGGTTGATTTAAGGTCTGGCTGACAGGAAGAGAAAGCGCCGTTCTTCCACCTTTTAATCAAAACCTTCAGTGCCGTGTGGAGAAGCCAGGGGCCACGGAGCCTGGGTCCATCTGGAGTAGTTCGTCTTCCGCACCTGCCAGGCAGCAGGCATGAACCAACGAGCCCCAGACAAGAACAGAACCAAAGGGAAAGGCAGGGTTTGGTTATCTTGGTCTTTGGGAAAGTGAACCAGCCCAGCCAAGCGCTCTCAAGCAAAGGGGCTGTGAGACTATGGCTCCTGGGCCTGACTAGGCCAGATGACTGCATCCTGTGGCTCTCGGCCCAGACATGAGCTCCTTCCTGGGTGTCCACGTGGGCAACGAAGCTGCTGGACCATGTGGCCTGAGCACCATGCCAGAAGCAGCCCCCGAGGGCAGAGACACATGCTGGATAGGCAGCTGGTGGCTGGAGGTCCTTGGGGTAGACACTGGGAAAATGACAAGTCTCACAGCTCCTCTCACACTCTAAGGAGAGGTGAGGCTTGCTGCTGACCATCAGGGGGGTGTGGTCTCCATTCAGAAGTAATTCACCCCGAAGCAGAGGGAGCTGAAGCTCTGGGGCCCCTTACTTGCAGTCCGGGGAGCAACCGAGTGTTCTCCGTAGGAGAAGAAGCAAGTCTGCACAAGCACTTTTAGGAAATGGAGATCTCAGGTGACAAGCACCGAATCTCCAAGGCTACAGGCGTCCATTGTGATTTCTTTTCTCATTCTCAGGAAATACTCACTTTGGTACCTAATGTTCTGTTCTTTCTTCTTAAAGAAGACTCTCCCCCAATGTTATTTAAGCTTCAGCTGCCACAAAACCTGGATCTTCCCTTGTCTCTGACAGACGGCACTCAGTCTTGAAGGAAACTTTCTCCAGAGGGGCACCCAGGCATCCACCTCCTGCCTGACGGCCACTCTGCACCTTTATCTTTCTATGATAAACAGCCCAAGACCCAGAGTCTGAGAGGCTCACAGGGCTCTCTGGGGCTTCTCGTGGCTGGAGAAGGTGAGGAAGGCCATTGCTCTGACATTGTGGTAGGAAGCAGCCCAGTGTCCTTTGTAAGGCCCATGGTTCCATTATGACGCAGACAGAATATGCGGCCACCCTGGCAATCTCCTTAAGTCTTTGGGCAATGATCTCTCATACCAATTCGGGGCTGACCCTGGGTTTAGCTGGTTAGTCTGCCAGGAAGATACTGGAGGGGACAGGAGCTGCCTTTGTGAGCAGACTTAAGAGGTTCTCTGTGCTGTGGCAGGTACAAGTCGGGAAGCAAGGAGCCCGGTGTTTCTCCTGCAAGGGTCTGAGCTGACACCATCCATCAGCTACAGCAGGTTCCCTGAGTGTCTGTTCTGTGCCCAGGTCATGAGCCGCACCCCAAAGACCTCATAAACTGACTCACTTGGCCAATGGTAGGAGTTCAAGGCTGGTGGGGAGTGAGGGTGGCCAAGTGTGCTGTGGGCTCTCAGCCCCTTGAAGGATGAGCTCAGAGAGGTGACCTCATGGCCAAAGTGAGGTCTTATCAAGGCTCAGAGGATGAAAGGAATGTGGCCGGACAATGAGAAGACCAGCACTCTGAAAGAATCCTAACCCTAACTCGAACACTTCCCAGGTAGAGCTAGTGGTAAAGAACCTGCCTGATCCCTGGGTCAGGAAGATCCCCTGGAGAAGGGCATGGCAATCCACTCCAGTATTCTTGCCTGGCAGGCTACAGTCCATAGGGTTGCAGAGTTGGACACAACTGAAGTGACTTAGCACGCACACAACCCTAACCCTATGGCAAAACTGACACTTTTCTAGACAAATTTAAGATGGTAGAGAGCAGGCTCACAGAGCCCGTCCACTGGTGGAGGGCTACTGGGTCAGGAAGTCCTCTGAACAAGTAGGCCCTGCATGGGGTCCCAGCCCTTTCGGAGGGTGCCCCGAAAGGGTGGCTGACCTGGCCACCCCAGGTCACAAAGGGTCACATTCTCTGTGTCAGCGAAGTGCTGCAACACAGCCCTCACCCTCCACAGAGGGAAGAGCAGCCTGGGATGTAAAGCATGTTGTCCCTTACATCCTTTGCTGTTTTTAAGTGGCTTCGTAGAAATCAGGATGAAGGATTTTTTAGAGGTCAGGAAGTGAGAGCACTTTTAAACACTAGTAGAATTTAGCCAGAGGCCCTGAGAGCTGGGCAACTTTAATGAGAAAGAAAGGAAAACACACAAGTGGCCCTGACCCAGACCTTGACTTTTTTACGTCAAAAGCAAAAGCGGATAATTAACAAAACGAAATGTGCCTGGATGTTGGAGCGAGAGGCCAGCCGGGCTCTGTCAACTTGATAATCCCCGGTCAAGAACTGCGGGCCCAGAGCTCGCGTTGGGAGATGACTCGGTGTTTACACAGGCTGAGGGCTGGCGCTCAGGATCCAGAGAAGCAGGCTTTTTCCTGGCGAGGGGCTTGGATCTGGCCAACTCCGCTCCGGGTCAGGATGGTCACGAGCAGGTAATTCACAAGTAAGGCCCAGGTCCGATGGGGCCGGGGTGCAGAACGCTCACACCCCGGGGTATCTCTCATTCCTTGCGCATGAGCGGCAAGGGCACAGCGAGCCAGTGTTCCATCTTCCAGGTCACCCTCCAGTCCACAGACTCCAGACCGGCTTCAGTGTGAAGCTGTGTTGCAAATACCTTGGCCCAGGAAAACATTTCTCCCATGAAGATGACATTCCAGGCGGCTCGGGAGTGAAGGAGGGCAGGCATCTTTCAAGATCCTGGGCAACTCGACTGAAACCCCCAGGATGTCATTTCTCTGCCCAAGACCCACGGTCAGAGACCAGTGTCTGCCCATCCAGGGCAGTGCTGAAGGCGGGAAGGTTGTCCTCAGGAAGCCTGAGGCTGGCTTCACTGTATCCAGCCACTCTCTAAAGAGGAATTCTGGGAAGGAAATAGCACACACACACACACACACACACACACACACACACACAGGAATGGGGATCAGAGGCGGAGCCGGCTCCACCAGCATCAAAGGAGACTCCCATTTTCTGCCCTGGAAGGTCACAAGAAAGGAAGAGGAACTTGGATAGGCATGTCCTGGCCTGCTGTGAGGAGCCCCGAGACATCAGGCTAAAGACAGAGAGGGTGTGTTTTCCAGGGAAGTTGGCGGGGAGAAATAAATTTGTCTATCTGAGGGATCCAACCAGTCCATCCTAAAGGAGATTAGTCCTGGGTGTTCATTGGAAGGACTGATGTTGAAGCTGAAACTCTAATACTTTGGCCACCTGATGTGAACAGCTGATTCATTTGAAAAGACCTTGATGCTGGGAAAGATTGGGGGCAGGAGGAGAAGGGGATGACAGAGGATGAGATGGTTGGATGGCATCACCGACTCAATGGACATGAATTTGGGTAGACTCCAGGAGTTGGTGATGGGAGGCCTGGTGTGCTGCAGTTCATAGGGTCTCAAAGAGTTGGACACGACTGAGCAACTGAACTGAACTGAACTGAGAGACAATTACACAGTCGTTGAAAATGCTTTGTAGATAGTCTGGGAAATGAGAAAATGCTAATGACACAGCATAAAGGTTGGGCGTCAAGAAGTGGGTCACACACAGGAGGGTCCAGCCTATCCACACAGCCCTCAGCCCACCTGCCACCCCCAGCCCGACTCGCTCCTTCACGAAGCAGCTCGGAAGGTGCCTTTGGTCAACCTCTGACAAGACGACGCAGTGGAAAGGAAAGCATCCAGGTTCTAGAATCAGACAGACTGGGGTAACATCTCATCATCACTCTTTCTCTGTTGTTCTTTTTTTAAATTTGTGGTCAAATAGACATAACGGAGAGATTGCCATTTTAACCATTTATAAATAGACAATTCAGCGGCATTAATTGCAGTCATAATGTTGACTATTACCACCATCTTTTCTCAAACTTTCTTATCATCCCAAACAGAAACTCTAAGGCCATTAAGCAATAACTCTCCATCCCTTCCCCTGAATCTCTGGTAAGCTTTAGTTTTCTTTGTCTCAATGAATTTGCCTACGCTGGACATTTCATGTAAGTAGAATCATACAAATGTGACCTTTTTTGTTTGATTTCTTTCACTTGGGCTTCCCTTGTGGCTCAGCTGGTAAAGAATCTGCCTGCAATGCAGGAGACTTGGGTTCGATCTCTGGGTTGGGAAGATCCCCTGGAGAAGGGAAAGGCTATTCACTCTAGGCTATTCTGGCTTAGAGAATTCCATGGATCATATAGTCCATGGGGTCTCAAAGAGTTGGACACGACTGAGCAACTTTCACTTCTTCATTTCACTTCTTCTTTCACTTAGCCTAATGTTTTCAAGATTCATTCATGCTCTAGCAGGTATCAGGACTTCATGCCTATTTATGGCTGAATAATATTCCATTGTATGACAGACCTCATTTTGCTTATCCATTCATCCGCTGATGGACACGGCTTGTTTTTACTTTTCAACAATTGTGAATAATGCTGGTATGGATACTTGCATACAGGTATCTGTGTCGGTCCCTGTTTTCAATTCTCCCAGCTTTTACTCTTAATGAAGCCCTTTTCCCAAGGTAAAACAGGGACAATTGTGTCTACTACACAGGACTGTCATGAAGACAGCATGAGATAGAGGTTTAAAACACACAGCATACAGTAAGTGCTCAAACAATGTTACTTAGGGCTTCTCTGGTGGTCCAGCGGTTAAGACATTGCCTGCCAATGTAGAAGGTGGGGGTTCGATCCCTGGTTGGACATGCCCCACGGTCAAAAAACCAAAGCATAAAACAGAAGTAATATTGTAACAAATTCAGTGAAGATTTTAAAAATAGTCTACATTAAAAAAAAATCTGGAAAAAAAGGTTTTCAAAAAAATAAAATAATGTTACTTTGCCCCGCCTCCCTCATTTATATCCACCCTTAGTAAAGGAGCGTGAGAGGGTTAGATTCAGTGATACCCTCAAGGGCTGTGCTGTGCTAAATCGCTTCAGTCGTGTGACCCTAAGGACTGTAGCCGACCAGGTTCCTCTGTCCATGGGATACTCCAGGCAAGAATACTGGAGTGGGTTGCTGTGCCCTCCTCTAGGAGATCGTCCTGAACTAGGGATCGAACCCACAACTCTTTCATCTCCTGCACTTGGCGGGCAGGCTGTTTACCACTAGCACTACCTGGGAAGCCACCTATACTTAAACAGTTGCCTTCTCAGTTTTGCACAGCATTTAGACAAGTACTGATCCAAAGAATGAGAGTCTCACGGGAATTCAGGCTCCGCTGCAGGCCAGCTGGGGTGGGAGGTGGGAAACGAGGCCAGGAAGCTTTCCTATTCGTGTCTCTGTGCCACCCTTCTAGCACGGGCGAGTGGGAAGCCCGGTGAGGGATGTTCCAGTCTCCTCTTCCAGCTGTATGACCCTCAGGGACCCGGCTCCTCTTGGGCCTCAGTTCCCTCATCTAGGGCATGAGGAGCCTGGCTTAGCCCAGCAGTTTTCAAAATCTGAGTTCCAAAGAGTCCTAAGTGTTCTTCTAAAAGCCAGGGCCTAGGATGGAGAAGAGAGCCAAAGGCCTGCTCAACCACAGCAGATCCACGCACCTTAGCATCAGGAAATCTACAGCTGAAACTGTGGCCAGGCCCTGGACTGGGGGGCCTCTGAGATCCCCAGGAGCTGGATCATGCTCTAGGCGGTGTCGTCTCCTTCCCTTTGGGGTGAACCGACAGAGTGGTCCCTGAGAGTGGGCTATAAGGGTCATCTCCCAGCACACCAGGACTCCTGCAGGCCCAGACCGTCATTCTGAGCATGGCTCAGCAGCAGGGACCCTCCGTAGGGAACACTATAGTGCTGGGGGCTGCAGAAACTTGAAATGACCCAGGAGCCCTGCTGCTCTTCAAAACAGCGCCCTAGCTCCCTGCTCACTAATAGCTCTTCAATCAAGAGGAAGTGTGACCACAAGGCAGGGAGCCAGGTTAGATTCTTAGGAGAGCAGGATAGGGAAGGGTCAAGAGCACAGACTCTGAAGTCTCGGCTTCCTTCATGCCAGCTGTGTGACCTTGAGCAAGTTACTTAATCTCTCTGTGTCTTCATCTCCTCATCTTTAAAATGGAGGATTAAGTGCGTTATTTAAAGCTCTAAGAACAGTGTTTGGCTCACAGTAAGAGCCGTTCCCAGGAAGTTCCTTTCTCAAGTGTTCTTCTCAATCTTCTTCCACCCTTGAGGCTTTCTGCAGTGCTGAGGTAGGAAGTGGGAAAACCCAGGGTGAAGCTGGCCACCTAGTCAGGCCCTGCCCAGGAGGGGTTCAAGCAGAGGTGAATCCTGAGTTGACCAGATTTCACTGACAACAGGATGGAGATGCTGGGTGCTTGAGAGGCAGACAAGAGTCAAGTGATCTTAGCAGAGACGAAAAGCTGGCTCCAAGGCCCTGGCTCGGAGCTCAAAGCCCATGGAAGACATGGCAGGCACTAGGAAGGGAGGCTTTAGCCAAACCTGCCCATATTCCATGGCCTTGGTTGCCCCGGAGACCAAGCTTTGGTTAGATGGTTAGGCCAATTCTGAGCCAGCTCCTCGAGGCCCCAGACCCCAGGAAGGGAGATTCAAGAGTGACCCCACTCCTAGTCCAGTGCCCTTTGCTTTAGGTCATGCTATCTCTTCCAACAACAAGCCAGCATTTATCAAATGCATCACAGTTAGGAGGCAGACAGCCCAGCATTTTCCAAAGGTGATGAAGTGATCTTAGCCTGGAGGTGCAAGGACACAATTAAATAACATTGAATCACTCGGTGAAAAAAGTATTCCCTTTTCAGTTTTCCTTCAAGTCTTCCATCATCAAGAAGAAAGTCTCAGTGTGATGCTACTTGCCATCTTGCTAACTTGTCTCTAATACTCGCTACTTTCCCTTCAAAACAAAGAGAAAGGAGGCTCAGAGCCTTAGATGAGCAAAACAGCATCCATCTAGGATGTAATGTCAAATTTTCCTGTTATCTTTATGTACAACAAATCAATACTGGCTTTCCAGGCAATTCCAGATACCAAGTTTCCTTTTGAAATATTTATTTTAAGTTAAAAGATGAGTTGATTTTAAGACAAAGGAGCCCACTTGAGCACCACTGCGATCATCCCCACACTCAGATGGGGAAACTGAGGCTCCAAGGATGCCCAGCTGGAAAGTGGCAGAACAGGGTTCCATGTGCCCTGAGGACAAAGGTTGAAGCCTCTGACTGCCCCAGAGGCCGAGGAGCTGTCCCCTACCAGGAAGGTAGCCTGACTGCACTAGCTGGGATCCCATGCCGCTGCCTGGATGGGGTAGGAGGAGGCGCCAGTGAAGTGAGGCTGTGAGCAGGGGGGCCAGAGAAAGAGGAACTTGGAGTAATTATTATTTCCTTTCATTCAAGCTCCTTACTTTATAAAAGGTGGATGTTTTCCAGAGAGCCAAACAAGCACTAGGAATAGATTTCTTTTGTGCAGCAACTCAGGCTGATGGGTAATTTCCCCCTTAACAAGAACAAACTGCCCTGCTTAGCCTATCATTGTTCACAGAGACAAAGAGGCCTGCATCTGTGGGCCTTGCCAGCGGACCTCCCGCAAGAAACGCCCTCTAAGCGCCGCCTGCTCCGGGGCTTTCCAAGCATCCCATAGAGGATGCCAAGCTGGTTCACGTCAGAAGCCTGTCCCGGCCCACCTGCCCACTTCATTTGTTGGAAGAAGCCCATGCAGGGTCCTTTCCACAGGACCCTCTGCCAGGTCTGAGTTTCCGTTGGAATCCACGGATACTTTCTAGCAAAACCACATTGAAACTGGGTGCCACCTGCCTGGCCTTAGTGACCGGGGTGGAGCCCTGGCACAGTTGCTCATGGGCCTAATTAAAATGAACTAGAGTAAAATGTTCTACAAGCAGCATTGTGAAGTAGGATCCTAAGGAGTTCTTTCCAAGCCCTGCCTCTGCTATTCTAAACCAACGTCCCTTCCCTTCTCAAACCTCAGGTGCCTGGTCTGTAAAGTGGTTACACTAATACCCATCTTGGGGAGCTGCTAGAAAAATCCAAGAGCAGGTAATTGCAGTGCTGTACCCAGAGGGCCTAAAGAACAGCGTCATGTCGACCAGGAGCAGGGCTGGAGTGCAGGTGAAGGGCCAGACCTGGCCCTATTCTTCATAGCAGGCAATGGGCTCTGAGAGATTTATGGACCTCATGTTTCTCCATATACACCCTAATCCTCGAAAAACTGAAGCCTGGGCTTCCCTGGTAGCTCGGTGGTCAAGAATCCACCGGCCAATGTAGGAGACACGGGTTCAGTCCCTGATCTGGGAAGATACCACATACTGCAGAGCAACTAAGCCTGTGCACCATAACTTTTGTGCTCTAGAGCCTAGGGGCTGCAACTATTGAACTGCAACTTCTGAAGCATCTGAACTACTGAAGCCTGCACTCCCTAAAGCCTGCGCTCCACAAGAGAAGTCACCGCAATGAGAAGCCCGCTCACCGCAACTAGAGAAAAAGTCTGCACAGCAACAAAAACAGCACAGCCAAAAATGAATAAAATTATTCAAAGAAAACAGGCCTTTTTTACAAGGACAGATAAGACAACATGAAAAAAGTCATTTAAAAACAAGTAACAAAAATGAATCTGAATGTCATCAAATGAAAAATCTTCATGTTTCAAAGGCCACCAGCAAGAAAGTAAAAAGACAACCCTCAGAATGGGAGAAAATACTTGCAAATCATCTGATAAAGGACTTGTACCTAGAACATAAAAAGAACTCTTAGGATTCAACATTAATAAGATGAACAACCCAATTTAAAAATGGGCAAAGGATTTGAATAGAGTTTTCTCCAAAGATGATATAGGAACAGCTGATAAGCACATGAAAAGGTGCTCATTAGTCATGTTGCTGCTGCTGCTGCTGCTAAGTCACTTCAGTCGTGTCCGACTCTGTGCGACCCCATAGACGGCAGCCCACCAGGCTCCTCTGTCCCTGGGATTCTCCAGGCAAGAACACTGGAGTGGGTTGCCATCACCGTCTCCATCATTAGTCATGAGGAAAATGCAAATCTAACCACAATGAGATACCACTTCACATCCACTAGAATTATTACAAAAACAAAGCAAAACAGAAAATACCAAGTGCTGGAGAGGATGTGGAGAGATGGCACCTTCATAACCTGCTGGTGGGAATGTCAGCTGGTGCAGTCACTTTGAAAACAGCCTAGTCATTCCTCAACTGATGAAATATCAAGTTACCATGTGACCCAGCAATTCCACTCCTAAGTACATACCTAAGAGAAACGACAATACACGTTCACGCAAAAACTTGTGCATGGATGGTCATAGCAGCATGATTCATCATAGCCCCAAAGTAGAAATGTCCCAAGTGTCTGTCAATTGATGAGGAGATAAATAAAATGGGGCTTATCCATAATGGAATATTATCTATCCAGCCATAAAAAGAAATGAGAAATACTGATACCCACTACAACATGGATGAAACCTTGAAAGAAGTCAGACACGAAAGTCCATATATACATGAATTTAATTATATGAAATGTCCAGAATAGGCACATCCACAGAGACAGGAAGGAGATTAGCAGTTGCCTGGAGTGGGAGGAAAGGGAAATAGGGAGTGATGCTAATGGGAATGGGGTTTTTGTTGGGAGAGATAAATGTCCTGAAATCAGATAGCAGTGATAGTTGCACAATTCTGCAACAATTTTAAAAACCATTGGCCTGTGTGTTTAAAAGGGTGAATTTTGTGATGTGTGAATTATATCTCCATAAGCTAGTATTTTATTTTCTGTTTTTATTTTATTTATTTTTAATTTTTGGTCATGCCACACAGCATGTGGAATCTAATTCCCCAACAAGGGATCAAACCCTCAACCCCTGCATTGGAAGCACAGAGTCCTAACTGCTGGACTGGCAGGGAAGTTTCCATAAACTAGTATGTTTTAAATGCTGTCTGTAGTGATGAATGGTGTGTAATACTCTTTTTAGGATCATTTACTATTACTTATTATTATAATTAAGAGTATTTCCCGGTCCACCCCCCAGCTCAGAGCAACCCTGCCCCCTTAACATCCGCTGCAGGTTTCACCTCTGATCTGTAGGTGCCTGGAAGGCAGAGCCCAACGCATGTCTGATTCGACCAGCTCTGGGCAGCTCCTCTGAGCTGACAAGCCTAAGCATATTTATGGACCACGCCATGCTCATGACTGCCTCACCAGCTCTAGAAATAAGCCTGACAATAGACGTTTTCAGCTTAGGGGCTGGGGAGAGACAGTAACGTGTCACATGGGGACCAAGGCATTTAAAGCTCATGTACTTCCCTCATTTGCCCCTTCCCTTTTGGTGATGGACACACAAAAGCAGCCAGGCCCCCTAGTCTTTACGCAGAAGAGACCCGGTCAGAGTGTGCATGAAATAGAAATTTTGGTGTGTGAAGCCCCTGAGATTTGGGGTTTGTTTGTTGTGGCAACTAGCATTAATCATCCTGACTAAGGCATTGCATTTGAAGGAGTCCAGCCTCTCTGGCCAGCCCTCTGAGGCTGGGGGCCCTCCGGACCCCTTCTTGGCCTCTCACAGCTCCACAGCTGGAGTTCATGTCTAAATGATTTCATCATTCAGTGGCCTGATTTTGAAAAACACAGACCAGGACGGGGAAAGTCAGAGGAGAGCCACCACCGAGGGAGGGTCTTGTGCGTACCAGCTCCTGGGCTCTGTCCTGGCTGGTATTTATGACCCTCAGGGTACCCGGTCCACTTGACAGAGGAGTAGCCTGAGGTTCCAGGAGGTTAAGGAACCTTCCCAAGGCCGCTCAGTTAAAAGAGACCACGCCTAGCTTCCAACGCAGGTCTACCTGGTTCTAAAACTCGCCTCCACATAAGCACTCTGCTGCCTTTGAGTCAGATCTCAATAGCGTTTGGCCCATCCCAAAACCCACCCCAGGCTGGTGTCCTCTAACTGCCCCCAGAGCAAAGCTGGCCATGTGTGGGCAACTGACGCAGGATTCTAGGCAGCATCCAACGAGTGGACTTAGTCCCTGGGATGGACGCCTTCAAGTTGGGGTTTGGAGAGAGAGAGAGATTTCAGCTCCGGGAGTGAATTTTGACTTTGAGCAGGGATGTGCCAGCCAGACTCCCAGCAAACACCCCCTGTCAGACTCTGGGGGACACGAGCCAGCTCAGTGTCAGCTTCCCAGAACGAGATCTGAGTGGGCAGAGGGGAGAGGCTCATGGGGGGAAGCTTCCTGGGCCCCCTCCTGTCTCATTCAAACCAACTTACAATGAATGACAGCCACGTGTCCAGCGCTGTAGGGGGTGGGGGTGGGGTAGAGGGGGCACACAGAACAGATGCCACCATCTCTGCCCAGAGAGCTATAGCCCGGCCACCGTCCTGAGCACCCTGCCCTTCCTGGGGGAACCCACACCCACTCAGTGACTCAAGGTGGAAAGCACAGACTCCCCTTGCCCCCTCTGCTGACTTCCCACACCTGTCATCCCCTGAGAGCTCCTTCTGCCTGACATTTCCCAAGGGCCTGGTGTCTATTTCCACAGGTATGGCAGCAGTTCCCAGGATGGCCTCCTGCCTTAAGTCCTCTTCTTCCCCTTCCTCTGCTACACGAGGGCCAGAGAGACCAACCTGGGCTGCGCATGGCCTTCAGAGACTTCGGGGCTCCCCACTGCCCTTAGGATGGTGCAAACGCCCCACCATGGTTTTTCAAGCCCTGCCTCCCAGAAGGTCCCTGTCCCCCTACTAGAAATAAGCCTGCCAATAGACGTTTTCAGCTTAGGGGTTGGGGATAGACCTCCCTGCCAACACACTGAGTGGGCAGAGGGGAGAGGCTCATGGGGGGAAGCTTCCTGGGCCCCCTCCTGTCTCATTCAAACGTCCATTCCCCTCTACGCACGAAGGCCTCTCACCCTCAACGCTACTGACATTTCGGGCCCAGATAATTCTTAGGTGGGGGGCCATCCTGTGCATTGGAGGACGTTCAGCTGCATCTCTGAACCGTGTATATTAGACGCTAGGAGCACATTCCCCATTCGTGTCAATCAAAAAGATCTCCAGACTCTGCCAAACACCCCCTGCTCGGGACCTTTGCACAGGAGAGGCCCCACTCCTTTCTTTCCCTTTGTACCTGGCTTCCTCATCACCACGTGAAACTTTGGTTCAGCTGCATCAACTTTCAGAAGCCTTCCCGGCTCGCCCAGGCTGGCCCAGGACAGCGTCCCCCCGGCCCTCCTCACTTCCCTGTGCGCTACCACGTGAAACTTTGGTTCAGTTGCATCAACTTTCAGAAGCCTTCCTGGCACGCCCAGGCTGGCCCAGGACAGCGCCCCCCCGGCCCTCCTCACTTCCCTGTGCGCTGTCCACCACTGCTCTTGTCAGACCGCGTTCGGCCCATCTGGTGATGCGCTGTTGCCCCCTCTGTAAGGGGGGCTCCTCAGAACCCAGCCCCTGGGGCTGTGGAAGCACCAACCCCAGGGCCCTGCAGAAGCACAACAGAGCAGCAGGTAGGAGCGACGGCTTCTGACCAGAGGCAGAGGAGGCTCTGTGCGATGGAGCAGACACAGAAGGAGAAAGAGTTGGCGGAGCGCCTTCCAGGTCAGAGGCCTTGCCGGGAACAGCTCGGACAAAGGTGACCACCAGGTGGGCATGTCAAGATGAGACTGGGAGGTGGCGGCTGGAGCTCCCAGCCTGGGGGCTCTGGGAGCAAAAGCTGGAGGCCAGGTCGTGAAGACCCCTGGAGGCGTTCTGCAGCCCCAGATGTATTCAGCAGGATGTGAAATTATGAGGGGGGGAGGGGAAGTCTGGGAAATGCTTTGTTATCAGTTGAGCTGGTTTCTTTACCTCTCAAGAGCCTTTAATGTGCTCACACACTGGGTAAATCTTTACAAGGGAGAGATGCGGGGAAAAGTCATGTCCACAAGTAACTCTCCACAGACGTGTTTTTTTCACAGTTCATTTCAGTTGCTCCATCGTTTCTGACTCTTTGCAACCCCATGGACTGCAGCACGCCAGGCCTCCCTACTCAAACTCATGTCCATGAGTCGGTGATAGTCGGTTTTTTTCACAGATCCTCTCAAATGATAAGTGTCCATTGTTGTTTAGTAGCTGAGTCATGTCCAACTCTGCGACCCCATGGATTGTAGCCGGTCAGGCTCCTCAGCCCATGGGATTCTCCAGACGAGAATCCTGCAGTGGGTTGCCATGCCGTCCTCCAGGGCATCTTCCCAACCCAGGAATCAGTCATGTGTCTCCTGCATTGGCAGGAGGATTCTTTACCACTGAGCCACCAGGAAAGCCCCGTCTACCCTTTGGAAAATGCTGCTTGGAGCCGAGACATGAGTTGCACCTTGAGGAGGACTGTGAGGTAAAGATTATCTGGGTTTGGGGACAAGGGTCCTGGGGGTCATTCGGAGGCCTCAGAGCTGGGGCTTCAGCCACATGGCTCCTCTCCCAGCTGCTGGGGCATCTGCAGCCCCGAGAAGGAACACAGGCTCCTGCGAGAGTGACTGCAGGAAGGACCTGGCCGGCAGCGCAAAATTTATTATAGGAAAACAGTCAACCCCCAGACCACTTGGACCACCTCCCCCAGGCCCCTGGGCCATACCATATGGTGTGGTTTAAATTTCTAAAATTGAGGAGTACTTAAGGAAAAAATGTTGGCAAGCTCTGAGCACTTGTAAAACCTTCTGAGCTGAGGGGGAGGCTGGGCCCCATCCCTCCAGGAGACATAGGCAGTGCGCAGCAGGGGCAGCGAGGTCTGGGGGCCCAGACCAGGGTCCAAGAGCAGAGGCTTCTGGTCAAGGCTGGCCAGTGGGGAGAGAGGGAAGTGACTCCCTGCAGCAGCCCTAGGATGAGCTGAAGGAGCCAGAAGGCCGGCCAAGGAACCACCTCATCTTCAGCAAAGATCCCAGCCAGACCAGCAGATGTGGGGGTAGGGTCGGGGGGTCACTGGGGGTGGGGTAGGGGTCACTGGTGAGATGGGGTGCAGACACTCTCTGTACTGCCGTCTAAGCATCTGGGTGCAGTTTGTGTAGTGAGCTGGGTCCCCAGGTCTGTCCCTGCAGATGGAGCAGGCAGTCGGGTGTGCCCAGAGCCACGCCTTGTGCAGAGAGCCAGCCCTGTCCAGCATCTGAAAGAGCTGATGAACATGAATCCTCTTGCTTCTGAAAAGTGCAAAGGCCCTGGGGTGGCCTGCCATTCCATTAAGGGGCATGTAGGATTACAATGGAAGCAGAAGCAGAGAAACAGCGGAGGGAAGTAACTGGGGTGCTGGCTCAGCAGAAGCAGGAGGAAGTGCCACAGGGGACAACCTTGGGGTGGGGCTGGGCCCGTGGCCCGCAGGCCAGCACAGCTGCTCCAGGCGAGGGCTCAGTGCAGCCCGAGGGGCCCGCATCACTGCATGGGCCTCTGGGACCTCCCTAACATCACCGGGGGCAGCGAGGCTTGAGGTGGGACCAGAACTGCCAAGGACCCCTGGGACCCCTGGGACCCCTGCTGAGAAAAATGAGGTGGGGCTTACCCTCCTCCTCAAGGGACTTCCAAGCCGTGTGGATAAAATGTATAAAACTGTGCAAAAGCATCCATAAGTGCAGGGAGGGGAGGAGGCCTGGTTGTCAACTCGGAAGGAGCTACTGTGGGTTTAACCCCCTTGTGAATGCCTTCACCAGTAGATGCAGGGGAGGGCAGGTGTTCAGTGGCCCACTTGTCATAGGAGGAGCTGCTGTGTGAACTGGATTCCTTCTGTTCATAGTCCTACCTCTGTCTCCTGACCGGAAGTCAAGACCTGAGTGGCTAAGGCAGCCCTGATTCGCTGCCTCCAGCGTCAGGGCCACCATGAATGCGCACAGGCCATGGGTGTGGCCCCACGCCCCAGGGGAGGTCAGGGTGGCCCCTCGCCCTCCAGCTTACCCCAGAGCACTTCGGAATACTCAGCACTCTGCTGTGTTCAGCCAGTGTTACCTCTGCCCACTCAGCTTCAGCCAGGCCCTCCTCCTAAGCACTCCTGGGCCCTTCCTGGTTGCACCAACCTCTCAGACCTACACCTGCCACGCCCTTTCTTTTGGGTACTCTGACCCCTGCCTCGGTTGAGCCTTCACCTGTCCCGCCACAAACGCCTGGGCATGAGCAGAGGGCAGCAAGAGTGCCCCTGGAGGGGACTGGGCCCCCAAAAAGCAGGCCTCTCCACTGCAGGCCTACTCTGGCCTGGACCACCTGCGTTGGCCCTGCCAGGCTTGGGTACCTCTGAAGAGGATAAAAATTCTGAATCTGGAGACCAATGGCATCCCTGGCTGGGTGCTCCCCACTGGCCTGGCACAGACCTGGGGGCCCATATTCCTGGATAAGGCCTCCCACTCCTCCTGCTGTGGGGTTTGGGCAGCCTCTTACCTTTGGGGTGAGGTACTTGGTCATAATTTCCTTCCCTTTTTCTCCCAGTTTTTCATCTGGAGTAACTTCATATTCTGCCTAAAAGAGAAGAAGGAAAAGAACAATAATAGATTTGCTCATGAGCTTCTTAAAACTGTAGAACCTTAGAGGCCCCTGGAGAAGACACCCTGGAGGTCACGTGACGGAACTCCTTCTTTGGCAGGACAGGGAGTGAGGCCCAGAGAAGGGAGGGGCCCTGGTGTCCAGTCCAGCTGGCTCTGCTCCACTGTGGACACGTGCTCAGAACAGCGGCAGCACACTAGAGTCACTGGGGAGCCAACGCTGGTGCTTGGACCCCGCTCCACACCCGCAGAGTCAGACCCTTTGGTGATGGGGTCGGGCATCCAGGCAGCTGGTGGGGAGAACCACAAGCTTAGGAAAATCAAAGGAAGCTGTTGGAAATTAACTAGAGCCAGCAAACTGGAAGGCCCTCAAGAGGCTGGCTGCCTGAGGTCACGCAGACCTTACATGCTACATGACCTTGGACAGTTTCTTCAACCGCCATACAGTGCAGCTGGGAAAAACACTTACGTGTAGGGCAATTGTGCAGAGAAAACAAGACAAATCTGGGCACATAATAAATACTCAATTAACGGCTGCTCTATTTACCACCATTGCAATTACCACACCTTGTAAGAGAACACAATAATATGCATGCTATAACTTTGACAGCTTTTCAGTTTACAAAGGGAACACACAGAGATTTTTCAGATATTCTTATATGAACTGTATTTAAGCCCAGGTAGTGATACGATGGTAAAGAACCTGCCTGCCGATGCAGGAGACATGGGTTTGATCCCTGGGTCAGGAAGATCCCCTGGAGAAGGGAATGGCAATCCACTCCAGTATTCTTGCCTGGAGAATTCCATGGACAGAGGAGCCTGGTGGGCTACAGTCCATAGGGTCACAAAGAGTCGAACACGACTAAGTGACTGAGCTCACAGTGACACAGAAGGCAGGCTGCAATCACACGCCTTCATCCACATACAAAGAGCAGGGTGTTTAGGAGAGTTGCCCAAGGTCAGTGGTGGGGAAGCAGCAGGGCTGGGACATGGACCTCCAAGCCCGAACCCCTTTCACAACAACGCCAAGGAATTTAGGACCCGGATCGCTGACCATGCCAGTGGGATCCAGGCTCTGTAGAAGCGAGGCTTCAAAAGACGGGCCATTTTATTCTCCCTGACCCCACGTGAGGCTCCTTCACAGGCACTTGACCCACTTGCCAAGAGGATAAAAGGCTGCCTTGACTTAATGAAAAGCCTGGTGAGCTTGCCTTTCTCATTCCAACAAGGGAACTAATTGCAAATTGTTTATAACTGGTTCAAAATCTGCCACCCAAGGATTTGTCAGCCTCCATGCAAAAGTGCAGCTATTTCCAAAGAGACAGGAAGTGACATCAGCACAGAGGGTCTGAAACTCCTTTCCCGGCCACCTCACTGTAGAGTTAGACCCCAATACTCACCCCCACCCCCACCCCCACCCCTGGGCTAGTTCAAAGCAGACTCTCAGCATCTAGAGTCTGGTTTCTCACCAGTCCAGCCAGGAAGACCCTCCTGGGCTGGAGCTGCACCTCTCCGGGGCAGAGGGTTCTAGAACACAACTGCCCACCTATCTTCCATGGGGGGCAGAGAGACGCTCCCAGTATCCAGCTGCCCTGGGAACCCCGCCTGGTGGTCTGGCTCTGTGGGAAGGAACCCTGCCTGGTGGTCTGGCTCTGTGGGAATTTACCCAGACTGCTTTGCAGGGCCCAGGCCACAGGCAAATGGCCGCCTACCTTTTGGGGGGTAACTCAATCCCATGCAGAGCCCTGGATTTGCACCGTCCCAAAATACCTCTGCGAAGGCGGCTCTATTTAACCAAACGGAGGTCTGAGGCTCACTAATCAGCCTCAATAGCCAGCTGAAAATATTATTGCTCTGGGTACTAAAACCCACGTTAAAAAAAATAACAACACTTTCAGGTCAGCTGCCTCCCAGCAGAGGCCCGGCCGGGCAGCTGGGCGCCAGGGTTCCACAGGGAGGCAGCCGGGAGCACGCCGGGACAGGCCTCCCCAGCCTGGGATCAAAAGGCCTTTCTTTGAGAGTCCATGTCAGGTCACCACCACCTGAAGAGCATTTGTGTTGGGAGGCAGAAAACCAACAGAAGGCTTCCAGCTGGGCTTTCCGCACCGATTAAGTCACCTGGAGTGACAGGCCATGTCTCCACTGTGACCCCCGAGAGGGGCTCCTGGGGGACCGTCCTGAGAGGCCACCTATGGAGAAAAACACCCCGGCCGGGCAGCGCTCAGGGTGATCACACGGGCCGGAGGCGGGGACCACCGGGAATCCGCTCCTGCGGGAGCACCCTTGCCCAGGTGGTGGGCAAAAGCTGCCGGAATCAGCTGTAGCCAGAAAACAGAAGCAGCAAGTAAGAAGTTCGGTTGGCCAGTGCTCTGTGACGACCTCAGAGAGGCGGGATGGGGTGGGAGGCGGGAGGGCGGTTCCAGAGGGAGATGACACATGTATGCCTTGGCTGATGCGTGCCGAGCTACGACAGAAATCAACACAACATTGTAAGGCAATACCCTCCAATTAAAAATAAATAAATTAAAAGAAGTTGGGTTGGGCCAACAGCCTAGAATTTTACAATTGGAAATGGCAGACAGTGACTTCAGTGAACAGAGAGGTAAACGACATGCCAAGAGGACCTGTGACGTCCATCCATAAGAGTTCCCTCCAACAAGAGGGGGGGGCTTGTCCCCACCCCCCGCCCCCAACAGAGGGGACACACACGGTCCTCCCTGCTGTGTTGCCCACTTGAAACTTTCTCCTGCCCTGGGCTCAGCCCTAATGGCCAGAGCGCCAAAGAGCTCCTTGCCAATCCACTTGGAGAACACTTCTCTTCCCCAGATACATCCATGGTGCCAGCTGAGGGAGGCATTTAATGAGCCTTTTCTCCGCACGGTGATTTATGCCAAACACAGGAATGGGCTTTGGGGAGGAGATGCTGTAACACAAAGCGCAAAATACAACATTGAGTTCAAGGCGAAAAGAATTATTTATATATCTGTGCCTGCCAAGAGGGTATAAACATCTGTGTACATCCTAGTTTATAAAGCCAATATTTCATTCTCTTGGCGGGCTCTAATTGCATCATCCATCTCAGAAAATGCTAATGAAAATATGTCCTCTATTAAACACATTTCTCTCAGATGAGTTTTTAAAAAAACATGAAGATTGCAAACCGGTACAAGGAGCCCTGCCACGTTCTCACAGAAGCCGGCGCTGATTTTTACAGAGAGGAGTCTGAGCAGAATTCCTCTCCGCGAGATGTCATCCCCCTCCTCTCGGGAGCCCTTCTCCTGCCCTGGCAGGAAGATGAAGTCAGAGAGGCTTTGAGGTCTCGCCACCTCCGGCTTCTGTAATTACCGATGTGGTCAGCTTTTCCAGAGTCTTCGCGGCAGGGACAAGTGACGCGCCCAGCTGGCAAGGCTGCTCCCCGTGGCCCTCTCTGGAGAAACACCCGGCTCCTCCCACACCGGCCTTGGCATCTTGCCGGTGCCAGCCCTGGGGGCCAGGGGTTTCCATCTGCCCCTCTGGAGTCATCTGCCCACCCCGCTTCGGGACAGAGGAGAGTGAGGATGGGGAGCTCCCTGCCAGTTCTCTCCCTGCCGGGCGCCCAGGCTCCTCAGCTGCCTTCTCCCACTCCTTCCCGTATGGGCCCCTGTCCCTGCAGAGCTGGAGGCAGCGAAGGCTCGGATGTATCTGCGTACATAGGCCAGGACTCCGACAACCGCCCTTCATTAAACCCTACTTCATTCACATGTGAGCGAGCCATCCATCTCTGGCCAAGTCCCTCAATGATGCTTGAAAAATCCTTCAGAAGGCTGGCATCACCTGCCACTTTTCATCAGCCCAGCTAGAATGAAGAAGCTCTACAAACAGGGGTGTCCCCGCACCAGGGTCCCAGGGTCAGATGGGCCTGGTCAGCCTCACAGCCTGTGTCCACCTGGGCAGGCAGAGCCTTCTCAGATCTCTGGCTATCATGTGAGGAGCCCTGTCAGGCCTGGGTCAGGAAGGGGTTCCCTGGCCCAGGGTCAATGGGGCGGGCTCAGAGAAAGAAGGGAAGGAGGAGAGGACCCCTGGCCACGTGAGGCACAGAGGGTGATAGGAGGGATCCCAAGGAGGGGCGGCACCATAGCCACCAAGCTTGAGCGACACATCTTGACAGAGGTGAACTCAGAAAAGTTAGAGGAAAGGGTTCTGACCCTCTCTTGGGGTGGGGTGGGATGGGGCGGGGGGTGGTTGGCTGACGTGTCTGAGCCCCACAGCGGAGAGCCTGTGCTCTCGCCTCCTGCCCACCAGTCATTCTCCCGGGAGCTCAGCCCTCAGCGGCTCTCTGCCACCCCTTCACCGCTCCTCCTCTGCCCCCAGCCCCCAGCATTCTTCCCCTGTTCTCACTCCCCACAGGGCTCTCAAGGCCATCATGCAAAGGGCTCTCCCTGTTACTCTTTCAATTCTAAGTGAAAATAACCTCAACCTAGTCTGATTCAGGCACAACTAGAATCTCTGGGTTCCTGAGCTCCGAGGATGGGGTGAACAACCAACTTGTGGGGAAAATGGAAATGCAGCCTGGCCCAGAGCAACAGAACCAGGTATGTGAGCACCTCTGGAACCTACGCTCACAGTGTGTGTGTCTGTGTGTATATTTGTGGCTGTTTGTGTGTGTGTGTCTGTGTCTGTGTGTCTGTGTGTGTATGTGTCTGTGTGTATGTGTCTATATGTGTGTGTGTGTCTGTGTCTGTGTGTGTATATATGTCTGTGTGTGTGTATGTGTCTGTGTCTTTGTGTGTCTGTGTGTGTGCGTGTGTGTCTCTGTGTATGTCTCTGTGTCTGTGTGTGTGTGTCTGTGTGTGTATGTCTGTGTCTGCATGTGTGTATGTGTGTCTGCGTGTGTGTCTGTGTCTATGTGCGTGTGTGTCTGTGTGTGTATGTGTCTGTGTGTGTGTGTGTCTGTGTGTGTGTGTGTGTGTGTCTCTGTGTGTGTTGGCCTCATTCTCCCTCGGTGCTGCCTGACTTGCTCCAGTGGCAGGAAACATGGTGCCCAGGTTTTTTATTCTAAGCCTCCTCTACCAGAGAAGGAATTCCCCTCAAGTCAATCAGTTCAGTTCAGTCGCTCAGTCGTGTCCAACTCTTTGTGACCCCATGAATCACAGCACGCCAGGCCTCCCTGTCCATCACCAACTCCCGGAGTTCACTCAGACTCAGGTCCATCGAGTCAGTGATGCCATCCAGCCATCTCATCCTCTGTCGTCCCCTTCTCCTCCTGCCCCCAATCCCTCCCAGCATCAGACTCTTTTCCAATGAGTCAACTCTTCGCATGAGGTGGCCAAAGTACTGGAGATTCAGCTTTAGCATCATTCCTTCCAATGAACACCCAGGGCTGGTCTTTAGGATGGACTGGTTGGATTTCCTTGCAGTCCAAGGGACTCTCAAGAGTCTTCTCCAACACCACAGTTCAAAAGCATCAATTTTTCAGTGCTCAGCTGTCTTCACAGTCCAACTCTCACATCCATACATGACCACTGGAAAAACCATAGCCTTGACTAGACGGACCTTTGTTGGCAAAGTAATGTCTCTGCTGTTGAATATGCTATCTAGGTTGGTCATAACTTTCCTTCCAAGGAGTAAGCATCTTTTAATTTCATGGCTGCAGTCACCATCTGCAGTGATTTTGGAGCCCCAAAAAATAAAATCTGACACTGTTTCCCCTGTTTTCCCATCTATTTCCCATGAAGTGATGGGACCAGATGCCATGATCTTCGTTTTCTGAATGTTGAGTTTTAAGCCAACTTTTTCATTCTCATCTTTCACCTTCATCAAGAGGCTTTTTAGTTCCTCTTCACTTTCTGCCATAAGGGTGGTATCATCTGCATATCTGAGGTTATTGATATTTCTCCCAGCAATCTTGATTCCAGCTTGTGCTTCTTCTAGCCCAGCGTGTCTCATGATGTACTCTGCATATAAGTTAAATAAGCAGGGTGACAATATACAGCCTTGACGTACTCCTTTTCCTATTTGGTACCAGTCTGTTGTTCCATGTCCAGTTCTAACTGTTGCTTCCTGACCTGCATACAAATTTCTCAAGAGGCAGATCAGGTGGTCTGGTATTCCCATCTCTTGAAGAATTTTCCACAGTTTATTGTGGTCCACCCAGTCAAAGGCTTTGGCATAGTCAATAAAGCAGAAATAGATGCTTTTCTGGAACTCTCTTGCTTTTTCCATGATCCCGTGGATGTTGGCAATTTGGTCTCTGGTTCCTCTGCCTTTTCTAAAACCAGCTTGAACATCTGGAAGTTCACAGTTCATGTATTGCTGAAGCCTGGCTTGGAGAATTTTGAGCACTACTTTACTAGCATGTGAGATGAGTGCAACTGTGCAGTAGTTTGAGCATTCTTTGGCATTGCCTTTCTTTGGGATTGGAATGAAAACTGACCTTTTCCAGTCCTGTGGCCACTGCTGAGTTTTCCAAATTTGCTGGCATATTGAATGCAGCACTTTCACAGCATCATCTTTCAGGATTTGAAATAGTTCAACTGGAATTCCATCACCTCCACTAGCTTTGCTTGTAGTGATGCTTTCTAAGGCCCACTTGACTTCACATTCCAGGATGTCTGGCTCTAGGTGAGTGATCACACCATCGTGATTGTCTGGGTCGTGAAGATCTTTTCTGTACAGTTCTTCTGTGTATTCTTGCCATCTCTTCTTAATATCTTCTGCTTCTGTTAGGTCCATACCATTTCTGTCCTTTATCGAGCCCATCTTTGCATGAAATGTTCCCTTGGTATCTCTAATTTTCTTGAAGAGATCTCTAGTCTTTCCCATTCTGTTGTTTTCCTCTATTTCAAGTCAATAAACCCCAGGAAAAGGACTCACTGACCTGCATTGGCTCACAGGCTGTTCCCATCAACTGTGGTCTTCAGGTGACATCACTAAGAACAGGGCAGCTTCTGGAACAGCCGTGTTGTTTGGGAGTATGAGTGGGGCACCAAGGAGAGAGGACAATCCCACAGATGTCCAATAGATGAACCCAGTTTGTTGTTATTCAGTTGCTAAGTCGCATGGACAGAAGCACGCCAGGCTTTCCTGTGCTTCACCACCTCCCCGAGTTGGCTCAAACTCACATCCATTGAGTTGGTGATGCCATCCAACCAACTCATCCTCTGTCATTCCCTTCTCCTGCCTTCAATCTTTCCCAGCATCAGGGTCTTTTCCAATGAGTAGTCTCTTTGGGTCAGGTGGCCAAAGTATTGGAGCTTCAGCTTCAGCATTAGTCCCTCCAATGAATATTCAGTATTGATTTCCTTTAGAATTGACTGGCTTGATCTCCTTGCAGTCCAAGGGCTCCCATGAGTCTTCTCTAGCACCACAGTTCGAAAGCATCAATTCTTCAATGCTCAGCCTTCTTTATGGTCCAGCTCTCACATCCATACATGACTACTGGAAAAACCATAGATTTGACTACGGTTTTTTCTTTTAAGTGGTACATTTTCAAGATGACCCTGCTCCCAGGATCTAGCTTCACCAAATGCTCTGCAGGTCTCTACATCTATCTGAAGGATAACTACCACCATCCCCCTCACTCTTTTGGGAGATCACAGCAGTGATAGAAGGACAAAAACAAATACTGGATATGATTCAAAAATAAGAGAAGCAGAATACTTAGTTCCCCTGGTGAGGAATTTAAGTCATTTTACAACAAAATTTCAGGATAAGATGGCCTATTAATGTCAAGTGATTTTCCATAGTTTTGAGCTAATGAATATTTTGGAATGACTTCCAGCATTTCCTGATGTGAGATTCCATCTGTTGTAACCTCATATTTGTAGTTGCCAGCCTCTAAGATGGAGACTTTAATCATCTTTGCCTCTTGCTATTTGTGTTCTTGAGAAGGCTCTTTCCAAACTGAATAGAGCCAACCTGTATAACCACTGAGATACCAGACATATGACAACATGGAAGCTCTGAGACCAGTTTACAAAAGACATTACAGAACTCCTGCTTGCAGTGTATAGGGGACATGGGTTTGATCCCTGGTCCAGGAAGATCCCACATACTGCAGAACAACTATGCCCGTGGGCCTTAACTACTGGGCCTGCACTCTAGAGCGTGTGAGCCGCACCTACTGAGCCTATGCGCTGCAACTGCCGAAGCCTGCATGCCTAGAGCCTGAGCTCCCATACAAGAGACGCCTCCACAATGAGAAGCCTGTGTACTGCAATGAAGAGTAACCCCCTCTTGCCACAGCTGGAGAAGGCCCTTGTGCAGGAACGAAGACCCAGCACAGACGAAAAAGAGAAGACACTGCAGCTTCTACCATGCTCGCTCCAGGGAAAGCCAGTCCTCTTATGAGGACACTCGAGCAGTCCCTGGAGAGGCTCACATGGAAGACAACTGAGGCCTCCAGCCAACAGCCAGCACCAACATGCCACCCATGTGCACAAGCCTGGAAGCAGATCAAGCCTTCAGACAACTTGCAGCCCCAGCCAACACCCTGATGTAACCTTTAAAGAGACCTTGAGCCAGTAGCACCTTGGTCAACCATTCCCACATCCTTGACCCAGAGAAACCATGAGATAATAAATGCTTGTTGTTATTTCAAGCTGTTAAGTTTTAGATAATTTCTTCCCAGCAACAGATAATGAATACTTGATAGGTATTTGAACTTGTAGTTCATTAAAAAATGCCCTTTGTTGCTTTTTCAATCTTCTGTTTAATTGGAAAGCTAGCTCCATAAGGGCAGGAACTTCCTTCTCCTGCTCACTCCATAGTCTCCAGCTGCTAGAACAGAGTGTGATATAGCGAAGACATCTCATAAATGTGTGTTGAGTATGGTTGTGGATGCATGCTTAGCCGCTTCAGTTGTGTCCGACTCTTTGTGACCCCATGGACTGTAGCCCTCCAGGCTCCTCTGTGCATGGAATTCTCCTGGAAAGAATATTGGAGTGGATTGCCATGCCTTCCTCCAGGGGATTTTCCCTACCCAGGGACTGAACCTGCGTTTCTTATGTCTCCTGCATTGGCAGGCAGGTTGTTTACCATTAGTACCACCCGGGAAGCCCAAATATGGTTGAGTATCTGCCAAACCTCCCCTAACTCCAAAGAGCAGAGACCTGAAAACTTTGAGTCCCACCCAAGCTTGGGGACTAGAAGGTTTCAAATGAGATGGGATGCCATCAAGCCTCTGAGAAAACAATTTAGAGAAGTATGTCAGTCTCTAAGGGGTCCATGGCAAGACCCTACTGGTCTTGAAGCCAAATCTGCTCAAAGCCTTGACTTGGGTACTTGGGTCACTGAACCCATTTCTCTGCGGGAGGGCAATGGGGGAGTCCTTCTCAGGCTCCCAGAAGCCGCTCAATAACCAAGACTAAGGGCCAAATCATTCTTGTGTCTGATGAATGACGCACAAACAGTCCCACTGACCTGGATCACCCAGGCCCCATGTTAAAACAGCCCATGTCTTCTGCTCAACCTGAGAATCTCAGACGTTAGGACTGTGCAGCAAGCAGTCTTTCCTGGGGGCGACGTCAGAGCCGACAAGGACGGGTTATTTTTCATCGAACTCCACTCGGTAGAAATTCAGCTTAGAGGTGGGGAATGGTGTGGATGTCCCTGGCTGAGCCAGGAGCACTGGAGGGGCGTGCTCCCCTAATGACACCACCACCTTCTCCCTCCTCGGAGTTCCAGTCAGGATGGAAGGGAAAAAAAAGGTATTTCAGATGAGCATTGCGCCAGCCCTGGAAAACTCAATAAAGTCTTCATGCGTAAAAGAGGTGTGCCAAAGGCTGGTCATTTGACGTCAGGATGGGCGATGAAAGGTTCTGCTAATTCCCAGAGATGCAGACACAAATTCGAGGGGATGGAGGAGCCTCTCGTGAGTGGTGGTGTCATTAAGGCGTATGTAAAGAGCATGTGTTGCATCCACACAGGGAGCCAGACTCGCATTTCCTTTCCAAAAGAGAGCTCTTGGTACAGGCCCAGCAACACAGAACGTCTGCACGACCAGAATGAAAATAGGCATCCATTGGATTTTTTCCCCCTTCTTCTCAAGCTGACTGTAAGAGTCTAACAAGACACGTGGCTGGAAAATTCCACTGGCTCCTGGGTTTAGCCTTGCCCTGCTCTGCCTCATCAACTCTCCAGACAGATCCCAAAGCTGCTGATGCCTCATCTTTTCCAAACGGGGAGGAGCCTTGGTCCCAGGCTCACACTTTGGTCCTCGGCTCCTCCATCCACGTTCATCTCCTTGGTGAGCACATCTAGTCTGTGGCTGTAAGTGCCAGCTATAGGCTGGTACTCCCAGTTTGCTATTTCCAGCCCAGGCCTTTCTCACAAACTCGACTTTAACACCCACCACCCCTCCCACATCTCTGCTGGGCTGTCTGGTAGACATCAGAAGCTGTGTCCCAGATGAAGCTCCTGACCTTCCCCCAAACAAGCCTCCCACAGCCTTACCCTCACTCCATCTTTCCACTGGTTCAGGTCAACACTTGGAAGTCATCCCCAACTCTTGTCTCTCACCCTCAGGGCATTAGAAAATACTGTTAACTCTGGTTCAGAACATGCTCCAATCCTACTGGGTGTCAACCACCAGCTCTCACCCATCAGCGCTCCCCACTCTGACCCTGGCCCACTGTAGCCTCTTCCTAACACAGAAGCCAGAGGGAAACTTTCAAAACCCAAATCAGGGAATTCCCCGGCAGTCCAGCAGTTAGGATTCTATGCTCTCACTTCCAAGGGCCTGGGTTCAATCCCTGGCCAGGGAACTAAGAGCCCATAAGCTGCGTGGTGTGGCCAAAAAATTAAAAAATAAAGTAAAAACCTAAATCAGACCATGACACTGTTCTGCTCAAAAACGTTCCAGTGCCCACCCCCCACATCAAAGTCAAAGTTCTCTAATGGTACAAGGGCTTGCACGATTGTCACGTCCCCTAGACCCTTCTGCCCCTGCTCCCTCTACTCCAGCCACGGACATCAGATCCCAGTGGGTCTTGTGCATCAATTACTTGTCAGTTGCAGTGCTATGAGCATCCAGAGATGAGAGCTATCCAGTTAGTAGAGGAGGCAGGCAGACAGATAAAGCCTGACTCGCTACATACATGGCACCTGTGACATGCCAGACACTGCCCTGAGCAGTACAAACACATTCGGTCCCTCCTCAGCGCATCTGCCACCGTCAGGTACAACTATGTCCCCTTACAGATAAAAAGATGAGGCACAAAAGGGTCAGACACCTGCCCGCAGTCTCCCTGGCAGCTGAGGGGGTGCCAGCACGGCACCATGGTCTGTCTCAGGAGCCAGCTCGCTCATGATGCACTATTCTGCCAGCATCGAGCTCTAATGAGGCTCAGATGTGTGTCAAAGCAACACCTCCAGCAGAGGGCACTCGGGGGTGGACAGGGGAGGTTTCTGAGAGCAGAGGACAGAGGGACGAGCTGGCATTCACCAGGCAGAGGTCCTGGGAGGCCTTTCAGGTAGCAAGAGGGAGGGAGGCAGGGCTGAGAGGCTTCAACCAGCTTGGCAAGTCAGAGCCACCAGAGAAGCAGGTTGGGGGCCAGAATGCAGGTCTCAAGAAAGACCCAGGGAAAGCCATGCATGAAAGGCAGGGGCCTGTTAGTGGAAGGTCTAGTAAGTCAGCCTCAAAATGTGTAATTTGTCCTAGATGTCAACGTTTCCCGACCCTGAACGTTTACAGAGTACTGTGCTGTGCTGTGCTGTGCTAAGTCGCTTCAGTTGTGTTCGACTCTTTGAGACTCTATGGACTGTAACCTGCCAGGCTCCTCTGTTCATGGGAGTCTCCAGGCAAGAATACTGGAGTGGGTTGCCACACCAATTAGGTACTTTGAAAACACACGAATATAAGAAAAGAATCAAGCACTCCCTATATGAACTTTACCATGAGGTAACCAAACAGCAGAGAGAGGAATACCAGACCACCTGACCTGTTTCCTGAGAAATCTGTATGCAGGTCAAGAAGCAACAGTTAGAACTGGATATGGGACAACAGACTGGTTCCAAATTGGGAAAGGAGTGTGTCAAGGTTGTATATTGTCACCCTGCTTCTTTAATGTATATGCAGAGTACATCACGTGAAATGCCAGGCTGGATGAATCACAAACTGGAATCAAGATTTCCAGGAGAAATATAATAACCTCAGATACGCGGATGACACCACCCTTATGGCAGAAAGTAAAGAAGAACTAAAGAGCCTCTTGATGAAAGTAAAAGAGGAGAGTGAAAAAATTGGCTTAAAACTCAACATTCAGAAAACTAAGATCATGGCACCCAGTCCCATCATTTCATGGCAAACAAATGGGAAAACAGAGGAAACAGTGAGAGACTTTATTTTTCTGGGCTCCAAAATCATAGCAGACGGTGATTGTAGCCATGAAATTAAAAGACGCTTGCTCCTTGGAAGAAAAGCTATGACCAACCTAGACAGCATATTAAAAAGCAGACATTACTTTGCCAACAAAGGTCCATCTAGTCAAAGCTATGGTTTTTCCAGTAGTCATGTATGGATGTGAGAGTTGAACTATAAAGAAAGCTGAGCACTGAAGGATTGATGCTTTTGAACTGTGGTGTTATAGAAGACTTCTGAGAGTCCCTTGGACAGCAAGGAGATCCAACCAGTCTATCCTAAAGGAGATCAGTCCCAAATATTCAATGGAAGGACTGATGCGGACGCTGAAGCTCCAATACCTTGGCCACCTGAAGAACCAACTCATTGGAAAAGATCCTGATGCTGGGAAAGACTGAAGGCAGGAGGAGAAGGGGACGACAGAGGATGAGATGGTTGGATGACATCACCAACTCGATGGAATGAGTTTGAGTAAGCTCCGGGAGTTGGTGATGGACAGGGAAGCCTGGTGTGCTGCAGTCCATGGGGTTGCCAAGAGTCAGACACAACTGAGGGACTAAACTGAACTGACTGAACCAAACAGTAATGAAAAGGAAGTATTTTTCAGTGAGCAAAGGAAGAAGGAATGATAGAATGTTGCTATGTCACAACCCTTAATTAATCAATAGATTTGGATATTGAATATCAATGGCTACTGCCATCTCAAAAAGACACCAGATATCATAAGCTCCCTAGCAGAAGAGCATGAAACCACTTATGAAGTCAGCTCCCAACCACTGCCAGATTGAAATTGAATCTGACAAATTTCTGAAGTCAATGAGCAACTTACAAGAAATACAGAGGAACCTATCAAATGACACATGGGGGTGAGAACACAACACTCAGACCATGGGACGCCCTTGGATGTGGTTATAAACTGTGAAGAGATGCATTTGCAAAAAGCATGAGAAAATCAGAAATTTGAACACTGAGGAGTATTTGATGATAGTAAGGAATTATTACTTTTTAGCTGTGCTAATGGTACTGTGGTTTTTTTGGCTAAAGAGCCCTCATCATTTAGTGACACATACTGACATGTTCATGGATGAAATGACAGAAATGAGATCAGCTGCAAAATGCTACAGGGTGGGGGATGTGGGGAGGATGTGGGTGAAACAAGATTGGCCTTGAGTCTGTAACTATTGAAGCAGGTGAAGAGTGCATGGGGGTTCATTATACCATTCTGTAGACTTCTACTTTTTATAGCTTGAAATTTTCCATAATAAAAAGTTATGAAAATACTTGGCCCCATCCCCAGAGATTCAAATTAATGAGTCTGGGCTTCAGCTCAGGCACTGATTATTTTTTTAAGGCTCCCCAGGTGTTTCTACTGCTCAGTTGAGGTTGGGAACTATTGCAATCACTGGCATGGAGACCAGGACAGGCTGTGGAGGGAAGGGAGCTGGGCCGGGAGAGGTCAAGGGACCAGGCACATGGTCCTTGATCTGGTTGGTAAAGAATGATGAGAGGGAGGGGTCCAGGACAATGCAAAGATTTCACATGCGGGTGATGGTGGGGTCACTGGAACAGGGAACGTGTCAGGGCTAGTAGTATGGGGGACCTGGGGGAAGGTGCTGAGTTAGTTTTAGGTGTTGACTTTGAGGGGCCCATGTGACTGTCAGTGAGATGTTCAGTGGACAGTTTGGCCAGTGGGTCTAGAGATCCACACTGAAACCCTAAAGCAGATACACAAACTTGGGCCCCATTGTGCTGTCCCCCAAACCAAGCCAGAGGTCAGGATGGCTGCAGCCAACGACGGCATTAGGGCCTCTAGGTAACAACAGCATCTCCACACCCTGCCTTGGAAAGGGGGGCCCAGATGACCCCATTCCTTTCACAACTGACCATGATTCATCCTTCATCTCCCTACTCCTTGTCCACTTTCCTTGGATAGACTCCCTAGGCCCAGGGTGAGGTGCCCTAACCTCCTGACCATGTGCCAAGGAACTCCTGCATGTTCATATGTCCTGTTCTAAAAGCTCACACAGATCAATCAACATGTTTTTAGTTTTGTTTTGTTTTTTTAATTGAAGTATAGGTGATTTACAATGTTTCGGTGAAGAGAAATGATTTCGTTATATATACACTCACATACATTTTTTTTTTAAGATTCTTTTCAATTATAGGTTATATGTGCTACACAGTAGGTCTTTGTTGTTTATCTGTTTTATATAGGGTACTATGTATCTGATAATCCCAAATTCCCAGTTAATCCCTGGTCACTGGAACAGGGATCTCGTCAGGGCTGGTAGTCCAGGGGACCTGGGGAAAGATGCTGGTGGTGATTTAGTTACTAAATTGTGTCTGACCCTTTTGTGACCCCATAGACTGTAGTCCTCCAGGCTCCTCTGTCCATGGGATTTTTCAGGCAAGAATGCTGGAGTGGGTCAACATTTCCTTCTTCAGAGGATCTTCCCGACCCAAGGATCGAGCCCCCATCTCCTGCATTGCAGGTGGATTCTTTACAGACTGAACCACCAGGGAAGAAACTATATACAGTAGTATGTATCTATTAATCCCAAATCCCCAATTTATCCCTTCCCCGCCTTTCCCCTTTGATAACCACCAAGTTTGTTTTCTATGTCCATGAGTATACTTCTGTTTTGTAAATAAGTTCATTCATATCTTTTTTTTTAGATTCTACATATAATTGGTATTATATGGTATTTGTCTTTCTCTGACTTTCTTCACTTAGCATGATAATCTCTAAGTCCATCCCTGTTGCTGCAAATGGCATTATTGCATTCTTTTTAATGGCTAATATAGCATTTTTCTGTAACTATTGAACTGTAGTCTGTAACTATTGTCTGTAATTGTCTGTAACTACTGTCTGTAACTATGTAACTGTTGAACAAATGAGTGACCAGTACATCTGAAGGAAGACCCCATGGCGTTAGTCGTGTCTGGGTATGCCAGCAGACAGAGCAGCCAGCAGCTGACAGATCACTTCGAAATAGTCAACACATGTTCCTCCCACAAATACTGAGTGCTGTATGGGCCAGGCATAATGCCAGGCAGGAGTGAACTGCAAGCCCAGGGTCCTGGCCCCAGGGAGCTTGCATTCTAGTGAAGAAGCAGATGGTAAACAAGTGTAGAAACAAACACAGCAGGTGGTGACCTGGAGACAAGTCTGCATTCTCAAAGTCTGCACTGGCAGCTTCTTAAGCGACAAGGTTATTCTTCATCCATCTAAGTCACAAGGTCTTTATCTTTTCCCTTGGACGAAAACCATCGCTGATCACAGAGGACCAAAAGCTCCCAACTCAGGAGCAGGGACTTACCACTGAGTCCAGGAACTGAATGTAAGACTCCAGCCCAGGTCTGGTTTCGCAGAACTGCCGGAAAAGCAGCCTCCCGATTGGCTGTTTGTCACATAAACTGCAGTAATCTCGGTCTGGAGAAAAGAAAAGAAGAATACAGTGAGACCAGAGAGGGCCAGGCAGAGCCATCAACCCGCGTCTGGATCCTCATCCCAGATGGATGCAGCAAGGTGACTGGCAAACTCTCAGGACCCCTTACTCATCTCCAGGCTCTGCAGACTCAGAGGGTCAAGGTCAGGGTAGAAAAGGGGGCCAGTTAATACCTCGCCCCTACTCTCCAGTCCACTCCCTGTTTAATGCCCTGGATTCTGTGTGGAGATGCTAGCAGTTCCTGGCACTATGACTGCATCCCTAGCTGGCTGATTAGCATGTCACATTCCTTGGTTACAGTCACTGGATAAGGGTGCTGAGCATGCAACCCAAGCCACGAAAACCCACATGAGCCACAGATGTTGCCTGGGCACGCTAAGCCTCTTTTCCTCTGGTGCTGGGGTACATGGGTGTGAGGCCAGGGTCTGCTGCAGAGATCTTGATACTGCACAACAAGCTGCTGTGAGGACGACATTCACATGCAGAGGAGGTCAGAGCTGGGAAAATTATGAGTAGGTGCTCTGGTGAAGTCATGAATCTGGATCACACTATGCCTGCAACCTGCAGTCCAAACCACATCTGAAAAGCTTATTTATGAGCATTGTTTAGGACAATTTGAAAAACTTTTAAAATAACTTATAATTCAAAACATTCTAATGAACGCAGTTAAAAAAAAAACAAAAACTCATATTTGCCCAACTGAAGCAAAGCCCAGTCTTAGAGTCCTTCACATTGTGAAAACCCTGCATTTTCCAGCTAAGGAGCTAGAGGCACAGAGGCAGGAAGTAACCAGTCTTCAGCTATTGAGTAGCCAAGAGAATTCTGAAGAAGAAAGACAGTGTAAGGCTCAAAGCCAGAGGCCTGGAGACCAGGGTTCTAGCCAGAGACTTGCTATGTGACTGCAAGCAACACATCTACCACCTCTGGGCTTTAGTCTTCCTCTGTAAAATGAAGATGCATGTTGGAGGGAAGATGGGAGGGTCCCTTCTGGCTCTTTCTGCAACAACTTCGCAAGAGGCTTTCTCTGGCCAGAAAGATGCTCCAAGGTTTTGCTGAGACACCTTGCCTTGGATCCCCTAGAGCACTGAAAATGAGCCCCTTGATTCTGCAGCTGCACCAGGAAAAGTCAGGTGACTCTGTAGGGAAACCAGGAAGAGGGTGAAGTAGACCTCATCAGGAGAGCTATGCAGAAGAAAGGAAAGCTAGATCCTTGCCAAGTGCAGAGGAGGAACCGGGACAACCATTCCTTTAGAGGGGGTTTCCCTGGTGATATGAAACACAAGAAGATGGGAAGAAAACCATCATGCCCACTCACTTTCATACCTAAAGAGTTTATCCACAGGAGGTACAGCCATTACTTGTAAGGAGATTGGTGGCTGTGAGCAAGGGCTCTGAAGCTAAACCCAGGTTCAAATCCCTGCCTCACTATTCACTGCCTGTGTGCCCTGGGGCAGATGACCTGACACTTTATTCCTCAGTTTCCTCATCTGTAAACTGGGAACGATAATCACACCTACTTCCTAGGACCAGCATGCTGCTGCTGCTGCTGCTAAGTTGTGTCCAACTCTGTGTGACCCCATAGGCAGCAGCCCACTAGGCTCCTCTGTCCCCGGGATTCTCCCTTCCTTTGTGGAACCTCCTCTCCCGAGTCCGTAAAATTCCAGCCCATGGTTCTAAGGGAATGATTTCAGGGAGTTTCAGGGAGGAGCACATGACTCTGTCCCAGCCAATCTGAGTCCTGTATCACTCATACAGGCCACACTGATAGGTTCAGGGGACATGACCCAGGGGGCCTTGGAAGTCCTTCCAGGGATTTTGCTAGAACTTCCAAAAAAGAAACACATACCCCTCCGGGATGACAAGGTCTTATGAATAGTCAGTCAGGAGGCAACACAACTGTCTCTCCCACTAGGCAGTGAGAGCCCACGGAGAGTGACGCCAACACAGGAGAAAGAGTTGAGTCAGAAAGAGAAGCCTGGAGCTGCAAATATCATGGGAGACCCCAAAGGCAACTGACTGAGGCCTGCTCTCCACCTGCACCCTTATCCACCTATTGCTTAAGCCAGTAGTGTTGGGGTTTTGTTTCCTGGATCAGGAAGATCCCTTGGAGAAGGAAATGGCAACCTATTCCAGTATTCTTGCTTGAACAAAGGAGCCTGGAGAGCTACCCGGTACATGGGGTCACAAAAGAGTTGGACACGACTTAGCGACTAAACAACAGTAAACCAAAAGAGTAAGTAACTCGGGCTGGCGAGTTTTATCGCCCACTTCTCCTTTCCTGGGTAAACTGCCTGAGGGTAAGAACTGTTTCTGAAGGAATCCACTGGCTCTTGGGGCTTCCCTGGTGGCTCAGACAGTAAAGAATCTGCCTGCAATGCGGGAGACCCAAGTTCCATCCCTGGGTCAGGAAGATCCCCTGGAGAAAGAAATGGCGACCCACTCCAATACCCTTGCCTGCAGAATTACACGGAGAGAGGAGCCTGGTGGGCTACAGTCCACGGGGTTGCAAAGAGTCGGACACGACTGACACTTTCACTTCACCAGTTCTCAGTATACCATGTTCAGAAGGCACTCACGACCTTCCCATTCTCTCTTGAGTAGATATGTTGATGAACATAGATGAGACACCCTGCAAGTCTCCCCCTGGGCCCCTCCTCAAGTGGTTTGGGGGCTGAAACTAGCCTTGAATTGTTGCCTCACTCAGCCTACCTTCCCATGCACAGATGGTTTGGGAATAGCCACCCCAATAACATTTAACCTACCTCAGTGTGTGGCAGGATCGGTGAGCGTAAAGGGTGGGGGGAATGGGACACAATCCCAGACCTCAGGGATCTTGGATTCCATTGGAAAGGTGGAGTGTGTTTGGGTGAGCAGACAAGATCCCAAGTGACAATAATAAAATGTCAGGTCATCATCAGCAACAGGAGGGAGTCTGGGTTGGAGTCTGGTCACCCCGTGGGTGACCGGTCTGGGGCCTGCACCTGTTAACACGGCGCCCTGTGGACATAGCCTGCATTCTCACTGCCTCCCTCTCAGCCTGATCCCCCGAGGGGAGAAAACAAACTTTCCCGTCCTTGCCCTATCAGCTGAGCTTCCCCAGCACCAACACAGAACAAAGTAAATTACCTCATGTCAAACTCCATTTTATTCAATTATGGCAGGGAGCGCCCCCATCGCTGATGCGATTCGAGCGAGAGGCCCTCCCCATCTCTGAAAGCAATTATGAGATTTCATGCACCACACTGCGATTCCTCAAGGGTTCATCTGACAGGGTTTTCTCTCTCCATATGGCGTGTGCTGTCAGTATGGAAACAAGCATGCTGTAAACTCACAGCATAGTAAACACCATGTGATTCCAACACAAGCTGTCAGCACCTTAGCTCTGACTGTGCCTCTCCCAGCTGTACAGAGGATCCCAGGCAAGAAAGCCATGTGCCGGGAGCCCAGGAAGAAAGAAGAGGATTAGCAAGCATCTACTGGGATGTTTCCTTAACTTGAAATAAAGATAAACGGACCTGTCCTCTGAGGAAGTGCAATCACCACGAAGATCGAAGGGCCAAGTCTGCAGTTCCTTTAGAGACAGAGAAGGAGGCCACAGAACAAAGAATAGGAATCTGAGGGTTGATCGAGGCGACAGGAAGAGGTGCGGATCAAAGTTCTTAATGCGTCAAGAGCAAGTCCAAGGGGCAGGTCACTTCCGGAAAGTCAGAGGCGACTGCGGTTTAAAGCACAAGTTGCTCTGTGATATCGATAGATCTTCAGAGTGGATCCTTCCTGGTCAGTTTCTGTGGAAGCTGGGCATGTTGTAGAAATGCCCACAGCCCTTCTCCCAAGGGTGTCCTAGAGGGGTTTGGTGGGGAGGAGTTCCCAGCATAGAAGGGCAGGAATCTCTCTGGCCTCTGAATCTCTCTCTTAGACTGGGAGGTCCTGGGATGCTGGGCACACAGGCAGGCACACACACAAACACACCAGCTCTTCTGAACATGAAAATTCTGCTTTGGCTACATGGCTCATTGATCTTTCCCTCCAAGACAGAAAGAGCCTGTTGTTATGTAAGGTGTGAGGAGCATCGGGCTCCCTGCCCCCAAAGTATTCACCAATCATCTAGTCATTCTAGCCTATTCTTTAGGTCCTTCCTTCATTCAACAAACTCTCTTCCAAGTTTTCCTGCTTTATGATACCAGAAGGTTCCTTCAATTTTCATACACTGTTATTGAACTGAACACCCAGTGGGGGTGGATGGTGTGGATGAGTGGATGGGAGGAGACATACCTCATACCCCTGGTGGGTTAATGATCCAGAAGCAGGCTTGGGGTTAACAGCTGGCCATCAGCTAAGACCAAGATTAGGGGTGTGGTCTTCGTGATGTGACATTTGACCTTGGCCGTTGTAGCACTGGTCTGGTGGACATAGAAAACTGAAGCATATCTAGAGGAAGGTAATGGACAGAGGGTCCAGAAAGCCCATTCTAAGCTCTGAACTTATAGTGCCCTAGGTCAAGGGGCAGACTGCACCAGGGAGGGCTGGGGCCCACCAGCACACAGGAGGGTGGGGGGTGGGAGAAGTGCTGGAAAGGCAGGCTGGGTTCAGACAGAAAAGAGCTGGACGCCAAGGCCAAGGAGACTGGATGGATTCCCCATCCCACTGGAGCCTCAGTGATTCTAATAAGCACAAATGAATTCAAGTGCAGTTCATGGGAAGGTGGACAAAAATGGGGAGGGAGCAGTGAGTCCGAGACATTTACAGAAGAGGTTGCTGGTTTGGGAGCCATTCCCACCTGTGGTTCAAGCCCCGGCCTTTGGGCAGGGAGGGCGCAGCCTGTGTGGTTGCGAGATCCTACTTTGGTGAGAAGCTGAACTGAACTGGCTTTAAGGAAACCACATGTGTCGTTTGTTTCTTCAAGGGCTTGACACCTCCCAAGCATGCCCACGGCTGGCCAGGGAAGACAGCGGTGCCGCTCCATCCTGCAGCACGCCGAATTCCTGCCAAAAGGGCCTCAGACAGAACCGCTGTCCTCTTAGCAAGTTCACAGACACTGGCTGAGCCCCTTCTGGGCAATGCATACCGGGGCCTGTCAGGGCACCCCTTAAAGGAGGCTCCCCCTCCCCCAGGCTTTGTGTTTGTCTGAGCATTTTGCTTACCTGCCCCACTGAGGCAGGATGGAGGAAAGATCACAGGTAGGGCTGGTTACTGCTCAGCTGTGAACAAAGCTGCAGAGCAGGGCTATGGGAAATGCCCCAGCTGAGGGGCACACACACAGCTCTCCTGACTTGGGTGAGTTTTCAGGGGTGGTGCCGATGGGAGGCTCACTGGAGCATGGGAACAAGAGGGACGGGGTTGCCAAAGGCAATGCCAATTGTCAAGCACAGGAGAGAGGCTGAGTGCTGGGGAAGGAGAAGGTCAAAGCCAGAGAAATAGGGCCAGAGGCTAGGAGGAGGCACAGGGAGAAGCCACAGTGCATGGCTAAGTGTGTTATGGCAAAAATGCAGGGCTAGGTCTGCAACCACTGCAGGGAACCTTCAAGAATGGCTTAGAGTATATGGAGGTTCCTCAAAAAATGAATACGATCCAGCAATTCCACTGCTGGGTATTTATCCAAAAGAATTAAAATCAGTATTTCAAAGAGGAATTTGAATTTCCATGTTCATTTCGACAGTATTCATAAGAGCCAAGATGTGGAAATTAAAGAGGTTAACTTGTTTGAAGGTTCCTGAGTCCCAGGAGGTATGGTCAAAAGATGTCTAAATTTTGGGGGCAGGATTCACGGTGGTGGTGGTGGTGGTTTAGTTGCTAAGTCATATCCAACACTTTGTGACCACATGGACTATGGCCCATCAGGCTCCTCTGTCCATGGGATTTACCAGGCTAGAATACTGGAGTGGGTCACCATTTCCTCCTCCAGGGGGTAGTCCTGACCCTGGGATTGATACTGCATCTCCTGTGTCTCCTGTACCACAGACTCTGCACCACTGAGCCACCAGGGAAGCCTGTTGTTCTTGCTGTTGTGGTTTGTGTCTGACTCTTCGTGACCCATGGACTGCGGCACGCCAGGCTCCCCTGTCCTTCACCCTCTCCTGGAGCTTGCTCAAACTCATGTTCATTGAGTTGGTGATGCCATCAAACCATCTCATCCTCTGTTGTCCCCTTCTCCTCCTGCCTTCAATCTTTCCCAGCATCAGGGTCTTTTCCAATGAGTCAGCTCTTCACATCAGGTGGCCAAAGTATTGGAGCTTCAGTGTCAGCATCAGTCCTTCCAAAGAATATTCAAGATTGATTTCTTTTAGGACTTTCCTTGATCTCCTTGCAGTTCAAGTGATTCTCGAGTCTTCTCCAACACCACAGTTCAAAAGCATCAGTTCTTTGGTGCTCAGCTTTCTTTATAGTCCAACTCCGACATCCATACATGACTACGGAAAAAAACATAGCTTTGGCTATATGGACGTTTGTCAGCAAAGTAATGTCTCTGCTTTTGAATATGCTATCTAGGTTGGTCATAGCTTTTCTTCCAAGGAGCAAGCATCTTTTAATTTCATGGTTGCAGTCACCATCTGCAGTGATTCTGGAGTCCAAGAAAATGAAGTCTCTCACTGTTTCCATTGTTTCCCCATCTATTTGACATGAAGTGATGGGACTGGATGCCATGATCTTAGTTTTTTGAATGTTGAGTTTTAAGCCAGCTTTCTCACTCTCTTCTTTTACCTTTAAGAGGCTCTTTAGTCCCTCTTTACTTTCTGCCATAAGGATGGTGTCATCTGTATATCTGAAGTTACTGATCTTTCTCCCTGCAATCTTGATTCCAGCTTGTGCTTCATCCAGCCCAACATTTTGCATGATGTACTCTGCATACAAGTTAAATAAGCAGGGTGACAGTGTACAGCCTTGACGTACTCCTTTCCCAATTTTGAAACAGTCTATTGTTCAATGTCCGGTTCTAACTATTACTTCTTGACCTGCATACAGGTTTCCCAGGAGGGAGGTAAGGTGGTCTGGTATTTCCATCTCTTCAACAATTTTCCACAGTTTGTTGTGATTCACACAGTCAAAGGCTTTAGCGTAGTCAGTGAAGCCGAAGTAGATGTTTTTCTGGAATTCTCTTGCTTTTTCTATGATCCAACGGATTTTGGGAATTTGATCTCTGGTTTCTTTGCCTTTTCTAAATCTAGCTTGAACATCTGGAAGTTCTCGGTTCGTGTACTTTTGAAGCCTCACTTGGAGAATTTTGAGCATTACTTTGCTAGCATGTGAGTTGAGTGCAATTGTGCAGTAGTTTGAACACTCTTTGGCATTGCCTTTCTTTGGGATTGGAATGAAAACTGATCTTTTCCAGCCCCGTGGCCACTGCTGAGTTTTCCAGATTTGCTGGCATATTGAGTGCAGCACTTTCACAGCATCATCTTCCAGGATTTGAAATAGCTCAACTGGAATTTCATCTACTCTACTAGCTTTGTTTGTAGTGATGCTTCCTAAGGCCCACTTGACTTCACACTCCAGGATGTCTGGCTCTAGGTGACTGATCACACCATTGTGGTTATCTGGGTCATGAAGATCTTTTTTGTATAGTTCTTCGGAGAAAGCAATGGCACTCCACTCCAGTGCTCTTGCCTGGAAAATCCCATGGGCGGAGGAGCCTGGTAGGCTGCAGTCCATGGGGTCGCTAAGAGTCGGACATGACTGAGCGTCTTCACTTTCGCTTTTTCTCTTTCATGCATTGGAGAAGGAAATGGCAACCCACTCCAGTGTTCTTGCCTGGAGAATCCCAGGGGCAGGAGAGCCTGGTGGGCTGATGTCTATGGGGTCACACAGAGTCAGACATGACTGATGACTTAGCAGCAGTAGCAGTCTGTGAATTCTTGCCACCTCTTCCTAACGTCTTCTGCTTCTGTTAGGTCCACACTGTTTCTGTCCTTTATTGTGCCCATCTTTGCACCCTTGATATCTCTAATTTTCTTGAAGAGCTCTCTAGTCTTTTTCATTCCATTGTTTTCCCCTATTTTTTTGCATTGATCACTTAGGAAGGCTTTCTCATCTCTCCTTGCTATTCTTTGGAACTCTGCATTCAGATGGGTATATCTTTCCTTTTCTCCTTTGCCTTCAGCTTCTCTTCTTTTCTCAGCTATTTGTAAGGCCTCCTCAGACAACAATTTTCCCTTTTTGCATTTTTGTTGGGGATGGTTTTGATCACTGCCTCCTGTACAATGTTATGAACCTCCATCCACAGTTCTTCAGGCACTCTATCAGATCTAATCCCTTGAATCTATTTGTCACTTCCACTGTATAATCATAAGGGATTTGATTTAGGTCATATCTGAATGGCCTAGTGGTTTTCCCTACTTTCTTCAATTCAAGTCTGAATTCGGCAATAAGGAGTTCATGATCTGAGCCACAGTCAGCTCCTGGTCTTCTTTTTGCTGACTGTATAGAGCTTCTCCATCTTCAGCTGCAAAGAATATAATCAATCTGATTTTGGTATTGACCATCTGGTGATGTCCATGTATAGAGTCTTCTCTTGTGTTGTTGGAAGAAGGCGTCTGCTATGACCAGTGCATTCTCTTGGCAAAACCCTGCTGGCCTTTGTCCTGCTTCATATTGTACTCCAAGGCCAAATTTGCCTGTTACTCCAGGAATCTCTTGACTTCCTACTTTTGCATTCCAGTCCCCTATGATGAAAGGAGAAGGCAATGGCACCCCACTCCAGTACTCTTGCCCAGAAAATCCCATGGGCAGAAGAGCCTGGTAGGCTGCAGTCCATGGGGTCACAAGGAGTCGGACACGACTGAGCTACTTCACTTTCATGCATTGGAGAAGGAAATGGCAACCCACTCCAGTGTTCTTGCCTGGAGAATCCCAGGGATGGGGGAGCCTGGTGGGCTGCCGTCTATGGTGTCGCACAGAGTTGGACACAACTGAAGTGACTTAGCAGCAGCAGCAGCATGATGAAAAGGACATCTTTTTTTGGTGTTAGTTCTAAAAGGTCTTGTAGTTCTTCATTGAACTGTTGAATGAAAACCACAGTCACAGAAAACTAACCAAACAGATCACATGGATCACAGCCTTGTCTAACTCAATGAAACTAGGAGCCATGCCACATAGGGCCACCCAAGACAGATGGGTCATGGTGGAGAGTTGTGACAAAATGTGGTCCACTAGAGAAGGGAATGGCAAACCACTTCAGTATTCTTGCTTTGACAATGCCATGAACAGTATGACAAGGCAAAAAGATATGACACTAAAAGATGAACTCCCCAGGTCAGTAGGTGCCCAATATGCTACTGGAGAAGAATGAAGAAACAGCTCCAGAAGGAATGAAGAGGCTGAGTCAAAGTGGAAACAATGCCCGGCTATGGATCTGTCTGGTGGTGAAAATAAAGTCTGATGCTGTAAAGAACAATATTGCATAGCAATCTGGAATGTTAGGTCCACGAATCAAGGTAAATTGGAAGTGGTCAAACAGGAGTGGTAAGAGTGAACATCAACATTTTGGGAATCAGTGAACTAAAATGGGCAGAAATGGGTGAATTTAGTTAGGATGACCATTATATCTACTACTGTGGGCAAGAATCCCTTAGAAGAAATGGAGTAGCCCTCACAGTCAACAAGAGAGTCCGAAAAGCAGTACTTGGGTACAATCTCAAAAACGACAGAATGATCTCTGTTCATTACCAAGGGAAGCCCATGGAATATAATATAATCTGAAAATATATATATAACTGAATCACTTTGTTGTATACCTGAAACTAACACAATATTATAAATCAATTATGCTTCCAATTAAAAAAAAGAGAGAGCGAATGGCTTAAAGAAAATGGATAGGTTCTTCCCTGGCAGTCTGGTGTGGTAAAAACCCCAAACTTCCAATGCAAGGGGCACAGGTTCAATCCCTGGTTGGGGAAATAAGTTTCCACATGCCAGGCAGCACAGCCCTACCCTCCACTAAAAAAAAAAAAAAAGAAGAAAGAAAGGAAAAAGAAAATGGACAGGAAGTAATAGGTTGCTTGGGGATAGAGGTGAGACACAAAGAGACACAAGTCAGCATAGTGTTAACTGAGGGGTTCAGCAGGTAAATCTATTTGGTGATGAAGGTCACTGTCTGAGAACACATGTGCAGGCATGCCAACACATGCATACAGATTTGTAACACGCATGTCCTGAAGGTTTTAGGCAGAGCCAAGCCTACCTCAAAAGTCAGGCATGACCCTTACCAAGTTATCACCCAACAGAGGGCACACCCAGACAAGAGGCCCCATCCGCACCACCACTTTGGGATGTGTGGTGTTTGCTCAGAGGCCCTTGTGTCTCGCAGCCTGTTCTCACAGTAAGCCACTGATGGTACCCACACCTCAGGCCCACTGTGAAGGACACCGGCTAAAGACAACATGTGGTGGTGGTGGGGTTTTAGTTGCTCAGTCATGTCTGACTCTTTGAGACCCCATGGACTGTAGCCCACCAGGCTCCTCTTGTCCATGGAATTCTCCAGGCAAGACTACTGGAGTGGGTAGCCATTTCCTTCTCCAGGGACTAAATGTGTCCCTTCCCCCATTAATACGAAGAAACCTAATGCCCAGTGTGATAGTATTAGGAGGTGAGACCTGGGAGGTGACTAGGTCGTGAGGGTGGAGCCCTCATGAATGGGATTCGTGCCCTTTTAGAGGAGGCCCCGGACAGCTCCCTCACCATGTCTTCCCTGTGAGGACACAGCAAGAAGATGTCATTTATGAACTGGCACCTGGACTTCCAACCTCCAGAACTGTGAGAAATAAACTTCTGTTGTTTATGGGAATTCCCTGGTGATCCAGGGGTTAGGACTCCATGCTTTTACTGCCAAGGGCCCAGGTTCAGTCCCTGGTCTGGGAATTAAGATCCTTCAAGCCTCATGGCCTCCCCACAAAAAACCCAGAATAAACAAACAAAACCCTGTTGTTTATAATCCACCCAGGCTGTGGCCTTCTGCTGTAGCAACCCAAATGGACTAAGGTGCTATCCTGTCTTGGGCACGTCCCCGAACCTGAGACCCAGCACCTCTTGCATCACACGGGCAGTCAGAGCACCACAGGGCAGTCAGAGGATCAACAACACACATGAGCGTCCAGGCCACTCTCAGTATATCGCAGGTCCTACACAAACAGTAGGCCTTCCCAAGGGGCTCAGCGGTAAAGAATCTGCACGCTAATGCAGGAGACATGGGTTCGATCCCTGGGTCAGGAAGATCCCCCGGAGAAGGAAACGACAACCCACTCCAGTATTCTTGCCTGGGAATCCCATGGAGAGAGGAGCCTGGAGGTCTATAGTCCATAGGGTCACAAGAGTTGGACATGACATAGCGACTAAACAACAACAATGCAAATGGTAGCCATTCGGATATCACCTCTCCTCTAGAAGACTCGGGAGATTCAGAAAGGAAGTGGGATGTAGCCAGTGAAAGCGGGGCTGACTCTACATTAGCACCAGAGATGGCAAACCCAGCCACTCCTCTTGACATTGCTGAGCCCCGGGAAAGGCAGGGGCCAGGGCTTTGCGGCCCTTCTCCCCCTCCTCCAAGCCTCTCTCTCAGAGAGAAGCCACACGTGTCCTCTCAGCACTTGGATGGCGTTAAAAATCTCACAACCCACAATCAATTCGTGCAAGACTCATGACCCCCAGTGGATTTAGAAACAGGAATGATATTGATAGTGAAGATAAATAAATGCTGTCACTGTTTTCATTCTTTTCGAGTGACATGAGATGGGAACATACTTTCTTAATTAAGAGCCTGTGGTATGTGGATGCTTGGAGGGTCACCAGATTTTCCCAACTGAAAGCCAGAACTCAGGCTGTGGGACTGCATGGCTCCCCTCGTGGCTACAGACCCAAGCAAGGGAGGCCGCCACCCCTCCCTCCCGACGTAGCCTCAGTCCCCAGCGGATGGCGAGCAAGGAGAAGCTGGGGTGGGAGGGGGCGTCAACCACGAAACCAGCTTGGGATTGTGTTCATTGTTGCCCCAGGCACTCCTTGAACTTGGGCCAAAGAAAATGCACGTTCCATTTCAGAAGTAAGAGCAAGAGAGCTTCCTGAGGAAATGGAAATGCTAACACCGGAGCCCTTGGAAATGAAACCACATGTTTATTGTACATGGAGGGGAGTCGGGGTGGGGGGGCGTCCAAAAGTAATTCCTGGAGCCATCTCTCTATCAACTGGAGGTTTTGTTCCTTTCTTTTTGTTTCCTTTCATTTTATTAAACACCATTTTACTGAAATACCAGGTTTTATTGTTCTGTTTTTTTTCTTGTTGGGGGCAAGGGTCCGAGTAGGTCCCGAGGCAATTGAGGAAAACAGACTGGAGGAGACTGAATCAGACGGAGGCCTCGAGCCCCTCCCTCCAGGTCCAAGATGATAAACAGCTTTCTTTCAAAAATTCCTGCCAACGCTGGGAAAACAATCGGGCGTTTGCTCTGAGGAAAAGGCTGTCTGACGTTTGAAAGGCAAGATAGCATCACGGATAACGGCAGTTCTTCACAGCCCGCCTCTTGGAAGAAGCAGGAGAGGAAAAAGGAAACATTTGGTATTTGGTTAGCAACAGCCGAGTGGGTTCCTATTGCTTCAAGAAAGATGTTTTTATGTGAATAAAAAAATGACATATGGCACATTACACAAACACACCCAAACCCAGCCCCGTCTTCCTGCACTTTCTGTCACCCTCGTTTTGGTTTCGAGTTCTACTGAATGTCTTGTACTTGTCACATGTCTCTGGAGGACCAAAACTATTAAGCCTGAGCCTTACAAAGGTTAGCAACACCCAGAAAAGTCACACATGAAACCCACCACTGAGTGGGGTGTTTGGGGTCTGGGCTGCCAGGTGGGGGAAGGGAGGGAATATGGGGTGGGGGAAGGGGGAGGAAAGGAGGGTCTGCTCTGAGGATTTGTGAAAAAAAGAGGAGTGGGAGGGGGCTGAAGTGTGTTTTTGCGGGGCCCCGGTGCGGCAGCCCAACCAGCCCCACCTCTGCTCTGAATCCACTGGCTGCTGTCAAAGCCCAGGAGGAACCTAGAGCCTGGGAAAGGGCTGAGGGTGGAGCTGGACAGGACGCCAAGCCGACGCTGTCGCTGCAGGGCCCTCTGGGTAACGGTGGGGCCCTAGAGTCCCGCAGTGACCGCTCCCTTATCCTCGCAGCCAAGAAAAGCAGAGAGTTCAGACACTTCCTTGCAATGAGAATGCGAGGAAGAACTGGGTGGGTAAGTGGAGCAGTAGGAGAAGGCAATGGCACCCCACTCCAATACTCTCACCTGGAAAATCCCATGGACGGAGGAGCCTGGTGGGCTGCAGTCCACGGGGTCACTGAGAGTCTGACACGACTGAGCGACTTCACTTTCACTTTTCACTTTCATGCATTGGAGGAGGAAATGGCAACCCACTCCAGTGTTCTTGCCTGGAGAACCCCAGGGACGGGGGAGCCTGGTGGACTGCCGTCTCTGGGGTCGCACAGAGTCGGACACGACTGAAGCGACTTAGCAGCAGCAGCGGCAGTGGAGCAGTAGAGTGGCGGAGGTGGGCCTGGGGAATGGCCAGGGAGGCACACACACTGTGTGGCTGTGACTGGGATGCCCGGCATGGGGGAAGAGCTGGGGACAGACTTGGAACCTGGGGTCCACGCTTGGCTTTCTTCCTGAAAAGCTGAAAGTGTTAGTTGTTCACTTGTGTCCAGCTCTTGCAACGCCATGGACTGTAGCCAGCCAGGCTCCTCTGTCCATGGAATTCTGCAGGCAAGAATACTGGAGTGAGTAGCCTTTCCCTTCTCCAGGGGATCTTCCTGACCTAGATATCAAACCCAGGTCTCCCGCACTGCAGGCAGATTCTTTACCATCTGGTGGCTCAGACAGTAAAGACTCTGCCTGTAGTGTGGGAGACCTGGGTTCAATCCCTGGGTTGGGAAGATCTCCTGGAGGAAAGCATGGCAACCCACTCTGGTATTCTTGCCTGGAAAATCCCCATGGACAGAGAAGCCTGGCAGGCTACAGTCCATGGGGTCACAAAGAGTTGGACATAACTGAGCAACTAAGCACACACAGGGATTCTTTAACAGCTGAGCCACCAGGAAAAACCTGGCCATCTCTAAATCAGTAGCCTGAAACACTGGACCCTGAGCCCTATCCCAGGCTGAAAGCCCCTACTCTGTGACTGTAAGACTGCCTCGAGGGAAAAGCATGCCAACCACCCGGCATCAGCAGAAAGGGCATTTGGTTCGTCAGCAGTGGAGGCTCCTAAAAGCACCCTGCACAAAGGAGACAACTGATGTATGTGACCTGTGGCTGTTTCTATTTCTTTAGATTTTAAATATTTACAAATGAGGATAAAACAAGTTTTCAAAAAACATGGCTGCATGGCCTGAGATTAGGAAGTCCCTGGCAAGCAAAGGAGATGTGACCCCCAGATGTCCGCTTTAGGGTGCAGGGTCTGAGCTCCATGTGGGTGCTCAGAACCGTGCCGGGCCAGCAGCAGAGCCTCCCGGGAGCCAGGCCATGCCCGCTGGGGTGCAGCACCTGGGAAAGCCCGGGGGAGCGTGGATGCTGCTCTGTGCCTGCTGACCGGGGCCTGCCTTCACTCGTGTTCTGCTCACAACCATCCTCTTAGAGCCACATCCCTTCTACAAGCTTTTCTCCTCCTAGAAGAGAAATTTCCATGTGGATACAGGCGACTTTAGAAATTGAAGTACACAGGCCACACCCAGGTCAACTGGAGCAAATCCCTGGAGATGGCGTCAGTAGTTTTTAAAGCTCCCCAGGAGTTTCCAAGGACTAGTTCATCATTTGATCCCCAGCAACTGGAACAGTGCCTGGCCAAGCAAGAGCACAGGTGTATACATAAGACAAATGACTGTAAAATGAAACAGATGAACAAACTATGTGTAGTGGAGGCCATAAGCCTCCTCCAGGCTAGGGAGTAAAAATCCCTGGGCCCACACTCCCTTGACCCCCTCCCACCACGAGTGGTTAATCTGCCAGAAATGCAGGTCTCCCTGAAAAGACTACATGATGAAGAGCTCTTCCTAGCAGGACTTCCATCTAAGATTAACAGAAGAACCCGTGAGGTGTGGAGGGCTCTGAGTGCCCTGGCTGGGCCAGGCCATCTGCCACAGCTGTGGTGGGCCCATGGCACCCCCAGGAGTAAGGTGGGCCCAATGCCTTCCAGAGAGCTCAGTCAGACCCATGGGGCTGGGGCCAGGGGACCAGGGGACCAGCTTCTGCCTCTGGCTTCTCCTCTGATGCCTGTATGATTCCAGACCCATCAGTCTGCTCTCTGGACCTCAGTTTCCCCTTTTACAAAATCAAGCTGATAAACTAGGAGAGCGTAAATGTCCCCACCTTCCAGCTTGGTGGTCCACAAGCAGGTGGCTGGGGGGGCGGGAGTGGTGATGATGCAGACATCAAAGAGGACTTTTTCCTGCATCAGAGTCCCACGCAGAGTTCATGGCAGTTGAGGTCTTTGAGCCCACCTGGCCGCTGCCTTTGCACTGTGCCCAGAGCAGGCAGGAGTTAAATGGCAGCATTTCCCGAAGGCCAGGGAACAGTGATGCTCTGGGGGCCAGGGTCCCCAGCTGCCATTTCAGCCCTGCCAGTTTGCTTCAGGGTCCCAAAGCTATGACACCCCCTACCCCTGTGCCTCAGTCTTATCCTGAGAGCTTTTCCTGTTTGAGCCTGAATGACCATGCCTGACTCACCTTTACTGTGGGCTACTCTAGCCTGCCCAGGAGGACAGCAGGGAGGCATGGGGGCTCTGAAGCCTCAGAGGCTGTGCCCATTGTGCCATCCAGGGCCCCAGGGTCTGGCTTTACCTGGAGCAATGAGCTAATGAAGCAAAAGCCGCAGGAGGGCAGGGCCAGGAAGCGGCTGGGCAGGCAGGAGCCAAGGCAAACAGCAGCCTCCAGGCAGAGGCGGCCCTGCTTCTTCCTGGGCCCGTGGCCAAGGCCCAACGAGGCGCACAGCTGTGCCAGCTGAAAGTGGCCTGAGAAGCAAATGCCTGGGAAGGTAGAGGCAACTGATGGTCTCTCCAAAGTCCTGATGTCTCAGGGTCCAAAGACACCCCACATCCTCTCCATACGATCCCCAGCAGGGGCTTAGCCAACATCAGCTTCTGGTACTTCTGTGTACTTCTGGTTACAGGAAGCACTTCACCTACAAGGTGTCCCGTAATCTTTATCAGTACTGTGTTAAGGGTCATTCTTATTTGGAGACCAAACCTGTCTTTCTCTAATATCTGCCTGTTTGTCCTTATTCCTGGGATTGTTGTGTTCAGTCGCTAAGTCATGTCGGACTCTTTGCGACACCATGGACCATAGCATGCCAGTCTCTTCTGTTTTCCACTATCTCCTGGAATTTGTTCAAATTCATGTCCATTGAGTTGGTGATGCTATCTAACCATCTCATCCTCTGTTGTCCTCTTCTCTTCCCGCCCTCAATCTTTCCCAGCATCAGGGTCTTTTCCAATGAGTCAGTTCTTCACATCAGGTGGCCAAAGTATTGAAGCTTCAGCTTCAGCAACAGTTCTTCCAATGAATATTCAGGGTTGATTTCCTTTAGGATTGACTGGTTTGATCCCTTGCTGTCCAAGGGATTCTCAAGAGTCTTCTCCAGTATCACAGTTCGAAGGCATCAATTCCTTGGTGCTTAGCCTTCTTTATGGTCCAACTCTCACATCTGTACATGACTACTGGTAAAACCATAGCTTTGACTGTAAGGACCTTTGTAGGCAAAGTGATATCTCTGCTTTTTAATACACTATCCAGGTTTGTCATTTCTGGGACAGGGAGGGCAAATGTTTGCTAGTAGTTTATTCTGTGCTCCTGGGGGCCTCTCTCAGATAAAAGTCCAGTTCCACCAACTGCCTCATCACAGCTTCTACAAGACCAGCCGTGCGACACACCCAAACTCTGTTTCCCCAAGAAACAGCCTGTGGAGGGCTCAGCCCACTGGTACCCAATCCAGGTCTTTAATCATTAAATGTGCAGCCATGTCAACTCTTCCCCTCAAGTCACCTTTGCTTAGCTCAGCCCCAGACCCCAGAGGGGCTAGGTTGGGAAGAGATGCACATATTTGCAGGCACATAGAGTTCACCTGGTACCCACATTATAGAAGAGAAACAGGAGAGAGGTGTACTGCTTCAGCAGAAAGCAACACAGAAAGGCAGAGTCTCAATTCAGATGTCTCTTAGCTGAGTTACAGCCCAGGGTGGAGTCGGGATTTTAGACATGAATTTTCATAGAGTGCAGCTAAGCTGGTTTTCAGAAAGAGATGACTTTTGGGTTAGAAAGTGACCTCCCCACTTCGCCACCGGATGCGTCATAATAATAACTGAAGGGTAGCAATTAACAAGAATGGGGCACCTGCTGTATACCAAGCACCAAGAGACTCACTGCAGGTGCTTTTCTCTTGCAAGCCTCCTAACAGCCCTAGGAAATAGATGCTACTATCAGCCTTTGTTTCAGATGTCAAAAATGAGGCATTGAGAAGGAGTTAGCATAAGGTCCCAGAGCTAGCAAGAGGTGGGGATAAGATCTAAACTCAACTCTCCCTGAAAACAGAACAACTTTTCTCCATCTCTTAGCTTCTAGGGATCCATGGCATCAGCTGGCAAAGGACTGGAACCTCAAGAGGTGGATGGCCCACACCAGTGCCCCACACCAAGGGCACTATTTGGCAGACTCTGGGAGCTCACAAGGGAAAGGGGGCACCCCCTAAGCTGAATGCACCGTGATCTATTGGTCATTTCCACTCCCACAGGCCCAGGACTGCTCTGCATACTCAATCCGGGGCTCCAGCCTCTAGAGACCAAGGCCTGGGGAAACCAGGGCAGGTCAGAGGCTGGCTGTCAGTTGGACAGCTATGCATCATTGGCTGGTCCAGCACAGGAGAACAATCTGGAACACCCTTCTCTCCCCTCACCCTCCAGAATGCCCCCTTCCTGGAGCTCCTTCAGTCTCATGCTGGCCCCACACCTGTGATCAAGCGACATGCATGCTGTCTCGTTCCTTGGGCTGTGGTCCTCAGAGTTGACCTCCTCACCGCCCCCACCATCCCCAGCTGAGCTGTAAATTCTCTGCATCTCCAGCAGAGCCAGGGACAGTCTAGACACTTATGAGGTCACCAATAAATGTACAATTGATTAAAGCAGGCGCAGCCATGAGAAATATTATTCACTAGGATCCTGTTTACACTTCCTTTGTCAAAACAAATCCCTCGCTCCTTGAAGGTAGAAACCTTAGAGTCCTGGGTGTTCAGAAGTAAATGCTTGGCTTTTAATAGGCTGCTGGCATTGCACTTCACAGCACATTCCTGTGCTCGGACCTACATCGAGGCAAATCCTTAAGCCAAGAGGTGGTGATAGTTTAGTCACTAAGTCATGTTCAACTCTGGCGGACTATAGCCCGCCAGGCTTCTTTGTCCATGGGATTTTCCAGGCAAGAATACTGGAGTGGGTTGCCATTTGCTCCTCCAGGAGATCTTCCTAACCCAGGGATCAAACCCATGTCTCCTGCATTGCAGGCAGATTCTTTACCAACTGAGCCACCAGGGAAGCCCTAAGCCAAGAGGACAGGAGTTCAAACAGGGCTGGACCACAGCTGGAGTGGGCAGGGCTCAGGTTGCCTTGTTCCCTGGACGCCCAGCTCCCCACTCAGAGCCTGGCATGCAGTAACATTTGACGAGTGATTGAATGAATGACCTATTTCATCAGTTTGCTAGCCTTTGGCTACATTCTAATTTCTCTCCGGCTGGGTCAAGTTAATGAATGGATCTGCCACTAGGGAAAGCAAGCCTCTTCCCAACACTGGCATAGTCCTTCTTCAGGACACAATCATGTCAGAGCAGAGAAAGGGTGTGCTGGAGGGAGCAGGGACATGGGCCCTGTGGCAAACCTGAAGGAAAGCCAGTGTGACACTCTCACTGCTTAGATGGGGACACTGAGGACCAGGTAGGAGAAGGTCTGATCGTATTCATCACCGCAGGGCTTGCTGAGCCACTCAGCCGCTCTAAGGCTCTTGCTCAGTATGAACAAAGAGTGGAAGTTCTTGATTTAATTCAAAGACCCTCACCCTAGGGTCCCACCCAGGTCTGGCACAGAGGCTCCCTCCCGGTCGAGCCTTTTCAACAGTCCCTCCCAGGACCTGGGGTCTTAAACACGGTGCAAGGTAGTTGCTTCTGCAAGCCTGCAGGCTGGTGATGGACGCCAGGCAGGTGTCTCCTATAAATCTTCAAGGGCCATCTCTGCATGGAGCCAAGTAGACACTTTTAATCATCAAGAGGGGGGAAAAAAAAGCAAAATGCCTCCTGCATTTTCATTTTTATCTCAGTAAAACAGCACAATCAATTTGTCAGCAGGCAGTAACACTTCTTGCCAAATACCACTTATTTTAAACTAAAGCTTTCTCAGCTATACAAATACAGACGAGAAGCACGCAGAACCCAAAACACATGTTTTGCTTTCTTCCCTTCTTTCTTGAGTCCCGCGTATCTCATAACTGTCTAGACCTCGTAAGCTCTGTCTCAGCCTGGAGAAGCCCCCTCTGGGAACACCTTTCCTCTTCTCTCTGACTGCCAGGCTCCAAACAGACATTTCAACAGATACTTAATTGATGCTGAGCCTAATAGGTATCCTCCTCTGTTACTCAGCACGCGAGAGATAACTGGGAAAAAGACCAAGAAACCATCGGGATGATCAAAGAATATCATTGTGGTGAAGCCTCTGTTTCTAACTGGTCTAAAAACGTAACCCATAATGGCTGTTTGTTTTCAATCATTCCTTGCCAAGAACAATGTTCAGATGATTGAAAAATTCCACCCTGGAACCTCAGATTCTCACTGATTTTTCCCTTCTGAGGACCTGCATGGAGAAAAGCTCTGCTCAGAAGATGGAACTGATAACGGGGACTGGTAAGCTCCCAGCTCCTCACACTCAGCGAGCCGCCTTGGGAGGCCCTCTGAGGACTTCGGAACCGGGCCTGGGTTCTGAGAGGTTGTTCTAGGTGCATCAGGGCCAGTTTGAGTAGGCAGCTAAGGCACAGAGAAGGGGAGGCAGAGACCCTCCCAGTGCATGGCACGTGGTAGGCCCTCATTAATACTCTCTACCCATCACTATTGCTAGAAGCAGCCACTGGAGATTTCTAGAATTCCCCAAAGCCACCCACTTCACTGCCCAGCCAGGGGAGAGCTGAGCACAAACTATCCATAAAGGATGGACTGTGAAGCCAAGGCCCACCCACCTGAGCCTCATCTACTAAATCAGACAGAGTTCCAGATGCCCCTTCGCCACCAAGAGAGAGGCCAAGGTGTGGCTTCACACATGATGTACCCACCCGACCTCACTCAGCATGGCCCACAGGGCTGTAGTAAGGCTCCCAGGGCCCCATGGGCCTCCAGCAGCCCTAGAACTTAACCAAATAGAGGACAGTTTCCCTGGTGGAATTAAGGTACCCAAATCTCAAAAAGCAAGTGTTCAGTTCTAAAAATGGTGACTTGAAATGGAGAGCACTTTCTCTCCCTGCCCAACACAATTTAGCTTTCCATCTCTGCGATACAGGAGCTTCCCAGGTGGCTCAGTGGTAAAGAATCTGCCTGCCAATATAGCAGACACAGGTTTGATTGTTGGGTCACAAAGGTCCCCCAGAAAAGGAAATGGCAACCCACTCCAGTATTCTTGCCTGGGGGATCCTATGGACAGAGGAGCCTGGTGGGATGAGATGGTTGAAGAGCATCACCAACTCAATGGACATGAGTTTGAGCAAACTCCGGGACATAGTGGAGGACAGAGGAGCCTGGCATGCTGCAGCCCATGAAGTCACAAAGAGTCAAACATGACTGAGCGACTAAACAACAACTCTGTGACATCCCGGGTAATCCACTCTTGATCCACCAGATAAAAGTTCCAGTATCTTCCAAAGTGATAGTTTGGAGGCTGAAAGGTTCTGAAGTCAGTAGAGCTTTTTTGCTGTGAATCACATCAAGTAAACACTCTGGTTCCAGGAACTGGAGGCAGCGTGCTGGAAACCACATGTGTTTTCCCAACATGAAGGAGCTGTGCACACTGCCTCATCTCAGCCACATCGGGCTCAGGTGTCCCTGGGGTTACTGAAGGGCACGGGCAAGAAGCAGTCCCCAGGTGGCCATGCCAGTGCCTGGGGTGATACTGCCTCTCATACAAGGGCCAGGAAGGTGAGTGAGGTGCCTGCACTCAAGGGGCACACATCCAGGTGGCCTCTGATCCCGAGCCGTGGTTAAGTGACTAAACACAAGATTGTATACAGGGCTACTAAGGGCTTCCTAAGAAATGATGTTCCTTTTTTAAACATTGACTTCAACCTTGCAGTATGATTGCTTCTGATGGTCACAGAGCCCAAAATGCGGACATTCTGCAGCTGGCGCCCACACTTCCTGAAGGCAAGGGCTGCCTTTCGGTTCTGAACCCCTTCAAGCCTCACCCAGAGCTGGGCCTCTCTGTCACCTCTCCTCTCAGGAGCTCAACACAGGAGATCTTGAAACTTTGCTTGGGTGATTGCTCAGTTAAGGTCCCTCCCCAGCTTCAAGCTGGAAGTGAAGGGTCAGCCCTGCTCTGTTCTATTCCTGGCTGTGCTCCCTAGAGCCCAGAGCAAGGCCTGGGACAGGGCTACTGCTGCTGCTAAGTCGCTTCAGTCGTGTCCGACTCTGTGCGACCCCATGGACTGCAGCATACCAGGCTCCTCCGTCCATGGGAGTTTCCAGGCAAGAGTACTGGAGTGGGTTGCCACTGCCTTCTCCGTGGGACAGGGCAGGTTCTCAGAAATGGGAGAATGAATGAATGAATAAGTGGGGCTTGCTGAATAAGTGCATAAGTGTGCCTGCTCAGTTCTCAGTCGTGTCTAACTCTTTGCAACTCCATGAACTGTAGCCTGCCAGGCTCCTCTGTTCATGGGGATTCTCCAGGCAAGAATACTGGAGTGGGTTGCCATTTCCTCCTTCAAGAGATCTTCCCAACCCAGGGATCAAACTCTAATCTCTTGAGTCTCCTGCATTGGCAGGTGGATTCTTTACCACTGAGCCACTTGGGAAACCCTTGCTGAATAAGGGAATGGTTTTAATCATGATGCAGCTAAGGCCTCTCCACTGAGGCAGTCAGAGAGCAGCCAAGGCCAGAGTGAAAAGCCAGTGGGGGGTGGGGGAGGCGTCTGCTCACAACCCCCATCTGTAAGGGACCCCTTACACGGTGGCTTGCACACGAGTGTTCAGAAACCCCAGAGCCGTAGGCTTGAAGACTCCATTCTCGCTCTTAATGCCACCCTGGATGAAGGAGAGTTCTCCACCAGTGCTGAACAGAAAACCATACACTGCAGGTCTAAGGGACTTGCTGAGGTTAAACAGTGGCAGTAAGGGAACCGGGGCCTGAGTCCATACCTTTTTGGTTCTTAAGCCTCTGGAGCTCCCAGCGAACACTGGGAAGGAGGGAAGCTCCCCGGGAGGCCCCTCACTGACCTGGAGAAACTCGCCCTTGGGAAGCAGAGGAAGGGAGGACAGCAACTTGCTCCTCCCCCAAGAGGAAGCCACCACTTCCCACCAGAGAAGTGATGAGGCGGCAGTCTCGGAAACACTCAGGGCCCTCCCTCAGGAGGAAAGGAGCCACGGGGCCTGGGAGGAGAGTGAGACCTGCGCAAAGGGCCCTGGGACAGGAAGAGGAGAAGGCATGGGACGGGAGAGGGCAGATACCCCAGCTTCTTAATTAGGGGAGGTCGCAAGAGCTTCGAGCACTTTCACATGAGCTGCAAGACACCCTCTTTCCTCTCATATGGGCTGTGGCTTCAACTCCAAGGAGCAACTTATTAACACAGAGCCCAGCAGGGGCTGAGTGTGTTAAGCAGAAGCCAAAGATACCGCAAGCGGACAGACAGACTCAGACTCGGACAGACAGACTCAGACTCTGCTTTGGGGCAGTGAGGTCTTCACAGAAGAAACGTGAGAAACAGGAAGTTCCACTGAGAGTCCCTTGAGCCTCCCTCAGCTTCCTCTGTCTCCTCAGCCTCCCCCTCTCCTCAGCCTCCCCCAGCCTCCTTAGCCTCCCCCAGCCTCCTTAGCCTCCTCAGCCTCCCCCAGCCTCCTTAGCCTCCTCAGCTTCCCCCAGCCTCCCCTAGCCTCCTCAACCTCCCCCAGCCTCCTCAGCCTCCGCCTCTCTCCTCAGCCTCCCCCAGCCTCCTTAGCCTCCTCAACCTCCCCCAGCCTCATCAGCCTCCCCCTCTCTCCTCAGCCTCCCCCAGCCTCCTCAACCTCCCCCAGCCTCCTCAACCTCCCCCAGCCTCCTCAGCCTCCCCTTCTCTCCTCAGCCTCCCCCAGCCTCCTTAGCCTCCTCAGCCTCCCCTAGTCTCCTCAGCCTCCCCCAGCCTCCTCAGCCTCCCCTAGCCTCCTCAACCTCCCCCAGCCTCCTCAGCCTCCCCCTCTCTCCTCAGCCTCCCCCAGCCTCCTCAGCCTCCTTAGCCTCCTCAGCCTCCCCCAGGCTCCCCTTCTCTCCTCAGCCTCCCCCAGCCTCCTTAGCCTCCTCAGTCTCCCCTTCTCTCCTCAGCCTCCCCCAGCCTCCTCAACCTCCCCCAGTCTCCTCAGCCTCCTTAGCCTCCTCAGCCTCCCCCAGGCTCCCCTTCTCTCCTCAGCCTCCCCCAGCCTCCTTAGCCTCCTCAGTATCCCCTTCTCTCCTCAGCCTCCCCAGCCTCCTTAGCCTCCTCTGCCTTCTCAGCCTCCCTCAGCCTCCTCAGCCTCCCCTAGCCTCCTCAATCTCCCCTAGTCTTCTCAGCCTCCCCCAGCCTCCCCAGCCTCCTCAGCCTCCCCCAGCCTCCCCAGCCTCCTCAGCACTTTCTCTAGCCTCCAGACTGAATACCTACCACCACCCCACACAGAACACATGTCTGCTATGGCCTCCACACAGGACCTGGTGCATGAACCCAAGCCTCTGCCTTGGGAGCCCCACCCTCATTTCAGAAACACAGACACGGCAGGAAGTTAACATTTCTAAACCTGGCAATATGGGATTACCTTCACCAGCCACATCTGGCCTGAGTCTGAAAAGTGGGGACAGATACTGGGTGAGGAAGGTGAGAGAATTTATAGCAGGGACTCCCTGTAGGGGCCACAGCAGCCGGGGCCATGGCAGCCCTGGGGTGCTGGCTGCCACATGAGGAGGCCGCTCTGCAGATGTCTCTTGCTGTTGAAGGAGGGCTCCCTGTTTCTCAGTTCCACTTCTGCCCTCCTTTGCCCATTTGGCCCAGCTGGAATTCCATCCCCTTCCACATTAAAGACTTGGAAATGCTACCTGACAGACTGTATCAAGGTACAGCTGCCTCCCTGGGGCCAGGCAAGGACCAAATGGTCCCCTCTCACCACATTCTTGGCTCCTGGAAAATAGCCACCCTCATCATATCACTGGACTACATGTGGGATTGCCCTGAAATAAGCCAGACTCCCAAGTGGGTAAGCTTCACAAGCCCAGTGTATGCACACACAAATACACACCCAGAGACGCACACACAAATACACACCCAGAGACACACACACACCTCCTCCAGGAAGCCTCAGATTGCCCCAGTCCTATCTCTAGGCTCCTGCACAATCACTCCAAATGACTCCTTTGATGAGCAGCAGCAGACATTTCCTGGTGTCATCTAGGGGCCCCCAAAGAGTAGAAGGGGCTCAGGGTACATTATAGACTGAACTGTGAACACCCCCTAAATTCCTCCATGGAAGCCCAAACCTTCAATGTGACCGTATGGAGATAGGGCATTCAGGAGGATAATCAAGGCTAAATGCAGTCGCCAGGGTGAGGCCCTAACCCAAGGACTGGCGTCCTCAGAAGATGAAGAGACACAGAGGTTGTTCTGTGTGTGTGTGCACAGAGGAACGGCCAGGTGAGGACGGAGTGAGAAGGCAGCCTTCCACAAGCCAGGAAGAGAGCCCGCACCAGAAATCAACTCAGTCAATACACTGCCCTCAGACTGCCAGCCTCCAGAAAGGTGAGGAAATATGTTTCCGTTGTTTCAGCCACTCTGCCTCATTCTATCATGGCACTCAGTGGTATTTTGTTACGATAGCCTGAGCAGACTAGGACAGGGTGTACGAACAAAAGAGCGAGGTTTGAAGTTCAATTCTGCCCATGCCCAGTTCAATGATCTCTGACGAATTACTTGGCCTCAGTCTCCTGGCCTGTAAAGTGGGGTACTAGCTCTCTCTGCCCTGCGTGCCTCACTAAGAGGCCAGAAGAAGACCTTGGGTTCAAATCGGGAGAAGGGTAGGAAAAGCCGGGCTGGCATGGGAGATGCACACAAGTTCAATCCCGGCCCCACCGTTCATCACCCGGGTGGCCCCAGGCAAGTCAATGATCAGAGCTGCTACTGTCAGCAGAGTATCTACTTGCAGCTACGTCAGTGCCATTAACCAGCTGTCTCAGCAGAGCAATGGGGACGCGGATCCTGCTGCTCATGGGAGTGACAGCCAGATGCTAACGTGGGCGCGGCATCCGGGCCAGGGCCAGCCATGCCCACTGGGCAGCCACCCCAGAAGGCTGCCTCCCAGCCCTCGCCACACCCCTGGCCCAGGGACACTCACTGGTGCTCCAGGATCTGGGACAAGCTGGCCCTTTGCTCCCTTGCCTCCACACGATAGGGAAATCAGCTGGAGCCTTGGAAAGAAGAGGCCAAGCCATCCCAGGCTGTGCATGGCATCGTCCAAGACTCACATACTTTCCACACTGAAGCCTCACCCTGAGGGGTGTGACTGATGCAGCCACCCCAAGAGGACTGGAATCTGCTCAGCAGACTCTGCCCAGGCGTTCGGGGGGCTGCCTCCACACCTTGTGCAAAATCCAGTTCCCGTGGGACCCACGCTGCCAGGTTAAGAAGTGTGCCCCACCCCACCTACCCATCTGCCTGCTGATGGTGTGGTTCCTGACCACGGAGATGGCCTGTTACATAATGGAGGAGCAGGGGTTACCTCAGGGCCAAGAGGGCTGCAGGGGGGTAAGAGGTGGGGAGAACGTGGGAAAAAATGCCTGCAGAGCAGTAAATGAAGGGGGCCAGCAGGGTGGGGGCAGGCTGTGTTTGCACTGGGATTGCTACCCTTGAATGAGCCTCAGAACTTCCATGGCACATGGGGACGCAGGTCTCTGGAGGGCAGCCAAGCCAACATCAATCCAGACTCTAATCCTTCCCCCCCCAACAAGGGGCAGGAGTCCAGGAGGCAGCGGTCAAGGTGTGCACCAGAATGGAACATTCCCCACCATTCCCCGCCTGCAGTCATGGCCTTTCCAAACATCTCTCTGATCTCAAACACCAGCTGGCACAGTGGGACGTTCCCACGAGTCGCCCAGCCTCTATCTCCCAGGGGACCAATCGGCAGCCTGCACACAGGTCTCTCTGCAGGCGCCTCGTTGTTGTGCTGAGATGGTCTCCAGCTGGGCTCCTGGGAAGGCGCCCAGAGCGAGCAAAGGCCACAGCCCACCCATTTGTCGCTGTATCTTTGGAGCATAAACAAGCTTCACCTGCATTTATGGACAAAATGGTGAAATCAGGGGCCTCCCTGGTGGCCCAGTGGTTAAGAAGCCACCTTGCAATGCAGAGGACACAGGTTTGACCCCTGGTCCAAGAACATCCAGTAGTCATGTATGGATGTAAGAGTTGGCCCATAAAGAAGGCTGAGAGCTGAAGAATTGATGTTTTCCAATTGTGGTGCTGGAGAAGATGCTTGAGAGTCACTTGGACAGCAAGGAGATAAAACCAGTCCATCCTAAAGGAAATCAACCCTTTATATTCATTGGAAAGACTGATGCTGAAGCTGAAGCTTCAATACTTTGGCTAACTGATGTGAAGAGCCAACTCACTGGAAAAGACCCTGATGCTGGGGAAGATTGAAGGCAAAAGGAGAAGGGGGTGACAGAGGATGAGATGGTTGGATGGCATCACCAACTCAGTGGACATTAGCCTGAGCAAATTCTGGGAGACCGTGACGGACAGGGAAGCCTTATGTGCTGCAGTCCATGGGGTCGCAGAGTCGGACACGACTTAGTGACTGAAAAACAACCACTGGGAACTAAGATCCCACATGCTGCAGAGCAACTAAACCTGAGCCCTGCAATCAAAGATCCCGCGTGAGCCAACGAGGATCCCATATGCCGCTGCTAGCACCCAAAGCAGCCAAATTAAATCAATCAATTTATTTTTTAATAGTGAAATCACTATTCCTTACCCAGCCCTACTCTGTCATTTAAAATCACTCATAGATCACTTTCGTTGCCTTAGACAGGGCAAGGCATTGCACATCGCTCACTCCTGCTGGGCTCCAGGCTCTGTTCTGCCCCTCTCACACCTCACTAGTTGCACAGAATGTCTCCTCCCCTGGCCTAGCCTCACCCACAAGCTGTTCCTCAGCAGGCATGGATGCTCCCTCCCCTGGGCTGGGTCTTCTTGGATGGGGTCATAGAGGTACCATGAGAGAGCCCAGGGCTGGTACACTGCAAAGAGGAGAACTGGCAGAACAAGTTTCGGTCAAGCAAAGCCTTTCTCTTTTTGTCAATTGTGAGAAGACAAATCCTCCCATAGACAGTGTTGAAACTTGTGAGAAAGGGGACCAGTTGTGGCTGGGCTGGGTCTGCTGGATGCTAAAGCATACATGGGGTGTGGTTTTGCTTTGTTTTATTTACATATTTTCTTTTGGCTGTGCTGGGTCTTTGCAGTATGCGGGCTTAGTTTCGTGATTTGGGATCTTAACTCCCTGACCAGAGATGGAACCTGGGCTCCCGGCATTGGGAACACGGAGTCTTAGCCACTGGACCACCAGGGAAGTCACTGTTGTTTTTTAACTTTTGATATTTTTCTCTGTTCTTGGTTCTTCTCTCTGGATGGTCCTGAGACACAAATGGAAATAAGCCTGGGGTCAAAGAAGAAAGGCGGAGCCAGAAAAGCCCACAGGCTGCCTGAAGCTGAATTCAGGCAATGCCAGGAGAAGAAATCCATGCACGGATAAGGGGCTGATCTGCAGGGCATCAGGAAGGTAGATACACAGGGCTCTGGCTAGTTCAACCTCGGAAATCAGACAGGACCCTAGAAATTAAGAAGACGTGAGAGCCATGAACATGGTCTAACATTCAGGGCTCAGCGTCTGAAACCTGAGCACTGACAGCAGTGGAGAGAATAGAGCGGCGAGCAGTGCAAGAGCTGGGGGCAGGCACTGGCATAGCTGAGACTCAGAGCTCAGCCTTGCAGCCCTAACACGGTCTCTATGGGGCAGAAGTCATCCTCAGCAGGACCATTTTGGACTAGATATTGTCTAACATGACTTGTGTGCCCTGGAGAACTTTTTAAAAAATACAAAATTCTGGGATCAGAGACGGATTCTGCAAAGCTTTGGAACTATTTATTTCCTAAACCTCCAAGGCGATTCTGATTTTAGCCTCTGCTCTAGGCTCCCTGATGGACCACCGACTTTCCATCTAACTGAGGAACAGGGTGCGTGGGCAAAGAAATGGTCATTCTGTCCTTTCTGAGTTGCCCTCTGAAATCTGAGGGGGCTTCCCAGGTGGTAAAGAATCCGCCTGCCAATGCAGGAGACACGAGCTCGATCCCTGGGTGGGGAAGATCCCCTGGAGAAGGGGATGGCAACCCACTTTGGTATTCTCGCCTGGAGAATCCCACAGACAAAGGAGCCTGGCGGGCTACAGCCATAGGGTCGAGAAGAGTCAGACACGACTGAAGCGACTTAGCACATCCGCACACACACCCGCATCATGCTGCATGCTGAGAATTTCTGTTTTGTCTAAGCTGATTCTAACACCATACCCTGCCTGATAGAATTTACTATTTTTCTAAAATAAATTTGTTAGATGATTTAGTGCAACTATAGATTTTTTAAAAATTTTGTTTATTTTTGGGTGCACTGGGTTTTCGTTGCTTCACTCAGTCTTCTCTAGTTGTAGCGAGTGGGGGCATCTTCACTGCGGTGCACAGGCTTCTCAGTGCAGTGGTTGCTCGTGTCGCAGAGCACAGGCTCTAGGTGCTCAGGCTCCAGTAGTTGCAGCACGTGGGCTCAGCAGTTGTGCTGTGCACGCTCTGGAGCACGGGTTCAGTGGTTGCGGTGCCCAGGCTTTGCGCTCTGCGGCACGTGGCATCCTCTTGGGTCAGGGAATGAACCTATGTCATGGTGCCACCAGGGAAGTCCCCAGAATTTACTGTTTTTGAGGTCCTTTTCAGTCTGAACACAGCATCTACTCTTGCTGGTTCTTTGTCCCATAGAGCTGGGACCACCGTGTGGTGAGAAAATCCAGGCCACATGGTAAAGACACATGGAGAGGAACAGAGGACCCACTGATAGCCAGCATCAACTGCCAGACATGGAAGTGGATCAGTCATCCAAGCTCCAAGCCCTACACTGAGGCCTCGAACAACATGGGGAAGAAATAAGCCTGCTTTACCCCTCTTTGAATTCCAGACCCACAGAATCTGAGAGCAGAGTAAATGGTTGTTCTATGTCACTACAAGACTCAGCCGTGCTAACCGGAACATTCCCCAAGGTATTTAGATCTAGTACAGTAGGTGCTTAAATATTTGTTAGGTTTATAACTGAAGAATTTATGCTTTTGAACTGTGGTGTTGGAGAAGACTCTTGGGAGTCCCTTGGACTGCAAGGAGATCCAACCAGTCCATCCTAAAGGAAATCAGTCCTGGATGTTCATTGGAAGGACTGATGCTGAAGCTGAAACTCCAATACTTTGGCCACCTGATGCAAAGAACTGACTCATTTGAAAAGACCTTGATGCTGGGAAAGACTGAAGGCAGGAGGAGAAGGGGACAACAGAGGATGAGATGGTTGGATGGCATCATTGACTCAATGGACATGAGTTTGAGCAAGCTCCAGGAGCTGATGAAGGACAGGGAAGCCAGGTGTGCTAAGCCAAACCGATAACACATTAACTAACATATTGTTACTCTACTAGAACCTACAGCTACTCTTCAGAAAAGTCCTGTGCCCTTCATCGGGGTACCTTTGATCCTTCATTGGAACCAAGTCTCACTCTCCCATTTGCCACTGAATGAAAGCACCCAGTTCAGAGAGGGCTCCTGCCCCATCCAGTTCCTCAGAAAGCTAAGGGGTGTGGATTCCCTGAGATCCACCCTCAAAGCAAATAAGGGACTCAGCCCCCACTGTTTCCTAAACAAACATTTATATTGCCCTGGGCTTGAGTGGCTGCCATTTTGTTTTCCTTGTAAACCAGGTACTTCCAGGACAAAAGTGACGTGGGGAGAAAAAGACATTCCCAAACGGTACCTGCATCATCCAATCTAAAAATAAAGACACTAGAACTGGTTTAAGACTGAGCAATGCCACGGCTAAAAACGCCTGGATGTATGATGACATTGGCGGGTAACTGGCCTAGGACCCATGGACTTCAGCATCCATCGACGTGACATCTCCCAGGAGTTGCCCGTTTTCCAAACTGCGTCAATTCCTGCTCACCCAACCCCACCCAGCCTGCATTTCGGGAAGCCAGGGCTGGATCTACTAAATCCAAGAAAAAAGGGCTGGCTGAGCATAGGGAAAGCCTGGATTTAGAGCTTTCATTAAAAAGTAATATGGACTTTCTATTTCAAGAACAGAATGTCTGACAGGGTTGCCAAGGAGAAGCACTCCAGGACTTGCCTAAATGGTAAATAGCAAGCCATTGTAATTAGCATATTAATAGCAGTTTGATTTCTAACGCCATATGAAAGCAGCTCTCCAGCTTCTCTATAATACTCTTTGCTTGGAGGTAATTACAGAACAAAGACTCAGCATTCGAGCGCAGAACCTTGCTCTCCCCAGCTCTGCCTCACATTGGCTGCATCAGTCTCCTGATCAAATGGAGACATGGGGGCCAACCCCACTTCTTGCACTCATCTTAGCTCTAACATTCTAACCATGATCTGACAAAAGTGAAAATTCCCCCCAAAGTATAAGGGGAGCGTTTCAGACCCCCCAAAGAACCCAAATCTCAGCAGAGGGGACTTCAGCCAAACAAGGAATGATCTTCTGTGAGTGGGGCCCAGGACAACTTCTGCATCACTGATATTAAAGAACTCTCCAAACTTGACATTCCTGGCAACTAGCCGGCATGCACCTCCAAGAGCTGAGAGGTGAGAAGTTCAAAGCAAACTCCACACTCGTGCTCACCTGCAGGTGCCAGAGGACAAGAGAGAGGATGGTGACCAGGGAGTGTGCAGTTTCCGGCGAGCTGTGCAGAACCCCACATCCACCTGAGGGCTCTGCACCCCACGCAGGGCTCTAAATGAGAGACCAGCTAAACCGGAGATCAGCTCCCGGATGCAGTGAAGAGCTAGCTCTGCAGCGCCTGCTCTCACTGCACTGAGGGTGGAAGGTTGGAAGTCTGGTTTGTTTTGTACTCGAGTGACTCTTGTCTTCTCAGAAGGGCGGATGGGATGGTGAGCAGGGAGCTGCCTGGGGTAGCCTAATTGCTGCGAGTCTATACTCCAATTACACACCAAACAAATATGTGGAACAGTGCAAAGCAGACCAAGCTTACTGAGGTCACTCCAGAAGCAGGTCCCAGCTCAGAGGAGGCTTTTTCCTCTCCACTTAATTGCTGTCTCCTGCACAGCTTCAACTGGAAGCAGCTCCCTCTACCAGAAGCACCCTGAGGACAGGACTTTTGCTTTCCAGGCACATACACCTAGCGCACAGTAGGCAGCCTCTCCTGTAACGAGGGCTGGCCAACAAGATGAAGAAAGGCTGGGTTAGATTCACCTTCTGGAAAAGCTCCTTCAAGGTGGATGACTCATTGAGAAAACATTGACTACGCTAAAGCCTTTGTGTATATCACAACAAACTGTGAAAAATTCATAAAGAGATGGGAATACCGACCACCTTCTCTGTCTTCTGAGAAACCTGCCATGCAGGTCAAGAAACAACAGTTAGAACTGGATATGCAACAATTGACTAGTTCAATATTGGGAAAGGATTATGTCAAGGATGTATATTGTCACCCTGCTTATTTAACTTATATGCAAGGTACATCATGTGAAATGCCGGGCTGGATGAATCACAAGCTGGAATCAAGATTGCCGGGAGAAGCATCAACAACCTGAGATATGCAGATGATACCACTCTAAAGGCAGAAAGAGAAGAGGAACTAAAGAGCCTCTTGATGAGAATGAAAGAGGAGACTGGAGAAAAAAAAAAAAAAAAAAAAAACTGGCTTAAAACACAACATTCAAAAAACTAAGATCTTGGCATCTGGTCCCACCACTTCATGGCAAATAGAAGGGGAAAAAGTGGAAACAGTGACAGATTTTATTTTCTTGGGCTCCAAAATCACTGAAAACGGCAAGTGCAGCCATAAAATTAAAAGACACTTGCTCCTTGAAAGGAAATCTACGGCAAACCTAGACAGCATATTAAAAAGCAGAGACATTACTTTGCTGACAAAGGTCCATATGGTCAAAGCTGTGGGTTTTTTTTTCCAGGAGTCATGTACAGATGTGAGAGTTGGACCATAAAGAAGGCTGATCACCAAATAATTGATGCTTTCCAATTGTGGTGCTGTAGAAGACTCTTGAGAGTCTTGTGGAGTGCAAGGAGATCAAACCAGTCAATCCTAAAGGAAATCAACCCTGAATGTTCATTGGAAGGACTGATGCTGAAGCTGAAGTTCCAATACTTTGGCTACCTGATGCAAAAAAAGAAGTGAAGTCGCTCAGTCGTGTCCAACTCTGTGACCCCAAGGACTGTAGCCTACAAAGCTCCTGCATCCATGGAATTTTCCAGGCAAGAGCACTGGAGTGGGTTGCCATTTCCTTCTCTAGAAGAAAAGAGCCAACTTATTGGAAAAGACATTGATGCTGGGAAAGATGGAGGGCAGGAGGAAAAGAGAGCATCAGAGGATGAGATGGTTGGATGGCATCACCTACCCAATGTACATGAGTTTGAGCAAACTCCAGGAGACAGTGAAGGACAGGGAAGCCTGGCTGCAGTCCATGGGGGTCACAAACAGTCAGACATGACTTAGCAACTGAACAACAACAACACATTTACCCGTTTCCTTCTTTTCTTTTTTCTACCACCTGGAATAAGAATGTGATGGCTGGAGCTGCATCAGCCACCTTGGACCATGAGATATTGGTAGAGCAGAGAGATAGAAGGAGCCTGTGTCCCTAAGAGCCAATCCATAGCCTAAACCTTAATACATTATTTATACAAGGAAAAATATGTTGTTCAAATCCAGCCAATAATCATAAGTATCTGATCCATGGGATACTCTGCGTTACCACTTGAACTTCCTTTGCTATTACAACCCCTCAGTCAAGGCCTCCTACTCTAGGAAATTTTCTTGGATTATACTCTAGGAGGAAATAATCACTTCTTTATTTGACCAACTGCAGTACTTTGTCATAGCATAGTGGTGAAGAGTTCATGATCCAGAGTCAGACAGACCAGGGTTCAAATTCAGGTTCTTCCACTTACTAGTCATGTGACCTTGGGCAAGTCATCTCCCCTCTCTGAGCCTCAGTTTCATCAGCTCTCAGTTGGGATGGTAACACTACCATCTCCCACAGCTTCCTGAAGCTTGCATGATGGTTCAAGTAAAGCCCTTGGCATCCCATCAGCATGCAATGAACCTGCACTGAACTTTTCTAGACATCAGTCGTTTGTGAGCCACTGTCAAGAGTTTTTAATGATAATCTTTACCATCATCTACCTCCTATAATAGTTAGCACTAGTATAATATTTACTGGATATTTTCTTTAACTTGGGTTTGTTGTTGTTTTGGCCATGCTATGAGGCATGTGGGATCTTAGTTCCCTAACCAGGGATTGGACCCATGCTCCCTGCATTGGGAGCGTGGAGTCTTAACCACTGGACCACCAAGGAAATCCCTTTAACTTGTGTTTTAATTGACTCTCCCTCCTACCTTTCTTCAACTTTTTATTCCTAAGCAATAACATATGGGAAATTACTGTTGGAGTTACTTTTTTTGGGAATGACATACATTAAATTAAATGCATAACCCAGTTCACTTGTGTGTCACCTGAAGTCACCTCACACCTAAAACAATGTGCCTGCCGCCCTTCCTAACACGGTTCCGAAGTACTTAGGAATGGAACACACCTGTGTCTTCTATTCCCCATCAACCAGGCTCCTTGAGGATGGGGCCCGAGTAGCACTTATCTCTGATTAGCCCAGAATCTGGGACATAGAGGGAACTCTATGAATATTGAATATTTGCTTAATGAGCAAGTGAACATTCTCTCACAGCCATATCAGAGACCTGGACAGACAGCACAGCCAAATTCCATTCCAGCACATTCCGAGGGCCAGCCAAATTCTTCTGCTGTGCTGGGTGCATGTTCTATCAAAAATTACACAAAAGGAGCAAGCTGTCAGCAGAGGAGTCTGCAATTGTTTCCACAAACATTTCCATGAACCTTAAACAGCTTTGGCTGTAATGGGACATGATCCACTTCAAGGCGCCCTGGCAAGACCCATCGTGGCCAGTGAAACGTGGCAGGAATTCTACAGGAAAAGGATTCTTCTCTGAGCCAGACAAAGAAAACCTTCTGCAGGAGTTTTGTGCCACCTTGACGGTGAAAAACATTCTTGCAAAATATTTCCATCGGGGAGTTCGGCCCTTACGTGAAGCAAGAGGTGGTGACATTCTGAAAAACGCTGGATCCCAAGTAAAGTGTGAGCTGTCAAAAGGATGCAGCAGGAATCAGCTTCTGTGTCAGACACACTTTTTGGACGATGGAAATGTTTTGATGGAAAATCGTGCAGTTGGCCTGTTACGAAGTAACCAAGTAAAATGATTTTTGGCATACGGAAATGTTTTAGTTGGCCAGTTCATGCCAACTCAGACTGGAAGGTAACACTCCTCCCACCACCTCACCTTCCCGAGGCCAAATGGCTTACTGAAAAAATGAGACAGGTGTAGGCAGCAGGCAGGTTGGGATCCCAGAGCCCAAGACCTAAATGCAGAAGGCGCTAGAGTTGGAGTTACGTGTAAGTCACTCAGTTGTGTCTAACTCTTTGCAATCCCATGGACCGCAGCCCACCAGACTCCTCTGTCCATGGAATTCTCCAGGCAAGACTACTGGAATGGATAGCCATTCCCTTCTCCAGGAGACCTTCCCAACCCAGGGACTGAACCTGAGTCTCCCGCATTGCAGGCAGACTCTTTAGCAGAGTTGGAGGGTTCTCATTAAAGAGGTGGCTGCCACTGGTGGAAAGCTTAACCAGCAGGAATGGGCTTGACCATCTAGGCCCATCTACACAGTGTCCTCACCCCACCCTGGGGCAAGCTGCATGGCACAGCCACAATTAAGCCCCAAGAAGCAGCCATGAGCCACCATGGGTCAGGCCTTGCTGGGCAATGGAGGTAACTTCTAGGAGCCGGGTCTGTCAGAAGAGACTGGAAATACCACTCACCCGTAGGATCGCTAGAAGATTACATGAATTTGGGGAGTGTGAAAAGAGCTTTGCACGCTGAGCAGTAGCCCACGACCTCCCTGGGGAGTGAAGACAGGCGCGTTCAGAGATACAGTCAAAGGCATGTGACAGTTTGGAGGGTCAGAAGAATCCCTGGACCTCGGAGGACTAGGTGGTGTCTGCAGCCGAATCAGTGCCAGACAGAAGAGCTGACTTTCACCATCAGGCCCAACTGGAAAAAGAAGTTGGCTGCTGGCCAATGACTCCAGGAAGCCTGTCACCAAGGCTGCAGACAGACAGACCCGACTCCTATCCCCAAGGACCATCTTGGCCCCGGAGAGAACTGTTCCACACCAGCAGGTGCTGCGCCCAGTACAGGGTCTCCCTACTCATGTCTTATGATGCTCTGCAGTGTGGCCTCCCAGGTGGTGCTGGTGGTCAGGAATCGACGTGCCAATGTAAGAGACGCCAAGAGACTGGGATTTGATCCCTGGCTCGGGAAGATCCCCTGGGGTAGGAAATGGCAACCCACTCCAGTATTCTTGCCTGGGAAATTCCACAGGCAGAGGAGCCTGGCGGGCTACAGTCTATGGGGCCACAGAGAGTCGGACACGACCGAGCAACTGAGCAGACCCCAGGAGGTGTCCCGCATTTACCCCACGGTCCGAGTAAGGAACTCCTTCCTGAAGGTGAGAGGCTTGCCTGAGACCATGCAGTGAGTAAACAGAAGAGCAAAGAACAGAGTCCTGTATGGCATTAAAGATACTGCTTTCCTTCTGGAACTACTGGAAATAGAGTCATAGCATCACCTCGGTCCACCTCCCAAAGCCACGCCACTACCTTGAGCTGCTGTCCTGCCTTCTGCCTGCACCTTTGTAACACTGAAGCCCACCAAGGACCAGGCTTGGCCAGCTGCTGGTCCAGCCTCATCGGCTCCACCCCCACCACGCCCCCACCTCTAAGTCCTTCCAGCACTGTCCACCAGCACCATCCAGCCTGCCCTCCTCCTCTGGTCTCAAGCCACAGGCTCTTTCCTGAAGAACGCAGCAGACAGGCCAGGTTTAACTGCTCCACTTAGAGCTCGTTCTCCCCAACTCTCTCTAAGGATGGCTGGGGTGCGGCGAGGGGAAGAGAGTGCAGGATGATAAGAGATTATTCAACTCTCATCTTGCCAACATCTCAAAAAGTCTGTCTCCAGTTGGCTGCCGGGACCTCAAAAGCAGTCCTCCTGTGGCGCTGTGAGCAAGGAAACCCTGTCATCTGGCCACCCACCCCCAACCCCGCTGCCCAAGCTCCTATTTATACCTCTCAGCCGAGCTCTCTCCTTTTTTGGACAATGTCACCGTCTTGTGGATGCCCGGTCCTTGCACCTTTTTACCAGGGAGGGAGAGCAACGCAGAGTAACACAAGAAGCTGGCCCGCATCCAGTGCTATAACTTAGGATGTCTCCTTCCCCTTGGGGCAATTTCTGATGGCCCGATTGGCCAACCTCTCAGCCAGCTTCTTCGAAATAGGAAGCTGGCCAGCTGTGCCCAGTTGGGCAAGCCCTGGCCCCCTCCAGGCTGGTTGTTCCACAGCCAATTCTACAGAGGCACGTGGCATCTTCCGGCCTGAGCGGCCACATCTTCTAAAGCCCCAGGGCAGGCACTGGCCTGGCACTGCCTAGCACCTTGGCCCGTCCAAATACATTCCGCCCATACGTTCCTCGAAGTTTGCAGGGCAGGTGCCCATCGGCCCAGTCTCCAGGGAGGAGCGGCGGAGCTCAGACACACCTGGTTCCCAGGTGGAGAGGGGGCCTTTCTCCTTCCTATTTCTAATGGACTGATATGTATATGGCTTGCTCACTTCCCAAAAGGGTCCACAGCATTTTCCCATAAAAGCATATGTTCAATTGTTCAGTGAAAGAAAAAGAACAGGAAACAACCAGCAAAGAGGGAGGAGAGAAGAAAACAAGCTCCCCCAGGATGTCTGACAAAGGAGAGCTATGCTTTCAGCACAGCACTTGGCTCTGGGCTTCCCAGCAATTTGAACAAAGACAGATGCAGGTGGGTGGGTAGTGACGGAGCATAAATGAAAACCAGGCCTCAGGACTTCTGGCTAATCAGACGCACAACAAGCACCTCCCGGGTGCAGGCGCTGTGACCCACGCTGGGACACAGGGAACAGAGATACGGCCCCTGTCCGGGGGCAGCCCAATGAGTAGGGTAGGTGAAAGACAAGCTCACTTGTGGGGTACTGCTCTGCACCCCTCTCAGGCAGATGGAAAGGGTGGACGCTGGACAGAATGGGAGAGAGACAGTGCCACCTGGTATGGCCTGGCTGCACCCGTGGGTGCTGTGAGGCTGCCCTCTCTGCTTGCCAAGCTGTCCCTGTGCCCTAGGGAAGGGTCAGAATCCTAGAAGAAAGCCGTTCCCTAATTTGGAGGCTGCCCTTGAGTGTGGCAGCCACCCAACCGGCCCGGCGAGCGATTACTCACCTCTCTGGCAGGATGTGACAATGCCAGGAACCAAGAACGGGTCCCTTGTTGCCACAGGTCCAGAATTGACCTCCCAGCTCCTACAGTCCCCCACACCCACACACAAGATGCCATGGCTGGGGCCTTTCAGGCTTCCTCGACTGAGCCACGTCCTGGGCCCACGGTGTCTGTCACCGAGCCAGCAGACCCAGGCCCCTCCTCGCTTCCTGCCTCCAGCTTGCCGGTCATCCCTGGAGTAGCAGGGAGTGGGGTAGCTGTTTCCCTACCTGCAGAGGAGGGGTGCAGCTAGCAGGGGACTGAGGTCTGCCAGCCTTGACATTCCAGGAGGAACCTTGTTAGGGTGAAAATTGGACTCGAACTCAGGTCTCCAGCTCCCGGCACTGGCACCACACCTAGTCAGCACTCAAGGACTCACTGAAAAGAGCCCGGCGGTCCAGGGCTTAAGAACCCGACTTGCAATGCAGGAGACACAGGTTTGATCCCTGTTCGGGGAATTAAGATCCCATATGTTGCAGAGCAACTAAGCCCGCTCGTCACAACTAGAGAAGCCCCTGCAAATACCCCTGCAAAAAAAACATCACTGAATCAATAAATGAATGAAGGGTCCCCCAGGGATGCGTGAGCTGAGCAGCCGCTGGGAGGCACTCTTCCCTTCCTGCTGCAAACAAGGTGGCAGAGATCAGAGCTGCTCCAGGGGAGACTCTTCACCCTCCAGGAGGTCTTATGAGGGTCCCACTCAGCTCATCCCTCCCATGCCCACGTGCTACCTGCCTGGACCTCCACACCCCCAGGCTAGGAGTTAGGCTCTCACACTCCCCAGCCAGTGACCCTGAACTAGCCCCTTGTCTCTCAGCCTCAGTCTTGTCATCCATAAAATGGGGGCGAGGGGATGGTAAGAACAGTAAGCACAGTAAGAACAAGGTGAGGGTCCATCCCCATCTGACAGATGAGAAAACTGAGGCTTGTACAGAGGCTCTGTGGGAACTCTCTGTACTTCCTGCTCAATATTTCTACCAGACTAAAATGGTTTTAAAAAATAGAGTCTGTTCATGAAAACAAAACAAAAACCCAGGCCTGAAGAGGTGGGTGATCAATTGGCTTAAGGCACAGCGCTGGTAAGTTGGCACCTGGCAGAATGTGGACCTTCTAACCCCAGGCCCAGAAACTGCCCTCCCCTGCCCATGTTGTCTCCAGGGCAGAGTCACTCTACCTGGTACCTGTGCAGCTGAGAGGGATACGAGACAGCCAGTAGCTTACCTTGGGGGCACAGGGTATGGTGATATAGACACACGTGCCAGGCTGATTCCCTCAACAACACGGAAGCCCCGTGGACTCTTCCGGAAAGCTGGAGGGCAACAGATAGCACAAGCCTGGGCTCCCTTCAGTCGGGGCAAAGAGATGGAGAAAATGGGGCAGATCTCAGAAGCTCAGATTTCTACCTAGCGCAGCCATTGCAAGGAACAGGAATGTGGGAGGGATGCAGGCTGGGGTGAGTGGCAAGCACTCCAAGAACGACTCCTTTCACGTTAAAGCCCAACAAGGTCAGAGGGTGGCAGAAGCCCCAGGAGAACGGGTATCACGGCTGACTGGCCAGAGGAGGAGGCCAGAGGGCTGTGGGGCTGGAGAGTTCCCTCTGCAGCCCACACCCCCACCTTCTGAGCCCCCAAGTCGGCTCAGGTCTGCAAGCCCCACCCAGAACGTGCCTGAAGCAATCGCTCATGCAGGCACACCCAGGGCAGAGAGACGGCCAGTGTGACATTCACGCCCATCTCCCACCTTCTACAAGGCCCAGCGGGGGAGGAACGAGAGAGGACAGACAGCAGGGGAGCCAGAAGTCACCCCCAAAAAGGAGGGGGAGAGACAGGTGGGCAGTGGGAACAGCTGCTGGCTCGGAGACCTCACAGGTGATGTAAAAGGCATTCCGTGACTCAGTGTCGAAAAGAAACCTGTGCCCAGCCTGCAGCGGCAGGTGAGGAAGCTCCAGCCACTCCTGACTCTGCAGGGTCACCTGAGCCAAGGCGTCCTGGCCTCAGAAGAGGAGGCCGTTTCTGGGACATTCCAGGTCCTGGGCTGGGTGCCTGAGAAACACTGTCTCGTTTCTCCCTGGCACAAAGTAGGTAAAGAATAAATATTTGGGGAAGTGAATCAATGTCGTATCACCCAGGAAGGCCAGGCTGCTCCATCCACAGCCTCTCTCTGCTCTCTGCTCCCACTGAGAATGGCGGCAGGGGCTGTCAGGCTACGGCTCCCTACTACGTTCAGGACGAAGACCTAACATTCCAGCTTGGAGGCACGGGTGGTGTCTCTCTTAGACTTCATCCCTCATGACTTCCCTGCACAAAGTTCACCAAAGCAGTGCACCATCACTTCTTGAATGTGCCCCCAGCTGTTCCACTCCCACGGGGACACCACGGCCAGCGTGGTGGAAGTCACAGTCAGCATGGCCCTGACTCCGGCCCAGGTTGCAATCTGAGTTCTGCCTCTTCCAGAGCTCTGTAACTTTGAGCAATTTACTAATCTCTCTGCATCTCTGCATCTTCATCCATGAAAACAGGGGTGGGGAAAAGTGACACCTGTTCCATAGGGTTTGTAATGCTTCAATGAGTGTGTGTCTGTAAGGGAGGCAGCCTGATGCCTGGCCACGGTGAGCGCCCAGGAAATGCTGGATGGATGATGCTGATGATGCTGAACCTGCTGACCCCAGAAGTTTTCCCTTTCTCCCAGTGACTCCAGCTGGAAACTTCCTGTCCCACAGAGATGTCTCTGTCCCCCCTTCTCCCCCCAACCTCTAGGCATTTGGTACTGAGGACTGACTTGTGACAGCTGCCCACATTCTCATGGCCATTACCCGGCATCTTGTGTGTGCTTCCTGCCCTGTCTCCCTGACTAGACTCAGCTCCTTAAGGGATGGAGCTGGCCTCACATGCCCCCCTGGGAGCCCTTGGCTGCGCCTTGCCCAGAGTGAAAGCTAATCGGGGATTTGTGGGTTAACAGGTTTTCACTCATGCATCTGTGTTGGTTGAGGCCCATCCTGCCTGGAGGCAGAGGGATAGATGAAGTGGCCTTTAAGGAGGGGGATTTCAGGTGGTAACCATGAGAACCTCTAAGTCTGCTAAGAGTAAGTAAATAGAGACTTTGAGGGCCGAGAGAAAAGGGTTATATCCAGGTTACATAAAGGAAATACACAGCCCAGTCCATGCTGCCAGGAGCCACTCCGGAAAGCAGCTCCCCACCACCTGGCAGCTCCCTGGGTCCCTGGCATAGAGTAAGGACTTAGCAGATGAATGAACGAATGAATGAACAGATAAACCTAAAGCCAGCAGGACTTGGCAACCACCACCCTGGGAACCAAGAAACAAAGCTCTGACCTGAACAGGACTGTTGACAACAGTGATAATGAAGAGGAAGGGGATGAAGCAGCTGCCCTTGGGCACTCGCTGTGAGCCAGGCCCTGGGCACGGCCCTCCCACTGTGCGTCTCCAGTCAATCCTTGCAACTTCTAGTCCCCTTTTTGCAGACAGACTAGGGGTTAGGGAAGTTACATCACTTTGCCCAAAGTCATAGTCAGTAAGGAACAGAGCCTGGCTCTAACCCTGGTGCCTCATGCTCTTCACTGGTGTCTCTGTACCAAATAGATGGAAATGGGTCAGTCCCTCAATAGCTTTGTCCCAGCTGACCTGCCTGAGACATAACCACAGTGCCTACAGCTGCCAGACACTCCCAGAGTTGCTGACGCCCAATCCTGATGATGGCATCTTTTGGCAAAGCCATTCTCAGCATCTCACTCTGTCTCAAGCTGGGCTCAGCCAAAGGCCTGGAGCAATATCACCTCCGTGTCCATCTCTGCCCACCAGGCAGAGGGGGCTGGCGTGACAGCGATGCTGGTAGCATCCTCAGTCGCTCAGTTGTGTCTGACTCTTTGTGACCCCATGGACAGTAGCCCTCCAGGCTCCTCCGCATATGGGATTCTCCAGGCAAGAATACTAGAGTGGATAGCCGTTCCCTTCTCCAGGGGATCTTCCCAACCTAGAGATCCAACCCACCTCTCCTGCATTTCAGGCAGATTCTTTACCATCTAAGCCACCAGGGAAGCTCAGGGTCACATGACCATGTTGAAAATGACCAGCAACAATCTGCAGAGCCCATGACAAAGCACTTTCTACTAGTAACTCCACTGGACACTTGATCATCCAGTAAGGTAGGAAGGATGACCAGATCCCCATTTTAAAGATGGGCAAATTGGGACTTGCCTAGAAGTCCAGTGGTAAGACTTCACCTTCCTATGAAGGGGGTGCGGGTTCCATCCCCAGTTGGGGTGCTAAGATCCCACATGCCTTTCAGCCAAAACATAAAACAGAAGAAATATTGTAACAAATTCAATAAAGACTTTACAAATGGTCCACATTAAAAAAAAAAAAAAAAAAAAAAAAAGACGAGCAAATTGAAGTTAAGTGACTTTCAAAAGGCCACAGAACCAAGACAGTAGCACAGGAACCTGGTCTCCTACCTCCCAGGCCACAAGAGACACTACAACCATTTACTTCCATTTAAAATGGTACCTGACTTCTGGGCAGGGAAACAAAAGACAGCTAGTTCAATTCTCTCTCTCTAAGCAGAGCAAACTGTGAAAGGGCCACACACGGCAACGTTAACTGTGATTATCACATCAGCAAGTTTTATTCTACTCTTTCTAGATTCCATTTTAGAAATTTCATCAACGGGTTTATTTCTGTAAAGAGAAAAAGAACTAAAAGATAACTAAAAAAATAAGTTTTAAAGACGATGCAAGGACAGTACAATTGTGAAACAGAAAAAAAAGAAGAAGAAGAACGAACAAAAGGCCGGGCTGAGTTTGCAGGTTTCTCGATTTTGCATCTTACTTCCTGGTACTGGCTGGAGGGGGCCGCAGGGAGAAGTCAACAGGAGCTCAGGCTCCCATGAGCTCTTCAGGGGATACATTTTTTTGATGTTGTTCCTTTTTTTTTTTTTAATTTGAAAGTTTATACTGGCCCCACATATCCCTCCACCCACATTTTTTTCTTCTCACTGTCCCTTGGGTGCTAGCTCTGGGGTACTCGGAACAAGGGGTGTTTAACGCACTGAGGCAGACGCTGGGGTTGATGCTGCCAAGGGGCTGCTGAAGACAGAGCTCGGGAAATAAAGTCTGTAAATCGAGTCTGGGCAGAGACCATCAGCAGTGTTGTCCTAGAGTCTCTGTATGGGGCAGAACTCTGTCGTGCTCAGGCTGCTGCGGGTCGGCTGGCCTCTGGGGCTGCTTTGAGGTCCCTGTTGCTGCATAAACCAGCTTGTTTTTCCTCTGTTTTCAGCAACAGGCCTTAAAACAGACAGAAAACCCTTCTCCTGCCTGCGACTGCAGGGAATTGGGGCTGGCAAGCGGGGCGGAGGTGTTCATCAAACCTCACTGGCTTTGTCCATCAGCGGCACATTTCACGTTAATGGCATCTGTGGATGCAAGCGCGAGCTGGAAATGGAACATTCCTGAGGAAGCGAGGGAGGCAGAGGGCAGAGCACAGTCTACTCGGGTTTAGCTAAACGTGTCTGCATTCAGAAAGACGGCGTGGGTTTTCTCACCTCTGAGCCAGAGACTGCGATGTCACAATGAAGTCTAAAGAGGGTCATCTGAACACTAATTGTGATGGCAAAAAATGAGAGAGAAAAAAACCCAGGGGCTTCTCTGGAACCAATGGCTAAGACTGTGCTTCCACATATGTCACATATTAACACACACACACATATATGCAATATAGAAAAATGGTACTGATGAACCTATTTACAGGGCAGAAATAGAGATTCAGACATAGAGAACAGACTTATGGACACAGTGGGGAAAGGAGAGGGTGAGATGAATTGAGAGAGTAGCATTGAAACATATACATTACCACGTGTAAAAGAGACAGCTAATGGGAAGCTGCCAGATAGTGCAGGGAGCTCAGCCTGGTGCTCTGTGACAGCCTAGATGGCTGGGATGGGGCGGGAGGTGGGAGGGAGGTTCAGGAGGGAGGGGACATGTGTATACCTAGATGGCTGGGATGGGGCGGGAGGTGGGAGGGAGGTTCAGGAGGGAGGGGACATGTGTATACCTAGACGGCTGGGATGGGGCAGGAGGTGGGAGGGAGGTTCAGGAGGGAGGGGACATGTGTATACCTATGGCTGATTCATGTTGATGTACGGCAGAAACCAACATAATATTGCAAAGCAATTATCCTCCAATGAAAAATAAATAAAGTAAAAAATAAAAAAAGACTCTGTGCTTCCAATGCTGGGGAAAGGGGTTTGATCCCTGATTGGGGAACTAAGATCCCAAATGCTGCCTGGTGGCTAAAAAAAAAAACCACCCTAAATTACAATACATATATGGGATATATGTGTGTGTGTGTGTGTGTGTGTGTGTGTGTGTGTGCTTAGTCGTGTCCGACTCTTTGCAATCCACGGGATTTCCCAGGCAAGAATACTGGAGTCGGTTGCCATTTCCTCCTCCAGGGGATCTTCCCAACTCAGGGATCGAACTTGCGTCTCCTGCATTGGCAGGCAGATTCTTTACCACTGAGCCACCTGGGAAGACCATGGGATAGATAGGAGGCCTTTAAAAAATCAGATTCATTTGAGGCCACTGAAAGAGGGCTTATTTTCAAGATAACTTAAAGGAAATAATAATAAGGAAATAAATAAACCACACAGGTGGGGACGGACCAGGCAGTAGGCTTGTTCCCCACAGTCCCCTGGTGTAGACAATCACCCCTCCAGACAGCCCCTGAGAATGGAATTTTGTGTTTGGTTCACTGATATATCCTCAATGCCTGACGCTCAAAAAATATGCGTCAAATAGAAAAGCACAAATCACATTTATGGAGGTTTTTAATGAGATGGGAAAATATTTTTTAAATTATATTAAGAAAAAGATTAATAAACAAAACCATGGTGTGTACACAGGGGGAAAAGCAAGAAGGAATTACATGCAAGTGTTAAGCCCAGTGGCAAAATTATGTGTGGTCCTTCATGTGCATTTTCTTATGTTTTTTAGCAAAGTAATTTACCAATTACAATGACTTGAACAAATAACAACAAAAATAAAAAAAGGGAACATAAAAGCACCAGGCTGCATGGTTTGGAAAGCAGTTAATCGTCCTACTGACATCCCTGTGGCCTGTGGGGAAGCAGAGAGCCTCAGCCTACAGGGGTTAACCCCGAGCCAGGTCGGGAAGGAGGGACGGGTCTACTTTCAGACTTGGCAGGATTCTGGGTCCTCTGATCCCTCGAACTTGAACTCCAGAAACCATGTGAGAAGGTGGGTAGTTAGGGATTGGATTGTGATCCCTAAAGAAGACATGGTGGTGCTGGAGAAGACTCCTGAGAGTCCCTTGAGAGTGCCAGGAGGTCAAACCAGTCAATCTTAAAGGGAAAAAAACCCTCAATATTCATTGGAAGGTCTGATGCTGAAGCTGAAGCTCCAATACTTTAGCCACCTGATGCGAAGAGCGGACTCATTGGAAAAGACTCTGATGCTGACAAAGACTGCAGACAGGAGGAGAAGGGGAAGACAGAGGATTGAGATAGTTGGATGGCATCACCAACTCAATGGACATGAGTTTGAGCAAACTCCAGGAGATACTGAAGGACAAGGAATCCTGGCATGTTGCACTCCACGGGGTCTCGAAGAGTCGGACACAACTTAGCAGCTGAATGACAAAGAAGATATGTTGGAGTCCTCACCCCTAGTCCTTTATAGTGTGATCTTATTTGAAAATAATCTTCACAGAGGTGATCAAGTTACAATGAGGTCATTAGGATAAACCCTAATCCAATATGACACCAATATAACTAATGTCCTTAAAAAGGGAAATTTGAATATACACAGACACACACACACACACACACACAAGAATGCCATGCGAAGATGAAGACAAGGTTAGGGTGATGTTTCTGCAAGCCAAGGAATTCTTGAAATCGCCAACAAACATAAGAAGCTAGGAGGAAAGCCTGGAGCAGATGGGCTCAGAAGGAAGCAATACCAGATGGATTCAGGGTCCTTGATCTTGGACCTCCAGCTTCCAGAATTGTGAGACAATGAATTTCTGTTGTTTAAGGCCCCTGATCTGTGGCATTTTGCTCTGGCAGCCTGAGCCCACTAAGACAATGAGTCACAGAGAGACCTCATCAAGTCACTTGTCTTTCTGGGACTCAGTTTACTTACCTGCAAAATGGAGACTTGGCTTAGAACCATGGGTTTGAAACTTGGTTTTAACTCTGGAATAAAACCTTACACAGAAACCCAAATATAAAAGGCAAAAAGAAAGCCTGATCAGACAGAAGTCTAATTTAGATCTTTCATGCTTCCTGCAGGGCAGCCTTTAGACACCACAACCTCGGATCATCTATAAAATCCCTATCAAAGCTCTGTTCTAAGAATCTCCCAACATGAAACCCATCACCTAGGACCTTTAGGTGCTTGCATTGTGCTTGCACCCAAGGCCAGGCTGGGCACTGAGGATCCAGCCCTTGCCTTCCAGTGGTATTGGTATTGGTACTCCAGTGGTGAGCAGTACTGCTTCCTTCTGAACCCATCTGCTCCAAGCTTTCCTCCCAGCTTCTTACGGTTGTTGGCAATTTTGAGAAATCCTTGGCTTGATCTTGGTGGAGAGGTGAGACTAATGCCCAGCAAACTGTGGGACTAGCCAGGCAACCCTCTCCCTCCTAAGAGCTACAGCTGCAAACAGGTCACCTGATTCTCTAAATCCGCCACATCTAAATTTATCTTGCCCTCCAAGGACAAGCAGATGCTGAGCCTTATCAGAGCATGGCAAGTGGCAGAATGACAGACGGGACGCGCCTTTATCACCCCAAGGACAGGAATGACGTCTGCAGAGAGACTTGGTATCCCTGACAATGAAATCAAGTGCTTGCATGCCAGCCTGGCAGGCCTGAAGGGGCCTGGGTCACACAGACCCTGGGTGGGGTGAGACCTGTCTCAGGAGCCCAGACTCCTCTCCAGACCCTGCTGTGTGCCTGGCAATGCCAAGGGATCAGTTGCCTGTGAGCAGGGATGAGCAGAAAGAGAGGCTGTTTGCAGCAGAGACCAGCCCTGTCTCATCTCTGGGAAAGGACCCTGCCCACCCATTCCACTCAGGGGATGCCGACAATGTGCAGGCAGGAGTCCATTGTGGGTGGGATGAGGGGGACCCTGCTGGTCAGAGTGTAGCGCTGAGCACCCCAGGAGAAGGCTGGAGACTCCAAGGATGGGGGTCCCAGGTCAGGCTGGGCTGATTCATGCCTGGGCTTCCTCCAAATCTTTGTAGGACTGAAGGTCCCGAGACTCCCACCAGTCAAAGGCTTTTGGCTATCAGGTGGTTCCCACCTGCCAGCATCCCAGAAGAACCGAGCAGGAGCCCCTCGCCCAGTCCTGCAGGACCTGCAAAGACGGCAAGACTCTTATCATCCTCTCAGAGGCCACAGACTCATTAGTGGACCCAAAATCTACCAAGAAAGAGGGAAATGGCATCACTGTCCCCAGTGCCCTTCTGTGGAAGCAGGCAGCAGATCTCATCTTTAAGCATTCAACTTTAACCACACAAATAACTTGCCAATTCTTTCTCCTTTATAAAAAAAATCACCTTATAGGGCTTCCCTGGTGGCTCAGTGGTAAAGAATCCACCTCGCAGTGCAGGAGACACAAGTTCAATCCCTGAGCCAGGAAGATCCCACATGCAACTAAGCCCGTGCCCCACAACTACCGAAGCCCGGCACCCCACAGCCCACGCTCCACAAGAGAAGCTGCTGCAATGAGCAGCTCATCCACTGAAACTGGAGAGCAGTCCCCGCGTGCCCCAGCCAGAGAGAAAGGCCCGAGTGGCAGCGAATATCCAGCACAGCCAAAAATTTCAAAATAGACCTCTTTTAAAAAGTGCAAAATCTCAAGGCACAAAATACAAAATATTATTTAAAAAAAACATCTTACAGATAAAGCTAATGTCCCCTCTGACCTCTATGCCTTCTCCAGTGCTAAGTCGCTTCAGTCGTGTCTGACTCCTTTGCTACCCCGTAGACCTCAGCCCATGGGGTTCTCCAGGCAAGGATATTGAATTAGGTTGCCATTTCCTCCTCCAACGGATCGTCCCAACCCGGAGATCAAACCCGCATCTCCTGTGCCTCCTGCATTGCAGGCGGATTCTTTACCTGCTGAGCCACTGGGAAATGGCTTTCCCAGGGGTAACCCTTGTTAGGGCTCCAGGGTGCAACCTTCCAGAGCATCTTTGTGTCCTAGGAAAGAAACCTACCAGGCCATGGATCTGGGCACAGTGTGACACCATCTGCTTCCACAGGGGAGGAAGAAGGGCCAAGGGCTGCAGGGACCAGGGTGGACCAGGAAGCAGAGGCTGGAGGCAAGGGTTCAAGGAAGGGAAGGATTCAAATGACCCCCAGGCAGGGGTCCCTGGGGCACTGGATCCACATGATGTCTGCACAGAAGCGGCTAGCCCCACTCCTCATTTGTAGCCAATTTGGCTTCTTTGGGAAATTATAAAGCCTCCCCACCAGGGCCTTCAAACTTTACCCTACACCACCAACACCATGATGATAATGGTGATAAGGATGGTGTGTAGTAGACACCCTACTGGCCCTCCCAACAATTCTGCCAGGTTGATTCTAGACAAAGAAACTTGCAAGCCAGAGAAACTAAGCAACTCGCCCCATGTCACACAACTGGGAGCCACCATTTGACTTTAATGCCAACGGCCTTCCACAAGACGACACAGCTTCTGTGGCCAATGGTACAGATCCTGGGTCTGCAGTGATGCCCAGCATGTAGTAGGGGCTTAACACGTGTCTGTGGGCTGATTTTTTGTTGAAAGACCATGGGCAACACTGAGTGAATAATCAAGACTAGGCTAGTTCAAGGCAGACTGCACATTATTTTCATTTTCTTCTTTTATTTTTAAATGTTTTTTGGCTGCACACCGAGGCATATGGGACCTTAGTCCCTCATTGCAGGGATTGAACCAGCACCCCCTGCATTGAAAAGCGGAAGCTTAACCACGGGATCACCTGGGAAGCCCTGTGGTTTTTCTTCTTTAAAGTTAAAAGTCTACAGTTTCTTCTAGAAATCCCCCACAGCCTAGAGTTGCTGCTCCTAGAAAGAGTTAAGGCTTGGCAAGTAGTTCTCTCCCACATGGCAAATGAAATCTCTCCTGTCCCGTCCATCCGTGAGGGTGCAGGGCACAGCGGCATCTACTTTCTGTGAAAAGTCTCCTCGTAAACGTCACCCCGCCAGGAGGTGGGGAGGGGGCTTGATTTATTATATAGCTTTTGGACAGTTCCTGCAGAAATATTGCCAAATAGCGGAATAATCAACTCTTTCACTCAAGCCCCCTCATACTCTTTTTTTTTCTTTTTTAATGAAAGAATAAAGTACGCAATGAGCCTGAGCTAAATAAATAAAAATGCCACACTTTATGCCCAAAAGAACTTTCTGCGTCACTGAGAAATATTTGCAGACCTCAGCAATCTTTTATCTTCACAATGATGTTCCTGCCTTCCAAGTTCTGGATATTCTGAGAACTACTTTGATTTGGGCTCTCTCTAATTATCTTACAATTAGCTTACTAACGAATGCCATTATTCGATGTTTCACCAAGCAGATATTAGAGAACACTTCCTCTTCTCATGATCTGTCTGCTCTCTGCCAGGACTGTCTAAAATTGGTTACTGATGTCTGGGGCTCAATTGGAAGTAGATACATGTGGCAAGGAATCTCTGTCTTAATACTCATTGCTGCCATTCACAGTGAGTTAGTTTCCAGGCTGGGAAGGAGGGCAGCACTCATTTAATCACTTTATCCATCTACCCATTCACCTACTCCCAGTGCCAGCAATGGGGACCCAAGATGGAGAATGTGGTCCATGTCCCTCAGGAGCTCACACAAAGAGATGCCCTGAGAGGCTCAGAGTGATGTCATTTCCTCCAGAGAAGTTCTTGATGGGTTGGAAGACCTGCGGTATGGTTCTGCTCGGCATCCTGTCCCTACAACATGAAACTTTCTCAATTTGCTCTCACCTATTTCCACCAGCCTCCTGGTTTCAGCCATGAATGAGCTTGGGGGTGGCGGCAGGGGTGGGGGGGGTGGTCAGGAATCAGGTCTGTTTCCCAAGTGCATAGCATACCATGAGGGCTCAATAAACTTAGTAATCAGATGAACATGCAACCCACACTTAGAAGATGAAAGTAAAAAAGAGACAGAAATGTCTTTTTCTGAGTGCCTAAACAGTCTCTCTGCTTTGGGTACTGGCTGGGGGCTGATGCCAAAAAATGTTTGTGAGTCAATATAACGCTGGTGAATGGAGAGTTGCAGGCCACTTCTCCTATTGGAGGTTAACAGACTCTGAAATTCAGACTCAGGTCTAAAAAGCGTGGTTGGACAAGATGCTCTCCAGTTGCTTGAGAATTCTGTAAAAGCCTAACATCACTGTAAGAATTATTCTAATTGCAGCCTCAGGGGAAACTGGCCTGGACCAGGAGTCATCAGGTCACCTGCCCCTCTGACTTGTTTATCTATCTGGTAGGGAGTGGGGGAAGGGAGTGTTAAAGCAGATGCTTTCTAAGGTACCTTATAAGCCTGAACTTTCATGACTTAGTTTTAAACCGTGGGCTACATTAAATTTGGGAGTGCCACGTTCATGTCACAGATTTTCTAAACAGAGCCCTAATTTTCAATATTTCACTTCACTGACTCTCCCAGGATTTAATGAGCCCCTGCAGTGCGCCAGGCACGGTCCTAGTGGTGACCCCCACGGTCACTGTGGTCATGGGACATCCAGTCCAGTGAGGGAGAGAGAAAACACACAGGCCCACAACTAAACACAAGATGACTACGGCTGGGGTCGCGGGCCAAGAGCATTAATAGACAGCACCGTGTGAGAGACAGCAGTTAAAGGGAGAATACAGTTCCTTTCTAAAGGTTTGTTGGAAAAGCTTTTCTTTTCTTTTTTAAAAAAATATTTATTTATTTGGCGTACCGGGTCTCAGTTGTGGCAAGCAGGATCTTCCATCTTCACCGTGGCATACAGGATCCTTGGATGCAGCATGTGGGATCTAGTTCCCTGACCAGGGATGGAACCTGCGCCCCCTACAATGGGAGCACGGTCTTAGCTACTGGACCACGAGGTCCAACTCTTTGCGACCCCATGGACTATAACCTACCAGGCTCCTCTGTCCATAGGATTCTCCAGGCAAGAATACTGGAGTGGGTTTCCATTTCTTTCTCCAGGGGATCTTCCCAACCCAGGGATCAAACCAGGGTCTCCCGCATTGCAGGCAGACGCTTTACTGTCTGAGCCACCAGGGAAAGATTTAAGTTTACTTTTAGGGAAGTCCCAGGAAGGCTTTTCTATGGAGGTGCTACCTGAACTGAGACCTAAAGGTCCCCTGAATGTGGGGGAAGAGCATTCCAGGCAGAGGGACCAGCAGAGGCTCTAGGCTAGAGACAAGCTTGGGGTAGTCAAGGAAAAAGCAACCAGCACAGCAAAGGTGAAGGCAGGCTCATACAGGGCAGCATAGGAAGGGCATCGCCAAGAGGTCCATGGATAGGATTTAAGAGGTCCTTGAACTTTGACTTCCCTGGTGACTCAGACAGTAAAGCATCTGCCTACAATGTGGGAGACCCGGGTTCAATCCCTGCGTCAGGAAGATCTCCTGGAGAAGGAAATGGCAACCCACTCCAGTATTCTTGCCTGGAAAAATCCCATGGATGGAGGAGCCTGGTAAGCTACAGTCCATGGGGTCACAAAGAGTCGGACACAACTGAGTGACTTCATTCACTCATTGAACTTGGATGGAGAAAAACATCATCTCTCTTTTCATCAGCCTCTAAGTGGAAATGAGCTCTTCCTTGAGTCACGAATGTCAACCACAACCCACAGTAACGTTAGAGTGCCTGGGATGATCAACAACAGAAATCTCACACCCATTCATATCACCATCATTGCAGGTATCTGGAAATATTACTTATGCTCCTCACTAATTCAGAATTACAGTAGCTATTAGAACAGTTGCTGAGCCTTGGTTAGACCAGTTGCTGAGCATTATTAAAGCTTCCCAGGTGGTTCAGTGGTAAAAGAATCCACCTGCCAATGCAGGAGACACAAGAGATGCAGGTTTGATGCATGGCTTGGGATGATCCCCTGGAGTGGGCAATGGCAACCTGCTCCAGTAGTCTTGCCAGGAAAATTCCATGGACAGAGGAGCCTGGCAGACTACAGGCCACGGGACTTCAAAGAGTCAGACATGACTGAAGAACAAAAAAGCTCATATACTTCAAGATCATAATATTTTAAAGTATCTAATTATCTGAAAAGAACTGGTTTCCTTTGCAACACCATGTACTTTATTTTCTGTATATGTAAAAGCATTATTCTGAGAAGGGATCCCTAAGCTTCATACAATGGCCAAAGTGCTCATAAAGCACGGTGAGAAGCTTGTGTTTCATTCCAGGTGGGAGGACAGGCTGCTGTGGTTTCAGCAGGGGGTCCACTGGGTGCCGTTTTCATTTCTTAAAATCACCCTGGGGTCTCTGCTGGGGGAGATGGCCTGCAGTTGTCAGGGCCGTGCTGAGTGCAAGAGAGAGGGTATGGCTTTAACAGACCACTGTTCTGCCCAGTCCAGGGGATCCCAGAGGGCTCCGTCCTCTCCTCTAATGAAGATCCTTCCCATGTGGCCTTCCAGGCCCACAAGGGCCACGTCACCCTGGCCCAAAGCCTGTCCCAGGATATCCTCTCCAAAGCTTCAGAAAATGAGCTCATGTGTGAGCAAGAAAAATAAATGCAGCATTTGCCACTGTTTGGTTTGTGTATTGGTCTAGAAAAGAAATGAGATTTTTATTTAGGAAAGCCTTCCAGCAGGACCCCAGCAGAGGCTGGGCAAACACCAGGGCGACGGACTGTAAACATGCAGGAGGGCCCAAGCCCTGGGGCCCTTCCCCGCGAGCAGCAGTCCCTCGGCCGGTTTATGGCGGCCTTCCTGTTTTCCCGGCCTCTCTTCACACTGCCCTCACACACAGAGCCTTTTCAATGCCCTCGAGGAGAACAGAAGAATTCATTTTCACACGCCAGCGCACACGTTTCTCACACCCTCCCAGGGGAGTGGATGGTGCCAAGAGGCTGGTTTATGGACCTAGACAGACATATGGGGTTGGGGCCCATGGGGTGGGGTCCACGGGCGGAGCAAATCTCAGAGGTAAATCCTAGGCTCCCGGGTCCCCTAAACCGGAAGTGAAGAAGGTGGGGCCAGGCCAACTGGAAGGTGAGGGGCCTTGGTGGCACTGGGGCAATGGCCTGAGGTCTCCTGGGGAGCAGGGTTAGACTTGGCAGGACTGAGAGTCAGGGGGCAGGGAATGAACCTCAGTAGAGCTTGCTCACCTCCAAGTGTCAGGATCAGAGAGGAGAGACATGGAGAGTGCGGGAGCACTAGGTCCCTGAATCTGGCTCAAGGGTAAGTGAGAAGGAAGGTAGAAAGTGAGGTGTCCACATTGTTGGGGTGAACAGTGGCTGAAGTGTGACCGTTCTGGAGGGGCCAGCTCAGCTCAGCTGTCCCTGTCCCTGGCCATTGCCCAAAGAGAACACAATTTTTTTTTTTTAATTTATTTATTTTTGGATGGGAGGCGTCTTCTTTGTTTGCACCCATTGGCATTTCTGGGTGGTGAGTGTCTCCAGGACCTGGTCCCTGGGATATAAGTGAGGCAAAAAGGAAAGCCAGGAGCTCACTGGCACATCATCACTCCCCACAGCCCGAGGTCCCAGCCAGTCTTCCTCTTCCTCATCTTTAGGAGGACAAAGGAGCCTGGCAGGCTACAGTCCATAGGCTTGCAAAGAGTCGGACATGACCAAAGCGACTTAGCACTCACACATGCACACACACGAAGTAAGGGAGGCAAATTAACAGCCTCAAAGGGTAATTGAGGGTTGATCCCACCCAGCACGCATCAAATGCTTCATGAATGTTGGATGAATGTTGGCTGTATCTTTATGCCAACTGGCAAAGGCATTAGCTTGGAGCTCCTACCTGGCACCACTTTACAGCATTGTCCATTTTGACTCACTGGACAGATGACTCCGCAGTGACTGGGCTCCTCACTCCCCTCCCAGCTCCTCCCCACGCCCCCTGGAGCAGGATGGCTTACCTATGGCCCTTCGGAGGTCTTCACACTGGTTAATGTGAGGGAACTTAAGGATTTCCTTCCACTTCTTGCTTTTCCCTTTGCGCTTTCCTCCGCCTCCTGCAGAGATGGGAGAGAAAGACGGGGAGCTGATGCTGGTGTTGCCTGAGGTGCCAGAGCCCACGTCCCATTCCAGTGAGCCTGGGAGCAGCTTCCTAGCCGGGAGACTGGGACAAGCCCCTCCCCAGCCAGTATCAAGTCTATGCATCCTTCCTTCAGGCTCACACAGGTCTGGGCTCCCCCACCCGGCACAGCCTCTCCCATCACCCACTTCTGCACCCACATTGGGTGCCCGTTCTTTGCTGATATATTAACCATAACTATGCAACCCCATGGGGACCTGGCATCAGCCCCAGACTAGACCTCAACCTTTCTATGGCAGAACCTGGCCGACTGGCTCAGGAAAGCCTGGTGAAATGGACTCACAAATGGGTGAGATGGATTCACAAATGCACCCCCCCACCACCACCACCTCTTTTTGTCCTCTTGTTTCCTGTGGACAGTCCCCACCCCCAGCTGGAGGCCAGGTGCTGGGGACAAGGAAGTCAACTCTCCCTTGCCTTGAGTATCCCCTTCTTCTCCCGCCTCATGAACCCCAGGGTCCAAGGCTGGAAGGACTCCTGGTGGACCACATCAGCTGCCCCCCCCGCCCTGTATCCTGCCCAGCGTGCACTATAATGAACACATGCTAGGGACACACATGTGATGAATATGCACACGTGATAAACATACAAACACAGTGAACACACATGTAACAAGCACACAGAATGAATACATGGAGCTGAGGAGGGTGCACCCAAGGGTGTTCCTGTTGTCCCCACCGCTTCTTATCCCTGGACAGTGGACAGACGTCAGAACACTCAGGTGTGTCAACAAGGGGCTGCTGACTCTGGCCTGCATGTCCCTGAGCCCACCACCACTTGGAAATGGGGCCTGGAGGCACCTCTGTGTCATCACATGCTCAGGACCCCACAAGAACCTGAGATGCATTCGTCTGACCCCGGTCGCCAGAGTAGTCCTTAAATTCCACTGGTCAGTGACTCATCAAAGGTCACATAGCCCTTTAGGCCCCTCAGCATCTCAAGATTTTAAGGTCCTTTTATCCTCCTTCATGGGATCAACACCCCAAGTACCTGTGGGGTTTGGGGCCTGGTTACAGAGACTTGGGATCTTGGGCAGGCCCTCAGTACCCTGGGCTGCACTCTAAGCTGGGTGGGTGTGATGTCCCCCCAGTCTCTGACCCTCAGAGAGGGTCCAGGCAGGGCAAGGGCCCTTTCTGCAGCCAGCCAACCCAGGGTATCCCAAAGGAGCTGGGCTCTGGGCCCACCCCCAGCAAAGTATGTGTTCTGGGGCTGGCATGGAGCTGATCTCAATAAATGTAGCCACTTCCCTGGTGGCTCAAATGGTAAAGAAGTCACCTGCAATGCAAGAGATGCAGGTTCGATCCCTGGGTCGGGAAGATCCACTGGAGGAGGAAATGGCAACCCACTCCAGTATTCTTGCCTAGAAAATTCCATGGACAGAGGAGCCTGGTAGGCTACAGTCCATGTGATCTCAAAAGAGTAAATATCAATAAATGGAGATTCCCAAGTTATCCAATTGCCCTGAAAGCTGAGGGCACCTTCTGGAACAGCCAGTGTGTGGGCTTCTGAGGCTAGAACCAGGACCATCCTCAGAGCTGGGAACAAGGAGAGGGAGCCCATGACAGAGGGGCAGGACACAGTCCATTTCCTGGCTCTCTGCTCGTTCTGTCTCCAGCCCTGGCCAAGCAGCCCTGGCTCCCTCTGCTCAAGTCTTCACAAAGATCAAAAGCATTGGACTCCAAGGAAAAAAATGAATGTGTATGGGGCACATGCTGTGGCCAGGCACGTTTTGGACATTATCTTATTTAATCCCCAGAATGACTCTTGGAGGAGCAAATCACCAGGTTCATCACAGATGCAGAAACAGATGTCCAGGTTGTGTAATTTCCCAGCTGATGGCCTGCACTGCTTCCCGCATGCTTGGTGCTCCCACCGGAGCTGACACACTTCACCGCCCACATACACGTTGGAGCCCCTCAGCTGGCCTTCCCTGAGTCCCCACTCTAACTCTCCCAGGCAGAACTATTACTATCCCACTTGAAAGACAAGGAAACTGAAGCAACAGGGAAGAAAGAGGCAAGTCTCCTACACTCCACAGCTCACAAATGGCAGAGACCAGACCCCAGCCTGAGCAGAATCTAGACCCCAGGCACTCATATGCACCCTTCTGTCTATAAAGCTCCCTTTCAGGAGCCCTGTGAGCCAGGGAAACTCCCAGGGATCACAGAGAAAGCTGGCCCCAGACCTCAGAAGTGACAGGACACGCGGTAAGAACAAGCAGAACTTGGAGCTCTTTAGTAGAGACCCAAGCCTCCGAGAAAACAGGCCACCCCACACCTGTTCACTGAACCAGGTGTCAAGATTTAAACACTGAGGTTTTGCATATAAACCCAGGTTCGGGACTTCTGTCCCGTAACCAGACACATGGCAAGGCTCAGATAGAGCTGGGCGCAGCTGACCCCATGGACACGACACGTGGCCTCCATCCGGTGGCCGGCCTGGCCCCTTAGTGCTTATGTGTATCCCCCAGGGGAGGGCTGCCCCCTGGAGAAATTAGCCAAGTCTGCTCCCATCCTCACCAGCTCTGGCTCCGAGGCCTAAAGCAATGGTTAGAACTCATTTAGTACGCACCACCACCACCCCACCCCCCGCCATTCATTCCATACTCTTTATTCCCAGATCTGGCTGGGATGAAGCACTTTTTGTGTGTATGGTAAAATATAAGTAACAGAAAATATACCATGTTAACCCTCTGTAGGTATACAATTCCACAGCACTAAGTACATTCATGTGTCATGTAATCATCGCCACCATCCAGCTCCAGAAATCCTTCCTCCTCCCCAGCAGAAACTCGGTGCCCATCCAACACCAGCTTCCAGCCCCCTCCACCCTGGTAACCTCCGTTCTACTTTGTCTCTCTGGTTTGACTGCTCCGGGGACTCATGAGTGACAGCACGCAACACGTGGTCTTCCAGGACTGGCCGATTCCACTTGGCAGGATGTCTTCGAGGATTATCCATGTTGCAGTGTGTGTCAGATTTCACTCCACTGTACGGTGGAATAATCCTCTGTTGTGTGTGTACACACCACCTTTTGTTTATCCATTTGTCTTTTGGTGGACGCTTGGATGGTGTCCACCTTCTGGCTACCGTGAATACGGCGGCTCGGAATACCTGAGTCCCTGCTTTCAATTCCTTCAGGTATATGCCTAGGAGCAGAACCGCTGGATCATATGGTCATTCTATGTTTGCCTTTTTGAGGAATTGGTGAAGAACTCTTGGCCATACAGACTCACAGCCTGTACCTCATCAGCCTGAACCCCAACTCTGTGAGTGGAACCAGGAATGGGGCTACTTAAAGAATCACCCCCAAGTGATACAGCCAGTTTATGGAAACAGAAGTCTATTTTACACACACACACACACACACACACACAAACATATTTTTATAGACTAACTTCTCCATTAAGAAAGTTAACACAAAATAAAGAAAATTAACACAAACTCATTAATTCATTCAACCAATATGTTGAGCATCAACTAAATGCCAAGCAGTATGCAGATGCTGGGGACACAGGAATGGGGAAGACTGAAGGGGTGTCACCCTCTTGGGGCTTCCTTCTTGTGGTGCCCAATCTAGTAAGGAAGACATCAAAGCCTTGACATCAGTGGTTCTCAACCCCTGGGCAATTTGTCCTCCAGGGGACATCTGGCAGTGTCTAGAGATATTTGGGGTTGTCACACCGGATAAGAGTGCTGCCAGCATCTGGCAGGTAGAGGCCACAGAGTTAAACATCATACAAGGTGCAGGACGGCCCCCTTACAACAGAGAACAAGGTACTCAAAGTGTCAATAATGCCAAAATGGAGGGATGCTGCTTTATTTATGACCCTTATGACCAACACTCAGGAAAAGTGCAGAGTTTGGGACAGACTCCCTAGTAATGGGGCAGTGGTGGAGGCGGGGAGAGGGGAAGAGTCATCCAGGCCACCTGGAGGATGTAACACGGAGGCTGGAGTGATGAAGAGCGGGTGGGTACCACACAGCCTCCTGGGGGCTTCCTTCATCCTCCTCATCGCCTCAGCCCCCAGAATGGGGCAGGGACTACGTAGGCAAAATCATACTCCCCCAAAGTAACCCTTAATTGCTGGCACCTGTGAATATTTTAGGTTACGTGGTAAAGGGAATTACGGTTACAGAAGGAATTAAGGATAGTGACAGGGATGTTATTTTGGATGATCCGGGTGGTCCTGATGTAACCAGAGGCAGAAGAGTCAGCTCGGAGTGATGTGATGTCAGAAAGACTAGATCAGCTACTGCTGCCTTTGAAGAAGGAAGGGGCCACAAGCCAAAGGATGCAGGCGGCTTCTAGAAACTGGACAAGGCAAGAACAGATGCTCTCTTAGAGGCCCCAGAAACATAAGAGCCCTGCCAACTCCCTTGTTTTTATCCAGTGAGACCCAGGTTAGACTTCTGACTTCTAGAACTAATGCCTCTGCCTACTGAAGCCCTGCTCCTTCTTCAAGACCCCCTTCTAATCCCCTCTCCAGGGCTACTCTTAAAAGGCAGATCCCTTGTCTGGCCCACAACCCTCTCCCAGCTCAGCCCAGATTCTTGCTTCATATCCTTCCAGGGGGTTGGACAGCTAACACAACTGTCCTGGACAACTGCAAGCTTTTGTTGCGTTATGCTGACAGTAAATGAGTAGTTGCAGGGATCGCCCTCTGGGCTTAGCACTGAGCTAGGTGCTACATGCTGTGGTCCTCATTTAGTACTAGCCCCATTCCACAGGTGACAAACCTCAGGCTCAGGGAGAGGGATGGGGCCAATAAACAAACCACATGTGCAAACAGAAGCACGTATCTTCTCCAACCCACACTGATTCACAGCCGCTTCCTGTCTCGAGCATCCCTGGGTTTTCTTTTCTTCACCCAGCAGCCCACTGCTGCTCATGGTTTACCTTCCATGTGCTGATAGTGAGGTGGCCAGGAGGACAGAGTGCCCCACTTCGTGGAACTCCAGCTCATCCCAGGCTTCAAAGAGCAGAGCCGGGTGAGGCTGCTGGGGGTGTGGTCAGGCAGGTGGGGGCGCCTCAGGGAGGAAGGGGGCTCCCTCCAAGGAGGGGATGCCAGCAACACAGGCTGGTAGTCAGCCCGGAGGTCTCCCACCAGAAGTGAGAAGAGACCAAGACATCGGGCTTGGGGACGTGGGCTGAACTCCACCCGCTCACAGTTCCGGGGAAGACACCAAGGGACCAGGGTGGTGGGTCTCTCTCCCGAGTGGACATGAGTCCAAGCGCAACCTGGAGAAAGGTGGGTGGCAGGAAGATGCAGTGTTCCCCAGGAGCAGTCTCCAGGAAGGAAGTGGCTTAGCACATCACTCTGCTCTCTCCAGCCTCCAGGGTCCCCCCTTGGCTGCCAGCAGTGGCCTTATGAAGGTGCAGCCCCGATGGGCTGAGAGAAGCGTGATAAGCAGGTGGCAGGGCAGGGGAAGCGGGGAGAGTGGCCAGCAGGTGGGCAAGCCCCAGCGGGGATGGAACGCAGGACTTGGGAAGAAAGCAGAGGAATCAAGAGCTATCACGTCTTAAGCGCTCAGAACAGGCTGAGCTACTGAGAAACTAATTGGCATTCCTTTCGCTCCCGTGGACACCCCCAGGGAAGAATGAAAGGATCACGCCAAAAAGCTGCCATGAGAAAACTGTCACTGTGGGGGGAGAAATTGGCTGTTATTCTTGTGGCATCTACTGTTTTCCAGGGAGGTGTTTGCACTTTGAAGGCTGAGGACTGAAATGAGAATGAGGGGGAGAGTGTCCGGGAGGGGCAGCGGGGGGGAGGCTGCGCTCCAGGAAGGCACGGTCCCCACAGGATCCCAGGGATGAGGGACTCTGAGCAGTGAGGGACCCAGGGCCAGCCTGACACTGGGGAGCTGACGCCGAGACCCCTCCCCCGAAGGACACTGACAAAACAGACAACAGCAGTGACCCCGATGGTCTGTCTTACTTTTGGGACTCCTTGGAGGCTTAGGGGTTTCCCTGGCGTCTCAGATGGTAAAGCGTCTGCCTGCAATGTGGGAGACCTGGGTTCTATCCCTGGGTCAGAAAGAATCCCCTGGAGAAGGAAATGGCAACCCACTCCAGTACACTTGCCTGGAAAATCCCATGGACAATGGAGCCTGGTAGGCTACATACAGTCCATGGGGTTGCAAAGTGTCAGACACGACTGAGCGACTCACTTCACTTCACTTTGTGGCTCAGAGGGTAAAGAATCTGCCTGCAATGTGGGAGGCCTGAGTTTGATCCCTGGGTTAGGAAGATCCCTGGAGAATGGAATGGCAAGCCACTCCAGTATTCTTGCCTGGAGAATTCCATGGACAGAGAAGCCTGGAGGGCTACAGTCCATGGGTTCGCCAAGAGTGGGACACGACTGAGTGACTGATACACGCTTCGGAGCCCTAGGACTTTTTGTGCTATCTTTGGAAGGGAAGGGGGGACAGACCTTTGCAAAACAATTGACCTCGAACTTCTCATTAATCTTACAGTGTATCTGATTTGGAAGTTAAAGAAATGTGGCATTTCCTGTACTCCCAGGGTCAGAAAGCTGTTTGCTTAGACATCTTCTCATTTAATCCCCTCATCAACCACACAGGTAGGTCCTCTTAATGGTCCCATTTGATAAGTGAGGAAAGAGACTCAGAACGGCAAGAACTTTGCTTCAAATCACTCAGTTTGTGTTACATTTGAACCAGGACCCAGGGACTTCCCCAGTGGTCCAGTGGTAAAGAATCTATCCACCTGTAATACAGGGGACATAGGTTCAATCCCTGGTTGGAGAACTAAAATTCCATGTGCCGAGGAACAACTTGGCCCTCAAGGCACAACTAGAGAGTCTGAATGCTGCAAGGAAAGATCCTGCATGATGTGATGGAGATCCCGTGTTCTGCAACTAAGACCCGACACAGTCATATTAAACAATAGGTAAACCAAGACCCAGGCATCCTGACTCCTGGTCTACTGGTCTATGGAGTCTGTAGAACAATAAAGGTCCAAGGTCCATCAGAATGGGACAAGGCACCCAGGAAATACATGGCGTGTGCGCCGATGATTTGGGTGGGGTTTGAAGGGAGTCCTTCCCACTCCTTAGGGAGCCAGACTGGGGCCTGGAGTCATGGGTCCCTGAGGCCATCTCAGTAGCCTGTACCCACCAAGGCTTTTTATCTTTCTCCCTAGTAACAAATGAGCAATCGGTCAGAGAAAGGTTGCTTGGGTAGAAGCTGAGCAAGACCCTCTGCATGTGTTGCAAAGGATTTGCCTTCACACCCTCGATCAGTGGTTCCCAGTGCGGTCCTTGGGCCAGTTGCACCAGCATCACTGGGGAATTGGTTAGAAATGCAAAACCTTGGGCTCCACCTTAGATCTACAGTCAGAAATTCTTTGCCGTGGAGGGGTGAGGGGGTGGGGACAGCAGTCCGTTTTAATGAGCCTTCCAGGTGATTCTGATGCAGAGTCAAGTTGGAGCAAGTCCTTGAGCATCATGTGGGAAATAGTATGATGGGACCAAGCTTTCTGGAAATTTCTCTGATTATTATTTCTGCTCTGTCTACTTCTAAAAAGGATCTGAAGAGAAACACAGGGGTTTGGACAAATTCAGTGATGTTGGGGTCTGACTCTGTTAAGAACCCAGGTCCCTGTCCCCTGCCTTACTCAGGCATTCTTCTCACATGATGCCCACAAAGCCACTTATGTGGCCACTCGCTGGATATGGACCCAACTGTTTCCAGAAAACTAGAGGGAGACACTGGAGAGAAGGTCACTACTGGCCTTGGTGGGTACAGGCTACTGAGATGGCCTCAGGGACCCATGACTCCAGGCCCCAGTCTGGCTCCCTAAGGAGCGGGAAGGACTCCCTTCAAACCCCACCCAAATCATCGGCGCACACGCCATATACTTCCTGGGTGCCTTGTCCCATTCTGATGGCCCTTGGACCTTTATTGTTCTACAGACTCCATAGAGAAGAACATCACCCCTGGAGATGGCACACCAGGATCTGTAGAGGACCTGATGCATTTTGTGGGCCCTGAGGAAGTGGAGGCTGGTTTTCCCATGGACTACATTCCTCCAAGACAGACTTGTCCACTCAGATTGGAAAACTGTGTTGGTGAGTGCGGTTCAAGCCAAGGTGAGCAGGATGAGAGATTCAATTTGACCCCCAAAGATGAGGATTAATACCAGGGTCATAAAGAGATTCTAGGAATCCAAAATGAGGCAGTCAAGAGCAGCAGGGTTTGTAGGAACAGGAATGCCATGGAGACATGGAGAATTTGGGGCTGGGGTGTCTCTGCCCCTCTGCAGACCATGCCAGGCTCACTTACCTCTTTGCATCGAACCCAACTGGCCATAATGAAAACACTGGCTTGGTCCTTGACTCCTGGGAGGTGACCTCCCAGTCCTGGGAATTTTCCCAGTGTTGGGGATGTGGGTTTTATTCATGGTGGATCCCCAGAACTGTACCTGAGCTTACGCTAATGAGATGACTCAGGCTGAGGCTGGCCATGCCAGAATGGACCAACCATGGGGTTAGAAGGTTGGGCCTTTGAGTCAAATGACAGTGTCCAAACTTTGGGGTGGGGAAGGAGGCTGGAGACTGAGTTCAGCCATGTGACTAACGATTCAATCAATCATGCCTAAGTAATGAAAGCCCAATAAAAACTCTGGGACCCAGTTTGGGTGAACTTCCTGGTTGGTGCTCACACACCGGCGCTGGCAGGGTGACGTGCCCATCACAGGCCTTGCCTTGTGCATCTCCTCATTTTGCTGGTTCAGATTTGTATCCTTTCACCCTAATAAAATTGTAAATCTAGAGCTCTCCTGAGCTCTCTGAGTCATCCTAGCGAATAATCAAGTCTGAGAGGGATTGGGGGAGATTTCCAAATTTGTAGTCAATTAGTCAGAAGTACGTGTGGCCTGGGGACACCCAAACTTGAGTCTGGGGTCTGAAGTGAGGGTGGTGGTCTTGTGGGGACTGTGCTCCCTCTGTGGAGTTTTTGCTCATTCAGGGTAGTCAGTATCAGAATTGTGCTGCAACCGGCAGGCCCCAAAGCCCCCTCCCTACCCATCGGCCAGAATCCTGAGTCCAAACTCCCAAGGGGGGCTTCCCTGGTGACTCAGATGGTAAAGAATCTGCCTGCAATGCAGGAGACCCGGGTTCGATCCCTGGGTGGGGAAGATCCGCTGGAGAAGGGAGTGGCTACCCACTCCAGTATTCCTGCCTAGAGAATTTCCAAAGAACAGATCCGACTAGTCAACGCATCTTCCCTCCAGGCAGGCCACACGTGGACATGAGTTTGAGCAAATTCTGGGAGATGGTGAAGGACAGGGAAGCCTGGCCGCCTGCAGTCCATGGGGTCACAAAGAGCCGGACCCGACTGAGCCACTGAACCACAGTAATAAGGCCCATGTCGCGGGCAGCCTTGACTCTGAAACAATCCGATCAGTTCTGGCCCCTGCGGATGGGGTGAGACAGAAGGGCTGAGTGAGACTTGCAGCAACTCAGTGGTGTTTCCCAAGGTAGGCAGTGCCAGGCGTGACCAGAGGCAGCACAATCAAAACCACAGAAATGGCCAGCCTCTTGGCCAAGACGGTTTAGAGTACCGCTGGCTAAAGGCACCAGAACGCGGGTGTTAGGCGAGGGCCTGGCCACAAAGGGCTCCAGGATGCTCCACAGGGTCTCTTCCTCCTTCCGTCTCGGAGCCCCTCCCACAGGGCCTGTGAGTCACCAAGGGATTAGGAGGTTGGAAAGGTCATGCTAAGGCACCAAATTTGTTAGAAACTCAAATTGTGTTACAAAGCAGGTCTTTAGGATACACATCTCAGTGCAGGGGTGGAGGGTGGGCGTGGGATGGGGTGGGGGGGGGTGAGAGCCATGAAAACCAGAGGCGTGGCTCTCAGCACACTTGGATCAAGGTCTGGGAGGGTCTCGAGCATCCCTGGGACCACGAGGGAAGGCTCGCTCTCTGTGTTCCCAGCCACAATGGCTGATGACTCAGCAGCTCCAGCCGGTCAAGTGGAAGGCTCTGTGACAACATTGCGTGTGACGTCGGTGGAGTTACAGAGTCTGTTCCGTTCCTTTCTACCCAGGTGAGCTTGCAGGACTCAGTTTCTGCAGCGTGGCCCGCAGGGCTGGTTTCCAGAAAGTCTCACCATGGGGAGGCTCTGGGTGTTCTCAGAGGCTGGTTTTCCTGATGGGGGGCGGGGGGTGGGCAGGCGATCCCTGGGTCTGCTCTTTCCTCCGCTCACCCTCTTTGCCACCGGCCTTTCTGTCCCACCCCGGGGCTCCGCAACCTTCGCCACTGCCACAGAGGTACCCACAGCCCTGGTTGGTGGGGGGCTGTGAGGGAGCCCACTGGTTCAGTCTTTCCGTACAGCCCCAAACAAGGCAAGAGCTCAATTACAGGGCCTTTTGGGACTGCGTCACTGAGTGACTCAAGCCTTTTCTAAAGGGACTCCAGACAAAGGTACTTGAGGTGATCTCAGCCTGCAAGTGACTTTCTCCAACCCAATGCCCTTGGCAACCACTGTGGAAGGAAGACAGGGCCCCGCCCCACCTGAGTTTCCTCACCTGGGAGGGGAAGGGGGAGTAGGGGGCGGGGGAGGGTGGAACCAGGTCAGGGCCCCAGAATCTTTATCAGAAGCGTTTCTTTACAATCCCATAGGTACAGGTAAGAAGGGAGCTGATTGGGTGCGTAGGGCAAAGGGATGGAGCTTGCAAATACAAGGGCCAGGGGCCTCGTTCTGTTTTTTGTAGGTCTCACTTTCTAGAAATAGCCAGTAGTCACAGGGTCTCTGCCTCAGGGTACCTTCCTCTGTGAAGTTCCCTGGACGCACCCTGAGTCTAGGACACTCCTCCTCTATCCTCCCCCTCCCCACCGCCCCCCACTCCTCTGTTACCCCCTGTCCCAAAGTGCTGGGGTTGAGATGTCAGGATTCAGGGGCACTGAGTGGACACGCCCCCAGACCTACCCATTGATGGGAACACTTGAAAGAAAACACATCTCGAGGGGCACCTCTAGCCCAGCATCTCCAGTGATGGGAACTGTGTCGTTCATGCTGGGCAGCCGCGTCCAAGGTTTCCCAGGACTGGAAGACACTTGGTGTCTTCAAGTGTGTCCAGCGCCTTCCCGGTTTGACATAAGACCCCAGGGGTGGGCAAGAGAGGCAGGAGGGCAGAATCAGGGGACACAGAGCCTCCCCGTGCAGAGGTGCTGGCCATGGCCTGACCCTGCCCCACCTTTACTGCTTGGGAGCACTGACCCTTCCCCCCGGTGCAGAGCCCTAAGGGAGGGGCTCGGGATGCAGGATGAAGCCCGGGCTCGGTTTAAAAGGCAAACACTGGTGCAGACACAGCCAGTTCAGGGAGCACCCAGGCCAGACTCAGAGAGGCGAGGAGGGGTGGGGCGGGGGACTGGAAGCCTTTCTAGGGCCTGTTAACACACCTGGGAGCTGAACTCGGTGGCTTAGTTGGGGCTTCCGTTGTTCACGGGGACCCCACCAGATGGGTGGGTAAAAGCCATGGTGGGCAAACGGGGAGCAAGTACATTCCCACAGCCCGGGCCTCAGGGCCGGCTCCACCCTCCGTGGGACCGGACATGGCGCGGCAAAGACATACAGTGATCCTGACCACAGAACGTTTTGCGGTGCCCCAGCTGTCAGCTGCAAGCACCTAAAACCTCCAGTATGTTCTTCAAAGGAAATACAGTGTTGAAGTGGTGGGAGGCATCGGGGGCAGCACGGGGCATGTGCAGCCTGTGGCCTGCGGGCAGGTTCCAGCACCTCCCGGCCCCACCTCATGGCCACACCGCCGTCGGACTTCCAGGGCAGAAAAACCTCAGCCACAACCAGAAGGATCCCACAACCTCAATTAGGAAAACCCACACCGACACAAGGCCTGGTAACTGGTTGCCACGGGGATGGCGGAACGTGGCCCCTCCCCACCACACTGAGCCTGAGAGAGGCGAGCCCTCTGCAGTGGCTTGCGGGGGTGGGGGAGTACAGGAGGGCAGGGCAGCCAGGGGACGATCCCTCCCAGGAAGCCCTTGTTCCCAAGGACAGCGCGAAGAGTGGGCCACCTTGACCAGAGGCTGTAGCCCCTGAGTGCCAGCTGCACTGTTACCAGCTTCCCTGGTGGCTCAGATGGTAAAGAATTCGCCTGCAATGCAGGACACCCAAGTTTGATCCCTGGGTCTGGAAGATCCCCTGGAGATAGGAATGGCAATCCATTCCAGTATTCTTGCCTGGAGAATTCCGTGGACAGAGGAGCCTAGTGGGTTACAGTCTATGAGGTCGCAAAGAGTTGGACATGACTGAGCGGCTAACACAAACTGCCTCCAGGTCTCTTCACCAGAACATAAGTGGCTGTCACAGGGTGTTATCTGAGCCCTGCCATGCAATGGCCTTCCTTAAGTCACTCAGCGTTTTCTCTCACAAAGGAAGATGCTGCTACCCAACCCGCCCTGCTGTGGGGTTAGAGCCAAGTGTGCAAGTATCTAGCACAGAGTAGGGGCTCACTAATGTAGCCACCATCAACACCACCACCATTATCACCACTGCCATCATATCATCACCATTAATTACCATCCCCACCATCCCCATCCCCTCCACCAGCCCCATCATCACATCATCAACATCACCATCATCCCCACTCACACCGCCATCCCACCACCGCCAACTTCACCACCAACATCCGCATTATCCCCACCACCACATCATCATCACTGCCACCCCCATCATGACTCTTGTAAATGAGATAACTGAGGACACAGAACTAGTAAGGGACAGACAGGAGGTCTAAAATCCAGGTCTTAGGACTCGCAAGTTTGGCCATCTCTCTTACCATACCACAACCCTCCTCAACAACACACACACACACACAACTCCATCAACACGATGTCAGCATCTGTCCAGACACTGGCCAGAGGTGCTGTGGGAAAGTCATACAGGAGGGCTACAGGACCTCTCTGACCTCACTGGCTTCGACTCCCTCCTCCACCCCAGCCATCCTCTCTTCCTCATGCTCATTGCACACCCAGGCACCATCCCAGTTGAGGACCTTTGCTCTAGCTCGAGAACTTTTTCTGTAAAGACCCAGCTGAAGTCCCTGGGTCACAGACAATATGATATGTAAACAAATGAACATGGCTATCATCCAATAAAACCTTATTACAAAAAACAGACAGCAGGCTGGTGACCCCAGGGGTCATGGTTCACCTAAGTTCATCTGCTATTACTGTTCCATCTGCCCGGAGCCCTCCTCTTTCCTTGGGAGAAAACATCTCCATGTTAACGCCCTCCCCTTCTTTAGGCTTTTACACAAATATCACTTTCTCCATGAAGCTCACTCTGACTACATTTTTCTCCTAATAAATAATTTTTCCCTAATAAGTAAAACTAATGACTTTAAAGTGAACAATTCAGGGACATCTAGAACATTCATGATGCTGTGCTATAACCACTTGGGCCTAGTTCCAGGGCATTTCCCTCCCTCCAAAGCAATGCCCACTGCTTACTGTTCTAACCCTACAGCCTCTTCCCACCCTGCTGCCTGCCTCTCCAGATCCCTCTATCTTTTCATATATAATTTACATTTTTTTGATGTGGATCATTTTAAAAATCTTTATTGAATTTGCTACAACATTGCTTCTGTTTTATGTTTTTTGGCCCCAAGGCATGTGATATCTTAGCTCCCCGACCAGGGATTGAACCCTCACCCTCTGTACTGGAAGGTGAAATCATAACCACTGGACCAGCAGAGAAGTACCCCTCTACCTCTCTTTAACTTTGAAGTTTTAATTTCTACTGCATGCATCACCCTGTAACATTCTATACGGCTTATTGCCCGTCTCCAACCCTCCTTCCCCTGGAATGAAGGCTTCACCAAACAAGGGATCTTTATTTTGTTCCCTACTGTCTCCCAAACACCCAGAGCAGTGCTTTGGCACATAGTAAATACTCGATAACTTGTTGATGAAGAGACTGATAAACAGATGAAGGGGCAGGACCACAAGGGAAGAGAGGGCTTCCAAATGGACTTTAAAACAATAAAACCACATCATACACTGTCATCTTTCCTGAGCCTGCACTTTTCCTGGAAATGGAAAGGGCAGGGTACACACCACCTCCACAGCCCTGGCCCTTGGGTATGTCTCCTCCTATCTTACTGGGTCAGTTATCCTGTCCGGGGACCAAGTGCCCCCTTTCCTGGGGCAGTGAACAAAGAGTAGGGGCTCTCATCAGATAGGCATGGCTGGACTTCTGGGTCCTCTATCCACCAGGTAGCCACAGGACACCACCCCCCAATCTCTCTGAACCACAATTTCCTAAAGTGAAAATGAAAGTCGCTCAGTCGTGTCCGACTCCTTGCGACTCTATGGACTGTAGCCTACCAGGCTCCTCTGTCCATGGGATTCTCCAGGCAAGAATACTGGAGTGGGTTGCCATGCCCTCCTCCAGGGATCCAACCCAGGGATCGAACCCAGGTCTCCCATATTGCAGGCATATTCTTTACCATCTGAGCCACCAGGGAAGCCATGTTTCCTAATTGGTGTAATAAAATAAACAAATGCCCTTTGTAAGGCTCGGATTGAGAGTATGATTAGCACAGTGGCACGCACTGGATGGGCAAACACTATTTTCAGCCTTCCTGCTCTCTATCTTGGCTCCCCAAACATCCCCCATCCCCTCCCAGTGGCTTCACCCCTTTCCCTCTCCTTCTCTGTCTCTTCAGTTTAGTGAACATTTCCTTCAAGAGAAGACAGATCTCCCTGTCCTCTTGCAAACACTAATGACCTCCTCCTTAAAAATGTCCTTTCCAAGGAAAATCATTTTCCAAATGTACTTTCGGGCTTACTATGCTTTTGCCCACACTGGTTTTCACAGTTAAGAAACTTTGGCCACAAAAATTAACTTTTCACTGCAAAAGTAATCCCCATCTCTCAGCAAAGCCCAAATTTGGTCACTTTTGTCTTCACTATGTTTTCCCTGGGTTAAAGAAGAAAAGAAAGTGTGGGGAGATTGAGGAGCAGGAGGGAGGTGAGCTGACCCCTGAGAAAAGCCACTGGCATGGACAGTTGGCCCCTGAAGCACAGCTGTGGCTATTTTGTTAGAGAAATAAACAGGACTGTTTGCTCATGAAAAAAATGCCCCAATTTTCATAAGATATTCATAAAAATATTTGCATTTCCCTGTGAGTAATAACTACTTCTGCTGTCCCCAGAATTTTTGCATCATCTACTTAAAAGAAGCTGAACAGACTATTTAGAAAGCCTTCCCAATCAAATCCACCCAGCGACCTAGGCATGTTATGATGTAGCTATGACTGTGCACACGGAAGGGCTGGGAGTCTGAGGTGTAAAGAGATCAGGGAGAGCCAGGCCCCAGCCTGAACCCGACAGCAACATAATCGCCGATTCAATAAATCCACCACAGCAAAGTGGATTTATTTTGCAGATGCAGGAACAAGCCCAGAGAGGCCAAGTATCCAGCCCAGGGTCACACAGCCACTAAGTGGCTAAGCTGGAATTTGAACTCAAGAATACCTAGTTCTTAATTCCCGATCCTCGAGACTGACATGAAGATAATTCGAGGGACAGAGGAGAACTAGGCCGTGAGAAAGCTCCCATGTCTGAGGCCATGGAAGCCCCAAACCAACACAGCACAGCAGCACCTGTAGAGAGGTTTCCAGGGCAGAGGTGAAATCTCCTAAGCTGGGGTCCAGAAAAGAGTTCTGATTCCCGCCAGTCTTCCCCCAAACATGTACTTCCCCTTCTCAGCAGACAGCACCACCGTTCGCCCAGCCACTTAGGCCGAAAGCCTCAGTGTCATCCCCCCATCCCATCCTCTTCATGGCCTCTGCAATATAATCAGCCTCCATGATGGTCCAGTGATTCTCTTTTTTTTTTTGGTCATGCTGCCTGGCATGTGGGATCTTGGTTTCCAGACCAGGGATCGAACCTGCGCCTTCTGCAGTGGAAGCACAGTCTTAACCACTGGACCGCCAGGGAAGTCCCAGCCCAGGGATTCCTGCCTCCTGGGACTCATAGCCTGTGCAGTCCCCTCCTGCACTGAACCTGTGTAACCAAGGGGATGTGGTGGACACGACAGGACTGTGCCCTCTGCCCTGGGACACTCACTCTGAAGATGCCTATGGAGGGGCCCATATGGCCAGGAGCTGAGACTGCCAGGAAACAGGCAGTGTTAATCTGCCAGTCGTGTGTGTGAGCACCTTTGGAAGTGGGTCTTTCAGCCCCAGTCAAGCGTTCAGGTGAGGCAGCTTCAGCTAATATCTTGACTGTGACCTGAGACCCAAAGCAGCACCACCCAGCTGAGTCACTCCCCAATTCCTGACTCACAAAAAGGAAGGCACTCAATCATGTCCAACTCTTTGTGACCCCACGGACTATAGCCTTCCAGGCTCCTCTGTCCGTGGGACTTTTCAGGCAAGAGTACTGGAGTGGGTTGCCATTTCCTTCTCCAGGGGATCTTCCCGACCCAGGGATCGAACCCAGGTCTACTGCATTGCAGGCAGATGCTTTACCATCTGAGCCACCAGGAAAGCGTAAAAAGTGTGAGTTAACAAATGTTGACAGTTGTTCTAAGCTGCTAAGTAACCCTTTACACGGCAACAGCTAACTAACAGTCTTCCACCTGCAACCATCCACCAAGTCCTATAAATTCTCTTTCCCAATGACATTTTGACTCTGCCACCTCCCTGCCCTTCCACAGTGCGCCGCTGCCCTGGTCCAAGCCACCACCACATCTCACAGAATGACTGCAACAGCCTCCGATGGCCTCCCAGCCTCCACCCGGTTCCCATCCAACCCACTGCCCATGTTGCAGCCTAGGTCAGTCTACAAAAGCAAACCACTTCCAGTCTCTCCAATGGCTCCCCGTGGTCCTTGGGATAAAACCTGAACTCTTCACCATGACCCACAAGGCCTGCAGGCTAAAGCCCACCTGTCTCTCTCCCCAGCCTCATCTCCTGGTTCACTCGTGCCAGCCGCAACGGGCTGCCTTTGGTTCCAGTTCCTCCCTCCTCTCCCCCATGACTCTGAGCCTGTGTTCCAGCTGTTTCTTCTGCCTGAAACACTCTTCCTATGACTCTTTCTTTGGTTTCCAGCTAAGAGGTCACCTCCTTCGAGAGGCGACAAAGATTACTTTGTCTAACAGATACTCCCTATTACATCTTGTTTACTCACTCCCCTTATAAACTATGTATGCAAGCATGCTAAGTTGTTTTAGTCATGTCTGACTCTTTGCAACCCTATGGATTGTAGCCCACCAGGCTCCTCTGTCCGTGGGAGGACTTCCCAGGCAAGAATACTGGAGTGGGTTACCATGCCCTCCTCCAAGGGATCTTCCCAACCCAGGGATCAAACCCATGTTTCCTATGTCTCCTGCATAGCAGGTGGTTTCTTTACCACTAATACCACCTGGGAAGTCCCTTATAAACTATAATGACCTTAAATTATTTTATTCATTTAGCTTTTAAGCTTGCTTATTGTCACCCACCCCTCTCACCCTTTAGAAGGTTACTCCTCAAAAGCTAGCACCATGACTATACCTAGTGCCTGGCTGAGTAGGTACACAATAAAATGTCTTAAATGGATGAGTGAATGAACCCCATGTTTTAATGTGACCCCAGGAAAAAATCCCTATAATTTCAGAGCTTGAAACTCCCCTCAAGAAAACCATTAACTCACTTCCTGTGTGGTCCTAGGGAGTCCCTTCCTCTCTCTGGGCCTTAGTTTCTTCAGATGAGGAACTGGGTCCATGAGTTCTCAGGTCCCATGTGTCTTTGTCATTGACACATGAGCAGTTAAGCCACACTCTGGGGAAGGCAAAAGAACCCCACTTTTTGTGCTGCTGGACAGGACCAGAGGGCCTCACCTTGGGTTTTACGGAGCCAGCACATTGTCCTTAAAGATCAACTCAAGATAGCTTCTCTACAGAAAGAACTGCTTTCTTTAAGAACTGTTTAAATTCCTGACCTCGGGACTTCCCCAGTGGTCTAGGGGCTAAGAATCTGCCTTGCAATGCAGGGGAGACAGGTTCGATGCCTGGCCTGGGAACTAAGATCCCACATGCCATGGAGCAACTAAGTCCACGCACTATAACTACTGACCCCGAGCACCACAGCAAGTCTGGGAGCCGCAACAAAAGATCCTGCACAGGACATGGAAGCAACCTAGAGGTCCATCAGCAGACGAATGGATAAGAAAGCTGTGGTACATATACACAATGGAATATTACTCAGCTATTAAAAATAATACATTTGAATCAGTTCTAATGAGGTGGATGAAACTGGAGCCTATTATACAGAGTGAAGTAAGTCAGAAAGAAAAACACCAATACAGTATATTAACACATATATATGGAATTTAGAAAGATGGTAACAATGACTCTTAACACATGAGCAGTTAAGGATCTTTAAGGACAATGAAGATCATGGCATCTGGTCCCATCACTTCATGGCAAATAGATGGGGAAACAGTGGAAACAGTGTCAGACTTTATTTTTCTGGGCTCCAAAATCACTGCAGATGGTGCCTGCAGCCACAAAATTAAAAGACGCTTACTCCTTGGAAGGAAAGTTATGACCAACCTAGATAGCATATTCAAAAGCAGAGACATTACTTTGCCAACAAAGGTCCGTCTAGTCAAGGCTATGGTTTTTCCAGTGGTCATGTATGGATGTGAGAGTTGGACTGTGAAGAAGGCTGAGCGCCGAAGAATTGATGCTTTTGAACTGTGGTGTTGGAGAAGACTCTTGAGAGTCCCTTGGACTGCAAGGAGATCCAACCAGTCCATTCTAAAGGAGATCAGCCCTGGGTATTCTTTGGAAGGAATGATGCTAAAGCTGAAACTCCAGTACTTTGGCCACCTCATGCGAAAATGGGGACAAGGTGGTTGGCCTTTCAAAGTCTTTCTCTAACATGCTTCTTTAATTGTAAAATGGCCAAGGAGAGCTGTATTTGGCAGATTAAATTTATACCCCTAGGATTTCAGACTCTAACTTGAATACAGAAAGGAGAGCCTGCTGCAAGGAGATGTGTGAGTAGGACATGATCATTTTAATTTCTTAATGATGCTATAAGAAATCACTACACATTTAGCGGCTTAAAAATAACGTGAATTTATTATGTGAAAGTTCTGGAAGTCAGAAAGCTGAAATCAGATTCACTGGGCTAAAACCAAAGTGTTGGCAAGGCTGATTCCTTCCAGAGGTTCTAGGGAAGACTCTGATGCCTTTTCCGACTCCTAGAGGCTGCCTGCATTCCTCGGCTTGCTGTCCATTTCCGCATCTTAAAAGCCAGCAGTCACTGGTTGAGTGTTTCTCAAGCTGCATCACTCTGGCCTCCTTTTCTGTAGTCAAATCTCCCTCTGCCTCCTTCCTATAAAGATCTTTGTGATTACATTGGGCCCATCAGGATAATCCAGGCAAACCTCCCCATCTCGAGATTCTTTAATTAATTTAATTAACTGAAAAGTCCCTTTACCACCGAGGTAACATATTCACAAGTGGCAGGGATTTCAAATGTTGACATCTTTGGGAGCCCTTGTTCAGCCTGCCATAAGCGGTGATTTAAGATCGCACATTCCCAGATCAGACTGCCTGGGTTTACATCCCAACTGTGTCCTTTCCTAGCTGTGTGATTCTGGGAAAGTCACTCAACCTCTCTGTACTTCCACTGACTTGTGACCTCACAGACCCAGGAGCCATGAGCGTGTAAAGCATTTCAGCACAGTGAAGAAAGCTCAATGAGAAAGGGCTGTAATTATTCCCTCCTCTCCAACAGACTCAGCACTAATGGATGCCAGGGCTGGGAGGGGCCTTGGTGATCACACAGCCTGCCCCTCAACGAACAGCTAGGAACTCAGAGGCCCAGAGAGAAGTGAGTCATGTGGGGCACACAGCACTTTCTCAGGCAAAGCCCGGATGCCCTCTAATAACCAACCTGGCACCGACTTGCTGGAAGGAGGGTCCAGCAGGGCAGAGGCCACAACCTGCTGCACCCAGCACCCTGCCCTGCACCCAGTAGATGCTGGAGGATGCTGCAGCCAGAAAGTCACAGGGAGGGGGTGGGAAGCTCTCCCCTGCAGAACGACAGCAGGAAGCACCTGCAGGTGCGGCGCCCTGGCCTGAATCTCACACCCGCAGCTCCCACCCCACCCAGCGGGGTCGCAGGGCCAGAATCAGACTCAACACATCTCCCCCCAGGAGAGGTCAGAGGACTAATCTCGGCCAGGGACATCGAGACCCAAGTTCAGGGCCAAGAGAAAGCTCTGGACTAATCAGTCCAGACTGATCAAACATCATTTGGGCCCCTTGCTTCCTTCCTTCTCCACATGACCTCAGATGGGACGCCTCCCCTCTTTGGGTCTCTGTTTCCGCATCAGAAAAGAGAAGACCAGATCAGTGATCCTCAATCTGCAATCCCCGCTTCCACAGATTTCAGAGGGTTCTGGAAGAGCCGTTCCTGGACACACAGCCGAAGCACGTGCCCAGCTTGCTTGTCTAGATGTCGAAGTTCACCAGCGTGTGCAATTCGGGCTGAACAGACGTGTTGGAAGGTGTCTGCGATCAACAAAATGGGGAAAACAGTGACTCACCCCACACAATGGCTGGGTGAGCAGGCAAACTCCTCCACAAAAGGAGAGAAGGATCAGCATGGGCCCTTGGCAGAAACTCAACTAGGCTCCACTGCATCTAACCAAAGAGGACTGACTCACCCCAGGGGTTCCCCTCCCACAAGGCTAGCTTAGGCAGGCAATGCCGCAGATGGTCCAGTTTCTGCGACCATCTCACTATCCTCCAGCTGACACCCAGGATTCCCACAAGGCCTTCCCAAGGGCCTTTCCCATGATCTCAGGGGCAGCTAAAAGCAGATATTCAAACAGAGAGGTCATGGGGTAGCCTGCAGGGCAAAAGCCAGACCTTCACTTTCTTCCTCACTGGGAAAATTTCCTGCCTCAGGGCCTTTGCACATGTCATTCCCTTGGTCAGATATACACTCCAGTATCTTTTTTTTTTAATGAACTATTTCAAGTTTGTAGAGAGTTAAAAAAGTTTTTTTTGATGTATAAACCCACAGGTTTTGTGAAAATAATTCATTCACCCACCCTCTGTTGACAGTGGCTTATTTCCAAATTTTTACCGTCACAAATAATGCCGCTCTGAGCACTCTGACACACATCACCCCCACCTCCTCCAACAAGTATTCAGATCTCGTTCCTCATACCTGCTCCCCATCAATCCAAAAGTTGTCTCCATGTTTCTCCCCAATGGCTCCCCAGTCTCTCCATCAAAGCACTTATCATGATTTATGTATTTATTAGGTCCCCATCTAAAGGGACAGAGGCCACGTCCCCTTTGCTCTCGAGCGCTCAGTGAGAGGTCACTGGGCAGACCTCAGTTAGTGTCTGCACTGCAAATGAGTGAGAGAACGAATGATGCGTGAGCGAGGTGTCACCCCAGAAGCAGGCTGTGCTGGGCTCCCTCCCACCCAGGACTCTGAGAGATGACCTGGCACATCTTCTGCCGGCTTCTTGCTCTGCCCTCAAGTGGATGGGAAGAGGGGCCAAGAATCCCTGGAGATCTTGGGTTCCTGAAGCTTGAGAGAACCCTGAGCCCTGAAGCAGGGAGCCCTGGGAGCTGGAGGGTCTGAGGCCCTCAGTGCCAAGCCCAAGGTGAGGTTCAGGAGAACTTCACCTGGGCTTTCCCAGGGCTCCTTGCGGCCAGGCACCTGGTCCTGCCCCACCTCAGCAGGTTTGGGAAACACGCTTCTTCTGGCCATGCCCAGTCGTGAGAAGCCGCTGCTCTGGGACCCTGCTACCTGGGCCAGTGGCTTCCCCCTCCTTCCTGGCATCCCCGTGCTGCTGAAACAGACCAGCCCCCACATGCCGGGCATACCTGACCTTGGGTCGGGCCATGGGGCAGGGCTGGGCAAGGCATCTTCACTTGCTATCGATCACTTAGGGTCTCTGTTCCCAAAACAAAAGAAAGTGCTGGAAATAGAAAACTGGGTGGCATCCAAAAACAACAGTTACAGTAATAGATGTAGCTGGTGTTCCTGAGTAGCCTCTCTGCAGGCTGGCCCCTCTCGACAAGGAGGAGCCGCTGTGACAGAGAAAGACGCTGGGGGCGGGGAGCCATCCTCCCCTTGCTCTGGGGGATGCCAGGGCCTTAAGGCTTCGGGATCAGCCCCTGAAGCAGACTGGACACAGAGGGACAGACAGGCCACGATGCTAAGAATGGTGATATTTTATTTTATTTTATGATATTTTATTTGCCTGTGCTGTTGCAATGCACAGGCTTTCTCTAGTTGTGGCATGCGGGCCTCGTTACCCGACTGCAGGTGGGATCTCAGTCCCCCAACCAGGAATCAAACCCGCATTCCTTGTATTGGAAGGCAAGTTCCTAACTATTGAACCACCAGGGAAGTCCTGAATGATGATATTCTTAAAAAAGACAAGCAGCACGAGCCTCCTGCCAGTCCATCCAGGCCCCCCAGCTGCAGATTTCTGGGCACTCTGTCAGAAGTCCACCCTCCAAGCACGCAGCGCAGACCCCTATTCAATTCCTGGCCGCCCACCTCTTTCTAAGCGTGTGGCCTTTGACTAGCTGAGTCCCTTCCAGCCTCCATTTCCTCCTCTGTGAAATGGGCAAATGCTCGCTGGATTGGGGGGGTCAGCTGAGGAAACGCCCAGGAGGCATTCAGTGCTGAATGGATCCTGGCAGCTACCCAGGTGGCCAAGGGGTGGGGGCAGGGGAAACCATTCTGGTCCTGAACCTGCTTTGCCCCCTTCAAGGACCAGGGCACTGAACCCTGGGGATGGGAGTGACAGGAGTAACCACTACACACACACACTCACACACACACTCACACTCACACACACACACACTCACACTCTCACACACACACTCACACTCACACACACACACACTCACACTCTCACACACACACTCACACACACACACACACTTACACACACACTCACACAGGACCGGCTTTGTTCTGAACACAGACGCTGCTGAAGGGCACCTGTGCGTCTGCCCCAGCACCACGGAGGGTGCAGGCGATGACCGCCTGGGGTGGAGAGCACCCTAGGGCCCCAGGGGGTGGGTGACAATCACGGGCTGCCCCCTGCTCCCTGAGTTCCCCACTCTGAGGCTCTGGGATCCTGATGAGAAGCTTGCCTGCGCTCCTCACTCCATCCTTCTGACACACCTGCTTATTCAGGACACAGTGATTTTCTTTTCATTTTACTCTTCAACTCAGCATTACAGCCTGAATTCTGAGTCTCAAGAGCAGGGCTCAGTCGTGGCCTGGCCAAAAACCCCCAAATCAGAGACTACCTCCTCGAGAGCTGGAGAAAGCTGAAATGCCGTGGGTCCCCCACACAAGGCACTGCTGTCTCCTCCCGCTAATGCTGACTGTGAGGTGTCAGCCTCCCCATTTCAGAGGTGAGAAGACTGAGGCTCAGAGCCCTGCTGTGTGGTACACAGGCAGAAATGGGAGACGTGGGATTGCAGCCCAGGCCTCTTGGCCTTTCAAAGACAAATGCCTCAGCTGAGGCCAGCATAGTCCGAGAGGAATAGAACTTGAGCCACACTTAAACTGCCTGAATGAGGAAAAAGAAATAAGCGAAATAAATTTTGGTAACATTTCACATTTAACTCGGTGTATCAAATATCATTCAACACATAATCAGTATAAAAAAAAATTAAAGAGACACTTGACTTTTTTTGGTCATACTTCATCTCTGAAATGGTATACACTCAGCGCACATCCCAGTTCAGACTGGCCACATTTCAGGAGTTCCGTGGCCATAAATGGTGAGTGGCTATCAGCTTGGACTGTGCAGGTCCAGAGGAACAGAGAAGCAGCAAAGACCAGGGGTGGCCCGTCCATTCATACACGCATTCATTCACTCACTCAATCTACCATCCAGTATTTACTGGGTACTTGGAAGGGGCCAGGAGGGGTTGTACAATGTGAATGAGGAGGAGGCAAGCTCCACCCCCACGGGTTTCCACTGCGGAGCTGGGGGACATGGAGAGGGTGGCAGTCAGGAAAGTCACACTCCACTGGCTCAGTCCACGGTCCTGACCCCAGGATGACACGCTTGGACGGTCACCTGCCAGGCCAGGGCCCCTGAACTGAAGGTTTGGGACATGTGGGCACATAACACCTCCTTTTCAGGACATCAGAATAACAAGCCCTCCCCACTCCCAGCTACAGCATAATTGGCCCAATAACCACCGGCATGACTTTCATCCTCAGACCCTGAGGGAGCCCTTCGGATTCGTCCAAACCTGATGGAGGAGCTTTGCTCTCCACCCACCAGCAAGAACAGGCAGCGGCAGATCAAGTGGAAATCGGTCAGGCATAACCCCTGTGGGTGCCAGAGTGGCAGCAGGCAGGGCTGGGGCAGCTGCAGTGATCACCCCCAAAAGACAGAGCTGACACTGCTCCTGCCGGGAACAAAGGTCTCCTGGACCTGCAACTCCCACCGGGCCTGGACCCCGCAGCAAGCCCTCTAAGGAAGGAAGGGAAGGAAGAAGAAAGGGAGGGAAGGTAGCAGGGAGGGACTGCCCTTTCTGCAAACTCCCCGCGGTCCTCCTCCATGGAGGAGCAGGGGTTCTCTGGCATGCCCACCCTAGACAGGGACACAGAGCCGGCCCTCAGCACGCAACGGGTGAGGGGACAGCATGGTACACCAGCGACAGGGTTGGATGTTGGTAACAGACTGAATACCAGGAGTCAAGGGCCTATCAGTGAGCTTGGCCTCTAACTGCCTAGCTGACCTTGGACCAAACCCTCTGAACCATGGTCTCTGCATCTACAAAATGGAAATAAGATCATCTATTCTGCTGCTTGGGGTTGCAAGGAATAACTGAGAAAATGCACGTATGGCTTTTGGCACAGGGCAGGGTGAGCATTCAATCAATAATAGCTCTCACTGTTGTCCCGAAGTTGTCACCAGGGCTGTCGACCGCAGTCCCCAGCCACATCCTGCTCACTGGCCCATCAGCCACATTGCCCTGGGCTGCCTCTCGGGCATTAAATCCTTTACCAGCTTCCCCAGACTCCAGGTAACATGACGCTATCCAGCCTTCCGGATCCAGAAAAGCAGGTAGAGTCAACCTCTCCAGGTATGCTAATGGGTGCCCACGAGAGCCAGGTACCACGTGGCACTTGAGGGTAAGTAAGGACTCTTGTTGGGGAGGGGACACCACAGACCATTCAACCGAGGAGGTGAATGAATCAGAGGAGCCCTACCGAGTCCAAAACCCAGGAGACACCCCACTCTTCACTCTTCCCGCCCCCCGCGCTTATATTCCACTCTGTGTCCATGCTCATATCTGTGGTTTCTACAGCAAAACACACATCTGTCCCCTCTCTGTCTCCACAACTGCCACTTTGGGCCAGGCCAGCATCCGCTCTGTCCCCGGACAGGAGGGACCAGCCTCCCTCCTGCTCTTCCACCTCTGTTCTCACCGCTCCAAACCATCTCTGCCCAGCAGCCTGAGCATCCAAACCCAAACCGAAACATGGCATTCTCTCATGCAGTCCTCTAGCGACTTACAACGAGCTTGGAATACTATCCAAAGCCCCGCACATGACTAGCCCCCGCCTGCCTCTCACTGCGGCCCCCATGGTCCGCACTCCCCTCCAGGCATCCTGACCTCATCCAGTTCCCATGTAGGCTTTACAGTTGGTGCCCACCTCCGGGTCTTTGCTCCAGTTGTGCCGGCTTCCTGACACCCCATGCGGGCCCCTTTCTGACACCCCTGAGTCACATGACCCCTGTGGAGGCTGCCTGGGTCCCCACCTACAGTAACACCTCTACCCATGGAGTTGGCCTCCTTCTCTCTTCTGGTCCTGCTTTATCTCACTGACTCCATAGTTTTCATCACTATCGGGAATTACCTGTGTTTACGCGTTTATAGATGATTTCTATCTGAGATGATCGCGTTTGCTTCCTGGTTTACTCCCGGTCACCACCCTGACCCAAAGGCAGAGATGGCGTCTGCCTTGGTCACGGCCGACCCTTGGAGTCCAGAACAATGGCGGACACACAGCCCTCTGTGAATGCCTGTGACTGTCTTCCAAGTCACTGAACAGCCATGGGCCAGAGGCCCCCTCCGGGAAACGCCGCTGACTCTGAGGGGGAGGGGGACCAGGTAGGAGGAAAGGAGCAGATGTCGGTCCACCAGAGCAACCTTTGCCCCAGTGACCGAGTCCTCAAGCAGCGATGGGGCAGGTGGGGCGTTGTCACCCTGGCGACAGTTGGCTCCTGCAGAGGCCTTGGCGGGGGCCCCAGGGAACCCCTGGCTTCCGTGTGGAAGGAGCCCCAAAGGCCCCGCCCCCTCCTCAGGCTCCTAGTTCCCAGTCTCTGCTCAGACACCTGGACCAACATGCTTTCTGGCCCTAAGAAGTATTTACATTTTGATTAAGTCTGGTTTTAAACCACCAGGTAGGCTGGCCTGAGGCCTCGGCACCCCAGCCAGCCCTGCTGTAGTAAGAGCGTGATGGGGGACAGGTAGAAAGGATGGGACCGAGAGGTGGCTTACCCATGCCCCCAGGAGTCCCTTAACCCCACTCTCTGCCCTAAACTCCCTGCCAGACAGAGGGAACCGCTGACTTTGTGAACAGTATCGGTAAGCAGTGTGGGGAGCCCCTGGGAAATAAACACTCAGGGCGAAGAACAGGGGTGCCCCACCCAAGCCAGGCCCCCAGGACAGTGGCCCTCAGACTGCCCTGCCCCTGACCAGGGCCTCCCTCCTGCCAGGTGGTATCTCACCCAGGAAGCAGGAAGTGAGTCTATTCCAAACTGGGGACTTGAGCAGGGCACATTTTTATCCTGTTGGATGTACTCTGAGGACTCCAGGAACAAACAACCATTGTGAGACCTCAGGAGGCTGGGAGAGAGTCCAGATACTTATTTACAACCTTCAAGTCTCCTTGAAACTGTGATGTTGGGAGCAGCAAGTGACGCCCTAAAGGAATGTGGACTCCTGGATTCAACATATCCACTGGGCAAGACATGGACCCCACAGCCACTCCCCTCCACCCCACCTGCAAAGGGAAAAGGTCCAGATAACTAAGAAATGCTTCCAAAAGGTGATTTCCTTCATTTCGGGCCCCTTTCAAAGGAAATCAAGCTTCCTTACCAGAAAGCAGGATTCTGTTTGTTCCACCCAGAGCTGCAATGGCAAAAAGATTTTAAGCCTGTGAGCTCCAAACAGATGGCAATGACTACCCGGAGTTCCAGGACTCGAGACAGGATTCAGGCTCAGTGGACAGGAGTGGGGCAATTGATTAGCAATGTCTGCCACTGGCAGGAGGAGGGGAATAATGCTATGCATGCTCTGTGCGTGTTTGCAGTTTAGGGCTTAGGTTTTAGCAAAATCAGCAGTGGGAATTCAGAAAACCAGGGATTCAATTGGTAAGAAAGCATGGTCAAAGTAACAACAACAAAAAAAGCAGAAGCTTTTGGAGAACAAAAGAGCAAGCCCGTGGTAATTTCTTGGGCAAAGGGACAAATCACTTCCAGAAAAATCAGGCCACTTCCGAGGCAGCTGTCAGATGGGACATGTCCCAGAGCCACCCCATCCAAGCTGTCAACCACGGTCCACTCTCAGTTCCTCAGATAGACTCAATTCCAGACTTCTCACGAGACAGCGCATGTTTGACCTTTAAGGGCACAGAAATAAATACCCAGAGTTATATACAGGGTCTGCTACCGCTGTGGGGAGGTGATGGTGTGTACGTTGTCAGGGGGAGGTCTCCTTGATGACAGGCATCCATTTAAAATCAGGGGGAATAAACTGTAATGGAAATTCTGGTTTATTTATCCAGCTATATGTAACCGTATCACTTCGCTGTACACTGCAAACTAATACAACCCTGCAAATCAACTCTACTTCAGTTAAAAAAAATACTTATTGAATGCTTTCTCTATCCTTATTGGGTTGTTATATTAAAATGGCCAAGTTAACTAAAAAAAAAAAAAGGGTTCGGGAAAGGAGGAGCTGGAGCACAGAATGTTCCATCAGTTAGGCTTCCCCTGGGCAGGGCCATGCGAGACTGGGGTTTACAGCAGGAGAATGTGACAAGCCGCCTAGCAGAGCATCATGGGTATGTTTTCAGGACAAAGGAGGCACCTCTGCCTGTACCTTCTATCTCAACAGAGGACAGAGGAAAAGCCTCCCTTGCCTGAGGCATCTTACCAGGGGGCCAAAACCTGCTGGGGTTGCTAGCTGGGTCCCCAGTGTGAGAACTAACGGTTTGAGAACCACGGCTAAGGAAAGCCTTATACAAGAGCAAGCGGGATAATTATAGGGTTGGGAGGAGGGTGAGTTCAAAGTGGCCACATCCCTCAGCCGGCCGTCCCAGGGTGACTTCCAGGGAATGCAAGTTATTTCCCAGAGGAGCCGAGGAGACAGTGTCCCTTTCTACAGAACAAAAGGAGACCTGGAAAGGAACTTCTGTTGCACGTGAAACTGGAGGGGAAGGTTCCAGAACATGCTCCACTAACTAGGAGGAGAACGCTCAGTGATGTGGGGTCTAGGGTGTGGAGATCCAGGGGACAGCCCCCAACCTGCGTACCTCACAGGGCTATCAAATGCATGGGAGACTGCGGAAGACCGTAAGAAGACGCCAACTGCCAGTGCCTGCAACCATGTGACTGAACCTCGAGTGCAGTGAGTCCAGGAGGCCAGACCCAAACGAGAGGTAGCATGTGATTCTGTGCATCCAGAGTTCAAAGGTGGGCAAAATCAACCCCAGGTGTTAGCAGCACCTTGGAGCAAGCAGACACTGGAGGGGGCTCCAGGGGGCTTCTAGGGTGTTGGCTCTGTGATGTGCACGCTTTGCAAAATCCCATCCAGCAGTGCACTGATTGTTTCTGCCTTTTCTACACGAATAGTGAAGTTAGTGAGAGTCGCTCAGTCGTGTCCAACTCTGCAACCCCATGGACAGTCCATGGAATTCTCTAGGCCAGAATACTGGAGTGGGTAGCCTTTCCCTTCTCCAGGGGATCTTCCCAACCCAGGGATCGAACCCAGGTCTTCCACATTGCAGGTGGATTCTTTACCAGCTGAGCCACAAGCAAAGTCCAAGAATACTGAAGTGGGTAGCCTATCCCTCTCCAGAGGATCTTCCTGACCCAGGATTCAAACCGGGGTCTCCTGCTTTGCAGGCAGATTCTTTACCAACTGAGTTATCACCTCAATAAAAAGTTTACCACCACCACCCCCCCGCAACAAAAAAACGGTCCGAAAGTCTTTTGCAAACTTCTAGGTCACAATATTAATATAAGGGAGAGTGTTCTAAAACACAAGTGCTATCAATCTCCTAGAAATGAAAGCCAGGTGAGACAATTTCCCAAAGTCCCAGTTCACCCAATGAGACAATGATAGTGTTGGAGAGATATCAGATTGGAGGAGGCCAGTGATGTGGTCAGGACGGGACAAGAAACAGGGTGATCAGAGCACAAGCCTGGAGGTGGCTCCTCCACTCACCAGGACTGTGAGCCGAGTAAGAAATCTCAGCTCTCTGCTTTGATGACTCTCACTAGGGTGGTGGTGTTCAGTCGCTCAGTTGTGTCCAACTCTTTGCGACCCCATGGACTGCAGCACCCTAGGCTTCCTTGTCCTTCATTATCTCCTGAGTTTGCTCAAACTCATGTCCATCAAGTCGGTGATGCCACCCAACCATCTCATCCCTCGTTGTCCCCTGTTCCTCCTGCCCTCAATCTTTCCCACCATCAGAGTCTTTTCCAGTGAGTCGGCTCTTTGCATTAGGTGGCCAAAGTATTGGTGCTTCAGCTTCAGCATCAGTCCTTCCAATGAATATTCAGGGTTGATTTCCTTTAGGATTGACTTACACTAGGGTGTAAGCTCCCAGACATGGGACTTTGCCTTATTTGGCACCTGGAATCGTATCTGGTACACAGGGCGAGCTCAATAATCTTGATGAATGAGTCAGGGAACAAAGGAGCAAACAGTACTGACCCCAGACCTGCACTGTGAGGACCCAACAAGACATCACAGGTACGGTGCTAAGCAGAGCAAGTGCAAGCACTAAATGCTGGACAAACGTCAGCTGGCATCCGGACTTGGGTCTGTGCAATGTTCTCCCACCACCATAGAGGCATCTCTCCCAGACCTAGGTGCCCTTCTTTCCCTACTAAGGAAGGGTCAGGAGCAAGTGCAAATGCATCTTCTCAAACTATAAGGCCTGAGTCCCAGTCCCCTCCCCACCCCCATTCTGCTGCTCCCCAGCCCTGTAAAGTGAAAGGAGGGTGTGAAAATACTGCTGCTTCCAGACCCCAGGGGATTAGCAGGTGACTGTCAAGCATCTGAAAAGACAGAGTGCTCTCGTTATTACTAAACCAAAATAGATGCATCTCGCTCCCTCCAACCAAAGGTGTCTATTTCAAGTTTAACATAACAATAGTCTTGTTCCCACTCCCTGACTTGGTACCACCCTGCAGAGACATTTAGAGTGAGGGATGGGGCTGCACCTGCATCAGAGTTTCTAGGTACCATCCGCTCCCATCTACTGCACCACCAGGGGCAGCAAGGCACCGGCATGGCAGTAAGAAGCCTGCCTTGTGCCTGGAACTGGGCAGGTCGACATAAACTGATTGCCACCCATCGTCAAGAGTCACCAGAGTGACAGCTACATGGGCAGTGCTCCAGGGGGGCAAGGGGTGGACAGGAACGTGCTCTGATTCTTTGTGACCCTATGGACTGTAGCCCACCAGGCTCCTCTGTCCATGGGATCATCCAGGCAAGAATACTGGAGTGGGTTGCCATTCCCATCTCTAGGAGATCTTTCTGACCCAGGGATTGAAGCCCCATCTCCAGCATCTGGACAGGAAAAGAAGCCCCTTAATGCCCAGAGCATTTTCTGTGTACCCTGCTATTATTCCATTGAAGGCAAACCCTGCCTTGGAGCTTTACAACTACCCCATGGGACAGCAGCATCTGTCAGTTATTAATAAATAATACAGCAACATGGCCAGAAGAAAGCGGACCGGATCACACATCAGGAGCCCAGGTTCAGGCTGAATGTGCCTCTGTATGACTCTCCAGACCTCTATTGTCTCATCTGTTAAATGAGAGAGAAAAATACTTCCCCCGCCTCATTCACAAGAGTCAAAGAACAGTGTAAGCGAGTCCCACACTCGGGCTCTTGACCTTAAACTACAAGTGATACATACTTTGTTTAGGCTTTAGTTTCTTTATCTATAAAATGAGACAGTTCTTGTCCAAAAGGCTGCCAGAAAGATGACACGGGCTGATGCCCCTTGGCACTTGGTGCAGGGCTGACCCGGAGCTAGAGCTCAGTGTCACTGGGATTAAGTTATTAAAGGCACTTTGTCAACCAGCAAGTCAATATGACTGGAGAGCCCCACACTGTCTCGGCTGGCAAAAGGCATCCCTGAGTTTGTGTACCATTTCAAATGTACGTATCCTCTGAGGGCAAAAACTAAGTTTGGGGCTTATTTATTTTTTTTAGAATTCTCTGAAAGACCCCCAAAATAGCCACCCGCCTGAGGCAGGGACCCAGAAACAATGAGCGGATGAGCACCAAGCGAAGGCACCAGGAGATTGTGAAGGCCGAGGAGGAGGACTGAGAAGGCAGTTCCTTCCTGGCTCCAGGAAGCAGCTCTGCACCCACCAGGGCCCACGGCAGCTGTGGCCACGCCCTCCAGCGCCGCTCCTGCCGGCGGGATCCACCCACCCACCCACAACTGAAGAAATGACCCCAGGAGGAGCCTGGGCGCACCTGCCTGCTTCCCCAAGGATGCCACACTGAACCACTACCTTGGCGTGTCGCTAAAAGGGCAACACAGATTTCACCGAGTTTCCTGCTGAGTTGTGTCACTTTGGAAACCCAAGGATCCCTCCTTTGTTTTGAGGATGCCAGCTTGCAGAAAGTGGAACAGAGTAAGCTACAAAAAACTTGAAGGTCATGGAGAGAAAGACTCCCCCCAACCCCCCAAATGATTCCCCACCCTGTCATTGCCCACTTGCCACCACCTACCCACAGCCGGTTCCGGGGGCCTCTACTGTGTGTTTCCACTGCCTAAGACTCCTCTCACCCCCAGCCTAATGTCTACTCACCCCTCCAGGGCCAACAAAGGCTCATTTTTGTGTCAAGTTTCTCCTATTACTTGCCAAACGGACCACCCCTCCCATCCCCTTGCTTCCCAGTCTATCCTGGGCTCATTTACTGAATAAACAGGCTTCCATCTGTGACTGCACTGGGCTTGCTACTGGAAATACAGGGATGAAAGCACCTCGGCCCTGCTTTCGGGAGCCCGGTCCAGAAGACAAGAAAGGCCAGGAAACAGATGATTATGGCCAACCTGGGGGACTATAGAACCCAAATGAACAGAAGGCTGTAGGACCACAGAGGTGGAAAACCGAACCCAGGGAATCTAGTTAGTTAGTTAGCGTTAGTCATTAAGTCATGTCCGACTCTTTGCAACCCCAAGGATTGTAGCCTGCCAGGTTCCTCTGTCCATGGGTTTCTCCAGACTAGGATACTGGAATAGGTTGCTATTCCCTTCTCCAGGGGATCTTCCTGACCTAGGAATTGAAGCCGGGTCTCCTGCATTGCAGGCAGATTCTTTACCACTGAGTCACCAGGGAAGCCCCAATCTAGAATCTAGAAGTTTCTCCAAAGGAGAGATGCTTCATCATGACCTGAAAGGACAAGAAAATGTCCTCCAAACAAAGGTGGGTGAGAGGGCATTCCAGGCAGAGGCTTCAGAGGGTTGGGGGTCATAGGGAATGGCTGGATCGTAAGTGTCTGGGAAGGGACAGGAGTCTGAGGGGAGAAGATGGAGCCAGTTTGTGGGAGGAAAACCATGACTGGATGGAAGTTTTAGAGTTACCATGCTGTTAGCAAGACCAGGAGGTATTGGGTTGACCAAAACATTCGTTCAGGTTTTTCCATAAGATGCTACAGAAAAATCCACATGAACTTTTCAGCCAACTCAGTATTTTGGGGGCCACTGCAAGAGTCCAGGCAAGAGAAGGAATGAGACTCTGAACCAGGATAGTGGCAGCAGAGGCGAAAGCCAAGGACGGAGGTGATGAGAGGGAGCCAGATGTGGAGAGACTGGGACAGAAGCATCTTCCAGAAGCAGCTCAGCACTTGGGAATGCCTGTGCTTCAACCACCCCTGCTAAGCAAGTGCTCCTTTCCAGCAGCGGCCAGTTTTTCTACTTCTCTTGAGCACAGAGCAGCCTCCCAAGTGATAAGTACTGGGCTTCCCAGGTGGTGGAGTAATAAAGAATCCACCTACCAATGCAGGAGATGCGAGAGATGAAGGTTTGATCCCGGAGTCAGGAAGATCCCCTGGAGTAGGAAATAGCAACCCATGTCAGGATTCTTGCCTGGACAGAGGAACCTGGCAGGCTACAGACCATGTGGTCTCAAAGAGTCGGACATGACTGAGCACATACACAGACACACACACGCATGTTGAACTAAAAGTTTTAAATCCTAGAAGGATCCCTGAAATGTAGGTATTTGACATGCCAGACCCTAATTGGAGAGGAACAAAGAACACGGTTGCACAAACTGATAGAAACAAGAGAACCATACCCCAATCAGGCCAAAGACGGCTCCACTGAGCGTAATGAAACTGCTTCCAGGAAGTCAATAGATAGGTCCTGGATCATGGGGAGACTCAGGCATAGAGGACATTTGGCACAAAGACCAAGACACAGGGAAATTACTCTCTTCCAGGCCTCTGCTCATCACCGTCTGGGAGGCTGTGTGACTACGGTCAAGTCACCAACCCTCTCTGGGCTTCAGAGCCTACATACGGGATCTTCCCAACCCAGGAATAGAGCCCCATTTTCTTACAATGCAGGCAGATTCTTTACCGTCTGAGCCACTATGGAAGCCCAAGAACACTGGAGTGGGTAGCCTATCCTTTCTCCAGGGGAATCTTCCCGACCCAGGAGTCAAATCGGGGTCTCCTGCATTGCAGGCAGATTCTTTACCAGCTGAGCTACCAGGGGAAGCCCAGATGAGAATTCAGAGGCTACAAATATGCCCACAGGCTGCTGCCATCCTTGACTCCCACAGTGGGAGGGAGAGCAGGCCAGGCCCCACCTCCCACTCTGTCCCACACTCTGCCCAGAATACCCGCTCCTCAAAGCAAAGACATTAAGCACTTCCTGCTGTCTAGGGAGATGCCTATTTACAGCTCTCAGTGAGTGGGTCCAGTCTTAGGTCTTCAGAAGCAGAGGAAAAGGTGCTCAGAAATCCTTGATCACAACAAGGTCGAAAATAGCTACAGGCTCAATTTTCAGGAACCTCTCAGAATCTTTGAGTAAGGGCCATATATACACGTGGTTCTGGGCAGAAAATAGCTCCAAGGAGCCCTCACAGCACCAAAAAACAAAAACAGAGAAACAAAACAACCTTACTCTCCCCATCCCTCAAACCTTTTTTTTTTTTTTAATGAAAAAATTCTTTTAAAATGACAGTTCTGCAAAGAAAATATGCTCCCCTACCATATTTTCTCATGCAGTTAAAAATACAAGTGTTGCAGAGAAAAAAGTTTTGTTTGAGGTCAGAAGGGGGGAAAAGGCATGTTTTTTTGAAATCTTGGAAAATAAACAGACTCAGCCCTCCTCTGTCGGCTCTCTGGGAATGTGACCCGAAGTGCTGCTGGGGGGTCGGAGAGCTGTTTAAAGGAAAGTTCAAGGGCACGTCAGAGGCTGGGGATTAGTAGCTCGGACATCGTGTCTCCCTCTCCAGAGGAGAAGCTGCGTGAAGGGGTGAGACGGCGGGGAAACAAGGGCCCCATGGGGCAGGTCCGAATCTGACCAGGCCAGACTGTGGGGACACACCACAAGCAGGCAGGAGCAGTGACACCAGTTAGGGGTGGTGGAGATGCTGTCCACTTGGGGGCCAGGGTCACACTGGGTGGTCCCTTGGTCTGACCCGTCCACTCTCAGCAGTGGCTCAAGAACCCACAATAAAGCCGGCTCTGGGGAGTCAGGAAGCAGGGCTCGGCAGTGACTCATGCACTGGATGCGTATTTAGTAAGCACCTACTGTGTGCTTAGACGGAGCAACTGGACACTGCAGCTACAACCAACAAGACAAGGCCCTGGCCTGCATGGAGCTTACATCCGGGTGCAGAGCCCCTCCACCCTCTCCTCCCCACTCCCCACTCTGTGAGCCTCCTGACAAACCTGGTGGGCCCTGATGTGTACCAAGCCCCCACCAACAAGGACTGGAGTGGGCCACGCCCCTGGGCTCAAGGCTCATAAACTCCTGGTGGTGGGGATAATCCTGCAGGTAGTCAGGGTGGGAGGAGAACGACCCGGCACCTGGGGTGGTGTGTGGGCAGCCAGAGATGTGCCCGTGTAGGAGCTAAACATCTGCCCCCCGCAGCTCTGAGCTAACCCTGGGACCAAGAAACGGAGGCATGGGCTCCATTCCTAAATGTGAGAACCGCCCAGCCCAGAGAGGGGGAACAGAAAGCCAAGGATTCGGACGCACTGGGGAGCGGCAGTGCTCCAAGCAGGACTTTGGAACCGGCCAAGGCCCAGTTTGGACCTGAGGCTCGTCGTTCACGAGCTGTGTCTACCTGGAGAGCCACTTCGCCTCTCTGAGCCTGACTCCTCTACGGTTGGCAGAGCCAACCTCCCAGGGACCAGCTTGCCACTGGCACCTGACAACGCAGAGAATGACCTCCCTCCTGCCTGGACTTTACAGAGGTGTGAACAGCGGTGTAAGAGGCAGGGCAGGTGGCCATGGATTTTGCCAGAGAAAGTCCAACACGTTTTAAAAGACACAGTGTCACCTGAGCTAAGTCTGAGATAGGAATACAATTTCTACAAGAAGAAAAAGAGAAGGTATTCGAAGCCCAGAGGAAACAGGCATTTTCCCCTCACTGGGGGCCTTCTAATGACATTTCTAAGTCATGAAATGAAAGATTTGCGATGAAGAGAAAAAGTAAAAATGGCAATAATAATACACAACATTTTAAATAGAAGTTTAAAAAAAAGATCTGCAATGAATTATGACTAGATGGATGGATGTAGCTTTTCGTTCCTTCCTTCCCCTCCTTCCTGCTCTTCAACATAAATCTATTGAACACTTACTATGTGCTGCAGAAGGAACAGACTGGTGAGTGAGACAGACACGGATGTCTCTGGGAGTTGACATGTGACCCTCACAACCACCCAGAGTTGATTTGGTCAAGTTAAGAAGCTTGAATTACACACAGCAGAAACAGATCAAAGGAAACTCCATCAGCCTTCACCACCCCGCCCCCCAACTCCCCATCTCCCCACTTTTCCCACCGAAACCACCACACCCAGACAAGGGAATCAGTGACCATCTATGTGGAGGGCTAAAATAATCAGAGACAACCGACTTTCCGGCTCCCCTGAAACTCCCCAGCTCCTCCTGTAAATAATCATTTGGACTGCAGAACAACCTTTTCCCTTCAAATTATAGCAAGTGGAAAAACAGAGTCCACAGAGGCCCGCAAACTCCTGGGAGGGTTGATCTTCCCCTTGTGGCTTAAGGAAGGGTGAGGGGGCCACGGAGGCCCCAGGTGGGAGTCCCCACCGAACCATCAGACCTGGCTGAAATGCCAGTCACAGGCCGTGGCAAGCGCGTAAAAGCAAAACACCTAATATACAAACACACTCTTTTTTCCCAAGAGGGCAGATTTTACTTCAAAAGATTTAAAGCACGCGGGGAACTTGATTAATCAAAGAAATGTATTCACCCAGATTAACTCAGCCTGAAGACATCAAAATCGCCCTGATGCAATATTAAGGATGGTTGAACTGGCTGAAGGGTACCGGGGCTTCATCATATCATCCTCTCTGTGTCTGAGTACACGGGAAATTTTTCAAAATGAAAAGTTTTAAAAAGACGGCCGAAAGAACAACACTATACCTTAAGGCTATAGGATAAATAAAAATAAAATATTCACAGTATGGTTAATAAATATAATACCCCCCCCCCAAATGGAAATTTCCTGGTGGCCTGGGGTTAGGACTCATCGCTTTCACTGTTAGGGCTTCAGATTCAGTCCCTGAATGGGGAAGTAAGATCCCACAAGCCATGGAGTAAAAATAAAACAAAAAATACACACACAAAAGACAACTGGATTTCTGGGGTGTTTTGCTCTATAAGCTACTTTTACCTGCATAGCATCTAATTTGAACTATAAAATAGGTATCATTAGTCCCATTTTGCAGACAGGACAGTCTTGCCCGAGGGCTTTCTGCCAAGAAGCCTAGGTAAGAACTTGAAGGCGGGAGGAGAAGGGGACAGCAGAGGATGAGGTGGTTGGATGGCATCACCCACTCAAAGGACACGAGTTTGAGTAAACTCTGGGAATTGGTGATGGGCAGGGAGGCCTGGAGTGCTGCAGTCCATGGGGTTGCAAAGAGTCAGACATGACTGAGTGACTGAACTGAACTGAAGAACTTGAACCAGGCCCCAGGGCCTGTTATGATGGCCTTCATCCCTGGCTCTGGCCCAGCCCTAGCAGCTCCTCTATTTCTGCCTCAGGGCATGTGGCCTTATCAGTCAGTTGCTATTTTTTTAATGCTAAAATATTTTGCCCACCCTTATTCCTTTTCCCAGGCCACCTCATCCTATTCTTGCATCACAGGGCAGGATTTTAAGAACTGAGCCATGCCCCCACCCCAAGCCACAGGGGACTATCTATTCAGTCTCCCACCAGGGCTTCTCAGTCCAGCATCCATCTTCCCAGCTGGACCTTGGGGTCAAACTCTTACTGGGCTAGTGAATGGTCCTCAGTATAAAGTGCTTCCAGTGGCCAGGAGATAGTGAAGGACAGGGAAGCCTGGTGTGCTGCAGTCCACGGGATCGCAAAGATTCGGACACGACTGAGCAACTGAACAACAAGAAAAGCAGCTTAAGTCAAGTCATCCTAACAGAGCGCTTCCCAAGGCCAGCCTGAAACATTCCAGCCCCGACCATCTTTTCAGAAACTTTGTCTGGGTGGGAGATTGGCCACAGATTGATCTCTGCCCGGAGCCAGAAACTAAGACCCGGGATGTGTGTGGGGTGGGGGGGTGGGGTGCAGTGGGAGGGGTGGGGGTGCAGTGGCTGGGTGGGTGGAGAGGCTGGCTCAGGAAGACCTTTTCTCCCCACCCACCTTCCTCTCACTGCATCCTCAGACCATCCAGGAAACAGTTTAAGGGACAGTCTTAACCCCTTTCATTCAAGGCCCATTTGAGAAAACACTAGTGCATTACTGTCCCTGCTCCTGCTCACCCACCCTCCCCCTCGCCGGGCCTGTAATTTCTAGTCTTCCAGCCTACAGGTCACCTCCAAGCCCGAGGGGCCCTAAGTGCGTCAGCCAGCGCTGACCCCATGATGTATGCGTTTGATGACTTCACTCCTGACACCAGCCCATAGACATCCTCTATTTGTATACTCAGAACTTCTGTTATGTCTGAAACCTCGTAACCTTTCCCGAAGAACACATCGTACCTGTTCTGAGCTCCGGGGAATTTTGCAACGGCCTTCGGCCAAAAGCAACACGGCTCAGAGCCAGATCCCCACGCAGACAAGCAAAGCCTCCCCGCAGCGCGGGGCTAGGAGCTCAGGGTGTCTGCCCTCCGCACAGCCCTGCCCAGGCCCCGTCCCAGACAGCAGGAGAGATGCTCCATCTTCAGGGACAGCCCCGAGGGGGACATCCCTTTTCGAGGCCGCGGCTTTTGCCTGGCACGCACAACTGGGGAGATCCAGCAGGCACCTTCTAGAACCCAGCTCACATGCTCAGGCCTGCCATGCCCTCTCTGTTATTCCCTTTGACCACTTCCTCATGCTTCCTCAGCTCCAGATGACAACAACTCCCAATATTCATTCATTGACCAGCAGAGCAATCCAAAGCTACAACGCCCAACACAGAAACCTCCAGAGGAGGGCAGCTCCTGAGCACCCAAGATGCGGCCGCTCCAAACTCAGACCTTAAAGTACATATTGGATTTTGAACACTCGGCATGAATCAAAACTGCCAGATATCTTACTAGGAATATTTATACAGATGACATGTTAACACTAATCTTGTGCATATAGTGGACTGAATAAAATATTAAAGTAATTTCAGATGTTTCTCTCTTACTTTTTTTTAATGGGACTAGACATTTTCAGTTTCACAGGAGGCTCACATGAATTTCCTACTGGCCGGCGCCAGTCTAGACAGTGACTGTGAGCCACTATCTGGGTCCAAACCTCAGCTCCATTTATTAGCTGTTTGCTGTTGGGCAGGTTTCTTTTCCCCATCTGCACTTCAGCTTTCCCACCTGCACACAGGGGGTAAAAGTACCTAACTGCCCAGAGTTGGGGGAGGCTTCAGTGAAATCACATAGACTTGTAGTGACCATAGTTGCTGGCATTCAATAAATGTTGGCTGCTATTCTTCATTCAACAAAGATTTACTGACCTCCTGGCATGCCAGACTCCATACTAAGACCTGGGAGCACAAAGATGAACCTTAAAACATTCTCCTGCTGAAGGCGTTCACCATCCCACCCACCGTCAGAGCCAAACCAGGTCTTAAAGAACCAGTTTCACCTCTACTGTGTGACCCTGAGTGACTCAGGCTGCGAGGCAGGGGACTCAAGGTCCCATCGGCAGAGTGAGGGGTGGGACGTCCAGCTGAGACGGACGCCTGATGACTGAGCCCACGTAAGCCATCGGCACAGTCAGGTCATGCACAGCAGGCCTGGCCCCAGAGGGCGGGCACAGAGCTCCGATCTGCCCAGGAACAAGCCTCCCTGGGTAACAGCATTTGTGCCCCAGGCCCCACTCACTCTTGGCCAGGGAGTCCAGGGAGGGGGCATTCCAGAAACGGGCAACTCCCAGCCCCAGGAATGCGTGTGAGTTGCTCCCTCCCCCAGGCCCCACCCCAAGTTCCTCATTTTCCAGCCAGAGAAGGACTTGCAGGGCCTGGGGGTGGGAGTGGGGAGGTGAGGAGGTGGGCATGGGAGGAGGGACTTGGCTTCACTTTCATAACATAGACATCTCAAGATCAACTATTTTATATCATCTTCAAATGAGAAACTACGCTCACCCCTGGGGAGAGGGGACACTTCTATTTGATCCCAGCTTCACCCGCTGTGCAGCGCACTATGAATCAGTATTTCTCCTACATCCTGTCATTGCCTCGTTCCTAGAGTGGCTATGCAGTGTCTGTTTAAAAAGCGCCATCTTGAGAAAGGTAAATCATTTTAAATGCCATAATGTTTGTAACCTTCTTGTGGAATTTTAAATGTTGTTAATGAACACGTAGATGCAGAACAAAACAATCGAGAGCAGGCCAGACCTCTTGCCACCTCTGAGAGGCCATGAGATACGCCCACCTTTGCAGAAGGGCCAGTGTCCATGGGCACTTGTGACTGTCCAGGCTTAGAGGAAGGACCAGCAGCAACCTGCTCATGCTCATCAGACCCCCAACTAGAGTATTTGCTGGCTCTCCCTGGCCCCACAGACCTGCCTTCTTACAAGAACTTGATTTTACGATTAGACACTCAACCTTGTTTGCTCAGAAGATAGTAGCTCAAATGCTTCCAAGAGAGCGTCCTCAAAGCCTCCAGGCTGGTGGAGGCCCTGGAACCTACTGACAACCCCCAGGGTGCTCGTCTCTACTCTGCTTAGCTCTGTGCCTGGCTGCTAGACATGAGAACAGGAAGCTGGACGTGAGACCAGACCCCAGGGCCAGCCTTTCCCACTCCCGGTGAGAAATCTGGAGCCCCCAGAGGCCTCAGTCCAGCCATCCTGGAAGTCTGTCCTAAACCCCCAAGGTCCACATTTCTCTAGCAGCCGCCTGGCCCACGCTCTGGTCTAAGGAGCTGGGGACACAGTGGCATGAAAAGGGCACTTTTCATGTGCAGGACGGGCAAGGAGAACAGAGCATGATAAAGTGGTTGCACAAGCCATGGGAACGACAGAACTGGGGCCAGAGAAGTGTCTCCCGGGGAGCAATGTCAGGACTGAAGCCTGAAGCACAAGTGGCACCTGGCCTGGGAGACAGCTGGGAGAATGTTCCAGGCCCAAGAAACAAGACAGTAAGAAGGGAGGGCCCACGCCCTCCCATACCCAGGGAACTAAAGTAGCACAGGGACCTGAAACCTATGCTGGGAGGCGCTGTTGGTGACTCACCAGGGTGGAGGGTGCAGCTAGGATCTGAATTCTCGAAAGCAGAATACAGAGGCAGACTGGAGTGGGGGACAAATCAGAAGTGGGGAAACCACGTAGGAAGCCACAGCGATCATCTAAGCTAGAGACATGGATAAATAGTTCAAAGAGAGAGTCACCAGCGTTAATGAGAAGTAGGACGGGCTGGAGAGAGGACATTGGGTTTCTGGCTTGGGTGACAGGCCACTCTGGCTGTTTTCTGTGCAACGAGAATCAGAGGCTCGGAATCCACCAAACCCACCCTGTAAGCTCAGTAAGTGGCTGCCTGCTTCTCCAACACTAGGTCACAATCATTGTGTTCAGCCAGGCTTCCCGGCCCCTGTGGGGGATCGGACGGCCTGCTGGTAGGTTCAGGGATGGCAGTGCTCGAGGGCACGCTTCCAAACGGGCAGGGGCCCAAGAGGGGAGGCAGCCAGGCAGCACCCCGGGAACCCGAGGCAGCCTGCCAGCATGGGAAGGCTCCGCACGCTCATGCCAGGGGCCAGGCAGCATCCCTCCCTGTGAAGATGGTGCCACGTGGAGGCTGGCTGCAGAGTGGCAGCTCGCCCACAGGCTGGGAGTCACTGGCTGGACAGGGAAGCGTGGGCCGCGCCACAGTGAACAGTCCGCGGTCGCCTTCAGTGTCATCTCACGGCAGAGGTTACCAACCCGATTAGTCTGTAAATCAGGATCTGGGTCACTGAGTCAGACCCACAACTGCCTTGAGAGCTGCAGAAAGGGATGAATTTTCTCCAAAGGAGGTGGGGAAGGCAGCATGTGCACTAAATCTGAGAGGGAGGTAAAGGGGTATCCTACGGGAAAGGAATGATCCAGCCGAAGGCGTGGAGACAGGACGTGACGACAGATTCAGTCTGGTTGGAGAAGATCCTTGTATGGAGGCAGAAAGAGCAAAGTTCTGAATGCAAGAGGCCCGCCTTGGGCCTTAAACTGCAGGCAATGGGAAACCACTACCTCCAAAGCATTCTGCAAGGAAAACAGCTTAGTAGCTCCTCAAAACATTACACATGGAATTTCGTTACCATCTAGAAATTCCACTACATTTCGGGCTTCTCCCACTCTGGGCCCAGAGCAACTCAAACATGGGATTTGTGGGGCCAGGACAGCAGGAATCCAAGTGAAAAAGAGGCCACCGGATCCAAACAGCCTGCACAGGCAGGTGGCGGGATCCGCGCCCTCCAACACCACCCGCATGAGATGTGCGCACACCGACCCACTCCACTCCAGGAACAGAACCAAGACTTCACACTCTCCCGAGGTGGCTCTGTTTCTCACGCGCTTCCCTTCTGCTTCACTGCCCCCAGGAAAGGGTGTGAGCGCCCCCAGCGAGAGCACGCGCTGTCCACCAAGCAGCTCTGACGTGCGTGCGCCTGGGCGTTGGCCCGCAGCCCGGAACACCTCGCCTCCTCCTCACCCCGCAGGGCTCGAGGCGGCCAGAGTCACAGGACGCCAGGCAGCCACGGGCCATCACCACTCCCTCCCCAGTTCAGTTCAGTTCAGTTGCTCAGTCGCGTCCGACTCTTTGTGACCCCATGAATCGCAGCACGCCAGGCCTCCCTGTCGATCACCAACTCACGGAGTTCACGCAAACTCATTCCATTGAGTCCGTGATGCCATCCAGCCATCTCATCCTCTGTCGTCCCCTTCTCTTGCTGCCCTCAATCCCTCCCAGCATCAGAGTCTTTTCCAATGAGTCAACTCTTCGCATGAGGGGGCCAAAGTACTGGAGTTTCAGCTTCAGTATCAGTCCTTCCAATGAACACCCAGGACTCATCTCCTTTAGGATGGACTGGTTGGATCTCCCTGCAGTCCAAGGGACTCTCAAGAGTCTTCTCCAACACCACACTTCAAAAGCATCAATTCTTCAACACTCAGCTTTCCTCACAGTCCAACTCTCACATCCATACATGACCACTGGAAAAACCATAGCCTTGACTAGACGGACCTTTGTTGGCAAAGTAATGTCTCTGCTTTTCAATATGCTATCTAGGTTGGTCATACATAACTTTCCTTCCAAGGAGTAAGCATCTTTTAATTTCATGGCTGCAATCACCATCTGCAGTAATTTTGGAGCCCCAAAAAATAAAGTCTGACACTGTTTCCACTGTTTCCCCATCTATTTGCCATGAAGTGATGGGACCAGATGCCATGATCTTAGTTTTCTGAATGTTGAGCTTTAAGCCAACTTTGTCACTCTCCTCTTTCACTTTCATCAAGAGGCTTTTTAGTTCCTCTTCACTTTCTGCCATAAGGGTGGTGTTATCTGCATATCTAAGGTTATTGATATTTCTGCCGGCAATCTTAATTCCAGCTTGTGCTGCTTCCAGTCCAGCGTTTCTCATGATGTACTCTGCATAGAAGTTAAATAAGCAGGGTGACAATATACAGCCTTGACGTACTCCTTTTCCTATTTGGAACCAGTCTGTTGTTCCATGTCCAGTTCTAACTGTTACTTCCTGGCCTGCATATAGGTTTCTCAAGAGGCAGGTCAGGTGGTCTGGTATTCCCATCTCTTTCAGAATTTTCCACAGTTTATGCTGTTGCCACCTGAGTCAAGTCTGGCTTAACCATGACTCCCCTCCCTGGCCCATCCCAGGAGTGCCCAGCCTGCCCCACCCAGGCCTGCTTTCATCAGAAAATCTGCCTCTCCTGCCCTTTCTTCATACACTGAGCTCCCTCGGGATAGGACTATCCTGTCCATTTTTCTGCGATGAGCACCTTAGCTCAGGGCTCGGCACCTAAGGGGGCAAGTTAAGTGCTGGCTGCTGGGTAGAAGGGCTGGGAAGAGGCAGCAATGAGCTCTGATTCCCGGTTCAGGCAGGTCAGACTCCAGACTGTCTCTGCAGTGGGCTCATGTCAAGCCAAGGGTCAGCTGAGAAGTGAGCCCAAGGCGTCCAAGCCTTTCACGAGGAAGTCACGGGTGTGTCCACCTCTCTGAGGTCTCCAGTGGGACACTATGGCAGTGGACAAGGCAGTTCTTGCCACATAGCTTGTTGAGCCCAGAGCAGGTCAATGTACCTGCGAGGCTTGGGTGGGTGGGAGACAGGTATGCAAGGAAAGAGTCTTCTACTCCTCAGGGGCAGCTTGCAGAGAGAGGCCAAGGCCAAACTGGCCCTGAGAGAACAAGTGGAGATGACTGGCTTATGCAGCCTGTCACCCAGGGCCAACCGCAGGCTGTTAGGTGACTGCAGGAAGGAAAAGGAAAAGGCTACAGGAGAATTGCTGGGGAACTTATTTAAAAAATACAGATTCCGGGGACTTCTTCCCTGGTGGTCCAGTGGCAAAGACTCTGCACTCCCAATGCAGGGAGCCTGGGTTTGATCCCTGGTCAGGCAACTGGATCCCACGTGCTGCAACCAAGAGTCTGCATGAAGCAACTAAAGATCTCACACCCAGCAACAGAGATTGGAGACCCTGTGTGCTACACCTAAGACTCAGTACAGCCAAAAAAAAAATACAGATTCCTAGTACAGCGATGTAATCACACAGAAACTGACAGTTTGCCAATTTCCAGAGACGTTAAACCTATATCCACCGTAGGACCCAGTCATTCCATGCCAGCTATTTACCCAGAAGAAAAGGAAAAATATATGTTCATAGAAAGACCTGCACACAGTGTTCCCAGTTGCTTTATTTGTAATAGCAAAAAAAACAAAAAAAAAACAAAAACTGGAAACAATCCAAATGTCCCAACAGGGGAGGAGATAAGGAAAGAACTACAGATACATGTAACAGCATGAATGAATCTCAAAATACTTACACTGTGAAAGAAACCAGATGAAAAAGAGTGCTAATTATGTGGTTCCATTTATAGAAATCTCTAAAAAAAAACGTCAACTCATCCATAGTGACAGAAAGCAGGATGAGGGGTGGCTGGGGGTTGGGGGTGGGAGGGGAGGTAGGGGATGTGGAGGGAGGGATTACAGGAGCATGTGGAAATTTTCAGGGCTGACAGACAGGCTCACTAACTTGTGGTGCAGGTTTCACAGGTAGGTGGATAAGCCCAAACTTTTCACATAGTATACATGTTATAAATATGCATAGCTTACTGTCTGCCAATTATATCTCAATGAAGTGGCTTCAAAAGAATATAGGGGACTTCCCTGGGGGTCCAGTGGTGAAGAATGAGCCGTGCAATGCAGAAGACACAGGTTCAATCCCTGGTTTGGGAAGATTTCACATACCGGGGAGCAACTACGCCCATAGGTCACAACTCCTGAACCCCATGCGCCCTAGAGCCCATGATCTGCAACAGGAGAAGCCACTGCAAAGAGAAGCCCACTTGCTGCAGAGAAAGCCCGCACACAGCAACAGAGACCCAGTACAGCCGTAAATAAATAAATAAAATTAAATTTTAAAGACTATGGATTCCTGGGTGCCAGTCTGGAGAGTGGAGGCCAGTCATGCCATGGTGGGGGTATTGCAGAGAAAAGGGGGTGGGGTGCAGGCCTTCCCCAATACCCCAAGCAGAGTGACAAGGACCAGCCACAGGGACCCCAGGCTGCCATCTTCCCCTTGCCATGTCTGTCCGTTCACAGGATATACACAGGGACTGTGTCTCAACAGCATCAGTTATCCCTCCAGGGAAAGTGTGCGGACATCTTTATCTCTATGTTAATATCTGGAAGCCCCGCCAGGTCCCCCAGAACTAGTCTGGAGCAGCACTGGGAAGAGCAAAGTGCACAGTCCCCCAGTTGTATGGCGTCTATGCCCCAGTGCGGTGGTCTGTGAGCTCGCTCATGGGTCTGGCTGAACCAAAGCAGGTATCAGTTACTCATGCTCCGTGTCTAGCAAGTGGATGCCAAACAAGCTACCCTCTAGACTGTCACCACCTAATTTTTCACTTGAGAACATTTAGGCTAAAAATGTATTCATCCAGGTGAGGCTAAATCCTGGTCATGTAATCCAGAGATTTGGCCCAGGAATTATACATTTTTCCAAGTCGCGAGGACAAGGGATGGAAATATGGCTATCAAGGGATTCCAACCCAATTTCTAATACACTTCAAGGTCAGGCTGAATAAGTCTGACATTATTACAATTATTTCTGCCTGTATATTTACTCTGTGGGTCTTTTTCTTTCTTGCTTCACTCACATGCTCGGGCACAAATGAAGACAGGAAAGAAAAATGCCAAAACATGAATGACGGGCAGAGTTCACTCCTTGGAGAAATTTTTCTATGATATGATTACATCACTGTTTTAAAAAAGAAAATATTGTAAAATAAAAACTTCATCTGCCAAACTTAATTGGTACAGAAGTGACAAAGAGCATGATCACAATTGATCACTGTATAAGACCTGTGAACTACAGCATGCATAGGCCAACCATAGACGAGCCCCAGATTAGAAGTTAAGATCTGGGTTCAGGTCTCAACTTGGCCCTAACTAGCTGTGTGCTGTTCAGTCTTCTGCTCACCCTCTCTGGGCTTTTTCTTGTCCATAAAGGAAGACTTCATCCTCCCCAAAGCCCCTCCTCTCTTTGACATCCTAGGCCTCATTTCACATCCTATGGGATCTCAGATTTGTTGGAGTCTTCCATCCTGATCTGCTAGCTGTGTTGCTAAAATGTCAAAGGTGACTTCAAGAAAACCAAAAACACCCTCTGACTTCTCTAAACCTCGTACTTCACAGCAAGCTCTGAGCCGCAAGCCTTTCCAACAAAAGCCCCGAGTATCCCACCTCTGGCCTAACTGTTTGTGTGAAATGTTAATCTGGCAAACAAAGGAGGAAAGACACAAGACTTTTCATCAAACCCCAACCAGGGGATTCTCAAAACCCACTGAGGTGCTGTGATAGCCGTGGACAATTGCATCCTTGTCCGCATCTTCAGCAAGGATGAAGATCATCCAGCAAGACGGTCCCCAAGTCCTGCAGCCCTTCTTTTCCTGTCAGATGTTGACCCTAAGCACGTAAGACCTGTTTTCATAATGCTCAGTCCTCTCCCCGAACAAATGTTGCATTTTTACTCCAGTGAGTAATATCTGAATGCCTTCCAAAGGCACCCATTTCATTTATTAGCATCTCAATCGGATCATAAGCCAGAAAGACCAGCAGCCAAAAGCACAACATGTCGTGACTTTAAAACCACAGCAGCAAAACAAAAAAAAAAGAAAAAACTCTGCCTTGAAGAATTTGGACTTGACCCCAGTTCCAAAGGTCATCATTTATCACAGGAAATAAAGGGTTCACGTATGTTTTTCTCCCTCTGTATCGAGTCTCCATCAGAGGAAAGTTTACATAAATGAAACACAAAATTGAAAGGGCTGCCTGTCTCCAGGAAGTGGTAACACGATCCGTGGTCAGAGATCCAGTCCTGCCCAGTGTAAAGGAAGCTCTCTCAGGTTGCCCTCATCTGTTTCTAAAAGGTCAAGTGCAGGTCACAGTCACACAACCGGTCCAGGTCACTGCTCAGAGAACAGAAACCAAAGATGCTGATCAACCATATGCTCTCCTCACTTCACTCCGGGTGTTTATCTGGGCTGTATCCCCAGCAACAGTCAGGAAACTTGCTCTCCACCCTGGGCAATGGTCACACCCATGATGACGGTGATATGAAGCACTAGCTGCCACTTATGGAGTCTTACCAATGTGCCAGTGACTATACTCTGTCTGTCTCATTTCATCTTCCCCAAATGCAGCATCATTAGCCCATTTTACAGATGAGGAAACTGAAAGCCCTAGGAAGCTAGCATGTGGCCAAGCCATAATATAAATCCCAGGTCCTGAACCACTTTTCAATATTGCACTCTGAGAAATTTCAAATTAGGAGGGTCTTTGCATCTTCACAGCAACTCCATAACAGTAGGAACCTGCTGCCCACAAAGGCCAGGAGATTCACCAAAGGCCACCTGGTGAGAGCTGGAACTGACACATGAATCCTTAGGTGCTGACTCTCCTGGGAGTGTCCCTGGGGCTGCAACCTGGTCCTCAGAGCTCACCCAGGGGAGACTAGCTCTGTTAAAGGACACGAGGGAGCATCACCCAAGGAGATGGAAAAACCTACACCGAAGCTTTCCTTCAACTGGCAAAGAAGCACCCCATCCCCTCCTCCATCTTCTGGCCACTCACCTCCCACCCGAGCTGCAGACAGCAGGCTGGAAAGGAACACACCCAGCCTTGCTTCAGGGGACCCAACACTGTCCTTTGGCTGTTTCCCAACCAAAAGAAACAACCACCTAGACCAGCCACGTAAAGACACCTGCCAAGTTTCCTAGCAATCGGATACCACTTACAGTACCAGGATGACACTCGGAAAGGATGGGCTGATCGCCTTCTGAAGGCAGCCCCGTGGGTAAGTGCGGAAGGAAGCCGCACAATGAATGTGAGCCCTGGGATGAACGTCACCCCTGGGATCTCTCCACAAGTCTCCCCCTCGCCTGCTTTCCCTCCCACATCGTGCGCAATGGGAACTCTCATCCACCGCTGGTGGGAATGCAAAATGGTCCAACCACTTTGGAAGACAGTTTGGCAGTTTCTTATAAAAACTCAACATTCTCCTACCATGTGATCTAGCAATTGCATTCCTTGGTATTAAGCCAGAGTTGAAAACTTCCATCCACACAAAAACCTGCACAAGGATATTTACAGCAGCTTTATTCATAATTGCCAAAACGTGGATGCAACCACAATGTCCTTCAGTAGCGTAAATTGTTTCAGTCATGTCTGACTCTGCGACCCCAGGACTAACCTGCCAAGCTCCTCTGTCCACGGACTTCCCCAGGCAAGAATACTGGAGTGGGTTGCCAAGCCCTGCTCCAGAGTATTTTCCTGACTTAGGGATCAAACCCGCCATCTCTTAGGTCTTCTGCATTGGCAGGCAGGTTCTTTACCACTGCTGCTGCTGCTGCTAAGTCACTTCAGTCGTGTCCGACTCTGTGTGACCCATAGACGGCAGCCCACCAGGCTCCGCCATCCCTGGGATTCTCCAGGCAAGAACACTGGAGTGCGTTGCCATTTCCTTCTCCAATGCATGAAAGTGAAGTCGCTCAGTAAGTATCCAACTTTTCGTGACCCCATGGACTGCAGCCTACCAGGCTCCTCCATCCATGGGATTTTCCAGGAAGAGTACTGGAGTGGGGTGCCATTGCCTTCTCTGTCTTTACCACTAGGAATGGATAAATAAACTGTGGTGCATTCAGACAATGGAATATTAATCAGCTAAAAGGATATGTGCTATCAAGGCATGAAAAGACATGGAGGAAACGTAAATGTATGTTACTAAGTAAAAAAAAAAACCAATCTGAGAAGGTTACAGACTGTATGATTCCAACTGTATAACATTCTAGAAAAAGCAAAACTATGGAGACAGTAAAAAAGATGAGTGGTTGCCAGGGGTTTGGGGTAGGGAGAGTTGAATAAGCAGAGTACATAGGGTTTTGGGGGCCGTGAAACTATTCTGTATGATACACAGAAAGGTGGATACATTTGTCCAAAGCCACAAATGTACACCACCAAAAGTGAACCCTAATGTAAACTATGGACTTTGTATAACTATGATGTGTCACAAAGGTTCATCAGTTGTAACAAAGCTGCCACTCCGGTGGGGGATGTTAATAACAGAGGAGCTTTCCACATCTTGGGGCAGGGGGTATATGAGAACGCCCTCTAGTTTACTTTTAATTTTGTTGTGAAGCTAAAACTGTTCTAAAATATTAAAAAAAAAAAGTTAAGTATACAGCTCAGCCACTTTCCCATCATCAAACAAACCCCAAAACCACAGTCAAAGATTTCAGTGGCCATTGGGAGCAAAGCCTGAGGAAATAAGGCCCGCCCTGCGGGTTGGAGCAGTGGTCTGCCCGCACCTGTGGTCTGAGGCACCAATGCCTAGGGCGCCCTGGACGGGCTTGAGAAAGCCTGGGGCTGGAGTGTTGAGGCTGGCACCTGGCCCCCGACATCCAGTAACGACCACCATGGATTGCTCATGGATAAATTTACTTTAAAATTTACTTAAAATGTGTTTTAGGCGGTCATGTGGAATCAGCACACTCTTGAAGTACTCCTGAACTTTACCACCTGCTGTACCAAGGCCGATGGCAGGACCCCACCATGCAGCTGCATTCGGAAGAGATCACAGCAAAGTCCCCTTTGTGCCTCTGGGGTCCATCGTGGCCTCCAACACTCCCGGCCTCCGGGCTGGTGCCAGTGGGTACATCTCAGAGTCATTTCCTATGAGCTCAGGGTGGAGCTGCCGAGGCCCCCTTCCGGAAGTCCACAGTCTCCCCCTGACCTAGTGCAATCCCCTCTCTGACCGGGCCTTTTCTTTTTTCACATGAATATCTATTTGTTTGGCTGCACAGGGTCTTAGTTGCAGCATGTGGGATCTACTTCCCCCACCAGGGATCGAACCTGGGCCTCCTGCACCGGGAGCTTGAAGTCTTAGCCACTGGACCACTGGGGAAGTCCCCTGACTGGGCCTTTAAAAGTGGTTAAAGGTGCCCCATTAACCCATTAGTTGTCCTCATATTCCGAGGCAGGGGGACTAGAATGTGCCTGGTGTTGAAGGGGAGGACCATCTCTGGATCTGTGCAAGAATCCTAGAAGGTCCAAGGTGGAAGGACTTTGAAGACTGTCAACATAGACCTCTGCATCCTTGTCCCTCCCCAGGGGCCATCCAGCTTCTGCCTGAAGCCCTCTGGGAACAGGAATCGAATCTCTCCAGGGCAGCTCGGGTCCCAAGGCAGCAAGGCAATGCTCTTGCCTCCTGTCACTCCAGGTCTATGAGCTGGACCACAGATGACCTAGACGATCTGATGGGGTCAGGCTTTGAGAAGTTCAAAGGCCGTGACCACTCCGTCTGCTCCTCACTCCCCACCGCTCCACTTTCTTTGAGATTCTCTTGTACCCCCAGTGCCCTTTTCTAAGGACACCACACACTGGCCTTTTGGGATGAAGCTCATCACTCAGGGCAAACCCCTGACCCACCACGTGCTGGCTCTGTGCCGGGTCCCACCTAAGCACCTTACAAACTCAGGCGCAGTTCATGCTCGCGGTCACCCTGGCAAGAGGATGACAGAGGCTCAGAGAAGATAAGCAGCACCTCCAAGGTCACACGGCTGGTAGGAGCAGGAGTGGGTGTGCAAACCCAGGTCTGTTTCCATTCATTATCTGTGCCTCCTGTACAAGGGTGAAGTCCAGAAAATTCTGAACTGTTTCTGATGAACAGACCATCATCAATACATCTGGGAGGATCACATCAACCTACAGTGACAAAAGCCTTGATTTCACTTCTAAAGTGAAGTGGGTCTACTGGCAAGCCTTTCCCAGCAGGATCTCTGAGGACAGTCCACAAAACAGGGCCCAACAGACAAATAACAAGAGCAGCTAGCGTGTATCAACCATCAGAAGGTCTCCAAATATTAACTCCTTTAAGCCTCCCACCAAGGTCGGTATGGTTTGTGTTTTTTTTTTTCAAGGGAGAATTTTTTTTTTTTTTTTGGTAATTTTATTCATTTACTTTTGGCTGTGCTGGGTCTTCGTTGCTGCATGGGCTTTTCTCTGGTTGTGATGCTTGGGCTTCTCATTGCAGTGCCTTATTATTGCAGAGCACAGCTCCAGGGTGTGCAGGCTTCATCAGCTGTGGCTCTCAGGTTCTGGAGCACAGACAGGCTCTGTGGTCACGGCGCACGAGCTTAGTTTCTCCATGCGTGGCACATAGGATCTTCCCCGACCAGGGATCGAATCCGTGTGTCCTGCATTGGCAGGCAGATTCTTTACCACTGAGCCACCAAACACACAGATGAGGAAACACACAGATCAGGTAAGCAACTTCCCCAAAGTCACACAGCTGCTGGAACTGGGGCTCAACCCTGACTAACCTCGCTCTCAACACGGTTTTTTCTCATTAGAGGCCCGATGTTGCCCTCCATCACCACCGCCGGCGACTGAACCACCAAACGCCAGCCAGCCCTGACCATGTGAGTCATTTACGAGCTCTGGACCAGCCAAGGTCTTCAGACTCAGTGACTCAGTGCAGCCGCCCGGGTCCAGGGCTCCAGCTCTCTCTTTGTCAAGTGCAAAGATCTGTATATGCTAAATGTCTGTTTACCGGAGCAAAACAAAGAAGTCAATGCAGGCAAACAAAATCTGTAGGAAACACATGGTTTCAGCAAGTCACTGGGGCAGCAAACAATAGAAGGGAAAAGGCCACGCAGAATCTCTGCAAAGAGAAACTGCCTCGCGGGTCCCAGACCTGCACACCCCTGACTTGTGCCAGCAGCTGGGGGTGGAGGGTGGGAGGTGGAAGAGGCTCTAAAGAGGTTGAGGCCAGCATCTGAGAGGCCCCGGGCCTCCACGGCGCCTCTCTGAATGACCAGAGCCCCAAAGGGCGTGGAGGATGTAGCAGAACACGTGTGACCAGGGTGGAGCTTCCGGCTGAGCACGCCGTCCCTCCCAGCCGTGTCTACGGAGCCGGCGCCTCCCCAGGGTCCACAGTGCTGTCGGACGGTGAGCTTAGGAAAGCGCCCGTCTGCTATTATTCAGCAACTTCTAGGCGGGTCCTGTTATTATTATTAACAAAGATAAGATTGCAACTAATAATAACGCATGACATTTAAATGCATTTCGTACTATCGCTTCAGCCTTGTTCTCTGAGGCAGGGTAGGGTTCAAATTCCACGTGTGTATTGCTCCAGTGGCCTCAAGTGCCAACTGGCAGATGAAATTTCCAGAGCCTTCTTAAGAATGGATTTTTTTTTTTTTTTTGCCTTTGAACGAGTATGCCAGGTACCCTGCACTTGGAGCTGCTGGAAGGAAAAAGCCTGTTGTCTTACTTACAAAAATCGTACCTAACTCTCTACTTCACACCTCTCAAAAGAAACCTCTGGACATCTCCTAGAGGCCCCCCAGGACACACACACATACACTAATCCGTGCCTTCACCTTTGAAGGTCTCTGAGAAGGTCGGCTTATGTTGCAAACTCAGCCATGGGCAGCATGAACCAGACCCGCACCAACCAGCACACGTTCCCAGTTAGAGAGCAGACAACACACAAGTAAACCCACCAACGCACGATCACAAATGTTGGCGAGCACTGGGAAAGGAAGAAATGAACAGCAGGGTTATAACTGAGAATAACAGGGCTGGTGGGGGGTCCTCAACGGAGCCCAACTACTTAGGACAGCAAATGAAGGCCTTTCCGAGAAGGTGAGGTTTATTAGGCCAGACCCTGAAGGTCAAGCGAGGAATCAAAAGGGTGAAGGGCAGGGAGAAGTTGCCAGGGATCCAGGCAGCGGGACCAGCACACAAGAAGGTCTGCTGAAGGAACTAACCCGCCCCTCGTTGGCAGAGGGGCAGGGCAGACCCAGCAATTCCCGTTAGTTCTGATCGCCACCTCTGGACCAGTGCATTCAAGTGTGAGGTCTTGGAAGAGGGCCTGCCCACGGGGACCCTCAGCAATATCAGTCCTGACTGCTCTTGTCCCAGGGCCACTATATTAGGGACTACAGGATGCTTTCAGGAAATCCCTTCCTTGGGGACACCTCCGGCCTCCCACCTGGACCCACGCTTCCCTCCTCACAGGAAGCGGCCATGACTATTGTTTATTGTTCTCGAGCAAGTCACGCCAATTGTCAGCAAAGAGGCCACGCGCCACAGTAAGCGAGAAGGTGTCAGGTCTACAAACTTCCTGTGAAAAGTCCCTCTTTGCTTAGAAACGATGCTGGCTCGTTTCTACCATTTCCATTAAAGAACAAACAAAACCTTTGCCCAGAAGAGTGTGCGCTGAGGTACAGTTACGATCTGCCCGAGACCCAGGCCCCAGCTCTACCCTGATGAGGGGCCAGAACACCCATACCCTCTGGAGGGGGCTTCCAGGCCCACCGGGTCTCAGCTGCCAGGGGAGGGCTCCCCCGGGGCCATCCAGTCCCAAGTCGCTCAGGAAGCCTCTGCAGACAATTGAATAACCTGATCTTCAGGTTCAGGTCTCGAGATGGGTCCAGCAAGCATTCTCTAGGGACTAAACAGACCATACATTCCACCCACCCCCTCTCCCTCATATCCTGTGATGACAAAGATGACGATGGCCAAGATGACAAGGGCAACAGTTAGTGAGCTTATCATGTGCCGTGTGTCAAGGATTTAAATCTCAGAAATTCTATCATTATCCCGATTTTACAGATGACAATACAGAGGCTCAGGGAAATTAAATGAATTAGGTCACATCCTAATGGGTAAAAGAGCTAGGATTCAAGCCCTGGCCACTTGACTTATTCCAACCTCAAAATCATGCCCCCTCTATGCAATGCAGGTCCCCAAGGAGGTCTGGCTCAATGATGGGGCTGCATGCATTGAGGAAGGGTCCTCAGACATCAGGACCAACTGCTGACCCCACACGGGAGTCTGCCCAGGGGCAGAAGGAAATGAAGCTGGGACTTCGTCTACGGTAAAATCACTTCTTTTCACAGAAAAACAGTCCATCCAAAAACCAGAAATACACTGCATTGGATTTTTGTTGTTGTTGATCTTTAATACTTATTTTATTTTTTGGCTGTGGTGGGTCTTTGTTGCTCCATGTGGGCTTTCTCTAGTTGTGGCAAGCGGGGTCTACTCTTGTTGCGTGGGCTTCAGTAGATGCAGCACGGGGGCTCCGTAGCTGAAGGCTCTAGAGCACAGGCTCAGGAGTGGTGGCGCACAGGCTTAGTTGCTTGGAGGCACGTGGGATCTTCCCGGACCAGGGATCGAACCTGTGTTGCTTGTGTTGCAAGGCGGATTCTTAACCACTGGACCACCAGGGAAGCCCCCTGAATTTTGTTTTGTCTTAAATTATTTCTTTCTACCTAATGAACACAAAGGTTGTTTGAAAGCTGACTATGCTAATTCAGTTTTCCCATCAGCTGCTTCAGAAGCAGGTGACAGATGCATGACACATACAAAGAATGTCTCCATCTGGGAGCACACAGGGCTGTGGGTGAGGCCAGGGCACAGAACAGGAATGGGGTTGGTACTCGTCGTCCATACCTTGTCCTTGGCCACCTGGTGACATACCCTGTGTGTGGACAGTGTCCCTTCGGCAGGGACACTCATCTGGGATGGGCACAAGTAAGGGCACCCTGTCTTCTTTCTCGTGTCTACAGAAATTGCATTGGCTTGTATGCCCATCCTCGGGAACTCCATTTCCTGTGAGGCAGCACCTAGGGTTTTGGACGAGGCTGGACAGACGACACGGAGGATGCATACTCTTGACACCCACGCAGCCTCCCTAGTCCCATATCACCATTCGTGTGGCTGAGCTGGGACAGTGCTCCATCAAACCCACAGCTTTGAAAACACTCCCAGAAACCTCTGATTGGACCCCCTCATTTCATGGAAGACAAAACCCAGGTCCACAGCAGTCACTGGACCTACTTGCTGCAGAATCCAAGACTGGTCAAGTGGTTTTTTCCCTGTACTGCCACGAGAGCCTTCTAAGAGTGGTAGGATGAGGTCAGCTTGGTTCTGACAACAGTTGAATGACCATGAGCAGCATCTCCTGGGCAGTGAAACAAAGTGAAAGTAGCTCAGTTGTGTCTGAATCTTTGCGGCCCCATGGACCATGCCATCCAAGGAATTCTCCAGGTTAGAATACTGGAGTGGGTAGCCATCCCCTTCTCCAGGGGATCTTCCCAACCCAGGGACTGAACCCAGGTCTCCCGCATTGCAGGCAGATTCTTTACCAGCTGAGCGACAAGGGAAGGGGGAGGACCTAAGCCATCCTCCCTCACCTTCCCCTCCCCTCCTGCCCAATCTTGATCTATCAGTTATAAGTGCCAATCATGTGCCTGCTTGGACAAGATTGGACACCTGACCTTGGGCTTCGTGTAGAATCTGCCTTCCCTGCTTCCTATCCTGGCCACAAGGATTGGATAGCATGTTCCCTTGGCTTGACCCTACAGCCTTACCAATTAAACTTCCTCACCTTTAAAAACACACAAGTCATGAAAGGGAAGGAAAAGCTCATTGGATGGTGGCTGAGCATCTGGGAAGGGCTCTCCTTGGGAAAAACAACCAGCATTGTTTCTAAAAGAAGGTTAAGAATTCAGACCGCTAGGGCCCACGGCAACCTCAGATTAACCTCCCAAAGACAATGGACACAACTGTTCCACTTCGGGACATCCTCCGAGGAGAAGCCAGGGGTGTCCTCTGTCTCCAGGTGGCCCCAGGCTCAGCTAAGGACACAAATTTTCAGCATGAGGACCCACTCTCAGGACCTCATTTAAATCTGATCACCTCCCAAAGGCTCACCTCCTAAATCTTATCACAATGGAAGTTAGAGCTTCAATGTGTGAATTCCAGAGGATACAAATATTCAGTCCACAACCCTAACTTTGAAATTAAACTCCTTGCTGTTCCACTCATCTACTCAGGAGCCTCAGCAAAGGCCTGCTCTATCCTGAGCCTCAGTTTCCTCATCTGTAAAACAAGACTGGTGATGTCTGGCTCACAGAGGAATTAAGAAGATTAAGGAGGGATTTCCCTGGTGGTCCAGTGGCTAAGAGTGCACGCTCCCAATGCAGGGGGCCTGGGTTTAGTCCCTGGTCAGGGAACTAGATCCCACACGCTGCAACTACGAGTTTGAGTGCCACAAGTAAGATCCGGTGCAGACAAATACAAAAATATTTAAAAGGAAAAAAACTTAAGGAAACTAAGGAACAGAAAGCAGTGAAGACAGAGCCCAACACATGAGCAAGACAGTGTGACTGTGTGTGTTAGTTGGTTAGTCGTGTCCAACTATTTACAACCCCATGGACTGTGTCCACCAGGCTCCTCTGTCCATGGGATTCTCCAGGCAAGAATACTGGAGTGGGTTGCCAGGCCTTTCTCCAGGGGATCTTCTCAACCCAGGGATCCAACCTGGGTCTCCCACATTGCAGGCAGATTCTTTACCATCTGAGCCTCCAGGAGAGGAATACAAAAATTATGGGCAGGAGGGGAATACTTTGAGACCAGACACATGTGCTTGATTCTCAGAGGGAAGGCCTCTGGGCTCCTGGCAGCGAGGGTGAAATAAGCAAAGGCTGCTGGGTGTCCAAAGAGGCTGCCGTGAGTCCCCTCCCCCGAGTTCAGCATGGAGAGGCACAAAAGGATGGAAGCAGTCTTGAAGTCTGCCCCCCTCCCCCCCCCCCCCCCCCCCCCCCGACTAGACGCTGCACACCCTAGGATAGGTCTGCACCTTCCTCTTTGGACCCTAAGATGCTATACAAATTACTGGGTTTGGTCAGTAATAGCAACAATTAACATTTAAGTGCTTGGTTGAGGCTAGGCCTTGGGCTAAACCCAGTCTATGCATTATCTCAATCAATGGGGCCTCAATCTTCTTTCCATTTTGCAGATGAGGAAACTGAGTACAGGGTAGTTGGGGAATTATTAAGATCAGACAGCTCCTAAATGGTGGGTAAAAATTCAAACTCAGGTCATTTGCCTCCAAAGAGGACCCCAGTCTACACTCTTGACCTCCACTCAATCAGATGCTGATAGGGTGGCTGAAGATGCTGTGGAAAAGACTCTGGCAACAGCCCCTCGGCCAGTGACTAATGCGAGATGGTTTAGAGAACCCAGCTACCTGGCCCCTTGGGTGGAAGAGACCTCAGGTGTGTGCTCTGTACTGCTTCTCAGAGTTCCCCCGGGGGATAGAGTGTGGGCTGCCCCAAAAGGTAAAAGGTTTGATGGAACACAATTTTTTGGCTTCCTTTGTTTTCTTCACTTCTCCACTGCCCCACTGGTGTTTCCTGGGACCATCCCCCAAATAAACCACATACACTCCAATCACTGGCTCAGAGGCTAGTTCTGGGACAATCTGAACTAAAACAGGTAAGGTAAACAGAGTAGCTTCATGTACTTTGCAATGAAAAAAGCCAAGCCTATCATGGCTCTGAGCAGTTTGGAGACTAGACTATAGCCTCATCACTGGTGAGAATGCAAAATGCTACAGCTCTTTGGGAAACAGCTTGGAAGTTTCTTATAAAGTTAAACATACACTTACCATATGACCCAGCAATCCCACTCCTAGATGTTTACCCAAGGGAAACGAAAACTTACGTTCACACAAAAAGCTGTTCATGAATGTTTATAGTGGCTTTATTCATAGTCGCCAAAAATTGGAAACAATCCAAATGGCTTTCAACTGGGGAACAAATAAACAAACAATGGAATACTACTCAAAAATAAAAGGGAGCTTATACACATGGCAACACGGTGAATCCAAATGCACTATGCGAAGTGAAAGAAGACAGACTCAGAAGGCTACGACTTGTGTGATTCCATTTATATAACATGCTTATATTGACACGACATAGGGACAGAAAATAAATCCAGGGTTGCCAGGAGCTGGGGGTGGGAGAATAGGTAACTATAACGGAATCTGGGGGAACTTCAGGGCTGATGAAAACGTTCTTGATTGTGGTAGGAGTTATATGACTGTATATATTTGTTAAAATGTACAGATCCATGCACTCACTCTAAAAAGGTCCATTTTATACCTTAATGGAATCAACAGGGAAAATAAAAGATAATAAAGGCAACAGTCTAAGCAAAGGCCCCAAACATGCTCCCAGACTAGTTGTCCAAGATGCTCTTAGACTATCTCAACAGTGGCCCAGGTGAGACGTAAATAAAGATTGGCACCCAAACTGATCAGACAGCCCAGCCCATCCACAGCATCCCTTCATCCGTAGGCTAAGCCCCCACTTGGCTCCAACATTCTCAAGATATGATGTACTCCCACCCATAACAGTGCCCCAAGGGGAGTCATAGCAGACTTAGGGAGCTGGGGGAAAGGACATTTTCCTTCCCAACTCAGAATCGCTGCTTTAGCTTCTCCTTAGGCAGTGTAGCCAGTCTACCAGGGAGAGAATGTTGACCTAAGTTTCCATCAGACAAATTAGAAACAACTTCCAAACACCCATCAGAGAGCTCAACGAGGCTAATGGGGGCTGTGATTACAGTTCAAATGAATGGGGCATCTGGACTTCCCTGGTGGCTTAGTGGTCAAGACTCCACGCTGCCAATGTAGGGGGCACAGGTTCAATCCCTGGTTGGGAAACTATGATCCCACATGCCAAACAGTGTGGCCAAAGAGTATAATTAATTAATTATCAAGTAATTTTTTAAAGGAATTTAATTAAAGAAAGTCGAGCACTGAAGAACTGATGCTTTTGAACTGTGGTGTTGGAGAAGACTCTTGAGAGTCCCTGGAACTGCAAGGAGATCAAATCAGTCTATCCTAAAGGAAATCAGTCCTTAATATTCATTGGAAGGACTGATGCTGAAGCTAAAACTCCAATACTTAGGCCACCTGATGCCAAGAACTGACTCACTGGAAAAGACCCTGACACTGGGAAAGACTGAAGGCAGGAGGAGAAGGGAACAACAGAGGATGAGACGGTTGGATGGCATCACCGACTTGATGGACATGAGTTTGAGCAAGCTCTGGGAATTGGTGATGGACAGGCAAGCCTGGTGTGCTACAATCCATGGGGTCGCAAAGAGTCGGACATGACGAAGAGACTGAACTGAATTAAAAAAATGAAAGCGGCATCAACAGATTGCTAAACAAAATGTGATATATCCACCCAATGGAATATTACTCGGTCACCAAAAGGAATGCAGTACTGACACCTGCCACCACATAGATGAACCTTGAACATGTTCTACTAAGAGAAAGAGAAAGAAGTCCAACGCAGAAGGCCGCATAGTGTATGATCGATCTATGTGAAATGTCCCGCAAGAAAGGACACAGACTAGAGGTGGCCTGGAGCCGCAGCTGGGGCAAATGGTGCGTGGCTGCTCACGGGGGGCACGGCTTCTTTGGAAGTGTTTTGGACACTTTCCTGGAAAGTGTTTTGGAATCAGTGTTGATGGTTGCACAACATAATGAATATATTAAAATTCCCTGAAATGCATACTTTAAATGGTGCTTTTTATGATATGTGAATTATATCTCAACTTTTTGAAAAAAGGAAAGAAAAGAAAGGGGCTTAAAGGCCAAACACTCATTACCAGAGACCCAGCCACTACCCCAGAGTCCAAGGAAAGTGGCTCAAAAGCCAAGGGGATGCGTCAGGGTGGGAGTGGGGAGGAGCAATGGGGTGCCTGCCCTGGGGCCATTTCCCCAGACCCACAGGCCTCGACCCAGCCATTCCAACCTCAGACGAGTTCCCTAAATTCTCTGAACCTAAAAGCCTTTCTGCAAAGAGCAGAGAGGGCCCGGAGGAGGGAGGGAGGGGGCTGGGAGTGACCGGGGACCCCTGGAGCTGGGGCTCTGCCTCTGTTCATAACCTACACGCAGCTTCCTGTTCACAGCTGTTTTCCCCATTAGACCATGAGCCCCCTGAGCACAAGGACGGGCTCTGCTTTGCTCACCACTGTGTCCTCAGTCCCTGAAACCTTATGTGACACAGAGGGACTGAACGAATGAGACCAGAGAGGAAATTAAAATCCAATCCAAAACATCACAATATAGTGTCTGAAGACTCTGGTTGCACAGAATAGATAAAATCTTTTTCTGAGCTCGGAGGGACAGGATTCATGTTCTGGTTGTGCAACCCTGGGTGGGTCATGGGTCTTCTCTGACCTTCAGTTTCCTCTTCCTTTTAAAAAGGGCTGTGGCCAAGATGACCTTTCAGCACTTCCCCCAAACTCAAGCACTGTGTGCTTCTGAAAGCATTCTGTATTTTCTGAAAGCTCAGAATTAAGACAGTGCCACTGCAGAGGGACAGTCACCAGCCAGAAGACCCCGCCCCTGCGCACCTCCCCACCTCGACCCTGTCTGCCTCATTCTTTCTGGTTAAGGTTTAGTTTAGTCTAAAGGCAAGAGTCAGAAGAGATGCATCAGCCGCATTGGCTAAGGCATAATACTTTCCATCAGGTGTCACAGCATTCTGTACTTTCTCCTTTTCCTGGGGGGACTCAGAAAAACTATCTACACAAGCATCTGAAAATAAATGTGTTCAGTGAAAAATCACGCGCGCGCACACACACACACACACATCCCCCTGGGGCAAAGAATAGCCAAGAGCTCAAACACGAAAACCCTCCAGGCCCCCCTCCCCCAGGCCAAGCTCCAGAAGCTGCATCCGGAAGATGTTGCATTTTTCTGGAATTGTGTCATTATTCACAGAGAAGTTCACTCTCAGGCCTCGCATCCACCCTAACGCTGGGCTGGGCAGCCCAGAGCCACAGTGAAGAAAGAGCTGGCCACTCGCACCATTTTTATGGTGAGCTATGACCTCCAAACCAGCAGGGTGTGTGCCGAGGACAGAGAGGGGGTGCTGGTCCAGCTGTGGAGAGGCTGAGCATCACACATCAGGGACCAGGCGCACGCAGAACTTGGACTCAGTCAACAGGGCACATAAAACAGAGCAGCTGCACCACGGACTCTAAGCTTCCAGTTAAAGGGGGAACACGGGGTCAGGGGGCAGGTTTGTCCCTCTCCTCCACAGGCTTCCCACAGCCATCAGGGCCCAGGGGGCTGTGGAGACCACCACACGGGAGAAACTGACATCAGCGACCTGCCATGATATGTTTTCTGATGCAACCCAGAAGCCAGGATAGTCCATGGCTGCCCTAATCCCCGATGCTCGTCCTTGGAATTTGAAAATTCCGCCAAGGGCCAATATGATCTACTCTACCGCTGAGCTCAGAGGGGCATGGGGTGGTGCACTGTCCCTGGACTCACTGCTGAGCCGTCTCCAAGTGGAGGAAGCCATAGCAAGGGGCTTGCCTGGTGGTCCAGTAATTGAGAATCTGCCTGCCAATGCAGGGGACATGGGTTCGATCCCTGGTCTGGGAAGATCCAATATGCCTCAGAGCAACTAAGCTGGTGTACCAAAATTACTGAGCCCTCATGCCCTAGAGCCCATGCTCTGCAACAAGAGAATCTATCACAATGAGAAGCCTGCACACTGCAATGAAGAGAAGCCCCCACTTGCCACAACTAGGGGAGGTTAGGACAGCAGGTTAGGACAGCCAGCCAGAGTGAGGAGAGGTCAAGGAAAGCCAGGCCAGCTTGCCCACCAGGCGTAGGACAGGTCAGGCCACACTGACCATGACCCTTACCCTCCAGCATCCATCACTTTCTCTAAAAACTCCTGGCCTTTGGCACACTTGATTTACTGGCTCCAGGGAAAGAGGATGATTTACTTGATAAATAAATCTGGGCAAGTTCCAAAGTTCAAAACTTCAACTGTGGCCTCATTTCTTGGTTTCTTTAAGAAAAAGAAATGCTATTTATTGGGGTCTCCTCTAAGACCCAATACACATGAGGCAAAAAATCAATGAATGACCCCTAAGCCCCTCGCTGAATCTCACTAGTCAGGAACTCAGAACTAAAAGCAAATTCAGGGAGCTCACAATTCCGCCTGTTAACAGTCCCACCTTTGCCTGAAAGTCAGGAGAAAAAGAGAAGTGGGAAATGTTCTACAGGAATATGGAAAGGTGGCTTGGTGGGAAATGTCAGGACAGAAGGAGGATGCTATTTGCCTAAGGCCATGCTGCTACCCGGGGTAGAGTGGAAACCAACTCAGGCTTCATGATGCCTGGACCAGTGCTCTTCTCCCAGCGCTCCATTGTAGCCATTGCACCCAGGTGTCAGTCTTCTGGGGGCCAGCGGAGCCTCCGTCCCAGGGACAGGCATTCATGGACCCTCCCACCCTTCGGCCCTGGGAAAGGGCTGTGCTCCTACTTGCTGAGATCCAGCTGAGCCTCTCCTGGGAGCCTCATCATCTCTGCCCTCAGATTCCAAAAGTGTAAAGAGCAGGGCAGCTTTCTAGTCTATCACAGGCCTGGGCTGCCAGTAATCACAGCATGGTGGCCAGCTGCTCCCACCATCAGGACCAGAGGCTGGGGCCACCAGTCTCCATCCACACTGACCGCACGGTTTCCCTTTCACACACCTGTCTCCAAGATGGTCTAGTTACTCAACACCTGCCCATCAGCACATGTGGCAGGACCAGCATCCACAAGGACCTGCCAGGGGGAGTGCTGGCTTATTCCACGTCCCTGGGCCTGGGCTGAGGATGGCACACCTCCAGAGGTAGCGACATCTCAAGGAAGTGAGGGTAGGATGAAGAAAAGAAAACAAGCCTCCCGTTCACAGGAGAGCTGCAAGGGATAGATGCACAAGTCAAAGGAGCAGAGTGCAAGTTCAAGACCACCGAGATCAAGGCCAATGGCTCTCAGTGGTGTCTGGAGTCAGTTTTGGTTGTCATAACTACAGGAATGCTACTAGCATCTAGGGATGCTGTTAAACACCCTCCAGGGCACAGGACAACCTCCACAACCCCAGAGGATTATCTAGCCCCAAATATCAATAGTGTTGAGACTGACAAACCCTGCTTTAGGCACATATCCTCTGGAAGAAGTGGGTTTGAGGTTTTTTGCTGTTGTTTTTTTTTTAATATTTATTCATTTGACTGGCCTGGGTCTTAGCTGTGGCACACAAGATCTTTGATCTTCACTGTGGCAGTCGCAGCACGTGGGATCTTTAGCTGTAGCATACAAACTCTTAGTTGTAGCAAGTGGGATCTACTTCCCTGACCAGGGATCAAACCCGGGACCCCTACATTGGGAGCCTGGAGTATTAGCCACTGGACCACTAGGGAAGTCCCTGGAAGACGGTTTTTTTCCCTTTACTTTCTTTCCCCCAGGCCCCTTTCAACACCACTGTATAAGATAGCAAGAAAAGAACACAAAAGCCTGACAGTTATAACGTCAGATAAACGCTCATAGCCTGTCAGAATGGAAGTTTGGGCTTTTCATCCATTACAGTGACTATCAGTCACTGGGCTGCAGGAAGGCAGGCCAGCCTTGGGGAAAATAATTCAGAGTAGAGACAGCTTTAAGAGGAAGTTGTCAATATGTTCTCAAAAAGTTTGAGCATCACAGAGAGGCCATGGTGATGCCATCAACATCCAACTTGCGCTGCCTTTTTGCTTTGGTTAAATAAGCAGCCCTCTTCCAGAGCCTTTCGGGTATGGCCTGCTTTTGGTTTTAACGTGGTTTTAATCAGGGGATCATGGCTCTTGGTTCTTTCAGGAAATTCTGTCAAATATTTCACATTCCTCATAGAGAACAACTGTCTGTGCAGGTTAAGATCCCAAGTTTTAAATTGTGGGGTGAGTGGCGTTTTGTTGTTTTTTAATGTCAGTATGAGGGAAAAAAAAGAAGTGGAGAAGGAAAGAATGCGAGTGTTCGTCATTGAAAACACACACCAAACCAGAAACATTCTTCCCTTCATGCACAAGGTCAAGAATATCTGGGTAAATTTGCTTCATGTTCTGCAGACGCGCTAATGGAACATGAGAAATGCTACTGCAAAGGCCCTTGACAGGAGCCCCAGGAGATGCCTAAAAATAGCCATTTCACCCAAAGGAGGGTTATCTGTTAGAACTACATCATTCCCAGCGTGACTGAGCAGCACAGACTGTGACACTGCGGCATGAAAAATATAGTAACGGACGTTCTGACAAATTCGCTTTACTTAGAACAAGAGATGAACTTGGCCGTGACTAAGCCACTCCTTTTGAAGCTCACTTCCAATTTCCCTCGTACCCAGTTATCAAGATGCTGATCTGGGAAAGCGAGGGGACCGGATGGAGTATCTGACACCTCCTTATCCCTTCCTGGAAGTAAGAGAATGGCATCAAAATGTTTGTGGACAGTTAAGATTCTTTTTTAAGATGCTTACTTACATTTGTGCATGCTAAGTCACTTCAATCATGTCCAACTCTTTGTGACCCCGTGGACTGTAGCCCGCCAGGCTCCTCTGTCCGTGGGATTCTCCAGGCAAGAATATTGGAGTGGATTGCCATGCCCTTCTCTGAGAGATCTTCCCTATCCAAGGATCGAACCTGCATCTCTTATGTCTCCTGCATTGGCAGGCGGGTTCTTTGCCACTAGCGCTACCTTTTATCTATTTTTTTTGGCCACACCGCAGGACATGTAGGCTCTTATTTTCCCAACCAGGTATAGAAGCCATGTCCCCTGCAATGGAAGCATGGATTCTTAACCACTAGGTCAATGGGGAAGTCCCCTGAACAAGTTTTTAATTCCTCTGAGCCTCTCAGTTTTCATCTGTAAAATAGAGGTGGCACTGAAAGGTCAGGAAGCAACAGTTAGAACTGGACATGGAACAACAGACTGGTTCCAAATAGGAAAAGGAGTATGTCAAGGCTGTATATTATCACCCTGCTTATTTAACTTCTATGCAGAGTACATCATGAGAAACGCTGGGCTGGAGGAAGCACAAGCTGGAATCAAGATTGCCAGGAGAAATATCAATAACCTCAGATATGCAGATAACACCACCCTTATGGCAGAAAGTGAAGAACTAAAAAGCCTCTTGATGAAAGTGAAAGAGGAGAGTGAAAAAGTTGGCTGGAAGCTCAACATTCAGAAAACGAAGATCATGGCATCCGGTCCCATCTCTTCATGGGAAATAGATGGGGAAACAGTGGAAACAGTGTCAGACTTTATTTTTTGGGGCTCCAAAATCACTGCAGATGGTGATTGCAGCCATGAAATTAAAAGACGTTTGCTCCTTGGAAGGAAAGTTATGACCAACCTTGACAGCATATTAAAAAACAGAGACAGTACTTTGCCAACAAAGGTCCATCTAGTCAAGGCTATGGTTTTTCCAGTAGTCATGTATGGATGTGAAGTTGGACTGTCAAGAAAGCTGAGTGTTGAAGAATTGATGCTTTTGAACTGTGGTGTTGGAGAAGACTCTTGAGAGTCCCTTGGACTGCAAGGAGATCCAACCAGTCCATCCTAAAGATCAGTCCTGGGTGTTCATTGGAGGGACTGATGTTGAAGCTGGAACTCCAATACTTTGGCCCTCTAATGTGGAGAGCTGACTCATTTGAAAAGACCCTAATGCTGGGAAAGATTGAGGGCAGGAGGAGACAGAGGATGAGATGGTTGGATGGCATCACGGACACAGTGGACATGGGTTTAGGTGGACTCCGGGCATTGGTGATGGACAGGGAGGCCTGGCGTGCTGCAGTTCATGGGGTTGCAAAGAGTAGGACATGACTAAGCAACTGAACTGAACTGAAAACTAAAAATGAGAATGTCTGGGCCCAGGGCTCAGTACATAGGAGGCCCTCCCTCAACAACTGTGAGCATCTGCTGATTGGAGGAGACAGCCTTCCAGGGAGGGTTGACCCAGAGGTCTAGGCACAGCGCTCAGAGGGGAAATTCTGCTTCTCAAGACCCTGTTTGCAGCCCTAAAGAACCTAACTCTTCCCAAACTCAGTTTTTTTACATCTACTCTGTTAGTCCCTATCCAGCATGGTCACAAATGTGGGTCAGCAGGGACTCTGGAGAGCAAAAATTGGGGAAGTTGTTCTGGAAAGCAATTTGGTAGCACTTATCAACATCCCTCCACCATCAAGTCCACTTCCGGTGTCTGGGATGTCCACTTCAGCATCTGCAGGGTCCCTGCCCATGTGCATGGAATTATGATAAAGTTAGTAACAATGATGCTATAATAGTAGCCAACGTTTATGGAGCATTTAAAAAGTTCTAAATATCTTACATGTAATTTATTCACATACATTTGACATGTTATAATCTGGTATATTCGACATGTAATATTTATTTGATATAGTTAAGTAAGTTCACCCTACAAAGTAGGTCTTGTTTTTTTGTTTGTTTTTTTAACTATAGTTGAATGATAAAAGAAGGTTTTATCATTATCTTCATTTTACCAAAAAGAAAGTAGAGACATGGAGAGCTGAGTAACTTGCCCTAGGTCAGGGGCCAGCAAAGGTTTTCAGTAAGAGGCCAGATGGTAAATATTTTAGGTGGCCCAGATGGTTGCTGTCACAAACTATTCAACTCTGCTGTTAGAGCATGAGAGTGGTCCCAGACAACAGGTAAACAAACGAGCATGGCTGTATTCCAACAAAACTTCACTGCTGGACACTGAATTTTGAATCTCATATAATTTTCATGTATCAGGAACTATTTCTCTTTTGATCTTTTTTTGCCAACCATTTAAAAATAAGAAAATCATTCTTGCCTCACAGGCCAAACAAAAACATGAAGAGGGTGGATTTGGCTGGAGGGCTGCAGCTTGCCACCCCCTCCCTGGGTCCTACAGCCTCCTTCCCCCACATCTCACTGCAGGACTGTTTCAGAGGCAGGCAGTAGAGGTCGAGAAGGCAGTCATGTCTGCACACTTTCGTTACATCATTTAACACCAAAAAGAAGGACAGTGAAAAGGTTCAATAAATCACATGCATAGTATGAGACATGTTGCAGCATTAAAAGGTCACACACACACACACAGGCTGACCAGCAGCAGCTCTGGGTATGTTAAGTGAAAAAAGCAAGCTATACTTCAACATATACATCATGAACCTGTATGTGGATTAAAAATAAAAGTAACTGTGTATGTTATGGTTTAGTCGCTAAATCATGTCCAACTCTTGCGACCCCATGAGCTGTAGCCCACAAGGCTCCTCTGTCCATGAAATTTCCCAGGCAAGAATATTGGAGTGGGTTGCCATTTCCTTCTCCAGGGGATCTTCCTGACCCAGGAATCGAACCTGTGTCTCCTGCACTGCAGACAAATTCTTTAACAACTGAGCCACCAGGGAAGCCAATTGTGTACACTGCGTGTACCTAAATACACACGTGTTTGTGGACATATAAACAGTGAACATAAAGAAATAGGTCTAGAAAGAACAGGGACCTTTCACACCAGGGAGGGTGGTGGGTTGGTAGCAGCTAGCGGACTTTTGAGCTCTCCTGTGTATGTATGCTGCTCTATAATTTGAACCTTTTACATCCCAAGTGTATTCATTTGTTGTATAATAAAAGGAAAAAAAGTTGAGGTCCTTGTTACAAGGTACTACTACCAACATACTTTGAGCTCTCTGAGCAGTTTCCATGTACTTGGATCTAAACAAAAGCTGGTTATAATTAATTACCAAAGACCAAAGACATTCTTTCCAGAAGGGAAAACAAACAAGCCAACAAAGGTGGCATAAACTATATAGTAAGTAAACACAGCTATGTCTCTATCAATAGTGACTTTTTTAATTGCACATATGTGCAACCTAACCTCCTCGAGACATCATTAACCTTCAAACCAAAGATGTCAGTTGTAAACAAAGCTGTCAAGGTTTTCATCTGGTGTGTGACAGTCCAGGCATAGCTTCCTTGCCTGTGTAAACTTTAATTTATGAAATTATTTTGGTTTGCTCCATTGGCATGAGCACAGCTAAAGGGGGAGTTATCGACTGGGGAAATGAGATTTCCCTCATTGCCAATTTTTAAATCTAGCCTCCAGGTCATCTTATTTTTTGGATACTTCCCACAGTCACATTTTTTGTTTGTTTTACACGAAAGAGCACATTCCCTTTCCCCAAGCCAGGTTTACCATTTTCCATTGCTCTTATTAAATGCATCTTATCCAGATGGAATGTTCTCAGAGTTTCTGCCTTTCACAGGCCTGGGTAGGGGGCCCGGGACAGACACACAGACCCCGCACTCCAGGCTGCCTCCACGTGCCATGTAATTGCATCTGCAGAATGAAAGAAGGTTCAAGATCCCACTGTGACCCCAGGATCCCAGACTCTTCTCATCACGAACAGACCCTGCGGGACCCTCAAGCCTGTCCCTCTGTGCCCATTAAAACAGCAGCTGCTGCAGCAGAGCCTGATGGTGCTAAAATGCAAGCCTGGGAGGAGCCCGGTCCTTCTCAGGTGACATTCCCATCAGGGCTGCGAGGGCTGTCCGTTGACCAAACAATGAATGTTTTTAATCCCGAGCAATACCTGCCTTGGGGGGTACAGGAGGGGCTTTAAACCTCAAGTCAACATGACATGCCAGTCCCAAATCCAAGACACAGCTGTATGAATTGCTAAAACTGGCAAGACAAAGCTATCCTAGCCAGGATTTGAACCCGGCCAGCCGTTTCACAGGCTATCTCTTCGCTGTGGTCGCGAATGATCTCCTCAATTGACTGATCTGTGATGGAACGTTACTTGCCCCTTTGAACACGGCAATTCTAATTCCTTGCTTTTATGATGGGATCAAGTTTACATTTTCCAAATACTCTCCTGCCATACTAGGGGCAAAAAATAAACTGTTATATAATCTACTTTAGATACATAGTTTTAAAAAGTGACATCTACCCTCTTAACACACTTTTAAGTGCATAATAAATGTTGTTGTTGTTGCTGTTCAGTCATCAAGTCATGTCTGACTCTTTTCGACCCCATAGACTGCAGCACACCAGGCCTCCCTGTCCATCACCAACTCCCAGAGTTTACTCAAACTCATGTTCATTGAGTTGGTGATGCCATCCAACCATCTCATCCTCTGTCACCCTCTTCTCCCTCTGCCTTCAATCTTTCCCAGCATCAGGGTCTTTTCCAAGCATAATACAATACTGTTTACTATAGGCACTGTGTGTACAATAGACCTCTATAATTATTCTTCTTGCATAACTGAAAATCCTATACCTGTTAAACAGCAACTCAGCATTGCCCTCCTCCCTCCAGCCCCTTGTGACTTTCTGTTCCTATCAACTTGACTATTTCAGATTCCTCATATAAGTGGAATTATACAGCATCTGTCCTTCTGTGAAGGGCTTATTTTACTTAGCATAACAGTCTCCAGATTCATCCACGTTGTCGCAGGTGGCAGGATTTCCTTCTTTTTTAAGACTGAATAATACTCTGGTGTGTGTGTGTGTCACATTTTCTAAATCCATTCATCTGTCAAAGGACATTTAGGTTGTCTCTGTCTCTTGGCTACTGTGAATAATCCTGCAATGAACATGGATGTGCAAACATCTATTTGAGATCCTGATTTCAATGCTTTCTGATAATTACCCAGAAGTAGAATTACTGGATCATATGGTAATTCTATTTTTAATTTTTTGAGGACCCTCCATACCGTTTTTCACAGCAGCTGCACCATTTTACATTCCCATCAGCAGTGCACAAGTGTTCAATTTCTCTGCATACTTGCCAATACTTGTTATTTTTTGCTTTTTCGATAACGGCCATCCTAATGGGTATGAAGTGTTGTCTCACTTTGGTTTTGATTTGCATTCCTCTGATTAGTGATGTTAAGCATCATTTCATATACCTATCAGCCATTTATTTGTATGTCTTCTTTGGAGAATTATCTATTCAAGTCCTTTGCCTTATTTTTTTTTTTTTAATTTGACTACTCCAAGTCTTAGTTGCAGCACATGGGATCTTCTTCAGTTGTGGCATGTGGGATCCAGTTCCCTAAACAGGGATCGAACCCAGGCCCCCTGCAGTGCACTGAGTCTCAGCCACTGGACCACGAGGGAAGTTCCAGCTTTTTTTTTTATTTGGGTTATTTGGCTTTTTGCTATTGAGTTGTAACAGTTCCTTATTTTGAGGGGATATTTATCCCTTACTAGACATGTAGTTTGCAAATATACAGTTTACTTTAGAGCAGAGTCTTATGAAGGACAAGGAAGCCTGGCATGCTGCCGTCCATGGGGTCCCAAAGAAGTAGACACGACTGAATGACTGAACAACAAGTGTCTTATGGCCCATTCGAATAGAAGATTTTCAGACTATCTATACCAAGGGCTGGCAAGATAATGTCTGTGGGCCAAACCTGGCCCAACACTTGTTAAAAATAAAGTTTTATTGACACACTGCCACGTACATGTGTTTAGGTATAGGCTATGGCTGCTTTCAAGCTACCACGGTCAAGTTCAGCGGTTTCACAGAGACCACATAGCCCACAGCAGAAATACTTACTATCTGTCCTTTTCAGAGAAGGTTTGCTAAACCCTAATATACAGGATCAAGGCTTAAAAACATACGTCTATTCCGGCCTCTATCATAACGTGACAAGAAGGACAATTCTGAGTCAGACAACTCTGTTTAAACACTGTGATTTCTGTGACTGGAAACAACTTTAAAATCCAAGCTCCTATCACCCAGGAATACAAGTTACTGATGAGTCTCTGGTGCTACCAGGAGGTGTCTAGTCTTACACAGTTGGGGTGGACAGTCTCTGTTTTCACCCTGTGGCTCTCCTTCCTCCCCTTCTCGACCCTTCTCCAACTCGACCCCTACCCTCCACTCCAGCCATTGGGCTGGCAACTGATACCGTGCTACCCAAAAGTGTATTTTCTAGGACTTTCCAACCGGTTCTCAGAAAAGATGCTCTCTTTGCACTGGGGTTGCTAAGAGAGCTGATATGGGACCCCCTGAGCAGTCAAGTTAAGTGGAGGAGAGACCAGTAGAGCTAAAAGGGACAGAAAGAACCCCAGGGACACTGTTTGAATGCTGGATCCAGAAACCCCCAGCACTATTCTAGATCCCCAGACACAAGGCCATAAATTCTCATTTTTGTTTAAGCTAGACTGGTATTTCTGTCACTAGCTAACCAAGGATTTCTGAGTACTGCAGTTGTAATCTTGTTTTAATATTTATTTTTATTTATTTGACTGTGCCAGGTCTTAGTTGTGGCATGTGGGATCTTTGATCTTTGTTGCATCTAGTTTGATCTTCGCGGGATCTAGTTTCCTGACCAGGGATCGAACCCAGGCCCCCTACACTGGGAGCGTGGAGCCTTAGCCACTTGAGCACCAAGGAAGTCCCCCGATCTTTTCATGTTCTACTCCTTGCAGTTATGAATTCATATATCATTTTCAATGTTTCTACCTTATCTTAATAATTTTCACCTTTACTGGGTATATAACCCATTAGAAGGGACAAACCTGACCTGACTACCCAGCCTGCTGATACAATGCAGACCCCACTGGGTGTCATAAACCTAACTCGGAAAATCCTGCTCTCAGCAGACCCAACCAGCAGGGCACCATGATGTCGTGGGCAGCCCTTGTCACACAGGAGACCACCTCCAGCCAGCCAAATGCCCATTTAACCAACAAGCCCAGGCATTGCCAGCCTGGCACCAATGCTAGTGAGACAGTATTTCCAGTGTCACTGAGCTACAGTTTGTGGGTGTCCAGCTGTGAAAGTCCTACACCAACCCTTCCCCCGCCTAGACCGTGTCCCTCACAGCCAAGACTCCACGCTGTTGGGAATCCCCAAGTAGCAGTAAAACTTTCCCATTTAATGCTCAGTCTTTGGTCTCTTGAGCTTCCCTGGTGGCTGGATGGTAAAGAATCCACCTGCCAATGCAGGAGACCTGGGTTCGATCCCTGGGTCAGGAAGATCCCTTGGAGAAGGCAATGGCACCCCACTCCAGTACTCTTGCCTGGAAAATCCCATGGATGGAGGAGCCTGGTGGGCTGCAGTCCATGGGGTCGCTAAGAGTCAGACATGACTGACCGACTTCACTTTCACTTTTCACTTTCATGCATTGGAGAAGGAAATGGCAACCCACTCCAGTGTTCTTGCCTGGAGAATCCCAGGGACGGGGAAGCCTGATGGGCTGCCGTCTATGGGGTCGCACAGAGTCAGACACGACTGAAGCGACTTAGCAGCAGCAGCAGCCAGTATTTTTGCCTGGGAAATCCCATGGACAAAGGAGGCTGGTGGGCTACAGACCATAGGGTTGCAAAAGAGTTACACGTGACTTAGCAACTAACCAACAACTTTGGTCTCTTAGTCTTTATTTTTTCTTTAACAGAGTGTAAGTTACTCATGTCATTTGCAAGCTTTCCCCTCAAGAAGCCAAGTGCCAGGTCAAGGCAAAGACCACGCCTGCCTGGCCACCCCAATCGCCCCTGTGCTTGGGACCAGAGTGGGTGCTTACTGCCTGTTTGTTGAGTGGGTAAATCAAATGAATGAAAGAATACACCCTAAGTGTCAGCCACGACACCATTTTTCACAATCATACTGGGTTGGCCTGCAAGGTCGTTCAGGTTTTTCTGTTAACATCTTATGAAAAAGCCAAAGGAAGTTTTTGGGCAACCTGGTATATAACACTGCCTCTTTCTACAGCTATGCCAGCTTCGTTTTGGCAAAAGACATTCCCAGAGAAGTTTGTGGTCAGCAGTGTGGGACAGGATTTGAAGAAAGACCTGTGTTAGGAAAAGCTACATTTTGGCGAAGCCTCATTGGAACTGTCAGCTGCTGACAGGGCTGGGAAGAGGGTGCACTGGAGGCCACCTGTCACGTGTCCCTGACATGAAGTTGCTCGAAGGTTACAACTCCCCCTTGCCCCAGGAAACAACCCTCCTCGTGACAACACAGGGATGGCAGGCCAACCCCTCGCATCAGCACAGCTCATCCAGGTTTGTCCACCACCATCTGTTCTCATAGAAGCCCTAGAATAAGTGGTGGTACCATCCCCAGTTCACAGATGAGAAAACCAAGGCTGAAAGAGAAGGATTTGTTAAAAGTCACCCTGCCTAGGAAATGTTATGTTAATTAAAGAAAGAGGTAGTTAGGCTGAGGCTGCCTATATCAGCAAACCAAAATTGAAGCCCGTAAGTGCCTCGAGGTTATGAAATTAAAAGGCTAAGGACAACCAGTCTAGGCTTCAGTCAATCAAATCATTTCCTTTCTTCACTTCTGCACTTTCTCCACATAGGTCTTTCCCCAACTCCTATCGGCGGAACACTCCTAACCACTTCTGGTTTAGCACTGCCTAATGGGAAGTGATTTTTGCTCCAGTAAACTCTTATTAAAAGTTTTAATATCCCCCAGTTCATCTTTTAACAGAAGTGACTAGAGCCCAGATTTTTTTGACCCCTAATCCCCACTCTTGCAATCAACCGTGGTCGAGGACAGACCAGTGTCCCCAGGAAAGGACTGAAGGTCTGGCGTGAGCCTGCTCCCTCTGACTTCAGGGTCCTTTGGCCTGGGCATCTGCATCCTGTGTGTCCTAGCTGGGCAGTCATGTACTTCTCTGCATCCTCTTTCCTTTCAAAACCCTGCTTCTGAAGGCCTGCCCGCATGGACAGAAGCCCTCTTTCAGCCCCTACAACCCCTGTATGGTTTGAGCCTCTTACTAAGAAGCTCTAGGTTCTTTTACATCTACTTGTCTCTTTTTAATGTGCTTTCTCAATAACAAAACTTCCACCCTGTCTTTTCAGCAAGAAATTGGGCCCTGAAGGTTGTACATGTCACTTAGCTTACAAAAAGAAATATATATATATATATATTTATATTTATATTTATATATATTTAATCATGTTTTTCAAATGCCTTGGTTTCAGCACTGCCTCCCCCAAACAAGTTTTCTGCTGAGCATCTTCTGCTTTTTCACAGTAGAGTGACTATGTAACTTATCGTCCAAATAGGGACCCTTTTAAGAATGAAAGGTGATGTGCTTAGTTGTTCAGTTGCGTCCAACTCTTTGCGACCCCATGGACTATAGCCCGTCAGGTTCCTCTGTCCATGGGGTTTCTCCAGATCAGAATACTGGAGTGGGTTGCCATGCCCTCCTCTAGGATATCTTCCCAACCCAGAAATTGAACTGGGGCCTTCCTGCATTGCAGGCGGATCCTTCACCAGCTGAGCTGGTAAGGAAGCAGGGACACTGAATCCTGACACTGGCCATATGATCGCCCTTCTTCGTGGGGGTCACCACTTCTCGACAGGGCCCAGGAGAATGTATCAAATCACTTCCAGATACCAGTTGCATTCGGTTATTTAATGTCGGGCCCTGAAAGAGACAGCAGCCATGCAATCCACTTTTAAATAAAGAAGAAGATTCTCTTTGCTCTGCTCTCTGACACTGAAGCTTCAGTATCTAATAGAAGGGAGGTGTTCTCCAGTTTGCTGCCCAAGCAGCCGAAGTATCCAGCTTTAAGGATACTGTGTTCTCTAGCACGGATTCTAATGTGCTGAGACTAAACCTTTCAGGAGGAGACAGGTGGGGTAGAGTCTGGTCCCTAAACAAAGAGGGCTGGAGAGATGGCTGGGACCATCTTAGCCGCCAAGGCATGGCCACACCCATCAGTACAGATGGAGTAGAATCTCTGCCCTTTATTTTAAAACCTCAGAGGAAATCATGACACCTCCCTGGGGTGAGCCAGTCCAAAGTTTAACTGAGCTCTTCAGGGCTAGGCACCCCTCCTTCCAGTCCACCCTCCACCCAGGAAACCAGTAACATCTGATCCTCTGGCCTGTCATCTGGGCAGCCTCCACCCACTGTAAGGGGCATCCTCTCCTCCGCAGGCCAGAAAGCCCTCTCTGGGCCCAGAAAACACTCAGGACACGAAACAGAAACACACACACACAGAGCCCCTTCCTCTCCAGCTCAGCAGGCTCCCCTCCTGGCCTTTTAATCCCCAGGCCCCCTGGAAATGGAAAGACAGGAAATGCAAGATGCAGTGCCTGAGCCATTTTCATCTAACTCCTGCCCTCCCCCACCCCGGCCTCTCTTCCCTTGACAGACAGACAACCCATTAAGAGCTCGCTCATAATAGTCTTTCCTGTAAGAACTTGTAAACAGCATCCTTGGAGCTTCGACTTGGGTATTTCCCAGCTCACTTACTTCCATTTCCTTTGCCTTGGAATGTTCTCATGGGGAGTCGGGGAGGCTGATGGGAGGGCCTCTCCCCCTCCACCCCCTTTACCTGCGCTGCCCAGCTGCCTCCTTCCTTCAGCATTATAGAAGTTTAAGTCCCTTCCCCTTGAACACCACTTCTACCACTTAGATTGGTGTGTTCCTTTTTGTTTCTTTGAAGGAAGCCCTTCCGTTCAGTAAGCTGAGACTCCTGCCACAGCCTTCATTCCAACACATTCCTACCACTAAGGAAACATACAGGGTTTTTTCTCCAGTTCTCAGCATTAAATGAACAAAATCTGTGCCTGCAGAAATTACATATTAAGTAAACACTGTACCTGCAAAACTGCTTTTTTTTTTTCTTTCTACAGGAGCACTTGTTTTGATATAACTTAAAGTTTGCAAGGTAAATACATTATAGTAAAGGACAGAGGCCCCAAACCCAGGGCTTGGTCAGGTGACCCAATTGAGTGAAGGAGACTTGGTATGTGGCAATAGGGAATAGTGGGGTCTGTGGTGAAATGTGGAGCCTGGACCCCGGCCCCAGAATATGCAACTGTAGACAGATGTTGTTATGTAAAAGTCCTTACTTCATATTGCCAGAACTTCCAACGTTCTAAGAGAAGTCTTAAGTCAGGAATGCTACATGAAATTTTCTGACTTTTAAAATAGTGTATGAGGGACTTCCCTGGTGATCCAGTGGCTAAGACTCTGAGCTCCCAATGCAAGGGGCCTAGGTTTGATCCCTGATCAGGGAACTAGATCTCACAAGCAGCAACTAAGAGTTCTCATGGCTCAACTAAAGATCCTGCATGCCACCACTAAGAGACCCAGCACAGCCAAATAAAGAAATAAAATAAATATATATATTTTTAATAGTGTGTGGGCTGAACAGTCTGCAACCCCTTGCTGCTGCTGCTGCTGCTGCTAAATCGCTTCAGTCGTGTCCGACTCTGTGTGACCCCATAGACAGCAGCCCACCAGGCTGCCCCGTCCCTGGGATTCTCCAGGCAAGAACACTGGAGTGGGTTGCCATTTCCTTCTCCAATGCATGAAAGTGAAAAGTGAAAGTGAAGTCACTCAGTCATGTCCGACTCTTAGCGACCCCATGGACTGCAGCCTACCAGGCTCTTCCGTCCATGGGATTTTCCAGGCAAGAGTACTGGAGTGGGGTGCCATGGACTAAATGATAAATAGCCCCTGCTACAGCCTGCGCCCCAACACCACTAGGCACTGCCAGAATCTGCACCAAAGAACACAACACAGACAGCAGTACCCACGGAGAGATGGCAAGGGGCATGGGGCACCCAGGCAGGGGAGATGGTAGGGGCAAAGGCAGACCCCAAACCCCCACTCCTCAAAGCCCGGCTTCCCTGGAGGCTCTGGCCTCCTGCGACACTTTCTGGGAACGATCTTATTTTTTAGGAAGGAAACAATCAGGAGCTAGGGTTCACTCTAGAGTCATTGATTCTAATCACATTCACTTTACAGAAATTCACTCTATAGCCGGTTTCACTAAAACAAATCTGTAAGAGATATGATGGGCAGCAGCCTTTTCCCAGCAAAAATATACAAGATACACTGAACATAAAGCCCTGAACTAGTCTGCAGGCCCCTGTGAAGGAGCAGAAACCAGTAACTCAAATAAATAATCCTATAAAACAAAGGGCTATACCTTCCTTCCCAAACTCAAAGCAGCGGGGTGGGCCCGAGACCCCACAGAGAAGCGCATTCTAGAATCATCTTCACTTGCCTGGTTTAAACCACTGAGAAGTTACTGACGAGTTACTTATTCTCTTTCAGCTGCAATTGCCTCATCTGTGAAACGCAGGTAACAACAGCACAGTTCTAATAGAATCCCTGGAAGCACAGAAACCGTCCACCAGCCTTTGGCCAAGGGCCAGCTTCAGGAGTTTCCTGGGTGCTCCGGGTTCATAATACATCCCCAAAGTATCTATTGAGCACCTTCTGTATACAGATGCACAACAAAGAGCAATACATAGGCACAGGCCTTGGCCTCCCCAAATCCACTTTTATTTCTAACAGTAAATCCTAAAAACAATACATTTTCAAAAAGGAAAAAAAAAAGCTTCAGAAATTACTCAAGCAGATGTCCTTGCACCTTCTTATTAAAATGATTCATGCTTTTTGTTATGGAACCAATTCACGAGTTTGGGGGGGTTTAAGCAGCCTGGGTGTGTCTTATAAATGGGTGCTCAATGAAAAAAAGAAAAAACTGTCACATACTCCCACTCCACAGCATTTGTAACACGTCCAGTCAGCCCACAAACAGTAGTACATTGGGTTTTTCCTGCATGGAGGATCTAATTTACATAGACTTAACGGTGTGATTTTGTCTTTAAACCTTACTCTTTTGCTTTAACATTTTCCAATTAGTTACACATTAGTGAATCTCAGGATATGGTTTCCCAACCATAACAGACAAACCAAGTCACTATTATTCTCTGTCCACAATGTTCGTTCTCCTGATTTATTTCTTTAATATAAATCTACACATGAAGAACATCACAGTCGATGAAAGCCAGATTTAGAAAACAGTTCTCACCCAACCTAGGTTTCTACATCAAATTCAACACATAGTAGCATTTCAAATACATCCGGAAAAAAAAAAAACAAAACCTCAAAATATATTTCTGCCTCCCACTGACTGTGGGACTTGACTAGGATTCCTAAATCCTCTGTGCCTCAGTTTCCTCATTTATAAAATGGGGAGATCAACTCTGAATATTCATTGGAAGGACTGATGCTAAAGCTGAAGGTCCAATACTTTGGCCACCTGATGCAAAGAGCCAACTCATTGGAAAAGACCCTAATGCTGGGAAAGATTGAGGGCAGGAGGAGAAGGGAGTGACAGAGGATGAGATGGTTGGATGGCATCACCAACTCAATGGACATGAGTTTGAGCAAACCCCGGGAGATGGTGAAGGACAAGGAAGCCTGGCGTGCTGCAGTCCACGGCATCTCAAAAAGTCAGACACAACTGAGCAGCTAAACAATAACCAGCTACCTACCTCATGGGTTTGCGATAGGGACTCAAGGAAATAAAACATACTTTTATCAATTTTCTTTTCAACACCAACATGAGATAGTGGAACACAGGGATTGAAAGGGAACAGACCCTGGGGCCTGGGTTCAAATCCCAGCTTTTCCATTAATAACTGTGACCTTGGACAAGTTAAGGAAATTCTCTGAGCCTCAGCTGTGGAACTGCAATTAAAAACAGTATCGACCTCAAAAGGCAGTTGTGAGGAGGGCCCTGGCAGACATAACACTATTCAGTTTATAGCTATTTTAGTGATGATAAAATAAAGGCTTATCAGAGGTATTACCCTCTCCGGGGTGAGTGCTATATAATGAGTTTATGGACATACCCAGGTTCCCACAAGGAAACAGATTTTGGGATCAAACTAATGTCGGCATAGACAAATCCACTTCTGGGCTCACAGACGGCTATTGTTCCTGAACACCTTGGGTTTACATTTCCATGGTGACCAGCATGTTTGTTTACTTGTTTCCTGATTTTTTTTCCCTACAACTGAAGTTCCACAAGGGCAGCCAGGTTGGAGACTGTATTGTTTGTAGCAAATATCAAATGCACCTGCCCCTGTGTTCAGGCAAAGCCTGAGACAAACGTTTAGCCAGCCTTCCTGGACTCAGAGGATCCTCCTGATCGATGCCCTCTGGGCCTGCTTTCTAGGGCTACATATCCGCTAAAGACATGACTTCTAACCCTGAGGGAGTCAGGACCCTTTGACTGTTAGTGTCAAGTCACGAGTCTCCCCAGCAGGAAGCCCATGGGGATACAACTGGCTCCCAGAATGGCTGGGGAACAACATCATATAAATGACATAAGGAATTAATCTCTCTCTCTCTCTCTCTCGCCCTCTTTCTCGCCCCCCTCCCCCTGTCTCTCTTTCCTGCCCTCTCTTTCTCTCCAACTCTCTCTGTCTCTCATGCTGCCTTTACTCTCAAGCAGGATGCGACAACAGCCACCAGCAGCTTCAAGCTTCCCTTCCGCTGGCTTAGCAACCCCAGCTACAGAAGAGCAGCCCTTTCTGGACCATGAATCACATCCTCATCTCTGGTCCCTGAGGGTAAAGAGAGAAGCAGTGCTCTGACTGGCAAGGGTTGGGTCACATGATCACCGCCAGAGCCAATGAGAATCACTACCACCCAACATCATGAACTGAATGAGGAAGGAGTGGTCCCCCAAGAAAAATGGATGTGCTGTTACCAGTAGAGGGAATGGGTGCCGGGCAGGGAAAAACAACACAGCCATCTGCTCCCATGTTTCTTCAAAGCTGCGGCTTGCTGCCACCTCACCCAAACTCCCCTCTGGCCTGGGGGGCCCCTACAACCTTCTAGGCTAGCCATTCCTCCACTCAGTGAGGCGCAAACCATACCTGCATCTCTTCCTAGAACCAGGAACATTTTCCCAGCTGCTCTGCAATGCTGTCTGGGTTCAAACTCAATAGTGTTGTTCACACACGTCCATATCCCATTAGGGGCCGAGTTCTATAGATTCAGCCTCCAAGGCCACGCCTACCCACTCCATCCCTTCTTTTGCGAAGATCTTTGTCAACTCCCACACGCTTCTCAGAACCACTGGGCATTTGACATCACAGCCTCTGCTGCCAGATCCAGCCTCTTCCAGCTCGGCCAGTACCAGCCTCCTCTGTTCAAGAACTCAGTGACACCATTTTGCCTAAAAATTTAACTCTCGACCTCTCAGCCTGGCATTCGGAGACCTCCCCACTCCCCATATGACTGTCCATTCTTCCAGCCTTTCTGCCCACTGCTGCCCTGCAACTGCTCCAGACACCAGGCAAACCACCACCCCATGCCACTCCCTGCTCCCCGCCCCATCACCACCATTTGGCTCGAGCGTCCCCACTGCCAGGAACCTCCGTCTCCACCACACTCCACCCAGTAACCTCATTAGGTGGAATTCTTCCCACAACACTGGCTTTGGGGTCAGATCCAAGTTCCAACACTTACCAGCTGCACGACTCTAGACAAGTACAGTAGCCTTTGTGTCAATTTGTCATGTGCAAATGACCATGACACCTAACTCACTGGATTGAAAACTACATCTCTATGAAGCCCCCCACCAGGGACTTCCCTGGTGGTCTAGCAGTTAAGACTCCATGCTTCCACCTCAGGGGGCACAGGTTCAATCCTTGGTCACTATACAGCCAAAAAATAAAAATAAATAAATAAAATGTTAAAGTCATTAAAAAAACAATTTTTTAAAGCCCCCTTCAGAGAGCCTTGCTTCCATTACCAGTCACATCCACAACTGGGTATTGTTTTTGCTTGGCTCCATCTCTTCATTCTTTCTGGAGTTATTTCTCCACTGATCTCCAGTAGCATATTGGGCACCTACAGACCTGGGGAGTTCATCTTTCAGTGTCCTATTTTTTTGTCTTTTCAAACTGTTCATGGGGTTCCCAAAGCAAGAATACTGAAATGGTTTGCAGTTCCCTTCTCCAATGGATCACATTTTGTCAGAACTCTCCACCATGGCCTGTCCATCTTGGGTGGCCCTACACACCATGGCTCACAGTTTCATTGAGTTAGACAAGGCTGTGGTCCATGAAGATCCAACCAGTCCATCCTAAAGGAAATCAGTCCTGAATATTCATTGGAAGGACTGATGTTGAAGCTGAAACTCCAATACATTGGCTACCTGATGCGAAGAACTGACTCATTGGAAAAGACCCTGATGCTGGGAAAGACTGAAGGCAGGAGAAGGGAACAACAGAAGATGAGATGGTTGGATGTCATCACCAACTCAGTGGACACGAGTTTGAGTAAACTCTGGGAGTTAGTGATAGACAGGAAGGCCTGGCGTGCTGCAGTCCATGGGGTTGCAAAGAGTCAGACACGACTGAGCCACTGAACTGAACTGAACTCACAGAGTCAGGCTAAATGTCTGACTCTTTGCGACCCCATGGACTGCAACCCACCAGGCTCCTCTGTCCATGAGATTCTCCAGGTAAGAATATTGGAGTGGTTCACCATTTCCTTCTCCAGGGGATCCTCTTGATCCAGGGATGGAACCCATGTCTCCTGCATGGCAGGTGGATTATTTACCGCTGAGCAACTAGAGAAGCCCACTTCCTTTATAGCGCCTGGCATCCGGAAGGGGGCCTGTAAATGATGGCTTCACACTGTCAACCACCAACCTCTGTGTTCTAGCCCAAACACCAACTCTAGGTGAAGCCTTTACTGAATGTCCCCATCAAGACCAACTTTGTACTTATGTTCTACCTTGTAATGTAGTTGGTCGCATACCTGTCCTTCCCCAACTATCCTAGAGCTTCTTAAGTGGAAAGCTGTCTCTTTCATCTTTACATTCCTAAAGCACCTCACCTGGCCTTACACACCTAGAATGTGCTGGAATCGTACCAGTGAAACTGACTCCAACTGTGTGCATCCCTAAGTATTCCTGCTCATTAGCTGTACATTGGTTCACTAGATAAAGCTGACAGGACCCAGTCCTGGGCACACATCCCTGGTTACAAGATTCCAGAGAATCACAGTGTCTCTTTATCAATTTCCCAACTTGTCACACAAGAATCCAAGGACTCACACCCCACCTGACACCCCCCGCACACTGCCACATGAGGATAAATTAACCTAATGGTGGTGGTTGCTGTTGAAGGAAACATACAGCACCCACACGTCCCATAGAACACAGCCAAACAAAGCCAGTGCCCCAGAAGGAAAAGAAAATAACCCCGAATACTCATTGGAAGGACTGACGCTGAAGCTAAAGCTCCAATACTTGGGCCACCTGATGCGAAGAGCTGACTCACTGGAAAAGACCCTGATGCTGGGAAAGATTGAAGGCAGGAGGAGAAGGGGACGACAGAGGATGAGATGGTTGGATGGCATCACAGACTCAAAGGACACAAGTTTGAGCAAACTCCGGGAGATAGTGGAGGACAGGGAACCCTGGCGTGCTGCAATCCTTGGGGTTGCAAAGAGTCAGACATGACTTGAGACTAAACAATAGCAACAACAACCCTGCCCAGGGTACTGAGAAGAGTTCCCGTTCTCCACTCTTGCCTCCTACGCCCCCCCTCCAAAATTCCTACCCAGAGGGGCTGTTTGCCTTACACACCAAACCTAACAATAAAATGTAAGCTTTTCCCAAAAGATCAAATTCACATTTGAAAGAAAAAGATGTTTCTCCACCCAGCAGAGTCAAAAAAAGGGTACTAGAAGCACTAAGGCATTTATTCAAAGATTCTATCAAGCTAGTCAGTCAGCCAACAGATGGGTCCAAAAGGGGAAATTTCTAGAATCATTTGGGCAAGATGGCTAGAATAATCTTATGACTACCATGGTGAAATGCTAAGAAGGACAACCCATGGTGAGAGCCAGAGGGCCTGGCATGTTTATTTTTTTATGGATTTTATTTATGTTCCCAACAAATGGCCTCACAAGGCACAAATTGTCATTCCCCACCCCCGAATGGAAATGCCTTTATTTTTCTAAATATAATGAATGCTCACTATACAAAATCCAGGTTTTCCTAACTTCCATTAACTGTGTTATGATCATCTCACTGTGTCAGTAAGAATAAATCTCCATAATTTCTTCAGGGTTGCATATGAGTCCATTTTTTGAATACACCAAAATTCATTTCATCAAGCCTCTACTGAAGGTCACTGAAATCATTTCCAATTTCTATTATAAACACCCTCTACTGAATGACCACCTGCATAGCACTTGTACATTGATTTTTCCTTCTTCCGAAGAAAATAACTTTTTATGCCACATGGCATGTGGAATCTTAGTTCCCCAACCAGGGATTGAATCTGCACCCCCTCCATTGGAAGCACAGAGTCCTAACCACTGGATCATCAGGGGAAGTCCCAACCACTGGATGGCCAGGGAAGTCCCTAAGAAAATAATTTAGAAATAGAATTTCAAGGCCAAGGGTTATACAATTTATATATGTATGTATCCCAAGCTGTCCTTAAGAAAGACTTATTAATTTACACTCCTATCAGTGGAAGTATCATGTTTGAAAGAACTTATTTACCCACATTTCCTTAAAGAGGCATTATCAATGCTTAAAAATTTGCCAAACTAAGATTCAGTTCAGTTCAGTCACTCAGGCATGTCCGACTCTTTGCAACCCCATGAATTGCAGCACGCCAGGCTTCCCTGTCCATCACCAACTCCCGGATTTCACCCAAACTCTTGTCCATCAAGTCTGTGATGCCATCCAGCCATCTCATCCTCTGTCGTCCCCTTCTCCTCCTGCCCCCAATCCCTCCCAGCATCAGAGTCTTTTCCAACAAGTCAACTCTTCGCATGAGGTGGCCAAAGTATTGGAGTTTCAGCTTTAGCATCAGTCCGTCCAAAGAACACCCAGGACTGATCTCCTTAAGAATGGACTGGTTGGATCCTCTTGCAGTCCAAGGGACTCTCAAGAGTCTTCTCCAACACCACATTTCAAAAGCATCAACTGTTCGGCGCTCAGCTTTCTTCACAGTCCAACTTTCACATCCATACATGACCACCGGAAAAACCATAGCCTTGACTAGATGGACCTTTGTTGGCAAAGTAATGTCTCTGCTTTTGAATATTTGCATATATATAAGATTCTGCTTACTAGTGGGATTGAGACTATTTTCTTGTAGAGTGAGTCCCTACATACCACCTATCTGACCAGTACCCTTTTTATTCCCCCTAGAAGTGACCTCGCACTAATAACCTCCATCCTCTTTGGAGCCACCATGTTCTTAGGACTTTACTTCAGTGGCCAGCAACCTAAGAGTCTAAGAACTGATGCTTGTGATTAATGTTAATTGTTCCAGAGCGATCCACTGACAGAAAGCAGGCCAATGGAGTCATTCCTTAGGATTATTTTTAAATCAGAATTGGGGAGGGAAATACCAGTCTTGCTGGCATCTAATACGCCTTCCCCAATGACTGGTTAGCTAGTTATCTCAACGTTTTCTGAGTAAGCTATTCTTTTCCCATTGATTTGAATGTATCCTTTATTATATAGTAAATGTTTGCATATACTTGGGTCTGTATCTAAACTTTGTATTCTATTTATATTCTTTCTTTGGTCTCTGTAATCTTTAGGGCATTATCCCCACATGATGATCAAGACACAGAAAGGCTACGTTATGAGCTTTGTGACCTCAGATGAACTATCAACAAAGCAAGGACAGAAACCAAATTACCAGTCTCCACCTTGTACTGATTGCAGATGTAGGAACCTTACACAGAAGGGGACCACCAGCCCTCTCAACATCACGCTAGTCTATGAAATCTGTGTCATCAGCCAAGCTAAGGCAGATGTCTAGACAGGATGTTGCAGGGGAATAAAGAAGCGGGTCAGGATTTGCCAGGAAACCAACAAGAGTGCCTGGCAGCTCCCGTTCCCATCTCTAACCCGTTTCCCTGTGCGTGACAACAGTGTCCCCAGCTCGAGTCCTCAAAAGCGGGCAAGGCCAATAAACCTGTCTCTGACTCCCTGAGGGATGTCACCAAGGCCACATGAAAATGTTCACATCACTCATGCCTAGATGGAAAACTTACATTTTCTCAACACTATTTCCTTATTGGGTTTTTTTTTTTGACCAGACAGAGCACTGTCTCTTTTTCAATTTTCCAGGAAGGCTGTTACAGGAAGATAATCTTCCAGGAAGATAATACAGTGTAGAACAATCAAACTGTTTATTTTTTACTTTTGATTTAATTTTCCTTTCTATAATCCACTAAAGAAAATACTAGAACCATGCATTTGCCTTTCTTAGATTGCAGGCTTCAGTTAAATTAGCAGCGACAGATTTGGGGGTTTTGGTGTGTTTTTTTTTTTTTTTTTTTCCCCGTTTGTTTCTATTACACACATAACCCCTCCCAGCTCCAATTCTTTCCTTAGGGTAATTTTCATTTTAATATGTAATGCCTGCTCTTCAAATTAACATCAAATTTTATTATGAAGTAACCACAGATGAATTGTTATCAGTGGACTATGCACCAGCAAATTCTCAACATTTGAATGGTCAGAAGAGCTCCAGAATTCATGTGGGCTAAGGTGAGCATTTAAACAGCTGAGGAAAGTTTGGCTCAGAGAGGTCAAGCAGTGAGTCTAAGCTCATACAGCCAGTGGGTCGGTGGCACATTCTCCCTTCTCTTCAACCTCTTCACTGCGTGCTAAGTCACTTTGATTATGTCCAACTCATTGCAACCCCACAGACCGGAACCCACCAGGCTCCTCTATCCATGGAATTCTCCAAACAAGAATACTGGAGTGGGTTGGAAGATCCTTCTCCAGGGGATCTTCCCAACCCAAGGATCAAACCCACGACTCTTTCGTCTCCTGCACTGGTGGGCAGGTTCTTTACCATTAGCACTACTTGGGAAGCCTTTTCACTAGAAGCCTTAATTGTGCTTTCAATAGAAATGGCACACCTTGACGTGGTGCACTTAACAGAAAGAGGAGATACCACATTACCTTGAAAAGCAAAAAAGTGGACGTCTCAATGCCACCTCTAGGAATTTATGAAACGGCTTTTCCCTGAGCTGTGCCAGGTACGAGCAACACGGCAGCCCCATGTGCTAGAAGATTCTGACCCCTGGCTGAAAGTGTTGGTTACCTGAATGTGACTCACAAGGAAAGCAGAGACCTGGGACTCTAGAGACTGAAGTTCTGATGCCAGTTCTACAGCGGGCATCCCAGCTGTGTTTCAGCATCAGAAGGGCCCGCTCAGCAGGGCAACCCACTGATTCTATTAACTGATGCTGCCAAGCAGAACCAGGAAACTTGGTAAGTCCGCACTGCACCGGGCATTTCTAGGCTTGAACAGCAGACTTCAGTTTACCATTAACATTTGGTGAGGCCAGAGAGATACAAGGAGAGAAAAATCCCTTGTCCCTGCTCTCAAGGAGTTTGCTGTTCAGTGGGTGAAGCAAAAAGCCTACCTACCTAATATATATATTTTTAAAATCCAGCTTGACAGAGGGTATGAGTTCCCCAACACTAAAAGATGTGAGCAGAGGGGAGAAATCTACTGCATGGGAAGCAGCAGAGGGTCCTATCTAGGGAGCCAGATTGTAGCTGAGTCTCCAAGATCGTTTCCGAAGAGAGTGAGAAAACTTTTACTTTATTATTATTTTTTATTGAAGTATAATTGCTTACATTGTTATGTTAGTTTCTGCTGTACAACTAAGTGAATCAGCCATGTGTATACATATATGCCCTCCCTCCTGAAGTTCCTTCCATCCCACCCCTCTAGGTCATCACAGAACACTGAGCTGAGCTTCCTGCACTTTACTGCTCTAAATTTTACGCATGATGCTGTGTATACGTCAATCCCAGTCTCCCAATTCATCCCACCCTCCCCTCCCCTGCCTATGTCTGCACCTCTGTTCTCTGTGTTTGGTCTCCATTCCTGCCCTGGAACTAGGTTCATCTGTACCCTTTCTCTGGATTCCATATAAGTGCATTAATATACGATATTTGTTTTATCTTCCTGACTTACTTCACTTTGTATTACAGGCTCTAAGGCCCATCAGGGTGGTGGTCCTCACACCTGGCCGATCCTCGGGAGTTTCTAAAATACAGCTTCTCAGGTGCTTCCCATGAGCTTCTGATTCCGAATATCGTGGGCAGACCTTGATGTTATAGGTTGCCCTGTGTCTGCTCCCCCACCCTTCCCAAAAAGATATGTGGAAGCCATAACCCTCAGAATGTGACCCTTTTGGAAACAGGGTCTTTATAGAGGTAATTAAGTTAAAATGAGATCACTAGGGTGGCCCTCAATCTAGTAAGACTGATGTCAATAAAAATTAACTAAAAAAATATATAATCAGCGTGTTAAAAAAAAAAAGTAAGGCTGGTGTCCTTATAGAAGGGAGAAGTTTGGACCCAGAGACAGACAAGTACAGAGTGAAAACCGCCTGAAGAGACACAGTCAAAGGAAGACCATCATCTACAGGCTTAGGAACGCTGAAGGCTACCAGAAGTGAGGTCTGGAAAATATCTTTCCCCAGCACCTTCCGAGGGCGCGTGGCCTGCCCACAACTTGATTTTGGCCTCCAGAACTGTGAGACAATAAACTTCTGTGGTTCTAAGCTGCCCACATTGTGGTCCTTCACAGCCCTGAGTGGCCCTGGGGAGTTCATGCCGCCTGGGAATCAGTATTAAGAGTCCAACTGCCGTGGAGGAGCACCCTCGGGTCCTACTCTGAAGGCTGCTTCCACACTGGCCCTGCCCTGGGTGCCCACGGGGCTTCCTTTGGTCCTGAGGCCCTTCCTCTGGGGAAGGGAGGAGCGGGCTCTGGTGGTGGAGCTCCTTCCTGCAGATGACAGGGAGCCCACAGCCCTGTGAAGATATCATGCAACTAAGGGACAGCCTTTCTCCTTCCCCTGAGGCTTCCAGGCGCGGTGAGCCCCGAGGCAGATGAGCCAATACATCGGCAAATGCTTCCTGGAAGAAAATGCCACTCTCCTCCAACCGCTACAAAAACACTGAGGACCCAGGACCTTGGACTTTGCTCTGGAGCCAAGCTTATCTCAGGAGATACACTAGGGTGGGCAGGGCCAGGACTTGTTCTCTTTTGTACTGTTTTTATTTGCGCCCTGGAGTCTCAAGGTGGGACCCACAGAACCCTCACCCAGGTAAATCATATGCAAACCTGCAGTCAAAGCAGTTACCAATGAAAGAACCTGCAGGAGTCCACAGAGGAGAAAGCCCTACCGCCTAAGCGATAGGAGGCAAAGGACAATACGTGGAACCAACAGCAGCACCTTTGAAAGAATTAGGAAATGGTGCCCCCCCTTCCCCAAAATACAGTTATAAATCTACTTCCTCTGAACAACGAACTCTGAACCTCAAGTTCAGTTGCCTCCCTAGAGTTACTCAACATACAACAAACATGCTGCTGCTGTTGAGTCACTTCAGTCGTGTCTGACTCTGTGCGACCCTAAAGACGGCAGCCCACCAGGCTCCCCATCCCTGGGATTCTCCAGGCAAGAACACTGGAGTGGGTTGCCATTTCCTTCTCCAATGCATGAAAGTGAAAAGTGAAAGTGAAGTCGCTCAGTGTCTGACCCTCAGCGACCCCATGGACTGCAGCCTTCCAGGCTCCTCCAACCATGGGATTTTCCAGGCAAGAGTACTGGAGTGGGGTGCCATTGCCTTCTCCGACAACAAACACGGAAGTCCTTAAAGATGAGGAAAGATGCAGTGAGCTAGCACCAGAGGAGGAATGGGGAGAAGTGGGTCCTTGCTGTGTGACATCACCTCTCTGAGCTTGCTTTTTCTCAACCTGAGATAACAATAATAACAGCTGCCAAATCTGGTGGTGATGAGCCAAGGAGAGAAATACATGGGAATTCCCTGGCAGACCAGTGGTTAGGACTCCTTAATTCCACTGCCAGGGGCCCGGCTTTGATCTCTGGTTGGAGTACCAAGATCCCACAAGCCTCGCAGTGAGGCCAAGAAAAAAAGAGCAAAAGAAATATGGGCCCTTATCTGAGCCTGTGTTCCCTGCTGATTCACACATGCAAAACCCAGGAGCAAATATGAAGTTGTTGCCAAGTCAGTCTTTGCCCGAACTTATTTCCCTAACTGAGGCTTTGAATACCATAGAAAACATGACTGAACACTCACACGGGGGTGTTAAATCCTAAAGGTTTCAAAAATGTCGCATCACATGTCCTCATGTGCATCATGTTTCTTCCTCATAAGAAAATGTGCTCTGTACATCCCTAGGGTCACTTAACTCCATTTCAGAAATTACCAGTATTCTTCCCAAAGTGGGGGGTGAAGAATGGGGTGGTGGGAGACCCTATAAGACAGAGACCACCACGTGCTAGGCAACCAAGCGTCTAAGTGTATAATGCTACCCAGGGAGGAGAACAGTCCCACACTGTTTACAATATATTGAAAAATTGGAAAACCTAAATTGTTGAAAATTTAGGGAAACCTAAATTGTTTGTTGCTCAGCCGCTAAGTCGTGTCCAACTCTTTGACTCCATGGGCTGCAGCATGCCAGGCTTCCCTGTCCTTCACTATTTCCTGGAGCTTGCTCAAACTCATGTCCATCGAGTCAGTGATGCCATCTAACCATCTCATCCTCTGTCATCCCCTTCTCCTCCTGCCCTCAATCTTTCCCAGCATCAGGGTCTTCTCCAATGCCTTCTTTATGGTAAATGTCTTGGTTAAACACATTTAAACTACTTCAAAACAATCAAAGGCACAGACCCGTTTACAACCAGATAACCCCTAAGGGTCTGTTAGAAAACACCCAGCATTCCATTGAAACGACACTCCGTTTCCAGAGTCTTTCACAATTTTTCCTTACACCCTTCTGTCTCATGGGAAACTATAAACACAGATACGGGGAGGCACTACAACTTCCTGTTGACTGAAAACAGCTGCAGGAGCACGTGTATACCAAGATCCCATTGGTGTCAAATGTATCTACACGTTCATACGTGCATACACATAGAGAGCGGGGAAAACGTCCACCTTAATGCTGACAGTAACTATCTCTGAGGGGTGGGACAGGGAGCAGGGGCACATGGGAGGAGAGAGATTTTTCCTTCCTTCTTGATGCTTTGTGTTGTTCTTTGCATTTTCTTTAGGAAGCAAGTACTGTCTGCACAGGAGCTTCCCAGGCAGCTCGTTGGTAAAGAACCCACCTGCAAGGCAGGAGACACGGGTTCCATCCCTGAGTAGGGAAGATCCGCTGGAGTAGGAAATGGCAACCTGCTCCAGTATCCTTGCCTGGAAAATTCCATGGACAGAGGAGCCTGACTGAGTACAGTCCATGGGGTCATAAAGAGTCAGAAACAACAGCGCAACTAAGTGCGCGCGTGCGCGCGCGCGCGCGCACACACACACACACACAGCACACACTGTCTGTGCAAATGTTTGAAAGCCTTCAAATTAGGTAGAATGATTCATACTGAACTATGAGTCACAGTGCCACACTGATTATTTTACATACATGTTAGTACTGCTGCTCCTATTAGCTGGTAAGATTATTGAGGGCAGCAGCTGTGATGGAGCAGAAAGACGATCAGAGTGAAGACTGGGTTTTGCACTAGATCTGGGCTGTGGAACTAGCAGATTGCACCAGGAAAAGGCATTTATGCTTCATCTATAATACAGGGAAGAATAAAACACACCTCACAGGACTGTAAAGAGTAAATGAAATCATGGGTACAAAGGATTGTATAATTCCTAAATGATTCCATTAGAAAGAACGGGGGAGTTCCCTGGCAGTGCAGTGGTTAGGACTCCATGCTTTCACTGCTGAGGGCACTGGTTTGATCCCTGGTCGGGAAACTAGTCCCAGAGTCGTGCAGTGTGGCCAAAAAGATAAATAAAACAAAACTACCTTTATTTAAAAAGAAAGAAATGGAAACTCCATTGTTTCCTGTCCTCCGTTCAGAGCCTAGCCTGGGGCCCCACACACAGTGGGACTTAACTAAATATTGGATTTATGACACTGGGGAAGATGCAGGAACCAACCTAGGGTTACTCCGCTGGGAATTCTGCGTGCAGGGATTTCCCTCAAGCTCTCTGCTTAGGGCAGACAATTAGAACACAAAGGCCCACCATGGGAGAATGAAATTATAAGCAGACGTAAGTCCACGTCTCTGATTAGGCCTCTCGAATGCTTGACCCCCTCACAGGCATTCCTGAAACGCTTGTAAGCCGCCCAAAAAGACTAGTGACAGGACCAGGCACTAGGGTATAAAACAGTTAGCCACCTGATAGCAAACTGAAGGCAACCAGAGACCAGCCCTCACCTTAGTCACCGTGGAAACGTCGAGGAAATCAGGTTTGTCCTTCTTTAATTTGCATCCTGCTCTATAAGAAATTAAGCTTTAACTTTAAAAAACCCTCTAATTGGATACTACTGATGGGAAGACATCTGGGGCAAATATCTAGGCCTGATGCATTCCACCCCAAGCAATGGTTAGTGGTTTGGGGAACGAGTGTGTGGCAGAATAAGCAATGGTTACTAATTATTATATAGCACAGGGGTTGGCATCATCCATAAAGCCCCGTCCTGAAGGCCCCTTCCTCTCCAGAGAGGATTACAGGATTGACTGGACATTTTTTTCTCTGAGCGAGCATACATTTTCCTTGTCTTAATTGGATCCAGCCTCTTTGCCCCTGAGCAAAGAGGCCATTTTTCTGTAACAATTCTATCCTTCAAATGCCAGTTCAGTCATCAGCCATTCCGGGGTCTGGAAGGAGCAATGTTTGGCTTCCTATTTTCTTTCCATTTGCTCAGCGTTGTTCTAGCAGTGATGCGAAAAGCATGTGAGGATCGTGTCCTAAGCTACCTCCGATTTAGCCAAAAAAGGTATGAGTGCTATCAGTGTGAAACATCTTCAAACCACACAGAGCCTTCAGATTGGGGCGAACTGTTTGCCCCGAATGTTTGGACTAATGCAAATATTTATTTCTTCCAAAACAAGTAAAACACACCACTTCCAAATTGGGGGTGGGGGCGGGGAAGTCTGCCAGACGTTTTTCACAGTTAAGACAAACATTTGGAAAACATTTTCCAATTTGCCCTATACCTTTAGTTGATCTTTCTTAACCATGTTGAGTCATCTCTTCATTTGCCATCTACTGCGACATGAAGGCCACTTCTTTCTTTAATATTTATTTATTTGGCTGCTCAGGTCTTAGCGGCAGCACTCAGGTTCTTCCTTCTTTGTTGCAGCATGCAAGATCTTATTTTAGTTGCAACAAGCAGGATCTTTAGCTGCAGCATGGGAGCTGGGATGGAACCTGAGCCCCCTGCACTGAGAACTCAGAGTCTTAGCCACTGGACCACCAGGGAAGTCCCCCAAGGCCACTTCTTGAGGATCTTATTTCTTGGCTCTTCCCCTCCTCCACATACCAAACATAGCATCAGTCAGTCATTCCCAGATCAAGGTTAGTTGGACATCTATGTTGCAGGTACACACTCGTCTGACTGGCAGCCTCCTTAATCCATGACTGTAGGCTTGGTGGCATCAACCCACAACAGCACTCAGCTTGAGAAAAATGGGATCTTGAGACATCTTTGCTTTCAAGCCTGTAGCCCAATTCTCTGTCCGCACCCAACTCCCTATTTTGGGCTTCCCTGGTGGCTCAGTGGTAAAGAATCTACCTGCAATGCAGGAGACACAAGTTCGATCCCTGGGTCAGGAAGATCCCCTGGAGGAGAAAATGGCAACCCACTCCAGTATTCTTGCCTGGGAAATCCTATGGACAGAAGGGCTTGGCAGGCTACATACAGTCCATGGGGTCTCAAGAGTCAGACATGACTTAGCAACTAAACAACAAAAACCCCCTACTTTTCTAGAGCCTGGGGTTCCTTCTCAGGGGATGTTATTTAAGCATCCCAAGGAGCTCTTCCTGAGTGTCTGATGGACCAGAGCGCATTCCTGCACAAGCCATGGGAGAGCTGTTTTCCATGGCCCGTTTGTTGACCTTCTCCAGCTTGTTTCCATTTCACAAGTGGTGCTAAGACCCATGCCAAGATGGAATTCCATTTCAAATGAGGTTTCATAAGGTCTTTTATCAGATATGCAGACCAGTTACACTGGCTGGGTTTTCTCTACCCTGTAGCTGAGTCACTCTATCCTTCACCCCCCACTTCCTTTCCTGCAGTGGTTAAGTTCAGAGCTTCACCTTCTCTGCAGGAGCAGATCAAAGGCTTGACTTCCTGTCCCCTCATTAGGGAGCTGGTGACATCCCGCTGTGTCCTCTCCACCAAGAGAGCAACCCCCAAGAGACTCTCAGCTCCCAAAGAGCCTCAAAAAGTTGCTAAATTAATGCAAAACGCGTGTGCACACACATGTTCTGGTTTCTAAACGCAAATACCCATATGGTTACCTCTGAAATATCTAAAAGGTTAACCCTGAGAGAGCCTTTCTGGGGAAAAAGGCTGCTTCACACATTCTCTTTGGGAGGAAGAAGGGGCATGGCCCGCGATGTGGCAGGGAAGTCACTCCAGTAGGTCTCCCCCTCCCCCTTCCCAGCCCCCTGCTTTTTCTCTTTTTAACATTTATTTATTTGGCTGCACAGAGTTTTTAGTTGTGGCACCTGGCCTCTTTAGTTGAGACGCCTGTGCTCTAGTTCCCTGACCAGGGATCAAACCTGCGCCCCCTGCACTGGGAGTGCAGCATTCTAGCCACTGGACCACCAGGGAAGTCCCCCTACTTTTTCATTAGTAAAGAGGGTTGCAGAGACCTGAGCATATACCTGGAAAAGGAAATGGCAACCCACTCCAGCATTCTTGACTGGAGAATCCCAGGGACAGAGGATGGGGTCGCAGAATCAGACACGACTGAAGCGACTTAGCAACAGCAGCAGCAAAGCATATACCTAAGGTGCCACCATGAGACAGAGGTGCTTGGGGACAAGGATCTCCCGAGGGGCAGCAGGCACCGAAGGCAGCGGGGCTCCGGGCAGATGTGACCTGCACGCGCTGGGTGCTCACACCCAGCCCTCCCAAGGAGAGGGCTGCCGCCACTGAGGTGTGGCTACTACCATCCATCTCCTTTAAGCTCCTGTCCCTGGGGGGCAATTCTTTGGCTACTCAAGATTCTCCCCAACAACTGCCAGGAGGACCAAGAATGCCAAGAAGCTGACTGGCCTTGCTCTTCGGGTGTGCAGGTATGCATGAGGGTGTGGGGAAGGCGGGTAGGAGAACACAGGCGATGCGGCTTCAGAATCACGGCCACTTGTGCACACACGCACGGGCATGTATGTTATTTGTCCCCTCCCCGCCCCCACCCCCGCCAATCACAGATTCATTTGTGTTGATAAAGAGTTCTATTTTTTGCTTCTTTAAATCATCACTTTTATTTATTTGGCTGTGCCAGGTCTCAGTTGTGGCAGGTGGGATTTTCATTGCCACGAGCAGCATCTTTTCAGTTGCAGCACACCGGCTCAGAAGTTGTGGCACGCGGACTTAGTTGCCCTGAAGCATCTGGAATCTTCCTGGACCAGGGATCAAACTCAGGCTCCCTGCCTTGGGCGCATGGAGTCTTAACTGCTGGACCACTGGGTAAGTCCCAACAGTTCTACTTTTAAAATGGAAATGCTGACTGTGAGGACTCACCTTATGGTAGTCATTCAGAGCCTAGTAGGAATTACATCTTCCAACTGCTCTCAATTTAGCTGAAATCAAGGTCTGGCAGGGCAGTTAGATTCCCATTTCTTTTTTTGCCCCTTTCCCCAGGAAATCTGTTAGAGACTCTTTCTTGCCCACAATGGCAACCTCAGAGCATTTACATTTAGAAACCATACCGCCCTGAGAAGTGGGTTTGGTTTGGGGATTTTTGGTTTCTGTGGGAGTTTGGGGCTTATATTAATATGATTATAAGGGAAGGGAAAGATTTCTTTGGGAATGTTAAAGGATTTTGGGGGGCTTCTTCAGAAGAGTCCACATTTCAAGTAACGTTGGACAAGCGGGTCCTTTTCTTCCGTCTCACTTTCCCCATCTGATAAGCAGGGCTGATTTCTATTCTGGAAAGTGGAGAACAGATGAGGAAACCCCCTGAGAAGCCTTGGGGCAGCCCAGGCCCTGGCCACCCCGTGGGCCTCTGCGGCCGCTTCCCAACCCAGGAATGTTCGTATCTCTTTATCTGTTTCTTTTCCTTTCTGCACAGGTCCCAGAAGTTGGCCTTTGAGGTTTAGTTCATCACTGCCTTAAAAAAAAAAAAAAAAACTGATACTCCACAGGCTACAGATTCTTAGAGACAAAACAGGCCCTGTGGAAATTAGCCTAATTTATTACTGACTTCTGTCAGGAGGAGGTTACCAGTTGACTCTTTGGCACAACTTCAGATAGCTATTCTTTGCTTCTGACCCCAAGAACAGCAGCGAGCTGTTTTATTGTTTCAAATAATCATGCTGCTTTCTAAGTGTGTTCTAACAGCGTTGTTAAAATGTTTCAAATCTCACAGGAAAAGTTTTTAAAGAGAAATCATTTTAAAGTGGATACAAGAACAGTGTGTTTTTGACATCTTTCTCCATGATCTTCTTGCAATCTGTTCTGTTCAAAAGAAATGGAAACTCTTAAAATTGTTTTTATCAATTGTCCTGTTCATTTTAGACCACCTTTTCTGAAGTAAACAGAAAGCGGGGTTTTTTTTTTTTCCTTCTTTCTGTGGATTTACTGTATACACAACTTTTTTTTAAATTAATAATGTATATCTGCATGCATGCTAAGTTGCTTCAGTCATGTCCAACTCTGTGTGACCCTATGGACTAGCCTGCCAGGCTCCTCTGTCCATGAGATTCTCCAGGCAAGCATACTGGAGTGGGTTCAGAATGGGGAACACGTGTATGCCCGTGGCAGATTCATGTTGATGTGTGGCAGAACCAATACAATATGGTAAAGTAATTAGCCTCCAATTAAAATAAATAAATTTAAATTAAAAAAAAAAAGAATACTGGAGTGGGTTGCCATGCTGTCCTCCAAGGGATCTTCCCAACCCAGGGATCGAACCCGCGACTCTTATATAAGTCTCCTGAATTGGCAGGCAGGTTCTTTACCACTAGCACCACCTGGGAAGCCTGTAATACACCCTTAATTTGAATCAGGACAGTCAGTTGCTCAATCGAGGCCAATTTCCCAAAAAGATACAAAAAAAAGGTGGGGAAGGTGAGAAATATGAGTGGCTTATTACTACCACCAATGTTTATGATTGTCCTTGAACTGCGTTTTTCTCTGATTAGGACTCAGTCCTAATCTCCAATCCCCCAGCCCCTCCTCTGTTTCTCGCCTCCTTCCCCCTGCCCCCTCCCTTATGTTCTCCCAATTTTCATGTCAGAAGTTATGAGGTTCTCACCCTTATTTAACTCAATGTGTGTAGAAGCCTAGAAGTGACGTCCCAGGAACTTTCTGCAGAGCCGGGGATACTCCACTTCCACACCATCCAGTAGCCACCAGCCCCTTGGGACTTCTGAGCACTTGAAATGTGGCTGGCACGCTTATGGAACGGAATAGTTCACTTTAATTAATTAAAAAAAAATTTTTTTTGGCTGTGCCAGGTCTTAGTTGCAGCACTCGGGCCCTTTTGGCACATAGGATCGAGTTCCCGGACCAAGAATCGAACCGGGGGCCCCTTGCATTGGGAGCTCCAAGTCTTACCCACTGGGCCACCAGGGAAGTCCCTCACTTTAATTAATTTAAATATAAACAGCCACATGCAGCTAGTAGCTACCATGTTGGAGGGCACATATTCAGAGGACTAGACAGACACTTGAACATTTTCAGGTTATTCCAGGTGACAGGCTCTACCAGAGGACGTGCTCAAGCCCAAGAAATCCCAAGAAAAATCCAAAGGAAGGCGGCCCCCACCATCTTTCCTCCAGAATGGTGGCCCACTGGTTCCGCCCAGCTGCTGCCCCAGGAAGACCACCGAGGTCTTGCCCGGAAGATACCTCTGCACACCAGTTTCTTCTTGGATCTTCTCACCCACAACCAAAGGGACCTCTTGCGATTGTCTTAAGTGGTTTCCATTTGCAGGAACTGCAAAAAACACCTTCATAAAAACACCCGTCTTGGAAAATTAGCAGTTGTCTTCCAGATTCCAGCCTATCCCTCAAAAATGACCTCTGAGTTATCCTTAAGTCATGTTTTGGTCCCACAGGCTAGTGTCCAAGCTCTAGGCACAGCAGAGTCAACAGTTTCCAGCTAAGCAGGTTATACCACAATCAGCTTCAGCTCCTTGTAGGAAAAATCAGGTTCTACTCAAATCTGATTTATCAGGTTAAAAGCCTAAGAAGTTAAAGATGATGTCCAATTCCATCTCTTTACCCACCTCCAGCCACACCTCTCCAAGGCTAACACCCAAAATGTCACCTCCCACAGGGTCCTTCAACAATTAAAGGCTGAATGAATGAATGAATGATTTGAGCCTTGTAAGAATTTCAAAAGACAATTAAAAAATGGTTTTCACAAAACAAGAAACTGTCTTGTTTTGTGTAGTCTAGACAGGACAGAAGTCTAGACAGGACAGAACTGCTTTCTCTTTAAAAGGTACCATGAATAACTTCGAATATTTGATGATAATAAAGAATTTTTGCTTAAAAAAAAAAAAGTAAGCGTGATTTATACCAAATGGGGTGTTTCCCCCACTGTCTGGATGGTATTAAATACAACAATATTGTCTTTATCCCCCAAAGATAAAATTTTAAGAAGCTTTATGGATTAAAATCTTCTCAATATTTAGGATATTTTAAAATAAAATCTTCCACTGAAATGTAACAGCATGTGTTTCAAAGTAAAAATCATTCCTATTATTTAAGCCCACATAATCTATTTTTAATCATTTAAAAATCACATCTTAAAACCCTTTATCTTCACTATTCTATTTTGAAGTGAGGTGTGGGGGCTAGCGGTTGTAAGACTGAAGAAATTCCCTTTCCTTTTCTGTGTGTCACCTGTTTTTAGTCACTTTCTATCATCTTCTCACGTTTCACCTAGAATTGTATGATCTGTTGTAGTAAGATTTTTTTTGTAACCGTAAGACTTATTTCAAAAATGTCAAGATATTATAATGCTTTACCATAAGCCACAAATATACCGGCAACAAATTATTAACTTTAAATATTGACCGAAGTCCTGAAACCATTTCATTAGAAGACTCTGAGTTCCCAGGTCTGGGTTGAATGGCCCTTGGTAAAGGTCAATTTGGTCCTGCACTGAGCTCTTTCCTGAAATTCACTCCAATGTTTTTGAAGTCTTCGGCCCACACCCAAAGGGTATCATTTAGCAAGCCACTACAAGAGTTATGGCTGCTGAAGACATAATTTAAACAAGGATTAGTCTGGGGAGTGGAAGAATCAAGCTTTCTGGAGTTTAGAATCTGACAAGCAGCAACTAAGCTATTGAAAGATGAGAGTCTTGAGGGCATTTATCTGATGGTTTTAAAAACCGGCACCTAGATTAATTAAAAGCATCATTTGAAACCTTTCTGTAAGAAGGCAAGGCCTCTGAAACCATTTGCTTTTGGTTTCTCCACATCCAAGTTGTCAGTACTGAAAAGAAACTCAGAAAAAGTAAAAGGCAGTTTTGTTTAATGATGGCATTGTACTTAATAGGCCCAGCAGCTTTAACACATGATGAGCTGCCGGAGCTCAGGATGCAAAAACTGCTGCTCTTCTGTGCGGAGAAGCTTTAGGGCAGAAGCAGCCACGGGGGTGGATTAAGTACGCCTGCCGATAACAGTTAAAACGGCTGCAGGCTTCAGAGACATTCCAGTGTTCTAATAACGATATTTCAGTTTTGTCATCATGAACTAGGGGTGCAAGGAAAAGAGGGAAGGGCTTTCAGCCTTGCCATGGAATGCTGAGTCTGTCCCAGCAGGCTGGCTGCATGCAAATCCCCTCCCCTCCCCTGCCCTTCCCAGCCTCTGCGGTCACCTGTTTCCAGGTCCCCAATCTTAATCATTGGGAAGATCCAGGCCAACAAATTTACAGAGATATGTGAGTGAAAGGTTCTTGCACGTTCTGATTTTCGACATCCTGACCAAGGGCAAAAATCATGACGTTTCTGACTTCTCAGTTCCTGTAGTCGTGCCTGCTAGTACCATGCTCAGGAAAATGTGATCGATACTCCCCCTCTGTCCTCTTTATTGATCAAATATGGCTACTACTGCCCTGGGAAGAAAGGAAGGGTGGGACCTTACAAAATTTCTTCTCACCACCGTTCAAAGAAGTGAGGCAAAACACTAGAATATGACAAAAACCTTTACTGCAACAATAAAATCAAAAGGAAACACACAAAGGGTCTGCAAAGTCTTTCTCACTACTATGATTTCAGCACTAGTGTGCTTGCCAATTTTCTGAGATTCTGAAATGTAAATAGATAGATAGAATTAGTCTTGGGTTTCTTTTCATTAAATGCTTAATCACTTAGCTCATTTCCATAAATTGGCATGAATTCAGTCTCAACTTCTTTTCTTTTTTCACCCTTAAGCACCCATTTTTAGCAGAGTAATCTAAAGTTCCTAAGAATGATCAAGTTGATGCTCTCTTGAGTCCAGAACAAAATACATTTGGGTGGTTTAAAATTTTGAACCCAGATCTCCATCTTATTTCAAAAAACAGTCACAAAGGTGCAAACTGATTCCAATGTTTTCAAATTATTAATGATGAACCACTTTAATTTACTTACAGATTTTCTATCTTATTGCTGTAGTCATTTTTCCACTTTATAAAAGTATTATTATGGTAAGAATTTTAACTTACAATGAATTTAGAAGACATCTGCCTTTGAGAATGCATAATAATAACAAAAGATAGGTCCCCAAATAACCCACCAACATAGACAACTCCAAATTTATAGCATTTGCAAAGTGTGTCTGTCTTTCTTCAAGGCCTGGTTCTCTATTGTTTGGGACAAACGTGACTTTTACTTGAAAGCCACATTTTAAATTGTTTACAATGTATTTTGTTAACTGAACTAAATTAAATTTCGCCTTCACAAACCATATTTCTCATTTATAACCACTCACAATAATCTTCAAGGAAGAAGTGGTTTTAAACATTGTAAACAATTCAGATTTTTAAAGATACAACAAATTTTATGTTAGAGCTTTCATTATACTGACTAGAACTTTCATTTCTGAATATGCGGGTAATGTGGTTACTAGGAGAATTATTTAACTGAAAAGAATGACTTCAACTATGTAAGAACTGAGAAGAGAAAAATAAATTGCTTTTATTTCTAAAAGCGTCTACAGTAATTAGAATATATGCGCTCAAATCTTTAATAGACCCAGTGAGAAGAAAGTGGAAGCACTTAAAATCATGGATTCTCTTTAGACATAAAAGAGAAACAGGGGGAGAAATGCAGATTTCAAAATGAAATTTCCACGTAAGTAATTAGTTTTTCTCATTCAGGTGTCAGTTTCTCCATATTCTTACGGGGAAGGCCCCCTCCATTTCAAAGGAATTTCAGGAGCTATTTTCTCACCCTGAGATGACTACCAAACTCTCAAAGAGAAATTGAAAAGACTTTAAAAGGAAAAGGAAGTAAAAGGCACATTCTTGAGAACTTTTTAATCACTGTAATTCGGTCATTCCATATAAGCCTCCAGACTGTAGCTCTCTTTTCCAAGGCTCTAAAAAAACCAATTTGTTAACCTGACAGACAAAATTACTAAGCCGTGCATTCATTTCAGTGAAAAAATCTGGGGAGACCAAACTGGGGGAGAAAATTAATAATACTCTGCCCACTCCAAGCAAAACATTTTAAAAGAAGCAATCAAATGCTAAGGAGAAAAAAAAAAAAAAGCAAGCTCTAGGCAAATAAGTGTGTAGAGCAGCAAATGTAGGCAGCAGAATTCCCCGGGCAACAGGAGAAACCAGTGAAACTTGCAAAGCCTCCAGTATCGTCACATCCAATGATTTCCCAGGAAAAAATTTCAGAATGGAGAGGGAAAACTTTCCCAGCCCCCGAGCCCACGGGTGTACAACCATATTCCACCACTAGGTGGCGGCTGCAAAGGCTGTGAGCCGGGGGCTGTTTTCTCCGCTTTTTCCCCCTCCAGGACTCACTGCTCTGTTCAGGAGACAGCCCACGAGCCTCTTGGCCCAATTTGCTAAAAATTTTGGGTTAGGAAAAAAGAAAATACTCGGGCTTTATAAACTGAAGTCACCAGGAACAGCCTCTGTTAAAAATCTGTTCACACCAAAGCTGGGCAATGGGAAGAACAGACCTGCACATTTCAAACTCGGCTGGAGTTTCCGAAGCAAACGTTCCAGGCTGGTGCTTTGGAGACAAACGAAGCTGAAATTACATGAGTTGTTGAGTTGTGCATCACCTACTCACACACCGTGTACAGTGCCACAAGGTGATGGAATCGGCTGGATAAACATGAACCGTTTTACTGCTGGCCAGCAAAGTCTTCCTTCATTCATCAAAGTGTGTGAATGAAAAATATTAAGAAGTAAATAGGGCGTTTTCGTGGACTGCTCGCCTTGTACTCTTCTGAAGTCAAGACCTTACCGAGACTGCATTCGACCTTGGGTGTCAAATAAAGCCTCCTCCCATGAAAGGGAAAACCACTTCCCTTTTCATAAAAAGGCTGCACCCAGAGCTCAAATCTTGGCACAAGAAATGTTACATAAATTCCAGGTGTTCCTAAATATGTATGCTTACCCGCACGGAATCATTTTAGGAAGCATCTTAAGTTTCTGGGCCACTTTCTCTCTCACCCTCTCCCTCTCTCCATCTCAAGAAGAGTCAAAAAGTGCGTTTATAGTCTCGACTTAGCTTCTTACCCACTCCATTTAGACGGTATTTCCTGCCAACCTAATGCAGAAAATCTAATGATTTGCATCCAAAACACATCTAAGCACTGGCACACTTACCTTTCTTTTTTAAATTAAGCCAACCCCCCCCCCAAATCCACTTATCTCTCTCCCTCCTCAATGGGGGAAAAAACCACCCCTGAAATCATGAATTCTTTTCTACATGATTTGCACAGCCATCCTCTCGTTATGTGAACAGGCTTATTTCTCAACATCTTACTTTGCCTTTAAAAGGCTTCCTTCCACACGACGGGATTTCCCTAAGAAACATTCCCAGCGGATGGTTTCCAGCAATAACCTACATCAACTCAGCCGGCGCCCCTCCACCCCCAACACACACACACACACACACACACACACACACACACACACACACACACACACGAATTCACTCACAGAACCATCCCGGGCCAACTCGGAAAAGCTGTTTGATTTTGCATGTTTGCCCATCTCTTCCTGAATGAACGCCTTTCCAACTGACCTTTCAACAGCTGCCGAGAAGGCACGGCACGGTAAGGTTAGAGCTGGAAACTAGGGGATCTGTTTTAGCATCCTAATTCTTGCAACCTCGACGTGACGTTTCCCCTTCTATGCCCAAGTCCAGGTTCCCCGAGCACAAGGGCAGGAACCGTGAAGCGTTTGCCGAGCACTCTCCGAGGTGCCCTGCTCCCGACCAAACTCACTGCGGGAATCCCGCACCCGCCCGATACCCCGGCTCGTGGCGAAGGCGCCAGGCACGCACCCGCCCTGTCTCTTACCTTCCCTGGCTTTCAGCAAGACCGTGTTGGCCACGATGTTTTCCAGCTCCATTGACAGTCGGCGGTCAGCGAGGGAGCCGGCCGGCGGGGCTGTCAGCGCCTGACGGTGCTGCCGCTGCTGCTGCTGCCGCTGCTCGGGCTGCTGCCGCTGCTTGCCGGAGCCGGGAGCGAGCAGCCCGCCTAGCCTACCGCATTATTCTTTGCTCTTATCCCTCGGAGTTTCCACCTCTGCAAAGAGGAGCCGCCGCCGCCGCTTCTTCCTCCCTCTGTGTCCCCCCTCCCCCCCTCCCTCAACAGTTTCCCCCCCACCCCCCACCCTGCGCGCTGCTCTGTCACTCCATTCTCCTCCCCTCGGGCTCCCGCGGATGCTTTAATGCTTCGGATGCTTCTGCCTCCCCTCTGTCCGTCCCGGGGGTGTGGTACTCGCAGGCTCGGGGCGGCCGCACTGCGCAGGCTCTGGGCCGAACCACGCCTCCCGCTCCGGCCCTCGCGGCGCGGGGCCTGCTGGGACTTGTAGTTCGGCCCCGCGCGCTGGGCTAGGGCCGGGACTGGCGCGCGGCTGCGGGAATCCGAGAACCGCCCCGGGACGTGCCTTCGGAGGGAAGGCGTTGTGGGCGTGCAGCGAGGGAGTCAAAGGCGGCTCGGCGGAGCTGAAGCCCCCCGCCCACACCCACTCCAGTCCTGGGGCCCGTTCTCGCACATCCATGCCCGGGGAGGAGGGGTCGTCCCGCTCGCCCGCTTCCCGCCCTGCCGAATGCCCGGAAAGCGAAGTGCACTGGCCACGGCGAGGGCGGGGCGAGGCGCTGCGTCCGGGCAGGAGCCGGTGCCGGTTCTGGCCCCCCGCGTGGCGTGCTCGGGGTGGAAGGGCGGTCAGGCTGGCCGGACCTGCAGCCCGGGCCTGCAGCCCGGCTTCCTCCGGGGCACGCCAAGCCCACGCGGGCAGGGGGCTGCAGCCCAAAGGCGGCCAGGCGCGCCCGCGGGCCCCGCACGCGGCGGCCGGCCGAGGTGCTGCCGTCGCACACGCGTTCGGTGGATGACAAAGGTGTACTTTGTTTCTCGTCCGAGGGCGCGAAGGGGGATCCGCGAATCGGCGGCGACTCGGCGCTGGCGGCAGCATCGGTACCCGCGCAGCCTGAGCGCCCCTCGGCGGCCGCGGGGTGGAAGCGCCGCGGCGGGGCCACGCGGACAACGGGTCCACCCCCGGCCCTCTCTGCGCCCCGGGACACCCGTCTGCGACTCCGGGGATCCCGGCGTGGGATGCGGACCGGTTCTGCTAATAACCTGCCTTCCACCACGCGGGGCCGCGAATCAAGAATCTTCATTCCAACCCAAACTGATTCATATTAATAAAAATGCAGACGGAATCGCCGGGGTCAGAAACATGAGTAAGTTAACAGCACCAAGTCTGTGTTGGACATTCGTTTTCCAAGTCCAGGCTTATTCATCTTGGGGCTCTTAGTGCCTTTCCACTGTATGCTCAGAACGTCGGGCCCCAGATCTGCGCTCGGCGTCGCCTCCTTGCTGCCTCCGAAGGCCTCGCCCCGGGGAAACGGGCGGTGGGACACCCCGGATCTGCGACAAGTGTCCTCCTATCTGGGAGAGGGGCGGGCTGACCCCCAAAAAACAGTGAGATCTTTGCCTTTTGCGCACCCTGCGGGCCGGATATCCGTCCGGAAGCCGGCTCTGGGCCTTCTCTGTCCAAAAAGAGGAAACCTTCCACCCCCAAGGGCTGCCAGGAAGTGGCAGGGAGGTGCAGACAGAAACGAACAATTACTATGCATTGGAGAATATAAAGAAATTAATAGACTTTTCAGGCCTTGGAAACTAGGGTGGTCGCTGATCTAACAGCTCTGGACTGTTTTGTTTCCTGATGGAGTGTATCCATCATCACCACTCCCTAGTGTCTGGATTTGGGTCAGTGGGTCTTCCTGGACCTCACTTGTCTGCGAAGTGGGGGGAATATCAGTTTGCCTTTCAAAAGGCAGGGAGCTGAGCAGATGATTTCTTAGGCATCTCTCACTCTAGGCATTACTATTCTAAGCACCCCAGGCTTGGTCTTGGCTACATAGCCACCTATTTAACAATGAAAGCCCTGACTTACAATCGAAGAGACTCTCAGAGAGACAGAGAATCAGAGCTGGCAGCATCTCGTGCATGTGAGTACTAAGTCGCTTCACTAATATCCGAAAGTTTGCGACTCTATGAACCCTAACGTAGCCCGCCAGGCTCCACTGTCCGTGGGAGTCTCCAGGCAAGGATACTGGAGTGAGTTGCCCTGCCCTTCTCCAGGGGATCTTCGCCATCCAGGTATGGAACCCTAGTCTCCTGTCTTCTGAACTGGCTGCCGGGTTGTTTACCACTAGCGCCACCTAGAGTTCACCAACTGCAGTAGGCATTTTGCCCCTTGCGGGTAGCCTAAGGCCTGATCCAGTCCAAACTTGACTTATTTGACTGACAAAAGCAACTAAAGGGCTCCCTGCTTCCAGTTCAAGGCAGAGTAGAAGGACGTGCGCTCATGTCCTGCGAGAGCACCAAAATCGCAATTAGCTATTGAACAACCATCACAGGAAGATGCTCAGATCAGATCAGATCAGATCAGTCGCTCAGTCGTGTCCGACTCTTTGCGACCCCATGAATCGCAGCACGCCAGGCCTCCCTGTCCATCACCAACTCCTGGAGTTCACTCAGACTTACGTCCATCGAGTCAGTGATACCATCCAGCCATCTCATCCTCTGTTGTCCCCTTCTCCTCCTGCCCCCAATCCCTCCCAGCATCAGAGTCTTTTCCAATGAGTCAACTCTTCGTATGAGGTGGCCAAAGTACTGGAGTTTCAGCTTTAGCATCATTCCTTCCAAAGAAATCCCAGGGCTGATCTCCTTTAGGATGGACTGGTTGGATATCCTTGCAGTCCAAGGGACTCTCAAGAGTCTTCTCCAACACCACAGTTCAAAAGCATCAATTCTTCGGCGCTCAGCCTTCTTCACAGTCCAACTCTCACATCCATACATGACCACAGGAAAAACCATAGCCTTGACTAGATGGACCTTTGTTGGCAAAGTAATCTCTCTGCTTTTGAATATGCTATCTAGGTTGGTCATAACTTTCCTTCCAAGGAGTGGGGGTCTTTTAATTTCATGGCTGTAGTCACCATCTGTAGTGATTTTGGAGCCCAGAAAAATAAAGTCTGACACTGTTTCCACTGTTTCCCCATCTATTTCCCATGAAGTGGTGGGACCGGATGCCATGATCTTTGTTTTCTGAATGTTGAGCTTTCAGCCAACTTTTTCACTCTCCACTTTTACTTTCATCAAGAGGCTTTTGAATTCCTCTTCACTTTCTGCCATAAGGGTGGTATCATCTGCATATCTGACGTTATTGATATTTCTCCCGGCAATCTTGATTCCAGCTTGTGTTTCTTCCAGTCCAGCGTTTCTCATGATGTACTCTGCATATAAGTGAAATAAACAGGGTGACAATATACAGCCTTGACGTACTCCTTTTCCTATTTGGAACCAGTCTGTTGTTCCATGTCCAGTTCTAACTGTTGCTTCCTGACCTGCATACAAATTTCTCAAGAGGTAGATCAAGTGGTCTGGTATTCCCATCTCTTGAAGAATTTTCCACAGTTTATTGTGATCCACACAGTCAAAGGCTTTGGCATAGTCAATAAAGCAGAAATAGATGTTTTTCTGGAACTCTCTTGCTTTTTCTATGATCCAGCAGATGTTGGCAATTTGATCTCTGGTTCCTCTGCCTTTTCTAAAACCAGCTTGAACCTCAGGAAGTTCACAGTTCGCATATTGCTGAAGCCTGCCTTGGAGAATTTTGAGCATTACTTTACTAGCGTGTGAGATGAGTGCAATTGTGCGGTAGTTTGAGCATTCTTTGGCATTGCCTTTCTTTGGGATTGGAATGAAAACTGACCTTTTCCAATCCTGTGGCCACTGCTGAGTCTTACAAATTTGCTGGCATATTGAGTGCAGCACTTTCACAGCATCATCTTTCAGGATTTGGAATAGCTCCACTGGAATTCCATCACCTCTACTAGCTTTGTACCCACAAAAAAAGATACCGCCCCCCCCCCCAGCAAAAGACTTTACATGGTTAATTTCACTGAATACAACATCCAAATGAGGTAGAACACAAAGCTGCATTTATAGATAAAGTCACCAGGTTAGGAGACATTTTATAACTTGCCCAAAGTCATACAACTAATAAGAAGAAAACCTACAGAAGACCTACCGATTTGAACCTAGCAATCAGACTCAGAGTCTATGCACTTAATTTCTGGCTAGCAACGTACTGAACTGGGTTGCAGTTGTTTTGTTTGGCTCCCAGAGTAAACTTAAACTGTATTGTAAGAAAGCAAAGTAGGCAGTTGGCTAAGTGATTAAGGGGAGGGGGGAGGTTTCCATTCCAGATCATAACGCCAACATTATAACTTCATTCCTTCCCATTAAATGCATTAATGACTCATAGTCCTCTTGAAAAATGGGTTTGATTCAGGAAGATTAGTCTATTAAATATCAACAGGTAAGTTGGGAATCTCGTTGGCAGAGAGCAAGAATGGAAATCCAAATGGAGAGCAGGCAATTTGGGGAGGGATGGGAATACACCAAAGACAAATACTGACTTCCCAATCCACTCAGGGTCAGCTGGGCCAGAAATGCGGAATAAACCGGGAATCTTCCCATTCTTCAGTCAGCACCTGTATTGTGTGAATAAAGCTGCTTGGTTAGAGCTCTTATAAATTGAAATGAACTATTCTGAAAGTTACAAACCTATCTTTGTCCTAAAACATGGATTGCTTTTGCTTGAATAATCAAATTGGCTTTCTGAGCAGTGCTGGAGCTGGAGTTTCCTTCCCTCTCCTCGTGTCACTGCTTTCTAAACATCAGGAAACAGCTGGAGAGACAGGGCTTTCATTCTCCCATTTTTTTTCTCTTTCTTCAAAGTTTACCTTTATGTGCCAAGCACAGCAGGGAATACCAAAGTGATTTCCCAGGAGAGTCCACCGCTAGGAAGACTAGCAAACTGGGAGGAAAACCACTGAGATAAAACGGAATAAGAGTCACTGTGGACACAGACACAAAGGACTTTGGAAGCAGAGAGGAAGTGATTTCAGGGACTTAGGAAGAATCCGAGAGGAGAAATGAGAGCTGACAGTGGGCCTGGAGGCATGAAGGAGGTTTCCTGTTACGTTCCCACCTCTTTGAGAACTCCCTTCATCGATGGACCCAGTGGTGACCAACTCTGACATTAAAAACTTTGTGGACTTCCCTGGTGGTACAGTGGATAAGAATCCACCTGCCGCTGCAGGGGACACAGACTCAATCCCTGCTCCGGGAAGATTCCACAGGCCTTGGGGCAACTAAGCCCCTGCACCACAACTACTGAGCCCACACTCCTAGAGCCTGTGCCCTGAAACAAGAGAGTCCATGGCGGTAAGAAGCCCTTGCACCACAGTGAAGAGTAGCCCTCACTCACCGCAACTAGAGAAAGCTGCTGAAAAGCAAGGAAAACCCAACGCAGCCAAAAATAAGTCAATAAATTTTTTTTAATGTTTTATTTTTTGATTTTTGGCTGTGCTGAGTCTTCTTTGCTTTCTCTGTTTGCAGAGAGTGGGGGCCACTCTCTACTTGTGGTGTGTGGGTCTCTCCTTTCATTGGTTTGTCTTGTTGCAGAGCATGGGCCCTAGGTGTTTGGGCTTCAGTAGCTGTGGCTCATGGGCTTAGTTGCCCTGTGGCATGTGGGACCTTCCTGGACCAGGGATCGAACTGGTGTTCTCTGCATTGCAAGACAGATTCTTAACCACCAGACAACTTAGGAAGCTCTAAATAAATTAATTAAGAAAAAAAACACTTTGCAATATTGTAGACCACAACTCTTCTTCCCTTTACTTAGTATTTTTCTTTAAAGTCAAGTTGCTTGAAAAGAAAAAAAAACTTCTATTATCCTAACCAAAACATTTTTAAAATGTGAGTAGTAGTAGAAATACCACACTTTCGAAAAACCTGACCTCCAAGCAACACATGGGACAGTAACAGCCTTCAGTTTCAAGATAAACTGGCTGATCGTATAAATCTGTCTGGAGGCTTCACCTCAGTGCTGCCAGATAATCATGGCCTGTAGACATCCAAATGCTCAGCTTTGTAACAAGACTTTACCGGGTCATCTGTCGGGGTCTCGACCGCAAGTTCAGAAATAAGATTCCAGCCACAAGTGATCTCCACGTTCCTCAAACTGAAGCAGTTTAGCATGACCTTTAGTGAGAAAGAAAGGTCCCCTTCCTGATGCTGTGTTCTGTTGGGAGGGTTCCCATAGTAGACTTAGGCCCTGAATTGTTACAAACTTGTTGTCTCCATTGTAAAGGAAACTGAAAATGTTAGTCACTCAGTCATGTCTGACTCTGCAACCCCATGGACTATAGCCCACCAGGCTCCTCTGTCCATGGGATTTTCCAGGCAAGAGTACTGGAGTGAGTTGCCATTCCCTTCTCCAGGGGATCTTCCTGACCCAGGCATTGAACCCTAGTCTCCCATATTGCAGGCAAATTCTTTACTGTCTGAGCCACCAGGGAAGCCCAAAGGAAACTGAGCCTGGGAGAATTAGGTCAACTGATGAGCCATAGCAAGGCTAGTTTTTTAGGTGAGTGCCTGCCTTCCCTGAGGGCTTCCCCAATAGTTCAGCGGTCAAGAATCTGCCTGCCAAGCAGGAGACCTGAATTCGATCCCTGGGTCAGGAAGATCCCCTGGAGAAGGAAATGGCAACCCACTCCAGTATTTTTACCTGGGAAATCCCATGGACAGAGGAGCCTGGAGGGTTACAGTCCATTGGGATTGCAACGAGTTGGACACTACTTAGCAATTAAACAACAACAATCAACTGCCTTCCCTACTCAAAGGCCTGAAATGTGTCTTTTTCATCTTTTGATTCCATTCTCTGTAGAACCTAGTAAGTACCTTATACATAGTATTGGGCAGTATTTGCTGACTCAGAGCACATGCCAAGACACAGCCCAACCTAGGCCTCTGGGGTGCTAGTTATTCTGCACTAGTTAACTCTCAAAATGTCTTCATCACTGCCCGATCAGAGATTAAAAAGGAAACGTAGGGGAGTCTGGCCTCCTGGTCAGAGAGGTCAGTTTAAAAAGCCAGTCAGTCCCTGGGATGATTTCACCTTCTGCCTGTACCTCCATCCTCAAATCCAGCTGTCTCCAGCAATCCGCCTAGGAGTTAAGGCAATCACACAATTTTAAGGAAGACTAAGCAGACCAATTTCAATTCACTTTACAGACTTGAATAAAATACAAGCTATTTACCCTCTCCCCCAAAATGGGCATTTTTTGTTTGATTCCATGCCAAGCAATCAGATAGATTTACATGACGGAAAAATGCTCAAATTGGTAAGGAAATTACACAGTGAAAGCATAAAAATTAATTCTGAGAGGAAGGAGGAAAAACAGACTCTTGCCTAGTAATCTGTTTAAAAGCCTATGATTTTCTGTTAGTATGGATGAGGAAAGAATCCAAGCCATCACTGATGGTCTTTTTATGATTAGCATCTATCAGGCAGGTCATTTGTTTGAGCGTGGTAGCCTACCCTGGAAATGGGGATAAAATCTTGACAACAAAGGTAGAATTGCTTTTTAAAGAGAAAAAGGTGAGTTGAATTAAATTCAGTGTTAGGAGCCTTTAAAGCCGGATGACTCATGGATGAGAGGGCTCCGGCAATTTCGACCTTAATGCTGCAATAACATAAACTTTCTCTGACTCCAAAGACTCTGAGCCTAATTATCTCTGAGACTTTGATATACGCTTTGACTGTCCTCAGGCCACTGTGGGTAGGTGAAAATTTAATTGACCCAATAAAAAGGAGGGCATTCTTGCTCCCTTACTAAAAGTCTTAGCTAGTCGGTTATATGCTAAAGAGAATCTAACAAATCAGATCAGATCAGATCAGTGGAGTTTAAAATATATAATGCTTTGCACAGTTTGTTTTTTTGACAAATATGTAAAATAGAGTATAGTCTATAATTTGGACCAGCTCAGTTTCCTCCGGTAGGAGAAAAGGCGTGGGTTCCCTGCCATTGACATGAGCTTGCACAGGAACCCGGCAGGTTGGAGCACTCCTTCCACTTCTCTGTCGTTCCTCTCCTCTATGGAGAGAGGATGCCATCTAGCACGAACTCTGGAGAGCTGCAGCTAGCCCCCAGATGGCAAAAGGAAGCCTCAGGTTCCACGTTTGTGAGCTAAAATGAGCCCATGAGTGTGGTAGGTGACTCAGTACAACACAAACCATCCTCACCTGCTACAAAGGGAATTCTGCTCTTGACATGGTCGTCGGGTTAGAGAATGTTTCAGTGACTTATATCTCAAGCTCCACAACCCTCCTGTGTTCCGGGATCCAGCTGGGATTCCAGAGAATCCCCACCTCTCCAGGATGAATCTGGCCTCTCTGTGTTTCAGGGAAGTGGAGGAAAGATTGTTGTTGTTCAGTCACTAACTTGTGTCTAACTCTTTGTGACCCCATGGACTCAGCATGCCAGGCTTCCCTGTCCTTCACCATCTCCCAGAGCTTGCTCAAACTCATGTCCTTGAGTTGGTGATGCCATCCAACTATCTCATCCTCTGTTGTCCCCTTCTCCTTCTGCCTTCAATCTTTCCCAGCATCAGGGTCTTTTCCAATGAGTCGGCTCTTTGCATCACGTGGTCAGAGTATTTGAGCTTCAGCGTCAGCATCAACCCTTTCAATGAGTACTCAGGATTGATTTCCTTTAGGATTGACCCAGTTTGATCTCCTTGCAGTCCAAGTGACTCTCAAGAGTCTTCTCCAACACCACAGTTCAAAAGCATCAAGTCTTTGGTGCTCAGCTTTCTTTATGGTCCAACTCTTACATCCATATATGACTACTGGAAAAACCATAATTTTGCCTATATAGACCTCTGTCAGCAAAGTAATGTCTCTGCTTTTTAATACACTGTCTAGGTTGGTCATTGCAGCCATGAAATTAAAAGACGCTTACTCCTTGTAAGGAAGGTTATGACCAACCTAGATAGTATATTGAAAAGCAGAGATATTACTTTGCCAACAAAAGTCCGTCAAGTCAAGGCTATGGTTTTTCCAGTGGTCATGTATTGATGTGAGAGTTGGACTGTGAAGAAAGCTGAGCGCCAAAGAATTGATGCTTTTGAACTGTGGTGTTGGAAAAGACTCTTGAGAGTCCCTTGGACTGCAAGGAGATCCAACCAGTCCATCCTAAAGGAGATCAGTCCTGGGTGTTCATTGGAAGGACTGATGCTAAAGCTGAAACTCAAATACTTTGGCCACCTCATGCAATGAGTTGACTTATTGGAAAAGACCCTGTTGCTGGGAGGGATTGGGGGCAGGAGGAGAAAGAGACGACAGAGGATGAGATGGCTGGATGGCATCACTGACTCGATGGACATGAGTTTGAGTGAACTCTGGGTGTTGGTGATGGACAGGGAGGCCTGGCGTACTGTGACTCATGGGGTTGCAAAGAGTCAGACACAACTGAGTGACTGAACTGAACTGAACTGAGGTTGGTAATAGCTTTTCTTCCAAGGAGCAAGCGTCTTTTAATTTCATGGCTGCAGTCACCACCTGTAGTGATTTTGGAGCCCAAGAAAATAAAGTCTCTCAGTGGTTCCATTGTTTCTCCATCTATTTGCCATGAAGTGATGGGAGCAGATTCCATCATCCTAGTTTTTACAATGGAATATTATTCAGCCACAAAAAGGGATGAAATATTGATACATGTGACAAAGTAGATGAACCTTGAAATCATTTTACTAAGTGAAAGAAGCCAGATGTAAAAGGATGAATATTGTATGATTCCATTTATACGAAATATCCAGAATTCAAAAAGACAGAAACATGGATTGGTTATTAGGAGCTGGGATACAGTGACGGGGGAAGAACTGCTTACTGGGTCTGGGGGTTTATTTTGGGATTATAAAAATGGTTTGGAATTAGATAAAGGTGGCAGTTTCCCAACATTGTGAATGTTCTAAATGTCACTGACCTGTTTCCTTTAAAATGGTCATTTTTATGTTGCGTTAATTTTATCTCAATAAAAATAAAATTTTTAAATCCAAGTAATAGTTGGAGAATACCTAGGTTGGATTAAGTGATTAATAATATTAATATGCTGGACTTCCCTGGAGGTACAGTGGATGAGAATCCACCTCCCAGTGCACTGGACACGGGTTCGATCCCTGGCCTGGGAAGATTCCACATGCCTTGGGCAACAAAAGCCTTTGAGCCACACAACTACTGAATGTCGTGTGCCTAGAGCCTGTGCTCTGCAACAAGAGAAGCCACTGCAGTGAGAAGTCTGTTCAGCACCACACCGAACAGTAGCCCCCAAGCAACTGCAACTAGAGAAAGCCCACGCACAGCAACGAAGACCCAGAGCAAACAAAAATAATTAATTACAAAATAGTGCTAATATTATTAATATGCAAAGGAAATTAAAGAGATATTAAAGGCCAGAGAAATGAAAGATGCATAACCAGAAAGTTGCAGGACTGGGTCCCAAGACCAGTCTCTGATTCTTTATGCCACGCTGTTTCTATTCTACTTACTGCGTGATCTTCCAGAACGAGAGGAAAGGCGTAGCATTTTTACCAAGTGCACCAATCTTGCAGGAAAGAGAGAATGTTGGCAGGAAGCCTAGAGTCCAGAGAATAGATAAATGGACAGAGGGAGTGGCAGAGGAGAGGAGGAAGCAATTGAGAAATGGAAGACTGACCGGAACATGCTTGCTGAACAAAATCAGAAGAAGGGGCGGGAAGGATGCAGGCAGGCTGGTTGGCATGGTGGTAGGGTGAGACTCCACTGAAGGAAAGAGGCCTTGAGCCACAATAAGCACTCCCCAGTTAGGAAACTGCAGGTTAGGAACTCTGCCACCTGCTAACCTGCAGGAGCTGATCCACTACTCCCCCCGGCCCCCAGCACCCTTCTCATCCTTTCTCCCCTCTGAGATGTCAGTTTCCCACTTGGGAAGGACCAGAGACAAGACAAAAACAGGAAAGCATCTTTATTTTCAACACAACCTCTGGTCCCACTTCTACTCAACCTCTGCCCACTCTGGCCTCCAGGATCTCCCACCCCTGGGAAAATTAGAAGCAGCTTCTCCTTGCACAAGACTTAGGGCCCCTCCCCAAAGTGGCCTTAACAGAGGGGGGAGCTGGAGCCCATAAGAATGCTTTGAAAATGGTGAGGTTGAATGGAATCCTTCCATGCTCCATGACGAGGCACCAGTATTTCTGAACCATTGATGACTAAAGGGAATCACAGAAGACTTAGGCAAACAGTACTTTGTTGTGGTTGTGGTAGGGGTGGAGGAAAAATTCATCTGAAAGGAAAGAAGGCTCTTTTATTTTGGGAAAACACTTTCAGGGCTTTTAGTTACTTGAGAATCAAGCCACTACCCACTCTGGAATGGGAATAAAGAGGAATTGAGCTGGGCTGCACATTCTCTAAAAACATGTCTTCTTCAGGGGAGGCTGATCACAGGATGCTTTCTGGGAGAAGCCAAGGTGGGGGTGGGGAGGGCTGGGATGGGAAAAAGAGGTGAGATCAAGGGTGTTCCTTGTGATATTTTCCCAAGGGAGCAGATCCCTGCAACGTGGGGAAGGAGGGCTATTGCAAAGGAGAAAAGTGGTCTCTCAGGGGAGCCTAAAGAGCTGGGAAGGTGACAGAGAGCATTAAAGGGATAGCGTCCACCCTGCTTTATGCTTGTCTTGTTTGCATTATAATCCCCAGCTGTAATCCCCAAGCCTTCTATTTAAAATGATCACTCATCTCTGCTGGCATCCAGGAATTGAGAGAAAGACATGTGACCATCCTGGGATCCAGAAATGTAAACAAGAAGACAAGCAGCCCAGAAAAGCCTCTGGGCAAGAGGGGAGCTGAGAAGCCCAGAGCAGTGCTGATGCCTGAGGTGAAGGGAATGCCTAGGATCGATATGTATGTGCTCAGTCACTCAGTCGTGTCCGATTCTCTGCGGCCCCATGGACTGTAGCCCTCCAGGCTCCTCTGTCCATGGGATTCTCCAGGCAAGGATACTGATGTGGGTTGCCACACCCTCCTCCAGGGGATCTTCCCAATCCAGGGATCAAACCCAGGTCTCCCGCATTGCAGGTGGATTCTTTACCATCTGAGTCACCAGGGAAGCCCAAGAATAGTAGAGTGGGTAGCCTATCCCTTCTCCAAGGGAACTTCCCAACTCAGGAATCGAACTGGGGTCTCCTGCATTGCAGGTGTATTCTTTACCAGCTGAGCTACCAGGGAAGCCCCAGGATCAATACGGACAAGACGTAAAGATGCTCTTGGGCATCCCAAGAGGTCCTGGGAATGGGGACTGGTAAAAGGCTGGACCACTTTCTAATCTAGGCTAGGAGCGATTCTGGCTGTTGGACTTTGGGATGCTAATTTTAATGACATTTTTAGTAGCCCAACATGCCAGAGAAGAACCTAACAGTCACACAAGGTGTCATCATTACCATTTGTTCCTTCCTTCCTTTGACATTTATGGGGTGACTGTTAAGTAGGAAGCATAGTTAGGCACCACGGGATGAGTAAGACCCACAAAGATGGGTAAGACACGTAGGCTCTACCTTTTAACAGCTTCTAGGTGTTTTGGGACAACCAGTCACATGTAAGCAACTGGAGTGGAAGATAGATCAACAGGAGACGTACAGAGGGCTGAAAGAAGCCTGCTTTAAACTGCCTGGATGCAGTGTCAGCAAAATCTCCTAGAAACCACTTGCACTCATTGTGGAGGGAGTGTAAACTGGCACAAGCCCTCCGGAAGGCAATTTGGCAACACATAACAAAAATTACTAAAGCACACACATCCTTTAGTCATAGCAGTTACAATTCCAGAAATATACCCTAAAGAAATAGGTAAGAATGTGTGCAAAAGTTTGGCTACAAAGGTGTGTCAATATCACATTAATTATAACATAAAGAAAATTTTGGAACAACACAAATCTTCAATAATATCAGGTTGGTTAAGTAAATTATGGAACAACATTCCAGTGGTATTCCTGTCAAAAATATTTAACCTGAATTGAATGGTAAGGAAATATCAGACAAGCAAGTGGAGGAACATTCCACAAAAGAGCCAGCTGGTGTCCCTTAAAACTGTGAAGGTCAAAGGAAGATAAAGAAAGACTGAAGGAGACTAAAAGACAACTAAATGCGATATGTAATTTTTGGATTGGATCATTGGGGACAGTTGATTACATTTGAATATGAACAGTGGATTTGATAATAGTGATCAATGTTAACACTCCTGATTTTGATCATTGTATTGAATATTATGATTATTATACATGAATGTTGGAGAAGGCAATGGCAACCCACTCCAGTACTCTTGCCTGGAAAATCCCATGGACAGAGGAGCCTGGTAGGCTGTAGTCCATGGGTTCGCTAAGAGTCAGACACGACTGACCGACTTCACTTTCACTTTTCACTTTCATGCATTGGAGAAGGAAATGGCAACCCACTCCAGTGTTCTTGCCTGGAGAATCCCAGGGAGGGGGGAGCCTGGTGGGCTGCCGTCTATGGGGTCGCATGGAGTCAGACACGACTGAAGCAACTTAGCAGCAGCAGCATACATGCATGTACTTGTTTTTAGAAAATACATCCTCAAGTATTGACGGGGTTTTAAAAAGTGAATTAGCTAGTTATGCAAACTGCAAACCAGGCGAGCCATCAGAAATCATTCAGAAATGAAACTTGACTCAAATAACAGTTCAAGGCAACAGTGAAAGATCTGTGATAAAACGCAGAGTATTGATCACCAAGAGAATTATGTTGATGATAACTTTCAAAGGCATTTAGGGGAAGGAGATATCAGCTAGGGTAGGGGAATGGGTAATCAGAAATGGCTGCACATTGTGAGTTTTTAGCTAGATCTTCGACCAGGTTCATCTACATTTGCTATGGGTCTGCCATGTGCCAGGCACAGTGCTTCAGGCTGGGCATGTAACAGTGAGCAAGATGGGCATGGACCTTGCCCTGGTGGAGCTTTTACCTTGGGAAGAAACCCAGCAAATAATTCGTAAACAGACAAAGGAATTGTAGTTTCCAATCAAAGGAAACAAGGGCCAAGATAGAGAATAACAGACTGAGTCATTAGGAAAGTCCTCTTGGTGAAGATGACAGCCAAGCATGTCCTAAATAAGGAGGAGGAGGGACTTCCCTGGAAGGCCAGAGTTAAGAATCTGTGCTTCCTGTGCAGGGGGCATGGGTTGGATCCCAGGTCGAGGAACTAAAATCCCACATGCTGTATGCGGCTGCTGCTGCTAAGTCGCTTCAGTCGTGTCCGACTCTGTGTGACCCCAGAGACGGCAGCCCACCAGGTTCCCCCGTCCCTGGGATTCTCCAGACAAGAACACTGGAGTGGGTTGCCATTTCCTTCTCCAATAGTGTGGTCAAAATTTTGTTTAAAAAGGAGGAGGAAGTAGCCAGACATGTTGTTTGTTGTTCAGTCACTAAGTTGTGTCTGACTCTTTGTGACCCCATGGACTGCAGCACGCCAGGCTTCCCTGTCCTTCACCATCTCTCAGAGCTTGCTCAAACTCATGTCCATCGAGTTGGTGATGCCATCCAACCATCTCACCCTCTGTTGTCCCCTTCTCCTCCCACCTTCTATCTTTCCCATCATCAGGATCTTTTCCAATGAGTCAGCTCCTCACATCAGGTGGCCAAAGTATTGAAGCTTCAGCTTCAATATCAGTCCTTCCAATGAATATTCAGGACTGGTTCCTTTAGGATTGACTGGTTTGATCTCCTTGCGGTCCAAGGGACTCTCAACAGTCTTCTCCATCACCACAGTTAGAAAGCATCAATTGTTGGTGCTCAGCCTTCTTTATGATTCAACTCTCTCACATCCACACATAACTACCGGAAAAACCATAGTTTGATTCTACAGGTCTTTGTCAGCAAAGTGAGATCTCTGCTTTTTAATACACTGTCTAGGTTTGTCATAGTTCTCCTTCCAAGAAACAAGTGTCTTTTAATTTCATGGCTGCAGAGTTTACTTTCTTGGGCTTCAAAATCACTGCCGATGGTGACTGCAGCCAGACATGAGTGGAGAGAATTCCAGCCAAAGAGCACAGCAGGTGCCAAGGTGTGGACTGGGTATTGGGGAAGCAGGAATAAACTAGTATGGCTGGAGCAGGATTTGGGTGGATGGGCCCTAAATGAGTGGTCTGGAAGGAGGCAGGGGCACAGACTGGGTAGGACCCTGTGTGAATTGGGGTTTTACCCTACTAAAAACAGAAGCCATTGAAGAGTTTTATGTAGGAGATGAAATGACTTGGTTGGTGTTTGCTGCTGAGGATGCATCGGAGGAAGGCAGTGAAAGCAGAGGGACAGGTTAGGAAGCTTCTGGGCCCATCATGGGAGGCAGGGAGGAAAGGAGGCAGATGGGGTGATGCGATAGGCCTCATGTGTGGACTTTCCCAATATCTCCGAATAAAGTTCGTTACAGAGAGGCTGACGGAACTGAGAAAGATGGCGTTCATCCTCTACCTTTCTCTCTTTCTTAAATTGTATTATTCTAGAACTACATCATATTCTCATTTATTTATTTTTGGCTGCACTGGGTCTTTATTGCTGTTCATGGGCTTCTTCTAGTTGCAGCGCTCCGGCTTCTCACTGCAGTGGCTTCTCTGGTTTCCAAGCATGGGTTCTAGAGTGTGGGCTCATACCTGTTATACAGCATGCAGGCTTAGCTGCCCCGAGGCCTGTGGAATCTCCCCAGAGCAGGGATCAAACCTGTGTCCCCCTGCATTGGCAGGCAGATTCTTAACCACTGGACCACCAGAGAAGTTCCATCCCCCACCTTTCAACTTGGTTCCCAACACCAGCTCTCCCAGTATGGAATGAATTATGACTAAATATTTATGCCTAAATCCTGCAGTCAGCCTGTGGATAGCACTTTGTATTACAATTTTTGTAGAACCATGTTTAAGCTTGGGTTCTCCTAGACCTTGAGCCTAGGATTCAACGCAAGGAGCTTGTTTGGGAGGTACCAGAAGTGCAGGTGAGGCAGAGGAGATCAGACAGGAAAGCAGCTGGTAAAAATGTGTTAAGTAACCTCCATAGGTAACTGCAACTTAATCCCTCTGGAAACTCCAGGAAACATACCTCAACCCAGGAGCAGGGGAGCTGGGCTACTTTGACACCAGCTCTTTCCACATGGCCACTGCGAAAGCTGCCTTGGTGCGGTGGTTTAGCCGCTCAATTGTGTCCGACTCTCGCAACCCCATGGACTGTAGCCTGCCAGGCTCCTCTGTCCATGGGATTTCCCAAACAAGAACAAGGGTTAATTCTCTTAAATCTGTCTTTCCGCAGGGGTGGGTGGTCCAGCCCTCCCAGTTCTGAAAGCCCTCAACACAGAGATGCAGGTAAGGGCAGTTAGGAATCTCTGGGGTCCAAAGAAGTAGCAGAATCTGAGGGACAGAGAGACTTGTGATACAGCTGCATGGACTTTGTGTTGCGTTTTTTTTTCCCTTTTAAAATAGACCTCGGGACTTCCCTGGGGGTCCAGTGGTAAGAGGTTTGGTTTCGATCCCTAATCAGGGAGCTAACATCCCCCAGGCCTCAAACAAAAGGTAAGACAGAAAACCAAAATGTAAGATAGAAGCAATATTGTAACAAATTCAATAAAGACTTTTAAAATGGTCCACATCAAAAAAACAACAACCTCACATCATGGAAGTGACCTAAGCCTTTTTGACCACCAACAGGCCCTAAGAAACTGTGAAAATTCCAGGGGCAAAATGGTGATGGCCTGGACTGAGGTGGTGGCAGTGGACATAGAAGATATCCATCCATTGGGTGGGGGTTGGCTGCAGTGGCGGCAAGGAGGTAGTGAGGAGTAGGTTTACGGAGAGAAAGCAAGAGTTTGGTCTTGTGTTTGTTGAGTTTGGGCTGAGTAACAGATATCCGAGTGGAGATGTTGGAGGGCTGGCTGGGAGACACCACTCTAAAAAGAGGGTAGGTGGCCTAGAGTTAGGAGGAGGATTTTTAGGGCAGTGGACTATTCTGTGTGATACTATAATGATGGATATACATCAGCACACATTTGTCCAGACCCATAGGATGTACAACAGCAGAGTGAACCCTAATGTAAACTCAGGGTGATGATGACATTATCAGTGTAGGTTCATGGATTGTAGCAAATACACCACCTTGGCGGATGGTCAGGGAGGCTGTGCAGGCAAGGAGCCAGAGAGTACACAGGAAGTCTCTGGGCTTTCACTCAATTTTGCTGTGAAACTGCTCTAAAAAATACAGTCTATTGAGAACCTCCCTAGTGGTCCAGTGGTTAAGACTCCATGCTTCCCATGCAGGGGGCATCATTGGATCCCATGTGCCCTGCAGTGCATTCAAAAAAATTAAAAAATACACACACACACACACACATATAAATATATGTATAGTCTATTGAAAAAGGAGGCATGGATGGGAATAGATGCATACATGCATGCTGAGTCGTGTCTGACTCTTTGCAACTCCAAGGACTGTTGCCCGCCAGGCTCCTCTGTCCATGAAACTTTCTAGGCAAGAATCCTGGAGTGGGCTGCCGCTTCCTACGCCAGGGGATCTTCCTGACCCAGGGATCAAAAAAAACCCGTGTTTCTTCAGTCTCCTGCACTGGCAGGCAGATTCTGTACTACTCCTCCGGAGACCAGTTGGGGGATAGGCAATAAAGATAGCAGAGGAAAGACTCAGAGAAGGCTCAGAAGGAAGCCGAGGTGTGCTGGGGGCAGGATGGGAAGTCTCAGACTCAGGAAGGTGAAATAATCTGCGGGGTTCTGGATGGAGGACAGGTTGACTTCATCTGTTACTCACTGCCGTGGAGCAGCCTGAGGTCAGGCAGTAGGAATTCAGGGATGAGGTTGTCCGGAGAGGCCTTTGCCAGGAGACATGGCTCAGCATTGCGGGTGCATCTTCCTCAGAACCCAGGAGACAGCTGAATCTGGGGCCCTCATCAATAGGAATAAAAGGGGGAAAACGAATGCTTTTAGCCATGGAAAGAGGAAGAACTCAGTAAAACCCAGAGTAATGTCTGCCATCTCTAATTGTAGCCCCAGTTACCAGAATATTAACTTGTGGTTCCAGGGAGGTATTTTCCTAATCATCATAAAAAAGTACCATATATCTTTTCATTTGTCTTTCCCTCATCTAGGTCCAAAAATTCTTCCCCCAAACTCAAAAAGGAGAATTTCAGTTATTTTCTACTCTTTTGGTAATGAAGACAAGTTCAGTTTGTCTTTTTCCTTTAGGGGAACAATCTATGTTCTTGTTGTGACAGCTAGAGAAAACTGAATAAAGAGATTTTTTCCCCCAGAATGAATGTGGAAAGAATGTTTTGGCCACTATGTCAGCCACTGCTTATTCATTAGTTCGACAAACTTTTTCTGAGCTTTTGTTATGAGCCAGGTACTAACCTAACCACGGTGGCCACAGAGCTGAGTAAGATACAAGCTCTACTCTCACGAAGTTCACAGTATGGTTACGATCTAGACAAGACTGTGTGTGTGTGTGTTTTCAGTTGCTTAGTTGTGTCTGACCCTTTGGGGCCCCATGGACTGTAGCCCACCCAGCTCCTCTGTCCATGGGATTTCTCATGCAAGAATACTGGAGTGGGTTGCTACTTCCTACTCCAGGGGATCTTCCTGACCCAGGGATTGAACCTGTGTCTCCTGTGTCTCCTGCATTGCGGGTAAATACTTTACCTGCTGAGCCATCAGGGAAGCCCCAGACAAGACTATCGGGAATCCCAGCATGATGTATCAAGAGTGAGAATGAGAAATAAGAATGAGAAAAGCTTTCTAGGTACCTTCGAGGTTTCTCTAACAACCCTTGGGGGAGGTAGTCAGAAAAGGGTTGGCAGAATAGTACTCAAATATCAATTCCAATTAAGGTTATCTTTTCTTGGAATGAACAAATGGAGGACTCTGCTTATCCTCCCAGAGGATGTCTTTGGCTCTAGCCAGAGATTAGCTAAAGGACACTCACTTTGCAATTTCTGAACAGGATATTGAAAGGCTCTAGTGTGAAATTCCTTCTGGGCTTCTGGGCCAGAGATTCTAGGGTATTTCATTCTTTTTAGGACCAGGGAGATAAGCTTTAGACAAAGATCAGCAGACCAATGTGTCCAATGAGGAGTTCTCCATTCTCATTGTCCCCCAGTCAGTGAATCCCTGTGTGACTTAAGGCAAGCTGTTGAACCACAGGCAACTGCTTCAGCTTTCTATTTGGAAAAGGAGTGATAAGCAGTGAAAAGTCTCCAGTAGCCAAAAGACCTGGGAATTGGGCATCTATGTTGAGCCTGTAGGGGTTCCCAGGTGGCACTTGTGGTAAAGAACCCTCCTGCCAATGCAGGAGACATGAGAGGGGGGTTTGATCCCTGGGTCAGAAGATCCCCTGGAGGAGGGCATGGCAGCCCACTCCCATTCTTGCCTGGAGAATCCCATGGACAGAGGAGTCTGGCAGGCTACAGTCCATAGAGTTGCAAAGAGTCAGACACGACTGAAGTGACTTAGCACGCACGCACGTTGGACCTGTAAGCAGATAGGGTAGGGGTTCCCTGGAGAAAGAGAACCAGACATGACTTTCTTGATGTAAGAAAAGCCATTTTTGGCCTAAGCTATTTTTGTGATCTAAGGCTGGCCACAGTGCTGTCCTTGAACAGGTCTTAGTAACTTATGATCTAAAGGGAACAAAAGAATGCAGAAGCAAATGACTTTATCAGGCAATAGAAGTAACTATAGCAAGGATACTTCAGTTATAAACACTTTCAGGTCTGTTTCAATGATAAAGATTGGCCTGAAGTGTTCAACCACCAGATCAACTGGAACCTAAGCGATGAATGATATTGACCTTTTCTGACCCTCGTAACTTCAATCCGGAGAAGGCAATGGCACCCAACTCCAGTACTCTTGCCTGGAGAATCCCATGGACGGAGGAGCCTGGTAGGCTGCAGTCCATGGGGTCGCTGAGGGTTGGACACGACTGAGTGACTTCACTTTCACTTTTCACTTTCATGCATTGGAGAAGGAAATGTTAACCCATTCCAGTGTTCTTGCCTGGAGAATCCCAGGGACAGGGGAGCCTGGTGGGCTGCCGTTTATGGGGTTGCACAGAGTCGGACAAGACTGAAGCGACTTAGCAGCAGCAGCAGTAGCAACTTCAATCAACTAAAGCTTGGATTCTATCTACCACCCAAGCCCCTTCATGCATACCCACATACCCTTAGCTTGCTATTGCTATTGCTAAGTCACTTCAGTTGTGTCCAACTCTGTGTGACCCCATAGACGGCAGCCCCCCAGGCTTCCCCATCCCTGGGATTCTCCAGGCAAGAACACTGGAGTGGGTTGCCATTTCCTTCTCCAATGCATGAAAGTGAAAAGTGAAAGTGAAGTTGCTCAGTCATGTTCGACCCTCAGCGACCCCATGGACTGCAGCCTTCCAGGCTCCTCCATCCATGGGATTTTGCATGCAAGAGTACTGGAGTGGGGTGCCATTGCCTTCTCCGACCCTTAGCTCGAAACTTCCCTAATTTTGCTATTTAAGGAGACAATGCTTCGGAATATATGTCCTTACTTAGGACTTCCCCAGTGGTCCAGTGGCTAAGACTCTGTACTCCCAATGCAGGGGAACTAGGTTCAGTCCCTGGTCAGGGAACTAGATAGATCCCACATGCCGTAACTAAGAGTTTGAATGTCTCAATGAAGATGGAAGATACTGTGTGCCACAACTAAGACATGGCACAGCCAAAGAAATATTAAAAAAAAAATCTTCCTTGTTGCAAGTAATAAATCCTTCCCTTTCCTGATCTTTGCCTAGGTTGTGTCGTTTGGTTCCACACCCACCAACCCAGTTTGGAAAATACCCCTTGGGATCTGCATTTTATCACACTTACTTGATTTTTATCTTGTTTGATGAACATGCTTCAAAGTACCATGCTCACCACTGAGCACCTGACTTTATTAATCAACAGAAAATAAATGTTAAATTTGTCTTAATTCCCCCAATTTTGGCAAGAGAAGCCAAAATGGAAGCCCACATATCATCCCAAAGATTTTTCAGGGCAACAAAACCTTGATGTGTCTGACCCACTTGGCTTATTGGTGGTGGTGGTTTAGTTGCTAAGACGTGTCCGACTCCTGCAACCCCATGGACTGCAGCCTGCCAGGCTCCTCTGTCAATGGGATTCTCCAGACAAGAAGACTGGAGTGGGTTGCCATTTCCTTCTTCAATTTGGTTTACTAACAGAAAAACTGCATTAATGATTTTTTTAAAGAAAATTTATTATTTATTTGATTGCACCAAGTCTTAGTTGCTGCATGCAAACTCTTAGTTGAGTCATGTAGGCTCTAGTTCCCTGACCCCAGATGGAACCCCTGCCCCTGCCCTGGGAGTACCAAGTCTCAGCCACTGAGAAGTCCCTGAAATTGCATTCATGATTAATTCCATTTCATCTAGAAGCCAGAAGTCTCTACCTCCAGCCAAAATAGGAAAGGGAGCCTTTTACACTAACAGTAATCCACAGGTTCACAGTTCAGTCAGTTCAGTCGCTCAGTCGTGTCCGACTCTTTGCGACCGCATGGACTGCAGCACGCCAGGTCTCCCTGTCCATCACCAACTCCCGGAGTTTACTCAAACTCATGTCCATTGAGTCGGTGATGCCATCCAACCATCTCATCCTCCGTCGTCCCCTTCTCCTGCCTTCAATCTTTCCCAGCATCGGGGTCTTTTCAAATGAGTCAGTTCTTAAGTCTATAGCAAATATGGAAATATCTTGCCACCCTGGATTGTATCTTTTTAGGCTGGGGCGACAAACAGAGACAAAGTATCGCTTTCCCAACCATGAAGCTACTTAGGAGTTTTAACAGGACTTAATCCTCCTCTGGGTGGGGTCGAGGGACCCCTCCACCGAGAAGTGTACCAGGCGGAGGGCCCCTAAACCGGCCAGAAGGTCGTAGCTCTTCCACGTCCAGGCTCCGGCGCTGGCCCACTCCTGCCCGCCGAGACCACGCCCCTGGCCACGCCCCCGAAGGCCCCGCCTCCTCTACGTCTCTGTCGGCCCCGCGGGTCCCCTGCACAACGAAGATGGCGGCCGCGGCGGGAAGGTTGTTCCGGGCTTCGGTGAGTGGCTGCCTGCGGGGCACAGGCGCGGAGACCCTGCGGTGGCTCCGAGGACGTGCTTCCCAAGTGGGGTGCCGCTTCCCTTGGCCTGGGGGCCTTTCACCCTGCTTGGAGGATGTCAGAGGGTAATGGACCAGGGGCCGGCTCTAAGGCAGGCTCCCCGCGCCTGCGCAGAGCCGGCCTTCGACCACCCCGCCCCCACCCCCGCCTTGCGTTCCAGTTTCCAAATCCCTCTTTGCTCCCAGTCGTGGGACCCCAGTCCACTCTCTGCCTAAGCACCTGGCTCTGGATGCAGGCGACCTATCCCCTGGTCCCGGTTCTATAACTGACTCTATGACCTTGGGCCATTGCCTTCTTTTCCAAACCTCAGATAACTTCCTTACCTTAGCATATAGACTGCCTACCTCAAGGGTTTCCGTGAGCATCCCCTTAAATGCTGGATGGACACCAAAATGCTAAAGTAATCAAAGTCCTTGAGTGCCAAAGGCTCTTGGCTGCCCGCCCTCCCCTTTCTCGTGGTGGGGTTTCACCCAGGCTCTTTCTTCCCGAGTCATGCAGAACCCTGAAATTGAGCAAACGTTTCCCTTGACCCCTGTCCAGACACCCAGAGGCTGAACTTTGCTCTGTTTGCTTCTCTGTGGGCCAGAATGGCCTTGTCTTTTCCAAGGGAAAACCTTGACGTGGAAGAACATGCCCAGCATATCTGCTGGTAAAGAGCTTAATACACAGAGCCTGGCCAGTCTCCTGGTCTGAGTGCTTGGGGTTCCTTTTTTAAAAGCATGGAATTTTCATATTCTTGTAATTTCCCTCTACCTTTCAGTCTTCTGTTTCCCATTAATTAATACATATGTGTCGAGTTGGCCAAAAAGTTCGTTCAGGTTAAACCCAAATGAACTTTCTGGCCAACCTGGTGATTATCTTTATATATGTATATACATATACAGTCAACCACTGGATCTCCAGGGAATTCCCTATTTTTTTTTTTTAATAAAAATTACATTTTTGAAGTGTGCATTATGATATAAGTAATGAAATAATTACTGTAGTCAAACTAACATCTCTTCATATGGTTAGCCTTTGTGTGTGTGATGAGTGCATCTGTCTACTCTCTTAGAATAATAATACTCTATTTCCAACTTCAATACAGTATTATTAAGTATAGTCAACCTACTCGTACATTAGATCTCTAGACTTACTCATCCTCCGTAACTGCAACATTGTACCCTTTGACCAACATCTCCCTGTTTTCCCAGTCTCCTTTACAGTCTTAAAGGATAAGGAAGCAGAAGGGAGTTTAAAGAACATGCCACTCCAGTACTCTTGCCTGGAAAATCCCATGGATGGAGGAGTCTGGTAGGCTGTGGTCCATGGGGTGCTAAGAGTCGGAAACAACTGAGCGACTTCACTTTCACTTTTCACTTTCATGCATTGGAGAAGGAAATGGCAACCCACTCCAGTGTTCTTGCCTGGAGAATCCCAGGGGCCGGGAAGCCTGGTGGGCTGATGTCTATGGGGTCGCACAGAGTCGGACACGACTGAAGTGACTTAGCAGCTGACTCAATCCATGCTTTTGCAGTTGGAATTTTTGTTCATAGGAACAAGGCCAGCAGAGGCCACTACTGGCCTGATGCCCTTTCAGTGGGGTTTCAGCCACCGTTCTGGGAATACTTTCTGATATAAAGTGTTTCTCTTTTTAGCTCATCCGACATGTGAGTGCCATTCCTTGGGGCATTTCTGCCTCTGCAGCCCTTAGGCCTGCTGCTTCTCGAAGAATGTGCTTGACAAATGCATTGTGGTCTGGTTCCGATCAAGCAAAATTCGCCTTTAGCACCAGTAAGTGTTGTTATGCTTTGGTTTGAACCAGATAATGGAAACATTTATCATCTCTGAACAGGAGCTCTGAACTATGGCCATATATTAGACTCACGTGGGGAGTTTTTACTATCATACCACTTTCTTAGTCCCACCCCAGACAAATTAAGTCAATCTGTGGGGTGGGACCAGAACCTCATATTTTTTGTGCAGCCAAGGGTTGCGACTTACTGAGGCAGACTGCTCTAGCGTCACATTTCCTTGTTGACTCCAGAAGTTTTAATCCCCTGGGCCGAGGAACATGATAGAGGGGTGGGGCAGTCAGAGGTCTCTGGGCCTGCTGTGTGTGAAGGGTATGAGCTGACTGGGGACGGACAGTGCAGCCACTCCAAAGGCTTTTGGATTCAGACCTGCATGGCCACATTAGGCCATGTTGGACTTCTCCGTGATCTGAATGACACACAGCTGTTTCCTGAGATTTATACTCCATTCTAAAATATGAGATTTGCTCGGCACAGCCTCAAATAATGAGTGGCATTTGAAAAGGCCTCCTTTAGGTTTGTCCCACCTTTTAAAAAGACTATTTAACTTGTAATGGTTGCGGGGGTGGGGGTGGGGGGTGTACTTTAGCAAAACCTTTGTTGGTGTTCTAAAAAAATTTACAGTTTTCTCAGAGCTTTAAAGAATTTCTAGTATCAACTTGATGACATGAGTTTAACTTTCATTGTCCCAAACCCCAGCTCCCAGTAGCTCCTCCTGTTTCTGAAGCCAGGCATCTTGACACCTGGCCTTCCTTGTCCCGCCTTCCCAGCCTGAAGCCTGGCCTCTGCAGTCCTGACACAGCTCTTGCATCCTTTCCTTTCTTTCTGTCCCTCTGCTGTCCCTTGCCCGCCTCACCGCTCACTTAGATAGCTGCAGTCACCTCCTGACATCAGGCTCTCCCTGCTCCTCTCACTCTCCCCTGCCCAACTAATCTTCCTAAGAACAGCCAACGCATCACCCATCTCCTGCACAGAAGCCTCCAGTGATTCCTATATCTCTCTTTTAAGAACAGACTCATCCGTCTGATATATAAGGGCCCTCTCAGTGTGGCCTTCTACCATCTCGCTCTGTCCCCCATGTGTCTTCCTTCCATGCACACCTGATCTCTACATCAAGTAAACTCTGCTACAGGCCATTCCCCACACCTGCCCTGCTCCTTCCTTGTGCCATCCGCCCTGGTCTTGGCAAAAATCCAGACCATGCTTAGAACCCAACTTCAGGCTCATTGGTCCTTCATCCATCCCTACTCTCTCCTGTCTTCTTTTGTCTATTTATTTGCCTTTTGGCCGCACCTTATGGCATGTGGGATCTTAGTTTCCCGATGAGGGAGCACACTGGCGTCTCCTGAAGCAGGAACTGAGTCTTAACCACTGGACTGCCAGGGAATTCCCTCCTGTCTCTTTAGTTTCCATAGCACTTTGAATTAGTGTACAGTCTAGACCTGTGGAAAGAGAAACAGTTTTGTAAGATGTACAGTTGAACTGAACCTTTTAATTATACTACTGATTAATTACTGGGAGAGGTTTGAGTAAAATCAGATAAGTGGTTGGTTTAATGAATGAACTGTATATGCATGTTTTTGGGGTATTTTTCAGGTTCCTCATACCATGCCCCCGCCGTCACCCAGCATGCACCCTATTTTAAGGGTACAGCTGTTGTCAGTGGAGAGTTCAAAGAAATTAGCCTTGATGACTTTAAGGGGAAATATTTGGTGCTCTTCTTCTATCCTTTGGATTTGTAAGTGCATTTTCTGTGATGCTGTAACATCATTCTGTGAGCATGCAAAGATCGCAGCCTTCCCACTGACACTGCCTATCTTTACTCTTGTCAAGGGGAGGGTTATTGCTGACTCTGATGGTCTTGTTGATGCAGCTTGCATCTGTAGTTAATTCACAAGTGATAAGTATAGCAGGTGGAGTGGCATTCCTTTTAATGGTTTTTAATATGGCTCTTTTTTTTTTTTTAAATATGTATGTATGTATTTATTGGCTGTAGTGGGACTTAGTTGCTGCATGTGGGCTTTCTCTAGTTGTGGTGAGCAGGGGCTCCTCTCTTGCTGTGCTTGGGCTTCTCGTTGGAGTGGCTTCTCTTGCGGCGGAGCAGGAGCTCTAGGGCGCATGGGCTTCAGTAGTTGCAGAGCGTGGGCTGAGCAGTTGCAGCTCCTGGGTTCTAGAGCGCAGGCTCAATAGTTGCGGTATACGGGCTTAGCTGCTCTGTGGCATGTGGACTCTTCTGGGATCAGGGATCGAACCTGTGTCCCTGTGCTGCAAGGAGATTCTTACCCACTGGACCACCAGAGAAGCCCTGTGGCTCTTGTTTTATGGCTCTGCAGCCCGGGAGCTGCATTACTGAACCCACGTGCCCTTGAGCCCGCGTTCCACTCTGGAGTAGTGGTTCCTGTAAGCCTGTCAGGGAGGAAGTTTCCACTGGTGCAGGGGAAATGAGAAAAGTAAGGATAATAAAAAGAATTTTCTCATGAAGCTACCTATTTAAATAAAATTTTGTCTTTATTCTTGGAGTATGTCTCCGCCACCCATATTTTTTGATATGATTCTTAAAATAGAAAGTTGGTTAATTTTTTTTTTTTTTTAACTGGAGTATCATTGTGACCAGGAGTCCAGTGAGGATAATTAACCCTTTTGCCTTTTTCTCCTTTAAGAAAATAGAACTACTCTTTAGACAACTGTTGTTCAGATTTTAAAAGTCTTTAAAAAAAAATTCTCTGATGAGAATTCCTGCCCTTTTTTCCTAGCACCTTTGTGTGTCCTACAGAAATTATTGCTTTCAGTGACAAAGCCAATGAATTTCACGATGTGAACTGTGAAGTTGTTGCAGTGTCGGTGGACTCCCACTTCAGCCACCTGGCCTGGATAAACACACCGAGGAAGGTATACACATATCCACACCGCTTCTGCACTTGTGATCGTAAAAACTGCTGGATCCCATGAAAGATCAAGCTACAAGTTGTTAAAGCATGACTAGTCTGAAATGGGCTATCTGTCAGTCCTAACCTACTGGCAGATTCTTTAAGCTCTATCCATGTCTCCTGTAACATTGCCTGTATTTACTCCTCACTACTCCTGTGTTTTCCAAACAGTAACGGAGAACAAACTCAGCAGGGCAGGGGAAACAGCTGGAGTCCATTGTCTCCCCTCTCATCCCCGTACCCTGTAGGCAGGTGGGACAGTGGTTAAGTTCTCTGATTTTACTCTTCTGCATGATCAGTATCCTTGCCTCAAAACTTGCTTGGGAGAATCAATTTCTAGCTATGATGTTGGATTATTAAATATCAAATTCGCCAAAGTATTCTTTTTTTTTTTATTATTCCATCTTTATGCTTCAGAAATGAATCTTCAACCAAAAGGATACTTTAAGAATTAGAAAAAGAAAAGTCTGTAGTATTCTCTGGGTTTAAATCCTGCTTCTGCCCCTTTCTAGCTGGGACGTGGAGCAAGTTACTCAACCTGTGTGTGCCTCAGGTTGAGGTTTTCATCATCTGATGATGCTTTCATCATCTGTAAAATGGCGATGATGGTAGTAGCTACTCCAGGGTGCTGGAGGAGGAAGTGAGGCAGTAGAAGGAGCATCTTCTACTCTCAGAAGTAGCACTCGGCCCGCTGTGGGTGCTCAGTGACTGCTGTCTGGCTGGTGTTGGTCAGTCATCCTGTTACCTGGCTGAGGAGGCTGTGGGAGCCACAGTGTAACCACCAGCCTTATTTGTATTTTTATCAGAATGGTGGTTTGGGCCATATGAACATCGCACTCTTGTCAGATTTGACCAAACAGATTTCCCGAGACTATGGTGTGCTGTTAGAAGGTCCTGGCCTCGCACTACGGTAAGATCCGTTTCGTATGAACTTAAAATTGTTTTTTGTGTTTAGCATTATCGTACTTCATAGGGAATTTACAGAAACCTGGGTAGGGAAGCTTTAGAATCCCAAACCCTTAATTTGTCTTTTATTGTAATAAGCATCAGTGGATGCCTCCTTCGAGGGTTGGCAGTCTTTCAGAAAATACTGTGATATGTGTGCCCCCTGCGTCTCCCTGGGCCTGTTTCTGAAGAAGGATATCATACCCTTTAAAAAATATATATTTATTTATTTTATTTGGCTGCATCAGGTCTTAATGGCAGCACATGGGATCTAGTTCCTTGACCAGGGATCAAACCAGGGCCCTCTGCATTGGGGAATGCAGCGTCTTAGCCCCTGGACCACCAGGGAAGTCTCCAATACCACATCTTAATGGTCACACTGCTTCACTCTTGCTGACCACGTGGGAGCCACTCCTTGCAGTGAAGTCATCAGACTGCTTAGAGATCGGGGGGCGGTGGGCAGAGGGGGCCGGCAAGGACAGGAGTCAGTTTCCTGGTATGGTTAGTATCTTGTACAGGCACTGGAACCAGACCAGAGTTTGAATTGAAGCTCAGCTGCTCAATAGCTGTATGACTTTGAGCAAGATATTTAACCTCTTTGAGTCGCTTTCTCCCCATAATTAAAATGAAAATGTACTTCCCGGGTTGGTTGTGAGGATTGAGTAGGGTGAGGCAGCTACAGAGTTTGCTGCACAGGTCCTCGTAGTTGTTGTGAGCCCCGTCCCAGACCCTCAGCCTTCCTGGGAGGGACGAGAACTTAGGCGTCATGATGGCTGCTAATGAAGGAGGGACAGGGCAGAACTTGACCTCCAGGACACAAACGAGGATCCCACTTTGATGGGCCTCACAGTTTTGTTGGGGCTGGGTTGAACCTGCCCACCCTCGTACCTGATCTCCCGCCTGCTGGGGGTACTTTGGAATTTTGGCTCCGGAAGCCACCTGGGAACTTGGGCCTTTTGACTCCAAGGAGATTACTGCCTTCCTTTAATAAATGGAAGCCTAGCTCTGACAGTGTTGGCAAGGGAAGAAAAGTCCTGGTGTTTGCCTCCCAGAATCCCCTGTAGAGTCTCACTAACTTTGTAGTTACCTCCCTACTGGTTTGACTCTTAGGACTGACAAAGGGAGAGGAGTTGAGTCTGGCTTGTAAGATAAGCCTTTCTTTCTGGAGACTGTGCTGTGGGCCCATCTCCAACCCAGCTCTCTGTTTCTGCATCTACGCGGTGGACTCCAGCTTGGCTGCACCCAGCAGGAACATGTGCCAGGACCCCTTAGCCTCAGAGCCTAGACCCCCTAAGGCCAGGCCCAGGGAGGGAGAACCACCTTTTTATCTTCTGACTTTTTTCTAACTTGCCTTTTTCCTGAGTGATCAACGTTTGGGATGCCACACCCTTTTAAAGATGGACTGTTAGAAACCTCTTGAGTGTTATGATCTCTGCATAAGTCAGAGTATCACCCTCACTTGTATAGAAGATAAGCACAGACCCCAGGGCAGTGGGTTACCTCATTACATTGCTGCTGAGTAACAGTGATGGGCTTGGACAATCTGTGGATCAAAATAAGAACTGTAAGTGATTGAAACACATCAAATATATTTAAATCCAAGATTCGAAGAATTCCAAGAAACCAGTTCATTATTTTGAAAACTTAATGGAAGAGTACTAGGCACTATACAAACTGTACCTCAGGGTAGCCAAAAATAAACAAAAGTGATGGGATTGTTTTCCTTTAGATTTCTGCTTTGCCTAGACTTAAGGCCAGTAAATTTTCCCATGGGATTTTCTCCCTGCTACTCAATTCACTCATAAGTATTTACAGAATACAGATAAAATACGTCTCTGTCCCTTCTCAGTCGCTTATGGTTTCTTGCCAAGATTTGGTACAGCTGCCCAAAGAATGCTTACTGCATCACTAACGAGAAGTCTTTCCTCTGTGTAGTTCAGTGACCTTCAGATACTGTGAGACATCCAGGTCAAATCTGTGAATGTGAACACACTGCCTGCTTTCCATGGTGGCCTAGTCCAGTCCTATCTTTGTTAAAGCATCTGTCATCAATAGGAGATAAGCTTTCTGTACAAGGAAAACTTGATCTTTAAGCACATGATAGAGTTTAATAAATGCTCTATCAAGGAGAATTAAAGGCAGGGTAGAAGTAGAGTTTTTCTAGCTCTGGTAATGTTGATATTCTGATGAGGATGAATCTTTACACAGCGGTCTCTTCATAATTGACCCCAACGGAGTCATCAAGCATCTGAGTGTTAATGATCTCCCAGTGGGCCGAAGCGTGGAAGAGACCCTCCGCTTGGTGAAGGCGTTCCAGTTTGTGGAAGCCCATGGAGAAGTCTGCCCAGCCAACTGGACACCCGAGTCTCCTACAGTAGGTTTCTTTCCCAAAAGCAATGGGAGCCCAGCCAAGAGGGTCCCAGGTCCTCACTGCCTCAAGGGCTGCTGGCCTGGAATATCCGAGTTGGAGCAGGGGTGGAGGTGGTGTGCAAATGCGTGAAGCTGCTGCAGGTGGGGGTGGGGCCAGGCCCCAGCAAGGCTGTTCATGTCAGTTTCATCCATGTATTTTAAAGGAAACAGACCAATCTTTTAAAAGTTAAAGAACTGTAGGTTAAAAATTGGGGGCCTTCGGCTCCCTTTTGAGATCATGAAGTCACTGACCCAGTGAAATGTTTTTGTATTTTCAGATCAAGCCCCATCCAACTGCTTCCAGAGAATATTTTGAGAAGGTAAATCAGTAGACTGTCCCGTGCACACCTGCAGCTTCCCACACCAGAAAAGAGCCACAGTGGGAACTCACTTGTAGGTTTTCAAAGATTAGTATTTATAGCAGGCAAAAAAAAACAAACCCAATGATGCTTATATTCATAAAGAGTACTACTATAAATGTTTTGTTCTTGTAATGTTGGCCAAGGCTTTTAAAATGTTTTCAGTTACTAATATAATGAGTCCAAGGCAAGGTGTGGATGGATGGCTAGTTTCTACAGAGTGTGTATGTGGTTCACCTGTTTCTTGGATCATGTCTTCAATGGGAAAAGGAAACAGATCTTTTTCCTCAGCCTTACTTGAAGCTTTGTGTATACCAGAGTAGTATGAGAGGTATTGAAAACTTCTGATCAAGGGTCCTGAAATTTTCCTCTTGAATTTCTTTGTATTAAACTGAATTTTCTTTAAAGAACATAGTTTTAAGTTGTTAGTATCAGTGGTCTAATTTAACGCTTGCAATGAATGTATGGTTGAAGGAAATATGAATCATGTTTTTTTTTTAAAAAAACCACAGTGGCACAGTGACTTAACTGATCATGCATGTTCCCCACTCCTGAGATTTATAGTTTATATAGTTATTTTACTTACTTTGTTAGCTGACTTATGTCTACATACATTTCTAATATTGATTGGGTATAATTAGAAAGGATATTAATTGAATCCAGGGATTGCAGTATGAATTTGAATCATTCATGCATTTGAATTATTGTAATGATTTTCTTTCTTGAAGTGTTCCATGTAAAAAATATAATAAATAATAAACATATTTTAAAATACTTGGATTTTTAACACCATTAATTCTTGCTTCAGCTTATATTGTGGGGCTCTCTAGTTTTCCTTCTCTGATTATATCAACAGACATTTACTGCGCATTTAATTCACTGGCTACAAAGATGAATAAGATGCTGGCTACACATCCAAGGAGCTGGACAAAAGAAATATGGAAGCATTTATTCATTTAATGGTTTCCCTAGTGGCTCGGATGGTAAAGAATCTGCCTATAATGTGGGAGACCTGGGTTCAGTCCCTGGATTGGAAAGATCCCCTAGAGAAGGGAATGACTATGACTCCAGTATTCTTGCCTGGAGAATTCCATGGACTGAGGAGCCTGGCAGGCTACAGTCAAATCCTGGAGTACCTACTATATGCTAGGTACTATTTTGGAGGCAGAATGAACAAAAAAGACATACCTCTTCCTTTTTGCACTTACATTGTAGAGGGAATAAACAATAACATTACATAAAATGGAAGGACAATAGAGTGAAACAAGGGACTAGAGCAGAGAGGTGCAGGTATTTTAATAGGGTTTCAGGGAATCAATCTCTCCAGGTCTGTTTTCTCATCTGCAAAATGAGGACTCTAATTGTACCTACCTTAGGGTTTTGGTGTCAAATGAGATAAAACATGGAGAAGGTGAGGGATAAAAAGGTTCTAGGCAAAGCGAATGACAGGTGCAAAGGCCCTGAGGCAAGAGTGGACGTGGGGTGGGTGAAGAAGGACCATGTGACCGGACCTGTGAAGGAGGAGAATGGTAATGGGGAGCCCAGAGTGCTTTATGGGCAAGCTAAGGACTTCGGATTCTATTCTGAGATGGGAAATGGCAGAAATGTTTTGAGAAGAGTTACATCATCTTGTGCTTAGAGGATCACTCTGGCTCCTCTGTTAAGACTAGACCCCGTAACTGCAGAGAGGAAAGCAGGTCAGCGGGGCTGGATTTGTGACATACTTGGAGTAGAGCCAGCAGGATAACACAGATGTGCTAAATACTTCGGTGCAATAGATGCATTCCAGGGAACTCTGAACAGGGGGACACCTCACCTGACTATGGGCATCAAGAAAGTCTTCCTGGAGGAGGAGATGAAGTCTTGGAGATACGGAAAAGTGACCTGTGGGAGCTGAAGTGCCACATGGGTCTGAAGAAAACCATGAACTGCTCTCATATTCCAGGAGGGGAAGTCAAAGGGAGGGCCAAGGCCAACTGGCTGCAAGTGGTCCAGACTGAGCACTTCCTATGGACCCAGCACTGCTAGGGCTTCCACATGTCTTATCTCATTGGACCGACAACAAAAACACAATAGGTACAATTATTGTCATCATTTTACAGAATGAGAAAGTAGACTTGAAGATACTGACTTGACCATGGTCACACAACCAAGTATTCTATGGCACCAGGTCCCTAACCTAGGACTCCTGAGGAACACCCTCAACATCCAGCCTTCCACAAACACACATAACCCTCACACACCCCAGTGCTGGGGAAGCGGATGGAGGCAGAAGAAAGGCACATTTTCGTTTACAAGTGGTCTCTACCTGCTCTCGTGCACAACAGAGGAAACTGGATTTGCCCCAGAGCGAGGGGAAAGCCCTTGGGCAGAGACACTGCCTGGGAGGCAGGGCTAGGGAACCCAGAAGGGCCCCGGGGCTTGCTTTAATACTTTCAAGTCGACTTCTGAAAATTCGAAAAAGAGGTACCACTGGGCCGCACAAATTATGTAGTGCGTCCTACCCCCCCATCCAGTGTCCGCTGGACTTCGGGTGCAATCGAAGGGATTTCCGAGGATTAAAAAACCTGTGCTCGGGGAGGTCAGACGCTGCAGGAGTGCAGGGTGAGGCTGTGGAAGGTGCCTCGCGCCCCTGATCGGATCTTCGCTGTAGGTCCCGTGATATGGGGGTTACATAGGTGCCCCATCTAGGCTGGAGGCGGCCAGCCTACCTGAAAGTGAGGAACAAGGTTGGGAAGACCTGGCCTATGGGGGAGGTGGGCTCCAGGCAACAGCAGGGGTGCAGGAACCCGGGAGCTGGAACAGAGCGCACGCGGTACGGAGGAGCCGTGGGCGCGCGAGCCTGGGAGCCGGGAATCAGGAGCGGGGACAGGGGACGCGCGCGCGCCCGGGGCGGGGCTCGCCGCCTGGCTCCTCCTCCCCGCCAGACCCGGCCGCCGCGGCCTTTCCTGGCAGCTCTTAAGGTCCCAGGAAGAGGAGCCCGGAAGAGGAGGAAGAAGCGCCGGGGGCCGGGCGGCTCCCAGGGTGCAGCGGCGCCGCCGCCCGCATGGAGCCCAACGTGCGCTTCTGGATCACCGAACGCCAAGTACGGCCCGGGCCCGGCGCAGCTGGGGGCGGGGAGGGCCGCGCGGCCTGGAGTCGCCGCTGGCCACCGTGACCTTGGGCAGGCCACGTGGTCGCAGCACCCGCCTTCCCGTCTCAGACCCCGGGGAGGGAACGAAGGGAAAGCCAGGCTTGCAGGATGCCGACGGCCACGGCGGTTAGCGTGCGTCGCCTCTGCCGCAGACTTGGCTAGGGAGGGTAACACAGTGTCACCCTGCAGATCGCACGAACCAGGAGTCACTTCCCACCCCTCAGGGGTCTGCTTATGCTGCTCAGGCTGTTGCTGAGCACCAGGCTGGAGAGGCGCAAAACAGGTCCTCCCCAGGAGTCCCCCAGGAGTCTATAGGCTCAGCCACCCGACCGTGAGATTCCGGGCTGCGGGAAGCCCCGCCTCCAAGCAGTGGCCGAGGCTCTGTCCAATAGAAATAGGATGGAGCCACGTGGGTAATTCCAAATTTTCTAGTAGTCACATTAAAAATATATATATGACTTTTTACCTTGTATTTTTAATAATATATTACATTTAGCCCAGTAGAAACAAAATATTAACATTTCAACATGTAACCGATATAAAAAATTATGAATGCGATTTCTTACATCCTTTTCTCTAGAAGTCTTTGTGTATGGTTTCCACATACAGCACATCTCGAATTGGCCTGGCCACATGTGGTTAATTGGACAGCACGTGTCTAGAGTGTTCTCATTAAGCCTTGACCTAGAGCAGAGCTTAGCTCCGTTTTCTCAGGCGGGAAAGTCAAGGACAAGGAACTCAAGTTGTCCTAGCAGAGCCAGGTCTCAAAGAGGGAGTCACTGCAAAGTCTGTGGGCATTGGGAAGCAAACCAAGCCTCCTTTCTCCATATGTGAACCAAACTGCCTTTATTGAGCCTTCACTGGAGAGTTCAGTTCTTTATGACTGGAGATAAGCCTTATAACCAGACTTTCCAGGTGACTCTGGTTCAATCCCTGGGTCGGAAAGATCCCCTGGAGGAGGAAATGGCAACCCACTCCAGCATTCTTGCCTGGAGAATCCCATGGACAGAGGAGCCCCGTGCGCTACAGTCCTTAGGGTTGCAACGAGGTGACATAGCATGCATGCAAGCCTTATAATCACCCAAGGGGTGTGAAGAAACAGATTCTAAGACCTTTCTAGGCAGTGCTTCAAGGTGATATGTGGGGAGTGAACATAGGTCCATTTGACTCTAAAGTCTGGGCTTTTAATCCTCAAGAGCAATTCGAACTGAAGAGCACAGGCCATTGGGTCATTTCCTGGTTGGGCTTCCTTGAATACACTCATGAGCCCTTGGAAGCTTCAGTGTCTTCACCTGTAAGATGGGGATGTTGTGAGGATTCTAGGAGATGCTGCAAGGAGAAGGCCCTATGAGGTTCTGAAAATAATGTTAACTGTTATTATTACCTGTTTTTGTTTTTCTGCTGCCGTTAACCTCTCTGGTGCTCCTGCCCCTCTTAAGTCTTTTATTCAAAGATTTCTTCAGTGGACAGAATTGTTGGATCCTACGAATTTGGTCCTTTCAATTGTAAGTATTTTCTTGTTTTCAAAATAGTTAATTTCACATTTTATTCTGAAATGTGAAGGTTGTATCTCCCTTTTCAAAGCAGTTGAAATAGCAGAATCCATGTATATTATCATGTTTTTACTCCTTGTGAATGAACTTGTGAGATGGGAAGGTTGCTACATAAAAACAGACATCCATTTAACAGGTAGTACCAAATCTTGGCTTTCTGGGTGAGTGACTTCGTGGTAGACAATCTGCCTGCAATGTAGGAGACACAGGTTCAATTCCTGGGTTTGGAAGATCCTCTGGAGAAGGAAATGGCAACCCACTCCAGTATTCTTGCCTAGGAAATCCCATGGACAGGGGAGCCTGGCGGCTACAGTCCATGGGGCCACAAAAGAGTTGGACATGACTTATTGACTAAACAACAATAACCAACCAAACCCTGGGCCTGGTGCTGGTGGTTTCAAAAATAAACCTCCCTGGTAATGGAGGACAGACTAGCAAAGCTAGTCACAGACCTTGACCCAGGGCTCTAAGGGCAAGGTGCAGCAGGGAATTGGGGGAGGTTGTTTAAAGAAGGCTGGGAGGGAGGGAGGGTGGGCCAGGGAGGAACTGTCAGGAAGACAGGACTGTAAGCAAAGGGGAGGGAGCCATGGGCCAGGTCACCCAGTTACTGAGTCTTTTAACTCAGGGGAACCAGACAGTTCTGGAAGGTTCTTGTGTATCATTCAGACAAGAGGGATTTTTACTTAGCCATGTGGTGAGTAACCAGAGGGACCCAGACTATGATCAGTTCAGGAGATGACTCAATTGTCTAAGTGAAAGATGGGAGTTTGAACCAGGTGTGGCTGAGGGATGAAGAGGAAGAGAAACCCTTCATGAGAGACCAGCAATGACACTTTCAGCCAGATCCACCGGGACACTTCCATCTTTGTGCTCAAATAAATGTTCCCTGTCATTTTGTTTATAATAGAGAAAAATAGGAAACAAGCTGAATGCACATCAGTAGGGAAATAGAGAAATAGAAAATGCTATATTCATGCAGTGGAATACTGAGAGTGTGGGTTCAATCCCTGATCAAGAATTAAGATCCTGCAAGCCTCTTGGAGAAGTAAAAAAAAAAAAAAAAAATTAAAATCAGGTGTTACTAAGCATGTGATTCTTAAATCTGTGGATAAATCTGAAGTTGAGATCATTGCTTGATTTCTTTATATCTAATTGTAGGAAAAAATAGAAAAATCGAGGCAACTGTTGTTAACAAATGAAGATGCATCCAGAGGTGACCTGGAGGACAAAAGGGTATGTTTCTTGTTCCCAGGTGTGCCTGGCTCAAGGCTGGGCTTGGCTGCCTTCAGGTGATTCCAACTGCATGGTCTGAACTCAAGTGGGATTTTGTCATCATAAACACTACTCAGTTGGGTTAGCTTTTAAAATATAGTTAGGACTCCTTCTTGTAAGCTAGATGAATATGAGTTATGACTGTTAGGAACTAGTATTAAGGGGAAAAAGCATAGGGTTCCTCCTGTGCAACAGAGATTGGCTGTTGCAGTATCTGTTATGGGTGTTCTCTGTAGCTGACTCCCGAGCCCCATGGCAAATTCCAGAATTCTGGCAGGCCTCTGAAGTCAGCATCTGCTCCCTGTTACAAGCAGTGTTACGGGGCGGGGTTACAGCCCCTGCCCAAAGACTTAAGCCTAGTGTTTGTTATCTACCTTGCAGCGAATGGGGCTTTCCAGAGCCCACAAACATCAATCCCTTGAGGCAGCCTGCGGAAAGCTCGCATGTTTAACTTGGTTTTTCTAAGAACTTGTTGGGGCCTCTGTACTCACACCTGGCTCTGTTACAGTGACTTGGCTAATGGCGTGGTTTGCACACAGCCTGCTCCACTCCGAGCCGGGGGAGGCTGGCTGCATTCAGGGACTCCCCCAAGGGGCGAGTTAGAAGTTGGCCTCTCCAAGGTCACAGACTTGGAGGGCTTTTTAATGTTCTGGTCATTTTCGTGTGGCTCTTATATTTTTGCTTCTTGTTAGTTCGTTCATTTGATTTACTTGTTTTGATCTGCTTTGCCTCCCGTGGTAGAAAACAGTTCACCCTCCACTCTCTGAAAGGTGGAGCAAAGGTGGTACCGGAAATGAAACTGGAGAGGAGCTATTTTGGCTGCCGAGCCACCTTTAAAAGCTATTGCTTGGTCTTTCTCTTTTTAGATACAAGAAGCTTGGAAGAGAAGTCTTGTAAGTTTCAGCCCCATCCTAATTTTTAGCCTAAAATAACAAAACCAAACATCAGACTCACCTTTGTGTTTACCCCTCTGAAGTCCACAGTGCATCCTGACAATAGCAGACTAATCCCTGGTCCTTTTCGACCTGCAGGTGAGTTGATTCTAATTTTCACAAGTGGTTTGTAACCTTTAGAAAACCTTGCCTCCCTCCAAGTTATGTGGTTGGTTCCCCTGGCAACCAGCCCCATCCTTCGGTGCTTTCCCAAAGCCACCGTATTGACATTATCTCAGGTGTGGTTGAAAGGGGCTTGCTTTGAAGAATGAGAGGCACTTGGTCCAGTGGCTAAAACTTCATGCTGTCAACGCAGGGGGCCCAGGTTCAATCCTTGACCAGGAAACTAGATCCTGCACGCCACAGCTAAGACCTGGTGCGGCCAAATAAATTAACAAAAAAAAAAAGAATAAGAGACACTCCTTTCACCTTTATCCCCCTTCTCACTTAGGAAATTTCAAGGGTTTTAGGATCTCTGTGCCAGGAATAGGGATGAAGACCAAACACATATGTCTTATAAGTCACAGTGTCACAGATGTATTGAATTCACCTGGAAGGGTGAAAAAAGACTTGCAACAAGTGACCACTTACCCTCAATGAGAGAAAGCCTGGTCAGGTCTTCCTCTGCTGTGCTGGTTTTAAGTTTTGCCTCATGCAGGTAGTTATTATTTGTATTAGAAAGAAAAGTGCGTAAAAAATATCCTTTGACTCCCGTGCCTGAGAAGAGGCTTCAGGGTGGGCAGTTTCCCACCCTCTCTGCCGTCACTGACCCTCTTGTCTTTTTCGCCAGCTCTCCTGCCTTTCACAGCGCCCACGGTGAGTAAGCTGCCATTCACCACTAAGAAGCCAAGGGGTCAGGAGGACGTCCATCCATCTCCTAAGCTCTGGGACCCTGTCCCGTGACTACCTGATAGATGGTTAGGACCTCTCACCTCTGACCCTTGTCCACACCCCACCCCTACTTATCACCCCGGGCATCAGGGCCTGTTGTGGATACACAGTGTTGCTAGGTAACCCTTTCTTTGAATACCTACCATGTGCCAAGCTCTAAGGGGGAGGTAGATGAGTTAGGACATGCTCCGTGGCACAGGCCCATGTCACTGGCTGTCACCTCCTCTCCCCAAGCCCCCTCCCCCCAATCAGGCAGGCTCTTCCCTGGGATCTGGAATCACCCCCCCGCAGTGAGGCTGTCCACCTTGGCTCTCATGAGGCGTGCTTACTAAGTGACAGCACTCCTCTGCCCCCTGCAAATTTAATTTAAAATAAATTAAAATGCTGCTTCTCAACCACCCTGCTCGACTGCACGTCTGGAGACAGGGACCACTGTGAGGCACCCCCCGGGCTCTCACTGCCCGTGGGGGCCCATCCAACACCACCTGTCTATGGGCCACTTACCCCCAGCATCCGCATCTTCTGCTTCTTGCCCCACTCTTGGGGACTCGGTTCTACATCTCCCTGGGGAGATTCTGTGTACCACAAGCCTTCCCTCCCCACCCCAAGACACTCTCAGCTCTGCTTTATTTTCTTTAATTGAAGTGTACTTCAGGTGTACAGCAGAATGATTCATTATATATGTATTCTTTTTCAGATTCTTTTCCACTGTAGGTTATTACAAGATCTTGGGTATAGTTCCCTGTACTACACAGTAGGTCCTTGTTTATTTTATATATAGTAGTCTATATGTGCTTTACTTTCTTTACAGCTATTTCTGTCAATGCTGCCAGTGAAAAGTCTGAAGTCCATGATTTTACCTCAGGTAGCAATTCTTTCTATTTCAGAATTATTGAATTTGTTGCACTTGAAACCAAAATGTGACGTGTTTGCCTCTGTCTTCCTGTAGGCTTCCTTCTACACCTACAGTACGGTCTTCAACATCGTCAATGGAAATGCAAGCTATGTGAGTATTTCGAGGCCCAGAGGCCATGCAGTTTCACAGTGTTTCTTTTGGCGATTTTGTGTGTGTGTTGGAATTATCTTTCCTGGGTAAAACTGTGGTATTTGCTAAATATGAACGTTTGTTTTTCCCTAGAATCGCCGTGCACACGAGAGCTTATTACTAGGAGCAGGAGTGATTGTGTCTTCAACTTTTTTGGGCGTATGTAGTTTGTTTGTTTGTTTGTTTGTTTTTTGGGCGTATGTATTTTTAAAATGTGTCAAATCTTTTACTCCTCAGAATCAAAATTGTATGTTCTAACTGAATTTAGAAAGTATGATTAAGACATAAAGAAGAAAATCAAAGTTACCTGTAATCCTATAACCCCAAAATTATGTGATTTTTTTTTTCCCCTAAGTTTCTAGGCATGGACTCAGTACTATTATCTTTCATAAAAAAATTAATCCAGGGGACTTTCCTGGTGGTCCAGTGGTTAAGACTCTGAACTTCCACTGCAGGGGGTGTAGGTTTGATCCCTGGTCAGGGAACTAAGATCCCATATGCAGCAGTATGCGACCAAAAACAAAAAATAATGTCATGTTTGTAAACATGTTATACAAATTGTGTATTGCTTTCAATGTCAGGATACTGTAATGAGTGAAAATGTAGACTTCAGAGTCTGGTGAACCTGGGTTCACATCTTGGCTCAAATCTGTAATATCTTAGTGACTCTGGACACATTCTGTAGCCTAAGTCTCCAAGTGTTCCTCTGATGATCAGGGAGAACACTTCACTGTTGCAGGAATTAAAACAAGAAATATGTGGAGACGCGTGCAGGGTCCTGCCCTGTAACAGGAACTGAGTTGACACTAGCTCTCTACTGATCCCATGCAATAATGATTCGTCTCTCTCATTTTCTAGTTATTCCCTCGTCTGCTGCAAGTAAGGCTTTCAATGAATAGCGTTCTGAGCAGAAACGTCATTCCCGTCATCATTCTCGGTAAGCAGGAGCCTGTCTCCATCTTCAGGGATACCCCAGTCTCTGGGCCTCACAGCAGCTGGTGAGAGCCACCATTTACAGCTTGCTGGTGCTCCCAGGTCCAGATGGGGTCTTTGGTTTGAGAAATGACACTTTCTCTGTAGATACCTGTTGAGTTGTCAAAGGATGAACACAAACCTGGAAACACAAATTACATTTTATTTATATTTATATATATAAATAAATATATTATTTATAATAAATATGATACTCCAATTAATATTTTTTATTTTTAAAATTTTTTATTGGAATATAATTGCTTTACAGTGTTAGTTTCTGCTGTACAGCAAAGTGAATCAGCTATATGTATGTCTGTGTATGTGTGTGTGTATACACATTTACCCTCCGTCTTGAACCTCCTTCCCACCGCCCCCATCCCACCCCTCCAGGTCATCACAGAGCGCTGAGCTAAGCTCCTGTGCTGCACAGCAGTTTCCCACTAGCTCTCGGTTTTATACATGGTGGTGTATATACGTCAATCCCAGTCTCCCAGTTCGTCCCCCACCCCCCACCCCTCTCTGTGTCCGCACGTCCATTTGCTACATCTCCATCTTTTTGTAAAGACTGTACAAGCCTTGTCCATATATTATTTCACTGAATCTTGACAACAACTTAGGGGCAGGTAATAGTATCCCCATTTACAGATGAGGAGACTGAGGCAAGGGGTGGTTAGGGAGATTTTCTAGGGTTACACAGGGAGGAAGTAGTAGTCTTGGGGATTTCAAACCAGTGGTCTGATGATGGCACCCCACTCCAGTACTCTTGCCTGGAAAATCCCATAGACAGAGGAGCCTAGTGGGCTGCAGTCCATGGGGTCGCTAAGAGTCGGGCACGACTGAGCCACTTCACTTTCACTTTTCACTTTCATGCATTGGAGAAGGAAATGGCAACGCATTCCAGTGTTCTTGCCTGGAGAATCCCAGGGACGGGGGAGCCTGGTGGGCTGCCGTCTATGGGGTCGCACAGAGTCAGACACAACTGAAGCGACTTAGCAGCAGCAGCAGCAGCAGGTCTGACTCTTAAGGGAGGGACAGAGATATTAACCAACTGTTTTAAATTTGCCAGCCTGCAAGTTCAGTAATTCACACTCAGCATTTGGGCTTGGAAATCAAAGCAGCTTGAAGAGTTGGCAGAATTAGGTCAGTGGTAAAATCTGGGAAATTATGTTATAGAAACTGGGTCAAGCCAGCTTCAGCAAAGAAGGCAGGCATATTTCAAGGGCCCCGGGGTTTTTCTGGGAATCCTATCAAGGGTGTCAGGACTTGGGGCTGGGTTGTAGTCAGGATCCAAGACTGAGAGGCCAGCAGTTCTGACCCCTACTCCACAGCCCAGGAGAAAGCTGACCTTGTATGTGTCAGGTGACCACCCATGGATCGGCAAAGCACACCCATCAGAGAAAGAGGCGTGACCCTCGAAAACATGTCCCTTCACTGGACCCACACTCATCCCTCTGTTTCCTTCTTTACGTCCACAGCCCAGCTCAGTGGGATGAACGTGATCGCCTCCCGAAGTTTGGAGCCCATGCGTGGGATCGAGGTCATGGACAAGGAAGGCAATGTCATAGGTTATTCCAGAAAAGCCGGGACAAAGGTAGGGGATGCACGCCTTGGAGCTTTAAGCTGCTTGCCTTTGGGGCAAAGAATTTAATTGTCAGTCTGAGAGCTGGTAACAAATTCACATCTCCCTTCAGCCTTTTCTGATCTGTCTTTTCTCATGATGCTCAGAGGCCGTTTACATTTGCACTCTGATGTTTAAAAGATGATGCGGTATCTGGGTTCTCCAGAGAAACAGAACCAATAGAATATCTGACCATCTATCAGTCATCTATATAAATACATTAAGTGTGTGCTGTGCTAAGTCGCTTCAGTCGTGTCTGACTTTTTTGGAACCCTATGGACTGTAGCCCACCAGTCTCCTCTGTCTGTGGGATTCTCCAGGCAAGAATACTGGAGTCGGTTGCCACACCCTCCTCTTCCAGAGGATCTTCCCAAGCAGGGATTGAACCCACGTCTCTTCTGTCTCCTGCCTTAGCAGGCGGGTTCTTTACCACTAGTACCACCTTCTCCAGCGGATCTTCCCAACCCAGGAATCGAACTGGGATCTCCTGCATTGCAGTCAGATTCTTTACCAGCTGAGCTACCAGAGAACCCAAATATATATCGAGATTTATTTTATTATTATTTTAATTTTTACTATTTGGCTGTACTGGGTCTTAGTTGTGGCACGCGGAAACTCCTAGTTGCAGCTTGTGGGATCGAGTTCCCTGACCAGGGATTGACCAAGACTGGGAGCAGAGTCTTAGCCCTTGGACCACCAGGGAAGTCCCACCACAGTCCAATTTTAGAACATTTTCATGCCCCTGAAAATTTTGTCGGGGCCCGTTTCAGTCACCCCCCTCCCACCCCCAGCCCCAGGGAAACACTGATCTGCTTCATGTCTTCATTGTTTTACCTTTTCTAGAAGTTTCATACAAGTGAATCACAGTATTTTTGTGTCTGGCCTCTTTGGCTTTTGAGGTTCATCCATCTTTTCATGCATTGGTAGGGCGTGGCTTTTTATTGCCGAGTAGTCTCCCACTGTCGGAGAAGGCAATGGCATCCCACTCTAGTGTTCTTGCCTGGAGAATCCCAAGGACGGGGGAGCCTGGTGGGCTGCCGTCTATGGGGTCGCACAGAGTCGGACACGACTGAAGCGACGTAGCAGCAGCAGTCTCCCACTGCATGGCTGTACCATGTTTTGCTTGTCTGCTCCCCAGGCGATGGACGCTTGGATTGTGTCCAATTTTTGACTGTTGCCCCTGATGCCGCTCTGACCACTTGTTTACAACTCTGTGTGTGGATGTGTTTTGGCATTTTTCTTCAACTGAATTTTAACTGCAGGGCATGGTGAGAAGCACGAGAGCAAATGCCTAATCCACAAGTTGTTCTTCAGCACCTCCCACCTCTCGGGTGCTCTGCTGGGCTCTGGAGACCCACCCTCTCACCGGTCAGCATCGCTTCTCTCCAGGGGCTGGGAGGGAGCCTCGGGCCCTGCTAGCTACCCAGTTATCTAGCCCATCTTATTGAGAGGAGCTTCCTTGTTTGCAACACAGTCAATTTAGGGAAAAAGAAAGGTTTGATGATCTACTTTAAAAAAAAAAAAAGGTGATCTTTCTCTTAAGAATAAAATGTCTGTGACCGTGCGTAAGCTTGATCATTCTTTCATCACTTCCTTGTCACCGGAAGGTTTCTTTTCTTCAGCTAAAATTTCAGAAACTGCGTAACCAGCAATATCTGATTGTAATAAGGCACCTTTGATCAGATTTCAGGAGCCTAGTCCACGCTGTTTTCCTTTGACTGGCTCTGCCACCTACTCAGTTGCAGGCCATCACGCATCTCGCAGTGTCTCATGACTGGTGTTTGGTTTGGAATGTCTTCCCTTCCACACAAGACAAATGGAGAGAGGCCGGCCTTGCCCTGCTGACGCCGAAACACACCAGGCTCAGCCACTACTCTTTTCTTCTTGGAGTCGAGTGACTTTATCTTATACTCCTGAAAGGTTATTTTTAAAAGCCACCCTCCTTGCAGCCCTCTGTCCTCGTGGGGGAAGGGCATTCCTACAGGGGATCAGATGAGCTGAGCATTAGTGTCCTAGGCAGAAAACAGGCACGTGGGCCACAGCAGAGAAGCCTGAAAAATGGGCTGTAGCCACGGAGTCACAGGAGGCCGGAAGTGCACAGAACAGATTTCAGGAGAGGGCCGAGGGGGCAGAGTGCCTGTCTATCTTGCACTAAGTGTGTAGAGTTGTGTCTTACCCAGGGGTTGGGTTCTGATGTTCCAATGCAAGTGTCATCTATAGTTAAAATTTCCCTTGAACATCTCTGATGTTGCCCTTGTATACACCTGATTTTGTGTATATAATCCATACTGTCAGTGATATGTTTAAAAGTTCAATATAGAGAGTAATGTATATTATAGAAAAGATGGCAACACAGTATAGACTATACATACATGTTTATGCAAAATAAAATTTTATAACACACTGTTCATCACACAAGCTAAAGATGGGTGCATGCAGGCAGACTCATGCATGTTACATGCAGACATGATGCCATGCCAGTGCACTCGGAGCTGGGCTTCCCCTACTGGAAGGAGTGGGATTAACTGGGGGCGGTTCAAGAGAGGAAGGTTGGTGTGCAGAGTTCTGGCCTGAAAGAAAAACGTGGAGATGTCCTCAGTGGCAAATCAAGCTTTTCCAGCAAAGGGCCTGCCATTTGGTTCTAAGTAAGGATTTATCTGTCAGCTGCTTCTGCTTGTACTTAATATTTTATTTGGGGTGGTTGGTGGGAGTGATGGAGACCATTGTGGAGTCAGGGATAGGTTAATCTCATCTCCGATCATTCCAGGCACCAACACCAGGCATCTTCTGTATGTGTGCAGGTCAAGCGCTGCTTCCAGCTCTTTGCACGTGCAGAGAGGGGAGAATGGCAGTTTGCCAGTCTCTGTCATGAGTTGCAAGATCCCTGGAAATTGTCCCACTCCATGTGCTAAGCTGCTTTCTTTTCATTTCCTCTAGGCCGTTAAAGATACAGCAACATCCAGAGTTGTGCTGTTTGGGACCTCTGCGTTTATCCCTGAAGTCTTCGCATACTTTTTTAAAAGGTAAGAGGGGTATGCTTATATCCCCGGGAAGGAATAAACGTGTTGACCATCAAAATCGTATAAAATTTGTCAAATACTGAACCTGAAGAGCGGGATAGGAAGAAGGTGCTTTAGGAATCTTCCTTCTAAACAGTCTTCATCACCATTAAGATGGTAGGATTGATTTAGGGCAGGTCTGGAAATCCTGATGTGCACATTCCAACAAACCTGGACTCTCCCCCAGGCTCTGTCCTCAGTTAGATCTACTCCTTGGGCATGTCCCTGCACCTGCTGAGACTCGATTCCTCATTTCTGTTGATAGAAAGATGAGTTTGGAGGATTTGCGGGCCCTGGAGAAGGGCCTTGCAACTCACCCCAGTATTCTTGCCTGGACAATTCCAGGAACAGAAGAGCCTGGCAGGCTACAGTCCATGGGGTCACAGAGTCAGACATGACTGAGTGACTAACACTTTCGCTTTTTCACTTTTCTTTCCCAGCTCTCCTGTGCTATGGATGTTGCTCAAGTCTCTTTCCCCTCTTCGTTCCAAGCATGTGCTAAATTAGCTTAAGTGGCCCAGCATCAGTTGACTGCCATTCCTTTATTTATTCATTTTAATATTTATTCATTTGGCCGTGCCAGCTCTTACTTGTGGCATGCAGGATCTTTTGGTTGTAGCTTGTGGATCTAATTCCTCAACCACGGATCAAACCCAGGTCCCCTGCATTAGGAGCACCGCATCTTAACCACTGGACAACCAGGGAAGTCCCTGCCATGGCCTGTTAGGAGGAGAGCCTGGGGTCAGCTAGTGTGAGAGGCCCCACTTGCAGGAAGTAGCTTAGGATAGGAGGAGAGGCGTTGGTTTAGATACCAGGAACAGGGCAGGGGGAGTGGCCTGCGGCAGCAGATCAGAACTCTTGTTGTGCAGGACAGTCCTCTCTTCTTCTTTGTGGGTGTTGTCTTCCTCCTTTCCCTCTGTACATGGGCTTCTTCACATTGACACGTGACTGTGCCCACCTCCCAGCTCATATCCTTGCAGTGTCTTTTTTTTTTTTTTTTTTAATTTTTGGCTGTCCCCACAGCATGTGGGACCTTAATTCCCCAACTAGGGATCAAGCCCACACCCCCTGCATTGGAAGGCGGAGTACTGGAGTGGGTTGCCATGCCCTCCACCAGGGGATCTTCCCAACCCAAGGATTGAACCCTTGTCTCTTATGTTTAACCTGTATTGGCAGGCGGGTTCTTTAGTGCTAGCTCCACCTGGGAAGCCCCTTAATCACTAGACCACTAGGGAAGTCCTCAGTGTCTGGATGAGAGAGAAAAACACAGCAAACCTTGGGGGTTGGGGGCAGGGATTGTCTTCCATGCAGTTCACAAACTCCTGGGAAAGGATTCTGTTGGTCCAGCAGGGGTCACCTGCCCTGTGCTGGCCCAGCCTGCTCTGTCTGGGCTGCTGAGCTAGGAAGCCTCTGTTTGGACCACACAAGGAGTGCATTTCAGGACGCAGCAGTGTTCTGTCCAACTCTTACTTCCTGTGATCGATCCAGCTGGGTGGGTGTGGGGACTAATGCTGGGTTGGGTCCCCCTGCTCCTCTCTGGCTGACCTCAGCATGGGGGATCTGGGAAAGCTGGAATCTCGAGATTCATCCTCCAAGGCCTGCACAGTGGTACCACCTGCCTGGTGGGGAGAGAGGGTCTTCATTTCCAGGTGGGCCTTGGGGGGGTGCCTGGAAGGGACCTCGTCCCACACCCATGACAGTATCCAAGGCAGAATGGCCGCAGTGGCCCTTCTGACTCAACCTTTTCATTTTTGCCTCTGAAAATTCTCAAGGCTCAGAAGGGGAAGGTGACTTACCGGAGGGCACAGGGTCTGTCAGTGGCCGAGCCCTAGCTGGACCCTAGGACCCCAGGTCACTGACTTCCCAGGCAGGGTTTCTTGCACCTTCTTCCCACAGTCTCAGAGGTCAGGGTCAGAATGTCACAGTCCAGGGGAGAAGGGCGCAGGTCCTGGAATCTGACCTCTCACTTTTGAGAATTTGAAGATGTTAGACAAGGTCCTTACCCGGTTGGTGGCTGCATCCTCTTGTTGGTGTGAAGGAGATGATGATAACACAGACCTCATAGGGTCAGGTGGAGAAGGCAGTGGCACCCCACTCCAGTACTCTTGCCTGGAAAATCCCATGGATGGAGGAGCCTGGTGGGCTGCAGTCCATGGGGTCGCTAAGAGTCGGACATGACTGAACAACTTCACTTTCACTTTTCACTTGCATGCATTGGAGAAGGAAATGGCAACCCACTCCAGTGTTCTTGCCTGGAGAATCCCAGGGACGGGGGAGCCTGGTGGGCTGCGACCGAAGTGATTTAGCAGTAGCAGCGTAGGGTAGGGGGATAGCAGGTGAGCGGATGCATGTGAAGTGCTCGACCCGGGCCTGACATGTAGCGCGCGCCATCTGCGCAGCTGTGGTATCACCTGTTGCGGGCGATTAGGAACGGAGGCCGGGCCTGCGGCTGCTCACAAAACAATTGCCTGCCATTTGAGCACAGAGCGGGCCTCTAAAAAAGCCCTGAAGGGACATCCCTGGTGGCCCAGTGGGTGAGTCCAAGCTTCCATGGCAGGTGGCCTGGGTTTGATCCCAGGATGGGGAACTGAGACCCTGCATTGCTGTGTGGTGAGACCAAACAAATAAATAAAAATTTTAGTAAGCCATCTTTTAAAAAAATTTTTTATTAAATTAAAAAGCCCTGGTACCTTTTTCTTACAGGACCCAGTTTTTCCTGCAGAATCCATGGTCACTGTGGACCCTGAAGCTTTCTTGTACTGTCCTCATCATGGGATTGATGGTGCCCGTTTCCTTTAGTGTCTTCCCACAGATCGGACGGGTAAGTGTTCCCCTTCAACTTCCTCTAAAAAAAATTCTTTTCTCATTATCAGAGTGAGATAACTCATTCTCTGAAAAAAAATCAGGCCAAGTTTACAGAGGAATAAGTTTGAGTGAACTCCAGGAGTTGGTGATGACAGGGAGGCCTGGCGTGCTGTGATTCATGGGGTGTCAAAGAGTTGGACACGACTGAGCGACTGAACTGAAAACAAAATAATATCATTTACACATAATCCCACCCTGCAGATGACTTGTACAGTTTTGGATTCTGTTTTTCTTAACTGTGTATCCGAAGTGTTTTTCTGGGACAGTCAAAAAAACAACAACAACTTTGAGATAGTTTAAAGCTTCATGAGATACTATAGTGACCCCCCCCCCCATCCCATGGGACTTTCCGCAATGATGGAAACGTTGTGTATATGTTGTCCAGTATGTGTAGACCCTCATCACAGCTGGCTATTGAGCACTGGAAACATGGCTAATATGACTGAGGGATTGAATTTTTAACCTAGTTTAATCTTACATGCTCACGTGCAGCCAGTAAGACCTGTTCTGTGCATGCTTAGTCATGTCCAACTCTGCAGCCCCATGGACTGTAGCCCACCAGGCTTCTCTGTCTATGGGATTTCCCAGGCAAGAATACTGGAGTGGGTTGCCATTTCCTACTCCAGGGGAATCTTCCTGACCCAGGGATCGAACCCAAGTCTGTCTCCTGCACTGGCAGGTAGATTCTTTACCACTTGGAATCTTACCACTGGCACCACCTGGGACGCCCCTGCTGCTCTATAGAGCAGGATATATTATTATCTGTGATGAGTCAGACTGCCTGGACTCAGATTCCCAGCTCATCCGTGACCCTGGTCAATCTGCTTAAACTCTCTGAGGCTTAGTTTCTATTAAAGACAGACGGAGGTCATACCTCTGCAAAAGCTTGTTGCTGATAGCAAGGACATTACTGATGTAGTAGATACCGATTTCCGGCATTTCTTGGCTGAAATGCTTGTTGCTGTCACCATCACCACCCCTGACCCCCAACCCCCACCAAGCAAGTCTTGGCATTTGCTGGACGTTTAAAATACCTTGTTGATCCAAGGTGGGCTTGAGGTGGCTGAATGGTGGTCCTGTCCTGCCCGGGGTGGCTTGCAGATAGAGTGCGGGGCTAAGAGATGTTCTGCCAGGGCCCTGCCCAGGGTACCTCCTCAGACATTGTGTGAGCTGCAGCATTTGTTTATATTTGAAATTTTCCATAAGAACGTTTTTAAGGGACTTTCCTGACGGTCTAGTAGTTAGGACTCTGAACTTGCAATCCAAGGGGCCCAGGCTCAGCCCTTGGTCAGGGAACTAAGATCCTACAAGCCTCACAATGCGTGGGATTTAGTTCCCTGACCAGGGATTGAACCCGGGCCCTCAGCAGTGACCGCATGGAGTCCTAACCACTGAACTGCCTGTGAATTCCAGGTTAATTTTTTTTTTAGACATCACTGAAAAGATTGGACTGAAATAGATGCTTTCTGAACTTTTTTTTTTTGCTACACTACATGGCTTGCAGGACCTTGGTTCCCCGACCGGGGATTGAACCCCGGGGGCCCTTGGCAGTGAAAGCTCCAAATCCTAACGTCCTAACCACTCGAGCACTGGGAACTCCTGAAAAAAAATTTTTTTTAACTTCTAAGGCAAAAAAACTGAATATGCATATTAAGAATTTAACTTTGTTTTTTAGATACAGTGCAGTGAGCTTGAAAAGGAAATTCAGTCAGCAACCGAAGAAACAGAACTCTTCTATAACAGAGGGGTGTAGGTGTGCGTTTTAGCTGCATTCATTTGGTTCCTGCGTGAAAACCTTCCTCTAAGGTTTCAGTGTCAAGGACCCTGCCAGAAGTGTCCTGGAAACCCCACAGGTGTCTGTGCCAACAGGATGGCTTACAATGACACCTGCCGAGACTGGTCCTGCCTCGGGTTAAACAGGCTTGGTTGGAAGAAGAGAAACGGGAGCTGTCCTGTCTGACCCACGATGTGCAGTTGCTAAGGGGATGTGTGTGTGATGTAAGATTCCGTTTTCTATTTGTTTGTCAGCCTGTGAAAGGATACTGTGAAATCACCAATAAACTTGTCTGTAGAGTTGAGTATTTGAAAAGGAAGGAGAAAGGTCCACGTGCCCAAAGCACAGGCGTTAAACTGCTAGCCCACCTCCAGGTACAATGGTGGGGTGTGAGTGAAGGCCTTCCACCCCCAAAGCAATGGTGTTTGCCTTCTCAGCTTACTCCTGTTGGGACAGCTGCTTAAAACCTTTGCCAGTTGCTACCCAGCTCCTCCTTTCTCCTCCCTGGCAGATGACTCGTTTTCGCCCTCCACGGTGAAAGCCAAGGCTATCGGCCTCCTGGCATGAAGCCTGCTGACCTCCGTCCACCCACGCCCAGCCTTCCCTCCTCCCTGCGTGATCAGCAGTGTCCTGGGCTTGGGCCTGACCAACCCTGCCTGTTTCCTCGGGCCCTGGCTCTGCAGCCTTCACTGCCCCCTCTGGCTTCAGCCTCCCTCCTCTGCTTCTTCCCAGGAGCATTTCAACTGCATGAGTCACCTGGCTCATGAAAAAACAAACACCCCTCTGTGTAGCCAAAGTTTTTCAAAGAGTTTTCTGCCCTCAGTCTTTCCACCCCACCTTCCACTGCTAAGGCTGCTGTCATCCGTGCCCCCCAGTGCTGTTGACACGGCCACTGCCCACTGGGCAGGCCTGTCATGAGGCTGGCTCTCCCCTGAGCAACAGGCCCACATCCACTGTCCCCTGCACTCTGCCATCCGGACATACATTTGGGAGCATCTTTCCCTCCCAGTCTCAGGAAATGGCACTGCCACTTACCAGCTTAGGACCACTGGCATGACCCCCTACTCCCCTCCTCCCCCCACCCCATTCAGTAGACTCAGCAGCCGGATAGATAGTGTTAAGCCGCTAGAACTCACCCCTCTGTCTGCCACCACCGTGGCTCAGTCCAACAGCATCCCCTGCTGGTATTGCTCATCAATCCATTTCTAGCCTGCTCTTCTAAACCACACCTGCTTAAAAGCCTTAAATGGCCTCCCAGTACACCAGGATCAAGTCCAAATTCCTTGCCACAGCAGGTAGAAGACTTTATTCCTCTCTTGCCACTCCCCCTCCTCACTCTGTACTGACATCCATCAGTGTCTCTGAGCCTTCCCACACGCTGTTCCTTCTGTTCCAGGTTAACCTCTCCCTGGGCTTCAGGTCTGCCTTGGATGTTAATCACTTTCCTCCAGGGAGCCTTCCAGGATTCGCAAGACTGAATTAGGTGCCCCTCCAGTGTGCTCCCATAGCGCTCATGTCTCCCCTAGCACTTGCCACACGGCCATGCCATGGCCTGTTTGCTGACCCTATGCCCCCACAGATGGTGCATCTTGAGAGTAGGAACATTGTCGTGGGCATCAAGGAAGCCCCAGGATACGATACACAGAGCACAGTGTAGAGTAGGCACCCATGCTTGTGTACTGGATGGAGGATGTTTCTAACACATCCTGCCCCAAGTCATCTCTGAACACACCTGTGGGGCTTCCCTGGGGGTCCAGTGGTTAAGAATCTGCCTTGCAATGCTAGGGACACCGGTTTGATCTCTGGTCTGGGAAGATCCCACAGGCTGTGAAGCAGCTAAGCCTGTGCTATACAACTACTGAGCCTGTGCTCTGGATCCTGGAAGCCGAAACTACTGAAGCCTGTGAGCCCTACAAGCCCACGCTCCACAGAAGTCACCGCAGTGAGAAGCCCTCACGCTACAATGAAGAGTGGACACCGCTCACCGCAATAGAGAAAGCCTGCATGCAGTAATGAAGACTCACCACAGCCAAAAAAATAAATCTTAAAAAAGAAACAATGCACCTGTGGCTTTCAGTTTTCCCTGGGCCACGATGACAGTTATCTCCAAATTTGGTAAAAGGTGTTTCACCACAGCCTAGAAGGACAAAACCAGTCAAAATGATCCACCAGTCAGCTCCATGTAGCCACAAGTTCCTACTAAACAAAATGACAAATGTGCAAAGGCTCCAAGGGAAGATTTAGCCACTGATAGAGGATACAGCAGTAATGTGAGGACATCTTTTCAAAGATGACACTTGGACCTGACAGTCAGTCCAGGAAGGGGGCGTGGAGGAGGACCGGGTAAGGAAAGGGCCAAGGCAGGGGTGGAAGGAGCCAGGCTGCTTGAACACTCATGTAGGTCTTAGGATAACCCCCAGGGGGTCCGCATTTCACAGAGAGGGTTTTTACTTTCGTTTGGTTGGAGTGCGGAGAAAGGGCACAATTTATGCCTAAAAGTGCTGAATATCAAAATATTTCACTTTATTTCTGTATCATAAATTTGTCGTTTCAACAACTTTGATCATGAGTTAATACAGTAATATATAAAAAAAAGAGGGTGAAAAAGACGTTAGTATTCATTTTCATAAAGTGCAGATTTAATTTTCAATTGTTTGCCCCAGTAAACATCACTTCACTTCAAATCCTCCCCTGACACCAACCAAGAAGGGGCTGTTTTAAAATTTTTTTCCTTAACAAATGTCTACCACCCAGGATAAATGAAAGATCCAATAAAGACAAGTTTTTCTGCAAACATTTTTCTGGTTAAGATTTCTGAGGACAAGAGTACTGAGTGAAAAAAATAACCTGTCATAATTAATATGAATACATATAACAAAACGTAATTTAGACCCCCATGCTTATTTTGCAATTTTTAGGTCTCCAATTATGAAAAAGGTACCTAACTAAATGAGAATGGGTACCTTCATATGTGGCCAAATTATTTTTACTGACGTTTGAAGACATTCTCTGGTTTTGGCCTTTACAAGAAGTTAATTCTCACACTCCCTCACCAATTATATAAGGTTGCTTTCAGTCAGACAGACATTTATATTCAAAATGGGCTTCTTCTCTTATGCTACTACATAAGGACTGGCCTCTTTTTTCAAAAGAATATTGCTAGCAACTAGGTTAATTAAAGAGTACTCATGGCTTAAATTTGCCAAATGCTTACCTCTGAGACAGTATAAATATGGATTATTAAAGTTGTCTACTCAAGTATAAAATCTAGGCAAAACCCTTGTAATATAGGCAAAATATTCAAAGGCTAAGAAAAAAAAAATTTCTTTTACAAGAAAGTGCAACTGCAGGGTCTTTTGAATGATCTTCTAGACGGTTCTGCAGAGAACTTAGTAGTTTGGCTCAGAAAGTAGAGTTCCTCATGAGGAATTAAAGTTCTTCCTAGAAGAATTCAAAGCAAAATTTCAGGCAGCTTTCCGAAAATAAACCGTTAGTTTGTGGTTACACAATGAGATAAACTGGAACTTACAATAATGAAGGCCTTCAGATTTGCTGCGATTTGCAGGAGAACTTGACAGAACTGCTCTGCTCTTACCCCGGGATGACGGGCTTTTATAAAGTTACACAGATAGGTGGTTACGGCACTTTGTAAACATTGAGAGTAGGCATGAAATTAATCAGGAGGAAATCAGAAGTGTTTTCATGTGTGTTTCAGTGCTTTTTCAGGTCAAATTACAATGCTTTCAAATAAAACATTAAAAATATAACATTTTCTTGGTTATTTCCAGTATTTTACATAGTGAATGGATAATCATGGTGCTAGGGCTTTAGGTCAGTCATCAGTGATACATTCTGTCCCACCGTCAGATTTTCAGCATTTGCTCTGCGGCTGCTAGATGGTAGAGGAAGTTTTCTGTGGCTGGTGGAAATCGTCTTTGTTTTAGTGCTTCATAATTGAGCACTCGCTTTTCTCCATCATCCGAAACTTCTGAAAATGGAGCCAGGTTGGTGAAGATTTCTTTTGTTTTTAGGGAGATATCCTTTAATAGAATAGGAAAATATATAATACGCTAGTGTCCAAAAATTTGAATAGCTCTCCAGAAATTTTCCTGCTATTTTTTAAGTTTATCAGACTAATTTTACTTGTAAACTATAAAAAATGAAACATTTAAAACAACAAAAAATAAATGTCACGGCTAACTTTGCACAGCAGCAGTGGTGGGGGTGGGGGGAGTATTTTAACTTTTTTTTTTTTGAAGTGCACAACTCAGTGGCGTTTAAGTTCTTTCGTCATGTTGTGCAGCCACTACCCGTTCCCAGAACTTTTTCATCATCCTAAACCAAAACTCTGTACACATTAAACAATAACCCCCCTCCCGCCCCCATAGACCCTGGCAGTTGTACTTTCTGCCTCTGTGAACTTGCCTATTCTATTAATAGGTACTAGTGGAATCAAAACATCTGTCCTTTTGTGACTGGCGTATTTCACTCAGCATAATGTTTTCAAAGCTCATGCACGCTGTTGCACACGTCAGCGCTTCATTCTAAGGCTAACATTCCACCATATGTGCACACTTCATGTTGTTTACCCGTCTGTCCGCTGATGAACATCTAGGCTGTTTTCACCTTTTGGCCATTGTGAATAATGCTGCTATGGACATGGGTACATAAATATCTATTTGAGTTCCTGTTTTCAATTTTTAATATAGAATTACCAAATCTCTATTAATGCTGTGTTTGGCTCTTTGAGGAATCTGCTATTGTTTTTAGAACAAATCTCTTCCCAGAGTCCCCTCCTGCCTGGGATGAGCAGCCCAGCACCCGCCACACAGGCTTTCCTTCCCCTTCACAGACTGACATTCCCTTTGGGTGGCTGAGGACTCAGCAGGGCTCGCATTAAAGTCATGTCTCTTTCCTGGTTTGCTGACATCATTAATTTATTCGGATATTTTTGATTTCAGAATACATACCAGGCACTACATCATACGTTATACTGAACCATCTATGGATCACTTTTAGTCCATGAAAAACACTGTAATTCAAAACTCAAATTTATACATTTCACCAACACTGTTTTCACTCTAATGTTGATGGTGGAATGGGTGGGTAATGACCATCTGTCCAGTAGGACAGTCTCAAGAATCTGGGTTCTCAGGACAAAACCCACCCACCCCTCCCAGCCACAGCTGGATAGGCCACCAGCACTGAAGAGAAAGGCGTTGCTGGCAAGTGCCCACCAAACCTGTGGCCCCTCTCACCACTCGGTGGTTATAGCTTTCACAATAACTGCTTGATTTGGGCACCAGCCCCCTGTATCCGTCTCCCCCTGGAGCCTGGCGACTAACTGGCTCATCTTCATCGGGTCTATCCTGAAGACCTCATCTGAGCAGCTGCCCATGGGCCTCTCCAGTCACTTCACTCTGGTCACGTGGACAGCAGATAACTTGCCGCTGCCCAAAGATGCCTTTTTGGGACCCGTTGGTGGGAAGATGAAAGCATTACCTGTATAACTTGGCTGTCTGACTTCTCTGGATCTTCTGCCGAATGGACAATTAACTGACCAATTTCTTTATGCAGTTTGCCCATTGTCATGGCCTCTGGTGAGATCAAGAAGAATATGTTATGTGAATGTTTAGACATTTACAAAATGAAAAATAATCATCTACATGACAACCCAAACGACTATACAGAGGGGATTCTGAAAAAACAATTGACAAGCCCCCACATCTTCATCCTGTTACTACACACAGATAAGATGGTTGCATGGCATCACTGACTCAATGGACATGAGTTTGAGTAGGCTCTGGGAGTTGGTGATGAACAGGGAGGCCTGGTGTGCTACAGTCTACGGGGTTGCAAACAGTCAGACACGACTGAGCGACTGAACTGAACTGACCTCACACAAATACGACGACACAACAGGAGGTAAGGCATAATCACGATTTATATACTTCATGTCCAAAGTAAAAATACACCAACGCCAAACCAAAATTCTGATAAGAATTTTTTCTTTCTAGACAAAAACCTAATGAAAACTGACTGTGTGTAAGTTGTAAGCCAAGAGCCTGACTTTCCTGTCCCCGTCTTCACAGTTGGGAATTCATGTTTATCTTTCTGGCAGGAATATTGGGAAAGCAGTGCTTCCTGTCAGTTCTGCAGAAGCATCTCAACAATCATGGTGTAAAGGCCCTTAGGAATGAGCCAAGGCAGCAACCTAAGTTACAGTAATTATGGGCTGACCAAAAAGTTCATTCAGGTTTTTCGGTAATGAACTTTTTGGCCAACCCAGTATCTACATTGCTATTTTCTGCAGCAAGGTTAACAGAGATTTCTGTTTAACACTCAAGAGGGACAGACTCCACGGGGACGAGCCCATTTTATTGACTCAGGACAGCAGGGGACAGCAGGGAGCGGCAGTTTCTGCCCGGTCCTAACGCTTCAGCAGTTTCAGTGGCCCTTCAGCAGTTTCAGTGGCCCTGGCCACAGCTAGATTTCTACCACTCCAGCTTTATAAAAGGCAGCATCTCCTAAAAACCTGATACTATATTTTGAATTTTTCACCATGAATATGTATTATGTTTGTAATTTCCAAGTGAATTAAGAGAAAACAAGTTTTAGTTCTATTAAATGGAGGTTGCTAGATAAAACCTCACATAATCAGAACCTAGCTAACAAATATCCCTCATTGGCTAGCATTCAGCTGCTCCCAATTTTAGGAGAAAGATAAAATAACAACACAAAAGCTATTACAGGTAATTCTCATCTAAAACCAAAACTTCACAATGTCCTGGGCTCAAAATGTATGAAACCCAAACCTTTTCTACTTTATGCAGCTGTAATTTAGGATGATTTACAGTTTCCAGAGGTGACCCTATGACACTAGAGCGCCCTTTCTTAGTCTTTAGCCTCCAAGAATATCCATTCCCTGGTGTTTACTGAGACATTGTTCAAAAAGATTTTCCACACAGGAGTCACATTCAACCCTTGTGTAGTGACAGATATCTGCACAGTCTTTGACACTTTATCCTTCATGAGGTGGACATGAGGTAAATTCTTTTCCCTTAATGACCTGCTTTAACAAACAGAATATGGAGGAAGTGACAGCATGTGACTTCCCAGACTAGGTTGCACAAGACATCGTGGCCCCTCTGTCTTGAATCACTGTTGGGGCGACCAACAGTCGCGTGCTGAGAACACTCAGCTGTGCTAATAGGGAAAGGCCCCTGTGTGAGGCTGCCTGTCCACAGCCGTGTGAGCAAGCTTGGAAAGCGGTCCTCTTCACCCCAGCTGAGCTTGCATTTGACTGCAGCCCTGGCAATATCTTGATTAAAACCTCATGAGAGACCCTGAGCCAGAACCTCCTAGCTAAGTCCCTCCTAAATCCTTGCCCACCAAAACTTTGAGATAATCAGTATTTGGTGTCTTAAATCACAAAGTTTAGCAGTAATCTGTTATGCAGCAATACATAACAAATACACTTTGTTTAAACAGAAAAGTGGAGAAACAAGATGAATAGACCATTGACCTTACTAATATACATATACCATACAGCATAAGCACTCATACGTATCCTTAACCGTTAGGTCTACTAGAATGAGTGCTGTGTTCTAGACACAGAAAAATCCATCCAGCACAACAGGTGAGTACTTAGTATTTAAATAATGAGAATCAGCCTAAAAAATACAACTGCTTGGCTTATATCTGGTGTCAATAACAGAGAACAGAGAACTAACCTTTTGCGAGCGGGGCGATGGTGATCTCACTGTCTGCCAGATTCACAAACACATCGTACAGGTCTGATCTATTGCTCACGTCCAAGTCCACAAATCCAGCGATGTAACCTGTGTTACAGGGAGGACCAGCATTACCGGAGAAGGAGGAAATCACACTGTGAACATACCAAAACGGGAGCGAGTCTAAGAGCTCATCAGCTGCTTTTCTTCTCTGCGTTACTTATCCAGGGCATTTAAGCTGTATCCGTGGTATTTCTTAAGGTGACATTATTGCCAACTGTCTGAAGAAACTCACACACCCCTCAGAATGTCCCCAAATTAGATTTTATGTCAAGGAAGAAGGCCGAAGTAAAGCATCAGCTTTTTAGGTGTTGCTATTTGGGTCAAGAATGACAGAGGAGGGAATTCCCTGGTGGTCCAGTGGTTAGGACTCGGTGCTTTCACTGCTGGGTCCCGGGTTCAATCCTTGGTTGGAGAACTAAGATCCCACAGGTCTTTATCTGGGCGGCCAAATAAAAAATAAAGTCTTTAAAAGAGAATGACAGAGAAAACTGTGTGTAGCAAGGATTCTCTTGACCACTGTCCCCTCCCAGGCCTCTGTTGCCAAGAAGCCACAGCCAAACACTCAGGCTCCGCAGGGATAATGGAGGGACAGCGTCACTGTCACCAACTTTAGATCAGACACAATAAACTCGAGAGGAATCAAAGCAACTCAAGAATCAGCAGGCAGGACTTCCCTGGTGGTTCAGCGGTTAGGAATCCACCTGCCAATGCAAGGGCACATGGGTTTGACCCTACTCCAGGAAGATTCCACATGCCATGGGACAACTAAGCCCGTGGGCCGCAACAACTGAAGCCTGTGTGCCCTAGAGCCCATGAGCCGCAACAAGAGAAGCTGCCGCAATGAGAAGTCTGCACACCGCAGCTGGAGAGTGAACCCCGCTTGCTGCAACGAGAGAAAGCCTGGGTGCAGCCAAAAATAAATAAATAAAAAAGAATTAGCAGACTTTTGGAACTGGTGTTAAAACAAAGGTTCCCTGACTTTAGATTTCACAGAGCAATACAATTAAAAGAAATTGTTGTTTTGGACCAATTTTACTTTACCAAGGGAGGACATTTAAAAAACAACGGCAGTAACAAAAGCAAAAACCTACCACAGAGCACCCAGACAAAGATTCCCTCAGGTATAAAGAAATGTGATATAATGATGACCAAAATCATGTATCAAATATGATTCATAAAACCATGATTTCTATTATATATAAAATCATATATCAAATATAAAAAAAAAAAGATACTGCAGATTCCTGGAGAGAGAGGACACTATTCAGTAAGTGTTCCTGAGCCAAGTTGCTATCCAGATGGAAAAAACTGAAATAGTGAAACTCACACCCTACCTACAAAAATAGTAATTCCAGGTAGATTAAAGGCTTAAATGGGGAAGAAAAAACTTTATAAATTTTTACAAGAAAATATACAAGTATCTTTCTGCCATTGGGATAGAAATTTTCTTAAACAAAATATAAAAGATAAAATCATAAGTCTAAAAACATCCCAACACATTAAGATTTCTATTCATCAAAAGATACCATGAGGGAGACTTCCCTGGCAGTCCAGTGGCTAAGTCTATGCTTCTACTGCAGGGGGTATAGGTTCAATCCCTGCTCAGAGAACTAAGACCCCACAAGTCTTGAAACATGCCCCACTCCATAAAAAGGAAAATGAAAACGGTGGTAACTTTTAGGTGATTTTGCGTATTTTATCACAATTTTCTTTTATAATTTTTATTATAGTTGATTTACAATGTTTTATTAGTTTCAGGTGTACAAATTTTTTTAATTGAAAAAACTTTTTAAAGGAAAAAACAACTGGCTGCATTTACCAAAGAAATAATAAATAATCAACATTCCTCTTGCTATGTTGTGCTTAGTTGCTCAGTTGCGTCCAATCTTTGCAACCCCATGGAGTGCAGCCTGCCAGGCTCCTTGGTCCATGGGGATTCTCCAGGCCAGAATACTGGAGTGGGTTGCCATGCCTTCCTCCAGGGAATCTTTCCAACACAGGGATTGAACCCAGGTCTCCCACATGGCAGGCAGATTTTTACTATCTGAGCTACCAGGAAAACCCAACACTCCCCTTAGGAATGCTCTAAAATTAAAACAAAACAAAATCCGCCCCCAAACAAACAACAACCCTGGTTAAAGCTGAGCTTCTCCTCCCCTGGGAGCCTGCTGCCTACCTGGGCACATCTGTAGGGCTTCCAGCTCATCAGCATCCAGGTGCACGTAGGAGTGAAGTATGGTCCAATCCTGTCGATGCCATACCAGGGCAGGCAGAGTCCTGGGGAGTCAAAGTGAGAACACAGATGGCTGCCAGCCCACCCCTGAGACTCCGCCCATCCTGTTCCCTCTTCTGGGGGAGGAAACTGGCTTCCGGATGCAGAAGGAGAACAAACGCTCACTGTGCCAACACCTCGAGGCTTCAAAGTAAATTAATGCAGTGTTTTGCTGTTGTTTAGTTGCTCAGTCGTGTCTGACTCTGTACACGACTGTACAGACTCGTGTCTGTACAGTCCACGTGTACAGACCCCGTGGACTGTAGCCCGCTAGGCTCCTCTGTCCGTGGGATTTCCCAGGCAAGAAAACTGGAGTGTTGCCGTTTCCTTCTCCAGGGGATCTTCCTGACCCAGGGATCGAACTCCCAAGTCTCCTGTATTGGCAGGTGGATTCTTTACCACTGAACCACCAAGGAAGCCCAAGTGTTTTAAACACGACTTTTTGGGTCAGATAAGCTACAAAAAAACTGAAGGTATTAGTTTCAAAAGATCTCCATAGTGGGGGAATGATGTTTTTAAAGTGTTCCCCCATGGTCCAGTGGTTAAGACTGTCTTCCACTGCAGGGGGTGCGTGTTCCATCCCTGCTTAGGGAGTATCCCACACGCCTCACAGGGCAGCCAGGACAACAACAATAATAATAAAGTGCTCTTCGCAGCGCCCCACTCTGCAGGCCGCCACAGAAGTGGTCTGGGGGTAAGATCCAAAGTGGGCCCTGCAAGCAAGAAATTTTTTTGAAGCCTCCCATTTCATATTTAAAATTCCAGCCAAACTTGCAAACTACTTTGTGTTTGTTTTTATACGAAAATACATTTTCTTCAAAAACTTCCAGTGAGCTACTTCGTTCAGGAAGAAGTATGCGTTGATGCGCCTGTGGTTTTGTGAACCCTCTGGTGACCCACTAGACATCTCAGAAACTGAGGACACGCAGGTTTCAGAAGCATAAATGTAGAGGAAGAGGAAAAATGGGTGGAAAAACACAGAATTGGGGAGTGAGAGCAAGATGACAATTCTGGTCCCATCACTGTGACCTGAGGCAAGCACCATCCTAACAACCGTAATCATTTCTAGAGTGCACACTGTGTGCAAGGCACGTGCTAAGCATGTTACACAAATTATTTCCAGTCCTGAAACCAAGCTTATGAGGTGGGTATTACCAGCTTCACTTCACGGATAAAGAAACTGAGGTGTAGAAACATTACCTATCTTTTACGTGGTCACAAGGCTAAGAAGTTGTCTCCCAGGACTTTACCCCAGGTCTTTCTGCCTAGCAAGCCTTTTTTCTTCTCAGTATCTAACCACTTAGCCTCAATCTGCTTATCTATAAACAGGGCAGTCACACTTCCTCCCAGGGTTCTTCTCGTGAGTAAGTCTAATACATCCAAGTGCCTTACACAATGCCTCACATACAGTGAATAGCATAAATGCTAGCTCCTCTGCTTTTACAAAAGAATCTAAGACTAAATCTAAGTTAGATTTGGCAAAAAAAACAAAACAAATCTATATTTACTATATAAATAAGAGTCTGGGATAAAACTGAATGGAAGAACAACTTGCCAAAAACAGGGGTCAGGCACTATGGCCCATGAGTGTGCTGCCCTCCTCTGCACGTAAGGTTTTACCAGAACACAGTCATGCTCATTCATTTACGCATGGGCTGTCCATGGCTGTTTTTATGCAACCCATGGCAGTTGAGTAATTGGGACAGAAAGCATATGGCTACAAGGTTGATATCTACTATCTGGCAAGGGAATGTTTGCAAACTTCCTGCTCCAAAATATTAGTTCATATTTCAAAATTTAAAGAATCTGTTCAAACTCAGTGACCTTGAATACAAAATCTAAACCAAAGTGGCATTCCACCCCTAAACTAACATATCTTATTTATTCCAACGTGAAAAGCAACAGGGACACAGAGGACCCCAAAGTGGCTGCCAACAAAGTTTACACTTTTTAATGATAAGAGATCATACCTGGTAAACTCCTGGACAGCTTCTATTTTGGGGTGATAGACGACAATTCTTTTCTTTAGCATCAGTGCTGTGTGTAAGATAACAGTTTCCATTCCAAACTGAGATACAATGTCTTAAAACAAAAAAAAATTGTGAGTGCATTAAACATTATATAAGGAAATCAAGTTTTTATCAGAAATAATTCTCATCACACGAATGCATAATTATTTTCAATACAGAGAATAAATTTCAGTAAATGTTATAAGTACAGAAGCACCTTAGTTGGTGGATGGTCATATCACTCCGTACATCTGCTCCCCAGGATGGGTGTTACGGTAGCTACACCTACTCCCACAAGGGACTGGATGCTGGGTGCAGAGGTGAAGCCAGATTCACAAGAAAGGGGAATTATATGAAGGGAATCACCATCTTTGGGGTCGTGAAAGCTTAAGAAAAAAGGTTCACTGATCCCCCAAACCTACATACTCATCACTGCACAAGTCCTTGTGAGAGATAGCTGGACAAACACCTAATACCTCAACAGGGATGCTTAGAAACCTAAGAAACAGTGGGATCGGGGATGAGAATGAAGGCCAGCATCAGCCGCGGAATCCTCTTTCTTTCCTTGTTTAAGGATACAAACTCTCGGCTCAGCTCTAGGCTGGACTTTCCAGCGAGGAGAGAGAGGCAGGGAGTTAGACTGGGAACTGGGGCAGGGGCTTTAGCTCCCCAGGAGGAAGAGGTCACTGCTAAGATCTAAGGAAAGGAAAACGATGGAAGCCAGTGGAGACTTCGACCTGCAAACTTCAGCATACAGATGAAAGAACTCTCTATAGACAGTTGGAATCACATGAAAAGAAACACCACACAAGTCTGCTTTCCTGACGCAGTTCTAACCACATAAGGAAATGGAGAACTACCTTCCCGCACAGGAAACGAGTATCATGTAGATGAAAACATGTGGAAAGAGGAAATAACACTCTAATGCGAGACTGTCCTTGGCCTGGGGTTTTGTTGTTGTTGGGATGGGTTTTTGTTTCTTTTTTGCATCTTTTTTTTTTTTTTTTTACCTTTGATGGAACCCGCAAGGTATGCTTTTCGGGCATCAAAGTCCTTGCTAAGGAAAGAGCCATTTTCTTCACTCTGGCATATCCCCTTTGTGAGAACTGCGATGTAACTCTCCATCATCTTAACTGGACTCCCATGCTTCAGGTACATTCTGTGAGAAAGGACAAAAAAGCAAGCGTGCTTCTAGTTGGCATGGACCACCTGGAGCCGGGCATGGGTACGTTCTAAAGAACCTGAGCCAACTTGCTAACACACTTCTGAATGCCTGCATCTTTTCATGACATGGTTACTTACATAAATTTACTTGGAAAATATATTAGAAAAATAAAACCACCACTGGAGAAACCTTCAACAGTTCTGTCAAGTCAGCTCTCGTTATATCTGGGGAGGCTGGCTGAGGTCCATTAGGCAGGAGAATGAACTAAGGACTTCCTGAGGCCCCGCTGTTCTCAAGAATACTGTATCCTTATCTGTTTTTATGTCTTACATTCACAGGTGGTGTTGTTGGGCATAACAACTCTGTTTTATTGCTGGATTTCCTTTCATAAGAAAGGAGTTTGTGCATTGCCCACAGAGAAAGCAGCAATTAGTTGTAGAACATATATTTACTATTGGAGTTCTCAGAGGTAGCTATATTTAGATAATTAAGAAATCAAACTCCTCTAAATTTCTGGTGATAAATACACACTAGATACATTCATTAAATTAAGAAGGTCCAGAAAATGCTGACAGGAAGCCAGCTAAATTTACAGCTCACATGTGAAATCAGGCCCCTCCCCTGCAATCTCTTCCTGTGAGAAACTGTGAATTCTTCTAGAGAAGCAGGTCTGGGTCTACTTGGACATTTTAGTAGCTGAAGGGGTACAAAATTGGGATGAACATAAAATAACTGTTTAAGACAGTTCACTTGAAAACTATATTTATTGTAGATTAGGTGAAAAAAAGCATGGGATTTAACTGCTTATTAAATTTCATCAACTGTCAGTGTTTTTAAATTATTTTTGTGCACACCCTGGGGAAAAAGAGGCAGAGGATAATGAATATGGTGAACTGTCACGTATAGAAAACAGTCAACCCCATGAACTCATCCAGTGCTTACAGATGAAGAAAACAGCTCGTAAGACATAAGGAAGGCAAGTCCAGGAGCTGCCCTGGGGTGGGGGGTCAGGAGGAAGAACTGGGGACTGGGAACTGGGGAAAAAGGGGACTTAGACTTCACTGTACACCCTTTGGTGTTATTTGCATTTCTTTTTATTATGTGCTTACATTACCACCACCAAAGCAGAGCAGAAAACCAAACGGCACCATTAAAATGATTACATATTTTAAAAATAAAATAAAATTTAATTTAAAAAAATTAATTTAAAATTTTAAACAGGGGTCATGGCAGTGGGCCCAGATCCCACAGAGGGAATGGACCCCGCCGTGTGGGGATTCCCCGGCCACTGTGTGCAGCGTGCCGTGAAGGGCCCCTCTCACCAGAAATGGGAGAGGGCGCCTTCCCACCATCAAAAAGTGCTTTTCTAACTAACACAACATTGTAAATCAGCTATACCTTAATAAAAATAAAAAAGGGAAAGTGAATAAGTGTTTATCTCTGTGTGTGTAAAGAGGCACAGGTGTTCGTGGGGAGACTGAGTGTGTGTGCAGAGAGCACGCGAGCATGGACAGGTGCCAGGGCAAACACTTGAGGGTGTTAGCAGGGGGCGGGCAGAGGAAGTGGCTGGCATCAGCTTGAGTCCTCACTCCTGCTGTAACTGTGGCAGGAGGAGAGCATTCAGAGTGTGGCAATGTCGCAGCACGGCACAAGCTGAGGAACCCTCTGGGCTTCCTCCAGGGCGGGAAGTATAGTCTAAAGCTACCTGGCCTTTGGAGGCCCAGAAGGGCCCAGAATATTTCCCAGTGAATCAGTTGAGTAACCTAACCTTGACTCAAATGAAATGCAGTCCACCGTTTGTTCCAACACCTCTGCAGTGGCTTTAGTCCACGGCTTCAGGACGGTGGACCTAACAGTAACAATCTCCCTTTGTGTCAGTGCCTTATTTGCAGACAAATGTGTCGATTCCACAGTGAGCCACACTCCCGGAATTTATCTCATGGAGAGCAACAAGTTTTTCTTATCACAGCTGACTGCAAAAACAGTGAAACTTCATTTTGTCAAAATACAACCTAACTGTAACATTTAGAGCATGAGATGGTATTCTTAGACTGTGTGTGTGTATTACATATATAAAAATGGCAAAAATGCAACCATTTATCAGGCTTATAGTGTGAAAAACAAAAATAACGCCTCTTATCCCGCCCCCCCATAAAAATCTACATACTGGATGTAAACCTGAGGTTAATACATAACACTGTCACTAGATAGAAATTCTATCTAGTGACAATATGAGAAGAAAAAAAAAAGCAAAACCCCAAACCCTGCAAAAGTCTTGTTTAAAGAAAAAGATGATGTCTCTCACATATGAGAGAGATTTCATTAATTTCACTAGATACACCTATCAAGGCAAGAAAGCAAACTAGTATACTTCAGATTAATTTTTTCAACAGTTGTGAAACTGAAGGCATCCACTTGAATCATGATTAACCAGTTCATCAGTTTCTCAGCTCCTCAGCATTCCAGCTAAAAAATATTTTCCTGTCCTTAAGCATAATTCAAAATGCCTGTTAGCCTTCCCCAAATGACTCCCACACACAGACTGACACAGATGAACCAGCTTACCACTTCCATCCCAAGGAAAGTTCCAGCTTGGAAATGAGCGGAAGTAAAACACCAAAAGTGGCAAGTGACTCAAAATACCCAGCACCTACAACAGTTGTGCAAACTGCCTTTTCTCCCCCCATCTATCATTTTCCCTGATAACAGGAGCAGTACCATAGAAGTAAGACAAAATTCCTCTTTATAAAACAGTGTCCAAACAGAAGGCTGAAATATGCTTCCTCATGTAGAAATCTGCTACATGACTATTGAGTAAGATCCTCATTTTTGTATATTAGCATTTAATACAGTTTTCATACAGACCTACACAATATCCTAGTGAAGGCGGCATATTTCTCTGGATTAAAATCTTTGGCGGTCAGAACAATAGAAAAATGAGTCACCTGTCCAAAACAAACAAAAAAAAGTACACTCTTTAAAGACACTTTAATAGAATTAATCTTTATTACTACATCCTAACAAGCCTCTTGTATAAGACAAACCAGCATTAAAAAGAAAAGACCAAAATGTAACAAGTCCTCACTTGCCTCTTTATACTTTTATGTGTATATTATTTATAAATATATATATACATAAAAAATGTATGTATATATATATACACATAAAAATTATATATACATATATTTAATTTCCTTTTAGTTAGAATTCTTTTCCTCAAAAACACAAAAATATTTCAAATATCAGCAATGTGAGTTTTTATTTAAAACCCCCTATCCTCATCAAAGCAGAATTAGGAATGCTATATCAGACCTACCACTTAGTGACTATTTTTCATTAATGAAATAGAAGGATGGAAAACAACATATATATGTTTCAGTAAAAACCATACAGTTCCCCAAATAGTCAATTCTCTGTAGGGTGTTATATAGGTTAAAGGGCATTGTTATAACCTTCATTTATTTATATGCCTCTATTACTATACATACAAATTTCTGATCATCATATACCTATTATTCCCATTAGTATCTTTTTACAATTCACATTTTCTAATTATTAATCTCTGTTTTGTCTTACAGTTTCTAAATTGTTGCCTTCCTGTTACTTTAAACGTAATTCCTTACATTTAAACTGGTATTCTGAACATGCTTCAAACCATCTGGTGACTGACTACAGAAATAGCCCCGAAATGCTAAAAGAAGTCTTCACCCGGAAACCGACCAGGGGCTCAGCCACTCCATACCAATATTCTTTTCTCTGAGAAAACCTGCTGGTTGTGCGGGACTAGGAAAGTCCAAAATGACCACATACTTACTGGCTTTTAGCCTGTCACCTTGATGGTTTCCATATCAAATGACACACACACACAAAGTCTACTGAACACACATATTTCCTTAGTTATCCTCTCTATTCTTAACATCCCCTTATCAAACATAAACCAATAAAAAAGTTTTCTTATCTGGGATAATTATATCCTTCAAAATAGTTTTTAATTATGGAAAATTACTTCTTCCCACTTTTAATCAGAGTCAAGGCCTTGAAAACTTTTCTACATTTCTACTCCATCCAAGTGTAACCTGGGAAAAGCTTCTCTATACCAACCACGGGTCAATCAAACAATATATATATATACCAATCAATATAATGATTGAGAGTAAAATGTCAAAGAGAACATTCCCAACTAAAATCATATATTTAATATTTTCCCAAAACATATTATGAATGAGGAAGTCTAAAGCTAAGGGTTATTGGAATAATCTTACATCACTTAAAATATTTTTCCATTTTGTTGACCCTCCTACAGTCATACCTTTTTCAAAATGGAAGAATCTGGAACTTCAACTGTTGTGATATAAAACCATGTTCTTCTGTACTGACCAAAGACGAAGGGATGGAGCAGTTTGTTTTCATCTGTAAGGCAGCATTTTCTCAGCAGCAGATTCCTTAAAGTAGCTGTGGTGGAAGGGTAACACCACACCCACAGAACTTCTCCATTTGTGTCCTTTTCTACGGTGGAAAGATGGTCACTGTGAGAATGCCAAACAGCAGCAAGGAAGTGAATTGATTGGTTACTTAGAGGCACTTCGTGGAATCAGTTTCAACACCCCATTTTACAAAGAAACCCAGAGTATGTGAGATCCCCACCCCCATCCCCCAGTTCTCACCTACCTCTCCTGGTCCTATTAGCTAGCTCTCTTGATCTCGAATTTTAGGCCACCTGAGTAAGAAGCTTTTCTAACAATTCATGAATGAAAATGTAGCTTTAGCGGTTTGGTAGGGTCTTCCCTATCTCCTCCCATACAAATTCTCATAAACTTATAATCACTTTACCTTACGATCTAGTTGGAAGTATGTTTAATAAATACATAGGGTTTGTTGAAAACTGGAAATTAAGAAAATGGGGAAATATCTGTTATATCATGCTATGCACTGATAGTATGAAGTCTATATTTAAAATTTTAATAATAATGGTTAAACAGTCACACGTGAAGTTTCACCACCAAAGTCAATACCTCAGTAACAAAATAGGAGCAATTTGCTAATAAAAACAACTCCAGGCAAAAAACAGCCTAAAATTTAGAGAAACAGTAACTGAACATATACCAGTAAAAATCCAGTTTTTCATCTACAGACTTAAAAAAAAAAATCTTTTATTATGAAAATGTCAAGTATAAAAAAAAAGTAGAGAATGATAAAATGAACCTCCATCACTCAGCTTCAGCATATCAACACCTGGTCCTCCTCTGGTCATAAGGGGAAGGAGTTCCGAACACTCACCCCCATTATTTTTAAGCCAATCAATCCCTTTTAAATTTATGTAAACATGAAAAATTTTTTAAATGAATTGAAAATGCAGTAAGTCATCTTTTTCTTTGCTGATACCAGATAAAGTCATGGTTTAATTCAGTCTTAACTCAAAAGTACCTTCAAGAATTAAGAAGTCTTAACGAAAATTGCTCAGTTGTGAGTGACTCTTTGGGACCCCATGGACTATACAGTCCATGGAATTCTCCAGGCCAAAATTTTGGACTGGGTAGCTTTTCCCTTCTCTAGGGGATCTTTCCAACCCAGGGATCGAACCCAGGTCTCTAGCATTGCGGGCTGTTTCTTTGCCAGCTGAGCCACAAGGGAAGCCCAAGAACACTGGAGTCGAAGATGTCTTAGGTACTTAGGTTTTGTTTTGAAACAGTTTTAAAATCACATTAGAAATGAACACAGAATCTGTTCCCAGATAAATGCACTCCTTTGAGACAGTGAAAATAATCAGCAACATTTAGTCACATTTCCACCAGTTTTGCTAAATCCAAGGAACTTGTTTGTGCACTAGGGTTTAGGCATATGTGAAAATCTCTGGAGAATATTTTTTCAAAGGACAATGGCATGCAGAGAACGGCAGACGTTCCCCTAAACCAACCGCGTGCTCACTGTCGCTGTAGGATGGACATTGCTTCAAAAACTATTGCACAAGGCTCGGGCATGCATTTCCAGCAGCCCAAAGATCCTAACGCACTTCCTTATACATTGATTTCCTCAAAAGAAACTGGGATTCCACCCACTATGATGATATTACATGTTACATGCACGACCTCTCTCTTCGGATGCAGGCATTCTCCTCTGGTATGAGGTGGGGCTCTGGGGCTAGACTGCAAGGGTCCCCATCCTGGGTCCACCACTTCCTAGTGTGCCTTCTTGCACAAATGACACCCTCGGCCTCCATTTGCTCCGAGAAGTGGGCATCAAGCATTAGCCAGACCCCCTGGAGCCGAGATGAGAATCAAACGGGAAACAATCGATGCAGAACGCGGAGCACCCCGGGCCTGCAGCAGGCCACCGCGTCTGAAACCGCTAGATCACATGACCGGGGCCAGCCGGGCGCCGGGGTGGCGCCCGTCTCTGCATCGCTCAGAGGGACCCCGGCCCTGCAGCCTCACAGACGTGCGGCCTGCAAGCTACCCTCGGCCAAACCGCGGCCTCGCCTGAGCAACTCGGTCAGCCTTCACGTCCAGGCTCGTCTGCAGCCCAGAGCACCCAGGAGGACTTCCTTCATAGAACCCTGGAGGTCTCCGGGGTCCCCCCGCCCTGCCTCCCAGGCCGGCAGGCCCCCAAACAAGGCCGCGGGCACACGGGCCCGACTGCAAACCCGGCCCCTGCGCCGAGGAGGTCGGGCCCACAGTCCCTAGCCCAGGCCCAACTTGGAGGGGGCCGCACTCTCCCCACCGCTGGCGGTGCTGCGGGCCGCGGGAGCAGGGGTCGCCCCGGGCCCAGGCGGAGACGGAGCTGGGTGTGGGCCTATGGGGCAGGGTGCCTGTGTCCTCACCGATCAGCCCGACTCCGAGCATCAGCTGAGTGTCCGCAGCCTCCGTAGCAGCCATTTTCCGCCGCAGCCGCCGCCACCTCAGAGCGCAGATCCTAGCTCCCAGCCCGTAGACCCCGCCCCTCCTCCTGACCCGCCCACCCAGGGGCCCCACCCGCTTGCAGGCCCCACCCTCCAGGCCCCGCCCCCACCCTCCACCAGGCCCCGCCCCGTCCTCCTCCAGGCCCCGCCCTCCCCGCCCTGAAGACACCTCCTCCCTGACCCGCTTTCCCGGACTTCCGGCCTCTCCACTTGCTTTCTCCCCAGGTGCCTTACCCTCGAGTCCTGTCTCCTGTCTCTAATTCCAGATCTTCATCCTCCGCCTCCTCAGTTCAGTTCAGTTCGGTTCAGTCGCTCAGACGTGTCTGACTCTTTGCGACCCCATAGACTGCAGCACGCCAGGCCTCCCTGTCCATCACCAACTCCCGGAGTTTACTCAGACTCATGTCCATTGAGTTGGTGATGCCATCCAACCATCTCATCCTCTGTCGTCGCCTTCTCCTCCCGCCTCCAATCTTTCCTAGCATCAGGGTCTTTTCAAATGAGTCAGTTCTTCGCATCAGGTGGCCAAAGTATTGGAGTGTCAGCTTCAGCATCAGTCCTTCCAATGAGTATTCAGGATTGATTTCCTTTAGGATGGACTGGTTGGATCTCCTTGCAGTCCAAGGGACTCTCAAGAGTCTTCTCCAACACCACAGTTCAAAAACATCAAGGAGACCCAACCAGTACATTCTAAAGGAGATGGGTCCTGAGTTGACTCATTGGAAAAGACTCTGATCCTGGGAGGGATTGGGGGCAGGAGGAGAAGGGGACGACAGAGGATGAGATGGCTGGATGGTATCTCCGAATCGATGGACATGAGTTTGAGTGAACTCCGGGAGTTGGTGATGGACAGGGAGGCCTGGTGTGCTGCGATGCATGGGGTCGCAAAGAGTCGGACGCGACTGAGCGACTGAACTGAACTGAGAATCAGTAAGACTTGATTTCCTTTGCTCAGTGTGCTGGCATCTGCAAAACAGACTGTGACGTGGACTAAAGCCTGGGGAGATGGTAGAGCACAGTTCTTATCTGTGACCATCTCGCAACAGGCGAGAAAACAGAAGAGAGGGAACACATGACCAGATCTATTGCTTCTGGGACTTCAGACCTAGAGAGGCAAACTTGTGGAAAGAGAAAAAAGCCTCAGAGGTGGGGCAGGATGAGAGCACAACCTTTCCTTGCCCTGTTCAGGTGGCTCTGCTGTGGGCACCTTAAGTACTTCCTCTAAGAGTGAGTTAGGGACAGTCCCCTGTGGCCAAGGCCCATTGGTATCACCTTAGTCTCTGGAACATTCCAGGGGCATTCAGAAAATAAATGAGGATGAGATGATGACCAGTAGATACTGAACCAAAGGACTGGAAGGAGATGGTGGTATATACAGGGAGGGAAGGGGGACAGGCTAGGGAGTACAGAGGTTGTCTCTGCAAAGTGTGATTGGAATTTTCTCCCTCCCCTTTTACTTCCTGGTGTGGCCAGACCTGCCAGACAGGTTCTCCAGAGTCAAGGGAAAGAAGCAGAGGGTGGAGAGAGGAGAGGCACCCCAACTTTTGGTGATAAGACTGACTGCTGGGTGTGGCAACACAAACTTGAGTTCTAATCCTAGCTCTGCCCCCTCATAGCTGTTTAATCAATCTTCTCTGGGCTTGTTTTCTTAGTGATCAAATGGGGCTAATCTTATTTTCCTCTGTGTTTGTCTTAATAAGGGTTGGACCAAGAAAAATCTTTATGTTAATGTTATAGATAAGAGTAGCCTTGTGGAGAGAATGAACTAAACTATGGTGGCTGGAGTCATGGCAGGACAGGCATTTAGGAAGTTTCTTTCCTTATTTGTCCAAGTATTAGTTAAAAGGAGTGCAGCAGAAACTAACCAGTGGTGGCATTATGCTTCCAAAAAAAACTACAAGGAAAAGTATTACAAGCAACAGTAGTAGTTGCTGGATTGGGTTCTAAGGGAAGGGGTAGAGAGATTCAATCAGTTACCAAGAAAGTTGGATATAAATTTCTTTTCCCAGAATATGGGGGCACCAAAGTATTTCTAGTCGACAAAGATTGTTTTTCATTTAGAGGTGGTGACATTCTTTAAAAGTGGGTGCTAAGTCACGTCTGACTCTCTGCGACCCTTTGGACCGCGGTCCGCCAGGTTCCTCTGTCCATGGGGTTCTCCAGGCAAGAATACTGGAGTGGGTTGCCATGTCCTCCTCCAGGGGATCTTCCCAACCTGGGGATTGAACCCGTGTCTCTTGTGCCTCCTGCATTGGCAGACGGATTCTTTATCACTAGTGCCACCTGGGAAGCCTGTAGACTGAAATAAATCACTATTGAATTGGCATCTGCCCATTCCACTGAAATATTTCATCATGTAAATAATTTCCACGTCTCTCCTTTATAATAAACTAATGATGGCACCCTGACATGGAGAGCATCTCCAAGACCACCCCAGGTTCAATAGCGTGTGGGGGCTCACGGGATTCAGCACATAGCTGTACTCATGGCTATAACTTATTATAGCTGGAGGATACAAGCCAGACAGCAAAGGGGAAAGGCATGGGGGTGACAGTTGGAGGAGACTAGGTCCAGGCTTCCAAGAATCATCTCCTAGTGGAGTCACGTAGGATGCACTTGGTTTCTCCAGTGACGCATAGTGACAGACATGTGAAATGTTGTCCATCGGGGAAGCTCATTAGAGATGCGCGGTTTTTATTGAGGGCTGGTCACAGAGGCACTTCGTGCCCAACACATACCAAAATTCCAGCCTCTCACAAGTAAACAGGTGTTCAACATGAACCCCACTTCGTGTATGAATAAATCAGGCGCAGACAGTCATTCTTATCAATTCTAGGAATGGTAGGAGCAACCCGCAAATCCAACTTCCTGGACACCAGCCCCGGGCCTAAGCTTCTCAGCAGGCTTCTCTAAGGATGGCAGTCTCTGGCCTGCTACGTCTGGTTTGCACAGCCTGCTTATCCCTTGCTCCTCAGGAAAAGAGTAAGAAATCATTGGCATCGATATGGGTTTGGAAAATGCCCAAACTGTCTGAGCATGTGGATAAGGGACCCAGTGTTTTCCACAAATGTTCCAATGCCTGGGTCCCTGTGCGCCAAGTGTGGCACTTCTTTTCATCTGTTTCAATAATTGGATTTAAGCAGCGATTAGGCACCATGTCAGCCAAGAACTTCTTTGGCAGGGTGGCAGCTCTTTTAAGGGATTCCAGGCCTGCCTGGGGACTGGAAAGTCACCTCTGGAAGGGGGTTCGGTCAACTACCCTGACACTGTCTTGATGGTTAACTTGCTTCCAGCCTATTAGAGGCTTCCAGAACATCGCCAAGAGGAGGTCGTTCTTGTACTCTCCAAGGTTTCAGGATGCTTATATTGGAAACTGAGCAGAACCTAGGCCCCAAGAAGTCCAGCTTTGGAGCTATGTCGCATTAAAAGAAACAGTTCAGTAAGGAAAATGCAGTTAAAATGAATTCTGATCTTTATTTGCATTTTTCAAAGAACATTAAAGACCACAGATTTATTACCTACAGTGATACATCTTAAAATGTATTTCTGCTCATATTTTTTAAACATTTTATTTTATAATTTTTAATTAAAAAAAATTTTTGGTGCTGAAACCTGGGATAAATGTTTTGTTTTAGAACAGTTTTCGATTTCCAGAAAAGTTGCACCGATAATACTGAGATTAATATATGCGTGCATGGCAGTGCGCTTGCTCAGTCTTGCCCGACTCTTTGGGACCTCATGGACTGTAGCCCAGCAGGCTCCTCTGTCCCTGGGATTCTCCAAGCAAGAGTGCTGGAGTGGGTTGCCTTGCCTTCCTCCAGGGGATCTTCCCGACCCAGAGATTGAATCCAGGCCTCCTGCATTACAGGTGGCTTCTTTACCACTGAGCCACCGGGGAAGCCCCAGATTACTGTATATTCCTCACCCGATTTCTCCTATTATTAACATCTTATATCACAAAAGTAAATTTGTCATACCTAAAAAATGAGCTAAAAAGGAACCAATGTGGATACGTTAGTAACTGAAGTCCATATTTAATCCAGAATTCCATGATTTTTACCTAATTCTTTTTGTTTCGGGTTTCTAGTGAGGATAACCTATTTAGTCAACATGTGTCCTTCGGGTTCTCTTGCCTCTACTCTCCTTGTTTTTGATCACCTTAACAGTTTTGAGGAGGAAACTGCCCTTTGGTTAGGGGATGTCTGATGTTTTTCTCATGATAAGACTGGGTTATGCATTTAGGGGGAGGAAGACCACAGAGGTCAAGTGCAGGTCTCATCACATCATAAGAAACCTCGCTCACCTGGCTGAGGGTGTGTTTGTTGTAAAATCACCCCCCCTCCCCCTTGTCTATACTGTTCTCTTTGGATAGAAGTCACTATGCATGGCCCACACCTCAAGAGTGGAGGGTTATGCTCCACTCTCTTGAGGGCAAAGTATCTATATAAATTATGTAGAATTCTCCTCGGGAAACCTCTCTATTCACTTGCATCTATTTAGTTATTCAGTCATGTATTTGTGTTGGCACTGACTAGTATTTTGGGAAACAATCTCTCATTCATCTGGCACGGGTTCTCATATCTCTTTCTACTCTTCCTTACAAATAACTTTTTCCATTATTTTCATTTTTCTATTCTTTCCTTTTCACTCTCCTTAACCTGGTTTCCCACCCCCTTTCCCACTCCCTCTGTCTCTCATCTCATCCCTTTCCTTGAATCTCCTACCCTATTTCTCCAGTTGTCCTCACGATTGGTCGATTGGTTACTCCACACACCAAATAAAGTATCTAGAAAATAAAGTATAAATAAAATAAAGTATCTAGAAAACAGAGGGACAGAAAGCAGGGAATGCTCATTAGTCAACATCAGAATAGTTTAGCAGTCGAGGGGGCAGAAAGAGGCTGTGAATATTTCAAGTACTGATTATTTTACCCAGCTCGTATGCATATATGTGGAAATGTTTTCTAGAGAGCTTGTGTCGGGGGTGCTGCTGAGAACCATACATGTAGTATCTTACTCAACCTCACAACAACCTCATCATGCTTATTTCAGAGCTGATAAATCTGAGACTCAGAGAGATTACCTGCTCAATGTCAAGTCAAATGGCAAAGTGGGGGGTTTAAGCCACAGTTGACTCCAAATCTGGTGTGCTCATAGGAAGAACTGAGATGTATTTATAATCCTGGTTCCCTAGGAAATGAAACATACTTCTACTTCTAAAAACACCAATGTGGAGTACAGAAACATGTTCACAGTCTCAGAGAGTCTCAGCTCTTACGAGGCTTTGGCTCTGTCTGAATTTGTAGGTACACCTTAGTTATAGTCTTGCCCTTTTCCTCCATTGAGCTGGTACCTCGGTTTTCACCTCCTGCAAAGCAGACTCCAGAGTGTTTTAGTCTTTTTTCTTCTGTGAGTTACTGTGGAGAAAACTGTTAAGGTCTCTGGATTCGTTTTCTCTTACTGTGTCACAGGTAACCACAAACAGCGGCTTAAAGCAATGCCCACTGCTTAGCTCCCGGTTCTGTAGGTTTGTGTGACAGCTCTCTCTGTTCAGGGACTTGATGGCCAGGCTGCCTTCCTCTTTGGAGGCTTCGGGGAGGAATCGGCTTCCAAGCTCATCCAAGTTGTTGACAGAATTCAGTTCCTTGCAGACTGAGGCCCCTATTCACGGGGTGACTTTTGCCTGGGAGATGCTCTCAGCTTTTAGACCGTCCTCCACTCCCTGCCACAATCTTTCTTCATGTAGCTCCCTCCAGATACTCTCATGCTTTGAATCTCTTCCCTTCTCTGCCTCTGACTTCGAGACCCAGATTTAAAGGGCTCATGTGAATGGTTACACCCACCCAAATAATGAACCCGCCCCCTCTTTTTCTTTGGCCACACCACATAGCATGCAGGATATTTCCCCAACCAGGGATCAAGTCTGGGCCCCCTGCAGTGGAAGCACGGAGTCCTATCCTCTGGGCCACCAGGGAAGTCCCAACCTGCCCTTCTTAAAGTCAGTTGTGACACATGATATAACCTTAAAAAAAAAAGTGAAAATGTAAGTTGCTCAGTCTGACTCTTTATGAACCCATGGACTGTACCCGCCCAGACTCCTTCGTCCGTAGGATTCTCCCAGCAAGAATACTGGAGTGGGTAGCCATTCCCTTTTCCAGGGGATCTTCCCAACCCAGGTATCAAACCCAGGTCTCTTGTATTGCAGGCAGATTCTTTACCATCTGAGTCACCAGGGAAGTACAGCAGTAATACCCCATCACATTTATAGTCTTAGGCATTAAACAGGATGTGTAAACCACATCTTACAAGTCTTGTCTACCACAGCCTCCATTCTTTAATTTATTCACACATCTCATATTTATGGAATGCCTGCCCTGTGCCAGGCATAGTTCTAGGAGTTGGAGATACAATGGTGAACAAGACAAACTTGACCTCTTAAAGCTAACTATGTAGCGTAGTAAGACAGATAGTAACCAAGGAAACAAAGAAAACTCCCTGTTAGTGCTGAATGCAGAGAATTAAAATGGGCTGGTCTTTAGGAAAGGCCTCTCTGTGGAAGGACTGTTTTAGCTGCTCCTTGAGAAGATAATACAATGAAAAGGTCCATGTGAAGATAGTCTAACATCCACAAACCCAAGATGAAAGTCTACACGTTCCAGGGTTCCTTCTAATCATGTTTAACATGCTTCACAGAGAAGCCTTGTTTTAAAACACACCCAAAACCACTATGCACAGTGTCTTACTCATTCTGCTTCCTTGGCTGTAGTTGGTTTGTGTAGCTTTGAGCATAATCTCCCAAGTTCCCCAGCAGTAGCTGGGCTCCATGGCATGCCAACCTTGGCCTGTGTGAGCATGTATTCCATGTCCCATAAACAAGCTCCTGTTTCGCCCTTCAGCCTTCTTCTACAGGCAAGCACGTTGTGCTTCTCATTGTGGTGGCTTGTCTTGTTGTGGAGCACGGGCTCTGGGGCACACAGGCTCTGGCGCACAGGCTCAACAGTTGTGGAGCACGGACTTAGTTGCTCCTCGGCCTGTGGGATCTTCCTGGACCAGGGATCAAACTTGTGTCTCCTGCATTGACTGGCAGGCGAGTTCTTTACCACTGAGCCACCAGGGAAGCCCCAAGGCAAGTAGAATGTTAACTGAAGACACTCCTGAGTGTAAGATGCATGTTTCCCAATCAGTAATAATATATCACCAGGATATGTTTCTGCTAAAAAATATACTCGACTGAATCTGCATTTCAAGTTCCTGCTTTAAATTTGCAGAACCCAAACTTTCAGTGAGGTGAGAACTGCCTGGCATAAGCACAGTGCACACCACGTGTGCCCTGGGCACACCACGGTTTAAAGGCTTCCCAATCCCAGCTGGACATTTTCAAGGTGAGGAACGCCAGGCTGTGAGGTTTTGGACCTAGTGTATTTTCATAAAGCATCGGTGCCGCTGATGCGCTCTGAAATACACACCAAACACTTTCTGGGTGTGACCATGAGCCAGGCACCGTCCAGATACAGAGATGAACGGTCCCAGTCACTACCTTCAAGGGACTTCCAGGGTGACACAGGAGAAATGTGCAGATGGGCAATTATAATATAGAAGGCTTGCTTTAACTGTCATTTATTCAAATGACTTTGACTTACTGAGTGTTTACTCTGCGTGAGGTATTGCTACCGGTGCTACAGAGACAGAAGTTGGACAAAACAGACATAAATCCCTCCCCTCATCAAGCTTATATTCTAGGAAATTCCCTGATGGTTCAGTGGTTAAGACTCCTTGCTCTCACTGCTGAAGGCCTGGAATTGATCCCTTGTCAGGGAACTAAAAGTCCCACTGGCCACATGGCACAGTCAAACAAGCAAATAAACAAAAAACTTACCTTTTAGAGGGGCAGACAGTAAAGAAATAAACTCATAAAATATATCAGGGGTCAAATGGTGATAAATAAATGTTATGGAGGAAATGAAAGGCTGGGAGGGTGCTAAGGAGTATAGAAAGAAGGGAGGTTATTATTAAAGAGGTGAGAGAAGACATCGCTGAAAAGATGACATTGGCATGATGTGAGAGGGACGAGGGAAGAGAAGGCGCTGTGTTGGGTCTTGCAGGTCATTATAAGGACTGACTTTCACAGAGTGATCTGGGGGCCACAAGAGGGTCTTGATTAGGAGACTGACACAATCACCTCACTTTTGTTTTGAAAAGGATCCCCCTCCTTGCTATGTGGAGAAAAACAGGGAGGAAGCCAGGTGAAAAGAGAAAGACAAGCTAGCTGGTTATCTATTGTACACTCCAGCTGGGAAGTGATGGTGACTCAGACCATCATTGGATAGCCGTGGAAGTGGTGTATGTGGGATTTGTTGATGGGCTGATTGGACGTGGGGATATGACAGAGAAAAGTGGAGTCAAGGATGTCTTTAATATTTTTGTGGCTTAGGCAACCAGAAAAACAGGGTTGTAATTATTCTCTGGGGCATGGTGAGAAGAGCAGGATGGAGCCAGAGAGACCTGGCATCTGGTTTTGGGCAGGCTGGGTGTATGTTGCATGTCAGACATTTAATGGATGCGTCAAATAGACATCTGGGTGTGAGCTGGGCTTTCAGGAAAAGAGGTCAAGTGCTGGTGATACAGTTTTGTAACTTGACAGCACAGATGTGATTTGTAAAGCTATGAGCTAGTATTTTGGGTGTCTTTGCTGTCAGCGTCTTTGCTGCAAGCATTTTCGTTGCAAATTGGCCATAAGACAATTATGTCATGAAGGATATACTAACCGGTTGACAGTTTGGGGTTTGACAGTTTGTTTCAATGAGTTGAAATGTATTAGCATTTCTTCTAGTCAGTGACATAATTGATGTCTTTATCGAGCTACCAGGTAATGTCTCTCCTTTACTTTTCGTTCTTTTAGCTTTTTTTCTCCCATTGTTTTATCTTTTACACCAAAATTGCCTATGGCCAATTAGCCATGAGGCAGAAATATTTGGGGCAAAAATGCTTGCAACAAAGATGCTTACAGAAAAAGCATCTAGAACCATGAGCTAGAACCAAGAGATGAAGGCAGTTAGAGGAGGAACAAGGTCCAGGAACTGACCTCCAGGACTTTTCAACCTTAGAAGTCAGAGGGATGAGGAACAGACAGAGAGGTGAGAAGAAAATCAGGAAAGGAGGATCCTGGAAGTCAAGTGGAGAAAGTGTTTCAGGGAAGATACAGCGATCATCTCTGTGTATGAGAGGAGATGGAATCCAACGCATTGGTAGGTAAGGGCTGACCCTAGATAGGAGTGTCAGTGAATGGTAATAGGAGGGAAGGCAGAGAGTCCGAGCATAGATGAAAGTGGGCAGCTGATGGCACAGTGCCAAACGTCTCTAATTTCTCCTCTATTTTCTCTCAGCCATCAGTGGAAAGTAGAGAAAGGAGGGCCTGGAGGTCAGAAAGAGGAAAATGTATGAACTGGTCATCTAGGAGAGTGAGAGCAAGGCCGAGAGAAGTGCAGTAGGATGGGTGAGCAGCAGCATGGCGCTTGTTGAGGCTTGTGGTGGTGAATTTGAAGTGAGACTTCTCGACGTGGCTGTGTCTTCGTCTCCAGTCATATGAGGCTGCAGGCAGGAATAGGTGGAGGGTTAGATGGGCCAGGGTTTGGGGTAAAATAGAGAACTGAGCAGACAATAACTAAATGATGGAGTCCATGTTGGGCCTGGAGGGACTTCCATGGTGGTCCAAGGGCTAAAACTCCGTGCTCAATGCAGGGGGCCTGGGTTTGATCCCTGGTCGGGGCACTGGATCCCACATGCTGCAACTAGGGATCCTGCATGCCGCACCGAAGATTGAGGACCCCACGTGCTGTAGCTGTAGCTGAGACCAGGTGCAGCCAAAATAAATAAATAAAAAAGAAGGAAAAAGTTGGATCTGGAGGAAACAGAGGACATAGGGGATGAGAGCAGAGAAAAGAGGTACACTGGATGAATGGATTGCAAATAAATCCCAGTCAAGCAGCAGGGTTGTTCCAGTTGGGATCTGATAGAATTAACCACAGCAGGGGATGGTCAGAAAGTAAGATGCTTGAAATCTAGATTTGGGAACTGAGATAGTGTGACAAGATCTGGATAGAGGTCAGCATATTATGGCCTTGCAGGTTAAATCTGGGCCTGCAGCCTGCTTTTATACAGCCTTGAGATAAGAATGGTTTTTCACATTAAAAAAAAAAAAGACTATTATCCTTTTAGCAAAAACAGTTGCTCCAAGAATTGAAGGTATTTCATGGCCCACAAAACCTAAAATAATTACTACCTGAAGCAGCAGGCCCTTTATAGAAAGAGTGCTGACTCTTGGTCTAGACTCTAGGGTATCACCAGGTGTGTGAGTGGCTGAGGTCAGGTAGAGGACACAATGGTGAAGGCCAGGTGGCCAGGATATCTGCCAGGATCAATTACTTGGGTATAGAGCCCACCAGTCATTACAATGGTGGTGTTGGAGAGACTGACAGGGAACCAGAACTAACAGCCAAAGAATGAGGGGGTGTGACCTGGGATTGGTAGATGACTGAAGAGAAAGGACCACAGAGTGGAGGAATCAAACATAGCCTAGACTGATGATGTGAGCATCAGAAGTGAGAATTTAAGGGAATAGAGAGAGAGAGAGAGAGAGGAGGAGATAGAGAAGGCATGCTCTGGAATGGAAGGAGTTAGTGGGTTGAGCTAGTTGGTCACAGATTCACCTCCAGGTGCCAGTGGTTTGACGGAGAAACACAGCCACCCCTTGTCAGAAATCCAGAAGCAGCAGAGTGCTCATGACTGGCCTAAGTGATGTAGCTAACAGTGGCCTGAGCAAAGACCACGGTAAAGGGGCAGTGAGGTCAGCCACGGCTGGCAGAAGAGGCTTTGCAGAGAAAGACTTTGGGTTGAGGCTTGAAGTATTAGCAGGTGTTAGGTAATGATGGTGGTGAGGGGAGAGGGATATATATGTGCAGGAAGGCATGGTATCTTTGAACACTGACCTCAGAAAATCATGAATGAACTTGGGCACAGTTGGAGGTTCGGAATCAGTGCAATTAGGAGCTTCGGGTGAAGAACATTATTGTTTCTCCTTTAATATTTGTGTGTGAGGCTTAGGGATAGTGAATGCTCTGTGTAGATGGGTAGATGCTCTATGAGTGAAACATGACATACATTGGCCTTTAAACTTATTACTGCCCCATAGTATTGTAGGAAAATGTATTTTATGTATTTACATAAAGATTATTCATTTCTCTCTCCAGCATCTTTTGAGAGCATCTTGTCTGCCTGATGCTCTGCCAGGCATTGGGGATACAGTGGTGAACAACACAAATATGGTCATTCCCCTCTCAGAGCTTACAGTCTGCAAGTAATTACACTGAAGTATGAACTGTACAAAAAAGATCTTCACGACCCAGATAATCACGATGGTGTGATCACTGACCTAGAGCCAGACATCCAGGAATGTGAAGTAAGTGGGCCTTAGAAAGCATCACTACGAACAAAGCTAGTGGAGGTGATGGAATTCCAGTTGAGCTATTCCAAATCCTGAAAGATGATGCTGTGAAAGTGCTGCACTCAATATCCAGCAAATTTGGAAAACTCAGCAGTGGCCACAGGACTGGAAAAGGTCAGTTTTCATTCTAATCCCAAAGAAAGGCAATGCCAAAGAATGCTCAAACTACCGCACAATTGCACTCATCTCACACGCTAGTAAAGTAATGCTCAAAATTCTCCAAGCCAGGCTTCAGCAATATGTGAACAGTGAACTTCCTGATGTTCAAGCTGGTTTTAGAAAAGGCAGAGGAACCAGAGATCAAATTGCCAACATCCACTGGATCATGGAAAAAGCAAGAGAATTCCAGAAAAGCATCTATTTCTGCTTTATTGACTATGCCAAAGCCTTTGACTGTGTGCATCACAATAAACTGTGGAAAATTCTGAAAGAGATGGGAATACCAGACCACCTGATCTGCCTCTTGAGAAATTTGTATGCAGGTCAGGAAGCAACAGTTAGAACTGGACATGGAACAGACTGGTTCCAAATAGGAAAAGGAGTTCGTCAAGCCTGTATATTGTCACCCTGTTTATTTAACTTCTATGCAGAGTACATCATGAGAAACGCTGGACTGGAAGAAACACAAGCTGGAATCAAGATTGCCGAGAGAAATATCAATAACGTCAGATATGCAGATGACACCACCCTTATGGCAGAAAGTGAAGAGGAACTCAAAAGCCTCTTGATGAAAGTGAAACTGGAGAGTGAAAAAGTTGGCTGAAAGCTCAACATTCAGAAAATGAAGATCATGGCATCCGGTCCCATCTCTTCATGGGAAATAGATGGGGAAACAGTGGAAACAGTGTCAGACTTTATTTTTCTGGGCTCCAAGATCACTACAGATGGTGATTGCACCCAGGAAATTAAAAGATGCTTACTCCTTGGAAGGAAAGTTATGACCAACCTAGATAGCATATTAAAAAGCAGAGACATTACTTTGCCAACAAAGGTTTGTCTAGTCAAGGCTATGGTTTTTCCTGTGGTCATGTATGGATGTGAGAATTGGACTGTGAAGAAGGCTGAGCGCTGCAGAATTGATGCTTTTGAACTGTGGTGTTGGAGAAGACTCTTGAGAGTCCCTTGGACTGCAAGGAGATCCAACCAGTCCATTCTGAAGGAGATCAGCCCTGGGATTTCTTTGGAAGGAATGATGCTAAAGCTGAAACTCCAGTACTTTGGCCACCTCATGGGAAGAGTTGACTCATTGGAAAAGACTCTGATGCTGGGAGGGATTGGGGGCAAGAGGAGAAGGGGACGACAGAGGATGAGATGGCTGGATGGCATCACTGACTCGATGGACGTGAGTCTCAGTGAACTCCGGGAGTTGGTGATGGACAGGGAGGCCTGGCATGCTGTGATTCATGGGGTCGCAAAGAGTCGGACACGACTGAGCGACTGATTTGATCTGATCTGATCTGATGGTCAACACTAAGAGAGGATGTTATTGGTGCTCAATGCCTTGGCATCTAAATTAATCTGGGAGCCAGGGAAGAATCCTGGCAGAAGTGACATTTAATATGAAGGAGAAATAGGTTGTTCTTGCCAGAATAAGGAATGGGTGGTGGTAAATTTCCAAGTGAAGTGACGGCATGCACTGGGTTGGAGGCGGGAGAGGACTGTTTCAGGCACTGAAAAACACCAAGAGAGGTGAGAGATGGGTCTAGAGAGACAATGGCGGCCTGGTCTGGAGTGGATTCTCCGTCTCCATGTGGCTTCTTTTTTTTTTGGGTTGCCTGGTACATCTTACAGGATCTTGGTTCCCTGACCAGGGATTGAACCTCGGCCCTGGGCACTGAAAGCATGGTGTCCTAACCACTGGATCACCAGGGAATTCCCTCCATGGAGCTTCTGATGAGTGTTCAGAGTTTTCCTCTCTTTAGACTGCAAAGTCTGAGAAGGCAGGAACCAAATCTGTCCTGCTCACTGCTGCATACCTACCTATGGAGTGCCTGCCTTTCGAGTCTGGCACATAGTAATGGTTTTTTGATTATGGTTTATTGAATGAACGTATAAACATGAACCTTAGTTTAACTCTGAAATTTATTATGTTCATCAGTACAAACACCTTCATTATAGCATTCTTGTAAACAATGAATGTGAAAGTATTTCAGTAAACTGTGAAACATGATACTTGTTTTAAAGCTGTGAAGTATTATGTTGCAAATATGTATAATGAAGTACTTCAGTTGAACCCTTAACAACTGTTTTTTTTTTTTTTTGAGAACCTTATTTATTCCACTCAAGTCAGAAAAATCCTACAAAACACTGTATTAGAGAAAGTATCCAGTTATATACAGTATAAACGTAGCTTGATTAGGGGGGAAAAAAACCTTCATCAGCCTGATTACATCCTTTTGCCACTTCCTGAGTGGCTTTTAGCATTATTCAGGTTGCTTGTTTTCCACTAAGTGAGCATTAATCAACAGCGAGTAATTATGCTTTTCTCCAGGCCCAGAATAGATCCCATCTTGTCCCTCTTTGTGTACTAGTCTATTTTCACCAGTGAATCATCATCTCTATGAAAGGAGGCATCGTGCTTATTTTTATCCCCAGCATCTCACGTTATGGCTGTTAGCTGGTATTGAATACCTGTTAGTTGAGTTTAATAGGTAAATTTATCCCGGAAATTGACATTATACCTTTACTCATTCAAAAGTATGGTAACAGGCTCTAAATACTTTTCATGCACTTAAATGGTCCTTTGGTATTGCTGCTGCTGCTACTTAGTTGCTTCAGTCATATTCGACTCTGTGTGACCCTATGGACTGCAGTCTACCAGGCCCCTCTGTCCATGGGATTCTCCAGGCAAGAGTACTGGAGTGGGTTGCCGTGCCCACCTCCAGGGAATCTTCTAGACCAGGGATTGAACCGAGGTCTCCAGCATTGCAGGCAGATTCTTTACCACTGAGCCACCAGGGAAGCCCCATTTGGTGTTGATATATTACCAAATGCTTCAAATGTAGTCTTCTCTTGGTATCTACAGGGGATTGGTTCCAGTTACCACCACATATCAAAATGTGCAATACTCAAGTCTTATGGCATAGTATTTGCAGGTAACCCTATTACATCCTCCTATATAATTTAAATAATCTCTAGATTACTTATAACTCTCAATGCTAAGTGCTAAGTTGCTTTAGTCGTGTCTGACTCTTTGCGACTCTATGGACTGCAGCCCATCAGGCTCCCCTGTCCATGGGATTCTCCAGGCAAGAATACTGGAGTGGATTGCCATGCCCTCCTCCAGGGGACCTTCCCAACCCAGGGATTGAGCCCATGTCTCTTATGTCTACCTGCATTGGCAGGCAGGTTCTTTACCACTAGTGCCACCTGGGAAAAAGCCCTAATGAGGTGTTACTGCTGCTAAGTTGCTTCAGTCGTGTCCAACTCTGTGCGACCCCATAGACGGCAGCCCACCAGGCTCCCCCATCCCTGGGATTCTCCAGGCAAGAACACTGGAGTGGGTTGCCATTTCCTTCTCCAATGCATGAAAGTGAAAAGTGAAAGTGAAGTCGCTCAGTCGTGTCCGACTCTTAGCGACCCCTTGGACTGCAGCCCACCAGGCTCCTCCCTCCATGGGATTTTCCAGGCAAGAGTACTGGAGTAGGGTGCCATTGCCTTCTCTGTAATGCGGTGTAAACCTATGTAAATAGTTGCCAGTAACAAATTCAAATTAGGCTTTTTGAAATTTCTGGAACTTTTCCCCCAAATATTTTCTATCTGTTGCTCTCTTTTAAGGCATTTTATTTTTTTTTGGCTGTGCCATGTGACTTGTGGGATCTTAGTTCCCCAGCCAGCAATTGAACCTGGACTCTCAGCAGTGAAAGTGCAGAGTCCTACCCATTGGACCTTCAGGGAATTCCCTTCTGAGTATTTCTGATGCATGTCTAGTTGAATCTGAGGATGCAGAACTCCACAGGTGTGGGTGCAGAGGGTTGAACTTTTAAAATAACTTCAAAGAGAAAAGGATGAAGATGTAGAAACACTGGATTTCATTTTACCTCCCAATTTTCCAGTATTTTTGTTTCAGGTCTACCAAATAATGAGCAATAATCAATAATCATTTTACCATTTTCTTTTGAGATATGACAATGGAAAGTTAAGAAAGTTGGAAAGCTTTTTTGATACTTAGGCCAGGTTTCTTTTTATTGTGTTATGTACTTTTCTGGTCTACTGAAAAAGTTTTCTATCTACAGCATTTAAAAGCTATATTTGCTCTTATGTTTAGCTCTTTAATTTTGACTTAATTATTGTATACACAAATAAGTCTCTTGATCTTGTCCTATAAAACAGTTCCCATGGCTTTTTAATAACTACTGCTCAACTCTGCTCTTATTTTTTGAGGTGTAAGCTCAGGGTGATCTAATCATTTGGAAGAAGAATTCTCTGAAATGAATTTTAAAGTAAAAAATTTTTTTTTTTTTTAGAATTTGTGATTTATTTTTTGTCTATGTCTGCATTTCCCAAATATTCTTTCTAGTGATAAACTTAAATAGAAAAACCTCTTTGCTGAAGCAGAAGGAATGAGGGGGAAATGCTTTTTGTGTGTATATACTGTAGTTTTCTCATTCATTAATGCGGTACTCTCATTAATTTACACATCCCATCTATTATTGTGGTGGTGAGTTTAGTCACTAATTCTGTGTCCGACTCTTGTGACCCCATGGACTGCAGCATGCCAGGTTCCTCTGTCCATGGGATTTCTCAGGCAAGAATCCTGGAATGATTTGCTATTTCCTTCTCCAGGTGGTCTTCTCCACCCAGGAATCAAACCCACATCTCCTGCATTACAGGTGGTCTCCTCTGTTGTAGGCAGATTCTTTACCTCTCATTATTACAAAATGTGTAATAAATTTACAACAATTTATTCCACTGCTGCTTTCTGAATTTTTCTTCTGAACTTATTTTTTTCGGTCAAGCTGCAGGGCATGCAGGATTTTCTGTTTCCCTGACCAGGGATGGAACCCATGCCCCCGCAGTGGAAGTGCATAGTCTTAACCGTTGGACCACTGCCAGGCAAGTCCCAGAACTCATTTTGAATAATTAGATTAAGTTTAAATGGCTTTCAAGTTCTAGGTATAATGTTTGAACATTAAAGTTGTTCATCAAAAATAGAAGACCTGTAGCGAAGGGCCTGTTAACACAATTTTTTCATTAACACTTTTCTTAGGTTTGTGCGCAGTATATGCTCAACATAAAGGCGACGACACTCCCATGTATTTTTTTTTTAATTTTATTTTATTTTTAAACTTTACATAATTGTATTAGTTATCCCATGTATTTTCAAATATTTTGAGGGTCTGGTCTGCTGCATGTCTTTTCTCCCCACGCCAGACTGCTGTCACCAGTATATTCCCAACCTGCAGGTCTTGGCTCAAAACGAGCCTTTTCTGAGGGCCCAGGCACTCTGTCACCAACTTTAGAATTTTATCTAGATGTGAAAAAAGCCTGCGTAGTTGTTTAGTTACTTATTGCAACTCTCCTCCCCATGCTAGTCCGTCATGTGACAGGTCTCCACTAGAGGTGAAAATCCTTGGCCTAATTATATGTTCTCTGCATTTGTGATAAGCGAATAAATTCGGTATTTTAACTCAGCCAAGTCAGTATTCTTGCCTGGAGAATTCCAGGGAGAGAAGCCAGGCCGGCTACAGTTCATGGGGTCGCAGAGAGTCGGACAGGACTGAGCGACTTAATTTTCACTTCCAAGTCAGATCATTCTCTTCCCTAGGCGAATGAAACTCCAATACTTTGGCCACCTGATGCCAAGAACTGACTCATTGAAAAAGACCCTGATGCTGGGAAAGATTGAAGGCGGGAGGAGAAGGGAACGACAGACGAGATGGTTGGACGGCATCACCTACTCGATGGAGATGAGTTTGAGCAAGCTCCGGGGAGTTGGTGATGGACAGGCAGACCTGGCGTGCTGTAGTCCATGGGGTCGCAAAGAGTCGGACACGACTCAGCTGACTGAACGGAACCGAACTGAGGCGAATGAGACCTGATTCTAACTTGGCAGGACTCCGCACAAATCTTATTAGAGGAAGACTGCGCTTTCTCTCCAGACAGTAGTTCTGACCCAAACTGCGTGTTTCTCACCCCTATTCTCACTCGAGGAGCTAGGGACCTGAGAATCTGCTCCCCAACGTACGTCTTGCAGAATCCAGAGGTGGAACCCGAGCGCCCGTCGGCCGAGCACAGCCGCCACGTCAGCCGGCGCGCGTGACGCCAACGCGCTTGCGCGCGGGAGGGGCGGGGCGCGCCCGGAGGCCCGCCCCTTACATCCGGGGCCTAAGCGGCGGCGCCGCCGCCGCGCAGGGCGGGTCACGTGGCTCCTTCCTTTCCGTCTCTGGCCGGCTGGGCGCGGGCGACTGCTGGCGAGGCGCGTGGAGACTCGCGCTGGTTCCCCTTCGTCTCCTCTCCCGGCCCGGGACCCCGAGGATTCGCTGACGCCGGGTGAACTGAGCCTGCCGCCAAGATGCCGGCCTATTTCCAGAGGCCGGAAAATGCCCTCAAGCGCGCCAACGGTGAGGAGGGGATCGGGACGCGCTGGACTGGGGCGGCCCGAGGCCTCGGAGGTCGAGGGGGCCCGGGCCTGGTACGCGGTGTGCGGCCGCCCGACTGTGGCTGCACGGGAGGCCCCTGCCCGCCGCCGACCCAGCCCGGGGTTGGGTATGGTATACCTTCTCGCTCCAACTGACATGGGAGGTAGAGCGGGGAGGGTGGGAGGCGCGGAGCCGGGAACCGTCTCTCTGCGGGGCTCGCCTTCCTCCCGCCGCCTCCCGGTGAGTCTCGGGGGGCAGGGTGGCGGCGTCGCGGCTCCGGAGACAGGCCGACCCGGGCCCGAGCTCCTCTCTCTCCCCGCCTCTGCTGGGCACCCCCTCACTCCAGACCACGGGGCCTTGTGCGCTTCGGCCCCGCGCCCCCGGCCGCCATCTGGGAGTGCCGGGGAGGAGGAAACATGGCTCCCTCCCGGGGACAATGCACGCGAGAACCTCGGCTCCACCTCCCGCCGGGCCGGGAGGCTTGGCAGGCCCACCTCCGGGCCCTCCTGCGGACGCCTCCGCGCCCCCGAATCCAGCGCCGCGCTTTGCCGGCTCAGGGTCCACTTCCCCTTCCGACCCCTCTTCTCCGCTTCGGGGACTCTGACCCCTTTAACTCGTTCCCTATTTTAAAAAAATTTTTTTTTTCTTTCGGCTTTGATTATTGGCTGCTGCGAAGCCTACTCCGAGTCTCAAGGAAGTTGGGACAGAGTTAATACTATAAGAGGGACTTGAAGTTGCAAAGATTAGGAAAGTGAGGCCTAGGGAGACTGGTTTGCCCAAGGTCACTCTGGGAGTGAGTTGTTGAGCTAGAAGCCTAACACCAAGGTCTCTGAACTTCAAGATCCATCGTGGTTCCCCCCCCCCCCCCCCAATTGCGCTGCTGCTTGGGATTATTTCCATATGTGTGCTTGAGTCGGCGGCACTGTTGGGAAAACTTGTGTGTGTCCTGATCTGTTCAAGAGGCATTTATTACGTTGCCATTACAGGGGGTGCAAATGTATTCTCTGATCTTTCAATAGATTATTATTTAGGCTTTATAAGTGTTAGAGCGTCCATTGCTCTTTCATTTTCACGCTTCCTCAAGCCAAACGAGTTTTGGGTCTTACCCCTGTTGTTGTGGATCGATGTACCGTGTCTGTTAACTCTTTTATACTTATGAAGCTTATTTTGTTAGTTCGTTTGAAAATCCTCTTAGGAAAAGGTCAGTTTCAGTTAGTGCGTACAGTTGATACCACTGATAATCTGTCAGGGCCAGAGAGCTGTTTGTCTATGCTTGTCATTTTTACTGTAAGTTAACAATTTCGGGGATAAGTAACCGTCTGTGGAATAGGATAATGCCACATTCTGTGGAATAGAGTAACTGTTCCAAAAAACAATGGAAACTACAACTTTGATCTAATCACTCACTCTGATCCTCCATGTTAATAGTTTGAACAGGCATGAAGTTTACACGTGCTGATTAATTTATAGGAAAGAAAATAAGATTGAGATGGAAATTTAATCCTACAAAATAAACTAGCAAATTTAGGGAAAGCATTATTTCTTAAATGTTTTGAAACTTAAGAGAATTATATATTGTGGTATACATATGACTTGGGTGAAATTACTACTATAAATCTGTTTTACAGCCCTTTGAATGCTTTACCAACACATTTTTTTCCATGTTAAGTGGCTGAAGCACTGTAATCTCCATGGCCTAAATACTACATATTGATGTGTTCAAGCCTTGTATCCTTCACTCCTCCCTTTTGAATCTATATGAACTTAATATTTCAGTAACTTTAAAATTAGAAGTAATGTATGTTAACATCTTAAATCTTTTCTCACAATTTCTAAGTTGAAATAGATTTGATTCATGAAGAGCAATTTGTGAAAATGTCAGAAATTCAAGTAGGCAAGATGAGAAAGACATGGGGATGGGGTCTTGAATTTGTTAGTGTAGTTTTTGTAAAAGGCCTTTTAAAAAGCTGTTAGATGAGTGCTGGTATGGTAGAGAGGCCTTCCCTTTCAAGTAGTATAATTTCTGTACCTTTCATCTTAGATCCTGTTTTAGTATCAATGAGCAGAATGTGGATGGCATATGACACTGTTGACAAAATTTTATAAATAGGGTAATCAGAGCACATGTTATTTTTAATGGAAATAATCTCGTTTATCTATAACATTTGTAATATCAGATTAAATCACATTTAGATCCCATCCATTAGAGTATCCTAGGAGAAGGCAGTGGCACCCCACTCCAGTACTCTTGCCTGGAAAATCGCATGGATGGAGGAGCCTGGTGGGCTGCCATCTGTGGGGTCGTACAGAGTCGGACACGACTGAAGTGACTTAGCAGCAACAGCATTAGAGTATCCTAATTTAGGTGTAGAATGGTTTGTCAGAGCAATAGTTTTGGAAGCAATTGGAAAACGAGCATTCTGGAAAATGAGACGGAGTCCCAGCAGTTACCGGCAAGAAATTTGCATACCCCAGAATCATTCAGAAAAAGCCCCCTTTCCAGTTCATATTGATGATAGTGCCAGCTCTTTTGCTTCTGACTGTATAACGGCCTTTTAACTTACACTTTACAACCAGCGTCTTAAAAATAAAGTTGTTATTAAACCCACAAATTATGTAACATTAGAGCTTATCTACTTGGTCTGTTACACAAATAACCTAGTAAAATTGAAGGGCTGACCTAAACTTTACTATAGGTAGATACATAGATCACTCACTGTGTCTTTAAGAATGCCTACCCTCCTAGGAATAGTTTGTAATTCCAGATTTTATTTTTAAGATGATATCAATCTGGAAATGAACGTTTCTTTAAAGATTGCAGTACAGCTTTTAGTGTGTGATAGTTTTCTCTAGCACAGCCTCAAAAACTTGTTTTTTTCCCCCCTAATTAGATGATTGTTTTGGAATTTGAAAGTATTGGATTTGGAATCTTAATTTGACTAGCTGTTGAGGAAATGAAAAGTACTTTCAGTTTTATCACTAAACACGACTTATTATTTTTTTAAGTGGCATTGTTAGCACAGTCATTTAAAAATAAGGGGCTGGGACTTATTTTTGGCTAGTTTGTTACTTTGTCACCACGTCATACTGGGGCCAGCTCTTAAACTTAACTCTTGGTGCCTATTTTGCAACATATTGATAGTGCTTATATACAGTAGTATGGGTTTTAAATCCTCAATGTAAGATTGGGAATTGGATATAATTTATTTTGGTGGGCTGCTGTGATATCCTTAATGTAAAGGATAAACGTAAAAACATTTACTCCCCAATGTTTGGCTGATAGAAGCTGTTTCTGTTAAATAGTTGTGAAAAAACACTAAAATATTGTTAAATTTTGAAATAACTGTGTGTGCATGCTCCAGGAAGATGATGAGTAAGTAGGTCCTTCCCTTGAAACAGAAAAGGCTTATTCCAGCAGAGTATCTAGTTGTATTCAGTGTGACATCTTTGATTGGGAGGGGTGTAATAAAATTGACCCAAGTGAAAATGGCCTTGCCCCCATATTGGCAGATTTGATATTGAGATTATTGAAGTATTGAAGAGGGGTTTATATTAATTTGCATGTGAGGAGTATGGTTTGGTATAATATGGGATGATGTAGGATATTGTGTTAAAAGATACTTCAATGTGTTTTGTGATTTCTCCTGTATAAAGTTTTAAAAATATACTATAGTAGAAATATTGTTTATAGTTTTCCTGGAGGAAGGAATGTTCAGAGGCAGCATTCCTGAAAGATGTGATGATTGGAAGAAGAAATGAGTTACTAAGTAAATCCTTCAGATAAGAGACATTTTGGTCTGTGTTTGCCCTAGAATAGTTATATTTTAGATAATGCTATACATTGTTAGGTCAATGCCTAAAATAATTGTCAAGGATTTTTTTAAGAAAAATGAACATTGATTTTAAAAAACAGATGTGTTTTAACTTTTTTATAGCGTAAACTAGTGTTCTGCCAAATTATTGTCAAATTTTCAGTGGAGAAATTTTTGTGTGAAATTTGGCACTTACTTAGTTTTAAGTTGAACATAACCAGAAAAGAACCACCCGTAATCTGTTAAGTGTATTAAGAAAGTTTTAAAAAAAAAAAAAAAAAGAAAAAAAAATGATACATTTTAACTTTGGTCAGAAATGTAATGGAGGAGCTTTTGCTTTTCAAAACAAGCAGTATACCCAAAATCTGAGGTTGGAACAGATTTTGAAATATTGCTGCATACAGAATGCCATCAGATTTAGGCAGTGAATTTTATTTTTTTTATTTTTATTTTTTTTTTAATTTTAATTTTTATTATTTTTTAATTTTATTTTATTTTTAAACTTTACATAATTGTATTAGTTTTGCCAAATATCAAAATGAATCCGCCACAGGTATACATGTGTTCCCCATCCTGAACCCTCCTCCCTCCTCCCTCCCCATTCCATCCCTCTGGGTCGTCCCAGTGCACCAGCCCCAAGCATCCAGTATCGTGCATCGAACCTGGACTGGCAACTCGTTTCATACATGATATTTTACATGTTTCAATAGGCAGTGAATTTTAAAAAGAGTATACATTTGTTTGCTCTACATTAAAAATTTTTTTCTCAATTAAAAAATAAACTTTTAATTTTAGAAGTTTGAGATTTACAGAATTATTGCAAAGATAGTACAGAGGGTCACACCACACACAGATTCTCCTGTTAATAAATATCTTAGATGTGTGTGGTATGTTTGTTACAACTAATGAATCAGTGCTAATACATTATTATCAGGAAAAGTCCATACATTGTTCTCAGCTTTCTGTAATGTCTCCTGTGTATTTCAGGATCCCACCCAAGATACCTTACATTTCGTTGTTTCCTTAGGCTCCTCTTGGTTGTGGCAGTTTCTTAGATTTGTTGGTGGCCTTGACAGTTTGAGGAGTATTGGTTGTCAGGTATTTTGTCTCTTAGCTGGGATTTGTCTCAGTTTGTTTCTTGTGTTTAGATTGAGATAAATAAGTGGAGAGATACTTTTTGCTCATGGATTGGAAGACTAAATCCTGTTGTCAGTTCTTCCAAACTTGTTTTATAGGTTCAATGAGATCCCAGTGAGCTATTTTGTAGGTATCTACAAGCAATTCTGAAGTTTGTATGGAAAGGCAAAAGGTGTTACATAGCCAGCTAGTACTGAAGAACAGAGTTGGAGTACTCACACTACCTGACTTCAAGATTTTCTGTCAGGCTATAGTAATCAAGACAGTGAGGTATTGGCAAAAGCCTAGGCAGATCAGTAAAGAAATGATAAAATAGAGCCCCGTGATAGACCCACACAGTCAATTGATCTAAAAGGAACATAGTCAATCTAATTTGTTTTTTCTACCTTAAGTCTTAATACAAACTAGCAAGAATTGCATCAGCCAGATCATGGTGACTGAAGTTACACTTGCTTTTCTGCCTATTCAGGGGGAGATTGTTAACCTCATGACTTGAATTTCTAGAACTTTATAAAGTAACTTAGATATAATTGGTGCAGAGGAATTGAGTGAAATCTAGTTTTATGTATAGGTCATATTTGAGATAGTATCATTTTTTCATTTTTTTTACCTTGGCATAGTGTTAGAAATCAAAAATAAATTGTGACCTCAAAAGAGATAGTAATAGGTTGGGAAATTAAAACAGCCAAGTTAAAAAGCAAGATTTAGGTTTTTATATAGCATACATAATTAATTTTCTCCTGAATTACTTTTCCAGAATTTCTTGAAGTTGGCAAAAAGCAACCTGCTCTGGACGTTCTTTATGATGTTATGAAAAGTAAGAAACATAGAACATGGCAAAAGATACATGAGCCAATTATGTTGAAATACCTGGAACTTTGTGTGGATCTTCGCAAGAGCCATTTGGCTAAAGAAGGCTTATATCAGTATAAGAACATTTGTCAACAGGTATGAACAGCTGGGTTTTTATATTTTAGTAAGTGCTTTTAGTCATTTTGGGAGGCATTTACCTTTCATATTTACTGTTTTATACCATAAAGTTTGCTTTTAAAATATTTTTTGGTTTGTTGGGAGATGAGTTTTATTTATTTATTTATTGGCTAGGTGAACATCAAATCTCTAGAGGATGTTGTCAGGGCATATTTGAAATTGGCAGAGGAGAAAACGGAAGCTGCTAAAGAAGAGTCCCAGCAGATGGTCTTAGACATAGAAGATCTGGATAATATTCAAACTCCTGAGAGGTATGTGGGCTTAATTGCTAAATGTATCTTTCTCAATGGAGACACCTGTGACTCCATTGTCCCCATTTGAAGTAAATGTTTATTAGAAAGAATGCTTGTCTTTGGAATTTTAAATGTACAGTAACTTCAAGTCATGTACTATTCACAGTTCATAAAAGTGAAAAATTAAACCATCTGATAGGGTGTATACTAATTTAAATGGCTTTAATACAGATTGAGAATTCAAATACTTGGACTAAGTGATAGCTTTACAGTATGTTCAAAGTTGTAGGTAGGATTTGAACTATTTTATAATGATAATTGTTAGTTTTGGTTTTATAATCATATGGCAAAGTAGGAAACCATGTCTAAAATTGTTTTCAACGTTTTTAAATATTTTTGTAGTGTTCTCCTAAGTGCTGTAAGTGGTGAAGACACTCAGGATCGTACTGACAGATTACTTTTAACTCCATGGGTTAAATTCCTGTGGGAATCATACAGACAGTGTTTGGACCTTCTTCGAAACAATTCTAGAGTAGAGCGTCTCTACCATGATATTGCCCAACAAGGTAAAACAAGAACTGATTTGAAAAGTTGACTTAAGGATAGGTTTTGCAAAAGATTGAACTGTTAATCTCCTTTTTTCTGTAGTACTTATTTTACATAGTTTTAATTCTTTCTTTAGATGATTGGCATTCATTTGGATATTAAATAAGAAATTTGTTTCATTAGTCAAGGTAATTCTGTGTTTTCCATTGATGTCTGAAGCACCTTTTAAAGTCATTTTGGAATTTTCTAAGTGACCGAAAAGATAAACTTTTCTATTGCTTTCTGGCAAACTTTATTCTATCAATACTTTTGACTCTATAGCATACTCTCTAGCAAGCTACTTAACCATGTACTGGATTTCTGAGGTCTTTCTGAGCTCCAGAGTGTTATTGAATATAGAACTAAACCTTATTGAAGACTCAGGATCACCATAAAAAGTATCCAGTAGTTAACACTCCATGCACTTGTAATCTGGAGAACTGTGTTAAGTTTGTTTTCCTAATCTTGTCTTTTTGCCTTACTGTTGCAGCTTATCTTCCTGTCAGTGTAGCCTTTTAACTATATATGACATGAGTGGCTCTTGGCTTTTTCTTAGTTTTAGCCTTACGCACAAGCTTGTCACCATTCTTTAATATGGCATTTGGTTTTGTTTATTCAAGTTTAAAGTGATTATGTGACTAAGAATAGCTTACTAGGAGTATTAGAATCTGTTTCGTTTTGCCCACGTGGCTAGCATTTAACACAAGTCAGCTAGGACCTTTTGATAACAGTTGAGATAAATATTAACTTGTAGTTAAACTGCATCCTTTTGTTTCAGGCCTACTGAAATAGAAATACTCTTTTTTTAAGGGATTGACAGAGGACATTCAAAGAAGTTATTTTAGTATTGCATGTATGATAGTAGAAAATTAATGTGTTTTAATGATAGAGCAAGTAGTTCATTTATACATCTGCACAATTGAAATTAGGTTACCACAGACCCCCAATTTGTAGTATTCAGTTTCAGTTAGTGAGGAAGCTTTGTTTTCTAGTGAATTAGGTAAGAGAGTTAATTGTATTTCAGACCAGAATTTTTTTGCTCTTTTAGGGTTTGAAGTGATAAGTGTTTGAAAGGTGAGTCCCTCTTAGACCTTAGCTCTCAGAACTATTTCAGTCATAGACCAGGACTGATGACTATGTCTAAAAGGTGCTCAGGGCACATGAAGTGAGTTATAACTGATCATTTCTCAAAACTGATGCTGAGTTTGGTAAATCTTGTTAAGATAACTGACCTTAATATATAAAATAGAACCTGTTTAAACACTAAGTTTATGGTGGAAAGTAACTAATATATTTTACAATTTATGCTTATAGCTTTCAAATTCTGCCTCCAATACACCCGGAAGGCCGAATTCCGTAAGTTGTGTGACAACCTGAGAATGCACTTGTCTCAGATTCAACGCCACCACAACCAAAGCACAGCCATCAACCTTAATAACCCCGAGAGCCAGTCTATGCATTTGGAGACCAGGCTCGTTCAGCTGGACAGTGCTATCAGCATGGAATTGTGGCAGGTATGTTGCGAACTATTTTGGCTTTTCTTTGTAGTAATAATAACCCATATTACCTTTTTTTCTCTTAATGAGTATCTGCCTCTTGGTATCTCTTGGTTAATTTCAGTAGCTAGGTAACAGATTTGAGGTTGTCTCATGGAGAAGGAAGAGTTTGGGACAAGAAGTCTCAGTTGTTTTGGTTCTTGATGCTTGCTGTCAATTCCAAGCCAAATCATCTAATCTCTTTTTCAGACCTCAGTGCTCAAATTGTGGCTCAATGCCTGGAGAGTATGCATTTACAAAATTTTGTAAATAATTTCATGGTAGTTTTGTACTCTGTTTACCCGGATTTAAAAAAATTAGTTTGTCTTTCCATCTTATTTTAATAGTAATTTATTGTACTTTATAAAAGTATTGATGGCAACAGTTGAGAAATTACAAAGACAAACTTGTCCTTTACCACAGCGAGTTGGATAAATGCAGCACTAGACTGTCCCCTAGATTTCTCAGTGCTGCGTAGACTTAGTAAGCTTGCACAGTGAGTATCCTACATCAGAGATCTCGGTAGTGGGCGTTTTGTTGTCCACATGGACTTTTTTACTCTAAGGATTCTGCAGACATTTTCTCATGAGTTATTTTTATATATTTGATTCCCCCACCAAATCTTACTGAAATTGCAGAGGAAGAAACTAAAAATTGGTAGTTTTCAGCCAATGAAAATGTGATCTCCTGCTCTCCCATATTTTCCTTTTCTGCAGGTACACCCTTAAGATACCTGAACTAAAGGAAAAAATTTTAATAGAAGACAAGTAAAACATGCCTAGTATGGAAAAAATGATAAGTGAAAGGAAGAAAATATTTATTCATTATCTTAACACTCAGAAATAGCCTTTATATTGTGTTTTATGTCCTTCCAGATTCTTTAAAAATATATTCCCCCAAGTGGTATGATACTCTTTAAGGGCACAGGCAGTCTAAGAAATTGTGGTAGTTTTCTGAGATATATCAGATAGTTAAATTATGAATAAAAAGAACCACACATGAAGGTATTTTATTTGCCATTTTTATTCTTAAATGTAATATATTTTAAGTTTCATAGATTTTTTTGTTGTTGTTTTTTTGTTTGTTTAGAATGTAATGACTGTAATTTATACCACTAATTTTAGGAAGCATTCAAAGCTGTGGAAGATATTCATGGGCTATTTTCCTTATCTAAAAAACCGCCCAAGCCTCAGTTGATGGCAAATTACTATAACAAAGTCTCAACTGTATTTTGGAAATCTGGAAATGCTCTTTTTCATGCATCTACACTCCATCGTCTTTACCATTTATCTAGAGAGATGAGAAAGAATCTTACACAAGAAGAGATGCAAAGGTAAGAATCTTATTGTTGGATAGTATTAAGATATAAAAGAACTATCTTGTAAATGGCATGATAATGTTAGATTAGGGTTCCCAGCTGCACTGTTGACATTTGGGGCTGGTTATTTCTTTGTCGGGGGACTGTGTGTTTAGGGTCTTTGGCAGCATCCCTGGTTTTCCCACTGGTTGCCAGTAGCATGCCTTCTAACTGTTAACTACCAAAAAATCTCAGTGGTATTCTTGAGCAGTATTCTTGGTCTTCAGTAGCTATCTTTTATCTGGTAACCAACCCTCCAATTGAGAAAATGGAATGTTAGGAAAGGCAGTGTTAAGGTATTAGCTTCCTTAACTGAGTGTAGGCATTTAGAATCTAGGAACTGATTAGACCCCCTCCCCCCAAAATGAGTACTTTTATCAAGTAACTTTTTCCCCCCAGCTATAAAACATTAACTCTGTAAATAATTGGCATGTGTATTTTTATGTAGATAGCCTATAACCTAACAATCTAAAGACTTTTTTTTTTTTTAGCATTACATACATATTTTCAGTCATGTTTGGTTTTATTATACATTTTAGTTGGGTTTAGGCAACTCACATGCTGTTTCTTACTGGCAGACCATGTTATTTTGGTCTCTAATAGAAGTACGTACACCAAATTGTTTTTCTTAGCTTGTAAGCAGTACATGAAACCAAATGAGTTTTTTCTAGTGTATATGGCAACCCACTCCAGTCTTCCTGCCTGGAGAATCTTAGACTGAGGAGCCTGGTGGACTGCAGTCCATGAGGGTTGCAAAGAGTTGGGACACGACTGAGCAACTAAAACTTGTACTTCCATATATATATATATATATATATATATATACATACACACACACACACACACACACACACACACACACACATTTTTTGCCACATAGAGCATCATGTGGGATCTTAGTTTTCCAAGTAGGGATTGAACCTGTGCCTCCTACATTGGGAGCTCAGAGTTTTAACCACTGGGCCACCAGGAAAGTCCCTTAAAAAACTATTGAGGACAGTGTTCATTATGTCATTCACTATCTGTTATATATGTAATCCTTGTTTATTGGAATAAGGGAAAAAACTTGATTTTCTTTATTTCTATACTCTTCTGTTAGAAAATACTGTAAGAGTACTGTCATAATCATTAGGCTGTTTGGCTATATGTACATTATTTTCCTTAATCCTCCCAACACCTTGTGACTTAGAAAATTAAGTATCTTGCCTAAGGTTCCAGTTGGAAATGGTGAAGCTGAGATTCCAACTCTTGACTCGTGGGCTCCAGAGCCCGCAGTCCTTCGTGTCCTCCGGTGCTCTAAATTCACCCTGAGTTTTGTGTTTTAAGGAAGCTAACATTTAACTTTTGCCCTCAACTCCCATAATATGTTTTTGTGACTTTTCCCTCTTAAGTGTTTTTTCTTAGTTTTAAAATCTTCCCTAATAGTTTATAAGGAAGTAGGGGTATATGCAGATGTGTCTGTGTTGCATTCATCACAGTCTTTCTCTTTAGCTAGAAAACACTGACAGTAGTAAGTGGGTGGGTGAAGTTCTGTTTCTCCAAGGGTTCATTTTAGGATAATCCATTTCTTTTTTAATTAATCCCATGCTTTGATAAACACTTAGGAGGCCAGTTCATCGTGGTGGTATACATATTCTATCACTGGCATATTTTACTAGATAATTAGAGAAGTATCTTTCTGCTTATCAAGTGACATTTGCAAATTTAACAGATTGTGACTTTGTTCTCCAGAATGTCTACTAGAGTCCTTTTGGCCACTCTTTCCATCCCTATTACCCCTGAGCGTACTGATATTGCTCGACTTCTGGATATGGACGGCATTATAGTTGAGAAACAGCGTCGCCTTGCAACCCTGCTAGGCCTGCAAGCCCCACCAACGCGAATTGGCCTTATTAACGATATGGTTGGTATAAGTTTTAGCACTCTTTAACAGCTTTGAACAGAATGCTCTATGATCAGGTTTTATAATTTATGATTAAATGCTGAGAATTCTGATGCATTGCCAGGGGATTCTGATGCATGGACAAGTTTGAGAAACATTGGTGTAAGTCAGCCCTGTGTTGAGGTGAGATGTTTTGTCTTGAATGAGCTGGAGTTAAATTGGATGCAGCAGACAAGACTCAGACTAACTTTGAGGAATAGCATGGGCCCCTTGATAAGGGAAGTATGATGGGCAAGAACAATCATGGCTTATTTCAGGGGCTGTAGGAAAAAATTAAGCTAATTGGTGTTAGAAATGTGATGATGAGTCCAGGAAAGCATGGAATTAGATTAGGCCCAGTTCTGGACAACTCAAGTGTTTCCAACTTTGTTTGCTTTAACTTTCATTGTATGTTACTAAGGCAGTGGTTCTTGGTTAGGGCTGTACACTGTAATTGTGTGTGAAGTCTTTTTGAAATGCAGATTTCTAGGTTTCACCCACTGCATATATTAACTTGATTTCAGAATATAGAGCCCAAGGTTTTGTATCTCACAGTGTTTTACACTGGACTCTAATTCAGTGGGAATTTATCATGTTAGTGTCTGTTACCTGCCAGGCAAGTGACAGTTAAATGGAATTTGTGCTCCAGAGGAGTTCGATTCACAGTAGTTTGACTTGGTGGTTACTGTGGTACACCTCTAGCAGATTACTTCAGGATCAGAGAAAAAAGAGGGACAGATGCTAGAGAAGATAGGCCTTACTCCTTCACTGGCAGGGTATATCAGTTTGGATAAAAGTTAATACACTTTGTATATGGTGTTAGTTTTCTCTTGTAACAGTTCTCTGTTATAGTAGCAAGGCAAGTTCCCTTTGTGGTCACTTTTTCAAAAGAACTAACTTAACCTCTGAAACAGTATTTCTCTCTGAATGCCTTCATGTTTTATTGTGCTGCCATTTATAAAAACCAGCTTTGTGTGTTGGCATGTTTTTATGGGACTGAATTAGGATTGCTGCTGCCGCTAAGTTGCTTCAGTCGTGTACTACTCTGTGCGACCCCATAGACGGCAGCCCACCAGACTCCCCCTCCCTGAGATTCTCCAGGCAAGAACACTGGAGTGGGTTGCCATTTCCTTCTCCAGTGCGTGAAAGTGAAGTCACTCAGTCGTGTCCGACTCTTTGCGACCCCATGGACTGCAGCCCACTAGGCTCCTCTGTCCATGGGATTTTCCAGGCAAGAGTACTGGAGTGGGTTGCCATTGCCGTCTCCTGAATTAGGATTAAACGTAATTAAATAAGAGATTGTATTTAGGAAGAGGTCTTAACTAGCAAATAAGTATTAAAAAAAATTGTTTTAAATACTGCAAAGTGTGCCTGATGGAAGTATTATCCATATCTCTTGAGCTCATGTAGCATACCTTAATGTTAAAGGTGATCAGTTATGATACTGATGCAGGAATCTGTTGGTGGGGTCAGGATCAGTAGGCAGGACATTCACGTTTGGGTCCTCATTGGACCCGTAAATAAATGCCTATAAGAAGGCTTCTAGTTGGTGTCAGATGAATGGCTTAACTAGATGTCAGGAGGCATTTTATAAATCTTGAGTTCACTCTATGTACAAGGTCGAGACCTGAGTATTAGGTTTATGTAGCTAAATTCATAATCACCTAGATAATGATTCTAGTATCTCAGGAACAGACTCAAAAAGTTCCCAAGAGATTGTTAAGCTTGGGAAGCAAGTATACTTCAGTAGATGATGATAGCCTGTCTCAGTACATTCCTTATTTGGAGGGGGTGCTCAATGGAAAATCCAGAACATTCATTTATTTAAAATACAAGTACAGTTGATTCATAATGTGTTCATTTGCTGTACAGCAAAGTGATTTAATTTTATATACATTCGTTTTTATATTCTCTTCCATCGTGGCTTATCTTGGGATACTAAATATAATTGTGCTATTCAGTAGGAAATCTTATTTATCTATTCTGTGTGTAACAGTTTGCATCACTAAACCCCAACATCCCAGTCCATTCCCCTGCAAGCACAAGTCTGTCCTCTATGTCTGTGGGTCTGTTTCTGTCTCATAGTTTAGATTTCACATGAAAGCGATCGTATGGTATTTCTTTCTCTTTCTGATTTCACTTGGTATGATAATCACTAGTTGTATCTGTGTTGCAGCAAATGGTATTACTCCATTCTTTTTTTATGACTGAATAGTGTTCCACTGTGTGTGTGTGTTCTTCATCAGCTCATCTGTTGATGAACATTTAGGTTGTCTCCATGCCCTGGCTGTTGAGAAGAGTGCTGCTATTCACAGTAGTAGGGGTGCATGGATCTTTTTTAAATTATTTTTTCTGGGTCTATGCCCGGGAGAAGGATTGCTGGATCATGTGATAATTCTAATTTTAGTTTTCTGAGCAACCTCCATACTGTTTTTGTTAGTGGCTGCCCCGATTTCCATTCCCATCAGCAGTGTAAGAGGGTTCCCTTTTCTCCATACCATGTCCAGGATTTGTTATTTATAGATTTCTTTTGCTAATGGCCATAGAATAGGTGACCGTTGGTGTTGATGAGTTTTTATCATTTCTTGATAGGTTTTGATGAGTTTTTATCATTTCTTGATATAGGGACTGATGTCCCATAACCTGAGGACAGGTTATACAAGCTACATCTTTATTGTGCAAGGAAGTTCTATTCACATATCAACTTAAAATATGATTAAACTGTAACATACATTTTTAAAGTACATGTCCTAAGTATAATTGCGTAAATTCTCAAAAAGATTTTTCCATTCACCACTTTTTCCTATTTCCTCCAAGAGTAGCCACAGTCCTGATTTATAACACCACAGATTAATTTTGCCTGTTTGTGTATTTTATATTAAATTTAAATCTCACATAAATATGTGAAATTCTTCTCTTCATTGGTGAGATATATTCATGTATTGAATACATTTGTTATTTTTTTGACTGTTTCTGTATATTATGTGAATCAGGGCCTGTTTTGTCCTGAGTTTTTTCTTTCGAGTTTGTGGCTTTCTGAGCAGTGTTGCTGTAATAACTTTTCTCTGACACAGCTATTTGTAAACTGGTATTTACTTTTTATTGATAATAAACTGATTTGTGTTGGCCACATGAATTGTCTTTGTACATATTTTGATTGTATTGATGAGTTTTTATTTCCTTTGTAAATTCCTGTGGGGTTTCACTGTAGAGAGCTGCATAATTTGGGGCAAGAGACTCAACATAGTGGTCCTGGATTTCTCTTTGGTAAATTTAGAGGTGGTTGAGGCTAGATAAATACCAGTCATTTCCCAGATCTCCAGTCTGATATTTTTATTTAATTTATAATCAATTCAGAATCCCAGTTACAAAATACCTTCAGCAGTTAATCCTTTTGTTTTGCTCACTGTAGGTCAGATTCAATGTGCTACAATATGTTGTCCCAGAAGTAAAAGACCTTTACAATTGGCTGGAAGTCGAATTTAACCCACTAAAACTCTGTGAGAGAGTCACAAAGGTAAGCTTTGGTTATGTTATCCTGTAGCCATCCCTGTTACAGTTTTTCATTGTATTTCCTTTTTTATTGGAATATAATTGCTTTACATTGTGTTCGTTTTTCTGATGTACAGTGAAGTAAATCGGCCATATGCATGCATATGTCTTCTTCTGTCTTGGACTTCCTTCCACCCTGGTCATCACAGAGCACCTGCTGAGCTTTATGCGTCACGGCTTCCCACTAGCTGTTTTCCACCCGGCAGTGTGTACTTGTCAGTCAGAACCTCCCAGTTAGTCCCGTATATGTCAACAGAGGAGTGTTATCCTATGGGTTCGAATTCGGTGCACATTTCATTGTCTTTTTTCTTTGTGTCAAGAGAAAAGATATTTCTGATGTGCTAAATAGACCTTTGGAGGTAAATTAGCAGCATGACTTAATTTAGCCATTGCTGTCAGTCACCTTCATACAAGGGTAAGTAGCTTCCTGTTACATTTTGTATTTCTTTGCATTGTGTGGTGATTTTGTCCGTGAAGAAAATGAAAAAGTATCACAAGTGTTTTAGTATTTATTGTAGAGAAAATATAACTCTTTTAATGGATTTTATAGGTTCTCAATTGGGTTAGGGAGCAACCTGAAAAGGAACCAGAGTTACAACAGTATGTTCCACAACTGCAGAACAACACCATACTCCGGCTTCTCCAGCAGGTAAAGATGGAAAAATGGATGTTTCATGGAACAGCTGGGAATGTTCCATTGATTGTTCTGATCACAAAACTAAAAAATTTAGAAATAGCCCAGAAAAAAGCTTCCTCAAATTCTAACCCTCACCAAAATTATTTATGTGTTTGATTTGAAAAATAGTTATTTTACATAATTCATAGCTGCTTTTGTCTCTTTTTGTTATTAAAGAGTTAGCCATGTACATCTTATTCCTTTTAATACCTATGTAGTTTTTCATTGTCTAAAAGTACCATGGTTTGTTTATTCAGACTATTGGTGGAAATTTTTTAGTTTTTTTGGCCATAATAAAAAGTTGAAATAGTGAACTTTACAAGTATCTTTGCATACTTCTGTAACTTTTGTAGCTAAGAAGTGGAGTTAGTCATAGTCCACACATGTAAAACTTTTAACAGATCCTCAGAGATTGAATTCATGGACCCTCCCACCAGTAGTGAAGAAAGCTTTTTTTCCTGCTAACACTAGTATTGTCAGTCTTTTAGTTTTTTTGGCAACCCTGTGGTATGTGGGATCTCAGTTTCCCAACCAGGGATGGATCCCATACCCCTCGCATTGGACGCGTGGATTCTTAACCACTTGACTGCTAGGGAAGTCCCAGTATTGTCAGTTTTTTGAATATTGCAGTTAGCTTTGTACTTAAGTTTGAATATTATGGTTTACAGTATGATTTAAATGATCCTGTTGTGTCTTCCATTGTTTCATTGGTGGTGGAGAGCGTTTACTGTATGTTAACTTCCATATTTGTGCACATGTCCTTGACCTGCTTTCTCTCTTGTGTGTGAGCAGTGTTATTTCTTCTGTGCTATACAAATAATTGAAGGCTAATTAGCAGTATAACTAAATAGTAATACTGCCAGTCTCCTTCAGACAAACAGTTTTATTAAATGTTCAGATAAATTAGGTAAGTAGCAGGTCTCTATCTACAAATATGTGACCATTTAGGGTTTTTTGTTTTTATGGAACTAGGATTTGAAAGGATTATGTGATGGTTTGAAATATGGCATAATCTTTTCATTAGCCTTGGATTTTAATTCTACCTCCAGCAGTGCATGTTTACATACTCGGAGCTTCAGTTTCTTTTCTTTGAAAAATAGGCTAACTTTCTAACTTTCTACTGCTCCACGAGACTCCACATAAGAATTGCTGAGTAAATGATAGCTATTATTACTAACCTTGTGTTTCTTATGCAGGTGGCACAAATTTATCAGAGCATTGAGTTTTCTCGTTTGACTTCTCTGGTTCCTTTTGTTGATGCTTTCCAACTGGAACGGGCCATAGTAGATGCAGCTCGGCACTGCGACCTGCAGGTAGGTGCTTCCAGGGGACACTGAGGTGGTGGAAGGCCTAAGAGGCCTAAAACACACACTCTCTGTTTCTCTGCTTTTGGTAGAGTGGCACTATTGTAAAGCTTTACTGAATTGAGGTTTCTAGCTTTGATATTTGACATTCTTCAGTTGATTTTTTTTTCTTAAATTCAGTTGAAATTTTAATCAAAGTTACTCATTCGTATAAAGACTTTATATTTGCATGTAGATTTAACTATTGATAATACTCTTCAATTTTCATAGGTTCGTATTGACCACACTTCTCGGACCCTTAGTTTTGGATCTGATTTGAATTATGCTACTCGAGAAGATGCTCCAATTGGTCCTCATCTGCAAAGCATGCCTTCAGAACAGATAAGGAATCAGCTGACTGCCATGTCCTCAGTGCTTGCGAAAGCACTTGAAGTCATTAAGCCAGCTCATATCCTGGTATGCATCTGTGGGAGAAATGGATGACGGAATTATGAGGGGCCCTTTAGGTCTTTCACAAAAAGGTTTGAAATGATATCTCAGAGAAGGGATTTATTATATATTTCCTCTTTAGTTGTGTTTGATACTTTTGATATTTTATTAAATATCTTTGTCAGATAACACAGATCATTGAGCTGCCTTCTGTGGGTCAGAATAAAAGGTTAAGGTGATCATAGGAGTACTGTGATGAGGGATAACAAACCACAGGTGATGACCCTCCACATAGGGAGTACTGTGATCATGCCTCTCCTTTCTGTTTAAGTTGTTTGTGAACTCTGTTAGTATTTTCTCCTTGGCTTGAACACTTTATAGTATACGTGGTTCGGATAAAAGTTGGCCTAGCAGATAAAGGATCTTCAGCTATGTCATTGCTGTTAAAGACTTTGAATAGTTGTAGCATCATAGTATTTGGTGCTAGAAACCAGTAGTTGAATAACGTCATCCTCTCTTTTTAAATGCAAATACATGTTAGGATACTACATTAGGAGTATGTAGCAATATTTTTGGTATTGGATACTGTGCTATGTCACTTAAAACTATTTTTAATGCATTTGTTCTTGAAGCAAGAGAAAGAAGAACAGCATCAGTTGGCTGTTACTGCATACCTTAAAAATTCACGGAAAGAGCACCAGCGTATCTTGGCTCGCCGTCAGACAATTGAGGAAAGAAAAGAGCGGCTTGAGAGTCTGAATATTCAGCGTGAGAAAGAAGAACTGGAGCAGAGGGAAGCTGAACTCCAGAAAGTGCGGAAGGCTGAGGAAGAGAGGCTGAGACAGGAGGCAAAGGAGAGAGAGAAGGAGCGGATCTTACAAGAACATGAACAAATCAAGAAGAAAACTGTTCGTGAGCGTTTGGAGCAAATCAAGAAGACAGAACTGGGTGCCAAAGCATTCAAAGATATTGACATTGAAGTATGTAGCGTATTAATGCATTAAAATTCCAGTTTTCTTCAGGTCTCTTAGAAGCACAATTCACCATTTATTGGTTTACTTTGGGTTATTTGGTTATTTTGCACAGTTTGATTACAGCTATTCATAGTTCATTAGTTTATGAAATAAGCATTTGTTTTGGTGACTCCACAGTTTTTAGTCACTGTTGAAATGGAGTTTGGATACAGTAGAATACAGGAATAAGAAGTAGGTGTTACGATTACATTGTTTTTCCTCACAATCAAATAAGCCTTTTTAAAACATTTTTCTGTTGCCTGAATTTACCCATTGTAAGCATCTGCCCTTTTGAAATTAATTTAGGATCCATTTCTAGAAAGAAATGGTGCTCCATATTGACTGGTATGCACTTCTTTTATACTCTTATTAATTGTGGTACATTTCTGTTACTTTTTCAGGACCTTGAAGAATTGGATCCTGATTTCATCATGGCTAAACAGGTTGAACAACTGGAGAAAGAAAAGAAGGAACTTCAGGAACGCCTAAAGAATCAAGAAAAGAAGGTAAATGAAAGAACTGGTGAACTTTAACGTGCCAAGTTAAAAGATTTTTTTTTAACAACTTTTGTTTTCATGATACTCAGATTGACTACTTTGAAAGAGCTAAGCGTTTGGAAGAAATCCCCTTGATAAAGAGTGCTTACGAAGAACAGAGAATTAAAGACATGGATCTGTGGGAACAACAAGAAGAAGAAAGAGTAAGGCTTTAATTTAATTGTAATATTTTTAGACTGTAAGCAAGCTATAATAAAGCCAGTAATGGGAAAAGGGTTTCAAATTGATTTTTGCATTATTTCACCAGAAATTGTGCTTTAGTGGCTGTATACAAACAGGTCAGTAGACATTTACAAAACAGAGATTAAAAAATGAAACTTGTAAAGTACAAAGGGTAGCTGAACTTTATTTTTTTTTTTTTGAAAACTGCTTTATGGAGATAATAATTCACAAATTTAAAGTGTGCAGTCGACGTTTTTAGTATACGGAATTGGGCAACAATCTGATTTTAGAACATACTCCAAAGGAAACTTCATACCCATTAGCAGTCGCTCCATTTTCTCTCCACTCCTTCAGCAGCCACTTAGCTCCTTTCTGTCTCTAGGCTTGTCTGTTTTGGGTATTTCTTACAGATGGAGTCATATAGTCTGTGTGTGTGAGACTAACAGCTCCTTCAGGAGTTTTATTTGTTTATATGTGCTTAACATTACAAAAGCAACATTTGCAAATGCTTATAGTGGCCAAATTTGTAGTAAAAATGAGTGATCTCATTTTGGTTAAAAAAGTAACTGCAGGCAGGAGACAACATGTATCTGCTGGCGGCCTCCTCGTGGTTTCATTGGATTGTTGTCACTCTGGGCCTAGTGTTAACCATCTTTTCCAGTTTTCTTAGAAGTTGGAATTTGTGTGATAATTCTTTTAACACGAAATTAGAGAAAGCTTGAGAGGATTTGCTGCCTTTTTTTAAGTTAATTTATTGAAACAAAAGTAAAAAAAATTTTTTTTGCTTGTGCCTCATGGCATTTGGGATTTTAGTTCCCTTGATCAGGGATCAAACCCACACTCCCTGGAGGGGCCAGAGAAATCCCTCCAGTTGCTTTTAAAGAAGAAAATACAGTAAATAATAAAGCCATGAAGTATTTGTTGTTTTATCACACACATTTTAGTTTTTCCTCCATAAATTTTGTGGTTGTCTTTGTTCAGTCTCTTAAGTCCTGTCCAACTCTTTGTGACCCCATGAACTGCAGCCCTCCAGGCTTCTCTGTCCTTCATTATCTCCAGGAGTTTGCTCAAACTCATGTCCATTGAGTTAGTGATGCTATGGTACTGTGGGGTTAAAGCTGTTTCTTACAGATGCCCCAAGTCTTTTTTATTCATCTTCTCTTCCTCATTGTCATCCTAGGGATCTGTTGGTATGGCAGAATGGAGGGGGCAGAGGAGATACTTAAACTTCTTCAAGAATATCTGTCAGAAATTTGGGATAAATTCATAATCAGATGATGAGCACTTTGAAATTTAACTTTGTATCATGTGTTTGCAGATTACTACGATGCAGCTAGAACGGGAAAAGGCTCTAGAACATAAGAACCGGATGTCACGAATGCTTGAAGACAGAGATTTGTTTGTAATGCGGCTCAAGGCGGCACGACAGTCTGTTTATGAGGTGAACTTCTTGGTTTCAGGGAAACCTTTATTCATGAGCTTTTGCCTTAAGGATTCTTCAGTGTGGTGGTACATTCTCTGTCTTGAGCAAACATAATCATCATTCAAATAATATTTTAATAGAGATGTCTTGAAATTATTTCCTAGACTTAAGTAGCCATCACTATAAATGGATTTTTTCTGAAGGTGAAAATAGACTGCATTAAACTTGCTTTTGATATAAACTTTTGTTCTTTGATTCAGAAAGAGAAAAAAAACTAGATCGAAAAGTCCTGCTCTTAGACTCTGATTTAATCATTTGTACAAATAAATCCACTGTGTATAGATAATACTGTCAATTCAGAGTTTTAACCATTTGACACGCAAGAACTTATTATTTGGAAATTTGATTTTTAGGTTTGTAGGTTGCTTTTTATGGTTCCACCAGACTTAACCATGCTTTTGTAACTTATTGCCATTTTGTAGCCCTTGATAATTTGATTCCTTTCTTTTGGTGATCATTCAATTACAGGAAAAACTTAAACAGTTTGAAGAGCGATTAGCAGAAGAACGTCATAATCGCTTGGAAGAACGTAAAAGGCAGCGTAAAGAAGAACGAAGGATAACCTACTATAGAGAAAAAGAAGAGGAAGAGCAGAGGAGGGCAGAAGAAAAGATGCTAAAAGGTGACTATTTAGACCGAGACTGGGGCTGTGCGGCAAGGGGGATAATAGGTCTCCTCTGTACAGCCTTACTTAGGAAACGGGAGTGTGGCACCAAGGCAATGAGCTGCTTCACTGCAGCCAGCTAGTTCTCAGGTGCTGACAGCCTGACTTGGTTCTCCACAGTGTATTACCTGTGAGGGTGTTAATGTCCTCTGCCAGCCTATTTCAGCGATTTTGGTGTTCTTTCACAAACTTTGCCCTCGTATTTTTTGTCATTGTAGTCTGTATAGTATTAACATTTATTGAGCAAAACGTGCCACGTGGAGTTTCTCAAATGATCCTTTTTGTGGCATTGCAGATGCTCAGGTGTTGGGGTGGGATTCTAATATCTTTAATTGTGTTGAGTAGGATAATAACTTGTTTTCTTGAATATTTTCTGATATTCAAGTTTAGCTGATTGTAAACTATTTTAAACTTTAAAAGTTTAAAACTATTTTAAAAGTTTAAACTATTTTAAACTTGAAACTTTAAAAAGGGTTTTTTTCTACATTATGCTGCCTGCCTCTAATACCAGAAAAGTAGACATATAGCGCTGGTGGGAACATGTGGGTGGGAGGCACATTTTATAACCTGATCTGTCGTGCAGAGCGAGAAGAGCGAGAGCGGGCTGAGCGTGCGAAGCGTGAGGAGGAGCTTCGGGAATATCAGGAGCGGGTCAAGAAGTTAGAAGAAGTTGAAAGGAAAAAACGTCAGAGGGAGTTGGAAATTGAAGAAAGGGAGCGTCGTAGAGAGGAGGAGAGGAGACTTGGTGATGACTCACTTTCTAGAAAGGTAAGTACGAATGTCAGTGTTACCTGATGTGTAGTTAACAGCCAGGTCTCTGCATATCAGAGCTGTCTGCGTGTGTCAGTGTCTGGGCATGGTGTTTGGAATCACATTGTTCAGATTTAAGTCTGATATTGCTTTATCTTTCCAAAGACGGAGGGTTGCTCAGGACGATGGGGAGGGGATTAGACTTGTCTTAGCAAGCTGGGATTTTATAGGCTTTAGAGTACTTGTCAGGAAGAACTAATCCCATGAAATGAAGTATTTGAGGAAAAGTAACAGTCATATGGAAGAGGAACTGTTTGGTTCCTTGAAAGGAGTTGCTATGATGTAAGGTCCTCAAAGATTAATTTGGGGGACCAGCCAGTATTCAACATTCCTTGTTAGAAATGCAGTCTCAGGCTCAGAGCCAAATCTTTTGAACCAGAATTTGCATTTTAACAAGATTACCAGGTGCTTCAAATGCTGGTCTAAGTATTTATTTTTAATTTCCATTCGTGTCCAAAGCGACCAGTGCTTCTGACTTTATCTTGTATAAAAAGGGCATCTGATACCTTCTGGCAGTAGCTTTGTTACCTCCTTAAACCACATTGTTTCAAATCCATCCCTCCTTTGTGTCCCTGTGCTCCTGCCTTATTTAATTCAGCTGGTTTCTTTTGCCTGTATTACTTACAGGTCTTATCCCTGGTTGTCATCTTTCCCCCCAGCCTCAGACCTTCATCTGTACTGTGGCTTGCTTGGTTTTTCATAACGCATACTTGATTGTCACCTCTGCTTTCGGTTTCAGACCTTCCTTTGGGTCGTACTCATTGCTTGGAGCCCAACTAAATCAAACACAGCCTAGCAGTCAAGGCCTTTTATGTTTACTGTCGTTTTGTTAGCTTCATCAGTTGCTGTTTCCTTAGTCACTTCTGCTCTAGCTGTTCTGAGCTCGTGTTAGCTTTTATTGTGTCTGTGACATCTGCCTGCATGCTCTTTGTTTTTCCTGCAATGTGTCTGTGCTGTCCTTTAAATGAAATACTGCTATTTTTTTAAGGTTAGCGGTAAGTGGCTGGAGGGTTTATTGCCTGCCATGCCTCTGAGCCTTTATCTGTGCCACACCTGTATCAATGCTTCCCTTTATTGGAGGGTCTGCTCCTAGTTATGTAGCCTTCAGTTTGTTTTATAATATATGAATGGATTTTTAGTTTTGTTAGTCTTGGTAATTATTATGAGTGTTCTTTTCCTATTGGGCACTTGTGTGTGTGTGTGTGTGTGTGTGTGTGATTTGCTTGTGTGTGTGTGTGTGTGTGATTTGCTACATCCTGTTAATTCGGTTCTTCTGAAGCAGATGAGGTAGACCACCCATGGCTATGGATTTCAAAGGTTTTTATCCGCTTTTGCAGTTCTGTGTTCATGCTTTTTTGTTGTTGTTGTTGTTTCTGTTTGTTAGCTCCCCCTTCCCTTTCAGTTGGAGGGTGTTCAGTTCTTTCTGTTCATGTTTAACATGGTAGCTAACTGTGGTGACTATTTGCTATGATGTAAGGGTCCTCAAAGATGAATTTGGGGGACCAGCCAGTATTCAACATCCCTTGTTAGAAATGCAGTCTCAGGCTTTATTCCTGACATTTGTTTTGGCATTCATGCTTTTCTCGGCTCTTTGACCATCCATTCTTTTCAAAGTCTAAACTTACAGTCTGTAGATTTTGAGAACTCTTCCCTTTCTTTAGAACAAACAATGTGCAAAACAAACAAAACAAGCACTGCTGTGCTTGTCACATCTGACTCTCTGTGACCCCACAGATTGCAGCCCGCCAGGCCCCTCTGTCCATGGGGATTCCAGGCAAGAATACTAGAGTGGGTTGCCATGCCCTCCTCCATGCTCTCCCAACCTAGGGGTCGAACCCAGGTCTCCTGAATTGCAGGTGGATTCTTTACTGACCGAGCCACCAGAGAAGCCCGAACAGTATAAGGCTTAAGGCCTCTTTGTCTCTTGCAGTAGCACCTGTGTTGGTCATGCAGTTGTGTCCAACTCTGCAGCCCCGTGGACTATATATAGCTGGCCAGGCTCCTCTGTCCATGGAATTCTCCAGGCATGAATATTGGAGTGAGGAGCCATTTCCTTCTCCAGGGGATCTTCCCAACCCAGGGGTCGAACCCTGGTCTCCTGAACTGCAGGCAGATTCTTTACTGTCTGAACCACATCTATTGAAAAGCTTTACTTAAATGTATTGCCTCCAATGCATTTAAACAATGTTTTCTATTTAGAAATCAATTAGCAGTTTTACAACTGCATTGGCAAGGTGATTTAGTTTAAAATATGTTTACACTGTATCGTTTCCCCTTTGCGTGTAAGTTTTTTGTTTTGTATATTCTATATTTTATTTTTGTGTATGCCTCACAAGAAGTTTTGTTTTTCTCTCACAGTTGTATAACGCTTCATTGGTTTAGCCAGTTCAAAATCATCCCCCTTCAGAAGTTGAGAGACCTGTCTGTGCTTACTGTCCTAATACTTAGCGAGAAGAGACAGGGTTCTTGACAGTAGTCTTGATCTTTTTAGTTCAGTAGATATTCTGCCGTATTCCTAGGAAGCTCTGAGAAAAGAAGTTCTAATGCTTCACCAAGTCTTGGTTTAGCTGCCTGAGCTCAGGTCTTTACCGTCCACCCTTTGGCGTGTGTGCCCCATCGGTCAGGATCCAGCTTACGGAGAGCATATTGAGTTGTCTTAACTCAGGAAGATTTTTCTCCTTTTCTCTTCTTCTGGCCTTTCAAAGTCCTATTCTTTATCTCTCTTAACGTTTCAGTTCTTTTTTTCATCTCTTTGTGCTATAGCAACTAGCTCTTTGAGGTTCCCGTTCAGTTTCTCTCAGCGGTGTTGCTAATGTAGTGACTCTCACTTGCTCAACGTAGGACTCGCGTTGGGGAGATAGAGACACAGAAGGCACTTGGAGAAAAGGACCCGAAACAGATTCTGAGTGGAGAAGAGGCCCTCCAGAGAAGTAAGTAGAATTAAGGAGAAGAGACTAATCACAGGTCCTGTTAGTATCTTCTTAGTGTTTTTCTAATTTGTCGTAATTTGTGGGGGTGGGGAAAAGGGAGTCATGAAGAATTGTATACGTATCTATTACTGAAATGTTGGTCATGGTTTACTTCAGTGCTGCTGTAATTACTGACAGATATCTTGGAAAATACGTGCTTTAGGTTTTTCTTTTTTTAATTTCCTAAACTAATGGTATTTGAGGTTAGAGTATAGTGAATGGTTTCATAGTATTTTTCTTGTCATTTTGAAAGCTGGTAGTAATAGATTTAGAAATTGCTAAGGCATTCCTCAGAAAATGAAGATACCTTTTAGAGGCAGTTGTCTGCTTACTGGTTTATTTGTTGACATAAAATTTTGGATTTTGTGGTTTTTTTTTTTAATTGGAACATACTCTTGTAGGACTAAGATTAGTGAATTTACACTTTGGAAGTGAGTAAAATCATTGCCACAGAGATCATGTACTTTCTTAAGTATACTCTTAAAGGTGTTTGACTTGTTACTCTGTAGGGAGTGGAGACGTGGAGAAGGGCGGGACGAAGAGAGACCTCACAGAAGAGACGACGACCGACCGAGGCGCCTGGGGGATGATGAAGAGAGAGAGTCCTCTGTTAGACCAGATGATGATCGCATTCCCCGACGTGGCATGGATGACGACAGAGGCCCACGACGTGGTCCCGATGAAGATCGGTTCTCTCGCAGGGGGGCGGACGATGAGCGGCCTTCTTGGCGTAGTGCAGACGATGACAGGCCTCCCAGACGAATTGGCGATGAAGACAGGGGTAGCTGGCGTCACGCGGATGACGACAGACCACCTAGACGGGGACTGGACGAGGACAGAGGAAGCTGGCGCACGGCTGATGAGGACAGAGGACCCAGGCGCGGGCTGGATGAGGACCGGGGGCCACGCCGAGGAGGTGCGGACGATGAGCGTTCGTCCTGGCGGAATGCTGACGACGATCGTCCCAGGCGGGGCATGGATGATGACCGGGGTCCCAGGCGGGGCTTGGATGATGACCGGGGTCCCAGGCGGGGCTTGGATGATGATCGAGGACCTTGGCGGAATACCGACGATGATAGATTCTCCAGGCGCGGTGCAGATGATGACAGATTTTCCAGGCGCGGTGCAGATGATGACAGGGGGCCTTGGAGAAACATGGATGACGATCGGATCTCAAGACGGGCTGATGACGATCGGATTTCCAGAAGGGGTGATGATTCACGACCTGGTCCCTGGAGACCATTTGTCAAACCAGGTAAAATTGTGGTATTCAAAAAGCCAAATTGGATGCTTTATATATATTTACAAATGCTACCTGAAATTTTATACCAGCTAATCCCCAGTATTCTATGGAGGGTAGCAGGTTATTTCAGAGAAAAAACACAGGTCTCAAAGGACAACTTACATTTTGATTGTTAAGTAAGACGTGTTCCTGCTATTTCAAGGCTTTGAGGTTCTTCTTTCTGTGCTCGTCCCTAAGTATCGGTGTTCTTCAGGATCCTTCCTGGACTGGACTCTTTGTAGAAGTAATGAAAAATAAAAATAAACTTACTAATCATTTGTCTGTACTCTTGTCAACCATGGCATTATGTTCATGAGAGGAGTCCATTTCCTTTCTCGGTCTTGGGCCTGTTCGTCCTTTCATACTTTTTTTTAAAATTTATTCAGCTGTGCTGGGAGAAGGCAATGGCACCCCACTCCAGTACTCTTGCCTGGAAAATCCCATGGACGGAGGAGCCTGGTAGGATGCAGTCCATGGGGTCGCTAAGAGTCGGACACTACCGAATGACTTCACTTTCATTTTTCACTTTCATGCATTGGAGAAGGAAATGGCAACCCACTCCAGTGTTCTTGCCTGGAGAATCCCAGGGATGGGGGAGCCTGGTGGGTTTCCGTCTATGGGGTGGCGCAGAGTCGGACATGACTGAAGCAACTTAGCAACAGCAGCAGCAGTAGCTGGGACTTAGCTGCCGAGCGCAGGATCTTAGTTTGTGGCATGTGAGTTCTAGTTCCCTGACCAAGGATCGAACCCAGGCTTCCATTGGGAGAGTGGAATTTTTATAGCTGCTGGACTACCAGGGAACTATCCCCCCTTCATAATTTTTATTATTCTCGAGTAACTGTGTACAGGTCTATGCCTTCATTACTGTCTTGCCCAGATGACTTTTCCCCATACCTTCAGACCTGTGTTTCCAACTTTTGTGTAGCACCTGGTCACTGACACTTCAGACACAACCTATGAAAACAGAATTCCACCCTGCCCACACCTCCCCCCTCCCCAGGGGAAAAAAAACAAACCCACACACGTTTTCTCTTCAGGGGCATCACTGTCCATCTAATTGTATAAGATGGGAGTTCTCCTTTACTCTGCTCTGTCGTCATCCTCGTATCTTTTCAATGACTGACGTCTTTTCAGCAATTTGTTTTGAAAGCAGTTTGAGCACCTGCCTGCCCCTTAGCCCGAGTGGTTCCTGTTGCATACTTGTGTTTCTTCTCACTTCATTCCATTGTGAGATGTTGTGGCTTGTGGGTAAGCTTAACTTTGCTGTGCTTTTTGTAACATGGGGATAATAGCATAGTAGATTCTCATTAATTCATGATAATTACATTTTTATAAAGTCAGTGAATACTGAACCATTGCTACTAAGGGAAATACTAGGTTAGGTTCCTGTTTTTTCCTGAACTCTCTGGTCAGTTTTTTCCAGCCAGTCAACACACAATCTTGTTTTAATTTTTTGTTTAAAGATACCTCATTTAATGTATATTATTGATTCATTAGCATTTAACTCCCTGGCCAACAGCACTGTCACTCATTTCTGGAAGAAGCTCATCTAACACCTGTATTTTCTCCCTAAGTCACATCCATTGCCTTTTTGTCTTTGGGAGAATGCTGGGAGTAACTGAAATCACTAAAAAAGCACAAAAAACGTGGAAATGTGGCACTAAATAGGCCACTCAGAGGCTGCTTGTTTAAAGTAGGAGAGCTGCAGCCAGAAGACAGCATTGCCTGTTTAGCTCAGCTGAGAGCAGGCCCGTCAGGCGGCTCAAATGTCACCACTGGGTACCTGCCTGGAGTGACTGGTGAAAGTGCTGGAGTGCTAATTTTGGAATTACAGAGTTTTAGCAAGTAGCAAATGAACAGGTATGGAATTATCTGCTTATCTCAGAGCTGTGGATACAGTTGAAAGAGCCAATAATAGACGGTTTAGACTAGTGCTGTAGCCCACCGGAATAGAAATGGTAGTGATGAGAATTGTTGGCCTTGCAGCTATGAGATTTTCATCGAAAAAATCTGCTTCCTCTCGTTTCCTTTTCTGTGTGCGCCTGTGCATTTGTGTGCACACATTTTTCCTAGATTTGGACATCCCATGGCTAAGGGAGATACTGAGCAGGGCCAAAGGCTTTGTCCTTATTTCATGACCTTATGGTGGTAAAAGGAAAGAGTCTTTTTTGTTAGAAAGGTTTTGAAAATGTTGAAAGATACACATGAACTCATAATTGGGGCTCTCTCTCTCAGATCTAGATCCTGCCCCTCACCCTTGAAGTTCTCTGCTTAAATGAGTGGTCTTCACTGTCAGAACAGGTTTACAGATTTTTATACCTGAAATCTTTACATATGGAACATACAGTTCCTATGTGTTATATGTTAGAAAAACAATAATAGGTAGTCAAAATAGGAGTTGGTTCAGTGAAATGAGGTAAATGCATTTAGTTTTTTTTAATTATGTTAGAGTGTCTTAATTAGCCATTACAGTGGTGATGGATTAACATCAAGATTTGTTGTTGCCAGTCTGTTTCTTGAGTGGAAATTTTCATTTTTTTTAAAACCTAGGTGGATGGAGAGAGAAAGAAAAAGCCAGAGAAGAGAGTTGGGGTCCACCTCGAGACTCGAGACCATCAGAAGACCGTGAATGGGAGAGGGAAAAAGAGCGAGACCGAGATAATCAAGATCGAGACGAGAACGACAGGGACCCGGAGAGAGAGAGAGACAGAGAGAGGGAGAGAGAGAGAGACAGAGAGAGAGATGGTGATCGAGACGACCGCTTCAGACGGCCAAGGTTTGATACTCTGGTTAAGACTGTGGCCTTATGGTTAAAATTCCTTTAATGTTGTCCTATGCATTCCTGAACTTTTTGAAAAAGCCATTTTTGAAAAACATGCTTCCCCCTTTCATATATTTATCTAGTAGAATCATAGATTTTAAAAAATTTCGAGGTCATCTAATTGAACCAGATCCCTCTTTTCAAAGAGGGGACAGGCAGGCATGCTGGTGCTGTCTGTGTACAGGTTGTGTGGCTCTATGGTGGTGGAACCAGTCCAGGTTCTGCCCTGTCCATTACTTTTCCCCTGTGGTTGAGGTCCGTTATTGCTTTTAAATTATTAAAAAGCCCCTTTGCTTTTACTAGTTTTAAGAGTTCTGGCTGTCTTCATCTGGTCAAAGTGGCTTTGTACTAATCTAATCTAGATCAGCACCATTCAGTACAGTTTCCTGCAAGGATGAAAGTGTCCTGTAGATGTAATGTCCACACACAGTAACCAGCTGTCACGTTTGACTGTTAAGTGTTTGGAAGGGGTAATAACTGTTCTTTTGGACAATGCAGAGCCAGATGTTCTCATTTGACTTCATGCCTGAAGCATCAGTTTGAGGTCAACTCACGACTTTAAAGTTTATTCCTGTTATTTGCTGATCTGGGTATTATATATCCACTTAAATTTACCCGTGTTGTCTAACGACAGAACTTAACTTGTCATTTAAATTGGCTTGCAGGGATGAAGGTGGCTGGAGAAGAGGACCAGCTGAGGAGTCTTCAAGCTGGAGAGATGCAAGTCGTCGTGACGATAGGGACCGCGATGACCGGCGTCGTGAGAGAGATGATCGCCGTGACCTAAGGGACAGACGAGACGACAGGGACCGAAGAGGACCGCCTCTCAGATCAGAGCGTGAGGAAGGTAGAGATGTGCTTTCTGTGTGACCGCTGAACACCGGGAAGCCACAGTTGATGAGGGGATTTATTGTCTCTTTAACTTGTGTGAACACCAAAAATAAGATGGCCAAGTAGATCATTTATTCCATTTAAAGTTCATGGTCTTCACAAAGTTACTGGAGAAGGAAATGGCAACTCATTCCAGTACTCCTGCCTGGGAAATTCCATGGACTGAGGAGCCTGGTAGGCTACCGTCCATAGGGTTGCAAAGAGTCGGACAGGACTGAGCAACTTCAGTTTCACTTGCATTTTGTTTAAAATGACCATGGCACTTTTGCCTCAAAAGCTTTTACTATTTATTTGGTTTTACATCGAGGGTATTTTCTTCTTTTATAGTATAATGAAATATATTTCACTTATTTGCTGTTAAGTCTTCAATGGGAGCCAAAAATCCTGTAAAAAATTTTTATCCAGCCAGATTTTTGTCACCTTATCCTAAATTTTTTAAAAATTAGGACACTTCCCAGGCCAGTGATTTCTTGCTTGCAAGTTGGTATTTTTGTCTATTTTAAAGGTTTTTCAGTAATTGTATCAAAATGATTAAAATGTATTTAGCTTTTTTTTTAATGAAGATTCTCTATCATCTTCAGTACTGGATTTCTGAGTAATTTGAGGCATTCCTTTTGCTTTAGTTCTATTTAGTCTGAGCTGATAGAATACAGTACAAATTTATTCTCTCTCCTTTTCTTTTAATTAAAGTAAGTTCTTGGAGACGTACTGATGACAGGAAAGATGACCGGGCAGAAGAGCGGGATACTCCTCGTCGTGTTCCTCCCGCAGCTCTTTCAAGAGATCGAGACCGAGACCGAGACCGAGAAAGGGAAGGTGAGAAAGAGAAGACCTCCTGGAGAGCTGAGAAAGATAGGGAATCTCTTCGTCGTACTAAAAATGAGACTGATGAAGATGGATGGACCACAGTACGACGTTAAGTCTCAAGATAGTGGATTCAAACTCATGTCTTTACATAGGTTTGATCACATTCAAGGATTATTATATTTGTGCTTCAACCAATCTAAATTGGATTCTTTAATGTCTCACCATAACACAAAAAGCATGAACTTGTATTAATCCTATATAATAGATTGATCAGGCACCGCATCCACAGACGGTTGGAAAACCACGCCATGTTTTTGAATTTAAGGTGTTGCATTATTTCGTCAATCATTTGTTTACAAAAAAGAAAAACTAAAAATAAATTTAAAATGAGAATTCTTCAGGTATTGAGTAACACCTATATCTTGGTATAGACCTGATCTTTTTTCTTTTGATTTTGAAATATCTGGTATTAATTTGGAATGAAGTAAGGTTCTGTTATAGAGAATGTATCTGAAGTCTCTAAAACAGGGAGCTGAAACAGTTCTCACACCATTGAGACATACCTCTAGGTATTTTGAGGTATTTACTAAATTCAGAAGGTTTTTAGGTTTACTCGAAGTGCAGTAAACATTGCACACATTGGATACAGTGGAGTTTTTGGTAGATTTTACTTGAAAGAAGGTGAGTATAAGCCAACTTGTGGTCATTATTATAATGACGAGAATACTGCTGGAGTGTGAATCCAAAACAGATATAGCTTTTAAATTTTAAAGCATTTGGTAAACTGTGGCTGAGTTTTTTCTGTTGCCAATAGCAAACTGCTTTTCCATTTATGGAGAATTCATGCCTTTCAAGCATTTTAAATATGACAATATTTATAAATGTGTGGTTTGGAGGAATTCTTTAAATTCTTTTTCCTAATTTCCTTTCTCTTCAGAATAGATTCTTTCAATAAGTAATTTGTAGTAATGACTGTGTTGACTTCAATTTTGGAGTGTAGTAGCTATGTTCAAGATTAACTATTTGGTCTTATTGAAGCCAACACAGAACTTGCTGCTGTGTTTTTTCTTCAATGATAAATAAAACACTTACAGAATATGTTTTAGTGTTGATTTGTGGTTAGAGTTAGTGTTTCATATATGTTTAGCTTACATATTCCTTGAGTTTATTTCACTTGAGGTTTTACCAGTGGTATCAACTTTCTCACTGTTGAGTATCAAAGAAAATAACCTAAATATAACAAAAAGCAAATGTGGCTAGGATGTTTCCACTAAAGTGTCCTCCTCTGTTACTGGATGAACCTCTTAGTTTCCCTGTTAAGTTGTCCTGTCTGTATGGGGGGGTGTGTGTGTGTGTGAAGTTGCGTTTCCCTGTAAAGTTGTCCTCTCTGTGTGGTGTGTGTGTGACGTACATCTTGAGTTTTCCCCTGAAATTAAAAGCATAATTGATTTCACAGAATGTTAATTGCAAATTTATAGTGGCTCTAGGCACTTAGATTATTTCTGGTGTTGAGTAGTGGTGAGAATTACTCTTGGTGCAGCCATGAGGCCAGAAGAGGGAGTATTGATGCTTTTTTAGAAAAAACTTTACCAAATGCAGCCTTTCCTTTTTGATGTTAATAATTATAGAACTCACTTTAAGAAAACGTTTTTCTTAATTTATATTTCAAACAAGTGAAAGTCTTGTGAGAAGAGGGCCTTTTGTAACAGGTGAAAACTTGGGACAGTAACCTGCTCTGTCCCCAAGTTACTAGAACAGGACATACCTGGGCAGTCACATACAGGCCCCAACAGACATTCATTTGAGCTGATTTGTTTAGATGGCTGTCTGATGGTTAGGTTTCCAGGCTGGTCTGCAAACCACCCTTCCTACCCAGACCCTCTCCCAGATATACTGTTCTCCCAAGTTCTGTGACCTGGGTGTTGGAATCAGAGCACAGGGTAAGGGCAGAAGAGTGCAGCTGCTTGTGATCCTGCTCAGGATCTCACAGTCTTACCCCCTCCCTCAGTGTTTATTCTTCTGCATTTGTAGACAGGGTGTCATCACTATCAGCATGGGTGGATCTGAGGGTGGAGGCAGCAGCCCAAAGAAGGTTCCATATCCCAGCGGTTGTCCAAAGTGGCTACTAGGGGAAGGTTGGCATCTATATGCGTGACATGGTTTGGCTGGACACCGACTTAAGATTTTGTAAGTCTAACTAAAATATACTGGAAATTAATGGAAGCAATGTTCATGTTGTAGCTAAGAACAGATTAGAAAATTAGGACTAACACTGAAATTTTTCTTTGAAGTATTATGTTCATTTGTGGTACGATTTTAAAATGTAAGGCAGTCTGTGGCTGCACAGTTGGTAAAGCTCTTTTGAGGATTCCGTACATCTTTTTCCAAAAATATGCAGTCTTATGAAAATAAGTACTTTTGTCACTATTTTGTATACTTTCTAGACTTCAAAAAATTGGATTTCCTTTTATCTTAAATTTAGCTTTTCAAGTGCTTAAAACATGTTTCAGATTGAGAGTTGCTTTTAAATGTGTTAGAGCCTGTTTAGTAAACTTCATAAGAGAGTTCTAGAGAACTATTGACATTCTCCGTTATGCTTTAAAATACTAGAAGCTAAAGTTAGCTGGAAAACAGGCAGATGGCTGGTGGGGGGTTGCTGCTGATAGGTAAGTCACCTGCCTAGTCCTTCCCGTCTGGAGAATGCACCCATCTTTTAATAGTGACTCTTGAAAAGGGAGAATTAAAGCAGCGGCAAGAGGTGACAGGAATTCGTGTGACCTAAAAACAACCCAGAAAGCAAAACTAGTTTAAATTGATATGTTTTCTAGCAAAGCTGAAGAGAAGTTAATGCATGCGTTTGAGTTTAGGTATATTCATGTCTGAAGTTTTCTCATTTGGAGCTATACTAACAGGTTTTTTTTCTTGACCAAGAAATGAATGGTTTGCCTGTGTGTACCCCCTCCCCCTTCTCCCACCCTTTGACCAAAAAAGCTCATAGCTATCTCAGCTATCATGGCAGCTTCTTAGACTTTAAAAGAAGTGTTCAAATCAAGCAAATTTGCTGTGGAGGGAGGTAGTTGTTTAATATGAAGGCAGCCGAATTTTTAATAACCTAGCTAAGCTCTCCTGGAACCTCTAAAGACTAAATCTGTTGCTGTTATTTTCAGATAGTGATTTTGTACATTTTAGATGACTTCATGTTAATTCATTTCCATTTTTACCTTCTGTGTCTGTTCCGATGGTACATACGGTGTGGTATGCACTGTGGTGGACTTGAAGATGGGAGGTTAAAAGTAGAAGTCAAGCACCTTTGCCCAAGATTAGATTTAATCTCACCAATGAAAATAACTGGTGGGATTCCAGAAGGGTTGTCTTCTAATGAGAATGGGAACACAATAGGGAGGCTGTGTTCTTTGTCTTACCCCCCCTACACCCAGTCAGTTCCTTTAATTGGTACTTATACTGGTTTGAGGACTTCTGTGATGGTTTAAAGCTGACACAGTCCAGAGTGGAACCTTCCTGAACACCAGTTGTTTCATTAACCTTCCAGAGCTCAAAGGATTCCATCTTACATTTAGTCTGAGAGGCAACAGCTGGAATGAGATTTCCACTATTTAGAGACCCTGAAATGGAGCAATTCAGAGTGAATGAATTATTGCACCCGTCTGATCTTAAGTATGACATATTTTTGAAGAACTGGAATAGGAAGGGGCATAAAGAAAAAGCCAAGTAGTAGAGTTAAAGGCTGGTTAATGAATTCATATACTGTTACTGTATAAATACACAATTTTTTTAAACAGCACCATTTTCAAGTGTATACACAATATGATTATAACTTGGCACTATTTTTAAAGGGGGAAAACGGTAGGTGCTCGTTCAGTAATAAAAAGATCTGGTACATGAGCTGTATTCTACCTGCTACCTACAAATTGTACATTTTATACATCTCCAGCTAGGACAAAAACAAGCCACAAGGAGGGAACACCCACCCAAACTAACACTGTAAAGTATACCAAGTCTTCACTTAATGATGCTACCACGCAGGGCTTCCACCTGGAATTATAACTGGGTAAGGACAACAGAAATATTGTTTCAGACAATAAAATAGTCATTTTGCTGACACTCCATAAAATCGCCAGTTTTAAGTTCAGTTGAGAGGCTTTTAAAAAAATATTCTAGACCTAATAAAGTGCCTCCATTCATAAAATTAAACATCCAAGATTAGACTGAGACAATTTCATACTGATGCGCATCTAAAATAGGTCGACGTATAAATAAACCACAGCGCCTCTAAGTTGCCACATTTCAGTTAGTGGAATACCCAGCCTTCACCGTCTGGATGTGCACAAACTAGAAACATTAATCAAAATTTTAACGTCTAGTCTCAACCGCTCTTCGTTAGGAAAATAATCAGTACCGTCGGCTTCCTCTGGAAAAACCAAGACGAGCTCCACACTCCCTGGCAGCGAGGAAGAGATGGTGCGTAGACCAAACACGAGAGTGGGCGGGCGGCTACCCCAGTGGCATCAGGTGGCAGCAGACCGGGGTCCGGACCCTTAGCGCAGCTTCTTGCCGGGCAGGCCGTCCCGGCCGCTGCGCGGCGGCGGGCGGGCTGCAGGCGGCGGCGGCACTTTAGAAAGCGGGCAGTACTTGATGGTGTGCGCGTTGTCGCCGCTGGCACCGCACAGGGGACACGTGTACCGGCGCAGCACGGGGCACAGCACCCGCCCGTCGGGTCCCTTCAGGATGTGGGTCGTGTAGAGCGCCACCGCCTCCTTGTTGTTCCGGCAAAACACGCACACCTGCAGCTCGGGCTTGAGCAGCCGGGCGGCGGCCGCCCCGGAGGCGGCGTGCAGCTTGGGCTCGGCCGCCCACGCCGCGGCCCGCTCCTCTCGCGGCGCTGCTTCGGCGGTGGCCGCGGCGGCGGCGGCGGGTGCGCAGCCCAGAAGCACGGCAGCGGCGCGACCAGCGAACGGGCTCAGCTCAGCGAAACGCTCCTCCAGCAGCCCGGCCTCAGCAGGGTCCGCGCACAGCTCTAGCGCGCGCAGCTCCAGCGCGCCCCCCAGGTAGCGGCTCCGGGACCCCGGATCGTCGCTGTCGTCGTCGTCGTCGTCCTCGTCGTAGTCGGGCGGCCCCAGCGCGGGCCCCAGCGCCCCGGGCCCGGCCCCCGCGTGGGGGGAGCAGCACGACGAGGAGGAAGAAGAGGGCGGGGAGCCGTCCCCGCCGCCGTCCCCGCCGCGGGCGCAGCCGAAGCGCGGCTCGCCGTCCACCGCCTTGGTGATGAGCGTGGCGAGTCCCAGATAGTCGTTCCACGAGCTGAAGGGCTGCGGGTGCGCCGGGCCCTGGGTGCTCACGTAGCGGGCGCTGGGCACGAGCGCCATGGGCGGGGGGGCGCGGCCGCGGCGGGGCGAGCGGGGCGCCCAGGGGAAAGCCTCCATGGGCGGGTTGCGGGCCGCGCGCGCCGCCTCCCCGCCGCCGGCGCGGGCCGGACGGAAGGGACGAGCCGAGCCTGCCCGCCGGCCTGCCTCGGGGTGGGGCTGCCTCGCCGCCTTTTATCGGGACCCGCTCCTCCCCGCCCCGCTGCCTCTCCGCCGCGGCCCTGCCCCCTGCCCTCCCCCGCCCGGGCCACCTCGCCCGCGCCCGGGACGGAGGCGGAGCGGAGGCGGACGCGCGGGGGGCGGGCGGGCAGTGATCGCGCGCTGCTCCGGCCCGCGAGGTTCCTGCAACCCACGCGCTGGGCCCGCCTCGCCAGCTGTGGGGCAGCTTTCATTCTGGGAGGGGGCGGACAGGCGCCGCCTCGGGCCGCTGCGCTAATTGGCTGCTGACCAGAGCCCCCTGCGCCACGGGCGCCGCTCCGGGCGCTGATTGGTGAATCCGGGGGAGGGGGCGTGCCCTACCGCTCAGCTGGGAGGGGAGGGGAGGGGGAGGTAGGGGAGGGGCGGTTGCTGGGGCCCGCCATCGCCTGAGCTCTGTTCCACTGGTTTGGAACAGGTGACCAGTCCTGGATCTCCCTCAGCCTGGGGGTGAGACCCACCTCCCAAGCTTTTAGTGCCCTGGGCCAGCCTTCTGCCTTCTGAGAAACCCCTCCTCTCCTTTCTCCTTCTCATCAACATCAGCAAGGAAAGATGTGGGGAGGCAAGACTTGGTGCGAGCTAACGATGCAGTTTTTAAGTGGGAGCCGCCCAGCAATCAAGTAACTTCCTTTTGCACAGCGTTTTGGAGAGCTTTCAACTGGGTGGAATCCTCGCACAAACCTCAGAGAGCTTCAGAGAGGTTTTGGTTCTTACCTCGTAAGTAGTGGAAGGACACATAACTTTCCCACAGCAGCACTGTAGCACCTCCCAACAGGTGTTCCGAGACCAGGTGGTGGCCAGTAGCTGGTGACAGACAGGTAGGGGTGAGGGCCTTAGGACAGTGATCAGTGTGTGTGTGTTTCTAAGTGTGTGTGTAGCTCCTCACTCCCCCCTGCCCCTGGGGTGGAGGGACCGTATTGAAATATGAGGTGTTTATGCAACTGAAATAACAAAGCGTATTCAGGGGCCACTTGAGCGTCACCATTTAATACTTTGAAATGAATACTGTACTTTTGTAAAAACGGTGGAAAATAAATCAGAAGACTTTAGGTGGCTACGAGATGGCCATGCCCTTCCCAGGAGAAGGAGCAACACGGTTTTTTAAAATATGGAAAGCAGGGGAAGTATTAGGTAGGGGGAGGGTTCCTGTAGGTGCTGAGGGGCGGGGACAATGCCTCCTCTAAGCTGGCAGGCAGGGTTTTCCTTCCTCTCTCTGGAGGAGCTCTGTCTGTCGGAACAAGGGCTGGGAGACTGGTGTTGCAGCTGTCCTTAGTGGGTGGGTCTGGGTATGTCGCAGCAGGTTTAGAGTGGCCCTGTAGGGATGCCCAGAACCTGGTGCTGGCTCGGGTTAACAGTAGAATGAATGAGTGAGTCCGAATGTTTGCAGTGAAGGGGATCTTTGGGATCATTCAGTCCGATCTTACTTTACAGATGAAGAAAATGAGACCCAGAGAAGAGAAGGCTTCTTTAGGCCACACAGTGAATTTGTCACTGCCAGAGTGAGGACTCAGGCCTCTTCATGACTGGCTTGGTGACCTTCCCTCTACACCGTGAATCTGGAAGCTATTTCAGACTTTGAGTCTGTCTGTGCGTGCATCAGCAGAAATCAAGTGTACCACATGGGGGTACGGAGGAAGAGAAGCGAGGTGCGGCCTTGTGCCTTTGGTATGGGCCCCTGCCCTCAGGCATGATCCAGGGACCACGCAGCAGGGACAGGGAAGGTCTTGAGGCAGTAATGTGATGCCTGTCCCAGCCACCTGTCTACATGCTGGGGTGGAAGGTATATTTTTCAGCCTCTTCCTCACCTCCTACTCCCTGACAGTTGATTTAAGTCCCCAAACCAGGCAGTGATATTCAGCACTTGCCAAGCCAGTTCCTTTTCCAAGTTTGTGTTGGCACTCAAGTTGAAAAGCTATTCCTTTATTTCCTCCTGTCTCCCACCAAAAATAAATAAAAGGGCCCGGCTGGCGTGGGGCTCCTGCAGAAGCATGGTGGGTTTGCTGACACTGAACTTACCACGAGAACGCTGGCCCCAGAGTGGTATGAGGAGTATTATTCTATAAATGGAAAATTCCACTCTGTTCTTGCAGCCCTGCAGCCTGCGTACTTTCAAGGTATGCGGGCTTTTCAAGCTCTGAAGACTGTGAGCTACTATTCTGAGAAAAACCTCTGCGAGCAAGTTTAAAGCCACCAGCGGCTGGGGCCAGCCCCTCTTGGTCAGACCAGAGAGAATGGCAACTAGGAGAGGCTTTCTTTCCTCTCTCATGTGGATTTTTTAGCCCTTGTGGATTTGCAGGGAAATAAACGCTTTTAAGTGAACTTGAATGGGAACAAATGCCTCAATCTGGAGCTGCGGCCTGGGTGGGTGGATTGTGGTAATCATGAGGCAGATGTCCTGGGGAGAGCTGGAGGGGTGCATCCTGGGGCCCTGGCTCCATGCTGTTTCCCCAGGCTACTCACCTCATCTGCTGTCCTCAGCCTTGCCCAGAGTAGGTGTTTTGCCCTGAAAGAGTGTCTGGAAGTGGAGGTCAAGGGCACGAAGGCTTCTTTTTTTTTTTTTTGGCAGGAGAAGGGGTACATGCTGCACCTCAGTATACTGTCAGTGACCCCAGAAAGGCTAGAGTGCGTGCCTACCCCAGCTCTTGGCTCAATCAGCAGTTACTTTTGTCACTAAGCGCAGACCTCAGATGAGCCCTCTAGCTCTCTTTGAGGCTCTTTAGCCGACTTCTGAGATGCGCTTAGTACCTCTGTTGGATGAAGTCTGACTGCCTTTGGTTCCGCTTCCAGAAGTCCGAACTGAAACAGACAGAAAAGCCTGAGTGTGAAAGTTTCTTCGAGGGACACCTTCAGGTGGTTGGGGGCAGGAAGACAGAGCAGGAGGGGCCTCATCTCAGAGCTTAGACAGTGTATCTTCTGTTTCTTCTGGAGCGGGGCCTGCATGCCACAGGCAGGGCAGGGCAGGGGTGAGTTGTCAGATGCTTGGGCTCTGGGTGTCCACCCCTCCACGTGGCCCCCAGGCCCCATCCTGGGCCGTTGCCTTTGCTGGCAGCAGTACTGAACCAGGAGAGAAACACAGACCTCGGGCGTCTTGAGGCTCTTCAGAAACATGAGGTCAGCCCCAGGGAATGAGGCAGCTTGGCAGGGGTCCAGGCGGCTACAGAGATGCTGTTTGTCAGGCTCTGGGTTCCCGTGGCCCGCCTGCCAAGCTCCTGTGAAGGGCAGGAAGTGCTCTGACTGCCCCAGCCCCACACGGCCCTGGGGCCTGGAGGCGCATTTGGGCGCATCAGGGCTTCACTTCTGTTAACGGTCTTGACTTTGTCCGCGTCATGCCTCTGGCCAAGCTCAGAGTGCCCTTTGGGGCTTAGGGTCAGCCACAGTTGGTGATATGATGGGAGCTGGCTGGGCCAGTGGTTCAAATTTTACCTTGGTCCTTCTGCGAAGTCTTGAGTGGCCTTGGATGAGGGACTTTACCACTCTGGGCTCCAGTTCCTTCCTCCGTCAATGAAGGGGCTCTATGTAGAGGGACAGCCACGTTCTCCTCCCTGCTTTCTTACTTTTATGAAGTCTCTCCTTTGAACCTGGCGAGGTGAGCCGTGAAAGGTGTAAGGCAGCAGAAACAGCCCCTGTTCCTTGATATTTTTAGGAGAGGGCTGGTAACCCACGTCTGGTGCCTGAAATATAAGGGGGGTGTCTGTTAGGGAGGCTCTGGAAGAAAGTTTGCTTCTTTCTTTAGAAAAATACAAAACAAAACCAGGAACCTCACCTTCTCCAGTCACTGGCAGGTTTAAAATCTGAGGCAGCCCTAAGACAAAGCTAAGTCTTCTGGACAAAAAGCTGGTACACTGATGGCTGCCTGGAAAAGTTATTTAGAAAAATGAAGCCTCGGTGACATTTCTGTTGCTGTCCTGTGACTTGTTACACAAGATAATTAAGCATCTTTATTGTTTTAGCCACTGCAAGTCAGGTGTTCCTTGCAGCTGAATTCAGTCTAATTGAGACGTGCTGTGCTCAGACACTTGGTTTGTGTCCGACTCTTTGTGACCCCATGATCTGTAGCCCACCAGGCCCCTCTGTCCACGGGATTTCCCAGGCCGGAACACTGCAGTGGGTAGCCATTTCCTCCTCCAGGGGATCTTCCCGACCCAGGGATAAAACCTGCATCTCCTGCATTGGCAGGCGGATTCTTTACCACTAGCACCACCTGGGAAGCCCAACTGAGATATAGTAATATAAAAAAAGCATTTGGCAATTCTGTCACGAAGGTGAGACACCCCATTCTGGCCGGATGGAGGTGACAACCATGTCAGCATTGTATGTGTGTGTGGGTACATGTACGGGGGACGGAAGGAAATCCAGAGTACTGAGAACAGGAGCTTTGTGGGGCTCTTCTCTTACCCAGCCTGCCTTGCACTGAAGCCTCCCAGCTGTTGTTAGTATTGATAACACCACAACCATCAGACCAGGTGCTTCATAGCAGCGCCTCAGTACCACCTACATAAACGGTGCACGAGGGCTGGCTGGGATTGCCCTCGTGTTATCCACGAGTTGAGGCTGAGCTCACATGTCAACCTGTGTCCCTCTCCAAAGCTGGGCTGTGCTTCCTTGGGTTCACCTGGTCGTCCTCTGGCCCTGGGGCTTCAGGGCACAGCTGGGGGAGGCTGGCCAGGAGCCAGGCGGGGGCTGAGGGAGGCTGAAGGGGACATTCAAGGCCAAACTGGGCCCATCCATCGTGTCAGAGATTGTTCCCTACCAAAATCAATTTTGTTCAAAAGCGGTGTGGACTTTTCTGTTTATCCAGTAGTGGGTACTTTGGTTCAACGAGTAGTCCTTTCTGTTTGTAACACACCCTCCACCTCCCGGCCAGTATGGTTCCAATTTTGTTTAAAGCAAGTTATGCCTGGACGCCGAGGGCCTGAAGGGCAGATGTCCCTGGGCTGATGGTGCTGATAATAACAGCAATAACAACAGCTGGCGCATCCAGAGCCCTCACAGGCGCATAGTTTTTTTTTTTGACCACGCCACGCAGCAGGCAGGATTCCCAACCAGGGATCGAAACCATGCTCCCTGCACTGGGAGCTCGGAGTCTGAACAACTGGACCACCAGGGAAGTCCCAAGCTTGTAGTTTCTTAAATTCTTCCAGCAGTCCTATAATCACATCCTTTTCACAGAAAGGAAAATAAGGTTTGGGGAGGCTTAAAAAGTGTGCCCAGGGCTTCCCTGGTGGCTTGGTGGTAAAGAATCCGCCTGCCGATGCAGGAGACATGGGTTTGATCCCTGGTCCAGGAAGATCCCACATGCCGTGAAGCAGCTAAGCCCACGCACCACGACTATGAAGCCTGTGCTCTAGAGCCCTGGAGCTGCAACTTCTGAAGCTTCGTGCCCTCTGGAGCTTGTGCTCTGGAACAAGAGCAACCACTGCCATGAGAGGCCCGCGCACCACAGCTAGAGAAAGTTCGCGCACAGCAACAAAGACCCAGCACAGCACCCCCCACCCCCTAAAAAAGTGTGTCCAGCATCTCCTGGTGGGTAGTGCATGGCTTTCTCCAAGGCCTGAGCTGGGAGCTACCCTACTTCCTCCACCATCTCCTGGCCTGTGAATATTGAGTTAGAATCCCCCACTTCCTGTCTTCTTACCTCCTCACCTTCTTTCTAACTAGGACTGTCAGCTCTCTTTGCTCATCTTCAGTCCCTGCTGTCTGCAAGGGGAGAGGCGCAAAGGCTAGGGCTCCCAAGTGGAAGAGTTAGACATAAAATGGTATACTATGAGGGTAAGGTTGTTCTCCGGTGGGCCTGCGGGATGGGGCGGGGGCAGCCTGCCCAGCAGGGCTGCCCTGTACGGTTCTGCAGGTTGTGCACTGTGCAAGGGCTTCCCATCTCAGGGAGTGCCTTGTGCTTCCCAGACGTGGTAATATTGATATATGTAGGAGTACATCTATGATAGTTTTCTGGCAAATTGGGAGTAAAGTCTTTTTCTAATGAAATCAGTATATGATGACAATCTTCTGACATTTGGAAAAGCCCTGTGGAAGAAATGCCTTTTCCTAATTTGCCCAAAGCTTTGACTCTGACCAGAAGTGTGAAATGCTAAGATTCTTGAAAGCAGCCCTCAGTTTGCCATTAGCTACATGCCTGTGGGCTTTTTAAAGCTTCAGGTGTTAGTGTCTTTCTAATTGAGCTCATCAGGTGGGTGCTGGCCTCGGTTCTGCCCCAGTAGTGGTGGTAGACCAGAAGCTCCACTGCGGTTAACATTTTTAAGAGTGCTCATTTTAGACACCTTCTCTCCGTCTTAACCTGCCTTATGCTAGCGTTTCCCCAGCTGTCTCGAGTTCTCTAGGTCTTCTTGTACCCCGACAGTGCCTGCCCTTGATGGCGAGGCGGCAGTTGTGCCTGTCCTGGGGCTTCTATGGCTTAGGAACCAGAAGGCAGGGTGGTGGCCCAGGCTGGTACAAATTGAGTGGCTTTAAGCAAGTGATTGCCCCTCGCTGGGCCTCAGTTTTCTCTCATTTAAAATAATGAGGTGGCCAAGACTTCCCTGAGGGTCTGGTAGTTAAGACTCCGCGCTTCCAAAGCAGGGGTTCAATCTCTGGTCAGGCAACTAAAATGCCATGTGGTGTGGCCAAAAAAACCAAACCCAAAACACACCCTAGAAAACAAACAAAAAACTGGGGACAAATTCTACCTCAATAAAGTTGTTTAAAAAAAAAAAACCTAGGGACAGGATATAAACTCAAGATAAAAAAAAAAAAATTAGGTGGCCTAAGTGATTTCTTAGACTTTTCCAGCTCTCAGGTTTATTTGTTCACCATCAAGGCCTGGGGCTGAATGTGAATAAGACAGACAGACTTCTGAGCTCATGGAGCTCATACTCTGATGGGGTGGACAGACGATGATGCTTTGGAATAAGGCATAATAGCTTCCTATTGCAGCTGTAACAAATGATCACCAACATAGTGGCTTAAAACAGTACAGACTTGTTTTCTTACCATTCTGGTGGTGAGACATCTGAAATGGATCTCAGGGCTAAAGTCAAGTTGTCTGCAGGGCTGTGTTCTTTTCTGGAGAATCTAGGGGAGAAACTGTTGCCTTTTCCAGTTTCCCCGAGGCTGCCTGCATCCCTTTGGCTGTCGTCCCCTTCCTTCTTTAAAGCCAGCAACAGCAGATTAAGTCCTTTCCATGCTGCCATCGCTCTTTTTTTTTTTTCCTGCCTTCCTCTTCCACTTCTTAGGACCCTTGTGATTACATTGGGCCCATGTGATAATCCAGGATCATCTCCCTATTTTAAATGTTATGACCAACCTAGACAGCATATTAAAAAGCAGAGACATTACTTTGCCAACAAAGGTCTGGCTAGTAAAAGCTATGGTTTTTCCAGTAGTCATGTTGGATGTGAGAGTTGGACTATAAGGAAAGCTGAGTGCCGAAGAATTGATGCTTTTGAACTGTGCTGTTGGAGAAGACTCTTGAGAGTCCCTTGGACTGCAAGGAGATCCAACCAGTCCATCCTAAAAGAAATCAGTCAGTCCTGAATATTCATTGGAAGGACTGATGCTAAAGCTGAAACTCCAATACTTTGGCCACCTGGTGCGAAGAACTGACTCATTTGAAAAGACCCTGATGCTGGGAAAGATTGAAGGTGGGAGGAGAAGGGGACAACAGAGGATGAGATGGCTGGATTACATCACTGACTCAATGGACATAAGTTTGAGTGAACTCTGGGAGTTGGTGATGGACAGGGAGACCTGGCGTGCTGCAGTCCATGGGGTCACAAAGAGTCGGACACTGAGCAACTGAACTGAACTGAACTGAATTAGCAATCTAATCTAATGATGACCTAATTAGATCTAAACTCGATCTAATTAGCAATCTTAATTCCACCTGGAACCTTAATACCTCTTGTCGTGGAAAGTACCATAGTCCTTCGGGTTTGGGAATTAGGATGTAGGCATCTTTGGTGGGGGGCATTATTCTGCCTCCCACATGAGGAGTACAGAGGGCTGTTGGGACCCATCGGCAAGGGGCATCCAACCAACACACAGGGTCCCAGGACCTTTGCATGTCCAGAAGTCAACTGGGCTGGTGAACTGAGCTTTCCTTTGCCAGTCAGGACCTGACAGAGTACAGGGGACTCTATGGGGTGGAGGAGCCTTGTGTGTGTGTGTGCATGCGTGTGTGTGTGTCCCTCAGGCAGATGGAAAGTAATCACCGAGGGTCTGAATTGCGAGAAGGGATGGTGAGCAAAGGAAATGGCATATTAAAATCATTAAAAATAAGGATTATGATGATGTTATTTAATTTGTGGTCAAAAATAAACAGCCAATTTCAATAGAAATACCAAGCAACAGCAGCATGTACATCACAGGGGAGTGACTGGAGTAAAGCACTCTAAAATCCTGTGCTCTGATTCCAACACCCAGGAGAGTAAAGATACTAACTCTAAAAATGTTCACTTGTGGAAAATGTTAAGCATTACAAAAGTAAAGGTCCCAGCGTAAAGAATCCTAACTGACCTTTCCCTTAATCCATGGCGACTCTCATTTTGTCTATCGCCCCCACACCTGTTTTTCACTCCATTCCCACACTGGATCATTGTGAAGTTATGAACACTGATAATAATTTTGATAGGTTAAGTATGTGCGTTAAAATCTGTTGAGCACCACTCTTAAAGGAAAATAGGGGCTATGAATAGTAGATGTAAAGAAGTGGAGTGAAGAAAAAATAAATCTTATAAAAGAAAGCATGATCAAGGTGAAAGTCATGAAAATGATAGAAGAAATTAGTTGTATGGCAGAGACTAACACAACATTGCAAAGCAATTATCCTCCAATTAAAAATAAATAAATTAAAAAATAATGATAGAAGATAATTTGAAAAGATTGTGAAAAGATTGAAAAGAAAAGTGAAGGAATGAATGAAATAGAAAACAAAAATGTGACAGAGGATCCACAGAACCAAAAAGCTTGTTCTTAATAAAAAACAAAATTAACTTATTTGGCAGGATTTATTTCTTAAAAAAAAAAAGGACAGAAAGTGAAAAAAATTTGAAAATGTATAGGAAATTGAAAAATTGCTGAAAGCAAAAACTCAAGAAGACTTTAAAAGCCACAGTAGTCCTCTAACATTGTATAAACTGAACCAGAGTTAAAAGTATCATAATAGGGACTTCTCTGGCAGTCCAGTGGTTAAAACTCCAAACTTCTTTTTTTTTTTACTTTACAATATTGTATTGGTTTTGCCATACATCAACATGCATCTGCCACGGGTGTACATGTGTTCCCTATCCTGAACCCCCCACCCATCTCCCTGCCCATACCATCCCTCTGGGTCATCTCAGTGCACCAGCCCCAAGCTTCCTGTATCCTGCATCGAACCTGGACTGGCGATTCATTTCTTATATGATATTATACATGTTTTAATGCCGTTCTCCCAAATCATCCCCCCCCCACAGAGTCCAAAAGACTGTTCTATACATCTGTGTCTCTTTTGCTGTCTCGCATACAGGGTTGTTGTTACCATCTTTCTAAATTCCATATATATGCGTTAGTATACTGTATTGGTGTTTTTCTTTCTGGCTTACTTCACTCTGTATAATAGGCTCCAGTTTCATCCACCTCATTAGAACTGATTCAAATGTATACTTTTTAATGGCTGAGTAATACTCCATTGTGTATATGTACCACAGCTTTCTTATCCATTCATCTGCTGATGGACATCTAGGTTGCTTCCATGTCCTGGCTATTATAAACAGTGCTGCAATGAACATTGGGGTACACGTGTATTTCAGGGGGTCCCGGTTCAATCCCTGGTGGGGGAAGTCCTGAATGCCACATGCTCTGGCCACCTAAAAAAATTGTCACAAAGAAAATGCCAGATCCAGATGACTTTAAAGAGAAGTTCTATCATTCAAGGAACAAATAATTTCAATCCTATGCAAACTGTTCTAGATTAGCTAAAGAAGAACCATTTTCTAATTAATTTTATAAAACTAGTATAGCCTGATATAAAAATAACAAGTATAAGAAGGGAAAATTACAAGCTAAGCTCAGTTGTAAAGATACATGCAAAAATCTGAAAATATCAGCAAATCAAATTCAGCGATGAAGGGGAAAACAAAAGATAATTTATCAGTTCTAATGCAGATGGACCTATAGAATGAAATATTGGTTTAACAAAGAAGTCAGTTAATGTAATTCACCATATTAACATAGTAAAAGAATGGGGAAAAAAATATCATCTCAATAAAAAGCATTTGATAAAATTCACAGAGTGATGATAAAAATTTTTGTAAAATTAGAAAAAGATTTCCTTAACTGATAAAGCATGTCTATAAAACCCTATAGTGAACATTATAATTAACACTTCTATTCAGCATTGTACTGGAGGTCTCAGAGGTCCTAGCCAGAGCAGGTTGGCAAGAAAAGTAGAATTATAAGGATCAGGAAGGAACAAACAAAACTGCCATTATTTACAGGTCACATTTTATTTGTAGAAAATATAAGAGAAGCTTGCTAGTCTGGTAAGATCCCATATGCCACGGGGGACCTGCTAAGCCTATGCTCCACAGAAAGAGAAGCCCCTGCAATGAGAAGCCCACGTACTGCAACTACAGAAAGACTATGTGAAAAAATGAAGACCCAGTGCAGTCAAAAAATTAAAAAAATTATATTTGGAGAATTTAGCATATCTTTTCCAGAATTAAGCAAACAAAAATAATCGGAGGTACAGACAATCTGAACCATACAAATAATATGCTTGAGCATTAGCTATCTATAGAGCCTTATACTCAACAGAGAACACATGCTTTACACGTGGGACAGTTATCAAAATAGAACAATTACTGACCATGTAGGAAGCCTCAGTAAATTCCCAGGGATCATATCATATTTCTTCCATTTTGTAATAAATACAAATTCTAAAAAAAATCCTGTACATTTGGAAATGTAATAATATATTATATTTAAAATTTACAATGAGTTTTCAGAAGAAATAACAGAGTTTAGGAAGTTTCTTGAGTACAAAATCAATGTATACTGGGAAGATCCCCTGTAGAAAGGAATGGCAACCCACTCCAGTATTCTCGCCTGGAGAATTCCATGAACAGAGGAGTCTGGTGGGCTATAGTCCATGGGTCACAAAGTGTCGGATATGACCAAGCAATTAACACTTTTCATGCATTTCAATATACCAACAGAAACAAAGTGTTTGCTGTTGGTATATTGCCAACAACATAAATGATAAAATGTCACTTAAGTTAGCACTAAGAAATTGCCCTGCTGCTGCTGCTGCTGCTGCTAAGTCACTTCAGTTGTGTCCAACTCTGTGTGACCCCATAGACGGAAGCCCACCAGGTTCCCCCGTCCCTGGGATTCTCCAGGCAAGAACACTGGAGTGGGTTGCCATTTCCTTCTCCAATGCATGAAAGTGAAAGTGAAGTTGCTCAGTCGTGTCCGACCCTCAGCGACCCCATGGACTGCAGCCTACCAGGCTCCTCCGTCCATGGGGTTTTCCAGGCTGGAGTACTGGAGTGGGGTGCAATTGCCTTCTCCGAAGAAATTGCCCTACAAAGAAAAATGCCAGATTCAGATGACTTTATAGGTAAGTTCTCCTATTTGAGGAAAAATAATTATAATAATAAAATATGTACATGATCTCTGGAAACAATTGTAAATTTTATTTGAAAGACATTAAAGGAAACCTAAATAGAGATATAGTTTGTGTAAAACTCATTATTGTAAAGTTGTTAGTTCTTCCAAATTCATCTATAGATTGAATGCACATCCAATCAAAAATCCTAACTTTGTATGTGTGCACATGTATGTCAAACTTGACAAGATGACTTTAAAACTTGTATGGAAAAACAAAGATCAAGAAAGATAATGCACTCTTGAAGGAAAAAAGGGCTGGATAGGTAGGAGTAAGAGCTTGCCTGGCCAAAGATCAAAACTATTAAAGATTTAGTTATTCAGACGATGTGCTACTGAGACAGCTGTAGATGGAGTGGCTTAAAACCAGACTCACACATATAAAGAAACTTGCGGGACTTCCCTGATGGTCCAGTGTCTAAGACCTGGGTTAAAAAAAGAAAGATCCCATGTGCCACAACTGAGACCTAGTACAGCCAAATTAAAAAAATATATATTAACAAATAAATAGAAATATAGGGAAAAAAAGAACATGAACACATGATTCATAGTTGACATAACGGTTTTTAAATATATGAGGAAAAGGGTCAGTTCCACTGACAACCAAGGAAAGGCAAATTAAAACAGGAGACTATTTTTATCTATCAAATGATTTTTAAAAATCCTTCAGGTTTTCAAGAATCTGAAATGGATTGTTTGCTGTACTTATCATTTTGGACAACCATTGGCAGTATCTGTTAAGAGCCTCAAAATGTTCATACCTATTAGATGATTTAACTTCTAGGAATCTATTCTAAGAAAATAACCCAATCAGTTATTCTTACCCAGCAGTCAGAAACTCAAGCCAAAATGTTTACTGCAGGGTTGTTTGTAATAGTAACAGAATGAAAAACAACTTACTGGTCAAATAAAAGGGAGCAGTTAAATAATGGTGCATTTATGTGATGAACTATAATAAAGTCAATGAAAGTTGGGTATTCTTTTCATTTTTAATGACATAGCAGAATGCTTATGATATAATTTGTAACCGTAGTATTATTCGGGAATATTAAGAGTGGTTCTCCCTGGGCTATGGGGTTATTGAAGATTCCCCACCCTTCTTTTTTTCTAGTGTAGTGTCAAGACCTATGCTTTGGAGCCAAACAGACCTTCCATGTCAAAGCCAGGAATGGCTAGTTGAGTCTGATACTGACTCTCCTGCCTCCCTTACGCTTTTAAGGACCCTTGTGATTACACTGGGCCCACCAGGGTAATCCAGGCTACTCTATTTTAAGATCCACGGATCAGCAATCTTATTTCCATTTTCAGCCTTAATTCCCCTTTGCCAGCGATGGTGCTTGTGCTCAGTTGTGTCTGAGTCTTTGTGACCGCATGGACTGCAGCCCGCCAGGCTTCTCTGTCCATGGGATTTCCCAGGCAAGAATGCTGAAGTGGGTTGTCATTTCTTCCTCACATGGTACCATATCCACAGGTCTGGGTGGTCATCTTCTGCCCGCCACAGTTGCCATGTGACCTTGGGCACGCAATTCCCTTAAACCTCAATTTCTTCATCTGTAACAGGGTTTCTTCAGTTCAGCACCATTACATTTTTGGATGGATAATTCCTTTGCTGGAGCTGGGGGGGCACCCTGTACTTTGTAGGATGTTCAGCAGCAGCCCTGGCCTCTATCCATTAGATGCCAGTAAGAACCACCCCCTTCCCTACAACGTGACAAACAAAAACATCTCCAGACTTTGCCATGTGTCTCTTGGGGGCAAAATCACCCCTGGTTGAAAACTGATCTATAAAACAGGTATAGGGGCTTCCCTGGTGGTCTAGTAGTTAAGAATTTGCCTGTCAATGCAGTTTGTAAGGGAGAAGGCAATGGCACCCCACTCCAGTACTCTTGCCTGGAAAATCCCATGGACGGAGGAGCCTGGTAGGCTGCAGTCCATGGGGTCGCGAAGAGTTGGACACGACTAAACGACTTCACTTGCGCTTTTCACTTTCATGCATTGGAGAAGGAAATGGCAACCCATTCCAGTGTTCTTGCCTGGAAAATCCCAGGGATGGGGGAGCCTGGTGGGCTGCCGTCTCTGGGGTCGCAGAGTCGGACACGACTGAAGCGACTTAGCAGCAGCAGCAACAGCACCAGCAGTGGGGAAGATTCCACATTCTATGCAGCATCTAAGCCCATGCGTCACAACTACTGAAGCCCATGTGCCTAGAGCCTGTGCTCCACAACAAGAGAAGCGACCACAGTGAGAAGCCTGTGCACATCAGCAAATACCCAGTGCAGCCGTAAGTGAATAAATAAATCTTGGATCAAAACAAAACAAGAAAACTGGTATAGTTCTTACCTCGTGGTATAGTTGTAAGGATCAGGCAAAATGGTGTGTGCCTAAGGTTTAGCATAGGGGCTGCAGCGTAGAGAAGTTCCCCTTTCTCTCTACTTCCCTCTCCTCCCTACTCTGCTGCTGCAAGTAGCTATGTATCTCTGTTTTGCTTTTCTGAATGCACTTTGTGTGTGAGTGTGTGCTCGCTCAGTCACGTCTGACTCTTGGTGACCCCCCTGGACTGTAGCCTGCCAGGCTTCTCGGTCCATGGAATTTTCCAGACAAGAATACTGGAGTAGGTTGCCATTTCCTACTCCAGGCACTCACTTTACTGTTATGCTAATTAAAACAAGTTATCAGAAATTCTTAGCAGTTGTGCAGTAGGCTTGAAAATTAAATACCCTCTGAGGCAAAGGTACATTTTCAGTGAAAACATTACAAATAAATTTCAATTATTCAAATAGTGGGTACTCTGATTATGAAAAATTCAAACAGTAATCACAAGGCTAATATTTTCTTTCATTTTCCCAACCCCACCCTCCATCATTATCTTCCCAGAGGTGTTCCCTGCCTATATGTGCCATGAGGACAGGGATTTCACTTGCCCTGTTCATCGTTTTACACTCCAGTGGTTGAAGTAAAGCCAGGCACACAGTAGATATTCAGTTTGGGTTTGTTGAATGAATGAATGAGTTTAGTATGTAGCATTTCAGTTCTTTGAAAAAAAGTTGCTATATAAATCTTAGTGGTGGTTATTATTATATTCTAGTTCAACAGTTTATTAGCCGTATGATCAAATTACCTAACCACACAGAAATTTAATAATTTCATTGTCTGAAAGTGCATGGGGTTGTTGTAAGATATCCCAAGTCTTTGACTATGCATTTAAATAGACACACACACACACACACACACATATTCTTTTAAATTTAGTGTATCTGAGATCCTATGTATTGTTCTACAATTTAAAACAATTTTTAACATTTATTTGGCTGTGCTGGGTCTTAGTTGGGGCACACAGGATCTTTTGTTGTAGCATATGGGATCTAGTTCCCTGACTAGGGATTGAACCCAGGCCTTCCAACCCTGCACTGGGAGCTCAGAGTTTTAGCCACTGGACCACTAGGGCAGTCCCTTGTTCTGCAATTTGCTTTTTCATGTAATATGTCAGAGGAGCTTTCCAGGTCAGTATATATAGAGCTGCTTCATTCTTCTCAGCTGCTCTAAAGATGAACCATGGTTTATTTCAGGGATGGTGTCAAACTCCCGGCCCTCCTCCTCCTGGTGTCTGGCAGGTGCTCACTGAACAAATATCTCTTGCTGAATCACTGCCTGGGCAAAGTGCTCCTCAAGCTGCAGGAGCCTGTTGATATTTTAGTTTTCATCAACTGTGCAAATCTTTGAATCTTTTTGGTTTGAATGCGTCAGAGTCTGGTCTGGAAATCTACCCGAGATTATTTTTAGCCTGTTTGGCCAGGGGATCAGCTGCTCTATGGAGATGTTCACTCAGGGCCAGGGGTGAGCCTGCACGTACTACCTCCAGCAGGCAGTCACAAGCGCTTGAAGATGCTCCTGGGCCAGGGCTGGAAGCGGCTGTGGGACCCTGAGTCCCTGAATCTGAAAGCAGGACTGGGGGGCTCTCCTGAGATTGGCCCCGGCCAATATGTAAGGACCTCAGGGGACTCATGGCTGGATCCTTCTCTGGTCCTGCTCAGACTCTCTCTATGATGGTGGTTGCCCGCTGATGGAACACTTACACTCTGGGCTTAGTCTGTCTAGCCCTCCCTTGCGGAGAAGGCAATGGCACCCCACTCCAGTACTCTTGCCTGGAAAATCCCATGGATGGAGGAGCCTGGCAGGCTGTAGTCCATGGGGTCGCTAAGAGTCGGACACGACTGAGCGACTTCACTTTCACTTTTCACTTTCGTGCACTGGAGATGGAAATGGCAACCCACTCCAGTTTTCTTGCCTGGAGAATCCCAGGGACGGTGGAGCCTGGTGGGCTGCTGTCTATGGGGTTGCACGGAGTCGGACACGACTGAAGTGACTTAGTAGCAGCAGCAGCAGCAGCCCTCCCTTGGCTCCAAACAAGTTGTGGATGTTCACACCTTTGTACAAACTGTTTATTCTGCCAGGAATACCCTTCTTTTTTCTTTTTTTTGCATTCAAGGCTCAGCTCAAATGGCTCCTCTTGAGTAAAGCTTCCCCCTCCCACTGAGATGACCTGGTCACACTCTTCTCTAAGTGCCCAGAAGCTCTGTACCTGCTACATCCTGCTCACAAGGAAGGAAGGACTAACTGCTGCTACCTGTCTGCTCTCCTCACCCGATGGGGGCTTCTGGAGGCAAGGACCCCTGGTGCGCATCCCAGTGCCTGGCACGTCATGGGACTTTGCACATGGCTGCTGGGTGAGGGAAGCTCCGTGGCAGCAGGATGAGGTGCTGGGAACAAGCAGGTGAGTGGAAACAAGTGCTCTATGGAGAAGGAGCTGGGACCTCGTGAGGTTAGGAGCCATGGGCTCTCCTCAGGGTGTCTTCATTGTCATCACAGTGGCCCCTTCAGGCTGGAACAAGGTACTCAGTGCATCAGAGACTTGAGTTCGACTCAGACAAAATCTTGTCTAATTTCTAAAAAAGAATACTAAAAGAAGATGGCAGTTGTTTCTGTGATGCTGATTTTACATGAATCTGAAAAACAAAACACTTTGAAGCACCCTCCACATTGGAAGTCACATCAGCTGAGCATAGTGATGGTCACTTTTCTAGGGGGGTGACCCCCTCAGACCTCAGCCATCCAGGATGAGGCCGAGAAGTGGGAAGTGAGTAGGCCTGGGTTGACTATCTCAGAGAATTCTATGAGAGCATTTTAGCTGCGCACAAGAGTCAGCTCCTCACTGGGATCCTATTAATTCATACTTTACATACATTTGTAACAGGTACCTTTCTTTATCTGGTTTCTCAGCTCAGACTATAAGGTGGTGGTGATAGAGAACATGTGGATGGGTTGGGCGGTACCTGTTGAGAGCAATGAAAAACAGTAACTGAAAATCTGACAGTGAGAGAAGGGACCAGTCAACTCTCAAAAAGCTGATGCAGGCACATTTAGAACAGGGTCACCTTGGGTTGGCCCATCTAGCATCTGGACAAATAGCCCACTTCGTCCAGTGACCTCTGAAGATATTACAGACATTACCATATGATGACAGGATATAATTATTTGGTAATGTTGATTCTGAGGGCTTCCCTTGTGGCTTAGGTGGTAAAGAATCTGCCTGCAATGCTGGAGACCTGGGTTCCATCCCTGGGTTGGGAAGATCCCCAGGAGAAGGGAAAGGCTACCCACTCCAGTATTCTGGCCTGGAGAATTCCATGGACTGTGACCATGGGGTCACAAAGAGTCAGACACAACTGAGCAACTGTGAATTATAAGGAAAGTATTAAATTCCAGTTACGCTGTTTAAGAAGGTGGGAAACGTATAGTACAGTTTAGAAAATGGTTAACACAGTTTGGAGTATCGATCATGTAGGCGCATATGCTTATGTGGCTTCTCTCCCTTCTCAGAACCACCAGGTTAATAATAACTGTGGTTCAACGTGTCCAGCTATGAGCTCTATCCTGTTACCTCATTTAATCTCTAACAACCTTGCAGGGAGGGGTTATTGGTAATCCCATTTTATAGATGTGAAGGGTAAGGATCAGAGAGGGAAGGCAACGCATCCAGTGTCACACAGCCAGCAAAAGCTGAAAGGGACCTGGATCCCAGGTTAATAGACTCCAAAGCCGGCGCTCTTAACCCATGGGTCCTGGCTTTGCTGTGACTTTCCTCCCTTGCCTCAGCAGCCTGCAGCCCTGCTGGGTGTGTCTTCTGCTGTCCATTAATTACTCCACTTGCCCCGGCTCCCAGGGAAACGTTCAGGGTGATGGAGTTGTGTCCCAGGATGCTTGATGCATCGTCAGGGCCCCTGATGTCCACTGCCGTGACATTTGCTAATGAATAGCTCCCTTCCTGGAGCCAAATGAAATTCACTGTCTAGCCACCAGAAAAACGCTCCATGTGACTCCTGAAAGCTCAAAGATGAATGCTGACTGCCTGGACATGCTTAGGGTGTACCTTTGACCTTTGGTTGAACTGACCACACCTGTCTCTGGGCTAGAGGTGAAGTCTAGGGCCATCCCTCTGCCGAGTGACAGGGCTCAGCTGGATGGTGAAAGGGAGGCAGGGTCCAGGGTCCCAGTCAGGAAGCCACAAAAGCTGCCCTGTGGGATGCTGTGAGGTTATAAGAGCCCCAGAATCTCCTGGGGGAGTCCAAGGTAGGATGGCATCGCCTTCCCCTAGCTGCTGCCTGCAGCGAGGCCATAGCTCCCTCCTCGCCCCCGTGGTGAGTACAAAAGTGTCACCTGCAGACAGGAACTCATCACGCAGCATCACCTGTTAGAACAGGCCCTGAGCACGCAGGAACTGGGGCTGCTTTCTGACTCCCTGACAACTTGCAACTTCTTTCTTCCTCTGGACTTCAGATTCCTCACCATTAAATAAGAAGACAGACAAGGGAATGGAACACTGTTCATACTTGTCACTGTTAAACAGTGATAAGTTTATCTCAAAACCATGTGAACTACCCCCTGTTATCTTGTTAAATGAAACACTTGATAGGCATATTTTCCCTATATACTTTGTGTGAAAATATAGAAATATATGTACAAGTATAGAAGGATATATATATATATGTGTGTGTGTGTGTGTGTGTGTGTATGTATGTATGTAATCCCAGAGTGGTCATCTGGGATTTCCCTGGCTACCCATAGTGGTTAGGACTCTGCATTCTCACTGCTCAGGGCACAGGTCTATCCCTGGTCAGGGAATTAAGATTCCACAAGCCATGTGGTGTGGCCAAAAAAAAGAATGTTCATCTTCAGGTGGTGGAACTATGGGTGCATAGTCTATACTTAATATTTTTTTATACGAAAGATTAAAACCCAGGATGTTAGACTCCAAATTCTGTGCTCTTGGCTTATTGATGCTGCTGCCTCTGCTATTAAATTCCAACAGTGGCTGTCCTCTTTGTTCCTGGAGGCTATTGCCAGCTCGTCACAGGTACCCGGTCCACCTGCCAGAAAAGTCTTGGTAGTCACACCTGCCCATTCTGCCTCCTGCCCCTCTGGGTTCCCTGTGTTGTACACCTGAGCACGCTTTCAGCTGGGATTTTGGTGGTGCCAAACTCTGTGTTCAAAAGAGTCCAAGTGGAAGTCTGGGTCCTATATGTTTTTTTACCTCTCACTACTGTAGCCATTCCTCCCACTCCTAGATTCAAACATCCTGGAGAGGTAAGAATTAGAGCAGAGTAAGATACGTGAGTGCAGTTCTGGCAGAAATGGGGGGTGGGGGGGTGGGGTGGGGTGGCGTGTCTTCTCTGCTTTCCTGTCTTAGCTCAGGATACCATAGATTGGGTGGCTTATATATAACAGAAATTTGTTTCTCATGGTCTGGAGTCTGGAAGTCCAAGATCAAGTCACCGGCAGATTTGCTGTCTGGTGGGGAGGCTTCTTCCTGGCCTTAGATGGCTCTCTTCTCACTGTGTCCTCATTAATGTGCTCTTTTATAGGGACACTAATCTTATTCATGAGGGCTGCACCCTCATGATCTAATCACTTCCCAAAGGCCCTACCTCCATATACCTTCACACTGGGGATTAGGTTTCAATATATGAATTTGGTGGAAGGGGGACACATTCAGTTTATAGCTCTCTCCTCAGTCATTCTCTAGGGTCACTCTTGTCCACACTTGTTCCCTCTGCCCTCCTTGCTTTCCCCTAGTAAATCTTGCCCAGCCTTCAGAACCAGCTTGTATGTGGCTTCTCAGTGACATCTTTGGCAGTAGACTGGGGAAGTGAGTGCTATATGCCCAGCATGCCTTCCCATGCTCCTTCCTTGGGTTCCTCTGCAGAACTCCTTCAAGGCCATGTGGGCCTGGTAGGGTTGTCAATCACGGCTCTGCTCCTGCCACAGAGGTCAGCATATGACACAGGCTGGCCAATCATCAGAGGATCCAACCCCCTGGCCACAGAGATTGGTTCAATGGTGGGCATGTGACCCAAACAGGACCAATCAGACCTTGCCTGAGACTGATGTGAGAATGTTGCAAGACAGAAGTGCTCTTTTCACTAACAGGGCTTACTTGGGATGCTGTGAGTCTGCAGCTGCTGGTGGCTGTCTCGTCTGCATAGAGGAGATCAAACCAAACAATCCTAAAGGAAATGAACCCTGGACATTCATTGGAAGGACTGTTGCTGAAGCTGAAGCTCCAATACTTTGACCACCTGATGTGAAACTCATCAGAAAAGACCCTGATGCTGGGAAAGACTGAAGGCAAAAGGAGAAGGGGGTGGCAGAGGATGAGATGGTTGGATGGCATCACCAACTCAATAGGTATGAATCTGAGCAAACTCTGGGAGATAGTGGAGGACAGAAGAGACTAACATGCTGCAGACCATGGGGTCTCAAAGAGTCAGGCATGACTTAGTGCCTGAACAACAACAGCATTGATACTTCTGTGCTATATGGTTGCCACTTGCTACTGACCCACTCCTCAGCAGGACCTCCCTTCTCCTCTATCAGCCCACATAGACCACGAGACTATAGGTGGTGGTTAGTAAAGGAGGGATGAGTAAACCAGGGAAAGATGAGTGCAGTTACCACCCTGAGACCCCTTCTGCAGCTGCTCACGCTTCTTCTCAGGGACAGCCTGGGTCTGAACGTACCTCACAAGGAGACTTTTAAAGAGAACATACAGATCTAGCCCCAGCAGCCAACATTCCTACTTAAGGAATGAGGCTGGGCTTGGGCAGTGCCACGAAGATTTGGTTCAGGCCAAGAGAACGACAGAACTGTTTCTGGGGGGATGAGAGAGCTTCAAGCTGTAGCACCAACGCCTGCCAGGGACAGAACTGACACCAATGCACCTTGGCCCCTTGGAAGGTGGCCAGGAGCTGGCTGGGAAGTCACAGGCAGGGAGTGGGGTCACGGTCCAGACAGGGGTCCATTTGAAATGGGTGGAAAGCTGATTCCCCGCCAAGACTCTTGACCGTGCACAGCTTCGACTCCCAGGGAAAAGTTCAGACTTATTTAGTGTCCAGCGCCATGCCCTAGACCTTGGGCATTGTTCAGTGTGCCTGTGTGAACAAAAGTGTGGATGGGCTTTTCAGAAAATGGAATCAAATAGTCAACATATTTTCAGGTCTGCAACTTGTAGAAAGCTTGGCGGACAGTTAAAGAAGTGTTTTCCTGTAATAAATTAGAAATTGTTTTATTTTTCTTTCAGCTAAATTTTCGTGATAAATTCAATTGTGCTGTGGTGGGGCAGGATTCTTTTAAATAATTCCTCCCTGAAACACAACATCTCAGATTGCCAGTGAGGACCCTTGATATGATGAAGATAAAATAATTCATTTTACAGCTTGACCATGTTGTACTTTAATTTGTGGAAGTCACCTTCTCCTCCTTACATTGGCTCTCAAGTAAATCCCATGCCTGTTGCTTAGGTATTAAGTCCAGAGAGGGTGGTTTTAGTAGAAGCACAGGCAGCAGGGAAGACAAATCCATATTTATTTATTCATTTTAACTAAGAAAATGTATTTTATTCAAGTATAGTTGATTTATGTATATCCCCCCACCCTTCCCTGGTGGCTCAGACAGTAAAGCGTCTGCCTACAATGCGGGAGACCCGGGTTCGATCCCTGGGTCGGGAAGATCCCCTGGAGAAGGAAATGGCAACCCACTCCAGTATTCTTGCCTGGAAAATCCCATGGACGGAGGAGCCTGGTTGGCTGCTGTCCATGGGGTCGCTAAGAGTTGGACACGACTGAGCGACTTCACTTTCACTATAGTTGGTTTACAGTGTTGTGTTCATTTTTGCTGTGCAACAAAGTGATTTGGTTATATATATGTATGTCCATTTTTCTTATATTTTTTTCCATCATGGTTTATCACAGGATATTGAATATGGTTTCCCTGTGCTATACAGTGGGACCTTGCTGTTTACCCGTTCTATATACAATAGTTTGCATCTGCTAATTGCAGACTCCCAGCCCCTGCGTCCCCTACTCTGCTCCCACTTGGCAATGACAAGTCTGCTCTCTATTTCTGTGAGTCTGTTTCTGTTTTGTAGGCAGGTTCACTTGTGTCATGTTTTAGATTTCACCTATAGATGATATCATGGGGTATTTGTCTTTCTCTTTCTGACTTCCTTCACTTAGTATGACAATCTGTAGGTCTATCCATGTTGCTGCAATTGGCATTATTTCATTTTTTCTTATAGCTGAGTAATATTTCATTGTGTGTATATATATATATGTATATACACCACATCTTCTTTATCCATTCATCTGTCTAGATCCATATTTTAGAGGTTCTATTTCAATGAGAAAAAACTGCTACCTCTCCTGTGATGGAAGTGATTCAGTGTAATCAACTTGCCCCCAGATCACTGGCTGTTGGGGGACGGTGATGTGTCTGTAGCCTTGAGGAGGGCATGTCCATATTGCTGAGCCATGGTGTCATGGCTACTTTGGTGGAGGTTCAGAATCAATGTGCAGTAATTCCTGAAAGTCTTCCTTGGTGGATCAGCAGTAAAGAATCCACCTGTGATTCTTTAGGGCAGGAGAGTCTTCAGGGCAGGAGACACAGGAGACACAGGTTCGATCTCTGCGTCAGGAAGCTCCCCAGGAGGAGGAAATAGCAACCCACTCCAGTACTTTTGCCAGGAAAATCTCATGGACAGAGGAGCCTGGAGCGCTACAGTCCATAGAGTTGCAAAGCATTGGATATGACTAAGCACTGATGGCAATTTCTAAAAAGTCTAGTTACTTCTCCTTCTCCGACACACAGGAAGTGTTCACCCACTTTGTTGGAGGAGCAGAGTTCTCCAGGGACTGAGGAGATGCTGTGTTGGATGTAGTCCATCTCACACACTCATAATGATACGATGCCGAGACTTTTCCACTGAGTGGTAGGCTCTGTGATATTGTCCCTTGAATAAGGACTGGTCTTACTCCTAAAACACAGAACATGGAGGTGATGATTCATATTATGTATTAATTTGACTGGACTAAGAGATGCCCAGGGAGCTGGTGAAACTTTATTTCTGGGTGTGTCTATGAGGGTGAGATTAACATTTGAATTGGTGAGCTGAGCAAAGCAGATGTGGAGAAGGCAATGGTAATCCACTCCAGTACTCTTGCCTGGAAAATCCCATGGACGGAGGAGCCTGGTAGGCTGCAGTCCATGGGGTGGCAAAGAGTCAGACATGACTGAGCGACTTTACTTTCACTTTTCACTTCCATGCATTGGAGAAAGAAATGGCAACCCACTCCAGTGTTCTTGCCTGGAGAATCCCAGGGACAGGGGAGCCTGGTGGCCTGCTGTCTATGGGGTCACACAGAGTCGGACATGACTGAAGTGACTTAGCAGCAGCAGCAGCAGCAGCAAAGCAGATGGGCTTCCTCAGTGCAGGTGGGCATCATTCAATCCATGGAGGGCCTGAATAAAACAAAAAGGCTGAGGAAGGGTAAATTCCTTCTGCTTGAGCTGAGATGTCCATCTTCCCTTGTCCTCAGACACCAGTTTTCTTGGTTCTTGGGGTTTCAAACTCATCTCTGGACTTAGACCATGAACTCCTCCTCCTAACTGCCCACCCCCAATCTCCATTCTCAGACCTTTGGATTCAGACTGAATTACACCAGCAGCTTCCAGGTTCTTCAGCTTGTGGATGGCAGACTGTGGGACTTCCTGGCCTCCATAACCATGTGAGATGATTCCTATAATAAATATCCTTTAATGTCTATCTATCTATATATATATATATATATACTATTTGTTCTGTTTCTCTGGAGAACGCTAATACAATGGCAGTAGAGGTGCCCCTGGCATCTGAGCCTGAGCGATAAACAATGATCCAGTTTCCTTCCATCTGGACTCATCTGTCTCTCTCTCTTTCTCCCCATGTGTCTTGGGGGTCCTGAGCCAACCTAGAAAAAGTATGGCTACTCTGAAGCTGCCATCCTGGAGAGACCACACATGGAGGCTAAACAAAGACAGAGGTGGTTGTGGGGAGGGGGGGGCTGCAGCTGTTTCTGTTCCAGGTTCAAGTCCACTAAGCTATAATATCAGACATCTGGATGAGTTTTCTGATGATTCCAGACCCCAGCCTTTGAGTTGTCCCAGATAATACCAAGTAGAATAGCTATCAGTTGTTCTTACTGAATCCCATGCGAGACACAGACTCATGAGCAGAATAAATGATGTTGTCTTACGCAACAAGCTCTGGGCTGGCTTGTGAAGCAGCAGTGTATTTAGGGTCTGGCTTTGTGGACTGTGTCTGGCTCAAGTATGGCAATGAGTTGAAGGGCTGTGACTCTTCTGTGTGCATTCAAGGGACATCTTTGCTCACCTGATCTAGAACTTCTCTGTTTATACAAATCAAGTAAGTTGCAGAGTGCCCATCTCTTTCGCCACCTCTATGATGACCATGATCTTTATCTAACACCAAAGAGCTGTGCTTGTGGGATCAGGAACACCTGGTTCTGTTGCTTATTACAGAAATCATGGCAACCTTGTCTCTGGTGATTAAATGCCATCACTTGGCCCTTGCTTCTCTAGGATTTCATCTTCTCTGTTGAACTGAGGAAATTGACATGGATGCCACTGTCATTTCTGGTCTATAGAGAATATCCCCTCTGGAGACCTTTAAGGATGCCAAGCAATCCCCACCAAAGTATTTCTCAAAGCCTTGATGAAGGGAGTGTTCTCCAGATCCTCCCAGGGCTCACAGTCATTCTTCCAGGGGTGAGTGAGAAAGTCTTACACAGTAGGTCTGCTCTGGTATTCCAACCTCCCAAGCCTTTGGACATCTTCCTCTACAGTATCCCAAGGAAGTTTTGGCATCTCAACTTCATCCAACATATACATATTTGGGTCTAGGTTTCAGTCAACCAAGCAAGTTGATAAAAAAAACTGAAGCCTTGTGCCTATGTATGACACTTTTCAGTGTCAGAGTCTAAATTTAAATACACAGTAGAAAACTTCTCAAGTTGATGTATTAGTATAAAATATTACATTATTACATCCTCTGGGACACCTTGTGGAAACAAATATAAACCTTTTATTAGAAATTATTTCATAATTCAGGGTCCATGGGATCACTGAAGATAGACTCAGAATCCAAAATCACAAAGAATATGAAGAATCATATGGGGAAGAGACAGCATACATAATTCATATTTCAAGAACCTGAGAAAATTTGAACACACTAAAGAAAGAAAAAAGATCAAAAGAAGCATTAAGGATAGAACAGAATATAATAATAAGAGGAAAAGAAGATTTGGATAAAACTGCATTTAATAATATAGAAGTGAAAAGGCATTGAAATAAAGATACTCAGTGGATAGGTTAAATAGTACATTAGACTCAAAGATAAAATTAGTGATGAAATTATCACAAATGCAATACAAAATAATAAGCAGAAGGAAAGACAGGTTAGAAGACATGGAAGAGAGAATAAGAAAGTCTAATATACATCTAATAGGCCTCCCAGGATGTATAATATGGGGAGAATAAGAGAGAAGTAATAGTTGTAGAGATAATGGCTGAGCATTTTCTAGAATTGATGAAAGCTAAGAATCTTCACACAGAAAATGTAGAAACAAGTAAATCTACACTTATTTATAATGAGTAAAATTGTAGAAAACCAAAACAAAGAGAAGCCTTTAAAGTAAAAAGACTTAATTACCTACAAAACCCCGGAACCAACCAAACAAAAAACAACCATTGGGCAGACAGCAGATTTAGAAACAATAGAAACCAGAAGACAATGGAACTGTATACTAAAGACACCACTCTAAATAACTGTCAATCAAAAATTATATAGCCAACAAAGAGTGAGCGCAAAAAAGAGACATGTTAAGACAGAGAAGTTAGCACTCTAACACTTATGGATCCTTTTTGGAAGGATTATTATAGAATGTAGAGTTTTCCCATGATACTACAGGGTCCTGAGATACATCTGTGGGGTACTAGTTCCAGAAATCCCCCATGGACACTAAAATCCGCAAATACTCAAGTCTTGTATGTAAAGTGATATTGTACAATGAATCCAGTTAGATCTCTGTGGATTATATTGAGTAGTTTAAGCCCAGAAGGACAAGGTAGGCTATAGGAAGTAATTGTAAGACAATAATTTGATAATTACACACGTCAGTCTAAATAAGCCCTGACTGTATCCAAACCAGTGATTAAACAGAACTTGTTTGAGGGGTTTGGAAACAGGTGGAACTAAAGTACTAGATCACAACAACCTGACGAAACCGGAGGTTGCTGGGACTGGAAGCAAAGTGTTCTAAGGTCTTTGTGTCATTCATGTGGAGGACACTGATGTGGCTTAACTCGAAACGTTAAGAATTCATATTAAGGGACTTCCCTAGCAGTCTGGTGGTTAAGAATCCACTGTGCAACGCAGGGGATGTGGGTTCGATCCCTGATCAGGGAAGTAAGATCCCATATGCCATGGAGCAACTAAGCCCGTGTGCCGGAAGAAAGATCCCATGTACTGCAATTAAGACCCGAAGCAGCCAAATCAAACAATCATCAATCAATCAAAGAATTCATACTAAAATGTGATATAAGCTAGCTACAATAGTAAAATAACACATATGCCTTTGAAATCAGTAGAAAAGGAATATTTTTTAAAAAATGATTAATCCAATAGAAAGCAGGAAGGGAGAAAAAAGAAGGAAAGGAGAAAAAAGAAGCAAAGAAAAAGCAGAGTAAATAGAAAACACAAAATAGGGTGACAGGAGGAAATCTGAGTATTTTAGTCGCCAAAGCATAGTAAAGGGATTGCACTTGACATCTTGAAGAAATTCTCTAACTGGATTAACTAGTAAAACAACCACAGCTTGAATCCAGCTTTGTGAAGCTACCAGCGGTGCCTCTAGAGCAAAAGGACATTTGAAAGGTCGAAAGAGATGGAAGAAGATACGTCCAACAACTACCAACCCAGAGAAAGACAGTGTGGCAATGTCACTATCAGACCATTTTTAAAGATTTTATTTTGGCTGTGCTGGGTCTTCATTGCAGCGCCTGGACTTTCTCTAGTGGCGGCAAGTGGAGGCTGCTCTCTGGTTGCGGTGCACAGCCTTCTGACTGCGGTGGTTTCTCTTGTTGTGGAGCAGGGGGTCTAGAGCACGTGGGCTTCAGTAGTCGTGGCACGTGGGCTTAGCTGCCCTGTGGCATGTGGAATCTTTCCAGACCAGGGATTGAACCTGTGTCTCCTGCATTGGCAGGTGGATTCTTCACCACTGGACCACCACGCAAGTCCATCATCAGACAAAATTAGTGAAAAACAGAGCTTTATACCTCATGCAAAGGGAACAATTCATCAGGAAGGTACAGTTGGATGAGTATCCTCAACCAACATTATTTCAAGAATATACAGAAGGTAGACAGAATTAGGAGAAGAGATGGAAACATTTACAGTGTTGGAGAGAGATTCTAACACAACTTTCTGGAAAGTGAAAGCTCGGGTGGACAGAACATCAGAACATCATTATCAGTCTTGATTAGATGAATACATAGAGAACCCTAACCCTGTATTTATCATTTAAACATGTATTTTCAAGCCAACGTGAGACATTTACAGAAATCGATCACTTACTAACCCAGAGCAAGTCTCAACAAATACCAAAGAACTACCATCATACAGACCACATTCGCAAGCCACAATCAAGAAAATTACAAATCAATAGTGAAAAGCGAGTCAAACAAGGAGAAAGATTATTCTCAGGATTTCCAACCACACTCACAACATCGTGACATCAGGCATGGGAGCTGGGCTGATCGTTACTGCTGTGGGTTGATACCCCCTGTTATTATGAGGCAAACCATCCCTCCCTGGGCTGGTGTGTGGGTCCAAGGAGAGACTGCATTGTCAGCATAACTGAGCAGGCGCACTAGTTGGTGTGTTAGTTTTTGAGGTTGACCCTGCAGCAGCAGCAGCTGAGTCAAGGGACAGACTGGAGGTGACACCTCAGGAGTCTTATCTTTGGCTTTCTTCCTGGTTGCCCACTGACTCCGGATTCAGGTCTGAATGAAAAACCCATCTTCAGGCTGGAAGCAGCCTTTAGCCTGAATGCTATGTGGGTGGCTCTGTTTTCACCTTTGTCTATCTGTGAACTAGACCCTACCAGTCCTTGTGAAAGGACTTGGTGAAAGGGGAATTGCAGAAGGAGCATCTTAGTCCGTATGTTGGCTTTCAGGTGGCTTTGGGTCTGGTCCAAAGTTGGGACCCCAGATGAAGGAGAAGAACAAGGCAGTGTGTCAGATGGAGGATGGTCTATGAGTCAGGCAGCTGGTCTTGGCTCTTTTACTAAGCAGCTCCATAATCTCAAACAAGTTACCACTGCCTTGAACCCTGGTATGTCTCTTTTTGAAGTACTCAATCAACCATGGGGAAGTTTGGAATCTGGAAGTTTTATCCAGGACTCCTTGATGCAAGTGAGTCCAACCAGGACTCAGACTGGCGCAAACTGGCTCAGAAGCTCGTTTCAAGCTGGCTCAAAGATAAAGGGACTTGATTGACTGATGAAACTGAGAAGCTCAAGAGGGGGATTCTGGCTTCATGTGTGGCTGGATCCAGAACTTCAAACAAGACCATCATACTCTGCCTTTCTCTGCATTGCCTAGCACTGCTTTCCTCTGAACCAGCTTCAACCTCAAGCACTGCTCTCCGTTCTTAGAGGAGATGGCCAGCTGCAGATCCAGGCTTCCATCCAATCAGCTTCGGAGCCCCTGTGGGAAGATCATACCTCTTTTTCAACAGTTTCAACACAAATCTCAAGATTGAATCTCATTGGTCTGACTTAGGTCACATGCCCATCCCAGAACCAATCACTAGCCAGAGCAGTGGACACCCTGGTGGACCAGGGCTTGGTCATGGGCTGACTGCTCAAGCTGATAAGGAGTGACTTCCCAAGACTTCCAGGATTTCAGCAAAGCAGCATCCTCCCCTCCCCTGCACCCCCCCCCACCCGAGGTAGGCGACCCTCCTCCTCTTCCACACCGTGGTTACTGGGCAGTTGGGCTGGGATGCTAACATGGATTTGGATCTTAAATCACTCACATTCTGGGGAAGGCAGAGAAGTACACAGCGAACCGTAATATCAGCCAGGCCATTTCAAAGGCTATAATTGCAGCCCTCGTGATGTGCTGCCGGAGTTCAAATGAGGCAGGAATTAACTGTGCTGGGGGGCCCAGGAAGGCTTCTCAGAGGAGGTGACATCGATCTGTCCTGCATCTCTCCCTTTTCTTTACTTTCTGCTTGTGGGCAGCCCAGACAGGCGGTGACTCAGGGCTGACCCTGGCACAGGATCCGAGCCTCCCGCCACCTGAGGGAATTGGTGGCAGCGTTGCAAATCTGATTATTGGGAGCTGAGTGGCTTCTAAGCACTCCTTGAGGACCCTGGCTTCGCGCATCTGAATATGGAAATTTAATAACCATACTTGATATAACCCTCATCTCTGTCTGTACCATTCCATAGAGAAAATTAGTCTTGGTGTTTGCAATTTTATAGACATTAGGGAACTGGTGCAAAAAAAAAAAAAAAAAAATACTAGTTCCTGAATTCATGGGCCTGAAGTGACAGAAGAGGGTGGTTGGGTTGCTGATAGAATCACATAATGTGAGAGATGGAAGCCTGAGAGGTGATTCAGGCCAGGGGTGCTTCATGCGGAGGCTGTGAAGTCTTCTATTGTGGAGACAGAATTGTGCCTCCGTGTGTGTTTGTGTGTGACAGAATTGTGCCTCCGTGTGTGTGTGTGTGTGTATGTGTGTGTGTGTATGTGAGAAAGAGAGAGAGAGAGAGAGAGTGTGTGTGTGTGTGTGTGTGTGTGTGTGTGTGTGTGTGTGTGTGTGTGTGTGTGTTCCCTAGGGAAAGTGTTCATGGCTCTCATCAGATTTGCAAAAGGGTCTGTGACCACCAAAAACTAAGAGCTTTCAGCTGGGGCCCCAGTCCTTATGTGACAATGGAGAAGAACGGAGCCCTGGGGCAAAAATATTTCCCAGAGCCCCGCAGATCAGGGTCCAAGTTGATGTTGAGGCTTAGATGTCCAGATACTGGCCTGGGGGTGGGGGGTGTAGTTGCTTAGTCACTAAGTCATGTCCGACTCTTTGTGACCTCATGGACAGTAGTCCACCAGGCTTCTCTGTCCATGGGAGCCTCCAGGCAAGAATACTGGAGTGGGTTGCCATTTCCTTCTCCAGGGGATTTTCCCAACCCAGGGATGGAACCTTCATCTCCTGCATTGGCAGGCGGATTCTTACCACTGAGCCACCAGGGAAGCCCAGGGGTGGGGGATCTTTCGTCAAAGCAGTGGTTCCCAAGCTGACTGGGCATCAGAACCTTTGGGAGTCTTGTCAAGTGCCCTGGGCTGGTTCCAGACCCCCAAGTAGAGGACAGCTGAGCCCCAGGAAGCTGCATACTCAGCAGGTTCCCATGTGGGTCTCCTGCAGGCTGCCCAGACCTGGCGCAGCGATGAAAGTCTGGTCCACAGCTTGGGAAGAACAAACCTCAGATGGGTAGAGGATCAAGGGGACACCTTTGATGGGAGTTGGGTAGGTGGGTGGGTCTGGGGTTTCCAAGACCACCCTCAAGTTTGGAGATTGACTAGAAGGACTCATGCATGTGTGTGTGTTAAGTCACTTCAGTTGTGTCCAACTCTTTGCAACCCTATGGACTTGAGATTCTGTCCATGGAATTCTCCAGGCAAGAATACTGGAGTGGGTTGCCATTCCCTCCTCTAGGGGATCTTCCTGACCCAGGGATCGAACCCATGTCCCTTGCATCTCCTACACTGGCAGGCAGGTTATTTACCTCTAGCCCCATCTGGGAAGCCCAGAAGAACTCATAGGATGTGGCATGTAGTCGTACTGAGTCGTGCTGAGATCTATCACAGCAGAAACATACAAAGTAGAGCAGCAGAAGGAAAGGATGAAACTGTGTGGGATGAAGTCCAGAGGAAGCCAGGTACCAAGGTCCAAGAGTCTCTCCCAGCTGAGAGACTAGGACACACTAGAGTCCTCCAGCCTCAGATCTTGAGCGCTGTCCATTAGGGGCACTTGTCTGAGCCTGGGAGTCCAGGGTTTTTATTGGGGGTCAGTTGCATGGGCACCCTGTGCCTAGCACACACCCAAATCCCAAAGCTTCAGAAGAAAAGCAGGTGTTCAGCATATACCACAGTTTGTACAAACACTGTGGTCATTCCCCAACTGTAAGCTGCTGAGCTCCTCTTCTCAGGGAGCCATGAAAACTGCCAAGGCCTCTGTAAAGGTAGCAGTCCCCTGCACCGTGGGGACACCAGCCAGCTTGACCTTGATGATGCGCTGTGTCATTGGTGTTCTGGGGGAAGCACCAAAGTGTGACCAGGTGCATCAGCACACCTGCGTCCCCAGCGACAGATGGTCGTAGCAGCTGTACACCGGGCAGTGTTCCTGTGACCGCACCGACCTGGAGACTCTGCTTCTCTGTGTCACCAGCGCCCACCTAAAGTTCCCGGGGAGGCCTCTGTTAGACCGATTGAGGACTCAGATCTGGCATGTTCTGCTTCCGCAGTGGGGGTTGATCTCTGTGTCTGGTGAAGTCTCACAGATCGGTGTATCCACTTGCTCAGGCTGCCATAACAGGTCCTACAGGCTGCGTGGCTTAGACAGTAGAAAGTCCCTCAGTTCTGGAGGCTGGAAGTCAGATCCAAGTGTCTGCAGGGATGGATTCTTCTGAGGCCTCTCTCCTTGGCTTGTAAACAGCTGTCTTCCCTGGGTGTCTGTGTCTTACTCTCCTCTTCTTGTAAGGACACCAGTCAGATTGGATTGGGACCCACCCCCATGACATGAATCCCCTCTTTAAGGACCTTATCTCCAAATATGGGGCTTCCCAGGTGGCGCTAGTGGTAAAGAACCTGCCTGCCAGTGCAGGAGACATAAAAGATCAGGTTCAGTCCCTGGGTAGGGAAGATTTCCTGAAGGAGGGCATAGCAACCCACTCCAGTATTCTTGCCTGGAGAATCCAATGGACAGGTGAGCCTAGGAGGCTACAATCCATGAGGTCACAAAGAATCTGACATGATTGAAGCAACTTAGCATGCATGCATGCATCTTTAAATACAGTCATCTTCTGAGGTACTCAAGGGGTAGGATTTCATGACATGAATTCTGGGTGGACACAATTCAGCACACAACTGTAGGGTTTTCCCCAAATGTAGGCAGGAGGCTTGGAAGCTGGGTATTTCTTCTTGAAGGACAATGCTGGTTGTCCTTCAAGGGTTTTAACGTCTGGGGGCTTTGGTGGTCAAGAGCCTTTCCCCTTGGTTAATGTAAATGACTTTTCCTCTCACTGGAGTTTCGCTGTAACCAGCCCTGGGTTACAGAAGAAGAAAATGCAGACTAGTTTTTGAACATGAAGACAAATCCCTCATCAAATCTCCACAGCTGGCCGGGAGAGTCTGAGCCTGCAGTTCTGTTCTCTGGAGCTGGGTCGGGTCCCAGCCACGGGGGCACTGTGGAAGAAGTCAGTGCCCCTCTGGCCACCATGCTCAGTGGCTGGTCCCCCTGTTGCAGGTGCCCTGGGCTCTGACCTGCAGGTAAATGAGACAAGGGTCAGCATTCCCAGCCTCCACACAGTGCCATTTCTTACTTGGTTTCTTGAAGAAAGCACCCTGCTTATGTACATAAAAGACCCTGGGGGTGAGTTAACAGCCCCAGAGGCATTTTAAGAGCAGTGTGTGGGCTGCCTCATGGTCTGAACCCAGGCCAGGGACTTCTGAGAGCCTGTGGCTAAAGAGAGCGAGATACCATCAGGGAGGACACAGGTCTCCCCCTGATCCTCCCAGACTTTATTCTGCTGTGTCAGAGGTCCCACACAGCCTGCTATGACCAAGAGACCCTCACCTCCTGGGTAAGTAAGACAGGACACCTTGGTGAAGCCTTGCAAAGAGGCGACAGCTTCAGCTGCAGTGGGAGATAGGGATCATGAGGTCCCAGGGGAGGCCTGCCTGGCTCCATGTTCTCAAAGTTACATAGTGGTGATAGCTTGAGCATCTACCCTTCCCCACTCTGGCAGCTAGGTATCTCCCTTTTATCCTTTAGCTGGGGCCCCTAGTCAGCTCAGCTGGGCTCTGCTGACATCACTCTTCCAGAGTGCAATACTGCTGTAGGTGAGGAAAAAAAGTTTTCCTCTATCCTCTTAGGTTCAGTACCTAAAACTAAACTGACAACTGCCATATGAACAAGAGAGAATTCATACAAATATGATTCAAGGTTAATATTTTAATTTTTTTGTGAAGAATCAAAGTCTGGGAGGAGCAGGGTGAGACCTGTGTCCACCCTTGATGGCATCCCTCTCTCTTTTTAGCCACAGGCTCTTCACAGAAAAGAAGTGAAGACCCAAGAAACAGTTAGACCTGACAACTTACATCCCATTTATATAAACTGTGTAGAAGATGAATTGTAGAAAGATAAATTTTATTGAAATGAAGGGAAGTTAAGGGTTATTTTGGTAAGGTTTGTTTGTGCAGATGTATCTCAGCGATGAGTGTCTCCAGTGATAGACTTGATCTCCTGGTACAGGAACGGGGAGGAGAACCACCTTCACAAAAGAAAACTTCTGTGCTGCTTTTAGGCAGATGGGGGAGGGCAGAAGCTTCTTTGTTTTTGCTGTTCAATTGCCTTCAGCTCAAAGTTCTCTTAGCGCAAAGTGGCACCTTTGGGGGTGGCATTTTCTGATCCCTTTCACTCCCACCCCTCTTCCACCTCAGGTTCATGTACGGGTCCACACTTACTTTAAGTGATGTAATCATGCTCCCACCGAACCTCCTGGAAGCTGGCATCCCATGAGTTGCGTGAGATAAGGTGACAGAGCAGGGAGGGGGCAGGAGGGCCTCCCGGGCACCAAGCCTGGCAGCTGGCTCTGCTGGTCACTGGCTAAGAAGCTTCATTTTACTTAACTACTGCCTTGGGCTTCCTTGGTGACTCAGAGGATAAAGAGTCTGCCTGTAAGGCAGGAGACCTGGGTTCAATCTCTGGGTAGGAAGATCCCCCGGAGGAGTGCATGGCAACCCAACTCCAGTATTCTTGCCAGGAGAATCCCATGGACAAAGGAGCCTGGAGGGCTACAGTTCATGGGATCCTAAAGAATCCGACACGACTGAGCGATTAACCCTTTTCAACCACTGCCTTATCCACAGTGCGGGGGTAGCCCGGCGTGCGGGCAGCCCCCTCCCCTCCCCGCCCCCACATAGCTGGCGTGAGTATAGAGTGTGGGTGAAGGCATTCTGTAAACCATGGAGTATTGTGGGGGCACAGTGGTCCCTCAGCCTTTCCTCCTAGTTGCTGACCTCTCTGGGGAATTCTGAATCTGTCCCTGGGACAGCGGGAGGCGACAGGCTTGATCCACTCCAGCCTGCGCCGCTGGACACACTGTCTGAAGGGCGCCCCCTGGTGTCCATCACCGCAGCGCCTCGGGCCCTGTTTGGGAATGTCCTCCTGATGGTTCTTCCTTCCCTGAGGTTATAACCTCCTCTTTCCCAGGCGGAATTCCAAACTGAAATGTGAAGTGGGGCTGCATCTGTTGCCTCTCACCTTCCCTGCTTACTGAGATAGTATATACACAGGAAAGTGAAGTCGCTCAGTCATGTCGACATTTTGTGACGCCATGGAATGTAGCCTACCAGGCTGCTGAAAATCCATGGGATTTTCCAGGCAAGAGTACTGGACTGGGTTGCCATTTCCTTCTCCAGGGGATCTTCCCAACCCAGGGATTGAACCTGGGTCTCCCACAGGTCAGGCAGATGCTTTACCGTCTGAGCCACCAGGGTGGGTGGGTAAATAACACCCACTGCTTGTTCTGAAGTCCAGCTATATTTTTGTGTCCTGCTGGATTTTCATTGCCTACACCAGGGTCATGAAGATATTCTCCTAATTACTTTCTAGGAGATTTTGTTTTACTTTCCATGTACTTTTCAAGTACTTGTATATACTTCCTATACTTAAAAAAAAAACAACAAACCCTAGAATTTGCTTAAAGATTAGACATTGATTACTGAGGAATGAAATTCAGTTTGGAGAAAAAATAGGTAATAACACCGAAGCTTTGTTTCCTTTGCCAGGAAATGGGGATAAGAATTTTCCCAGGGTTGTTGTGACGTTAAAAACACATTTATTTATTTATCTGGCTGCGTCAGGTCTTAGTTGTGGCATGTGGGCTTCTCTCTGGTTGTGCACGGGCTCCAGAGCGTGTGAGCTCAGTAGTTGAGGTGCTTAGGCTTGGTTGCAGCAGACATGTGGGATCTTAGTTCCCCAACCTAGATCCACCTTGTGTCCCTCGAATTGGAAGGCATATTCTCAACCACTACACCACCAGGGAAGTCCCCTGTCCATTACATGAGACAACGTGTGTCGAGTGTTCACAGTAGGAGTGGGCACACAGGAAGTAAAACTCAATGTTTTTGTTGTTCAGTCACTCAGTCGTGTCTGACTTTTGCGACCCCATGGACTGCAGTATGCCAGGCTTCCCTGTCCTTCACTATCTCCTGGAGCTTGTTCAAACTCATGTCCATCGAGTCAGTGATGCCAGCCAACCATTTCCTCCTCTGTTGCTCCCTTCTTCTCCTGCCTTCAATCTTACCCAGCATCAGGGTCTTTTCCAATGGGTTGGCTTCTCGTATCAGGTGGCCAAGTATTGGAGCTTCAGCTTCAGTATCAATCCTTCCAATGAATATTCAGATTGATTTCCTTTAGGATTGACTGGTTTGATCTCCTTGTACTCCCAGGGACTCTCAAGAGTCGTCTCCACCACAATTCAAAAGCATCAATATTTTGGTGTTCAGCCTTCTTTATGATATAACTCTCACATCCGTATGTGACTTCTGAAAAAACCATAGCTTTGACCATATGGACCTTTGTCAGCAAAGTGATGTCTCTGCTTTTTAATGTGCTGTCCAGATTTGTCAACATAGGCTCTTATTATTGCTCTGGGCCCACCCATTTGTTTTTATGACTCTCCAGTATTCTACTGAACTTGACTGTGATGGTCATGGAAGTAATTTCTGATTTTCCACTCCTAAAATCCACGCTACATAAATAAGCTTGTAAACAGAGGTGCTTATGAGTATTTCTGCCAGACAGATTTTTTATTTCTTGTGCCTCCATCAAATGTCCCCACTAAATGCAAAAAAGGAAAAGACTATGAAGATTTTCCTAGGGTCCCTCTCTGTCCCTTTGGAAAGGATAGGCGAGGAGCCGTCTGCTGAGAAGCTGCTAGAGAAGACAAATCTGTACTATTTGCCCTCAGAAGAGGGGGAGCAGTTAGGATGCAGGTGTGGAGTAAGAGCCATTTGCTACAAACGGTGAGAAAAATAGCTTGTGGGAGCCTTTGTTCCTTCAGAGGCGTAATTGCCTTTGATGGGCTGTTAATAGGAGTCATTATGTGGTTATTAAGAAGGGAATGTGATGAGCCCAGCTCTGAATAGCTAAATTCAGGGGGCTCCTGGTTTAATCTTGTTTTTCCTCTGCACACAAGGAGTCCTGCTACTTACCTGGAATCCCCTCGAATCAGGGAATTTGAACTTTGAGTCCAGTAGGTTGGGACAATTCCTGAGGGTACCAATTACTTCCTGGGGCACCTAATGGTGGGGAGGAGGGGGGCAGCGTAGGGCAGGGGAAAGAAAAGGAAAAGGAAAGGAAGAGATGAGAAGGGAGTTAGGAAGGGTGATCAAGAGATGGAGTGGAACTTCCCTGGTGGTCCAGTGGCTCCCAAGGCAGGGGACCTGGGTTTGATCCCTGATCAGGGAGCCCATATGCCACAACTAAAGACCTGGCCCAGCCAAATAAAATAAATGTTTTTAAAAAGACAGAGATGGAGTGATGGAGAGATGGGAGGAGAGAAGGCAAGGGAGAGAAAGAGTGGAACAGAGAAAAGCTGGAACAGAGTGATAGTGAGCAGAAAGAAAAGTGCGCAGGAGGTAGGTGGGGGGAGAAAAGAAAAATGAAAAGAACATCAGCCCGTAGGGTAAATTCTAGAGCCTGAATTCCGGCTCATGACCTGGGAATGACCTCCAAAGGCTGATCCTCCGGCCCACCCAGCCCTGCTGATTTCATTTCTATATTTAACAAGATCCCTGGTAATGACTCTGCAGGTTCAAGTTCGAGAAGCATTGATTTGAGCTCAGCGTGGGGCTTGGAGTGGCTCATGCCAGGGCCTGGGGGACTCGCCGAGGAGGAGCAAGCTGGACATGATCTTGCTGAGAAGCTAGGTTAGATGGAGAAAAAAGCCCAGGAGAGAAATGAAGCAGAAGGAGGTTTGGCGAGGGCTGGGGGTGATGGTGGGGGGGAAGTCTGGGGCAGGTGGTCAGGGGTGTCGCCAAGTAACACTTGCAGGAAGACCTAAAGGATGCCTGGGGGATCTGGAGAAGCCATGAGGCTCTTGTGGGTCAGACACTGTTCTGGGTTCTTCGCTGTGTTAGTTCATTTACCCTCGCACCCCCTGAGAGGGAGGCTCACACACACCCCCACCCCCTGGGGTGTTCAATGGCAGCCACACCGAATTCAGAGCCAGGAGGGGCTTGAGCAGTTCTGGCCTGTTATCCACGAGTGTGAGTCTCTGCGATCCTCTGGTTCTCTCTGTAATACTTCCCAGTCTTCACCTGCGTCGTCAGGGCCTCAGCCTGATGCCCAGTCCTGGAAACTCTGGCTTTCTTCTTGAAGCCAGAGACCTTTACACTTTACCTAAGGTGGCTGGGGTTGGTCCAGGGCCCGGTGGCAGGACAGCTAAAGCCTCTTGCACAGCTTCCCCCCTCCCCCACCCCCACTTTCATGAGGCCTGGCCAGGAGGGTGACCCGCTGGAAAGTCTGGCTTTCTTCTTGAAGCCAGAGACCTTTACACTTCACCTAAGGTGGCTGGGGTTGGTCCAGGGCCTGGTGGCAGGACAGCTAAAGCTTCTTGCTTGGCCTCCCCCCACCCCCACCCCCACTTTCATGAGGCCTGGCCGGGAGGGTGACCCGCTCAGGGTTCCTTGGAGACCAGTCAGCATGGGTGAGATAGGCTGACCACTGGTCCCACAGCCAGAGCCTACACCGTCCAGAGATGAGTCCACAGCGATCACAGTGGTCCTCTGCCTGGCGATTTGTGATGCCAGGTCACAGGAGTGACCGAGTAAGAGGCAAGTTGCTGGGGACTCAGGACTGGAGGTCCTAGTTCCAACCAAGGCCACTGATAAGCTGTGTGACCCTAGGCAAATTAGTTTAACTCTCTGGGCTTCAGTTTGCTTATGTGTAAAATGGAGAGAATAAAAATAGTGCCTACCCGTAGGGTCGTTTGGAGCATAAATGGCATCAGCTGTCAATAATAAAATCAGTAGGAATGCATTTAACCTGTATCATCTTGTTTTTATTACTTCTCTGACTTCTGTCTCTTCTCTGACTTCTATCTTTGGCTCAGCAATTTGGTTCTGGGACTGTTTCCTGCCTGTGGAGGAGTCAGGGTTGCATGAAGAATACTTCACCTGAGTTTGAGGAGTTTGCAGCCACTTTCAGGGCCAGGAGGAAGTCACTGGTCTCCTCTGCAAAGTTACAAAGTTTCCAAGCGCACGCCTGGCCAGACTTTTCCTGGCTGCTCCTGGAGATGTTTGGAAGTGAACGGCAGGTGTTGTGATTGTTTTGCGAAGCACCTTGTGCAGCCCAGAAGAGAATCTTTACTTCCTCCACACCTTCCAGTCCAGGGCCACGCCAGTATGTGCAGACAATGGTTTGGCGGGGACTGACCACAGACTCAGTCCCACACAGCTTTAGATACATTCAAAAGGTCGTCTTGACCTTGGACCTGGAGATGCTTCAGAGCTTCTGCCACCTGTTGGGGGCTTCTCAGGCATCCATGGTTCAACTGACACAGGCAAAGTCTAGATTCCTCCGTGTGGTGCCCTTGGCCTTCCAGGACCTGGACTGCCTGGCCTTCAGACCTCCCTGTACTGGCCTCGGAGGCCCTCCCTTCCCCCAGCTCACTGCCGCAGCCCCCAGGACCACAGTGTGCTGTGTTTGCAGGTATTTGGGAGAGGTGGTCTCCCTGCCTAGCAAGCTGGCTCCACCCCTCGCCCTCCTTAGTCCACCATGGGGCCCACGACTCTCAGGCAGGTCTTTGTCCTAGTGGGCAAAGGTCCTGTCTTTGTCCTAGTGGGCATCTGCCAGCAACTTACCATCCTCCTCCGAGAGGCTGCTTTAGGCTCTGGGTGTTCAGCATCTTTAGTTTCTGGAATATACAAGACACAGCGAGTGAAGAAAGCTTCCTCCTTCTCAAAATGCAAAGGGCTCCCTCCAATTGTTTCCTAGAATTAAAAAAAAAAAAGTATTTATCTGGCTGCATCACGTCTTAGCTGCAGCATATGGGATCTTCATTATATGAATTCTGATCTTTTGTTGCAGTGCCCCGACTCTAGTTTTGCTGCTCCGGCTCAGTAGCTCTGAGGCACGTGGGATTTTAGTTCCCAACCATGGATCGAACCCAGGTCCTCTGCATTGCAAGTCAGATTCTCAACCACTGGACCACCAGGGAAGCTCCTATTTTCTAGAATTAAGTCTTTCCCATTGCAGTTTCTGCTCCTGCTTTCCACCAAAATGTCTAGGAGTTCTGACTTTTTCTGGTGAATGGGGAGGAGAGAGGAAATGAAGTCGTGTTTGTCTTGTATGACGGGCATGAAGCCATGCTTTCTCAGACCAACCTTATCTAAATGAGAAAATCTGGCTGAAATGCCGTTTTCCTCTTTTTGCTCCTCTCCTCTCCCCATTCTGCCAGGGCTGCTCCACCTCACATGGATGGAACCAGAATTTCTTGGGGGGTGGGACCAGGTCTAGGTATTTTTTTTAATTTGTTCCAGATGATTCTAATGGGAGCAGGGCTGAGAACCACTGCTTCAGGGTAAATATTGTCATTAGGACTAGAAATCTCAGAGGCCAGAGACGTGGACGGGGCACGGTAATAGCTACATGTTGTCACTGGGACGTGTCATGTCTCTCTTTCCTTTTTCTTATTGTCCTTCACAGTGGCTCCTATTTCAAGCCCTAACCTCAGAGTCACATAATGGCTGCAGCAGCTCCAGGTTTCACATCCCCTCAGCTTCAGGTTCTGGGGAAAAAATGTCCCGCTCATGGCCTACTGCATCTTGTTGGTGCTTGCTTTTTCTCTCTTTGGTTAGCATGTCCCTGGTTGTTTTCATTCTACAAAGAAGCTTTCTCCAGCAGATAGACTGGTGTAATTTTGGTTTGGGGTGTGTGTGTGTGTGTGTGTGTGTATCGTTAGATTGGGGGGACCTGTGAAGGAGTGCGGGAGCACTGAGTGAAGCTGAGGCAGGAGGCAGCTGGGCACTCTGGGGTAAAATGATTGGATATTCATTCCTTATGGACTGAAGCTCCAAGACAAGGATAGCAGGACAATAAAGGAAGGAGATCAGAGAAGGCAATGGCACCCCACTGCAGTACATTTGCCTGGAAAATCCCATGGATGGAGGAGCCTGGTAGGCTGCAGTCCATGGGGTCGCTAAGAGTGGGACACGACTGAGCGACTTCGCTTTCACTTTTCACTTTCATGCATTGGAGGAGGAAATGGCAACCCACTCCAGTGTTCTTGCCTGGAGAATCCCAGGGACAGGGGAGCCTGGTGGGCTGCCGTCTATGGGGTCACACAGAGTCGGACACGACTGAAGCGACTTAGCAGCAGCAGCAAGGAAGGAGACGGGGCCCTACCCAGACCACATATTTCTGTTTTCCAACTCAGGAGACCTTCCTGATCATGCATGTGCAGAAAAGGCTCCTTGGAGGCAAGAGATGTTCCTTACCTAGACGCCTGTTAGGTAAAATCCACCTTGGCTAAGAGGTGCGTGTGCACACATGGGAGAATCCTGAGATATACACAATATGGACTGCGAACCAGGAAAGCCAAAATGATTGCCCAAAGGAAACCCAGACGAAATGACCCATAAATATGATTCAAACTGCCACGAGGGCGCGACTCAGGGACTTTCCCTCTGAGTCTGCCGCGTGCCTATCCACACGCTCTGTACTCTTTTCCTCTTAATACTTGCTTCACTACTTTCCATCTTTGTGGAGATTCTCATCTGCAAAGCCAAAGGGCCAGGGCCCTTGTTTCCGACCACTGGTCTAGTGGCTAGGATCTGGTTCTTTCACCGCCGCAAGCCAGCCTCAGTCTCTGGCTGGGAACCCAAGCCCTGCTCCCAGCCATTGTGGGCTGAGGTCACCCAAGATCAAGGTTACTGGCTGGGAGAGGGGTCAGGAACAGTTAATGGGAAGGCTAGAGGAGTGAGTGTTCCCAGCTGAGGAGCCAGCAAGATTTATATTAAGAAATATACACTTAGTCTTCAGCCTGTTCCTGGCACCTCCTAAAACCCTTGGAATTTCTTAAGTGGTAAGAGGATAAAGGTGTCTTTTGTTATTTATAACAAGCCCCTTTCAACTGCAGCTGAGTTTATGTTAATGAGGGGCCTATTGGAAAGCCCCTAAGGATGGAGGTGGGGGTTGCCAGGGGAGCCAATCGGAGGGTTGGAATTTTGAATCTCTCCCACACCCCACACCTGTTTCTCCTGGGGAGGGAAGAGGGGGATGGAGGTTGAAATAGTCACCAATGGCCAATGACTTAATCAATCATGCCCATGTATATAAAACTCCTAAATAATAGGGTTCTGAGAGCTTTGGGGCTGGTGAACAAGAACACAGCAGGTTTGGGACTTCCCTGGCAGTCCAGTGGTTAAGATTCCGCACTTCCAATGCAGGGGCTGCAGGTTCAATCCCTGGTCGGGGAAGTAAGATCCCACAGGCTGCATTTCATGACCAAAATAAAAAATAAAAAGAACACAGCTTGTGTCAGAGGGTTTCACACCCCAAACTCCCCTGAGATAGAAGCTGCTGTACTCAGGACCCTTCTGGAACTCACCCTGTGAATGTCATCTGGCTGTTCATTTGTATCCTTTGTAATTAACCAATAGTTGAGTAAGTAAACACTTTTCCGAGTTCTGTGAACTACTGAAGCATGCGTGCGCTGCGACGCTTCAGTCGTGTCCGACTCTGCGACCTCATGGACTGTGGTCCATCAGACTCCCAGTCCACGGGATTCTCCAGGTAAGAATACTGGTGTGGGTTGCCATGCCCTCCTCCAGGCCACGGGGACCTCCAATTTACAACTGGTCTGTTAGAAGCACATGTGGCAACCTGGACTTGGAAGTGGTGTCTGAAGTGGGGGTGTCCTGTGGGACTGAGCCCTTCGCCTGTGGGGTCTGAGGCTACCTCCAAGTAGACAGTATCAGGGTTGAGTTCAAGTGTAGGACACCCAGCTGGTGTTACAGGCTCGCTTGGTGCGGGAGACCGCCCCTGCCACTGTCAGAAGTGTCCCAACTGTCCTTTAAGTAGAAAAGTCAAAGTGGACAGAACACGGGGGTGTTTCTGTACAGGAGGTAATACATGTGCGTAACTTAAAAAGGTTTTAAAAGTTAAACATTAAATAGTGCCCTGTGAGGCTTCCACTGTAAAAACAGCAAAACTGTCTCCCATTCCACATCTCGCTGCTCAGTGATAACATTTTCTTTGTTCTTCTAGAAATGTCTTCTGGTTCCTACTTCCACGTTCCAGTGTTTACGCTGTTCTTTCATGATTTTTCCATTTTAGACACTAATGACTTCCTACGCTGGAAGATGGAGATTTACATTCTTACATCTTCCTTGCCACAGTAGGCTTAATACTGCACCCCTCCCCCAGATGTCCCTGCACTAACCACCCACCCCGCACCTGCACCCCCCCCACAACCTGTGAATGTTACCTTATATGGCAAAGGAGACTATGCAGATGTGATTAAAGTTAAGAACCTTGAAATGAGATTATCGTGGATTATCTGGGTGGGCTCAATTCAATCACGAGTCCTTAAAAGTGAAAGGCAGTTGAGTAGGTCAGAGAGGTGACAGGGAAGGTGAGGCAGGAGAGGGTGGAAGCCCTGTTGTTGGCTTTGAAGGTGGAGGAAGGGGGCCACGAGTCAAGGAATGTGGGTGACTGCGGAAGGCAACCTGCTCTCCACCGATAGCCCGCAAGGAAATGGCACCTTCAGTCCTGGCCATGGCAGGGGGCTGAATTCTGCCAACGACTTTGGTGGGCAAGGCGATAGATTCTCCCTGGATCCCTGAAAGGCATGTTGCTTTGCACACACCGTGACTTAGCTGAGCGAGACCCACATCTGACCTAAGACCTAGAAAGTGAAAGCGTTAGTCGCTCAGTCGTGTCTGCCTCTTTGGGACCACCAGGCTCCTCTGTCCATGGGATTCTCCAGGCAAGAATACTGGAGAGGGTTACCATTTCCTCCTCCAGGGGATCTTCCTGACCCAGGAATCGAACCTGGGTCTCCTGCCTTGCAGGTGCATTCTTTACTGTCTGAGCCACCAGGGAAGCCCAAGGACCCAGAGTGTTAAGATAATTAATATCTGGGGAATTCCCTGGTTCAGACTCTGCACTTTCACTGCCGAGGGTGTGATCAATCCTTGGTCAGGGAACTAAGATCTCACAAACCTCATGGTGTGGCAAAAAATAAGTAAATAAATTTATGTTGCTTCAGGCCACCAAGTTTGTTCAGCAAATAGCAAGAGAAAAATATGCCTCCCACTTTGACACACATACTTCCTCATCACCTTTCCTTCTGATATATTAATAACTATAATTCAAATTTCAGTGTTTGTGTAAGATGAAACGTTGTTCCCAGCTGATCTATGTAGAGGACCAGAATTATGTTTGTCGTTTTTTGTTTTCTTGGAGTTAATAATTGCTTTTTTTTTTTTGGTTAAATTTCTTGTATATTTGTGAATTCAGCCCTAAATATTTGATAACACTCTGTCAGGTGCTTTGTTGCAAAAAACAGATCACACTCTAGCCAGAAGTTGTTACAGGACGTTCACATGCAGGGACAGAGCTCAGACCACGGGGCTGGAGGTCAGGGAGAGGTCAGTCTCCCACCTCTGCTGTCCCTGAAGGTTAGATGCCTTCCCCTCTACCTGCTCTTGTAAAGCAGGTGTCTGTTATTGACACCTGCTTCTTACACTACTTTCCCCAGAAATGAAATGTCACGTGGATCCGCTGGTCGCCAGGGCTGAGGTCACATGTCTACACTCGAGCTGCGAAGGAGGCTGGAAAGCTCCAAGCTCATCTGGGTTAGTTGCTCTCTGGATCTGCGGCATCCTGGAGTCTCCTCACCACCTCTCTGGGTTTCTTCCTTGCCTCTCTTCTGTGCTGGACCCTCTGCTTCCTCACTGTAGTGGATCGTCGCTAGCTGGATCCTCTGACTGAATGAGTGGGCTTGTCAATGGCAGGCTCCACTTCTTTAGTGTTTTTCACTTCAGTGGTTTTCAATTTTTGTTGCACATTAGAGTCACCAGGGAGCTTTTACAATGAAGCTGTCTAACCCCTCCCTAACTAATTAAATCACGGGAGGGTGGGGCTCTGGGACTGGTGTCTTTTTAAGGCTCCCCAGGTACTTCTCGGAGAAGGCAATGGCACCCCACTCCAGTACTCTTGCCTGGAAAATCCCATGGACAGAGGAGCCTGGTGGGCTACAGGCCATGGGGTCGCGAAGAGTCAGACACGACTGAGCGACCTCACTTTGACTTTTCACTTTCATGCATTGGAGAAGGAAATGGCAACCCACTCCAGTGTTCTTGCCTGGAGAATCCCAGGGACGGGGGAGCCTGGTGGGCTGCCATCTATGGGGTCGCACAGAGTTGGACACGACTGACGTGACTTAGCAGCAGCAGCAGCCAGGTACTTCTAATTGTAGGTTCTGGAGGACCCTGCTGTAGGGTGATTTAGTTCAGCTGTCTTGAGAAACAGTCATAGCTGACATGTAAGTAGATTCCATCAACTTGCAATCATTCACATCAAACCCTGAATACGGTGCCCTGCTCTACAACAGAGATGGTGGGAGATAATAGAGAGGAGGTGCAGGAAATTGTGTTTTCTCTGACAGAAGTTAATTCTAAATTAAGTACCCCTGAAAGAGAAGCAGGGAAAACATTTTTACCTGTCATGCCTCTTTCGAGGACACAAAACAACCGCATCTGCACCTGGAGCTCTTTTTCTCTTGAGTTGGTCAGACTCCCTCATGAAGAATTTTCCATTCTCTTTTTTTTTTTTCTTGCCAGCATCCTGAGCTCTGAGTCGGGGAAGAAGACGGTGGGGGAGAGGGGGTCTCGATATCTGACAGGTAAACTTGGATTTAATTTCCTGTTTTGGGTCTTCCCTCTGCAGAGGTCCTTGGTGTCCCTCAGGGTTGAGGTCCTGTTTTTCTTTTTCTAGAGCGTCTGCTGTCAGTCTTCCCCCAGGGCAGAAGGGGCGTTTGTCGACTGTGAGGAGAGGGAGAGGTGATCAGGGTCTGCCTGCTCGTAAGGTTCAGCTAACCATCATCTTGTCAACCCCACCTCCACCCCCACTTCTGGGGCGCTGTGCCTGCCTGGGTGGGGTTCTTCTGTGGAAACCAGGCTGAGCCCCGGGGCTCTACGTGGCTCTCTGGGTTCTGCTCTCTCAGAGCTTATCCATTTGCTTCCCATCTTCCAAAATCTTGTTCCTGCTGTTTTTCATGCTTTCTCATTCTTCTTTTTTCTTGTGTGCTTATTCCTTTAAAGTCGCCCTTTACTTCAGTCTTAACGAGGTGCGGGGAGGAATCACGGGTGAATGTGTCCCATTTATCATCTTCCGTCAGAGGTCTTCACCACTGCCGTAATGGGAATTTATTGTATGGCTTTGTGAGGACAGGTGAGTTATTTTAACTTTAGGGGATGGCTAGTTTAACGATTGCAACGTTAACTGTTCAAATGTAAGTTATTTTCCATGAGGCACAGATTTCATTGTGAACAATAGGTGTTCTGGAACCTTCTGGGGTGATGGGCTGCGTGAGAGGAAAGGCTCTGTGTTGAACATCGATGGGACAAACGTTCTTTTTTTTTTTTTTTTCAGAGATGAGCTGGTTCCCGTTTTGCACAGCAATGTGGTGATGTGTATCACAGACACTGCTGAGCACCGAGGTTGGGAATTTATGCTGCGTTTCTGACTTTGTGTGGGTTTCCATTCACAATTGCTGCTGGAATGTTCTACAGACTTTCTTTCCCAAGAGCTAGACTTGTGTGTTTGATTTTGTTTGGATAGTAACATTTATGCCTTTGTTGCCAAATGCCAGGATTTGTAAAGTTGAACTCTGAGCTGTGAACCGAAATACAGGAAGTCAGCGTTTCTAGGTGTTGGATTTCCAGGGAGAGGTCTTGAAATAGGGATCCATGAGGTTCTATTTTTGAGCAGGTAGTTCAGGCAGGAGTTGGAGGTGAGCTGAGGGGTTAGGGGTCCCTGGGAGAGGCTGTGGTTTGTCTGCTAGCTGGGGAGGGACCAGGCTACTTGAGTCAGATCCCAGACAGCAGGTGGGGAAGGAGACGTCTGGAAATCTGGACTCTGGGCTGCAGGCAGGTTGCCAGCTCCACTGAACTTCTGACGAACTGTTTCAATGTTTTATCCTCCCCAAGGTGGAGGCGGCTCTGGGGAGCAGAAAGAGTCCATATTACAAGGAAGGAACCCAGACCTTGTTGGTTAAGACAGGCCCCCGCTTCCCGCTAACTCTCAACAGGAGTTGGCAAACTTCTCTTTGTGCAGGGCCAGAGAGCAAACATTTTAGCCTTTGTGGGCTGGTCGGTCTCCGTTGCATAATTCTTTTCGTTTTTTTTGTGTGTGTGTGTCTCTTCAAAAATGTCAAACCGTTCTTAGCTTGCTGGCTTACAGAGGCCGAAGGCAGGCTTTGGCCCACCGGCTGTAGTTTGTGGAGCCCTGAATCACATCATTCTGTTTACTTCTCTCATAAAATCTCCCTCAATTTGAACTATTTTGTTTATCTTCTCTTTCCTCTACTATGAACTTCACGAGGGCTAAGGAGGTGGCTACTTTATTCTCTGCTCTGACTTGAAGGCCTAGGGCTGTGCCTGGCACGGAAGGGGTGCTCTAGTATTGGTTGAATGATTGAATGCATTGTGAGTTCTAATTTCATCTCTGGTAACTCATCTGTAAAACAAGGGACGAGACCTTGGGGGTCCCCGAGGGAGCTTCCAGAGTTCAAGCTCTGAGATTCTAATTCACCGAGCAGTGTGGGATTTGGGTTCACATTATAGCTGTATGTGGATACTCCAGCTGTCTCTGCCTGCTCCTGTGTGCAGGGCAGAGGTAAAGCAGATAGGTCCTAGGAGCTGAGGGTGACTCTTGCCTCTCACCTGCATCCTTCTGCAGACATCGGGTCAGTCCGGCCTGTGCTCGAAGCAGGATTTTCCTCTGAAAATGACTGTCTTCCTATTGATCCTCTGTTGACAATTTGCTGCTCCAGCCCTGTCTAACAGACTTGATAGTCCAATTATGTAACAACTGATACAAGCACAGATGCGGACCAGTCCGGGCAGGTGTTGGATGCAAACAGTGGGAGTTGCCATGGCAACGTGTCCCGCTCTTCTCTGCCTCCTCGCTCAGCCTAGCCCCCATGATTCTCCACCTGGGCATGAGCATTCCACACTGCCCTTCTTTGTTCAGGCTTTTTCTTGCACCTGGAGTGAACTGCCCTGAGTTCCATTTCCTTTGCCTGGCAAACTCCTATACATCCTTTATGACCCAACTCAGCTATCTGCTCCTCGGTCCTCAGGCACACTTACTTGCTCTCTTTCCTTCATGCCTGTAGCACTTCGATGGCATTATTGTTCTGGACTTGGGTTTGTCTCCCCTCTGGATTCAGTTCTCAATGCCTGGCTCCTAAAAGCCTCAGAAAATATTCACAGAATGAAAAGGGATTGAAAATCAGAAGAATGAAACTTGTATGACGGATTTTAGACCATGAATCGTCTACTTTTTGGCAGTTGGCTTCATCACTGTTGCAAGTGGGCATTTTTGTGAGGCTCTTACACAGTGAATAAATTGGGCAGCTGGGTCTTTAAGAATTGGCACTTGTTCTAATGCGGGTTAGATCCCTGAGCCAAGAAGATCCCCTGAAAAAGGAAATGGCAACCCGTTCCAGTATTCTTGCCTGTGAAGTCCCATTGACAGAGAAGCCTAGTGGGCTATCGTCCATGGGGTCACAAAGTGTTGGACACAACTTTGTGACTAAACAACAACAGCCTATCCCAGTGGTGTCCCAGGACATCACTGATGTCCCAGGGTGGGCCATCTGTGGGGGTGGTGGGGGAGCTGAGAGGCTGAGGGGTGGGCACAGCCTCTTACTAGGAGTCCTCTCATGTCTCTGGGCCCTGGTTCCCTCGCTTATTTTCCTAAGGGATCACTAGTTTCCCTCTGAGGTCCCTTCCGGAGGTAAAGTGTCAGGGGTACCATGAAAGAAGTATTGGGTTATCAGATTGGATCCTTAATCAAATACGACCCATTCTATAAATGCCTCCTTCTCTGGGAAGTCCCCCAGGTGTCAGATCCTCTACCACAACATCACAGGCTCTAGTCCTAGAACCAGGCTGTCTGTACGAGCCTTTGCTGAGTGCCAGCACCTGACGCCTTCTGCTGCTCAGCTGTCCCACACTCTGTGCCCATTTCACAGGGAGGCTCAGCGAGGCCGAGGGAACGGTGGAGGGTGTGCTCTGGGTCCCCCCGCTGTGGTCACCAACAGACAGTTCCTGCCTCTCTTCTAGGGATGTCCGTTGGTGCTGGCCCACGTGCACAGCCAGTCTGAAGGGTCAGGGAGTTGACACCCTGGAGCGGCGGAAGGGGGTTGCTAGATAAATTCCCAGCTTCCGAGCCCTAGTGGGACACCTCCAGGCTGCTCTGCCTGGTTTTTGGGGGGCTTCCCCGCAGGGGTCCAGGCTCATTAAGGCACCTTTGGTTGGCTTTCGTCCCGTTCCTGCCACACCTACCCACTTCCAGGAGCCAGTTCTTCCTGAGATCCTGTCCCAGATCATCTATAAACTGCACCCAAATCCTCGCCTCATGTCGGCTTTTGAGGACCTGCTAAGTGGTAAAGCCAAGATTTGACTATGTCTGGCTGATTCTGCATTCCCTTCCCCATAGGGGTGGTGGTTGCTCTGCAGAAATTGTGGGGTTGAGGCCAGAAGCCCAGTCAGGGTCCAGATGCTGTTTGTTTAAGGCCCTGATGCCTGGTTTTAGCGTGGCCTGGACAACCTTTCAGTGGATGCTTGCTGATTGAACGTGCTTTCTTCCAGGAAGCAGGAAGCTGGAGCTTGAGGAGAATGATGTCCCTGCCTCGGGGCTGGTTGTTGACCGAAGCCGGGACAGAAGGAGCAAGTAGTGGAGAGGAGGATGTGGGGGGTGTCACCCCCTACCTCGCCTCTGGTTGCTCAAGCTCAGTTTCTCTTTCCCTGGCTTGCCCCAGCCCCACCTGGCCTCTTGGCCACTGCCCTTGGGTTCCATGAATTTGGCAGGGAGACGGGGATCTTCTGAAGGTGTGACCAGCCTAACCAGAGAACTGCTTAGCAGGCATGGCGTGGATGTAGGTGGTGTGTATGGTGTGTAGGCTCTGGTCCCTGCCGTGGAGGCTCGAAACTGGCTTGACAAACCAGGCCAGCCTCCAGAGAACAGTTGTGTTTATGGCAGTTCAAGAAAGGATGCTGGAGCTGTCCAAGGACAATTTCTGGAGAAGGTAAGGGGATCACTTAGGTCCTGGTAGGGAACAGAGGGGACCCTAAGTGGGGTCCCCGAGGACAGAGAGCTCTGGGACTGCTCACAAAGGGGAGGGCAGGGAAGAAGAAAGTCCCCCTAGGAGGGAACATTCATGCTTGCTGGCTAGAATGGGCAAGAAAGGAAGGGATGGCAGCATAGAGCCAGAGCAGACCGCCCCAGCTAGAGCTGTTGGCCAGAGGTGGTGACTTCAGCCCTGCTAATCCGTGGCTGAGGACTTGCTTCTCCCATCACACTCTTCTCTCCCTGCCCCAGCCCCTTGCTGGGATCTCCCATTCGATGAGACCAACCAGAAATGGAGATGCTGGACTAGGTGGAGAGGCTGAAGAAAGTAACCAAGCAATGGGGCTTCTGTGGATGCAGCCTGCATTTCCCCCTGAGCAACGGCTGGTACGAAGCCCAGCAGCCCATTTTCACGATCCTGCTGCCTCTGTTTAATCAGAAAATGTCCCTGTCCTGGACATCTTGGTGTGTGGCTTTATTTCCAACTGGATGCCTCCTTTTCTCTAAACGTGAAGCATCTGAACAGCTCCACATTTGGAGTAACTGTTCCTTGCTCCTTTGCTTGTATTTCCCTGACCTTGAAAGAGCCATTTTCCAGGACTGTCACTAATGGACCTTCACGCAATGACAGTAAAATATCCCAGCGCTCAGAGAAAAGAAAGGAGACGCTGTCTTGAGTGACTCCTTGCGTTCCCCAATGTCATCTTGTGAGATGGCCAAAGTGCTGATTCCCTGCTGCACTCCCACCCTGCCTTGGCCGTGTTGGCCTTGTTCCTCTGATGCTGGAAATGACACCGTGTTCTCTGTGAAAATTCCACCTTCTCCATTGAGTAATGTGATGGCCAACAGCTGACCCACCGGGAAGGCCGACCAGACACCAAACACCAAGAGCTGAAGGCATCCCGGCCTCTTAAACACCTACTGAGAGGGAAGGATCCTGCCAGTAGCTGATTTTGGAATGTTCTGTGAGTTTTCTGAGAACTGAAAGATGACTTACACTGGGCAAGTGGATCTCGGGGCTCTCAATATTTTTTCTGTCCTCTGCTTCCAGCTTGTAGCCACTTCAGGACTCATTGCCTGCCTTTCTGTTGTTTGTTGTTCAGTTTCTCAGTGGTGTCCGACTGTCTGTGACCCCATGGACTGCAGCACGCCAGGCTTCCTTGTCCTTCACCATCTCCTGGAGCTTGCTCAAACTCATGTCAATTGAGTCGTCCCCTTCTCCTTCTGCCCCCAGTCTTTCCCAACATCAGGGTCTTTTCCAATGAGTCAGCTCTGAGGGCCTAATATTCAGACCCCCAGCTGACCCTGCTCACCCTCTGCTGGCTGGAGGGTACAAACAAATCCTCGAGCAGGACCAGGCTCCAGCCTGACCAGGGAACCAGAGACTGATTAACTGGTGGCCCTGGCAGTGGTCTAATTGCCGTCTGGCAGAGGTAGATGACTTCCTTGGGATGGGGTGGCCCTTGGTAGGAGTGCCCGGTGGAGTCATGAGCCGCCTCTAAGCCAGATCTCCAGAGGGTGCAGTGTAGGATGGGCAGTTCTTGTGGGATCTGAGCTCTAGGCTTAGCAGAAGACCAGGTTCAGCTGTGATGCGGGAGCCTCCTGCGAGGGCAGGTCCCTAACTTCTGGGCTGGATATTAGGAGGCCTTGGTTCTCGCCCTGGCTCTGGCCTCGACTTCTGATGAGGCCCTGGACAAGCATCCTTTCTCTTCCAGCTTTCTTATCTGCAAAACCAGGTGTAGGGTAGTGACATGATATCCCTTTTGGCTTGGACAGCCCAGCTTTGCTGTTACCAGGGTCCCTCTGCCCACGTCACAGCCCCGGTCCAGTAACCGCAGCTCTGAGTGCCTGAGGCCTCATCCACCACGAGGTCACGGCTCTGGCAGTCCCGTGGTGTGGACGCTATGGGCTTCTCCTTCACCAGGAGAGAGACAGAGAGGATCTTTGACCTTCTCTGAGGTCCCCTGGTCAGACAATGGGAACCAAGGTCAGAGCCTCTGACATAAACCTTACTGGGATTTCACTTCCTCACACTCCTGTCTGAGCCTGTCCCCCTCCAGGACCAAAGTGTCCAACCTGACCCTCATGAGTTTTCTGAGTTTTATAAACTGCCTTAAACTTAGTGGCTTAAAACAATACAGATGTATTTTGTAATAGTTTTGAGGGCAGGAGTTTGAGACAGGTCTCACTGGGCTGAAATAAAGGTGTTGGCAGACCTGCTTTGCTTCTGGGGCCCAAGGTGAGCTTCTTTTCCAGCTTCTAGAGCAGTGGTCCCCAACACGTTTGGCACCAGGGACCAGTCTTGTGGAAGACAACTTTTCCATGCACAGGGAGCAGTGATGGTTTTGGGACAATTCAAGTGCACTACATTTATTGTGCACTTTATTTCTATTATTATTGCATCAGCTCCACCTCAGATCGTCAGGCATTAGATTCTGGACATTGGGGACCCCCCAGACCTTTGTCTAGCTGTTGCCCACAGTCCTTGGCTTGTGGCCCCTTCCTGCTGTTTAGTCTCTCTCTCACACTTGCTTGGTACCTCTTTTACCTCTTCCTTTATCACATCTCTGACCCACTCAGTCTCCTCTTCCCCTTTTTCAAGGACTCATGATTAGATTGAACCCATCTGGATAATGTCTCTTTCTAAATGTCCTTAACCTCATTCACATCTGTAAATCCTGTGGGCATTTAAGGTAACATATTCTCAGCTTCTGGGGATTAGGGTGTAGATGTCTTTGGGGCAGGCATTATTCTTCCTTTCACCCTGCCTCCCTGTGAGGCCTGGGGCTTGACCCACAGCAGTTTTCCTGTGTGAAGAGGCACCTCTTCCTTGGAGCCCTCCCTGATACACCAGGCAGAGGTGGCTGCTCTGTAGTCCGCACTCCCATGGACCCAGGCGCTCTTTGCCATACTTGTGTGGCAGTGCTCATGGTAGGTCTTGCTCCCTAACTGAGGATGTGTGGGCAGGGACCTGACCTTCTTCTCCCTGGGTCCCTGGTGTCTGGCGGTGCCAAATAAACACATAGGGTTTGTCTGGGGAGCAAGTGCTGGGCGGGATGGAGAGCTTTCCCAGGGCCCCTGGAACACAAGCAACTGCCCTAGGTGGAAACTGATCCTTTTCTTCAATCCTGAGATCTCTTGGTGGCAAAGTGAAGCATGGGTTACAATATCTATTTTACAAGGGAGAAAATAGAGGCTCAGGACTTCACCCTGGTAGTTCAGTGGTGAAGAATCTGCCAATGCAAGGGACACAGTTTCAATCCCTGGTCCGGGAAGATTCCACAGGCCTCAGAGCAACTAAGCCCGTGGGCCACAACTATTGAGCCCGTGCTCTAGAGCCCGTGCTCTGCAACAAGAGAAGCCGCTGCAATGAGAAGCCTGCGCCTTGCAACGAAGAGAAGGCCTGGCTCACTGCGACCAGAGAAAGCCTACACGCAGCAGTGAAGACCCAGTGCAGCCAAAATTAAAAATAATAAAGAGAGAGACTCTGAGAGGTTAAGTGACTGCCTGGACTCCCCAGGGAAAGTGACGGAGCTGAATTCTAACTCAGTTCTTGTTCTCTCTCCCCCATCTCACTCAGTTATTATTTATTTTTCAAATTGTCTGTTATGGGTTGAGTTGTGGTCCACATAGATTTAGACATTCAAGTTCTAATCACCAGTGCTTCAGGATATGACCTTATTTGGGAACAAGGTCATTGCAGGTATCATGAGTTAAAATGAGGTCATACTGGGTTAGGGTGGGCCCCCAATCCAGTATCACTGGGTCCTTCTAAAAGAGGGAAATTTGGAAGAAGACTCTCACACACACACAGAGGAGGCTCTGTGAAGATAAAGGCAGAGATTGGGATGATGCTCCTAGAAGCCAAGGAACGCCAAAGATGGCCAGCCCACCACCTGCAGCCAGGGGAGAGGCCTGGAGCAGACTCTGTCTCACATTTGTCTAAAAGGAAGCAAACCATCTGACACCTCGGTCTTGAATTACTAGCCCCCAGAACTATGAGAAAACACATTTCTGTTGCTGAAGGCAACCAGTTTGAGGTACTTCGTTTCGGCAGCCTTGAGAACTGATAACACTGTCTGCCGATGCAGGACCAGGCCTCAGAGAGCTGACCTGTCTGAGTTGACCCCTCCCAGGCCTCCAACCTCCTCTCCCTCCCCTCCCCTCCCGCCTCTCCGTGAGCTGCAGTCACACCGGCCTTCCACGTATTCCCTTCTTAACAGCGGTGCTAGGGTATAATGGACGCACAGTGTAGTGTGCGGTTTGACAAGTTTGGACACATGCATATACCCACCCAGCTGTCACCACTATCAAGATAATGAACGGATCGGTCACCCACAGGGTGGAGAGGCAATCGCTCCAGCCCGCCCCACCTCCTAGCCCAGGAGACAACTCTCACCATAGATTAGCTTGCATTTTCTAGAATTTCACGCAAAGGGACTCTTCCGGTAAATGTTCCTTTTGTTTTGCATACTGGGCTTTCCCCAGTTTCTTAGAACTCCTACTGCCCTCCTGCCTTGTGGTCTGACCTTCCTCTTCCTGTCCTCCTCCTCACCCCTTGTTCAGTCATGTCCAGACTCTTTGCGACCCTATGGACTGCAGCACACTAGGCTTCCCTGTCCAGCACCAACTCCTGGAGCTTGCTCAAACTCATGTCCATCGAGTCGGTGATGCCATCCAACCATTTTATCCTCTGTCATCCCCTTCCCCTCCCGTCTTCAGTCTTTCCCAGCATCAGGGTCTTTTCCAATGAGTCAGTTCTTCGCATCAGGTGGCCAAATTATTGGGAGCTTCAGCATCAATCCTTCCAGTGAATATTCAGGACTGATTTCCTTTAGGATTCATCCCTTGTTAACATCGTCCCATTCTCTTCAGTTTATCAGAGAAGGCTTCCTGAGCCCCCAGACCAGAAGGCCCCCATCTAACACAGTTTGCTAGCCCTGCGTCCGCCCCCTGGATACAGCATGGGGCTGTTTTACATCACCTGTGCGACAGGTTCATGCCTGTCTCGCCCACTGGTCTTGACAAGGGACAGGCCTGTAATGGACTTTGCTCACCTTTATCCCTGGCTCCTGGTAAAGGGGTGAACAGAGGAAGTGATGCATGCCTGTGATGGGAGAGCCAAATGCATGGGGCTAAGGAGCTGAGTCTCTGCAGTCAGCTCACCAGTGATCTTGGGCAAGATCATCAAGCCTGCCTTCCTCCTGCTCCAATTTCCTATCTTCTCTTCCCCTACCTCCACCGCACTGCGTGGCTGGAGGGATCTTAGTTCCCTGACCAGAGATTGAACCTGGGTCCTTGGCAGTGAGAGGGTGTCGTCTTAACCACTGGACCACCAGGGAATTCCCTCCAATCTCCCATATTCTGTACCCCGCACCCCCCGGGAAGCATTTGGGCATCCCTGATGGCTCAGACCATTCAATATCACAGTAATCCAAGTCTATGCCCCAACCAGTAATGCTGAAGAAGCTGAAGTTCAACGGTTCTATGAAGACCTACAAGACCTTTTAGAACTAACACCCAAAAAAGACGTCCTTTTCATTCAAGGGGACTGGAATGCAAAAGTAGGAAGTCAAGAAACACCTGGAGTAACAGGCAAATTTGGCCTTGGAATACGGAATGAAGCAGGGCAAAGACTAATAGAGTTTTGCCAAGAAAATGCACTGGTCATAACAAACACCCTCTTCCAACAACACAAGAGAAGACTCTATACATGGACATCACCAGATGGTCAACACCGAAATCAGATTGATTATATTCTTTGCAGCCAAAGATGGAGAAGCTCTATACAGTCAGCAAAAACAAGACCAGGAGCTGACTGTGGCTTGGATCATGAACTCCTTATTGCCAAACTCAGACTTAAATAGAATTAAGTAGGGAAAACCACTAGACCATTCAATTATGACCTAAATCAAATCCCTTATGATTATACAGTGGAAGTGAGAAATAGATTTAAGGGCCTAGATCTGATAGATAGAGTGCCTGATGAACTATGGAATGAGGTCCGTGACATTGTACAGGAGACAGGGATCAAGATCATTCCCATAGAAATGCAAAAAAGCAAAATGGCTGTCTGGGGAGGCCTTACAAATAGCTGTGAAAAGAAGAGAAGTGAAAAGCAAAGGAGAAAAGGAAAGATATAAGCATCTGAATGCAGAGTTCCAAAGAATAGCAAGAAGAGATAAGAAAGCCGCCTTCAGCGATCAATGCAAAGAAATAGAAGAAAACAACAGAATGGGAAAGACTAGGGATCTCTTCAAGAAAAGTAGAGATACCAAAGGAACATTTCATGCAAAGATTAGCTCGATAAAGGACAGAAATGGTATGGACCTAACAGAAGCAGAAGATATTAAGAAGAGATGGCAAGAATACACAGAAGAACTGTACAAAAAAGATCTTCATGACCCAGATAATCACGATGGTGTGATCACTAACCTAGAGCCAGACATCCTGGAATGTGAAGTCAAGTGGGCCTTAGAAAGAATCACTACGAACAAAGCTAGTGGAGGTGATGGAATTCCAGTTGAGCTCTTTCAAATCCTGAAAGATGATGTTGTGAAAGTTCTGCACTCAATATGCCAGCACATTTGGAAAACTCACCAGTGGCCACAGGACTGGAAAAGGTCAGTTTTCATTCCAATCCCAAAGAAAGGCAATGCCAAAGAATGCTCAAACTACCACAAAATTGCACTCATCTCACACGCTAGTAAAGTAATGCTCAAAATTCTCCAAGCCAGGCTTCAGCAATATGTGAACCGTGAACTTCCAGATGTTCAAGCTGGTTTTAGAAAAGGCAGAGGAACCAGAGATCAAATTGCCAACATCCGCTGGATCATCGAAAAAGCAAGAGAGTACCAGAAAAACATCTATTTCTGCTTTATTGACTATGCCAAAGCCTTTGACTGTGTGGATCACAATAAACTGTGGAAAATTCTTCAAGAGATGGGAATACCAGACCACCTGATCTGCCTCTTGAGAAATTTGTATGCAGGTCAGGCAGCAACAGTTAGAACTGGACATGGAACAACAGACTGGTTCCAAATAGGAAAAGGAGTTCGTCAAGCCTGTATATTGTCACCCTGTTTATTTAACTTCTATGCAGTACATCATGAGAAACGCTGGACTGGAAGAAACGCAAGCTGGAATCAAGATTGCCAGGAGGAATATCAATAACGTCAGATATGCAGATGACACCACCCTTATGGCAGAAAGTGAAGAGGAACTCAAAAGCCTCTTGATGAAAGTGAAAGAGGAGCGTGAAAAAGTTGGCTTAAAGCTCAACATTCAGAAAACAAAGATCATGGCATCTGGTCCCACCACTTCATGGGAAATAGATGGGGAAACAGTGGACACAGTGTCAGACTTTATTTTTCTGGGCTTCAAGATCACTACAGATGGTGACTGTAGCCATGGAATTAAAAGATGCTTACTCCTTGGAAGGAAAGTTATGACCAAACTAGATAGCATATTCAAAAGCAGAGACATTACTTTGCCAACAAAGGTTCGTCTAGTCAAGGCTATGGTTTTTCCTGTGGTCATGTATGGATGTGAGAGTTGGACTGTGAAGAAGGCTGAGTGCTGAAGAATTGATGTTTTTGAACTGTGGTGTTGGAGAAGACTCTTGCGAGTCCCTTGGACTGCAAGGAGATCCAGCCAGTCCATTCTGAAGGAGATCAGCCCTGGGATTTCTTTGGAAGGAATGATGCTGAAGCTGAAACTCCAGTACTTTGGCCACCTCATGCGAAGAGTTGACTCATTGGAAAAGACTCTGATGCTGGGAGGGATTGGGGGCAGGAGGAGAAGGGGACGACAGAGGATGAGATGGTTGGATGGCATCACTGACTGACTTGATGGACGTGAGTCTGAGTGAACTCCGGGAGTTGGTGATGGACAGGGAGGCCTGGCGTGCTGCGATTCATGGGATCGCAAAGAGTCAGACACGACTGAGCGACTGATCTGATCTGATGGCTCAGAAGGTAAAGGATCTGCCTCTCAATGCAGGAGAGGTGGGTTTGATCCCTGGGTTGGGAAGATTCCCTTGGAGTAGGAAATGGCAACCCACTCCAGAATTCTTGCCTGGGAAATCCCACGGACAGAGGATCTACAGTTCATGGCAATGCAGAGTCAGGTAGGACTGGAGGACCAACACTACCCGCCTCCACCATGGTCTGTGGCCTGAGGGATCTTAGTTCCCCAACCAGGTATTGAACCAGGGTCCTTGGCAGCAAGACTTTCTCATCCTAATCACTGGATCACCGGGGAATTCCCTCCAGTTTCCCATCTTTACAATGGGCGCAATAACAGTACCCTCCTCCCTAGGTGGTCCTGAGGTCTAAAGGATGTGCTGCACGGAAGGAAGCTCCTGACACGTACAGTTGGCCCTCAGTAGTGATGGCCAGATATTCTGGGGGTGCTGCCAAGGAATATGACAGTTGTGTGGCTCCAAGCTGAACTCTTCTTCTGGATGGTGGGTCTGCAAGGCTTGTGCTCCCACTGTCCCCTTTGCTAACAAGCCCCCTAGTTACAAGCCTCTTTTTGGATCAGTGGTGCTGAGGAATTGACCAAGCAGGGATAAATCACTGGTGGGAACTTGTTCCAGTCTGCTGTTGGGATTTCATTGGCTGCTGACAGTACTATGGTGTCCTCAAGTCTTCTTGCTGGGGACTCAGGCTGGATTCATTCAGGTCAAATGTTCATGCAGCAGACGTGGAATAATGGGTGTGCAGGTCCTTTGGAAGGCAGAACCAACAGGTGTGCAGGCGATGTGCGGCTGTGGGTGTGCCGCCAACTCGACATCAAGAAAGCCCCCCAGGCTCTGGGACCTTTCAGTTTTCTGGAGAAGCCCCCGTGAGGGTGTGCCCTGGTCTCCACTGGGACCTGGCTTAGTGTGAGAAGAGGTTAGGAAGGGCTCTTGAGTGGCTAGACTACTGTGTCTAGCTAGACACTCTATCTAGGCTACTGTGGCCCAGTTGAGGGAGCCTTTGAAGACAGGGCAGGGTAGCATCAGGCTCCATGGAATCGAGGAGATGCTGGGCCAGGCCCGGGTGGGGTCTGGGCTCAGAGCACAGCTCCAGACATTATCAGTTCAGTTCAGTCGCTCAGTCGTGTCCAGCTCTTTGCGACCCCATGAATCGCAGCACGCCAGGCCTCCCTGTCCATCACCAACTCCTGGAGTTCACCCAGACTCACGTCCATTGAGTCAGTGATGCCATCCAGCCATCTCATCCTCTGTCATCCCCTTCTCCTCCTGCCCCCAATCGCTCCCAGCATCACAGTCTTTTACATTGAGTCAACTCTTCGCATGAAGTGGCTGAAGTACTGAAGTTTCAGCTTCAGCATCATTCCTTCCAAAGAAATCCCAGGGCTGATCTCCTTCAGAATGGACTGGTTGGATCTCCTTGCAGTCCAAGGGACTCTCAAGAGTCTTCTCCAACACCACAGTTCAAAAGCATCAATTCTTCAGCACTCAGCCTTCTTCACAGTCCAACTCTCACATCCATATATGACCACAGGAAAAACCATAGCCTTGACTAGATGAACCTTTGTTGGCAAAGTAATGTCTCTGCTTTTTAATATGCTATCTAGGTTGGTCATAACTTTCCTTCCAAGGAGTAAGCGTCTTTTAATTTCGTGGCTGTAGTCACCATCTGCAGTGATTTTGGAGCCCCCAAAAATAAAGTCTGACACTGTTTCCAATGTTTCCCCATCTATTTCCCATGAAGTGGTGGGACCGGATGCCATGATCTTCGTTTTCTGAATGTTGAGCTTTAAGCCAACTTTTTCACTCTCCACTTTTACTTTCAAGAGGGTTTTTAGTTCCTCTTCACTTTCTGCCATAAGGGTGGTGTCATCTGCATATCTGACGTTATTGATATTTTTCCCAGCAATCTTGATTCCAGCTTGTGTTTCTTCCAGTCCAGCATTTCTCATGATGTACTCTGCATAGAAGTTAAATAAGCAGGGTGACAATACACAGCCTTGACGTACTCCTTTTCCTATTTGGAACCAGTCTGTTGTTCCACGTCCAGTTCTAACTGTTGCTGCCTGACCTGCATACAAATTTCTCAAGAGGCAGATCAGGTGGTCTGGTATTCCCATCTCTTGAAGAATTTTCCACAGTTTATTGTGATCCACACAGTTATAGGGCACGTGAATGGCACCCCCCGGCGTTGTGCAGTGTGTAACCAACCTGTGTGGCCGTACATGGTTGCCCTGTCCAGGGTCCTGGTTTGTGGATTAGCATTTCCAGGCAAAGACCCAGACCCTTGGAAACATTGAGGAAAGCAGTGAGGAGTGGAGGGGAACGCTGGCGATCTGTGGGCAGAGTAGATAGTTTGTAACCAGGTCTACCACTGAAGCTCGGGACCTCGGGCAGAGCTGCCTTGGAGCCTCTGTTGCTGCATCGTAAACACAGGATTCATCTGACAAGCCTCACTCGCTGCACGGGGTTATTGAGGATTATGTGGGCTGGGGCATGTGGAATCTTTGTAAGCTGCTGAGCAGAATGGGCAAGTTATTGCTTAGCTTTTTGTGCCCTGGAGCGGGCGCCAAGTGTGGGTTAGGGGTCTTCCACATCACTGCTGTCCCTGGGAGAGGCGTGGGCACAGGCACTGCTTCCACTTGAGATTTTGGTTTTCTGGGCCTTTCTGGGGACTGGAGGCAGTATGAGACCCAGATCTACGTGGGTGGATGTTGAGGGCTTAGGGGGAGTCTCAGAGGAGTCCAGAGGGGCCGCAGGGCAGAGCCTTCCACACAGCATCCTGCTTCCGGGGACTGTGCAGCTGAGAGCGGCTGGGGAAGCCGACTGGGTGGTCTCTGAGCACCCGGGGCTTGGGGTCCCATCTGCTACTGTTCCCCGAGGCCCAGGCAGCGCTCTGCTCGGTGTCGTCACCGCATGCTGGTCGTGCGCCACTGTCCTGAGTGTGTCCCGGTGGGTGTGTTCATGTCTCCTGTGGTTTTGGGTGGAGGTTCAGAGGGTGGGCTCTGGAGGGAACAGAGTGTGGTTTGAATCCTACTCCATCCTTTGCCACTCTGGGGTCTTGGAATGAACTGCTTTACTTTCTCAGACCCCAGTTTCTCCACCTGCAAAGTGGGCATAGGGTTTCCCCGGTGGCGCTAGTGGTGAAGAACCCACCTGCCAATGCAGGAGATGTAAGAGATGCCAGTTCCATCCCCGGGTCATGAAGATTCCCTGGAGGAGGGCATGGCGATCCACTCCAGCGTTCTTGCCTGGAGAGTCCCATGGACAGAGGAGCCTGGCGGGCTACAGTCCATGGGGTGGCAAAGAGTTGGACACAACTGACGTGACTTAGTATGCATGCAGGCAAAGCGAGGATAGTAATAGTACCACCTCCTGGAGTCAGCTGTGAGAATTCAGGGAGCTCAGAGCTCCTTCCATACAGACAAAGCACTACGGAGCAGGCAAGCAAGAAAAGGCACCAAGGGACACGACCTACCTGGGGATGGGCACTAATGGTTTAGTTGAGCCGAGGTCCAGTTACCCACAGGGGTCTCAGGATCCCAAACGCAGAGAACTGGGTGTGGCTCCCTGCACCTCCAGGGCTTGGGATTGGTGCGCTGCCTGTGTGGGAGCCGTGCTCTGGCCCTTGAAGTAGTATGGGGAGCAGGGGTGACCTTGTCTGCTCACTGCCCCAGGAACTGCTGGGATATTTTTTGGAGGAAAAAGTAACAGCAGTAGAAGTCCCTAGAACAAAACCCAGTAATCTCAAAGACTCACAAAAGTGAGGTGGTCTCAGAATACTGATCTACCATCACAGACCCCAGGGCAGACACAGGCAAAGAAAGCCCCAGAGACGCAGGTTGCCCCCAAGAAGCTTCCGGTCTTCAGATTTGCAGGGCTCTACTGTTCATGAACACACTCGTTTATTCCTCATTGATTTGCCCTCCGTCCTGAGCTGTCTGGGTGAAGGGGAGGCAGTAAGTGGGGGAGCAGGGTGTCCTCGCATTCGCTGCTTTGCAGTGTCAGCTCCGGCTGCCACAACAGAACACTGCGGACCAGGAGGCTTCAACCACAGAGGCTTATTTTCTCAGCTTTTCTGGAGGCTGGAAATCTGAGATTGAGGTGTCGACAGGGATCGTTTCTGGTGAGGTCTCTTTTCCTGGCTTGTAGTCAGCCACCAACTCGATGGACATGAGTTTGAGTAAGCTCCGGGAGTTGGTGATGGACAGGGAAGCCTGGCGTGCTGCAGTCCATGGGGTCGCCAAGAGTCGGATGTGACGGAGAGACTGAACTGAACTGAACTGAGGCAGCCACCACCTCGCTGTGTCCTTCTGTGGACTTCACTCAGTACATTTGTAGAGAGGGAAGGAGGGATCGAGAGAGGGGGTATGAGAGGAGAGATGGAGGGATGGAGAGGGAAGGAGGCCAAGAGGACTCTGGTGTCTCCTCCTCTTCTTGTAAGGACACGAGTCCTATTAGATTAGGGCCTCACCTGCTTGACCTTATTTAACTTAAAAGATTTCTTTACAGGTCCTTTGTCTAAATACAGTCTCATTGGGAGTTAGGGCTTTGAGTTGGGGGGGGGTCATAATTCATTTCATAACAAAAGCCCAGCCCAGGGTGGTGGGTGCTAAAGAGACCATGATGGGACAAGGCAAAAATGAAGGAGGGAACCCTTCCAGACCATCAGAAAAAGAGCAGTCTAGGGCAGAGGCTGCTCATTTGGCTCAGGGAACATGGAGAGAACAGTGGGTTTAGGGGTATCTTGTGTTGCAGTGCTTGGACCCTTACTATGGCGTATGGCCTTGTATCTGTGACTTAACCCCTCTGAGCCTCTACTTCCTCATCTGGAAAATGGGAATAATAGTATCCACTCCATGAAATAGCTTTGAGGATAAATTAGGAAATTTACCTAAAGGGCTCAGCCCTGTCCCCAGAGCACTGTGAGACAGGGGAGTGGAAGTGATGGCCCCTGGAACAGATGCCCTTGGGTTCCAGCATAAGGCATGAGCTAGGGTGGCGAGCATCCCTCACTTCATAGGTGTTAATCTCAACGATGCATTAGAGAAGAGCTGCTGGGCGAGGCCAGGCAAGAGGGGCTTTGAGGCAGACAGGGAGACAGATGTGACTCATCCCAGGGCTCCTCAAGGTCGAGGAGATGCAGGGGCCGGCAGGCAAACAGGGTGAGCATGCAGTGAGCTTCATGATCACTGGATGGGACAGACGCCAGAGGCAGACACAAGCCCAGTTGAGGCAACAGAGTCCAGCCTGAGGGGCTCAGGGACCCAGTCTAGACATGTCTCACCTTTCAGCTCAGCAGCCGTTCTTCCCTTCTGATAGGAGAGGCATAACGCCAAAACAGAGTGCTACCAAATGTAGTTGGTGACATTCAGGAGTCAGCAAGCTGTTTCATTTCATCAAAGAATATTGAAACTTTTTTTTTTGGTTAAGTGCAAAGTTTCTTTTATATGGTTTAGTGTGATCAGGGTCATTTTAAAGGATCGGTGCGCGGAAGCGGGGGCTCCAGAGCGTTCTATAAATCAGAACACTGTGTGCTTTCTCTTCGTGGGGGCCGGTACTTACACAAGAGCCTCTGAAAGGCAGAGGGAACACCGAGGTCACAGGTCACGAGCTGCAGCTCCTGCATCTGTGGCATGTCTCATCCAGACTGGACACGATCAGTTCTGGGAGCCTGTGTTAAAGGATCGGGGCACTAGCCTTGGCTGGCTCACTGTACCCTTAAAGTTCACCAGGGAAGTTACCGGGACTCTTTGAGGAAAACAATGCAGCCCTAGCCGGGATCTGTCTGGATGTTATTACGGGCTGAACCAACTGCATCCCTTCCAAATACTCCAGGCTTGGGGAGAGATGACCCCTGTCACAGCCCCTTCTGCCCTCAGCCCACTCCACCGTGGAGGTGGGGGGAGTGCCACATCCGCCTCCTGCCATCTTGCCCACCCACACCTGGCCAGAAAAGAGGCAGGTGTTGTGATGTTTTCCATGTCGGTGGGCTTCTGGGTTTCCCTTGTGCTGTGTGTGCATGTGTGCTGTGTGTTTCTAGTTAGGACTGGGAGAAACTCAAAGTGAACGATCTTGGAATCTCAGTGCAATTTCTTGGCATAGTCTTATCTTAGGAAGGAGGAGGCCACCTGCAAGTTCACTGTCCATGGCGGGAGGGTGGGTTTTCCCGGGGTCTCGCTGGCTTGAAGACTCATTCTCCTCCCCCTCCGTGGGAGCCCCAAGCCCGCCTCCGTGCTCTGGTGGACCCTGTCTGCCGGGCTGAGTAACCTAGTGCTTTGTCAGCGGTGGGCTGAGTCCTGCTGGCTGATGGTGAGGACACCACCAGGCCGGGCTTCCTCTGTCCAGGCCAAGCGCTTGACACTTGGTAGCTCCTTTCTCCCTCCCAGCAGCTGTCTGTGGAAGGTACTGCTCCATCCTGCAAGTTCCAGATGTGGAAGCCGAAGCCCAGAAAGGCTCTTTAACTTCCCCAAGGTGAGAGCTAGAAATAGAGTCAGGGCACCAATCCAGACTTTCCAACTTGAGGTGTGGCTGTGGGTCAGAGAGCTTTCTTGACTCTAATTGGCTTTAGTCTCTTTTTGCCCCTCCTTCTGCCAAGTGCCCCCAAAGGCCCTTGTTGTCTCCTGGTCTCTAACCCCCCATACATGTGCTTCCTTGAGCTGGAACACCCTTCCACTTGGCTTTTCCTCTGACTTTTCCTCAGTGATTTGGCTCAGTGACTGTCTCCTCCAGGGAGCTCTCCCTGACTACCCCCAAAGTCCAGGCTGGATGCCCCTCCAGGTGGTCCCATGGCACCCTGGGCTTCCTCCCAGCAGATGTTGACACCCATTGTTATAAGTAGGGTTCTGTTTGTTCAACTCCTCCACCAATGCAAGCATCTTCAGGGGTGGGCCAGCTCTCAGCTGTTTGATGAATGAATAAATGAGTGAATGAATGGTAACTTGAGTCTCTTGCTACAGTGTCTTGTCAGCAAGGCAGCCTGGTTACTGGGTTTCCATTCCTTTCATCTCCCTGTGCCTTGATTTCATATGAAAGATTGAGAGGTTCGCAGTGTAAACGAGGGAGCCCGCATGAATCTCTCAGAACAGCCCTGGCCCCCCCGGCCCGCGAGCTGGGCTTATTCTAGTGGTGTTTCTCCTCCTGGGGGTGGGCAGCGAGGCTCGCCCCAGGCTGACCTACTTCTCCCTCAGGCATGCTCCCTGGGGCGAATGACTCAGCGTTTGGAAATCCAGCTGCTTTTTTAAGGAGCCACATCATTCCCCCATCAAACTGAAGATATTAGGCGAGGTTAAATGCCTGCTGATGGGTAGGGTGGGATGGACAGTAAGAAAATTGTCTGGTTAAAACCAAGAGACTACTTAGCAAGGAGGACAGAAAATATAAGGTGGGTGTGAGAACGTGGGGAGGTGAAGAGGGGCTGAGGCAGGAGATGCAGGAATTGGGGTCAGAAATGAGACTGGAGGCAGTGCTCATGGCTACAGGTCTGTAGATGCCGCAGCCCCCAGACCTTGAGCTCTGAGGCCACCCTGAGATTACCCACACAGGGAAACAGTGGGGCTGGAACTCCAAGGGGAAGGTCCTTTCCTCCTTCACCTCTGTGTTGTATCTTGCAGACTTTTCCAAACTCCACTCTGTACAAATGAGTCCTGCCAACAGCTCTGGGAAGAGAGTTCTGCGGTCACATACATGAGCCCACTCCTGTGTCCCCTCTGGGGTAATCATGAAGAATGTTCACGTGGGAAGAGCCTCATAGAATCCTGCAATCGAGAAGTCCTCCAAACATTTAGGCCAGTGTTTCCCTGACTGCTTGACCAGGGAACCCTCATCACAGCATCTTTTCACATGTTGTTGTTCAGTCACTAAGTCATGACTGACTCTTTGTGACCCCATGGACTGCAGCACACCAGGCTTCCCAACTTCACCGTCTCCTGGAGCTTGCTCAAACTCATGTCCATTGAGTCGGTGATGCCATCCAACCATCTCATCCTCTGTCGCCCCCTTCTCCTCCTGCCTTCAATCTTTCCCCGCACCAGGGTCTTTTCCAGTGAGTCAGCTCTTCCCATCAGGTGGCCAAAATGTTGGAGCTTCAGCTTCAATCTTTCCAGTGAATATTCAGGCTTGATTTCACATGTTACCCCCATCAACTTCCTCTATTTCTAGGAACCCCTTCCCCAGAAGGGGACTGGGCCACTGTTCATAGCATTGTGATTGAACTGACTTTTATTTGCAAACTTCAACACGAAAAGTCAATTACAATCTGTCTTAGTTTCTCAGGGCTGCTGTGATAGGTACTGTAAACAGGGTGGTTTCAAACAACAGACCTCTGTTGCCTCAGAATTCTGGAGGCCGGAAGCCTGTAGCCATGGTATCAGCAGGGTCTGGCTCCCTCTGATGCCTGTAGGTGAGGCTCCGTCCTGGTCTCTGGTAGCTTCTGGTGGATGCTGCCTCATGGCAGAATCATGCATCTCTTCCTCTGTGTTTACGTGACCATCTTCCCTCTGTGGGCTGTCTCTGTGTCTCTTCCTTTCTTATAAGAATGCCAGGGACTTCCTGGTCCAGTGTCTAAGACTCCACTCTCCCAAGGCAGGGAGCCTGGGTTTGACCCCTGGTCAGGGAACCAGATCCCACATGCTACAACTAAGAGTTTAGGTGTTGCAACTAAGATAAGAAGATCCTGCCTGTTGCAACTAAGACCTGGAGCAGTTCAAAAAAGGAAAAGGAAAAGCCAGCTGGATTGGATTAGGATCTCATCCTAGCCCAGTGTGACCTCATCTTAACCAATCACATCTGAAAGGACCCTGGTTTCACATCAGGTCATGTTTTCAGGTGTTGGGAGTTGACTTCAGTATATCTTTATGGGGGACACAATCCAACCCATAATACAACACGTTCGCAGCAGGTGGTTCTGGGCTGGGAATTCACTGTAACCATCCAGAAAGGTGCTTTCTCCATCTTCCAAGACCTTGGCAATGATGTTGTCTTGTGCAGAGTTAGTATGGATAGAGTTACTGCCTGCCAGTCACTATGCAGAGTGTATTATGAATACAAACAGCATCTCGCTGCACCTCACTGCAGGTGAGCTGGAGTTTGCAGCCGGGTCCGTGTGTTGGCACCGTCCTGGCTTTTAGGTTCTGTGCTGTGCAGTTTCTGGTTGAAATCAATAGCTGGCTTCAGATCAAGTCCCCTTGTCTCCCAGATGCTTCTTCCACTTGCTCACTTTTTTTTTTTTTTTGCCTTCGTATGTTAATTGGTCATTTAGATTTGACATGTAGTGAATTTATGTCCCTATCCTTCTCACGCTTTCCCTTTGTCTTCCTATTATCAATTTGTGAGAATTCCTTTTTTTTGGTAATTTCATTTAGTTTTGGCTGTGCTGGGATTCTGTTGCTGTGCAGGCTTTCTCTAGTTGCAGGGAGTGGTGACTACTCTCTAGCTGCGGCTCAGAAGTTGTGTCACACGGGCTTAGTTGCCCCGAGGCATGTGGGATCTTCCCGGATCAGGGATCGAACCCCGAGTCTCCTGCGCTGACCGGCAGATTCTTCACCACTGAGCTGCCAGGGAAGCCCCAGTTTCTGAGAGCTCTTTATCTAGGACAGCTACTAACACTTTCTCTCTCAAATGTAAATATTTTCCGACTCCACAGTTTGTTTCCTTGATTTATTATATATTTTTCTATTCAAGAATTCAATATGTTTTTGCCAAGATGTCTTTATTTTCTTTTGTATGCTTTGAATTTCCTATCTCTATGAAAAAAGATTCGCCAATACGGACTTCATATTTTCTCGTGTCCTAAATTAAATCATTCTTCTTGTTTTACTTTTTTGGATGTAAACATTTATTCCAGCTGGAACTTACTTTTGCCAACAGAACTTAAGAGTCTGAGGTAGGGATACGACATTATTTTCATCCAGAAAGATACCCACTTGGGCTAGCACCATCTGTTAAGCCATCCTTTCCCGCTGAATTTCCACTCGCTCCTGTTGAATTTTCTCCAGGGAGGACAAGGCTGGGAAGCTGTCATGTAGGAGGTATGGTTTTGGGAACTGCAGGAGTGTTGGGATGAGGTGCTTTGATGAGGGAGGAGCCTGTGGAAGAAGGGAAAGGAGTTGAGATCAGAAGGGTTCGACTGAGGATAAGAGGTTATGGGGTCAGAGAGCTGAACAATGTCAGGTGCTCCATCAGTCACCCCTGGAGGAGCCACCCCGGAACCAGAGCTTCCAGCTGCGGCAGGGCCAGCGCTCCTGGGACAGGGAGCCCTGTGTGGGCTCAGCGTGCCCTTGTCCACAGGGTGTGGTCCCAGAGGCGTGGCGGTCTGGGGTGTTGATGAGAAGGCAGAGGCACATGGCCTGGGACTTGAGGAGACAGGTCAGAGGGATTCCTCAGAGGCTGGAAAACAGCAGGGGCCCAGCTTCCTTGATGCTGGCCGTGGATGCAGCATCCACTGCTGTGTCCGGCACACACCCCCACCTGCCCACCCCACCCCACCGCAGCACTCACCTTCCAAGGATGCCAATGGATTCTTCCTGGAAGCATCTCCTACTTTGCATGGGCATGTGCTTGCCCTGTGCGTGGGGCAGTCCGGAAATGGTAATTAATTAACTAATGTCTTCAAGAGCAGACCTCAATGCAGGATGGGTGAGATTTGGTGTACAAACCCCTAGCTTGTTTGGTCCTTAGATGGGCAACTCTGAGCAGTGGTCTGCACCCTCCCCAGAGGTCCTCACCAGGACTCAACTCCAGTTGCCCATGGCAGTGATCTTGGGAACACACCTTTCCCTCTTTATTTTCCTCACTCCCCTACCTGAGCTTCCAGGGACCACATCCCAGATCAACTCCTGGCACTTGCATCCTTATCTCAGAGGCTGCTGCTGGGGCAACCCAAACTCCAATGTTAGGTCAGCACCCCAGAGGGCTAGTGGAACCATCTCATTCCTCCGGCTTCAGGCACAGTTGGTCCCAGTGTATGGGGGAGGGGAGTGTGAGCCTCTGGGGAAGGGAGGAGAGGCTTGCAGAGTTTGCCCCCAGGGAAGGCTTAGCATTGGAGGTTTTGAGCAACAGAAACTCCATTCTAACTAGTTTAACCCAAACCAGGCTCCTCTGTCCATGGAATTCTCTAGGCAAGAATACTGGAGTGGGTAGCTATTCCCTTCTCCAAGGGATCTTCCTGACCCAAGGATCAAACCCAGGTCTCCTGTATTGCAGGCGGGTTCTTTACCATGTGAGCCACCCAGGGAAGCCCACAATATTGACTTACAGAGCTGAAAAACTCTGATGATGGTACTAGTCTGATGATGGCACTAGCCTGAGACATGGCTGAGCCCAGGGGCTCAAACCAAGTCAGCAGTTCTCTCTCCATGGCTCAAAAAAAAAACCTGCCTCACTTGTGGCTGGTTTCATTCTGGAAGGGGGCTATTCTCTAGCCCCAGGTTTATATTCTGCTAGCTTAACAACCCCATTGGAAAGACTCTTCCTCTCCTCCAGTAATTTTAGGGAATGTCCCAGCCCCAACTCTCACTCATTAAAGTCCCGTGAAAGACCAAAGTCTGAACCAATCCTCGAAGCCAGGTGGAGGGGGTGACTGACCGGCCACCCTGGGGAGTGAGCTCAGCCTCCTAAGATGGGGGGCCTTGTCTCTTCCTGCAAAGATGGGCTCCATTCTCTATGGAAGAAGGGACAGGAAAGTGGAATCAACAGATGAGGACGGGTAGGTTGGGTTGGCGAGGGACAAAGAACAGAACAGCCGGGACAAGAAGGCAGAGAGGAAGACAGCAGGAAAGGGGACAATTTCAGTGACTTTCTTGCAGAGCCCAGGACTCTCTAGTTGTGCACGCTGGGTTAGTTGCTCTGCGGTGTGTAGGAGCTTAGATCCCTGACCAGAGATTGAGTCTGCATCCCCTGCATTGAAAGGTGGATTCTTTTTTTTTTTTTGTGGTGAAGGTTATATAAATTACAAAGGTTATATAAGGTTACAAAGGTTATATAAATCTTTGCCTTAACAGGCCCTGAGAGTTTTCCCCTTTACCCCTAGGTGAAAAAGGCAATGACCAAAGTTCTCCCGTTCTGTAAGTGCTTTGTGCAACAGTGTCCGTGTAGATCTGTTCCCATAGCATCTTTGGAGCGGGTCGGAAGCCTTCCTCCGGAGTCCGGTCTCACGTAGAAGGAGCTGGTTGGGGCCGTGACTTCCCACTTCAAGGCAGGTGGTGCGCAGTTGCGGGAAGGGTCAGTCCTGCAGAGACTCTGTCAGTCTGTCTCTGGCTCCCAGGAAGGTCATCTGAGTGAGACAAGCTGGGGCTGGGGAAGGAGCCTGAGTTCCAAGGTGACTGGAAGGGGATGGAGGGGGATGTGGGGGACCTCTTGGGGCTGCACAGGGTCCCGTTATGGAGCTTCCAGAGCAGCTCCTCCTTCTCCAGGGAGAGGCGCTTGTTGCCCTTGCACTCCTTCTCCAGCGACTCCTGCAGGACCGCCTGCTCCGTGGAAAGTTGCCTGGAAACTGCCACGTGCTTGTCCATCTGAGCTGTAAATTCTTCATGCTCCTGCTGGAATTGCTTCAGTTTGTCCCCCAGTGCTGTGTTATCGTCCACCAGTTTCTCCATCTTCACTCACTTGACGTCCCGTTGGCACAGCCTCTCATTCTTGATCTCCAACACAGCTTTCAGACTTTCTAACTCTTGCTCCAGATACATGATCTGAGGGTTTTTTTTTGTTTTTTTTTTTTAATTTGCCTTCTCTCTTGATATTCTTTTCTGTTCTTCTGATTTCAACTTTTCATTTAAAGCATCATTTTCACTCTTCAGATCATTGATTTTGTTTCTCCAGTGATTCCTGCTTCTCGTAAAGCAAATCCTCAAGGGATTTCTTTTCCATTTCATGGCTTTTCCTGATTTCTGAAAGAAGGAGGATTCTTAATCAGTGGACCACCAGGGAAGTCCCAAGGGAGGGGGGGGGGGTTATTTTTAAAACTTTTAATTTGGAAATGGTTTTAGATTTACCCAAGATTTGGAAAGATAATACAACTTTCCTGTGTGTTCCCATTCAGTCTCGTGTGAACATCTTATGTGCCCACAGTGCATTTACCAAACCTAAGAAATAGTGTTACTATTAATGAAGCTACAGACTTCATTCAGATTTCCCCAGTTTTACCCACTGAGTCTGTTTTTCCTTATTAGGATCCTAGCTTGCTTTCGGTCATCACATGTGTTTATTTATAGTCATCATGTGTCTCCTCCAGTCTGTGACTGCTTTTTCCATCTTTCTCTACCTTTCATTACCTGGACAAATTTGAGAGAAGCTATCAGCTATTTCGTAGAACATCCCTCAGCATGGGTGTACCTGACGTTTTCTCCTGAGGACACTAAGCTTACGGATTTGGGAACAAAGACCAAAGAGGGGAAGTCTTATTGGTGCATCGTACCTAAGGGCTCAGGGTACCACTGCGCTTTTCCACTGTGCTGCCCGCCAGGCTCTCTGCCGTAAAGTTCGTATTTCCCCCTTTTCCACTCTCTATTTGGGGTTCCAGGCTTTGGACAAGCTTTATCATGGAAATGGGGAGCAGACACCCTCTCTGTCCGCCTGGGTTCTCCCTGCCCCCAGGACCAGGCCTGATCTTACACCTGCCAGAATGGGTGCTGGTGCTGTGTACCCCAGCCCCCTTCACTCTCCAGAAAGGCCAGTGATGGCTTCTTCTCCAGCTTCAGAATCTCAGGGCCGTTCTGTCTGCTGGGTCAAAGGACCGCTGTGCTTCAGAGGTGGCTGATTTGGGGCCCTAGTTGTGTACATCTGGATTCTAATTGGCAAACTTGGGCCAACGCCAGGTATGGCTCTGCCCCAGCTTCCTGGAGAAACCGGGTGTTTTCTCTGCAACGAGGAGGGTTTTCTCCAGGGCAGTAAAGAGGGTTTGCTCACAGAAGCAGGAGTAAGTGAAGTACCTAGGAGGCCAGCGGTGCCTCTCACGTGTTGGGAGGAGATGGATGTCTCTACTGCAAAGAAGGAGGTGGGGGATCTCCTGGTGGCCTGAGAGTGGGGCTCACAGAGTGGGGAGGACACCAGCTCTGGTCCCAGCTGCTGGTGACAGGTGGTCTGCCAGGGTCTCTGCTGACCTGCGGCTGCTCTCTGGAATCGAAACATTTTGTAGATCAGTCATTTGGGTCTTGCTGGCAATTATGTTCTGAGGGATAATCCATTGCTGGAGCAAGTAAGACCCTGTGCTTTGAAAGGAGGCTGAGCCTATAAAAATAAGCATGGTTGGTGACCCAGAAAACTCGGAAGTTTGTCCGATTCCTGTGCATGTATGGAATTCAAGTACTTTAGCTTCTTCTGGCATCCAGGGACAGGCAGGCTGGGAAGACACTGGGTTTGGGCTTGGTGTCAGCCCCGTGAGATGCAGGCCTTGGCTGCACCCTCCATTAGCTTGGGGTGACCTCAGGCCAACCACCTGGCCTCCGGAGCCTGGTATCTCCTCTGAGAAATGGGGATAATAATAGTGCAGCCATTGTGTTTTGCAGCTCAGGGGCTGTTTGGATTTGAGGTCATTAGGCAGGCAGGAAATTAAAAATACATATTTGCATGAGGGCTATTTTCTGCTTGGCCCAAGAAGGAGAAACAAGATTTGGGTGCTGTGTGCCTGGGGCCAAAAGGGATACTACGGTGGCAGGGAGGACCCTGTTTGCCTCCCTCACTTTGGCCCAAAGGACTAGCTCTGAGTCCCGTGAAGCAGGAAACAGAAGTGGCTGCCTTGGGGAAACTTTGCAAGATGTGGGGCTCAAGTGGTGCTGCTTGGGGCCCAGGGGACAATGTGGGCCTGACCAGGAGGGCCCCTGGGCCATTTGAGCCTGGATACTGCCAGGGCTGGGGGAACACCACGAGTACCTGGAAGATTTCCTGCCCTGGGAGATGGTCTGAACACCAGCCCCAGGGCAGGGTGCGACGTGTTCCCAGAGGGGCTTGTGGGCAGCACTGAAGAATCTGGAGTAGGGGAAGGTGAGCAGAGATCATGCCTGAGCCCATGGGAGCCCCAGGAACACCCGGAACAAGGGTCAAAGAGGCTGAGATCCTGAGGGTGGTGGCCTCGAGCTGGTGAGATTCAGGCTCAGTGGTCACAGGGCCCCCAGATGGACCTGCAGGGATGGTCAAGGACACTGGGCTATTATAACACCTTCCTCTTAAAGACGTGGGGGCAGGTGAGAGCAGCGGGGGCAGGCACTGTCACGGCGCTCGAAGCGTTGTGACAGGCTCCAGTGCGCCACACCCAGCCACCCTGTCATCGCTCTGAGCCTGTTTTCACACATGTGAAATGGAGATGATGGGAATGCTCTCCTTCCCCCAGGATTGTTACAAGGATGTCTGTGTGTGTGCGTGTGTGTGAGTGTTGAGTCACTCAGTAGTGTCCGACTTTTTGTGACCCCATGGACTGTAGGCCACCAGGCTCCTCGGTCTGTGGGGATTGTACAGGCAAGAATACTGGAGTGGGTTGCCATTTCCTTCTCCAGGGGATCTTTCCAACCCAGGGATCAAACCTGTGTCTCTTGGGCCTCCTGAATTGGCAGGCAGATTCTTTACCACTGAGCCACCTGGGAGGCCATTATAAGGTTGGAGTGAAATAAATATGAGTTCTTCTCTGGGTCTGAATGGCAGGCACAAAGTCACACAGCTGAGCATAGGGGTCAGATTCTGTTTGTGTCATAATAAGCGACGTATCCCTGAATAGCCAATGCTCAGCAGGTGTGGTTGAAGGAAGAAGCGAATGCTGTTCCCATATTCCACAGTGTCCCGTTAGAGCCTGAAGTGCTATCTGGAGAAGTCCTGTTATGAACACACTCCTGCAGAAACAAGCAGAACCTGAGCTCTGAGCAATGAAGTCACCTGATGGTCACTGAGAACTGGCCCCAAACCTATTACATGCTGCGTTCTTTAATCCTCGTAATGATCCCATGAAGTGGGTCCTATGACCCACTTCCCAATTCCCAATTCCCACTGCACATAATTCCCGTTGTGCAGCAAAAGGACCAAGTCTTGGAGAGGCCAGGTGATTTGCCCGAGTTTCCAGGATGGGGACGCGGCTGAGTGTCTGACTCGCCACCAATTTCAATTAGCTGGAGCCAGATCCGGGGACAGGAGGAAGAGGAGGGAGAGGCCATGTGGGGCGAAGGAGGGCCTGTCTGGTTCTGCCCCCTTCCTGGGGACACTCCAGGAACCCCACCTGGTCTCACCAGGCAGGGCCTTCCTCACAATAAATGGGGGCAAGAAAACAGAGTTTCCAAGGAGGTAAGAGGCCAAGCCAGAACTTGAACCAGGTGGCTTACTCCAGCGCCCAAACGTTCTAGCCTTTCCTTTTGCAGCTGATGGTGGCAGAGAACTTGGTCCCAGGTATCCAGCGAGCAGGTCACCCCTGGACCCCATCTCAGGTTAACCAACCCAGGCCCCCCACTGCACCACACCACTAACGAGCAGTTTCTAGTCAGTTGCTGCCAGGAAACACAAGACCCCAGGTTTCCTACAGGAATTACATTAAAGGCTTAAGAGGCAGAGAATGTTTCAGAATAGCTATTGGAGCCAACAATTATTATTATTATTATTTTTTTTTGGTGCAATGGGTAAAATTTCTTTCTCTATTCTTACTCCCCTGCTAAACCACTCAATTGAATAAGTAAGAGAAACAGCAGCATGTGTTATTTGAAAACTGTTTAGTGCAATTACCTCTGCAGACTTTACTGAATTTGAAAATGATAGATGGCAAATCTTAATTTCCCAAGCTCTCCATCCTGGCAAGCAGTTTGTTAAAGACTAGCAGTACAGCTAATCGCTGGTGCATAATGCCTGCAAATACAACGTTTTTCCTTTTTATATAACACATTATGCTAATCACCCTGTATTCCATTTTTCAATAAAAGGTCAGCAGAGCACTGTTTGTTCAGAATGTGCAATTTAAACTTCATGTCTGTCATTAGAGATAATCTAGGTTTGCTGTATCAAGTGGGGTTGTCATAGAAACCAGACCCGCAAGCTCTGTTTACGGCCTTTGGAGAATAAACACTTTGCATTTATTTCTCTGGAAAGGGGAAAAAAAAAACCCACATCAGAAATCATCGAACAATTAAGTGAGGTTTGAAAACAAAGCAGTGATAGCCTAGAAGACAGAGCTATGTCATTCATCAAAAGTCAATAACTGTCAGGCAGTTGGGATACCGGGGCATTCTAGCAGGTAGGTGACTGGCGGAAGTGGTCGAGTATTTCCCCTGGGAAGAACAAGTAAGGGAGGGTGAATGTGTTATTATGCCAAGTACAGAATTAATTTAAGTGTGTTAATGGGCTTTATCCAAGCTAATACACCCTTGAAAAATATTTTGTATAATTTGCATCAAGTGCCTGATTAGGCTTTTTTGTGCCATATATTTGGATATTCATTTGCCAGCCTCACATAGCTGAAATGATTCCACAGTATGGTTTTTCTGATCTTTCTCTCCTCATTTATAAAGACCCTCCCTGGAAGCAGTTCAGAGATTCTGGGCTTAAGCATTTTAAGACCCTGCTTGAGTAGCTTTACCATATTTATCAAACAGAAATGCAGGATGCATTAAATTTGAATTAAATGTGAACACTTTTAAATTGGAATACTTTTTAAAGCGTAATTATGCCCCAAATATTTCATGAAATATGCTGAAGTTATGCATTGCTTATCTGAAATGCAAATTTAACCGGGTGTCCTATATGAAATCTGTCTTCCTGTGTCTGGGGGTGCCAAGGAGGTGAAGAAGTAATTCTCCGACCTCCTCTGCCAGCCTCAGACCTGTGATTCCTTTAACAGGTGAATGAGAAACCTGTGCATGGGATGTGTGTGCCTGTTACTGTTCAGTCTCTCAGTCGTGTCTGACTCTTTGTGACCCCGTGGTCTGCAGCACGCGAGGCTTCCCTGTCCTTCACCATCTCCCAGAGTTCGCTCAAACTCATGTCCATTAAGCCGATGATGCCATCCAACCATTTCATCCTCCGTTGCCCCATTCTCCTGCCCTCAATCTTTCCCAGCATCAGGGACTTTTCCAATAAGTCGGCGTTTGCATCCGGTGACCAAAGTATTGGAGCTTCAGCTTCAGCATCAGTCCTTCCAATGAATATTCAGGGTTGATTTCCTTTAGGATTGACTGTGCGTGACGAATCCTGTTATGTCACGGTGTAATTGTGGCTCTAATGTGCCGGAGGCACCAAGCAGAGTCAAGTGCAAAAAAGTCACCCACCTGGAAACAACCACACACCGCTTGGCACAGCCACCCAACAGGGGAATGCTTCTAGGGGTTTTCCCACTGAAAGAGGACCTCCTTCCCAGGGCGGGGAGCTTGCTGCCCCCAGCCCTTTCTGGATCTAGTCCCTCGTTTTTTTGGAGCTGGGCCAGCGCAAGGACCTGAGGCTGATCTGTGGGGTGTGATGCTCAATTCAGGGCTCAAAGGGTGGGGTTCTATGAACTGTGGCCCTGGCTCTGGGCAACTTCACTGTTGTAACCTCCCCACCCCCCACCCTGATGCAGGAGCCGCAAGTGACACGGGTTTGATCCCTGGGTCGGGTAGATCCCCTGAAGAAGGGCATGGCAACCCACTTCAGGATTCTTGCCTGGAGAAACCGCATGGACAGAGGAGCCTGGTGGCCTACAGTCCATAGGGTCGCAAAGAATAGGGCCAGACTGAAGCGACTTAGCATGCATACCATCCATGCAACACCATTCGCAGAAATCTGGTAATTGGCAGAAGGTGCATTCGTTAGACAATTGGATTCAGGTTGATGAAGTGAAGTAAAACCCAACACACATTTCAGCATGTGGGAATTCAGTATTTGCTGCCCTGGCTCAGGCACCTCAGAGAACCCAAAGCCAGAAGACAGCCAGTCCTCCAGAGGGGTCTCGGCTAGCAGGGTCTCGGCCAGTCAAGCACCGATGTTGCTCGAGAACCGGCAGATGGTCCAAGTGCCAGAGCAGAGGCAGAAAAAAAGTGCCAGGAGAATGTGTGGGAGGAAGAGATGGATTCTACCCCGGGGCATCTGGGGAGCCTTCTTGGAGAAGAGGGATTCACAACTGATTTTTGAGTACAGAGTATTAAATCAGATTTAATCTTTGATCTTTGAAGACAGAGTATTAAATCAGATTCAGTTCAGTTCAGTCGCTCAGTCGTGTCCGACTCTTTGCGACCCCATGAATCGCAGCACACCAGGCCTCCCTGTGCATCACCAACTCCCGGAGTTCACTCAGACTCACGTCCATCGAGTCAGTGATGCCATCCAGCTATCTCATCCTCTGTTGTCTCCTTCTTCTCCTGCCCCCAATAGCTCCCAGCATCAGAGTCTTTTCCAATGAGTCAACTCTTTGCATGAGGTGGCCAAAGTACTGGAGTTTCAGCTTCAGCATCATTCCCTCCAAAGAAACCCCAGGGCTGATCTCCTTCAGAATGGACTGGTTGGATCTCCTTGCAGTCCAAGGGACTCTCAAGAGTCTTCTCCAACACCACAGTTCAAAAGCATCAATTCTTCGGCGGTCAGCCTTCTTCACAGTCCAACTCTCACATCCATACATGACCACAGGAAAAACCATAGCCTTGACTAGACCATCCCCATGGAAAAGAAATGCAAAAAAGCAAAATGGCTGTCTGGGGAGGCCTTACAAATAGCTGTGAAAAAAAGAGAAGCGAAAAGCAAAGGAGAAAAGGAAAGATATAAGCATCTGAATGCAGAGTTCCAAAGAATAGCAAGAAGAGATAACAAAGCCTTCCTCAGTGATCAATGCAAAGAAATAGAGGAAAACAACAGAATGGGAAAGACTAGAGATCTCTTCAAGAAAATTAGAGATACCAAGGGAACATTTCATGCAAAGATGGACTCGATAAAGGACAGAAATGGTATGGACCTAACAGAAGCAGAAGATATTAAGAAGAGGTGGCAAGAATACACAGAAGAACTGTACAAAAAAGATCTTCATGACCCAGATAATCACGATGGTGTGATCACTCACCTAGAGCCAGACATCCTGGAATGTGAAGTCAAGGGGGCCTTAGAAAGCATCACTATGAACAAAGCTAGTGGAGGTGATGGAATTCCAGTTGAGCTCTTTCAAATCCTGAAAGATGATGCTGTGAAAGTGCTGCACTCAATATGCCAGCAAATTTGGAAAACTCAGCAGTGGCCACAGGACTGGAAAAGGTCAGTTTTCATTCCAATCCCAAAGAAAGACAATGCCAAAGAATGCTCAAACTACCGCACAATTAAATCAGATTAGTTAACACTAAAAAGTATGTCTCTTACAAGGACACTCTCACTGGCTTTGGGGGCCACCCCAATTCAGCACCATCTCATCTTCATCCTTAGTTACCTCTGCAGGGATCCTATTTTAAGATAAGGCCACATTTTGAGTTCCTAGGTAGATACGAATTTTTGGAGGAGGCTAGTCAACCCACTACAGTTGCCAGTGATGAAGTCTTACAGATTTCACCAAATGTAGAGTTTCTGCTTTCTCTTGAACTACCAGATCTGGCCCTGATGGTCTACAATAGGCCGGTCAGAGGGACAGCTGGCCTTTTCCCAGGTCTGCCCTCTCCAGGTACCAGGGGCCCTGCTCAGTTCTTCACCTGCCCAAGCCCTGCTTTAGTTCAGGTGGAGCCCCCACAGGACCTCTGTATGGCTGGAATCTGCCTCCTCTTTTCCCAGCTCCTTCCTAACGCCTTCTTCATGATGCACACTCATTTATTCTATGCATGAACTACTGGTTAACAGTATTTATCTCCAGAGTCACAAATATTTGATTCCAATTAGGGATGCCAAATTGAGACCCATGCAGCATCAAAAATGCAATGTGTGTGTGTTAGTTGCTAAATCATGTCCGACTCTCTGCAACCCCATGGACTGTAGCCCACCAGGCTCCTCTGTCCATGGAATTCTCCAAGCAAGAATACTGGAGTGGGTAGCTGTTCCCTTCTCCAGGGGATCTTCCAGACCCAGGGATCAAACTCAGGTCTCCTGTGTTGCAGGCAGATTCTTTATTGTCTGAGCCACCAGGGAAGCTGCAGGTCAGGTGATTGAGAGCCCTGGGACACAGGACAAGGAGGGAGGGTGTAGGCTCCCAGACCAGGCAAGCCATGCAGCTCCTGCTCTGATCCCTCTGTGGTCTTGGATGAGTAACTCAGTTTTAGCTAGCCTCAGTTTAACACCTGTGAAATGGGTATAATAATAGTTCCCTTCAACGTTGTGAGAACTTGAAATGCTGTGTGTAAAGTGCCCAGCAGAGTGCTGGCATGCAGTAGAGTCTTAATAAATGTCTGGTGAATAAATGATGCATGAACTAGTCTGAACTTGGAATCACTTCCAGCTAAAATAGGCTAAATAATTCAGGTGCAAACAATGGTATCCAAATCACACTGAAGAAATCAGAAAAGAAGGTGATAGAATATTCCAAGAAAGATGCTTCTTGGCCCGGCAGTGCAATAAACTGTACAGTTTTCTCAGTCAAAAGGGAATTCCCTCCAAGATCAGTAAGTAGTAATCAGAAAGAGTAATAATGACAAACCTCAGTGGTTATCCCAATAGATGTAGCATTTACGTAATTAGGGAGCAAAGTAAGATATTTTCCCAACATCTAGGATAGCATTTCCAATTGTGTGTGTTCTAAAAGCAGTTAATATTAACAGATGTTAAAGAGTTTCTGGTTAAACAATTTGGAAAAATATTCAAGTATTAAAGTTTTCTCTGCAGCAGGAATTTCCAGAGCCTTTACTCTGTTAATATGAAGTATGGATTTTCTAAATGAGTACAGAGCATGGAGCAGTTCCCAGATGTATTTGGGCAGAGAAAAACCACCTCCTCCCATCTCTTTTTTGGGACTAGCACGGCATAGAGCCCAGCACCGGGAAAACACACCATGCTTTCTGACGAGTACTGTCCCCCCACCAAATTCTAGATATTTTTGTAGGTTTCAGAAGGGCTCTAGCCCTGATTAGAAATGGCTGGCTGCACAGTCTGGGATTTTTGGTTATTAGATGACAGGCTAAAAAAGGGCTATGGGAGGAAAGAAACTGGGCCCTGAGCCTATCTGAATGAAGTCACCTTTAAGGCAACCGGTCAGAGATTCCTGAAGGCAGCCTACAGACTGCCCAGAGAGGAAGGGATGGGGAGAGCCAGGGCAAGAGTCCAGCTTCCCCACATGGACTCCCACCTCCAGGAGTCCAGGAGTTTCCAGGACCTCCAGGCCCAGATCTCATTTTCAGAGGAGCTTCCAGCTAAAGTGCTGGAACACAGAGAGGGCTTCCTGGGTCTAGGGGTTGGAGATGGCCTGTTCCTGAAGCTGTCACCTTCAGGCTCCTTATTTCTCTGCCACTAAAGCCCTCCAGCAGACTCTGCCCGGTAACCCCCCCACCCATCAAGACTCGAGAACCCAGGCAAAATTTATCAGCCTTAGGGTTTAAGCCTTAGGTTCTACCTCTAAGTCATTCTTTTTCGTTGATTAACTTATTTTTATTTGTTTATTTTTGGCTGCCGTGGGTCTTTGTTGCTGTGTGCGAGCTTTCTCCAGTTGCAGCAAGTAGGAGCTCCTCTTTAGTTGTGGTGCTCAGGCTTCTCACTGTGGTGGCTTGAGCTGTGGAGCACAGGCTCTAGAGTGCGGGCTCAGCAATTGTGATGCATGGACTTAGTTTCCCCCTGGCATGTGGAATCTTCCTGGAGCAGGGATCGAACCCATGTCCCCTGCATTGGCAGGCAGAGTCTTAAACTTTGGACCACCCAGGAAGTCTTTAAGTCATTCTTTACAATTCCTCTCCTCATATCTCTTGGCAGTTCAGTCACATGTCTCTCCTAGCTGCGAAGGAGGCAGGGAAATGAGTCTTTTACCTGCGTGCGCTTGTGTCTACCTGAAAAATCAGTGCTGTCTTAAGAGAAAAGATGGGGATACTGGGAGGATATGTGCATGCCAAGGTGCTTCAGTCATGTCTGATTCTTGGCCACCGTATGGACTGTAGCCCGCCAGGCTCCTCTGTCCATGGGATTCTCCAGGTAAGAATACTAGAGTGGGTTGCCATGCCTTTCTCTAGGGGATCAGGATCCATCACAAGGATCAAACCTGCGTCTCTTATGTCTCCTGCATTGGCAGACGGGTTCTTTACCACTAGGGTCACCTGGGAAGCCCACTGGGAGGATACTGGGAAGTAACTAACAGTCTGCTGCAACATCCTTACTTAACTTTGGACAAGACACTCTTTTTGTTTATTTTTTTTTTTTATTAAAATTCCATACATGCTCATGGATGAAAATCTGAAAAATGTTGGCAATTTTCAAAAACAGAAGTGCTATCGGTGACACTATCCTGCTTCTTAGAGATAACTATTATTAGCTGTGTATATAAATGTTCCCTCCCCCTGCTGCCCAATTTTGAGGTCATATCTTAAATTTGATCTTCCATCCTGCTTTTTCACCATATTTTTGCATGTCATTGAAAACCCTTCACAAGTATTTTTTTTAACAATGGCAAGAGGTGTATCATATGGCTGTAATTATATGTACCATCATTTACTTAGTTAACCTCTAATGGTTATTGAAATTGTTAGCAATTTTTTATTATTAACAATAAAGAACATTTCTTGGGCTTTGACCTCATTTTGGATGATTTCCTCAGGATTTATTTCTAGAAGTGAAATTACTGGTTCACATGGGCTGAACTTTGAAAGTTTCTTGAATACACAATGTCAAATTCCTTTCCTGAAAGCTGATTCACCTCACTTCCTCCAGGATTGAGAAGAGATATAGGTTTTAAAAAATGTGTTGGCCTTACTTTTGTGATGGTGGTGATCAATTGATTATTGAAAAATCCTCCTCTCTGTCCTGTTATCTAACTGGTGTTCTGCCACACAGCTGATGTCTTTGTGCTGCAGAGAGGATGGGGGCCATGGGTCCTGTAGCCCGCAGAGCAGGCTCTCATTAACGTTTCAGAGAGATCTTTGGCCACAGTCCTGTGCCCCATGTGTGGGACGATGCTGATCGTCTCATCGCTATGATGGTTTCCACCCTTCTCCAAGTTTTCCTGCCTCTCTTTGTCCCCCGGCTGGTTCTTTGAGAGTTCTGATCACAAGAGGAGAGGTTAAAGACGACCGCTGTAATCCATTCTGTCCATTCAGAGGGGTCATTTTCACGGGCCTTAGTTCCTTCTGTCACCAGCTGATGATGTGGTCACCAACTCTTTAGGAGGTGGACTTGAGGCCAGTCTTTGGGGCCATAAGAGACACAGGGTCAGTTCCCCATCCATGAGAGCAGTAGCAGCTGTCAGAGAAACCTGGATATGAGACAATCAAAGAAAGCTAAAGCTTTGCCTTCTGCAAGTCTGAAGAGGAGAGCTCTCTGCCTTTCCTTTTCAAAAAAGAAAAAATTAAAAAGATCTTAAAAAAAAATTTTAGAGCAGGGCTTCCCTGGTGGTTCAGTGGTTAAGAATCCGCCTCACAATGCAGGGGACACTGGTTTGATCCCTGATCTGGAAAGATCCTGCATACAGTGGGGCAGATAAGCCCGCAAGCTGCGACTGCTAAGCCACAGCTACTGAAGCTCACACTCCTGGAGCCTGTGCTCCACATCAGGAAAAGCCACAACAGTAAGAAGAACAGCAGTGAAGACCCAGCACAGCCAAAAGTAAATAAATAAAATAAAATTTTTTAGAGCAGCTTAAGATTTACAGCAAAATTGCAAAAATAATAGAGTTCCCATGTACCTACACCCAGTTTCCCTAATTGTTAACACCTTACATTAGTATGTTACACATTTGTCACATTGCACGAACAATGATTGACACTTTGTCACTAACTAAAGTCCATACTTTATTCAGATTTCCTTTGTTTTTACCAAATGTCCATTTTTCTCTTCCAGAATCCCATATTGGAAACCATGTTTTACTAGTTTCCATATCTCCTTACGCTTCTCTTGGCTGTGATAGCTTCTCACATTTTCCTTGTTTTGGATGCCTTTGACAGTTTTAAAAATAATTTTATTTATTGGTTTTTATTTTTGGCTGTGCTGGGTCTTCGTGGCTGCGCTGGCTTTTCTCTAGCTGTGGCGAGCGGGGGATACTCTCTAGTTGCGGCGTGCAGGCTTCTCATTGTGGTGGCTTCTCTTGCGAAGTACAGGCTCTAAACTGCGTGGGCTTCAGTAGTTGAGGCTCCCAGGTTCTGGAGCACAGGCTTGGTAGTTGTGGCGCATGGGGCTGGCTGTTCCGCAGCATGTGGGATCTTCCTGCACCAGGAATCGAACCGCTGTCTCCTGCATTGGCAGGCAGATTCTTTATCACTGAGCCACCAGGGAAGCCCAACTTTGACAGTTTTGAGGAGTACTGGTCAGCTATTTTTGGGCTTCCCTCATAGCTCAGTTGGTGACTTCACTTTCACTTTTCACTTTCATGCATTGGAGAAGGAAATGGCAACGCCCTCCAGTGTTCTTGACTGGAGAATCCCAGGGATGGGAAGCCTGGTGGGCTGCCGTCTATGGGGTCGCAGAGTTGAACACGACTAAAGTGACACAGCAGCATAGCTCAGTTGGTAAAGACTCTGCCTGCAATGCAGGAGACACGGGTTCGATTCCTGGGTCAGGAAGATCCCCTGCAGAAGGAAATGGCAACCCGCTCCAGTATTCTTGCCTGGAAAATCCCATGGACAGAGGAGCCTGGCAGGCTACCATCCATGGGGTTGCAAGAGTCGGACACGACTTAGCTATTTTGCCGAATGTCCCTCAATTGGGATTTGTCAGTTCCTCCCTCACCTCCCTTGATTTTAGGGAGGAGAACCACATAGGTAAACAGCCATTCATATCAAGGGTGTATGTTATCAGCAGGATAGCACTGTAGGTGTTCAGATCAGATCAGATCAGATCAGTCGCTCAGTCGTGTCCGACTCTTTGCGACCCCATGAATCGCAGCACACCAGGGCTCCCTGTCCATCACCAACTCCCGGAGTTCACTCAGACTCACGTCCATCCGAGTCAGTGAGGCCATCCAGCCATCTCATCCTCTGTCGTCCCCTTCTCCTCCTGCCCCCAATCGCTCCCAGCATCACAGTCTTTTCCAATGAGTCAGCTCTTTGCATGAGGTGGCCAAAGTACTGGAGTTTCAGCTTTAGCATCATTCCTTCCAAAGAAATCCCAGGGCTGATCTCCTTCAGAATGGACTGGTTGGATCTCCTTGCAGTCCAAGGGACTCTCAAGAGTCTTCTCCAACACCACAGTTCAAAAGCATCAGTTCTTCGGCATTCAGCCTTCTTCACAGTCCAACTCTCACATCCATACATGACCACAGGAAAAACCATAGCCTTGACTAGACGAACCTTTGTTGGCAAAGTAATGTCTCTGCTTTTGAATATGCTATCTAGGTTGGTCATAACTTTCCTTCCAAGGAGTAAGCGTCTTTTAATTTCATGGCTGCAGTCACATCTGTAGTGATTTTGGAGCCCAGAAAAATAAAGTCTGACACTGTTTCCACTGTTTCCCCATCTGTTTCCCATGAAGTGGTGAGACCCGAAGCCATGATCTTCATTTTCTGAATGTTGAGCTTTCAGCCAACTTTTTCACTCTCCACTTTCACTTTCATCAAGAGGCTTTTGAGTTCCTCTTCACTTTCTGCCATAAGGGTGGTGTCATCTGCATATCTGAGGTTATTGATATTTCTCCTGGCAATCTTGATTCCAGCTTGTGCTTCTTCCAGTCCAGCGTTTCTCATGATGTACTCTGCATATACGTTAAATAAGCAGGGTGACAATACACAGCCTTGATGAGCTCCTTTTCCTATTTGGAACCAGTCTGTTGTTCCATCAACTGGCCTAGGTAGTGTTTGTAGGCTTCTTCCCTGTAGAGTGACTTTCCCTCCTCCTTTTCTTACTGTGCTCTTTGGTTGGAAGTTATTATGTGTAGCCTGTACTTACAGACTGGGAGTAGCCACTTCCCAGAGAGCAAAGTATTTATATAAATTATTTGGAATTCTGTTGCATGCAGGATTTGTCTGTTCTTCCCCATTAATATATTTGTTTATTTGTTCATTTCTTTATATCATTGTGGATTCTTGGGTTCCTTTTGCATGAATTTTGCCTATATATTTTTAGAACAGCTTTATTGACATTCACCACATAATGCATCCATTTAGGGCTTCCCTGGTGGCTCAGACGGTAAAGCGTCTGCCCGCAATGCAGGAGACCTGGGTTCAATCCCTGGGTTGGGAAGATCCCCTGGAGAAGGAAATGGCAACCCATTCCAGTACTATTGCCTGGAAAATTCCATGGACTGAGGCGCCTGGTAGGCTATAGTCCATAGGGGTCACAATAGAGTCAGACACGACTGAGCGACTTCACTTTCACTTTATTGACATTCACCACACAATTCATCCATTTAAAGTATTGTTTGTTTAGTCATGTCTGATTCTTTGGGACCTTAAGGACTGTAGCTCACCAGGCTCCTCTGTCCATGGGATTTCCTGAGCGAGAACACTGGAAGGGGTTGCCAGTTCCTTCTCCAGGGGATCTTCCCAACATGGGGCTCAAACCCACGTTTCCTGCATTGGCAGGCAGATTCTTTACCGCTAACCCACCTGGGAAACCCATTTTTGTTTTTGTTTAGTTGGTAAGTTGTATCCAGATCTTTGTGACCCCATGGACTGCAGCACTCCAGGCTTCCCTGTCCTTCACTAATCTTCTGGAGTTTGCTCAAACTCATGCCCATTTAGAGCCTATGTAAAGTATACAATTCAGTGTGTTTTTAGTATACCCAAGTTGTGGGTCAGGGCAGACACTGAATCACTTCCCCATCCAGGGCAGCAGCTGGTGTCAAATAAACCTGGACATGAGACAACAAAGAGAGTTGACACAACTGCAGCCACAACAACACTGGAGGATTTTTTCACTCCAAAAAGCACTTTTGTCACCCCACAGCCATTATCAGGACTTCGCTGAGAGCTCAGTTGGTAACGAATCCGCCTGCAATGCAGGAGACCCCGGTTCAATTTCTGGGTCAGGAAGATCCGCTGGAGAAGGGATAGGCTACCCACTCCAGTATTCTTGGGCTTCCCTGGTGGCTCAGCTGGTAAAGAATCCACCTACAATGTGGGAAACCTGGGTTCGATCCCTGGGTTGGGAAGATCCCCTGGAGAAGGGAAAGGATACTCACTCCAGTATCCTGGCCTGGAGAATTCCATGGACTGTATGGTCCATGGGGTCACAAAGAGCCACACACGACTGAGTGGCTTTCACTCACAACCATTAACAGCCTCTCTCCACTTGCTCCCAATCCCCCTAACTTTAGGCAGCTAATCATCTACTTTCTGTCCTCATAGATTTGCTTATTCTGGACATTTCATATGAAAGGAATCATACAATGTGTGATCTTTTGTGATAAGCTTCTTTCACCTTTGTTTTCAAGTTTCATCCATATTGTAGCTGATATCAGCACTTCATTTCTTTTTGTTACTAATTGTATTCCATTGTATTGTTATATCACATTGTATTTATCAATTCATCAGTTGATGGATATCTCTGTTATTGCCATGTTGGGACTGTTTTTTAAAATTTATTTATTAGTTTTATTTGGCTGCCAGGCCCCCAACCAGGGATTGAACTGGGACCCTTTGCATTGGGAGCATGGAGTCTCAGCCACTGGACCACCAGGGAAGTCCCCGTTTTGGGGCTATTTTGAGTAATGCTGCTATAACCGCTCATGTATAAGTCTTTGTGTGGATATTGGCTTTTAATTTCTCTTGAATATATAACTAGGAGTGGAATTGCCGAGAAGTGAGTGTAAAGAGGTATCTTATTGTGGTTCGGGTTTGTGTTTCTCTGATGGCTAATGATGTTGAGTATCTTTTAATGTGCTTATTGGCCATTTGTATGTCTTTGGAGAAATGTCTATTCTGATCTTTTTCCCAGGTTATAGTTGGGTCAATTGTCATTTTATGATTGAGCTGTGTAAGTACTTTGTGTATTCTAGATATAAATCCCTTGTCAGAGATATGATTTGCAAATATTTTTTTCCATTCTTGAAATTGTCTTTTCATTTTCTTGATATTATGCTTTGAAGTACGATGTTTTATACTTTGATGAAATCGAATTTATCTTTTTTTCCCTTTTGTTGTTAGTAGTTTTGTCATCATATTTAAGAAACTATTGCTCAGTTCAAGGTGATGAAGACGTATGTCTATATTTTCATCTATGAGTTTTAGTTTTAGCTCTTACATTTAGGTCTTTGATTCCTTCTGAGTTAATTTTTGGTTATGATATGAGGTAGGAGTCCAATTCCTCCCTTTTGTATGTAGATATGCAGTTGTCCCAGAACTATTTTTTTGAAGGCACCAGTTTTTCCCATTGAATGATCCTGTCACCCTTTGTCAAAAATCAATTGTCCGCAAACAAAAGTGTTTATTTCTCAACTCTCGAATCTATTCTACTGATCTAAACATTTATCATTATGTCCGTATCACACTGTGTTGGTTATTGTAGAACTGTAGTAAGTTTTTGAAATCAAGAAATCTGAATCCTCAACATTATTTTTATTTATTTTTATTTTTCAAGATTATTGTGACTCTTTGAGGTCCATTTAATTTCTTATGAGTTTTAAGATATGCTTGTCAATTCTGCAAAGAAGGCAGCCGGAATTTCAATAAGAGATTGTGTTGAACCTGTAAATAACTTTGAGGAGTATTAAAAGTATTATCATCTTAACAGTAATAAATCTGGTCCATGAACATAGGATATCTTTCTATATTATATATATAATATATATATAGTTGTGACGATGTCGTGTGACTTGAGGGATCCTCGTTCCCCAGCAGGGATTGAACCCAAGACCCAGGCAGTGGAAGCATGGAGTCTTAACTCTTGTACCACCAGGAAATTCCCACAGATTATATTTTTTAAAAACATTCTTTCATATATGCATTTGGTATTTTATAATTGTCATCATTCACATGTTATAATTTCTAAAATTGTTCCCTTTGATATGAATTGAGAATGTGAGGTGTCACTGTAATTATGAATATCTGAATATTTCTACTGTGATACCAGCTAGGAAATCACACAAAAAGAGTGCATAACAACATGTATATAACCTTATAGTCTACCTGTTTAATTCAACATCATGTAGCACAAGCGTCAGAAGGGATCTCCTATGGCAAGATTCTTACCTACAGAATTACGGAGCCAACAAAGCTGAAGTGGCCCCTTATGTCCTGAAAGCACATTACACGTGCTTTCTATTGTCTGAGTAAAAGGCTCAATCGGAAAAAGTGGGAACTTTACCAACATTGGATTTCTCCTAACACAAGAGTATTGCCTTGAGTCATCCTGCTTGCCGCACTGTTGAATTAAAACCCTCGGTGAAGCAATAAGCCCTGGAAATTGTTAAGCTGTTTTGTGCCTTGGAGGAAAATGTAAGAACTAAAACCATGCCTCTGTCAAGTGTCCTCATTCACTCCAGAATCATTAAAATCTATCCCAATATTTGGAAGCGGATTTCACAGAAACTGTCATTTTCCATTGCCTTGCACTGGGATGCAGTATTGATATCTTTTAGTAGAGCCAGGTCCTGATTTGCATCTGTTATCTGCACAAGGACAGCATCAAACAGAGATTCCTATTTTCTGAGCCTGTCTGGAACGTTCGAAGTCCTCCTGTGCTTTTTAGTTTTTTAAATCAAAATTTAATTTTGAGATGAAGGTAGATTCACATGCAAGTTTTATTGTTATTTATTTTTATTTATAACTGCTCTACAATGCCGTGTTGTAGTTTCTGCTGTACAGGGAAGTGAGTCAGCTGTATGTCTACATGGGTCCCCTTCCTCTTGGGCCTCCCTCCCACCCCTCCCATCCCACCCATCTACGTCATCACAGAGCATCGAGCTGAGCTCCCCGTGCTAGACAGCAGGTTCCCACTAGTTATTTAGGGTCAGACACGACTTAGTGACTGAGCAACAGCAACAACAAAGTGTATATATGTCAATCCTAATCTCCCAATGCATCCCACTTTTGAGAATTAATAGAGTGATCTCTTCTACGCTTTAGGTATTTTCTCCCTATGGTAGCCTCTTGTAGAACCATAGTACAATATCACCACCAGAATACTAAGATTCATATGAGCAAAATACAAAATATTTCTATCACCCACAAGGTGCTCTTTTATAGTTATATCCATTTCCCTGCTACCCGCATCCCTGGACCCCAAGCCACCACCAATCTGTTCTACGTTTTTATATTTTTGTCATTTTAAGAATGTTATATAATGGAAACATGATAGTCTGTAACCTTTCAGAATTGACTTCTTTTTTTTACTCAGAATAATTCTCTGAAGACTCGTTCATTCATGCTGTTTATATTAATATTTTGCTCCATTTTATTAAGTAGTATTTCATACTGTGAACCATAGTTTAACCATACATCCGTCAAAGAACATCTGGGTTGTTTCTACTTTTGGCAATTATGAATAAAGCAGCTATAAACATTCATGTACAGGTGTAAGTGTTGCCGTAAGCCTCCATTTCTTTGGGATAAATGCTCAGGAGTGTAAGTGTTGGGTCACGTGGTAGTGGCATGTTCAGCTTTGAAGAAACTGAAGAGTGACTCTACCATTGTGCATTCCCACCAGCAACATGGTGTAAGTGACCTACCTCTGTATCCTTGTCAGCATTCGGTGGTGTTTTGATTTTTTATTTTAGTCATTTGATAGGTTTGTAGTGATGGCTCATTGTTTTAGTTCCATTTTGACTAATGATAACGAACATCTTTTTATGTGCTCGTTTACCACTGTATACTCTCTTTGATGAAATATCTTTTTTTGTCTTTTTTCCATTTAAAAATTAGATTGCCTTTTTAACCCTAGTTTTTTTGTTTTTTTTTTTAATATATTCTAGACACTGGTCCTTTGGCGGATATGTATTTTGCAAATATTTCTTCTATAGCTTGTGTTTTTATCTTAGTTCAGTTCAGTTCAATCGCTCAGTCGTGTCTGACTTTGTGACCCCATGGACTGCAGCACGCCAGGCTTCCCTGTCCATCACCAACTTCCAGAGTTTACTCAAACTCATGTCCATTGAGTCAGTGATGCCATCCAACCATCTCATCCTCTGTCGTCCCTTTCTCCTCCCACCTTCAATCTTTCCCAGCATCAGGGTCTTTTCAAATGAGTCAGTTCTTCGCATCAGGTGGCCAAAGTATTGGGATTTCAGCTTCAGCATCAGTCCTTTCAATGAACATTCAGGACTGATTTCCTTTAGGATGGACTGACTGGTTGGATTTCCTTGCTGTCCAAGGGACTCTCAAGAATATTCTCCAACACCACAGTTCAAAAGCACCAATTCTTAGACGCTCAGTTTACTTTATAGTTCAACTCTCACGTCCATACATGACCACTGGAAAAACCATACCTTTATCTTCTTAACAGGGTCTTTTATGGAACAAAAGTTTTAAATTTTGATGAACTCAAATTTGTCAACTTTTCTCTTTTGGTATCAAATCTAAGAGTGGTTTGCCTAGCCCTAGATCTCAAAGATTTTCTCCTGTTGTTTTTCCTAAAAGTTTTACAGTTTTATGTTTTGTACTTAAGACCATAATCCATCTTTTTTTTTTTTTTTTGCAATGGAAACAGAAGCCTCCCTGTCACACCATTTAAAAAATTTTATTTTTATTTCAAAATTATTATTTTTTGGCTGTGCTGAACAGCATGTGGGATCTTATTAATAGTTCCCTAACATTCAGAAAACGAAGATCATGGCATCTGGTCCCATCACTTCATGGGAAATAGATGGGGAAACAGTGGAAACAAGGTCAGACTTTATTTTTTGGGGCTCCAAAATCACTGCAGATGGTGATTGCAGCCATGAAATTATAAGACGCTTACTCCTTGGAAGGAAAGTTATGACCAACCTAGATAGCATATTCAAAAGCAGAGACATTACTTTGCCAACAAAGGTCCATCTAGTCAAGGCTATGGTTTTTCCCGTGGTCATGTATGGATGTGAGAGTTGGACTGTGAAGAAAGCTGAGCACCGAAGAATTGATGCTTTTGAGCTGTGGTGTTGGAGAAGACTCTTGAGAGTCCCTTGGACTGCAAGGAGATCCAACCAGACCATTCTAAAGGAGATCAGCCCTGGGATTTCTTTGGAAGGAATGATGCTAAAGCTGAAACTCCAGTATTTTGGCCACCTCATGCAAAGAGTTGACTCATTGGAAAAGACTCTGATGCTGGGAGGGATTGGGGGCAGGAGAAGGGGACAACAGAGGATGAGATGGCTGGATGGCATCACTGACTTGATGGATGTGAGTTTGAGTGAACTCCGGGAGTTGTTGATGGACAGGGAGGCCTGGCGTGCTGCAATTCATGGGGTTGCAAAGAGTCGGACACGACTGAGCGACTGAACTAAACTGAACCAGGGATCAAACCCATGTCCCCTGCCTTGAAAGGGTGGAGTGTTAACCACTGGACCTCCAGAGAAGTTCCCCCATGACCCATTTTGAGTTCATTTTTATATAAGGTATATAAGATTTAACAAGATTTTTATATAAAGTATATGAGATTTAATAATATTTTTGTAGAGATACATAATTGCTCTGCTGCTGCTGCTGCTGCTAAGTCGCTTCAGTCGTGTCTGACTCTGTGCGACCCCATAGACGGCAGCCCACCAGGCTCCCCAGTCCCTGGGATTCTCCAGGCAAGAACACTGGAGTGGGTTGCCATTGCCTTCTCCAATGCATGAAAGCGAAAAGTGAAAGTGAAGTCGCTCAGTCGTGTCCGACTCTTAGCGACCCCATGGACTGCAGCCCACCAGGTTCCCCCATCCATGGGATTTTCCAGGCAAGAGTCTGCAGTGGGTGCCATCGCCTTCTCTGACAATTGCTCTAGCATCATTTAAAAGACTATCTTAAAATAAATAAATAAATGGCTGTCTTCCCTTCATCAAAATGCTTTTGCGTCTTCGTCAAAAATCAGATGGCATATTTGTGTCGGTGTGTTTCTGGGTTTTCTATTTTGTTAATTAATTTGTGTGTGTATCCTTCCACCTGTGTCACACAGTGTGGTTGCAGTAGCTTTCTTCTCTTTCATAATTGTTTTTGTTCTTACAGTTCCTTTTCTTTTCTATATAAACTTTAGAAATAACCTCTGTATCTACAAAAATTCTTGCTGGGATTTTGAAAGTAATTGTTTTAAATCTGTATATCAGTTTGGGCAGAATTGATATCTTTTATTGTATTGAGTTTTCCAGCCTGTGAACGTGGTGCATCTCTCTTTATTTAGAGATTCTTTTACTTCTTTAATCAGCATTTTGTAGTTATGCACATGCAAGTCCTGTCAATATTTTGTTAGATTTATGCTTAAGTATTTCACTTTTGGGAGCAATTTAAAATGATACTATATTTTTTATTTCGGTGTCTACATGTTCATTCCAAGTATATAGAGATAAAATACATTTTATTTATATAGATTTTTACATCAATTTTGTAAAACAGAAAATGCTTATGTACCTTTCTTTAAAAAGATTAATGAGATGTAACAAAGTATTTGTTTCTATCCCTGATAAAATGTTTGGTGAATTTTTTCCATGTTTTCTGTAATAAGTATTCTTTTACTTACATACAGACATATATTTTGGCTTGTTGAAACAATAAAAAGTCATTTTATTAGGAAAGTAGGCTTTGGTCCCTAAATCACTTTAATTTGAAAATCAGTGTAAATATAACTTTCAACATTTTATTATGGAGACTATTCAGTGATTGCATATTATTATTCATATTACTAATTTGATTATCATAAAATATTGATTTAAGCCTGGTTCATTTGCATAGACACACAAATAATGTTCCTATGTTGCTTTTGTTTCATCTGCTTTTCTTATTATTTAAGTATGCATGAAAATGTTACACAAAAAAATATTACCTGACATCTAAGAAATCCAATAGATTTTTATATGTTTACCTCATATTCTATAACCTTGTTAAAATCATTTATTAGTTCTTGGAGTTTTTGTAGATTTGCTTAGTTTTACTGTGTAAATAATCATGTCATTTGCAAGGAGAGACTTTTATTTCTTTCTTTCCTATCTGTATGACTTTTGTTTCTTTTTCCAGCTTCATTTCTCTGGCTAGGTCATTTTGCACTGTGTTAAATAAGAGTAAATGTCTTTATCTTGTTCCCAACTTTAGAGAGTAAAGAATCACTCTTTCACTGTTAAGTATAATGTTCACTGTGGGGCTTTGTAGATGCTCTTTATCACACTGAGAAAGTTCTATTTCTGTTTGCTGAGAGTTCTTGACATGAATGTGTTTTGAATTCTGTAGAATGATTTTTTTGCATCAAGATGAACATGTGATTGATTATTCTTAATTAGCTTGTTAATATGATGGGTTATATTATTGATTTGTCAATATTAAACCTGTCTTGCACCTATAAAATAAACCTTGGTTGGTCTTAGAGTGTAATTCTTATGGAATATTGCTGAATTCTATTTCTTAGTATTTTGTTAGGGATTTTTGTGTCAGTATTGAAGAGGGGCATTGGTCTGTCCCACTGGACTGTAGCTTTCTCTTTTTGCATTGGTAACAGGATGATAATAGCTTCATAAAATGAATTGGGTGTTGTTCCCTGCTTTTCTATGGAATCTTTATATAAATATATATATTTTATGTTCTTCCTTCTTGATGTTCTAAGATTTTTTTGTTTTACTGGGGTTTTTTTGTTTGTTTAGAGAACTTCCTTTAGTCATTCATTTAGAGTAGATCTGCTGGAACCGAATTCTCTTAATTTTCTTTAATCTGAGAATGTTCTCATTTCCCCTTTATGCCTGTAGGATATTTTTGCTGGGTATGAGATTCAAGGTTAATAGTTCTTTCTTTCACCACCTTGATAATACTGTGACTTCCTGCTCCATGGTGCTCCATAGAGTCTAATAGGAAATCCACAGTCATTCTAATTATTTTCCTCAAAGGTAAGTTGTCATTTTTCTCTGGCTGCTTTTAACACTTTTTCTTCATCATTACTTTTTAGAATTTTAATTATAATGTGCCTTTATGTGGGTTTCTTTGGTTTTTTTCTGTTTGTGATTTACTCATCTCCTCAAATTGTACGTCTCTTGCTAATATTTGGGATGTTTTCAGCCATTATTTCTTTGAGTCTCTTTTCAGTCCCACTCTATTTCTCCTCTGTTCTAGGATTTTGATAACAAGAATGTTAGATCTTTTATTGTAGTACCATAGATCTCTGAGGCTCTGTTCCTCTATTTTTTTTTTTTTTTCTTTTAGTCTATTTTCTTTCTTTAGTTCAGATTGGGTAATTCCTATTGTCTTATCATCCAGTTCACTAATTCTTTGCTCTGTTTCCCATTTGGCTATTGAGCCCACCCACTGAGCTTTTATTTCAGTTGTTGCAATTTTCAGTTCCAAACTTTCTGGTTCTTCTTTATTTTCCTTTGCTGAGGTTTTCCTATCTTTTAATTTGCTTAAGATGCATTTGTGATTGCTTCTTGAAGTATTTTTATCATGGCTGCTTCACAAAAAAATTTCTTTTTTAATTGGAAGGTATTTACTTTACAATGTTGTGTTGGTTTCTGCCATACATCAACATGAATTAGCCATAGGTATTACATATGTTCCTTCCCTCCCACCTCCTTCCCCATCTCATCCCTCTAGGTTGTTACAGAGCATTGGCTTTGAGTTCCCTGTGTCACACAGCAAACTCCCACTGGCTATCTACTTTGCATATGGTAATGTATATGTTTCAGTGCTACTCTCTGAAATCATGCCACCTTCTCTCTCCCCAACTGTGGCCAAAAATCTCTTCCCTATGTCTGCATCTCCATTGCTGATCATGGCTGATTTTAAATCTTTGTCATGTAATTCTAACATTTCTGTTCTCTTGGTGATGGCAGCTATTGATTGTCTTTGCTCATTTAGTTTGAGGTTGTCATGGGTCTTTATATGACGAATGATTTTTGACCGAAGCCCAGGCATTTTTCGGAGAAGGCAATAGCAACCCACTCCAGTACTCTTGCCTGGAAAATCCCATGGACGAAGGAGCCTGGAGGGCTGCAGTCCATGGGGTCACTAAGAGTCTGACAAGACTGAGCGACTACACTTTCACTTTTCACTTTCATGCATTGGAGAGGGAAATGGCAACCCACTCCAGTGTTCTTGCCTGGAGAATCCCAGGGACGGGGGAGCCTGGTGGGCTGTCTATGGGGTCGCACAGAGTTGGACACCAACTCGACTGATGTGACTTAGCAGCAGCAGGCATTTTTGTCTTGTGTTATGAGACTACATCTTATTTAATCCTTTTGTTTACTGGGTTTCTCTGACACCTTTTCAGTAGGGGACATTGTAGTGCTGCCTTGTTGCTGCCAGGTGGAGATAGAAGTCCAGGTTTCCTACAAGGCATTTGTTGACACCTGAGGCAGTGGGGGCTCCTGGTTAGTCCTGGTTAGGAGTTTGGGCTCCCCATGTGGTCTTCACTGAAGCTGAAGAGGTGGGGGCTCATTACCACAGTGCTGGGGTGGGATAAAAGCCCTGGCTCTCTACTTGATCTTCTCTGATACTATCTGGGTAGGGGTGCTGGGGCACTTTGTTACAGCCTTGAGAGAGTGGACTTCCAGGCTTCCCACTTGGCCTTTGCTGGCATGAGTAGAGATGGAACCACAGTTTTAGGTGGTGTTTGACTGGAGTACAGAGGTCATGGGCTAACAGTGTTCTTTCCTGGCCCTTTGGCTAGGCTTTTGTTGGAGCTTTTTGTGTTTATTTATTTATATTTTCGGTCTGTGTGTATTAGCCTTTCTAGATTGCTAGAGGGCCTCAATTTGATAGAGGGCTTCTCCCACTCCATGTGGTGGGGGGAGTATATGGAGTAAAGAGAAAACTCAGGAAACTCACCATATTGTTTCATGGACACCAAGGTCCCTAGCTGGTCTACTTTCTCCCCTTCAGTATACTTGTGTGTGTTTTATGTATAATGTTTACGGTTTTTAGTTATACATAGTGGAAAAAAAATAGGGGAAAATATGTCTATTCCATCTTCCTAGAAGAGGAAGTATCTTCTGGACTCATGGGTATTTATTTTATACTTGGTTCTAATCCAATACTTGGAGAAGGCAATGGCACCCCACTCCAGACTCTTGCCTGGAAAATCCCATGGATGGAGGAGCCTGGTAGGCTGCAGTCCATGGGGTCGCTGAGAGTCGGACATGACTGAGCAACTTCACTTTCACTTTTCACTTTCATGCATTGCAGAAGGAAATGGCAACCCACTCCAGTGTTCTTGCCTGGAGAATCCCAGGGACGGGGGAGCCTGGTGGGCTGCCAGACGTCTATGGGGTCGCACAGAGTTGGACACGACTGAAGTGACTTAGCAGCAGCAGCAATCCAATACTACTTTGTTTCATTTTCTGCTCAAAATTTTTCAGCTACAATCATTGGTTGTGGTTTTTTCTTTTGCATCAGAATCCACCGGAGCTGCTTCAATGGACAGGGAAGGAAGAAACACTATGGAAGGGCTAGGCCTCTGTTTCAATGTGGAAAGAGAGGCTTGGTTTCCTTTAAGACCTTTTTTCATCCAACAGCTTGAGTAGAGGTCTTGAAGCCATTTCTGTGGCTCCCTAATAGCTGTCCAACATAAATGGGAGGTAGGCTAATCAACTGATTAGAGGGCAGAGGCCCTAGACCCTACTGCTTCTTCTTGGAGCCTTGATCCTGTCCCTTTGATTGTGACAATTCTTCCTTCCACCTTTGCTTGTGAGGAAATGGGATGCGGCCACGGTGATCACTTATCTGGGGTGACAGCAAGTAAACATGAAAAATGTGCTGGGGAATGCGAAAGGACAGTGATCAGAAAGGCTTTTTCTTTTGACCTAAATCATGATGTTTTGGGCGTCTGCGAGAGTTTCCCAAGTTATTTATAACTGTCCATCCCTGTTAGGGGATATATGTTTTATCTAAATATAGGTAATCTTTTCTAATCAAATGATAAATGTGTGTGTCCCAAATGGAAGGCCCTAGTTAGCCATCTTGTTACAGAGGTTCAGGTGAATAATGGAAATATTACCGACATGACATTGGATCAGATGCTTCAGAATACTCAGTGTTTGGATGTTAGGGCTCCTTAAGTTTTTTTGGTGGAAGACCCTTCATGGTAACAGAGGTAAGCTTCAAAAGCCCAATTCTTTTAGAATGATACTCAAGGCACTTCTGTTCTGGCCGCTAATGATGGTGTGTTGGAGGACTGTTTGTGTCGCTTTGGAATTTCTGTTGTGAATAGTCATCAGCTGGCTCCTTATCTCCCATCCTTCTTGAGGGATCCCACGGGGGCATTTCAGTTCCAGACTTAGTGGGTGTCTAGTACTCATTTCCTCTTCACACAAAGGGAAATCCACAGAGTGTTAGAGCTGGCAGGAACCTAATTACTTCTCCTCTAGAGCAATCTTGAGGTAGTGTTATTATCTCCATTTAACAAATAGAGACCCTGTTGTCTGGATTAAGTTTCTCTTAGATCAAGAGTTGCCCAGGGTGGAGCAGGATTTGAAAACCAGTCTGTGTCTGGAATCCCAGATTTGTGTGTGTGTGTGTGTGTGTGTGTGTGTGTGTGACTGATATTTCATTTTATCTTTTAACATTTCTCAGAATTTTTCTCTATTTTTTGAAGATGAACATGCACTGATTTTGTTTATTTTTAAATTTTTAAATTATTTTTATTGGAGTATAGTTCATTTACAATTTTGTGTTAGTTTCTGCTGTACAGAAAAACGGAGCAGTTCTATATATACATATTTCTACTCTTTTTGATTCTTTTTCCATATTGGTCATTATAGAGTACTGAGTAGACTTTCCTGTGCTGTATAGTAGGTTCTTATTTAGTTATCTGTTTAATATATAGTACTGTGTAATGTCAGTGCCAATCTCCCAGTTTATCCCTCCCCACTCCTTGGAGCCCCAGATTGTAATCAACACACTTCCTGGAGGCGAGCCTTCACACATGTTGGCTTTCTTCTACACCAGTGAATGTTAGCAGAGAAGGTGATGGCACCCCACTCCAGTACTCTTGCCTGGAAAATCCCCATGGATGGAGGCGCTTGGTAGGCTGCAGTCTATGGGGTCTCGAAGGGTCGGACACGACTGAAGCAGCTTAGCAGCAGCAGCAGCAGCAGCAGTGAATGTTAGAATCACCTGAGAAGATTTTTTTACAAACACGGACACCTCTACCCCACTCCCTGGTTCTGGTTTAATTGGGTGGATGTGAGATCAGTGCCCTGATGGGTTTTTAAATATCTCCAGGTGATTTGAATGGGTGTCGGGGTCAAGAACCTTTGTTGAAACTCGATCATATGGACAATTCCTCAATGTCTAGAAACAGACCCCAATGCCCAGAGGCAGAAGTGAGCCAGGATTGTGCCAGGACTCAGATGCTGCCCAATTTTTTACACACAAGGGAGATCTGGCTGAATCAGGCTCTTGATCTTTTAATTTATTTACTTATTTTGAGGGTTTACATTCTTTTAAAATGATTTTTAAACTGAGAATATTAAGAAATTGGAAAATTTCAGATAGATGCTCAGATTTCAGAATTTACTAGACTTGTCAGAGTATCTGATAACACTTGACTGGAGCTGAGCCCAACTGTCCTTTCCAGTTAGATGCGTTCCCACTGGCATTCCCATTGCTGGTCTCAAAGACCACTGGAGTTTACAACTATTTTACTCCAACTGTGGGGCTTCCCTGGAGGCTCAGTGGCTAAGAATTGGTCTGCCAATGCGGGAGACATGGGTTCAATCCCTGGGTCGAGAAGATCCCATGGAGAAAGAAATGGCAACCCGCTCCAGTATTCTTGCACGGGAAATCCCATGGACAGAGGCACCTGGAGGGTTATAGTCCATGGGGTCGCAAAAGAGTCAGAGACAAGTTAGTGACTAAACAACTTCTCCTGTGATGTCCTTCATCATAAAGATTTGTGTTGTTGTTTTAGTTACTTTTCTTGATTACAAGCAACTTAACATTTTCAACCTAAGGGCAACTCTGCCCCTGGGGAACATTTGGAACGTCTGGAGATTTGTCTGAATGTCACACGGAAAGCGGGGCACAGATCTCCCAGCTTCTAAGTGGGTAGAGGTCAGAGATGCTGCTAGGCATCCTACAATGTACAGGATGGCCCCACAAAACTGAGAACGATCCAACTGTGAAGGTCAGTAGTGAAGTTGAGAAACTCTGCCTCGAGGTAGTGTCTAGGCCTCTTGCTCATCTCTGAACACCCCAGGCTCTGGGCCTGACTGGTGGTACATAGTAGACGGTCAATTAAATGTCAGTTGGCGGACTGTGCTGGCTTCTCCTCTGCTCCCACTTGTTTTTGACCTGACTCAAGGTTGTTTTGCTCTGTGTGCACCATATGGCCTCGCCTAAATGAGTGAGTCAATACAAAGCCTTCCATATGCAAAATAGGTGATCTTACGAATGAAATCCAGAGCAGGGACATGGTGATTTCATCTGAAGGCAGAGACTAATTAAAGACAAGATTGCAGCACTTGCATTTTTTTTGAGAACGGAAGGCTTCTGCAGTGGGATGATGCATCACTCATTCCTAGAGAAGAGGAAAAGGGAGGAAGTCTTAATCATGCTTTTACTGATCAAAGGTGTCCTGAAATCCTTTCATTAACTGGGTGAAGAATGAAACTGACCCAGTGGGACTTCTGGGTGGCATAAATTAATTATAAATTGCTGCCAACGATCTGGTATCTAGCTCACATGCTTTTGCAGCAAAAGGTCAGAGGAATTCAGTTAAGGCTCTGAAGGAGAAGCTATTAAATAACCAAAGCTGGAGTGTGCTAAACTAAGGCTTCATGTCACCCTTTCAGCGACCACTTGGGCATGGGGACCATGCTGGACTTAGCCTGGCCACCACTGTGTCTGGCCTTGCAGCTATGTCCAGGATGAGGTGGCAGATTTACAGTTAACAACCATCTAGGTTTGTCTGGGACTGTCCTACTTTTAGCATGAAAATCCTGTGTCCTGGGAAATTCCTCTCAAGGATGTGAAAATTTTTAACTATAAATTCAACTTCTTTAACAAATAAAGAGCTATTCTAGGTATTTATTACTTCTTGGATGAGTTTTGGTAGTTTATTTTTCAAGGAATTTTTCCATTTTACTTAAGTTAGCACATTTATTGGCATCAAGTTGATTGTAATATCTCATTTATTATAACTTTATCATCTATAGACTCTATAATGATATTCTCATTCTTGTTGTTGGTAATTTATATCTACTTCATCCCTCTCTCTCTCTCTTTTTTTTTCCTCCTGATCAACCTGGCTCAGATTTATTAATTTCATTAATATTCTTTAAAAGCAGCTTTGGTTGATTTTGATTTTTTATTTTCTCTGTTATTTTTCTGTTTTTCATTGATCTCTGACCTTTCTGATTTTCTTTCCACTACTTACTTTACATTTAATTTGCTTGGTTTATCTAGTATCTTAAGGTAGAAGGTGTCTGAATATGTTTGTGAATTTCTCTGTTTCTTCTTTCAGTCCTCCTTCTTTCTCTTCCTCCTCTTCTTATTCCTCTTCCTCTTCTTTTTTTTGGCTTAATGTGTTTTGAAACTCTGATATTATGGGCATAAAGACTTAAAAATGTAGTATCATCTGGATAAATTGATCCTTTTCTTGTTATGAAGTGGTGTTTTTCATTTCATTTCATTCATTACAAAGAATAGTAATATTCTATGCTCTTACATGTAATTTGTCTGATGTAAATACAGGCAACCTGACTCATGAAAACTGTGAGTTAATAAACTTAAAAGTTTTTTTTTTTTTTAATTGGAGTATAGTTGTGTTAGTTATAAACTTGTTTTGTTATGAGGCTCCAAACTTGTGATAATTAGTTATGCAACAAGAGAAGAAAACCAATTCACAGGGTATAGAGTTCTAGGTTAAAGATTTTTTTTCTATCTGTTCTGTAAAGATGTAATCTCACTCTCTGCTTGCTTGCATTATTTCTGAGGAGAAATCTGATTTCTCACATGCCATGCTGAGCACAGTCCTCTGCTATCTGCTCCTAAGGGACTCTATGCAGTTCTCTGGAGTTTTCTCTTGGGGAAGTTATCTTTTCCTTGGTACTTTGTCAGAGAACCCTAGTTCTGTCTCCCTGGACTTCCAGTTTGTCTCCTGTGGGCTTCCCAAATTCTCTCTTAGAGCTGTATACTGGAGCTCACCCAAGGCAACAAGCCAGGCCCCTGGTTAATTAGCCCCTGGGCTAATTTGGTTTATTTTCTGACTCTCTGGGAGCACTCTTTCATTACCTAATGATCAATCTCTTGAAAACTTGTTTCAAACATTTTTGTTCACTTTTTTTGTTGTTTCAGGCAAGAGGGCATATTCCTACTTTGGCTGGAAGTCCAAGCCTTCTGCGTTTTGTGGTCGGATTTCACTACCATTCTGTTTTCTAAAAAATATTTATTTTTATTTATTTAGTTGGCTGTGCTTGGTCTTATTTGCAACACTTAGGATCTTTGTTGCGGCATGTGGGATCTTTAGTTGTGACATGTGAACTCTTAGCTGTGGCATGTAGTATGTAGTTCCCTGACCAGGGATGGGAACCAGGCTGCCTGCACTGGGGGCATGGAGTCTCAGCCACTGGACCACCAGGGAAGTCCCTCCTTTCTGGTTTAAACTCATTCTTGGGATTGCAAGGATGAGACATTTTGCTACCTTCCTGTGCTTATCTAATCTGCTTTCCCACAATGCTTTGATGACCCCTATGATTTCCCTGGTGGCTTAGACGGTAAAGCATCTGCCTGCAATGCAGGAGACCTGGGTTCAATCCCTGGGTTGGGAAGATCTCTGAAGAAGGAAATGGCAACCCACTCCAGTACTCTTGCCTGGAAAATTCCATGGATGGAGGAGGCTGGTATGTTACAGTCCAAGGGATTGCAAAGAGCCGGACATGACTGAGCAACTTCACTTACTCACTCATGATTTCCCCTGCATTCTGTGACTTAATACATTCTATTTTTACTCACTAATTTTGATTGACTTTCATCCTCTAATGGAGTCACTGTTTCTTCTGACCGATACTATCTGACATACACACAATGCATTTCTTCACCTTGCCATCCATTAGCCAAGGAATGGCAGTACCACCTTCCTGCAACAGACTGAACTGTGTTGCCCCAAATCGTATGTTGAAGCCCTAGCCCCCAGTAGGATGGTATCTGGAGGTGGGGCCTTTGAGAGGTAATTAAGTTTAGGTGAGATCATGAGAGTGGGATGCCATGATGGGATTAGTGCCTTATAAGAAGAGCTGTCTCTCTCCATGTATACATACTGAGGAAAGGCTCTGTGAAGACACGTTGAGAAGGTGGCTGGCTGCCATCCAGCAAGAACCTTCACCAGAAACCAACTCTGCTGGATCTTAACCTTGGATTTTCCAGCTTCCAGAATAGGAAGAAAATAAATTTCTGTGTTAAGCCATCCAGTCTATGGTATTTTGTTATTGCAACCCAAGTAGACTAATAGACCTGCCATCTTTATGTGAACACTTGTGCTCTGTCTTCTTACTTAGGCTCCTACTTTGGGTTTTTTTCTCCCCTTCAAGCTATTGTATGACCTGTACTCTAGTGTATGACCTGTACTCTAGTGTATTTTTTCCTCTCCTCTTTTTAGCCCCCGCACTATTGGAGGCCAAGCCCTCTTAATCCTGGGTCTATAGGAACCTCTATTCTACACATGATGCAATGGCGTTTCTAGAAAGCACAGTTCCCACAGGCCCACCTCTTCCAGTGTACATCCAGTGGCTCCCATCGCCCTCAGAAATGGTGTTCAGAGTTTTTGAGTTCCTTCCTTCATGATGCCTTTTTCAATATGTTGGATGTATTTTCTCCTCTCTGCCCCGATAAGAGGTTAGTTTTCTCCTCTGGTCATTGTACATATTACTTTCTTCCTTGTAATGAGCTGTGAACTGCTGTCTCCTTCAGTTCAGTTCAGTCGCTCAGTCGTGTCCGACTCTTTGTGACCCCGTGAATCGCAGCACGCCAGGCCTCCCTGTCCAACACCAACTCCCAAAGTTTACACAAACTCATGTCTCCCTATTAGCCTGCAGACTCCATGATGGTGCACCAGGACCAGAGCCCCTCACAGAGTCTCATACTGATGAGGTACTCACTAAATGCCTACATCAGCATTTCCCAGTGTCTTATAATGGTTTGGATTTAAAAATGACATTAAAGGTTTTTTAAAGAAAAGAACAGAAAATCAATATAATAATCATACCCTAATACAACTCTCCTTGTTTTTGCACCTCACCCCTCTATCTCTGCATCTGCATTTTCAGAGCCAGATTCATAATGAATATGTAAATCAAAGTTCTTTTTTCTTAAATGTACCACCTTGCACGTTTCCTCCTGTATTTAGCATTATCAATTTTAAGTAACTATAACATCCCACCATGTGGAAGTACCATAACTTACTAGGTTCTATTAAGATTTATTGGATTCATACCTGTGGAAATGTGACTCAATGTCAGGTTTCCCCTTGTTCAGGGAAGCTGACTCTGTTTTGGTCTCAGTTATGTTCCTCCAATTAAAATAACTAGCTTAGCCCTTTAACTGGTTTCCATGAGAAATAAAGCAGACCAAGCACTTTTGGGCCCTTTTAACCAAAGATCTAGGCTTCCAAATGGTGATAATGGTAAAGAACCCACCTGCCAATGCAGGAGACATAGAGACTCGGATTCAATCCCTGGTTTGGGAAGATCCCCGGGAGGAGGACATGCCAACCCACTCCAGTATTCTTGCCTGAGGAATCCTGGAGAAGTCTGGTGGGCTACAGTCACCAGGATCACAAAAAGTCAGACGTGACTAAAGTGACTTAGCATGCACACATGCAACTTAAGATCTTTGATCCTAGTCAGGGATCGCCTTGCATAGTGCAGAACCCTTTACTTGGAAAATCCTCAGTAACCACAATCTTTCCTCTATAGAGAACTCCTAATCCAACTCTGGCTCTGCCCTCTCCCATATCCTGTGTCCAATCTTCCTTCTCAGTCTCCCTAGAATTCAGCTTTTTCATCCTTGTGTGATTAAGGGCAAATCACTTTGCTCCAGCAACCTCTTTTGGTAAAACAGAGTCCTCCAGTTATGGGATGCTCCCTCCTTGGCAGATACAAAACATAGGGCATTATAAATAACATTCTATGAGCCATCTGCCATCCCCCCAACCCTTTTCACTCTGCATGGGCTACAAAGAAGAAAGTGGTGAGCATAGCGTGAGGCTTGCTCCATGCTCCCACCTCTCTTGGGGTGAAGCTTAGTCCAGATCTCTCTGGGATGCTCTGTCTATAAGCCCCCATAGCTCCCAACCCAAGGTCTGTTAAGGTGGGGTGCTGACTCATCTTTGAAGATGACAGGGCCTGGCTTTCAGCACCAGGGAAGGGGAAATGTGGACAAGCAGGTGGAGGTAAGGCCTTTGGAAGTTAATTAGATCATGAGAGTGGACCCTCATGAAGGGAATTAGTGCCCTGATAAGAGAAGGAAATGGCAACCCACTTCAGTGTTCTTGCCTGGAGAATCCCAGAGATGGAGGAGTCTGGAGGGCTATACAGTCCATGGGGTTGCAGAGTTGGATACCACTTAGCAACTAAACAACAGCAGCAACTACAAAAAGACACCAGAGGCTCCCTTGCTCCTTCCACCATGTAAGGTTACAGTGAGAAAATGGTTATTTATGAACCAGGAAATGGTCACTTATGAGCCAATATCTCACTAGAGCCTTGATATTGAACTTTGCAGTGACCAGAACTGTGAGAAATTTCTGTCATTTATAAGCCACCCAATCTAGAGTGTAGCCAGAATGGACTAACACAGTGTGTGAGTAAGAACAGGAAGCACTGGCTGGACTGAGCCCGAGCTCACCTTAATTCTGAATAAATTGTCTTCCCTATCTGGGCATTACTTTCTATCCCTCAGGTTATGGGTTTTTTTGTTTTTGTTTTTGTTTTTAATTATTTACTTATTTTAGTTTTGGCTGCACTGGTTCTTTTGCTGCTCGGGCTTTTCTCTAGTTGTAGCGAGCAGGGGTTACTCCCAGTTACAATTCAAGGGCACATGGGCTTAGTTGTTCTGCAACATGTGGGATCCTCCAGGATTAGGGATTGAACCCATGTCTCCTGCCTTGGCAGGCAGCTTCTTTACCACTGAGCCACCAGAGAAGTCGGGTTATGGGGTTGGACTAAAGGGTCTTGAAGGCCACATCCAGCTTGAATTGTCCATGATTCTCTAATTATTATTTTTTAAGATAATGAAGACCAGGGAAGGAAATCAATGAAGTCAATGGTGGAAGCTTTTGTTTTTGATTTGTTCTTGCCTATCTCCTTAAAAGGATCTGAGGAGGTGACTAATCTTTAGATATGTTTGCTTTATATATGGGGCTTCCCAGGTGGCTCAGTGGTAAAGAATCCACCTGCAATGTAGGACCCATAGGAGACATGGGTTCAATCCCCAGGTTGGGAAGATCCCCTGGAGGAGGGCATGGCAACCCACTCCAGTATTCTTGCCTGGAGAATCCTGTGGACAGAGGAGCCTGGTAGACTACAGTCCAGGGGGTTGCAAAGAGTCGAATACAACTGAAGTGATTTAGCACGGAGGCACACATTATATATATGTCCATTTTTACCCAAGGGAAAGTGGCAGTTCTTTTAAAAGTATCAGCTTGTTGGCACTGAATAAAAGCCAGAGAAATTCCCTTCTGTCACTGCTGCTACCTACTGCAGAACAGTCCTGGCTTGGGGATCAAGATATCTTGTGCCTTTAAGCTGGATAAAATATGTAAAGAAAACAAGACTTTGGGGGCATGGTGCAACACATGCCCTGCTTGATCTCTGAGAAATTTAATTTTGTTTCCAGTTATTTGGGGTTATAGATAGGATTATATCTCTGAGGCAGAGAAAGTCATTAATCAAGAAAGGGCCTCTTAATCCTCTCGATTTTAATGAGACACTGTAAAACGACTTTCAAATGGTGAGTATCAGCTGGGTGTGATTAGCAGATTTTTGTGGCAGGTTTGCCGTGGTACTGTGTACCCAGCTATGCATCCGTCTAATCCCGCCTGACTGTCACGGGAGCGGAAATGGGCAAAGATGGCTTTATGGCTTCCCTTAAATGGCAGGCTGACAAGTGACGACCTGCAAAGGCATGTGGGATATGTAGTCCACATCAGCACACAATATTTGGTGCCTAAGCAGAATTTCCCATGTATACCTTATGTGTCAGAAACAGAGCTTCACTCTCCGCATTTGAGTGGATCTTTATTTGTGGAGGTCAGAACTTCAAACCTGGTAGAGAGGTGCAGGTGGCACCAGTGGTAAAGAATCTGCCTGCCAACGCAGGAGACGTAAGCGATGTGGCTTTGGTCCCTGAGTTGGGAAGATTCCCTGGAGGAGGGCATGACAACCCACTCCGGTATTCTCGCCTAGAGAATCCCATACAAAGGAGCCTGGTAGGCTACAGTCCATAAGGTTGCAAAGAGTTGGACATGACTGAAGCGACTAAGCACACACACAGAGAGGTGCATGAGAACCAGAGTCTCCCCTTGTCCCACCTTCTTCCTTCTGTCTCCCATAGTCACTGAGGAGACAGCCATGTATAATTTCCTGTTTGCAAGAAGCCCAAAGCACAGGAGTGACAGATGCTTTATGGCAGCTTAACTGCAACCTCAAGATCTCTGTGCAAGAATAAGTGCTTACTGAGCTCAGCCATTTGTGAGTTGGCTGGAGGTTGGCTGATCTAGGTTGGCCACAGCTGGAACCATTTCTTGTGTTCTCCTCCTGGGACGGGCAGCCCAGCCAGGGCTTGTCCTCCTCCTGGTGTGGGGAGCAGTTCACCAGGGCAAGCAGAAACAATCCAGGTTTCTTAAGACCTAGGCTTGGACTGTGCATGTGGTCACTTTGCCTCATTCTATTGATCAATGCAAGTCACGTGACTCAGCTTTGAAAAATCTGGCGGTGGAGAAATATGCTCTGACTTGATGGGGGGGGGGGAATCCCAAAGTCACATGACAAAGGGTGTGGACAAAGAGGGGCAACAATGCAGTTGATTATGATCATGTGTTAAACAATTAGAGCGGTAAAGCCTTTGTATTAGCATACTTTCTGTTGCCGGTATCAGAAACATTCCTCACACAAGCCCAGGCTCCTGTGGTTGGCAAGCCCAGGAGCTGTCTGACTGTGTATGGCTGGGTCTGGAGGCTTGGATGGTGTGGTCAGCACTATTTCTGTTTTGTTCTCTTGGCTTGGTTTCTGAGTGTGTTGCTTCACCCTGCAGATGGCTTTAACGCAATGAGATAAATAGGTCTGGCAGTTCCGGGCTTTCTCAGCCTTTACTGCTGCCATTGGAGGAAAAGAGATCCCCTGACACCCAGTGAGCATACGCCAAAGTCTTAGAGAAGGCTTTGATTGGCTCAGGCTAGGCCATGTGCTCATTTCTGATCCAATCATGCTGCCAAGAGAGATGGAGCATTCTGATTGGCAAGTCTGTGTCACATGTCCGGTCCTGTGTTAAAGGAGCTGAAGGTCCTGTGATAGGCAGTTCAGTTCAGTTCAGTCGCTCAGCGGTGTCCGAGTCTTGGCCACCCCATGAACCACAGCACACCAGGCCTCCCTATCCATCACCAACTCCCAGAGTCCACACAAACCCATGTCCATCGAGTCAGTGATGCCATCCAACCATCTCATCCTCTGTCGTCCCCTTTTCCTCCTGCCCTCAATCTTTCCCAACATCAGGGTCTTTTCAAATGAGTCAGCTCTTCGAATCAGGTGGCCAAAGTATTGGAGTTTCAGCTTCAACATCAGTCCTTCCAATGAACACCCAGGACTGATCTCCTTTAGGATGGACTGGTTGAATCTCCTTGCAGTCCAAGGGACTCTCAAAAGTCTTCTCCAACACCACAGTTCAAAAGCATCAATTCTTGGGTGCTCAGCTTTCTTTATGGTTCAACTCTCACATCCATACATGACCACTGGAAAAACCATAGCCTTGACTAGACAGACCTTTGTTGGCAAAATAATGTCTCTGCTTTCTAATATGCTGTCTAGGATGGTCATAACTTTCCTTCCAAGGAGTAAGCGTCTTTTAATTTCATGGCTGCAATCACCATCTGCAGTGATTTTGGAGCCCCCAAAAATTAAGTCAGCCACCGTTTGTGATAGGCAAGCCAGGCACAAATAAAGTGGGGGAAAGGCAGTTCTCCTAAAGGAACAGAAGAGTATTTTCACCAAAAGGGAGAGGAGGGGGTGCTGGGCATTAGCAAGCATTAGAGGTCACTTCAGTACAGGGTCCAGTGGGGGCAGAAAGGAAAGAATGGAATGACCCTACTATTTGCCTGTGGCAGGAGATGTAAGAGACATGGGTTTGGGTCCTGGGTCGGGAAGATCCCCTGGAGGAGGGCATGGCAATTCACTCCAGTATTCTTTCCTGGAGAATCCCATGGACAGAGGAGGCTGGGGGGCTACAGTCCATGGGGTTGCAGAGTAGGACGTGACCAAAGCGACTTAGCATGCATGCATTGCAGACACATCCTATTGCCTTTGGTGGTGTTTGGTAAGAACACAGGGTCAGTGATGTGTTTGGAGCAATAGGTCATCACCAGGAAAGGGTGCTGGTATGGCAGGCAAAAGACAGGGTTTATGACCCAACCCCCCCACCCAGTTAGGGTTAATGATGGGCTGAGCCAGCTAGGTCAAGACAGATGCCAAATGGGGTCACTAGATCTGTAAGGCCCCCTCCTGGTCCTGTGCTTTGTGACTCTGACTTTGACCTTGATCATAGGATGACCTGGAATATCTCAAGGGTGCTTTCCCACCTCAAGCATGTGGATAGAGGGTCAGGCAGGGGGCTGCCAAAGCTCCTGACGCTACTTGATTAGCGCCTATGCTGACGCAGATTTTGGTTTTCAGAGCAGAGTTTAGGGGGGATCACGGGATGCAGATGTTTTAACTCTAAATTTTACTGACCATCACTGTCTGTATGCCTAGCACTAGGTAGGGAATTGATGTTACAAACTCACAAGCTGAACACTGTCCCTCCTTTCAGAAAGAAGTCCGGGGTTTCAGTCTTGGGCAAGTCACAGCCTCGTTGCATCTCTGTTTCCTCATTTATAAAGTGGGGATGATATCTACCCTGCTTACATCAAAGGGTTTCAGGTTCAGTTTACAGAAAAGCAAGTGTGTGGCAGTATTCTGTTTTCTATAAAAGCATCATACACATGTGATGGATTATATTAAGACAGAAAAGTGAAAGTGTTAGTTGCTCAGTTGTGTCCAACTCTTTGTGACCCCATGGACTTTAGCCCACCAGGCTTGTCTGTCCATGGGATTCTCCAGGCAAGAATACTGGAGTGGGTAGCCATTCCCTTCTCCAGGGAATCTTCTTGACCCAGGTATTGAACCTGAGTCTCCCACATTGCAGGCAGATTCCTTACCATCTGAGCCACAAGGGAAGTCCTATATTAAGACAGATCCTTATCTAATTCAGACCCAATGATTCCACCTCTTCTTTAGTGACACTCTCAGGATCCCCAGAAAGTACCCATCAAACTGACACAGGAAAACCATGATACAGAGAAGCAGCATGACCTCGGCAGGCCAGGTGGCGTATCTGAGAGAGGACTCATGATCACAAATCTCTGCTCCTTACTTGGAGCCCCTAGAGTGGAAACTTTTGGTCTGAAAGTAAGACTCGGCCCCTGGTGAGTGGCCTTATCAAGCATCCCTGGTGTCAGGGAGTGTGCTATGAGGAAAGAGAGGCCTTGTGATAATGGTTGTCTCCTAGGGCCCCCCTGCCCTCAACCTCACTCTCCTATTGTCTCTTGCCTGGCATTTCCTTTTCCTCTCATTCTGCCTTTTCTTAAGGGTCTGGCCCCTTTTTTTGGGGGGGGGGGTTGCTGCACCATGAGACATGTGGGATCTTAGTTCCCTGACCAGGGATCGAACCTCTGTCTGTTGCAGTGGGAGCACAGAGTCTTAACCACTGGGAATTCCCAGGTCTGGCCCATGGGAGGGGCTGGAGGGATGAGACAGAGGCCTGTGCCTGGGGGCACCTTAGCTGGACTAAGTCTATCAGGGTAGCTCAAGCTGGCCCTTCTGGTGTTGGGATAAAAGGAGCCACATAAGATAGAATCAGCATTCCACTTGCTTTGGTGAGGGACTTGGAGACGTTACAGCAAAGACACATATGTGGGTATACAGAGATGCATAAATTAAAGGAAAACTATATGGATAACAAGAGATCTGTAAGCGGGAACAAGAAATAAGTAATGGCTTGTGATTGAGGTCTAAATTTGGCCCTGAACTTCCTGGCAGACAAGACAAAAAGAGAAATATGATGGGTTTCTTAGTACCTTGAAAGAAATGAAGTGTTTGGAGAAGGCAAGTGTTTTTCCCTTGGCACAAAGTTTCTAGGACAAATTTATCACCTGGATCTGTATATTAAGGACACTGGAAACAGAAATCCAACACACAGGGGCAAGTACCCTGGGGCTTGTGCTCACGAGAAACACCTAGACACACTGCGGACTTTGCTGTCTTAGTCTCTGTGTTCCCCACTGGACTGTGGGCTTTGTGCAGACACAAATCTGGTTTGTCTGGCTGATGGCTGGGCCTCTGCAAGACAGATGTCTCTAAATGTGTTAGGAGAATTTAATAGGTAGTATTTTATGAGAAAAACAAATATTTTGTGGGTAATCAGAGGGACAGCTAAGCCTGACTTGTGTTGTCAATTGAGGGGGAGATGGTGTCCTGGGTCAAGAGGCATCTTATGGAGAATTGAAGGACTCCTGGGAATTAGGAGAAGGGTAAGAGCTGAAAGCTGTTCAGGAGAAGAGAATAGCAAATGAAAGCCAGAGAGAAAGAGAGAACCAGCTGATGTAAGAAGTGGAACCTGGGCTCTGTGTGGAGGCAGTGGGGAGAGGGGTAGGTGGAGACCCAAGTGGACAGAAGGTGGAGTTTGCCTGAAAGGCAGTGGTGTGAGGGCCCCTGAAGTGTCAGACACGATGGCTCGGCAGTGGGTCCCAGGGGTCAAGCTCAGGTGTTTCCAGGCTCAGAACTAGAGGACCAGGCTAGCAGGTGCCCAGGATTGAGACCTCTATTGAGAGCCTCAAGTGCCCATTCCTGCCCGACTGTCAGCTCCACGAGGGCAGGCAAGCTGGTCTCATCATCCCAACCCCCTTCACCTCGTGTTGCAGTTTATGAGAGAGCCTGGTAGCACTCCATCTCTTACCCAAGGTCTGAGTCAACTGAGAAAGAACTCAGAGGAGCCAGCAGGTAGAAGCCAAAGTGTTCTCTTTCTTGCTGTACAGAGGTGGAATTTGCAAACATGCTACTGCTGCTGCTAAGTCGCTTCAGTCGTGTCCGACTCTGTGCGGCCCCGTGGACTGCAGCCTAGCAGGCTTCTCCGTCCATGGGATTCTCTAGGCAGGAACACTGGAGTGGGCCGCCATTTCCTTCTCCAATGCATCAAAGTGGAAAATGAAAGTGAAGTCGCTCAGTCGTGTCTGACTCTTAGCGACCCCATGGACTGCAGCCCACCAGGCTCCTCCATCCATGGGATTTTCCAGGCAACAGTACTGGAGTGGGGTGCCATTGCAAACATGGCTGGGGCTAATTCCCCAGAGACAACTGGTGCGGTCCTCCAGGAATGGGGGCAGATCGCTTGTAAACTTTCACGTGGAGGGAACTGGGCAGCCAACCAAGGGAGGGGCTGGCCTGCGCTTGCCCTTCTCTGTCTCCAAATTCCTTGTTGGAGCAAGTCTCTCCTCCTCCCTAGGAATGACTGAAGAGGCAGAGGAAGGTTTGCTCATGGAGCACCTTCCACATCAGAAGCCAGAAGAAAAGCTTCCCCCTTGCCTGGTTCCTGGCACATAGGAGGCTCTCAATGAACTCTTACTGAAGGACCAGATAGGTATACAGCATGCACTGCAGATTGAAAAAACTGTTCTTTACCTACCTATCAGAAAGTAGGCTTCCTTTCTGTGTTTAAAACCACCACCACCAGCAGACCAGTGCTGGCTCTCCCTGAGTGAGGCCATCCACCCTCCACCCCCTGGCTCTGGGCTCTTTGGCTTCTGGTCATTAGGCCCTCGGGGTTCCACTGCCCGGCCCGACTCCTTGGAGTTGGCGGGTGCTGGTGTCTGTGTCCTGTCCCTCTGTACAGCTGTGCCTTGCGGTCATCGAGGAGTCACCTGCCACGTCATCCCATAGGTGAGGGGTGCTGAGGGCTGCCAGCTCCCAATGCTGGCCGTTGAGGCCCACATGGGCCTGACAGCAGTGGGGCAAAGGGCAGCCCAGGTTTGGGTACCTGGAAATGCCCCATGGCCAATGGATTTGCAAAAGGAGGTAGGGGACTCATCAATATTTGTGTCCTAGAATTAATACCTGAACTGAATTCAGAGTTTCTCTTACCGGTCTTCCCCAGATAGGAAGTTGAGAAAAGAGAAGAGAGAAAAGCCATACATCGATAAATGAGGACTAAACTCCCATGAGGTGGGGGAGGTTTCAAGCTCTTTTGTCTCAGGGACCTCCATGGAAGGTGGAGCCAGGAGCTTGGGAGGCCAGAGAGGGGACACTTCCTTCCTGAGTCCTTCCTGGCTTTTCCTTCTTGGGGAGGGAAGGAGCAACTCCTTTTACATGGGTCCTGATGCCAAATTTCCTGTTGATTGGCCAGAGAGAGAGGAGAGGGGCTGAGCATGAGGGAAATTCTCTCGAGTTCATGTTTCTCTCTATAATGTGAGTGCATTCATTTCCTGTTGCTGCCATAATGAATTACCACAAACTTAGAGACTTAACATGATACAAATTTATTCTCTTATAGTCCTGGAGGTCAGAAGTCTTATAATCAAGATGTTGGGGGCTGTAGGGGAGAATTTATTTCTTTGCTGTTTCCATCTCCTTGAGGCTGCCTGCATTCCTTGGCTTGTGGCCCCATCCTCCATCTCCAAAGTCAGCAGTGTGGCATCTTCAAACCTCTTCCTCAGCTTCTATTCTCATATCACCTTCTCCTCTCTCACCTTCATGCCTCCTTCATCTAAGGATCCTTGTGATTACATTGGGTCACCAGGATAAATCTCTCCAGCTTGAGGTCCTTAACTTAATCACATCTGTTGAGTCCTTTTTTAGGGTAAGGTGCCATATTTACAGGTTCTAGGGAACAGGACATGGACATCTTTGGGGGTGGTGGTCATTATTTGGCTCAGTGTTTTCCAGATGAGTGATCCACAACGTCCTGGCACTCTGTGGTTTACGGGGTGGGGAGGAGGGGCCAGCTCAGAAGCATACCCACCTTCGATTGTGAGAAGCTGTATTTTTGTTTCTGGTATCTATTTGGGTCCTGTGAAAGGTTTCATTTGAAGAAGAAGTCTGCAGACCAGATTTAGTCCAACCCCTTTAGAATGAGGCCCAGAGAAGGCAGGTGATTCACCCAACGATGAACAGCTAAAAATAGCAGTTGTTGGTTAGTTGCTAAGTTGTGTCTGACTCTTTTGTGACCCCCTGGACTGTAGCCCACCAGGCTCCTCTGTCCATGGGATTTCCCAGGCAAGAATCCTGGAGTGAGTTGCCATGTCCTTCTCCAAAGGATCTTCTTGACCCAGGGATCGAACCCTCATCTGCTGCATTGGCAGATGGATTCTTTACCACTGAACCACCAGGGAAGCCCCAGAAATGGCAGACCCAGCACTAAACTCTGGTCTCTTGACTCCCAGGTGAGTGATCCTTCTACCCACCCCTCTCGGAGATAAAACACCAACCGAACTAGGAAGGGTGCCTGTGTGCGTGGTGTGTGCCCTCATTTACCGGCACAACCATCTTGAGTGGAAAGCAGGGGACACTGTTTTCTTGCCCCCATTTATTGTGAGGAAGGCCCTGCCTGGTGAGACCAGGTGGGGTTCCTGGAGTGTCCCCAGGAAGGGAGCAGAACCAGACAGGCCCTCCTTCGCCCCACATGGCCTCTCCCTCCTCTTCCTCCTGTCCCCGGATCTGGCTCCGGCTAATTGAAATTGGTGGCGAGTCAGACACTCAGCCGTGTCCCCATCCTGGGCCTTCTGGGCCGCAGATTGTCATTAAATTAACCGTGAAGATTTTCCGTGCGGGCTGGGAGGCAGTGACGCAGGGGACGGCAGCTATCATTTGCTCCTCTGGCCCGGCTCCTCTGAGCTGCCCTCAGCGCCTGGAGATGTGATAATTTAATTGGGGAGCACTGCCGCCCCCAGCCTGGGCCAGGCCCAGACACCCGGTCCAACCTCCCCGCAGCCAGACAGATTTGCGAAATGGAACAATTAAATCTAAAGCGAGCTGTCTGAACTGATTTTCCCTCTTCATCCTCAGCCAGTTCTGCAAGCCCTCTTCCTGGCCTTGTCTTCATTAGAGGATGAGACAGCCTGGACAGGACTCAAATGGCTGGTTCCAAATGGTGTGCTCTGTGCCCTGAAACACCAGCTTCTGTGATCCCCCACCTGCCTGTGTTGCTCGGATGTCCCTCTCCTGCTTTCTCCAAAGTCAGAAACTCTGGGGCATGTCCTGTGACTTCAGGGGCTGGGCTGCTGTGTTAGCCGCACAGCTGTGCTGGACTGACTCCAGACCCAAAGTGAGTGGCCTCCCCTGGAGCTATGTGGGCAGCACCCCTATTCAAGGCTCACTTCAGGCCAGAAAGAAAGAAGGGATCATTCATGTGGTTGGAGCTTCTGCTCCAGCTCTTTGTGTCTGCTTAGTGGTGATGGGGGAAGGAGAAAGGGCTTCCCGCTCCACCAGACAAGGAAGCTCCTTTCACCCGTCACTTCCATTGGACCTGATAAATGGACACTGGCTTGCTGTTCCTCTTGACGAGGCCTGTATCATTTATCTGGGTTAAAAGCCCAGGGGCAGAAAGAACAGGGGAAAGAGAGGAGTCTGGAAGGGGCTCTGGCAACATTCTAATGTAACTTCTTAGAACTATCAAATATCAGTGCTCAAGATGGGGAAACTGAGGCTCAGAGAGGGTTGGGGAGGGCTCACTGCATCTAGTGAAGAGGACAGATCAGACATAGACTCTTAGTTATTCCATAAGCTCCTGGGCACATAGCTCTTAGGCTCAAGCACAATACCTAGCACACAGTGGGTGCTTTAATAACCATTTGTTGGTTGACTAAATCAATGGGAGCAACTGTGATGTGTCTGGGAGAAGGCAATGGCACCCCACTCCAGTACGGTTGCCCAGAAAATCCCATTGATGGAGGAGCCTGGTGGGCTGCAGTCCATGGGGTCGCTAAGAGTCAGACACTACTGACTGACTTTACTTTCACTTTTCACTTTCATGCATTGGAGAAGGAAATGGCAACCCACTCCAGTGTTCTTGCCTGGAGAATCCCATGGACAGAGAAGCCTGGTAGGCTGCAGTCCATGGGGTCGCACAGAGTCGGACACGACTGAAGCGACTTGGCAGCAACTTGGCAGCAGCAGTGATGTGTCTAAGAAATGGTTACCAGCTGTCTGCCCTTCAAAGTCAGGGCCATGTTTCCTTCATCTCCCGATTCCCAGAGCACAGACCAAGACTGGTGTGCAGCAGGTGCTCAGTCAGTCAGTCAGTTCAGTCGCTCAGTTATGTCCGACTCTTTGCGACCCTGTGGACTGCAGCACGCCAGGCCTCCCTGCCCATCACCAAATCCCGGAGTCCACCCAAACCCATGTCCATCGAGTCGGTGATGCCATCCAACCATCTCATCCTCTGTCATCCCCTTCTCCTCCCACCTTCAATCTTTTCCAGCATCAGGGTCTTTTCCAGTGAGTCAGTTCTTCACATCAGGTGGCCAAACTATTGGAGTTTCAGCTTCAGCATCAGTCCTTCCAATGAATATTCAGGATTGATCTCCTTTAGAATGGACTGGTTGGATCTCCTTGCAGTCCAAGGGACTCTTAAGAGTCTTCTCCAACACTGCAGTCCAAAAGCATAAATTCTTCAGTCCTCAGCTTTCTTTATAGTCCAACTCTCACATCCATACATGACTACTGGAAAAACCATAGCCTTGATTAGATGGACCTTTGTTGACAAAGTAATGTCTTTGCTTTTTAATATGCTGTCTAGGTTGGTCATAACTTATTTTCCAAGCAGCAACCGTCTTTTAATTTCATGGCTGCAATCACCATCTGCAGTGATTTTGGAGCCCCCCAAAATAAAGTCTGTTACTGTTTCCACTGTTTCCCCATCTATTTGCCATGAAGTGATGGGACCAGATGCCATGATCTTAGTTTTCTGAATGTTGAGCTTAAAGCAACTTTTTCACTCTCCTCTTTCATCAAGAGGCTCTTTAGTTCTTCTTCACTTTCTACCATAAGGGTGATGTCATCTGCATATCTGAGGTTATTGATATTTCTCTCGGCAATCTTGATTCCAGCTTGTGCTTCTTTCAGCCCAGCATTTCTCATGATGTACTCTGCATATAAGTTAAATCAGCAGGGTGACAATATACAGCCTTGACGTACTCCTTTCCCTATTTAGAACCAGTCTGTTGTTCCATGTCTAGTACTAACTGTTACTTCCTGACCTGCATACAGGTTTCTCAAGAGGCAGGTCAGGTGGTCTGGTATTCCCATCTCTTTCAGAATTTTTCACAGTTTATTGTGATCCACATAGTCAAGGCTTTAGTGTAGTCAATAAAGCAGAAATAGATTTTTTTTGGAACTCTCTTGCTTTTTCGATGATCCAATGGATGTTGTCAATTTGATCTCTGGTTCCTCTGCCTTTTCTAAAACCAGCTTGAACATCTGGAAGTTCACAGTTTACATATTATTGAAGCCTGGCTTGGAGAATTTTGAGCATTACTCTTCTAGCGTGTGAGATGAGTGCAATTGTGTGGTAGTTTGAACATTATTTGGCATTGCTTTTCTTAGGGATTAGAATGAAAACTGACCTTTTCCAGTCCTATGGCCACTGCTGAGTTTTCCAAATTTGCTGACATTTGAGTGCAGGACTTTCACAGCATCATCTTTTAGGATTTGAAATAGCTCAACTGGAATTCCATCACCTCCACTAGCTTTGTTCATAGTGATGCTTCCTAAGGCCCACTTGACTTCACATTCCAGGATGTCTGGCTGTAGGTGAGTGACCACACCATCGTGATTATCCGGGTCATGAAGATCTTTTTTGTACAGTTCTTCTGTGTATTCTTGCCACCTCTTCAGAATATCTTCTGCTTCTGTTAGGTCCATACCATTTCTGTCCTTTATTGAGCCCATCTTTGCATGGAATATTCCCTTGGTATCTCTAATTTTCTTGAAGATATCTCTAGTCTCTCCCATTCTATTGTTTTCCTCTATTTCTTTGCACTGATCGCTGAGGAAGGCTTTCTTATCTCTCCTTGCTATTCTTTGGAACTCTGCATTCAAATGGGTATATCTTTCCTTTTCTCCTTTGCTTTTCACTTCTCTTCTTTTCACAGCTATTTGTAAGGCCTCCTCAGACAGTCATTTTGCTATTTTGCATTTCTTTTTCTTGGGGATGGTCTTGCTCCCTGTCTCCTGTACAATGTCATGAACCTCCATCCATCAGGCACTCTATCAGATTTAGTCCCTTAAATCTATTTCTCACTTCCACTGTATAATCATAAGGGATTTTATTTAGGTCATACCTGAATGGTCTAGTGGTTTTCCCTACTTTCTTCAATTTAAGTCTGAATTTGGCAATAAGGAGTTCATGATCTGAGCCACAGTCAGTTCCTGATCTTGTTTTTGCTGACTGTATAGAGCTTCTCCATCTTTGGCTGCAAAGAATATAATCGATCTGATTTTGGTATTGACCATCTGGTGATGTCCATGTGTAGAGTCTTCTCTTGTGTTGTTGGAAGAGGGTGTTTGCTATGATCAGTGCATTCTCTTGGCAGAACTCTATTAGCCTTTGCCCTGCTTTATTCTGTACTCCAAGGCCAAATTTGCCTGTTACTCCAGGTGTTTCTTGGCTTCCAACTTGTGCATTCCAGTCCCCTATAATGAAAAGGATATTTTTTGGGGGTATTAATCCTAGAAGGTCTTGTAGGTATTCATAGAACTGTTTAACTGCAGCTTCTTCAGTGTTACTGGTTGGGGCATAGACTTGGATTACTGTGATATTGATTGGTTTGCCTTGGAAACGAACAGAGGTCATTCTGTCATTTTTGAGATTACATCCAAGTACTGCATTTCAGACTCTTTTGTTGACTGTGATGGCCACTCCATTTCTTCTAAGGGATTCTTGCCCACAGTAGTAGATATAATGGTCATCTGAGTTAAATTCACCCATTCCTGTCCATTTTAGTTTGCTGATTCCTAAAATGTCAGCGTTCACTCTTGCCGTCTCCTGTTTGACCACTTCCAATTTGCCTTGATTCATGGACCTAACATTCCAGATTCTTATGCAATATTGCTCTTTACAGCATTTTGGACTTTGCTTCCATCACCAGTCACATCTACAACTGGGTGTTGTTTTTGCTTTGTCTTCGTCTCTTCATTCTTTCTGGAGTTATTTCTCCACTGATCTCCCATAGCATATTGGGAACCTACCGACCTGTGGAGTTTCTCTTTCAGTGTCCTATCTTTCTGCCTTTTCATACTGTTCATGGGGTTCTCAAGGCAAGAATACTGAAGTGGTTTGCCATTCCCTTCTCCGGTGGACCACATTTTGTCAGATCTCTCCACCATGACCCACCCGTCTTGGGTGGCCCTACATGCATGGCTCATAACTTCATTGAGTTAGACAAGGCTGTGGTCCATGTGTTCATATTGGTTAACTTTCTGTGATTGTGGTTTTCAGTCTGTCTGCCCTCTGATGGAGAAGGATAAGAGGTTTATGAAAGCTTCCTGATGGGATAGACTGACTGAGGGGGATACTGGGTCTTGTTCTGATGGGCGGGGCCATGCTCAGCAAATCTTTAATTTTTATTGAGGTGCTCAATAAAGATGTATTAAATAAGTCAGTGTAATTCGCTGGTCTTGAAACAAAGAGTCCACCCCTCCCACATTCATTGGTCAATTGGAGAACTTAAAAGGCCACCATCCTTGTCAGGACACTTATAGCCTAGCTGGGGTAAGTTCAGAAAGTGAGGAATATACTTCAGCTCTGGGTGGGTTGTTGAAACTCAGTTTCAGTCCCTCTTGTGTTTTGTTGGTTGAGTCCAGTCTATTCTCTGGGCCTTTGTTGTTCAGTCACTAATTCGCATCTGACTCTCTGTGACCCCATGGACTGCAGCACACCAGGCTTCCCTGTCCTTCACTATCTTCTGGAGTTTGCTCAAACTCATGTCCATAGAGTCAGTGATGGCCATCCAATCATCTCATACTCTGTTTCCCCTTTCTCCTCTTGCCCTCAATCTTTCCCAGCATCAAGGTCTTTTCCAATGAGTTGGCTCTTTGCATCAGGTGGCCAAAGTATTGGAGCCTCAGCTTCACTATCAGTCCTTCCAATGAACAGTCAGGTTGATTTCCTTTAGGGATTGACTGGTTTGATCTCCTTGCAGTCCAAGGGACTCTCAAGTCTTCTCCTGCACCACAATTTGAAAACATCAATTCTTGGGAGCTCAGCCTTCGTTATGGTCCAGCTCTCACATCCATATATGCCTACTGGAAAAACCATAGCTTTGACTATATGAACCTTTTGTTGGCAAAGTGATGTCTCTGGGCCTTGGTTTCCCTTTGATAAAAGGACCTGGTTGGGCCAGGTGTCCCGATGGCCCTATCTAGCTTCAACATCTTGAGAAAACTTAGGGGACTCTAGTAATCCCAGAGGCCTCATCCTGATGGGGAAGGTAGAGAGCATCCATTTTCTTCCCAAAGATTTCCAGACAAGAGAGTCTGGAGTGGTCTGTGTCTCAGGGACAGGAAACTGAATGGAAAGTAGAGGTCAGCCCTGGCCTTTGGGGTCACTCAGGACCAACTCCTCAGCTGCCCTCAGGAGGAGGGCCTCTGTGTGGGGGGCAGGAGCAAGTCATCCACTTGACCTTGACGGCCCTGAGGCCATGACATTCCTGCTCTACCTGGGGCATGTTGCTGACCACACGGCAAAGTCATTTCAAAGGCCATTGTTGCTGATCCTATAGCAAGGGGCACCCCTAGGGGAGGGGCTGGGCCCTAGGGGACATTAATGGGCTGACCCTTAGAAGGAATTTCAGGGTTGGCATTTTAGGGTTAACATCAAACTGCTCTGTAACAGCTCAGGGAGGGCAGATCTTCCCAGTGGTGACCTATACTTTGTCCCTGGAATTGCTGAGGGACTTGAATGATCTGCCATTTATATGTTGAACCAGGTCACATGCAATGATGCTTGTATCTTCCCCAGTAATCTTTTTTTTTAATTAATTTATTTTAATTGGAGGCTAATTACTTTACAATACTGTGGTGGTTTTTGCCGCACATTGACATGAGTCGGCCATGGGTGTACATGTGTTCCCCATCCTGAACCCCCCTCCCCACCCCATCCCTCAGGGTCAACCCAGTGCACCAGCCCTGAGCATCCTGTCTCATCATTGAACCTGGACTGGCGATCTGTTTCACATATGATAATATACATGTTTCAATGCTATTCTCTCAGATCATCCCACCCTCGCCTTCCAGCAATCTTAAGGCTAAGTTTTTTTCCTTTAACTCATGCTTGGGCTGTACTTCAACTTGTGTTAAGTTACATCTCATCTAGGCTTTCTCAACTTTGATAGCTGGAAATGCCGAAGTGTAATATTGTAGTATATGTGTGTGTGTGTCAAGTCGCTTCAGTCATGTCTGACCTTTGCAACCCAATGGACTGTAGCCCGACAGGCTCTTCTGTCCATGGGATTCTCCAGGCAAGAATACTTGAGTAGGTTGCCATGCCCTCCTCCAGAGGATCTTCCCGATTCAGGGATTGAACCTACATCTCTTATGTCTCCTGCATTGGCAGGGGGGTTCTTTACCACTAGCACCACCGATACAAATACATGTCTGTATGCGTGTATCTATGAAAGAATAATACACAGGCTCTCAGGGCATCTGGGAATATCTGGAACCACACAGATTTTTAAAAATATTTATTTGTATTTTTATTTTGCTGTGCCGGGTCTTAGTGCTGCAGGATCTTCCATCCTAATTGTGGCATGTGGGATCTTTAGTTGCAGCATGCAAACTCTTAGTGGCGGCATGCGGGATCTAGTTCCCTGACCAGGGATTGAACCTGGGCCCCTTGCAGTGGGAGCACAGAGTCTCAGTCACTGGACCACCAGGGCAGTCCCAGCCAGTTCTTTGAAGAAGCTCAGGCTATCTTCAGCAAGGTTGCCCCTCCCTCCTCTCACGTTTTTTGTCTCTGAACATCGAGGACAACAATTCACCAAGAAACCCGGAGTCTGCTGTCACTTACTCACACACATGATTCACCAACAAGCCCTGTTGATTCTCTTGCCCATGTGGCTCTGGGACCTCTCCCACCATCTCTTGCTTAGAGACATGACTGCCTCCTTGTGGGCCACTGGCCTCTGCCCTCTGTTTCGGCTGCATCTCTGGCTGCTCCCCTCTGGTCTCTGTGGCCCAGCCATTCCAAGACCTCTTGGTTCCCTGAAAACATCAGGTTCCTTCCTATGTCCCCATTCCTTTGCTTGGAGCTGAGTATTTCTCTAACCAAACTGGATTATTTTTACTGATTCCTCTGGATTCAAAGCAGACATCCCTTCTCGTTGCAATTGTCCACATTCCCCATGTTGCTACCCGTGCTAAGTCGCTTCAGTCATATTTAACTCTTTGCAACCCCATGGACTGTAGCCTGCCAGGCTCCTCCGTTCATGGGATTTTCCCGGCAAGAATACTGGAATGAGTTGCCATGCCCTCCTCCAGGGGATCTTCCCAACCCAGAGACCAAACCTGCATCTCAGTGTCTCCTTCATTGGCAGGTGGGTTTTTTTTTTTAAACCACTAATGCCCCATAGTCTTCATTATAATTGGGTCCATGCCTGTATAGGAGTCTATCAGCAGGCCTCCCTACAGTTCATTACCACATATTATAGGGTATAAAACATGTTTCCTCTGTTCCCCCAATATACATAAGCTGCATAGAGTTTCCTTGATCTTTGGAAGGCAGGGTAGAGTCATAATTAAGATTGTCTCTAGGTTTGGATCCCGGCTCTACTGCTATACAAAAGTTGTCAAACTCTGTCTCAATTTTATCATCTATAAAATGGGCATAAAATAGTATCACTCTCATAGGCTTATGAGAATTAAATGAGAAAACACATAAGTATTTAGAATAGTGTCTGGCATAGAGAAAGTGCACATGTATCATAACCTATTGTTTTCCTTCTTATTGTGTTTTTGAATTTTATCCTGACAGATCTATTCCTAGAAGTAAGATTACTGAATCAAAGGTGAGAAGGTTTTTATGGCTCTTGAAATGTTTTGACAAATTGCTTTTGAAAAGACTGTGCCACTTTCATCAGCAATGTCCAAGCAACAACTGGTTGCTTTCTCCTGTCTTCCTGCTTAGTATATGCCATTGTTCAAAGAGCAGATCTTTGGAGATGAAAACCATGATGGACTCCATCTCTGGGCTTGGGACTCTCCACCTACCCACTCCCATTTAGCTCAGTCCTCCACTCCCAGCCTAGAAGGCTCTCTCTTGCCTTGAGTGTGCCCTGTGCTGCTTGGCATTGTGTTTTTCTGTAATTGTGTGGCGTTACAATGATTTACTGAGATATTAACTTATCTGTTGCTCTTATTGTGATAATTGTCATTCCCTCTCCATTTCAAGATGGCAGCCAAGCTTGTTCCCTACCACTCCTGGGTTTTGTGTTGCAAGGTATTGTGGGACCTGAAGGCAGGGTAGGGGGTGGGTGGGGCAGGGGCAAAGAGATGATGGGGGGCTCTAACCCAACCACTGGGGCTGCTGGTCAGGATTTAGGCTCCAGTCTCTGTGGAGTCACAGAGAGCTGCCTCAGGGACCCAGGAAGGCCAGGGCTTTATTTAAGTTTCTTATTGGATTCTATATACCTGGCACAGTGGTAAGTGTTTAAAAATACTTCTTGAATGAATGAATGAATGGATCTGTGTTGAGGGCAAGATCTTAGTGGATGGCTGTGAGTTGGAAGCCAGGGTTCTGATCAAGTGCCCTGGGTTCAGGGTGGGCCTGCTTTGGAGGGAGTAGAGGAATTGAGCTCCAGAGGAGGGGTCAGAGGAGACACCCAAACCTGGGAGTTCCTGCAGTCATGGAAAGAGGAGAGGAGGGGATGGTGGGACTTGGGCCTGATCCAGCCCTTGACAGGCTTGCCCTCTGGCATTCTAGGCCATGCTGGAGCCACCTGCAGTCATGGTCCTCGTATTCCAGCCTTGAATCTTCTTACAGGTGGTAGCAGTGTGACTGGAGAAGGCAAAGGTCCCAGGGGCATCAATCAGGACCAGTAACTGTGGTGGACATGACTACTGCCCCCACAAGCTTGGCTGTGTAACAAGTGGCCCCAATACCTCTTTATACCCATGTTAATTGGACTCTAAGCCCCTCATCCTGCCAGGCTGGTGAGGACTTCTGAGCTGATTCGGGCTCCTTTTCCTGGTCCGTGGCGGGTACAGGTGCCAGGGGTCTCGGGCTGAGCAAAGTCTCCTGCAGCCCTTACTGCTGCCCACACTTCGGGGTCCCAGTGCCTTAAGCAGCCCCAGCCAGTCCTTGGGTGATCTTCTTGGTCACTTCCCCCAGAGGTCCTCTGGGTGGCCTTGAGGTTGCCTCCAGAACCTGCAGACCTCTGTCTTCCTGCCCACTTCCCCTCCCAGACTCTCTGCCCCTCCTGTTCGCCCCTCTTCAGAGACTCAGCTCTCTCTTCTCAGTTCCAGATCATCTAGCAGCATCCACTCATGAGCTGGGCTCTGGTGAGATGTTCTGCAAGCAGCTTCTACTGTAGGCCCTGGGTACATGAAAAGTGCAGCAAGAACAAAATGCAGATTAAGGTTGCAGTTTCAAATTATCTCGTCATCCCAGCATTTGCCAGTCTGGACTTACATAGGACTTTCCTACATTTGTGCCACTTGATGGAAAATTCAGCACCCCTTTTCCCCCTAATTTCCTGACTTTACAGAAAAAGGGGGCCTGTTTGTGTGTTTTTTGGTTGGTTTTGATGAGCAGAAGACCTGAGAGAGTCTGAAGCACTGTTTACAGAGATAGAATTCAGTTTGTGCTGCCCAGAACTGTCTAAGAGGCTGTGGGTTGGTTAAAAGGTTTGTAATTAAGTTACTATTGCATTGTCATTTCAGGTTCCCAAACTGGGAGATCTTTAACCCCTCTCCCCTCCAAACCCCCTCCCCCCGCTCAAATCCACCTCTAAATTACAGTCAACACAGCACTGATTTAAAAGAACACCATGAAATCATTCATCAGGCATCAGGCCCAACAAATCTGAGTTGTTTATTTCTAAGTCATTTAATAGCTAATTACATGCTGCATAATGTAAAAAAATGCAGCAAGGCTCCATTAAGAATAAATCCAAGTGTCTGCAAGGCCCGTTACAGAAACCCAGGTTTGGCATTCCCCTACTTTCAGTGACTGTGGGCTGAGGCTTTTGGCAAGTGAGAGACCCAGAAATAGAACCACTGTTTGTGAAACAACCCTGTTACCTTTAATAACCATTTTCTCCTCTTAAGTGCAGCAAAGTATGGAAATATTGCCATGCTCTTTGGTGCGATTTTCCTACTGTGATTTTTTTTTTTTCTTGTTAAAAGCCCCAAGAGATTGTATTTCTCTACCTACTTATTTGCTACTGTCAAAAGAGAGCAAAATTCAGGAAGAAAACTCAACTGTCAATCCCCAACAAGTATGCAATTATTTCAGGCTGGTGTTTTAAGCAAAAATGATTTTCATGGCAGAAACTTGCTTCTGTTTTCTGAACAGGAGATTTGAGGGTGGGGGGTATGATTTTGCTTTGAGCTGTTTCACTTTCTCTGGACATTTCCCAGCAACACCTAACACACAGAGGTGAATTTCCACCCACAGGGCCCCGACATTAGGCTGAATGAAATATCAGTTTTGGTGCTCTTTTGGACATCCCTTGGTGAGGGGGGAAAAAACCTCAAGTAATTCCTCTTCCTCCCACACAAAGCCCATCATTCCGGGATGTTACACCAGGTGCTGGGCAGCAAATAACAGAAGAGTTTGGAAGGGAGGAGAAAACATATGATCCTGTCCCCACCATAATATAGGGAAGATATATAAATGGGAGTAAGTGGTAATGTTCTTGAAAGATAAACAATTGACTGCCTGTCACCAATAATTGATGACTGAGATCCCGAAGAATGTAGCCATGATAAAAAAAAAACGTATAGAAGTGTACACACACCATATTCTCCTGACATATCATTGCCTCCCTCTTTGCAGGAATCTTTGCAGGATCAAATTAGAAGTACTATTTGCTGAAAGGCAATATTCTCCTCTCCAGGCTTTTGAAAGCAGAGCGCCTTTTCTCCTGGGGAGCCTTCGTTTGACTTTCATCTTGATATTGAATTTAAGCCTCATATTTTATCGGCCCCTGGCCCACCTGGTGATAACTACTGTCTCAAACAGTGGAAGTTTCATTTACCAGAAGGGCTAGGGGCAGACTCGTCTGATTACTTGAACTTCAGTACTAATTAACTAAAATCTTTCTCTGATATGAACGGTCTTTGTTGGGGTTCTTCCAAAAGCACATTTGCTGGCTTTGCTGGCTGGCTCTGAGTTAAGGATACCATCGAGAAGAGAATTGAATTCCTGGGGGAAAAGGGCTTCCTGTGGTTCTGCATGGCTTAGAGGGCATGCGAAGAGCAGCAGGTGGGAGCTGACATCAATTCCCTGGGGGGCAGTCAAACTTCCCACCCCAGAGAGCTCTCTGAGAATGACATGTTGGGCTGCCTTGGGAGGTAGATGAAGAGTCCCAATTATTGGGGGAAACTGTTGGTGGAGCTGGCTGATCCCTTGGAAGGGCTATTAAGAACTTACCAATGGCATCACTGAATCGCACAACCTTTGAATCTGGTACTACCAAGACCCACCCATATCCCATCATCCTTTACCGTACTACAGCAAGAAGAACTGACTTCCCACAGTCAGCTCCTGAGGGCATTTTTTTGCAGAACTGAAATCATTTTGCTTGCCCATTATGCTTTTGCTGGAAATGCTGGGGAATTCTCGCCCCCTGCCTCTGTGGCCCTCAACCAGTGGCTGGTGGCTTTAAATATCCTGGCCTCTCACTCTCCTTTATTTTTGGTTACGCTGGGTCCTCATGGCTGGGAGGGCTTTCTCAAGTTGCAGGGAGCGGGGGCAGCTCTTCACTGCGGTGCACAGGCTTCTCATCGCAGTGGCTTCTCTCGGCGGCGAGCACAGACTCTCGAGTGCGCGGGCTTCAGGACTGTGGCCCATGGACTTCTTTGCCCCGTGGCGTGTGGGATCTTCTCAGACCAGGGGCTGAACCTTTGTCCTCTGCCTTGGCAGGTGAATTCTTAACCACTGGGCCACCAGGGAAGTCCACCCTCACCCTTCTAACTCTGGGGTTTGTGTCTAACACTGGCTCCCGGAGTTTCCCCAGGGGGGATGAAGTCTCAGTCACCTACAGTGGTAGCTGGCTTGAGAAAGCACCACTGATGGGTGAGGGTTAGGGATTAGCATTCCACTTGACATCATGTCCCCGCTCTGCTACTAATCTGTCCTCTACTCCCCAACACGCACTCCCCATCCTTATCACAGGGCCTGCTCCTGGGGGAGCCCCAAATGAAAGATAATGATCATCTTTTCCAGACAAGAGGGCCCATGGCTTGACAATGGGGCATCTTCAAATTGGCTCAGGTGAACATGGTCTAGAACAAGCAGACACTGGATTGTGAGGGGTTTTCTCAGCCCTGATGAGAAGCAGTTCTCCGATATCTTATGCCTGCTGACCCCACGCCTTCAGAGCCCCACCCGCTGCTCTGCTGCCCCCTGCCATCCCACCTGTGTTGCCGGAGACCGTGCCTTGGCTTTGTTTTCTACGGACCTGTGTCCCCCATGTACCTCCTTTGCTTCAGGACTGAGGGCCCCGCCCTTGGCATCACAGTCCTTCCAGGTGCCGCAGGCCCACTTCCTGCTCCTGAACATTCCTGAGAACAGCTCCCCGACCTCTCAGGCTTTCTCTTGTATATTCCTGAGACAGCGGTCACTCTGGCCATCCGTGATACCGAGGACACTGCAAGGCCTCAGAGGCACCATTCTGAATGCAGACTTTTATTTTTTTTTTTTGCTGTATTTTAAGGATAGAAGCAACAGGAAAATGGGTTAAACACATCCTGGCCTCAACCAGGGTATGAATGCATTTAGATCCCTTCCTCCCTCCCTCTCTCCCTCTCCCTCTCTCTCTTTTTTCTTCTTCATTTAGATTTCATTGTGTTTGCTTCCTTACCTTAAAAGCCTAGAATCATGGTTAACTGAAGCTCCCCACTGTTGAGCATGCGTCAGTTACCAAGTTCTAGCTTTGAGAATGTTTCTGTGTTTCTGAATATCACAGGCAATGCTTGTCTCTGGGTATTTTCATAGCATGAACAGCCCTGAGTCAGCTTCTTGTTCAAGCCTGCAGGAGAAATATTAACACTTACATAGTACATTACTGTGAATACCATGCTAAGTTGCAGATAGCTCTCTGGGCCTCATCCCTAAAATGTTTGGGTGACACATTTCTGGCTGCTTCCGCCTTCTCTCCATGCCTTGCTTCCTACCCAGAGTAGGCCCCCCTCCACTTCTGGCACATCAGCCTGGGAGGACCTAGACTGTTGTCTCATCATGGTTTATGGCCCTTTAAGTGACAGTAAATGTTCCACCTCATTCTAGTCCGAAGGATTTTCCCTGCTAACTAGCTAGTCTCATTGATAGTATTTGCCTTGCCTGTGCCAGAGTCTTATCTGAGGCCTGGACCTCAGCATATCAGAGCAGCTGTAATAAGCAAGGACCTCCCCATTTCTGTTAGTGGGGATGGGGTTTTTCTTTGCTCCCCCTCATCTGCTAGAAGGTGCCCAGTAGGCTGGTTATTTTAAACTTGTGGAGACAGCATAGCATTAAAATGAACACCGCTGCTGCTAAGTCTCTTCAGTTGTGTCCGACTCTGTGCGACCCCAGAGACGGCAGCCCATCAGGCTTCCCCGTCCCTGGGATTCTCCAGGCAAGAACACTGGAGTGGGTTGCCATTTCCTTCTCCAATGCATGAAAGTGAAAAGTGAAAGTGAAGTCGCTCAGTCGTGTCCGACTCTAGCGACCCCATGGACTGCAGCCCACCAGGCTCCTCCATCCATGGGATTTTCCAGGCAAGAGTACTGGAGTGGGGTGCCATTGCCTTCTCCGAAAATGAACACTAGAGAACGTTAAAAAAAATTCTCTTAATCTTCTCCTTTTCCAAAGCAACACTTTTCATTTTTGCATGTTGTGGTGTCGGGCTGACCCCTGTCCAACACTGACTTTTTCTCTTCACATTGTGCAGAAATGTTTTTCCACGTTTCTGCAGGGACTTCACAGTGATTCTTCTAATGACTGCAAAATCTGTGTGCTGGTTTCCTGAACTGCTCCTCTGCTCTTGGTAATTGAGGGGATTTCCAGTCTTGGGCTCCTGCAGCTAATATCTTCACAATGAAAACCTTTTGTTTTCATTTACTTAACTCCTTTAGCATGTGGTCCACAGAAGGAATTATTGGGCCAAAAGGTGGAGATGTGCCTCTAGCTTTTGATAAATCTTTCGACATCACTTTCCAAAAAGGGAATCGATGTTCTCTGCCGTCCCCTGGGGCTCCGTGCAGCCTGTTAGAGCCGCGTGTGCAGCCAACAGTCTATAAGGATTCCTAGCTCTCTCTCTGTCTTCTGTTCAGAGCCTCAAAAATTATCCCTGTTCTCTTGAGGAAGAATTGGAAATGACATTTTTAACCAAAAAAAAAAAAAAAAAAAAAAAAGACAAAAAAACACACACCCTACACAAAAAAGACAAAAAAAACCGAAGGCTGGCATCACAGGCTACCTAATGAAGACCCTACGTGTCCCGCCCCCTGAGGGCTAACAGTGATGGTCAAAATGCACACTTGGGTATTAGGCAATGGCTTGCTGTCTCACTTACATTATTGTATTAGGTCTTCTAGCATCTAGCCAAGGTTGCTATTTATTATCCCCACTTAAAGATGAGCAAACCAAGGCTCTGAGAGATGAAGTAACTTGCTTCAGGTGAAAGGACTAGTGTCAGAGCCAGGATTGAGTTTTTGTCTACCTTGTTTTATAGGAACAAAACTTGTGATGCCAGGGTACTTAAATGTGTATTTGAAGGAAGCATCATGAAGGTCATTGTCAGCTTCAGTGCCTCTTTGAGAAAAGGACTGCGGTTGTAGGGGTGAGACAGTCCGAGGGTTAGCCTGAACTCGATTCAGTCTAGACCTGTAAGCCCAGGTGAAAAAGACTCCTGGGCACACTGATACAGGGTATGGCTGATGAGAGAAACCCAAGATCAGCTAATAATCTGCAAGTGCTGTAATCTAAGTGAGCCTCTAATCGGGGAAGTTGAAATAGGGGAGTCAAGGAAGTCTTCCTGGAGGAGGTGTTATTTGGGCTGCAATTCAAATGATAACAGAATCTAGAAGTGTATAGTGGGAGAGGCGGGGAGACCATTCCAGCAGGGGAGTAGTGGCTGCAAAGGGCCTGTGGCTGGAGAGAATTAAGCATTTTTGAGAAACTAAAAGAAGGCTCATGTGTCAGGAGTGTAGAGCAGGCAGTCTCGTGTCTTCTTACCTTGTTGTGCCAGCTTCCACGGGCAGGAGCAGAGGCCACAGGTGTGCTCCCCCTCTGAGAGGGGCTCTGGGTGGTGACGGGACCGCAGGCTAAGGGGAGGTCCTAAGGGAGTATGGTAGACGTGATTCACTGGTTTCCCCAAGCTTCTGTCTGCCTCGTTCCAGTTCAGGAGGTTGAGAAGCTGCACAGCACCTTCTCCAGACGCCCTGACAGCTCTAGTTCTGGATATGAAGCAGGTCCTGGCCATTTTAGATGCAGGTGTACAAGATTGGGAGAGGGGAACAGTGGCAGAAGCCTTCTTCCTGCCCTTTTAGGCTGCTTTCTGATACTAAACAAGGTCATGGAAGTGTGAGGATTTCTGCAGCCATACTGCAAAGCCCATTCCATAGCCTCTTGGTCGTGGAGAGAGTCGTGATGGTAACAGAGGTAGCAGTGTTGGCCTCAGAGAGCAAAGGTCCACTGGGGCCAGTTCTGCTCGGCTGGGAGTCGTTCCTGGAGGCCAGTCTAGGAAGGCTGCTCTAGCCCTTCCTGTAAATGTATCTAATTCCTGGTCTTGAATCCTTTCCTGTTAAAATGCTCTACGGATGCTACTGATGCTTCCCCCCACCATCACCTAGCTTCCCCTGCAGTTGTGACAGTTCCCAGTTGCCCTCCCAAGTGCCCGCACGCCAAAGGGTTCTCTGATTGCGGGTTTTTTCCACCGCTTGGAATTCACTCTGCTAAAGGCAGGGGCAATCCAAGGGGTGAAGGTGTGAATGTCCATGGATTTCTTTCAGCCACTGGGGGATGGGATGTTGTGAGTGTCCAGCTTTCTGTCCTGTGGGAAAATTCCAGGACATGGTCCACGTGATTTCTCAGGGTGTCTTCAGTGAGACTGAGCCTCAGTTGCCCACAACAGTAACCCACTCACGAATGATTTTCTTTCTCTATCCTTTCATGCTTTGCCGACTTCCTTACTTGCATTTCCTGGGATCACCTTCTGAATAAACCACCTGTACCGAACTGTGGTGTTGGAGAAGACTCTTGAGAGTCCCTTGGGCTGCAAGGAGACACAACCAGTCCATCCTAAAGGAAATCAGTCCTGAATATTCATTGGAAGGACTGATGCTGAAGTTGAAGCTCCAATACTTTTGGCCACCTGATACGAAGAACTGACTCATTGGAAAAGACCCTGAAGCTGGGAAAGATTGAAGGCGGGAGGAGAAGGGGATAACAGAGGATGAGATGGCTGGATGGCATCACTGACTCAATGGACATGAGTTTGAGTAAACTCCAGGAGTTGGTGATAGACAAGGAGGCCTGGCGTGCTAGTCCATGGGTCGAGAAGATTCAGACATGACTGAGCGACTGAACTGAACTGAACTGAACTGAACCTCAACCCTTGCCCCAGGGTCTCATTTGGGGGAGCTCAAGGAAAGACAATAAATGCCTTAGAAGTTTCTGTTTTTGTGTGTGTTCCAAATCTGGCTAGGACAGAGAGACACAAAAGACTGGTTTACAGATCAAAGTATGGCTATTTTTTAACTAAGTCAAACATACTCCAGGCAATCACTTCACTGGGCTTTGAATTCATATCCCGAGGCTTTTAGCCTTTTAGTCACAAGAGTGATTTCCCAACACATTAAAATAAATTACTGAAGTTGCATCTTTGTCAGTCCATCCATCCATCCATCTTTCCAGCCAGCAATCATTTATCAGACCTCTACTTGCATCCAGTGTTGTGCTGGAGGCTGAGGACAGAGAAACTAATTAGGCTTCCTGCCTGCAAATTACTTACTGTGATCATCCTACGGGCAAGTGTAGCTCTGCCATACTGAGTGCCACTCTGATTTCTGCACATAATGCATTTAGCATGACCATATAAACTCAATACTAATGCCAACTAGTGGTCTTTTCATGTAAACATACTAATCAGAACATTTTCATCTCTCCTGAAAAGTGTCTCCAACATTCAGACTGTGTCTGTATTTTATTAAAATGCCCTGTATTAAGACACTGCTTCCAAGGAACTAAATTTAGTTTGAGAAACTGCTCTCAATTTTGGAGTCATTAAATGTAGCCTTTGTGTGTATGTGCATATGACAGAGAAAAATTACAGCCAGCAGTGTCTATATTGAAAATCCTGCATTAGATTGTCATCAGTTGCTAATAATACATCATAATTATTCTTATAGGGTTAAGCTTTTCTCTTTCCTCCTCCACCTGCCTTGCTGAGATAACCTCTAAGGATGTCCTGGAAGACGGTGGGGCTGAAATTCTAAAGCCTTCATGACAGCTGAGCTCTCCATGCAATTCATTATGTTAGAAAGATGGGGAGGAGAGAGTTGTCTGCAAAGATAATGACTGTGCAATTTCCAGTCCATTCTCCTTGCAGCCGGATCTTGGAAGCAGCCCATGGACCAGTTTCATCAAGCAGATCTTGCTCATCTCTCATCCTTCTATACTGGGAAAGAGATTGTGTCTGGCTCAAGCTGAAACCCTGGGTGGATGGGCCAGTTTGGGCAGAATGGAATAAGGAAATAGAGTGGGGTTCATTCCCAAAGAGCTTGATTCTAGGGATCTTAGGTGCAGTTCTGGCTGACATCAGTGTCAAAAGGGCTCCCTCCAGAGGGTGGGCAGGGAACAGGAGATTGACTGCCAACCAGGCCACAGTTCTGTGCTTTGTCTGTATCCCCAGCTTTGACCCCAGAGCCAGGCAAAGCAGGAGCTCAGTAAATGTTTGTTGTCTCCCTGAGAAAGCACTGGTATAGGATTACACGCAGCAAGGAAATCAGCCAAGCATGGTTCCTGTGGGAAATAAAGTCGCGTTCATCTTCAGTACCTGCCTATGGAATGAGATTCTCTGTAAGAGAATCCTAGCAGCGTCCATGTTGGACTATCTCTGGAGAGGAAGATCTCTTGTGTTTGTGGCAGACATCCCCAGCATTGCCCAGAAAGGTCAGAAAACTTCCAGGGACGGGGGATGCTACTGTTGCTGCATCTTGCAGAATAGATTAAAACCAGCAAAATCCAGTGTGGCCCCTGACAGAAGCCGAGCCAAGCCTTAAACACAAAGGTGGAGGTTTCCTCTAACTAGAAGGCGGCAGGAATCACACTTGCGGTGTCTGCTGGGCAGGTTTTCATTCACACTTTCAAGGCTGTTTCATTTTCCTTCCCAGCCCTCCTTCCTTTGTCTTCTTTCTATTTGTCACTAGTATGCCCTTGGCAGGTTCTCAAGGTTATGGTCACTGTAGAAAGATTGACTTTGTCTGATTATAGTAAGGAAAAGGGAACACTGAAAAATTAGAGAGTAGCATAATAGCAAAAATTAGAAGACATTAAATTATTATAAGTATTTGACATCATCTTCGTGCTCCTCTCCCTCAAAAAAAAAAAAAAAAAAAAATAGAAAATCCTTTATTTGCTCTGTTGGCCAATGGCAGAGATAGTTAGTTGGCCTGCTAAATCAAGTCTCTATTTTCTTCTACAGTAAGAAGAAAAGCAATTTTAATTGAGTACAAAGCTACTTGGAATAAAACTAGACTTTTCTGGCCTTCCTTATAGCTAAGTGTGGCCATGTGACTAAATTCTAATCATTTAGATCCAAGCAGAAGTGGTGTTCCTTTATTGGAAATGTATTTAGCATGCATTTTCTTCAGTCAGTGGCTTTCTTAACAGTGTTTTTCAAAAGGGCAGAAGTATTTAATTTTGATAAAATGGAAGAGATGAATATCCTTTTTAATGGATTACAATTTTTGTGTGCTCTTTAATAACTTTCTCCACCTCAAATTTGTGAAGCTGTTCTCAAATGATTTCTCCTAGAAGTTTTACAATGCTAGCTTTTATGTTAGAGTCTGTGACCCATCTTAAACTGATTTTTGCATATGGGATAAGGTAGGGGTGGAGGTTCATTTTTTTTTTTTTTACCAGGTGGATGCCTAGTTGTACCAGCATAATAATTTGTTGAAAAGACACCCCCGTCCATACACACATAAGGAACTGTCTTAGTGTCTTGGCAAAAGTAAATTGTTAGTATATATTTGGGTCTAGTTCTGAATTTCGATTTTGTTCCATTCATATTTTTGTCTTTATGCAAATCCCACACTATCTTGATTGTTGTGGCTTTATCTGAAACAAGTACTGTGAGTTTTACAAAAATTTTTTCCAAAATTGCGTTGATTAGTTTAAGTCCTTCATATTTATTTCTGTATAAATTTTAGAGTCAGTTTTTCAATTTCTACAGAAATGGAATTTTTTACTGGGATTCTTTTGAACCTGGGAAGAATTGATATCTTAATAATACCAAATGTTTATAATCCATGAACACGGTGCGTCATGCCATTTTTAAGGTCTTTTTAAACTTCTCTCAGCAATGTGTAATTTTCAGTGAAGGAGTTTTGCATGTCTTTTGTTAAATTTGCCTCTAAGTATTTTTTAAATGCTATTGCAGATGTTATTCTTTTAAATTTTTCATTTTAAATATTATATGCTGCTAGTGTGTAGAAATTCAACTAATTTTTTGTATATTTTCCTTGTATCCTATGGTGTTGCTAAATATACTAGTGTTCGTATATTTTCTATTTCATTGATTTCTACTCTTTGTTATTTTCTTCCTTCTACTAATTTTATATTCTTCATTCTAATATATAGCTTCTTATAGTGGAGATGTAGATTAGTGATTTAAGTCTTTGTTTTCTAATATAAGCATTTAAGGATGTAAATTTCCCTCTAAGTACTCTGCCACATCCCATAAATTTGATAAGTTGTGTTTTCTTTATCATTCAGTTGGCAGGTGAGAATTCTATGAATGAACTATCCATTCCATTATCATTCAGTTGGAAATATTTTCTAATTTCTCCTGTGAATTCTTTATAATCCATGTATTGCTTAGAAGAGTGCTGCTTAATTTCCAGATATTTAGAGGTTTTCTAGAGTTTTAAGTTATTGACTTCTAATTTAACTACCTTTTGTCACTGAACCATATTCTGAATTATTTTCAAAATTTAAAAAATTTTGAGACTTGTATCACGGTTTAGTATATTTCATAAATGTCAGTTAGGTCAAGCTGGTTGATAGTGTTATTCAGATTCTCTGTATTTCTACTTATACTTTGTCTATTTCTATGAATTCCTGAGAAGGTAATGCTAAAATATACTTTTGTGGTTATGGATTTGTCTGCATCTCCCTTTTCTGATTTCTGCCATGTGCATTTTGAAATTGTGTTGCATATTCATTGAAGATAGTTTTGCATTTTTATTGAACTGACCCTTTTATCATTATGATTTTTTCATTTATCTCTGGTAATTTTTTTAATCATAAAGTCTACTTTGCCTAGTAATACTATAGCCACCTAAGCTTCTTATGATTAGTTTTTGGTCTATTTTTCTCCATCCTTTTACATTTGGTGTGTGCGTCACTCAGTGGTGCCTGACTCTTGCGAACCCATAGACTGTAGCCTGCCAGGCTCTTTGATCCATGGGATTCTGTGGGCAAGGATACTGGAGTGGGTTGCCATTTCCTGCTCCAGGGGATCTTCTCGACCCAGGAATCGAACCTGGGTCTCCTGCATTGCAGGCGGACTCTTTACCAACTGAGCTATGAGGGACAGCCAAAAGATTTAATCTTTGTAGTTAAAGTGTGTCTCCTGAGTAGGCAGCAGATAGTTTGATCTTGCTTTTGTATCTAGTCTAACAATCTCTAGTTTTTAATAGGAGTGTTTAATCCAATAATTTATATTGATATGGTTGTGCTTAGCTTCCTGTAGGGCTTCCCTTGTGGCTTAGCAGTAAAGAATCTGCCTGCCGATGCAGGAGATGCAGGTTCGATTCTTGAGTCGGGAAGACCCCCTGGTGAAAGAAATGGCAATGGACTCTGGTATTCTTCCCTGAGAAATCCCACAGACAGTGGAGGCTGGAGGACTACAGTCCAGGGATCACAGAGAGTGGGACACGACTGAGGGACGACTGGCAACGGCAGCAAATCTTCCTGTTATTTGTTTTCTATTTGGTTCACCTGTTCTTTATTCCTTTTCTCCCTGTTTTTTTTTTTTTTTTGATTAGCATGTATTTATTTCATTTTTTAAAAAATATTTTTATTCATTCATTTGTTTGGCTGCACTGGGTCTTAGTTGCAGCACTGAGGATCTTTACCTGTAACCTGTGAACTCTTAGCTGTGGCATGTGGATCTAGTTCTCTGATCAGGGATTGAACCCAGGCCCCTTGTATTGGGACCATGGAGTCTTAGCCATTGGACCACCAGGGAGGTCCCTTGTATTTTATATCTCCTATTGGATTTTCAGCTGTTTCTCTTTATACTTTTGCAATGGTTTCTCTAGGGATTAAATATACATTCTTAGTTTATCAACAGTTTAGTTGCTCAGTCGTGTCTGACTCTTTGCGACCCCATGGACTGCAGCGTGCCAGGCTTCCCTTTTTCCATCACCAACTCCCAGAGCCTGCTCAAACTCATGTCCATCCCATTGGTGATGCCATCCAACCATCTCATCCTCTGTCACCCGCTTCTCCTTCTGCCTTCAATCTTTCCCATCATCAGGGTCTTGTCCAATGAGTCAGTTCTTCCCATCAGGTGGCCAAAATATCGGAGTTTCAGCTTCAGCATCAGTCCTTCCAATGAATATTCAGGATTGATCTCCTTTAGGATGGACTGGTTGGATCTCCTTACAGTCCAAGGGACTCTCAAGAGTCTTCTCCAACACCACAGTTCAAAAGCATCAATTCTTCTGTGCTCAGCTTTCTTTATAGTCCAACTTTCACATCCATACATAACTACTTGAAAAACCATAGCCTTGACTAGATGGACCTTTGTTGGCAAAGTAATGTCTCTGCTTTTTAATTTGCTGTCTAGGTTGGTCATAACTTTTCTTCCAAGGAGCAAGCATCTTTTAGTTTCATGGCTGCAGTCACCATATGCAGTGATTTTGGAGCCCAAGAAAATGAAGTCTGTCACTGTTTCCATTGTTTCCCCATCTATATGCCATGAAGTGATGGGATCGGATGCCATGATCTTAGCTTTCTGAATGTTGAGTTTTAAGCCAACTTTTTCACTCTCCTCTTTCACTTTCATCAAGAGGTTCTTTAGTTCTTCGGTTTCTGCCATAAGGGTGGTGTCATCTGCATATCTGAGGTTATTGATATTTCTTCCGGCAATCTTGATTCCAGCTTGTGCTTCATTCAGCCCAGCATTTCGCGTGATATACTTGGCATATAAGTTAAATAAGCAGGGTGACAATATACAGCCTTGATGTACTCTTTTACCAATTTGGAATCAGTCTGTTGTTCCATGTCCAGTTCTAACTGTTGCTTCTTGATGTGCATACAGATTTCTAAGGAGGCAGTTAAGGTGGTCTGGTATTCCTGTCTCTTGAAGAATTTTCCACAGTTTGTTGTGATCCATATAATCAAAGGCTTTGGCATAGTCGATAAAGCAGAAGTAGATGTTTTTCTTGGAGAAGGCAATGGCAACCCACTCCAGTACTCTTGCCTGGAAAATCCCATGGATGGAGGAGCCTGGTAGGCTGCAGTCCATGAGGTTGCTAGAGTCGGACACGACTGAGCAACTTCACTTTCACTTTTCACTTTCATGCATTGGAGAAGGAAATAGCAACCCACTCCAGTGTTCTTACCTGGAGAATCTCAGGGATGGGGGAGCCTGGTGGGCTGCCGTCTATGGGGTCGCACAGAGTCGGACACGACTGAAGCGACTCAGCAGCAGCAGCAGCAGCTGTTTTTCTGGAACTCTCTTGCTTTTTCGATGATCCAGTGGATGTTAGCAATTTGATCTGCGGTTCCTCTGCCTTTTCTAAAACCAGCTTGAACATCTGGAAGTTCATGGTTTACATACTGTTGAAGCCTGGCTTGGAGAATTTTGAGCATTACTATGCTAGCATGTGAGATGAGTGCAATTGTGTGGTAGTTTGGACATTCTTTGGCATTGCTTTTCTTAGGGATTGGAATGAAAACTGACCTTTTCCAGTCCTGTGGCCACTGCTGAGTTTTCCAGATTTGCTGGCATATTGAATGCAGGACTTCCACAGCATCATCTTTTAGGATTTGAAATAGCTCAACTCCACTAGCTTTGTTCCTAGTGATGCTTCCTAAGGCCCACTTGACTTCGCATTCCAGGATGTCTGGCTCTAGGTGAATGATCACATCATCATGATCATCTGGGTCATGAAGATCTTTTTTGTACAGTTCTTCTGTGTATTCTTGCCACCTCTTCTTAATATCTTCTGTTTCTGTTAGGTCCATATCATTTCTGTCCTTTATTGTGCTCATCTTTGCATGAAATGTTCCCTTGGTATCTCTAATTTTCTTGAAGAGATCTGTAGTCTTTCCCATTCTATTATTTTCCTCTATTTCTTTGGATTGATCTCTGAGGAAGGCTTTCTTATCTCTCTTTGCTATTCTTTGGAACTCTGCATTCAAATGGGTATATCTTTCCTTTTCTCCTTTGCCTTTCGATTCTCTTCTTTTCATAGCTATTTGTAAGGCCTTGTCAGACAAGCATTTTGCCTTTTTGCATTTGTTTTTCTTGGGGATGGTCTTGATCCCTGCCTTCTGTACAATGTCAGGAACCTCTGTCCATAGTTCTTCAGGCACTCTGTCAGATCTAATCCCTTGACTCTATTTGTCACTTCCACTGTATAATCATAAAGGATTTGATTTAGGTCATACCTGAATGGTCCAGTGGTTTTCCCTACTTTCTTCAATTTAAGTCTGAACTTGGCAATAAAGAGTTCAGAATCTGAGCCACAGTCAGCGCCCAGTCTTGTTTTTGCTGACTGTATAATTTATCATAGTCTACCTCAAATTCATGAATAATATAAGAACCTTTACTCCTCTCCCATCTTATGTGCTGCTGTCATATTTCACTTTTACATACACTTTAAATCCTACAAAGTATTGTTCTAATTTTTTCAATTTTAAGTGTTTTCCTTTTATCTTGAAATAGCCCATATATTCAGTCACCATATTAATCTCTTCCTATAACCTAATATGTTTGTAAGAGTTGATTTAAATTTCTTATCTGTCAATCCGTTAACTAGTATTTGTCTGTGGATATGTTTCTATTGACTATGATTTTCCTGACTTTTGGTTACACATTCTAGCTTCTTTGCATGTTTCATAATCTTTTTTGTTTGGAGAGTAAAGTATAATATTTTTGCTTTGTTTTCCAGAACAGGCAAACCCACTCCTCTGTCTTGCAGATAGTGTGAGAGACTGAATCAGTCATTCCTCCTTGAGTCTGGTTGGGCTGCAGCCTTAATTAGATCGACAGTTTACCTGTTTTAAAACAGGTAAATTCTCATTGGTCTTCCAGCTTTTCTCTCTGGTCAGTATTTGAGTTGGGAGGAGGTTGGATTAGAGTTACAGATATTTTTGGTTTTGTGCATTCAGTGAACTCCTCAGGGCCCCCACCTCTAACCACCATGATCATCATGAAGCTGAGTGGGACTAAGAGATTTGTCTCTGCTCACCTGCCCTTTCTTCATGACTCCTTCCTTCTTTGGCAATGGCTTTGACAGGGCAGCATTGTTGGGCTGAGTAATTTATTTTTGCACTTGGGATTCTTTCAGATTCCTGCCAGAATTCTTTCAGAGGCCCTCCTGCCAGCCTGCACGCGGTCTGTGGCAGCTCTGTACTTTGTCAGTTTGGCTGAGCTGAAACTATGTTTCCGAGAATTTCCTTCTCTGTACTTCTAGGTTAGTTGAGGCCCCAAGAGACATTTTGCACACGATCTGGCAGATAGAAGTGAAGCTGAAGGTCCATTGTTGGACATCCGGAAGGTTAGCAGGAACAATGGGAATGCTTACCTTGATGGCCAGCTCTCTAGCTCCCTTGAGAGCCTACACTTCTCTGAATTGTAGGTCAGCTGTACCTCTGAGGCAAAGGCTGTTGGCTTTTCCTATAAATCATCCAGAACATTCAGATTGGAAACTTTGAGCATCAGCGTGGATTCCAGTTTGTCCTCATAAGTTTCAGTTCATCCTTTTGATTCTGATTTGTCCTTTCCTTTGTCCACATTCAATTTTCCTTTCTGGTTGCCAGTCTGGCTGACCTCTGGTGATTTAAGGCTTAATACTAGCTACAGAGGCAACAGCCTGTGAGTCTGCTTCACCAGGTCCCCAGCTTTCAAACTCATGAAATTAATCCCTGTTTCTCTGATAGTAGTAGTTTTGTTTCTCTAATCAACCCTGACAGCTACACAGGCAGCTAAGACTGAGCTGGTCTCTCCTCATTCCTGGACCATTTCTCCCCTCCGTGTTGCCACAAGTGCCCAGACTAGTTGCCCTTCCTTTCTCAGGCAGGGCAGTTGCTGTGGCCCTCTGCTCACCTATGAATAGGTTTTTGGAATTCGGTTCATCAAGGCTTCCTTCTACTCTGTGCTAGACCTGTTGAGAAAGATTTTAACTTTTGTCCAGATTTTTCTTGTTGTTGCCATGGTATCAAAAGTCTTTTACATTCTTACACCCATATAGTCAAAGCTGTGGCTTCTGCAGTAGTCATGTATGCATGTGGAAGTTGGACCATAAAGAAAGCTGAGTGCCGAAGAACTGATGCTTTCACGTTGTGGTGCTGAAGAAGACCCTTGAGAGTTCCTTGGACTTCAAGGAGATCAAAAAGGAAATCAACACTAAATATTTATCAGAAGGACTGATGTTGAGGCTCTAATACTTTGGCCACCTGATGCAAAGAGCTGACTCACTGGAAAAGACCCTAATGCTGGGAAAGATTGAGGGTGGCAGAGGATGAGGTGATTAGATAGCATCCCAGCTCAAGGGACATGATTTGGAACAAACTTGGGGAGATAGTGAAGGACCTGGGAGCCTGGTGTGCTGCGGTCGCAGAGTCAGACATGACTTAGTGACTGAACAATGATAACAACAGCATCCAAAATGTCAGCAAAATCCTGGAAAATGTCCTTAAAGGGTGGATTTAGGCCCGTCTCATCCCTTTTCTCCTTTCTGGGCAGGGAATACACACGATGGCCCAGCTACAGCAGCCGTCTTGGACCTGATAGCAGAGTGCACTCCCAGCTGTGATACGAGGCCTAGTGAGGAATAAGGGGACTGCAGTACAAACCTTGGGCAGCTGACTTCCAGAACTTTGATATGGGAGACTGAGACCTGGGATACTTATGATAGTTTTTATTTTATTTTTTTTTTCCTTTAAAAAAATGTATTTATTTGGCTGCACCAGGTCTTACTTGCAGCATGCAGGATCTTTGATCTTGGTTGTGGCATGTGGGGTCTAGTTCCCTGACCAGGGATTGAACCTGGGCCCTCTACATTGGGAGTCCAGAGTGTTAGCCACTGGACTATCAGGGAAGTCCCTCATTTTCTGATTCATGCAGCCAAATTTGTTTCCAGAGACTAGAACCAGCTTCTGGGACTTTGTGAGGCTACTCAGGATGGGTAGTGAAGAGCAGAATGATAGAAGGTGGAAGCAAGCCCGGAGGCTGTGCAGAAGACAGGCCAGTTGGGAAGGGGATGGAAAGTAAAGATAACATGTCTAAGGGCAGGGTGGCTGATGCAGAAGACAGGCTACGAGGTGTGCTGGGAGAAAATGTACATTATTTTTTAAAGAAGCCCAGAAGGCATAAGACAGCACCCCCCTCACCATGACAAAGGATTACCCAGGATGAGCTGGTGATACCCTGATAACCTAACCAGGAAAGCAATGGGAGCTCTATCGGGTCTGTGGTACCAAAGAGGCACCGTACACACAGACTCAGTACAAGTCCTTCCAGTTACAGCTTCAGTCCATCTCTGATCTCATCCTTCAATCACATCCTAATCATTTCCCCACTGTCCCCCATTCTCAAGTGTGGAACTTTAAAGACTAGGGCTTTCCAAACTGTGACATGCATGTGAAGCATCCAACGATCCTGTTAACTTGCAGATTCTGGTTTGGGGAGTCTGGGATGCGGTTGGAGATTCTGCATCTCTAACATCTTGAGTGATGCGGTTGCTGCTGGTCCCCAGGCCAGATATGAGTAACAGCAAGATCATGTGTTGCTCTTCCTCTAATGAATGTTTACTTCCTGCGTGTGGTTTTCCTTATGTAATCACATCACTGACATGCTGGGGCCGGCCTGTTCTGTCACTGGGATACCCTGGAGAGGGACTGCGAGTTCAGTCTCAGCTGGACCCTCTGCTCCGCTGGCCACATTCCAACTTGGCTTGCCTCCTCTTACATTGTAAGAATGTAAACAAAAAGCCCAGGAGATTTGATGCAGTAATGCCGGCCAGTTCCTGCGAGTTACTCTGTCAGTTTTCCCCAATAGCTCCTCTGAAGGGACTCATATAACGTATTTCATCTCTACTAACTAAGCCTAAGAAAATTCCCTCCTAAAATAAAACTTTTTAATTTTGATGAATAGTACTTAACTCTCCCGCCAAATAACAGTATCTCTAAAATTTCATGTATCTCTATAAAAAAGAAGTTGACTGCAGCACCCTTAGCTCATGATCAGTATTCCCTGTTAACCAACACCAGCAAGTTACTCAACTGTCTGAGCTTCACTTTATGCACATGAAAAATGGAGCTAATAATTCCTACTTTGCAGTGTGGTAAGCATTACCTACAATCATGCTCTCTTCCTCTTGCTGTCTGATCTCGCTTAATTAGATATGGTAAGATGACAGACATGGAAACTTAATTGCCTTAAAAGAAGAGTTTATTACCCACAGTTCCCAAAAGCAGGAGACACACCATGCTCTGCAGGGTCACCTGGGGAAGCACCTGGGTACGTCAGGAGTGGAGAAGGGAAGAGAGGGCACGGCCAGAGCCTTTGTTGAGGTTTCCATGGGAAGGAATGGGCAGACATGGTTGGCCACTTTGAACAAGTTTAGGATTGTATTATGGCTGGCTTCCCTGGTAGTTCAGTCAGTGAAGAATCCGCCTGCAACACAGGAGCCCGAGGTTCATTCCCTGGGTTGGGAAGATCCCCTAAAGAAGGAAATGGCAATCCACTCCAGTATTCTTGCCTGGACACGCCTGTGGACAGAGCAGCCTGGTGAGCTACAGTCCTTGAGGTCACAAAGAGTTGGATATGACTTAGTGTCTAAACCACAACCAGGATTGTATAGTCTGAATAATGTGAATGGGCTCTGGGCTATAAGGGTGGTCTCTATATGTCTGGCACCTGGCCTGGGGGTGATTTAGGACAGGGGAAACATCAGCGTGGTATGAGAAAGTTAGATAAAGGATGGGGCAGAGGTATGGGCTTTGGGTTGGTTGGTTGGCTGGCATAGAATGGCATACTGAAGGCAAGTTTTTCACTGTCTTTAGAAATTAGCCAGGCCTGGGAGGGTCAGTCTCTGTCCCTTACAATGCTTTATAAAGCATTATAAAATACAGAAAATAAAAAATAAAATAAAAACCTGATTAATACGTGGTGTCAAGCATGGCCTTAGACATTAGCACCCCTTCCCTAGCACACTGCTCCTCGCCACCTGAAGGGAAGCGACAACTTATGTAAATACAGTGACTTCCAGCCAGATGGCTGCCCCTGTGTCCCTCTGCTGGAAGACTTCTCCCGCTGCCTCTTCTTTGTAGGAAGTCAATGACAGTGCTGCTTCCAATTCACAGAATTTCCAAATGGCTGTGTAATCATAGACCCATGTACGCAGGAGCCCTGATGTTCATAGGAAGAGGAGAAAAATCCCAGATCCTTCCCTCTGTGAAGCCAAAAGGCTGCTTCTGTGACTCCTTTTCACGCTGGTAGAGTAAGGCTAGTTTTGACTTCCCAGTGGCTCTGATTCCAAGCGAATAACTGGAAGCAGCAAACAACAGCACCGGGACCTGCTGGTGCAGTGAGGAAGAAGCCGCATGTGCGTGGATTCCGGAGGAAAGCTGCCCTTTGTGGGGGAGGAGAAGGGGCAGTGGGTACTGGGAACAGACGTATCTTCACCCTGCCTTAGCATGAAGGCTGCTTCTTGGAAGGATGACTCACAGCACCATTGAACCGCCTTCCCTGTGAAGTTAAAACAGCTCAAGAGAGGCAGTGTCAACAAACAGCCATTTGAGGACAGCGGGGGAGTATGGGGGCTGATGAGGCAGGTGTCATTACTACCTTAGGGTTTAATGGCACACTTGGACTGCTGGGCTCCGCATTTGCCAGGCTGCCTCAGGGAAGAAGGGGCCTGCAACCAGAAGGGTGTTTTTTTTTAATGAATAATTTTTATTTATTTATTTTTATGGCTGTGCTGGGTCTTCTTTGTTGCGCTTGGATTTTCTCTGGTTTGCGGTGAGCGGGGGCTCCTCTCCAGTTGCAGTGCGCAGGCTTCTCATTAGGTGACTTCTTTTGTTGCAGAGCACTGGCTCTAGCCGTAAGGGCTTCAGCAGTTGTGACTCCCAGGCTCTGGAGTACAGGCTCAATAGTTGTGGTGAACGGGCTTAGTTGCTCTCCTGCACGTGGGATCCTCCTGGATCAGGGATTGAACCTGTGTCTCCTGCATTGGCAGGCGGAGTCTTTACAGCTGAGCGACCAGGGAAGCCCCAGGAAGATGCTTTTGATTGCAATGATCAGATGACCCAACTTAATGTGGTTTCAGGATTGTCTGACATTGCACTTCACAAGGTCATCACGGATGCTTGGTTCTTTTTTCTTCTCTCTCCCACCATCCACAGTGTTAGTTTAGTTCTAGGGCTGGTTCCCCTCTTTGTAGAAGTGCTGCCAGCAGCAAGCTGATTTACCTTCTTCTGTATTTGTCTTAGGAAGAGAGAGAAGCTTCCTAATCTTGTTCTTCAAAGTAAGGAAGCATAAGAATTGAAACTCCCAACAGACTTCTTATCATGTCTCATTGGCTAGAACCGTTCCCCAGACCCAGGGGAATGGCACGTGCTGATCAGCTTAGGCCTGAGCTCTTGCTTCAATTGCTGAAGAAGAGAGATGGGCTTTCATGATCGGCACTAACTAAGTGGAGCCCTTTTCATACTGTTCATGGGGTTCCCAAGGCAAGAATACTGAAGTGGTTTGCCATTCCCTTTTCCAGTGGACCATGTTTTGTCAGAACTCTCAACCAACACCCGTCCATGTTCGGTGGCCTTACACAGCATTGCTCATAGTTTCATTGAGTTAGATAAGGCTGTAGTCCATGTGATCAGATTGGTTAGTTTTCTCTGATTGTGGTTTTCATTCTGCCTGCCCTCTGATGTCATGTATGGATGTGAGAGTTGGACTATAAAGAAAGCTGGGCACCGAAGAATTGATACTTTTGAACTGTGGTGTTGGAGAAGACTCTTGAGAGTCCCTTGGACTGCAAGGAAATCCAACCAATCCATCCTAAAGGAAATGAGCCCTGAATATTCATTGGAAGGACTGATGCTGAAGCTGAAACTCCAGTACTTTGGCCACCTGATGCGAAGAACTGACTCACTGGAAAAGACCCTGATGCTGGGGAAAGATTGAAGGAAGGAGGAGAAGGGGATGACAGAGGATGAGATGGTTGGCTGGAATCACCGACTCTATGGACATGGGTTTGAGCAAGCTCCGGGAGTTGGTGATGGCCAGGGAAGCCTGGTGTGCTGTAGTCCATGGGGTCGCAAGGAGTCGGACACGACTGAGCGACTGAACTGACTGAACTGAAGTGGGGCCCACCTGGAGGCAGGGTCAGTCCCTGAATCTGAACTGTGGCCACACAATGGGGAGGGGGATGGGGTTGGGGAGTCCACGACCACGTGTACTGAAGTATCTCACCATTGGAGTCAGGAGATATGGGCTAAACCACTTGCTGGCTGTGTGACTTTGGGCTAGTGGCTTAACCTCTCTGAGCATATTTTTTGGATTTTTTTTTTTTAATGGGAGAAAAATATGTTTTCCTTAATTTTCAGACTATGAGGGTCAATGAGAAATTAGGTGTAAAAACCCTTGGAGGAATCAGAAACATCTGTCTCTTGACCAGCTCCTTCCAGATAAATGAAGCAGACCAATCCCTGCCTTGTAAGAGATGATGGTTCAAGATAGTGCGGAAGCAGAGAACAGGTGGGTTTACAGTGAGAATGAGTCAAAGGCAAAATACGAAGCCCGTAAAGTGGAAAGAGTCCAAAAAGCGATGCTGTGTTCTTCTTTGTGCCAGCGCTGCTGATGTGAACTTTGGCCACCTGGTCCAGGTGGTGTCCGTAAGCCTTCCCCACTTTCATACTTAATAGCTTCCTCTTTGTAAGTAATTAGCATTTGCTGGGGAAGTCTTTGAGACTATGTAAATATCTTGTTTATCCTCAAATTTTTATCCACAGGTTTTAGCATCTACTAATGATTCTTGCCTGAATTATTATTATTAATTATTACTATGATGCTTGCCAAATTGTGATTGTCTAGCTGTGTCATTCCCTGATTTTTTAGCCTCTGTCTCAGCTTAAATCAAACAGCCTGGGTCTTGTCACAGACTTGGAGAACAAACTTATGATTGTGGGGGGTTGGGGGGTGGAATGGGGGAAAGGGATAGTTGGGGAGTTTGAGAGGACATATACACACTGCTGTGTTTAAAATGGATAGTTGACAAGGACCTACTGAACAGCACATGGAACTCTGCTCAATGTTCTGTGGTGGCCTGGATGGGAGGGGACTTTGGAGGAGAATGGATACATGTGTATGTATGGCTGGGTCCCTTTGCTGTTCACCTGAAACTATCACAGCATTGTTTGTTAATTGGCTATACCCCAATACAAAATAACAAGTTTTTCAAAAATCAATAAACCAAAGCACAAACTGAAAAAAAAAAAAAAAGAGCCTGGGTTTCATCCTTGGTCTTTAATGGGGCAGTTTTGGTTACTGGTGGAATTAAACTGCTAACCACCTCTCCCTCCTTCTAGATTTGCAGGCAAATAGCTCGAAGCTTCAGTTCATTTTATGTTTTGTTTTATTGAGTTTTTGTCCTTGGAGATACTGATTTTCTTTTCAATGATGGTGTGTTTTATTAATTTTCTCTTTTTATATTTTATTTGTTATTGCTTTGAATTTGGGATTGGGGCACGATGCTCAGTCTAGGTACTTGAATGACATCTTGTCTGCATTCCATAAAAAAAGGCTGGTGGTGATTGCCCAGCGGGAGTCTTGGCCAACAAGTAATTGTGTCCTACTTTAGCTGTGTATGCAAGCGTAGCAATGCAGGAAAGACAAATACATCACTGGGCAGGGAGCTAAGCATCCTGGGTCTTATTTCCTGCAGTATCCTCTATCTGCTAACTTGCTGTGTGACGTTGGGCAAATGACTTCAGCTCTCTGAGCCTCAGTGCCTTCCCGTGAAAAGTAGTGCTTAGACTGCTTAACCTCCAAGGTCCTTGTCAGCTCCAGAGTTCCAGGAGTCTACAGGGGATAGCTTAAAACAATGTTCTCCGCTACAGTTGGAGGGACTGCTGAGAATATTTGTTCAGTTCAGGCAAATGGTAAGTGTGTCGGCCACTCTAATGAAATGAGTACATTTTTGCTCTAAATGTCATGGATGTTTATTATCAGATTAAACCACAGCGGACCTAATTTTAGCTCTTCCAATTCAAGTGGAGCAATGAAGATTAAATGTTAGGCATAATTAAAGATGCAGATGTAGTTTTATTGAATTATAAACCTCATTAAGTGCAACGTCCCAGGAAAGCCCCTGAGACCAGCTACAAAGAACTCCTGGTTGCAACACTGTGATTCCTAAAATATTGTAAAGTAAATCTCACTCCAAAAATATTATGACTTGGATGGAAGGAGTTTTTAAAAGCATGGTTAGAGTTGGTTTCATGGGTAATTTCCTTGCAGATGGTTGGGAAGGAAACACTTTTCTTCAGCATCTCCACAGAAGGCCTCCTTGGGGCTTGGTGCTCCCGTCTCAGCCTCCAAAGGTGGGCTCTAGTCTCCTGGGTCAGTAAGAAGGGCAACTTCAAGGACTATCAGATTTCACTCCAGAGTTGGTAGTAAGTGAAGTTGGTGGAGAGAGCAGAGGTTTACTATGGACCAGAAGTTCATGATTCTATACAAATATAGAGAAAAGTTCTCTTGGTGACATTTTCTTTTCTGTCTGTAAAGATAATACATTATCATTTTACAAGTTCATATAATAGGGAATAGAATAAAGAAGTAAAAATATCCAACTACTTCAGGATGATCTACTGTTAATATATTAAACCAGCCAGCCAGTTGGTCACTGTTGGAGAGGGGGGTTGGCAAACTTTGAGGAGGCAGTGAATAATTTTAGGCTTATAGACACATGATCTCTGTTGCAACCACTTGGCTTTGCCAATGTGGCATGAAAGCCACCGTAGACAATATGCACTAAATGGGTGTGGCTGTGTTTCAATAAAACTTTATTTATAACAACAGGTAGTGGATTCTTGGCTCCATGTGCCATAGTTTGCTGATTCCTGCTTTTGGGCTGAACGTTTGTTCTGCGCAATTTAATCCTATATCATATTTTCCCTTATGTTGTTTCAGGTGGATTTGTCTGTCTCCTTGTTTGGAATGTGAGAGAAGTTTAATATCTTGACAGCATGGTCTGTCACTTAACAGCTGTATGAACTTGGGTAAGTTAGGTAACCTCTCTGGCCTCAGTTTCCTCATCTGTCAAATGGGATAATACATAATGGTATTGACCCCATAGTTTTTTCTGAAGATTGAATGAGTTGATTTTTGTACAGCACCGGGCACATCGTGAAGACTCAGTAAATGTGAGTGGCTACCATCACCACCACCACCATGACTACCCTATGTGCCTTCTTCTGGAGCTAGCACAGTTTTGGTTACAGAAGAGGCTCAAAAAATAGAATCATAAGGATTTGTTGTTATCGTTCAGTCACTCACTCATGTCCGACCGACTCTTTGCTACTCCAGCCCCATGGACTGCAGCACACCAGGCTTCCCTGTCCTTCACTGTCTCCCAGAGCTTGCTCAAACTCATGTCTATCGAGTCGGTGATGCCATCCAACCATCTCATCCTCTGTTTCCTCTTCTCCTCCTGCCCTCAATCTTTCCAAGCATCAGGGTATTCTCCAGTGAGTCAGCTCTTCACACCAAGTGGCCAAAGTATTGGCGTTTCAGCTTCAACATCAGTACTTCCTATGAATATTCAGGGTTGATTTCCTTTAGGATGGACTTGTTTGATCTGCTTGCAGTCCCAGGGACTCTCAACAGTCTTCTCTAGCACCACAGTTCATAATCATAAAGATAGATAATGTTAAAGAGGGAATGTTCTTTAAGAATGTCTCATTTAACACCCTCACTTTAGAGATGAGCATGGTAGAGTAGCCTGGCAGGTAGAGTCCATGCGGTTGCAGAGTCAGGCACGACTGAGCGACTGACCACACACACACACTGGCGGAGCTACCCCTGTGTTAAGGATGGTGGGATGCTGTCCATCGTGACTGACAGTGCCCTCCCCTAAAGCTTACCCATCTTTATCCCATAGTTACCCATCAGCCTCTGCATGCCCAGAGGCCCAGTTCCATCTCCTACGTCATGGGCAGCCTGTCCATGAAGCAGGCCAACTTTTGTCTTGTTTTCAGTTTCCTGGTCTTATCCTTGGGATAGTGTCCACTCACCTGGACTGGGCAGGTGAGGCTTAGAAGAGGACCGACCTGAGGTTGTAGCTGGGAGGTCCAGTACTGGTGGAGTCAGGTACTAGGAATGCATGGACAGTGGTCAGAACTAAGGCCACGATGCTCAGGTGCGCTGGGTTTGCCTCAAGTTGGGGTCTGGCATGTGGTATGTGGGCAGACTCTTGGTCAGGCAGGCCACACAGGGCCCTGGACTATCACGCTGCTCTCCTCTTAGGGTACGAGGAAAGACCCCCATGGGTATGCTGTTCCAGTGACCCCTTGGTCAAGTCCCTACCACCTGGTTCTTCTTCAGGCGCATCTCATCAGGCTGTTACTTCCATCCTGGTGCTGCTCAACTTTGATCTGGGAAAATGAAAGGCCAGGCTGCCGGGTCCCCAGCTGCCATCTTTTGCAGCAAGAGTAAGACTTCATGATCCCGCTGGCTCGCGTACACTTACTTCATTTCCCAGTAATTAAACAAGTGGAGATCAAAGCTGACAAATCTCCCCCATCTCTCAGTGCGGTAGATGAAAGGTAAATATTTCTAGCAACAGTTTTTTTTCCCCCTCATTAAAAGTGAGATGTAAAATGTCTTCTCCCTACTTTGAAGAATACTGATAAGTTCAAGGTCACTCCAGATAAGATATCTGGTTTGACTACATTTATTATTCCACACCAATAATCAGTCTTATAGAAAGTGGGCTAGCTTGAGGGGATTGAAGAGGCTAAATCATGTCAAATAAGTCAAAAGACAAAGAAAAGTAAAGAAGGACACCAAGATGGCAACTGGTCAGTGCTGCAGAAATCTACATCTTGTGTATTATCTTCTCATTGCTGGTAGGGGTTCTGAAGCCAGCATCTAAAGTGGATCCTGGAGTTCTACATGGAGAATCTCAGGTAGATGGCCTGATGCTCTCTCAGCTGGACTCTGGAAAAGACCATTAGGGCGCTGCCATTTTCTTTGTATACCAAAGAATTCATCCCAAAGGCTATGAATCCAGGGGAGCTGGTCTATCCGACGTGGGTTTACAAATGCCTGCTGGGTGGCATCAGGCTCTTTTCAGTGCAAAGAACAGACCTCATTCAAACTGGTGGCTGCCGTAAAGACACCACAGGGAGGGACTTCCCTGGTGGTCCAGTGGTTAAGAATCCATCTTCCAATGCAGGGGATGTGGGTCCGATCCCTGTTTGGGGAACTAAGATTTCATATACTGAAGGGCAACTAAGCCCACACACTCCTGCTACTGAGCCTGCGTGCCAGAACACGTGCCTCAACAAAGACCCAGCACGCCCAGGAAATAAAAAAGATACAACAGGGACTCGGAATGAGAACAGGAATTTGAGTGCCATGCAATCCTGGAAAGGAAGAAGACAGCCGCCTTGCTGGCCACTCTTCTTGCTCCCCTCTGACTGCCCTCCCTGGCTTTCACATCCTTGCCGCATCCTTTGTCTTCCGCCTGTTCACCAGCTCCCAGGGCTGCTCAGAATGCAGGTCTCTCTCATTTCTTCTGTCCTTCCTTCTCCAGTTCCAGATTCCAGAGAGAGAAGGAGGGAGAGATCCAATTGACCTAGGCTGTCATCTCCAGTGAGGCAGCTGAAGTCACCGGTTTCTGGCCAGGCAGTGGGTGGTCCGGGCACTCCCCCAGCTTGTTAGCTGCAAGGGTGGGGCCTTCTGTCCAATGTCACATGGTAAGAAATGCCAGCTGTCCCCTCAGCAGCAGATATGGGTGGGAGGGTCCCCACGTGAGGGACTCTGGTTGTGTGAGGCTGCTCTGGACACTGTGTGGGGTGTCAGAGCAGGGCTGAGAGGCTGATGGCTTGGGTAGACTCTAGGCTAGCTTGTCATCAGCTGTTCTGTTTGTTTTGAGATGTAATTCACATCCCATAATAGTCACTATTTTAAAGTGCACAATTCAGTGGTTTTATTATATTCACAGAGTTTTGTGACTATCACCTCTAATTGCTGAACATTTTCAGCACTCTGTGTTCAGGGACTTACTTCCCTGGTGATCCAATGGTTAAGATTCTGAGTTTCCGCTGCAGGGGGTGCAGTTTCCATCTCTGAGAAACTAAGACTCCCCCCATGCCACACAGTGCTGCCAGAAGTTGGGGGGAGAAAAGAAATTCAGTATTCAAAGCTGTTACTTTCCATTTCCCCTCCCCTAGCCCCAGGCAGTCACTGATCTTCTTTCTGTACCTATAGATTTGCCTTTTCTGGATATTTCATATAAATATGGTCATTCAGTATGTAGATTTTTGTGTTTATTTTCTTTTATCTGGCATAATAATTTCAAGATTCATGCACAGCACAAATCAGTTCTTCATTTCTTTTTATGCCTGAATAACATTTCATTTTAAGGCTATACCACATTTTATGGGCTTCCGTGATAGCTCAGTTGGTAAAGAATCCACCTGCAATGCAGGAGACCCTGCTGTGATTCCTGGGTCGGGAAGATCCCCTGGAGAAGGGACAGGCTACCCACTTCAGTATTCTTGGGCTTCCCTGTGGCTCAGCTGGTAAAGAATCCACCTGCAATGTGGGAGACCTGGGTTTGATCCTTGGGTTGGGAAGATCCCCTGGAAAAGGGAAAGGTTATCCACTCCAGTATTCTAGCCTAGAGAATTTCATGGACTGTATAGTCCATGGGGTCGCAAAGAGTTGGGTACGACTCAGCGAATTTCACTTCACTTCACCACATTTTATTTTTCCATATATCAGTTGATGGATATTTGTGGGGGTTTTTTTGTTTTTACTTTTTGGCTATTATGAATAATGCTGCCATGAATATTAATGTATAGTTTTTAGGTGAATACATATTTTCATTTCTCTTGTGTTGATACCTAGAAGTGAAATTGCTGAGTTATATAACACTTGTATAGGACTTCTCAGGTGGTGCTAGTGGTAAAGAATTCTCTTGCCAATGCAGGAGATGCAAGAGATGGGGTTTCGATCCCTGGGTTGGGAAGATCCCCTGGAGGATGAAATGGCACCCCACTCAGTATTCTTGCCTGGAAAATTCCATGGGCATGTGCTGACTTGTTGCAACCCTATGGACTGTAGCCTGCCAGGCTCCTCTGTCCATGGAATTCTTCAGGCAAGAATACTGGAGTGGGTTGCCATGCCCTCCTCCAGGGGATCTTCCTACCCAGGGATCAAACCCAAGTCTCTTACATCTCCTGCATCGGCAGGCAGGTTCTTTAGCATTAGCACCACCTGGGAAGCCCTGTTAATTAGATTTAGGTGTGAGAATTCTGTTATAGATTTTTTTTCCCACAAAGAGAGACCTCATCAGAGGCATCCTTATCTCAGACCTATACTGAAATATTTACCAGGACTCTGTAATTAACCCTGAATAGTGCTGACCACCAGAAGATCTCAGGGCTTGGGTTTCAGTGGTGGTGATGGCGGAGTAGAGATTACTGGGGTGGTCCAAGGGAGATGGGAAGCCCCGGTCCAGGACAGGGCCAGGTGAGGATGGAGTGGAGGGTAGGTAAAAGAGAGGATATAAAATAAAGATGATAGACTCTGAGTCCCTTGGGGGCAGAGGCCAGGTCTTCTCTTTCCTGAACAAGGTCTTGGGCATAAAGTAGGCACTTCCTCCCTTCCTCAGAGATCAACCATGCCCATCCCCAAGTCATCAGTCTACCAGGTGGTCCCTCCCTGTTCCTGGATCCGCAGGAAGATAGAGCAGCTAGGTAGTTTGGAAATCCTGTAATCAGCTGGTCAGGACAGCAGGGAAGGGTCATGACCATCAGCGGGCCTTGACCATGGGACTGTCAACTGGGCCCACTCTTGGGGCTCCAGCACTGTCAGGACACAGGGTGAACACCTGCCTTACAGAACAGAGGCGCAGCGGCTCTGAACGTCTTCAGCTGGAATCAATGGGAAGGGGAGAGGGAGGTCTGCTTTTTTTCCTTCTTTTGAGCCTTTCCTGGAGGTCTAAGAGTTTAAGAGTCCTGGTTCTCCTAGACTCACTCATAAAAGTCTGGGGTAGTGGATGACCCAGATCCTGTATTTTTAACAAGTGAGTCTTTCAAAATCTGAGCACTACTGGTTTAGGAAAAATTTTCTAAGGAAAAGGAAGGGTCTGTGCATTTAAACCCAAATATACCAGGGTTTCGGAGAAGGCAATGGCACCCCACTCCAGTACTCCTGCCTGGAAAATCCCAAGGACGGAGGAGCCTGGTGGGCTGCAGTCCATGGGGTCGCTAAGAGTCGGACACAACTGAGAGACTTCCCTTTCACTTTTCACTTTCATGCATTGGAGAAGGAAATGGCAACCCACTCCAGCGTTCTTGCCTGGAGAATCCCAGGGATGGGGGAGCCTGGTGGGCTGCCGTCTCTGAGGTCGCACAGAGTGGGACACGACTGAAGCGACTTAGCAGCAGCATACTAGGGTTTAAACGACCTTGAATAGAAGAAGCTATTGGATTCTGCCAAGAAATTTGAGTATTTAGAAAAAGTCCTTCCAGGTTTGTACAAGAAATTGTTCCCTCTTTGTAAATGATATGTCACCTGAATTTCTGGAGACCTTACCAGCTTGTGCATATAGAAGAGTCCTGTTACAAGTAATAATGCCAATTAACCTGATTCTATTCTAGTTGTACACACACCCTGGAGAAGGAAATGGCAACCCACTCCGGTATTCTTGCCTGGGAAATCTCATGGACAGAGGAACCTGGCAGGCTACAGTCCATGGGGTTGCAAAGAGGCCAACACAACTGAGCGACTCACTTTCACTTTTGTACACACAGGATGTCTAGCACTTCTCATGCTCAGGATTAAGTTCCCATCCACCAGGGGGCGCCATGGGCTACCCAAGGTTCTGCTAGGCATCCGCCATCTTCCATCAGGCACCATTTTTGGGTACCCTAGAACTGGCTTCATCACCCTCACTAAAGCTCGGGCTCTGAAGTTTCCAGCAGCCAACAGTACTCAAAGTTTGTCTACAGGGCATGTATTAATAATAATTCAGTATGTGTCTGAGATAAGGATGCATCAGACTTGGACTCTACTTTTAAAAAAGTATCCAAATAGAATTATCACCCCTAAAAGAAATTTGTAATGGTTTCTTTAGAGTATCCAATACCAAATCAGTGTTCAAATTTCCAGTTGTCTTCTAGACGTCAAACTTTTTAAACAGTTTGTTTATTTGAATCAGGATCCACAAAATTCCACACAGTGTGATTGGTTCACTTATTTCTAAATTTGTCATTCTTTTAACCTATAGTTTCACCCTTCATCTCTTTTCTCTTTCTTGCTATTTAAATCATACAAGAAACCAGGCTGTTTGTGGGGCTTCTACAGTCTGATTGCAGCCCCTTGGTGTCCTTTAACAGGCTCCTTGGCTGTATTTCCTATAAACTGGTATTTGAATCCAGAAGCTTGATCAGATTCAAGTTATTATTTGTTTATTTTTTGTTCATCACTACTTCATAGGTGGTGTGTTCTTCTACCAGAAGGCACTTAATATCTGATTCTCTGTCTCTATCTCTCTGTGATATTAGCAGCCATTGAGTAACAATGCTTAGGCCCATTAGTTTATTCCATTCAGTTCAGTTCAGTTGCTCAGTTGTGTCCAACTCTTTGTGACCCCATGAACCGCAGCACACCAGGCCTCCCTGTCCAACACCAACTCACGGAGCCTACCCAAACTCATGTCCATTGAGTCAGTGATGCCATCCAACCATCTCATCCTCTTGTTGTCCCCTTTTCCTCCTGCCCTCAATCTTTCCCAGCATCAGGGTCTTTTCAAATGAATCAGCTCTTTGCATCAGGTGGCCAAAGTATTGGAGTTTCAGCTTCAACATCAGTCCTTCCAATGAACACCCAGGACTGATCACCTTTAGGATGGACTGGTTGGATCTCCTTGCAGTCCAAGGGACTCTCAGGAGTCTTCTCCAACAGCACAGTTTAAAAGCATCAATTCTTCGGCGCTCAGCTTTCTTTATAGTTCAACTCTCACATCCATACATGACCACTGGAAAAACCATAGCCTTGATTAGACACACCTTTGTTGGCAAAGTAATGTCTCTGCTTTTTAATATGCTGTCTAGGTTGGTCATAACTTTCTTCCAAGGAGCAAGCATCTTTTAGGGACTGCAAAATGCTGACTTTCTAGTTCTATCACTGTTCTTATTTATTAGCTCAGTTATTTCTATAATGAGAAATGCCCTCTATCAGTTCTTTGCTTCCTCAGTGGCATAGTCCTTTTTGCAAAGATAGGTCAAATGCTTAATTCTTTTGCTTTAATTTTTATCAGTTTTCAAAATAATGAATGGGTTCTCTAGCATCTGCCAATGGTAACCAGTTAGTTAGCTTTAGGACCATTCATGACTCATGGATTTAAGTATGTTTGGTGGGTTTTGATCCCTGGCAGCTATTACCCTTATGGATGCTCAGATTTTCTCAGCGTCGGCCAGTGGCCCTTGAGTCTTTTGTCATGACCCGTTGATAGCTTAGTCTCTTAGATATCTTGTGTATTTCCTGAGCCGGTCCTTGAACCAACCATTTCTCCAAGTAGCCGTGGTTTCTTTCAGTAGGAACTGGTGTTTAAAAGCACTTTCTGGGTGTGCTGTGTGCTCAGTTGCTCAGCCGTGTCCAACTCTTTGCGACCCTATGGACTGTAGCCCCCCAGCCTCCTCTGTCCATAAGGATTCTCCAGGCCAGAATACTGCCATACCTTTCTGAATCAAACCCAGGTCTCCCGCCCTGCAGGTGGATTCTTTACCAGCTGAGCCACAGGGAAGCCGAAGAATACTAGTGTGGGTAGCCTATCCTTTCTCCAGCAGATCTTCCTGACCCAGGAATTAAACTGGGGTCTCCTGCTTTGCAGGTGGATTCTTTACCAGCTGAGCTACAGGGAAGCCCATCTGGGTGTGAGGGATGCTTATTTATCTTCAATTGGTGATTGTTTCAGTGACTAAATCTCAGAACTGGTTGTTTTGTTAAAGAAAAATCATCATGAAAACTTTCTGATACTTCCTGTTCAAATTCAACTACAGGATGTTTTAGCAGATTTCTTTTATCTTACACACGTGTCTGTCTCCATTCTTCCCCGCCAAGGATATAAGAAGGATAGAACTAGAAAATCACAAGATCGTTTTCTTCATCCCACATACACACAGGGAAGTCACGTGACTTACACAGGTCACATGGGTATTAAGAGGACACCGCAGGACCAGGTGCAGGCTGCCTGGTCTCAGAGTCTGAGTCTTAACGAGCACACATTAAACTCTGTTCTCTGTAAAGTTTCGTTGTGAATCCATGGGGCTGGCTAAGGGACCAACCCATGCAAACAACAAATCCTACAGGGAAATCAGAGTCTCTCGCTTCTCCAACAAATCTGTTGACTGGGCCAAGAGCTCCCCTCTAGGCTCCCTTTCCCATGGGATGGGTTCTCTCGAGACACAGTTCAACCATGATGCCCATAGAGGTCTTATGGAAGCCAGCATGGGTTTTCCAGACATGCCCATGGGGTCTGTTCTCTCTTGGATCCGAGAGGGACTCCATTTGCTTCTACATGACCCCCTTCTCACTTCTCTTTCCTCATTCAAGGCCAGGGCCATCCACTTCCCCATCCTCAGTGAGGTTTTTTTAAAATTTTTTTCATTTCTTTCTCAACATTTTTTTTTAAGTCTTGAATTTCTACACATGGTGTTTGTTTTCCCTGCCAAAGAGCTTGTGAGTATGTTTACAAACATTTATTTAGCTGTGTCAGGTCTTACTTAGTTGCAGCACATGGGAACCTCGTTACATCCTGTGGGATCCTTTGTTGCTGCAGATGAGATCTTAGTTGTGGCACTTGGGCTCAGCAGTTGTGGCACACTCAGGCTCAGTAGTTGTGGTGCTCGGGCTCAGTAGTTGTGGCACACTCAGGCTCAGTGGTTGTGGTGCTCAGGCTCAGTGGTTGTGGTGCTCGGGCTCAGTGGTTGTGGTGCTTGGGCTCAGTGGTTGTGGCGCACCAGCTTAGTTGCCCTGCGCCATGTGGAATCCTTCATTCCTTGACCAGGAATCAGACCCACATCCCCTGCATTGGTGGGCAGATTCTTAACCACTGGACCACCAGGGAAGTCCCCCTCAGTGAGTCCTGACCTGAGAGGTTGCTTGGGTTTGATGTGAGGCCTGAGGCATGGTGTATTTCAGGACACTGGGGTTCCTGCCATGACACAAGGGGAAGAGCGCAGGACTTGGAGTTAGCTGACTTGACTTCCAGCCCTTGCTCTGCCTCGATAACCTCTCTGAGCCTCAATTTTCTCCACTGTAAAATGGGATTTTCACACGAACAAGGTGGGCGATACTAAAGCCTCCTTGCAGGAAGATTGTGAGGATTAAAATGGGGTCACCAGGGGAGCCCCTAACTTCCAAATGTAGGGATAGGACTGTGACATGGATCTGTTTACTAACTGTTTTCCTACAAGGGCCCCTGTACCCAGGGGATACAGAAGGGATGGCTGGGAGGGCTTCGGGTCCCAAACGTCCTTTGTTGGTGGTGGCAAATCAGAACCAGAGCATCCACTTGCCAGGCTGAGAGGGAATTTATTTTTGCTCTAACTGCCTGGTTAACTCAGCAGCCTGCATGGTCCCTGTACACAGTGGGTGTGCTGAGATAATAGCTCAAGTACTTTATTAAAACAGAAAAGCTCTCCACGTTTCCATTAACTCCCCACGTGGGGCAGTTTCAGCCCCCTGCTCCAGGTACCATTTGCAGTCCAGTTTCTCAGTTGTGATGGACAGAAATATCCGACTCACTTCCGCACCTCTCCACGAACCACACGCGTCCACAAACAACAGAGATTCATCAGTCACTCCTCACTGGTGCTTTCTTGTTCATCATCACTGCCTCCTGATCCTTGTCCTCCTCATCCTTTCCAAATGATAGAGCTGTGAATCATTTCACTTTGAATTTCAAATGTCCCAAACAGCGCTTTCATGCACAGTGGGGACTGATGAGTTAATTTCTTAGGAAATAAGCTGAGCACCCAGGAGCTGTGATAATTCCCTACCCCCAGTGCCAACATCACAAAGAATAGCACAGTAGCACATAAATCTACTACTTGCATATGTTTACTTAATCACATTGGAATTCTCTTTGAACTTGACCCCAGGGGAGAGAGATCACAGAGCTGGCTGGTAGCTAAAATAATCCACTGAAAAAAAAGTTCTGTGTCACACGAGAACTTCTGGGGCTGTTTGTGAAATGCACGGAACCAATGTGACTTCTACACTGTGTGATTCTGACTACAGGCTTACCCAGGGTCCGGGAGGCCTTCCCACCTTGGGCTGTGGGTTGTAAACTGGTTAGGAGGATTTAATTTTCTTTTAAAATTCAGGGTTAAGTTCCCCCACCTTGAATTTCCAAATGGTAGGCAATTAATGTGTCTGATCCCTGGAAAGCAGTGGAGCCCTGGGCTAGACTTGTTAAGGCAAGATGGCAAAGTGGTTAGTACTGACTGTGCTTGGGGGCCAAGTATTACTGTGTGTGTGCTCACTTGTGTCCCACTCTTTGCGATCTCATGGACGGCAGCCCGCTGGGCTTCTCTGTCCATGGAATTTTCCAGGCAACAGCATTGAAGTGGGTTGCTATTTTCTACTCCAGGGGATCTTCCCGACCCAGGGATGAAACCCATGTCTCTTGTGTCTCCTGCAGGTAGATTCTTTACCTCTGTGCCACCTAGGAAGCCCAGACTTAAAGACCTAAGGGGTAGTGTAAATCTGGGAGTCAAAGAGGTCAGGCTGGGCAGATCCAAGGAGAAGCAAAGAGCAGAGCGGGGCAGGGCAGGGTTTGGGGGAGTGAAGTGATGGGTCTGAGACCAAAACTGCCCACAGGGCTCGGACACCCCAGCTCATGGCCTTGGAGGGCCGGTTGCCTGATATGTGAATGGATTCGTGCAGGGGTTCGCAAACCATGGCCACTGCCAAATCTGACCTGATGCTTGTTTTTGTATGGCCTGTGAGCTAAGAATGGTTTTTATATTTTTAGATGGTTGGTATCGATGACAAAATAAATCAGTAGCTGATCTAAGAAAGAAATGGAAAATCTTATTTGAGCCAACCTGAGGATTATAACGCAGGAGATGTTCTTTCAGAAAGCCCTGAGGAGTCTCCTGCCCTGCCCTTGAGAGGTCGAAGCACAGCTATATAGTGTTTGAGACAAATGATGTACTGACAGTTGACACAACCCAGATACATGTGTACAAGAAGCAGTGGGTCATCGGGACCCCTTACAAGATTAAGATGGAAGGTTATCTTCCAAGGGATTATGGATCATTGTGACTCTTTACAAGATTAAGCAGGAGTGTTATCTCCTGGGTGCTCTGGTTAATGCAGGAGCACAACACACACTCAAGGGGAGGCTAGTTTGTTTAGTTGCTGAGTCATGTCTGACTCAGGGTGAAGGGGAGGGAGGAGGCCCAAATGCGCAGAGAAAAGTTTTATGTGTATATTTTTCTTGTCTTTCTATAAAACATGAATTCTATTTCATCGCTGAAAAAAATCAAAAGGCGAAAAATATTTTGTGATGTAAAATGTGTGAAATTCAAATTTCAGCGTCTATCGATAAAATTTTATCAGAACACAGTCATGCTTGCTTATTTACATAATGTCTAAGGCTGCTTTTCTGCTGCCGTGGCGAAGTCAAGCTGCTTCAACAGAGGCTGTGTGGACCACAGAGCCAAAGATATACTGTCTAGGAGAAGTTTGCCCACCTGTGGATTAGTTTGAGATGCACAGGTTTGAAGCACAGGTTTGAGACAATTTGGGCTCTGGGTGGAATTAAGGCCAAGTAAAATGAGCCATGAACTAGCTGGTCTCAGTGTGGGCCAGTTTTCTGATCTGTGAGATGCATGTATTAACATTACTGGTCTCACAGGTGGCTGCCCTCTAAGAACATGCTGATGAGATCCTCAAATGTATTTCAAGATATTTTCATAGCTGGGAGGGGTCACAAAAATTGGCTGGAGATCATTTGCAGACATGGGTTATCATCTGAACTGCTTGTCAGTCAGTTCAGTTCAGTCGCTCAGTCGTGTCCGATTCCTTGTGACCCCATGAACCGCAGCACGCCAGGCCTCCCTGTCCATCACCAACTCCCGGAGTCCACCCAAACCCATGTCCATTGAGTCGGTGATGGCATCCAACAATCTTATCCTCTGTTGTCCCCTTCTCCTCCTGCCCTCAATCTTTCCCAGCATTAGGGTCTTTTCAAATGAGTCAGCTCTTTGTATCAGGTGGTCAAAGTATTGGAGTTTCAGCTTCAATATCAGTCCTTCCAGTGAACACCCAGGACTGGTCTCCTTTGGGATGGACTGGTTTGATCTCATTGCAGTCCAAGGGACTCTCAAGAGTCTTCTCCAACAGCACAGTTCAAAAGCATCAATTCTCTGGTGCTCAGCTTTCTTTATAGTCCAACTCTCACATCCATACATGACCACTGGAAAAACCATAGCCTTGACTAGACGGACCTTTGTTGACAAAGTAATGTCTCTGCTTTTGAATATGCTGTCTAGGTTGGTCATAACTTTCCTTCCAAAGAGTAAGTGTCTTTTAATTTCATGGCTGCAATCACCATCTGCAGTGATTTTGGAGCCCAGAAAAATAAAGTCAGCCACTGTTTCCACTGTTTCCCTATCTATTTGCTATGAAGTGATAGGACCGGATGCCATGATCTTAGTTTTCTGAATGTTGAGCTTTAAGTCAACTTTTTCACTCTGCTCTTTCACTTTCATCAAGAGGCTCTTTAGTTCTTCACTTTCTGCCATAAGGATCGTGTCATCTGCATATCTGAGGTTATTAATATTTCTCCCGGCAATCTTGATTCCAGCTTGTGCTTCCTCCAGCCCAGCGTTTCTCATGATGTACTCTGGATATAAGTTAAATAAGCAGGGTGACAATATAGAGCCTTGACGTACTCCTTTTCCTATTTGGAACCAGTCTTCCTATTTGGAACCTATTTGGAACTGCTTGCTGAGCCCGGAAAACAGGGAACCCTAGGCCACCATTCCTTGGAGAGACTGATGCAGTGGGTCTGTGGTGGGAGTGAGAGGCTGTGATGTCACCAAGCTGCCCAGGGATGGGGAGGCTGTGATCTGGCCATTCACCTCCAGCTCCAGGTAAAGAGACACAGGGGTTTGATCAATCCTGGGCCCATCTTTAGTGACCCCTCTGCTTGAACTCTTTCTTCCTGAGATCTCATGGCCCAATATTTCTTCTTTTGTCTTCACACTGAGCTCAAGCTGTCCCATGGCATGAGAGTTTGTGGATACCATTCTGTACCCAATAAAATTTATAAAAAATCAAAACCAACCAAACAAAAAAACTTTATAAAAGCAGGTAGATTTGGCCCAGAGGAAATAGTTTACTGATTTCTGCCTTAGAGCAGTAGCTCAAAGTGTAACCTTTGGACCAAAAGCATTAAAGCTGGGAACTTGTAAGTGGTGCAAGTTCTTGGGCCCTGCCCTAGACCTACTGAATCAGAACAAATATTTTCTGTTTGCATCCCCATGTCTTTCTGAAATTCCAATTACACATATGTTAGGCTGCTGGAAGTTGTTCCAGAGCTCACTGATGCTCTTTTAATTTTTAAAAAATCTTTTTTCTCCTCTCAGTTTCATTTTAGATAATTTCTATCACTGTCTTGAAGTTTACTAATCTTTTCTTTTGTAATGTCTAATCTTCCGCTAATTCCATCCAGTATTGCTTTTTATCTGGACGTTATAGTATGGAGATGAAATTTGATTTTGGTGTTTGAAAAATAGTTCTTCCATGGTTTTATGTAGCTTTTCAACATGGAATACAATTATAATAATTAATGTCTATGTGTGCTAAGTCTAACATCTGTGTCAATTATGGATTGATTTCAATTGATTGCTTTTAAATTTTCCACTGCAGTCATGTTTTTCTGCTTTAGTAGCCTAGTAATCTTTGATTGGATGTCAGATATTGTGATTTTTACCTTTTAGGTGCTGGATATATTCTTGAACTCTTTTTTCCTGAAAAGTGAAAGTGAAAGTCGCTCAGTCGTGTCCGACTCTTCACGACCCCATGGACTATACAGTCCATGGAATTCTCCAGGCCAGAATACTGGAGTGGTAGCCTTTCCCTTCTCCAGGGTATCTTCCCAACCCAGGGATCGAACCCAGGTCCTCCACATTGCAGACAGATTCTTTACCAGCTGAGCCACAAGGGAAGCCCAAGAATACTGGAGTGGGTAGCCTATCCCTTCTCCAGGGGATCTTCCCAACCTAGGAGTTGAACTGGGGTCTCCTGCATTGCAGGTGGATTCTTTACCAACTGAGTTATGCAGTTAAATTACATTTTGACTCTTTTGAATCTTGCTTTAAGCTTTGGTAGGCAGGACCAGTGGAGAAGGCAATGGCACCCCACTCCAGTACTCTTGCCTAGAAAATCCCATGGATGGAGGAGCCTGGTAGGCTGCAGTCCATGGGGTTGCTAAGAGTCAAACATGACTGAGAGACTTCACTTTCACTTTTCACTTTCATGCATTGGAGAAAGAAATGGCAACCCACTGCAGTGTTCTTGCCTGGAGAATCCCAGGGACGGGGGAGCCTGGTGGGCTGCCGTCTATGGGGTCGCACAGAGTCGGACACGACTGAAGCGACTTAGCAGCAGCAGGCAGGACCAGAGCAGTGCTGCCTGGTGTTAATTATTCTTCTCTAATGGGGCAAGACTTTTTTGAATACTCAATGTCTATGAATTTTTCCATTCTGACTGATGGGAATAGGCACTGTACCTGGCCCTCCTTTTGGAAGGTTCTTTCCATAATGGTGGGTAGTTTCCTCACATGCATGAGCTGATCAGTCTAGGCAAATGCTCAAAGCAACCCTTTGCAGCTCTCTGGAGTTCTCCTTGTGCAGCTGTCTTCTCTCCAGGACCCTGTCCTTTCACCTCTAACTGCATTCAGTTCAGTTCAGTTCAGTTCTGTCGCTCAGTTGTGTCTGACTCTTTGTGACCCCATGGACTGCAGCATGCCAGGCTTCCCTGTCCATCACCAACTCCCGGAGCCTACTCAAATTCATGCCCATTGAGTTGGTGATGCCATCCAACCAGCTCATCCTCTGTCGCCCCCTTCTCCTCCTTCCTTCAATCTTTCCCAGCATCAGGGCCTTTTCCAGAGAGTCAGTTCTAAGCATCAGGTGGCCAAAGTATTGGAGCTTCAGCTTCAACATCAGTCCTTCCAATGAATATCCAGGACTGATTTCCTTTAGGATGGAATGGTTTGATTTCCTTGCAGTCCAAGGGACTCTCAAGAGTCTTCTCCAACACTTTTCCCCAAACTCAGTTCCATCTCCTCAACTCAGAGAGTCTGCTGAGCTCCTCTTGAGTTTCCCATTTCTGCACCACCTCTGGAAACTTTCTGAAGGCAGCAAGCAAAGGCAATCATAGGTCTTATTTTATTTCCTGTGTCTCAGGATCATTGTCCATCATTACTTGATATCCAGTGGTATTGAAAATCCTTACACCATCTTGGTTGAATGCACTTACTTTTTAAAAATAATTTTATTTATGTATTTTTGGCTGCATTGGGTCTTGGTTGCTTTGCTTGGGCTTTCTCTAGTTGTAACAAGTGGGGGCTACTCTTCCTTGCGATGCTCGGGCTTCTCATTGCCCTGGCTTCTCTTGTGGAGCATGGGCTCTAGGGAATGTGGGTTTCAGTACTTGCAGCTCCCAGGCTCAGTAGTTGAGCATGGGCTTAGTTGTCACGAGGCATGTGGAATCTTCCCAGACCAGGGATTGAACTCATATCTCTTGCATTGGCAGGTGAATTCTTATCCACTGCGGTACCAGGGAAGTCCCTGAATGCACTTCTGTAAGCAGATGTGGTGATCCCTGATATTCTGATTGGTTAAAAAACAGCAAGTCAGACTTTATGAATGTTAGGACATTTGATTCATCAGAAACTCCAATGAAATTAGTGTTTTCTTTTTACAGTAGAGGAAACTGAGGCTCGGACAGGTGAAGTAACTGTTTGCCTGACCCCCAAGCACTCATATTTTCATTGCTTGATGCTGTTCCCCATCCACATCTGCCAGCCCTTGCTGGGATGTGTCCCCTTTGAACCATAGCACACCCTGGGAGACAGGGTTAGATCCTCCTGATTCTCAGTGTGAATGGTGGGAACCAGCAGCAACTGCATCCCCAGGAACTTGTTAGAGAGGCAGAGGCACAGCACCTCCCAGGCTTGCTGAATGAGAACTGATATGTTAGCAAGATCGCAGGTGACTTTTGGTGTGTATAACCATAAAGAAGACTGAGGGCCAAAGAACTGATCCTTTCAAACTGTGGTGCTGGAGAAGACTCTTGAGAGTCCCTTGGACAACAAGGAGATCAAACCAGTCCATCTGAAAGGAAATCACCCCTGAAAATTCATTGGAAGGACTGTTCCCGAAGCTGAAGCTCTAATACTTTGGCCACCTAATGTGAAGAACTGAGTCACTGGAAAAGACCCTGATGCTGGGAAAGATTGAGGGCATGAGGAGAAGAGGACGACAGATCGACTCAATGGACATGAGTCTGAGCAAATTCTGGGAGACAGTGAAGGACAGGAAAGCCTGGCATGTTACAGTCCGTGGGGTTGCCAAGAGTCGGATGTGACTTAGCGACTAAACAACACTAGTTTGAGACACATTAAATCAGAAAATAGTTTCTGAACCTGTCTTCTGAGCCCAGTATCCTGGCTCCCTGGGAGCACAGAACTGAGCTGAACTGGTGGGAGGCACAGCCAGAAACTGGGTCCCACACCCGGGGTGAGCCTGTAGGTCCCCCTTTTCTTCCAATTGCAGTTCGAGTACTTGGAACAGAACAAGCTGGATAAGGTTCCAGGAGAGGCTGGTTGGACATGGCCTCTGCCCTTTGGGAGTTTGTCTGGACCACAGTTTTCTAGGAAGCTGTGACTCACCCTGCCTTCATCCACCTGCCAGGTGCCAGCTTGGCTGGAGGCCAGTGGGCTGAGCTCTGGGAGAAGAAGCCAGGAAGGCCTCAGGGGGAGGGGAGAGAAGAGGAAGTGGATGGTGGTGGGGAGCAGCTGCCTGCCATGGTGCCTCCCGGCAGGTGAGGGCCACTGCAGCTCTGCCTGTCCCGTGCCCTGCCCTCCCCCCACCACAACCATAGTCAGGTCGTAGAACAGCTGGACAGTCCCTATGCACTCACCGTATGAGACTGTCTTTGCATTTTAAGAATCTTTCTGAAAAAGCCCCCAGATATCTACTCAGCACAGAACAGAGCTGATGGTCCTCCTGGACCAAAACTGCTAGGGAGGAGAAGGCGGGGCTGTTAAAGGGCTGTTTATTTCTTGTTTATTTCCTCTGAGACCCTTCCTTGCAATTAACATAAATTGTCCCCAGGAGGAGGGTGGTACCCAAAGGTTCAAAAAGCTGGGAGAGGGTTTAACAGAGTTCTAGACCAGCCTCCTCTTCCCAGGGAAGCATGCTCGTTCTGTCAAGAGGGGCTTCAGGGACTGGTAGAATTTATCTCCTAACCAGAACCTCTCTAGGCATGGGGTGCGCAGACTCCTCTAGCCAGTATTCACACCTGCGCAGTATTTATGAACCATACCGCAGCCAGGTGCCAGGGGAAAATGAACCAGCACAGCTGCGAAGTCAGAGAGCCCTGGCTTAGGATCCGGCACACGCTGGGAGTAGCTCTGTGGCTTTTGGCAAGCTTAGAAGCTTTGAGTTTCAAATTCTTCATCTAGACCATTGGGTGACGATCAGAGCCACCTGAAAGAGCTTCAGTAAAGTGCGTTAATGTATGGACCGGGTGTGATGGTTCATTTTATATGTCGACTTCCCAGGTGGCTCAGTGGTAAAGAATCCGCCTGCCAATGCAGGAGATGTGGGTTCGATCCCTGGGTCAGGAAGATCCCCTGGAGTAGGAAATGGCAACCCGCTCCAGTATTCTTGCCTGGAAAATTCCATGGACAGAGGGACCTGGTGGGCTACTGTCTAGGGGTCACAAAGAGTCAGACATGACTGAGTGGCTGAGCACTGAGTACTTGACTGGATTATGGGGGGCCCAGATATATGGCTAAACATTTCTAGGTATGACTATGAGGGTGTTCCCAGATGAGATTAGCATTTAAATTGGTAGACTCAAATAGCTAAATAATCCAGGCTATGATAGCACCTGATTGAACTGTCAATATATGCTTCATTTCTCTGAGGTTTTGATTCAAATCCCTACTTTGGTTCTCCAAATGCATCTCACTGTTGAGCCAGCCCTGCGTCTTATGACAGTAACTGAAGCTGCTTATAAATAACTCCACTATGATATTTAGCAAATTATTCTGATCTGATGGGTAAACTCACATGAGTGCAGCTGTTCATGTCAAAGAGAAGGGAAAAGGTTGAGGGCTGTTTAGGGTGCCTGCTGGGCTCGCTTCATAAAAGGTGCCTTGCAATCTTGCATTCCGTCTCCAGTCGTGCCATTTCTGCTGGGGTAAGCTGTCACTGACGTGTCGCTGGTGGCAATCATGAAACTTGAGGAATGGGGGGAGTATCCTAATTCAGTTAGGAGGCCTGGACTGAACAAATGAGGCAGTTTTCCAAAGGAAGGAGGATCCTGGCCCCAATCTCATCTTTCCAAGCCTCATGCGAGGCAGGCTTCCTGTCCACCCGACCCTGCATCGCATTTTCTTTTCCTTCTGAACTCAGTCCTAAGCAGAGAGTACCACCTGTCTCCTCCACTGGCCGGCTGGGTCTGCCTGCTGCTGGGACTGAAATCTTTAGGAATCATAGGCTTCATAACTGCTGTTCCTCCAGCTGGAGACAGGCTTCCAATGAGCATTTGTATGGCTGTCTCCTCACCATTCAGGCCTCAGCAAAAATGTCACCTCCTCAGAAAAGCGCTCCGTGACCACCTCTCTAAAGCAGCCCCTGCTCCCGTCAGGAGTCTCATCCTCCGTCAGCCCTGTGAGTGAGCCGTTTGGACACCTGCTTCAGGTGACCGCAACTCTAGTTGATATCTGACTGTAAGAACAAGAGACGCCAAGTGAGAACTGCCCAACTGAGCCTTGTCCACTCACAAGCGTGAGAGAGGCTGAGGCTGTTGTAAGTCACTGAGTGTTGGCTGACTTTATCCTCACACAACCCTGTGAGGAAGGACATTCTTTCTGTTTATTTTTTAAGCTTTTATTTTGGATGGGGATACAGCTGATTAAAAATGTGATAGTTTCAGGTGGACAGTGAAGGGACTCAGCCATATATATACGTGCATCCATTCTCCCCCAAACTCCCCTCTGAACCAGGCTGCAGCATGACGTTGAGCAGAGTTCCTTGTGCTATACAGTAGGTCTTCGTTGGTTATCCATTTTAAATATAGCCGTGTGTACCTGTCCATCCCAAGCTCCCTAACTATCCCTTCCCCCGTCCTTCCCTCCGGCAACCATAAGTTCATTCTTTATGTATGTCTGTGAGTCTGCTTCTGTTTTGTAAGTTCATTTGTATAATTTCATTTCAGATTTCACGTATAAGGGATGTTATGTGATGTTTCTCCTTCTCTGTCTGACTTATTTTACTCAGGATGGCAATCTCTAGGCCCATCCATGTTGCTGCAAATGGCATTATTTCATTCTTTTAATGGCTGAATAATATTCCATTGTATAAATGTACTCCAGCTTCTTTACTCAGTCTTCCGTCAATGGACATTTAGGCTGCTTCCATGTCTTGGCTATTGTAAACAGTGCTTCAGTGAACATTGGGGTGCTTGTATCCTTTCAGATCATGTTTTTCTCTGGATATATGCCTAGGAGTGTAACTACATCATCTGTGACGTGCATTTATTTCTAGTGGCATGGTTTTAGAATATGGCTGAGTTAACACTTTTTGTGAATCACAGAGAAGTGGGGTTCAGCCCAACCTGGGTTTAATTCTCCTCAGCCCTTAGTGAACTGGGTCACATGACTGAAGGTTTAGGAGCAGTGGATTAGGAGGGGCTGGAGGAGCTGGTGTTGGTCTCTCTCAGGCTAAATGTTGAGCATTTTCCCAACCCTCCTGGCCTCAGTTTTCTTCTTATGTGTGACATGGAGAAGTGAGGTCACCTCCAAGGCCTCTATCGCCCTGAGAGAGGGGGCCTGGCTGCTTCCTCACCTTCCACTATCATGGAGGACGTTGGGCGCTCCTGCCAGCAGCCTTCCTGGTCTGACTCTTGACGAGTCAGGTGAACAGACTTCTGGGACTTAGAAGGAGGCCACCTCACTGGCCAGTGGCTGCAGAGGGGGAGCTGCCAAGGAGACCGCACAAGAGAGAAGTTCAGGAAGTGAGGGCTGTAGCAGCCTAACTCCCACCCAAGCCCCAAGGCCATGCCCCAAGCCCCGTGTACCTGAGCACATAGGGACAACTGGCTTGAACCTTAGCGGGGAGCAAGAATGTTCTGACCAGTGAGAGGAGGGTGAGCAAAGCCAGTGTGTCTAGAGTGTGTTGGGGGGGGGGTCACTGTGGCTAGATTTCTGCTCCCCCCTTTCACAGGAGCTTCCCCCTCATAAATAGTTGTTTCTCCTTCCAGCCTGACAAACTTTGAGTAAATCAAACCTTTAGGGCTACCCACTGCCAGTTCTGAGGTGGCCATATTCCTCATTGCATGAGTTAGAAATAGCATTCCACTCTGAGGGGAGACAGCCTCACCCAGACCCCAATAAAAACCATAGCTCAAACACATCACCTCAGGTGTCTTGTTTTCCCTCTTCTATATAAGTTCAAAGGAAGGTGTTTCAGCACTGAAGTGGGCTCCCCAGTAATCAGAGACCAGGGCTTCTTCTGTCTTTATTCTCTACCATTGTTAGTGAGTGGTTTTCATTCTCAAGTTTGCCTCTGCCCCAAAATGATTGCTGGAGCACCAGCCATCATATCTATATTCCAGGCAGGGAAGAAAGAATAGGGAGGAGCAAAAATGTGCACCCAAGTTTTCTTCTCCTTCAGTTCAGTCACTCAGTAGTGTCTGACTCTTTGCAACCCCATGGACTGCAGCATGCAAGGCCTTCCTGTCCATCACCAACTCCCGGAGTTTACTCAAATTCATGTCCGTTGAGTCGGTGATGCCATCCAACCATCTCATCTTCTGTCATCCCCTTCTCCTCCTGCCTTCAATCTTTCCCAGCATCAGGGTCTTTTCCAAAGAGTCAGTTCTTCACATTAGGTGGCCAAAGTATTGGAGTTTCAGCTTCAGCATGAGTCCTTTCAATGAATATTTAGGACTGATTTCCTTTAGGATGGACTAGTTGGATCTCCTTGCAGTCCAAGGGACTCTCAAGAGTCTTCTCCAACACCATAGTTCAAAAGCATCAATTCTTCTCCTTAGCTATCATATATAGTAATATCCACTTATATTTTATAGACCAGAATTTAGTCACTCAGGTGCAGGCGAGGCCGGGAAATGTAGTTTTCACATTCCTAAGTCCTAAGTCACTTCAGACATGTCTGACTCTTGAGATACCATGGCCTGTAGCCTGCCAGGCTTCTCTGTCCATGGGATTCTCCAGGCAAGAATACTGGAGTGGGTAGCCATTTCCTTTCCCAGGGGATCTTCCCGATCCGGGATCAAACCAGCGTCTCTTATGTCTCCTGAACTGGCAGGTGGGCTCTTTACCACTAGCACCACCTGGGAAGCCCAGTTTCCACATGGACACTTTAAATGAAACAAGAGTTCTCTTCTAAGGAAGAACAGGAGAATGAATACTGGTAGGCAACTAGCAATTTCTGCCTCACTTAGCATGGCAGTCAAGGCCTTGGATGAACTTTCAGAACTAGTAAGCTTATTCTGCTACTTCTGTGCTGCAGGCCTGGCTCAGGGATGGGAGGACAGGAAAGTCAGTCATTCAGTGATAGGCTTGTCCCCCTGACTTGGATAACCAACACTGGACCGAGCCCGAGCATTCTGCCTTCCTGCTCAGCTTTTCTGCTGCTGCTAAGGCAGCACCTGGACTCCCATGTGAGGGATAAAACTGCTAAGGCTCCTATTCTGTTCCCCAGAGAGTAGGACAGGGTCCATTCAGTTGCCCTGGACTCGCCTGCTGAGAAGACACTGCTGCAGTTGAGCCATGGACTGGAGCCCATGGTGTGTTTGAACATAGGCACACCTGCCCCCCACATTCCCCAGCTCTCTCCTCACAATCACCTACATTTCTCCCACCTGTGTTTCTCTTGCTCCTATGTAGTGTTAATATCTAGGGCTCTCACCAGGGGGCAGACCTTTGAAAGACTCTCGAGTACAGAGGAGGTGATGATGACTGCCGCTTGTGGTCCAAAGGCCCTCAGGTCCCCCACGGGTTGCTTCGGGAGACTTTGTGATTCATCCCTTCGGCCGGGCAACCTCACAAATCAAATATCAGGTCTAATTTTTAAAGTCATTTTCATGACAGTGGTTTTCCATCGAATCCCGAAGAGCTAACAATATGTAATCAGTTTTCCTTAACAAATGACCTCCTTTGACTTCATTAGTTCATACTTAATTTACTAGCATGTAGCAAGATAATTAACACTCCTGATTAGAAACGGGCCAAAGAAGGAACCTCTGTTTGTGTGGCCAAGGCCAATATTGATTAAAAGTTGAGCTGATTTCTAATTTTCCTTACCATTTAATTCATTGATGGTGGTGGTTGGTGATTTGTAGTTTTTGTTTAAAAAATTAAAATGGAGGTGAGACGAATGGGTCTTGCCACAGAGCACTTTACTACCAACTCTACCAACTCATGTTTTGGGTACTTCTGCTTTTTTCTTTCTCTTGGATATAAAGACGTGAAACCAGAGACTCAAAGGACAATTGAACTTGTTCAACAGAGGCTTTAAATAGCTGGCAAGACTTTCAGCTCATTAGGAGGGGAGCTGAGAGGCAGGCTAGGGTGGGGAGAGTGGAGAAAACCTCCCAGAATGTAATACTAACCATCCTGTGTGTAAGCATCATCTTTTGAGCAGTCTGGTCCACCTATTATAGTTTCCAAAGCCCTTTGAGTCCCTTATCACTTGGTCCCCACACAGCTCTGGGACGGGGATGGGAATGGTGGGTGGGGACCCACCGTGGGAGCCTCAGCATCTCTGATGAGTAAATAGGCCCAGAGAAGTGAGAAGAGTTGAGCAACTGGAGCCAGCTCAGGAACTGTGCTTTCTGCAGGCTGGACCCTGCATCTTCCTTTGTGTGACCCCATGGACTGTAGCCTTGGACTACATGTAGTAGCCATGACCCCATGGACTGTAGCCAAGAATGCCAGGAGAAATATCAATAACTTCAGATACGCAGATGACACCACCCTTATAGCAGAAAGTGAAGAAGAACTAAAGAGCCTCTTGATGAAAGTGAAAGAAGGGAGTGAAAAAGCTGGCTTGAAACCTAACATTCAAGAAACAAAGATCATGGCATCCCATCCCATCACTTCATGGCATATAGATGGGGAAACAATGAAAACAGTGACAGATTTTATTTTCTTGGGCTCCAAAATCACTGCAGATGGTGACTGCAGCCATGAAATCAAAAGATGCTTGCTCCTTGGAAGAAAAGCTATGACCATCTAGACAACATATTAAAAAGCAGAGACACTACTTTGCCAACAAAGGTCCATCTAGTCAAACCGATGGTTTTTCCAGTAGTCATGTATGGATGTGAGAGTTGGACTATAAAGCAAGCTGAGCACCGAAGAATTGATGCTTTTGAACTGTGGAGTTGGAGAAGACTCTTGAGAGTCCCTTGGACTGCAAGGAGATCAAACCAGTCCATTCTAAAAGAAATCAGTCCTGAATATTCATTGGAAGGACTGATGTTGAAGCTGAAACTCCAATACTTTGGCCACCTGATGCGAAGAACTAACTCATTGGAAAAGACTCTGATGCTGGGAAAGATTGAAGGCAGGAGGAAAAACGGATGACAGAAGATGAGATGGTTAGATGGCATCACTGACTCGATGGACATGAGTTTGAACAGGCTCCAGGAGTTGGTGATGGACAAGGAAGCCTGGCTTGCTGCAGTCCACAGGGTCGCAGAGTCAGACGTGACTGAGTGACTGAACTGAACTGATAGACTGTAGCATGCCAGGCTCCTCTCTCCATGGGGATTCTCCAGGCAAGAATACTGGAGTGGGTTGCCATGCCTTCCTCCAGGGGACCTTCCCAACCCAGTGATCGAACACAGGTCTCCCCCTTTGCACACAGATTCTTTACCATCTCAGCCACCAGGGAAGCCCATGCAAATATCGGCTGATTCCAGACTTCTGGGTCTCTCAGCTTCACTTGTGAGGTAAGCCAGGTGCAGGCCAGGAGCTTTAGGGCACCCTCATTCTTAGGCCCCTGCCCTCTGTGCCTTCACTGCCTTGTTCACTCCACTCCAACCCTGGGCGCTGGGTTAGAGCTCACTAATCTCTGTTTTGAGCTTACTTCCCTCCAGGCCCTCTGTTACTCCTGTTTTATGCAGTATTTAATCCACGTGACCTGATAAAACGTGTGTTTTGGGTATCTCCATAATTACTGATGAGGATAACGGGGCTTAGAGAGGGAGTAGCTTGCCTAAAGGGCTTCCCTGGTGGCTCAGCAGTAAAGAATCCTCCTGCCAATGCAGGAGATGCAGGTACAATCAATGGGTCAGGAAGATCCCCTGGAGAAGGATATGGCAACCTACTCCGGTGTTCTTGCCTGGAGAATCCCACGGACAGAGGAGCCTGGTGAGCTATAGTCCATGGGGTTGCAAAGAGTCAGACACGACTTAGTGACCAAACAACAAAAATAACAACAAACAACAAACGAGTCTGGAAGGGTGAAGCTTGGTTGGAGTCCTGACTGGCTGGCTCCAGGTCCTTCGCTCTTGAGGCAGAATCCTAGATTTCCTGGCAGGAGAAATACCTGGACCTGGACTCTAACCAGGAGCTGGTAGCTCTGCTTGCTCTGGCTGGGGGTTCCTCGGAGAGGGGCTGGTGAAGGGAGAGAAAGCCCTGCGCTGGCGTGGCTTGGCAACATGGCCCGGAGGTGTGTGTGGGGAGAGCGGGTGGCCCCAGGAAAGAAGTGAGGAATCTTGCTTGGTCCCCTCAGGTGGGCAGACCCTGCTGATGGAAATGGGGCTGCTCTTGCCTCTTGCATCCTGTGCTGGGTCTTAGTTGCAACATGTGGGATCTAGTTCCCTGACCAGGGATTGAACCCCAGGCCCCTGCATTGGGAGCATGGTGTCTTAGTCACTGGGAGGGAAATCCTAGCCTCCCAGGCTTAAACACAAAATTCCCTCAGCACGTTGGTCTTCTCTTCTAGGTCTCTGGAGACAGAACCTTTCCCAGGGCTTGGAGGATGGAGTGGGCATGCTCAGAGGGGCTGGGCTTGGGGTTCAGGCTGTGGCTGTCCAATGGGCAAGCAGCTTTCAGGGAGTCCTTTCATGGCACCCCCTCACCCCCAGCCTAAGGAATAGAGCAAGTGCGTGGGGGAAGGAAAGCTTGAGGCAGGAGCTGGGCAGTGCAGGGGAAGCAAGATCCCCCGCTGGGGGCCGTGAACAGCACTCCAAGGGGACTTGCCCAGACCTCTGCCGACAGTGGGGTGAGAACTAGAATAGCAGCTGACCTGTAAGACTGTGATCTGTTCATTTATCCCCAGCTCCTTCCACGAAAGACTGATGGCTGCCTGCCGGGGGGTTTGTAACCATGGCTTTTACTTTGATGAAGCTCAAGAGATTTCAGGTGATCCCTCGGGTTAAGTGTTACTAAATTGAGACCATTTGTGAAGTGGAGTCCTGTGTGCTGACTTCTCTATGCTCATGGCACTGCTGTGAAGTCAGGATGGTTATGTGACAGATAGGGAAACAGGCTCAGAGGATGAAGTAACTTGTCCAAGGTCCCACCCTGGGAAAGACAGGATTTCAATCCAGGTTTGACTTGGGCAGCAAACGGGACTCTTCCCTGGAAGCAGATGGTGACACCCCTTCAAATCTGACTGAAATCTCTTTGGTAACTACAGCCATCTGAGGCATGATGCAGGTCAACACCTTACCCTGTTGGTTCCAGCCACCTACTGAATACTGGCCTGTATTTCCCTGGGATCATTTTCACCCAAAACGTGGGTCTTGGCTGGTCCTGAACGGATTGTCTTTTGTTGGGTAGAATGGAGAGGGTGAGCCTGGGCAATCTGTATACTTTGTACCTACAGGCCCAGTCACATGGAGACCCACTACCCACCTCTCCAATCAGAGTCGAGTTGTAGATAGTCAGGTTCTTCTTTTTCTTTTTTTTTTAACTTTTTCTACTGGAATAGAGCTGATTAGGGGCTTCCCTGGTGGCTTAGCAGTAAAGAATCTGCCTGCAGTGCAGGATCTGTAGGAGATGCGGGTTCGGTCCCTGGGTGAAGAAGATCCCCTGGAGGAGGGCATGGCAATGCACTCCAGTATTCTTGTTTGGAGAATCCCATGGACAAAGGAGCCTGGCAGTATAGTCCAAAGGGTTGCAAAGAGTTGGACACGCCTGAAACGACTTAGCATGCCCACATGCACGTAGCTGTTAACAATCTCGTGATAGTTTCAGGTAGACAGCAAAGGGACTCCGCGATATACATACATGTATCCATTCTCCCCCAGACTCCCCTCCCATCCAGGCTGCCACTTAACACTGAGCACAGTTCTCTGTGCTGTACAGCCCTTGTTGGTTATCCATTTTAAATACAGCAGTGTGTACACGTCCATCCCAAACTCCCTAACTATGTCTTCCCCATATTTTCCCTGCTGGCATCCATAAGTTCATTCTCTAAGTCTGTGAGGCTCTTTCTGTTCTATAAATTAGATCATTTTTTAGATTGAGAGGTTCTTGACGTGGCTCTGAAGTCAGACTGCCTGGTTTCACGGACGGCTCTGCTGTTGGCTGATGTGTCAGCTTGGGCTGTCATTACAAAATACCACAGTTGGAGTGACTTCAACAAGAGAAATTTATTCTCTCGCAATTCTGGAAGCCAGATGTCCACGCTCAAGTGTCAGCAGGATTGATTCCTTCCGAGGCCCTTCTCCTTGGCTTGCAGGTGGTCGTCTTCTCCGTGTCCCCATGTGGTCTTTTCTCTGTTCGAGTTTCTCCTGTTTCTCTTCTTGTAAGGACACCAATCCTACTGGATTAAGGCTCTACCTAGATGACCTCCTTTACCCTTGTTAACCCCTATAAGTGCCTAATCTCTAAATTCAGTCACAACGGGAATGGGGCCCCAACATATGAATTGTGGAGAGATACAACTCCATAGGTGAATATAGGCATGTACCTTGCCAAGCCTCAGTTTCCCCATCTGTTACATCAGGTTAATAAAAGTAACTATTCCATAGAGTTTTTTGAGGGAATTCAATGAGGTGCTACATGAGGGCAATGATGGCAGTCAGCAAGGGCTCTTCCTGCTGAATATCATCATCTCTAACCCCTTCGTCATCCCCATCACCACTGCATCATCTCCATCAGTCTAGAGATCTGCTGGTTTCAGACCTCTGGGTCTTGCTCGTCATTTGTTACTCAAGGTTGCGGTCAGTGAGGACCAGAGCAGCAAGAACCTTGACCTTTGACACCAAATGCTGATTTTACAAATGAGGAGACTGAGGATGGGCTAGCGGCTTATCTAGAATCAGGTGCTGGCAACCTGTCCCCTGGCCTGATGATTGTGAATCATTTCTGCAACAAGGAGGGGCCAGGAGAAGGCTCCCTTCCCTGTTGGGGCCACCCATGGAGCATTTGGACCATTCAATTAGTTTTAGCCCCTTAATATTTTATGGACTCTTTCTCTTATGTCTTAATGAAGTTCCTGTCACACAGTGGATGAATAAAAGCCATTGCTTGCCAAATCCCTACACATGGGTCCTCAGCCCAGCCCCTCTCCATCAATCCAGCATCCCAGCTCCTGGTGTGATGACATCAAACCCTTCCAAGGGCAGCCGAACATTTCCTTGCTTCGTCCCATCCAGGCATCTGTGTCTCCCTGGGAATTTGGATGGAAGTATTAATAAGCCACCAGGCTTCAGTCAGAAGGGCATGGTGACTCACTTGTTTTGACAGTATAATATCTCTAGTTAAAAATAACGCAGAAGCTAAAAAAACAAAAATCCCAACAAGCCCTGGCAGCTGGGTTGGTTTCCAGTTGAATGTCCACTCCCACCATCTTCCTTCCAACAGAATCCAAGCTGTGCTCAGGGTGGGGTGCTGTGTACACTGTGGGGGTCAGCCTGGAGCCCGGCTCTCTCCCCTTTGCCAGTGATGGCTTTCGGGCTGGAAGTGTGACCCAGTCCTGGCCAATTGGACATGATGGAAGTCTGCTAAGGACTTGGTTTGAATGAGAAGCCCCATTCCCCACAACTTCGGGTCTTGGGATGCAGTTGTCTGGGGAGGTGGTGCCTGTAGCATCTGTCTTGCAGCCAGGCGGGCAAGGCCAACAGCATAGACTCTCAGAGAATGTGACCTGGAGATGTTCCAGAGCTGAGAACTTACCCTGGAACCTCCGAGCTCCAGGCTTCTCATTCCATATTGTTTAAGCCTGGTTGACTTGGGTGCAGTCAAAGCCATCCCACCTGAAGCTGGGTTGGTGGTGACCCCCATGGCCAGGTGCAGGTGAGGGAAAGCATTGTTTGCACTCAGGGATGGAGGTGGCTGGGAAGATACTGGGTAACTGCTTAAAAATGTAAAAGTGATTCTTGGTTCGCAAGCTGTACAAAACCAGGCAGAGGGCCAGATTTGCCAGCCCCTGGTCTACAGTTTCTTTGGCAAGGAATCCTGCGGGAGAGGCCACCCTCAGCTTCCCTCCAAGGCCAAGCCACAGAGGTCTGGGGCCAGCTGAGCCCCCACAGCCCCTGTGCACGGCCACCTTAGCTGGGGACAGAGCGTGTGAGTGTCCCAAGCCCTGGCCTGCTGCCCGTGGCATGCGGAGGTCTCTCTCCCCACTCTTGGTCCCTTGGGCCCCTGAGCTGCTGCATGGCCATCCCAACATCTCCTGGTCCTTACCTCAGGTCCTCTTGCCTTGGCTCAATTACCGCTGAGGCCCCCAGCTGTGCCCGGGCCTGCTGTGGTTCCGATGACCCCTTCCCCGTATCATGCTCAGTGTCAGGCTGAGTGCATCTGCCTGAGTCCATCTTCCTCAGGTGACTTCTCTCCCCGCAGATTCCTTAGTTAATCAGACAAACACATTTCTGGTGGCCTCAGTGCCCAAACCTCAGTTCTGTTCAGTTAGGTTTCTCAGTCATGTCTGACTCTTTGCGACCCCATGGACTGCAGCATGCCAGGCCTAGCCTAAGTCATATCTGAATCCTCTTAGCCTTGTGCTGGGACACTGGCCTTCTAGATCATACTGTCAATCCTATTCCATCTTACAGGGAAAAACTAGCAGATAAAAGCTTGAATCAGACACCTGGCCACAGGACCTGGAAGCCAGCCGTTCAACTCACTCAGCAACACCTTCCCATCTGTAAAAAGCAGAGATCACAGCACCCAGCTCAATTCAGTTCAGTTGCTCAGTTGTGTCCGACTCTTTGCAACCCCATGGACTGCAGCACGCCAGGCTTCCCTGTCCATCACCAACTCTTGGAGCTTGCTCAAACTCATGTCCATTGAGTCGGTGATGCCATCCAACCATCTCATCCTCTGTCATCCTCTTCTTCTCCTGCCTTCAGTCTTTCCCAGCATCAGGGTTTTTTCAAATGAGACAGTTCTTCGCATCAGGTGGCCAAAGTATTGGAACTTCAGCTTCAGCAATAGTCCTTCCAATGAATATTCAGAATTGACTTCCTTTAGGATGGACTGGTTGGATCTCCTTGCAGTCCAAGGGACTCTCGAGTCTTCTCCAACACCACAGTTCAAAAGCATCAATTCTTTGGCCCTCAGCTTTCTTTATGGCCCAACTCTCACATCCACACATGATCACGGAAAAACCACAGCCTTGACTACAGGGACCTTTATCAGCAAAGCAATGTCTCTGCTTTTTAATATACTGTCTGGGTTGGTCATAGCTTTTCTTCCAAGGAGCAAGCATCTTTTAATTTCATGGCTGCAGTCACCACCTGCAGGGATTTTGGAGTGCCCAGCTCAGGTGCCCATAAATCAGACTTGGTACATGGAGGGGTCCAGCACAGGGCATCTGTGACCTGGAACATGTGTAGTCTTCAATAGCTGCTTCCCAGATCTGCACAGAAAATTGAGGTTCAGAAATAGGATGAGCTGTGGACATGCTGGTGGAGAAACAACCATGGGAAGGCAGAGTGCAGCTGGTCTGAAGCTGACGAGGAGGGAACATAGGCAAGGCTCAGATGAGAACAACCCCACTTCATTTCTAAGAGCTGTGCCTGCTGCCTGGCACAAAGTGATGGGGAGGGGTTGGGAGTCAGGAAGAAGGAGGGGTGGGAGGTGACCTGACCACAGTCACCAGGTGAGTCACGACTGAGAACAAATCCCCCCACCCCAAGCATGGAGGGGTAGGTCTGGGAGAGGTTACCAAGTTCCAAGACTTGGCTCCAGCAAGCCTATGGCTCCAGCCTTCCTACCAAAGTCTTCCCAGGGCCGTTGATGCTTCTGGCAGCCTCCCTTGCTGGGGGCAGGTATGTTCCTGCCAATGGAGCAGCATCTTGCTGATAAAACCTAATGAGCTGCATTTAACAACAACACAGCCCTGCCATGTGGCTTCCTCCCGGGGTTGCCCATCTGCCGACCCCGGGGGCCACGCTTGGTGCAGCTGAAACCCCCTCCCCCATCATGGAATCAGGAGACAGCCCAGGTCCCTGGGGCCAGGCTCAGCACACAGGCCAGCAGATCTCTGTGCTTAGCTCGTGCCAGCTCCTGGCCACCCTCCAGGCTTTCAACACCACCACCAGATGGTGGCTAACGGAGGGTGAAAAGCTCCTGGGAAGGTCTGGGCACAGAGCAGTGGTGGGGAGAGGCCAGCCAAAGGCACCCTGACCATAGCCTTGGGGAGGGCTCCAGGTGTGGCCCGCCTTGGCTTGGAGCAACCTGCCTTTATTCCCAACCCTTGCTAGTCATCTTTCCTCTCCTCTCCTTGTCACTGGACCCAGGGACCTACCAGCTGGGCATTTATTCCTTGCAAAAGGACAAGCAAGGCAAGATGTGGATAGACATGTGTGGTCAACAGGCCCAGGCCAGGATTTCCGGGAGGGAATTTCTCCGTGGTCTCTTACCTGCACATATCTTAGCGGCCCAGGCTTCCTTTTACCTGGAGTGAAGGAGTGGGGTGTCACACATCTGGGAACTCCTGCACCCCTGAGTCACAGGCTGGGCTGTTCAGGGGAAACAGTTTGACCTAAACCATCAGGGCTGTGATGGACATTCATCTCATCCTCTGGTGGCTTCAAGCATCGTGCTACAGAATCCAGTTCACAAACATGCCCACTGCCCCCCGGGCCAGTGTCCTCTGGCTCCAAATCCACCCCCAGTCCCTTTGGGCTGGAGGACCAGGTAGGTAAAGCCAGATGAAAGAACAGGGCTGGATGAGGACAGATCCAGCCCACAGGAAGGAAAAAGTATCATCATAAAAATGTCCAAGCCGACACTAGGATGCCTGTCTTCCTGAGGAGAGTGAGGGACGTCCTTCCCTTCTGCTTGAGGAAGTGGATGTTCATATCTTAAAATCACGTGGGACAGGGTATCACCTGGGCCGTGTGCTTTTCTGAGGACGTGCTCTGGTGTACAGGCAAAGGGGTTCCAAGCTATTTGGAGCTGAAGAGAGCTGGGTTCCTCTGCGCAATAAAATGGATGGGGGTGGTGTTTGCAGTTGCAGGGGAGCCAGCCACAAGAGAACCTGAGAAGCCTGGAAGGTGCTGGCACCTGGGCTGGGGGGTGGGGCGCGGGTGTGAAATAGCTGAGGTTCTATTTGAGAGCAAGCACGTCCGAGGTTTAATTTTAAACTCATTTTGTGGATCCATCTGCCTTCATGTTTCCAAATCACCAGTGTGAACTGCTGCCCTCTCAAGGCTGGGGTGGGTCTGCATCCTACGGCTGGGTGGCCACGTGGGCACAAAAGACCAGCCGCAGATAGTGGAGCAGAAAACAGGAACTCAGGGAAGGCCAGGATTAGAGCCAGAGTGACTGTGAGGATGTAACACTTTGGGGGGAACCAGGGCTGGGATAGGGGAGGGGGTTTGAGGCAACGTTGTCCGGATTTTTTTTTCCCCTCTTTGGCGGCACCACACAGTAGGGCATGTGGAACCTTAGTTTCCCAACCAGGGATCAAACTTGTGCCCTGTGCACTGGGAGCTCAGAGTTGTAACCACTGGACCACCATGGGAAGGACTGTTGTCTGGGTTTTAAGGGGTAGAGAGAGCCAGGTGATACCTGGGTTGTATCCACTCTAGAAAAGTGACTTGAGCCCCTTGAGCCCGCAGTGGGTGGACAACAGATTAGCTCTGCTGGACGCTGGCCTATTTTCCTGGTTGGTTTCCAGCCAAGCCCACTGTCAGCACAGTTCTGGCTTTTAATCTGCAGCCCAGGTCTCTGCCTGGTGAAGCAGCACTTTGAATGGGCACAGCCATCTCTTCTGGGCATGAGGGAGAAGCTGGGACATTTGAGTGTTTTTTTTTATTCTGCTTATTTTATCTCAGTGGGTGGGGATTGAATGGCAGGAATTAAAAACCCAGAGAATCTTATAGCTTCAGATGCAAAAGCAATATGCTGCTGTATTAAGCTGTGAAATTTGGAGATGTTTGTTATGCAGCCATAACTGACTGATACAGGGGTAGGAGAAGGTTATTCCCATCTATTAAGCACCATCTTACCAGATAGTTCATAGGCAAGAACTTGTTAAATTCTTGCAACAGAAAAGCAGAAGCATCATAGCCTCCTCACAGATGTTGGGGAAGACCTCTGGGAGAAGGTGCTGTTGAGGAGAGATGATAAAAAGGGCAGCAGTACTGGAGCAAACTGGGAGAGGGGCTGGCACTGGCAGGAGTTTAAATGGTAGCAGCGAGCAGGTCACACAGGGCATTGAAGCCAAAGGTGTGGTTTTTCCCTCCCAGAGAGAGGGGAAGCCCTTGGTGAGTTTTGAGCAGAAGAGGACACAACTTGACTTCAGATGGAGGGCTGGCCCTTGCTGGTCCATGGAGAACAGGCAATGAGAGAGGGGCAAACAGGGACACCAGCCAAGAGGCATGGTCGCAGAAGGGAGTGTAGGATGGGCTGGACATGAGGTGTGAGAGAGAGAACTGGAAACAAGATTTGGTCTGACTCACTGGAATGCTGGGCTTGGCCATTACGAGATGAGGGGAACCATAGAGAAGGGAGTTTGAGGTGGGGCCCCTTACCTTCCCAGGACTCCATCCCTCCCTGTGGGTGCTCTTTGGGGCTATACTCAGCCAATCTCCCACAGCAGATGCTCTGGAAACCTCCCTGGGGCTCTGGAAGCTCCTGGAAGGTGGGACTGTGTCTATGTTTATCTTTGTAGTAACTGCTCATGGAATGGGTGCATGGATGAAGGCATTCTGGAAAGTCCCTGGTAGAAGTGATGCTTGGCTCAGTTGGGGATGAGGTGATAGCATTTTCTGTGCTTCCTGACTTCTGCTGGTGGGAGTGGGATGCAGAACAGGTTTTTTCAGAGAGGCTGGTCTAACCGGATTTTGTGCTGCCTTTTCTTTCCTTTTCAAGCTATTGTCCCTTAGATCCAAATCTCCCAAAGAGAGAAAACAGAGACATGGGCTGGCCCTGGGAAGGGGAGATGGGAATCTCTGGGCTTCTTTCAGCCCCCAGATTCGCTCTGTGAGTAGCCTGCCCTGCACAATGAGGAGAGAGAGGTCTGACTCATCCCTGGAGAGCAGATTCCCATCTGAGCAGGCTCGGAGTCTCCACAGTGCCCGTTGCCATGGCAAACAGCCATTTACAGACAAGCAGATCATTCCAGAACCCCTGCCCCATTGGTTACCCTGTGACCCAGCACAGTACATAGGTTATGCTTTGAAGATGCCACGTCTCTAACTCAGATCCGAGCTTGGTGTGTGACCTCCCCTTTGATGGGCTCCTCCCTTGCTCCTGCTTTGTACTTGGAAAAAGTTTTCTCTTCACCTGCTGTCCTGGGGGATGGTAGTGTGATGTTCAGATGCTCACAGCCTTAGGAAAGAGCCTTACTCAATGCTGATGAGCCTGAAGCCCGGAGCTTGAGTTGTCACTGAAGGCCAGTCCTGAGCTAGTTTTCCTTTTGGGCCTTGCATGTCCCCTCATCACTCAGGAGCAACTTACTGTTCACTGACTAAGGCCAGTTATTGTTTTGTTGGGCCAACCAGAATGTCTCCCTCTTTTGGGCTCCTGGGTGAATGTGCTTGAGTGCTCAGTCGCTTTAACCATGTCTGACTCTTTGTGACCCTATGGACTGTAGCCTGCCAGGCTGCTCTGTCCATGGGATTCTCCAGGCAAGAATACTGGAGTGGGTTGCCGTGCCCTCCAGGGATCTTCCAGACCTAGGGATCGAACCAGTGTCTCCTGCATTGGAAGTGGATTCTTTACCACTGAACCACCAGGGAAGCCCTTCCTGAGTGGATAGTATGAGGTTTGATATGTCAAGGGTTTAGCACGAGGGCCCCGCTCCAGGGAGGGGCAAAATGCATTCTTGTCCCCGTTTATTATCCTTATTCCCTCCCCAGCAATCCCCTCACCCCACCATCCCCTATTCTCTCTTCTGCTCTTTCCCCCAAAAGTACTCCAGAAACTTGAAAGAGAGCCTAGAGGGCTTCCTGGAAGTGGTGTTCCTATAATCAAAGCAAATTGTATGTATTTTCCAATAAAATGATGGCCCCTATTTCTAGAGTATCTACTATATGCCATGCACAGGCTATGTGCTTCTCACTTGGTTCTTATTGTGACCCTTTAAGGTTTTATTATCTCTATTTTTTAGATGAGGAAATTCAGATGAGACTCAGAGAAATTAAGTGCTTACTCAAGATAGCACAGGTTATTTGAACCTGAGAAGTCTCGTTCCAGAGTGTGGGCATTTAACCCACATGCAATACTTTGCTGGTGTCCTGTTTGTGTTTGTATTTGCTTTGGGCCTCTTCCCAGTTGCCCTTCACACCCCTCTTCCTGGTTCCTCTGAGCAGCAGCGCTTGCTTTTCTGAAGATCCAGGTCACTTCTTGCCTCTGCTCTCTTTCGGCTCCTCTCTGCCCTCAGTAAGGCAATGGTCACTTGTCCAGCCACTGGACCACACCTTCCAGTCCACTCAATGAATATGGAAAGAGAAGGGAAAGAAAGGAGACAAACTCAAGTGTGAGAGCCATTGGGGCCACAGCCATGTGGCTGGCTGACAGGCTCAGGGGAAGAGAGAAGGCCCCAGGACCAGGAAGGCTGGGGTGGGTGTGGTCCTGGCAAGGCCAGCTGTCCAGGGTCCAAAAGCAAGCTCTGGGAATCAAGCTACAGCCTCTAAGGAATGGCTGGAACAACTCAAGCAGTGTTAGGTCCCCAACTCAGCAGATTAAGGGAAGTGAGAGTGGGACATGTGGTCTATAGGGCCACAGAATGTTGGGTAGGGAAACTGAATCAGGAATCTTGTCCTCCATGCTGGGTCAACTCATGGGGCCCCATTCAGGCTTCTGATTCCCAGGGTAACCTGGCTATACAAGCCTTAGAGCCGTGGGCAATAGAACTTTCCCCAGCCCCGGGGCTGACATTACTGCCAAGACACTTGCTGCCCGTCAGGATGGTATCAGACCTGGGTAGTGCTGAGTCTGCACTCTGTGAGCACGAGCATTCTCTTTTTGGACAGCAGGGGGCAAAAACTGGGTGAGAAGAGATGAAGATGGCACCTCTCGGCAACCTTCTCTCCCATCACAGGACCCTGGCTGCACAGAGCTGCCCCTCCCCAGACCCCCATCCAGAGCCTCCAGGCCCCCAAAACCTGCTATTCAAGGACACTTAGGGATGGTATCGCCTAGGGCTTTGGAGGGAAGAACCTGATAACCTGATTCTAGGACTTCGAAATGTCAATGATGACTTGCTTTTTTTTTTTTAAAGGGTCTAAGAACCTCAGACATGCCCTCCTTGGTGTGATGTGTGTGGCGGGGGTGGTGTTGACTAAGCTGGGGGTTGCTGTACACACTCTGATCCCTTCTTGGGAGTGCTTGTCTCCTAGTTTTGGCCTGCGGTGAATTCCTACACTGTTACGTGTCCCTCCCAGATTGAGGCTGGCTGCAGGACAATGCCTCGGGAAGAGACGAGGGAGGCCCCGCCTCAGGGCTCTTTGCTATCTGGCTCCCATGGGTGATGTTCATTATCCTTAAACCCACGGCGCTGGGGGTCAGCCACGCTGGCCTCTGCCCGCAGCTGTGAACACCTATCTCCGCTCCACCAGCTTCATTCCGCCTGATAACCGCTGCCGCCTGCACAGGAAGATGGATGGCTGCTGTCATCCAGGCTGGTGTGCGACGTAGAGGTGCAGACGGGCGGTGACAAGGGCAAAGGGGGCCGATGCAGATGGGCTGGGGCTAGTACGGTGCTCTAGGGAGGACGGATGCCCCAGGCCCGCCCAGCCCTCTGGTGGAATGCAGTTGCCTCCTTGTCTTTTCTTCTTCACCTTGTGTCTAGAAGCCTCTCCCCTTGGGACCCCAGGCTGGTGGGCTGTCCTGCAGCTCCCCTGCTCCTCCACTCTTGGCCCCCCATGGGTGTGAGGGGAGGTTCCCCAGTCTCCGATGACCTGTATGTTGGCTCTGTCGTCTGTCTTTGGCCTGATGCCATCATGATGATTTCCACCCTGGTTGTTGCCAGGGGAGGAAGAGGTGGAGGGGAAGGAGGAGGCGGGGTCATTGACTCCCAGGGAACACTCCCTCCCACTGAGCCGTGGAACTAGAGTGACCATCCGCTCCAACTAGCCTAGGGCCAAGGCGATTCCTGAGAGCAGAGACTTTGAGCTTTTTAACTGAGAAAGTCCCTGGCAAGCTGGGACGAGTTGGTCACCCGACATGGAAACCCAGGACTGGATGGGGCTGGAGTTAGTGCCTTGCTGTCCTGGAAGAACAGAGTCTGCCTCCTCTGCACCCCCTGAGACTCCACAGGAATGCGGCCATGTGGCTGTGTGAACCCAGGTGTGGTTCCTTGGGGATGAGGTCTTCATTTGCCTCTGTACTCCCTCTGGTGAATATTCCAATAACTGGTGTGCTTGGAAACCTTGGCAATGCCCTGAGGACGAGATGGTCCCATGTCAGTGGCACCACCCCACCCCGTGGTTGGGGGCCCAGCGCCTGTCCCTGAGAGCTGAAGGTCCAAACCAGAGAAGCAGAGGCATTGTCAAGTCCAAGGGTGGGGGGCCCTCCCTAGCAGTCCTGTGGTTGGGACTTCACCTTCCTATGGAGGGGGTGCCGGTTTGATCCCTGGTCAGGGAGCTAAGACCCCACGTCCCTCGTGGCCAAAAAATCAAAACATAAAACTGAAGCAATATTGTAACAGATTCAATAAAGACTTTAAAAATGGTCCACATTAAAAAAAAAAAAAAAGTCCAAGGATAGGGTAGGAAGTGAAGAGATCAAGGACTTTTAAGAGCATGAGACAAAGCCAAGCCAGGAATTGAGATGATCCGGAAGGAAAACCCCTGAGTTGACCGTGTGGACCGCGAGAGGGTGGGACAAGAATAGGCAGGCAGGCAGCCCTGACCAGCCATCACTAGTCACCCCTTCACCTGATGAGATTTGTGAAGGCACACGGTCCAACAGACAACGGAGGATGTTGGCTGGGCGCCAAACCCCGTGCCTGCCAGTGCGTGGGTGCAGAAGTGAATTCCATGGATGCACGCTTCAGGAAGCAGAGGCTGCTCATCTTTTACATTCCTAATTTTCCGAGCACCAAACAATATTAACTAACCCTTATTTAGTGCTTAATTTGCGCTAGGCATTGTTCTAAGATGTTTTAAAAACAGCTTTAGTGAAAATTATATTTCACATACCATACAATTCACCAGTTTTCAAGTATACAATCCAATGGCTTTTAGTGTATTCACAGAGCTGTGCAACCATTACCACCATCAACTTTAGAACATTTTCGTTACCGTAAAAGGAAACCCTGTATCCGCCCATCATTCTCCCTTCCCCCTGCCCAGGTGACTACTAACCTCCTTTCTGCCTCTTTAGATTTCCCTGTTCTGGACATTTCATAAAAAGGGAATCATACAATACGTGGTCCTCTGTGACTGGCTTCTTTCACTTAGCATAATGTTCTCAAGGCTCATCCTTATTATATTTGTTTGTACTTCATTTCTTTTTATCGCTGGATAATCATCCACAGTATGGATGTGCCACCTCTTATTTATCCATTTATCAGATGGACATTTAGGTTGCTTCTGCTTTGGGGCTGTTACAAACATTTGTGTACAACATCCATGTGGATACATGTTCTCATTATTTGTCCTCGGAAATTTATACATATGTCATTTAAACCTTAAAACCCTATGAGGTAAGTAACATTATCATCCTAAGGCTCAGAGATGTCAGTTAACTTGCCCAAGATCACACAGCCTGTAGGTAGTAGTAGAGCTGAAACAGGAACCATGCAGCATTGCTCAGACTGTGTGCCCAGAACCACTCTGCTCTATTATCTGGAAGAATGCCTGGCACATTCAGTAAGTATTTATGGGACGAGTGGCTGAATTAGACAGGGGCCCTGCTCTCCAGAGACTCATAATACGGCTGCCTTCTTACAGACAGCTTCTCTCTAATTAATCTCTGCAATACTCTTGGGGTTGGAGATGGGGAGAGGAGAAGGTTGGCTGGAATCAGCTATTAAAAAGCTGAATGTGGTTAATGCCAACTGCGTTCAGCCAGGGCTAAGGCTGCAGGTTCCTAAGGGAGAGAAGAGCAGGCATCGGGGCCTGAAATTTCTGAGGTTATAGAAAGCTTCCTCTTTAGAGCAGCGAACAGGAAATCTGCTTTTTTCGATTTTTTTTTTTTTTCAAGTGAGGGATGTTGAAGTTCATTTGTGTGCCTGGTAACCTCTCTGCCTAAACCTTGGACTGCCTGTTCCATAACACCTGTTACTGGATGACCAGGAGAGCTGATGCTGGGGTGGACAGCTGAGCCGAATACTCTAGAGCAGCAACGGCAGAGGTCCAAAGTCAGAGAGTCAGAAATCCTCATCTCAGCTCCAGGCAAGCAGGGAGACAAAGACCCCAGCCAACCATGTCCCCCAGAGCCCCATCCTCCTGCCCTGCTGCTTCCTCTACAAAACCAGCCTGGAGGACCTTGCTCAGCAAGCTCCTGCCTGCACTTCGTACCAGCACCCACTCCACGGGCACTCTGATGTTTCTGGGAGGTGACTCTGACTCTTACAAACCAGGCAGTTATCAACATGAATCTTAAATTGTTTTTAACTGAAATATAATTGATGTACAACATTGTATTAGTTGCAGATTTACAGCAGATTGAGTTTTTTTATATATATATACACATATATAATACATTCTTTTTCAGATTCTTTTCCATTATAGTTTATTACAAGGTATTGAATATAGTTTCCTGTGCTACACAGTAGAACCTAGTTGTTTATTTTATATATAGCAGTGTTGTTGTTCAGTCGCTAAGTTTCAAAAGAAAATGCTATAGATATTTAACAGGAATTTTAAGATATTTTTAACTTCTCAGAATCAGGGCCACTACTAGCCAATGTGATGCCCTGTGCAAATCAGAAGTAGGGACACCTTTTTTTTTTCTGGATAGATGCAACCCTGCACTAAGGCAGATCGCTGGATTTTAGTCCTTGTTTGCCCCCTTAGTCAGGTGCCCTTGTACAGTGCACAACCTGCCCAACCTTGCAGTGCCATCTGGGATGAAACAACTACTTAAAATGGGTAGGTCCTTTGCTCCTCTTCTCTACGATTACGATCATACGTATTTTTATATTTATAAAAGCAGAAGACTATATACACTACTTCCCATTCATTTACTCTTTAAGTTAGACAAGTCTCATATTCTAGATATCCTTAGGGAAGTTGAGAAAGCTGGGCCATGAAACTCTGAAAATTGCCTGAAGGGTGGTGCTCTACTTCTAAGATAACAGTTCACGTTCCCTTCCTCCAGCAATTCTCCTACTCCTTTAGTGCAGGGACCACTCTCCACCTTGTTTCCTAGTTATTTCTTCTTCCTTCTACTAGACTGTCAACTCTCTGAAGACAAGGGCCATTTGCAAACAGCAGAGAGACCTGAGGGAGTTTACTGGTCGTCTTTTGATAGAAAGTGAACAGAATTGCTTGAATCATTATTGATACCATGCAAAAGACTTGATCCATTTTCTTCAGGGACTTGCATCTCTGAACTCTTGTAGCCTTTTGGGTATGAGCAACCCTTCATAGAACAATTTACTTCCATTTTTTCTTCCATCCAGCAGCTGATGGGAAAAATTTGCTGACACCAACAGGGCTTGTGGATGGCGGAAGATTGTTAAATATCAGATCTCACTTAGGATCGAGTCATGCCTTCTCTAAAGGATTGCATTCAGGAGCTGGTAGATTCCAGCAGCTTCTCTGATGGGGGCTCTGTGTGTTTTCTTTAGTAGGTTCCTTCTCAGCTGCGCTGAAAAGCCGGGGTTAAGCTTTGGTTTGAACCAAATGAGAGAAAAGGTCAGGTGTGGGGAAAAGAAATAGAATCCACCGTGGCAGTCAATGTGACAGGCATCCGGGTGTCGGCACAAACAGTGGGATGTGATGGGCACGTCTTCTTAATTAAGGAGTAGTTTTGGGATCTACTTAGGAAAGCTGTGAGACCCGGCTCAGTATGCCACACAACCGAGCCTCATTAGCCCAGATGCCTCCCCACAGACGAGAGAGCTGAGTATTTCCCCAATGTTGGAAACCTGGTAATTGCCTTTTGCAGGAAAAGCAATGACAGTTTCTGCACACTCTCCCAATTTCCTGAAAACTTTGATTGTTTTTAGGACATTCTGGGATGAGTAAAAACCCAAGGCAGCTCCTTCTAAGCTATGTTTTATACCACGGGCCCTGAGGTCATGTGTTTCCTCTTCTCCCTCAGTAGAACACCGCTCATTTTGGCTTAATGCCTTTGCTTTAGACATTGTCCATCTCATCCCCACTTCCTCCCTTCTGAGAGTCAGGAAAAAAGGATATCTCTTCAGGAAATGGAGCTCTGGCTCTTGGGGTGAGGAAACAAATTCACCATGCACAGATCAATTTCACATGGTTTTCAGAAAAGGATTGCTTTGAAAAGTGAATCTCTCATTAAACTCCACCAGGAGGATTGTGTTCCATATTGCCTTTCTCAACAGCCTTCTAGATCTTGCTGGGCCAGGAACAGCCCCTCTCAGGCCTCATCTTCCTCTTTTCTAAAACAAGCAGGAACTCAGAGTCCTACACAGCTGGGCTAGTCAAGTGCGGTTCTGGGACCAGCAGTATCTGCAACACTTGTGAGTAATGCACAGAAATTGCAGGCACCGCCCCAGAGCTGCTGCATCAGAGTCCGTGTTTTGACAGGATCCCCAAGTGATTCGCTGCACGTTGAAGGTTGAGAAGAACTCTCTGAAACCCCTTTTAGCTATAAAGCTTTATGATTCTGTAGAAAGGTATCCAGTAACAACAGCCAAAACATACTGAGCCTTTACTCTGTGCCAGGCCTCTCCCATGAGCTCGGCTCTTCCCTGGCACCAGCTGGAGGCAGGGGCAAACAGCATTCGTATTTTACAGGAGAGGAAGCTGAGACGTGGCTCAGAAAAGCTGGGCTCCTCTACTGAGGTGTCCTCGCTAACTGGGGACAGTGAAGTGAAAGTGTTGGTTGCTAAGTTGTGTCCGACTCTTTTGTGACCCCATGGACTGTAACCCACCAGGCTCCTTGGTCCATGGGATTCTCCAGGCAAGAATACTGGGGTGGGTTGCCATTTCCTTCTTCAGGGGATGTTCCCAACCGAGGGATCGAATCCGAGTCTCCTGCACCAGTAGACGGATTCTTTACCACCTGAGCCCCAACTGGGTGCAGAGGTGAATCCAAAATCACGTAGTCTGACTTCACCCCTTGTGCAGCATTGTCTCAAGGATCCAGGCGAACCTTCAGAGAGGAATTGGTGTTTGAATTTTGAATTACCAGATGCCAAGAGTTTACCAGGCAGTGAGTGGGAGAGAGATGTTCCCAGGAACAATAAGAGTGAGGGCAGTGAGTGGCCCCGGGGCAGAAGAAAGTTTGCAAGTCCAGAGAGTGGCCTGAAGTTTTGTTTTAACAAAATGAATGATAATTTGGCATGAGCTGGTTTCTGCTGAGCACAGCATGGGACGAGGGGAAGATAGTCAAGTTACCCAAATTAGCAGCAAGTTTAGATAAAGTCTAATGAGATTTTAATATGTTTTCAAAAAGTGTCATCTACTGCAATGGGATGTATCATAGTGAGCAGATGTATCACGTACTTATTGTGCTGGAGCAAGAACATTCTTGTGGACTGAATCTGCTTTTTATGATGTATCTGCTACTACTTAAAGAGGTCAACTTCACCCTGGTCAAGGAAGGGTAATAGGCCCTGGGAGTCTTTCTTTGGAAGGAGGGACCATCATTAAGAAAACTTGTGCTTGTTGAAATTCTTCCTGCACTTACCTGTCAGCCCAAAGCAGCACAGACTCATGTAGTGAGGTCAGAAGTCCTTTCATAGCATATTGTAGTCATGGTGACACCACTTAAAGTCAAATTTTGGAGGCATCAACTGAAGCAAATGACATCTCTATGACCAAGTTCTGACTAGTCAAAGCTATGCTTTTTCCAGTAGTCATGTACAAATGTGAGAGTTGTACCATAATGAGGCTGAGCACCCAAGAATTGATGTTTCTGAATTGTGGTGTTGCAGAAGACTCTTGAGAGTCCCTTGGACTGTAAGGAAATCAAACCAGTCATTCCTAAAGGAAATCAACCCTGAATATTCACAGGAAGGACTGTTGCTGAAGCTGAAGCTGAAGCTCCAATACTTTGGCCACCTGATGTGAAGAACTGACTCATTGGAAAAGATCATGATGCTGGGAAAGCTTGAGGGCAAGAGAAGGGGATAACAGAAGATGAGATGATTGGATGGCATCACTGACTCATTGGACGAGTTTGAGCAAACTCAGGGAGATAGTGAAGGACATGGAAGCTTGGTGTGCTGCAGTCCATACAGTGGCAAAGAGTTGGACACAGCTGAAGGACTCAACAACAACAACAAACTGGAGCAAACATGTGAAGCCCATCTTTAAAGACTTTGAGAGGCCTTGCCCCACTTTTTATCAAGTGATTCTCACTTGATGAAAACATAAGAAAGAAAAGAAAATCAACACATCCCCTTCTTTAAATGGGATTTTCCTTTTCTGAGGAAACATCTGAATCAGGAAGGGTTGAGCTATCACGAATAGAAACTGTTAGAAAACAGGGCCTAAATAGCAAGGGCACGTAACAAATAGCCCTGAGTTAGGGCAGTGCCAAAGGCTCACTATGGGACGGCTACGCAATGAGTCTGGGACGCAGCCTGTTCTCTTCTGGACGCAATGAGTCTGGACACAATCTGTTCTCTTCAAAATGTTGGTTTGCCCTGTTGTCAGCTCCCCTCATGGTCCCAAGATGGCTGCAGCAGGTCTAAGAGTCAAGTGGCATAAAAAGGAAGCATCATCTCATGAATTCCTTATAAGGAGGAGAGAAGCCATCTCAGAAAGCCCCTAGCAGCCTTCTGACACTTCACTGGCCATAACTGGTATAGATTTGCAGTCACCAGCAAATGACAATTGACTTGGATGAATGGACATTTACTCCTTGAGGTTGAACAGGACACCTTCTCTGGGCCCTTGTCTGGGCATAGGGTGACCTGAAAATAAAATCAAGGCTCTAACAGAAGGAAAGAATGGCAGAGAAACATGAAACTGGGTAGACAACCATTAGAATTTGCTATTAACAATCATATATTCATGGTAATGAAAAATCCCTTGAAATTCTGAAATCAAGCGGTGGAAAGTCAACTATTGGTATGAAACTGTTGGGTAACAATCACAAAATTTTAGAGGAACTGAAAAATAACTATTTAACTCATTGGTCAGCCGGCGGTTGTCTAATCTAAACTCTTTGGCTAGAGTGGTTTAGCTCCACCTGACACTCATCCTCTTCTCACCCTGCATAAGAAGCAGGGTCCTTCTAATGAAGGTGGCAGAGGTATAAGAGCCCCAGGCTCAGAGGCCAAGCCTGATTCAAGCCTCTGCTTGCATCATATCTGCTAACATATCATTGGCCAAAGCAGGGCACAGGACCAAATTCAACATCACAGGGCTCCACCCATTTAGTTGGGGAGGGTGGAGGGGATGTGGTGGTGGTGAGAGGAGGCTGTAGAGTAAAATGGCTCAGGGGCCTGATCTAGGGAAGAGGAACAAATTGATGCAATCTCCCACTAGGGGAAATAAAAATGTTGTCAGAAAGAAAATGAAGGGCAGTGCTGACACTTGTTTTTAAACTGCATTTAAAGATACAAAGCCTTTCTTTAGAATGTAAAAGAATTTGGGGGTGTTCAGGTGAACATAAACATTAAGCATTTGTGTGTGTGTATAGATTGCAAAGGGTCTTAAAAGGCACATTTTTCTAGCTCTGAATAACACCACTCTGTGATTGTATTAACACCACATATCGGGGTATGAGATCTGTTTCCATTGTCCCCTCTTTCTCTCTACAAAGCAATACCTGTGGTCTCTACTGTGGAAATAAATGAAGACGTGACTTAAATGAGAATAAACAAGCAACTTATTTAGAGCAGAAACTCAAAGTCGAGTAGGGGGCAGGAACGCTTTTCAGAGACTTCAGGTGTGCCCTGACTGGAGCTTGTTGCCTGAGGAAGGTGGAGGCTGGTAACTGGAAACGGGGCATTTTGTGTGATTGGTCCTGAGTTGGAAGCAGGGACAAAAAGGTGGGAAGCTGGGAGGTATGGACTGAGGCTGTGATTTGGGTTTCTGGGCAGGTTGCTGCAGCGATTGTGGTCACAGCTCTACGGTCACTTATGATCTGAACTTTGTCCATTTGTAGGTTTGGTCTCTTAGGACCCATCCGAGAAAGCCCCAACTCCTCAGCATGGTGTATAGAGCCCTTCACTCTCCAGACAACACTTCTGGCCCCCACTTCTGATGCCAGCTTCCTCAGACACACACAGCTCCCACATCAGCAACTTGGCCTCATCAAGACCTCCACTCCATGCTCCCAGAGCCCAGCTTATCTTCCTGAAGCCATGCCTTCCATGGCTTTACACTTGTCCATGGAGTCAGCTCAAGAGCCTTCCACCCCTGTGCTTTTTTTTGAACTTTTTCCCACCTCATTCAGCTCTTCCTCATATAGAATTGCTGCTTCTATGTAGTCTGAATAATCTGAATGAAGATTTATTGGGATGGAGATGAATCTCATTGTGCAAAGGCCATCTGTTACCTGTCTCCTCCCCTATGTTGTGAATACCTTGAAGGAAAGCAGTGTGTGTACGTTCAGTCATGTCCAGCTCTTTGCTATCCCATGGACTGCAGCCCACCAGGCTCCTCTGTCCATGGAATTTTCCAGGCAAGAACACTGGAACAGGTTGCCATTTCCTACTGCAGGAGATCTTCCCAACCCAGGGATTAAACCCGAGTCCCTTGCATCTCTTGCATTGGCAGGCAGATTCTTTACCACTGAACCACCTGGGAAGCCCCAAGGAAAGCATTAGGCTTTATTTATGCCTACTATGGGAGAAGGCAATGGCACCCCACTCCAGTAGTCTTGCCTGGAAAATCCCACGGACGGAGGAGCCTGGTAGGCTGCAGTCCATGGGGTCGCTACGAGTCAGACACGACTTAGCGACTTCACTTTCACTTTTTACTTTCATGCATTGAAGAAGGAAATGGCAACCCACTCCAGTGTTCTTGCCTGGAGAATCCCAGGGACGGGGCAGCCTGATGGGCTGCCGTCTATGGGGTTGCACAGAGTCGGACACGGCTGAGGCGATGCAGCAGCAGCAGCATGCCTACTTTGGGGTTTTGCAGAGACTAGGTTTTTTGGAAGAAAGGAAGGAAGAAGAGAGAGGGAAGGTCATAGGTAGGGTTGACAGATAAAATGCAGGATACTCAATTTTTGTTTCCAAATATTTCATCTTCAGTAGTTTTTTAAATATGCATGAGAAATACACATACTAAAATACTAAAAACAAAAAACAAAACAAAACTGCTCATTGTCTATTCAAAACAAAAATTCACCTGGGCACCTTGCATTTTTATTTGCTAAATACAGCAACCCTGATTATAGGGCAAACTCCCAGTAAAACTTGAAAGTGGTTAGATTCTGAGGCTAAGAGGCAATGTCCCTGGTTCACTCTTCCTTTCCTGGTTGGCCACAGCTCTGCCCTGGGGCTGGCCAAGCTTTGGCGCTCTTGTGCCCACTGTAAAGCCCCAGTGGCTGGCTCCTTTCCTTGGAAATCAGAAACCAGGCTGGTAGTTCCTGAGAGAATGCTTGGAGGAGTCCTAGAGGAGAAGAGACATATGGGAATGGTAGTGGAAAGACAGGAGGAAGGAGTCTTAACAGTTCTTAAAGGACAAGCAATTGCTTTTCTAAGTCTCAGGCATTTCCTTCACATCAGAAGACATGAGTTAATCATGAACCACAGGAAGGAAGGAGTTCTTTGCTGGGGGAAGTTTTCTGGAGAGAAACCTTGTGTTCAGAGAAGTTCTGCAGGGAGAGACAGAAGGAGGGAGAGACAGAAGCCGGTCCACACTGAGCCCCGACTCCCCTCTAGTTTCCACTGCATCCATTACAATAGTGGGAAGGATGCGTGTGTCAGGCTGCATGGTGACCCTCAGAACCTGCAAATGTGATCTTATTTGGAAATGGGGTCTTTGCAGATGTGATTAAGGGCTTTGAGAGGAGGAGATCACCCTGAACCATCTATCTGGGTAGGCCCCCCGTGTGTGCTTGCTCAGTTGCTCAGTCATGTCCAACTCTTTGCCACCCCATGGACTGTAGCACTCCAGACTCCTCTGTCCATGGGACTTGCTCAGCAAGAAAACTGGAGTGGGTTGCCATTTCCTCCTCCAGGGAATCTTCCTAACCCAGGGATCAAATTCACATCTACTGCTGCAGGCAGATTCTTTCTTTACCAATGAGCCACCTGGGAAGCCCCGGGTAGGCCCTACATCCAATGACAAATGTCATTTGTCATTGTAAAAGGACATTTACCAGGGAAGATAAGCACACGAAATGGTAATGTGAAGACACTGCAGAGTGATGCAAGCTGAGGAATGCTGGCAACACGAGAAGCTGGAGGAGTCAAGGAAGGGTTCTCCAGAAGCCTCCAGAGGGATCAGGGCCCTGCCCACACCCTGGGTTCAGATTCCAACCCTCCAGAATTATGAGAGAATACGTTTCTCTGGCTTTAAGCCCCCAGGTTTGGGTAAATACATTTCTCTTGCTTTAAGCCCCCAGGTTTGGGTATAAGGTATTGTTTCAAATCTTAGTATTGTGTAAAACTTCAAATTTGTCTTTATAAAGCAAATCAGTGGTCTCCAAGTGGGGTACTCAACACAAGTGGGTTGTGGGGGAAAAAGTAAAACTTTGGGGTCCCCCAAAGCCCCACAGTTATACTTTCCTAATCTTTTGAGGCTCAGATCAACACCAGTAGCTTCCTTCAGTGGATATGTCAGGGCGTCTGATGTCACCCATAACATAGTTAGGCCCTTCAAGAGCTCCACAGTTAGGGGGCGATGGGGGTAACCTCACCTATGAATTACTTCCCAGGAGGATTTGGGATATTATGGTTGACATGTGCTTGGGTAAGTGATTTACAAATTACACAATCTAGTTTTAGCTAAACTAATCCCTACAAAATGGAGAAGTGATTTGAACGGATTATTGTAGAGAGACTGAGAATAAAGACAATACTAATAAAATAGTACAAGACTCAGTGAAAAACAAAATCATTAGCTGATGTGGCTGGTATGAGCTCTGTATCGGCACACGGAGAGGTGAGAACAAGATCAGACAAGAAGTCATCCCCCTTGCCCCCAGATTAAAAATTATGAAGGAGATTACTTGAAAGATGGATTTACACCCGCTGTTGTTGATGATGAAATTCACCCTTAGTGTATATTGTGCCTTGGAATATTAGTTATTAATAGTATAGAGTCATCAAAATTAACACTTCAAGTATTACTTTTCACCTTTAACTCATCTGCCTAAATTTCCTGTTTAATGGAATGTGTATACAATGTGTACATAAGCATGCATATATTAGAGATGTGAAATTAAAAAAATTAGGTATCGCTATGGACTGCATGGTGCCCCCAAATCATATGTTGACGCCCTAACTCCATGGTGACTGAATTTGAAATTAGGCCTTTTAGAAGATGATCAAAGGTTAAATGGGGCTTCCAAGGTGGCTCAGTGGTAAAGAATCTGCCTGTCAATACAAGAGATGCAGGGGATGTGGGTTCAATCCCTGGATCAGGAAGATCTCCTGGAGAAAGGAATGGGAACCCACTCCAGTGTTCTTGCCTGGAAAATTCCATGGACAGAGGAACCTGGTGGACCACAGTTCATGGGGTTGCAAAGCGTGAAACATGACTGAGCAACTGAGCACGCAAAGTTAAATGAGGTCATGAGGATGGAGTCCTAAATGAATAGGATTGGTGACCTTATAATGGCAGGAGGAGAGCCATCTCTCTATTTCTTTCCATACACACACACACGGAGGAAAGGCCACATGAGCCCACCACATCCAGAAGGTGGTCATCAGTAAGCCAGGACAGGAGTTTTCAGCAGAAACCATTGTGATGGTACCCTGATCTCAGACTTCCAGCCTCCAGAAGGGTGAGCAGTACATTTCTGTCCTTTAAGCAGCCCAGTCTGTGGTATTCTGTTATGGCAGCCCCTGAGGGATATGTGATCAAAATACAGGCATATGTGATCAAATACAGAGATATGTGATCAAAAACATTTGTGAATCACTGAAGTACGTAGTGTGTGGTTCCCTTATATTTCTCTGATTCCCGTCATCAGGTTCTTTCTCCTCTGGAAGGTGGAAATGGCTTATTGTGTTTGACTGTGGCAGTGACAACCCCATTTGCTCCCCCTTCCCTCGTTCCACGCCTTTGGGTGGTCCCCTCCCGTACAGACTCTGGCCCTGACCATGTGATTTGCTTTGGCCAAGGCAGCGAAGCTAATATGTCACAGGCAGAGGCTGAGAAAGTGCTGGTGAGTTGGAGCTTGCCTCCTCTCTTACCATGGGGCCCTCTGGCAGCTAGCGAACTAGCCCACCAGCAGCCTCCTGGAGGCTCCGAGACCAAGAGAAATGTAGCTGCCAACCTCCCAGCTGAGGCCTGGGACCTGTGTGTGGGGCCGACCCTGCCCACCCAGGTCTGACCAGGCTGGCCCAGACCAGAAGAACTGCCCAGAGAATCCACAGAGTCACGAGAAAATAGAAACACTTATTGCTGGAAGTCACTGAGTTTTGGAGCAGTTTGTTACCTGGCAGAAGTTAAATGATACAGTGGGGTGGGTGGATCCTAGGGCCTTTTACTCAGTTCAGAGGCTCTGCAGTCCAAAAATGGATGGTCCCAGATGAGATGCCTTTCAACTGTCCTTCCAGCTTTGTTATTTGTCTTTGCATTTCCTGAGCCTAGAACAGAGCCTCACGCATCTTAGATGCTCAGAAACGTTTGTGGAATAAAGAAGATGGGTCAAAACAAACACATGTGGAAGATTTCCTAAAAGTGTTTACATGGATTGTTTTAGTTACTCCTTCCCCTCCAGGGATTACCATGCCCATTTTAAGATGCGGCAAGCAAGGTGTAGGGAGGTTAAGTACCTTGCCCAAGATCAGACACCTGGAAACAGCTGAGGAGGACTTGATCTCTCCATCAGGTCTGCCTTCATAGTACCTGCTTAGGTTCCATGCAATCCCTCCAGTTTTGGACTGCCTATCTTTCTGTATTGCATGAAATTCGAAAGCCAAAAAGGGAATTTTCAGAATTCTTCTGTTGCTTCGATGGTCCTCACTGCATACATCTGGCCCCTCCAGAGTACCAGGTTTCTCATGATGATGACAGCCACGGGCCTGGTGGGGTCCCGAGTAATGGAAGAGAGGTCACAACGGAGGTCGTTAGCAGTAAACGACACACAGCTTGGGAGCTGGGGGTTTCTGACGCTGCTACCTGGGAGGGGAGCCAGGGTGCCGCTCCAGCTTGGGCTTGATGAGAACTAATTGATGCCAGTTGCCGTTCCTGGGACCCAGGTGGTGCCCATTAGGCATGGGGACAAAGCCAGTTCATTGGTGGGTCTGTGCCAGGCAGGGTCTACAGCCAACAGCTTTCCCTGCTGGCAGTCTGTGTGAGGCCTTCTGTCTGTCCAGCCTCCCTCTTCCATCCTTGGATGGACAGAAACAGCACAGATCAGATTACCCTGATAGAGCTGTGCACAAGCTGCACAGGATGGGGGACTGTCCTTGGGCTTTGTTCATGCCCTGTGTGAGGAGAGTGAAAGGTCTAGGCGAGGACTAAAATAGTAGCTAGTGCATGTGTTCAGCGCTTTACATGAAGTGTGTCTTTTAGCCCTCATCGGGGAGGATTTCCTAGCTCCCAGGGCTCTTACACTCTGCTGTTCTGTTACAGTAAACTGTTTACTGTGATTATTTTGTTTGCTTGTTTATTTGCTTTCTTTATCATCTCTCCCTCACTGGACTTGTTTATTTCTCCCCTTGTTTATTGTCTATGGTATCTCCAGTTTAATGTCATGCAGATAGTGGATGTTCAATAAAAATTTGTCAGATGAACTCTTCAAGACAGACTTTATTATTCTTATTTAATAAAACAGAAGGGACTTCCCTGGTGGTCCAGTGGTTAAGAACCGCCTTCCAACACAGAGGACTCCAGTTCGATTCCTGATCAGGGAATTAAGATCCCACATTCCCCCAGGAAACTAATCTTGCATGCCACAAATGGAGAGCCCACACCCTGCAACAAAAGATCCTGTGTGCTGCAACTAAGACCCAATGCAGCCAAAAATAAGTAAGTAAAATATATTTTTAAAAAAACCCTCTAATAAAACAGAAAACTAAAACTCAGAAATGTTGAGTCAATTGCTCAAGGTTACTACACAGCTGAAGAAATCATAGAAACCAAATTCTAACTTGGGTTTTACCAACTTTGTAACCTATGAGATTTTCCTAAAGCGAGAGGCAGGCACCACCTGTGGCAGGAGAGAGAACTAAAGTAGCAATATATTTAAAGAATATCAAGTCATGAGGCAGATTTCCTTTCCATTTGCCTTGCAATCCTGCAAGCAAATAATTTTTCCAATAAAGTGAGGCCTCAAGCTTAGAGCCAGACTATTAGCACGAGTTTTGGCTGTAAGAGGAAGTTTGAAAAAGATTGGTTGAACATAGTAAGATATGCTTCTCCCATGTACATAGACCCAAATAGTCTAGGGATGGAAAGGCAGTTCCATGATCATGGGGTACCCAGACTCCTCCTACTCTGCTGCTCTGGCACCTTTATCAGATAGTTCTCCTTTATAGCCCAGTATAGTTGTGGTAGCTCCAGCCATCATGTCCATCAGGTCCACCTTCTAGCCATCAGGAAATAGGGAAGATCCTGCCCTTTCCTTTAAGAGCCACTTTCTGGAAGTCAGTTTATATTCCTTCAGCCACTGGAGAATTGAAGAAGGAAGGAAGGGGAGGGAGGAACCAAAATTTGTATTCCTATGGCTCTGTTAGGATCCTGACTTTTACAAGTTTCATGAATTCATTGCACTTGGCACAGCCTCCAAATCGGGAAGCTTTGATCAGAAGATCAAGAAGTGCTTGATTGTTGGACAGGCTGTGAGCTGGGACTTGTCCCTTGGCTCTTGGCCCAAGACTGATGAGGACAAGGAGTCACCTGATTGGGCTGTGTGAGGAGGGGCTCACCGGGGGCAGTTTCCTTTCCTCCCCAAGGTGTGCGTGGAGGAGGGGAGCTGCTCCTTTGTGTTTTTACCCTCATCGTGTAACTAAGGGTTACAAAGTATCCCTTGTGGGCCCTGGGAGCCCCTCTATTCCAATCAGATAGTGCTTAGCCCTGAACATGCTGTTCTCTAGATGAGCCTCACCATGCAGAGAAGAGGGCTGAAGAGAAGCCGCAGGGTAGAGCTGGCACCTGTCTAACCATGTGTGCCCTGAACACCCACGTGTGTGAGTTTCTCAGGCGTCCAGGGGACACAGTGGGAGGTGGCTGCCTGCAGGCAAAAGGACCCCAGCAGCAAGAGGCCGTGGGTGTAACTGCCAGTTTAGGCAGCTTAGGTGTGTGGTGGAGTGGAACAGGATCACTCACTCAGAGAACATCCGGAGGAACCCCCACCTGCACCCTACAAGGCACTGGCATTGAGGAGCTCCCCCAGGAAGAGTCAGGCAGGCCAGCAGCTCTGCTAACCTGGAGAGGATTGCGAAACACTGGCTACATCGGGAGACTTCCCGTTCCTTTCCCACGAGTTGCTGACTCCCAGCCCCCAACCTCTGACAACCCGAGGAAAGAGAGGTTATCTCAAAGTCACACCAAGCTCCCTTCACTCCCAGTGGTGGGTGGAGGGAGGTGGGGGGAAGAGGTGGAAAGCAGACTGTCTGTCCCCTTTCAAGTCCCCAGAGCCTCACGTCCACTCATGATGGGGAAGGGGTGACCTTGGAATCAGATAAGAGATTAGAGTTCTAAACCAAATTGGGCTGAGTTTTAATAAGGAAGGGGACCTGAAAGCTTTGAAATCTGCCCCACATCTTGCTAAGGGATGGGAAAGGGAGACTCAGTAGAGGCTGGTTCATTCTCTTCTTCACGGTATGTGCTAGGCACTGCCACAGGCCTCAAGGGTGGGAGAGACGGATGACGAGCAGTAAACACACGCTCCAGACTGGGTAGTGAAAACTGCTAGGAAGGATGAGGAAAGAGATGGAGGGAGACAGTCACCCCTCTGAGGAGGGGATTTTGACCAGGGTTTGAATGAGGGAGGGAGGAACTCTAGTGACTGCAGGGGGATGACTGCTTTAGGCCGTGATTGGCATTTTCTCCCTATTTCCTACTGAAAGTGGCCTTACCAGCCTGATGGGGTCTCCCTAGGGTGCTGAACCTGGCTGATTATTAGAATCTCAGATTCCTAAGCCCAACCCTGGGATTCTGATCCAGTTGCATGAGGGACAGGAAAGGAGCCTTTCCCAAAGCTCCCTATCTGATTCTGCTCATCTGAAGGTCTGAGGACCAGACAGATAGATGATCACATCTGTTGCTCCCCAAGCACCAGCAAGACTGAGGAGGGAGATGGAACAGTAAAAATTGAGAGGAGTCGCTATGTATCAGGAAACCTACTAAGGAACCCTACTAAGCAATGCGCTTGCATTACCTTATATATACATACATATATATATACAATATTTGCAAGAACTCTAAGGTGGGTTGTATTATTCTACCCATTTTACAGATGAAAAATTAAGGCTCTGAGATATTCAGTCATTTGCCTGCAATCATAAAATAATGTGTGGGGGCGCCAGGTTCTGGCCCAGGCATGAAACTCTGGCACCCTATTCTCCCTGCAGAGATGAGATAAACAATCACTAGAGAAGAACCAGCCACACAAGGCAGGAATTCTAGGTGACAGATGGGAGTGGGCCCTGGGCCACTTAAGATTTCAGAGGCAAAAATGAAACCAGTGAGGTCTGGATATTCAGGATAAAGGGCTGGACTGCCTCCAGTGGGAAGTCAGGCCTGCCTGGGAGAGAAGAAGCAAGCAGGAGACTGCCGTCTGTGAAGCAGAGCCAGGCACAGTTGCCCAGAGGGAAGCAGAGACCAGAGACCACCTGGGCCCTGGGTGGGGAAGTTGAGATGGTACTTGCCTCGGCTCCTAACGGCCATCTGGACCCTCATCCTAGCACAGAGGAAGATCAATGGAGCCTGGGGGCTAGGGTTTGCCTGGAAATGAGTATCAAATACACAGCTGGACTAGAGGCTTCATGGTCAGCATATTTAAAAACAGTAACTCAGTGGAAAAGACCCTGATGCTGGGAAAGATTGAAGGCAGAAGGAAAGAGGGCAGTCAAGGGTAAGATAGCTGGATGTTATCACCAATTCAATGGACATGAACCTGGGCAAACTCCAGGAGATGGTGAGGGACAAGGAAGTCTGGTCCCCTACTGCAGTCCATGGGATTGCAAAAAGTCAGACACAATTTGGTGATTCAACTCAACTTAGTGCAAAACTGAAATTGAAAACATTCTCTACCTACATTTTTGTGACAACCCTGTGACTGGCACTCAGGGGCCCATTTTCCTTTAGCTGTCTTTGCTTGCTGTGCTTCCCATTCCTTGCACGAGATTTGGGTGTACTTTTTTTCCTGTCTCCAAAGTCCCTGACATCTCAGTAGCCTTATCTCCTCCTTCTAAGTCGCTTCAGCTGTGTCCGACTCTGTGCAACCCCATAGATGGCAGCCCACCAGGCTCCCCCATCCCTGGGATTCTTCAGGCAAGAACACTGGAGTGGGTTGCCACCTCCTCCTCCTCCAAAGCAGGAAAGTGAAAAGTGAAAAGTGATAGTGAAGTCGCTCAGTCGTGTCCCACTCTTAGCGACCCCATGGACTGCAGCCTACCAGGCTCCTCCATCCATGGGATTTTCCAGGCAAGAGTACTGGAGTGGGGTGCCATTGCCTTCTCAGCAGTAGCCTTATAGTAAACTCTTATTTTGCTTCTGTTGGTTTAAGGGGGAAAGTTATGACCAACCTAAATAGCATATTGAAAAGCAGAGACATCACTTTGCCAACAAAGGTTCGTCTATTCAAGGCTATGGTTTTTCCTGTGGTCATGTATGGATGTGAGAGTTGGACTGTGAAGAAGGCTGAGCGCTGAAGAATTGATGCTTTTGAACTGTGGTGTTGGAGAAGACTCTTGCGAGTCCCTTGGACTGCAAGGAGATCCAACCAGTCCATTCTGAAGGAGACCAGCCCTGGGATTTCTTTGGAAGGAATGATGCTAATGCTGAAACTCCAGTACTTTGGCCACCTCATGCGAAGAGTTGACTCATTGGAAAAGACTCTGATGCTGGGAGGGATTGGGGGCAAGAGGAGAAGGGGATGACAGAGGATGAGATGGCTGGATGGCATCACTGACTCAATGGACGTGAGTCTGAGTGAACTCCGGGAGTTGGTGATGGACAGGGAGGCCTGGCATGCTGCGATTCATGGGGTCGCAAAGAGTTGGACATGACTGAGTGACTGATCTGATCTGATCTGATCCCTGTAATTGACATATCCCTGCCTAGAGCAGATATGATGAATCCCAGGGACGGGGGAGCCTGGTGGGCTGCCGTCTATGGGGTCGCACAGAGTCGGACACGACTGAAGTGACTTAGCAGCAGCAGTTGAGATTTGAGGGTGGATTATACAGGTTGGACTCTACTAGGAAGCTGGAAATTAAGAGATGGAGCTTGAGTGAGGTATAAGTTAATGCCAGTTGCGGGGACACCCAAACCCCCAAATCTTAGTGGTTTAAAACAACAGATGTTTATTTCTTGTTTATAGCATGAGGTGCGTGTGTTCCTGGTCAGGCAGCCTTCATCAAGGATTGAGGTTCCTCCATCTTGTGGTTCCTTCCTCCCGTACAACTTGGAGTCCACTGAGGGGGCTGAGACAGAGGGGAGGTACTCTTGCCCAGATGTGATGAAGGTCCCTTCCACCCACTTGTCATTGTAGAGAATTTGTCACATGATCCACAATAGCCGAAAGGTGGAAACGGCCCAAATGCCCATCAACGACGCTGACAACGTGTTAGTCACTCAGTCGTGTCTGACTGATGTGACCCTATGGACTGGGGCCTGCCAGGCTCCTCTGTCCATGGCAAGAATACTGGAGCGGGTTGCCATTTTCTTCTCCAGGAATGCCCATCAACAGATGCATGGATAAGCAATCTGTATTAGAAATAGGCATGGATATAGAAAACAAACTTATGGTACCAGGGGATAAGTGCAGGGAGGGATAAATTGGGAGATCAGGACTGACATGTACACATACCATATATATATTTAAAATATATATATATATAATACATAACGAATAAGAACATGCTGTATATAGCATGGTGAACTCTACTCAGTACTCTGTATTGGCCTATATGGGAAAAGAATCTAAAGAAAAAGAGTGGATATATGTATAACTGATTCACTTTGATGTATACCTGAAATGAACACAACATTGTAAATCGACTATACTGCCATAAAAATTAAAAAAAACAACTAAAACAAACAAATGAATAACCCAACTTGTGGTAAATCCATATAATAAAACATTATTCAGTCACAAACAGGAATGAAGCACTGACATAGGCTACAACACAGACGAACCTGGAAAACACCATGCAAAGTGAAGCAGAAAAGGCCACGTATTGAATTTTTCCTCTTATAAGAAATGTCCAGAATGGATAAATCTGTAGAGACAGAAGGGCTTCCCTGATGGCCCAGCAGTAAGGAATCTACCTGCAGTCCAGGAGCCACAGGAGAAGTGGGTTCGACCCCTGGGTTGGGAAGATCCCCTGGAGGAGGGCATGGCAACCCACTCCAGTATTCTTGCCTGGAGAATCTCATGGACAGAGGACCCTGGCAGGCTACAGTCCATGAGATCTTAAAGAGTCGAACCTAACAGAAGCAACTTAGCCCACATGCACATAGAGACAGAAAGCAGAGTGGTGGTTGCCAGGAGCCAGAAAAAGGGAGGAATAGGGTGTAATTGCTCCTTTTGAGGTGATGAAAATGTTTTGGAACTTGATATAGGGGTTGGCTGCACAACATTGTGAATGGACTAGCTCCTGTTGAATGGTCCATTTTAAAACAGTTAATTGCATGCCATGCGAATTTCACCCCAATTGAAAAAAAAATGCATGCAAGGGGCTGGCAAACATTATCCCTGGCAGGGCAGCTGCTGCTCCCCAGTGACAACTCCCCAGTCCAGAAGGAGGTCACATAGCCTTGGTGACCAGCTAAACATCTGGGCACACTTTTCTTCTTCCTTCCCTAAGAATATACTGGATCGCCCTTGAGTTTGAATGTGGCTTCTCTCGCATTAACGACATATAAACTAAAAGTGCAAGTTATCTCAATTCCCTCAGCTCACACCCTATACATGGAAGTAGAGGCAGACACAGCATGACTGCAGTACCAGCCTGTGTTCACAAAGGGAAGGCTGGCAGACAGAGCAGCCCCTGGCCCCCAGCCATGATGAGCTCTGCCAGGCACACACTGAGGAGGTGGGCTCTTGAATGGACTGCTGCTGCTGCTGCTAAGTCGCTTCAGTCGTGTCCGACTCTGTGCGACCCCATAGACGGCAGCCCACCAGGCTCCCCTGTCCCTGGGATTCTCCAGGCAAGAACACTGGAGTGGGTTGCCATTTCCTTCTCCAATGCATGAAAGTGAAAAAATAAAGTGAAGTTGGTCAGTCGTGTCTGACTCCTAGCGACCCCATGGACTGCAGCCCACCAGGCTCCTCCGTCCATGGCATTTTCCAGGCAAGAGTATTGGAGTGGGGTGCCATCGCCTTCTCCGTTGAATGGACTAGTCCCTTCATTACAGCCTATTCTGATTTCTGAGAGGAGCTCCCTGATCCATTGTTCTCTATGGCTGACTCCACCCTTTGGGAGATTTCTCCCTGATCACTATCTCCTGGGCCATATTTGAAGTGAATGTAGGGGACTTTGCTCTACTTAGAGGCTGTCCAGCTTGCATAAGACAACTTCCTGCCTGGGCAATCTTGGGGCCCAGAGGGTGGCTCAATGCTTCAACACTCAAAATCTTTGCTAGTTGGGGCTTGTCATTTCTTTGGCAATAAAACACCCTAAAAATTGTTGTAGGTGTCTTACTAGACACACAGAAAATTACGTGTCATCTGATTTCAGTTATAGCATGTTCAAGAACAGGCAAAATGAATCAAAGACAGCACTGTGTTTGATTGGAGGAATGTGACAAACAAGGAGACTCAGAGGGTCTCAGGGGCTGACCTAAAGTCACACAGCCAGTTTGAGCAGAGGCAGGAATAGAACCCAGGTCTCCAGATTTACAGCTCAGGGAGCTCTTTCCACACTTGGCTCTCATAGGGAATGAAGAGACACAGCAGTTTCAAAACGCAGTGTTTTCTTTTGGTGCTTTTAATTAGCATCTATGAAATACACTGCCAATCTAATTTAATTATAATTAGGTAACCAGAAGGCTGATTATGTTGTAAATTTAGATTAAAGAGCTGTTGTTTTCAATTAGATTTGATTGTAAAGTGCTTTGACACTTTTCCGGCCTATGGAAAGTTTATTATATAATTTCCCACTTGTTCACTTGCGTTTTTACCCACAGGTCTGGGGTGCTGGTGATGGGAATAAAATTTCCAGGGCACCCTGAGTTTGGCGCAGATTTGGACATAGTACCCCATCAATGGCAAGGGCCACCAGATGCTAATGGGCTCTTGTATCAGGGTGATTTCACCCACATGTGATAGTGGATCCACCCAAAAAACAGCTGGAATTTCAAAGAGACTTAAAATCGCTCGTGATAGGAACTATGGAGGTGAGGCAGCTCCAGACTTAGTTAATTTACCTTCGGAACACTCAGGCTCATTCCATCTTCCTGCTCTTCTAATCAGCGTGTTGGCTTCTGACCTCAGACCTGTAGTTGTGTATCCGGTGCTCTATCTCCAAGCTTTCCCACGTCCCTAGAAAAGGACATGCCTTCCTGGCATCTCGAGCCTCCAGTAGATTAATCATGACTCCTTGGCCAGGATTGCAGCCCAGGGCCAGTCCTAAGTCAACCACTGCTCCTAAGGAACCACTATAATGGGCTTGAGCAAATCAGAACTCATTCTGTAGTACCCAAGGTTACCTGTTGCCTGCCAGCCACCTAGTAGACCTGTGGGGACAGGGAATGACTGTTGGTTAGGCTACCAACTGTCCTTGCCTGAGACCAGCATGGCCACACTCTAGGCAGATTTGGCTGAGCCCAGCCGGATCTGCAAAACTATGATCAAAGGACTCTAGCTGCAAATCATTGCTTCGTGACTTTCCACTAGATGTCTGCCATCTCTGCATTCCTGAGGACTAAGCTTTAGCTTTGCTTGTAGGTGGGGTTGGCAAGATAAGGCTCAGTGAGGCAGGGAAAAGGGATGGAAAGAGAGGTTAGAGAGAGGACTGTTTAGAGGAGGAGGCAAGCTGACTAGAGGATGAGAGAGAGGTGCATACAGCTGTGAGTGGGGCCAAGCTGCCCCGGTTCTTCTGGGGAATATTAAAGCTCTGCCTTGGGGAGAGGGTATCAGAGAGAATGGGACTGGTCCTCAGAACCTCAGGAAATACTCCCTTTAAGGCAGGATTGGGAGAAGGAAATGGCAACCCACTCCAGTATTCTTGCCTAGAGAATTCCGTGGACAGAGGACCCTGATGGGCTGCTGTCCATGGGGTCACACAGTCAGACACGACTAAAGTGACTTAGAATGCATGCATGCAATGGAGAAGGAAATGGCAACCCATTCTAGTGTTCTTGCCTGGAGAATCCCAGGGACAGGGGAGCCTGGTAGGCTGCCGTCTGTGGGGTCGCACAGAGTCGGACATGACTGAAGAGATGCAGCAGCAGCAGCAAGGCGGGATTATCTCTCTGACCCAAACTCTCCTGTTCTGTCGGACCAGGCTGCCTGTCTCTCCTGTCAAGCCTCCTGTGTGATGCCTAAGAATCGGAGAGAGGTTTCCATTTTGAATCTCTGCTGACAGCACAGGCAGCCTCCGCTTCCCTACAAAAAAATTCCTCAAGATGTTGGGACAACTGTATATGTGAAGTTGAACAATGGATCCATGTGGTAATAAACGGCTTTTCTATCCTCAGAAAGCTGAAAAATATTTAAAATCCTCAATCACAGCTGTCCTTTTAAACCCTCCTTGCTGATGTTTTGTTGCCTTTTGAATTTCATTTTGTTCTTTTATTTTGCAATTAGACATGTGAGTCACTGGCTGAAGTCCAGTGACCGGCCAGTAGAGATTAGACTTTCTGTGGTGCTCCTAATGGTTTCCATCTGTGTCTAAAATGGGGTTAACTTTACAGCTTTCTAAAAATCACTGGTATCAGTCCATCTGACTTCCCAGGTGGGGCAGTGGTAAAGAATCCATCTGCTAATTCAGGAGATGCCAGAGATGTGGGTTCCATCTCTGGGTCGGGAAGATTCCCTGGAGGTGGGCATGGCAACCCACTCCAGTATTCTTGCCTGAAAAATCCCATGGACATAGGGGCCTGGAGGGCTACAGATCAGTGTCGAAAAAGTTGCACATGACTGAGCGCGCGTGCATGCACACACACACCAGTCCATCCAGTATTCCATTTTCTACTCATTTTTATAAAACAATAAGGCAAAACCCCTGCAGTTTTCATAAACACATACTGTTGACCAGATATGAAAGGGAGCTGCCCAAACTGACCAGTTGGCTGACAGGAGTCACCACTGTGCCAAAGATGGAAATGTTTGGGTTGAGAGTATGAAAGGCAATTTGGGGTATGATGTATGAAAGTGCCGATTGTGTGCAAAACAGATGGAGCCGAGGCCCGTGGATGTCTGTCCCTCCTTAAATATGACAAGATGGATGTCAGCTTCTACCAGATGATCAGTGTGGCCTATAAAGGGCTCTGAGCCCCTGCCCAATGCTAATCTGCTGAGTGCTGGCCCCAAGATCGTGAAGCATCTTGGTCCAACCACCTGGAATGCTGATGACAATTGCTTGGATTGATTGGCCATGAGGAACCAGGTGTTTTGTGCTCACCGCTGCCAACCACGTTTATGCCTGTGGCCCCTGCCAGTGCTGGCTGATGGTGGCAGGAGGGGGAGGAGAGGGGGTGGAGGAGTCCTGAATTTCAATCCCAGGAAGACCCTTACTTCCAGGCCACAGCTGAATGATGTTGGACCCAGGTGTCCCCTTCCTCTGAGAACTCCACTGGGATTGGATGCACTAGACCTTTCAATGCCATTTCCCCCTATGTAAGTGTAGGCGATAACGTTTAATAAACTTTTAATTCTCATCTCCAAAGTTCTCTGTAATCTTCTCCCCTGACACAATCTTTCACCCTTTCCCTCCTTCATAATTCCTTTCACTGTGCCTTCTAGAACGTTTGCTCCATGATCAGCAGATTTTCTCATGTATTTTTTCTTCAAATATTCCCTCCATGTCTCAGCTTTAACCCAGACTTAGCCCTCCTCCGAGAGCAGTCGCCCTGTGACTTCCCAAAGGGACACATTTCCCGTCACTTGGGTTCCTTGATGGGCAAGTGGAGTTGGTGTCCTCCTCGTCCCATCCATTCCTTCCCCTGCCCCTTGTGAGCTCCACTGAGGCTCACATCATTGGAGTTTCCTACCCGCCCTCCTCATATTGACCACCTCCTGGACATTACCGCCCCCATCACTTTCCTTTCCAGATTCCCCTTATCTCCACGTCAGCCCTGCCATCACTCCCATGTGGGGAACACCACCATCTGTGCAGAGGGCCCTTCAAACCCTCTAGCCTCAACCGTTGCTGGCCTCCTCATTAGACCCAATTCTTTTTTATTTTTAAAAAATATTTATGGGGTCACGTTGAGTCTTAGTTGCAGCACTCAGGGTCTTAGATCTTTGTTGCAGCATGTGGGATCTTTAGTTGAGGCATCTGGGATCTAGTTTCCTGACCAGGGATCAAACCCAGGTGCCCTGCATTGGGAGTGCGGAGTCTTAGCCACTGGACCTCCAGGGAAATCCCACCAGGCCTAATTATAATATTTGCTGCAAGAATACAAATGGAGGCTCATCTATATGTCTCTATGTCCAAATATTGACATGTTATTCACCCAGCTAACAGAATGCTAAATAACACATATACAATCCCCTTTTCTTGAAAAATGTATCTTTATATGACAGCAACATTACAAAGTGTGTAAAGTTGTGGTAAAATTTCAAGATGATGGATTTATTCATAACTATTTTTGGTTTTGGCTGGGTGTTCTTTCCATGAGCTTATTATTTGGATAAGTAATAAAATGAACTCATAAAAAATTCATAAATTATATTTACTCTATAAAAGTTAATTTTCTTGCCTCATTTAAGTAAATTACTAATTATGTTGTTATAATCAAGACTTTCACGTAATTTGTGTTCTATCAAGAGTAATGATGAATTAGATAAACTTCTGGGGACATTTCAAAATGAAGAAACTACATTTGGTTGAGGTTGCAGCAACTGGAATTGTCAATTAAATTCTTAAAACAATACTTAGCTTGGAAATGAATCATAAGTCTAACATCATGTGCATATGATCATGATATATTATGAGTTTCATATGTAATATTTTAATGGGGTTAGGCTATATATAATTAGTTACTGTTACAGAAAATAGTACAAAATATTTCAATTTCATTATGAAAATTTCTTTTGCCAATATCTTGAATTTCACTCTCTCTTATAAGAAAGATGAAGATTTATACATTATTTTAAAGAATTTTCCTTTCAAATTCCTCAATGCTGAGATAGAATAAGAAGACTGACAACCACGGCATATTATTTCATTTGTTAAAATCTTTCTTCAGAGTCCATTTTGATCTCTAAGGGACAAAAAATCTCCATAGAAACCATTTTTGGGGTAATTTTGTACAAGGCTTTTTGTAGTCATGCAAACTTTGTTTCCTTTAACATTGTCTTTAAAAATTAAAATATCAATGCTCTAAAAAGTGAAAAACAAACAACTGTGTATGGTTGTGTTTTGTAAGCAACAGTTCACACCAAGTATCTGTGGACAGTGCAAATACAAATACAAAAAAAAAAAAGTAACTATTTTCTACTGAAGACTACAATTCACTTCTATTGTCTCACTTAACTTTTCAAGTGAACCCCATCTATCTTGTCTAAATTAAATCAAATTGCTTTAACACAGCAAGTAGCTCCAAGCCTATGAATTAGAACACGAAAACGGACACCTGACACAACTGGGCAATGTTACTGTTATGCCGGAATCTATCACATTAACGCCAAGGGGAAAGGGTTTCAGAAGTTAATTCATTCGTCTCCTCTTTCGGTCAAGGGCCGCTGTTGCTCGGGTCCTCCTTGCTCTGATACGTCCCTGTCCACTATTGCTGGTGCCAGCACCAGCGCACAGAAACCTTCACGGCTTCCAGAACTGTTGCTTGTCGTTTTGAGGATGTGGGCTTTGGAGAAGCAATTGCTGTTGTTAGATTACCAAGTTGTGTCCAACTCTTCGTGATGCCGGGGTTCCCTGTCTCTCACCATCTCCCAGAGTTTGCCCAAGTTCATGTCCATTGAATTGGTGATGTCCATTGAATCAGTGAGAAGCAATACTGAATTGCTAATTCAAACACTCTACCTTTTGGTTATCATCTATCCTGCAGGTTTCCTGATTAAGGACAGACCTCCTTGCAGCATGGAGAAAGCAATGGCACCCCACTCCAGTACTCTTGCCTGGAAAATCCCATGGGCGGAGGAGCCTGGTAGGCTGCAGTCCATGGGGTCGCTAAGAGTGGGACACGACTGAGCGACTTCACTTTCACTTCTTCCTTGCAGCAACTCTTCAACCTCATGGAGACCTCTCGTCCATAAACAACTCTCCTGGCTCTCTAGCCACCTGCCCCATCTGTCTTTATTTTCTTATGCAGCTTGAAGTTTATGACTGATTCATCTTTTTCATCACTGATCCAACTCTCCTTCCATTGCATGCATCTGACAAAACCCCAGCTTTAGAAGAATATGATCATTTACATCAATCAGTGGCATCATTCTTGAAACCTTTCTTTCCCTCACCTTCAAGCTTTAACCCAAGTCCTGTTCATTCAAATGCCAAAAGAGTCCTGCAGTCTACTACATTTTTCTTCAGCCATTACCATCCCCAAAGTCTAAGTCATCGTTACCTCTTTAAAAAAAATATTATTTGGCTGCATTGGGTCTTAGTTTTGGCACTTGGGATCTTAGAGACTCTCTAGTTCTGGCCCAAGGCTCTGGGCTCTGGAGTGCGAGGGCTTAGTACTCGCAGCTCAGAGGCTTAGTTTCTCTGTGGCATGTGGCATCTTAGTTCCCAGATCAGGATGAAACCCATGTTCCCTGGATTGCAAGGCAGATTCTTAACTGCTGGACCACCAGGGAAGGCCCCCACCATCTTCTCTTGCCTGAAGTATTGCCATAACTCCCTAATTGGTCTCTTTTCCCACTCTTTCTTTCCCTATAAGCCATTTCCCTCAAGGTAGTTAGATGCCCCAATGTAAATTACATCTTACAGCACTTCCTTATGTCTTTTCCATTCAAACAGAAATATAGACTCCTCAACAGGAGGTATAGAGCACACATGTGGCCATTTCCTTTTGTTGTTGTTGTTGTTGTTTTGTCGCTAAGTCATATCTGACTCTTTTGCGACCCCGGGGACTGTAGCCTGCCATGCTCCTCTGTCCATGGGATTTTCCAGGCAAGAATAGTGGCATATTTTCTTGCCTGGAAATTTCCAGGCAAGAGAATATACCAATAGTATATTGGTATTCCAATTCATATATTGGAATACCAATGTACTAATACTGGAATATTGGTATTCCTTTTCTAATATTCAAGGAAATGGGTTGCCATTTCCTTCTCTAAGGGAATCTTCCTGACCCAGGTATTGAGCTCACATCTCCTGCACTGGCAGGCTTTGGCAGGCAGATTCATTACCACTGAGCCACCAGGGAAGCCCTTTCTACCTCTCCTTCATATGCCACGATCCTTCCATTCCTCTTCCCTCCACTAGAGTCTCAGTTTCTTTCTTTTAGTTCCTAGATGATGTCAAACACCTTCTGTCTGGAAAGTTGTCTCCTTAACTTGTTAACTGGCTCACTTCTACCCATCCTTTTGTCTTGGCAGAAATACTCTTTTTCAGGTCGAGTCTCTTTGGTCACCCCAAGTAAAATAACTTTCTCTGTGATGCCTTCTTACAGTGCCTGATGTTTTCCTTTATCCTGCTTGTCAGGCTTTGGTTTCTGTGGTTCATTGTTTAAATCTTGACACTTCAGAGGAAACTCCATAAGAGGCAGAAACCCTTCCTGTCTGTTTACGCCTGTAGCCCCAGCACAGCGCCTGAGCACAGAAATATTTGTGAATGACGGAGTAAAAGAAATAAGCTGACAACAGGGAGCTGGTAGGGTAAGCTTTTTTCCTATAGTCTCCTTCAGCCTGGAATCCTTTCCTTCAGCCCCTTAATTCATCAGGTTTACAGAAAGAATCTGCATCATTATTTTTGTTCCCCTACTAGGATGGAATCCGGCTGGATGCAGATGCTAAGATGGAAAAGGAAGGAACAAAATCCAACATGGAAAGAAATATCGAATAGAGAATACTCCCCCGAGTGGCTACACATTTCCACTGTAAGCAGTAATCTCATTGCACAGCTATTGAGGCTTGAGTTATTTACATGCCTTTAATCCTCTTACCTTCTAATCAAGATCATTCCAATGGCTTTGCCTTTAGACTTCCAATTGCATTATGCATTCACAAGTCACTTCTTTGTCAAACGCTGTATTGGTACCATTATAATCTCCTAGGGAGATTACAAGAAAAGTATTCATTCTTCTTTATCCTAATATAGTTTATCTCTATCAAAGTTGTGTTTTCAATTTTTCCATGCTAATGCCTTCATGAAATTAATAGTGAATTTAAAATGAAATAGAAATTAAAAACAATCATCTATAGGTCCATGTGTTATCTATCACAAGCTTGTCTAATTCAATTGCTTCTGACTTGACTACTTAGAAGCATGTACAGTTTGGGAGTTTTTTCATATAAATTTTCATCTCTTCTTTTTTCTTCTTGCTCACCTCTGAGCAATTTTATCTCTTTCTAGAGGCTTCCCCAATGGCTCAGTCAGTAAAGAATCTGCCCGCAGTGCAGGAGACCCAGGTTTGATCTCTGGGTACGGAAGATTCCCTGGAGATGGCAATCCACTCCAGTATTCTTGCCTGGGAAATCCCATCAACAGAGGAGTCCATGGGGTTGCAAAAGTCAGAGATGACTTAGCAACTAAACCACTCTACCACCAACAACGCAAGAATTAGGAGGGTTAAATAGATGGAAAGATATAAAAAAATGGTAATAATAAGCTTTGTTTTCTTTTAGGGAAGAATGTATCTCATATGGATGGTATTTTAAGAGTTTATTAAAATGAAAAAGGGCTACCAATCTAAAAATAAGATTTCAAGTAGATTTAAGGTAGTGATGTGTTTATTCATTCAAAAATATTGAACAATTGTAATGAAATACTCTGTAGGAAAGGTGACATGATGGTATCAAAGCTATGTAAGACTAATTCTTAGTGACAAAACCTCTACACTCCCCTATTTTAACTATTTTAGATAATTAGCTACATATTTATTTTGTAATTGTCTGTTGTGATTCTAATCAATGCATACTCAATTTTGCGTGTGTGTGCATGCTAAGTCACTTCAGTCACGTCTGACTCTTTGTGACCCCGTGTACTATAGCTCCAGGCTCCTCTGTCCATGGGATTCTCCAGGCAAGAATACTGGAGTGGGTTGCTGTGTCCTCCTCCAGGGGATCTTCCCAACCCAGGGGATCAAACATGCATCTTTCATGTCTTCTGCATTGGCAGGCAGGTTCTTTACCATTAGGATCACCTGGGAAGCCCACTCGATTTTGCCTACGTATATTTTTAGGGATGTGTTTATGAGGGGGAGGGAGTGGAGAGGTCGGGATGAGGTTATGTAGTGGATAGGCTCTGGGGATTAGATATCTGGGCCTGTAATGGGTATTGAATCCGTTTAAACTTCCCTACTTGACCTCAGATTTTATTCTTGTATCCCACTCTGAGTACCAGGGATGGGCCTCATTTTCCAAGAATAAATCCATGCCCTTGCAGTAAATGACTCTGGGATTTGGGTTTAAATGCTGTGTAGATTGGTTCAAGAATGACCCAATGGGACATGGAGAAGAAATATGCTCAGGGCTTCTGGGAAAGAACTTGCTTGCTTACAATCAATGCCTACCAGGAGCCATAGACCCTCTTCTGGACATTGTTGGTCAAGTATCTGAGGTCTAGGGCTGTGGCAGCCAGTTTGTTGGCAGCCTAAGGATGAAGTTTGCAAATGAGAAAATCAGGTCAAAACTCAAGGCAGATAACAGAGCTGGAGACCTGACTGAAACACACCTCACCTTTGTCCCTCCTACACTTTTATCAGTATGTTAGTCAATGAACAGCCTTGATTTTTGAGCAATTTTTACTTGAGATTTCTGTTTCTGGAAGCCAAAATAAATGTTTTAACATACAGGATCCCAACTTATACTTTCTTAACGTTGTTTTTATTTTTTAAACTTTGAGGTTAGGAATATTTTTCTGATTATAAAAATAGCATTGATAAGTGCTCACTGTAGAGAATATAGGGAAGATTGGAAGATAACAAAGAAGTAGATAAAAACCATCTGTAATCCCATTAGCCCTAGGTAATTGCTATTAATGTTTTGAATTAGTCTTCTGTTTACATAAATAAACTTACATATACATATTTCCTACTTTGGTAGAACTAATATCTTCAGTTCAGTTCAGTCGCTCAGTCGTGTCCAACTCTTTGTGATCCCATGAATTGCAGCACGCCAGACCTCCCTGTCCATCACCAACTCCCGGAGTTCACTCAAACTCATGTCCATTGAGTCCATGATGCCATCCAGCCATCTCATCCTCTATTGTCCCCTTGTCCTCCTGCCTCCAATCCCTCCAATGAGTTAACTTTTCCAATGAGTTAACTTTTCGCATGAGGTGGCCAAAGTATTGGAGTTTCAGCTTTAGCATCAGTCCTTCCAAAGAACACCCAGGACTGATCTCCTTTAGAATGGACTGGTTGGATCTCCTTGCAGTCCAAGGGCCTCTCAAGAGTCTTCTCCAATTCTTCAATGCTCAGCTTTCTTCACACTCCAACTCTCACATTCATACATGACCAGTGGAAAAACCATAGCCTTGACTAGACGGACCTTTGTTGGCAAAGTAACGTCTCTGCTTTTGAATATGCTATCTAGGTTGGTCATAACTTTCCTTCCAAGGAGTAAGCGTCTTTTAATCTCATGGCTGCAATCACCATCTGCAGTGATTTTGGAGCCCCTCAAAATAAAGTCTGACACTGTTTCCACTGTTTCCCCACCTATTTCCCATGAAGTGATGGGACCAGATGCCATGATCTTAGTTTTCTGAATGTTGAGCTTTAAGCCAACTTTTTCACTCTTCTCTTTCACTTTCATCAAGAGGCTTTTTAGTTCCTCTTCACTTTCTGCCATAAGGGTGGTGTCATCTGCATATCTGAGGTTATTGACATTTCTCCCGGCAATCTTGATTCCAGCTTGTGCTTCTTCCAGCCCAGCGTTTCTCATGATGTACTCTGCATATAAGTTAAATAAGCAGGGTGACAATATACAGCCATGACATACTCCTTTTCCTATTTGGAACCAGTCTGTTGTTCCATGTCCAGTTCTAACTGTTGCTTCCTGACCTGCATACAGGTTTCTCAAGAGGCAAGTCAGGTGGTCTGGTATTCCCATCTCTTTCAGAATTTTCCAGTTTATTGTGATCCACACAGTCAAAGGCTTTGGCATAGTCAATAAAGCAGAAATAGATGTTTTTCTGGAACTCTCTTGCTTTTTCTATGATCCAGCAGATGCTGGCCATTTGATCTCTGGTTCCTCTGCCTTTTCTAAAACCAGCTTGAACATCTGAAGTTCATGGTTCACGGACTGCTGAAGCCTGGCTTGGAGAATTTTGAGCATTACTTTACTAGCGTGTGAGATGAGTGCAATTGTGTGGTAGTTTGAGCATTCTTTGGCATTGCCTTTCTTTGGGATTGGAATGAAAACTGACCTTCTCCAGTCCTGTGGCCACTGCTGAGTTTTCCAAATTTGCTGGCATATTGAGTGCAGCATTTTCACAGCATCATCTTTCAGGATTTGAAATAGCTCAACTGGAATTCCATCACCTCCACTAGCTTTGTTCGTAGTGATGCTTTCTAAGGCCCACTTGACTTCACATTCCTGGATGTCTGGCTCTAGGTCAGTGATCACACCATAATGATTATCTTGGTCGTGAAGATCTTTTTTGTACTGTTCTTCTGTGTATTCTTGTCACCTCTTCTTAATATCTTCTGCTTCTGTTAGGTCCATACCATTTCTGTCCTTTATTGAGCCCATCTTTGCATGAAATGTTCCCTTGGTATGTCTAATTATCTTGAAGAGATGTCTAGTCTTTCCCATTCTGTTGTTTTCCTCTATTTCTTTGCATCGATCGCTGAGGAAGACTTTCTTATCTCTCCTTGTTATTCTTTGGAACTCTGCATTCAGATGCTTATATCTTTTGTTTTCTCCTTTGCTTTTTGCTTCTCTTCTTTTCACAGCTATTTGTAAGGCCTCCCCAGACAGCCATTTTGCTTTTTTGTGTTTCTTTTCCATGGGGATGGTCTTGATTCCTGCCTCCTGTACAATGTCATGAACCTCTGTCCATAGTTCATTAGGCACTCTATCAGCTCTAGTCCCTTAAATCTATTTCTCACTTCTACTGTATAATCATAAGGGATTTGATTTAGGTCATACCTGAATGGTCTAGTGGTTTTCCCTACTTTCTTCAATTTAAGTCTGAATTTGGCAATAAGGAGTTCATGATCCGAGCCACAGTCAGCTCCTGGTCTTGTTTTTGCTGACTGTATAGAGCTTCTCCATCTTTGCCTGCAAAGAATATAATTGATCTGATTTTGGTATTGACCATCTGGTGATGTCCATGTGTAGAGTCTTCTCTTGTGCTTTTGGAAGAGGGTGTTTGCTATGACCAGTGCATTCTCTTGGCAAAACTCTATTAGCCTTTGCCCTGCTTCATTCCGTATTCCAAGGCCAAATTTGCCTGTTACCCCAGAAAATAAAAGACAAATCAAAAATCCAAGAAAATAGATTAATGTCTGAGACTATGGCATGTTGTAGTAATTAATTAACCTGTGTTCTATCTGTACAGTGTTGGGTCAATGGTTGCTAGTAATGTTATTCCCCATCTCCACATCCCAGAACAAATCACCAGAGATTTTAAGTTAATACCTATTAAAATATATTAAGCTTATAGTGAAAGTGTTAGTCACTAAGTGCTGTCCGATACTTTGCCACCCCATGGACTATAGCCCACAAGTCTCCCTGTCCATGGAATTCTTCAGACAAGAGTACTGGAGCAGGTAGCCACTCCCTTCTCCAGTGGATTTTCCCGACCTAAAGATTGAATCCAGGGTCTCCTGCATTGCAGGTAGATTCTTTATTGTCTCAGCCACCAGGGAAGTCCCAAGTGTAATATAACAATGTCTCATGTCCATAAAATCAATCAGTTATCAATACGTTCATTTGTTTCCCTTCAGTAGGTGATGCTTCTTATTTATGGAAAATTGCACCCTGTCAGTAACTGCTTTGGTTCAGTCATGGTTAGATTTTCGCCTAATGGTATGTTTAACCAATGACAGCTAAGATGAATGTCTCATATTGATTATTATGGCAAAAGGGTTCTATGTTCACAAGTATGCTCAGTAAGCCTCTCTGTAGTAAGCCTTACTATTAATAGATGGAAGTTATATGCTGTGACAGTTACCATTCCCTTCAGGTCTAAATGTCTTCTTTTCATCATGATTTTCTGACCCATAAGTTGATTGGAAGACTAGAAGTACGGGGGTTTACTAGCTGTCTGCTGGTAATTGATTTCTAACTGAACTATACAGTGGTCAGAGAATGCGGCTGCTATGATACCAATCCTGAGACATGTAGAGAGACTTGCTTTATGACCCAGCATGTTCAATTTTCGTAAAGTTTCACATATTCTTAAAATGAGTGTATATTCTGCAGTTGTTGAGTTCTCTGTGTATACATTAAACCAAAACTTGGTAACTGTTTTCTTCAAATCCTCTAGTCCCTTAAAGATGTTTTGGTCCATTTGATCTATATGTTAGTTCTTGTGGCTGCTGTAACAAATTAGCAGAAATAGGGGACTTTAAACAGCAGAAAGATATTCTTTCACAGTGCTGGAAGCTAGAAGTCTGAAATCATGGTTTTGGCAGGGCTGTCTTCTCTCTGGAGACTCTAAGGGAGAATTCATTCTTTGCTTCTTCCAGCGTTGGGTAGCTGTTGGCATTTGGTGTGAGAGTGTGACTGCATCACTCCAGCCTCTGCCTCTGAGGTCACACTGCCTCCTCCTTGCCTGTTTCTGTCTCAGATCTCTCTCCTTGCTCTAACTATGACACTTGCCTCTGGTTTTATGTTCCACCTGGATAATCCTAGGGCTTTCCTGGTAGCTCAGACTGTAAAGAATCTGCCTGCAATGCAGGAGATCTGGGTTCAATCCCTGGGTTGGGAAGATCCCCTGGAGAAAGGAATGGCAACCCACTTCCTGGATAATCCAGGAAGCTCTCCTCATCTCAAGATCTTTAATTACCTATGCAAAGAACTTGTTTCCAAATAAAGTAACATTTACAGGTTCAGAGATATCTTTTGGGGGAGCTACTATTCAACCCATTGCAAACTGTTAAATCACCTATTCCGATGGTAGATTTCTCTTCTTGTACTTCTGTCAACTTTTGCTTTATGTATTTTGTGCCCATATTATTAGACACATATTTATGATTCTCTTATCTTGTGTACTGAGCATTTTTTTACTTAGCCACACCCACCACCTCAAAAGTCTAGTAATGACAAACTATCCTTTGTTGCCTGAAAAAACTATAATTTCTCTTTCCTCTTACATTCTTTTCTTGCTGGGCTTATAATTCTAAGGTTACAATTTTTTCCCCCCTGAGCATTTCACTCTGAAAATTGTCTTTTTTTCTTTTCTATATTCCCCAAATGTCCCAGGCCAGAGAATCAAAACCCTGTGCTGATTCAAAAAATATATGCCCTTAATGAATATGAGACAGCATTTTCTGAAATTAAACCATTCTAAGTGCTCACAGGGCCTCCCTGGTGGTACAGTGGTAAAGAATCTGCTTGCCAATGCAGGAGACATAAGTTCAATCCTTGGGTCAAGAAGATCCCATGGAGAAGGAAATGGCAACCCACTTCAGTAGTCTTGCCTGGGAAATCCCATGGACAGAGGAATCTCATCGGCTACAGTCCATGGGGTTGCCAAAAGGTCAGACATGACTTAATGACTAAAAAAACAAGTGGTCAAAATGCTTCATTAAGTATAGTGCAGAATACGCTGGGAAAATACATGTAGAGAAGCTGAAATAAATGTGGATACTTAAGTATATCAGAGACAACTTCTCAGTGGCTGAAGTGATTTACGTAACTTCAAACTAATTACATATCTGTGGAAATAAAGATTCATTATTTGCTAGCTTAAAGTAATTAAGGGTTTTTCTAGACAACTTTTCACCAGCAGCGAGAATGAGCGCCACAATAAACAACTGTAACCACATTCTCACACAATATACTATTACTATAATCTGAAAATGCAGAGGAATAGAAGAAATTATAATAGAGTTACATAATGTTTCTTCTTTGTCCCTCAAAACTCTCATAATCTCAAATTGGTAGTTAAGATTTGTGAAACAGCATACAGAAAGTGTCATTTTTAAGTTTAAAGTTTCTGGCCTCAGTGTATGGAGGAATTAGGAACTTAAAAAATCCTTGATTAGCTCAAATACACTTAGTATTTTTAGTCACTCTGCTGCTTCGCCTGTTATTCACCAGGTTGAGGGTTTGGGACGGGTCTGCTGAGGGTCATGAGCGATTCGCCCGAGGGCCGCCCTTGGGTGGTCCCAACCCGTTTATACTGTTCGACCCGGACCCTCTACTGGCCACCAAGGTTACGTGATCAAGAAAAAGTCGGAAATGCAAGGCCCTCTGTGGTCCGAAGACCCGATAAATCGGGGGCGCGGAAGAAAAACACGGCCGAAAAGGGAAGCCTGGGTCACATCGACCGCCAAGCCAGGATCTAGACACATCTTCAGTCACAAACTCAGCTGCCCGTCGTCCTGGTAACCAACCTGAGAACGCGCGTGCGCAGCTCCACTCCCTTATCACGTGAGTCCGGGCACGGGGCGGGGCCGGAGCCGGCTACCCGGGAACTGGGTCGCACAGCGCCTGCCTCTCTGCGCGCGACCAGTCGAGGCGGGGCGAACCTCTGTTTTCCCGCCTGGTGGTGGCTCACAGCTCCCGCCCCTTTTCGCGCCGCTTTCCGGAGGCTTGTTTCCTCGCACCACGTGCCCTCCTGGCCGCTCCTCCCCCGCTGCCCGCCCTTTCCCCAACTGCCTGTTGGAAGCTGCTGTAAAATGTCGTGAGAGGCGCTCCCGCTTTACGGCTGCCTCTCCCCAGACTGGAACCCGGGAGCGCCCACCGCCGTCAGCCCTGTCTGCAAAGAGGCGTCTCGGCGGAGACTGAGAGACCCGAGGCGCGCCGCTGCCCCTCCCTTCCGCGCCCGCTCCGGCCCTCGGCGATGTGAGGCTCGAGGAGGCTGCGGTACCCGCCCCCCACCCCGGCCCGGCCCGGGGTTGAGACGGGCAGCAGGTGCCTGTGAAGGCGGGCGGGTGCTGGGGGCCTACAGGATGGAGGAAAGCATGGAAGAGGAGGAGGGGGGCAGCTACGAGGCGATGATGGACGACCAGAACCACAACAACTGGGAGGCCGCCGTGGAGGGCTTCCGGCAGCCCCCGCCACCCCCGCCTTCTATCCCAGCCCCTGCCCGAGAGACTCCCGGGGGTCAGCTGCTGGCGATGCCTGCGGTCTCCGTGGACAGGAAAGGCCCCAAGGAGGGGCTTCCAATGGGGCCACCGCCGCCGCCGCCGGAGGCCAATGGGGTGATCATGATGTTGAAGAGCGGCGACGCGGCCTCCGTGGCCAAGGCGGCCCCCGCCCCCACCCCCGGCTCCACCATCAACATCAACACCTCCACCTCCAAGTTCTGTGAGTCCAGCCTTTCACCAGAAGCCTTGGCTTTTCCTCCTCCCCACGCGGACGCCGAATCCGTCCCGCTCGGCCAGCCCTTCTTCCTTTGTTTCAGGCCCGGGTCTCCTCTTCCCCAGCTCCTCGCGTCCTTCCCTCCCTCCCTTCCCGGTTTGGTGTCGGTGGGCCGGCGCCGGGCGGCCCTGGCTTCTTGTATTACCTGGCCTATAAAAGAGCAGTCGGGGTTAAACGCACGCAGCCCCGAGTTCTCCTGCAGACGCGATCCATATCACGACTGGCTCGCTCTCAACGTTAGGAAGCTCTTTTCTTCTCCGTTCCCCCTTAAGTTTCACCCTCAAACGTGAAGGAAAAGTATAAGGTTGCCCGGGTTTCGTTAGGGAGAGGCCTTCAGTCTTTTCGGCTTTTTTTGTTTTTTGTTTTTTTTTTTTGCAGCCAGAGGAAAAAGAAATCTGGCCACTGTGTTTCTGTGCTTTTAGCTAGCCTGCTTTAAACAAGTCAGGAATTAGAAAGTTGACCTGTATCTGCGCTTCGTTCTTTCCCGTCTCCAGTGCACGCCTTCTGCATCCTCATAGGGAAAATGTATGAGTTGCTTCTTGAGTTAACACCAGTACAGTGGGAGCTACGACATCCGTTTTGAAGCTAATACTGTATAAAATTATTTTTCAAAGCCTACACTCATAAGAATAAGCCATTCGGTATGTGTCCAAGTCCAAGGTTGTGTTGAATGTTGAACTTTACGTTAGTGATCCCCCTTAACGCTCAATTGCAGGCAGAAAGATTTAAAATCAAAATCTCTTCTGTACCTGAAACTGTCCCCGGCCAGGGATGTATGCTTCCACAGCTAGAAAAAAAAAAGTGCTGCTGCTTTAAGCGAGTTTTTTGGGGGGCTGGTGGTGGTGGAAATCGATCGCCACAGCCAGATTTTTTCCCCTCCTATTAATAACTACAAGTTTTGAATGGCATCTGGTAAAGCAACTGGAGATTTCATTTCTAGTTGCTAATTTTATCAAGCTGTACCAGTAATTGTCCAAGTAGCTGTGCAGAGAAAGTGCCTTGGTTCAGGTACCTAGTGGTAGCCTTACATATTTTGGGGGAACAAGCACATTACCATATTTATTTGCCTTCAACATGGAGACATTCATATGTAGTTACGGTTGATAAGATTTGTCTAGTTTTATTTTTATTGTGAATAGGAGAGAAATAGTGTATAGTTTCTGTGTTGAAGTCTATGTAGTGAAACCAGATCTGAGACAGAGTGTCAGGGTGACTTATCTAAATGTTGAAGGAAGCTTGCCTTAGTGCTTTTACCAAGTTCATTTCAAGAGTTCCAAAAAAAAAAAAAAAAAAAAAAAAAAACCAGCCTACAGTTAAGAGCAGAAATCAGTGAAATTAGGAAGGAAGGAAAGATTGGCCAAACTGAAAGAAGATGTTTTGAAGGTAAATAAGCTAAACAGACCTCTGATTTTAAAAAGATGCAGATAAAATAAGTGATAAATGGGAAACGGCTACAAACGTGAGATATTTAAAAAACAATTTTAAATTTATAATTTATAAATTTGAAAGCCTGGAGGAAATGTATAAATTCTTAGAAAACTACAAGCTATGAAGGTTGGTATCAGAAGAAATAGATAGCTTGAGCTGACTAATAAATATTTAATAAACAATGGCAAAACCTCCCCTTTCAGAAAAACCCTGTATGAAGATAATCTTACTGAGTTGCAATAAATTTTTAAATGAAAATTTCTTTTTAAAGGTTTTTCTGGAATAGGGGAGAAAAAAAAAATGCCAAGCTCATTTTATAAAGTTAGTAAAGTCTTGATTTCAAAACTAGTTGAGGTCAATATGAGAAAGTTATACGTATGAGAATACATATACAACATGAGAAAGTGTAAACAAGAAAATCCTGCATAGAATACTGGCTCATCAAATCCAACAATGTGTTGAAAGAATCTTGATCCGTGGAGTTTAAGAATGTAAATATGGTTCAACATCTGTTTATCTGTTAATGTAATTTGTTTCATTAATAGACTGAAGGAGAAAAGTCATCAATTATTTCTATACCATAAAATCATTTGATAAGATCCAGCACCGATATATGATAAAAAATCTTAACAAGCTTTGAACACAAGATAACTAGATAATGGTCGTTACCAAAAACCTACAGCAAATAATAATAAAGAAATTTTAGATACACTTACTTTAAGATCAGTAACAAGATAAGGATGCCCTTGTATCACTGTTGGTATTTAACATAAGGAGGTCCTGACTGACACTACAGAGGGAAAAATAAAAAGTATAAGGACGAGAAGGAAAGCAAGAAAACTCATTATTTGCAGATAATATTACTTATCTAGAATAACCATTAGAATCAAGAGAGAAACTGTTGGAACTAGTAAGAGTTTAGCAGGGTTACTCCTTTTAAAATCAACCTACAGAAATCAGTAGTATTTAGTACACTAGCAATAAGCAATCAGTAAGGTAAACAAAGATAAATATTGTATACAGTAATGGGAACAAACTAGTCTCTAGGAATGAACCTAAGAACACATAAGATATTTAAGGAGAGAACTTGACTAAGGAGCCAGAAATGTGTTCTCAGTTGCACAGCGAGTTTGACTATTTGCAACCCCATGGACTGTAACGTAGCCCGCTGGGCTCCTCTGTCCATGGAATTTCCCAGGCACGAATACTGGAGTGGGTTGCCATTTCCTACTCCAGGGGATATTATTCCCCACGCAGGGATCAAGTCCACATCTCTTACATCTCCTTCATTGTCAGGCAGATTCCCATTTTAATCTGTAAGTTTGATTAAACTGCAGTCAAAATTCCAGTCGGTTTTTCTGACAAACTCCATAACCTAGATCTAAAATTTATATGACAGGTGGGATAAAGTCTGAATAGCTAAATCAGTCTTAAAGATTTGCTTTGGTCGGGGCTTGCCTTATCAGAAGTTAAGATTCTGTTTCAAAACTATAGTAATAAAAACTAGTAGGAATGTGAGAACATAGAAATAGACTGAGGGGGACAAATTAGAGAGCAGAAAGTTACCTAGAAATGTTTAGGAACTTAAGGGTGTTATCATAAATCATCGGAGAAAGTCATGTTGCTCAGAAGAGTGACTCAACTGTATGGAAAAAAAAAAAAAACTATAACACCACAGATGGGATGAATTATAGATAATTAGAGATTTAAGTGTGAAAGGAAAAGTTAGAAAATTAATGGAAGACAATGTTGAAGACAGTCTTTCCCTCAGGACAGGGAAGGGCATCTTAAAGTTGCTAAGACTTAAACAGAGGTGAAAAAATGATAACTTTGTAGAAAAAAAGGAAAGATTTTTCTTTCAGTGACAGAGAGATGATAGAGAAGATATTTGCGGTGCCTAATATTGCCAAGGGATCTAGTTTGCAATTTATTCACCTTTTGCTTGTTCACTGAAGTATTTTTTACCTTCATTTTCTAAGGATATTTTTGCTGGAGATACAATTCTAGATTGACTATCTTGTATTGTCTTGTTTTTCCTTTCAGTACTTTAAATATGTCTTTGCTTTGTCTTTCATCCTCCATTATTTCTCATAATAAATCTGTGAATATTCTACTTTCCTCTCTATGTAATGTGTCCTTTTTTTTTTTTTCTGGCTCTTTTTAAGATTTTCATTTTATCTTTCACTATATCAAATTGAGTTTGATTGTATGTTCCTTGGGGGTAGAGTTTTCTTTAAGTTTATTCTTTTTAGTGTTCTTTGAGCTTAAGGTTCTGGAATTTGTCCAGTTTGGAACATTATCATTCAGAATGACTGCGCAGTGCCCCTCAGTCGCACGTTAGGTATGCTAAATCACTGAGGCTCTGTTCATTATCTTTTTCAGCTTTTTCACCCCACTTTGTGCTTCACTTCAGATAGTTTCTATTGCTGTGTTGTCTTTGCTGTTTAATTTGTTGTTAGTTCAAGTCTGCTCTTGATCAGCAGGAGTTCCAACTGTTTTTAACATAGGCTGTCATTGGATCCAGGTTTCAGTCAGTTAACTGAACAAATCGTTATAAGTATGTCTAGTTTCTTGAGATATTACAATGAATCTTCAGTTAGTGTATTCCTTTTGATAACTTAAGTCTCATCTAAAGTTATATTTCAGTCTTTAGAATTCTTAAAAAGTCTTCCGAAAGTCTGCGTAGGCCTATGTAGAGGTATTATGGGTTATGTACCAAACCATTGCAATAAAGTGAACCACGTGAATATTTTGGTTTCCCCATTGCCTATAAAAGTTATATTTACAGTATAGTATAGTCTGTTAAGTGTGCAATAGCATTATGTCTAAGAAACAACAAACATAACAATTAAAAATACTTTATTGCTAAAAAAATGTTAAATATCATCTGAGCCTTTAACAAGTCATAGTCTTTTTGCTGGTAGAGAGTTTGCAATATTTTGAGAATTACCACAATGCAACAGAGATGCAAAGTGAGCAAATACTGTTGGAAAAATGGCACCAGTAGACTTGGCTGACTTTTAGAGTTGCCACAAAACTTCAGCTTGTAAGACGCCCAGTATCTATGAAGTGCAGTAAAACAAAGCACAATAAGATGAGTTATTTTTTAACTACTGTGCGTCTAGTTTTTTTGGAGTGAAAAAAAAAAACTGGCTCCTGTTTGTTTAGATTTGGTGCTTGTTCCCCTGGGGAAATTTAATTTAGTTGGAGGTTTATTTCCAGGTAGTATTGTGGAAGGGGCTTCTGTCAAGTAAAGATCAGCCTCATGTTGGGGAGAAGGGGTCCTCCTCTCTGTGAGTGCTTTGAGGTCAGAATTCTCAGGTTGATAAAACACCAAACTGACCCCATTTCAGGTCTCAGAGTCCTACCATTTCACAATCAGTGTCCTAACTTTTACTTAAGAGATCTGTCTAGAATTTCAATTATTTTTATTTGGTAATTCTGTAATTTGCAGAATCATTCTGTTTCTCATTTTTAGCTCTATCAGTCCTGTGCCTTTAAGCATTAAAGGGCATTTTTTTTTTTTTTTTTGCAATCGTGGATGTTCTTTGGCCCTCGGTTTACTAAGCTAAATATTTTTTTAAAGCGTTCACCTGTCATCAGAGTCAGCCCACTCCAGTTCTCGTCTTTCTTGTTTCCATCCTGACAGCCACAGCAGCCTGCCGTGTGTTTTCTTCAAGAAGACGTTTATCCCAGGTAGCTGCAGGTGATAGGTTTTTCTTTGCTGCTCCACGTCATCTGGTGTTAGCGTTATGTTACCTAATGGTGGCATTGCCCATCATTGCCTTTAAATCCAATTAGATTGGCAAACCGAAGCCAGCTTCCTAACCTGAGTCCGTGTCCTGTAACTCCTCTGGTACCAAATACTTCATCAACCACAGTTCAGTCCAAGAAAACACTAGGTATCTAAAGCAACAGGAGATGTAATAGCAAAAACCAGGTCCTTTGCCAGTTGTCGGATAGGTTGGAGGCATGCAGCCAGTGAGGCTCTCCTCTGGCTGCACTCCCCAGGGCAGGTTGCGATTGCTGTTGCTGCCACCACCGGCGTTCTTGAATCATCACAGTTGCCTCCCTCATCCTTGAAGTTGGTGACCAGATGCTGAAACTCAGAGTTTGGCTGCCACAAACTCTGACATCTCTAACCTTGCTTGCCAGAGCCACTAGCCACAATAATCTGTCCTTTGCCTCACTTTCCCCTTCCAAATCTCATTCAGATGTATCTGACTGATGGAATGTAATTTGGGAAGTGAAATTATTTACTTCAGTTTTTCATTGCACGTTAGTCAGCTTTCTATAACACTAACCCCCGAATTTTAGAAAGCTTATGGAACAGTAAAGATTTATTTCTTGGGCATGTTATGTTCCTGGCTGACAGCTGGCTGTCACTATTCACACGTCATCTCATTGTGAGGCACACCTCTCTTCTGGGTCTTGTCACTCTTGGCCGAGGCAAAGGGAAGAGAGTGGACGGCAGTACCCAATGGCTTTGAAAGCCTCTGCTCAGATGTAGCATCTGTCACATCTGTTCATATTCCAAATGTACTAAATAGGCTAGAATGGTTCCCTGTCTGAATGGTTTGGGGCTGCGGGCAGGTGGAACTGAGTGTGAGGATAAAAGGCAGTGAAGGGGTAGATGGAAGGAGGTGGCTGGGAGGGATTTTGCATTGACTGATGATCTTGTGTCATGATCTCAGGAGAACTATGAGCACAGTACACCAGAAGCTTCTCCAGATAGATGAAATCTTCACAGTATTTTTAATTGAATTTAATGAGATCACTTTTTAAAATTAGTGATTCAGAAGTCTGTTAAAATTGACTTCTGAATTTAGTGAAAGTGTTAACCAATTTTAGTAAATCCTGAATAAAGTTGCTCTTTATCTGATCAAGTCCTATCTGCCAGTTTCCAGGTTGATTCTTTTCCAAGTGGATCAGCTAATGTATTCAGGCCCTACAATATGCACTGTTTGTGGCATCGGTGGTGGTGGTTTGGTGTCTTCTCACCGTCTATCTTAGTGCATTTGGTGGTGGTTTAGTTGTTAAGTCATGTCTGACTCTTGCAACCCCATGGACTATAGCTCGCCAGGCTCCCCTGCCCATGGAATTCTGCAGGCAAGAATACTGGAGTGGGTTGCCATTTCCTTCTCCAGAGCAGCAAACATCACTGTGATATCAACCGATTGTCCGAATTTCAGGATCTCATTGGGGATCTTGTCTTGCCTTTATTTATTTATTTGTAGACGTGCAGGGTTCCCATTGCTGCATGTGGGCGTTCTCTAGTTGCGGTGACCCGGGCTACTCTTCATTGCGGGGTGTGGGTTTCTCACAGTGGTGACTTCTCCTGCTGTGGAGCACGGGCTCTAGGCATGAGAGTTTCAGTAGTTGCGGCCCGTGGGCTCAGTAGTTGTGGATTGTGAATTCTCGAGCACAGGCTCAGTAGTTGTGGCCTATGGGCTTAGTTTCTCCCGGGCATGTGGGATCCTCCCGTACCAGGGATTGAACCCATGTCTCCTGCATTGGCAGATGGATTCTTAACCACTGGGCCACCAGGGAGGTCCCTTGTCTTGCTATTTTTTGGTGTAAATTGCACAAAGTGACACTGATGAAACTAAGAGAAATCCATTAATGTTTATGTAAGGCCCAGTCCCAAATCCTTCAAGAAAATGAGTATTGTTTAGTTCCTCTTTAAAAACAGTAACTCTGTAAGCTGCAGACCATATATTGATATAATCACATTGTAAACTTAAAAGCTATATAAAAAGTTATTTTGGGTATTCTTTGGTAATATGTCTTGGCAGAGCAAACTGGCCTTTCATATTTCTTTCATCGTTTGTAGTTACTTGGCTGTTAACCTCCACAGATAGAGGAGGAGTAATTTGTAGTTGCAGGTGTGCTGACTAGGATGGCATTTTATCTAACAGATATTTTTTGTCTTCTGTATGCCAAGGTAATATTTTAGCCTCTCATGATGAATGAGACAGAATTTAGCATGGAGGTTGATGGACAGATGATAGTGATATGTTATAATTAAATGCTGTAGTAAAGTTATGTATGTCCATGGTAGCACAAAGCGAAAAAGAATCTTTGAAAATGAACATTTTGTTGGGAGGACTGAGGTGGCAGGGTTGGGCTCGAAAAGACTTCCTTTGCAGAGACAGAAGCCTGTGTGGAAGACTCACTTGAAATTATTGTAGGAAGGCAATGGCACCCCACTCCAGTACTCTTGTCTGGAAAATCCCATGGATGGAGGACCCTGGTGGGCTGCAGTCCATGGGGTCGCTAAGAGTCGGACACGACTGAGCGACGTCACTTTCACTTTTCACTTTCATGCATTGGAGAAGGAATTGGCAACCTACTCCAGTGTTCTTGCCTGGAGAATCCCAGGGACGGGGGAGCCTAGTGGGCTGCCGTCTGTGGGGTTGCACAGAGTTGGACACAACTGAAGTGACTTAGCAGCAGCAGCAGCAGCGGGGTGTGAGGAGGGAGTGGCACAAGTTAAACCTAGATAGAAAGGTCTAGATGCAAAGGGCATGCCAGGTTAGAGGTGGAATTCTCTTCTGTGGGAACAGGAGCCACAGGGAGTCACCTTGGTAAAATTTGTCTTAGCGTGTTCGATTAGAAAAGAGAGTAAATGGAAACATAGAGATTGGTTAGGGGCTTGTAATGACAAGAGGTGTTACAGCCTGAGCAAATCAAGGATTGGAACAGAGGCGATTTCATATTTGGAAATATCTAGGGACTTGTTCAGTCTCAAAAGTTGTGTCCGACTCTTTGCGACTTTATGAACTGCAGCATGCCAAGCTTCCCTGTCCTTCACTATCTCCCTGAGTTTGCTCAAATTCATGTCCATTGAGTCGGTGATGCTGTCTAACCATCTCATCTTCTGTCATCCCCTTCTCCTTTTACCTTCAATCTTCCCCAGCATCAGGGTCTTTTTAATGAGTTGGCTCTTCGCATCAGGTGGCCAAAGTATTAGAGCTAAAGCAACAGTCCTTCCAGTGAATATTCAGGGTTGATTTTCTTTAGGGTGGACTGGTTTGATCTCCTTGCTGTCCAAGGGATTCTTAAGAGTCTTCTCCAGCCCCACAGTTTGAAAGCATTTGGGGACTATCAGATCAGATCAGATCAGTTGCTCAGTCGTGTCCAACTCTTTGCAACCCCATGAATCGCAGCACGACAAGCCTCCCTGTCCATCACTAACTCCGGGAGTTCACCCAGACTCACGTCCATCGAGTCAGTGATGCCATCCAGCTATCTCATCTTCTGTCGTCCCCTTCTCCTCCTGCCCCCAATCCCTCCCAGCATCAGAGTCTTTTCCAATGAGTCAGCTCTTCGCATGAGGTGGCCAAAGTACTGGAGTTTCATCTTTAGCATCATTCCTTCCAAAGAAATCCCAGGGCTGATCTCCTTCAGAATGGACTGGTTGGATCTCCTTGCAGTCCAAGGGACTCTCAAGAGTCTTCTCCAACACCACAGTTCAAAAGCATCAATTCTTCAGCGCTCAGCCTTCTTCACAGTCCAACTCTCACATCCATACATGACCACAGGAAAAACCATAGCCTTGACTAGATGGGCCTTTGTTGGCAAAGTAATGTCTCTGCTTTTGAATATGCTATCTAGGTGGGTCATAACTTTCCTTCCAAGGAGTAAGCGTCTTTTAATTTCATGGCTGCAGGCACCATCTGTAGTGATTTTGGAGCCCGGAAAAATAAAGTCTGACACTGTTTGCACTGTTTCCCCATCTATTTCCCATGAAGTGGTGGGACCAGATGCCATGATCTTCGTTTTCTGAATATTGAGCTTTAAGCCAACGTTTTCACTCCTCTTTCACTTTCATCAAGAGGCTTTTTAGTTCCTCTTCACTTTCTGCCATAAGGGTGGTGTCATCTGCATATCTGAGGTTACCGATATTTCTCCCGGCAATCTTGATTCCAGCTTGTGTTTCTTCCAGTCCAGCGTTTCTCATGATGTACTCTGCATGTAAGTTAAGTAAACAGGGTGACAATATACAGCCTTGACGAACTCCTTTTCCTATTTGGAACCAGTCTGTTGTTCCATGTCCAGTTCTAACTGCTGCTTCCTGACCTGCATACAGATTTCTCAAGAGGCAGGTCAGGTGGTCTGGTATTCCCATCTCTTTCAGAATTTTCCAGTTTATTGTGATCCACACAGTCAAAGGCTTTGGCATAGTCAATAAAGCAGAAATAGATGTTTTTCTGGAACTCTCTTGCTTTTTCCATGATCCAGCGGATGTTGGCAATTTGATCTCTGGTTCCTCTGCCTTTTCTAAAACCAGCTTGAACATCAGGAAGTTCACGGTTCACATATTGCTGAAGCCTGGCTTGGAGAATTTTGAGCATTACTTAACTAGCGTGTGAGATGAGTGCAATTGTGCAGTAGTTTGAAAGCATTTGGGGACTATAGTCTATAAAATTTGGGAGTGAAGAAGGGAGGATATGGATAAGGAAGGAGTATAGGTAGGGGTGTATGTGTATGTGTGTCTTTTTTAAGTTATCTGTGGGACATTTGGGTGGAGAGGTCCGTTGGCATTGAATTAGCTGAGCTTTCTCATTTCTTGTGCTTTAGAATATTGGAAGTACTGAAACAAAAGTTTAATTTCTGTTCAGTTTGGGTGGTTTCTACTGTCATCTTCCTGGATTACCAATCCGTTAGTCTGTTTTACCTAATCTACTGTCGATTGCCTCTAGTGCATTTTTAATTTCAGTTACTGTATTCTTAGGGTCTGTTTGATTCTCAGTATTTTCTAACTATTTTAAAACCTTCGGATCAGTCGCTCAGTTGTGTCTGACTCCTCGTGACCCTATGGACTGCAGCACGCCAGGTTTCCATGTCCATCACGAACTCCTGGAGCTTGCTCAAACTCATGTCCATGAGTTGGTGATGCCATCCAACCATCTCATCCTCTGTCATCCTTTTTTCCTCCTGCCTTCAGTCTTTCCCAGCATCAGGGTCTTTTCAGATGAGTCAGTTCTTTGCATCCGGTGGCCCAAGTATTGGAGCTTCAGGTTCAGCATCAGTCCTTCCAATGAATATTCAGGACTGATTTCCTTTAGGATGGACTGGTTGGATCTCCTTGTAGTCCAAGGGACTCTCAAGAGTCTTCTCCAACACCACAGTTCTTTTGCCTTCAGCTTTCTTTATGGTCCAACTCTCACATCCATATATGACTACTGGAAAAATCATAGCTTTGACTAGATGGACCTTTGTTGGCAAAGTAATGTTTCTGCTTTTTAATATGCTGTCTAGGTGGTCATAGCTTTTCTTCCAAGGAGCAAGCGTCTTTTAAATTCTTGGCACAATCACCGTCTGCAGTGATTTTGGAGCCTAAGAAAATAAAGCCTCTCATTGTTTCCATTGTTTCCCCATCTATTTGCCATGAAGTGATGGAACCAGATGCCATGATCTTTGTTTTTTGAACTTTGAGATTTATTTAAGCCAACTATTTCACTCTCCTCTTTACTTTCATCAAGAGGCTCTTTAGTTCCTCTTCGATGTCTGCCATAAGGGTGGTGTCATCTGCATATCTGAGGTTATTGATATTTCTCCCAGCAGTCTGGTGGCCCAGATGGGGAAGTGTCTGCCTACAATGCAGGAGACCCAGGTTCGATCCCTGGGTTGGGAAGATCCTCTGGAGAAGGAAATGGCAACCTATTCCAGTACTCTTGCCTGGAAAATCCCATGGACGGAGGAGTGTGGTAGGCTACAGTCCATAGGGTCGCAAAGAGTCCTACACGACTGAGCGACTTCACTTTCACTTTCTTTCCTGGCAGTCTTGATTCCAGCTTGTGCTTCCTCCAGCCCAGTGTTTCTCATGATGTACTCTGCCTGCATAGAAGTTAAATAAGCAGGGTGACAGTATACAGCCTTGAAATCCTCCTTTCCCAGTTTGGAATTTAAAATCTATCATGTTTATCCATTCTTCTGAGGTAGGAAGCGTCTTTATGATCATTACCCTGAACTCTGTTGAGTAGATTGTGTACCTCCACTTCATCTAGTTCTTTTTCTGAGGTTTTTTGTGTCTTTGGCGCATGTTCCTCTGCTCATTTGTCCAGTTCACCGTGTTAGGTGGGTTGGTTGCATTTCCTTGTCTTGGAGCGATGGCCTCATGTGGGAGACATCCTGTGGGTCCCAGCAGCACACACTTGCTGGTCGCCGAGTCACATGTTCTGGGGCGCCCCCGTAGGGTTGCCTGCGCCCTTCTCTTATGGTGGGGCTTCTGTGGTTGGTGCGCTGGTGGGTGGCCCTGGCCCCTAGCCTGGCTGTGAAGCCTGCTGGAGGGTGAGGTAGGCTTCTCTGCCTGGCCTTGGGCCTGGGGCTTGCCTGCTGGTGGCCGGGTAAGCCTCAAGCAATAATAAGCTAGGGGAGGATTCCGAAGTGTCACTTGCCAGGGCTGTGTTACCTTGGTAGAAGGGGCGCCCCCAAATGGCTGCTGCTAGCATCTCCACCCCCAGGGGGAGTCCGGTTTGCCTCCTGCCTATCCAGGGGGCTCTCCAGGATCAGCAAGTGGGTAGGCTCTCCTGGACACAAGCCCTGCTGCTTTTCAAAGCCAGAGGTTCTGGGGCTCGTCTTCCTGGTGCAGGAGCCCTGGGTGGGAGAGCCTGAGGTGGGTTCAGGAGCCTCACTCCTTGGAGAGAACGTCTGTGATTGTGATATTCCTCACATTTGTGAATCCCTGACCTGGAATTGTGAGTCCTGAGTGTACCGTGTCTCCTCTTACTTGGGTCGTTGTGATTCCTTCTTTAGGTATGTAGCTGTGGAGTAGCTTTTCTGCTAGTTTTTGGGCCGTTCTCCTAGATAGCTTCTCTGTAAGGAGCTGTAATTTTGGTGTTTCCATGGCAGAAGGGATGAATTCAGGATTTTTCTACTCTGCTGTCTTGGCCACCTCACTTCATGTCTTCCTTTTTACCGGTATATTCCTGTGTGTGTGTGTAAAACATATTTTCTAGCAAACTCGTGAGAAAAATGTGTATGGATAATAGTTTCAGGTGTTGAATATATAAAAATGCTCCTTCATAATCAGTTGACACTTTGGGTTGAGAATTTTTACGTAAATAATTTTTAAACTGTTGCTTCCTTTACTTATAAGTTTGCACTGTTACAGTGGAGAATTCAGGTACAATTTTTATTCTTGTTATTTTGCATGTGGCTTTTTTCCCTTGAGAAAGTTATCGGGATGCTTTTTTAGGTTAGTGAGTCAGTGTTTTTCTCCCTTTACATTCTCTCTGTTCTCTGGAATTATTTGTAGTCAAATGTTGAATTTCCTGCCTTGATCTTCTAAGTCTGTTAACTATTTTTCAGTATGTTCTATTTCTCTTAAACTATTCCTCTATTTCTCTAAACTCAGGGAGACTTTCCTGACGCTTTCTGTTGGATTTTAGCAGTGGCTGCATTTTTAATCTTGAGAGTGTTTGGATTGCTTCCTTTTTATCACCATTTAAAAATTTGGTCTTCTCTGAGCATAGTAATTATAAAGTTTTTTTTTTTTAAGTTTTATTTTATTCTCTTGATTATCTTTGCTTTTATGTTTTTGCAATTTTTGTTTTTTTTGGTCTCTCGTGTCTGAAGTGAAGTGAAGTGAAGTCGCTCAGTTGTGCCCGACTCTTTGCCACCCCATGGATAGTAGCCTGCCCCAAGCTGCCCCGTGGGATTTTCAAGGCAAGAGTACTGGAGTGGGTTGCCATTTCCTTCTCCAGTCTCGTGTCTGAAACCTTGCAAATTTTGGTGATCCTTTGCCAGCTATTCGTATTTAAAAGTGAAAAGGTAATTGGTAGCTCTTTGTTTGCAAGGGACTTTGCTTCTGTAAGTGTTGGTCTTCGCTGTAGGCTAATTGGATGCAGAACTGCTGTTTTCTTGGGTGAACTGCCAAATAGGAAGTAAAAACATTACTCCTTGCCAGTGGCGGTCTAGAATTAACGAAAAGGGGCAGGGTTGGATGTTTGAGCATTTCTTGTTTTGACTTTTGACTTCAGTTCAACTCACCAGCCCTGAGCTTCCCACCTACGCACCCACCTACCATGTATCTTGTCCTGGAGTCCCAAGCTCTTATCTTTCAGTTTCTGTGCAGAATAACCCTTCTCTTTCTCATTGTTTAGTCTACAGATTTGTAACCAGCCTTCACCCTTCCCACTCCACCCACTAATTCTCTGTCTCTAACCTTGCTCAGTGTCCTCCTGTGAACTTCTCAGGGTTCTGCAGGGCAAGATTAGCTCACCTGTTGGTGTTTGCGCCTCAGCGTGTCCTGCCTTCTGCTCTTACTGCAGTTACTTTCCTGGTGTCAATGCCATGGAGAGTTGACTTTAAATCTTGCAAGAAGTAATGGAATTTTAAAACTGTGGCAGACCTACAGTTAAGTTGGCATGGTTCACACCTGTGGAACCTCAATTGAGCAGATGCTTTCTATTTGAGCATGGGGAGATTGAGATTAGTTGGAGTTGGAGCCATAAAGGATATATTGATAGCACTTGACCGTTTTCATATATGTGCTTTCATAAATAACATGTTCATTGCGGAAACTCTTTTACAGGCTCAAGTGTGATATTGTGGAATAATGCGCAGGAATTATTCTAAAGTAATGTCAGTTTCAATCTTGCTGGTAGGCCTCAGCGGCTATTTTCTGTTTGTAACATAGTAATGATGAAGGAATTTTCTGCTGTTCTATTTTGCTGTGTGCTCAGTTGCTCAGTCATGTCCGACTCCCTGCGGTCCAATGGACTGTAGCCCTCCAGGTTCCTCTGTTCATGGGATTCTCCAGGCAAGAATACTGGAGTGGGTTGCCATGCCCTCCTCCAGGGGATCTTCCCAACCCAGGGATCAAACCCATGTCTCCTGCATTGCAGGCAGATTCTTTACTGTCTGAGCCACCAGGAAAGCCCAAGAATACTGGAGTGGGTAGCCTATCCCTTCTCCAGGGGAACTTCATGACCCAGTTATTGAACCACGGTCTCCTGCATTGCAGGCGGATTCTTTACCAGCTGAGCTACCAGGGAAGCCCCAACCCTTCTATTACATTTTCTCAAATTAAGTAATAGTGGAATGTATTTCTGTGTAAGTTTTATGGTGTTTGGGAAAAGAAACATGTCACTTGAAGCGAGGCAAAGCAGGTTCTATAGTTCCATATGGTTGGTGTTCAGTCACTCAGCCACGTCTGACTCTTTGTGACTCCGTGGACTGCAGCACACCTGGCTTCCCTGCTCTTCACTGACTCCAGGAGTTTGCTCAGACTCGTGTCCATTGAGTGGGTAATGCCATCCAACCCTGTCATCCTCTGTCATCACTTTCTCCTGCCCTCAGTCTTCCCAGCATCAGGGTCTTTTCCAAAGAGTTGGCTGTTCTCATCATGTGACCAGAGTATTCTGCTTCAGCATCAGTCCTTCCAGTGAATATTCATGGTTGATTTCCTTTAGAATGGACTGGTTGGATCTCCTTGCTGTCCATAGGACTCTGAAGAGTATTTTCCAGCACCACAGTTTGAAAGCATCAGTTCTTCGGTGCTCAACCTTCTTTATAGTACAACTCTCACATCCATACGTGACTACTGGAAAAACCATAGCTTTGACTAGACGGACCTTTGTGGGCAAAGTGATGTCTCTACTTTCTAATACGCATGTCTCTACTTTTTAATATGCATGGTTTCTACTTTTTAATGCTCTAAGTTTGTCATAGCTTTTCTCCAAGGCTCCAGTGTCTTTATCTTACAATTCTTTTCTGGACCAAAATGTTAATCTAGTTATTTGTTTACATAAATGTAACTCAGTGTTTACATGGATATAACAACATTACAAAGAATGACTTCTTAATGATCACAATAGATATTTTATATTGTTCATAGTGTTTAAATTAAGTTATATAAACCGTATACCCTAAAACTTAGAAACTTCCCAGACACATGGAACTTAGAACTTAAAACTTATAAACTCCCCATAGAGCATGTAGCTCTTAAAAAGTTTTAGCTTACTTTAGAAACAATTCCTTTATTAACATTTAACATTAGCTATTATCTTTTAATGGTGAATCAAAATATACCTGAGTAGCTGGTACAGGTTTTGTTTTTTTCCTTCTAATATGGAAAAATATATTTAAAGGATTTGGTAACTTCTTTTACTGTTTTTTCCCGCAACTGGGCAGTTCTCTTGGGAGCAGCTAAACTACTGTTTTCTTTGCTTGGATCAAATTATTTTCCTTTTGAGAGAAATAAGTAACAGGGATTTTTTTTTTTTTTTTTAAAGAAAGAGGAAAACTCCATTTATTTGCTAAACTGCACAACCTTATTCTGATTCTAATTCTCTTCCACTCTGACTGTTCCTTTTTTTTCCAAAGGCTTCTCCCCATTCTACAGGATTTGTTCTCTCTCTCCATTGCTTGAAAGATTTCAGACTTCCCCTTATGTTGGAGGGAGAAGAATATTCTACCAGGGGGTAAAGTTTTAGACCACACAGATTTACAAGATGGTTATTGATAGATGGGCACACTGTGACCACAAGAAATCATAATTTTTCTCTTAAATCATGTTACCCTAGCCAGATCTTTTTTCTCCTAGTTGACTTGTCAGATTATCTCATTGTAATTAGTTGTAATTAATCTAAAAAGTCATTATGCTTGAGACATAATTTAGCCTGTTTAATTTGGCTTAATCATTTATTTCATAATTGCCAATACTATATTCTCCTTTAGGAGCCAATTCTTAATGAAGGTGGCTTTTTTGGTGGGGAGAAGGGAATGGAAGACTAGAACTTGAAGGCTCTTTTGACTAGCTGCCCTTTAAATTGTTTTCTTTGTTACACGTGCACCTTTATTTGTTCTGCGGTTGAAGTTGTTCAGACCCAACAACCACATGCTAGCAAGCTGAGAACAGAGGAGCGCCTGTGACCCCCGGCTGTCCTGAGCGTAGTAGGAGCAGTGGGCAGTGCTTCTCTAAGAAGCAGGCAGAAGAGTCACTTGAAGGGCTCAAAGGGATTTCTGCATCATGTGTTACACCCTCCCTCCTTTCTGACCCCACAGGTCTGGGTTGGGGCCTGGCCGTGTTTTGCATTTACATCAAATGAACAAGTTTCCAGGTGGTGGTGATGCTGCTCCTGGTATCACATTTTCGGAGCCACTGATCGAAGGGAGTGACCAGTCTTTGCAGTAGATCTAGAATGAATTAATAATGCCTGCTATAATTTCTGAATATATCCTCCCCTTACAAACAAATAACAAGAAAAAAAAAAAACTCAAAAGGAATATCTGGTAGGGTTTGCTTTAGTCTGTGAAACCAAATGCACTTTAATTCCAAAGCTACTAATAAGTAGTATGCCTTGAACTGTTTTTATATTAAGCATTTATTTTGTCTTCCATTAAATTAATTTACTTCACATGCATTATTGAATACCTATCGTGTGCTAGTTTGGACTTGGGAATCTAGCATTGAATGAATTCCTTCTCCAAAGGGCTTGTGTCTGGTTTGAGGAAGATTGATATTTAACACATAATATGTCAAGTGTTGATAAGTTACTTGGATAACAAAGTATGAAAGTTGAACATAATTATTCTTGCCTGGTATGAATTACATATCCCCAGTAGTTTCTCGTTTATTGGCAACCTGACTGACAGTACTCTGAACCTCCGATTCCAGCTATTCCATGTGTTTCAGATTTTATTTCACTTTATTTTAGTAAAGATCAGTTGTAGTACTTTCTCAGTAGGCTATGTGAGCTTGTTATCTTATGAGGTTCAAAGTTTAAGCCTTGTGGCATGATGTTTTGAGGCTGTAGGGTTTTTAAATTTTTTGAACCTGAATGTCTCTTAGAGGGCATGTACATTCTCCACTTCATTGAAATGCTCACAGGTCTTTTATTCTTGTGCCAGGTCTGTTTTACTCATCTGTGTTACTGGCCTGGACCTTGTAGGCATTTGAGTTTAGAGTATCTTCTTTAGGCACTTTGAAAAATAGTGCATTTTTTTAAAGCTGGGGAATCTAACCTAGATAAAATTCAGTTAGGTTTTGTTTAGGTTCTGTATTTTATATTTCTTTTGATTAGTCTGAACTTTTTTTGTGGGCAGAGTTGAAAGGGATTGCTTACCTTTCTCTAACAAGAGGATCTATTTTTAGAATTCAAGGCTGTGTGGGTTCAGGCACACACAGTGTTTGAGGCTGTGTGTATCAAGTGTTAGATAAACCAAACAGATGGCTAATATTATTTGGTTTGTTTTAAATCAGAGATTGGGTTGAGATTAGCAAGGAATTAAGTATTTTAAAAGTTGTCGGGATTGTTTTAAGTGTTGACTGCAGAGTGATATGAAAACCCTTCTTGATCTTTGGCTGAAGGTTAGGGTTAACTCCCTGTAGCTGGCAGATGCTGATCTGTGTTCTGCCTTCCTTTCTACTGTGGTGAAGATTGGGTGGCTCCTGAGAAGCCACATGCTAGCTAGTGTTCCTGCTGCTGGGCCAGACTATTGTAGACAGGGTGGCTTATTTATCGCTCCCATTTCTGGAGATGAGAAGTCCAGGATCAAGGCCCTGGCAGATTGGGAGTCTGGTGAGGGAGCCTGCTTCCTGTTTCATAGAAGGCCACCTTCTCCCTGGGTCCTCATATCGTGGAGAGGGTGAGGGGGCTCCCTAGAGTCACTCAGTTCATTCATGAGGATCCACCCCCATGATCTGAAAACCTCCCAAAGGCTCCACCTCCTAATACCATCACCCTGGGGGTTAGGATTTCAACACATGAGTCTTGAGGGGATGTGAACATTCACTCCATAATAGGTAGCAAGTAAGTTAATTGGTTTTCTGTGGTTTTTCAAGCAAAATATATGTGGAAATAGCTATAACTTATTTTTAGATGTGGAAATAGTAGTTAAAATTTTCTGCTGTGACTTGTGCCTTTTTCATTTTGGTTTGAAAGTCTGTTCTCAAAGATATTTAAAAGCAGAGCTTTTTTTTTTTTTTTTTTTTCTTTAGTGCCACATGAAAGATATACGAGAGGCATCAGAAATCTTTGCTTCTGTACTGGGACTTCATCCTGTCCTTACCTGCGGGACTTCACATCTTAGGTTCTTTTTCCTCCATCAGATCTTTGCCTTGGAGATTTGTACAAGTGTGGGACCCGTGCTTGGAAAGCAGGCGGCTCCAGTGCCAGATGGAGTTCATTGACCTGAGCTGTCCAGGAGCCTGTGGGTTGGCCTGTTCGTTCTTGGCTTTTGGGACTTGAAGTTTTCTTTCTGATCTGAACATGTTAGCGTCTTCAGCTCCCAGCTTTGGGCATGGAGCAGGTGTATGGTGTGGTTTAGATGATGAACACTGAGGTTGTATTGTTCGGTTGCTAAGTTGTGTTCAACTCTTTGTGACCCCATGGACTGCAGCATGCCAGGCTCCTCTGTCCTGCAGTCTCCCACACACTGATAGGTTCCGTAACCTAGAATCACAGAGTGAGTTCTTTGGTTTTCAGTTATTTTCAGTTTTTCTCTTCAGACTTTAAACTTTTTGTTTTGTATTGGGGTATAGCCGATTAACAACGTTGTTAAACAGCGAAGGGACTTGGCATAAGGGGAGGTGGTATTTTGGAGCTAGCATGTAACCCTTCGCAATATCTGCTGATCCCCTTTTATCGCTGGGAAAGCAAGCTTCACTCAACCTTTCAAGGCAGTAGGACCTCACTAGAATTTAACAACTGTATTTATGTTTATGGGGTATATTGCCAATATGGCACTGCTTTTCTGTTTTTGATGAGTTTTGTTTGTTTTGTTTGAAGAATGGGTAGTTTTATGCCCAAGGGGGTGATTCTAGGAAGCACCTGTCAGAATGTGGAGATGAGAGACTGAGATGGTAAGGAAGCCAGTAAAGAAGTCAGCGCCGTGGCAACTGGAGTGTGTTCCCAGTGGGGGCTTGGGAGTCGGCGCAGCATTCACCCAGAGTAAAGGGAGATGCTGGGGATGTGTGCCCGCAGACTCATTAGTCATTACTTGATGGTGGCTCCTGGGGGTGTTAATTCTCTTGAACTTCCAACCTGCCCCTCCCTCAGGCAGAGCAGTGGCAGCCAGATAGCACTTTGGCAAACAGTGGTAGGTGCCCCCCCATGGCCTTTGTGGGCAGAGTAGGTGGGCAGGGTACCAGCGGTTTCAACTCCTGAATGTGTGGCTTCTCCTGCGTCCTCCACATCTTAGTCAGTGGCACCCCTATCCTTTGATGCTCAGGCTAAAAACTTTAGAGTCATCCTTGACCCTTCTCTCACATCCCACATCCAAACCATCAGCAAATCCTGTTGGCTTTCCCTTAAAATACATGCGGAATCTGACCTTTCCTCTTGTCCTCACTGCTCTCACATAGTCCAGCCCCCCACCATCTCACAGCTTTCTTACATAAGGCCGCTGGAATGATACATAGAAAATCAAAGATTACATAACTTGGCTGCTCAAAACCCTCCTCCTCTTAACTCAGAGTGAAAGGCAGAATCTTTCGACCGCTCATAAGGCCCTCCAGGATCTGACCACCTTCTGCCTTTTGTGTGTGTGCCTATGTGTGCACACGCACGTCCAGTTCTTTTCGTCTTTAGCCCTGTTTAGAGTCAGAACATTACTTTCGTCTCCATTTCCCACCCCAAACCCCGCCCCCGCCCCCGCCAGCCCTTTCTTTTAGTGGCAGCAATGTGATTCATTTGTAAATTAGATTTATTTGTCACAGTTTACATTCCATCTTTACTACTACATCCTGGTTGAATTTTTTTTTTTTCCATACAGTGAATGTACTTTTTATAGTGATTAGTTCTCTTGGTTTTGAGAAATGCACGGAGTGGTGTATCCGCCACCACATATCCATACAAAAGAGTCCATTGTCTTAAACATTTCCTCCTGCTTTCCTGTTGTCAACAGTCACTCTTTCAACCTTCCAGTCTCTGGCAGCTACTGATCCGTTTTCCTCCCTACAGTTTTGCCTTTATAAATAAGAGAGTCTTACCATATACATATAGCCTTTTTGGTCTGATTCTTTCAGTTAGCAGAACACATTTAAGATTATTCCATGTTGTGTAAATCACTAGTTAAATCCTCAAGTGTCCTTTAAGTATATTAAAGCCCTACCCCAAAAAGTGAATTGATTTAAAGAAAATATTGAACAAACACAATAGATGTGACACAGAGATATGAGAAATATCTTGAACCTTAGTGAACCTAAAATTGGGAAATGGACTGGTGGCTCAGGCGATAAAGAATCCGCCTGCAATGCAGGAGACCCGGGTTGACCCCTGGATCGGGAAGATCCCCTGGAGGAGGGGATGGCAACCCACTCCAGTATTCTTGCCTGGAGAATTCCACGGACAGAGGATGCTGGTGGGCTACATACAGTCCATGGGGTCACAGAATCTGACATGACTGAGCGACTAACACTAATGTGATAGAAAGATGTCAGATCAAGACTTTGCTTTTCCTGGTACCACTGCCAGGGATTAGCTGTGTCCTCTTGGGGAAATCACCCTTCTGCTCCCAAGTTTCTGATAAACTCAATAGTAAAATGGCTGATCTAGTAGTTGTTAGCTCCTACTGAGACTCCTAAGATGCAAGTTATTTTAGGTGCTTTGGGTAGCTCTTTTCACTATTAGCATTTCATTGCTGTAAAGTACCCATCACCCCTGGATTTCACAGTTAGGACAGGCTGTTATATAAACGCTTTGTTAAACCCATCCTGAAGGAATAAGAGCCAGCCAGCCGTTAGGAATGAGGTAAGCCTTCAGTACACGGCTGCAGTCCCTCAGCGCTTTTCTGTTGGGCTTCTCTGAAGGGTGGGATCTCGTGAGCCTGCAGCACAGCCATTGTCATGTCCAGGAGCTCCTGGTGGTGCCATAAAATCTTGGCACGTGTCTAGCACTCTAGCATTTGGAATTTAATCTCCACAGTCATTTCCTTAGGTAGATTTTCCCAGGGGTTTCTGTAAAGACTGATTAGAAGTTAAGTTTCCTAGAGCTTCATTGCGATTCCTGAATAGGCCATCTTGTCGCGTCATGGACAATGTGTATTTGAAGGTCAGTGCGTGTTAGGAACGCTTCAGTCATCACCGAAAACTGCAAAGGGAACCAGAGGGAATTGCTTGTTTTGTTATTTTTAATGATAGGTAGATTTATAGTAATTTTTTTTCTCTTTTGTATAGTAATTTTTAAAATCATAATTAATGGCTGCTTAAATTCCCTGATCAGACTGGGCTTTTTGAAATTGGAAGTGAAATAATAATTGAGTTGTATTTAGGTGATAGATCGTCAATATAAAATTAGAGGAATTTGAAAAACGGCTATGATTTGTGTTTATTTTATATGTGGCACATAGTAATATTCATCTTACTTTTTACTTTTAGTAATGAATGTTATAACTATTGAAGATTATAAGAGCACATACTGGCCAAAATTGGATGGTGCCATAGATCAGCTTTTAACTCAGAGTCCTGGTGACTATATCCCCATATCCTATGAACAGATATACAGGTAAGTCAAGATTTTATTTGCTTGGATTTTTAGAGGGTATATTGAGGTTCACAGCAAGTTGAATTATGGCAGTATGTATGCATGTAATATATGATACATACAGTGAGGCTCTATAAATTATTTATATTACACACTTGTGGATTGGGGGTTTTATTTGTACTTCTTACTTCAGAATTGGTTTTCAAATCAAGGTATTGTTCACCCTACCTCAGCCTGCCACCCCCACCAACACAATGCAGACATTATAGAGGTCAGTGAAAAAGGCAAAAAAAAAAAAAAAATTGTCCTTTCAGTGTCATGGGGAGGTGCTAGCTTGTTCTGTTGATGTTTATGATACACAAGTTTACCTGTCTTTGGTGATTTTGTTTCCCAGCTCCTGGAAGGTGAAAGTAGCCACATTAGTGAGGACTGGGGTGGGATGTCAGATCAGCCCAGTCACAAGAGGAGGCAGCGACAGCTGTGAATGCACAAGTGAATCACAGAGACCGTACATTGCAAACACTTTTGTGAGTTAGAAACTTCCCTGTGCATCACTCTCTCTTCCTTATTTTAACGTTCATTAATGGGACTTCCCTATTAGCTCAGACAGTAAAGCGTCTGGCTACAATTTGGGAGACCCGGGTTAGATCCTTGGATCGGGAAGATCTGCTGGAGAAGGAAATGGCAACCCACTCCAGTATTCATGCCTGGAAGATCCCATGGAGCGAGGAACCTTGTAGGCTGCAGTCCATGGGGTCGCAAAGAGGCGGACACGACTGAGCGACTTCACTTTCACTTTCAGTTTTCAGTGTCAAAGAGAGAGGCTGACTTTTAAGTAGTTACCATAGTCAAATTCAGATTATTACCCAGTATTAGGTTATCTAGTACTGATGAAATAGTTAATAGGATCCTCAGAAAGATTCTTTGTAGCTGGCAGTGCTGGCCCCTCTGGCTGAACGCGGATTGGGGCAGGGTACATTTTTGTTTAAGAGCTGCAGTTGGTCACTTTGTTAGGCCCGAATTAATTCACCAGTGGTTATATATAGAGGGATGCCTTTACCTTGGGCTGAGTTGGTGCGTCATCATTGATTTTTCTGTCTGCCCTCCTCCCCACAGTTGTGTGTATAAATGCGTGTGCCAGCAGCACTCGGAGCAGATGTACAGTGATCTGATTAAAAAGATAACTAACCACTTAGAACGAGTCTCAAAGGAGCTGCAGGTAAAGAACTGATTGTATCGATTTTTGCTTCTTCAAATTGTGTCATCTTGGGAATAGATTAATTTGAAAATTTAACATAAACTGTGGACATTTTTAGATTATGTGTATTTCCGACCTTAATTCCATTTATTAACCATGTCAGCATTTCTTTTCTTTAAAACTTTATTTGTTCTGTTAACCTCAGTCTTTGGTGACTTTTGTATTATGAACGTGTGTATATTTTAATTTTTTCTGAACTTTTTTTTTATTGTTATCTTTGAAGCGTTATTTGCCTACCAGTTTCTAATATTTGCTAATATTAACAACTGAAGTTAGCATTTTATTGGTCAGCTCTACAGACGAACATCATCCCAGTTGTAAAATCTGGGGCAAGTTGCAGAAATATTTTGTTTAAGGAGGCACTTGGCTTCTTGATGGCACGCTGGCCCTCCCCGCCTCAGTAGTTTCCAGTGCTTGAAGGTCACGTACTGTCTTTATTCCAGGGCCAGCTCACATTTTAGTTGCAGTGTAGAAATTGCAGGATGTGTAGAAGAGTCACGCAGCAGTAGATCACCGAGGTCCCCCCTCGGTCAGGATGTGCTTCAGCAATTCTGAAATACCCAGTTTCCAGCAAGTGCTGGGTTGCTATTTGGATACTGTTCCTCGCTTCCCTTGTGGTCTGAGGTGTCTTAGTTTTTGTTTACCCCAAACAGTTGTTGTACTAAGTAAAAGTAGCTTATTAAAAAAAATTATAGTCAGAGTTGTATTTATCATAGCCAGATATATATTTTTCCTTTTGTTGGTATAAATTGTTTTTGTCACTTTTTTGCCATTAAATACAAAATCTGTCTTTTTTGTCTTTTTAAACTTTTTATTTTGTATTGGGGTATAGTTGATTAGCAAACAGTGTTGTGATAATTTCGGTTGAACAGCGAAGGGCCTCAGCCATACGTACATGTGTAAATACAAAATCTTTATCCATTTAACAAATATATTTAGTACTGGGCATTGTATATGAATTACAGGTAAAACTTAAGACCTGTGCATTGTGGCTTTGAATGGTTTGCTTAATAATTCTCGACTCTACCCTCTCTGAATCCCCACGTACAATTTATTGCCAAATCCCATTTATGTTCTCCTTTTGTCTTGGCTCCTGTCCACTTTCCATCATCCAGTCCAGGCTACGTCTTTTTAGGTGTGTTCTAAAATGCTCCTCTCAGTTGACGCTTTGCCTGTACTTTTAACACTTGTAACTAGAACCTTGCACTTTAGAGTGCCTGTTTCTAAAGTACAGCTCTGATAATCATATTCCTGTTAGAATAACATCTAAGCTTCTGAACAGGATTTAGAAAGCCTTTCATCGTCTTGACTCCTGCTTATTTCTGTAGCCTAATGGCTTTTAGGATGAGATGGTTGGATAGCATCACTGACTTAATGGACATGAGTTTGAGCAAACTCTGGGAGATTGTGAAAGACAGGGAAGCCTGACATGCTGCTGTCCACGGGGTCGCAGAGTCATACACGACTTAGCGACTGAACAGCAATAATGGCTTTTCTGTTCCTGAACTTATTTCAGTTCCTTGAACGCTTTAGGTACTCTCTCACATCTTGACTTTTCCCATGTTAAGTTGACTGCCTGAAACATTCTTCCTTTTCCTCTTCCCTCTTATATTTTCAGTCATTGTGAACTTAACATTCAAGCTGCAGCTCAGACATCGTTTGTTTTGGAAAACATTCTCTGAAACCTTGTTCCCCAAGTCTGGGTTTGGGAACCCCTTATCTGTGCTTCTCTAGCACTGAGTATGTCATGGTAGTTCACTGTGTATTGTAATTTCTAGTTTAGCTGTTCCTTTCCCCACACCCCCTGGCCCAGTAGCATGTCCTGAGAGAGCAGAGGTGCATGTCTGTCTTCATTATTGTGCGTTAGTACCTTGCCCGGTGTCTGATACACACTAGCCGTCACTTACTGAATAAAATGTATAGTGAATGAATGTTTATGAATATTTGTTATCTCTTGGGTAATGAAAATTTTTCTAGTAGAAATCTGAGTTTGATCTTGTTTTTAACCTGAAATCTAGGTGATCTTATGGGTGTAGGATATACCAGAGATTTCATTAGATCAGCAAAAAACTCATCTCAAAAAGGATCGTATTATTAATACTCTTTTGCTATTATTGAAATAATATTAAATAGTCTTCTAAACAGAAAGCAAACCTTTCGGTTCAACTTATAAGGATAAAATATATTACTTGGCTTACTTATAAAAGTCATCTTTGAAATGTGAATTGGAAATTTTATAATACATTTTACACTTATGCTCTGACTTCATGTGTGTCATTAATTTGACTGATAGAGTTCTGATTTGCCAAAGCTGTTTGTCGTATTGCAGTTTCTGCTTGAGTAGATTTTTCTGGTACTTAATTTTGTAAGCACTGTAAGACTTTTCATTCTTACAATTAGAATATTACTGTAAAATATTTTTAAAGGTAGAGGGCCTTGTAGTGTAGTATCATCAAGCTCTGTCTAACCGATAGTTTTGGAAGACCACTTGCTACAGTCTCTGGCATAAATTTGCTTGATCAGTTATTGGTATCCCAAAGGTAACCTGTTACTTGCCCAGGATGGACTGTACGGGGACCTGATACCTGGGAGTCACTGAGGTTCGGAGAGTGAGTTTCTGTGGTTTTGGAGAGTGATCTCTGTGTGTAGAGCTCCTTTATTCTTTATCACAAATACACCATAGTTCATTGTCCCTTGCTTTATGGATGTACCTCAGTTTATTTAACCATTTTTTAACCAGTGAATATTTAGGTTGCTTCCAGTCTTTGGCTATTACTAACAGTGCTACAGTGAATAATCGCTCTTGTAAGTTTCATTGTGCTTTGATTTATTGCAGTTAACAGGTGCTGCGTTTTTTACAAATTGAAGGTGTGTGGCAACCATGTACTGAGCAAGTCTACTGACGTCATTTTTCCAAGGACATCTGTTTGCGTAGTGTCTCTGTGTCACACTTTGGCAATTGTTGTGATATTTCAAGCTCTCTCATCATTATTATTATTGTATTTGTTATGGTGATTTGTGATGAGTGATATTATTACTTTAGGTTGCTGAAGGTTCAGATGATGATTAAAATTTTTTAGCAATAAAGTATTTTTTTTAACTAAAGTATGTACATTGATTGGTTTTTTTAAACTAAAGTATGTACATTGATTGGTTTTTTTTTAGACATAATGCTGTTATACACTTAATAGACTATAGCACTGGAAAACTAAAAATACGTGTGACTTGATTTATTGATAACTGCTTTATTGTGGTGGTCTGCAGTGGAACCTATAGTATCTCTGAGGTCTACCTGCCATCTCATGTACTTTGTGCATATTTTGTGATACACAAAAGTTGTGCCAAGTTATGTGCTCCCACTGGTTCGGTGTGTATCAGAATGCGTGTTTTCTCTACCATTACTAATATGGCATGTTAGGTAACTAAAGAATTTTTACCTTGTATTAATATAGGGATAATTCTTACAAAAATTAAAATGTAGTCAGGGGTGATACCTCTTGTGAGCTAGTATTAGGTGATAGCTAAAATTTTAAAAGCTATATTGATAAATATGCAGATAGTATACTATGTAAAACCAGGGAACTTAGTTTAGTTTATTTTTAGAATCAATACATATCCTACTTTGAGTTCAGCAACATGGGACTATGAAAAATCTTGTTTCGAAATGATCTCTGTTGTAAAATTGTTAAGTCAAACCATTATTAATAGCAGGGTGAAGTGGATAAAAATATGGGGACCTGGGCTCTGGTCTCAATTCTTGCCCCTCAGCAGCTATTTGCCTCTTGATTAAGCATGCTGATATCATCTTGCAAATTTTCTCATTCTTAAAATGAAGTGGCTTTACCGAAATATCTGGTTCCTTTACTCTCAGGTCTAAGATATTTTTTCTTTGCTTGCTTCTTGGCCGGTGCTGCTTCATTCTTTTCTCAGGCTTAAACTCATTAGTGTCCACCTGTGTAAAATCTTCCTATGCTATGCTATGCTAAGTCACTTCAGTTGTGTCCGACTCTGTGTGACCTCATAGATGGTAGCCCACCAGGCTCCCCCATCCCTGGGATTCTCCAGGCAAGAACACTGGAGTGGGTTGCCAGTTCCTTCTCCAATGCATGAAAGTGAGAAGTGAAAGTGAAGTCGTTCAGTCGTTTCCAACTCTTAGCGACCCCATGGACTGCAGCCTACCAGGCTCCTCCATCCATGGGATTTTCCAGGCAAGAGTACTGGAGTGGGGTGCCATTGCCTTCTCCTAGCACCCTCGCATTTCCCTCAGACAAACAGAACACCACTGGAACTTTTTCTTCTTTGTACCCATAGCATCTTGGCAATAACAACTCTGTATTGTTCCTGCGTCCATGCCTGGACACCTGACAGCTCCTTCCTCCTTAGAAGGCAGGGACTCTGTCTTGTTTGTCTTTTTATCCGTAGTGCCTGGCACAGTTACAGCTCACCAAATGTTTGTCAAGTAAATGTTCGGCACCATGACCAGTGGGAAGAGGAGCATAATTAGTGACCACTAATCTTTGTGTTTCTGGATGCCTGTGGTTGGTCAGTCTCTTAAGTCGTGTCCAACTCTTTGTGACTTCATGGACTAGAGCCTACCAGGCTCCTCTGTCTATGAGCTTTCCCAGGCAAGAAACTGGAGTGGGTTGCCCTTTACTTCTCCAGGGGATCTTCCAGACCAGAGATCAAACCCACGTCTCCTGCATTGACAGGTGGATTCTCTACCACTGAGCCATCTGGGAAGTCCTAACTAGTTGTGTAGGCATTTTATTAATTAATTCATTTTTCACTTAATGCAGTATATCAGTTTATTCAGTGTTGCAGGTGTGTGGCATAATCGTGATGTAATCTCTACTTTATAGAGACCTTAAGGACAGTTTTCATTTGGGACAGAACATGAGTGTATGCTCAGGTCCCTTGAGTCAGAAGAGTTTCGTTTGGGTGGAATGTTTTGTTTGCAGCTCTGAGTGTAGTAATGAAATGCTGTTACGAGCTAAAACAGGAGTGTGATATGAGGTGCATTTGGCAGGTAATCAGAAATTTGGTGTTGGGATTAATATAATCAGTGAGTTGGACCTTTAGGGCATCAACCTCTTACCTTTCAAGAGCATCTTAAAATAACTACTGGTGTGTGTATGTTTACACTGTCAGAATGATTTATTTATTTCTATCAAAAGCCATATTGTATTGAAGGGACTGAAGAGTATATGAAATAATGTTTCATGTTCCCCAGTTATTGACTTAAAAACTATAGAATATTGGTTTTAGATATTTTAAAAGATTCTTTTAATTTGTCAAACCTAAATGTTTTAATATAACAGCATAATCTGACTTGCTTATTCTTGAAAAAATGTATTGTTGAACAATGACTTTTGACCACTTTGGTAAGTTAAAAACTTTTTTGTTGTTAAATTTATTAAATCACTTTCATAGCTAAACCGACTTAGTGTTCTACTTACTATTGTATTTTTCTTGTATGTATCCACACTTTTTTTTTTTTTTTTTTTACTTAAACTACTAGATTGTTTGAACTGTGACATTTTGCATGTTTTTTTTTTTTAAAGTCGTTCTCCCGGACTTGTGCTTCACTCCTCTGTTCTTTAAATATGGGGATGAACATCTCTATTCTGTTTTTTCCCCCTATGTCTCCAAAGCCTCAAAATGTGAATTTACAGTTCTGATTTTTTGATATACCAAAATTGGTTTATTAGTTTAGTAAATGATATTCATTCTGGTTAGTTTTAGAAAATTCTATTGAAACTTGTGGCAATCATTATACTTTAGGTGATGGCTCAAACCAGCTTTTCCAAATGCCTATTAGACATTTCAACTTGGATTTCTCCTTTTGGATACTCCATATTCATGTATAAATTGAAATTCCTCTTCTCTCAAATCAGTTTTACTCTCAGGCTTGTTATTTCATATTCACCTTTGACTCCTTTTTTCTCTCTTATCTCTTATTTCCAGGTGATAGTCAAGGTTGATAGAATACGGTCATTTGATTTGCTTCTGTCCCCTTTTATTCCCACTGCTGTCATCTTTTTCCTTGTCATTGCTGGCTAGTGCCTGCTCTAGTGCAGGACTCTCCTAACTGGTCTTCCTTTGCCCAGTCTGTTTTTTTTTTTGGACTGACTAATCTTGATACTGAAGCTGAAGCTCCAATACTTTGGCCATCTGATGCAAAGAACTGACTCATTGGAAAAGACGCTGATGCTGGTAAAGATTGAAGGCAGGAGGAGAAGGGGACGACAGAGGATGAGATGGTTGGAGAGCATCACCGACTTGATGGACATGAGTTTGAGCAAACTCCAGGAGTTGGTGATGGACAGGGAAACCTGGCATGCTGCAGTCCATGGGGTCACAAAGAGTCGGACACAACTGAGCATCTGAACTGAACTGAATCTTCTAAAAATGCTAATTTTTGATGGGCATACTTTCTTATCCAAAACATCAAAGATTCCCATTTGCTTTTCTTAATCACTGTTGATTTCTTAGCCAGTATAAAGTAACTGAGCTGGTCAGTGGGTTGTAGGGGTCCCTAGTGGGGAACCTACTGGAGCTTGCTCTTTCCTGTGCTAGCGTGCAAGGTGCTCTAGTAGGTGCAGCCATAGACGTATGATTGACAAGGCTGGGTCATTTAGACCAGCTCTACAGCTGAGAGCAGGGATGGGGACTTCCCTGGTGTCCAGTGGTTATGACTCCACCCTTCCACTGCAGGGGCACAAGTTCGATCCCTGGTCAGGGAACTAAGATCCCACATGTTTTGTGGCATGGTCAAAAAACAAAAATGTAAAAAAAAAAAAAAAAAGTCCAAGGAGCTAATTAAAAAGTGAAGAATTATAGGACCAAGATCTGGGAAAAGAAGGAAATCTAGAGATGGGAGACTAGCATTTGAGCCATTTCTCTCCTAGAGGTGCCTGTTTATTTGGGAAGAGTAGTGTCATATGCTATGCTAAGTCACTTCAGTCGTGTCTGACTCTGTGCGACCCCATAGACAGCAGCCCACCAGGCTCTCCCGTCTCTGGGATTCTCCAGGCAAGAACACTGGAGTGGGGTGCCATTTCCTTCTCCAGTGCGTGAAAGTGAAGTTGCTCAGTTGTGTCCAACTCTTCGCGACCCCATGGACTGCAGCCTACCAGGCTCCTCCATCCATGGGATTTCCAGGCTGAGAAATTTTATAAAGCTTTGATGGGTTTATAAGGGTAGGGTGATAAAAATTGGGGTTCAGGTCCCACCAAACCTAAAGCATCACATCCAAGGTATAGTAAGAATGGTCAGTTAGAGCTGTCGTGGCAGCTGGCATTTGATTCCTGATGGAATGAAGATGGTCTGGATTTGCTAGCTCCTCTAGTGGCTTACCAGAAGCAAAAGTAAATTCTGTCTGTAGCAAGATAATTATCCTAGGCATCAAATTGTTTGCATAATTTTTCATAAGCAGTGTCTGATGTTCAGTCAGAAATACCTGGTTATATTAGGAGATGAGGTGATCATGAAACGGAGAGAACTGATGAAATACATTTTTAGACAAGAATTGGGAGAATTCATCAGTAGTTTCTCCTTTTGAGGAAATACTGGAGTGTTCTTCAGATAGAAGGAAAATATCCCTAGGTGAAAACTTGGAGAGTCAGTAGGAGTGAAGGAAAACAGAGATATGAATTACATATCTCTGAATATATATAGGTCCCCAGTCCCTTGTCTGTAATTCCAAAATACAAAAAAAAAACTTTGAAAATTGATTTTTTTTCCCCCCTCTTAAGTTTGGTGCCAAAACTCATTTGCAGTAAAACTTGGTTAAAACTCATGTGAGGAAGGAACTTAGTGGGAACCTACATATGTTTTCTCCCAGAAATATCAATAGGTTGATATTCCCATTCTCTACTGGATATTTTACAGAGTATATGGTTTATGTACCATCAGTTCAGTTCAGTTCAGTCGCTCAGTCGTGTCCGACTCGGCGACCCCATGAATCGCAGCACGCCAGGCCTCCCTGTCCATCACCAACTCCCGGAGTTCACCCAGACTCACGTCCAATGAGTCAGTGATGTCATCCAGCCATCTCATCCTCTCTCGTCCTCTTCTCCCCCTGCCCCCCAATCCCTCCCAGCATCAGAGTCTTTTCCAATGAGTCAACTCTTCGCATGAGGTGGCCAAAGTACTGGAGTTTCAGTTTTAGCATCATTCCTTCCAAAGAAATCCCAGGGCTGATCTCCTTCAGAAAGGACTGGTTGGATCTCCTTGCAGTCCAAGGGATTCTCAAGAGTCTTCTCCAACACCACAGTTCAAAAGCATCAATTCTTCGGTGCTCAGCCTTCTTCACAGTCCAACTCTCACATCCATACATGACCACAGGAAAAACCATAGCCTTGACTAGACGGACCTTTGTTGGCAAAGTAATGTCTCTGCTTTTGAATATGCTATCTAGGTTGGTCATAACTTTCCTTCCAAGGAGTAAGCGTCTTTTAATTTCATGGCTGCAGTCACCATCTGCAGTGATTTTGGAGCCCCAAAAAATGAAGTCTGACACTGTTTCCACCATTTCCCCATCTATTTCCCATGAAGTGATGGGACCAGATGCCATGATCTTCGTTTTCTGAATGTCGAGCTTTAAGCCAACTTTTTCACTCTCCACTTTCACTTTCATCAAGAGGCTTTTTCCAAATCTGAAAAGTTCTGAATTGTAGCACACTTCTAGTCCCAGGAATCTTGGGTGAAAAATTGTGAACCTGTTGTCAATCAAAAGGGAGAAAGAGATGTCTGAGGCACATTGCACAGATGAAAGAGGCAGGACAAATAAGACAGTAAGTTGGAAGAGACGTAGGATGAGAGCATTTGAAGGTCATTTTGGCTTCAGGGGAATTGTTAGAAGTGGGAGTGGGAGGGAAGATGAGAGTGGTTTTTGAGTATTTAGCTCAGCTAACATTTAGTGTCCATATGCCAGGCATTGTGATGGATGTAAAGGATAGTGATGAGTAAGATGGGTTTATTCTTTGTACTGTTCAGGGAAAAAGTGTGATGGTCATTTTAATATACTGGAGTGTGGTGAATAGCATGATAGAGATTTGAAATGAGTCACAAGTCTTACTGATTTTCCTCCCTTGTAAATTGTCTCATATTTATTCCCTGCCATGTCCCTAGTTTATTTAGATCCTCATTCATACTTGCTCAAACAATAGAAAAAGATTTCTGGTTCATATCTTGACCTTGCACTCTCCCTCTATCCATTTTGTTTATTTTTTAGACTTAGCATGTCATTCATTTTCTTAACCTTTTGCTTCTTCATTTGCCCAAAGAACAAAGACCATCCCGCTTAACAAGAATTTCAAGGCTCCTTACACCTGAACTCAGCAAGATAGTGTAAGAGTATTTTGCTTTTAAAATTTAGATGGTAGTGGTGGTGGGGTGGGGGGTTGTCTTTTTATCTTTGTGTGTTTTCTTAATTCCTGTGGCCGCTGTTTCTTTCCTCCTTCCCTTTCTGCAGAGGGGGCATTCTCCTTGTCCCCTTGTTAGGGTTTGCCGCCCTAGCACTGTGTGTTGCTGCTAGAGTCCTTAGTTTAGCACTTGGCATATATTTAGTTACCAGCAGGAAGTCACCTTTGCAATACTGAGAGCTTCTTAAGGGCAAGGGTCCTAACTTACTTTGTTTTCCTTGGCCTGTTGTGGTCTTGAACTAAGTACTCATTAGGTAGGGTTTTCTTGGTGGCTCAGTGGTAAAGAATCTGTCTGTCAATGCAGGAGATGTGGGTTCAGTCCCTGGTCTGGAAGATCCCCTGGAGAAGGAAATGGCAACCCACTCCAGTGTTCTTGCCTGGAAAATTCCATGGAGAGAAGAGCCTGGCGGGCTACAGTCCATGGGGTCGCACAAGAGTCAGATACAACTTACTGACTAAATAAACAGCAACAACAATTCATTAGGTAAATATGCTGGTCTTGATTCTGTTAACCACACGTTCCCAATCAAGAGTATACTTCTCAGTCCTGTTGAAGTTAGACTTGGCCAAGTGTCTTGGCTTGTGAATTGTAAGGGAAAGTGTGTTCAGTGAGGCGTGCACCCCCCGAAGATCTGAAGCCTTTAAGATCGGCAGTGCAATTTTCCATGTTTCCCTTCTCTGCCCAGTGCTCTAGATGGTAAAGCCTTGTGTAACCTGGATCCCTAAGTGAGTATAGCGTGGAGCTATACTCAAGATGGGCATGAAACAAGGGAGAAAGAAAAGTATGCTGTATGTACTTTTTTCCTTTTTTAAACACAATAAAAAAATTATTATATTTTTTTGAGATACAATTCACATACCCTGACATTCACCTTTTTGAAAGTTATAACTCAGTGGGTTTTAGTGTGTACGCAAAGTTGTGCAACATCACCACTAATGTCAGGACATTTTATTCACCCCAGAAAGAAGCCAGCGCTTATTAGTAGCAGTCCGTCATCTCCACTCCTCTAAGCCACTGGCAGGAACTAATCTACTTTCTGTCTCTGTGGATTTGCCTATTCTTTATAGAAATGGAATTAGTCAATATGAGGCCTTCTGTATCTGTCTTAAATAACTATGTAGCATGTTTTCAAGGTTTATTTATGATTATAGCATGATGCTTCATTCTTCTTTTTGGCTGGATAGCATTCCATTGTATGGTTATACCACAGTTTGTTTATCTAAGCTCTGTTCTGTTGAGTTACTGAGGTTTGGGGAGTTGTGTTTTGACTGATAAAATCAGCACTTGAATTGATGATATTTAGAAGATTCTGTTTTGCCCTGCTACCATTTGGATAACTGAACTGCATGGGTTTGACATCCTTTACTCTTAAAACTGCTAACAAATGGAACCTGATTATCTTTGTGTTTAAAAATCATAGCCAAGAATTGCTTTGCCATTTGTGTTTTGTCCAGTGGATGGCAGCATAATTCAACTAGTTGTCATGAATGTCGTCCTATGAAATTTTGTATATTTTCTGGAGGCTATAATTTCTATAGCTGTTGAACTACAAAGTGTATACATATATTCTACAACTATGCAGAAAGGTTAACAGATTTTTAGATAATAAGAACAATGTCTGTTACCCTTTCTGCATAGATTTCAAGTAAGGTAGCTGTTACTGCCAACTGATAAGTAACTCTTCCCAAGAAGTCTTTCCAAATAAGTTATTTGGAGATCTATTTTTAAGTACAAATTAGAACTTAAAGTAGTTGTTATAGCAGAGTTGTTCTTATCTCAGGGAATTTGCCAATGAGATGCCTTAACCCTTGTTCAGTCTATAGGCTTGCGTTCAGACCATAGTTCTAATATGCTTACCACCTTCCTTTGAAGGCAAGTCTGTTTTCTTTTCATTTGTCCTAATAGGACCACTGGAGAAGGCAGTGGCACCCCACTCCAGTACTCTTGCCTGGAAAATCCCATGGATGGAGGAGCCTGGTAGGCTGCAGTCCATGGAGTCGCTAAGGGTTGGACACAACCGAGCGGCTTCACTTTGACTTTTCACTTTCATGCATTGGAGAAGGAAATGGCAACCCACTCCGGTGTTCTTGCCTGGAGAATCCCGGGGACGGGGGAGCCTGGTGGCTGCCGTCTATGGGATCGCACAGAGTTGGACACGACTGACGTGACTTAGCAGTAGCAGTAGCAATAGGACCACCAGGCCCCAAAGAGATCCAGTAAAAGCGCTTACTAAGTTGATAAAGATAAAAAAATGTGCTTGCCTTATAGCTGAGATTTCTAGAACCGTCTGTTACAGTTAAAAGAGTTAACTTGGAAAATGGATTTGTGATGAGCAGGAGAGTCAAATCACTTAAATAATAATTATTTGCAGTTGTTTATTATCAGAGTGTACAGAGTACCTTGATGAGTTATACTCTTTTTAAAGTAAACTTTTTGTTTTAAGACAGAGTTATGTACTTAAATTGGAAAAGATAAGGAAAAAAGTTTACTTCAAAAAATAAGCAAATATGGAGAAGTGATCAGATCATTTTTGCTCATTGTTCAAAGAGATGAGGGGTATAGGACATTGAAAAGTCATCTGAGTCCATCTGACTTCTTTGGATATTTTCACTATTATTAATCCTTGAACCTTTTGTAACTGTTCTTTGTTGTTCCCTGGTAGCTCAGTTGGTAAAAAATCCAACTGCAACACAGGAGACCAGGGTTTGATCCCTGGGTTTGGAAGATCCCCTGGAGAAGGAAAGAGCAACCCACTCCAGTATTCTGGCCTGGGAAGTCCCATGAACAGAGTAGCCTGGTGGGCTACAGTCCATGGGGTCTTAAGAGTCAGACACGACTTATTGACTAAACCACCACCAGTCAGTTAAAAAACTGAGATTAGAACCTAGGTTTATCTCACTGTTGTGTGGGTAAGCTAAAGGAATACAGAGGCTTGATTTTAATTCTGTTTAGTGTTCAGATCCAAATAGTATTTGAAAAATAAAGACAGTCTTTTTTTTTTAAGAAATAAGTGAGAAAGAAATTTCCATATAATGGTAACAGTAGTAAGAGTAGCAGTTGACTTTGAAAGTTAAGAGGCCTAAACAAGAAATGTCTTCCACTGTCTGTTAGACTCAGTTTATTTTTTACTGTTGTTTTTAATTAGAAAATCATCCTCACAATTTGTATTAGGAGCATCTAATATACACATTATAATTCTTAATAGCTCCTGAGACTCATTTACCTTGTACATATCTTAAAATTTTTTGCATATTTTACTGTGGAAGCAATATCTGCATGTTGGAAATGGAAATGGATAAGAATATAATACTAGATGGATGTATTGTGTCTGTTTGGAAAGAATTCCATTTTTATGTAGCATCCGTCGGTCTCAGGTGTAGCCTTGCTTCTGGAGCCTTGAGAAATCTGGCTGTCGGCAGCATGGAACTGCTCTGCAAAGTCATGGATTAAGCTAGTTAGACCAAGTATATTACATGCTCTTCTTTTTTGCTAAAGTTATTCATAGAGAGGCAGATTTAAAAGAGAAAAATGAATTTTTGATTCAGAAAATATTAAGACAGCATTCAGGTCCCTTTGTATGGCATCCAAAATGCTGAAGTCCTGCTTGGTAATATAAGAATAAATGTTAAAAGATTATGAAGGAACTATTTGAAAATTTTTAGCATTTGTTTGACTTTAAAAACCCCATCTTTTTATGCATGTTGCCAACCTTTTCTAGATCATCATGTGTATTAATCATAGTTATTTTAAAGTACGTAAGATAGTTTCAGCTTGTGTGCATCTCTGTGTCTGGGCCTATTGGCCATTTAACTCTTGACAGTGGGTGTGTTTTCTTGCTTTTTTGGGGTGTTTCTAATTGAATGCTGGACAGTGTGTATGGAAACAATAGTAGAGACTGGCATAAATGATGTTTATGCTTATTACTAGTGGGCCTGCTGCTCTTCTGTTGGGCTCTTAGTGTGAGGAGTTGAGTCAGTCATGTTAGTAGTTGAATTGGATTTGAGTTTTATTGTTTCAGTAGATAAGGCCTTAGACTCTCGAACAGTGCAGTGACTGTTCTTAGTGTGAATCAGGAGGGGTTGGACATTGCAGTTGTAAAACATGGTGACGTCAGGTCTCTGATGAGCTCAGAAAATTGATTTTGTAGGTTGACCAGCTTTTTCTTATCAGGGCAGGACTGACGTTCTCTGGTGGCTTTTTGCATTCTAAGTGGAGTTAGAGCTTCACTGCTAGACTTTAATAACTTCATAATCACTGAATTTGGTAATAATCAAGAAGCTGTTAAATTAAAAAAAAACAATTCACCTATAGTCTTAATGCCAATGTTAAAATGTTAGTGTACCATATTCTTACTGATTTCGGTATAGTTTGCAGCTGCAGTGTCCCTGCGTCATGCAGTGAATGCCTTGTGTCAGTGAGTGCTTACTGTTCCACCCTCCCTTGGATCCCTTAGACTTCCTTCCTGTAGAGCACCTCTCTTTCCTTTGAAGTGGTCGAAGGTAGAGTTTTCTAGGTGCTTAACGGCTGCTGGGCCAGCTGTCTAAAGAATCCCCTGAAGTTCTCATTAAAAATACACACTCCTGGAGAGTTTCTGAGTCTGGACTTTGGATTGGAGTGTGGCAAAGGAATCTGCATCATTAATAAACCTTTCAGGTGCTTAGGAGAGCAGTGGCCTGAGGAAATGTGTCATGATTCCCGAACCTGCACTGTCTCAAGCTAGGAGTGGTGTGTCTTTTGGTTTAAATGTAAGATTGTATTGTTGCTGAAGACACACAACACATTTGCACCACTGCAGCGCCAGTCTGGAGTAGGAGTACCGTGCATACCTGGGTAATACAAATAGCAGAGCTTGGTTTAAGTGTCTAGTGAAGAGGGACTGATGAAGTAGACACTGCTGGGGCCAGATAGTCATTATAATTACATTGTAGAAATGTATTTGATCTGGGAGGTGTTAATGAGTATATATAGCAGAGTGATAATACTAGATTACAAAATCCATTCCATAAAAACATACACACACAGAAGAACAGAAGAAAATGTTGATGGTAGTTATCTACCATTCTTGGTAGTGGTTATTTTTCTATAATTGCATTTTTGATTTTTAAAAAATTTCAATGAATATGTATTACTTCCAACAAACATATGTGTTAGCGGCCTTGTTAGGTTTATTACATTCTTCCTTTCCTTCCTTTCTACCTCCCTATTTCATTATAACATATGAAAGCTATTTATTTGAAGACAACTATGTTGTTTATGAACATAAAAGCAGATACTCTTAAATTTTATTTGTGTGTGTCTTTCATTTTGGTGGGATGGGGACAAGGTGTGGATAGAAGAGGAGGGATATAATTTAAGTTCTGGAACTTGTATTTTACATTTGCAGTATCCAGTTTGGTTGCCACTAGTCACATGTAATTTACTAAATTCATTTCAAGTGCTTAGTAGTCACACGTGGCCAGTGGCTGCCATATTGGACATGACCAATACGGGACATTTCCATCATCAGGAAATTCTTTTGGGCAGTACTGACCTAGATTGTAGTATATTTGTCTGTTGGCGTCTCGTGCTAGTGTGCCCGACTCTTTGTGACCCTTTGGACTGAAGCCTGCCAGGCTTCTCCGTCCATGGCATTCTCCAGGCAGGCACACTGGAGTGGATTGCCATTTTCTCCTCCATGGTATCTTCCCGACCCAGGGATTGAACCCAAGTCTGGTCGCCTGCATTGTAGGGCAGACTACCTGTTGAGCCATAGGGGAAGCCCTCTATTGGTTAGTAAAATTATGAAACAAGTCATGCTGTTCTAAAAATTAATATACATCTAATTAGAGTAACTGACCAGACTTTCCTATCTAGCTTTCAAAATTAAGTTAACTAAGGAATATATATACTTAGTAAATATATGTGTTTATATATATTGATATTTAGCAGCTTTGTTCTATAAAACAAAGTGTCAAAATTATTTTGTTTTTTTATGATGATATTTGATTATCTAATTCTACCTTTTTTTAAACTTAATTTTTCTTAAGACTACTCTATAGAATAGCATCTGTATGAAATAATTCATTTCAACATTGTGTGGTGATAAAAGATAAACAATAAGCTATCAGTGGGGACTGTTTAAATGGATAGGACATTCAAACACCATATTTATAAGAATAGATTTCTTTAAACAGTGATTTGAGGACCTCTGTGGGGCACTGAAATCTTTTCAGGGGGTCTGTAAAATCAACAGTTTTTCTAATGATGCAAGATCTCATCTTCCCTTTTCACTATGTTATTTGGTCTGGTGGTGCTTCTAATGATGCAAGATCTCATCTTCCCTTTTCACTATGTTATTTGGTCTGGTAGTGCAGAAGCAATGGCGGGTGAAACTGCTGGTGTCTTAGCTTGAATCTTCATTTCTTGACGCTCACAGCAGAAGACAAAAGCATTTCACTTAATGTCCAAGATGAAACAGTGAAAAGTCTTAATTTTACTAAACTGTGACTTTGAATATACTTACAGGAATGTTCTTTGTGAAGAAATGGGAAGCTGTGTATACTAAAGTAGCAGTGATTGTTTTGAGAAATAGCACTTGTGGTACTTATATGAGTTTTGAGCTAAACCAGCTCTTTAGGTAGTGTTTTCCCCTTTAAAATATTATTTGAAAAAATGACAAACTATCGTTATTTAGTGAAAGTGAAGTAAAGTGTTTGACCCTCAGTCATGTCCAACTCTTTGTGACCCCATGGACCCTAGCCCACCAGGCTCCTCTGTCCATGGACTTCTCCAGTCAAGAATACTGCAGTGGGTAGCCATTCCCTTCTCCAGGGGATCTTCTTGCCCCAGGAACTGAACCCTGGTCTCCCACTTTGCAGGCAGATTCTTTACTGTCTGAGCCACCAGGAAAGCCTCATGGTTATTTAGACTGCTGTTTAATAGACATTTTCTGAAAAAGGAAAGATGCATGTCACTTAAAGAAAAACAACTGATGCTATTTATTTGCCAATGGTAAAATTCGAGCGTTGAAGTGAAAATCAGAATTTTGGAAAACCTGTGTCTGTCACGATGATTTTGATAATATCCCAATCCTTCAAAAGACTTTTCTGATGAGATAGGTGGTGATATTAATTTATTTGATGTTACGTAGTAATACCACTCTTCTTACTAATTTTTTGGGGGAAAATATAGTTATTTATGTATTAGTTTATAAAGTATTCAGCTGTATTTTAACATTAAAATTGTTAAAATGCAATTTTTATTATTGTTATGAAAAGTTATGATCAACCTAGATAGCGTATTGAAAAGCCCGAGACATTACTTTGCCAACAAAGGTCCGTCTAGTCAAGGCTGTGGTTTTTCCAGTGGTCATATATGGATGCGAGAGTTGGACTGTGAAGAAAGCTGAGCACTGAAGAATTGATGCTTTTGAACTGTGGTGTTGGAGAAGACTCTTGAGAGTCCCTTGGACTGCAAGAGATCCAACCAGTCCATCCTAAAGGAGATCAGTCCTGGGTGTTCATTGGAAGGACTGATGCTAAAGCTGAAACTCCAATACTTTGGCCACCTCATGCGAAGAGTTGACTCATTGGAAAAGACCCTGATGCTGGGAGGGATTGGGGGCAGGAGGAGAAGGGGACGAAAGAGGATGAGATGGCTGGATGGCATCACCGACTCGATGGACATGAATTTGGGTAAACTCCAGGACTTGGTGATGGACAGGGAGGTCTGGTGTGCTGCGGTTCATGGGGTCGCAGAGACTCAGACACGACTGAGTGACTGAACTGAACTGAATAACCTACATTATAAATACTTTTAGAATATTCAGTTACTTTTTAAGAGTATAAAGGATTCCTGACATCATCCAAATGTTTGAGAACCACTAGAAGGAAACAGTCTCCAAGATACATTGTTAAGAAAAGTGCAGATCCAGTATGATTGTAAGTTAGCATTTATGTGAAAAAGAATATAAGTGGGATTTTTTTTAAATTTATTTTTAATTGGAAGATAATTGCTTTACAGTGTTGTGTTGGTTTCTGTCTTACATCAGTATGAATCAGTCATAGGTACACACATGTCCCCTCCCTCTTAAACTTCCCTCCCACCCCTTCTCACCCCTCTAGGTTGTCACAGAGCACCGGGTTGAGCTCCCTGTGTTATACACCAAGTTCCCACTGGCTATAAATAGGGCTCTTATTTACTTGTATGTAAGTAAAATTCTTCTGGAAGGTTATAAAGGAATTAAGTGTTGGTTTGTTCAGTAAGGAAGGAATAAAAGGTGAATTCCCTTTAAACCCTTTTGAACTTCCTTGAGTTTAAAACCAGTTGAATGCATTACTCATTTAAAAAAGAAGAAATTAAAATATTCCTACCAGCTATATTACAAATTTCAGGGAATATATAAGTCTGTTATGATAGTTGGAGCAAGTTTGGAATAATGGTTATTTTTCTGGCGACTTGCTTTTTCTTATTTTATTAGTGAAGAAAATGAAGCTTGCTTATATTTTAGAGGTAAAAAATTTCACATACTGTCCAATTCAAATACACTTAATGGTGAAATTATATAAATCAAATAGGTAGCAGTTTCCCCAGTGGGGCCCAAAGTATACTGAACTTAAGTCTTAAGGAGAAAAAAATCTGATTAATTTTTTTACTAGCAGGTTTTTTCTAGGTTTCTCCTAGAGACTGTATTTATTTTAGAAGACTATTAAAATTTGTAGTCTGTTATTTAAGAGGTTTTGAAAAAAGTACTACATGAAATATGGAAGTATAAAAGCTAAGTGACTGTTTTGACATTCGATTCAGTACAAAAAGTACTTTCTAACACTTATAACCTTTGAGGCTTTGGGAATTCTTTAAAAGAATAGCTAAGGAATTCAATTTTATTTATTCTGTCTGTTGTTAAGCATGACTTTTGATCAGTGTTCATACTTTTAACTTTTGGATAGATTAAATATCCTTTTATGAAAAGAGAAAATTGTTTTAATGCAAAAACTCTTCAGATTTTCTTTTTTCATATAATACTTATAAATTTTATTTCTTTGAATGCTGAAATATTTCCAGAGTTCTTTGATGCAGTTTGGAGAAAGATATTACATGTGATTCTGTTGATTAGTTATAGTGAAAAGTTTGCCCATAATATGGAACCGTTTTCCCCAATTTCTTTGGTTGACAGAGAATGCCTTTAATAATGTTAATAAGTTTTTCTGAGGTATTAGACAGTTAATTCAGAAAGGGGTTTACTATTTGCATGTACATGTGTAATAATTGACATTTTTCAGAGCACTTACACATTATTTTCTTTGATTCTCAACACATCTTGGAAGTGGCACATTAGTATTTTTCTTGTTTTTTTTTTTTTTTTTTTTGTATGTATGGAAATCAAAATTCAAAAGGCTAAATAAGTAAATTGTCATATAACCTTGTTAAATGATAAAATAGCAATTTAGATTTAAACAAGGCTAGATTAGAGTTTTCTAGAGGAAGAAATGGCAACCTGCTCCCGTATTCTTGCCTGGAATATTCCATTGACAGAGGAGCCTGGTGGGCTACAGTCCGTTGGGTCACAAAGTCTAACATGACCAAGTGAGCGCATAGCACAGATTAGTTTTAAACAAGTTTAAATATAAGCAAGACTGTTCTAAATGCAAAAATAACCACACCAAAAACGTTTATCTTGACCTATGATGTTCAGGTTCTGTGGTCTGCAACTGGAGATGTAAAGACAAGACACAGATCTTGCCCTCTAGGAGCTGAAAGTTTAGTGACAGAGACCACCCAGTGGAGAAGGAAGTAAGTGTGGTGGTGCCCAGTTGAAGGGCCATATATCTCAGTTAGTTTTGAGGAAGTGACACAGATCCTAAAGAATCAGTAGGAGAAGTTAGCCATGGTGAGTCGTAGGGCGTGGTGGAAGAGGTAGAACGTGTAGGCAGTTGGACCTAAGCAGCACATGGATGTTGTTGGGAAGCTGTTAGTAGCTGCATGGGAGGATGTGAAAGCAGGATGTGAAAGGATAGAGGTAAGATAGTGTTTTAAATTGGAATTTTGAGTTTTTTTCTCTAAGTTTCGAAGTGCTAAAAATTGTATTAGGTTGGTGCAAGCATAATTGCAGTTTTGGTTGTGAATCTTAAATCATTATCAGTTCAGTTCAGTCACTCAGTCTTTGCGACCCCATGGGCTGCAGCTCGTCAGGCTTCCTGCCCACCACCAACTCTTGGAGCTTGCTCAAACTCATGTCCATCAAGTTGGTGATGCCATCCCACCATCTGACCCTCTGTCATCCTCTTCTCCTCCTGCCCTCAATCTTTCCCATCAAAAGGATCTTTTCCAGTGAGTCAGCTCTTCGCATCAGATGGCCAAAGTATTGGAACTTTAGCTTCAGCATCAGTCCTTCCAATGAATATTCAGTTTGATTTCCTTTAGGATGGATTGGTTGGATCTCCTTGCTGTCCAAGGGACTCTCAAGAGTCTTCTCCAACACCACAGTTCAAAAGCATCAATTCTTCGGCACTCAGCTTTCTTTGTGGTCCAACTCTCACATCCATACGTGACTACTGGAAAAACCATAGCCTTGACTGCATGGACCTCTGTTGCAAAGTCATGTCTGTGTTTTTTAATATGCTGTCTAGGTTGGTCATAGCTTTTTTTCCAAGGAGCAAGTGTCTTTTAATTTCATGGCTGCAGTCACCATCTGCAGTGATTTTGGAGCCCAAGAAATATAGCTAGGCTCAGACACATCTTTATTCATCAAAATAGGAACCATTACAATCAACACACTTTTGCTAATGAGAAGTAAATTTGTTTATTCCTGTAATATAAAAACCCATGCCTTGGGATTCATTGAACTCTGGAAAAGCATTTTCTGTGTCCTGCTGGTTGTGGAAGCGTTTTCCCTGTTGTCAAGATGTTTGTCAAGAGTTGTCAAGATGTTTGAGGAAGTGGTAGTTGGTTGATGAGAGGTCAAGTGAATACGGAGGAGGAGACAAAGTTTCCTAGCCCAGTTTCTTCAACTTCTGAAGCGTGGGTTGTGTGGAGGGCGTTATGGTGGTGAAGAGTTGGGCTCTTTTGACCAGTGCTGGCTATAGGTGTTGCAGTTTTCAATGCATCTCATCGATTTGCTGAGCATGCCTCTCAGATGTAATGGTTTTGCCGGGATTCAGAAAGCTGTAGTGGATCAGACCAACAGCAGAGCACCAAACAGTGACCGTGACCTTTTTTTGGTGCAGGTTTGGTTTTGGGAGGTGCTTTGAAGCTTCTCTTCAGTCCAGCCACTGAGCTGGTTGTTGTCTATTGTATAGAACCCACTTTTCATCGCATATCACAATCAGACTGAGAAATGGTTTGTTGTTGCATAGAACAACAGAAGATGACACTTCAAAATGACAATTTTTTTGGTTTCAGTCAGCTTATGAGGCACCCACTTATTTAGCTTTTTTACCTTTCCAATTTACTTCAAATGCTGAATGACCGGAGAATAGTCAACGATGAGTTCTTTGGGAACTTCTTGTGTAGTTATAAGAGGATCAGCTTTGATGATGTTCTCAGTTGGTCATTGCCAACTTCCCATGGCTGGCCACTATACACTTCATCTTCAAGGCTCTCGTATCCTTTGCAAAACTTCCTGAACCACCGCTGCACTGTACGTTCTTTAGCAGTTCCTAGACCAAATGCGTTTGCTGTTGATGTTGAGAGTTGTCTCTGCTACTTTACAACCCAGTTTGAACTCGAATAAGAAAATCACTCGAGTTTGCTTTTCGTCTAACAGCATTTCCTAGTCTGAAATAAATATGAAATATACACCAAATAGTAAGTCATTAGCCAAAAAAATCGAGATATGCACATTAAAATGATGTATAACATAACCACATTTATTTAAGAATGTATTCCAGTATGAAACGGCAAAGTTCAACAATGCTAAACCATAATTACTTTTGTACCTACCTAATAAATAGATGCAGGACTGAGTTTGAACAGTGTTTGAGTCTTAATTCTTGGGCTTATTAGCAGTAGAACTACAGTCAAGTGATTGTTTCTGAGCCTCAGTTACCTCAGAAGTTAAACAGAAAAATGTTGGATGTATTGCAGTAGACTAAGAAAAATAAATGTTAAAACAGTGTGCACCAAACCTCTATATAAGAACTCAGTAATGGGAGATAACTTAGAAGTAAGTATGGCTCAGATGGTAAAGCGTCTGCCTGCATTGCGGGAGACCCGGGTTCAATCCATGGGTCCATGGGTCAGGAAGATCCCCTGGAAAAGGAAATGGCAACCCACTCCACTACTCTTGCCTGAAAAATTCCATGGATGGAGGAGCCTGGTGGGCTACAGTCCATGGGGCCGCAGAGTCGGACACGACTGAGTGACTTCACTTTCTTTCTTTCTAAGCAGTACTGAAAAAAAGAGTTAAATTTTATTTTAAAATATTATTGGACTGTTTGGACATTTTCTAAAGCAGCTTAGCTGAAATGGTTTTATAATCTCAGTATTTAATATTTAGGAGTCTTTCAATGTGGTGTTTCTCTGTAGCCTTGTTTGAAAGCCAGACTTTCTGTGTATGATATGGTTATCAGCTTATCAGACTGGTACGAGTCAGCCCTTTTGTGGAATCAGCTTTGTGTGATGTTGTGTGCCATGCCTGTGACCACAGCTCCTTGCCCAGAACTCAATTCAGAACTGGAAGACCCGGATCTGTCGTCTCCTGACACACTCATTTTTGGCAAATCCTTGCCCATTTGTGTGTTTCTTCAATGTTAAAATGGTACCTAATTAATTTCGCTTTGGAGAACAAAGTGAAATAGAACCTGGGTACACTTTTGTAAAACACAGTCTGTTTTGGTCTGCCATAACAAAATACTGCAGACTGAGTGGTTTAAGCAGTGGAGACTTATTTCTCACCATTTTGGAGACTGGGAAGTCCAAGGTTAAGGTGCCAGCTGATTTGATTTCTGGTGAGAGCTCTTTTCCTGGCTTGTAGACAGCCATCCTCTTGCAGTGCGCTCCTGTGGACTTTCCTCTGAGTATGCTTAGCGGGAGGGAAGGGAGAGGAAGGGTAAGAGAATGAACCCCTTGGTGCCTTTTCTTATAAGGACACTAATTCTTTAGGAGCAGGGCTCTTGTGGCCTCGTTTAGCCTCTGCTTGCAGCTTCACTGGCTAGGACTTGCGTGTGGGTTCACACATAGCTTGCAGGCATGCAGGCAGGCACATTCGACAACACGCACTGAAATTGGAAGTGTTCTCTTTTGATGGGTTTACAACATGATATTTGATAACAGTTAAGTGCCAGTCATGTATTACATTTATTTTAACTGCTCTCCAGAGCTGCAGATGTGTATGGACCCTCTGAGTCCTGCTTTCTGCTTGATGAGGTTTATAGTTGGTTAGCTACACGAGTGGTTTACAACTGAGTTAGTATAGAACTCAGAATATTACTGTGTCAAAGATAATTACAAAATCCCAACAGCCTTTCTTATAGTATATTAAATATACAGTATATAGTATATTATAAGTATACTATAAGTATATAGTATACCATTTCCTTGAATCCCCCCCTCCTCTTTTCCAAGCCCAGATATAGTTTAGTTCCCATAGTAAATGTCTATAGTTTAGTGGTAATTTAAAAAATTGTATCATTTATCTTAATTATGAATTTACATTTTTATTTATTAACAGAGCAAGCCTTTTAAGGTGGTACAGTTACACAAATTTTAAAGACAACTAAATCAAACCTTAGTTTTATATAGCAGATACTGGAATAGAGATAAAACTTTTAACTAAACTTCAGGATATAAGCCTCCTCTTTTCCTAATTGTTAATTTCAATATGAATTTTGATTGAGTTCTGTTTGCATTTTAGATTGTGCTGGAAGATCTTTATACCTGGTTTCCCAAAATGATCCCATGTATGTTGTTTTTCACAGGCCAGCCCTCCAGACCTCTATATTGAAAGATTTAATATAGCTCTTGGACAATATATGGGAGCATTGCAGAGCATTGTGCCTCTTTTCATATATATGGTAAGTTGGAGCTATTTTCCCTCTCCACATACCTTGGTTTATTGGCCGAAGTGCAAACAGATGCAGAAAATTAAGTATAGTCTATTTTTCTTTTACTAAGTATTATGTTAGAAATGCAAATTAATCTTTCAGCAATATTTGATAGTGTTGACATAGAAAACTTATTTAGCCTTGTGTACACTGTTTTAAAATTTCATAAATACCATTGCTGAAATAGACAATTAGGCATTACTTAATCTCAGTCACCCAATTTGCATTTATTTTATTTCTACCATATGAAAAATACTGTGCTTAGAAAATAAAGATAAAGAAATAAAGGTAAGAAAATAAAAATCTTTCCTATATACGAAGAGTTGTTATCTTCAGAAAGTACAGTTAAGATATGTATCTAAAAACATGATGTATAATAAATGCCAAGGAGGTAACTCCATAAAAAGTGGAACAATAAAATTTTCTTTCATTCTAACGATCTCTTTCATTTGGAGGATTATGCCATGGGTATAATTTGTAGTCTCTTGATTTTGCTGACGTGTTCTCCACTCCCACCCCACCCCACCCTGTTTTAAATATATAAAGTTATAGGATCTTAATGTTTGTGTTCGTACTGAATGGAAGAGCCTTTAGAAACCATCGTCCCACTTTCTTGTTATTAGGCTGAGTTGTTTAGATTGATTCTACATTCTGTTGCTTAGAGGTCGCTATGTGTGTAATACCAAACTTCAAAATGATTTGTTGTCTGTAAGATATGCTTTACTGGGGGAAAAAAAAGCCAGGTCATTGGGAGAAATCGGTGTTGTCAGTGGGAGACTACTATTTAAATAATGGATGAAGGATGTTTACAGTGAAAACTATACAGTCAAAAATAATGACATGTCCATATGTTATTTTTAAGAGAAATCTTTTCAAGCTACAACATTAGGTGAAAAAGCAAGATGTAAAGCAGTGTGTTATATTTCTTCATTAGCAAGTGTTTTCTTCTTTATTTTAGGGGAAATAAAACATATCAGAGAGGAAATAAAACATGTTAAAAATTGAGTGAATCAGTGAGCAACTTGTTAATATTCCTCTTTGTATTTTCCACTCCTATACATGGAGTTAGCATTTTTAAACACAAATGAGTTTAGTCTTTTTGACTTTCCAGTCATTCTAATTAGGATGCTTTTGGCTGTAAGAAACAGAAAACTTGATTCAAAGTGATTTAGATAAATAAAAGTATTATCTCTTGCTATAAAATTCTAGAAATAAAGTCATTTCCAGGGTTGGTTAAATCTGTAGTTGCAGCAGTGTTATCAAAGTCTTAGCTTGTTTTTTGTCTCTTTGCTTTACATATCTGTTTCATCTTGTTTTCCACATGGTTGTAAGATGACTGTAAGGTACTCTTCACTCAAGCCTCAGTTTCCCTTCGTCTGCTTGGGTTACCTTGGGTCACTTGTCTGCCTTTGAACCAAAGACTGCCCATCCGGAAGGAATGCTGTAAACTGAATGATTTGGACTAATCATTTAAGTGGAATGTAGGGGAGTCAACCAGTGCATGCCCACTGCCTGCTTTAAGCCTAGATTTTTAAATAGCATACCTATCACTTGTGTTTCCTGGTATTGCCTTTAGATGATGATGTAGTCATATAAAAGGGCATATTAAGTGCTTGTCATACAATATGGTCCATTACATCCCTGTCTAGTTAATGTTGAGTATCTTCCCATGTTCTTTTATATGATTTATAGCATTTTATCTTTATGTGCTTTAAACTCCCATGTTAGGAAGACTATAATAGTGGCAGAGCTTTTGTTTTCTGATGTTGGTTTTTTATGTTTTAATTGATGCTTTTATGAATTGTTTCCTAAAATTATTTTTTAGTGCCTGAGTTCATTAGACTAATTATTTCCCTCTAATTGATGCCCTGAAAAATAACTTGTTTTCTATTTCAGAATAAGTTTTACATCGAAACCAAGCTTAACAGAGACTTAAAAGATGACCTTATAAAGCTGTTTACCGAACATGTTGCAGAAAAGCACATTTACAGCCTAATGCGTAAGTGTTCCGTCTTGAAGGGATGACATGACACTAGCAGGTTTTCCTTTTTGACTCAGAGAGCATTGGCATCTGAGCCCCAATGTTGACATCTTGCGAATCATATCTCAAGAAGTGTTAAAGTCTCATTCTATAGCGGGACACTGAGGAACTGAAATGTGACTTGAAGGTCACCCAGTGAGCTGGGAGAAGCCAGGCTCTGAACAGTGCCTGCATAGCTGGAGTGATACTTGCCTCTTTTGTTTTCCTCTGACATTGGGGGAAATATTATTAATGTTAAGGAGTTCATTTGCCCATAATTTTGTTATGGGTAATTCTAGAAGGATAATGTTAGTATTTTGAAATAGCACAGTATCCTCTCAGTTTCCTTATTTTTATTAAAAAAGTTAAAGCTTATGAGAATTGAACATACATTTGTCCCTTCTCTCATGTATGGCTCCCTCAAATTCCATTTTGTTTTACTTAAAAGGGGAGTTCAACTAGAAAATTTTACTTTTTAATTAAAGACTTTCTATAAACAATTTTAAGTGGAGAGGATTTTATTGAAATGTTACATCTTTTTGTATCTGAATGTGATTATTTTCAATTAATTCATCCTAAATTTGTATTCATTTTATGTTTAATCTGTGAATTTATCATCTCCTTATGTAGCTATCAAGTTTGACGTAGGTGGTTATAGTTATGTAGAGGTTATTTGCAAATGTATGTGTTTGACGACGTAATGACTATGTGATTGAACCTGTAAAGTTAGTTGGGAATAAGACGATAGCTTAAAAAAAAAAAAAAAAAAAAGACGATAGCTTAGTTGGTAAAGAATGCACCTGCAGTGCAGGAGCTGCTGTTGCTAAGTCGCTTTAGTCGTGTCTGACTCTGTGTGATCCCATAGACGGCAGCACACCAGGCTCTCGCATCCCTGGGATTCTCCAGGCAAAAACACTGGAGTGGGTTGCCATTTCCTTCTCCAATGCAGGAAAGTGAAAGGTGAAAGTGAAGTTGCTCAGTCGTGTCCGACTTGTCACGACCCCGTGGACTGCAGCCTACAATGCAGGAGACCCTGGTTCAATTCCTGGGTCGGAAAGATACCTTGGAGAAAGGCTAGGCTACCCACTCCAGTATTCTTGGGATTCCCTTGTGACTCAGCTGGTAAAGAATCTGCCTGCAATGCGGGAGACCTGGGTTCGATCCCTGGATTGGAAGGTCCCTTGGAGAAGGGAAAAGCTACCCACCTCCAGTGTTCTGGCCTGGAGAATTCCATGGACTGTATAGTCCATGGGGTCGCAAAGAGTCAGACACGACTAAGCGACTTTCACTTTCAAGACTTACTGAAAGCCAAATGATTGGTCCAAAAGTAGGAAGATGAATTAACAGAGACAGTCTGGGTTTGGGGTCATGTTGAAATTAGTAGAGTAGAAGAGACTCCAAGAAACTAAAATTTAGAATTTCAGTTTTTAAACATTCCTTTTTAAGACGTGATTTTTATGCAATGCCTAGCATTTGTTAGCCTTTAAATTTATCTATGCCATTCAAAATTATAACTGCTGATGATAAAATCAGAAGGAAAAACTTGAACCAGTGACCCTGTGGCCTTTAGTACATGAATTCAAATGTAACACATATTGCATGTTTGAAACTACAGAAATGTTGAACAAGTCAGATGGCATTTCCATTTTTAAAAAGGTGTGAATAGAAAAAACAGTTTAATAATTTGACAGGCCTGGCTTAGACTAAAATTACCCCAAGTTTCATGAGTATTTGTTAGTTAATATGTGGTGATTTGGGGGAAAGGGAAATGATTGAAGGAGTTAGAGATGAGGGAGTTAGAGAACTTTCATTCCCCAAATGTAAGTGTTTTAAGTCATGAACTTAATGCAAAGTATTTATAGCTCACTCACTTAAGTACCCAGAGAAGGCAATGGCAACCCACTCCAGTACTCTTGCCTGGAAAATGCCATGGACGGAGGAGCCTGTTAGGCTGCAGTCCATGGGGTCGCTAAGAGTCGGACACGACTGAGTGACTTCACTTTCACTTTTCACTTTCATACATTGGAGAAGGAAATGGCAACCCACTCCAGTATTCTTGCCTGGAGAACCCCAGGGACAGAGGAGCCTAGTGGGCTGCCGTCTATGGGGTCGCAGAGAGTCGGACACGACTGAAGCGACTTAGCAGCAGCAGCAGCACTTAAGTACCGTGAGTACTGTTGCTTTAATAAAGCTTTGCTTATTTTCAGAACCTCCATCAATCGAATCATTTCCATCAGTGTTTCAACAGACATGCACATATTTACTTGGTAGATGGAACTCGACTGTGGTGGATTAATTTTTAAAAAGAAGAAATTTAGTGTATAAATACTTGATTTACCCTCTTAAGCTGTTCTTTTCTTATCCTTGTTTATCCTTCAGTCTTTGGGCGAAACGGTAATAGAAAATGAAACCTTGGCAATCAGTAAGAGTTGCATCATTTTTGTAACCCGTTTTCTCTTTATTTCAGCTTTACTTTTAGAAGCCCAGTCAACACCATTTCAGGTCACACCTTCAACTATGGCAAATATTGTGAAAGGCCTGTATACTCTCAGACCAGGTAAACATTCATCATTTGTTTAGGGGTTAAATTTGTTTGTTTATGGCAATTCCAGCCTGATTTGTGAGAGGATAGTGTTTCTCCATGTTTTCTGAGGCTTAATGGTATTTGGGTTTGTTACAGAAGAAAGTTGAGTAGATACTCATTATTGTGAAATGTAAACTCAGGATCTCACTTGGAAATCTTTCTATACTAGTGAAAAGCAGATAGTTTAGGGAATACAAGAAATAGTTTGTAGGAAACATTTTAGATACAGTTGAATCTTGTGTCTGGCATGAATCTCTTTTTTGTTAGGTTCTCCTTTACTTCTACCTCATACTGCAAATATGCCCAGGCATACACATTCACAGCTCCATCTTGTAAGGCCTGTTATGTATCTTGCAAGGAATCTAGAAGTTCTGATAAAATTATACAAGGATATTTTGAGGAGGGAGATAGAATAGCAGAACCAAAAATGAAAGATCACTGTGTTCAAGGCATGGTTTGTAAGTTATCTTAATATATGTCTTATAATAAAAACACTGAATTTAAAGGATTCTCCAGATGCTTTTATACATACATTTCTGTTTATAACCCAGCACCTCAAATTTATCCCAGTGGTCTAGCCAATTAAAAAATGTCCATAGGACAGAGATTGCCGAAATTCAGGGTAGAAAATTGTTTTCTGACTGCTTGTGGTTTTCAGAGTCTCCTCTCATATTTTCTTGGGAGTGTACTTTCTCTCTGCTACTTAAGAAAGAAAAATACTTGCTAGTCTAGAAACTTAAAGGATGCCTTTTGGACAGTAATTATCTTTTTGTGAAATTCTGTCACTTGAGGATTGAATGAAATAAAACAGGATCTAACGAACTTAGCACAGTACCTGATAATGTAATAAGCATGCTAATATTAGCTGTTGTTACTGTTTTCATTTGGGTCCAATGGTTATTTTAATGGACTGATATCTGAATAATTTACTTACTTAGTTTAAAAGATGTAGCAGAATTTAGCTTACCAAATTGGAAGCCAAGTAAAAACTGTGATACTAGGGATAGACTGTGATCTACCAGAAGTACCTTCTTTCTCAGGCTACTTTAAACAATTAATGATTTCTAGAATATTCAAATGTAATGTGACTTAGATTGGAATAAATTCTTTCTCTAATCTTCATAATTTTTAGACATATTCCTATAGAATAATTATTTATATAAAATTAAAAGTATTGCCTGTGTCCAATAAACTGATGAATTTCTAGTTTCTTAGAATTTTAAATTTCGTTTTGCTAAGTGTGGTGAAAGTAACTCATGAATTTTTCTTTTAGTGCTAGATTATGAATGATTTTTTTCTTTTATTTTGGAAGACACACAATTACAGTATGACAGATTTCTAAATTCTGCCTCCAAAGTGAGCAGCTTTATCAGCTCTGGCTTTTATCATTAGTAACAAAATTACAGAATAAAACTAGTCACTAAGGGTAGAAAAACTTGTAGATCCATGTTTATCCAAATGCTATTTTTATCCAGCTTTGAGCTCTTGTAATAGGATTCGTACTACTTCTGAGGAGAATTCTGTATTTGAGAATTGTCCTTTTGAAAAGGTGAATTTTGTCAAAGACGAACCTTTTGCTCTCCTAGCTATTTTCGGAGATACTCTTAAACTTATTTTGACATTTATTCGTCTTGCCAGTATCCATTGTCTTCCTAGTTTGTTAAAGCAGTTTTATTCACCTGACAGATTAAGGTTAAAATATTTTAAAAGTTGAATTTTAAATGTAAAGGTTCCTTTCATTACAGTAGTGCTGATTTTTATATAATGGATGCATCTGAATCACCCAAAAAGGTTTGTTAAACTGTAGATTCCTGGGCCCTAGTCTTTGGAGATTCTGATGACATCTGCTATTTAAAAGTTTCCATCTAGTCTTTAGAAGCTCACTAGGAATAGTTCCCATGATCCCATCTTGCTCTTCTTCATTTAATACAAACACTTTTCATTGTTTCTTTATCTTCATTTTAATGATTGCCTGGAGTTCCATAAAATGTAAGACTGGTTTGACTCCTTGCCTTCTCTGACATATGGGTTAGTGCTTCCCCAGGGGACTGACCTGAGACTCTTTTTAAAGCCATTTGAACTGAGCTAGAAAAAAGGGCACTGTTGAGAACATTTTGATACAAAGGGTGATTGGATCACCTTGATAGTGTTTGTGGTGCTTGGTTTTTTTGTTGTTTGTTTTTCACTATCTCTAGTTTAACTCTTCTCTTATTAGGCATTTTTTTTTTTTTTAACTTGCCAGTGATCCAGCATTGCATAGCATTAAATGTTTGTTTTTCTGATTTAGAGTTGTTTGCTTAGATTAGTTTTTAAAGTGAGCATGCTGGATTAAATACAGCATTGAAATTTTATGGGTTTTGATATATACAGCCAGAACACACACACACACGCACACGCGTGCGCATGCTAAGTCATTTCAGTTATGTTCTGCTCTGTGTGACCCTATGAACTGTAGCTCACCAGGCTCCTCTGTCCATGGGATTCTCCAGGCAAGGATATTTGGAGTGGGTTACCATGCTCTCCTCCAGGGGATCTTCCTGACCCAGGGATTGAACACATGTCTCTTAGGTCCCCGCATTGGCAGTTGGGTTCTTTACCACTAGTACCGCCTGGGAAGCCTATATATATATCCAAAAGGGAAAATTTGAAAGGACTAGATTAAAATAATCCAAGAGGACACAGAAGTGGCAGTATTTATATTTCGTGTTCACTGAGTAAGGGGAAGAGTATCTGATTTGATAAAATGCTTTATAGTAAAGATACTAATTTATCTTTCTCATGTCTAATGCAGGTATTTTCTTTAGACTTCTTTTTGTCTATTTATTTTGATGAATGAATTTTTTTTCTATAGATTATTCTCTTGATCTTTTATCTTTTCCTTAATAGTTTGATTACCAGTTAATTCTCTTTCACCATTATATATGTTTAGTTTGCTGTAATTTAATGTGAGTCAAAGTTGGTTTATATTTTAAAAGTACTTACCCCGTCATCTCTCCCACCTCCCTCCCCATTTTTATGGTACTTTAAAAATATATCTGCTTATTACTTCATGTACTGTTATTCTTAGGCCAGTGTATTTTTTAAATTAATGTTCCACAGGGCTAAGTATTTCCATCAAATCTTTTCCTTCCAAGTCCCTCCTGCTCAGAATTCTTTGCTTATTTCCCTCGTGTTTTCTTCCACACTTAGAATTTTTGAGATGGTTCATTCAAAAATTCTCTAGGGATTTTTTTGTTAAATTTGGTTAAATCAGTAAAATGTAAAATATCCTCTTTCTGTAAATTCCATTTAGAAAAGAAACTTATCCTCTTTATCAGAAGGGGCTGCACTAATTTTTTTCCCCACTTTAAGTTTGGTTTAATTTATAATCTTGTTCTTTGGGAAGAAAATTTTTCCTTTTCTATTTAAATTGTATGATTTCCTTAATGAATCTTTTCCTTCCCTCACAGAGTGGGTTCAGATGGCTCCGACTCTGTTTTCTAAATTTATTCCAAACATTCTCCCTCGTGCAGTGGAGTCTGAACTGTCTGAATATGCTGCTCAAGATCAGAAGCTTCAAAGAGAACTTATACAGAATGGTTTCATGAGGCAAGTTATCCTTTCCTTTCATGATAAAATGTGTCCATTTCCTTAGGCCAGTTTGGCTTGGTGGGGGAGGGACGCCAGGTTCTTAGAATGGGAGACATCTACCTGCCGATAGGGCCGGTGCTGAGGTGGTGAGCTCCTTGTCTGTGAAAGTGTCGAAGCTGGGTTTTGACTTTATGAGAGCTGCTCTTAAGTAGATTTTGAAGAAGGAATTTCTCATCGGGTGGACAGTTAGTCTGGGCAGCCTCCGAAGAGCTCTTCCAGCTTTGATCCTCTTAAACTCGTTTTGAATATTTGGAAAAACTTTGTCAAAATTTTATGATCAGTTATAAGGTACATTTATGACTGAACTAGCAAAGGATTAGTTTTATGACTAAACTGGTAAGGAGGCTTTAGATTGTGTTTTTTATATTTCCATTTTTTCCACTAAGTTCTAGTCGTTTCTTCTTAAAAAGTAGGATATCACTTGTATGTGTCCACAAAATTCACCTCCCTTGATTTTGATATAAACACTTTGCTAATGTTTCTGAAAGTTGCAATTCAGTATCCTGGCTTTATCCCAGAAAATCTTTCAAAGTGTGTATTTTCAACAAAAATTACGCAAAAATTTTGTGATTTCTCATGGGAAAGCACCCTGTTCTGTAATCAGATCGTTGGGGGGTATAGTAGAACTTTATAATTTTCATAATCCTTGCCCTCTCCTTAGCACGGTTGCATGTCTTTTCTTATTTGAATCCCTCACATTAAAGGGAGAAAGTTGTGGCGAGAAAGACACCTGGGTTCCTCCCTGAGGCGTAGTGACCACGAAGAGTGGTTGAGTATTGACTCACTTCTCTGACTTGGGCAGGGGATGGCCACGCTCTTTCACAGTTTCTGAGGCCACATTCAGTCTCAGAACACCAGCCTTGATCAAGATCACTGTTTCTAAGTTTCTCATTTCAGCACCAGTTAGAAAAGAAAGCAGATCCTTTGTTCTTTGTTAGCCCATGGATTGGCATTTATTCCCTTTGTGTCCCGGTGGCATCTGTATTCATGTGGTAGAGGGGCCACTGAGTAACCCACCGATCATTATCCACCTCGTGGGCAGCTGACACTGGAAGGGCTCGGTCAGCTGTCAGAAGGAAGCTATGTAGACAGGCCCACGAGCCTGCCTTCTCTGTGGCAAGTGAGAGAGGAACAAAAGGCCGTGGGAGAGGAACAAAAGGCCGTGGGAGAGTCTGCATGCCAACAGCTGGCTTTTCTCCCTGATGTCCAGTGGTTGGGTGTCTTCTGACATCAACTGTAGTATTTCTAACAGTGATACTATTTTCATACACAGAATGAGGCCATTTAATGCTATGGTAATTTTACTTACTCAGTTTGGAAGAGCTAATATAGGTTTTTTTTTCTTAAATAAAGATATTAAAAAGCATACACTGAGAAGTTTTACTCCCGCCTGTCTCCCTGTCTGCTCTCAGACATTAGGTAACCATTTTTTATTAGTTTCTTATGAGCCCCTCCAGCATTTATATCATATACAGATATAAGCAAGCACCATATATATTCTTAGTTTTATTCCTTTCTTACACATTCTGTTGTGTAGATGTACTATAACTTATTTAACTAGTCCCCTATAGATGGCAAATTGAATCATTTCCAGTCTTTTTGCTGTTACAGAGAATGCTGCATGCATAATTTTCATACCGGTTGTCAGTATGTTTGGAGAGTAAATTCCCTTAAGTTAGATTGCTGAGTCAAGAGTAAATGCAGTGGTAATTTTGATTAATATTGCCTATAGCCCTCCATAGGGGACTGTGCCGGTTTGTGCATTCACTAAGCGGAGTGCCTGTTCTTCACGTCCTTGCCTATGGAGTATGTTGTTTACACTGCCAGTCTGGAAGGTGAAAAATAATTACTCAGAGTTAGTTTCATTTGTGTTTCTCTTATTATGAGTGAGGCTGAGCATATTTTCCTGTGTTGGTATTTCTTTTCCTGTAAACGGTTTCTGCTTTTTTGCTCATTTTTCTATTTGATTGTTAGTCTTTTGTTTTGTTTTGTTTCTAGGAGCTCTTTCTATAGTGAAGAGATTGTTTGCCCAAAATGACAGTTTTTTTCTGTTTCTTTTGACTTTGCTTATGATGGGTTTTTTTTGTTTGTTTTATTTGAAGTCATGTGGAAGTTTTTTTTTTTATTTTATGTAACTAACTTTATCAAATTTTTTCTTTATGGCTTATGCATTCTGAATTAGAGTTAAAAGTTTGTTCTTGAAATGTTTTAAAAATTAATGCAGAATTAACTGAGTATAGCTCTTACATTTTTTTCCTAGGCTCATCATAATTTTGAATTATTTTATGCTTTTTTTCCCATATATATATATATATATATATTTGAATGTTTGCTTTTAATTTTAGAGATGAGCTTATCGATGCTTTTAACAAACAGCCCTTGGAAGGCTTTTATTTCTGTGAAGCAGTGTAGGAAGATAGCTCTTGTAGATTTCTCTGAACACCTGAATTCACGTTACAGAAGAGTGTGTAACACATCCAGAGACATTTTCCTAATCCTGATTTTCGAGCTGGAGTAGGAGAAAGGGCGCAGGACTGTTTGGTGTGTAGCCAGCCGCTCTTAGGTAACATTTGGGACCTGGAATGAGAGAGCAGGGCGCAGGACTGTTTGGTGTGTCCTCGCTCTTAGGTAAAATCTGCTTGCGATGAGTTGAGGCACTGACTCGATAAGTAATCTCAGGTAACATTGCCTTTGAACGTGAAGGACTAGCCTGGCACTGTTCTAATAAGGTCAGGATGGTCAGGTGCTTTCATTCATATGAAATTTAAACTTGCATATTCCAAAAGATGATAAAAATGTTTTATTTTACAAACTGAGTTGAGCTGTTTCTGTTAACAAATTATTCTACATTTATTCTGAAGATTAAAGGCTGCCTCATGACTTACTCTGTTGGGTGATTTGCACAGAGTAGGACCTGCTTTCAGCAGACATTCTGAACTGCTGGGCTGGCTCAGACCAGTCAGAAAGGGTGTGCACACACCATATACTTAGCAGCTGACGCAGTCACCTATGCTTCCAGCACTTGTGTCTGGACCTTCCATACTCTGCTCCTGCCAAACTTGATGCTGCCTTTGATCATTATTTGGCTAGAATTGCTTTGAAGAAATGGTGTCCACTGATGCAAAAAATATCATATAAGCTGTCTAACAAAAATTCTGTTACTGGCTGCCTTCATATGAGCAATCGTTTTATGGTTTGTGTCTAGCCAGTCATATGATTCCTGTTTAGCTTTGCAAGCTATTTTTTCATTTAAGGCTGTATTCCATTTACATGATGTAGGGTATGACAGTGCATTGCTTTTAATGTGGATGGCACAGTCTTTGAAGTGTTTTAAAATAGTTAGTGAATATTGTCAAATATATTGTCTTTGTAGTTAATGGACAGATTCTTATTTGAGTTGGAGTTTATGTGAAGCATCTTTAGGTGCAAAGAAATACAGTGTGGACTTATTTCAAAGCTAGAAGTAACATACCAGCTAAAAGCAGGTTTGTTTGTTTTTTTTTTTTAGCATGTTACCTGCATAGTTGATTTGCTTATTGGGGGAAGGGCAGGTTGTTGTCTGCTGTTGTCAAAGATTACATTATGGAAGATAAGCTCACTAGGGAATTTCTAACACGCAGGCCCTCAGATGGAGCATCCTCATTCAAACCCATCTATGGGCCTCTTCAAAGCATGTAGCTTTTAAAGGCAAGTAAACCATTCTTGCTGAGTGATTGTTACCTGGATTTCTAGAACAAAGTAGAACCTTGTTAGGGGTATTGTTCTTTTAGCTGAGACGGTCACTCCAGGATCAGGGCTTTTTCAGTAGTAGCCTGGGTCTGGTGTTGAGGGCAGCTGACTTAATAGTGTTATCAGATAGTGGTTTAACAGCCTCATGTACATCACACTGACATTCTTTGTGCCTCCTGTTGTTTTCATATCCGTATTTTTCTCCTGTTATTTTAACATGTTTCATTTTTAAAAAAAATTTTGGAGGGGTGGGAGTGAAGTTTGTTTATAGAAGTCTAAGTTCCAAATTCAAGATCCATGCTGTGTCTTCCTTTTTGATCAGCATTAATTTACTTGTTTCAGAGTGAAACGTTTGGTGAAGCTGCTGTGATGATGTTATGTGCCTCTTCATAGCTCTTCAGGCACTCTGTCTGCCAGCTCCCATCCCTTGAATCTATTTTGTCACCTCCACTGTATTATCATAAGGGATTAGATTTAGGTCATACCTGAATGGCCTAGTGATTTTCCCTATTTTCTTCAATTTAAGCCTGAATTTTGTTACCAGGAGCTCATGATCTGATTTCATTTCAGTCCCAAAGAAGGGCAATGCCAAAGAATGTTCACACTACTGTACAATTGTGTTCATTTCACATGCTAGCAAAGTAACTCTCAAAATCCTTCAAGCTAGGTTTCAGCCATACATGAACTGAGAACTTCCAGATGTACAAGCTGGGTTTAGAAGAGGCAGAGGAACCAGAGATCAAATTGCCAACATGTGTTGATCATAGAGAAAGCAAGGGCTTGCCTGGTAGCTCAGCTGGTAAAGAATCCACCTGCAATGCAGGAGACTTGGGTCTGATCCCTGGGTTGGGAAGATCCCTTGGAGGAGGGCATGGCGACCCACTCCAGTATTGCCTGGAGAATCCCCATGGACAGAGGAGCCTGAGAGTCGGACATGACTGAGAGACCAAGCACAGAACAGAAAAAGCAAGGGAATTCCAGAAAAACATCTACTACTGCTTCACTGATTACACTAAAGCCTTTGATTGTGTGGATCACAACAAACTGTGGAAAATTCTTAAAAAGATGGGAATACCAGACCACCTTACTTACCGTCTGAGAAACCTGTATGCAGGTCAAGAAGCAACAGTTAGAACCAGACATGGAACAACGGACTGTTTCAAAATTGGCAAAGGAGTACATCTAGGTTATATGTTATCACTCTGCTTATGCAGAGTACATCATGTGAAATGCCAGGCTGGATGAATCACAAGCTGTAATCACAATTGCTGGAAGAAATGTAAATAACCTCAAATATGCCAATGATACCACTCTAATGGCAAAAAGTGAAGAAGAACTAAAAAGCTTCTTGATGAAGGTGAAAGGGGAGAGTGAAAAAGCTGGCTTAAAAAACTCAGCCTTCAAAAAACTAAGATCATGGCATACAGTCCTATCACTTCATGGCAAATAGAAGGGGAAAAAGTGAAAACAGTGACAGATTTTATTTTCTTGGGCTCCTAAATCATGGTGACTGCAGCCGTGAGATTAAAAGATGCTTACTCCTTGGAAGGAAAGCTGTGACAAACCTGAACAGCATAATAAAAAGCAGAGACATTACTTTGCCAACAAAGATCTGTATAGTTAAACCTATGGTTTTTGCAGTAGTCATATGTGGATGTGAGAGTTGAACCATAAAGAAGGTTGAGCACCAAAGAATGGATGCTTTTGAAATTGTGGTGCTGGAGAAGACTCTTGAGAGTCCCTTGGACAGCAAGGAGACCCAACCAGTGCATCTTAAAGGAAATCAGTCCTGAATATTCATTGGAAGGACTGATGCTGAAACTCTAATACTTTGGCCACCTGATGCAAAGGGCTGACTCTTTGGAAAATACCCTGAAAGATTGAAGGCAAAAGGAGAAAGGGGCCAACAGAGGATGAGATGGTAATATAGCATCACCAATTCAGTGGACAATAAATTTGAACACGCTTTGGGAAAGATTGAAGGACAGGGAGGCCTGCTGTGCTGCAGTCCATGGGGTCGCAAAGAGTCAGACACGACTTAGTGACTGGACAGCAACAAAACTGTGATGATACTGCTGTAAGATTCTCAGCCAGCTTTGGCCAAATAGTGTATTAACAATAGAGGTGTTCAAAAGCAGCATTAGGGTGGATCTGTTTAGAATTTGTTAGGCTGTCTAAACCTAGTTCGTGCTAAGTTTTTCTCTTAAATTCTCGGCTGAGAGAAAAATCCTTCAGAGACCATTTGGTGTGTTCTCTTTCTTCTGATCCTTAAGACTCCTCATCCAGCTTAGCAAGAGGTTTCTGTCCTGGTCTTGATCGTAACCAGAGAAAGTGGGAAACATTGGTAATCTGGAAGATTACACAAAAGCATGAAATAAATACTTGGGCTAGCATTTTAATCCATCTGTGGAGGCTATTTATCAGTTATGCACTAATTTGTTAATTCAGCAAATATTTCATTCTTCTACTCTGCGCTTAGATACTGCTTCTAGATACTGGGTGAACAAGACAGGCAGAGTTCCTATTTTTATTGAGCTTATACTCTACTGTTGGGAGATAAATAGCAAACGTGTAAACAAATTATTTTGAATAATAATGAGTGCCACACAGAAAATGAGACGGAGCATAGGATGGAGAGTAGCTGACTAGGGCATGCACGAGGGGCTGTCCCTCTCACTTAGTGATGTAATGCCCCCAAGGAGAATCCCAGCTAAACAGTAAGGAGATAGCCATGTGGCTAACTTGGGAGGAGAGTGTTGCAGGTATAGAAAAAAGTGCAGAAGTGCTAACATGTCCAAGGGACAGAAAGAAAGCCAGAGTGACTGAAGTATAGTGAACAGAGAGAGAAAATGGGTGTGGAGAGGTAGGTAAGAGCTATAATTTACAGGGCTGGGAAAATAAATTTGAATTAGAGTTGATTTTTTTTTTTTTTAACTGTCATAGAAAGCCACCGAAGGGCTTTTAATCAGAGACGTGAAGTCATCTTATACACGCTTTTAACATAAGATAGCTCTGGCTCTTGCCTGGACTAATTCTAAGATCTTGCAGTGGAGTAGGGGAGAGGTAATAGTGGATTGGGATTGGCATTGTAGCTGTGGGATCGAGCAGTGGTTGATTTGGGGTTATGTGTTAAGACAGAATGCTCCAGAGTAGGGCAAAGAGAGGAATCAAGGATGAGCTAGGATTTGGGGCCTGAGTAGTTGGGCGGATGGTGGTGCAATTTACTGAGGAAGCCGTGGGGGTGGAATGCTTTCTGGCCGTGGTAAATTTACAGAACGTGGAAGTCATCCAGGTGACAGTGGCGATGAGAAATCTGGACCTTACAAGACCGAAAGGTCAGGAGGGAATCAGAGCTGGAGATAGAAATCTGGGAGCCATTGGCATAAGGATCATATTTTAAGTCACAGGACTGGTATGACCACTCTCCTAGACTAAGGAGAACATATGTGGAGGAGAAGAGAAAGTAGCCAAGGACAGAGCTTTGGGCAGAACTTGGAGTATTTCAGGAAGGAGGAGGTCAACCGAGTAAGTGCTGCTGAGACTGAGGAGAAAGCTAGTGGACTGGTTATTATTACTCATTATTTAGGCATTTTAGTCGTTTGTCTGGACTGTTGTCTAAGAAACCGCAGAGACTAACGGAGGATTTACAAATAGCATAGAACTCTATTTTCCTATCTCTTAAGTGGAACTCGAACTTCTGTAGGTATTTAGGTGTTACTGCAGGTATTTAAGGTGAACTGGTTACTGTATGTAAAGGTTCGTGTTCTGTCTGCAAGAAGGGTATTCATTAAGATTTCTGAGATTTTCTTCAAAAGCTTTAAACAGTTTTCAATCCCATAATAGGGCTCTTAGGGGAAGATTTTGATTTATTCTATTTTATAGTTGAAATTTGCCCTCTTATATGCAGTTCACCAGGGATGTTGTTAATAGAGCCTAGATTTGTCTTCAAAGACAGTTTGGTCTGAACCAGTTTCTAGGACCCATCTTTATAGATAATCCTTCCTTCATTTAATGGCTTTCTATATTTAAAAGGTAGCACCTTTTAGCTAAGAATATTCAGGTTATAAGTGACTCAGCTGCTGTTTACAAGTTTAATGTCAATTTTAAAATAGGTTGTTAAAATTGAAAAACTTACTCTACTTCCATCATCAGTGATGCCAGTTCATTTCTCCTCTACTTTGGTGTGTGAAGATGTCAGTCAGTTCTGTTGACTCCTCCTTTTCTTATCCCCAGAGGTGACCAGTCCCGGAAGAGAGCTGGGGATGAGTTGACTTATAGTAAGTAATGATGCTCCTTACCATTTTTGATGGTTTTGTGATATAAAGCAGCCACTGGCTATAATGATGTCCACAGAGTTCCTGATGGTGGTCTCCAAGGGCACTGTGTATGGTCAGGGTCAGACTGTTCTGTAAGCCGTGGCAGCTCTGAAGCCCAGTTGCTGGTGGTAGTTCTCAGGCAGTTGTCAAGAGGCTGCCAGTTCTTTCGTCTCCACTAGAATGAGATAAGTGTCCAGACTCAGTGCCGGGTGATATGGTCCCCTTTCTCGTCATTCACAACCATGGGGTTTTGAGGTTTGTTTTTTTTTTCCTGATCTACTTTTGGGAGAGGGGTGAGAAATATGTGTCACATAAGCAGATTTCTACCATTATCAGATAGATGTTGGCTGCTGTTGATACTTCTTCCCCTTCCAAAGTTTTTTTTTTTTTTGCAGACAGCTCATCAGCCTGTGCAAGTTCCAGAGGGTACAGATAGTGAATGTATTGAATGTACTTTACTTCCTGAAAAGAGGACACTGGAACTGCAGAGACTGTGTTCCTAGCACAGTGGGGGTCCCGCAGACACTCAGGAGCCGTGTCACCAAGCTGTTCTTGGAAGAGGATGCTGGACTTCTTACTTTGGTTTGTAATTTAAAGAAAAAAAAACTAACAAAAACAAAACAGTTGCTGCTAGACTTGGGGATGATTTTGAAATGGGACAATCTTCTAACGAGTTTATCTACAGATTCCGTGAGGAACACACATCATGAAGAGTGACCATTGCTAAGTGAGATCCGGCAGCCAAAATCAGCAGCTTCCTCCAAAAAATATAAGAGCAGAATTTTTTTTTAAAGCACTTGTTTTGTTCATTTGTGGACTTAGCACTTTGGCATATTGGTTTCACACATCAAGATGTCTTTTGCTTTAAAATCAAGCAGATCATTACAAAATACAGTATTTTTCACCCATAACCAAAACGACCCCCTTTAAAAACAAAAAAGAGTTGGTCTTTGTTTAGCATTAGAAAGTCTTGTTACAGGAAAATGCTAACTCTGCTTTCAGTATAACTTCTCCCCTCCCCCCACCCCCATCAGTTCATAACTCTTTTCTACTCTGTGCCTTGAGCTTTGTGCACTTTGCATCTCTGTGACCATGTTGTCAAACTCACAAATGCTTCCCGAAAAAGCCGATGGTATTACAGACTGACCCGCCAAGATGTCGGGTATGACTTCATAGCAGGACGCTGAAATGAGTGGGGAAAGAGAGACATGCTGCACACGGGTCAGATTTCCCCCTGCCTTGCAGTGGTGTTTTCTTGTTAAATGTTGGGGACCAACTCTTGTAGAACATTTCCATTCCTCTGTCATTTAACAGGCTCTCCCCAGCTGCTGTAGTGTTGGCATTATGCTAGTTTAGGGTTGGGCAGTACTTTAGCACTAAAGCTACCTTTTTAATACTGTTGAGAATTACCCAGTGGTCAAAGCTGGTTCCTATGATGCTCTAGGAAGCAGATACGGTTATTAAATCCAAACATAATCAATAGTGTGGTTTTCCTGATCAGTCTCATTTTAAATGGGTAAGATAAGTACTTAAAAAAGTCTGTAGTGTGTATCTTTTAAAAGATTATATTCAAGTGTCATAGAGAAGAAGTAGCACTGCTGTTTTAAGGCTCCCTTCTGGCTCTGGCCAAGCTTGATTTTCTATTTCCATACACTCACAGTGCTCTTTAGTTCCTTAGTGTTCTTTAATCCTATAAAAGACTCTGAAGCTTACCCTATTGATTTTGAAAGGCAAAGGAAAATAGATGCACCAAGGGAAAAATGATTTTCTTCTCAGTTTTGCATAAATCTAAATCGAGCATATGCTTGACTCTTTTTGGCTTTGTTGGCTATGTCAGACTAATTTATCTCTTCAGAGAACTAGAGGCAAAAAAAGAAGACATACCAGGGATACTGACTATCACACTTGTGATTTCCAGGTTGTTCATAGAATTGCCTCTGCCAGTTCACTTGGTCCTTTTGCAGAGAGCAGGCTCGGGGTGAGTTCGAAGTGTAGTGTTAGGAGCAAGTCAAGTCATCGCAGAGAAATCCTCTATTTGTAAAATTAGTATTCAGAGAAGCAAAAGTTAAAGGTTGTCAGATTTATTTTTTTAAGTACTTATCAACCAGAGTTGGTAGATTTTGAGGAGGACTTTAATGTGTGCTCCCTGAATGCTGTGAGCATCTTGGATTGTATTGATAAACACTGAATTACTGTTAAGACTATTAACAGGCTCTCATTGTGCCCTGTACGGTTTGATTTGCCACATCATAACATTCTAATGTAAAGGAAGAATTCTCTTTTATCATGAAGTTCAAATTTTATTTTACTCATTGGAATGCTTGCTGCAGGCTTATAACACCTGCAACCAAATTCTCTCAAGTAGTTTTAATAATAATATTTCTGAAAAGGAATGAAGTTGGAATGTTTCATTAAATGTGTTTGAACTCTTCATTATCCTAGTAATGTACCCAAATGCTTTTTCTGGGAAGGAAGTATTCTTTGGCCAACAATGGAACCTTCCCTATAAAAGCATCACATTAGGATATGAATTGGCATTAAAATCTTTGGATGCTTTTTGCATTGTTTAGTTAATGGGGGAATATTTTGTATTGTCTTCTTTTTATTGTTATGTGTGTGTTAACAAAGTGGGCAGAGTAAAGTTTGCAGAATTTAGTCTCTGTAAATTTTTGCACAGTGGCTGCAGCTCGCTATGGGTGAGGGCTTAGTGGTGCAAAGCTTTGATTGGAAGGCACTGGAGGAACACCTCCCAGTGCATTCAACCTGGTTCTTACTCATCTTAGCCTTGTGAGGGATACTGCAGTATGAAGAATTTATTTCTTTAACTCAATATTGACCTTGCTTATTTAATTGGGATTCTTAACAAAATTCTTAGTCTGCAGTGAAGAAGTAAGAAATGCCTCCATTTTGTATTGACTAACACTGTCTGCCTAAAAGTATTTCCTTCACGTGTTCACTTGTATTCTTGCCAGTACAGTATGTAGTTTACACACCATAGTTAAACACTGGCTTTTTATGGGGCCCAAATCATCAAAGGCAGAAAATTGTAAAGCAGGTTGATCGTCTCATGAGTCAACACATGTAGTTGGTTTGCCAAACGGATTAGTGTATACATGCAGCCTGAAACCGGACCTTCCAGAGAAAGCCATTTCACTCACTTTGGAATGTGACACTTAACATCAGTAGATGATCGTTGTTTGGAGAGATGGTACTTATTTTAAAGCTGGCATTAAGCTTCAATATGTGTCATCTCATATCCTTCTCTAGTCACAGCTGCACCCTACCCTGACTGCTGTGCTTTCTGTGGGGCAGAGAGCAAAACCTGGTGTTGAGACTCTTCACATACTACATCTTAGATAAGAGTTAGTGAAAAGAGACGAGACTAAAACCTGGGCGCATGAGTTGTGCGTTATTAAATTTTGTGGAAAAGTGACTTTTTCCCCTGTCCCTTTTACGAGTTGGAGGTGGTTCCCCTCCCTCCCTTCGGGGTGCGGGATGAAAGTCAACGTGTGAGTAAGTGAGCTTGCAGACGAGTGGGCTGTGGCAGTAACGCTGCACGCACATGTATCCCAGTGCCACCGCTCGTGACGCTGTCACGCCTCGTGCTGCACGCCATGCTTTCTGTCAGGTTGCAAATTTGCACACACAAAGAATTCCTCAGGAAGAGTTTGCACACGCATCACCTCGCTATAATATTCTGTACTGGCCAGACAAGGGATTTGAAAGTTTTTCAGCACAAAAGGAGAACTTCAGAGTGATGGTCTGTGCACACGGACAAACAAAGGTAATGGTGATCTCGCAAACACAACTGGTTTCCGGATAAGTGAGCAGGAGCGCTTGTGTCGTAGTATTTAAAGAAGCTGTTTACTCTCCCAGGGTCACCCTTCAGATCTCGTCTTCTCACTGAGACTGGCTCTGTTTTCTTCTCTGTGTTTTTTATTGCAGTTTATTATTTCCATGATTATTACACGAGGCATTACCCTTGAGCTAAAATTCAATTTTCCAATAAGCAGCTAGTATTAGATAACATTGTTCTATGAATATACACTAATCTGGGTTATTAAAAAACTTCACAATTAAAAAAAAAAAACAGAACCCTTGCATTAGTTATCCAGTCATTGTTTGGATGTTTGGGTTTTTTTTTGTTTTTAAATGGTATCTCATTGAGCTTCAGAGTATTACTTTGACTTTAATTCACTTTAGACCACTTAACGGGACTTTAAAATTTAAGATCAGAGTATAAATCCCTTGACATACACCTAGAAGAGATTTATAAGGACCTTTTTAGTTGTGATTACTCTTTTCAATAAGATTGCACAAGGTGAAATTTATGTTTATCAGAAGTTAAAACAGAGGTCATAGTTACTCATGGAGAAATGGCTTTCCCATTATTTTCCTTACCAAGTTGAAATTTGTCCCAGTTTCTGGCCACCAGGATCTATGAAAGAACCTTTGTTCTTTTCAAGGGAAATGATTCCTCTTCTATTCCCACTGTTCATTAACTAAGTCATTGACACTTTCCCATGTCCACTGGCCAAGACCTCATTTCGAACCTCTTTCCAGAGCCAAGTGGCACACGTACCTATACTATTTCTGCTTATGTTGGTGGAGTGGCTGTGGGAGAATTAAAGAAAATGCTAATCAGAGGTACATTCTTATAGGACCGTAGGGTATATTGTACCCCTGCTGATTGGAAATTATCTTCATTTCTAGTTGGATTGCATTGTTCAGAAATGCAATGTGTTATTGGCTTATAATTCTGGGAAATTGATAGTGTGGCTCTGAGGTGAATTCTGTGGTTTGAAAAAAAATAAATACTTTGTATTCTCAAATGTCATTTCAATGTTGTGACTATGTACTAAATGCAATAAGACTGTGGCTGTTCTCTTCAAAGGGTGTGTCTTGTTCAACAGTTGGCCATTTCATTGCCCTCATTGGCCCTGTTTGTCAATATTACAGCCATGCCCTTCAGGAGTTGTTGTTCAGATGTGGTGTTGTGGGGAGCTATGACTGGAGACAGGAATGCTTGTGAATAAATGGGAGGCCAAACGCAGACAAAATGCTTCTGCCACCCACCAGCATAGCCAGAGCAAGGATGAAGCGATGAAGTCTAGTTCCTGGTGGTCCTTGTTTGTCAGAAAGCATGGTGGAGCTTAGAACAGGGTGTTCTGTACATTAGCTCTTTTATGAATCCAAGAAGAACAAAATGGTGGATGAAGCTCTTATTGACTGGGGATTCAGAGCCACTGACTTTGGCTCTGACCTTTAACTCTTGATGGATTTTAAATCACTCCTTCTGTATTAGGGTGTATACCATCACTCTAAAACATTGTGGTTAATGAAATAAATCTTGTACAGATGTCCTTGGCCTTGTTATGTTAATACCTGGTTTACTGGAACTTTGTTTTAATACAGAATATATGGTTTTGCTTATAGTACATTCATGATGCTTCCTTTAAATGATAATGACACTCCGTATTCTACCACATTCATTAGCCTGCAGCATGAGTGGCCATCCTGACCTCTACACCAATGTGAGTGTGTGTGTGATGATAGTGATCAGTGATGACCAAATTGGATTTATCTCAGGAATGCAAATTGGTTAATGTTAGGAAATCAATCAATGTGACGGACCCATCTATCAACAGATTAACGTGTGATCAGATTGTCTGTGAAAATCCAAAATATCTACAAGGCAGATTAGTAGCCTTGTGAGTTTATCAGGGTTGCTAGAACACAATCCATATGCAAATGTTGATTACATTTTCATGCAGCAACCACAAGCAGTAATGTCTGTAAATTTTTAAAGTATTGTTAAGAAATAGAATTTATACTAGGAACAGAAAAGTCATAAAGTACCTAAAAATCTTAATAAAAGATACATAAGCCTTTTAATGAGAAATTGAGAATTTTTAAAAAGCATCTTTGTTGACATAAATAGACAGTGGTTGGTAAGATCATCTCAGTCTCAACTCTTTCTCCGAATATGTTAGTAGATTAAAGAAATTCCAACAAAAAAATGCCAGCTGATCCTAATATCTAAATGGAAGAACAAAGGAGCATGGATATCCAAGATACTTGTAAAGAAGGTGAGGTGTGAGGAGAGCTAGGATTACCGGAGTGGGACCCTTACTGTGAAATACAGTGAGTGCTTAAAACACTGTGGAGTTGGCACAGAGATGATAAGTAGATGAATGGACAGGAATAAAGAGCTCAGAAACTGACCCACTCATGTTCCAGAGCCAAATTTTGTTAAAGATAGTCACTGCAGATCAGTGAGGAGGAGGACAGATTATTTCTTAAATGGGGCTTCAGTAATTTTTCAAAAAGGAAAAAAAGTGAATTGGACTTCAACCTTGCACCAGACACAAAAGTCAGTCCCAAGTGGATTAAAGATTTACTGGATTAAAGTTAAAACTGTAAAACTTAGAAGATGATATAGAAGAATATTTTTTATGACTTTAGGGGGAAGGGAAAAAGGTACAAACCATTAGTTAAGAGATAAATAATTTGGCTGCACTAATAGTAACTACTTTTGTTTACCAAACATGCCACAGAATGAAAAAGTAAGGCCAAACTGGAACACGATACAGATAATCATGATACATACACAATTGTTAAAAAGCACCTGAATGTATATCAATAAGAAAGCAACGACTCAGGAGAGAATTGGGCACAAAGCACAAGTAGGCATTTTACAGAAGAAAGAAATGGCCCATAAGCATGAAAAAATGTCCAGCCTTACCAGTAATCAGGAAACACACACTGAAACCATAAATAGCAGTTTCTAGTCCCCACATTCAATTCAGTTCAGTCGCTCAGTTGTGTCTGACTCTTGGCGACCCCGTGAATCACAGCACGCCAGGCCTCCCTGTCCATCACCAACTCCCGGAGTTCACTCAGACTCCTGTCCATCGAGTTGGTGATGCCATCCAGCCGTCTCATCCTCTTGTCATCCCCTTCTCCTCCTGCCCCCAATCCCTCCCAGCATCAGGGTCTTTTCCAATAAGTCAAATCTTCGCATGAGGTGGCCGAAGTATTGGAGTTTCAGCTTTAGCATCAGTCCTTCCAGTGAACACCCAGGACTAATCTTTAGAATGGACTGGTTGGATTTCCTTGCAGTTCAAGGGACTTTCAAGAGTCTTCTCCAGCGCCACAGTTCAAAAGCATCAATTCCCATATTGGCAACAATTAAAAAGTCAGGAAGCGGGGGAGGGATAAATTAGAAGCTTGGGATTAGCAAATGCAAGCTACTATATAAAATGGATAAACAACAAGGCACCACTGTGTAGCACATGAACTTTATTCAGTGTCCTGGGGTTAACCATAGTGGAAACGAACGTATGTATAACTGAGTCACTTTGCCGCACAGCAGAAATGAATGCAACATTGTAAGTCAACTGCAATTTTAAAAGTGGGGGATGGGTCAGAAAATACTAAAAATTGCAGAGGTTGTGGCAACAGGAACTTCATCTGCTACTCTGAGTGTAAGTCAGTACTACCACTTTGGAAAACAGTATTAGCTAGTGAAGTTGAACCTCAGGTATATCTTCCAGTTTTAGAGAAAATCACATCAGATGTGAATACCCAGGAACATGTACAGGAATGGTCACAACAGCAGTGTTTGTAGTAACCAAAAAGGAAAAGAGAGCCAGCTACCCATCTATAGGGAAATGAAGAGGTGAAATGTGTGTGTGTGTATGGCATCTGTGTCGAGTCCTGAGTGCAGCGCACAGCTTTGTGCATCAACCTGGGTAAGTCTCAGAAACCACATTGAGTTAAAAAGAAGCAAATCAGAAAAGTATAGTCAGCCTAATTACCCTTATATAAAGTTCATAACCAGGAAAAACAGTATGTTGTATAGGGATTCATAAGTAGTAAAACTGTAAAGAGATTTATTAACATTTAAGACCATGGGGCTTCCCTGATAGCTCCTGGTTCAATTCCTGGGTTGGGAAAATGCGCTAGAGAAAGGGATAGGCTACCCACTCCAGTATTCTTGGGCTTCCCTGGTGGCTCAGCTGGTAAAGAATCTGCCTGCATTGTGGGAGACCTGGGTTTGATCCCTGGGTTGGAAAGATCCCCTGGAGGAGGGAAAGGCTACCCACTCCAGTATTCTAGCCTGGAGAATTCCATGGATTGTATAGTCCATGGGGTCTCAAAGAGTCGGACACAACTGAACGACTTGCACTTTTCAAGACCATGGTCTCCTTAAAGGTGGGGTAAAGGGGAAGTGAGAACAGAGAGGAACACTGGCTTATAAGCAGTTGAGAATTAGGAACATTCTGATATTAGTAAACATGTCAGTTCTTGAATTAATACCTAAATTCAGTGCAAAGCCAATCCAAACACCAAAAAAGTATTTTAAGTATAAATAAAAAATTTGTGTGAAAGTATGAACAGATGAAAATAAGATCTTCATCAAAAGGGGGAAAAGAAGAGGAACTTGCTGTACCAAAAAATACTTTTTTGCAATGGTAAATTTTTACACTGTTGTCAAAAGACAAGTTAATGGAAGATGGTTTAAAATAGACTCAAATGCTTTTAAGCATGGTAAAGGTGGGTATTTTAAATGGTTCTGATCATGACAGATTATTCAGTGGAAGGTGCTGATACAGCTGGCAAAAATTCAGTCATACAGTACACCAAAAAGAAATTCCAGATGGACTAAAAGTGAACAAGGTTAAAGTTATAAAAACTAGAAGACAATACCATTTATATTTTCTTGAGGTGGGAGACGTTTGTTCTATGAATGTAAGCAATGGTCTGAAAACAGAACCCTGTGTAAATCAATCACCCGCCTACACTATGTAGAGCACCGACCCAGCATTTGTACATACATATATATTTTTAAATTGTGTACTATACTAATACACGTAAGACAAAAAATAGATGAGAAAAAAAGATGAGGTGAAAATGTTTTAAAATACTTTTTGTGTGTATTGTGGTTAAAAAAGAAAAAACCCTTTACTCTTTCTGAGAAGTTTAGTAAGAGCCATATTATTAAAAATGCTTCATTATTTTTGAAACTCCTAGTTTTAACACTTCACAATAAAAGCAATGTGTGATTCTAAGGTAAGTTTATTTTAATGCTAAGTTCTTATGGCTATTGTAGCTGGGAAAAAAAAAAACCCACTTCATTAATACGTGGGTCCAGATGACTTGGCTTTCTGAGAAACAATACTGTTTTCAGTTCCATCTCCTAGTCTTAAAGTGTTTGTTGAAATCTTTGTAATAAATTTCCATCTGTCTCACTGTTCCTAACTTTTTCTTGCTCAATAATTGAGTGTGGTATTTTTATTATTAACAAATGGGTTCAAGACCTACTGAAACTCACTTTTGAATTTTAGTTCCCAAGTTTGAGGGTGCTCTTACAAGAGGTTTTATAGGTGACTGATTTTGGACAACACATTTTCGTAAAGCTGGAATCGTGTCTAGCCATTTTTGAGATGCTCTTAGCATGAATTTCTTCAGAAAATAGCAACTTTCTTTCTCATTATTAGTATAGCATCTTTACTTTGAAGAGTTGGATAAAGTCTGTCTTTTTTGTTTTTAAAGTACTTTCGTGATTGCATTATTGACAGGCACTTGTCACCACAAAAAAGGTGGCAAATTGCAAACGTGTTTTTATCACTAAAAAATAAAGAACATATTTAATACTGACAATACTTTATCAAATGTTACTGTGAGATAACCAACAAACCTCTTCTGGGATTTAAATTTCTCCATCTCAGAAAATGGGGCTACTCAGGTGGCTCAGTGGTAAAGCATCAGCCTGCCAATCCAGGAGCCACAGGAGACTTGGCTTAGATTCCTGGGTCCGGAAGATGCTCTGGAGGAAATGGCAACCCACTCCAGTATTCTTGCTGCAATAGCGATAATCCCATGGACAGAGGAGCCTGGCAGGCTACAGTCCATGGGGTTGCAAAGAGTCAGACACAACTAAAGAGTCAGACACAACTGGGCATGCACACACACACACACACACACATCTTGTAAAATATTGTAAAGATGCTCCCATCTAAGATCAAGTCTAAGTCCGGTTGCTTTGTGGGGGCGCTCAGACCACAATTTTCAAGAAGAGAATGGTGGTGGTGTCCCAGCATTGTGGAATCCCACTGCTCCTTTCAGAATACATCCCTTTTAACCAGTTTTGGGGGAGTGAGGCCTCCCAGGTGGTGCAGTGGTTAAGAATTCACCTGCCAACGCAGGAAATGCAGGCTTTGCAGATTCAGTCCCTGGATCAGGAAGATCCCCTGGAGAAGGAAATGCCAGCCCACTCCAGTGTTTTTGACTGTAAAGTTCCATGGACAGAGGAGCCTGGCAGGCTATAGTCACAAAGAGTCGGACACTGCTGAGCTGAGCACGCATGCACGCGTGCATGGGGAAATAGAAAATCCATTGGAAACCCACAGTAATAATTGCTGTAGACAAGATCTACTGATGAATGCTAAATTGGTATATGGAAGTTGTTGAAGGAGAAATAGGATAGTTGCATAAACTGAAAAGTTGTCTCTCCAAATATTAGTGTGGTTTAACATATGTATAGAAATTCTTTGATATTTCTGCCTTCAGGAAGTGGAGCTTAATTACCCTCCCCCTGGATATGGGCTATACTCAGTGACTGGCTTCTGAGTATGGAAAAGGTTTCATCACAGAGAAACCTGGGGTAGTCCCTTAACCAAGTGGTCACGGTTCACATCCCAACCATGAGTCACATGGTATCCTACCCCTGAGGAGGACACTTCACCTCTGTGGTGTCAGACAAGAGGGGGACTTTCTCCAAAAACCTGTAACATGTGAAGGTAAGTACAGAGTCATAGTGGCAAAATGCCTCTTGGCATCCTGGGATTGAAAAAAGATACAAGTGGAGTAACTGGAGAAATCTGGATAAAATCCGAGGCATAGCGCTGCCCTGGTGACTTCTTCATTTCGAGAAATGTCACGGTTGTCAAATCAAATTGTGTGCTTGGTTTGTGTCCAACCCTTTGTGACCCTGTGGACTAGTCCACCAGGCTCCTCTTGCTTGGGATTTTCAGACAAGAATCCTGGAATGGGTTGCCATTTCCTCTTCCAGGGATCAAACCCATGTCTCCTATGTTTCCTGCATTCCTTTACTTGCTGAGCCATTGGGGAAGCTTGTACCATGGTTACCCGAAGTTTAAACCCTAGGGAGAACTAGGGGAAGGATTTATAGAAACACTGTCCTGTCTTTGCAACTCTTGGTATGTAAATCTAAAACTGTTTCCCCAAGAAAGCTGCTTTCTTAAATCCCATGGGTTTCTCAGAATTATAAGGGGATATGATTCCTCTGTAGAGAACCACAGTGATTCCAGTGAACACATAGCTATTTGGGGCTGGTGGCTCCTCAAAAGTCTGTTTTGAGATGGATAAAAATGTCCATCCTCAAATTGGAGGGTCTGAGCTTAACAAGCTCTCATGTGAATCACATATTTCATTCATAGCTCCTCTTGCTGTAGTTGATTGTACATGTTGGCTTCCAATCAGGGTTAGAGAATTGGATTGACATTTGGAGAAAATGTCATTGCAGCCCATCAGAGGAAGCTTTGGTGGAGGAGCAATTAAAGTCCTTGGCATGCAGTTAACCAGTGGTGGTGTTCCTGGGCACTAAAGGAGCCCTCTCTCCTGGGTTCCTGCACTCTCTGCTCTCAGGCTTTCCTAAGGATAACCTGGTTAGTCAGACCCTCCTGAGTTCCACAGACCTGGAGTTCTCCAGTCTACTGAAAGTCATGCTAAATCAAGCTATTCCAAGGTGGCAGTGTGAAGCGGGGAACCGTGTCAGAGCTACAAGGACAGCAAGAAAATTAAAGGTACCAGACCCATTTCCTAGTACAGGAAAGGAGGTCAAAGAGAAGAATCGGGCATGGATGGGCTTTCTGACTGTGGGGTGCCATCTTAGCAGCAGTGTAAGGGGGTCTTGGGAGGAGAAGTGGGAAAATTCAGGTGCAAGGCAGAGCTCGGGGGTGGGTTGATGTGAAAGCATTTGTAAGAGCCAAGACTTGCCAGTCTCATCAGGCCATCTCAGGCCAGGGCCCAGGGTGAGCCCTCACAGGCAGGAGACATGGGGACCTGCAGACCCAGAGGCTAGCGGGCAAGTACAGATGTGGACCAGGCCTTCTGAGAGGCCATGTGGGGCCATACAGATAACATAAGCTCTTCACTCAGATGCATTTGGGGTCAGTAACTCCTGGTCCTACGTGTTGTGTGTCCCCATTCAGGTCACTTCAGCTCTCTGAGCCTCAGTTTGCTCTGCTATAAAACCCATCTGCACATGATTTAGAGAATTTGCTCTTCCCTATTCAACACAGTTTGGACAGGGCTGGTGAAACTGTCCTGCTTTCCTCAGCCTTTGTTTGGATGGGCATGTTACCTGAGCCAATTCGCTTTCTCCCCTGGAAATGGAGTTTTGAGCAGAGCCATTTGAAGCCTGAAAGAGGCCCCAGGGACTGGGCTGGGATCTGCCTGCTGAAATCCTGATGCCACCAGGCTCTTGTTCCCACAAAGGCTAGCTCTGCTGTCCACTTGGTGACCACACTTCCTTCACCGTAAGGGGTGAAGGTCAGTGCTTGCTGCTTGCAGCCCAAGTGTCCTAAGGCCCCCAGGAGATCCCCTGGGTGATCTGTGTGATCCCTTTTCAATAAACGGGGTCTTTGTTATCCACTTCGGAGCTTTTCTGAAACAAAGTGGTGAACAAATAATATGAAATGGAGCAGGACCCTGTGGTCCTTGTCCTGCCCCCCTACCATGTCATCAGTCTGCCTTTTGTGGAAAATGTTAGTCAAGGAATAATCAGAGAAGTGAGAAATGCAGAACCGAAAACAGTCAAAGGAGACCAAAAATAATGATGTAGTCATTAAGCACAGTCAAGGACCTTTAGTTCCTTCTCAAGTTAGTTCAGTCGCTCAGTCATGTCCGACTCTTGGCAACCCTATGGACTGCAGCATGCCAGGCCTCCCTGTCCATCACCAACTCCCGGAGTTCACTCAAACTCATGTCCATTGAGTCAGTGATGCCATCCAACCATCTCATCCTCTGTCATCCCCTTCTCCTCCCACCTTCCATCTTTCCCAGCATCAGGGTCTTCTCCAACGAGTCAGTTCTTCGCATCAGGTAGCCAAAGTATTGGAATTTCAGCTTCAGCATCAGTCCTTCCGATAAATATTCAGGACTGATTTCCTTTAGGATGGACTGGTTGGATCTGGACTATAGAAAATATTCTGAACTATATCCTGTGAGCTGTCTTATAGATACTGAAACCCCAGGTGGGAGAAGTTAACTACACGGTGACCAGACTGTACCCATGGCCTAAGCTTCTACAATTCCAAGAACAAGCCTCAAAGAAATGGGAATGAATGGACGCTGGAACTGAAGGTTAACTGTACCTAGAACAACCAGGATAGTGCTGGTCAGACCACTGACGACCAATCTGAAGATGACTGCCAGAGTGGACTGGGCTGTTCCTTCATGTAGCCCCTTCCGTCTATAAAAGCTCCTGTCCTGCTGGTGCCAGTGCGGTGGGGGAGGCGGCCTTTGAACAGATGTCCGCCATCCCACCACCACCCCTTCCGTTGCAGGCATCTAAAATAAAGCAAACTTCCCTTTCCACCAACCTGCCCTGTTTGTTGGCTTTTGAACGGCACTCACCGAACCCCACACATACTTTCAGTACCAAATACATTTAAAAGATGGAGTCTACGATTTCTTCGTCCTCTGCATTTTCTCTCTGGGTAGAAATGGGGCGTGCTCAGTTGATCCCAAAGCCAAGGTCCCCAGCATGGAGTAACCAGGCACGCCGTTCCTAAGAGCCCACATCCTTGGTCACCCCCCTGCAGAGCTCACCCCAGCCCTGTCCGGGCACTGCATGTCTCGTAGCCCTGGTCAGCACTGTTTGATAAACCACCAAACACTTCCAGCTGCAGCTCTCCTGTGGCTGACCATTTGTAAATTGCTTTTGCCCTATTGCCTGACAGTGTGAAAAACACATTTTCAATCTCCAGGTAGCAGTAGGTGTATTTCTATCACAGCATTTCTGAGCCCCCAGGGACAACCTGACATGCTGTGCTGGGGTGGCGTCTGGGCCTGGAGAGGACAGGTGATGTTCTGGGGCGGTGGGAACCAGATTGGTGGGGGCGGGAGGGGGCAGGCGACGGGCACCATTGTCCCCACACACAGCGGCTCTAAGGCCCTCTCATTCTGTGCCTGGCGGGATCTGGAGGGGGCCCCCACAGGCCCCCCAACCTCACCGTGTCCTGAGCAGGACGGACGATGAATTGAAGACCTGTGTCTGTTCTCGAAATGAGGCCATTTAAGAATAAGCCTCCCTTAGCGAGCCTTGCTTTGAGCCAAGCACTGTGTCAGGCACTTTGCGCACTTTGTGTCACGTGTCCTCACCCTGCTACTGTACCCCTGCCGTCAGCCTGAGGCCCAGACATCATCCGGACCAGGGCTGTCTGGCTCCAGAGCCGCTTCTGTTAGGCAGCGGCCCAGGGGAACCAGCTGTCGATAAACCCAGGTTCCCTCGTCTTTAGCCCAGGGCCATCCCCTCCCGACACTGCACACCCCTGCAGCTGGGCACAGCCGGCGCCTGGCATGGCAGTACTGTGGCGTCCGCTCCCTGGGCGGGTGATGTTGGGGGGCTGCTTGGGGCCACATCATCTGTCCCTTTTCCCACAGAGCTGCAAGAACTGGTACTGTGTCAGCTGCCACTGAGTTTTCCTGCTGATGCTCAGAATGGGGTGTTTGTTAGGAAGGAACCTGGTTCCAGGGAGGCAGACAGTTCAGCTCGGCCCCTTAGAGATGTGACTGTCGTTTCCCCATCTACAGGTACACTGGGCTTGTATTAGAAGTGGGGCTAGTAATCCTGTTGGGAAAACGGATAGCAGCTACAATTGTAGTCAATTTAAATGACTTTTTTCCTTTAAGGGAAAGCAGTTACCATGTAGTAAATGCTGGAAACATCATCAGTTACTATCAAGCTGTCTAGCCAGAGCCCATTACTCTAGTTGTCATATAGCTTTCTCTTCTTTGGGCTAAAATTAGATTCCTGTTTTCTTTTAACTCAATAAACAGCCACAGAGCAGCCTCTACAGATTAGATTAGACAATCTCCATGGTAGTCTGAGACGTCTCCATCTTATTAGCTTCGTGCCTCGGCGTCCAAGGCTGCGGGTGAGGGAAGGAAGGCCTTGGGCAGAATCAGTAGCTTTCAATTATTGAACTTGAGCATTGTCAGGCCGTGGGTGAAACATGTTATATACACTGGCATTTAATCCCCAAGACTCTTCAGGAGGGAGCTATGAGCATTTTCAGCCCCATTTTACAGATGGGGTAAGTGGTGTTCAGAGATAACCAGTAACTTATTTAAAGTCCCTCAGCTACTAGGGCTTCCCTGGTGGCCCAGACAGTAAAGAATCCACCTGCAGTGCAGGAGACCAGGGTTCGATCCCAGGGTTGGGAAGATCCCCTGGAGGAGGGCATGGCAACCCACTCCAGTACTCTTGCCTGGAGAATCCCCATGGACAGAGGAGCCTGGCTACAGACCATGGGGTCACAAAGAGTTGGACACGACTGAGGGACTAAGCACGACTAAGCACCACAGCTACTAGGGGATAGAGCTGTGGTCCAATCTGGGTCTGTCCCCAGGGGCTGTGATTTCAGTCCTGGCTCACGCTGTAGACCCCAGCTCGAGAATGAGGCTCTGAGCCACCTCAGCATTTTAGGACCCTCACCAGAAACCGATCATTTACCTCTGAAATGCTGTTCAGATTGGGTTATTTGGCAGCTGGAAAGCTATTAACTCTCCATGACCACCTTGGCAGTCTCATTCTGGCCTAACCAGTCCTGATGGGCAGTTAAAGATGTGATGAATAACACAGGGGGTGAGTTAACCATATGGTGGTCAGGCAGCCTCTTTCCAAGCAAGGAGTCTGGTGGGGGTGGGAGTAGGGGAGGAAGTGAACCGCGTTCTGCCCCTAGGAGGGAGAGTTGGGAGGCTTAGGGCGGGAGCAGGGTTAGGGTTCTCATTTCCCCCTCCTTCTGCTCAGAAACACGGAGAGATGAGGGTGGGCGTTGGGGAAGCAGCAAGAACTGAGAGGCAAGTGCAATTGAGCAGCTGCACCATGTCTCACCACCCCACCCTGTCCCCCCACCCCAACTTACCCAGGGAGCAGGAACCCTGGTTAGTCCCAATTTTCAGATGAGCTGAGACCCCAGAGAAGTGCCCAGGGTCACACAGCCATTGGGTGGCAGGGCCGAGGTGGTCAGACACAGAGCAGACCCCCCCGAACCATTCCCTGCACTGTCCACTCTGCTGGTTGGTGGCTGCCACACAGGAGTGGACCCTGGCTCAGTGGATTTGCTCCGTCCTGAAGACCCCACCCTGGGCTGAGACTCCACCTGCCAGGCTGAAATAGCCGCCAAAGCCCAAATCCCCGTAAGTCCAGAAGCTTCCATCTACCTGCCTCCCAACCAATTGAGGCCTGGCTACCACCCCTCTCCACGTCAGCAAAGATGGCATTTCTATGAATTGTTCCCAGACCTCTTCCTGACCTTACCTTGCTGGGGGCCCCTGGCCAACATGCTGCCTCTCTTCTTCTCACTGGTGAAAAGAGGGGGGTTCCTGAACTTTGGCCTGCAGAGCCAGTGGGGATTGTTACCCCTCTCCCACCTGCTGAGATTCTGATTCTCTAGGTCCTGAGCAGGGCCCAGAAACCCGCATTTCATCCTCATGCCCCAGGTGACTTACATACACCTGGGGCCCACCCCGAGTGGGGACACAGGCTGGACCAAGTCTAAGATTCTCACATCTGTGGAGTCTGTGTGTGTTTCTTCAGTCGTGTCCAACTCTGTGACCCTATGGACTGTAGCTCTCCAGGCTCCTCTGTCCATGGGAGTCTCAGGGCGAAAATGCTGGAGTGGGTTGCCATGCCCTCCTCCAGGGGATCTTCCTGACCCCGGGGATTGAACCCATGTCTCTTATGTCTCCTGCATTGGCAGGTGGGGTCTTGACCACTAGCACCACCTGGGAAGCCCTCTATGGAGGGTCTGAATTGGAGACTAATTCTTAAATCATCTTTCAATTTTTCTCATTTGGGGCTGAAATTAGACTCCCCAATTCGGTGGATGTTTTTATGCAGTTCTGTCACCGTGCCGTGGGGCTGATGGGGCACCTCCTGCTGTAGGTTCACACGCAGAGCCCTTGGTGGTAGCTGGGAGGAGCCCAGCAACCGCTTCAATGGGGGCCCAGCACGCGGGGCACATTTTCTGGAATTCACTATGGCTTTCTCCCTGAGCAAAGCTCTCAGCCTCCCCGGATGGAGGTCCTGAGAGAGACCTGGCTGAAGCTTCTCTCTCTCGAGCAAGCCCCCTGAGCCCTGCTGCAGCCCAGCCCTGGGGAGCCCATTGTCTGCTGGCCCAGTTAGGGTGGCGTGATTACCCCAGCAGTTGGGGCAGATTGAGAGGGAGCGCGAGGAAGCTTTGGTTTGGAACCCCTCCTCCAGAGCCCTCTGCAGTCAAAGGTTTTATTAATATTGATTAATGGGCATAAACAGGATTCTTGATTTCCTTAAATAAATGGATTTTGAATGGTTACTCTGGCAACCAGGCCTGGCTCCATTCATTATCCAGGGGCAGGAGAGAGGGCCTGGCAGGATCTCTGTTCTTACTCTCAGACTTTGCAGTCAGTGAGTTTGGGGTGGCAGAGCCTTCAGACCAGCCTGGATGAGGTAATACATAATCATGTAACCACTAAACGTGTTAAGATCAAGAAACACAGTGCATTCTCTCTGCGACGCCTGAGACAGCCAGGAGACTGCTCCCTCCCCTGCCAGAGACAAAGGACGTGCCTCTTGGATGTGGCAGACCCAAAGCCATTAACCAGGGGATGTTTAAATTCTCATCCCTGGATGACACACACATGGCCTTGGTGAATAAATACTGGGGTGGCGAGAGGAGGGTTGTTGTTTAAGGGTCTCCATCGGCCTCTCGGGGTGAGGCCAGGCCCTGAGGGGGAAATAGGCAGGTCTGGTGTGGCTCTCTGGCCTCCAAGTTCTGGCCCAGGGGGCTCATCACCAGAGGCCTTGAATGCCAGCGGCAGTGGTTCTGATATGTGAAGCTAACGTGGGGCTGGCCTTGTAGCACTGATCCAGAACGCATCCTGCCAAGAGCATTTGAGGTCACCTGGGGCAGGGGGTTCACCTGGAGCAGGGGGCGTGCCTGGACAGAGCCTCCTCCTGCTGCCTTCCACCCCGGGGGGCCCCTGTAGTGAAGCCCTCTAGAGGTACGTAGAGACAGCATCTGAGGACAAGCCAGGCAGGACCCCTGGAGCACTGGGAAGGGGACCTCTGGCAAGTGGAGCCCGGATGGGCGCCAAGCCACAGTACCAGCTGCTAGAATTCTCTCTGCAGACACACTGCTGACCCAACATGGACCAGGAGACCAGACTGAAGTCAAGGGCCCATGGGGTAGAAACTGGTCTCCAGGGGCCAGTGGACTTTCACTCTCATCGCAGCTGCCAACATTTCTTGAGCACCTTGTTACACAAGCTCTCTGCCTGTGATCTCAGCTTATCTTCCCAGTAGCTCTATGAGGCTCAGACAGGTTAGGCACTGGTCCAAGGTGGCACAGCCAGCAAGCCTGGTGCAAACCCAGGTGGTCTAACTCTGAAACCTGTACCCATCAATTTAGTTGCTCATTAGCAATTCTTTGGTGAGTGTCTATTTTGTGCCACATGCTGTCCTTGAAACCTGTGGGAGTCCCAGAGCTTCTGAGCTGGGTCTGGGACTTAGCATCAGTCCCATCCCGCCCTCTCACCCCAGTCCCCGGGAAAGTTAGCAGTGTCTACCTTGGGCCTGCATCACTCACGCACTGCACAGAGAGGCAAATGACCCCGCTGTGGTTTATGGAACACCGCTGAGGAATGGTCTTCAAAGGCCTCCTGTCAGGCTCAGATAGAGAAATTTCTGGGGAAGAGCTAACTGCCAACCCCAGCTGCCCTCTGAGCCAGGCTGCCAGACAGGGACGAAAGCCAGCAGAGAGGGCTCTAGCCCCTGCAGAGGTCAGTGGATCTCTGTTCTGGTGGAGATTCCAAGTCTCCCCCCGGCAGTATTTGGACTCTTGCTAGTGTGCCTGTTAGGACTCTCATTGTCTTTGACTCTTATTTAACCTTCCCCAGAAACGGGCTCCTGCTCGCCTGTCTCAAGAGGAGACACAGAAAACCTGATCTGCAGGTTTCATGGGGAGACAGGTGACCTCCAGAGTGATTACTTAAGTTAATTCATGCCCCTCCCCTTCTCTACGCCTCCCTCCCTACCCCTTCCACCCCTCTCTTCCTTCCTTCCTCCCTCTTTTTCTCTTTTTATTTAGAAAACAATACAGGAAAGTACAGAGAAAAAGTGTATCAAAGTTCTAGAGAAACACTGGCCAATAGAACTTTATGTGGAGGTGGGAAAGTTCTAGATCTACGCTGCCCAGTAGAGTAGCCACTAATCATGGGTGGCTACTGAGTCTTTGAAATGCGGTGAGCGCAAATGAAGAACTGAAGTTTTTCATTTTATTTAATTTTAATGAATTTAACGTCAAATGTCAGTAGCCCAGTGTGGCTAGCGGGTACTGTATTGAACAGCACAGCTCTAGAAGCAAAGAAACTATGGATAATGAGGGTCCTGTGTTCCAGGAGATTCTGAACCACCCTGTTGGACACAAGTTGTGTGTACCCAGCATGGCTGCACAGGCTGAAGTCACATCAGTTCAGTGCCTTTAAATAAAAGATAGGAGGGCAAGGGAGTCAGTAGCCAGGGTTCAAATACAGACCCCACTACTTCTTAGCTGTATAAACTTGGACTCATTACTTGGACTCTCTGAGCAGATTTTTCTCATCTGTAAATTGAGGGCTCAGGGAGGGTATTACAAGCATCTGTTCTCAAGTGTTGTTTTGAAGATGGAAAGAGATAATTTGGTAAAGTACACTTGAACCCCGGAAGGAGCCTGGCCCACAGGAGGTATGCGCACGCTTCTCCAGACACATCCTGGCCACAGTTCAGGTAAGGAGTGCTAAGAGGACACCCAGTACTCCAGACATCTCGCAGGTATTCCTTCTCTTACTCGTCCCCACAGCCCTAAGGCACAGTTACTGTCCTTGCCTCCTCTTGCAAATGGGCATAAGGGAAAAATAGGCACAGAGAGGTTAAGTAACTTGCCCTAGGTCACACAGCGGGAAGTGGTAGAGCTGGGCTTCCAACTCAGGTGTGGTTGCCCCCTGAGACTGCTCCACTAACCATAATGCTGAGCATCCTGTGACCGAGGGGTTGCTTCAAAGTATAGTCTCAAAGGCATTTGATTCTCAAAGCGTGGTTCCTGGACCAGCAGCATCAGCATCATCTCAGAATGTGTCTGAGATGCAACCTCTTGGCCTTTCCCTAGAACAACAGGATCAGAGACTCTGGGGGTGAGGCCAGCCCTCCAGGTGAAGCTGGGGTGCTAGAGCTTGAAAAAGGTAGTAGCTCAAGGAGCCTTCAACATCTTGGCTTTGAACTCCGCCATAACTCACAGCTCTGGCTCCCTCCCCTGGTCCCACACGACTCTCTCTCCCAGCCCAGCAGTCTCCCTCTGGCCCTGGTGGCTCCCTGATCTATGTCCTTTCCAAACCTACTCTTGGGCTTGAGAGCAGGCCAGGAAGTAAGTGGTCAGTGAGCGCTGGCACCCTGCCTCTGTCCCCACCGCTGCTGGCCCTGCTCCTGGTTGGGTCTCATTGATCTGCAGTCTGCAGGGCTGCTTGCATCTTGCACTGTCATCCTGCCAGTAATTAGTCCCGTGGAGGGTGTGGATGGGGAGGCTGCTCACGGCTTGTTCTGCAAGGGACGCATCTCCCTGGCTGATGGCTTGTTGTGACTGTCAGCTTCAGATGATAGAAATCAGGTTCCCCGCTGAGAGTGTCAGAACCAGCTTGGAGCTCCCAGGTCCCCAGGAGGATGAGAGGGGAGGGAGGAGACAGAGAAAAGTAGGCACCAGGCACCTATGGAGCTTGAAAACAGGGAGCCCAGACCTCACCCTCGGCCAGGGAAATCAGACCCTCTGGGTCTGGGACCTGGGCACTGACAGGTTTCAAAAGCTCCTCACATGATTCTTTTTTCCCCGCTTAGCTTTATTTAGACATGATTGACATAGGACATTGCATAAGTTTAAGGTGTACAGTGTGATGGCTTGATGCATGTATATGTTGCAAAGTAATTACCATGATAAGGATAGTTGACATGTCCATCATCACACACTTGCTAGTTTTTGTTGTGGTGGTGAGAACATTTGAGATCTCCTTTCTTAGCCCCTCAAGTGTTCACTGCAGCACCGTCAACTGTTGCGGCTAAGTCGCTTCAGTCGTGTCTGACTCTGTGCGACCCCATAGACGGCAGCCCACCAGGCTCCCCCGTCCCTGGGATTCTCCAGGCAAGAACACTGGAGTGGGTTGCCATTGCCTTCTCCAGTGCATGAAAGTGAAAAGTGAAAGTGAAGTTGCTCAGTCGTGTCTGACTCTTAGCGACCCCATGGACAGCAGCCCACCAGGCTCCTCCATCCATGGGATTTTCCAGGCAAGAGTACTGGAGTGGGGTGCCATCGCCTTCTCCGCTGTCAACTGTAGCCACCATCTGTACCCCAGATCCCCAGAACATATTCATCTTATAACTCGAAGTTTGTACCTTTGATCGACATCTGTTCTCCACCTCCTGACCCTTGGTATCTACCAATATATACTCTCAGTTTCTAGAGTTCACCTTTTTAAGATTCTACATATAAATGTCATACAGTATTTGTCACGCTCTGGCTGGCTTATCTGACTTATTTTACTTAGCAAAATGCCCAAGAGTGTTGTTACAAATGGTTGAAATTCCTGCCTTTTTATGGCAGAATATATTACGTATATTATATAGGTATACACATATATCTCACATTTTCTTTATCTGTTCATCTGTCAGTGATGGAGACCTAAGTTGTTTCCATGTCTTGGCTATTGTGAATAATGCTGCAGTGAACAGGCGGATGCAGGTATTTCTTCACGAGTGTGATTTCCTGTTTCTAATGTGAAACCAAGGCTAAAATATCACTACTCTAAATTAGCATTTCTCAAACTTGAAAAGCAGTCGAACTATCTGGAGACCTTGTTTAAAATGCAGACGCTGATTCAGAGAGTCTGCATCAGGGCCCAAGAATCTGCCTTCTAGGAAAACTCACCAATCAATTTGCCAAATAACCAGTTTGTCTGCTTCATCAGATTTCCTGTTTGATTTGGTAAAGTCAATACTTAGTAGCTTATTAAAGGAGAGTTTGGTTTTGCTTAAGATATTTCATCGGGTTTCCCTGGTGGTTCAGACGGTAGAGTCCACGTGCAATGCAGGAGACTGGGGTTTGATCCTTGGGTTGGGAAGATCCTCCTGGAGAAGGGAATGGCAACCCACTCCAGTATTCTTGCCTGGAGAATGCCATGGACAGAGGAGCCTGGCAGGCTATAGCCCATAGGGTCGCAAAGAGATGGACACTAATAAGTGACTAACACACACACACACACACACACACACACAAGATATTTCATCAACAGAAAGACTATCACCAGCATTGCATTTGAGAATTTTAGCATTTATGTAAGAAAGGGAGTATTTCCTGCCATATCAACAGACAAGGATATGTCTTATCAACATACATATCATACAACAACATCAGTTCAGTTCAGTTCAGTTGCCCAGTCATGTCTGACTCTTTGTGACCCCATGAACCACAGCACGCCAGGCCTCCCTGTCCATCACCAATTCCCGGAGTCCACCCAAACCCATGTCCATTTCAGTGATGCCATCCAACCATCTCATCCTATGTCGTCCCCTTCTCCTCCTGCCCTCAATCTTTCCCAGCATCAGGGTCTTTCCCAATGAGTCAGCTCTTCGCATCAGGTGGCCAAAGTATTGGAGTTTCAGCTTCAACATCAGTCCCTCCAATGAACACCCAAGACTGATCTCCTTTAGGATGGACTGGTTGGATCTCCTTGCAGTCCAAGGGACTCTCAAGAGTCTTCTCCAACACCACAGTTCAAAAGCATCAATTCTTCAGTGCTCAGCTTTCTTTATAGTCCCACTCTCACATCCATACATGACCACTGGAAAAACCATAGTCTTGACTGGATGCACCTTTGTTGACAAAGTAATGTCTCTGCTTTTTAATATGCTGTCTAGGTTGGTCATAACTTTCCTTCCAAGGAGTAAGTGTCTTTTAATTTCATGGCTGCAATCACCATCTGCAGTGATTTTGGAGCCCAGAAAAATAAAATCAGCCCCTGTTTCCACTGTTTCCCCATCTATGTGCCATGAAGTGATGGGACCAGAGGCCATGATCTTAGTTTTCTGAATGTTGAGCTTTAAGCCAACTTTTTCACTCTCCACTTTCACTTTCATCAAGAAGCTCTTTAGTTCTTCTTCACTTTCTGCCATAAGGGTGGTGTCATCTGCATATCTGAGGTTATTGATATTTCTCCCAGCAATCTTGATTCCAGCTTGTACTTCCTCCTGCCCACCGTTTCTCATGATGTACTCTGCATATAAGTTAAATACAACAACATAACACACAAAGACATAGCAGACAAGGATCCAAATGTGAGTTTCTGAGCCCTGAGGGAGCCCAGGAAGGATGCCAATACCTGCTATCTGGCAGCCACCTAATTTCAGCCATTCCGGACGGTGAGCTCTGAGGAGCTGGAGAAGGCAGATGTGAAAGAAACATAAGCAACTGCCCCAGATAGCTGAGATACATATGAAAGGAATGATTTTAGTGAACCCAGACTCTCGCATCTTCCCATACATAGAAAAGTGCTAAATTCTTCAACTTGAGATATCTGATTTTCCTTAATTAACAATAACCTTTCTATGCTCAGACTACCTGCCCCATGTGGCAAGCTTCTCTATAACCTGACTATTCCCCCACACTCCAACCCCCCCGGAACAGTTCTCTCCCCACCCCCCCAGAACAGTTCTCTCAGGGTTACTTGAAATGCTGTCTCCTGGGCTTTAAATCCTAAAAATTTCTGCAGGATAAAACACAACTTTCCACTTCTTGGTTGTGACTATAGGAATCAGTGAACTGAAATGGACTGGAATGGGTGAATTTAACTCAGATGATCATTATATCTACTACTGCAGGCAAGAATCCCTCAGAAGAAATGGAGTGGCCATCATGGTCAACAAAAGAGTCCGAAATGCAGTACTTGGATGCAATCTAAAAAATGACAGAATGATCTCTGTTCGTTTCCAAGGCAAACCATTCAATATCACAGTAATCCAAGTCTATGCCCCAACCAGTAACGCTGAAGAAGCTGAAGTTGAACGGTTCTATGAAGACCTACAAGACCTTTTAGAACTAACACCCCCAAAAGATGTCCTTTTCATTATAGGGGACTGGAATGCAAAAGTAGGAAGTCAAGAAACACCTGGAGTAACAGGCAAATTTGGCCTTGGAATACGGAACGAAGCAGGGCAAAGGCTAATAGAGTTTTGCCAAGAAAATGCACTGATCATAACAAACACCCTCTTCCAACAACACAAGAGAAGACTCTATACATGGACATCACCAGATGGTCAACACCGAAATCAGATTGATTATATTCTTTGCAGCCGAAGATGGAGAAGCTCTATACAGTCAGCAAAAACAAGACCGGGAGCTGACTATGGCTCAGATCATGAACTCCTTATTGCCAAATTCAGACTTAAATTGAAGAAAAGTAGGGAAAACCACTAGACCGTTCAGGTATGACCTAAATCAAATCCCTTATGATTATACAGTGGAAGTGTGAAATAGATTTAAGGGCCTAGATCTGATAGATAGAGTGCCTGATGAACTATGGAATGAGGTTCGTGACATTGTACCGGAGACAGGGATCAAGACCATTCCCATAGAAAAGAAATTCAAAAAAGCAAAATGGCTGTCTGGGGAGGACTTACAAATAGCTGTGAAAAGAAGAGAAGCGAAAAGCAAAGGAGAAAAGGAAAGATATAAACATCTGAATGCAGAGTTCCAAAGAATAGCAAGAAGAGATAAGAAAGCCTTCTTCAGTGATCAATGCAAAGAAATAGAGGAAAACAACAGAATGGGAAAGACTAGGGATCTCTTGAAGAAAATCAGAGATACCAAAGGAACATTTCATGCAAAGATGAGCTCGATAAAGGACAGAAATGGTATGGACCTAACAGAAGCAGAAGATATTAAGAAGAGGTGGCAAGAATACACAGAAGAACTGTACAAAAAAGATCTTCACGACCCAGATAATCACGATGGTGTGATCACTGACCTAGAGCCAGACATCCTGGAATGTGAAGTCAAGGGGGCCTTAGAAAGCATCACTACGAAGAAAGCTAGTGGAGGTGATGGAATTCCAGTTGAGCTATTCCAAATCCTGAAAGATGATGCTGTGAAAGTGCTGCACTCAATATGCCAGCAAATTTGGAAAACTCAGCAGTGGCCACAGGACTGGAAAAGGTCAGTTTTCATTCCAATCCCAAAGAAAGGCAATGCCAAAGAATGCTCAAACTACTGCACAATTGCACTCATCTCACATGCTACTAAAGTAATGCTCAAAATTCTCCAAGCCAGGCTTCAGCAATATGTGAACCGTGAACTTCCTGATGTTCAAGCTGGTTTTAGAAAAGGCAGAGGAACCAGAGATCAAATTGCCAACATCCACTGGATCATCGAAAAAGCAAGAGCGTTCCAGAAAAACATCTATTTCTGCTTTATTGACTATGCCACAGCCTTTGACTGTGTGGATCACAATAAACTGTGGAAAATTCTGAAAGAGATGGGAATACCAGACCACCTGATCTGCCTCTTGAGAAATCTGTATGCAGGTCAGGAAGCAACAGTTAGAACTGGACATGGAACAACAGACTGGTTCCAAATAGGAAAAGGAGTTTGTCAAGGCTGTATATTGTCACCCTGTTTATTTCACTTATATGCAGAGTACATCATGAGAAACGCTGGACTGGAAGAAATGCAAGCTGGAATCAATATTGCCAGGAGAAATATTAATAACCTCAGATATGCAGATGACACCACCCTTATGGCAGAAAGTGAAGAGGAACTCGAAAGCCTCTTGATGAAAGTGAAAGAAGAGAGTGAAAAAGTTGGCTTAAAGCTCAACATTCAGAAAACTAAGATCATGGCATCTGGTCCCACCACTTCATGGGAAATAGATGAGGAAACAGTGGAAACAGTGTCAGACTTTATTTTTGGGGGCTCCAAAATCACTGCAGATGGTGACTGCAGCCATGAAATTAAAAGACGCTTACTCCTTGGAAGGAAAGGTATGATCAACCTAGATAGCATATTCAAAAGCAGAGACATTACTTTGCCAACAAAGGTTCGTCTAGTCAAGGCTATGGTTTTTCCTGTGGTCATGTATGGATGTGAGAGTTGGACTGTGAAGAAGGCTGAGTGCCGAAGAATTGATGCTTTTGAACTGTGGTGTTGGAGAAGACTCTTGAGAATCCCTTGGACTGCAAGGAGATCCAACCAGTCCATTCTGAAGGAGATCAGCCCTGGGATTTCTTTGGAAGGAATGATGCTAAAGCTGAAACTCCAGTACTTTGGCCACCTCATGCGAAGAGTTGACTCATTGGAAAAGACTCTGATGCTGGGAGGGATTGAGGGCAGGAGGAGAAGGGGACGACAGAGGATGAGATGGCTGGATGGCATCACTGACTTGATGGACTTGAGTCTGAGTGAACTCCGGGAGTTGGTGATGGACAGGGAGGCCTGGCGTGCTGCAATTCATGGGGTTGCAAAGAGTCGGACACGACTGAGCGACTGATCTGATCTGATCTGATATTTAAGTTGACATATGCTAATTTTTCATGTAAGGTATTTTCTTTGGATGATTTGGTATTTAGCAAAATGGTTCTTGGTGAATAGGGTGCTTTTAGTGTCCATGGAGAAGTCGCTCAGCCAGGCTTGGGGAGAGGAACCACACAGATATGGTCTTAGGGGTGAGCTCCCTGATTATTCCAAAATGCCCAAATTTGTCAAGCTCTGCCTTTGCTTCTTGCGTGTTTGAGGGCTCTGCTGCTGAAGGTTTTTGGAAACAAAATCTTTTTAATCTGAAAGCTGCATTTGACAGTTGAGAAGTATGAGGCTCAGAGAAATTAGGCAACTTTGCCTGAGGTTGCACAGCCAAGGCCATCAGACCACAGAGAGGCTGAAGGCCATATATTGTCAACTTAGGGGCAGAGCCTGGTCCATGGCTAAGTAGAGACTGCCCAGACAGAAGATGGGGGCTGCAAGGAGTTTGGATACATCACTGTCACTTACCCCTCTCTCCTCGTGGCATTGACTGCCTCTGAGGGTTCCCTTGCTCCATCACCCTCTGTGGCAGTGGCAAGAAAGGGAAATCAAAGGCTTTTTCTTAAATTTGGCCCCAACAAGGCCTTTGGAGGCTCTCAGCATCTCCTTTCCATCATCCGTGGAGGAGGAGAGCCTTAGGACATGCCATAGTATGAGCTAAACAGGGCATTAAGTGAGACGATCTGTGTAAAAGACTCAGGAGGATGCCTGGTGCACAGTAGCTGTTCAGGGAGTGGTTCTTTGTCTTCATCTTTGGGAAGGAGGAGGAAGGGGTGACCTTAGAGGCAGCCCCAGGGTGGAGGGGGCTGTCATCTCAGCCACGTCACAAGGACTGAGGGATTCAGCTAGAGAGGGGCCTGCATCACATTTTTCCAAGCCTGCCCTTCTTCCCCCCCCACCTCGCCCCAACCTCCTGGCCTCAGGCACCCCCTCGGAGGCTGCAGGGTCCCTGTTCCCAGCCGGGCCACGTGTAGGCATCAGGGCTTTAGGAGCAGGTGGCCTGGGAACTCAGCATCCAGCAGATTGTTGTCAACAGCACTAGCGGACGAGGCTGAGCGTCTCATGCCCTCTAACTGGCGGTAGGAGGCAAGGAGGGGTGGGTACTCCACGCTGCCAGCCTGGGTGGTGTTGAGAGTGCTCTTGCAGCCCTAATTTGAAAAACTGAGCTGAAAAACAGTCAGACGGCTCGTGTGACTCAGCACCATTATCCCTAATCATGCTGAGAACCCGTACCAGCCTCTGCTGTGAGCTCCTGTGGCAGCAACTTGAGAGTTATGCGGGTGTGTTGAGGGAGGGGGGACGGGGGCCACAGAGCAACCGGACAGGAAGCCCCTCCCCGGCCGCCGGAAGGAGGCCACGCAGGGATGGCTGTCTTGTCCAGGCGCGTGACTGACGCCATCACTTCTCTGCCCAAGGCTGGTCCTGGCCCTTCCTGGGTCTCCCCTTAGCCAGGCCTGGGATCCTGCCCTCAGGGAGTCCCTGCCCCAAGACATCAACAGCCTGGATTTCAGAAACGTTTAGGAGAAGCTGCATGTGGGTGTTAAAAAAATGAGGACGGAGCCCTTAGGAGGAATGAGCCCACCAGATGTCTGCGATGCACCATTAAGTGAAAAAAGCAGTTTATAAAATTGTGTGCGGTATGACTCAGTCTACTCAGGCTTCCATATCAGAACCACAGGCTGGGTGACCTCTACACCCGATGTTTATTTTCTCAGTTCTGGAGGCTGCAAGTCCACGATCAAGGAGCTGGCCCATCTGGTTGCTTTGAGGACTCTTTTCCTGGCTTAAGGACTCTTTCCTGGACTTACCGATGGCAGTCTTGTCACATGATCCTCACATGGTCATGCTTGTGGGGTGTTGGGAGGAGAAGGGAGGGACAGACAGTCCTCTCTGGTGTCTCTTCCTAGAAGGACACTGAATCTACCAGAGCAGACCCCCTCCCATGACCTCCTTCAACCTTAATTATTTCTCTGGAGGCCCCACCTTCAATACAGCCACACTGGGGGCTAAGGTTGCAGCATACGAAGTTGGGGGAGGCTCAGACATTGGGTTCACAACATGGAGCAAATCCCGGGCTCCATCCAGCTCCTGTTTGCTTGTAGGGGTCTCTTGGGTGTAGTGATGTGACTTCTTTAAGGGCCTCAGTTTCCCCTCTTGTACTCTGAGGGAGACTGTACCTCTGTCTCTCTCCTTATCTGGGACTGTTACAAAGATGAAGAAGATGACCATGAGATCATCCAAAGCTCTGAGAGAACTGGAAATGATGAGGTGGCCTGGAATGAGAGGTGAGGAGAGCTGGGAATGTTGTTAGGGAACCTGTAACCCTCAGGACCACCTCGGGTTGGGACAGGGTGGTTTACAAAGAAACCTAGAGCTCCAGGTATAAGCTACAGCATCAGTGTCAATCAGAACACATCCTCAAATGCTTGCAGACGGGGCTGGTCCCATCACTCAGGGAAGTGGTAGTGAGCGTGGGCAGGATGGAGGGTTTCCATGGTGACCAGGCACCTGGAGCCCCCTCCACTTACCACCTTGCTAAGCCAGGAAAGTCAGATGTTTTCTTTCGCTTTTTGAATTCTCAGGAAGAGATAGAAATTTGACTTCTTCTGCCAGTAGGTAGCAGATTGAAGCATTAAACTCTAGCAAACCAAACAAAATCAGACCTATTTGGCCTGCAACTCAGCAATCTCTGACCTAGCTTACAAGAGTTGCTGGCAGGACCAGGCTTGGGAAGGATGAAGGAGCTAATGGTATCTAGTGGGTGGAGACCTGAGATGCGACTGCACATCCTCCAACGCACAGGACAGTCCCCTACCATCTGCAACAAAGAATTAACCAGTCCCTTGGTGCAGTGGCTAAGACTCTACACTCCCAACTCAGGGGGCCTGGGTTCAATCCCTGGTTGGGGAACTAGATTCCCACATGCTGCACCTGAAGAGTTCATGGGCTGAAATGAAGATGGAAGATCCTATGTGCCAGTGCTATCGAATAAATAAGTAAATAAATAAGTATTTTTTAAAAAGAAAATAATTAACCAGTCACAAATGGCATAGTGCCAAGGTGGAGAACTTTTGTTGTGTATTGGGCTGGATGATTCTTGTTTGAAGATGTCCTGTGTTATAAAACACATGCATACACAACATACTCTTAACTGGAGCCAGGCAGTAGTGGACTGTCTCTTAACATTCAGCTGATGCCAGTTCTTCATCAGAAAAACATTCAGGCCCGTGCCAAGCTGCTCGCTCTGTGTTCAGAAGGCAGTTCTCCAATGGAAGATGTTTCTGCAAATGTGTAGCCCACCCCTGCTTGTTACCAGCTTCTCTGGGAGAAAAGCACAGCCTAAATGTTGGTTATTATCATGTTGACAGGATTGTATCTAAAATGTTTTATGCTGGGTATGATCAACTGGGCTCTTCAAGTGAGGAACAAACGAGCTCATTTCATTTATGCCTAAAGCTTCGCATTTGGAACCCAATTTCCTTCTCCCTCCTTGCTCCCCATCAGGACGATGGAACCTCTTCACTGAGAGAGGGATTGGCAGGCCAAAGGGCCAGAGCACAGGCCAGCTGGCTCAGCTGTCTCGGGCCCCGAGTCCCTAACAGCTTCCAGGGCTACTTCTCCATGAACCTGTGCTCTCAGAGTGTGTCTGCTATTTATTATCTGATTAGCCTCTCCAAGGGCATCTTAATTTGTCCCTCCCAGTCACGTACTCCAGCCAGATGGTCTGAGAAATTGCATCTCTGGGCCTGCTATAATAAGACAATTATTCCAACAGTGTCCCACATCACAGCAATAAGTCCTGAGCTTGGTCACGGCCTTAATTCCCATCTGGGGTGAGAATGCACAGACGTTTTGAGAAGCTGTAGCTTTCAGATGGCTGGTGTATGGCAGTGAAACTCAGGTATGGCCTCGACTCCGGGGGGCGATGCTTGTTTGCTTTGAACCCCCTGTAGTCTCTGGAATCATGGAAACAGTGTGGGGAGCCATGGACTTTGGAGCCCAAAGAATGGAGCTGGAACCTTAGTTCTGCACTAAATGTGTGACCCTGGGAAAAGGATTTAACGCCTCTGAGTCTCAGTCTCCTCATCTGTAAATTGGGTGTGTTTACAATAAAAATCAGCTGTTTATTGGCTGCTCAACATTTATTTTCTTTCCTTTGCTAACAATTCCTTGATTTCCTTTGGGGAATTACCTCCCCACCATGTGCGATCTCAGATGGATATGTCAAGGTGTCCTCCCCTCCCCTGGCCAGAGTGATCACGTGACTAAGCCCAGCCAAAGTGATTCTAGGTGGAGTCACCCTCAGGACTACCTGGCAGCTGAGCCCTGACAAGACTCCCACAAGAGCTGCTTCCTAGACCGCTGGATCTGCTCAGCTTCCAGGTCCTCCTCGGATCCTTTTTTCCAGCCTTCCTGTCACTTCAGTGAGCTCACCAATCTCCTTCCATTAGATGCCTTTTTGCTGCACTGTTCAGGGTTAATTTTTCCTGTCACCCTCAGGCTTGCTGGGAGATGAGAGAGCTGATCTTTTGCATAATTAAGTGCCTACCTCTGAGCCTGGCGATGGTGGGTGCTCAGCCAGGATGCTCTCGGTCTCTGCCCAGGAGAGCAGAGTTTCTTGAAGTGGAGGAGACAGCCTGAGATGTGAGGTGGGCAGAGCCCCAGAGGTGAGGCTCCGTATGCTTCAAGGGCTGTTCCGCTGCTTTGGTGCCCCTGTTCTCCTTGGGTCCTTTTCTGACTCCCTTGGACTGCTCAGGATAAGGGGCTAGCTCAGGGAGAGGTTGGGGAGAGTCCACGGATCCTGAGGTGTCCCTCCCTCTGGCTCTGGAGGGGGTGGGCAGCTCCAGGTGGGTTGGGGTTCCTGCCTGCCTTCCCCCAGGCTGCTGAGCCTGCTCACTGACCACCCCCCGCCCCCCGCCCCAAACCTGCACCCCTGCACCAGGTGGGGAGAGATGCGCCAACAGGAGCAGAAGCTGTGATGATTTTAAATTGCATCTTCTCATGCGGAGATGAGTTGCCTGAAGCCCCATCAATTTCTCCTAAACCTTGGGAGAAGCAGGATTTGCTGGGCCCCTCTGAACAGCCACCACCGGATCTGAACGTGTTGGTGAGAAACAAATGTTCATTGAGTTGCATTAAATGTACAGAACCATTTCAGAATCACCCACCTCCTTTTCTTAAAAACAACAACAACAACAATGAAATCTGTTTTTTGAGTTTTAAATTGCCCTGGAAAGTAAGTACAGAAAGAACATACCAATGACTGTATTGTCACCGCTTAAATGAATGGCTCTTAATATCTTGTCTATTTTCTTTCACGCTTTTATAAAAAATACTAAACTTTAGCAACGGTGCTATCTTGCGGGGCCCCCGTCTCTCCCATAGCAAACACTTAGGGGTGTTTGCTATGACCACTGTGTTCTCTTGGCAAAACTCTATTAGCCTTTGCCCTGCTTTATTCTGTACTCCAAAGCCAAATTTGCCTGTTATTCCAGGTGTTTCTTGACTTCCTACTTTTGCATTCCAGTCCCCTATAACGAAAAGGACATCTTTTTTGGGTGCTAGTTCTAGAAGATCTTGTTGGTCACAGAACTGCTCAACTTCAGCTTCTTCAGCGTTACTGGTTGGGACATAGATATGGATTACTGTGATATTGAATGGTTTGCCTTGGAAATGAACAGAGATCATTCTGTCATTTTTGAGATTGCATCCAAGTACTGCATTTCAGACTGTTTTGTTGACTATGATGGCTACTCCATTTCTTCTAAGGGATTCCTGCCCACAGTAGTAGATATAATGGTCATCTGAGTTAAATTCACCCATTCCAGTCCATCTTAGCTCGCTGATTCCTAGAATGTTGACGTTCACTCTTGCCATCTCCTCTTTGACCACTTCCAATTTGCCTTGATTCATGGACCTAACATTCCAGGTTCCTATGCAATATTGCTCTTTACAGCATCAGACCTTGCTTCTATCACCAGTCACATCCACAACTGGATGTTGTTTTTGCTTTGGCTCCATCTCTTCATTCTTTCTGGAGTTATTTCTCTGCTGATCTCCAAAATCATACTGGGCATCTACCGACCTGGGGAGTTCATCTTTCAGTGTCCTTTCTTTTTGCCTTTTCATACTGTTCATGGGGTTCTCAAGGCAAGAATACTGAAGTGGTTTGCCATTCCTTTCTCCAGTGGACCACAGCGTGTCAGACCTCTCCACCATAACCCGTCCATCTTGGGTGGCCCCATGGCATGGCTTAGTTTCATTGAGTTAGACAAGGCTGTGGTCTGGCTGTGTGGATCACCATAAACTGTGGAAAATTCTGAAAGAGATGGGAATACCAGAACACCTGATCTGCCTCTTGAGAAACCTGTATGCAGGTCAGGAAGCAACAGTTAGATCTGGACATGGAACAACAGACTGGTTCCAAATAGGAAAAGAAGTACGTCAAGGCTGTATGTTGTCACCCTGCTTATTTAACTTATATGCAGAGTACATCATGAGAAATGCTGGGCTGGATGAAGCACAAGCTGGAATCAAGATTGCTGAGAGAAATATCAATAACCTCAGATATGCAGATGACACCACCCTTATGGCAGAAAGTGAAGAAGAACTAAAAAGTTTCTTGATGAAAGTGAAAGAGGAGAGTAAAGAAGTTGGCTTAAAGCTCAACACTCAGAAAACTAAGACCATGGCATCCAGTCCCATCACTTCATGGGAAATAGATGGGGAAACAGTGGAAACAGTGGCTGACTTTATTTTTCTGGGCTCCAAAATCACTGCAGATGGTGACTGCAGCCATGAAATTAAAAGATGCTTACTCCTTGGAAGGAAAGTAATGACCAACGTAGATAGCATATTAAAAAGCAGAGACATTACTTTGCCAACAAAGGTCCATCTAGTCAAGGCTATGGTTTTTCCAGTAGTCATGTATGGATGTGCGAGTTGGACTATAAAGAAAGCTGAGCGCCAAAGAACTGATGCTTTTGAACTGTGGTGTTGGAGAAGACTCTTGAGAGTCCCTTGGACTGCAAGGAGATCCAACCAGTCCATCCTAAAGGAGATCAGTCCTGGGTGTTCATTGGAAGGACTGATGTTGAAGCTGAAACTCCAATACTTTGGCCACCTGATGCGAAGAGCTGACTCATTTGAAAAGATCTTGATGCTGGGAAAGATTGAGGGCAGGAGGAGAAGGGGATGACAAAGGATGAGATGGTTGGATGGCATCACCGACTCAATGGACATGAGTTTGGGTAAACTCCAGGAGTTAGTAATGGACAGGGAGGCCTGGCATGCTGGGGTTCAAGAGGTTGCAAAGAGTTGGACACAACGGAATGACTGAACTGAACTGAACTGTAGAGTCCATGGAATTCTCCAGGCCAGAATTCTGGAGTAGGTAGCCTTTCCCTTCTCCAGGAGATCTTCTCAACCCAGGGATCCAAACCAGATCTCCCGCATTGCAGGTGGATTCTTTATTATCTAAGCCACCAGGGAAACTCAAGAATACTGGAGTGGGTAGCCTATCCCTTCTCCAGCAGATCTTCCCAACCCAAGGAATCGAACCAGGGTCTCCTGCATTGCAGGTGGATTCTTTACTAGCTGGGCTATAGCCAGTTTCACAAGGTCCTGCCATATGGTCCCTGTTGTGTTATTCCCTTCCTCCCAGCTCCCCACTGCTGCTCCCTCCTCCAATCTCAGCCACCTCCTCTGTGATCACCGACCGCACTAACCTTCCCTGTTTCTCTCCCCCACATGCCTGCTCTTGCTTTTTCTGCTTCTTTTCTTAAAATTAATTTTTACTGGAGTAGAGTTGCTTTAAAACATTGTGTTAGTTTCTACTGTACAGCAAAATGAATCAGATATATATATATATATATATATATATATATATATATATATATATCTTCTCCCTTTTGGATTTCTTTCCCATCCAGGCCACCACAGAGCATTAAGTAGAGTTCTCTGTGCTACACAATACGTTCTCATTTGTTATCGATTTTCTGCCTGCAGTACCGGAGATCCAAGTTCAATCCCTGGGTTGGGAAGATCCCCTGGAGAAGGGCATAGCAACTCACTCCAGTATTCTTGCCTGGAGAATCCCATGGACAGAGGAGCCTGGCGGGCTATAGTCCGTGGGGTCGCAAAGAGTCAGACACGACTGAGGGACCTTATACGTAGTAGTGTATACGTGTTGACCCCAATCTCCCAATTCCTCACACCTCTTCTTTCCCCCTTGATATCCATACACTTGTTTCCTACCTCTGTGACTATTTCTGCTTTGCAAGTAGAATCATCTGAACCATTTTTCTAGATTTCACAAAACTGAGTCATTTGTAGAGTCATGGATAGACCTAGAGACTGTCATACAGAGTGAAAGAAGTCAGAAGGAGAAAAACAAATCTCATATATTAACACATATATGTGGAATCCTGCTTTATGTACTGGCTTCTCCTCTCCCCTCTCCCTGGCCCAGGCTCTGCCCAGCCTCTGCAATCTTTTTTCTACCAGGACTCTCATGCTTGCAAGAGAGGCAGGTGTGGCTAAGATGTGTCTTGTCTGGTTAGCACGCTGTTCTTGAAAAGTTTAGAATCTGAACCCCCAGCATTCTGTTGCAACCTCCTTCTAGGATAACTTCCTTCATGGCAGAAACTGGATAGTTTGGGAAGATCTGCACTTCTCAAACTCCCTGCAGGTGTGGCTCCGGAGGTGGTTCAGATCGACTCTCAGACGCCCTTGCTGGGACTGGCATTCAGAAGCGAGCTAAGTGTCTGTCTGCTGCAGTGGTTCCAGCAGGCACAGTGCAGCTGTGGAGTCAGCAGAGCTGGGGCCACATCTGGCCGCCGGCCACTGGTCATGTAGACCTCCAGCCAGCCATTGCCTCCTGGATCTGCAGCTTCCTGATTGTAGTGGAAGTTACAGTTCCTGTCCTTTGGTGGACCAGTTCCGTGCATTTGAGGGAATCTCTTCTCAGACTAGAGATCATTCATTCTTTTGTCCCATCCGATTGACTCTGTAAACACTCAATTCCTGAAATTAAATTCATTGCTGTTTAGCTACAGTGGTTACAGTTATCTGCAACTGAACCCTGATTAATAAAGCCCTAAAGGAGCTGGGATTTTGACCCCTGATTTATTCCTTTGCTTTCCTTGAGAGCACATTCTGACTTCAGTTTCACTCTTTTATTAATTGAATCACCCCCAAAATATGTATTATGCATCTGCGTGCTAGGTTGCTTCAGTCGTGCCTGACTCTTTGTGACCCCGTGGACCATAGGCCTCCAGGCTCCTCCGTCCATGGGATTCTCCAGGCGAAGATAGTGGAGTGGGTTGTCATGCCCTTCTCCAGGGTATCTTTCCGATCCAGGAATCAAACCAGCATCTCTTACATCTCCTGCTTTGGCAGGCGGGTTCTTTACCACCTGGGAAGCCCATATTATGCATCTACTAGGTATTTATCACTGTGATGAACTTGGAAGACACAAAATGAAAATAGTACGGTACTAACCAGCATCTGTTCCAGTCTTTGGGATCACTGTTCCCTCATTTTTTAAACTGGAAACTACCTGTGACTTCTCTTTTACTACTCTCACACCCCCATGGCCCCTCTGTAAATTGGGGGTTTGTGGTTCATGTCCTTAAACCATTGATTTTATTCTATGTGACCTGAGGCTCTACCTCATCCAGGAATATCTCCATGTAGATGAAATGAGAGACAAGCCACTGGGAAAGAGGTTGTTAGCTGAGAAGGTCACCTATGTTCTTGAGGTTTTCAAAGAGCAGAATTAGCAACTGCCACCCCCCACCCCCACCCCCAAAGCCCAGTGATTTAGGTCCAAGAGAACTGATAAATTTCCCTTTTTTTCCCCCCAAGACAAAAAGCCTTATCAGCCCATCTGACATAAACAGCTGCTTCCCCTGCAGCTGAACTGGAATCACATCTGGGAAGGTTTAAACCAAACAGACCATTTCTTTTAGTATAAATTTGGATGCTCTGAATGTTGTGATCTGTCCCCAAGATTCCAAGAGGGAGTGAAAAAAACACAGACTGTCTTTGACTTTAAATGAGCCAGGGCTGCGGCAGAGTCACACACACACTTCCTTGTCTTTTTGCTTTTCTGAGTTGGAAGGGAGCTTATGAATTATTTAACCTAGACTTCAAGATAAGGAATATTGCCAGAGGTAAAGAGGGGCCTTTCATAATGATACAAAGGTCAGTTCTCAGTAGATATAGCCATCATAAATGTATATGTACCTAATAATAGAGCTTCAAAATACAAGTAAGAATCCTGACAGAACTAAAAGGAGAAACAAATGAATCTTCTAGTCTAATTGGAAATTTTATTACCTTCTTCTCAGTAAATGAGCTTCCCTGGTGGCTCAGACAGTAAAGAATCTGCCTGCAATGAAGCATACCTGAGTTTGATCCTTGGGTCAGGAAGATCACCTGGAGAAGGGAATGGCAACCCACTCCAGTATTCTTGCCTGGAGAATCCCACAAACAGAGGAGCCTGGTGGGTGACAGTCCATGGTGTTGCAAAGAGTTGGACATGACTGAACAACTCACACACACAAAGGATATGGAAGAGCTGAACAAAACTATCAACCAACTTGACCTAGTCGATATTCCTAGAACTCGCTACCCAACAAGCAGAATACATATTCTTTTCTCCTGCAAATGAAACATTTGCCCAGTTGACCATATGCTGGGCTATAAAGCAAGTGTCAATAAATTCAAAAAGGTTAAAATCATATAGAGATTACTCCCTAACCAAATGAAATTATACTTGAAATTAAAAAAATAAGATACTAGAAAATTTTCAAATATTGGGAAATGAAGCAACATATCTTTAAACAATACATTGGTCAAAGAAGAAATCATAAGGAGAACCAGAAAGTATCACAAGTTGAATGAAGAGTCATGTTCATTTTCAAAAGTAGAATGACCAAGTGTCCTACATCCTGAGAAACTCCTGAAAAATGAAAGTCACTCTTTCACTACATCCTGAGAAACTCATCAAAGTGAAAGTCCGACCCTTTGCGACTCCATGGATTATATAGTTCATGTAATTCTCCAGGCCAGAATACTAGAGTGGGTAGCCTTTCCCTTCTCCAGAGGATCTTCCCACCCCAGGGATTGAACCCAGGTCTCCCACATTGCAGGCAGATTCTTTACCAACTGAGCTATCAGGGAAGCCCTAGTCCCAGGCCCACCAAGACATTTGGTCATTCACAGAAATATTTGGGTTCAAACTCTAAGTTTTGTGTTACCTTAGATATGTGGATTTTCTCTGTCTTTTTTTTTTTCTTCTCAGCATTATTGAGATATAATTAACAAGTAAAAATTTTTATATTTAAGGTATATGGAGTGATGCATTCATATATGAATACATTGTGAACTAATTACCACAATCAATCTACTTAACATACCCATCACCTCAAATAGTTACCTCTATTGGGGAGTGGGTGAGAACTCAAGATTTATCTAGCAAACTTTAGATATATGATACAGTATTGTTAATTACAGTCACATTGCTGTACATTAGATTCCCAGAACTTACTCATCCTATAACTGAAAGTTGGTATTCTTTGACCAACATCTCTCCATTTCTTCTATTCCCCCCGCCAACTCTTAGTAACCATCTTTCTGCTCTCAGCTTCTATGAGTTTGACTATTTTAAATTCCACATATAAATGAAATCATTCAGCATTTGTATTTCTGCATTTGGCTTATTTCAATTAGCATAATGTCTTCCAGGTTTATCCATGTTGTCACAAATGGCAGGATTTCTTTCTTCTTTTGGCTTAATAATATTCCATATGTTATATAATATTCCATACTCTCTCTATCTCTCTCACATTTTCTTCATCCATTCATCTGTTGGTGAATATTCAGGTTGCTTCCATATCCTGGCTATCATGAATCACACTACAATGAACAGAGGGGTACAGATAGCTCTTTGAGATCCTGATTTCATTTCCTTTGGATATATACCCAGAGGTGGGATTGCTTGATCATATGGTACTTCTATTTTTAATTCTTTGAGGAACCTCCATACTGTTTTTCATAACTACTGTTGCAATTTAGTTCCCACCAACAGATGAGGATCCCCTCTTCTCCACATCCTCCCCGACCCTTATCTTTTTTGCCTTTTTGAAGATAGCTATTCTAACAGGTATAGAATGATATCTCATTGTGATTTTGATTTGCATTTCCTTGATGATTAGTTATGCTGAACACATTTTCATATACCTGTTGGCCATTTGTATGACTTCTTTAGAGAAATGTCTATTCAATTATCTTTTACTTTTTTTTTTTTTTGCTGTGGAAGTGTTTAGATCACTTATGTATTTTGTATATTAACTCTGTATCAGGTATGGTTTGCAAGTGTCTTCTCCCAGTCCATAGGCTGCCTTTTCATTCTATTGAACACTTCTTTCTCTGTGCTTTTTGCCTTGACACATCCCATTTGTGTTAGTCTCATGTGTACAGCAAAGTGATTCAGTTATATATACATATATGTCTATTTTTTCAGATTATTTTCCCATATCATTTACTACAAAATATTGAGTATAGCTTCAAATGCTATTTATTGTTTGTTATCTATTTTCTTTTTTCTTTTTATTTTTGTACACAGCTTTATTGATATCTACTTCACATATCTTACAATTCAACCATTTAAAGTGTGCAGTTCAGTGGTTTTTGGTACAAACATGGTTCTTAATTGCAAAGTGAGAAGAAAATGCATACTTTTATTTTAAGAAACAAAAGAACTGCCAACCTTAAAAAACTGTAGAATTTATACTTCTGCAATGTCAATGATCTTTCACTTTGCTCCTGTCTTAAAAAAAATTCATGTTATCATCCTTAACAAAATCTTAGATAACAGTCATCCTTGCTGCTGTTGCTAAGTCACTTCAGTCATGTCCAACTCTGTGTGACCCCACAGTCATCCTTAGGGAGTTCTAAATAGTAAAGAACTAACATTGCTTGTCTCCCCTCCCCTCCCCACTCTTATATTTCCTGCATTGGTAAGTACTATAGAGTGAACCTAAGTTAGTCCTCTAGGCTAGGACCTTGCAGAAGCTCATAGTCCTTCATGATGAGCATTAATTTTCAGTTTACTTGGGATGTACTTCTATAAAGTTTAAGAGCTGAGTTGAATCACATCCTGAGATATGTAGTTTAGATTAAAAAGTCCTATATCACTTCATTTTCTTGTTATTTTCCTCTTTTCATAAACTAGTCAAGAATGAGAAGTTGTATTATCTCCTGGGAGGTAGATTGAGACTGCTTTTTACACAAAATGATTAGTTTTGAATGGAAGAAGAGAATCAACATGTGTTGATGACTTACTATGTGATCATCACATGCAATCTTCAGAACAAACCTGTAAGACTCTTGAAAGTGAAAGAGTTAGTTGCTCAGTTGTGTCTGACTCTTTGGGACCCCATGGACTGTATCCCGCCAGACTCCTCTGTCCATTAAATTCTTCAGGCAAAAATGGAGCAGAAGTGGGTAGCCATTTCTCCTCCAGGGGATCTTCCCAACCCAGGGATTGGACCCAGGTCTCCTGCGTTGCAGGCGGATTGTTTACCATCTGAGCCATCAGAATATATTTAAATTATATGTGAGGAAATCACGTTTCCCTTCCCCCCTCACCTCAAGAGATAGTAGCAGAAATTAAATGTTAATTTAGGCATGTCAGATTCCAAAGTTCAGCCTCTTCTCTTTTTATTATATTGCTTTCCAACCAAAGGCTGCAAACAGTTTCTAAAGAGATAATCCACCACCTTCATTCACCTCTTTATTTTGTAAAATAAAGGTTCATTGGAATTCAACTTTAAAAATATTTTCACCATATCTACACTTTTACATAATATGTGCAAGATTAAGGATGTCTACGTCTTCAAGTACCAAAATAATATAGTAGTTAAACAAAGAGGAACATAATATATATGTTTGATTTTTTAAGTCAAATATCAAGAGGCCTATGCCGGTGAATATCAAGGCCAATCTCTCTGCAGTTCTCCTAGATTTCCCTCATGTTTTTTGTCTTCAGGTTTACAGAACGGCTGTGGTAATTTCATGCATCACTTCTCACTCAAAGCAGATGAAAGCAATGGTGGAGAGAGGGTGGGATGAGAGATGTTAGTGCAAATGATACACATTACCCCTTCTATCAGCAAAAGCAAAAATCTTTATGGAGTCCACAGTAGACACCTGTTTCCTTTTCTGTGTCTGAAACTGTGTTGTGTGACCAGACTAGAGTCGGAAAGTGGGACTTGACCTTGGCAGGCAAATGGCACTATTATCCTGAGCACAACCAAGGTTTTGATAGAAGGAAGCAAGAATAGATGCTGGGCAGGTTACTGATAGTGTCTGCTGCAGTATGCCGCGTACTGCCTTATCAGTTTCAGTCCCCATTTCTGCTTCACTTTTATTAACCTTATTAACTGCTTGTGATGAGTCAACCTTCACTACTTCAAGGTTTATAGAGATGGGTTACTTCCAAATATAATAGGAAGGTAGGGTTTTTTCTTTAATACAACCTTTAAAGATAATTCTAAATACAGAAAACATTTAAATTGCATTATGTTTTATGTTCTAAGAATGTGAAATGTCCTGGATATATGCTCTGGAAGTGTCAACACTTTCTTACCAAAAAAAAAAAAAAAAAAAAAACTCACAAAATGTGGGAAATAGCACTTTGTTCTGGGTGAGATCTTTGAGGTGATACTAGAGGCTGGGGACTTATCTTCAGAAGACAATCTGAAAATACCATTAAAACTTAACATGCACATCCTCTTTTCTTGTTTGTTTTCTCATTATTTTTTACATGCTATCCCCATATATGTCATTCAGTTCAGTTCAGTTGCTCAGTCGTGTCCAACTCTTTGCAACCCCATGGACTGCAGCATGCCAGCCTTCCCTGTCCATCACCAACTCCCTGAGTTTACTCAAACTCGTGTCCATTGAGTCGGTGATGCCATCCAACCATCTCATCCTCTGTCACCCCCTTCTCCTTCTGCCTTCCATCTTTCCCAGCATCAGGGTCTTTTCCAATGAGTCAGTTCTTCACATCAGGTGGCCAAAGTATCGGAGTTTTAGCTTCAACATCAGTCCTTCCAATGAATATTCAGGACTGATTTCCTTTAGGACGAACTGGTTGGATCTCCTTGCAGGTCAAGGGACTATGAAGAGTCTTCTCCAATACCACAGTTCAAAAGCATCAATTCTCCAGAGCTCAGTTTTCTTTATAGTCCAACTCTCACACCTGTACATGACTACTGGAAAACCAAAGCTTTGACTAGAAGGACCTTTGTTAGCAAATAATGTCTCTGCTTTTAAATATGCTGTCTAGGTTGGTCATAGCTTTTCTTCCAAGGAGCAAGCATCTTTTAATTTCATGGCTGCAGTCACCATCTGCAGTGATTTTGGAGCCCAATAAATTAAAGTCTGTCACTGTTTCCATTTTCCCCCATCTATTTGCCATCATTAGAGAGTATTAAACAGAGTTCTCTGTGCTATTCACTAGGTTCTCATTACTTATCTATTCTGTATGTAGTATCAGTTGTTGCTAAGTCATGTCCAACTCTTTGCCACCCTAGTGTATATATGTAAACCCCAATCTCCGAATTTATCATCCCTCCTTCTCCTGGTAACCACAAGTTTTTCTACATCTGTGACTCAGGTTCTTGTTGTTGTTTTTTTTAATTAATTAATTTTTTATTGAAGGATATTTGCTTTACAGAATTTTGCTGCTTTCTGTCAAACCTCAACATGAATCAGTCATTGGTATACATATATCCCCTCCCTTTTGAACCTTCCTCCTATCTCCCTCCCCATCCCACCCCCTAGGTTGATACAGAGCTCTTATTTGAGTTTCCTGAGTCATACAGCAAATTCCCGTTGGCTATCTATTTTACATATGGTAATGTAAGTTTCCGTGTTACTCTTTCCATACATCTCACCCTCTCTTCCCTTCTCCCCATGTCCATATGTCTATTCTCTATGTCTGTTTCTCCACTGCTGCCCTGTAAATAAATTCTTCAGTACCATTTTTCTAGATTCCATATATATATGTGTTAGAATATGGTATTTATCCTTTTCTCTCTGACTCACTTGACTCTGTATAATAGGTTCTAGGTCCATCCACCTCATTAGAACTGACTCAAAGGGATCCCTTGTTATGGTGAGTAATATTCCATCGTGTATATGTACCGCAACTTCTTTATCCATTCGTCTGTTGATGGACATCCTGGTTCCATGTTCCAGCTCTTGTAAGTAGTGCTGCAATGAAGCATGGGGTACATGTGTCTCTTTCAATTTTGGTTCCTTCAGGGGATATGCCTAGGAGTGGGACTGCTGGGTCATATGGTGGTTTTATTCCTATTTTTTAAGGAATCTCCATACCATCTTTCATAGTGGCTGTATCAATTTATAGTCCCACCAACAGCGTGAGAGCGTTTCCTTTTCTCCACAACCTCTTCAGCATTTATTGTTTGTAGACTTCTTGATGAGGGCCATTCTGGCTGGTGTAAGGTGGTATCTCATTGTAGTTTTGATTTGCAATTCTCTAATAATGAGTAATATTGAACATCTTGTCATGTGTTTGTTATCAGGTTCTGTTTTGTACATAGGTTCATTTGTACCATTTTTTTAGATTCCACATATAAATGATATCATATGATATTTGTCTTTGTCTGGCTTACTTCACTCAGTATGACAATCTCTAGGTCCATCCATGTTGAATGACATTATTTTGTTCTTTTTTACTGCTGAGTAATATTCTATTGTATATATGTACCGCTTATTCTTTATCTGCTCTTCCGTCGATGTACACGTAGGCTGCTTCCGCGTCTTAGCTATTGTTAATGGTGCTGCAATGAACGCTGGGGTGCATGTATCTTTTCAAATTATGGTTTTCTCAGGATATAAGCCCAGGAGTTGGGATTGCTGATCCTATGGTAGCTCTATTTTTAGTTTAAAAAAATTTTTAATTTTTAGTTTTTTAAGGAATCTCCCATAGTGGCCATACCAATTTACATTCCCACCAACAGAGTAGGAGGGTTCCCATTTCTCCACACTCTATCCGGCATTTATTACTTGTAAACTTTTTGGTGATGATCATTCTGACCCGTGTGAGGTGATACCTCATTGTAGTTTTGATTTCCACTTCTCAGGTCATTAGCAATGTGGAGCATCTTTTCATGTGCCTTTGGCCCTTTGTATGTCTTCTTTGCAGAAATGTCTATTTGTGCAACCATTTCTGTCACAATCAGCCAAAGCCTGGGTGTGCTCAGGAATGACAGGGTGTGCACTGGTCACGGGAGTTGCTGTCACCAGCAGGAAACTATTTTCTGCTTCCTGACTCAGTGCAGCTGATCTGTAAGCCAGCTCTGAGCTGCCTGCTTCCCTCTGAGCAATGGCCCTATTGCTGAGAGCCTCCTTCTCGCTAGATGGAGGGCAGAGGGCACAGGCCCTGTTGAGCTGCAGCTGGCTCTGTTGTGACCTCCCTGTGTTTTCTTGCATCGGAGGCTTTCCATAGGGTTTCCATGCAGGCTGTGTGAAGGCAATTATGCTTCCGTCCTTATGGTGAAGGAGAAAAAGAAACCTGAGTGAGGCTAGTCTGACCTGGCAGTGGGGAGGTGGGGCCTCTGATTTTCTGTTCGTATTTCCTCCCTGAAAAGAGCAGCAGGGTGAGATGCAGAGCTTGTTTCCCTGGTGAAAACACGAGGACCGCCTTCCTGCTTGGCTGGATGGCAGAAAGCTCCTTCGTTTCCTTTCTTTCCCGGGAACTGGCTGATCCCTAAGACTCAGAAGTTCTAATTGCTCCCAGGGTATAAGAAGCCCCTCTAGCAGTATGGCTGGCAGATGGTCCATGCCCATGGCTTTATCTTCCATCTGCATAGGTGAGAGCTCAGCAAACCCGTTCATAAATTGAAGTGACATCTTCACCTGGTTGGATGACACCACCTCAGACACAGCATGTCCCAAAGTGAAGCAGTCATCTTCCCCTAAGCACATTTCTCTTTCAATGATGCAAGCCAGAGCCCCTGGAATCTGCCTCCAGTCCTTCCCCTTCCCTTGGTCGTGGTCTGTTTTCACAATATGACTGAGTACATATTATGTACCTGATATGTACCAAGTACATATCAAGCACATGATTGTGATATAGCTGTTGATCAGGAAGATAAAGGACACTAGAAAGGCACTGACAGCATCTAGTAGAAATAGGAGTTCAGCTGATAAATTCAGGAGAAATTAGGTGATCCAGCAGATCCTGAGGAGAGAAGGATTTGGGGGAGGAGAGGGAAAAGAGAAAGGATGTTTGGAAGTGGGGGTGGCAAGAAAATTGGCTGACTGGGCCTCAGCCCTGAGATGCATTAGAATCTAATGTGCTTATGTTTCTGGAAATGTTTGGGTGGGTGCCACTGAGACAGAACCCACTCCAGTGTTCTTGCCTTGAGAATCCCAGGGACGGGGGAGCCTGGTGGGTTGCTGTCTATGGGGTCGCACAGAGTCAGACATGATTGAAGCGACTTAGCAGCAGCAGCACTGAGACAGAGTCCAGCAATTAAGAACAAACTGTTGAGCTGCCAGGTGTCAATATGGTCAATCGGGACAATGAACCAAACTGAAAGTAACCATTAGCGTTCATTCACAAACTGTGACAACGCAAGCCAGCACGGTGCTGGGTGAGAGCCGACTTACACTGAGGAGTCTCTATGAGGAGTGTGGTAGAAGGCATATAAGCTATGGAGGTTGTTTTGTAAACTTTCTGGTTGGAAGTTTTAAAATTATTTTAGTAGGCACATGAGGTAGACCAATACAAAAAAAAAAAAAAAAAAGAAAAAAGAGAGAGAGAGAGAAACCCTCAGCCTCAATGACTTAATACAGCAACATTTCATTTCTTGCTCATATTATGATCCAATGAGGTTTTGTTCCAGTTAATGGGAAGTGGGCAGAGGGTCTTAGACTGTTCTATATATTTAGGGACTAAAGTTTCTTCCATGATGTGGGTGTTTCATCTTCTAAGGTCTTGTCTTCTTTGCATTCAGCTGGCAGAAAGGAAATGAATGATTGTGAAGGAGGATTTTTAGAGCTCAAACCTGGAAGTGGTATTCAACAATTCCTCCTGCATTCCATTGAGCATCACTTAGTATATTTATTTTGGTCTTCCTCCAGGGTTACTGGCACATAACCCTGAAAACCCTTGTGATTTCCTAAGTGATAAGAGCTATAAGGGCATCTTTTGTTATAATGTTTCATTTTTGTTCCCAGTTCCTGAAATAGTTTCAGAGTGATGAAGATAAAAATGGGTGACTGTTGTTATTCATCACAATCCTCTTTCAACCACATGAATTCATATTAATGAGATTACTTTTGGAAAGCCCTAAAAATGAAAGCTTGTTGCCGGGGGAATCAACCGTGAATTAGAGTGTTGAAATTTTCAGTCTCACCTTTGGGAGGGAGGGGAAAGGGGCTGGAGATCAACTTAATCACCAGTAGTCAATGATTTTATCAACTGAGCCTTCAAAATGAAGTCTCCATAAAAATCCTGGGTTGGTGATGTTGACTGAAAATAGATGTACAACTTGAGAGTTGTGAGTTAAATTTTATTTGGGGCAAAATGAGGACTGCAGCCGGGAGGCAGCATCCCAGGTAGCTCTGAGCGACTGCTCCAAGGTGGCAGTGGGGGAAAGACAATATGTAAGGTTTTGGTGAAGGGGGAGTTCAATACCATGAAGCATTCGTTTCACAAAAGGCTTTTTGTTAGTCATGAGGATCTGATAGCACCATGAAATGATTCAGTGCTTCTCTAGATATGAGGAGATGCAAGGATTGAGATCATAAAATCTGTTCTAAAAACATCCAACCATCTAAAGACCTGTCCCACCAGATTCCCTGGACCACAGACTGCCTCACTTCACCCTGAACTCCCTCAGGGGTTGTTGAAGATCAACAGCTATGGCAGCATGGGGTTCAGTCTCCGCAGAGGCAGATGGCAAAGGCCTTTGTTGTTCAGTCGTTGGCAATGCTCTTGGTAAGTGCCAACTTGTAGTTGACACTGAGCATGTGAAGGTGCTAGGGGGATGTGTGCCTGGAGATGGCGTGGAAGCTCCAAGCCTCCCCACTACCCCATGCCTTGCCATACTCATCTCTTCCACCTGGGTGCTCCTGAGTATAATTATTGTTGTTATTCAGTTGCTCAGTCACGTCCAACTCTTTTCGACGCCACGGACTGCAGCACGCCAGGCTCCTCTGTTCTCCACTGTCTCCTGGAGTTGGCTCAAATTCAAGTTCATTGAGTTGGTGATGCTATCTAACCATCTCACCCTCTGCTGCCATAATTGAGTAAGTAAACAGCTACCCTGAGTTTTGTGAGCTTCTCTGGTAAATTATCAAACCCAAAGTGGGGGTCTTGGGGACTTATAACCAGTCAGTCTGAAGCACAGGTGATAACCTGGACTTATGATTGGCATCTGAAGTGTAGGGGGCAGTCTTTCGGAACTGAGCTCCACAGAACCTGTGGAGTCTGAGGCTAACTTCAGGTAGACAGTATCAGAATGGTATTAAATTGTGGGACTAAGTAGCTGGTGTCGCAGAATTGCTTGGAGAGGGAAAATGCCCACATATCTGATTACAGAAACAGCATATGAGAGTAAGGGAGACATAGAATTTTTCCCTCTTCAAAAACAAATTCATGTATGAAACTCCGGTAGCAAAAATTAGAGAAGGATTTAAAACAACCCTTAGGAGCTAATATTTCCTGTTGTTCTCTCCTTTCATTTTTATCGATTTTTTTAAAGTGTATAAAAATATTTTTAAAAAATGACACTGGGTGCTCTGTACCCTAGGGCTGTTTGGTATTGCCCTGGGGAGAGGCTTGGGTTCCTCTATTCAGATCTGCTGTTGGATCTCAAGTGATGCTCTAAGTGAGGTCACACCCACACCTAGACACTCTGAAGTCAGTTCTAGGAAGCTGAGCCAATGGTCAAAATTAAACAAAGAAATGAAAACTCATAAACCCTGTTGGGAAATGCAGTTATTTCCGCACATATTCTGTTTGTTTAGCTAGGAGGCTAACAGTACTTATGGGGAACGTGGATTGTTTTTGACAGAGTGGTAAAAATGTAGAAAGACGCCTGAAAAGGAGGAGGGCCCTTGGGAACCTTTCTGGCACTTGCTGTGAGCTTCTTGGTGGACAGTGTTGGTGGCTGGCTCTGAGGCTGGTGATGCCGCAGGAGGTCATCAGGTACATGGGTCCCCACCAGTCATCCTTGGGGACTGTCCTGGGAGAGCTGGACCACAGTGGCTGTGGGGCTGAGTCCTGCCCAGCTCTGAGTGTGCTGTAAAGACAGTCATGTCCTACATCCCTTCTGGAGAGCTAGAAGCTCATCTCACTTTTCCACTGGGAGCTGAGGCAGCAGCCTCTGGAGACAGGTCTCAATTCCCTTATTGAGAGCATCGCAGGCACATCTCCTTGATGCTGTATGGAAACCCCTTGTTCTGGAAGGTTGGCTGGCTTGGGTTCTTTGGCCACGCCCCTCAGCACTCCCACCTGGGGGATTCCTGGAGGGGCCCAGTGGAAGGACACCAAGCACAGAGAAGAGTTTTCTGTAGAGGAGCTGATTCAGAGTCAGAGTGTCCCCACGATCGGCTGTCTCTGTTCCAACCCAAGGAACAGGTGCTCCTAAGAATAGTCCTTCTGACATCTCAGAAGGCCCTGAAGTGCAGTGGCAAAAAGGGAATCTGCCTGTCTTGTCATAGAAGAAACTTGCTTTTACCATGGGCAACACAGCACTTAACCATTGCAAAAATCAGCAGGGCTTACCAGCAGGACAGAACAAAAGGACAAAGAAGCAAGTGAAAGCTGTTCAGCAGAAGTGGGAGAAAAAGGCTCCTGGATGCAGCAATCAGGCTGGAAGAGGAGGGTGGTGTCCCTTTGCAGATGAAGAGGCCTAGGAATTGTTTGAAGCACAGGCTGGAATCCAGATTGCCGGGAGAAATATCAATAACCTCAGATACACAGATGACACCACCTTTATGGCAGAAAGCGAAGAAGAACTGAAGAGCCTCTTGATGAAAGTGAAAGGAGAGTGAGAAAGCTGGCTTAAAATGCAACATTCAAAAAACTAAGAAGTCCAATCACTTCATGGCAGATAGATGGGGAAACAATGGAAACAGTGAGAGACTTTATTTTCTTGGGCTCCAAAATCACCGCAGATGGTGACTGCAGCCATGAAATTAAAAGACACTTGCTCCTTGGAAGAGAAGCTATGACCAACCTAGACAGCATATTATAAAGCAGAGACATTACTTTGCCAACAAAGCCCGTCTAGTCAAAGCTATGGTTTTTCCAGTATGTATGGATGTGAGAGTTGGAGTATAAAGAAAGCTGAGGACTGAAGACTTGATGCTTTCGAACTGTGTGGTGTTGGAGAAGACTCTTGACAGTCCCTTGGACTGCAAGGAGATCCAACCAGTCAATCCTAAAGGAAATCAGTCCTGAATATTTGTTCAAAGGACTGATGCTGAAGCTGAAACTCCAACACTTTGGCCACCTGATGTGAAGAACTGACTCATTGGAAAAGACCCTGACGCTGGGAAAGATTGAAGGCAGAAGCAGAAAGGGACGACAGAGGGTGAGATGGTTGGATGGCCTCACCGACTCGATGGGCATGAGTTTGAGCAAGCTCCGGAAGTTGGTGATGGACAGAGAGGCCTGGCATGCTACTTCGGGTCACAAAGCATGGGGTCGCAAAGAGTTGGATATGACTGAGGAGCTAAACTGAACTGAGGAACTGGTAATATAGCATAATAAGGGGAATTACAGTAATGTGGAAGTCATTAAGTTATTGGTTTATGTTTTCATGCAGAGCAACATGAGGGCAAAATGAAACAGAAAAGACAGATGGGAGAAAATTACCTTTAAGCCCCTCCTCCCTTTTTGGCCGCACCACCTGGCAATGTGGGATCTTGGTTCCCCAATCTGGGATTGAACTCACACTGCCTATAGTGAAAGCACAGAGTCTTAATCCCTGGACTACCAAGGAAGTCCCCCTAAGCACCTTTTTTTGATAAGAAAGTTTAGAATGCTTCTTGTCAAAAGGGAGGGAGTGCTGAGTGGAACATGCAGCTCTGGGTTATGAGGAGGAGTCAAGGTTTGCCGGTTGATACAGGAGCAGAATTAGCAAATGCAGGAGAAATGCATCGGTCTAAGATCTTGAGGAGAAGGACAGAGAGAATCTGGAGGAAGAAGGGGTGCAGTGAGAGGAGACGGTCCTGTGGGACCGTGGCAGTAGTTTGTATCCTGCTGAAGGCCAAGGCCATGGTGAAAATCAGAGTGAGTCCCAGAGTAAATGGGTCCAGTCAAGACTGCCCTGGGTGCACGCCATGCTCTGTTGTCCTGACAAAAGTTCTCTTGTTATCATTTGGCAGCAAAATGAGGATAAACAAAGTTCAGGAAAGTGAACTGCATTTGGGGCAGGGGCCCATATGGGGTGGGTCCCACTTTGGGGGGACTGCCTGGATGCAGGAATTTTGGATGGTTTGTGATGTAGACAAAGAGTCATCAAGGGGATTAATAGGTAGGAGCCCATGTGTCCAGAAGAGAGAGCACACCCTCTTGGGAGCTGCTGGTTTTCAGTGGATGCTGATAGAGGCCGTAGAATGAACATCGGGTCATGCAGCCTCTGTGTATTTGGAAGGAACTCTAGCATCTGAGGAACCCAGGATGGGCCGAGTGTGGGCGTGTGTGCTCTGGGTGCCTGGGGTAACAGGTGGAACAATCCAGAAGGCTGCTACATGTTCCCTTTCACTCTGACTCCCCCTCCCCTCACCTCCAGCCACAACCAGTGGTGGGAAAAGCTGAAGGGCTGGTACTGGGAGTTAGCGGCACCCCCACCCTGTTTGGGCTGTCCTCCCCTTTCACCTGCACCTCTGCAGCAACCTCCCATGGACACCCCAGCTCCTACCTGTCAGCACTTCAATCTTCTCTCCATACTCCCATAGGAGTGAACTTCATTCCCCTACTTAAGACCCATCGGTGAGTCTCAGGGCCTAGAGAATAAAGCTCCAACTCCTTACCTGGCTTACAGGTGCTGGTTCTTTCGGATCTGGTCCTGCCTCCCCAGCCTGCCTTCTCATTCCAACTCTGCTCAGCCACCCGCACCGCTGGCACTTCTGGGCTGGGCAGCTCTGATCTTCCAGGTCTCTGTGTTTCTTCCTTTCTCAGCGTCTCTCATCTTCCAGGTCTTCCCCCAAGCATCTCCTGATCCATCCCTTCAGGATGGAACTAGCCACCTCCTTCTGTGGGCAGAACCAGAGTGTGGCAGGGCTTCAGGAAGAGTGGGATCCGGGTGCTTGGACACTGTCAAGACTCTCTTGCTCCATGTTCCTTTCTACCCTTGGTCACTCAGCTCCACTCAATGGGGGGCTTATTTCACTTAGTGAGAAACAAGCCTGTGCAGGATTGTCTGTGCTGGAGTTCATTCAGGACACACCACCCCAAGATACACCTCCTGGGCATATTAAATATCTGAGGCTGAAGGAATTAAAAAATGACATACGCAGGAAGGTTACTCTGACTCTTTCCCATCTTGTTCTTCTTCCCTGAAACAAATAAGTCTTCCACGTGGAAGGTACTCTCCCTGCACAAGGAGGAAAGAAGATATTCTCATCACCAGAGAAGGGAATTTGGGGCCAAGAAATCCATACAAACCTTGTTAAACCAACCTTTATCTTCCTAGTTAAACCAACCCTTGTCTTCCTCATTGCTTCATTGCCATTTATTACCCCCTGAGGTGTTTGTGTGTTAGTTGCTCAGTTGTATTCAACTCTTTGCGACCCCCATGGACTGTAGCCAACCATGTTCCTCTGTCCGTGGGACTTCCCAGGCCAGAATACAGGAGAGAGTTGCCATTCCCTTCTCCAGTGGATCTTTCCAATCCTGGATTGAACCTGGGTCTCCTGCGTTGCAGGCAGACTCTGCCATCTGAGCCTTTATTACCCCGGCTTTTGTGGTCATGCCAAGTCGCTTCAGTTGTGTTGGACTCTGCGAACCTATGGACCATAGCCCACCAGGCTCCTCTGTCCATGGGATTCTCTAAGCAAGAATACTGGAGTGGGTTACCATGCCCTCTTCCAGGGGATCTTCCCAATCCAGGGATTGAACTCGAATCTCTTATGTTTCCTGCACTGGCAGGCAGGTTCTCCTACCACTAGCACCACCTGGGAAGCCCTTATTACCCCTAGCTCAAGCCTTTTGACTTGTCAATCCTTCACAGATTTGTTGCTTGTCTCAGAGTATACAAGCTTCCTGCTTTGGACACTTCTTTGGGTCTTCATTCTCTTGTGAAGGCTCCCATGTACATGTAAAAATTCAATAAGATGTGTACACTTTTCTCCTGTTAATCTTTGTCAGTTTAATTTTTTGACCCAATCAGGGATCCTGAAAGAGCTGAAGAAAATTTTTCTTCCTCTTGTCTTACTTCTCAGGGGCTCAGTCTTAAAAAAAAAAAAAAAAATTATGTATTTGGCTGACCTGGCTCTTAGTAGCACATGCAGAATCTCTAGCTGCCACGTGCAAACTCTTAGTTGTGGCATGTGGGATCTATTCCCCCGACCAGGAATTAAACCCAGGCCCCCCGCATTGGAAGTACAGTCTTAACCACTGGTCCACCAGGGAAGTCTCAAGGGCTCAGTCTTAAGAGGGCTCATTCTCTTTCTCAATTTCTTTTTTTTTTTAGATAATTTTTAATTGGACGATAACTTTACAGTATTGTTGGTCTCCGCCATACAACAACGTGAGTCATCCCTAAGTATACGTATGTCCCCTCCCTCTTGAACCTCCCTCCCAACCCCTTTACTCAATTTCTATTTGAAAAATCCTAGGAAAGAATTCTGACTGCCCTTACTTGGGTCAGCCGTCCACCTCTGACTCAGTCAACCATGGTCAATGGAAAGGGTCATTATTATTATTCATAACATTGTATAAATATATGTAGCTTTTTAATTAGTCAACTACTAGCTTATTTCTATTGACACTGATGCCAGCTAACACAGTTCATGGTGAGCTTGGCTAGAACTCGCGTCTCTATCTTTTCACATGACCGTCAGTCTGCTGAATGGGCACTGTCAATCCACCACAATGACTGAAAAGTTACAAAGCTAATACCGAGTAGTTTTAATTGGCTGATTTTCTTTCTGTCTTCACAAAAGTATTTTAAGGAATATTCAGTTTGTTTTTGCCTTCACTCCCTGTTATTGAAGCCAGAGCCTGAAGAAGAGAAGCTAATGATGAGGGCAGAAAGAAGGTAAAAAAGATGGGAAAATGAGCAACCATGCATATATTTATAAGAACATATTCCTAAGGCTATAGCCTGAAAATGATCTATTCATTGAATGAAATGAACTCATTCAAAAATATATTTAAGAAAAACACATGCATAAAGAATATCCTCAAATATAAAGAATTCTGCTTTCTGTATTCTTATGAATAAACATATTAATGTCAAGTGGGTATTTGTCGGGACCTTTATATCCAAGATAACCTTATTAATACATTTTCTTGGATCCCTTAGTCTCTCCCCCTCTCTGTCCCTAAGCTTACTTAATTGCTAATTTGTTTCTTTTCTTTTTTTTGATGTGGACCATTTTTTAAAGGGCTTCCCCTGTGGCTCAGTGGTAAAGAACTTTCCTGCCAATATAGGCAATGTGGGTTCCAGCCCTGGGTCAGGAAGATCTCCTGAGAAGGAAATGCCAACCTACTCCAATGTTCTTGCCTGGGAAATCCCATTGACAGAGGAACATGGAGGGCTACAGTCCATAGTATTGCAAAGAGTCGCACATAACTAAACAACAATTAAAAAAAAAAACACCTTTATGGAATTTGTTACAGTGTTGCTTCATATTTTAATTTCTTTTGGCTACAAGCCATGGGGGATCTTAGCTTCCTGACCAGGAATTGAACCTAAACCTCCTGCTTTAGATGTCGAAGTCTTAACCACTGGACCACCATCGAAGTCCCACTACTTTGCTTCTTTAACCTAAATCTCAGAGCCATCAACTTTTTTCTTAAATGTACCTTCTTCTTTTAAATATACTACTTTTCCCACTGTTTTCCTGCCAGATTGGCTCCAGCTTGCTGTGCTGTGCTGTGCTTAGTCACTCAGTTGTGTCCAATTCTTTGCAACCCCATGGACTGTAGCCTGCCAGGCTCCTGTGTCCATGGGGATTCTCCAGGCAAGAATGATGAAGCGGGTAGCCTATCCCTTCTCCAAGGGATCTTCCTGACCCAGGGATCACAGCAGGGTCTCTTGCATTGCAGGCAGATTCTTTACCAGCTAGGCTACCAGGGAAGCCCGCTCCAGCTTAGACTGTTAAATAAATGAGGGCATGAGACAACTATCTCCTTAAATTCACACCCTATTCTTCCACTCATCATCATTGTAATTATTATTAATATTGTCTAATAGGTGTTCATTTTCTTGACAATGACCCCCTTACAATGAGTTCAGGCTGGGCTTGCAGCCAGATAAACCCCTCCCACCTTTTCCTCTGAAATTGCCACTGCTGCTGCTGCTAAGTCGCTTCAGTCGTGTCCGAGTCTGTGCGACCCCATAGATGGCAGCCCACCAGGCTCCCCTGTCCCTGGGATTCTCCAGGCAAGAACACTGGAGTGGGTTGCCATTGCCTTCTCCAATGCATGAAAGTGAAAAGTGAAAGGGAAGTTGCTCAGTCGTGTCCGACTCTTCACGACCCCATGGACTGCAGCCTACCAGGCTCCTCTGCCCTAGCCTGGGGAAAAGATGTTTTCCTAGAACTGGGGCCCTTGAAAATTAAAAATACCACTCCACGTTTGTGTTCCCTTTTCTTTGAGTGGGAAGAAAAAAACACCTGAGATCGGACCTCATTTGAAAATGAGAGTTTGGACTACAGGTATTTTTAAATTGTTTACGAAGCTTTGGGTCCTTCTGCATAGTTAGGCAATAGTCCTCAAATTTGCAGAATGTGCTGTGTACCGTTTTATATTAATCCCAGCAACACGGTGTCTTGATGGCTTGAATCTGCGTGAGCTTACTGTACTCACACATTTTCTTCTTTATTGAATCACATCACGGCATCACTGGAGCTCCCCAGGGCAGATTCCGTGACTTAATTAGATTTTTATTTAACCACAGAAAAGCAAAACATATCATGTTGCCAGACAGTGTTTTCACCTAAACTCAAGAGCATCTCCCATCATGTTCTAGAATCAGAGTGTGTTTTCACCCACGCTCTCAACCTGCCTATATTATTTTGATTTCTGTTGCTCAAGGCACACATCAAAATTAGCCTTTAAATACTGATTTTATCTTTGTTATAATTACATTGCTCCTCATCCCCGAGGCTTTAATTCTTTTTTTACCCCCTGTTTTCACTTTAAACTTTTTTTATTCTGGATTGGGGTGTAGCCAATTAACAATGCTCTGGTAAGCTTCAGGTGAACAGTGAAGGGACTCAGCCGTACATACACACGTATCCATTCGCCTCCAAATGGGCTTCCCTGGTAGCTCAGTTGGTAAAGAATCCACCTGCAGTGCAGGAGACCCTGGTTTGATTCCTGGGTTAGGAAGATCCGCTGGGGAAGGGAAGGGATAGGCTACCCACTCCTGTGTTCTGGCTTGGAGAATTCCAGGGGCTGCATAGTCCATGGGGTCACAAAGAGTCGGACACAACTGAGCGACTTTCACATTTTCCTCCAAACCCCCCTTTAACTCTTGATTGTGTGCTAAAAAGCAACAAAGCTTCAGGATATTAAAAAAAATACAATTGAGTAAATATATTTAAAAGAATCCCATGGTAGTAGGAGGAATTATGGGTGGATGGAGTCAGAGGTGGCTGACTGGGCAGCTGGCTGACACTGGCACGGAGACTTTCCAGCTGAGTGGATCTGGCCTCGAGCACATGGGCCAGGCTCTTAAGGGATGATGGGGAGAGTTCTAGAAACAGAGCTTCGAGTTTCTGCACCCCTCACACTCTACATCTGTAAAATGTGGAAGGTTGCAGCTAATATTTACTGAGCGCTTACTCTATGCCAGGTGCTCTTCGATGCACTTTAGTCATTCAGGCTTCTGAGGTGGGTACACAAATTACTCTAGCTGCTTTAGAGACAGGAAAACTGAGGCTGCCTAGAGATTAAGTAACAGCCCACAGTCATGTATCTGGTCTGTTGAATCCAACAGTCTGTTTCCATAATTTACACTCTTAACCCCAAATTGTATAGCATGAGGGCAGATACCTCATTCTATGAAAATGAATGAGAAAGGAGTACATCAAGGCTGTATATTGTCACCCTGCTTATTTAACTTCTATGCAGAGTACATCATGAGAAATTCTGGGCTGGAGGAAGCACAAACTGGACTCAAGATTGCTGGGAGAAATATCAATAACCTCAGATACACAGATGACACCACCCTTATGGCAGAAAGTGAAGAAGAACTAAAGAGCCTCTTAATGCAAGTGAAAGAGGAGAGTGAAAAAGTTGGCTTAAAACTCAACATTCAAAAAGCTAAGATCATGGCATCCAGTCCCATCACTTCATGGTGGATAGATGGGGAAACAATGGAAACAGTGAGAGACTTTATTTTCTTGGGCTCCAACATCACTGCAGATGTTGACTTTAGCCATGAAATGAAAAGACACTTGCTCCTTGGAAGAAAAGCTATGACCAACCTAGACAGCATTATTAAAAAGCAGAGACATTACTTTGCTGACAAAGGTCCATCTAGTCAAAGTTATGGCTTTTCCAGTAGTCATGTATGGATGTGCTGCTGCTGCTAAGTTGCTTCAGTTGTGCCTGACTCTGTGCGACCCCATAGATGGCAGCCCACCAGGCTCCCCCATCCCTGGGATTCTCTAGGCAAGAACACTGGAGTGGGTTGCCATTGCCTTCTCCAATGCACGAAAGTGAAAAGTGAAAGTGAAGTCACTCAGTTGTGTCTGACTCTTCACGACCCCATGGACTGCAGCCTACCAGGCTCCTCTGTCCATGGGATTTTCCTGGCAAGAGTACTGGAGTGGGGGGCCATCGCCTTCTCCATATGGATGTGAGAGTTGGACTATAAAGAAAACTGAGCACTGGAGAATTGATGCTTTTGAACTGTGGTGTTGGAGAAGACTCTTGAGAGTCCCTTGGACTGCAAGGAAATCCAACCAGTCAATCCTAAAGGAAATCAGTCCTGAATATTCATTTGAAGGACTGATGCTGAAGCTGAAACTCCAATACTTTGGCCACCTGATGTGAAGAACTGACTCATTGGAAAAGACCCTGATGCTGGGAAAGATCGAAGGCAGGAGGAGAAGGGGATGACAGGATGAGATGGCTGGATGGCATCACCGACTCGATGGGCATGAGTTTGAGCAAGCTCTGGGAGTTGGTGATGGGCAGGGAAGCCTGGCGTGCTGCAGTCCATGGGGTCACAAAGAGTCGGACGTTACGGAGTGACTGAACTGAACTGAACTGTGCAGCATGAGGAATGTTACCCTCTCATTCTATGAAGGTATGAAGTGAAGATTCCGTTTGTGCTGCGTGACCTGCTTTGTAAGCTCAGACGCTCCCTGATGCTCTCAGGGGCACCCACATTGCTCTCTGGTGCCCTCCAATGGAGGCGTGGGGTGAGGAGGCTGAAGGGCCCAAGGGCACAGCCAGGTTCTGCCCCTCCAGCTATAGCATCTTCAGGAAACCATTCAATCTCTCTGAGCCTCAGCTTCCAAGTCTGTAAAATGGGTGTAATGATTTCACCTACTTCTCAAGGCTAGTGTGAGGTGGAAACAAGGCCATGAGTGTTGGGAACATGGAGAAAAAACGAGGAGGGCAGATAGAGTTGCTGACATTCACAGGGAACTAACCACATGCAGGTGTTACAGGGAAGAACTGACTCCAGGATGGAGTTGGATCTGTTGTTTTACTTTAGCCTTTGTTCCCCCACCGCCCGCTTTTGTTCACTAAGAGGATACTGTTTATCCTCAGGGAACTCTGCCCTTCTGTTAGATTATTGAACCAACGTTCAGGACCCTGTGCACCTGTGGGTGGCTACAGGAAGAAAGAAATGAACATATCCTCTTCCTGAGGTTTGACTTTCTAGGAGATGTGTGCAAGATTAATGGGCTTTTTAATTTATTTCCTCACTTCCTTCAGCTCTGTTCTATAAAAGAACCTGGCATCCAGACCCCAGATGATGGTTATTTTGAGAAATTAGTCTGCCATCTCCTTGGGCAAGCAGAGCGAGCTTGGACTCGGGTAAGGGAGACTAACCCAGGGACCTACCTGGAGCTCATCACCTGGGTTATCTCATTCTGACTCAGGGAGCACAGAAAGTGAGGACTCTCATGAACCCGATCTACAGACTAGAAGCATCACACAGCCAGGCGCGGTTAGAACGTTTGAGCCCATGTCCTTAAACCCTGGCCTGGAGCTCCCACCACAGACGTGCCCAGGAAGTGGTTTCAAAAGGTCTCCGCTGGCCCTTCCACAAAACCTTCTGGATGACCATCTCTGGGTGTCCATCCAGTGGCCCCTCCAACTTGTGTTTCTACCTCAGCGAGCTTGTTCTCAAGTGGAAAGCCCCTCCTCAGCCATCCTCTTCCCAGGCTTGCCCTGTGTCTTCCGCGAGACTTGAACTTTCAGAACAGCTGTTTTGGAGGTATTGGCAGTTTCCACTGTTCCTGCCTCTGGACTCTGGCCCAGAACTCTGCTCACAGTTCAGTGTTTGGGGTCAGTCATCCTGATTGTCTGAGTTTAGGGAGAAAATGTCATACTATTGGAATTAATTCAGAAGGTGTGATGGATCAAAACTTTGGACCAAGTCTCAGGACTCCCGGGATGGCAGGGAGGCAGCAGGGTTGAACACCGCGGAGGTGGATCTGCCAGCCGCAGACCCTTGGCAGCTCTCAACGACTGTCCTACCACTCTTTGCTCCAGGTTAGACTTCTCCCCCAAGGCCATTTTGAGTGGGAAAAAAGGGTGAACAGACATTGTACAAATCAATTCTTTCTCCGGTAAAATCAATGCTGCCTTCAAGGAAAAAAAGCAAAAGTCGAATTTATTTTTTAAAATTTCTTTCATTCTTTTTTTTTTTTTTAAACTAGAGTATAATTGCTTTGAGGCTTCCTAGGTGGCACTAGTGGTAAAGAACCTGCCTGCCAATGCAGGGGACCTAAGAGACATGGGTTCGATTCCTGGGTGGGTAGGGCATGAAACGCACTCCAATACTCTTGCCCGGAGAATCCCATGGAGCCTGGTGGGCTACGGTCCATAGGACTTCAAAGAGTCGGACACGACTGAAGCGACTTAGCATGTAATTCCTTTACAATGTTGTGTTTGTTTCTGTTGTACAACAATGTGGATCAGCTGTATGTATACATATATCCCCTCCCTCTGGAACCTCCCTCCCCTCTAGGTCATCACAGAGCACCGAGCTGAGCTCCCTGTGCTATACAGCTTCCTACTAGCTAGCTATTTTGCACATGATAGAGTATATTTGTCAATGCTACTCTCTCAGTTTGTTATAAAAAGAAAGATAGCTCTAAGTCGTGTCCGACTTTTGGAATCTCATGAACTGTAGCCTGCCAGGTTCCTCTGTCCTTGACATTCTCCAGGGAAGAATACCGGAGTGTACTGCCATTTCCTTCTCCAGGGGAACTTCCTGACCCAGGAACCGCACCCAGGTCTCCTGCATTGCAGGCAGGTACTTCACCGACTGAGATACGTGGGAAACCTCAATTCATTATAAAGCAGACATGATACTGTCTTACTCCATCTCCAGGGAAAACTTTTTTCTTGTCTCATCCCTGTTGGCTGGAAGCAGCATTGTGTCTCACGGGTCCACTCCTGCTCACACTGCTTCCCCTGATTTTGGAAGCTGTCAAGTCTCCTCCATCTGGATGTAACTTAACTAGAACCTACCAAATGCCTTGGGGAGCAAGAGGATAAATCATCATCCCTGACTGGTCTCACAGAGGCAATCAGCCCAACAGATGAAACCCAGGGGAGGAGGCAGTCCCGCAGGCAAGTAAGAGCAGGACCCAGGACCCTCCAGACCCAGCAGCTGAGGCTGGAGAACTTGGGACAAGGAAGAGGTCAGTGCGGGCTCCAAGTGGGGAGAAGTGGCCCATTTTTTTCTTGGTTTTATTAACTAAACAGGACTTTTAACAAATAAACATCTTTGAGGATGCCCTTACCTACAGGATGAGGGTAGGGAAGCAAAGCATGGTCTAGGCAAAGGTAATGAGTTGGAAATGAACAGACTTGGCCTCTGAACACGGCACTTTTCTCTGTTTTTATTGTTATGTCTGCACAGTCAGCATGGGTTTTCAATTTTGAATGAATAGAAGAATTAGATCAGAAAGTTCTGGGAAGCTAGATGAAATTGGATCCTCTTTCAGGTGGTCATTAGCATCACAAGAACACCCTCCACTCAAGGAAAAAGCACCGAGTGTGCATTCCAGGGAGCTGGGGCTACCAAGTGGCTGCGTGACCTTGGCCCGTCATTCAGCCTGGCCTCAGTCTCCTCACCTCCTTTTGCCTCAGAGTTTCACTTTTTTTTTTTTTTTCGTGGACTCCTTGGGAAGCACCTGGGTGCCCTGGATGGGTTTTGCAGTTCCCGAGCTTGGTTAAGTGGAGCCGGTGACCCAGGGACATGGTGCTCTTGGCAGAGACACAGAACGCTGAGTGCGACCTTCAGCCAGGGCAAGACCTTTCCATTAGCCTGCCTTTAGAAAGACCATTTCCATTAGAAATTTCCATTAGAAAGACCAGAACAAGGCAGGGGGAAATGCTAAACAGTTCTCTTCTGGGTGTGATTTTTGGCCTGAGCTACACAGAGGGGTTTTCCTGAATGGTTCAGGTGCATCTACTCAGATGCAGAATGGGGTTTGTGATTCCAAGTACCCAAATGAAAGCAAGTTGGAGAAGCTTCTAGCACAGTGCTTCTTTTTCTTTTTTAATGATGCTAAGAGGGCAATCAGTTTAAAAATAATAATTTATTTATTTTGTGCTGCATGGATTTTCTCTAATTGTGATGAGCTGGGGGCTACTCTTCCTTCTGCGGCACAGGCTTCTCACTGCGGTGACTTCTCTTGTTGTGGAGCACAGGCTTCAGGCTCACAGGCTTCAGTGGTTGTGCATGTGGATCCAGTAGTTGCAGCTCCCGGGCTCTAGAGCACAGGCTCAGTAGTTGTGGTGCACACTTAATGGCATGGGGTCAGGGATTGAACCCCAGACCAGGGATCGAACCCCTGTCCCCTGCATTGGCAAGCAGATTCTTATCCGTTGTGCCACCAGGCAAGTCCTAGCACAGTGTGGCTCGAAGTGGAACTTGCACACCAATCACCTGGGATCTTGTTCAAATACAGTGCTGATTCAGGAGGTCAGGGGATGGAGCCTGAGATTCTTTTAAAAAAAAATATTCATTCTTATCTATTTAACTGTGCTGGGTCTTAGTTGTGGTACAGGGGATCATCAATCTTTGTTGTGGTATCTTTAGTTGCAGTATCCTGGATCTTTAGTTGTGGCATGTGGGGTTTAGTTCCCAGACCAGGGATCGAACCCTGCATTGGGAGCATGGAGTCTTAGCTGCTGGACCACCAGGGAAGTCCCCTGAGATGCTAATTCTAACAAATCCCAAGTCCTGCTGCTGGTCCATGGACTATACTTTGAGTAACAAGCCTCTAAAATATTTACACCCATGCTTGACAGGTCATTAAATAGAACTGACAAAAACAGAACAAAGAGGTGAAAGCAAGAAGGTCTCAAGTTCTAATATTCTCCCAGGATCGTCAGCTGTTTGAGCATTTGATTGATAACAGGACAGTTTCTAGGAAAACATCTTATTGCCTTGAGTCCTGTGTGTTTTCTGTGCTTTTTTCCCCTAATGAGGAAACTCACATGAGAAACATCTCAGGGAGCTCTCTAGCTGTGTTTAATTTTGAAGGTTTGATTTAAGGGGAAAGAGTCCAGCACATCCCTTAGTTGCATTTTTGAAATTTATGATATGAAAGGGAAGTGGCTGGGGAAACAGTTGATGATTTTCACTTGCATGCAAAAGCATCCTAACCGCCAGAGCCTTCACACAGCTGGAAAACTCCTGAAGAGTGAGAATGAATATGTTATTCTTTTGATTGGATCTGGTGAAAAATGAGAATCAAACAAAACACAACTTACTGAACTCTGAAACTTGCAGCAATTACACAGGCGGAGTTTCCTCATGGTGCTTAAGTCTTGAGAGCTGAAACGTTGTGAGAGACACACGGGGATTAAATTATTTCCTGCAGGGAGTCTTGTCTCAAGGAAGTTCAAATCTGAGGGCCTAAGCTTATTTCCTAGATTTGTAAGAAGGCCAGACCTGTGGAGAGAAAAACTAAAGTGAAACTGTCAAAGGATGTCCATGGACATTGAGTAGAAGGGGGACCATCTTTCATTGAGGAAGTGGGGACAAGTGGTATCATCTGGGTGTGTGGAGAGAGAATGTTATATTATATATACTATACTATGTATTATATAATATGATATAACATTATTTAGATGTGTGCAGAGATGAAGGCATCCAGGTGTGTACAGACAATGATGGCAACCAGGTGTGCAAATAGTTGACATGACTGTCTCAGGATCACAGTCTCGGGTTCCTGGACTGGCAGAGCTTGTAGAGACCTTTGGGATTGTCTAGTTCTCCTTTCACAACATGTTTTGTAGATAAGGACACAGAGATTCCAGAGCTGGGTAGGGCTTGCTCTGGGTGACTCCAGTGGTTACTGTCAGTGTGGGAATTTGTACACAGTGTCCCAGGTGGCTCAGCGGTAAAGAGTATGCCTGCAAAGCAGGAGCTGCAGGTTCAATCCCTGCGTCTGGAAGATCCCCCAGAGTAGGAAAGAGCAACCCAGTATTCTTGCCCGGACATTTCCATGGACAGGTGAGCCTGGTGGGCTACAGTCCATGGGGTCGCAAAGAGTCAGACATAATTGAGCACACATGAACATATCCCAAGTCTGGGGTTGTAAGCCTTTCCCCTTAGACATCTTTAAGCTGTCCTCTCCCCCTCATCCCAATTCACTCCTACAAGAGCCTGGCTGGTGATGGCCCCAGCATGTCCCATTGTATGTTCCAGGGGTTCAGTGGCTTAGACATTTTATTTGCCATGGGGTTATGTGCTTCAGTGATACCCCCATGGGTGTCTTATTTAATAACATCTTAAAACACAGGTCCCTCTGCTGTGCTCAGAACCTGATGGAAAGCTCTTCCTTACTTAGACTGGTGCCTGCCCTTCACACAGGTCCTGCTGGCTGAGCCAATGTCCCCCACTCACCCCAGGAGAATCTGTCCTTCCAGCAGCCACCATGAGGCCCTGGTCGTCAAGGGGCTGTAGGAAGGGGAGCATGCAGGGAAAACCAAGTTGGAGGATTTAAGAATTTTTTAAGGAATTTTTCCTAATATCCATGAAAAATGCTACATTTCCTTTCCATGCTTATCTGGCCATTGTAAGAACTCATGCTGTAGTTAACGAGCTGTTACAATTCATGAAGCAAAAGAGAGTCCCATTCAGTGCTGGTGAGTCTGAATTGGGTCATATCTTGAGACTTATAAATTTCCCTTTGCTGAATGGCCCCTCAAAGAAACCTCTCCAAGAAGGCATATGGGAACATGTTTATTCTACTTTAATTTCTCTGAATTTGAATCTTGAGCTTTTATAAAATAACTAATAAATATAGAGCAGTATATGTTAGTTAGCTAGAAAACATCATTACTGAAAATATGCTTTATTCTCAACCCAAATACAACTGTTAATATGGAATCTTTTTTCCAGCTTCATTGAGATGTAACTGACATATAGTCTTATAAGTTCAAGGTGTACATCTAGTTGATTTGATACACTTGTATGTTGCAAAACGATTACCACTATAGTGTTAGTTAACACCTCCATCCATGTCACATAATTACCCTTTCTTTTTTGTGAAGAGGACATTTAGATCAGATCAGATCAGTTGCTCAGTCGTGTCTGATTCTTTGCGACCCCATGAATCACAGCACGCCAGGCCTCCCTGTCCATCACCAACTCCCGGAGTTCACTCAGACTCACGTCCATCGAGTCAGTGATGCCATCCAGCCATCTCATCCTCTGTCGTCCCCTTCTCCTCCTGCCCCCAATCCCTCCCAGCATCAGAGTCTTTTCCAATGAGTCAACTCTTCGTGTGAGGTGGCCAAAGTACTGGAGTTTCAGCTTTAGCATCATTCCTTCCAAAGAAATCCCAGGGCTGATCTCCTTCAGAATGGACTGGTTGGATCTCCTTGCAGTCCAAGGGATTCTCAAGAGTCTTCTCCAACACCACAGTTCAAAAGCATCAATTCTTTGGCGCTCAGCCTTCTTCACAGTCCAACTCTCACATCCATACATGACCACAGGAAAAACCATAGCCTTGACTAGATGGACCTTTGTGGGCACAGTAATGTCTCTGCTTTTGAATATGCTATCTAGGTTGAAGACGCCTCTTAACAACTAAGTATATAATACAGTATTCAGTATTATTATCTATATGCTTCCCAGGTGGTGCTAGTGGTAAAGAACCTGCCTGCCAATGCAGGAGACTTAAGATACACAGGTTCGATCCCTGGGTTAGGAAGACCCCCTGGAGGAAGGCATGGCAATCCACTCCAGTATACTTGCCTGGAGAATCCCTGGGACAGAGGAGCCTGGTGGGCTACAGTCGATGGGGTCGCAAAGAGTTGGACATGACTGAAGCGACTTAGCACATTATTATCTATAATCACCAAGCTGTACATTAGACCTCCAGAATTTATTCATTTTAGAACTGGAAGCTTGTACTCTTTGGCCAACATCTGGAACATCTTTATTATAGTGAGGTTTGCGATGACAAAAAATGTGGTCAGCAACCTAAATGTCCATCAATACTTTTCTCTGGGTTCAGATATATACATGTAAATGCACAGAGAAAGGACAAATATAACTTCTGAGGGATAGAGCAGGATTTTAGGCTCCTCTGTTTTATGTCTATTAAATAGGAGAATATGTTCAGATACTACTTACGTCATTAAAAATAAATTGAAAAAGATGTAAGATAAAGCGCTGAGCTAGTACACTTGTCTTCCTGTATCTATTGGGTTAGGAGAGAGCTAGGGCTCTGTTAGGCCTCTGCGGCAGGAAGCCAGGCTGAATTTGGGAGCTGCTTTGTGCCCCCTGGCTGTCATCCTGATCGAGTTTGGGGAAATAAGGAACCAGGATTACTCACTGTGGAGACAGTGGTTCTCACACTTGAGTGCGCCTCAGAGGAACCCCAGTACTTGTGATAGATTCATTTCCCCAGTTCTCACCACCGATTTTAATTTAATGGGTCTATCTTCTGGTCCACCAAGCTGCATTTTTTTGTTTGTTTGGATCCTGCGAGGCTTTTGGGATCTTAGTTCCCCGACCAGGCATTGAACCGAGGCCCATAGCAGTGGACGTGTCGAGTCCTAACCACTGGATCGCCAGGGAATTCCTGAAATCTGCATTTTAAATAAGCACCAGAGTTGATTTTGATGAAGATAGTCTTTGGGAGGAGTAATACATTTCTGTTATTCCTCCTTTGCTGAGACACTGCTCACGATGTCGTCACACATGAAAGCCAGGGCTGTTTCCCTGGTGACAGGGACTCGTTTGCTAAGATAAAATGCAGGGAAGACACACCCATCCTAGACCTTCTAACTGCCAGACTGCTATCCCTGAAAGCCTTGTATATGTGTGTGTGTGCACGCACACAGACACATAGACAATGAACTTGAAAAACACCGCAAGGACCATTCTAGTTCTGCACTTTGTCAAAAAGAAAACAAATAGGAAAGAGCCCATCACTTCAGACAGCAACGCCAGAATGAACTTAAATGTGTCTAGAAAATAATTTGGAGGTGGACGTAATGAGATGCGATTTGGTTCATCACTGTGTTTTGTCAGGAGACATATATTAATGGAAACTCAAATGAGGGCCTTCTGTAAGGTCATGCTTTCCATGTAAATGTGGCCACAAAGAGCCCTTCACCACTAAATGGCACCATGAGGATGCAGAATGATGTTTACCATCCATAAAAGCCATTTTTGTCGACAATGAAGGATAGAAATCAAAATGAGAAAGCAAATTGCCTTGTCCCTGCCTTTGGAAAAGAATGTCATAGAAACAAATGGCTTTCAAGTGTTTTGTTTTGGTCTCCTTGTTTGTCTATCTAGCTATCTGTCTATCTATCTATCTAATCTGTCATCTATTTATGCATTTGTTTATATTTATTTCTAATAGACTAAGCTGTTAGAATGGAAATGAGCACTCTGGGAGATAGTGGAGGACGGAGGAGCCTGGTGTGCTACAGTCCAGGGGTCACAAGGAGTCAGACATGACTTAGCAATTGAACAACAAGAAAGACTAAGCTTAGGCATGCCATCCATGCTGCTGATATGGTTACTGGTAAGAGTCCAATCGAAAGTTAAAAAATAAAGTGGCTGATATCCTGAACTGGGCAGGCTGGCCAAGCCTTGGGTCTTTTAGGGGAGTCTTTGAACAGAATGTCACTAAAGAAGATGACCTGGCTGGGTCCTGGATCTTCAGGAATTCAGTGAGGTCCAAGGATGGCTGCAGTGAGACTGCCTGTGATGAGAGATCCTAGATAAGTCAAGGGCAGGTACTAACGCCATCCTCAAATGCTACAGAGAGGTCAGGTCTCCAGCAACTCAGCCACCACGGACCTCTCCCCAGTCCTGGATAACCACATCAAATAGGCAGCCCTGTGAGCATCATTCATGGACCACTTGGGATATTGTTAAAGACATATATTTCAAAGTTAAGCAATCAAAAGGAGGAGGAAGGAGTTGTACCAGGCATCAGCATCACCCAGGTACTCCACAGTAGTGCCTGCCAGGGATGCAGGGAGCGTGGGAACGCCTGCTCTGGGAAGAAATAATGCTGAGCAGTGGCTGGGCAAAGAGGAGGAATGGATTCCTGACACAAAGCTTCAGCCCGAAGAACATTTCAGTCATTAGAAAGACTCAGTGCGCACTCACTTCTTGTTCATTTCCTGCCACTTGAATATTTGCAGACATTGATAATGGGCCCCAAGTTGCTGTGTGTGTTTGCTGTAAACATAGGAGGGAGAACACATTTAAGCAACACATGCAACATTGACATGGTCGAGCAACAGATGTTGTGAATCCTTAAAAGACTCTTGGGCATTAAGATAAATATGATCTATAAGGGTAAATACAGTTTTAATTTACTAAAGCAATTAGCAAAATTTCCCAGTAAGCATTAATGTCCCCCTTTGATAGCAGTTGTCAGGATGGCATTTATCATGATCTTAGAGCACAGTGATTTTTGTAGACTTCTCTCTTATTAGGCTGCCAAATTCTAGACAATAATGTTCTTTTTTCCTGGGATCTCTGGGCTGTATATGCCTGGTAAAAAAGGACGGAGTGAAGATCAGCATTTAGACCAAAACCCAGCAAATTCTTCTCACCACAAAGACTATCTTCTGGAGTAACGTTCAAGAGGAAGCCTTGAGAATTACGCCGAAGAAACCCTCTTGACGAGAGGCGGTGACATAAGGCAGGACAGAGGTTTCCCCAAAAGTTGACCCCATTGCTGTGAGCCAGCTGTGTGCCAGTTGATTCACATGTACTGGATCTTCCCAATGTCTTGCAGAGAAATGGGCATTATTATGAATTTCTCCTATTTTCCAAAACCGGGGTCCTTTTTGGATTAGGACAGCTTGTACTTAGAACCGGAGCCTGGTTATACAAGCCCAAGAGCCATCTGCTCTTCCTCATATTTGGGTTTTGGGACCATTTCTCTCCTTCCTTTGGCAATCAACTTGTGCTTCTCTTAGGGTTTTCTTTTTTTCTTAAACACCTTCCTCCATTTGCCCTGCTGCCATTTTAGGGAGCAGGAAGAGGACAATCTGAGAAAATTCATTGTTTTTGAAACCCAATTCTGGAGTCTCGGTATCTGAAGAGAGCTAACTATGAAGGCTGGTAGCACTCCCAAGCAGAGTACTTGGTGAATTAAAAAAATTTATTTATTTATTTATTTTAGTTGTGGTATGCACACAACTGAATATAGTTCCCTAACCTAGTTAACTATAGTTCCTGGTTTAGTTCCCTAATTAGGAACCGAACCCAAACCCCCTGCATTGGGAGTGTGGAGTCTTAGCCGCTGGACCACCAGGGAAGTCCCTACTGTGTGAATTTTTAAAGTGCTGTGTTGGTGTAAGATACTGCTGCTCAACCAGGGGTGATTTTGTCTCCTACCCACAAGGGTATTTGGCAATGTTGGAAACATCTTCAGTTGTCACAACTAGGTGTGTGTCCTACTGGCATGGAGAAGGAAGAGGCCTGGGATGCTGTTAAACATCCCCTAAGGTAAAGGACAGCCTCCCATGACACAGATTTATCCTGCCCAATGTGTCACTAGTGCCGAGGGTGAAAATCCCTGCTACAAGGCATTGCTATATTTCTTATATCTTTGGAAGCTATTTTTTTGGGGAGGAGGGGGAAGGGGGTATGTCTCATAAAGTGGAGCACAGTTACTTACATGTATTAGGGTAAACAAAACTCATATACTCTAAAATACATCCTTAATTCTCTCATGTTTTTCTCTGGTATTTTCATTCAAAATGATGTAGAAGCAAATTAAATTAAATGATGGCAAGCAAATTAAGAGAGCATTCAAGTCTCCTTGTAGCTGTTGGTCTTTTAAAACTGATGTTCAAGACAGATGATAGAGTGAACGCTTGTTGTAACTCATGTCTGGTTGTCATCTGTGCATATTTGGGGAAATTCCTCATCATCATGCCCAAGTTGAAGTCAGAACTCAAAGTCCCAGCATTTTTACAATTAGAACCCAGGTATGGGATTCTGTGGCTTCCCTGGTGGCTCAGCGTTAAAGTATCTGCTTGCAATGCAGGAGACACAGGTTCGATCCCTGGGTCAGGAAGGTCCCCTGGAGGAGGGCATGGCAACCCACTCCAATATTGTTGCCTGGAGAATCCCAAGGACAGAGGAGCCTGGTGGGCTACAGTCCATAGGGTCACAAAGAGTTGGACACAAAGGAGTGAATGAGCTCACATACATGAGATCTGGGCTCTGCCACTCAGATGCACTTGCCTGAAACTTTCCTTTAGAAATGAGGAACCTGAGGGCACCTGAGCAAGTGGGAGCCCCATTTTGTTGGGCACGGTACAGAGGTGCTGTCTTTGGGGAACAGCGATGTCTGCAAGATTGAGTTCCTGATGCAGAATGGCGTTGGCGGAGGTGACAGTGGCCATGGCAGCAGCGTTGTCACAGGCAGGGGATGTGGGTGGAGATTTCTTCATCAAGGCTGGTTTTAGAAGCTGTCTTGAGGCTGATCCTCCAGTCCTCTCAGCAGTTACAGAAGCGAGCTGCCACTCTTTTCTACTTAAACCAGTTAGAGTGGGTCTGCTGTATGCCAGGAAGAGCTCTGACTGATGCACAAGATTTATCAGTGGTGAGCTTCTTTAAAACCTAGAGTCTTTTTAAAAAAAATTTATGTTTTTGACATTTAGCTTTTTAAATTTTTTAATGTATTTGGCTGAGCTGGGTCTTAGTTGAGGCATGCAGGACCTTTGACCTTCATTGTGGGATCTAGTTCTCTGGCCAGGGATGGAACCTGGGTCCCCTGCAGCGGGAGTGCAAAGTCTTAGCCCCTGGACCACCAGGTAAGTCCCCTTAAAGTCCTTTAAATAGCCTCCTTTGCTCTAGTAACTTTCTGTGTGTCCAGTTTAGAACCAAAGATCGAATGTCCTCCTTTTTTCCAGGCTCTAGGTGTGGGGCTTCAGAACTTTGGGGAGCAGGTAGAAGACCAGGCTGGAGTAGGAAATGTGCAGCCACACCAGTATTCTTGCCTGGGAAATCCCATGGATACAGGAGCCTGGCGAGCTCCAGTCCCTGGGGTTGCAAAGAGTTCAGGCATGACTGAGCAACTACCACTCACTCACTTATTGTTGACACCCTGACTGCTAACTCAAGATCCTATTTCTTGTTTCTAGTTGAGTGGGTGATTCTGAAGCAGGCTCCAGGTTAGAGCTTCCCTCCTGTTCATATTTCATGGGGCACGAAGAAGTGGGCATCATGTTGGAGACTTACAGCTGTTAGCATTTCTTGAGATAAGAGATAGATGGGCTCCAGTTAAGGCATTTACAATCAGCCTCCTGTTTACCATCTGAAATGGAAGTAACAACAGAAACAGGGTAAATAGCCAGTGTTTGTCTCTTATAAACACCTTAAGGTAATAGTCATGTCAGTAGTCAAGATAATAGTCATGGCAAGGACAAAGAGGGGCAAAACCCTGTTTAAGAAAATGCTTAAGTGACTTCGCTCCCCCTCTTTTGGGACATGGGAGACTCTGCATGCACAGAAAGGCTCCTTGTGGGTCAAAAGTCAGGGGATAACACCAAGCCATAATGAATCTTGCTCCTCCCAGAAACCTTCACCTCGAGATCCATCTTAGTTGAGGGATACATGTGCACTCAGGGGAGGGTCCTAGGTAGATCAGATGTGGAAAAAGAAACCATATAATTGGCCTGAAGGAAGACAAAGACCCGGAAGAACTGATCCATATAAATGACTTAATCACCTCTTTACTGCGCTTCTCCTCACTAGGGCAACACCCACACCCTTTCTCTCTGGGTGTACATCTCTGCCTTGCTTTTGTCAAAACTAAACTGTTTCTCTGTGAGCTCTCCCACTTGCTGTTATGCTATGTCTCATAATAAACTTTGTACCTGCATTTACAGTTTCTGCCTCTTTAATAAATGCATTTTTCCCTAGATGCAAAGATACAGGGAAAAATAGCTTCTAGCCCTTGCTGGTCTGATGGCTAGGATTGTTAGTTCTTATCCAGAGTTTCCAGGTTCAATTCCTGGGCAGAGAATTAAGATCTTACTTCAGGCCACCTCTTACTGCTGCCTCATAGAGATCAATTAATGTAAAAACAATTATGAAAAAAGCAAAAGTAAAAAGAAATTATTTAAATAAGCAGCTATAAGGAGATATGTTAAGACCAAAAAGAATTCAAAATCAAGAATCCCCAGAGATTGCTAATTTACTAAAGCCACAGGGCTTTTCCATTTTACCATTGGGTTTTTTAGAGTAGCTGCACCCTGAGATTATTTTCATGGGTCCCTCCACTAGCTGATTCTGTTTCTAGAAAAGTCTGCCCCAGACTGTAAACTCTTTGAGAGCAGAGACTATGTCTTATTCATCTTTCTCTCACTCAATGCACCCTGTCCAGGACTTGTCACCTAACAGATGAATCATAAATAGTTGTTGAATTTGCAGGTTTTATTGTTCCCTTTTCCTGTCATACCCCAACTCCTCATGTTACTCTGGGGTGTGAAGTTTCCTGTCACACCCCAACTCCTCGTGTTACTCTGGGGGGTTACCCACTCCTTTTCTGGGGAGCTAGCCTAACCAGTAAAGATAGAAAAAAGACAAGACTTTGTTAGTCTAGTTACAAGATTATGTAATCAGCAGTAATCTACACTATAAAAGGAAGGTGTGTTTGTCTTGTAGATGTTCTATTCTGAGGCCATACCTGCAGGGATCTAGTGATTCCCTGGGTCCTGTCCAAAGCCTGCCTGAAATAATCATGGCTTGATACGTGACTAGAGAGAAAAGTAAAGGGTTACCTTACTCTATCTTCTGAATTCCACCTGCATGAGAGGTCATCTGATAGTAAGTTTTCTTTTTAGAGAGTTTCTGTTCCTTCTCATCCTCCCAGAGCTAAGGACCGTGTCAAGAGCTTTTGCATGAGTTTGGTTAGAGAAAACCTAGGGGTTGCCTAGGCATCTGGGCCCACGAGTGGGGACCCACAGTGAAGCCAGATTAAAATGAGACAGACATAAGATATACGCCCCATGCATCACTTTAGAGATGACTCTGGGGTAGAGGACACAAGACCATTTGGGACTCCTTTTGATTTTTGGTGGGGTGAGAAGAAAAGGCTAACAAAAGAAAGATTTCTGGCCAGAAAAGTAGCATGTAAGCCTCCACTCTGTGCTTATGCAAAGCTAGACTGAAGAGTTAAAAAACAAGTAGTATGTGTGTGACAGAGCTAGAAGGAATAATTATTATGTCTGGAATCGGGGACGAAAAAAAAAAAAAAAACATTTTCCCAAAGCACACGGGGTTTTCTTGGCCTTTGTATGTGATGCTGTGTTAGTTCTCACACTGCCTGTAACAGGCTCTTCTCATCCGTCAGTGGTCAGCCTGCCACTCTGAGTCAGCTCAGTCTGAGGAGCCCCGGGGTGCCTGGCTCTTGGAACACATACCGGACAGGCTCAGAAGACAAAGCTCAAGTCTGGGGGAGCATCTCTTATCTTATTGCCTGGACTTAAGTTTCAAAAACTGCTCTCTCCTCCCTGGTAATGAAAAAAATGATCTCTAGTGGTTTCTCCTAAAAAAAATTAAAACATGATCTCAAATATTTTCTTCTAAGTTTGGGCTAATTGCCGTATATCAGCATGAATTCAGCTGCCATGAAATCTTCGTTGTCCTTAAGCAGGCTTCCCAGACTCTTTGCCTTTGTTGTCTCTGACTCTATCTTCTGTTCTCTACCTCCTGTTGCCTGTTGTCATCAAAAAGCATAAGACCATCCTCTAAGTTCATACAGCCCAAAGTTGTGTCTCCTACATGGGATATAAGTAAGGGATATTTCAGGTGAGGCACAAAGACCTGTTTAACTCAAACATGAGAGAGGGAGCGTTGTAACTAAATTTGTTAGAGCTCCTTTAATAAACCACTGTGGGGGAGGGGTTCCCTATTTTTATTAAGTCCCATCGAAACTCACTCATATTTTCCATTTGCACAGATATGTCTGTCTTGGATTCAGAGGCAGGAAATTACAGTAGTGGAGGGTTTGGCTCCAGAACCCGGCAAGTTGAAGTTGAGATTCCAGCCCCACTGCTTTTCAATTGTACCATCATGGTTAGTTACTTAGCCTTGAAGTACCAGTTACCTTATTTGTAAAATGAGCATAATAGTAATTTTGAGGGGAATTTCCTGGCTGTCCAGTGGTTAGGACTCTGCGCTTTCACTGTGGAGGGCATGGGTTTGATCCCTGGTTGGGGAATTAAGATTCCACAAGCTCTGTGGTGCAGCCCAAAGAAACCCAATAGTTTTGAGGGGGTCAAATGAGATAAGGCATGTGAAGTACTTAGCACAGTGCGTGGCATGTAAAATGCCCTCAAGAAATGGTGGCTATTTTTAGCCATTCAATCAAAAAGGATATTTATTTGATATCTGCTGCATTCAGACATATTGTAGGTACCAAAATGCTTCAATACATTGGCCCCTGCCTGTAAAGAGTTTACATCAGGGGTCGTGGAGGCAGGGGAGGAAACACTTCCACAATTTCAAAGGTAGAATGTAATAAAGGACAGAAAGATCATGAAAGGGAGAAGACCTTGAAGACAAGGTACCCTTTGAATTGGGCTTTGTAGCATGTGAAGAATTGAGTTGTGTGGGGATGAAGCAATCAGTATTCTAGAGAAAGGGAATAAACCCCAAGAGAGATGATGAACAGGAATGGTGAGGTCGTGTCTGTGTCCAGCAGGCTAGTGTGGTCTGAATATAGGGAGTGAGACAGGTGGGAAGCAGACCAAAAAAAAAAAAAAAAAGACGGAAGATCAGAATAAAAGGGCATGATGATTGGAAATGCCATGCTAAAACTCTAGGCTTTGTTTGATGGGCCATTAAAGGCTTTTGGGGAATTAATATAGCAGGACTCCCAGGTGGCACAGTGGTAAAGAACCCATCTGCCAAATGCAGGAGACTCTAGGAGACATGGGTTTGATCCCTGGGTGGGGAGAATCCCCTAGAGAAGGAAATGGCAACCCACCCCAGTATTCTTGCCTGGAGAATCCCATGGATAGAGGAGCCCGATGGGCTACAGTCCATAGGGTCACAAAGAGTTGGACATGACTGAAGTGACTTAGAATGTCCAAAAAAAATGCACCTCAAATCGTTTTTCAACTCTGTTACCACAATTTCCTCTGCTAAAGATATTTTGAAGCAAAAAAGTGCCTCATCTTTTGGGTACATAAAACCCTATTGATGAACATGATGAGAAAAATCGAAAGGTGTGTTGCAGTTCATGAGGTTGCAAAGAGTTGGACACGACTTAGTGACTAAATAAAAAGGGATTAGTCAGGCACAGATTGTATTTTATTTTGAAGTATTTTTTTTTTTTTTACTATCATGCTTTCTCTTTAGCTATAACTAGAGAAAGTGATTATAACTCAGAGCATATGGGTTTAGAATAAATTCAGGTGCATAAAATTGGATTGCCTTTGTTCCCATGTTGACTTTTCTCCCTGTATGAGTGATCACTTGAATTTGGAGAGTGAAATAATTTTACTTCTTTCCAGCCTAATGGGAATATCTGCAGCCAGAAGACAGAGTACAGGGCTTGTGAAAGAGGGGATAATAAAGCTCCATCCTCTGGGGAAAGGAAAGAAAAGGTGAAGGGAGGAGATGTCTTCAAAGGAGGGAGGCTACAAAGCCTCCTTCCCCCAACTTGGTCCAGATTAATTTGTATTTCAGTGAGGATGTAATACTGCTAAAGATTTTATGTAACTTTTAAGCCTCCTAGATGTTTGTTACTTTTGTTATCCTCATGGAAACCGTGCAATTACTAAAATGTGGTGACGAGACCTTAGGTGTTTATTTAAGGATGGAGAGGGTGGGGTCCCAGAACTTATATTGCATACTGGTATTGTCAGGGAGATGAAGAATAGAGCCTAGGAGTCAAGAAAGAGTGAAGAGAAGGGGGGGGGGGGTAGCGGAGTAGTGAGGGGCAGGTATTGAAGTGTGCCTGCTGCACAAAGGCTGCGTTTTCTGACCTAAGGAGATAAAACCCAGCGCTGTCAATGGCACTGTGAGCAGTGACCTATAGCAGGAGCCAAGTCACTCCGGCCCATCGGCCTCCACTCCACCCTACTGCTCTTGGAGTCTGCAGCCCGGCCCAGGATGTAGGCAGCGAGACAGCTCTTTGAACTAGGCTAGGGACCAGGTTCCCTCCTCCAAATGCGACGGACGCAGAAGAGGGGCTGAACTCCCTGTTTATCCGCTCCCAGGCACGCCCGAGCCGCGCAGCCACGGCCGCGGGAGCTGTCCGCGGTGCTGAACCATTTTCTTGGGCTTGATCGGACCCGTGACTCGGCATCGCGTCGCCAGCTTAGGCAAAGGGCTCAGTGCGTCCCGAGGAGCGCGAGCCCCCTAAGGTCTGCGGTTAGTTCCAAGCGCTACAATTTAAACCCCTGACAGAACTACCTATGCGACTCTCTTAACCCGAGCCAGGACTCAAGGCAGGATCCGGCTCTTAAGGACGAGTCCCTCATCTCTCCCCTACATCCCGTAGATATCTCAATCCCCCACCCCATTTCCTGCCCTGCGACTTCCTTACGGAAACGGCACCAGGTCGTCCCGAGAGCCAGACAGTTTACGCCTCTCATCTCCCTAGTTTACTGCACTCTCCTCCAGAGCGGGACTCTCCCAGGACGCAGCAAGCTCCCACAATAGAGATTCTCCCCTGACCCTCCGGCCCAGGTTTCTGGCCCCTTCTTCCTCTTCTGTTTCTACTATCCTTCTCCTATTTCTCAAAACACCGAGTTGGGAGGTGCGAGCTCCGCCCCTATTTTCTCTACAAGGGCACGCTGTTGTGGGGGCGGGGCCAAGGGGAGGTGCTCCCAGCCCTTCTCAAAAGCCGCGAGTCCACTGGGAACTCGAATCTTTTCAGCTCGGCGGAGAAGCCTGCACCACCGTCTGGGTGGAGGACCTCCAGGGACAGCCAGGATTCTACCTCTCTTTCTCCGGAGAGCTTTCCCATCCGTCAAGCCCCATTCACCAGGTAGGACTGCGCTTGGGTCTGGCTTGTGGGGACTGTGAGGGCTCCAAATAGAGTGGAAGGCATTTAAATAACCTATGCACATCTAACCACCCCTAGATTTCATTTTACAGAGGTGGGGGTGACAGCACCTTAAATTTTGTTGATTATTTATTGTGGCCTGTCAGTCTAAAGGGAATATTTGAGTAACTGAGGTGTGTGTGTGTGTTGAAGGGGGAGACGGTTGGCGTAGGAGGGGATGGAAAGAGAATGGGAGGTGACAGACTCTGATTATCTTTGGACAGGTGGCTATGGCCTCATTGTCGACTCAGGGTCCAGCGGCCCCTGACTTATTTTCTGGGCTGCTGCCTGCGGCTTCAAGTCCGGTCAACCAGAGCTCAGAGGCGGTGGTGGGCAATGGGTCGGCGGCTGGTCCAGGCTCCCAGGCCATCACGCCGTTCCAGAGCCTGCAGCTGGTGCATCAGCTGAAGGGGCTGATTGTGCTGCTCTACAGCGTCGTGGTGGTCGTGGGGCTTGTAGGCAACTGCCTGCTGGTGCTGGTGATCGCACGGGTGCGTCGGCTGCACAACGTGACCAACTTTCTCATCGGTAACCTGGCCCTGTCCGACGTGCTCATGTGCGCCGCCTGCGTCCCTCTCACGCTGGCCTACGCATTCGAGCCACGCGGCTGGGTGTTCGGCGGCGGCCTGTGTCACCTGGTCTTCTTCTTGCAGCCGGTCACCGTCTACGTGTCGGTGTTCACGCTCACCACCATTGCGGTGGACCGCTACGTCGTGCTGGTGCACCCGCTGCGCCGGCGCATCTCGTTGCGCTTCAGCGCCTACGCGGTGCTGGCCATCTGGGCGCTGTCCGCGGTGCTAGCACTGCCGGCCGCCTTGCACACCTACCACGTGGAGCTCAAGCCGCACCGCGTGCGCCTCTGCGAGGAGTTCTGGGGGTCCCAGGAGCGCCAGCGCCAGCTGTACGCTTGGGGGCTGCTGCTCGTCACCTACCTGCTCCCCCTGCTGGTCATCCTCCTGTCTTACGTCCGGGTGTCGGTGAATCTCCGGAACCGCGTGGTTCCGGGCTGCGTGACCCAGAGCCAGGCCGACTGGGACCGCGCGCGACGTCGCCGCACCTTCTGCCTGCTGGTGGTGGTTGTGGTGGTGTTCGCCGTCTGCTGGCTGCCGCTGCACGTCTTCAACCTGCTGCGGGACCTCGACCCGCACGCCATAGACCCCTACGCCTTCGGCTTAGTGCAGCTGCTCTGCCACTGGCTCGCCATGAGCTCCGCCTGCTACAACCCCTTCATCTACGCCTGGTTGCACGACAGCTTCCGCGAGGAGCTCCGCAAACTGTTGCTGGCCTGGCCCCGCAAGATTGCTCCGCACGGCCAGAGCATGACAGTCAGCGTGGTGATCTGATGCCACTGTGCCAGGCCTTGGGGAACTCCAGTCCAGTGGTCTCCGGAGGGTGCCCACCCGGAGGCCGGACTGGAGAGATTATTCCAGAGCTAGGCTAATACTAAACTAATGTGGCTCCAAACTGCCAGCCCACCCCTCTCGTCCCTCTGTCTTACCTTGTATTCGTGTCACTGTAAAATGTTACGTAGGCTTTGATGAAACTCATGCTTTGCTTGGAGGAGGCCAGGGAGAACAAAAGAGGTTTTACTGTTTTCTCCTTTTACCACTGAAGGCCAAAAAAAGCTCTTTCCCCTGGTTCAGATAATATTTCAGAAACGTGACTGTTTTCCTTGCTTTCCCTTCTGCTTGTTCCATAGGGAGTAAAGGAGAAATAAGCATGGGGTTTAAAATGGCTGGTTGGGGTTGGTAAAGCTTTTCAGGTTGCCTTTTAAAAAGGACTCACCTGAGATATAATACAGAATAGTGCTTAGTTCATTCAAACCCATTACCTTCTAGGATTCCAGGGAAACATGTATTACAAATCTGTAACTAGAATTTCAGCATTTCCTGAACAAGAGCTTTATATGCCAAAGGGATTTTCACTTTAAATCCACTTGCATTTATAGCACAAAATACTTACAAATCACCTTCAAGAGGTTTTGCTATTGTTTTCTCTCTTCCTTATCCCCCAATTGCTATTTGAAAATGATGAGATAAATTAGTTGATGAAGAGATAGATAACATAGGAGTAAAGTGGAAAAGGTTCACACAAGGGGAAATATAACTGCACAGGACAGACTATCTGTGTGTATGTTTGTGTATATACACAACTAGTGTTTGCCACAAGGCACGCACTCAAATATTTGGCTTTCTGAATGCTCAATGTAAACTGTGAGCTGCAACACACTCTTGTATTCTCTAATTGATCTTGCAACAAATCAACAGCTGTGAACTGACTGCTCAACACCTGCTCCGTGGTGACACACTTGGAGCATGATCAACTCAGAATACAAGGACTAGGAGAAGCTTACTGAAAGCCAGAACAGAAAAATAAACTGCTGCCTACAGGATGTACAGATCAAACATGTAATTCCTTCCAGGGTTAAGGGAATAGGGGAAGACTGTTGGGCCATGATACCAGGCTGCTAATTCTTACCCTAACATCCCAAGAGTTCTTTAAATGAGGACAAGTGCCCTGGGAAAAGAGTCTCCACATTGATGTTGGAAAAGTGATCATGGCAGTGAAGGCAGGAGTCTTGGGAAATGATTCATGATATGCAGCTGTCAGATTAACCCTTGCAGCATATGGGGCATAGACTGGTGTCTGCAGCCATTCAGTTACCAACCGGAAGATGCCAGTACTACCCCAGCTCACTAAACAGCAGAATCAGTATTTTCCCACCTCTCCCCTTCTCTTAGTCTCAGTGAACTCATTCACTCAGTAAAGTGTGCCCTTAAAGGAAGGGAAAGAGGAGGTGATTTGGGGATGACAAGGATTAAATCCTATTACTCTGATGTCAGTAGCCACAATGGAGAGTGGTTCCATTCACAGTTGGGTTAGTTAGCAATATGAATCTTTTTAAATCAAATTAACTTTTATTTTAAATTAATTTTTATTGGCATATAGTTGCTTTACAAGTAATGTGCATCTTTAGTATCTATCTATCTATCTATCTATATATCTAGACTTTTCACAGCATGGGGAATGGCAGGAAAAAGCTGGAGAAAGAAAAAGGCAGGTGAACTTGGGACATACCAGTTACCTTTGATAATGGCACTCAAACTAACTTTCAGCTCCATCTTTGGATGTGGAGAACAAAGAGCCTGTGCTCTAGCAATGTGACCCACCCACAGCATTAGGTCACCCCTCCCCCACCCCAAATGAGCTCCTCTCCCAGGATTCCAGGGACTGATTCCTGTGTTTCCAGCAGCTCTACTGTTTGGAAGACTCAAGATAAGACATTTCCTGTTTCCTCAGATCATACTTTGGATTGGTATGTGTGGAGAGTGAAAAGACTGGGGAAAAGGGTGGAATTAGTCAGGGAGGAATTCAGTTAATTGTGGTCTCTTCTTTGGAGGGTTCGAGTCACTGGTTTCAGCCCTGACTGCTCCTAGAATTACCGGGGGAGTTTTCAAAAACCATCAGTGCCTAGGCCATGCTGCTGCTGCTGCTGCTAAATCACTTTAGTCGTGTCCGACTCTGTGTGACCCCATAGACGGCAGCCCACCAGGCTCCCCCGTCCCTGGGATTCTCCAGGCAAGAACACTGGAGTGGGTTGCCATTTCCTACTCCAATGCATGAAAGTGAAAAGTGAAAGGGAAGTCGCTCAGTCATGTCTGACTCTTCACAACCCTATGGACTGCAGCCCACCAGGCTCCTCTGTCCATGGGATTTTCCAGGCAAGAGTACTGGAGTGGGGTGCCATCACCTTCTCCAGCCTAGGCTGTATCCCCAGCCAATTGATTAAAGATGGAGATTGGGCACCAGCATTTTTTCAAAGCATTTCAGGTGATTTTAACACATAACAAAGGTTAAACACCTTAAGAATGATCCTATTTCTAATGAATCTCAGAAACATCCAAATGAAGCTTTGGGAATATGCTATTAGCCTTTAGACAATACTTGATGGATCACATAGAGGTAAATCTTATAATCAGAATATATAGGTATCCATTCAACAGTTTCCTTACACATCTGTGTGTAAGGCTCTGTATGAGTCCAGTCAGTTGCTTTTTTTAAGTATTGTTATTCAACTTTAGGTTGATGGCATTATAAAGTTATACACCATGAATTATTCTTAGTTGCTGGCATGTTTAAAAATTTGAAATATTCCTGGATAGTTTAAGTCAACTGTGAGAGAACAGTATCCTCATTAATTACTAGAAAAGCTCTCACCAGTTTCTATTGTGCCTGCAACTTCAGTTAAATTTTTTTTAACATGTATGTGGACTTTATGGAGAGCCTAAAGAGGTTGAAGAATCACTGTGTTTATAGACATCTTTACAAATTATGCACATTGGCAACTGAACAGCAACTAATTAATTCCTACCCCATCTGAAGTGTTCTTGAGACTTGTTTGACTACAAAACAAACTGACCAAACACATCTCTCAGAAATGAGTCCTGGAGAAATCCAATAGGGCTGAGGTAGAACTTTTAATTTGATGTAGTAGTTCATTTTAGTTAATACCAAGTATCCAGTCCTTTTCCTGCAAGGAGTTGTAAAGCTGGGAATGGGGCCAGCCTGCTACTTGGCACCAGCCCTTTCTGAGACTGATGGGAGGTTCTGTAATCCTCTTTGTAAGCATTGTCACCAAGTCTTATTTTTGGCAGCCAACCAGTAGATTTATCTCACTAAATTGGCTGGGGAGTGTTTCAATATGTGTTGGCCACAGTTACCCAGAAATAGCAGTTGTAAGAGATGCTAAAGTAACTATTCCAGTTGATGTAACTTTCCTGAATTTTCAGTCTGTCCATCTACTGGGGGGTGTTAAGTTCCTGGTTTATTGTGGCTTGTATTCCTGAACATCTAGTAGTCTTGCAAACATAAGGTATGGAGCTGATGCCAAGAGTGTGGCTAGATCTGGAATGAACCCAGAGTCCATCCTACAGATGAGAGGTTAAGAGCACATTTACTCTCCAAGGTAGGTCCCTAATTGATTTCTCTTCATAAGCTGATGTCTTTGTTACATGCATAAGATGCATTTGTGGCTGACTCACTGTGTGAAGCTCTTCAGGCTAGGGCTTGTACTATCTTTCATACATTGTAGGTACTCAGTTCAGTTCAGTTCAGTCACTCAGTCCTGTCTGACTCTTTGCAACCCCATGAATCACAGCACGCCAGGCCTCCCTGTCCATCACCAACTCCCAGAGTTCACTCAAACTCATGTCCATCAAGTTGCTGATGCCATCCAGCCATCTCATCCTCTGTCGTCCCCTTCTCCTCCTGCCCCCAATCCCTCCCAGCATCAGGGTCTTTTCCAATGAGTCAGCTCTTCACATAAGGTAGCCAAAGTATTGGAGTTTCAACTTCAAAATCAGTCCTTCCAATGAACATCCAGGACTGATCTCCTTTAGGATGGACTGGTTGGATCTCTTGCAGTCCAAGGGACTCTCAAGAGTCTTCTCCAACACCACAGTTCAAAAGCATCAATTCTTCGGCGCTCAGCTTTCTTCACAGTCCAACTCTCACATCCATACATGATCACTGGAAAAACCATAGCCTTGACTAGATGCACCTTTGTTGGCAAGGTAATATCTCTGCTTTTTAATATGCTGTCTAGGTTGGTCATAACTTTCCTTCTAAGGAGTAAGCGTCTTTTAATTTCATGGCTGCAGTCACCATCTGCAGTTATTTTGGAGCCCCCAAAAATAAAGTCTGACACTGTTTCCACTGTTTCCCCATCTATTTCCCATGAAGTAATGGGACCGGATGCCATGATCTTCGTTTTCTGAATGTTGAGCTTTAAGCCAACTTTTTCACTCTCCTCTTTCACTTTCATCAAGAGGCTCTTTAGTTCCTCTTCACTTTCTGCCATAAGGGTGGTGTCATCTGCATATCTGAGGTTATTGATATTTCTCCCAGCAATCTTGATTCCAGCTTGTGCTTCTTCCAGTCCAGCATTCTCATGATGTACTCTGCATATAAGTTAAATAAACAGGGTGACAATATACAGCCTTGACGTACTCTTTTTCCTATTTGGAACCAGTCTGTCATTCCATGTCCAGTTCTAACTGTTGCTTCCTGACCTGCATACAGGTTTCTCAAGAGGCAAGTCAGGTGGTCTGGTATTCCCATCTCTTTCAGAATTTTCCACAGTTTATTGTGATGCACACAGTCAAAGGCTTTGGCATAGTCAATAAAGCAGAAGTAGATGTTTTTCTGGAACTCTCTTGCTTTTTTGATGGTCCAACGGATGTTGGCTATCTGGTCTCTGGTTCCTCTGCCTTTTCTAAAATCAGTTTGAACATCTGGGAGTTCACGGTTCACGTATTGCTGAAGACTGGCTTGGAGAATTTTGAGCATTACTTTACTAGCATGTGAGACGAGTGCAATTGTGCGGTAGTTTGAGCATTCTTTGGCATTGCCTTTCTTTGGGATTGGAATGAAAACTGACCTTTTCCAGTCCTGTGGCCACTGCTGAGTCTTCCAAATTTGCTGGCATATTGAGTGCAGCACTTTCACAGCATCATCTTTTAGGATTTGAAATAGCTCATTAAATCAGTAGAACAGTCTCCAGCCATGGGATTAATAAACCAAGCCAGTTACACACACAGTCTAACTGTATACAACCTCAGGATGGCCAGGATCAAATCAAGGATATATGATACCAAAGAGAACATGCTACTCAATCTAGACTTGTCAATTTTAGGAAGTTCAAGGAATGAGCTGTTCATTTGGGGCCTTCTATGACCCCCTGGCCCTAACCTCAGTAATGATAGCATTTCATTACATGGCACTAAGTTTTGTGTTCTCCAAGATTGCGTGTATCTAAATCCTTCTATATCCTCACAAAGCTTAATCATTATTTAAATGTTAGAATTTAATTACTCCCACATATAACTTGAGAAATTTAAAAACATTCAACACATGGGTCTATAAACAAAATTTAATCATCTATTTTCAAAACCATTCATGACAGCATCATAAACAGAATTTTTGGTACATCTGCAATAAGACTTAAAGTAGATTTATGCACACCTTACCAGGGATTTTTTTTTTTTTTTTGGCAAAGTGAGATAAGCCAGTATATAAAAGATGTTGAAAATGTGAAATATTTATTTGGAGGGATGAGAGTTGCAATCTTGATGTGTTAAAAGACTGTACATTCCTAGTCAGCCTTTGGAAGTAGAAAATCTTATTTTGTACATTGAATATGTACACTGTAACAGGTTTTGAATTGTTCTCCTCTGGTTTCCAAGTCAATTCCTCTTCATTTCCCACTATTTCTGTATTCTGCCTTCCCCCCCTTCTACATCTCCATATTATCTATGAATACCTTTGATCTGATGCTCCCTCCAGCCCAGTGAAGGGGAGGTGATGGGATTCAAGCTTCCATCTTGTTGAGGAGACACCCTGGCTAATCCCCTTGGAGAGAGCAGGCTTCAACCAATGAGTCAGGGGCATCTGCCTGTTGAGTTTCTTGCCCACTCTGGGTCTTGGTCCTCATATGATTAATGTTTCACAGGCAAGTACCAGGCAGAGGCGGATAACAGGAGCTCGTACAGAATCTCCGCAGGGTCCTTGACATGATAAATCTCATGGGGAGCTCTCAAGAGGGGTCTAACAATGAAAGGTCAAATATATTTCATTTTGATGTCTGGGGCTGTAGTGAGAAAACCTGAGCTAGAAAAAGCAAAGGACAGTCTCTTCCTCAAAGACTTTCCTGTCTTCCTCCCTCAGCTCTCAAAAAAATCCTCTTCTTGACTTGCTGATGACTAAATATCCTGGCCCTAGAACTCATCTCCTTCTGGAGTGACATTTAATGAGGTATGGAAAGTTACACCTTTTCCTCCCACCACACATACTCAGTTATTGCCAAGAAATGAAAGAAGTCTTTTGAGCTAGGAAACTGAAATAAGAACATCAGGCCTGAGCTCTGGGTTAGAAGTCAGGTGCTGGCTTTCTTCCCTCGCCCAGAACGGCACCTTTGGGTCTCCATCCCAGGAGGCGGGCCCAGTCACCTGGGTGGGAGGTGCAGTGCTGTGGTATAACCCAGGGCGGTCAGATCTGTGGCCTGGCCACTGTGGTTGTGCCACAGGCAGCTTCCGGGTGAAGCCAGTCCTTCTGAGGCTGCTGCCCATTGCAGGGCAAATGCTGGGGGGGGTGGGGGGCGGGGCACAGTGACCTCTTCATTATTATTAATACAAAGAAGACCAAGAGCAGTAGCAGGTGAAAAAGTGGAGTGTTTGTGAGTGTCTTCAATGACCATAATTGTTTCTTTACGACAAACCTGTATTTATACCTGTATTTTTTTACCCCAGTCTCCTCCAGCAAATCCTGTCCCCCTTTCCTTTTCTGTGATATAATTACAGTGCTTGTGAGCATTTCTGCAGAAAACATTATATTCTGGGAGAAGGGTTCTTGTGGAGGCTTAGAGTGAGACTAATAATAAGCATCTGGCTATGCACCAAATGACTAGCGGGAACACACTGTGCTTCTGCTTGACCTGGCTCCATCAGGGGCACCCACGGGCCTGTCACTTGGCTCAGCAAGCGTACAGCAAAGGTGGTGGAGATCTGAGTGGAGGAGGAGCATGCCAGGCCTGGAGGAAGGCCACTGTGGGGCCCGGGAGTCAGGTATGGGGAGGAGTTACAGGAAGGTTGGGCCCTACCCACACACGTCTAGAATCACCGCTAGTGCCTCCAGCCCCTGTCAGGGTACGGGGCTCCCGGCGAGCCACTCCTGTGCCCATGCGGGTGCCATGACATTGGCCTACGTCTTGCAGTGTGTCCTCTCAGAATCCAGTGCCTTCCTCTTGACCTCGAGGTCCTCCGGCAGCCCGGCCACCACTCTGTGTTCAGCTTGCTGTCCTCACTGGGTCTCTGAAGTTGATGGCATTCCTGCTGCACAGCCGTGGGGACTGGTGGCGCTACTGACCTCGTCCTGGGCAAGAGTGCCAAGCCTGCACCGATGGCACGTCGTGGTCGACTTTGACGTCGCCTCTGTGTCACCTCGTGAAGGCTTGTGCGGTCTTCCCAGGCCCTCTCTGAGCGCGGCCTGCCCCCAGGCGGAGCGCTGGAGCACGGATGTCGGAACCTTCAGCTGCCCCTCTCTGCGGCCCGGGACCTCTTCGGCCCCTTCTCCCAGGCCCTGTGTGTATTTCACCTGCTCCAGCAGTCCCATCCCCAGAGCTCTTTCATGTCCTGCAACAGCTCTGCCCCTAGCACAGCTTTCATCTGTGCCCCCCACCCCCACGATGCTCGCCAGTTCTTGCCCAACTGGGGTCTTGCTTTCAGCCTCCCTCCTTTGCCTCTCTCCCTCACCTTTCTACTCCCCGGACCCAAGGGAGGCCAGCAGCCATATCCGGGATCTCAGTCGCCTTCCCTTGCCCTTTCACCGGCCCCAGCTGGGCCCTGTATGGAGGCAGGCGAGCTGTGTAGGTAGGTACCAGGCAGGCGGGACCAGGAGCACCCGCGGTTCTCCGAGAGACCCTGGCATAGGAGATGCTTGGAGAAGATGGACTCAGGAGGTCAGCGGGGAGCTTCTCCTGCCCTGGGACGGAGGAGCCAAGCTCTGGAGTTCCTCTCCGTGGCAGGTCCTGTCGCCTTACTCTTAAGCGATCCACACTTAGATACTTAGGCGTTCCTGGAACTCTCTGAAAACGAAGTCTGGTTTCCAAGCAGGAAATCTGGAGCTCCGCGATGGTTGAGCTCTTGCCTGCGCGCAAGTAGGTGGGGATCCCGCCGCCACGGCTTGAGGATGGGGTAAAGGAGAAGGGGCTTCTTGGAGCGTGCTGGGCCCCCTGTCCTGTTTCTGGCCTGACTGCGGCCACCTGTCATTTGCCTATTTTCTGAGCATTCTATCTGAAAGGAAAGGAACACGAAGCCACTCATTCTGTGTATGTTGGTGGAGACTTAAGCCTTCCGACTCCCTGTGGGGATTGATCAGAACTGAGGGGCGGAAAAGGAAGGAACCGGTTTCGCAGATTTGGGGGAGGAGTCCGACTCGCGCCGCCTCTCCCTGGAGCGGCAAGTTCGCTGTGCTTTTGCTGGGTGCACAGACCCCGCGGCGCCCCCGCTAGGCCCACAGGTGCTGGGGAGCCGAGGTTTCTGCACCCTGGCAAACACACTTCCCGGTTTCTGCAGAAGAGGGGAAGTAAGCTGGTGGAACAAAAGTAAAAACCATCTACTGACCCACTCCAGGCAATTATTGATGTAAAGCGATCAGATCAGATCAGATCAGATCAGTCGCTCAGTCGTGTCCGACTCTTTGCGACCCCATGAATCGCAGCACGCCAGGCCTCCCTGTCCATCACCAACTCCCGGAGTTCACTCAGACTCACGTCCATCGAGTCAGTGATGCCATCCAGCCATCTCATCCTCTGTCGTCCCCTTCTCCTCCTGCCCCCAATCCCTCCCAGCATCAGAGTCTTTTCCAATGAGTCAACTCTTTGTGTGAGGTGGCCAAAGTACTGGAGTTTCAGCTTTAGCATCATTCCTTCCAAAGAAATCCCAGGGCTGATCTCCTTCAGAATGGACTGGTTGGATCTCCTTGCAGTCCAAGGGACTCTCAAGAGTCTTCTCCAACACCACAGTTCAAAAGCATCAATTCTTCAGCGCTCAGCCTTCTTCACAGTCCAACTCTCACATCCATACATGACCACAGGAAAAACCATAGCCTTGACTAGATGGACCTTTGTGGGCAAAGTAATGTCTCTGCTTTTGAATATGTTATCTAGGTTGGTCATAACTTTCCTTCCAAGGAGTAAGCATCTTTTAATTTCATGGCTGTAGTCACCATCTGTAGTGATTTTGGAGCCCAGAAAAATGAAGTCTGACACTGTTTCCACTGTTTCCCCATGAAGTGGTGGGACCGGATGCCATGATCTTCATTTTCTGAATGTTGAGCTTTAAGCCAACTTTTTCACTCTCCACTTTCACTTTCATCAAGAGGCTTTTTAGTTCCTCTTCACTTTCTGCCACAAGGATAGTATCATCTGCATATCTGAGGTTATTGATATTTCTCCAGGCAATTTTGATTCCACCTTGTGTTTCTTCCAGTCCAGCTTTTCTCATGATTTACTCTGCATATAAGTTAAATAAACAGGGTGACAATAAACAGCCTTGACGAACTCCTTTTCCTATTTGGAACCAGTCTGTTGTTCCATATCCAGTTCTAACTGTTGCTTCTGACCTGCATACACATTTCTCCAGAGGCAGATCAGGTGGTCTGGTAGTCCCATCTCTTGAAGAATTTTCCACAGTTTATTGTGATGCACACAGTCAAAGGCTTTGGCATAGTCAATAAAGCAGAAATAAAGCAATACCTCCTGCCAAAAACAGGCCCTCCAGGATTGAGAATTTTGAAAAAAAGTACAAAATCCACAAACCTTTTTCTTAAAAACGTCATGGATGAAAATTCCCACCCATTGTTCTTGAGGGAGTTAACAGTTTGTGCTTTTCTTCCCGGATCCTACCAGGAGCATCCACAAGCATATACGCTTAGTTTATATTTTGCAAAAATGAAATGAAACTGTACAAACTCTGTAATTTACTCCCCAGCCAAAATTATAATCAAGAATGTTAATGGAGTATGGTCTGTAAAAATGCTGAATTGCTGTACACTTGAAACTAATATGATATTGTAAATCAACTATACCTCAATAACAAAATTATATTGAGAACAGCCTTCCATGTTGGGACATGGGTGTGGACCTCATTCTAGACTGGCTGACTGAAGAGGAGTCTATGGTCTGGAGGTACCACTGTTCAGTGGTTGTTTGCCCAGTGAGTGATACTGGTTGAAGAGAGAGCTCTGAGGCTTAGAAGGGTTCCTAGAGCCCTGCAGGACATGCAGAGCAGCTTCAATTCATTGAAATCACAGATGCTGAAATGATGCCTCTTGGTCCCAGGGAGGATAAGGTTCTCTGTGGAGCCTTCCCAGAGACTGCTACCATCTGGGTTGGTTGAGGCTCTTTCTCCTTGTTCCCAGATCTTGCATAGCACCAGATTGTGGCTGGTACCACCCCAACTTTTCCCCAGCAAACAGTGGGTGGTGTTTATAATCACAACCCAGAGTGGAATTTTCCCAAGAGTTGGGAGGTGAGATGGGAATCCTCCACGTGGCCTTGAATCCACAAATGTCAAAAGTCCATGGGGGAGTAAAGTATTGAATTGTTGTTGTTGTTCAGTTGCTAATTTGTGTCTGACTCTTTGCGACCCCATGGACTGCAGCATGCCAGGCTCCCCCATCATTTAATATCTCCTGGAGTTTGCTCAGATTCATGTCCACTGAGTCAGTGATGCTATCTAGCCATCTTATCCTCTGCTGCCCTCTTCTTCTTTTGCCTTCAATCTTTCCCAGGATTAGAGTCTGTTCCAATGAATCAGCTCTTCGCATCAGGTGGCCAAAGTATTGGAGCTCCAGCTTCAGCATCAGTCCTTCCAATGAATATTCAGAGTTGATTTCCTTTAGGATTGAATGGTTTGATCTCCTAGCAGTTCAAGGGACTCTCAAGAATCTCCTCCAGTACCATAGTTAGAAAGCATCAATTCTTCGGTGCACAGCCTTCTTTATGGTCCAACTCTCACATCCATACATGACTACTGGAAAAACCACAGTTTTGACTATATGGACCTTTGTAAAGTATTCAATACTTAACCTTATTTGACCACAGGTGAGGATTTCAGTCAGGATGTTGACACTGTAGGAGGGTTCACTGACAAAGGAGCTAATTACAAGGGTGAGGTATAGGGAAGCATGAGGAACGGTAGATGGTAGAAGAAGAGGATTCTGTGGACAGGAGGGGTGGGAGGGGGTACTGAAACTCCTGGAGACAGACACCTGTAGAGGGGTAGTGTCCTCAGTGGAAGACTAGAGTCAGCCCCAGGTGTCTCACAGATTGGGAGCCAGGGGAAAAGCAAGTTCACAAGAAACTAGAATGCTCCCTACACATGTCTGAATGTCACCAAAGTGATGCATGAGTAGAAGCTGTAAGGTATAGTTCGGGCCGAGGCAGAAAAGAAGGAGAGACGACCTCAATGGAGGTAGGTTACCTTTATTTAGCCAAGGAAGGGCAACAGTCAGCCTAACGACCAGGCTGAGTGCGAGAGGGATCAGGGAGGCTTCATATTTAAAGGGAGGTTTGGGGAAGTGATAAGGGAAATGTTAGGCAGGACATTTTGGATAATCATTAGTTGAAATGGCATTTGTAGCTGAACAGGGGCTGGGAGATTTGGGGCAGAGGGTGAGAAGTCCCCTGGGCAGGGGTGATAAGTCCCACCGTCCGGGAGAATCAGGGCAGGACTTAAAGTTTGGTTTTGTTTTCCCCAAAGTTAGATGATTCAGCAAGGGCCTTTGAGACCATTGTTTTCTTTTCTAGGCCCGAGGACTCCTTCAGAAGCCATGTGAATTTGGCAGAGGAGCCATTCCCAAATGGCCTTGGTGATCAAAGAAGACTTCATGAATGAAGTTGCATTTGAGCCAGATTTTGAAAGAAGCGCAGGATCATAAGCAGTGGAGTGAGTGATGGTGGAAAAGCTTGTTATGGGCCAGAAACAGTGATAGCAAAGCAAAAATGGTGATGCAAGGGGATAAAGCAATCCCCTTTATGGCTCATTGACCAGAAATAGGTGACATACCTTTATCTGCAAAGGAGTCTGGGGAAGAAACCCTTTTCTATCTTTTATAATGGAAGATTCACAATGATTATTGGCTTATCAAGCCCACAGTGACTGTCTGAGTCCAGGGGTCAGCATCTCCTTAGGTCTTATTCCATATTCAGGGAAGAGATGAAATGGCACTCATCATTTATTGGGTTCTGGAAAGTGGCAAACTGCAGCTTGGGGAGTATCTGCTTACTGAAGGTCCCCTGCAAGCCTGCTGGTGTTTTGATTCACCCTTTACGAGTCACCAGCTACATCTCAGGGTATCGCTGAAGTTTATATATATATATATATATATATATATTTTTTTTTTTTTAACAAATGCTCATAGAGTATTCATAAAGCTTAGAGACTTGGAGGACATGAATATAGATGGAAAATAACATAAAGACACTTGATATTAAAGGTTTCACTTTCAAGATAGCTCTAAGTGTTTTTTTTTTTTTTTTCTTTAAAACTGTCAATTTTTTCAGATGATGACAGTAGGGAGAGATAGAGTTACTGCTTTGTCTCAAACTCCTGGCCGTTTTAAGGTGGTTTTACCAGCATGGGTTTCCTGATCTGCCTCTTAGGTGGGGACCCTAGGCAGCTATTGGCATTTACTGCTGTGTATCTAGATAGCCTTCCCCGAGGGCCAGGGCTACTGGGTCTGTCTGCTCTGTGTGCTCTTTGCAGCTTAGGATGTCAGAACCTCGAGTCCTCTGGAAGGAAACCTCCAAAGTCAACACCCATTCTTATGGAGGCATAGTCACGCTGGATGTGGACTTAAAAAATATTCACAACCTGAAAGTTGAGAAATATGTTTTATTTAATGGGAATTTTTAGGACTTCAAGCTTAGGAGGCAGCATCTCAAGTAACCCTGAAAGAACTGATCTGAGGAGGTGAGGGGAGGAACCAGGTTGGTTATACAGAAGTCTTGCAACAAAGGGCAGGTGGTCTGAACATCAAAAAATTATAGTTAAAGAAAACCAGATATTCCAAGTTGAGGAATTTAGTTATTTTCTTTTTTTTTTTTTTTTTTTTTGAAGAGCCACAGTGTCTTTATTGGGTTTTTAGTCCAGAATACAAAGCAAGGTGCTAGTTGTTGCCTCAATGATAGTACAGGGGTCAACAATGGCTTTTCCTTCCCCTGTTAAGGCAAATTACAGAAAGAAGTTTGTCAGATGGACAGAATGAGATATTTGAATCTTTGGAAAGTCACTTTGAAAGCTAGTAGCAGTACTGCAGTGTAAAAGGCTTTCCATATACCCTTTGCCCCACACCCAGCCAATGTATTGGAAGGAACTTTCTTGATCCAAGAGATTCTTCTGGCAGAGTTTCTCTTTTGAGACCTTTAGCATGCAAGGGTCATTTTTCTTGGTCTTGTGGCTGATCTCTGAGCCTTCCATTACTGGATGAGTAAGAAAGCCAGCGTGGTTCTTTAGGAGTTCTTCTGAGGAACTCTGACTGTGATGGTCTTCACTTCGGTGTACGCCTGCAGCCCGTATTCCCCCAGCTCCCGGCCACTCCCAGACAGCTTGTAGTTATTTTCTATGTATGGGAAAATGCAAGATTCTGGGCTTACTGAAATTATTCCTTTGATATGCACCTCATCTACCCGGGGCCAGTGTCTTGTATTTTCACATCCTGAGTTTCCTCGGGATTCACCAGCTCACCATCCCTGGTGGCTGCAATTGCTGATGATTGTGACATGCTTTGTTTATTGATGTGGCAGGAAATGTTCTATTTTTCACTGGATCATGCTAGAACCTCACCAGGCCCAGGATTTTGTGGCTAAGTCCTCAGCAGAGCAGACCATGGTGGATATGTGTATTTCAGAAATCACAGTTCTATGAATTCTCTTGAACTCTTGGAACACAGTACCACCAACTGAGCAGCTTAAACAACAGACATTTACTGTCTCATGGACTTCCCAGGTGGTGCTGTGGTAAAGAATCTGCCTGCCAATGTGGGAGATGCAAGATTTGATCCCTGGGTTGGGAAGGTCCCCTGGAGAAGGAAATGGCTACCAAGTCCAGTATTCTTGCTTCAGAATCCCATGGACAGAGGAGCCTGGCCAGCTATAGTCCACGGGGCCCCAAAGAGTCAGACATGACTTAGTGACTGAGCATGCACTTGAGAAATTTCCTCACAGTTCTGGAGGTTGGCAGTCTGAAATTAAGGTGTCAGTGGGGATGGGTCCTTCTGAGGGTCATGAGGCAGAATCCGTTCTGTGCTTTTTTTCCAGAGCCAACTCACTGGAAAAGACTCTGATGCTGGGAAAGATTGAAGGCAGGAAGAGAAGGGGATGACAGACGACAAGATGGTTGGATGGCATCACTGACTCAATGAGCACGAGTTAGAGCAAGCTCTGGGAGATGATGAAGCACAGGGAAGCCTGCTGTGCCTCAGTCCACGGGGTCCCTAAGAGTTGGACACGACTGAGCAACTGAACATCAACAGCAACAAATGGGAGCTCCATGGGGGCAGAGGTCACAGCTGCTTTACTCAGCGGCATATCAGAGTCTGGCCCCTCGCCAGCATGGCTGAGAATGATTTTCTCTAACCTGCACCCCTGTGCCTGGAAGTAAGAACAGCAGGTGTTATCCTCATTTGTGGAGAGGGCAAGGGAACTGACTCACTTTGTCCCATCACAAGGAGTGGGGAGCCTGGGCTTCAGATCCAGATTCCCTGTTTCCAAGTCAGGGCATCACCCACCACACCATGCTGCCCTGAGGGTTTAGAAGGTCTGGTGGGGGATCATTCCTTCCTTGGCCTCTGCCTTCAGCCAGCACTTCTCAGAATCACTGCCCAGCCCTTAGAAAACAAAGGGGCCCGGTCCCTACTTAAGACTTACTACATCGGATCCTCTTGGGGTGGGATTGTATATTTAAAAATAGTGTCTGGGAATCAATTCAAGAAAAGTGTTGCTACAGTAGATGTGTTAAAGAGAAAAAGTTTTGCTAGCAAACACATCTCTCTGTGGTTGAACTGAAATTTATAGTCAATTAGCCGAGATCAGAGAGGACACTTCTCAAGTGCCTTGAATGTGTAAAGTACTGTCCTCTTTGATTATTTTCTCTTTTTTTTAATACTTAAAAAAATATTTTGTCAAAAAACAACAATATTTTGTTCATTCTGCGTGGCATGTGGGGTACTAGTTCCATGTTCAGGGTGGAACCCATACCCCCTGTGCTGGCAGCTCAGAGTCAACCACTGGACCAGCAGGGAATTTCTTCCTTTGATTATTTTCTTCATCCAACATCTAGCAAGAAATGAGGACTCTACCAGGGTGAGGGTATCCCCACAGGGGCCATGTTCTCTCCAGGTCCCAAGGGGCATTTTGTGGGCCTGGGGAGGTGCCCACAATGGGCAATCAGGTCCTGCTGCCCTTGGTATGCCAAACAGTGGGTATGGTGGCAGTCATTCCTAGAAATTCCCACTCTGTGCCAAGCTCACACATCTCCAGCATCCACTGAAGCCCTGCAAGGCTGGCGTTGCTCTCTCAGCTTTACAGGTGAAGAAGCTAAAGCTCAGAGAAGTCATTTATCAAAAGTAGGTGAATGGCACCAGGATTGAATCCAGATCTATCTGGGTCCAAGCCCGTTCCTCTCACACTGTCCTACCCCACACAAGTGACATGATAATGACAAATAGCAACAATAATAGTAATAATTATGAGTACATTTTACGGAAAGTTGGCTACATGCCAGGTAGCCTAGAATTTTATAGCTCAATAGTAACACTGGGTATAGAAACTATGATGATCCCTACCTCTTAACGGAAGGAGCTACAAAGTGTTTGCAGCCCATGCACACTACATTTTATAGGTTGGAAAAGTAAGTCATAGGGAGACAAAGTGGCTTGTCCAATAAGTCATGACTTGTCAGTCACAGAGTTGAGACACACTCAGGCAGACTGCTCTAGAGCCTGGGTTCCTCCCTCACTAAATTGTGCTTTCTCTCAAGAAGCAGGGTTTCAGAATTGAAAGAGACACGTGTACCCCAATGTTCACTGTTTGCAATAGCTAGGTCATGGAAGCAACCCAGCTGTTCATTGGCAGACGAATGGATAAGGGAGTTGTGGTACATATACACAGTGGAATAGGCAGTTCAGTTCAGTCGCTCAGTCATGTCCGACTCTTTGTGACCCCATGGACTGCAGCACACCAGGCCTCCCTGTCCATCACCAACTCCCAGAGTTCACTCAAACTCATGTCCATTGAGTCAGTGACGCCATCCAGCCATCTCATCCTCTGTCGTCCCCTTCTCCTCCTGCCCCCAATCCCTCCCAGCATCAGAGTCTTTTCCAATGAGTCAACTCTTCACATGAATATTCCTCAGCTATAAAAAAGAACACATTTGAGTCAGTTCTAACGAGGTGGATGAAACTGGAGCCTATTATACAAAGTGAAGTAAGTCAGAAAGAGAAACACCAATACAGTATATTAACACATATATATGGAATTTAGAAAGACAGTAACGACGACACTATATGCAAGACAGCAAAGGAGACACGGATGTAAAGAACAGACTTTTGGACTCTGTGGGAGAAGGCGAGGGTGGGATGATTTGAGAGAAGAGCATTGAAACTTGTATATTACCATATGTAAAATAGATGACCAACGCAAGTTTGATGCATGAAGCAGGGCACTCAGAGCAGGTGCTCTGGGACAACCCAGAGGGATGGGGTGAGGAGGGAGGTGGGAGGGGGGTTCAGGATGAGGGACACATGTACACCTGTGGCTGATTCATGTATGGCAAAAACCACCACAATATTGTAAAGTAATTAGCTTCCAATTAAAATAAATAAATTAAAAAAGAAGAAGAAGCAGCAGGGTCTCCTGACACAGAAATAGGTTGAACATGCTCTCTCTGCCTCCATTGCTCTGTGTTTGTGGTATTCTGTTTTAAAATTTTTTATTGGAACATAGTTGATTTACAATATTGTGTTAGTTTCAGATAAACAGCAAAGTGAATCAGTTATACCCATACAAATATCCACTCTTTTTAAGATTGTTTCCCCATATAGGTCATTACAGAGTTTTTGACTGTGGGGAGTCTCCATTGCTGCCCGTGGGCTTTCTCCAGTTGCAAGAAGAGTGGGAGGCACTCTTCATTGTGTGCAGGCTTCTCATCGTGGTGGCTTCTCTCCTTGGGGAGCACAGGCTTTAGGCACATGGGCTTCAGCAGTTGCAGCTCGAGGGCTCTAGAGCACAGGCCCAGTAGTTGTGGCCCATGGGCATGGGCTATGTTGCTCTGTGGCATGTGGGATCTTCCCAGACCAGGGATCTAACTCATGTCCCCTGCAACGCAAGGCAGATTCTCAACAACGGGATCATCAGGGAAGCCCATTACAGAGTACTGAGTAGAGTTCCCTGTGCTATACAGTAGGCTCTTATTAGTTATCTCTTTTATACATAGTAGTATGTATGTGTCAATATCAATCTCCCAATTTATCCTTCCCTCACTTTCTCCCTGAAAATCCTAAGTTGGTTTCCTACATCTGTGACTCTGTTTCTGTTTTGTAAATAAGTTCATTTGTACCATTGTTTTTAGATTTCACTGGTAGTGATATCACATGATATCTATCTTTCTCCATCTGATTTACTTCATTCAGGATGATAATCTCTGAAAGTGTATTTGCTCAGTCGTGTCTGACTGTTTGCAACCCCATGGACTGTAGCCCAATAGGCTCCTCTGTCCAAGGGGATTCTCCAGGCAAGACTACTGGAGTGGGTTGCCATGCCCTTCTCCAGGGGATCTTCTCAACCGAGGGGTTGAACCTGGGTCTCCTGCATTGTGGGCAGGTTCTTTACCATCTGAGCCACCAGGGAAGCCCTGGTGATGATAATCTCTAGGTCCATTCATATTGCTGCAAGTATGAGATATTCTTTGACGTTCAGATAACTTGTTCTCCTGTTGTGCAGAGGCTGGCTTTGAGACAAAGTGCAAACCCATGGTGAGTCTTCCAAGCAAGCTCATGTCCTCTTTGGATGCTGACCAAATGAGGTCTGAGATCTTATCACTGGATGGAATTCCCTTTTTCTCTCCCTCCCTCCCTTCCTTTTTCCTCCCCTGCCTGCAAACATTCATTGCCCATATCTTTGTTCTTTTGATGCTGGTGATTTGCCACTTGGATGCAAGCCTGGAGGATGCTTTGGCTGCTTTAATGAGGACCCTACTAAATACACAGGCACAAAAGCAATTTGCCAGGCCATTACTACTCAGATGCTCATTACAATAATCGAGAGGTAATGACACTCTGAGACTGTCGCTGAAGCCTGAATAGAAATCAGCCTGCCTGGATTAAGAGAGGAAAGATTATGGCAAGCGAGTGTTTGTCCATTTCTCACGCTTATTGTTAAGGCAGTTTAGACCCGAGTCTTAATGAATCCATCCATTAAGGGTGATTTGGTTTTGAGTGCATTTAATACTCACAAAGCATACTCATCACCCATTCCCCCTGGTTAGCACACCTGCTCAGAGAATAGTAGCTCTTTCAACCACAAACCAGATTCAGAGAACCGGCCAGGTCCCTGAGATCCACAGTTGATGAAAGAGACCCGAAGGGGGGCAGGCATAGCCTTATACAACAAGGTGTGCGTGTGTGCTAAGTCCCTTCAGTCGTGTCTAACTCTTTGGGGCCCTATGGAGTGTAGCCTGCCAGGCTTCTCTGTCCATGGGATTCTCCAGGCAAGAATACTGGAGTGGATTGCCATTTCCTTCTGCAGGTGATCTTCCCGACCCAGGGATCAAACCCGTGTCTCCTGCGTCTCCTGGATTGGCAGTCTGGTTCTTTACCACTAGCGCCTCCTGGGAAGGTCTCTATATTTGATTGCAGTCTGTCACTCCTGGACGGTCCAAGAAATGCCCACATGATAGAACCCTGGCTACAGCTGTGCCAGCTATGACTTGGAAAAAAATTGAGGACTGCCCACTGACAGGTAGTGCTGCAAAATCAAACACTCTATTCCAGGGGGTGAGAGACCCTGAAACACGTGTAGAGTCCAAGACCATTAGAAGGACCCCCGAGGCAGCATCTGGTCCGATCTTTGCACCTAACACTTAGGTGACCAAAGTTCAGAAAGGGTGTGGGGCTTTTCCCAGACCCCACGGCCTGTGCTGGTGGCACAGAAGGGATACACTTCAGTGATTTTCTTTCAATTCTGTTACAAAGGTTTTTTTCCCTGATTTTACAAATAATACAAAAATCTTATTGCTAAAACAAATACATAAATGTATAAGGAATAAATGAAAAATATTAGTGATTTCTTAAGCTCTGCAAGCATGTCACTGAATTTATGCAGAATCAGACACATTAAGAATAAAATAGGTGGCACTTCCCTGGTGGTCCAATGGTTAAGACTCCATGCTCCCACTGCAGGGGGGCTGGGTTTCATCCCTGGTCGGGGAACTAAGATCCCACATACTGCAACTAAAGATCCCGAATGCCTCAACAAAGACTCGGTGCAGTAAAAAAATAAATAAATAAAAATAGAATAAAGTAGCTAAAGGCAATAGAATGACTGGCAGGCAATTGAATGACTGGCAGGCAATTGAATAGCTAATATCCATTGACTGATGGGTTTTCTTTTTTTATAGAATTTATTGAAAACACCTATCTACTCACCCAGCTTTTACAAAACAACAGATCAGTTGGAATTAGTTCCAGGTCCAACAACACAAGAGAAAACTCTACACAGGGACATCACCAGATGGTCAACACCCAAACCAGATTGATTATATTCTTTGCAGCCAAAGATGGAGAAGCTCTATACAGTCAGCAAAAACAAGACCGGGACCTGACTGTGGCTTGGATCATGAACTCCTTATTGCCAAATTTAGGCTTAAATTGAAGAAAGTAGGGAAAACCACTAGACCATTCAGGTATGACCTAAATCAAATCCCTTATGATTATACAGTAGAAGTGAGAAATAGATTTAAGGGCCTAGATCTGATAGGTAGAGTGCCTGATGAGCTATGGAATAAGGTTTGTGACATTGTACAGGAGACAGGGATCAAGACCATCCCCATGGAAAAGAAATGCATAAAAGCAAAATGCCTGTCTGGGGAGGCCTTACAAATAGCTGTGAAAAGAAGAGAAGCGAAAAGCAAAGGAGAAAAGGAAAGATATAAGCATCTGAATGCAGAGTTCCAAAGAATAGCAAGGAGAGATAAGAAAGCCTTCCTCAGTGATCAATGTAAAGAAATAGAAGAAAACAACAGAATGGGAAAGACTAGAGATCTCTTGAAGAAAATTAGAGATATCAAGGGAACATATCATGCAAAGATGGGCTCGATAAAGGACAGAAATAGTATGGACCTAACAGAAGCAGAAGATATTAAGAAGAGGTGGCAAGAATACACAGAAGAACTGTACAAAAAAGATCTTCATGACCCAGATAATCACGATGCTGTGATCACTCACCTAGAGCCAGACATCCTGGAGTGTGAAGTCAAGCGGGCCTTAGAAAGCATCACTACGAACAAAGCTAGGGGAGGTTATGGAATTCCAGTTGAGCTATTTCAAATCCTGGAAGATGATGCTGTGAAAGTGTTCCAGTCAATATGCCAGCAAATTTGGAAAACTCGGCAGTGGCCACAGGACTGGAAAAGGTCAGTTTTCATTCCAATCCCAAAGAAAGGCAAAGTCAAAGAATGCTCAAACTACCGCACAATTGCACTCATCTCACACGCTAGTAGAGTAATGCTCAAAATTCTCCAAGCCAGGCTTCAACAGTACATGAACTGTGAAATTCCAGATGTCCAAACTGGTTTTAGAAAAGGCAGAGGAACCAGAGATCAAATTGCCAATATCTGCTGGATCATCAAAAAAGCAAGAGAATTCCAGAAAAACATCTACTTCTGCTTTATTGATTATGCCAAAGCCTTTGACTGTGTGCATCACAGCAAACTGTGGAAAATTCTGAAAGAGATGGGAATACCAGAACACCTGACCTGCCTCTTGAGAAATCTGTACACTGGTCAGGAAGCAACAGTTAGAACTGGACATGGAACAACAGACTGGTTCCAAATAGGAAAAGGAGTACGTCAAGGCTGTATATTGTCACCCTGCTTATTTAACTTATATGCAGAGTACATCATGAGAAATGCTGGGCTGGAAGAAGCACAAGCTGGAATCAAGATTGCTGAGAGAAGTATCAATAACCTCAGATATGCAGATGACACCACCCTTATGGCAGAAAGTGAAGAGGAACTAAAAAGCCTCTTGATGAAAGTGAAAGAGGAGAGTGAAAAAGTTGGCTTAAAGCTCAACATTCAGAAACAAGGATCATGGCATCTGGTCCCATCACTTCATGGGAAATAGATGGGGAAACAGTGGAAACAGTGTCAGACTTTATTTTTTTGGGCTCCAAAATCACTGCAGATGGTGACTGCAGCCATGAAATTAAAAGACGCTTACTCCTTAGAAGGAAAGTTATGACCAACCTAGACAGCATATTGAAAAACATAGATATTGCCTTGCCAACAAAGGTCTGTCTAGTCAAGGCTATGGTTTTTCCAGTGGCCATGTATGGATGTGAGAGTTGGACTGTTTAGAAAGCTGAGCACCAAAGAATTGATGCTTTTGAACTGTGGTGCTGGAGAAGTCTCTTGAGAGTCCCTTGGACTGCAAGGAGCTCCAACTAGTCCATCCTAAAGGAGATCAGTCCTGGGTTTTCATTGGAAGGACTGATGCTGAAGCTGAAACTCCAATACTTTGGCTACCTGATGTGAAGAACTGACTCATTTGAAAAGACCCTAATGCTGGGAAAGATTGAAGGCGGGAGGAGAAGGGGATGACAGAGGATGAGATGGTTGGATGGCATCACTGACTCAATGGACATGAGTTTGAGTAAATCCTGGGAGTTGGTGATGGACAGGGAGGCCTGGCATGCTGCAGTCCATGGGGTTGCAAAGAGTCAGACACAACTGAGTGAACTGAACTGGACTGAAGACAGTATTTATTATGAAGAAATTTAGCTACCTATAAGGGAGTTTAACTTGCCCAAGACCTACAACAACAGCTCATGGTAGGAAGAATCTGGTTGGGGGCTTGGTGGGGGTAGGTGAATGCTACTTTCAATCTCTGTGTCCCTCAGCTCCAGCCTAAAATTATGAGGAGAGGACATCTGATGGACTAGGTTTTATTCCCTGGTCAGAGTGAAGAAGGAACCTGAGTGTGGTTCTGTTAGTCTGGAACTACAGAGAAAGTGGAAATGAGAGAGCCCTCAGGAAGGGGGAGTGGAGATTGGGCAGTACCAAAGGCTAGTCTTGGAGATAGGAATCATGGGAACCTTCCTCATGTTATTCAGTAATTGGATGTGGGCTGTCACGGGCAGGGGGCATGATCTTGACTGAGTTGACCCTTTTCAAGTGAGGCAATCCCTGAGGGGGCTGATACTATAGTTCCTGACATCCAATCAGGCCATTTAATACTACTCCTGAGTCTACATATATTCTAACCTGGGGGCAACTTCACTTTCCATCCAGTGTGGTATACTGCCTGAAGCTCTATTCATACCTTACTATTGTCTTTCAAGGCCATTACTAAGAAGGACTATGATGAAGTTACCATCTATTTTTAACTTGGACCAATGTATTGAGCTGAACCATTGATGAGGATATGACCATAGGTGTGAGCTGCAGTAAAGGTGTTAATGTAACTGTGGTTGATGACATGGGGGTCTGGCTATTGCTCATGAAGCTTGAGCCCTCTGGCCCTATTTGGCTCAAATCAAAATGTATCACTTTTATCTTGCTCATTTGGCCCAATTTCCTCATTAGATCCAATTAGCATAATGTCATTGATAATGAGCCAGCATGGTGTTTTGTTGGATGTTCATCTAATCAACCTTTGTGGACTATATTATGCTGGAAAGCAGGAGAGTTAGTACAGTCCTGAGACAAGACTTTAAAAGCTACATTAAATGCAAACTGTTTCTAATTTTTTGCTGTGATAGGGAAGGAAAAAAATACATTTGCCTGATCAAAGACTGTATACCATATTAAGCTTTTCTAGAAGATACTATATCTAGCATTCAGTTCAGTTCAGTCGCTCAGTTGTATCTGACTCTTTGGGACCCCATGGACCACAGCACGCCAGGCCTCCCTGTCCATCACCAACTCCCGGAGTCTACCCAAACTCATGTCCATTGAGTCAGTGATGCCATCCAACCATCTCATCTGTCGTCTCCTTTTCCTCCTGCCTTCAATCTTTGCCAGCATCAGGGTCTTTCCCAATGAGTCCGTTCTTTGCATCAGGTGGCCAAAGTACTGGAGTTTCAGCTTCAACATCAGTCCTTTCAATGAACACTCAGGACTGATCTCTTTTAGGATGGACTGGTTGGATCTCTTTGCAGTCCAAGGGACTCTCAAGAGTCTTCTCCAACACCACAGTTCAAAAGCATCAATTCTTCTGTGCTCAGCTTTCTTTATAGTCCAATGTTCACATCCATACACAACCACTGGAAAAACCATAGTCTTGATTAGATGGACCTTTGTTGGCAAAGTAATGTCTCTGCTTTTGAATATGCTATCTAGGTTGGTCATAACTTTCCTTCCAAGGAGTAAGCACCTTTTAATTTCATGGCTGCAATCACTACCTGCAGTGATTTTGCAGCCCCCCAAAATAAAGTCAGCTACTGTTTCCATTGTTTCCCCATCTATTTGCCCTAAAGTAATGGAACCAGATGCCATGATCTTCGTTTTCTGAATGTTGAGCTTTAAGCCAACATTTTCACTCTCCTCTTTCACTTTCATCAAGAGGCTCTTTAGTTCCTCTTCACTTTCTGCCATAAGGGTGGTGTCATCTGCATATCTGAGGTTATTGATATTTCTCCCAGCAATCTTGATTCCAGCTTGTGCTTCTTCCAGTCCAGCATTCTCATGATGTACTCTGCATATAAGTTAAAGAAGCAGGGTGACAATATACAGCCTTGACGTACTCTTTTTCCTATTTGGAAACAGTCTGTCATTCCATGTCCAGTTCTAACTGTCGCTTCCTGACCTGCATACAGGTTTCTCAAGAGGCAGGTCAGGTGTTCTGGTATTCCCATCTCTTTCAGAATTTTCCACAGTTTGTTGTGATGCACACAGTCAAAGACTTTGGCATAGTCAATAAAGCAGAAGTAGATGTTTTTCTGGAACTCTCTTGCCTTTTCAATGATCCAGCAGATGTTGGCAATTTGATCTCTGGTTCTTCTGCCTTTTCTAAAACCAGCTTGAACATCTGGAATTTCACAGTTCATGTACTGTTGAAGCCTGGCTTGGAGAATTTTGAGCATTACTTTACTAGTATGTAAGATGAGTTGAATTGTGTGGTAGTTTGAGCATTCTTTGACTTTGCCTTTCTTTGGGATTGGAATGAAAACTGACCTTTTCCAGTCCTGTGGCCACTGCTGAGTTTTCCAGATTTGCTGGTATATTGAGTGCAGCATTTTCACAGCATCATCTTTTAGGATTTGAAATAGCTCGACTGGATTTCCATCACCTCCACTAGCTTTGTTCGTAGTGATGCTTCCTAAGGCCCACTTGACTTTCCATTCCAGGATGTCTGGTTCTAGGTGAGTGATCACACCATCATGATTATCTTGTTCTTGAAGATCTTTTTTGTACAGTTCTTCTGTGTATTGTTGCCACATTTTTTAAAATATCTGCTGCTTCTATAATAATATCCATACTATTTCTGTCCTTTATTGAGCCCATCTTTATATAAAATGTTCCCTTGGTATCTCTAGTTTTCTTGAAGGAAATATCAGCGTAGCAAGTACAATTTAAGCCAGTACTTGGGGTTGAGGTTACAGTATTCTAATGTCGTCTTCAAGAATCCACCTAGTTTTTGTAGGACCCAAATTGGTGAATAAAGTGGAGAGAATGAATACCTGCAACCTCTGCATCCTTGTAGTCCTGAAAGGTAGCACTAATATGCTATTCTTTCTCAAAAACTATAGCACTTTTGATTTATTATTTTGGCAGAGGGAGGCTGATTCAGAGTTTTCCAAAGGGACTTCCTCACTTTTTTTTTCGTTGTTGTTTAATTTTTTTTTTCCTGCAACTTGTGGCATGCAGAATCTTAGTTCCCTGACCAGGGATCAAATCTGGGCCCCCTGCGTTGGGAGCATGGGGTCTTAACTATTGGATTACCGGAGGAGTCCTTGGACTTCCCCATTTTAATAGCTTTTACCCCCACAAACCATGGGACCAAGGTAGAGGTTATACTATCAAATGAATTTATTCTAATTATTCGGGGACCACAAAAATGAACACCAGGTGAATCCATGGACCCAGTGGGCCTATTGTGAGTCAAACCCTACCAAGACTTAATATTTATTACATGACCCCAGCTATAGTAGGGGGCATGATGAAGCTTTAGGGCTCCAGGTATCAATGTCAACTTGGATCCTGTGCCCAGCAATCTTGAATATTTTGTGTATTTTTCCTCAGGGCACAGTTTTCTGAGTAAATGGCTATAGAGTCCTTTAGGGAAAGACTGAAATAATCTCTACCATGTACACTTGCCCTGGTGTTGCTGAATCCTTCCTGGGATGCAGGCTCTGTTCTAGTCAAATGGATTCTGGGTCTAGAAACTGGACATAAAATCATGCCTTTTTAAAAACATTGAGATTACTGTTCTTAATCTCGAAATCAAGATTTTGGGTGCGTTAGCTCAGATATTCCTATACCATATATCAGGGTCCCATTCTTTCCTAACAGGGCCTCTGCCTTGACCCAGTAGACATGCTTAGATTAGGAGCTTGGTTAGTTTTACGGTGAAGGCCTGGGTTTGGTCCTCAGCTTTCTCTGCTCTTCAGTAGCAGCAGACAAGCACCTTCTCATGGGCTAAGAGGACTCCCTGGATTCTAAATACAGCTTTAAATTGTCAGCCTTTGTTATAATTTTAAAAGGTGACAATTGGACTTGGAAACAGCCAGCAGCCGTCCACCACCTTCAGTTACTATTTCCTCTGTATTTCTTGAATAGCTTTCACACTGCACCATCTAGTGTAGCCCCTCCAACGGGCTGTCATTCCAGCATGCCGCCAGTGACTGTTTGAATGGTTGCGCTGCGACCTTGTGCCCGGAGCTATCTGAGCGTCCCTTACCACCCTTGGTGAGTCTTCATGACAACTGAGAGCTTCCACATCTGCTTTCTCAGGCCATTTTTCTTCTTCTTTTTAAAAATATGTATTTATTTGGCTGCACAGAATATTAGTTGGGCATGCAGGATCTTTGATCTTCCTTACAACTTGCAGGATCTTTAATTGCAGCTCACGAACTCATGGCACATAGGATCTTAGCTGCAGCATGTGGGATCTAGTTCCCTGGCCAGGGATCGAACCCAGGTCCTCTGCATTGGGAGCATGGAGTCTCAGCCACTGGACCACCAGGGAGGTTCTTGGCACCAGTGTTTCCCAGTTGGGTTCCCAGGAAGCTGATTGGACATTGGTGGTGGTGTAGTCATGAAGTCGTGTCCGACTCTTGCGATCCCATGGACTGTAGCCTGCCAGGCTCCTCTGTCCATGGGATTCTCCAGGCAAGAACACTGGAGTGAGTTGCCGTTTCCTTCTCCAGGGGATCTTCCAGATCCAGGAATCGAACCTGGGTCTCCTGCACTGCAGGCAGATGATTTACCAGCTGAGCTATGAGGGAAGCCCCCAGACTAGACATTATGACACAGGGTATTATAATATTTATAAGAAAGGGCTCTTGGGATCAATACCTGTGGAAGGAAAGTGAGGAAGCATGATCAGCGTAGGAAGGAGCTGATTTGCCATCACTGTGAAGAGAGGCCACAGCCGATCCTGTAGGAAGGTGGGATAGTCCTTCAGAGTTGTCTTCAGTTGGGGCAGGGGGCTGGGCCTTATACCCTGACACAAGTTAGTCATTGGATGCTGGCTGTCCCTAGAGGGCACAGGGCTTTGGGCGAGGTGGTTTTCTTTCCAGCAGAAGCATGCTTGAAGGGGATTGATAGCTGAGGGCTGTCTTCTGGCAGCCCTCCCAGCAGCTGGGGATTCTGGGTCTTTTCTCTGGAGGCAGATCTAGAAGACACATCGCAGTGCTCAGCAGACTGTATGCTCTACTAAGTGAAGAAGTGTCTGTGCTCACCTTCTGGTCCCTCCACTAGTATCACAGAATTATGAAAAACACTGACATTTTAGAATTTCTCCCTCCACCCATCTTCACTGTTAGTGAAAGGAAACAAGCAGTGCGTGGGTTCAGTTTTGTCTGATACTTTGTGACCCCATGGACTGTAGCCCACCAGGCTCCTCTGTTCATGGGATTCTTCAGGCAAGAATACTGGAGTGGGTTACCATGCCCTCCTCCAGGGGATCTTCCTGACCCAGGGATTGAGTCCCGGGAAACCAAAACAAGCACAATGGAGGTTTATTTTCTCACTACCCATCTAGAAACAAAAGAAAATATATGCACATTTGTTTTAACACATGTCCTCCATCCCTCTACACAGTTAATATGCGTGAGAAGAAGCAGAGGACTGACATCTCTAGGGTGTTATCTGATATTAATACAGCCGTCCCACTCTCCTTTGACTGACGTTTGTAAATCTCTTTCATCTTTTACTTTCAACTAGCTTATATTGTATTTGAAGCAAGATTTGTGTACACAGCGTAGAGTTGGGTTATGTCTTTAATCTACTTTCTCAATCTTCATCTTTTAATTTGAGTATTAAATTATTTGTGGTTATTGTTGCTTAGTTGCTAAGTCATGTCCGACTCTTTTGAGACCCCGTGGATGGTAGCCTGCCAGTCCCATGGGATTTCCCAGGCAAAAATATTGGAGTGTGTTGCCATTTTCTTCTCTAGGGGATCTTGCTGACCCAAGAATCAAACCTCCATCTCCTGTTTGGCAGGCAGTTTCTTTACCTCTGAGCCACTGGGACTATCAAACATAATTTAGAAAACTCAATAGTTTTCCATTTTTGATCTTCCTACTGTTCTAAGAATTCTTCCCCCCCTCGCCCCCGGCTGTTTTCAGGATTGTATGTTGTTTCTAGTTTTCAGAAGTTTAATTATGATGTATTTCGGCATGGATTTCTTTAGGTTTGTCCTTTTTTTTAATCAGCAGCTTGAATCTGTAGGTTTATGTCTTTTAAAATTTTTGAAGTTTTTAGCCAGTATATATTTCACTGCTTTTCAGCCTCATTCTCCGTCTTCACCTTCCAGGACTCTGATGGTATAAATGTTAAATCTTCTGTTATAGGCCTACAGTGCCTCTTTTTTTTCCTTATCCATTTTTCCATTTTTGTTTTATCAGATTGGCTACTTTCTATTGTTCTGTCTTTCACTTTACTGATTCTTTCCACTGTTTCCCCCACCTCACAGTTGAACCATCCACTGAGCTTTTACATCAAACCTTTTAATTTTGGTTATTGTAGTTTTCAGTTCTAAAATTTCTATATGTTTCTTATTTATATATTCTATTTATTTAAGGAGACCTACTTCTTTCCTGAAATTTTCTATTTTTTCATTCGTTTCAAGTGTGTTCATAAGTGAAGCATTTTTTTTTTTTCACCATGGCTTCTTTAAAATCTCTGTTAGATATTTCTAACATCACTTTTATCTTTGTGTTGACCTCAATTAAATATCTTTTTTAAAATTCAGTTTGAGATCCAGGCTTTTCTTGGCATGAAGAGTGATTTTTGATGGAAACCCGAGTAGTTTTGTTTTATATTCTGAGACTCTGGATCTTATGTAAGCCTTCTCTTTTAGTTGACTTCCCCTGGCCCCATTTTGGTAGGTGGGGCAGAGTGGGGAGATACAACTTCACTACCGTCGGGTGGAGGAGATGTCCAGGTTTTCCATCTGGCCTCTGTTGACACCCAAGGGGGTGCTTTGTTACTGCTGAGTGTCCTGACTCTTATTAGGCCCTTTCTGACAGCAGTACATGGGGAGGGGAAGGGGGGCCTTACTATTGCCAGGTGGAGGTAGGTGTTCTAGCTGGGAGGTAGGGAGTGTGGTGGGGGCTTGTTAGGGTCTGGCTGGGATGGAAGTTCTGGCTCCCTCCTTGGCCTTCCCATTACCACCCCAAGGTGAGGGTGTTGGGGTGCCTCATGAGGGTTGAAGTCTATGCTCCCCAGTCAACTTTTGCTGGTTTGGGTGTGGCCACAGTTTTCCTGTGGTCTTTGGTTGGAGAAGAAAGCAGTTACTGCCTGAAGGCTATCTGTCTTGCTAAGCTTTTTTCCTGATCTTGGCCTGAGAGAATGGGTTTCTTTAAAAATATGTGCTCAGTGGCATTTTTGTGTTGTCAGCTTTTTTGGCCCCAAGTCTGGGATATATGAGGCAAAAAGAAAGCCTAGGGAAGTCACCACCACATCACTCCTCAGGCTCTGAAGTCCCTAGTTGTTTTGCCTTCTTCCATCTATCTTTCACAATTTTCCTTTTTCTTTTAAAATATTTATGTATTTATTTGGCTGCACAGGAGCTTACTTACGGCACACAGGATCTTTGATCTTCCTTGCAGCTTTCGAGATCTTTAATTGCAGCACCTGAATCTTGATTACAGCACGTGGCATCTAGCTCCCTGACCAGGGGTAGAACTCAGGCCCCCTGCGTTGGGAGCTCGGAGTCTTAGCCACTGGACCACCAGGGAAGTCCTTAGAATTTTCTTATGCCTTTCTTTGTGTATGATATTTAGGATTTTTAGTTGTACTTAGCAGGAGGAATAGGAAAAAGTACATTGATTCTATCTTCCTGGAAGTAGAAGTTCTAAGATAATGTTTTTAAGTGCATAAAATAAAATACAGAGCTTTAGGAATGGAACCAATTATCTTGAAACTTGGCTATCAGAATATATAAAACCCACATTTGGGATATGTTACTATATCCATGTCTTTATTAACATATTAAATAAAAGCTCTAGGTCTCATGGTCACTGTAATACTGATGCAGTGATTTGCATTGGAGGTGTTTTGAGAACCTTCCTCATTTGCAGTGCGATGTCAAATAATCTGTGATTTCTTAGGCACACAGTCCCTGATGTCTCCTATTTGACGCTCTCATAATTGAAGGAAATGCCAAATGTTAGTTTTAGTGAGTCAAAAATAAAAGTCAATTATTTTCGGATCCCACTTCACAGACCCACTGAATTCTTGACCTTGGTTAACAACCTCTGCTTTTAAGGATAAAACAGAGCGACACCAGCAAACCCTATAAAGGCAGAGATTTCTGGCAGACACTTAAAAAGTCATTTGAGACTAGAAGCTCACAGTGGTCAATAAATAAGTGGATCAGGCCAGGGCAGCCAAAAGCACAGCTGGATCTGATTAGGGGATGACTGGAAGCCAAGTTTCTGGGCCAGGCACCGGATCTCAGAGATTCCTGCTACCCAGATCCATGGATGCTGAATCAGTCACGTGGGAAAGCTCAGCAAACGCTGGTCTTACAGGTCCCCCAGGAGAAACTAAATCTGGGAAGAGGATGTGTGTGCATGCTAAGTCACTTCAGTCATGTCCGACTCTTTGCTATCCTATGGACTGTAGCCCGCCAGGCTCCTCTGTCCATGGGATTCTCCAGGGAAGAATACTGGAGTGGGTTGCCCTGCCCATCTCCAGGGGATCTTCCTGACCCAGGGTTCGAACCAGCATCTCTTATGTCTCCTGCATTGGCAGGTAGGTTCTTTATCACTAATGTCACCTGGGAAGCCCTGGAAGAGGATGGGTCTTTGGCAATTCAACTGGGCAGTTTAGAAAGGAGAGGGCCCCCCCAGCCCCGCCCCTCTGAACAACCTGCCAATTACCCGCTATGCGCCTGTTACTACTGCATTGAAGTGATTTTCTTCTGAGGACACTGTGTTCCATGCTCCGGCATTCAGAGCCTGACTCCCACACAACGGCAGTCTGGGCACCCAGATTGGATTGGCTAACGGCTGTGTTTTCATCAAAGGCGGGACGGTGTTGTAAAGCCTTGAAGGGGTACGAAATGACACGTCTGCAGGAAAACGAAATAAGCACCCAACTTGCAAGTTGCCAATTTGGATCCTATTTGTCCGGAGCAGGCCTGATACAGTCTGAAGGGTGTTTAGAAGTTTCTTTTGCCTCATTTCCTTGCCTTTCTCTCCCTTTTGTTAAAGTTATAAATAACTGTGCCTTGCATTTTAATGAAAGGGAGTGGAGTGAACAACCAGAGGCTTTGGGAGGAAACCTGAAATAATAGTACAGTTGCTAAGGAACGGGGCTGGACAAGTTAATTTTGTTGGCATAACATCTCGTTATTTAATCCCTTAACATATTCGTTTCATCCATCTGTCACCATGTCACCGAAGCTGGGAGGAACTGCTAATTACAGCCCCAGGGTGGAGAAGGGACCTGTCCAAAGCTTGTGTAAATTTCAGCTCTCAGAGTGGGGCCTTGGGCTTTGACTGTACTGTTGGAGAGCCCACCCTTCCCTGTTGTGTGAGACAAGCTCGCGAGGGCCTCAGGAACCTCTGGCGGACTTAACTGTAGTGCACCCAGCAGCTCTGTAACCTGGAAGGACGGTAGTCACCTGGGATGCTCTGAAAAAAGATTAGTGTTTGGGCCCCATCCCCAAGGCTTCTGATGACATTGGTCCAGGGGCAGGGTCCAGGCAAGGGATTAGAAAAAAAATCTCCCCTAAGTGATTTTAATGGGCTACCCAGGCAAAGAACCACTGATTTATAAAATTGCTACCTTTTCCACTGCTGTGTCTCATTTTCAAAGTTCCATAGCCTCTCAGTATTTTTTTTTAAGTCTTCTGCTCACTTTCTCCCCATCTCACATATAGTCACTCTGATAATGAGCTTTTTTTGTAAAAGATTTTTTTTTGATGCGAACCCTTTTAAAAGCCTTTATTGAATTTGTTACAACATTGCTTCTGCTGTTTATGTTTTGGATTTTTGGCCATGAGTCAGGTGGGATCTTAGGTCCCTGACTAGAGACTGAACCCTCACCCCTTGCCTTGGAAGGCAAAGTCTTAACCCCTGGACCACCAGGGAGGTCCCTGATGATGAGCTTTTAATGAGGGCTCCCTGGACACTGGGCACAGAACTATATGATTTTTTACCTGCATGGCCTCTTAGAATCCTCACAATAATCTTGTAAAGTTGATATTCTTGTGAGTCCCATTTTACAGACAAGGAAACTGATGCTCAGAGAGGTTGAGTGCCCCGCTGCTAAGTGACTGATCCAGGATTTGGACACAAGTCTTATTCCAAAGTTAGCCCATTAAAGTCACTTAGGGGAGGTTTTATTTCAAAGAGCTTCCCTGGTGGCTCAGCTGGTAAAGAATCCAACTGCAATGTGGGAGACCTAGATTCAGTCCGTGGGTTGTGGAGATCCCCTGAAGAAGGGAAAGGCTATCCACTCCAGTATTCTGGCCTGGACAATACCATGGACTATATAATCCATAAGGTTTCAAAGAGTTGGACACGACTGAGTGAATTTCGCTTGTTCCAAGGCTCAACTAGCTGTACGTGTGGCTTCAGTCCCCACAAAAGGACGTGTTGGTCACACTTGCAGACTTTGCACCCCCTGTGCTTGGGACTGGCTCTGTCCTGGTTGGGGGTTTGTGAGAAGCTGAGGTGGTAGGTCAGATGACTGATCAGTCGCATTTCCAGCTTGCACCCTGGGTCCCAGCTCTGAGGAGGTTCTCTTGGGCTCCTCACCTCAACTGCCTCGATTCAAATCCAGCCTTCCTTCTTACCAATGAGTGACCTTGACCAAATCTCTGAGTTTCTTTAAGATTCAGTTTCCTTAGTGTTGGTGGGATGAGAACCCACTGCATAGAAGTGCTGTGAAGATGAAATGCAATGACATGTGTCAGGTACTCAGAATAAGGCCTGGCACACTTTACTCATGAAAGGTTACATGATCTTCACCCCCAGCTTTACTGAGATTTAGTTGATATATAACACTGTATAAGTGTAAGGTGTATAATGTGCCGATTTGATAGGCTTATGCGTTGCAAAATGATTACCCCAATAGCTTAGCTAATACTTTCATCATGTCACATGGCTACCATTTCTCTTTTGTAGTGATAGCCTTTACGATCTATTGTCTACTTTCAAGCATATACTACAGAGTTATTAACTATAATCACCAAGCTGTACTGTGGGTCTCCGGAACTTATTCTTAGACAGTTGGAAATTTGCACACTTTGACCTGCAGTTCTCTATTTTCCCTACCCCTCAGCCTCTGGTAACCACCATTCTAGTCTCTGTTTCTCTGAGTTTGGGGTATTTAGATTCCACATGGAGGAGGCAATGGCACCCCACTCCAGTACTCTTGCCTGGAAAATCCCATGGACAGAGGAGCCTGGTAGGCTGCAATCCATGGGGTCGCTAAGAGTTGGGCACGACTGAGCGACTTCACTTTCACTTTTCACTTTCATGCATTGGAGAAGGAAATGGCAACCCACTCCAGTGTTCTTGCCTGGAGAATCCCAGGGACGGGGGAGCCTGGTGGGCTGCTGTCTCTGGGGTCGCACAGAGTCGGACACGACTGAAGCGACTCAGCAGCAGCAGCAGCAGCAGATTCCGCATACAAGTGATATCATGTAGCATTTGTCTTTCTGTGTCTGACTTGTTGAACTTAGCTTGATGCCCTCAAGGTCCATCCATGTTGTGGCAAATGGCAGGATATTATTCTTTCTCATGGCTGAATTATCTATCTCTCCATTTTCTATATCCACTCATCGTTGGTCGACACTTAGATTGCTTTCCAGTCTTGGCTGTTTTAAGTGATGTGGCCATGAACACTGGGGCATAGCTATCTCTTCGGGATCCTGTTTCCATCTGAAATGCTAGTTCTAGCATCATTACTAGCACAGAGCTAGCACTCAGAGGCTGTTTTACTTCCCCAGTCTCTTCAGCCCAGAGACGTCCAGTGCCTGGCACCGTGTCTGGATTCCAGGTGCTGGGCAGCTCGGAGACTGCATCTGGGCTTCCTGAAGCTACTGCCTTGACCCCCTGGTTCAAACACAGACAGCTGACCCCAGAGACCTAACCTTATCCTCCACTTTTGGTTGATTTAGCCACATCAGATGACAAGGACCTTTCTCCAAATGTATTTTTAGTATGAACTCTTCCAGCATCACGAGAGAAACCCAGCTCAACCTGGCTTTAAGCTGAGAAGTAGTTTCCTGGCTGACATGGGCTGAGGCAACCGGAAAGGCCAGAGCTGGCTTCAGGCAGGAGGGACACAGGGGCTCACACAGGTCCCCAGGCTCCTGTCCATCTCTCTTCAGCCAGCAGTATTCCTTTTCTCTCTGCTACCTTCAGACATCTCTCCAGAAGCTCAGGCTTACAACCTTATCACCAGTGAGTCCCCCTGTAAAGGGATTTCTTGACCCCAGTAATTGCAGTGAAAGTCATGGAATGCACTTGGATCAGATCTAGCTCAAGACCATCAAGGCATTAGTATCGAGCTCAGCCCAAGCTGGCTCCGAACGGAGAACTGAGCTTTCCAGCTGTCAGCAAGTCAAACAAACTCCACATTTCAGAACCATCTGAAAAGTCCGCTTAACTCAGCCTGGTGACCAGACAATTCGGAAGACCCGTCTTATGGCTCGTTTACACAGACAAGATTCTGGGGTGGAAGAAAAATTAGAATTTGATGGGGGAGGAGGAAGAAACTGTTTAGGAAAACCAGCTTCTTTTCCATATACTAACAAACAACCCCCCCAAACTCTGGTGGGTTTTAACTCTCACCCGCCGCCCCCCAAAACAAACAGCAAAAAACTTCGTCCTTAACTGTGTGAGCCTTGAGCGCCACCTTGTGACAAAGTGTGGTATTTTCTCCGGACGAACTTGTCTCCAGGGAAGAGCTTCAGGCGCCACACCGCCAGTACCTATAACACTACTGGGCTCTGTGCTAAGGTCACAGAAACCACAGTCCCCGCCATGAGCCCGGATAATTCAATACCACATGGTGGACTCTGCTTTAGCGCATGAGTAAGGTTCCACGGGGCCTCCAGAGCGGGGGCTGTTGTCTCTTCCTGCTGCTGCTGCTGCTGCTGCTGCTAAGTCGCTTCAGTCGTGTCCGACTCTTAGCGACCCTGTGGACTGCAGCCTACCAGGCTCCTCCGTCCAGACCCTGAAAGCCAGCCCAGAGCAGGCACATAGTAAACACTGATGAATGAGCAGGTTCCTTCCAGATTCCCCAAGATCTGCTCTATTTTCTCTTACAGACATTCCCAGGGCTAACATCATCAATCTCTGGCATATTGTCAGTTTTCTCAATACAGACATTTCTTCTCTCACCGCTGGCCTACAATTTGCCTTTCTGTCCAGGACAAAGGTCCATCTAGTCAAAGCTATGGTTTTTCCAGTGGTCATGTATGGATGTGAGAGTTGGACTATAAAGAAAGCTGAGCACCGAAGATCTTATTGATGCTTTTGAACTGTGGTGTTGGAGAAGACTCTTGAGAGTCCCTTGGACTGCAAGGAGATCCAACCAGTCCATCCTAAAGGAAGTCAGCCCTGAATATTCATTGGAAGGACTGATGGTGAAGCTGAAACTCCAACACTCTGGCCACCTGATGCGAAGAACTGACTCATTGGAAAAGATTCTGAAGCTGGGAAAGATTGAAGACAGGAAGAGAAGGGGACGAGAAAGGATGAGATGGTTGGATGGCAACAGTGATTCAATAGACATGAGTTTGAGCAAGCTCTGGGAGATGGTAAAGGACAGGGAAGCCTGGTGTTCTGCAGTCCTTGGGGTCACAAAGAGTCGGACACGACTGAGTGACTGAACAACAAAATCCAAGACTTGAGGATCAATGCTTCCCCTTGCCACCTGCCCCTCAGTCAATGAATGGGTCATTATATATCGATGTCTCGGCACAGTCCAAAGTCTGAGCTTAACACAGGACGCCCTCATCCTAATCTGTGTTCTCAGAAAAGAGGTGGTTTTCGGTGCAGCACCTTCTGTGCACACACAGGCAGGGAGAACCCATGGACTGGGCACAGCAGGGCCCTCTGGAGCCCTGGGAAACCCACAGAAACACTCAGGGCTCTGGGGGTTTGCTTTGCCACCAAAGCTGTGATCTTGCCTCTTACTGACTATCTACCCTACCCTACCAAAGCGGCAGGGGTCCAGGTTCAAGAGGCCCATGATTACAAGGGTCAGTGATCATGTAAACCCTGCCAGCATCTCATTTTCCCTCCGCTGGGACAGACACAATCAGATGAAAGTGTTCTGGCCTTGACCTTCTCCCCCAACCACACCCCTTGGCCCCAAGTGTGGCGACAAGCCTGTTCTTCTCACCCCCATGTCATCCTCTGCCCCTCCCCGGCTTGGGTGTTGCATTTTCTGTCTCATTTGCCAACTGTTTTGCTTGTCTAAAGCTCAACGGGAAACAGCCGGGGTAATTGTAAAGGGTAATTAATTATGGAAACGACCATTGATGAGCCAGAGTCAGACACTGTTCCAGGTCTGGCGGGGCAGAACAGTGAACTTGAAAAAATTTCTTCCCCTCGTGGAAAGAATAGTCTAGAGAGGGATTGTGCTGTGTGTGTGCTGAGTCGCTTCAGTCGTGTCTGACTCGGACTGTAGCCCGCCAGGCTACTCTGTGGGATTCTCCAGGCAAGAACACTGGAGTGGGTTGATTTTATTTTAGTTGCAATGGGTCATCATGAAGAGTTTTAGGCTGGAATGATCTGATTTCCTTTGAAAGAAGATCTCGGGGCTCCCCAGAGGGAGGAGGAGGGGCAGAGTGGGGCTGGGTCCCCTACCCGGGTCCTGGTGGACCCTGAGGAAGGTTTGGTCCAGGTGCGAGCAGAGTTGATGGAGGGGTGGCTAACTTGGGATGTGTTTTGTGGGGAGAGATTGGATTAGCTTAGATTGGATGCTAAAGATGAAGAAGAAGGAGAGGATTTGAGGAGGGTTCCCAGGGTTTGGGGCTCACTCAGTGGCCCCACTGAGTGAGATGGGGAACAGCTGGTCCAGTGTGAATACCAGGGGTTCTGGTTTGGCCTCGTTAAGCTGGAAAAACCACCCAAATGGGCTTTCAGGGGGACCATGTGGCACTTGGGTAATGACTGGAATGAGAAGTAACCTCAGCTGTGTCTCAACCCGAGGCTCTGGGGGCCATGCTAGGCCCACTCCTTGTATTTTTCACCACGAGGAAAGCAGCATCTGGTGGCAAGGGATTAGCAAAACCACCTCCTTAATGAGGCCAGCCTCGCCCCACCTGGCAGGAAACAGCCTCACCACCATTCCCCAAAGTAACCCTGAGAGAGCGCTCTACTGGAATGCCAGTTAAAATGCTGATTTCTGGGCCTCCTCCTAGGGAAAGGCTCAGCGGGCCTGGGGTCAGATCTGTCTGTTTATCTTGGGCCCATTCGCTGTCTATCATCACTCAAGTCTGGAAAAGCCTGTTAGGATTGGCTGCCCAACCTTTGATCTTGAACCCATGTCCCCAGCCCAGTAAAGATCTGTCCGCTGGGTGGATTGAAGTGATCGGACCTGGAATGCCCACTCCCCCTGCGAAGACTGCCCCTGCCAACTCTGCCCCATACGTGCCTTTCACTGAGAGTCTGGGGGGCAGGGTCAGTAAGGTGTTCCTTTTTCCCCCCAAAATTTTTGACCATACCTTGCTGGGATCTGAGGTCCCCAACCTGGTATCAAACCTGTGCCCTCTGCAGTGGAAGCAAGAATTCTTAACCGCTGGACCACCAAGGAACTCCGAAGAAGGTGGTCTTGAAGTCGGATGACCGTGGCCTTGCACCCTCCCCCTCCACGTCCAGCTGCCTGACCTGGAGGAATGATGGAGCTGTCTTGACCATCTGTTCTTATCCAAGGTAGGTCTCCCCTACCTTGTGGTTGCCTGATAAGGATTTGGGGTGCAGGGGGGTAATGTGGGTGAATCGTCTACACCAGACGGGGTCCAGGGGAAAGCCTCTGACTCCCAGATGTTTCTGGGCTGGCTCTCTGGAAGCTTCCTTTCAGTTCGAGGAAAATCTCCTGTGATGGCTGCCCAGGGCTCCACGCCTCCCACGGAGACTGCACTTGCGGCTTCACCTTCTCCACCAGGTGTCAGGTTAAAGCCACGGGGGCAAAGTGACCCCCAGGTTGTGTGAGGCGGTGACACCCCCAGTGTGCAAAGCTACCCTCCTAGGGGCCCCGGTATGAAAGTTGGGGAGGGACAGTGAGTGAAGACAGTCTTCACTGTGCCCTGAAGATTCTAGAGCAGTTATCTTTCAGGACACCCTCTTTTGGGTATGTCTGATGTTTCCTTATGATGAGATTTAGTTAGAGTGTGTGCTTCGGGCAGGGGGACTTCAGCAGCCATGCAGGGTTATCCGTGTATTGAGAGGCACATGCTATGATCTGACTCATTACTGATGACGTTAACACCGATTATTTGATGAAGGTGGTGCTTGCTAGGTTTCTCTACTGTAAAAGTGCTATTCTGCCATTTATAATTAATAAGTACCTTATGGGGAGATTCTTCGTGACTGTGTAGAAGGAAATGCAACCCACTCTAGTATTCTTGCCTGGGAAATCCCATGGACAGAGGATCCTGGTGGGCTACAGTCCATGGGGTCATAAAGAGTCAGACACAACTTAGTGACTAAACAGCAGCAGCAGCAGCAATGTAAATATCAACACGTAAAAGTAACAGTTTTACCCACTGATTCAAGCATCCATTAATTACTCTTGCCTTAGACAATTATTATCATGATGGTAATTTTCTAATTCTATCATTTCTTCTATATTCATTGGCATTCCTCTGTAAAAAAGGAGCTTTTCTTTCTTATCTATCTATCATCTATCTTGGAGAAGGCAATGGCTCCCCACTCCAGTACTCTTGCCTGGAAAATCCCATGGACGGAGGAGCCTGGTAGGCTGCAGTCCATGGGGTCACGAAGAGTCAGACACAACTGAGTGACTTCACTTTCACTTTTCACTTTCATGCATTGGAGAAGGAAATGGCAACCCACTCCAGTGTTCTTGCCTAGAGAATCCCAGGGATGGCGGAGCCTGGTGGGCTGCCGTCTATGGGGTCGCACAGAGTCGGACACGACTGAAGCGACTTAGCAGCAGCAGCAGCATCATCATCTATCTATCTATCCATCCATGTATGTATTATCTTATTCAATAGGTTATAATGTGTTATCATTATTATATATTTTGACGTTCAAATTGTCCCAGATTTTCCCATGAGACCCCCTTAAACTAGCTTCCCAATCTTTTTGACATGTCCCCATCATTTTTAAACATACTCTTTCTTTATGGCAGAAGCTGTTCTAGACTCAATTTGTATTTTCCCCATCTCTGCCCTGGAATCACCAATTTCTGCAAGGGACACTGTTTCATTTTATTGATAATGGAATTTAGAAACAAATATATGGGTGTTAATACCTTACTGCTCCTGGAATGTCAGAGCTCTGGGCCCTCAAGGTGGGCAGAGCTAAGAAACAGATGTATGTGTACATACACACCCACCCCCCACACGTATCTATTTTCATACTGAGTGATCTGTATTTGTTCAAACCCATTAGTTTGTGCTGATACCTCCAGTTCAAGACCACATGACATACTCTAGCCTTTCCCATTTCTGTTTTTGTCCCTTTATTGTCTCAGTGGAGTGATGTTAGCTGTTAGTCTGAGATAGATAGTCTTTATGCCTACTCTTCAGTTTATCAAAAGTTTGTAACATGGAATGATGATAAATTGATCTTCAGCCTTTAGAGAGACGATGATTGGGTTTTATTCTGTTTAGCAGGCACTTGTATGTTGTTGTTTGCTGTTTTAGTCGCTAAGCTGTGTCCGACTCTGTTGTGACCCCGTGGACTGTAGCCCACCAGGCTCCTCTGTCCATGAGATTCTCCAGGCAAGAATACTGGAGTGGGTTGCCATTCCCTTTTCCAGGGGATCTTCCCAACCCAGGGATTGAGCCCACGTCTCCTGCATCACAGGCAGATTCTTTACCATCTGAGTCACCAACTTTACAAATGTTAATTTATTGATTTCTCATGACAGCTCCCTACAGTAGGTAATGTCAGTGTCTCCATTTTACAGTGAGTGAACTGAGGCATTGGGAACTCAGATTGCTTGGTAAAAGTCACAATGTAGAAGAAAAATCATGTTTCCTGTGCAGGGGCTCTGACTTCCCTTTCTTCCTGCTGTGTTAAATTCTCTGATCTACTGATGTGATAAATTACGTTAATAGCTTTCCTGGTATTGAACCATTCTTATATTCCAAATTATACTTAATTATGGTGCTGCTATCACTTGAAAATTGATTTGACTTGCAATTTATATTTATATTCACAAGAGAGTTTGGTCTATTGTTTATTCTTTTCATGGTGCTATATCATGATTGTGCTAAGCTTGATGAATTGATTTGGAAACTTACTATCTTTTACAGACTTTATAAGATTATTTATACAAAATGGTAGTGATAGTTTCTTGAAAGAAAAGAAATAGCCTGTCAAATCATCTGGGCCCAGAGTTCATCTAAACTGTTTTTTCAATTCTTAGTCTACTCTTTTAGCTTTTTGCAGAGTTGCTGATCTGCTCAGATATCCTGTTTATTTCTTCAGACAGTTTTGACAATTTACAGTTTCTTAAAAAACCATCCATTTTATTAACCTTTTAAAATTTAGTATCATAGAATTATGCATATTATTTCTTCAAGATTTAAAATATATTTCATCTTTGTTTATACTCCTTTACTTATTTCTAATTCTCAGTATCTATTATCTCTTTCTTAAAAGAATTTACAGTATCTAGAGAATTATTTTCCATGTTCTCCTTTCTTGTTTTCTGATTAACTAATGTTCCCTTTTTATGTTTATTAGTGCTATTTTCCTACTTTCCTTGGATTTGCTGTGTTGCAAGAAACAGTTCCCTCTTCTTTAAAGGCTGAAATCAGAAAACTGATCTTTTTCCCCAGAAAAATTACAAGATGCTTTATTGACAAGATTATCAGCACACGGCAGTAAAGGCTTCCATGATCCTCTACGCATTAATCCATTTACACATTTCATAAGGCAAATTTATTTTTTAAAAAGGATGTGCTACTGATTTGTTCTTATGTGTCTTTAGAGAGATGTGGGCTGTTACAGGTCAGTGTATCATTCACATGGAGCGTGGCAGGGAGCAGTGTCAATTTCCTATCACCATCTGAACGATCAGCTTTCATATGCACACATAGACAGGAGTCCACCCTCATTTATCTTCCATTTGCAATTAAAAGCTCTGTTTAGCCTAATACTTCTCAGCATGATCTTGTGTCCCATGGTGATATTTCAGAATAATGACAGCTCATGATTTAGGGTTGTAGAGACCTGCGTGGAAGTATTTTTAATAGAGAAAAGGCAAGCAAAACAACAAACATTTATTCAGCAAGTGTTTAGTCCTTGGATGGGAGCTGAGTTGGAAAAGTGGAGAAAATAGCCCTCTCCTTGAGAAGCTCATAGTATTGTCCATTATACAGCAGGTGATGTGCAAGTTGTTCTTCATGTACTTTGTGCTAATCCTTATAACAACTTTTCATTAAAAAGCAAGATAGGGGAAATTTCCTGGCAGACCAGTGGCCAGGACTCCACGCTTTCACTGCTGAGGGCCTGGATTCTATCCCTGGTCTGGGAACTAAGATTCCACTAAGCTATACAGTGCCGCAAAAAAAAAAAAAAAAAAAAAAAGGCAAATGGGATTGGTATCACTGTCTCCATTTTGCAGACAAAGAGGTTTGCTCTAGAGAAGTTAAATCATTCACCTATGGACACATACCTAGTAAGCTTTAGGATTCAAACTAAAGTCTCTCCAAAGCCAAAACCCACATCCTTTCTCTCGGTGGTTTTCAAACTTCAAGAGTCCCAAGGACCATGACCAGCTTTATGTTCCATTTTCTGTGCGTATCTGAATCTGGATACTTTCTGCTGACCTGGCCAACACTGAACTAGCTTTTCTTTCATCTGCTCTATGTATGAGGCTTTTATATAAGACTTCATTTGAAGAGTCTTATGGAAGGATTGTCTTTTGCTATTAAATATCATTCACACTAGAGTTCCAATTCCAGTCAAAGCAGCATGTATTGGGTTAGCCTTCCACTGATAGCAATTATAAAAGCTAGAGGAAAATCATACATATTATATATAATGCATTCTATAGAAGTTGTATTTTGTATATAGGTAATCTATGGATATCTCTGTTGGCAGGCACTGGAGAGCAATCCAAGCAGGCAGGAACCAGAAGAAGCACGGTCCTTGAAGGATATGGAAGAATTGAGGTAAGCTTCATCTTATGTACTTACTTCTGTTTTCCATGCTGAGGGCATTTTCTGGTTCAGTAAAGCACAGGGTATTAGCCAAGCAGAAAGTGGTCATCTCACTGGGCCAAAGACCACTGATCCACCCAATCAGATGAGCTAAGAAGGGGTGGGAGAAACAAGATTCTTGATGAAACTGAAGACGTGCTTGCCTTCTTCTGATTCCTGGCCTCCACCCATTCCCTGTGTCACTGCAGGCACCCCAAGCCTGGCTCCTATGTATGTGGCTGCTGCTGCTGCTGCTAAGTCACTTCAGTCGTGTCCGACTCTGTGCGACCCCAGAGACAGCAGCCCATCAGGCTCCCCCGTCCCTGGGATTCTCCAGGCAAGAACACTGGAGTGGGTTGCCATTGCCTTCTCCAATGCATGAAAGTGAAAAGTGAAAGTGAAGTCGCTCAGTCGTGTCCGACTCTTAGCGACCCCATGGACTGCAGCCTGCCAGGCTCCTCCGTCCATGGGATTTTCCAGGCAAGAGTACTGGAGTGGGGTGCCGTTATATATGTGGCTAGCACGTGCAAATGGAGCTAGTGATTCTCCTAGTCCAAGGCCAGAGATCAAGCAGTGACCTTGAAAGTCATTTCAGGGAAGACAGTCCACATCTCAGTGATTGCTTGGCGGACAATGTCTCCTTGAGGAGTTCCCCTGGTTCTTTTCATGGTCAAAAAGAACATAAAAAGTTGCATTTCTGGATTTCAGTTTTCCATTTGAATTGGTAGAGTGCAGTGCTGAATTTCCACCAAAGGACATCCAGCCAACAAGCTGCTGAAGGGGCTTTTCTGAGCTGAATCTGAAATGTGGCGGGCTCACGGATACACTACAACTAAGTTTTGGGCAGCCTTGAGATGGAGGGCTGGACTGGTCCTAGTCATGTGTTGAAGGAGAGAGAACTTTTTATGCCTGATTTCAATGAAAATTCCAAATAAAGAGAAAATACGCTAGAAGCTGAGTTTGATTTCTGTCATTTGAATTTTTGTAAAACATTTTGGATGGATCTTTAAAGAGTAATTTGACAAATAAGTATAGAAAATATTCCAGACAACTTTGTTTACATTTTTAGGATCTTTAAAGAGCAATTTGACAAATAAATATAGAAAATACTCCAGACAACTTTGTTTACATTTTTAACTGGAAGAGACACAGAAAAAAGGAATAAAACCAAGTAGCTCTGTATCCCACTGTTAGTTAGGAATATTATTTGCTGTGTATGAGGGTACTAGAGGCTTGACATATTGTCAAACAAACTTCATAAAGAAACAGAGACCCAGAGATATCGAGGGGTTGCTTGAATGGTGGGTGTGGGATTTGGACTCAGGTTGGTTCACTCCAGAGCCCAAGCACTTCCCAGAATGCAATACTGCTCTCACTGTAGGCGTGTGGCCTTCTTCAAGACTGAACACCAGCGGTCTCTTCGTTTTGATCCGTTGGGTCTTTCTTGAAGACACCAGCTGGCTCTGAGAGTTGATATTTCTGAAGATAGAAGTCTTCAGTATTCAGCCTTACACAAATGATTCTTTTGAAGTTTGGAAACTGTGTTACAATTTTATGGCTCAGAGTCTGTCCTATTTAAACAACTACAAGTCACAGGCATTTTTATTTGGTGTTCGGGTGCTGCTAGGAAGGGTTCTATCCTGCCCTTCCCTTGGGATCTGCTGATATCTGCTGATATATCTGGGAGTGTATGTTTTATTACTGGGTAAAGAAGGAGGGCTTCCCTTGTGGCTCAGCTGTTAAAGAATCCACCTGCAATGCAGGAGACCTGGGTTTGATCCCTGGGTTGGGAAGATCCTCTGGAGAAGTGAAAGGCTATCCACTCCAGTATTCTGGTCTGGAGAATTCCATGGATTGTATAGTCCATGGGGTCGCAAAGAGTCGGACACAACTGAGTGACTTTCACTTTCAAAGAAGGAGGACTTTGGAAGGGAAGAGGACCATGGAATAAACCGAGGAGGGAGAGGATTTGGTAAGACTTGCTGCTTGGCCAGCCCCTTGGTCTAGGGAAGACCTACTGTGGTTGAAGTGTTGAAAGTTGGAACAGAAAGAGCTGTTTCCATGAGGAGCCTGAGCTAAATTAGATTCTGGGCAAAGTCAGAGCTGCTTTGGGGCTCAGGTGACAAAAGAAAATCACAGTGTGGGGAGGTGCCTACTGCCTGTAGACTGGAGAGCTGCAGGACACTCAGGTCATCTGGAGGCACCCTGGGGTTCATGATGGCCATGGCCCTGGGGAGGCTTCTCCATGGAAATTTAAGGACCCGGATGTAGACTCATGGGATGTGGCAGAAGGGGGAGCGGGGAAGACACTACGTGATGACTGCTTCAGGCTCACAATGATGCAGCCCTTCGATCCTGCAGGGACCACGGGACACTCTGAGGGGACGATATGTTCAGTTTTAAGCTGCACGGAGATTGTGCCAATATTATTTGGGTGGAAAGAAGCATTCTGTGGCAATATACAGAATTTTAGAGTTAAACATGAGTTCATTTTAATATATTCCCCCTTCAGATACAAATAAAAATTCAGTCAAGCAAAATGATCCATTTTTTCCCACTCCACCCACTGCCATGCTGAGGACTATTAAATCAGCCCCGACTCTGGGGTCCCTGTCTCTGAGTCTCACTCTATCTATGTACTGTTTTGTTGCCCAGTTTTCTTTGTCTTGTTGTTCTTCAGTCACTAAGTATGTCTGACTCTTTGTGACTCCTTGGACTGCAGCGTGCCAGGCCTCCCTGTCCTTCACTATCTCCTGGAGTTTGCTCAAATTCATTTCCATTGAGTTGGTGGTGCTATCTAGCCATCTCATCCTCTGCCACCCCCTTTACTTTTTGCCTTCAGCCTTTCCCAGCATCAGAATCTTTTCCAAAGGGTTGGTTCTTTGCATCAGGTGGCTAAAGTATTGGAGCTTCAGCTTCAGCATCAGTCCTTCCAATGAATATTCAGGGTTTATTTCCATTAGAATGGACTGATTTGATCTCCTTGCAGTCCAAGACTTTCAAGAGTCTTCTCCAGCACCACAATTCGAAAGCATCAAGTCTTTGGCATTCAGCCTTCTTTAAGGTCCAACTCTCACATCTGTTTGTGACTACTGGAAAAACCATAGCTTTGACTAGATGGATCTTTGTCAGCAACATGATGCCTCTGCTTTTTAATACGTGTCTAGGTTTATCATAGCTTTCCTTCCACAGAGTCATCTTGGTGGTGGTTTAGTTGCTAAGTCATGTCCGACTCTTGTGACCCCATGGACTATAGCCCACCAGGCTCCTCTTTCCATGGGATTTTCCAGGCAAGAATACTGGAGTGGGTTGCCATTTCCTTCTCCAGGGGATCTTCTGGACCGAGGAATCGAACCTGGGTCTCCTGCATTGCAGGTGGATTCTTTACCGACTGAGCTAGGAGAGAAGCCCTAAGAGTCATCTTAGATGGAATGTATTTTCTCAGTTCAAAATTTTCAGTCCTATCCCCTCCCCTCCTCTGTCTCCCTTCTTCTCTCCTTCCTAAACAATTGTGTCCAGATGCCCTTAGGTGGAGCCAGACAAGGGTGGCCTCTGCACAGGGTGTCTGGGAACCCAGTACCTGTGGTGGGGGGTGGTGTGTGGGTCCTGAGTGTGTCGAGGGTGTTTGTGTCCAGTGGGGTGGCCTAGTGAGCATGGCAGAACTGTCCTAGGATGTGACAGCCTACGTGGCCTGGCAGGGGTGACCTTCCTCACGGTGTGGCAAGCGGGGGGATCTGTGCATGAGAAGAGGAGGGTGGCTTCACAGAGGGGGCTGCAGCGGGTGAGGGGCTTGGACTGAGACTCCCTTGGACTGCAAGGAGATCCAACCAGTCCATCCTAAAGGAAATCAATCCTGAATACTCATTGGAAGGACTGATGCTGAAGCTGAAACTCGAATACTTTGGTCACCTGATTGGAAGAACTGACTCATTGGAAAAGACCCTGATGCTGGGAAAGATTGAAGGTGGGAGGAGAAGGGGACGACAGAGGATGAAATGGTTGTATAGCATCACCGACTTGATCAACATGGGTTTGGGTGGACTCCGAGAGTTGATGATGGACAGGAAGGCCTGTCATGTGGCAGTCCATGGGGTTACAAAGAGTCAGACATGACTCAGTGACTGAACTGAACTGAAATTTAAGATTTTATTATTATTATTAATGTGTTGATGAGAGAATGCATTTAACTGAAACAGAAAATACAATCAATACACCTAATGGCCAGCCAATATCTGTTTTCCCCATCTTCTTTTTAAAGATAAAATCACTCCTTACCTCAGTTCAGTTCGGTTCAGTTGCTCAGTCGTGTCTGACTCTTTGAGACCCAGGGACTGCAGTATGCGAGGCCACGGGGCCTGAGGGGGGAACAGCCTGGCAGTGAGGCCTGGCATCAGAATGCCAGTGCAGCCATTAGCTTTGTCTCATGCAAGTTGATGAGAAACAGCAGGAAATCACACTCAGACTTCCAGAGGCTTCTATGGATTTGCCCTCAATCTACTTCTCCATTTATAATTACATGTATTAACAAGTTCATGGTGGTGATACATGAAGAAGCATATTATATAATCAGATTGTCTTTGATGGTATAGTTAATACTAATGTGATGATTATGTGTGAACATTTAAATATATGACACTCATTATCAAAAAGTGATTTAAGGACCAGACATCCGCTTTTTTTTCTCCCCCAGATTCTTTTATGTTCTTTGTCTGTATGTTCTTACTAATTCAGTAGGATGGCATGTGTCTAAATCATTCTTTAGTGAAAAGACCTGGCTGGCAATCTGTTGGCTGTGACAGTCAATTGTCCCCAGTTCTCTGGAATCCGTGGGACAAAAGCTGGTCTAAGAGTCCTTCTCCAGAACAGGCCCTACTCCTGCCCTTGGCAACTGGAATAAATAAATCGGAAAGTCAAGGGGTCACAGAGTAGGAGAAAGACTAGCTGGGGGCCACCTCTAAACATCTGTGTAACCTGGCACAAGCCCGTTAACCCCTCTGGGAGTCACTTAGAACCTTGGGTAGATAAAACATCAGCCGATGGAAGACAGATTAAATAAGTTATGGTGCATTCAAGAAAATACTCTACAACTTTTTGAAAGAATGCGGCAGGTAGATCTCTTTGCTTTGACAGATTCATGATCTGTTGTTTGAAAAAAGTTTTCACATGGGTATCATTCTATTTTTTTTAAAGGTACTTAAAATATACATATGGACAAAAAATGTGGAGAAATACACACCTAGTCATTGTTGATATTTAACTCTGAGAGGTGAGATTATGGAGGACTTCTGCCTCTTAGAGCAAGCATTTCTATAATATTTTGGACATTTTATAATATAAAAAAACTTCTTTTGTAAACAGGGGCAAAAGATTAATAAAAATTAACACATAAGATAGAGGAAAACCAATATTCATTACCTTCCCTTCATTCTCAAGAGAACACTTTTCTAAGGCCATTGTCCTTTCTGCAATTCTGTGCCATCATGGTAATTGGGGGCCAATTGGGTCTTTGAGAATCTTTGAGAAATGTATTAATTTCAGCACAAAATCAGGACTGAAGCAATAGGAATTACACACTGGTGTATGGTTTGGATACATCGTACATGGAAAACACATCAGCTCTGTGGGTGCCTGTGGGGCAGGTGATTTCCAGAGATGCTCATTCCTGTGCTGTTTTCGCAGCTCATAAGTGTGAGTGGTGTTTCCTTCCTCTGTCCTGTGTAACCCCCAAGCCCCTCCCAGCTGGGGCTTTCTTCCCTAATTGCCTTATTGTCTCAAAGTCAAAAATGCCACCTGCCAGGCACCTGCCAGCACATGGATTGTAACTCCCAAAGCCATCTTGGTTTTGTTTGGGGATCTAGGCTGTTGGAGAAGTAGCTCAGGTCAGAAAATGACTTGAGCTCCTCCAGGGCTGGGACGTGGGTGGGTTTGAGTGTGTGTGTGTGTGTACGCATGGTCTTCACAAATACTCTTGCTCTGAGTTCCACTGACATGCAGCAGCCAGATGTGGAGATGGCTGTGGGCTGTGGTGGAGAGAGACTACTAAACCCAAGGTCTGGGCTAGAGAAGGACAGGGAGTCTCTGGCTGAGTCCTCACCCTATGTAGAGGAGGCTGGGGAGCACCTCTGAGCTCACCCAGGCTCCAGGGCTGATGACTGGACTCATGCGAGCAAAACTTAGCAGAGGAGCAATGATAACAGGGCAATCCCCATACACTAAGGGTGAGTCTTATACACCTTTTCTGGGCACCATGTAACCCTATTGGATGTAACATAACCTTTATCACCTCCTTTCTTGAAACATGATTGAGATAGAATTTCCAGTTACCTAGGCATGTTGAACTGTGATGTTGGAGAAGACTCTTGAGAGTTCCTTGGACAGCAAGGAGATCAAACCAGTCAATCCTAAAGAAAATCAATCCCGAATATTCATGGGAAGGACTGATGCTGAAGCTGAAGCTCCAATACTTTGGCCACCTGATGCAAAGAACTGACTCATTGGAAAAGCCCCTGATACCGGGGAAGATTGAAGGCAGAAGGAGAAGGGGATGACAAAGGATGAGATGGTTGGATGGTATCACCACCTCAGTGGACATGAGTTTGAGCAAATTCCAGGAGATAGTGAAGGACAGGGAAGCCAGGCATGCTGCAGTCCATGGGGTTGCAAAGAGTCGGACATGACTGAGCGACTGAACTGAACTGAACTGAGGGATGTGGGAGGCTCAAAGCCAGATCACAGATACAAGTTAAAATCAGTTTTCACCTCTGAGGTTTGTGGGAGGTCAGTTGGATTCAAGGACATGTATTTGTTAGATCAGGATAGGCTACATCAATGGCTCTCAAAGTGTGATTCCTGAGTAGCAGCCTTAACATCACCTGGGAACTTGCTTCTGCTGCTAAGTGGCTTCAGTTGTGTCCGACTCTTAGCGACCCCATGGACTGTAGCCCACCAGGCTCCTCCATACATGGGATTTTCCAGGCAAGAGTACTGGAGTGGGGTGCCATTGCCTTCTCCGGGGAACTTGCTAGAAATGCAAATTCTTGAGCTCTTTCCAACTGACCTATGGATCAGAAACTCCGGGGGTGGTTCCCAGCAATTTGTGTTTCAACAAACCTTTCACGCGATCCTGGTGCAGGCTCAAGTTTGAGAATCACTGGGTTAGATTATCCAGCGCCTTAAGATAGTAAGAAAGAGGAACAGGGCAGCCCTCCTTCTCTTTGTTAGCTATGCCATTTGAAATGTGTTTTCTCCATAGTTGCTAAGATAGAGAAAGAGAGGATAGTGTCCTTTTGCTCATAGCCCATTGGCTAGAACTAGTCACATGACCTCACCTAACTGCAAGGGTTGCTGGGAAATGTGGGGGACCATATGGGTATTTAGTGAGCACTCTGCCCCACAGGATGATGGGTAAAGAGACCATACATAATCTTATTTGTTGAGTTTTAGTTTTTTTTTTTTTTTAACAAGAAACACAAATTAATATATTACCCTTCTGATTGAAAAAAAAACAAAACAAGGTTAATGAAAAAGTAGAGCTGGCCTGTGGTGGTGTGCACGTGTGTGTGTGTGTGTGTGTGTATGTTGGGGGATTGGCAGTTATGTGCATGGAAGGCTGGGTAGCAAGGGAAGATGTGTCTCAGACGCAGGAGATGATAAGGATCTTGGATTCTTCTGCTTTCGTGTATTATCTCATTTAAACCTCACAACAATCCTCTTTGATGGGTGCTATTATAAGTCATAATGTATGAAGTCAGATTCTGAGTCTTTTAAAAAAGTTATTTATTTATTTTATTTTTGGCTCTGCTGGGTCTTTGTTGCTGCACAGGCTTTTCTCTAGTTGTGGTGAGCAGAGGCTACTCTCTAGCTGCATAAGCAGGTTTCTCATCGTGGTGGCTTCTCTTGTTGCAGAGCACCGGCTCTCGGGGTGTGCGGGCTTCAGTAGTCATGGTACGGGAGCTCAGTAGTTGCAGCTCCCAGACTCTGATCTCAATAGATGTGGCATGTGGGCTTAGTTGCTCTGTAGCATGCTTGATCCTCCCAGACCAGGGATCGAACCTGTGTCTCCTGCATTGGGCTATTGCACATGCAACCCTCTTTAAAATCCTTTATAAAAAGCTTCAGCTGCTTTACCTAGTCTTCTCTCTTTTCCTCCACAAACCCTTTTTAACTTCTCCAGCTTACTTGGCTCCAGCCTCTAATTCCCAGCCCCCAGACCCACTGCAGTCTTCAGATTTGCTTGACTTAGCATAATTCAGAGCCAAACAAACACCTAGCAAAGTCAAACTGCTGCACTGGAGGAGTGACGGGTCAAGGGTGGTGGGTCTGTTGCTATCTGTGTACAATTCTTTCTCCTACATCTAAACTCCCAGTTGACTCCACATTCCATCAAAGCTATGAGCAGGCTTAATCCAGCCTTGCAAATTGCTACCCATCTGGTCATCCTGAGAAAATAATAATTACCTTAGCAATGCTCTTAGTTGACAAGTGGGGGCTGGGAATAGGGAAAACATTTCCAAATAAATGGGAGCATATTTCCAAAAAAGGCTGAGTGAGTCGAGGCTGGGTGTGTATTCTCAGTGAAAAGACACCTTAAATCATGAATGTTTGAGGATAAAGGAGGTCAAATTCCAACCAGTCATTTTCCCTAAGACCTAAGCTCTTTCAACTGATAGGAGGAATGAGGTATCATAAAAAAGGCTCCTTTTTTTCTTTTGTATAGAGATGATTGGAGAGTGAGGAATGACTAGAGAAGCACGGGATGAGAGTACCAGGCGTTTGCCACTTTTTCCTGGAGGAGGCATCTATATTCAATAACCCTCGATGCCAGTGAAACCTGCTTTTCCCGCCAATGCCCTTGTAATGGTGCTGGAGAGGGACCCCGAGGCTGCCTTCTCTCGGCCTCGCAGTTCACCTTGAGCTTCCACTGAAGCCGACTTCCAGCCTCTGACAGCAGCACGTCACGGGGGGATGCTCGGATGTCCGTGACATCACGGCACAGCTGACATGGTACTGAAAATCGCTTCCTCTTTTCCTGGCCTCTCTCCAGGCTGGAATTGGTCTTTTTCCATCTGAAATCACCCACAGAATACCATCCCTTCCAAGGCTCTCTCTAATGGGCCTCAATCTCTTCCACTTAGAAACCCTGACCTCCAGGGGGCAGCAGACCTCTCCTGACATGGCAAATGTCTCTGAGGTCAGCAGTACTGTCTTTGGGGCTTCCCTGGTGGCTCAACTTGCAAAGAATCCACCTGCAGTGTGGAAGACCTGGGTTTGATCCCTGGTCTTGGGAAGATCCCCTGGAGAAGGGAAGAGCTACCCACTCCACTGTTCTGACCTGGAGAATTCCATGGACTGTATAGTCCATGGGGTCACAAAGAGTCAGACAAGATGGAGCGTACTATCTTTGGGGTTTTTCTGGTGGCTTAAACAGTAAAGAATTTGCCTGCAATGTGGGAGATCAGGTTTGATCCTTAGGTCGGGAAGATCCCTGAATAGCTACCCACTCCAGTACTCTTTCCTGGATAATTCCATGGACAGAATTTTGTATTCTTCTGGATAATACCTATGTGCTTAATTTAAAATATGTTCAAAATGATTGCAATTTCTACTCCCAAGTCTTTGGCTAGAATAAATTCTCCAGAAAATGTGCAATGCTTTTGCTGGGGTTTTGCACACCCCTGGCTCTCCACAGGGCACATTCAGGGGTACTCAGGCAGGTTGATGGCCCACATTGTTGACTTGTCATCCAAAGCCTTTTTCAAGTGGTTTTGATCCATAGTTTGCACTCATTCCCCAGGAGACCACAGTTGGTACATGTCTTGATTTTCCAGGCAGCCTGTGAAGCTGGGACCTTCTCTTGTTCACCTTCTGCCTTGCACAGAGTGCTATGCTGTGTGCTTAGTCACTCAGTCATGTTCAACTCTTTGCAACCCCATGGACTATACAGTCCAGGGAATTCTCCAGGCCAGAATACTGGAGTGGGTAGCCTTTCCCTTCTCCAGGGGATCTTCCCAACCCAGGGATCAAACCCAGGTCTCCCGCATTGCAGGCGGATTCTTTACCAGCTGAGCTATCAGTGAAGCCCTCCCCATGGAGTGGTAACCCCCAGACTGTGTATCTCCAGCCCCTTCTCCCGGAACAGCTTAACCTCCCAGGGTGCCATACTCGGAATGGCCAGCAGATGGCACCAAGGTGACTGCTAGAGCTGCCTGCAAGGTCTGTGGCTTGGCAATGGACCGGTGACAGCCGTGTGTGACAGTCTGCCTCCCTGGGCCACAGTCCACTGCTCTCATCTCAGCTCTGCCCTTCCAGGCCACCCATTCAGGTTTCAAGGAGAGTCAGTGGCAGTGAAGAAAGTTGGGTGAGGATTATCCCCACCATGATTCCTGCTGGTGTGGAGATGGAGCAGGATGTGGCTGATTCAAGTTTCCAGAAGAATCTCAGATTCCCATTCTGTATCAGAGAGGCTCCAGGCAATGTAGAGAAGGTGGTTCAGTGGAAGAAATTTTGCTATTAAGTAACAACAGAACTTTATCAGAAGACAATGAGATTGAGATTAAGAAATGATAGTATATAGAAACACAATTGTGGCTACCACCACCACCAGCCCCAGCATCACCATGACCATCATCACCACCACTCTCATCATTACCACCATGTGTGTAGAGCTTTGCAGACTGGAAAATGCCTTACGTGTTACATACTTTCTATCATGCACGCATGCTCAGTTGTGTCTGACTCTGCGGCCCCATAGGCTGTAGCCCGCCAGGCTGTCATGGGACTTTCCAGGGAAGGATACTGCAGTGGGTTGCGATTTCCTCCTTCAGGGGATCTTCCTGACCCAGGGATTGAACCCAAGTCTCCTGCATCCCCTGCATTGGCGGGCAGATTCTTTACCACTGAGCCACCTGGGAAGCCCCATACTTTGTATCACTTGATCCTTTCCAGAGACACTTCAGAAAGTCTTGGTAACTGTGTTTTCCATCTACACAGCATGGTTGTTCCGGTGTCTTTGGGAGAACATCAGAAAAAGTGTGGGGGGGTGCCCTAATGTGAGGGGAAAAGGCCCCTTACACTTTAGAAGGAGAAGAGAGAGCAGCTAAACAGGGGAGAAAGGCCACACTAGCCTTCCTACCTTTGAGGGCTCCTTGAGGACAGCACTGGGTGACGTGAGCCTGAAGGATGGATGGCTTTGCTCCTCCTTGGCACTGCATACATGGCTGACCTTTAGCAAGACTTTTGAAGTTTACTCACTGGCCCTCCATCTGATATTTTTGGTAGGATTACAAGACTGCATAAAGTCACTCAAATGTTCATAATGGTGCCAGCTTCTCCCAGGAAAAAATAAAAGACCTGGTGTAGCCAGACTTCCAAGGATATCTGGTACAAGGAAGGTTTTATCTGAACATCAGTAGAAAATGAATGCCCGGCCCTTTACTGCAGAAAGACCTAAGGTGTTTCAACAGGCCATGTCTGCCCCAGCCTCTGAGCATTCCAAATGGGGAAACATTCCAGGCTTAGCAGAGAAGCTCTGTGGTCCTTGTTCAGCAGGCTAGCTTTCTCTGGGGAAAACCTGTAGAAAGGAGCATTTCCCCCCATGTTATCTGCTGGTGTGGGTGACAGGAGGCCTGCCTTTATTTAATGTCCTGTATGGATGTCATGCTATCTGCTGCTGTGGGTGACAGGAGGCCTGCCTTTGTTTAATGTCCTGTATGGATGTCAATGTCAGCACAGCTGGCATATGAACAGATTCTGTACGACTCTGCCGTGAATGAGGCCAAGAAGAGGTATGGCTCAAGAAGGAAGAGAGACAATCTATGTCTATTACCCAGTTTTATGCATCTAATATCACAGGCAAATATGGACACCTGGAGACTATCAAACCAAAATTAGAAACTCATTGGAAAAAAAAGGACAGTATTTGCACAGATCGCCCGTAAATCTTCAATAGCTAACTCTCCTTGGGCATAACATCAAATGTTCACTTTCTTTTTAGTGTCTCATTAGGAAGAAAATTTATTGCCCAGCTATTGAACTATGTCAATTTTTAAAAAACATTGTGTGAATATTTCCAGGGACTGCACGCTTGATTTTACATTAGCTTTATGCCACTGAACAGGAAAAGTCCTGGTCTCTCCAATGATGAAATGACACTAATCATGAAATTAAAGGAGATAGTATGTACTCAGTTGGAAGTGACAGCAGTTTCCCATAAATGTATCACAGCCCAGGCTCCCTTTGATAAGTTAGAATGACGTCATTCCCTCCAGCCCAGACCAGGGCACAAATCTACTTCCCCCGCTCCCAGTGCCTTCCTCCTCTGTCAAAAAGTGGGTCCAAAGAGAAGGCTTCAGAGGCACCAGATTCTTATGATGGGGTGTGTTTCCCAGCTGTGCTTGCTCGCCTGCCTTGGTGGGAATAGCTTTCGAAGGACAAGGAAGGAAAAGAAAAACGTTAAACAAAAATCAATGAATTGCATATGGTGCCCGTTAAAAATAATAAACAGGCAGAAGATGAAGGGCTGAGCTTACATATGTGAACCTGTCTTGGCCAGGGCGCTGGCATCCAGGGGGAGGGAGAGTGGCTGCTTCCTGTTCCCACAGAACTGCTCCGGATCCCACTGAATTGGCAAGAGCTTCTCTGAGCAGCTGGGGAGGGGAGGGCGGTGCAGGGAGGTGGAAGCTGCAGGGAAACTTGAGGGTATACCTGGCCCTAGTCTCCATCTTCTCTATGGGCTCTTCAAACAGAACGCCTTGGCTGTGGGCCCTCCAACCAAGCAAGAGGGAGATGTATGCTGCTGCTGCTGCCGCTAAGTCGCTTCAGTTGTGTCCGACTCTGTGCGATCCCATAGACGGCAGCCCACCAGGCTCCCCCGTCCCTGGGATTCTCCAGGCAAGAACACTGGAGTGGGTTGCCATTTCCTTCTCCAATGCATGAAAGTGAAAAGTGAAAGTGAAGTCGCTCAGTCGTGTCTCACTCTTCGAGACCCCATGGACTGCAGCCAACCAGGTTCCTCCGTCCATGGGATTTTCCAGGCAAGAGTACTGGAGTGGGGTGCCATTGCCTTCTCTGGGAGATGTATGAGTGGCTGTAAAACTTTGGGAGACTAGGGGAACATGGGAGTAAGCTCTGTAACCCTGAAACCAAGTCTCATAGCTGAAAATGAGATTAGTCAAGTTTAGTCCATGTGTGGCTTTTCTTTTCAATTCTATCCTGTTGTCTGCCTATCATCTGTCTGTCTGTCTCTCTCTCTCTCTATCTACCTATCCATCAATCCATCCATCTGAGACCCATAATACTTATATAGAACTAGAACAGAGAAGAATCTCCTCAAGACGATCTAGAGGATGGGGCATGGAATAACTAGACATGAGTCCAATTTTATCTCCAACCTTAGATTTATGATTTGGGTCCTTAATTAAAAGTTCCCTGGGTGAATACCCTTTAGTCTTACAAAAACCATTCACCTTTATCAATATGCTACTAATATTGATTTTTTATTTTTCAATTAATATTTGAGTGTTACTTGGTTTAAGGAGCTGAGAGGTATGAGAAAAGAATTTATACACAAATAACGAGTATTTGAATAAATAGATGTAGGATACTATTTTGAAACTATATATGTGTTGTGGTGTGTGTATATGTGTGTCTTTATACATGTGTTTACAAATGCGCTTTTTTTAAATTTTTTTATTTTTTAACTTTACAATATTGTATTGGTTTTGCCATATATCAAAATGAATCCGCCACAGGTATACACGTGTTCCCCATCCTGAACCCTCCTTCCTCCTCCCTCCCCATACCATCCCTCTGGGTCATCCCAGTGCACCAGCCCCAAGCATCCAGTATCGTGCATCAAACCTGGACTGGAGACTCATTTCATATATGATATTATACATGTTTCAATGCCATTCTCCCAAATCATCCCACCCTCTCCCTCTCCCACAGAGTCCAAAAGACTGTTCTATACATCAGTGTCTCTTTTGCTGTCTTGTATACATGGTTATTGTTACCATCTTTCTAAATTCCATATATATGCATTAGTATACTGTATTGGTGTTTTTCTTTCTGGTTTACTTCACTCTGTATAATCGGCTCCAGTTTCATCCACCTCATTAGAACTGATTCAAATGTATTCTTTTTAATGGCTGAATAATACTCCATTGTGTATATGTACCACAGCTTTCTTATCCATTCATCTGCTGATGGACATCTAGGTTGCTTCCATGTCCTGGCTATTATAAACAGTGCTGCGATGAACATTGGGGTACACCTGTCTCCTTCCCTTCTGGTTTCCTCAGTGTGTATGCCCAGTAGTGGGATTGCTGGATCATAAGGCAGTTCTATTTCCAGTTTTTTAAGGAATCTCCACACTGTTCTCCATAGTGGCTGTACTAGTTTGCATTCCCACCAACAGTGTAAGAGTGTTCCCTTTTCTCCACACCCTCTCCAGCATGTATTGCTTGTAGACTTCTGGATCGCAGCCATTCTGACTGGCGTGAAATGGTACCTCATAGTGGTTTTGATTTGCATTTCTCTGATAATGAGTGATGTTGAGCATCCTTTCATGTGTTTGTTAGCCATCTGCATGTCTTCTTTGGAGAAATGTCTATTTAGTTCTTTGGCCCATTTTTTGATTGGGTCATTTATTTTTCTGGAATTGAGCTGTAGGAGTTGCTTGTACATTTTTGAGATTAGTTGTTTGTCAGTTGCTTCATTTGCTATTATTTTCTCCCATTCTGAAGGCTGTCTTTTCACCTTGCTCATAGTTTCCTTTGTTGTGCAGAAGTTTTTAAGTTTAATTAGGTCCCATTTGTTTATTTTTGCTTTTATTTCCAATATTCTGGGAGGTGGGTCATAGAGGATCCTGCTGTAATGTATGTCAGAGAATGTTTTGCCTATGTTCTCCTCTAGGAGTTTTATAGTTTCTGGTCTTATGTTTAGATCTTTAATCCATTTTGAGTTTATTTTTGTGTATGGTGTTAGAAAGTGTTCTAGTTTCATTCTTTTACAAGTGGTTGACCAGTTTTCCCAGCACCACTTGTTAAAGAGATTGTCTTTAATCCATTGTATATTCTTGCCTCCTTTGTCAAAGATAAGGTGTCCATAGGTGCGTGGATTTAACTCTGGGCTTTCTATTTTGTTCCATTGATCTATATTTCTGTCTTTGTGCCAGTACCATACTGTCTTGATGACTGTGGCTTTGTAGTAGAGCCTGAAGTCAGGCAGGTTGATTCAAATGTGTTTTTAAATTAAAAAATTTTATTATAAAATTAGATACAGAAAATTACATAAAACCCATATTGTTTTACTGATTTACTTTAACATATATATCTGTGTAACTACAACATAGGTCAAGAAATAGAATTTTGCCATCTCCATTTTGTGCTTTTTAAATTTTAAAAATGTGTTAGTTTTTTTTTTTTTAATTCAGCAAAGCCTAAAAAGGCTTATTATATAACTACCCAGATAATCCCAAAGATCTTACTAACAAATAAAAGTCACACATGTTTATGGTTGGAAAGTAAAGGTGTGCTTTTAAACATCTTCAGTTCAGTTCAGTTCAGTCACTCAGTTGTGTCCGACTCTTTGCAACCCTGTGAATCGCAGCACGCCAGGCCTCCCTGTCCATCACCAACTCCCGGAGTTCACCCAGACTCACATCTATCGAGTCAGTGATGCCATCCAGCCATCTCATCCTCTGTCGTCCCCTTCTCCTCCTGCCTCCAATCCCTCCCAGTATCAGAGTCTTTTCCAATGAGTCAACTCTTTGCATGAGGTGGCCAAAGTACTGGAGTTTCAGCTTTAGCATCATTCCTTCCAAAGAAATCCCAGGGCTGATCTCCTTTGGAATGGACTGGTTGGATCTCCTTGCAGTCCAAGGGACTCTCAAGTCTTCCCCAACACCACAGTTCAAAAGCATCAATTCTTCAGTGCTCAGCCTTCTTCACAGTCCAACTCTCATATCCATACATGACCACAGGAAAAACCATAGCCTTGACTAGTCGGACCTTTGTTGGCAAAGTAATGTCTCTGCTTTTGAATATGCTATCTAGGGACCTCAGTGGGAAGGAAGCCCAAAAGGGAGGGTATATATGTATATGTATAGCTGATTCTGGAGGAGGAAATGGCAGCCCACTCCAGTATTCTTGCCTGGAAAATCCCAGGGACAGAGGAGCCTGGTGGGCTGTAGTCCATGGGGTCACGAAGAATCGGACATGACTGAACATGCGGGCACACAGCTGCTTCACTTTGCTGCATAGCAGAAACTAACACAGCATTATAAAGCAACTGTACTCCAATAAAAATTCATTTTAAGAAAACAGGACATAAGAAAACAAAACATACCCCACCCCCGCCCTCAGTGTGTTAGTTTCCTGTGGCTGCCACTAAAAAGTGGCACCAGCTGGGTGGTGTGCTGCTGCTGCTAAGTCGCTTCAGTCATGTCCGACCCTGTGCGACCCCATAGACGGCAGCCCACCAGGCTCCCCTGTCCCTGGGATTCTACAGGCAAGAACACTGCAGTGGGTTGCCATTTCCTTCTCCAATGCATGAAAGGGAAAAGTGAAAGTGAAGTCGCTCAGTCGTGTCCTACTCTTAGCGACCCCATGGACTGCAGCCTGCCAGGCTCCTCCGTCCATGGGACTTTCCAGGCAAGAGTACTGGAGAAGGTGCCATTGCCTTCTCTGAACTAGGTGGTATAGGACAAGAGAAGCTGACTCACAGTTCTGGAGGCCAGGAGTCCAAGACCAAGGTGTGACAGCCCAGCCACGCTCCCTTTCTGAGTTGCTTCTCGTGGCTGCAGGAACCTTGGCGTCATTCCAGTCCATCCAATCTTTGCCTCTGACGTCACACGGCATTACCCCCTCGGGTCTCCCTCTGGTCTCTCTCTGTCTCTTCTCCTCTTCCTGTAAGGACACTGGTCACATTTGATGAAAATCCACCCTGCCTCCAGATGCCTCATCTTAACCTGCTTCTGCATTACCCCTCCTTCCAACTCACGTTCACACAGATCGGGGGTGAGGGAGTGGCCATATCTTTCCAGGAGACATAACGTAACACACATCAGTTAAGGAAGTGTCTTCTTAGGGTTCATGTTAAATTGTATAAATAAGATGACTTAACATTTTGTTGCTTTAGAACAATCAGCTGAAGAAAGGCAATCAACATGCTTTCCTGTTTGTTTTTTTCTCCATGTGTCCAGGTAAGTGTAATAAACCCGACGTAGGGAATCATTAAACCCGTCTCTCCAGCATTTTCGCTCTCACCTTCTAAGAGGTTGGACACAAGGGCTGCAAATAGCATTTTTCGCCACACGGGGGCAGATGGCAGATGTCACAACTGCGTGCGTTTTCTCAAAATTCTGTTTGGGTCAAAGCACTTGGTGCTGCTTCCTGGCTGAGGCTGAGGGCAGTCCTGCTATTGCTTTCGTCAGGGGAAGAGTGTGCAAAGGTGCTTTGAGGGCTTTCTGTTCTGCGTGAGATCTGTCATGGGGAGAGCATGAAGCCTACTGAACTACAAAACAGATCTTGAAGCTGTTCATTTCTCTCCACTGCACTGGCTCTAACTGCCATCACTCAGCCTCTTCCACTCTTCAAACAGCAGCCGGATTGATCTCTTAAAAGCCTCAGTCGAACTGTGTTCCTTTGCTGTCTAGACATTCTATGCTTCTCCCCTCATTCCTTTGCAGTTAGAATGGAATCTGTAAGGCATGGTCTGCAGGCCTCTCTTCTACAGTTTGCACAGATATCTCAGAATAGAGTTGATTCTTTTGGCCTGACGGGTTATATACCTACCCCTGAACCAATCCCCATAACGCAGGCAGATACGACCCTCTGATAAGTCAGATGCCTATAGTGGGGTGGGATCAGCCCTACCCTGACCAAATTCACTGTGGAAGGAGAGCACTGAGACCTCAGGGAATATTAGGGAGCTGTTCCTACAAGAGAGGATGCGAGGGAGGCGGTAAATACGGATGTTTTCCCCATGACAAAGGGACACCTGTCTCCCTCTGCTACTGTAACGCCCTCTGTTGGCAATCTGGGTCCTCAGGGAGGTGGATGGACATAAAGGAGAGGAAAATGTTTATTTAGGAGCCCACCACAAGAAAGATGTGGGAATAAGGAAGAGAACAAAATGACCATTTAAAACCTGGGGAAGTGGTATTATGTTCAATCTCCATTTTCCTGGAGATTCTGCAGTCAGTGCTGGAAAGGTCAGCTCTGTCTTGCGGGAGATCTCTTCCAGGAACACTCAGATGGGATGCTCGGGGCTGTAATCCAGGGACTGAGGGGTAGAGACTTCTATATTCCTTTCTGCTTGATTCATTGTATTCACCTTTTGGGTTGGGATCAGAAAGGTGGGAGAGAGGGTCAGACAGTTCTTTGGATGGGAAGAAAGACGTGGCACTCTGGGAAGAAGCGCCAGTCAGATTGGACCTAGGGTGCGTTGATCTGATGGGTGGAGGGGTGGGGTGGGGGCTACACCAAGAAGAGAGAGTTGGCATTCCTGGGTGGACGGGTTTCTGCTGGTGCAGCCACTGGCTGGCTCAGAGCCTCATGTTCCCTTCTGCAGCTCTGATGCTCTGTTCTACACTCACAGGGTCAAAGACTGAGTAAATATTTTGTTAGGCAAATCTGTAACTTATGAAATCTGAACACACATGTGATAATGCTTTCAAGCCAGCAGTGTGGCGTTTGCTGAAGAAATCAGTAAGAGGGAATATCCAGAACAATTTGGGAGGATTTGCTCAGGAAAGGGCTTCCTTGCTCCACTTCGAAAGTGATTGAGGGCACCCACATGCCCAAGGAAGTCAGAACTGGCCACCACCCTAGCACAGACCTTAGTCATCATCCCCGAAATAAGACAGCAAATGTGACCTGGCAAAGAACTGACTGGTGGCCATGCTTGCCCAGCGTCACCTCCAGGAGACACTTCCTGTGCCATTCACAAAGCATGGAAAATTCATCGAATCCTTATCAAAGCCAGTCCAAGCACAACAGAAAGGGGTTGCATAATTCACAGCAAAATGTCCTGACATATCTCTCCATTCTTCCAAGTCTCTCTGAGCCTTTCAGATGACTTTTCTCATCTGTAAGAGCCGGAGAATAATTTTGTGCACTTTGCAGGGTTTTGGAGAGCACCAATGGCAATGATGACGGTGCTGTTGGTGCAGATGGTGACTGCAGCCACGAGATTAAAAGACGCTTGCTCCTTGGAGGAAAAGTTATGACCAACCTAGACAGCATATTAAAAAGCAGAGACATTACTTTGCCAACAAAGGTCCATCTAGTCAAAGCCATGGTTTTTCCAGTAGTCATGTGAAAGTCTTCAAAGCTGAGTGCTGAAGAACTGATGCTTTTGAACTGTGGTATTGGAGAAGACTCTTGAGAGTCTCTTGGACTGCAAGGAGATCCAACCAGTCCACCCTAAAGGAAATCAGTCCTGAGTATTCATTGGAAGGACTGATGCTGAAGCAGAAACTCCAACACTTTGGCCACCTGATGGGAAGAACTAACTCACTGGAAAAGACCCTAATGCTGGGAAATATTGAAGGCAGGAGGAGAAGGGGATGACAGAGGATGAGATGGTTGGATGACATCACCGACTCAATGGACATGAGTTTGAGTAAGCTCCAGGAGTTGGTGATGGACAGGGAGGCCTGGTGTGTTGCAGTCCATGGGGTGGCAAAGAGTCGGACATGACTGAGTGACTGAACTGAACTGAACAGCCATGAAGTCTAGAAAATGCTCAGCCTGGTGCCCAGCTCATCCTGAGCCCTCATTTAGGGTGACATGGGACCCTTACCATTCCTTAAAGCTCCCTTGGGCCAAATACTGAATCTCATAAATATGGCACAATGTCTACACACTCATGGACTCCAATCTTCAGACATTTCCCTGGTGGCTTCCTCAGGTAGATGATACAGCCTCCTTCACTCAAAAGTCCATGCCAGAGCTCCACAGGAAAGCTGTTTGTAGAGAGCAAGTTGGAAGGGCAGGCTCAGGGAGAGCCTCTGCTTGTCACTTTCTGCTTGAGGTGCTTAGAACAATGCCTGTCTCCAGCTAGATCCAAAGCCTTTGATGTAAAGGGCAGCAACATAATTGGGAAGTCAGGAATTTCCATGGGACTGCTCAGGAACTGCTATAATAATAATCACATTAATAATAACTGAGCGCCAAAGAATTGATACTTCTAACTGTGGTGCTGGTGGAGACTCTTGAGAGTCCCTTGGACTGCAGGGAGATCCAACCAGTCCATCCTAAAGGAAATCAACCCTGAGTGTTCATTGGAAGGACTGATGCTGAAGCTGAAGCTCCAATACTTTGACCACTTGATGGGAAGAACCAACTCATTGGAAAAGACCCTGGTGCTGGGAAAGACTGAGGGCAAGAAGAGAAGGGGATGGCAGAGGATGAGATGCTTGGATGGCATCACCAATTCAATGGACTTGAGTCTGAGCAAACTCCAGCAGATAGTTAAGGACAGGGAAGCCTGTCATGCTGCAGACCATGGGGTCACAAAGAGTCGGACACGGCTTAGTGACTGAACAGCAACAACAAGAATTCTAAAGTATGGCCATACCATCTGCCTTCCCCTTGCCTTCCTCTACTAGAAGGCAGAAAAGTGGAGAACTCACTTCCCTGGATCTCAGCTAGGAATAGCCATATGACGTGATCTGGCTGATGAAATGGAAGTGGATGAGTGCTGATGATTCTCAGGAAGACTGTCTTTCCTTCCTGCCTTCCCTTCCTTCTTTCCCTCAGAAATGCAGACATGATAATGGGAGCTATACCAGCCATTTGAGAGTCATGAATAAAAGTTTAGGAGCATCATAGAGACTTCAGTCCTGACGAGGTAGAACCTGTTGAACCAACACCAGCAGAAGGCTACTGGACTTCTTTTTTTTTTTTTTTTAATTTTATTGGCATATAGTTGACTTACAATGCTGTGTTAGTTTCAGGTGTACAGCATTGGATTCCTTGTTGTATGAGAAAAAATAAGAGAAACCTCTTTAAGTCCTGTGTCAGAGTATGGTCTGAGTTTCTGCAACAAAGAAACCCTAGGAATCAGTAGCTCAAACCAGATAATTCATTCTCTCTCTACTATAGCAGTTCATAGGTGAAAATTACAGGGTAGACAGGCTTCTCTAATCCAAGAAGTCACCCACGGTCCCAGAATTATTTTGGTTGTGGCTTTACCATTTTCTGGATTGTTGCTGTTTGTGACATGTTCAAGGTTGGCTTAATAAAATCACATTTGCATTCTGGGCCATTGGAAGGGGCAAACAAGACTGGAAGTCAAGTAGTCGCCTTTGTAATGGGCATGACTCAGAAGCTGTATATGTCACTACTGCTCACACCCCATTGGCCAGACCTTAGTCACATGGCCTTGCCTACCTGCAAGGGAAGCTGGTAAATGTAGTCTCTACTTGGGTGAATAGGTGAGGATGAGGTAGGATTTTATCTTTAAAAAGAAGATGAGAATGGATATTGGATGGCCACTACATATCTTGATTGCATTTTCTGTTTCATTTAATTGCATTTTCTAATCAGGACATTAATAATAATAAAATCTTAAATTTCAATTCAGTTCAGTCACTCAGTCGTGTCTGACTCTCTGTGACCCCATGGACTGCAGCATGACAAGCCTCTCTGTCCACACCAGCTCCCGAAGTCACTCAAACTCATGTCCATTGAGTCAGTGATGCCATCCAACCATCTCATCCTCTGTCATCCCCTTCTCCTCCCACCTTCAATCTTTCCCAGCATCAGGGTCTTTTCAAATAAGTCCGTTCATCACATCAGGTAGTCAAAGTGTTGGAGTTTCAGCTTCAGCATCAGTCCTTCCAATGAATATTCAGGACTGATTTCCTTTAGGATGGACAGGTTGAATCTCCTTGCAGTCCAAGGGACTCTCAAGAGTCTTTTCCAACACCACAGTTCAAAAGCATCAATTCTTTGGTGCTCAGCTTTCTTTATAGTACAACTCTTACATCCATACATAACTACTGGAAAAACCATAGCTTTGACTAGATGGACCTTTGTTGGCAAAGTAATGTCTCTGCTTTTTAATATGCTGTCTAGGTTGATCATAACTTTTCTTCCAAGGAGCAAGCATCTTTTAATTTCATGGCTTCAGTCACAATCTGCAGTAATTTTGGAGCCCAAGAAAATAAAATCTCTCACTGTTTCCATTGCTTCCCCATTTATTTCCCATGAAGTGATGGGACCAGATGCCATGATCTTAGTTTTCTGAATGTTGAGCTTTAAGCCAACTTTTTCACTCTCCTCTTTTACTTTCATCAAGAGCCTCTTTAGTTCTTCACTTTCTGCCATAAGGGTGGTGTCATCTGCATATCTGAGGTTATTGATATTTCTCCCAGCAATCTTGATTCCAGCTTGTACTTCATCTAGCCCAGCATTTCTCATGATGTACTCTGCATATAAGTTAAATAAGCAAGGTGACAATATACAGCCTTGACATACTCCTTTCCCTATTTGGAACCAGTCTGTTGTTCCATGTCCAGTTCTAAGTGTTGCTTCCCAACTGAGAACACAACAGCTTTTAGGATGGGGCTGGACAAGAATTTGTTTCTCAATGTGCAGTAATAGCCACAGAGCCAGACTGGTACCACATCACGTCCTCCACAACAGCCCAGTGTTATGGAAGCTGAGAAAGATGCCAATGAAAGGGAAAACAGCACCTTTATCTTTGACTAATTCCTGCCTCCCCATACCTCTGGAGTTTCCAACAATGCTCCCTTGGAAATAAAAATTCGCCTCCCACGTGACCCCTGTCTCGCATCCATTCGGGGGAGACACAATGGAATGACTGAGCTCCTCTTCAGGGGCAGGGCGCCAGGTCTTGCAGCAGAGTAAAGCAAAGGGCTCTGCTCTCCCAGGAAGGGGCTAGAGCTCCAGGCAGCACCTCCTGCGAGGTCTGTATAATGTGCATCTGTCAGGAGGTAATTTGGAATTCACATTAGTAGGCTTTCTGGAGAGAGGAGATGGATCCTGGTCTGGAGAAGCGCTGGGGTGGGAGGGCCCAGGGCGATGGTGGTGTTTTCAGGCACTTAGAGAAGCTCTATGGCTATGCCATGAATCAGTACAGTACTACACTAGAAGGCATTACACTTTAAATTCCTTCTTGGTCAACAAGTCAGCTGTGCTCTCCAGCCATTCCTGGAGCCCTCCACCGGTCTGATTAAGGTCTCCCGCTGCTATTTAAATGCCAAGGCAGTCTCAGAATCAGCGAGTGCTGCACATTTTGTTTCATTTCTAATGAAAACCGTGGCTTTCTGTCTTAGATAAGGAAGCTGTGGCCTGAGACAGGACGTGGAGGCATCTGCTCTCCAGGTAGAGAAGCGGCATAAAGCATCTTTAGCTATCAGTGGTCTTGGCTGCCGGACACAGCACGCAGTCGGTTTAATCTCGTGCTGAATTCTGAACTTGGCAACATAAGCACAACCTCTGCCTATTGAAACAGAGAGTATTTGAAAGCACCTAAGAAAAGCATTGATTCGGGGCATGATAAATACTTAGGCGATGCTGCATTTTTGTTTTCTTGCTGTTGTTTTTTTCAGTGGCTCAGTGTGAAGAAACCTCTGAAATAAATTGAAAAAACGCATTTATTCTTAATTCATCTGGGTGATACGGTTGCTGTCTCTGATTCCCATCTCTGGGTCTGCAGTTTATGCTAGTGAATTTGGCCTTGGCGCATGCGCACTGGTGGAGCTGGGAGTTGCAGGCTCTGAGCACGCAAAGAGAGTGAGCTAGTTGACCTCGCTCAGCTCCTTCTACAGAGGTAGATATACAAGAAGGTCACTGCTTTTGGTTCAAGTGTACAAACAGATCCAAATGGCTGGATAATCACTCCTTCCCCCTTTCCCCTCAGACACACCACCCCAGGGAATATTCAGTAGTAGGCATTACACTTTAAACTTCTTGGTCAACAAAAGTCAATTGTTCTCTCCAGCCATTCCTGGAACCCTCCGCTGGTCTGATTAAGGTCTCCCACTGCTATTTAAATGCCAAGGCAGAGTCTCAGCATTTAGCAAAAATAAATGTTGAAATGAAGGTTTGACATTTTACTTTCAAAGTGAGAGGCCATCTTCCCATCACCACATCCAGTTTGTTAGATATTCTTTTTATTAGACCAAATGGTTCATGTTAGCAAATAAATATAAATTAGCTTATCAGGCCAGCAGGCTAACATGGCCTCTGTGTTGTAGGCCTTTATTGAAAAGGTAGGCTCTGGTTTTTTCAGTGCAGACGTGGCTCTCTTAGTAATAGCCTATCAGAGTATGATAAGACCATACCTTGTAGATCCGATGTGTGAAGTTTGCTGTATCTTTAGTTTGTTAAGCTTGAAATAGTATGATACCCAAGAAAAGTAGTAGAAAAGGGAATAGAGCATTTTAGTGTTGGACTTAAATCCAGGTCATGACTGTAAAATGCTCCCCAAAATGCTCATCATGGTTCACTGGTGGGGTTTTGGAGACCAGGTGAGTTACTATGAGAATAGACCAGCACTCTGGCTGCAGAGTTTGGATGCTGAGTAGCATTCTGGTTCTGCTCTAAGTGGCTGTGCTTCTGTGGTTTCACATGGACGAAGCACCCGGCTTCTCTCCCTTCTTGGCAGCATTTGTTCTACAATCCCTTTGCTTCCTTCAGTCAGTCAGTCAGTCACTTCAGTCGCTCAGTCGTCTCAGACTCTTTGCGACCCCATGAATTGCAGCACGCCAGGCCTCCCTGTCCATCACCAACTCCTGGAGTTTACTCAAACTCATGTCCATCGAGTCGGTGATGCCATCCAGCCATCTCATCCTCTGTTGTTCCCTTCTCCTCCTGCCCCCAATCCCCCCCAGCATCAGAGTCTTTTCCAATGAGTCAACTCTTTGCATGAGGTAGCCGAAGTATTTGCTTCCTTAGTGATCATTTAACCGAGTGGATAAGGCATGGTCAGGATGGGAGAGTCTGTAATTAGTCTGGCAGATGGTCACTGTGATGCCATAATCCTAAGGAATGATTTCTGGGCAAGACTGGTCATATAATTTGTGGGGTCCAGTAAAAAATGGTTATTTAGGTCCTAATTAAAAAATTATCAAGAATTTCAAGATGGTAAGAGCAGAGCTAAGCTTAGGGCCCTTCTGAGCACAGAGCCCTGTGTGACTGCCCAAGTCACACACCCATGACACTGGCCTTGCCTCTGGGGGTAGTGAGCATGGTTTAGGGTGAAGGAAGTCACCACAGTCCCATATTTGACACCTCTTCCTGAGAAACTAGAGGGGAACACCTCTCAGAATTGGAGGTTCAGCCTCCCATCCTTCCTGCGGTGGGAAGGGATATGGCCCTGATCGAGTGGACAGGTGTTCCAGGAATGAGCACCTCTCCAGACAGTGCAACATTAGACTCCTGGAGAAAACCAGATACAAGCTGGTCCCTGTGGATGACTGCGGCAGATTATTCAGGGGCAGAGGAAAATCACTCAAGGACAAAGTTTCCTGCTGGGACTGCTCCAGCTCTTAACCCCTTGCCTGCTCCTTTATTTCCTTCCCTCCTCCACAGACTGATGAATACTGAAATGATACTAAACCCAGCATCACCCACTGTCTACCTTACTTACTAAAGACAATTCTAGCAGTACTCAGGGAACAAGGGAGGAGAGCCACAGAATAGGTATCATCCCATCGCTACTTGTTTGAGACAAATCACAGGCCTGGGGAGATCTGCCTCAAAACAGGAAACCAGTAAGGAATTCATGAAAAGTTTCTATGCCATAAATGATGATACATGGCTGGCAAATGATGATGAACATATATTTGAAGAAATAAAATTTAGATATGAAATCCTTATAAAAATAGGAAAAGAGAATATTTATATGAAAGAAGGGAAGCTAATTAGTTAATTAGACAAACTGAAATAAGAGATGTCCGCACAGGTAAGAAGAAAGTTTTATGGAAGCAAATGATGACAAATAGAGATTTAAAATAATACTTGTCGTTTAGTCACTAAGTCATGTCTGACTCAGCAGGACTGACAATGTTGAAAATTTTTATCAGATATAGAAATCAGGCTTAAGTAAACTCTCTCAGAATTAAGAGGAAAAGATAAAAGAGAAGAAATTAATTAGAGGGAAAATGATTAGTATAGAGCTGAGATTACATAGCTATATGTATCAAGTGGAGTTACTGAAAAAGAGAAAAATACTCTGAGATATAATAGTAGAAAACTTTCCTGAAATGAAGAAAGAGCTGAATTTATAGATTGAAGAGTGCTCAGTATATAGGTAAAATTAATTTAAAATTTCCAAGACTCAAATAAATATTTGTATCTTGAATATTCTTGAATTTTAAAAATATTCCTGGTAACCTCAAATGGTGAAAAAAGTGTCAATTTGGATCCATGATTTTCTGCACTGTTAGATTTCATAAGACATTGGAACAACATTTGGGGAGGTCTATGAGTTCAAACAAAGCTAGTGGAGGGGATGGAATTCCAGTGGAGCTATTCCAAATCCTGAAAGATGATGCTGTGAAAGTGCTGTACTCAATATGCCAGCAAATTTGGAAAACTCAGCAGTGGCCACAGGACTGGAAAAGGTCAGGTTTCATTCCAATCCCAAAGAAAGGCAGTGCCAAAGAATGCTCAAACTACCACACAATTGCACTCATCTCACACGCTAGTAAAGTAATGCTCAAAATTCTCCAAGCCAGGCTTCAGCAATACGTGAACTGTGAACTTTCAGATGTTCAAGCTGGTTTTAGAAAAGGCAGAGGAACCAGAGATCAAATGGCCAGCATCTGCTGGATCATAGAAAAAGCAAGAGAGTTCCAGAAAAACATCTATTTCTGCTTTATTGACTATGCCAAAGCCTTTGACTGTGTGGATCACAATAAACTGTGGAAAATTCTGAAAGAGATGGGAATACCAGAGCACCTGACCTGCCTCTTGAGAAATTTGTATGCAGGTCAGGAAGCAACAGTTAGACCTGGACATGGAACAACAGACTGGTTCCAAATAGGAAAAGGAGTACATCAAGGCTATATATTGTTACCCTGCTTCTTTAACTTCTTTGCAGAGTACATCATGAGAAATGCTGGGCTGGAAGAAGCACAAGCTGGAATCAAGATTGCCAGGAGAAATATCAATAATGTCAGATATGCAGATGATACCACCCTTATGGCAGAAAGTGAAGAGGAACTAAAAAGCCTCTTGATGGAGGTGAAAGAGGAGAGTGAAAAAGTTGGCTTAAAACTCAACATTCAGAAAACTAAGATCATGGCATCTGGTCCCATCACTTCATGGGAAATAGATGGAGAAACAGTGGAAACAGTGTCAGACTTTATTTTTCTGGGCTCCAAAATCACTGCAGAAGGTGACTGCAGCCATGAAATCAAAAGACGCTTACTCCTTGGAAGGAAAGTTATGACCAACCTAGATAGCATATTCAAAAGCAGAGACATTACTTTGCCAATAAAGGTCCGTCTAGTCAAGGCTATGGTTTTTCCTGTGGTCATGTATGGATGTGAGAGTTGGACTGTGAAGAGAGCTGAGCACCGAAGAATTGATGCTTTTGAATTGTGGTGTTGGAGAAGACTCTTGAGAGTCCCTTGGACTGCAAGGAGATTCAACCAGTCCATTCTGAAGGAGATCAGCCCTGGGATTTCTTTGGAAGGAATGATGCTAAAGCTGAAACTCCAGTACTTTGGCCACCTCATGTGAAGAGTTGACTCATTGGCAAAGACTCTGATGCTGGGAGGGGTTGGGGGCAGGAGGAGAAGGGGACGACAGAGGATGAGATGGCTGGATGGCATCACTGACTCGATGGACGTGAGTCTGGGTGAACTCAGGGAGTTGGTGATGGACAGGGAGCCCTGGCATGCTGCGATTCATGGGGTTGCAAAGAGTCGGACACGACTGAGTGACTGAACTGAACCGAACCGATGAGTTCAAAGGCTTCAGTGTAGGGTTGTCCGGTCAGCTGTAGCACGTGCTTTGTGTACTCTGCACCATGTCCCCTCAGGCCACCTGTGATTTCAGCTGTTACTGGTCATAGTTCCCAGACATGCTGTCACATCCCACCTCAAGTCACCTAGGTAGCTCTTCTGCCTAAGAGCTTTATCCAAAGCTGTAAAAGCCAGAAGTGAAAGAGAGCTGGTGTTCCTGAGGGCAACTCTTGACCAACTGGGAGATGGAAATTGGTGGATGAATGCTCTAGCCTCCCAGCCTTCATGGAACAATTTTGAGGCACATTCTACGTGGTTCTTCCGGGGTCCGCAGGGGCACTGAGCCCCGGATGCCCATGGAGGTAACCGGCTCAATCATATGCCCATTCCTGGTTTTTCATCTTCCCTGTTTCTCTTTGCTCCCTCATGGCTGTTCCTGGAGACAGCTCCAAAATAAACTCCCCTTCCCAAATTCTTGTCTCAGGCTGTGTTGGGTACAACCCAAACTAAAACCCTTAACATTCCTTATTGTTATATGAAAGCAACAGGAAGAAATTCTCACATATTTAAAGACTCAGAAAACACACATCTATGTACTTTTTGGTGTTAAAATGAGAGATGAGCAAAGTAGGTCTCATGAACAAGGAATTGTGTGATGAAAAATAAAAGACCAACAGTGAGCATAGAAACCAATTAAGCATGGAATTATCCAAATGACTGTGGTGAATGTGGTTTTAAGACAATGTAAATATTGTAACTCTTGAAAACACAGCGGAAAGGCAACATAATAATAAATATCAAGATATATTGTTTCCTGATGTTCATTAGTCAAGGCACACAGCATAATGTATAAATTTTAAAACCTAAAAGCTGTCTCTTTAAGATGAAAAGCAATCTTATCCCTTCTACCCCTGTTCCTGAGTCATCCAGTTTCCTTCCCTACAGGCAACCATTTTACCAGTTTATTTTGCATCTTTCAGAAATATTCAATTCATATGCCAGCAATTCCATATGTACCTCTTTTTGTGTGTGTGTGTGTGTGTAAGTAAAATACTAAAAAGCCTTAGCTGTTTTCACTTAATGAATTTTGTAATAGTACATTTTGGAAATTATTTCCTCTTTTCTACAGCTGCAGAGTATTTCTTTGTCTGGCTGGGCCTCAGGTTATTTCTTCAGTCTTCCATTATGGGCTTCTACGGTGTTGCTCATCTATTGGTATTACAACAAAGATTCAAGGAATAACCTTAGCACAGGTGTGAGGCTACTTGCCTCCTTCTCCCATGAAACCCTTTTCTCTCTTGATCAGCATGATACTGTGCTTTCCTGTTTGTTCTGAGATATCTCTGGTTGTAGCTTCTTGTCTTCTTTGCCAAGTCTTCTTTCTCTACTTTGTCTCACTGAATGTCCACGGTCCCTTGAATGTCAGAGGTCCTTGAGGCTTGCTCCTAGGAGCTCTCTTCTCTCTACACTTCTCTCTAGGTATGCTCGTTCGTTCGAGGGCTTCAAAACAACATATATGCTGTGCCACTAAAAAGAATGAAATGATGCCACTTGCAGAAACATGAATGGACCTAGAGAGTGTCATACTGAGAGAAGTAAGTCAGACAGAGAAGGAGAAATATCGTATGACATCCCTTATATGTGGAATCTAAAAAGAAAGGATACAAATGGACTTACCTACAAAACAGGGAGACTCACAGACTTAGAATATGAACTTATGGTTGCTGGGAGGAGGGGATACTTAGGGAGTTCGGGAGGTCATGTACACACTGCTATATTCAAAATGGATAACCAATAAGCACATGGGACTCTACTCAGTGTTATGTGGCAGCCTGGGTGGGACTGGGGTTTGGGGAAGAATGGATACCTGTTTATGTATGGCTGAGTCCCTTTGCTGTTCACCTGAAACTACCACAATATCGTTAATCAGCTATACCCCAATACAAAACAAAAAGCTTAAAGTTTGAAAAGCAAAAGCAATCTATGTGCTGAGGACTGCTCAAATTCTAAATCCAACCAAACCTTACCTCTGAACTCTAGTACCTTCATGATACCCTTCTTCAGATCTCCCATAGACATTGCAATCTTTAAAAAAATTAATTTCTTTATTTGGCTGTGTTGGATCTTAGTTGAGGCACAAGGGATTTTCGTTGCAATGTGCAGGCTCTCTAGTTGTGACATGCAGCCTCCAGAGATTGCGGACTCGGTAGTTGTGGCCCACAAGCTTATTTGCCCTGTGGCATGTGGGATCTTAGTTCCCCAACCAGGGATTAGACTCATGTCCCATACATTGGAAGGCATATTCTTAACCACTGGACTACCAGGGAAATCCCAGACACTGCAGTCCCAAGCAAGACTCCTGAGGTTTCCCTCCAATCTTGATCCCAGTCTTCTCCAAATCAGGTAACAATGGCATCATTTTTCTAGCTTCTCAAGCCAAATCCTGGATGCAAATCTACCTCCAAAAGATGTCTACAATCTTTCAACCTTTTCTTCCTTTCCAGAGCTGCTGCTACTGTTCAGACTGCCATCATCTTTCTCATGGGCCACAGCCATAACCTGACTGGTCTTTTAGATTCTACTCTTTTAAAAAACTTTTTGAAATGTTTATTTCTTTTTGGCTGCACTGGGTCTTCATTGCTGTGTGTGGGCTTTTTCTCTAGTTGTGGTGAGTAAGGGCTGTTGTCTAGTTGCGATGGCTTCTCTTGTGTGGAGCTTGGGCTCTAGGTTGCCAGGGCTTTGGTAGTTGCATCTCATGGGCTCAGGAGTTGCGAGGCACAGGCATGTTGAATCTTCCTCCCTGTTTCTACGCTTGCTTCCTACAGTCTACTCTCTTTTCAGCAGACAGAGGGACTTCGTAAGATGTAGGTTAGACTTTTGTGTCTAAGCCATGGCAGTTATCAAGATGTAATGTAACAGATTGTTTTTGTGTTTGACCCCTTGCAAGACTGAGGTTTCCTTGAGACATGACTTGTCACTGACTTTCCAGTTCCTAAGACACTGGGTACACCTGCTGAAGTAGGAAATTAAAAGGGAACTGAGTTTCCAAATTGCAAAGAGATGTACATTTAGGTCAGGTTTAGAAGATCTTTTCTGGATCACTATTAAAGTATTGTGCATGTGGGCCAAGTTACTTCAGTCGTGTCCGACTGTGTATGACCCCGTGGACTGTAACCTGCCAGGCTCCTCTGTGCATGGGATTCTCCAGGCAAGAATACTGGAGCCGATTGCCATTCCCTTCTCCAGGAATCTTCCCAACCCAGGGATCGAACCTGCGTCTCTTAGGTCTCCTGCATTGGCAGGCGGGTTCTTTACTACTAGTGCCATTTGGGAAGCCACATTAAAATATTCAGGATCCATTAAAGCACACGGAGGCTGTCTTGACCACCTCCCATCTCAATGCCCTTTTTATTTCTCTCATTCTTAGATCTTCAACACTTGAAATAGTGCTTTTAGAAAAGCAAAGATCCCTATGGGCTACTGTATTTCTGAGTCTTTGTGAAGATACCCTGTCCGTGTGTAGGGAGCTCTAACAATAAAATAATAGTCCTGATAGACTTTCAAGATTTCATGTTATTATTCTATTTATGAATAATAGTGATTATTATGATCTATTCCTCTGTATAGACATTTTAAAGACTGGTTAAGCAACTGAGAATTAATTTATTGGTAATGAACATTTTCAACTTCATTAGATACTCAGAAGCCTACTACATTATCATTATCTGGATGCTAAATTTTAATTGCATGCAGCCTGGTCCCTCAATAATTAACACGTTGTATATCCCACCTAATTCACAAACTAATTGTCATTTCTTAGATCTTAATATTACTTGCTAATTTTGCCACAGATTAAAAAAAAACTGACTGTCAAAACTCCAGAGAAAATGACATTATACAGGCACAATAGTGACAAAACAAGTTAATTTATTGCAAAGTCACCGAGAGAAAGAGTTTTTAATTGCATATTTGTTACCTTCATAAAAGACATAAACGGCTTTTTCGTTACATATTTGCTTATTTCTTACATATTAAAAAAGTGTTAACAAGCCTGATTAAAATTAATTGCAAGGTCCAAGATCTGAGTGGAGATACCAGCATTAGCAAACTTCTAATTGAAGCTGAAAGAGAAAGAATGGAAGGAGATGTGGAATGGAATTGGAATCAGAACAGATGTTTGACTGTGGAGATGGAAAATAATTACATGATCCACCAAGAAAAAATAATCTAAAGAGAAAATCAAACTTGATAATAAATAGGAAAATTTTTATCTTAATGGTATTAACAGTTGGTAACAGTGATTTGCTTCTGAAGATTCAAAGTGGAACAAAAACCAATGTTATTACACAACTTTAAGAGAAGTACACTCTGTTGTTATGGTATGAAAAGTTGTAACAATGCAGATGTTTCTCATATCACAGAATCACTTGGTAACTTTCAAAATCCATGGTGATTTTATCTATAAGTAGCAAGTTTTACGTAAATTTCTATGGGTAAAGCATCTTTGGCATCTTTAATGAGCTGGGAGGTGCCAGATTATTTAGAGAGATGGACAGATGGGAAATACTCTAACCTTTTAGTTTCATGATTGGCTGATTCTTTTTTTAATTAATTTTTATTGAATTATAGTTGATAAACAATATTATATAAGTTACAGGTATACAATATAGTGATTCACAATTTTTAAAGGTTATATTCCATGTATAGTTATTGTAAAATATTGGCTGTATTCCCCATGTTGTAAAGTATGGTTGATTCTAACAAGAAAGATGACTACCCTTCCTGATGTGACATTTTTCTATTACTGCTGCTGCTGCTGCTGCTAAGTCACGTTAGTCATGTCCGACTCTGTGCAACCCCATAGACGGCAGCCCACCAGGCTCCCCCATCCCTGGGATTCTCCAGGCAAGAACACTGGAGTGGGTTGCCATTTCCTTCTCCAATGCATGAAAGTGAAAAGTGAAAGTGAAGTCACTCAGTCATGTCCAACTCCTAGTGACCCCATGGACTGCAGCACACCAGGCTCCTCTGTCCATGGGATTTTCCAGGCAAGAGTACTGGAGTGGGGTGCCATCACCTTCTCCCTTTCTATTACTGGTTACATTCAAATATTCCTCAGTCTAGCCATTATCTGCACGATGAGAAGATGTCTTTGAGCACCAATACACTAGATATGTCTCCAAAATTGAGAAGGAGCTTTCCAATTACTGAAACATGCCTTCTAAATCAGAGCTTCCCAGAAAGAGATTTTGTATAAGGGAAAAAATAGCCATTTATATCTTATATGGGATGAGAAGTAGAAAAATATCCATAAATCCCATGAATCACTTAAACTGTTTTATGTTCAACTGGGTGCATAGAACCAATGTGGCTCTTCATTGTTTCAGCAAAACATTAAAGAAGTCATCCATCCTGTTTATAAAGATTTTTTTTCCCACAAAGCTATCCACTGGTTGGAAATCCTCTTACCCGATGTTGTTAAGTGGTTATTATTCAGTCAACTGAAAAAGTTGGCAAAAGCAGGAGATTGTAGAAGATGACCCTTGACTATTTTGTTCTTTTGAAACCTTCTTGTGAAAGTAGTGCTTTTTCTGTGTGGCTAAGGAGTTAGACATGTATTTCTTAGCCTTAGCACTTAGAGAACAATCTGTTCGTTCAGTCGCTCAGTCTTGTCCAACTCTTTGCGGCCCCATGAACCGCAGCATGCCAGGCCTCCCTGTCCATCACCAACTCCCAGAGTTTACCCAAACCCATGTCCATTGAGTTGGTGATGCCATCCAACCATCTCATCCTCTGTCGTCCCCTTCTCCTCCTGCCCTCAATCTTTCCCAGCATCAGGGTCTTTTCAGATGAGTCAGTTCTTTGCATCAGGTGGCCAAAGTATTGGAGTTTCAGCTTCAAAATCAGTCCTTCCAGTGAAGACCCAGGACTGATCTCCTTTAGGATGGACTGGTTGGATCTCCTTGCAGTCCAAGGGACACTCAAGAGTCTTCTCCAACACTGCAGTTCAAAAGCATCAATTCTTCGGCACTCAGTTTTCTTCACAGTTCAACTCTCACATCCATACATGACCACTGGAAAAACCATAGTCTTGATTAGACGGACCTTTGTTGGCAAAGTAATGTCTCTGCTTTTTAATATGCTGTCTAGATTGGTCACAACTTTCCTTCCAAGGAGTAAGCGTCTTTTAATTTCATGGCTGCAGTCACCATCTGCAGTGATTTTGGAGCCCAGAAAATAAAGGCAGCCACTATTTCCCCATCTATTTGCCATGAAGTGGTGGGACCAGATGCCATGATCTTACTTTTCTGAATGTTGAGCTTTAAGCCAACTTTTTCACTCTCCTCTTTCACTTTCATCAAGAGGTTTTTTTAGTTCTTCTTCACTTTCTGCCATAAGGGTGGTATCATCTGCATATCTGAGGTTATTGATATTTCTCCTGGCAATCTTGATTCCAGCTTGTGCTTCTTCCAGTCCAGCGTTTCTCATGATGTACTCCGCATATAAGTTAAATAAACAGGGTGACAATATACAGCCTTGATGTACTCCTTTTCCTATTTGGAACCAGTCTGTTGTTCCATGTCCAGTTCTAACTGTTGCTTCCTGACCTGCATATAGGTTTCTCAAGAGGCAGGTCAGGTGGCCTGGTATTCCCATCTCTTTCAGAATTTTCCACAGTTTATTGTGATCCACACAGTCAAAGGCTTTGGCATAGTCAATAAAGCAGAAGTAGATGTTTTTTTGGAACTCTCTTGCTTTTTCGATGATCCAGCGTGTGTTGGCAATTTGATCTCTGGTTCCTCTGCCTTTTCTAAAACCAGCTTGAACATCTGAAAGTTCACAGTTCACGTATTGCTGAAGCCTGGCTTGGAGAATTTTGAGCATTACTTTACTAGCGTGTGAGATGAGTGCAATTGTGTGGTAGTTTGAGCATTCTTTGGCATTGCTTTTCTTTGGGATTAGAATGAAACCTGACCTTTTCCAATCCCGTGGCCACTGCTGAGTTTTCCAAATTTGCTGGCATATTGAGTGCAGTACTTTCACAGCATCATCTTCCAGGATTTGAAATCCTGGAATTTCAATAGAGGACAATACTAGACTTCAAAAGGAGAAATGGGTGCTGAGTTAACAGAGTTGTTATTATTGTTTAGTTGCTAGGTTGTGACTGACTGTTTTGCAACTCCATGGGCTGTGGCCCACCAGACTCCCCTGTCTATGGTATTTCCCAGGCAAGAATACTGGAGTGGGTAGCCATTCCCTTCTTCAGGGGATCTTCCCTATTCAGGGATTGAACCCACATCTCTTGTATTGGCAGGGGAATTCTTTACCACTGAGCCAGCAGAGAAGCCCTGAAAGATGACATATGAGGACTATACTTGAAATATTTTATTTTTACTTAAAACATACATATGTACAGGAATTCATTTATATTTTGATATGAAACCAAGGTATTTTCTGTGAGTGTGGGCTTGTTAATTAGATTCCATACTGTTTTCCTTGCATTCAACAAATCAGTAAGGCATTATTAATAAGGGCTTACCAGATGGCGAGGTGGTAAAGAATCTATCTGCCAATGTAGGAGACCCAAGAGACACAGATTTGATCCCTGGGACAGGAAGATCCCCTGGCATAGGAAATGGCAACCCATTCCAGTATTCTTGCCTGGAACATTCCATGGACAGAGGAGCCTGGCGGGCTATAGTCCATGGGACTGCAGGGAGTTGGAAATGACTGAGAGACTATGCACATTATTAATAAGGTAACTATTGTTTCCTGAGCTTGTTTATTTAAAATGGAGCAAGAATTTCAAAGTGATTGTGAAGTAATTTAAGTATAAAAATCATTCAAGATTTAATTTTTGCTCATTTTTCTCTTCTACAACTAATTGAATGTTTTTATGAATTGCCTTACCCTTATCCAGCCTTTTCAAACAATACTAGGTGTTAGCTCTCGAGTCATTCCACGTGCCTGGGGAATTTACTAAAAGTTATTCAAATGGGTAAGAGAGAGCCTACTTTCATAGATAAATTTGGAAATAAGTGTTGGGGGTTGACTTTTTAAAAAAGGTACATCTATTTTTTTTTATGGATGAAAAAAAATGATGTAAAGTATCAAAAACATTTTTGTAACATATTTAGTGACCTGGAAAACCGTTAATGATATATTTTTTTTTTAATTTTATTTTATTTTTAAACTTTACATAACTGTATTAGATTTGCCAAATATCAAAATTAATCCGCCACAGGTATACATGTGTTCCCCATCCTGAACGTTAATGATATATTAAGTGAAAAAGCAAGTTACAACACAGCAAGCATAATATTATCTCAAATTTACAAAATAATTTTATATATATATATTTACAGAAGATTGGTATTATGTTACCAAAACATACTGAAATATTAAGTTTAGCTTTGAATGGTGAATTAAAGGCATATTTATTTCTTTGTGCTTTTTTATAATTTCAAAATTCATCTATATTGAATAAGCTTATTGACTCATGGACTTCCTAGATGGTGCTAGTGGTAAAGAACCTGCCTGCCAATGCAGGGGCCGTGTTAGAGATGCGGGCTCCATACTCGGGTTGGGAAGATCCCCTGGAGGAGGGCATGGCAATCCACTCCAGTATTCTTGCCTGAGAATCCGACAGAGGAGCCTCTACAATCCATAGAGTCGCACAGAGTTGGACAAAACTGAAGTGACTTAGCATGCACGCATGTATTATCAAAAAGGCATACATTTTAGTTCTAAGCTAAAAAGCAGATTGGCATCATCACCAGTAAGTATTCCATGCCAACACCCAAGGTACACTGCTGCTCTATTGTTATCTTCCAAAAGCGATGGTCTGAAGAGGTGGCAGAGCCATTAAGGGAAGTGAGGCCTCCAAGTGAACAAGCTGTAACTTTGGAAGTTTATTTCCTAGAGAGCATATATGACCTTCAATCTTAATTTCTCTCTTGGTACCAAAGACTAAAGCCTTGGGTGATGGATTTACCAGCCCTACTGTTCTGGAACGTTGGGGTTTAAAATGCACTTGCAGCTTTCAAGACAGAGAACCAATTCTTGGCATTTGAAAACTCTTTGCCTTTTGAGAAGGAAATTTAGAATCCATTCCACTTCATTCCAGGTCCCAAAGAGACATGTATTTTGTACATTACTATGATAGTTTCCCTAAAACATCCAGATTTTTGAGTAAAAAATTTATGGAATTCATGGTTGCTTGGATTGGAAAATTTCAGTAGAACCAGTCTATGTGTGAGTTTTCCCCAAATCTCTACCCTGGTACTGGGGAGAGAGCCCTAAGGAAACATTTTCAGGTCCCACTGTAAAAGAGTAAACTGATAATCTCTTCCTGCAAGTGATTTCAGAAATGTGTATCAAAAGTGCTGAAATACTTATTATTATTATTTTTAATATTTTCTTGGCCACACTGAGCAGCATGTGGGATCTTGATTTCCTGACCAGGACTCTAACCCACAGCTCTCACACTGGAAGTTCAGAGTCTTAACCACTGGACCACTTCAGTATTTATTTGTTCAATAAATATTTGAAGTTAAATATTTATTTGCTTTGATTCAGTAATTCAGTAATTACTATTTTCATAAGATATATATCCCCATGCTATAACTTATGAAAATAATCAGGAGGCTATAGAAAGAGGTAATTATAAGAATGCTTACTGCAGATCCATTTAGATCAATGGAAAATGGAAGATAAATTGAATGCTCAACAAGAGAGGATTTAGCTAAATAAATGTTTTATCCACAAATGAATGCTGTTAGCTTATTAGTAGTCAAGCTTCAGACATCATCGATTCAATGGACATGAGTCTGAACAAACTCCAAGAGATAGTGAAGGACAGGAAACCCTGGCATATTTCAGTCCATGGGGTCACGAAGAGTTGGACATGACTGAGTAACTGAACAACAAGTTCAGAAGAACACTTAATAGCACAAGAAAAGCTCAGAATATAATAGGTTATAAAATATACAATCACCCTGATTTTGTAAAAAAGAAAAAGTATGTGAATCTATAGAAAAATGTTTGAGGTGTACCCTAATGTTAGCACTCTAGTCTCTGGTGAGATGAGGGAAATTTTCCTTAAGACTTAATTTAATTCAATTAAAAAATAACATTCTAACATAATAAAAGGTATTTGGTAGAAGCTAAGACTCCTCCTCGGAGAAGGCAATGGCAACCCACTCCAGTACTCTTGCCTGGAAAATCCCATGGACGGGAGCCTGGTAGGCTGCAGTCCATGGGGTCTCGAAGAGTCGGACATGACTCAACAAATTCACTTTCACTTTTCACTTTCATGCATTGGAGAAGGAAATGGCAACCCACTCCAGTGTTCTTGCCTGGAGAATCCCAGGGACGGGGGCCTGATGGGCTGCTGTCCATGGGGTCGCACAGAGTTGGACACGACTGAAACGACTTAGCAGCAGCAGCAAGACTCCTCCTACCCAGACCTCTCCAACTCTCCTCCCCAGATACAACCATTCACCTTTACTTGTTTTCTTCAAGAGATGTTCTGTATATATTAGGATGGCTTTTATTTTCTTAATCACATTTTTCTGTGTTTTCCAAAACAAGAAATAAAACAAGTATTTCAAAAGTATGTTTCACTTTCCTTGTTCTAAATCGCCATCAATAATTTCTACTAGAACGTGAATCACTATTATCTCATAGAAATGAAAAGATGGAACAGAAGTCATTCAACATTTCATTTAATTTCCATTTATATTGTGAAATGAAAAACAGCTTCTTGCAATTTTATTTAAATAACCAATTTTGATACTGTTCTATTAGTCTTCTCATAGCATGAAGGCCCAGAAATTAAATTGTTCCACTTTCTTATCCATAATTATGCACAATTAAAATGGTTACAGACCTTAAAGTTTTCTTCCAAGCTCCAGACCCTTCAACTGTCATTTTTTATTATCTTGAAGCCCAACACTTTTTAGTAACACTTTGTATACAGAGAGTTAAGTGAGAAAGGAAGTATTATATTTAACTGATGTGGGTGTTCTTTAATTAATCTGAATTAGCTTTTTTGATATGGGTACTAATTATTTTCTTTGAAAAAAAAATCACCGTAGATGTGTGATTCTTCTATGTCTGTTGCTCTTCAAGAAAACAGTTAATTGCGGAAAACTGGAAGGTTACCTTTTTAAAATAAATAATCAGCGTCACATCAGAAGAGCTGCTCTTAATCCAACTTTCGGACTTGCATTCACAGGAAACCTGCAGTATTTGTGATGAGCAGCGTTCCCTCTGACTTCTGATGTTCCTTTACATTTATTCATAAGGTAGGAAGAACAATTACAGCATGAAGTTGGAATAACAAGGATTTCATTTGTTTCCTTTTAACAACTTCTAATGGCTATACATTGAAATATCAAAAACTCTCTACAAGGGAGCAAGATCAGAAGTAAGTCCTCATCTTCGACTACAGAAAAACTATCATTTTTTTTTCAAGATTACATGATTCAGTTTATTACCAAAATGTCAGTAGCTTATACTAAATAGATAGATTTAACTACAATTACCACACTCCACCCTCATTAAGACACCCTGTTCAAGATCTAAGTGTTTTGAGCATTTATAAAGAAGTGTTATCCTAACAAGAGTGATAATGAGTTAAGTGCACTTGGGAGTCAAGGTACAGCTGAATAACTAAACTTTAAAGAGATCATTAAGGCAATATTCTCCTTCTTAAAATTTGTTCACAGCATTTTCAGATGATGTTTTAATGAATATCGAAACTTATGCAGCATCCTGCCAAAACAGAGTAGAACCTTTAAAAAGCAATGATTAAAAGTTGGTAATCTGTTACACACTCTCTCTATTTACTTGGTATTTTTTCCATTAGGAAACAGGATAACATCTCTGAATCTAGTCAGTTGTGGCATGTGCCAGTGTATTATCTGTATTTTTCATCCAAATAAGCAGAGTTCTGTGTAGGATAAATAGCCATGTGGAACGCTGGTGAATTATGCATGCTTTCCCTCTAAGCAGTTCGTGTATTTTACTCGTTAGAGCTCAAAATATCTTCCTGTGCTTGACTTCATCATTTTGGACTTTGGCTTACACCTCTCCCACAGGCTACAGAGTCATTCATTCACACATGGTGAGCAGAGGCAAAATACTCTGCGAAAGAAAACAACACTGACTTTAAGTGGTAAAAGCATGCCATAAGCCATTTCCACTAGAAACACAAAAATGATTTTCCAAACACTCAGTCTCACATGAACTTTGTTTTAGCCCCCAAATCTTCTTTGAGCATCACTGGGTTGTGTCATCGTGCACCGAATCAAATCTTTTGGTCCACACGTACTTACCCAGGGCCTGTAATATTAGTAGTATGGTGTTGGAGGAATAACTGATAGGCATTGTGCTGGGGCGGCTCAAGCTCTCTTTGTGGATGCAGCTCACAAATGTGAAAAGTTACATGACCATGCCGGCCAGATCTGAGAGGTGCCACGGCGGTCACTGGTGGGGTTTTCAGAGGAGCTTTTCAGAGTTTTCAGCTTTTCAGGATTTTCAGAGGTTGGGTGAAACACCAGTGAAAACTTCAGATGTGTCTTGAACTGAGCCGTGGAGGATGGAAAAGGTCAATAAAGATGGGAAGGAGCAGGAATGGCCTGGAGAGCATGGGCTAGGCCTGAGCAAAGGCCCAGAGGAGACACCAGCCAGTGATGCCAGTGAACAAACACTAGCTTGGGCAAGAGAGAAGGAGTCACTTTCTCAGATATGGGAAGATCATTATCGAAGACTTTTGAGAGATATGTCTTTGGGATTGGTTTTGAAACAATGCTGTTGGATTTGGCTTGTCTGCTCTGACTGCTGTCATCCCTACAAGTTGAGTAATAATGGTTGAGGGTTCCCTGGAGCTTCTGCCCAGAGCAAGCAATGTGACCCATGGGGCTCAGTCCAGTTTTTGTCCTCATCATCCACTGGACTCCCCAGGCCTCAGGCAAGAAGAAGGATTCAGTGGTGGAGGGGACAAGGTCACAGGGACAGGCTTGTGCCTTTTCTGCAGCCCTGGGATTTGTTACTCCTTGGTGCCCCCAAGAACCCCGATGGATAGGCCAGCTGAGAAGCAGTAATGGGCTCATCCTTTCTTTTACTCAGTACCATCAAAGGCAAGTTCACATTTTTTCCTAAGTTTAATATTACTATTTGTATTTCTACAGTGTTTTAATTGAGTCATTTAGTTTTTTTTCCCCCTTAGATTTACAATTTGGATGATTTTTCCTTAGGCAAAGCATGTGTGGACATTAAAGCCAGGGAACCCTGGGTTTTGGAGAGCTCTGCCTGGTACAGCTCTAATGATGAGGATAATGATAATGATATAATAATAATTGCTACTCTCTATTGGTCTCTTGATACATGCCAGGCACTGTTCTAAGTCTACATATATTAGCTCATTAAATCTTCAGAACAACCCAGTTAAGCTGTTGCTATTAATACTGTTTATGATGATGAAAGTGAGGCCCAGAGGGGTTAAGCTTCTCATCCAGGGGCACCCAGCTAGCTTGGAATGGAGAGCCAGATCTGCACCAGGCACTCTGCTTGCAAATGTGTGCTTTACCATGGCAATGTATGACCTCCACATGACCTTGGCAGTGCATTTGTTTGATTATTTATTCATGGATGCCCTCTTAGTCCTAGCATTTATACTTGGAGCTTGAAGTCCAATGGGAATGTCCTGTGAGGGTGTCGATGGTTTTAACACAGGGGGGTACAAGCTTCAGGAGCAGATGAGCAGTCCCTGTGCTGTGTGAGCCTAAGACTTGGCCTCCAAGCAGACTGGGGTTTGGGGAGAAGAAAGGGGTGTCAGAAGACACATCCCAGGGTAAGTGATCTCTAAGTAATGATGAGATCACAGAGTAGAGGAAGGCCTGAGAGATGAAATGAGGAAGTTATTTCAATGCTCTGAGTCTCACCTTCTTCTTTATAAAGTGTAGGGGAGGGACTTCCCTGGTGGTCCAGCGGTTAAGACTCTGTGCTCCCAGTGTAGTGGGCCTGGGTTCAGTCCCTGGTCAGGGAACTAGATCCCACGTGCTGCAGCTAAAGAAAGACCCTGTGTGCTGCAACCAAGACTTGGTGCCGCCAAGAAAGAAGAAAAAAAGAAAAAAAGAGAAGGGGACGGTTCAGGGTTGCTGGTAGAATTAAGTGACTCTGATGCATGTCAATTGCCTGGAATAGTGTCTGGCGCACACTAGACCTCAGCAGGTAGAAGCCTCGATAACCAGGGAAGAAAAGAATTAAGCAAACAGGGCTAAGTTCTGTTTGACCCTCTTGTGCAGCTAAGTTCCTTCAGTTGTGTCCGACTCTTTGCGACTCTTCATATCCTGCCAGGCTCCTCTGTCTGCAGGATTCTCCAGGCAGGAATGCTGCAGTGAGTTGCCATGCCCTCCTCCAGAGGATCTTCCCAACCCAGGATTTGAATGCACATCTCTTTCGTCTCCTGGATTGGCAGACAAGTTCTTTACCACTAGCACTACCTGGGAAGCCCTCTCAGGGTTCATATATTACAGGGAGTAGCAGAAAGTGGGAGACTGGGCTTGGGGGGGGGCGGTGTGTGGGGGCTGAGCTGTCACCAGAGAGGCCTGAAATTTGTAGATGACAGAGCGGCTGGGAGGGGTGCTGTCATAGCTCTTTGGGTTTTGAGACACGTGCTCAGCAGAACCTGAGTGGTCTCGTGGAAGTATGCCCTCTTTCCTCCAACAGCCAATAGGCAGGTGTAGCCCAGCCAGAGGGAGAAAAAAGTGAGCTAATGGGCTTGGGGGAAAGCCCGGTGCCCCTGGTGAAATCTGCATAAAACTGGAAAGAGGTACCCAATAATCAGACTCCCGTGCTGTGCTGTGCTTAGTCACTAAATCGTATCCAACTTTGTGACCCCATGGACTGTAACCCGCCAGGCTCCTCTGTCCATGGGATTCTTTGGGCAAGAATACTGGAGTGGGTTGCCATTTTCTTCTCCAGGGGGTCTTCCAGACCCAGGGATCAAACCTGTGCCTCCTGTGTTTCCTGCCTTGGCAGGCGGATTCTTTACCATTAGAGATACCTGGGAAGCCCCAATACAAGTGTACTAGGTGTCATCTCCTGGTCTATTTACTGAGTGTTGTATGGGGACTATTATTGCATTGAGCGCCAGACAGGCTAGCAGAAAATTCTTATTGCAACCTGTGGAGGAAAGGAGATGGGGGCTCAGAGAGGTGAAGTAACTTGACTGAGATCACACAGTGAGGAAGTTCCTGGACCGAGGTCTTTTTTGCTTCTATTTCATCCCCACCAGGCCAGATATCCACACTCAGATTTGATACACACTCTCAGGACACAGTGTGTTAATGATTTGAACAGAGAACTCAATGGGAGCTTAAAAAACAATCTTTTTTTGCAATATTCACTTTTCATTTTAAGTGGTAAGAACAGTCCATTGCCTAAAAGGTACTTGCACAGCATCAGTCAAAGTGTGTTCATTTGTCATTTGTAGATTGTTTTATTTTTAGATTAATGAAGATCCAAATTAAACCATCGGAGTGCAATCATCCTGATAGTCCTTATCACATTTTGCTCATTATCACTTCATTTATATTTATGATGAAGAACAGATGGTCCCGATGTCATATTTCAATGTGTATCATATCCAGCTAAGAGGAAATATCTCATATTAGCTGCACTTATCAAAATATTTGTACTTAATAACAACAGAAATCTGAGCTTATGTACTGTCTTGTCACCATGTCGTAGCTACCATTTAGAAAAAGACCCTTTAAATTAGATATGGGAGGGAAAGAATGCACCGTTCATTATTATTGAATGAATGCACTGAACTCTGAACAGCAATTATGGGTTAGTTGTGAAGAGAGAATCATTAAGCTTGAATGAAGAACAGCAATTACAGTCTGTTGTCTCTGTGGCATGCTTAGGGCTTTTTATTTAAGCGGCTGGTGAGAGCACCAAGAAGGAAAGGGACAACTTGTGACAGTGGAACGAGAGAATTAGTGACAGACAGTGCATACGGTTGCCACACTCAGGAACCTGCCTCCTTCCCTAAACGGTAGCTTGAAGGAGAAGGCCGAGAAAAACCTGCTTTCACACGTGATGTAGAAAGCCTTTTAAAATAATATCCATGTTATTGGTAAGTCCCAAAGGGATGAGGAAATGCAAGAGTCCCATGTTTCCTAAAATAACAATACAATCTTTATGATCCCTTTCTTCAAACAAGTGGCCGAGCAATATGTACTGAGCATCTGTTATGTCCCAGGCAGGTAAGAGGCATAAGACATGCTCCCTGACCTCGAAAAGTTTATAGTCCCATGTGGAAAGCCAGACAACAATAGCAAATAACTTCAGTGATCAAGAAGAAAAAAAAAGGTGTGTGCACAGTGCCAGAGTGGCCCAGAGGGTAAGGCTGTGGGAGGGAGAGTTTCGTAAAGTAGATGATTGTGAATCAGGGTTCTGAAGGCTGAATAGGAGTTGCAAGGTTGGATAAGAGGGTAGGGATGAAGAACATTCAGTCAGGCAGCAGACTGGTTAAGAGCTGGGTTTTGGTGTCAGGCCAGACAGACTGAGTTTTAGTTCTAACTGCTCACTAGTTGTGTGAAATTGGGCAAGTCCATGCTTTGGTTCCCCTATAAAGTTAACCTAATAACAGTACCTACTTCATAAAGGTGTTGTGACATATTTAACACAGTTTTGTGTCTCAACTGGTAAAGAATCCTCCTGCAATGCATGAGACCTGAGTTTGATCCCTGGGTTGGGAAGATCCCCTGGAGAAGGGAAAGGCTACTATTCTAACCTGGAGAATTCCATGGACTTTACAGTCCATGGGGTCACGAAGAGTCGGACAGGACTGAGAGACTTTCACTTTTTCACTGGCATGTAGTATGTGCTCAGCTAATGTCAGTTCTTATTAGCATTCCAGGTATAAGAGAAGGCTTGCTGCTGCTACTGCAGCTAAGTTGCGTAAGTTGTGTCTGACTTTGTGCAACCCTAAAGACGGCAGCCCAACAGGCTCCTCCATCCCTGGGATTCTCGAGGCAAGAATACTGGAGTGGGTTGCCATTTCCTTCTCCAAGAGAAGGCTTAGAGGCATGAAATAGCTGTACCACTTTTGTATTTTCTCAGGGCATTCTAGTAATTGTTTGTAATTAAGTAACCAGAAAGGCCCAGGTAAGGTTAAAGAGTAAATACAGTTATAAAAATCTTTGAAGTCTTAAAATGACATTAAAGCCAACTATACTTGATGATGTAATTTACCACCAATTTGTTTAGAAACCCCAAAGAACAGGAATGGTATTTACTCTAAGCAAGGTTGTTGGAGCCACTGACCAGGGGAAAGGCCTCTTGGAAGTGGGAAACTGCAGCACCCCTTGAAAAACAGGGGTTTAGAGGAGCTATGGGTCTGGCATTGAACCCCAGTGAGCCAGATGCGAAGTGGTCCCCATGAATCCCAGGCAGGTTTGTGTTGCTTGTTGAATGACAAGTGCCCATCACCTTGGGCTGATCACTCTCCAAAAGAAGTGGATGGTTTGTGGGCAAGCTCCACATGTAAAAACCAACAAGAATTTTGCACAAATATGGTTTGAGAAAAATATGTTATTTTTAACATGAAAAACAAATTTGACACAAAGATGCATGTGGAAGGCTGGTGGTGCTAATTTGGCATTCAGTTGGGACACATTTTCAGAGGGAGGTGCGTTCTGCTTGTGACTGAATCAGACTCCTAGCTTGCTTGCCAAGCTGGCCCATTGTGGTCTGTGACAGGAGACTAGCAAAGCCTCCCTGATGGGAGTGGAACAGTGGGCACCATCTTGGGTCCTCCTCCGCTCATGGACATTTTAGTGAATGACAGGAGTTCTTTTGCTTTCATTTGCTCCTTCACTGAAGTGCCCTCTGCTTTGAACTCAGTATGAGTGCCTTTTCCCAGAGGATGGGGAAGAAAGCCTCCTCAGTCACAGAGTACTCTGCTCAGATTTCTCTCCGCTCACCAACCCAGGGCTTCCTAGGTGCCTCTGTGGTCAAGAATCCGCCTGTCAAGCAGGAGACTCAGGTTTGATCCCTGAGTCAGGAAGATCCCCTGGAGACGGAAATGGCAACCTACTGCAGTATTCTTGCCTGGGAAATCCCATGAACAGAGAGGCCTGGCTACAGTCCATCGGGTCACAAAGAACTGCACACGACCTAGAGACTAAAACAGCAACAGCAACTCCAACCCAAGCTCACTACTTTCTCTCCCTTATGGTGCGTCCTTTCCCAACAGACTCCTGTTCCCTCATGTAGACACATCCTGGGCAGGCCTGCCTCACAGCCCTTCCCAAATGCCTGGACTTGCCCAAATCCTACAGAGACCCCAAGCTTAGGCTGTCAAAATGGAACTCTTGATACACAGTGGCCCTAAACACTCCAAAAATAATAACTTGACACGGTGGGGGAAATCCGCAGAGCATAGCATGGTGAGAGCTCAGTGACTCGTGCCCATCACTACATACTCCCAGCCAAGAGACTCATTTCTGTAGGCTTTTGATTTATCTTTGGGCCTTTTTCCCATAAGATAATGGTATTAGCCACTCCCAGAAGGACCAGCTAGGCGCACTGGGTTTGTGTGTGTGCTCAGTCGTGTCCGACTCTTTGCAGCCCCATGGACTGTGGCCTGCCAGTCACCACTGTCCATGGGATTTTCCAGGCAAAAATACTGGAGTGGGTTGTTATTTCCTCCTCCAGGGGATCTTCCCAACACAGGGATCTAACCCACATCTGTTGAATAGGCTCGTTGGCTCAAAGCGTATACCCCAGGAAATTGCTTATGAATCTCAATCCCCAAGCTCAGATAAACCAAGATTCCATTAGGCCAGTCTTTTGGGGCCATGCCAGGTCTTGAGCAAGATCTTGACCGTGGGCTTTGGGGTCAGATGAAGCAGGCTTGATATTTGTTCGGCAGCTTACAAGTCATGTGACCTGGGGCCATCCAGTTACCTCCGTGTCAGTTTTCTCACCCGTGAAAGGGGTAAAATCTTGTGCACTTATGGGTTTTATGGATAATTCTACACGATAATGAGTGCAAAGGGATTTGCCCTGGGGCTGGCACTCAGGAGGCTCTTGGGAACAGAAATTGTGACCAGACATCAGGGAGAAGAGGGCTGCACTCCAGGTCTGGGCATGCAGACATGATGAGGTGGGAAAACCCATTGGGGGTGAGAAAAACTTAAGGGCAGAAGCATTTCTGACTGAAGAAACAGCAAAGCAAAGGCATGGATAAACATGAAGTTGGGTGTGAGGTGTTGGAAGCCTCCCCATAGAAGAGCCTCTTGGGGAATTTTCTAGATCTCAGGGAGAGGTCTGGGCTTGGAAGCCTCAGCTTACTGTCCAGCCTCTTCACGGCTCCTAGTTAAATCCAGGCCCCTTTAGAATGTCAACAGAGCCAGGTCTAGATTAGATGGTGAACCGTTGCCTGCTGGCCTTGTGGATTTGGGGCACATCCACGCTGCCGCCATCCATATCATCTCCTTGATATGACGTCAGTGATAAATGCCAAGTTTGATTCCTGCATTCTTTTAATAGTAAACCACTGACTTAAAAAAAAAAAAGTAATGACAGGCTAAAATCAACTCAATGTACTCTCAGTTCAGTTCAGTTCACTCGCTCAGTTGTATCCTACTCTTCGTGACCCCATGGACTGCAGCACTCTACTAGGATTTATTAAACATCTACTATGTGCCTGGTGGGCTTCCCTGGTGGCTCATTGGTAAAGAACCTGCCTGCCAGTGTAGGAGACGGGGGTTCAATCCTTGGGTGGGGAAGATCCCCTGGAGAAGGAACTGGCAGCCCACTTCAGTATCCTTGCATAGGAAATCCCATGGACAGAGAGAGGAGACTGGCAGGGCTATAGAGGGTCTCAAAGAATCGGATGTGACTTAGCGCCTGAGCACGCACAGCCACACGTGTGCCTAGTATTGTATCTTAGACTGCGATAGGTGGACTTAATTTATTCATGTTTCAGTTTACCCATCTCTTAAATCAAGCCGGAACTAAACACCCTCTGAAGGATTTTTTTTTTTTCTCTCAGTTCTAAACTTAGAGGAAGTCCTTAAAGAGCTTAGAATTTTGCTGGATGGATAATTTTACTTTTGCTATGAGAAAAATAATATAAAACAAAATATAAATCTAACCGAAAAGACCCTGATGCTGGCAAAGATTGAGGGCAGAAGGAAAGGGGGCGACAGAGAATGAGATGGTTGGATGGCATCACTGACCCAATGGACATGAGTTTGAGCAAACTCCAGGAGATGGTGAAGGACAGGGAAGCCTGGTGTGCTGCAGTCCATGGGGTTGTAAAGGGTCAGACACAACTTAGCAACCGAAGGACAACAACAAATGAATCTAACCAAGTAAGTATGGGGATACTAACAATCAGCTAAATTCCGAGTTCACAATCATAGCTGTTAAGCAGAGGTCAACAAGTCTGGTCACAGTATCATCTGAGTACCTAGCATGGAAAAACATTCCAGAATTGGGCTGCAAAGACAGCAGCTCCAATTCAGACCTCAAATCACACACCACTCTGAACTGTGAGAGGAGAGAACATTGAGAAACCACGTTCCCTTTAAGAATCTGTGACCCTAGCATTTGCTCAACTTGAAATTATTAAAGGTGAGGTTTTTCTATGTCAGGTCTGATGGGAAGATTTCTATGTTTGGCGACTGTAATCACAGATGGATTGAGATGATTCGTTCCCGTTCTGCTGCTTATGAACAAGCACAATTAGAAGTTGACAGCAAACACGTTTCACAAAAATTATCACATTTAGTGTGATTCCCATAATAAAAACAGGAGCAAGCACAGGAGTCTTTTCAATTTACACAAAGAGCCCTGGGGTCTCTTGACAGTCACTGCCGCTCCAATGTTTCTAAGTAAACTTTATTAGGAAAACAGATTGAAAACTCCTGAGGTTTGGTTAAATCTTGGTTTAAAAAACACACTTGTGTGCACACACACACATATCATGCTTGCCCTCACACCTTATGTATTCTCTTTTTTTAGCCTAAGCATTCCCATTAATACCACCCAGGTATTAGAAGGGGTTTGGAGGGTTCTATTGTCCATATCTTATATGCCAAGTCTTGAGGAGACTTCCTAGACACAACTGGCTTCTAATCTCATTGTAATTAGCAACACTTACTTGTATTCTTTTGTACTTTAAGAAACCTATTATATATATTATCTGATTTAATCCTTACAACAAACCTGAGAGCTGTAGATAGAGGAAGCATTTTCCATGTTTTTAAAGAAATTTTTCATCTATGTTGTTTTATAGGGAAAAATGGATGTTCAGAGAGGAGAAAGCAACTTCCAAATAACTCTGCTATTAGGTGCTGGGGCGAATCTTGAATCCTGGGTTGGACCTTGCCTCCATATTCGCGTCCTTGACTCTTTAAGCATCAGAAAGACAAGAAATGGACACATAAATTACGTATTCATTCTAAAATATTTGTGGGAGCCTATGTTGTTGCTGCCTACTAGGCGGCCAATTCAGTGCAGTTGGAGTGGTGCTTATTACTGCTTTTTGTCTCATCATCACCCTTTGGGAAACTGCCCCTCACCCATTCCATAAGAGTACTGTTCTCTCAACTAGGTTTGGTCAAGGCTGACTCCACTTTCCTGCCACAAAGGAAAGGGGTGTCTGTCCTTGACTGGCCAATTAAAATACTCCACACACCCATGCCACTTGTGATTGGCTCAGACATAGCATGTGACTTCAAGTGGGCCAATCAGAATCTGCCTTAAGACTTTTCACCAGTGGTTTCAGCAAAAACATTTACTTCTTTCTCTGAAACTTCCAGGGATCACCTTGTCTCTGTGGGGAGAAAAAGTATTTGAGGATGGAGAAAAGAAGCAAATAGAGCTGTGAGATAGGATGCAAGAGTCCTGATGGCTTCCTCTGAGCTCTGGATCCAGCAGTGCCAACCTAGACTTTCCAGTCATTTGAGGTAACACAGGCCCTGTTCTGGGCTTCCCAGGGGGTGCTGGTGGTAAAGAACACACCTGCCAATGCAGGAGACATAAGTGATGTGGATTTGATTCCTGGGTTGGGAAGATCCCCTGGAGGAGGGCATGGCAAACCACTCCAGCATTCTTGCCTGGAGAATCTCATGGACAGAGAAGCCTGGGGAGCTATAGTCCATTGGGCCACATAGAGTTGAACACGACTGAAGCAACTTAGTACGAATGCTGGCAGGCCCTGTTCTAAAATTTAATATAATTACAGTGATTCAGGTGATGGACAAGATGGAGAGGACTCTTCCATTCTATTGGATAGAAGACTGACAACAAACCAATAAAAAAGTAATTTTACATATATATAAAATTTCAAAATGTGATATGTGTTATGAAGGTAAACACAGGCAGAAAGCTTTGATTTGGACAAAAATGCTATAGCCAGAGGAAGGAACAGTAGGTACAGTCCAAGAAGGAACGTGTATGATTTGTTAGTGTCACTTATGTTGAAATTTGAATAAGAGGAATAATAATGATGATAAAGATCTTAACAATAACAACCACCTCAACAATTGTAACAGTTAATATTTATCGACTCAGTATATCTTAAATTATTTCATCTAATTCCCACAAATCCTGCAAGGTAGGAATTACTATATCTGTGTTTTACTGATGAGGAAATGAGGACAAGACTAATGAAGTAACTTGCTTGAGGCCCATAGCTGGTAAACTGCATAGCCAGACTTGAACTGAAGACTGGCTCCAAAGCCCCTGGTTTTTAATTTCTAGGGTGTGTTGCCAGCAAAGAGGGGAGTCACGTTCCAGATGGCAGGTACAATCCAGAAATTTTCCATGAGAGGAACAGAAGGGGAAATCTGGGAGTATACTGGGGCTTACATCAGTGCTGTTCTTTAATATCTTAGTATACATCTGTTGACACAAGCGTTTATCAACTGCTGGCACATGCCTGGCACTGGAATCCTGAGTACACAAAGCTCAGCCCCTGCCCACGGGAGCTCACCCCTCACCATCTGGAGATAACACAAACAATTGAACCCACATGCAACACTTGGCCGAATATAAGTTTAATTTCCCAACGGCGCTCCATATTCAGTCTTCTCCTCTGCTTCTCCTTCCTCTTCATCATCCCTTATTTCTCATTTCTTACATCTTATTTCTCTTTCTGACTGGAGCTAAGTTGGAAATGGAACTTTAGTGGTGGACAATTAGACAGTAAATCCCCGTTGCTTATGTGCCACTCGATCCATCACCTGCTATTTTCCTTTCTGTGAGTTACTACGTGTGAATTACATATGGGCTCGATGTGAAAATCCAGCCCCATCAAATGCAGACCTTTCCCTGTTCACTTTCCTTCCCCTTTATTCCATTGGTCTTTATTCATTGCTACCCCTCACTGCCCCCCCTCCTCCAGGTTTGACAAAAGCAGATTCTTCAAAATTGTCCTTCTGGGACTGTCTATTTCATTTTGAACTTGACACAAAATTACTATTTTTGACAGTTGAACTTTTCAGTATGCTTGATACAAATATTTTAATATCCTGTTACCTGAGCTGAGGGAGAGATAAAGTTTTACACCAGACACCTACAGTGGCAAGGGAATAAGTTTTCTGGTGACTGATTTAAAGGTACAGTAATAGCAAAATGGTTAATGAGCTAACCATGCTTTTTAGGGCAAAGGTCAGCAGGGAAAGCAAACCTGGTAACTCAACCAGAGCTCTGGGACTCACATGAGGGAAGAAAAGTTGCCTGTCAGACAGTGCAACAGTTTCGCCCCAAGTTCATTCCCAAGAGGCCAGAAAGGAAAAAAATCAGCTGACAAGCAGAATGTCTCCTGACTTACTCCAAGGGATGGAGGGCAGGTGGGGGAGAAAGTGGCTTGGGTGATAAGAAAGGAAGGTTCAGGAAGGGGAACACGTGTACACCCGTGGCAGATGCATGTTGATGTATGGCAAAACCAATACAATACTGTAAAGTAAAATATATATATATATAATAATAATAATAAAAAAATTAAAAAAAAAAAGAAAGGAAGGTTCATGAGCGTTGGTGTGCTGGATGTGATGGAATGGCGATTGCTGTCTTTGAAGAAGTGTTGTGTGGAAGGTCATTTGGGTATTAGAATATATATCAAAATATTGAATATTTATCTCAAGTCCATATGTTCAGCCAACCAGAAAAAGATGGAGAGTTAGGCGTGGGAAGGCAATGATGCTGGCAGGGCAGAGCCTCTAAGAAACTAGAACTGATAAACAAAGCTTCAGGAACCTTAAAGCAACTCTAGCCCATAGAACTTTCTGGAATGATGGAGATTTTTCTTTTCTACACTAAGTTGCTAGCCATCCCTTGGTTATTGAGCTGTTAGAATGTGCCTAGTGTATCTGAGGAATTGAGTTTTTAACTTTATTTGATTTTAATTAACTTAACTTTAAATTTAGTCAACACTTGTGGCTAGCAGTTACCAAATTGGACAGGTGGGAACCTCAGAGGAATCCCTAAGATACTGGCTCAAGTCCCTTAATAGAACTTGGCTTCTCACAAGTTTCTTTTCTCTCTACTAACTGGTGTCTTTGTTCTCTGCGACTCTTTTTTTTTCCACCCTTGTTTCTGCTCAGTCCTAGCTTCTGCACCTTGACAATTCTGACTTACATGGACCATCTGCTCTTTATATCAAGTATTAATTTTCTGTTGTGGATAATGATATCACCCAAAACTTAGTGGCTTTAAATAATACCCATTGATCATCTCATGATTCCCACAGGGCAGGATTCCAGGTAAGGTTTAGCCATATCCTCTGCTTTAGGGCCTCGCAAAGCTGCAGCCTCATCTGAGGTTTGACTGGGGAAAGCTCAGCTTCTAAACGCATATGCTTGTTGGAAGAGTTTGATATGTAATGGGCTGTTGGACTGAGAAACTCAGTTTCTTGCTGGCTGTTGGCTGGAGATTGTCCTCAGCTTCTTGCCCTCTGGGCCTTCCCAAAGGGTTGCTTGCTTCTTCAAAGACAGTAAGACAGAAGTCTCCTCCCAGGCTGGGTAGTACAATCTCATGTAACATAGTCATGTACACACATACACATACTCACACACATCTTGTCACCTTTGCCGTATTCTGTTGACTAGAAGCAAGTCACAGATCCTGCCCACACTCAACGGGAGGGGACTACACAAAGGCAGAAGTGCCAGGCGGCAGCATCCTGGGGCTACCCTGCAGCTGGTCCCCCATACCATTTCCAGCCTAAACTCATACTGCATTTGGCTTATTATCTTGGTGTTTCTGTCTTCAGGTTCTGGAAAGAAAGAAAGAATTGACCTGGATTATTCCTTTACATCTGGCTATCTTACACATTCTAGCCTCAGGTTGGGTGGGCCACCTCGTTGGGTCGATCTGCCCTGACGAGGGGTGAGGTTACACATGGTGGGCATGACTGGGTCAGGCAATGACTGAATCCCTTGTACAGAAAGTCAAATGGGGCCATGCCCAGCAATGTGGGTCCGTGGTGAGGTCACACCCTGCACATGTAAAAGGCATATGAAATTCTACTCCTAAAGACTGATAGAGGCAAAGAGGTTTTCTTTATTTTCTTTTCTCACAGCCTTTATCTGAGAGAAGAGAGCTAGAGGAAAAGGGACCCTTTGAAACTGGATTTAGTTACATTTTAGACAAATGAAAGGAAATGCTACTTTACAGAGTAGAAAGTAACCTCACTGGAATGCCTCATTCCAAAAGTAAAGAGGGCTAGGAATATACATGGATTAAAAGATATAAATGACATCGTCATAAATTATGTCTATGAAAATAATCCAAATGATTAGCAGTATGGGAACAGTTAAACAAATTACAGCAAATTAACATCACAGAATGTTACACAACTTGTAAGAATGATTATATGGAAACTAAAACAATGTAGAAAAGTGTTTTGGATCCAAAGTTGTAAGAAATAATGCAGAATACAAAAATTTAAATATGAGAAATTATGACTTTGTAAAATTATATATGCATGGAATGGAGCATGGAAAATGTTTGATTAGAGAGTAAGAGTGTCTTTTTTCTCTAAGTATCCTTTATTGTCATTATAAAGCTTATTATGAAAAAAGGTTTAGAAGTAAATGATTAGGAATAACAGCTAACATTATTTGATGTGACTCTGTGCTAAATACTTTCCATGCTTTCTGCAGGGTGGTCCCAGCTATTACCTCTAATTTGCAGATGAGGAAACTGAGGCTCCAAGAGATCAAATAGCTTGCTCAGCCAGATGGAGGGACTTGAACCCAGGCTGACTGGCTGTTGAACGAGGGCTGTTTTAATCAATTTGAAATTCTATGGGCAAAGCATGTGAGCCTGTAAACTCTTCAGTGACTTGTAGAATATTTGAAACTTAACAAAGCAAAACAGTGCATTTGGTCCAACTTCAAAGTCACACTTGCTAAATGTAGGATGACATGTCCATAGAACAGAATATGATATTAACATGACTGTAAAGTTTAGGATTCACAACAAAGTTTTTCATTTTGCAAGAATTCCTGATTGCCTGTGCAGTTGATTGTTGTAAAGTGCTAGTCACTGATAGATCAAGTGAGTTGCTTTTGGCTACATGATTTCACCAGTAACAGAAAAATTATTCCCCAAATTTTTGCAGGGACTATAGGGTGTGGGTAAGGCTTCTCTGGTGGCTCAACGGTAAAGAATCTGCCTGCAATGCAGGAGATGTGGGTTTGATTCCTGGGCCAGGAAGATCCCCTGGAGGAGGGCATGGCAACCCATTCCAATATTCTTGCCTGGAAAATTCCATGGACGGAGGAGCCTGGAGGGCTACAGTCCATAGAGTTGCAGAGTCGGACATGACTGAAGTGACTGAGCACACCCACACATGGTGCAGGTACTGTGAAAAATATTTGATATGGTGTGGGACCTAGAACCTGTGAAAGTCTAAGAGTAGACCTGTCCAGAGCCCATGCTTTCAATCAGCTTTTGTCTATTCTGCCTCCTACCTACCCAGGCATGGCCCTTTGAGGAAGTGGGGAGAAGTGGAGAAGGAATGGCAAAGACCTGGGATGAGGGTGGGGGGAGAGACAGGAGGGGAAAGAGCGGGGAGAGGGGAGAGACAGCTCTTACCCTAAGAAAGTACCTTCCGTTCATCCCAAAGCTGACTCTTTAGGATATAACACCTGAGTTTTTCTTCTGTTCTAGTGTGAGTACAAGCTTTGCATATGTGTGTGTGCATGTGTGTGTGTGTGTGTACACACACATGCACGTGTGGTATTTGTGTGTGTTGCTCAGGGGCTGTGTCTGTGGCAGAAGCACTAGAGGTAGGGTACCCCTACCTTTCTCTGCATTACAACTTTATGGGTCTTCATTTTTTAAGAGGTTGCAAACCCAAACTGTAGCACTCTCCAGAGCCAATCGTGTGATTTAGGGGAAAGTGAACTGTGCACTGTCTCTAAATAACAAGCTGCCAGTTAACAAGCCAACCTGCCACGCTCCTGAGTGAGTGCTTAGTAAACTACAGGAACTAGCTTTAATCTTTGCAGCTTATCATACCCATGTTTCAAAGCAAGTTGTAACCCAGGCTTCACTATGGGAAGCCACATTAAGGGGGATTTGAAGAGCTCATGCCAGCAGCATCCTCAGTTTTGGGGGTGCCCATCAGGCCACTAATGCTCTTTCCTAAAGCAAGTGGCCCACAGAGCTTTGAACGTCATGTTGCTTGGAATGTCACTAATAGGTTTTCCTCTCCCTTCCCCCAGACTTCTTTCTCTACCAAAATATCATTCTTGGTTTACAGGTGGCTTTTGAATATAACTTTTCATTAAGTCACTGGAAGTGAGTGTATGAGAGGAGACCTCTCTGCCCCAACTGTGAGTCCTTTAGGGATCGAAGATAACATCTGGGGACTGGGGCCTCTTACATTTCTAGCCTTGCAAACTCATTTTTGATGACACCTTTTAAATAGCATAAATGGCCATTTTTTTCCTTTCTGACCAAGCACTGGGATCTCGCTGTGATAACTGCAAGCCGTATGTTACCTGATCGGGGTAATGTAGAATAATTACCGGCCATTGCACTTCATTACACCACTGTGATCAGTGGCGGGTTGATGTTTCAGCTACAGCTGCTCTGAGAATTGAGCTGACATGGATACTGAGATAGGTTAGATAGGGTAGGGGAGAGGAGAGTGGAGGCCCATGCAAATGGCAGAAATTAGCATCCGGCCAATAGGTTCTGAAATGCAATATGCAACGCAGCCCAGGACACCTGCTTTGTGTCTCTCATTTTCTCTTGGATACAATGTGATGATCATGGGATAAATGAGTCCTTCAACTTGTACTATGCCTCATAAAAGGTCATGGAAATGCCAGAGAATGTTAAATACCATGGAAATGTTCAGAGAATAATTCCATGGCACATCATCCAATGTTTTTGATGGTCAGTTTTGTGGGCTCAGTTGAAGCCCTGCTTCAGTCTAGATCAGTCTGTGGATGGCTTTTTTTAAACATTTGCCTGGTATAAAACAATGATCAACCGTCCAGAGTGGTAAAAGGACTTTGGAGTTACCATATCCTTTATCATCTGAAATAGGGCATTTTAGAGAACAGAACAGAGTGATGTTCATAATTACTCTGGGACAGGGGCATGAACTTGGACTGTTCCCAGGAAAATGAGGCTTATGGCAGCCAAGACATGGGGCACAGCTATGATCTTTGTTCACCATCCTTTCCCTTACAGCCAAAGCTAGTGTCCCCTGGAGATGACAAAGGTTATGAGCTTGGCCCTTCTCCACCCTGGCTGGGTAAGAAACATCCCACTGGCCCTTTGAGTTCAGCAAGGCTATGTTAGCATAGGCCTGGAGCTTCTGAGAGAAATCTAGGATAAATGTAGAGATGAAAGAGTCACCCCTGCCTATGGATATATAGGTATCCTTCATGGGAAAGCCTGCCTTTGAAAAATATCATTATGGAAGTCATGGACTAAAGAAGGGGAGCTATGAAGGCAGGAGAGGGAAGAATCTAGAGAAGGGAGGACAGCCAGTGCAGTGCTGGATCAATCGTGGGAGGTGAGAGAAGGATGGACAGGCATTCACTGGATCTGGCAAGAGGAGGGTATGGCGGCCAGCGCCCCCAGGTGGCCTCCGATGGTCCTGCCTTCAGGCAGCCAGTGCCCCCAGGTGGCCTCCGATGGTCCTGCCTTCAGGTATTCATGTCCTGTGTGGTCTCTCCTGCACCACTAGGGACAACCTACGTAACCACTAGGATGTTGCTGAAATGATGGAGTGTGACTTTTGAAACTAGATCATTGAAGACACTGCAGCTTCCCCCATCATTCACATGCCATGAAGATGCTCAAGCTGTCCCCTGGTGGGGTCCTGGTGGGGTCCTGGTGGTGGTCCTGGTGAGGCTCTTGCCAAGAACTGGGTAAGTGAGTCATTTTGGAGACAATGTGATTGCAAAGAGTATGTTCCTTTTAGATTTCCCACAAGCAATGTCCACCAACTTCTTTTCAAGGAGACAATATTATAAGATGCCACTAAAAATATGATTTAAGACACTGTGTGCAAAAACCTGCCTTTTTACTTTATAGCCATGCTTTTTGTTTTCTAACGAAATAGTTTGAGCCTCTTAACTTTTCATCCTTCCCCCACATTTTTCTATAGATAAAGTTTTATGGCATAGGACAACCCATATAAAATGTATCCACAAGAATTCCTTTAAGTGGGTCAGCTTGTTCAGCCCACCCGGGATTACTGGATGATGTCCAAAGGGCATAAACCTTTTCTGAAAGACAACTGTAATGTCACAGTGTGATCTGAATCTGTTTGATTGAAAAAAAGAAAACAATGGAGGTGTGGCGGCATGGCCCTGCCAGAGTTTCCTGACAATTCACTTCCTTTGAAGAACAAAACTGAGTTTGGCATTTGCAGGGTGAGCTGAGTTTTCTCTATTAGCTTCATCCAGACCCAGAGCCTCCCTTTGCCCTGTGCTTCCCTGGCTAAATGACATCCCTGATCTACTCTAAGTCATGAATTAATAAAGAACCCACCAACTGTTTAATCTTTCATGGTTCCAGGAAGAATGCCCTTTGGATGGCTATTAAGAAATAGCCATTTTTTTCTCCATCCTCCTGAAGAGTTGATCAAAACAAATGATATCTCTCTGTCTCTTTTAAAAACTACTTGGTATAACAAAATGAGAAAGGAGAGAAGGAAAGTGAACATTCAGGGCTGCTATGTACAGCTGTATAGGTTGTGCACTGTGCAAGATGTGCAGCAAAGGAGAGGAGTGTGGCTAAACTCCAAACCACACTTCATTTGCTCAAACATGGCCCTGGCCAGGAGCCGTATTCACTGAGAGGAGAGGCACCTATTGGTGAGACACTCGGAGGCCTGTCTCAGCTAACACCTGTCCTACCAATATTTCTCTCCTCCTTCTTCTCTTTGTCTTCTGTCCTCACATTAGCAAAAATCCTATATGAAGTCTCTTGTAATTTGTTTTTCTCCCCGAGGAAAGGTTAATTCTTACATCTGTAATTCATTTACAGGATGTTAGACACAGGAGTAGTTGAATGCCTGAGATAATTTGAAAAGCCCCTTTGAAGCTCTTTCTTTCAGGTTTGCTGAAGGGCCTTTCCCCAGCCTGAATTCCTGCTGAGGCCCCACAGCATCACACAAGTGGGATCCCTGTGGTGAGACTGATATCCAAGGAGGGGTTGACTGAGGCAGGACACCCATGTTAGGATGTTTGGGGGAAACTAGACAGACCTGGGGTTTAGAATCCACTCTTCTCACAATTCCCTGCTCTTCTCATCTACAAACAATTCCTTCCAAGGGGTTTTTTTTTTTGTTTTTTTTTTTTAATGTTTGTGACTATAATATATGCCCAAACCTGAACTTTATTTCATTTTATTAAAAAAAATTATTTATTGGCCACACTAGGTCTTAGTTGATACATATGGGATCTTCTTTGTGGCCTGCAAACTCTTAGTCTGTGGCATCTAGTTTCCTGACCAGGGACTGAACCCAAATACCCTGCATTGGGAGCTCAGAGTCTTAGCTCCTAAATCACCAGAGAAGTACCTCCAAGGGTTTTAATCAAGCTTTTTAATGTTTGATGTCAGCCCAAGATGTTGGGTCTTTTTTCATGTTCATTTGGCATCCGTGTCTCCAGGTGGTCTGTCATGAACAGGAACAGAGGTCTGAAATCCACAGATCATTCAAAAGTACTTGATGAAAGAAAGTTTTCATTTTCTCTCCTAAATTTTTTAATCAGAGCAGGCACAAGCCATGGAAATGATACATTTGAGTTTTATCCTGGTCATTTTCCATCTCCTGCCATGGTGAGTGCCATGGGCTAATTTAGGAGGGTTGCTATGTTTTATTGTCTTTGTGACATTATGTTTTCTTCTCCTAAGGGCGGTATCATGTAGGATGGGCTGGAGTCAATTCCTCATTTTAATTTTTCTTAAAGGCTTGGAAAAGCAAAGAAGCTTGACAGTGACCAGGTGACAGATGCAAGTAGCACCTGGATGGGAATCCAGGTCTGCCTCTCTCCTAAGTCTAGCCCTAATCTTGTCATCGAGCAGAAATGCAGACTCGAAGCCCCTGGTGTTGTTGCTGTATTTTGCATGTTTAGTCAGCCCCTTTCTTCCACTCTCCTGTTTTTCCCTTTGTGACTAGAATAGCTCTGAAGACAGGATTGCCTTCATGAAGTTGTCACTGTCCTTTACAACACGAACAGCCATAGTGATGAATGACTTAGGTCCTTAACCAGTATCTAAGTTTGTACTGGGCCCAAAACTTGCTCTTGGGGCTAGTGTTATGAGTTTCTCATCTCTTTTCTAATCTGGAGGGGAAATTATTCTTAAAAGTTCTCAAGGACATCGAGACAATGGAGTTTTATTCAGTGCTGAAAAGATGTGGGCTATCAAGCCATGAAAAATATGGAGAAAACATAAACACATATCATTAAGTGAATGTAGCCTATCTGATGGAGTAGGCACTGGAGACCCACTCCAGTACTCTTGCATGGAAAATCCCATGGACGGAGGAGCCTGGTAGGCTGTAGTTTATGGGGTCACTAGGAGTCGGACATGACTGAGCGACTTCACTTTCACTTTTCACTTTCATGCATTGGAGAAGGAAATGGCAACCCACTCCAGTGTTCTTGCCTGGAGAATCCCAGGGACGGGGGAGCCTGGTGGGCTGCCGTCTATGGAGTCGCACAGGGTCAGACACGACTGACGTGACTTAGCAGCAGCAGCAGCCTATCTGAAAAGAATACATACTGTATCATCCCAATTATATGAGATTCTGGAATAGGCCAGACTATGGAGACAAAAAAAAGATCAGCGGTTTTCATGAGTGGGATGGGGGGAGGGATTAATTGGCAGGGCAGAGAGGATTTTTAGGGCAGCAAAAATACTCTATATGCTATCATAATGTACCCATGTTATACTTTTGACTAAACCTATATAGTGTATTGGAGAAGAAAATGGCAACACACTGCAGTATTCTTGCCTGGGAAATCCCATGGACAGAGGCGCTTTGTGGGCTGTAGTCCAAGGTGGTCTCAAAGAGTCGGACACGACTGAGCAACTACCACCTAGAGTGTACAATACCAACAGTGAATCCTAAGGTAAACTTTATGGACTTTGGGTGATTATGATATGTCAATATTGATTCACTGTTGGTTAAAAAAAGAGTGTACCATATTGGTGAATGGTGTGACAATGGAGAACGCTATCCATGTGTGTAGGTAGGGGTGTATGGGAAAGCTCCGCACCTTCCTCTTCATTTTATAGTAAACCTAAAACTACCCCATAATTTGTCTTAAAAGTATTCAAGGAACTACAGCTGAAGGCCATCTCCACTGTAATTCAGCCCCATTTGGGTATATGATGACAGAAGTAAGTGCCTGTATCCACAAAAAGGCTCGCAGAAAATTGATTCATAAGAGCCAAATGCTGGAAACAATCTACATTTCCACTGACAACAACAAATTGTGCTTGATGTGCCGTGGAACACCACACAGCAGTGAGAATGAGCAGGTCACAGCTATAACCAGCAATGTGGAAACGTCTTGCAGACACACTGTTGAGCAAAATCAAACAGACACTGAAGAGTCTACATCATATAATTCCATGTGTATAACATCCAAAAGCAGATTGAACTGATGAATGATGGTTCAGTTCAGTTCAGTTGCTCAGTTGTGTCCGACTCTTTGCAACCCCATGAACCGCAGCACGCCAGGCCTCCCTGTCTATCACCAACTCCCGGAGTCCACCCAAACCATGTCCATTGAGTCAGTGATGCCATCCAACCATCTCATCCTCTGTCATCCCCCTTTCCTCCTGCCCTCAATCTTTCGCAGCATCAGGGTCTTTTCAAATGAGTCAGCTCTTTGCATGAGGTGGCCAAAGTATTGGAGTTTCAGCTTCAACATCAGTCCTTCCAATGAACACCCGAGACTGATCTCCTTTAGGATGGACTGGTTGGATCTCCTTGCAGTCCAAGGGACTCTCAAGAGTCTTCTCCAACACCACAGTTCAAAAGCATCAATTCTTCGGTGCTCAGCTTTCTTTATAGTCCAACTCTCACATCCATACATGACCACTGGAAAAACCATAGCTTTGACTAGATGGACCTTTGTTGACAAAGTAATGTCTCTGCTTTTGAATATGCTGTCTAGGTTGGTCATAACTTTCCTTGCAAGGAGCAAGTGTCTTTTAATTTCATGGCTGCAATCCCCATCTGCAGTGATTTTGGAGCCCAGAAAAATAAAGTCTGACACTGTATCCACTGTTTCCCCATCTATTTGCCATGAAGTGATGGGACCGGATGACATGATTTTAGTTTTCTGAATGTTGAGCTTTAAGCCAACTTTTTCACTCTCTTCTTTCACTTTCACCAAGAGCCTCTTTAGTTCTTCTTCACTTTCTGCCATAAGGGTGGTGTCATCTGCATATCTGAGGTTATTGATATTTCTCCCAGCAATCTTGATTCCAGCTTGTGCTTCCTCCAGCCCAGCATTTCTCATGGGGTATTCTGCATAGAAGTTAAATAAGCAGGGTGACAATATACAGCCGTGACATACTCCTTTCCCAATTTGGAACCAGTCTGTTGTTCCATGTCCAGTCCTAACTGTTGCTTCCTGACCTGCATACAGGTTTCTCAAGAGGCAGGTCAGGTGGTCTGGTATTCCCATCTTTTTCATAATTTTCCATGCAAAGGGCACGAGGGAGACTGCAGGGTGCTGGGGATGTTCTACATCTTGATCAGATGGTGGTTACATGGGTGCACATACGTGTAAAACTCCATCACTTAAGATGTGCACTTTATGTATGTTATACTTCAATTTTAAAATTTAATTAACCTCCCCTCCCCAAACCACTCAAGGACGTGGAGTTGTTGGGAGTGGATGCTGGTCCTGCTAGTTGGCCAAGGTCTCTGAGGCTGCCCTTTGCAGAGCCCTTCTGCTGTGCTATTCATCCCTTGGTCCATCAGGAAAGTATGGAATCAGTCACAAGGCTCGGGGTCCAGGACCTGGAGTGTCTGTGGCTCGGCCTTGACATCTTCATGCCCACTGACTCCTTCCATGCTGCTCACGTCCTCTTTTCTCATGAGCAGACTCCCAGTGGGCTTGCCACTTTGCCTTGCACTTGAGCCTTCTTGAGGCGCTGATGCCATCCCTTTCTCTTACCAGCATCTTTCTCCCAGGGGTCTGAGTCCCATTTTCCACACCCACAGTCATGGGGCATCTTATGGGCTGGTCTTCTTGAATCATATTGGTGGGACCTGCCTCTAAGAACTCCCCTTACCCGGAGCCTCTTATTGTCATGTCCATTGCTTGATGGACCCTCTGATTATTGGCAGGCCCCTCCGACACCATATATCCATATATTGGACTTCTGGGCCTCTGAGAAGCAGCCCTATAGGTGAGTTGCTTCATCTGCATACTGTCCCCAGCTTCCTCTCATTCCACTCATACCCTGTCATTCAGGGTCATACGGATAAGCCCCTAACCACACAGCACACTCCTGCAACCAGGATGGGATAATTTACTAGCCTCAGCTGTTGCATTTCCAATATGCCTGTATCATTCAGAGTACTAAAGAAATCCCAGCTCTTTCTTTAAACACCGTAAGGCCCAGAGTGTACAATGAAATGTATACTGACACTTTCTTTTGAGCTCTTTCTTGTGACATTTCTTTAGAGAGGAAAAGCTCCTTTGTAACTGCCCATTAACCACGTATGGTTTGAGGCACGATGAGAGAAAGGATAAAGGAGAAAAAGATAAAAGGATAATGCCTGAAAGACAGTCCACCAGCAAGGTTCACCACGACGTGAATGGTTTCAAATGGGTTCGATCTGTCTCTATCATTTTGTTATTCATGAGACATAAAGGGAGAGAGAGAGCAAAGTAAACACCGCCACTTAGGAGATGGATGGAGCATACAAAGAGAAACGAAGCCACAAAACACAGCGAAAGAGTGGAGCAGTATAGGCGGAAAAATTACATCTGGATTATTCTGCTTAAATAGAAGAAACATAAATCACACCGAGAGTCTCAGGGCAATGTGCACTGGCGTGATAATGAACAGAACAGCCCCGTCTGCCCTCTCTCTTCCTCGCTGAGTTGAATTTTACCCCTCTTGTGTGATCCTGCAGAAGTCCCAGGCACCAGCCATGCCCCCAGTTCTCCTGCTTGGTCCTGCCCAGTCCTGTCCCATCCAGCCCTGTCCACTGTGGTCTTGCCCCTGCTGTGTGCCCCATCACCGGGTATTTTCTGCCTCTGCTGTTATACTTCCCTGCTAATTCCATTGGTTATCTGCCTTTGTCTTTGCTCCTCAGACTGTCGAGCCTCTTGATGCTCCTGTGTCTTTGTACCTTTCATCAGTGCCCTGGGCTAAAATTCTTCCTTGTAACAGGTACACAATATATTTGTTTGCCTACATATCCTCATTTATTGGTTGGTAAATTAATTTCAAATGCTGGTGACTAAATTTTTTCTGCAGTCGGGACTGTGAGCAGAAATTGCACATGCACAGAAGTTTTGGAGGCAGATGGTTAATTATCACTGAGCCATCCACTATAGGACCCTATTTAGATAAACATGTCCATTTATAGCAGCTTGAAATGCCTTCAATAGATTGACAAAAGCAATGCAACAGGCTCAAAGATTTTATTTCTCTTGTTATTGGAGTATAATGTGGTATTAGTTTCTGCTGTACAGCAAAGTGAATCAGCTATATGAATACATATATCCCCTCTTTTTTTCAACTTTCTTTCCATAGATTTCTCCAATTATATATTTTTGGAGAATCACTGAGATTTGAGAACCAATGTCTTTTATCCAATAAGGACATCAGAAAATTAGTGATCTGTTTATTCAATTAATGTTTTTGAAGTGTTTCAATTCCCTTTGAATAAGAAATAGCAGAAAGGCCAAACTGTGTGTATATCCTATTCTGGGTTCTCTGCGTGCGTGCTCAGTCACTTCAGTTGTGTCTGACTCTTTGCAACTTCATGGGTGGTAGCCCACCAGGCTCCTCTGTCCATGGAATTTTTCAGGCAAGAATACTGGAGTGAGTTGCCATTTTCCTCCTCCAGGGGATCTTCCAAACCCGGGGATCAAATCAGCATCTCTTACATCTCCTGCATTGGCAGGCAGATTCTTTACCACTACTGCCAACTAGGAAGCCCATTCTGGGTTCCAAAGTCATCATAAATCAGAAGTATCCAATATTCCTCCTTGGCCTACAAAATTTGCATTTATCCACTTTTCAGTTTGAATCGTCAGTGATACCTAGAGGGAAATGTGCATTTTAGAAATTCTAGACGTGAGTTACACGTTGTGTTCGTCTCACGTGTATGCAGCAGCGAGTATAGAACATTTTCAGCGCCTATGTTTCCTCATTTATAAAATGAGGATAACAGAACTAACATCAAAGTGTCCTTAGCAGTATTAAATTAGTCAACATGTGTAATATGTAGTCTTAGATGAATGACTGATGTGGTAGGTACTATGTAAGTGTTGATTGAAAAAATAAAAATAAAATAAATTTAACTCTCATAGCAATGCTGTGTGGTCAGTGCTTTCCAAAGTCCTTCTGCCAAAAATAGTTAAAAACCAGCTGATTCATTTATTTTCTGTCCTTAGATTTACAAACAGTGGATATCACCAAGCACTCTTCTCTAACCCTTGGCAGAAATTATTTGTACAGTCTCACTGTCTCACTTTTATTTGTTTTGAATAAATAAATATAATTATAATGGTTCTCAAAGCCCATAGAAATGTTTTTCCAATGCCAAGAGTGAAAAGATACACTGCATCTTTTTTTGGTAACTAAGTCAGTTTCATGGGAGAAGGCAATGGCACCCCACTCCAGTACTCTTGCCTGGAATATCCCATGGATGGAGGAGCCTGGTAGGCTGCAGTCCATGGGGTTGCTAAGAGTAGGACATGACTGAGCGACTTCATTTTCAGTTTTCACTTTCATGCATTGGAGAAGGAAACGGCAACCCACTTCAGTGTTCTTGCCTGGAGAATCCCAGGGACGGGGGAGCCTGGTGGGCTGCCGTCTCTGGGGTCGCACAGAGTCGGACACGACTGAAGCGATTTAGTAGCAGCAGCAGCAGCAGCAAGTCAGTTTCACACATGGCAAAGGAGAAGCTTAGCAGAGCGGGAAAATGTCTTGAAATATTAATTATGAATTACTGAGTTTCATAAATTTTTTAATTTTTCTGAAAGGCACTAATAACAAGAGCCCGTAATGACTCAAGGGAAATGACACATTTGCATTTTATTAGTTAAAGTAAGTGCAGTAATACTCTAGTTATCTGATTGTTACTGAAAAACTGGTCATTTAATGTGTATGCATTTTCCAGACAACAACATCTTGTTCCTTCAACTGTAAAAACTGATCATTTTAACTTTTTTTAAAAAATGATGGGAATAATCACTCACCTTCTACCATTCAGATCATATAGGAAAATACACAAAATACTGAACATAATGTTAGTTTTTTGTATGGGAAACAAGGGTCATCATTTATTTTACTAAATAGTGTTACAGTAACATGTTCAGATAGGTCTTCCCTGGTGGCTCAGTGGTAAAGAATCTGCCTGCCAATGCAGGAGACATGGGTTCGACCCCTGAGTTGGAAACACCACCTAGAGAAGGAAACGGCAACCCACTCCAGTATTCTTGCCTGGAAAGTTCCATGGACAGAGAAGCCTGGATACAACTTAATGGCTGAACTACAACATCATATATCAGATATCTTGAGACTTGAGAGAACTCTTTGCCTTTGCACTGAATGGCCACTGCTGATGCCTTATTACATACTGTGATGAGATTTTGTTTTTATTAGTTCACAGAGCACTATGAGGCTGTTGGGTTTCACTTGTAAGGTACCAGCTATTGAAAATAATCAAAACTAGTTTCTGGGGATTAAGAAAAAGAAAAAGCATGTTGAGCAGGTGTTATAAGGATGTATACTTGTAATCATCTGCTCAACAGCAAGAGTAGGTGCTGTTGGTAAAAAGAAGGCAGGGGCTTCCCCGGCAGTCCAATGGTTAAGACTCCATGTTTCCACTGCAGGGGATGGGGCTTCGATTCCTGGTCGCGGGGCTTAAGGTACATGTGCCATGTGGCACTGCCGAAAAAGAAAAAAAAAGATTTTTTAGAAAGAGACAGACGATAAGAGGGAAAAGAGAGAAGGAGGAGGAAAGGCAAAGAGTATCTGGAAACTTCTCTTTTCTACCTGTGACTGATATAACATGGAGGCTGAGCCTGCCCCCGAGCTGGGAGGTTAGATGGAGACAGCGAAGGGTTTTGAAGAGCCTGGAGCCAAAGAGGTACCACGGCCAGACTCAGTTCCAGAGAACACGTTCTGGCTGCTGGTGGGTGCACCCATTCACCCTTCCCTGGTGACACCACACAGATTAGGAAAATGAGGCTACCTTAGCCCTCCATCTGGAAAGGAATCCAAGCTATTTTAGACATTGTAGAAATGTTTTCATCAAAAAGAATAATCTTGTTCAGAAAAGTCAAATTCTGCCAACCTTCTAACACAGTTACTCACAAAAGCTGTTTATTGATCAGGTTGCATTATAAAAGTTAAGGGCACTGAGTTTTTTGAGTTTGAAAAGAAACAGGCACAAGTAAATGTGTAAGGAACTCACAGACATTACTGGTGCCCCAACAGCATATAAAGGAAATCAGTCCTAAATATTCATTGGAAGGACTGATGCTGAAGTGAAACTCCAATACTTTGGCCACCTGATGCAAAAGACCCTGATGCTGGGAAAGATTGAAGGCAGGAGGAGAAGGGGACACAGAGGACGAGATGGTTGGATGGCATCACCAACTTGATGGACATGGGTTTGAGTAAGCTCCAGGAGCTGGTGATGGACAGGGAGGCCTGGCCTGCTTCAGTCCATGGGGTCGCAAAGACTCGGACACGACTAAGCGACTGAACTGAACTGAAGGGCATCTTGGGAATTGAATAATGTCTACAGACCCATCTTTGGGAGAAACACAAATGTGAAAGAGTCGATTTTGACATTCATTTCTATTGGTATTGTGATTTTGATCATGGTCTGTCCTTGTATCTGGTCTAATTGCTTTCTAAAGCACTCCCCGATGGTTAATTTCTTAGCCATGGGGCAACTTCTTGGGTTGAAATCAGCCAAAGCCTTCTCTTCAACCTACCCCTCTCATACCTTCAAGGAAAAAGAGGCAGGATATTTTCATAAGAGAAGATTTTGTTAAATCTATTCCAAGCGTCTGCTTCTGTGACCATACCAGAGCTTCGTGACAAAGAAACTTTGCCAGGGATTGAAATCCAATTAACTTACAATCATGCTAATGGCTATATACCGACTCAATGGACATGGGTTTGGGTGAACTCTGGGAGTTAGTGATGGACAGGGAGACCTGGCATGCTGTGGTTCATGGGGTCGCAGAGAGTCGGACACGACTGAGCGACTGAAATGAACGCTAATGGCTAAGATACACTGACACACGGGGTAGCAGATGAGGCTCTGAGCATTAAGTAAAAGAAAGTGAAGTCACTCAGTCGTGTCCGACTCTCTGCGACCCCATGGACTGCAGCCTACCCGGCTCCTCCATCCATGGGATTTTCCAGGCAAGTGTACTGGAGTGGGCTGCCATTTCCTTCTCCAGGGGATCTTCCTGACCCAGGGATTGAACCTGGGTCTCCCACATTGCAGACAAACGCGGAAGCTCAGAGCTTCTCTTGTAGCTTTGAGCGTTATCCAATGCTGTGTGCATTAATTCACCAAGTGCTCCGAGGTGCTGGTGTTGCCCCATCCCAGGAGAGGAACGGAACCCAGAGCAAGCAAGCAGTTTGCCTCGGGGGTCCCAGAAGACCCTAGACCTGCCCTCCTGCTGCCTCGCCATCCTGCCTATTAGGAGTTGACCTGTATCTCAAAGTCAAGTCCAAAACAGAGGTGAGAACCCAACGGCAAGTTAAAGTTACCTGGGTGAGGGCAGGGGTGATGCAGAGTGTATTAAACGTCACACACTTCACTCCGTGTCTATAAATCTTGTAACCTTGTCCTTTGCTGAGTCAGGCATACAAGACAAGGTGGATTGTGGGATGACCCTACAAGGGCAGGAATTTTGAATGAAAACAACATAAACATGAAAGAAGCCAGTCACAAAGGACCTATATTGTATGATTCCATTTATATGAAATGTCCAGAACGGGCAAATCCATAGCAACAGGAAGTGTGTTAGCTGTTGCCGGGGGCTGGAGGGAGGGGATGGGAAATGTGAAGTAACTGCTGGGATGGGGATTATGAGTTTCTCTGGAGGATGATGAAAATATTCTAAAATTGATTGTGGTGATGGTTGTACAGCTCTATGAATATACTAAAAGCCATTAGAGTCTATGCCTTAACTGGCTGAATTGTATGGGATCTGAATTATATCTTAATCAAGTAGTTATTACTAATAAAAAACTCTCCAAGTGTTGTCTCCCAAGTGTCTCAAGGCAGAGAGAGCTCAGGAGAACTCAGGCATACATGGATTTCATAGCATTTGCTTATTAGAGGGAGAAATGGCCAATTAATTAAATTTATATAAATAATTTATGTTGATCATGAAAAATTAAAAGCAGCCATAATCTTGACACTTAGAAATAATCATTGTTGTTAACACTTTCAGGTTTATCCTTGAGGATTTCTTTCTATGCATATTTAAGGTACATGGCGATGCTGCATTTTGCTACCTGCACTCTTTCGGAATTTGCTTTTCTCACTAAGCAACACATTATCACAGGGCCCCTCAAAGTGTGATGTCTGGGCCATCAGCATTAACCTCACCTGGGCACTCAGAAAGCAAACCCGAGGGCCCCATCGCAGGCTCACAGAATGAGAGACTGGGGGCAGGGCTATCCATCTTGTTTTAAGACGCCCTCCTGCTCACCCTGATGCATACTCCAGTTTGAGACCCCCTGCCCTACCGTGACTGTGAAAAGAAAGATGGTGAAGTCGCTCAGTCGTGTGCATGTAAATACACGTGGCTGTCTGCCATAACTTTTAGTGACTAATAGTCCAGTCTTTGGCTACTGTAAGTAATGCTACAAAGATCATCCTTGTACTATCCTTGTGCAATACTTATTTCCTCCCATATACTCCCAGAAATGTATTTACTCAGTCTAAGGTTTAGGATACCTACTCCCAAACTGTACCCCAAAAGACCTTCTTAATTTATGTTCCTACCTACAATGTATGAGAATGTCGATATATTGTCTTACATTTTTGACAACTCTGGCTATATGTTTTTTGAAATAAATAATAACACAGTAAGTAAAAAAGGTAGACCCTTGGGTTTTAGCTTATGTTTTCTTTGACTACTGGTGATATTGAACATTTGTATGTGGCTATTGACTATTTCTATTTCTTCATTTGTGAATATCTTGTTTATGTCCTTTATCCAAATTTTTATTTGACTTTTTTATACATACATTTCTGGTGAAACTTAATATATCTTTACTTAGTGAGAATACTAATCTCTGAATAGCACATTTATTGAAAATATATCACCTGGTTTTTTTCCTTATAACTTTTTCTTTTGCCATTTAGAATAAGTTTTACATTTTAATGTCATAAAGTTTTATTTTGGTGCTATTCTTTCAAAGGAATTTCTCATCAAGCTTTATAAAAATATGTTAGCAAAATATCTTTTCTGCAGGTACTTTTATATTAAATTGCATAATCGATGTGGAATTTATGTTGCTGTGAATTGTCCTTTTTTCCCAAATGATTACCCCATAGATCCTATATTGAATAGTTCTAATTTCATGCTTAGTCTGAAATTCTAACTTATTTATGTATAAATTTTTAAAAATGTGTTTGGGTCTGCTTCTGAATTTCCTAGTCTACTTAATTAATCTGTTTCTTTTGGAGTCAGTTTTCATTATCAGAATTTTAATACGCTGTAAATGCTCTTGCATTAGTCTTTTTCATTTTCTGTCTTTCTTTTTCTGGTCCTTCTCACACACCACAGTCTTCAAGTAACCTTTGTTTTGACTTGAATTATATTAAATTCAGCATTATTTGTCAGTATCAATATTTTAAAATATTAAATCTTTCCATCATGAAAGTCGGTATGTTTTCTACGATCATTCAGATATCCTTGTGTATTCCTGAGTAGAGGTTTATGCTTATCATACAGGTTGCAAACATTTTTTGATAAGCTTCTTTTAGGCATTACATTTTTATGACTGTCCTTAAGTGTGGCTCTTCTAAGTGGTTATAGACACGTTATTGTTTCCATAAACCAAGTTTATAACTACTGACCTCATTGAAGCCTTTTATTAGTTCTTTTTTTTCCTGTTTTCCATTTTTTAAAAAAATTTATTTATTTTAATTAGAGGCTAATTACTTTACAATATTGTATTGGTTTTGCCATACATCAACATGAATCCTCCACGGGTGTACACGTGTTCTCAATCCTGAACCCCATTCCCACCTCCCTCCCCATACCATCCCTCTGGGTCATCCCAGTGCACCAGCCCCAAGCATCCTGTATCCTGCATCAAACCTGGATTGGCAATTCGTTTCTTATATGATATTATACATGTTTCAATGCCATTCTCCCAAATCATCCCCCCCTCCCTCTCCCACAGAGTCCAATATGTCCTCTGGGGTTTTCCAAGTAGATGATGAAAATTTATGTCTTCAGTTTTCAGCTGTTATTCCTGCTGTCTCATGTTCTTTTCTATTAGTTGGTGCTTCTAGAACAATGTTAAACTGTCATAATGACTAGGTATCTTTGTTTTGTTCCTTCCTTTGAATGGCGGTGTCTTCCTTTCAAAGTTAATCATGATGCTGGCTATTAGTTTGAAAAAAACAAATTATAGATATATAATGTATATGTATATATACATTATGTATGTATATATACATACATAAATGTATATGTATATATACTTTCCAGGTGGCTCAGAGGTTAAGAATCTGCCTGCTGATGTAGGAGACTCAAGAGATGCAGGTTTGATCCCTGGGTTGGGAAGATCCCCTGGAGGAGGAAATGGCAACCCACTCCTGTATTCTTGCCTGGAAAAAAAAAAAACAACAAAAACCATGAACAGAGGGCCTGGTGGGCTGCAGTCCATGAGGTCACAAAGAACTGGACATGACTGATCAACTGAGTACATACATGTACACACACACACACACGCACACACCCATCCATCCATCATCATATCTGCTACTAGCTTACGTTTTTGGTTGACTAAGAGTTTATTTTGGAAAAACATTAAAATGTAACTCACATTACATTTTATCAAAAGTCCTTCAGGATCTACTGAGGTGATAATCTGTTTTGTTTTCATCGCCTTATTTAGCACATTTTCAGGTCAACATTTATTTAGTGTCTACTGTGCTACTGGTCATTTGTTTCCTGCTCTTAGCAAATCAGAAACTGCCAAAGAGAAATCAGGTCGACTGTCCAGGAAATGCTGAAGGACCCCATGAAACACGAATCTCCTTGGCTCTCATTCTGGCCACTCACTGGTGTAATTTGGAGAATCTCTTTAAAAAAAAAAAAAAAAAAAAAAAACTATGTCCAAGACCATTAAATCAGGATGTGTGTTTTGAGGTGAGGTCTAAATTAGGCATGTGATTGATAAACCCTGCAGTTAAGATGACTGTGCAATTTAACGAATAGTGTCCTCGGCCTCCCTGCAGTGAATGCTATTAGCTAGTTGTTTTGCAAAACTGGGATGGCTAAAATCTGCTCAGTGATATTAGCTATCATTATTACAATTAGACTAGACTATCCATCTGAAACTTCCAGTTTTATAGGTAAAATATGGCTAATTATCAGTAATTTCACGTGATCCAACCTAACATTATTATTAATAATGACCATTTAAAGAATTGATGCTTTTGAATTGTGCTGGGAAAGACTCATGTGAGTCCCTTAGACAAGCAAGGAGCTCAAACCAGTCCATCCTAAAGGAATCCAACCCTGAATATTCATTGGAAGGACTGATGCTGAAGCTGAAGCTCCAATACTTTGGCCACCTGATGCAAACAGCTGACTCATTGGAAAAGACGCTGATGCTGGGAAAGATTGAGGGCAAGAGGAGAAGGGAACAACAGAGGGTGAGATGGTTGGATGGCATCACCAACTCAATGGACATGAGTTTGAACAAACTCAGGGAGATGGTGAAGGACAGGGAAGCCTGTTGTGCTGCAGTTCATGCTGTCACAGAGTTGGAGATGACTTAGTAACTGAACAGCAACAATAATCTATTATATACCAGCAACAGTAGTAGTCTTTTCTACAGGTCATGTTATTCCATTTCCATAACAACTCCATGAAGTAGGAACTATCATTCCAATCTACAGATGAGACAGCAAACTCAGGGAAGTTAAGGAAGTCAGTAAAGTCATACAGCTAGTAAGTAGTAGAGCCCAGAGGCAGACTTAGATATGTCTGACTCCAAATCTTATGTTTTTTTTTTTTTGATAAAGGACAGCCTTGGGTCTGCTTCACTCATTGGTTTTTACTAGTAGGAAACTGACCCAGGAAGGGGAGTGAAGTTTGCTAGGTGCTCATTTTAGGGTTCAGTCCCAGGTTGGAGAGGGGGTGTACACACTCCCTTCTCACTGATTTTAATTTCACAGTTTCCACTCTATAGAGCGGGGTTGTCAAAATGTGGTCTGCAGACCAGCAGGGCCAACTGGGAACTTAGACATGTTTGTCCTCCCCCAACCCCATACTCACTGAATCAGAGACTCTAGGGGGTCCAGCAATCTTGGTTTAAGCAGCCCTCCAGATAATCAGAATGCAGGTTCACATTTGTAAACCACTGCCCTCCATAACAATTGTGGTTATTTAGTTGCCAACTCTGGAGAAGACAATGGCACCCCACTCTGGTACTCTTGCCTGGAAAATACCATGGATGGAGGAGCCTGGTGGGCTGCAGTCCATGGGGTCGCTAAGTGTTGGACATGACTGAGCGACTTCACTTTCACTTTTCACTTTCATGCATTGGAGAAGGAAATGGCAACCCACTCCAGGACTCTTGCCTGGAGAATCCCAGGGACGGGAGAGCCTGGTGGGTTGCTGTCTATGGGGTCGCACAGAGTCGGACACGACTGAAGTGAGTTAGCAGTAGCAGTAGCAGTCGCCAAGTCATGACCAACTATTTTGCAACGCCATGGACTGTGGCCCACCAGGCTCCTCTATCTGTGAGATTTCCCAGGCAAGAATACTGGAGTTGGTTGCCATTCCTTCTCTAGGGGATCTTCCCCACCCAGGGATTGACTCTTGTGTCTCCTGCATTGGCAGGTGGATTCTTTACCACTGAGCCATCCGGGAAGCCCTGTGTAAGAGAAATGACTGCTAACTTGGGTGAGCGCTCGATCTGCACCAGATATGACCTCGGGTCCTTACAAGGCAGGGTTTTTTTTTGTGTGGGTGTATGTGGTAAATCACTTCAATCGTATCAGACTCTTTGTGACCCGATGTGAGCCTGCCAGGCTCCTCTGTCCATGGGATTCTCCAGGCAAGAATACTGGAGTGGGTTGCCATGCCCTCTTCTGGGAGATCTGCCTGACCCAGGGATCAAACCTATGTCTTCTGCGGCTCCTGCATTGCAGGCAGATTCTTTTCACCTGAGCCACCAGGAAAGCCCCAGGGATTTACAATCATCCTGATCCTTATTTGCACAGAAGCAGCATTGGAGCCTGACAGAAGGTGAATGCATTGTCTGAGGGAGCAACTGGTGGGGTCTGGGTTTGAACTTGGCTCTGAAGGGGTAAGTTGAAGGCCTCAACCACTATGCTAAACCACCTTCTGTCCAGAAAGTCTGGGACATTTCATTCTCCATGGAGAGTCTCCAGTAAAGGCTGGAGGGAAAGCGACAATACCAGATCAGAGCTTTGGAGAAGAAGCCACTCATCTACCACGGGCATCCTTAAGATGGGGAAGAAAGGGAGCCATGGTTTTAGAATGAAAGTTTCTATTTAGGAGGCTGGGGCACTCCAGATAAGCGGCCCTTTTTTCTTTCCCACAGGCTAGATGCCTTACTTCAGGCACTTTTCAGTGATTGCATTTTGTCTGCGGAATGCAGCACTGTGAGTTGGGGGCTTTGTATATTGAAGGTCTTACTGGGGATTATCACGAAGCGAGAATAATGGTGATATTGTTTGCAGAGCCAAGGTGGAAAATCAGACCAGGGTGGAGGATTTATTTTTCTACCATGATGGGGGGTGGGGCGGGGAGGCGCTCTTCAAAAGTTCACTGACTGCGGCGCTGAAGTCTGTCCATTTGGAAGCAGTCCTGGATGGCATGGGCAGATTCCCGGCTAATACTGTGTACGCCCTTCTATCGCCAAGCATCCAATTCCCAGCGAATTTTGCAATATAGTGACAGTAATGGAAAGCAAAATGATCTCTAAATAATGGTTTAAGATGGCTACTTGATAAAGGGCACTGCAATAATTATGATCAATGGAGCATGGATTCAATATATATTGCCCATTTAGATGCACCAGATTAGCTTAACAGCTTTCTTTAATGTTCTGAGTATTGTGTGTGTGTGTGTGTGTGTGTGTGTGTGTGTGTGTAAGAGAAGGGAGACGAGAAGCAGAGGGAGGGAAAGAAGAGGCAGCCTGCAAGCTGCTGGGAGCATTACTGGGCTCCATCATGATCAATGTGGTCGAGGTGACTCAGTGCTGAGAGAGGAAATTGAGATTCCGGGGCTTTGTGATCCATCACCAAGAGACTGCGCATAAGGGTCCGGGTCCTGTGTTTCAGACAGGGGCTTTGTGGAAGGAGGAAGAAACAGGGGAAAGGGCAGAGGAGGGAGACACCTGATATGAGTTTAGTCATTTTGCAGCGGGCACTTTCTGGATGACGGTTTGGTGTAATCATGCAAATGAGGCAGGCAGGCAGCTGGCCAAAGGAATCCCTCAGCATCCCTGAACGCAAGCGCCGTAAGCTAAGTGAGCTGGACAGGACTCATTTTTTTGGAAAGCCGGGCTAGCCATGGAAATGTGTTTTACCAGGAGGGGGGGAAATGATTTACTTGACGTTGGTCCTAATCCTCCCCTCCCCAGTCACCCCTCCTGCCTCCCCACCCTCCGGAAGGAAATTTTCCATGACAGCCTGTCTAGAAATCTGGGTCTGTTCCCTACCTTTTATGTTGCTGGGTTGATCCCAGGTAACACACAGGGTCTGTGATCAGCGTGTAATGATGAGGGCAGTGTGCCATATGGACTGAAATTCCTTGGATAATGAGGATGAAATGATTGCAGTCTTAGTCCTGACTTGCTTTGATTTGTCAGTTAAAATAAAGGCCCCCGTCTCCACCCTTTCATGAAAGGGCGTTGGGAGGAAGTGTCGCTGTTCACAGGAGGAGAAGCCAGTCCCCTAAACCCGATCATCTCCGCTGATGTCCCTGCTGATTGGGAGTGGGTGAGGGGCTAATTGTCTCCATGGTTTTCGGCCTGGAAAGGCAGCTGGCGTGTAGATGACAATAGTGGCAGCCAAAGAATCTGACTGCCAGTGCAGGAGATGCAAGACACGCAGTTTTGATCCATGCGTCGGGAAGATCCTCCGGAGGAGGAAACGGCAACCCATGTCCAGTATTCTTGCCTGCAAAATTCTATGGACAGAGGAGCCTGGTGGCCTGCAGTCCATGGGGCCACAAAGAGTCAGACATGACTGAGGGTGTGCATGTATGTGCACCCGCACACACACACACACACACACACACACACACACACACTGTTTACTGAGCATTTACTCTGTGCTGGGTGCGAAGAGCTGACTCATTTGAAAAGACCCTGACCCTGGGAAGGATTGAAGGCAGGAGGAGAAGGGGACGACAGAGGATGAGATGGCTGGATGGCATCACTGACTCAATGGACGTGAGTTTGAGTAAACTCCTGGAGTTGGTGATGGACAGGGAGCCCTGGCGTGCTTCAGTCCATGGGGTCACTAAGAGTCGGACACGACTGAGCGACTGAACTGAACTGAATTGGGTGCTTTGCTGCGGTGCTTCTGAAACTTTGCCAACTTGTATCACCCAGGGAGCTCATTAAAATGCAGATTTTTACATAAACATTTTGTTTAATATAATTACAAAATATAGTAAAAGTAATTCTTTATATAAAATTATCTATACATATACTTTTTTACTTTGAAAATTGATTATAATTCCAATGAAAAAGATAGATTATTGAAGAACGTAAATTGATACAGAGCAGATTCTGATACAGTAGGTCCGAGGTGGAGCCTGAAGGTCCACATTTCTAGTAGGATCTGAGATGTGCCTGGGATACTGGTTGACATGCCACACTTTTGAATAACCTCATTGGATTTTCCCATGAGCCCTATGAAGCGGTTGCTGAGGAATCCCGCTTGGCAGAGGAAGAAACAAATTGACATTTCAGAGGTCAAGGGTCCTGCAGAATATGGCACAGCTCTTCCAGGACAAGTCTGAGATTCAAAACTGTGCATTCGATCCTTCCTACCTTCCCTCCCCTCTGCAGCAGCCTCTGGAGATACAGTTAGTGTGGCAGGGTGGGAAGATGGGAGCCGCCCGGATTCCTGAGTGGGTAGAGAGTCGTCTGGCAGAGCCATCCGACTCAGAGGGCATGAGTAAGAAACACACTTAGTGGTGTCAATCCACTGAGATGCCAAGGCTCCGTTGCAGCAGCCAGCGCTGGTTCATTATCCTGACAAGCACCATCAGGCTCTTAACCACTCACAGTGCCTTTCACAATTCCCATTTTCCCTGGGTCACCAAGCATCCAGATCTGTCCAGAGCATCACACTGTGAACCAACCACCAATTGTGATCATGAAGAAAATGGGTGGAAGGGAGGCCCTGCACAGAGTCCTGGGGGTGGGGGAAGCTGACGGCTGAGTTACTTTTGAGCTTTCAGAGTAGTTAATGCCAGGGCTGGGCTGCAGGGCGTCACTCAGAGCTCATCAACACCTCGGACCAATTTTCAAATGCTCTAGACTTGATTAAACCCTGGGCACAGTTTGCCAAGTGCTTCCTCCCCCACCTTAATTGTTTAGATTGTGTAGAATTTGAGTAAAATTTAATCCAGATGTTTCTGATTCGCTTAAGTTTAAATCACCAGAAAATGCTCTTAGGTTGCTATTTGATGTTGAAGAGGTTTTTCAAGCATTTTCCCCCTTCTTAATAGAAGAGGTCACATTTGGGTAGGGGTAAAGCCGTCCCATGCACCCTGAGGTTTCATCTGATTTGATTTGAAAACCCGTTCTTGTGAAATCTGAGTCAGAACTCAATTTTACTTTGACCTCCCCTTTAAATCCCTACCATGAGCATCTGAGAAAGAGAGAGAGAGCTGGAGTAATTTGCATGCAGCCGATATCAGGGATTCTTGTTTGAAAAAAATGTTACCCCTGGCCCTGGCTTCTCCAGCCTCATGACCTGATTGGAGCTGGCAAGTGGCCACTCCCTTCCTGAACTATAGGAGAAGCCACTGGGCCAGGTAAGCACACCCATTTCATAGTACTTTACTACCTGGGCACTTGCTAAGCTGAAGTCAGTCAGTCTGAGAGTTGATAGATGAGAGCTTATGCAAGGTCATCAACCATAGTCTAGGGCTGCTGCTAAGTTGCTTCAGTCGTGTCTGACTCTGTGCGACCCCATAGATGGCAGCCCACCAGGCTCCCCTGTCCCTGGGATTCTCCAGGCAAGAACACTGGAGTGGGTTGCCATTTTCTTATCCAATGCATGAAAGTGAAAAGTGAAAGTGAAGTCGCTCAGTCGTGTCTGACTCTTAGTGATCCCATGTACTGCGGCCTACCAGGCTCCTCCGTCCATGGGATTTTCCAGGCAAGAGTACTGCTGCTAAGTCACTTCAGTCGTGTCCGACTCTGTTCGACCCCATAGACGGCAGCCCACCAGGCTCCCCTGTCCCTGGGGTTCTCCAGGCAAGAACACTGGAGTGGGTTGCCATTTCCTTCTCCAATGCATGAAAGTGAAAAGTGAAAGTGAAGCCGCTCAGTCATGTCCAACTCTTAGCGACCCCATGGGCTGCAGCCTACCAGGCTCCTCTGTCCATGGGATTTTCCAGGCAAGAGTACTGGAGTGGGGTGCCATTTACAGGGGTTCTCAAAATGTGGTCCCTGAGGAGCAGCAGCAGCAGCATCATGGCAACCTGTTCATTTTTCTTTTAGTCACTCAGTTGTGTCTGGCTGTTTGTGGCCCCATGGAGTTTAACCTGACAGGTTCCTCTGTCCATGGAATTTCCCAGGCAAGAATACTGGAGTGGGTAGCCATTTCCTACTCCAGGGGGTCTTCCCCACCCAGGGATTGAACCCAGGTCTCCCGTATTGCAGGCAGATTCTTGACTGAACTTGTTAGAAATGTGCATTTATGAACCGAGTCCTAGACATACCAAACTAGAAACTCCTGAGTGGGGGTGTCCAGCAGCTGTGTTTGATGATGCCTTCCAGGGGATTCCGATGTACCCTGAAATTTGAGAACCTCTAGTCTAGGCCCGCGGTAACACTCATTATCTTACTCTTAGGACTTTGTAGGGATTAATAAGATAACATGGTCATATGACTCAAGACCCTCAGACCCAGGCTATATTTACCCAGGGCTCTAAGAGTGATCTTTGTGACTGAGTTGAAAGGCCAAAGAAATCAGAAAACCACTTAACTTTTTCCTGCTCAGAATTAGTTTTTTTTTAAAACAGTGTCTTCATTGACTGTTGTTTTGGGGGCAGTGCAGACACAGCCAAAGGGCCTGTTTTAACAGCAGCACCCCCCAAGTAGGAATCCTTCTGCATACCACTGTCAGTTTCTGGAGCTTAAAAAATGCAATTGCCTGAACCTGCAGACTTTTAGGATGTGCGTTCTGAGGGCGCTCTGGAGTTGGCAGATTGATACGGTAGGATCTTCCTCCCACCCTGAGTTCTTTCACCCAGGCTTACATTTGTCAAATGTAGCCCAATTTCTGCTATATTCTGGTTCTGTCCTGGCTGGTCTTGAGGATTCCCACCAGAGGTCAAACTCTTAACCACTGTGCTTAACCAAAAGGTTCCTTGATGAAAGGTTGACTAGAACAAGTAGACACAGCCCTCTAAGGAGCATTTCCCAGCAAGAGTGGGAGTGAAAGGCATCCTGGGGAGGGTGGAGGAGTGGTCCTTCAGGACTGCCTGGAGAAGGTGATCCCTGGGTCTTAGAGGGAAAGATGCTCTGGGAAGGTGGGCAAGGTGCGGGGAGAGGCCTGGAATCAGAAGGGCAACTGTAAGCATTTCAGAATGTCTGGGGCATGGGGGGCCCAAGGGATCAGTGGAGCTGGAGATGCTGGGGCCAGTTTATGAATCGTCTCCTGTGATATAGTAAGTTCCTCCTGTTTCTTGGAATCCTGTTTAAACCTATCTTTTTTAAAAAATTAAAAAATATATATATATTTATTTTTGGTTGTGCAGAGTCTTTGTTGCTACAGCAAACACACTGCTCTCTGGTTTCAGTGTGCTCCTTTCTCACTGTGGTGGCTTCTCTTGTGGAGCACAGGCTCCGGGGCTCGTGGGCATCAGTAATTGTGGCACATGAGCTCAGTCGCCCCGAGATACGTGGGATATTAGACCAGGTACCAAACTGGTGTCCATTGCTTTGCAAAGCAGATTCTTAACCTGGAAGGGAAGCCCCCTTTTTAGATTTTTTGATGTAGACCATTTTAAAACTCTCTATTGAATTTGTTACAGCACTGCTTCTGTTCTATGTTTCGGTTTTTTGGCCATGAGGCATGTGGAATCTTAGCTCCCTGACCAGGGATTGAACCTGCACCCCCTGCATTGGAAGGTGAAGTCTTAACCACTGGACCACCAGGGAAGTCCCTGTTTAAATGTCTTGCAAAGAGCATCCATGGTGCCTGCATCACCTGTCCTTCATCTCTCTTGGGCTCTCCCAGCACTCTTGGTACATGGAAAGGCAGTGAGATGTGGTGGAAAGGAACAAGGTTCAGAGTCAGAGACTCGAAGCCAAGAGGTGTCCTGGACACATCACCCACTGTGGTGTCGGGGTGCTGCCGCCGCCGCCGTCACCCTATTTAGTCACCCACAGGTTTGAGGCCCAAATCTTTTGCTTAGCATCTGATACACTTGTGCTTATTTCCTGCTGGCATCACCATTCACCGGCAGATTGACTGTTCCTCTCTACTTCTGCGTTCATTTCCACCCTTCTCCCTGTTCATGTGACCCCTGCTGCCCATCCTGGAACATGTCACATCCATGAATCTTCTTATTGTTCAGCTGCTAAGTCATGTCCAACTCTTTGCGACCCCATGGACTGCAGCTCGCCAGGCACCTTTGTCCTTCATTATCTCCCGGAGTTTACTCTAACTCATGTCTATTGAGTTGGTGATGCCAGCCAACCATCTCATTCTCTGTTGTCCCCTTCTCTTTTGCCCTCAATCTTTCCCAGCATCAGGGTCTTTCCCAATGAGTCAGCTCTTCACATCAGGTGGCCAAAGTATTGGAGCTTCAGCTTCAGCATCAGTCCTTCCAATGTGTATTCAGGATTGGTTTCCTTTAGGAAGGACTGGTTTTATCTCCTTGCAGTCCAAGGGATGCTCAAGAGTTTTCTCCAGCACCACAGTTCAAAAGCATCAATTCTTCAGTGCTCATCCTTTATAGTCCAACTCTCACATCTGTACATGACTACTGGAAAAAAACATGAAAAGAAAGTGAAGTCGGTCAGTCGTGTCCAACTCTTTGCGACCCATATGGACTGTACCTACCAGGCTCCTCAGTCCATGGAAATTTTCCAGACCAGGGATCAAACCCGGGTCTCCTGCATTGCAGGCAGACGCTTTATTGTCTGAGCCACCAGGGAAGCCCACCAGGGAAAAACCATAGCTTTGATTATACGGATCTTTGTTGGCAAAGTGATGTCTTTGCTTTTTAAAACACTGTCTAGGTTTGTTACAGCTTTTCTTCTAAGGAATAATTGTCTTTTAACTTTGTGGCTGCAGTCAGCAGCCACAGTGATTTCGGAGCATAAGAAAATAAAATCTGCCACTGTTTCTACTTCTTCCCCTTCTATTTGCCAAGAAGTGATGGGACTGAATGCCATGATCTTAGTTTTTTGGATGTTGAGTTTTAAGCCAGCTTTTTCACTCTCTTCTTTCATCCTCATCAAGAGGCTCTTTAGTTCCTCTTTATTTTCTGCTGTTAGAGTGCTGTCATCTGCATATCTGAGGTCATTGATATTTCTCCCAGCAATCTTGATTCCAGCTTGTGAGTCCAGCCCAGCATTTCACATGATGTACTCTGCATGCACGTTAAATGAGGGTGACAATATACAGCCTTGACATACTCCTTTCCCAATTTGGAACCAGTCTGTTGTTCCATGTGTGGTTCTAACTATTGCTTCTTGACCTGAATACAAGTTTCTCAGGAGGCAGGTAAGGTGGTCTGATATTCCCATCTCTTTAAGAATTTTCAACAGTTTGTTGTGATCCACACAGTCAAAGGGTTTAGCATAGTCAATGAAGCAAGAATAGATGTTTTTCTGGAACTCTCTTCCTTCCTTCTTCTATTATCCAAGAGATGTTGGCAGTGTGATCTCTGGTTCCTCTGCCTTTTCTAAATCCAGCTTGTACATTTGGAGGTTCTTAAACCACCTCAGTCCATGGCAGCCAGCCATCTCATGATCTTTCAGAACTTCCTATCTGTCCCTTAACCATCTGGGATTTCAGGTCTTATGTATATTTGGATCTTATTGGCTTATATATTTTTCTGCTGCTTGAGAGAAGTGTCCTTCCCATAGACTGTAAGGAAGGTGTGTGCCCTGCATGAACACTCAAATCCATGCCTGGTAGCCTGAGACGGTGAGTGTCCTGCTGCAGCTTTGGCAAGGGTTATACAAAGGGTTCAGTTTTATTTTTCTCAGGGACGATAAATTACCAATCATTGGGGTGCAGTAACCATATGAACCATAAACCATTAGGACTTAAGTTTTGTTGTTGTTGTTGGTATAGTAGAGAGGGGTTTGTGTGATCAGAATGTAAATCTGATCACGATTCCTCTGATTAAAACATCGGTATCTCCACATTCCTCCAGGATGAAATTCAAACGCCTTCTTATGGCTTCAAGTCCTGCACACAGTCTGGGCTCATCAACCCTCTAACTTCCCCTCCAGTCCTTGGCCCTCGTGATCCATGCTCCTACCATCCTTAAGGGCTCCTAGGGACCCAGGATGGGCATTTTCTCTCACCACTGCTCCTTCGAGCAAGGTCTTCTCTTCAACTTTCAGCTTCTGCCCTCTCCTTGGTCACTTGGTTACTCTTACTCCATAACTCAGAAGCTTATGCCTCACTTCCAGCAGGAAGTGGTTCCCCGATCCTCTTCATCTGAGTTCAGTCCCTCTGATGGGGTCTTACATGGTCCTCCCTTCTCATTGCACCCATCCCCTTTTTATTCACCTTGTCCTAAACCTCCCTAGATGATACATTCCTGAGGGCAGGGACTGATTCTAGCTCGTGGTGGATGGGTTGGAGTCTCTTAATGTCGGGTTCTACCAAGGAGCAATGAATGAATGGATACTTAGCTCAAAGTGTGGGAGCGAGGGTTGCAGGGCAGAACAGGGTTCATTATGCAGCACTTGTTAAGTCAGATCCCTGCTGGAGACGGTCAGCGGCTTTGGGGCCAGAGCCGGGAGTGCCATATGTGTACCCGTCATAAAAACATTGTTTACTAAGGTTTCCAGCAAATCCTCTTAAATGACTCCATTTCTCCGCCTTGATTGACATATGTTGCTTTTCTTGAAGACGTGTTATGACAATTTCACGTTTCAAGTGCTGCAAGAATGTGCCTAGGTTGAAACTTTCTGCTCTTTGCCAGGATGTCAAGTTTTACTCCTGGATGCTTTTTTTTCCCCCAGCCGGCTTTTCTGTACCTGATAATGGAGAGTTAGCTGTGCATGGTGAGCATCACCATTATAATACAGGTGATCGTTACCTGAAGCCCACGGAATGACTCCTAGCTGAAAAGAAGAAGCGATTTGGAGGGGGTGATAATGCATGGCATGCTAAAGAACTGCATTGTTCCCACTCCTACTTAGGAGTGGAAGAATTACAATAAAGAAGCGGAACCACACCATTCTTTCTTTCAAAGTGCCTCTCAACAGTCCTAATATTAGCTGTGGTCTCTGAACTTTTAATGACACTGAGAAAGGGCTTTCTGCAAATGTTTGCAAAGCACATGGATACAAAAATTCCCAAAGAATTTGCTGCAAAATTAACCTGCCAGCCGAACATTTGCCAAAGATACTAATTAGTCACTTTGACAACAACACTCTCTGGCCACGAAATGGGCTGAGGATTTTTGAGATGATAGAAGGGGTGATATACAAATATTTTGGGTGAGACGTAATCAGTTAATTGGTTTATTAAATTATAAAACCATTGTTTGTCCGAAACAGCAATAAAACTAACTAAATGAATAGTCACCTCTTTGAAGACTTCTTACGTTAATTATGTTTATGCATCAGTCGCAGCCGCTGTATTAGACAAAGGGCTCTTTATCTGAACATGCCATAGCTACAATGTATTGTGGTTCAGAGGATGGCCTCGACTCTATGTCTACATAATTACAGAAATCTTATCCCTTTTGTGTTTGCACATCATTTTCGGTTTTTTGGAATAGTTAAACTCCATTTTACTTTTTAATAACATTTTAGAAATCATTGTGATTCAGGTAAACAGAATTTGATTGCTTTGATGGATTGAAAATGGTTAGCTCAGCCCGAGTTTATTTGATTTGTTTCTTTAGGGATTACAAAGAATAGGATTTTATCTCCAGACTGACAAAAGAGACAAACTCTGCATTTTTGCCTGTGGAGTGGCAGAGTTGCTGAGCCACACAGCTCCTCCACCAGGGAGAAGCATTAGGCAGGAGCTGGGATTTTATCCACCATCTGAGTTTTCATTCCCTCAGATGGTGGTGGTGGTGGTAGGGCAGGAAGGAAGGGGAGGCATGTCTTATTCTTATTTTACTTAGAATTCTTAAGTGAGAGGAAACCTGGGTGGTGGCCTGGCACTAAATACAGCAAATCCCATGGAGGTAACCTGGTGATTCGTCCCTGTCCTTCTCAGCCACAGTCAACTTAGGCATAGGCCTCTCTGCTAATTGAACGCTTTTTCAAAGGCAATGTGCCAACTACTTGCCGGGTTCACCTTGAGACCCTTCCCTGGGGATTTCCCGCAAGATATTCCAATCAAAGACCCCGGCAGATTGTGTGGTGTTTCTGACACTGCTCTTCATTTTATCCGGTGTGACCTGACATTTGTACGGCAGAAAGAGACCAGGAAGACATCAGGGACAACGCAGAGAAAAGTGACCATGTGTTGCAAGATTACAACACAGTCCTCTTGCTCGGGAGGGTTAATTAAGACCCCTTAATTCCTGGTTCTTCAGAAGATCATGAGCCTTCTTAGTTTGCCCAAACTTCTTTAAGCTCTGACTTCTTGGGGGGCACAGGGTTGTGGAGCCATGTGGCTAGCCAGCTTTGAGTTGTTGGGTTTCAACTGTTGTTTAATTGCTAAGTTGTGTCTAACTCTCGTGACCTCAAGGACTGTAGCCCTCCAGGCTCCTCTGGCCATGGGATTTCTCAGGCAGGAATACTGGAGTGGGTTGTCATTTCCTCCTCCAGAGGATCTTCCTGACCCAGAGATCGAACCTGTGTTTCTTGTGTCTCTTGCTTTGGCAGGTGGATTCTTTACCACTGAGCTGCCAGGGTAAACCCACCATGTGTAGTAACGAAGTGCAGGGAGAAAAAGGAGTAGTGATTTATAGAAAACCTGGATTCAGACTCCAATCCTGTCTCATCACCTGTGGACCTTAGACAGATTTCCAAACCTCATTCACCTTGGTCTTCCCGGGGCGGGGTCAGTGGAAGGAGTGCATTAGTCCACATGAGCCCCTGGCACAGGGCTGGGTGTGGAGCAGATGTCCAGAGAAAGCTTGTTGATGTTCCACATTGGCTATGGAAAACATGGCTCTCACCATGAGGCACTTGCTTTGTGGTTGAGAAGGCCATACACAGATGAAGACCAAGTATTTTAAGCACACTGGCATCTTTTTGCCCTAAGAGTCCCTAATGAGGGATAGCGTTTTAAAACAACAAGTATAGAGTTACAGGAAACCTTGTTACATCGTGATGGGGTCTTTTGATTGTGACTGAAACAGGCCAATTTGATACAGATTCCATGCTATGAACAATCACAAACGTTCAGCAAATAACCACATGCAAATACCTACCAGGTCAAATCTCATTACAACAAATCTAGCTGTTAAAAAGCAAAGAGCAACCGCTGAAAAACTGTCTTTAATGGCACTAAAGGGTTCCTAGTCCTATTTGCTGGTTAATTGATTTAAGAAAGGAACTGATGCAATAAAAATAATAGCTTGGGTAATGCTTTGAAATTTTATACAATGCCATTTGGTTTTAATAAAAACTTAATCCTGGAAATATGCAGAGTAAACTCATCATCAGAATTAGGAGATATTAATCAGAGAAGGCTCTCAGGTGGAGGTGTCATTTTTCGTTGTTTGCTTTTTGTTTTTGTTTGCTTTTGGAAAGGTGAGGAAAGATGAGATTGAGAAATTTCTCTTACAAAAGGCAGGGATAATCAAAATCATGGTGAAAAGAGAGGTCAGCAATCTGACAGGGCAAGAGAAAGGCTGGCTGAGGGTTAAAAAAATGACTCCCATGCCAAGGACTCTAAGAGATGGGGTGAGTTTGGGGGCTGAAAATAAGAATGGTATTGGAGGAAAGTCAGGATTTACTGAACACTCAAGAAACTGGCCGCTCAAATGATTTTTCACTGCCTTGAAAGCTTTTAATATACCACAGGTCCCCAACTCTCCCGGATAAAATGATTTCTTTTAGCATCACTTGCAAGGAGTTGAAACTGTCTTGCAGATATTGGCACATGGAATCATTCTCTTTCTCTTACTGTTTGCGTCAGATGCGTCTGCCTTGGGGTTGAGGCTATACATGTGGGTAAGTCCATGTTGGCATGGATGCAGTCTTCCTTCTCTAATCTCCTTCTCTCCACTGGGAGTTCTTTGGGAACATCACCAAGCAGCAGGACCCTTGGGGCAGGCAGGACTGGGCAGGGGAATTGAGGAAATGGGGTGGGGCTTGGGGTGGGGATGGACCACATCAAGGGGCACTGGGATCGGCAGCAGAGCTTTCCAGCCTCCATGGCCACAAAGGGCATTCCTGGATGTGCCCCCAGGTGATAACATGACAATCCTGAGTTCTGAGGAACTGCACTGTAAGACTGGGAATTGTGCTAGAAGCCAAAGAGAGCCCGCAGACAAAGATCAGATGGGTTGGAACTCCAGGCAGGCCGACTGGTAAGGTCAAGGCCAGCAGGGGTCTGCACTGAAGGTGACTGGTGTCATAGACGTGAAGCTGTACCACCTTGTGCCACCTCGAAGATGGATTTGCTGCCCAGCCACAGGGAGCAGGGTCAGAAGACAGCTTCCACCCATGAGCGTGTTCAGGGTCACCCAAGACAATGTCTTGCCTGGGGTCCCACCCTTCCTTGGGGAAGCTCACATCCAATAACTGGATCATCCAGGCAGGGATATAATGGCCTGGCCATTTTGCCATAATACAGGCAATTCTACAGGTCGGTGTTCCTTCCAGAGCTTCTGCCATCTTGGTGGAATTTTAGGACTGCATGACACTCTTCCTCCCTTCCTAATTCCTTCCCTTCCTTTCACAGCTATGGAACCCAACAAACATCTTGCAACCCAAACTCCATCACACATCAGCTTCCAGAAAACTCAACCCATCCCAGGAGGGGAGGACTGTGACCCTGCCAAGAGGGAGAGCAAGAGAACTTTGCAGATAACAAGTGCTCACATTTTGGTGGCAGAGAATTAAGGAGTCCACAGGCATCCACTGGCCAGGAGAACAGGTGAAATTCTGGAGCCTCAGGAAGACAAGACAGGTGTGGGCAACCAGATGGGGCAATGATCCTGATACAACACCACTAGGTGCCCCAACCTGCTCCCTGGGGCAGGATGTCAGGTCTGGTGTGGGCAGCTGAAGCCAATAGCTGAGAGGGTAGGTGAATAGTCTCCTCTGACGAAAAAGAGGGATGCGTGAAGAGATGAAAGTGCAGAAGCTAAGTTTCACTGATGTCTTGAGTAAGCCAAAGCATCTCCTGGCAGGTGTCACATATCTATGTGCTTGCATGTATGATTGGAGTATAAACCCATGAACAAGTCACGGGTGAAGAGTGCCTGCAGTCTGACCAGCGAGCAGCTGAGGTTGGCACAGCCTAGGTTCTTGGCGATTGTGCATACCGGTTGCTGTGGAAGAAGTGGGTTTGTTTTTGCAGTGCCCGGTCTTATCTGTGGTTCTGAATACCTTTCAGTATTCAGGCCTCTGGTATGGAAAGCAATGGCTGACAGGCACATTTCCAGCCAATTTACCTGTGTGTAAAATTATGTAACTTGGTACTGATTTCTTTGCTTTTCAAACATTCTTCTCTTTAGAGTTGACATGCAGTGTAAAATGCTGCATTCTTTTCATCAGTCTGCTCTTGCAATCCACTTCACCAACTGTCTCAGAAATGTTTTTCAGAGACGATGGATGACCAGTGGTACAGAAGGGTGTCTTTGTAAAGGGACGGGTACCTTGAGCATACACCCTCCACTGGGATAACCTTGTGTCTGAACCTTGCTGGAGGGGAAGATACACATTGAGGTTTTGAGGAAGAAAAATGACTTCTCTTCAAGGACAAAGTTCTGGAATTTATATATCGTAGCACCCAAGGCAATCACAGCTGATGATTAATTCCTAATGAAAGCTAAACTTAGAGCAATTTTCCTTGATGGTTCCATTTCTCATTTGCCTTTACTGTAATTTTAAAGGGATATAGCACTTGGGAAGCCTGGAGAGGGTGTTTCATGTAAAAAATTGTAAGATTCAATTTATTCCCCAGATGAAACTTTCTGGTGATGCGAGGTAGAAAGGTCCTCTAATTTTCATTTCATATGTAAATATGTTTGTGATTGATAGAGGGGGAATTCTTTACAGAGTGTGAAGTATGGTTCATTATGCTATTTGTATATAGCTTTCAGATTCTGAGAAGTCTTTGAATTACGTACAGCACACGCTGCCGTACGTCAATGTAGCAAATTGACTCTGCAAGAGTCTCAGCTCACAGCAGATAGTGTGACCTAAAGAGTTTTACTTGCTTTCCTTGCACTGACCTGCGTCTTAACTGGTTAAGTAGTCGATGATGGGAAACCTCATTCTCCATTTTAAACAAGGTCGTTTTCTGACTTCAGTCTTACTTCTTTGAATTTCTGGCCCATCCTCCCTCAGAGTTCAATCCTATGGGCAGGTGCCAGCCCGACAACTTCATGAGGCACATTTCTTAGTGCCCCTTGGGCCAGGTCAGAGACTGAGCACGGAACCAAGGCAGATGCCTTGTGTCTTTCCTTGATGGGTAATGGGATGCCTCACAGACTTATTCCAGGTGTCATACTGAGGAGCAGAATCTAATTCTTTGGTTTGTCATCGAATGGGTGGTAAAACTGTTCATGTAGCTCTGCTTATTTCCCTGATGGGATGCTCTGACTGCCCTAAGAATATATCATCAATCTCTTTCTTGATACCTGTCTTCTGAGCCAGCAAAGAGAATTTCTGCTTAGTCAGAAATGATGACTCCCCATTGTAGAGTCCTGATGATGGAAACAATAGCAGCATTTATTGAGCATCTACTATGTGCAAAAAACTTTATAGGTCTGTCATTTTATTTCCCCAATAATGTTAAGGACAGGGACATGACTATCCCCACTGACAATGGAGGGAACTGGGGTCTAGAGAGATTATGCGATTGTTGGAGGACACAAAGCAATAGAGTCCCCAGGTTTGCCTGACCCTAAAATCCATGCTTGTAATCACCATTGCTGAGCTCTGTCAAAAGTATGATGGGACCTCTGGGGTACCGGGGGGTGGGGTGGGAGGTGGTTTACTGCACAATCATGTCCCATCAGTCTCCCTACTGCCAACTCCTGGTGCATATGTGCAAAAATTCATTAGACCCAGAAGAGCTTAGCTGAACAGAATATGTGTCACTAGCCTGATTAGCTATTGCTTAGATATTATATATGTAAATTATACACTTACCAGATATTCACCAATTATTAGTCAATGTCAATTAGATATTAATTGGGCATTTATAATTAATTAGTGAATATTAAATAGCAATTGTGTCTGTTTCAACTTCCACCAGCAAGATAGAGAATCTATACCTTCTCCACATCCTTGTCTACATCTGGATCTGGTATTGCCTGCTTAAAAAAAAATGTTCAGTATGATGGGTAGTGAAATTCCATCTCACAGAATTTTGATTTGCGTTTCCTTCATTACTGATGGGTTGTGTTCTGTATTGGCCATTTGGGTTTCTTCTTCTATGAATTGCCAGTTCACATATTTTTTTTTCTATTAGATATTTATCTGTTAAGAATTGATTTACAGGAATTCTTCTTATAGCCTGGATACTAAGATTTCATTGATCATATTGTGTGTGCTGCAAATATTTTCTTCTAATCTTCTCTGTTAGCTTTAAGGTGATTTTTGCAAAAGTTTTATACAGTATAATTGTATGCATTAATCTTTGTTTTTGTTTTGCTAGGTACTTTTGCATATCACATAGATATTCTATGTTTTTTTCTAAAGTTTATTTATTTATTTTTTGTTTATTTTCACACCAAGGCATATAGTACATCTGAAATGTATTATTTTTCTTTGTTTTGAGGTATTATCTGACTCGATGGACGTGAGTCTGAGTGAACTCTGGGAGTTGGTGATGGACAGGGAGGCCTGGTGTGCTGCGATTCATGGGGTCGCAAAGAGTCGGACACGACTGAGCGACTGATCTGATCTGATCTAATGTGATTATCTAAATTTATTTTGTAAAAAAGAATAACCAGTTTTCCCAGTAGCCTTTATTATGATTGCATCCTTTCTACTCTGATTTATAATACTCTTCTCCCCTATATCAAGTTTCTATGTGTTTGTAGGTTTGCTTCTGAACTTTGTCTAACCTTGTGCCGATATTGATATATTAGTATATCTTGATAAAAAGCAAGTCATTATTCTTTATTCTTCTTCAAATGGCTTATTGTTATTCTTAGTCATATGGATTTTAGCCTAGGCGTGCCAATTATCTACTAAAAAATTAACTTATTATCTGACTAACTAAATGCGCTGATCTTTGGGGTATTCAAGGATTTGATTATACAGTGTGCTGGCTTTCATTCTCCAGGTGAATTCATTCATTAAAAAAAAAAAATTCATCTGCAACTCACCTGAACTAGCTTTAAACCTGAATGTTGAGACACATTTTTAAATCCCCAGTCTGTGTTTAATTAAATAAAAGTCAGGATTTCAGCCAATTTAATTAGAAAACTGAATCTGAGGTCTACAGGTCAGAATATAGCAGCTTTGGGACACGGTAATTGTAGATAAGAATTACATAAAATCATCTAAAAAAGGAAGAAAGTCATTGCTGCTTACAATGTATCCTTTCGGTTGCATTTCATAAAACCAGCCACCAGAGGGCAGAATGAGCATGAGAGTCCAGCTCATTACCTCTGGAAAAAGAAGATAAATGCGTCATTAGTTCCCACTAGGACTATGGCATGTTCAGTTTGTCCAGAGGTTAGAACGTTCATTGAGGGGGAGATCTTTTCCAACTGCTATTCAAGATGATGTGTGCTGCTGTCTTATATCAGTTGAAGCATTTTTTTTCCCCAGCATGTTAAAAAAAATTCACTTCCTAATTGTTGAAATCAAACCTTTGACTTCTGTCACAAGGAAATACTGTTTAATGAAATTTAAAAGGAAAAACCTCACTCCAACCACTTATCATAATCTCAAGCACCCTAATGCAATGTCAAGTGACCCACCAAATGAAATGTTTCCAATGGGGCTATTTTCTAGCTGACCGCATTATTTTGTTCCTATTGATAAAGGGTCTCGTTTATTTAAATTGAAAGGTGATGGGTGTATATTTCACAGTCTGGGCACTTTTTGGTGGTAACCAGTCCACCTTTGCTTGTATTGCCAACACAAATAGCATGCTTTTCTAGAGTACTGATTTTTCATAAATAGAATAACACATGGTATAATTCTCTTTGCCAAAGGAAATAAGCCAAGAAACGAACGTACTTTTTCCATCCAGGCTACACAGAAGGAAAAAGGCTCTGAGCCTTCAGTAGGGCATACCTTCAGTTCAGCATGGCTTGCTGAATGCCTGTTAAGTGTTCTTCTTTATTTGAGATATCATGGGGGCCCCCGTCTTGCCTTTAACTAAATGAATCTCATTTGGGAGTGATGTCTTCAAATTGGGGATAGTCATTCAAACATCTAGAAGATAGGATCATTTAATGAAGAAAAAATGATGTTTAACATGGATCTTGAATTTGACTAAATACATGGTCGCTAAGAGGATTCTGATGACTGTGATCGTTATTTGGTTCAAAACTTCTTATTGGCGCTCCAAGAAATTATTCCCGATTTGTGTTTAGGGCAAACCCTAGCTGGAACCTCAGCTCTGATGTTCCCTCCTCTGGAATGCTTCCCCAGGGAGCGGCAGCTCTTCTTTCCTTAGGTTTCCCTTGCCCTTCCTTACCGCTGGTCAAGCCAACACTGGTTTGCATATTTATGTTCCTGTTAGAACACAAAGCCATGGAGAACAGAGACCACGGGTTGCTGGTCATCTTTGGGTCCCAATTACCAGCACGGGTTTGCATATACAACATAAACCGATCAATATTTGCTGAACGAAAGGGAAGGTCACTCCTGTCTCCCCAGCCCTGGTGCAACATGTTCAGGAGGCACCGCCAGCTTTCGCTTGACCGTCATGGCGAAACCCAGCGTGCCGCTCTGATGCTGGGGCTTCAGCCACAGGGCTCAGCTCTGAACTGACGTCCTGGTTGTGCGTGTTCTCCGGAGTCCCACGCTATCTGAAAGCTGATTTACGCCAGCTTAAATCCAAAGCTTTTGACACTTCAAAAAGTTGAATCTTTCATTCAACATAATAAATGACTTTCCTGTGCCCAGGAGTTTAAGGTTTATGGCCTGGGAAGGTGAGGAAGGGTAATGAAAAGAACATAGCCCTTCTGGATCTGGTAATAAACACTCAGATATTCTCTGCATAAGTGAAGAAAAATGAACAAATGATTCATAGGGTTGGAAATATTGAATATACTAAGAATAATGCATGTTGTAGTGTTTACCATGGGCTTCCCGGGTGGCGCTAGTGCTAAGAACCTGCTTGACAATGCAGGAGACATGAGAGACATGGGTTTGATCCCTGGGTGGGGAAGATTCCCCAGGAGGAGGACACGGCAACCCATTCCAGTATTCTTGCCTGGAGAATCTCGTGGACAAAGGAGCCTGGTGGGCTATGGTCCATAGGGTCGAGAAGAGTTGGACACGACTGAAGCGACTGAGCACGCTCACATGCGAGTGTTTAATGTATGCTGGGATCTATGCAAGTGGTTGCTTTCAAGTTTTATCTTGTTTAATCTTCAAAGGTCTTGAAGTGAGTGCTCTTAGCTCCATTTTATAGATAAGAAAACTGAAGCTCAGAGCGGGTAAGTCTCTCACTGCCACACAGCTAGTGAATCCAAACCAAGATTTGAACCCAGGCGTTTTGACTCCAGAACCTGTGCTTTTAACCCCTGCGGGTACAGCAGAATTCCTGGCATGTGGAACACATTAGATCAATAGCAGATGAACTCCCCTCTCCTGATCTTGCTGCGCTGTCTCCTAAGGCTTTCAACAAAACTATTACGGAGTAATGAAGGTCTGAAGAATGTTATGTATATTTCTCTTCAACTCCTGGCCCTTCTGATCTTTCTCTAGTAAGGAAATGTCTGGAAGTCACTGTGTGTTCAGTGAAGACAGGACCCCAGGTCTCCGAGGCAGTGGGCCTCCTGAAGCTGAGCTGTTGTTGTTCAGTGGCTAAGTCGTGCCTGACTCTTGGTGACTCCATGGACTGCAGCACACCAGGCTTCCCGGTCCTTCACCATCTCCTGGAATTTGCTCAAACTCAAGTCCACGGAGTTGATGCTGCTGACGATCTTATCTTCTGTCACCCTCTTTTCCTGCCCTCAATCTTTCCCAGCCTCAGGGTCTTTTCTAATGTAGCTGGGATAAGACCCCAAAGCCTGTGAGTCTGTTAAGGAGAGAACCATGGTTCAGCCATCACAGTCCCAGTCCTCTTTTTTTCCAATAGCATCAGAATCACCTTTAAGATCCCTGGTTGGGAACAACTTCAACTTGAGGGGGAGAAGTGGGGAGTGTCACAGGGGATGGGACAGAAGCCAGGATTTGCCCTCCTAAATCTGGCCCAAGCGATAGAAGGCATCTTTGGCCTGAAGAAGTGTAATACAAAGAAAATCCTAATTGCTACAGCTAAGTAATTAGAAGATCCAACCTATAAACCATAGTGCAGCCAACCCCTTTAATTATGTGCACGATTAAATAGGTGACTAGCGTGCATTCTTCCCTAGATGAGCATATTTAATATCCTGTAATGGCAACAAGTTTCCAGCCGATTTATCGTCATTTTGTTTGGTCAGATGATTTTTTTGCATTTTAATGTGTTTTGTGGTTACATATTTGCTGTGAACAAACAATGCTTTTCCCAGGTAGCGTGCTGTAAAGGACCGGCTGCATGATTTGTTTACAATTCTTTTAGGCCTCTCAGAAATCAAACAACATTATGTACTTATTTTTAAGTAGCTGCACTAAAATCTTAAACAGCCTCCTTAGAGTCTTTCTTTCTCTGCCGGTTTGTACACACACAATAATACAATATTTGAAAAATGGTCAATTTCCTTGAGTTTTTGTTTTTGACACGTGGAGGTGCAGTTTTGCTATGAAACAACTGTCCAATCAGAAGCATCTATTAACTCCAAAATGGTATCTTAATTGAAAGGAGCTAAAGTCAGTCCATTGGAGCATACACATGGTATTACATTAGGCATGCCACTGAAATTTTAAAGAGTGATGATAATAATATGACAGGAAATTTTGAACAAACACTTTAAATCTTCCCTGGAGAAGGGAATGGCAACCCACTCCAGTATTCTTGCCTGGAGAATTCTATGGACAGAGGAGCCTGGAGGGCTACAGTCCATGGGGTCATAAAGAATTGGACACAACTGAGCAACTTCCACTTCACTTCACTTCTAAAAGCTTATGTTTCAGTTCATTGGAGTGGTGGTGGGAAGATTTCAGGCATTAGAATCTGGTAGATTTGGGTTCCAATCCCAACTCAGCCTCTCATTGGTCTGATGAAGTTATTTATGTTCATTGAAACTGAATTCCAGGAAAGAAAGATAATCCTACCTGGTTTTCCATGAAATTAAAAGATGCTTACTCCTTGGAGGAAAGTTATGACCAACCTAGATAGCATATTGAAAAGCAGAGACATTACTTTGCCAGCAAAGGTCCATCTAGTCAAGGCTATGGTTTTTCCAGTGGTCATGTATGGATGTGAGAGTTGGACAATGAAGAAAGCTGAGCGCTGAAGAATTGATGCTTTTGAACTGTGGTATTGGAGAAGACTCTTGAGAGTCCCTTGGACTGCAAGGAGATCCAACCAGTCCATTCTAAAGGAGATCAGTCCTGGGTGTTCATTGGAGAGACTGATGCTGAAGCTGAAACTCCAATATTTTGGCCACCTCATGAGAAGAGTTGACTCATTGGAAAAGACCCTGATGCTGGGAGGGATTGAGGGCAGGAGGAGAAGGGGATGACAGAGGATAAGATGGCTGGAGGCATCACTGACTCGATGGACATGAGTTTGAGTGAACTCCGGGAGTTGGTGATGGACAGGGAGGTCTGGTGTGCTGCGATTCATGGGGTCGCAAAGAGTGGGACACGACTGAGCAACTGGACCGAACTGAACTGAACCTGGCTTTACAGAGTGGCTGTGAGAGCTGAAGACACTGCGTGTTAGAGCCCAGCATGGCCCCTGGGGCCCAGTAGGTCCTCAGTACATGCTGGCTGCTACTGCACTTATCACCCAAATAAATCTGGGGCTTCCTGCTCACAGGATCCAAAAGAAACTCAAATCAGACTCCAAAAGCCTTGGGGATAATTTGCATATCCCTACACAATGCTTTCTTGCCCTCAGGCAACAGAGGGAAGCTTGTAGACACAGCACAGCCAAATTTCTTAAATTCCATCTTTATTCACCTTTCTCCCCAAAGTTCCTCAAATCATTCTTCTCTCTGTCCTCCCCATCAAGCTCCAGCCCATACCATTTTTTTGGCACACCTCTGCTCCCTTGGGGCCCCTCTCCCAGCTTCCTGGGTGCTTTCTTTCTCCAGGTGAAGCCCTGAGCTTTCCTGACGCAAGGAGATCCTTGTGTTTTTAGCTTCCTCTGATCTGGGCTCCCGGCCGTTGGGTCAGTCAGCAGAGCCAGACCCAGAAGCCAAGCACTGAGGAAATTCTCCTCCTTAGGACGGAGGAAGAGGGCTAAAAATCCTGATGCTCTCATGTTTTTCTCTGCCCATGAAACACTGGCAAGTTGCCATGTTTGACAGACATCATTTATAACAGGTATAGGATATTAGAGTCTATGCTTTTTGTGGGGTGGATGGAAGAGGATGATTTGGAAGTCTGAGAAAATTGTCTTTCCACGAGAAGGTGGAAAGTGAAAGTGAAAGTCACTCAGTTGTGTCCAACTCTTTGCGACCCCGTGGACTATACAGTCCATGGAATCGTCCAGGCCAGAATCCTGGAGTGGGGAGCTGTTTCCTTCTCCAGGGGATCTTCCCACCACAGTGATCAAACCCAGGTCTCCTGCATTGCAGGTGGATTCCTTACCAGCTGAGCCACCAGGGAAGGAGAGAAGGTAGGGGAAGTCAGCAAGCATGATGATAGAAGGCCTGGAGCAGCAAGGGGCAGAGAAGAGAGAGGGACTTTTGCAGTCTGGGAGCCCACAGCTGTGCCTTCTGCAGAGTGGTAATCCACGACTAATGAGTATGGAGCATTCGTCACTGTTCTCAGCCTCCATGTGTGTACTGATGAATTCTCATGGCCCTCAGAGGCAGGAACCTTACTGGCCCATACTGTAGATGAGTCAACTGAGGCCCAGCAGGTCTAACTGACTTGTCTGAGGTCACAAAGCCAGAGCTCAAAATGCAGGCAGCCTGGCTCTTACCCCCATGATATCCAGTCCCATGGTTGCAGAGGGGGCTACTCAAGGAAATTTCCACACTGAAGATTAGTCTGCAGCAAACAAAGGCTTGTAGAAGAGAAGAAACGAGGTCTTCAGCTGCGCAATGGTGGCCCCAGTGCCTAAAACTCTGCGGGAGCATGGTTGATAAACATCTGGGAACAGGTGTCCACCGTGTAGGGGATAAATGCACTCCTCTCTCAGTAGGGGAGAGAGGCAGGGATCTCTCTGCAACCAGGCAACTGAGAATTCTCCCACCGACAGACTCCAGACTCAGGAGGCCAATACTAGGGTTTCATGTCACAAAATAACCAGAGATCCAGAGAGACACAAAACTATTAAAAGTTTGAAACGCTGCCATGACAGTGGGAGCAGGGGGGTGAGCAGAAACTGCTCTTTTGTTTTTTCTTTAAAAATATGTTCTGGCAGTCCAGTGGTTATTACTCCACACTTTCACTGTTGAGGGCATGGGTTCAATCCCTGGTTGGGGAACCAAGATCCCACAAGCTGTGTGGTGCAGCAGAAAAAAAAAAAAAAAAAAAAAACTGGCCTGGAAGCATAAGGAGTATATCCTTTGAATAAGCCCTCCTCCCAACAGTATAAAAGGATGAGGGGAGAGTGGAGGCATCGGGGATGGTACCTGGCAAAGGAACACCATCCCCCAAGCAGGACAAGGCGGAGGAAAAGAGCGGAAATATATGTAGATAGATGCTGTTGTTTGACTCTTGTTTTAAGACAGTTCATCGAAGGGAAGGAAGACATTTCTAGGGTCCTGACTTAGGGGCCTCATTTAAACAAATGCCTTTCTAACCCAAGTAATACTAACCCTAAGTCAGCAGCTGCAGCCTCAGGGAACCCCTCTGCCTCTGTGGACGTGGAAATTGTCACTGTATTTCTTGATGGGACTGGAAATGAAAGCAGAGGAATCAACGCAGAAGGTCGATTTCAAAAAGATTTTCTAATGTGGTTTTTCATACTCGGTGTGAGGCTTTGGATTAGCATCCAAAAATGAAGGTTATTCCTTTCTACCCAGCTCTAATTCTGAATCTGTCGAGGGCTACCCGTCCTATTTAGTGAGAAGAATTTCACAGGAGGTAAACAGCATCTGGGCATCACTTACCTCCTTTGATGTTTAACACAATTTACAATGAAAGCTTTGGGAGACATTTAAAACCGTGCAAGGTCCTAAATCATTAAAGGAATGTGGTGCTAGACTTAAAAAATGATAATTGAATGCATTCAACAATAAAGCTGCCAAATTTTAGTGGCCTGTTTGCTAGAGGCTCTTTTGGAGAAACTGAGCTAGATTAAAAAAAAAATAAAAAAGCACATGGCAGAATTTCTCAAGTAAGAACTTAGTGTTATATAAATTAAACATGGACGGATGCAGGTAAAAATGAAAATAAAAATAGATTAGCTAATGATATAAATGCTAAACAATCAGAACGGAATCCTACTGGACACTTTTTGAAGTGTTTGACTGGTCTGTCACCCATATCTCTGGGCGCCTATAACCATTGGACCATTTGCCTGGGACAGTCCCAATTTACATCTGCTAACCTGATGTAAGGCTTCCCGGGTGGCACGAGTGGTACAGAATCTGCCTGCCAATGTAGGAGTTGCAGAAGGCTCAGGTTCGATCCCTGGGTCAGGAAGATCCCCTGGAATAGAAAATGGCAACCCACTCCAGTATTCTTGCCTGGATAATTCCATGGGCAGAGGAGCCTGGTGGGCTACAGTCCATGGGGTCACAAAGAATCAGACATGACTGAGCGACTGAGCACACAGGCACACACACACATCCTGATGTGAAAATGTCAAGTATTTCTTATGGAGATCTTCCAAAATATATAAAAATATACAGAATAGAATAATAAAGCCCATGCATCCTTATTTCTTCTTCTGTACTATTTTAAAACAAATTCCAGTTATCATAATTATAAAAGATAACCTAAAAAAAGACCCAATCACAATACCATTCTCACACCTAAAGTAATGAACCTATAATTCCCTCATACAGGCAAATATCAAGTCAGTGATAAAATTTCTACCTCCCTACCCAGTTTTTGTTTGAACTGAGATTCAAATGACCGTGTGCATTGTGGTACTTTACTATACCTATTAAGTCTCTTTCCATATAGTTTTCCTATCTCTTTTCCCTTCAATTGATTATTTTTATACTATTATTAATTCATGAGTTTAAGTTTACTTATTTGTTTCAATTCATTACAATCATTATCATTATTGATACTCAAAGTGTCCTATGTTTGACCGGTGGGAACTTAACGTTGGCTCTTGAGTTCTTTGACAAGATCCCAATAGTCTTTGAAAACGTTCTTGCTTCTCATGTAGCAAGAGTTTCCAGGTTCCCCTTGTAAGCTTCCTGCTACAGTACTGGGATCAGTTATTGCTTTGAGAAGCCCCTGTGTCCTTTCAACGGACACAGTATTTAGAAACCACAATCTGGGCACTGGGGTGCTCATTCCTTTCACCTGATCATGGCTCATAGGCATTTTCAGTTGATACAGCTAGGAAAAATTTATTTCTTATTTTAAAAATTCTTTCTTTTTGGCCGTGTGTCTCTTTGTTGCTGTGTGTGGGCTTTCTCTAGTGTGGCTAAGTGAGGGCTACTCTGTAGTTGTGACGCCTGGGCATCTGATCCCGTGGGCTTCTCTCATGGAGCACAGGCTCTAGGGCACTCAGGTTTCAGAGTTGCCGTGCACAGGTTTAGCTGCCCCGTGGCATGTGGAATCTTCCCAGACCTGGGATCAAACCCATGTCTCCTGCATTGGTAGGTGGATTCTTAACCACTGGACCATCAGGGAGGTCCAGGACAAATTTAAAGACAGAGCATAAGTTTATTCTGATACTTCCAATTTAAGTTTGGCAATTACAAGATTTTTACTTAAAACTTTGTCTTACATTTGTGTCTCCAGTTTTGCATTCCAAGCATACTGAGTCACCAGTCATCATGCTAAAACCTCTTCTGCCATTTTGATCATATTGTTATCTAGTAGATTGCTTGGGAAGAGCTCAGAAGTCACCTTGGGTTCTTTCATGTTCATAACATTTTATCTGAAGTATTTATATTTCAATGTTAATTTGACTGGCTAAAAATACATAAAGTCACCTTTTTTTCCCTTTATTGTGTTAAAGTATCATTCCATTTTCTTCTGGCATAAAGCATTGCTATGATTATCTGATGATAATCTTAGTTTCTTTCTAAGTGATTTGGTTTGTTTTTGGACGCCCAAAGGATTTTCTTTTTGTTCAAGTCCATTCATTTTTCAAGACTATGTTGCAATATTGGTCTTTCTGGATTATCTTTCCTTCTTTCATTCTTTTCTCCCTCCCTTACCACCTCCTCTCTCCCTACCACCCTCCTTCCCTTCCTTCCTTCTTCTTTCTTTTTATTGCCCATGGTATGCCCTTTCAATATATAGTTTCAAATGATTTTCATTTCAGGAAACTGTTCTTAAATTTTAATTTTCATTACTTGTTCTGCTCTACAAGTTTGGTTTCTGTCTTTGAGTAGGAAGGGGAACTCCTATTATACACATGTTGCTTCTTTTTTTTTAACCTATCTCCTGTATCTGCCATTTTCCTTTGAATCTTTTTTTATCTCTTTATTTCCTTTTAATTGAAAAAAAAATTCTTGTCACTTTGCCTTTACCTTGTAAGGCATTATATGCTGTCTACTCATTTATTTCCTATAACTTTGTCTTTATTTATGAAATAATTTATTATTTTACTTCTAAATTTTCCCTAAATTTAAGACATTTAAATCCTAAATTTACTGCTAAATTTTTCTAAATAATCTCATGTCTGAGTTTGAAAAATTCTGACTTAGGATTTCCCTTCATATTTTCTGTACTTTTATGTCATCTTTGTTATTTCTTTTAGCTCATTTTGAGATATTGCTTGCATTTCTTATGTATTTTGTGGGCATATCTTTCTGACATGCTATTATTCTCTTTTTAAAAAATGATAAGTTCATCTAGGATTCAACTGCAATCATATTTTGTTGGTTTTGTTAGTCACTCAGTTGTGTCCAACTCTTTGTGACCCTAGGGACTGTAGCCCATCAGGCTCCTCTGTCCTTGGAATTCTCCAGGCAAGAATACTGGAGTGGATTGCCATTGGCTCCTCCTGGGGATCTTCCCAACCCAGGGATTGAACCCCAGTCTCCTGCATTGCGGGCAAATGCTTTACCCACTAAGCTGCTAGGGAAGCCCTATTTTGTTTGTTATTATCATATAAATTGAGATTTCTTTTACTTTTAGGCAAGGAGGAGTTAGAACTTTTTTTCCAAACTCTAGATCTCTCTTTTGCCTTTTTCTCTACAGAGTGATACAAAATATAGCTTATACTCTGGAGAACTGCCTCCTTCATTACCTGCCCACAGTTTTATCTGGATCTGACTGTTTCCTTTGCTGTCCCTGCCCTACTCTGCGTTATACTCCCAGAGAGGAGATTTGTCCTGGAAGGAAACTTTGGTTTGTTTCTTTGAGAGTTCATAGGGCCCACACTACTGCTGTCCCTTAAGATAGGGATTCCTGGGCTTCCCTGGTGACTCAGGGGAAAGAATCCACCTGCCAATACAGGGGACATGAGTTGAATCCCTGGTCTGGGAAGATCCACATGCTTCTGGGACACCTAAGCCTGTGTTCCACAATTACTGAGCCCATGCTCTGAAACTGCTGAAGCTTGGGTACTTATAGCCCATGCTCTACAAGAGAAACCACTGCAATGAGAAGCCTGTGCACCTCACCTAGAAAGTAGCCCCTGCTTGCTGCAACTGGAGAAAGCCCGCCTGCAGCAACAAAGATCCAGCACAGTCATAACTAACTAGCTAAGTAAATAAATCTTTTAAAAAAATCTCTTTCAAAAAAAAAGACAAGGGTCCCCAACATCTGAGATCCAACATCTGATGACTGGAGGAAGAGCTGATGTAAAAATAATAGATAAGTGCACAATAAATGTAATGCCATTGAATCATCCCCAAACCATCCCCACCTCCTGCCCCAGTTCATGGAAAAACTGTCTTCCATGAAACCAGTCCCTGTGCCAAAAAAGCTGGGTACTGCCGCCTTAAGATATTTTCAGAAGGCTTTGCACTCACCTGAAAATTGGATTGCGCAAAGATCTCTCGGTTTCAGTGTTGTTTTCAGATTGTCCTGCCGTGCTTCTAGTATGGACTCATTAGGGATTTGGGGTGGGAGTTCTCCTGTTTTCTAGTTCATTCAATCTCCCCTAGCTTCCTTTTGCTTCCTCCTTCAGTTGATAAATCCATAACTCTTGCAGCTCTTAAGCATTCGATTGCTTTTTGGAGTCAGTGGGGCTCCCCACCACTTAGTTTTTGTGGTGGATATTATTCACGGGTTTTGCTTTCGCTGCCCTAGTTGCTCTGACTATAATTGTGGGAGGGTTGTAGAGATTATAAATGGACACTTCCACACTGCATACTCCAATACAATTCCTAATAGCATTCCCTTTACTCTCAGAAGTGAAGTTTGAACAATAAATTACATGGTTACCCTACTTATCCTCAATCAGAAATCCAAATGACTCTGAAAACTGAAAGATTTTCCAACTCATTTGGGGCAAATTCAAATCTGACCTGAATTTATTTGATAGCAAAAGCTGACCTGGTCTGACTTAGAGCGGTTTATAACTTTTATATGTTCCATGTATTATGAATATCAGTACTTTATTTTTTTGCAGAAGTATTCATGTTTTTAATGTTATAATATGGCCTAGGACCCAGTGATGATGTTATGTAACATACAGCGTATGAGCCACATTACCACTTTAAACTATGAAAAGTTGTAAAATCTGAAACATCTTTGGACCTATAAATTTCAGACAAGGAATTATAGACCTGTAAGGGGCTTTTGCCCTCATTGCCATTAAAAGTTGCAGTAGGGTGGGGCTTCCCTGGTGGCTCAGTGGTAAAGAATCCACCTGCCGCTGTAGGAAACACGGGTTCGATCCCTGGTCCGGGAAGATCCCACGTGCCGCTGAGCAACTAAGACCATGCACCGCAACTATTGAGCCTGTGCTCTAGAGCCTGGGAGCCCCAACCATTGAGTCCATGTACTACAACCTCTGAAGCCCAGGCACCCTAGAGCCTGAAACACCCTAGCACCCTAGCACCCGAAACAAGAGAAGCAATTAGAGAATAGGCCCCACTCTCAGCAACTAGAGAAAGGTCTTTGCAGTAATGAAAACCCAGCACTGCTGCTGCTGCTAAGTCGCTTCAGTCATGGCCAACTCTGTGCAACCCCATAGACGGCTGCCCACCAGGCTCCTCTGTCCCTGGGATTCTCCAGGCAAGAACACTGGAGTGGGTTGCCATCTCCTTTTCCAATGCATGCATGCTAAGTTGCTTCAGTCTTGTCTGACTCTGTGCGACCCTATGGACAGCAGCCCACAAGGCTCCTCTGTCCACAGGATTCTCCAAGCAAGAATACTGGAGTGGGTTACCATTTCCTTCTCCAAGACCCAACACAGCTGTAAGTAAATAAATAATTACAGTAGGCTGAATTTCTGTCCCAAGTCAACTGCAGGTTTTCTTCCCCCTGGTGTTAGGCATGATTGACCAAATCGTAGGTGATTGATTTAATCTTCAGCCCCTCTCTTCTCCCAGGAGGTTTTGGGGGTCAGATTGAAGGTTCTAGTCCTCTAATCACTTGGTTGCTTCCCCAGGCAACCAGCGCCTGGTCCTTAGATACTACCCAAAAGTTACCTCATTAGCATAATAAAAGACACTTTGTGGATCTCCTCAGAAAATTCCAAAGGTTTTTAAGAGCTCTGTGCAGAAATGGGGACAAAGACCAAATATTTATTTCTTTTTATAACACCGAAGGCAGGGTGGAATCGGGATGTCTGGGGAAGGCATTGCTGAAATTCAAGGAGAGGAAGCTGGTCCTGGCAGATGGCTTGGAGGTGGGTTTTTTGCTCGGGACCATGTGTGTTCTTCCAAAAGAATACACCACATACTCTTCTGGAAGTTTTAAGTGTGCTATTTTTATGATAATTACGTGTTGCTGGTTTATAGGCGTCCCATGTTTGATGTAGTGATTTATGAAACAAGGACACCATTTCACACTTCTCATCCTAGGGTTTTGAAGAGGATGACACATTTTCTCCTCTGAGGAAGCCAATTAATTAACCCGATTTCACCCTTCCCACAAAGGAGGGTGTTGCACACCCATTTCAGAGTTATTAAACTGAGGCCAGGCTGCACCTTTAGCTCTCTCAATTCTTCCCTGTGCAATAAGGGAACAGAATTTCGATTTCAGAATATCCTCCTCCATACCTTTTTGAACCTTTGGAGCTTACGTGTGGGTAGAAATGAGAATTATTCTGGAATAATTCTAGAATCTTCACGATGAAGAAAGGGGCAGGAATTCTAAATAGATCATTGAGCCCCCTTCCCAGCTGTATTTGAAATGAAGATGAGTTCTCAAACATGAGCAAATTCAGCTCTGGGCTTGGAGAGAAAAGGCAGAAAAGAGGAGGGCGGGCAGGAGGGTGTTCCTGGGGAAATTGAGTCATGTATGTGTCCTCCTGTCTCTGCAGTTTGAGATCCCCCTCTTCTTGCGAGCATCTGCCGGGGGAGACTGTGTCCTCAAGGAATCCTAGACCCATCTTCCAGTCTCTTGCTTCTCTGAGGCTAAGTCTTGGGTTAAAAGATTTGCATTATGCGTTTCATGGTGCGAGTGGTAAAGAACCCACCTTCCAATGCAGGAGATGTAAGAGACTTGGGTTCGATCCCTGGGTTGAGAAGATCCCCTGGAGGAGGGCATGGCAACTCACTCCAGTATTCTTGCCTGGGGAATCTCATGGACAGAGGGGCCTGGCGGGCTATGGTCCATTGGGTCGCAAAGGGTCGTACACGACTGAAGCGACTCAGCATGCAAGGCAAGCCAACTACTTCATCTGATGTTCAACTGAAGTGAAGGCAATTTCTTCCAGGCCTGGGGGAGAAATGCCTCTACTAAATGGGCTGATGAGCCCCAGTTCCTTCAGTGGAGGTGTGATACAGCACTGTGCTGATGGGGGACTTCATGCGTCTTCAAGAATTTTAGGATTTTACATTATTTCCATGGTCCACATTGACCATAGGTCCTAACCTCTGTGTGGCCATCTCCTTCCTACTTCTCTGCTGTGGGTTCTGAGTCAGGACCCTTCCGAGTGGATCTGAGAAAGCACTGGGCACTCTAAGATGGAACGACCCATTGTATGTGATGGCCACTGATTGTACTTGTTTGCCAAGAGGCAGTCAAGTTGACCTTGGCATTTTCTTCCAAAATCATGTTCATGTGTAGTTTTGAGGGCTGAGGCACCTCTAGGAACTGAAGAACTTGAGGGTAGTCAAAAGTTCTTTGGATTCAGGGCACACTGAATCATCTTTCCTTACTGAGTGTGAGGAACTGTTTCTCCTGTCTTTCTTGGTGGAGGAGGAAACAAAACAGTCCCAGCCACATATGCGTGCGTGTCTTTTCTGATTGGTCTTGGTTTCAGCAACAGGCCAGCTGGCTGTTTAGGAAAAAAATCAAGAGCTCAGTGCACGTTGCCTGCATTGGTCTGAATTCTCCTGCTCTGCCAAGGACTTAGAAGGGGCAGCATCTGCATCCACGGCTGTCATGGGCTTTCAGGCTCTTGGATAACAAGATAAAGGGCAAAAAGCTGAATTTTCTCGTGCCAAGAGAAGGAAGAGTATTGGAGCCAAGAAGATCAAACCAATGCTGCCGAGAGTGGCTAAATGGTACCCATTAACCTCTGTCAGTGCTAGAGTCCAGCAATGGGAATTTTGCCAGAAATCAGCCCCGAGTGAAACAAAGTTTGGCTGGCTCCATATTACCATAGCATGGAGGCATGGGGATTTCCAGTAAAAGCAGCTAAGTTGTTCCATTCCCCAGTCTGCAAGGAGGAACCCAGGGCTGGAACCAAGCATTTTGTGAACTGATGGGATGCAGGTCCAGGCCTTGTCCTGTGGAAGAAGTGGACAAAGGCAGTTCTTCCTTGCTGTGGTCACACTCCTGGCAGACAGCCGCTTCACATGGAGAGCGTGCATATCATCACGGGCCAGGCGTTGGCCCACATTAAATATCTGTATTCTGAGAACTGCTTCCATGTTTCCTGTTCCTGGCATCCAGGGGACCTGACATTTTCTACCGCCTCTCAGATTCCTTGGCTCTGCTCCTCAATGTGGCGAGGAGTAAAAACTCCTCGCCACGTGTTAAATGATTTCATGCACTTTGCTCCAGAGAAGATTGGAGGCACTGATCACCTGAGGACATCACTGGAAAACCTGCAAGCAAATATCTAAAAGCCAGAGATTTCTCCTCCTCTTTCTTTGATAGGTTAGCATCCTGGCTTCATTTCTTAGCAAAAACCACCTTTCCCTCAACTAATGATACTGGATAAATGAATTTAGGTGTTTACTACAGTCACCTAAATGAGTCAAAACTCTGCCCTGAGTTTTATGGAACAGTTATTAACAAAAGTCATTTATTTCAGGCAGAGAAACCTCACATTTGGCCAAGAGCCTGAAAAAGCATCTCTGCAGAGCAGCGCCCTCCTCTCATTTGAACAACTTTCATTTCGGTTGTTGCTGATCAGAGTTGCTCCTTCTGATCTCTTCTGGATCTTGTATTAATTGGGTTTCTCTTTTTCCAATCTTTCAAGCTTTTCTAGTCGCTAACATTCAGGAAAAATGGATAACTTATAGCAAGAGATAATTTTGTTTCTATTAAATGGAGCAGGTCAGCAGAATTCTAGGCTTGGATGAAGAATCTCATTCAATCCTGTCTCTGGGACAGGAAAGTAGACTAGGAGCTTATTTGTAGAAAGTCTTTATTAAAGGAAATCCCATAAGTCATTTTGGAGCAAATGTATTCTAGAACAGTGATTTAAAATGACAGGTTATAACTAAAAGTAGTTCATTACCAGTATTTTTTAAAAGTAAGTGAAACAGAATGGATCAGAGCATATCACACATAGGAAGGGTAGGGATCATTTTTCAAAATTTTGTTTCACTTGCTTGGGTATAACTGACTGGGTTACAATGGAAAAAATATTGCATCCAATGGTTTATAGTCAAGAAATTTTGAAAGCCACTGTTGGGTATACGAATCCTTCGGTTCCATCTAGTTCTGCTGCTGCCTCTATGACCTTGGGCAAGACATTGCTCTCTGATGGGCCTCAGATTCTCATGTGAAAAATGGTAATTGTCTGTAAGTGTCCTCAGTTCTGAAATCCAATGATTAAGTGAAATTCTCAAAGGAATCCATTTCAGCATTCAATAATTATGCATTTAAAAAAAATCCTCCTGCACAGTCAACCTCTATCTTCCATATTTTGGAAAGGCATGACTTACCAAGTTGCTCCGAAGAGCACAGACCACAGCGAGGAACACAGCCCATGAGGATGGAAGCTACTTCAATAGACTGGCTTGGCTCTGGGACAGTCTCTTTGAGTTTCCTATAGATGTTTTATACCAGATTTCTCTAGTTACAGTACAATGATATTTCAGCTACATTTGAAAATACATACAAATCCTCTTTTGGATGGTGGAGATGGGTGGGTGGGGAAGGACAACTAATTGCTCAGGAAATGCTGAACTTGGTTAATTTGGAAACCACTCCCAGCTAACATTGAGCCTTGGGCCACTCACAGTTCCTGCTTTGTATTATGACTAATGGGATGTCAAAGAAGCCTTGATCTAATAAGAGCAACCAAGGAGACCGAGTAAGCCGGGCCTGGGAGGGGGTATTGGCAGGGTGCAGCAGTGATTGAGAGCTTTTTATTTCTGGGCTGAGGTTCTTTCAAAAGAGTCTTTTAAATTATTGATCCCATCATTCATAAGTTCGTAACAGCCTAATTTGGAAGGCAACTCACACTATGACTTGGATCTCGTTATGCTTGTTGAGAATCAATCCTCCAAATTAATATTCCCCTAAATTCACATAGAGAAAAACCAAGGCATCTCAGGCACAACCAGAAGTCAGCTGTGTTGTGGGAGTTAAAACATACAACTTTAGGAAGGGGCTCTTCTATAGAGCTGGTATAAGTGTCCCAGGAATGAATGTGTCCTTCAGATTCTTAAATCCTGGATCTGAATCTTACTTGTTTGCAGTAAGGAAGCGGCATAGAATCGTTGCCGTCATCTGAGTTCATTGTACTTAATTCCTTCAGTGAATTTTGTAGCTTCAGCAAAACATCAGAAGCAGAGGGAAGTCTGCAGATTATTTCATTCGAGGTCCTTATTTTCAGGAGAGGAAAACGAGCCACTCCCTTCTAGCTAGCCTTTCTGTATGAGATGACATTCAGTGCTTTTGTCTCTTTGCATACATTTTAAGGCAATATTATTTTGCTTTTGAGGGTTGACTATCAGCAACCAGTTGGCTAATTGTGGATGAAGTTTTGCTTCACATGGACTTTCCTGATACTGAATTTCGGTAATTGGTAAGTACATTGCCTCTCAACTACCCTACAAAAATCTAACATCCTCAATTCACGACCCAGTCCTTTTAGAACTCAAAGCCAGAGACGCCTTGACGTGTACAAGAAAAGTTGGGGAGGCTTTTGTTAGCTTTGATTTTGACTCCATTCTCATAAATTATGCAAAATGTGTCACTTATATGAACAGCCCAGAAGAGCAGTTGCCAGTTGTAATATAAAAAATGATACCACGGAAACTGACACCCGGTTGTGGCAGATACCCTGTCAAAAGAATGATTTATAATCTGGAAATACAAGCAGCAAGAGAGGCCCACCAGCCAGGGCTGTATCATCTAAAGCAATCAAATCCCGCAAATATAAAGCAATTTTGTATTACCATTTCCAAGTGCTCCCCACAATAAGGACTCTTGTATGCCCAAGTTTAATATTCAGAGCAGAAACCACAAACTCTAGCAGCCGCTCCTGGTCAAGATAGTTAATAACAGTTCCCAGGCAAAGGCAGGCGGTAATAGCATAGCTCCAAGCAGCTGGGGATTTGCCTTGTATGTCAGCCTCTCTCTCTGAGAACTAGAAAACGATGGTAGGTCAGGCATCCCTTTGCTTTATGTATTGATATAATTTCATCAGAATTTATGATGTGGGAATTATTGCACAGGCAAGAAATGTAATCTAACCTTCATCTCACACAATGCAGGAACGATATTATGTTTTTGAGAAAAATATACTGACTTGTTGAATCAGATTACACACGTGCAATCCTAATGGATTTCAATATTTCCTTGGACGAGTCATTGCTATTTGCATCATATGTATTAAATTGGCTTGTGTAGAAGATGGTTTTACAAATAAAGAAGAATTCTAATGCTGTTTCTCCTTTCATTTTCTCAAGTTCTGGCATGTGAATTCATTACTGGTAAATTTTAAACATCTGTGTGTGTGTAATAGTTTACCCTAATTTCCCTAGCCTATATTTAGATTTTTAATATCCAAATATTACAATAACATATATGATTCTCTTTCATCCTCATGAAGGGTTCCTTGAGCTTCAGTTGTCAGATGCAGAAAATGCTGAGTCTTCAAGGAATATCTCATAAATGATCATCGCAGTGAGTCCAAATGTCCTGTTGTTTGGCCTTTGAAACCATTTGATTATCTCAAGTACTACAGTTTTCTTCCAATGGGAAAGGGAATATAAAATGTGTTTAAGAATGAAGGGTTTTCAAGATCACACTTACCTCACGTAAGAACTAAACATTTCTCAAATCAAAAAATCCTTTCCCTTTATTTTTGAGAAAGAAATAACAACTTAGAAATTTCAGAGTAGTGACCCGGATCTGTATGTCTGCAGAAGAGTCTTTATCTAGTACTTTTTGATATGGCTAAAGACATGACTATTGGATAGCAAGGAGATCAAACCAGTCAATCCTAAAGGAAATCAACCCTGAATATACATTGGAAGGACGATGCTGAAGCTGAAGCTCCCATAGTTTGGCCACCTGATGCGAAGAGCAGACTCATTGAAAAAGACCCTAATGATGAGAAAGATTGAGTGCAGGAGGAGAAGGGGATGACAGAGGATGAGATGGTTGGATGGCATCACCGACTCAATGGACATGAGTTTGAGCAATTTCTGGGAGACAGTGAAGGACAGGGAAGCCTGGTGTTCTGCAGTCCATAGGGTTGTCATGAGTCAGACACAACTGAGCAACTGAACAGTGTATATAAAAGATTATGATTAATCCAGACAACCCAAAACTGCTTTTAATTGCTCTATAATGGTTCTGTTGAATTGCAAATACATTGTAGAGGTAAAATGTATACATTCCAGAACTTAATTTTTGAATATGTGTACCTAACAGAAGGCATATTTTATCCAAATAGAAAAAGAAGTCTCATGTTTTATTAGCTGGCATCTCCAAATAATAATAACAACTCTGAATTTTGTATCTATTGCCACAGACCATACCAAGTGCCTAATGTATATTATCTCTGATCTTTACCTCCCTCCCATTCTGAGGTCACCATTATTACTCTCATCCTTCAAATGAAAAAAGTGTGTTCAGAAAGGTTAGATGCCTTGCTCAAGGACATTTGTGTAGTGAGGGGTAGCGCCGGCATTTGAATCAAGGCATGTCGGATTTCAGAGACTGGATTCTTGTCTGTGCTTCCTGAGGCTGTTCCTTCCAGAAGGCTGGCTGGGTTATGGGCTCCTCTCAACTGTTTTTTGACCACCCCAAAGCTTCCACTTTCTTTTCCCTAATTATCTGCCACTAGTGGCTCAGATGGTAAAGAATTTGCCAGCAATGTGGGAGATCTGGATTCCATCCCTGGGTTGGGAATATCCCTTGGAGAATCCCTTGGACAAAGAAGCCTGGCAGGCTACAGTCCATGGGGTCACAAAGAGTTGGACATGACTAAGTGACTAAGCACAGCACAGAGAAACTCGCAAGTCTTTTATAAGATATAACCAAAAGTCTGCTGAGGTGGCCAGGGTTTAGGAAGCCATTTGTTTCCTTAAGAAAAGCAGAATAGAGTTAGGGAGTTTGGGATGTACGTGTATACACTGCTCTGTTTAAAATGGATAACCAGCAAGGATCTACTGTGTAGCACACAGAACTCTTCTCAGTGACAGGGAACTGGGGGAGAATGGGTGCATGTATATGTATGGCTGTCCCTCCAGTCCTGATGCCTTATTGATAGCTTCTAACTTTCAACCTTTGACTCTTCTCTGAGGATAGATGGACCAGAAGCTCCCCTTACACACACACAATACACACATACGTCTCTCAAGACCTTCTCTGGAGGGCATTGTCCTCGTAGCTCCCACTAGTGTGGGAGAGGGAAACCAATCTCTCCTACGATAATGGACATGGCAGATTTACTCCCACTACGATGATGAAAAATTGTTCATTTATTTATTGCAAACTGTGATGGAGCATATACTATATGCTAGACGCTGTGGGGAAAAATGAATAAGACATGGTGCTCAACTTTGAAAAGCCCACAATGAGTTGCAGAGATGGCTCAAAAGCCAATGATTATAATGCAGTTAGTTAGATGATTACAATGCAGTTAGATTAATGATTATAATGCAGTGCGATCAATGTTAGTAGACAAATGGGCAATGGATCACAGGACCGGAGAAGGAAGGCCCCTGCATTTCCCAGGGACACGAACGCCACTGCCTCATGTGGCTGCTCATCTTCATGTCCTCTGTCCAGATCCACTCTTCCTTATTGACTCTGTTTTCTGCAACTCCCACTGGCCTATCACCTGCCTTGTGGATTCATGGTGTCAGTCTGGCATCTAGTCTGTGAATTCCCCGAAGACAGGCACCCAGTCCTTCATATTTGCGTCTCTCAGCTTCTCTGGCCCAATAAAGATGCTCAAAAATATTTACAGGATAAGACATTGATGTGATTTTAAAAGCAGAGCTTTTAAAAAATAGAGGGAGTGAGAGGATTATGTGGCTTTTATAGGGCTGAAGCACAAGTCAGTTGCTGAGCAACAATTAGAGGTCACAGCGTTGGAATTTATGGTCACTTGTCAAATTGGTAGAGTCAGGCAAAAGTGGTATAAACATAATTCCCAATTCCATCTGAAGTAGAACATCTTGGGACCTTTTCCTTCTAGTTACCCCCAAACAGACCTGACGCACTGCAGTTAAGCATTCCTGCACCATGCTTGTATAAATAATGGCAACATGGAAAGCCTTCTTCTCTGCTGCAATGTGTCATCACACACCTTTTAGGGTCCCTGTTTGGGATTTTTTTTGTTGTTGTTGGCCAAGGCCTCTGCACGCTTTATGTATTTGGAGAATCCCTTCTGCCTTTTTGACTGCTTTGTGGGTCTGTTTTTACTTAAGAGCATGCAGGAATGGAAATGTAGCTGCTAAATTAATCTGGTCTTGGTGAAATACGTCTGCTTTGCTAGTGAGATGGCTGAAATTTACATTTTCGTCACTTTTCAGAGCAGGCAGGCCTTTAACTCCTCTTTGCAAGATCTTTCCAAAACACATGTCAAGAGACCCACCTCCTCCAATAATGATGTCAGTGATGTTGGGGCAACGGGAAAGGAAGAATTAACTCTATTATTATAGTTTACTTTTAACAATCAAGTAGGAAAGAGGGGTCAATGGTGGACTTGCAACCCTGGTTGCCTCACTCTCCTGCAGCTCAAGCCCTAAGTAGATTGTCATATTGCATTGTGTTGCCTGGGTGACGGGGTACTTACACAGAGAGAGCTGATGAAAAGGATAAGAGAGGTTCTTTGGGCGAAATGTGTTCTCCTTACTTGTACTCAAAACCAATTCTTGATTGTCATTCCTGCCCAAGAGAAGTGATAGCTGTGAGTCAGCATTTTGAATTTGCTCAGTATCAAGTGGGTTGCATGACAGGATGATCCGTGTATTCAGTGCGTGCTGCAGCACATCTGATTTGAATGAAGTCAGTTAGAATGTATCTCATGGCCAACTTTTTTTTTTCTGGTCTATTCCACTGTTAATCTAATCTAGGTCATATGGCTACAGACACAGTTCATTGAAAAGCTACCTAACTGTTCTGTGGCCGCCTGTCACTCCTCCTTATCCATCCTATACTTTAACTCCTGAAAGAAAGTGAAAGTATTAGTCACTCAGCAGTGTTCAGCTTTTTGCAACCACATGGACTGTAGCCCACCAGGCTCCTCTGTCCTTAGCATTCTCCAGGCAACAGAACTGGAGGGGGTTGCCATTCCCTTCTCTAGGGGATCTTCCCGACCCAGGGACCGAACCTAGGTCTTCCTCACTGCAGGCAGATTCTTTACCACCTGAGCCACCAGGGAAGCCCACTTTGACTCCTAGCCAGCCCTTTAAACATTTCTCCTTTACACGGTCACGTTTGGAAAGATGGTAGAATAAGATAACAGGAATGTGCTCTTTTAAGTTCCATCACTGAATCTCTAACATTATCTGAAATATAGGCCATTTTCAGAAATTTCAGCAAAGGTTCAGTTCAGTTCAGTCGCTCAGTCGTGTCCGACTCTTTGCGACCCCATGAATCACAGCACTCCAGGCCTCCCTGTCCATCACCAACTCCTGGAGTTCACTCAAACTCATGTCCATTGAGTTGGTGAAGTTTAGTGGGTGAAATTTAAGAACACATTAGTAAACAGGTTTAAAAGTAGCTTTGAAAACATTTGAAACCTGAAAGAAGACTACATCTGAAATGGATGTTCATCAAAAGAACCAAAATATTTATGAGAATGGCTGCAATTTATATTCAAAGAGATAACAGAAGATGCAGAGTTATTAAACAGGCACAGTCTGATATGGGAAGAAAGAGAAACAAGGAAGGAAGGGGCTAAGGAGAGAGAAAAGAAGAAGGAAAAGAAAGCAACCGAAAAAAAAAAAAAAGAAAGCAGAACACTGGCTTATCCCTGGAAGTCATAAAAATCAGAATGAAAAGACTAAAATTAGATTAATTTAGAAGATAAACATATGTCATATAAGCTGAATATATAATACAGAAATTCCCCGGTACTTCCACGGCAGGGGACACAGGCTTGATCGCTGGTCAGGGAACTAAGATCCCCCATGCTGCATGGAACAGCCAGAAAAAAAAAAAAGAAAAGGCAAATGAAATTTTAAGAAATAGTATAATAAGAGGTATGAATGACTTACATAAAGAAATCTTTATTGGGAAATACAAAAAGTTAAATGATCTAGAAAGGTTATAATAGATGAGACATACAATAGTTTTAATTTGTCCTAAAATTGCATATGTCTTCCCAGGTGGCCTTAGTGGTAAAGAACCTGCATGCCAGTGCAGGAGACATAAGAGATGTGGGTTCTATCACTGGCGTCCAGAAGATCTCCTGGAGAAGGAAACGGCAACCCACTCTAGTATTCTTGCCTGGAGAATCCCGTGGACAGAGGAGCCTGGCGGACTACAGTTCATATGGTCACAATGAGTTGAACACTACTGAAGTGACTTAGGAATGTGAAAACTGCATTTCCCAGCCCCCCTCCCTTTTAAAGATACATATAGTCTAAAGCAATCTCACTTGAAATTCCAGGTTATGTCAGAAAAAAAACAAAGAGTTTACAATTTTATTTGGAAAAAATAAACTAAAAATATTATCAAAAAATAAAGTTTACAAGTGTGACTCCCAAAAATGTTGTTTAAGAAAAAGCCGGTCCTATCAAACATAAAGCCACATTATAAAACAACAGTAGTAAAAAAGGAGAGTAGAAATCTGACAAATAAAATGGCTCAGTGGAATAGAATAGAATCCCATAAATTAAATAGAAAAATGTAGTGTGTAATAAAGTATCACAAGGAAGAAGGAAATGAAGAAGTATTTCATATATATTGAGAGTGAGAAAAATTGCTTTATTCCCTCCTTAATATAGAGCAAAAATAATCTTCATAAGGGAAAAAGATTAAACTGAAAAATCAAATCAATGAAAATTGACCCAAAATAAAATAGGATCTCAGATATTTGGAAGGGTGAGAACTTTCTAAAGATTGAAGCAACTGAAGAATACAAAATAATAGTGAAGAAATTTCAAAATGCCTCTCCAGTGAAAATATAGAAACTACAAATAAATCAGCCTATTATATAATACATTCATATTAAAAATGACAAATTGTAGTACAATTATTTATACTATTTAAAGATCCCACCCATCTTTGTAAGAGTAATAAGTTAAGATTCCAATAAGGATATGGCCCAAAGCCTTCCTCTGACAATTTAAGTATGAAGAGATACATATAATTTGTTTTTTAAATGTTTAAATTAGCTAGTAACAAAAATGCAAAAGAAAAGTACCATTTAGCTTTATTAAGTAAAAATTAAACCATCTAATAGCAGATAATTATAAGATTTTTAGTAAAACTGGCAAATAATAATTGTTGGCATTAGTGGAAGTTAGAACAACCTACTTGGAAAAGCATTTGGCAATACAATTCAGGACCTACAAAATAGTCATACTCTTTAACACAGTATAATCACCCTTTGGAATTAATTCAAAAGAAATAATTAGAAAGCAAAACATGATACGTGGAGAAACATGTTTACTGAGGCGTTATTTAGAATAACAAAATACCCACAACAGCCTAAGAGGAAAAAGGGAACTAAACAACAGTAATTACAAATTACAATAATAAATATTATGCAACAACAGAGAAAAGTTTTATAGGATAACTCTAAATAAAAAATAGCATGAAGCTCTATAACAGCTGTAGTAACAATTATATAAAATGATGATAGCAGCCCTTCCCACCCCCAAAGTAAGATGAAATTATAAGAATGGTATCATGCTGAGATTATGAGTAATTTTCCCTGTTAATGTGTTACATAATTTTGTTAGGAAAACCATTTTAATCTGTGTGTGTGTGTGTATGTGGTGTGTAGGCATATAGTGTAGTGTGAGTAATTATGAGACCTTCAACAGGTCACTGGAGATGTTTAAGCTTTAGTGTGTCCATTTGTAAAAAGGAGATAATAATAGGATTCATTTCATAGAGTTGTTATGACAGTTGAATGATGTAATGCATGTAAAACACGAAGTGCTGATGCCTGGCACTGACGTCGTGGAAAGTAACATTGACCTTGGAAATGCTGATTTTGAGAATGGTGTAGTGGTTGTACCCTTGTTGGTGAATTTTCAGTGGTTCTCCACTATTCACAGAAAATTGTCCAAATTTCTAATCTTGATCATTAAAAACCTCCATCATTTTGCCCATCCCATCTATCTGATTTTATCTGCAACTCCCTCAGATGAGTATTCTGCTTTAGTCAGGCTAACCTTGGATTTTTATGTATAGTTACTTGAACATTCCAAACAGCAACAACTTAAACATTCAGCCACTGAATAAATACTGGAGAATCCCAGAGACGGAGGAGCCTGGTGGGCTGCCATCTATGGGGTCGCACAGAGTCAGACACAACTGAAGTGATTTAGCAGCAGCAGCAGCAGCAGAGAAACAGTCATGTTCAGGCCCAACCTTTGGTGTTGCAGGTACGTTTTCATTACAAAGGAGGGAGACAGACTGTGGACAAGGGGAGCAAACAGAAGAACAAGAGGAACAACCATCCCAAGCTAGGCTGATACTAGACTGGTCTGCGCTGTCCTGGTTGTGATGGTTGCTGATGGATGTGGTGGCCTCTGGCCTCTGACTGGTCATTATCTGCACCATTTGTATGGCTGATTCACTTCACTGCACAGCAGAAACTAACATAACATTGTGAAGCAACTATCCTCCCAACATTTGTTTAAAAAGTCAGATTTATACATATTTCACTCTTGAAGGTATTTTCTTAAGATTTGGGACTGTATGTGGTTTTAATAGTTTTTAATTTTAGCTGTATTAAAATCCTTAAATTCGATCCTTCAAATTGGCCAAGTGCCATTAACCCTAAAAAAAAACCTGAAAAGTGGAAAAGTCTGCAGGATACCTTCTTCAGCTCTCCCACCCACTTCTCTTTCTCTAAACATTATTACCTGTTTCTACTCCTATTTCTCTAATTTGATAGGAAGATCCCCAGGATAGAGAACTTGCCATGTTGTCCATTGATTGGTTGGTGGTCATTTTTTTCCTACTCTTAAGAATTTCTGACAATATTTACCACAATGTTGAACATGGGATAGTAGTGAAAAGTGTGAAAGCATTAGTTTCTCAGTTGTGTCCAACTGTTTGTGACCTCATGGACTGTAGCCTGCCAGGCTTCTCTGTCCATGGAATTTTCCAGGCAAGAATATTGGAATGGGTAGCTATTCCCTTCTCCAGGGGATCTTCCCAGCCCAGAGATTGAACTTGGGTCTCCTGTACTGTAGGCAGATTCTTTACTGTCTGAGCCAATATATATGTTATTAAATATGTGTTTGAATCAGCAAAAAAATTTAACTCAGGAAAGATCACTTATTTCTCCTTATCCTGGGTTACTTCAAGAGGAAGTATCAAAACTGCCTCATGAATAAAAAGGAGTATTTCTGGGATTATTTTCCTTGAGTCTGAGACTGGTTCTGAGAACTCACTGGTGTCTCTGGCCAGAAACAGTGACCAACGTACAGCTACGGTACATTAGGTGATTTTCTTACAAACTAACCTGTGAGCAACAGCTAAAATCTCGGAACTGTCTTGCCTCATTGAAGTGCCTGCTTTCTAAGGTGGTACCCTGCTGCCAGTACCTAGATGTCCAGCTTAGGGGGAAACGCAAGACTAACAGTGATAGCTTAGTGTTCAGCTGGGAGAGAGATTCTAACTTAGAGAAAAAGTTGTGCCCTCACCTTGAAAGCGCCCCGTTGTAAGGAAATCAGTCGGCTCGATGCTGGCACTGCCCCAGCTCTGTATTAACTATCCAGATTAATGTCAGATCATACCCCAGGAATTATTCATGAAGCCCCTCTGTCCAGTATAATTGCAGATTTTGGCATCCAGAGTGAAGCCTCATTGTTTTATAGATTAGCTTCCCTTCCTGTACTACGGAAGAGACAATGATCTGAAACAACTCAGTCTAGGGGGAAATGGAGTTCATGTATTTCACATGAAAAAGCGTTTGTCAAATGGGAGATCCCAGGTCTCACTTACACTCCACCTTCAGAGTGGGTACCTGCAGCCACTCTGAGAAGGAGCTGGCTGATGTCTGCTCCAGCCCCATGAATGGCTACTTTCATTGTGGATCTTTCCCAAGTGAATGGAATGGCTCTTTATCTTTGCTTAAGGATTAGTTTTACCAAACTGTAGCTCCACTAATCTCTACTACAACATCACCAAATGTAATTTATGCATGTGGATGAAGAAACGTAGGTAGGTTTCAGTTCCAGGGAAGGGCACACATCAGCCAACTACCTCGCTGCCGTGAATCATTAGAGACTATTCAATGCAATCAAAACATTAATACACTTTCAAAGAGGTTTAATATTTTACTGCAAATGTCAAGTTACCCTAGCAGTCAGCACACCTTAATTGTGAGATTTTAGACTCTAAGATCTTGCAGATTGTGACTTTTAAAGGTGAGGAAAAGGAGTTTGTTTCTTGTTTAAATGGAGTTTGCTTATTTTATTATGTTCTTGAGCCATTTTCCATGGGTCTAGTTGGTACATGAGTAATTTGCTTTCTGTGGGATAAGTGTATATGTGTGTTTATGCATGTATACCTACAGATATATATATGCATGTGTGTATAATATATATGTGTACTATATAATAAGTTTTATATAAAAATAAATATCTTCTTTTGGTTCTAATTAAAACCTGGGGAAATGTAACAAAGCATTAACCAAAATAGGTGGTGTACTAACCTAACATGAACTTATATTTTTCTCCTCATTAAATTAAAGCTGTCAAGTAACCCATATATCCCAGGTTAGCTGTCAGGATTAGCAGGTTAATAGTTTTGCCTAATTATCAGGTTTCCCAGTTCTGCAAAATTTTTCTGTAAGAATAAGTCTCTGAAACACATTGTCTTTGAGTCAGTTTTCTCCCTGTTGTTTCCACAGAGCACACCAATTATCAGACCAAGCATTTTATTTCATTTAGCTGTTTGGTAGAGATTTTGTATATACATATACATATCTATCTATCTATTCAGAGTATTAGGGAATCATCTGGATCATTGAACCCAATGATTTAGATGCTTGAACAATATCTTCTCATATGTATCTCATCTCAGCTTGACTGTATGTTTATAGCTTTGACTTGAAAATGATTAGCTACTGAGGTAGAAAATTAAGGGAGTGAGAAAAATCAGCAAGAGCAGAAGCTGGGTTACTAAAAATAGGGGTTTCACACACACTGGTGAAAATAGGTCATCATCATGGGCTTTTTCTGTGACACAAGGATATTAACTGCACGTTGATTCCTTCCATGGAAATCCATTAAGTAAAGAAAAACACAATCTAATATACAGTAGATTCTAACAATAATTTAACTTGTTTCAAGCAGCTATGATTTATCTTGGCATGATGAACCATAGGCAATTAATTTCCCTCTTATATCTCTGCAGTTATTTGGACGTTTTGATAAGAAGGGGATTCACTCTATATAGTATATACATTTGTATCTTATACCTAAAGATGCTCCACTTCTTAGCAAAGGACAACATCTCCTGGCAGATCTGCAATATCTCCAGTTACTCTGTGGAAGAGTGTTTGACTTGTGCAATGTTAGCACGTGCACAAGCCTTCCAGCCCACTTTAATTCTGAGAACATTTCAAGAATATTCCACAATGCGGTGGCATGCGGTTTTATCAGACACAGAAAATGCAACTCTAATTCAGATAGATGAAACCTGGAGCACAAGGAGGCAGTGTTTTGCTCTGGTGTATTCTTGAATTAGGGTTGCAAATCCCATGCTATTTTTGTGGGCAAATATGGACATGGTTGGCTTTCCTAAATATAAAGTCTGCCCCCCTCCCCAATAATGATGATTTGTAGCTCTTCTATCATTTTTTCAGAATACTATGATATTGTTCTGCATAGAGATCTCTCCATGCAAAGGAATCTCGTGTAAAATTAGAAAGTAGATGTCCGTATGAGGTTTTGTATCCTGTGTCAGGCTCCCAGTCTTTCTCCTTTTAGACCACTCACATTCAATCATTTGTTTACTCTCTGTATTTCCCATCAGTCTGTAACGTCTGTACTTTGGGGTCTGTGCTTGTCTTATTTACATCTATATCCTCTCTACTTAGCCCAGGGTTTAGAGGCACATAGTAGACACCTGATAAATATTTGTCGAATCAGTGAATGGATGGATAGTCTATTCCTTAATGTGTACTTAAAACCTTAATACATAAAAGTCACTTCAATTCTTAACTTCCCTTTTCAAAGCTTTCCTGGTCGCTCAGATGGTAAAGAATCTGCCTGCAATGCAGGAGACCTGGATTTGATCCCTGGGTTGGGAAGATCCCCTGGAGAAGAGAATGACAACCCACTCCTGTATTCTTGCTTGGAGAACTCCATGGACAGAGGAGCCTGGCAGGCTCCAGTCCATAGGGTTGCAAAGAGTTGGACACAACTGAGCCACTAACACTTCCACAAAGTCCCACAAAGAGAAGATCAGCAATTCCCGAGAAGCTATCCCCTTTTCTCAAGAATTATCATCTAAAGAGTATTGTCAGCTGTAGCCATCACTTTCTTGCTTGCAGAGATGCCAAAGAAGACACTTATCTGGGTAAAGTTTCACGGAGAGTTCTTTTTTTTTCCCTTGGGGATGTGTCTATTTTCAATTTAAGAGCTATGGCACTCATCCTCCTTGAGTAAAGGTTAAAAAAAAAAAAAACCCTTAAAGATCTGGAAAACTTCTACTCCTGTCTATCCTACTATGAGCATTGAACTTAGAACTCTGATGTTGCGCCATGCATGTGACACTATCCAGCACTTACATAGTGCTTTCTGTGTGCCAAGCACTAGCGTTAAGTTATTTATATGCATTAACTCCTCACAGTACCATGGAAGACAAATATTGTTATAACTTCATATTACAGAGGAGGCCACGGAAGCTCGGAGAGGTTAACTTGGCCAGTGTCATGCAGGTAGTACGTGTCGGAGGATTTGCAGTATGTCCCATGGCCTTAAAACACTCGTGTTATTCCACTTCTTAATGCCGTGAGAATACTTTGAAAACACCTCTGTTTTGGTTCCCACCCCCCACCCCCATTGCTAGGTTGTTGGTGCCCGAGTGGGGCCTCATAGATCACTAGCATGTCAGAGATTGTACGTTATATATAAAAAAAAAAATGTAGCTATGCTCCAAAGTGAAAGAGGCAATTTTGGAGCATAGCTACATTTTTTTTTTTTTAAGTGGAGATAATTAGAGTGAACCCTTGAGGAATTCTGTCATTCCAGTATTCTTGCCTGGAGAATCCCATGGACAGAGGAGCCTGGGAGGCTACAGTACTTGGGGTCACAAAGAGTCAGACATAACCGAAGCTACTTATCTAGCAAGCAAGCAAACCAGTACAACTAGATAGGAAAAAGTGAATTCCCAAGATGCTATAGCAGAAGTGTTAGTTGCTAAGTTGTTTCCAACTCTTTGTGACCCCATGGACTGTAGCCCTCCAGACTCTTCTATGGGATTTTCCAGGCAAGAATACTGGAGTGGGTTGCCATTCCCTTCTCTGGGGGATGTTCCCGAACCAGGGATTGAACCCTGGTCTCCTGCATTGTTAGGCAGATTCTTTACTATCTGAACTACCAGGGAAGCCCCGCAGAAAAGACTATTTTATTTCTTAAAACACCGAGTTGTTTCCTGGTAGCTTAGTGACAACCCACCTACCCTAAACAGGAAACCTTCCCGTGGGTTTTTCCAGGCGCCTGTGTGAGCAGCGGCAGATCCGTCCAGCAGAGGGCGACAAGGTAACAAAACTCTGCCGCTTTCCAGTTGTGCTGCCTGGGCTTTGGGCAGCTCTGGTGCGCTCAAAGCCGCAGTCCAAGGATGCTGCGGGTGACGGTTGTTGCTAAGCCCTTAGTACCGGAATGAAAATTCCTATGTGTACAGAAAAAAAAAAAAAAAGGAAAACCCTTGAAAGAAGGACTTGGCATGTCTCTAATGTGGTCTGGACATTGTACATGTGAGAGAATTTGGTGCTAGTGGACAGAGGGCCTGGCAGGCTACAGTCCATGAAGTCGCAAAGAGTCAGACATGACTGAACGCACATGCATGCATCTATTCCCCCCTCCCCACTCCCGTGTTAAATCTGGAATCAAAACAGAGTTTACTCTGATTCCATTTTCATTAAGGAAAATGAGAGCAGGATGGGAGGGGGAAGCTGACAGGAAATCACAGAGTTTACTTGTGAAGGGACCTAGAGGAAGTTTCAACTCTTCAGCAACAAACTTCAGCCATCCTAGATTTTTTAAAAAAATGTGTTTGTCAGTTTGTTTATTTATCACCTTTTCTGCCATTTCACAATACATGGTGGGAAGGCCAGGGGACTCAGAGTTCGGAGACTGGGTTTCTGACCTTCTCTGCCATTTTTTACATTTGGTGCTTTGTGCTAAGTTGCTTCAGTCGTGTCCGACTCTGTGCAACCCTATGAACTATAGCCTGCCAGGCTCCTCTGTCCATGGGATTCTCCAGGCAAGAATACTGGAGTGAATTGCCATTCCCTTCTCCAGGGGATCTTCCTAACCCAGGGATCGAACCGGTGTGTCTTATGTCGAACCTGCATTGGCACGCAGGTTCTTTACCACTAGCGCCACGTGGGAAGCCCTTTTACATTTGGGCTAATTCGCTCTTTATTGAGTTCTTGCCTCTTGATGCTTAATTCAAGCACCTTAATTCAGCACTGACTATATTTGCAGAAAACAGTCTTCAGAACTGTGGATTCGGTGCTGGGATTGTGCAGTGTTATCATTTCTTTTGAACTCCAGGTTATTTTGAAAACATGGGGTGTGTGTCCTACAGTAGGAGACAAAACTAGAAATTCAAAGTGTTCTAGGGAACTCACAGGCATGAGGCAGGAAGCCAGGATAAGTATGCACCGACATGGGCAGGTTGACCCCGCAGAGGCCCATTACCTGGCCATCTTTCTCCCGTGTCCCTTTGAGTGTGCTGTGGGTAATACAGAGCTTCATCCTTTCAGAAGTTACATCCAGAACAGGATGATGGATGTAACTATATTTTATTTTGCCATTGAACAACGTGGGGTGGGCAAAAGGCTGTCGTTTTTCTCATTCTGACAATAACATGGTTAAGCCTAACAATAATAAATAAATAAAATATGCTCTCGCTTAGAAATCGGTGGACTTAGTTTTGGAGCAACGTCAGTTTCTATGGCTGGGTCATCTGCAGTGAGTGTTTATCAAGCAATTTCCGGCAGTTTCCTCAGCAGCAGTGGCTGCCTTTAAAAAACACCCAGAATTGGGATGTGACAATCGAGTGTCTCTGGTCCCTGATGTCACGATTTCTGCTTTCTTCTCCCAGGCAGGTAAACTCTTCATCTGTCGGTTATCACGTTGAGTCCTCACCAGAATGGACGCACCCAGGGGCCAATCTGTCCTTCAAAGGGCTTGCTTCCATTCTGTGCAGAAAAATAGAAGCAGTGGCCAGGAACTTCAATCGGTGCTTTCAGATTCCAAAACTATGACACTGTCACACTGGTGTCATTAAAGCTAACTAACCATATTAAACGAATATTAAAATATGGGCTCCTTTGCATAACGTAATGAGCAAAACCGCTTTTAAGTTTCTCCCTGTGCTTTGAGGTGAGGTGGCATTTACATTCCCAAACTTTGAAGTCGGAACAAAATGTACAGGTAGAGGGTACAAGATCAAATAATAATCAACTTCAAAAAGCATTTTGGCTGTTGGATGTCCCAGGGCTAATTTCCTCTAGACATTTTAAATGTAAATGTCTAAACTCATTTAAAAATTGTAAATTGGTCTAGGTTCAATCAAAAAGCATGCTGACGCAGAACAGGGAGACCGGGCTAATTGTCATTTGTTTGTCAAATGAATTCCATTTGGAAAGCAATGAAACCTCCAAGCTAATTCTTTTAAGGTGAGCTGGTAGTTGTATTATCAGTTAAATGCAGTAAAATGCATAATCAGACGATGATAATGAAAACTGAACCTGTGTTAGCGGCTGGGGCTTCGCCCGCCACGGGGCATGGAGTGATGAAACTTAAGTACTGTAATGTTGCCTTGGCCACAATGGCACCAAGTCTGGTCTTTAGCCTTACAGACACTTTCTTTGCATTTTAAAAAACTTTATCAAAGCACCGTGGCAATATAGAAAATGTCAAAGTGAAATGCACTGTAGGCAAATTGAGATTTCATTAAGTTTAAATTTATTGCTTTTGACTGATGTATTACCATGCTTGTTAAGAACTAGTAATTTGGAATATCTGTCCGCCTGGTAAAATAGCTTTGTCTCCGTGCATATTACTTTGTATAGACTTTGAAAGACCACAAGAATTCACATCAAGTGTGGCTGTTTTTCAGCAGTGTTTTGAAGATTGGAAGGCATTTGGCCTTGTGCTCTGATAAACTTGCACACGCTTCCTGAATGTCTTGTCGAGGCATCGGAAGTTTATTGTAGAACTCATCTTCATGGGACTTTTGTGAGTTTGGCCAGAGGGTGGGATGGGCCCTAAAGGTAGAGAATTGAAGTGACTCTTCTGCTGGGTCTGTTTCGTCTTCACACACACAAAGTGGGCCTGGGTGAGGGCTGACAGGTGAGGACTGAGGGGAGATAGATTGGGTTCAGTCAATAGAGACACAGAAGTGCAGTGGTTTGGGGAAGGAAGATGGTGTAGTTCAACCCCGCGGTCTTCCAATCTAGGAAGCGGAGACCCAGAGGTCCCACAGCTGGTGGGGGCAGAAGTAGTCGGTCTTGGTGCTTGTGCTAAGTCATCAGAGAGGCCTTCCCTCATTGTTTAGCCACCACGGTCTCCTCCTCCCCTGCCCACACTGTTGGTTTCTAACACATTGGTCAGCAAACTTTTTAAAGGTTTATTGTGGTGTAATGAATACATAAAAGAATTGCAAATTTTTAAAACCTGTATTTCTTTTAATATTTATTTATTTTATGTCTTTATTTTTCGGCTGTGCTGGGCCTTTACTGTTGCTCGCAGGCTTTCTCTGGTTGCTGTGAGTGGGGGCTGCTCTCTAGTTGCATTGTGAGGGCTTCTTATTGAGGCGGCTTCTCTTGCTGCATTGCATGAGCTCGAGGCATGCAGGTTTCAGTAGTTGCATCTTGCAGGCTCCAGAGCACGGGCTCAGTAGGTACGACACACGGGCTCAGTGGCCCTGGGCCATGTGGGATCTTCCCGGATCAGGGATCGAACCTTGCCTTGCATGGCTTCTTAACCACTGGACCTCCAGGGAAGCCCGCACATTTTTAACATTCACATTTTAATGAGTCTGGACATGTGCACGTGCCAGTGAAACCATCGTCACAATCGAGGCACTAAACAGATCCAAAATGTCCTTGTGTTCTTTTGTTTGTGGGTGGGGAGGTTTCTTTTTGGTAAGAACATTTAAATTGAGAACTACCCTCCTGACATAAAGTGTATGACTCCGCATGATTGATGCTATAGACACTGGCACAGCAGATTTCTAGAACTTATTCTAGACTTTTGCTTGATTCAAACTTTATACCCATTGAACAACATCTCCCTACTTTCCCCACCTCAGCCCCTGGTAACCACCATTCTATTTTCTGCTTCTGTGAGTTTAACTGTTTTATTTTATTTATATTTTTTGGCCGCGTGACTTGAAGGATCTTAGTTCCCTAAACAGGGATTGCACCCTGGGCCCACAGCATTGAGAGCAATGAGTCCTACCCACTGGACCACCGGGGAATTCCTGAATTTAACTATTTTAGATACATCATATATGTGCGTATCCATATATGTGGATATGCAGTATTTGTCTTTTAGTGACCAGTTTATTTCACATAACTAATGTCCTCTGGCTCATCCACATTGTAGCAAATGGTAGAATTTCCTTCTTTTTTGAAACTGAAATGTTTTTGTAGAGAGACACACAGTAGGCCAAGAGGCAAAGCCAAGTATGTAGGTGTTTAAATGACCAGAGGGGGAGAAATTTGTATAAGTGTTTGTGGATGAAAAAGCAAATTCGAATATACCACTTGAGTACAATATTTTGTAATACAGGTCTACTAAGGAGAAGCATGAACTTCTTCTGGGGTAAAATAACATTTCACTTGACTAGGGTTCCAATGGAAAAACCATTCTTAGCTCACAGGCTTAATAACCACAGGCAATGGCTGGTTTTGCCTGTAGGTCACAATTGGCAGGTTCTGGCTCTAGCACGTGGTACTTTTCATTTTCTCCACTGGACATATCATCCTCTAGGATCACCTTCTGTATGCTGTTTAATTATCAGCCTGTCCGCACAAGAAAAGCAAGGCCCTGGAGAACATCTTTGGCTCCTGGAATAGCAGGGATGATAGCTCTAGGGCTGGCACGTGGTAAACACTCCTGGGATGTTTGGTGACTAACCAGTGAATCCAGGTCCAGTCACCAGATCAAATAGATGAGAAGACACATAGCCTACCAGAGGGATAGGAAAGGCACCTAGGTTCATCAGTACATCTCCCTTACCTCATAGCAGTGGTATTTGTGGTGGTTCAGTCGCTTAAGTCGTGTCCGACTCTTGCGATCCCATGGACTGTAGCCTGCCAGGCGCCTCTATCCATGGTATTCTGCAGGCAAGAACACTGGAGTGGGTTGCCATTCCCTTCTCCAATTCCTTTTCCTTTTGCTATTACAAGCAGTGGTATTACTGAAACAAATAACAAACTTCAGGTTATTTCTGATTCTGTCATTATTTCAATGCCTTGATTCCTTTCTAATTTTGCTATTACAAGGACATGATAATGAATCAGAACATGGCATATTTTAATACTTTTACTACCTTGCAGTTCTTACTGCTACTGCTACCGCTAAGTTGCTTCAGTCGTGTCTGACTCTATGCAACCCCAGAGACGACAGCCCACGAGGCTCCCCCATCCCTGGGATTCTCCAGGCAAGAACACTGGAGTGGGTTGCCATTTCCTTAGCTGTATACAAACACCCCAAGACCCCTTTTGTCATGATCATAAATGCACTGACTTCTGTATCCAGCTGCCCTGCCATTTCTCTGCCCTCCAAGTCCAGGCTTCTCTGCAGCTGAGAGCAGCTCCTGTGCAGCCATTCACTTGAGCATCTAATCAGGTGAGACTAGCCTGGACTGTGCTCAGTGGAAATGTGAGCCTTTCAGAAATCTGTTGTCACAAAATATTGAAAAGATATTTATTTCCTAAGAGACTAGCTTTACAAGTTCTACTGTGAACATGTTTGTATCTGAATAATAGGCATCAGTCCATTCTATAAGACTGTGAGACTGAAGTAAGCTCTCTGCTTTGCTTGTCCAGTCAAAAGAACTGGTAGGAAGATAGGAAGGGCCGGACTCCCAGAGGAATCTCTCTGGTCATTTCCACACCAATTAACAACAGAGGGAACAGCAAGGAGAAAATGTCCCATTGTGATTCAAACCCAGGGCTGGCCTATAAGGCCTAAGGTCCTGTTTCTCAATTGGGGAGTTCTATTTTGCCCCTCCCCATCCAGGAGACCCTTGGCAATGTCTAGAGACATTTTTGACCGTCTCAACTTGAGAAGGGGGAAGCCAGGGATGCTGCTAACATCCTTCAATGCACAGGACTGTCCCCTGCAGCAAGAGATCATCTGGCCCCAAATGTCAATAGAGCCACTATTGAGTATCCTTTTTTTTTTTTTTAATGCAGCCTGCAAAGTGCAGATGGGGATCTAGGGCTTCTACCTTGACATTTGGATCATAGATAGTGGAGACCAAACAATCCCATCTATGAAGAGATAAAGAGACTGAACTTCAGCATGAAGAGCTGCATCAGTGTCTGTCTTTGAAGGATATTGAGACGACAGATTTGGAGGACCAGGTACACCAAAACACCACTTCCCTCAAGAACAGCATGACCATCCATTGCTGAAACAACCCATGTATCTTTTTTTGAAATACGTATTTTTTTAATTGTAGTATAGTTAATTTATGATATGCCAATTGCTGCTGAATAGCATAATGACTCAGTTATATACATATATACATTAAAAAAATATTTTTCTATTATGGTTTATCCCAGAGTTGGATAAAGTTCCTTGTGCTGTTCAGTAGGACCTTGTTGTTTATCCATTCTAAATGTAATAGTTTGCATCTACTTATCCCAAACTCCCAGTCCATCTCTCTCCCTGCACCCTCACTTGGCAACTACAAGTTTGACCTCTATGTGTGTGAGTGTTTCTGTTTTGGAGATGGATTCATTGGTGGCATATTTTAGATTCCACATGTGAATGATGTCATATGGTATTTGTCTTTCCCTTTTTGACTTACTTCACTCAGTATGATAATCTCTAGTTGCACTCATGTTGCTGCAGATGGCCTTATTTTGTTCTTTTTTGTGGCTGAGTAGTGTTCCATTCGGAGAAGGCAATGGCACCCCACTCCAGTACTTTTGCCTGGAAAATCCCATGGATGGAGGAGCCTCATAGGCTCCAGTCTATGGGGTTGCACAGAGTCGGACACGACTGAAGCGACTTAGCAGAGGCAGCAGCAGCAGCAGCAGCAGTGTTCCATTGTCTACATGCACCACAGCTTCCTCATCCATTCATCTGTCAGTGAACATTTAGGTTGCTTCTATGTTTTGGCTATTGTGAATACTGCTTCTATGAACATAGGGGTTCATGTATCTTTTTGAATTACAGTTTTGTCTGGCAACCCAGAATCCTAGTTAAACTGCACCTTTGTGCTCCTCCAATGTGCTGTGAAATACTACTCACTATCAATTTACTAAGCCCTAACTAAATAACTTAGTTACTAGAATTTTTTTCTGAGATGTAGATTTGTGTGTGTATGTGTGTGTGTGTGTGCGCATGTGCACGTGTGTGTGTGTGTGTGTGTGGTGAGGAAGACATTCACAAGAAGTCTAATTTGCAATAGGAATTATATATATATTTAAAATCCAGGTTATATTCTAGAATCACAACTCACTGAGTATACCCTCCAGTTCTTCTTTGACTGCAATGTCAATTTGATGTACATGATGACTCTGAAGGGTTCTAGGACTTAAATTCAACAAGGAAAGATTATTTGAAGATATCCAGTGTTTCATAAGGCAGAAGAATTAACAGGAATTTCAGCCAGGCTGGAGGAAAGGAATTTTGAAAATCTTCTGCTAATTAGAAAGTCTTCTATATATGAACCTAAATCTATTCTGGCTTGAATGCTTCGTGGATACATATGTCAGTACAGATGCTCCTTGTCAGGGGGTGAAATTTTTATGACTCTATATTAAGGTGGTTTAAAATAAAATAAAAATCTGTTAACCTGATCAGTCTGACCCACCTATGTTTCTGAGGGTACAAAAAGAGTATCTATGGACAGAATTATTTGGATGGACATTAAGTTGATCAAGTCAGCTGAGAAACACAAATGACTCTAGAGCAATAGTTCTCAAAATGTGACCACAGAGCAGCAGCATCAGGTAGGAATTTGTTAGAATGCAAATTCTGGACACCTACCCCCACCCCCGCCAAACCTACTGAATCAGAATCCCTGAGGGTAGAGCCATACTCTTTCAACAAGGCCTCTCTTATTCTCTGTGGTGCCTGTTTGAGACCCTCTGCTCTGGGTATCGGAGAAGGCAATGGCACCCCACTCCAGTACTCTTGCCTGGATAATCCCATGGATGGAGGAGCCTGGTGGGCTGCAGTCCATGAGGTCGCTAAGAGTCAGACACGACTGAGCAACTTCACTTTCACTTTTCACTTTCATGCATTGGAGAAGGAAATGGCAACCCACTCCAGTGTTCTTGCCTGGAGAATCACCTGGACAGAGGAGCCTGGCCGGCTACAGTCCATGAGGGTTGCAAGAGTCAGACACAACTGAGCAACTGAACATCCCCTCAGCTATATCCTAGTACACTCAACACGTAGTTAGTGCAATCTCATACACAGCGATAGAATTATGGGCTGTTAACTAATTGACTCAGTATTAAGTTGACAGTATTGAAGAATCCTGAATTCAGATAAATTTTATACTGGATAGTGTTAGAATTTGATGTTGTTTCCCAAGGACAGGGGAGCCTGGTAGGCTGCTGTCTATGGGGTTGCACAGAGTCGAACACGACTGAAGCAACTTAGCAGCAGCAGTAGCAGTTTACAAAAGTTCTTTTAAAAATTGGTGATCCATGTTTAATATACATGATAATTCTTCATACAGGATGGTTAAATATTTCTTTCTTGGTTCTAATCATTTTAAATTTAATAATTAATTATTTTTAAATAAAGTAATTAATTTATAATTAATTATTTAGAAAGTATAATTGCTTTACAATGTTCTGTTCATTTCAGATGTACAACAACATGAATCGACTATGAGGGTACATACATCCCCTCCCTCTAGAGCCCACCACCATCCCACCGCTCTAGGCCATCACAGAGCACCGAGCTGAGCCCCCGTGCTGCACAGCAGCTTGCCACTAGCTCTCTGCTTACACATGGCAGTGTGTCCATGCCAATGCTACCCTTCCAATTTGTCCCACTCTCTCCTTTCCATCCTGTGGCCACAAGTCTGTTCTCCATGTCTGCGTCTCTGCGAAATAGTTAAATATTCTTAAACTATTCTGAGTAAATGGGAGCTTGCTGTTTACTTATTTTTTTCACTCTGGAGCTAGCCAAATTTTTAATAGAAAACAAAGTACCTTCTTTGAGTGGTCATTATAAAATGGAAAAACTGGCTGAATCTTGGAGAACTCCTGTTTCATAGACACAGCTTCTAAATTCAATAAATTGTAGGGCCATAAGTGGCTCATAAAAATTATTATAGCTCCTGTTTTCAACAGAGAGTCCTCATTTTGATCCTTTTCTTCCCTCCTAAGATGTCTCTTGGGAACTATCCCAGGTTGGGGGGCTATTGAAGAAAACTAATGTTCTTCTCAGCAGGCTACTGTCACTCCCTCTGCAGGGACATTAAACACTTGCCTTGAATGTATTTGCCAAAGATCATACTTATTAACTTAATTCTATTGGATTTGTAAGATCCAACATGCAAATTCATGTATGTCAACACACTCATTCATGGAAATGTGTATTTCCAGGCAAGAACCAGTCAAGGTTGCCAAGAAAAGTAGGAGCCCTGTTCTAAGCTATCCATCTGCCATCCTTCTTACTGGTTTCAACTGAGATGATCTTAATTGAGGATTTAAAAATATTATTCAAAAAAGAAGATTATTTCAGCCCAGTTTAGAACACATGAGACTGTGAATATAAAAAATATATTTACCAAGGTTGCTGTTAATGTTGCCATAGGAGGGAGGCAGGAAAAATGTGTCACCTTGAATAAGTTTTACCTTTTTCATGTTCCCTCTTAATGCGTTACTGAATAATGAATGGTTTGTGGACCATGTTTATTTCAGCTCTGGAAATAAGGTCTGCAACTCAGAAGGAGAAAAAAGATAGGTTTCCAATCACTAGCAATGATAAGTGGCCCTGCGCGAATAAATTTGAAAGAAGGAGGCTCTACAAATCCTCTCATTAACATCATGACACGTTACAAGAGAAAACTCGTACTGGAGAAAAAAGTTGGAAGCAGGCTGACACTTAAGAGGAAAAAAATCCTAGCGACTGCCCCTGCCTCTCTTTGTCTCTCTCTCTCTTTCTCTCTCTCTTACGCACACACACAGGTCCTTCATGATCTAGAAGCAAAGATGCACTTTGCTATTGTTTAGTCACTAAGTCATGTCCAACTCTTTTGTGAGCCCATGGACTGTAGCCTGCCAGGCTCCTCTGCCTATGGGATTTCCTAGGCAAGAGTACTGGAGTTACCATTTCCTTTTCCAGGTTATCTTCCTGGCCCAGGGATCGAACCCATGCCTCCTGCATTGGCAGGAGGGTTCCTTACCACTGAGCCACCAGGGAAGCCCTCAGAGTCTCTAAGTCCTTGGAAACAGAAGTCAGACAGCTGTGGAAATGTGGTCACAGGACAGTATAACCTGTGGATCCATGAGAAATGGCACCTCTAGAACAAAGACACTGGAATCATTTGCATAGCTGCCTTGGGAGTGTGAAGGCACTTCTGGTGGAGGCAGACATCTGGAAACAGATAAAGTCCACGAAGAATGCCTCTTTCTGACTTCAGAGATTAATGTAGATGTGAACACATTAGTTCTGTTTTAGGGAGACTCTTCTCTGTTACAGATCCTGGGGACTGGGGCGATTGGATTACCTAATAATGGGTCGCTTTAGTTCTGCCATCGTCACTTATCAGGTACATTAGTTTAAAACCTGCAATTTTGAACTTAGCATTACTGAGCTTTCCAAAGATTAAATTACCCAACTTTTGTTGGTGAGTGTCTCTGTGAAATTTCCTGAAAAGGATAGTCCTCCTTCTTTGTGCGAAAGTGAAGCCAAATCACATACTTTATTGATATTTAGAGACATACAAATGATTGTGCTAATGTACTTTAATGTCTGTCTGCTTGACTGGAAAGGCTGTGGGTTTGTGCTTTGAGGCTTTTGTTTTTCTTAAGATAATGTTGAACACTGTAGTCTCTTTGTGAGCTTAATCGGAGTAGGTAGATTTTTTTTTTTCTTCCTCTTGTTTTTCCCAAAGCATTATTTCAGATGAAGTTTTACACCAAAAGTCTTTTTCAAAGGAGGCTCCGTGTTTGCCCCTGCTATGCGTACAGCCTCTACCGTGGTCCAGCACACACACACACACAAAACCATATCCCCATGCCTGTTTGTCCTCTTAATAGCTTCGGTGGAAAATGTGAAAACACTGATGCTTTAACAAAACCGAGTCGATTTAACACCCTGTACTCGAAAATGCCTCCACATAAGGGGAAGAGTCTTAATCTCTAAGCCATGAAGATTTAATGTTTTCAGAGTAATTTTACAGACATTCTGCCTGCCAGTGCCCAGTAGGGTTTAAAGTTCTTGAGTCACCACGGGCTTAACAAGCATCTAGGCATAAACCACTTTGTAGTTTTGAGCGAGAGGAATAACCGTTGATCCGTGGTGACTGAGCAGAATTAAGAGATAATTTACCTGCTCTCTTTTTAGGGAGTTTGTATATACCTTCTGCCTATTGGAGATGAATTATAAGCCAACTCTGGCAAAGATAGGAATGGAACCAGAATATTCCAGCAAAAATGGTTGATGACATCTTGAATTTCTCTCAGAAAGAGATGAATATGCAAGGATAGTAGTAAGTGATCTGCTAAGGTACTGAAGAAAGAGGTAGGGTTTGCTTAAATCACAAGCATAAAAAAAATCCAGGGGACATCAAAGTCCATGTCTGCTCTGGTCATTTAAATAAAGCTCAGGTTTCTGGTAGCTGTTGGTAAATGGATTTTTGGTCATTCAGGAGTCTGTGATAGATAGGCATGGTTAAAATATATTTTTCACCTATATAACCTCTAGGGTTCGATACTGCTGTTACTACTGCTGTTTACTCGCTTCAGTTGTGTCCAACTCTGTGAGACCCTATAGACTGTAGTCCGCCAGGTTCCTCTGTCCATGGAATTCTCCAAGCAAGAATACTGGAGTGGGTTGCCATGCCCTCTCCAGGGAATCTTCCCAACCTAGGAATCGAACACAGGTCTCCTGCATTGCAGGCAGAGTCTTTACCACTGAACCACCAGGGAAGCCCAGAATTTGGTACTATATTTATTTAAAAAATGAATTTATCGAATGGTTTGTGAGAAATATAAACAGCAGGCAAAGATGAATATTGGGGCTTTATTCCTAAATTTTTATGTTGCAAAAATGGCAAAGCTTAGGCCGTTTCATGTTATGATCATAATCCATAAGTATTTAGCAACCTGTGAAAATGATAGTTGGCACTCCAGTAACATGAAGACAGGTGTCTTAATTAGTCAGAAAACTGTATTCCGTTCCTGTAAATTTCCTGATGTCTTGGTAGACTCAGGTCCATTTAAATCAGAAGATATTTTTAGCGATGAGTTGCTTGAAATGGTGAATCTAGAAGTGATACTCGTAGTACCCCATTGGCGTTACAGCATTCTGAAATACTGCTCTCTGTTGTTGGTTCTGAGTCCTCAGTGTGGACATAGAAAACTCTGGGAGACTCTATTTTCCTGGCCTGAATTAGAATTCAGAGTGACTGAGATGTTTTCCCCCATCTTTCTACACACCCCCAAGTTTGTATTGCTCCCTGGTCTATTTCAGGATGTTTATTACTTACGTTCACTCCCAGGTGTGGGAATGCATGGGAATACAGTATCTCCAATCTTACAAATGGCTCTTTGGGTCTGGCCAAATCCTCTGAAGGGTCTCTGGCAGCAAGAGGAGCTTTAAGTAAATAGTTTATTTTTAAGTTAAATATCAGGAAATCATCTATTGAGGCTTTTTCCCTAGCCACTTAAACCACATATGAATTGAGATACCGAAAGGAATTTAGTATTTCTCTTTAAACAAGATATACTGTTTTCAACTGCAGAAGAATAAAGCCAGGAGTCAGATTGTGCCTGGAGGCTGAATTCTCCTGCACAAAGGGACTCGGGGGACAAATGAGTGTGGGGTGCACTAATGGAACACAGAGTTCCACAGTTCCTTCTCAGAGGCGACTCCAGAGAGGCGAAGAAAGGAAAAGCCAGGAGCACGAGGTCACCCCCGATAAGTACAAAGAAGGTGCTCTGAGTGCTTTCTCCCATTGTGCCAGTTACACTTATTGGTGTGAATAATGTTGTTTTGTTTTCAGAAAGACAGTCATGAGCAAGAAAAAAGAGTGGGGAGTGATAAGCTGAACTCAGGGAATTTGAGAATGACACGTTTGTGATAATATATGTTAATTTAGTTGGATGGATGTGAATATTTTCATAAAGAACAAAGAGAAAGATGGACTCTAGCTTAGATTCATCCGTTTAGACTTTATAGAGGCATTACCCGTGTTTAAAATGCACAAATCTCTTGGAAACATTTTTTTTTTTAATGCATATTTTTGTGGTGGCTTATTTATTTTAAATTACCATATTTTTCTTGCTTTGGAGATAAAAACTCTAGTGGAGCCAGACTTCAAATAGATGATGTTCTGAGCACATCAAAACAAAGAAAGTGTTTCTGAAACCAAATAAAAGCATTTTTTGAATGACTCCCTCATCCATTCAAGGCTCCTTTCAGCTTAGCGGCACTGGCTCAGATAAAGTCCCGAACACCTCACAGCCTATTCAAAAGTATCAGATTCAACTGAAGGTGAAGAAAATGGGCTATCTGCAATATTCATGAGTTGGGAACGTCCCAAGTTTGACCATTGTCTGAATGACTTTACAACCACTTGGGGTATGTATTACATAACAGATATTCACAGGCACCCAGCACTCCTATCAAGTCAAACCTTGTAAGTGAGTCCAAAGCATCCCCCGGCCCCCAGCCCTGTCCCGTTCTTTTCTAATTCAGGTCCGAAGGAAAATACTGCCCAGGCTTTGAAGTGTGCTATCCTACTCCTTGTTTTACCAGACTAAACTAAAGGCCTCGATAACCCTCCTTCAGGTGGTATTAACTCAACGAAAATGTATTGTTTTCATCTATTGGGGCTAGTGTTTTTCTCTCACTGGACCAAAGCACATCTGAATGTAGCAAAAATTTCTGAAATGAGATAGGTTCATTTTACTGGGACAATCTGAGTCCTCAGCAAGAAAACTAAGTGATCCAAATAACCCTGGAAGGAAGGATGAAAGGAAGGGATGAAGGAAGGGAGGAAGTCTGGTTACACTCTGCCCAACAGAAATGCAATATTCAAGGTTCTGCTACTGGATAAGGAGTTGCAAGATGAATGATATTCATTTTTACTATTTCCATCTCCAAGTAACTGCCCTCTGCTTAAGACACAACCTTTAACCGAAGTGAAGTGCAATGAAAGTCGCTCAGTCGTGTCCGACTCTTTGCAACCCCATGGACTATACAGTCCATGGAATTCTCCAGGCTGGAATACTGGAGTGGGTAGCCTTTACCAGCTGAGCCTCAAGGGAAGCCCAAGAATGCTGGAGTGGGTAGCCTATTCCTTCTCTAGAGGGTCTTCCCAACCCAGGAATCGAACTGGGGTTTCCTGCATTGCAGGCAGATTCTTTACCAACTGAGCTATCAGGGAAGCTCGGTCAAACATAAATACATAGGACTGTATACCTCAGAGCATGGGTTGTTGGAAAGAGCACCTGGGTTTGAGTCCTAACTCTGCCTTTAACTGTGACCTTGGACAAACAACTGGATTCTTCTGGTCAGTTTTCCCATCTACATATGAGGATATTGAATCTCATCTCAAACCACATTGTTTTATTATCTCCACTATTCTCCTTCTGCCCAAACATTCCAGCTGAGACTTTCCTGGTGGTTTAGTGGTTAAGAATCTGCCTGCCAATGCAGAGGACATGGGTTTGATCCGATGTGGAAGATCCCACATGCTGCGGAGCATCTAAGCCTCTGCACCACAGCTGTGGAGCCCAAGCGACCTAGAGTCCAAGCTCCACAACAAGCAAAGCCGCCACAGTGAGACGCCCTCGCACCACAACTAGAGAAAGCCCATGCACAACAATGAAGGCCCCAAACAGAAAAAAGTCCTAGCTGGGTGGCAGGCCAAGTGTGACATCTAAGACTGCCCTCAAAGCTAGGGGAGACAACAGGGAAACAAAGGCCTTGGGAACACCAGGGGAGCTGATGAAGCATCAGGTTGAATTCTGACCTGCCCCCAGTGTACGTTCACATCCTAACCCCCAGAAACTATGACTGTGACCTTATTTAGGACAAGGTTTTTGGCAGGTGCAGTTATGAATGTTGGGATGAGGCCATCCTGGGTGACCTAGGTGGGCTCTAATCCAATGACGGATGTCCTCGTAAGAGACAGAAGAGGAGAAAACACAGACACCGAGGAGAAGGCAGGTGAAGGCACAGGCAGAGAGTACAGTGACACAGCTAAAAGCCGCAGAGCATCTGGAGCCAGCAGAAGCCGGAGGACGCAGGGAAAAACTCTGCCCAGAGCCGGGACAAACTGAGACTCAAGCCAGAAAGTACTACAAGTAGACATCTTGATTTAGGACTGCAGACCTCCGGAACGGTCAGAGAATAACATTCTGTCATTTTAAGCTTATTGTAATATGTATGGAGTCCTGGGATGCTAACGTAGTGCCAGCCTGGCTGCTCCACGTTGTCCTTTGAGGGCCACAGCCCCAGGCTGTCTGCAGGCTGCATGGGGCCATGCCAGGCACATGGTACCACATCTCTTCTTTTCGGATGACAGCTTTGACTCAAGAAAGTGCAACTGAAGGATAAATAGGACAGTGGCAAGGCTGCTGGGCTGGATGAGATGCTATTTCAGGGACTTGACTGTGTGTTTCCCTTCCGACCAGAGCATGGTGCCTCCATGCACTTCACTTCAAGTCCATGGATTTGCAGGAATGATTGGTCCATTAATAAATTATCAAAGAGGTTTTAAGGTTCAAGGAGGTAGAGTTTTTCTGGGCAGGAGTTAACAATAATCACTGGCTGATCTCTGTGGAAGGCTGAGAAAAAAGGGTGAAGAAAACAGTGTCAGCTCTCTTGTCCTTATGTGCATCTTCTCAGCCCACCTGCAGAGAGCATCTGGGCACCTGATCAGGTGGGAAAGAATGAACATGTCCTTTCCCACCTATTGGGATGACCAATAGGCAAGTCTGTGAGGGAACAATTTCAACTGGTGACCCAGCCTTCAGAGACATTTTTTCTTAGCTACTCTCATGCAACATTACCAATTCTCCTAGCTCCCAGTGTTTAATCAGAAGAAAGGGGACTGTGAGAGATGAAAAGATTAAGTGGAGGCCATGCTCCCACCACCCCTCCCCCTAGCTCTCACCTTGGGATCTGAAGCTCCGACACTCACCTCCAGAAGCAGGAGGCTGAAGGGAGGGGAGCCACCTCTACACAGCTTACAGGGACCTTCACAGTCCATCGGGTCCCCTGCTTTCCATGCATCTGACAATGCTACCCTCCGTCCAGAGCTCAGCTTAGTCATCACAGCTTTGGGGAGGCCCTCCATGATCTAGACTGGCTTATGTGCCTTTCTGGAGGGTGCTAAGCGGCCTTGAAATGATTCTACCAGAGTGCCTCAAATGCCAATCAGATTTTCCCTACCTGCATGTATCTGCCCCAGAAGCTTCTCAAAGAGGGCAGCACATCTGCTTTTGTCTTATTTTTTTCTTTATGTGTCTATGGTCGCATATGTAACATGTTAATAAGGCATCATAAGAGTTTCAGGCATTACATAATAGTAAAAAGCGGACATCTCCCTCACCCTAACTGTGCCCCCACTATCTGTCCTCAAGGTAAATTCTGATCACCATTTGGCAAGTCTCCAGCCAGACTTTTATCTTGGCATTCACAAACATGTGTCCATCTGGCTAGCTAGCTATCCATCAATCCATCTAGCCTATCTATCATTTATCATTTAATCTTTCATTTTACTCTATTTTCCTGTAACTTGCTTTTTTCCTTTAAGGCCATGTTTTGGAGATCTCTTCATGTCTGTATATAGCCATCAACAGAATTTCATAGTAACCCGCTCACCCACAGCTAGACAATCAACTTCCTCTCTCTGTTGTGAGCCAGGCAGCAAGGCCCAGCCTCATTCATATCATTCTCATTCATGTGTCCCATTACACAAATGCAAGTAGTTCTTTTAAATAGATAAAATTGCTGAGTTCCATTTTTAAACACTCTGGGGATTTCTATAAGGCCTCTTCCTCCCTTTATCCTTTGCCTGTGCACTTGGAGCTTTCCCAGATTGATCCTATCTCTGGGGCAATTTTTCCCTTTTTTGAGTTTTAGTTTTTGCTAGATTCTAGGTTTATTTATTTATAGGTTTGATCTCTTCTTTCTACCTTTCAGTAATTCCTTAAGATGTCTCTCTCTTTTTGGTGTTGTTACAAAACACACATACACACACATCACTCCTCTTCTGATGACTTACAGAGGTGACAGTCCCATGTGCTTAGGCTGCTGTCTTGAGCCAAGTTGAAAACTACTCTGTGTCCCCTACCTGGCACTTGACATAGAGGCTGTGTTGGCTGTACTTGACCTAGATGTCTGCCTTGACATCGCCAAGGCAGAGTCTGTGTTGAGAGAATAAATGAGTTTTTGCTTTAGGCAGGTACTAACATTTGACCAAGGACACATGCCTCCTTCCAGGGGTTGATTTGGCTGTGCTGGTGGATTACCCTTCAATTAATCACACACAACTCTAAAACTTATTGTGCAGCTGACTACCTTCCTATGTGGAAGAAAAGGTGGGGTTGGTTTGTGGGAAAAATTTGCGTCTTTAATTTCATGTAAATTCACCATACAAGATGATGATTCCGGGTTGTTCACAATGGTCGTGAAGATTCTCACCAGCCAGCAGCAAATCAATTTAATGAAGCTCAATTGGATGACTTGTGTCTGATTAAAGGATATGTTGGCATACATGTCAGGCACTCAGCTGATTTTTAAATTTCCTTTAAAGATGTAATAACACTGAAATGTAAAGGGATGCATGACCATTAGTAGCAGAATGTCAAAGGATACTTGAAAGCGAGTACCTGCCCAGAATACTTGGCTTAAATTTTCCAAGTTCCACTTGAGATTCACAGAAACACTCTAGCAACCTGGATTCTATTTATTGAACCCAAACCAGGCCCTCCTCTGGCGCCCGGCGCCGGCCGCGTGCGCTCCCGCTGACAGGTGCAGCAGCTGTAAGCCCTGCTGGGCCCTCCTCAGCAGCCATCTGTCAGCGAGGCCTTCGCTCCTCCAGGCAACGGGCGTGTTGATAAGAATATACACTTTCTGCAGTTGACAGACTTTGCTATTCAAAACACTGTTAAAAAAATGGCTATAGGAATTTAATTAGCAACTTCCATTAAGAGATTAGATGAGAAGAACAAAGAGAAACCAAGGGAAAGTCTTCTTAATAAAACTGGAGATGCTGCAGAATATTCATAGCAAAACAAAGGGAACGGGAAATGTGTTCTGTGCATTGTTAGAGGTGACAGAGAAGTTCTGATGTTTTCTCATAGCCCGGTGTGTCTACAACTAATGAGGCGCTGGGTGGAGGGCAGAGCTCCGACCGAGCACCGCATCCTGGCTGCAGCAGGTAACAGGTGTGGGAGCCCACAGTGCTGTGATGCAGCAGAACCTGTGCGTTTTCTCATGTTTCCCATGCGTGGCTCCTGCGGCTGGCTCACTTAGCACCAACATTCAGGAGCAAACCCTAAATGGGCCGACTGGCTTATCACGTGCCATGGCCTCTGGTCACCTCCGTGAACTGGTCATCCAGCTTATATTTGTGTGTTGGGTCAATGGAAGTGAGAGTATATGTAGACCAGAACAAATCGATCCCTTCTACTAAGAAATCAGATGCCTATGGGGTATTCAGCAGTTAGCTTAGTCATGTGTGTGTGTGCGTGAGTGTGTGTGTGTGTGTGTGTGTGTATTAGTGAAGGGGTGGAGGTACATTATGCTTACACAAGGCCAGGGGTTGTTTTGTTTATACCCCATAGATTGATTAACAAAACAAATGGTTGGCTCAAGACCCTATGGTGAAGGCCCAAGCATGAATTCGTGATTCCTTTAAGTCAATACTCTTATAAAGGTTTCATAGTAAAGTGACCCAGTGATGACAAAGGTCAAGAAGAATGGCATTTGGGAAAGGAAACTTCAGTCCAGAAAGCTACCAGCCATTCCTGGCAAGTAGATACTTCTATCAGAATCAAATGTTTCCCCAGTGCCCCTAAGACAGTGAAATGGTTTCTTGTGTTACAAAGTCTATTTTGATTTTGATCTGATTCAAAGGGTTGATAAATAGATTCAGATGGGAACCCCCATGCCATTATCAGATTGAAAACAACTAGCTCATCATTTTCATTTTTAACTGACATAAACTCAGATATACTAAGATTGTCTTTACATTTTCCAGAGGAAGTCCAATATCCACAGGAAATTTGAGAATATAAAATTTATATAAACTTGGTTTTGCATGAAAACCAATCCATGCTATAGTTCTGCCAAATGCATGTGCACGAATGTCCACGCACATGCGTGTGCACACACACACACACACACACACAGAAATGTCTAGGAAAGTTAAAATGAAATTCTTATGAGATTAACTCTTCTTAGCTCCAAAGCCAAAATTAGGTAAAAACTACATTAATTAACAACTGAGTCACAACCTTCAAACTGTGAATACAAGATATCTCTGTAGTGGGTTCTAGTTACTAAAAGGTTAATTGATTTTTTTATTTCTAGGGAAAAAAATAAGGCTAATTCAAGATAATGAGATAGATGGGTGGATTTAAGTGGAAGAAAAAAGCTAGAAAATTGCTGATGGCTTGGCAAAAGAGCCAAGGGAAATTATCATCGTTGTCTTTTGTTCTTGTGAACTCAAAGCCGTTTCTTGTAGTTGTTAGTGTAAAATGAGCTAAATTAGAGAATGTGTGATTTCAGTGGCTGCTAAATGTAGCCAGCCCCCTTTATGTGGGTCATAAGTTCTGCACTCAGGATGTTGTAGGTTGACACAATGATGGCCCCAACGCTTCTGGAAACTGGGGCCTCCTGTTTCCTCCTGCTGGTCCTCCCTGGGGCCCCTTTCTGCATTTTCTCTGAATAAAGTTCCCTTAGACCAATGGCTTATAGTTACACAGTCTTTATAACTCATATGGAGAACCACCGATCTGTATTTCCATATAAAGAAGGGGTTAGAATGGGCAAAAAACATTATTTCCTGAAATTGCCAATAATAAGACCCCTGACCACCCCACTATGGATCTCTCTCCCCCTGTGTGTCATTACAGGCGACTAGAAAACATCTCTCTCTCTCTCTCTCTGAATCTTCTTCTTTAGGCCCAACTTCAGAGTTGAACAAATTTCCATCTTTCTGTCATGGACCTGGGAAGCAAAGGTGCTTTTTCAGTGACTTCTGGTGTCTTGGAAAGTCCCTGCTCCCCTTGGGATTTCTCTATCAGCCAGGCTGAGGCCCTTGGGCTGTGAACTACAATACTGGGAAGCCCTTCTAGCTTTGGCTGCACAGACAAGAATGCATTCACTCCTCAAACTTTTCTTAAGCACTTACGATATGTCAAGCTCTTTTCTAGGCACTGGAGATAGAGCAGAAAGAAAACAAAAGGAAGGGCATAAATATCTGCCTTCATGGAGCTTACACTATAGTGGAGAGAGATGGGCAATAAACAAGTTAAAAATTGTGTTCACTGTCATGGAGCTTCTGTTAACTAACAGAAGAAAGATCGGAAATTCTTTTTGAATGTGGTAACTTCTGTGGAGAGAGGGGGTTAGTTAGTGTATGGAACACCGAGGCACCTCCCCTCCTTCAAAATAAGGCAGGGATATTTGTGGCTTCTGCACTTCAGAGGTCCAATGAAAAAAACGAATATCAGACATAAATAATACGCGGGAAGAGCTGTGATGTTTTTCACCAACAAGGAGAAGCTCACAAAGTGAAGACGTAAACCTGTGGTCAGTTCAAGAAACAGCATGCTGGACAGGGAGTTTGGGATGGACACACACACGCTGCTCTGTTTAGAACGGGTAACCAACAAGGACCTACTGTATAGCACAGGGAACTCTGCTCAATGTTATGTAACAACTTAAATGGGAGAAGAATTTGAAAGAGAATAGACACATGTATCCTCAGAACTGAATCACTTTGCAGTACAGCTGAAACTATTACAACATTGTTAATCAACTATATTCTAATATAAAATTAAAAAAAAGAAGACACGTGCTCAAGAAAATTAAATACTGCCTTATATATTTCTTCTCCTTTTTAAAACAAACATGGAACAGAAAAATCTTGGAAAGAGGAAGCAACCTTTGGCTCTTGATCTTGAGAAGTCAGAGGTGGCCAAAGCTATTTAAGGAGGAAGAGGACTATCTGATCTTTGGGGAAAAGCCAGCCTGCTTTTCCTAAGATTAACCTTATAGGAACAACATCGTCCTCTATCCTGCAGTATCTCTTTTAAACTTAATGTTTAAATAGCTATACTTAAATGATAAGGCGCTAGCTTTTCACCTCCAGGATCCTAACTGGATTCAAACTCTAGTCTTCTGGGAAATGAGTTCGGTCATCTAAGCTGAGCCTCATAGACAAAAGTCCTTATCTCCATACTCCAAGCATAATTCAGTCCATCATGGTAGGACTGGAAGTCTGCTCTTGGGAAAAGAAAGAGAATGAGCTGGAGTGAAAACTAAATTATTGAAGGACTTAAATCAATCCTGAATTCAAATCCCAACCGTTTAAGTCATAGTACCTTTCTGTTCAGACTACAAAACTGCTTTTCACACCATGCTTTCCGAGCTGCACTCTGAAAGGAGGAAGTCACTTAGTGTAGCTAAGCCTCCAAAAATGAGGGCAAAGCTGCACAGAGGGAGAAGTTTGAGCCCTTTAATAAATTTACATTTCCTTTGAATGGTGGTTTCCTTATCAAGCTCAGAAGAATACTTCACGTCTTTGCCCTGTATGTGTGCTGCAAGCAACAACTGTGACTTTTATCTGTCATAGACTTGACGATGTCTAAACACGTCAAGGAAATATCGTGTGCGAAGATGTTGTGTTCGAAAGCAGATTCAGTAAGTTTAGAATAACACAACCCATGTTGTCCCCCAAACACTCTAAAAATAAAAATAGAATTGAGCCAAAAAGGGACTTCCAGAGACCCGATCTCTGGTTTACATTGCTTGGGACTCAGAAAGGAATGATTACAGGCAAAATGCTTTGATAACTCAGCCTATTGATGAGAAATAGACTAGGCAGGAATACTTTGAGTCTTTTGAATGGTTTGCTTTCCAGGTATTGAGAGGCATGCATTTATCTCTCCCGCCCTCCCCGCCCCACACCACCCTGACCCGCCACTGGCCTGCTCCCGCCCCACTGCTCCCCTCCTCTCTATGCGCCATTTATCAAGTTGGCATTTTGCTCACAATAAAATGGATGACAGTTTCATTACAGAATGGCATCACTTGTCAAACTTTGAATTACTGATCATAAAAATATCTGTTATGCTTTGAAGGATTGTTGGAGGACTTCCACTTTATATAAATATAAATATATATATATATATATATTTTATCAGTAGGACTGTTTAGTGCAACATGCACAAGCAGAGAACAGAGGAGGGGGAAGGAGAAATCCAACCCAGCCAAGAAGCCCAGGGTTGGCTGTATCCTACCCATACCAACAAGCTTCTATCACAGCTCTAGACAGCAGAAATAAAAGGGAGCTTTTTGGCTCACAGCTATAAAAAAAAATTATCATAGTGATGAAGTTCCTCAGCCATCAACAGAGCTGTGATAACGCTGTTTGATGATGATTTTCCCATGAATGTTAAACAGCCGCCACTGCAGAGGGAAAGGAGCTTATCTGCACCTAATACTGATCTCTAATTCCTGCCCTTCTTGAACCATCCATTTTCTAACAGCATTAACTGGCAAATTTACATCCCATCTTAATGCTGCTAAAGAGGACAGGAGATGAAGAGTAAATGACAGCAGTGTAATGAGGGTGGCTTTTTTTCTCCTTTCTCTTTAATGGCTAAAGATTTACACAATTGTCTGTAAGCTTATATAGAGAGCTTACCTGAACCTTTTCCCAGCATGGATTCAACTTACAGGAGCTTTTGTTAACTAAACACACATAAATATTTTTAAGGAGGTTTAATAGTGTGACTTCAAAAGAAAGTCAAGAGATGGCAAAAAGAAAAAACAAATTTCAACATCACAAATAATATAAACGTCTCCAAGAGCTAATGATTTCCGAACAAACAAGGTGGTAAAAATAACCACCTAGCATTCTCTTAGGTTGAAGAATGTTAACCTAAGAGCTCAAAAGATTTCGAATATTAGGGAATAATTAATTAAAACAAGGATTTAGAGAGAGTTATGTTCCGCATGCCACCAAGACCCAGGATTTCTCTGATCGTGTAACATCCATCAAATACTACCTGTTCACTAACAGGGTGTGAAGAGATAGCAGGTAATTTCAATGGTAAGTCTGCTTGTTGGGAGCTACAATAGCTCGATGTAGGAAAATCCCATTTGTGCATTCAGATGATAAAAGTAAACCAAATAAAAATCACCATGGACGAGCCATTTAACATCACAGGCTCAAAACCTTGAAGTTGTCTTTGACTCTTCTCTCTCTTTCATCCTCTTTATCCAATCCATTACCAATCCTGCTTTTCCTTCCTTTGAAATGTTTTTTTGAATTTACTCCCTTTTCTCTCCTGCTACTCTAACCCATGTCTCCAGAACCTCTCATTTTAAATGGTATAGATTCTTCTTGTTTTCTTCTAGCCTCTGTGGGCCCTTCCACTGTATAATTAAAACTATTTTAGTGTTTTCACTATGTAATCTGACTTCTTAAAAATACAAAGTTAACTATTTGTGTCCCCTGCCCGTGTTTCTGCCTCCACTACTTATAGCAATGATTCTTAAAGTGTGATGGACCACAAGAATAAATGCTTAAGCATATTAAGCATACATTTAGTGAAAGGTGTATAAGACTGGTGCACTGAAAACTACAAGACATTTTAAAGGGAAATTAAAGAGGTAAATAAATGGACAGATGAGCCACACTCAAAGGTTTGAACAAAGGTTGACAAGCTTTTTCTGTAAACGGCCAGAGAGTAAATATTGGTGGCTTTTCAGGCCACATAGGTCACTCTGGAATATTTTTCTTTGTTTTATAACCCTTCCAAAATGTAAAACCACTTTTAGCTTGAGGGCATACAAGAACGGGCTAGATTTAGGCTGCAGACCATAGTTTACTGTACCCTGGCTTGGAAGATTCAATATTACTAAGTTGGGAGTCCTCCCCAAATTGATCTCAAGATTCGATGCAATCCCAACATAATCCTACTAGGCTTTTTTGAAGCAATAAATGACATTATTTTAAAATTTATATGGAAAAGGAAAGGACCTAAAATAGCTAAAACAATTTAGAAAAAGAAGACCAGAATTGGAGGACTCATCCTATCTGACCCTGTGACTTATTCTAAAGCTATAATAATCAAGACAATGAAGCATTAACATAAAAATAGATCAAGAAACAGACTTGATCTGTCCAGAAATAGACCCACAGTTACGTGGTCAATTGATTTTCATCAAAGATATCAAGGTAATTCAATGGAAATAAGTTAGTCTTTTCAACAAATAGTGCTGTAACAAATGGATATCTGAAGAAACTTCAACCATTATCTCACACCATGTATAAACATGAACTCAAAATAGGTCATAGATCTAAAAGTAAGAGCTAAACTGATTAAACTTCTACAAAAAAATACAGAGGATATCTGTGATATTGGCATAGACCAAGATTTCTTAAAGTGAAAAGTATTTGTCGCTCAGTCATGTCTGACTCTTTGCAACCCCAAGGACTGTAGCCTGCCAGGCTCCTCTGTCCATGGGATTCTCCAGGCAAGAATACTGGAGTGGGTTGCCATTCCCTTCTCCAGGGGGCCTTCCTGACCCAGGGATCGAACCCATGTCTCCTGCACTGTAGGTAGATTCTTAACCGTTTGAGCTACCCTGCTGCTGCTGCTGCTAAGTCGCTTCCGTTGTGTCCAACTCTGTGCGACCCCGTAGATGGCGGCCCACCAGGCTCCCCCGTCCCTGGGATTCTCCAGGCAAGAACACTGGAGGGGGTTGCCATTTCCTTCTCCAGTGCATGAAAGGGAAAAGTGAAAGTGAAGTCGCTCAGTCGTGTCCGACTCTTCGAGACCCCATTGTCTTCAGCCTACCAGGCTCCTCTGTCCACGGGATTTTCCAGGCAAGAGTACTGGAGTGGGGTGCCATTGCCTTCCACTGGATACCAAAACACATAAAAGAAAAAAATGATAAAAAATGTTTTATCAAGATGAAAAATTTCTCTGCTTTGAAAGACATAATTTCAGGAAAATAAAAAGGAAAGTTACAGGCTGGAGAAAAATGTTTACAAAATATCCAACAGTTGCTTTGTATTCAGAGCATGTGAAAAAGCTGCGATGCACGATACTGGATGCTTGGGGCTGGTGCACTGGGACGACCCAGAGGGATGATTTGGGGAGGGAGGAGGGAGGAGGGAGGAGGGTTCAGGATGGGAAACACATGTATACCTGTGGCGGATTCATTTCGATGTTTGGCAAAACCAATACAATATTGTAAAGTTTAAAAAAAAAAAATTTATTGCTAAGTCGTGTCTGACTCTTTGTGCCCCAATTGACTGCCCTTCAAGGCTCCTCTGTCCATGAGATTTTCCAGGCAAGAACACTGGAATGTGTTGGCATTTCCTTCTCTAAGGGATCTTTCTGAACCAGGGATCAAACCTGGGTCTCCCGCTTGGCAGGTAGATTCTTTACCACTGAGCCACCAGGGAAGACCCTCAAAAGCTCTACAACTCAATAATAAAAAAAAACAACCCAATTAAAACATGGGCAAAAGACTGGAAAAGAAACTTCATAAAAGAATATAGTCAATAAGCATATGTGAGTAAGTTCAACATCACTAGTCATAAAAGAAAGGCAAATTAACATCACGATGTGAATGAGAAACAAACCTATCGGAACAGGTAAAGTAATAAAGATTGATAATACCAAGTACCGGCAAATTCTGTGGAGCTACTGGAAGTCCTGTGCATGGTGGGTTAGAATGTTAAATGGGGCAGCCACTTTGGATAACAGTATGTTACTACCTTATAAAGTTAATTTAATGAAGCCAGATATGAAAGAAATTTGAATATATGTAAAGTAAAATTATTCTTCCACTAAATATTTTCTGTTCTATTATTCTCCATAAAGGTGTTCTTTATGTTGTATTGCTGTTCAGTCGCTCAGTCATGTCCGACTCTTTGTGACCCCATGAACTGCAGCATGCCAGGCTTCCCTGTCCTTTACCATCTCCCAGAGTTTGCTCAAACTCAGGCCCATTGAGTCAGTGATGCCATCCAACCATCCCATCCTCTGTCACCCTCTTCTCCTCTTGCCCTCAATCTTTCCCAGCATCAGGGATTGTAATAGGCTTATTAGTATCATTTAAAATATAAAAATATTAATATTTTTAAAATTCCTCTGTGTTAATTTCTATGTGGTAAATACCAAGAAATACAACCCATACAAACAAAAGCTCTCTGGGATTCTCAATAATTGTTAAGAGTATAAAGGGGTCCTAAACCAAGAAACTCAGAGAACAGTTGGCTTATAAGAGTCACCCAAATAGATACTTGAAGTTCTACATAACTGGGATGTTCTTATCATTTGGGCTTTATCTATTCTCAATTGGAATCTAGGTCTCCAGCTGGGCCATGATCTCTCTCCATACCAGTTGATTGACTTTGAGGTCAGGTTCATGACTTACCTGTTCATTCTTTACCTAATCTTAAATTGCATGACTTGGCAGCTTTTTTTTTTTTTTTAATCCTGTAGGTCACAGTTTCCTCACCTGCAGAATGGGGATTACAGTGGGGTCAATTTCATAGGCTTGTTGTGAGGACTGAGTCTGTGCAAAGCCCGTAGATCAGTGACTGATGACGGTGAGCATGCAGTCCCCGTGAGGAGGTGTGTAATTGTCTTTGCTATTGTCAACCCTGCTTCTCTCCATCTTTGGAAATGACATTTCTTCATGTTGCCCTACCACCACCACCCCCATCCTTGAGCCCCAGCATCTCTAATAAATGTCACTTGGTTTTGCTCTCTTTCTTCTAATTGCTTGAATCTAATTCTCATTTTACTTCCCCAACTGTATCTAAAGCTTCTTTGAACCAAACTCTTTCTTAGGCACAGTTTACTTAACACTGAACTGGGCAAACAGTAGATGCTCAACAAATCTTTACCAAGTTGTTAGCTTCCACTTCTGTAGTATGGGAACAACAATAATAGTGTCTTATTTATCTCTTCATGGGTATGTTGCAAAAATTGTATGTGAAGCAGTTGAACTGCCTTAAAAAAATCCACAAACCAAACCAGGTCCTTTTCTTTATATTCCAGTATGTCCTAAGGTCATGATAAGGAATCTTTTTAGAAACCAATTACTGTTAAATGGATGCCCCTATTTATATTTTCTCTTAGAACTCTGAATTCCTTTGGCTCGTTGAATTTTTTATACCTAACAACGCTGTTTTGTGAAATAAGCATTTGGAGAAATATCAAAACTGGCTTCATAGGACTTATGAAGATGACACTTTCTCTTGACCCTGTTAAATATGTTCTCACTTAAGATTTTGCATTGTCAATTCTCTGCCCATGATATTCTCAGGAGGGAAAGGATTAGTCCGTTAAAACCTTAACTGAACAAGACCTCACTGGCATTTTGAAAGCATTTTTGCAACATTATCAGAACTAATTTAATTGGTACAGAACTTTTTTCAGATATGGTGGTCATTAAATTTTAGCTCTGGTTTTTTCAGTGTTGAGCAAAATAATTTCACCTACACCAAAAACACCATGCTCTAAGGTATCCTGCTGAATTGATCGCACCTATTCTATACCTAACAGAAAAATAATATTAATTCCTTTAAGAAACATTTATTGAGCATCAGCTATGTACCTGGCCCTGGGGACATTCAGTGAGGTTCAATTCTAGTAGCAGGAGACAGAGAAAAAAACAAAAACTGAATAAATGAGATTATTTTAGATAGTGATGAGTGCAAAGCTAGCATTAAATTGGATGACAGGAAAGAGAATGACTTGGGGCTGGGGGGGTTCTATTTTGATAGAATGAACAGAAATTACAGATAATGGGGATCCTCTGAAGGTCCTGTGGTTAGGACTCAGCGCTTTCACTGCCTAAGGCATAGATTCAGTTCCTGCTTGGGGAATTAAGATCTTGCAAGCTGCCAAAAAAAAAAAAAAAAAAAAAAAAATTACAGATAGGTTTTTCAGAGATATTCAAAATATATGTCTAATGAAAAGTCCTGTATGGGACTTATTTCTGTGAAGGGTGATTTTATTGTCTTTTTTTTTTCTGTGTTTTCCTAATTTTTTACTTAAAAATGTACCCCTTTCATAGTCAAAGAAAAAATGTATATACAAAATGTTATTCTCATAGCAAAATTGTGTTCACCTTGTGAATAAAGATATCACAATGAGAATTTCCTGGTGGCCCAGTGGTTAAGACTCAGAGCTTCCACTGCAAGGGGCATGTCAGGCAAGTTCCACATGTCACAAGGGATGGCCAAAAAACAAAGATACCATAATAATCTTAAATTCTAAAGAGAGACTATTATTTGAGAATTCTCTATATTCACAATGTGGCTCCCATAAGTTGCTATTCATAAGGCACTTGGATGAAGGCTTAGCACCTGATTAGTGGTATGCATGTGTTTGCTAAATTAATACACTGATATGTTGAAATGATCTCTAATTCAATTTAAGTGACTTAGCAAAAATGACCAAGTGCAATTCTGTTTTCTAAGCATTGTGAAGCATAAAATAATGACATGGTATGAAATTCAAGTCTGAGGGTCTTGTATCTCTTTTTCTGTCTTTCTTTCTTGGAAAGATATAGCAGCCTTGCCTTCAAGAAGCTTAGAAATACTGAGATAGAAAAACATGCACACAACTATCATTCTGTGATACCAAGGTTTTGTATTTGCAGCAAAAATTGATTGAACAGTAGGTTCTGGTCAAGAAAGGAAGAGTTAATTTCTTCTTGAAAGTCAAAGTGAAAGTCATTTAGTTGTGTCCAACTCTTTTTGACCCCATGGACTGCACACAGTCCATGGAATTCTCCAGGCCAGAATACTAGAGTGGGTAGCTGTTCCCTTCTCCAGGGGATCTTCCCAACCCAGGGATCGAGCCCGGGTCTCCCACATTGCAAGCAGATCCTTTACCAGCTGAGCCACCAGGGAAGACCTGATTTCTTCTTAGGTTCAATCAAATTCAAAGAGGGGATTTAATCATTTCCACTTTATTATTGAACTTCTTCCTTTCATTGGTTTGAAATCTAAATGCTTATCCTTTCAAAGATGTTTATGAAATCCATATGCAGGCTTCATAATGAATTTGTGATTTTTTTTGTGTGGCAAAGTTTGGTTAAGTTATCACAATGTCTCCCAAGAGAAGATGCTTTCAACCTAGGCGTGGTGGATCGTATGCAAACGCTAGGTGGTCCTTGATGTTTCTGGGAGTGATCATCACACACTCACACTTGCTTCACTTTGTCATGTAAACATAACTCACACAAGCTTCGTGCCAGAAAAACACCAGCTAGTGATATTAACAAAATGCATACATTTGGCCTCTTATTCAGTTAAGGTATGGCCCATATGAGAGCCTGGAATTAATGGATTTCTATCCGTGGATGCAGAAACCATCTACAGCTGTCAGCCAGTTGGAACAAGTTTGTGAGAACAGCCTTTGAACCCCTTGCATCGAGATCTCTGCTATTTAGCTGGAGAAGGAGACTGTTGATTGCGGGGAGCCGGCGTGAGGACCTCCACCCGTGGCAAAGGTCATGAGGAAGGAGGCTTGACATACGCAAAGTTGGGATCGAGCCTCAGGAGTCCCCCTGGAAATTCTCAAGCACCTACCCCCAAAACCAGAGTCTGCCTACTTTACTACTTTGTGCTCTCACCTACACCTCTGACTTTACGGGGGCCTGTCCCCCACCACCTCTTTCGGAGAAGGAGTTAACTTAGAGCTCCAGTTAATAAAAACTCCTGGGCGTGACAAGAGTGTTTTAACCTACAAACTCCTCTGAAGGTTCTCTAGCCTGCCTGACAGGCTTGTCCGGCCACATGTGATTGCTCACAGCCTTCCAACCGTGAGAGGCACGAGATGCTTTAAACCTTCTAAAAACAGGTTCCTTAGAAAAGTTAGAAAACCATTAGTATAAGTATAGTGGGCTGATTAGAAATTGTATTGGTGAAGGTTTTTTCATTTGTTGAGCCAATGTTTGTTGCTAAGTCTCCACATCCCCTGCCCTTACACACATTAATGAATATATAGAAGAAATAAGTGTTAACCTTTGATATTAATCACGTTAGACCTTAGGCTAAGTAAATTCTTTCCTTAATTAAAACCCACTACACCCTCACCCTATAGGAATGTAACTTTACCTGGTACCTTCAGAAGGTGGAGTCTTTTTTAAGAATAATCACCCCTGGAGAAATAAGTGTCCTGGTTGACTGACCGCTGTCACAAGGAGAGGGTCATAAATTGTCAGCAGGCCCTCTGGCCAGAAGATGATGTAACACCCCTAAGACCTCTGTATACATTTGTATGAAGCACCTGACTTTGATAAAAGTCAGGACTGCTGACCCCATGTGACTTTTGCATACCATCTCAGTGTATAAAAGTAGACCATGGAAAATAAAGAATTGGGATTAGTTTCTCAAAATACTGGTCTCCCCATGTCGCTGTCTCTCTCAAACTCTGGCTGAGTCTCCATCTGGAGTGCGGAACCCACCAAGCTTACTAATTTTGCCTGGGCTTCTAAGATCCGACTGGGGAGGCCTCAGTGTTTCCTCTCCTTCGGGAGAACCGAAGGACGCCTGCGGCCTACGTAAGTGGTGCAAACTTCTTGTCTTGAAGTTTTATTGGTCTCCCGCATAAACCAAGCTACTCAGCCTCTTTTCTCCACTGAATTTTCCTACTGAGCTATCCTCATTCTATTACTCTTTACATCTCTAATTAATATCTAATTGAAGCTATTGTATCCTGATCCTCGCCGACGCCATCCTCGCTTCAAACTCCCTGGATCAGCCCGGGCTGGACCTCGGCAGTTGATAACATAAGGAGGTTTCTTGCCACTCTCACTTCTTGTCAGCCCTTAAGCCCAATAAATGTTGTCTTCTCAAAAGCCCATCTTGAAAGTACTTCTTTTGGGAGGAAAAAAAAAAATCACAGAAAACTTTAATCTGGCATATACAGGCACTTTTCACTTTCCACTGCCTCATTCTTCATATCTCTGCTTATTCAGCACTGCTTCATATACATCTAAACAGGAAGCCTCCAGAGTATGAATGTGCTTGGTTCTAGAAATGTACCTTTAGGTTGATTATGTGGTTCTGAGAATATAGTTTCTCTTGGGAAAAAAAAATGTTAGAGTTGATAGTCGGGTTTCCTGGCAGGCCCCAAAGCCAACATTAGCTTACTGTTCCCAAACTATTACTTTTAAAATAACAGCCTAAAAAAAGAGAGAGAGTGAGTGTGTTTACTTATTTGTGTAAGGATTTTTTTCAGCCCTAGAAGGATCCTCCATCACATGGAAGTGGCTTTGTGGAGGTGACTTTGGTACTGTTTGAATTTTGAACCACTGGAAATGTTATCTAGTCCAAATCTGATAATTAAAAAAAATAATGGAAGTGCACTTACAAATGATAATAATTTTATCAGTCTGGACCCTGATCTCAGGAACACGAAGTGAAATGAGAGGAAGAAACTGTCATCTCCTTCCTGATTCATAGCTGGTCCAAAGCAAAATTTGGGGGAGCAGTGACAACAAAAAGAAAGCTTGGTATCCTCTTTCTTACACCTCTCCTCTGCCTCCTGCTCTACCTGAGCCCTAGTCCCAGGTGTCCTTAGCGCTCCTCTGACCTCACTCCCTCCCCACAGTGTCACCATCTATTTCAAGAGAGTTTCTCCTGGCCTTCAAAGATCTTCAGTTATTTTACCTCCTTCCCATAGCTTGACAAGGGATTCCCTGGTGGCTCAGTTAGTAAAGAATCTGCCTGCAATGCAGGAGACTCAGGGTTCAATCCCTGGGTCAGGAAGCTCCTCTGGAGAAGGGAACGGAAACCCACTCCAGTATTCATGCCAAGAGAATCCTATGGACAGAGGAGCCTGGCAGGCTAGAGTTCATGGGATCGAAAAGAGTTGGACACAACTGAGTGACTAACACAGTCTGACACCCTGCATATTTACTCTTACAAGTGCCTTGTGCTAGGTATTGGGAGGAAAGAAACTGTGTCAAGCTATTTTACTGTAGAATGTGAATGACCTAAAATTTCATAACTTTCCATGAGTCACTTGCAGATTTCAAAGGGATGATTGTGAAAAGAAAATTAAAAATGGCAGTGAAACACGGCAGGTAACATGTGGGGCGTCTCAGCTGGTGGGCTGTTTCTGGCTCCATGCCTCCTCTAGGCTTGGTATTTTCTTCCATTTCTGAACAAACAGCTCTCCTACAAGCTCTGGGTTTTCCCTAACGTCTCTCACGGCAGTGGCTGCAGGACCCAGTGGAGAGACTTTGGTATAGAGCAGGGCGATGGCAGTGTTTTCCCTCTTTGGGTGGCCTGAGGGGTCCATCTGGGTGCTAGTCAAGCCAGTGGAGGCCAGTTTAGTCTTAGAGTCAGATCTTGAGCAAAGTTTTCCACTGGAGACATCCAGGGGTGAATTGAGCCAGAGGCTAAGGCCAGAGTCCTTGGAGTGTGCTGAGGTCTAGCTAGGAAAACAGTCAGGGTCAACATTGAAGACTAAGAGAGCTGGAATGGGAAATAAAGTCAAGTGTGAGGCTCCTGGTAGAACTGGAGTGGAGAGGGCCACGAGAAGGAGTCATGGGGAACAGCCACGAACCACATTTGATTGTCCCTCGTCTCCCTTTCTGGCCATCGCAGGGTGGTGATGGACAAGGTGACTCAAATAGGGCAGGGCTGGGGAAACTGTGTGCAAAAAGCATTGTTCCTTGGTCTATGGCCATGGCCTGACTGCTTGATGTCTTTTTGTTTTGAGTAAACATTTGGAAAATCGTGGATATGCCTTCAGAATTTTGTCTTAAGATGTCACAAAGTACATCTGTAGTTAGTACATAACTGTGGTCTCCTATCTCTTCATACCAAAAGCAACGGTCTTTAGAGTTTTTTGAAAAATAGCTTCCTTACCGTTAGCTCTAGTGCTAACTATCAGAGAATTCTGACCTTCCCACCTGACCTACCAACAAGGCTGTTCGACCCCTGTTAGCCTAGCCCCACCCAGGTCTGCTGGTACATTAAGAACATGTGATGTCTAGGCATCTGGAATAGATGAAATTCTGGATATCCCACACAGACTGTGTTGTAGTCTCCTTCTATGCCAGCATAAGATAACTCTGCCTATCTAGTCCTTCTATGCCAGTTTCTGCTACATTTGTATCCTGGCATCAACAGAATCCTAGTTTCTGTCCCCTCTTATAGGATCTGCCAGCTCCCCTCTCTTAGATCTAGCCCTGGTTTCCAAATGCATGAACACAGTTCGAGGAATTGATTTGTCTACCAAAGACCTAGATTTCTCTGGAGACTGATGACCATGTACTATATGCTAAGTCACTTCAGTTGTGTCCAACTCTTTGTAACAATATGGGCCATAGCTTACCAGTCTCCTCCATCCATGGAATTCTCCAGGCAAAAACACTGGAATGGGTAGCCATTTCCTTCTCCAGGGGATCTTCCCAACCCAGGGATCAAACTCCAGTCTCCTCCATTGGCAGGTGGGTTCTTTACTACTAGTACCACCTGGGAAGCCCTACTGATGATCATATCCACCCAGAATTCTCAGCACTACATTTTAATCCACTATCTGGACTGGCTATCATAAATGTATCCTCAACATCCCCTATCTGGGATAACTAACTTGAACTTCTGCCCAGTCCTGACCTTTTCCTGACTGCTTCTCTCCCCCAGCTCCTCCACCACACTTCGGATCTCATTAAGGGCTGCATTAGTTTCCTTGGCTCTTACTATATTGGTTCCAGCTCAGGAGTGGACCAGGTCATGGCTCCCAGCATACCCTGGATGAGGGCCTTTTATCACATTGAGAGCTTGCTTCTGCCACAGAGCTCCTGCCTAAACTTTTCTGCAGTCATAAAATGGCTACATCTCAGAGTCCATTTGCTGATAGTAACAATACCCCCCAACATTTAAGAGTTTGTCACACACTATCTAAATTGATAGTCATTAAACCCTATGAAATAGGTAGGTCCAATATTATCTCAGTGTACAGATTAGGCGGCTTAAGCTTCTGAGTTAGTTGCTTTTGTAAACGCATCCCCCCCCAAAAAAAGTACTTGGCTGAGAAAGCACAAGTAAATGACCCAGTTAAAAGCTACTACCTCTGGGCGCACTTTTCACTAACTCATGTTCCCAACCCTGGTAATGTAGGGCCACATGAGAAAGCCCAGTATGATTTCTAACTGGCTTATAACCTTGATCAAGAAGCTGATATTCACTGATTCGGTAAATATTTCTTGAGTGCCCACCATGTGCCAGGCACTCTTCTGGAGGGTTAGCACACATTAGTTGACAAAAGGGACAAAACCCCTAGTGTTCATGGCACTTTGCACTTGGTGGTCTGTTCCTTAGGAGTTCAGTTCTTCCTTAGCTGATTCAGATCTGACTCTGCCCCTAGCTTCAGCTCTCAGATGGAGAGAACTATACTGGTGTTGCTAGGCTTTGCATCTGTGATTCTGTGACTCCCCTTGAGGAGCCCTTTCAGTTAGGAGCTGACAGTCTGCTTGTGAGTCCCTGACTTCTTCCCAATAGCAAATTTGAGCAACACTATTGAAAATCCTCTTAGAGAAGAAGCAAGAAATAAAATAACACGATTCGTCCTTAGTGCAGCTGTTGAAACGGCTGGTGATGCAACAGCTGGGGCAGCTCTTAATGCCAGTCTTTCAAGTGAGGCTGAATGATGACACGGAACAAAAAAGCAGCTCTGTGATGTTGCTTGATTTTCAGTTGGTTTTACAAAAACTATTTCACTGGGGAAAATCATTTTAGAGGAAAGACATAAAACCTATAGCTGGGCTAAAAACATGGCATTTCTGCAGTGCATGTTGAGCTTCAGCAAAGAAAATAATACAGAGTTGATTTGATTCACAAAATAAGCATTAAAGATCTGTTATACACTATAATTATCTCGGAATTTTTTTATATGATGGGAACATGAAAACCCAGCTCTTCGCTGTCAGAAATGTTTTCTTTCATTCCATTTTTTTTCTCTAATCTTCCTTAAAATATTGGTGTGAATTAAACTCACCAAGGAGGAAACCAGCAAACATCTTTCATAATACAGTTATGAAAATAAGAGCAGAGCTGTTATTACTCCCATCTGGGACACCAGATGTTTGCAGGCTGGTGTGCGACTTGAAGCACATTTCTGACCCCTAAACCAAGACCTGGTTAAATGTGTTTAAAGTGTCCTCTTTCCTGCTCCAGGCAAGTAAACGCAAGTGAGCGATAGCAAAACAGAAGTAATAGTATTGATAATCTGCTAAGAAGTCATGAGAAATCACTGGCAAAGTAAAGTGACTTAAGGAGAATCTGATTGTATATAGTGTTGATAATATAGAACAAGGGTGACGAGTTCATGCCATGTGAGCATCCTATCAGGCTACTGCCAAGAGCAGGAAGTCCAGTACAGGAAGTGTCCTTGAAATTTTAATCTTGAAATGTCAGAAGTAATATACATTTTCTTTCTCCATATATCTAGAGGGTCAAGAGTGGACACACATATAACAAAACTGAAAATATATAATCAGTTTTATTTTACTCTCTAATTAGTTGTATTTTTTCTCTATTTAACTCTCTAATTAGTTGTATTTTTTCTTTGTCATTTGTTGAAGGCCAAATGGTCCACCCATTTATCATTTAAGCACTGAAGTCTCAAGAAAATGCCCTCATCTGAGATGGGTTTGGTTGCCCATCATTTTGTCCATCCACAATCATTGGAGAGTGGGGCTCCATTTGAAGTCTGTAATGAGAGAGGGAAGGGAAATGGGATGTCTAGGAGAGCTCTGACTTTCTGCTAACAACCAATGGATTTCTAGAAGTTTCTTCTAAGTACAAAACATTTGAGAAATACTCCTGACAATATATATGTAATGTGATAGGTTTATAAGATGGTTAGTTCTTCAAAGTTCAAAAAAACATACAGTGACTGTCTTGACCCAGGATGGCATGAAACAGTTCTCCTGACAGTTTGATGACAAGGACATGAGGAAAGAGTTTCTGTGCAGTAAGGTCGTGTGTCTACTTAACTCTGTTGACAGTAAAATACGGATTTCAGATTATTCTATGGCTTGGAAATATACTTTGTTGAAACCATGGTTTTATGTCTTTCTTTTATAACACCAAATAAGATTACAGTATGATTTGCACAGCAAATACTTCAAGAATTTTTTTTAAATAATTGAACTTTAAAGAAACAAATTAGAAGAGAATTTGCATCGTATCAGGGCTAATGAGTTTTTTAATGTTTATATTTATAACCAAGTACCTGCAATATGGGAGACCTGGGTTCGATTCCTGGGTCGGGAAGATCCCCTGGAGAAGGAAATGGAAACCCACTCCAGTACTCTTGCCCGGAGAATCCCATGAACAGAGGAACCTGGTGGGCTACAGTCCACGGGGTCGCAAAGAGTAGGACATGACTGAGCGACATCACTTCACTTCACTTCACTAGTGCACTTCCCCTTCTTAGTTTAGTCATAGAGCCTACATAGAATTTTTTGATGCAAGTAATTTTTATATTAGATTTTTATATTCTATATAGGTTGTTATATGATTAATTTTATAAGACAGATTATTTATCTGCAGTTGTAAAGAGTCATCCCTTAATGTACCTGTTTTGGAAGTTTGGACTTCTGTGTATCATTTTTCCCTAGAATGACCTCAACGTATCACATAGCTTCAATTTTCTACTCCCTGTGCTTCATAATCCATAGTTAACCAAGAATGAGGGGAAAAGAAAAAGATCTTTTTTCTTGTCTAACTGTGTAGAGAAAAACTGCAGATGGCTCTAATCCAAAGCCTTTATAATAAAGTTTTATTAAAAGCCAATGTTTATTATAACTTTAAAAGACTAAATAATTCTTCTAAGACCCAAAAAGGTTTTTCATCTTGCATAAATAAGATTTTGTATAAAATCTTCATATAATGTTTATGCAATGGCAAGGCAACTCTCTACCTAAGTTTCCTCATTGGCAAAATAAAAAGCTTAAAACATTGAACTATTTGATTATAAACTACTTCTAGCAGGCAAGAAAAGTGGTACAAAGAAAGTTTGTGTGTGTGCACTTTTTCAGTGAGCTCTGGGTCTCAGAACTGAAATCTTCATTTCCTTGTAAGATTATTTTGTATAAGGACATGATGTACAAAACACTAATCAGCATTTACTTATTCATAATTCATTCAAGGAAGCTCATTATTATGGCCTTTCACAGTCTCTGCCCAACATACTTTATTTTCATCTTGCATTTAAGACAGAGAGGCCTGCTCCTCACATCCCTTGTGGATACAGCCAGGAATGAGGGTATGATATCCATGTGCTCAACTATAAAATCTGAAACACATTCAGTGGTCTGACCTCAACAGATGTTTTGGGTAGAGCTTCTAAGTGGAGCCAAAGAAGGGTGGAAAATTAGGTCACACTGCTAGGAAAGAAGTAAAGACAAAACTCTTGCCAAAGAGTCATTGTAGAGAGCAAGAAAAAGACCATGGGTTTATTGCTTGGGTGTGGAGTCTAGTTCTTTCTCTGGGCAGTAGGGAACAAGGTTCCCTCTGGCTTTATCCTGGAGAAAACAGCTGATCCTTGGCATACTATGTAGGGGAATTGTTTGATCTATCTGGAACTATAAGATGTTTCAGGGTCATTTTTTAGAATTAATCATCTCTCTCAGGAATGCTTGTTCTTTTCATAAGAGAATAAAACCAATATCCAGGCACTAGGTTAATGGATTGCTACTGGGGAGTCATTGCTTCTAGCTTCTAGCACCTCTCAGCTGCCAGAGTTAAAATATATACGTGTGTGTGTGTGTGTGTGTGTGTGTGTGTGTGTGTGTGTATACATAAGTCACTCAGTGATGTCAGACTCTTTGTGACCCCATGGACTGTACAGTCCATGGAATTCTCCAGGCCAGAATACTGGAGTGGGTAGCCATTCCCTTCTCGAGGGGATCTTCCCAATCCAGGGATCAAACCCAGGTCTCCTGCATTGCAGGTGGATTCTTTACCAGCTGAGCCACCAGGGAAGCCCATATTATGTGTTTATACATATACCTATAAATATTTCTGTATGTACATACTGCATCTTCTTTATCCAGTCATCTGTTGATGGACACTTAGGTTGCTTCCATGTCTTGGCTACTATAAATAGTGCTGCTATAAACATTGGGGAGCATGTACCTTTTCAAATTGGAATTTTCATCTTTTCTGGATAGAAGTCCAGGAGTGGGATTACTAGCTCATACGGCAGGCAACTCTTATTTTTAGTTTTTTAAGGAACTTCCAAAATGGCAACCCACTCCAGTGTTCTTGCCTGGAGAATCCCAGGGATGGAGGAGCCTGGTGGGCTGCCATCTATGGGGTCGCACAGAGTTGGACACGACTGACGTGACTTAGCAGCAGCAGCATACTGTTCTCATAGTGGCTGAACCAATCTACATTTCCACCAAGGCAATAGGAGGGTTCCCTTTTCTCTACATCCTCTCCAGCATTTATTAGTTGTAGACCTTTTGATAATGGTCATTCTGACTGGTGTGAGGTGATACCTCATTGCAGTTTTGATTTTCATTTCTTTAATAATTAGCAACATTGAGCATCTTTTCATGTTCTTGTTGGCCATCTGTAAGTCTTTTTTGGAGAGATGTCTATTTAGGTCTTCTGCTCATTTTTGATGCACAAAAATTCACTCAAAATGAATCACTAACCTAAATAGAAGAACTAACTAAATCCATAAATTCATAGAAAAAACATAAGGGTCAGTTATCATGACCTTGAATTTGGCAATAGATTCTTACCTATGACCTAAAAGCACAAATAACAAAAGAAAAAAAAATAGCTAAACTGGACTTCATCAAAATTTTAAAAATTTGTGCATCAAAGGATACTCTCAAAAAAATAAAGACAAACTACAGAATAGGAGAAAGCACACGCAAATCACTTACAAGGTTTAGTATCTAGAATATATGAAGAATTGAAAGTCAACAACGACAGAAAATAGACAAACAAAAGGGAACAGTCCAATTTTAAGAATAAGCAAGGGACTTGATTAGACATTTCTCCAAACAAAATATATAAATACCCAAAAAGCACTGAAAAGATACTTACTTATTAGTCACTGGGCAAATGTAAATCAAACCATGAGATACTGCTCCACACCTACTATAATGGTTATAATTTTTCAAAAAAAATAAGAAAGAAAACAGCAAGCGTGGGCAAGATGTAGAGATGTTGGAACCCGTGTGCATTACTTGTGCTCCGTTGCTCAGTTGTGTCTGGCTCTTTGTAACTCCATGGACTGTAGGCAGGCTAGACTTCCAGACTTCTCTGTCCATGGGATTTCCTGGGCAAGAAAACTGGAGTGGGTTGCCACTTCCTAATCCAGGGGATCTTCCTGATTGAAGGGATTGAATCTGTGTCTTTTGTCTCCTGCATTGTCAGGCAGATTCTTTAACACTCTTTTCCTCATGGAAAACCCATAAATTACTTGAGAGAATGTAAAATGGTACAGCCACAGAAAACAGTTTGGTAGTTCCTCAAAAAACTAAACAAGAAATTACTATCTGACTCAGCAATTTCATTCCTAGGTATGTATCCAAAAGAATTGAAAACAGGGACTCAAACAGATACTTGTGTGCCAGTATTCATAGCAACATAAAGCTGAAAGATGAAAACAATCCATGTGCCCATCAATAGATGAATGAATTTTAAAATGTGGCATATACATACAATGGAATATTCTTCAGGCATAAAATAAAGGGAGTTGTGATAAAATGTTCAACATGGATGAATCCTGAAAACATGCTGAATAAAGTAAGCCAAACACAAAAGGACAAATATTATCAAATATTAATATATGATCCAGCTTTTGTGAAATACCTAGAATGGGTAAATTTATAGAGATGGAAAGTGGATAAGAAAAGAGGGGGAAGGTGGAAAGAGGAATTATTGCTTGATGAGTACAAGGTTTCTGTTTGGGATGATGAAAAAAGTTTTGGAAAAAGATAGTGGTTATGGTAGCTATGGTATAATAAATACTTGGTCTTTGTCCCTGTTCTGGTCACAAAGAAGATAAAACCCTTGTACTCTCCTGAGTGATAGGAAAGCCTTTTGTTTTTCATAAAAAGCCCCTTTCGATCATACCTGAGTTTATGCTAACTGACTTAGGGTGGGGCTCCTAGATGTTTCAGGATGCAGACTGGTCCCCAGAAAGACTGAGCTAAGATCAGAGGGTTGGAACTTTCAACCCCACTTCTCACCCTTCCTCCTGTATCTCTGGGCAGGGAGGAGTAGCTGGAGACTGAGCTTTATAAGAACTTGTGAAGGAAGAGATTCAGAGAACTTGTATGTCAGTGAATACACTGAAGGAGGATGGTTGTACAGCAATATGAATGTAATTAAATACACTGAATGGTACACTTCAAATAGTTTAAGTGGCAAATTTTATGTTACATGTATTTTACCATATTAAAAAAAAAAGCAAAGAATTTAAAAAATACTAAAGATTAGAGAGGTTGGAGAGCTTTTAAATCAGTAACTGGTAGAGATTGGATTTGAACCCAGATCCATCTGAATTCTGGGTCTTTATGTTCTTAGATACATAGCAATTGGATTAAACTGTGTACAGCCATCTTTCACTTAGAATTTTTGAGCTATTAGTAATAGAAGAAAGGTGATCTTTACAGACCATCAGCCTCAAGGGATGGGCAGGTTGGAAGAAAGAGTGGGTGCCAGGTGATCGGCTAGAAGGCTAGTGTTGTAATACAGTGGAGAGAGAACTAGAGTCTGGACCAGGGATGTGGTTATGAGAGTGGAGAGGAAACAAAGCTGAAGGGAAGAAATGACGATACATACTTGATGATGCCTGGAAAGAGACAATGAAGGATCCACAAAGTCAACCTTGGGAAGAGGAGAGTGGTGGGCAGCTGCTGGCAGAAATAAGATATTTGAAGAAAACCCCTCATTTTCAATATGTTCAGGAATGTGTTCTCATCTCCCAAGCACACGAACCCTGGAGTCCCCAACAAAACTGAGCTTGTTAATGTGGGTAATAGGTAACTAACTGCTGGGAACACAGACCCCTCTATGGACTATCCTCCTTCCATGGAGGCAGGATTAAGTTAACATATACACAACGGGGACCTATGAAGAGGAGAAGACAAACTTAAGATACAAAAGATATATTTTGTCTATCTTCTACCCAAGTTAATCCAGTGATAATTAACACCTAGTTTTGTTGTGTTATCTCTTTAAACACAAAGGTCAAAGTTCTGCCCGCCTTTCAGCTAAATGGCCAGGTTTTGTTGTTGCTTTTACATATGAACAACATGCTTGTGTGTGTGCTCAGTCTCTTATGTCCGACTCTTTGCAACTCTATGGACTGTAGCCCATCAGGCTCCTTTGTCCATGGAATTCCCAGGCAAGAATACTGGAGTGGTTGCCATGCCCTCCTCTAGGGGATGTTCCCGACCCAAGGATCAAACCCACATCTCGTGCATTGCAGGCAGATTCTTTACCCAGTGAGCCACCTGGGAAGCCCATGGAAACAACATAAATATACCTAAATGCCCATCAGGATATGTGATTAGCAATGGAGAAAGAAGCAATGCAAAGCCAGGCCAAGGAGGGGCTGTGGCAGGAATGGAATGAAAGGAGGGATGTGGGGGAGTGTTAAATTCCCTCCTCTTCCTTCCACCTGCGCCTGTGTTCAGCTTTGCATGCTCCTCTGCACATCTACAGCTAGAAGAAAAGCCCGTCTTCTTCCATAACTGCTGCAGCTGATGTTAAGTTGACAAATCATCTTTTGCAGCCCTTGGAGACCCAGCAGAGCTATCTAGAGACACAAAGACTACTGATACTTAACGCTGTAGTACTCCGTTCTCACATTCTCCCTCAAGAGACCTAAGTGATAGAGTTTTAGAGAACCTGCCAGATATTTATATTCTAACAAGCCAAAGAGGAAAAAAAAAAAAACAAAACAAAACTCAAAGCAGATCTATTAATTCAAGGAGAATTTTACATATTTATGTGCTCGATTGCCATCTCTTAGGACTCTCCAGGCTTTTCACAAGGAGTATATTGAAGCTGAAAGAAACTGTTCCTAAAAATACAGCACAGAAGAGGTTTCTGATCAATTCATTGTGTTTTTATGCAGCAAAATGCAACAACAGACATGCAAATAGATAGACTATTGGTCTATCACATACAGTGTGGGTTACAAAAATGAATAAGAGTTTAAACGTTAATAACACTTAGGAAAGCAGCTAGAAATGTGATGATTGTATTTGATCTCACAGACTTGAAGCACCTTGAGAAGAGTGACTGCATCAACTACATTCACTGCTGGGGCCCATGTGAGCACAGAGTGGGGCTCAATGTGTATTCACTGAATAGAGAGATGGTGGTACCACTAGTTAATTTGAGTGATGTCGTATCAGATCAGATCAGGTCAGTTGCTCAGTCGTGTCCGACTCTTTGCGACCCCATGAATCGCAGCACGCCAGGCCTCCCTGTCCATCACCAACTCCTGGAGTTCACTGAGACTCACGTCCATCGAGTCAGTGATGCTATCCAGCCATCTCATCCTCTGTCATCCCCTTCTCCTCCTGCCCCCAATCCCTCCCAGCATCAGAGTCTTTTCCAATGAGTCAACTCTTCGCATGAGTTGGCCAAAGTACTGGAGTTTCAGCTTTAGCATCATTCCTTCCAAAGAAATCCCAGGGTTGATCTCCTTCAGAATGGACTGGTTCTAATTGTATTGTGGGTAAAAGATGCTGTCCATGGTGACATCAGAGTAATATAGAAGGATTTTAGCACGTTGGCTTCCCTGGTAGCTCAGCTGGTAAAGAATCCGCCTGTAATGCAGAAGACCCTGGTTTGATTCCTGACTCAAGAAGGGATAGGCTGGAGAAAGGATAGGTTACCCACTCCAGTATTCTTGCCTGGAGAATCCCCATGGACAGAGGAGCTTTGTAACCCCATGGTCGCAAAGAGTCGGACACAACTGAATGACTAAGCAATTAATGCATTGATGAAGAAAAATGCTGCTTTGGTGCAGAGGTATTGCATCTATGAATTTAAATCTAAAGTGAACTTGTTATTATTTTTATGATCTCCATTTAGGTTTTTGAGAAATATTTTTCTGTTTTTGTTTTTTTTTTTTTTTTTTTTAGAATCTGTGCATTTTATTGAATAAAAGCTTTTGTAAAGGAAAATAAAAATACACAAATTCAGAAAACATTTTGTAATGGTAAAAAGGCTGAACATGTATTTTATGACTATGGGATATTATTTTTTTTTTTTTTTTACTTTTTTTTTTTTCTTACCGTGTTTTTCTTTTTTTTTTTTTTTTAATTTTATTTTATTTTTAAACTTTACATAACTGTATTAGATTTAAAAACAGCCACCACAGCAACAGAGAAAAAGGGGTGGGGGGGGGGGAATCCAGAACCAACTACAGAACAAATCAAAATGTAAGAATAATAATAAATGTTTTTCTTGGTTAAAAAAAAAAAAAAAATAAAGTGAACTTGTAGACATTTTGAGGTTGCTTCTTAAGTTTGAGGTTGAGGTCAGTTAGCTACTCATTTAACTGGGAGCGGAAAGAAATTGGAACTTACAACTCTCAGCTGTTTCCCAAGGTGGTCACCTCTGCCACCTCCTCCTCCTTCACTTTTGGGGGGAATCTGTTTTCTTGTGCCTACTCAATCTAACCTGCAGGAGGATGCCAATACTCTTAGGTCTCTTGGCCTAGATGTGGCTAGACCTCTTCTATTCTTGGTTTGCGTGAAGGAATAGTTCAAAGCTACCCTCACATACTGCATTTCAGAACATGTAACCTGTATTCATCCTCTATCTATCTGTGATCACAGATAGCTCAGGTAACACTGTCTCCCAAAGACGTGCATCTCAAACCATCATGTGTATAGGCATCTCTGGGAAACATATTAAAAAATGCAGATTCTCACTCAGGGAGCTTGGAGTGGAGCCTCCAGGTGAGGCTGATGCTGCTGGTCCATGGACCACATGTAGAGTAACAGACTTGATTGTATGTAACTCGTTGCTTGTATCTCTACAAGACGTGTGTGCATGAGTGCTATGTTGCTTCAGTCGTGTTTGATTCTGTGGCCCCAAGGACTGTAGCCTGTCAGGCTCCTCTGATCATAGGATTCTCCAGGCAAGAATACTGGAGTGGGTTGCCATGCCCTCCTCCAGGGGATCTTTCCGACTCAGGGATCGAACCCATGTGTCTTAGTCTCCTGCATTGGCAGGTGGGTGCTTTACCACTAGCGCCACATGGGAAGTCCTCAGGTATATATACAAGATGTATAAAATGCTAAATTAAACTACTTGGTCTTTTAGCCTGAAACAGTTTTGAGTCAATGACTCTGAACTTGTGATGGAATTCTCAGTTCCTTCCAGAATTTTCTTCCAAGTCTTAGCTCCAGAGGTGGGCCCCCAAACCACCCTCCTTGCCCTGGACTACTCTGCAGCTCCTTCACCTGGAGTGATGATAATGACTGCTATTCTCCAACATGTGAAGAATTCTTCCTGTCTAACTCCACAAATTCTTCTTTTGACTTGGATTTTCCTGCATAAATTTTGCCAATATCTCCTAGAACCTAGATCCTGCCAACCTCTACTGCTTCAGTTTCTGGAAGCCAGACCCTTGTCATTGATCTGTTTCATTTTCCTGAGTCATTTCATAGGCTCCTCGTTCAGTTCCATGCTTCATTTATGGTGACAATTTTGGACCTAGAATTAATCATGCTACTGGTGACATGAACTGGCTCCATTGCCATTGCCTTGGTCAAAGTCACCAGAATGCTTCACTAGAATGTTGAATGTCTTAACTCACAAGCCTATATGTCTTTTGCCCTCTTCCAATCTGCAGTTTGACTGATATTTTTGAAACAAGAATCCAATGATCTCTTTGTCTCTCTCCACCCCAAGAAGCAGACTACCCCCTCATTCTGTGCTGGTGAGTGAGTTTTCCTAATCCATCCTTTGCATGTCTTAGTTTCACAAAGGGGATTTCAGCTCCAACTTCCTCCCTCCCTCAGCTGAAGCCTCATCTTCTCTTAGTCAAAGCTTTGTGTTACCGAGATCAATAACTCCTAGAAGGGCAACCATGGTGCCCCTCACTGGTCTATCTAGTTTCTTAATCCCTTCCAGCAACTGAGAGTTTCCCCTTGTTATGAGATCTACTCTGCAGTAAAGAGAATATGTTTTATTCTGTGTGCAGCATCGCAGGTGTTTTAGCAGGAACATTTTTAGGTTGCCTACTGTTCCAGGGGTCAAAACACCTTGCTCTCTGCACTCACCCCACACATCTTCCTGGTTTTCCACTGTTTATTTCCTCATTAAGATTTCTAGGGCTATCCTTTCCACCAGGAAGTCTCTCCTTACTTAAACTTTCAACCACAATGAAAGGTAAATTGTATAAGAAATATTTCCTGATTCCTTGATAAAGTCAGGCTCCTCTCTTAACATATGTTTCTATGGTTCCTTCCATGGTTTCTGTGGTACTCTTCTTACATAAATAGTACTTATTCCAATTGTACCTTATAGTCTACACCCCCTTCCAAAAGCTAAGCTCCTTAATAGGGGGGCAGAGGCCATGTTATTAATAGTTTCATTCCACTGTTCATGGCTTCCAGTGCAACATGGAAATAATGATAACCAGCATACATTGAGCTCTTTCTGTATGCCCCACCACAGCTCCACTGGTATCCCTGTTTTACAAATGAGGAAACTGAGGGATAAAGAGATTAAGTTGTTAAGATCTGAAATCAAATCCAGGCAGTCTGGCTCATGAACCTTCTGTCTAAATCTCTATTTTGTGAAAGGTTGTTGCTTAGTGAATCTGGGGGGAAATGACCCTTCTTGAGAGCCCAGGAACTCCCGTGCTCCCCACCAGAGCCAACCAAAGATGTCTCCTTTCTTCATTTTTCACCATATGACCCTTCTTCCAGAATCTTCCATGGATGTGCTTACTGGATGAGGAACCCCTTGGGCTGCTGCTTATTTGCATGGCAGGGGTTGTTGGCAAGCCTGAGCCTGGTCACATCACTTGTCTGCCTCCTTTCCCATGATCTTGATGAGAACTCACTCAAGTGACGCTTGGCAGAGATCTTTTAGAACTCTGCAGCTACCAGTGGAAGCAGAGTCTGATTTGGTATCTGAAGCCTGAGAGTCTGCATTTCTAACCACTTCCCAAGTGATGCTGATGTTGCTGGCCTGCAGACAGCTTTGGAAGGGTCAGAAGCAAGGTCAGCATAATCTACTCTCCAAGCTTTCATTTCCTAGCCTGTTTTTGCAGCTGATACTATCTACTGTGTAATCTTCATATGAATAAAAGAATGTGTGTGAAGTACTTGGTACTGTGGTTGGAACATGTTAGGTGTTCAACTAATGGTTTTGTTGCTTTTCCTATTTTAGTTTTCTAAATATTAGTTGATATTAAATCTGTAAAGATCTTATGATTTAATACAATATTTCTACTGAAAAATTAAAACATATGCACACAACTCTTGAACCATTTTTAGAAAAGGAATCCAATCAAGACATTGAAAATATTCATCTAACATTATGTAGCGTAAAAAAACAGTCATCTTCACCTCTTTGAAACTTAAATTCACTCTGTAACTACCTAACCTCTGGATATTCTCTGCCTGACTATTAAAAGCTGATGATGAATCACACTAAGAAGAAACTCTTATAGCTTCTGGGTTCTCACCATTTGCACCATTACTGCAAATCCATAAATTGCCCAGAACTGTAGCTTTGAAGGTTGTTAGCTCTCAAGATTTCTATTATGAATTGGCACTTAATCTTTGATCCTGACATATCTTTTAGGCTTCCTATTTAATTATTTACTAAATACATATTTAAAAGCCCTAGAAACCAGGCTTCTCCATTGCGGCTGTCCACCGTGCTCACCTCCCGACCTGTGTTTCTGACCTCTAGGCTGCCCAGAATGCTGAACTGCACCCACATGCCCATGTTCCAAGGGACTCTGCTAATGGATTGATCAAGGAATTTCTCTTGGTCTGGAACTCAGTAACTGACATTCTGACTGACACCAAGCATGAAAATCACATTATCCTGGTTGTAAAAAAACCTTCACTGGCTACCTGTAAAGTACAGGATTATGTGTAAAGTCCTAGTTATTAACTTACAAGTCCTTAAACTGACTTGGTTTTGAATACCTCAGAGACATCCTGCAACCATACATTCCCAGTCATTTTCTTTGGTCTCAGTCAATTGGATTAGTTCTTTTTGGCTGAAGACATTGAGCTACAGGGCATTTTTAATGTTTGCTCTCTACTTATGGAATTTATTAACCATGGAGGTCAGGCTGTCTTACTCTCTGTCAAGCTTTCAGTCCAAATTTAAGAGGCACCTTCTCCAGATTGCTGATTTGGCTAAATAAGCCATAAATCGATCCACTGTTGTTTAGTTTTTAAATCACTGTTCTTCTTTGGTATTTTTATGTATCTGCTCCAAGAGTTTGTTTGACATGTTACATTTAAATTTTATATTATTCCACTTAATATCTTTTTTTTTTTCACATCCTGACTTGAAACACTGTCAAAGTGAATTTACTAATTAAATGCTTTGCATGACATATTACCTTTCCCCATCTGCTTCAGAAGCATGTCACAAGGACAATGAGATGTGAAAGTACTACTTGGATTGTGAAATATCAGGTCTTATATTCAATTATGTACATATGTTTCACCTTATTTTGGTTCCTTATCAATCACTCCACTGTTAGGGTGCTCAGAAATTAATTGTTGAATGGACTTATATATGCTAGACACACAGCAGGACCGAAGTATAGGTCATGGGTTTCTTCAGCAAATTTTAATCTAGCATCTTTTGATCAGTATAAATATGTCTAAAGTTAACTAACAATAAAATATTTAAATATCAGGTGACAACAGAGAAAAACATGACTCAGGTCGCTACACAATTAAGGGCCAAATATCGGGTTCGCCAAAAAGTTCGTTCGGAGTTTTCTGTACCACTTTAGGGAAAAACTTGAATGAACTCTTTGGCCAACCCAATATATTCTGCATATAGTCCCAGCTCCATAATTTCTGAATAGAGTGCCATTCCTGAGGCTGAAGCAGTGGAAGGAAATCTGACTGAGACATTGGATTTGCAGTGGATCCAGGTATGTGTGAGGGAATAGGGTAGGCCAAGAAGAGGTGAGGAGGCTGTAGGGTTGAAACAAAGATGGAATGAAAGCAGGAAGAAAACCCAATGACATTTTCCTTTCAAGTGGGAGGAAAGGTTTTAAATTCGACCCATTTGGCTGGAAGATGATTCAGAAAAAATATATAATAGATAGTGTTTTCTGATACATTTATCAAAATAGGAGTTTCTTTTCCTGAGGAGATAAGCTTTTTTCTTAGAGTGTCAAGACCATCAGCTGGGGTCAGAGAGATGGAGGAGACCACAATGGGGAGGTCAGTAGAGTTCTCCAGAGAAAGGCACTGAAAGGTTCTGTTGGTGATGGTGTTTTACTTCCTGTTTTGATTTGTTTCTTTGAGGACTGGGGTGGTGGGGTTGAGATAGGGGAGGGCAGATTCTGAGATCTAATGCTAGAACTTGATTACTTATTTGAGAATCACTGCTCCAAACAGTTTAAACTATGAAATCTCCACCAAAGCTCTCACAAAATCTATGGATCCTGTTTGGAAAGAACCATATTCTCAAGATATCATAAGAAACCAGAGTCAACTCAATCCAATCCAGCTCAATTCTATTCAACAAGTAGTTACCAGGGCCTTCGTGCTTCTGGTGTCATTGTCCTTGCTGCTGTGATGAGCCAAAGAAAGAGGGAGCAGAGTGTAGACTGTAGTTGTGAAGATAAACCTTACTCAGGGGAAACACTTACCCATCAGACGAAACAGAGGCCAGGTAAATACCAAGATCAATATCAAATACGGTTGCTCTGTGCTCCCAGATTTCAGAGGAAGAGAGAAGATTTGTTTGTGGGGAGAAAGTCCTGGAGTTGACTCTGAGGAACGGATGCCTCGCTGCTTAAAGTAGGGTCCATGGACCAGCCGCACCAGCATCATTTGAAAGCATCATAAAAATGCAGAATCTCAGGCCCCATCTCAGAGACATTGAATCAAAATCTGGATTTTAAAAAGACCCCAGGTGATTTATACTTTCATCTCCGAAAGGACTGTGTTAGAAGATGCCAACTCAACTGCAAGAATGAAAACATCAGATAGACACACCTGGGAAAAGAAACGGGCCCACAGGGGGTGCCCCACTTAGCTGAGTACTCCCCAGATCCCCCCCTCCTGGCAGATCGCCTAAACTTTAATGGATCTTGCATGAGCATCCAAAGACAGGATTGGCCTCATGTGCAAGGAAAGAGTCACTTAATAGCCAACCCTGTTGAAATATACTCCTGAGCTCTGACAGAAATGTTGAAATATTTGGACGGTGGGCACAGGCTTGGGAATAGGCAAGGACTGAAATGCCCTCTCTAGCATGTCTGGTCTTACACGTAAATGCCTGCAGGTATTGATTTGAACCATTACCTTCAATGGTTGAAAAAATTATACACATGCCAAGAAAAAGAAACACCCCCAAAACCTAGCTTCCTGTTTCTGTCGTATAAGTTCATGCTTGCCTGGTTTGAATTAGAGTGCTTCATCATGGAGCAAGGAGAGAAGAGACATTTTAATGGAATTGGCAAAACCCAAGCCACAATGCCCAACAGAATAGGGCTGGAAGTAAACAGCTAAGCCCTGGCTTTCTACATATGAAAAGGGTTTCTCATGCCTAGGATTAATGGAGTGCTTAAACAGCTATAGGGACCCTTTTATAATTATTACAGTCTTTCCTTTCCTTCCTTCCTTTCTTCCCTTCCTCTTTCCTTCCTTCCTTCCTTCTATAAGGTTTTAAAAATAATGTAGTTTCCATGCAAATCAAAACCAGCTGAAAGCTTGCCAAGACCAAGATGTAATTGAAGATGGCATTTAAGCCTTTGCGTCTCCTCTGTCTCCAGAGATATCATCATAAAATAAAAGACTTCATCAGGTAACATTTTCTTCATTATTCAACATCACAATTCTGAAGTGAAAAAAAGATAATTAGACATAGGGTGCTGTCGACACATAGTTTATGAGGAGCTCCTAGTTAATTAGTTATGGTAAAAGGTTTTTATATAGTCATAATTACTTTATATTTCAGAGGAAAAGAAGCAAACATCCGTGTATTTTATTTTACCTGGTGACAAGTTTATCAAAGTGATGCTGGTGTTTGGATGATCCTTCGCCACCTTCTTCAAACTTCCTGGGATGTAATACAAGGTGTCACGAGGGGATTGTAATAGCTCAGCTCTTGTCAACTTTAATAGGACCCACACATCTGAAATCCTTACACATCATCTGGCTAGGTTCTATAAGAAAATATCTTGGTGTCCTGAATTTCCTTTGTCATCGATAGGGAGTTCACCTATGGAAGAATTCAGAGCATGGTTACAGCAATTTGTTTAAAACATGAGACGAGTCATCTTCGGGAAAATATTTTGTCTATTCTAACTTCTGGGGGAGCCACTGAAGAAAATATGATGGCAAAGTAATATGCCGAGAAATGTAGCATTCTACAGTTTATTTGTTGAAAAATATTGGCTTGGCCAAAAGGTTTGTTCAGATTTTTCCATTAAACCAACCTGAGTGAAATTTTTGGCCAACTCAGTAATGACAATCTATAAAAGCTTCCCCCCACCTCCACCAGGCGTTTCTAATAAATTGATTATTCAAGATGAAGTGAGATTGGGATTAGCAGATGCAAACTATTATATATAGGATGGATAAACAACAAAGTCCTATAGATAGCACAAGGAACTATATTCAATATTCTTGATAAACCATAATGGGAAAGAATATGAAAAGAATATGTGTGTGTGTGTGTGTGTGTGTATATACATATATATATAATTAAATCACTTTGCTGTACAACAGAAATTAACACAGCATTGTAAATCAACTATACTTCAATAAAGTCTTTTAAAAAGAAAAAAAAGAAATTAACTTAAAAATAAGATCCATATTATTAGTTTTGTGTCTGGACCAGTTTCAATCATTTCTTAGCTGAGGGGAGAATCAGAACACTTCTGTTATGTCCTATGGGTGTCCCGAGCACAGATTGTGTAATCTCCAGCAATACCTACCCACGAGAGAAAATTGATCAGGTACCAACATGCCCTGACTGTTGATTTCCTAGGATGTCAAATGGCTGACATTTGCCTGAGTGTACCATCAAAGTGTACTCAACCGTGGGGCTAGAACACAATTTTCCTCAATCGCAGTCCAGTGCTTTATTTCTCAGAACAGAAGGAGGAAACCTGAGATTTGAGTTAAAGAGGGAAAATGGTACAAAATGCTAGTGTCCCCTTCTCCACGGCTGGGTTTGACAGCTGTCTAACCTGGAGAGTCAAAACGGCAGGAGTGTGCTTCCCTCTGTTCCCGCCATCCTATTTGGTATCAGAACACTCATAGAGAGTCACATGGGAATGGCCACAGTGGCCGCTTCCTGAGTGTTTAGTGGCACTTGCTCACACACTACGCTTCATCACCGACCTGCTGCCTCTTAGATGAATGTCCTGTGAAAGGATTGGTTGCTCAGCTGTGTCTGACTCTTTGCCATCCCATGGACTGTAGGCTGCCAGGCTCCTCTGTCCATGGGATTTCCCAGGCAAAAATACTGGAGTGGGTTGTTGTTTCCTTCTCCTTGGGATCTTCCTGACCCAGGGATCAAGCCCTCCTCTCCTAAGTCTCCTGCATTGCAGGCAGATTCTTCACCATCTGAGTCACCAGGGAATCCCAGAATACTGGAGTGGGCTGCTATGCCCTCCTCCAGGGCATCTTCCCAACCCAGGGATCAAACCCGGGTCTCCCGAATTGCAGGCAGATTCTTTACCAGCTGAGCCACAAGGAAAGTCCAATAATACTGGAGTGGGTAACCTACCCCTTCTCCAGGGGATCTTTCTGACCCTGGGATTGAACTGAAGTCTCCTGCATTACAGGTGAATTCTTTACCAGCTGAGCTACCAGGGAAGCCCAGATGAATGTCCTGAGGTGAGGTAATTAATCTTTCTAAGATTAATTAAGATTTAGTTTCCTCATCTATAAAAAGAGAGTAATAATAGGATTAAGACAGATAGCAAATGTCAGGAAATTAGCACAATGCCAGACATATAGTAAATGCTTAGTAAATCTTAACTATTGTTATTTTTATTTTGAGAGCAGCTCTGTGATTTTAGATACCATCATTATTCTCATTTTATAGATGGTAAAACTCAAAGAAGTTAAATCATGGTAGCTAGGATGTGGTTTAAATAAAAAAAAAAAAGACTGAGTGCCGAAGAATTGATGCTTTTGAATTGTAGGGCTGGAAAAAACTCTTGAGAGTCCCTTGGATAGCAAGGAGATCACACCAGTCAATCCTAAAGGAAATCGACCATCAACCCTGAATATTCATTGGAAGGACTGATGCTGAAGCTGAAGCTTCAATACTTTGGCTACTTTATTCGAAGAGCGGACTCATTGGAAAAAATCCTAATGCTGGAAAAGGTTGAAGGCAAAATGAGAAGGGGGCAGCAAAGGATGAGATGGTTAGATAGTGTCACTAACTCAATGGATATGAACCTGAGCAAACTCCAGGAGATAGTAAGCCTTCTCTGGTGGCTCAGATGGTAAAGAACCTGCCTGCAATGCAAGAGACCTGGCTTCGATCCTGGGTTGGGAAGATCCCCTGGAGAAGGGAATGGCAATCCACTCCAGTATTCTGGCCTGGAGAATTTCATGGACAGAGGAGCCTAGCAGACTAAGATCCATGGGGTTGCAAAGAGTCAGACACGATGAGCGACTTTCACTTTCACTTTCCAGGAGATAGTGGCTACCCTGGTGGCTAAGATGGTAAAGAATCTCCCTGCAATGCAGGAGGTGCAGGAGATGACCGTTTGATCCCTGGGTCGGGAAGATCCCTTGGAGAAGGAAATGGCAAGCCACTTCAGTGTGCTTGTCTGGAAAATCCCATGGACAGAGGAGCCTGGTGGGCTGCAGTCCATGGGATGGCAAAGAGTGGGACATGACTTTCTGACTGACCACACACAACACAGGATGTGGTAAAACTAGCATATAAACCCAGGCTCCAAACTCGAACCATTGGCCTCATCAGAAAAACTGTAACAACCCTGAACCACGGTCATCTTCTTGTTTGACTTTCCCCTGTAACCCTCCATTCTGGTGGGCATCTTGGAAAACAAGATCTAAAGCTTCTGGTTCTTGGGACTTGTGTGGCTTCTGTGTGGATCAGCAATATGTCAGAGCTTGGCCTGAGTATCCCAACATCATGTCCTTCAACTTATCCAGGCCTCAATGCTTCCCAGCTTATTTGCTTATTTAAAGAATGGGTGGAGGAGACCCAGCAAGCATTTCCCCCACATCCTTGTTCTCCTAGCCCACCTGATTGTTCTTTTGTGGTAAATGACAAGGCTCTCACTGCTCTGGACTTTTCCTCTATAGTTCTCCCTGCATGGTTCCCATTTCCAACATCATTTTCTAGGATGCTAACATATTTTTCCTGGATAAATCAGGGAAGGATTGCCTCATTTCTTTAGTCACAGAAAAATCAGTCTCAGCATTTGCCTTTCTACTATTTATCCCCTTTGGTTTTTTTCAAGTGGACCAAGAAAAAGGAATACACTCAAAAAGAAATAAAGGGAGGAAGAAAGGAAAAAAGAAAGGAAGGAAGGAAGGGAATGCATCTTTAGTGTAGGTTCCATTGTGGCTAAATGCAATTCCAGGGTGTGGTGAGGTGACACATGAAGATATGTCTTTAGGTAGGAATTATTTGATAGCCAAACTGAAAAAAGTCTATTCAGAAAGACAAAATAAACTTGATTTGACACAGGGCATATTGAGAGCCTGAATAAATGAGATCATTAATGTGTTGTCATTAAGTGTTTCATACACTGCATCCTTATTTCCACTTTGAAGCTAAACTTATGTTTTATGCCCCAGAAATAGAATGAGGACACAGAAGTATGCCATAGAAAGGAACAGCCATCTTTAATCTCATTTCCTTGAGGTAGTTAAGAGAATATTTACTATTTCTATGTATATTTTTTAGCTATGATTCTAATCTTTAATTGTTGTCATGTAATCTAGGGAAGAAATAACAATTTAGAATGACAGAATGTTTGGAAATAATCTCTTTTTCATCTCTCCTTAAAATAATAAAAGTTTTAATATATCTAAGGCGAATAGTTTCTAAAGTTTGTGATATTTCAGGTTCAATCAATATCTTTGGGTAATGTAGAACACTTATAGATAAAAATTTTGAATAAGTAATTCCCAATTAAGCATGTTAATTAATTCTCAATTATTTTGTAATTACACTAATTACTAATGTAATTACAAAACTGAAAATTAACCTGGAAATTTGGAAGAGCAGTGTTTCTGTTAACAAAACAGGAATAAATTACATAGGCAAGAGCAGACACAGGGTTCTTTTATTTTGTTTGCCTAACTGAATGCCTACAAAGTACAATGTAATCTGGGAACATCCGACTTTAGGATTTAATCCATTTGCAAAGCCATAGAATCCATCCCATCTTCCATTTCATTGCCACATGTTTCCTTTGTCTTCGATGTTGCTGATTTTTCAAAAGCTGTTACTAGCGATGAAAAGATCATCTCTAGCCATAAAAGGAAAAATAAGACTAGGCCTTTCTATAGCATTTTTGTCATGACAATTTTGTCATTGTCATTTTTCCAACAAAGCTACAGAATTGCTAGGTCTATTGCATATTCAACAGGACTAAGAAAGTATCAGTAATCTTTGTTTGCTGAACTCAACCTAAAGACGCTATAGGACATGCTCTTTGGGATGCTGGCTTGAATTACAGGGACCTCTTTCTTGCTTAGGTTCAGATAGCTGTAGGAGAAAACTGGGGTAGCTTCCAAATAGTAAGAGCTAAGCTGTTTGAGTTGACAAGCAATACAATTTCTTAACCATTACTCCTGATTTTATGTATTGTTTACTTTGCACACTAATGCTATTTACAAGGTTTAAGGGGTTATATTTCTCTATGCTTTATTGACATTCACTGAGTTGGTCAATCAGTTGACCACTGGGGTGTATGTGTGTGTGCGTGTGTGTGTGTGGCACATGCAGGCTTCTATCCTTGTCTACTGTGCCTGGTTCTAGATCTTGACTATACAAAGAAGAAAAAAGTAAAACCTCAGCCTTCATGAAGCTCTCACCCAAGCAGAGATAATGTCCCATAGTTTTCTCAGCATAAAATTACAGTTTAAAGAACACAATTTATCAGCAGGGGGTGAGGGAGGGGAAGCTCACTTTGAGGATATGACTCATTGAATAACAATTTCCAGCTCACAGTTCAGGTTGACCTAGCCTAGACCCATGGTCAAAAGGATGTTGAGGATTTGCATATGATGGAGTAATTCACCCCATTCTTATGTGGTAAGGAAAGAGTCAGCTTTGCTCCTTCCATCTCTAGGTTTACGGAGAGGCATTTCTCCGAGAACTAGTGGAGGAGAATCCATTGGAATCTGATCTAATCCTCATTTCCCCTCAGAGGCTCACTGACTTAGGTCCTAAAACCTACTCTTAACTCCTAATGAAACAAATTTTCTTCTTCTGAGGTAGAGCACCCATGGCCCTGGAATGCCGTGAAGAATAACAAACAAATGCTTCTAAAGTACTTTAAACGTCCAAAATGAAATTTGCCACATGAAAGCTGAGTATTGTTATTAATGACAGGAATTGCCAACATGCTAAGAACAAAGGAACGCTCCAAGCACTTATCATTCATCTTATGCTTTTTAATCCATTGTGCTTTTCTTTAACAGCAAAACCTATCTTGTTATAAATTATTAGTTGTAAATTACTTGTTTAAAATCTCATGACTGTTCATTTGAGTAAACCATGAGGTAGATTTCTGGTGTAATTTAAAATGCTCCCCAATGAGCTATAATTCATTCACTATTAACATAAAAATAAGAGCTATAAACCATCAGAAGAAATGAGTCATAGTTGCATCATAAGATTTAACTTCAGAGAAATAGTAAAAACTAAATATTATTTTCAGTACCTTGGGATTAACTATTATTTGCAACCCAACCACTGGTAGCACTCTATTTCATGATAGAAAGCACGAAAACATATGATTAATCCTGATCTGCTATCTATTAACATTCATCTAGATTAGTGTCTCCCAACCCTAGTTTATTTCACTCTGGGGCATTTCCAACTATCTCAAGGGATGTTATGAAATTCTTCCAAATTGCCTAAACAAAATTAATTTTAATTCACATTAGTATTAAAAATAAATGTATACCATATGGCAGACCAGGGGAAAGAAAATACTAGAAAGTCAAACTAATAACTTAGAAAAAGCTTCCAACTCATTAGCCAACTTAAGTGAGGATTTAGATAACACTTTTGAAGCCACAAATTCTCAGCAAATAGGAATGTAGTTCTGCGAACCAAGAAAAACATCACTGAGTTTTAAGTCCTTAAATTGCATATTCGAGGTCTCTTGATGAAACACGTTTCTTTACCATGAACTAATCCGAGTTTCAGAAACCTTTACAGACATCCCTGCTCTCTCACAATTTAGGTAAGGACAATGTTTTACTCCTATATACTGTTTCATGGTTTATAATACGCTTCCATATACAGTATCTTGGGCTAATAGGAAATGCTGGTGACCCGTACGGCTTCAGGGAAAGAGAACACAAAAGGGCTATCTCAGGAAAGATCTTTACTAAATGCAACCTCAAGTGGAATAAGGTTATACTTCATCACTGAAAGGGCTTCCCTGGTAGCTCAGATGGTAAGGAATCTGCCTGCAATGCTTATAGTTAGTGAAAGTGACTAACACTTTCACTTCACCACTGAAAGCTTAATATTCTTTGTGGTGCACTTGGGATGAAGCGGGAAGAGTGAAGGGAGCTCTTTTGCTTTTACTTTTCCAGCTCCAGTGCCACAAAGTGAAGTCGCTCAGTCATGTCCGACTCTTTGCGACCCCATGGGCTGTAGCCCACCAGGCTCCTTCCATCCATGGAATTTTCTAGGCAAGAGTACTGGAGTGGGTTGCCATTTCCTTCTCCAGGGGAATCTTCCCAACCCGGGGATCGAACCTGAGTCTCCTGCATTGCAGGCAGACGCTTTACCATCTGAGCCGCCAGGGAATCCAGTGCCACAGGTGAAAGCTAAATGCTGTATGAACTTGACCTCACTCTCTCTAGTGAAAGAAAGTGAAAGTTGCTAAGCTGTGTCTGACTCTTTGCGACCCCATGGACTATACAGTCCATGGAATTCTCCAGGCCAGAATACTGGAGTGGGTAGCCTATTTCTTCTCCAGGGGATCTTCCCAACCCACGAATCGAACCAGGGTCTCCTGCGTTGCAGGCAGATTCTTTACCAACTGAGCTACCAGGGAAGCCACTCTCTCCAACTCTCTAATAAATAAAGGGGAAGGACAGTTAGGAATCGGTGGTGGACAGGGATAATAGAAAATGATTGATTCAACACAAATTTAATTTAAAGTAAGCAGTGTGGGCAGTGATCTCTTGAGGAAACTGGGTGAGCAGGCAGCTGACCACGTGGGTAGAAGCTGGAAAGCTCAGATCCGGGGAACTTTAAAATAAACCTTCTGCTGAAGGCATCTGAGATACAGGAGGAGATCCAGGTACAAGTTAACTCACCCTTTAAAAAAAAACCAGCTCTTACAAGCAAAAACAAAGATGTGCTTATTGTAACACTCAGGGTACTGAAGAGTGTTTTTCATCTTTTTAATTTTTTTTAACTTTTAATTTTATATTGGAGTAGAGCTGATTAACTATGTTGTGATAGTTTCAGGTGGACAGCAAAGGGACTCAGCCATACATTTACAAATATCCATTCTCCCCCAAACTGGTAAAACCCAAATTCACCCCTATTAGTGATAATATGATCTATCTCATAATCTGATTTTAATGCTTATTCAGAGGAAAGTAATTGGAAGTAATACCTTCACAATTTTAGTGTTTTCAGCATGAACATACTTTTTAGTATCAGATCATATCAGATCAGTGGTTCAGTTGTGTCCGACTCTTTGTGACCCCATGAATCACAGCACGCCAGGCCTCCCTGTCCATCACCAACTCCCGGAGTTCACTCAGACTCACGCCCATCGAGTCAGTGATGCCATCCAGCCATCTCATCCTCTTCGTCCCCTTCTCCTCCTGCCCCCAATCCCTCCCAGCATCAGAGTCTTTTCCAATGAGTCAACTCTTCACATGAGGTGGCCAAAGTACTGGAGTTTCAGCTTTAGCATCATTCCTTCCAAAGAAATCCCAGGGCTGATCTCCTTCAGAATGGACTGGCTGTATCTCCTTGCAGTCCAAGGGACTCTCAAGAGTCTTCTCCAACACCACAGTTCAAAAGCATCAATTCTGCGGCACTCAGCCTTCTTCACAGTCCAACTCTCACATCCATACATGACCACAGGAAAAACCATAGCCTTGACTAGACGAACCTTTGTTGGCAAAGTAATGTCTCTGCTTTTGAATATGCTATCTAGGTTGGTCATAACTTTCCTTCCAAGGAGTAAGTGTCTTTTAATTTCATGGCTGCAGTGATCCTGGAGCCCAGAAAAATGAAGTCTGACACTTTCCCCTGTTTGCCCATCTATTTCCCATGAAGTGATGGGACCAGATGCCATGATCTTCATTTTCTGAATGTTGAGCTTTAAGCCAACTTTTTCACTCTCCACTTTCACTTTCATCAAGAGGCTTTTGAGTTCCTCTTCACTTTCTGCCATAAGGGTGGTGTCATCTGCATATCTGAGGTTATTGAGATTTCTCCTGGCAATCTTGATTCCAGCTTGTGTTTCTTCCAGTCCAGCGTTTCTCATGATGTACTCTGCATAGAAGTTAAATAAACAGGGTGACAATATACAGCCTTGACATACTCCTTTTCCTATTTGGAACCAGTCTGTTGTTCTATGTCCAGTTCTAACTGTTGCTTCCTGACCTGCATATGCATTTCTCAAGAGGCAGATCAGGTGGTCTGGTATTCCCATCTCTTTCAGAATTTTCCACAGTTTATTGTGATCCACACAGTCAAAGGCTCTGGCATAGTCAATAAAGCAGAAATAGATGCTTTTCTGGAACTCTCTTGCTTTTTCCATGATCCAGCAGATGTTGGCAATTTGATCTCTGGTTCTTCTGCCTTTTCTAAAACCAACTTGAACATCAGGAAGTTCACGGTTCACATATTGCTGAAGCCTGGCTTGGAGAATTTTGAGCATTACTTTACCAGCATGTGAGATGAGTGCAATTGTGTGGTAGTTTGAGCATTCTTTGGCATTGCCTTTCTTTGGGATTGGAATGAAAACTGACCTTTTCCAGTCCTGTGGCCACTGCTGAGTTTTCCAAATTTGCTGGCATATTGAGTGCAGCACTTTCACGGCATCATCTTTCAGGATTTGGAATAGCTCAGCTGGAATTCCATCACCTCCACTAGCTTTGTTCATAGTGATGCTTTCTAAGGCCCACTTAACTTCACATTCCAGGATGTCTGGGAAGAGAAGCAAAAAGCAAAGGAGAAAAGGAAAGATATAAACATCTGAATGCAGAGTTCCAAAGAATAGCAAGAAGAGATAAGAAAGCCTTCTTCAGTGATCAATGCAAAGAAATAGAGGAAAACAACAGAATGGGAAAGACTAGGGATTTCTTCAAGAAAATCAGAGATACCAAAGGAACATTTCATGCAAAGATGGGCTTGATAAAGGACAGAAATGGTATGGACCTAACAGAAGCAGAAGATATTAAGAAGAGATGGCAAGAATACACAGAAGAACTGTACAAAAAAGATCTTCATGACCCAGATAATCACGATGGTGTGATCACTGACCTAGAGCCAGACATCCTGGAATGTGAAGTCAAGTGGGCCTTAGAAAGCATCACTACGAACCTTCAGTTGAATGAATATGCTGAGGATGTCATTATAAGAAGCAAAATGTTGAAGAAGCTATTAATCATTTGAAAATTCTGGTTCACATAGGAAATATTAAATCTGCCTGCTAAAGATTTAGCATTTAACTACATTTAACTCATCAACCCTAATATTAAAATGCAAAGCATGATGGATATGATTTTTCATGCTTCTAAGTTACCCTTTGATTCTCTTCCTGCAGGTGGCAGAAAGTACAAACAGACTTTCAAGAGGTTTCTGGTCCTTGTATGAAGGCTAAGAATCATAGAAGTGGTTATTCTTAGTTGGTTTAATAACAGTTGTTCACTCAACAACTTTTCAAAAACTCTTAGCAGGCTAAGGTCCTGGCCTTCAAGAAGTCTCAGTTCAGTGGCATAAGAGATATAGTCAAATAATAACACATTATAGTAAGAGCTGCAGAAGAGGTATGTTCAAAAAAATTCTAGAAGTTCTTAACAGGGAATGAAAATTTCTTTCTAGGGGAGGTGGGAAAGGCTTCTCACAGAAAGTGGCATCTGGGTTCCCGGTTGAAAAGCAGAAGCTATCAAGACATTCAAGGCTGAGAGAGGAGCAAGTGAAAAGTCAAGAAGATAAAAAAAAGCATGCTTGGACTTCCCTGGTGGTCTACTGGCTAAGAACCCACCTGCCCATGAGGGAATGTGGGTTTGATCCCTGGTCTGGGAAGATTCCACAGGCTGCTTGCCATAACTAAGGAAAGCCTGCATGCAGTAACAAAGATCTAGCACAACCAAAAGTAAATAAATAAAACCACTTTTTTTTTTAAAGGCATGCTTCAGGGAGGAAGGGGATGGGTTTATGTGCCTGAGGTGTAGTCTATGGTGGGCAGGAAGACACTAATAACAAAAGGGAAAGGGAAGCTATACTACAAGTTGGCAAGAGGGGAGATGTGGGGTTCTGGGGAAATTTCCAGGGGAAAACAAATGAAAAGCACTCACAATATAAAAACCTCCAGGAAAACAGTATTGGATTTAGCAATCTCCAATTCATATCCAATTCTAAATCTTTTGTTTGCATGGATGCTAAGTTGCCATTATATCTACTACCGTGGGCAAGAATCCCTTAGAAGAAATGGAGTAGCCATCATAGTCAACCAAAGAGTCTGAAATGCAGTACTTGGATGCAATCTCAAAAATGACAGAATGACCTCTGTTCGTTTCCAAGGCAAACCATTCAATATCACGGTAATCCATGTCTATGCCCTGACTAGTAATGCTGAAGAAGCTGAAGTTGAATGGTTCTATGAAGATCTACAAGACCTTCTAGAACTAACACCCAAAAGAGATATCCTTTTCCCTATAAGGGACTGGAATGCAAAAGTAGGAAGTCAAGAAATACCTGGAGTAACAGGGAAACTTGGCCTTGGAGTACAGAATGAAGCAGGGCAAAGGCTAGTAGAGTTTTGCTAAGAGAATGCACTAGTCATAGCAAACACCCTCTTCCAACAACACAAGAGAAGACTCTGCACATGGACATCACCAGATGGTCAACACCAAAATCAAATTGATTATATTCTTTGCAGCCAAAGATGGAAAAGCTCTATACAGTCAGCAAAAACAAGACCTGGAACTGACTGTGGCTCAAATCATCAACTCCTTATTGCCAAATTCAGACTTAAACTGAAGAAAGTGGGGAAAACCACTAGATCATTCAGGTATGACATAAATCAAATCCCTTATGAGTATACAATAGAAGTGACAAATAGATTCAAGGGATTAGATCTGATAGACAGAGTGCCTGAACTATGGATGGAGGTTTGTGACATTGTAAAGGAGGCAGTGATCAAGACCATCCCAAAGAAAAAGAAATGCAAAAAGGCAAAATGGTTGTCTGAGGAGGCCTTACAAATAGCTGTGAAAAGAAAAGAAGTGAAAGGAAAAGGAAAAAAGGAAAGATATACCCATTTGAATGCAAAGTTCCAAAGAATAACAAGGAGAGATAAAGAAAGGCTTCCTCAGTGATCAGTGCAAAGAAATAGAGGAAAACAACAGAATGGGAAAGACTAGAAATCTCTTCAAGAAAATTAGAGACACCAAAGGAACATTTCATACAAAGATGGGCTCAATAAAGGACAGAAATGGTATGGACCTAACAGAAGCAGAAGATATTAAGAAGAGGTGGCAAGAATACACAGAAGAACTGTACAAAAAGATCTTCATGACCCAGATAACCTTGATGGTGTGATCACTGACCTAGAGCCAGACATCCTTGAATGTGAAGTCAAGTGGGCCTTAGGAAGCATCACTATGAACAAAGCTAGTGGAGGTGATGGAATTCCAGTTGAGCTATTCCAAATCCTAAAAGATGATGCTGTTAAAGTGCTGCACTCAGTATGCCAGCAAATTTGGAAAACTCAGCAGTGGCCACAGGACTGGAAAAAGTCAGTTTTCATTCCAATCCCAAAGAAAGGCAATGCCAAAGAATGCTCAAACTACCGCACAATTGCACTCATCTCACATGCTGGTAAAGTAATGCTTAAAATTCTCCAAGCCAGACTTTAACAGTATGTGAACCGTGAACTTCCAGATGTTCAAGCTGTATTTAGAAAAGACAGAGGAACCAGAGATCAAATTGCCAACATCCATTGGATCATGGAAAAAGCAAGAGAGTTCCAGAAAAACATCTGCTTATGCTTTATTGACTATGCCAAAGCCTTTGACTGTGTGGGTCACAATAAACTGTGGAAAATTCTTCAAGAGATGGGAATACCAGACCATCTGTATGCAGGTCAGGAAGCAGAAGTTAGAACTGGACATGGAAAAACAGACTGGTTCCAAATAGGGAAAGGAGTACGTCAAGGCTGTATATTGTCACTCTGCTTGTTTAACTTATATGAAGAGTACATCATGAGAAACGCTGGGCTGGAGGAAGCCCAAGCTGGAATCAAGATTGCCGGGAGAAATATCAATAACCTTAGATATGCAGATGACACCACACTTATGGTAGAAAGCGAAAAAGAACTTAAGAGCCTCTTGATGAAAGAGGAGAGTGAAAAAGTTGGCTTAAAACTCAACATTCAGAAAACTAAGATCATGGCATCTGGTCCCATCACTTCATGGCAAATAGATGGGGAAACAGTGGAAATAGTGACATACTTTATTTTTTTGGGCTCCAAAATCACTGCAGATGGTGACTGCAGCCATGAAATTAAAAGACGCTTGCTCCTTGGAAGAAAAGTTATGACCAACCTAGACAGCATATTAAAAAACAGAGACATTACTTTGCCAACAAAGATCTATCTAGTCAAAGTTATGGTTTTACCAATAGTCATGTATGGATGTGAGAGTTGGACTACAAAGAAAGCTGAGCACTGAGGAACTGATGCTTTTGAACTGTGGTGTTGGAGAAGACTCTTGAGAGTCCATTGGACTGCAAGGAGATCAAATCAGTCCATCCTAATGGAAATCAGTCCTGAATATTCATTGGAAGGACTTATGCTGAAGCTGAAATTCCAATACTTTGGCCACCTGATGCGAAGAACTTACTCATTGGAAAAGACCCTGATGCTGGGAAGGATTTGAAGGCAGGAGGAGAAGGGGATGACAGAGATGAGATGGTTGGATGGCATCACCGACTCAATGGACATGAGTTTGAGTAAACTCCAGGAATTGGTGATGGAAGAGAGGCCTGCCGTGCTGCAGTCCATGGGGGTCACAAAGAGTCGGGCACGACTGAGTGACTGAACTGACTGAACTGAAATTACTTCAGTCATGTTTGACTCTTTGCTACCCCGTGGACTGTAGCCTGCCAGTCTCCTCTATCCATGGGATTCTCCAGGCAAGAATACTAGAATGGGTTGCCATTTCCTCCTCCTGGGCATCTTCCCAACCCAGCAGTTGAGCCCCTGTCTTTTATGTCTCCTGTATTGGCAAGTGGGTGCTTTTACCACTAGTGCCACCTGGGAAGACCTCTGAATCTTCTAGTAAGTTGTTTATTCAAGAGAAAACTAAGCTAATGGTAGAAATCAACAAGAAAGCTTTGTTTCTTTTTTTAGATATATTGCTGGAACACACTTATTTTATGTTGAACTCACGGTTGTTATTGAAATATTTTACAATACTCTTCAAAAAAACTAGAAAGGATGTATGCCTTGAATATTAAGAATGGCCAGATTCCTATGATTCTATTGGAAAATTAAAAGACTTCAAGTATATGAATTTAATGTGACCACAATCCACGTTTACAACTGACCACTTAGAAATGAGACCAAATTTTCACCTCCTGTGTTTCCTCTGGCTATAATCTTCCCAACTATACCAAGAAGCTCCTGGGAAGTATGCCTATCATGAAAATTGCTCAGTTTTCAAAAATGATCTATGAATCATAATGGGAGTCTTGGTAGTTAAGTGTCTACAATAACATAACAATGCCTCCCAGCCCCTCAACAGGTGGTAGAAAGAAGTCAGATGACTCTAACAATGGTCTTTTTTTACTTCATTTAAATCCCAGCATATCAGACAATATTAGAAGAAAAACAAAACAAAACAAAAACCTAGAGCATGGGTATAATAAGATATATAAGCGTATAGGAAAATAATATGATACAAGAGATAGGCCTAGTGCAGTGGAGCCAAACTCCCTGGGTTAGAGCCCTGGATCCGTCACTTAGCCTCTGTGCAATCTTGGGCAAGTTATTTAACCTCTCTCTGTGTTAGCGCATGCTATAAAAACTCATGCACCAATGTCATCTACTAACCAGGATTATTATAAATGTTCTGAGTATCTTTACCTCCCCAAAGTCTCCTCCAAGCTGTCTCCATTCTGCTTCTGGACCCTGGAGGCTGGCCCAGAAAAGTGGCAACAATGAGCTCTTCACCCTGCAGCTTTCTATCCTGTTTGGTTCATGGGAGGGACAGTCAAGAGAGCTCAAGGCAGGGGGACTTCCCTGGTGGTCCAGTGGTTAAGATTCTGAGCTTCCAGTGCAAGGGGGTGCGGATTCGATCTGGCTCAGGGAACTAAGATCCCACATGCAATGCAGCATGGCCACAAAAATAAAAATCTTAAAAAAAAAAAACGATGGGAGAGAGCTGGAGGCAGGAGGAAGAGTGAGGGCCGGATGTTTATTCTCCTTGTTCCTCTCTGGCAGGTTGCCATGGTTGTCTGCAACCCACTCTTTCTGGGTACATATAACTACTCTCTTTCCTCACCCCTTCAGGCAGGCCAAGGGGAGGTAAAGGCTCCCTACTGCTGTCAGCCACAGGGCTGTGCAATCTTTTATTGCGTTTTCTTAAATCCCACTCACACCTTTGTAAATATCCTTTTTATTCTCTTCACTTCCATTTATCCAATTTGAGTGTGCCATCTGTTTCCTGCCAGCATCCTGACTAATAGAATGAGTTCTGCTTTGTAAAGCACTTAGAATAATAGCTGGCCCAGGATAAGCACTGTATAAGTATTTGATAGATACAAGAAATAAATGAGATTTAGAAACTTTTTTGCCGTTGGTTTAAACATATCTTTCTGCATCCTGTCATACAATGCAAAATCATCAGAAACATTTTCCCAAATAAAAGTGTTTTCTTCAGCAGAATTTCTGTATGTAAAACTGCCGTCATTCTATCCTAATGTTTTTAGTGCTTTGGTTAAAAAAATTTTTATGTAATTCAATAGGATCCTATGGGGAATTTATGTAATTCTATTCATTGTAATCATATAATAAACATATAATTATTTCCTCCTTTTTTCTACTTTGTTGTTCTTCTCCATATACCTTTCATCACATTTATAATACTGTCTTTTTTTTGATACTTTAAAACAATCTGCAATATAAACATATATATCTTTTAATCAATTGGTCAAATATAACAGTATTTATAGTTTCTAAAACTATAAATGTATGATAAAAAACAACAGGCTTGTTACTTCTTTGCATGAAAGACAAGAGATTTTGCATATTGGATTCTACCTTTCCCATCAATTCTTTTTTGTTTGGTTGGTTGTTTTAGATTGATTTATTTAATTTTGACTGTACGTGGGTCTTTGTTGCTGCATGCAAGCTTTCTCTAGCTGCAGCAAATGGGGGCTACTCTTTGTTGCGATGCACAGGCTTCTTATCGTCGTGGTTTCTCTTGTGGAGCATAGGCTCCAGGTGCATGGGCTTCAGTAGTTGTGGTTCACGGGCTTAGATGCCCCACGACATATGAAATCTTCCCAGACCGGGGATTGAACCGGTGTTCCTTGCATTGCAAGGCAGATTCTTATCCACTGGACCAACAGGGAAGCCTCTGATCATTCATTCTTAAATCTGAGGTTCTAAAACCCCTGTCCTTCCCTATTTTATATCAGAAAGTTTACCTACTTTGTGTGTTACTATTTTATCTCTCTCTCTCTCTCTTAAACCAGACAACTGGAGAAGGAAATGGCAACCCACTCCAGTGTTCTTGCCTGGGAAATCCCATGGACAGAAAAGCCTGGCAGGCTACAGTCCATGGGGTCGCAAGAGAGTTAGACATGACTTAGTGACTAAACCACCACCACCACCACCACCAAAACAGACAGTGGCAGCAGCTTTCTAGTTTGAGCTCTTCTTTACTCATTTCTGTAATGACTGGTGGTTCATACTAGCCTAGCATCTCCACTCAGTATTTTTTTTGTTCTAGTTAATATCTTAACAGTGTGGCCTCCAGCAAGCTGCCAAAAAAGAAAGTCTGAAACATTGTAGATCTTAGAGTATCCTTTCTTTTGCTTTTCTATATGAGTGACAATTTGACTAACAGATATACTCTCAGATCTTAAGGGGCATATAGATATTACTCCAGTTTCTTGCAATAACTGCCAGAGTAGAGATATATGAAGATAGTCTGGGTTTTACCAGTCTGAAATTAAGCAAAGTTGCTTGCTAAAAGACCATCATATAAAAATCAATTGTGTTTTCCTACTCCAGCAGCCAACATTTAGAAAAACACAATTTTAAAAATATATGTACTATTCACAAAACAACTAAATGTATAAAATATCTAGGAATAAATTTACCAAAAGTTATGAAACTTCCTGGGCATACATTACAGAAGAACTAAATAAATGGAGAGGTATACTATAACTCATGAATGGGAAGACTCAGTATTATAAAGACGTCAATTTCCTCATCAAAAGTTATACATTCAGTGCAACTGGGACAATTGTCTATCCATATGTGAAAAAATGGATTTCTACTTTACATCATACAAAATACCGTAAGTATGGGTTCAAAACTTAAATATGAAAGCAAAATATTAAGTTTTTTTAAAAGAAAAAAGAGAAAGTCTTTATTATTTCATGGTAGGGAAGCATTTCTTAAATAAGATACAAAACCTACAAGCCACATGGAATCAATCTGACTACACTGAAATGAAAAACTTCTGCTTATCAAAAACTACCATTTAAGAGTGCAAAGAAAATCCACAGACTGGGAGAAACATTTGCAAAGCATTTTAACAAGGATGAGTATACAACTCAATGAGAAAAAAGGCAATCTAATAGAAAAATGGGCATAAGACAGGCACAGATATCTTATGGGAAAGAAAATATGAATGTCTAATAAATGAATAAAAAGCATCAACCTTATTAGATTCAAAGAAGACTTACGATCACAGGATATACCATTTTGTACCAACTGTATTGACTAAAAAGTTAAAAGTTTTGAGACTATAAAGTGTTGTTAATGATGCTAAACAGTAGAAACTTATTTATTGATGGGTGGGAGTGTAAGGATACAGTCACTTTACACGTTTGATGTTATTCAATCAAGATGCATGTACCCTCCTAAGACCAGTTTTTGGGCACTGGGTCTCAAAATTGTGCATCAGAATCTCCTGGAGAGCTCATTAAAACACAGATTGCTGTCCCCATGCCCAGAGTTTCTGACCCAGTAACTCGTGATGGGATCCAAATATTTGTCTTGCTAACAAGATGGCAGGTGACACTGAGGCTTCTGGTACAGGATCACACTGTGAGAACCACTGTTCTGGAGAAACTCTTAAACATGTAAATATGGCCTTGTGTACAGAGTGTTCATAGAAACATGTTTTTGGTAACAACAAAAAACTAACAACCCAAATATTCGTGGAAGAAAGGATGAAAAAGTAAACTCAATATATTCATAAAATATTGTAGAGCAATACAGTGACTAGTGAATAAACAGCAGCCAAGTTCATCAACCTGAAGGAGTATCAGAAAACAACACTGAGTAAAAAATATATGTTGCAAAAGAAAGAATATGGGATAATGCAATTTAATTAGCTTTCAAAAGCTTGCAAAATTAAACTATAATTGCTTAACAATAAGTGCACTTATATTAAAAAGCCAAGGTAATGATAAAACTCAACATAGTGGTTACTCCTGGGAGTGTGTATAGACAAACACGGTCAAAGAAGGACAAATGGTGGAGCTTAACAGTACTTGGTAAGGCTTTGTTTCTTAAACTAGAGAGTACACAAATGTTTGCCATGTTATACTTAAATTTTTCTTGATATGTGCAATATTTCAAAATAATGTAAAAATAGCAACCATGTTTCAAAAGGTATTTAAACTTTCTCTTTCAAAGTTCAGAACTCTCATATCCTAATTTTAAGTAGATATAAGGTGGGTATTTGTTTCTTTATGGCATTGATTTTCTGTTCTGGAAAGTTTCACCCATGTATGACTTTATCTTTTGAGCCTTTACTATTGTTTGATCTCCAGAATGTCTATTTTATCACAATTTGGATCTCTCTGTATCAGTCATCTTTTCTTGAATTTTTCATTTCTATCACATCCTAGGGCTTCCCACATAGCTCAGTTGGTAAAGAATCCGCCTGCAATGCAGGAGACCCCAGGAGATTCCTGGATTGGGAAGATCCACTGGAGAAGGGATAGGCTACCCACTCCAGTCTTCTTGGGCTTCCCTTGTGGCTCAGCTGGTAAAGAGTCCGCCTGCAATGTGGGAGACCTGGGTTTGATCCCTGGGTTGGGAAGATCCCCTGGAGAGGGGAAAGGCTACCCTACCCACTCCAGTATTCTGGCCTGGAGAATTCCATGGACTGAATAGTCCATAGGGTCCCAAAGAGTTGGACACGACTGAGTGACTTTCACTTCACTTCAGTTCACCTGGTTTATTTCTAAAGTTTATCTTCTATTTTCTTATTGTACTTTCCAGCATCATCCATGGGCTTCCCAGGTGGCGCTAGCAGTAAAGAGCCCACTTACCAAGGCAGGAGACCCAGGTTTGATCCCCAGATCGGGAAAATCCCCTGGTGGAGGAAATGGCAACCACTCCAGTACTTTTGCCTGGAGAATCCCATGGACAGAGGAGCCTGGCTGGCTACAGTCTATACAGTTGCAAAAATTTGGACAATGGCACCCCACTCCAGTACTCTTGGCTGGAAAATCCCATGGATGGAGGAGCCTGGTAGGCTGCAGTCCATGGGGTCACTAAGAGTCGGACACGACTGAGCGACTTCACTTTCACTTTTCACTTTCATGCATTGGAGAAGGAAATGGCAACCCACTCCAGTGTTCTTGCCTGGAGAATCCCAGGGACGGGGGAGCCTGGTGGGCTGCCGTCTATGGGGTCGCACAGAGTCGGACATGACTGATGCGACTTAGCAGCAGCAGCAGCAACAACAACTTAGCATGCAGCATCATTCATCTCATAAGAATTTTCAACTGATTGACAACTAGATTCCTGCCATTTAAATTTTGTTTTTCCATGAAAAAATATCTATGGAAGACACTAGGTTTACTTCTAAGTGAGGGATTCTTAACTGAGATTGGTGAAATACCTGAAACCATGTGTAAAATTTATGTTTGTGATTTTTATCTGGGGAGGAAATTTATAATTTTATCAGATTTCATTAGGTGGTCTATTACTGGAAAATGTTTACTTTTAAGAACTATTCTGTTCTTCTTATGTTGGAGAAAAATTTGCTCCAAATCATATTTCTGTCAATTTATAAGTTTTCCTTACTGATAAGAATCTTGTTTTACTTTATAGTTATGTTAACAAAATATCACAGATCAATTTCTTAGTTTAGATTTTGGTTAATATCCAACCTAGACAGCATATTAAAAAATAGAGGCATTACTTTGCCAACAAAGGACCATCTAGTCAAGGCCTTGGTTTTTCTAGTAGTCATGTATGGATGTGAGAGTTGGACAGTAAAGAAAGCTGAGCACCAAAGAATTGATGCTTTTGAACTGTGGTGTTGGAGAAGACTCTTGAGAGTCCCTTGGACTGCAAGGAGATCCAACCAGTCCATCCTAAAGGAGATCAGTCCTGAATGTTCATTGGAAGGACTGATGTAGAAGCTGAAACTCCAATATTTTGGCCACCTTATGCGAAGAGCTGACTCAATTGAAAAGACCCTGATGCTGGAAAAGATGGAGGGCAGGTGGAAAAGGGGATGACAGAGGATGAGATGGCTGGATGGCATCACTGACTCAATGGACATGAGTTTGAGTAAACTCGGGAGTGGTGATGGACAAGGAGGCCTGGCGTGCTGTGGTCCATGAGGTCACAAAGAGTCAGACATGACTGAGCGACTGAACTGAATATCCAAATATTTTTGTTCAGCTGAGCAAAAATATTAAAGGCTAAATTTTTAATTTCTGACCATGGTACTGCTCATTCTATCAAACTGGGCTTTCAGGTTCATGATAAGATATCAAACGTTCTCCTTTTTTATCATACAAAAAGCCATGAAAGTGAATACTAAAATATTTGTTTGAAAGGAAAAGATTATTTCTGGTTGGCAAAATTTTGGAAAATGTACTGGAGAAATTGACATTTGCCCTGAGATGGGTGGGGACAGGAGGGGAAAGTGCTGTTGGGTTAAAACAAAACCAACCAACCAGCCAAACAAACAAAAATAGGCAGCATAGAAAAGACAAGGTAATGGGAAAGTTCATGAGTATTGATCTTTTCAAGGAATCGACTTTTGGCTTTGTTAACGTTCTGTATTTTTTGTATGGTTTTTTACTTAACTATTTTCTGCTCTTTAGTTTTTCCTTTCTACTAATTCCTTTGGGCTTACTGTCTCTTATTTTACAGGTCAAACATAGTGTTAGTCGCTCAGTCATGGCTCAGTCCTTGCGACCCCATGGACTGCAGCCCACCAGGCTCCTCTGTCCATGAGATTTTCCACACAGAGATACTGGAGTGGGTTGCCATTTTAATTTTATTCCATTTTTTCTCTAATAAAAACATTTTAAGCTAGAATTCTCCTTGTAAGCACTGCTTTAGCAGCATCCCACAAATTTTGATACATTATGTTTTCGATATCATTCAGTTTATTTTCAGTTCAATATCTATGAGTTGCTATTGTTCCATTTCTCAGTTGTGTCCAGCTTTTTTTGACCTCATGGACTGCAGCACGCCAGGCTCCCCTGTCCTTTACTATCTCCCACAATGTGGTCAAATTCATGTCCACTGGGTTGGTGATACTATTTAACCGTCTCCTCCTTTGCTGTACTTTTCTCCTTTTGTCTTCAACCTTTCTCAGCATCAGGGTCTTTTCTAATGAGTCAGTTCTTCGCATCAGGTGGCCAAAGTATTGGAGCTTCAGCTTCAGCATCAGCCCTTCCAGTGAATATTCAGGGCTGATTTCCTTTAGGATGGACTGACTGATTTGATCTCCTTGAAGTCCAACTCAAGAGTCTTCTCTGGCACCACAATTCGAAGGCATCAATTCTTCAGCTCACAGCCTTCTTTATGGTCCAGCTTCCATATCCACACATAGCTTTGACTAGACAGATCTTGGGTAGCAAAATGATGCCTCTGCTTTTTAATATGCTGTCTAAGTTTGTCATAGTTTTCCTTCCAAGGAGCAAGTGTCTTTTGATTTCAAGGCTGCAGTTACCATCCACAATGATTTTGGAGCCCAAGAAAATACAATCTGTCACTGCTTCCACTTATTCCCCTTCTATTTGTCATGAAGTAATGGGAATGGCAACCCTCTCTGGTACTCTTGCCTGGAAAATCCCATGGACGGAGGAGCCTGGCGGGCTGCAGTCCATGGGGTCGCTAAGAGTCAGACACGACTGAGCGACTTCACTTTCACTTTTCACTTTCATGCATTGGAGAAGGAAATGGCAACCCACTCCAGTGTTCTTGCCTGGAGAATTCCAGGGACAGGGGAGCCTGGTGGGCTGCCATCTAAGGGGTCACACAGAGTCGGACACGACTGTAGCGACTTAGCAGCAGCAGCAGCAATGGGAACAGATACCATGATCTTAGCTTTTTGCATGTTGAGTTTTAAGCTAGCTTTTTCACTCTCCTCTTTCATCAAGAGGCTCTTTAGTTCCTCTTTATTTTCTGCCATTATGTGGTATTATCTGCATATCTGAGGTTGATATTTCTCCTGGGACTCTTGATTCCAGCTTGTGACTTATCCAGCCCAGCATTTCTCCTAATGTACTCTGCATATAAGTTAAATAAGCAGGGTAACAATATACAGCCTTAACATACTCCTTTCCCAATCTGGAATCAGCCCGTTCCTGTTCTAGCTATTGCTTCTTGACCCACATACAGGTTTCTCAAGAGACAGGTAAGGTGGTCTGGTATTCACATCTCTTTAAGAATTTTCTACAGTTTGTTGTGATCCACACAGTCAAAGGTTTTCATGTAGTCAATGAAGTAGGAGTATAAGTTTTTCTGGAATTTCTTTGCTTTCTCTATGATCCAATGGATGTTGGCAATTTGATCTCTGGTTCCTCTGCCTTTTCTAAACCCAGCTTGTACATCTGGAAGTTCTTGGGTGTCAGTTCTAGTATGTCCATTTGGTTCTTTCTTATAGGTTCTAATTCTCCATTAAGATTTCAGATTTGTTGATTCTTTATATATTTTCTTTAACATTCATGAGTGTGGTTTATAATGGCTGATTTAAAATTCTTGCCTGCTAATTTCAGTCACTGAATTCTTTCAAGGTCAGTCTCCATTGACTGCTTTTTGGCTCACATTTTTTTTCTTCATGTACTTAGTATTTTGGGTAGTGTTCATTCATGAATGATATATATTGTAGAGCCCCTGGATTTTGTTGTGCTCCTCTGAAGAATACTGATTTTTTTTTTTTTTAAATGTGGGCAGTTAACTAACGTCAGACTCCAAACTGTGTCCCTTGTAGTGAATAGCCACAGAAACCTTTGTCTGGTCCGTTTAGCCTTAGGTGGACTACTTGCACAGAAGATTGGGGGTCAGCAACAATTTGTGCAGAGTTTATGCACAGAATGCGTTGCCCGTCCCCCCATTGGGTCCTGCTTTCTGGCAAAAAGCAGTAATCATGGGAAACTTGCCCGTTGTCATTCCCTTCTTCCAAAGGCAGACTCCTCTCCAGCATTTGCCAGCTTGGTTACTCTTTGCTGCCTTTGGACAGCTGCTTTTTATATTTTGTTCAGAATTTATAGCTGTTATGTGCACAAGGATTACCAGAAGCCCGTTCCATTTCTTTTTTGAGCTTGTTTGTATCTCATGTTTTTTTTTTTTCTTCTTCAGTATTTATCACCTTTTTTCCCTCCCAGGCCCCCTGAGGGCAGTTCTTTTGGTTCCCAGAGTTTCACAGCCTCTTCTGAAAGTAACCCCCATCCTCATCGTTGTAATCAAGTCCAAGGAGACAGAGAGAGGATGAGAATAAATTATTAATGACCTTGTCTTAATGACCACAATGGAGCATTTTCTTCAAAGCAGCAATGTCTCTAGACCTCCAGCCATTCATTCAACTCAGAAAATATTTACTGAGTGTCCACAAGGTATCGGGCTCTGTCAAAGGCCTTTCAGATACAGTGACAAGCAAAACAGTTAAATATCCCTGCCCTTAGGGAAGTAACATCAATAAACAATAGACATAATAAATAAGCGTTACAGTCTGTTAGAAGATGGTAGCTGGCCACCTTCATTCTTATTTCTAGAGCAGTCCTGGCTCTTTGGAATCATTCCAACATCATCATATCCCTTAACTTTACCAACTCTTGAGTTGTTGTCTCAGAACAAATAAAAAGGCAGTGAGCCCTGAAGGAAAAGCATTTGGCTTCAGCTGCTGCAGTGACTCAATTTCGCCACTGGGTGGGCAAAAATAAAAGGAGCTGAAGAGGAATTGCAAAGGGTTAGATGGCAACGGAAAAGCCATGATTCAGCTATTGCAAAATTCCACCTAATCTCAGCTCTTGATGTGACCTCTTTTCTACCTTTAGTGCAAAAACCACACAATCAGATAAAGTAATTTCATCACAGAGTAGTTTTTCTGCGCCTGAAAATGGGAAAGTGCTTTTCTCTAGCACAGGATTTTGTATATGTGTGTGTGTGTGTGTGTGTGTTGTGTCTGTGTCTGTGTTACCCAGGTATGTGCCTGTTTTGGGCTTCCCAGGTGGTGCTAGTGGTAAAGAATCTGCCTGCAATGCAGGAGACCTGGGTTTGGTCCCTGTGTTGGGATGATCCCCTGTAGAAGGGAATGGCAACCCACTCCAGTATTCTTGCCTGGGAAATTCCATGGACAGAGGAACCTAGAGGGCTACAGTCCATGGGGTCACAAAGAGTTGGACACAACCAAAGTGGCTTAGCATAGCACAGTGCAGTCTCTGTGTTAGTTGCTCAGTCATCTGTGTTAGTCATGTATGTGTAGTCTATCATTATTAACACTAATTTTTTCTCTTTTCAATACATATGTGCATTATAAGTATTTGTGTATGTATATACGTGTATATGTGTATATTCTACTTGCACTAATACATATATATACATATATATATCTTTGTTATATTTATTACATGAATGTATAAGTATGGAGGATTTCCCATGTGGTGCAGTGGTAAAGAACCCACCTTCCAGTGTAAGAGGCACAAGAGACACAGGGTTCGGAGGATCCCCTGCAGAAGGAAATGGCAACTGACTCTAGTATTCTTGCCTGGGAAATTCTATGGACAGAGGAGCCTGGCAGCCTAGAATCCATGGGTCACAAAAAGTTGATTGAGCACACACACGTGCGTGCACGCGCTCAGTGAATATTAGTAAACATTAGGCACAATGCCAGGCTCTTGACAAGGCTTGTTTCATTCACAATACCCCTCTGTGGGTAAAAGCTGCCTTTGAGAATGGAGGAGGAAAATTGATAAAATATCAATATTCAGAGTGTGGCAGGCAAAGGCCTCTTAAACTAATACCTCATCTGGGAACGTGGCAGGTCTAGCAACAAAATATCATTAGTATGTTCACTGATGACAAACTCAACTGCGAAGTAAATAGGTCACATATGTATATATTCATACTCTGGCCAGAGTATCAATTTATTCATTTATCAGGGAGTATTCACACTTTTTATAAAAATAATATTTATCTGTTTATTTGGTTGCCTCAGGTCTTAGTTGTCACACGTGGGATTTTTGTTGCATCATTTGGGCTCTCTAGTTGTGATGGCCGGGATCAGTAGTTGCAACATACAGACTTAGTTGCCGCACAGTATGTTGGATCTTAATTCCCTGCTCAGGAATTGAGCCTGTGTCCCCTACATTGCAGATTCTTAACCACTGGACCATCAGGGAAGTCCTGGAGTGTTCACACTTATGGAGCAGGATTTTTAGTTCAATAAGCATTTCTGAAATACCCAACATGTACTAAGGACTCGAGAACAAAGATAGGGAAGAAGACGTGGCATTTGCATGAGGGAACTTTCAGACTAGCCTCTGCGGGCCTGAGGGATAGGAGGTGTGTTGGGTAGAAATGGTCCAGGGACCACCTGAAAGTGGGCTGCACCCTAATACAGGGTGATCTATTGGTGAGCACTCTGCTGGAGCCCACATATGGGTTAGGAAGAAGGACACCAAACTGGCTTCCCAGGAGACCATTAGGCCTTGCTCTGCCAGCCTTCTTCTGAGACCCTGGACACTTACGTTAATGCCTCACACATACTGAGCACTCACAGTGCATCCAGGTCTGTGTGCTAAGCGCCTTAACATGCATGGCCTCTCAAACCGAATCTGAATTACCAAGTGTGACAGTGTAGGTTTACCATGATTCAGCTCCAACATAGCCCATTCTAATTTCTTCTCTTCTATAGGCACCCTAGTCTGTAGCCATATCGCACTGCTTTCCATTACATTTATTTCCAGCTTTAGGTGACACAATCTCTACTCCCTGGGTCCTCTTCTGTGACTCAGTCCATCATAATGTTGGCCATTCTTCCAGGCACAACTCACATGATAACCCTCTCAAAATTTTTTCTTCATAGGATCTTTTAATATCATACAATTTTTCAGCTCATTCATTAGCACTCAGTTCAGTTCAGTTCAGTCACTCAGTCATGTCCGACTCTTTGCAACCCCAGGAATCCATCAGCAACACCCAGAGTTCACTCAAATTCATGTCCATTGAGTTGGTGATGCCATCCAGCCATCTCATCCTCTTCGTCCCCTTCTCCTCCTGCCCTCAATCCCTCCCAGCGTCAGGGTCTTTTCCAATGAGTCAGCTCTTCGTTATGAGGTGGCCATGGTATTGGAGTTTCAGCTTCAGCATCAGTCCTTCCAATGAACACCCGGAACTGATGCCCTTTAGGATGGTCTGGTTGGATCTCCTTGCAGCCCAAGGGACTCTCAAGAGTCTTCTCCAACACCACAGTTCAAAAGCATCAATTTTTCAGTGCTCAGCTTTCTTCACAGTCCAACTCTCACATCCATACATGACCACTGGAAAAAACATAGCCTTGACTAGACGAACCTTTGTTGGCAAAGCAATGTCTCTGCTTTTCAATATGCTATCTAGGTTGGTCATAACTTTCCTTCCAAGGAGTAGGCATCTTTTAACTTCATGGCTACAATCACCATCTGCAGTGATTTTGGAGCCCCAAAAAATAAAGTCTGACACTGTTTCCACTGTTTCCCCATCTATTTCCCATGAAGTGATGGGACCAGATGCCATGATCTTAGCTCTCTGAATGTTGAGCTTTAAGCCAACTTTTTCACTCTCCTCTTTCACTTTCATCAAGAGGCTTTTTAGTTCCTCTTCACTTTCTGCCATAAGGGTGGTGTCATCTGCATATCTGAGGTTATTGATATTTCTCCCAGCAATCTTGATTCCAGCTTGTGCTTCTTCCAGCCCAGCATTTTTCATGATGTACTCTGCATAGAAGTTAAATAAGCAGGGTGACAATATACAGCCTTGACCTACTCCTTTTCCTATTTGGAACCAGTCTGTTGTTTCAGGTCCAGTTCTAACTGTTGCTTCCTGACCTGCATACAGGTTTCTCAAGAGGCAGGTCAGGTGGTCTAGTATTCCCATCTCTTTCAGAATTTTCCACAGTTTATTGTGATCCACACAATCAAAGGCTTTGACATAGTCAATAAAGCAGAAGCAGATGTTTTTCTGGAACTCTCTTGCTTTTTCAATGATCCAGCAGATGTTGGCAATTTGATCTCTGGTTCCTGTGCCTTTTCTAAAACCAGCTTGAACATCTAGAAGTTCACAGCTCACGTATTGCTGAAGCCTAGCTTGGAGAATTTTGAGCATTACTTTACTAGCGTGTGCTGCTGCTGCTGCTGCTAAGTCACTTTAGTCGTGTCTGACTCTGCGCGACCCCATAGATGGCAGCCCACCAGGCTTCCCCGTCCCTGGGATTCTTCAGGCAAGAACTTTGGAGTGGGTTGCCATTTCCTTCTCCAATGCAGGAAAGTGAAAAGTGAAAGTGAAGTTATTCAGTTGTGTCCGACTCTTCGCGTCCCCATGGACTGCAGCCCACCAGGCTCCTCCATCCATGGGATTTTCCAGCCAAGAGTACTGGAGTGGGGTGCCATTGCCTTCTCCGTACTAGTGTGTGAGATGAGTGCAATTGTGTGGTGGTTTGAGCATTCTTTGGCATTGCCTTTCTTTGGGATTGGAGTGAAAACTGAGCTTTTCCAGTCCTGTGGCCACTGCTGAGTTTTCCAAATTTGCTGGCATATTGAGTGCAGCACTTTCACAGCATCATCTTTCAGGATTTGAAATAGCTCAACTGGAATTCCATCACCTCCACTAGCTTTGTTCATAGTGATGCTTTCTAAGGCCCACTTGACTTCACATTCCAGGATGTCTGGCTCTAGGTGAGTGATCACACCATCGTGATTATCTGGGTCATGAAGATCTTTTTTGTACAGTTCTTCTGTGTATTCTAGCCACCTCTTCTTAATATCTTCTGCTTCTGTTAGGTCCATACCATTTCTGTCCTTTATCGAGCCCATCTTTGCATGAAATGTTCCCTTGGTATCTCTAATTTTCTTGAAGAGATCTCTAGTCTTTCCCATTCTGTTGTTTTCCTCTATTTCTTTGCATTGATCGCTGAGGAAGGGTTTCTTATCTCTCCTTGCTATTCTTTGGAACTCTGCATTCAGATGCTAAGTGCCTTTTAAAAAGTCATATTAATCTTCTCAGTTCTGATTACAAAAATAAATAAAATATTGCTTATTGTAAATAAGTCAAACAATAATGGCAACATTTTGGCAAACATGTCACACTCCTCTCATGGTCTTAAGTTCATTAGGGACAAAGACTGTATTGCATTCATCTTTCTATCTCCTCCAGAATCTATCCACTATAGCTCCAATATGTCTACTCCAAGTTTGGTTTATAGTGAGAACTAAATAGATCTTTATATGAATGAAGGAATTATGCTTAGAACTTTTATAGCTAAACCTAGAGCTGATTTTGTTTATTGTTTACATTATTTTTATTGGATATAGTTGATTTACAATCTTGTATTAGTTTCTGCTGTACAGCAAAGTGAATCAATTATACATCTAGGCATACATATATCTAGGGGTTCTTGATGAAAGTGAAAGAGGAGAGTGAAAAATCTGGCTTAAAATTCAACATTCAAAAAACTAAGATCATGGCATCTGGTCCCATCACTTCATGGCAAATAGATAGGGAAACAATGGAAACAGTGACAGACTTTATTTTCTTGGGCTCCAAAATCACTGCAGATGGTGATGACAGTCATGAAATTAAAACATGCTTGCTCCTTGGAAGAAAAGCTATGACAAACCTAGACAGCATATTAAAAAGCAGAGACATTACTTTGCCAACAAAGGTCCATTTAGTCAGGGCTATAATTTTTCCAGCAGTCAAGTATGGATGTGAGAGTTGGACCGTAAAGAAACCTGAGCACTGAAGTATTGATGCTTCTGAACTTTTGAAGACTCTTGAGAGTCCCTTGGACTGCAAGGAGATCAAATCAGTCAGTCCTAAAGGAAATCAGTTCTGAATGTTCATTGGAAGGACTGATGCTGAGCTGAAGCTCCAGTACTTTGGCCATCTGATGCGAAAACCTGACTCATTGGAAAAGACCCTGGTGATGGGAAAGATTGAAGGCAGGGGAGAAGGGGATGGCAGAGGATGAGATGCTTGGATGGTATCACCAACTTGATTGACATGAGTTTGAACAAGCTCTGGGAGTTGGTGATAGACAGGGAAGCCTGGCAGGCTGCAGTCCATGGGGTCGCAAAGAATCAGACACAACTGAGCAACTGAACTGAACTGAACTGAATACATATATCTTTTAGAAATATACATATCTATATAATACATATATCTTTTTTAGATTCTTTTCCCATATAGATCACTACAGAGTATTGAGTAGAGTTCTCTGTGCTATGCAACAGATTCTTATTAACTATTTATTTTATATATAGCAGTGTGTACATGTCCATCCCAAACTCCCTAACTATCCCTTCCTCCTGTTTCTCACCCCAGCAACCAGAAATTCATCTTCCAAGTCTGTGAGTTTCTTTCTGTTTTGTAAGTTCATTTGCATCATTCTTTTTTAGATTTTACATAAAAGGGATGTCATATGATACTTCTCCTCTGATTCCTCTAGAACACTTCTCCTCAGTATTACAATCTCTTCAATCTCAGTGTTGCTGCAAATAGCAGTATTTCATTCTTTTTTATGGCTGAGAAATATTTCATCATCTATTTGTATCACATCTTCTTTATCCATTCCTCTGTTCATGGACATTTAGGTTGCTTTCATGTCCTGTCTGTTGCAAATAGTGCTTCAGTGAACACTGGAACGTATCTCAGTGAACGTATCTTTTCAAGTTATGGTTTTCTCTGGATATACGCCCAGAACTGGGATTGCTGGATCATACCGTGGCTCTAGTTTTAGCTTTTTAAGGTACCTCTGTACTGTTTAGAGCTGATTTTTTAAAAATTTTATGTGGGATTTATGGTCAATGATGTTATTAACATGTCTTTATTTCTAATATTATATACTTCTCTAAAAAACTACTAACAAAATCATTTTGTTACTAGATTAAAGGAAATGCCTGTGCTTTCTTGGAGTGCGGGCCAAATCCATTCCTGATCATCTGTTATTGCTAGAAATCGTATTGCCTTTATCTCCAGACCACTTTGGAGATGAATTATTTAATTCATGCTGAGAACATTTCAGTACTTGAGGTTGTTCACCTTTCTGAGTTCCTCAGGTATCTGCAAGAATTTGTGAGTTAAAATATTCCTGGGTTATAGGTCTTTACTTCATTGGAAATTGACTGCACATTTTTATCATTAAATCATGAGCATCACAGATGACTTTATCCTTTCTGCTGAAGGCATGTTTCTTATTAGACTCAAGCTTTTCAACCTACAATTAATGGTTCATAGCACACTAAGGAACATTTATTAATTTTCATTTTACTTGTTTTTTGAAGGTTATGGGGGTTAAGGGTTCTGAGTTGGAGTTATTGAAATTTTAAAAGGTGTAAATAGGTAAATATTATAGCTCTTGGAAAAGTGAGACATTTTTCCCTTTAAGCAAGTGATTAATATTACTAATAAAAATGTCATCAGTCTTCCCTGCCAAGGTTATGCAGTGAGAAAGATATTTTGTATGTGTGTGGTTTGCTTTCCCTATCAAATAGGGCATTTTTGAGAGAATACTTTATATAAGAAAATTACTTTTAAAAATAGATTCTTGATGCTTTGTTGACCAAATAAAATAATTCTAAATGAAAAATAGTACCTTCCTATGTATTTACTAAAGATTTTTCTTGACTATTCTTGATGGCTTATATCAGTGTTTGAGATGCAGGGAATTTTTTTTCCTCTTATCAGATCACCTAACATGAATACTATTCTTGCTGAAGGCTGGATTTCTGAAAGGTAGGCCTATTTCCTATCCTTTTATGGATAGATTACTTACTTTATATTTCATTCAAGTTTCATTTGCAGGCAAGTTTCATAAATAGTTATTTCCTTATGCTACTATTTATAGTACATGATATTGGGTATATATAATAAAATATGTAATTTTGGCATCTGTCAAGTAGTATGTTGTTGAGATATAACTCACATACCACACAGTTTACACATTTAAATGGTTTTTAGTCTATTCACAGAATTGTGTATCCATCACAACAATCTAATTTTAAAACATATTTGTCACCCCCAAAAGAAATACTGTGCCTACTAACAGTCACTTGCCATTTTCTGCACTTCACCAGCCCTAGACAACTACGAACCTAATTTGTGTCCATAGATTAAGCAGTATTTAAAAAAATACATTATCTTATTCAAAAAAGATAATTTTAATTATCTAAAAAGTTTGGTGATTTTATGACATTATTAAAACCAATACAGTCAATAAGGGCCTTTTTCTTTATCTTCTCACTGATTTTATCCTCAAAATAAAGCCTCTTATTTGCAATGATTTCAAATCCATTGTTAAGTTACAGTAGCATTATGTTTGCTTGTGCTGCCCTTCTATTTGGTTAGTACCAGAAAGTGCTGTATCTATACCTACTCCAATGCAGAAGTGTTACATTAGAAAAATGGTGAATATGTCAATGATTAGCATGAAGCATACTCAGAGCAGAACGTCTCAAGCGACTCCACTGTCCTTCTGTTTCATTCTCCAGTTCCTTCTACTTCACCAACATGTACACATACATATGTGCACACACACGCTCACACACACATATTCACACCCACACACATGTATGCACACAGAGTAGCCATGGTCACATACAGTGGAAGATGCTAGAGAGCAAACTTTATGCAATGACAACCAAAAGTGTCAATACAGGTCCAATATAGAACTGACACATTCTTGCTGCTTCTGCTAAGTCACTTCAGTTGTGTCTGACTCTGTGCGACCCCATAGACGGCAGCCCACCAGGCTCCCCCGTCCCTGGGATTCTCCAGGCAAGAACACTGGAGTGGGTTGCCATTTCCTTCTCCAACGCATGAAAGTGAAAAGTGAAAGTGAAGTTGCTCTTAGGCACCCTATAAAAATAACATGTGTTGTATATTTTCATTGCATGTATATATGGTTTATTTCTGAATCATAGCGGGGTCACAGAACATTCTTGAGAGGTCAGAAATGCTAATGCTTATTTCTACTGATTTCGCTCATGGCATCATCAGAAAGGCTGGAGGTCATTCATTTCTTCCTTCATTCATACAACATGTACTGGCTAAAGATAATGTGAAGGGCACAGTGCAAGGCCCCAGGGAAAAATGAACACCTAAAAGCCAGCTTCCTTGGGAACTGTTACTCAACTTCAGCACATAGAAGGAAAGAGTTCAATGAATCATGCATCTCTTCCTTTTTCTTGAAAAATCGCAGCCTATATTTTTCAGGAAAATTCAACATAATTGGTATATACCCATCTTTTTAGGTGAATTAGGTCTTAACTGACAGCTAGCCCATTTTGTTCTAAAATTCAACAAACTCTTGGAAAATCTTATTCCATACAATCTTTTGAATATGTCATTTGCTATTTATATTTGATGGCCTTAAGCAAAAAAAGTTATAAAAGGTATTAATGCAAGTAGATAATAAAGCTGCATTCTATAAATCTATAGCGGCTTACAGTAGTCATTAAAGCATGCAAAAGTCTTTCATCTATTCAAAAATATGCAGTGCACAGAATGTCTGCTAAGGTGCATGACAAGTCAGAGTTAAATATATATTAATAAATGAATTAGCTTCATAAATAATAGCCATAATGACATTTTAGGAGACAATAAGTCTGAGGATTGTCAGAAAACGGTTGATGTATGAGCTTCACGTCTCAGTGATTCTTCAAAATGAATAGGCTTTGCGAGATAGTTCAGACCCGCGACCAGCCTATTTCCTTGAATAATTTACTTGTTGTCAATTTGTACAGCCACATTACACATGCAAATTGTGCTGCCTGTGCAAACACCACTTGGAGATGATAAAAACAAATTTACGAAGGCTATAGAAGAAGGATTTATTTCACTTTCTCACCCAGGTCAAGCAATACATGTATCTGACGATTGTGTGTACCCAATTTTGTTGTAATTATATCAGCAAATTATTCCTTATAATCTTATTATTTTTAGCAGTCTCCTTGTGCTTGGGATAATTAGCTTTCTTCACTCAGTGTAAAAACAATTCAACTTGCCAGCCAGGCAGGGCATAGCTCCATTATCTGTTTTGGGTTTAAATTTATTCCCTATATTCTTGGACACTTTGTGTAAATTAAAAATTTCATAGTCCCTAATACTGTACACGCTGTTCATTCAGTGATGAATTAAGGCCCCTAAACCTCTCCGTTTGCTATTAGATATCTCACCCACTTTATATGTTAATCTGTGCTAATGAATTCCACAACCCCTAGCCACAGCGAGATGACTAAAATTATTACCACTTACAGAGATAGGCCTTTTTCATTTAAAGTTCAATTCAAATTGCTCCCATAAACAGTCTGCCACACAAAGATACCTCCTATAAAGGAGAGTTACTTACCTATAAGTAGAGTTCTCTGAAGGTAGTATTATCTTGGGATGCACATTCCTAGGTCACGTGCCCTCAGGTCTCTGGTGTGGGGGGAGAGAACTTATAGCTGATGGGTAAGACTTTCTTTCCTTGGGGCACTTCATTAGCTCTGTGGCCTGTATTCCTAAGGGTTATTGGTGCCACACCCCTTCATGCAACCAATCCCTTCTTGGCAGACCAGTCCCCAAGTGGAGTAGGAGGCCAATGTAGCCTTCCAAAGGAGAAGTGAAGGACTGGTTACCATAAACAATGGCTGATGATCAAGAAACACATTTTCCATTTTAAAAGAAGTTACCTATAAAGTAATATGCCTAATAATTTTTTAAAAAATGAGTCTTTGCCTATAGTATGAAATGTTAAATGTATGTCTACTTTTTATAGAAATAGCATTTTTACTGCAGAAGAAATGAAAGTGACAGTGTTAGTCACTCAGTCATGTCCAACTCTTTGTGACCCTGACTGTAGCCCGCCAGGCTCCTCTGTCCATGCGATTCTCTGGGCAAGAATACTGGAGCGGGTTGCCATTTCCTTCTCCAGGGGATCTTCCTGACCCAGGGATCGAACCCCTGGTCTCCTGCACTGCACGCAGATTCTTTACCATCTGGGCCACCAGGGAAGCAGAAGGAATACATTGTCACTATGGAAGAGCTAGAGAATATAGATCAACAAAAAGACTAAAAATCACACATATTCTCACAAAAAATCCTGTCACCTAGCGAGAGTCACTGATAATGTCTGGTACCTATTTTTACAAACTAGCTTTCTACACACTTTTACATAAGCTCTTAAGATGGCAGCAAAATCACCAGTCTTATTAGGTCCCTCTTCACCCCATTTCTAGGACAAGGAGCATCTGCCCTGTTTGCTCCTAAGTCTCCAAATGAACCCATTTTAAGATGCGATTTGCTGTCTTCCTCTAAAGTGGAGAGATTCCCAGAGTCTCAAGGGCTGAGCCCTTGGCTCCTTCCATCCCTGTTTCCTCAACAGAATATTCAAGCCAGTTCTCCTCCTGCTTCAGCTCGAAAATACTCTCAGCGCTTACCATCTTCCTGAATAATCTTTCACAAACAGTACAGCAAGTCACAGGCATGTCAGGCACGGTCTGAAGGCTGGGTCCCTGCACCAGACTTTACCAGACCTTACATACACGGTGTTCTATTGGTATGGGTGCTGCTTCATGCTAATTGCTGTCTCTGCCCTTGATTTCCACAACCCCCTGTGAGAACAGGCGGGGCAGGTGCAGTCGTTCCTGCTTCACATATGAAAGCATCTCAGGTACCAGAGTTTAAGCGGCCTTCCCGGGAGAAAAGAATTAGTTTCCGAGTCTTTGTGACTTCTAGACCCAAGAATAGGTCTTGGGTCTAGAAGAGGTCTTCATTTCAATCCTTGTCCTGTATGGCTTTGGAACTTAGGGCATTTGGGATCTTTTCAGTATTTCTCTTTAAGGGCAGATCCCTCCAAAGGTAAAGCTTTGGAAACCTTTTTGGTTAGAAACTCAGAGCTTCGTACATTATTTTATATTGAGTTTTCCTTAATTATTTATAGCTGTAAGAAGGCTATTTACCTAAAGCAAATACTTTGCTTCAGGAGAGTTTATAATAGTCTATCTTTTATAGTATCCTCTGCTGAAAAGTCAAAACAACTTCTTGGAAAAGGAGATTTTTTTTTTTCAGTCCACAGGTCAGAAAATGCGCACAGGTGAACTTAATTCAATATAACGCCTGGATGTAGTATGAGTGAGGTGCTGCTGAGCCCTTCCCCACTGTTTGTGCTTCTTTTTTGGCCTCAGGGTCACTTACAGTGGTAAACACCCGGGGAGTGAGGATGGCACGTCACATGTGACTTACACGATGGGAGGAACATCAACCTAGAGAAACCATTTAATCTATCACTTGAAAGTTTGAAACGTCATGCCCATGACAGATTGGGCAGCCTGCAATTAACCCGAGTTAATATTTGGCAGAACCAGACGTACAGCTCTTAACATCTCATCTCACAGAAGGTGCTATATGTTCTGTTAATAGAAACCAGATGTACTTTGAGCATCTTCTCTGGATCACAGTATGTTCACCTCATTGTCTCATCTCCATTCATGAATCTCAAGTGCAGGCGTGGTTCTATAGTGACCAAGCTCTGAGAAGCATGAAGTGGGCAGGGTTGGGATTCTACACCTCAACCATCCCCAGAAGTGTCTCCCCCCTTCCTTCTTCCAGTTGACCCTGCCCTTCTCCCTATGTGCCCTGTGACCTCCTCATCTCCCCTCCCCTTGTTAAATTCCTCCTGTCTGGAGATCAGCTGGTCGTTTAGTCAAAATGCAGGGCAGCGGCTAATAGCGCTTCCTAGGTTTTCTCTCCCAGGATCATCTTCATTTTGATTGGAATGAATCCTAGTAAGAAAATATTTAGGCGCCAGGCAAACATTTCCAGTGACCATAGAACGATGTGACTTGGATCCAGGTTCTTGGGGATTAGGGATATTTTAGTTGTAAAATTGTTGAATGCCACGAGGATGTTGAATGCCAGTTTTTTGTTGTTTTTTTTTTTTTTGGCCTGTGTGACAGCTTAGAATTCTCTTTTTTTTGGTGGGGTGGAGGAGGGGTGGGTAATTTACTCTTATACAGAATGAGGATAAAAATGAACTCTCTCTCATGATTGTGGTGATGATATAATTGATTATGTGTAAAAGCAATTGGAATGGTACTGGCCTTTAGGAAGTACTCAGGGCAGTTTGTAGATCTTCTTCCTCTTCTTCCTGGGATAGGCAAGGTGGCATAGGAAAAATACGTGGGTTTGGGAAGCAGGTGATCTTGGCAGATGGCAGATCTAGATTCTGCCACTTGCTAGCTATGTGATCAAGGACACATAGCCTTTCTGAACTTTTATTTCCTTTACTATAGAATAAGGATGATAAAAGTATCTTATCTTACTGTCATGAAAATTGAGATTGTGCGTATGCTATGATTAGCAAAGCATTTTGTACCTGGCAAGTGCACATTAATAAATTGTTGTTTTTGGTGCCAATAAAGGCAAAGGGGCTCCCCAAGTTGTGCTAGTGGTAAAGAATCCTCCTGCCAATGCAGGAGACACAGGAGACTCGGGTTTGATTTTTAGGTCCTTTATGTACTTTGTGTCCCTTCAGACACAGCAGAGCAACTGCACTCACTCACTCAAAGGCAAAAGACATACATGTATTTGAGGTCGCAGCACAGTTTTCTAAATATTAAATTGCCTCTTATAGTCACTTAGCTAAATGTGAATGTCAGCTTGTTTGCATTTAAATACTGAGAGTTTCCAGGTTTATGAATCATAAATCCCATTTTCTTTACGTAAATATTTTTCCACTATCCAAGACAAATAAACAATAACAGAAAACCACAACAGTATTATTGGACAAACATTTTAATGAAATGCTATGGAGGTGCTAGTAAGAGGGTTGTTACTAAAAAGAAAAATTTAGTATATCTGAAAGTATGAAGTATATGCTAATAAGACTTCAATGAACCAGAGAGTAGAGAAAAGAAAAAGTAGAAATTCTATTATTAAGCGAAATTATGAAGAAAGTTCCTTGAGTTTCTTTTTAATTAAAAAACTGGAAAACTTTGAAAATTATTCTTTCAATCTCTTTAAAGTCCCATTTAAAAATAGTTTACATATTATATTAATATACACATCAGATAATTGCCTCTATATTGTAAAAAGGAACCTGCATATATATTATACTAACAAAATTACTGTAAACTACAGTCTGGTTTCCATTAAATTCCCTGAGTTTCCACTAAATTCCCTGAGTTTTCACTTTTTCTTTCCTCCATAGAATCTATTGCCAAGTTGTTTATATTTGTATCCTCATTTTAATTTCTTCCAAAGTCTATGGCTGAAATAGAAAAGAGTCTTTTTTTTTTCAGGTTTAGTCTTGCAAGCATTTTTTACCTAGATTATTGTTATAGCTTCCTAAAAGGCTTCCCCAACTTCAGTCTACATGCTTCTATCAACTTCTTTTAAGCCTCTCCATAATTTGATCTCTACTTGATACCCCCCTCCTTTTTTTTTTTGGTGGTGAAACTGAGGCGCAGGGAAATTTAAGGAGTTGAGCAGAGTCATGCATATATTTAGGCTTTCCACGTGGCACTAGTGGTAAGGAACCTCCCTGCAGTGCAGATGTAAGAGACACAGGTTCGATCCCTGGGTCAAGAAGATCTCCTGGAGGAGGAAATGGCAATCCACTCCAGCATCCTTGCCTGGAGAATCCCATGGACAGTGGAGCTCGGTCGGCTACAGTTTATAGGGTCTGAAAGAGTCGGACACTAATGAGCAACTTAGGATATGTGACTTTGTGACTTCAAAGTCCAAGATCTTATCACTAAACCATGCTACTTTTCCCCAAACAAGACCTATAATTTCCCAGACTTTCCTAGAATGAAATTTCCCTACCAGATATGCCTATTAAATTCTTTTTATCCTCCTACTTCCCTTTTTTTTTCAAGGCCAGTGTATATCCTACCTCTACCAAGAAACTGTCCTGGAATTTCAATCTGATTTCACTGCTTCCTATTTACTGCAATCATAACACTTTATTCTGTTTTTGAAATAGCACTTATTGTTGTCTGCTTTATATGTTAGGGTTATTTATATCTGTCTGTCACTCCAACAAGATTTTGGATTTTTGGGTGGCAGGGACCATGTTCTTATCTTTCTCATTTAATCGTCCTTCCCTTTCACCCTAAAATAGTCAAAGTCTCCCATGGTGCCTTGTATCTAGTAGAAATTAAATCAATATTGAATAAATTGCATTAAAGCTTCATTTTAAAAATGCAAGAAAGTAGGTTCCTGTATTTTTGAAAGAATTGTAAGGGTTTTTTTTTTTTAATAGCATTTTTAATGAAAAATGCCTGTGATTAACTAAGTATTCTTGTATAGAAAAAATTTTCTCAACAAGAAGGTATTCTACATAGGTAAGGAAAAGTTTATGCTACATTAACTCATTTTTCATCATGTAATTATTGACTGAATGTCCAGTGTATAGGACAAGAGAGCAGGCAGACATTCAGTTCAGTTGCTCAGTCGTGTCTGACTCTTTGTGACCCCATGAATCGCAGCACGCCAGGCCTCCCTGTCCATCACCAACTCCTGGAGTTTACCCAAACTCATGTCATCGAGTCTGTGATGCCATCCAGCCATCTCATCCTCTTCGTCCCCTTCTCCTCCTGCCCCCAATCCCTCCCAGCATCAGGGTCTTTTCCAATGAGTCAACTCTTCCCATGAGGTGGCCAAAATATTGGAGTTTCAGCTTCAGCATCAGTCCTTCCAATAAACACCCAGGACTGATCTCCTTTAGGATGGACTGGTTGGATCTCCTTGCAGTCCAAGGGACTCTCAAGAGTCTTCTCCAACACCGCAGTTCAAAAGCATCAATTCTTCAGCGCTCAGCTTTCTTCACAGTCCAACTCTCACATCCATACATGACCACAGGAAAAACCATAGCCTTGACTAGATGGACCTTTGTTGGCAAAGTAATGTCTCCGCTTTTGAACATGCTATCTAGGTTGGTCATAACTTTCCTTCCAAGGAGTAGGCGTCTTTTAATTTCATGGCTGCAGTCACCATCTTCAGTGATTTTGGAGTGGTGGTAATATAAAAAGTAGTAAAGTGAAAGTGCTAGTCGCTCAGTCGTGTCCAACTCTTTGTGACCCTGTGAACTGTGGCCCACCAGGCTCCTCTATCCATGGAATTCTCCAGGCAAGAATACTGGAGTGGGTAGCCATTCCCTTCTCCAGGGAATCTTTCCAATTCAGGTTATCAAACTTGAGTCTCCTGCATTGCAGGTAGATTCTTTACCGTCTGAGTCACCAGGGAAGCCCCCAAATCTTTATCTTAAAAACAGTAACCAAAAATGAATAAACTCTAACAACAACAAACAGCAATAAGATTCCATGAAAAACATAAGAATGTTTAAGAAGATACACACCCATCTGAATTAGAAATGCTTGCATTTCCAGTCATGGCCAAGTAAGCTCCTCTGTGGCCCACCATTCTACTGAAGGCAACTCCAGACTCTGGAAGAAGCAAAATTATTTCTTGAAGACATTGGAGAGTGAAAGAAAGCAGTCAGACACTGGAGAGTTCAGATACCCAGAAGAAGCGGACTCAAAAGGATGAGTTTATCATTGTTTTCCAGTTAGCCTGAGAGAAGGTCATAGCCAGCTTTATGCTTAAAGGCTAGAAATATATTGGAAATGCAGTCTTACTGGGGAAAGAGTTTGGGTCAGTCACAGCTGCTAAAAAGTAAAAAGGTGTCTCGAAAAGAAGAGAGAGAGGGTAAGCCCTCTCTATTCTATTTATAAACTATGCCTTGATCTTTGGACAGCGCTTCCCTGGTGGCTCAGTGGCAAAGAACTTGCCTGCCAATGCAGGAGACACGGGATGGATCCCTGAATTGGGAAGATCCCTCAGAGAAGAAAATGGCAACCCACTCCAGTATTCTTGCCTGGGAAATGCCATGGACAGAGGAGCCTGGTGGCTGCAGTCCATGGGTTGCAAAAAACAGTCAGATGTGACTTAGCAATTAAGCAGCAACAACAACAACAAGACTCTTTGGATAATCCTTGAACTATGCAAGTTAAGGACAGATTCCTAGCAGCCCAGCTAACACAAAAATAACTGAATTTAGATTTTAACTGCCACCTATCACAGGGAGACAGAGCTTGTGCTTTGAGCTTAGCCAGTTAACTGCCTGCTTGGAAACAAAGCAAAAGCAGCAACAAGAACACAACAATGTTCTTTAGAGGAACATAAGAGAATCTAGTGTTTCTACAACGTGTCCTTCACAGTTTCCAGGATGAAATCCAAATTTTTTCATTGTCTATAGATATGGGAAAATATGAAACATTAAAAAAAAAGGAAAGTCAATGGAGACTAACCTGGAATGCCCCCAATGTTGGAATTGAAAAATAAAAAATTTTAAATAGTTATGCTAAGACTTGAAAGGAGAATACTATACTATAATGAGTGAGGAGACTAGGAAATCTCAGTCAAGATATATAAATTACATAAAAAGAACTGAATACAAATGATGGAACTGAGAAATAAAATACATATAATGAAAAATTTACTACATAGCTTAATAGCAGTATAAGTATGACAAAAAAAAAGATATTCAGAGAACTTGAAGATACATCATTATAAGTCATACAATCTGAAGAACAGAGGAAAACATTTGTAATAAATGATCAGAGCCTCAGGGTGTTGTAGATCAATATCAGAACGTCAAATATTTGAGAAATGGAATGACAGAGGGGAATATAAAAAGTGTTTGAAGAAATAATGGCTGAAAACTATCCAAATTTGTTTAAAGACATAAATTTTCTAGTTCAAGAAGTTCAGTGAGCACTTAGCAAACCATATAAAATCTAAAATGTGCATCTAGAAACATTATAATCCACCTGCTGAAAACCAAAGGTAAAGAGGCAATCTTAGAAGCATGTGAGGAAATTTCTGTGCTTTGAAAGACACTTAAGAAAATAAAGACACAACCACAGACCTCATTAGTCATTAGGGAAATTAAAATTAATACCACAAAGAGATACCACTAGACATTTATTTGAGTGGCTAAAATTCTTTTTTGTGTCTCTGGCAAGAATTTGGAGCAACTGAAGCTTTCACCCATGGCTGATGAGAATAAACAGTGGTACAACCACCTTGGAAAACAGTTGGTGCTACTTATATAGTTAAACACCGATTACCATATAACCCAGCAACCCCGCCCCTAGGTATTGACTCAAGGGGAATGGAAACCTTTATCCACACAAAAACCTACATCAGTGTTTTCAGTATTCTTTGTTCATAACTCAGAATTGGTGAAGATGAAAACCATTTTAAATACCCTTCATCTGGTGAATGGATAAATAAACTGTGTTTTAGCTACGTAACCGAATACTACCCAGCAATAAAAACGAACAAACTGCCGATGGATTCAACATGAATGATCCTCAAATGCATTACATTACATGAGAAAGGCCAGACTCAAAAGGCTACACACAACTAGACTTTACTTGTATAACTTCATTCTGGAAAGGGCAAAACCATGAGGACAGAAAGCATCTCAGTGGTGTCCAGGCGCTGTGGGTGGAAGAAATAACTTACTTTGGAGAGGCATGAGGGAACGTGAGCCGATGGCAAAACTTCATGTATGGATTGCAGTGGTTGTTACATGAGTGCATGCATTTGTCAGATTTCATAGAATGTACGCTATCAGGGGTAATAGAAATAGAAATCTTTTTTTTTTCTTTAAATTATGACAGTATGATAACACATTTACAGGAGACTTGGAAAATACAGAACAAAATTACATATATTGGTAGCTCCACTGTATATTGCAATTATTTTTAAGTAGATAAATTATGGTTTTTAGTTGCAGTTTCAATATCAAACTCTCAAAAATTAATAGAATGAATAGACAAAAAAGTGGAAGGATATACTAGGCCTGAAAAGTACTATGATCCAATTCTACGTAATGAAGATTTATACAATTTTCACACAACAGTCGGACACAAATTCAAGTTCCCATAGACATAAACCAGGAGACAGTGGAACACATCCAGGAACATAAAACGAGGTGCAAAAATATCACGGTCTAAAGATATTGAAACCATACAGAGTCTGTATGCTCATCACTATAGAATTATGTTTAAAATCAATATCAAAAGATATTTGAAAATAACCCACGTATTTTCAAGTGCAATGGGACATTTACCAAGAGAGATCTTTGACAAAGCCATTGAAAGCCTCAGTAAAGTTAAAAGACTGAAAAAACGCAGAGGGTGATTGCAGAGAAGAAAGCATTCAAATGAGAAATTAATATCAAAATGAGAAATTAATATCAAAGATACTTTAAAAACCAGTAAGGAGTAAATTTGATTGTACTTAAATTCTACCTCAATGAACTTGACTTAGAAAAAGAATGATATTTTCAGGTAAAAGAAAATCCATTGCTAGCAAACGTACGCTAGCAAAACATGGTAAGGGAAATTCTTCAGAATGAAAGTAAATAAAAGCAGATATAAATTCACATCCATAAGATGGAGTGAAGAGCATCAGAAATACTAAATGTGTAGGTAGATGTAAAAAACAAATTCCACCTCTTTATTCCTTTAAAATACATTTATAGTTTAAAGCAAACACTGGATTGTGGGATTCACCATGTGGGTAGCTCTAGCATCTGTGACAATATCGAGGTTGTATCCAGAACAGCAGATGTACCTGTACAGCTCCAAGGTTTCTACATTTTTCATGAACTGTTAAAATACGAACTTTAAGTCATCTGTGAATAGTTAAGGATGAATACTGTAACCCCTAGAGTGACCACCAAAATATAAGATGAAGAGGTAAAAATAAAAAGCCAATATATAAGTTTAAATGAAATTCTAGAAAGGACCTAGGAAATGCACTTGGAAAGAGGGAAGACACTGCTCTGGGGATGGTCAGGCTCAGAGCTGGGAGGCAGGATGGCAGAGTCTGTGTGACTCAGTTACTGATTTGGTTGGATGGGCTGAGAACATAGCCATGGAGTAAAATGTGCTTTCCTTTCTTTTCAATTCAAGTATAGTTGATTTATGGTGTTCTGTCAGTTTCAGGCATACAGCACAGTGATTCAGAGATTACATCTATCTCCATCTCTTTCGGGACCCAGGTTTGATCCCTGGATTGGAAAGATCCCCTGGAGAAGGAAATGGCAACCCACTCCGGTATTCTTGCCTGGAGAATCCCATGGACAGAGGAGCCTGATGGGCTACAGTCCACGGGGTCGCAAAGAGTCGGACACGACTGAGCGACTTCTCTCTCTCTCTCTTTCTCTATCTCTTTCAATGTATTCTTTTTTCTGATTCTCTTCCCTTACAGGTTATTACAAAATATTTTTTTAATGTATTTATTTTTGGCTGTGCTGGGTCTTCATTGCTCTGCACCTGCTTTCTCTAGCTGCAGGGAGCAGGGGTTACTCTTCATTGCAGTGCTTGGGCTTCTCATTGTGGTGGCTTCTTTTGTTGCAGGGCATGGGCTCTAGGCACACAGGCTTCAGGAATTGCAGCACTTGGGCTCCGTAGTTGCGGTGTGCAGGCTCTAGAGCGCTGGCTCAGTGGTTGTGGCACACGGGCTTAGTTGCTCTGTGGCATGTGGAGTCTTCTCGGTCCAGGGATTGAACCTGTGTCCCCTGCATTGGCAGGTGGATTTCTATCCACCGTGCCACCAGAGAAGTCCACCAAATATTTTGAGTAGAGTTCCCTGTGCTATATGGTAGGTCATTGTTGAAAATGAGCTTTTCTTAACTGGAGTTAAATAAGTAAATTTACCCACAGTTTAATGGTAGAAAGCAATTCAAAAAAATGTCCAAGTTAAAACCTAACAAGGGTAAAGTTGTATGAGACAGGTCACTCAGGATGGCCTCAATTTAGCAAATACATGGTTTCAAGTGTTTGTTTCCAAATAGTTACAAGAAATTCAGAAAAGCCATTTTATTAGAGACAGACAATATCCTAAATGCCAATGCAGTTCCCAGGCCATAGAAAATAATGCCACATGGCAATAAAAACCAAACAGAATAAATAATAATACTAAATAAGAAATGACTCTTGCTTACTCTGAATGATGGAAACTCTGGAAAGCTTTCTGAAAGGCTCTTTTCGACACATTCAAGGTGAGATGCTAGTTCTGTAATTAATTACTTCACTTTAAACTTTCAGCTTTCCTTTTTCTCATCAGCACATCATCACCTTGTGCTTGGCAGTCAGGATGAGTGTGGTGAGTAGTGGTGTTTTATGCATCACAAAAAAGATGATGGAGAATAAGACACCAATATGACTGGGTTAAAACTGGAAAAGAAGTTTCCAAATGGGGTACCTGTGTCTATGAGGAAGAGATTAGCTGGAAATTCCATCTTGTGAACTGTAAAGATTGAAGGGGAGTCAGAGCATCCTTTTTCCATTCTCTGCACCAGAGGATATGTGTTGGCCAGCCTCCAAGCAGGCCACCTACATGACCATTGCTTACCTGGAACAGTTTTGCTATTTCTTGGAATAAATTGAGGATGTGGTACTGAAGGTGGAAGGGAGGTGAGAGGTGGCATACAACAAGTATGTTTGCTTGATCAGGTTATTTCAAAGTCAGATTTGACTAAGGGAGTTCCTTAATGAAAGGGATCCTCGAAGACTGTGTTGAATTCATAAAACTGAATGCAGAATAGGAATGGGTAGAAAGGAGGGAGCAGTTAAAGAGCAAAAGCATAAAAGTGAGAATGAAAGGGAATAAATGAATGAGGAAAATATTACCCTTGATGATCAGATTTCTTATCCTCATTACCATTACTTTTATCCAGATGCTTATCATTTATCCCACGATGGTCTTCTAGCTAGACATCTTTCATGTTGGCTTACCTACTTCCAAATCCATCTTTCTTATTCACAAGACTATAATATTAATCTCGTTGGAGTACCTGCTTCTTCTAATTATTCCCTTGATCAGAATCCATTGATTCCCTCCTCTGTATCGAGGTAGAAATTGTGTGTTTGCCTTAGGGAAGTGCCCTAAGACGCTGACCCAAATTGGTTTCTTATGTCTGACCTAAACCACAGCATTCTTGCCACTCTACATTGGTTCCTAAACACCTTCCCTGTTTCTCTTCATCGCATGCCTTGACATCTTCACTTCCATCATCCATCTGTCTTCTCCACAAACACTTACTGGATATCGGTGCCAGGACAAGTGCTTTGCCTTCAAAGGAGTGCACAGTCCACCAAGGTTGGACTCAGCTATGACCACTGGTTGCATTTCAGTGTGATGAAGCCCTAGCTGTGCTATGCATCAGCTATTATAAAGGCACAGAGAAGAAAGCCATGAACTGTGTGTCAGAAAAGATTTAACTGAGGAGATAATATTTTGATCTAGATTTTGAGCTCAACAGCTATAAAGAGACAAGCATTCCAGGAAAAAGAGATAGCACATGCCAAATTCCATTCTGGGGGTCTTCCCTGCGGTCCTATGGTTCAGACTCTGTGCTTCCACTCCAGGGGTCCTGGGTTTAATCCCTGGCCAAGGAACTAGGATCCCACACATTATACAGAGCAGTCAAAAAAATTCCTCTTTGGGACTTGTGTAATTTCTACTTATATCATGGACCTCATAATTTTAGTAATTATGGTACAAAATGTGTCATTTAAAACTACATTACATTTCTTGCACTAAAGACTTCTTGACAGGACAGTTTACATACTTCATTTGTATTTTCTTCAAGCCTTAGCAAAATGCTAAGCATTAGGTCCAAAGTAAGGACCACAAAGATGCTGACAGATTAATCTGGCAAATATGTCAACATTTATATACTTGGTTTTCTCGTGTATGTGTTCCCGTAGAACTTTATGGACACTAAAATTTGGATTTCATGCAGTTTTCACAAGTAATATTATTCTCCAATGATTTTTAAACAGTATTTTCAGAGCAGTTTTAAGTTCACAGCAAAACGGAAGCAAGGTACAGAGATTCTTCCATATGTAAATTGCCCTCCCCCCACACCATGACAGATATCCCCACCAGCGTGTTGCATCTGTTACCACTGATGAGCCCACAGTGATACATCATAATCACCAAAGTCCATGGTTTACATTACTGTTTGCTGTTGGTGTGGTACACTCTACGAGTTTGGACAAATGCTTATGGTATCATTATGGCATCATATAGAGTGTTTTCTCTGCCCTAAAAATCCTCTGTGCTCTGCCTATTCACTTCCCCTCCCCTCAAACATGCACACACACACTCCCTAGTTTTTACATGTAAAGGGAGGAAACTGGTGTTTACTGACTATTAACTACATTCCAAGATGAATGTTAAAAGCTTTACATGTGTTTCTCCCTTTAGAGAGATTAAGCAGACAATGGGCTGTTTTGGAAGATGAAAGAATTAGGAAAAGGGAGAGTAACACATATTTCAATGCAGCAATCAATGAATTGTTGAATAGGATGGGATTTGATAATAGGATGGGATTTGATCACTCACTACATACTGAGAAAGATGTAGAGAGAAGACACATTTTGCTCCTGAAGCCTCTCTTCCCATGAGTTCCCACCCACACCGGGTAGTGATGATGTCTACACTTTATTGACTGCACTGTGTTGGGATTTACCAGGAACTTCACTGTAAAAGGGGCAGTGTCACAGTGGAAAGAGCAGGAACTTCACAGTCCAGTGAGACTTTCCGATCTTAGTTTTGCATGTTATTATTGTGCCTCTTGAGAAACCTGTATGCAGGTCAGGAAGCAACAGTTAGAACTGGACATGGAACAACAGACTGGTTCCAAATAGGAAAAGGAGTACATCAAGGCTGTATATCGTCACCCTGCTTATTTAACTTATATGCAGAGTACATCATGAGAAATGCTGGGCTGGAGGAAGCATAAGCTGGAATCAAGATTGCTGGCAGAAATATTAATACCTCAGATATGCAGATGACACCACCCTTATGGCAGAAAGCAAAGAAGAACTAAAGAGCCTCTTGATGAAAGTGAAAAAGGAGAGTGAAAAAGTTGACTTGAAGCTCAACATTCAGAAAACTAAGATCATGGCATCTAGTCCCATCACTTCATGGCAAATAGATGGGGAAGCAATGGAAACAGTGGCTGACTTGATTTTTTTGGGCTCCAAAATCACTGCAGATGGTGATTGCAGCCATGAAATTAAAAGACACTTACTCCTTGGAAGGAAAGTTATGACCAACCTAGACAGCATATTAAAAAGCAGAGACATTATTTGTCAACAAAAGTCCGTCTAGTCATGGTACGTCATGAGTGATTAAATCCCATATCCAGTATGGGATCAAATCCCAAATCCAGTAGTCATGTATGGATGTGAAAGTTGGACTACAAAGAAAGCTGAGTGCTGAAGAATTGGTGCTTTTGAACTGTGGTGTTGGAGAAGACTCCTGAGAGTTCCTTGGACTGCAAGGAGAACCAACCAGTCCATTCTAAAGGAGATCAGTCCTGGGTGTTCATTGGAAGGACTGATGCTGAAGCTGAAACTCCAATACTTTGGCCACCTGATGCGAAGAGCTGACTCATTTGAAAAGACCCTGATGCTGGGAAAGATTGAGGGCAGGAGGAGAAGGGGATGACAGAGGATGAAACCAACTCAATGGACATGGGTTTTGGGTAGACTCCGGGAGTTGGTAATGGACAGGGAAGCCTGGCGTGCTGCAATTCATGGGGTGGCAAAGAGTCGGACTTTCTGAGCAACTGAAATGAACTGAGCTGAACTGATTGTGACCTTTGACTATATTTGTGACATTAGATCAGTTTCTTAAACTCTTGGAGAAGGAAATGGCAACCCACTCCAGTGTTCTTGCCTGGAGAATCCCAGGGACAGGGGAGCCTGGTGAGCTGTCCTCTCTGGGGTCGCACAGAGTCAGACACAACTCAAGTGACTTAGCAGTTAGCAAACTCTTGAAGCCTTAATTTCTTTTGTCTGTCAAATGGATACTATAATAACCACCTCTTGGGTTTATATGACATTAGTTACATAATAGCAAGCACCTCTCCTATCTTCCTATGTACAACCCAGTTGGACCAGAAGAATCTAAAAGTAAGGCAAGATGAATCAAGAAACAGTACTTTTCTTTGGCAACATCCTGTATTACAGAAATTTCCTTTCCTGAAATGTCAACTGTTGCTAATGTCATAGCATTAGTTGTTCAATATATTCTTGGAAGATTAACATTACCTAGAGATGCTTCAATTTGCAAGTTTAAAAAATCCAGACGGAGAAATTGTCATGCAATATCGAAATTCAGAACTCCCTTGATTCTATTTTTTTGCATAAGTCATTAGCCTAATTTTTCTTCAATGCAGAAAGTAAGGCATTTTATACAGATGGAAAGAACTGTTCTCTTTCTCAGTTTCAGCAAGAAGTACATTTATCATGTGTTCAACAAAGTTGCATTTACTTTTTCCAACTGAGACAAATTTAAGGGACTTCAATATATTTAGGGAAATTTTCATCAGAGATTTAGCAGCTACCAAAAAAAGACCTCCACAATTAATCTTTTATAACATGAGTGTGACTTGTAATCTCTACGCTTAGGATAAGTAAGTAAGTGTTAGTTGCTCAGTTGTGCCTGACTCTGCGACCCCATGGACTGCAGCCCACCAGGCTCCTCTGTCCATGAGATTTTTCAGGCAAGGATACTGGATTGGGTTGCCATTTCCTTCTCCAAATATTACTAAATATAAGGAAAAACAATTCATAAACTATAATATTTCTTAGCAAAGAAAAACTGCTTTATGATTTTTAAGATGTTTGAAAATTTAAATGAAACTTACATGTTTGAAATTAGTGCCAGATGTAACACAATTCAAGCACAATTATCTAGCTGAATCACATTTAATATGATTTAGTGAAAGGAATTCAATAATTCTGTATTTCATAGAAATCTCACAAAAACAAGTATTTCATTCACAAAATGCATGGTTTGGCAGGTTTCCAAAGCAGGAATTTGCTGGAGGGAAGGTAAATTTATTGATTAAAATAAATCAAATGACTGACATCTCCTTTAGAAAACTGGCAAAATAATAATATTCAGAGACTGAAAGTCTTACAACCAAAACCAGAAGAAAAGTCTGACCTATTTACGTGTATTATAGAAATCCAATAATGTCACAAGAGTAAGTTAATCAGATATTTGAGCATTCTCAAATTAACATTGAGAACATTTTAAACTATGTATTTTGGGAGTAGGACTTTCCAAAAATCTTTGGTATGAAATCTGGTGGTTGTAAGTCTTTGGAGTACTTATATTCCCCATTTATCCATTGCAGATTTATATGCAGTAAATAATGAGTATTCTATGATAGAATTTATATAGAAACAATCTAGACAGTTCTTAAATAGGCCGACAATACTTCCTTCCTATCCTTTGTCTCAGTTCTTTCCTCTCAGCATTTGTTATGGACTGAAAATTTAAACACTGAAATTTTAAACCCAGGGTGGCTGTATTTGGAGACGGGGTGGTTAAAGAACTGATTAAGGTCAAATGAGGTCATAAGGGTAGGGCCCTGATCCAATAGGATTAGTGTCTTCTTAAGAAGAAACACCAGAGAGCTTTTTCTCTCCCTTTTCCTCTCCTTAAATAGTGCACAGAGATTTTATGAGCACACAGCAAGATGACTGCTGCCTCCAAGCCAAGAGAAGAGGTCTCAGAATGAAATCTACTTTGCTAGCCCCTTGATCTTAGATGGCCCAACGTCCAGAACTATGAGACATAAATTTTTGTTGTGTAAGCTGTATAGGCTTCCCTGGTGGTTCAGTTGTAAAGAATCCACCTGCCAATGCAGGAGATGAGGGTTCCATCTCTGGGTCAGGAAGATACCCTGGAGAAGGAAATGGCAATCCACTCCAGTATTCTTGCCTGGAACATCCCATGGACAGAGGAGTCTGGCAGGCTACAATCCATGGGGTCACAAAAGAGTCAGACAGGACTTAGTGACTAAGTAACAACAACAAAACTACTTAATCTGTGATATTTTATTATGGCAACCCCAGCAGACTAAGATAGCAGTTACGAGGCTTAATGTAACAGCCACAGCAGAATTTTCCGACACACTCTTTAACTGCTTAACTTGTTTACGTATCTGGATGCAGGGAAAACACTATTGAGAGGCTGGACACACTTGCCCCGGAGAGCTTCATACAGATCCTTAAATCATTCAGCCCTGCTTCTATTTTAGAATCAGAGAATGTGAATGTAAGAAAGGGTCTTTGTGACCCAACCTTGTCAATTCAGATTTTGCTGTCATTCTAGGGGCATAGAAAACTACTCCATACACCTAGCACATCTTCTGGAAAACAGTGGGGGTTAGGTAGTGGATAGTTAAGTATTAAACACCTGTTTATACTAAATATACTAATTTAGTATATGCCATATGCAATTTTTACACATTTTTGGAATGCTTCAAAGGCATTATTGATAAGGTTAGTGACAATAACAACAAATAGCTGAAAGACTGGAAATGAATGGGGGCCAGGTAATGCCTTAAGGGGTTTATATGTATTTTGTTACATGATCGTTACAACACTAGAAAACAGAAATGTATTTTTATTATTACAGAATATTATTTCAGAGTATGAAAGCATTTCTAAAATAGTCCCACTCCCATCATGGTCATATCCTGTTTTATTTTCCTCATAGTTTTTTTGGTTATTTCTTTTCCCCTTGCTTATTTTCTATGTTCCTTCCAACCCCCTTCGCAGAGCCTAAGCCAGTGGCTGCCAGGGAAAAGGAACTCAAGGAGCTTTTGGCCAAATCAGCAGACGCTAAGCTCCACGAGAGCAGGGGTAGAGACCATTTTGCTCTCAACAGAGGCTGGCACGGTGCCTGCTCAAAAAAATACGTACGGGGAGGGGGTAGGAAAGTAAGGGAGCGAGCTGGGGGGCGGGGGGTGGGGGGAGCAGTTTGAATGCATGGAAACGTTCCCAGAAGGGTCTAAGAGCTTCTGCAGCGAGTCCCGGTCTTTGGGGAATGAACTCAGGGCCAAGCACTTTCCTCACCACAGAGCACCAGAGTACGGCAGGGGATGGAAAAAGAAAAAAGTCTTTAAGACGTCTAGAAGAAAGGAGAAAATGGCGAGAGAAAAGCAGAGGGGAAAAAAGAAGTAGAAAGAAACGAATCGCCCTTTTTCGTTTATTTAAAAGGCGAGCCAGACGCGACCGGTTACCATGGCGACCCCAGACCAGTACGGCCCCAGCCCATTGGCCGAGATGTCGGAGCCAATGAGAAGGCGCGATGTTGGCAGGCCCTAAGATGGCTGCCGGGCGGCACCGTCCAGACTGGTGAGTACGGCTGATTGCTAGGCTGGTTCTTGTGCTCCAGGGAGACGGACCCAGGGAAGACAGGGTGCCAGCAGCGAGGGAGCAAGCGCGGGCGGCCTCACAGCCTCTCGGCCGAGCCGTAAAACCTTTGGTCAGGCCCGCAAAGCCTTTGACCGGGCCCGTGGGAGCGTCGGCTGAACCGGCCTCCGCCTTGCTCTGACGCGGCGTCGCGGCGGAGTCCCCGTCCTGTTGGTGGGAGAGGGGTTCTCCGTCCCACCCCGACCGGAGTGAGACGGGATAAGAAGGCTTTCGACCCGGGAAATGGGCTCTTGTTTACAGTTGCCGTACCCGGAAACGAGCTGCAGTTGATGGGAGAGTCAGCAAGGTAAACATCCTACTTCAGAATCTGTGGCGCTTAGTTCTGTGCCGGGAGGGGATGCTTCCCATTTGGGCATCGGAGTGTGGCCCAGCTGCAGGAGAGCCTGCAGAGTTCCGGGTGGTTCAGCCGTGCAGCGAAAGGTGTACGTTTCTAGAGCCACCCCACTTGCATTCTTGCACCCTATAAGTATTCTTACGGAGACATCCAATTTTAAAATGGGCCTCGAAATATTATTGGCTACCTGTAAATCTTTCTTGCAGGGTCTTGAATCTCGGGGAGTGTTTTCTGGCCCTAGGCTGAACAAGACACTCGCTTTGAAATATGCATACTTGGAAAATCCTGCTAAATAGTATATCTGGGTAATCGGATTGGTAACTTAAATCCGAAGTCAGGCCTGAGATTCAGTTGTACTTTCTGTACCTTTTTGAGAAAACGGAGCACATTTATTTCATAAACGTGAACAGGGCATTAATGTTGATGATAACATGCTTAGAAGTATTTCAGTTAAGTAATTAATGCCCAGTCACAAAAACTGATTATTGTGTAAGTTATTTAACAGGATCTTCAGATTGGTAGGTGGTGGTTTACGATTTCTGTAAGATTTAAGTTCAGATCAGACAAGATTTTCAGTTTTCTGTGATTATTTTTAATTGAATACAAAATTTGGGAAATAAGGCAACTTCATCCAGTAAAAATGGAATTGAAAGTCTAGAATATGAGCGTCAGGGGACATTTACCTATAAAGTGCTTAGATTGAGTTTTGATTATAAGCAGTTACCTGGACTTTAGAGAATGTGGTATTATTACCCAGGCCTGTATTCAATTTGGTATAACATTTTTATATAGCTTTCTTCCCTTAAAAAGTGAGAAAAAAATTTCTTCTTGATCAAATTTTAACATTATTACAGGCTGGGGACATTCTTCAGACCCACTCTCAAATCTCTGTCACCAAGAATATAACATTACTTAAACGCTGCACTCTATAGAGTTTTGAGTTACAGAGTTCTATTTTTCTAAGATTAGTGGATCACCAACCATTGGATGAGTCTGTTAGCGCATCTGTAAAAGGAGTTTAGATAATAATTCCTAGTGGTAGGGTCATTGTGAGGGTTAAGGGTAGAACAGTGCCTGTCACATTGACTGTATGCCATTTATAGCGATGACATGGTTTGTTTTTCTTTTTGGTTCTGTTTCTTCGGTCACAGTGGGGTTTCTTTACCTTTCTCCAGAGCGTCTTTTAGGTGTTTTCTCTGAAGTGCAGGGTCTTACTGAAAACTAGCAAGCGTGGCTGTGGTGGCTGGGTTAGGAGAGAAACCTTATCTTCTGGGGTGTTGGGGTTTAATTAGTATTGTTCTGACTGAGAGGGAATGGAGTGTTATATCAAAGAATGAGGTGATTCTGGGCATTTGGGCACACATAATATTGAGATCCATAAAAAGGCATATTAGAGCCTCAAGACGGCTCAGAGATTTGATCAAACCCTTCATGTTTTAGGTTAAGGGTGAAGACCCAGACAGATGCAGTGGCTTTTCTACAGTTATGTTGTTCAGGACTAGAAACCCATCTTCTGACTTCTAAAACTGTTTTTTTTTTTCCCCTGCCTTACCACTGGCTCCCAATCCTTTCACAACCTAGAATCCCATTTATTGTAATTTGATATCTCCATGGATGCTGTATTTTGAAATATTGCTTCTACTAAACTATACCCATTAATTTGTGTTTTTTCGTTTTTAGTAAAACTCAGGCCTTTAGCTACCAATCAGATGAATGAAAATGTGGTGAAGAATAATGTTTCATTGAATTTAAGTTTCCTAACCTAAAAGTACATGATATTGTTTGAGGGAAAATGAAATATGTTGGGCTTTTTGAGTATTGAAATTAGCTTAGAAATCTCCATTACTGTCTTCATAAAACTTTGAAACGCTTAGTTGAGGAACTGCTGAGCTGTGCCATGTTCTTCTAGATACAATGATATCTGCCCAGGTGTGCTAAGTAGTAGCTGTGCTTAGTTTCCAAGGGCAAAAGAAAGCCCAGCCATTCAGGCTAGGATGTGACATAAATATTTTTGTTCATCATAAATCATGTCAACCCTGGACTGCATAGCACACACTGAATTTTTCTTTGTAGAATAACTGTGAATTGGGAAGAATCTTCAATCCAGCAGTACAGAGTATGTGAAATGGAGAAGCTGATATTCAAAATCACAGAGAATAGGGGGATTCTGAATGATTCATATCTTCTTTGGGGGTAAATGATTAAAGTATTTGACTTACAGGCTAAAAACATGAAAGTTAATATATCAACACATGGACTGTTATATAGACTTGACTCTAATCTACACTAAAAAACTTGTTTCTTGGTCTCTGGTATGTGATGTTTCTTGAGAATGGCTGAGTAATACTCACATTTGAAGGGTTATCTGCTTTAAAATGAAAGAATGCACCCTGAAAGGTATGAGATGAAAGATGCTTCAAAGAACTAGAGAATCAGAATCCAGAGCAACCCAAACAGAAGTAACAGGAGGCCTAATGGGACCAACTGGTACTGTAGTACAACTGGAAATGTAGAAATAACATGCATATGCTTTGACTAGAAAGACACTGATTTTGAACCTAAGCCCCAAACAAGTCACAAAGCAGCCACTCCATATTGGCTGATTTGCAGTCAGAGCTGCTGCTCAAGCGGGCAGCTTCACTTTGCAGGCTGCTCAGTTAACTATCTGTGTTTGTCAGCGGCCACCAATTTGTCCTGCTGTTTGTGTATGTGTGTATGTTACGGTCACAGGAGAATGGCACGTCGCTTTAAGGATATTTAGGGATTAAGTTCAGAAACATGTCTTATTTGATCTTTGCCTTCTTTTACGGATTTGGACATAGAGTCCACTTTTTAAAAATTATTTTAGTTTTTCTCCCAGCATGGGCACACACAGGAAGTTATCATACTAGCCAATAGCCTGCTGAGGACAGTTCTTAATGCCACATCAGCAAGAACTTATTAAATATGGAAGAAGTTGAGGAAGTCCAAAAGTGATTAGAAATGATTAAGGGCTGCTGAAGAAAGGCATGCCCTCTTCACGGCTACTAGCCCTGCTTCCCAAGGTGAAGCCCCTTGGGGTGCCCAGAGCATAGACTCACCCTGTGAAGATGCTGCAGCAGTGGCGCAGTGGAAGGACTGTGCCCATCTGAGCTGCCACAGCTGAAGTCTGGGCTGGGTGGTACTTGGCTGCTGATGGACAGAAGCTTGCCAAGAATGTATAAGAATGTTGGTTCTATGAGGTTAGGCATTTTTGTCCATTCTCTATACTGCTGTTTCTATGTCTTGCTAGTGCCTGGCACACAGTGGACATGCAGAAGATGCTGTGGACAGGGAGAAGAAACAGTGGCTCCAAAACAGTGCTGAGAAAGCTAACTGTGAACTTGTTACCATCCTAAAGTCCGGAAATGGATAGTGAGTCTGAAGGTGTATGATATGCCAGTGGCAAAGTCATGGTCGAGTGGATTATCACAGCCTTCCTCCTGCTTTGCGGGACAGTAGAAATGTTTTTATTAATAACTCCACACCTGTTTTCTATATTGGCATGTTATACGTCATATCTTTTGTGCTAACAGTATCTCAGTACTACCTCCACTTCCAACTTTTAAAATCCTCAGTCCAGATTTAGGGATGGATTCAGGTTTCCCCAGTGGCTCAGTGGTAAAGAATCTGCCTACAGTGAAGGAGAGGTGGGTTCGATCCCTGGGTGGAGAAGATTCCCCTGGAGGAGGAAATGGCAACCCACTTCAGAAAAGTCTGAACTTCAGGCAGTCCAACTGCCTGAAAAGTCACATGGACAGAGGAGCCTGATGGGCTGCAGTCCGTGGGGTTGCAGAGTTGGAAATGACTGAGCAACTAAGCGTGCAGACACATAGCCGGTTTTATAGGGCTTGGAATTTATGTAATTTGAGTCCTCTTCTTTAAAAAAAGGAATACAGATTCAAAATACAAAATCAGGCATAGTGCTTTGGAAGAACTTATGCAAAAGATGAGCCTTGAAGCTTAGGTTCTGTTATCTTCCTGGTAATTTGCTTCTGATTTTATTGCTCCATTCAGAAAATCAGACATCAGCATTTTTAATTGAAAGTTCATGTTAGACTGGAAATCAGGGAGTTAAATGACTTGTATCAGTTACTAAATGAATGCACCTCAAACATTAGAAATTTCAAAACTACCTTATATAGATGCTGCCACCCATAATAGAAATGATAAAAATGCAGTACATGGCCACAGAAATAAATGATAATGGCAAAAAGAACCAGTCATTGATCAAGTCCCCAGAACCTCCTGAACACTATGTAGAGTGTTTCAGTAGCTTACCTCATTTCATTCTGAGAATAACCCTGTGTGCTGGGTAATTAGCCCCCTATTACAGATGAAAAAACAGGGTCAGAGGTGTTAAAAATGACTTCCTCAAAATTACAGTTAGAGTAGTTAGAAGTTAGAAATCTTCCTCTGAAAAAGCCATGACAGTGTTTTGGTGAGGATGTTTTTCAGAGAGCCAGCAGCTAAACTGTGAAAAGTGAGAGCTGATTCTTTGGACTTGGGAGGAGGTCCTTAAAAGTTATCAGGAATCCATCCTTCAGAGTATGCAAAATGCCGTGATACTTTGTCTCGGAGACAGTGCTGGTGGTTTTCTTATACTCGATTAACACAATAGAGGGCAGAAAGATAGCGAAAAACATTTCCACCCTTCCGTTTTATTCCTTCAGTTGACGGTAAATCCTGAGCAGAACAACCAGCTTCTCTATTCTAGGCATCTTTTAAATGAACTCGTTTTGGCTTATTATGTATGCTAAACTAGACTGTGCCATGGAGATTAAGAGTGAAATGTACTCAATTATCATAATTTTAGAAAATGATTACAACTTCAATTTTTAAAAATTATTTTTATTAGACTTAACAATAGTTAATGATTCTCTCTACCAATGGGTTGTATAACTAATGATAAAATCACTCTGAACTTGTTTTTCAAATACAGTATATTTACTTTAAAAAGCTATACATTTTTGTTAATTTGTAAAGATTATACTCTATTTACTATTACTTTAACAAGCACTGTAAAATGTAAAACTGGGGACATCCTTTTTACCACCATACTTTTCTCAAACTGCTTGCACAGCTCAAACATTTTCCTTTGTGTAATTGTTTTCCTCCTCCATAGATAGTCCTCTGAAGTTTTATACGTTCAAACACAGGTGAGAAATCCAATTTTATTTTCTTTTCTAATTGTTACAGCTTTAAATGTAGTGTTACAATTCTTAAATTACCTGCAGTGTATATTGTTAGGCTTTTAACATTCTTGAACTATGAATACTTTTACTGAATTTCCTTTTTTTTTGGACAAAATTATTCATGTATTACAGAATCAAGATTTTATTGTTATTAAGTCATTCAGCTGTAGGTGTGTCTTATAACGGACTTACTTAAACTACCTTACACTTCTAAAAAATTTATATAAGCAAAATATTTAAATTATTTTGATATGGAGAGTGTATTCTGCTTTATACCTTTTTTTTAAAAGTGTAAATGGACTTTTCCCAAACCATTGATATAATTATTAGATTCCTGGTATATCTTTTAATGGTCTTAAAATTCTTTCCAGTCTATATATCTTAATTCATTTTTTTTTCCCTCGAGCAGAAAAGATGTGGAGTGGGCTGTTACCTCCTGGCCTAAATGAAAGTGATGTTGAATTGAATTCTGAAGATGATACCACATTAGAGAGCTCTGAACTTAACTTACAAGAGGGTAAAGAAGATGGGACCTTTGAAAAGACAGAGATCGTAGATATTCCTACAGATGGATCAAACACGGAAGCAGAGGCAAATATAAATGCATATGAAGAGTGTCCCTCTGGAATTCCCTTAAATATGTGGAATGTAGGTTTTCTCTCATATGTTCTTATTGAAGTCTGTGCCTGTGTGTCTCTGCCAGGGTCAGAATGTATGTGTTCTTGGTGGGTAACGGGTAGGGAAGATGGATTCTGAATGGTTTTATTACTCTCTGGGTCTGTGGCCAACTCATTGGTCATTCAGGTACTTGCGTTCATTTTTGTTCTGTTTTTCATAAAAAGAGGAAGAAAACCATTCAGTAGGATTAACTACTTTGCTTAACACAATACACAAGGAGTTTCAGTCTTAAATCTCTTTGTTATAAAGTCTATGAGTCATTGACTTTTACCCCTAAATTATCAGATCGACTTGTTTGGAAATAAATGAAGATAATTCAGGTTGTAAAAGTCTCAGACAATAGAGTTTCTTAAGAAGAACTAAACTACTTTCATTATATTTGTATTTTTATAAATGTTAAGAATATAGTTTTTATTGACGTTATTTTTCAGATGTGTACTTTGCTTCAAAACATATTTGCTCTTTTTTTTTTTTTGCTTTTATGTAGAAATTTCAAGAATTGCATAAAAAGCATTCTGAACAGAAAACTTCAGCTTCTAGATCCGAAAAGAAAAAAAGAAAACGCTCCAGAAAAGGTGTTTTAATTTAGGTTAATTGTCAATAGTGTTAAATTGTGACCAGTTGGACTTAACAATTTTTAATAACCATCATTTGAAATAACCAAATGCTTAGGTATTGACACTTTGTGAATTCTTTTCAGGTAAATTGAAGAATGAAGAAGAATCTCATAGGTAGGTGGAATTTAAAATATCTGTCTGTCCTAGTATTGCAGAACTTGTACAAATAGTTGAATTACCTCTGAAACCTAAGAAGTAGTTGATGTAATATATTTGTAGTAACGAATTAAAAACGGTAATTGTAATAATGAGTACATTTTATGTGAAACATAAGTTATTGTCTGTCTTTTTACAGTGAACAGTCTTCAAGTGAAACCCAGTGGAAGGAGCTTACCCAGTATTTTGGAGTCAATGAGAGATTTGACCCCCCTGTTAAAAGGAAAAAAGTTGAAAAGGTAAGATCTTTTTTATTGCATCTTCTATTCACCAGTGAGAACTGTTTATAATTAATTTTGCCTAAGGTATTTCTCCTCATTAATTCATTCAGTGAAGAAGTTAATGTGTGCAGGATGCTAGATAAACAAGTAAATATATAGTTACAAATCATTTTTTAAAACTGTTAAAAAAGAAACAGGGTATTGTGAAGAAATTAATATGGAGGCCCCACATTAGCTGAGTGGTCTGGGAAGGCCTGTCTCATTAAGACTGAAGGATAGCAAGGAACCATCTATGTAAGGCCCACTAGTGTAGAGGTGATAACCTGGGTAAAGATCCTGCTGGGGAGGAAGAGCCATCATGGGACATGTGAGTAGCAGTGAGAAGGTCAGCCTGGCTGGATGGAGTCAGCGAGGAAGAAGGTGGGTGAATGGCCCAAGATAAGACTGCAGAAGCAGGCAGGCAGGGCCCAAACTGTGCAGGACCTTAAAGGATGCATTTTCGTCACAATGCAATTGAGAACCATTCAAGGGATTCATGGGAGAAGGCAGTGGCACCCCACTCCAGTACACTTGCCTGGAAAATCCCATGGACGGGGGAGCCTGGTAGGCTGCAGTCCATGGGGTCACTAAGAGTCGGACACGACTGAGCGACTTCACTTTGACTTTTCACTTCCATACAATGGAGAAGGAAATGGCAACCCACTCCAGTGTTCTTGCCTGGAGAATCCCAGGGATGGCGGAGCCTGGTGGGCTGCCATCTATGGGGTCGCACAGAGTCAGACACGACTGTAGCAACTTAGCAGCAGCAGCAGCAGAATGAATGAGTAACTTACACATTTATCTAGGGGAATGTTGACAGACTTCAGGAGCATGGAAATTGAGCTCTGAGCTGGAATGGAGGTACAGAGGCCTCTTGGTTAAAGCCCAAGGATATTGTGTCTTGCATATACGGACAGGATCACTGCTGTATACTTCTGTTATGTACGTAGAGATCGTTACTGTTTTCTGGTTCATCAGTATTTCTTGGGAAAAACTGCTTGATTTTTAAACCCATCATTGGGGTTTAAAATTGGGTGCCTCACTGAGGGCACATGCATTAAAGAACTGACACAACAGAGTGTTTACATGTGAACCGTTGATTCGAACTTTGCCAAGAATTCTTGTCACCTAGTCCGTGGAACACTGGGGAATTGGTACCAGGATCACCTTGTACTGCAACTAGTTAGAGATGTTGAGCCAATCTCCTTTTCCCAAATGTTCAAGCAGGTACAGAAATGCTAAATTTCTTACTGAAATCACTGGTTAGAGCTGAAGCTAAAACCCAGACTTTAAAACCCATTTTCAGTTCTCCAGCTTCACCATCCAAGAGGCTGATAAGCATTTTAACGTGATTGCTGTGCTCTTGACCCCTTCTGGTGGGCTGGGAGGAGGGGTCTTGTGGGGAGGATGCTCTTGACTGAGCAGACCTGTTCCAAAGCGTGAGGTAGGAGGCTCATGCTGACAGCAGTGGTCCCCAGGCCATCTCTGGCCCACCTGCTTTCGAGTCCTAACTGCTGACTAGATTGTTATTTTGAGGGAAAAAATGGTTAATTCAAAAAAATTTTTTTTAATATTTTACGGGCACGCTATATGCACGCAGGCTCTTAGTTCCCTAACCAGGGATCAGACCTGGGCCCCTGCAGTGAAAGCGCCGAGTCCTAACCTCTGGATCACCAGGGAATTCCCAGAAATGGTGAAATACTGGTTCTCATCAGAAATAGCTTTTAAAGCTGTGCTTGTGAATTAGGTGGTCTTTGATCTTCAGTTGTTTATAATGTTTGTTATGTTTTCTCATAACTATATTGTAAGTCACTCAGTCATGTCTGATTCTTTGCAACTCCATGGACTGTAGCCTGCCAGGCTCCTCTGTCCATGGGATTTTCCAGGCAAGAAAGGGTTGTCATTCCCTTCTCCAGGGGATCTTCCTGACCTAGGGATTGAACCTGGGTCTCCTGCATTGCAGGCAGATTCTTTACCATCTGAGCCACCAGGGAATCCTGTATTTACTTTAGAATATCTAAATTGTTTCTTAGAGAAGTTAAAGCTATAAAATTCAGTCTTTTAGCCTTTTCAAAACATAGAAATTATGAGAGTATTTTTTACAGCCTATCGGTATTAGAGTATTATTTCCCTACGTGTATGAAATTGTACCTTCTTGATAATTGGCAAGATATAGCTAAGTTATCCTTTGTCTAAAGTTTGGAATTCGTGAAGAGTAACTTGAATAAAGGATACTAGGATTCCTTGTGCAAAGACTTTTGTACAGCTCAATTTTAAGAGCTAGTGTTCTGTTTCACATTGTATATTAGATGTATTCTAGAAAAGAAAGATAAGTCAAGCTCCATTTTAAAAAGAAATCTCTGTTTAAGGGAAGACTGCTATAAATCCTTTTATATATATTCACTGATCTGTTTTAGAAGTTTGGATTTTCTTAACAGCAGTGTTCTTCTGTATGAGTGACATCTGACTAAGAAAGCCATGGCATCTCCTGCACAAGGAAACCGATGCTGGCCAGGCTAGTATTGCCCAGGATGTTGCCAGCACTTAATATTCTATTAGTAAGTGTAAGCATAAGAGGAAAGGAAGGATTCAGTGAAGCCAGATGATTTCATATTCTCTTGGTAGTTCAGCTTAATTGCATGCCAGCAGGTTCACCCTTGTTCTTTGGTTTGGGATCACTGTTTTCCATGCCCCCTTGGGCTATCATGCCCGAGTCTCCACTGTGAAGCCAACAGAGTAAATAGACAGTAAAAGATGTCCACATTGGAGCCACCAAGATAAAGGCTAAGAATAAATGTCAGTCCACCAGATAATAGCCACTGCCGGAGAAATCTCGAGAGGATCATGAAAATCCCTGATGCCGTTTGGACAAAACCAGCATGGATTTCTGCTCCATTATTTTACTTCTCAACCCTTTTTAGTCCCCTTTTCACTCAGTCACTCAACTCTCAAGAATGGTAAAACAAAACGAACTTTTTAAGTCTGTTGTGTGATTCATCTTTTTTATTCTTTTCTTTCCCCCTCTTTTTTGGGAACACTGCCAGATTATTGAAACTTGCTCAGCCAAGGTGTGCGTTATAACACTGCTGCCACCTGCTTCCCTGACAGTGCAGAGAGGCTTGTGTTTTAAAGTGTAATCTTCCTAATATAGAGCTGTTTTCAAGTGTTCTTGTATTAAACATAGCTATAATTGTGTTTCTGGCAGCAGTTCTGGGTCTTACAAAACTTATATAATCATAACATAGTTAATGTTGAATCTATTTGGGAATTTTTTTAGAATAAATTTTACTCATTAATTTCATTATAAATGCCTTAAGTATTCTTTAGTTGCATCAATTTGATTAGTCAGCAGTCATCTTTGGGAGTAGTTTTATGTCTACTTAATGGGTACTTTTTGGCAAGAAAAATCAAAGGTACATTTAATAATTTGTAGAGTAACTGCACAAGGTCTTTGATAATTTTTGTTTATGAGAGGAAGCTGCTGTTGTACTGTGTGGCTATTTTCAAACTTGTTTTTTTAGAAGAATACTTTTTCTTACTAGGCTCTCACATGGAGATCTGGTACACAGATCACAGGCTGGCTGCCTGGAGTGGGAGGGAGTCGGGTGGCTGGTGGTGGGAATGTAGAGGTACCCCGTGTTCCCCTGTTATCAGGTACCGGGTTTTCTCTCTTGGTCTTTATGTGATCCCTGTTGGGTGGGTTAATACCCACCAGCTATTATTCTCTTAATACAGATGAAGCAACTGAAGCCCAGCATAATTTGTCTAAGAAAACAGAGCAGGTTGAAAAGGAAAATGGTCCCAAATCTAGATTCTTCTGAAGTAATAGTCCAACTTAGTTTTACTTTGTTGTTTATTTGCTAAGTTGTGTCCATCTTTTTTGTGTGTGTGTGACCCCATGGACTGTAACCCACCAGGCTTCTCTGTCCAGGGATTTTCCAGGCAAGAAGACTGGCGTACGGGTTGCCATTTCCTTCTCCTGGGGGTCTTTCTGACTTGATTCAAGTAGTTTAAGTGGGTGTGATTTATATGTAAAAGTGACAACACTTAATTCTTTTTTTTCTTCCTCCTTTATGGAGAGATTACCTAATTTTTTCCCTATGATATTTAGATCTGATCATAGAACAGCAAACTTGAGTAAACAGTTCATTTGTATTAAGGTTTAAAAGTTGAATGTATTATCTGATTGAATATTCAGTAGCAAAATGTCTGTAGAAATGCATTATGTTACAGTTTGACCTAAACAGTTTTAATCGGTATATTAAAAGAGATTTTACTACACACATACGGATGATTAATCCTTAATGTTAAGCCTAGTACCCATAAGTTTCTTAGATACTTTCAGTACTACTGCCTTGACATCTGCAACAAAACTGTTAGTTAGCGGTCACTTATTGCCTCATGGGAACCTATCAAATACTGGCCTTAGATAATTTTCCACCTGTGACCAAATTGCCATCAGTAAGTTTGTACTGAGATATATCTTAAGCTAAATTCTGAGTCCTGCCAGAGGTATTTTAGGAGCACACTGAGGCCTTATCATCAGTCCTGTCCCCATCAGTTCTGAATATTCATTGGAAGGACTGATGTTTCAACTGAATTTGAAATTCCTATACTTAGGCCACCTGATGCGAAGAGCTGATTCATTTGAAAAGACCCTGATGCTGGGAAAGATTGAAGGCGGGAGGAGAAGGGGACGACAGAGGATGAGATGGTTGGATGGCATCACCGACTCAGTGGACACGAGTTTGAGTAAACTCCGTGAGTTGGTGACGGACAGGGAGGCCTGGCGTGCTGCAGTCCATGGGGTCGCAAAGAGTTGGACATGACTGAGTGACTGAACTGACTGACGGACGGACTGAGGCCTTTCAGAGGATCAGCAGTGCTTCTGTGCCTCCTGCCACTCCTGTGGTGTGAAAGATGCCCTTTACTGGAAAGATATTTCCAGTAAAGCTTACTCTGGGGTCCAACTTACGACCTGTAGAAAGCATTACTACTCAAATCTTAGTTCGTGAGATGACTGACTGACTCAAAGTTGAAATCTTGGGTCTTACACTGTGTCTGAGCCCTTGACTAATTGTAACAAATTCTGTAGTTATATAGACCTTCTCTTTGTTTTAATGGTATCCTGATAGATATAATGGGAATACCTTATTTATTGAGTGACTACTATGTTCTAAAACTTTGCTAAGTATTCTTGGCCTTTACTGTAACTCTGCAAAGAATGTGGTAGTATTCTCATTTTACAGGTGAGAGAACTGCAGCCTATAGAGGTTTGGAAACAAAACTTAGGGTTTCTTGGCCAGTAGGTAGAGGAGCTGGAATTTGAATCCAGGTTTGACCTCAGCAACTGTGTTCTTTGTAAACTGTTGTTAGCTTTTGGTCTTAAGGTGATAGAAATGTTTAACCTCAGGGTTGTTATTATTATTATTATTATTTAAGCATTTTAAAAATATTTGGAATGTTACTGTCTTCTTATAGAAGCAGAGTCTGGGTGTGTGTATGGAAGCAGAAATTTTTCAAAGCCAAAAGGAGCTATTATATTTTACTTAAATAAATTGCTTAAAAAGAAAAAAGAAAGGAGAAAAGGGGGAGAAGAAAGCAAAGTCATATCTAGTGAAACTTATTGATAGTAAAAAAAAAAAACTTCTAAAAGAGCTAAAAACAAAGTTGAACATTTAAGGGGAATTCTAGAATTTTATTTCTAGGGGAGAATTTTGGTCGTCCATGCCGATTCTCTGATTTTCTCTAAGGAAACTGAAGCTTATAGGTTAAGTACCTCCTTTGCCCGGTGCTGTGATCACCTTCTCTGACTTCTGGCCTAGTGCTCTTCCCACTATATTAGAGGCTGGTTGGAATGGCTCGGGGAATGGGAGTTCGTCGATAGTAGAGAGATTTGTAATTTTAGCTCATTTATTTTTCAGTGAAAATTATATCAATCAGCTCAGCAGTTCACATGTTTCCAGAAAAGGGGAATGTTCTTGTTTTCCATTTTGGGGACTTTCACTGTAAGCTGTGTCTCCATGGTAACCAAAGGGAGTTAAGTTGATGGATTTCTAGGCCTCACCCCCAGAGTTTTCTGATTCAAATTTGAATTTTTAACAAGTTCTCAAATAGTGCCGATGCTGCTGGTTCAGACTCGAACTTTGAGAACTTAAGGCTTAGAGTCTAGTTTGAAAAGTTATTCATGAGTTGCAGGCCCGAAGGGAGGAGGGGAGACTCAGGAAGGGGCTGAAGGACTATGAAAATAAATATGATGGTGCTCGAGTATGGGGTCCAAATGAAGCCCCGACAGGTTCACTTTCTCTGAGGACTCGAGTTAAGTGGAAAGGCAGAATCTTGTGTTTGGAGAGAATTCTAGATTGTGAAGCTCTTATGTGGCCTAGAGCAAGAGTATTCAAAGGTTCCAGGAGATAATGAACTTGTGCCTGAGTGTAACCCAGTATACGCCTTCTTTCTTTGAAGAAGTCTGATTGTCCTCATCATCCCTTACCCATCCTCTTCTAATAAAAAATCACCTAGGCAAACCTATGCATAGTCATGTAGTTGATTTGCATTCTGGCACAAGCTCAGTTCACAGACTGGCATCATTTGCAGACTTGACCTGGAACATAGACCACACTTGTAGAGTCCCTGGCCTTGAATGTAGGTTTGGGGTGGGGGTGGGGGCTGTTATTTAGTGGCCCCTGAAGATGAAGGATGTTGGAAGAGTGAGTCCAAGCATGTTGTTTGGATCATCAAGAGAGGAATTCTGCAGCAATACAAAAAAGAGAAATTTCTGGAGACTGGTGGATGATCACAAGACCAGGGTGGAAAAAGGACAGTCGAGCAGCATGGCCTGGGCTCAGAGCCTCTGAGAGGCTACTGAACGACACTCTGAAACTCCAGTCCAGAGCAAGGGAAAAACCACATCGTCCCCCAGGCCTGGGTGGGGTGAATGACTGTGAGAAGGAACAGTCTTCACTTAACAGATGTCATCAGTGATAGCCTCCTGGCTCTTTGCTTCCGTAATCTTTTTAGGCACATTATGCGTGGGCATTCTTAAAGTCTTGTTTCAACAGAGGCTCCATGGGAGTGAAGTTTCTCTTATAATCAAGCAATACTCTGATGGAAGAGACATTGCTTGGACTTCTTTTATTAGGTTAAGTAGGGAGAAGTCTATTAACCAAAAATGAGGAAGATACACTAGATAAGCCATTGGGATAAACTTTTCTTCTAAGAAACATATATTAGACTATCTCTTTAAAAAATTTGTATTTTCTTTGGTAACTATTTCTACAAACTAAAACTCAGTTATTTAAGTCTAACAAGTATCTTTTCATAGGATATGATATATCCTACCTAGTCTGTTTGGTAATCCCATGAACATTTTAATTATGACTTCATGAAGTGGCTTCAGCTAATAAATAGCATATCCATAGGAAAGTAAAATACAACTTTCCTCCTATGTTTAATATCCAACTTAGTACCCATAGAGACTAGGTGGGGCTGGTGAATGAAAGTATGGGCAGTAGAGAAAGGCAGAGGAAAAGAGTGGTTTAGAATATGGGCTCTGGGCAAATCTATTAATAGATTCATGTGATGGCTTAACACTTAACAGACTCTGACTTGGATAAATTGATGAGTCCAAGCTTCTGTTTCCTTGTGTTCAAAACAGGATAACAGTTTTATTTCATTAAATTGTTAGATGGATTAAATGAGCTTTCTTATAGTGAGAAAAGATGTGCTATATAATAAGCATGCCATAATTTCTAACTTATTATTATTAACATATTGTTATCAAGGGAAAGTGTAGTCCTTAGAATCACAGAAATGTGGATTTGCATCTCCTTCTTCTTAATTCAATTAATCTGACCCTGGCTAAGTCATTTAATATTGCTGATTCACTTTCTCATCAGTAAATGGGAGTGGTAGCAACTACCGTATGCGGTCATTGTGAGAATGCAGTAGTCTAAGTACATAATGTGTTTGGTGTGGTCCCGTGACATAGTCTTTGCTAGCAAGGGTTTGCCTTTCTTTCCTGGCTCTAAGTTTGAGATTTCTTTTCTTTCTAGTCGGGACTTGAAAAGAGGATAGACCAAGCTGTGGAAGAGTGGAACATTGAGAAGGCCGAGGAACTCAGCAACCAGCTAGCTACTCGCGAGGTGAGTCGGCCCCACCATGATGCTCTGCTGTGCTTTCAGATCTTCTGAAATGAGTGTATGTTCTTTGCTTGATCATGAGTAAGTGCAGTTCAAATATTTGATCTAAGATTTTCCTTTCTGTCCATTTTCTTCCCTCTTAATCTCCCATTTATTTTGAAATACTGGGTTTTATTTTTGTCTTTAATGTTAATAAATTATTCTTATATAAATCTTAATGCTGGAAATAATCCACGGTTGATCTTCAGCCTCTAGATTTCATCTAGTTCAGAGCTCTGTCTGCCAGTTGTGCTGAAAAGGCTAGCTTTCTTTTTCCATTTTCATCTTTAACTCAGTTTAACTCTCCCTGAGGGCAGCCGTGTGTTCTGGGGTCACATCTCTCTGTGTGTTCCTAACCCTTTCTCCCCAGAATGCTTTCTTACTGCATATTCTAAATAGTTCCCTCAGCTCTAAAGAAGTCTCAGCCTTTTTTAACCTAAAGTCTGTAGTATAAAGCTAATAGGTATATTGAATATTCTTTTCCCAAGTACCAAGGCATCCAGAAGATTCTCACTTGTACCCTCTGGAAGAAAGTTGCAAAATTTGTAAAACAATTTCTGTTTGACCTTCACTTTGAAATGTTAACAGTCAACATTTGCTTGATCATTCTTTTCTGATTTATGTGCCTTATTTAGATTTGCCAAATATGTCAGTGATTGCCTTTGTAATAAAAGAAAATTTTTCTCTTTTCCGGTCTCGGACGCTGAGTTTTGTTGTTGTCTTTTTAGTCTTTAATCTGGAATGTTTCCTCCGTCTGTCTGTGTTTTTCAGGACCTCTAGTTTTGAAGAGTAGCTGATGATTTTGTAGGATGTCTGTCAAGTTTGCTTTGTCTGGCGCTTCCTCATGATTAGATTCATGTCATGCATGTATTGGTGGGAAAATCACAGAAGTATCCTCAGTGCAGGATATCAGAATGCATGTGGCATCTATTTGTCTACTTTATTGATGATGTTCCTTTGATTATTTGCTTAAGGTGGTGTCTCCAGGTTTATTCTGTCTAACATTATTCTTCCCTGTGTAAATTAATAAGTATCTCACAGAGAGGTGAGAGATGATTTGAGACTCTGAATATTCTTTTTCTCACTATTCTTTGCCTACTAATTTTAGCAGTCATTGCTGATTGTTTTCCAGCTTGAGACAATTACTATTATAATTAAGATCTTGAAAACATTATTGGAGTGTACTTCTCATCTTTACCTGGCAACTCAGATCTAAAATTTGTCTTCAGTGAGATACTGGATTCTAGAATCTCTTATGTATCTATGTTAAGTCTCTCAGTAACCTGGACAGTTGGTATATAGTTTCCCTACGTGATGGGTATATTTTCCCTAAGTGGTATGCTGGGAGGGCTGGGGTCGTGGGCTCTCGTGTCCACCAGGGTTGCATGTTCAGTCCCTCCTTGTCTGTCTCATCCGTGGTCACCTGTGAGCAGGAGGCCGCGTGTCAGAGAGCAGAAGTAGAGCCTCTGAGGCCTCAGACTTGTGTGTTTCCTTTGAGGGTATTGAATTTCTGTTTCTGTGTTTTTATTTGTCATACTGCTATTTTTGAAACGGGAATTGCGTACTACTGACCAGGTATTTTCCATTTTAATAATAGTAATAAATAATTATAATAATATTATATGATAATATATAATATAATAATAACAATAATATTTATATAAATAATAATAACCATTTAGGTTATTCTTTCCTGTCACGCTTTATGACAAATGAGATTGCTTTAAAAATATACCCCATTTTCAGCATTTGTAAGGATAGTAAGTGTTTTCTCAAGAGTTCTTTTTACTTCCATACCAGCATAACGCTTTGTTCTAGTGAAAGAAAATTTATCTAGTGTGGGGTTAACGACTTCTGGTTAAAAGGAAAAAGAGTAATCTGGGCCCTCCTCTTTTCCTTGTATAAGTGGAAAGACATCTGGAAAGTGTTTACTGGCCACAGACACTGGAGAGATACTGATTACATGTTAATTAAACACCCATGGAAGAATAACTAAAGTAATCGAGATGTAATTCTTGAATAAATAGTTTAGTTTGAGGTTTAAGTTTTTTGTGTTTATCTCCTTTGTGCCAATCACTGTGGATATGAAAGATGAGATTTTGAGAAGTAAGTAATCGTGAGTTTGGGGCAGAAACCCTTTATGAATTAAAGGTATATATGCATGGTAGGTGTCCTTTTGGAAATCAGGTATACTGGTTTTTAATCAGTACCATTTTCTTTTTTCAAGAAGCAGTGAGTGGGATGTGCTGATAAAACCTTTGCTCAGAGGCACAGATCTCAAGAGTTCTTAAAGCCTTTTCCAACTGTAATAAGTGAAACTAATTTTTGATGTTTAACATTTATAAGCCTGTGAAACCAACAGGGCAGTATCAGTATTGAGAAGAGTGAAGCCCAAAGTAGAACCCCTGTCTGAGAATGGGCCTTGAAAACAGTTCCTCAAAGCAGACGAGAGCAAAACGAAACAACTGGTCAAAATGAAGCCGTCAGTGCGCTAGCATGACACAGCAGGCGCGCGTTTTTCCAGCGTCATAGACCCTTAGGTTAATGATGACATTGAAGATGGGTGTAGTCTGGCGTGGGGGATGGCTTCAGTTCACATGTTGGAAACCGAGATTGTGCTGTCAAATTGGGCTTTGCCATGTAGTAATGTGGTTGCTTTGGGAAAGTCCATCCTATCGATTAAATCCTTCTTTGTTGTTAACAATCTTGGAGGAGAGATAAAAGTGGAAAAATACACTTGGGTTTGTGTCATACCGATGAAGATGTTCTAATTTGAAAAAAAATAGCTCTTAAAAAATTACTATCTATGTATGTATACATACACATGCACATTCGCACACACGTTTGAGCACATTTATAGCTTCTTAACCTCAGGCCTGAACTGGAAGAACATTCCATTTATTGATAGTGATCCTCAAAAATGCCATCCTTTGGTTCTTATCTTTTCTGACACACTTTGTTACAGTCCAGATCATACCAATTTGTAGAAACAAGTATTTAAAATTAAGTGCTAAGCCTAGATTTAGTAAAGTAAGCAGCATTTGAGTTGAATCTCACATTTTGAAAACAGACTCTGTCTCTAGGCATCTTCATGTTAGCCTGCTGTACCTAAAAAACAACTTGGTTTGGCAGCAGACAGTGAATTTCTACCATTGAATGAGTCACACCTACATTAACTAGAAAATATATTGCTTTCAATTATAGCTGTGCCATGTTAGGGCAAAAATGAGTCGGGAGGAGAGGCTGCCAGTGAATTTTGTTTGAGCTTTGTATATAGCTCATGCCCCTGAAGGTTATCTTTTCTGTAAGTGATTCAAACAGGATGATCTTTGACAGCACCAACTAAACTTAATTCCTTGGAAACATCAGTACATCCTTTATGTTGTAATGTTACAACTATTTTATGTAACCTAGAGTAATTTAAAAAAATAATTTGCAAGGTATTAATATTCATATCTGAAATATTTTGGTTATAATCTGCTATCTTTGCTAAGGTCAGTAACCTTCAGTTGGAGTAATGATATAAAATGTTTCATATCTTAAAGCTTTTTGCACCAACTTATAACTTCAGCCTTTTGTACTATTAAATACAGTATTTATTTAGAATCTAACCAAGGTGTCACAAGTACAAATGATAAAAAACGGTGTCTCACTTTGATAGTGTTCTTCTTATAGGTAATGATAAATATTTCATTGGCAGTATGAATTAAACTGAAAATCTAATTTTAGCTTTATTAAATTTCTTAAATAGGCTACTTAGATTTTTGGATTCCAAAACACAGGTGAAGTTAATAGTGTTGAAATAGTAATAGTTTGTTAATATTTAAATAGGGCAAGGTAGGAATGGTCTTTTTAAAAAACCAATGTTTGAATTGATTGAGTTGTATTCTTTCCTAGCTAAATACATTAAATACTCTCTAAATTTGGGGCAGATTAGTAATTTGTTGGTGAAGTTCTATTTTTAGAGCCATTTCCTAGAAAAACCTTAAGGCATTCTTGTTGGAGAGGGGTATATATACACATTTGAGGCATTAGTTTTTTTATTTTATGTTAATGTGTAAGAAGAACTATTTCTCAGAAATATTTCCTATGCTTCAGCACTTGTTCTGGCACTCAGAATTTTTCCATTACAATTCATTGTTGGGCTGTAGTTTCCTTGAGAGGATTCTGGCTGTAATTCACCCTTTGATTTTGATTATTAATTTCATGTTGATGTACACACTGCATTGTCTTGATGGAATAAGAGCTTCAGTTCACCCCCCTCCCCCCAAAATAACCTCCCCTAATAGAACAGTTTTGACAGATGTAGCTATCAAAGTACCTGGAGCATTTGCATATCCAGAGTTCAGAACTGACACATTTGTTTCAATTTTTGAGATAGAGATGCTGCCAAACCTGGTTAAGTTTGAAGTTGCTTCTCATCAGTGGTGTTTCCAGAGCTCTGATATTTTAGGAAAGTTGTTTGCTTGCATCACATAAAAAAAAAAAAAGCTGAGTTGATGGATATTATAGTGAAGAAAGTCTTGTGGTTCTAAACTCTTGATTTTCTAATCCAGAGGGCAAAATTATTTTCTTCCTGTTTTTGTGACTACTTTTAGAACTCTCTTAACAACCATGATTCCAGAGGTAAGGCTATTTGTTCACATATGAAGCTGAACATATATTCCAATTAGCTGTTATCAGAATTTATCACTAGAACCTGTGACTCTAAGAAGGCCAGCAGGTGCTTCCTATTTTCTTAATTATTATGATTTCTAGCCACTGAAGATAGGGTAAACAAAGTACAAATACATTAAGTAGTACCCGTTGGTACATATTAAGAATTTAAAATTGAATATCTCCATTTCAACATCTTATTTTTACAGAAAGGAGATTTCCTTTGTTGTGAATTCCAGGAGTGTATATGAAGAACACATTGTTTCAAAGTCATCTAATGCCTGCAAACTGGCAAAATTTATTTTATGTCCCTCTTTGAAATTTTACTCTCCTACCTCCCACCCCTTTCTTTTACTTTCTTTTGGTCTTTCCGTTAGACAGCAGAGTGTAGGACCATTTTCTTTGCAGTATATTTCACTGATTAGCACTGGGAGGGAATCTGGGACACTGGGGAAAAGAAGTCCTCACGGAACAGGCTCTTGCTGGTCGGCGGTGATCAGCCACCTGGGGAAGCTGCCTGCCACGGGGGGAGGGGTGTGTGCCTCCGTTAAGGATCATGTAGAAATGACTCACTTTCATTAACTTTGGTCATTTCTCAGTGGTTTTTTAATTTAAACATTCCTCTTTGTGTCATTTTGTAGTCTGTGCATAGTCCGGGGGGCTTTTCAATGGTGATTTTAATTCTTTGAAGCCTTGTTCTCCTTAGTTCTTAAAAGTAATTCAGTTATTTCATATAGATGAACAGGTAGCACAGAGTATGGAAAATAAGCTCTGCCTGTCCAGGTGAGGGAAGGCCTAGTTGAATTCCTTTACGTGGAGCTGAAAGATTCTGTTCTTTCTTATAAAAAATGGTGTACATCCTTGAAGTGGGAGCATTTTAATATGAGAAAAATAAAAATGGTACTCAGTGATGGGGTTTCCTCTCAAGCTTTTAGGTGTGCTTTTTAGATCTCATTGCACTGAGGACGTTTTCTTTTAACCTCTGGGGTATGATTGGGTGATCACCTAGAGTGGTGTTCCTTATGCTCTCTTTTAATTATGTTTATGGTGCTTTTAACAAACCTTAAAAAAAGATTTCAGATGTTACAAGTCTAATTAAAGAGACAGACAAAGCACAGTTTATACTGTAGATTTTTTCTGCAGTTCAATTAATCAGCATGTTTTCTCTTTTAATTAAAACCATTTTAGTAAATTAAAGCCCACAGCAAAACACATATATAATTTGTTTGTAATTAGCTCTTAATTGGTGGTAGTTGAAGCTTAGCACCCTTGGTTTCTTTCTTCATGATTGCCATTTTATTAGCAGCCAGTCATTAATTAATCTTTTTCTAATTAGCTTATAAAACTGTTGATGGCACATTATTGTAAATGTGATTTTAAGTTCAAAGCTTGTTAATAAGCTTTCTTACTTAGAAGAACAGAGATAAAGAAATTGCTGAAAACAGTACTACAGTTCTTTAAAAAAAAGAAAAACTGTCTTTCTGATGGGGACTGTGTAAAGCATCTAACAGCTTATGGTTAATTTTTTTCCCTTATGAATGGAATAAGTTGCTTGATTATAAATGTCTCTATCCAGGAGTAATTTCAACAGTATAACGTCTTTTCTCCCCCCTTTGGAATACTGTAATCTACATATAATTTGAAGCCTTAATAGTCATCATTAAACCAGGTGTTACATAAACTATTTCACTATGAAATCAGAGTTGAGGATATGAATCAAAATATATCTTCTCACACAATACATTTTTTTTTAATAAATTGCAAGGTGAATCATATATTTATACATGTAAATATACAATATATGTAATATGTCTATGCAAATATATCTTATATTTCAAAAACAGGGTTTGTTGGGTTATGCCTTGAAGTAAAAACCATTTGGCTTTAACTGATTTGTAGTTAAATAGGTGTTAAATAACAGGTGTTTGTGCAGTTGTGCACACAACATAGATATATGTAGTACACAAACATGGAAACCTGTGCATGCACATTTTAAGGTGACAGTGAAATTAGGCTGTTCTTTCTAACAGAGGGAAGAAGACTTGATTTAAAGTCAGTATTTAAATGACTGGATATGCCGTAGCTTATTTGCTGTCCTCAGAGCTTCGGCATCTCAGGTATGTCCGTGGAAATGTGCCAGTCCCACTGAAGACATCCTGAATTCACTGCAGCACCTGCCATGTTAACCTGTGGTTTGAATAAAACACATTAGCCACGTCATATTGTTTATTGAAATATACTATCGATTTCATAAAACTTAACTTCATGGTATTCTGAGCTGTTCATCAGTAATTTTGCAAAGTTTTGAAAGTTATTAAAAAGAAAAAAATAAAGCATCATCGGTCCTTGGAAGTGCTTTTTCTTCTTTGCTGTTTGAACTTTGCATGTTATTTCAACTTTGGCTATTTCTCTGCTTGTTTTTAAGAAGGCATTTTATGATGCCTTGCAAGAGACACTAGAAAGGGATAGCTGACAAGGAAAAAATTAAAAATTGGATAAAAAGTAAATGAATAATGTCATATTACCAAAAAGATGAGAGGCTAATTTGTGCCGACTTTTTGCTAATTTTGTTCAAGCCTCAAAATGAGGAGCTGTCACCGTTGTGTGCAGCACTGATGCCAGTGCCAATGATCCATGAAATAAGCTGCCGCTGGCTTTGTTCTGATAAGAATGAACAAATCTGCACAATGTTCGGCTCCCAGAATCTCATTTTCATACTTGCATGCAGGCGAAAAGAAATAAGCTGTTTGCAGGCTTGATTAATCAGACATTGGAGGGGTTTTTGTCTCTTTGATCTCTTTCGTCTCCTAGGTAACTTGCTTGACATTAATGTTGAGCTTGAGTAAAGACAATCAGGAATTGTCGACCAAACTGATATAAAAATTAAAGACCTTAACACTTTAAGTACTCCAGTAATGGTTCCGCTTTACTTCAGAAAACATCTGTTTTCATTTAATTAAAGAACAAAAGAGAATGGCATAAATATTTTTCATAGAGACCTATTATTCCAAAGTTAAAGTATGATAATTGGTATTTTTAAATAAGTGCCTTGAAAGTGTGCAAAAGGGAGGGAAACTTCATAAATCTGTTACAAGCTAGTAATTTGAAGATGAGTAAAATATTTTATGAAATGGATAAGAAGTTTACAGTGATGCTAGATGAAGCTGTTTGAATCAGATTCTTTAAATGATTATCAGCAAACTTTAGCAGGGCAAGGTTTAGCGAGAAAAACTAACTTTATTTTGCAAGTTTGTCTTTTAAAAATCTTGACTATGTTACACGATGTGCCATTATATCTGTTTTACAACCCAATATGATTTACACATGCTCAACCTGTAAAATTGAAAGGAATTAAAAAAGTGTCGCCGTGCATTTGCTTGAGGTTATGCAGACGCTTTTACAAATCTTCCAAGTGGCTGTAGAGATGAACGCCTCAAGGGTCCAGCCGGGGCCCTGCTTTCCCAACCAGCTAAAGCCCTTATCTGAAATCCAAGCAAAGTACCATTAATCTTTCTGAAAGACCTTTTATGGCTTTTAATATATCCCAAATTAGAACATTTTACACCCTTGGTTCCTGAAATATGGTGATAAAAAGCCTTTAGAGCTTAATTTTCCTTACCGCTTGCTCTGACCAATTTGCAGTTCTTTGTGATAATGTTTAGACACCTTAATTAAAATGCAGCAAAATATTGGATGTTCTATATGGAAAATGCTGATACTTTGACGACACACAGAAGAAATTCTGTATATATTTTTATTCTTGAAAAAAATTTCTTCCCACATGGTGTTGCTCTAGTTATCTGATGACCCGAAGCCGTTTTTTAATATAAAAACCATTGACCAGGCTTTTGTGATGTTTACATTGGGCCCAAAGATGCTTTTTTTCTTTTTAGAGACGCAAAAGGGGGATTCTTGGGGACCTATTCTGTTTGTTTGTAATATTGAAACATAGCGTGGTATTCTTTTTCTTCTGGAGCTTGGCTTAGTCTTCTTGCCTGGGAAAACATGTTTCTTCTCAACTGTCTTTTCTGTAGAAGATCTTATGATCCTTTCAGATTTCCAAATATTTCCGTTTTTTTTCTTTTCTCCTTGGGAGTAAGTAAAACACATTCATCTTAAGCATGCAAAGGCCCCAGCATTGATAGGACTTTTCATTATCCTTACAAGCTAAAAGATCCTTTCAGTTAAATACATAGACCAGGCTTGTTTAATGTTTATCAGTTAAAGAACATTTCATTGAACCTAACCCCAGGCAAAATACAGTTAGAAAACACAGACTTTCCTACAAACAAGTCTGTTTGAAAGTATTGCCTATGTACCTAATCGCTTACGCTGTTCAGTCTACAAAACGATGGAGCCCTCCCATGTAAATACATGTTTCTTACGTTGTCATGAAGTATTTTTAAGTTTATTCTGTGTCTTACGTGGTGCGTGTGCATGTGCTCTCAGTCTTATCTGTTATGCTGATTGTGCTGGTTTGGCCTTCATGTTGCTAGAAATTCTCCCTTCTAAGAGTATGTGACTGTGCTGAAAGGACTTCCACGTGAATCAAATGACCACAGTCAGGGTCCAGACATACTGAGATGGCCTTTGGTTTTCTACTCCAAATCCAGAAAACCCATGTTGGGAAATTTCAGTAAGTTAAAAATATAAGTTGCACCCTAATTTACAACCGTTTCAGGAAATAATTTTGTCTCACGATTAATGGTACATAGCAGCTGTATAGTTCAGGTCATTTTTGTTTCATACTCAAAAGTATAGGCTCAATTTAAATAGAAGATAAACTAGCTGAGGTGGGGTGATCTCAGCAAAGCTATCGTATATGAGATTTGTATTTGCTGTCTAATACATAGGAATATAATTAGACAAATACGGAATTCCGTGTTTTACCTTTTGGAGGTGGGAGACAGAGAAGGAGACTATCCTGCACGAATGTGGGGAGACCCGGCGTACCTCTTAAACAGAAGGCGAGCTGTGTGTCCTGATAGTAGGCAGCTCCTTAGGTGCACTTCCTACTCCCCTCGCATCCCCCAGCACCCCTTCGCCAGGTGGAATTGTACTCTGACCAGAGGGCTGTGAGCAGAGACGCTGTGTGCGCTTCTGGACTAAAGCACCGAAGAGCCAGTATGAGCCCCTCCAGCCAGCTCTTCTCCGCCACTGAGACTTGAAAGCCGCATGTTGAGATGCTGGCAGCACCAGATGGAGAGCCTGGCCAGTCCACAGCTGATGTGAAGTGAAACAGAAATAAAAGTTCAGCCAGTGAGATTTGGAAATTTGTCGGATACTACGGTTTTGATTAGCCTAACCCAACAGGCACTAACTTGATTTTTTTTACATTTATGACAAACGGTTGGCTTTTAGTCAATAGGAAATCCATCTTCATGATGAATGATGCCACAGCATTCTTCTGAGCTTTGTTTTCTCCTTCGAAGAGGAAGCTACAGCCCTTTGATTCTTAGCCTTTTCTTAGTTGACTTAAATGAACTGTTCCGTGGTGAAGAACTGAAAGTGAAAAGAGAGCCAAGAGAACAGGGCAGGGATTGAAGCCATCAGATGTAACTGACAGCCCCTTCTCCCTAGCTCCCTCCACCCCAGCCCTCTTGTTCAAAGCCATGTCTGCAGCACCCGCAACAGTGCCTGGCAAAATAATGCATTGGTGCCCTCATGATATTGGTTGCATGAATGTCCTTGTGAGAAAAGATGGTGACGACGGAAGTGGTGCTGGTGTTGGCTTGGGTATCAGGAAGACTCTGACGTGGTCTGTTGTCCCAGGTGGGCTCCCAGCCACAAGCCCTCCTTCCTTCAGTGGCTTTCCTTTGGGTTTCGACCACCTCAGCACACTGGCTTGACTGGCACATTGCTTCCGTCTGCTTACCTTCTTTATGTGTATTCTTTCCTGGACTGAAAAATTGGATCTGTTTTTGTTCTCGTTTGTAAACCCCGGACAGTGCTTGATGACCGCTTATTTCTTTCATCCTAAAAAGAAGCTGTCCTCCAAGGTGAGCTGAAAGGAGTGGCAGGCAAGCCAAACCTCACTTTCCTAGGTCAGCTTCTCTCCTTACACGTGAGCCCCTAACTGCCTGCCGTGCCTCACTGTCGGCAAGCAGGTCCCCAAACCTTGGGCTCTGATGCTTTGGCCGGAGAGTGGCTTCTGAGTCCTTTCCTCTCGTCCACAAGTCTGCCGGCTGCTGAAACGCAGTAGGCTGCTGTCAGAGAAAAGGAAAGCAACACCAGGAAGAGATTTTTGTAGCCTTTGTTGTTTTAACAGATACTTTTGAGCCTTCCATGTAGGTGGGCATTTTAAAAATTAGAGCCCACTAAAAACAGAAGAGCCCCATGCCTGTCTTGGAGACACTCACTGAGGAACAGCTCTGTGGCCAGAGGGCCATGGAGAGTCCACTGTCAGAACTGTAGGCTGTGGCGTAGAAGCTGAAGGGCTGGAGAAATACAAAAACGAAGATGGTGTTGGGTTGAGTTAGAGGAGTCTTGCGGGGCGGGGCCGAGAGGACGCTTTGTTCTGCTGGGACCTTTAGGACTGGGGCAGATGAGTGGAAGGAGTGTGAAGGGGGCTGCTGGCAGGGAACGCTGTGGTCCTGGGGCCCCGCCTTTTTACCTCCTGGCACCCCTTATATTCTTTTTTCTGTCAGTGAGTGAAAAGCGATTGCCCATCACACAAACTGTGTTTATCAAGTAGTAATTAGCTTTCCCGTGTTTTATTAATCACATCTATGACTGCCAATCCGAGCTTCTGATCAGTGTGAGATAACGGGTGCGCCCATACCGAGTTGCTATAATTCTAGCCCAAAGCAAAGACACTGGATGTCTCTGTCAGCCTGCGCTGCCTTATCAGGGTAAATTCCTGTCTGTCCTACTGAAATGCTGAAAGCGCTTCAAGATCTTCATCCACAGGCCTGGTGGGCCCTCGAGGGGCCTTGGTGTGGGAAGGCGCTCCATCCGGGAGACTGGCATAGCTAGGGTGAAGGGCTGGCTGAGGGAGCAGAGGAGAAAAGGGACTGCGTCTTTGCATTTGTGCTGGTACTTTGGCGGTTTCAGAGGCCCAAGCATTAAGAATTTCCATTCTTAGCACGTGTAAAGTAAGGTTGACCTGGCTTTCTTACCCACAAATTCTCGAGTATCTGTATCATTGTAATTCTTGTATCAGCTAGAATATTTATTTTCACTTTTTCTTGTTTGTAATTCTTAGCTTGGTGTAAAAATTGCCAAAGCTATTGCCTGCCACAACTTCGTGAAAGCCAAAAAGGAGGCTGAAAATTCACAGGTTGCACGAAAAAAGAAGAAACTTGCCTGGGGGTGAGTTTTAAGAATTTTTTTTAAATTAGTGATTCTGCCAACTTCATAGCAATTACAGAAATCCTGTGATGCATTTTGTGAATCCAGTTTGTGCATAATTGTTATTCATTTTATTCTTTGGATCTTTGCTGCATGTTTATCAGATTATAAATATAGGGGCATGTCTTCATCCTATTTGATATTTATTTTGTAATTGATGGAAATTACATCAATTTCCATCGCGAAATTTACCGCGAAAACTTTTTTAAGTTTATTTTACTTTGGCACTTAGTAAACATGTTACTTCAGTAAAGTATTTAGCAATGAATCGAGATTTTCATGTTCTTCATTTTAGATTTGAAGCAAAGAAGAGGTGGGAAACCAAAAGCAACATGGGATATATGTGACTTGGCAGAGTTCTTCAAGACCTTTGAGGCTTCACTCGAGTCTTCAGTTGCTCAATTTACTAAAAAAGATTTTGTCAGAAAATTGATGGAAATAGAAAAAATAAGCATAAAATTTGGGAGTTGATTATCGAATCGTTTTTCAGTCTTTTTCTAAAGAGTCTATCCCACTGAAATGAGTGAAATGGACCATCCCATTAGGATTTATTTATTTATTTATATAGACCTCCAGTATAAAATCAGTTTTACTTTTCCTCCATCTGCTGGAGCATAGCCAGTGAGCTCCTGGTACTTTCTTATCTGCACTCGGTGTAAGTGCACTCACTCTGGAGCTGTTTTTAAGATGGGCATTTGTTTATAATGGATTAGTCATAAGTGGAAGAAAGATCCTGTGTTTACAGATGCCTTTATCTTAATGTTACAAAAGTAATTATCGGTTCTTTATTATAGGCAGTAGAGTTGATATTTCATAGTAACATAATAAAGGTAATTGATTAATCTTTGTGTACCTTCAGGTTAAATAACACCATTTTAAAAAAGGACAGAATCTTAACAGTATTTGGAGAATGATTTAAATTCAGGTTCTCTGCCTAGAAATGTCTTCCTAAATATCTCTCTCAGCCATGTCACTCTTTAAATTATGAGATGGTTCTTGGAGAAATTGATATAATGGTTCTAGACAGTGATAACTCCAGACATTGAAACCTTGAACCTTCTAAGAACAAACATGATTGGACTGTTTTCACTCCTCTCCCCCATTGCTCCGGGAACCACTGAGTGCTTGCATACGGATAAAGAAGACTGGCGCCCTGCTAAGTGGCTTTCACTACAGGTGTGTTTCAGAGTACCAACTAGAAAGGGCTTTGAGAAATTGTCTCAAGCTGGTGGACAAGCCCACAGCTGGATGCTGTGATTTTTTTTTTTTTTTTGGCAGGCCTGGGTTATTTTGGCAGCTCCCTCTTGGTGCCCAGTCTAGGTAAAGAACTGCTTATTGTGGTTTCCATCTTGTTCCTTCCTGCTACTTCATCAGAAGTTTTCTAACCATCTGATAAACTTTCTCTCTGTTGGTAGTATAAATTCAGGAACATAGAAGATGAATCATGGTGATGGTATTATTTTGTTAATTTTAGACTTACAAATAGTAACCAAATTTTAGTAATTTATGGTGACATATTTAATGTTTTTTTCCTGTTCTGGAATAAGTGAGCACCTTGTTGCTTTTGAAATAACAAAAATCATATCTTGCTTCCGTTTAGATGATGAAAACTAATATAGTAGAGAAAGTGAGATTTTAGGAAATTGTGTCCCTACTTATGGACTTCATTGTGAAAAGATATTCAGACCAAGTATTGGAAAATCTTATATTTTAAGACAATATTCCCTGTTGAGTTTTATAGATACAATCATACAGCCTTCACCTGTAACATCTTACTTTAGGCTCTTAGTAGGTGAATGCAAACGTAGAATATAGGAGATTTTCCTCTAAAAAAAAGACTCAGCATGGGGGAAATATCTATTGGTTTTGTCTGAAACATGAAAAACGTTCTCTTTGAGCAAGCAGGTAGTGTAACATTCTCACATTCGGGGCTCCAAGACAGTCGTCCCCCCTGCATTGTCTGCTCGCCTTTTCCCACTGACCTACTTCCTTAGCACGTTTCCTGACCCCTATGGGCACAGTTCCCCTCTCTTCTCATAGTGAGGCCTGGCCAGAGTAGTCACCTTTAGGGTCTGGTTTGGGAGCCCCTGACCCAAAGTCCAGCTGTCTAAACCCTTCTTCCACCTGCCTTGGGGCCAGCAGTCACTCATTCCTTCCACTCAGGAGTCCCACTTGGATGAGGACATTTTCCCTGAGTGGATGGCATTATGGTGGAATCAGGTCTCAGGGGATTCATTGGATAAGAGGAGCCATGTTGCAGAAGTCCCTTTCCCTTCGAGTCCTGGCTTGTGAAAGAGTCCAAGATCTCTTCAAGTCCTGGCTTGTGAAAGAGTCCAAGATCATCCAGCAGAAGAAGGAGTGGGAGGGGAAGAGGATTTGAGGAAGAGGAAGGCACTGGTTTTCTTGGGTTAGCCCTGCTGGCATATCATTTGGGACCACTCTATTTTTAATCTGCTTTAATTTGAATTTTCCTCATTAAAGCATTAAAATGGGGACATTATTCTTAGAAAACCCAGATTGCCCCAAAAGTATAGTCATTTGTCCTCTCTGTTTGGTGACAGTGAAATAAGGATTCTCTTTGGATCAGTAATAATTTCAGTTCCTGAAGCTTTAACATGTGCATTTACTACCATCAGAATGCCTGAATTAGATTAGTAATGTAAATGTCAGTTATTGTTAACTGAGATTAATATGTTTCAGGCCATGGGTATGCCATTAATGTAACTATGATTTACTGTTTGAGTACTTCAGGCTAAAACACCTTACTAAAGAACAATAATTTTGGGCTTTGCAGCCCTGGTTCTGAGAAGTAAAGTTGATAGTGCATTCCTCCTTGGAAGCCCTCAGGATGTTTCTGATTTTCCGCAGAACATTCTCATTTCTTTCACCAAAAGGAGAGTTTGAATATATAATCTCAGGTTTGCTATAATTAGTTCTGATGACAGACCTAAATACCTTGGCCCAAACTGTAAATCAGTAGTTAAACAGGTTTCTGCAACTGATCATAAATCTCAAACTCCATATTTTAAATGCGCTAATTTTTTTTAGAGAGACAGCTAAGGAAGGAGCAGGCCAAGGACAGGAATAAAATGTTACCTGAACTTTGGCTAACAGCTTAAAATTTCATCTTTAAAATGTACTGAGTTCCCTGATGCCTTTTGTCTAAAATGTTAACTTGTAAATATTGTAATAACTTAGCGTATTCTTCACTCTGATAAGACAAGTTTGAACGTAATTCTTTTTTATGTTATTTTATTTATTTATTTATTTGGCAAGCAGGAGCTGCCCCGGCTGCTGTACTCGGGCTTCTCGTTGCGGTGGCTTCTCTTGTTGCAGAGCAGGGGCTCTGGAGCACAGGCTCGGTAGTTTTGACTCATGGGCTTAGGTGCTCCGAGGCACGTGGGGTCTTCCTAGCCCAGGATCGGACCTGCGTCTGTTGCATTGGCAGACGGATTCTTTACAACTGAGCCACCAGGGGAACCCCTGAACTTAAGATGAATATTAATTTTCAGATGTTCAAATTTTCATTTGTTGGGTAAATATGTCACATTTTTAGAAAGGTATGTCCTGCTAAACTATAAAAAACTATCGGGTTGATCCTTAAAAAAATTGCTGACAGTTGGCATCTTACTTCAGAGGTCAGCTTTGAGGAAACAAGGTAATAACCTTAATATCTGGCCCCATTTTGGAAAATTAGTGAAACCTGGTTAACTTCAGAACCAGCTGAAATAATTCAAGTTTTTCCATGTTGGCAGAAGTTGCTTTATTTTTAGTATCTGGCAGAGCAGCAAATGCTCTGCATGTCAATTTAATGTTTTTTGAAGCCAACTGTTTATTCATTGGCTTAAAATTTACACTCTACTGAAATCTTTGCCTTGACTTCCATGAAACAAATAGTAATATTTGGACAAAATATGTGCACGAAAATCTTTTTCCAAGACTAAGTGTAGATTAGTATTTGTGGCATCAATGCCTTCTATCATGGTAATAGATCAAAAAAAAAAAAAAAAACTTTGAAAAGGCTAAGTCAAAACCAGGACAGTGCAGTTCAAGGAATTAATTTTTATTATGAAATAATCAGAGCATCTTTCTAGATTTTCAGGTTTTTAAACTGCTAAGAAATGGAATCTCTATAGAATAAATTTCAGTGAACTGTCAAAAGATTATTTTATTGATCTACGTATTTATTCTTGACCTTGATAACATTCTGAGACCGTGAGACCTGTTTTTCCATTTTTGAGGGTGGGGTGCTCTGTAGATTTTGATAAAACGAGTAGAGCTGCATTCTTTAGTCTTTATTATTTTATCCTCCCTCCATATTACTCACTGTAAAAGACACATTCGTGCATCACGCACTCGTTCAATGCTGTGGCTGTAATCAGCACAAAGACTGACTGGACAAAGGATTCCCAACTCCAGTTAAGAACATGGAAGCACGTAGCAGATCAAGATGCTGTGGAGAAACTCAGGAGTCAAACCATCTGTGCCCTTGGGTCTCAGTGAAGTATATTGTTTCTTCATCTCCTCTGATCTGTGAGCGTTCTAGGGATGTGTGTTCATTTTGCTAGAATTTCTTCAGACACAGCAGTACTATCAGAGAGCTTCTGGCCACTCTAGCTTTTGTGACCTTGATCCCTGGAACACAACCACAGGCCTTTGATGGGACTATCCATTAAATGCCATGCAGTATGCTGGGTGTTTAGATGTGCTTTTCAAATCAAGAATTAGCTGAGAGATAATCATCTTTTTATTAGCATTAGTAATTCCTTTTTACATTCAAGTAAGAAAGCGTAAGAGTTTTCTGAGTAGGATGGAATTTAGAAAAAAATTAAGTACATACCTTTTTATGTCCAGACCAGGTTTCTTAAGGAAACAGAATAAAAGGGACTGAAAGGAAGGGAAGGTAGAGTGTCCAAGAAAAGCCTTGGCTCCTGGCTGCTGCTGCCCCAGGGTCCTTCCTGTGTCCTCTCTGGCATCATTCTAGAAGGCCCAGCCCACACCCCCGCCCGGGGCCCATGGGCCGCCTCTTGCTGAATTGCTGCTGGGGGCCTGCTCTGTGACAGGTATGGAATGAGGTAATCTTTTCCCACCTCTAATTTCTGAAAGGTGTGTCTGTCCAGTTATTACTTGTTCATTGAACTGAAAGGTTCAGAAAGCAACAGCTCTGGTACAAGCTGTAATTATTGATGTCTGTTTCATATTCATCTGTAAGTTCTGGCATTTGATCAAGAAGCTAATATATCACTTCATTTTCAGGCTGAATATGCCTCAGCTATAAACGTTATATTTTTTGATGGATAGTATACAATTACAACTGCCCAGAATAAAAAGTGTTTTCATTTGTAATGTGAGTGATACTAGAAGTAATTATGGATGTCACAAGGAGTAGTGAAACAATGAAGCCTTGCGTTGCTTCAAGTTCCTCCCCACTTAATATCTGAGAGACATTCACTGAACCTACCCTGTTAGACACTAGGCTAACTCATGCCGATGCAAAAGCGAACACGCACAGTCTGCTAGGGAATGTTTAGGAAGCGTGTTTTGGACAACTTGATTTTCAGGTAGGCTGTTAATACAAAGGGACTTCCCAGGTGGTTCAAGTGGTAAAGAGTCTGCCTGCCACTGCAGGACACATAGGCAGGAAACGTGGGTTCAATCCCTGGGTGGGGAAGATCCCCTGGAGGTGGAAATGGCTACCCACTCCAGTATTCTTGCCTGGAAAACCCAAGAAATAACCTGGAAGAAAAGTGAAAGTGAAAGTCACTCGGTTGTGTCTGGCTCTTTGCGACCCCATGGACTATACAGTCCATGGAATTCTCCAGGCCAGAATATTGGAGTGGGTAGCCTTTCCCTTCTCCAGGGGATCTTCCCAATCCAGGGATTGAACCCAGGTCTGCATTGCAGGCAGATTCTTTACCAGCTGAGCCACAAGGGAAGCCCAAGAAATAACCTACATATAATAAATAACCTAGATGTAAAATTTTTCATTACATGGGCACACGTTCTTTTCTCTGCAGGATGTGAAGTCTCGCTGGTTAGCTTGGCTACAGTCATTCACTAGCTTAGCACTCATCTCACAGGGACTGACACCCTGACTTTCACCATATTTTGTAGCCTCACACAGAGGTGAGGCCCACTGAGGTGAAACGGGAATGAATGCAGCTGTTTTGTACAACGCTCCGTAATTTAAAGCTTAGGTTTTCTTAGGCTGTATCAACACGTCCTTCATTCTACAATGACTATGTCACAGTGCCTGCCCAGGGTAGGGAAATGTTAACTACTGCAGTAAATATGCCCCTGAACTACAATGACTCGAACAGTAGAAGTCTCTTTGCTGCTCACGGGACAGGGGACATCCCTATCAGTGGGGGGCTCTCCTCACAGTCATACAGAGATCCAGGTTAAACAGTAGCTCTCTGACTTTCTTTTCTTAATAAATCTGGGGGTCACCATCCCAGCCAACAGGAAGGGAAGAAGCCACAGAGGAACACTCGAGGAGGTTATAGAAGGGAATGGGTTACTTCTGCTCACACTGTACCAGCTAGAACCTCATTACTTCACGTAACTGCATCAGAGGCTGGAAAATGTAGACTGTTTCCCTGGAAGGAGGGGAAATACATTTAGTAAACAGCTAGCCGTGTCTGCCACATCCATGACCATCACATATGACCTTGATGTGTGGTATGACCTCGATGTGTGGTATCCAGGTGATGCTAAGACATGTTGAACACCACAAACTACTACTTGTGACTTGATGTAAGCATTGTACTTGGATATTTTGACAGAGCTGATCAGAAAGCCTCTCATGTTTGTCAAGTAATGTGCATGGTAGATAGAGGTCTCAAGCATCTCCTACGATGTATGGGAAATCCTGAAGTAGAGTCACATTTCAGCAAGGCTCAAATGAGAATGTAGTTGCCATCTGGAAAGTTGGCCAAGGTCATAGGAAAGGCGATGCTTCAGTCAAGTCAGATCAGTTGCTCAGTCGTGTCCGACCCTTTGCGACCCCATGGACTGCAGCACGCCAGGCTTCCCTTCCATCACCAACTCTCAGAGCTTGCTCAAACTCATGTCCATTGAGTCGGTGACGCCATCCTACCATCTCATCCTCTATCATCGCCTTCTCCTGCATTCAATCTTTTCCAGCATCAGGGTCTTTTCGTATGAGTCAGTTCTTCGCATCAGGTGGCCAAAGTTTTGGAGTTTTCAGCTTCAGTGTCAGTCCTTCCAATGAAGATTCAGGACTGATTTCCTTTAGGCTGAACTGGTAGGATCTCCTTGCAGTCCAAGGGACCCTCAACAGTCTTCTCATGGGAGGGTGTTTGGACTTAGGTCTCTAGGGAGTGAGGATGCATCAGCATATATTAAACAAGAGATGTACATGTTGGCATATGAGAGATGGTGGTTTAGGAGTCAGGCCTGAAGCTAGGACAGCTAGGGTATTTCAGTACCCTGGGGAGGAACTGATGAGACCCTAAACCAAGGCTGTGGGAACTGTGGGGAAAGCGTGAATGCTGGAAGTTTTTGCAGGGAAGACTTGACAACATTTGTTGACTGCACAGGGGCGTGGTAGGGTTGGGTGCCCATGGATGGTGATGTGGGTTGAATGAAGCAGGTGGCAGAGAGCAGGTAATATAGGTAGAGTTTAGTAATTTAGTTGTGTGAAATCAGACATTTAATAATAACCCTGATGCTGGGGAAGATTGAAGGCAGGAGGAGAAGCGGGTAACAGAGGATGAGATGGTTGGATGGCATCACTGACTTAATGGACATGAGTTTGAGCAAACTCCAGGAGATGGTGAAGGGCAGGGAAGCCTGGCACGCTGCAGTCCATGGGGTCGCAAAGAGTTGGGCGTGACTTAGAAACTACATATTCAGGATTGTAGATGATACTTAGACACACTGTGTCCAGCCAAACACCATGGAATTTCCTTCTGGAAGGTCAGAAGAGAAGGCTGTTGAAGAAAACAGGTAGAGGCTTATTTAAAAGATGGGATGTCAACAGCAACACAACACCGCTGAGCCACTGAGCAAGGTAACAGTGGCATCAGAAAGCCTGGTGATCTGGGTCAAATCCAAGATTTAAATCTGGATCCCAATAGGTGGTGCCTCAGATCAGGTTTCCTAGAAGTAATGTCCCAGATGTCTTCTGAAAGCAATTTATAAATGTGTGCATTTCTGGAAACACCTGTAAGGGAGAGAGTGAAGCCCATGAGGAAGTGAAAGAGCTGGTCAGGCCATGGCTCTTGTGAACCACTCACCTCAAAGGAACTGGCTCCTCACACCCTCAGCCCAGTCAGCCGGGGGCTGTGGGTCTTTCCTGGTGCACCACTGCCCTGGGCAAGGGGGCCTCCCTTGGTGGAGGGCACTTCTGTCAAAGAGGGGCAGCCTGGCACTGCTATTGGGCTGTAGCAGCAGCTGGGGGATGGATAAACCCCGCCAGCCCCATACACACACACACAGCAAAGTGAGGTGGATGTGTGTGTGGACACAGGTCAGACGGTCCTGACCATGGCGGCAGGCTCAGCTCTACCCAGGGGAGGTTATTTGAACCAACAGCATGGGCTGGTGGCTTGAAGACAGAAGGGTTTAAAGAATCTGCCTCTTATCTGATAGGGCTTCCCTGATAGCTCAGTTGGTAAAGAATCCACCTGCAATGCAGGAGACCCAGGTTCAATTCCTGGGTCAGAAAGATCTGCTGGAGAAGGGATAGGCCACCCACTCCAGTATTCTGGCCTAGAAAATTCCATGGACTGTATGGTCTATGGGGTCACAGAGTTGAACATGACTGAGTGACTTTCCCTTTCACTTGTCTGATATCTTGATTACATGAGAAACAGAGATGCCTGGTAGTGGTGGGTAGAAGCCTGCTGGATTCGAAATCAGAAGTGATTATTGACTCCAGTAATAAATGAAACCCCTTAATAACTGTCCCTGAGATGTATGAAAATTAAGCTGCTTAAAGGTTTTAAAAACTCATGACCAGGGACTTCCCTGGCAGTCTAGTGGTTAATACTCTGTGCTGCCAGTGCAGGGGGTACTGTTCAGGGAACTAAGATCCCACATGCCTTGTGGCACAGCAAAAGATTAAAAAAAAATCTCATTAGCACTTGGAAGCACACCCATGAGCAACTGTGAGTACAGCAGGTGCTGTCCAAGGGTTTGGACACTGGATAAAGGATAGAAATTGAAACCATCTACTACTAGAAGACATTTGCTTAAATAGGTATATATCTTATAGTTGCAGATCATTTCAATTTCTATCCTTTTTCCAGCTTCCCGGGTGGCGCTTGTTGTAAAGAACCTGCCTGCCAATGCAGAAGACATAAGAGACACATGTTTGATCTCTGGGTCAGGAAGATTCCCTGGAGGAGGGCATGGGAACCCCCTCTAGTATTCTTGTCTGGAGAATCCCCATGGACAGAGGAGTCTGGCAGGCTACAGTCCATAGGGTCAAAGAGTCGGACACAACTGAAGTGACTTAAAATAGATAGATAAATGTATGTACATATTTTGATATGTACATATAGTTACAGACAGGAGGAGCTCCCAAAGTAAGTTCGCTGGAACCTTGGGCCATTAAGAAAAACAGGTTTCTGTGGTCAAATGCATTTGGGAACCATTGCATGTTATTGCCACTGTGACCTTGAGAGCTGTGACTTTATCAGCACTTCAAGGCCTCTGAGAAGTCAGTAAGCCTCTGCTGGTGTTTATCACAATGCTTCTCAAATTTGTTGAACACTGTGATCTTTTTTTTTTCCCACCCACCACTTATTAACAATCCACATGTTTACTTACAACACTCTGGGAAAGGCAAAACCTAACTGCACAACATCTAGAATAGTAACATTTTAGAGTATATAACACTTCTCTTGCTCTGGGGAAACCTGTCTGGGAAGGGCCTCTGTGCTTTCTCCCTTTAGATTTTTGCTGAACCACACCCCCGCCCCAATCCCACCCATTCCCATCCTCTACTCCCGAGTTTTCCTTGATATTTCTTTCCAGGGCATGGAGATCATATCCTCTGTACCCTTATAGTGTATAGATTTTTGAGTCCAACCCAAACCTACTGAGCATGTGGCTTGGAACAGTTTTGTTTGATTTTAAAGGTTTCTGTGGTTTCTAATGCAGCTAAACTGGTACAGAATTACAGGCCAATATTTTATGTGGATGGAAGGATGGTGGATGGATGGATGGTTGGATGAGTGATTGTATACATACCTGGTCCTTCCAGTCAAACCATTTGAATTCTTGATGTCCTTATTAAATAATCATGGCTGATTGAGAATATAAGCCTTGGGACTATTGTTACTGTTCTACTGAAAAAAACTTTTGAACATGTTGAGAATCATTACAGTTTGTCCCCTACATACAAATGAATTTCATTCCTAGAGCTGAAGGATCATCAGCAGTAGGAGATGAGGGCAAGCTGCAATTTTACTCACGCCTGATGTTGATGAAATGCGTGTTTGCATCTTATAAAGTTCTCAACTTGATGCTTCATGTGTAGGGGACTTTCTGTATTGTATATGCTCCTGCCTTAAAGAGACACCTTAATTTTACATGCATCATATAAGTCTAGCAGGTTGAAAAGTTAAAATGTTTTTCATTATACTTTCATTATATTCTTGGAAGCATCTCTCTAAAGAAGTGAATACATGTTATATATTTTTTATAGAGGAGGAAACTGAGATGCTGGGAGATTTAGGAGAGAACTCTAAAGCAAGCAGACCCTCTCTATAGCGTACAAGAGCCAGGGTAAGGGCCCTGGCCAGGCCTTTGCTCTTTCTCCCTCTTCCAGTGATTCTTAAAGTATGATCCATGAACTACCAGCAAGCAGAAGAATCACTTGTTAGAAATGTAAACTTCCCCGTGTAGGAAGCTGGGATGGAAGAGACGTAAACAAGCCAATGAAACTTGCACATCTTATCACAAGATGGAGCTTCCCTTGTGACTCAGCTGGTAAAGAATTTTCCTGCAATGCGGGAGACCTGAGTTCGATCCCTGGCTTGGGAAGATCCTCTGGAGAAGGAAAAGGCTACCTACTCCAGTATTCTGGCCTGGAGAATTCCATGGACTACAGTCCATGGGGTCGCAAAGAGTTGAACACAACTGAGCGACTTTTACTTTCACTTTTCTTTCACTTATCACAAACCATAGGGAGAGAGGGATACCTCAGTATAAAAATACTGAGTCTAATTCCATTAATATAAATGCTCATATCCCCAAACAGGCTGGCTGTACTCATAAGCCACTTTCATTAAAGGAAAAAAGAAAAAAAAAAAGGCCAGAAAAAGAAAGGTTCCGTGTCAAAGAACTCAATTGGAATCCTCGCTTGGTCCTCGCTTCCTTGCCAGCAGTGCTCAAAAAGAAAGAAGAAAATCCGAAGTCCGTGTGCATAAAAGTTCCATTCCCCATGGCAGAGGGTTTAATTAAAATCTTCAGATGTTTCTCTGCAGCTTGGAAGGCATTTTTTATGAAATTCATATATTACTAGAAGTGGCTCCAACAATTCTCGAGGTCAAAAGCTTTGTAAATGACATCAGTGGATCAGGAGCTTACCGCCCTCTTCAGGATCTCTGTCCTGGTTTCTTTGCCTTCAGTCTTGTGGCGGGAAGGACTGACTGCTCCAGGAGGCAGTGGGGTGTTTTCCAAACGTGCAAATGACAATCCAGAAGAAATGGACTTCCCCGTGTGTTTTTCCCTGATTCAGTAAATATGTGTTGAGGGCTCGTCACATGCCAGGTCCAAGTGGAAGCACTGAGGATACAGCAGTGAGCAAAACAGACAAATCCTGAAAATCATGGAGCTTGTATTCTAGTGGGGAACACAGATCATAAACAAACTAGACAGCATTCCGGTGGTTCCTGGAGTGAGCTCCTGGGCCGGCAGCCCCTGGCAGATGGAGAAATGCATGTTCTCAAGTTCTAGGACAGACACTGATGTGACAAACCCTCCAGGTGACGCTGATGTACACTCAAGTTTGAGTACTCACGTGGTAAGAAGCTGTGGAGAAAAGGAGAGCATCCAGAGTGGGTGTGGCTGATACCAGCAAGTGTTAAAACAGTGAAGCCATTATCCCCGGACTCTGGAGGAGCCCAGATTCCAATATCAGCATTCCCACTATGAACTATGTCGCCTCAAACACGTCAACCTCTCTGTGTCTTGGGTCTCCTCCTGAAAAATGGAGATACGAATAGTACCTATCTTATAGGACTGTGAGGATTAAAGAAAATGATGAATATGAAAGTGCTCAGGGGACTTCTCTGGTGGTCCTGTACTCCCAATGTAGGAGTTCCGGGTTCAATCCCTGGTCAGGGAACTAGATCCACATGCCACAACTGAGTTTGCATGTCGCAAACTGAATAAGGTCCTGCCTGGTGCAACTAAGACCTGGTACAACCAAATAAATAAAGAAATAAATAGTTTAAAATAGTTTAAAGATCCTGACACATGGCAAATCATATCCTCATAGGGAGATAGTTCTCTGGGGGTTTCTTGCATTACTGCCATTTTGCAAGCATGGTGCTAACTACCGTTTGTTGCAAACTATTTTTGTGAGAGTGTTTGTATATAAACAGGATTCCCTGATGGCTCAGCAGGTAAAGAATCTGCCTGCAATGTACATAACATGGGTTCGATTCCTGGGTCAGGAAGATTCCCTGGAAAAGGACATGGCAACCCACTCCAGTATCCTTGCCTGGGAAATCTCATGGACAGAGGAGCCTAGTGGGCTACAGTCCACAAAGTTGTAAAGTGTCCTACATGCCTGAGCACGCACACACATGTATGCACATTGTGTATAAGCAGCCTTAGAAGACTGAGATTGAGATAGTGTCTCTCTCTGGGGCAAAGAGCAGCCGTGCTTCCTGTCCAGTATAATAAAGAATGTCCTCCTTTGGAGCTAAGGCAGCCAAGCTTACTCTCTTTATAAAGATCCAGTTCTCTAAGGAACTTCTTTAATGAAAGCCATGCAGGGCAAGTGTCATCACACCCTCTTAGTATCACACTATTGGAACCAGTGCAAAAAGTGCTGAGACAGTGGCTATTGCTTGTGAGTACAATAAGTCCCCTACATAAGAACCTTCAAGTTGTGGACTTTCAAAGATGTGAATGTGCAATTTACTAGTGAAGATCTGATAAAACTGAAGGCCTAGAGGAAGGACAAAGAGAGATAAGAAGAAGAAGAAGTACCTGAAGGACCAAAGAGATTCCCTTTGCCTTTGCAAGAAATGGCAAAGGGATTTTCCTGACTTGAGGAGGCACTGTTAGATTTTTGAGACACAGGGTCCAAACGTAGAACTGTACATGAAGGTTGCAACAGCCGTACAGAATGCAATCCAGTGCTGCCGTGTCTTCTATGACGGGAAGAAAAGAGCTACTACTCAGACATACTGGATTTTCTTTTTTTAAAAAACAGGATAGATAGAATTGAATCCAGCAAGAAACCAGAACTTATGCCATCAACATCAGTTGTGAGTGAGATTGCAGCTTGCCCTCTGTCTCCTATTGCTGTTGATCCTTCAGCTCGACCACCTCCCACCTCTTATCCCTCCTCCGGTCAGTAACTCTTCTTGCCCGTTCACTCGCTGCCAGCTCCTGGATGCCAGTGGCTGTACTGTACTACTGTACTTTTCCAGGTGCTGCGCTATAAGATGAAAAATGTTTACTTTTTTGTTTTTATATATTATTTGTGAGAAAGTATTACAAACCTACTACAGTACAGTCCTATATAGCTGATTGTGTTAGTTGGGTACCTAAGCTAACTTTGTTGGACTTATGGACAACTTGGACTTATGAACACACTCTCAGAACTGAACTCATTCATATGCAGGGGATTTACTGTAATAAATTGTCCTTGGTCTCTGACCCAGGAGTCTAGTATCCTCTAGCAACATCCATGAAACAGTAGCAAGCTGACTTGCTGGCTTTAAATAGGGTGGAATCTCAGCCCTTTCAGAGCTCTTGATGGTAACATATGAATGTTTCTCTGAAGCTGTGATAGTATTGCTGCTGTTATTCCCCATTGTGCCAAATTTCATAATAAACAAAAATACACCTGGTGACTCCAGCCTTCAGAGAGTTTCCTAATGACCCAAAGAGGTTAAATATCTATGTAAAGATGACATGAAAGACAGTAAAGCAGGTTTGAATCTAGGTTCTGGACTCTTACCCACTATGGGAATTCTCTAAGCCTCAATATCTTATTTGTCAAGTAGTGTTAGTAATGATGCTTATTGTGTGAACTTGTTGTGGGCATTAAGATAATGCATGTAGAAAGTTTAGCCTAAGGCCTGGTGTGCAGTAAACACTCAGTTATCATTTGCTGGCATTACTATATGTTGTGTATACAATATGATCAGAGCATTTTCTACCCTCTCCCTGGATCTTTGGGGAAGTCATTCCCCAATACTGTACCACATTCCAGGCAGAAGCTGCCTTTCAACTATCCAAACACCTACTCAGTGTATTCCTGGATTCTGTCCAAAAAAATTCTCCAAATTCAGCTCCTATAGATGGGGTAGAGGACTGACTTTAGAGGCAGAAAGCTCTCATTTCATATATAATTTGAGGTTTAATAGGATAATATAATAATTTGAAGTTTATATGGTTCAGTTCAATTCAGTCGCTCAGTCGTGTCCGACTCTTTGCAACCCCATGGACTGTAGTATGCCAGGCTTCCCTGTCTATCACCAACTCCTAGAGCTTGCTCAAACTCAGGTCCATTGAGTCAGTGTTACCATCCAACCATCTCATCCTCTGTCTTCCCCTTCTCCTCCTGCCTTTAATCTTTCCCAGCATCAGGGTCTTTTCCAGTGAGTCAGGTCTTTGCATCAGGTGGCCAAAGTATTGCAGCTGCAGCTTCAGTATCAGTCCTTCCAATGAATATTCAGGACTGATCTCCTTTAGGATGGACCGGTTGGATCTCCTTGCAGTCCAAGGGACTCTCAAGAGTCTTCTCCAACACCACAGTTCAAAAGCATCAATTCTTTGGCGCTCAGCTTTCTTTATGGTCCAACTCTCACATCCATACATGACTACTGGAAAAACCATAGCTTTACTACAGACCTTTGTTGGCAAAGTAATGTCTCTGCTTTTTAACATGCTGTCTAGGTTGGTCATAGCTTTTCTTCCCAGGAGCAAGAATCTTGTAATATCATGGCTGCTGTCACCATCTGCAGTGATTTTGGAGCCCAAGAAAATAAAGTCTGTCACTGTTTCCATTGCTTCCCCATCTATTTGCCATGAAGTGATGGGACTGGATGCCATGATCTTCATTTTTTGAATGCTGAGTTTTAAGCCAGCTTTTTTACTCTCCTCTTTCACTTTCATCCAGAGGCTCTTTAGTTCCTCTTCACTTTCTGCCATAAGGGTGGTGTCATCTGCATATCTGAGGTTATTGATATTTCTCCCAGCAATCTTGATTCTAGCTTGTGCTTCATCCAGCCTGGCATTTCTCATGATGTACTCTGCATATAAGTTAAATATTCAGGGTGACAATATACAGCCTTGACTTACCCCTTTCCCAATTATATGGTTGGTTGTTTGTAAAGATTTTATTACTGTACATAAAACTCCAGCACATACTTTATATTCAGTCAATGTTATTCAGTCCCCTTGGCTGCAACAGTGTGGTTTAGTGGACCATTCCTTTTCATGACTGCGTCCCAAAGACTTTTTATAATGGCTGGCACATAGCAGGTGTTCAATTAAAAAAAAAAAAAAAAAAGACTGACTGAACAAACCCAAGTATCTACTATATAATTAATAAATTCTGAAAAAAAAGTTTTTTGGCCATGCCATGTGGCATGTGGGATCTTAGTTCCCTGACCAGGAATTGAACCCACACCCCTTTCACTGGAAATACAAAGTCTTAACCACTGGGCAGCCAGGGAAGACCCTAATTCCTATTTTCTCTTCCTTTGGAGACGTTTCTGCTCTAAAATGTCCTCAGTACATTTTTCTGAAATCAAAAATTCTTGACAAAGCTCCTCATTTCCTCAACTTCCTCTCTGCCACTGGCTTTTAAACTTCTACAGGCCACAGAAAGACCCTCTCTGTGAAAAAACACACATGTGAACATATACACAGAATTCTGGCATGAACCCAGTGGTTCTTGGTTCTCCTAAACCCATCCAATTTAGAAGACCCCATTTAAACACTTCCGTTCTACAGGACACAGTCCACCAAGATAAGAAGGCCAAGAAAGCCCATCCCCTCTGTCCCAAATCAACAAGCTATTATGGACAACCTGTATAACACAGTGGCTATTTCCACCTTCTAGTCAAGTCTGCCCCCTTCATGGATCACAGCTTTGTCGTGGTGAAGGGGTTTGCATAACTCAAATGATGCTATGAGCCGTGCTGTGTAGGGCCACCCAAGATGACCCAAGATGGATGTGTCATAGTGAAGAGGAAGACTGAAGGTAAAAGGAGGAGGGGTGGCAGAGAATGAATTGGTTAGATAGCATCACTGACTCCATGGACATGAATTTGAGCAAACTCCAGGAGATAGAGAGGGACAGGGAGGCCTGGGCATGCTGCAGTCCTTGGGGAGGTGCGGGGGGTGGGGTGGGTGGTCACAAAGAGTCGGACATGACTTAGCAACTGAACAACAGCAAAAGCCAAGTCTACATAAAACCTACTTCCCATCTATTTGTGATTTAGGGGAGCAAAGCTGAAGGAATTCAGATATTTTAGGTTCCTTAAAATAGGCTTGTGATCTTTGAAAAAGCTCATGGAAATGTTTTTTGTAAAAATAGGTTCATTCAGTCTCACTGATCATGCTTATCATCCTGAGAAGTCTTAATGTACTTTCTATATTTCCCCTCTCCTTCCATTCTCTAGCTGTGGGAACACCCAATGGTCAAAGAATTATCAGCCTTCTCTGGGCCCTAGAAAACTGGGCAGTCAAGACGTGTCTGGAAGCCGAAAGGAGAATTGAACAGGAGAAGACTTTCTAAAATACATCACATCAAGTGCCATGTTTAACCTCAAAAAACACTTCACCAGGGTTGGCAATTGATTGACAGGGAAATTCAAAGGGAGAAGTGGGGAATGGATGAAAATATGTAAAACTGCCCAAAGGAAGAACCTGAAGAGTTCAGGCATAGATTTTCTGAGAAGATGAAAGTATAGGCTTTCACATATTCACAAATTAGGCAGTGAATTTTCTCCATTTGGAAGCTTAAAAAAAGAGAATGATCTGCTGCCCAAAACAAAGAAGAAAATGATTTGGGCCCAGAGGGAACTGTCGCTCATACCTGCACTGTCCAGGGGGCTGGAGGAGGATTAGAGCCGCCATTTTGGCTTCTCTAGAGTGAAGCAGCAAAACAATGTCTAGTGGTTGCTAGGCAACCATTAGCTCATCACTCTGCCCTTTCCCATTAAACATTATCTGCCTTCCTAGATGGTTTTAATTTATATTTTTAAACAGGGAAGTTAAGGCAACAGAGAATTATCAGTGTGACCTAACACTAAAAATGCATTTGAGGTAAAGGTTTTTGCAAAGGTTAGATCACTCTTGGGTGAGATGTTAAAATTAGTGACCGTTGACTAAAACCTCTTCCCTCAAACATTTCATCACTTGACCTCATGTTTCCCAGTGCCAAAAATAACACTGGAGACAGAAGATAATCTCTGAAGGTTGTAAAACTTAAGGTCACAGGTTTACATTGATTCAGTTTGATTCATTCTCTCCATGCTCTGCTATGACCTACCGCAACCTAGAGCTTGTTGTAAAGCAAGTTTATCAGCAAAGAATGGCTGTTCAAGGTGATGAAATGGAGTTCTGGCTCTGCTCAGCTTTGCAGGCAACTGAAATCACGTTATTCACAGTATCTGAGCAGAGAGATAGAGAAAGACTACCTGTTTATGTAAGGAACAATTTCTGGAACATAAAAATGAAAAGTACCCGAAAGACAATATGAGTCTTTGTTCAGGAACTCATGTGCATTCAAGTTTTAGAGATACATTTGTGACTTTTACAAAAGAGGATGAGGAGATACTCAGCAAAAAGGGTACAGAACCAGAACTAGGAGATATACTGTTAGCCTGCCATGGACCATGCACATAGGGTCTTTTTTTGAATTTCAGTGGGTTCACTGTTTGGCTCAGGGGACCTGTCTGGGAAGGGATTTGGGGGAGAAAGGTGAATTCCACAGACGGGGGCTCAAACACTTAAAGCTGCATTTATAAAGTTAGCTCTCTCACTTCCATACATATCCAAGATAAAGGAGATGAGAGTGGATATAAGGTCTGGGAGAGTGAAACATGCAGCTAAATAGATTTCAAGCCTGGTTCTCCTGCTAATAAGTTGTGTGACCTTGGGCAGCTTTCCTGTATTGTTTATCTGTAAGTGAGGGTAATAATACCTACTTCATCAGGGCTGTTATGAAAACTAAACAATGTAATGCTTCTCTCTACAGTAGAGAAGCACTGGGTCATGTTGCCCCTTTCAGATGTCTGTTATTCTTCCAGACTGTATTTAGTGTTGTAAATGCAACTTCATCTGGACTGGAAGCGTGTATATACCATATGATTCCAACTATATGACATTATGGAAAAGGCCAAGATTTGGAGACAATAAAAATAATCAGGGTTTACCAGGGCTGGGGCTGAGGGACAAGAAAAGAGATGAAAATGTGGAGCACAGAAGATCTGCGGGTCAGTGAGTGCACTTTGTATAATATAATGATGGATCTGTGTCATACATTTGAATGAACACCGAGAGTGAACCCTAAGGTAAGCAGTAGGCTTTGGGTGATTATGATGTGACAGTCTAGGTTCATCCTGGTAACAAATGTATCACTCTGAGAAGTAATACTGATTATGGAGAAGGCTATGCACGTGTGGGGGCAGGGCATATGGGACAGCTCTGAATCTTCCTCTCAATTTTGTTAGAAACCTAAAGTCAAAGAAGTCAAGTCTCTTAGTCGTGTTTGACTCTTCGCGACCCCATGGACTGCAGCCTACCAGGCTTCTCCGCCCATGGGATTTTCCAGGCAAGAGTACTGGAGTGGGGTGCCATTGCCTTCTCCATGAGAAGGTCCAGGGCTCACCTATTTTGTAGGGCCACAGAAGCTAATGAGTTAATTTGTCTTTGGACTGAAATGAAACTGCTCTATAAAAAATTGTCTTTACATTGAAAAAGAAAAGAGAATGTAGGCTTCCCTCTTGCCATCACTTTCCTCTGCAAGCTTACAGTCCAGTGCAGGAGAAAAAAGTTATCAGACTCACTCAAATAGATTAAGAGTAAATTGGGGTAAGGGGCTTCCCTGGTGGCTCAGTGGTAAAGAACCCATCTGCCAGTGCAGGAGACTTGGGAGACACAGGTTCGATCCCTGGGTGGGGAAGATCCCCTGGAGAAGGGAATGGCAACCCACTCAATACTCTTGCCTGGGGAATCCCATGGACAGAGGAGCTTGGTGGGCTACAGTCCATAGGTCACAAGAGTCAGACATGGCTTAGCAGCTAAAAGAACAAACAACAAAAACTGGGGTAAACAGTGTAAAGGAACTCTTGATTCTAGGCAAGGCCACAGTGAATGGACATGACTGGATCAGGATCCAGGAGGACCTGCGGGACGTCCTTGAGGACAGGGGAGTGTAGGACATAGTTAACAGGATGCAATGTATCTTGCATCACTGGGAGATGAAACAAAACATACAGATTATCCAGGTAACCTAAAATAGTTAGTGTTGAAAATAAACACTTTATGGAAGTATTTCTAAAATGAGTGATAAATGTCTCTTCCTTCTTAACCAGATTTAACTGAACGTAATTGAGACTGGGTAATGGATCAGAGTAATCACTATAATCATCATTTGTAGATCTGTATGGTGATGTCAGGGATGTCCCTGGGGCAGATGTATACAGCACTTTCACATATTCACTAAATATCCCCATACAGCTGCACTTTTATTTCCTTTCTCCATTAGGTTGTCATTTCTGACCACACAGTGTCTAGTTGCTGCCTTCTGTTACTCATAATTACCAGTGAGATAGCCTGCAGTATAAAGAAATGGGGTCTGTTCAACTGCATAGACTTATCAATCCTTAAAGACTGTGATCATGTGGTTGTGATAATACCATCCCAAGCACAGTATAGAGAATGGCTTAGTGGCTAGAGCTGTTTGTTAGTTGATGTAGGTTATGTCTTCAACAAAGGAAAGGGGGCCCAGAAAGCTGTGAACTGATGGAGGTGACATACTGGTTAGCTGCAGAACTGAGACCAGAACCCAAGCTCCCAAACTCTTGTCCCAGGACTCACTCTTTCTGTACAATTTATGTACAGAAAGTAGAGATACACACTTCTACTCTAATTTATATGTACATTTTGGGTGGCTGAGTTTCAGGAAGCATCATCATCGGATAGGTGTAATTTGGCCATGTAAATATTCAGCAATGTGGATCTCCCCACTTCCTGTTCTCTGGGGAAACTATTTTTATTCTGCACAAAAAGTTCTCCTCATTGCCACAATGAAGCCCATTAGGGAGCTGCTCATTGTACCAGTTGGGGAGCATGTATTTGCAATTAAAAGCAATGAAGTTTCTAGGAAGTCACAGTCAAAAAATTGTACTCAGATGTGTAAGAGTGGATCCATATGCAAAAGGAAGGATCTAATGGGCTTGGTTGGACTGGCTTGGAAATTAACACTGCAAGGTTTTCCCTTGCAAGACTCCAAGGGAAAGAATCAGTAGGTTGGAACCAGGCTGGCTCTATGAGAGGCTGTGATAATAACTGATTTGAGAATTTGTTGGAGGATGGGATGAAGCCCTGGACAAGGAGAGAGACTGATAAAGATTGACTGGGCTGCTCTTCAGTGAGGTCTTCCGCCTTCATACCCTTCCTCCTCTCAGACCATCTCTTTTCAGTCTTTTCTGTTGAATCCTTAAAGGCAGATCCCCAGGTCAAGAGATCTCTTGTTTATCTTTGAACAACCATGGGTGATCATATTATTGGGCCCAATTCCTTACCTCTCTCTGTATTCATCTTTTCTTAGTGACTTTGTAGTTCTCCCAGCAGCTCCATGAGCAGAATGGCAGAGTATCATTTCATGCTCCTTGAATCTGGGCTTAGCCATGTGACCTGTATTGGTTAGTGATATATGGGTGAAAGGACAATTTGCCAGCTCTGATCCTGAGCTTGTATTTCCTGATGCAGAGCTTGTTGTTTGGTTCCTCTACCATCACTATAAGAAAAATATACCTACGTTAGGCAGGAGATTAACAGACCATGAGAAACATATGGAATGTGGCTGCCCCAACCCACCAACAGACCTGCAATTCGAGTTACCAAGATGTCTGAAGCAGTCATCAGCTGATCCAAGACTAGATCAGCCAAATCCAAGAAGACCCGTAGATGTGAGCAATTATAAATCATTGATACTTTAAGCCACTGAGAGTTGGATGGTTTGTTACACTGCAGAACTGATACCAACCTCCAACAAGCTCTGAAAGAAAGGTCTATCAGAAAGCAAAAGAGCTGCTAAATGAAGGGTCAGGACAAGTCCACCTACTGTGTTAGAAACAAACAGCTAACATAGATAGAGCCCTGCTTTATTCCTGGATAAGAAAGGAGGAGGAAGAGCATGAGGAAGAGAAAAAAAGAAAAGGGGAGTGAGAAGAAGGAAGAAAGACAAGAAGGAAGGGAGGAAGAGAATTTGGGGCAATTGATTGAGAAAAAAAGAGATGAGCCTACAGCTTAAAAAAAGGAAGGGAACTTTGCCTGAAGATGCAAAAGATCATTCTTTTGAAGAAAAAAAAAAAATCACTTACCAAAGGAAGCAAAACTTTTAGATAGCTTCTGCTTGGTACTTGTAATAAAATTGGAGAAAATATGGACTTTTGAAAATAAGCTAAACATAAGATAAGACAACAGTATTAACAATACACACTCTTTGGATCACTTACTCTGGTTCACTTGCCAGCTGCCACACTGTGAGGACGCTTGAGTAGTCCTATAGGGAGGTCCGTGGGGGAGAAGCTTAGACCTCCTACAAACAGCCAGTATCAATTCGCCAGCTTTGTGCATGAGCCATCTTGGAAGTGGGTCCTCCAGCCTTCAGATGATGGCTGTTGGAAGAGAGTGCAAGGTGGAAGGTGCAATGAAATTTGCAACCTACCCTCAGAAGCCACACTCCATCATTTCTTCAATGTCCTAGAGCATAGTCAGCTCTATTCACTGTGAAAATGACTATACAAGAATCATGAATGCCAGGAGACAAGAATCTTTGGAGGCCATCCTGGAGGCTGACTACTACACTCTGTGTATGAGATACTTGCTTAGTGGAAGAATTTTTCCAGTAAACAATAGTTGCTAACACTTATTCTGTCTTGCTATGTTATAGACCCTGTTGAATATGCTTTACACGTGTTTAACCTTCCCAACAACCCTATGGGGTAGGTATTATTATCCTCATTTTATAGACCAGGAAACTGAGGCATTAAGAGTTGGAGTAATTTACCCAGTGTCATTCACTTAGTATGGACTGGCTTCAGAAGCCACGCTTTGTAAGCACTGCATTATCCTGCCCCTTAAGCATACAAAATTTTATCACTACAGCTTGCTTGCAATTATTTTGTAGGAGTGGAAGAGGAAATACCAAGAATAGGAGGGAGCTAAGAGAGGTGAGGGTGTCTTGCTTGCTACCATACTAAGAATAGCAATTCCAGAATCCAGAAGCATCTGCCCTACCGGAAAGATCATGCTCTACCCAGAGAGCCTCTCTGCACAATGTCCAGGTGACAGTTGGCTCCCTGTTTCCTGTCACTGCCTGGTGCCATCCTCAGGATGCCTGCTGCTACGGGGTGTATGCCACAGCCAAGATGCCCAAGCATTTTCACACCTCCCTAGACAAGAACACAATTAACTTTCCTTTTAAATAAACTTCCCAAACCAGTCTATTACTAGTTATCTGCTCTTTGCTGCCATGAGTGGGGGCAGATGAGTGGGGAGTACCTCACTTATGTGCTTAATGAACATTGAGCAGTAAATTATAAACAAAAATTCAACCTGCTCAGAATAGCCCACTTCTGTACACTTGACCCCAGGAGGTTATGAACTTGCACCAGAAGAAAGTAACTGGATTTCCTGGGGCTGCCTCTGAGGCTCCCAAATCAGAACGGGACTGGGGTAGACCAGTTGTATATTGAGACACAGTTGAGGCTCTGTATGAGGCCACCTCCTCCTGGACTCTCAGTCAGGTTTTGGTGTCTCAGAAGATACTGCAGTGCCAGGCTTGGACACGAAAACCCTCAGGGTTTCTCACAAAGAAATAGAAAGTGTGGCTCAGAGCAGGGTGCAGGCATGAGGGAATAGCCTGAAGAACACAATGAGTGGGCACACTGCCATTTTTGCTGCTCTAACTTCATATTCCTTCTATTCTTTCTTTCTTTTTGGCTCAGGAGATGACTTAACATGTGGCTCACAGCTGACTCTTGTGGGGATCTCGGATAAATGATGAGAAGAAAAATAACACCTGGGTACCTTTATACTGTTCCTTCTGTGCAGATTGAGGACAGAGCCAGATGGCCTCTCTGCTCCACTCCCTTTATTTATGAAAGGCTTCACTTGCTTTTCAACAGGACAAGAGGGGGGGGCGGACACTGGAGTTTCGTGTTCAGGGACAGGAAAACTCAGCAGCCCTGGTAAGCCATTGAATAGGGACATGGTCACTGGGGCCCATGTCACTGGGGCCCTTTCTCTTCCAAAAGCCCTTAGCTTGTGGTCCAATCAAGGACTGCTGGAGGTCATAATTAGAAGAGCATAATAATAAGCACTTGTATAGAGCTTCCCTTGTAGCTCAGCTGGTAAAGAATCTGCCTGCAATGTGGGAGACATGGGTTCGATTCCTGGGTTGGGAAGATGCCCTGGAGAAGGTAAAGGCTATCCACTCCAGTATTCTGGCCTGGAGAATTCCATGGACTGTGTAGTCCTTGGGGTCGCAAAGAGTTGAACATGACTGAGTGACTTTCACTTCTACTTCATAGTGCTTATTGGGACTTCCCTGGTAGCTCAGGTGGTAAATAATCCACCTGCAGTGTGGGATACCTGGGTTTGATCCCTGGATTGGGAAGATCCCCTGGAGGAGGGCATGGCAACCCACTCCAGTATTCTTGCCTGGAGACTCCCCATGGACAGAGCCTGGCCGGCTACAGGCCTAGGGTAGTAAAGAGTCAGGCACGACTGAGTGACTAAGCACAGCACGTGGTACTGTCACAGAGCCAGGCTGTCTTCAAAGTGCGATGTGTGGCAGTCTCTTGCAGTAGTAGATGGATTCTTATTCCAGTTTCACAGATAAGAGAAATGAGGCACAGAAAGATTAAGTTATCTGCTCAGGTTTGCTACTGCTGCTAAGTTGCTTCAGTTGTGTCCAACTCTGTGCGACCCCATAGACGGCAGCCCACCAGGCTCCGCCGTCCCTGTGATTCTCCAGGCAAGAACACTGGAGTGGGTTGCCATTGCCTTCTCCGATGCATGAAAGTGAAAAGTAAAAGTGAAGTCGCTCAGTTGTGTCCGACTTTTCGCGACCCCATGGACTGCAGCCCACCAGGCTCCTCTGTCCATGGGATTTGCCAGGCAAGAATACTGGAGTGGGTTGCCATTGCCTTCTCCGTTTATCCACATGTAAATGGTAGAGGCAGGAACTCAGACTCAGGCAGTCCAGAGCCCATGTTTGTAACCACCATTCTCTATTGCTTTAAAGCAGGAGGATCCCTGAAGCCATCTGACACAGGTTTCCCCAACATCGCTCTCTCCTAAACGACTCATTAGTTTGCAACATCTGTGTCCCGCTTCTAATGTCACTTACCTAACATTCTGAATTAAACACTATGTTTAATTAAACGGTAAAGAATCTGCCTGCGAGGCAGGAGACCAGGGTTCGATCCCTGGGTTGGGAAATTCCTCTGGAGAAGGGAATGGCAATCCACTCCAGTATTCTTGCCTGGAAAATTCCATGGACAGAGAGGCCTGGCGGGCTACAGTTCATGGGGTTGCAAAGAGTCGGACACAACTGAGCGACTAATACACACAACATACATTTTAAAAGGAATCTTGATGTTCCTACTAAAGATGAAAAAAAAATCAGCATTGTTTGCCATAAGTAGAAAGGAAATGTGAACATAAATTCAGTGAACACAGTATTACTGAAGGTTAGCTGGGTACTGCTGCCCCCCTGAGTTGAAGGATGGAGAAAGAAGAGGGAGGGGTCATGTTCACAGAGCTTGCCTCGGTGGATGCTGTGTTCTCTCAATGAGCCACGTGGCTTGTTCCCTCCACTCTGAGAAAGCTGGTCTAAGACATCTCTCTTCTTCTTCTTTTCTAATCTCTGTAAAAACAATAAAATAAAATTTGCGCTTTATTATTTTATTTATTTCTTTTTGTTTGGTTTGTTTTTCATCTTTTGGCCATGCCACATGGCATGTGGGATCCTAGTTCCCTGACTAGGGATCAAACCCATGCCCCCTGCTTTGGCAGCACAGAGTCTTAATGACTGGAAAATAAAGTGTTAGTCACTCAGTCATGTATGACTCTTGTCAATCCCATGGACTGTAGCCCTCCAGACTCCTCTGTCCATGGAATTTTCCAGTCTAGAATACTGGAGTGGGTAGCCATTCTCTTCTCCAGGGGATCTTCCCAACCCAGGGATTGAACTCACATCTCCAGCATTTCAGGCAGATTCTTTACTATCTGAGCCACCAGCGAAGCCCCTTAACCGCTGGATCACCAGGGAAGTCCAGGACATCTCTCTTTTTATCACTGAGGAAACAGAAATTCAGAGAGGGGGAATGTTGTGCCCGTGAGCACATTGGTGGCTGGGCCTAGACCAGCACTTGAGACTTCCAACTCCCCAGCACGGCGGCCCCTGCACACCCGTTTCTAGAAACATTTTCACGCAGGCTGCACCTACCAGGTTCATTCCTGAGTGAATTCTGACCATTTACATCTTCGCTGGAGGCATGCCCTTTAAGCTGGTCCTCCAGTTCACGCGTTTCTGGAGTAATCCCAAGCTTCCGCTCTCGCAGCTGTCACTGTCCGTCCTGGAGAGAGCCCCAGGCCGCGTGTGAGTGTGGACTCACGACCCCTTCACCTAAGTGGGGTCTGCCTGTCATTGTGGTATAAGTCACTTAACTTATTTCCATCTGCCAACCCATTTAGAAGTTCGGCTAATAGCACTTTCTCTATGTAAATACTTCAGAGGGCTGTTGTTAGAATCCAAGTGAGGTCATGGATTGGAAGATGCTCTGGTAGAATACACTGCTCTAAATAAGCACGCTCGTACTCACCCCAACACTCACTTATCTGGCATCCATAAGTGACGAGAACCGCGAACGAAGGGAAAGGCATGTGAACAGACGAAACAGATATCTCCAAGTTGACTCATGCATTCGTGGGGCATCTACTTATCCTGCAGCACAATGTGCCAGGTGCTAGCAGGGTATGAAAGAACAGAGATAGGGTACCACGTGACTCTGGTGGAGGAGGTTCACAGTGTAAAAGATACCCATGCACTAAACCAATGAGGTTCTTCACTGTGTGGATCCTTAACGTGGGCACCACCAGTCTTCCATGGTTCCCAATCTAATGGGTTTGCTCATCTGTTTTCCTAAATCACATAGCTTCAGAGCTAGCAGATGAGAAGGAGGCAGGGGCTAATTTCCTGAGCAAAGAAACACTGAGTTGATGTAGAAGAGGGGATGACTTGAGGAAAGAGATAGGAAAGCCAAGAAGCAGGAATTTATACAATGAAGTCTGAGGTATCTTAGTGGAGGAGCTCAAAACCTTACCTCAGCCCTGAAGTTTGTTGTTTTGTAGAGTTTAGTTATAAACCACCACATATTCATAGTTACCTCCAGAATCGAGGGCTGTGTTTCTGCTGTTCCCTCCACCTGGAACGCTCTTCCGCAGACCTCTGCTGGCCTGCCTCTTCAATTGCTTCAAGTTTCTGCTCAAGTGTCCCCAACCTCAGTGACACCCACCCCGGCCACCCTCTTGTCGGTATTTCCCGTCCTGCCTGCCTCTGGAACTTTTCCTCTATTTTTTCCCATAGTACTTATCACCGTTGGACATACTACTTTATCTATCATCATCTATTACCTATCATTTTTCTATCACGTATGATGGCTTTTGTTTGACTCCCTTCTATGGAATATAAGTTCCATGAGTGCCAGAGTGTTTGGTTACCCGCCTCCCCCCGGCCGCCCCCACATAGGTCCCGTGGCCAGAGCATGTATTAGGCACTCAATAAATATCTGTTGGTTAACCTCCAACTCTGAGTCATTAGGGAAAGGTCAAAATGTAGTTAATATATTTTAAAAAGAGAGCAGTTGACAGCTGCTTTTGCCTTCATCATCTGTCACATTATCGCATGTCAGTGTGCACCTTGTATTCATTCCTGGAGAATGGACCCCATCTTCCTCATCTTTACACCCAGCCTGAGCCAGGACCTACATAGAGAAGCCACGCCCTTCTCCAGCCTGCTCCCTCTCATGGACTTCCCATGATGACTTCTCTGAAAGAATTTCTGCAGAGAAACAAGTTTATTCTTTTTTTTTTGCCAGTTGCCCAGTTTTCTTTACAATTTTCTTTTTTTCTTTCTTTTTTTATTTAACCAGTCCTTAGAAAGTCACTGAGGAGATAAGTAACCAGGATCCCTATGAAATAACTGACATAAAGAGACAGAGAAAATACTGTATCGCAATTCACTCGTCCATGATCAGCTATTTAGAGGAAAAACAAAAACTATAAAAGGCAAACTTTTAAATTAGCAACCAAAAACGCCCCGCTTAACCTAAGTACTTTTTAGGCTACCGTTGCCATAGCAACTTGAAGCCCATCTTGGTGGTCACTGTGCCCAGTTCTATCAAAGCTAAAAATTACTTTAACTTTGTGCATATGCTTGGCCGGCACAGTAAAGTCTGGGTTAACAGAAAATTAAAACTTTTTAAACCAGTGAAATTACTTTTACTGGAGCAAAAGAAACCTCTCAATTCTAATAGTTTTTCTTCTAAAAAAAAAAAAAGCATAATTTGTCGGACATTAAAATAACAAAAGGGCTTTGAGAAAGGATTATGGGTTTCTGATGTTTCACCAACAGAATAGATTTACTTTATATCCGACTGATGTTGTAATCTTGCATTCTGAGGTAATGGTTTAGCTCTTTCTCTTCCCATAAATAAAGATTTCAATGATAGCACTTCATTCCTTCTCTAGAGCATTCCTTTGGATTTTTTTTTCCTCTCAGACTTGTAAACCATTTCACCAGGATGGAGTACAAATTGGATGCAGGACTTCTTTCGGGGGGCAGGGAACTCATTACCAGAGGTTTTCATTGCGAGGAGCTTAAAATGGAAAATGTTTAAAGTCTGGAGAGTTTGAATGGAGGTGCTTCGCATCAGATGCTTTTGCTAACCACAAGAAGGAGGAGAAATTCTGTTTTTGAAATGGAGAGTTCAAAGTTCTCTTCTTAAACCCAAAGGTGCCTGGCCCTGGGATTTCTCTGAGCCCGAGGCTGCCGATGAATACGAACTTGGGGTAATTCTGATTTCAGAAAGAAAGTGCCTGTTTACTGCCCTGGCCCGCTGATCACGTGCATCTCTTTTCCCCCATTGCAACCTACAACCTACAAATCTATGCGGGCAGCATAGATTTAATTAGGGTGAAATCTCTTTAAAAATTCACATATATATCCCTTCCTCTGTAAAGCAACTGCAGAAGCTAGCCAGGCATTGAATATCTTTTGAAACCGAACAACTGTATGTAAATAAAGGGCTGTTATTTACCAACAAGAGGACAAAGCCCCCAGCACCCCTTCAGCTCCAGGCCACTGCAGGACACCTCTCCTGGGCAACTTCAGACTTATTAGCCTGATTGCCAACTTTGGTTTGTTATTCACAAACTCACCCTGAGCCCCGCCTTTGAATGCAAAGAAGAAATGGTGTTTATGTTCCAGATTTTCTGCTTTATTCTCAGGACTGAAGAAAATGCTGAAGTATTTTCTGCCTCAGCAGAGCCAGCAGGGAAGAAACACATGGTGTAATTACCTTAAACAAGCAGGCGATGGAGATCGCTTCTGCAGTTGCCTGGTAGGAGCCCCGGGAAAAGTGGAGAACACAGGGATGGCCTGTCTACACTCAGCCTTTCGTGTATCTTCTCACTTGGGGACTACAGGAGGGACCCACAATGTGACAGATACCTTCAAATGTGGCCCAATTTAGTGACAGAAATGTTTACTGCTCTCCAGCCAGTAAAACACATACTATTATTTGGATCTTCGATATTTTTGAAAGATGAAAATTGATGAAGACGTTTCAATGTTTTTTTTTAAAGGAAAATCATTGTACTCAAGCAACACAAAATGACAGGGGCAAATCTAAACTTTGCAATTACTAAAGATCATAAAAAAAATCTATTAGAGAGGCATCACCAATGATAAACACTTATGAATCTGAAACAGAGATAGTTTCAGATGAAGATTTTGATCAGGACAAATCAATCAGGCCATTATTAAAAGTACAAATAGTATCCAACGTTTGACCTTAAATAATCTCCAGTTCTGGTATCTGATTTGAGACCTGGTTCCAATAGAATCAGCTTCCTCCATAACCGCTAAAAAAGGACCTATCAACTATGTCTCTGTTTTACTCTCAAAAGCAACTGGGCTTGCCACTGAGGTTTAGGCTTAAAAGGAATGTTTTTATTGAACAGTCTTCAGAGTTTCTCTACCAGTTAATAATGCCTGATTGTCCTTGCCAAGGTCAGGAGGCAGTTGGTAACCAAAGGCCTGGGTGGTGCTCTCACCCGCCTCCCCTTGGGAGTAGGTTTTGGTGGGGAAGGAGCAAGTTAGTGGGAGAGGGTACGTCTCCTGGTGCCCCCCACCCCCAGTGCCCTGTTTCTCCCTCTTGAGAGGCCGGCAGATTTATTTCTCCTAATTTCTCCTATACAGTGTATGCAGTGTTCCTTCTTCTAGTAATTAATGTGAGAATAGAGACTCAGAGAGGGTATCCCTCCAAAGAGTTGTTTTTGAAGAGTGACAAATTAATCCCCTCGGATATGCCTGGAGGCAGACAAGATATCTTCTGTTTTGTTTTGCAAAATTCTGCAATTAGATGTGCAAAAGTTCCATTTTTAGTAAAGATTTTGTTGACAAATTTCACTCCCTTCAGAAAGCGCGCGCGCACGCACACACACACACACACACACACACTCCATTTCTGGGAAATAATTCTAAGGAGAATATATTTTTGGACAGCTGAAAAATTCCTGGTGTGCCCCGCCAGCTTCCCTACCATCTCTCTAACAGACTGGGAAATTCACAGCTTGATGCAGAATGTCCCCATTAGAAGTGGCTGCCTATCCTGGAAGATGGGCACGGTGTACAGTCACAAATCCCTTCCTCACACCCATTTTGATGGTGGGACATCTGCAAGAAGGTGAATGATTTATCCAAGGTCTCATTACATTTACTTAGTGATGGAGTCTGAATTCAAATTGGGGTTCTTTTATTCAATCAAACTCTTGACACTTAAGACCATATTTCTGTCAATATCATTTACATTAACTAAAGCTGGGTAGCTTAAAGAATAACAAGATTATGCCTGAAGATAAGGGCTATCTTACCTCTGAATCCAGTACCTGAATACAAGGAGAAAGGTGTCTACAGATCTTCATTTAATGCTAGACATTTAGTGTTAATTTCTTACTGACAATGCACTGGGGTTCTTCTCACCCAAGAGTCCTGGTGAACACTGACTGTGTCCTCAGTTGCTGCCCCTAAGACCCTCATGACTGTTCGGGTTTTGTGTATTTCTTCAGGTCACATTTGTGCATGTGTACTAAATCGCTTCAGTCATGCTGAACTCTTTGCGACCTTATGGACTATAGCCTGCCAGACTCCTCTGTCCATGGGATTCTCCAGGCAAGAATAGTGGGTAGCCATGCCCTCCTCCAGGGAATCTTCCTGACCCAGGGATTGAACCTGAGTCGCCTACATTGCAGGTGGATTCTTTACCACTGAGCCACCAGGGAAGACCTTTAGGTCACATAAGCAGGCCTAATTCTCTAGTCTTCAGGTTTTTAGTGTTTGCATTTGGGCAACTTGAAAGAGGAAGCTGACATGATATTTAGCCAAGGACAGAACACTTTTCTGGGAGTAAGATGGTATAACCTTGGCCAAGCCTGGAACTTAGAGACCGCTGGAAATAAGACAAGGGCATTTATATTGTCCGATTATTGCTCTCTGCCATACCTAGTTCAAAGAAAAGACAGAGAAATGCAAGAAGATGGGATGGGTCCTGGCAGTCTCAGGGACCGTGACTTGGGACATTTGTCCCCCAGTTAGGTTCCCAATGGTTGTTGGAGCTAGTAGCCAGGATGGAGCTTGCAAAATTGTGAGGTGATCCAAGTTTGTATTTTATACCCCTCCTTGTGGATCTTCTCAGAGCTCATTGGTGTCCCCACAATCAATTGCCTGGCCACACACCAACTCTTTGTAACGTTAGTTCTTTTGGATAATACAGATATCAAATATGATTATTAAAACCAAGATTTCTGGAATCTGACAAACCCAAGTTTGCTTCCTAACCACTTCATTGCTGTGTAATCTTGGACAAGTCACTTAACCTTTCTGGATCTTAGCTTTCTTGTCTGTAAAATGCAGATGATAATACTGCTTATTGGATAAGGATTATGTGAGATTATGTATATAAGGTACTCAGTGCCTGGCCCATGGTAAGTGCTCGGTAAATGGTAGATGATTTTTATTTGCTGTGTATTTTGAAGATATAGCTTAAAGAGTACTAGGCTTAAGGTTGTGGAAAGGGTTCTGATTCATGCCACAACACTGGATGAACCTTGAAAACATTAGGCTAAAGTGAAAGAAGCCAGACACAAAAGATCACATATTGTAGGATTCCATTAATATGAAATGTCCAGAATAGGTGAATCTATAGATGCAGAAAATAGATTAGAGGTTTCCAAGGGATGCAGGGAGAGGTGAAGGGGAGTGACTGCTTAATGGGTCCAGGGTTTCCTTCTGGGGTGATGAAAATGTTCTGGAACTGGAGAGGGGTAATGGCTGTACAACATTGTGACCGTACAAAATACCGCTCAATTGCATATTTTAAAATAATAAATTGTATGTGTGTTTTGTTGCAGTTTAAAAAATCGCGTAAAGCACACCCACATGTTTTTAGCCAACTGAGGTCGCACAGTTACCTGGATAGTCATAGAGGCGTAATCAGTCTCTGAGCTCACTTATCCTTAAGACCATTTTGTCGGAATCTAAACCTAAACCTCCAACCTAAACCTCTAAGCCTAAACCTAAACCTCTAAATCCAAACCTAAGCCAGAATCGAAACCTCCACATTTTAAATAGAGCTTTATCATTTGCTCACATTAAACTACATTTTCCACAATACTGTGAGGTAGGTGGCAAGTAACATTGCCCCCATTCTACAGATGAGAAACTAGAGGATCAGTGAGAGTAGAATCAGCTGTGCTTGTTCTGTGTGCTGTTTTACAGTGTTGACATTATGTTCTGAATTCACAGGAGAGCTAATGGCTGTCAGAGGTTGGACTCAAATCCTTGTTGGACTCAAATCATTGGTCCTGGGTCAATGTCACATTTCTCGATAATGTATTTTATATTACACATAATATATTTTATATGATACATATTGCACTTTAATTTTATGTTAATCACTTACAAATGATATTGTATTAGTGTTTATTCCTGGCTGACTCACAAGGAAGGCAGATTTCGTCTACGGAGACTTTGCGATTGGACCCATGGCTTCCTTTATTTAACTGAAAATTACTGCCCTCACTAGGGGCCATTAGCACATCAAAATGGTGTTTGTGGACCCAGGAAACGTGATACATTATGCTTGAATTTGTTCTTTGGTCCCCAAAGATGAATTGTTGGTTTGTGTTTTTAAACACGCTTTCAAATGCTAAGAGACCCTAATGAGTTAAATTAACATACTGTTGCTGTTGTTCGGTCACTAAGTCGTGTCCGACTCTTTGTGATCCCTTGAACTGCAGCACGTCAGTCTTCCCTATCCTTCACTATCTCCCAGAGTTTGCTCAGATTCATGTTTGTTGAATGATGGTGTGGCATGGGCACAGTGTTCTGATGACGGGGCTGGAGACCAGGATGAGACAGTGGATACAATCCCTACAAACTGCCCGATTTCTGAGGCTATTTGTCACATGACAGAGTGTTTCCTCTACCTTGTAATTTAATAAATGCATCAATCCTTTGTCTTGGGGAACTAAAGCTGCCATTTCACAGGTGAGGACATGGAGGCTTAGAGAAGCAAAGTGGTGCCCATTCAGAGCTCGTAAGGACCATTCAGACATGGGCTGGGGTACCCCAGAGACCATCCCAGACAGCACCCGTTTTCTGGTGACGTCACACATCCGGTCGGCTTTTGGACGTTCACGGCACTTGTTGGGTTTCTATTATAAACTACCCAGAGCTCATCTCAGTACTGGTTTGGTGATAAGGTCCCATGATTCCACTTGAAGATCTGACTTATATCAACAGAAGCCAGTCTCTTCATGTAACTAGGTGACCCAGCGGAGACCATGGCAAACACCATTAGAGGCTGTTAAAAGAGATGTTTGGATTATTATTTCTAGTGCCGCAATGAGCACTGTGCACAGGTATTGTTTTGAATTACGGTTTTCTCAGCGAATTTGCCCAGGAGTGGGATGCCTTGGTCACATGGTAGTTCTATTTTTAGATTCTTAGGAACCTCCATACTGTTCTTCATACTGGCTGTATTGATTTACGTTCCCACCAATGGTGCAAAAGGGTTCCCTTTTCTTCATGCCCTCTCCAGCACAGGGAGCTCTGCCTGGTGTTCTGTGAAGACCTAGATGGGTGGGATGGGGAGGTGGGAGGGAGGTTTAAGAGGGAGAGAGCATATGTATACATATGGCTGATTCAGTTCGTTGAGCAACAGAAAGTGACACAACATTGTAAAGTAATTAAACTCCAAAAAAGAGAGAGATGTTTGGGGGTGGCCCCTAAAATCTGCTGAGGTGCTCAGCTGATTTCTCTGAGTGGATGGAAACCTAGCCCTACTCCATGGTGATAAAGTATCAGCCACGTTTGGAAAATCTGGAGACAGCCTCTGAGTGGATCTGTTCCTGGGGGGCCTAGGACACCATGGTTTCCGGTTGAAGTTGTTAATTACCACCATCATCTCAGCTCACTTGGTGTTTATTGGGTATGTTGTGCTCCCGTATGTATGATATTGAATTATGTCAGCTGTCACATGTGGTCAGCACTATTATTTTTCTACCTTGCAGAAGAATGTATTGAAGCTCAGAGCAGCTGAGTAGCTTTCCTGAAGGTATAGTACCCACTGATTAGGTGTCTCCTGCTGCACTCACCTGCAGCATCCCAGCTGGCCCCCTCCCTTGAGTGGTTCTAGCATCACTGCTTGTCCTCATGACCTGTCAGCTGAGCTCCAGAGGCAGTGTTTCCATCACACCCTATTGAGCCAGGGCTAAAGCCAAGCTAAGGAGGTCAGTGAGAATGAGTCCAGGGGTTCAGTCAACCCATACTTGGCTCTCATATTTTAAGGCACCGGGGAAGATGGGCCAGGAATTGCTGAGAATCAAGGGCCTCTGCTTTGAGGAAGGTGTGTTTTGTTTCATTTAGTAGAAAATCATCTGGCCCTGTCTGAAGTTCTAACCAAAGTCTAGCTCCCCAGATTCCATCTCAATAGCGCCTATATGCTATTTTGAGCTGTTTGGCACTTATGGGGTCTCCCTGGTGCTAGGGGAATTGGGCTGCTTCTTAATATGTAATAATCGCCATTACCTCTCAATTACTTAACAAATAGACAAGTGCAGGGCAGTGTTATTTTGAAAGCACCTCCTGAGAATAGCGCTGGAGATCTCCAAGTGCTACCCAGAATTAGCTGGGAGAGGGCAGGCAATCAGATCTCTCACTATGTACCCAGGGCAAGTGCACCTATTACGCACTAATGGCTTGGGCAGGGCCATGACTGTTTCATGCCCTTTCACTGTAAGCTCTGACCTGGGAGACACCTGCTCCTTTTCTTGCGGAGAGAGAGCCGGCCCATGGAAGAGGGTCCAGCCAGGGCCTTCTGTTGTTAACACTTGTGGTGGATAATCTACTTTGCTCTCAAGCCTAGCACTGCGTGTGAGTGCTGTGCTCACTTGCGGCCAAATCCTTGCAACCCCGTGGACTGTAGCCCACCAGGCTGCTCTCTCCATGGGATTTTCCAGGCAAGAATACTGGAGTGAATTGTCATTTCCTGCTCCAGGGGATCTTCCCAACCTGGAGATCGAATCTGCGTCTCTTGTGTCTCCTGCACTGCAGGTGGATTCTTTATTACTCTGCCACCTGACTTACCTCCAAGTCAGAGACCAGGTAGCCATTCAGGAAAGGTGAGAAAAAAAAATAAGTAAATGAAGTAGTGGGGAAAAGAGAAGTGAAATTGTTTGATATAGGGTGTAGACCAAAAAAAAAAAAAAAAAGAAAAAACCCAGAAAAACTGGATTGTGGGGAATTCTCAGGTGGTCCCGTGGTTAGAACTCCTAACTTTCTCTGTCAATGACCTGGGTTCGATCCCCAGTTGGGGAACGAAGATCCCACAAGCTGGGTGGTGTGGCCAAAAAACTAAATAAAAACCCTATAAAAAACTGGGTTATGAGACATCACCCTCTTCCTTTTTGGAATTACAGTAGCTACCTTATGTTTTGAGTTTGCCAAAGAAGCCAGTATTAGTAAAATTCTGTGAAAAGGATGCTTTGGGCAAGTTAAACATAGCCTATTTTCTTAAGAAATATATTATTTCCCAAGGCAGTTTTTAGGGTCTTAAGCAATCACTGTTTCCTATGAGAAAGTAGGAAAAAATAAGATCTTTAGTTTTATATCCAAGATTTGATTTAGATTTAATGTAGGATTGCAACTTTGAGCTTTGATTTTTCTGGTGCCATGAAAATTAAAATTAAGTTTGGCTTTAACCAAAAATCCTCAATGCATAATGAGGGTTTAAACGTTAGGGATCTGACTGCCCATGAAACTTTTGATTTGATTTTGATTGGCATCTTTGAACACTCAGAGCAGAAGGCACACATTTACTTTACAGGAATATGGAGACTTCAGGTACTCTGCTGGCTTTGCGTGTGTCTTTACACCAAGTGAATAGCTGTGCGCTTCCTGTAGAATCAAGGACTAGGGAAGTAAAGGGGAGAGAAGAGATTACCCTTTCAGAACCCCGATTCCCACTAAAACAAAGTTAAGCTCTTTGTAACTATTGATCAGGAAATAAATCCTCTTTAGTATTCCACAGATGCAGGAAAACCTCTCTCCCTCTGCTTTTCTTCAACTCTTCCCACAAATACATAGTTTATACTGACCTTGCATTTCTTCTCACAGACCTACCAGTCTGGAACTTTTCTGACCTTAATTGCTGATTTTTTTTTTTAACCTCCTCAAAATAGGAAATGAAAATATCTTAGCTGGTGAGGTAGACTTTTCCATCCAAAAAAATGTTCCAAACTATTTACCATTTTCAATTTGCTGGAAAGAAAATTAGTGATATGTTTGATCTTACTCAAGTCATTGTAACCTGTAATATCTCATATTCAGTATCTTAAACAATGCTTTTAATTATATTCAAAGAGTGATGATGAAAATACTTTAGATTTTTATGCTAAAATTCAGAGATTATGACTCTACATGATTCTAAGAAACCCATTGATATTTTTGAAGATGTATACATTTTTCTTATGAATTCTCAGCCCAGAAATACTCAACTCACAAGTCTTTGCCAACAGTTGCTAGTGATCAGCCACTGCAGAGGCGGTAGAAGAGGAAGTGATGATTAGCACATATATGTTTATGTTATTTAAGTAGAAAATCCATGAGCCATTGGTAATGAATTGAAGGTTAAGTGACAATTTTTCTTTACAACAACTCTTGTCTTCTAGTCTGTGAACTGAAAACTGGATTAACCTTTAATTACCCTCCACGATCTCTCAACCCCAAGACATTACCACTCCTACCAGTGGTATCTGCATATACAATTTAATGAGAGAAACATCTGTTTGCATATTTGATATCATTAATATTATGCAGATGAATAGATACTCACAATATGATGGGCATTCGTGCTAACGTCTCATTTTCTTTCTTCATTTCTAGTCTTTCTTCCTCCACCCACTGATTCAGCTGGACTTGTATTAATTAGAATTAAAATCTGTCTAGAGCCAACCGCCTTGTGCAGAATGCACAAATGCAATGGAATCTGAATGCCTGCAAAGCCACATTTTAATCAACTGGGGAAAACAGTGTATGTGATTTAAAGAAAACTATGTTTTCCCCTCTTTAATCCAAATTTTAAAGAAATCCTTTGTATATCTATTTTTGAAAACACTTGCTTTCACATACAGGTTTCTTCTGATGACTGTATCAAATACTTCGTGTCTGGAGTTTGACAGTTTTAGCACTGACAGAGTGCTTGGAGCCCAAGCCAATCAAATCTTTATTTTCTAGCCTAAGTGACTTGCCTGCGGTCACCTTAGTGGCCAGTGATGGAGCTGGGCTGGGCGGGAGTCTGAGCCTCCAGACTAAGCCTCGTGATTTGTCGACTGAATTGTGCTGCTTTTCTATGTGAATAAAGTTTCAAGACTTTTCTAACAGCCAGTAAACCCATTTCACACAGCTTTCTTGAAATTCTATCTGGTTATTAATTGAGGCAGTTTTAAAGGTATATACATATGCATTATAAATGTAAAATGCCTGCTAGAAATACAATCTTCATCAATAAATGTATTTTATGTATATGTGTTTTGATTCTTGCATGTGCAAAGTTTCCATTTTTGCATCGATCCAAAGATAATGAAAGATTCCTTAAAGATTTTCAGGGCTTTAATTTCATGGTACATTTTTCAATACTTCTCTCAGTATGAAAATAAAATGCTGTTTCTTTATGCTTTTTAAAGTAAAAGAAAACCTCTCAGTTCTAACTTAATTTCACCCCCTTCTGATTATAAGCCTTGAGCCAGGCATCTTCCCCTTTAGTATTTCCAGCTTCTCAGCATATGCCATGGAAATTATTTGATAGACCTACTCCCCATGACTATATTGTCTCATCAGAATGAAGAAAATTCTTGGCTTTCATTAGTGAATCCATCCTCATTAATTCAAACTAAATGGTGGTGGTGGTGAAGGGGCAGCCAGATTAACTAGTGAATACTTTGAACCATAGAAAATTTTTTTATGGGAATGTACTATTCTTACTTCCGTGGATGTTCTGTAATTAGAGCTGGGCTGTGACTCCAGGTCTTCAGGATACATGATTAAATCTGTTGGTTTGCGATTTCATATCCATTATTTGCAGGCAAAGCTGCATTGCTAAACTACTGGAAGCAAATTGTTCTCTCAACACTTTCAAAATTCTCCTTATACCCTACCTGCTCATTTACGCTATAATATAAAAGTTAAAAAAGCATTTCTATAAAAGAAAAAGACAGAGAGCTAGTTCAGATGGAATATGGGTTATTATCATTTCCAAATAAGTAAGCTATTTATCATATGCTCCAAGTAGAAATGTACACAATGTGACCATTTTATTTCAAAAGGCATTTTGAGCACCTGACTTGAAAAAGAACACTGAGCAGAATGAGGGTTCTATGGGAAGCATAGTCCTTCTGTACAATCATTTTTGATGTCTATTTCCTACTATTGTCCTGCAAGTAACATTTAAATACTAGGTGAAAATGTGACTGTATGAATGCCTGCCACACCAATAATAACAATATTCAATATTCATTAATAATAAACATTTGTTGGCTGGATGGGTGGATGGATGGAAAGATGGACTGTGGCAGCATAAGGCATTCTAATCCTGTTAGCCATTTCTAGAATCTGAAGGAGCCCACTGTTTCCAATGATCTAAATACTAATTCTAGTCCTAGGGCAAAATGTTGTAAAGAGAGATGTCACTGTAATTCATGGCTTCTAGCAATAGCTGTTCAATCATGTATTTCGTGGGTATCCAAAAATGAATTCCTAATGACTCTAGAATTGCTTGGGTAGTAAAGTTAAGGTGTATGTGTGTGTGTGTTGTGGGATTCATAAGAAATCTACCCGAAATTACATTTACTAGATAATTGGAAAGTACAAATTAGATTCCAGCTTCATGGTGACCCAAATATTTTTAGACTTATGCTACCACTTTTTCTTGTTATTTTATATTAGTCTTGACCTATAGATTTTTGGGACTTCCCAGGTGATGCTAGTGGTAAAGAACCCACCTGCCAATGCAGGAGACATGAGAGATGTGGGTTTGATCCCCAGGTCAGGAAGATCCCTTGGAGGAGGGCATGACAACCCACTCCAGTATTCTTGCCTGGAGAATTCCATGGACAGAAGAGCCTAGTGGGCTACAGTCCATAGGGTCGTAAAGAGTGGGATATGACTGACCACACACGCATGCATGCATAGATGCTCTTATTGTGTTTCTGGCTGTGTTCTAGACTCTAGAATCTATAGTACGTGCTCTTGGGTGTGCTGATTTATGGGTCATGAGTACATTTACTCCAAGACAGGAGGGAAAAGATGTTAGGGGATGTTCAGAGCCAGATTTCCCTGTGGGGTGTTAAGGGTGCATCTGCTGATCCACTGGTTGGAAACCTTTAGCTTCTGCTGTAATTGCACTTCACCCGTTTCTGACCAAATTAGGTCAGAACCCTTGGCAAATGATCAAGCTTCTGGTTGCATTAGGAAATGGAAGCACATATGCCTTGCCTAGATGCACCAGAAGAATCTCTTGGGCTGACCTTGGTTTTCCATGGGTCTGTCATGGAACTCGGAGGCATTTGACACTGTCAATCATCCCCTAGGACAAGGAAAGTAAACACTAGAACTTCTATTAACATGTTTTCGTGAAAAGGATATTACAATGGAGTAAATCTGTATATCTGTATAATTTAATCATAACTATGCATATGCTGGGGATGATCAAGTACTTTTTCAGGGATGGGGATACACGACCAAAAAAGTCGGGAGACCTCTAGTCTATGGGAAGACGCACTGTGCATTCCCCAGCGCCACTGAGCAGGGTACTTCCTTGCGTCTCCGGTTTTGCCTCCCACTACTCCCCCATCATTTCTTGTGCCTCTGGACAGTCTGGACACCCCACCCAATTTTCAGATCTGGGCTATGCTCTATGCTGTCATGTCCCTCAGGGCCCTTGCTCTTCCTCTTTTTTGAACCTTAGGTTTTCTTTCCCTCTGCTTAGCGAATCTTTATTTGACTTTCGTAAACAGTTTCCGGTACTTTTTGCACAGAGTGAATCTCTCTTTCCCGGAGGCCCTTCCATCCCCACATCGTGTCTCTGTTTGGTTGTCTTCTGGACAGCATAAGATCATTTCTTCTACCTTGGTGCAGAAATGCTTGAAGAATGAATGAAAGCAGTGAAAATAGTCTTCACTGACAACCAGCTGCACTGTTTGGACTCTGTGGCTTGTTCGGGTCACCAGGAGGGGGCGCTGTTGGCACTTTCCGTAACAGGGGAGCCTGGTTGTTCCATCCTGGCAAACCAGTGAGATCTTTCCCAAAATGGTAGAGTCTGATTTCAGTTCTGTTCTTTCCTACCCTTCTCCTACACAGTCACTTGGGAAGGGGAGAAAGACTGAGCCAGAAAGCAAAACAAAACTTCAGACATTATGATGAAATTTTTTGTGCCTGGGATATCATGGGAAACTCAGACTGGGAGACCCCAGCATGTGGGTCCAGCCTTGCTGGATGGAGTCACAAATGCTACTGGAGAAATTGCTGATGCTGCCTTACCTCTTCTAGACCCTCTGCAACAAGCAATGGGTTATAAAAGAGGCTTTTGAAAATATCATTAGCTGAGAAACAGCAAACAACACCCGTGAGCAGATTTTGTGAGGCACAAAATCGCTTCTCTGCTTCTGAATGCAACCAGGTTGGAAGATTCACTTGGCTTCCCTTGGTAAACTGGATAGAAAAATGCACCAAAGTAGGCGAGATCTTTGTATTAGCCGTAATGGCAGAGAATGCATTGTCATTTGCCATAACAAACTATGTTTTTAAGAGGCAAGCAATTATGAAGGAGTTGGTCCAAATAAAAAAGGGTACAGAATGTTTCAGTCCCATCCTTTAAAATTGCTATTCATTTTTTTTCCACTTTATTTTAATTCCAGGACATTTTTGTACCTTGGTAATAAATTAACATTTCAAAAGTACTTTTACCTGCTGAGATGGTTCATTCCGCTAATATGGGTAACGCTGTGGACTCGAATAATTAGTGTAAATTGCCTTTGAATAACACAGAGCTGGGAACAACTCTAACTTGCTAGGGCTTAATGCCCCTTGCCGTACAGGATGAAGAGTCCTTAATGGGGCCTGGAAAAACAACTAATACCTACAAATCAAAGGAGAAAAGCCGTTTTTGATGCATTTGTCTGAGAGTGTGAGTTTTAAACTAAATTGTTAATACTTCCTCCCCTGCTGAGGGTCATGGATTAGCTAGGCTGGGAGATTCTTTGAGAATCTTTCACACTGACCAGGGGAGGTAGGGGGTTCCAAATACAAGTGTTTTCTTAACCCTAATCCCCACCTCCCTGACCAGGACAGCTCTGCATTTCCCTCTAATTAGGTGAAGAATTAGGAGGTGGATAAATGTGTTCAGGGATGAGGATAAAGTGATTAGTTCACTCCAGACCATGATAGCGATTTTGAGGCGCTACTTAGTCCCTTTCAAGATGATAACTTTTCTTTTTTTTTTTTTTTACAAAAACGTTTTCAAGCAAACCTCAAACATGTATTTATAAGCAATGATAATCATCTTTGGGCAAGTTTGGGGCAGTGTATTGACAGACAATTTTTACTCTCCTTTGCATTTATTTGCTTTTCATAAGATTTTTATCCCATAGAGGAATATCTGGAGCTGTTTCTAATCTGACTCAAGTTTTATAATTATTTGTGCAATCTGAACACAATCTAATAACCTAACCAAAAAATAATGCATTCACATTTAAATGATCCTTTCAATGAAAGAGTGGAAAGGACACACTGCTCAGGAGCTGCGATAAAACCATTTTGACACTTTTCTGCATATAAATAGATACTACGGTGTATGCCCCCCACCCTTTTTAAAAAAAGATCTTGTAGATATTCTTCACTGAAGTGTAATTTTGAATTTCTGGCTGATGAAAGAGGTTACAGAACAGCTTCAAATTTGGTGATATTAGCAACGTTCACCCTTGACGACTATTCCAGGGCTACCTAGATCGCCAAATCAGTTTCCATACACAAAAACCCCAGCCACGTACCAAAAAGAACATATTGCTTTTTACGCTCGGACAATCCGTACCAGAACTGCACGCATCAAATTTTCCTTTGCTTCTGCCATTTCACTCACTTGTAGACTGAATGTATCCCCATTTGTCTTACCTAGTATATGTCTTTTGTGCTATAAAGATATACTGGAAATAATCTGAGGAAAAAGAAAAGTGGTAGCAATAAATAACAAAACATCACGTTCTACCTCTTTTCAGAGGGCGTTGGAAGGCCCAAGGCCTATTCTGGTTCGTTTGAAGGCCCATGAAAAGCAATGATCTAATTGTGACTTTCCAAAACAAGTTCTTCCTGTTTTCATCTTTCTTGGACGTTCATCCTGGAGGATTATAAATGAGCCAGAGCAAACAAAACAGAGGTGAAAAATAAAACTGTAGCTGTGTGCTGGGTCTCCACGCTTAGTTTTTTTCTTTCTTTCTTTCTTTTTTTTTTTTTGAGGCTTAGGGTTTTACTTTTTTTAAGAGCATACTTGCATATGTTGATGTTTTTTCCCTTAAAAAATTAAAGGAATAATAGATTTACAATGTTGTGTTAGTTTCAGGTGTACAGCAAAGTAAATCAGTTATATATGCATGAGCGCATGTGTGTGCTCAGTCATGTCTGACTTTTTGCGACCCCATGGACCCCACCAGGATCCCACCAGGCTCCTCTGTCCATGGGATTCTCCAGGCAAGAACATTAGACTGTGTTGCCATGCCCTCCTCCAGTGGATCTTCCCAACCCAGGGGTCTAACCTATGTCTCCTGAGTCTCCTGCATTGCAGGAAGATTCTTTACTGCTTGAGCCATTGGGGAAATCCCATGTATATTTGCATCTTTTTCAGATTCTTTTCCTTTATAGGTTATTACAAAATATTGAGTATAGTTTTTGGTGCTATACAGTAGGTCCTTGTTGGTTATTCATTTTATATATAATAGTGTCTATATATTCATCCCAAACTCCTAATTTATCCCTTCCCCCTTTTCCCTTTTGATAACCATAAGCTTACCAAAAACCATAAAATAAAGTGACAGATTTTATTTCGGGGGGCTCCAAAATCACTGCAGATGGTGACTGCAGCCATGAAATTAAAAGACAATTGCTCCTTGGAAGAAAAGCCATGACCAATCTAGACAGCATATTAAAAGGCAGAGATATTACTTTACCAACAAATATCCATCTAGTCAAAGCTATGGTTTTTCCAGTGGTCATGTATGGATGTGAGAGTTGGACTATAAAGAAAGCTGAGCACTAAAGAATTGATGTTTTTGAACCGTGGTGTTAGAGAAGACTCTTGAGAGTCCCTTGGACTGCAAGGAGATCCAACCAGTCGATCCTAAAGGAAATCAGTACTGAATAATCATTGGAAGGACTAATACTGAAGCTGAAGCTCCAGTATTTTGGCCACCTGATGGGAAGAACTGACCCATTGGAAAAGACCCTGATACTAGCAAAGATTGAAGGCAGGAGGAGAAGGGGATGATAGAGGATAAGATGGTTGCATGGCATCACTGACTCGATGGACATGAGTTTGAGCAAGCTCCAGGATTTGTTGATGGACAGGGAAGCCTGCCATGCTGTGGAATATGGGTTTGCAGAGTCAGACATGACTGAGCAACTGAACTGAACCATAAGTTTGTTTTCTATGTCTATGGGTCTATTTCTGTTTTGTAAATAAGTTCATATGTATCTTTTTTTTTTTTTTTTTTTTAGATTTTGCATATAAGCAATGGCATTTGCTATTTGTCTTTGTCTGGCTTACTTCACTTAGTATGATAATCTCTAGTTGCCAGGCTTAATTTCTGAGTTAGTCTCAGCCCACTGAGAGTAGACATTTCTCCTCTGGATCACACGATGGTGGATCATAACAATGGAAGGAAGGCACATCACATTGTTACTTAAGGACAACAACAGCAAGAGGAAACAACTTTCAAACTGCAGCAAGTTTTCCTTTCCACTCCTACAATTATCATGGCCTGTTTAAGCTGTGATGCCCAATTATGCTACACAAGACAGATCACACTACATTAACCAGGATTGTGTTGCCCCTTGATCTTATCAGCTTTGTTTCCTAAACTACAAAAAGATCCAAGATAGCGCTGGTTAGCAGTTTGACTTAGACAATTTCCACAGCCATCCATCACTGTCACCGGTTAGCAGGAGGCGTCAGGCACACAGCGAGGAGGCAGGATGCTGTGTTGACAGGCTCTTCCCAAACCAACCCCTTAACTTCCCATGGATGCTTGCCCTTCCTCACTATTGGAACTTTCTTTTCCTCGGTGAAAAGAAGTCTGTACCAGATAAGACAGAGAGGGAACATATAAGGTAAAACATACATGTTGTTATTGTTTGGTCTCTAAGTCCTGTCTGATTCTTTTGTGACCCCATGAACTTTAGCTTGCCAGGCTCCTCTGTCCATGGAATTTTCCAGGCAAGAATACTAGAGTGGGTAGCCATTCCTTTCTCCAGGGGATCTTCATGACCCAGGGATCGAACTTGTGTCTCCTGCATTGACAGGCAGATTCTTTACCGTTCAGCCACCAGGAAAGCCCATAAAATGTACATTCCTGAGCTAAAAAGCAGGTAGAAAGTTAGATGCCTGAGGGAGAAGAGGCTAATTCGCACATTAGAGCTGACCAACACCATCTTCTGGGTTTGACTTGGATAAACTTTGTGCCCATAATGGGAATTCTCAGGACAAAGATACACATAGTCTAGCAACTGGGATTTAACTTTTTTTTAAAAAATCAACTCTGGGATTATTCCAAATGTGTCCATTTCTGTTTTATAGTCTGGCTCTTTTAAATAGCCTTAGAAGTAAGCTAGGACATTTGGATTCTGACCCCCTGTAAACTGGAGTAGATGGCACCTTTTTGGGCACTTATTCCTGTTAGGTATCACTGCCTTGTCCAGAGATGTGAAACAGAATGAGATGTGAAAACAGAATCTATTACCCTATTTGTGGTCAAAATCTGATAGGATCAAGTAACAGATCTCCCAGTAGAAATATCTACGTGTCATGGAGTAAACTTGATCACTGTAAGAATATAGTTAATGCAGCAGGAAAGGATCTCAAACCAGAATATTAACATTCCTGTTACCTCCTTACAAGTTCAAGGAGTTTGGCCTCTTATCACTTTATAGTGAGTATAGAAAGGAGGAGTGATCTCCTTTAATTTGGAATTATTTAACTGAAATGTGAGGTCCAGCGGCCTTGCTCTCACCCTTCTGGGCTGGCAGACATTGGTATGCAGAATCCACGAGAGAAGGAACAGTACACTATCAGAGGGAGACGTGTTTGATTATTCTTTAAAACCAACTAAGAGAAGTTAATCTCATTGAACTTCTTTTTATTCAACAAAAGAGTTGGATGTTTCCAAGTCTAATGTGACTATAATGTTCATTAAATGGACTTCTTTACACCTTTAAATGGATTAACGGTACATCTTCACAGTTTAATTATTATACATGTCATTCAAAAAAATCACAGATCTAATTCAGGGGATGATAAAGCCCTTTTCTTTTACGACGATGGAAAAGACACAGCAGTAAATGGGTGTGATTTTTATCTGGGCCTTTTTTTTTTTTTAAAGGGCACATGTTGCTCCAAGGAGGTGGGAGGGGAGGCCGTGGTGAATGTACCACGTGTTTCTGCCCTGCTCATTTGTGTTTGGAGATTTAGGAGCTGACCATGCTGTAGCTTGCCCCTTCCGGACTCAACCGTGCCAGGCACCTCAGCCGCTCCTCCCGCCCAAGCCTGCTCAGCTAATGACTTCAGTCTGTCCAAGACAGCTCTTAGGCAGATAAGCGATAAATTATGCTCAGCCCCCTTTCAGTCTCAGGCCTTTGGGGCTTCTCTGAGTTCCTTTACCCAGACCTTTCTTGAAAGACAGAGACGCCTTCTCATCATGCCCCAAGAAATAGCAGTTTGGTTTTTACATGTACATTTGACATCAACTATCTTTGGGTCCGTACTTGCCTCCTTTTTTTGGCTGGGGGAGCATTAAACTTGGCATAGTCTGGCAGCTCATGGGTGTCCTAGGAATGTCACAGGCTGTGCTTGACTCAGGTGGGTAAAGAATGTTCTAGAAGCCATCTGAGAGCTACAAGGACATTTTTCTCCCTAGGGGATGGGAAGTCTAGAAGAGGGGAAACCTGGCACCCTACAGGGAGTGATTTGGGCTTTTCTGGTTTAAGTTGAAGAGAGCACAGATTTATCTTCATTCATTCATTCATTCATTTCAGCAGTATTCACTGGGAAATGATTATCTGTCAAGTCCTGGGCATAGCCTGTGAGATGCAGCGAGAAGGTGAGCAGACACAATTCCTCCTCTCAAGGAGCATTCCATCTAGAGACATTGACATATAATTTTGTAAATCAAAGGAGGCACCAAATTTTCCAGGGAAAAGGGCTTATATTTGGCAATCTGGTTGGAAGGTGACTCCAGAGGTCTTGCTTTGATGTTGTGTTTGCCTAGCAAGTTCACACTATTTTTATTTATATTGTACCTATATGGAGTCGCTTTGTAGTAACAGATGCAGACCTGGGGGAAGAAATGAAGCCCCTAACCCCTCTCTTAGGGTCACCATGAGACATCTTCCTTGGAACCAGTCAACAACCTTTTAAGCTACTGGGAAGGCCAGGGTTGGGATCACAGGTGAGGATGTAAGGTGTGTATTTGGACAGGATGTTCAGGATGTCACTGAAGAAGAGTACACTGTGTCAGGTAACCAAGGGGGAAACACCAGCGTGGCTACTTCCAGTGATTGGCCTGACAATTATTCATCCTCTTGAAGCCTCAGTTCTCACATCTATAAACATGGATGATTATACCCATCTTCTAGTGTCTTTGTGGGGATTTAGAAACAACACATATATAAAGAGTCTAGCTCAGTCCCTGGTGCACAGTAGGTGTTAAGCAAATACTAGTCCATCTGTCCTTCCCTATCAGCTGCCCTCTTCATCACCCTCCTTGTTTTCCCTGCCCCATTATTAATCCTCATAATTCATCATTTAACTCTGAGTCAGGTCTTACTTCATGAACAAACGTAAAGCTCAAAGCCTATTTGTACTGGGATCTTGGCCTTCTGAAAGGAAAATCTGAAGACATTCAAAATCCCAAGGAGCGGTGGAATGATGCCCAGTGGGGCTGACATTTGGTCAGATGGACATGCCTTTGATGTGGACACCCGCAGAGCCACATGATCACAGACTCTCAAAGCCAGAGACCCTCATTTCAGGCTCACTCTGAGCTTGCTACCTCAAACTCCATGCCCAGGGTGTGACTTATAGCCCTGGATTATGCACGAGGCTGGTGTGGCCCAGGCTTAGCATGCACGCTCCCTGAGCCTGGGCTGTCCAGGCTCAAAGCTCAGATGTAACACTTCTGCTCCCATCACTGCCCACCTCCTGGTCTCCTTTGCTTCTGGTGTTCCACAGGACGAACGATGGGTGAAGGTACTCTTAGAAATGCCTGCATTGAGGCAGCAAGCTCTTTCATAAATCATTTAAGATCCATGTTGTACCAATGTCAATTACGAGAATCGATTGCCCCCCTGAAACATGAGGAATTGTGCTACAGAGAGTCAACATGAACTAGGCACTGTAAGCCTCTGCATCCTGTCTTCTGAAGGAGCGTGAGGCAGGTGCCTTGATAAAGCAAACACCAGCCTTTCAGTGTGCACCAGGTACCGTGTCCCCATTTCCAAACTAATAAATACTGAATGAGTAAATAATTTTGTTTTCTCTTTGCACTATAAAGATTCAGTCTTATTTGGCCATGTAACTGCAGAGAATATCATTAAATACTTTTCCAATAGTGCTTTCTCTAAGCCAGAGTCTGCTCTTGGAAAGTGCCTACAGATCAGTCTAGAAAGTCAAGGTGGAAAGAGGTGCAAAACCAGCTCTCAATAAGAGGCCCTTCAAAATCGGGACCATCCTCACTGAGAGAAAAATCAACGGTGGAGAGATAAACTGTTCACTTACTGATTCACTCAGTCACTGGTTTGTCTTATTATAGTACTTTGAAAATGTACCATGGAATAGTAAGTTACAGGAATTAAAATGTTACCCAAACAAATATATTTTGTAAATGATAAAAAGCCAGGGAAAATTTTAATTATAAAAAATCCGATTTGGGGATATTTAATAGAATTCTAATATTTAATTTTTTAAGTATAGAGCATATATATAGCTGTAACTTTTATCGCATAACGGTGAGGTTAGATACATAAATAAAATGCACGTTACATAGGAGATGATAGTAACACCAAAGATTTCTGGCTCATTAGCCAGAAAACAGATTACTACTTCAAAATTTTTCTCTACCGGGGCATTCTGTGACAATCCTATTTCCATCTTAGATTAGGTGAATTTGATCCATAAGATAGGAAGGGTTAAATAGCTGCATTATATTTTATGTTGATTTTGTGCTAGGTTTATCGGGTAACAGACAACATGCTTTGATTTGCACTTACATGGAGACCCGACACCAGCTTCGATGCTTGGGAGGGAAAAGGATTTTTGTTCAGCAAGTTTCTTGTTGGACAATTAACATGTGGAAACGATACCACATGTATGTGAAAATGGTAAGTTCACATTGAGTTCCCAAAGGGTGGAGGCTCATTCTTCTTACAGCATGAGTGTGACAACCCTCCCTGATAGAATACATGGGATCATTGTATTTCCATCTCCAAGTGATTATCAGAAATGAAGCTTTGTGAATTCTTCCCTAAGGGGGCCACCTGTCACCCTTCTGTCTCTGTATATAATGCTATTTTGTTTCTGAAGACCTTGGCCCAAGTTCAGCTCTTCCAAATATTAGGGACCAAGTCCCGACACCCCCTGTCTTGCTGTGATGAACAGATACATTCTCTGCCGGTTATCCACCCTCCATCCAACATGTGATGCCACACGTCCTAAGTGCCTGTGGCAGGTATGTAAAGCGAACAGCAAAGCCAGGTGTCCCACCCTCATTGCCTGCCCGTCAGCAGACTTGACTGCTGAGACATTCGTTGCAGGGGGTGACTCTCCCCACCCCCGTCCCCCTCGCCTCCTCTCACCACTGCCTGCTGCTCTGGGTCCATGGCGGCTGCATCGGGCTGCTGCAGACACCCAGGGCCGGCAGCGGCTCCACGTGGCCGATGGTCAGGTGAACTGGGCTTCCGGCACTTTGCTTAGGGACTCAATCCAAACACCAGCTCTATGTCTCTTCAACTGACAGACCAGTGGCGCGTGCTCAAGGCTTTTCCTCTGAGGCTGAACAGAGAATGCAGCTTGACTCTGAGACTCACAGGCTCTTTGGGGTACAGCTGCCTTGTAGATCTCTGGTGGATGATTCAAGATTTTTCTCTCTCAGGGGCATTCCGTGATGGCCCTATTTTTTGATCTGTGAGACAAGGAGCCTTAAATGGCACCATATTTTATGTTAATTTTGTCCTAGGCTTATCAGGAAATGGACAACATGCTTTGAGTTGTGATTATGCAGAGACCCGACACCAGTTTTGGATGCTTGGGAGGGAAAAGGATTTTTGTTCAATTCTGTTCAGCTCAGTTCAGTCGCTCAGTCGTGTCCAACTCTTTGCGACCCCATGAGTAGCAGCACACCAGGCCTCCCTGTCCATCACCAGCTCCTGGAGTTCACCCAAACTCATGTCCATCGAGTCGGTGATCCCCTCCAGCCATCTCATCCTCTGTCATCACCTTCTCCTCCTGCCCCCAATCCCTCCCAGCATCAGGGTCTTTTCCAATGAGTCAACTCTTCGCATAAGGTGGCCAAAGTATTGGAGTTTCAGCTTCAGCATCAGTCCTTCCAATGAACACCCAGGGCTGATCTCCTTTAGGATGGAGTGATTGGACCTCCTTGCAGTCCAAGGGAATCTCAAGAGTCTTCTTTAGGAAGTTACTTATGGTCAATTAACGTGTGGAGACTACCCAGGTAGTATGTGAAAGTGCTGAGCTCACGTTGCATTTCCAAAGGTGAAAGCGTACCTCTTGCCTTTTTCCTGAGGCCAGAAGTCTGTGTTGCTGGGTTCAGTGATAGCTTTAAATAGTAGACTTTCCCCAAGATTGGGGGTGATGTGGGGACCTCCAAGAGATACAGCCTGGCACCGTGTCCTTATCAGGGATCTCCTCTCCTAGGCAGAGATGTGTGGGTAGATGATCTCCAGGATAGATGATCTCCAGGACATCATCTAATAGTACTTTCACAGATTGTGCTTTGTGCTGACTTCTCTGAAACAAGGAGGGGAAATCCTTGCCAAGTCTCTTCCATTTGATGATGTTTTTTCACTGGAGTGGAAAGTGCTTTTCAGGGTTTGGGAGTGAGATGGGGAAACGATATTTGAGTGCAAGTCCACACAATCACAAGAGCCTGGGCGAATTTCCTTACCTCGGGATTCACAGTATTATAGGTCCATGTGGATCATGGCTGTAACATTACTCAGAACTATAATTTCACGCTAATTAGGACTTGTCACAACCCACTTCCTGAAAGGTTCAGGTTGGTGCTAGTGAGGCAGATTTTAATCAGTAACCAAAAGCATTTATTCCTAACATACGAAAACCCCTTAGGACTTTGTTATGTCACCTAAAGATGTCCTTGCTCCAAGCTGGGCCCAGTGAGAGTGAGTGCCAAACTGACGTCTTAGCTTGTTTTACTCTCAAATTCTCTTGCAAAAGTGATGGTTCTTTAGCAACATCGCCCAGCCTCCTTCCCTTCCTCCAGCTGGACAGACTCCATCACATCAGTGCCGGAGTGGCTAAACTGAGCACGGCCATCCTCATGTGCTTCTGTCCACTGCCCCCAAATTGACACCTGTTGAAATAATTTTGGAACCACATTTGTAACTAATCGCCACCAAGATGTCAACTCAATTATTCTGACAATAGGGCAACCCAGGAGACTCCACTTCTGCCCGGGCTGAGGCTCCCAGCCAAGTTCAGGCTTGTTGTCTATTATCTGACAAGCCCAGGACAAAATTAACACTAAATATAAGGTAATTTAATTAACTTCTCCCATCCCAGCAGGCAGGTCCCAGCACCCTAAGCGCCCCAGGCCTTCTAGGCAGCAGAGGAGTGTTGCACTCCCAGAGGAAACAGTTGGGTTGTGCATTTATTGTTTTAAGTGGGTGATTTGCAACCAAGGATTTCTATGAAACTCCGTTGAGCAGGAAGGCAAAAATTTAGTTTTTTCTTATTCTTCAAGACATGGTAATAAATTGTATGCAAATCATTTATAGGAAAACACACCTTAAGAGTCAGGATTCTTCAGGGAATAGATGTTTGCTTCCTGGAGAGGAGAGGGGAGAGAGAAGAGTGAGAAGGAGAGAGAGAGAGCACAGTAGACCCTGGTTTAAAAAGAACAACAATAATAAGACAGTCTGAGAGGGTTAAAAAAAAAACAAAGAAGCTATAATAAATACAAGAAAAAATACACTTTGTGAAATTGTTTTATTATGAAGACCTTCCATGAGCTGGTATTTTTAAGGGGCATAAGGTCACTTTTATTTCCAAATTTCAACAAAGTTGGGGTAAGCTTTGTGACTCAGTGGTAAGGAATCCACCTGTCAATGCAGGAGACACAAGTTCGATGCCCAGGTCAGGAAGAACCCCTGGAGTAGGAAATGGCAACCCACTCCAGTATTCTTGCCTGGGAAATCTCATGGACAGAGGAGCCTGGCGGGCTACAGTCAACAGGGTCACAGAAGAGTCAGACACGGCTTAGAGACTAAACAACAACAAAGCTGACCCTTGACTCATCCCCAGGGAAGTGAACATCAAGCTATCTAATTATTCCTCCCACTTTCCTGCTCTCCAATATTAAGCCAACACAAAGGACAAAAGTAACAGGTTAGGAGGTTTATGAGTGAACATTACAACCTTTCAGTCTGTAAGGATGAAGTGGACAGTTGGAAACGCAGGGTGAGAAAAACTAGGTAGCTTATCATGGCTGTGAATGTTAGCAAGCTGAGCCCTTCCTTTGCTTGTAGCTCATCACTGGAGGTCATGGGAGAATGTGGGCTTTTCACCTCTGTCCGTGGAGTGGGAGAGATTGCCGAGAGCCAGGTCCATGTTCCCACCTGGGTCTCCTAGTGACAAGCGACAGCCACGCTGAAGGCTGGCTGGGCTCGGTGTGTGTGGCTGTGGGACATGGCTTTTCTCTACATGAAGCCAATTAGATTAGGCATCAGAACAATAAGGAGGCTGCAGCACATTTCCACGTGCAGATGAAATCAGGTACCTGGGTGAGGAGAGACCAGGTCCATCAAAGCCTGCAGACCTCATTAAAAGGCAGATCAACAGGATGGACTAAAATCATTAAATATGTTAATTTGCAGCCAGGAAATGAAAATCTGGGGAGAAGCCAGTGGTTGACAGGTGCCCCAGCCTTGGGTTTTCATCTTGGCTCCCTGGGTTCTCTCCATGGGTGAACTTAGGCAACCCCAGGTTCTCAGGCTGCCAGTGACCTTGTCTCTTTTGTGAGGGAGTTGGTGTGCATCACCTACATTTCACCCTCTTTCCATTTAGTTGATAACTTGGGACTCCAGACACTATAAGCAAGTGCTTCTAAGCCAAGGTGGCACGTTAGAATAACCAGGGACCTTTTAAGTATCCCAGTGCCTGGACCCATCCCAGACCTATTCCACTGGCAGGACTCAGGAATCAGTATTTTTCAAAGCTCTCTAGGTGATTATGTGGTCAAGACTGACGACCAGCAAACTCTCATTCTTTCTAGTAAATAGGAACGAGAGACACTTAAATTCCTCTTCCCTGCCACCCCATCTCACATCCTTGAGAAAAGCTGGTATTTTCTTGGTGGGAGGAGATCAAACAAGTTGCTCCAGCTTGAATTCTTTTTCTGGGCAAATAGCTTTGAATCAGTGACGGATCACCAGTGTAGATAACAGCAAATGGCTGGTCAGCTTGCTGATGGATAGAGCTGGAGAAGCCCGAAGGGGCCATCCCATGCCAGTGTGGAATGTATGGGCCCCTTGGAAGACTTGGAGCCCATCTTTGATTCATATTCTGGAGTGCCCGGCCTCTAGTGAAGCACAGGCATCTCTTACCACGATCCCTTGACAGCCCTCCAGCAGGGAGAGAAAACTGAGACCCATGAAAAAGTCAGTATGAAAACCAATTAATTACTCTTTTAGGCAAACTGCACTGCACTGTGTGGACTGCTGTCCTCCCCCAAACTCATGTCCTCCCCAGAACCTCAAAGTGTGACCCTATTCAGAACAGAGTCATTGTAGAGGTGGTTAAGAAGGTCATACTGGAGTAGGGTGGCCCATAATCCACCGTGACCCATGAAGACAGGAAGCAGGGAGACACGCATGTGTCTCTGTGTGTCTATGTCCTGTGTCTACACAGGACCCTACGTGTATTAGTTTGCTTGGGCTGCCATACCAAATCTCGTAACAGAAACTGGTTTTCTCACAATCCTGGAAGCTAGATGCCCAAGACAAAGGGGTCAGTAGATCTGGTTTCTCCTGAGGCCTCTCTTCCGGGCTTGTGGCTGGCTGTCTTCTTGCTGTGTCCTCACGTGGTCATCCATTGACCGGTTGTTGTTGTTCAGTCGCTGAGTCGTGTCCAACTCTTGCGAGCCCATGGACTGTAGCCTGCCAGGCCCCCCTGTCCATGGGGTTTCCCAGGCAAGAATACTGGTGTAGGTTGCCATTTCTTTCTCCAGGGGATCTTTCTGACCCAGGGATCAAACCTGAGTCTCCTGCATTGGCAAGCAGATTCTTTACCACTGAGCCACCTGGAAAGTCCCCACTGACCTGTTACCTGTGTCCTAATCTCTTCTTCATACAGGGACACCCATCATATTGGATTAAGGTCCACCCTAATGATCCCATTTTAACCCAGTTACTTCTTGCAGGCTGTAACTCTGAATACAATCTCATTCTGAGCTACTGAGGTTAGGGTTTCAATGCATGAATTGGGGTGAGGGGAACACAGTTCTGTCCATAACACCAAGGGAAGAGGGAGGCCAAGACTAGAGCCACACATCTACAAGCCCAGAAAGTCTAAGGATTGCTGGAAGAGGCACAGAGTGTCCTCCCTGGAGCCTTGAGAGGCTCTGCTGACACCTTGATTTCAGACTTCCAGCTTCCAGAGCTGCGAGAGAAGTTTCTGCAGCCCCCTGGTTTCTGGTAGTTTGTTACAACAGCCCCAGGAAACTAATACGGCTTGCCTTCTGCTTATTCCCCTGAGCATCTACTATGCGACTTAAAGGTTGCGCTGATTTTCCAGCCAAGCTTGCGTTGTCCCCTTCAGGCAGCAAGAGAACCTCAGGAGCGGATTTCTCACCTATTGCTATGGCAGCCGTCACTGCCCGTCTCTATACACCTTTCCACAGGGCACCCTGGGGAAGGCCAGGCCAGGCTGCGAGGAGCAGGGCTAGTGGGGCTTATGGTGAGGAAGGATGTCTCCTACCACAGCTCACTTTTTCTGGGGAGTGATCTTCAGAACTCAGTTGTCATTTACTTGCTCAGTCATGTCTGACTCTTTTGCGACCCCATGGACTATAGCCCGCCAGGCTCCTCTGTCCATGGAATTCTCCAGGCAAGAATACTGGAGTGGGTTGCCATTTCCTTCTCCAGGGTATCTTCCCAACCCAGGGATTAAACCCACGGCTTCTGCATTGTAGGCAGATTCTTTAACCACTTAGCCACCAGGGAAGCCCTCTGAATGCAGTGCGGGTTGCAGATCATCCATCAGAAGTTCTGTGTGGGATCGGCCCTCGTCTTGGGACTGAGGGTGATTTTAACAGGGATCTGTTGCCTGGGTATTGCCCTCAGCATCCTGCCTAACCTAAGCTTCTTTGCGAGCAGCGATGACTGTGACCCAGGCCCTTGTGTGGACAGAGCGCTGAGGCCCGGAGGCAATGGGCCCACACCACTGGCGTCCTTGTTGTGGTCATGGATCAGTGTGGACCTGCGTGGTTCAGCAAATTCATTTACAAAAGGGGATTGCTGGGCTCCTGAATGTTGATTCTCCAATACTTTGATGCAAAGAATTGACTCATTGGAAAAGACCCTGATACTGGGAAAAATTGAGGGCAGGAGGAGAAGAGGTCAACAGAGGATGACATGGTTGGATGGCATCATCGACTCAATGGACATGAGTTTGAGCAAACTCCGGGAGATAATGAAGGACAGGGAAGCCTGGCGTGCTGCAGTCTATGGGGTCGCAGAGTCAGAACTGAACAACAGAGTCAGAACTAAGTAACTGAACAACAACACTCCCACCCCCACCCCCCACCTCCTTCCCAGGGTCTAGCTGGATGGCTTTTGGACCACACGGGCGGGTTTCTAATTCTGGAAGAGCCAGAAAAGGGGAACAGGCCACAAAAATCACACAAGGAAAATGTGTAGGAAGAAGCTCCAGCTACAAAGGACAGGGCATCACAGGAACCCCTACATTCCCAGATAGAGGAGCTCCCCTGGGGACCATTGAGGAGGCTGCGACTGTGTTCGCCATGGCAGAAACCTGTTGAATGCATGATGACTAGGTTTCAACAGGGAAGCAAAGATGCAGGAAAGCCACTCCCATGAGGTGTTTTGCCCACAGGAAGTCCACAGCCTGGGTTCTGCTCTGGCTGGATCCAGGCTTCGGAGCTGCCACTTCCCCTCTGGGTCTCAGTCACAGGAGGGACTCAGGATGCGTGGCCTCCAACCTGCCCTGACTTGGCCCCCTATCTTTGCAATCGGTGAAAATAGCAGGAGCAGGCACGATTTATTTTGTTTGTTTGCTTATTTGCTTGCTTTTGGCTCCCAACCTTGCAAATGAGCCCTGGTGTGTAAATCAGGCCCTTGAAGCCTCTTTGAAAGGCAGGAGGGCCTGAGAGGGGGAGACCAGGCAGTGCTCAGCATCCATCCTTCTGGATGTCTGCAAATAACGAGCACAGAGAAGGCTGTGCCGAGCCCAGGGCTTGTCTGAAATGGTGCTTCCAGGGCAACTGGGCTTAACAGTGATTTTGAAATGCAGGAGGAAGGGAGAGAAGGGGCCAGGGAGAGGAAGGGGCCCCAAAGTGGAGAGCTGCCCCAATTAGATCGGCGAACAGAAGGCAGCCTTTCTCCCTGGCAGGAAGCACCCCAGCACGCGATGAGTGACAAGAAGCCTCTGCGAGGTGCCCACTTTTTCAAAGGGAAATGTAATTTGTAAACAATCAACATCTTAACAAGCTATAAACAACCACTCCTGACTTCTAGCAGATTTACTGATGCTTGAGTGACTAAAATTCACAATGTTTTCCCAAACCAACTCCGTTAATTTGTGGCCTGGTATTCATTAGGGACCGCCTCCAGCTCTGCTTCCAACCTAATGATGCAGGGCTGGGTCTGAGCCCTTTTCCATCAGGGGTGCAGGCCCGGGCAGTTCAATCTTGTCTTCTTCTCTTTTTCACCACGGCTGGCCTTGGACCTCATAGGATATTATGTGTGTGCTTTGTTTTAAAATTCTGCATTTTAAAAATCACCCATCATTTATCACTCATCTCAGATGAGCAATTGTGGGCCCATGGCGGCAGGATGCTTTTTCCTCCAGGCTCCTCCTCTCTCCCCACCCCACCCCCAACCAGCCCCCACCTCCTACCCCCCCCACCCCGGGGAAATCAAGAAAAACAAGATTCTACTTGTCCAGCCCCTCAGAGGCTCCCCGGAATTGTTGGAATCGTCACAATAAGTGGTAGTAATAGAACCATATACAGGACCGTAAATACAAACTGCTCTGTGGAGTGGCAAAAAATAATGAAGTAATTAGGTGAACTATTATCAGCACCTGCGACTGATTGGTGCGAGCACGTCTCTAGCTTTATTATATTATTTTTTGTCGGGAACAATAAGCAGATTCGGAAGTTGCAGAACGTTAGCCCCTGCCCCCAACTTCCCTCTCCTGAGGCCCCCATCACCCCAAGGTGCATGGTCTGGGGGGGGGAGGGGAGCTGTCTGCTCAGCTGGTGGAAACCCACAGCAGGTAAATGTGAGTCCTGCTTCCCAACCCATTAGGGTTAATACCCCTTTAATTAGCAACTGATGGGCCACCTAAGAGGTGCTATTTCAAGCGCTACATCTAGGCTAAACTTGTGTCCCACAGACAGACCCAAACCAAGGGACCATCAAGGGAAGGGAGACTTCAACGCTGCTCACTGCTGGTTCTAAGTGGAAACGACCATTTGAATGCTCAGCCTGCAATCTTGTACCTGGCATACCGCCCTTTCTCTGTGTTGGAATTTCTGCACGGAAGTGCCCAATTGCCAGTAATAGTAATTACTTGATGATGATAGTAAAAGTTAACAGTTGTAGTATTACTATGCCCCTGGTCCTGTTTTAAGCATTGTATATATATGTTTACTCATTTACTCTTCACAATGACCCAGGGAGATATATACTGTTATCATTCCCACTTTACAGATGGAGAAACCAAGGCACAGAGAAGTAAAATGACTCACTCAAGGTCCCAGAGCCAGGATTCCAAGCCAGGGAGTTTGGTGGCAAAGTACACACTCTTAATCCTCTGGCCACTTCCCCTTTTCAGTGGTTTCCGTATAGGACTATGGACCAAGGGATACCCACAGTGTGTCTCGTAGAGGCTGGGCAAGAAGGGGGATAAAGAATGTGAAAAGAGTCATGCTAAGGACCAAGGTAAGACAATAGTTCCTCAGACTTGCCAATAGACAGGAGAATCCAGTACCTTTCCTTAGCTGGTGAAAGTAGATTCCCAGGTACAACCATCACACATACTAAAGCACACGCCAGAATTCTAATCCTCATCTAGAGAGACATGCCATGTTGACACAGGACATCCTTTCACTAAGAGCCACAGATGTGCTTAGGCTCCTCTTGGGTTTCCTGTCACCCAGAACCTCTAGGAGTCCACAAAATTTGACTGACTACTTACCTTAAGGATTTTATTTTTAAACCAATTGAGTTTGTTGAATTGCTGGCCAAGTGATTCTGCTTTGCAAGTTTCGGTTGCAAAGGGGAGACAGAGTCATTTGCCATTTCTGGGAGAAGGAGGCTGAGCAGAGAGTGGATCTTGCTGGATGACCACAGTTATCCAAATTAGCCAACCTCTTTGGGCCTCAACTTTCTTATCTGTAAAATGGGAATAATAACCCACCTGCCTCATAGGTTGACTGTGATGATTCCATGAGTTAATAAATGTTAAGCACTAATTACTATTTCTATGTATAAAGGTGGGTTGTCCATGAAGCCAATGAAACTTAAACTTTAGGTCTTAGGGTTTCATTTTTGCATGTCACCTCCCCCAAAGCACTATATTTCATATTTATCATTTTGATCTTTTTTTTTTTTTGGTGGTGCCAGCTGGCTTGCAGGGTCTCAGTTCCACAACCAGGGATTGAACCCAAGTCCCCTGCATTGAAGTACAGAGTCTTAACCACTGGACCACTAGGGAATTCCCTTCTTTTTCTTAAAGAAGGTCTCAGTTTGTATAAGCTTCAAGCCCTTCAACACCTAGATCCACCCCTGGATTAATCTGGAAAAGGAAGCAGTGGGTTTGGAAAATGGCTGTAGTCTTGCCTAATGCAAAAATGCAAGCTTCCAGGTCTAAGACATCAACACACGTGTGAAGGACCCTCCTTTGTGGAGAGGGGCACAATTGTCTAAGCAGACAAGGAGCTGTAGAAGATAGCGTATGTGAGGCTCATGAGAGAGGGCCCAACTCGTCCCAGTTTCCCTGGGATGGCACCAGTTTTAAAATCTAAAGCATTAAGCCTCAGAAACCCACTCGGTTCTGGGCAAACCGGGAGGATGGGTCACCCTCCTTGTTGAGGACAGACGCATATTACTGTTGGTCACCGCGGAGCTCCCAAGTAGCTGAGTGTCTGGCGTCAGGTAGGGGTCTGGTAACTCTCCGTTGAGTGAGTGGTGTGTAAACCAACCACAGTGCCCCGTGGGCTGGAGGAGGGAGCTGCATGGGCAGCTGGGGGCGGGGGAGCAGGTAGATTGCCTGGAAATCCAGGGTGCAAATCAAGCCTGCGATGGTGAAGTTGGATCAGAGAGCTTGGATCAGAAGTTGGATCATTATTGGAGGGAGGAACGTGGAATATGATGAGGGCAACCGCCCACACGCAGGTAGGCTCCCAGATCCAGGATAGTTTCTGTTTACTTCTAGCTACCTGATAACAAACAGCATGGCTTCCACTGAGAACCTGCACATTGTCGTTTTCTCAGCTCGGAAACTACGCCTGTGTCCAGGCTTAATCCAAGCTGGATCTGGCTGGTGGCGGGGTGGGGTGGGCAACGGTGCCGCAGGCGGGTCTGCAGCGGGCTATGGGCACACAGGCGAGCTGCTCAGGCCCCGGATCCACATGCTGTGTAGACTCCAATTACCCAAGGACTAAGAGATCAAACGGCCCAACTGTGCTCCACAATAAAAGAGGAGCTCTTAATTTTACTCTGCCCTGCACCCTCCAGCCAGACCGTGCAAAACAATGCTCCTCATTGATGTCCTCCTGAGCCCCAAGCCTTCCTGAAATTGTCTCCACTTATCCCAGCAACATCTCTATAAAGTGGCCAGGGGAGAAAGTCAGAGATTTTAAAGAATCGCCCGGAATATTACGGCTACCATAGATGGCTTGAACCCCATGCTCCTACTTTGCTAAGGACAGAGAATTGTAAAATTATCATTGATTTACATTTTCAGGTATACTTGAAAGATATAACGTTGGAAGGTGAGGGAAATTATTTGTACTGGCCCTTAGCTGAGCTATAGCATAGATGCAAAGGGCCTGAAAGAAAACAGAAAATCCATTGAAAGGCCAAGGACCAGAGACTGAAATTTTGCAAAGTCTACTTTTTTCTTCTCATAGTACAAGCATAGGACATCATAGTTGGGATTTCTAGTGGGGGTGTGGCATGGCCAAAAATGAGTCTGCTTTTTTTCCCAATGATAATGTCAATTAATAGGTAAATATTCTGGAAAATACAATCACTTTGAACATATAAAATTAAGGAAAGTTAAAAGATTTGTGGACATTTAAATATGTAGGCAACGATGGAGTTCTAAGCCCACAAATCTAATTTGCTTTTCCATATACCAGTATTAAAAAAAATATTTTTCACTATCAGGACAACAGATATAGAAGAATACTGTATTAAAGTGATCAAAGAAATTTCAGGATTTTTTTGATAGGTGACGTCACCTGGATAATAATCAGGTTCTTCATGTTGCTACTTATTTATAGGCTTCTCTATCAATGAATGATACAGATACCTTAAATGGATCCATGGTTCCCCTTGATATAGAAATTGAAAAATAAATGTTTGAGATGTAGTTGAAGCTCTATCACAACTCAGGGATCGGGATTATAGCTCAAAAGGCAAAAGCAAGTATCTTTTAGGTTGAGCATTCTTCACTTTCAGCATATATTTACAATAAAAATTGACCTTAAGACAAAATGGTCTTGCCGGCTTTTCTATTTGGAACTAATAGACTAAATTGTTTCTCATTTGATGGTCTTAAAAAGTTGTTAATATGACTTTGAAAGCAGCATTTTTCAAGCACTGTAAACACGCTAGTGTAGAAAACTAGAGAGAAGCAAAACTGTCTGATGTGTGAGATTCCTAAACAACTTGTCTTCATCTTAGTTATTTACTGTTAAATACTGAGTGCCCTTCCCACCATGCCACTGTACCCACACTTTGCTTATTTAGTGATTTTTGTGAAATTTACACCTAACTGACTTATTATCCCATTTCAAATTGCCTTTAAGTTATTTAGAGCTGAAACAATGCAAGAAGAACTCAGAGTGTTCACTCTATTTTGAATTGCTTGCCACTGCAAGAAGAAACCTGGAGATAATTTCTGCTATTAATTTTGGATCTACTCATTCTTTGTACTACAATAGCCTTCCACTAGAAAGTTAAAAATCAGGCTCTTGATAATTGTAAAATGGATATTTTGATCAATTACAAAAATGTCACGATCGCGCATATGTATAAGAATTAAGACGTCTTATGAATTAGCACCAGACAATGGCTAAAATGAGCCACCTGCCACAGAACTTCCCCTGAGCAAATTCAACAGTGCTAAGCAGGTCCTCCGGGTTGTAGAAGTCGTGGCCAGATTATGGATTTCTGCACACAGTGATGGTTTCTGTGGGAAGAATATAGCAGGGAACGTCACGTTACTTACCTTGTTTTATACAACTGTTGCAGGCAAAGCTTTCTCCGATGACTTCCCGGATCCAGTTGCTCCGGATCCAGAAAGAAAAGAGTTCCCCCGAATAGTTACTTCCTAGGTGTTCCTTAGGACAGAGATTTTGGAAGATAATTTGGCATACTGTCCTCAGTGGTCCCTCTCAGTTTAAAGCCTTAAAGATGGACAAATGTACCTTGGTTTCCTGGCAGGCGCTGAAATTCCGAAGCAGACCAGCTGGCTCCAAAAATCTTTCCCTGGAAATGAGCACACTTTCTCATAGAGCCACTAGATGGCGTGTGACAACCATTTGTGTCTGCCCACACAGGCTTCCCATCTGTCAATAACTTAACCAAATGTGCTCTAAAACAGTTCCTGCAAGACAACTTTGCTAATAGATGATCATCATTTCAATCTTTATATGGAAATTTAAATGTTTCTGATTTATGTTTTGGAAGTAGAGAATATCTTCACTGGAAGAGATACATCAGAAAGTGTACTTGCTATGTACTAACATTAATAAATACTGGCTCTTAAAGCTGAATTAAGATACAAATATTAAATGTCAAAATGTGGCCTGCCCATTTATCTACTCAGGCTTCAACAAACTTTTGTTAAGTGAAAATTGTGTGGTAGATGTTAGTTGTGCTTCTAAAATGTTGAAAGAACGTTTTTATTACCAGAAATTAATCAAATATTTGAAAATAAAGATGTCAATTCCATGTTTTACACTGAAGTCACCAATGTAATGTTAAAATGAAGCAAGTGCTGGAATTTCAGCAACTTCATATCTGAGGTAGAAAAAATCTGAAATTCAGGGGCAAAAGAAATTAAGTAAAGCACTTGGTAAATTCTCTTCCCCTCACAGCAAAATATGATTCCCCAAATCCCCACCTTATAAATGTAATCTCCTATAAAGAAAGTAAGCTAATAAAATATACCACTTCTATAGTAGGGTCAGTTTTCTCTTTTGTGTCCTTTGTGACTAAGTATAGGTCAGACATACTGAGCTACTCATAGGAATGAGTATTTTATGACATAATTTTTTTTGGTCTATTTGCTGATAAACCTTAATAATAATAATGGCTTTTTCACGGTGTTCAGAAGGACATGAGACGATTTCTTTAAAAGTTAGTTCCACACCTGTGGAGCTAATCAACAAATCTCTAAGATCTATTCCACTTTTAAGAATCAATGATTAAAAGAAAAAAAAAAAGGAGCATTCAAATTCTTTCACCCTTCTCGTAATAGGTGTGATATTTCTTCTAGATCAGCCTCTACCCCAAAGGAAAGAATGGTCTCATTTTTAGAATTGCTGGCTGTTTGTTTGAACTGAAGAATTAGTTGCATTTCAAAATAAAGACATGGCTAACGAAATGATTAAAACATACAGAACATTAAATTATAAGCAGATGGGGGTGAGAGGAGGGAAGGGTGGATGGTGAGTTTGCTAGAGACCTGAGTCCAGGAATGTTGACAGCTTTGGGTTTTTTCTCAATAATACAGGAGATGATTATTTGAGCAATAAAAGATAGAAAACAACTTCTGAAAGAAAAAAAAAATGTTTGATAGGAATATGCAAGAAGAGCCAGAGAGCAAAATCCATATGTATTGTAAGGGTTTAAAGAGATGGCTGCTACGGAAGGATCCTAGATATTCACACTGATACTGGGAAAAGGACCCAGTATATTTGCAAGTGTACTGTCATAGTGATAAGTACTGTATGAGCAAAGAGGATCAGACAGGCCCAGAATAGGTCATGGTTCAGGGTTTGGAGTCTTCAAAAGAAAGTCAGACATCTCCCCGGCAGTTGTCTGGTCCCAGTTATTCAGGTAACCCTGCCTCTCTTCCCTCCTCCCTGAAGTTTATAATTTTAAATTCTGCTCCATATAGTTAAAAGATAAGAGCTAGATGAGATGAAGTTTAGAACAGCTGAAAAAGAAGTTTGGCCAATGGGAGCAGTTCACAGACTGTGCAAATTGTCTCAGTGACACTATAGTTCGGCAGAATCCATGAGAGTTTTATCTTGAATTTCTATCAGGCCGCATTCAGCACAAGCTGCTTACCTGGAAACAGACATTAAAAAAAAAAAAAGCCCCAAACTAAAACCTGTGCGGCGTCTCCCTCTTTCCTCAATATATGATGGCAGGTTTGACTCATCTGAGCTGCCTCCCTGAACAGCAGCCCTGATTGTCCTCGAGTGCGGGTTAATGGATGTAGGTCTAGAGATAAAGGAAATACACCCTCTAAGATTTTGTCTAATTTTTAAAAGGCATCTCACCTTCCTAAGTGGTGTGTCTTCTTTGTCTTGGATGTCTGCAAGAGAGGACGGCCCCGCTGTAGTGACTGTGGGCTGCACCCGGGGCCAGGCTGGGCTCAAAGCGAGGGCCAGGGTCAATTTCAGAATTGAAAGCAGTCTTTGCTTTAATAACAGAAAGAGCACACCGAAGCTAAGTGGGGTGCACACACACACACACACACAGATGGTCTCTCCAGGGAGAAATTTGCTGCCCTTTTTCTCTTTCAGGTAAAACCATGTCTCCCATTGGTCTGAGTCGCCCTTGTGCGTGGCCATAGCACCTGTATGTCTCACCACGTGGTGCTGCTCTGAAAACTGCAGGATCAAACACTGCAGGATCTTGTTTCTTCAGCACCATCCGCTGACCTTGAGCACTGCTAAAACCTAAAGGTGGAGGTCCAAGCTACCCTCTCGTGCCTCATTGAAACCCTCAGAGTCATCTCTGCCAGGAGAGAAGGCCTATGTGTTCATGACTGGAGGAAAGGAGTCTCCTTCCCAAATATTTCGTCCCATTTACTGGGAAGGTTGGGGTTCAGTGGAAGGCTTAGCTGCACCCAACCCCAGTGGCCTGGTTTGGGAATAGTGATGCCTCTTCCCCCATCCCTGCTCTGACCACTATAAGATTTTTGTGTTTGCTTTTTTAAAGTGCTACTGAATGTGCCATATAGTAAGCTTCATTCAGTTCTTGGAAGGTAAATGACCATAAATGTGTACACATTTAACACTTATGTATGAAAATATACAAATAATATTTACTGACAGTCTACTTTTAAATTTGGAAATCTGACAGTTTTCCCATCCCTTTATGAGAAAAGAACATTTCTGAAGAGGTTGAGACCATTTATCTCTATTAGTTACTGGCTTCTGGAAGCTCATAAGCTGGAATGGTTTGGGGAATTATTTGGTGGCCCAAACAGCAATGCTTATCAGGGCTTGGAGAGGATATGAGACCTGATGGGGTGACAAGTGTGGGCAGAACTATGCTCTGTGTGGGGATGGGAAGGAGTCAAAGACCCACGAGAGCCACCTCTCTCTGTCTGTGGCCCTGCCCATCTCTTCCTGGTCCCTACAAGGTCCCCCAGGAGCAAAGGGAGGACTGAAACTCTGCAACTGGACTGGAAGAGCCCATATCCTGATCTTGGATCAGGCACACCCCTGTCAAGACCTTGCATTATGTCTTCTAAAAACTCAGCTGAGTGATTGCTATCATCGTTATCCTCCCCCTCATCTTCATCATCATAGAAGTTAGTAGAAACTAACTTATTGAGAGCTTACCACCTTCAAGGGGCTATTGTAAGCACTTCACGTGCATTGTGGCATTTCGAGCTCTTACTGACCCTATGAAGTAACATCCAAGTTCATGCCAAGTCCTGGTCAGAACAGGGCTCAGTCCATAATAAAAGCTCCAGGAAGAATAACCACGGTTGGCATTGTGTATGAGACGCATGCATGGGAACAGTGCTTTGAAAGATACAGAGGTAGCCAAGTGTGATTCATCAGCAGGAGCTCATGGACTCCTACTCAGAGTCCTTGTGGAGGAGGCCAGGCTGCTGGCCCTGCAGGTCTCAGGGCACCTGGCTGTCACATTTACAGGTCGACTGGCTCCATCTACAGGGGATTCAGAGACATGGATGGGCTACCCTGGTCCTGGAGACCTCACCTTGAGGATGAGAAGTAGAGATGAGATGCAGACTGAAAGAAAATTGTGAGGAACGGTAGCACAAGGTTCCTGCTGGAGACATATGCCTCCCATGCTCTCAGCTTCACATGACATTCTGGGCCCAAGGAGCATCTGAGGAGGTGATTGAAGATGCAGGCACTTGGACTGTATCCCTAGAGATGCTAATTAGCTGAGTATGGATTTGGCCAGGGAATCTGCATTTTAATTACGTTTCCAGGTGCTCCCAGTGTTGGGGGTCCAAAGACCAGGAGACCGATTGGAAATGGGACTGCAATAGATTGAAATTGACCGGGAGCCAAAACAGAGACAAGTCAAAGTCATGCATCCTGCCTTGGGAGCGGATGCTCAGAAGATGAAACAAGGCTCAGATTAACTCTAAGGTCCCCGGAGCACGGTTCAGGACTGTGACCAGCCAGGAGGAGGCTGAGGGGCGCTTCCATCAGCCTGTGGTCCAGCTGCCTGGGTGGAAACAGCTGAACTTCAAAAGAAGCCTGGGGTTTCCTAGGCTGTGGTTGTGGGTGGGTGGGTGGGGCACCCAGAGGAGCTGACAAAAGAACTGAAGAACAAGAAGAGAGACAGAGATTTGGGGAGAAGTGAACAGACTTGAGATCAGGGCTTTATTTAGGAAGGCAGTGGGCACACTTGGAAATGCCTTCCACATTTGTGTTTTCATCAGCACTGAATTGTAAAACCATCCTGGTAATCCTTTGAACATCCGCTCAGAGAAGTTGTTTCATGGTAATTCCACCTGAAACCCTTTCCTGCACCCACAATTTAAGGACTTCCATTAAAACATCCTGGGATCCAGGAGGCAAAGAATCTGGGGTATCCTTGTCACTCTTAGCAGATGCTTTTGTGAGTTCCCCCCCACCCCCCCACCGCCTTAAGAGACAGTGATTCTAGAGAGTTTGGCTAAGAGGTGGAGAAAACCCCAAACAAACAAAAGAAAGCCACTCAGGATTTGGAAGACAGACTAGCTAAGAGCCCAAACCATGTTCTGTCTTCGGAAGACAACAGAAGACAGGGCTCCTAGCAGTTTCACAATAGGTGAGATGATGTTATCGAAGGAATTGCTTTCCATGGCTTAAGTTACAGGAGGGAAAACACGGGCTCAGAGCTTGAGAAGATTGAAAAAAAAGAAAAAAGAAAAACCAAACCAGGGGATTGTGCAGAACAGGAGAACAAGCAAAACATGGGAATGAACTGCCAAAGAAAGTGGAATTTCCATCCCTGGAGCTATTCTGGGAGAGAGGAGAGACCTCTTTATTACAGGTTGTTTAGAATAATGAACTCAATCCCAGCGCAAGGCATGGGAATGGACTAAATGACCCCGGCCAAGTTCCTTCCAGTCCAAACAACTCCATAATTATTGACCCAGGTGGCCAAGGGTTGGTCTCAGAGGAGGAAGAGTCCGCTTTCAAATGACTTGCAAGGGCTCAGTTGCCAGCAGTGCTTTGTCATTGATTGGATCGTTTTCAAGTCATTTTGCTCAGCAAAAACTCCAATGGGGAGGCCCACTCAGCAACCAGTTTTGAGCCTTTGCTGAGGGTCTCCAGGTTTCAAACCTTTCTGGCCAAATGTAATTCCCAGCTGCCCTGTACAGGCTCTAGAAAGATCCCAGAGGTCTCCTGCAGGATTCTGTGGCTCTCTGGAGAAAGGGAGGTGGCAAATGCCCTCCCTCTTTTTCTCTTGCTGGAAAGTTCCTTCCATTGGCCTCTAAGGCTGGTTGATGGAGTTTCTCCCCAAGGACGTCAAGCAGAGTCTACCTCGATCCTGTTTGCAGCCACTTGGAGTGAGTGGGACATGACTCTGGCCTCCTGGTCTGCAGTTTTGCTCTTTTGTCACCTCAGGAGCTTGACATCGGCATGTCTCCTTGTCCAAAAAAAAAAAAAAAAAAATGTCAAAAGAGACTCCTAGTTGATTTTAGCTCTCCAATTCTCTCTCATCTTTCAGTTTCTGGGAGACCGTCTTAAAAAGAATTTTAGGAAATGGGTTTCAAGCTTTTATGTACTTACACAATAAATATTTCATAACAATGATTTAATGAAAGCATCAACCCTGATTTTCTCAGGCTTCAGGAGCACGAGGGATAAAGGACCCCCACCTTGATGAACAAACCACACCTCCCTGACTCTCCCACTTCCATGACACATAATGCATAGGGCCTCTCAAAGCCCCAGAAGGTTGTTGAATGAACACCAACAGTCACAGAGAGGCAGTCCACTCTAGCTCCCCTTCACAAGAAGCCACACGGAAGTGACAATTTTTTTTATCACCCCTGCTGCCAGGACCCACAGTGACAAATGGATTTCCTGACAAGCTTGCTGGTTCCAGGTGGTTCCAATATGACAAAGCCAGGGGCCCAGCAATGCAGTATTTCTCAGAGTCCTCTGCATGCTGAAGACACACCAGCAGGTTCAAATCCTGCTGAAATCTGGAAAGACCTCTCTCCCTTAGTCTCTACCCACCCCACCTGTCTCTATGTCTCTGTAAGAAAGACTTAGACACCAGTCACTTAGCTTGGCCAAGGTATTAATACCTGTGGCAGTGGTTTGGTTGCTAAGTCGTGTCCTACTCTTGTGATCCCATGGACTATGGCCTGCCAGACTCCTCTATCTGTGGGATTTTCCAGGCAAGAATACTAGAGTGGGTTGCTATCCCCTTCTTCAGGGGACCTTCCTGACTCAGGGATTGAACCTACATCTTTTATGTCTCCTGCATTGACAAGCAGGTTCTTTACCACTAGCACACGCTCATATGCACAATGATGTTTATTGAAATGTCATTTAGAAGAATAAGAAATTAGAAATCAATGAAATGTTTGACCATTAAAAAACAGGTGGGTAAATTATGAAACATCCCCTTCAAAGGGATGGTGCATAGCCATTAAAAATTGTTTACAGAGGCTTTGTAGTAGCAAGGAAAATGTTTGTCAAATAAGATTAAGTGAAAAAGACAATCAGAGTACAGAATTTTATATTCAACTGATCGTAATCATATAAAAGAAAAGCAAAATTATGTATAAAAGGTCAGGATAGATACATAAGTAAGCATGACCAATATTTGTCTTTAGGTAGTAGAGTACTGAGTGATTTAACAAATACATTTCTTTTTATTTTTCTAAATATATCAAATTTAATCAAATGAGAGTAGCTCTTAAATAATGAAAAAAATAAGCATTAAAAAAATCCCCATCCCCATTTCCATACCGGTGAAAATGAAGCCTGCTTCAGTTGATGAAGGGCACACAAGTTCAGCCTCCCACACAGGATACTCTGGCAGCCAACGTTCCTTCCTAAGAGCATTATTGTTGTTGTTCAGTCATTAAATTGTGTCCAACTCTTTGCAACCCCCATGGACTGCAGCATGCCAGTCTTCCCTGTCCTTCACTATCTCCCTGAGTTTGCTCAAATTCATGTCCATTAATGCTATCTAACCATTTCATTCTAAGCCGCCCCCTTCTCCTTTTGCCTTCAATCTTTCCCAGAATCAGGATCTTTTCCAATGAGTCAGCTCTTTGTATCTGGTGGCCAAACTGTATTGCGGTTTCAGCTTCAGCATCAGTCCTTCCAATGAATACTCGAGGTTGATTTTCTTTAGGATTGACTGGTTGAGCTCCTTGCAGTCTAAGGGACTCTCAAGAGTCTTCTCTAGCATCACAGTTCAAAAGCATCAATTCTCTGTGCTCAGCCTTCTTTATGGTCCAGCTTTCACATCTGTATATGACTACTGGAAAAACCAAAGCTTTGACAATATGGATTGTCAGCAAAGTGATGTCTCTGCATTTTAATATGCTGTCTAGGTTTGTCATAGCTTTTCTTCCAAGGAGCAAATGTCTTTTAATTTTCCAACTGCAGTCAATGTCTGCAGTGATTTTGGAGCCCAAGAAAATAAAATCTGTCATTGTTTCCACTTTCCCCACTTCTGTTTGTCATGAAGTAGTGGGACAAGATGTCATGATATTAGTTTTTTGAATGCTGAATTTTAAGCCAACTTTTTCACTCTTCTTTTTCACCCTCATCAAGAGGCTCTTTAGTTCCCCTTCACTTTCTGCCATTAAGTGGTATCATCTACGTATCCGAGGTTGTTGATATTTCTCCTGGCAATCTTGATTCCAGCTTGTGATTCATCCAGCCCAGCCTTTTGCATGATGTACTCTGCATATAAGTTAAATAAGCAGGGTGACAGTATACAGCCTTGATGTACTCCTTTCCCAGTTTTGAACTCATCTGTTGCTCCATTTCTGATTCTAACTGTTGCTTCTTGACCCACACACAAGTTTCTCAGAAGACAGGTAAGGTGGTCTGGTATTCCCATCTCTTTAAGAATTTTCCACAGTTTGTTGTGATCCACACAGTCAAAGGCTTTAGCATAACCAATGAAGCAGAAATAGAGGTTTTTCTGGAAATCCCTTGATTTTTCTATGATCCAACGCGTGTTGGCAATTTGATCTCTGGATCCTCTGCCTTTTCTAAATCCAGTTTGTACATCTGGAATTTCTTGGTTCACATACTGTTCAAGCTTAACTTAAAAGATTTGAGCAACTTTGTTAGCATGTAAAATGAGTGTAATTGTATGGTAGTTTGGACATTTGGCATTTTGCATTGCCTTTCTTTGGGACTGGAATGAAAACCGACCTTTTCGAGTCCTGTGGTCACTGCTGAGTTTTCCAGATTTGCCGGCATATTACTGGGAAAGATTAAACGCAGGAGGAGAAGGGGATGACAGAGGATGAGATGGTTGGATGGCATCACCAACTCGATGGACATGAGTTTGAGTAGGCTCCAGGAGTTGGTGATGTACAGGGAAGCCTGGCCCGCTGCAGTCCACGGGATCGGAAAAGAGACTCGACTGAGTGACTGAACTGAACTGAACTGGAAGTGGCTCCTTGTGAGGCTCTACCAGTAGGGGGAGCTAGAGGGAGATGGAGGAGGAAGAAGAGACTTGCCCCTTCCTCTTGGTTTCCCCTTTCTGAGTACCTCTCCAGACTGGGCTGCTCCACCCTGGCAGTTGCATTCCTTCCTGAAGCAGTGGCTGGATCCAGTTCACAGTTTCCCCAGTGCTTACAGAACAAACCTCATGGAACCCCTTAGCAGCATGTATTCTGGCCAGTCCTTCCTCCTCAGAGGTCTGGATCCCACTCCACCAGGCCCTCTTCTAAGCTTCTAAATTTTAATAATCCAAACTTTCCCTTTGTTTCTCCAGCCCTAGGAATGGTTGTTCTTGCCTTCTGCAGTAGCTACCTCTGTAATGCCTGAAAGTGGTCTTTTTAAGTCTTTTGGTTATTTAATAGTTTTTTTTTTTAACCTTATTAACAGTTCTTCACATTAAATGATCTCTGTTCAGATAGATAGAGTGATTTCTGTGTCCTGACTGTACCTTGACCCATATGATACACATTTCCCAAAGATGAGAGTCACTTGGGTGACTGTCCGGACACTTAGGCTATCCATTATTTATTCATTTCCACTCATAGATATTCAGCATTATCTCAAATGGAAACTTCTTACTGGCTATTAAAATTGATCCCAGTCCCCCCACCAGTGACCACACTTCTTGACGAGTTCTTTAATGTGTCATCTCTGTTTCCTCCCTTTCTACTCATTTCTTATTTACTTCAATTTGGTTTCTGGTCCCACCAATCTGCTTTGTTAAAGTCAGCAATTTGGACTTTTCTGATGGAACAGTGGATGGGAATCCCCTGCCAAGGCAGAGGACATGCGTTCGATCCCTGGTCTGGGAAGATCCCACCTTCTGCAGAGCAACTAAAGCCCATATGCCACAACTGCTGAAGCCCATGGGCCTAGAGCCTGTGCTCCACAACAAGAGAAGCCCCTGCAATGAGAAGCCTGCACACAACGGAGAGTAACCCCCACCCCACCCCACTCGCTGCAACTAAAGAAAGCCCAAGTGCAGCAACGAAGACAAAAAGAAAGAAATAATTTTAAAAAGTCACCGATTTGTGTTTTGTTTGATGGACACCCTTCGTTCAGCCCTCATTTTATAGGATTACTCAGCTGCACTTAAGACTTGTCATATTCCTTTCCGTTTTTAAGCAGAGGCTGAGGAACATAGGCTCCTGCCCCTGGTCCCTTTGTCACCTGGGGGGCCACACTCCCCGAGTTTCCTTCCTCGCTTTCCAAGTCTTCTTTTCATGGCAGAGTCCCCAGAATTTTATATGCTGACAGCACAGAAAGCTCAGCCTTAAGCCCTCTCTTTATTCGTTGCTGCCGAAGTCATCTTATCCACAGCAATCGCTGCTGCAGGTGAGTATTAGCACACTTGCAGTTTAGCTCAGGAGTGCCTCCTGCATCCCAAGCCCATATGTACTCCTGCTCCTTGACCTCTGCCCTCGAGTGTCTCACAGGTACTTCAAACTCAACAAGGATAAGAAAAAATTCATGTTCTTCCTCCATATCTGGTCATCTTCCAGGGTCCCCTGTTTTAGTCAAATGTACAATCTTCCATCTTGTGGTACAAACCAAAAACCCAGGTTTTTTTTTTTTTTTTTATGCTTCCCTCTGTCTCTAGACCCAGTTATTTCCAAACGTGTCCCCTTTACATTACAGATGTCTCTTGCAAACATCTCTGCTGTTGCCTTCCTGCCATATTCTTTATCTACTGCAACGGCCTCTTAACTGAGCTGCTTTTTTCTACCTTTCCCTCTCCCAGGGCCTTCTCCAGACTGCGGTTAGAGCAATCATCTAAAGAAGAAAATCTGAGCATGTCACCTCTCAGCTTAAAGCATGTCAATGATTTCTGTTTACTCTTAGAAAAAACTGAAATCCTTCCCAAGACCTTCAAGTTGCCAACGTTAGCCAACACCCTTCTCTTCCTTATTCTCTGTTCCTGTTCACCTCCTGTTCCCTCCTGTCTCAGGGCCCTTGTACTTGCTGGTCTCATTATCTGAAATGTCTATTCATTCTTCTTAGCTCAATGCAGTGATCATTTCTGAGGGAAGCCTTCTCTGATTCTGTCTCTCATTGCCCCGGACTCGATAATGGCCCCTTCACATAGCACTGTGAACCTGCCTCTCTCTGGAGGCATTTCCCCAGTCACAGTCTTACATTTAGGCTTCCCCAGGTGGCTCAGCGGTAAAGAATCTGCCTGCCAATGCAAGAGTGGTAGCAGGAGCCATGGGTTCCATCCCGGGGTTGGAAAGATCCCCTGGAGAAGGAAATGGCAACCCACTCAGTATTCTTGCCTGGAAAATCCCATGGACAAAGGAGCCTGGTGGGCTACAGTCCATAGCGTTGCAAAAGAGTTGGGCAGAACTTAGTGAGTATACAGTTTTACATTTATTCTATAGCTGAATGACTCACGTTGGTCTCTGCATAGGTTTCATGTTCCAGCTCAGGGACCATATCTGCCTTGCTATGCCCTCGAATTCTCAGGTCCAGAACTGGCTTTTCCACACAATAAATGAGCATTTGTTGAGTAAATGGATGAGTTTAAACAGAGGACTGATGACCTCAGGATGCTACTCTCTCAGTACCTTTACACCATGGCAACTTTCCACATGTTTGGATGGAAAATGTTGCCTGAATATAAAGAGATACTGTTTCAAGCTGAAAGACCACAGATTAGACCACTACAACCTGAAAAGGAAAATCCATGATAAAAGTTAACATCTTTCTGACTTAAAACTGAAAGAAATTTTTCTTAAGCATCTTTTAAATTATAAATATATTTTCAAACAGGAAAAAGACAGAGATATGTTTCATTTACTATTGAAAGCTGAAAAGTTAGATTTGTTATAGCAGTGGAAGCAACACCTTTGATAAGAGACAAAACTTAGTAATTTACTGCCTGAATCCAGAAGGGACAACTACCTAGAAGTGTTTGGAAAAGAATGTCCTTTAACAAATACACTTTTTATTTTGACATAAATTTAAATGTATAAAAAAGTTGAAATGTAACATAGAGAGAGGTCCCATATACCCTAAACACAGCTTCCCCCATTGGTAAGCATCTCATTTATAATCATGGTGCATTTGTAAATATAACCAACCTTTGCATATTGCTTACTACTAACTACACTCCAGAATTTGTCTTGGATTTCATGAATTTTCCCACTCATACACTTTTTCTAAGGTCCACCTAGTCAAGGCTATGGTTTTTCCAGTAGTCATGTATGGATGTAAGAGTTGGACTATAAAGAAAGCTGAGCGCCGAAGAATTGATGCTTTTGAACTGTGGTGTTGGAGAAGACTCTTGAGAGTCCCTTGGACTGCAAGGAGATCCAACCAGTCCATCCTAAAGATCAGTCCTGGGTGTTCATTGAAAGGACTGATGCTGAAGCTGAACCTCCAATACTTTGGGCACCTCATATGAAGTGTTGACTCATGGAAGGAGGAGAAAGGGACGACAGAGGATGAGATGGCTGGATGGCATCACCAACTCGATGGACATGGGTTTGGGTGGACTCCAGGAGTTGGTGATGGACAGGGAGGCCTAGCATGCTGCGGTTCATGGAGTCGCAAAGAGTCGGACACAACTGAGCGATTGAACTGAACTGAACTGACCCTTTTTCTGTCCCAGGATCGAATCCAGGATACCACACCATATTCAGGAACTTTCCTTTTTCAAGGGAGAAAAAATAAAGGCCCCCAAACTTACTACTGATGAGATGGGAAACTGAATCTGAACTTACTGGCTGAGATGAACTGCCCGCGATTAATAAACAATAAGAGTGAAGTACTTATTTTCAATGAGTACTTATTGAGCACCTAACATATATGTTACATTACTTACATATATTTTTATATAATGTGTATTATAATAATAGTTATGTTTTGAGTGATTATATGCACTGACTGATTGCATCTTCACAAAATTCTATGAGGTTGGTATAATTGTCATTTCTGTTTTATGGATGAAAGCACTAAGTCTTGGGGACTTAAACTTGCTCAAGATTATAAGGCAGAGAGTCTCAAATCCCTGTCAGCTTGACTCCAAAGTTCAGCATGTTAATCACCATGAGAAAATTCTACTTAATGTTCACTACGTGGATATATCAGTGGTACAGTTATCTATTGCTGTGTAACAAACCTTTCCAAAATTGGTTATTTAAACAACTATTTTATTATGCTTATAGGTCTGTGGGTCAGGAATTCAAGTAAGGCACAGCAAAAATGGCTTGTCTCTACTTAAACTGACTCAAATGACAGAGGATGACTGGTGCAGCTCACAGGGCTTTACATGTTGGGGACCCTGGTTCTGGCTCTTGGTTGAGTTCCCTGACTCTTCTTTTTTTAATATTTATTTTTTAATTAGAGGATAATTACAATATTGTGATGGTTTTTGCCATACATCAACTTGAGCCAGCATTAGTATACATATTTTCCTCCCTCTTGAATCCCCCTGCCCCCTCCTTCCCTTTCCTACCCCTCTGTGTTGTCACAGAGCGCCAGCTCAAGATTCCCTGCGTCATGTATCAAACTCCCCTTGGCTATCTATTTGTATATGTTTCAGTGCTACTCTCTCAAATTATCCCAACCCATGGCTTTTTCAGTCACATGTCTGACACTGACCTGGAGTAGTTGGATGAACTGGAGCTTTCTTTCTTTCTCCCTTTCTCTTTTTCCCAGGAGTGTTTCTATGCAGTTAACTTGGGCTTCCTCACAGCATGGTAGTCTCCAAAGGATGGGTCTTAGATGGCAGCTGTCTTTCCTCAGAATGACCATTGCAAGAGATGGGCTGGAGACTGAAACAATGTCACTTCTTGTATTGGTCAAATGCAACTAGACTCAAGGGAAGGGGAAACAGACCCCAGATGGTGGTGGTGAGGGGGTGTCATAAAATGTCACTGCTTAAATTCATCATAATCAGATACATAATCATAAAATCAGAATTACTCTCTTTCAATTCTTTGGAATAGTTTCAGTTCAGTTCTGTCTCTCAGTCGTGTTTGTCTCTTTGGGACCCCATGGACTGCAGCACGCCAGGCTTCCCTGTACATCACCAACTCCCGGAGCTTGCTCAAACTCATGTCCATCGAGTCAGTGTTACCATCCAACCATCCCATCCTCTGTCATCCCCTTCTCCTCCCATCTTCAATCTTTCCCAGCATCAGGGTCCTTTCCAATGAATCAGTTCTTCACATCAGGTGGCCAAAGTGTTGGAGTTTCAGCTTCAGCATCAGTTCTTCCAATGAATATTCAGCAAGGAGATCCAACCAGTCCATTGTAAAGGAGATCAGTCCTGGATGTTCTTTGGAAGGAATGATGCTAAAGCTGAGACTCCAGTACTTTGGCCACCTCATGCGAAGAGTTGACTCATTGGAAAAGACTCTAATGCTGGGAGGGATTGGGGGCAGGAGGAGAAGGGGACGACAGGATGAGATGGCTGGATGGCATCACAGACTCGATGGACATGAGTTTGAGTGAACTCCGGGAGTTGGTGATGGACAGGGAGGCCTGGCGTGCTGCAATTCATGGGGTTGCAAAGAGTCGGACACGACTGAGTGACTGAACTAACTGATTTCCTTTAGGATGGATTGGTTGGATCTCCTTGCAGTCCAGGGGACTCTCAAGAGTCTTCTCCAACACCACAGTTCAAAAGCATCAATTCTTTAGCCCTCAGCTTTCTTTATGGTCCAACTCTCACATCCATACATGACTACTGGAAAAACCATAGCTTTAACTAGACGGACATTTTTTGGCCAAGCAATATCTCTGCTTTTTAATATTCTGTCTAGGTTGGTCATGGCTTTTCTTCCAAAGAGCAAGCATCTTTTAATTTCATGGCTGCAGTCATCATCTGCAGTGATTTTGGAGCCCCCCAAAATAGTCAGCCACTGTTTCCCCATCTATTTGCCATGAAGTGATGGGACCGGATGCCATGATCGTAGTTTTCTGAATGTTGAGCTTTAAGCCAACTTTTTCACTCTCCTCTTTCACTTTTATCAAGAGGCACTTCAGTTCCTTTGTTTTCTGCCATAAGGGTGGGGTCATCTGCATATCTGATATTTCTCCCAGCAATCTTGACTCCAGCTTGTGCTTCATCCAGCCTGGCATTTTGCATGATGTACTTACTCTGCTTATAAGTTAAATAAGCAGGGTGACAATATACAGCCTTGATGTACTCCTTTCCTGATTTGGAACCAGTCTGTTGTTCCATGTCCAGTTCTAACTGTTGCTTCTTGACCTACATACAGATTTCTCAGGAGGCAGGTCAGGTGGTCTGGTATTCCCATCTCTTTAAGAGTTTTCCATAGTTTGTTTTGATCCACACAGTCAAAGGCTTTGACATAGTCAATAAAGCAGAAGTAGATGTTTTTCTGGAACTCTCGTACTTTTTTGATAATCCAATGGAGGTTGTCAATTTGATCTCTGGTTCCTCTACCTTTTCTAAATCCAGCTTGAACATCTGGAAGTTCACAGTTCATGTACTGTTGAAGCCTGGCTTGGAGAATTTTGAGCATTGCTTTGCTAGTGTGTAAGATGAGTGCAATTGTGCAGTAGTTTGAACATTCTTTGGCATTGCCTTTCTTTGAGATTGGAATGAAAACTGACTTTTTCTAGTCCAGTCCATTAAAATGGTAAGTATACATTAAATAACTCAGAAATGTTGATGGTGATCATGGCGGGACATTAAGATGGAGGGTAAATAGAACAGAAAGGGTAGCAATATTCTGTTATTTATGAACCCTGATGGTTAAAACATAGTGACTCCCAGGAGAGTAGTGGACAGTTGAAGAAGCACAGAAATGGTATGTTATCATTAATGCTTCAATTTCCACTGTCTTTATGATTTCCTTTCTCATGGTTATCTTTACTTTTTTAAGGTGTTGGGTTTTTACTGGTTCCCTGGTAGCTCAGATGGTAAAGATTCTGCCTGCAATGCAAGAGACTAGTGTTCGATACCTGGGTCAGGAAGATCTCCTGGAGAAGGCAATGGCTATCTACTCCAGTATTCGTGTCTGGAGAATCCCATGGACAAAGGAGCCTAGTGGGCTACTGTCCATGGGGTCACAAAGAGTCGAACACAACTGAGCGGCTTTCACTTTTGTCTTTTAGCATTTTATCCCTGTAAATGTCATTGTTTTGTCTTACAGCTTCATATGCCCTTCTCTGAATTTTAAAAAAAAATTAAAACTTTTATTTTGAAATGATTGTAGATTCAAATAGAATTGCAAGATATAACACACATCTCTGTACCATTGACCTAGTTTCTCCTGATGACAACACCTTGTAAAACTGTAGTATGATATCATGAACAGGAAACCGACACTGATAAGATCAAGATGCAGAACACTTCTATCTCCATAAGGATCCCTCAAAGGTGCCCTTTATAGCCATACCCACTTCCTTCCCAACCCAAACCCTCTTTAACCCATGGCAAGCACTAATCTGTTCTCCATTTCTATAATTTTGTCATTCAAGAATGACATAAAAGACATTCATTCAAGACAAACCTAAAGGGAAAGATATATGTGTGTAACCTTCAGGGACTGGCTTTTTTCAATCCCTGTAATTCTCTAGAGATTCATTCAACTAGTGGTGTGTATCGAGAATGCATTCATTTTCATTTCTGAGTGATATTCCATGGTACGGGTGGACTGTACTTGAATCATTCACCTATTGAGGAACATCTGGGCTATTTCCAGATATTGGCTTTTGCAAAAAAAAGGTGCTATCCACATACACTTACAGGCTTTGTGTGAACTTAAGTTTTCATTTCTGTAGGATAAATTTCCAGGAGTCCAGTCGCTGGGTGGTATGACAATTGCACATTTGGTTTTTTAAGAAACTGCCAAGCAGTTTTTTCAGGGGGCTATACCATTGTCCATTCTCATCAGCAGTATGCGGGTGATCCAGTTTCTCTACATCATCTCCAGCATTTGAGTTGTTGTTATTTTAATTTTAGCCATCCTGATAGGTGCATAGTGATAGGGCATGCTTTTAGTTTGCATTTCTGTGATGGTTAATGATGTCGAATATCTTTTCATGTACTTATTTGCCATCTGTGTAGTCTCTTCAGTGAAATGTCAGTTCATGTCTTTTGCCCCTTTTCTAATTGGATTGTTTGCTTTCTCACCATTGAGTTTTGAGAGTACCCTGTACATTCTAGATACCAGTACTTTGTCTAGCATGTGGTTTGCAATTATTTTCTCCTACTCTGAAGCTTGTCTCTTCATCCTCTTAACCATCTTTTTCAGAACAAAAGTTTAAAAAATTTATGAAGTGAATTTATCAAATTTTCTTTTGGTGGTGTGAAATTTTGGTGTCAAATCGAATTCTTTTCCCGTTCCTAGATTCTAAAGATTTTCCCTAAAACTTTCAGTATTATCTTTTACATTTAACTTAGTGATCTGTTTTGAGTTAATCTTTGGATAAAGTATGAGACTCAGGTCAAGATTAATTCCTTTCGTACATCCATTTGCTCCAATACCATTTGTTTTAAAGACTATCTTTCACCAATCAAACTGTTTTTTGAACCTTTGGAAGATCAGTTGGGCATATCTGTGTGGGTCTATTCCTGGACTGTATTCTGTTTCGTTGATCTATGAGTGTATTCCTCTGTCAGTGCTGCACAGCCTTGGTTACTGTAGCTATGCCATAAATATTGAAATCAGGTAAACTGATTCTTCTCACTTTTTTTTTTAAACACTTTTTGGCCATGACATATGGCATCCAGGATCTTAGTTCCCCAACCAGGGATTGAACCTGTGTTCCCTTCAGTGGAAGCACAGAATCTTAACCCCTGAACTGCCAAGGAAGTCCCTTAATTTTTATTTTTAAAAACTTGCCTTAGTTATTGAAGTCTTGTTCCAAGATTATTATTTGGAATAATCTTGCTGATTTCAAATCTTGCTGAGATTTGAATACAAATTATATTAAACTTATCTATATGTTTGGATAGAATTGGTATCTTTGCTACTGAGTCTTTCAATTCATGAATGAAGTATTCGTCTATTTAGATCTTTGATTTCCTTCATCAATATTGTATAACTTTAGCAAACAAGTCCTATTTTGTTAGATTTATATTTAAGAATGTTATTGTTTGAAATAGTAGTAAATAAATAAGTGGTATTATATTTTAAAATTTCATGTTATGTTCATGGCTATTATATACAAATATACTTGATTTTTTGCGTATTTATCTTGTATCCTGTGACCTTGCTAAACTTGCTTATTCTATGAGTTTTGAGTGTAGATTTCTTGGAGTTTTCTATGTAAACAATTGTGCCATCTGTAAGTAGGGGCAGTTTTATTTCTTCCCAATCTGCATTCCTTTTGTTTTCTTTCCTTGTCTCATTACACTGGTTAGAAAGCACTATGATGAATAAGAATGGTGAGTGCTTCATTCCTGATGTTAAGGGGAAAGTATTTAGTCTTTTGCGATTAATTGTAATGTCAGTCGTAGGTTTTTGGTAGATGCTCTGTTCTTTTTCTGAGAGGTTTTTTGTTTGTTTGCTTTTATTAATATCATGAATGGGTTGAAGTTTGTTAAATGCTTTTTCTGCATATGTTGACATGATCATACGACTTTTTGTTTTTTAGCTGGTCATTATGGTGGATTACAGGGATTGATTTTCTCATACTGAACCGGCCTTGCATTTCTAAGATGAGCTACATTTGGTCATGATGTGTAATTCTTATATTGCTGAATTCTGCTTGCCAATATTTTGTTAAGAAGTTTTGTATCTCTACTCATGAGGAGTAATGGTCTATAGTTTTCTTTTTCCTACTGTCTTTGCCTAGTTTTAGCACTGAGGGCATGCTAACTTTATAAAATTCATTGGAAAATACTCCCTCCTCTTCTTTTACTTGAAAGAGATTGTGTAGAATCAATGTTAGTTCTGAAACTCTCATTAAAATTCTTCAGTAAAACATCTAGGTCTGGAGATTTCTTTGGGTGGGTGGTTAAAATTATAAATGCAATTTTCTTAATAGTTATAGGGCTGTTCAAATGATCTATTTCGTATTGGTGAGTTGTGGTAGTTTGATTTTTTAAAAGTATTTACAGTTGGTTTATTTCATCTAAATTGTTAAATGTATGCATGTAGAATTTGAAGTATTTCCTTATCATCCCTCTGATATTTTCAGGATCTGTGGCAATATTTCATGTATCATTTCTGATACTGGTCATTTGTGTTTCTCTTTTTCAGTCTTGACAGAAGTTTGACAATTTTATTTCTTTTCGAAGAACCAGTTCTTTGTTTCATTGACTTTTTCTTTTTATATTGGTTTTTATTTCATTTATTGCTTCTCTTATCTTTAAATTTTGCTTCCTTTGTTTGTTTTCTTTGTTTATTTTGTTCTTCTTCTAGGTCCTTGAGGTAGATGCTTAGACTATTGATTGTATTTATGGTTTCCATCCTTTTATCACCAATTTGTTTTTCTTATTATATATGAAATGAATTTCTTGTAGACAGCACATACTTAGGCCATGTTAGTTTTTTTTTAAATACACTCTTCTAACCTCTGAATTGGTATATTTAGACCATTTACATTTAAAATTATTGTTGATATGTTGGGTCTTAAGTCTGCCATCTTTTTCCTGCTTGTTCTCTGTTTTTAATTTTTCTGTTTTTTTCCTCAAATTCCTGTGTTTCACTTAAACATTTCTTAAAATTCAAATTTGATTTATCTATGGCAGTTTGAATGTATCTCTTTCTAGAGCTTTTTGAATGGTTGCTTCAGATATTATATTGTATATACATAATTTATCAGTTTACCAGTATCATCATTTTACTGGTTTGAGAAAAATGTAAAAAGCTTATCTTCCTTCATGTCAATTTATCCTTCTTCATATAATAGTTCAGTTCAGTTCAGTTCAGTTGCTCAGTTGTGTCCGACTCTTTGCGACCCTATGAACCGCAGCATGCCAGGCCTCCCGGTCCATCACCAAGTCCTGGAGTCCACCCAAACCCATGTCCATTGTGTCAGTGATGCCATCCAACCATCTTATCCTCTGTCATCCCTTTCTCCTATCCTCAATCTTGCCCAGCATCAGGGTCTTTTCAAATGAGTCAGCTCTATGCATCAGGTGGCCAAAGGACTGGAGTTTCAGCTTCAACATCAGTCCTTCCAATAAACACCCAGGGCTGATCTCATTTAGGATGGACTGGTTGGATCTCCTCGCAGTTCAAGGGACTCTCAAGAGTTTTCTCCACACCACAGTTCAAAAGCATCAATTCTTTGGCACTCAGCTTTCTTTATAGTCCAACTCTCACATCCATACATGACTACTGGAAAAACCATAGCCTTGACTAAACGGACCTTTGTTGGCAAAGTAATATCTCTGCTTTTGAATATGCTGTCTAGGTTGGTCATAACTTTCCTTCCAAGGAGTAAGCATCTTTTAATTTCATGGCTGCAGTCACCATCTGCAGTGATTTTGGAGCTCCAAAAAATAAAGTCTGACACTGTTTCCACTGTTTCCCCATCTATTTGCCATGAAGTGATGGGACCAGATGCCATGATCTTAGTTTTCTGAATGTTGAGCTTTAAGCCAACTTTTTCACTCTCCTCTTTCACTTTCATCAACAGGCTCTTTAGTTCTGTACTTTCTGCCATAAGGGTGGCGTCATCTGCATATCTGAGGTTATTGATATGTATAAAATATCCTTCACCATATAATAAGATTGTGTTAAATATTTCCTTTAATACAGAAATATGTCAGACTGTTATAATTTTTGCTTCAAGCATCAACCGTTATTTAAAAGACTCAAGAGGAGAAAGAAAGTCTATTATATTGACCTGTAATTTTGCTTACTACTTTCTTTCCTTCTTCCTGGTGTTCTGATATTGTTTCTTATATCATCTCATTTTTATTTAGAGAACTTTCATTAGCCATTCTCTTAGGGAAGATCTGCTGGCAAGAATTCTCTTAGGTTTTCTTCATTTTCTCTGAAAATGTGTTGATTTCTTCTTAATTCCTGAAGGATATCTTTCTTAAGTATAGGATTATAGGTTGTCAGTTCTTTTCTTTCAGTATTTGAACAATGTTATATAACTGCCTCTGGCCTCCATGATTTCTGATAAAAAATTCACTGTCATTAGAATTGCCTTCCTTCTATAGATAAGGTGTAGTTTTTCAGTGATTTCAAGATTTTTTCCTTTGTCTTTGGTTTTCAGAAGTTTGACTATGATGTATCTTGGTGTGGCTTTCTCTGGGCTTATTCTGTTTGGAGTACACTCAGTTTCTTAAATCTAAAAATGTATGTATTATACCAAATCTGGGATGTTTTCAGTCATTATCTCTTCCAGTACTTATTCAACCTCATTCTCTTATTTTCCTGTCCTTCTGGGATTCCAAGGGCACAAATACTCAATCTTTTATTAAAGTCTCATAGGCACCTGAGGCTCTGATCATTATTTCCAGTCTAATTTTCTCTATTGTTCAGATTAGATAACTTATTGTTCTATCTTCAAATTCAATGATTCTTCCCTCTGTTCCCTTCATTCTGTTGTTGAGCCTATTTACTGAATTTTTAAAGTTACTATACTTTTCAGTTATGAAACTTCCATTTAGTTTTTCATTATATCTTCTATGGTTTTGCTGCAATTCTGTCTTTTTTAATTTGTTTCAAGTTCATAATTGCTGATCAAAGCATTTTTATGATGGTTGTTTAAAAATCTTTGGTAATTCTAATATCTCTGTTATGTCAGTGTTGCTTGCTTCAGTCGTGTCCAACTCTCTGTGACCCTATGGACCATAGCCTGCTAAACTCCTCTGTCCATAGGATTCTCCAGGCAAGACTACTGGAGTGGGTTATCTCAATGTTAGCATCTCTTAATTGTATTTTTCATTCAGGTTGATATTATCCTGGTTTGTGGTATGATGAATAATTTTGATTGAAATCTGAATATTTTTAGTACAATGTTATAAGACACTAGATCTTAATTTAGTCTTTTGTTTCAGTTGGCTTCTCTTGAGACCACTCCAGCAGGAAAAGGGGGAGGGGAGAGAGGCACCACCTCATCATGGCTAGGTCTCTTCTTGACCTCTGTTGAGGCCTATTCAAAAGGGAGGGGTGCTTCTTGTTAGTGCTGGGAGGGTGTGGGGGTTCTGGCTCCCCATGAGGCCTCCAGTGACAGCCTGGAGTGGAGTGGCCTCTGGATGTTGAAAGTTATGAAATTCTGACTCTTCAAGTCCACCATTTCTGATACCACCAGTGAATCAGGGTAGTGGGGGCACCTCGTTACTGTCATGTGGGAGTTAAATTTAAACTTACTGAAACTGCAGGGGCATGGGGGTTTGAGCTCTTTACTTCCTGTAAAGAATGGAAGTCTCAGCTACAGGACCATCTCTGACATCATTCCATTGAGGATGGGAGTGGGATTCGGACATCTCCTTACAGCCTGGTGGGGACTTCCCTGATAGCTCAGTTGGTAAAGAATTTGCCTGCAATGCAGGAGACCTGGGTTCAATCCCTGGGTTGGGAAGATCCCCTGGAGAAGGGAAAGGCTACCCACTCCAGTATTCTGGCCTGGAGAATTCCATGGACTGTATAGTCCATGGGGTTGCAAAGAGTCGGGCACGACTGAGTGACTTTCACTTACAGCCTGGTGAGAGTTGAGGTCTAAAATCCCACTTGGTCTTTACTGTCATGGGGTGGGGCCGGGGCCACAGTTTTCTGTGATGTGCTGTTGCAGCCAAGAAGTTGTTTTCTAAAAGTTTACTTTCTTGCAAGGCTGTCCTTTCCTTATCCTGTGGTGCAAGACAGGAGGCTTTTTGTTGAGGCTTTTTTGTTTGCATCTGTAGGTATTCACAGATTACCTGCTTTACCAGCACCCAGTCTGGAATGTCTAGAAAATTCTTCACTGTGCTGTTTTTCAAGTCCTGGGATCCCTAGCCCATCTACCTTCTTTCCTCTGCCTTTCAGAGTCTTCTCATGCTTGTCTTATATATTATGTCCAAGATTTTTAGTTGTATTTTGAGGAAAGGATAGAGAAAAGTACATTGACATTATCTTCCCAGAAGGTGAATTTCTGTTATCTTATTTTTAAAGAATACAAAGGATTTTGTTTAAAAATAATAATTTTAGTTTGCACAGTAGGAAAACAAATACAGCCAATATGAAACAAACTTAGGTGTAAAACTTGGAAATAAATGCTCAGCATGGTCTTTTAAAGAAACCTATAGTCATTAAGACTATTCAAAACCTTCCTAGAATAAAAAGAACACGCCCTTATACTTTGAGTTCTTTATACTTTCTTATCTTTGATCTTGTTGGATCCTACTGGGAACTCTGTGAAGGAAGTAAGGCAAATATTATCATTCCAGTTTTACAGAAGGGGAAATGGGACCATAAAAATCAGAGCGAAACATAGGACCTATTAAAAATTTATATTGAACCATTGGCATATTTGTTTCCCTACTTTAAAATAAATAATCCTTTTATAGAACATCATAAAACTAATCTTTCCTGAAGGCTTTCTACCCTTTCATCAAAAAAGAGAGTATTTTACCTACTCTAACGCTTCCAGGTTCCAACAATGAGAAGATTTGTTTGGAATCAATGATAGGATGGGAATTTACTACCTTGGCACCCCCCTCAGAAATTCCCCACCGTATCGTCTCCCACTCATGAATCATCTTTTGAAAGTCTTGAGTTAAATGCTGAATCCTCATCTGGACCCAAGCTGGAGAAATGGCATCCTCTTTGAATTTCAGATTCCTTCTGTGCAATGGAGACTAAACTCTACCGTGTTTCCTCTGCTGCTGTGTGGGCAGCAGGCTGAAACATGGGAACCATTCTGAAGAATGTGTGATGCTGAAATGAGATGGTGTCTGTTCTGATCCTGAATTACAGGCAAAGCACACTGTAGCCGAGTTTTTCTTGGACACCAAAGATTTTCACATGCCACAAAAACTCCTAAAGTGTGATTTTCCACTGTCTGCCTCCATAGTTCTGCAAGAGGCAGGGAGCGCCGAGGAAGTGGTCGTAGGGCTTCCTTTTGGAAATACAGCCTGAAGAATTTCTCTGTTTAGTTTGGTTGCTAAGTGCAGATTAAAAAGATTCAAATGCAGACTCTATTGAAGAAGAGAGGGGAAATAAAGCAATACCTTAGAACATGAGGAATCTTTTAAAAATCATGATAAGAGAGGAAGCGTTTGAGAGTCAGGAATTGAGACCTGGCAGAGTGAGATGCTGAATTTATTTGTTGTGTTAGTCGCTCAGTTGTGTCCAACTCTTTGCAACCCCATGGACTGTAGCCTGCCAGGCTCTTCTGTCCATGGGATTCTTCAGGCAAGAATACTGGAGAGGGTTGCCATTTCCTTCTCCAGGGGATCTTCCTGACCCAGGGATTGAACTCCGGTCCCCTGCATTGGCAGGTGGATTCTTTACCATCTGAGCCAACAGGGAAGCCTGAGTTTATTTAGGTATTCAATAATGGCTCACCAACACAAGGCACTGTGACATGGAAAAACCATTTTCCCAATTAGGCCAGGGTCTGGCTCTTTCGTTTATTGTCAACACTTATCCATCGCCGGTTCCTCCTATCCGAGGCAATTGCTGGCAGCAGGAAGATTCAGCCTCTGTCCTCAGGGAGCTTCCAGCTCAGCTGAAGAAGCCAGACATAGAGACAGGAAGATGAGGAGTTGCAAGGGAATGGCACAGATGTGTCCTTGGTTCTGTTATTTTTGGACTGGGCTGGCCCTAGGAAGTAGGCCTGGGAGGTAGCAGGGGGAAGAGGTTTCAGCCAGAGAAGAGAAGGGAGGAGAAGCACTCAAATGGGTCTCTGCCGTTACTTCAGGGCAATGGATGAACATGCCTCTAGGATCTCTGCCAAGGAGATAGTTTATAGAGGAACATAGTGGAAAGGGGGGCCCCAGAGACAGGACAGGTGAGACTGGGACTTTCCTTGGCAAGGAAGGAACGCTCTTAGGGGTCAATGGGGAAATGAGAGACACATAGAAGGAAATGCATCAGGAAGATGAATCCAGCAGTGGAGTTCCAGATGGGTTGCAGAGAAGAGACCTGCATGAAGTGGTGACAGGTCATTTGTATAGAAAGAAATGTTCCCTTTTTGGTTAAACAACAAACCTCCACAAGGGAATAATTAATTTGCATCCTCTTGATGTGTTTACAATTAATATGGTCAAATAAATGTCCAAAAATTCAAATTCAGCCAAGTTCAAGCTTTGTCAACCCTGGGGATTCCCTAATATAATCATGAAGCTATTATTCAACTGTCTCTGAACATCTTCTGAGTCCCTGAACTGAATTAACACTCCTACATCTAATTTGGGATGCAGAACTGAAACTATCATATTTTTACTCACAGAAGAAATATCTCACAATTTCGACTACTACTTCTTCTCAAAATTATAAAATCTGCTTCACGTTTTTTATTGAAGTATAGCTGATTTACAACACTGTGTTAGTTTCGGACATACAGCAAGGTGATGCAGTTATGCACACATATGTATCTGTTCTTTGTCAGATTATTTTCCTTTATAGGTTATTACAAAATATTGACTGTAGCTTCTTGTGCTATACAGTTCAGTTCAGTTCAGTCACTCAGTCGTGTCCAACTCTTTGCAACCCCATGAACCACAGCACACCAGGCCTCCCTGTCATCACCAACTCCTGGAGTTCACTCAAACTCATGTCCATCGAGTCAGTGATGCCATCCAGCCATCTCACCCTCTGTCATCCCCTTCTCCTCCTGCCCCCAATCCCTCCCAGCATCAGGGTCTTTTCCAATGAGTCAACTCTTCGCATGAGGTGGCCAAAGTATTGGCGCTTCATCTTTAGCATCAGTCCTTCCAATGAACATCCAGGACTGATCTCCTTTAGGATGGACTGGTTAGACCTCCTTGTAGTCCAGGGGACTCTCAAGAGTCTTCTCCAGCACCACAGTTCAAAAGCATCAACTCTTCAGCGCTCAGCTTTCTTCACAGTCCAGCTCTCACATCCATACATGACCACTGGAAAAACCATAGCCTTGACTAGATTGACCTTTGTTGGCAAAGTAATATCTCTGCTTTTTAATATGCTATCTAGGTTGGTCATAACTTTCCTACCAAGGAGTAAGCGTCTTTTAATTTCATGGCTGCAATCACCATCTGCAGTGATTTTGGAGCCCCCCAAAATAAAGTCTAACACTGTTTCCATTGTTTCTCCATCTATTTGCCATGAAGTGATGGGACCGGATGCCACGATCTTAGTTTTCTGAATGTTGGGCTTTAAGCCAACTTTTTCACTCTCCTCTTTCACTTTCATCAAGATGCTTTTTAGTTCCTCTTCACTTTCTGCCATAAGGGTGGTGTCATCTGCATATCTGAGGTTATTGATATGTCTCCCAGCAATCTTGATTCTAGCTTGTCCTTTTAAGTTATCTGTTTTATTTATTTTTTGTTGTGCTTAAGTGATGTGATTTTTGTATTTCTTCCTCTGACTTATTTCACTTAGTATGATAATCTCTAGGTCCATCCATGTTGCTGCAAATCACATTATTTCATTCTTTTTTCTGTTGGAGTAATATTCCCTTGTGTATGGTACATCAGCTGCTTATCCTTCAAGGGGAAAAATTAAGTAATCCAAATGGCTAAAAAGAAGTCCACTTCCAAGTATACATAAGACTAGAAAGAGGTGGGTTGGGCTTGTCTCAGCATTGAGATGCAGTAATGCCCTTCAAGACCAGACACTAAAAACCTTTCACTTTAGAGGTGAGGATGTCAAGACCAGAGGGGTTTGGGGCCTGCCGCCTGTCCAGTTGGTGGTCAGATGGGACCATGCTGGTTTCACCCCATAACTCCATCTTCTGATGTTCACTGGGATGTCTGCTCATATCCCTGGCTGCCCTGGCCCTTGCTGGGCCTATTAGACAATAGGTATGAGCATCGCTTCCTTGGTCTGGGATCTGAGTGGACAGTCTCTCTCAGAGTGAAGTCCCACGATGACTCTGTTTCCAAATTCTATCACAAGTTTCTTTGACTTTTCTCGTTCTCAGTTGCTTCTTCTTTAAAATAGACTAATACCTGCTCCGTGCATGTTACAAAGCTCTGATTAGGATCAGGGAGATTGTGCATGTGAACTTTCTTAGAAAATAGTAACTCATGATGCGATTATTTCTATATTAGCTGATTTATCCTCCAGTCAACTGTGGATTGGTTTGATATAAGTCATCAGGGAATAGTTTTTAAAGCCCTTAATTTAGTGCTGTTATTCACACCAAAAGCTCTGGTCAGACTTATATAGCCTGTAGGGTGTGTGAAGAATATAATTATTCTAAATATCTTTTGTCTCACGTCCATAAGGTTTTTTTTTCCCAGGACAGAGAGGAATGTCTTCCTTTCTGGCTCCCAGAATTCGATTCAACAAAGTTTACTGAAACAACATGCTATAGGAAGAATCATGCTAAGTGCTGAAGAGATAAGTGAAAAGAGTCCAGCTGCCCAGAGAAAACTCATGACCTGGAAATGGGAAAAGAGCTCTTAGTATCCCGAGTTGAGAACCAGACATGAATTAACTGCCAACCTCGGTTGATACATACACTAGAGCGTTTGCCCTTCTGAGAAGCAACTGACTGACAAATCAGCTTGATTTTGAGCGTGTTGATGCCTCTAACTTTCAGGCTGGGGCTATTTGAAATCACTGCCTCCCTCCCTATCAGCAGTTGCTCTGGCCGCGTGTGGCACCTAGCTTTGACTCATCCAAAGAATCACCATCTATCCATTTGCCATGTCCCACCCCACGCTCATCTTAGAGTGATTTCCACAGAAACTCACATGGTTCCCATTTTAGACCTTTCCAAGTGGAGCATAAGATTTCTTTATCCATTTTCTCTTAGTGCTTTTGTAGAAATTTAATTTTATTTCTTACACATTTTAATCCAATTTCTTTGAAAAAAAATTAAGGCACTTAACCATGACCCTATGAGATAACGAAGTTATGAATGTTAGCTTGCCAAGGTTGCCATGACAAAGCACCTCATACCACAGAAATTTATTCTCTCAGAGCTCTGGAGGCTGGAAGTCAGACATCAAGATGTTGGCAGAGCTACCGTCATCTGAAGGCTCCTTCCTTGCCTCTTCTTAGCTTGTGCTGGCTCCTGGCAATCCTTGGCAATTTTTTTGGGATTACAACTTCATCCCTGTAATCTTGCCTCCATTGTCACATGGCATTTTTCTTGTGTCTCTCTCAGTGTCTTCTTTTCTTATAAAGACACCAGTCATTGGATTCAGGGCCCACCCTGTTCTAGTATGACCTCATTTTAATCTAACTAATTATACCTTCAATGGCCTTATATCTAAATAGGTTCACATTCTCAGTTTCCCCCCAGGTGGATATGAATTGGTGGGGAGAACTTCTGCCTCCTATAGTAAATAAGAGGGACCGTCAGCAGTGAGATAGGAAAGTTGTTGTTCAGTCACTAAGTTGTGTCTGACTCTTTTGTGACCCCATGGACTATAGCCCGCCAGGCTCCTCTGTCCATGGGATTTCCAGGCAAGAATACTAGAGTGGGTTGCCACTTCTTTTCCAGGGGATCTTCCCAACCCAGGGACTGAACCTATGTCTCCTGGTGGATTCTTTACTAGTGAGCCTCCAGGGAAGCCTGGCAGGGGAAAGGACTTGCCAAATAAAATGAAGAGGAGGGTTGACATCCAGAGGCTGCTGTAGGCTATTCCATACTTTTTTTAGAAGACGGGCTGCAGGCTTGTGGTTGCAATTCCTTACACGGAGTTACTATAATCAAGAACTTGAGTTCTAGGGTCTGACCATCTGGGTTTAAATCCTGATTGATTTCATCAATATGATTGGAGGCAAGTTAGTTAAAGTCCTTAAGCCTCAATTTCTTCATCTATAAGCTGGGATTAATGACTATTGGGGGAATAATGAAATGAAGCATGTAAGGTATGTGGCACGAATGAAAGTCAGCCATGAAGATGCTGGCTTTCCAAAGTCTAGAAGGTGAAATGTAAAGCAAGTCACAAAGTTCTGATGTGGGAGGGGATGGCCAAGGAGTGATAAAGTCTGGCTGAGAAGTTTAGGAAAGCCTCCATGGAAGGGATGGCCATTACAAGGACTCAGACATTTGGAGGGGGGTGGGCACAAGTCCTATCCAGCTGTCAGGAAAGTGTTGGGTCTTGGGGGCTTGGGGCAAGTCTGGTCTGGAACAGAGAATGAGCGAGGAGGTGTGTAGAGCTGATTGAACAAGTTGGCTGGGCCCAAGCTGGACACCAGGATGAAGACCCTGACCCAACTGGCAGTCCTGATACCCATAGAGAACCAGGAGGAAGGGCATTCCTTGGTCTCTGCAGGAGCCTATATCATCCCATGCCATGTATCTCTGTATTCCCACTCTTAAAACCTCCTCATTGCTCTTGGTTTTCAACCCAGTTGTAAATTTTGTAGCTCTGCTTTGATGTACCACAAACTGTCCCTCATCTCCCCTCTTTGGTAGAACCAGAACTGCCCACTGTTAGGGTTTTATCCTACTTCAGATGTTTTATTCCAAATTCCCAGTTTTACAACCCGGTGTCTTCTGTCTCTCCACCCCCTCACTTCTTTATCTATAAACAGGGTTATATATGTGACTCTGTGTCTGGTCCACTGTGACCCCTGGATCATTTCCAGCCTGTCTCCTTGATCTGTAGGTGTTCTAAATCTTCTCCTGGCCTAATTTGCTGCTTCCCTCTCTGTGGGGCACTGAGATGTGCACGCATAGTACTGCACTGTATCAGGACTGTGGCAAGCTGCTCTCCTCCCAGCCGCAAACCGTAAAATTAAGATCGGCGAGACTCTCTTGATTAATTTCATTCGCCTGTCTTTAAATCCGTTAAAGAAAATGCCTGCTTAAATCATTCTTTTGCAAGCATATTTGTAAATAATATTTAAAAAGCACTTCATCTAATTATTCTTACCACAGCTGAATGTTAACAGATTGAAGATGAGATTTATGTTTAGACAGAACTAAGGTACCAATTTTTTCTCAACAATAGATGCTGCCATTAACAAAATTAAAACAGAAGATGTAGACCCACAAAAATTAATTTGCAGCAGGCTTCATCATTTCTCTAAGCAAAGCCAGTCTCTCCTCAGCTGCCTGAGAAAACCCATAAAAATTTCTGAGAAGAATCTGGAGTTTGGGATTCCACACTAATTGCTTCCCCTCCCCTTTTACCTCATCTCCTTTTCTTGTTCATCTTGACCGCAAAGGGACAAGTAGTTTCCATATCCAAAATACCTTCGGCTCTGCTGGGGTGAGGAAGTCAGTGGGGAGTGGGGGGCAGGCCGGGGAACCACATAAATAAATGGGAATTTCTACACAGACATGAGGATTTTCGTTTTCATTTTTTTAAAATGAGAAGAAGGCACGAGTATAAATTCCAAAAAGAGCAATTCATTTAAGTCTATCATTTTTGGCAACACAATAGAACGCACATTGGGATGAACAGTCACAAATCACTTCCCTTCCCACTGTCTGTTTTCCCCACCATATGTTGCGGAGAATACAGTTCACATGCTGAAGTTTCGCCTCCTTTCCATGTGAGAAAGCTTATTGCTATATCAGCAGCCTGGTCACTGAGCCAATGTTTCTTGGAGTGGTGGGGGTGGGAAGGGAGAGGAAGGTTGCGGGGAAGACAGCTCGCCTTCCAGTCAGAGTATTTATTGTAAAGCCTGGGGAACCTTCAGCATAGTTTGCTCCTCAGTAACATGGGCTGGACTGAGCTGGACTAGGTGCTTCCTGCAGTGACTGACTCCCAGTAATCAGGTTCTGGGTGTGAACTTGATGAGCCACCAGTGTGAACACACAGCATAGATGTCCCATCAGTTTTTTTTCTTTTTACGGTTTACCATTTTATCCACCAGGGTCACCTCCCTTCTCCATAGCGAGTGCAGCGTGTGAATCTCAAGTATTTACCTAGTCAAAAGCTTATGATATCGTCCATTCTCCTTCATGGTTCCCCCCGCCCCCATCATAGCCCCTCATCTGATCCACCAATCGAAAATTCAACAGCAGTGACTGATGAAGCAGACAAAAGGTTACTCCACGAAAGCCTCACAGTTCCAACCTTGTTGTTGTTTAGTCGCTAAGTCATGTCTGACTTTTTTTTGACCCCATGTGGGCTGTAGCCTTCCAGGCTCCTCTGCTCATGGGATTTCCCAGGCAAGAACATTGGAGTGGGTTGCCATTTCCTTCTCCAGGGGATCTTTGCGACCCAGGGATTGAACCCCCACCTGCATTGGCAGGTGCATTCTTTACCACCAAGCCACCAGGGAAGCCCCTCCAACCTCATTAGTACTTTGCTATAACCCGATGAGCTGATCTACCCACAATGCACCACACAGAGAGAAGAAGTGTGATGAAGACTAAAGAGAAGTCTAAAGCTTTAGTCTTTAGGGACGGCTAAAGCTGTGGTGACCTTTCCTTGCCATCTCAGTTATGACTGGTAGGATGCTCTCTGTATCATACGTGTCATAATCTCTGTCCTTCCGTGTACATGGCAAAGATGGCCCTGGTGAAACAGGTTTTCTGGAGACATTCTAAACTGACTTAGGATGAGGTCAAATATTTGACTAGGCCCCACGCTTTCATTTGTTTAAGATTAAAAAAAAAAAAAAAAACCCACTCCCCAAATCAAAAAAACTTGTTTTTTTTCATTTACACCATGACAGTGTTTGAAACAATGTTTTCAACATGTTCCAATATTTAATCCATTGCCAAGTGCAGGCTGACCTGTAGGAAACTTCATGAAAAACAAGGAAAATCTTTTTTTTTTTTTTTGGCTCTTGGGAGTTGTAAGAATCACAGGTAAAAAGTGAATTAGATTCCTAAAATGATGCATCAAACTCCTTGTCTAAATTAAACTGAACAGATGTGGAAAAAATGAGTCAGGGGCTCCCCATATAATTCGAAACGAGCTTTCAGGTTCCGCTTCCTAAGGCAGATTTCAGCCTAAGCCGCCTTATTGCCTAAAATCTGCAACTTGATACTAAAAGCTTGTCAGAATTAAGTGCACGCTTTATAAGTTTACATTTTACAGTCTAACTGTTTTTCTTTGATATTTGACAGGGACACAGGTTCCCATGTCATCTGGCCTTGAAGTACTTTTGGAACTTTCTCCTGGACCAATTTGAGGAAGCTCAAGATTGCCATGAGTTATAGGCCTTTAAGCTGCCCGCCCAGCCGCCGGCCGTTGGGCTCACACTTGAGGGCTAACACCTGTTGGCTGGACAGAGCAATTAATTTTTTTTTTTAAATGCAGTAAGCCGCCAAAAATCAAAGCTAAAGGATAAAAATATAATTTTACCTCTTGAGCTTCCAGGGGTGACCTTTGATCTCATCCAACGTCTGTGTGGCAGGAGGCACCGATCTTAAATTTTCTTCCCGAAGAAGCAGCTTTGAAAGACACAAGTTCTGAGAGCTGGCTGCACGTGTCTATCCTCTGTCATTTCACTCTTGCGTGATTATTCACACAGAGACCCGAGATCACCACTCAGAACAAAGAATCAGAACTACCAAGTGTCCCCTTCTTTAGGAAAATTCTAATTGGAAGCTCTAAAATTATACTGCAGTCCATCCTTTGTTAGATCAACTCTTATTTCCCTAAGAGGCGTTAGTTGGGTTTTCCAGTTGACAATGATAATGTGGCATTTGTTTCAGAATATGTCTGTACATTAAACAGATAACTGTGAACTTGAAAGAGCTAAATACCAGTCGTGGACTGGGGCCTGGCCACACGGACAGCCTCCCTCCTTCTTTAAACCCTTTGGTAGCCAAGACAAGGTCACTGATCAGGGTAATTTGCAGGAAAAGTCAATTTCTCAAGTACCGAAGCAGGTGTTGTGGCACTCTATGACAATTTACTGAATCTAAATTGAGGAAGTTGAAAAAAACCAAAGGTCATGATCTGTAGGAAGAAAGGAGGAAAGGAAATCTCTTTGACTGTATTTTTAACTCCTTTTCTACTAAGACACATTCACCAACCGAAATGATTAATGCTAAAAATAAATAAATGAAAATCAGAATATCTCACTGTGATCAGCAACTTATCTGATTAAGTCAGAGGAGAGGAATTCAATTTTGCTTGCATTCATAAGGAAATAAGCCCAATTTATAGACTCTCAAGATCAGGTCTTTTGGCTTATGACTGTTTAGAAACAAAAATCAAACCAAGATGTCAGAACTTTCTGTCTTAAGAAAAATTAAATATGTTATAAACGTTATATGACATATATTTCATACTACTTAGTCTGTGTGCTGAGTTGAGTCCAACTCTTTGGGACCCCATGGACTGTAGCCTGCCAGGTTCCTCTATCCGTGGGTTTTCCCGGGCTGGAGTGAGTTACCATCTCCTACTCCAGGGGATCTTCCTGACCCTGGGATTGAATTTGTGTCTTTTGTATCTTCTGCGTTGTCAGGCAGATTCTTTACCACTGGTTAGCATATTGTCAGGTGGATTCTTTACCACTGATTTAGCATAAAGTGTGGAATATAATGTATGATAAACATATAATCTATAACTTGGATTTTTTTCTTTTAAATGAGCACATTCCCTACTTCTCCAACCCTAGGAAAAGAGAACACAGCTAAAATGAAAAATACTTTTAGGAAGGGAAATGTAACATGACCTTAGTTGTTGGTGTAGCAAGGAGAACATGGGGTGTGGAGTTAGATTTAAACTTGAATTTTAGTTAATAACTAATTAACTGTGTAATTATAGCTAATCATTTAACCTCTTTAAGCCTCTATTTTCTCACCTGTAAAATTGGGTGTTATTATAAGGATTAAATGAGCTAATATATGGGGGGTGAAATTTTGGCAAACTATACATACTAATTATGATTACTAACCTTTAGGGTATCTTTATCCTGAAGGATGATATGTATACCACTGGTATGTATGAAGTTGTTATAAGCCTTTGAGGTTAAAAAAAAAATGTATCAATTAGAAGAAAAATGTTAAGTAAATAAGAGCACAGGTGGAAAAATATTGAAGGTGGCAGGCGAAAGACTGGCATTTGGGTGACTTGCCAAGATTTAGTTAAGTTCTTCTTGGGAGGTAAGGAAAAGAGATGGAGTTCCCAAACTCCCTAGTGATGTTTCCTGCAAAAGAAAATTTTTTAAAATTTTGGTAAAAAGTTAAAAAATTAGTTATTTTTAGTTAATTCTAACATTTCAGCCTAAGAAGAAAATCCATTCACTTGCTTGTCAGTTTCTCTTATTCCAGAGGAAATTCTCATGAAAACAGTATTCATGTAATCGGAAGATTTCTGAGTTCTAGTTTGTAGGTCAATGATTTAAAGCAATTTTAAGCGGAACAAAATTCTCTTCCAGCATAATCTGAATGCCCCACTGGGAACTCATGTCCTTTGTCTAACAAGGTGTGCAGGTTGGAATATGATAGGCACAGTTATCATAAATGTCATGGACGCCGACTCCCTTGTTTTGTGGATAGGGAGATTGAAGACCAGAGAATGACAGCGGTCTGGTGACTGTGGATGTTACAAATTTAGGACTGGGAGGGGCTTTGTGTCCCATGATTACGTTCAGGGCTTTTCCTAGTTTCTAAATGTCAAGTGCTTAATGTTCCAGCTAAGTAGAGAGGGATCGTGGAGGATGCCATTGTTACCTGCGGCATTTTGACATTTAAATCTCCTCCATTCTTTTTTTCATACTGGTGCTAGTGAAAATCTTATGTAGAACACAGAGGGCAACCTTGAAAAACATTAAGCACTCCATACATTAAGAATTGAAATGTAGGTCGAATATTATTCTTCCAGACTCATATTCTCACCTGCTTTTAAAGTTTATGACTCTTTAATATTCCTAGTTTAGTTCTAAAGTTACTTTTCATGTGTATGTTGCCTCCCCTTGGGTTTAAAGATATTGGGTTGGCCAAAGTTTCATCTGAGTTTTTCTGTAACACCTTATGGAAAAACCAGAATGAACTTTTTGGCCAACCTAATTCTTTCACAAAGGTGCTTCTTAATCTTAACCATAGTGTTTGTGCACCTCTTACCTTTATTACAATATTTTAATATTTGGTGTTGCTCATTGAAAATTCACCATACAGAAAACATTGGTCTATAAGGAAGAGAATTTCATTGTTGGTACATATCATTACACTTGAACACTTAACCTGAAAATAGTTGGCTTTTTATTTGTTGTTGTTGTTCAGTTTCTCAGTCATTTCTGACTCTTTGTGACCCCATGGACTGCAGCACACCAAGCTTCCCTGTCCTTTACCATCTCCTGGAACTTGCTAAAACTCATGTCCGTTGAGTTGGTGATGCCATCCAACCCTCTCATCCTCTGTTGTCCCCTTCTCCTCCTGCCTTCAATCTTTCCCAGCATCAGGGTCTCTTCTAATGAGTCAGCTCTTCACATCCTTGCTTTTGTTATTGTTACTTATTGTTTGGTCAAACAGATATTTTCCAGTGACCTTTCAAATAAATTGCTAGAAAATGCATTCTATGTTACCTATCAGGATTCTGTGGTCATTTTGGCTTTCAGAAACCAAGTTCCAAACATGTGGAGAGACACATTTCCTGCAGTGATGAGTCCCAGAACATTCCAGCATTTTACTCACACTCCTGGCACTATGCCCTCCAGAATTGAATGTCGAGTCTAGAGGTTCATTTATTTTAAAGTTTTATTTTATTTTTTTTTGTATTTTATTATTATTATTATTATTTTTACTTTACAATGTTGTATTGGTTTTGCCATACATCAACATGCATCCGCCACGGGTGTACACGTGTTCCCCATCCTGAACCCCTCTCTCACCTCCCTCCCCATACCATCCCTCTGGGTCATCCCAGTGCACCAGCCCCAAGCTTCCTGTATCCTGCATCAAACCTGGACTGGCGATTTGTTTCTTACATGATATTATACATGTTTTAATGCCATTCTCCCAAATCATCCCCCCTCCCTCTCCCACAGAGTCCAAAAGACTGTTCTATACATCTGTATCTCTTTTGCTGTCTTGCATACAGGCCTTGAAAAACTGGAAATAGAACTGCCATATGACCCAGCAATCCCACTGCTGGGCATACACACCGAGGAAACCAGAATTGAAAGAGACACGTGTACCCCAATGTTCATCACAGCACTGTTATAATAGCCAGGACATGGAAACAACCTAGATGTCCATCAGCAGATGAATGGATAAGAAAGCTGTGGTACATATACACAATGGAGTATTACTCAGCCATTAAAAAGAATACATTTGACTCAGTTCTAATGAGGTGGATGAAACTGGAGCCTATTTTAAAGTTTTAAAATTACTTTTTAAAGTTGGAAATGTTTTATATAATGAAAATTTACAATAACAGGATGAAGAACTCCTGTAGATCTTTCACCCAGATTGTCCATGATCACACTCTACTGCAGTTATTTTATCATTCTTGACAGAGAGATAGAGACATATTTATTTTCTCTGAAACATTTGAGAATAAATTGCAAGCGTGATGTTGCTTTATTCCTAAATATCTCAATGTTTATTTTCCCTGTATAAGGACATTCTCCTACACGGCCACAGTAAAAATAATCAAAATCAAGAACTGAGCCTTAATATAGGACTAATATCTAATCTGCTTCCCAGGTGGCTCATGGGAAAGAATCCACCTGCTGACATAGAAGACGTGGGTTTGATCCCTGGGTTTGGAAGATCTCCTGGAGGAAAAAACGGCGACCCACTCCAGTATTCTTGCTTGGGAAATCCCATAGACAGAGGAGCCTGGTGGGCTACAGTCCATGGGGTCACAAACAGTCAGACACGATTTAGCAACTGAGCACACTCACAAGCATTATCTCGTCTACAGACCTATCTTGAGACCTATCTCAAAAATGAGAGAATGATCTTAATTCATTTACGACGCAAACCATTCAACATCACAGTAATCCAAGTCTAAGCCCCCACCACTAATGTTGAAGGTGCAGTTGAATGGTTCTACGAAGAACTACAAGACCTTCTAGAACTAACACCAAAAAAAGATACCCTTTTCATCATAGGGCTTTGGAAAGCTTATTCTTGGAGCCTTGATTTCCTCTAGTCGGCGGGACAAACAAGCTCTTCCTTCATGAATTACAGGAATTAAGTCAAGCATTAGGACTGGAACTGGCCCATTAAGGGCCCTGTCACTGATAGACACGACTGATCTCATCATTTGCATGAGCTAACAGGCAAATGCACTTTGTTTTGCATTAAACAGGAAAAAAATATTCTAAGTCAATGGAAAGCAATTAGCATATTGATTTCCCACAGCTACTCTAAGCAAGTTAAAGGGATCTTAGCCCTCCTCACGAAAGAAAAAAAAAATAATCTCAGCCTTATCTTGGAACTTTCAAATTAAGAGAATATATTAAACTAAGATGGAGTAGGAAATGGCAACCCACTCCAGTATTCTTGCCTGGAAAATTCCATGGATAGAGGAGCGTGGCAAGGGCTACAGTCCATGGGGTCACAGGGGCTGTTTTATTTTTATACTGCAGTGGATACTTTGTCTACAGTGCATTAAATGATATACCAAAAAACTTTCTGACTGTCAAATCGTTTTCCTCTTCCTTGTCTAAGAGGTCTTAAAATAAGACATCTTATCACAGAGGCTAAAGAAAAATAGAAAGCACCATTCTTATTTCCTTCCTTTCTTTCTTTATGGAAGGGACAAAGAAGGAACACCTCCAGCTTGGGAATGTGACCCCGAGCTGATTAGCCAGGCAAATAAACAAATACAGTAAAATATACAAATAGAGGTCGCCACACCTGCAGGCAAGCAGACCGGGTGAGAGGGGACCATGCTGGCCCCTTTTCCACCACTGACCGTCCTGCAAGCGCAGCTGTGAGACCACTTTGCCTCCAGCAAGGTCAGGGCCCAGCGGGCCACAAACAGGGGCTGCATTGTCTCCACGTCCACACAGGCCAGCATCCCGCGTGCTCTGATCTGCAGCTGCAACGCGGCTTCCCCGAAAGTCGTCAGCCATCAGCCATCCTTCTTTCATGGCCTCACCTTCCCCAAAATGCCTGATCTTGACTACTTAAACACTCTTCCATTTTCCTTTGGTGAACATGAGACTTCTAAGCTTTCTTATTTGTACAAATTGCCTTTAAATGAGAAGGTATTTGGCCTGTGGTGGGTACTGTCACCTGGAGCTCAATGAAAGCTATGATTAATGAATGATAAAGCCAGTTCACTGAGCCATGACAGTGTTACAGCACTGTCCTAGGCAGGAAACTAATTATATGTGGAAATAATCATTCAACCTGAGAAAGGTGTTTCCTATTCATTAGAAAATACTATGAAGAGATAATACTTAAGAAAAAAAAAATGTTTTTACTGTACTCTGGGCCAAAAGAAAGGATTATTCCATTCTTTATAATGAATTTGTTGGGAAACCTCAAATTTGAATTTTGGCTTAGTTGTAGGTTTTGCTTTGGGGTGAAAACAGTGTTACTCGATTATAAACAATTTAGTACATGACTAGTTCTTGAAAAATATATATCTCTAAATGAAAATTCTCAATTTGTGTTTCATCACTGAAAAACCTGGTAGGCAAAAATGTTTTCAAGACTATAATACAAGCTTAGGGGAAATTTTGGTCATTATTGTTCATTTATTTTCCTTATTGAGCTAATTTAATTATCATAGAGACACAAACATTAGCTCCAGTGCTGGGCTTCTCACATCTGTTAGTAAAGATTTGATTAGGGCTACACAAATGTGCTAGATTAAACTATCTAGTTGGTGAAATTCAAGCCACCTGGATATTTTAGCAACATCAATAAGAATAATTCTCTTTTTCAAAATCAGTAAATCCAGGCTATATTAAAAAGAATTAATTAATGAGTGCCAGATAGGCAAAACAAACATTTGACAATGAATCATATTATCAAAGGTTTTGAGGGAGATCCTTCTCAGCTTATGTTTAGATGTCAAATTATATTACCAAAACTAAACAATCTGTTAAAATGATGTCTTAATGCAATAAGTCTCCTGTGCCGTACTTTTTTTCTTTAACTTCTTAAATATTTATAGTAGAAAAAAAGATATGCTCTATTTAACAATGATAATCAAATCACAAGACATTTGCCCCAAAATATTGCCTTAGATATTTCCAAGAGCTGTTAACACAATTTAAATCCTATAAGAAAAAGAAACTATTATGTAGTTTGGTTAATACATAATGCATATCATTTGAAGCAGCACAACACATATTTCACAGAAGATCTGTAAAGATATGGGCATTGAAAGAATTAATGTATAAATATTAGGTGTTTTATAGGATACATAAACAATTCTAGAACAGGAAAGGACCCCAAAAATTGACTCCTCCAGGGCTGCCCAACTTTCTCTTTAATGGATGGGTAGTAACTATTTTAGGCTTCCCAGGTGGCACTAGTGGTAAAGAACCTGCCTGCCAATGCAGGAGATGCAAGTGATGCAGGTTCAATCCCTGGGTTGGAAAGGTCCCCTGCAGGAGGGCATGGCAATCCACTCCTCTCCATTCTTGCCTGGAGAATCCCATGGACAGAGGAGCCTGGTGGGCTACAGCCTGTGGGGTCACAAAAAATCAGACACGACTAAGCACTCATGCACTCACAGTAACTACTTTAGGTTTTGTGGGCCAGATGGGCTCTGTCACAACTGCTCAACTCTGCCCTTGTGGCTGCAGACAATAGTAAACGCACAGGCATGGTTGTGTCTCAATAAAACTTTATTTATAAAAGCAGACAGCAGACTGGATTTAGCCCATGTGTCATATTCCAATGATCCCTTATGGAGCCCAACCTCTGTATTTTGAAGATCAGACACCTTAGGTCCTGGGTGGGAAAGTAACTCACTCACAGCTAAACAGTAAGTTACATAACAAGTGGCAGAGCTAGAGCTGAAATTGACCTTTCCAACTTCTAGGCAGGCACTCACGCTGGGATGAATTAATTGCAATGACACGTGGACAGGTGGCCATGTTCAAATGGAAGGTCTGCCTCTGTGTTAAAGCACATCCACATGCTTCATGCATTGATGTCTATAGAATTGTGATGTGTAGATGATTCCTCAAGTCTCCAGAGAATGAGTTGCTTTTCAGAGACCTCAGCAGAGTCACAAAGAATATTTTTTTGGGAAAGGAACACGAACAGCCTGACAGTTAGTGAAGCATGAAAATGCTTGACTGAAAAGCCACACATGGCTTGCTTCCTTAAAAACCATTTCAGTCCTGGAAAACTGCATTTCTATTGAATATTTATAGCAAATATTGAATAAGAAGAATCTAAAGTGGAAAAAAAAAAAAAACCTGTGTGTTGTGATTCCAAATTAAATCTTATTTTCATGGTTGACAGTGTTTTGCATTCCCCACGTTTGCATTGTATAAAAAAACCGTCATATTACAATGCCCTTTTCCAGCACCAAATAATAAGATTTCTAGATTAACACTTGAGTCTCCAACATCCATTTTCTGGTGGGGTTTCCCATTTTCACATAACTCATTCTTTTCATTTGGAAGAAAGTGGAAGAAACAGGACCCTAGGAAATTCTACATGGAGAACTGGATCAGGGTCTTTCTTCGAGGGCGTCTGTGGACGTCTGCGTGGAAAGGCTTGGTAATCACTGCTGTGAAACTGACAGTCCAGAAAGACATGATTGATGAAAGGGAATTGGATGTTTGAGCCAAAATGGACCGTCATTAACTAACTGAACCAAGTAAACGAAATGGAGTTTCCGAGGGGCATGGGGCACATTCTTCTGGAAAATGTGGGCTCAGTGTTCAGGATGTGTTTCACCGAAGGGGGTGGGGGCAGTGGAAGGAGCCATTACTTAATGGCTCCCAGCTTGTGAAGGTGAAATAACCCACACTATGTAGGCTTTTTTTTTTTCCCCTTCGGCAGTTCTGTGTTGGTGTTGATTCACACATTTCCATTGGAACAGATGAAGGTGTATCTTCTCATGTGTCATGCATTTTCTGGTCCTGAAAATCACAAAAAAATGTTTCTGTACTAATAAATGCAAATAGGATTCTGCTACTGTAATTGTTTTCTATGGTAGGCATTTTAAACCAAGTTAGTCAATTAAACTGTATTATTTGAACTTCAGCCTATGTGAGCAAACAAAATTGTATGTGTGTATAAAATAAAATTATGCATTTGTGTAAATTCATATTTTTTAAAAGGATAAAAGAAATTTTAATTGGTCTATTTTTTAAATATCTTGTGGATCTATTTTTGTTGATTAAAAAAGTTTTGCAGTGTAGTTGGTTAGTCATATTTTCATATATAGTTCTCTTTCTTGATCCAAACAACAGTAGATATTTCATAAATCTTATTTATTTTATAATATCTCATGTTAGAACTTAACTTTAAAGTAATAAAAAGTAGTTTTTACAATATAATAAAAAAATCCATACAATTATTGACATATTGGAGTATATAATAGTTTTTTTTTTAATGTTTTCTAATAAAAAGTTTGTCCCCCTCAAAACATATCCACCAGATTGCTTTAGGTCAAGGATAACAAAAGCATGAATGATTCAGATGGACACCTTTTGAACTTTCCTCAGGAAGACTTGAGTGGTAGGATAACTTAAAATCTTAACCAGAATGTGTGCAGGTGGCCATTTCTCGGCTTGAAACATCTTGAAACAGTTTCCGTGCCTAGCAAGGAGGCTCCTGGTGTCAGAAAGTGGCTTGCTTAAGAGGGAGGGAATGAGAGTATGTAAATGAGCGCATATGTATTAGTTCAAGAGCAAGACTGAGCACCTTAAAGGTTAGAAGCCCAGAATCTCATTACCCTCCTCTCAGAATCTGGCCAGAGTACATCAAGTGACCAAAAATGCATTTTCATTCTGTTTTAGTAACCAAAAGAATTTCTGTTTTGGTTTCTGTAATAGACTATGAAGAAATACAGGACAGCCTGCAATGTATTATTCTGCAAGAGTAACAAAGACAAACAATTAGCAGACTACTGAATTCGAGTGGATTTACTCTGGTGGATGTTTACCTAAACAGAAGTCTGGGCCTTGATTTTAAGTATTAACGGATGAAAATCTTGGCTGAGATGTGTGAGCTATTTCAGCTTATAAAACAGAACTTGTGACAAGTGTGTAAGAGTTTGTAGTATACATTTTTGTATTAGCTTTATTCCTTGCTTCATGTTCTAGTTACACTTTCTTAAAATGTTATGTTATCTTGAAGAATTTCATGTATCTCTAGAAATACTTTAGGTCCTTTTTGGAAATAGAAAGTTGCATTTATAGTATGTAAATTTTAAATAATCATGGAAATTTAAAGATGGTATGATTCAATGACAGGCACAAATTATTATAAGAAAACCTGAAGTCATTAGCCCAAATAAAGGATTAGAATTAACAATGGAATTGAACCTAGAGTATAATTAATGAAGTCTCTAATTGTGCTTCCTGTGTTAGTTCATTAAGCCTCACTATCGAATGGATATTCGGGCATCTGTCTCTAACATCTGTTGTCTCATTGATTCCCTGGGTTGAATCCATCAACGCCTGGGAGGAAGGGTATGATTTCCCTCCAAAACTGAACATACTGGAAAAAAAACAAACCAATAACTGTTCTTTAATATGATAGCATGATAAAGAAGGGAGTTTAACTAACCTGAGACTTACATAAAAAGATCAGAGATTATGCTAAATGAGTTCACTAAATGAAAAATAGAAAGTATAATTTTCCCAAGAAATTTCACATTAGCTGAATTCAATTGCAATCAAAAACACATATCAAACACCTACTTGTCACAAGATGTTCTTGGCTAATGATGGCTCTTATGGACTGAGCACTTATCTGTATCAGACTCAGTGTCAAGGTTTTTATGTACTTTATCAAGTTTAATTTACTCCTGCCTTGAGGGCCAGTGTTGGTATTTCCATTTGCAGCTGAGTAGACTGAGGCCCAGAGACATCATTTGACTTGCCCATTTTCAACCAGTAAGTGAGGAAGTGAGGCTCCCCACCTGCTTCCAGCACTGAGCTTTCATCCAATACTCTGAGAATAAAATGTCCCCTCTGGAAAGCTATTTCTTGTGTGACTTAGTTGGCTCAGGCTGCTATAACAAAAGTAGTGTAGGTGGCTTAAACAAACATTTGTTTCTCATAGCTCTGGAGGCTTGGAAGTTCAAGATCAAGGTGCCAGCAGATTCAGTGTCTGGTAGGAGCCCACTTCCCAGTTCATAGATGACTGTCTTTTTGCTGTGTCCTCACATTGGTGTTTTATAAGGACACTAATTCCAATCACAAGGGCTCCACCCTCATGACCTCATTACCCAAGGGCCCCAGGTCCTAATACCATCTCATTGGAAGGTTACATTTCAACATATGAATTTTGAGAGATCACAAATATTCAGCCCATAACACAGAGGGCCTGCAAAATTTTCCCCCTATTCCTTAATGATCCAGAAATAAAAATGTGAATAAGAAATCGGAATGTCAAAGCTAGGACACAAAATCTGTCACTTGCTATGGATGGCTGATGTCAGGGGGAGAAAGAGATACTTTTAGAAGTGTCTCTAGATACTTAGGCTCATTTAATATCTGCTTATGTAGGTTGTGTTGGGTTGGCCAAAAAATTCCCTTGGATTTTTCCATAACATCCTACAGAAAAACCTGAACAAACCTTTTGGCCAACCCAACACACAGTCCACAGTGTGGCCACCCCTGGCCATGCATTATATTTCATTTCTGCTGGTGATGAGATAGGAGATGGGCAGATGTCTTCTCAGATAGATGACTGTTCTCAGCATCATGGACTCATTTGTCAGAAACAAAAAGTTCACAGCCTATATTTGGATCCTGCCATATGACCTTTTCCCAGTTGGAAGATTCTAAATAGTCTCACAGTGCTCAGAGATTAATGGTGTGGAGAAGAAATCAATTTATCTTTTTCTTGTTTTATAATGACCTTTATTGTGTTCTAGATAACCTTTTATGATGAGCTTTAGTGTTCTAGATAACACACTCATTAAGAATTGGAGAGCAGAAAGACCTAGAAGATGGCAGAGGCACAGAAAGAAGCAAAAGATGTCCTTGTCATTTAATCAGATTGTTAAGTTCCAGGACTTAACATTAAAAAAGAAGGAATAGTTGCTTAGGCTATTATTAAAAGCAAACAATAAAACTCTAGCTGAAGAATAGTTGGCTAGTAAAAGCAATCCGAGGATAAGTTAAAACTTGGATGCAGTGTGCTGGGTTAAGATACTTTCCCTGCAGATAAATAAATGTATAGTAAAGCTCATTGCTACTTTGAAAGTAATTTGGCTTCAGCTTGCACTGGCAGATGGTTGTATGTATAAATATTTGCTCATGGCCATTACTATTATTAATGTATACCATTTGGGAAGTTTCAGAGTTCTAGTCATATGGATTTATTAGGAAATGTTCTCCTGTCTGAGAGATGTGCATTGCTACAGTTTTCCTCTTTTGCAGTAAAGTGTGAGTCAAGCAAAAAAATCTGAAAGTGGACACACTGAAGAGGGTAAAAGACTGGCTTTATTTTTACCCATGTCACCCCTTCGCAAGGTGACACAGCTTGGTGCCAAAAGAGGACCCTAAGCCTGTGGTTTCTCCCATGGGTGGACATGAGAGCAAAATGAGCACCTGGCTTCCTCATCCTTGTGGGGTGATCCCCCGGAGGCTACTTCCATCCTGCCCCATGCAGAACATGGAGAGGTGGGGACAGGGATCACCAGGGCTACATCATCTGGGGGCAGTGAGGAACAGCTAGGAGCAGAGATAGAGGATGCAAATTCACAAGCAGCATGTGGATCTCATAATCTGGACACAGTCCTTTTCACTGGCTTGCAGACCCTACCAAGAGGCCTGTCCATGAAACCTTCAGGACAACCTGCCTGCAAATCCCCAATCAGCCAATGTACTCTGCAAGCCCCTGTGCGTGACCCCCTACAAGCTCTTGCAAACGATGTATGTGAGGCCCTACTCAGAGATCTACAGAGGCCTACAGAGATCTCAATAGTAGGGATGGATGTCAACAGCTAACTGGACTCTCTGAACTGGACTGGATGTACAGCCTTGAAACTTCTAGGTACTGCCCAAGGGGACATGAACAGGAGGCTCTAAGCACCCAGCTTGGCTTTGGGGGATCAAGAGAAGACACACAATGCTAAGGCTTCCCCCCTTAGAGGGAACAAGAGGAGCAGAGCTAGTACATCCCAGGGTCTCTAGCTGGGCTGACTGGTAAATGTCATTCTTCCCTGAAGCCAGTCACTAAAAGCTGGAGCTGGTGACAGCTTCTTCAAATGCAAAAACAGGAGGCTTTGGGGAACACAAAACCTCAAGGAAACATGGCCCCTCCAAAGGAATGAAATCAAACTACATTGGTGGAGCACGAAGAAATGGGGATTGATGAACTGCCTGACAAAGAATTCAAAATCATCATCTGAAAGTAGCTCAGTGAACTACAAGAAAACACAGATAACTAAATTAAATCAGGAAAACAACACTTGAACAAAATGTTAAGTTTAATAAAGAAATAGTAAGCATGTAAAAGAACCAAACCGAAATGTCTGAACTGAAGATTCAACAGAGAGTTTCAACAACAGAGGTTTGGAAAAAGCATTTCATCAATAAAGAAAAGCAATGGCAAATAAGCACATGAAAAGATGCTGAACATCATTAGACATCAGGGAAGTGAAAATTAAAGCTGCAGTGAGATACTACTACATATAAAATTAAATGGGCGATTGCCTCAAGTGTAGGTGAGAAGGTAGAGGAATTGGACCTCTAGTATCCTGAGGGGAATGTCAAATGGAAGGATTGGTGTAAAAAGGCTCAGTAGCTTCTGAAAATGTTAACTATCTACTGCCATATGACCTAGCTATGCCTTTTTTTTTTTTTAAGTCTTTCAGTCACGTCCAACTCTTTGGGACCCCATGGAGTATACAGTCCATGGAATTCTCCAGGCCAGAATACTGGAGTGGGCAGCCTTTGCCTTCTTCAGGAGATCTTCCCAACCCAGGGATTGAGCCCGGGTCTCCTGCATTACAAGGGGATTCTTTACCAGCTGAGCCACCAGGGAAGCCCAAAAATACTGGAATGGGAAGCTTATCACTTCTCCAGCAGATCTTCCCCACCCAGGAATCAAACTGGGATCTCCTGCATTGCAGGTGGATTCTTTACCCGCTGAGCTGTGTTAGCTATTCTACTCAGGGGTATTTACCCAAGAGAAATAAAAGCTTATCCATAGGAAGACTTGTACAGGTTCATTGCAGATTTATTAATTTATTTATTTTTCTTTAATTTTTTAATTGAAGGATAATTGCTTTACAGACTTTTGTGGTTTTCTGTCACATCAACAAGAATCAGCCATAGGTACACCCATGTCCCCTCCCTCCCGGATCCCCTTCCCATCTCCCTCCCATCCCAGCCTTTAGCCTGTCACAGAGCCCCTGTTTGAGTTTCCTGAATCATACAACAAATTCCCATTGGCTATCTATTTTATATACGGTTCTGTAAATTTCTATGTTAGTCTCTCCATACACCTCCTCCCTTTCTTCCTCCTCTCCTCCCGCCATGTCCATAGGTCTGTTCTCTATGTCTGTTTCTCCATTGCTGCCCTGAAAATAAATTTATCAGTGCCATCTTTCAGATTCCCATATATATATGTGTGTGTGTCAGTATACAATATTTATATTTCTCTTTCTGACTTAGATTTTTTTTATGCTGATCTTTTGTTCTGATTTATTTATTTATTTATTTTTTAATCTGTTATTTATATATATATATATTTTTTAATTTTATTTTATTTTTAAACTTTACATAACTGTATTAGTTTTGCCAAATATCAAAATGAATCCGCCACAGGTATACATGTGTTCCCCATCTTGAACCCTCAAGGATAATTGCTTTACAGAATTTTGTTGTTTTCTGTCGAACCTCAACATGAATCAGCCATAGGTTTACAAATATCTCCTCCTTTTCGAACCTCCCTCCCATCTCCCTCCCCATCCCACCCCTCTAGGTTGACACGGAGCCCCTGTTTGAGTTTCCTGAACCATAGAGCAAATTCCCATTGGCTATCTATTTTACTTATGGTAATGTAAGTTTCTGGGTTACTCTTTCCATATGTCTTACCCTCTCTTCCCCTCTCCCCATGTTCATAAGTCTATTCTCCACATCTGTTTCTCCATTGCTGCCCTGTAAATAAATTCTTCAGTACCATTTTTCTAGATTTTGTATATATGTGTTAGAATATGATATTTATCTTTCTCTTTCTGACTTACTTCACTCAGTATAATAGGTTCTAGGTTCATCCATCATTAGAACTGATTCAGATACATTCCTTTTTATGGCTGAGTAATATTCCATTGTGTAATAGCCAAGATCTAGAGATAACCTGGAGAAGGAAATGGCAACCCACTCCAGTATTCTTGCTTGGAGAATCCCATGGACGGAGGAGCCTGGTGGGCTACAGTCCATAGGGTTGCAAAGAGCCAGACACAACTGAAGTGACTTAGCATGCACATAGAGACAACCAAAATGTCCATCAACAAGTGAATGGATAAACAAATTGTGGCATAGTCATAGAAAGAAATACTACTTAGCAATAAGAGCTTCCCAGGTGGGGCTAGTGGTAAAGAACCCATCTGCTAATGCAGGAGACATGAGACACGGGTTTGATTCTGGGGTTGGGAAGATCCCCTGGGGAAGAAAATGGCAACCCACTCCAGTATTCTTGCCTGGAGCATCCCATGGACAGAGGAGCCTGGCAGGCTATAGTCCATAGGGTCACAAAGAGTTGGACATGACTGAAGTGACTTAGCAGGCACTTAGCAATAAAAAAGGAATTAACTATTGATAGACACAACAGTGTGGATGGATCACTAAATAATAATGCTGAATGAAAGAGGACAAGCAAGAGTACGTATTATATGATTCCATAAACATAAAACTCTAGAAAATGCAAACTAATCTACAGTGTCAGAAAACAGGTCAGTTGTCACCTATAGATAGAAATGGAGGGATTAGAGAAGACTTTGGGGGTTATGGATAAATTCATTGCCTTGACTGTGCTGAAGGTAGAGGTCAAAATTTATCAAATTATGTACTTTGAATTTGTGCAATTTGTTGTATGTCAATAAAGTTTATTTAAAAAATAAGCAAAACTAAGAAAGTATATTTATAGCAAATATGATAATCATACCATATCTATAATAGATATAAAAGCTTGTGTACATTGATATAATAAACACTAATAGTTTCAGCACAGCCAAATAAATAAATAAAAATTTTAAATATTAAAATTCAAAAATATTAAAAAACTAAACCCACTAACAGTCCAAAAAATAAATGGGCAAAGGCCATAAATAGTTTTTTTTAAATAATAAAAGTAAGACTAGTGCTTTAAATATGAAAATGTTCAATGTCTTAAAGAATTAAAATGGGAATTAAAACAACTTAATAATATCAATTTTTACTTTGGGAAATATATTTAAGTGATTAAAAAACATTCATCAAATTATGATGAAATAGTCCCTCACATATTGCCAGTTCAGTTCAGTCACTCAGTTGTGTCCTAGTCTTTGTGACCCCATGGACCGCAGCACACCAGGCCTCCCAGTCCATCACCAACCCCTGGAGTCCACCCAAACTCATGTCCATTGAATTGGTGATGTCATCCAACCATCTCATCCTCTGTTGTTCCCTTCTCCTCCTGCCCTCAATCTTTCCCAAATCAGGATCTTTTCAGATGAGTCAGCTCTTTGCATCAGGTGGCCAAAGTATTGAGTTTCAGCTTCAACATCAATCCTTCCAATGAACACCCAGGACTGATCTCCTTTAGGATGGACTGGTTGGATCTCCTTGCAGTCCAAGGGGCTCTCAAGAGTCTTCTCCAACACCACAGTTCAAAAGCATCAATTCTTCAGCACTCAGCTTTCTTTATACTCCAACTCTCACATCCATACATGACCACTGAAAAACCATAGCCTTGACTAGACAGTCCTTTGTTGACAAAGTAATGCCTCTGCTTTTTAATATGCTGTCTAGGTTGGTCACAATTTTCCTTCCAAGGAGTAAGCATCTTTTAATTTCATGGATTCACCATCTGCAGTGATTTTGGAGCCCCCCCAAAATAAAGTCAGCCACTGTTTCCACTGTTTCCCCATCTATTTCCCATGAAGTGATGGGACCGGATGCTATGATCTTAGTTTTCTGAATGTTGAGTTTTAAGCCAACTTTTCCACTCTCTTCTTTCACTTTCATCAAGAGGCTCTTTAGTTCTTCTTCACTTTCTGCCATAAGGGTGGTGTCTTCTGCATATCTGAGGTTATTAATATTCTCCCGGCAATCTTGATTCCAGCTTGTGCTTCCTCCAGCCCAGCGTTTCTTATGATGTACTCTGCATATAAGGTAAATAAGCAGGGTGACAATATACAGCCTTCACATACTCCTTTTCCTATTTGGAACCTGTCTGTTGTTCCATGTCCAGTTCTAACTGTTGCTTCCTTAATCTGCATACAGGTTTCTCAAGAGGCAGGTCAGGTGGTCTGGTATTCCCATCTCTTTCAGAATTTTCCACAGTTTATTGTGATCCACACAGTCAAAGGCTTTGGCATAGTCAATAAAAGTAGAAATAGATGTTTTTCTGGAACTCTTGCTTTTTTGATGACCCAGCAGATGTTGGCAATTTGATCTCTGGTTCCTCTTCGTTTTCTAGTGATCATATAAATTTATATGTATATATACTATAGGGCTATATGCAAATTCATATATGGCTTCCCTGGTAGCTCAGATGGTAAAGAATCCACCTGCAATGCAGGAAAGGTGGGTTTGATCCCTGGATCGGGAAGATCCCCTGGAAGAGGAAACAGCAACCCACTCCAGTATTCTTGCCTGGAGAATCCCATGGACAGAGTAGCCTGGCAAACTGCAGTCCATGGGGTCACAAAGAGTCAACATGACTGAGTGACTCAAGTTTAGTTTTAGTTTAAATATATATATATAGGAAAACAATTTTCAATGTGCACTATATATACAAAACAACATACAACCCTGAGCCTTGAAAATAAACTTGATATTGAGTCAGTAATTCTACTACTGGAAACCCATCCTAAGAGAAAAAAATCCTAAAAATGAAAATCCGTCTTTTCCCCAAAGATAGTCATGGCAATTATATTTATAATAAAGAAGTCTTGGAAACCATATAAAATTGAATCTTAAGGATTTTTTTTGTTGTATCAATTATTTGAAAAATTACACAGCACTATACATTTACAACGATTCTATAATAACTGGAGGGGGAGATTAAAAAACCAAATAAAAGTACACAAAATCACATGATTGTTACAATTATGTTTTTACAGTGTATTTTATTTATTTTTGGCTTGCTGAGTCTTCATTGCTACGTGGTCTTTTCTCTAGTTGTGTGAGTTGGGGTACTCTGTAGTTGTGGCGCTTGGGCTTCCCAGTGTGGTGCTTTCTCGGTTGCAGAGTGAAGGCTCTAAGGCTTTCGGGTTTCAGTAGTTGCAGCACACATCATGTGCGATCTTCCTGGATCAGGGATTGAACCCGTGTCTCCTGCATTGGTAGGCAGATTCTATACAACTGAGTCACCAAGGAAGCCCCTAAAATGTATTTTTTAATCAAGAAAAGACATAATAAAGTGAAGATTGGATTTGATTCAGCTTCCCTTCTTTTGATCTTTGAATGTTTACAATTTTTTTAGTGACTGTTATATTTTTGTATTAAGGAAAAAATTCATTTAAAAATACAGATGCAGAAGAATTTTATAGTTTGAGAATAAAAGTTTGAGTTTCAAGGTCTTTTTTTCAGTTATTTGAAAGTGAAAGTGAACGTGTCAGTCGCTCAGTCGTGTCCGACTCTTTGCAACCCCATGAACTGTAGCCCACCAGACTCCTCTGTCCATGTAACAGAGAGATTACCTGCTCTAGGCAAATTGGGAAAAAGGATGCTGGAAAACCTGTGCTGTTTTCAGGATCAAAGATTTCCTCTGGGAGCTTTATGATGAGCAAGTTTTTGAGAGCTGGTGATTTCCCATGAGCCAGTTGCAGGTTGTTTGAAAGAATAAACACTCAGAGGTCTCTCTCACTGAAGAGTGAAAAAAGCCTTCAGATCAACAGGTAAATGCACATTTATCCCAGAGGCATGTCCAGATCAAATAAGGTCAGAGGAAAAATTTTACAGGTCAGATCAAAATAAACCCTATTATTTCTGAGAGCCTTCATAATACATCCACCATCAGCTCAGAGAGAAGGAAGAGGAAGAAATGGCAATGTGTGGTGATAATTTGCGTGCATTCTAAGTCGCTTCAGTCATGTCCAACTTGTGACCCTATGGACCACAGCCTGCCAGGCTCCTCTGCCCATGGGATTCTCCAGGCAAGAATACTGGAGTGTGTTGCTGTGCCTTCCTCTAGAGGACCTTCCCAACCCAGGGATCGAAACTGCGTCTCCTGTGTCTCCTGCATTGCAGGCAGATTCTTTACCACTGGGCCATCAGGGAAGCCCAGTTTAGAGGAGGTAAAGGCAAATACTAGTAATGTCTGTGTGGAGGGCTGACTCTGGACATTATGAACTCAAAGTGTGTTCATAACCAAGTTTAATTGGCTCCGAAGACTGAGGGTTTTATAATAACCCAGGACGCCAGTTCTGAATGGATCACAAGTTCTACTCTCATGGGAGGATGATGTTGCTCTACACAAACACCTTGACCCCAGAACACATCTTCCCTACCTCTGAACATTCTGCCTGCCTTCTCCATCCTAACTTTTTAATGTTGATGACGCCAGGGGAAGCCGGGTGCTACAGACACTCATCCAGAAAAATGTGCTAGCTGCTTTTAGCTCAGACCAACTTCAAGCTTCTGATTAAAGCCTGAAAAGAGAATCTATTTTGACTTTCTCCTATATGTAAAAAATGATCATTTGCTGATGGTTCCTTGTGCAATTCGAAAAGAAAATGGTTAGATGTATGCAGGCAAGTACCAGCTTGCAATGACAGATTCAGTGAAGATGTAGAATGTATCAAAAATATATTGGTAGGAATTTTCTGTTTGTTTTCATTATCTAATGTTCACTAGGTTGGTGGGAGGTGAGGGTGTGTATATGTGTGTGTTTCCACATAGGGAGAAAGTGCAAAGTTATTAACAATTTCATCTGCAGAAACTGATTGAAATTGTGTTCACTGACTCACAAGTGAGATCCATTAAAGGATGCTGGTTGGCACTGTCTTCTGAAAAGCACGTGGTGAATAAGAGATTGTCATGCGGGTTTGTGTGTGGGGTGGGAGCAGTAGTGGCCACTTCTGAGACAAGGGTTTTGAAGGGTGGTTTTAAAGGGGTTTGGCTCGAGTTGGAGGACCCTCCAGGCTCTGGTGAAGGGTTTGACAACATTTAATGGGTCACACTCTGGCTTGTCATATCCTCAGGAAAAGCGGATCGGTTTCCTAAGTCCACGAGTGACAGGATTATTGTGTAAGTGCTTCCGAAACGCTTTCATCTTGACTGTTCTCATCTGAAGCTGTTGGAAGGGGCTTTGCCAAGAAAAGCAAAGAATAAAACTGAAACAAGCCCAGTGCGAACGTCCTGGGTTTCACAAGCGCCACGCCAGGGACTTTGGATTTTAAACGGCATGCCCTCGGAGTGGGTTGGGTGCAGGGATGGAAGCTCATCACAGGACACAGCGGAAAGGAAGCAGAGGGTTCAAACCATGTTTCTTTGCCCCGGGCCGAGCCATCACTCATGGAGATTTTCCACTCCGGCCAGGAGTGTCAGAACCTCTTCAGAGACAAGACCATCCAAGGGCTACATTCTGGGCCAGGCAGTGACCCAGTTTTATGCACGACCCACAGGATAAATGCATTTTGTTCCCCAACCTCCTCTAAAGGGCCAGATGCTTTCTCAGTATTCCTCTTGATCCTAACATGCTAAGTGTCTCCTAAGAGTGGGTTGTGGTCTCCCTGCACTAACATTATCTGGAGCAAGTGTTAGAAATGCAGATTCCTGCCTCCAACCACCCTGACCTACAGAATCAAAGTTTGGGGGATTCTCACCCCGAATCTGTAGTCTTAAGCACAGGGAGGTTTGAGGAGCCCTGAGAAAGGTGAAGAGGTGTGGTTTGACTTTTTTTTCCCTTTAGTCCTGCCCCAGCAGCAACACTGCCCTGTGTGCTCCTCCTCTGGACCCTCAGATTGGAAACTGGGACACTGGTGGGGGGGGCATGTACATAGGACCCCTTCACATCCAACCATCTCCTGGGACTCATTTAATCAATGTCTTTGGTAATCAAGTATGGTCTCCTCATTACACCTGTCCACACCACCCCCTGCCCTGTCCATTCTGTCCTTTGTCTCTGCCCCCACCCACCTTGGGTCTTCTTGCGCAGCCCTTTTCTTCTCGTCCCTAAGTGCCCTACAGACTGGCATCAGGGTACTTCTTTTTTTGCTATAAACAGACTGACTTTTGTCATTGGCAGTTTCTTTGGAAATTCTTTCTATCCTTAGCACAATTTCCATTCCAACCAGGAGTGTCTCAGAGAGTGTCTGCAGGGAACCAGAATCTCTGCAGGGAGAAATCCATGCACAGACTACATTCTGGCAGGACCCACTGATGGCACGAAGTGCAAAGTAGGACATATGTCTCCAGCATGTTTACTTCCCCTCTGACAAGTGTCGTCTATCCTGATCTTTTTGTTGTTCATTCACTAAGTCGTGTCCAATTCTTTGTGACCCCATGGACTGCAGCACGCCAGGCTCCTCTGTCCTTCACTGTCTCCTAGAGTTTGATCAAATTCATGTCCATGAGTCGGTGTTTCCTGATCTATCACTTGCAAACTGGAGGCCCAGGAAAGCCAGTGGTGTTGATCCAGTCTAAACCCAAAATCCAGAGAACCAGAGGAGCCAATGGTGTGAGTCCTGGTAAAGTCCAGTGACCCAAGAACCAGGAGTGCAGAAGGCAGAAGATGAATGTCTAAGTTCAAGCAGAGAGCAAGTTCATTCTTCCTCTTTTTGTTCTAATTAGGCCCCCAACAAATGGGAAGAGACCCATTCATGTGGGGGAGGGGGATCTTCCTCACACAGTCAAATGCTAATCTCTTCCAGAAACATCTTTACAGACACACCCAGTAAATAATTAATCATCAAAATGATTATAGAGGATAAAAATAAATGGATGCCAGGAGAAGAAAGAGACGCGGATTCAATCCCTGGGTTGGGAAGATCCTCTGGAGGAGGGCATGGCAATGCACTCCAGGATTCTTGCCTGGAGAATCCCCATAAACAGAGGAGCCTGGTAGGCTACAGTCCAAGGGGTTGCAAAGAGTCAGACACAACTGAACAACTTAGCACTCACATAGAAACCTTACGTGACTCAATCAAATCCTTAAATGTAAAGAACCTTAGATAAATCCAAGTTCTTGTTAGGGATGCCAATCTAGTAATGGTCCTTTAAGTCCCAGATGACACACAGTAGAAGATGCAGAATCCCGTAGCTCCCTCTTCCTGTATCTCTGAGACTCCAAGCAGGATAAAGCAGTCTAAACGCAATGATGCGCTTTGTAGAGCTGAAGAAAGAGAAAAAGAATCAAGTGAGTAGATTGGGGAAAAATAATGTTATATCGAGATGATATATTGAGGCAAATTGAAGGAGCCTCTCATTCATGCCCTAATGAATGGTATTGTTATATGACTTAAGGGTTGCAGGATTATTGATACTTTCATTCTACTAGCTCATGAAATTGGTTGATGGTGGAATAAATCTTTGTTATGTGAAGTGGAATGCTCATGTTATTTGGGGACAGAAAATCACCATGACCTTTGAACCATCTCCTCTCACCTTGCCTAGAGCCTCCATTGTCACAGAAGGAAGCCTAAAAACTCTCACGTCAATTACTATTAGAGTAGGCTACTGGCTTTTTCAAAATCACAAACCTCATTTCTTTGAAGGACGTTTCAGTTTGAGGTTAGCATGGCCTGTTTCTATGCACCATAGTGGCACAAGAACACCTTGGGTCTGGTAAAAAAGGAATGGAATGTACAATTGTCTAACTTCCCAAAACAGATTAGAGAACGTTGATGTAGTGCAAAGATGTTTAGATAAACTAATCTAAATATTTAGATAAACTAATCCATTAGGTCCTAGATGGATTTCTGGGATGAATATATCAGAGTCTTTATGAAAGCTTCAAGAACAGATTGTCTTCTAGATTATCTACTTTCTATTTTTGACACTAATCTGACCTGTTAGTGAGGATTCATTTCACTGATAACTTGATTAGAAACTCAAATTGGTATACCTGTGGCGGATTCATTTTGATATTTGGCAAAACTAATACAGTTATGTAAAGTTTAAAAATAAAATAAAATTAAAAAAAAAATTAAAAAAAAAAAAAAAGAAACTCAAATTGGGATGTCATCTTTCCTCACCTCGTTGTCATTCTCAAATCTGTTTATCTTCTAGTGTTTCCAGCTCAGCAGATGACTTACCTTCACCCTTTTGCACCCACTTTTCCCTTCAATATTCATCTAACCAAAGGGCAAGTCTAATTAATATCCACTATCCATCACTCCCTTTTCACTGTCATCTCATAGTCCAAACACCACCATCCTTATCCCAGATCATGGCCATTTCCTCCTAACTTCTCTATTTCTTCTTGTCTTCCTGTTCCTTCCCCATCTAATCTCTGCACAGTAGCTAGGATGATGTCCTTAAGACACCAATCTGACCATATCTTACCTTCAGTGGATCCCTCTGTGATACTTTAGCATGGCCTCCAAGGCATCATCTGACTTCTGGCCAACCCCCTCCTGATTGCAGCACTTTTTAAGCACTCCCACCATCACCCTGCCTTAACCATGTAGACGTTCACTCTGTTCTTCAAATGGGCTAAGATCCTGCTGATTCAAAATCTTTCATTCACGCTGTCTTATCTTTCTGGGCCTAGATAGATCCCCCGATTTTGCATCAACCCCTCAAACTTGCCTGGCCAGCTCCTTTTCAACTTATCTCACCTTATATGTCAGTTTCTCAGAAAGACCTCCCTGATCCCTGAGATTTAGATTCCTTCTGTTAGATGTGCTTAGAGCTCTGGTAGCATACTGTCTTTAAAGGGTCAGAGAGTATTTTTTACTTTATTTGGTCTCTGTAGCAATTACTCAGTTCTGCAATTATAGTGGAAAGCAGTCAGAGACATGAACATGACCGTGTTTCAATAAAGTTTTATTTATAAAAACAGGCACTGGGCCAGATTGGATCCACAGAACATAATTTACCAACCCATGCCTTAGAGCATCCTATTCTTTTGCTTCATAGTATTTACAGTGATGTGTAATAAGGTCATTATATCTGAATGATTATAGGTTAATGTCTGTCTTTGCTCCCTGGATTGCTTTTTTATGAAGACAGAGATCAAACAACAGCACCAAGGGGGACAAATAAAACAGCATGTGACTCAAGCCAAGCTGATTTTTCCCATCAGACTTTATCCCAAGTCTTCTTCAGCTTAAGCAATGAGGAGGAGACTTGTGGAGGACAATAACCATAAGCATATATATGAGTTGGAGTTGCTGCAGCCTTCTTGGCATTATGTAGAGCCTGAGTATGGAGCCAGCACCAGGGAAATAGGTCTGAGAAATGAAGAGAATAAATTGGATTGTGACTATATCATTCAGGCTCTGGCTCAAGCCCTACCTGACATGTTTACTATCTCTTGTCTATGAAATTACATAAACCAATATATTCTCATTTTTATTAAACACATTTTAATTAAAAATTTTCTGTCACACACAATGGAAAAATATTTTATCATTTACACAATGGGAATAATAAAACAAATAAAGGGCTATCATAAGCCTTAAAAACTATATATATACATATATATATATGTATTGTACACAGAAACCACTCATGTTTATAAAATGAATGAGTAATTATTCTAACAAATTCATATGATTCTATAAAGGATTACTTTTAATAATATGTCTTTACTCTTCATCCCATTTAAAATTTTGAATATAGAAAATCTTGCTCTTATTGCCATTTGGAAAGCAATCAAAATGGAGGTATCATTTCCATAGATAGAACAAGTCACCATGGAAAGGGGATGTAATAACAATAATAATAACTTGTTTTATCCACAATTTTAGCAATAGATAATTTATGTAAAAAGAGACTTGCAGACACCTCATGAAAGAAGATATACAGATGGCGAATAAGCATGTAAAGCATCAACATCATATTCATAAGGGAAACGCAAACTAAAACAACAATGATACCATTATCCCCTATTAGAGAGGTCAAAATGCAAAACACTGACAATACCAAATGCTGGCAAAGATGTTTAGCAACAGGAACTGTAATTTTTTGCTGCTGGGAGTAAAAATGGTACAGCTACTTTGGAAGACAACTTCTGGCAGTTTCTTACAAAATTAAACATACTCTTACCATACAATCGCGCAATCAAGCTCCTTGGTATTTATTTACCCAAATGAACTGAAAACTTATCTTCATACAAAAGCCCACACATAGATGTTTATAGCAGCTTTATTCATAATTTTCAAAACTTCGAAGCATTCAAATCCAAGATATCTTTCAGGAGGTGAATGGGTAAACAAACTGTAGTACATCCTGTCAATGGAAAAATATTTAGGGCTAAAAGAAATAAGCTATCAAACCATGATATGGAGGACGCTTAAGTGCATATTAAGTGAAAGAAGCCCATTTGAAAAGACTACAGTTGGTATGATTTCAATTGTATGACATGCCAGAAAAGGCAAAACCATGGAGACAGTAAAAAAATCAGTGGTTGCCAGGGCTTTGAGGGGGAGAAAGAGATGACTAAGCTAAGCACAGAGGATTTGTAGGGCAATGAAGAAATGATCTGTATGGTACCATAAAGGTGGATACTTGTCCTACATTTGATGAAACTTTGCACACAAGTTTGTGTGCACAACACACAATGAGGCCAAACAAACTGAAAGGCTGGAGTTTGCAGAAAAATGTTTATTGCAGGGCCCTGCAGGGACATGGGTGATCAGGCTCTAAAAGCCCTGGACTCCCCAAAGGATTTCAGCAAAGCACTTTTAAATGCCAGGTGAGGGATGCAGGTCTCAGGGTCTGTAGTCAACTTGTGCCCAATTCTCTAATTAGCTGATGTTGAGGTAGCAGGGAGGTGTCACAAGGGTTAACATTATCAGTCCTCAGGCTCCAGGAGGCCTGGGGCTATGTGCTCCTGATCCTCAAGTAGTGAACATCTTCTATTTGTTGGAGAGGGAGGTTTTTTACATCTGCAAAACAACTCAGGAAATGGGCATCAAATACTATTATCTAGGTACTTCAGAGAAGAGCTAAAGCAGAAGATATGGGGGAAGGTCCCATGAGGTTACAATACCTGTAGAATGTGCAGCACCAAGGGTGAATTCTAATTATACTGTTGACTTTGGGGGATAATGATTCATCAGTGTAGGATCATCAATTGGATCAAATGTAACACTCTGGTCTAGGGATGCCCACTACAGGGTGGGTTGTGCTTGTGTGGGGACAGGGGTTATCTGGGAACTGTCTGCCCTTTCTGCTGAATTTTGCTCTGAATCTAAAACTCCGAACAATAAAGTCTATTAATTTTTTTTAAAGTATTTTAAAAAAGAAGGTTTCCCTTAAAATGATTCAAAAATAAAAAAATCTCCTTGACACATCCCCTCCAATTTTCCCCCAAGATGGTATTTTTGAAGGATCAAGAAAAGAGACAGAGGACAAAAAGAAAATAATGGAACAAACCTCCAAACCTGAGGATTGAGCTCTCTGTGTCTTTGGTACCAGCTTTTCAATCTTCTTCATGAGTACAAAGAGAATAGAATTCATTTTCTTTTGTCCTAAGACTCAGGATCGAGAATAACCATTGACAGATGCTTGTCAAGACATGAAAATCATGGGACTGCATCTGACTCAAGGAGCAAAAGATACAAAACTGAGAATAGAACAAAGATGGCAAGACCTAAAATAGAAATTGGAGCCAATTCCATCACGATGCACCCCTACCCTCCACCCTGCCTTTCCTGAGCTGGCTCCTCACAGCACTTAGAATAAAAGTCCCAGTCTTTTCCAGGACCAAAATGGCCCTGCATGCGCTGCCTCCACACTCCTGTCCAATCTCACTTCCTACCAGTCCCTCCTTGTATCTGACTTTCTTATTGTTTCTGCCTCAGGACGTTTGCACTTGTTCTTTTTGCCTGGACGATTCTCCTCCACCTGCATGACTTCCTGCATGACTTCCTCCACCTGCATGACATTCTATTCTCTGATCAAATGTCATTTCTACAGAGAGGCCACCCTTGACCACAAGACTTTAAATATTAACTCCCTCCAACCTGTCTATTTCTCTTCCCTGCTTGACGTCTTTTCACATCATAACACATATTGCTCTGTCCTTCTGTTCCACATCTGTCTTCTCCATCTAAATGTGAGCTCTGGAGGACAGAGTTCTTTCACTGGGCTCTCTTATCTTCACCTCAGCATCCCTGAAAGTGCCTAATGCACAGTAGCAAGTCCATATATCCATATTTATTGATTGAATTTGTTGCAACCAATTTCTATATGTCAACTTGGCAATTGCAGTAAATCCATTGTTTGATTTTCTAACAATCAAAAGAAACCTCAGTGACTATGAACCTCCCTGGGACAGCTCATGTATCTCCTCTGACGGAGGCGTAGGTGGCTAAGAGTGCTACTGGTCTCATTTATTCCAGATCAAACTCAAACACTCATAATGTAAAGAATATCACATGCTTCCTCATGGAACTGAGACATACTTTTCAAGAGGATTAGCTTATAAGAGTCAGATAATCCCCCTGGGTTGAATAAATAGATCTTATAGAAATTCCTGGGGCACGTTCTACATAAGGCCTTTCGCTAAAATTAAATTAGCAACAAAATGAGCTTTTCTTGGGGATAAATTCAAGTGGGTTTTCTTCTACAAGCTGTTTTAAACTATCATAATCTGATAGACAGGGTCCTCTCCCAGACACACAGTATTTCAAACGCCTCATTTCAGAAACACATGCCACCAAGGCCAGATAGATGGGAACTCCCCAAATTTGCAAAGAGAGGCAGACTGGGGACTTGTTAAAAAGAACCTAAGAATTTCAGTAATTTAGGAAAACAATAGGATTCCCAGGTCACTCAGTAGTAAAGAGTCTGCCTGCCTAGGCAGGAGATGCAGCAGACATGGATTCGATCCCTGGATCAGGAAGATCCTGTGGAGAAGGAAATGTCAACCCACTCCAGTATTCTTGCCTGGGGAATCCCACGGACAGAGGAGTCTGGCAGGTTACAGTTCATGGGGTCGCAAAGAGGTGGACACGACTGAGCGACTGAGCACTCACACGCTTGCTCAGATTGGTGCCTAGCCTGTCACTTGCCCCCGACCCTTCAACAAACCAAAACTGAGGTTGTGATTATGTCACAATCCAGCAATGTTTGTCAATAACTGTCACCGGGCAGTGACCTAAGCAAGGGCATGTCCACAGAGCACACGCAAGGCTGAGGTTTGCTTGCCTCCTGCAAAAATGTTAGTCTTGGCGAGGTCAGCTGACCATCCTCCTCCCACTCAGGGGCAGCGCTGTCTGCTCCCAACTGAATCACACACTGTACAAATATTTTACTTTCATACATCATCTGTAGCAAGTGTAATACTGAGATTTAAAGGTAAATAGCTAGAGAAATTGCAGTTGCATTATCAGGCTGACATTCCTATCATCGCAAATCAAATTCTGCCATGTGCAGCCCAAAGCAAATAGTGGTTTTAGTCACCGCCTCCCCCCCACCTTTTCTTTTGTGGCTTCCTGCAGACCATATATACAAGGCTGTGATTTTGGTCAACAAATAATCAAATAAGAAACTTATTTCATAAGGATTATTCCCAGTGAAGGGATTGAACTCTTTATTTTAAAATCTTATTATTTCTTCCTGCTAGAAAGAGAACTAAACCGGGAGAATTGATATACTGGGTGTGATTTAGAAAAAGAAGAAAGCAAACTTGAATTGGAATTTGAAAGCATGTTTGGCCCCTGAAAGGATCTGGTTTAGCCACTGCAGATGGCTCAACTGAAGGGCTTTGGCCTGAGATGGCTTCTCTTCTGTGACTGTGAGAAGAAGGTGAAGCATAGTGCCCAGGAGTGAAGGCAAAATTCAAAATGGCGAGTCATTCACTTACTCATTCAATCGTAATGAGGCCAACTCCATGCCAAATTCTGTGCTGGGTTTTGGGATAGAAAGCAGCCCCCTTGGCTGGTTACTTATGTAAGGACGAATGATGCATAAGCACCTATGAATATGAAATAAAATTTATTACTTACACAATAAACAGTAAAATCACAGAGAAGGAGATGGTAACCCACTTCAGTACTCTTGCCTGGGAAATCCCATGAACAGAGGAGCCTGGCAGGCTGCCGTCCATGGAGTCTCAAGAGCCGGATATGACTTAGTAACTACACCACAAACAGTGAAAGGATTCCCTGAGGAGAAAGACTCTGGAGTAAGGGCAAAACTTCGTGGGGCTTTGAGGGTGTATCTGGGGTGGGGTTCCCCAGCATGGGCTAGAAGTTGTGTTGTTTGGCATTTCCCTGGGAATAGAGGTAGGGTCCCTTGGGGTCATACAAGAGATAGGCAGGAGGGGCTCTAACATACTCACCAAAGAGTATCATCCCTACTCTGCTGGAGGGCAGAAGCTGTGTCTTAATCATCTTTGCAAACTGCATTCTGCCAGCAATGAATTTACTCAGGCCCCTCCTACTGGCCTTCTGGTTTTGCTTCTCTGGAGAACTCTGCCTGATTCAGTTTTTGTTTTCTAAGCAGGAGTTTGGAATGACATAATATGTAGGAGTTAGCTTTTACCAGCTCACAGGAGCCAATTCTGGGCACATCTTTCTAGTGCTGTGTCCAGTCATGTCATATTGGTAGCTTGAAATTGACCCATAATGAAAGTAATAATATTCACATCATAGAAATTGGCAAGCACTGGACACTAGGGCTTTTTTGTTTTTCCCTCTGAAAGTCAGTTTTACCAGCATACCACCAGGGCTAGTTCATCCTCACAGATCTTTTCTCAAATTGTTTGCTGTTCACAGCTATTGTACCACACCAACTTTAGAATGCTTTTAAGATTGTTGATGGCATCATATTTAAGCTTATTTAATCTGGAAAGAATTGATATCTTCCAACTTATGACAGTCAATCTTACCCTTCTAATGAAAGGTGCATAATTTGATTTAAGCCTTTCTAAATAAATCTCTTCAAAAAATGGTCAGTAGTTTTCTCTGTATGGGTCATATAAATTTTATAGGGTACTTGGTAAATGATATTCTAGACTGAAATTGTGATAAGTTTGCAAAATTATTGACCCAAAAGAAATGCAAATGAAAAGACACATACCTTAGATGTCCCTTGGAGAGCTGAATTTTATACTTGTCTAGTGGAGAAGGCAATGGCACCCCACTCCAGTAATCTTGCCTGGAAAATCCCATGGACGGAGGAGCCTGGTAGGCTGCAGTCCATGGGGTCGCGAAGAGTTGGACATGACTGAGCGACTTCACTTTCACTTTTCACTTTCATGCATTGGAGAAGGAAATGGCAACCCATCCAGTGTTCTTGCCTGGAGAATCCCAGGGACCAGGGAGGCTGGTGGGCTGCCATCTATGGGGTCGCACAGAGTCAGACATGACTGAAGCGACTTAGCAGCAGCAGCAGCAGTGTTAACAACATCCTGCCTCATCTGACTCTAAAGAGGTAATAGACAAAGTTTGGGATGCTCACTCTCAAAAAGAAAACCAGGGCTTCCCTGGTGGTCCAGTGGTAGAGAATCTGCCTGCCAATGCAAGGGACATGGGTTCCACCGCTGGTCTGGGAAGATCCCACATGCTGTGGAGCAACTAAACCTGTGGGCCACAACTATTGAGCCTGTGCTCTAGAGCCAGGGAGCCACAACTGCTCCTGAGTTGTGGCACAACTCAGTCCTACTGAGTCCACATGCTGCAGCTACTGAAGCCTACACACCCAAGAGCCGGTGCTCCATAATCAGAGGCCACCATGGTGAGAAGCCCTGTGCAGCACACTGGACAGTGGCCCCTGCTCTCTGCAACCAGAGAAATAACGCACAGCAACGAAGATCAGCTCAGCCAAAAGTAAAAATACCGCGTAGCCACAAAGACTCAGCACAGCCAAAAATAAAATAATAAAAACAAAATCAAGGGACAGAAGATAGGTCATACCAGGCAAAGCCAAAGGGTTTGGAAGCTTCATTCTAGAGAAGAGAAACCTAATGTATGACTTGATAAATAATATAAAGATTCTTCTGAAAAAAGTATACTAGGGAGCTCATCCAAGAATGAGGACTAGAAAAAGTGGAGAGGGAATTTATACAACAGTCAGAATTAGATGAACAGACATCAAAGTTTCTTTTGACTATTGCAGGCCGAGATTCTGATTGTGGTGAACTAACAAAAAGAAGCAGAAGTTTCAGTTCAATGGAAGGAAAATTCTATTAATCCAAACAAGCAACAAAAACAATGGAATAAACACTGGAAAGGAGTTTGAATGAGGCTGGGTGTTCTCCAGCTGAATATTTAGTAGCAACCCGGGATCTGTGTCAACAAACTGGAAGGTGATGCTCTCAGTATGGCAACAAGGGTGTTTCATTTATCTGGAAAGATAGCATTAACAAACAAAATCACACTGTGTGTCTCAGGTGGTGGAAGATACATTTTCGCATTTGCCACAGCCCATCTTCTCTCTACTGCTTATCCTCTTTCCACTGGAAGTCTGCTTTCATCACTTACACACCCTGGCTAGTTCTGAAGGTAGACCTACATGAAACCTCTGCTTTAAGCATTCAGTACTCTGAGGTTGAGGTATTAAAAACCAATCCCAGTCTTAAAGTTGCAAAAACCTTAATGGAATTTTAAGTTGACAACTAAGATTCACATCTTGGACTTTAAATCTTTTTTTTCTAAAATTGCTAGCAAAATTCATATTCATTAGCAGTGGTTCAAAAGTAACATTTGGGCTTCCCTGGTGGCTCAGAGGGTAAAGAATCTGCCTGCTAAGCAGGAGACCTGGGTTGGATCCCTGGGTTGGGAAGATCCTTGGAGAAGGGGGAACGGCTACCTACTCCAGTATTCTTGCCTGGAGAATTCCATGGACAAAAGAGGCTGGCAGGCTACAGTCCATGGGGTTGCAAAAAGTTGGACATGACTGAGAGACTAATTTTCAAAAGTAGCATTTTGGGGTAAGTAATGTTTTCTGCTCCCAGTTGAGCATGGTAACATTTCTACTTTTAAGAATAAGTTTGCTGAATCACTTTCCTGGTTGACCAGGCCAATAAGTATTTGAGACCCAAGTTCAGTTCAGTTGCTCAGTCGTGTCCAACTCTTTGCGACCCCATGAATCACAGCACGCCAGGCCTCCCTATCCATCACCAACTCCCGGAGTTCACTCAAACTCATGTCCATCGGGTCAGTGATGCCATCCAGCCATTGCGTCCTTTGTCATCCCCTTCTCCTCCTGCCCCCAATCCCTCCCAGCATCAGAGTCTTTTCCAATGAGTCAACTCTTCACATGAGGTGGCCAAAGTATTGGAGTTTCAGCTTCAGCATCAGTCCTTCCAATGAACACCCAGGACTGATCTCCTTTAGGATGGACTGGTTGGATCTCCTTGCAGTCCTAGGGACTCTCAAGGGTCTTCTCCAATACCACAGTTCAAAAGCATCAATTCTTCGGTGCTCAGCCTTCTTCACAGTCCAACTCTCACATCCATACATGACCGCTGGAAAAACCATAGCCTTGACTAGACGGACCTTTGTTGGCAAAGTAATATCTCTGCTTTTCAATATGCTATCTAGGTTGGTCATAACTTCTCTTCCAAGGAGTAAGCGTCTTTTAATTTCATGGCTGCAATCACCATCTGCAGTGATTTTGGAGCCCCCCAAAATAAATTATCTCGCTGTTTCCACTGTTTCCCCATCTATTTCCCATGAAGTGATGGGACTGGATGCCATGATCTTCGTCTTCTGGATGTTGAGCTTTAAGCCAACTTTTTCACTCTCCTCTTTCACTTTCATCAAGAGGCTTTTTAGTTCCTCTTCACTTTCTGCCATAAGGGTGGTGTCATCTGCATATCTGAGGTTATTGATATTTCTCCCGGCAATCTTGATTGCAGCTTGTGCTTCTTCCAGCCCAGCGTTTCTCATGATGTACTCTGCATAGAAGTTAAATAAGCAGAGTGACAATATACAGCCTTGATGTACTCCTTTTCCTATTTGGAACCAGTCTGTTGTTCCATGTCCAGTTCTAACTGTTTCTTCCTGACCTGCATATAGGTTTCTCAAGAGGCAGGTCAGGTGGTCTGGTATTCCCATCTCTTTCAGAATTTTCCACAGTTTATTGTGATCCACACATTTGAGACCCAAAGATAATGATAAAGACATGGTAAATTATATGTTCTTAAAATACATTTCTAGAGACTAAGACAATCTTTGAATGTTTTCTGCATGTATCTGCATGTTTTCTGCATGTTTTCTGCATCTCCAGAACAGATGTTCTGGAGCCATTTTGACCATCACACAACAAATGGATAAACAACAGTTCCAAAGGTTCAATTGCTATGAGGGATGGATTGGGAGATTGGGGTTGATATATACACACTATTATCTATAAAACGAGCTTCCCAGGTGGCTCAGTGGGTAAAGAATCTGCTTACAATGCAGGAGATGCAGGAAATGGGGTCTCAATCCCCGAGTTGAGAAGATTCCCCTGGAGGAGGGCATAGCAACCTACTTCAGTATTCTTGCCTGGAAAATCCCATGGACAGAGGAGCCTGGGGGGCTATCGTCCATAGGGTTGCAAAGAGTTGGACGTGACCGAAGCAACTGAGCACACACACAGCTCACATGTATAAAATAGACAACGAACTTAACTTATATGCAAGCACTTTATATGAAATGCTGGGCTGGATGAAGTACAAGCTGGAATCAAGATTGCCAGGAAAAATATCAATAACCTCACATTTGCAGATGACACCACCCTTATGGCAGAGAGTGAAGAGGAACTAAAGAGCCTCTTGATGAAAGTGAAAGAGGAGAGTGAAAAAGTTGGCTTAAAGCTCAACATTCGGAAAACTAAGATCATGGCATCTGGTCCCATCACTTCATGGGAAATAGATGGGGAAACAGTGGAAACAGCGAGATAATTTATTTTGGGGGGCTCCAAAATCACTGCAGATGGTGATTGCAGCCATAAAATTGACAGATACATGCTCCTTGGAAGAAAAGTTAGGACCAACCTACCCAGCATATTAAAAAAGCTGACATTACTTTACCAACAAAGGTCTATCTAGTCAAGGCTATGGTTTTTCCAGTAGTCATGTATGGATGTGAGAGTTGGACTGTGAAGAAAGCTGAGGGCCAAAGAATTGATGCTTTTGAACTGTGGTATTGGAGAAGACTCTTGAGAGTCCCTTGGACTGCAAGGAGATCCAATCCAGTCCATCCTAAAGGAGATCAGTCCTGGGTGTTCATTGGAAGGACTGATGCTGAAGTTGAAACTCCAATACTTTGGCCACCTGATGCGAAGAACCTACTCATTGGAAAAGACCCTGATGCTGGGAAAGATTGAAGGCTGGAGGAGAAGGGGACAACAGAGATGAGATGGTGGGATGGCATCACCCATGCAATTTACATGAGTTTGAGCAAGCTCCAGGAGATGGTGATGGACAGGGTAGCCTGGCACGCTGCAGCCCATGGCATTGCAAAGAGTCGGACATGACTGAGCAACTGGACTGAACTGATTGAGAACCTACTGTATAGCACAGGGAGCTCGACCTAATGCTCTATGGAGACCTAAGTGGGAAGGAAATCCAAAAAAGAGAGGATGTATGTATCTGTATAGCCGATTCACCTCAATGTACGGCAGGAATGAATACAATGTTGTAAAGCAACTATACCACAATAAAAAAGAAAAAAAGGTAATAATAAAGAAAGCAATCTTATAGATGTAAATCCTAATCATAGAGGCAAATCACGATTATTGAACTTCTGGCCATGGTTCTTGACCTTTTGTATCAAATGGTGAGGCAAATGTAAAAAAATAATCTAAAACTGAGTACGTGGACTCCTAAGAGGTCGGTGTCAGTGACTCAATCCACTTGGCAGGCTTGTTCTTGCTTTTGCCCTTAACTTCTTAGCTTCAACTTGGAATGAGATAATAAGGAGAGAAACAGCTAGATGGAGAGCAAATGTCACACCCTCAACATGGCTTTAATATTTAATAGATTAGAAACAATATAAATTTGGGTTGAAGAAACTGGTTCTTCTTTTCCTTTATATGCAGCATCAGAGTTCTATACACAGTGTTTTGAAAGCCAGAGCCTCCTGAATAAGAGTTTAAAGTTATTTCTTAGAATTTGTTTCAGGAGTTTTGGATAGGGTCATATTTTGAACATATGTATAAAACAGCATTCCATAATTGATTTATTAACATATGAGGTCATGTTTATGATTTCTTTCTGAAATATTTAAAAGCAAACTATAACTGCATAATCCTATAAAATCTATTCATCACAAACCTGCTTCAAAAGTTCATAAAAAGCACCAAAAGAGCCAGCATATTGTATTTAGTTACGGTTGAAGTTTGTACTCCAAAGGATAAATGAATACGATTTGTATTTGCTATGGATTGGGCTGGGTTTTATTCACATTGTATTACATCTCAGGAGAGAGTTTGCTAAATAAGTCCAAATGGCAGAGATTCAGAAATCCAGAAAAATGCAAACATCACATTTTTTTTCATGATGGACAAGACAGGAATGATTAAGAAATCCTTTAGAAAATATTATGTTTTCAAATGTTTTCAAAAGGCCACAAAATTCCTAAAAGCTAAATCCCTTCCCATCTCATTCATCTTTAACTATCCTGTCATTGGATGCGATCTTTGAGAATATAATGTGCATGCTTTGCTCTGCTAAGCTCTTTTAATTTAGGTTTCATGTATCCTTTATATTCAGATATATTTACTTGTCACCATTCCCTGCTGATTTCAACGGTTACCAGAGAAAAGAAAGGCCCTATGTTGGCTCAAAGATAGGGTTGGCAATTTTATTTGCAGTATAATATCTGGGTTATCAGAAAAGCTCTTCTTACTACAAACTTGATCCCCCCAAAGTGTGTATGAATATCTCACCTCTTTTATCAAGGATATCTGGAAGAGGTAACATATTGAGTTTAGTGGGGTGTGTGCATGTTAAGTGGTGTCTGACTCTGCGACCCCATGGACTTTAGCCCGCCAGGCTCCTCGGTCCATGGGATTTTCCCAGCAATAGTACTGGAGTGGGTTGCCATTTCCTACACCAGAGAACATTTCCGATCCAGGGATTGAAACTGTGTCTCCTGGAGCTCCCGCATTGGCAGGCAGATTCTTCACCATTGCGCCATTTATTATGTTGGGAAGCCCAAGAAAATGAATTAAATTTACATTTAATTTTACAATTTACTCTGAATTGTAAATGACCTCTCTTAGGTCTCTTAATGAGAATTGCTTTTATTGGAGAGGAGGGTAGAGTTCTGGCACTTAGAGGAATCTTTGTAAGGGGAAAGAGAACATTTTCTGGGAAAGGACAGAAGTCAAGAAAAGAGAGTCTGCAGGTATTGAAGACTAGCTTGTTGCACAGTTTTTCTGAGAAAGGAAGTAAAGAAAGTGACAGGGCCCGAGACCAACTAATTGCAACATTGGCAGTGTCACACGTGGACCTGTTTCATCCAATTGTAGTCTTGAGAGAGTCCTTTTAAAAAAATTTAATTTTACAGATAGGAGAAGTAAAGCACATACTCTTTTAGTGGATAAAATCGTGACTGTCATATAAATATACACATCAGAGGTTTTATTTAATTCGTTAGTTAATGAGAGCGCCAGCAAGATGTAACAGGTACAAGGAAAAAGCCTTTGAATCAAATTGATCAAGAGTGCTGAAATGATTTTGCTCATAAATGCAAAACTAGTCAATAGCTACATGGTAATAACCTCTTGCATCTCCACAGGGATAAAGCTCATTTACATCTGCATTGGCAAGAATCATTTGCATCACTCTAAGTTTCCTGCAATTTATAGAGTTGCAAAAAAAAAAAAAAAAAAAAAACAATGAAAGGTGTAGACCCCTAAGAATCAGAGAACCCCCTGGAGGATCTGTCTACACTGGGTTCTCTTAATCTCATTTTGGGCCAAACAAGTTTTCACAGTGGAGGGCTATCTTGTGTGTAGTAGGATGTTTCACAGCATCTCTGCTCTCTTTCAGCTAGATTCCAGGAGCAACCCCCAAGTTGTGATGACCAAAAATGTCTGCTGAAATTGTCAAATATCCCTTGGGGGACAAAAATCACCCCAGGTTGATATACTGGTTTAATAATCTCCAGCATTCCATTGAAAGGATACCAGTCCACCCTGCCCATTTCCAGGTCTCCCAAGATTTTTCCAGACAAAATGAGATTGAAAAAATTAAGTATCTTGGTCAAGATTACGTTACTACAAGGTAGTGGAACAAATTATTTAATCCTTCCACACTATGTTTCTTTTTCATTCCACCACTATGAAAATAGGAATTGGTAATATTTAGCTCTTTACTTGAAAATTTCCAAGAATTATAATCCAAATAATTCTGGACTTTCTGGTACTAAGAAATAATTTCTGCTTGGTGTCCCTATTAAGAAAAACACAGATCTAATCCAAAGGTCTAGGAAAAATAATGTCTTCACTGAAGTCTCTTGATGAAGTAGAAAATGAGAATTTCATTGCATAAAAAACAGCAAAGCTACTTAAAACTCTTCATAGGCATCTACCTTTTGAAACCATCCTCATGTAGTTTTATAGCAGCTTCCCTAATATCTCTTCTGTCTCTCTGATACTTCAGCTTGCTTTGTTGTCATGACTTTAAGGTTCTTGCTTCATTGCAAAAAAAAATTTTGAGATGAAGTGATAGGTAAGAAGTAGATTTATTTAGAGAGGAACACACATCACAGATGGAGCGTGAGCCATCTCAGAAGGTGAGAGAGAGCCTTGAAATACAGCTTGCTTAGTGTTTATAGGCTGAGTAATTTCATAGGCTAATGAGTGGGAGGATTATTCCAATTATTTTGGCGGAGGGGTGGGGATTTCCAGGAATTGGGCCACCATCCACTTTTTGACCTTTTACGGTTGACTTCAGAACTGCCATGGCACTGGTGGGTGTGTCATTTAGATGCTGTTGCTCTTCAGTCTCTTAGTCCTGTCCTTCTCTTTGTGACCCCGTGTTCTACAGCACACCAGGCTTCCCTGTCCTTCACCATCTTCTGAGTTTGCTCAAATTCATGTTCATTGAGTTGGTGATGCCATACAACCATGTCATCTTCTGTCATCCCTTTCTCTTCCTGGCTTCAATCTTTCTCAGGATCAGGGTCTTTTCTAATGAGTCAGCTCTGTGGATCAGGTGACCAAAGTTTTGGTGCTTCAGCTTCAGCATCAGTCCTTCCAGTGAATATTCAGGGTTGATTTCCTTTAGGATTGACTGGTTTGAATCCTTGTTGTCTGAGGGACTCCCAAGAGTCTTCTCCAACACCACAGTTCAAAAACATCAATTCTTTGGCACTCAGCCTTCTTTATGGTCCAACTCTCACATCTGTACGTGACTACTGGATAAAAACCATAGTTTTGACTATATGGACCTTTCTCGGCAAAGTGATGTTTCTGCTTTTTAATACACTGTCCAGGTGTGTCATAGCTTTTCATCCAATGAGCATATTGTGAGGTTCAGGGTGTACTGGAAGTCGAATCTTCTGCCATCTTGAATTTATTTGGTTCCAATCAGTTTATGTTGTGTCCTTGGGCTATGCCATTCTTTTAAAGGTTGTGACCCACTCACTTCCCTCCTGTGTCAGCTTCTCTCATATCTCTTAGTCCCATGCTCCAGAGAAAAGCAGCACTATGCCCTTATAAAAGTTAATTTTGTTTTCCTGCCTTTGTTTTTTAATTGATTTCTTCATCCCTTACTCTGATCCACAGGACAAAGAGGCTGAAGGGGAGAATAAAGAACAAAGCTGTGAATCCTTACATTTTGGTATTTTTAACCATATGCAAAAATAAAAAATCCTTTCAAAATGAGAAGGTAAATAATAATACTTTGAGAGGCTGTCCAGTCAATGAATCTAGAAGCAGTGACACTCCAGGAGCAATACGCACTGCTAATGCCCAGAGCTTGGTTTCTAAATACCAAGATATCCATTAACAGGAACCAGGGCTCTTCAGAAAAAGTGCTGGGGGAGGAAAAAGCACAGAGTGAGCCTGGAACATCTTGAACCAGAAAGGGAGGAAGGGCTTAAAGATGAATCATGGGGACATGTCAAAAAAATGCAGGAGCCAGCTTTAAAAGAGTTCCCATTGCCAAATTTGAAACAATTTGAGCAGCAGAAAGAATAATGGCAGTTAAGGATCATAGCACAAGGAATTCATGACTCCATAGTGATACTCAAAACAAAAAGTAAAACAAACCTTTGGGTGCTGGGAAAAGGAGAAGGAAAAGATTTTCTTTACCAAAAAATACTAACTAATAAATGTAAAAGGAATGATAGAGAGTGTACACATAGTTTTTCTGCAATTATTTTAATTCCTCTCATTATCAAAGTAATTATATATATTTTTAAACAAAAAATTATATCGATCCATCCATGTATATATACTTGGGTTTTACGTTTACATGAATCTTTAGGTTCATCTGCTAACATGAATTTGAATAAAATTTGAATAAGTTACACAACTTATTTTATATATTTTATTTATATGTCTGCCTACATTTCTTTGTTTAGGCTTAAGAAATTTAATTTAACCATGTGTTAATTGTGGTCACTTTTAAAAGCATTTCTTTGTCATGTTAAAATTGACCTCCTTGTTAGTAACTCTCTTTGTATATCTGAACTGTTTCCTCCAGATCAGTGCAGAGACATGGACTGCCTGATTCAAAGGATGGAGATAGTTTTGGGTTTTTGGTATAGATTTTCCAGAAAAACCATGTGGCACTATTTCCCTCCAGCAGTGAGCTCGCATGATGTTCTGATTTATGAGTAGTGGCAGTCATGCTGGTTCCCACTTCCTGGGCACTTGCACTACGCCCCACAGTCTGTAGACATCTTTCCTATCGTCCTCCCAGCCACCTTGCAAGGTTGGTCATCTTTTCCCCATAAAAATCAGGATCTGAAGCTGGAACTGGAGGTGCTTTTTCTGGGTCCCTAGAGCCTATGCTCTTTCCACTTGACCGAGCTTCCTGGCTCAGTGTGCTAAAAACAGGGTCCCATTCCTTGAGAATCTGTCTCTCTCCATGTCTAATTTTCACATACTGTAACCTGTCCTTTACTCAGGGGAAGGAATAATCTGCTTTCTCATCCTGTTTTCTTCAGTACCTAGTTTGAACCCCATTCCCCAGAAAGCTAGCTGGACCTAACACTTGCTCCTCCACACCCCATACAGGGATGTGTGGACAGGACGCCGGCACTCATCTGATGCCTTCAAGTCTAATCCAAAACCGAACGATTCTTTCTCCCCATTCCATATTCATCATCTACCTTTATCCACAGGGAGGACCCTGGTTCCCAACAATACGAGTATATTTGCTTGTTTTCTCAATCTTAAGATACAAAATTTCAGAACCATTCTGTCAATATCACTAACAGACACCAAATCTACTGAGTAAACTGAATTCCTTAAAATTCCTTTATCTCCTTAGCTTATATCCCATTGAGGGTGTCCAGTCAGAGGAAGATGCTCAACACTTACTCAGATTAATTCATTTATCCTGTGTGGTTATGTTATTAATTTTGCATATGGTTAGAGCAATGTTTTCCATTTGTCTTCAAATTTAGGATCTTCTCCATCTTTTCTGATGCAACTCTACGTCTGAATATAAACATGATACAAAAATCACAACTATATACTCAGAGAAGTCTTATTTCCTCTCTGCCCAACTCTGTTTCCACCTACTTCTTATAAACAGCCAATGTGACTCACTTCTGGCTTATGCCAGAAATCTTTTTTTCCCTTCTGTCTTATGTACAAGTAGCACATTGTATGCATTCTTTTTCATCTAGCTTTTTTCTCACTAAATATATTTGGAGAATTATATCAGTTTATAGAAATCTTCTTTATTTCTTTTTTAAAAGATCTGCATACAGCTCCCCTGTGTGGCTGTATCATTGTTTATTCAACCATTCTCCTAAGTATTGACATTTAGACAACTTCCAACAATTTTCTAGTAGAAATCACAACTTCAATGCAAATGTATACCTGTAGGAATACAAAAAAATAATTTTTTGTATTCCTACAGGTATATCTTCAGAATAATTTCTTAGAAGTGGATTTCTGGGCCAACAGGTAAATGCATTCATAATTAGAAGTTGCCTCCTAGCAATATAAGAGAATCCATTTCCTCAAAGTCTCATCAAGAGGATGTTATCAAATTTCTGACATTTTGCCTGTCAGTTTCAGGAGAAATTACACCTCTGTGCAGTTTAATTTGTATTTCTCTTATCATAAGTGAGGCTAGACATTTCAGTGTACACGTGTCATTTGTATATGTACATTTGAATACATTGTGTGTACGTTTATACATCCATATATCTTTTCTGAATTTTCTGTTTATCTCCTTTGCCCATTTTGCTATTTAGCTTTTTTTTTTCCTCCCATAATTTTTAAGAGTGCTTTATGTATGTAATGGATATTAACCTTTTGTCTGTGATATATGTTGCAACTATTTTATTCCAGTTTAACATTTGTGTATTGACATATGATCTTTTCTTAATGCACAGATTTTTTAAAACTCAACATTTTCTTTGTTGCATCTGGATTTGGAGTCATAGTTGGAAAACCTTTCTCCATGTCCAGGTTTTATAATGAAATTCACCTGTGTTTTATTTCAATACATATATGGTTTCATGTTTTACATGAAAATTTCTCACTCAGTTGGAGTTTATTTCTGTATGTGGTGTAAGGAAAAGGATTTAAAAATTAATTTTAAGGTTGCCATTTTCGTGGCTTGCAGTTTAAGAACTTGCTAGAATGTATGACTTATAAAAATGCAAAAGCTATGAGGATAAGGGCTTCCCCTTGTGGCTCAGTGGTAAAGAATCCACCTGCCAAGCAGTAGACATGGGTTTGATCCCTGGGTTGGGAAGATCCCCTGAAGGAAATGGCAGATAACTCTGGTATTTCCTCTGACCTGGGAAATCCCATGGACAGAGGAGCCTGGCAGGCTACAGTCCAAGAGGTTTCAAAAGCATTGGACATGACTTAGCGACTAAATAGCGACAACAACATGAGGATAAGCGATGATGAAGTAGCAACATCAGTGTGAGATTCTCATGCACAGGAGACCTTCTCTTTCTGAAAAGGGCAGGCTGGTCCCCAAACATCACCGTTCAGAAGCCTACAGCGTTGCATGGAAGGTGTGAGTTGGGACTGGGCCAAATTGTTGGTGGCCAGGCAAACTGCTTTCTGGCAAGAGGGTTACAAGGCAATGAAGACAAGTCAGGGAAGGAGGGAAATCTGGGTTGATCAGTGATGGGTTCAAAGGAAGGGGAGTTACCTCCCACTGAGCTGTGGAAGCTGAGAGGGGCATCGCTGCAGTGATGCCTCAAAAAGCCAAACTGGTGAAGATCAGAGTTGGGGTAGAAGATGGGTGTCATGGGGTGACCAGGAAGCCCACTGGGAAGAAGGTGGGGCTGGTGGCCACGGTGCTCTGCCAAGATGACTCTTGTTAGTCTGAGTTCTGTGATCTGGATCTAAAGGGTTGGCTTGAACCCAGCATTTCAAGTGATCTGCATTCTCCAAACTCAGGGGTGGGAAGAGAAACCTTGGCCATCTGAGGGAGTTTTATGGATAACCCCCAAGAGCATTTAAAAATTCATCGTACAGAGTGGAAAACAACTTGCAAGGATTTAGAGAGATTTCTGACACAGACCATGAAATCTGGCTCACAGAGACGTCTATGAGTCAGGGGTGTTCCTCTAAGCAGAAAAGAACTAGTTTTCACAAAGTGAGTTATTGTTGGATATGAGACCAAAAGAAAGTTAGTCTTTTACCATATTAATAGAGATGCCACTGCTTCACCCATCGTCTCCTGTCCTCTCTGTGGCTGGAGCCTCTGACACCAGGATGCAAAGATAACCCAAAGGCCCTGTGTTGGTGTGTAGCCAAACCAGGATTGAGGACCCCTGGTCTTCTATTCACAATCTAAAGAAAGGCCCAATACAATACTTTTCACTTTAAAATGACATTGCCTGTGAATCAAAGTCAAGAGGGCCTTGTGATGGGTTCAAAATCCCATTTCAAATATCAGGGAGAGAGAAGGGTGAGGAGCCCCTGATGAGCTTATGCAGCATTCTTGAAATGGGATCCAAACTAGGCACAAGGGGAACAGAGTGAGAGCAGGTCCTCCCTCTCCTGAATAGGAAGTGGGCTCTAGCCTGAGTGCAGGAAGCATCCTGGCCTGGGGCAAGAGAGAATCAGAGAAAGGACATCCAACTCAGGCATGCCTTGATCCTTGCTTTGTAAATCTGCACAACTGGGTCTCTTTGAGCCACAGGCCCTCATTCGTAGGGGGAACAGATGACTAACCTTGTTTGCTGGTTGGGAGGACTATGAAGGTGTCAGTCCCTCAGTCATGTCCGATCATGTCTACTCCATGGACTGTAGCCCACCAGGCTCTTCTGTCCATGGGATTTTCCAGGCTAGAATACTGGAATGGGGAGCCATTTTCCAGCCTTCTCCAAGGGATCTTCCTTACCCAGGAATTGAACTCAGGTCTCCCACTTTGCAGGCAGATTCTTTACTCTCTGAGCCACCAGGGTAGCCCAGGAGGACCGTAGGAGACATATCTGTAAACTGCAGGGCAAGTGCCCAGAAAATGGAAACCAGCATGACTGTTACTTTGTATAAATCACAAGATCATGAAAGCCCTTTGCTGGAGGGAGATATTGGTACATCGTTTTTCTGGGAAATCTATACCAAAAGTTCTAAAAATGTCTCCATTCTTTGAATCAGCCGTCCTATTTCTTTACATTTATCTGAAGGAAACAATCGAGATGAACATAGAAAATTATGGATTAAGATGTCCATGTTAACATCATAAATAAATGATATTTTAAATTTAACATAATTGAGAAACAGTTAAAATATAGTTACCATTTTCAAACAGCAAAATGCTAGGCAGAAAAAATAATTTATGAAACATTAATTTTCAAACTTCTTTAGTAAGAAAGAAACTCAAAAATCTTGTACAGAATCAGAACAGACATATAAATATATATACACACATATGTTCATACCTGTGTGTATACACATAGGTGTGTATACACACATATATACATGGATATGTTCACATCCACATGTTAATATATACTCACACATAGACATATATATATGAAGATGAATATATAGATATATAGAGAGAAATACAGATTTATTATTAAATATATATTTCTTTACATTGGTAAGTAGGAAAAATTATTCAAAGTCATAAAGACAAAATGTAGATGAATTCTACCGAAGTATTAACAGCCATATGCAATATTGAGATAGTCTCTTACTTTGTCTTTACCCCACAGATATTTATTACAAGTATAATTGAAATTGTCTTCTACTAGGACAAAAATACATGTTGGGCTTCTTAATAAACATAACAAAAATCAATCTTGCTATCTAATCCTAACTTGGCAGCCACAAGACGTAAATTTCTGTTCAGTCAGCATAAAGTTCTTTTCAATCAGTTCTTACCAGACAGCTCATTTTTGAATGGACTGCTCTGTATTGCCCATCAAGGCATGATTGAGACTACAGATGCTTGAAGGAGATGCCTAAAACTTTTCTTCTCAGTCCTTATGCTCCAATCTGATGTCAAATGAAATTACCAGACCATAATGTAGATATAATGTCTGCTAAAAACAACTCCAATTAAACACTGTGTCTTTCTATCATATGCTGGAATTAGAAGCATTAATGCAAATAACATGTCTGCATTTTGCATAACTTACTTTTTAATAAAATTAATTACCCTGTTAAATGCTATTTGATGAGGAGAGATATATATAAAATAAACTCTAAGATTTAGTACCAAGAAATTTGCCCCTCCCAAAGAAGTGGTAAACTGCTTTTTACCAGCATTGAAAGGTATGTATCTTGATTGATTTTCCTTTTTCCTTTGGCTATCAGGAAGCTCTCCTGGTGGCTCAGATAGTAAAGAATCCAGATTATGGATTGCTGTCATTCCCTGGTGGTCCAGTGGTTAAGACTTTGTGTTTCCAACACAGGGAGCATGGATTTGATCCCTGGTCAGGGAACTGAGATACCACATGAGCACTGTGGCCCAAAAAAGGCATTAAAATAACAAAAGACAATTGAGATAAAGAAGTGTAATAAATGTGCTCAGGCAGAGACTTCCCAGGATAGCTCTGTGATAGAAACTCAGAACAAGCCTTGTCCTCAGCCCTGTTGTTCTAGAAAAAGGATACTTTCTAGAAAATAAGTCAGAGAGAGATGATTATTCTCTTAAGCATTATGTTAAACTAATCAAACTTGTAAGAAACCAATAGTGACATTGTTGTTGCTTAGTCACTAAGTCGTGTCTGACTCTTTGCACCTCCACGGACTACAGTATGTCAGGCTTCCCCATCCTTCATTATCTCCTGTTGCTCAAACTTAGGTCCAATGAGTCAGTGATGCTAATAACTATGATCATAATGACTAACATTTACTGAATGCCTATTTTCTTAAATACTTACAAGCAACCAAATATATTGAGTAGTTGATTCTAGAACAATAAGAGTTTATTTGTCTCTTGGAGACTACTTGAGTCAACCAAATTCACAAGAGACTGATGCTAATAATCATGATAGCAGTTGTTCCCCTTGTGAAATTTTCTTACAAGCAGCCAAGACAAACTGAATCGTGGTTAAGAGCAAAGTATTTGAACTTGTGTCTGAGTGTAAGACCCAGCTCTGTTACTTAGTCAATGTGTAACTTTGGGCAAATTACTTCACTTTTTCATGAGGTTTCCTCATCTATAAAATAGAGATGATTACAATACTAATATGATACTCTCTAAGCACTGGTGGGGAATGATGCATGTAGATAGTCAGCATAGAAACTAGAGAATAAATCAGTGGAAGTCTTGATGATGAGTGGATGTGGAGGGGATGATAAGAGAAGTCCCATGGGAAGCCAAGTCATAATCAGAAAGATAATCCAAGAGCAAGGATGGATTCAGAACCAAGGGAAGTCATCAACTATCTTAACAAAGTTACTCCTCACTCACTTGGCTTGACCAATCTCCCCATTCCTGGGCCTGAAACTTCCAATCAGAGTGCGAGGCCCACACAGTGTTGATTCTGTCTGTACCTCTTTTTGGCTGGAAGTTAAGCATAGCCCCAGAAAACACAGCCCCCAGTGTGCTGCTCACTCACCTTCCCCCACTGCCCCCCTGCCCCGCATTCAGCTTCCTTTCACTGCATAGACTTCCTTCTTCTTGAGAAAGGGATTCAGGCATGTTGGCACCATAATTTTTTCCTGGTCATGTTCATGGACAATATTGTTGCCACACTCCCTCAAGCTTGCATGCTATTTTAAAAAGGGATATCATTTTTAAAATTGTGTTGATTTTTACCCATTGTGTGATAATGGATCAATTTTTGGTCCACTTCTTGTGATTAGTTTAGCCCTTCATGCTGTTCCTCCAGGTATCTATGTTCTTTGGGTTTTTGTTTTGTTTTTTACTGGAGTTTGCTTCATATTCTTTCCTTTCAGCTTTGAAAATAATCAGGCAGAGTGTTAATATTTTAAAAATTATAATCAAAAGGATTTGTGAAAACATATTTCAAAAACTTTTAATAATGAATGCATTGGCCAAGGGAAAAATGATTTTATTAATTTTAAAACCTACACACCTGTTCACTAGTGGGAAAAGCAGAGGAAACAAAAGCTGGTTGAAAAGCACTAATGGTGATACCATCTCAGCAAGACCATGTGGTTTTTCTTTACAAATCCAAGAGGAAGAGCCAAAGTCTAAGAAACCAGAGTTGATCACCTTAGTATGGAGAGCAGTCATAGATTATTTTCTTCTTCTAGTGAAATCCTATTCAAATTGAGTATTTATATTCTTCCTTTCACTAAAAGGCAATTGAAAATGAATATGAATCTTGTGGGGATTTAAGCATCGCATATTGTCTGGTTGATAGTCATTTGTAAAAGTCAGGATATTTTATACCCCATCAGGGCTTAATTAGGTTTATAAAGATCACTGGCAGTTGCAACAGAAATATTGTATTTTTCCTTCCCCCAATGACTTTCCCTAGCTCTTTTATGGGGGCCTTTAAAACTCATTGAAGTCTTGCTGAAGTTCATCATAAAGATAGATACCGACCATTCTACTGGGGAATTTAATTTTCTCCACTTTCCCTTTTGCCCCCCAAATTTCTTGGAAAACCATAAGCAGGTCAGTTTCAAATTCCACCCCTTCTCCTAATAGACTTTTGAAAGGAAATGCCCTCCAAACAAGGAGGTAATTGAAAATACACACTAAACTCAAGACATCTGCACTCAGAGAATTTCAGCTGATTTAAGCCAAAGAATAAAAAATGAACTGTTTGGTAACTCCAAATGATGGAAAATGCTGACAAATGGTGTCTTTGCACAAGCAGTCTTAACACTCTGACCGTGAGGGTGACAAATTGAACAGATGGCGCCTCTAAATGCAAGGCTCATGTAATCTATTTCCACTCATGTTTTTTTGTAAACTTTTATTTTAAATTTGGTGCTAAGAACAACAACAAAAAAAGGGGGGGGGTGTTAATGGCACCATCGCGGGACAAACTTGCACAAGCTTCTCTTTAAGAGCTTGACTAGTGTGCTTCTAATTCAGCCTGTAACTCTTATCCTCTTCCTGTTTTTAGTCTTTCTGGGAACTGATTAGAGTGAGATTTCAGGGGAATCAGGCTGTTCAGCCAGATAATGACTGTATTAGGGTCTGTACTGGGACAAGACCTCTGAGGCCCTTGACATCAAAATGGAAACCCCTAGTGGTTCTCCTGCTGGTCTGTCTGCCCCATCCCATTGTGGATTTCATCAGTGACAAATTTATTGAACTGCAACTATGAATAAAGGGCAAGACAGAAATCTTACATTGTGACCCTTTATATGTGAAAGACAACACGTTGACTTAATTGTCAACTAAGACTTAATTGTCAAAGCAAATTGTCAAAACATGTCCATCTTACGTTTAGCTGTTAAGTTTTGAGCTGGATTCTAATATGGGAATATTTTAGAATGTTGAGACGCTGCAAATTCCATCCCTCTGGTTATGTAATATAACTAGCTGGTTTTGTTGTGTTGCTCACAGAACAGGTATTTTGGGAACCAGGTTTTTATTTTGATGTCTGAATGTGTCTTACCTTCTACAACCAAATCTTAAGGGTCCTCAGAGCAGGGACTGTATCTTTTACTTCTGTACGTATATTCCCACTGCCCCAGTTGTGTGGATCAGATGAAGTACTCACTAAATGCATGTAACAGAACTCTGTGCTCAGTCACTTCAGTTGTGTCTGACTCTTTGCAACCTCATGGACTGCAGCCCACCAGACTCCTCTGCCCATGGGATTCTCCAGGCAAGAATACTGGAGTGGATTGCTATGCCCTCCTCCAGGGGATCTTCCCGATCCAGGGATAGAACCAGCATCTCCTTCATTGCTGAGTTCTTTGCCGCTGAGACAGCAGGGAAGCCCCAGTTGAACTCTAGTCAAGTTTAAAACAGGGGTGGAAAGATCACTGCAGATAATTTATAAACATAAAAATCTAGAGATCAAATGTTCAGGCAAGTGAGGGCTGAGCAAAAATAACTTTAGACAAAAGTGAAAGAGCCATGTTCTAAGTAAACTTCAGATCTCTTCCTGTTGATGCATGTCAGGTGTCAGTTGCTAGAAACATCATTATTTTTACAAAATAACTAGGTAACCCCTTGGAAGTTCAAATGCATCCATCAAAATTGCCACTCTACTCTGTGCTGGTCCTAGGAAACGGCTGTATCAGTTGGATGTTTAGATGCAAGCAAGGCACAGAAACTGACACTGAGTAATTCAAGTTCCAAACAGAACTGGGCAAATCATGGCATTTCTGGGGTGGGGAGGGACTCAGAAAATGGCTGCAGGGAGGCAACCAAAAGCAAGGGCCAGATGATGCTCCAGAACCAGGCTGGTAGATACCACTGTGGCAGTCACAGGCACAGATGCCAAGGTTTGTCCCACAGTGCCCTCCACCACCAGTGATGGACACTGGATACTGCCCACTTGAGCCACGAAATGGCCACCGCTGGAGATTAGATGCAAATTTTGCTGCTGATGTCAAATTCCAGTCCCCAGGTAGAATCTGCTTGGTGGATGCACCAGCTTCTGGTTTGAGATGGAGGGCTTCCTATTACACGATTGGTGGACATGAAGCTACCTGCTGGCCCTAAAAGCAAGGGAAGGTGGCAGATAAGAACCGAGCACTTGGAGCTCCAATAGAAAGAAGAGGACTGTATGTCATATGACTTGAGCCTGTTCTAGGGAGTTGTAATTTCCAAGCATAGTTGTTGCTGTTGTTCAGCTGCTAAGCTGTGTCTGACTCTTTGTGACCTCATGAACTGCAGCATGCCAGTTTCCCTGTCCTTCACTATCTCCTGGAGTTTGCTCAAATTCACATCCATTGAGTCGGTGATGCCATCCAACTATCTCATCCTCTGTCACCCCCTTCTCCTCCTGCCCTCAATCTTTTGCAGCATCAGGGTCTTTTCCAATGAGTTGGCTCTTCACATCAGGTGGACAAAATACTGGAGCACCAACTTCAGCATCAGTCCTTCCAATGAATATTCAGGGTTGATTACCTTTAGGATTTATGGGTTTGATCTACTTGTTCTCCAAGGGACTCTCAAGAGTCTTCTCCAGAACCACAATTTAAAAACATCAATTCTTCAACACTTAGCCTTTTTTATGGTCCAACTCTCACGTCCAAGCATAGAAGGGAGTTCAAATACCAGCACACAAAACTGAAAACAAATGTTCATTACATTCATCATTTCATCAGATCTGGAGTTCTCTGCAGGACTGGCTGTCCCCTCACTTTCTCTCCACTGTCCCTCACAACTGATACCTTGTAACAGTCCATTCACCTACTTGTGTCCTCCTTAACCCATTGCTCCCAGAGAGCAATGGTTCTGTCTCTTCTCTCTCGTGTTCTCAATGCCCACCCCAGTCCCAGGCACAGAGTCAATAAATAGTTGATTGATAGGGATGCATTGGTCTCCTTTGAAGCTGGTCTCTAGAATAATTACACAGAAGGAGAGTTGGGGCAACTAGAAAAATTCCTGTCTTTAAATTTCCTAACCACAGGCTTCAGAACATCTGTGTCAGGAAATATACCCAAATACTTGTGTACATATGTGTGTGTGTGTGCATTTCTCTAGGAAGAGAATCCATTTTCTCAGAGGCATTGAAGATGTCAGAAAGAACCCTTAATATGTCTGTTTATGTTTGATGTCTGCATAAAGGTAGATAATGCTCACTAATAATACTTTGAAAACACTTCAAAACCCCACAATAGGGTGTTTCTCTGGAACAGAGCGCTGTGTTCCTTTCTGTCTTTATATGTATATTTTTAGGAGATAAAATGTCAGTACATATGCATTTATTGAGCTAATAAAATTATGGAATCAGTAGCAGGAAAGGAGCTTAAAAGCATGAAATCAGGGTCTACTATTAGCTGCCCATCTTGGATAATTAGCCAGCTTCTCTGAACCTTGCCTTCTTCATAGAGAAGGTACATGTAACTCCTACTTCAGAAGGTTGTGTGTATGTGCATATGTGCTAAGTCACTTCAGTTGTGTCCAACCCTCTGTGATCCTATGGACTGTAGCCCACCAGGCTCCATGGGATTCTCCAAGCAAGAATACTGGAGTGGACTGTCATGTCCTCCTCCAGGGGATCTTCATGACCCAGGGATCAAACCTATGTCTCTTATGCCTCCTGAATTGGCAGGTGGATTCTTTACCACTAGCGCCACCTGAAGTGGTCTGAGGAAGCATTCGGCAAAGACTTAGAGCTCAACAAACAATATTTCCTTTCTCTCTGTTCAAAATAGCTACCAATCACACAGGCAAGATTTCTGAATTAAATTTCCTCCTGTCTTAGAAAGAAGTCGAGTGTCAGAAGACTGCATTGTTCTTTGCCTCTGGTATTAGTGCCTGGTTATCTAGTGTTGGGATTTGTGTCTCCACTTTCACTGAAGACTAAGGAACAGAGTGGCATGTCAGTTGCCTGAGGAAGGGGTCTGATTGTCCTTATGGTCACTGAGATGTTGGCATACTACTCAAACTCGTCTCTAAATCAGTAGCATCGGCATCATCACTTGGGAGCTTTTCAGACATGTGGACCTCAGACCTACTGATTGAGAGTCTGCATTCAATCGGATCCCCAGGTAATTCATACACACATTAGAGTTTAAGAAACATCATCCACAGCAAAAGTTCTCAGCCTTAATTGTACATTTCAATCACCTCAGGAGTTTTTAAAACGATTGACATCGGAGCCCACCTCCAGTAATTCTGGTTTAATTGTTATAGGATGTTACTGAGCAAGGGGAGTTTTAAATGCTTCCCAGATGATTCTAATGGGAGCACAATTTGAGAACCACTGCTCTTTTGCACATTGAACATGTGGTCCCCCTGCCTTTTCTTGAATACATTCAGGGAAGGCAACATTCAGGCCATGAGAGTGCAGTGTGCCACTTGATGCTAAGTTGGAGAAATGTACCTTTGGGTAGCTTTTATCTTCTTGGCCCAGCTTCTATCCTTGGAGGATTTAAAGAAAGTGTCCAGTTCCTGTTAGGGTGACCAGCTCATCCTGATTTGCCCACAACCTTCCCAATATTAGTTCTGAAAGTCCCTTGTTCCAGAAGACCTTAGTCCCTGGCAAACTGAGATGGTTGGGACAGTGTCCTCCTTCCAAGTCTGTTCTTCCTGAGGCTAAACATGAATGCTTTCTTAAATGCATTGATCAGTTCTTACCTTTCTAGGGAAACATCTACATCTGTGGTCCTGTGGTCCCAAATGCATCAATGCAACTAAGAATGGCACTGGACCTTAAGAAGGTAAGCTCAGAAAGGAATTGTGATCCAAGTCAAATAAACTGGTCCTTGAGGGGCTTCTGTTTTCTAAAAATAAAATTGAATTTAAGAGATGCCGCTTTGAAAATAAATAATAATCAATTATCTCCTTCCAAAATCATCCCTTGTGTTATTTTCACAGATTTTCAGGGCAGAAGGTGACACATACCTGTTATTTTGTTTCTCTATCATCTTCCAATGTAACCATTGATCATAATTAAAGAGCAACGAAAGCACTATAAATTGTAGAATTAGGTTTTGAAACCAAAAATAACAATAATTATTTTGGTTTAAATTTATCTTTTAAAAAACCTACTAAAAATAAAATGTCATATGAATAAATGTTTGTATTGTAATATTACTGTATTATTGTAATATTGTAAAAGAAAATCGGAAATAATGTTAATATATAATAATGTGTGTGTGTGTGTTAGTCGCTCAATCATGTCTGACTCTTTGGGACCCCATGAGGGTAAGTAAATTACAAATTAGTCACTTGATAAAATGTTATTCCACAATTATAAAATATGGTTGTGATGACTAGGTAGCAGCATAGAAATGCTTATTGTATAGCATTGGCTGAATAAATCAAAATACAAAATTAAATCCATGCTGTGATTATAATTTATGTACTCAAATTACAGTTTTAGATGAACAGAGACAGAAAGGAAATAGATATTTTAAGTCATGACAGAAAGGGTGGTATGAGTCCTCATGACCTAATTTTTTATTTTATTTTGGCTTCTGCTCCTGTTATTAGGGGAAAAAATTATAATAAAACATGTATTCTCTCCAGCTGCAGTAATTATTTTTAATCCATTTGCACTTATTTAGAATAACATATCTATCTGTGAAAGGTGGCAGAGGAGAGTGAGTTCAGGTGCCACTTGGCACCTCCACACCTCAGCTTCCTCTTCTGGAAAATGGGCATAACAAGAGCTGCCTTGCAGCATTGTGGTGAGGGTTAAGTCAATGAATCAAATAGTACTTACAAAACAGTGCCTCGCACATAATAGTGTTACAGCTGAGACATGTACAACAGTAAATTATATATGTGGGGGGGCTTCCCTTGTGACTCAGTGGGTAAAGAATCTGCCTGCAATGCAGGAGACCCAGGTTCAATCCCTGATTTGGAAAGATCCCCTGAAGAAGAGAATGGCTACCCACCCCAGTATTCCTGCCTGGAAAATCCCATGGACAGAGAAGCCTGGTGGGCTACAGTCCATGGGGTCGCAAAGAGTCGATAGGACTCAGAGACTAATACCTTCACTTTTCATATGTGTATGTATATATATATATATAATGATTATATATGATTAAGAATTAAAAAATCCAGACTAGAGCCTACTGGAAGTGGTTGTCCTCAAGCAGGGTGTATGTGCTTCATTTCTGGTGTGTCTGTGGGTGTGAGTCTATGCAGGTGAATATGGATACACCTGTCTGTGAAGTTACCCACGTACCTGTGGATGGGACTTTCGGATCATCTACTCAAATCCTTTCATTTTATCAGGGAGGATACTGTGGCCCAGAACTGGGGTGTGATCCTCATCTGATCACAGCATGAGAGAGAGAGCAGGTGGGAATCTGGGCAGCCCCACTGGTGACCCTGAGTGCTGAGCAGGCTGGACAGTGTGGCCTGGGGGCTAAGAGGGTGGGCTCCATGATGAGAGGGCTCAGGCTTCAGTCTTGGCTTTTCTATTCCAGGCAGTGTTTGAACCTCACTACCCCTTGATTTCTTCACTTGAAGACTAGTGATAATAATACCCATCTCATGCTTGTCATGAATATCAAAAATAAGATGGACAGTGCCTCACACATAGTGAGAACCAATGAATGTCTGCTATGATTGGACAGAGTTTCCAGGGGGCTACAATTCAACATTATTTCATCAAATAGATAAATATTTAAAAATGATTAGTTGTCATTACATTTAATTTCAGGGAAATAAAGAATAGTCACACAGTATTATGTGGGTAGAAATTTATATAAGCAAACTCAGTTAATTTCCAAAATGACCCTCCTAGCAGGAGCAGTATTATTATGCCCATTTCACAGGTAAGGAAGATAAGTCTATGAATGATTAAGTAACTAATTCAGTAAAAATGTATATTACAAGAAATAAAATTGTTAATAAATGTGAAGACATAATCAAATTCACTAATAATCAAAGGGATATATACAACATACTAATGAGGTATCACTTTTAATACATTAATTTTTTTTCTTATTGTTTTTGAACAAGATTACTCAAACTCAGGTAGCTGGAGTAAAATAGAATTCTTACACACTACTTACTACTAGGAACATAATTTGGTACAAGCCTTCTGAAGAGCAATTTGATGATGTGATTCATGAGACTTAACTTCATACTCATAAACTTCAGTATAATATTAGTCTCTCTTAAAATCTATGTTAATAAAATAACTGAAAATGTCAATGAAGACCGACACATAAAGATATTCAAGTGTTATTTATAACAGCAAAAAAGAGAAAGAAACCATATAAGTGGTCACAATAGACCAGTGATTAAGTACATTTCACATAAAGTAATATTATACAACTGTTAAATATGGTGTTTATTAAGCATGGGAAAAGGCTGGTATTATGACAGTGACAGTAAGGGAAAAACAAGGTATAAAACTATAGATAGAGTATTATCTCAATCATATTAGGAAATCTTAGAAACATTAAGGATGACACACCCGTGTATTATATTATTAAACTAGATGATTTCTTTTATCTTCTTTATACTTTACCTTCAGTCATTCTAAAATGAGCATACATTCACTCAGAACGAGGAAAAGTAAAATGAATTTGGTCCAACACATACTCCAGAGCAGAGCCAAGATTTAAATCAAGTCCATCAGACAAGGGCGCTGCCTTTATTCAACCACATCCGGGGTCTCAAACTCAAGAGACTACAGGAATTGGCAGGTATGGCCAGTGAGCAAATGGGGATGGTGTGGGAGCTCCAGAAGATGGTGGGGCCTCTGGGGCTCCGGATGCCACGTGCTTCTCCTAAATGGGTGGTTACTCAGCTCTTCCAGCCAATCTCTGCCATGGGGAGAATGCAGGCTTGGTCTTAATAGATCTTTGGATATTTTAAGAAAAGCCAGAAATCCAACTTTTGAATGTTAAATGTTGACAATCACAGTCTTGTCGACTCTTTGAGGCCCCATAGACTGTAGTCCACCAGGTTTTTTCTGTCCATGGAATTTTCCAGTCGAGAATACTGGAGCAGGTTGCCATTTGCTACGCCAGGGGATCTTCCCGACCCAGGGATCGAACCTGTGTCTCTTGCATAGGCAGGCAGATTCTTTACTGCTAGTGCCACCTGGGAAACCTAAATGTTGATAACTAATTCAAAATATTTAAAAGCACCATGCAGGCCACAAGAAGCTGACTTGGGATATCTGCTCTCTATCACACTCCCCTCCCTCCTGCCAGGTTTCTGTCACCTGAGTGAATCAGTCACCTGTCCCAGTCCTGTCGCCTGAGGTCTGAGCCTTGCCAAGGAACCTCCCACAACCAAATCTCTGGCAAGGTGCAATGAGCTTTGATTAAATCTCTTATATGTGACACACCATAAAAGTGAAACTGATTTCAAACCGTTTTTCATAGTAGTATTTCCCCGGGACAAAGTTTAATCCCAACTTTAAATTTAATCAAAGTAAAAAGGGATGACACAGCCCAGGCAATCATTTAATCACTACTTCAGAAGCAGACATTTTTCTGGGTAGAAAGTTTGGGTATCAGTATGTTGTCCCTGTATGATACTTTGCAGGTTATACTGTGTCTTGAATGAGTGGTCCTGGTGGAAGAAAGACAGAACCAGGTGGAATCTCCTATATATATATATATATATATATATATATATATATATATATATATATATATATATATGATGCCTGGTAAAATTCTGGAAGAAAAAAAAAGCATTCTTGTAAAAATTTTTATAAGGCTGTAATTCAAATGCTTAACCAAGCATTAAAATATTACGTTTCTGGGAAAATCTCACCCTATACAGGCACACCTGCTTTCTCAATTTTTGTTCTGAGTTTTAATTAAGCAGTTAGACGTCCCATCCCCTTAACCTGTAAAAACAAGTACCTGATGGAATCAATAGCATTTTCTATCAGTAGGAGAGGCTCCTTGCCTACTTTCACCCAGTAAATCTCAAGTCACTGGCAGAGCACTTTGAAAATATTTTGCAGACTCCAGTGTTTAGGTGTTTTCCATGATTAGTTGTTTGCTAATATCCCAAATTACCCTCTGTAGGTACAGGCTGCTGTTTTTCTTCCTTTAGCATAGCACTTTTATTTTGACAAGAACGTGACAAAGGATTAATTGGACCCATTTAATACTTCAAATGTTGAACTCTCAGGAAATTCACTAGTTCCACTTCTAATCAAGAGCTAAACTGGCAAGTGGGTAGTTAGCAACGTTGAGCACACATCTGTGAATATCAAATGTCTGCGAACAAGACGAAGAATGCTCTCTCTCCTTTCTGGTCAGATGGTTTCATTTAAGATCCAAAGGGTCAAGGGTCACAGCATGACCTCATCAAATTAGACCCAACTGAGAGAGGTGTTTAGCACAACAGAAAGGAAATAATCTGAAGGACATTAAATGCAAATGAAATTGCCATCTGCAAACTTCAAAAAACACCTGACCTAAAAAAATAAATCTCCCACTTAGAGCTGAAACCTTGCCTCCTTCCCTTGTCCAGAGTGGACATAGAAGTTTGCTCTTGGAGCTGCCTGACAATCACTCAAACTGCCAAAGTCCATTTGCATTTAATACTCCCTTCTTGATTTTTTTTTCTAGTTGAAGAATTTGACAATGATCTCTGAAGAGCAAGAAGAGGGAAGTTCAAGCATGAATATTACGCCTTCACCTCTTGTGTCTGGATGATTAAATTGGTCACAGGAACATTTGATTTCTAAAACTAGAAGCCCGTCACTTTGGGGCAAATTTGTGAGACCATTAGTGGGACACTGGGTAAATTCATGGAATGGGGCTACGAGACAGAGGTCCTGAGGGTGATGGGAATTACAGTTTATCTTTTATTTATTCAAAATATGCCAGGTCCTGGGGATATACACTGCTAAGCCAAGCAGACATGGTTCCTGTCCTCATAGAACTCATAGACAAGTAATGGCTGTAAAGTGTGGCAATTGCTGTTCATCACAGTGGTCACTCAGAAGTACCCAAGCACCACCCAGGTGGTCTTGTCCTGCTCAGATCCAATCTAGACAGAGAGGAGAACAAAGCAAGGGACAGCAAGGGACAGTACCTGAGCCATTGCTCTTGTCTGGAGAATGCGAATCAGAAAGGCTCTTGGGTGATAGATACTGTCACTGACTCTGTCAGCCCTGCTACGGAGCATGACCCATGCAGGACCCCTCGCTGGTCCAGCCCTGGTTTCCTCGTCAGGCTGATAAGGTCAGAGTAGGGCTGTTCTATTGATACAGACCCTGATGCAGGGAAAGACTGAGGACATGAGGAGAAGGGGACGACAGAGGACAAGATGGTTGGATGGCATCAATGACTCAATGGACAGGAATCTGAGCTAACTCTGGGAGATGGTGAGGGACAGGGAAGCCGGGCGTGCTGCACTCCATGGGGTCACAAAGGGCCTGAAACAACTGAACGACTGAATAACAATAACAATTGATACAGAACTTTCTAAGAACCTAGACGTCTGGCAAAATCCAATCAAAAGTTTCATGTATACCTGTGGCGGATTCATTTTGATATTTGGCAAAACTAATACAATTATGTAAAGTTTAAAAAAAAAAAAAAAAAAAAAAAAGTTTCATGAGGTGAGCTTCTCTTTACTGGCTCTGTTCCAGAAAGGGAGAGAAAAGCAGTAGCTAGGATTGTTAGGGGCAACTGGAGGAGGTGGTTGGGTGTCTAAAGCCAGATCCAGTTTCAGCATTGCAGAGGACTGAGAGAGGGTTTTTTTTTTTTCAGTTGTAAAACCATGATCTTATTCATTTTCATAAAAATCACTGTAAACATTTCACCCACATAACATTAGGGAAAAACTTTCTCAAAGATGTCAGGTGGATGGTGCTTCCTGGAGTCATTCACAGCTAGGACCCTGCGTAACCTAAAACCAGTTTTCCCTCTGACCAGATGTAGAGTTCCCTGAGAGACTAACAGGTTCTTCAAACATCCTCTGATGCCTCTCATTGAACTAACACGATCAATAAAATCTTGTGATTTTGATCAAGGTCTGCGAGGTTTCTGCTGATAATGTCCTTGTGGCCTTGCTGTCACACACACCAGTGGGGACTGGGAGACTGTAGTCAGTGGCTCTGCCACTTGCAAGCTGATTTATCTTATGCAAGTTCCCTAAGATTTCTGAAACTCAGATTTATTATTTATAAATGAGATTGTAAAAAATTGGCCTGCAAAGATTCTATAAACTGTAGAGAACTACAGAAATGAGAAGGCTACCACTGTTCCTTATCAATGATGGGCACCAGGTTTTCCTTGACTTATGGGAAGAAATATCAGGAATGGGAATAGAGATCTCCTGGCATCAAGACTCTTGGTGTCTTTTTGTTGCCAAAGCAATCGAAGGTTGAACAATGATCAAATCCTGCTTCCAAGGCAATAACAACCTCAAGATTTTGCCTCATGTTTTCAGAACTGTCTAGAAGGCAAGTAGAGATCAAGGTTCATGAGAAAAAGTGGGAAAAAAAATTACTGTCCTGAGCAGTGTCTTGTTTATCCACTGACCAAGGGCCACATTCATTACATCTTAGTAACTCATTGCTTGGTGGTTTAGTTGGTAAGTCGTGTCCGACTCTTGTGACCCCGTTGACTGCAGCCCACCAGACTCTTCTGTCCATGGGATTTCCCAGGCAAGAATACTGGAGTAGGTTGCCATTTCCTTCTCTAGGGGATCTTCCCGAGCCTCATCTCCTGCATTGCAGGTGGATTCTTTACCAAACTGAGTCACCAGGGAAGCCCAACTCATTGCTTAGGGCTTGCTAACTTATCCTACAAAAGAATCTGAGAGGCCCAAAGAGAGGTATATAGATGCCAGGGAGCTGAACCTGAGAGATGGGAGCAGTAACGATGATTTCACAGCCTCCAGTTTTGGATATGTAGGATCTTCAGCTTTCCTAAGACTTGTCCCAGGAGACACGGAAGCCATGCGGGCTGTGTGGGTACAGAGAACAAGGAAGGGGAAGGAAGGGCAGGGACAGGAGCAGAGAGGGGAAGAAAGAGGTGTGAATGGAGAGCAAGAAGGACATGAGCCCTCCCAGCTCCATTATTATCTGTTTGAAAATAATGTTCAGCAAGTCTTGGGTGCTGAGTTCACTCATCAGAACAAGAAAAGGACTGAACCAGATGCTTTTCAAAGACTTGGTCATGATAATGGTGGAAAATTCACTGGATTAAGCAATGGAAGGTCTCGCTTTGGAGAAGCAGCCCTGCCATGCATGGGTTCTGTAATATTCTACAAATCACTTCCACCTCTCTGAGCTTTGCTTTTCTCCTGTTCTCTCTGGGACACCAGTAAGGGCTTCCCTGGTGGCTCAGTGGTAAAGAACTTCAATGCAGGAGATGCAGGTTCGATCCCTGGGTTGGGAAGACCCCCTGGAGTAGGAAATGACAACCCACTCCAGTATTCTTGCCTGAGAAATTGCATGGACAGAAGAACCTGGCAGGCTGCAATCCACGGGTTATAAAGAGTTAGACACGACTTAGTGACTAAATAACAACGACAACAACAAAAATATACCAGTAATACCTATCTCACAGGGTTGTAGAGAGGGTTAATATGGCAAAATCAACATGGCAATCTTTTGTTAAGTGCTACACAAGTGTGAACTCATTTATGACCCCAGAAGTGAAGGGCAAGAATAAAGGGGCAGGAAATGTGCCCTGATGTAAAACAATGATTTCTCTCTAGTGAGATGGATATGAAATATTAGTAGCTGAAACTGGCTTCCCTGGAGCCAATGCACTAGATTCAAGTATTTTTCATCACTAAACATTTTTAATGCATCAACAGATAACAGAAGACAGAAAAATCTAGACCCGGCTGACAAATAAAGGGACTGGACTCCACAATGGTGTTTTCGCCCATGTGGATGGGACCAAAAATACATCCCATGATGCTAGGATCAAATACACTTTTGGACCCAGTGGTGACATAGGGTAACTTCATCATCCTGGTGCCTGTAGGAATGGAGGAGGAGGATTTGGGCATGAGGCCTAACTGTCATCTTCTTGGGTTTGGAGATGATGACACCTCATCCATCTTGTGTCATTTCAGAAAATGGCCAATCACCTCCCTGCCTTGGAACTGGGTCAGGGAGCAGCGGTCCAAAGAGGCATTTGTTAGCGTTGAGAGAGCAGTCAGTGTGGGGAGCAGGGGATTTATGAATCTGAGCCCAGGAACGCTGGGTGTGGGGGCACACATCTGGCCACAAGATGCTCTCTGGCTGCCTTGTGGATGAAGAGGCTTGGTCAAAGGAGGTCACGGCAGGTTCAGGGGGACGGTGAAGGGTGGGGGCTGGAGTGAAGGTAAACAAGGAGCCTTCACGGCTTTGGGCTTCCCCCGAGCCAGGAGAGAAAAAGGGGTGCACTTATATTTATCTTCAAGATCATTGAGCTATTTCTAAGCTCTTGGAAATTCAGAGCTGACAGATCGCTCTCATCAATCAATATTCAAAGTTTGGTATGAGGACCATGACATCTGAAAAGCTACCTAAATCGAAAGAGTACTGCTCTAAAGTAATTGCTACAAGGGTTAAAGGAAAAAAATCTATGCCTATGGTATCAATCCTACAAAGTAAATCAACAATCAATTCCACATAATTTCTGCACAATAACTTTTGCTATTTTCCTGGATTAATTGAAAACACTATATTGGTAAAGATTTGAGTGAATTTGATAAGGTTCCCACCCCCCCTCTTTGGACAGAAGACAGCTCTATTATATATAGAAGATAGACCTACTGTATATAGAAGAAAGAAGACAGATCAACTCTTTTTTTTTTTTTCTTTTTGACCATACTGTGCAGCTTGTGGGAATAAACCTGGGCCCTCAGCAGTGAGAGTACAGACAGAGTCCTAACCACTGGACCACCAGGGAATTCCCCAGATTAACTCACTTTTGAGAACTTTAAAACTAAGAGTCATTCAGTGAGACTGAAAGGACTTCTTATTAAGGCAGAAAAAAGTCATGTTCTCCTGGTATTTCTTACATAGGAGCATCGAGTATGGTTTTCTGCGCCCGCCGTGGTCTTGCACAGTACATGTCTCTCATACCATTTCTGTGGATTATGTCGCCAAGCAGAAGCCCAGCTCTAGTTCCACCTGGACAGACATACCAGGCTATGTATACAACTTCACCTGATGCATTTCCCCATCAAGAATTCCCTCTTGAGCATCCTCTTTCATCAGTCTGGAAAAACGTCTTTACTGAAGCATTGCTCTGCTCCCATATTTGGTATCAGAGTATAAAGTTCATTTCTAACAAAGACAAAAGTGTAATTCATAAAACATCTGGGGCCTGGAGTCATCCGGAAAGAGGTGCTCTCGTCCACTTCCACATACATGGGAGAGGAAATGGGCAATGTTGTCATATCATCACTGGTACCATCTCTTTCCCTGGGTGAAACCTAAGAGAAAATGCCTTGGCTATCACATATTTAGACCCAGATATATAATATCTTCAGATCCTTCTTGGGGATCTTTCCATTTGGAAGAAGAGATGAGCAAGAGAAGGATCATCTTTCTAAGAAATGACTATGGGCTGGGCCATTAGAGGCAGATCCTTGGGAAAGAAGGGGTCAGATTGTTGTTAACGTTTCATGCAAATCCATGATCTTAGGGAAACATGCTTAGGAACAACAAACAAATAGGTAAAAGTTTCAGATACTCTCAAAGATTTCTGAATCAGGTATAGCTACCCAGTACTGATATCCCAAAATTAGAATAGTTCTCACTGAAGTTTCAGGCTGGTGGCATTCTTCAAGACCTTTCTCAATTCTCATCACATAATTTGTCTTCTCATTTTGCACTCGTGGAAGAAAAAAAATACCTTCAAAATGGAACCGATCAAAGTTGTGAAAACCTACTCTACAGTTAACTATTAAGTTTAAAACGAAAATTGATATTTCCCAGAAGAATAAACTAACACTCTACAGGACAGCTTAAAAATTATGAAATATATACCTACAAGGTTTGTTTGGCCCTTGTTTAGGACAACATGAATTTGTGATGTAGTTGACATTTCAAGGAGAAAAATTTTCTTAATTTTATCCCTAGACTTCTTACAGAAATGTGAATACTTTATAATAAGAATGCATTACTTTTACAAATTAAAAAAAGTAGTTATTTTTCTTAACAAGTGAGAAGCAAATATATTAGTAATGTTGAATTCTAGGTACTGAAAATATACAGGATTGTTATTTTCTTCTGTGCACTGGTCTATATCTTCTCAATTTCCTGAAGTTAAATAAGTCTTAAGAATAATACTGAAGAGGAGATAATGTAATAACAACATAATCATTGTTGTCTATAATTTTAAGCAGCTTTTTAAGAGACATTTTATTGAATGTCATCAATTAACTAAATGCACAAATATGTAAGCTTTCAAAATCTATCTTATTAAGTCTTGAGTGATAGATTTTCATCACAAAGATATATGAAATCTTTAAGCTCAAATAATTTATGTGTTTTAATTTAAGACATCTGTTTTTCATTTGACTGGGTAAAATACCTTCTGTACAATATTTAGATTTTTTTTTTTTTACTCTGCATCATTTAGTTAGACCATCTTTTGAGCTTGAGAAATTTTAAAAGTCCTAATACATTGAATGCATAAATCATTTTAAAAATACAAATTGACAAGTCTGTCTTATCACACCGCATCATTCCCCGAGCGGCAGGACTGAGTTCTCAAGAGACATCATTCATTGGGTCTATAAAACTGTTCTCTTCCTCAATGACAGGAGAATAGGAGACTAGTTCAGATTTTCACAAAGTTATCTTTCCTCCTTTTGTTCTTCTTTGAGTGTTTGTTTGCTTTACCTCTTTAAATTCAAGCCTTTCTATAGAAGGCAATAACATGTAATCAACATGTACAAACACCCCACAGGGTACCAGGCCTTATTATTGGTGTGAATAGGACACAGTTAAGTCATCAAGGAGCTTATAATTTACTAAGGGAGACAGAGGTGTACATAATTCATCTAATAATGGCAATATGTAGTAAGTGCTTTGATAAGGCCACAAAGAAAAATGAGAGTGTGACACGAGAAGAGATTAATTCAAGTGTGGAAGGGGGAGTGAAGGAGGAGAAGTTATCTGAGCCAGGGTTTGAAGGGTGGTCAGGAGGGGATGCACATTCCAAAATGAAAAACTGCAATGAGCACAAAGGACTGAAGAGAGGGAAACAGGACAACTTATGGGATGTTACAAAGAATCGCAAGAAGACGATTGTGGCTGATGCTTGGAAGTACATTTGGGAGAGTGGCAGTGAAAGATAAATTTTGAAAGAAACTTTGGGGCAGAATAAGGAAAGACATGAATAACATATTAAGGAATTTCAAGTTTATTTTAGAGAATAGGGGAAGATGCATATGGAAGGTTTTCAGGCATTAAAAGTACAGGACCGTATCTGCACTTTAGGATGCTAACTCTGGCCAGTAGTGTGGTAGATGCATCAGAAGAATACGCTGGGGACAGGGACCATAAGAGCATATTGTACCAGTCTAAGTAAAACATTGTTTTAAAATGGCCTGAATTAAGATAGCAGAAGTGGTCATGGGAAGCTATTTCAGATCTTTAAGAAGATGGATGGATGAATAATATAGAGACCTATCTACTAGATGCTGGAAAAGAGGAGATAAAAGATGATCCCCATTCTCACATGGAAGGAACCAGAAGCGTGGTTTCACCCCTTCTTTCCCAAGGATCTATTGCTCTGCCTCTAATGGCCCAGCCCATTGTCATTTCTTAGAAAGATGATCCTTCTCTTGCTCATCTCTTCTTCCAAATGGAAAGATCCTCACAAAGGATCTGAAGATATTATCTATCTGGGTCAAAACATGTGATAGCCAAGGCATTTTGTCTTAGGTTTCTCCCAGGAAAAGAGATGGTACCAGTGATGTTATGACAGAATTGCCCATTTCCTCTTCCATGTGTGCGGAAGTGGATGAAATAATCCACTAAAATTCAAATTGAAATAATTAATAATTAAGGAAAACTACTAAAATTGGAAATAAGTTTTTAAAATTACTTCAATCACTTGTCAATGTCCTATTGGAGCGTTATCTAACAATATCTTACTCTTGAGGGAAATGTAACTTTGTCTTACCCTTTCTTATTAATTAGGGCCCAGAATCAGTAAATTACATTAATTTGTAGACTTTTATCTGTTGCAAATGATTTTTGTGTAGTAGAGATATGAATGACTTGTTTCCAGTGGAAAAGAGAAACCTGAAGGTCATGGTTGTGTTGACCCTTAGGACATTAAACAGTTTGCATCTGACTTAGTAATTTTAGTTCAGCATTTTTTTTTCATTTTTTCTTTGAAACAACTTTGTCATCTTGAAGTTCCCTCATAAATTATTTATATAAACTACTTCACACATGCTTACTCTATACTATACATTTTTATTAAAAACATTTTTAACTTCTTGATAATTATACATTGAGAGGACCTAACATATAACATGAAAATACCAAGGCTCTCCTTGCATTCATAGGCAAAACAATATATTAAAATTACCCTAAATGAGGATTTTTAACAACAGACAAAATATGACAGACAAGTATGTTTTGGTTGGAAATGTAGCATACCTTAAATACTTCAATTTTCCAAAACCCTCCATGTGGTTCACTTAAAAATATTTCCCGTTAGTGCGTTTATCACCCTCTGGTATTGAGATGATTTTAGCCACATTTTAGCCCACATCCTTGGTTATTTATTTAAGATAAACTATGAGGATAGAATTGCCTTTTTGAAGGGCATGCACATTTCTCTAAGGTTTTTGATATGAATTATCAAATTGAACTATAATTTATATCCCTATCAAATGGTACATATAAATGCTCATATTCTTGAAAAGTTGGCAATAATGAGAATTTTCTTTTCTTTAGTTGAATTTTATACCTAAAAAAATGTTTTGAGGTATATCATCTGCATAGAGAAAACCTTATCTACTCCCGGCATGTTATTTAAAAATGGATAAAATAAAACTAATAAATGCATAATTGAGTCAGATACTAATAAAGGAAAGCACCAGACCTAGGTTTCAACAGCAGTGAGTGAAAGCAGAAGCTGAGAAGGTCCTGGGAACTGGAAGTGGGCCTGGGCAGGGAGGGGGCTTCAGGGAGGGTTAAGGCAGGAGAAAGAAAGGGCTACTACCATTTCCTTAAAAGAGGGATAAGAAAGGTACCCACAGGCCCTTAAGACAATGAGGAAGTCCATCTGCTCTGTGGGACCATGGTGGGAAATAGCGTCCCCCTCACAAATTAGAGCGCACAACTATCTCACACACCACTGCTGTGTCAGACTTCAGGTACCAATGAAGAAAATGCACTTTTACTGAAAATTAATTTGAAAAGTGATCCTGGACCAGTAAAACCTATGGGAACTTACAGAAATATTAATAAAACTGAAACAATGCTTTTACCAACTAGGTAATGAGACTTCTAGGAAAACAACCACTGCTAAAGATGAACTCACAATGGAAAATTACAAACCACACAAGGAACCAACCACCACAGAGGTGGGGAGTCAGGACACATAATAATGAAAAACAGGTATTCCACATATTGAGCACAAGAGAATAATTTAAATAGTCTTTAGAATATTTAAAATGTTAAGGAAGTTTAAAAAAGCCTTAATACAAGAACATAACACTATTAAAAAACAGAGGAGGAAAGCCAGCTTGAAAAACTAAGCAAAATAGAATTTTCAAAAAAATAGAGAGTATGGATCCAACTACCAGCATCGTGCCAAAGTATCATTAAAAACAATAAATACTTGTTGAATGAGAAAAAAAAACAATTTGCAGGATAAGTGATATATTAGCTCCAGCTATACCAAAACTCAAACCTAGAAAATTGATAACATACAACTCAGTTATCTGATCTCAAAGCAATTAAGTCATAAGTCAAATACATAAAAGATGATTTTATAAACTGGAAATGAAAATCAATTCCATTTGTAAATCAGATCTAGATAATGGAAGAAATCACAATAGAGATCATGAAATATTTTGATCTAAATAGAAGCAAACTTCTCCTTATTAAAATATGTGGCATGGAGCTTGAAGAGGTACTTTGAGTGTCTTTCTGTGACTGGCTTATTTCTCTTAGCATAATGTCCTCGAGTTTCATCCATGGATCAGTTTCCTTTCTTTTTAAGGTTGAATGGTATTTAATTGTGTATATGTATACATATATAATTATACATACATATGTAAATATACCTATATTAAATATATACATATATAATTGTATATATCAATATAGACCATATTTTGCTTATCTTTTCATCCTTCCTTTGAGGGACACTTGGGTTGCTTTCACATTGTTTATGAATTGCAGATTGAAGGCAAAAGCGGGCAGCAGAGGATGAGATGGTTAGATAGCATCACCGACTCAGTTGACATGAATTTGAGCAAACGCTGGGAGATAGTGAAGGACAGAGGAGCCTGGTGTGCTAGAGTCCACGGAGTCGCAAAGAGTCAGACACATCTTAGCGACTGAACAACAACAAAAGACCTACTTAGCATCCCTAAAAAAGTGATTTGATTTAATTTATGTTTGAAACATTGAAATAGCTAAAAAATGAAATTATGACTGAGATAGAAGCTGAATCCCAAGTCTCATTCAGAAGTACCTAGGGATACCGCCTCCTCCATTCCCATATATCACAAAAATGGCCTGAGTGTTGAACGTTTATAGTCAGAATCCTGAGGTATGTGTGCCTCTTTTTTTTTGGAATGAACTTGAGATTAATTTCTATTAAAAGATTAACAAGTCAAACTTAATTAAATTCTATATTTTAAGTCTGTGAATAATATTGTTTAAGAAATGCTTAATGATTTTATTTTGTTGTTTTGGATTAGGTGTTTGGATTAGACTTGAGGCTCCAATTAGCTGCTGCCAAAATTAATTTAAGTAAACTAATTGACTACTTGCTGTAAGCTACATACAGTCTTGGTGTTTAAATAATTCAATTCCTTGGGAAAAAAGTGGGTGTGAGCTTTGTACTTTCTAATAAAATAATGCAAGATCAGCTTGTTACAAAATACTTATGGAGCATTTATCCAGTTAAGCTCTGCTCTGGCCCTTGATGTGCCCACAGTCCACACTATTCTCTTTCACACATAACAGATGCTTCAGAAATATTTGCTTTTGTTTGTCTCCTGTGGAGGACACAAACCAATCCAAGTCTCAGCTTTACCATCAAGGAGTCAATATTGGGAAGATAGAGCTGATGAGAGATATAAAAGGCTAGATGTGATCAATATTCAAACGAATGAATGAGTTTTCCTCAGTTCATGAGCTGAGAGAGGAGAGAGTAAGAGCATTATGGATGCAAAGGTCTGGAAAAACTTGCAAAAGAAACAAATTGATCACACTGAATGTCCTTGGTTGAAGGAAGGATAGGAGAAGAGAAAAGTGAAAACATGGGGAGAGGAAATGACATGACATTTGGTGCTTAGTATGTTACTCTCTGGGCTTCCCTGGTGGTTCAGTGTTAAACAATCTGTCTGCAATGCAGGAAACCCAGGTTCAATCCCTGGGTCAGGAAGATCCCCTGCAGGAGGACATGGCAACCCACTCTAGTACTCTTGCCTAGAGAATCCCATGGACAGAGGAGCCTGGCGGGCTGCAGTCCACAGGATCACAAAGAGTCAGACAGGACTGAAGCGACTAAGCAGCAGCATGTTGCTCTCTGGGCTGTTTGCTATGTTTTACTTGCCTATGACTTTAATCTCCAACTGAGGGGAAAAACAGTACATAAATATGATGATGATGGCGATGGTTTCAGTGACACCCACTGAGCCTATGCCATGACACAGGGACCCAACTGAGCATTACATGTACTAACTCATCTAATCTTCACAACCATTCTATGAGGAAATACAATAGATCCTAAGAAGGAAGAGTCACACAGGCTAAAGAGGCAGGTGTGTGTATGCATGAGTGTGCATGTGTATGAGTGTGTCAACCACAAACTGGCACTTGCCATCTACCTCTTCAAGGATTAAATCATGTACACTCTGCTAGCAGCTCAGATGGTAAAGAATCTGCCTGCGATGCAGGAGACCTGGGTTTGATCGCTGAGCTGGAAGGATCCCTGGAGAAGGGAATGGCTACCCACTCCTATATTCTTGCCTGGAGAATTCCGTGGATAGAGAAGCTTGGCGGGCTACTGTCCATGGGGTCGATAAAGAGTAGGACACTACTCAGCGATTAACACACATTGCTACAGCTGCTGACTTTCAACACTCCCTGAAAGGAGTTCAGGTGGGAGAGCACAAATGAGGTACTCTGTGCTCTGGGAAAAACTGGCAGAACAGGTCTTCGGATAGTTAGATCTTTCCAAGAGCCGATTTTATGAGCCCAGCTCTTGTATCTCCTCATATCTAGGAAAGCACTAAACTCTTTCATGGTGATGAGGCGTCTCATGAGTAGCAGAAACCTTCTGCAAAAAAAAAAAAAAAAAAGGGCTTGATTGCACGTATTCCCCCCTCACCAAAAATCACATGTATACTGACCTTCCTCCCTACTTCTTTGGAGCAGTTTCTCAGAGCTACCTGGGATGCTGTCTCTGGGGCAACAGCCCTCATTTTGCCCCAAATAAAACTTAACTCACAACTCTCATGTTGTGCATTTTTTTAAGTCGACATGTGTGAGTGTGTGTGAAAGAGACAGAGATGGAGAAAGAGAGAGCTGTTTGGAGGTTGGGTGCTGGCAGATGTAAGAAGATAAAATATGAGGGTTTCCAAGCCAGCAGAAATGTCTGTGCCAAGACCTGGGCACGAGGTAGAGCCTAGTGTCTTCAGGAAGGTCAAGTGGGTGGTCTTGCAGAGAGCAAAGAAGAGAGTGACTAGGAAGTGAATCAATGGGTCCATGAGTCTGGCAGCTACAGGCCTTATATACCATATGAAAGGGTCTGGACTTGATTCTCAGGTAAGGAGAAGACACTGAAGGGCTTCAGCCTGGAATGACATGATCCAATTTGCATTTTTTAACATTTATTTTTATTTATTTTCAATTGGAAGATAACTGCTTACAATGTTGTGTTGCTTTCTGCCATACAGCAACATGTATCAAAGTATACATGCATCACCTCCTTCCTGAGCCTCCTCCCCCCACCTCGCCCCCATCCCACCCCTCTAGGTCATCACAGAGCTTGGGCTGGGCTCCCTGTGTTAAGCAGCAGCTTCCCACTAGCTCTCTATTTCACACATGGTGGTGTCTACTCTCTCAATTCGTCCCACTCTCTCCCTTCTCTGCTGTTTCCACAAGTCCATTCTCTACAACTATGTCTCTATTCCTGCCTTGCAAATAGGCTCATCAGTACTATTTTTTCTAGATTCCATATATATGAGTTAATATACATTATTTGTTTTTCTCTTTCTGACTTGCTTCACTGTCAAGTTGCATTTTTGAGCATCACCGGCTATTGAATGAAGAACGGTTGGAGAAAGGTGTAAAAGGAGGTATGGGGACCAGGCAGGAGGCTGTCTGTCATTCAAGGGAGAGATGCTGGGGGCAAAGGGAACAGGGAGGGATGGATAGAGCCCAGGCAAGGCTGTCCTTAGTCACTCAGTTGTATCTGACTCTTTCTGACCACATGGACTGTAGCCCGCCAGGCTCCTCTGTCCATGGGGATTCTCCAGGCAAGAATACTGGAATGGGCTTCCATGCCTTCCTCCAGGGGATCTTTCCAACCCAGAGAATGAACCCAGGTCTCCTGCATTGCACGCAGATTCTTTACCTACCATCTGAGCCACCAGGGAAGCCCTAGGCAAGGTTAGAGTCAACAGAGAGTGATGACAGATTATTTGGGTGAGGGCTACCTGCTGTCTCCCAGGCTTTTGGCTCCAGCAGTTGGACTTTCACAATTTATACACCTCACTGTTGGCATGACCTCCCCACCTTCCGACTGTACTTGGAAAAGATCTATTTAGAAGCATGGAGCAGGAAGATGGGCCCTTTGCTGAAGAATTCATTCATGCTGCAATATTAACCATCTAAAGAGTTTCCTCTGGCAAGCCTTAAAAATTCTTATTCAAGAATTTATTGTCCAAGAAATGAGAATATTGTGTGCTTCCCTTTGAAAAGGGCCCTCCACAGGGCAGAGACTTACTGAAAACAAACTTCATACATTCCTGGTGTCTTTCCACCCATTGAGATCAAAGTCCTCAAGAGTCATTGGCTTGGGTTATAATGACTATTCGGAGTTTAGGTAAAAATTAATGAAGCACGTATTTCGCTTCAGTGTAAGGAAGGACTTTTTGAAGAGGAAATGAGCTGCCTCAGGGGAGTGCATTACTCACATCTGAGACTCAGGTCCAATATCACCTCTTAGGATGCCCTGTGTCCTCCAGCCAGAGGCCATTTACTCCAGTCTCACTGCCACACTGCATTGTGTCCCTCTCCACTGCAATGCTCACCTCCTCTTACTACATCTCATTACAAACAACTACCCCTTACTAGTCTTGTCCATGACTGTGGTCTGACATGAGATGCTGATGGACAGGGAAGCCTGGCATCCTGCAGTCCGTGGGGTCGCAAAGAGTCGGGCATGACTGAGTGACTGAACTGAACTGAACTGAAATGAATGTGGAAGGCACTCAAATATTAAATGGCTGAGCGAATGAATGAATGTTGTCAGAAGTTCATAGAGGTTGGATGGTGACATAGCTGTGAGGTGAGGAAACTCAGGTGAACAGTGAAGGAGTTGGATTATAAGAACTTTAAGATCCTTTTTATAAAAATTGTGCCCGTTTTAGCCATGAACAACCTTCACATTTTACCTGAAGCCCTCCATCCTCACGATCAGGGGCCAATACCTCAGGAATTTCTTCTGAGCCTAAATCTTCCCAGCTTGTGGGCCTTACTTATACCGCTTCCATTTGATAATCAGCTTTCATTTCCAATTTGGATTTGGCCATCAGGACAGAAGTTTTCAGTTCTTACAAAGGGTGCCAGGACACTGGCTTCCCTCTTCTTTGCTCTGTTCTCTCCAACCAAGGACTAGAAGACGTAAGCCTAGTCTCAGCATAGCCAACCCAAGTGAGGGTCCAGACCTCTCCTAAGAGTAGCTTTTAAATAAATACATTTCGCATCATAGTCTCAGAGCATTCCATTGGGATGAACGCTTTGTTGAGAATGCTTAATTAACCCTGAAGTCTTGTGCTTCTTCCTCTACAAATGTTTCCCTGCAAGTATCATAGGAAAATCCAGCAGAAGATGTATTTTGTGGCATAAACAAGTATGTAGGTCTTCTGTGGCTATTGGAAAAAACTATTACAAACCAGGTGGTTTAAAAGAAGAGAAATGTATCCTCAAATGGTGCTGGAGACCAGAAGTCTGAAATCAAGGTATTGGCCTTGGCCATGGTTTCTGTGAAAGTTCTAGGGGAAAATGTTTCCCTTGATTCTTCTAGCTTCTGGTGGCTCTAGGTGTTCCTTGGCTCATGGCATCACCACTCCAAATCTCTGCCTCCATGATCAATTGTCTCCTCTTCTTCTGCCTCAAAACTCCATCTACTTTTCTCTTACATGGACACATCTGATTGTTTTAAGGCCCACCCAGTTAATCTATGGAGAAGACAATGGCAACCCACTCCAGTACTCTTGCCTGGGAAATCCCATGGATGGAGGAGCCTGGAAGGCTGGAGTCCATGGGGTCGCTAGGAGTTGGACACGGCTGAGTGAATTCACTTTCACTTTTCACTTTCATGCATTGGAGAAGGAAATGGCAACCCACTCCAGTGTTCTTGCTCAGAGAATCCCAAGGACAGGGGAGCCTGGTGGGCTGCCATCTATGGGGTTGCACAGAGTCAGACACTACTGAAGCAACTTAGCAGCAGCAGCAGTAGATAATCTAGGGCATATTCCTCCTTTCAAGATCCTTCTTATTTTTTTTCTTATACAAGGAATATTCACTCATTTGCCATATAAGGTAACATTCACAGTTCCAGGAACGAGGACATGAATATATCTTTCAAACAACCTATGACACTTAGGTCAAACTTACTTTGTCCTATCATCTTTGGAAGATGTTAATATTATTGAAAAGGCCATTATATGCGAGAGCTGGTAAGCCACTGAGAAAGCAAGTGAAGAAGTCTGAATCCAGAGACTTGCCAAATGTTGCTCAGCAGTAGAGCTAGAACCTGAGGGAGGCCTCCAGGCATCCAGCCCAGGGAGCTTGAGTCCCATATCATGAAATAATCCCAGTAGAAATATTATGTATGTGCCCATTGAGTTACAAAAATTAATCCCTATATTGAGTTTGTGTGGGTGACAGAAAAGGGAAGCCACTTGAGACAAGCAAAGCTGAAGTCATTTCATTTATTACCATCCCTTTGGCATAGGTGAAGAATAAAAATGTCGTGTTGTTACTGTTCAGTCACTAAGTCACGTCGGACTCTTTTGTGATCCCATGGACTGTAACCCACCAGGTTCCTCTGTCCGTGCGATTTCTCAAGCAAAAATACTAGAGTGGGTTGCTATTTCCTCCTCCAGGGAATCTTTCCAATCCAGGGATCAAATCTGCATCTCCTGCATTGGCAGGTGGATTCTTTACTGCTGAAATAAAATGTACATGACTTAGTATCTCTCTGTGATACTTAAGAGGGATGTGAGCAAATCCTGTAGAATAAATCTGCAGAGAGAATGGAGCGTATTGTTCTTCATAGCAAAGAAATTAGAAGGTGGAGGCTTTGGAAATAAACCAATACAGGCTTGAATTGCAGTTCTTCCACTTCAATGGTGCATCTCCAGGAAGGTGATTAACATCATCAGCAAATGGAGAAAATAACCATCAGAGTGGGTTCAAATATAAAAATCCTCAAAGCACCAAGACAAGGACTGGATGTGGCAGACTCTCAATCAGCAACAGTAATATCATTATCACCCCCATACTGATATATTGGAGGGAAAGCCATGTGCTTTCTAAGTAAATGATGTACGTCTACCTGAAAATGACAAGAAAAACATAAGCCCAGATATGAAAATGACAAGAAAACCATGGGGAAGTATTTGGAAACTCATTTTAGCACACTATTTTTTTTTTACCCAAATTATAAAAATTTGGCTGGCTACTTTTGGAACTAAAATTATTTTCAAACTTCACAGGTCTTCAGTACTCTTGGGCCACATTTTACTCTTCCAAAACATGAAATATGCTTACTTATGTCAACAAAACTTCTTTGAACACTCAGCATGTGCAAAGAATTAGACTGGGATTTACAAGTGCCAATTTTAAAATTATATTAAGAACAAAGAGCTATTTGACCAAATAAGTGAGAGTTCTAAATGTACCTAGACATTTAAGGATTGAACCACTTTAACAATGCTGTAGAGCACATGACTTCCATAGAAGTCACTGTTTCTGCTTTTGCCTACAATGGAATAAAGCAAGAATCACTATATTCAACAATATGGTCACCAGATCACATCAGAAATTTAAGCTAAAGAACAATGTATACCTAAACATAGTAAAAATGATATAATATGATTTGCAAAATAAAGTGTGAACATCAAAACAGAAATAATTGGAAATAATTACTTATTTCCTATGGGAGATAACTGAATTCATTTCAAAAGAGACCATATGAAGTGGCAGAGAGCACAGCTCTGAAGTCAGACACCTAGGTTTGAAACCTGGTTCTGTCCCTGACCAACAAGACTGCGGACATGTTACTTCTCTTTGTGCTTAGTTGCTTAGTCGTGTTTGACTCTTTGCGATCCTTCGGACTGTAGCCCTCCAGGCTCCTCTCTCTATGGGGTTTTTCAGGAGAGAATATTGGAGAGGGCTGCCATTTCCTTTTCCAGGGGATTTAACCCCTGTCTCTTGCGTCTCCTGCATTACATGCATATTCTTTACCTACTGAGCCTCAATTTCCTCATCTGTGAAATGGGGATAGGATAACTTGCTTCATAGGAGTGCTGTGAATAGTAGTGCTGAGGATTAGGCTTAGGGAATATCCAGTACACAGTATTCCCATCTCCCACAGTAAGTGCTCAATAAATGCTGTCCATCTCTGAAAATAATCAGTCACATAGTTGACTTCATCAAAAGAAGCATCAGGCTTTTTGAGTGTAAATTTTTAAATGGCTTCTCTCCTTACCATTTGTGTTCTATTTTATTCTATTAGTTAAGGCATATTGTTGCCAACTAGAAATATTTGTTTCATTATTAATTTGTTTCATTCATATATTCATTTCAGACATTGACAGAAGTGAAAGTATCTTTACAGACTCACTATGCATATATCACAATGGAGATTCCTCTGAGCTCTTTGTACTGGGAAAGACACTCATCCAAACGCTAGATCTAAAACAGCCCAACATAGCTCCCCTCCTCTGACATCTTTCCCCTTTTACCTCCCCTCCAAAAAGAATCAGCCTGCATTGTTGTTCACTGTAATCCTTGGCAGGGAGAGTTTATTTTCTTGGAGGAAAATAAGATCTTTCCTTCTCATAGTTTGAATTTGATGGAAGATAGTCCAAATGTTCAACACAATAGATTGAGCTCTTTTTTTCTGATAGACCCTTCATTCCCAAGTGTGAGCTAATCCATACTTTCCCATGGTCCTTGGACAGAAATAAAATGGATAAGTCAACAAATCTCATTTCAACCCATTCATTATAACTACCCTTTTATGAAAATGCATGCTAAAGTTCTTCCAAAGGAAAATCCCAATGGGCTTGAGGTACGGCTCCATCCATTCCCTTTTCATAATTGGTACTAGGAAGACATAGTAGCTTGTTTGTATTTAAGGGCAGAGCTTAAGGGAGAAGTGAGTGCACTGGGGTAATAACATAACAGGAATTTTTTTTTTTTAATTTACCCCAGGGCCTTGCTCTGGATAAGGGGAAAATAAATTTCTGGCTGTCTTCATTCTATCACAAAAGTTGATGTACTGGCCAAAAACTCTGCCTAAGAATACAAACAGAAACAAATTATAGGAAAAAATCAAAATGCAAAGCATCTGTTAATGTTTTGCTTTGCTAAGGGTGTAGAATCTTTTGTGTAGGAAAATACCCTAATAAGCTTTCTTGGATGATGAAAAGTTTGAAAGGAGATGATTGATATAAAAGGTCCAAATTATATTAGACAATAAGATTGTAAACAACAACCACCATGACTAGAAGATGTTCCCAAGCAGTAGATAGGTAAGAAGCTTGTGTGTGTGTGTGTGTGTGTGTGTGTGTGTGGTTCCTCTGATCTGTAAAAAAGTGGGAGTAGGCACAGGCAACATGGCAGCCTGTTAAGCAGATCTTGAGAAGGAAGATGGTCAATAAGACAGCCATAGTGACGGGTTGGCAAAGGGTCTTATAAGAAAAGGCAATAACTACTGTTTAATTTTAAGCAATCTCTTTTTGTGCACAAGACTGTTGTCTTCTCTAATATTATCAACCTTCTATGACTATCTGTCACACAGCAACCCTGAGTTTGTGTTGCTTTGGGGAATAAATGTGAGGAGATATTGACCACACAGGAGATAAAGTAGAGGGAGAGAAGATAGCAATAGGGGGCAAGATGGGAAGTCAGTGGGAGCAGGAATCTGGAGTGGAAATTTAAGAGAGCGTGTGCACGTAGTATATGTGACAAATCCATTCTGGGTGGATGAATGTATGAATAAATGGACCTCTGGAAATACTGAGGTAGGAATGCTTGCCTTCTAAGAGTCTAAAGTATTACAGGTATTTCGAGTCATTGTATTTGGATGTTGTTGTTGTTCAGTTGATCAGCCTACTCTTTGCAACCCCATGGACTGCAGCACAGTAGGCTTCCCAGTCCTTCACCATCTCCTTGAGCTTGCCCAACTCATGTCCATTGAGTTGGTGATGACGTCCAACCATCTCATCCTCTGTCGTTCCCTTCTCCTCCTGCCTTCAATCTTTCCCAGCATGTATTTGGGTACTAATTTTTAAAATGCTCTCAGAAGCATGTAGAAATTGGGGACATCTTCCCTGGTAGCTTAAGAATCTGCCTGCAATACAAGAGATCTGTGTTCGATCCCTGGGTTGGAAAGATACCCTAGAGAAGGGAATGGCTACCCACTCCAGGATTCTTGCCTGGGGAATTCCACAGACAGAGGAGACTGGGGGGCTACAGTCCATGTGGTTGCAAAGAGTCACACGTGACTGAGTGACTAACAAACAATAAGTGGTTAAGACCTAGATATTGCAAGATCAATGTGAAGAAGATGCCTAAAAGTTGAGGATAAGAAAGATGAGAAGCTGAGGATGTCAGTTCTAGAGAACTCTGTTTTGCACTTCTACATCTTGCTTACGTTTCTGGGAGGGAGATAAGGTAAAATTTCCTCAACTAGTTCTTGACACTCTCCATTATACTTGAAGCGGAGAGGCCCAGTGCTATTTGTGAGAACAAACACTCAATGACATTTTGTTTCTCTCAAACAAACAAAAGGCATCACATGACACCTAGGATGAGGTAGACAGGAGTCTTGAGACCTCATAGCCTCAGACTCTTGGGACTTGGGCTGGGTGCCTGTTTATAAGTGTATTCCACTGAACCATCCAATGGAAAAGAATAGGGAAAAACAGCTGATTTGGGAGTCCAGGTTCTTGATGGCAGAATATGTTAAGCTGTCATTTTTGGTCTCTGTCCTGGAACTGTGGCATTTGGCCAAACTCAGGCCAATGGCTCAAGAAAAGAATGGCATTGCATTCCCTGATGAAATGAACACCATCTTCCCAAACTAGCACACATTGTGATCTCCACTAAAAAAGTCCTAAAATAAAACCTCCAAAGGGTAAAATGAATTAATAACTGACAGCATTTATTATTAAATTCTTAGACTTGAGCAATACATTTGACTATTTTTACTTATCAAAACATTTTACCTTCTAGAATGGCCCCATTTCAGATGGAGTCCATCCAAAGCAGAAGCTCAGGAAAGAAACAAGGCTTCGTTTAGCTCTGTGGTTAATTGTACTCTGAGGGTAATTTTGTCCACTAGGGGTCATTTGGCAATGGCTCGGTGGTAAAGAATCTTCCTGCTAAGCAGGAGACCTGGGTTCGATCCCTGGGTCAGGAAGATCCCCTGAAGAAGGAAATGGCAACCCACTCCAGCATTCTCACCTGGAGAATACCACGGACAGAGGAGTTTGGTAGGTTACAGTCCGTAGCATCACAAAGAGTTGGACGTGACTGAAGTGACTGAGCACAGCAGCACATAGCACATGCCCACATCTAACCCACTTCAGATCAGTTGTTTCTTATTGTGTACATATACATTAGAGGATCTCTTTTTTTAAAAATTTAAAAATCATTGGTTTAAGAAATTCACATTGCCCAAGTGAAAACCAGGGACACTGATGTGAATTAAGTCAACATGGTGTAAAGGGAGCTATATTACAAGGCAGACAGGAAGCCCGCATTCTCACTTAACTCTGCTCTTGACAAGCTGGTAACTCTTCTCTTGTGCAAGGTATTTCATCCCCTGGGTCTCAGTTTCTTCACCTGCAAAAGGCAATGATTATTCTAAATTTTCTCTGAGGTAGCTCTCAGCTATAAGAAGCTATTATATGAAATGAGTTGCCAGTCCAGGTTCGATGCACGATACTGGATGCTTGGGGCTGGTGCACTGGGACGACCCAGAGGGATGGAATGGGGAGGGAGGAGGGAGGAGGGTTCAGGATGGGGAACACATGTATACCTGTGGCGGATTCATTTTGATATTTGGCAAATCTAATACAGTTATGTAAAGTTTAAAAATAAAATAAAATTAAAAAAAAAAAAAAAAAAAAAAAAGAAGCTATTATGTAATTATATGATAATACTGGAGAAATAAATAGGCAGAGAAAAGGTTTGATTACACAGACAAGAATAAATAAAATCCTGGGAGTCCTTTTCTAAGAGAATGTACACTGCAAATTTGAATCCATGTACTAGATTGATATACACAGAGTAGTGTTCTGAGTGCAAGGTCTGAGTAGCATCCTTGGGTCTCTCCTTAATCTCACCAGATATGCAAATTAGGAAGAATTCACTGTGCCCAAGGTCAAATGTAAATATCGAATAGCAATGGAAGATATTTATTAATAAAGAGAACCCTGCATTTAACCAACGAAGCATGTGGTTTCATCAAAGTATCCAGCAGAACACCAGATGCTCAACAGTTTTATTCACTGGTGATCTGGTCTACCCAGGAGGAGCCATAACTGAACAGCAGGGAGGGGAGCCTTATTCTCCCTTCCCTTTCCCCTAACAGGTGGCAGGGCCTTTTTAAGTCATATGACGTCACTTGCAACTGCACTGATTTCAGCTCATCTTGAGCAGGTTTCTGATAACAAGAAATATAACACCTTTCATTCATCCATTCAGACAACAAAGATTTACTGAACACCTGCTCTGTGCCCTAGAGGTGAGGCGCTCTCTTGTTCCTAGTACCACCTCTAAAGACAAAGATGGTTTTAAAACGACAGCCACGGGTCCATCCTGTAACCTGTGTAGTCCAGAAGTATTCCATTATCTGAAACCACGAGTTACTGAGCCTTAGCATTGCCATTTTACCAGCATTTCTCCTTTCTGTTTTATAACTCCATGAAGTCACATCTCCCCTAGGCTATTGGAACAGTTCAGCTGAGCCTGAAACCTACCAAGAAAGGAGAAATGAGAAAAAAGTAGAGGGGGCGGGGAAGTTAATGGTGCCACCCCCACGGGTCCAACAGGTTCTGAGATACCCTTGCAAGCTTGGTTAGTGAGGCATGCCTCCCCCGGGGACAGACATGCCAGGACGTCCAGTTTCTCCAAAGGACCCGCCAGGCCAAACTTCCTGGAGAAAAACCCCATTATCCATAAAACACGTTTTGAGTCACACCAAAGTGCACAGTGACCCTTAGCTTTCCTCTTCTGAACAAATTGTTTAAAGATCAAGATGTGTTGAGGAGATACCAGGCACTGGAGAATTAGCTGCAGGTGCTATTTATAGAGCCACTGGGCTCTGCTGAGATCGCTCTGCCCAGGGAAAGCCATTAATCTACTCCAGCAAAAGAAAAAAAGAAGTAATAAACTTAATAATGATTTAGAGTAAAGAGGGGGAGAGAAAGCACGGAGGCTAATACTAAGGTGGAGCTAAGCCAAGAGATTAGCTTCTCCCTGTGGAAAACAACATGTGTGCGTGCACACACACACACGCAAGAACATTAAAAAATGCAGGCTAGCCTTGTTTCCTCCCACCTCCCTAAACTCACCACTGCAGTTCAGCCTCTGAAAAGAAGCAGTTAAATGGCTTTCCTTTTTTTGAGGCTGACAGACATGTGTCTTCAAATCTCACCTTGCTACGCAAAATACTCTCCAGATATGCAGCTCTTAAAACAGAAAAGTGAAGGCACTGGAGGTTTATTAAACCCTACCATGTCCAATAAATAGAATAGAATTAATTCCTATTAACTTTATCAATAAAAAAAGCCAAGATGTATTTTTAAACATTTCTATTTTAGTATTGTTAAACTCACACTCCAGTGTGAAGACCTAGCATTGAAGACCTTTTTTCTCAAGAAGCTTAAGAAAAAAGTTTCTGGTTTTGTACTTAAAAGAGATCTTGGCCAGGTGTATCTATGTAAATATATATGAAGGTTAAAGCTCCTAGTCAGTAAAGGAGTAATTCATCAATAAAAGAGATTCTCTCTTTTTCATACAGTTCTCATGGATGGGAAAGCATAAATTACGATGAGCAAGATACACAAAGAAATAACTTTTTTTCAGAAAAGATGCATAAAAATAAGTATTCTTCCAAAGGAAGTGACTGTCTTCATTTGCGTCTTTAACGTTCTCAGAGAGTGCCAGTTAGCGGGAAGTATTTTCTTTGCAAACAATTCTGCCTTTTTAAATGGTAAGTATCCTTTATTCCTGGACACCAACCAGAGACAATGGAAAGAAAGAGAGACCTGGGCATCCAGGCAGAAAACAGGCCTTGTAACGCAGCCAAAATGAATTGAGAATTCTTGTGCAATACAATGTTAAGGCAGGAGTGTTGAGTCGAAATGTGTAATGAACTCCAAGTGGCTGCCTTTCAGATCTCAAGAGCTGAAACTGACTTGACGCCGGGACGTTGCTTCTCTCGCGCAAGTATTCAAGTGGCTCGGCACCGGAGAATAACAATGAGAAAGGCGCAAAGACCACCACTTCAGCGCGGTGTTCATGGATGCAGAAGGGCCAAATGTGCAGGGAGCAACAGACCCCTCAGGCACTTTGTGGGTAATAATTGTTCCAATTTGGTATCGCCTAGGGGAAAAAATATCAGGGATGGGTGGCCACTGAGCAAGTTCATGTCACTTTGGGGGAAGTTCTTGGAATGCAAAAACACTAGATACTTTTCATTAATAGCCCATAGGAAGGGGAAAAGCATATTCCAGGGCTTTGTTAAGTAAAACGTCTCTTATGAGATAAGAGACTGTCACTGAATAAGTGCATGTCACTTTGGGGGAAGCTCTTGGGATGCAAAAATTAACTTATTAATATCTTAATAAGTTAATGACTTTTAACATACTTAATTAACTAATAATTAATAACTCATTAATATCACATAGGAAGGGGAAGAGTATATTCCAGGGCTTTGTTAAGTAAAGCATATCTTATGAGACATGAGATTGTCATTATGTTGACTAAATTGTTAGTGATGCGAAGAACATCATCTCCTAATTTTTTTATGTTAATGTCTATTTTCACAAAGGCTGTGCTTCTTGGCAAACCTGCAATGTAGGTATGGCCGTATTATCATCATTGTTCTGCAATAGGAAACTATAGCATGGAGAAACGACTGCTCCATGTAAATGGGATGGTAGCACCTGGGTCTCCTGATCTCTATTTTGCTGATCATGATGCCACAGCAACTATAACATGGAGCCCAAAATCTGTAAAAGTTTCCAAGTGCAGCTACAGTGTCACTGATCTACTGGCTCAAACATGGCCCTAATAAATCAAAGGCAATAATAAAAGTAGACTGAAAGGAACATCTAGTCTTGCTCCATTTCATGGCCACAAGCCATATCCATGACTTCATTCAGCTACTTCCTAAATATGCACCCAAGCATCAAAGGTATGTGAAATAAGGCAGGAAGGTAGATGGGGCTTCCCAGGTGGCTCAGTATTAAAGAATCCGCCTACCAGTGCAGGAGATGCAGGAGACACAGATGCCCCCTGGAGGACAGCATGGCAACCTGCTCTAGTATTCTAGTCTGGAACATCCCATGGACAGAAGAGCCTGGTGGGCTAGAATACCCAGGGTCACAAAGAGCTGGGCACGAATGAGGGACTAGCACACACACAAGAGGGTAGATAGACCAGCAGAGACTTCTTATTACAAACAGGGAAAAGAAAAGAAAAAAAAAACCAGATAATTTTGAATTAATTGTATGTTAATGATGAATTTTCATAATAAAAGACATTTTATTATTATAAGATTCAGATCAGATCAGTCGCTCAGTCGTGTCCGACTCTTTGCGACCCCATGAATCACAGCACACCAGGCCTCCCTGTCCATCACCAACTCCCGGAGTTCACTCAGACTCACATCCATCGAGTCAGTGATGCCATCCAGCCATCTCATCCTCTGTTGTTCCCTTCTCCTGCCCCCAATCCCTCCCAGCATCAGAGTCTTTTCCAATGAGTCAACTCTTCGCATGAGGTGGCCAAAGTACTGGAGTTTCAGCTTTAGCATCATTCCTTCCAAAGAAATCCCAGGGCTGATCTCCTTTAGAATGGACTGGTTGGATCTCCTTGCAATCCAAGGGACTCTCAAGAGTCTTCTCCAACACGACAGTTCAAAAGCATCAATTCTTCGGCGCTCAGCCTTCTTCACAGTCCAACTCTCACATCCATACATGACCACAGGAAAAACCATAGCCTTGACTAGACGGACCTTTGTTGGCAAAGGAATGTCTCTGCTTTTGAATATGCTATCTAGGTTGGTCGTAACTTTCCTTCCAAGGAGTAAGCGCCTTTTAATTTCATGGCTGCAGTCACCATCTGTAGTGATTTTGGAGCCCAGAAAAATAAAGTCTGACACTGTTTCCACTGTTTCCCCATCTATTTCCCACGAAGTGCTGGGAGATTACAGGACTATAACCAGCTTTTTGCCAGTATGGGAGAACAGAATACCATACCACCAGTGTAGCCCCCATACTTTGTACTTCACAACTTCTCTAAATTACAATTACTCTGGTATTTTGCACTTATCACAACCCACAGGATGGAATTCAGATAAGGCAGAATTGCCTTTGTTCCCATTTAAAGCAATATAGCACTTTCTCCTTATAAATGTCTATGGTACCACTGGTTTTCCATTTGATTTTTCTCCGACAGTTCCTTTATTTACTGTGTAATGCCCAATGCTGCTAATTTGCATTCTCTCTTCTTTTGAAAATGCCCTTTAAAAATGTTGCTGACTGAATAGAAACATTCTAGAAACCAGTGAATGAAGGCTAAAAAGCATTCTCATTTTCACTTCCTCTAACACAAGATGATCTGTTTTGGAACAAAATTTTCAAGGCTATTAATGAACTGTACCCAACTTCCAGCATGTGAGTTTTGTTTTGTTGGCTCAGTTTTGTTGGCTTATATTGCTCCTTTATCATATGAGCAATATGCATTTTCATCTCCTTGGGTTTTTATGAAGCAGGATTATATCAGAGGGAGAGAAGAAGAGCAGGGAGAGTTGAAACAGTGACATACTCTGGAAATGAGAATTATATGAAATTGCAGAATATCCCTATTCTAGAAAATCCCAATAATGGGTCAAATTGGAGCATAATGTATGAAACTCGGAGAGCCCATTTTCAAACGTCTATCTCTTCTTGGATCACAGAACTAGTTAGTCCTTAGCCCTAATTTTCTTTTTAGGGCAGCGAAATGAGTCTGTATTATATTATGATGGATACATGTCATTATACATTTTCCAAATCCATAGAATGCCCGACACCAAGACTGAGCCCTGATGAAGACTGTGGACTTTAGTTAGCAATAAAATATCAACACTGGCTTCTTAATTATAACAAATATATCACACTAATGCAAGATGTTTATGATGGGGAAACTGTGTGTGTTGGGGGGATGTGGGAACTTGACTACCTCTGTATATTATATTAACAAGATTTTATAATATCTAATGAATAATGTTTTGCATCAAAATTTTCTCATTCATTTTTCAGTGGTTCCACCATTGATTATAAGAAAAGTAGCTTTGATGATTTGTTCTTTTGATAGTCACTTCTTAGATATTCGAGGATCACTTCAGTTCAGTTCAGTTCAGTTCAGTTCAGTTGCTCAGTCATGTCCAACTCTGTGACCCCATGAATCACAGCACGCCAGGCCTCCCTGTCCATCAACAGCTCTCAGAGTTCACTCAAACTCACGTCCGTCAAGTCAGTGATGCCACTCAGCCATCTCATCCTCTGTCGTCCCCTTTTCCTCCTGCCCCCCATCCCTCCCAGCATCAGGGTCTTTTCCAATGAGTCAACTCTTCACATGAGGTGGCCAAAGTATTGGAGCTTCAGCTTCAGCATCAGGAGGGTCACTAGGCCACACATTAATATGTTACTATTCACAGAATAGGTACTATACTAAGAGGAATTCCACTTGAAGGAAAAAGACAATCTAAGAATCTGAGTTTCTTGTTAAAAGAATAGCCAAAACCAATGACATTTAATCTCTCTGTGTTTAATCTCATAGTTTTTGCCGTTTCCACATATACATTTCAACATTTCTTCTATGTGAAAATAAGCAAAAATAGCAAAATTACACTTGGCTATCCAACATTGTAGTTAAGATTTGTTCCACAGAAAATTTTTGTTATAAGGCTGGTGAATAATACTATAAAACAAATTCCTCTGCTGAAGATAGCCTGTTTTTCTTAAAATAGGGGGAAATTCATAGCTGACTTTTAAATGCTGGTCTCTGGGTTATCATTGAGACTGACAGTATAAAGATGAGCATCCCTTACAGAGGGTGGCCATGTTCAATAGACTAGGAGGCTACTGGTCCACCCACCCCCATGGAGGCTGAGATCGCAGTGAGGAAGCCAAGTCCTTGATGCAATGTGGCTGCTGAGAAGGTAAGAAGCAGTTCATCGGGCACGGAAGTGTCCCACTTTGCTTTCTCAGGCACAGTCCCAACTGGAAGAACAGGACTGGTGGCACCCAGCCTGACAACACCGTCATTCTTTACTATTTGTCCCCGAGGCTGCAGTCCATGGGGTTGCAAAGAGTCGGCCACAACTGAGCGACTGAACTGAACTGAAGGGGGTGAATGCCTACTTGGATAGTTGATTAATCAGTAATTCAAGGAGATCAAAATCACAAAATTAAAAGGCAGAGTTCAATCATATCCCTTAACAAAAGGAATGTCCTAATTACTGCATGCCCAAGGCAGGATATGGAGAGGCTGTGGAAGTGTGGAAGGCACTAATCCGATGGAGGTGATTAGCAAACCATTTTATCCCAGCTCCCTAAAGTCTCCTACCCCAATCCTCCCCCAGATTGCAGTTCACCAAAATTTCCCTCCTACTGCCAAGTAAGGCTGCCATGCCAGAGAACTGCTAGGATTTATTTTCCTAAGAATTGTAGGACAGACATATCAGAATTCACACACTGCATCCCAGGAGACGTACTCATTTGTAATTTGGCAGCAGTCTCAGGTCTCACTTGACACTCACTAGTGGCAGATTCGTGAAGGTGGGACTGCTCCTACCAGCGGTATCCAGTTCAGAGGAAGCAAAGAGTGACAATACTCGTCCAGTCTCCAACCGGAGTTTCCAGGTGGCCATCCTACACAGTGTGATCACCAAGACAGCTCCGACGTCTGATCCTCGAGGAAAGGGTACACTGCATCCTGGTCAGGACTCTTAGCTGCAGGGTGTCACTGACACCCACATAGGGGTCACTTCTCTTCCTGCCTCATGTTCTGGATGCTTCATCCTCAGGCCAGAATATAGTGAAGCAATTTAGGGCACTGCTCTGCTCCTAAGAAGCTTTCAAAGGAGCTGGATTCTAAACCTTCCTTGGGATGTATTTATTTCCAGCTTAAAGAAGATTCTTTCATGATTCTGTGAGTTAATAGGTTACCACAACTACTGTGAACTTGGTGAATCATGTAGAATGTTTACCAGGGCTTTCTATACACTGCTCTGAACAATATCAAGTCTCTCATACACACCCTTAAACACCTTTATTATAGCTTTCCCAGTGATGCCATGTAAGACATTTTAAAAACCTTTGTGTCCTACAACTAGCTTCTGTTGGGACAAACCAGATGTTTGATTACTTCTGTCCCTCTGCAGGTGTTTTGAATGAGAAACCAGAGTTAATACTAACCCTTAACTAAGTAAAGCCTACAAGATATTTCTGGATAACCCTGCACCCATTAAGTGAAAGTGAAAGTATTAGTCACTCAGTTGTGTCCAACTCTTTGCAACCCCACAGACTGTAGCCTGCCAGGCTCCTTTGTCCATGGGGATTCTTCAGGTAAGAACACTGGAGTGGGTTGCCAAGATCTTCTCCAGGGGATCTTCCTGACCAAGGGATCGAACCCAGGTCTCCCACATTGCAGGCAGATTCTTTACCTCTGAGCCACCAGGGAAGCCACACCCAATAAAGAGCACCATATTTTTTTCTTCCCTATCATAAAGATGTCACTGACTCCAACTTTTCTCTTAAGCAAGTTTATATGATCATTTTTAATTTCCAGGAAATGAAGAAAACTCCAATTATATTCTGATGAATGTTACTGTTATTGCTTCCAGATGAGGAAACCAGGGACATTGTTGTTGAAGGAAAAACAGCCCATTCCTGGCAGAGCTGGGTAAGGTCACATGAAAACCAGTGGTTTGCTTGTTAAAACCCAGCTACATATGAGTTTGTCTTCACTGTGACAAGACCAGAGCTCAGCACCCAATCAACCTGTCTTCAAGGGAAGGGATTGGCGGCATTTCAGTGTAATCATCATGGAAAAACTGCAGTTGTACAAGGTAAAGCTATGGTTTTTCCAGTAGTGATGTACAGATGTGAGAGTTGGACCAGAAAGAAGGCTGAGTGCCAAAGAATTGATGCTTTCAAATTGTGGTGCTGGAGAAGACTCTTGAGCATCCCTTGAACAGCAAGGAGATCAAACTAGTCAATCCTAAAGAAAATCAATCCTGAATATTCATTGGAAGGACTGGTGCTAAAGCTCCAGTACTTTGACCACCTGATGTGAAGAGTCGACTCACTGGAAAAGACACTGATGCTGGGAAAGATTGAAGGCAGGAGAAGAGGGGCAGTAGAGGATGAGACAGTTAGCATTACTGACTCAATGGATGTGGGTTTGAGCTAACTCTGGGAGATAGTGGAGGACAGAGGAGCCTGATGTGTTGAAGTACATGGGGTTGCAAAGAGTCAGACACAACCTAGCGACTGAACAGCAACAGCAAGGCAAACTCTCCCACGGGAGTATTTTCCTCAGTTGGATTCTTTTTAAAACTGGTGTTTTTCATCTTTACTTTTTTAACTTTCAGTGTCTTTTGGAATTAAGTGACTTTTGTAATCTGATGATGGGAGATGATTAAAAAAATTCAGGATTAGTAGATCTTAAAAGTTCTCATCACAAGAAAAAAAATTATAACTATGTGTGGTGGTGGATGTTAACTAAACTTCTTGTGGACATCACCTCACAATATATACCTATACCAAATCATTACGTTGTACTCCTAAAACTGATACAAAATTTTACATGATAATAAAAAATCTCACTAATAAAGAATCAGGAATAAAGAGGTCCAAAATTTGCAGTCATCTAAATTAAAAAAAAAATTATATATGTATATACATGACCAAGTCAGTAATGGGAGTGTTTCTTATTTGTCTTTAAAAAAAATCTTTATATCTTATTATCAGTTGAAATATAAACACAGAGAAATACATTTAGCACAGGGTCTGGTGCTTAGGAAATAGATTTTTTTTAGGAATCTCAGCCCATCTGGGGTATGGAATCTTTGTAAGCCTGTATGGTATTTAACAGGAATGTCAAAAGCATAGCTCTTATGCTCTGCAAAGAATTGTAGTGGCTCTGACTGATGTCCCGTCCCTCCAAATTTTATACCATGCTCTTCTTTCAACCCTACCCAACAAGTCTGCTAGATGCTATTTGTAAATTTGCCTAAGACAAATAAAATATTTAAGAAAACTAAGCAAAAACCTATATTAAATATACTACCAGATAGAATAAAGAATAATAATATAAAACTGAAAGCCATGTTGCATAAGAGAAAAATAGCAAAACTTCTATTGACTTTAGAGTTGGATTAAAAGCTGCTCTTAAAGCTTCACTCTGCCCAGCCTACATTTCCCAGTCACTTTGGGTTTTATAGATGTTTCATGATCATTAGCCTTTAAGAGCATTTAGTGGGTCTGTGGGAGCCATGAAAACCTACAACAATGATTTACCAGAGAGGAGGGGTAAGGTTTTTCTGGCCAGGGGAGTTTTGCTCAAAATGGAAAATCCCTTGAGATCCATTGATTGGCTATTTTTAAATTATTGAGTTATTTGCTTATGCAATGCTTAAAGCAGAAGGAGGAAAGTCCTCAGTGCCCAAATATATTAAGACTGAATTTTATAGGGAAAAGAAAAGAAGAAAAAAATTATTGTTTTTATTTGTCTGTTGTCCATCAACAAATCTGTAGCATGCACTGATGGTAGGTTTCACTTTGCAGTCCTGTTGCTCAGATACAATTGCTTATGTCTTTAAAGCAGAATACCTGTCAGTAAAAATCTAAGTAGGTCACCGTCGTAGCTACTCAAAGAGGATTCTAGGGGAGTCTCTTCAGATGACCTTCCTTCAAACACTCATCTTTTATTGACATCTGAGCGTTCTCTCAGCACCGAGAGTAGCTCCTTGAATTGAAAGGCTGTAACTGTTTTTGTGACAGAACAATTGATTTTTCTTTCTGATATGACTTCGCATATTATACTGAGTTTCACAAGCCACCTACATCAATACAAAGTGGTTTTTAAAGAGCTTAGATAGGAGTCATGTGTGGGCCATGTATGTATATAAATAGATGTAACAGATTTTTTTTATTCCTACAATGACAAAGTATAAGAAGCATAGCATAATAAAGTTAACTTCTTTATTTGATGAAAAGCTTTCCTACTTTACACCATGCGATGCTGTACTTTCCAGGCAGAAAGCACCAGTCACTTTCAGCCCCCCTGGAAGAGTGGGCACTAGTGTGGGGATTTCCCATTTGATTTCTTTAAACAGCATATCGTGGAAATCATGATTCCATTTTTTAATTAAAGAAGAACCTCATTCTCCGAATGCTCTCCTGTACATCATTCCAAGCTAGGTAGCCTGAACACAGTTTGAGACTGGAAAGAGGCCGCCCAAGGTGCTTATTAGGGAACTTTCCTGACGGACCACTGAAAAATATCCTAAAGTGTGACTCATCACGTCTGCATCAAGTTATGAAAAAAGTAAGGCTTGTTAACCTGCTGTTTGGAAACCAGAGCACTTTTATCAGTTCATATAATTGCTAACCCCTTATTCACTGCTCAGCACTGCAGAGTTCTTTACCTCCTAAGATCCCACTAATTGCTGACAGATTTGATTTCTCCCTGACAGCAGGAGTCCTGTTTCTGGCCTTTACATCAAGTAATTGCTTTATTTTTCTCCCTCTGCTCTAAAAAACGGAATTCCCTTCTCCCCTGCTTGAACCCCTTTAATGGCTCCTTTCTCTGTTATTAAATCCTTGCCATTTAAATCACATTTAGCGATGTTTTGAATAACTGATTCCAATTACTCCAGCTCTTACCAAGAAGCAGCTGAAAACGCAAGTCATTACTTGCCCACAGACAAGCGGCTTTACCTTGCAGCCAAGTCTCTGGTGAACTGTATTGTGTTTCTTCTCAGTACGGGGCAATTTAGACGCACAGGAGGCTGATGCTCAGCAAATAGCCAGCCGCCGGAGTGCTCCTCCGCTATCATCTGTGTATAATGGATATTAGACTTTATATTTATTTTATAAATAGCCCAATTCCTTAAAGAAATCATTCCTTCCTTCCCATAGAGGCCGAGGTGGGCCACTTGGAACAGCAGAGATGCGCAGCTGACCGCCCCGTGACCCACCATGAGGCTGCTCTTCAAAGGTCTGGCGCAACCCGTGGTGGGTGGGGTCCACACTCAACAGTGACCCGGCCATGACAATGCCACGCCCAGGCCTCCGCTGTGACAGATTCGGCTTCTACAGTCCCCACTTTGTTTTCCCTTGATGTTGCAGAACTGTCTTTTTTTTTAATCTCTGCCATCTTGTCTACCCCCTCTCCCCATGCTTTTGGGGAGCAGTACTCCCCAGTCGAGTACTGCTGTCCTGTTTGTGTTTTTATTTACTTGGCATGCACTTGGCACTGTGTTTTTATTTATTGATCAAATTCATGGCATGACCATATTTCTGTTATCATCACATCATTTCAGGATTTGGGTAGATCTTGTTTCTCAGTCACAATGGATGACAGATGATCAGAAATTTTACTCTGTTGCTTGAGGTATACCTCTAATTTGATTTTGGCCTCATGCACGGTTTTGGCCTCACTTATATTGTATATTTTCTTGCCCTGTTTGTCCTAACAAAACATGATTTTGTTGGGTATAACTTTTCATGCAGGAAAGCCTTTGTTACACAAGGGATTTAGGCAGTGTGGCATAATTTATATGTCTTTGACATTCTTATTTTAAACACTGAATAACCAATTAATTGTATAAACATATGTATAACATGTTGGATTTAAATGGTTCGCCACGTAATCTTGACATGGCCTGGTCATCACGGCTCTTGGACGCATCTAACTTAATGAAAATATGTATCTGACAAATGTGAAATCAGACTCATACTTTTAATTTGATTAACTAACTGGATGTCTCTGCTGTGACTGGGGCTTAGGAAGGTTATCACTAATTTAAAACTTGAGATTGTTAGAGAAATTAAGAGGTTTCTCAATTTTATATACTACATCTAGATGTGAAAAGAGTTTTGTGTGGGCAGCTGTGTTCAAAGCTTTAGTCAATATCATCACCATAAAAATAAATAATTTGTGTGGAAGTTAATTAATTCTGTTTTGTATTGTACTAGACTCTTCTCTACTTTGCTGAGGGTCCGACAGAGCCATAGAAGTCAATCTACTACCAGATAGAGGAAGAACTTTTCTTCCTGAAAATTACGGACATTTTGGTTTTCATCTTTTTATTAAAGTAGTCAATTTAAGTAGGTAACTAAACTTGAAATCGATTATTCTATTATTTGACTCCCTTCAAAACAGTGACAATAACACAAGCTTCTGAAAGAATTTAAACGAGGTGTCAAGAGCGTTTCAAAGTCCTCATGGGCAAGAGGGCAGAGGCACATTGATAAGCAACATATTCATTTGGGATTTTGTCTTTCCTGCTTTTAAACATTGCCTTTTAAATGATTTATGCTTGATATTTGTGGAAAGTGCTACCTTGGATGGCCCAGAGACTCGGGTCTTCTATTTTATGTGGAAAAGGAAGCCGGGGTAGGGGCACCACCCATTCTAGAGACTGTATTATTCATGTGCTTCAAATCTAAGGCCATTACCTCATTTCCCTCATTCAGCCTCAGAACCCGGGTGGTGCTAATCCATCCATAGAGAGCAAAACCTTTTTATGATTTTAGGACTGAGTACATATCAGGAGAAATGGTCCAACCTTCCCCGGCATCTATTATAAATAGGTAGCCCTCCATTTCTGCCTAGCTCTCGCCTCCTATCAACTCTGTGCAGAAATCCATTTGCAGAGGGGCTTCCAAAGCCTCAGTGCTTCTCTTACAAAGGTTCCTGGAGGAGGTCTCTGGTGGCAGACAGTGTACTGTAGGGGTCATCAGGACAAGGCAGCATTTGAGACTTAAGTGCCAAGTTCATCAGGTCAAGCAGATGTGGGGGCAGGGACGAGTCTTCTTAGAGTCGTTTAGTGGAGGGCTTCCTGGTGGCTCAGACTGTGAAGAATCTACCTGCGATACAGGAGACCCAGCTTAGATCCCCAGGTCAGGAAGATCCCCTGGAGAAGGAAACAGCACTCTGCGCCAGGATCTTTCATCATGGGTGCACAAGCTCAGTAGTTGCTGCATACCAATTTAGTTGCCCCTCAGTATGTGGGATCTCAGTTTCCCAATCAGGGATCAAGCCCACGTCTCCTGCATTGAAAGGTGGATTCTTAACCACTGGGCCACCCCGGAAGTCCCTGGGCAAACTTCATGTTTGAAATCAATGTTGGAACTCATCAGGAAGATACTTCTTTATCCAATACTAGGTATTTTTTAACTCGAATTTAAAAAGAGAACAGACAATAAAACACAGCATGTATTATTATTTATCAATAATATTGATAGCTTCTTAATATTATATATTAATGTTATTGAGCAAACTCCAGAAGATAGTGGAAGACAGAGGAGACTCGTGTGCTACACAGTCCATGGGGTTGCAAAGAGTCAGACCTGACTCAGCGACCGAACAATAACAACATTAATGTTATAGTGTGTATACTATGTTAAGATATGTATGGCTAAGTCCCTTCACTGTTCTCCTGAAACTACCACAACATTGTTAATCGGCTATGAAAGTGAAAGTGTTAGTCACGCAGTCATGTCCGACTCTGCAACCAATGGACTGTAGCCCGCCAGGCTCCTCTGTCCATGGGATTCTCCAGGCAAGAATACTGGAGGGGTTGCCATTTCCTCCTCCAAGGGATCTTCCTCACCCAGGGATTGAACCTGTGTTTCTTATGTATCCTGCATTGGAAGGCAGGCTCCTTACCACTAGCACCAGCTGGGAAGCCCTATACCCCAACACAAAATAAAAAGTTTAAAATTTGAAAAAATTATATATATATGTGTATGTGTGTGTATACATATACCATGTTAAGTATTTATATATTACTGTGTATAAATGTTATATATGTGACATTATATATAATATGTGATGGTATATGTAATATAATGTTGTTAATAATGATAATATGAATACAGCATCAATACTGACCAAAATAATTGGGTTCCTGAGAGTCTGTAAGTGCTCTATACCTGGTAAAACTATAATGAAATTCATTTAGAGCATTTCATTTAAAAGATCACATCTGTGCCCTTAATGAATAGTAATTAAAACTCACAGCAGCACTCCCATTAGGTGACAAAGGGTTATTATACATACTTTCCAAGACAGATAGACTTTAGACCATGGAGTCTGGCCTTTTATGTGGATGTCAGCATTCAGGAGGAAATTGAGACTTAATTCTAAATTTTCCGTTTCTAGAGGACTAGGTACTCTTTTAGAAACAACCGTTAAGCCTGAGAATCAGCATTCTGACTTGCCCCCTTGCCACTGTAGCATGGAGTGGTGGGCAAGTGCCGTGGCAGTCTCTAGTCCCGACTCCTTAACTGAGGGCGGGGGGACTGCCCTTGCTTAAGACATCCATCCTCAGTTTCTCATTTGCAGAACGAGAGGCTGCACTGCATCTTGTTTAACTATAGTAAGCACTGAATTTCTCTCTGCCCCAATATTCCTGGCAACAGCCACTGTAGCCAGCGACATGCCCTGTAGAACCCATGCCATCTCTTTTTGAGAATGGACTCTATCTATTAAGGAATGTACAAACAGTCCCTGAGCACCCTACTCCTCCCCCTCAGGGCTTCAGCTGCTTCTTGTTAGTGGGCTCATGCCTCTTCCTCCCCCATTAGCTTGCCTGGTCTGTGGCCCTTGACTGCTTGGATGATGAGTCTTCAGTTGCCTTCCGTTGTCTTCTGGATCCAATCTGCTGTCCCTGAGCACACGCACCTACTATTTCTGGTGCATTTCTTAGCTATGGTAGGATTTCACGGGTCTAAATTCTTCCATCTTTCGGGTCCTTTCCTTAGCTTCCTTGGTCCCTGACAGTTCTTACAGGCTGTTGCTATTCCCTAATGTGGCAATGATACCCCTCAGCAAGACAGGTCTTATTTTGGTTCATCCAGAAGCCAACTCTGAAACAGGGATTCAGACGCAAGTAGTTTATTTGGGAGGTGAAGGAAACATGGGTAGGAAAGTATACCTGTGGCGGATTCATTTCGATATTTGGCAAAACTAATACAATATTGTGAAGTTTAAAAATAAAATAAAATTAAAAAAAAAAAAAAAAAGGCAGAGAGGTAATTCGACCCCAAAAGGAGCATCATCAAGCAAGCAGTTGTTGTGTTGTGTTAGCCGCTCAGTCATGTCCAACTTTGCCATCCCAGTGGGCTGCCATTCCCTTCTCCAGGGATCAAGCAAGTTACCACGGTCAATAAGTGGACCTTCCCCACAGGGAACTCTGGGAACCAAAGTGGAATATGAGCTCAAAGAGGTACTAAGCTCTGTGGGGTGAGAGAGAGATGGGGTATTTATACACCAACTGCCATTGTCATTCAGATGAAAGGAGGGCTTTAATTCTTGGGCACTTCCTGCCTACCCATGCTTAGCAGAATCGGTTCTGCTCACCAGAAAAGGCCCTCAGGTAGATCGGTACCAGGCTTGAAAGTTGGGAGACAAGGAGAGTACAGCTAATGGAAGGACTGGAAGGAGTGTGTGCAGGTGCCCACAGCCCATCAGGGTTTGAATACAGGCACCGAAAGTCGATCACTCTGGCAACCCACTCCAGTACTCTTGCCTGGAAAATCCCATGGATGGAGGAGCCTGGTAGGCTGCAGTCCATGGGGTCGCTACGAGTCAGGCACGACTGAGCGACTTCACTTTCACTTTTCACTTCCCTGCATTGGGGAAGGAAATGGCAATCCACTCCAGTGTTCTTGCCTGGAGAATCCCAGGGATGGAGGAGCCTGGTGGGCTTCCATCTATGGGGTCACACAGAGTTGAACACGACTGAAGCGACTTAGCAGCAGCAGCAAGGATTCTAACCATCCCATTAAGAGAGCTCAGTGATGAAACCCTGTCAGTCGGACTTTAGCAGCAGCCTATATCCCAGCTTGGGTTCTTCTGTGCCCATCTTTTCCTTCTTCCCGGCACCTTACTTCTTCAGCTAATTTCCCTTCTTACAACCTCCTTCTAGCTTCTGACTCAACACTTCTTTTCTCAACAAATAACCAGTTTTTGTCTTACAGTTGAGTTTTCTGTTCCCCAGATCTGCTATATTGCTACTGTTTCTGCTTGTTCTCTCTACTAAACTATTCTATGAAAAGTCCAGTGGTTTAGATTTCCAGCATTTCCCCTACTTTCCCTGACTTTGGCCTCAGAAGGTCAAAAATAAAGTTTAAGGGATGTGATTAAATAACACTGTGCATTTGTAAGGCACATTACAGTTTATTGGGCTTCCTGGGTAGCACTAGTGGTAAAGAAACTGCCTACTAATGTGGCTAGATGTAAGAGATGCAAGTTCAATCCCCAGGTTGGGAAGATCCCTTGGAGGAGGGCACAGCAACCCACCCCAGTATTCTTGCCTGGAGAATCTCATGGACAGAGGAACCTGACAGGCTAAGGTCTAGTTTATAAAGAATGTAATGGAAACTTATTGGGAGAGCATGAAGGATAGAGCTAAAAGCATTGAACTTGCATCTTGGTTCTCATACTTACTAACTCTGTGATAATGGCAAGCCATTCCCTATTAGGTGTCAGTTTCCTTGACTGGAAAATAGGACTAATAATGTCAATATCTGTCCTCCTTACATCACCAGAGCTGTTGCAAGGTTGAGTAGGGCAGTGGGTCCCAGACAACGATCACGGGTTTCGTCTACATTTTGGTGACCTGATTTTTCAAGATTTTACTATCTGATTTTTCACTCTATACTGTTTTGACAGCAGTCTTGTGGGAAAGCGTCAAGGTAATGTTTTCTTTGTTTTGAGAGTAAAGAAACAGAGACTCTCTTCTGACTTTCATGCCAGCATGTATCATTCTCAGATGCATGCAAAGAATTATTGTAGCTTTGAATCACATCCCATCTAAAATATATTTGTAATGTTACATTCTTCAAGAGAAAAGCAAATACGTGACATTCTTTGAATAAGTAGAGTCACAAATCTGAGGTCCTGGAACAACTGAAAGAGTATGAGACTTGGATCCTTAGAAAAAGTTTTGCTTTCTCTCTTTAAATTCGCCTCAAAGTTAACTGGATCAGTCATTTGTGATTCTAAAATGTACAAATCCAATTGCGCTAAGAAACCAAGGACTATGTACTTATCTGTTATTGCTTCTTTAAAAAAAAATTCTACCCAATGACTTTTAATTTCCTAGATAGGGGGCAGCCAGCCTTTTGAAGAAACTCATTTATTTCATCGTCACTCTGAGTTCCTAATGTAAACGTCTTTAGGGGCTGATTTAGAAGAACTAGGACAAGACATTTCCAGTGTTGCCTGAGGCCAATTTGCATCTCTTAGAGATGAAGAGGCCGAGGGTAAACATAAGCTGAAGCTCATCATGACTTATATACCATGGAATTTTTTTATATATCATTTCACAAAGATCCGTTTTTAAAAGTTGAATTATGTGATTTTTTTAAAAGTCAAATATCTGCAAAGGAAATTGGACTGACCTGACTCTGCCTCCGAGGTTTCAGGTTAAAGGATGTTGTGAAATTTGAAGCAATTTTGTTTTCCATGCACATATTCTTTTTTAGGAAGAAAATCTTTCTTTGCTTCACATTCCTCTTTGTGCCCGCAGAAATGCTTGATTTGGTTTGGTATGAGTCAAACAAACTGTTCTCATCACAGTGGAGCAAAGGAAAAAAGAGCTTTTCATTCAAGTTATGGGTTCTGGAAAAATCTGTGTAAAAGCATTCTATGTAACTGTAGTTGTTGGCCACTCTTTTGTGAGTTATCTGTAGAATAGTTATTTTCTCCTGTGCCCAACAGGAAAATAATGGAGCATGAGAAAATTCAGCCCATTAAAGTGCAGGGAGTATAGAAAAGTGCTTATAACGCTCCTTTTTTCTCTCCATCATATGAATGTTCTTGCACATGTGTGGAGAATTCTTTCTCTTCTGTCTTTCCATGCTTCCCTCAAGACTGTGCCCTGTCAGTCCAGCAGGTTTAAGGGATGGACTGCAAGATGGGAATCATATCCAATGCCAGATTTCCTGGGATGATGTGCCGTATGTATTAAATCTCACCCACTGCCAGTATTAGGGCTTCCCCGGGAGCACTGGTGGTAAAGAATACACCTGCCAATGCAGGAGACACACAAAAAACTTGGGTTTGATCCCTGGGTTGGGAAGATCCCTTGGAGTAGAAAATGACAACCCACTCCAGTATTCTCGCCTGGAAAATTCTATGGGCAGAGGAGCCCATCAGGTTACAGTCCAAGGGGCCACAGTCAGACACGACTGAGCAGATATGAACATACTAGCATTATGGTTTGGTTAACATGGTTTATATACATAATTATCATTCTTAAATCACAATACTTAAAGATGGAGATTTAACAAAAAAAAGAAGTTAAAATGAGCCAAAGATAGGAATTAGACAATTATTGGGACTTCCCTGGTGGTCCAGTGGTTAAGACTCCACACTTCCAATACAGGGGACATGAGTTCAATCCCTAGCCATAGAACTAAGGTCTCACATGCCGTGTGGTGTGGCCAAAAAAATAAAGAAACTAAACAATCATTTCTTCTATTACAGAAAGCTTCTTAGCAAATCAGATGGTAAATAATCTGCCTGCAATGTGGGAGACCCAGGTTCGATCCCTGGATGGAGAAGATCCCCTGGAGAAGGAAATGGCAATCCACTCCAGTATTCTTGCCTGGAGAATCCCATGGACAGAGGAGCCTGGTGGGCTACAGTCCATGGGATCACAAAGAGTTGGACACAATGGAGCAACTTAACACTTTTTCAGCAAATGAAAAAAGAAAACATCATCATGATCAAAGAGGAATGAGACTAAGACCTCAGTGAACCCTCTTAGAGACTCAGTCATCCTGTATTATAATTTGGAGATGCTAGAATAACTTCTTTGATGTACTGGGACACAACTAATGCCAACTCAGAAGCTCTTTAAAATATCTAGTGTATCTTTTCCAGGGGATCTTCCTTTCCCAGGGATCGAACCCAGGTCTCCTGTATTACAGGCAGGTTCTTTACTATCTGAGCCACCAGGAAAGCCCAGTGTTTCAGGCAATGAGATATTAAAACTAGAGCAAGAACAGGCCTGATAAATCAAAGGAGATTGGACCCCTGTGGAGGAGCTCTCATGTTTTCAGTGGTGGTGGTCTTTGTGGGTGAATGGAGCCTCTTGAATTTTAGGAAATGACCTGGGGAAAAAATATCTTAGGATCTCAAGTCCAGGAGGAAACTGTGGATCCCACCCCGTCTGCCCACCTGCCTTTAAGTTAGACTACACCAAACCTTATAAAAATTCCATGGAGCTTATACATTGCAACTTAGTAGCATTGTTGTAAGAGAAAGAAGTAATCCGTTTGTTTTGCCTTCTGAAAAACCTACCTCAACCTTAAGGAATTAGTTCACACCTCTCAAATGGTTGTTGATTCTCAGATAAAATATTGTCCAGAAATGCAGAGCATCATTGCTCACAATGCTTCTCCCCTTTCAAAATCAGCTTTGGAAACACTTAAGTTTTGGATGGTTTGGCATTCTGGTTTGAGATCTTGCACGACTTAAAAACACTAACCAACAAGTAAATGTCAAAAGATGAAAAAAATCTACCACATTCTGTTTTTCATAAAAATGTAGATTTAATAAATTTCTAAAGGAGAACAGAATGGGCACATTAGAACACTGCCAAAGTTATAAACTTTGACAGTCCCACATACTGAGATGAACAGGAAAATGCATTTCACAAGAAATAAAATACATTTTCCGTCCTCTGGATTTGTTGAAGAAGAAGAAAAAAGCACATCTGTCTCAAATTTCTTTGAAGGAACTGAAGGCATTCAGTTTTCTTGAGTGAATAGACTTACTCTTTCTGCTGGGTTACCTTAGAGGGCTTTTAAAAGATAATTTCAAAGCTATAATCAAATACCATCAAGGAGACAAATGGAAACATCTTTATTTCAATTAACATCTGGAAGCTGGAAATAAAAATTCCCTAGATATAGGAAGAAGATCAATATGAGTAATTAAATATTTGTAGGGTTGCTTACCACAGGGTTGTATAGAAATAATTACAACATTTTGTGGTGTTTTTGTATCATTTTTTCTCCTAAATATTTTATTCTCTTGATAAGTGTTAGTGTTTAATCTTCCTAAGTGTAAGATTCTTCCCTAGAATGTTAAACTCCTGTAGAATGGACATGTTTTATGTTTTTTGGGATGTGCATGTATGCTAAGTCACTTCAGTCATGTCCGACTCTTTGTGAGCCTATGGACTGTAGCCCGCCAGGCTCCTCTGTCCATGGGATTCTCCAGGCAAGAATACCGGAGTGTGTTGCCATGCCCTCCTCCAGGGTATCGTCCCCACCCAGGGATCGAACCCATGTCTCTTACATCTCCTGCATTGGCAGGAGGACCCTTTACTACAAGCACCACCTGGGAAGCCCCCCAAATGTGATAGTCATAGCCACGTCATAGGTCTTGTGGAAGTCATGTGAATTAATGTCTATAGCTACTCAAACATACAGTCTATGTTTTATTTAATTTAGTTAGATTATGGCAGCATGAAGAAGTGGGTTGCAGTGTGGTGGACTCCAGAGCAATACTCTCTGGGTCCAAATCTTTGCTCTGCTTTTCACTGCTTCTTTAATTTTTGGTAAGGTTGGTAATCTGCCTGTCTATCAGTTTCGTCACCTGTAACATGGGAATAATACTAGTGTCTGCCTCATCTAGTTGTGAAAATTAAATGAGTTAATACGTGTAAGTGCTTCATGTCTGACAGTAGTAAACATGCCGGAAGTTGTTGCTGCTTCTCCTACTGTTGCTGCTGTTGTTATTTGTGTTATTATTCCATTCTAACTGGCCTCTCTGGGGACAAACTGCAGGAACCTCAGTGGCCAAGGAAGGTTACGGACAAGGATGTCTGAAAGCAAATTTCAGGGCTTACATTATCTGGATTTCTAAGTGGGAGGGGTAATGAATAGGACTAGGTTACCACGTCTCAAAGGGACGGGACAAGGAGGACCATGACTGAAACCAAGAAATGTAAGCAAGTGTAGTGGAAAGCCCAGTCTGAAGACCCTTCCTCTCCCACCTCACGCCCCAGGGCCACTTTGTGTCACTGAGACTGCAGTCAGGGGTGTCCCAAGCACGTAAGGGCAAGGCACTGGGAGAAGACACAGTCCATCACTTCACTTCTCCAGCTAAGTACCCACTCTGGTTCACCAGAAGACCTTATTATTTAATCTAACAGTGCCCAATCCAGGAGAGAGTCTTCATAACATATAAATAAAGAACTGGACCTGTGTCTACATTGACAATTCAGTAAACGTTGTAGGAAAAAGTCAAATCTCAAATCATTGAAGACACCATTAAAATAAATTGGCATTTCGGCTCTATGAAGACAAAAGTTCTCAAGTGTTGATTTTCAATTAGTTGTTTTGTTCCTGCATAAACTTAACTGCCGACACTTTTATTCTTGCTTTCTCCTTTTAGGAGAAAAATCCTTCAAATGTCAGTGGCATTACAAAGTTTTATTTTTATTTTACTTTTCTTTTGAGAAAGAGAGTTATGGGAATATTTCCTACAGATCCTGTCTCTTTAACACCCACCTGTTTCAGAATGTTAAGACTGCTTATTTAAAAATGCAGATTTGTGGAACTCACATTATGAATGAGTCAGCATCTTTGACCTATGGGAACAACAGGAAAGGTACATAAAAACAGAGGGTAAGAAATGTCTTTCAGAAAAATTAATAATACATAGAGTGCCCCTCATTCACAAAACTAGAAAAACAGTCTTAGCTGAAATGTATTACAGATTTTCTGATATAACTATCTCCAAGGCTAGTTCCAAAACCTAACTCCATATGTCTTTTTTATTCGTTATATATTTTTGTTTGATTATACAAGTTCTGTTTTTCATAAAATATAGATTTCATTATTTCTAAAGAAGAGCATAGTTTTATAGTAAACTGCCTTTTTAGGGAGGATTAATTAGTATATAAATCAAGGAATGTAAGCCTAGAAAAAAATACAAAAAGTATGAGTGGAAAAATGTTAGCTGGAGAGAGGATTTTTCTCCCTTTTTAATATATATGTTTTACATAACAGGAAATCCTCTAGTTTATTTTTAGAAGGATGTTACATACATGCCTAAAGAAATAACCATAATCTGCTCTTTCATGAGAATACAGATAAAACCTACTGAAATTCCTAAATACGTTTTCTGGAAAGTTCCCAGCAATCACAGAGATAGCCTAGTATGAACAAAATTGACACCATCAGAGAACATAGCCACCTAGATGTTTAAATTCATAATCACCATACATTCTATTACTTCAATTTTCTAAACAGTAGACTGTGTCTCTGTGTGTGTGTGTGTGAGTAAGTCATGTCTGACTCTTTGCCAGCCTTTGGACCGTAACTCACCCGGTTCCTCTGCCCGTGGGCTTCTTCAGGCAAGAATACTAGAGTGGGTTGCCATGCCATCCTCCAGGGGATCCTTCCAACCCAGGGATCAAACCCATGTCTCTTACATCTCCTGCATTGGCAGGCAGGTTCTTTACCTCTACTGTCACCTGGGCAGGTTCAAAGAGTAGACTATTCCTGGAATTAAGATGTCCCTTCTCTTCTCCCACTTAACTTTTTGTCCACAATGCATGGTTTGGGGGATCCCTATTTCCCCAACCAGGGATTGAGTCTGAGCCCTATGCAGTGAAAGTGTGGAGTCCTAACCACATAGCTGATAGGGAATCCCCTCTTCTAATTTTGATAATTAAGTTCAACCTGATGATTATCCAAGGAAAGTTATATCTGTGAACCCAGGAACTCCCTCTAGCTTTTGGGCACCTATCCTAATAGTCTTTCTGTTTAGTTTACATCTGAGCTTTGAGGATGGCCTCCCTCCCTCTCCTTCCTCTATAATCCCTCAGTCTTTAAACACTTAGCAACTCTTTGTCTGACAGAGAGAAATTGAGCTTGGTTGCATTCAGAATTATTGATGTGCTTTTGATATGGCCAAAAATGGATGTAAATATGCTTTATGTGTGCAAAGAAAATTAAACACTTGGATGGTGCAGTTAAGTAGATGGCAGGGTGTCATCATGTTTGATAACTGAGCCATGTTAACTGTCATTAGTGAAAGTGAAAGTGAAGTTGCTCAGTCGTGTCCAACTCTTTGCAACCCCATGGACTGTAGCCTACCAGGCTCCTCCATCTGTCCATGGGATTTTCCAGGCAAGAGTACTGGAGTGGCTTGCCATTTCCTTCTCCAGGGGGATCTTCCTGACCCAGGGATTGAACCCTGGTCTCCTGCATTGTAGGCAGATGCTTTACCGTCTGAGCTGTCATTAGGAGATATCAAAAGTCATTATTCTCTTCTTACAAAAGTTTCTTGTACCTCTTTCCAGACTTCATGTACCTTAAATTCTAAGCTTTGCATATTATTATCACTATTACTTAAAATCAGAGCCAAAATTTGATGGATGTAGAAAACATTTACTTAGATACATCCAAAAGCAGAGATGAACAGACAGATGCAATTATGAGAACAAACATCTGTATCTTTATTGATACAATAGTTTCTTGGGATAAGAAGGCTAATCAAAGAATTAAGTCATCTGAGGTCAAGGTTTCCATTTCCAATGCCCATAGGTTGGAGATGATATTAGTTCAGTTCAGTTCAGTTCAGTCACTCAGTCACGTCTGACTCTGCGACCCCATGAATTGCAGCATGCCAGGCCCCCCTGTCCATCACCAACTCCTGGAGTTCACTCAGACTCATCTCCATCGAGTCGGTAATGCCATCCAGACATCTCATCCTCTGTTGTCCCCTTCTCCTCCTGCCCCCAATCCCTCCCAGCATCAGGGTCTTTTCCAATGAGTCAACTCTTCGCATGAGGTGGCCAAAGTATTAGAGTTTCAGCTTTAGCATCAGTCCTTCCAATAAACACCCAGAACTTATCTGCTTTAGAATGGACTGGTTGGATCTCCTTGCAGTCCTAGGGACTGTCAAGAGTCTTCTCCAACATCACAGTTCAAAAGCATCAATTCTTCAGCACTCAGCTTTCTTCACAGTCCAACTCTCACATCCATACATGACCACTGGGAAAACCATAGCCTTGACTAGAATGACCTTTGTTGGCAAAGTAATATCTCTGCTTTTCAATATGCTATCTAGGTTGGTTATAGCTTTTCTCCCAAGGAGTAAGCGTCTTTTAATTTCATGGCTGCAGTCACCATCTGCAGTGATTTTGGAGCCCAGAAAAATAAAGCCAGCCACTGTTTCCACTGTTTCCTCATCTATTTCCCATGAAGTGATGAGACCAGATGCCATGATCTTAGTTTTCTAAATGTTAAGCTTTAAGCCAACTTGTTCACTCTCCTCTTTCACTTTCATCAAGAGGCTTTTTAGTTCCTCTTCACTTTCTGCCATAAGGGTGGTGTCATCTGCATATCTGAGCTTATTGATATTTCTCCCGTCAATCTTGATACCAGCTTGTGCTTCTTCCAGCCCAGCGTTTCTCATGATGTACTCTGCATAGAAGTTAAATAAGCAGATGGTATATAGATGATATAGCAAGGAGCAAAAGAGTACTGGATGGAATTAAGAGATCTGGGCCCTAAGTCTGACTTTATGACTAAACAGTTCTATAGCTTTGGGAAATTCTATTGAATTCAGTTTCTTTATTTGCAAAATAAATGGGTTGAGATGAATAATCTGTAATGTCACTTCTGGTGTTAAGGCTTTAAAATGGACATGAATCATCATCATCATATCAATATATGTATGAGTGAGTGAAAGTCACTCAGTCATGTCAGACTCTTTGCTACACTATGGACTATAGCCTGCCAGGCTCCTCTGTCCACAGAATTTTTCTAGCAAGAATACTGGAATGAGCTGCCATTCCCTCTACAGGGGATCTTCCCAACCCAGGGATCGAACCTGGGTATCCTACATTGCAGGTGGATTCTTTACCATCTGAACCACCAGGAAGTCCAGATATATATGATTAAGACTCTCATTTCCCTCTTTACAGAAATCTCAGCTAAAGACTTTTCTCCAACAATAAAGTCAACTAACAATGAGGAGGCAAGTCACCAATAATATTTTTCAATATATCCAATTGAACGATAAACAAAACTCTATGCAGATATTTATTGTTTCAGAGAAATGCCACTAGTCTGTCAGGTACGGAAATGGAGGAGCAGAATGAAAGTTAGGTATCTGTCTCTCAGTCAAACTGAACCCAGAAATAAGCTTCGATTGACTCAATGATCTAGAACTTGGAGCAATACATTCAGAAAGCCCTGGAAGGAAGAAGCGGGAGCTTCTGTCTGTCCCCCAGAAGGTCCTTTGCAATCATAGTGAACAGTTTGCCTGCTCCAGTACTCTTGCCTGGAAAATCCCATGGATGGAGGAGCCTGGTGGGCTGCAGCCCATGGGGTCGCGAAGAGTCAGACACGACTGAGCAACTTCACTTTCACTTTTCACTTTCACACATTGGAGAAGGAAATGGCAACCCACTCCAGTGTTCTTGCCTGGAGAATCCCAGGGACGGGGGAGCCTGGTGGGCTGCCGTCTATGGGGTCGCACAGAGTCAGACACGACTGAAGTGACTCAGCAGCGGCAGCAGCAGCAGGAAATGGAAGACCCTTTGTTCTTTAGAGCTTTAGAGGAAGCAAAGAGAACCCCACCAGCCAATAAGCATATTAAAGTGACATGGATTTTTGCTTTTGAAGTAAAATGTACATAAGAACTTGTGTGATATGCCCAGATTTGCTCTCGCTGCAGTAATTTCCATTCAACGCCCTAAAATTGAAGAGATATGCTCCTTATTGGAGACTTGTTCAAAGTTTACCCATCATTGCTGGTCTGTCTTCTTCTTCTATAATCTTTGACTTAACTAGGCTGTTAAGATCCTCATTTTGATTCTTCCATTGGAAGGTGCCAGAATCACATCAAAAATTAACCCTGGGATTAAAAGGCTCTAATCAACATTCTTTTCCATGGGGATGGTCTTGATCCCTGTCTCCTGTACAATGTCACGAACCTCCATCCATAGTTTATCAGGCACTCTATCAGATCTAGTCCCTTAAATCTATTTCTCACTTCCACTGTATAATCATAAGGGATTTGATTTAGGTCATACCTGAATGGTCTAGTGGTTTTCCCTACTTTCTTCAATTTCAGTCTGAATTTGGCAGTAAGGAGTTCATGATCTGAGCCACAGTCACCTCCTGGTCTTGTTTTTGCTGACTGTATAGAGCTTCTCCATCTTTGGCTGCAAAGAATATAATCAATATGATTTTGGTGTTGATCATCTGGTGATGTCCATGTGTAGAGTCTTCTCTTGTGTTGTTGGAAGGAGGGTGTTTGCTATGACCAGTGCGTTCTCTTGGCAAAACTCTATTAGCCTTTGTCCTGCTTCATTCCGTATTCCAAGGCCAAATTTGCCTGTTAGTCCAGGTGTTTCTTGACTTCCTACTTTTGCATTCCAGTCCCCTATAATGAAAAGGACATCTTTTTTGGGTGTTAATTCTAGAAGGTCTTGTAGGTCTTCATAGAACCGTTCAACTTCAGCTTCTTTAGTGTTACTGGTTGGGGCATAGGCTTGGATTACCATGAAATTGAATGGTTTGCCTTGGAAACGAACAGAGATCATTCTGTCATCTTTGAGATTGCATCCAAGTACTGCATTTCAGACTGTTTTGTTGAATATGATGGCTACTCCATTTCTTCTGAGGGATTCCTGCCCGCAGTAGTAGATATAATGGTCATCTGAGTTAAACTGACCCATTCTGGTCCATTTTAGTTCACTGATTCCTAGAATGTCCATGTTCACTCTTGCCATCTCCTGTTTGACCACTTCCAATTTGCCTTGATTCATGAACCTAACATTCCAGGTTCCTATGCAATATTGCTCTCTACAGCATTGGACCTTGCTTCTATCACCAGTCACATCCACAACTGGGTATTGTTTTGCTTTGGCTCCATCCCTTCATTCTTTCTGGAGTTATTTCTCCACTGATCTCCAGTAGCATATTGGGCACTTACCGACCTGGGGAGTTCCTCTTTCAGCATCCTATCATTTTGTCTTTTCATACTGTTCACGGGGTTCTCAAAGCAAGAATACTGAAGTGGTTTGCCATTCCCTTTTCCAGTGGGCCACATTCTGTCAGGAAGGAAGAAAGCCTTCCTCAAAGATTAATGCAAAGAAATAGAGGAAAACAACAAAATGGGAAAGACTAGAGATCTCTTCAAGAAAATTAGAGATACCAAGGGAATATTTCATTTAAAGATGGGCTTGATAAATGACAGAAATGGTATGGACCTAACAGAAGCAGAAGATATTAAGAAGAAGTGGCAAGAATACACAGAAGAACTGTACAGAAAAGATCTTCACGACCCAGATAATCACGATGGTGTGATCACTCACCTAGAGCCTGACATCCTGGAATGTGAAGTCAAGTGGGCCTTAGAAAGCATCACTATGAAGAAAGCTAGTGGAGGTGATGGAATTCCAGTTGAGCTATTTCAAATCCTGAAAGATGATGCTGTGAAAGTGCTGCACTCAATATGCCAACAAATTTGGAAAACTCAGCAGTGGCCACAGAACTGGAAAAGGTCAATTTTCATTCAAATCCCAAAGAAAGGCAATGCCAAAGAATGCTCAAACTACCGCACAATAGCACATATCTCACATGCTAGTAAAGTGATGCATAAAACTCTCCAAGCCAGGCTTCAGCAGTACGTGAACCGTGAACTTCCAGATGTTCAAGCTGGTTTTAGATAAGGCAGAGGAACCAGAGATCAAATTGCCAACATCTGCTGGATCATAGAAAAAGCAAAAAAGTTCCAAAAAAACATCTATTTCTGCTTTATTGACTATGCCAAGCTTTTGACTGTGTGGATCCCAATAAACTGCAGAAAATTCTGAAAGAGATGTGAATACCAGACCACCTGACCTGCCTCTTGAGAAACCTGTATGCAGGTCAGGAAGCAACAGTTAGAACAGGACATGGAACAACAGACTGGTTCCAAATAGGAAAAGGAGTACGTCAAGGCTGTATATTGTCACCCTGCTTATTTAACTTATATGCAGAGTACATCATGAGAAACACTGGGCTGGAAGAAGCACAAGCTGGAATCAAGATTGCTGGGAGAAATATCAATAACCTCAGATATGCAGATGATACCACCCTTACAGCAGAAAGTGAAGATGAACTAAAAAAAGCCTCTTGATGAAGGTGAAAGAGGAGAGTGAACAAGTTGGCTTAAAGCTCAACATTCAGAAAACTAAGATCATAGCATCTGGTCCCATCACTTCATGGGAAATAGATGGGGAAACAGTGGAAACAGTGGCTGGCTTTATTTTTGGGGGCTCCAAAATCACTGCAGATGGTGATTGCAGCCATGAAATTAAAAGACGCTTACTCCTTGGAAGGAAAGTTATGACCAACCTAGATAGCATATTCAAAAGCAGAGACATTACTTTGCCAACAAAGGTCCGTCTAGTCAAGGCTATGGTTTTTCCAGTGGTCATGTATGGATGTGAGAGTTGGACTGTGAAGAAAGCTGAGCGCCAAAGAATTGATGCTTTTGAACTGTGGTGTTGGAGAAGACTCTTGAGAGTCCCATGGACTGCAAGGAGATCCAACCAGTCTATCCTAAAGGAGATCAGCCCTGGGTGTTCATTGGAAGGACTGATGGTGAAAGCTGAAACTCCAATACTTTGGCCACCTCATGCGAAGAGTTGACTCATTGGAAAAGACCCTGGGGCTGGGAGGTATTAGGGGCAGGAGGGAAAGGGGACGACAGAGGATGAGATGGCTGGATGGCATCACCAACTCGATGGACATGAGTTTGGGTAAACTCCGGGAGTTGGTGATGGACAGGGAGGCCTGGAGTGCTGCGATTCATGGGGTTGCAAAGAGTCGGACACAACTGAGCGACTGAACTGAACTGAACTGATTCAGCGTTATTTGTATGTCTTGCCTTGCAGTGGAAGTGGAGATGTGGTCAACTTTCCCAGGAGTCCCGGGACTAGCTGGCTTACAGAGTTAAATGGGAGTGTCAGGTAGGGAGAAGGCATCAGACAGGAGGAAGGCAGTTTGGAAGCACAGCCTTTATGTGAGGCATCACCATCATAAGTCATCATGTTTTCCTCCAACAGGACCAATAAACTCTCAGTCTCAAGCAGCCCTCCCCAACTTAGCAAGGCATATAGTTTGTGTTTTTCCAGATGATAGATCTTGAGCCAATGTGTTACATTTTTGATAGATACCCAGGTTTGCAAGGCATGCAGCCTGACTTAGTACTTCTTAATGATACCAAAGATGAAAAAATTGTCCCAGAGTGAAAATACAAGATGGATTTGTTTCAAGGCAGTAGATCATTTGAAGACAGTGTCATGAAAAACATCGGCCATGGCTTATCATATCTGTCATCTATTAGTGGCTTTTGGAAAAGAGTTAAGTTATAGAATCTTGGATTTCTCCTTCAATTTTTAACTTTTAAAACTTAAATTTTTTGATTAAACTCGTTAAAGTTCAACAATTAGTATCTTAAGAAATTGCTAGTACAGGCAATATGGAGAAAGGAATAAATAGCCTGTTTAGAGAAATGATATTAGATATGAAAATGATTAGATACAAAAATGATAGATTTCCCTTCATAGTAGGATTTGATGTTGTTTAGTCACTTGGTTGTGTCTGACCCTTTTGTGGCCCCATGGACTATAGCCTGCCAGGCTCCTCCATCCATGGGATTTCCCAGGCAAGAATACTGAAGTGGGTTGCCATTTCCTTCTCCAGGGGATTTTCCCAACCCTGGGATCAAAACCACATCTGCTCCTTGGCAGACAGATTCTTTACCACTGAGCCACCTGGGAAGCCCCTAACAGGATACTTTGTCCAATTTAGTCATCTAACTTAGATCATATTTTCAGTCAGAAAGTGGTAAGAATTATTTTGGAAGCTTTGCTATCTTTGCTTTTTGCAACTGGAACAATAGTCTAGGTATGTACCAAGATGTAATATCCACAGGTTTTGTTCTATCTTCTTTTCTTTGAAGGCATTCAGATGAGAAACTGCTATACAATCAAGTTTACCAAAAATTCTGTGTAAAAAGTAGTTCTGCCAGTCAAATTATTCTAAATGAAGCAACTAACCATTGCTAAGAAAAAAGCATGCTAAAATGCGAGAGTGACTGCACAAAAGAGGGAGGAAGAGAACTGAGGGGATCTGAGGGGAACACCAACCTTATCCACCGTGTCCACTTATTCACCGAGGTCCATCATATTTTGCCAGACAGGTGAAATGCACAGGGTTATAATGGAGACCACTAACACTGTGACCTGCAGTCTTTGCAGGGATGTAGTAGTTACTTCTGATGTGTGTGCGTGCATGCTAAGTTGCTTCAGTCATGTCTGACTCTTTGCAACCCTATGAACTGTAGCCCACCAATTCCTCTGTCCATAGGATTCTCTAGGTAAGAATACTGGTTGCCATGCCAATGAACTGTTTGCTATTTTAGCAGTTTACCTCGCCTATACCCACTAGATACCAGGGGCATCCTGTTCCATCCCCCCACCCCCCGCCACGTTATGACAACCAAAATTGTTTCTAGATGTTGCCAAATGTCTCTTGGAGTCCCCAGTTGAGAACAACTGATCTAGAGAACCCAGCCTCCTTTTAACCAAAGGTCTCTGGGTCTGTGAACTGACTTAGATCTGAAAATTGGGTGAGGGACCATGATTTAAAAGCAGGGGCTGCTATCAGCTTTCTGCTTGCCAGTTCACATTTTTAAATTATTACTCCAGCTGGGTAACTGGCTAGTGGGCCTTTCACATGTTGCCACAGCGTCCTGTATAATCAAGTCACCCTTATTGTTACTCCAGCCTTTCAACTCATGTTGAGTCATCACATCCTTCTTGTCTCTGATGACCAAGGGCTTTTGCCAGTCTAGATTTCCATGGTTCCCAGGGAGCTCATGAAGCATCTTCCACCATCCTTCCAGACTGAAACAGTTAAGTGATTTCCTGAGTGAACAGCTTAGAGATGTAATTCATAGTGCTCTCATGAAATGAGATGACTCAGGACTGAGTCATCCAGAGCGATTTTCCCCTCCTTTCTTGTTTTACTATCCTTGTCCCTTGCATCCAATTCCTCGGGTTCACATTTCAAAATAAACTACCTAGATATGGACCTCAGTTTTTAGGATCGTTTTTCAAGGAGTCCAGGCTAAGACTCTTACTATCAACCGTGACCCTAGGAAGCAGACTCTCTGGGTTGGATTTTAAAGCTGGATCACTCACCAAGCATATGGCAATAAGAATCCCTTTGCTAGTGGTAAGCGGGATAGTGATAATGCTTGGCAAGTAGACACAGGCGAAAAGTATCTGTGGCACTTGAATGTTCTGGGGGCAATAGTAATGATGTGGCTTACAGAGTGGCCTGGCATTTGTTAAAGTTTTTAGAAACCTGGGGAAGCGTGGGAAACAATGAGCTCACCAACTATCAACATAAGGCATGCAGTCAAATCTTCAAGGACACATTAAGAAGCCCTACTTCTACAACAGCCACAGAAGAGATTGTTGAAAATTAGACCCTGAATCTTTTTGTGAAGGGCAAGAGCTGTAAAGGTACCAGTTTTGGCTGTGCATTTAAGCTTGTTTATAGCCCTGCCTCATATCAAAAATCTTAAATTATATACACATATACAACTGTATCACTTTGCTGTAAAGCAGAAATTACCACAAAATTGTAAATCAACTATGCTTCAATAAAATAAAAATTTTAAACAATGAAGAAGCCTCATGGAGCAAAACCATACCTGACCCCCAGCAAATAAGTCACTTCAGCTTAAATACTTTTATGATTGTTAGCCACATAGATTTTGAGATTGTTATTGCAGCAAAATTTAATGAGAGCTGATTGATAAACCCTCTATAATCTTCATTAAGCTTTCCCCAAAGCCACCTCAATTTCCCAAAAATTCTCTCATATTCTCATGTGATATTTTCTCAGTCTGAGGTCAAATGAGAATAAGAGCATCTTCATTAAAAAAAAAGAAAAAGAAAAAGAAGACTCTTACTTGGACTCCTTTAAAGAAGAGACTGAAACAAAGGCCTACCTTGGTGGTTTATTTTGGAATATGAACTCCATGAAGCAGGAGTAAGGGAGTATAGGAAAACATTTGTTTTAGTCGCTAAGTCGTGTCTGACTCTGTGCAACCCCATGGACTGTAGCCTGCCAGGGTCCTCTGTCCATGGGATTTCCCAGTCAAGAATACTGGAGTGGGTCACCATTTCCTTCTCCAGGGGATCTTCCCAACTCAGGGATGGAACCTCTGTCTCCTGAGTCTCCTGCATTGGCAGGTAGGCTCTTTACCACTGAGCCACCTGGGAAGCCCATAGGAAAATGTAGACAAAGGGGAAAACCACTCTGCATGGCTTGATCTGATAGGACTTTCACAAATATCTTATGAAATGCATATTCACACTGTCTGCTCAGGGAAGAATGGAAAAAGCATTTATCCAGTGGCTTCTCTCCCTGATTAATCAAGGATGTCTCCAAGGAATGTTAACTCCCTCACACTTTTGGATCACGCATGAGTTATTTCTACCTGCATCTTATAAGATGTCCCATTCCATGGTGTCAGAGTAGTGCCAGGGCAGAAAGCAGGAGAGGCAAGACATGGTCACATCTGCAAAGTTGGTTGAAGCCTTCATGTTTCTGGTCCCCAGAGCAATGGCTAGAGTTAAAAGTGGAGCCCATATAGCATAAGGTAATGCACAATGTATATCTTCTCAAGCTAGAAAAGACAGTGTTTCAGGGAACAGGAAATGATCCATTGTACTAAATGCTGTTAATAAGTAAGATGAGAACTGACGTTTAGCAGCACTGAAGGTCATTATGACCTTGATAAGAGCAGATCTCATGGAATGATGGCAGGCAAAGCCTGCTTCCTTCACCTAGACTCAGCTCCTCTTTGCTATTTCAGGCTAGGAAATATGTCACACAATAGAACTGAGTTAATTTCTGGGGTGTAACTTTCTTTTTTCAAGAAGAATTGTATTTATTTTTGACTGTGCTGGGTTTTCTTTGCTGCTGTGTGGGCTTTGCTCTAGTTGCAGCAAGTGGGGGCTACCCTCCAGTTGCAGTGTGAGGGCGTCGCATGGTGGTGGCTTCTCTTGTTGCAGAGCACAGGCTCTAGGGTGCGCTGGCTTCAGTAGTGGCAGCATGTAGGTTCAGTAGTTGCAACTCCTGGGCTCTAGAGCACAGGTTCAACAGTTGTGGTGGATGAGCTTAGCTGCTTCTCAGCATGTGAGATCCTCCCAGCTCAGGGATTGAACCTGTGTCTGCTGCATTAGCAGGCAGATTCTTCACCATTGAGCCACTAGGAAAGCCCTTGTGTAACATTTAAATCTATCTTAGCCATCAGCCTTGGCTTCTTCCCTTTAGATGCAAGGGAGGAGACAGTCTCTTTCTGCCTAAGGGTTCTCTCCAGGCCTCGTAGGATCTCTTCATTATTTACTTTTCCTTCTAGATATTCAATACCCCCTTCTCTGTTTAGTTTTTCCCATCTTGAAGCCACCACAGAGTACAACCTATTCATCAAATGGCCCCCAGAGTCTAGAACAAGGCTTGGTATATAGTAGACCCTAAATATATATTTGTTAATGATCAGATAAATGAGTTTTAACTACTTCTTTACCTATATCTTGCTCACAACAGTCCTTGCCTAAGTACAGGTATGAATCAATCAAAGTGTGTGTGTGTGTGTGTGTGTGTTAGTTGCTCAGTCGTGTCCGATTCTTTGTGATCCCATATTCCTCTGTCCATGGGATTTCCCAAGCAAGAATCCAGGAGCAGGGTGCCATTTCCCTCTCCAGGGGTTCTTCCTGACCTAGGGATCAAACTAGGGTCTCCTTCACTGCAGGCAGATTCTTTACCACTGAGCCACCAGGGAAGCCCCAATCAGTGTATAAATGACTGAATATTTTCTTGGCTCCCCCAGCTGGAAGAAATCTCTCCTTTCTCTGAACTCATGCACAACATCACTTTAAATGTCAACACATTATTCTATCTTTAAATCAGTTCATTTCAATATGCCATCTCTCTTACTGACTATAAACTCCTGAGCTCAAGATCAAATCTTTTTTATCTTCACTTCCCACCTAACATATACTGCCAGATGTTACAGTGACTGGTACTTCAACTGATACTTGGTGATTGACATGAATGAATGAATAAGCAAATGACTATAAAGGACAAAATCTGGCAACTTGTAAACTCCCACATCCTTAAGACTATTGAATCCTCCTTTCCTACTTGTCCCAGATCTGTTTCTGCTCTCCACCAAATTCACCACTTGAAGGTTTAGAAACTCAAAAAACTTAATTTCTTCCCTCTGAGCTGTGACTTTAAGAGGCAGCAAGTTGTGAAACACTCATGATACCCATGGGCCTATTGGACTCTTTTTTGACCACTAACCCACTTAATTTGGTGTAGTTTAGGCATCATGTATGAATGTGAGAGTTGGACTGTGAAGAAAGCTGAGTGCCAGAGAATTGATGCTTTTGAACTGTGGTGTTGGAAAAGACTCTTGAGAGTCCCTAGGACTGCAAGGAGATCCAACCAGTCCGTTCTGAAGGAGATCAGCCCTGGGATTTCTTTGGAAGGAATGATGCTAAAGCTGAAACTCCAGTACTTTGGCCACCTCATTTGAAGAGTTGACTCATTGGAAAAGACTCTGATGCTGGGAGGGATTGGGGGCAGGAGGAAAAGGGGATGACAGAGGATGAGATGGCTGGATGGCATCACCGACTCGATGGATGTGAATTTGAGTGAACTCCGGGAGTTGGTGATGGACAGGGAGGCCTGGAGTGCTGTGATTCATGGGGTCGCAAGAGTTGGATACGACTGAGCAGCTGAACTGAACTGAACTAAGCACATTACAAGATGGTTCAAGAGTGCTATAAATGATGTCAGACACCATCAGAAACCACTTCAGAAAATCATTGCCTGCAGCCAGATAAAATGGTGAATACCTAGAAACTAGCAATGCTAGAAAAACAGAATAAATCATTTTTTCTTCTCTATCTCTTAGAGATGTGCACCTTTGTGCCCCAAGAATGTCCATATTTTCTGAAATTTGAAACTTCTGTAATACATTTATAAAGCATTTGTGCTGTAATGAAACATATTGGTACCTGACTGAAGAGGAAGGATCCTGGGTTCTCACTCCTCTTTGCAATTATTTTGGCCTATTTTCAGGTCATTTTATTTATTCAGGTTATTTTATTATGATGCCATTTTCAGCAAATTAATGCAAAAATGGTCATTTTATCCAAATCACCATTGTCTTCATCTTCTTGAATTTTCAATAAACTTTATTGAATAAAAATATTTTACATGGATTTGAAAAAGCAAGTTGGCAAAAGTTTAATTGCTTTAAACATATTAATTTAGCCAAAATACAAGACTCAGGACGGTGATACTTTTACATTTTCATTTCTTTTTCTTTCAATCTCAGAAGAGAGTTGTAAAAAACAGTTTGGTCAGAGTTCTCATGTGAAAGTTAGTGCACTCCAATTTTAACCCAGTCATTTATTTCTTGGAGGATGCAGTTACTCACTACTGGCCTACACCTTGCCTCATGAACTGGTATATGTGATCAAGATGACCTCGCCTTGGCTGGTCAGGTAACTCACATTGAATTGTGAGTAGATTCAGCCAGCACGCAACAGTTTATGTGTCAGCAGCGACCTCTTTTACGAAAGAGATACCAAAGCTGGGCTTTCTTACAGGAGTGTGGGAAACAAAATGAGATGTGGGGAAAATTAGGACTTTTTTTTCAGTCATTTTTATAGCTTGAACGTGGTTTATCTGAAATTTTGTGAACTTGATATGCTATTGTGTTAATGCATCAAGGCTGCAGAGTTCAAAAAGAGATGGTTTATTTGAAATTATGGCACCAAAATGTGTTTCCACTTAGGATTTTACAAAACAAATGCTTTGGAGATTTGGAGAAGGGTACAGCACAAAAAGAAAGAACTTTCAAATTTTAACATTCGGTTCTCTGTACTCAGAGGAATTCGGTCCCAGTTCACTATGACAATCACATCTGTCAAGCCCTTTTTGGATTCATCTCAATCTTGAAGGCAGCATTCAAAAATGCCCGCAAGGGTTTTGTTCCTCTGAAAAATGAACCTGCTTGGCTCTGGAGCTGTTTCTTAAAACATTGTTACTTTCTTGAAACGTTCCGTTTGGTTCAGTTCAGTTCAGTTGCTCCGTTGTGTCCGACTCTTGCGACCCCATGAATTGAGGCATGCCAGGCCTCCCTGTCCATCACCAACTCCCGGAGTTCACTTAAACTCATGTCCATCGAGTTGGTGATGCCATCCAGCCATCTCATCCTCTGTTGTCCCCTTCTCCTCCTGCCCCCAATCCCTCCCAGCATCAGAGTCTTTTCCAATGAGTCAGCTCTTCCCATGAGGTGGCCAAAGTACTGGAGTTTCAGCTTCAGCATCAGTCCTTCCAATAAACACCCAGGGCTGATCTCCTTTAGGATGGACTGGTTGGATCTCCTTGCAGTCCAAGGGACTCTCAAGAGTCTTCTCCAACACCACAGTTCTAAAGCATCAATTCTTTGGCGCTCAGCTTTCTTCACAGTCCAACTCTCACATCCATACATGACCACTGGAAAAACCATAGCCTTGACTAGACGGACCTTTGTTGGCAAAGTAATGTCTCTGCTATTCAATATGCTATCTAGGTTGGTCATAACTTTCCTCCCAAGGAGTAAGCGTCTTTTAATTTCATGGCTGCAGTCACCATCTGTAGTGATTTTGGAGCCCAGAAAAATAAAGTCTGACACTGTTTCCACTGTTTCCCCATCTATTTCCCATGAAGCGATGGGACCAGATGCCATGATCTTCGTTTTCTGAATGTTGAGCTTTAAGCCAACTTTTTCACTCTCTTCTTTCATTTTCATCAAGAGGCTTTTTAGTTCCTCTTCGCTTTCTGCCATAAGGCTGGTGTCATCTGCTTATCTGAGGTTATTGATACTAGACCAAAATATTGTGTTGGCCAACATATTTGTTCAGATTAAACCCGAGTGAACTTTTTTGGCCAATCCAATATATTATTACCTCTACCTTGGAATCCCTTGTTCAAAAAATGTAAAACTATAGAATTGATCAACTAACCCAACATGTTATTTCCAAGTGGACATTTGTGTGTGAAGATCTTTTTTCCTACTTTATACTGAATGACCTGCATCAGATGAGGAATGTGTGCGATTGTATGTATGGCGGAGTGCTTTGTTGAGGTTAATATTTTCTGCTTTCCCTGGACCTGAATGAGACAGGATTCATTCGTTCTTTACTACCTCTGTGCCATTTGCAGAGGGATGAAACCTGTTCAGAATGTTCAAGAGGGAGAGGTGACTAGGGTACTTGTGAACTTTGAAAAAGCCAGCTTGCTAAGAATATACACCTGTACTTTTCAGAGTTACTCCCACTTCACAGTTAAGCTTCAAAAGACTGAAAGATAAACACACAAACAGTAACTCTTTATAGGGATACGGGCATACTAAGTTGCTTGTCGTGTCTGCTGCTGCTGCTGCTAAGTTGCTTCAGTCGTGTCCGAGTCTGCGCGGACCCCATAGATGGCAGCCCACCAGGCTCCCCCATCCCTGGGATTCTCCAGGCAAGAACACTGGAGTGGGTTGCCATTTCCTTCTCCACTACATGAAAGTGAAAAGTGAAAGTGAAGTCGCTCAGTAATGTCTGACTCCTAGCGACCCCATGGACTGCAGCCTACCAGGCTCCTCCGTCCATGGGATTTTCCAGGCAAGAGTACTGGAGTGGGGTGCCATTGCCTTCTCCGGCTTGACGTTTCTGACTCTTTGCAATCCCATGGACTGTAGCCTGCCAGCTCCTCTGTCCATGGGATTCTCCAGGCAGGAATACTAGAGTGGGTTGCCATGCCCTCCTCCAGGGGATCTTCCTGACCCAGGGATTGAACCCAAGTCTCTTAAGTCTCTTGCATTCACGGGTGGGTTCTTTACCACCAGTGCATGTGGGAAGCATCTTTATAGGGATAAATTTCCTCAAACGTGTCATCTGCATAGTTTGGCATATTCAAGTACCCTATTACGTACTTGATCCTTGTTAACAAATTTGATTATTTTTAAAGAAAATTTAAATCTATTTTGTTAAGGGGAGATTTCTTTCACTAGCACTCATTAGATGCACTACTCACATATATATTTCTATTTTTATATATGTCATGATCTAGAAATATTTAATAATAATATGTACATAGTGTATTTACATGTAATATATATTTTTCTGAAACATTACATATTAAGTATATAAATGCTCTAGAAAAAATGTTTTTGATCTGAAAGCATATACTATGGGAAACATTGTTTTCAAGTTATCAGAAAGTAGCTTTTGAAAAGAAAAAAGTTGAAAAGTTTCAGTGAGGAAGCCCATGAGATCCTGCATGTGGGGGCCTCTCATTGATGCCTTCCTTTTTTTTTTTTTTTTTTTTTTTGCTTGATGGCTCCCTTTTCTTGTTTTTTCCCTCTGTCATGATTTTTTCCATCATTCCCGCCAACAACCGTATTTTCCCTTCTAATCCCTTACCTCACAGAGGCTACATATAATCTGGGTTTCCCCGCAAAAAACTATGACACATTCACGTTCCCAAAGGAGAGTAAACAGACTACTATACGAAAATCTTGTTTCACTGTTGAGAACAGGATCCCCAAATCCTACTGGATGTCCAATCTTCTGTGATATTATGTGTTGGTTACACATGGCCATCAACACATTGGAAACGTGAAACCATATTTTTAAGTTATACTTAGGACACTCTTTTAATTACTCACTGAAATAATAAATTAAGGCACATTTAGACAATGATAGAAAGTATATCTGGTTAACAACAGCACCAGCAGAAATTAAAGCTATCTTTTATCACTGGGAAATTAATCTTCCAGTTCACCTTATCTGAGTACCTAGAAAGCTAGAGATGGACTTGGAAATATGGCAGTTCTCAGATACTAATATAGAAAAATTAAAAGTGAGTATCATTTATTCCCTTTAGTTCTCTTAGTTTAGCTAGAAAATAGCTTCACATTAAAATGGGAAATTTTTTGTTTTGATTTGTTTTTACTATGAAGATTATACCTAAAAGATATGTCAAAAACAAGCAGTTTTAAAGTGTTTTAAACTTCACTTTTAAACTTGATGTTTATTTTGTTTGGCAAGCTTGCTGACACTGATGATTTTATGCAAAACAGAGGAGGTTTTAGTAAGATACAATGATCCTATTTTAAATAAACCTGAAAAAAAATAATCTGCTCATACAAAAATCTTTATTCAGGCTGAAGACAACAGACCACCCATGCAGGTCCTTAGTTTCTTCATTTGTAAGAGGAGTGGGTTCAATGAAGGGGGTCTCCAATTCCCTTATAGCTCTAAAGTTTATAATTCTGAGTGCCTATATTTTTCAAAGATATCAAATATTATATGTTAGTGTTGATGAGATCACTAAAGAAGCAAACATGAAACATCAGAAAAAATATGTGCCTATTAATTCATTAATAAATCGTGGTCTCTACATTAAATATTTGTATAGTCACAATTTTCTGCCTTAAAATGATTTCAAGTCCAGTGACTGACTCAGTTAATTGTCATTTTAAAATCTGTAATAAAAAATGATAACTATTCAATGTTGTCACTGAAATTGCATTCTGCAAACAAAAAAATTAATGAGCTAAATTGTAGCCACCTCGTATGTTTTATTTCAGGGTTTGAGTTCAGTCTGAGATGGAGATACATATGGCTGCCTCCTTTTAAACTTAAAAAAAAAAAAAAACATTGCAACTCTGTCTCTTTCTAACTTAAGGCTTCAATGTTAATATACTATTTTATATGCTCCTTAAACTGAAAAATGTTTACATAAAATACAAACTATAAGTCTAAGCAGGTTATCCTGAACAAAGGCAGAGAGGGAAATAAGAAATGTCATTATTTTGACTGATAAAGGCAGATGGATGTAGCATAGGCTTGGAGTGGGGTAAAGGCAGGGGTGGGGTTCGCAGGAGTTCCTTAATCCAAGCTGGGGTCTTGTATTTGCACTTTGGAGGTTATTTCTAAACAAGATTAAATATACAGGTATTCTATTTTGTGCCATAGCATTAATTTGTTATATATGATCATTTAAAATTCACTAAAGTTTAGAGAAACTGATGTTGCCATTTCTTCCTCCTTTTTAAAATGTATTCAAAAGCCTAAAGAAACAGAAGTGACTTGATTATGACTCTTATTGGTTTCTGGATGTTTACATATTGGTGACCACCAGAATCCAAGTTCAAAGGTTGGGTGCTTGACTGTCTTACTCACTAGAGTATCTCCAGTGTCTAGAACAGTCCCTGACATACATAGACACTTGAACAAAGTTTGAGTAATAAGTGAATGAATAAAAGGGATGAATACACTTTTGAATTTGTATTCGCAAATGTCCATATTCTTCCTCTATCTCTCAGGCCTTGGGAAAACCTGCAGGGATTAATTGAGAAACAGTGTAATCTTTTCAGTCTTTCTATAGAATGTCCCTCAAATTGTGCTCTGATCTTAACGGTGGAAGTCAGCAAAAAGTGCAACAGCAAATCCAGGAAAGCAGGCAGTAGCAATAAAAAGCCCAAATAAATGAGGAAACACTTTTTTTCCCCTCAACTTGACCAATGAATTCTCAAACTCTCTCTCACTCAAGGATGTTTATATTGGGCAGAAAAAAATGACAGACTGAATGAATGAATGAATGAGATTGGGGAAAACTATTTTATCTCCTCTTTGAAAATGTAACAATTATAGTAATAATAGCTAAATACATGTAAGGTGCTTATTTTATCTCAGGATCTATTCTAAGAGTTTTATATATATCAACTCAAGTAGTTCTCACAACTGCCCTGAGAGATAGACTCTATTTCTGCTTCTGTTTTTCAGGTGAAGAAACTGAGGTACAGAGAGGTTGAGTGACTTGATACTTAGGGGTGGAGTCAGGAGTCAAAGTCAGCAGGAGCTACGGAGTTCAGACTCCTGACTGCTCTGAATTACCCCTTCCGAGACTCAGCAAAGACATATCTTCAGCTTTCTTTAACCCAATGTTTCCAATCTTATGTGACTAGGGCATACCAGTCAATATGTCTAGAACAAAACATGGCAAACACTGAAGCAGAAAATTTCTTTGGTTCCTTACAAGTCAAATTGTTGTAATAGGAGGGACTTCCCTGGTAGTCCAGTGGTTAAGATTCTGTGCTCCCAATGCAGGGTCATAGGTTCGATCCTTGGTCAGGGAACTAAGATTCTGTAGGCCATGTGGCATGGGGAAAAAAAAAAACACAGAAAAAAATGTTGAAATAGGAAAATGAGTTATGATCATAAGAGTTCTCCTAATTTCAGGAGGAAGTGAATATGGATTGAGTTTAAATTCTCCTCCTTCCCCTGGCATGGAACTTGTTTATCAAACAAGGGAAGGAGGCGAGATAGTCTTTGCCATTTCTTAAAAAATAAAACTTAGCTTCTTTGATTGCTATTCATGAGATACAAACCAAATAGAACTATTCCAAAAGTGCATCGCTAGCAAAACAACATGACTGATCAAACCATGAAGTTCATGATGAAAGAATACTAAGAAATGTTTAGTTCTTCAAAGTAATTGAAACCTGGGCTTTTCCATGTAATCATGAACCATTCCAACTGCCAGAGTCCTTCTCACAGCCATCAAGAGGGGTCTAAATGGGCCCCCCTGCAAAAAGGCGAATGTAGAACACTTCCTGTTTACACATATCTGCATAAGTGGGAGAAGTAGGTTTGACTGGGTAAGGCTGTATTTTTTTAGGAGACTACAGGAAATGAGCTTGTCCCTTGAGAGGCACTCAGTCCAGGTCTGCCACACAGAACAGAAGCTTCGAGCATCTTTAGCTTATTTTGAATTCCTATTCCCAGCCATTGAGATCAAGTTTAAGGTAGGGAGGGGTGGCAGGTAGGAACGATGGAAAAGTGTGTTCCACAGGTAGAAAAAGCTGCCAAGTCACTCCCTGTTCTCGCTCAGTCATCTGAGACAAACATCAATTCCAGCTTTGTCCTAAATGAGAGCTTTGGCCAAGCAAATTCCTCTTGTAACATATGGACAGTTTTGGTTGACTTGATCATTACTTACTGCTGGATGGGACAAGAGTCAATATGCTCTCAGAAGGAAAGGGTTTGGTGAGCTGAGGCTGTCCAGGTTTTCCTTAGAAGTTTTTTTTTTTTTTTTTTGCTTTTTATTAAAATTCTGATTCTTGCTGACTACAGACCAGATAGTATCAGAATCCAGAATGTTGGTCCCCTTGGTAATCCTCAGCATATGAACTGTAGTTCATAGTAGCTCATAAAATAGTTCATAAAATAGTAGCTAATACTACTATTTTAAATAACAAGTAGAGAAAAACTGGTTTTTAATTATTTCACTACTAAGCTTTAACCTTTATTTTACTAAATATCACTATTAATGTTATAAGTTGACATAAATTTGAACAAAGGAAATCTCTTATGTTGATGGCTGTAAGGAATCACTTGCACATCCATTCTCATAGCCTTCCAAAATTAAAGGTACAACATGCAATATGAGATATATCATTGGAATCCATAATGGAATCCTCAAATGGTTCAATGGATGGCTTGAATTAATAAAAACATAGGGAAATTGTTCTTTAAAACCATGAATTCACAACTACAAAGCTTATTTTTGCTTTGCTATTATTAATACAATAAGAGGTTTGACTTTGACCTTGGAATCATAAACGTGGAAAACATTAACAGTATTATATTGACATGTTCTGAACCTCTCTTTTTCTGTAGAAACGGAGGCTTCTGATAAGTTTGGTGGAGTCACTGTGGCACCAAATAAAACTAAACAATTCATACAGACTAAGATCAAGGAGGTCTAGTGAATCGAAAGATTCCAGCTCCCCGATAAAAGGAGATCTGTTTGAAACCACTGGCAATTATTAATGTTTTAAGACTGTAATTTAAGAAATCATTCTTTGTAAGAATAAAGGTTAACCTTTTGGAAAGTCTGTCCTCTAAAATAAGCTATATAGCAGGGTTTTCAAAGACATTTCAGACACATGTTGATAAAAATGTCTTCATATTATTAACCCAGCTGTTTCTCTTTTGCTATGATACTTTTAAACTGTCTAAGAACTAATTGCTGCTGCTGCTGCTAAGTCACTTCAGTCGTGTCCGACTCTGTGTGACCCCATAAACAGCAGCCCACCAGGCTCCCCCGTCCCTGGGATTCTCCAGGCAAGAACACTGGAGTGGGTTGCCATTTCCTTCTCCAATGCATGAAAGTGAAAAGTGAAAGTGAAGTCGCTCAGTCGTGTTCGACCCTCAGCGACCCCATGGACTGCAGCCTACCAGGCTTCTCCATCCGTGGGATTTTCCAGGCAGAAGTACTGGAGTGGGGTGCCATTGCCTTCTCCAAGAACTAATTAGAAGGTTGCAATGTCTTTAATGTAGTAGCATGTCCCTTATAATAAAATAAGACACCTTTTAAGATGCTATGATTTTTTTTTTTCCTAGAAGTAGTTAATACTCAAGGATGGGTTTTGACAATGTAGAGTAAAATGAGATTTTTGTCCTTCAGGTTGTTGGTTAGTGTCCTCCAGAGTAATAGAGTGGTAGTGGGTTGCAGGCTTTGAGTTTTGCAACTCTGTAACTCTGCAACAGGAAAACTACATGTGGTGTCACAGTTTGCAAATGAAAACACAATGCTATCTTTCCCTTCTTTTCAACTTAAAGAGGTCAATAGCCATGAATCAGGTTTGGGATGGAACATATTCCAGAGAAAGTATGTAACAAAGAGAAACAGGTAGGAAGTAATTGTCACTGGTCATCTGGTCATGATATCTCAAGCAAGTATTCAATACTAGCTTTCCCCAAATAGGATAACAGGCTCAAGGCTTGGCTTGAAGTCTGTCATAGCCTGAAAAGAGCTTGCATGAATCCAAGTGCCTGTAAGTATTGCTTGCTGCACTTTAGTGGTTCTTTAGACATCACGTTTTCTTAGCCTTCTTGCAGAAATTACCATGCTGGGAAAGGTGGAAGGAGAAACTACATTTCTGAAGATAATTTTTGTCAGAGAAAGGGCAAAAAACAATTGTGAGTTTTAATCCTTTCCAACCTGGTCAAAAATATATGCAATTTTATGATCAACTGTAGTGATGGGTACAAATGATCAAAATGAGCTTTTGGACCTCTTTGGTCTTTAATCACATGACAGGGGCAGCACTCCATTAATAAAAGATGAGAGCAGAATCCATTTTTTAGCTGAAAATGTTAGTAGATGTTGGTTTCTTAACAGTTAGCTATCTCAAAATAGCAACAAGAAAAACCAGTTTGGATTGATCTCCTCAGTCTCAAAAAGAATGTGTTTTCATCCTGAATGTGTGTATATTTATGGTAATTGACATGTTCTATTGATTAATTTGGCTTCCCAGGTGGCTCAGTAGTAAAGAATCTACCTGCAATGCAGGAGATGTGGGTTTGATCCCTGGGTTGGGAAAATCCCCTGGAGGAGGAAATGACAACCCACTCCAGTATTCTTGCCTGGAGAATTCCTTGGACAGAGCAGCCTGGCAGGGTACAGTCCATGGGATTGCAGAGAGTCGAACACAATCGAGGAACTGAGCACCCACACACACGCATTAACTTGACAACTATTAATGGGCCTCATGTTACCTCATGTTACTGACCCCTTCTGAAACCCCCTAAATGGAGATATTTTCAAAAATCTTGAGTTATGATGTAAGTTCTTGGTGTCCTTTAGAACAGGTCTAGCATATTCAAAAGACTGTTTCTCCATTTACTTTTCGTGTGAACCACTGGCGTTCAATTTAAGTAGGGAAAACCTTATAGTTAAGGTTAGGTTGTGCAACACAGAATGAAATGAGATTTTTGTCATCCAGATCATCAGTTAGTCTCCTCTGCATCAATAGTCTTTAAGCTTGACTCACAAATCTCCTTAGTCTATGTGTAACTATCAGTTCAGTTCAGTTCAGTGGCTCAGTTGTGTCCAGCTCTTTGCGACCCCATAAATCACAGCACGCCAGGCCTCCCTGTCAATCACCAACTCCCAGAGTTTACCCAAACTCATGTCCATCAAGTCAATGATGCCATCCAGCCATCGAATCCTCTGTTGTCCCCTTCTGCTCCTGCCCCCAATCCCTCCTAGCATCAGGGGCTTTGGCGTTTCAGCTTCACCATCAGTCCTTCCAATGAACACCCAGGGCTGATCTCCTTTAGGATGGACTGGTTGGATCTCCTTGCAGTCCAAGGGACCCTCAAGAGTCTTCTCCAACACCATAGTTCAAAAGCATCAATTCTTCAGCACTCAGCTTTCTTCACAGTCCAACTCTCACATCCATACATGACCACTGGAAAAACCATAGCCTTGACTAGACGGACCTTTGTTGGCAAAGTAATGTCTCTGCTTTTCAATATGCTGTCTAGGTTGGTCATAACTTTCCTTCCAAGGAGTAAGCGTCTTTTAATTTCATGGCTGCAATCACCACCTGCAGTAAATTTTGGAGCCCCCAAAAGTAAAGTCTGACACTGTTTCCACTGTTTCCCCATCTATTTCCCATGAAGTGATGGGACCAGATGCCATGATCTTCATTTTCTGAATGTTGAGCTTTAAGCCAACTTCTTCACTCTCCTCTTTCACTTTCATCAAGAGGCTTTTTAGTTCCTCTTCGCTTTCTGCCATAAGGGTGGTGTCATCTGCATATCTGAGGTTATTGATATATTCTCCTAGCAATCTTGATCCCAGCTTGTGTTTCTTCCAGCCCAGCGTGTCTCATGATGTATTCTGCATATAAGTTAAATAAGCAGGGTGACGATATACAGCCTTGATATACTCCTTTTCCTATTTGGAACCAGTCTGTTGTTCCATGTCCTGTTCTAACTGTTGCTTCCTGACCTGCACACAGGTTTCTCAAGAGGCAGGTCAGGTGGTCTGGTATTCACATCTCTTTCAGAATTTTCCACAGTTTATTGGGATCCACACAGTCAAAGGCTTTGGTATAGTCAACAAGCAGAAATAGATGTTTTTCTGGAACTCTCTTGCTTTTACAGAGGATGTTGGCAATTTGATCTCTGGTTCCTCTGCCTTTTCTAAAACCAGCTTGAACATCTGGAAGTTCACGGTTCACATATTGCTAAAGCCTAGCTTGAAGAATTTTGAGCATTACTTTACTAGCATGTGTGATGAGTGCAATTGTGCGGTAGTCTGAGCATTCTTTGGCATGGCCTTTCTTTGGGATTGGGATGAAAACTGACTTTTTCCAGTCCTGTGGCCACTGCTGAGTTTTCCAAATTTGCTGGCATATTGAGTGCAGCACTTTCACAGCATCATCTTTCAGGATTTGAAATAGCTCAACTGGAATTCCATCACCTCCACTAGCTTTCTTTGTAGTGATGGTTTTTAAGGCCCACTTGACTTCACATTCCAGGATGTCTGGCTCTAGGTCAGTTATCATACTATCATAATTATCTGGGTCATGAGGATCTTTTTTGTACAGTTCTTCTATGTATTCTTGCCACCTCTTCTTAATATCTTCTGCTTCTGTTAGGTCCATACCATTTCTGTCATTTATCAAGCCCATCTTTGCATGAAATATTCCCTGGTATCTCTAATTTTCTTGAAGAGATCTCTAGTCTTTCCCATTCTGTTGTTTTCCTCTATTTCTTTGCATGGATCACTGAGGAAGGCTTTCTTATCTCTCTTTGTGTAAGTATAGAAAATGTTAAATTTTTAAAGGGGTTTTGAATAATGTTTGGTTTTATTAGTTAAAAACCTTTAAACATTTAAAATTTTGTTTATACATTTAATATATTACATTTTAATTTTAAGTATCTGAACCTCAGTAATCTGAACTATAGAAAATCCAATATATACTTATTCAGATATATATATTTAGTGCATTATAGAAACAGTGACACTAAAGTTCTCTTAAGTGATGCAATATTATATATTAATTTAGTAAGATTTCATTTAAAAGACTCAAGTTAAAATAAAATGAGCAATTACCCTAAACTGAAGTGTGTCTAGGATGAAGTATTTTTCATTTTAAAACTGAGATAGTCTTGAGTAAACAGGACAAGTTGGTCACTCTAAGTAAAAGTCACAATGACAATTTTAAATTAAAGTTATAAGACTGTAATTTCAAGTAGGCCAAATATATAAAATAAAAAATGTGAACAACTCTCTTTGTAGCCCACAGAGATTAATATTTCAATTTTAACCATTGTAATCCTTTATACACTTAATTCTAAATCTTCCCACCCAGAGTTAAAAGACTCTTACCACTGAGGGAAGCTTGCTGCCATCCCAGGGTCACTTGTGAATGGAGATTTTGGTCTGAATGGGGACTGGAATTTTGTTAAGACTCTAATGAGTCTCACTGAATCTTATTTTATGGTTGAAATATCATGGGCTTCAAATCATAAAAGTGAGTTCAACATCACTAATCATTGCTTAGTTGCTCAGTCGTGTCCAACTCTGCAACCCCATGGACTGTAGCCCACAAGGCTCCTCTGTCCATGGGATTTCCCAGCAAGAATACTGGAACAGGTTGCCATTTCCTTCTCCAGGGGATCTTCTCAACCTAGGAATCGAACCTGCATCTCCTGTGTCTCCTGCTTTGCAGGCAGATTCTTTTCCTGCTGAGCCATTGGGGAAACCCAATGCAAAGAAAAACCGCAATAAGATATACTTTACATCCACTAGGGTGGCTAGTGTCAAACCAAACAAACAGAAAATCACAAGTCCTGGCAAGAATGAGGAAGACATTGGAACACTTGAACACTGTTGGTAGGAATGTGAAATGGCGCAGCCACTATGGAAAACAGTATGGCAGCTCCTCAAAAAAATTAAAATAGAATTACTACATGATGCAGCAATTTCACTTTTTTGTATATACATAATTGAAAGCAAGGTCTCCAGGAGATATTTGAACACTTGTATTCATGGGAATCTTATTCATAATAACCAAAAGCTAGAAGCAACCCATGTGTCCATTGACAGATGAATGGATATATAAAACATGGCATATGTACACAGTGGAATAGAACTGCCATATGACGCAGCAATCCACTGCTGGGCATACACACCAAGGAAACCAGAATCGAAAGAGACAGGAGTACCCCAGTGTTCATCACAGCACTGTTTACAACAGCTAAGACATGGAAGCAACCTTGATGTCCATCGGCAGATGAATGGATAACAAAGCTGTGGTATGTATACACGATGGAATATTACTCAGCTATTAAAAATAATGCATTTGAATCAGTTCTAAAGAGGTGGTTGAAACTGGAACCTATTATACAGAGTGAAGTAAGTCAGAAAAACACCAATACAGTATATTAACACATATATATGGAATTTAGAAAGATGGTAACAATGACCCTATATGCGAGACGGCAAAAGAGGCACAGAGGTAAAGAACAGACTTTTGGACTCTGTGGGAGAGGGTGAGGGTGGGATGATTTGAGAGGGTAGCATTGAAACAAATATATTACCAGTGTGAAATAGATCAGCAGTCCAGGTTTGATGCATGAGACAGGGTGCTCAGGGCTGGTGCACTGGGATGACCCTGAGGGATGGTATGTGGAGGGAGGTGGGAGGGGGGTTCAGGATGGGGGACACATGTACACCCATGGCTGATTCATGTCAATGTATGGCAAAAACCACTATAATATTGTAAAGTAATTAGCCTACAATTATCATAAATAAATTAATTTTTAATGGTATATGTATACAATGAAATATTATTCAGTTTTAAAAAGGAAGAAAATTTTGATCCATGCCTCAACATGAATGAAACTTGAGGACATTATGCTAGGTGAAATAAATCAGTCACAAAAAGGACAAATAAGGTGTCTAGAAGAATCAAATTCATAGAGACAGAAAATATGAATGGTGGCTTTCAAGAGATGGGAGTGTAGGTGGATAGGAAGTTGACATTTATTGGGTATAGAGAGTTTTAGTTTTATAAGATAGAAAGTGTTTTGGAGATTAGCTTCTTAACAATGCTAATGTACTTAAAATTATTGAACTATACACTTAAAAATGGTTACTATTGTAAATTGTATGTTGTGTATCTGTTACCACAATTAAAATGTATTTTTAATTATGTTCAGAATCAAAAAGTTGGATAACAACCAGCATTGATGAAGATGTGTAGAAATAAGAAACCTCATGCACAGTTAATTGAAAAAGTAAGATGGTGCAACCACTTTGAAAAACAGCCTGGCAGTTCCTCAAATGACTAAATGTAGAGTTATCATATGAAGATATGTCAGTGGAAACTTCCAAAACTGAAAGGCAAAGAGCAAAAACACTGAAAAAGGTGGAACAGGGAGAACAACTACAGAAAACACAGTATATGCATAATGGGAATACTAAAAACAGGAAAGAGAAAGGAACAGAAGACACTGTGAAAGCAATAATCCCTATGGATTTCCCTAAATTAATGTCAGAAACCAAATCACAGATCCAGGAAGCTTCAAGAATACCAAGCAGGATAAATGCCCGAAGTACTACGTCTTGGCATATCCTATTCTAACTGCAGAAAATCAAAGATTAAAAAAAAAAAAACACATAAAGCCAGAAGAAAAATGGAGTACTGACACATATATAGATGAGCCTTGAAAACGTCATGCTAAGTGAAAGAAGTCAGTCACAAAGAGCCACATATCATATGATTCTATTCGTGTGAAAGTCCAGAACAGGAAAAATTTACAGAGACAGAAAAGAGATTAGTGGTTGCTTAGGAATGGGTGGGGAGTAGAATTTTGGGGAGGATAGGGAGTTGATAGCTAAAGGTTCAAGATTTCTTTTTGAGATGATAAAATTGTTCTAAAATTGACTGTGGTGATGGTTACATATATCTGCAAATAAAGTAAGAACCACTCCTAGAGGAGAACATAGGCAAAACGCTCTCTGACATACATCACAGCAGGATCCTCTATGACCCACCTCCCAGAATATTGGAAATAAAAGCAAAAATAAACAAATGGGACCTAATTAACCTTAAAAGCTTCTGCACATCAAAGAAAACTATTAGCAAGGTGAAAAGACAGCCTTCAGAATGGGAGAAGATAATAGCAAATGAAGCAACTGACAAACAACTAATCTCGAGAATATACAAGCAACTCCTACAGCTAAACTCCAGAAAAATAAATGACCCAATCAAAAAATGGGCCAAAGAACTAAATAGACATTTCTCCAAAGAAGACATACAGATGGCTAGCAAACACATGAAAAGATGCTCAACATCACTCATTATCAGAGAAATGCAAATCAAAACCACTATGAGGTACCATTTCACACCAGTCAGAATGGCTGCGATCCAAAAGTCTACAAGTAATAAATGCTGGAGAGGGTGTGGAGAAAAGGGAACCCTCTTACACTGTTGGTGGGAATGCAAACTAGTACAGCCACTATGGAGAACAGTGTGGAGATTCCTTAAAAAACTGGAAATAGAACTGCCTTATGATCCAGCAATCCCACTGCTAGGCATACACACTGAGGAAACCAGAAGGGAAAGAGACACGTGTACCCCAATGTTCATCGCAGCACTGTTTATAATAGCCAGGACATGGAAGCAACCTAGATGTCCATCAGCAGATGAATGGATAAGAAAGCTGTGGTACATATACACAATGGAGTATTACTCAGCCATTAAAAAAATACATTTGAATCAGTTCTAATGAGGTGGATGAAACTGGAGCCTATTATACAGAGTGAAGTAAGCCAGAAAGAGAAACACCAATACAGTATACTAACGCATATATATGGAATTTAGAAAGATGGTAACAATAACCCTGTGTACGAGACAGCAAAAGAGACACTGATGTATAGAACAGTCTTAGGGACTCTGTGGGAGAGGGAGAGGGTGGGAAGATTTGGGAGAATGGCATTGAAACATGTAAAATATCATGTATGAAACGAGTTGCCAGTCCAGGTTCGATGCACGATACTGGATGCTTGGGGCTGGTGCACTGGGACGACCCAGAGGGATGGTATGGGGAGGGAGGAGGGAAGAGGGTTCAGGATGGGGAACACATGTATACCTGTGGCGGATTCATTTTGATATTTGGCAAAACTAATACAATTATGTAAAGTTTAAAAATAAAATTAAAAAAAATGAATGAATGAATTGTATCATAATGGAATTATACATCAAAAAGGCTCTGAAAAATAGTTTTTAAATGTGAAAGTGATTGGTCTCAGTTCATACTGTCTACTTCTTTGTCTACTCACAGAAATCCAAAACTCTTGCCCAAGTTGAGCCCTTGACTGGATTTTCATTTCTTTGGCTCTTAATGAGGTTTATACACATATTCCAAAATACTAAAGACCTCTGGATCCAACAAGAGCCTTTGCTATATAAATGCATTTTCTATATAATCCGATAGAATCTTGTATTCTTTCTTATTCCTAGGACCATACAACACTTGGGGATATTTATAATGATATCCAGAGAATTCTGGAGATGTCATGTAGCTAGTCACCAGCACACATAAGACCATTCTGCCACCAAAAGTGATCTTGGTGAGACTACAGCTCTTCCAATATGCTTTTCTGTGACCAAAGGATTATTTACCAATAATAACTCTGAATCACCAATTTGACAAATTTATAAAATTTACCATCACCCACATTATTCAATATTTGACATTTTTGCCTATCATAGAGTTTAGATAAACTAGTAACAGAGGGGCTGATGTCTAGTTTTAACAAGAATGTTAAGTTTATCAAAAGCTAGTGATCATAGAGTGATTTAGTCTTGTGAATATATTTAATATTTGGAAAAGGAACCAAAATTTTCAGCAACTATTGGTAAAGGAATCAATGAAGATACTATGGTAAAGGAATAATGAAGATAGGTCACTTTTAATATATATAGAAATGTTGTAGTTCATACTGCTAAATGGGCTGATGTGTATCCCCAACGAATTCATAGGGTGAAGCCCTAACCCCTAGTTTGACCATATTTAGAGATGGGATGTCTAAGGAGGTCATTAAGGCAAAATAAGGTTATAAGGAAGGAGTCCTAATCTAACAGGACTGAGTCATAGTCGCTCAGTCGTGTTTGACTCTTTGAGAACCTAACAGGACTAGTGTTCTTATAAAAAAAAAGGAAGAGAACCCGGAACGTTCCCAGTGAGGAAAGGCCATGTCACTGAGAAGGCAGCCGCCTGCAAGCCAGGAAAAAAGGTCTCACAAGAAACCAAGACCATCAGAACCTTGATTTTTAGACTTCTAGCCATCAGAACTACAAAAGAATACATTTCTGTTAAACCACCCAGTTGCTGGCATTGTGTTATGGCAGTCCAAGTTGACTAACACAAGTTTAAAATTTGTTTATAAATTTCTTTTTTTCTATTGTGGCGGACACGTTTGCCTGTTTTAGATCACCTCACTAACTTCCTGTCACACAGAAGCATCAACTTGTTATGTTTATTAAGTTGAAGCCAAAATGTCATTTACAATGTGAAGGTTCCCATATCCTCCTAGTTATTTGTTTGTTTTGGTCTTAATATGTTTTCATCTTTTAGAATTCTTTTAAGATTTGTTACCAGCTTACTCTTTCTTGTGTAATTCTTTGTTCATGGTTAATGTATTAATACTTTAAATTTGAGGTTCTTCTGATCATAGTAACTATTGTAGCCCCCTCTTCGCATCTTCACTTCATTCCTGCATATGGACATGCGGTCCCCATGGTTTCTCCTGTGGCTCAAATGTCAAGTTTATCAAAGTTTGAGCTTTAGTTCAGTTTTAGCTTTGTTGTATTTTTTTTTCCTCCTTGGCCATTTGCGGTGGATTTGTCAGTGTAGCTCAGTTAGAGGTCATTTCTTGTGTTTAATATTTGAAACTTTGGGTACTTCTCAAAAGCTTAAAACCCATGTAAAATGCTCACACAGACTGATGAATAGAGGATTAAAAGAAGTAGAGAAGGTTAGACTGAAAATACGTTTAAAAAAAACTTATCCCATTGATTATAAATCATCAAGATAGTCAATACAATTACATTTGTAATTTGACACACATATTTTTCTTCCCGAAATTCAGACTACTACAGTAAAACCTATGATATTCTGGTTTGGCTCACCATCGCAGTTGCATGAAAACTAAAGCCAAATGAAAGCTTTGAAAGCAAAAATTTTTCCTAAAGTTACTGCAACCAGTAACCATGCATCATGGTTACTGATAATATTAGACAAAGTTAATGGAAATGATTTAATTTTCAGCAAATTGCTCATTTGACAAATTGGTTTTCCAGCAAGTTGATTTTCTCCTCTCCCTCTCTGGATGTGTGCGTTCCATAAGTATGTATCCACACAGAAGTTTAAGCAGTAAGGTAAATGCACTCAGTAACTCGAGTTTTTTACTGCTTTATCATCTTCATAGATGAAATAGAAGGAAACAACATCTCTGTCAAATAACATGATGCATTCGTCATCGGAAGAGATGACCTTCAAGTTGGAAATGTTTTTAAGCTTAACAGAGGTTACTAGTGACAAATCTAATCTCAATGGAAACATTTTTCTGTATGTTATGTACTAACTAGAAAGACTGCTTTATTCAGCTGCACATTTTAAAGCACTTAGTAAAACAGCTACTTGACATTTAACATTCTTTCCTCTTGAAAACAAATTTATCTTTATAAAGGGTTCGAAGTGATAAATATACTGAATGGAAATGAATACTTCACGTGGTTATCCACCCAGCACCGTTAATGGGAAATAAATAGATGTTTTAAATATTTGCTCCTAGAGGTCTCTTCTTGAACTTAAGCATAAGTTATCTAAACAGTTGAAAAAAGATTTATAGTTATGAAGAGGCCTGTATGTCAAGGAAAGTTTTATGATATGTTCCATAATAAATTAGCAATAAATGGATACAGGTGACTGTGGAATTTATGACCTTTAATGCTTTAATACTGCACTAAAGAAAAACTAATTATTAAGGTCCTAAAGGGTAATATAAGAATACCATCTACAAATTGTCAAATTAAGTCGTTAGTGCTAGGTATTCAAGATAGTTGTTTTAATGTGGCTCAGTGAGGCAGAAATAGAGAAATACAAAAAAACAACACCTCAACATCATCAAGCAGTAGAACAGCAATTGTCAGGCTTTCTAGCTGAAACTTAAGAATCACTTCTAAAATTTGTTTCTTCTGCATAAAAATAATCATTCTTCTAGCACTTTAGTGAAGGGCTATGTCTTACTGAAAAAAAATGACAAATTTCCCTAGATTCTCTCATAGCATTTCTTGCCCATTTTCCCCTCAAGTGCCCTGTGAAGGTGTTTGAACTCTAGAGGTCCCATAAAAAGTTGTCTGACGAAAAAAAATCAGATTTCAGCGACTTGCAGTTTTTAGAACTGTCCTTTCCGTGAGAAATTTCAATTAAAGCACCCGTTGTGGTGAAGCATCTCCACTTTCATCCTTAGTTTTTCACAAGAGAAAAAAAAAAGAACTCACCCTTTTCTTCCTAATTTGAACCTCACCAGGAGGTAGATGAGTTTATTTCCTAGAGGGAAGAGGCTATTGTAAAAGTAGGCCTTTAAAGCGATCTTCCAGCTTCCAATCTCTCACCCTTTTAATCCATTCTCCACACTAACACCAGAATGGTCTTTATTTTTAGGGGGAAAAATGTGATTATATCACATCTCTGCTTAAAATCCTTTGCCATGCTCCGACTGCTTACCCAAGCTAAGGCTGAGGTGCTTTTGTGATTCTGTCCCACCTGTGTCTCTGGATTCACTGCCTCCGGGGATGCTCTGGTCCCCTGTGATGGGCTGGCCTGTGATGTTAAGTGTTCTCACCCTTTATTTCTGTTGCTTGAACAACCTTTCTCTTTATTCTTCATTTTTTTTCAAGGACCAGTTCAAACAGCACTTCATATGTCCTGTCATAAGAGTAACAGTCGTCCAGTGAGCATCCATCAGTTTCTCATTGATTCCATGTCATCAGCCCCCTTACTTTGCATTACGGTTAATTGTCTAGGTGCCTGTCTTGTGACTCAACATCCTAGAAGGCAAAGACCTCATCTTGCATCTTTTCATCTAAGTCCAGAGGGATCTAAGTCTAGACGGGTATAATAGTGTTCAATAAAGGTTTATTGAAAAAAAACTGGGGAAAGGGAATTGAGAGCAGAGAGGTGATGCAAAATGGATTACAAGTCTGAGACACAGGTGAGTAAACCTTTCTTGCTCATAGGTCCAGAGTTAAGAGGAAGTCTTGGATAGAAACCCAAGTGAGCCTTTGCCCATGTTTCATCATTTCCTTAAAAGGTTACTAAATAATAGCATAGAAAAGAATACACATAATCTGAGATTGAAAGATGGAAGAAATTAGTAAAGAAATACTTACAATAACAAGGGAAACAAGAAGGTAAATTTTTTCAATCTGGGAGACTGCTGTACCACAGGGAAAGGGACTTAAAACTAGAATTGGAAGACTGAAATGGAATCTCATTGTGCTCTGTGATCTAATGGAAACTGTTTGTTTTTTTCTTACCTTACTTCCACTTCTGTGAAAGTAGAGATAATAATGGATACTTCCCAATGTTTTCAGGTGGACCAAAGGAGATAATATAAATAAAATGATGATAATAATACATACTGTTTATTAAAGATCTGCTACATGAGAGACTTTGTGTTTTATATACATTATATTTAATTTCATTTTGAAAAATGTACGTTTTTGTAACCAGCCTATTGTTCATTGAAACATTAGCTGGTGTTGTTTTCCAGTCACGAGAAGTTTGACTTTAGATTTTGTGATATCAGATTCTTAGTGGACAGACCTGCTCACCGAATGTCTTTACCTTAGACAAAAACATTCCACAAATGTTTCTAGTGTGTGCAAGTGGCTGATGTCCAGCAGTTTAACCATGTGCTTCCTTGAAAACAAGCCCAGCTTTTTGTACAAGCGGCAAAGATGCCTGTCATCTCCATATTTCTGTATGTCTCTCCCTTGTCACCAGTGACTGGAGTCTTTGTGCCCCAGAGTCTCCTATGACCGTCCCAAGAATTCCAAACGTGGTGCTGAAAAATGACTCTTATCCTCCCCTTAACCCACAAATGATCCAGAGAAACTGCTGAAACGAATTCATCCCATCATAACAGTAAGTGTCTGTTTAAATCTTTCAGAGTGGATATTTTACTTTTAAAGACGTATACAAATAAATGAATCTATTTAGTCAAGAATTCTTCATTTAGACTAATCCAGAGGCAAATTGATTTAACTTTCAGGGCCCTTCATTTGCTTGATTCGCCTTCTAAATGACTATTTACCCAAGTCATTTATGTTTAAGCCCCACAAAACTTGGAATGACCCCCAACAATTCCTGTCTAAATGGTTCCAGCACAATTCTCCTTGGTTTATGGCTTTGCCACTGGGGTTGGCTAATTCCCTCCTCAAAAAATTTTCCATGATCTCTCATTCACTGTCTTTCCCCTGAACTCTGATTCACTATCCATGCCTTGGGTAAATCTAAGGTTGGGCAAGGCAGTAAGCACATTAGCAGAGACTCCAATATTATACTGGCTCTCTATGGCTCAAAGTGCACCCTCGGATTCCAAGTCTCAGAAAGTTCTACCCTTCACCTCTTTAGTTTAAATGAATATAGTTATGAGCTCTCTGTGCTGATAAATTATTTAAAACATGTAAGGTAAAGGGGTATCCAAGAGTGTTTCATTGTGGTGATAGAATGGTTCTGTATTGGATGGTATTGGTGGTTGCATGAACCTATATATGCAATATAATACTACACATCAAAAAAGCACATGTAAAAACTGATAAAATTTGAATAGGGCCTGTAGTTTAGTTAACAGCATTGTACCAATGTCAGTTTCCTGAGCTACTATGGTTATATATAATGTTATATGAGGTATGATCTTTGAGGAAATATAGGTGAAAGATTTACGAGAACTCAACACTTTTTGGAACTTCTTGTGATTCTTACATTATTTCAGAATAAAAATTTAAAAATATATATGCATTATTTCTAAACTCATCTGAATAATCTTTTTGAGTTTGGAGTTTAGTGGACATTACTGTTAGTGACTACCTTTAAGATATACCCATTCTTACCCTCTGCCTGAAATGCAAAAATGAAGGAACAAAGAGTGTAGGAAAGTCTCAGTTTTCAATAGCACCTTGTTTTAATGTATATTCCGATGCAGAATAAAAAGCCTGGATTTCTTTTACACATCTGACTTTCTCTAAGGTAGACTGCAGGTTTGGGGGAGACCTCCTGCTGTGATCCTGTTCTCTACCTATCACTAATCACAATCAAGGGTCAAGAAACTATCTGAAGGCTGATGTGCAACGAGCGGATCTTATCCAAAGTTGTTTAAAGATGATGCTTTCATTGAGTGGAAGCTTAGAATAGCTCAGTGGTTTCAAAATACCCGGACCATGCTAGTACAACATGAGAATTTCAGCTGTCTGGTGCTGAATGAGAAAACCAAGGAGAGTAAAGTACACAAGTCATTTTAAAGCTGACATATCCCCTTGGGAGGACGACCAATCTTTTATCCTAACACTATAACCTTTGAATTTTGTTTGTGCTTGCTGAACACTACTAATAAACCCCATTTTGTTTTTATACTCTGTTTTATGAAATGGTAATAGAAGATAATTGTTTTATACTTCTTGGCAAAATAAAAACTGGCAATTCTGTCACCCAGCTTCTAATTTCCCCAATCTGTAAAAACCGCACATCCAAGAACTACTGGATTAAATGTGTTTAAAGTATCTTTAATATTTAATTGGTACTCATATACTTAGTCATTTATTTTGCCTATTATTGTCAAAGCATCATTACAGGAATTATGGGATTCTGTTCTTCAGAAACCAAAGATAAGATAGGTGCAGAAATAATAATAATAATATTAATGCAAGGTGGAAACTGGAAAGTGCTGTGCAAAGTTTGAAAATGAGCTGGAAGTTTATTCTGACACCTATAAACACAGGCCAAGCGGGAAACGGTGAGACCTGAAATGTCAAGTGGCATAAAACTTGTTGGCTAGACCTTTTGGGCAGAAAGGGAGCCTCATCTCAAGATTAACAAGAGGGAAGGCTGGAGAAAGGCAAGGCTGTTAAACTTTAAATAAACATGCACTACACTAGAGCAAGTTTAAAGGGGCTCAGACATGAACTAGAGCGTGTGTCTTAGGGGAACCCTCCTAGCACAAAGGAAATGAAGTCATTTATTTCTGTACCTTAAGCAATTTAGCTTAGGAACATCTTTGGAGAAGGAAATGGCAACCCACTCCAGTACTCTTGCCTAGAAAATTCCATGGGTGGAGGAGCCTGGTGGGCTACAGTCCATGGGGTCACAAAGAGTCGGACACGACTGAGTGACTTCATGACATGAAGCAGTTTAGCAATGACACTTTTTTTAGAGACTTCGACACTGAATCTGAAGTCTCCTTGGACTGCAAGGAGATCACATAAGTCAATCCTAAAGGAAATCAATCCTGAATATTCACTGGAAGGACTGATGCTGAAGTTAAAGCTCCAATATTTTGGTCACTTGACTTGGAGAGCTGAGTCATTGGAAAGGACTCTGATGCTGGGAAAGATTGAAGACAGGAGGAGAAGAGGATGACAGAGGATGAGATGATTGGATGGCATCATTGAATCAATGGGCATAAGTTTGAGCAAGCTCCAGGAGATGGTGAAGAACAGGGAAGCCTGGCATGCTGCAGTCCATGGGGTTGCAAAGAGCCAGACATCACTGAGCAACTGAACAACAACAACAAATCTGAAAATAAATTGAGTCTGACCACAGAATCATTTCATATTAGATTTTTTTAAAAGCTAAATCCTTAAAGCTAGTAAACTAAAAAAGAAAGAAAGACAGTATCTCAATATATGGACTTATATACATGATGAGGAAAGTGGAGAAAAAAGCAAAAAAGAAAGGAAAATGTGAAAGGAAAGACAAATCAGGAAAGTTACCACTGTGAGAAGTAGGGGGCTGGTGAGGAAGCGGGGAAGGCTGGCGATGGAAGAGAGTTAGAAATTCCTCCACTGAACACAAGGTTTTGTTTTCTCACTTCTTACTGAAACTTACAGCTTTGTTCATGAAACATATAAATATCTGTGAATCTGAAAGCTCCAGTGGAGTGGCTTTAATGTCTACATAGATGAACTATTGGGCTTCTCAGGTGGCTCAATTGTTATAGAATCTGCCTGCAATGCAGGAGTCGTGGGTTTGATCCCTGGGTTGGGAAAATCCCCTGGAGGAGGAAATGGCAACCTACTCCAGTATTCTTGCCTGAAAATCCAATGGACAGAGGAGCCTGGCAAGTTACAGTCCATGTGGTCACAAAGTGTTGGACCCAACTGAAGCAGCTGAGCATGCATGCAGCTAAACTATCACTAATCAGACTCATTATTAATTTTACCCAATTTATTCAACTTATTTCCAGGAATTTTAAAACTTAGTCTAACAGTTTCCCCTAGTTTCTGGGCTTCCTCTAGTACATTAACAGTATATTACAATTTTGAAACTACAGTACAAGGGCTAGGAAAACACAACCATTTTCTATTTCATAAAGCATTATACTTTACCACCTAACTTTCTAAAATGATTATGTATAGTGCCAAAGAACTGATAATTCAATTCTCTAGTCCTTACTACTTGTTTTCCCTAAAGATATCTGGCTGTATTTCAAACGTGGGTGCTATATTAGCTATCTACGAGACTCTTGAGAGTCCCTTGGACTGCAAGGAGATCCAACCAGTCCATTCTGAAGGAGATCAGCCCTGGGATTTCTTTGGAAGGAATGATGCTAAAGCTGAAACTCCAGTACTTTGGCCACCTCATGCGAAGAGTTGACTCATTGGAAAAGACTCTGATGCTGGGAGGGACTGGGAGCAGGAGGAGAAGGGGATGACAGAGGATGAGATGGCTGGATGGCATCACTGACTTGATGGACGTGAGTCTGAGTGAACTCTGGGAGTTGGTGATGGACAGGGAGGCCTGGCGTGCTGCGATTCATGGGGTGGCAAAGAGTCGGACACGACTGAGCGACTGATTTGATCTGATCTGATCTGACTGCTGTGTAACAAACTACTACACACCCAGCAACTTAAAGAAATATATGTTTATTATTTTAAAGTTTCTGTGGTTCAGAAGTCTTGCATAGCATAGTTGGATCCTCTGCTAAGAGTGTAACAAGGCTACAACCAAAGTACTGGTAGGTTGTGATCTCATCTGGAGACTCAATGGAGGAAGAACCTGTTTCCATGTTCATTCTGGTGCTTGACAGAATTCATTTCTTGGTGCTGTACGACTGAAGCCCTTAGTTGCTAGAGGCTGTCCATGCCACCTGCCACATGAACTCTATACACTTCACAACATGGAAGCTTAATTCTTCAAGAGTGGCATGAGACTGAGAGCTAGAGAGACAGTCATGTAATGCAATGTAATAGAAGCCACATCCAAACACATCCTGTTATCCTGCCATATTCTGTTAGAAGTCACAGGTCCTGCCCACACTCAAAGGCAGAGAATTATACAAGAATGTGAGCATCAGAAGGCAGGGTTCACTGGGGGTCACCTTAGGGTTTGTCTGCCACAGGTGCTAAACTAAACTTTTCATATTTTGACATATTTTTACATTGACATACCTTAAAAGGTGGGCTTCCCTGGTAGCTCAGCTGGTAAAGAATCTACCTGCAATGTGGGAGACCTGAGTTTGATCCCTGGGTAGGGAAGAACCCCTGGAAGAGGGCATGGCAACCCACTCCAGTATTCTTGCCTGGAGAATCCTCATGGACAGAGGAGCCTGGTGGACTATAGTCCATGGGGCCACAAAGAGTTGGACACAACTGAGCAACTAAGCACAGCACGGCACCTTAAAAGGTGAAAATGATAATATAGAACAGTGTCTTTAATAGGGAAAAAGTTAAGGTCAAGAGGAAAACTTTAAAAGGCACTCTTAGCACATTCAGAATATAAAAAATAAAATTCAAGTTTTAAAAATTATTTAACTAATAACTAATGTGGAACTGGATCTTGAAATGTTTAAGTATTAGCAATAGTTTTACATGCTCCAACAGTATCCAGAAATAAAGTAAAAAAAAAAAAAGGAAAAGCAACATATTAGTAAAAAATATTTGCAACAAATTTAACAGAGAGAAGATTAAATCCACAATACATAAAAACTGCAACAAATCTCTGCAGAAAAGTAAAAAATCCCAAAGAAAGATGGACAAAATACAAATAAGCAATTCACAAAGACATATAATAAATAAATAAATACTAAATTGCCCTTATAATTAAGTAGATTATCAAAACAATAACAAAATATAAATGTTCATTCACAATTGGCAAGATAAAAACAAAAACAAAAAAAAGGGCTTTTAAGGAGGTGAGAAAACAGACACTCATACATTTTATTGAAAAGATAAGGTTTTTGGAAGACTGTTTAGAAAACCTATAAAATTTTAAAAAGGCTTACTATTTGACCCAGCAATTTCATTTCTGGGAAACTATCCTAAAGAAATACTCCCACTTTTTCAAAAGCAATTCACAAGGATATTCATTGTAGAATTTTATAACAGTAAAATACTGAAAATAACAATAATATGTTATAATAGAGAACTGATTCATGCTAGATTCATGCTATGAAATCCTATGAGACCAATAAAATTATAAAATTTGACTTATGTGTACTTGCCTAAAAAGAGCTCCATGACATATGAAGTTTAAAAAAAAAAAACTGAGGTATTTTGTATATATTTTGTTGTTATTTAGTCACTAAGTCATGTCTGACTCTTTACCACCCCATGGACTGCAGCACGCCAGGCTCCCCTTTCCTTCACTGTCTTCCAGAGTTTGCTCAAATTCATGTCCATTGAGTCAGTAATGCTATCTAACCATCTAATTCTCTGCCTCCTCTTTCTTTTTGTCTTCAATCTTTCCCAGCATCAGGGTCTTTTCTAATGAGTTGGCTCTTTGCATCAGGTGGCCAAATTATTGGAGCTTCAGCTTCAGCAACAGTCATTCCAAAGAAAATTCAGGGTGGATTTCTTTTAGGATTGATTGGTTTGATCTCCTTGCAGTCCAGGGGACTTTCAAGAGTCTTTTCCAGCGCTTCAATTTGAAAGCATCATTTCTGTAGCACTCAGCCTTCTTTATGAACAAACTTTCACATCCGTCCATGACTACTGGAAAAACCATAGCTTTGACTATATGGACTATACGGCAAAGTGATGTATTTGCTTTTTAATACTCTAAGTTTGTCATATGTGTTGATCTTTTGTATATAAACAAGATATATATATATAGAGAGAGATATGTACATATATGTATGAAACACATAGAAGGGAACTGAAGGAACATACATCCAACTCTTGATGAATGGGACTTGAGTACGGGGGTGATCAGAGACTCTCATGGTTTGTTTTGTGTCACTTGATTTATTCCATGTGCACTATGAATGCACAATAAAAGAAGAAATAAATGAAGTGCTACCACATTCTTAATGGAAAAAGCACTTTAATAACTAAACATTTTAAGCTAAGTACCCAAGTTTATGCCCTTCCTTACAAACTTCTTGCTGAGTCAGCTAATTTTCCAGCATATAAATGATAAATAAGAGATCTGAAATTAAGGGTAACCATCTATCTATCTGGACTTCCCCAGTGGCTCAACTGTAAAAAATCAGCTTGCAAGGCAGGAACAACAGGAGACACGGGTTCGATCCATGGGTCAGGAAGATCCCCTGGAGGATGAAATGGCAACCCACTCCAATATTCTTGTCTGGAGAATTCCATGGACAGTGGAGGCTGGTAGGCTACAGTCCATAGGATCACAAAGAGTTGGACATGACTGAGCAACTTAGCATATGCTGGTCCTAAAATTTGTAAGTTTTCCCCCTGAAAAGACTCTTGAGAGTCCCTTGGATGGCAAGGAGATAAAATCAGCCAATCCTAAAGGAAATCAACCCTGAATATTCATTGGAATGACTGTTCAGCATTCATGGAATGCTGAAGCTGAAGCTCCACTACTTTGGCCACCTGATGCGAAGAACTGGCTCATTGGAAAAGACCTTGATCCCGGGAAAGATTGAAGGCAAAAGGAGGAAAAGGCAGCAGAGGATGAGAAGGTTAAATAATATCACTGATTCAATGGACATGAATCTAAGAAAACTCCAGGAGATAGTGAAGGACAAGGGAGTCTGGTGTGCTGCAGTCCTTGGGGTCACAAAGAGTCAGACATGACTTGGTGACTGAATAACAACAACCCCCTGAGAACATTTAGTTTTCGAAAGCCATGAAAAGACTAAAATAGTATTGGAAAATAGCAAGAATACACAAAAATAACAATATTAAAGAAGACCTGTGTCACTCACATAGCTCTAGAATTTTGGGATCTTCTGTAAAGCTATTCTTGCCAATGTTCAGCTTCTCCATCTAGAAGGTTCAGTAGCTCTCTTTTCTTAGCAAAATGATAAAAAGCTGTAAAGTGTTCTGATCTATTTTGTCACATGACCTCATGCCACTTTTTACTGATATGCATGTTTGTTGCCATAATCAGTGCATTCTACTATGATACCAGCTTGTAAGCAATAATTTTATAAAGGTTAATGCAGCTTATTTTACATCAAGAAATCAACTAAAGAGCTTAAAAATTAAAGCAAAAATTAAAAACATCTGGTTTGGGGTCTTTGCACTTGATCGGGTGAATTTGTATATAAATTGTACTTAGACCTGAAGGTAGTCATTTGCCATTTTTACTCTATGATTACCTCAAGTCAGTGTCTTTTCTTGTAAAAATATACCTGCGCTGCAGTTCTTCCATAAACTCTGTGAAATAAAACACATCTTTCTGACTCAGTGAAGTTCAGAAAAGCTGGGTCTTCGCTCCTATAAATGTATCATATTGCATTTACTGGCTAATAAAGTCTCAAAGAACAAGATTGCCCTCCTTCTCACAACTTGATCCTTTACAAATTTACAAATGTAAGGCTTTAACCTGCTTGAACTCAACTCTGGCTCCCTGAGGGAAGACACTAACCAAGAGAAGGTGTCTGTTCTGGGTTAGCTGGGCCCGGGCTCCCAGCGGCCGCATCGGGAGAGGGCAGCCGTGTGCCTGAAGGGTACAGCTGGCCTCCGCTAGAGGTGTGTGTGGCCTGAGATAATGAGGTTAATTAACCAAGGTCAGAGCAAGGAGACAAAGGAGACGGTGGGCAATGAGAAGGCAAAACACGGGGATCAGGTACAAAAAGGTCTGGTCACAGGACAAGCGCGGGACCTGTTACCAAGTCGGAGGCCAACTCCCTGAAAACCAAACAGAGATAAAAGCTGGGGAACAGGTGACATTCTTCAGGATCGAGGTGTTCGTTCCCTCCTAGCCCACAAATGCTTTGAGAAAAATTTCTCTGCAGAGCTTCTGTATCTAGACAGTGTCAGTCCCCTTATCTGAAAAGCCTTTATGACATCCATGTGGCCTCATGGAGGGTCTTGTGAGAAAAGGCACTTAATCAAAGCCCACCCAGAGCAAGTCATTTTTGTTTCTTTTTTTTTTGTTAAAAGGGTATCGTTTGAAATGAGAGGCTCCAAAGAGGGAAATGTGGAAGAAACCATAATGACACCGTAGGCAGTAACTTGAACGTGGCCTTGTCTAAAAACGGCAATTTCTTTATCAAACCGTGAAATGTTTTGTCTATATAACTCCAAGCATTTTGAACTCAGAGCAGTAAAACAATGAGTTTGTACAGGAAGTAGAGGGTAGGTGGAGAGATGTAAAAACCAAAGAAGAGACAAGAAGTAAGAAGCAGGGAGAGAGAGGGTGAATGTGTTTTCTGTCTAAAACAGGGGAGTATGTTTCACCTGTCAGATAAAAACAGCCTATTTCTGCATCAAATTACCCTTATGGAAGAATGGATTTTTTTTTTTTCTGAATTCCCTGCATGTTTGTTGCTAAGTCTGATCACTTAACAAAATAGATAATTAAAGCTGTTTGCTAAGTGACTCCAACAATTGCTTCAGTGTTGACACCGCCACAAAAATGCAATCCATATATTTTCTAGGTAATTTGAAATCAAAGCTTTTGGATCTGAAAGGATTGCCCGGTTTTCCATTCTGCTCTGCTGGTTGATCTTCACTGGAAACAGAACAAATGGTTTCTCAGAGTCTGAAATGCACATGGCCCCTTTGTTTTGAAGTTTTTAACTGGGTGGACGCACTATCCATTCCTCGAGGTTAAGGACCACTTCTAACTACCTCGCTGCCTCCTCAGAGAAGAAGCAGTCCGTGAGCGTCATTAAAATGCTGACAGGAAAATCTGTGTCACTAAACTTCAAAATAAACCGTGAAAAGCACTCAGTGACCTCTGGCACCCATGTGCTGGTTTCCTTCATCTTTTAACAATTCAAAATCTTATGGAAAGCAAATATTTTTCATGAAAATGGTTGACCTCCAGCTGCCCCTAGATGACAGTGACCCTCCAGAAACAACGTAGCATAAGGTCCCAGATTGCATGTTTTTAAATTCAGGTAAAAAAAAAATCAACTGATATGAATCTTTGTGGCAACCCTAAACAGTAGAAGCTCAGCCAGGTCTGAAGGTAGTCTGTGGAGGTGAGAAAGGGCAGGTGAGGAGCATTGAAAGGCTACAGCTTCTGAAGAATGTTCTTAGGGAAAGAAGTACCTCCATCATCACCACCCACCCCAGCACACACACACACACACATTTTTCCATCCCCACTCCACTTCCTATCAGTTCAGTTCAGTTCAGTCTCTCAGTCGTGTCCGACTCTTTGCGACCCCATGAACTGCAGCATGCCAGGCCTCCCTGTCCATCACCAACTCCTGGAGTCCACCCAAACTCATGTCCGTTGAGTAGGTGATGCCATCCAACCATCTCATCCTCTGTCGTCCCCTTCTCCTCCCCTCTTCAGTCTTTCCCAGCATCAGGGTCTTTTCAAATGAGTCAGTTCTTCACATCAGGTGGCCAAAGTATTGGAGTTTCAGCTTCAACATGAGTCCTATAACAAGGTTTATTTTGCTTGTTTTGTTTAGCATATTTGGGGGACAACCTCCACCATCTCAAGAGTTGCTGCCTTGGTCCCACAGGGCAGGGGCTGAAGCGACTGTGTTTGATTAACATATGGAAACAAAATCCACCCTGTGTTTCGGAGCCGAAATGCCAGTTGGTCTTTGTTTTACAAATGCGTCTGTAGTTTTATCTTTATTTCTGATGTAGATGAGACACCATGACTTTTTTTTTTTTTTTAATATTTTGAATGTAAGAGAAAAACTTCCCAGTGAAAAATCTGTTTACAGTGGTAATGTGCTTGCCTGAACATTTTGGGAAATATTTGCTTATTCTTCACAACAAATATTTGGCAGAGCAACTGTGTTTTAAATAGTAGCTACAACCTTGTAGTGAAGATATGATTACCCAAGGAGTGGTAAACATTTCAAGTCCATTCAGCGTAGCATTGTGTTCCTAGTCTATGCTTGTGTGCATGGTAAGTCACTTCAGTCATGCTGGACTCTGTGACCCTATGGACTATAGCCCACCAGGCTCCTCTGTCCATGGGATTCTCCAGGCAAGAACACTGGAGTAGGTTGCCATGCCCTCCTCCAGGGAATCATCCCAATCCAGGGATTGAACCCACGTATCTTTTGTCTCCTGCATTGGCAGGCGGGTTCTTTACCACCAGTACCACCTGGAAAGCCCAATTTATGCTCAGCACCCTATAAGTGCTGGAAGATATCAAAGCAGTATAAGAAGCAGCTTCAGCTTTCTGCAATGTTATTAAAGAGAAAAGACAGAAATAAGGGACTATGCAAGAGACCATATAAGGACATTGCAACATGTCACCTGCCAAGGACATATTCTTCTTTTAAGCACTAAAGGAAAAAAAAAAAGGTTATAATGTAGCTCTGCTAAGAAAAATGACTTAGCCTTATCTTCATTAGAGATAGTATGGTACAGTGGGGTGCGGGGCTGGGGGGGCGGGGAAGAAAGACTTTTAAGGTCAGAGTACCAATCCAGGTAATCTTCCACTGTTTCATTTTGTGATCTTGGACAAGTTTAGATTACAGCTGCAAATGAGGATAATGATAAAGTATAACTGATTTATTTCAAAGTCTCAATGGCATAGGGCATACACATGAAATGGATTTATGCTAACCCAACCACTGCTTTTAACATTACTTTGGGAAAGTTTCTTTTCCTCATTGGAAAACTTGTAATTTCTTATCCCTTTAATAAGCTAGGGAAAATGTCCAGTCCCTGTGTTAAATATTACTGAGATCAAGCAAAATCACTCGGCTGTTTGGTCCAGAAAAGACTTGTTTTGGAAGATAACACCATAAACCCATTCTGAAAGACAAGAGTAAACAAAACAGCTTACTGATCAAAACTAGCTACTAGCTATGAACAAGGTTCATTCCAAGATGGGAGCCTTTATTTGCCCTTAGCCAAAGCTGATATGTCACAAACAACTTGCCCTTACCCAGTGACCCCTACTCCTAAGCCTTGCAGCCCCTGCCCCAGTGTTACCAGCCCAGACCCTTAGGCCCTTTCCCAACTGGCCCACTTTGAGGCACCCCTTTGAGACTTTGTCAAGGTGATGTTCTCTCTTGGGCTTCCCTGGTGGCTCAGACAGTAAAGAATCTGCCTGCAATGTGGGAGACCCAGGTTCGATCCCTGGCTTGGGAAGATTCCCCTGGAGCAACTCACTCCAGTACTCTTGTCTGTTCTTTTATTGCAGTAGATTTAATAAACTTCTCTTGCCCTGATCAATAGGTTTTCTGGTGGCTTTTAAAGAAATTAATGGCCAGCACATCCCTTCAGAATAACTTCTGCAGCTCTCATAATATTCTGGCCATTCTGGAATTAAAACGCAAGCCTATCCGATCTAGTTTATAAAGTCCAATTTATATCTTCTTCAAAGCACTCACCCAACCTTCCCTCACCCAGCTGCGTGGCTTAAGGAACCTGGGAGTGAGAGGTGGGTTGGCCTTCCCTTAGATGATCTTATTTGCAAAGCTGAGATAGAGACACAGATACAGAGAATAAACTTGTGGACACCAAGGGGAAAGGGTCGGGGGTGGGGAGGAACTGGGAGACTAGGACTGACACACATAGACTATGGATACTTGGCATAAAATAGATATCTACTGAGAAACTGCCATATAGCACAGGGAACTCTACTTAATGTCCTTCCGTTTAAATGGGAGTGAGGCAAGAGGGGGAGGGGACATGGCTTGAGATGACCCTTTTGCTTTGGAAGGACTAACACCGCTGGGAGGAGGAAAGTAACCAACTTGTCACTAGCTGGTTGCATGGAGAGGTTCTTCTCATATTGCTGCTCTGGCTGGTCCCAAGTGTCCCTACGTCCACCAACAGGGTGGCCCCCATGCAGATGGTGCTAGTGGCTTTCTCTGGGCACAGTCTGCTTCATGCTGACCCATCCATCACTGATGTCCTTCTCCAAGAAGGCAATCTTCTCCATCGTACCTGCCTCCCAAAATCTTTCTTGGTGCACTGCCCCCTCTCATAAACTTTCTGCTTCTTCATGTGGAGCCACAAACTACCAAGAAAATGAGAATGAAACAGAATGTTGTAGTGAAAATTAAACACACTTTAAAAATATGTGGCCTGCAGACAATGACTAGAAGTCTTCTTTCTTCCTTATCATATGTGATGCATTGTGAAGGGTGATACTACCTTTGTAATTAAGAATGAAATATGAGAATATTATATAAATTTACCATTTTCAAGTATATAAGAAAAGGTTCACAAGCATTTAGACTTCAAAACCAAAAACTAACCTACCTTGATTTTCTCAAAGTACAAACTAATGCAAATTTACCATCAAGTATTTAAAAATTCTTGTCCAGACCAATAAGGAAGAAAATTCTGATGCCAGATTGATACTCTATTTTGACTTATGCCAGAGTGACTCTATTTTGACTTTTTGTTGCTGTTTCCTTTTAATAAATAATCTTTAATTCCATGTCTTAAAAATCAATACGTTTTTGTTGATGTGGTTAGACTCAGTTCAAGGTGTGAAATCAGTATGTGCCAACACAAAAGGAGGATTGCTCTCTTAATAACACTTTTCCCAACATGTCTTAAAGACTATTGGTATTTGGGGAAGAGCCAAAAGAGCAGAGTGAAAAATATTTATAGCATATGAGTATAATAAAAAATGTAATCATGAACAAACAATACATTAAACTGGTAGGACATAGTTTACATTAGATCACAGGAATGAATATCAAAAATACAGGCGATATTTTTGAAAAAACAACCAGCAGTGAAAAATTTATTTATAATGCAAACCAGACACTCCAAAATAATTTGTGGTTTACTTAATTCTTACCGTTCATCCTATATTCTTTTGAATAAGCTGAAGGAAGGCACCCGAGTAACTACCTCAGCTGTTTTTGATTTTGATTCTGAATTTTTAGTGAGATGAAAACTCTGGTCTCTACAACAAAAAGAGATGGCATCTCATTTTCAGAAATTAAGGGTTTTTTTTTTCCTCATTATAGATACATATTAAAAAGAAATGCATTACAATAAATTACTATATTTCCAAATTGTCTCATTATTTCTGGGCAAATAATAATTATGTATAAATTCTGAATAAAAGAATATCACATTGCATCTTATGCATTCTGCAATGTGCACTCATAGAAAATCATTACAGTAACAAAACCAGCTGTATGTAATAGAAAGCAAATGATTTACAATGTTACTATGAGAAACTACTTTATTTCATATTATCATAAAAAGAGCAGAACTGAATATTTGCATGACAAATAGAAGAATCCAGGAAATTCCAAATGCAACTCAGTTTTTTTTTTAAAGGTATTAATGCTGGGAGGTGATTTGAAAGCTTTCTACTGTAGAGAATATTAGCAATTATAATTTGTAGTCATTATTTTAACAATTGAAAGAAAAAAATCTACAAACATTAATAGAATATAGAAATAAATACTTGGAATAACATGTGCTTCGATCATACAACATTGACATGACAAGAGCATATATTTAGTGATTTTAAACACTTTATTTCATTTAAACTGAGAGGTAAAATGATTTTTGTTCCTAAATGAAGCTTGACCCTGAAATTTGAACCACACCAAAAGTCTTTAAAGTCTGTATTTTAATGTTTTCTATGTCATTCACTGTAGCTGCCTACAACAGCTTAGTCCAAGAAGACTGGCTCTGCCTATATCCCTAATAAAGTGGAAATCCTATACAGACTGTGGGGCCCACCAGCTCTCTCCTTCCACCAAGCCACAGCCACAGGGATAGAGTCAGAGCTACTCTGATATGACCTGCCTCAAGAAAAGTTGACTTGGGTCTATGAGACACTTAACATCACCAAACTAGAGAAAGTGCGAGGATACAGATAATTCATGTGGCTCAGATGGTAAAGAATCTGCCTGCAACGCACGAGACCAGGGTTTGATCCCTGGGTCAGGAAGATCCCCTGGAGAAGGAAATGGCCACCCACTCTAGTATTCTTGCCTGGAGAATTCCAGGGACAGAAGAGCCTGGCCGGCTAAGAGTCCCAAAGAGTTGGACACGACTGAGTCACACACACACACACACACACACACACACACACATTCATCCCTGAAGTCCAAGCTCCAAGTCCCCTATTCAGTTCAGTTCAGTCGCTCAGTCATGTCCGACTCTTTGCGACCCCATGAATTGCAGCACGCCAGGGCTCCCTGTCCATCACCAACTCCCGGAGTTCACTCAAACTCACGTCCATCGACTCAGTGATGCCATCCAGCCATCTCATCCTCTGTCATCCCCTTTTCCTCCTGCCCCCAATCCCTCCCAGCATCAGAGTCTTTACCAATGACTCAACTCTTCGCATGAGGTGGCCAAAGTACTGGAGTTTCAGCCTTAGCATCATTCCTTCCAAACAAATCCCAGGGCTGATCTCCTTTAGAATGGACTGGTTGGATCTCCTTGCAGTCCAAGGGACTCTCAAGAGTCTTCTCCAACATCACAGTTCAAAAGCATCAATTCTTCGGCACTCAGCTTTCTTCACAGTCCAACTCTTACATCCATACATGACCACTGGAAAAACCATAGCCCTGACTAGACGGACCTTTGTTGGCAAAGTAATGTCTCTGCTTTTCAATATGCTATCTAAGTTGGTCATAACTTTCCTTCCAAGGAGTAAGCGTCTTTTAATTTCATGGCTGCAATCACCATCTGCAGTAAATTTTGGAGCCCCTAAAAATAAAGTCTTCCACTGTTTCCACTGTTTCCCCATCTATTTCCCATGAAGTGATGAGACCAGATGCCATGATCTTAGTTTTCTGAATGTTGAGCTTTAAGCCAACTTTTTCACTCTCCACTTTCACTTTCATCAAGAGGCTTTTTAGTTCCTTTCCTCTTCACTTTCTGCCATAAGGGTGGTGTCATCTGCATATCTGAGGTTATTGATATTTCTCCCAGCAATCTTGATCCCAGCTTGTGCTTCTTCCAGCCCAGCGTTTCTCATGATGTACTCTGCATAGAAGTTAAATAAGCAGGGTGAATATACAGCCTTGATGTACTCCTTTTCCTATTTGGAACCAGTCTGTTGTTCCATGTCCGGTTCTAACTGCTGCTTCCTGACCTGCATATAGGTTTCTCTAGAGGCAGGCTATTAGAGCTACCAAATAAGAGTTCTCTTACTAATCATGCTTTTCAGAGACACACCTAGTATAAGGCTATTTAACAACTTTTGTGGTGGGAGCCGTGGTTGGATATAAAACATATTTTAAATATAAATGAAAAATATACTAAATGAGTCCTGGAAATTAGACTTGGTTTATATTTTCATTACTAATCATTGTATGGCACAATGACATTAACCTGTAATACACCCAATATTACAACAGAGTAAGCCATTGTTCTGAACCTTGGTCTTCCTTTAAGATGTCTTTGTTTCCTAAATTTGAACATTGAATTTTATCTAATGAAGGAAAGCTATAAGTGATTAACTGTATCAAATGTTGCTAATTAGCCTAAGATGAGCACTGAAAATTGACCCTGGCAATATGTACGTGTGGAGTGGGAAAGACAAAAATCTGATTGGAGCACAGTTCAAAAGAAGATAGGAGAAAGAGAGAGCAAGCCGTGACAAGGCTTTCAGGAAGTTTTTCTCCAAAAAGAAATAGAAAAGTGGGGTAGTAGCTGGAGGGGACACAAGGTCAAATGAGCCATTGTTGTGGTTTCATTTTTTTGTTGTTTTTTTCAAATGTTTTTTATTGTGGTAAAAGTCTTCATATAAAACCTACTCTTCTAACCACAGTCGCTGTGTAGTTCAGTAGCACTAAGTACATTCACATTGTTTTGCCACTGTCATCATCCATCTCCTGAATTTTTCACTTTTCTAAACTGAAACTCTGTCCTGTCCCCAATCCCCCTCCCACCCCAGCCCCTGGCGTATACCAATATACTTTCTGAGCCACTGTGGTTTTAATATGAGCGGTATTAGAGAATACGCATATTGCCAAGACTTCGATCCAGTAGAAAAGAAAACAGCTGAGGATGCAGGAGGGAGAAAGAATAATGGAAGATGCAAAACCTTGAGAAGACAAGGGGTGAGAGGCAACCCCTTCAATCTCTGGGTTGGGACGATCCCTTGGAGGAGGAAACGGCAACCCACTCTAGTATTCTTGCCTGGAGAATCCCATGGACAGAGGAACCCAGCAGGCTACAGTCCATAGGGTCCCAAAGAGTTGGACACAACTGAGCAACTGAGCACACCATCATTGTCGGTTCCTGGTCTTTGGTCCATGTGCTCCAAACCTTTCCAATCATAACTTGGATGATCATTTAGGTCTACCAGTGGTTTCTTAGTCATTTTCTCACCTCTCTAGAGAAGATGAAAGTCTCAAGAGATTTTCTGGTGCCTCTCTGATAACAAGAGGCTAAGGGGGTTACCTCGGATCTTCTCTGTCTAGAGTCCCCCTGACCTGACGTTCTCCTGCTGTGCTGCTGCTCCAAGGCAGCATGGTGCAAGGGATTGGGGAGCCTCTAGTACCTGGCTCATTTTCAAGGAACTTCCTGGAAAACAGGATACAAGTGATAACTACTTTTGGTCTGGAAGTTTTATGAACGATATGCCCAATACTCATGCTCAACAAGGGAGAGAAGAGAAATGTCACAGAGACATTAAAAAATATCCAACAAGCTTGACCCTCTGTGAAAATATTCTTATTTTTCCCCCTTCTCCCTGACCAGTAAAATCTTTGTCCAGTCTAATTCTTTCACCAATTGCGTTCTTCCAACATTTTTTATTTACTGCATAAACCATGGCTTTTGTTACCTCTTCCCTTACCGGTTACTTTGACATGGCAAAGTTGATGCTGGACCTTGGCATTGTAAGCCTGGCTCTTCTAGCTACTGCCTCAAACTAGGAGGAAAGTCTCAAGGGGACTCTGTATAACTAAGAATGAGAAGCATGGAAGATGTTATCAATGTATTATCAACCCTACAGCCACAAGGGTCTATTAAGGTGAATTTTTCCAAGAGCGTATGGGAGTTTTCATTCTACAATATATTTATATTTAGTCTGTCCAAACACAGTATATTCTGTCAATATATTTGACCCATCACATACATTTATCTACGTAGCTAAGTTATTATTTATTCATTACTTTATAAGTTAAATTGAGTTGAACTTGATTTGAATGATGGTAAGGTAGAATTTTCTTGCTTTTCAATCTGTCCAAGTCATCTAACTATTGATGCTAAAATGCTAGTAGGTGCCCAATATAAAATTTCATATTTATAAAATTCTTTACAGTTTCAGTTCAGTTCAGTCGCTCAGTCGTGTCCGACTCTTTGCGACTCCATGAATTGCAGCACGCCAGGCCTCCCTGTCCATCACCAACTCCTGGAGTTCACTGAGACTCACGTCCATCGAGTCAGTGATGCCATCCAGCCATCTCATCCTCTGTCGTCCCCTTCTCCTCCTGCCCCCCAATCCCTCCCAGCATCAGTCTTTTCCAATGAGTCAACTCTTCGCATGAGGTGGCCAAAGTACTGGAGTTTCAGCTTTAGCATCATTGCTTCCAAAGAACACCCAGGACTGATCTCCTTTAGAATGGACTGGTTGGATCTCCTTGCAGTCCAAGGGACTCTCAAGAGTCTTCTCCAACACGACAGTTCAAAAGCATCAATTCTTCCGTGCTCAGCTTTCTTCACAGTCCAACTCTCACATCCATACATGACCACTGGAAAAACTATAGCCTTGACTAGACGGACCTTTGTTGGCAAAGTAATGTCTCTGCTTTTCAATATGCTGTCTAGGCTGGTCATAACTTTCCTTCCAAGGAGTAAGTGTCTTTTAATTTCATGACTGCAATCACCATCTGCAATGATTTACAGCATGCTTTTTCCATATACTATTGCAGTTTACTCTCTGGCAAATGACTAATAAACAGAATTAGTAGATTAAAGTGGTATATGAACCTTGGTCTTCTGAATGAAAACCCAACAATTTCCCATCATTGGGTTATAAAAGCAGAAATGATGTCAAAAGTGACTTTTTTCCCTGATGGATGGGTTCACTGATACATGTCAATCCCTCTGCAGTTTATGCATAGCATTTTTTTTTTTAATTTGGCTATGCCAAAAGGGCTGTGGAGATCTTAGTTCCTGGATCAGAGATCAAACCCACATCCCCTGCAGTGGAAGGGCAGAGTCTTAACCACTGGACTACCAGGGCAATCTCATCTCCTGCAGTTTATGGATGCCAAACACCACAGTAAAGGCTGCTGCTTCAGAGAGTATGCCGGATGTTGCAAAATAGATTGATTCTCTTTTGCTTGCCTCTGAGCTTTCACTAACGCAGTGTTAGGCTCTGGGATTGTGTCAAGGATGCTATGATAATACTTAAAGCCAATTGAAGTACAAGAGTTGTTCTAAGGATATGAAGAATTTGGTTTCCAAGTGTTCTGTCTCATCCTGATGTGAGCAGTGCCTGAGAGGACAGTCTCCCTTCCAACCTTCCTTCTTTTTTGTGATGGGATATGAAAAAACAACGGTGATTGATGTTTATGTTGGTTGTAGCTTTATCTCTTTCAAATTAAATGAGCATGTGATGTTAAAGAATTTAGCATAAGGTAAGCAGGGAGGCCTGGCGTGCTGCAATTCATGGGGTCGCAAAGAGTCGGACACGACTGAGCAACTGAACTGAACTGAACTGAAGCAATCAGCAAGTAGTGGCTATTATTATTATTAATATAGAGATGCAAGAGTGCTCAGTCACACAGTCATGTCCAACTCTTTGCAACGCTATGGACTTCAGCCCATCAGGTTTCTCTGTCCATGGGATTCTCTAGGAAAGAATATTAGAAATTGAAAGTGTTAGTCACTTAGTCATGTCTGACTCTTTTGTGACTCCATGGACTGTAGCCCGCCAGGCTCCTCTGTCCATGGAATTCTCCAGGCAAGAATACTGGAGTGGGTTGCCATTTCCTTTTCCAGGGGATCTTCCTGACCTAGGGGTTGAACCTGCATCTCCTACATTACAGGCAGAATCTTTACTAATGGGCCACTGAGGAGGCCCTAATATAGAGATAACATGCTTAAAATTAGAGTGCTATGTGGAAGTTTGAAAACACTGATCAATCACTGAATGTTTATCTTACTAGGTGTACCAAAGGATGTGATGCTTCTGTTTTTAAATTTATCACAATTCTAAGTAAAAATCTCATATTTTAAAATACTATCTGGTATATAATTTATTAAGTTTCTAATTCAGCTGCTTGTAGAGAAAGAAGTTACATAATTTAGAGAGTCTTCATTATTTTTCTGGAACTCAAAATCTAATTAAGTTGTTAAAATGATACTTTTAAAAGTTAATGTTCAATATTAAATGAAGGTCTGAATATTAAGGAGTTATTTTATTTTTATTTGGAAAAAGTGTCTGATAACATCGGGTTTGGCTTGAAACTAAAGTAACTCAGAGTCTCCACAGGTTGACTCTCACCCACTGAGCTAGTGAGGCACCCGCTACAGTTGTGTGTGTGTGTGTGCTACTAAGTCGCTTCAGTGGTGTCCGACTCTTTGAGACCCTATGGACTGTAGCCTGCCAGGCTCCTCTGTCCATGGGATTCTCCAGGCAAGAATACTGGAGTGGGTTGCCATGCTCTCCTCCAGGGGATCTTCCAACCCAGAGATCGAACCCACATCTCCTGAGACTCCTGAATTGCAGGAGGATTCCTTACCGCTGAGCCAGCTGGTGGGGAGTTCCCACCAGTTGCCGCTCCAGATACTTAACTCCTTGGTGAAGAATAGTCCAGAACAACTGTGCTGCTGACTGCTGCCTTCAGATATGAGGAAAATTGTTTCAAAGAGAAGTGGAATTATACCACCAACCCAACAGCAATGAACATCTTTTGACAACTTCCTGTGTGCCAGTTCCTCCCTGAACTTTACTTGACCCCTCATTTCATCCTCCCAACAATTCCTTTTGCAGATGAGGAAGCCTAAATTTAGAGAGTTTACATAATTTTCCAAAGGTCACACTGGTAGTTAGCTTCCAGGGGACAAAACCTTTCCTGGGATGGGCACTCAATGAAAGCTGAGTGAATGTTTCTATCTGAGTGAGTGCCAGGAACTTTGGAGTAAATCTTGCTTTAGAAAATGTTGCAGCCCTTGATTTCTGAGATGTCTCACACTCCAGACTTCATGTTTACAAAGCTGGTTTGTCCCATTCCTTTCCTGTGTTCAAATGTATATAAGCAAAGAGAAACAAAAACCCTTGAAATTACACGATGATTTAGTCAAAACTTGAGCTTAGAAATTCAAACAATGTACTTCACAGTTTGGACAGGAGTTGTTTCTTTTTTTAAACTTCCTTAATTTATTTTTAAAATTTATTTTTAATTGGAGGATAACTGCTTTACAATGTTGTGTTGGTTTCTGCCATACATCAACATGAATCAGCCATGGGTATATATATGGCCCCTCCCTCTAGAACCTCCTTCCCACCTCTCACCCCATTCCACCCCTCTGGGTTGTCACACAGATCTGGATTGAGCTCCTTGCCTCATACAGCAAATTCCTATTGGCTATCTATTTTACATATGGTAATGCATATGTTTCGATGCTACTCTCTCAATGCTGCTGCTGCTGCTAAGTTGCTTCAGTCGTGTCCGACTCTGTGCGACCCCATAGATGGCAGCCCATGAGGCTCCCCCGTCCCTGGGATTCTCCAGGCAAGAACACTGGAGTGGGTTGCCATTTCCTTCTCCAATGAACGAAAGTGAAAAGTGAAAGTGAAGTCGCTGAGTCTTGTCCGAATCTTAGCGACCCCATGGACTGCGGCCCACCAGGCTCCTCCATCCATGGTATTTTCCAGGCAAGAGTACTGGAGTGGGGTGCCATTGCCTTCTCCGATAAATGTCCTTAATTTTTATTAAGACCTCAGGTTACAAGAGCATAGTTATCGGTACAAATTCCACAATCTAAATACCTTATCCTTCTAGATAAGCCTGATCAACAACCACAGCAAAAGGTTGATGTGAGTCTATTGGGAAGCAGTTCTAGATAATCTGAGACCCAAGTTTGGAAGTAGAAGAAACTTACAGGCTGCTGTTTTACTAAAGAAGAATTTATGTTGCTTAAGGTCATACACACCATTGGTTGGCTGAGCCAGGTGGCCCCTCTTCATTCAGTGCCCCTTCCATTACCACCTCACTTTCTGGAAGCAAATACTGCTTTCAAGTCTACTTTGCCAAACTAACCTTGTCCTGTGTTTAGTCGTGTCTGACTCTTTGCGAACCCGTGGACTCTCCTCTGTCTATGGGGATTCCCCAGGCAAGAACACTGGAGTGGATTGCTATGACCCTCCTCCAGGGGATCTTGGGGATCTAACCCAGGGATCAAACCCAATTCTCCTGGCTTGCAGGCAGATTCTTTACTGTCCTGGAGAAGGTAATGGCAACCCACTCCAGTATTTTTGCCTGGAGAATCCCATGGATGGAGGAGCCTGATAGGCTATAATCCAAGGGGGTTGAAAAGAGTCAGACACGAATGAGCGACTTCACTCACTCACTCACTCTTTACCGTCTGAGCCACCAGGGAAGCCCTGTCAAACTAAGTCTGATGCTTAATTTTGGCTACATAGATCACTAGTGATCATTTCAATGATGAGAAAATGATTATAATACAGGGTCAAAATCGTCTGTCCCTAAATCATAGACTGTAAGTGCTTGGAAGGTGACCTAATCCAGACCATATAAAAGATAAGCACCCAGTTCTAAGCCGAAACTACCTTTATTATCAGACATTCAGATGGACTAAAATACTGTTCAGGCTGATTGAAAACTGTTTAGCAGAAATAGTTTGAAATCTGACCTTGGGACAAGAATCACTGGGTCTGTGCCTCAAAATGCAATACTTTTCAACTGGTTTTATATCAAACACACAAAATATAACACTACTTTTAAAGTCCTCTATTTTGTTTTGTGTGGATTAAATTAGTAGAAAGGGAGAAAGGGCGCTCGCTAGGTCTTATGCAGGGGGAGAAAATTATCCCACCAAATGCTTTTGCCAGCTGCTCACCAGTTTAATGCTCTCCAAAGGAACATATATGTTAGTTTCAGAAATATTGTTATTCTAATCCTTTATTTCCTTTTTAAAATCCTCCATCTTTGATTTTAACTGGTCATGAAAAAATATCATCAGCTGTTTACAAAATACAAGGATGATAAGTTTATGTTAGTCTGATAAACATATCTTTCAGCAATAATCAATATGATCCAGTCCTTGTTAACCGCCACATAAATCCAGAAAAGTAACCATGTTCTGGAAGATTTCAGCAAGGCTTATGACAATGAGATAATCACAACTTGAAGACAAATACCTGTGTATTTGCAAACTCTTCCCAACTCATGCATCCAACCTGGGTCTCCTATGTTGCAGGCTGATTCTTAACCATTTGAACCACCAGGGAAACCTGAAGGTGTCAGTCACTCAGTTGACTTTGTTGAGGGAACAAAAATTGCATAACATAATAGTATGATACTATGAAGGGGAAATTTTTAAAAAACATCCATATAAAACATTTTTACATACAAATATGTATCCTGGTCCACAAATTCTTACCCTTCCCAACACATTATGAATAGAAGTTCTATTTATTATTATAAATGAAAAGTTTAAGGCTTTTCAAAATCCCTTACACCTTTATGTAATTTCTTTCAAATTTTGAGTTGTGTCAATTTCCTCATGCAGGGTCTATAAACACAAATTATATTTACTTCCTTTCTGTAATGAACATTTTCATTTGGGAGAGAGAGATCTTTTTCTGCTGAATTAGAAGATCCTTTATTAATAAATCACATAAAAAAGGGAATCTGTGTTAGTATACCAAGCAAATTCAATTAGACAATGATAATGCAATTTGCTTCCTTGTGTTCTGGATGGACTACTTAGAATTATTAAATGATAGAGAAGGCTTTAAGTGGTTCCTGTTAAAGACTCTTACTTTACAAATGAATAAACAGAGGTCCAAAGAAGGAAAATGACTTCCCTAAAGATATGAAACTTGTAATAGGCAGCCCTGGGATTAAGACCCAGGCTGTTGACTAGAGCACTTTCAACTACACACCACACTGCTTCTCCTACATCACAAACTGTGTCCTACACTGCCCAATCCCAGAGACAAATTAATCAGTGATGAAAACAAGACAATCACCAAAAACTCCAATACTAGTTTATAACAATTATAATTTCAAATCAGTTTTGCAAGTTACTTTTCAACTGATTATGTGGAGATTATCTACGTACGAATCTCTAACATAATTCTGAGTTTTGCCGTACTGTGTGTGTGTACAAGGGCTTCCCAAGTGGCACTCAGTCCAGTTCAGTTCAGTCGCTCAGTCGTGTCCGACTCTTTGCGACCCCATGAACTGCAGCACGCCAGGGCCCCCTGTCCATCACCAACTCCCAGAGTTCACCCAAACTCATGTTCATCAAGTCTGTGATGCCATCCAGCTATCTCATCCTCTGTTGTCCCCTTCTCCTCCTGCCCCCCAATCCCTCCCAGCATCAAAGTCTTTTCCAATGAGTCAACTCTTCCCATGAGGTGGCCAAAGTATTGGAGTTTCAGCTTCAGCATCTGTCCTTCCAATGAACACCCAGGACTGATCTCCTTTAGAATGGACTGGTTGGATCTCCTTGCAGTCCAAGGGACTCTCAAGAGTCTTCTCCAACACCACAGTTCAAAAGCAACAATTCTTTGGCACTCAGCTTTCTTCACAGTCTAACTCTCACATCCATACATGACCACTGGAAAAACTATAGCCTTGACTAGACGGACCTTTGTCGGCAAAGTAATGTCTGGCACTAGTGGTAAAGATCCTGCTCGCCAATACAGGAGACATGAGAGAAGTGTGTTCAAACCCTGGGTCAAGAAGATCCCTTGGAGAAGGGCATGGCAACCCACTCTAGTGTTCTTGCCTGGAGAATCCCATGGACAGAGGAACCTGGCAGGCTACAGTCCATAGGGTCACAAAGAGTGGGATACAACTGAAGCGACTTAGCATGCACTCATATGTGTATAAATTTTATATATATTTGCAGCATGTGTGTGTGTGCATATATCTGAAGACTATAATGATACATCAGGAAAGCTTCTTGTGGTCCTGTGTCTCTGAACCTCCATATGAAAAACAGTATGTTACATAATGTATATGTTATTCAATGTATGTGGGCTACTTAAAAACTAAGAGCACTATTATTGTCCTACAATAGATATTTAAGTCTCAATTTTAAAGATGTTGATGCCCAAAGAAGGGGTAGGGGTCTTTCACGATGAAGTTTAGCATAAGTCTCCTTGTGGGATTTTATTAACGCTGCAGCATTAGTAAATATTTTCATCTGTGAAATCCTCCACTACTGGAGAGTATTATTTGTACCTCCTGAACAAATAGTTCTTATTCATTGCAGCAGTATTGTTAAGTTAGAAATTTCAGCGTTTTCCTCTTTTATGATATGTTATTTTCACAAACCCTTAATTTTGGAATTTCACCAAACATTTCAGGACATATCATCAGTCATAGGATAACTTTAAAAAGTGACTCTCATCCATTTGTAAGGTATGTTGTCCTTACAACATATGCAATCCTTTTTCCCTGTCTAAACTTTGGTTCATGTATATTTTTCAATTAGTAAAAAGAACCTTTAAACTGTAAGACAATAAACATTTTTGTAGAACCACTTACATCTCAGATCTTGCATAATTACCATTATATTTCACAATGAGCCAACCATATATTTGACCCGACTGACATGTTTTTACTCTTAATACAAATAATCAAAAAAGAAAAAAATCTTTCTTATGGGAAACCACTTTTACAAATGCAATTAAAGACTCTTTCTAGTTCATTTTGATTTGCTTGTTTATTTGCTTCCTCTGGGGCAAAAATAAACTATTTTATTATTATGGCTCAGAACATTAAGTCATAATTTATGAACTTGCCAGACAGTAAAACTGAACAATTTTGGCTCTGGCCAAGTTTTGGGAAAACTCAAAAGAAACTTAGGTGCAACAGGAAGAGATGTTAGTAATTCCAGTTGTTCAGCTGTTGCCTTTAGAGTATTCCCTGAATTGTGTTAGAGTGTGTTACTGCATTGCTGTGAACCATGACTGCCAACTTCCACCCTGCTGCTGCTGCTAAGTTGCTTCAGTCGTGTCCGACTCTGTGCGACCCCATAGATGGCAGCCCATCAGGCTCCTCTGTCCCTGGGATTCTCCAGGCAAGAACACTGGAATGGGTTGCCATTTCCTTCTCCAATGCATGAAAGTGAAAAGTGAAAGGGAAGTCGCTCAGTCGTGCCCGACTCTTAGCGACCCCATGGACTGCAGCCCACCAGGCTCCTCCGTCCATGGGATTTTCCAGGCAAGAGTACTGGAGTGCGGTGCCATTGCCTTCTCCAACTTCCACCCTAGAGATGGCTATATTTCAGATGAATTAAATATTTGTAAACAAGTTTGTAATCATTCATAAAGCTTACCAATTTAAGCTCTTCAGAAACATACATTCACTATTATAATCAGTTGCCTATTGCTTACTTAATTACAGCTTTTAATAGAGAGGAAGACTTTTAAAAATGCAATTTATAACAATTCTAAATTTAAATTTATTTTTATGATGTTTGTTTTGCTTTTGTAAGTTTCAGGTGTCAATTGATTTCTCCCTGGACAACCTGGTTGAAATTCCACCCTTGATTATTCCAATGCACTCTTTAAAAATTCCTCAGAATATTTTTCTTTAAGGCTAACAACTGCCCACTCTGAATCCAGATGCAATATTTACAGTATGATGATTTTGTTCTGCTTTCCACACATGGCTTTTTCATAGACTGTCTCTCAGAGATGAAAAATTCTGCCTCTTTTTCAGATTTTAACTTTCAGCAGAATGACCTGACACCAGGTCTTTTCATCCTAGATGACTCAAGATGATTCAAGATTTATCTGTAGTTTGGGTCCCTGAATATCTTGGTGGTAAATTAATCTAGGGCTGCTCTGGTGGCTCAGTGGTAAAGAATTCGCCTGCCAGTGCAGGACAGGGGTTTGATCCCTAGGTCAGGAAGATCCCCTCGAGAAGGAAATGGCAACCCAATCAAGTATTCTTGCCTGGAATATCCCACAGGCAGAGGCTGGCAGCCCACAGGTCATGAGTTTGCAAAGAGTCAGACAAAACTTAGCGACTAAACACCAACAAATTAATCTCTTTTTGTAGATTGCCTACTTCATGGAAAACTCACACCAGTCACTGCACATAAGCAGTACCAAAAAAACCATGGTTTCCGATAAATGAAATCTATAGATGTCAGCAAGTGTCAGTGGGTCCCTGAAAGAATGTGCTAGAACATGAATAGGCTTTGAGATTTGTGGTGCTGTTCTTTAGGCTCAGGGCTTCCCTGGTGGCTCAGTTGGTAAAGAGTCCACCTGCAATGCCGGAGACCTGGGTTCGATCCCTGGGTTGGGAAGATCCCCTGGAGAAGGGAAAGGCTACCCACTCTAGTATTCTGACCTGGAGAATTCCATGGACTGTAAAGTCCATGGGGTCACAAAGAGTCAGACATGACTGAGTGACTTTCACTTCACTTTCACTTTCTTTAGGCTCAAGCAAATACCTTCTTTCTGCAAGATTTAAATAATATATAATGTTATCCCCTCTCCCCCGAAGATTTTTCAACTGTATGGTTGTTCTTCTGACACAAATATATCGGACTCTCCCAAATCTCCACTCAAAAAATATTTAATGAAAAGACCTTGTTTCTTAAAGAGTTTTAAGTTCTGCAGCTATTATCCATGGGGTCACTGAGGGGAAAAAAAAAAAACAAAAAACGTGGAGAATACAATGTTCTCAAGTGGGAATGTTTTAAACCTCACCTGAAAATGATAAACATAATACTTTACACTTTTGTAGTCATTTAGAGTTGGAAATATGTATGCACCTCTAGCATACTGTTTTACTCTCCAAATTCGTCTTGTAAATGGAGAAAGGCACTGGGTTATTCAACAACTGTCTATTGCCTGCTAAGCACTCTGAAGGGATGATCCACAATACACAGGGCAATCCAAAGAAATTCGACTTTCCTTGGGAAGATAAGACATAAATAGAAGTGAATACAATAAATTGTAGCCTGCCAGGCTCCTCTGTCCATAGAATTCTCTAGGCAAGAATACTGGAGTGGGTTAGCCATTCCTTTCTCCAGAGGCTCTTCTTGACTCAGGGACCAAACCCGGGTCTCCTGCATTGCAGGCAGATTCTTTACTGTTTGAGCCACCAGGGAAGAATACAATAAGTGTAGTATATAAATATCTCCTGTAATAGAGAAATAGAGGGACAAAGGCAAGCTGAGAATTATGTTCCATACTATGCCAGGAAATGTCCATGAATTATCTCTTAATACCCTCCTAACTCTGTAGTAGCAATCTTCCGGACAATTTATGGACCAGGAAATCCAGGCTCCCAGAATCTAAGTTCTTTGTCTCAGGAAGCTAAGTGCTCATCATGAGCTCTGGACAGGAATTTCTGGCAATCAGGACATCAAACAAGGCTCCTGACTCATCAGTCATTACCTGCCCTTCTCCCGCTAAGTCAGAATGGTTTTGGAAAAAATGCAGTATTAGCACATCTCCATTTTTTTTTTTTTTCCTCTTAACACTGTACTGGTGTCCATCAGGCCTTGCCCTCAGGGCAGGTAAGGAACTTGTCATCCTCCCTTGGTGAAGGAGGTTGTTTGCTTTTCTTAGCTGACTTCATTGAATGCGACCAGAATCACCTCTGGGTTTGGCTTCGGAAGTTAGACAGACTACCAGACTGAGTGCCCAGGAGGTTCTTGGACGTTGAGTCCATAGAGTCTCAGGGACGATGGAGACGTGTTTTGCTTGTGCAGAAACCAAGGTTCAGGCAGGGGAAATGACCTGACCAGGGTCATACAGTCTGATGGTGGCAGACATGGGACTAGAACCAGGTCTCCGGACTCCAGCCCAGTGCCTCCCAGGATATAATTAATTAACCCCCGAATTACTTTGGAATCTTTTATCTGCTTGCCTCTACCGTCATTTGAGTTGGGGATGTCATTCCAATCAACAGCCTTCTCTCTTCAAAAAGAGAAAAGTGGATAAGGGGGGGCGGGTAAGAAAAAGTATGTTTTCGACCATCATTCATCCGATGCCCGCTCGGTGCCAGATACTGGGCATCCAGGGTACAGCAAAGACGGCTTCCAAAGATCGAAAATGGGTCTCTCTCCCAAGACCGGGCAGGCTCCGGGCCTTGGCTGCCTCCTCTCGGATTGGTCTCCCGGAGGCCCGCCACCCCTCCCCCGCCCCCGCCCCACAACTGCCAGCTCCTGCAGGTTCCCACGTCCCTAGCACCCTGCGCAATGCCAAGCCCTAAGCTGGCGCGAACCAGCAGGACGAACACTCAATATACAGGCGCTGAGCTCTCCCGGGCTCCCGCGAGGCACGCCCCCAGTCACCAAGGCAACCGGGGAGTTGCTGACCCTTGACCCCGGGGCCCCGCCCAACCCCGCCCGGCCCCGCCCCGTCGCATTCTCGAGACCAACATGGAGAAGGCGAACCCGGAAGTGCTGCCGCCGCCCGCTCGGTGCTAGGAGCCGCAGGCCCGGCGAGGTCGAGCCGCGCGCCCGCTGCCCTGCAGCCCGCAGTCCGCCGCCCCGCTGTCCTCTCGCGCCGAGGCAGCCGGGGCTCCCCTCCCCAGGTCTCACTCCACTCCCGCCCGCCCCCCACACCCCGCCCCGGGCGATCGGCCCCCGCCCCTACGCCCGCCCGAGAGGAGGAGCCGAGGCGCGGGGGAGGAGGAGGGAGAGGTTTGCTAGAGGGAGCGAGGCCGCGCGAGCCGGCGGCGGTTCGTATTACCGGGGTCGGCAGGAGGATCCCGGCTGCGCCCGCGCGGATTAGCGCAGGGCGAGCGGGAGGCACGGAGGAGGCGGGAGGGGGGCGGCCCGGTTGCGAGGAGGCCGGCGGGAGGCCAGGGGCTGAGAATTAGGGCGTGGGGGCGCACTCCTTTCCTCCGCCGCCCTCCGCCGGGGCCTTGGCGGCCGGGCCTGCGGTGCCCGGCAGGCCCGGGAGCCGCCCGCCGGTGCCGAGGGCCCGTCCCGGGGCGAGGCGGGGGGGCGGCGGAGCGTGGAGGTGCGGACGCGAGGCCTGGACGGCGCGGCCAGGTGATGCTGGGCCCCTGTGCTTCTCCAGAGGAAAGGGGACCCCTTCCCACCACCGGCCCCACAGAACAGCCGTGCCCCCTGGCTGCCCCAGCCAGGCGTTTGGACCTCAGCCCTAGAGGGAGTCGGGCAGCTGTGAGTTTGCCTGCCTCCGTTAAGTGCCCTTAGGATGCAGTGATCAAGGCATCAGGCTCTCCCTGCGGGAGGGGCTCTTCCTGTGCTGGTGAACTCGGTGCAGAGAAAAAGGACAGAATGATGCTCTCCGAGCAAGCCCAAAAGTGGTTTCCGACCCATGTGCAGGTCACCGTGCTCCAAGCCAAAGATCTTAAGCCAAAAGGCAAAAGTGGCACCAATGACACATACACTATAATTCAGCTGGGAAAGGAAAAGTACTCCACCTCTGTAGCTGAGAAAACCCTTGAGCCAGTCTGGAAGGAAGAGGCCTCTTTTGAGCTACCTGGGCTGCTAATGCAGGGGAATCCAGAGAAATACATCCTTTTCCTCATAGTTATGCACAGGTCCCTGGTGGGTCTGGATAAGTTTTTAGGGCAGGTGGCCATCAATCTCAATGACATCTTTGAGGACAAACAAAGAAGGAAAACAGAGTAAGTTATGTAATTTATTTTGAATTGGGGGGGGTAGCTTAGCTATTATCTGAATGGATTTCTGTTCTTGGAAATTATTTGTCTACTTGGGGCATTGGTTTTTGGACTGAAATATGACCCAGTTTTAAGCACCATATTTGCATAAATCTGAAGTAAAAATAGCCCTTGTGAAGACACATTTTTTTTAAAGTGGAGTCTTTAATGATCCATTACTCTCGTTTGAGGTAAACCTCGTCAATAATTGAATACTTTGCACAGGATTTTAAGTAAATTAACATTGTTTCACTACTTATAAGAGGACTGGGCCGTAGTGTCGTTGATCAATTTAAATTATTACAATCTTTAAACATTACAATTTTCAGAAAATGGAATATCAGAAAAGTAAATCTGCCAATATGCCCTCTTCTATATATATATATATATATTTTTTTTTTTAATTTATTTTGTAGTTGAACTCTGAAGCTGTCAAGTGGTGAATTACCAAATTTAGAACTCAGTATTTCATTTCAGCATTGTAAACACAGTTGGCTTTTATTTTAGCTCTGATTTCAGAGTCAGTAGTACATCGTGGTGGAGTCTAAAGCTATTAAAAGAAAAAAGTTTTAAAAGTATGTACAGACATCCTCATTCTTGAACATGGTTACTTCAAAGTTAGTTCTGCAAAGCCAGTGTGTTTAGACCGTATTAAATGCTATCAGATTGGAAACAATGATTAAATTCTTGTGATGAAATGACATATACAGTAAAAACACGGGCTTTTTAATAAGACTTCCAAACTTAGGTTAGATATATTCTAATTTAAAAAACCATAATATAAGTTAAAACTAGGATATTATGTCTTAAATTGAAAAATAGTATGTTTTCTGAGATAGTGATACCCCTTTCTTAAACTTATAATTACTCTAGTCTGAAAGAATGTTTAAACTGGATGGAATTAATGGGAGAAAAATATAGGTTGAATTTATAAGGGGATGTCACATTTCAAAAATAGCTTTGCTGTTATAACTGATATTTATTTACGCTTTTAAAAACTTTCTTGAAGATCTTGTTATTTTCTTATATTTTAAAACAACCATGTCATGTTTTTTCTATACCTACCTTCCTGCAAATTTCTCTTGATTGAAATTTTTACTTTCATTGGAAAAAATGTTTTTTAATCAGGTCTTTACCTAAGGACCTAAAGGTTTAATATATGTAAGGTAAAAGGGTAGAGAGATAAGTAATACTAGGAATGCCACAGGAAACTGAAGAGATGAAAATATTTTAGAAGGAGAGAAAATGGTTTAAATAAAGTGTAAAGTTGAATATATATGAGTGATTTTAATAATACTGGTTGATACCTATGAAGTAGCATTCAGTTACCTCTGAGGAGTTCTTCATCAAACTTAAACTGAAAAATGGATAATCACTGACTAATTTATTGCAAATTGCCAATTTTGGATGACCTTACTAAATAATATTTAGAAGTGTTTTGAATGTAAACTTTTTAAGTTTATTGCATCTTCAAATTTGATACTGCATTTACAGTACTTTTAATGTTAATGAATGATATGCTACAGACCTTCTCTGAAATATAAATGTTCCAAATCAAAGTAGGCCCGACTGTGAACCCAGGGATTCTGAAGATGGAATACACTTTTAAAGTTTCTTCTTGTTTTACTCCTTATCTTTGGCAGCATCACAGTTACAATAAATTTGGCTGTAAGCAATACTCTAATATTGTCGTCTCCCTACAGAAATTCTCTATTGGCTACTAAAAAAAACGGATTAGGACTTTTGGGGAGGGAGATGCGTTTAAATGTTATCAACAGTGCTTGTGATGTTATTGCATTCAAAGTGATTTTCAGGTTATTAAATCCCTAATATTTTCTTTGTGGATAAATGGAGACCACATATTTGATGAGCTCTCTTTATTCGTAATATTTCTAGTTTTTTAATATAGTTAATAGCTTCCTTTTGCAGCACAACTATACATATGACCCAGTAAGAGACAGACCTGAGCCACCGGCGTATTGCAAGAAAGATATTTAATATTCTGCACATTGCTGAGCCTTGTCAGCATATTCCCAAGTGCTTTTTAGAAAATGGGTATGGGTGATGAAGGTGACCAGCTGATTTGGAAGTCCCATGGAACTGCTGGGTGTGACACTTTCTACTCTTGACACTCAAGACAAGGATTTACAGCTTGTCTTCCATGATAAGCAAAGAAGTGTGGTGGCTAAAAGTATCATTTGATTTATTTTTGTACCTTGAAATTAAAAGCTTTTTTCCTTCTTTCAAGGAGAGGGATAAAGGGCCTGAGCCAGAACACTTTGATGAGTGGGACCTGGAAAGAGAACTTTCCTGTATCTCCCGTTTTAATGGGCGTCTGGGTTGGTTCGGGCACAAGATTTAAGAAAACAATACAGTACTTAAAAATAGAATGGTAAAATTGTAATTTATGCTATTATATTGTATTGATTGATTTTTCTTTTAACAGCAGAAGTGAACGATGTTGATTTTTTTGTTTGTTTTTAATGCTCATGAACAGTAATAACCATCCGAGTCCCTAGGTTAGGTATGACTCAAGCACATGCAGGTTTTAGGACTTGTGTGTGCGGCTGTGCGGTGCACCTGCGTCCTGGCCTCTGGCACCCTTCCTGCCAATCTTGTCCCATTTCTGACCACACAGCACCAATTGCTTGGGAATAGTTCCCACATGTGTGGTGGTTTTTGAACATGGACCTGTGCCCACTCAAAAATTGAACAGAGGCCATATACAGTTTAAATCTAGCACTCCAGAGGTGAAAAAATAAAATCAACATTAATCCACTAAGCCTCAAATGCTGTGTCTTCCTTTTATCTTTTTAGAAGCCAGGGAAAACAAGTGCTATCTCTGGAATGATTCTTGAAGGTCTCATTAAGACTTCCCTGTTATATCATTTTCCAAACAAAGCAGCTAGAGTTATTTGTCATGCCTATATTTTAAGTTGGTATATTTGTTAAAGTTCTTTGCAGTTGGGTCTTTGGGTTTTTTTGTGTGTGTGTTTTACTTTTTTTGGTCAAGAAGGATGGAAAAGACTGTAGTTAGAGTTTATATTCAAACACTGACTTGCTTTTATCCATTAAAGCTTACCTAAGTCTTCAGCTTTTCTTAACCAGAGAACAAAATGGTGCAACATACACGCAGACACACACAGAGTTGTAGTGTCGTTGTTTTAAGAATATAGCTCTAGAAATGAAAATTCAGTAAACATTTATTTAGTGCAAGGAAAATTGCCTTCAAGAAGCTTACACTCCAGCAAGACAAAACCTATGTTGCCCTTGTGATTGAGTCTCCTGATTAAATACAGTGTCCTGTGATAGACAACCTGGTATGCGTTTAACCTTATTAATGTATATGTGGGTCATTAAATACAAAAGAACTACTGTTTTCATGTAGCTGTTACTGGTCAGCTTTGTCAGTTTTCCTTGTTGACTCCAGTCTGACATTAAGAAGCTACTTATTCTCTGTTCCTGAGTTTCCTTTACTGTGAAATAAGGATTTTGGACTAAATGATTTATTTGGTCTCATTTCTAAAATTCTGTTTTTTATTTTTTTCCCCCTCAGATTTGCTAAGCTGTGTTACATACACAGATCTGACATACTTGGTGTTTTTGTTTGTTTCTGTTTTGTTTGGGGATTTGATGGGGTGGGGGCACATTTTCTTGCAAAGTGTACTCACCTATTTTCTGAATAACCTGCAATATTAACAGAGCATTATGGGTCATCCATCAGAAGGATTCCGTGCCCCGCCCCGCCCCCGAAAATGCTCTGTTTTCCAAAACTGAGTTAATAATTGGGTATATAACCTTGCTTTGTTTTCAGGCTTTGTGAGTGTTCAACTCTGTGTTGTTGAAGGTTCTCTATTCCACAGAGTTTATTGCTGTCATTTTTTATTTCTAGTCTCTGAGTCTTCACATTTCACCATTTGCCTCAAATAAAGGGTTTTCTCTATTTAGGGTCTCAGGTTAATGCTTTCTGTTATAAGACTTTCTGTTTTTTTAAAAATTGCTTGTTTTGATGCAGCTAGATCTTGACTGATTAAATTGAAAATATTTCACTTGCATGTTACTTTCTAAGATGTAGCTGGTACACACACACACACACACACACACATATTATGTGCCAGTTTTCTTTTGCCTGGAAAGATCTTTGAAACTAGTGTTCCACTTGATAGTAAATGCTAGCTTCTTCTGGTGTATTCTTTAAAATTAGATCTGAGTTATTTAAGAAAATTTAACACTTGCAGAGCTGTATTTAAATAACGACCTGTCTGCAGAAATGGATATTATTCTTCATTGTTTAAGTAATGTGAAAACATTGTAGGAACTCTCATCTCTGCTGGAGTTTGTAGTTTTTTTGGCTGTTTGCCCTGTAGACTGACCATTTATGACACCAACAACTGGAGAAGTTTTCATGGATAAAAATACTGTAAATAAACCAAAATAAATTTTGCATTTTACACATCATTTGAAAATGGGCAGTGTAATTCACTCAAGTGACTAAAAGCATAAGATTTGGGTCCACTTAAAATAAATTTTATTTGGCATTGTCACAGTAGCAAGTTATTGAAACAGATTCTAAGAGGGAGCACTTAAGCTTTCTTTTTTTCTTTAAAAATGCTTTACAAGATTTATTACCATTTGTCACTTCTTGCACTTTACTTATTTTGCATATTTTATTCAGGAAGAGGCTTTGACCCATTTTATATAAATCTGAATTACATTGTGGGCTTCCCCATTGGTTCAGCTGTAAAGAATCCACCTGCCATGTAGAAGCTGCAGGAGACACAGGTTCGATCCCTGAGTGGGGAAGATCCTCTGGAGGAGGGCATGGCAAGCCACTCCAGTATTCTTGCCTGGAGAATTCCATGGACAGATGAGGCTGTCGGGTAACAGTCCATAGCGTGGCAAAGAGTCGGACATGACTGAAGTGACTTAGCACACACACAAACAGTTTTACATCGTAAGCAATTTTCATGATGAACAAACTGGATTAGTCTCCCATGTTAACAAAATTCTTTTAATAGCTTTTACAGAAGAACTATTTTGGCTCAGAGGCTGAATATTATTTTATTAAAAGTTTGGTTGTTATTTATTATTTTATGGTGCCCAAAAATAGTATGTATTGATGAATTATTTCTGGGTCTGTACCTCAGTGTCTTTTAATGCTAAAAAATATTCTTCAGCCATGAGCCACACTTGGACTAGATGGAAACATAATAGCTATTATTGGTAAGAAATTTTAATGCGTGATTTTCAAATCATGAAAGAAAAAGTTGTCTAAATAGCTTTTCAAAAAAGACTGATTCCCTCTGCATGTGATACATGGCAGAGACCTCCCTGTTTTTTTAAATGAAGCCATGAATAAAACCAGAAGCACTCTGGCTGACAGTTTCTCCTTCAGTGCTTAGATTGCCTTGATGTAGAGTAACTTTACCTAAAAAGCAATTTGTATACAACAGAGCTCGATAATCCTCTCTTCATTACATATTACAACCCAGTTTTTCCTTCTCTTTAAGGTGGTTTAGATTAGAATCCAAACAAGGAAAAAGAGCCAAAAACAGGGGTGAGATAAAGGTCAATATTCAATTTATGAGGAACAATATGACAGCAAGTATGTTTGACTTATCAATGAAGGACAAAACAAGATCTCCTTTTGCAAAATTAAAAGATAAGATGAAAGGTAGAAAAACTGATGGGACGTTTTCTGATACATCTTCTGCAATCATTCCAAGTTCTCACATGCCTGATGCCCATACTGAATTTTCAAGTAGTGAAATACAGATGAAATCTAAACCAAAAAAGCCTTTCCTTTTGGGTCCTCAGCGACTCTCTTCAGCACATTCAATGTCTGATTTAACTGGGGCCCACGTATGCTCGGAGAAGCTGAAGTCTGGCACCGTTGCTCAAACACATCTTCTTGGCCGCCAGATAGATTCCTTTGGAGCAGTTCCGGAAAGTGGTAAGTGATGTATGCATTCTTTATAGTTGATCCCGTGTGATCTGAACTACCTTCTTAATTTTTAAAGTTTGACTTCTAAAGTTAGAGAATAAAAATTGAGGTTTCTTGCTAGCATTTTCTAAATTAGTCCTCAGATATTTATTGAGTACCTACTATACTCAAAATTGGTAAGTTTAAAGACAGAGCTGGTTTGAATTCAATACTGTATTTATAGAATTAGATAATAAAAATGAGTCTTGGTCTCTCTTCATGGCCTGGTTTCTTTTTCTTTTTTTTAACTGTCATTTCTCCCGTCTCAGAAGCCTGAAACATAAATGAATATTCCATTTCATCAGAATTTTCCTAGAAAAGAATCTTATTGTTCAGAAGTAAGAAAGTAAATTTAATACTACTGATGAAAGAACAGTGAGAATTTATATAGCACTATAATGCTGAGCAGAACCTTTAGTTTTGACATTATAATTTGTTTGTGTGATTGTTTCATTCTGAGCTGAGTAAATTACTAATTGTCTAGCAAGATACTAATTGTTATTAGCCTACATACTGCTGTACCTTAGCATTTTAAGATTGTTTTCCTTGATTATTTTAAAAGGTTAATATCTTTAAATAGCTAATTGCTTTCATTCTAAAAGCAGCAGTATGCACACAGGATGTGTCAAATAGTGTGATATAATGTGTCACTGATTATGTACTAACTACAAAATTGTTTGCAGGAAGTCTCAAATCTCCACACAGAAGAACATTAAGCTTTGATACTTCTAAAATGAACCAACCTGACAGCAGTGTGGATGAAGGTGAATCGGCTTTCGGAAGACAGAATGACCCATTTACAAATGTGACTGCTTCATTACCCCAAAAATTTGCAACACTGCCAAGGAAGAAAAATCCATTTGAAGAAAGCAGTGAATCATGGGACAGCAGCGTGAATTTATTTTCAAAATCAATTGAAGTAAGAAAAGAAAACAAGAGAGAAAAAAGGGAGAAAGTCAGCCTCTTTGAAAGAGTGACTGGAAAAAAAGATAGACGATCTGATAAACTTAACAACGGGGGAGCCGATAGCCCTTGTGACTTGAAATCACCTAATGCGTTTAGTGAACATCGGCAGGACTATTTTGATTATGAGTCAACTAATCCGTTTACAACAAAATTCAGGGCTTCAAATATAATGCCATCTTCAAGGTAAGCTTAAACGTTGGGAAGTTGTGCTTTTGGAAAATACTATACTTGAAAGTATCAAATATCCCTTTTAAATTCCTTTCACTTTATTTGAGAAAAATGCTAATCTTGTTTTTATAATTAATTTTGGAGCCAGGCAGTGTGTACATCTTTGGAACTGAACTGTTTATCTTAGAAGGATAAAAGATTCTTAATCCCCATCGCATTGTATTTCTTTCTACTTAATGCTGGCCAGAAACTATCAGAAACTTATGGAGAAAACTACGTAGCTTTTGATGAGGTGTAGTGAGAGGGAATCACCAGTGGGTGCTAATTCAAGCCAGAAATCTAAGTGATGAGTTGGGTTTCTAGATGTTACTATTTTTCATTGATTGGTTGTGAACCAGTAGCAGCCTATGGACTATTCTTTAAGAAATACTGGCTTAAGTATTAATGGTTTTTGTGAAAGTGTTAGTTGCTCAGTCATGTCTAACTTTTCGTGACTCCATGGACTTGAAGTCTGTCATGTTTCTCTATCCTTGGAAGCCATGGTTTTCTTCATAGGTGTTGACTATCCTTACTAAGGGCTTCCCGGTGGCACTAGTGGTAAAGGATACACCTGCCAGTGCAGGAGACTGAAGAGACGTGGGTTCAATCCCTGGGTCTGGAAGATACCCTGGAGGAGGGCATGGCAGCCCACTCATACTTTCTTGCCTGGAAAATTCCATGAACAGAGGAGCCTGGCAGGCTACTGCCAATAGGGTCACAAAGAGTTGAACATGACTGAAGCGACTTAGCATGCACATACATACATCCTTATTAAATGGCTATTTGGAGTAATGTTTATTGGAATCCAGTGAACCTTGGGGGTACTATAAATATATCACAGAGCATCTGTAATGATGACTTACAGAAATAATCTATCATGATAAGGTTTGGATTGTCAAAATCCTTGAGTTTTCAGTTATATTAATAGTACTTTTCTAATTCCTTAGTACAGGTTGGAACTGTATGGCTTAAGAAAGATGATGCATTTTGCAGAAGTGAATGGTGGAATAGCTGATTAAGGAAACCTCAAGCGAAAAATAAGATGAATCTATTGGAATCTTGTGCAGCTATCATGGAGGAGCATGGTAGACTGTTTGCCGTGAAACATAGACGTTCTTTCCCGAGGCAAGAACGTATGGTGGTCAGACCCCAGTGAGAAACCTCCTCAGTGGCTCTGTGACCTCTCTCAACTTCCGCATCTCTGTCTTTGAAATAAGGAAAATGAGACGTTCTCAGTAGGATTGGGGGACGATAAATGATAAAGTGCATGGCGTAAAGCCAGGCCCCAAATAGGGAACCCGTAAACAGCGGTTGCTGTTACGTTTTATATAGTGCCATGTCATATTTTGTTCAAGAACGTTGCTTTGTTTTGTCCCACTATAAACAGAAAATAGTGCTAATAATCGCCCTTTTAGGCTTGTGATCTCCTGCCTGTCTTCTGATCTCTTAAAACATGCATTTAGAGTTTTCCAGGGAAAGCTAGTATTTCTTTTGTCTTCTTTTATCAAAATAAGTGGGTATTCACTGTAGCTTTGGAAAGTATTGTTCAGTTTTCTTTATAGACTATACTTCAAAGAAATATGTTTTTATCATATGGTATTAATATTTTATTGAGAAGCCCATGGTTTTGATATGCTATTCCCAAATATTTCACTTTGTATTTTACATACTGCACTTCACATATTGCCTTAAGAAGCTACACAGGTAAACAGACATGTAGTTGCTTTTTTCCCCTCAACTGAGCTTTTTTTGGACCAAGTTATTGCCAAGAACTATCTGAGATAACTTAGAGACTGGATAATTTATGTAATTTTAGAGTCAAAGAAAAGCGAAAACAATGGGATATGGTAGGAAAATGATTTTTAAATTATGGCAGTATGTGGAAAAATAGGTGTCCTCGAATTTTTAATTGCCTTATACGTGGCTATTTACATGAACTTCAAAATCAGTGTTTTAAAATTGAGTGTGGCATTTTGCCAAATTGAGGCTTTGTTTTGGGTTACTTCAGTATTAATGCTGTGTCTATCAAAATTAGAGCTGTAATCCTAAAGGAAATCAACCCTGAATATTCACTGGAAGGACTGATGCTGAAGCTGCAATACTTTGGCCACCTGATGTGAAGAGCTGTCTCGTTGGAAAAGACTCAGATGCTGGGAAAGATTGAGGGCAGGAGAAGAAGGGGCAGTAGAGGATGAGATAGTTCAATGGCATCATGGACTCAATGGACAAACTCTGAGAGATAGTTAAGGACGGGGAAGCCTGTTATGCCGCAATCCGTGGGATTGCGAGAGTCAGACACAACTGGTGACTGAACGACAGCAAGATGATACATGCATCAAATGATTGCAAGTAGTGAAAAAACAGTAGGTTTTTTCATTTTAAAATTTTCTCTTCTTCATACTCACGAGATGCCAACTATGAAGACAAAAACATCTGTAGATTCCTTCGAAGTTACTCTTCCTTTTTATGTCACAAACCATCTTTGTGGTAAATGGAAAACATTTGCGGTAAAGGGGTTTGTTGTTGTTTCGTCACTAAGTCGTGTCCAGTTCTTTGTGACCCCATGGACTGTAGCCTACCACGCTCCTCTGTCCTCTGCTAACTCCTGGAGTTTACTCAAATTCATGTCCTTTGGGTCGGTGATGCTATCTAATCATCTCACCCTCTGCCGCCCCCTTCTTTTGCTTGAATGAACTTTCCCAGCATCAGGGTCTTTTCCAATGAGTCAGCTTTTTGCATCAGGTGGCCAAAGTATTGGAGCTTCAGCTTCAGCATCAGTCCTTCCAATGAATATTCAGGACTGATTTCCTTTAGGGTGGACTGGTTGGATCTCCTTGCAGTTCAAGGGACTCTCAAGAGTCTTCTCCAGCACCACAATTCAAAAGCATCAATTCTTCAGCACTCAGCCATCTTTATGGACCAACTGTCACATTGTACATGACTACTGAAAAAATCAGTTTTGACTGTACAGACCTTTGTCAGCAAAGTGATGTCTCTTTTTAAATACACTGTCTAGGTTTGTCATAGCTTGTCTTCCAAGGAGCAAGCATCTTTTAGAGATAAATTAATAGAAGGATTGACTATAAATAGATCTAGGAAGATAGTGCAGTTTGAATTTTTGAGAAGAACTTTGTCTCAAGTGGAGTTAGAAAGGAAATAGTTAAGATAGTTTGGTCTGTTCATATTTTTCCTTCCAGTAGCATTCCTCAGTTATATGGGACACTTTTGATTTCTTACCTTAACATCTAAACCAAATGCACTTTTGAAACTATAGACTTGCATCACTAGGACACATGCTGTGAATTATTTTTTTTCCAGTAACGCTAAATAGATCTCTTTACAGAGTCTTCGGGACTCCTGTGACCAATGTCTGTGAGAAAGACGAACAAAGTGAAGGCTGAAATATGTAGGTGTGGAACTGAATTTTGTTCTTTGAGTAAACTGGTTCCCTGTGATCTCAGATACGTGGGAACCATATTGTTACTCTCTGGCTGAATGTGTGTGATTACAACTGGAGAATTTTCCTTATGCCAAAAGAACACTTTCTTGAAAGTTAGAGTTTTTATTTGTTTGTAAGTAAAGTCAAGCTGAAGAAATCACCTACTAATCACAAAAGTTACTGCATTTTGCTTCTGTTCTTGGAATAGATCCCATAGTCGTACGTAAAACTGAGAGAGGAAATAAGCTAGCTTTTTTGTTGGGTTACTTCAACATAGAGTAGGGCTCTTTGAAATCCCTTTCCCCGCAATTGCTAATTCTCAGTCTCTTTCCTCTTACCTACCCCCACTTCTCTGAACAGAAGTAACTGTTCCTTGTGCTGCAGCCTGGTCTTCCCTAGGCCTTCCTTTCTGTGGGCATCCCCCTGTTCACAGATTAATCTGACCACTTTACCCCTCTCACCTCCATGAACAACATGAGGACAGAGCCTCCTTTTCATTCATCTTTTAACCCTTAATCTCCAGCGTAATAGTAGGTAGCAGGTATTGGAAAGCAGTTTTTGAATAAATGAATATGGTATAGCAGATAGATTTCCTAAAATACTAGTATCATCCCCTCATTCTCTTAGCCCCCCGTTTCCAGCTCAGTGTGGGCTGTGAAGGTCTTTCTGATAGACCAGCAACAGATCCATAAAGGCAGATGTGTGTATTTTTATTTACAACTAAACATGATTCCACTCCAGTATTCTTGCTTGGGAAATCCCATGGACATAGGAGCCTGGTGGGCTACAGTCCATGGGGTTGCAAAAGAATCAGACACAACTTAGTGACTAAACGACAACAACAAAAGATGGTTAGAAATCTAAATGAGTCTTAAAGGACTACTAAAATGTAATACTCATATTCTGACTGGCACATTTCTGAAGTTTGTTAAGAATTCTGTATTATAATAGTTAGGATAGATTACCAGCTGCAGTAAACAACCTTAGATCTCATTGGCTTGTTCCAGTAAAAGTTTATCCCTCCTTATCATGACACATGAGTGCTTTGTTCCATGCTGTTTCTTGGCTCCACACAGTTGCTCAGGAACCAGGCTCCTTCCTTGTAATACTGCTGTTTAATGTGCATCCCCCAAGGCTGTGCAGCAGAGAAAAAGAGTGGAGGATCATGCGGATGTCTTCATGTGCCAGGCCTGGCAGTGGTACCCATTCCTTGTTCTGCTGGTGTTCCGTTGGGCAGTGTTTAGTCATGTCCTAGCCTGAGTGCAGCCAGGTAAGAAACATGGTTTAGCTGCAGACCCAGAGAAGAGTACTGGCTTTGAGTGCACAGTAGTGTGTGTCCTGGATGCCAGCTCTAAGAAGTCTGGATAACATTCTAACACTTGGTGTGCTGTAGAAGTCCTGCTACACATGTATGTGAAAGTGTAGCTGGAATTCTTACAGTTTTCAGAAAAATGGTTTATCAGTTAACTATTGGTGTTGTTTGTGTTTTAAAATTGCTGCTGCTCCTGTTTTTAATTACAAATCACAGGTGGTTTAGCAGCATCAGTATCAGCTAATGTTACGTGATTAACCCTACAGTTAAATAACTTAAAAAAAGTAGTGATTTTTTTACATCAGCAATATTTAACTTTCCTGAATGTTTGTTATACCATTTTCAATAATTTGTTCATGATTAATTCTTCAACACTGGGCTATTTTCCCTCTGGAAAGTGGAAATAGGTAGGTATGTTCACCAAAGCAGATTTGCTTTTTTTTTTTTTTTTTTTTTTTAAGAGAGTCACAGCTAGACTGTTCTCTTAGGTGGGGACAGGTGACCAAGTTCTGGCTTACTGAAGGCTTAGTGGAAGAGAAGAATGGTCTGTCCTCCATATCCCTGGGTTCTTTGCATCCGTGGAATCAAGCAATCTTGGGTCAAAAATATGTGGGGGGAAAAATTTTAGAAAGTTCCGGAAAATAAAACTTAACTTGCTGCTTGCTGGCAGCCATTTACACAGTATTTACAACTTTTCATATAGCACTTACATTGTGTTGAGTGTTATAAGTAATCTAGAGATGATTTAAAGTATACAGGAAGGATGTGTATAGGTTACATGCAAATACTAGGTTTTTTATACAAGGGGCTTGAACATCTAGAGAGTTGAGTAATCTGGGGTCTTAGAACCAATACCCTACAGATACCGGGGGGTGATTGTATACCAGTTTTAGGGCTAGTCCATGAAAACCTCCTGTACAGCCCTCCATATTCCTTGCTTCCACCATACCCTGGACAGAAGGTTGGCAAACTAGGCTTATAGGCCAAATCTGGCTTGCTGCCTGATTTTTGGAAATAAGGTCTTACTGGAATGCAACTTGCCCATTTGTTTATGGATGCTTTTGTGCTGTAATAGTAGAGTTGAGTAGTTATGACAGAGACTGTATGACCCACAAAGTCAAAAATATTTATTACTTGACCTTTTACACAGATAATCTGCTGAACTTGTACTAACTCCAAAGATGGAGGTCTTTGGAGAGCCATAGAGTCCCTGAATGCATGTGGAAGGCCACCTCATAACAACAACTGCTGAACCTTGTGAATAATAAATTTTCAGAATATAAAATTACTGTGATGTTTGCATTTATGTATTATAGCACATAGCATCGTTATTTAGAGTTTAGGTCATAATGCCTCTTGTTCTGTTTAAGGAAGCCTAATTCAAAACACTTTCAGCGTCACTGGTTTGCAACACCAGATCCAAACTTCTGTTTCTGATTGTCAAGGATTATTGTGTTTTAGGCTTTTCTTAACTATTGAGCTTTTCTTTTACTGAACTTCACCTTTCTGTTCCAGGTGGGTTCATTTCCTTATTGTACCTCTCTACCCTGAGGTCTCTAAGCCTGGCCAGTTCCGTTCCTTGGCTCAGCTGTGGAATGCACTCTTCACTCGTCTCTGAGTGTCCTCAGACTATCCTTGATGTTGAAAACTCTTTAATCCTGTCTTGATTGATAACAGTGTTCCCTTCTGTGGAATTCTGCTGATATAGAACGTAACTGCCGAACAATGTTTATTATGTCTCGGTTTTAGTTTTCCCAACTAACCTGTGTAAACTGTTGAACAGTTGTACTGTATCTTCTTTTGTGGGTGCCTGCAGCACCCAGGGGCTTCCCAGATGGCTCAGTGGTAAAGAATCCGCCTGCCAGTGCAGGAGAGGCAGGTTTGATCCCTGGATTGGGAAGATGCCCTGGAGAAGGAAATGGTAACCCACTCCAGTGTTCTTGCCTGGAAAACCCCAGGGACGGAGGAGCCCGCGGGCAACAGCCCATGGGGGTCACAAAGAGTCAGACACGACTGAGCACATGCGCGCAGTAGCTAGATCACTGCTCGTCCTCAGTGCTGACCATCAGGGGCACCTGGGGTTTTTTGTTTTGTTTTGTTTAAATCTTAGTTGAGTCCTACTGCAAGGTTAAATTAGAATCTTCAGTGGGTAAGCCCGGAAATAAAAGTCAGTGTTAAAAAAAAAGACTTCCTGCTGATTCTCAGGCTTAAAAGTTACTGATCTGAATTACATCATCTATTTCATAAAAGTTCAGTAAGTACTTATATATGAACAGGAATCAGGAGTTGTGCTGGTAAACTCATAGTTGAAGAGACAGTTTAGTCATATTAGCTTTGTCCGCAGGGCCCTAAGTAAGTAGAGGGATCAGTGAGGAGATCGACTTGACTAAAACAGGGATGTGGAGAGGAGTATTTATTTGGTCGAATGGCAAAGAAACAACTAAATTATAGTAGGCATTGAAGATCAAGCAGAAATGTCTGACTGTTGAGTATTTATGGCATCTGTGGATGGATTGTTTTTTAGGATTCAGGTGACACCTAGGCATCAGTCGTGATGAACAACATTTAAAAAACATGCTTGTGTTTGTACGCTACCTGTAAGAAATTGAAGAGAACCTCGAATTTGTGATGTGTATTCTTCTGAGGTTCAGTTTAGGACTGAAGAACTCCTCCTAGTTAAGGGAAGTCATTCATACAAGGAAAAAATTTGTAGTGTGTCTTATTCTGAAATTTTTTTTTAAATATATAGTCAAGAACATAAGCCTACTCTGTAGGATGAGCTAATGCTGTTTGAGGTTAGAGGCAGCTCATTGAAGAGCAAGACCTTATGGGGAGGTATTTTTACCAGAGAATTTTGTTTTGGGAACATCCTCTTTAAGACCTGCACAAAGAACCTGCTTTCCCTTCATTATTTCCTGCCTTGTTGTAGTTGTGAAAACCATGTAAACAAACTCTTAGTTGTGCTATGACAACTTAATGGTATATTGTATAATTCCATTCCTAGTATCCTTGACTTTATTAGAGTGTGTATGCCTGTGTTTCCCTTTGCAGTATTTGATGTGGAAGAATCTGTCCACTTCTTAGCTCTGAACTTAAGCCAGTTATTTTTTAGGGCAGTGCATAGTGTCTGAGATCAAGATCTCATATTTATCATATGTACTTTACAGTTTTGCATAATAGTATCAGTTCAGCTCAGTCATTCAGTCGTGTCCAACTCTTTGCGACCCCATGGACTGCAGCATGCCAGGCCTCCTTGTCCATCACCGACTCCTGGAGTTTACTCAGATTCATGTCCATTGAGTCGGTGATGCCATCCAGCCATCTCATCCTCTGTTGTCCCCTTCTCCTACCCCCTTCAGTCTTTCCCAGCATCAGGGTCTTTTCCAGTATCTTTGATGATTGTTACATGCCTTTCTTAGACTGCAAAAAAAAAAAAGTTACCTAGAGTATATATTTAAATATGTTTCTAATTTTCACAGCAAAAATCACCACAGGCTTTTGAGCATGTAACGATTACTATGAAGTTGTAGAATACGTCCATTAAAAAATAGACATGTGTTTATTTTTCAAGGTTATAGTAAACAAATCATCCTAAAGAAAAGACCTTATTCATAGTTTTAAAGCCATCATTTTTATAATGTTCCTTACATTTTTTTTTTCCTATTTAAATTTAAAACACAGTCTTTGGTTTAATAAACCTCACCCCACATAAGGTTTATATTAATAGCAGTGTTTACTTTTTGTCCATATTTGTCTAATGTTAAAGATAATCTGCCTGTTATTCATGGCAGCCTATAAATCTTTTTTACACAGCTGACAATTTGTAGCTTCATTTATGAGACAGAAAACAAAAACTTTTGAGATGATTTTTAGAGCCATTAATCCATTAGTGCCCAGGGATTTACAGAATGTATCTAATGAAAGGATGACTGGGAGCCTGAAATATGTGATGTGATTAGTTCCCTTAACACTAACTAGAACTTTTATGCTTAACTCCCCAGATAACGACTTGAAACTTTTTTACCCTTTGTCATCCTAATACTAATTATAATAGCTCTCATTAATTGGTACAACTCCCAATGGGTTAATTTGAAGATACCAACCATGCTATCCTTTTGCTAACTTACTAATGCAAATTGATATTCATAGACTTCAAAATTGAAAACAAAAAAAGTCCTAACAGAAAAGGACAAACTTTGCTAAGTTATTACTATTTTGAGCTGAGAGATTGAGATACACAGAGAATCTGTTGAGAAAAGAAAACAAGCCAAAAAAAAAAAAAAATCCATAAAAACTACTGTAGGCTAATAAACTGATGTGAAAATTTCTCAATTTACAGCACTTGACAGGTGCTAAAAGAAAAGCATCTTTAATTTTAATGTGTTGTTAGGACCTCTTTAGAGAGACTGTACAAGTTATTAACAAGGTCCTCTGAGACAGGAGACGGGTAATTAACAAGACCTATGGAGATATAGTTTAGGTAATTAACGAGCTCTTAGGCACTGGACACAGGATAACACATAGCGAGTCCAATACTTAAAGAGAACAGGTTGTTATGATATGATCAAATACAAGATGTAGAATGTAAGTCGTCTTGAAGTTTCTGATAGGAAAATACAAGATTATATTCTAGTGACCTTAATGCACTAATTTTTATAAATCAATATGTAAATTTTTTGCTTTAAGATAGAATTTGAGATAATTATTTCTTTGTAAAATCAACAAACAAGGAAGCTTGTTACATATAGATTAATAATCTTCATTAATTGCCATTAATGAACTTTGAGAACAATACACTGGAAGGACGTAACTTCTGTGATTCGGACTGTGCGCTGTGCGTAGTCACTCATTCGTGTCCGACCTTTTGCGACCCCATGGACTGTAGCCCCCAGGCTCTAAATTTAGGCTATTCTGTTTATTTTTCACCTATGGGCTGTTGACTAAAACTGCCTGTTCCAAATGGGCAGTCCACTTTCTTTGAGCTTTAAAATAGTCAGGATCTAGGCCAGAGAGGACTGTCTTCCATCAGTTTAGCTTTTACATAATACGCAAGATCAGATCAGATCAGATCAGTCGCTCAGTCATGTCCGACTCTTTGTGACCCCATGAATTGCAGCACGCCAGGCCTCCCTGTCCATCACCAACTCCCGGAGTTCACTCAGACTCACGTCCATCAAGTCAGTGATGCCATCCAGCCATCTCATCCTCTGTCGTCCCCTTCTCCTCCTGCCCCCAATCCCTCCCAGCATCAGAGTCTTTTCCAATGAGTCAACTCTTCGCATGAGGTGGCCAAAGTACTGCAAGGGTCCCTCCCATATTTTCTTAGGGTACCTTTAAGTCTGAGATTAGATGGTCTCAATTTCAGATACTTGGTCTAATTATTTCCTATGTAAATTTGAAATTGTTGAGGTATGAGTTGAAATCTGGTTCAGAAAACTCCCAGTCTGTAAGCCTTTATTAAAACATGCTATACTCTGAAGATTAAGAATATGAAGAAAGCCCTTGCAGGTCTTCTAATTCATTCCATTGCTTCCTCTGTGTTGTCTGCTCAAGTCCATCAGAATGACTTTTTCTGAATTTCAGATCTCATAATCAAATGATGTTTTCAATTTTCATTATTTTTGGATGAATAAGCTAGAACTAGGTCTCGTGCTGGGATATAGGAGGAGCCTGGCGGGCTACAGTCCATGGGGTTGCAAAGAGTTGGACACGACTGAGCAACTACACTTTCACTTTCATATTTGCTATATATAAGGATAGCAGAGGTTATTAAGATACAAATCCTGCTCTAAGAGCTCATCAAAACAGGCACATAAAAATTAGGTCTAAATTCCATGCTAAGGACTGGACATTATATCAGCATTGGGGTACTATGAAAGATTTTTACATTGGGTTGTGATACCATCAGAGTAATATCTTCAGTATTCTGTAGCATGGGGATTTCCTGGGGCCGGGAGTGGCAGCAGGGAGGAGGCCTTGGAGCAAGAGAACAAGTTAAGAAGTTACCATGATGGTTGAGGTGAGAGTTTGATTGAGGTCACTTGGCAGTGAGGATGGAAAGAAGGGAACATCTCTGAGATACATTTCTGGACTAACATAGATGGGATTTGACCATTCTGCCTGTGTGTGTGTGTAGGGTAGGGATATTGGGGGACTGGTAAAGGAGGAAAAACGAGGAGGATCATTTCAGTGATGTGTCTTTAATCAGTGTCTTAAATCCGATGAATCACAGCACTGTAAGAACTGTATTGTAGCAGTGTCAGATCTTTAGTCTTTGAATCAAACTTGGCATTCCAGTCTTGATGAAGAGGTTTGAGTTTTTTGTGTTTTTAATGTGATGCTGTTTATTTTAGAATTTTGTTTTTAGAGAATAGGAATTACATATTTTGAGTTATTGGAGACAAGGAAGTTAGTATCAACCTAGTAACAGTTCATGAGAGTTTGTTTTTGAAACCTGGAAAATACTTCAGCTTCTTTGAACTCAGGAATGCACATTTCTATAACTGCTTATGGACTTAATGCATTTAAAGTGTATTCACCTTAACACTGTTATTACTACATGCATTTCTCTCCGTGGCTTTGGCTTTACCAAGTCTTGCCCCTTGGGATCCCTTTTGTCAGTTTCTCACTAAGAATAACTTTTCTTTCTTTTATGCTTTTCCCTTGTTTGTGCACCGCTTTTGTAGGCCTCCTGCTTCGATGTTTAAAGCATTTCGTTTTGGACTGCTGTGTCCACATCACCTATGGTTACCCTTCATAACAATAAAGCTTTAATTTTTTAAATACAGGTGCTATTTCTATATATTTAACATGTGGTGGTAGTGTTACCTGTGGCCAGAGTGTTTTAAATAGCTGCTGGTGATAGAAATTAATTAATTTGATTTGGAATTGATAGGATGCAATTAATTTGATTTGGAAATCATCTTCCTTATATGCATTTAGCTAGTTTCTAAGAATATTAGAATTCAGGCATTTGACATTTGTCTCCTTGAACTTATATTTTAAATATAAATTATTTATCTTTGATTTGATATACTAATACAATTCAGTATTGTATAACAGAAGCTTCCCAGGTGGCTGAGTGGAAAAGAATCTGCCTGACAATGCAGGAGATGTAGGAAATGCTGGTTCGATCCTGGGTGGGGAATATTCCCCTGGAGGAGGAAATGGCAACTGACTTTAGTATTCTTGCCTGGACAATTACATGGACAGAGGAGCTTGGCAGACTGCAGTCCATGGGATCGCAAAGATCCCAGCGTGACTTAGTGGACTGAGCGTGTGCACATGCACACACATATAACAGATGATAAATATAATGTAAATGTATATAAATCAATATAAATATTAAAGTACAGTATTATGTAACTACTTTAAATATAGTATACAACAAATAAAAATGTTTTATGTATTTTATATATTTATTTTAAGCTTAGATATCTTTCTGACAAAAGTGCTAATACTACTTAATAGCAATTACATGGGTCAGTTTACCCAGAATAAAACTTAATTCAGATTGCCAATTTTTAAAGGTCATTTCAACAAACATGTTTGTAAAACTCTACGGGGGCTGGAGGTAGATGAGTAAAGATGAGATTCATAGGTTACAAGTAGCCTCCTAAGCTAGGGAGTGGGACGTGTAAGCAATGACCAGTAATCCAGGCCGAGTGAACTGTGTTGAATACGGTTTGTTATGAGAAAGGAGAGGAAGAGCTTGCTAGAGATTGGGAAGTGCTTCTTCAAGGAAGAGGCCTTTGAACTTTTGTTGTTGACCATTGAACGAGATTTTTCAACTTGGGGAATGAGTAGACAGAGTAGTTTTTAGTACATAGCAAGGAAGCTTATTTTAAAAATTGAGAGATGCATTTTGAAAGAATGTTTTATAACAGTGACTATATACTGTTTTATCTTTAATTGTCTGCTAACTACCTAGTAATTTTACCATTGTTTTTCCAGTTGGAGTCTCAGTCTCAGTCTGTTGTTCCCTGCCTGGTAGGTTCTGAGGAAGTGTGTTTGCTCCTTTAGGCTTCCAGGAGCCAATTAGTGAGTGCCCTGCAGCAGCTCTGCCTTAAGGATAACAGCCTCTTTGTTATGGAGCCTGGTGTGGGAATGGGGATATTCAGGTTAATCACATGTTTTGTTTACTTGAGGTGTACAATATATTGTTTCATGTAGATTTTTTCACTTTCAAAGAAATTAAATTTCCCAGATAAATTAAAAATGGAGATCATACCAGATATAACTTCATGTTTGATTCAGAAGATATATTTGATTAACTACTTCTACCAGAGGACTTTTCAGTGTTATGTAAAAGTAAAAGTATAGTCATAGTAGAATATCCTAAAGCACGTATAGGATAGGTATAAAGAATTCAGGTTTAGGACTCAGGTCTGGATTTGAGTCTGTTGAATAGCTGTCTGACCTTACTTAGCCTTTCTGAGCCTCACTGTGAAATGGGATGACAGCCTTGGCGTTGTGGGAGAAATTGCGCGATGTTAGGCACCATAAAGCGCTCATGGTAGGCTTGCCACGTGGTAAAGCTGGAAATGGTGGCTCTTGCTGTGGTCTTACTACAAAGCATCTATAGAATCAGTAACGATTGCTTTAAATAAGTTAAATTATTTACAAGTAACTATATTCTCAGCTTTAAAAATCATAAATCATAAAAGAACTTAGGAGTTCATATTTTTCGCTGACTGATAAAGAACATACATTTGGTAAAAAGAAATAGACATAAAAATTCTTTTCAATGTGTATGTTCAGTAATAATCTTTGATGAAATAAACTCTGTACCACATTGAAATTAAGTAAAAATATTCCCTATTTAAGTAGAAAATTTATGACTTGGAAGGCAGTGTATAATCCTGTGTTCAGAAATTATTACATAACACTAATAAGAACAGTGCAGGGTAAATATCTAAGCTGTGGCTTAACCTTAAAGCTTGATGAGTTTTTCTAAACTCACATGACTGAGTTCAAATTAAATTGTTCAAAGCTATCAGAGTAAGAAGGATAACTGCTGCTTATGGAAAACTCCTCAAAGTTTGAGTCTGCTTTGGGAAAAGGGTCCCTGCCTTAGGAAATTCACACAGGTAGTAGTATATCCCTTCTAACCAAATAAGTGGGTACTTGTCTTATAAATGTTATTTTCTTTTAAAAGTTCTTGTTTGGAAGAAGAGGCTAGAAAGTCTTTTTACATGGAACAATAATTTTTTTTCTGGCAAAATTACACAATGTTAGAGTCCTAGAAAACCAGCTCTTAACTTGCCAAGACTTCTTAAGGCTGGGCTTTTCAGCCTAAGGTGTAGCATAGCCAGAAATCTCCCAGTCACCCTAGCAGCTCTGCTTCCAAGGAGGATACATACACCGAGCCTGGGGTTTGTGTCACCCTGTGGAGAGGCCCCAGGAAGTCCGGTGGCCTCGTGTACCTCGTCTTGAAAGCGCTGCAGAGATGATGGTTTAAGGAAGCAGGTGCTTTCTGGCCACAACCCCTTGCAGGATGTTCTTGAACATTGGAGGCCGTCCTGGTGACCAGAGGGTGCCAAGGCTTCTTTTCCAGAACTTGGGCTTCCTGGTGGCTCAGACGGTCAAGAATCTGCCTGCAATGCAGGAGACCCCAGGTTTGATCCCTGGAGAAGGAAATGGCAACCCACTCTAGTATTCTTGCCTGAGTAATCCCATAGACAGAGGATCCTGGTGGGCTACAGTCCATAGAGACAGAAGAGTCAGACGTGACTGAGCAGCTAATACTTTGACTTTGTTTTTGGCTTTGTCCTGGGTGCAGAGCCAGCTTGTGGTACTTTTGGCCAGGGGCACTGTGGGCCAACTTGCTTTTGTCCCCTCCTTCATGGAAGAGTTACCTCTGCCTAGATTGTCTTTTTTGTGTTAAGACAAACATGATTATGGTGCAGAATAAAATGTAAAAATCTACCTGAATTTTTAAGTTAAATTTGAGATGTCAAGGCAATCTATGCTTGTTGTCACATGTATTCTCATGCATCAGGCAGAGTATTAACGAGAACAAAGTTTGAGAAGCTTAGTTTTAAAGAAATGGCAAACTCTCGGAATTCATAGGGCTTGTGTTTGGAAATTTGTAAATTGATCGACTATTTTTTTATTTTGTTGTCTGCTATTCAGTTTAACTACATTTTATTTATAACTAATTCTTTTTTCACCAGGAAAAAAACCATAAGTTAAACTTGATCAAACATAATATTCTTGATGAAACATGCCTTAATTTCATGGATATCCTTCAGTCCTCAATGTTTTAGGACTTTGTCAATAACATAGAGATTTCCATACCATGATAGAGAAGCAGCTAGGTCTGAGTTTGCTGTCCATGATCTGTGATGTCACTGACCACAATTTCTTAATTATCTTGCCTACGAGATCTCATAAAAGATACCCTGTGAGAATAATAATAAGTAAATTACTGTTAATCCCCACGGACATTTATGTGTTAGGTTCTGTTTTGCCATCCAGGTATCAGTGTGCATGCCCAGTCCCAGGAGAGATAATGGAGTATTTTAATCTCTAGTAACATTAATTTGATTTGGTACTCACTTCCCCCAACTCCCCCTTCAAAAGAAAGGAAAAAAGCAGTATTGAGTTGCACCTTGACTCTTAAGCCCTATTTGCATGTGTAATAGACATAATTGAAATGTGCCGAAGGTTTTGTTTTTTAGTGGAATCTCTCTACCAGCACTTCATTTTTAAAGGCTTTTATAAAAGGAATTGTTAACATTCTTTGAACTCCTTTAACACTGAACCTCTACAAATTGTTTTCAGGATTTACCAAAGAATTTTCAATTTAATCTGTATTGTGATCAAATACCCAAAGTGGTAGACCTGGTTGGTAAACTGGCTAGTGGAATGGATTTTATTAGAAGTCACCAGTTTGAAACTTATTTCAATTCATATTGGCAGTTTTAAGTATCAGAGTAATTCTATCTTAAAAAGAATGAACTGCCCCCCCACACCCGGCCCCCCGAGTAATACACTCTCAGGTCTAGATCAAAGTGATCTTCATTATTGAGAAAATTGATTTCCTCTGCTCTTTGGGGACTTGATTATTTCCTGTCGAAGCCTTTATTGATCAACTATTTATTCAGTCAATTATTAGCTCAATTTTTATTAAGCACTGGCTATTAATTTATTCAACATACGTTTGTTAAGCATCTGCCATACCCTAGGTACTGTGTCAGATGTTTGGACTGAAAAGATTGAGATATTGTTCCCTTTCTTCAAGCAACCTGTGGTAGAAAGGAGTAGAGAGTTCAGGGATTAAGATAGATACCCAAAATGCAGACTTAAAAAACAATTATTTATAGAGCAGTTTGAGATCACAGCAGAATTGAGCAGAAGGTACAGAGATTTCCCGTGTCATCCTACAATCACACAGAATCAGCTTCTTCCATTATGAACATTCCCCACTAGAGTGGTAAACGTTTGTTAAAATTGAGGGACCTACATTGACACATCAGAACTATACACAGTCCGTGGTTTACATTAGGGTTCATTCTTGGTGTGCTATATTCTGTGGCTTTTGACAAATGTGTAATGACATGCCTCCATCTTTATAGTATCATATGGAGTATTTCCACTCTGTAAAAATCTTTTGTGCTCTGCCTATTGAACTGGTCCCTCCTCCCAGACCCCTGGAAACTACTGATCTTTTTACTGTTTCTATAGTTTTTGCCTTTTCCAGAAGGTCACATAGTCAGAATCATACAGTCTGTGTAGACTTTTCAGATTGGCTTCGTTCACCTAGTGACGTGCACTTAAGGTTCCTCCACGTTCTTTTCCTGACTTGAGGGTTTATTTATTTATTTTTTTAGCACTGGATAATATTCCATTGTCTGGATGTACCAGTTTATCCACTTAGCTACTGGAGGACATCTTGAGTGCCTCCAAGTTTGGGCAATTAGGAATAGTTTCTGTAAGCATCTGTGTGCAGGCTTTTGTGTGGACGTGATTTTCAGCTTCTCTGGTGGACCCCGTGGCGCGCAGGGGCTGGCCTGTATGGTAAGTGCTCCCGCTGCTCCACACCCGTGTCCGCCTCAGGTGGCCTCAGTGCTGTCGATGCTGCAGATTTTGGCCTTTCCGGTAGGTGTGTGATGGTACCTCATTGTTTTCATTTGTTTTTCCTCAGTAGCATATGTTGAACATCTTTTTATGCCTCATGCCATCTGTATGTCTTCTTTGATGAGATCTGTTGGAATCTTTGGCCTGTTTTTAAATTGGATTATTATTGTTGACTTTTAAGAGTTCTTTGTATATTTTGATAACAGTCCTTTATCAGATATCTTTTTCATATATCTTCTCTCAGTCTGTGACTTGACTTTTCATTCTATTAACAGTTGTTTTTTTTTTTTTTTGTACAGCAGAAGTTTTTAATTTTAATTAAGTTCAACTTGTAAATTTTTTCTTTCTTCATAGATCATGCCTTTGGTGTAATATCTGAAAAATGATTACCATACCCAAGATCATCTACATTTTCTTTGTGTTATCTTTTAGGAGTTTTGTAATTTTGTCCTTTACATTTGGGTCTGTGATTGATTTTGAGTTACTTTTTATGAAGGATGTAAGGTCTGTATCTAGGATCATACACTTTACATTGGATTTAGCACTTTGTCATTTAAAAAAATGTTCCATTTTAAATCTCTTTTAATCCTAATTTTTTGAAATAGGTAATGAAATTTTTGTTTCCTAATTAAGAATAAAATACGAAATGTAGAGCAATTTAATAGGTTGTACCTGGGTGCTGAGTGGTGGGCAGTAAGTTTGAAAAGATATAATTAAGCACAATAGGCTTTGAAAGCCAGGCTAAGAAATCTTGTTATTGTCCTGGAGGACGTGGGAGGCCAGTACTTTGAAAGAAGGATGACGAGGTTAGACTTGAGCTTTAGAATATCCTACCCACGCCTGTTGCATAGCTAGATGGGATGGAAGGAGGGTGGTAGAGCCTGAGAGGAAGCTGTTACTGTGGTCCAGGCTGTTTTAGTGTAGGTCATCATGTGGTCCCATGAGCAGAAGGGTAACCAACATTGGAAATGTGTAGCAAGGAAACAATGAGAGATGCACGTCCAGAAGCTGAGTGGGGAGAAGCTGGCTGCCTACTGACGAGGCATGCAAGCTGAAGGCTGGAGTCAGGGGTGCCTCTGAGTTAAGGTTTCACCTTTTTGTACCAGAAGAGTAAAGTCAGACAGAATTGATAGAAGAGTCAAGGTGATGATTGGCTAGGGACAACTTTGAGGTGCAAGTAATATACCCAGTCTGAGACTGAACAGACTTTTGTAAAGGAGGTGTTGTTACAAAGGATAAAGCAGTTGTGGTTGAAGATTAAAGATGTAGCCGTCATCAGTCCACATAGTGGTGGCAGCTGAAGTAGTGGGAAGATAGGAAATCACCAAGGTAGAGAGGAAAAAGAAGTTTGAAAGCAGAACCTTTAGAAATAGCTAGTGTCTTCCACCTAGGGCAGAATGAGGAAGGTGACAGGTAATCAGAAACATAGGAGAAAATTTAGGCCATCACAGATCACAGATCTTAGAAAGAGAGAATACTCTTCAAAGAGAACTGAGAGGTTAAAGAGAATGAGGCTATTGCTGTAAATAAAAGTGATTTGTTGTTAACCTTCATAAAAGCGGCGGTGAGGATGTGTTTCAGGTTAGTTATAAAGGTGAGTCAGTAAAGTAACAAGGACGGCAGGAGGGGCTTGGGAGGAGTTAGAGATTGGCAAAATGAAAGTGGGGAAACATCTGAGGGATGATGGGCTAAGTATGCTCTGGTGAGAGGGGTGAGTAAATGCAGACGGATTAGGAAACAACTGGGATGTTGGTGGGGGTCCACATAGCGGGTCTGATAGGAGCAAGGGAGCAGGAGAATCCGAAGGTGTGATGGATCAGACGGGATTTCACCTATGAGATCTTACTGTGGGAGACTGTATTCCAGTGTGTTGATTCCTGTTCCTTGGGAAACATGTTTAAAGGAGTTCTGTTCGTGAAAATGTGTTATATACTGGAAGGCGCCATAATAAAGTACAGTAGTAGTATTCAAATCCCAGTCACTTCAGTTAAACCATTTCAGAACTGCATTTGGTTTTCTTTCTTTCTTATTTTAAATTATTGAGTGAACAGTGTATGGCGTTTATTGTGTATTCTTACATCAGTTAAATTCCTAGCAGGAAACAGATGACACACTCAAAGTGAGTAATTGAAGAAAGTTGAATGAAGAGACCGCGTATGGAGGGCTGGCCGGGGTTGGGACACCAAGGAAGGCGTATTGTAGCGCTAGGGACCTGCCGTGTCTGGAAGGGACTGCCACACAGAGTGTGAAGGACAGCTGTGGCTGTTTGTACAGAAGCTACTGGCAGAGCTGTGGTGCCATGGGGCTGAGACCCCTTCTTTCTGTCCTCCAGTCTCTCGCAAGTATCTCCCAGTGGTCAAGCACAGCTGGAAACCAGTGGGCGAGGGGCCCAGGTGACGTACTTTCCAGCGATCAGCCGTCTTGGGTGCAGAGATGGGCAGAATGGAGCGGGGGAGTTCAGAGGGGACAGACAAAGAAGTTCAGTACCTGTTAATTTTCAGCCTTTGTTCTGTCTGTAAGAATGTCTGGGTCTTGCACTTTTTTCAGTCATTCTGATTGGAAGAATGCTCAGGAATTGTGCTGGCTGCCTTGAGACCTGCCTCTCTCAGCTCCCAGTGGAAGCCTGTGTGGGAGGTGCTTGGACTTTGTGACTAAGAGTTCGGATGGTGACCTTTGGCTGTTTTTCTCTGAATCCTGGCTCTGCCCCTTAGTAACCGTGTTACCTGGAGCGTTGTTGTTACCTTTGCCGTGCCTGTTTCCTCTTCCGTAATGTTCAAGGATTAAGTGGGGTAGCGTGTAAAGTGCTCACCCTGGTATCATGGTTCAAGTCCAGTAATACCAGTTGTGGCTTGACCAGTGTCATTACTTCCTGCCCTTGCTTCTCTGTAAAAGGCATACTTTACTTTTCCTCTTTTCACACTCATTAAAGGTTTTGTATTATAATTCTCACTTTACACCCCTCCCCCAGAACTACATCTCTCCCGCAAATGAAGCTCCAGGTCTGCAGAGCCCCCCTCTCTCAACTAAACAGGAAGATCAATATTAGGGTACCCTCCCTTGAAGAGAATTCATGTCAGGGGTTCTGCAGTAGTTAAAGTGGTACTTACTTCCTGTACAGTGTCAGGAATTAAATGGCGTTTTTAAGAAAGTTACTCCTCTACTCCCCTTCCTCTTTTTGACCCTCCCTCCCAGACAAGCAGGACACCTCCTGAATTTTGCAGATAACTTGAATTCACTTCTTAAATACAAAATGGGTCAAGTTGTAGGCTAAAATGGACTTAGCTTTGTTAATTCCAGAGTAACACATCTTGGAAAGATGTATTGTGGAAGATGTAATAATACTTATTTTTAAATGCCTTCAGTAGAGCTTCAAGTGTTGTTATATGACTTCTCCTTGAAAGATATAAAATTCTAGAGCCAGGAATTTCCACAGTTTGTATTGTCTTATACTGACAAGGCAGCTAGTTAATCAGTTTTAATAGATCTTTGTTCTTCTGTGGGTTTTGTTCTGTTTTTTTTTTTTGTCTTGATAAACTTTTTCACTGTTAACTGTATCTGCGCTTTCTTAGGTATTCTCACTCCAAAAGAGAACAAAAGGAGTTTTAAAAAGAGAAAAGGAATGATAAAGAAAAAAACTCAGGTCACTGCCAAATGCCTTAGTGATTTCTGTAGTTTTATCACTTTATAAACGTTGGTTTGCTTTTCTGGCTTATCTGTGGGAAGCTAGTCCATAGCAGAAATTGAAGGACAGTTTTAAGTTTCACTAATTTGCTTACTCCGTATTTATCCTAACTTCAAAGTAAATTTTTGTGATGTTATTGAAGAGACAGTAGTGATCCCTTGAAATATATTTGAGTACTGTGAATTAAAAATTCTTTAAAATTTGGGAATACCACAAGATAAAAAAAATAAGCTTTTAAACTTAAAAACCTCAGAATGTTAACGTAAAGCATTTTATTAGTTTAAAACATTTTTTAAAATATGAATTTAAACATGTTTTTATCAGTCTAAAGGTACTTTAAAATCTCCTGCTGCCACCTTAATAGTCCTGATTTTGAAGAATAATTTTTTTTTAATTGTAAAGTTTAAATTTGTGTAAGACATTTTCAGTATGAGCATGTCTGTTTATTTTTACACCTGATTTTAAAAACCTTTTCCTTAACCTGTCAACAACTCAGTTGAGCAGCCAGCCTATATTCCTCAGTGTCTTGTCTGACACGAGGACAGCAGCGCAAGGGGAAAGGATCACAAATCGGCGCCGCAAATCGATCAACAGAGACATTTTATCTCTCCCCAGGCTAATTCAATCCAGTTCAGTTAACTCTTTTCCCCTCTTAAGGACAGATCAAAAAAGGCAGCTGTGAATGACTGGGTTGGTCGTGTGTTTGACACGTCAGTTTGTGAATGTAAAGCCGACCACAGGGGACGGGTTCTGCCTTTGGATTTCAGGCAATGGCCAGTCCCAGAGCTCTGGCCTCAGATGGCTGCCTGGGCCGCGAGTGTGGGCACGCTCGGGTTACACGCAGGTACGATGGCGAAGACCAGGGCTCTCTGCACTCCACACCTCCTTCCCTTCCAGTTGTGACCATTCTTGACAATTCACAGACCATTTGCAGGTTGTCGCTGAGTTTCACTTTCATCCCATAGGCTAATGCCATTGGATTGTACATACTATTAGCTTTGTGATTTTGGTAAAATTTTTGTCCTAAATGTCTTGTTCCTTTAAAACTTTTATTACAATAAGTATAATATGAGCATTTCTATTTCTTAGTCTAATAATGCATTCCTGACACATGTAATGAGATTTATACAGCTGTAATACTGTTTATTCTTTAAGGATGTGATGGGATCGACGTATTCCGCCAGGCTCCTCTCTCCGTGGAATTCTCCAGGCAAGAGTACTGGAGTGGGTTGCCATTCTCTTCTCCAGGGGATCTTCCCAACCCAGGGATCGAATCCTGGTCTCCTGCATTGTAGGCAGACTGTTAACCATCTGAGCCACCAGGGAAGCCCCTATGAAACATCTAGTAGCATTTATGAAAGATGAAATTCGTCAGAAGTGACCTGCTGCTCTGTGGACCAGCTCCAGGGGCCTCATCCCCTACATGACCACCCTTCACGGGCTCCCTCCCATCCTGCTGCCTGTGTGCTGGTCTCCTTGGTGTCCTGCAGTAGCAGATGATACAGGGCCTCCCTGTGCTCTTTCTCTGGCTTGCCACGCCTATCTTTCATGCAGTGTTAAGTCCTACTTTTTCCTGGACTTAGATGCTCCTTGGCTAATTTGCTGCACTAGAATGCCTCCTTCCTCTAGGTGGTTTAAGAATTTAACTCAGGAGTGCTCTATTCCCCCTGCAGGGGCACATCTCCTGTGTGCTTACTCAAAACATTGTGTGTCTTGTGCCTCAAGCCCTGTGTGTTCAGGGCTTCACTGGTGTAGCCGGTGCTCACTAAGTGGATCCATGAGCAGAAAACAGGGCTGTCCTGTGTCACTTCCACCACTCACCTCCTGTACCACCTCCCAGAAGCTGCCTAACGTCTCTGTGACTCATTTCCTTCTTTTGAAAATGAAGATCATACCTACCTTAAGGGTTATGAAGATGAAATGAGTTAATTTTGGTTAAAGTGCTTATTATTAAACACAGTGTCTGGCACAGTATAAGTGATATGTAAATATTCATTCAGTAAATTAATTTACTGAACATGTGCTGTCTGCTAGCCACAGTGCTGAATGTTTTACCTGGGATCATCTCATTTGATCTTCCCAAGAGTCCTACATGGGACTGTTGCATTCCTCCTGTTAGCATTCCCATTTTACAGATGAGGGAACCCAGACACACTCAAAGGCAAGTGTGTAAAGGGAAAAAGCAGGATTTGAGTTCACACCACCACCTCTCTGCCTGTAACCACTGTGGTGTGCTGTCAGCCCATCAGTTTGTCCTCGAGAGTATCATAGTCGAATGGAGAGAGCCACCGCAGAATGTGTTTCTTGACCTATCAGAGAACAGCACACTGAGATAATGGGCAAGAAGAGAGAGTCCTGAGGTCCCTGATGTTGACCTCCTTGGACCAAAAACCGGGGAGGATGGGAACCACGCGTGTTATCAGCTGCTCCTGAGGCACTGTGGGCCTAGGGGTACACATGATGATGTATTTTGGATTTGTTTTTGTTTCTTCTAAGCCACTTTTTTGTCAGACTTTTGAGGCTTTGCCGGTACAGTGACTCTAGTCTGGGACCACACACAACACCATAAAGATAGTGAGGTACTGGGAATGAGAAAATGTGTCAGCCAAACTGGCCTGTAAATGGTGCATCATTGATATTTAAAACATGTCTCAGTCTTCCCTACCATGTCACCAGGCTCTACTGAGATGCCAAATTTATCCACAGGAGTTCTAGGCAGAAGAGGTCAGCAACCAGTTCTGGTAGCTACTACCACAAACCTTTAGTCATAACAAATGAAACCTTGGATATATGAGAAACTCTCTCAAGGTGGTCATACATGCACACATGCCCTGTGGATTTACAGCTTGGGACATATACTTGTGAAAATAGATATTTTTCCCTGTGAAAATAGATATTTTTCAGTGCCCAGACTTTTCATGCATGCAGCAAAAGTTTTCAAAGTGAATTTCTTCAAAGGATTCCAGGTACTTGCACAGATAATGAAAAAAAAAAATATATATATATATATATATCTTTTACAGTGAAGTCTTTTTGTGGGGGCTGTGAGGATTAAAAACGTTCCTAGGACATTAATGCTTTGTAGAGGTTCTGATGGCTAATAGTCATTAAGTGCTGGGTAAAAATTAAACTTGAATAGCAACGATGAAATATTTACTCAGCAGATGGCTTTGAAGTTTAGCTTCTTTTTGGTTGCAGTCCCCTTCCTAATGGACACGTGTTAAAGAGGAAAATGATTATAACATTCAGCTGTGATGTTTTCATCCTCTGCATGGAAGAAATCCATTTTGTTTTGGTCCATTTGGGTATTTAAATTTTGAAGACCAGCTACTTAGAAATGCATTAATGACAGAAATGGTTCACACAGCTCTGAATTCATTCTCCTTGATAGGAAAATGTTTAAAGGTTAATTTTTCTAACACCTATAGGAATAATTGTTCTAAACGATGGCTTCAACTCTTTTCATTCTACATGCTTCCCACCCTAAATTAATTTAAGTCTCCTTAGTTTTATCTCAGAAGGCCTAAGGTATGTGCGTGTGTATTAAATGAATGATAATATTACAAATTTTAATTTTATAAAGTAGCTGACTAGGTAAATTTGCTTATATTTAAACATGTTTAGAAACTACGTATTTAAAGATACAGTTCTTCAATTCTAGTATTAACTGAAGGGTTTTCCCTCAGAGTTTAAAACTATAGTATGTTGCATAAATCTTGTTTTTCTTTTACATCCTGGATTAAATGTCAGTCACCCAGGTGGTGTAGGAGTTTAGAAATTGTTGTTGCAGTGCTGGTTGAAATGTTCTGCTTTCATGTTTCCTCCCACATGGACTGTGATAAGCTTTTAACATTTATGCTTGTCTTTTATTGCTCAGTTTTCATGTGAATCCGACAAGTCATGAGGACCTCAGGAAGATTCCGGTAAGTTGTATCGAGGGTTTGAGAATTACCAAAAACCAAGCCACACGCTGGCTGGCTGTCTGCGGCACATTCTTAAAAAGGCCTCCATCTCCGTGAATCCCTCTGTTACCTACAGATTATGGTTTAGTGTAATAATCTGCAGAGAAAGAAGAAACACAAAATATACCATAGGGTATGACTTAGGTATGATCTATGGAAGTATAAGCAAACAGTTTTAGTTAAAATTGAAGTTCATTTAGAATATACAGATTTTGTTTGCAGGCTCTTTAAATATGAATAAGAAAGCTATATGTCAAAGTCAGCATTATAATAGTTATGAAATAAGAGCATGTGGAGAAAACTAGCATTTTGTTGTTGTTGTTGTGACTAAGATTGAAGGAAAAATAAAACTGCTTGTTAATATTTAACAATAGGAAAAGCTTCCTGGCAAGAGATCCATTTAACCAGGAAAGTGTGTTTGAAAGAACCTCTAGGACATTTACCTTCTAAGTCAGAATGAAACCAAATATGTTAACAGACTTGGTATCGACCTGCTAAATTAACTCGCATATTTTGCAAGGATTATTCAGATGTTTTAAGTTCATTTCATTGTTATTTCAAGTTCAGTTTTCCATCTCTGTTCAGAGGTTCAGTAACATCTTCAGTCAATTCTAAATACTATATTAAACCTAGAGAATAAGTTACTTTCTAAAATATGGGCACATGTCTTGGTAGGAAACTACATTCTCACTGAGTAACAGAAATAGAGCCTTTATTCCAAGCGGCTGGTGGTTGCTGTTTGAACCATCTGTCCTTAACGTGTGTGATCCAGATGTATAATAAGAATTTTTCAAAGCAGTAACATATCACAATTTTCTGTGATGTGATAGGCCTAGAAGAAACCATGGTGTTGTGTAAACCACTCTAAACATAGTTGTCTTTAAAATGGTAGGAAACATTATAGAAGCAGAGGACTTTGTACTGTGTTTTCACTGTTTTATGTAAATGATTTGTACGTTTTGATGTTTCATAAATACTCAAGTCTTTATATTACGGCACTCTGGCAAGAAACGTCAGAATATATGAAGTCAGCCTTTGATCAGATAGTAAAATGAATTCTATCAGGCAGTTACTTAATCTCAAAATGCAACATCAAAAAATTGATTGAATGTGCAGCTATTGTTTATTAAGTAACCTTAATTACAACTTCTGTGTGCTTGTAAATGTACTTTTCCAAATCTTGTAATTTATTGCTGCAAAAGCATCCTTAGAATTCTTTAAAGAAATAAAATGTGAAAATTGTTTTAGTTAAGGGATTTAAAGGTGATAAAAGAATCCTTGATGTGTGATTATTTTTCTCTGGAATACTAACTATTCTAAATGACAGTTAAAGGATTACTAGGTGTTCTTAATTTACTGCAAGATACAATTAAGAGGAGAAAGCTCATCCTCCTACTGATCGTTGTTGAAAAAAAGTATTTGAACAAGTTTTATGTTGAAGATTATAAGATGTTTGAAGTAATTTACATTAAGTTCTCCAATAATAGCCATGCACTAAGTTATATTTTTTCCCCCTTCTGGACGTAGTATTTTGTAATTAAGTTTGTATGTCTTACATGCTGGTGCCAACACCTGTCTGTGAAAGCGCAGTGTTTAAACAGGAGCAGTAGCCAGTTGAAAGGGCAGTGTGAGCTCTTTAAGGCCTAATTAAGAACTGAAAGGGAGATGAAGGGAGTAGGACAAAAGATGTGAAAGTAGCTGAGATGATATTCCCAGAGCAAAGTTCCTCATTAGAACAATAATGAGATGATCAGAGAATGCCAAGCCTTCATCTTATCTCTCTCTCTCTCCTCTAGTTGCTTTGGATGTCAGTTAGTACCCCACCAATATTTGGTTACCAGGACAACCTTTCTTTAAATCTTCAGTTATTTTGAGTCTTGATAATTTGCTTTTGTTGAAATTTAAATATTGTAAAAAATATACATTTCCTAATTTAAGAGGCTAGACTATGAGTAAAGTAAAAATAGATCACTAGTAATTCTCAAAGTCGTTTGCACAAGTTATTTAAAATTCCAGTTAGAAAGCTTCATGTAGTAATTCTTTTCTCTCACCAATACCTATTTTCTTATATCTGCGTATGGAAATTTTTAACAGAGGTCAGGTAGTAATAAAAAAGATTGGTTATGAAAGAGGAATAGAGGAGAAAAATTTACATTAAATTTCAATATAAGAAGACATCTTAAAAACATATGTGCCATCTATATGGAGTGCTAGAGGAAAAAAATTGAGTACTTAGGAGGCCTGTGTTAAGTTATTTGAGTCTTTACCAGTTTGGAGGTTTCTCAATTTTAGCTTTTCCAAAAATAGTATTGAAAGTATCTTTTGAAAAAATAATTTATTTTTATATTTGCCTGAGAGTTCTTAAGCAAAATAATTTTTGAAACTAGAAAATATTTTTTATTTCCTATTGTATGCATTAATCTTTTATTTTATTTGGAATTATATAAAAAACAGAAAGATAGTTGTATTTATTGAGTATATTTAGTCAATTAAGAATCTTATGCTTAAAATTAGGTTTACATGATTTTCAAATACAAGATAAATCTGGAGCTAGGCATAAAACTTTTTAATTATTTTATTCCAGAACATAATTTATAGTACATGTGTTTCTAAGATTTTTGGTTTTTTTGGCATAGAAACTTGATAAAGAAATTTGGGGTAAAATTTTCACATAAAAGGACAAATGGAAAATTTATTGAAAAGCTCAGAAGTGTATTTCCAAGATGATTGTGAAGAGAAGAATAAGCCAGTTAGTGGATTTGTATATTCTAGATTATGGCTATAAAGTATTAAACAATATTGTGGGATAATAATTGATTATTTTGAGAGATTAAATTTTAGATTGACTTGTATTGTGGCATGATTTAAGCTACTTATGTCAAAATAAAAGAATTTGCTGATATTTTTAATCCCCGTTTTAGAGAAATGTTAAAAATTTAGCTACATTCTCTGGTAGTGCTGGTATAGTGTTAAATGTAACAATATAAATGATTTTCTAAGTGTATATTATCACTTAATTAATTTGGAGAAATCAGTTCATAAATGTATAATTTGATTAAGAGAGGCTCAATCTGACACTATTACTATGTTAAATTAAGAAAAAAAGTAAAATAATCAATTGATAATGAATCTCATTTAGTTTAATTTCATTAATCCCTGCAGTTCTCAGAAGAACAGCTATTTTTCAGTAAATGTTGTATTAGAAAAATGAAATCACATTAGTTGGACATTATTTTTTTTTTTTAATGCAGTTCAGAAAAATCACTTTGTAGACCAGGAGATGTTAGAGTTGAAAGGGAACTTGGAGAACGTCTCATTTATGAGAGAAGGAAAAGTGAGACCTATGTGGGTTTCTGTCTCAAATTTGTACAGAATTACTTTGGTTAAAGTAAGAGAGTAGCTTATTTTCAATTAACGTTTTAAATATACTTACCTCTATGGTATTTCTTACCTTTTTTTTTTTTTTTTTCAGAAACATGCGTAGTGTAATAAATGTTAATAAGAATGTGTTTAGAAAATTATAACTTTTATATCTCTAGACTACTTACAACCAATTAGATAAACGTATAAATATGTGTGTGTACTTACTCTAACAAAAGGTTAATTGCTCTGAAAGAGAAGAAACTACAAAGTAAACCAGCATATCTCTAGAATTGTCCCTTTGTTGTAGTAAAACAATATTTTGAAATGTTTGGGGGACAAAGATAGCACAACTCATAAAGTTGTATCTGTACCAGTTTCTAACGGTAAAATACATTATTTTTAATATGTTTAACAGAATTTAAACTTACTTCCTTTTAGCATCCTTTCTATTCTGTTAATCTAGTAGAGACTCTTACTAACTTTTGTCTGTACTATTAAGTGGGGGCTTCTTAGGTGGCGCAGTGTTATCCACCTGCCAATGCAGGGGACTCGAGTGTGATCCCTGGCTTGCGAAGATCCCCTGGGCTAGGAAAATGGCAACCCACTCCAGTATTCTTGCCTGGAATATTCCATGGACAGAAGAGCCTGGCGGGCTCCAGTCCATGGGGTCACAAAGAATCAGACACAAGTGAGAATGCCTGTACCACATACTGTTAAATAACTTTGTAATTAACCATGGTCCCTCCAAATGGTCTTACCCACTGCTATACCATTTTGCTAGAATTTAGCTTTACTCATCTTTCCTCTCTTCCACAGCCTTCAGTAGGCTCTGTTTCCCATAGCACTAAGTCTGATAGCATTAGACATCCTTGATGGCCTGTTTGGAACCCACCATTTCAACTTCTGTCTGTCTCTGTGCCCTGCCCTGAACCTTCTTTCCCAGCCGTACTCTGCTGATCACCTTTATTGACCCCTGGGCCTTGAGCTTTGTTTCCTCCTTTGAACAAGCAGAGCCCACTGCTTGAGATTCCCATATGCATTTGTACCTTCCAGAATCTTTGAAGGTCTAGTGCAAGCTGTGTCTTCTCTAAAACACCTTAGGGATTTTGTGGCTTGGAGAAGTTTTCAGCCCAGAACATTTTTTTGCCTTTATCCTAGCTAGAGAAGGGAGTGTGCTTGGCTAACACAAACATACTGGCATCTGTGCTCTTGCTTATGCCCCTGGTGCAGCACTCACAGGGGCTGGGGGAGAAGGCGATGAAAAGCTGCACTTTGACTTTACTGATGAAAACTCTTGGATGCATAGCAAATTAAAATAGATGCTAAAAAATGAATACAAATTTAATTTCTATGACAAAAAAAAAAGACCTATCTATATTTATCAGTCCTGGTTCTCAGTCCTCTACTGAATAGATTAGATACTGTTAGTCCTTAAGAGCAAGGTCCATTTCCTCAGGATTTTAGTGTATTTGCTTTAAAGCCAAAAGGAAATGTTTGGAAAGAAAGTGATGAACACCAATTCCAGTCATTGAATGTAGTGATAGAAGTGTATATAAAATGCCATAAAGATCGCTACTTTACATTTTGCATAATGAAAAATCTCAGTATTACACACTTTAAATAGATGATGATACAGTGCTTTTTTGATGAAATTCCTGAGAAATACTTTCTATTAATATTAGGATGCTTTATAATAAACATTAATCAGTGCCTTTTTGGCTTATGTTTTACCTTTGTGTTAAAAGAATTTTCACCAACAGAATAAGATTAAACAAAATAAGTGAAGTGGAAGACAGTGCAGATATACTAATCTTGTTAGCATGATAGTGGTGGAACTCTGAGTTTCCTGACAACCAGGGCAAAAAGGGAAATAAATTATACAGGTTTTAGTACTGGGAGGAGAAAAATAGACTAGTTTCTCAGAGGAGGAAAAGGTCTATTTGCCTATAAGTTAAAATAATAGTTATTCCCATGGAGCTTCTTGCAAGGGTTGCCCATGGATTTATAATTATTATATACTATTATTACATAATATTATTATATAATAGTATATAGTAGTTCTGAACACCAGCCACATTTCATAACAAATATCTAAAGCCGAGTTGATAATGCTGTTTCTTATAACCATCTTCAATAAAGAGGCAAAGGCATAACATTAAACTCTAGTTGGGTGGAAGCAATTCCATGAGAACTAAATTAATGTCCAAAGGTCTAGTTTTGAATAGCGTCTTATATTTCCTACAGTTGATTCCTACAGATCTTTTGGTTTCGTCTTCTTAAATTATATTTATTATAGAACATTTTATCTGTTAATCTAATCTTAAATTATATGGTCATTTATTAACACTAGGATATTTGTACACAGTGTAAAAAATGGTTTTAGAAGAATTTAGAGTTGTAATCAAGGTGTGGGTACATCTGCTCTAGTCCTTTCCTGAGAACTGGCTGCTAATAAGTTGCTTCGGTTGTGTCCGACTCTGTGCGACCCCATAGACGGCAGCCCACCAGGCTCCCCCGTCCCTGGGATTCTCCAGGCAAGAACACTGGAGTGGGTTGCCATTTCCTTCTCCAGTGTATGAAAATGAAAAGTGAAAGTGAAGTTGCTCAGTCGTGTCTGACTCTTCGAGACCCCATGGACTGCAGCCTACCAGGCTCCTCCGTCCATGGGATTTCCCAGTCAAGAGTACTGGAGTGGGTGCCGTTGCCTTCTCCGGAGAACTGGCTAGACATGCTGTGAACTGTCGCACGGGTTCTCGCCAAGGATAGGGACGAGGGTTTGAAAAAAGTTGAAGTTCAAAATAGTTCATCATCTGCCCCTGATACTCTATTGAAGTGACCGTCTTCATCCTATTCTAGGAGAGCAACCCCTTTGATGCCACTGCAGGCTATCGCAGTCTGACCTACGAGGAGGTACTGCAGGAGCTGGTGAAACACAAGGAGCTCCTGAGGAGGAAAGACTCGCACATCCGGGAGCTGGAGGACTACATCGACAACCTCCTGGTCAGGGTGATGGAGGAGACGCCCAGTATTCTCAGAGTGCCCTACGAGCCGTCCAGGAAAGCTGGCAAATTCTCCAATACTTAACAAGCCAGTGGTACTGCATTTATAATCGGGGGCGGGGGCAGGAGGAGGGAAGGAGAAAAGAAGGAAGAAAGAGGACGAAAAATAGAAAAGCTTGGTACTGAAAAAGAGACCACGCTATCAGGTTTCATTACGTACTCTCCTTCATTGTGAAAAATTATTTCACCTGTAAATATTAGCAGGGACTATCAAGAGTGACCTTTGAAGTGAGCTCAATAATTTAAACCTTTAAAGTGAAAATGGGCCAGATTCTCGTGAATAAGCCGTTCCTTAGGATTCACTTAGGTGCTGGTGCTGGCCCACTAATCTCTCTTAGACCTAGAAGTATCTTCAGAAGTACATGACGTATTCCTCAGGAACAGGTTTCTCGTAAAGCAAAATTGAAACTGTGGTTGGTTTCTCAGAAGTCAATTTATAGACATTTAGCTGCAGGAGTACTGATCATTATAAACACTACTAAAAAAAAAGGTTTCATATTTTATATACATTTATGTGTACATGAATATCTAGATGTTCATGTATCTTTGTATGTAAAATACGTGCATATACCTCATATATACGTGTGTTTTTAGAACATTTAAAAACAACTGATTGCCTCTAAAATTATAGGATACCAATTAGGGTTTCTTAATCTGGAAATATATGTGTGCTCTGTCGATGCAAAACAAATCAGCATTGCTATTAATACTCTAAATGGTTTGTTATAGAGAAGCTGCTTCAAATCACTCTTGACTATATGAACCTTGGTTTCAAAATAAGCTGCTACTATATATTATTCTACCATCAGATCCTTTCTCTTTTTCCAAAATAATGACCCAAAGTCCCTTTTTAAAGAATGATGTATTTTAGGAAACTTCATTAACTTCACAACAGCATGAGTTTTTTAAATTAGTTTTTTGTCGTAATATCTGAGCTTTGTTTAAGCCTTAAGCAGAAGATAAGCAAATGTGATTTGTTTTGTTGAGATTTTGAATGTCTTTAAAATACTATCAAAGAAAATATTAGGAAGTTATATCCGAAGATAATTTGGGGGGGAGTGGGTGATCATTCTGATGCCTGATAACCCAGAGCAATGAGCAAATTCTAGGAATGATGAATTAGGCTTGGTTTCAAGTTACATAAATAATGGAACAGATGGTTGCATTTGGGTTCTGAACCACAGTAAGATTTACTAAAGGAGGGGTGAGTTCTTAAAACAGATCTTTACTAGGATGACAATTTATACTGTTCCACATACTTAAAACCCTTTAAAAATAAATCAGTATCACAAAACTGTATGCTAACTTTTTTTAAAGTCTGCTCCCCCAGAATGTTGACTGCTTTCATGAATTTTCTTTATATATTTGTACAAAATTAGTCTTTAAAGTGAAAACAGTGATATAAAAATTTTACTAATCATCTGCTGCTCATTTTTTAACTTTAAAAGTCTGAAATACATACTGTGTAATACTGAAATCTGTTTCTTCTAAAGGAAATTTACAATGAAAAGTTCACCTGTATAAGGAGACATGTATTCCCCAATCTTTTACCAAATACATTTTTGTCTAATATTTGTCTCTACTAAGACTTCATTGAGAGTTAAATAACAAAGCACATGTAATTGTTTTGCTCAGTTTTAATATTTTGAATCAGATAATACTTGGCCAAGTTTATATTCATAAGCTAAAATTCCTTATTATTTTTATTTTTCTGAATTGCTTTAGTTTTCCTATGAGAGCACAAATTTTGAAATTCTGAAAAAAAATCCCAAATGTTAATACAAAAAATAATTTTTAATATGAGGAAAAAGAGAAGGAAAAATAGCTCTTTCCAACTTTTTCCTTCACTTCTCAATTTCTGTAGTAAACCTCACAGTCTGGTGTAAAATTTTATTCTCTCATTTGAGGTCTTGGTACTTATTTTTTAACATGGTGCCATTTTTAGTTAACATTTGTTAAATGTTGCACAATTCTTAGTTTTTCTTTTCGTATAATCGAGGCTCTTCTTACACTTTTAAAAGTATTAGAATCCATGTGTTTTCAGTATTATGACATTATCTGCAGATATTTTAATATGCTTTGGCCAAATTTACTTTCTATAGAATGACCCACGATACCAATGTTGTACTGGGGATATGTTTTATGTAAACAAAGCTCATGAAAAAGTATGATTCAGGGACTACTATTTTTTTAATGAGGAAATTCATTTTTAAGGAGAGAATCTTGGCCTGTGTGAAAACTGTTAAGGATTAGACTTATCCTTGGTGAATGATTTGGCTATAACTGCATCAATATTTTTATCTTTTATTCTGAGACAAGAACTGTATTGAAAACTGAATCTGCATTTATCACTGCCTGAAATGTTCTTTTCTGATGTTTATGAACTTTCTTTCATTCATGACCTAGAGTCAGACTTACTCTGTATTTTCATAATCAATTCGTCAATATAATGAACTAAAAACGAAAAGTAAAATGCGCTCCTGAGTACACACGCCAGCGTTCCCTGTGTTTGTGAGTGGAAGTGCAAGTGGAGGAGTATTAATTTCTAGCATTGTAGAAAAAAGGCCAAAAGATCACACTGGTTTATTTTTCCAAACTGTAACTTTTAAGTATTAAAATGGTATGTTTTTTTAGTAACTTAGACATGGAAATAAAACATATATACTCATTAATGCACAGCACAATAGACTTATAGACAGAGATTACTTCTGCTTTTATGCTTAAAAAAGGCACGCTCAAAAATATTTCCACAAAAAAGAGGATTCTTTTTTTAATTGCAGTGTTTGTGATAGTCTCAAACCTGTCTTAAGCTAACACAGTTCTGTTAATGTAATTAAAAATGCCTCTGCTAATATTTTTTAAATAGTGTAGTTATACAACCAGCTCCCCTCCAAATTCTAAAATTCAGCTACAAAGTATTGAACATACACTCCTACCACTTAGGCTTCAAGTTCATTTATTGAATACCAGGGAGTAAATCTTAGAATTGTATATAAAATAACATGTCCCCCATTCACAACTCTTTTAAGTATTGCTTTTTGCTGCTGTATTCTGCATTGAGCCTAGTTCTGCCATCCTCCCATGAATGTCGTATTATCCATAGATTATACATAACTATGTCTGTTGCTTTTAACAGCAAATGAAGATTTTGTTGTAATTTTCCAGCTGTGAAAATGTTGCCCGGTATTTAAAGGGGTTTCATGAATGGAAACCTAAAGTAAAACTCAGCTCGTTAGTGACAGACTTGCTTTCTTCTCATCCTTCACCAACTCCTCCACCCTCGTAAGAGTGCTTATTCTTCAGCAAAGAGAGCTCAAAAAAAAAAAAAAGAAAAAAATTGCTGCCTTTAATATATCTATTAATTGTTACACTAGAGCTTTTATTTTCTTCTGTAGCTTTTTAGAAAAAGCAGCCTACCCTGGATTTGCAAAACAAGGTGAAACTTTCTGATGTCTGTGTGCTCATATGTCTTATAGATACGGTTGGTGTCACTCGTGTGTGTAAGTGAAATAGGAAGCATGCTCATTTCCTCGATCTCTTTGAAGTAAAAGGAGAAGGATCGCAGTGCTGCTGGCTCATGATTGTAGATGGAAGGGTCTGTCAGCCCACACCGAAAGCCCCCATTTTCACAGATTTATAACTTTAATAATCCAGATGCACTCATTGGAAGTATTTAATATGCAATAGGTAGCACCTTAACTAATTAATCTGCATATGAAGGGTTTTCTGATGTATTTAATAAGAAGTGTAGAAGCTCTTCAAGCATTAAACTAGAGTTGACATTTTATTTCATTTATTTTCCATGTCAAAAAATCCACTCTTATAATGGAACTGAAGTCTGTAACAAATGATACATTGGGCTTATAATACTAACTCTTCTAGGTGGTTTGTATTTTGAGGTACAAAAAAATGCTGCAGATCTAGAAATGTATATATTTAGCAGGTATTTGAAAGATACTAGCATTATTTATAACTGAGGAGTATTACAATTACTAAGGAAAATGCTCTAGTAACTTGTATACATTTTTGCAGGTACAAACTGAAAAGTATGTAAACATTACATAATGTGACAGTTGTGTAATTTATGTAATCTGATGCATGAATCAGAATTTTTATATAATATATGATTATTGGTTTATTATAGTTGATTAAAAGTGTTTAATCTTGATCTGGTTGTCATAATTTCTTATTGTAGATAGAACACATGAATATGCATTTGTCCACGAGCCCTCCTTGTCTTCTAAAAATGCAGTACTTGGATGTCTTATCATTTGATGTGTCGCAACAAGGATTCTATAATACCTGCAGACTCATTTCACTATGAAAATAGTTTTGGAAAGTCATTGAGAGAGTGGCTTATACCTCAGCATGGACACTGTTTAGCAGCCCTTCATATATAAATACATCATCCCCTCACAGGGACAGAACTTAACAATTTGGTGGAAAATTACATCTTGAGTGTTTGTGGGAATCTGAGACCTGTACGGAGTGCCTTCTCTTTATGCATTATCTCATTATTCTTCACAACAGCCTTCTAAGGTAAGGACTGTACAGGCTTTCAGAGGAAATCGAAGATGATTAACAGAATATCTACTTCTGGAACGCAACAGTAGACTACAGTTGGCCGTCCCGTAGCATTTCTCACCACTGTTTTTAGTCTAGGTCTTGGTAAAGACCACTAACTCCTGCCCACTTCCAGCCTTCTCAGCCTGCAGTGCAGGTATATGACACCTGTCCATCCCAGGCAGCAGGAATGCCATCCAAGGACAGCAGGACTCGAAGGGCGTGGGATGATGGTGGGTATGGCAGGATGTTGAGTGGTTGTATTCTAGATGAGACGTGATCCACACGTCGTAGTTGTGAAGGTAAGGAATAGGGAGTTCTCTGCAGACAGAATACCTTCCTCACCCCTAGCTGTCCTCAGTTTTAGAGGTCCATTTAATGTATCTCGTCACCTCCTCTAGTATTTCTCCAGGTCATTCCCCTTTCTGCCTGTCCCTAGCACTCACATTTATTTTCCTTAGTCTACTGAGACAGATATTTGGGGTAATTTGGGAGTAGAGAGTTGTTATTCTGTTGAAGTGGTTATTTTCCATGTAGGTTTGCTCTATTGCAGTGCCTCTAAGAAATGTTTTTGTTCAGCTTTTCAACTAATAAGCTTGTAGGATGCCCAGCATTCTACATTTCCCCCTAAATGATTTTATATGATAACACAAAAGTCATATTTTCACATTTTTATGATTGTACAAATGTTTACAAGCCACATTCTTATATACCTATAATTACATGAACTAGAAGTGCTTGATTCTGTTCTTATACCCCTAAAATTTTATTCTTGAAATTTTAAGGGTTTCATCATCTGTTAGACATACTCAAAAGTCGGTAGGAAGCATGAAATCTAATTCTCTCTCAGAGGTATTCAGTGGTATGTTGTCAAGTGTGAGATATGGTCCACTTTTTTAATAATATGAGAACCAAAGTTTGAAAATGATTAAAAAAAAACTGGAGGGGAGTAAAGATGGTCACTATTCTCTCGTGCTCTGGTGAATGACAGTGCCTGAGACAGAGATTGTGGTTATTTACAGTTCCCAGCAAACTTTTTCATTTATACCACAACCTTGGTGCAGGGCCTGTAAACTGAAATGTTTATAGAGCCGGATAGATGTGGTGGAGGAGAAGGCAGGCCAGGGGCAGGAGAGGGGGGGTTACTGGGAACAGTGGCAGTGTGGGAGAGCTGAACTGCTCAGCCCCCACTCGTGGTGGCCAGATAGAAATGAACGTGAGGCCAGGGTTGCTAAACCTGATCGTCTCAGTGACTGCTGACAGTACACATTTTTATGTGAAATATGATGTCCAAATGTTAGTAACTGGTTCTTAAAAAAAAAACTGCAGGCCACTAGTACAGTCTCTTCCTAAGTGAATCTCTATTTTTTTTTTTTTTTTAATTAAAAAGTATTTTTAACTGCACCAGCACAAGTGAAATCTTAGTTCCCCTACCTGGAATTGAACTGGTGCCCCCTGCATTAGAAGCAGAGTCTAAAGCACTGGATCTTTGGGGAAGCCCAGTGCATCCCTATTTCTGATGTACCACTATCATAATCATCAAAACAGCGCAGAGTGTACTTGTTTACTTCACGCACAGATGATCTTGTGTTTAATCAAAACCTGACTTGGCCAAGGGGCATGCGGGGCCCGTGTGATGTGGAACCACAGCTCAAGACTCGGGCGGGAGGCGGGAGGTAGCTTTCAGTGACTGTAAAGTTTCAGTTACCTAAGATGAGTCAGTTCTAGAGATCTGCTGTGGAGCACGGTGCCTCCAGATAACAATACTGTATTGTGCACGTAGAATCTGTTAAGAGGGTAGAGCTCATGTGAGATGTTCTTACAGCAGTAAAGAAAAAGCCTTTCTCAGGTACACCTGCCCCTGAGCCTGGCAGTACAGGTAATCTGACTGACAGTCCACGGACTGCTGCTCTGGTGATTAGAGCCTTCCAGAATGTTAACCTAGGAGCTGACACAGGCCCCTTTGTGGTAACTATGACTTTTCAGTGTCATTTATGATGGTCTTGCCTTTTGGTAAAAACTCTAAGTATCCCACTGGTCAGTTTAGCACATAATACTGCCCTGTGTTAAGGTCATACTACATATGGTATGTGACAGCTTCCAGTCGTCTAAAGTCAGTGTGGTGTGTGTGATGTGATTTGGGGATGTAAAACACATTTTTCTGTTGAAATACAGTGGTCCTTGATTCCATAGTCTCTTTGATTTTGTACATCAGCCGTTTAAAATTCTACTGTACTTTTAAAGGAGTTGGCCAACCAGATCTGGAAAGCTGGTTGATGAGATCACTAGTTCTCAAAGTGGTGTCCCCAGAGCAGCAATGGCAGTAGCACCTGGGAACTTGGAAGAATGCAGAGTCTCAGGCCCAATTCCAGACCCACTTCATTAGAAAATCCGGGGACAGGACCCAGAAAGCTCTATTAACAAGAACTGCAGGTGGTTCAAATGCATATTCAAATCTGAGTACCACTGAGATAGAGACCCACTCCCTTTTTTCTTAATGTATTTTAAGAGAATTTTTTTTTTTTTAACTTAAAGCAACTTTCCTTGCCAGTCCTGAATTTATTTATGAACATGTTTTGGTTGGTTTTCTGTTTTTTTTTCCTAGTTTTTTGATGATGTGAATATTTTGTGTTTTAAAGAAACTTGTCTGACGAAACTTAATACAGATAGACTGCTTATAAGATATGCACAATACATTATGCAGAATACATAGTTCATACTGCTGATGCTTCTAAATGATTGTTGTGCATTAAGATTTGCTGTTGTGATGGGGAAGGCAAAAATGCACACAGGCCTTAATGTGAAACTGCCAGAGTGCCTGCCTTTGTTCTGATGTGGTAGCCAAGCTTGATTCAGGAGGGCATCCTTCTCAGCCCCACAGACGTCTGGAAAAGTGAGGTACAAGATATTAGCGTAGAAAGGAAACAGAACGCAGCCACATATGGAGTGCAGTAGAATAAAGTTTTTGAAGGTATGTATGAAATTGGGCAGTGAGCCTTGATGCAAGTGAAGCCAACTTGTGACCTGAAGGTGAGGGGTTTTATTTAACAGGCACTTTGTAACTTTGTAGTTATAATCATTTTGTCAAATCGTTCATAAAAAGCTTACATTATTTTCACAATCAAAACTGAGTCGAGTTCTTATGTCTGGGGAAATCGAGAATGAAATGTAAGAGTCTTGTTAGATCTTGCATCAGATTCTGGAAACGTTGGATGATTAGGAAAAGACCATTACTGATTAGGAAAAGACCATTATGTACTAGGTTGAAAATAACAATTTAAAATAAGGTTAGTGTGAGGGGGGGCGCTTCCCAGGTGGCTCAGTGGTAAATAATCTGCCTGCAATGCTGGAGCTGCTGCTGCTAAGTTGCTTCAGCAATGCTGGAGACCCAGGTTCATCCTTGGGTCAGGAAGATCCCCTGGAGAAGGGAATGTCTACCCACTCCAGTATTCCTGCTTGGAGAATTCCATGGACAGAGGAGCCTGTGGGGAGCTACAGTTAATGGGGTTGCAAAAGTCGGACAAGACTTGAGCGACTAACACTTTCTTTCACATGTGAAAGAGAAACATTCAGTAGCAGGATATTTCATTGGTTTTTATCCCTCGATGGAATAATGGCTAGAAAGTTAAGAGTGTAAAATGGATTCAAAGACATCTGTACACTGGCAAAAGTTACCTGGTTTTTTGGTCTTTTGGTTTCAATCATCACACAAACCCTCAGTGGAAACTAGTGCCAACCACTAGATTAGTCTCTTGCAGAAAAGGAGCTAGAGAGCATAGGTCATTAAAATCACAGCTGATTATTCTGAATTCTCAACTTGAACCTGCGCTTTGAACTTCCTTCAGCAAAATTTTGCTAAAGTTGGGCAAATGGTTACAAATTGACTTATGAATTTCATTTCCTTTCCTAGTTCGGAGAAGGCAATGGCACCCCACTCCAGTACTCTTGGCCTGGAAAATCCCATGGGTGGAGGAGTCTGGTGGGCTGCAGTCCGTGGGGTTGCACACGGACACAACTGAGCAACTTCACTTTTCACTTTCATGCATTGGAGAAGGAAATGGCAACCCACTCCAGTGTTCTTGCTTGGAGAATCCCAGGGACGGGGGAGCCTGGTGGGCTGCCGTCTATGGGGTCACACAGAGTCGGACACGACTGAAGCGACTTAGCAGCAGCAGCAGCAGCAGCAGCAGTTAGGAAGGAGGCATTAATGAGGGGGAAATGGCAGAGAAGCCTGGAGAATTGGATGGAGAAAGCAGGAGTAGGCCAGGCTCATAGGAAAACTAGTTGCCAACCTCAGGTTAATTTAGGTTATAATCTGAAACTGTATAGGACTAGCACTTCTTTTAAGAAATAATTCGTCATAAACAGTTGACCGATCCAATAGCAGTATTGAATGTTTTATGTTTACATTTAAAGATTTTTTATTAATATACTGTTATTGAACATCTTTCATGATCTGTAAGCTGTAAAATATTTTAATCCTTGACTCATTTGTTTACCAAGCTCTTCACTTAATGCTATATAATATGTAGCACTTGAAGCCATCTGTTAGGAATACTTAAAAATACACACACTGTGAAGATATGCACAGCAAATAAAGCAGAAAACACATGAAATATTCAGGAAGAGTTTGTGAGGACAATCCTTGTATTTTAATTAAAAAAAATAAAATGTCGGAAATTTAGCAGTAAGTCTTTACAAAAATGAAGCTCTTTTCTTATTCTGGGCAAATTACTTTGCTGACTGGCATTCTCAGTTCTCAGTTCAGTCGCTTGGTCGTGTCTGACTCTTTGCGACCCAATGGACTGCAGGATGCCAGGCTTTCCTGTCCATCAGCAACTCCTGGAGCTTGCTCAAACTCATGTCCATTGAGTCAGTAATGCAATCCAACCATCTCATTCTCTGTCATCCCCTCCTCCCGCCTTCAGTCTTGCCCAGCATTACAGTCTTTTCTAATGCTGCTGCTGCTGCTGCTAAGTCGCTTCAGTTGTGTCCGACTCTGTGCAACCCCATAGACGACAGCCCACCAGGCTCCCCCATCCCTGGGATTCTCCAGGAAGAATACTGGAGTGGGTTGCCATTTCCTTCTCCAATGCATGAAAGTGAAAAGTGAAAGTGAAGTCGCTCAGTCGTGTCCGATTCCTAGCGACCCCATGGACTGCAGCCTACCAGGCTCCTCCATCCATAGGATTTTCCAGGCAAGAGTACTGGAGTGGGGTGCCATTGCCTTCTCTGCTTTTCCAATGAGTCAGTTCTTTTCATCAGGTGGCCAAAGGATTGGAGCTTCAGCTTCAACATCAGTCCTTCTAATGAATATTCAGGACTGATTTCCTTCAGGATTGACTGGTTGGATCTCCTTGCAGTCCAAGGCACTCTCAAGAGTCTTCTCCAGCGCCACAGTTCAAAAGCATCAATTCTTCAGTGCTCAGCTTTCTTTATAGTCCAGTTCTCACATCCATACATGACTACTGGAAAAACCATAGCTTTAACTAGATGGACCTTTGTTGGCCATGTCTCTGCTTTTTAATATGCTGTCTAACCTGGTCATAGCTTTTCTTCCAAAGAGCAAGCATGTTTTAATTTCATGACTGTAGTCACCATCTGCAGTGATTTTTAAGCCCAAGAAAATAAAGTCTGTCTCTGTTTCCACTGTTTCCCCATCTATTTGCCATGAAGTGATGGGACCGGATGGCATGATCTTAGTTTTCTGAATGTTGAGTTTTAAGCCAGCTTTTTCACTCTCGTCTTTCACTTTCATCAAGTGAATCAATGCTGAGTGACATTTTCATCAGTGCTGAATGGCATTAAGATGTCACTTCGACTTGAAGTGAATAGATTTTAAATAAAAATATTGGCATTAGTACTGATTAGAATTGTGCTTCTGTGCTTCCTTCACTAAGTGTGAAAAGTTACTGCAGAGTACCAGCAGCAGCTGTGTGGGAACCAGGACAAGCAGGCTGCTCTGTGAAGTGGACCAGAGAGGGAAACCATGACTAGGACAACCTGGGTGTCTTGGGGTCATCCCTGGAGGACAGGTTTGGGAGGAGCATCAGATTAAATTTGGTAGTCTTGGAAACAGTAAGCTGGGTGCTGGAGGGAACTTTAATCCGGTTGAAGCTATTTGTTTCTTTCCTCTGAATTGGTGAAGGATGGGGGCAGGTTGGCACCATGGGTGGGTCTCCCCAGAGCAAGGGAGCTTGTGAAAAATTGATAGCTTTTCTCAGCCACTCAGCTGCCTGTAGATACCTGGATTCTTAGTTAACCCACCTGTTAGCCAGGAGTGGTTCTAAGGAGGTTCGCTCACTCCAGGAGGCTTCCTATTTAAGGGTCACACCACCTGATGAACTATCTAGCCTAGACACCTGTCATGATGCTGCTTGCCTCTAAAATGTGCTAGAATGATATCTTTGTGGGACAAAATTTAGTCCCCCACCCCAGGCCACAGGAGTGCCTTGCCAATGGTAAATCTTAATCCTGTTGCTCACCCTTCAGCCCTGCCTTCTCTGCTTTCAACTCTTGTGTCCTAATGTCTAAATCAGATGTCCTCAAAATTAAACCTTCTCTTTGTTTAGTGACTGTTATCTTTTGGTGTCGCAATAGTAGGAGTGACCTCACTCATGGGTGTTCCCCAAACACAATTGTCAAAGCCTTAAGAAGACCACAGCAATCGACCACATCTTAATTTCTGATTAACTATGGCATAGAACTCACTATTTTTAGATACTAGCTTATTTCCACCTTTTGTCTGATCCTTACTCTTTTCAACATGATTTCAGACACTAGGTATTTTTTATTATCCACCTAAAGTAGGTTGGGACTATCCCTTCTGTTGATTTCCACAGACTGGCTAATCATTTTATTTATTTTTTTTAGTTTGATGCATGCTTTAATTAAAAAGCATGTTGTTGTGTCCTGCAGTAGAAAATACAACTGTTCACACATAAAAGAATGTTTCTTTAAAAAAGCATAATTTTCAGTTCTTTCAATAACAATACCTTTTCCATGTGTTCTCGCTGAGCATGACCATTATGTACTACAGTCAATCATCTTACAAATGCCTTTTATTTGTCTGTGCATTAAATTCTTCCTATTTGCAGAAGAAATCATATTAAATAGGCTTCACCTACATTTCTCTTCCATTTGGCAATCACTAGTGGTTAGCTTTCCTGAATAACTAAATGAATTTCAGAAAGTATATCTAAATGGTAAATTTATTCCCACCTTTATTATTTTAATATCCATATTTCTTTGCACTGACTCATTTATTTCATCGTTTTGAATTGTATGTATCTTTGTGCTGTGCTGTGCTTAGTTGCTCAGTTGTGTCCAACTCTTTTAACCCTGTGGACTGCAGCCCACCAGGCTCCTCTGTCCATGGGGATTCTCCAGGCAAGAATACTGAAGTGGGTTGCCGTGCCTTCCTCCAGGGGGTCTTCTCATCCCAGGGATCAAACCCAGGTCTCCCGCATTGCAGGCGGATTCTTTCCTGCCTGAACCACCAGGGAAGCCCAAGAATACTGGAATAGGTAGTCTACCCCTTCTCCAGGGGATCTTCCCAACTGAGGAATCTAACTGGGGTCTTTTTCATTGCAGGTGGATTCTTTACCAGCTGAGCTAGGAGGGAAGCTCATATATCTTTGTAAATCACCTCAAACCTCTTGTGGGATGAGACATCATATGAATGATTTTTTTTTTTCTGGCATTTCTTCTACTGCATGCAAAGTGCTCTATCTGAGCTTTGCTGACCTCCAGCAATCTGCAGTCTTGTGCATTTATTTGTCTATGTTTTTAAGTCTACTAGTAATTTAAAAAATATATACAAAGAATATATAGCCTCTCTAGCCGTTGTAGCCCTGACATTGATGTAGCACAGTGCCTGGTATTTAGTTGGTACTCAATAAATATTTTTTGAGTTGAGTGATCAGATGATTTTTTAAGGTGCATATGGTTGTTATGAATATCTGTTATAAACAGTGATGTTATCTCCTGAGGAAGCCAACTCCTTTGAAATGAATAAAAGCAAGGGTTTTTAACAAGCAGTGGAAGTTGAATCTAGAGGAGAAATGATTACTACCAAAACCTTGACAGTGTAAACTGGGAACAGGCAGAAATAAATGTTCATTTTAAATTACAGGCAGTCTACCAAAATGTAAGAAGCAGCTTCTTCAGCCGTTCCCTGACTTTAGTAAGAGCTTGTCATCAGGCACTCTCGCTGTTTGTTTGCTTGTGTACACTCCCTAATATCTGTATGCAAGCCCAACAGAACCAAATGGCTGCTCACCTTTGGTGCCGGCTCCCTCTTACAGGCCATGTCACACTCCAGGTCCCGAGTAAGGAGAGCCTGTTAGAGGAGGAAGGGGAGGAAAGAGCCAAGTGGCTGGTGCTTTGAAATATGGTGTAAGAAGATTTTACTTTTTTGTTGTATATGATTTGGATGGCAGCATGCTGAGATTTTAATTATCTGTACTTTAAAATACTGCAACCATGGCTATTATAAAAACACTTTCCATTGTCCTTGATGAAAGGAGGAGCTCCCGTTCTCATTTGGCTTATATTTGTAATTAATGAGAGAGAAAGAAACCTTGAGTGGTCCCTAATGGAAACAGGGAGTACATCGATCCACTTCTGTTTAGGAGACTTATGGAAACTCGAGATATAAAAACAGTTTTCTTAATTATATCATGATGCAAAAATGAGCATGATGCATTTTGATGAGAACACCAAGCAAGATAGGCTTTTCTGATTGAAGTGCTTTCTTTAATATACATGTCTTTCATTGAATAGTCAGGAAAAATGAGTCAAGAATAAAACCTCAGGGTAATACGGAAAATAGATTTCATCTTGAGTGTTTAATTGCTCCATCAACAGTTGCCACTGTGTCGAGGAAGTTGGTGAGTCCTACATCTGGACTCTCCCATCCACCCATTGATTCATCCTTCCTTCCATCCTTCCACTCAACCAACCAAATATCTGCTATGTGCAAAGGACTGTTCTAAATGGTAACATAGAGATGAACAAGATGGACAAGTGGAAATAAGATTCTGTTCCATCAATGATGTCAACCTAGGGCTCATGAAGTCCATATGTCCTCCCCACCCCCATTTTTTAAGGAGCATTTTTGAATCTTTTTAAGGACTAGTCAAGTTGAAGCAGCCTGCAAAGTATTCTCAAGTTTATTTTAGCAGCCCCAACTGATTGCACTTGAATATTACCTTCTTGTGAGGGTAGAATTCAAGTCATCTGACAAATACAGATCCTAGAAGTGAGTTAACAGTAGACGTATCTGGTAACATAAAGAACTAATGATGAACTCATGTGCAGTTTTTCCATGACTCTCTTTGTTAACCCATGAGATTAACTTTTTTAGTGTAGTTGAGACCTGGAAGGTATCCCAAGCAAGACTGGAACAAACAAAAAAACACAGCATAATCTCCAGTAACGGACCAATTCTTGCATAATTAAAGGTAATGATGCAAATAGTCTGTTATCCTTTTCTGCATTGCAGAGAATTCATTTTCCTTCTCCACTTGGACTGCAGCCTTAGTGCTAAGAAATGAAAGATGAATGGGAGTAAATTTCATTTAAGAAAACTTCATCAACATTTATGACACATGAATTTTTGGTTTGGAGAAAAAATAAGTACCATCTGCTGAATGGATTTAGAATTGTATATAAAAGGAATTTTTTTTGCCAGTAGCTTCTAAATTGAATAAACTAACTGAAAAATTTTCATACCCAGGATCTAATGAGTCTGATTTAGCCTTTTAATTGAGAATAATTACCTTCAAAAGATGAAAAACAAACATCAAAGTAATGGGAAAGAGGTGGGTCAGTCAGTAAATAGACTTAAGGCAACTGAATTCCATTTGGGAAAAAAATGCAAGCTCAAATCCATACCTCATTCTTTATACCCAAATTAATTCTATATGGATTAAAATTTTAAACATAAAATATGAGATGTATCAAAACAGCGGTGAGAATTTTTTTCTGTCTTGTTTGGTTTACAGTGGAGATGGCCTCTCTATTCACGTCACAATATCTAAAGCTATAAAGGAAAAGATAGATATATTTGACCACAGATGACTTTTGAAACATTTGAACACCACCAAAAAATCCAACAAACAAAATCAGAAGGCAAAAAAGGGGGGGGATACATTGCAGCATAAATGACAGACAAGTTTCGATTTTTCTATAATATAAAAAGCCTTCATATACCCACAAGAAAAAGACCATTCGGAAAATACTCAGCAGGCAAGCAGAAGAAAAATCCAAATAGCCTTATGAACATCTGCAAATTAGAAAAGACAAGGGAGATGCCATGTTTCACCTGGCAGGTGACTCAGCTGTGTTAAAGCACAGGCTTGCCAAGAGAAGGGGTTATTTGAGGTGTAACTTGAAACAAAATCTTTGAAGGGCAATTTTATCATATCTATCAGTATCTTAAATGCACATCCCTTTTGATGTCCAGCAATTTTATTCCAGGAATTTATCTTACAAATATCCTGGAAAGTGTATACCAACATGAATTTTTCAGGATGTTGACTGCAACACTCTTGATAATGACAAAATACTAGAAATTGGCTGCTAGTCAAACACATGATGGTGTCTAATGGAATACTATGCAGCAAGTAAAAAGCATGAGATCCTTGCATAAGCTGGTGTGCCAAAATACCCGATTACCTTGTGAAGTGGTAAGAAAAAAGCAACAGAAAAGTATAGAGAGCACTAGTAATCTGCATTTTAAAATATGTATGGGTATGTATGCATATGTAGGAACATTTCTGGAAGAATATTGAGATGGTGGTTACTTCTGAAGAATACAATTGGGTTTGCATAGGAGACAGATTAGTTTCTCACAAATCCTTTTTGGTTTTAGTTTTCTATGCATGTGCCATTTTCAGAATTAAATAAGATACATCTTTTGATTAATTTAGGAATATTTGACTATTAGCCTGATTGTAGACTTTAGCCACCCTTATATAATTTGGGAGTCTGTATCAGAGCCCCAGATAAACCACTGCCCTGCTGGAGTGGTTCACCATCTGGTCAAGAAGAGGAGTCAGACTCCTCCAGTTGCAAAGCCACCAGCTTTCTCACTCACATCTGGCATCCAGAACACATGGGGCCCTTCCTGTCAAAGCACAGAATCCCTGTGACCCAGGCTCTCCGTGAAGATTGATGCTGCTTCTGCTGGAGAACCACAGGAAGATGCTGCTCATCATGTTTCTTATGATACATTTCTGGTAGAATTCAGTCCAGGAATCTCTTTTTTAATTTTCTGTAGGAGTTGGACTGTGAAGTTCTAGAATTGCCTTTCTTTACCATGTTGCTTTCTTTGCCTGGAATTTTAGCATCAAAATCAGTGTTCCATTCATAGCTGGCTTTTTAACAACTACTTTAAAGATCTGCTTGTGACTAAGATAACTATTGAAAATCGTTTTTTTGGTGAAACCTTGACATCAATGTAAGTTGTAAAGAAATGAACAGGCTTAATGCTACTCTGACTAGAATCTTTTCTGTCCTGTAGGTGAGATGAAACTTTTAAGGCGTGTTTTCCTTCAAGGAAAGACAGTATCTCCTGCATAGAATTCTTGCCAAAGATAATTTAATTTTAATCTGATCATGATAAAGCAATCAGACAAATCCACAACATAGTTTATTCTATGCAGTTATCTTTTAAAACCTCAGTGTTACGAAAACAACAGACAACAACAACAAACTTGCTCCAAATTAAAACTTGCTCCTGAAATAAAACCAAATGTCTTGGACAATATTACTGCCCAAATATTAGATTCTGGATTAGGAAAGAATGGCCAAAAAGAAGATATTTGAGGGACAATTGAGAAATTTAAATATGAACTATATATTAAATAAAATTAATGTTAATTTTCCCAGGTATATTGATGGTTATGGCCTATTATTAGGAGACGCATGTTAAAAAATTTGAAAATGAAGCATTTTGGTGTTTGTAACTTATTTTCAAATGACAGGGAAAAGGTTACAGTTAGACAGCTAAAAGTAAATGTAGTAAGATGCTGACAATTGTAAATCCAGGTGAAGGATATATGAGTAAAAAGTGCATTTTTCTTTCAACTCTTCCAAGAGAGTTTGAAATTTTTCAATGAAAAAAAAAAGGAGACAAAAAAAATCTAATTTGACTTTCATAAAATTATACTGTATAAGAAACATTCACAGACATAAAGAACAGACTAGTGTTTGTCAAGGCAGAGGGCAGGAGGAGAGGGGATAGAATGCGAGTTTGGGGTTAGCAGATGCAAACTATTATATATATAGAATGGATAAACAATGAAGTCCTGCTGTACAGTACAGGGAACTGTGTTCAATCTATCCCTTAATAAGTCATAATGGAAAAGAACATAAAAGAATGTATATGCATCAGTTCAGTTCAGTCTCTCAGTCGTGTCCGACTCTTTGTGACCCCGTGAATCGCAGCACGCCAGGCCTCCCCGTCCATCACCAACTCCCGGAGTTCACCCAGACTCACGTCCATCGAGTCCGTGATGCCATCCAGCCATCTCATCCTCTGTCGTCCCCTTCTCCTCCTGCTCCCAATCCCTCCCAGCATCAGAGTCTTTTCCAATGAGTCAACTCTTCGCATGAGGTGGCCAAAGTACTGGAGTTTCAGCTTTAGCATCAGTCCTTCCAAAGAAATCCCAGGGCTGATCTCCTTCAGAATGGACTGGTTGGATCTCCTTGCAGTCCAAGGGACTCTCAAGAGTCTTCTCGAACACCACAGTTCAAAAGCATCAATTCTTTGGTGCTCAGCCTTCTTCACAGTCCAACTCTCACATCCATACATGACCACAGGAAAAACCATAGCCTTGACTAGACGAACCTTTGTTGGCAAAGTAATGTCTCTGCTTTTCAATATGCTATCTACGTTGGTGATAACTTTCCTTCCAAGGAGTAAGCGTCTTTTAATTTCATGGCTGCAGTCACCATCTGCAGTGATTTTGGAGCCCCAAAAAATAAAGTCTGACACTGTTTCCCCATCTATTTGCCATGAAGTGATGGGACTGGATGCCATGATCTTCGTTTTCTGAATGTTGAGCTTTAAGCCAACTTTTTCACTCTCCACTTTCACTTTCATCAAGAGGCTTTTGAGTTCCTCTTCACTTTCTGCCATAAGGGTGGTGTCATCTGCATATCTGAGGTTATTGATATTTCTCCCGGCAATCTTGATCCCAGCTTGTGCTTCTTCCAGTCCAGTGTTTCTCATATGTATGCTGCTGCTTCTAAGTCACTTCAGTCGTGTCCGACTCTGTGCGACCCTATAGACTGCAGCCCACTAGGCTCCTCTGTCCCTGGGATTCTCCAGGCAAGAATACTGGAGTGGGTTGCCATTTCCTTCTCCAATGCATGAAAGTGAAAAGTGAAAATGAAGTCACTCAGTCATCCCCGACTCTTAGCGACTACATATACAAAACTAAATCATTTTGCTGTATAGTAGAAATGTATACATTGTAAATCAACAATACCTCAATTTTTAAAATATCATACTATTCGTAAACTATAGCCAAAAAAAAAAAAAAGAGAGAGAGAGAGAAAAAAGAAGAAAAAGGACATTTTTAGGTTAGACCCCTGTACTTTGTGCCATCTCCTGACCTGACATTTATCCCTTCTTATTCCCAGGTGAGGACATTCTCTTAGTAACATCCCTGTCCTTCCTAGTTCCTTTGACCTCTCTTGACTGACAGCAGACTGCCTGATGGGCAGTGCCCACCCCTCCGCATCCTCTATTTCTGCCCTCCAGTTTCTGCCAGCCTTCTTGACCTGCCTCTTTTACACCTCATCCCGCTGGAGAGTGTTTCCATCAGGGTCCCAGGTGGCTTGTTTTTCTCAACCTTTGCCCCGTCCCCCCTTGGCTCCCCAGGTGTCTCTGCTTTCAGACCCCTCCCTCTCCCCCCGCCCTCCCTTTGTCTAATTAAACTGAAGCGGTGCCACCTGGTCAAGCCTTCCTTCCTGGGCCTCTTTGGGTGGGTTTTTCCTTTTTCCCCCTCGGGGGCTGTCATGAATTTCTTGTCAGCATCCTTGGCCTTTCCCACCCTCCTTTCCCCTGAGTTGGCTCTGTGGCTGCGCCAAGGTGTCCAATTCTTAGCTGTGATGGAACGTGCTGATAGCCTTTTCAGAAATCAGAAGGACCCAATTGGGACTGCCCTGTGCCTTTCCAGACAGATTCCAAGCAGGAGTGCCGGGTGGATGTTTGTAATCAGTCTGATCCCTGGAGCTGGGGCACACGTGTGTGTGTGTGTGTGTGTGTATGTGTGTGTGTGTGTGTGTGTGTAAATGGTGTCTTTGCCTCTTCTTCCCTGGGGGCCCTCCCACCCTTTCTCACCTTGGTGTTGACCTTATCACTTTCACACTTTGAAATTTAATACCAAAACTTTTCTATCATTCTGCTGGAATCCCCAGGATCCCCCAAACAACACCCCAAACAAATAAACCTTAAATAGTCAAGGCTAATTTAATGACTTACATTCTGGGCCCATTAAAGCAAGGAAGCACACTTAGGGATCACCTCTTACCTGTATTTCACAGATTTGAGTTCTGATCTGGCCAGTGGGGTTGGCTGCTGCTGCTGCTAAGTCGCTTCAGTCATGTCCAACTCTATGCGACCCTATAGACGGAAGCCCACCAGGCTCCCCTGTCCCTGGGATTCTCCAGGCAAGAACACTAGAGTGGGTTGCCATTTCCTTCTCCAATGCATGAAAGTGAAAAGTGAAAGTGAAGTCACTCAGTCATGTCCGACTCTTCGAGACCCCATAGACTGCCGCCCACTAGGCTCCTCCATCCATGGGATTTTCCAGGCAAGGGTACTGGAGTGGGGTGCCATTGCCTTCTCTGAGTGGGCTTGGATTTTAGTATAAAGTGTATTGTGAAGAGAAATAAAAGCTGAAAAATGTGAGGACCAAGAGACAGCCATGCTTTGGACCAGAATGTGCAATCTACAACTTACTGCTGACCTTGGTGAAATACTTCAGCACTAAACACAGAATCAGGTAACAAGGTAGCAGTCACACTGCCTTCTTCTCTTGACTCTTGGCCTATTCTTCCCAGAAGTTCCCTACAGTTGAGAAGCAGAGATGATGAAAGATGGACAGAGGATCTGAAAAACTGAGTTCTAGCTCTGACCTGGTCACTGATGAGCTTTGTAATTTTGTTCAAGTTCCTAACCTTGATTGCTTCTGTTTCCCCATTTCATAAATCGAGGATGTGGGTTGGAGGGCTAGTAGGTTTGATGATCCCCCAGCTCTAAAACTGCACATCTAAAGTTTTACATTCTTCACTTCTATTTTTTACAAAATGCCTTCTAAACATCCAGAGGAGTAGCTGGATGTAATTTGAGTAGCTCAGTTTTGAGCAATCAATCCTGATCTGAACCCAGGGCTAAGATGATACAAAAGGAACTGTGTGAAAATTAAAGACCATAGTGTAGGGGAGACACCTGCAGAGCATTGACACCCAGGTGTCTTCCGTACTGATCTGAACCTCAGGGGAGCCACTCTGCAAAAAATGCCGTTGGATGCCCATGCCTGCATGTCTGCATTCTATACCACAGAGCCCTCCCTCGTGTCATCACCTCTCCTTAAGTGTTTGACAATGGTGACTTTGATCTGAGCCGGAAATCCCAAATCAAAGTGATCGTTTGTTTAATATTTGTCACAATCCGGAAATTCTAAAACCCAAAACAGAATAGAAAACACTATAACAAGGATTCTTCTTCCTAGCCAATTAAGGTCATTAAGAACATTGTCCTGATTCAAGTAGCTATGCTTAGAATTCCTGAGTTTCCCTAGCAACAGCTTAGAGAAAGAGTAGACTAAGTCATAATACAGAACCAAAGTAAAATGAAAATATATAAATGAAAGTATGACCAAGCAATTTCTTTGAATAACATGATTCAATCTAAATAGAAGGCAGATTTAAAAAATGGATCTAAAGAATGAGATGAATTTTAAATTTGGAGGGGTATTTGCTAATACATATTCCAGTTACCACAACAAGAATAGAGTTGAATAGTGAAGCCCATATAGTTTTAAAACCACAAATCCCCATGGGTGCGGTCCAGTCTGTGGGGTCTCAAAAAGAGCTGATCTTTAGCTACTAAACAACAACTAGGCATTCACTTCCACAGGGTATGTCTCTATTTGTTGTTTAGTCACCAAGTCGTATTTGACTCTTTTTGAGACCCCATGGACTGCAGCCCTCCAGGTCCCTCTGTCCATGAGATTTCCCAGGCAAGAATACTGGAGTGGGTTGCCATTTTCTTCTCCAGGGGATCTTCCTGACCCAGGGATCAAACCTGAGTCACCTGCATTGGCAGGTCGATTCCTTACCACTGAGCCACCAGGAAAGCCTATATGTCTCTGTAGAGGGGTAACAATTCCCACTCTGCTTCCAGAAGGATAAAGCCCTTTGGAAAACTTCCAGCTTCTCTCCACCCAATCCCCTGCCAAAAAATGGTTGTGGCTTACCTGATTGCGGGTTTGGGAAAGGAGCCGCACCTCCTCAGCTCCAGCGACTTTCTGGGGGGCAGTGAACTTTCAGGCTCCCAGTTGTAGGGGGACCTCCAGTTGCCCGGAGCTGAGTGGCCAACTCCATCTAAGTCAGGGTGAAGGATTCAGAAGTCCACTCTGTATTCACAATGCTGCCATGCCCTCTAATTTAGCTTTATCTTGAACAGAGCTGGTATTTTTGTCTCCAGCTGTCTGACTCTTCTGTGCATCTCAGGTAGGAAGAAGATGTTATTTATTGTGGTGGCTGCAATTTCAGTAAGTTACCTCCTGGCTGACAGGCTCATTTCCAGGAACTGAGTCTATAAAGAAGGCTGTCTTGGTCTCTGTCCTGAGAAATCTAGAGTCAAGGATTACCAAAGTCAGTTTCACTAGTTTTAACTGTGGCCAGGTTCTTTCCTCATTCTTTTTTTTTTTTTTTTTTTATCTCTTTGGGTGTTCTCATTCTGTGCTATAAATAAGTAAATGGCAGTTGTGTTTCTAATGTGAATTATGATTCAGCTATTTTGGTCCTCTTTGTATTACTGTTGGGTTTTAACAGCTCACATAGAATAAATTTGATTGTGTTTATATTTAAACCTTCTTAACAAGGAAAACAGAAGGATTAGATTTAATAAAAACAGGGGCAGCATTCTGAATATGTTTAAACAAGTTTTCCCCACTGATAAATAGAACTATTGAGTATCATTTTCAACTAGGCTGACAAGGAAAAAGTCATCAGTTCTCCTAAAGAATTTGTACAATGCTTCAGACAAGTTACAGCTGGATCCTCTTAAAGAAATCAATCTTTCCTAGAAAATGACTCATAAGACCATTTAAATCTATGAAGCTTTTCAGTAAATTTATTCAATTAAAAGGACTTTCAGTATTTTAGAAAATATTAAATTACCCATAATATTCTCACAACGGCAGAATGGAAAACAAAACACAGCATACACCCGAAAGCCCAGCTCCAAAACTGACAGCCTGTGAGTCAGCAACAGCCCTCGAGCCTTCAGACAAGTCTCGTGTAGATTGATGAAAGTTACTTTGCTGCGCTAATGCTGACAAATTTACTTATCATCCATGATAATCACTCCTGCTGCTTTAGGGAAAAATGTTTTTAAGTACCAAACTTTTGGGGGATATATTATGCTGCACAAAAAGGAGGGGGAAAAAAGCAACTTCTGTAATGACAAGACAGCATCAGTCATGACTCTGGACTAGATAATAATAATATGCTCTTATTAGAGTAACTTCTCTGTGACCCTAGTGCATTTCATCCCAAATTGCGACTGTGACTTTTTTTTAAGTCCCTTGAAAAAATTCATTTTAGAGACTATGCTTTGGACTTCTACTTATCTAACTTTCATTATTCTTTGAATTTGACAAAACATCATAGTAGAAAGTATGTCTTCTTATTCCCATCCAAGAAGTACATTCTAGCGATTGGAATACAGAACTGAATAGATGGGGGAATACAATGGCTAGAAAGGCAGTTCTCATCCATCCCTCCTTGGCATAGGTGGAATTCACAGTTTCAGAGGTACAGTCAGATTTTGACTTTGCCTTTTGTTGTGTAGTGAGTCAACTATAAAGTGGGGGAGAATCACCTACCTTTTGGGTCTGAGGATGAACACAGAGTTTTAAAGTCTGTTGAGGTCCCCAAGATAAATTGTTTGTGTTAATTCTGGAAGTACCCACTGGACTCAGAGCAATGAAGTTTCATTTTCCATTAGGCTGGAAAGAAGAAAGTTGGATGATGCCGAGTGTTGGTGAGGATGTAGGAATATATGCACCTTCCTACCCTGCCTGTGAGACTGGAAGGCAGGACAGTGCATGGTAAGCCTGCATATCTTGCTCTTGTTCAGTCACTAAATCGTGTCCAACTCTGCGACCCCATAGACTACAACACACCAGGCTTCCCTGTCGTTCACTGTCTCCTGGAGTTTGCTCAAATTCATGTCCATTGAGTTGGTGATGCTTTCTAATCATCTTATCTTCTGCCACCCTCTTCTCCTTTTGCCTTCAATCTTTCCCAGCATCAGAGTCTTTCCCAATGAGTCATCTCTTTGCAACAGGTGGCCAAAGTATTGGAGCTTCAGCGTCAGTCCTTCCAATGAATATTCAGGGTTAATTTCCTTTAGGATTGACTGATTTGATCTCCTTGTTGTCCAAGGGACTCTCAAGAGTCTTCTCCAGCACCACAATTTGAAAGCATCAATTCTTCGGCTCTCAGCCTTCTTAAGAGTCCATCTCTCACATCCATACATGACTACTGGGAAACCATAGCTTTGACTATACAGACCCTGTCGGCAAAGTGATGTCTTTGCTTTTTAATACACTGTCTAGGTTTGTCATAGCTTTCCTTCCAAGGAGCATGCATCTTTTAATTTCACGGCTGCAAGCACTGTCTGCAGTGATTTTGGAGCCCAAGAAAATAAAATCTGTCACTGCTTCCACTTTGTCCCTTTCTATTTGCCATGAAATAATGGGACCGGATGCCATGATCTTAGTTTTTTGAATGTTGAGTTTTAAGCCAGCTTTTCTAATTTCTTCTTTCACCCTCAACAAGAGGCTTTTTAGTTATGACTCAGCAATTCTGCTTTTCAGGGTGTATTCCAAGCAAATGCTCACACAGGTTTCTCACGAGACGTACAAGGACGTTTATTGCAGCATAGTTTCTCGTAGTGGAACTATGAAGCAACTGGGGAAAGTGGGTATGGGGGTGGGAGGACCACAGATGCTATGCAGTAGTTGGGAATAACAGAATAGATGTCTGCACTGTAACATGGCTCAACTTGAAAAACATCGTCCTGATAAAAAGCAAGGCACAGAGTAAGATCTATATAATAGCACTATTTATTTAAATCAGCAGTATTTACATGCAAAACAGTATGCATTTTACAAGAACACGTGCAAACGAAAGTTTTTGAGTCAGTTGGAGGGACTGGATGTGGTAGTGGTGGACAGTGGGAGCAGGGAATAAAGAATAAACAATGTAATTTTAAAATATGAAATAAAGGGTCACACATGGAACAATAAATAATGTATGGTGTAGTGGTGTATTATTAACCGAGAGTGATGAACTCAGATCATTGCATTTCAAGTATTGGCCTTCCCCTAACTATAGTGCACACGCACACACACACATGCACACACACACGCACACACACACACGCACACACACACACACACACACACAGGATTGCAAGCTGGTGACAAATGGGTCAAATCAGGCCCTCAGTTATATTTTGTTTGGCCTATGCAATACGTGCAAAATGGTTTGAATTAGTTATCAAGACTTAAAAGTCCAGCTTTTCAACTACTTTTAGAAGACCTAGCCAGCTTGGGCTGAAGATCTCAACACCCAGCTGTGCCTGGCAGCTACGCCATCTAAATAAGCATGCACAGCCCTCATCCCACCCCGTCTCTGACAGGATGAGGCTCAGCTCGCACTTACCTGGCGTTTTGTGCTAAACCAGCTGCTGCTCCCACTGTGTTTCGAGCCCGGGCCTTGAGTTGGTGCTGACTGACACAAACGTCAGCTGCCCACCCTGTCCACTCTCTTGCCACGCCCTCTCAGAAGCTTGGTTCAATCAGACCAAATAAACACAAATAATTTTAAAATGTCAAAAGTTGCTACAAGGGAAAAAGTTAAAAATAATAGTTCCAGGACTTCCCTGGTGCTTCCACTTCTGGGGACATGGGTTCGATCCCTGATCAGGGAACTAAGATCCTGTATGCAGCAGGGCCAAACAAAAAAAAAAAAAATAATAGTTCCATGCCCTTCTTGCACATTGCGGAGCTCTCCTTTGGCTAGAGGCCTCTTCTATTTCTTTCTTCTGAAATGTATCTCCATGTCTCTCCCTTAAACGTATAGTGCATTCCATTGGATCATGATTTTTAGGCACTTTTCTATTAGTTTTCTCCTGTGCAAGATGAGATTAAGTTTATCTCATACTTACTCCCATTCTCCTCCCTCCCTTCCACCTATCCTCAAAATACAAGTATACCACAATTTTAGGTTAAATCCTGATTGAATGTTTTAGTTAGGATTATTCTGTAAATCTTAGATTAGTGGGTCCTGGAGCCACACTTCCGGGTTCAAAACCAGTTCTGCCCCTCAGTGGCTGTGTGAGCTGGGCAGTAGCATATTTCATCTTTCACAGCCTCATAGAGCCTGATAATTATAAGAAGACTTGAGTGAGTTAGCATATGTAAAGCACATAGAACATAGTTGGCGCTTTCTTTTTTTAACTCGTCTTGACAGTCTCGTTTTGACAGTCTCTCTTTTAAGTGGAATGTTTAGAGCATTAACATTTAGGTGCTTCCCTGGTGGTTCAGTGGTGAAGAACCCACCTGCCAATGCAATAGACATGGATTTGATCCTTGATCCAGGAAGATCCCAAGTGACTTGGAGCAACTAAGCCCCAGTACCACAGCTACTGAGCCTGTGCCCTAGAACCTAGGAGCCAAAGCTACTGAGCCTGCATTCCCTAGAGCCTGTGCTCCACAGCAGGAGAAACTACTGCAATGAGAAGCCCATGTGCTGAAACTAGAGAGTAGCCCCCACTTGCCACAACTAGAGAAAATCCCTTGCAGCTGTGAAGACCCAGCAAAAATAAATAAATAAATACTTTTTAAAAAATAAGCAAACAAAACCACAAAAATAATATTTAAAAAAACATTAAAGTTTAATATAAATAGTATGCTTGAAATTAGGTCTATTATTTTCTACTTTATTTGTTCTCTAATTGTCACCTCCCCCTTTTTTACTTCAGTTTCTCCCTGCCTTCTTCTCATTTACTTAAATATTTTTGAGAATTCCCTTTCATTAACTAGTGTATAGTTATATAACTATAGTCTATTAGTTCTAGCTATAACTCTGCATTGTTTAAATGATTACTTTAAAGATTACAAATCCATTTTTTATTTTTTACAGTCTACTGAGCATACTATTGTGCAGTTATATATAAAATATGGAAATCTTACTTACAGAGAACTTTATCTGTTAGTTTCTACCTAACTGCCAACCTGCAAGCTAGAATTTTCATGTTTTACGTTTATATACATTATAAACTGCAATATTATATTCTGCTTTTTAAATTCATATGTATTTTAAGGAAATGAAGAGAAAAAATAACTTTACTACTTTTAATGCTTTGTGTTTCTTCCTGAGGACCCAACTTTCCTTCTAATATGTCCATTTCTCTTGAAGAACTTCCTGTAGAATTATTACAAGTACTTTAAAACAAGTATGAAATGGTTGCATACAATATTGTCATAGATCCTTGAGAGTAAATCCTTGATGAATCTGTTCTTTGTAATGAGCTCATAATTTTCTATATTTTTGACCTTATTATTTTCTTAGTCAAAAGCTACTTTGCTTTGTCAGCTTTATTAATGCTTCATAGAGTCGCCCATAGTTGTGAGTAGAGCCATTTCTAGGATTGTACAATCATTTGTGAAGCAAATGTCTGTAGACCCACTACGTGGACCAGGCATGCTATTGGACTTTGAGGTTTTACTGGTAGAGATGAGAGCAAAGTCCTTGTTCTCATGGGGCTTCCAGGGTGGGGCTGTGGGGTCTGGCATTGAGCAATCAGATAACTGGGTACATGGTTATAAGCTGTAGTACATTTGGAAAGGAAAAGAATGAACCTCTGTAAGTCAATAAAGTCAGAGAATCTCCTTAAGACCAGAAATCTGAAAGGGCTCCCTTGGAGTGGTGACCTCTATGTGGGTCCTGAAGGTGGAAGACAGCCATTGATGGGAGAAGGGCAGACGGAACAGCACATGCAAAGGCTCAGGGCAGAAAAAGAGTTTGACAAATCCTTTTATTCAGTGCTTTGGGTGGGGTGAAGGCAATTGGTTGAGACTCATAAAGACAGCCCCTTGGCGAGGAGGAGCTCACAGCCCTGCCTTTCTTCCCAGGTTGCCCTTGGTAACTGCATTTGTCACTCAAAGTCATTCTTGATCTTCTCATGCCTGGATCTCACTGGGGTAATCCCAGCGGGAAGAGGGGAAAGGTATGGTTTGAGGGGACAGTGGATTTGTCTTGGCCCCATGCCTTTCTAGGGAACTGTTGTTGTTTAGTCACTAAGTCGTGTCCAGCTCTTTTGGCACCATCTGACTGCAGCCCACCAGGCTCCTCGGTCCATGGGATTTCCCAGGCAACAATACTGTTATGGGTTGCCATTTCCTCCTCCAGGGGACCTTCCTGACCCAGGGATGGAACCCGACTGTCCTGCATTGGTAGGTGGATTCTTTACCACTGAGCCACCAGGGAAGCCCTCCTAGGGAACACCTGCTTTGAAAAATCACTCCTAAAATGAGAGATTTTTTTTTTAGATGGTGCTGCAATATACTGCTGTTGGTTGCTATTCAGTGAAGCAAAGTAACCCCAAAGGCTCATCAAAGGCCATGAAGACATGAGGTTTGATTCTGCCAACCTGTTTGGTGGTGGGCAAGCCTGGCCACATCTTGCAATGAACCCTTCCTTCCAAGTGACCTTGGGCAAATTCCTCCTTAAAGATAAGTTGTCGTCAGTGCACATTAGCAAGGCCCCTGGGTGGGTTTCACAGAACCCATTTCTAGACCACAGAGACAACCCTGACAACCTCACATCTATCAGCAACAGATAAGAACATTTCAGAGACAAATGTCAAAGTATTTGATAGGAAATTCTAAGGTGTCAATACCCAGTGAAAGCCTATCTTTTGCTCTGTCTTAAAAGCCACAGTAAAATGGGCCAGGAATTTAGCGAGTTTTCTTTATTTTTATTTGTAGGTATGCAAACAGGTGCCAGCCACCCCTGGGAAATTGATGTCACTGAACAGCTGTGCTCACCTTCCTTTTAAAAATAAGTAAACTAATACGATTTTGTAAAGTTTAAAAATAAAATAAAATTTAAAAAAAAAAGGAAAAGAAAAAGAAAAAGTGAGCAAATCAAATCCTGAAAGCAAAACTCTTCCCCAGGTTCTCTCTTCTATCTCTCAGCACCCTCCTTTGCTGAACTTTCCTTCGAATGTGACGAGTTACATTTATCAGGGTCTCAGTGGGGCTTTTATTCACGCAGGTTTTATTATGTATTTGACTTTTGCTTTTCTTTTGACTCTCTACTTTTCCAAAGTTTCTCTGTAATCTTTGCTTTGGCCCCAGCATTGCAAGCTTCCTTCTCATTCCCCTTGCCTGGGATTACTCCGTGTTTTCTATTTTATTGAGATCAGTCTTTACTTCTCTTTCCTCCTGAACTTCTGACCTGAATTTTCTGCTCTTGTGGGTTTTCCTTTGTGCATCTCTTTCTCCTTTGTTTTCCTCCCATTTTATGTTTCTCGGCAGTTTCACTGTTTGGAAAAGCATCAAGGCTGTGTTAGCATTACTCAACATCAAGTCTAAGAATCTGCCTGCAATGTGGGAGACATGGATTCATTCCCTGGTTTGGCAAGATCCTCTGGAGGAGGGCATGGCAACCACTCTGGTATTCTGGAGAACCCCCATGGACAGAGGAACCCGGTAGGCTACAGTCCATAGGGTCGAAAAGAATTGGACATGACTGAAGTGACTTAGCATGCAAGGTCTAATACTGAGTGAAATGATTATGATTCCACACTCTCCTGCTTTGGTCTATGACCTGTATTTTCAGCAAAGTGAAACCCTGCCATATTACCTGGGTTCAGTTCAGTTCAGTTCAGTTCAGTCTCTCAGTCGTGTCCGACTCTTTGTGACACCATGAACTGTAGCATGCCAGGTGTTCCTGTCCATCACCAACTCCCAGAGTCCACCCAAACCCATGTCCATCGAGTCAGTGATGCCATCCAACCGTCTCATCCTCTGTCGTCCCCTTCTCCTCCTGCCTTCAATCTTTCCCAGCATCAGGGTCTTTTCAAATGAGTCAGCTCTTCCCATCAGGTGGCCAAAGTATTGGCGTTTCAACTTCAACATCAGTCCTTCCAATGAACACTCAGGACTGATCTCCTTTAGGATGGACTGGTTGGATCTCCTTGCTGTCCAAGGGACTCTCAAGAGTCTTCTCCAACACCACAGTTCCAAAGCATCAATACTTTGGCACTTAGCTTTCTTTATAGTCCAACTCTCACATCCATACATGACCACTGGAAAAACCATAGCCTTGACTAGACGGACCTTTGTTGGCAAAGTAATGTCTCTGCTTTTTAATATGCTCTCTAGGTTGGTCATAACTTTCCTTCCAAGGAGTAAGCGTCTTTTAATTTCATGGCTGCAATCACCATCTGCAGTGATTTTGGAGCCAAAAAAAAGAAAGTCTGACACCGTTTCCACTGTTTCCCCATCTATTTCCCATGAAGTGATGTGACCACATGCCATGATCTTAGTTTTCTGAATATTGAGCTTTAAGCCAACTTTTTCACTCTCCACTTTTACCTTCATCAAGAGGCTCTTTAGTTCTTCTTCACTTTCTGCCATAAGGGTGGTGTCATCTGCATATCTGAGGTTATTGATATTTCTCCCGGCAATCTTGATTTCAGCTTATGCTTCTTCCAGCCCAGCATTTCTCATGATGTACTCTGCATATAAGTTAAATAAGCAGGGTGACAATATATAGCCTTGACGTACTCCTTTTCCTATTTGGAACCAGTCTATTGTTCCATGTCCAGTTCTAACTGTTGCTTCCTGACTTGCATGCAGGTTTCTCAAGAGGCAGGTCAGGTGGTCTGGTATTCCCATCTCTTTCAGAATTTTCCAGTTTGTTGTGATGCACACAGTCAAAGGCTTTGGCATAGTCAATAAAGCAGAAATAGATGTTTTCCTGGAACTCTCTTGCTTTTTTGATGATCCAGCGGATGTTGGCAATTTGATCTCTGGTTCCTCTGCCTTTTCTAAAACATCTGGAAGTTCACCTATTGCTGAAGGCTGGCTTGGAGAATTTTAAGCATTACTTTACTAGTGTGTGAGATGAGTGCAATTGTGCAGTAGTTTGAGCATTATTTGGCATTGCCTTTCTTTGGGATTGGAATGAAAACTGACCTTTTCCAGTCCTGTGGCCACTGCTGAGTTTTCCAAATTTGCTGGCATATTGAGTGCAGCACTTTCACAGCATTGTCTTCCAGGATTTGAAATAGCTCGACTGGAATTCCATCACCTCCACTAACTTTGTTCGTAGTGATGCTTTCAAAGGCCCACTTGATTTCACATTCCAGGATGCCTGGCTCTAGGTGAGTGATCACACCATCATGATTATCTGGGTCATGAAGATCTTTTTTGTACAGTTCTTCTGTGTATTCTTGCCACCTCTTCTTAATATCTTCTGCTTCTGTTAGGTCCATACCATTTCTGTCCTTTATTGAGCCCATCTTTGCATGAGATGTTCCCTTGGTATCTCTAATTTTCTTGAAGAGATCTCTAGTCTTTCCCATTCTATTGTTTTCCTCTATTTCTTTGCACTGATCACTTATCTCTCCTTGCTATTCTTTGGAACTCTGCATTCAAATGGGTATATCTTTCCTTTTCTCCTTTGCTTTTTGCTTCCCTTCTTTTCACAGCTATTCGTAAGGCCTCCCCAGACAGCCATTTTGCTTTTTTTCATTTCTTTTTTTTGGGGATCGTCTTGATTCCTGTCTCCTGTACAATGTCAGGAACCTCCATCCGTAGTTTGTCAGGCACTCTGTCTATCAGATCTAGTCCCTTACATCTATTTCTCACTTCCACTGTATAGTCATAAGGGATTTGATTTAGATCGTACCTGAATGGTCTAGTGGTTTTCTCCACTTTCTTCAATTTCAGTCTGAATTTGGCAATAAGGAATTCATGATCTGAGCCCCATGAATTGCAGCACGCCGGGCCTGCTTGTCCATCACCAACTCCTGGAGTTCACTCAAACTCACATCCATCGAGTTGGTGATGCCATCCAGCCATCTCATCCTCTGTCGTCCCCTTCTCCTCCTGCCCCGAATCCCTCCCAGCATCAGGGTCTTTACCAATGAGTCAACTCTTTGCATGAGGTGGCCAAAGTACTGGAGTTTCAGCTTTAGCATCATTCCTTCCAAAGAACACAGAGGACTGATCTCCTTTAGAATGGACTGGTTGGATCTCCTTGCAGTCCAAGGGACTCTCAAGAGTCTTCTCCAACACCACAGTTCAAAAGCATCAATTCTTCAGTGCTCAGCTGTCTTCACAGTCCAATTCTCACATCCATACATGATGACTGGAAAAACCATAGCCTTGACTAGATGAACCTTTGTTGTCAAAGTAATGCTCTGCTATCTAGGTTGGTCATAACTTTCCTTCCAAAGAGTAAGTGTCTTTTAATTTCATGGCTGCAATCACCATCTGCAGTGATTTTGGAGCCCCAAAATTGGAAGTCGTCAAACAGGAGATGACAAGAGTGAACATCGACATTCTAGGAATTACCTGGGTAGAAGTTTTTTAAAGGCTATGCTAACTCTTCAGCTAAAATAATACTCATTTATTCATTTGTTGAATATTTATTGAGCTGCTATTATATGCTAAGCACTGTGGTAATTATTGAGCATAAACTAATAAATAAAAATATAAAATAATGAATAATGAAAATAGTGCTTCCCTAATAGTTCAGTTGGTAAAGAATCCGCCTGCAAGGCAGGAGACCCTGGGTCGGAGAAGGTATAGGCTACCCACTCAAGTGTTCTTGGGCTTCCCTTATGGCTCAGCTGGTAAAGAATCCATCTGCAATGTGGGAGACCTGTGTTCGATCCCTGGGTTGGGAAGATCCCCTGGAGAAGGGTAAGGCTACCCACTCTAGTTTTCTGGCCTGGAGAATTCCATAGACTGTATAGTCCACGGGGTTGCAAAGAGTTGGACATGACTGAGTGACTTTCACTCTCACTTTCAAGCTCCTAAGGAGCTTAGCTCAGAATTGATTCAGTCTGTTTGGTGGTGCCATGTACACACTGGACTTCAAATAAATCAGCCACTTGTGTGCATTTGGGGAAGTGTTGAGCACACGGTGCCCTGCTATGGTGTCATGAACTCCTGAGGTTGTGAGTAATGAGGAGTCTCCTGGGAGAGAAACTGATCCCCCTGGACCTAAGGCTGCCCAAAGGACTGAAGTGCAACAACACTATAGGCCAGCAGCCAGTGGTTATGGAGTCTGGCATCAAAAGACCTGGGTTCAAGCCCAGGCTCCCCTACTAACTAGTTGAATGACCTTGAACTTGTTACTTACATTGTCTAAACCTTGTTTCTCCAGTGTTTCTGTGTGATGTGAGCACCTTTACAGTTAATGTGCTTAGTTTAGAGCCTAGCACAGAGTCTGTGTCCCATGACTGCCGGCCTTTATTATCTTCTTTTATCATTAATTGAATTACTGAGGAAAGTTGGGTAGTTCCCCCAAAATTCAAGTGAAAGTGATGAGCCATGGAAATTCTGAATGTTGGAGAAGCCAGCACAGTGGGCTAGCTAGACAGCATGGATTTGATTCCTGACTCTGATGGTTATTAAGCTGTGAGACCTTGAACAGTCACTGAGTTTCTCACAGCTTCAGTTTCCTCATCTTTAAAATGGAGCAATTAGTCATTGTGAGAATGAAATATATGTGATACACTTTGAAGAGGGCCTGAGATGCAGTCTTTGTAAATGTCAGCTACCGGTGTGGGTGGGACACAGTTGATGGGAGGCAGGGGGCGTGAAGACCAAATCAGAGTAAGACAGGATGGGCTGTTGCCCATCCTATGGGCAGGACACTTGTTAGAGTTTCTAATGGTGATGGTTTGGTTCTTCCCATTCCTTCTTGCTCCTTTCTTCTCTAAAATTCTTAAATTACAAACAGTGAAATTTACCTTGAGAGCCACGAGGCAGAGACTGGCAACCCTCTGGAGCAATCTGCCCCTGCAGATAATGGAGTGTGCAGCCATGCAGAGGAGAAAGGGGTAAAGTGTCTGGGGTGAGAAGCAGGAAGAGACAGGGAGGGAGCAGGTTCACCCCCAGTGGACCACCAGACACAAGGCATGGAGCAGGAACCAAGGATCAAGGACCTTTTAGTATGTGTTGAGGGTGGTAGATGTAACAAGTAAGAGAAGGGGAACAGGAGGGGACTGGTGGCCATAGGGTCTCAAATTTCACATGCATACATTTGGAGAAAAGGCTGACATTGAGGTTAGACCTTCACCAGGAGAGCAAACCACTCGCAGCATAGAATCCTTACTGTGAGATGCTACCTTGGTCAGTTCTGCATGTTGCTGCGTTCTTGACCATCCATTTTCTGTCTGAGGTTTTCTATGATTCTAGGGAAGCTGATCCCAACTTCCTACCCCAAGGTGGAGCTCATGACATAGGTGAAGTCAATTCAGTTCAGTTGTGTCTGACTCTTTGTGACCCCAAGGACTGCAGCACGCCAGGCCTCCTTGTCCATCACCAACTCCCGGAGTTTACTCAAACATGTTCATTGAGTCGGTGATGCCATCCAACCATCTCATCCTCTGTCATCCCTTTCTCCTGCTGCCTGCAATCTTTCCCAACATCAGGGTCTTTTCAAATGAGTCAGTTCTTCGCATGAGTCAGTCACACCTATTTTCATCTCCTACTCTCCCTCCTATGACTGGTTCTTAAGAAGACCCAAGCTGGTTCAATAAGGTAATCTCAAGTTTTTGGTTCTAGAATAAAAAAATAAGGGAAATAAAAGTGTATATTTACATGAAAACCTGTAAATGTACATAGCAACTTTATTTGTAATTTTCAAAACTGGAAACAACCTGATGTCCTTTAACAGGTGAATGGTTAAAAAATGCTAGTACATCCGTATGCTGGCCCACTGCTCAGCAATGAAAAGAATGGACTGATAACACTCAATAACCTGAACAAATCTCCATATAGTTATACTGAATGACAGAAGCCAGTCTTGAAAGTTTCCATACTGTAGGAGCGTATTTATATTCTTGCAATGACAAAGTTATCTATGCAAAAGAAACCTTAAAATGTTTGGTAAGCAAATGGCACCTTTCTTTGTTTTCATAAGTCCACCTCTTTTGTTTTTGATGACTGGAGTTGGAAGGGTATAGTTAGACATCCGTAATTATTCCATCATTTTATTGGAGGCCCACACCAACATCTTAAACATTAGTCATTTGTTCATCATTTATAAAGGAATTTATTGAACATGATATATTTGGGCCCCATGTTTCTCACTATGGATAGATAGGCTAACAAGACTGACATGGTCTTTGCTTCATGTGGCTTACAAGCCTGCAGATTTTTGTCTTTCCCCAGAATCTTAGATAAACTCATTGTATATGATAGACAATCAAGATAATAGCTTGGTAATGAGGATACACCACCTGTGTTTCTGCTTATCCTTCCATGGTAGTCATACTCTGTTCCAAAGGCGTTAAATCTCAGAACTATCTCCTATGTCCCCCCTTGATCCCATTGACTAATCCGCACATAGAATGTCTCAGGGATTTAATCACTGTTCTGGGATGTCAACACATCTGGATGTCCAAGTTTTTCATTTGTTTTAAAGCCAACAGAACAGCTGAGCTCAGTATACCCAAAGAAAGTGCCAGAAGATATATTCCATCCACTTGAAGTCCTGATGTGGCAGTTTAACGATCTTCTGACATTAAGGAGGTTTTCCCTATGAGGTGGTAATGATACGCCTGATGAAACTGACATTGCTTAGAACTCATGTCCCCAGGAGTGTCAGCAGTGAAAAATGAGAGAGGACAGCATGACTGAACAACCAAGTTCAGTGGCATTTATCCAGACCACTTGTAGATTTTGCTGCTGAGTGTTTGAATCCGACTTTAGGAGTGTGTGGCCGGTGGAAGGCATGCTGATTGTAGCTGTAACTTTGGCTTCTCTCTGTCACAAACTTGGAGGAAAATTACCTATCCATAATATCAAATTTTACCTACATAATTTCTTCTACGAGCTCTCTGGGCTTGCCTTGTGTTTTTCATGCTTCTTAATTTCACTGAGCCAGAACCATAGGATTGGGGCTAAAGTAGATGATGTTTCTGAAGGAAACAGACCACTTATTGGTCCCAGGTGGCCCTGAAGCTTTTGATCCTAATATAACCATTTTTAAAGCAATGCCTGGGACTTGTAAAATTGGTCATTTTATTACAAAAATACATTATTCTTTTGGTTAGAAAATGCCCTCCTTGGGAGCTGCCACCTGATTGGTTGACGATGCAGTCAACTTTTGCAGTCATTTTCTAATCAAGTAATACATCAGGTTTTTAAAACATTTTTGCTTGTGTGAGTTAGGGAGAGGAAAATCATTCTTTACATACAGTAAGGTACAACTGAGCACACTTGGACAAGAAAATTACTCAACAAAGCCACAGTTTTATTTTAAGTGGCATTGAAACAGAAATCCACCAGTCATAAATTATTATAACAATGGTGCCAATGCTTTGCAATTATCTCACCATCTCTATTGCTACTCATAAGGGTTGTATGGGATGGCTAGGGCAAGAGTCATTGTGCCTGCTGGTCAGAAGAAGAAAATAAAGTTCATGCAACAGAAATGATTAAGTTTTATATGGCTAGAGAGAGAGGTGGGTCTAGAATTGATGACTTATGTTCCAATGATGTTGTTTCCAGACCATGCGGTCTGGGCTCTTCTCAAATCCAACAATATTCTAATGCTGGGAGCATCTTGAGAGAAATCCTATGGCCCAAGGGTTCATAGATAAGTTGGTCTCTTCCTTGAAAAGGTAAGGCATTAGGTGATGATACAGGCAAGAAAGAAGCAAAATGGAAAATAAGAAGACCCTTTCATTTACTTTTTTCTATTCTTTATTTGTTTTGTTGGCTGATGAGAAGGTGATTGAACTTGAAGACACCAGGAACACAGCCTATCACCTGTTATTTTGCTTATGAAGGACTAACACTTTTTTAGTGACCAACCCCACTTTATCATCATCTTTTCCAGTGGAAATAATTCTGTTAAGAGCCATCCTTCTCTGTGAGTGCACCTTTATGGAGCGGACCAGAGGGAAAAGTAATTGAATTTAATAAAAGCTGCTCTCAATATAAAGCCACAGGGAAATACATTTAACTTCAAAGCCAAGATGCATGGTTCCTAAATATAATTAATTGCCTGGCTGTTTCTTCCATCAAATCTCAATTTGACAGTAAAGAAGTGAATTCTTTGGCATTTTTTTTTGTTTTGTTTTATAGCAACATGAATTCTCCATTGAGATAGACTGATAAAAGTCATTCTCAGAAATGTCACTCTTTAGATTTATCAAAGTTGCCATGCCTGTAGCTCCTTGCCCCATCTGTTAAGGAGAGCTGAAAACAGGATTAGATAATCTTAACAGAATTGTCAAAAGGAAACTTTCTGCTCCTTAACCTCCTCCCCACCCCCTTCTTTTTAAAAAACTTTCTTTTGTAAGAAAAATAATCTTCAGAGAAAATTCTTCTCTAAGCAACCCCATTAAGAAGATACTTTTATTTTTGGTGCCCTTGTTTGTAACTGCTAAGGATGAGTTCAACACTTAGGAAGTTTGCTCAGGAAGGTCTGGTAGAATGCCTCTAACTCAGCAGATTAAGAAGGAATGAGTGTATATACATCGACGCTGCTCTCCCAGTTCATCCCAGTCCCCTCTTCTCCCGCAGTGTCCACCTGTCCATTCTCTACATCTGCATCTCTAGTCCTGCCCTGCGAATAGGTTCATCTGTAGCATTTTTCTAGATTTCATATATATGTGTTAATATACAATATAGTGGAAAGCTACTGTATAGCATAGGGAGCTTAGCTTAGTTCTCTGTGGTGACCTAGATGGGTGGGATGAGGGTGGGTGGGAGGGAAGGAGGCTCAAGAGGGAGAGGATATATGTATACATACAGCTGATTGATGCTTTTGAACTGTGGTGTTGGAGAAGACTCTTGAGTGTCTCTTGGACACAAGAGGTTCAAACCAGTCAATCCTAAAGGAAGTCAACCCTGAATATTCATTGGAAGGACTGATGCTGAAGCTGAAGCTCCAATACTCTGGCCACCTGATATGAAGAGCTGACTCATTGGAAAAGACCCTGATGCTGAGAAAGGTTGAAGGCACGAGGAGAAGAAGGACGGAGGATGAGGTGGTTGGATGACATCACTGATTCAATGCAAATGAGTTTCAGCAAACTCCAGGAAATAATGGAGGACAGGGAAGTCTGTCCATGATGTTGCAAGGAGTCAGACATAACTGAGCAACTGAACAACAACAAGGAGTTGATTCACTTTGTTGTACAGCAAAATTTAACACATTATTGTAAAACAACTATACTCCAATAAAAAAGAAAGAAAGAGTAAGCATAAGATCTTCTTAGGGGGAGCAGAACTCATGGGCTACAGCATCCTTGCTGGAGGGACTTCTGACTTGCATGGAGCATCATTCTTCTCTGGCTTAGAGTTCCTTTCCAGCTGACAGATAATTATTATCTAGGGACAGATTCCTCTGACCTCTCCTCCTTCTTAAGCCTTCTTCATTCTATGAAGCTGTCTAAGTAGATCTAAGATGGAAAAAGTTGTTGCAAAAATTAAGGCTAGATAAGACCTCTGCCCCAAGTTCTCTTCCACAAAGAAAAAGCACAGAACATCCTAGAGGAAACTGAATGGGAAGTTGAATCTGAATCTTTGGCATTGCAAGTCATTATGAGAGAAAAGTTTTTACCGGGAGGCAGCTTCCTACTAAATCGCTTTCATTTGGGAATAGCTTCAGAAAAATAATGGACATTTGAAAAGAAGAGATGGTAATATATGCATGAACACATGTATTTTTAAAATTAATGACATCATATTTCCAATAAAATTTGGGATAGAAAGGTTATATGCATGAAAATATCAACTACAGGGTTCCATGATTGCAAAATACTAAAGTCACATGAATCTCAAAAAAAAAGGTGTTGCTTAGATAAACTATAGTACGTTTATGTGGTAATATAAATGTAGTTATTAAAATGTAAGCTGCAAAAGGTGGAAGGAAAATGGAAAAGTGTTTACAGTACAATATAAAATTTAAAAACATGGGTATGTACATATATAACTACAACTATGTAAAAAAGTTTAAGGGCAAAGACAAGAAGTAACTATATAAAGAGGAAAATATTTATGTGAGATTGCAAGGAGATCCAACCAGTCCATTCTGAAAGAGATCAGCCCTGGGATTTCTTTGGAAGGAATGATGCTAAAGCTGAAACTCCAGTACTTTGGCCACCTCATGCGAAGAGTTGACTCTTTGGAAAAGACTCTGATGCTGGGAGAGATTGGGGGCAGGAGGAAAAAGGGACGACAGAGGATGAGATGGTTGGATGGCATCACCGACTCGATGGACGTGAGTTTGAGTGAACTCCGGGAGTTGGTGATGGACAGGGAGGCCTGGTGTGCTGCGATTCATGGGGGTTGCAAAGAGTCAGATACAACTGAGCGACTGAACTGAACTGAACTGACAGGGGGTTTAGAAATTTCTACATTTTATTTCATGGCATGATACATATATATGATGAAAAAACAGTAGAAAAGTCAAAGCTGCCATTAAGCATTTATAAACTTCTCCTCAAGAACTTTTAACCTTAGGTGCCCTCCATCCATTGGTGACCATTGGATTTTCCTCTGCCCAGAGGATAGGAGGGGCTGAGTGTGATTGGAAAAGCATTGCTTCCTCAGTCTGCACTGTGAGCCAGACAGACCCTTTGATTTCCCTCTGTTCGCAGCTCTGCATTCTCAGAATTACCTAATCCTCAGCTGGCCAGATGGACCAGCAATTGGGCTGGGCCTCCTTCAGGTTTTATAAAGAGCAAGGCTATCTGAATGGCCTGAGAAGACTGAATGCTTTCTGATGACTCAGTTCCCATAAGGAGGAAATGATGATGAGCAATTAGGAACTTGGGGGACTGCTGATCACTGGCATTGGCTCATCTACCTGCCTTCTGTAAACAGCAGCTTCCAGATAATGTTTCTAGAATGCTACAGGGTGCCTTTGGTCTGGGAGTGGGCTGGCAGGGCCCCTCAGAAGGCTGTCTCTGTCAGCCTGGAAGTCAGTGTATCCCAGGGATGAACCTCCCACAACACGGCCTGGAAAGGACTGGCCTCTCTGAGTCTAAATAGGGAATTAGTCTTTGAGGGTGGCCCATGTCACCTGGCAATAACAGGAGGAGGAAGCTGACATGGTCCTTAGACACATGTGCTGGGTGAGGAGACCTTATGCAATATGGAAGGGGACCACGTGATCTGACTCACATCCACTTGCCCACTCTGGCCCCTCTCTTATTGCCCTCCATCCCCACTGGGGTGCCAGATACTTGTCCATCTCACAGATCTGAGTCTTCTCTTTCCAATTCTGAGATTCCATAGTGGCTCAGATGGTAAAGAATCTGCCTGCAATGTGGGAGACCTGGATTTGATCACTGGGTCCAGAAGATCTCCTAGAGAAGGGAATGGCAACCCACTCCAGTATTCTTGCCTGGGAAATTCCATGGGCAGAGGAGCCTGATGGGCTATAGTCCATGGTGTCACACAGAGTCAGACACAACTGAGAGACTAACAATTTCCAGTTCTAGGAAGATCCTTTCCCCTTTTGTCTTCTTTAAGTCCTGCTTCTTTTCATCCTTCTTAACTTAAAAAACCATCATAGAGAGGGCTTTGTCTACCCTCTATTTAAAATGAGTTATTCCCTAATTTGATCATTCTCTATTTCAACTTTGTTTCTTTACACGCTCTTGGTCAGAGAAGGTGTAATTTTTATTTACTGGTTTTGCATATTTGTTTTTTCCTTGTCTTTCTGGTTAGATTGTAAGTTTCCTGAGATCAGAGATGATGTTTGTCTTGCTGACCATTTCATACCAGCAACCAGGGTAGCACTTGACACAGAGTAGGATTTTAATAAATATTTGCCATGTGAATGAGTGAATGGATGCACAGATGGGAGGTGAACCTCTGTAGCATTTTCTAAACAGACCCTCTCTCTCAGCACCTGGCCTTGCCATGTTCCAGCACTGCTCAGAGTCAGTGACTAGAGGCTGAACTTGCTGTTTTCTGAGTCTGAAGACAGTCCAGCCCCCCGCCCCCCACTCCCACCCCAGGGAAAGCCTGCTCCCATTCCGAGACCTCAGAAGGGGAGTGACACAGACTGAGGACTGTTCCTCTTAGACTTGCTGGCCCTCAGGTTAGTGTTGGATCAAGTAATTCTCGGGTCCCCTGCCAATCTGGAGTGGGGAAGGGAGAAATGCTAGGGTGAGCTTGGTGATTGGAAGAAAGATTTGGTCATCCTTACCAAATGACTTAAAATGCTTGAACTAGTGGGTGTCAAAACAGGAAATGCCCACACAGTGTGAGTTCACATCTCTACCCCAGTGGACACTTGAAGACAATGTAGCTGTGAAGAAGTCAAGGCCTAGGTGCAGGATGGGGCCCTGGAGAATCATTGCTTGTCTCTCTAGTGTCCAGGGAAGATGCTGTGGGTGGAAGACAGGGAAGCAAAATTCTAGCACAGGACTCTTTATTGATTTTATCTCTGGCTTAGGGCTTCCTGCATGCCCATTATGTTCCACCCTGGTAAGAGGTGCAGTCATCATATTTCTTTAAGACTTTTAATTCAAAGTCTCATTCCCTTGCTTATATAAGTTTTTTGAGAAAGACTAAAAAGTGTCTGCCAGAAATTACTCATATTTTTTTAAAATGTGAGCTTTGTGTCATTGTGCTCTTGTGGCTTGAGATCAAGGCAGAAATAACATTTAAATGAACATCTCTGGTCAGTAAATAGCCCAAACCCTGAAGGAGTCCCACCTCCTAATTTCTAGTCCAGTCTATCTTCTAAATAGTATTAATATTTTGGAAGGTGGCAGCTTTATTCATTTTCTAGTTTTCCATTCTTAAATACCAATAGCCGAAAACTCTCCTTAAAAAAGGATCATGCCATAATTTAAGTACTTCCTTATTGGAATGTTCTAGTTGCTTCCACTTTTACTTCTATAGATGTTGTAAGGAAAATCCTTGTACATATACATGTTTGTTCTCATAGGAAATTCTTGGTTTCCAAGAATCGAATGCAATGGGAAACATTTAAATATTTCATTATGAAATATAGCACTAAATGCTAAGTCACTTCAGTCGTGTCCAACTCTGTGCGATCCCATAGACGGCAGCCCACCAGGCTCCCCCGACCCTGGGATTCTCCAAGCAAGAACACTGGAGTGGGTTGCCATTTCCTTCTCCAGTGCATGAAAGTAAGAAGTGAAAGTGAAGTCACTCAGTCGTATCCGACTCTTAGCAACCCCATGGACTGCAGCCCACCAGGCTCCTCCATCCATGGGATTTTCCAGTCAAGAGTACTGGAGTGGGGTGCCATTGAAATATAGCACACACATGTGTAAATATAATAAATATATATGATTAAAAAACAATTATGAAGTTAACACCTGTGTGCCTACTACCCAACTCAGACACTGGGATGTTACCAACACATATGAAGTTCTCTTTCTCCCAGACTGTACCCTCTTCCTGACCACTGATCTTGTCCTGGTCTCTCCCTCCGGAGATAATCACTATCATGACTTTTTGTGACTTGTGTCCCCTTATTTATAGTTTAACCAGTCGTATATGCATTCCCTAAATATACATATATGCATATTTTTGTTTTTGCATGTTTTGACCTGCATAAAGTGGAGCTATACCCTACATGTGCTTCTGTGACATACTTTTATGCACTTAATATGTTTCTAGGATTTATGCACATGGGTGCATATCATTATTTTTCATTGCTGCATACTATTCCTTTGACTATATCACTGTTTATTGATTTTACTGTTCTTGGGATTTCAACAGTTTCTAATTCTTGCTCCATATACAATTCTGCTACAGGCATTTTATCCAGGTCTCCTGGTGTACACATACAAGTGTTTCTCTAGGAGTGAAATTTGGATTGTGTTGATTTCTTCTGTACAACAATGTGAATCAGCGAATGTGAGTCAGGTGAACTGAAGTGGATGAAACTAGAGTCTGTTATACAGAGTAAAGTAAGTCAGAAAGAAAAAAACAAATATTGTATATTCACACACACATACACACACACACACATATATATATGAAATCTAGAAAAATGGTACTGATGAACCTATTTGAAGCATAGGAATAGAGACACAGATGTAGAGGCACAATGCTTTGACCAACCTTTGGGAGCAACACTGAGGAAGCATACATTTACCAAGTTCCTCAGGTGTATCAGAGCAGGAGACCCTGGTTTGATTCCTGGGTAGGGAAAATCTCCTGGAGAAAGGATAGGCTACAGTATTCATGGGCTTCCCTGGTGGCTCAGCTGGTAAAGAATCCACCTGCAATGCAGGAGACCTGGGTTTGATCACTGGGTTGAGAAGATCCCCTGGAGAAGGGATAGGCTACCCACTCCAGTATTCTGGCTTGGAGAATTTCATGGACTGTATAGTCCATGGGGTTGAAAAAAACTGGACATGACTGAAAACTTTCACTTCAAGTGTATCAAATAAATTGTCAGGCAAGTCACATGTAGCACTTTGTTATCTCATGTAATCTCTATGGCTACCCTTTGGCATGGAGTGTCTAGTCCCCATTTTGCAGGTGGGTAAACTGAGGGTCATATAGAGGTAGAGAAATTTCTCCAAGGTCACTGGCGTAGGTGGTAAAGGTGGGGTTTCCATCTTGCCTCATTATTCTCCTCATAGGTGATAATACTTGGCATGCAATTGGTGTTCAGAAAGTATTTGTAAATAAACAGAGGGAGGAAAAAGTATGGGGGACTGTGCTTAAAAACAGAACAAAAGAAAACCCAGACACTGACAGGCTCAAGAATCCAGCATGAATTTATCTGAGAGCTGCAATTCCCTCCCAAGCCCGGACCTGATCCTTGTAGCAGAGCTAAAGAGCAGGTTGGAAATTGCCGGCATGTCTGTGCTGGAGGGAAGGACCAGGACTCCGCACAGCCACCTGTCTTGGGTGAATCATCGTGTTCCTGACCTCCAGGATGACCTAGAGTGAAGCAGCAGGTGGCTGAGCAGACGGTGTCCTCTGTTAAGACAAGGCTCGGGCCATTCTGTGCTTGCTCAGGAAGCCCCCAGATGTGAGGCCAGCTCCCTCTTTTTCACTGCAGGATTTCAAAGAGAATTATAAAGAGGAATCTCTAATCCACGCAAGCCCTGGGGAAGAGGCCATCTTCTCTCCATGTGGGGAGAGGCTGGTTCATCATGGAAGCTGTAAATCAGGGGACTGGGTACCCCAGGCCAGCCCAGTGATCCTCAGGACTTGAGAGCCTGAACGTGGGCCTGGAGTCCAGCTGCAGCCCTCGTCACAGTGTGATTCTGGGCCTCACCTGACATCTTTGGAAGCTGGGAACGAGGCCCAGGCTCTGGGCCCAGGTGTCCCCACCCTTTTGGTACCTGAAATCCATCCCTGAGGATTGCTCTCCTTCCTTAGAGCTCAACACCCAGCTCCCACAGCCAATTAGAAAAAAAAACCAAGGGAGCTAACAAAGTAGGGCTGTTGCAAAAAAATTATATTTATGGAAGCAGTTGTGGAAAGGAACACTAATTCCTTTAAAAGAATTGGACTAATTTTAAAACATGGATTTATGGTAAGGGCTCCATGATCAGCCTACATTACTGCTTGAAAGAAAAAGAGAATTTAATAATAATAAATATGTGTTTATAAATATGTGTGTGTATATACAGAGCTTCCCTGGTGTCTCAGGTGGTAAAGAATCTGCCTGCAATGCAGGAGACCACGGTTTGATCCTTGGGTTAGGATACATATTTTGTAATACATGATTTTAAAAAATGTCATGCCTTTATTGACTTTACCAAGGTAAAGTCTACCTTGGCTTCCTTAGGTTATAATGCATTGTTCTTGTCACCTTCACATGTGAATGGGTATTAATATATTTTTATGTACTATAGTTTAATATTTATATATATGACTTTATATTTACTATACTTACATAAAATATGTAATAACTTTATACATTTTATGTTCTGTGTGTTTAATATATTTTATTATATTTATATATTTTATATCATGTAAATATGCAATTATACAGTTACCTTTATAATTGATACATAAATTTAAGATACAGATATAAATTACTTTATATTATATATACTTTTATAGGCTTCCCTTGTAGCTCAGTTGGTAAAGAATATGCCTGCAATGCAGGACAGGAGACCTTGGTTTGATTCCTGGGTCAGGAAGATCCCCTGGAAAAGGAAATGGCAACCTACTCCAGTATTCTGGCCTGGAGAATCCCATGGACAGAGGAGCCTGGCAGGCCATAGTCCAAGGAGTCGCAAGAGCTGGACACAACTTAGTGACTAAACTGCTGTATATACTTGTATATTCTACATATAAATATATGAATATAATATTTAATTTTTTTATATTTATATTTTCATAATTTATTTATAGAGGGCTTCCCAGGTGGCTCAGTGGTAAAGAATCTGCCTGCTAATGCAGAGTATGTGGGTTAGATCCCTGAGTTGGGAAGATCCCCTGGAGAAGGAAATGGCACTCGCTCCAGTATTCTTGCCTGGAAAATCCCAAGGACAGAGGAGCCTGGTAGGCTACAGACCCGTGGGGTCTCAAGAGTTGCACATGACTCAGTGACTAAATAACAACAGCAAATTTATTTATAAGTATATAAATAGAATATTAAAATTTTAAATATTTTATATGTATTTAAAAATGTATCAATGTATACTGTGAATGAGTGAACCTTGGCATATAAAGGGGGAGTGGGGCGATCGATGTCAACAGAGCTCCCATGAAAACAAAGGTGGGTGATTAAAAATAAGTGTGGGTTCCCCCTCCTGCTGTGAGATAATAGCAAATCTCCCAGAAAGCCCAGGTACAGCCTCTGAGCTCGCCTCAATGCATATCAGTCTTACGAGTCTCGTAAAGCTGCAGGCTTGTTAATCTAGAAGCCTGTACAGATGGACTAACTGAAGCTTTAGTCATTATACTTAATTGGGCGAGTGGCCCTCAGAGCTGTCTATAAACTGTGTGTTCACAGTGAGGTAATTAATAACGCCACTTCCTTTCGGGAGACATATCATTAGCCATTATTTCTAGAAACATGACATTGATCTCTTTATTCAGAGAGGTAATTGCAGGTTTCTGAAAAGAGTGTATGGTTTACCCAACAATTCCCCACAAATGACATCATCTCTGAATAGTAAAACCCACAAAATCTGTCATTTTGAATCCATAGTTGGGATTTTGTTCCCTAGGTGAAAAAAAGAAGATTCCAGGGGAAAAAAAAAAAAACATAATAAACTATTTTGGTATGGAAATAAGAGTGAAAGATAAGATTTGTTTTTTTAGATAGTAATGCTTTCTCTATCAGGTTGGTTGAGGGGTTGAGTTTGTGCCTGTCAGGATTAGAGCAAGAAGTGAAATAAAGTAATGATAAAAATTTTTAAAGTTTTATAACTATCTTTAGATAATAGTTTTCTTATCGTTTCTTACAACATGCTCATGGATGAATTAATTTCACTCTTAACATATAAAAGCCATGCATTCAAAAATTCAACTTAATGTTTAAAGGAGGTAGGAAAATACAACACAGAACACGACATTTTGCATTGATTGGATTCCACACTGTAGAGCAAGAATTACACGAGAATTTCAGAATTACTTTTGCTCAACCCTGTTGCTGACTAAACCATCAACAAGCCTACTGTCAGTATCCAGGTTAAATTGAAAAAAAAAAAAAGAATTAACTTGCACGCTTCACTTTTTTAGGGACTTAATGGGGTAGTGGTAGGATTAAGGAGAAACAAGACCTTTATTTATTTGGATTCTTTTCTTGACAGTTTCAAATCCTTGCCTGGTGTTTAGAACAACGTGAGTCCATTTGAGAAAGAAGAGTTTAGCAAATTACAAGGTAGCTTATTTAAGGGGCTTCCTTGGTAGCTCAGTGGTAAAGAACCCTCCTGCCAGCGTAGGAGACATGGGTTTGATCCTTGATCTAGGAAGATCCCCTGGAGAACGAAAAGGCAACCCACTCCAGTCTTCTTGCCTGGGAAATCCCATTGATAGAGGCACCTGGTGGGATCGCAAAGAAATCACAAAGAGTTGATATGACTTAGCAACTAAACAACAAAAGCTTATTTAAATCAGCTGCAAGATAATCTTCTTCCAAAGTCTTTGTCAATTTTACGCTGTGAACCTTTCAAATGTTGGTAATGTTTTCAAACCATGATTTTCCCAAAGCATCTTTCTTTTTATAAACTTGTTCAGCACCAAGTTCTCTGCTTTTTTCAGGTCTAATTCTAAATGGAAATCCTAAAACCACTGGTTTTGCCATACATCAGCATTTTTCAAGGATACTAAAGGGAACGTCAAACGTGCAAAGTGCTGCAAGTAAATATGGAACATGGTACATTTTCTCTTCTTCTTTTGCAAACTGCTGTGTATATTGGAGTATTAAAGGCCCTGAGAAGGCCTGTAGTGAAGGAAGCTCCTAAGCTTTGTTTACCTGGAGGATGTTTTTTAAGCTGTCTACCCTTTTAACTTTTCTGTTCTTTTAAAATGTTTGTAATAATGGGTTAAAGGAAAAATGGTTTTATTTCTTTTCCCCCATAATACTCATTAATATCCTGCAGAGTTACTATTTCTTAAGACCCCGTAGGACACATTATTTTAAGTGACTCCATTTAAGCTATTTGTTGAGTTTCTGTTCTTCTCAAATAAACATGAGACTCACCTGAATGTGGATTTACTGATTAAATATGAAAACTTTAAATTTGGAAACCATTGAACAGCACAGGTATGAATTTATTTCTGAGATATAAACTAATTTTCATTGTTCTTCAAAGCTGGTTAAGATGGTATTGACAAAACTGGATTTTCACTCGGCCTAAAAATAAAAGAGAAAAGATGTTTTTCATTAAACAGTTTTAATCAGCACAACATTTATGTTCCAAGAAATAAATTCAAAATTTTAAGAGAAACTTGGTGAAAAAAAATCTCTCTTAAACCTTAGGTTCAAATACATGATAAAATTAAAAATGATGTTCAAATGCCACAATAATTATTTTAAAGATAATCATAAAATGTCATTTAACGTCTCAATACCAAATGGATAGATTTTGGATTGAAAAATTTGGCATTTTAGGGTTTGGAGAATTGAAGAGGGTATTTACAGCTTATGGGTCTTAAAGACATAATCTCTTGATGAATTTGGTTAACATTATTAAAAGCTACATCTTAAATATCTATGCTTTATTTAATATATGAAGTTTATTAGCATGGTTGTCTGTTGGATTTTATTTTTAACCTAGCAGGAGCATATGCATTTTAATCTAAATTTAATCTAAATGCTCAAATTTATCTTCAAATGCTTTACTGAGCTAATTATGCAGATATATCTTGCTAATGCAGCAAACAACTCTATCCAAGATGTACTTTGGATGCCTAATTATTCATAAGATTTAAAAATCCTTTGATTAAAACAAATCACTCCCATTGAGAATCAAACCATCTATTTCCCTCTCCCAAATTCATCTTGACATATCCTTGTTCATTATATTTGCCACCAGTAGGAATTTTCCCAGGGGGATGGGAGCACCCTGAGACGGAGGTCTAGGGATGGGTGCCACGAAGGTTTCTCTGAAGGGCATCCTTCTAGGGTTTATTAATTTTAGGGATATTAAAATGTACTGATTACTCTAATGCTTTCCTAATGTTTTGGATTATTCTATGCGTGACAGATAAACAATGGGAAGTCTTCTAAGGGGTATTTAAGTTAAGCAAATAAATTCTGGCTACTTCAAGTTAGTGGATCAAGATGTTTTTGTCTTTCCTGCCTTGGCGGGTCTGATAAAATCAGAAACTTCTCAACCTCTTTGGATTTTTAAGTAGGAAAGAAAGACCAGATTTAGGTCTGGATGCCTCTCCCTGGGCCCACTGAACCCGAACCAAGTGGCTGTGGATTGCAGAAACAAGAGTTTCTTTGTCATCTTCATTAATCAAACCGACCAAGCCAGATGAATGGGAGGCATTTTTTAAAGTAAAATAATTCACTGGAATTTGGATGTCTTTCTCTTTAAATAGTTTGATGAGCCCCAAGACTGAGACTTGTCAAACACCTGGCATTAACCCTGTGCTGCTGACCGAGGGAAAGGCAAAGGGATGCGCTGGGGGAAAGAGCTGAATGGGAGGCCTTTTCTGCTCAGCCTGTGCTCCAGATGAAAAGAATCATTACCACAATGATACTTCTAATTATACTGTCATTAGGATATGTCTTCAGTTTGCTGTGGGGCCGGGAGCCTTGCCTTTAGACAACATGATCCAGGAGATGGGGAAAGAGGGGAGGCCTGGAAGGCACTTAACCCTTTCACCAGATGCTCACAAGTTACATCCTCACATCGTGGAACCCACGAGTTTTCTTCCCACCTTTTAGGGTCCAAACAAGCGACACACATGTTGCTGTAAGAAAACAGACCAGGGAGGGGCTCTTGGCACAGCCACCATGACCCACATCACACATGCCAATGCAATTCCATGCTCTTATGTCCTCCCAAAGTTCCACTCACGGTCAGCTGGTGGACAGCTTGCTGTCTGTGGAATATTTATTATCAGTCTAACCACCTCTGCACCACTGTAACAATTGACCCAGCAACTATACTTTAGTATTCCTAATTCTAGTGCGTTTACAAAAGCAAAACTGGGTGCTGCAGAGTTAAGGGTATAGGGCAGTGTGTCTGTCCATGGAAGAGTGCAGCTCCTAGCAGAAAGGTATGTGCTTTGGCGTTTGATGGGCTTGGATCTGAATCCCAGCCTCTTAACTTGCTGGATCTTTGGCCTTCAATAGATGAGAAGTTTCTAAGCAGATTTCCTCATCTGTAAAACGGGGATGCATTATAATACCTACCTCACAGGGCTATTTGGAGGAATACATGACAGTTCATACACACTGCTAAATGGTACTTAGGAAATGTGTAGCAAACACTTAAGAGGATGATAATGAAGTGGTAGTTCTAAACAATTTTCCTAAAGTGAATGTACATTCTCCTGAAGTGACCACTCTATGAGAAGTCCTGATAGCCTTATGGTAATGAAATCTACTGATGGATTTCCTTTTTCTGATGATAAAGGCTAAGTGACCTTCTGTAGATTTCAGCTGCAAAGGACCTAAAGAAGACTGGTTAGTGAACTGGATTCTTTAGTTTCTAAGTCTGCTTTGAATACCACAAGCTCCTGAAAACTGTTTTGGAATAGCCACCCAGTAAGACATATTTTCCTAATAAGATAATATGCTTTATTATGGTGACATTTGGATAGTGAGAATGATATTGTTAGGAAGACTCTTTGAATATTTGGGGGGGGACTTTATTCTTCAGGATAATGAACCACAATGCCCCAAATGGGGTCATAGATTTTAGCATCAATAAATCCAATCCTACTGACATCTTTTAAAAATGGTGTCTGCCTCCAGTCTTCAGCTGGAGCTAAGATTCTCAAAAACATTTTAGTTATATATTCTTCATACATATAAATGGATTTAATGCATAGGATGAGAATTTGAACTATTGGGAAGAAAAGCACTATATTGAAAGTATTCTCATCAGATCAGATCAGATCAGATCAGTCGCTCAGTCGTGTCCGACTCTTTGCGACCCCATGAATTGCAGCACACCAGGCCTCCCTGTCCATCACCAACTCCCGGAGTTCACTCAGACTCACGTCCATCGAGTCAGTGATGCCATCCAGCCATCTCATCCTCTGTCGTCCCCTTCTCCTCCTGCCCCCAATCCCTCCCAGCATCAGAGTCTTTTCCAAAGAGTCAACTCTTCGCATGAGGTGGCCAAAGTACTGGAGTTTCAGCTTTAGCATCATTCCTTCCAAAGAAATCCCAGGGCTGATCTCCTTCAGAATGGACTGGGCTATTTTTCTTAGAATAGCAAATATATAACTGTTTGTATTAAACAATAGTCTAGAGAAACCACAATTTAAGCTATTTCAAAATAAGTCATTCTTGAATTTCACACTTAGAGAGTATGGATTTTTCATGACACTTAATCAGAAGTATATTCTGGAAGGATTTATTTTACTGACAAGTACCACTAAAGATCCACTATGGTGAGTGGTTTGGGGCTAGTACAAAGCAACCATGAAAGGGAGTGAGTGTTATCAGAGGACACACACACACACACTCTCTCTCTCTCTCTTTTTATGCAAATTTTATGCAAAATACATGTATGTAAATATATGTTTATATATACATCTCAGACAGTTGTATAACTATATTTGTACACATTCCAGATAATTACTGACCACTAAAAAAAATATTCAGTGTTTTTGTCATTTATTTCTAACTCAGTAATGGGAGTTTCATTAGTGAAATTATTATTTTATTTAAGTCCTTACTATGATTATTTTAAAGTTTATACATCTTGAAGGTTTTGGTATCACAGTAAAGTCAAATTATTATGAACTCAGAAGGATCACTAAGTCCAGAAGCTAGTTAATTTCTACAGCCATTGTAAAGATGACATTGTATTGCTATGAATTTTAATTAAAATGGCAGACTTTGTTTAATCCTTTTATTAAAAAAAGCTCCGTACAAGGCAAGTAAAAAGTTTATGCAAGAAAGCAGTTAATTTTTTAGATGTTTTAATGTTTTTTTCTGTTCAAATCTCATAAACGGAGCCCTCCATCAGTCCATTTTTTCCTTAGAAGGCAATTTTCCACCTATTTGGTATAAAAAGTAGAGCCTGGAATTTGCTTTAAGTATAATTAGGGCCCTAAAATGTATGGTTGGTCTCTGAAAACTATATCTCCGAGCTCTCTTGCAATACAAGTTAATTAACTGGATTTAGATATTTGCAAGATGATATATTTAATGGGATTACTGCTCATATAATGTTCTCAGTGACTGATTTGCAATCTAAGCTCACAGAACCGAGTGCTGAATTTCCAGCTCTTTGAGAGTTAATGTTGTGTTAAAGAAAAGTACAATTTGAACCTCATTGTTCATGAATAGGTGAGTTATTCCCGTGAAATGGAGCTGGGCCCTACAAGGGCTGCAGTGGGCAGATGCGTGATCAGGAGCTCGGAAACCATTACATTCCAGCCACTGCCCCAGGTAGCTGGATCCCCACACCTGAACTCCTGACAAGTTCAAGGCAATTGTGTGTCCGTCAAAATATAAAGGCCCATTATTCACTGTCTGTCTCCCAAGTGGGATCAATTAGATGCTTCTGCTCCACAGGCTTAAAGATAAACACCTATGTTTTGGTTGGTTGAGAGTTAAAATGAAACCATACATAACCATTCTGCATCCTTAGACCTGACCATTGTGAGCTCTGAATGCTCTAAATCCACCTTTCAAAGCAGTCATTCAAAATATTTGTGATGATTTTAGCAGACTAGGCAGAAAGGTAAGGAATAATTTGCTCTGAAGGAAGATCAGTAGAAAAATGTCAGCCTTCCAAAAAAAAAAATCTTTTCCTAGTCTTGTCTGCCTTTGTCTTACTCTCTCTTTTTTGTTAAGCAAATATATTTCTGTCCATCAGTTGGGCTCCCTCTAATGTTATAGCTTCAGTCACTGAACATGATAGCACTAATGAATGTAATTTAAATCTTTCTGATCAGTGGACTACATAAAAATAGCATTTTAACTAAAATGTTGAAACTTTTATTAAATGTATAAATATTAGCTCAGTCAAATGACTCCTAAGAGAAAATGTAAATCCTCCCTTGGTTGGAAGGCTACATCATAACGCATCCAGTTTCTCATTTTCATTGAAACTTTGTGCGTGAACCATCCTTTGTATTTGACCTAATGAGATCATTTCCAGAGATCCAGAAGTAAAGTCTGTGCCTTGTACCCCAGCTTCCTGATCACCACTGAACTCTCTCAAGCCAGAGGCTGACTTTAAAAGGACGTGTCTTTCCATAATATAGACATGCCAGTTTCCTTCTGTTTTTAGCCAAGTAACTCCTCAGGGTGAGCTGTTAGGCAAAAATGAAAGTATAATTTGAATATGGGGGGAAAATTCAGAAACTTGAATCACTGGTGTGAAGCAGAGAAGTCATTTGATCTAAGTTCACTTTATGGATAAGAAGGCTGTAATCCAAAGAAATCAGGTTCTTTGTTGGATGGTCCAGGCTAAAGGGGAGGTGTATGAAGAAGGGAAGGAGTCTGGCTTCTACTCTTCTTTCTTCTAGAATACTCTACAAAGTAGAAGAAGCTCACGGGCATGCACTCAAATAGTTCCCTTCTGTAAGCCTGCTTTTGTTGTCGTTCAGTTGCTAAGTCATGTCCAACTCTTTGTGACCCCCATGGACTCTAGCATGCCAGGTTCCATGGCATTCTTCCAGCAAGAATAGTGGAGTGGGTTGCCATTTCCTTTTCCAGGGGAACCTCCTAAACCAGAGATCGAAGCCATGTCTTCTGCATTGGCAGACGGATTCTTTATCCCTGAGCCACCAGCGAAGCCTTCTAAACTAGACACCTGCCCATTACAGGTGTCTAGTTAGGGAAGCCTGCTAAACTAGGCACCTGCCCATTACAGGTGTCTAGTTTAGCAGACTTCCCTGGTGGCTCAGGGATAAAGAATCCACCTGCCACCTGTAAAATGGGCAGGAGAAGGCAATGGCATCCCACTCCAGTACTCCTGCCTGGAAAACCCCATGGACGGAGGAGCCTGGTGGGCTGCAGTCCATGGGGCCGCTAAGAGTAGGACACGACTGAGAGACTTCACTTTCACTTTTCACTTTCATGCACTGGAGAAGGAAATGGCAACCCACTCCAGTGTTCTTGCCTGGAGAGTCCCAGCGATGGAGGAGCCTGGTGGGCTGCCGACTATGGGGTCACACAGAGTTGAACACGACTGAAGCGACTTAGCAGCAGCAGCAGCAGCAGTACATGGGCAATCCCTTCTTCAGCCATGGTTGGGGACATAGGGCTTAGCACATACCCCAGCAGTCCTGCAGAGATTTGGGATCTTGCTCCAAGGGCTCCTAACTTGTTGGGGCAGACACCCATCCCCTACCCCTCTATCCCTCCCCCTTGTCTTCTAATTTGTCCAGCAGCTTAGGGATTTTCTAAGCCCCTTGAGCCTTTTTTCTCAATCCACCTTAGCTGAGACATTGCAGCTTTTCTGTATTTTCACGTGTTTTAGCTCTGGAGGTTCACGGAGAGAACTATTTTCCTACCTTATTGAACTTTTCCGAAGTCAAGGGAGTTGGATTCGGCCTCCCAGTCCTTTTCACCTCATTAACCTCTACCCTTCCTACAGATCTCAGCTCATTCTCAAGCCTTTCCTGACCTTCACAACCGGGTCAATCCCACCAGCGCAGGTTTCCATCACATCATGCATTTTTCTGTGCAGCACTTAACATAATTGGAATTTTATATGAGTTTGTGTGCTATTTCTAATATAACTTTTTATTTTGCAATAGTTACAACTGACAAGAATTTGGAAATTTTGTATTGAGAATTCTTGCCTACTCTTCACCCAGGTTCCCTGCTAACAACATCAATGATAATATCAGATATAAGGCAGTATATTGTGAAAGCTGGGACTTGACGTGTGTGTGTGTGTGTGTGTGTGTGTGTGTGTATGTTTGCATGCATGCATGCTCAGTTGCATCTGACTCTTTGCAACAGCATGGACTGTAGCCCGCCATGCTCCTCTATCAGTGATGGTGGTTTAGTCGCTAAGTCGTGTCCGACTCTTGTGACCCCATGTACTGTAGCCTGCCAGGCTCCTCTGTCCATGGGATTCTCCAGCCAAGAACACTGGAGTGGGTTTCCATTTCCTTCTCCAGGGCATCTTCCTGACCCAGGAGTCAAACCTGGGTGTCCTGCATTGGAGGCAGATTCTTTACTGACTGAACTACAAGGGAAGTCCCATGGGGTGCAATACTATTTATTCAGGTAAAAATCTTATTCAGATGTCATGAGTCTTTTCATGAGTATTGTATACGCGTGCATGTGTTTTAAGTCGCTTCAGTCATGTCTGACTCTTTGCGACCCTATGAACTGTTGCCCTCCAGGCTCCTCTGTCCATGAGGATTCTCTAGGCAAGAATACTGGAATAGGTTGCCATGCCCTCCTCCAAGGGATCTTCCCTACCCAGGGATCGAACCCATGTCTCTTATATCTCCTGTATTGGCAGGCAGGCTCTTTACCACTAGTGCTACCTGGGAAGCCCACTGTGTGTGTGTAGATTTATGAAATTTCAGATTCCAGAAGCTCCTGCTACAATGCTACAATCAGGATACAGAGCTATTCCTTCATCACAAAGAAACTCCCTTGACCCCTGCACCCTTTCTCCAGCTCTAACCCCTGGTAACCACTGACCCTTGTTTATTACTGTAGTGTTATAACTTTGGGAGTGTTATGTGAATGGATTCATGCAGCCTGTAACTCTCTAAGAATGGCTTTAACCCTCAGTACAATCCATCCAAGTTGTTTGTGTTGATCAATCATTTGATGCCTTTTACTACTAATATTCCTTGATATGGATGTGCCACCATTTATTTATCCATTCACCTGTTCATGGATATTTGGGTTGTGTCCAAGTTGGGGTTGTTACTATAAAACTTCTATAAACATTAGCATAGTGGTTTTTGCGTGAACATACATTTTCATTTCTCTTGAACAAATAGCCAGGAGGGTGACTGATAGGGTGCATGTTGTGTGTATGTTTATAAGAAACTGTTGAACTGTTTTCTAGCAAGGCTGTACCTTGTTACATCCTCACCAGCAATATAGGAGGTATCATCTAGTTGTTTCACATAGTCATCGGCATTTGGTATCCACAGAGTTTTTTTAAATTTTAGCAATTCTAATAGGTGTGGAGTTGTATCTCATTATATCTCTATTTTTATGTACATAACTTTAATGGCTGATGGTGTTGGACACCTTTCTATGTGCTCATTTGCATTTATATATCCTCTTTGGTGAAGCAGTCTGTACAAATCTTGCCCGTTTCCTAATCGGTTTGTTTGTTTTCTTCTGTGGAATCCAGAGTGTCCTCTATATATTTTGAAACAAGCCCTTTGTCAAATATGTGATGTGCAGATATTTTATTCCACTCTGAAGTGTATCATTTTATCTTCAGAGGGTGTTGTGCAAAGCAAAAGTTCTTAATTTTGGCTAGTCCAATTTATTTTTTCTTTTATGGATCATGCCTTGTACAATCCATATGGCTGAGAGATCAAAGTCTAGGGAAACTTTGCATAATCCTCAGTCACAAAATCCCCAGATGATTCCGATCTGGTTGAAGCATCAAGCATTGGGCCAGCTTAGGGTCCTTTCTTATATGAATATCTATGACGCTAGTGTCAGGGTTTCAAGAAAGCACTAAGAATCCTTTAGTTCACTGCAACAAACAGAGAATGAGGGCCTCCTAAATGCAAAGCATCGTTAGCTACAAAGATGACATTGTCTTTGCAAATGTACAGTCAAGTAGGAGTGGGATCTCCAGTGGATAAATGGCCCTAATAAGGGTGGGATCAAGGAAGGGCTCTACTGGTGAAGAAAGCAAAGGTCACATCTGTGAGGGGAATTAGGAAGTCTGCGTGGGCCAGTGGCATTTGAGAATACATAGGAAGATTTCAGCAGGCAGAAGCTGGGAGTGGAGAGCAGACTTCTGGTGAGAAGGACTACGTAAACAGAACTTGCACATGGAAAGTACACAGTGTGTTAGAAACAACACAAAACATTCAGTTTCCAAGTGAAAGAGAAGGGGGACGATGATGGGAACGTGGTTCTAAGAGCATGTTATGAAGATTTTGAGCATTACTTTACTAGTATGTGAGATGAGTGCAGTTGTGCAGTAGTTTGAGCATTTTTGGCATTGCCTTTCTTTGGGATTGGAATGAAAACTGACCTTTTCCAGTCCTGTGGCCACTGCTGAGTTTTCCAAATTTGCTGGCATATTGAGTGCAGCACTTTCACAGCATCATCCTTCAGGATTTGAAATAGCTCAACTGGACTTCCATCACCTCCACTAGCTTTGTTCATAGTGATGCTTTCTAAGGCCCACTTGACTTCACATTCTAGGATGTCTGGCTCTAGGTGAGTGATCACACCATCGTGATTATCCTGGTCGTGAAGCTCTTTTTTGTACAGTTCTTCTGTGTATTCTAGCCACCTCTTCTTAATATCTTCTGCTTCTGTTAGGTCCAGACCATTTCTGTCCTTTATCGAGCCCATCTATGCATGAAATGTTCCCTTGGTATCTCTAGTTTTCTTGAAGAGATCTCTAGTCTTTCCCATTCTATTGTTTTCCTCTATTTCTTTGCATTAATCACTGAGGAAGTCTTTCTTATCTCTCCTTGCTATTCTTTGGAACACTGCATTCAGTTCAGTTCAGTCTCTCAGTCGTGTCCGACTCTCTGCGACCCCATGAATTGCAGCACGCCAGGCCTCCCTGTCCATCACCAACTCCTGGAGTTCACTCAGACTCACGTCCATCGAGTCAGTGATGCCATCCAGCCATCTCATCCTCTGTCGTCCCCTTCTCCTCCTGCCCCCAATCCCTCCCAGCATGTCCTTTCCAGTGAGTCAACTCTTCACATGAGGTGGCCAAAGTATTGGAGTTTCAGCTTTAGCATCAGTCCTTCCAAAGAAATCCCAGGGCTGATCTCCTTCAGAATGGACCGGTTGGATCTCCTTGCAGTCCCAGGGACTCTCAAGAGTCTTCTCCAACACCACAGTTCAAAAGCATCAATTCTTCGGGGCTCAGCCTTCTTCACAGTCCAACTCTCACATCCATACATGACCACTGGAAAAACCACAGCCTTGACTAGATGGACCTTTGTTGGCAAAGTAATGTCTCTGCTTTTTAATATGCTATCTACATTGGTCATAAGTTTCCTTCCAAGGAGTAAGTGTCTTTTAATTTCATGGCTGCAATCACCATCTGCAGTGATTTTGGAGCCAAAAAAAAGAAAGTCTGACACCGTTTCCACTGTTTCCCCATCTATTTCCCATGAAGTGATGTGACCACATGCCATGATCTTAGTTTTCTGAATGTTGAGCTTTAAGCCAACTTTTCCACTCTCCACTTTCACTTTCATCAAGAGGCTTTTTAGTTCCTCTTCACTTTTTGCATTAAGGGTGGTGTCATCTGCATATCTGAGGTTACTGATATTTCTCCCGGCAATCTTGATTCCAGCTTGTGCTTCTTCCAGCCCAGCATTTCTCATGATGTATTCTGCATATAAGTTAAAGAAGCAGGGTGACAATATACAGCCTTGACGTACTCCTTTTCCTATTTGGAACTAGTCTGTTGTTCCATGTCCAGTTCTAACTGTTGCTTCCTGACCTGCATACAGATTTCTCAAGAGGCAGGTCAGGTGGTCTGGTATTCCCATCTCTTTCAGAATTTTCCACAGTTTATTGTGATCCACACAATCAAAGGCCTTTGCATTCAGATGCTTATATCTTTCCTTTTCTCCTTTGCTTTTCGCTTCTCTTCTTTTCACAGCTATTTGTAAGGCCTCCCCAGACAGCCATTTTGTTTCTTGCATTTCTTTCCCATGGGGATGGTCTTGATCCCTGTCTCTTGTACAATGTCATGAACCTCAGTCCATAGTTCATCAGGCACTCTATCTATCAGATCTAGTCCCTTAAATCAATTTCTCACTTCCACTGTATAATCATAAGGGATTTGATTTAGGTCATACCTGAATGGTCTAGTGGTTTTCCCCACTTTCTTCAATTTCAGTCTGAATTTGGCAATAAGGAATTCGTGATCTGAGCCACAGTCAGCTCCTGGTCTTGTTTTTGCTGACTGTATAGAACTTCTCCATCTTTGGCTGCAAAAATATAATCAATCTGATTTCAGTTTTAGAAAAGGCAGAGGAACCAGAGACCAAATTGCCAACATCCGCCAGATCATCGAAAAAGCAAGACAGTTCCAGAAAAACATCTATTTCTGCTTTATTGACTATGCCAAAGCCTTTGACTGTGTGGATCACAATAAACTGTGGAAAATTCTGAAAGAGATGGGAATACCAGACCACCTGACCTGCCTCTTGAGAAATCTATATGCAGGTCAGGAAGCAACAGTTAGAACTGGACATGGAACAACAGACTAGTTCCAAATAGGAAAAGGAGTACGTCAAGGCTATATATTGTCACCCTGCTTCTTTAACTTATATGCAGAGTACATCATGAGAAATGCTGGGCTGGAAGAAGCACAAGCTGGAATCAAGATTGCCGGGAGAAATATCAGTAACCTCAGATATGCAGATGACACCACCCTTAATGCAAAAAGTGAAGAGGAACTAAAAAGCCTCTTGATGAAAGTGAAAGTGGAGAGTGGAAAAGTTGGCTTAAAGCTCAACATTCAGAAAACTAAGATCATGGCATGTGGTCACATCACTTCATGGGAAATAGATGGGGAAACAGTGGAAATGGTGTCAGACTTCTCTTTTTTTTGGCTCCAAAATCACTGCAGATGGTGATTGCAGCCATGAAATTAAAAGACACTTACTCCTTGGAAGGAAACTTATGACCAATGTAGATAGCATATTAAAAAGCAGAGACATTACTTTGCCAACAAAGGTCCGTCTAGTCAAGGCTGTGGTTTTTCCAGTGGTCATGTATGGATGTGAGAGTTGGACTGTGAAGAAGGCTGAGCCCCAAAGAATTGATGCTTTTGAACTGTGGTGTTGGAGAAGACTCTTGAGAGTCCCTTGGACTGCAAGGAGATCCAACCGGTCCATTCTGAAGGAGATCAGCCCTGGGATTTCTTTGGAAGGACTGATGCTAAAGCTGAAACTCCAATACTTTGGCCACCTCATGTGAAGAGTTGACTCACTGGAAAGGACATGCTGGGAGGGATTGGGGGCAGGAGGAGAAGGGGACGACAGAGGATGAGATGGCTGGATGGCATCACTGACTCGATGGACGTGAGTCTGAGTGAACTCCAGGAGTTGGTGATGGACAGGGAGGCCTGGCGTGCTGCGATTCATGGGGTCACAAAGAGTCAGACATGACTAAGCAACTGAACTGAACTGAACTGAACTGATGAAGATTTTGAAAGATAAGTAGAAGTCTTTCTACTCAGTATTCTAGGAATAGAGGGAACCCACTAGGAATTTGGGGCAAGAAGATGGATTAGATATACTTTGAACTTGGGAATATATAGCTGGCAAGGGGTGTGATGTGATGCTTAGATTGGGGTAGGGAGAGAATGCTGGCTCAAGCAAGCAGGCTTTTCTTGGCTCCTTGTGTGTGATGGGTACTAACTCAGTACAACTTCATGGGAAAGAGGAAGAATAGTAAATAGGACCTGGGAATTGAATGTCCTATGAAGTACCTGAATGAAAGATGTCTTTCTTGAAATAGACTTGTATTTGTCCAACATTTCAGTTGTCTGAACATGATTTTGAGCAACAAGAAAAATAATGTATGCATTAAAGTTATGTTACAGCTTGTGTATGTGCTCGTGCATACTCAGTCACTTCAGTCATTGCTGACTCTTTGCGACCCCATGGACTGTAGCCCACCAGGATCCTCTGGCAGTGGGATTCTGTAGGCAAGAATACTGGAGCGGGTTGCCATGCCCTCCTCCAGGGGATCTTCCCGATCCAGGAATCGAATCCACATCTCCTGCATTGCAGGAAGATTCTTTACCCACTGAGCCACCTGGGAAGCCCCATGATATAGCTTACTTGGCAAAAGAAAAAAAAAAAAAATGGGCAAAGGATGGAAAAAGTGATTGGCTCACCCAAGATCATTAGTTACACAGTATATCCCAGCTATTCAAAAAGCCTCCAAGAGCTGTGTGTAGAAGAGCTAACTCCACTGCCCCCGGCTTTCAAAAACAAGCTATAGTATCTCTGAAAACTGAAGGAGTTTATACTTGCTGCTGCTGCTGCTAAGTCACTTTTATACTTGGGTTGAGACCAAATTCTGTTTAGCAGAAAGGTGTGCTACCCATACACTGTAAAAAGCATGATCCCTCCGGGTAATCTTGGAAACAGTGGTAGTCATCCATGAGAACCGCAGCACGACACACATCAAGTTCAACCTAAGCCAAGGTCATCGGCTACAGAATCTTTCCCATGACATGAAATCTAGGGAATTACTGAACTCTAAAGGCAAAATTCTGACTTTAGTTTCTCAAAAAAGTAAAAATAAAAAGGAAATGAAGGAAGGAAGAGAGGGAGGGTGGGAGGGAGGAAGAAAGAAAGGGAAAAGAAAAGAAAACCCCTTAGGCTCACACATTTCCATAAATTGCACCTATACCCCACACCCCCTCCAATGTTCAAATGCTGAGAGATGTCTTTAAGAAAGAATATGGAGTTACTCAGCTCGTTACTCGTGGGAAGTCAGTCTCACCATTTGTTGAGAGAGGCTCTCATGACTACATACGTCCAAGGGGGCAGTGTCTATGCTCGCTTACTTTAGACTTCAAGCAAATTCCATATCTTAATTTCAAAGATCCTAAAATATTAGTTCCCATATAATTTTTTTTCTCCAAAATCTTATACCACTGAGCCTTCTCAGCTATTAGAAAGATGTCAACACTCCATCAGCCAAGATGAGGATTCCTAGTCTCACTTTTAAAGAACCAGGAGAGAGGAAACCACTCTGGGACTTTTTGGAAATCAACGCACGTGGAACAAAATAACCCATTAAAATTCGACACAATACCCTGGCTTCCTAGTAGTCCCTTTTGAAAAGAGAAATGGGCATTGGTTACACAAAGATAAGGCCAAGATGCTTAACAGCAGGTAACTGAGATGCTGTGTAGCAAGTGGAAGGAGGAAGCAGGGGCCCAGCAGAGACGACTTCAGCCTTTGCCAGGGGAAGCATGTCACGTCCATCCTGTGTGCACCCTGGCCTGTCTCTCTGTCTTCATCAATTTCAACCGACTCTGTGAATTTGTATCCTGAGATGTCAGGCAAAGAGTCCTTCTGTGTATTAATGCGCAAGTGGTCAGCTCATTTCTGCAAGCGAATACTTTAAAAAATAGCACTAGCAAGGCTCAGCCTGTGCCTGAAGCAAGCATGCGTTCAGAGAGGGGACTGAAAAGCTTACATTCAGGATACATTAATCTGAAAACAAGCGTACTTTTGTGTCTGTGGAGGATTCGTTTCATTGCCATCAATTTGGTACATCGATAGACGGAGATTCTAGCTTCCCTATCGGGTTGCCCTCAGAGCTGAGACTGCTCCGTGGGCCATGCCGATTGAAACTCTGTATCCTCTCTGATTTTTCCCCATCATCAGGCACACTCTCATTTCCCTTTCCTTCAGTGACCTGCTCTTAATTTCTTGGAAGGAAAAATGACCTCCTTGTAATGTGAAGAGTTATTCAGTTCCACTGATGGCATGTTAACAGGGGGGAGAGAAACACACACATGACACTTCCCAACAACAACAGAAAGCATTTTGCCTTTTTGCACCAACACCTCATAGTATAGGATCACAGATTTTGGCGCTCTAGGGGTGACTCTAGGCACTTGTGAGCCCCTAGTCTGTTTCCCCTGTGCTGTGATTTTTCTCAAGGGGCTACCATGATTTGAGCTAAATTCTACTAATATTGGAAAAAAGAGTTGTTTGTTTGTTTGTTTGTTTTTTGCCACATGTACTCTTTGAGTGATCAGAACTGCATGGATATCCAGGGGGCAGGGGTGGGATGTTTTATTCATTTTCTTTGTTTTAATGCTTTTGTCATCTTAGTGGCTAGATGAGTTGGAAATATCTACAAATGAATAGATACTTATTCATTAGTATCTATGAAATAGATCTAGAAGCAGTGGTAAGAATACACAGAAGAACTATACAAAAAAGATCTTAATGACCTAGATAACCACAATGGTGTGATCACTCACCTAGAGCCAGATATCCTGGAGTGTGAAGTCAAGCGGGCCTTAGGAAGCATCACTATGAACAAAGCTGGTGGAGGTGATGGAATTCCAGCTGAGCTATTTCAAATCCTAAAAGATGATACTGTGAAAGTGCTGCACTCAATATGCTAGCAAATTTGGAAAACTCAGCAGTGGCCACGGGACTGGAAAATGTCAGTTTTCATTCCAATCCTAAAGAAAGGCAATGCCAAAGAATGTTCAAACTACCACACAATTGCACTCATTTCACATGCTAGCAAGGTAATGCTCAAGTTTTCAAGCTAGGCTTCAACAGTACATGAACCAAGAACTTCCAGATGTACAAGCTGGATTTAGAAAAGGCAGAGGAACCAGAGATAAAATTGTCAACATCCGTTGGATGGTCAAGAAAACAAGAGAGTTTCAGAAAAACATCTACTCTGCTTCATTGGCTTCGCTAAAGCCTTTGACTGTGGATCACAACAAACTGTGAAAATTCTTAAAGAGATGGGAATACCAGACCACCTGACCTGCCTCCTGAGAAATCTGTATGCAGGTCAGGAAGCAACAGTTAGAACTGGACATGAAACAACAGACTGGTTCCAAATTGGGAAAGGAGTACATCAAGGCTGTATATTGTCACCCAGCTTATTTAACTTACATGCAGAGTTCAGTTCAGTTCAGTCACTCAGTCATGTCTGACTCTTTGTGACCCCATGGGCTGCAGCACTCCAGTCTTCCCTGTCCATCACCAACTCCAGGAGCTTGCTCAAACTTATATCCATCGAATCAGCGATGCCATCCAACCATCTCATATGTAGAGTACACCATGAGAAGTGCCAGGCTGGATGAAGCACATGCTGGAATCAAGATTGCCAGGAGAAATATTAATAACCTCAGATATGCAGATGACAAAACCTCATGGCAGAAAGTGAAGAGGAACTAAAGAGCCTCTTGATGAAGGTGAAAGAGGAGAGTGAAAAAGCTGGCTTAAAATTCAACATTCAAAAAATGAAGATCATAGCACCCGGTCCCATCACTTTATGCAAAAAGATGGGGAAACAATGGAAACAGTGACAGACTTTATATTCTTGGGCTCCAAAATCGCTGTGGATGGTGACTGCAGCCACGAAATTAAAAGACACTTGATCCTTGGAAGAAAGCTATGACAAACCTAGACAAGCGTATTAAAAAGCAGAGATATTACTTTGCCTACAAAAGTCTGTATACTCAACCCTATGGTTTTCCCAGTAGTCTTGTACAGATGTGAGAGTTGGAACTTGAAGAAGGCTGACTGCTGAAGAACTGATGCTCTCAAACTGTGGTGTGGAGAAGATTCTTGATAGTCCCTTGGACAGCAAGGAGATCAAACCAGTCAATCCTAAAGGAAATCAACCCTGAATATTCATTGGAAGGACTGATGCTAAAGCTGAAGCTCCAGTACTTTGGCCACCTGATTCGAAGAGCCGACTTATTGGAAATGATCCTGATGCTATGAAAGATTAAAGGCAGGAGGAGAAGGGGACGACAGAGGACAAGATGGTTGGAAGGCATCACTGACTCGGACATGAGTTTGAGCAAACTCCAGGACATGGTGGAGGACGGGGAAACTTGGTGTGCTGCAGTTCATGGGGTCCCAAAGAGTCGAACATGACTGACTGAACAACAACAAATGAATTGCTATCTTTTACATGTGCAATACTTAGAGAATCACATGCTTCAAATGTTTATTTGCTAATTACAATTCCAAAACAGTAATGTTAATGGATTGAGGCATTTCCCTGGGGCAATACGGAATGAGACCCTTTGCTTACATTAGGTCTAATGTGAGTGATAGTCCAACATGTCAGAGATGACAAGAGTTGGAAAGTTTGGTGACCTGCTCAGACAACGCAGCTCATTCATGGCCATGGAGGCAGCTCCAAAGCCACATCTTTCCCACAGCATGAAGCCGTGAACATTGAAAACTTCAACAGAGCTTCATCATCCAGATAGTTTTCAAGCTTGTGATTCCAAAAGAGGGAGTAAAAGTCATTGGTTTTCCTTCTGTTGGGGTTTTTGGTTTTGTTTAAAAAAATAAAAAGGAAAGAATAATAACTTGAAGAGACTACATTTTTAAGTTCCAAGTCTGCATCTTAAACAACTTCCAAAATTATTCATATTTCCTAATTCTAGTTTGTCAAAACCCAGATTATCCAACCAAAGGTAAGCTTATCTTGTAGAATGTAGAATGTGGGTGTGGCTCAAAATTCAGCTCCCCTTTATTCTTGGAGGATGTGCACCCGAGAGGCTACAGATGTCATCAGCTGACAAATTGAAAAGGGCCCTTAGCCATACTGAATCCAACCATTTCCCCCAGAAGGAAAGCTGAGGTCCAAGTTCACTGACTGGAGTAGGACTTGGGTACCCTCTCTGCCTTTTGTTGTGGGATTGTTTGGGGACCACTTAAGACAAGGGCCTTGCCTTCCTCTCGCTGTCCCTTGACTGGCCCCTTCCTTCCCTTGCCTTGATCTCTGATGGCCTTGGTCTGACCCTTGCTGATCACCATCTCAAAATTACTTTCCTTCTTGACAAAGGCCCCAGGGTGACCCCACGGGCAGGAAAGTCCTTCCCCTCTAGCACAGCAGCCTGCTGTCTCAGCTCTGAACATTGAATTTTAAAAGTGCTTTGCAAGTCTTGTTGAGTTAATCCCTGTAATCTTAGGGAATAGAGGTCACTATTAATTTCTCATTTTCACTCCTTAAGTGAGGAAATCCAGAAGCCAAAGGTTCAAGGGTTTCCCAGGATCACTGGGCACTTTCCTCCCCCAGGAGGAGAGGCTGAGGAGGAGCATGGCTCTCAGCCCTCTGCTACTGAATTCTGGGTCTCCCCTGGGGTGTGTTCACACCTGTCCCCTGGTGAATGAGGAAGGGACCAGAGGAGAATCCTCCTTCCTATCACTGCTCCAGGGACTTCCTGGGCTTTTGATCATTCATTTAACAAATATTTGCCAAGTGTCTTCCAAGTAGCAGACTTGGATAAGTGCTGGGGATATAATAGGAGAACAAACAGACGTGTTCATTATCCTCCCGTGTTCTATAAAATGCCTCTCAGAATTTTGTCCATTTATTCCTTCATTAATTCTAGTCCTTCAGTTTACTCCCAAGTGACTGTGGGAGCACCTAATCTTTGATTTTCAGAGAGCTGAAGGACAGTGGAAGACCCTTTATGTTTTCACACTTGTATCCTCCAGTCATGGGATGAATTTTAAGCATCAGAAAGGGATCCTCTCTGTTCCCCACCAAAATAGTTTTTCCTGACTGTGATGGGCTAAATGTTTATGTCCTCTCAAAACATATATGTTGAACCCCAGCATGATGGTTTTTGGAAGCACAGTTTTTGGAATGATTAGGTCGTGAGGGCTCCACCCTCACGAGTAGGATTAGTGCCCTTGTAAAAGGGACCCCAGACAGCTCCCTTGCCCCTTTTGCTACATGAGAACACAGTGAGAAGACCTTCTATGAATGAGAGCATGGGTTCTCACCAGACACCAAATCTGTCTATGGCTTGATTTGGCCTTCCAGCTCCCAGAACTGTGAGAAATAAACTTCTGTTGTTACAAGCTACCCAATCTACAGACTTATGTTACAGCAGCCTGAATGGACTAGGACACTGACCTTCCTAATCTGGTGACTTCCCTGGTGGCTCAGACAGTAAAGCATATGTCTACAACGCGGGAGACCCGGGTTTGAGCCCTGGGTAGGGAAGATCCCCTGGAGAAGGAAATGGCAATCCACTCCAATACTATTGCCTGGAAAATCCCATGGACAGAGGAGCCTGGTAGGCTACAGTCTATGGGGTCGCAAAGAGGTGGACATGACTGAGCGACTTCACTTACTTACTTACTCTTAATCTGGAGGACATGGACAGTCTTGCAATTATATCCCATGGCAGGTTTGCATGTGCATTCGTTCCCTGCCCAGGAAAACTTCCTGCCATTTGGTTTAATGTGTTGAATGTTGAGTGCCTCCTGTATGCAAGTCAGCTCTGTGCAAGGCATCCTGCTGCTTACCTCCCAGATTGGTGTTAAAAGAACTTCCCAAGCAATTCAACCTGCAAGCTGACCTAACTTTTGCAGTTAACTGCAGCTCATGAAATGATGAGGGTGCAATAAAGTCCAGTTTATCCCAAGCATCTTTCTAATGGGTGCATAATTCAGTGACTAATACAAAATATGGTTCCACCTAATGTTTGTGGTGAAGCTACTCATGGGTTTCCCTGCTAATTCACCACCATAAAAATTGTGATAATTTTAGGCTCCCTTTAACATTAATTATGACTTGCAAGAGCATAGCTAAAAGTTTGCAGTGTGAAATATGGCCCTTGAGCAAGCAGGAACTACAGTCAGTCAGCTTTGCCTTGAAGTCTCCACGAATGATAACTGTAAAATAGTCCATTTCTCTGGAAGGTCTAATTTGGGGTGTATGTTACACAGAGGTGCATTTTTAAAAATAACAACTTCCACTCTATATTAAAGGCTTAATAGCTTTTACTAGTCTTTGAATTCAGACTTCACATGCAATTTAAAACCCAGTAATAAGTTTAATAAGGTACATATTAGAAATCAGGTTTTTTTCATACTGTAAATGTACATGAACTCACATAAGCCAAGAGATACTGTGTTTCAGACTCTTTCTCCAGCTTCAACATTTGGTTGGAAAGAGAGAACAAGGGTTATCCATCTTCCTCTAGTAAACTTTCCCTGGGAGCAGATTCCAAGTCCAGGGCTGGGGTGGGAGGATGAAGATGTCATGAAGTTGCCCTCTAACAACCTAGAGAAGTCTGGCAACTGGACAGATCATGGGCATATCATGAAAAGCACCAGGGTGGCGAAGCGCTTTCACTTTCCCAGTGTGAAGATGACATAGGTATCTTTTTCTAATTAGCGAAGCAGTTCTGCCTTGTGGTCAAATCTGGATCAAGACAGGTGTTGCAATGTATGAGCCATGTTAACTCAGTCAAGTTAATGATCTTTTCTGAGCCTCTGTGCCTCATTGAAAACAAGGGCAATGGTAGTTACTGATGTCGTAGTGATGCTCCAATGTGTTGCTAGATGTAAATTGTTGAGAACACACAGGAAACCCTCTTCCGCCCATGTTTGGTCTGCACTTTCACACTGAGACAACCAATGTGCATTCACTGAATTCAAGGGAAACAGTTCAGGAGAGGAGGAGGGTAAACAACAAAAATTACCTGCACTCCTGCCACCCTGAGATAGTCTTATTTTTGTGGCCATACTTCCACTCATCATTTATTGAAGAGAAACTTTCCCCCAAATATATTTTGTATAAATAGATATATGCTTTTAAAAAACTGTAATCTTTTAAAAACCCTCAATTTTGGTTTACTTTCCTCTCTTTTCCCAGCCTCCTGCCCACCCTGATCCTGGGATGTTAAAGCAAACATTGATGTGCAGCGTTCTGCATCTTTTAAAAAAATTTTATTATTATTATTATTATTTGATGCTTCAATAATTGACTCATTGGGAAGGAAGAAATCCAACTCAGTCTCAAAAGATGAACAGGATATAGAAGGTAGAAAAGAGGGCACATAGCATATAGCATGGTCACAGGCCAGATAGGTGTAAAAGTTCATGGTGTATGAGGAAACAGTAAGCTTTTCTTACTGCTTAAGTCTAGAGTTATAGCAGCAGCTTAAGATGGGTGTTACGAGTAGATGAGACCACATGTAACGGTGAGGGGCCATGTTTGGGAGTTTTTCTGTTGATGTTGACATTTGCATTTGACATTTGACATCTTGAGCAATATTGAGTGGTGGACTCTCACTCAATATGGAAAGATGGAATCTCACATGAGAAACTCCTGATGGATGAAGAGGAGTCAAGAATGGATACTGATGCTGAGTCATTGCCAAATTGCTGTGCCATTGCCTGGGGCAATTGCCCAGAGCAGCAGATACCACTTGTGGCCTTTAGCCCCACCACTTTGGAAGAGTCTCCCCACATTCTAAAGGATTACCCTGATCTCACATTTATGAAGTAAGATCTGTTACACAAGGGACTATCTTTTATAGCCCTGTGCCTTTGGCAATGAACAAACATCTCAAATTCCCAAGAAGAAAGCTGTGGTTCTATTATGAAATTAATTTTCCACTGACCCAGGTCCAGAAGGCTGTTTGAAAGATAAGTGTTGATTGATGGGCCTATGAAGACTTCTATCCAGCTTTCTAAAGTACAAAATCTGTAAATCTGCAAGTAGAAATAGAGTCTTTCTGGAAAAAATATTAATTCTGTACCTTGGTGTTACTGGGTGATTGCTTTTCAACACCTGGGAGGACTTTTAAATGAACAATTCCTATTTATATCTTCCCCTAAATAGCGTTGGAACTCCCAGGCATCTTATAAAAGTTTGAAACAGGCCTGTGTTGCCGGGGTCATAACTTGATTAATCATACAGAAAGCGCAAGCCCAGGCGTATTACAATTATAGAGGGATCATGTCTCAAATGAGCCAAGCACCTGAAATGAGTGAACGTCTAAATCCCAGGGGTGATTCTGAGACCAGAAATGCAAGGAATGAATCCAGAGGACAATATTGAAACCAATGGCAGGAGGTGAGTTTAAGAAAGAATTGAAAAATGAGAGATGAGAATAGAATGATCGAGGCAGGACCCTGAGGACATGTTTCCATAGCAGCAGGCAACTCAGAGGAGAGGTAGGAGGGAGAACGAAGTAGAAATACCCAGCGTCAGACTCTGGGAAAGTAAAACCTGAAGGAGGGCTTGGAGGCGTTGAACGAACCCTTTCTCCTCCTCATCTTACAAACAAGAAACTCAATGATCAATCCTGAAAGGCAATACAAAGCTCACTTCTGGGGTCTGCTTTTTGTTCACCACACCATGATTCCTGGAGCCTCAGCTCAGGTCTTGTTATGCTTGCCCAGGAGAACAGCTGGAGTGTTAGATGTACACGGATTCTGTCTCCATCTGCCACAAACACTGCAATGAGACTCGAGGTACTGTGGAATACTGAGGCACAGATACTGAATTCAAGGGAAAAGATACATCTTTCTAGACATAAGCAGGAGGATTTTGCTTTGTTGTGTTGTTTTACAAACTGGTTTAGGGAGGTGTGTGAGAGTGTAGAACCTCCCATGATGGACAAAATGACAGTTATACCCCCACAATGCCCACATCCCATCCTCAAAACCCTAGAATATGATACCTCACATGGCAAAAGGGACTTTGAAGACACGATTAAAGTCAAGAACATTAAGATGAGGAGATTATTGTGGATTATACACTGGGGCCAAATCTAACCCTGTGAGTCCTTTTTTTCTTTTTTCAAATATTTTTTGTTAATTGTCATAACAATTTTCTCATTAACCTTATGAACAGAGAAGCTTCTTCACTCCTGAGAACCAGAGAGAGAAAGTCTGAGAAAGATTTGGCCCAACATCACTGGCTCTGGGGACTTCCCAGGCAGTCCAGTGGTTAAGACTTCATCTTCCAATGCAGGAGTGAGGGTTCAATCCCTGGCTGGGGAACTAAGATCCCATAAGGGATTTGCCACATGGCCAAAAAAACCTGAACACGGACAACAGAAGCAATGTTGTAACAGATTCAATAAAGGCTTTAAAAATGGTCCACATGAAAGAAAATCTTAAAAAAGAAAATATTACTGTCTTTGAATATGGAGGAAGAGGACTCAAGCCAAGGAGTACAGGAAGTCTCTAGAAACTGGAAAAGGCAAGAAAGCAGATTCTCCCTAGAGCTTCTTTAAGAAACAGACACATGCCAACACCTTTTATCTTGTAGGACTCTGACCTCCAGAACTGTAAGATAATAAATTTGTGTTGTTTATGCCACTAAGATTGTGCTAGTGGGTTGCAGCATCCATAGAAAACACTCACCAAGCTGGTGAAGAGAGAAGTCTGCCGAGATGAGGACAACACCAAGAGTAGAATGAATCTGAGTTCTGCTGAGATTCACCCTAAGATTTGTCTTAGTCAGTTCAGGTTGCTATAACAAAATATCATAGAAACACACAACAGGTATTTATTTCTCATAGTCACAACAGACATTTATTTCTCATAGTCTAGACTGTCTGGAGTCTGGCAAGTCCATAGGTGCCAGCTGATTCAGTTCCTGGCAAGAGCCCTCTTCCTGGTTTGCAGATGGCCACATTTTCACTGTTTATTCACATGGCAGAGAGAAACAGAACTCTGATCTCTTCTTCTTCTCATAAGGACACAAATTCCATCATGGGGCCCCACCTTCATGACCTCATCTAAGCCTAACTGCCTCCTAAAGACCCTGTCTCCAAATACCACCATAGTGGGACTTAGAGCTTCAATATATGAATTTTGGAGGAGGACACAGCATTCAGTCCACAGCAAGATTTTTGAAATATTGATGGGCAAAAATGAGAAGCAAAACAAAATACAATATTTATTTAAATCTGTAAGCAGGTTAATTTTCCTCAGAGGTAGACATTAAATGTTGACTACAACTGATGGTCTAAAAATCTCACTGAGACATGTTTGTTTACACAGAATGGGTGTACCTTTAACTTACTGCTTGTTCCTGGGGACATGTGCATATCCTGGGCAAGCTCATAGGCTATGGTGGCTGCAGTCATGCAGGGCTTCATGAAGGGGTTGGTCATCGTGACGATAGGAGGATCAAGAAAAAAAACTGAATCTGACCTGATGAAGTTCCATCTGGGTTGTCCTATGGGTAGTTATGTTCATCAAAGTAAACAATATCTGCTAACTAACACAACCCCGAATTCCAGTAGCATAAGTCAACATAGGTCAATTTCTTGTTTATAAAACAATCATGCAGTTAACCAGATGTCAATTTGGCAGTTGATATTCTACAAGATGATTCAGGAACCCATACTCCTTCCTTCTTGAGACTCTGTCTTTTTCTAGGGCCTTGGAGGACCTCATGTCCAGGCAGTCAATTGGGAAAGATGGTGGAGAAGACATGATGTTGTTTCTAGTCGCAATTCTTTGAGACGCCATGGACTGCAGCCTGCCAAGTTCCTCTGTCCCTAGAATTCTCCAGGCAAGAATACTGGAGTGGGTCGCCATTTCCTTCTCCAGGGGAATCTTCCCAACCCAGGGATCAAACCAGCATCTCTTGTGTCTCCTGAATTGTCAGGCAGATTCTTTAACACTGTGCCACCTGGGAAGACATACCTGCTCCTTAACCACTGTGGTTCCAAAGGGATATGTTACTTCCACTCTCACTCCACTGGTGACTATCAGTCCTGTTGTCTTATCTAGGTAGAAGGGAACTGAGGACATGTCTCTGCACTAAGGAAGAAGAAATAGAAACCTTTGGGGGAACAGCCAGCAGCCTCTGCCATAGCGTTCAACATAGTTGTAAGGGTCAATAGTTTAGACTGGGACATGTACTGACAATGTACATTATGTTCTAATAAGACTGTCCAACTTGGAGTGTGTTTTTTCCATGAGGTAATGAATACTCACACTCTCAGTCACCCTGAAAGAGGCTGCTCCTGGGAGAAGAAGGGAAGATGGGAGAAGTGGCCTCAGACCAAAGAGACAGAAAAACATATTTCTCCCTCTGGACTTTCCTGGTTGGGTCTGGATGAAGATACAGATGTGAGTTTGGTCTCAGTGGCTTAAGAGAGAGGCTGCAGCCAAGTGAACAGATTAGGAGTTAAGCAAGGTAACATCCTTCAGGTAGCCCAGGGATTTGGTCTGCATTTGTGAGTTTTGAGGGCGCCTCTATGCAGGATGGTTAGAGCTGTGCTTTCTGTTGTTTTCTCTGAACTATCCATGAAGTCATATTAAAAGTTGAGAACTCTACTCAATACTCTGTAATGGGAAAAGAATCTAGGAAAGTGTGGATATATGTATATTATAACAGATTCACTTTGCCACACAACTGAAACTAACTCAACATTGTAAATCAGATACACTCCAATAACAATTTTTAAAAATATAAATATTCAGGGAAAAAAGTTGTGAAATGGTGGTGGTTCTACTGCAGAAACTAAAGGAAAGGTCTATATTAGGGGCTGAATTGTGCTCCTGCAAAACTGACATGTTGAAGTCCTAAGCCCCAGCATCTCAGAATGTGACCTTATTTGAAAATAGGGTTTTTAAAGAGGGAAGTTAAAATGAGGTCCCTAAGGTTGAACCCTAAACCACTCTGACTGGTGTCCTTATAAGAAGAGGAGATAGGGAAACAGACATACCCAGAAGAAGACCATGGAAGACGATATGGAGTGAAGAAGACACAAGAAAACAAGACATCCACAAGCCAAGGAGGGAGACCTCAAGGAAAAACTAACTCTGTGTTTGATCTTGGACTTCTAGGCTCCAGGATTGTGGGAAAATAAAGTTCTGTTGTCTGAGCTGTCCAGTCCTTGGTACTTTATAACTAGCAACCCTCCGAATGAATTCCTCCTGGTTCATACTTGAGGCAGAATGGAGAAGAGGAGGGCAGAGCACACTCCCCAGGGCCATCGTGCGGCTGTTAGGGGCAATCACGGGCAGGGGCAGGCGACGCTCGCAGAGCAGAGATGATGTCAAATAGCAGAAGAAATGGCCAAGTGCTGGAACTGAAGGCAGATAACCATGATGGATCTTATTTTGAGAACATATCTAACTTGTGGCACTTCCTGGGGACTGAGTTCTCCCACGGCATAGTGAAGTTGCAGTCTTCATAGTATGTCATACTTATGCCCACTTTGAGAAGGTCCAAGCTGGTGAAGCCAAGCCTTATGTGGATAGCAAGAGAATGAACGTGCTTAGGCTTCAAGGAAATAGACAGTGTCCTTTGAAATCCCAACCCCTCCTCTATCTGTGTGTCCTTATCTTAGCCTCAATGAACTTGGCTTTTTCATCTGTAATTTATTAATAGTAACAGCTATTGCTTGGATCTAATATAATTAATTAATAATCAAATAATATAATTATATAATACAAATAATTATAATTGTATTAATTAATTATATTAACAGTATGTTAATTATATTAATGCAATACATTATAATTGTAGAATATTAACATATAATTATAAATAATTATATAATATAATTAATATTATATTGATTATAAATATATAATATATATAACTATATAATATAATATAAATTAATTCTACTGTCTTTTGACTTAAATGCAATGATATAAAGCTCTTAGGTTTGGTGTATATTATGTGCTCAATAAATGACAGTTGTTGTGTTTATTATAGAAAAACACTCACTGATGAGAGGAACATAGTCCTTGAGCGCTGTTGAGCAGAATACAGTTATAAAAAGGACGTTGGCCATTTGTGTACTGGGGAGAAATTTAGCCAGCTCTTTGACCAGATTTGACCCCGACTGGACTCCCTGTGGGATGAAAGTGACTTCAGAAAGGGAGCGGGACAGCAGAGCCATACAGAGGTCCATGGTTCCCTTCTGCCTCAAATGTTAATTCTGTTACAGGTCCAAATTCAGGCACCTTCATGCACACAGCCATGAGCCAGTGCTGCTGGGAATTCTGCTTCTCATGACTCATCATTTCTCAGGGAGGCCCTATGCATCTGAGCTAAGTGTGCTAGCTATTACCAGAAAGAGGATTCTCAGAGCCAGGTCACAGAAGGAGAGCTGCCCAGCGTGGTAGCTGTGTATGTTGCATCTGCTGCGTCTGGAGACAGTGGTCTGCAGGAGCCCAGGCTGTATTTGGGGGAGGGAATAGTGTTGAGCCTCTGAATGTAGAACATTCAGCCGTATTCAGTTTCTTGGTTGAGTGCCCTGTCATCTCCTCCCACTACCTCGACCCTCAAGGCTTTCAGTGTTGGTGCCTTTTACTCTTTAGATGGATGGCGTTTTGGAAACTTTCAAAACATTTGGACCACGATTCCCGTCATGCACACTGAGCTGGTCTGGGGTTGATTAGGCACAGGCAGCTGCACCTCCAGATGCCACCAGGATCACAACACTCTCTTATGAAGCCGGACTTTTAAAGAGCTGGAGTCAAGTGGCAAAGTCAGTGGCTGTCAACGGCCTCAGTCCTGAGTGAGCGCGGTTTATGGGTGGGGCAGGTCTGGGCCGTCTCAGATGGCCCTGTCTTGGATTGGAGGAGTGGGTGGAGGGAGGAGTAGAGCCAGGAGGACTGGGAAGAGGAGGCCAACCCCTGGGTCTGCGGTGCTAAGTCACCCATCTTGTTATCCTGATTCTGACCTTGTGCCCTCTTTACTGTTTCAGCATCCATCTTTTTCCCAGAGTCCCTGACTTGGTTATCTGCTCAGACTCCTTAAGACTGGGACCCTACCTCATTCTTTTTCAAGCTATGCTCCTGAATTTTCACCCCAGATTGGTGGGGTGGTAAATCAAATTAGTCCTGAAGTATCTAGTTGGTTTCCAGTCGAGAACCACACTTGGCCACCTTGTAGACACATCACAAACATCCTACCTCATCAACTCTGAGAGTGGGTATCATTTTTGTCTTCTTTCTATAGATGGGCAAACTGAGGCTTAGAGAATCTAAATTACTTAACTAAAGTCACACAGCCCACAAGTGATGGAAATTCAAATGAAAGACCATTTGAATCCAAAGCTTGTTTTTTTTTTTTTCCCTTATACCACAGTGGCCCTTCATTCTGAAAGGGGAAAATATAGGATCCTGGAGGAAGCATTTCAGGAAATTTAACACATGTACATGTGTGTGCATGTGGTGTGTGTGCGCCTATATGTTTAGGGACAGAAAGGAGAAACAAGGAGATGAAGCTGGGAAAATAAGGATGATGCTGAGGAGGATATTTAATGTCAGGTGGGAGGGTTTGACTCTTATTCTGAGGGAAATGCCTGCAGAAGAGGAATGGCTAAAGCCTTGGAAGGAGACTAGGGATGTTTGCCTCATGAGGGGTCTGCTGTTGAACTTCTCAAGACTGGACTGAAGGTGGTGAGGGGAGGCCGTGAGTCTCCAAGGTGGGAGTCCACCAAGATCCTTAGGGGCTGCTTGTTAACCTAACAACACACTTCATCAGCCAATATCCTCTCTCCAGGTGCTAGTTTCCACTCTTCCACTGGATTGTCGATTCCTTGACAGCAGAAACTGCCTCATACTTTTTCAAATCCCCCACAAAACCCAGGATAACGCTGAGCACACAGCAGGAGCCCAATGAACATGTGTTGTCAAAATCATGCATGTGTTAATTGTTCTTCTCTTATGAGCAAATTATAAGCAGTTGCCCTACATATACATGTTACATATGAATCCTGAGAGAAAGAAGGTGATAAATCTTTTCCTAAGGAAGCATTTCCCTTTGTGCACACACATTTGTTAACCCTTTAGCAAATGTATACTAAGCAGGCCTGAAAATCTCCCAATCCTCAAAATAAGAAATACCAGAGAAGGTTTGCTAACAAGTCTTATTTGGCTTTTGTTTAGATTTCACTGTTTTATTTTTTGTTCTGTCTAATACTGTATAAAGAGCTTCAAAAAATGCCATTAAAAAGCCAGTGAGATCTTGGTGCCATACCCCAATTCTGTTGCTTTCAGTAGAATTTTATATCAAAAACATACTGCTGAATTATTGTGTAATTGCCAAATTCCAGAATCTGCTTATTATCTCTAAATTTTAAACAGAGATTCAACTTACTGGGGATTTTGTTATCTCAAACACATTTAGAAAGAAATTATTGAGTTTCTCTTATTTATTAATGTAATTCAAACTTACTTATAACCCAAAACATCCTCTCAAGAATTTGAGGGCTTATGGCAAAAACACTTATCATGAACTGGTAACCTAAATGTCAAATTAAAAAAAAAAATCAGAACCCAGGAAAGTAGAAATTAAAATGGGAAGTCAAACCCAGGAGAAAAACTGAATGCAAATATCTGGGTCCCTAGAGAACATAGGAGAATATTACAAAATGGCAGCCCTTGGGACAAACCCAACTGAAGTTGCATTTTGTTTGCTCTGTACAGTTAAAAAGAAGCTTTTTAGCCTGTTTTACAACTTAGTGAGAGGAGAGACTACCACAGAGCAAAAGGGATACAAGAGCTGTAACTACCAAATGCAACGTGTGGACATTGTCTAGCCCAGCTATTCGGATTTGGAAATTTAGAATATTCATTGACTTAGAGGATATTAAGGAATTATAACTCATTTTGTTAGGTATGATAATGGAATACATGCCAGTAAAGCCATATCTGAGACTTACTTTAAAATACGTGAGCAAAAATTTTAAAAATTAAGTTGAGTAGGTAAGTAAGATTAGCAAAATGTTGATTATTTTTGAATCTGAATGATGCATGTAGGAGGGTTTATTCTATCTCTCTATTTTTGTATATGTTTAAAATTCTCCATAGTGAATATCAAAAAAGTTAGACTATGACTGTCTTGAGGTGGGTTATGTGCTTCTTAATTTGACGTAGTCTCCACCTGCCACCCATCTTACCCTGCACCCCTGTTACCACAGACTCAGATTCACATTTAATTACCTGCCGGATTTACCTTATTACATGAATTATGATTTCTAAGTCAGATAAAAAAGGAAGTGGTTGATGACAAATAAACATCCCAGTTCCTCAACTGGAAAGAATCTAACTAGCACTTGCATGTTCAGTCACTTCAGTCGTGTCTGATTCTTTGCGACCCCATGGACTGCAGCCTGCCAGGCTCCTCTGTCCATGGGATTAACCCAGCAAGAATACTAGAGGGGGCTGCCATGACCTCCTCCAGGGGATCTTCCCCACCCAGGGATTCTTTCCTGCATATCCTGCATTGGCAAGTGGATTCTTTACCACTGAGACACCTGGGAAGCCCTAACTAGCACTTAACAGTAAACAAAAATTCTTCCCGGAAGCATTATGGAAAACCAGAGTAATGCAGACAGGGTCCTACACAGCAGTTTTTCTTGAACAGCTGCAGAGGGACCAGACCCCACCTCCATCTTTGGGCACCAGTGACCCCACAGTTCTGGGACTGGCTCTGATCCACAAGCCTAAGAGCAGCACTCCTCTGCTCCGGCACCCTCAGCAAGGGTCAGTAGGCATTGGCCACAATGCATTTCAGAAAAGCATTTCTGCAGGGTCCCAAAGCAATAGGATCTTGGCATGCAGCTTTTTGATGGACTGGCTGGATCTAGAGACAAAATGTCGAATATGGGAGATTCGAGAAGACTGAGCAGAAGGCCATACACTCTTCAAGCAATCCTTGGTAGGTATCACTCATTGTGGAGTGAATAGTTGACCTTCAGAAAGATAAGTTCACATCCTGACCCTGGTACCTGGCTCCTCTATCCACAGAATTTTCCAGGCAAGAATACTGGAGTGTGTTGCCATTTCCTACTCCAGGGGATCTTCCTGATGCAGGGATCAAATCTGAGTCTCTTGCATCTCCTGCATTGTCAGGTCGATCCTTAACCTCTTTACTTCATCTCTGTTTTTGGATTTCCTTCCCATTTAGGTTACCACAGAGCACTGAGTAGAGTTCCCTTTGCTATACAGTAGGTTCTCATTAGCCATCTGTCTTATACTTGGTATCAATAGTGTATATATTAATGTCATTCCCAATTCCCCAATTCATCCCACCTCCCCTACCCCTGCCCTGCTTGGTGTCCATGTGTTTGTTTTCTACATCTGTGTTTCTATTTCTGCTTTGCAAATAAGATCATCTATACCATTTTTCTGGTCTTTCCTGGTGGCTCAGCTGGTAAAGAATCTGCCTGCCATGACGGAGACCTAGGTTCAATCCCTGGGTTGGGAAGATCCCTTGGAGAAGGGGATGACTGCCCACTCCAGTATTACGGCCTGGAGAATTCTACGGACTGTATATCCATGTGGTCTCAAAGAGTCGGACACAATTGAGTGACTTTCTCTTTCACTTTCGTATGATTTTTCTAGATTCCAGATGTGTACATGTGTGCTAAGTCACTTGAGTCATATCAGATTCTTTGTTACCCTGTGGACTCTAGACCGCCAGGCTCCTCTGTCCTTGGGATTCTCCAGGCAAGAATACTGGAGTGGGTTGCCATGCCCTCCTCCCGAGTATCTTCCCAACCCAGGGATCAAACACACACCTCTTATGTCTTCTGCCTTGGCAGGCAGGTTCTTTACCACTAGCGCCACCTGGGAAGCCCTCTAGATTCCACAAAAATGCATTAATATTACAAGATTTGTTTTTTCTTTCTGACTTACTTCACCCTGTATGACCATCTCTAGGTCCATGCACATCTTTACAAATGACCCAGTTTTGTTCCTTTTTATGGATGAGTAATATTCCATTGTATGTGTATATATCACATCTTCTTCATCCATCCCTCTGTTGGTGAACATTTAGGTTGCTTCCATGTCCTAGCTATTGTGAATAGTGCTATAATGAACATTGGGTTACATGTTTCTTTTTGAATTATGGTTTTCTCAGGGTATATATGCCCAGTAGTGGGATTGCTGGGTCATATGGTAGCCCTATTTTTAGGTTTTTAAGGAGCCTCCATACCGCTCTCCACAGTGGCTATATGAAGTTAAATTCCCTCCAAGAGTGTAAGAGGGTTCCCTTTTCTCCATATCCTCTCTAGCATTTACTCTTTGTAGACTTTTTAATAATGGCCATTCTGGAGGGTGAGAGATGATACCTCATCGTATTTAAAATTCAGACTCCAGTGACTCTCTCTCTTAAGACTGATCCAGAGACCTTCAGAGGAACTGTAGAATCTGTGACTTCCCAAAGGCTCCAGGCAATGCTGATAGAGGTGGCTGAGGGTGTGGCGCTGCAGACCGAGGTGAACTGTTCAGCTAGAAATGTTTGTCCTGGACAGACAATCTCTTATCGCTTTTTAAAGAGACAACTCCCTATTTTACACCATTTTCTCATGGACAGACTGAGAGTACTAAAATGTATAAAATAATAATGACACTAATTCCATCTCTGAAGAAAATGTGGGGCTTGTGCAATTTTATTTTTTCAAATAAAAATTCCTTAAGGTCTGTAAAAATGTCAATCAGCAAAAGAAAAGAATGGAGCAGGCATGGAAGGGTTTTGGTTTTTTCTTTTTTTAAAAAAATCTGTCACTTAGCAACAACATATGTATGGCTGACAGTTGGAGTAATCTTTGAGTTGGCAACATCAAATTGTTAGGAAGTTTAAATTTGTGTTTTATCATTGTTAGCGGTGTTTTAGCAAATCATGGAAGGTACAATATGTGCGTTCTGCTGTTTTGTAAGGCAGACATTTTAAGTCAGAAATATTTGACTGTAAACATATTTTGCACTGAACCCAATTTTCCTTCTACATAGAAGAACCAAAGCTTACCTAAACACACTCAGAAACCTAGTTAATCACTGCTATAGGATTAGGCCAGAAATGTTCTTCAAAAATAGTTTATGAAAGTTTTAATTACACACACAATCATAAAATGTTCAGTAATTGCTGCATATTGATTCCATGTTTTTTTCTGGAAATGCTAAAACTATTTCAATATACACAGAATCAATAAACATAATTAAAATATGAGCTCATCAAAACAGTAATTAAATGTACTTAACAGCTTTTGTGGCTTTTCCCCATATGGTTACTGTGGGAGTGTGAATCTGGTGCGCGAGATAAATGTAACAAAATAAAGTGAAAGCTTCGGAAAAGATTACTGTCGTATCATAATATAATAAAACCCGGCTCTGCAGCACTAAATAAAAAAGTTGACAAAAGGAGTGGTGTATGCAATTATTATACATTTTGGGGCTGTTTTCTATTTATATGAGATTAACACTATCATGGTCTATATTCAGAGGGAACACTGAAATCCTCCAACATGAAAGGAATGGGGGGGGGAGAGTGCCCTGAATTTTTAATATGACAATTCTCCTTTTAGGATATTGCTGGAAAAGAGTTTGATCCTTGCCCCCCTGCTTCCGGCTCTAGGCTGGTCTGCCTCCCAAGGGCAAAGTCACCTGACTCCCAAAGCTTTGGACCCTATGGTTCTCAGACTTAGCAATTGTGAAGATGGTTTTCATCCCTTCTGCCATTCATTTCAGCAAGCCTGAGCAAGGGAAGGGAAAGTTTATTATTTATTTTGGCCACGGTGCTTGGCATGAGGGATCTTAGTTCCCTGACCAGGGATTGAACCTATGTCCCCACACTGCAGTTCAGAGTCTTAACCACAAGTCCCATAAAGGTTATTGAAGTTGGACTCTTGCCTTTCAGGAGCATACAGACCAGGTGTCTGGAAGTAGTGCTGAATCACCAGGTAAGGACAGACCCTGAGACAAGGATGTGACTGCCAGGAATTTATAAGAGAGGCCAGCCTAGGAAGCGTGATCAGGGGAGGGGAAGTCGCACAGGGAGAGAGGAAGCTGGTGAAGGTGCATGACCAATGAACAGGCCCCGTCGGGGCAGCTAGTGCTCCATCTTCCTGGGAACAGTGATAGTTTAGACCATCTCTGAGTTGCCCACCTGAGGAGAGAGGAAGTCTGGCATTTATCCTCTAGCCCCACATCTGGATTTGCCTGAAGGTTATTCTCTAAACTTTAATCCCTTGGTCCTCTGGTCCAGAGAGAGCTCTCAAGAGGCAGAGTCTTCAGTGACAGTGAAAGTCTTAGTCATTCAGTCGTGTCTGACTCTTTGTGACTCCATGGACTGTAGCCCACCAGGCTTCTCTGTCCATGTAATTGTCCAGGCAAGAATACTGGAGTAGGTAGCCATTCCCTTCTCCAGGGGATCTTCCCTACTCAGGGACTGAACCCAGGGCTCCTGCATTGCAGGCAGCCACCAGGGAAGCCCTAGAGTCTTCAGGACTTACAATCAAGTGCTATTGACTCAGACTAGACTGGCCAGGGCTGAGGTCACTGGTGGGGAACATGGGTCTTCTACCATCCCATCTATGGTAGGCAGAACCCTCCCAAAATTGTCCACATCCTAATTCCCAGAATCTGTGAATGTTACCACATATGGCAAAGATGTTGCACATATAATTAAATCAAGGCTCTTGAAGATATTATCCTAGATTGTCTGTGGTGGTGGTGGTTTAGTTGCTAATACATGTCTGATGCTATGGACTGTAGCCCACCAGGCTCCTCTGTTCATGGGATTCTTTAGGCAAGAATACTGGAGTGGGTTGGCCATTTCCTTCTCCAGGGGATTTTCCCAACCCAGGGATTGAACCCAGGTCACTTGCAGACAGATTCTTTACTCACTGAGCCACTTCTGAGTGTACTTGTAAGGGAGGCAGAGGGAGGTTTTGAACAGAAGAGGACAGGGCAATGTTACCTCAGAGGCAGAGCTTGGAGGGATGTGGTCACCAAGGAGTGCTGGCAGTCAGAAGCTGGAAGAGTCAAAGAATGAACTCTTTCCCTGAGCCTCTATAGGGAGTGCTGAGGTGAGCTAGGACCTGGGACCTGGGAGCCTTTACTGCAGTGCTTGTATCTAGAGAAACATCTCCTCCAGCTACAAATACAAAGAAACTGCTGCTGCTGCTGCTGCTAAGTCACTTCAGTCGTGTCCGACTCTGTGCAACCCCATAGAAGCAGCTTACTAGGCTCCTCTGTCCCTGGGATTCTCCAGGCAAGAACGCTGGAGTGGGCTGCCATTTCCTTCTCCAACAAAGAAACTATAAGGAGGCTAAAAATAACTACACACTTTCTGTTGGGACAAATTATGGACAATACAGTACAAAAAGGCCAAAAACCATCTGCCACTTCTGAGGTGCCAGGAGCAAAAGCAGGGTACTGGGCATGATCCCTGCACACAGCACCACAAGGGGTTGGGCAGACTGCTGAAGCCACCCGCTCTGGCCCAACCCATTGATCAGCCCCTACCTCACCCTATTCAGGAACCAGCTCATCCTCCCATGGGGAGTGAGCAAGGGCACCTGTGACTTGTTCTCCCTCCCTTGGGCTGCATCTAGAGCCCCACAAAACCTTGCCAGAATTTGTCATCTGAACTCTTCTCAATTACCATTGATGAAGAGCCCACAAACCCAGGTCGATAACAGTTTGTCTGACATCTTGAGTTTGTCCCTGAAATACTGATATTGAACTTTCATCCTCCAAACTGGAAGAGAATACATTTCTGCTGTTCTAAACCACAAAGTTTATGGTTATTTGTTACAGTGGCCACAGGGAACTCATGGAGGGTCCTAGGAAGAAAAGATTCTTTCAAAGAAGAGTATCCTTCAGTAGACAGAGAAGAAACAGAGCCAGGGAGCTTGTGGGGGTGATCTCGTCTGAAACTGATGTCACTTCAACACCACCCCCACTTCCTCTTTTCTTCCTCGACCATGTCCCTATGTTCCATGACATCTTCTGCAGATTTTTTTTCTCAGTAATTTCATTTGCACCTGAGTGTTGGACCCAGCTCTGTCCTTAGCTAAAATTCTTGTTCTGCATTTTCCTGTAACTTGTACATGGAAGATTAGATTCAAGAGTGGTCTTTTTGTCTTTCTCTTAATTTTCTGGAAGCTTCCCAGTGCTACACTTAGAAGTGCCCTCCATGTGCTCCCTTCCACCCCGGGCTCACTTGTAGTAGAATTCCATTTGGAGTCCAATTAGTACGATCACTTAGCTTTGAACCTATACATGATGTCTCTACTGTACGGAGAAAATACACTGTATTGCTTGCAAAGAGGCCACGGTTAGACTTGGCTCTTAAAGTTGAACTACCTCAACCTCTGAAAATTCAGGGAGACGAAGGAAGGAAAAGGCATGAAGAAAATAAACTCTAAAACTTCTTGATTGCTTTGGACTTGGGACACAGATGGGAGTTCCTCTTGTGCCAAAAAATCTATCAAATGGCACCAGCTGTGGGGTAAAGAAAGTCTAAAAGAATCACACATCGCCATTCATGGGAGGAACTGTAGGAAGGCGGGAGGAAAAAGTTTTGCAGATCAGTTGATTTCTCAGTGAGTCATGTGGCCAGATGCAAAGCCCATGACTACATCTGCAGGCATATTGTAATTAGTATTAATATTCATGCAGAGACTATCAAGAAAGCTGTTTCCTCTGCATTTTTAGCAGTATGGTAGGTCTGGAGGAAAGTCATTTCTTTTGTGTTAAAGGAGTTTATGCTGCGTTAGTTTCAAGCTTCATGAGGATTAATTTTAAAAGAGCACTGGGAGTGAAAATATTAGGCCTTATGTAAGGGTAATATTCCAAATATTACACAATTAGCAAGGCCAGAACCGGCCAATCAGAGCAGGTGCTGTGCCCAGGTTTTAACCTTTTATTTGCTGGATCATGGGAAATGGGGATTTCTGGAGAATGCTGGGGTGGCTGGAGGTGCTGGGGGCTGTTTGGGGACTCAGGGGGTGACTGCTTGTAGCATGGCCATCCCTGTGTGTGCCAGCTAAATGTGGGCCCTCACCATACAACATGTAAACATGTCTGTGTTAGTCGCTCACTCTTTGCAACTCCATGGACTGTAGCCCACCAGGCTCCCAGTATTCTTGCCTGGAGAATTCCATGGACAGAGGGCCCTGGTGGGCTACAGTCCACAGGGTCACAGAGTCTAACTTGACTGAGCGACTTTCACTGAAAATGCCAAGCTTTCCTTTTACCCCTCCTTAACAAGGGAATTAAAAACACATGCTAGAGATTCATTAACCTAATGCATGTTCTTTGAACCCTACTGTGTGTCAGGTATCATGCTAAGTAAGAGCTAGAAACACCAAGATGTTGTCAACAAAGAACTAGTGGAAAAGTGTAATTATCTCTTTGCTATGTCCGAGTGTACATCCCATTTGGGTCTTGAGTGGTCTCAAGTGACGAAAAGTCTAATGACAACTGCCTGTGTAAAACAGAAAAAGGAAGATTTGTTGACTCAAATGGCAGACATGTTGAGGAATATATATTACTGGGCACAGGGGACTGGGGGTGTGTGTGTGTATGTGTGTGTGTGTGTGTATGTATTCCCACTTCACCTCCTTTGGCTGACATCTCGTTTGGGTTCCTGTGAGAGGAGACTCTGAGACAAGGACTGAAGTTCAAGTAATTTATCTGGAAGGGGATCCCAGAAGAGGAAGTGAAGTGAGGGAGTAGGAAAGAGAGGGATGAAGGAGGAGAGCCCATGTGTATTGCGGTAAAGAGCTGAACATGTCCTACTGGGGGCCCTCTGAAGAACCACATAGAATTCAGAGAAAAGTGAGCCACTCAATTGTGTCTAGCTCTTTGCGACCCCATGGACTGCAGCCCACCAGCCCCCTCTCTCCATGGTATTCTCCAGATAAGAATACTGGAGTGGGTAGCCGTTCCCTTCTTTAGGGCATCTTCCCAACCCAGGAATCGATCCCATGTCTCCCTCATTGCAGGTAGATTCTTTACCGGCCAAGCCACCAGGGAAGCCCAAATTTTCCACCATGGAGGATGGGGGAGGCTAGGACACTTAGCCTTAGATCCCTGCCTCCCACTGGTTGAGGGCTGCTCCAGTGAAGCATTAGGTCCCCCATGCTTCTCGATTGTGTCTGCTTGTACCTAGACGGTCTTCCAGGGCACCCCTGACATGGGACCCCGCCACAGGGTGTGAGCACCCACTCCTGCTTCCCTGGAAACGGGTGGGCAAGGAGATGTGGCATGTGCAGCACAAGTGTCCACTCACCTGGGCTTTCCTCGGTGGGGGCTCCAGTCTCAGGGTCCACGTGTCAGGGCGAGGTTCCCGTCACATTGTGACCTGGTAGGAACTGGAGATCTGGAAATCAGCAGGAAGACCAGGTGAGCCAAGCCCCCTCTTGCTGGCATCCACAGAACTTATTAGAGTAGAAAATAAATTCAGAGCTCCTACGTGATCATTTCAGAAGGTCACCCAGATCTTAAATTTAAAGTCACCCCCCAAACTAAGTTCAAGATTTGCTTCACTCTATCTTAAATGTGGGCAAAATTCCATAGACCTTTACTGATTGCCTACATATACCTTGAGAGCACCAACGAATTCCCTCAAACTTGAGGTGAGCCAAATTTGGGACCCAAGAAATAGCGTTGGGGGTTCTTTCTCTAATTAGGTAACTAAAAACCAACTTGACTTGAAAACTCTGAAGTCAACCTCCTAGTAGCCCCTTCACAAAATCCTTGCTGTGCTGCATTTGTGTTCCCATAATATTGTATTGTAAGGTTTAAATGTCACATCAGGCTAGAACATTTGTTATATATCAGAAAAGAATGAAGTGAGAATTGCCGGGTTTTGCCTCTCATGGAAGCTTCATTTGTTCATTGAGGCTACCTGCCTGATATCAAGGTAAAATGTGACTGTTCCAGACTGGTCCAATTTTAATGTCAACCTTCCTGGCGGTGAAGGTCCCTGTGGGGCCTCAGCCACCTCCGCTGGACTGTATCCTAACCATTCAGCACTGCAGCTCTACTAACCTTTAGGTCCCTGGCCCAGGAATCCCTGAGGCTGTTTTTCCCTCAAGTTCCTGGTGAAGTCAACCCATATACATGGTGACAAGCATGCTGATCGATATATTTTTTTTCTACACAAGTTTTTGCTTTTTTGTGAGGGGGAAGAGGGTTGTCGGTCAGAATTCAAGAAATGTTGCTTTTGGCTCGAGTGATCTTGGCAGTTGTCTCAACTCCTCACTGTATTAGGTCTCTGTCGACAAAACCTGCTGATATTCTTCAGGCCTTTAAGGTCAAAAGAATTGCCTTCTGCCTCTTAGACTTGTGGGCCCGATTATGTTTGAAAAATAGATTTTCCAGGTGGACTGCTAGTCACAGAGCCTCCCTGGTGGTGTAAGGGACATTTAAACTATGTTTTACCCACTGCCAAGAGCCAATAACAGAGCTCAGGGTTTTTGTTTTTTTTTTCCCTCCTATGGGAGAAGGTGGTAAGGCCACAAAAGCGGTGGCTGATTATGCATTAGGGCATTCCTGCGACCATATGTGGAATGACACTCTTCTTTCATTGCAAAGTCATTCAAGGTGGAGGGTACTTGCTCTAAAAACTCTCGAATTAATCTCTTGGTACCAATACCCTTTCAAATTTGTTTCTGGACTTTTATTAACTTTTACTTCAAACGTAATAGTCTAAGGGCTATGAAAACCCAGAGAGAAACTTGAGTGAACACCTACTATATCTTGAAGTGGTTATAATTTATATCCTGTGAGGAATGGCTTGCTGAAAGTGCATATTCATTTCCATTTCTAGGTTGGCTTTTTGGCTGATCTAATTCTTTATCACCATTTAGCTTATGAAACACCTATTGGTGCAGGCTGGGGTGACCTTTTGCATTCCTACTGACAGTTGATAGATAGATATGCATAAATTAGGATATGGAAGTTTCTTTTTTGAAAATCAGTGGTGTTTAACCCTTCTGAGGGTTAAGAAAGCAATTAAAATATACAATCTTTATTTAGAAAATTTTGCCAAGTCTTAGTATATTTATTGACATTTTAGGTAGTACTTTAATACAATATAATATTGGTTAACACATTCTCCTATTGTTATCTACTGCTTTCTACTAGTAAATAGAGCAGTCAGTAACTATCTTATCCTTGCACACTGATAAGCTTTAAGGATGATGTCACAGAAGAGACTATTTATGGCCATTTTATAAGTCATTCATTTATTAATCCTTAAGTGGTTAATAGCATATGCTCTGAAATTATCCCACCAGATTTTGTATCCTGATGTCTCTACTTACTGTATATGTGGGCTTCCCTTATCAGGGAAAGGGAAAGATAAGGGAAAGTTGGTAAAGAATCTGCCTACAATACAGGAGACCCTGGTTTAATTCCTGGGTTGGGAAGATCCACTGGAGAAGGGATAGACTACCCACTCCAGTATTCTTGGGCTTCTGTTGTGGCTCAGCTGGTAAAGAATCTGCCTGCAATGTGGGGGACCTGGGTTCAATCCCTGGGTTGGGAAGATCCCCTGGAGAAGGGAAAGTCTACCCACTGCAGTATTCTGGCCTGGAGAATTCCATAGACTATATAGTACATGGGGTTGCAAAGAGTCAGACACGACTGAGCAACTTTCACTTTCACCATATATGTAACTTGGAGAAAGTTACTTCTCCTTTCTAAGCCTCATTTTCCTAATCTGTGAACAAGGATAATAGCAGTACCTGCCTTATAGTTATGAGGACTAAATGATAGCTTGATTGAGAGCAGAGAACAGTGTCTGGCACATAGACAATGCTAGGTAAGTCTTAGCTCTTCTCATGATTTAAAAGTTATTTTTAGTGTTGTTTGGCCTCCCTGGTGGCTCAGACAGTAAAGAATCTGCCTGCGGTGAGGAAGACCTGGATTCGATCCCTGGGTTAAGAAGATCCCCTGGGGAAGGGAATGGCTACCCACGCCTATATTCTTGCCTGGAGAATTCCATGGACAGAGAGAGGAGCCTGGCAGGCATAGTCCATGGAGTCTACAAAGAGTCAGACACGACTGAGCAACTAACACTTTCACTTTAGTGTTACTATTATTATAGTGTGCCACATGCTGTTGAGGCTCTAGGGATACAATGATAAGTAAGACACAAACTTATTAATTAAACAAATAAATTTTAAGCCCCTAATTGAGGTTCTAAGTTCTGGAGACACAGTACAAAGAGAGCCCCTCTTCCTCCCTGCAACCTAGTTGAGTAGACAGAGACAAATCAGCAAAAATATGAGTGATGAAGGTAAGATGGAGAAATAGGCTAACAGATGGAGAGTGAAGAGTGGAGGAACCTTAGGCTTTGAGCAGAAGTGGAGGGGGGCACTGTGTGAGTATCTGGGGGAAGAGATTCCTAGGTGGGGGGATAGGACAAGCAAAGTGCAAAGCTCTAAACACCAAATGCAATGGTACTGGGAGCCCAGTCATAAAGAGAGCTGTCAGGGGAGGAGGCAGGAAAAGAGAGAAATTTAGGATGTCATCTAAATTTTTAACTTGAGCCACTTGTGAATTGTGAAGTCATTTACCCCCTGGGCAAGATGTGGACTAGTGAGTAGATTTGAACTGGAAGTCATCAAAAGTTTATTTTGTATATGTCCCATTTGAGATGCCTGTTATATCCTCAAGTGCATATACCCAGTAGGAGGATGGCTGTATCCATCTAGAGCTTAGGGGAAAGGAAGAGGCAGGAAAGATAAATGTAGGAGTGATCAGTATAGAGCCAGTATTTGAAGTCAGTGGCTAGATGAGATCCATTTAGGTTGCTGAACAGAATCTTGGGGTCCTTCAGCATCTACAGGTTGAACAGAACAGAAGCCAGGGGAGGAGACAAAGGGGTTTAGAGAAGTGGGAGGAAAGCCTGGAGAATATGATGTCTTGGAGCTCTGGAGAAGAAAATCTTTCAAGAAGAAAGGTGTAGATGAACATGTCAACTATTTGCTCCTGAGAAGTCAACAAAAATGAGAACAAAAAAGTATTGGATTTGGAAAAATGGTGGCCCACTGGTGACCTTAGATGCTGGAAATGACAGAAGATAAAGAGGAAGAATGGAGATCAAATTTTGATCCCTTCTCAGAGAAGCTTAGCTGTAAAAAGGAGGAAAGTTATGAAGAAATAATATTGAGAAAGAAATCTATGAAAATTGATATAAGTTGGTAAGAGGGTAAAGAGACATGACTTGTGATGCAGAAGAGATCAGATTCCTGCCAGCCTAGGAAAACTGTGGACAGTTGACACAGTGCTTAACGAAGGGACCCAGTATTCCCATGCATGTCTTCAGGCTGAGAATGTAGTTGGAACTCCAGACAGTGCTTGTGAAATTAAGGACATCTGGGATATGGACGGTCTTAAAGAGAATAGGATTCCTGTAGGATGGGCAAAATAGAAAGATGGAAATGAATATTCTAAGTATGTAGGACAGAGGTATATGGCATAGCGCTCATATTATTTCTGTATCACTAATGATTTTAAGACCCAGAAAAATAAAGAAATGTTATTAGATATTATAAGAGCAAAGCTGTTGTACATTAACAATAAAAATGACAATTTTTAAAATTCCTTCTTTGTGTGATTTCATAGCTTTACTTAATCATTAACCCTATATAGATCTTCCTTAACTTAAAATGGAGTTTCAGTCACAAAGTCGTGTCTGACTCTTTGTGACCCCATGGACTGCAGCCACCAGGCTCATCTGCCTCCACTCTGTCCCAGAGTTTACTCAAATTCATGTCCATTGAATCAGTGATGTTATCTAACCGTCTCATCCTCTGACACCCCTTTATCCTTTTGCCTTCAATCTTTCCCAGCATCAGGGTCTTTTCCAATGAGTCAGCTTTTCGCATTAGGTGGCTAAAATATTGGAGCTTCAGCTTCAGCATCAGTCCTTCCAGTGAATATTCAGGGTTGATTTCCTTTAGGACTGAGTGGTTTGATCTCCTTGCAGTCCAAGGATTTACTTCCCAATAAACCCATCTTAAATTGAAAATATTGTAAAAAGAAAGTGCATTTACTACATGTAACCTACCAAATATCATAGATTAGCCCAGTTTACTTTAAATGTGCTCACATTTACATTAGCCTGCATGCATGCTCAGTCACTAAGTTGGGTCTGACTCTTGTGACCCTATGGACTGTATAGCCCACCAGGTTCCTCTGTCCATGGGAATTCTCAGGCAAGAATACTGAAGCGGATTGCCATTCTCTTCTCCAGAAGATCTTCCTGACTCAGGGATTGAACTCACGTCTCTTGTGTCTCCTGTACTGGCAAGCAGATTCTTTTATTTTAATTTTTATTTTTTTATTTTTTTTTCAGTTATTTAAAACAGTTTTAATTTCTTTCAACATTTTTTAGTTTTCATTGTACAGCTTTAGCACGTCTGTTGTAAAATTTCTCTCTTATCTGTTTCATGTTTATGAATATTAAATGACATTTTAAAATTACAATTTCGTTTTTATTACTCTACAGAAATTTTAACCTTGATAACTTAATTACAAATTCTAGTAACTTTCAGTATGTCCTTTAGAATTTTCTATTTCATGATTATGTCTGTGGCCATATTTCTTCTTTTCTAATCTGTATATCTTCTATCTTTTGTCTTACTGCAGTAATGAATAAGTATATATATCTTCTATTTTTTGTCTTACTGCAGTAATGAATAAGTATATATTTAAGTTTTAATTAATTTATTTATTTTAATTGGAGGCTAATTACTTTACAATATTGTAGTGGTTTTTGCCATACAGGCAGGCAGATTCTTTACCACTGTGCCAAGTAGGAGGCCCTTCCATTAGCCTACAGTTGGGCAAAATCATCTAAACTATTTTATAATAAAGTGCTGAACATTTCATATAATTTATGGAATACTGTACAGGTACAGAACGGTGATAAGGGTATCCGTTTTTCACCCTCATGATTGCGAGGCTGACTGGGAGCCGTGACTCACTGACACTGCCCAGCATCATGGGAGGGTATCATACAGCACATCACTGGAAAAAATCAACATTTGAAGTGCGATTTTTACTGACTGTGTATAGCTTTATCACTATGATAAAGGGCAAACATTGTTGTTGAACCACTATAAGTCAAGGACATCTGTCCCTTTGAAGCAGACCACTGTGGTAAGAGTATTCACAGCACGCTGTTGGCGTCAGAACATAGACCTGAGTATGAATCCTGGATCTGTCACAACTGGGACAGAATCTGTCACTGGATCTGTCAGTGAGTATCCATAGTGTTAGGTGCTTTTACCTCAGTTTCCTCAACTGTACAATGGAAGTACCATTACTAGCTTTCAGAGGGTGGCCAACAAGGGTCCAAAACAAGGTAAGGGTCCCGCCTTCCTCAGTAAAACCTCCCAAAAGATGCCCGCAGCACCTTGAATTCTTATAGCTCAGACTAATCACTATGAAGACCCCATGTTTCTATTCCCACCAGTTGTGATGATCAGGAATCAACCATGTGTGTTCCCAAACCCATTTATGCTAGTTGAGCTGGCAACTGTTTATGCAAATATTATACGCTTATTATTTACATAACTATTATGTAGCGTGATGAAAGATTTGATGATGACAAGTTGCTATGATAAATTGCTATCAAATGAGGTGTATGTAAAACACACATAAAAGACTGGGGGAAGAGCAAAAATGTAGAAAAATTGCTTTCTAAAAGGGCTCATTCTGCCTTAAAGAAACCAAAACTGGGCCTTCTGGATGATGCATTATGGGTGGTTTTGAAAGAAAGACAGCTTAGAACTCTGATCAGCAGACCCTGACACAAAGAAAGGGTCTTGGCACAACATCAAAAGAGTGGCAAGTGAATGAACATCCATATGTTTTAGGTTAAAATTAAATCTTTAAGGTATGTATGTATCACATTTTATGATTCACTGCTTTAATTAACTTTTCCAGTTGACTTGCCAACTGCCAGTTCCAACTTCATTGGGTAACAGTAAAACTGTAATGTTTATTTTTCAGTTACTATGAATGTATACTCATTGTTTAAGCCACTGTAAAAGTTGAAAATGTATAAATAAAAAAAACTAATCAAAATCAAATGCTAGCAATAATTTAATATAGTTCCTTCTAGTTATTTTTTTCAAAATATATTTTTTGAAATAAAATTATTACTGTTATATTTATTTTTTGTCTTCTGTTTTTTCATGAAATATTTTATCATAAGCATTCCCCATGTTAATATTCATCTGTACACTAGTTTAGGGCTTCCCTAGTGGTTCAATGGTAAACAGTCTGCCTGCCAGTGCAAGAGATGGTGGGTTTCATGCCTGGGTGGAGAAAATCCCCTGGAGAAGGGAATGGCAACCCACTCCAATATTCTTGCCTGGAAAATCCCATGGACAGAGGAGCGTGGAAGGCTACAGTCTACACAGTGGCAAAGAGTCGGACTTGACTAAGCAACTGAGCACAGAGCACAACAGTATTTTATTTGTTTCTTTAAAATTTTCTGAAATATTAATGGCATTTGTAATAAAAATGATATTCATCTGTTAACTTCAAACAATACAAAAATTACACAAAAAAGCAAATCACTATGAAACCGATGACTTAGAAACAGCCAACGTTATAATTCTATTAACATTTTTCTAGATTTCATTTTTCATAAAGATGTAGATAAAAGGATATATGAATATGATGCATATTATTTTTAAAGAAATGGGTTATAATGTAACTATTTTAAATTTACTGAAAAGTTGCAAACATATCACACCCTCACCCAGACTCTCCTCCTATTAACATTTTATATTACCATTGTAGGTTTGTTACATCTAAGAAATTAACACCAGTAAATTACTATTATCTAAACTCCAAAATTTAGATTTTACCAGTTTTTCCACTATTGTCCTTTGTTTTATAATGCAGGGTACCATCTTGAATTTATCCCATTGACAAAGGAGCCTGGTAGGCTGCAGTCCATGGGATCGCTAGGAGTCGGACACGACTGAGCGACTTCACTTTCACTTTTCACTTTCATGCATTGGAGAAGGAAATGACAACCCACTCCAGTGTTCTTGCCTGGAGAATCCCAGGGACGGGGAAGCCTGGTGGGCTGCCATCTATGGGGTCACACAGAGTCGGACACGACTGAAGCGACTTAGCAGCAGCAGCAGCAGAAAACTTTTATTTTTTGGAGTTCCAAAAATCACTGCAGATGGTGACTGCAGCCATGAAATTAAAAGACACTTGCTCCTTGGAAGAAAAGTTATGACCAACCTAGATAGCATATTAAAAAGCAGAGACATTACTTTACCAACAAAGGTCCATCTAGTCAAACCTATGGTTTTTCCAGTAGTCATGTATGGATGTGAGAGTTGGACTATAAAGAAAGCTGAGCACTGAAGAATTGATGCTTTTGAACTGTGGTGTTGGAGAGGACTCTTCAGAGTCCCTCGGACTTCAAGGAGATTCAACCAGTCCATCTTAAAAGAGATCAGTCCTGAATATTCATTGGAAGGACTGATGTTGAAACTGAAACTCCAATACTTTCGCCACTTGAGGCAAAGAACTGACTCATTGGAAAAGATTCTGATGATGGGAGGGATTGAGGGCAGGAGGAGAAGGGGATGACAGAGGATGAGATGGTTGGATGGCATCACCGGCTCTATGGACATGCTGCTGCTGCTGCTGCTAAGTTGCTTCAGTCGTGTCTGACTTTGTACGACCCCATAGACTCCAGCCCACCAGGCTCCTCTGTCCCTGGGATTCTCCAGGCAAGAATACTGGAGTGGGTTGACATTTCCTTCTCCAGCAATGGAGATGAGTTTGAGTAAACTCCGGGAGTTGGTGATGGACAGGGAGGCCGGGCATGCTGTAGTCCATGGGGTTGCAAAGAGTCGGTCACAACTGAACAACTGAACTGAACTGAGAAAAATTTTATTTCTTTTTAACAGAAAAAAAACTGAATAAGCATAAAGAAATCTTAAGCCACAGATTAATGTTTCTCTATTGTAAGAGTTGTTTCCTAAATGACCACACTAAATTTTAAAATGTGCTGTGTGATGTTGCTTCAATTGTGTCTGATTCTTTGCAAGCCTCATGGACTGTAGCCTGCCAGGCTCTTCTGTCCATGGGATTCTCCAGGCAAGAATACTGGCGTGGGTTGCCATGCCCTTCTCCAGGGGATCTTCCTGACCCAGGGATTGAACCCACATCTCTTATGTCTCCTGTATTGGCAGGCAGGTTCTTTACCACTAGTACCACCTGGGAAGCCACCATTTTAAAATAAGTATTATGAAAAAATTAAGAGGTTGGAGTCATAAATTTTTAATTACACAATTTATTCACCTACTAAAAAGATAAAATTACTTCTCTTATATTTCTTACCATCCCTCTCCCCAACAGTTTCATTGCTTTTGTAGCTTTGCAGACTTTTCCCAGATGAATAATGTGTACACTGTTCTGCAATTAAATTCTCATGTTAGATCTTAGACCATATTTAGTTGGATTCATGACTCATCACTAGTCTTTTCAGCTACAACTTTTCCTTACTTAAATTCTGTATTTCATTCACCTCTTGGTTGGCTGTTTCCCTCTGTTAGAAATTCTTTTAAAAATGGGTTATGGATGCTATATTTCACTATTTTTTCATGTTTGAGAATATCTGCCTGTGACTTTTTATATTCAAACAGTCAGTTGTCTTGTCTTAATGTTTAAGAAAATCATTTTGTTTTCCTTAGAATCTTGTAAAAATTCTACATTAACTTCTGACATGGAAAATTTACAGCATGTCCAAGACCAACTTCATGGTTTCCTTTGCTGGTGGCTTGTGTTTACTCCCTGACAGTTTGAAGAATTCTTTATTCCTTAAGGAATATAGTCAATAATATCATAATGATTTTCTGTGGTCACAGATACTAACTAGACTTATTGTAGCGATCATTTTGCAATTTATGCAAATATCAAATCACTATGTCATATACCTGAAATGAATATAATCTTATAAATCAACTATACCTCAATAAAAAATATATTCTAAAAAGTTCTTTCCTCCTGAGTTTACTATTTGAACCAAGACACATCTCCACGTGGACTCCACTATCAATTTTTCTCTGGAACATAGCGAGTAGATCTACTTCTTCCTTTCAAAGATTTTTGGTTTTCACTATTATGCCTCAAAAGCACTTTTCCTATTCTTTTGGAGTATCACTCCAGGGAAGCCAATTAATTATCCTTATGTTGGATTATCCTTGTCTTTCATCTTCTTTTGCATTGCTTTACTCTGCTTTGACTTTTGTGTTCACTGTGATGATCTCAAGAATTTCTCCATTCCAGTCATCTAATTTTTATTTGCATCTATTCTTTTGCTTGCTAATTTAAATGTATTGTAATGGTATTGTTTTAGTTCTCAGTATTTCAATTGTTGCACCATTCCTTTTCTTCTCACTCTGTTATTTTATTATCCATTTTGCTGTTTTGTCTTATTGATTTTCTAAGTTTTTCTACACTATGGAACAATCTCCTGGAATAATTTATTCTGTTTCTTAAATTGTTTTCATCCAGCCTGAATTTTTCTTCTATGTTTTGTTTCCTCTTTCTCTTTCCATTCCCTTTCTTTCATTCTTCCTTCCTTCCTTTCTTTCTCTTTCTTTCAGTGTAAAAAGATTCCCACCTTGAATTAACCCATCCATCACTTCACATAAGTAACTTTTTTCTCTGGTGATAACATTTAATTTCTACTCTCCTAGGACATTTTAATCATATAATACAGTGGTATCAATTATAGTCACCATTTTACATTAGATTCTCAGATTTTAATCATCTTATAAAAGAAAATTTGTACCCTCTTCTTTCTAAAGGACATTTGCATGGTTGCCCAGACCTTCTTTATGCCACAGTATGGTTGCAGACATCTTTATAATATTTCCAGTTTTCCTGGCACTTCTGTGTTCTTTGAGTTTGAAACCATCTTTGAGTTTGAGGGTATTCCTACTGGTCTCCATTTTTTCTCAGCCTAACAGTATGAAGTGGAATGAGGAGATGCAGGAAGCTCACTAGAGGGAACATAGCTCTCCCCTTTCTTCTGAGGTCCTGTGAAGTACCCTATACACTAGTTTGCTTCCCAAACTGACTCAGTGGAAATGACAGGCCTTGGCACCATGCACCTCCCTTTGCTGACATCCATGTGAAATGTAGGGAATTTAAGATGAAATAAGATTTGCTAGGATCTTCTCCAAGTCACCTACTCAGTTCCTCAGTTTTCTCCCCAAACTGAAAGGTATTAATGAGATATCTCAGCATTTCACTAACTCTTTTCTCTTTCTTCAGAGTTGGGTTGGGGGCGGGTCAGTCCTGGCACAGCAAAATCATTTGTTTCCTTCTTAGGCTGCCACACTTATTAGTTTATGACATGAATTTATAGGCTTTTCTCTGTTTAGAAACTACTGATGAACTTTTATCCTTTTACAGAAGCTAACTGTGTACATTTCACTAGGTGCTGGGTTGGATACACTCTAGCATTTTAACTTTAATTCTCCACTGTTATCCTGCAGCTTGTCAATGTTTTCTGGAGAATTATCAACATTTATTTAACCATCATTCTTTTTTTTGGCTAAATTTTCCTGAATTTTTTGCTATAATAAATAACACTACTATAAACATCCTTGATAATAAATTTTTCTTTGCATATTAAATTACTCCCTTGTGGCAGATTTCTAAAGAGGAGTTACTGAATCAAAAGGCATAGACCTATTTTTTAAGATTTCTGATCCAAGTTGCCAATTTGCTTTCCATATTTGTTATATTTCAAAATATACTGCCAACAGCTAATGTCCAAAGTCTCAAAAATGAATTTCTTGCAATGGGTTTCAGAAGAAGTAGAAACAAATTAACTTAAGAAATAAGGATAACTGTTCATTTGAAAATGTACGTTAACAAGGATGAGAATGGTTTTGCAGCCAAAACGGTATGAAAACTGTGATCAACGAGGACAGCTGAGAGCAGATCTAAAACCTGATGAGAAGAAGATGAATCCCCATTCAGCGAGGTGGAATGTGGACCAGAGTCACCAAGAAGGAAATTGGGTTGGGGGGAGTGTCAAAAATCACTCCAAGTTTACAACATGTTAATTGCATCTATAAAAAGTACTTAGGGATAGCACTCTATTTTTTTTTTCCATTCCCACAGACTATCTGCTAGGCTTTCAGCATCTGCTGCAACAACAAAATAGTTTATTTTTACTCAATTTTTCTCCCCCATAAAGAAAAATCAACGAGGTATTATCATGTTTCTTAAATACAACTGAACTCATCTTATTAGGGAAAAGTGAAGAAGGATGTGTCATCTTATTAGAAATGACATGATGTATATACAGCCATATGTTTTCAAAGGGTTTTCTGTCAGTGTTAATCAAAACTCCTCCAAATTTATGAACCTCCAGAGCAGCATGTCAACCATATGGGACCATATGGGAAATATCTCCCCTTCAATATTGCGAATTTGAATTAATAATAAACATAACTTAGTGAACCTAAATGAGAAAAACATATCAATGTTGAATCTCAGAAAAGTAGAAACTTATAAAAAAAATTCCCCTGGGTGTTAATTTTGTTAGCATTCTGTCTAATATCTCTATCACACTGCTCTAGTTTTTTCACTCTGCCTGCTCATTTATTGGACAGAGAATTGGTTGCGACCTATTTCATGATTGCGACTAAAGTATAAAATAATCAGTACCTCATATTTCCCCCCTTTGCTTTGCATTTTGTGGGAAAACAGAAAACTTGGACTGAAAAGAAACCAGGAAGAATATCTGTGTTATTATTTAGTGTCTAAAATTTGACCATTGAGATCTTTCCCAATCTGCATCCATGGCCTTCCCACATCAAATTACTATTATTTACATATTACTACATTACTAATTCTTCACTACATTACTCTATTAATTACTACCTTCCTACACTAATTGCTATATTGTTAATTTAATATTATATATTACAAATCACTTTTATTATAATACTATTATCTTATTTGCCTAGCAGTCACCATCTCCTTTCTGTTATCTTAGGAGATAATATCGTTTTAGGATCTGCATTATGTAACTTAGACTGATTTCTAACATTGACTGGATGTGGGCATGTGTTAGGGTATCATCAAGCAAGCGAGTTCTTTTTAGTTGGAGGAAACAATTTTGATTCTCGCACATGGATCTCAAATATGAACTTTCAGAAGACTGGGGGGAGGTGGTGGTCATAATTGGGAACAGGCTGAAAATGAGCCAGAAATGTACAGCTGTTGACCATAAACTTACTACAATGGGCAGGGGCTAGGAACAAGACCAGGGGCAGGGAAAGAGGGCTAATCTCTCTTTATAGTATTTTCTCTATTGTTCAGAGAAAGATTTGGGTGAGGATGAAGATGTTGATAGTGATGATGATTTTGCTGATGATACTGTCTATCGTAAGTCATCATAATACTAAGAAAATACACAAATATTATAAGTTTAGAAACAGTGTGGCATAACATGCTAATCATGGAATCAAGATTGCCAGGAGAAAAATCAATAACCTCGGATATGCAGATGACACCATCCTTATGGCAGAAAGTGAAGAGGAACTAAAGGGCCTCTTGATGAAAGTGAAAGAGAAGAGTGAAAACGCTGGCCTAAAACTCAACGTTCAAAAAACGAAGATCACGGCATCTGGTCCCATCACTTCATAGCAAATAGATGGGAAAACAATGGAAACAGTGACAGACTTTATTTTCTTGGGCTCCAAAATCACTGCAGATGGTGACTGCAGCCATGAAATTAAAAGACACTTACTCCTTGGAAGAAAAGTTATGACCAACCTACAGCATATTAAAAAGCAGAGACATTACTTTGCCGACAAAGGTCTGTCTAGTCAAAGCTATGGTTTTTCCAATAGTCATGTGTGGATGTGAGAGTTGGACTATAAAGAAAGCTGAGCACCGAAGAATTGATGCTTTTGAACTGTGATGTTGGAGAAGACTCTTGAGGGTCCCTTGGACTGCAAGGAGATCCAACCAGTCCCTCCTAAAGGAAGTCAGTCCTGAATATTCATTGGAAGAACTGATGCTGAAGCTGAAGCTCCAATACTTTGGCCATCTGATGCAAAGAACTGACTCATTGGAAAAGACCCCAATGCTGGGAAAGATTGAAGGCAGGAAGAGAAGGGGATGAGAGAGCATGATATGGTTGGATGGCATCACTGACTTGATGGACATGAGTTTGAGCAAGCTTTGGGGGCTGATAATAGACAGGGAAGCCCACCGTGCTGCAGTCCATGGGGTCAAAAAGAGTTGGACATGACTGAGCAACTGAACTGATACACATGCTAAAATGATACCTGGTGAGCCAGCCCTGCTATAATCCCTTCACATTGAATTTGGTTGGATGTATCATTTGCTCCTGGTCCACAGAATATGGCAAAGGTGAAAGGACTTACCAGATGTAATGGAAGTTCAAAAACAGACTGATTTTAAGTTAATGACAAGCAAGACTGTCCTGGGTGGGCCTGACTTTGTCAGGTGAAAGGCTCAGAAGAGATTCTCCTCCTGGCCATGAAGAAGTCAGCCACCATATTGTGGAAGGTTCTGTGAGAAGGCCATATGGCAAGACACTGACGTGGCCTCTAGGAACTGAGAGCAGCCCTGGGATGAGAGCCAACAAGAAATGAGGACATCAGTCTTACAGTAGCAAGGAACATAATTCTGCCAATAGCACATGAGCCTCGAGGAGGTCTATGAGGTCCACCAAGAAAACAGCTTAGTCAACATTTTGATCACATTTTTTTTTGAGAACCTGAGCACAAGACCCAGATGGTTGAGCCATAGAAATTGTGAAATAATAAATGTATATCGTTTTAAGCCCCTATATTGGTAGCAATTTGTTACATAGCAATAGATACCTTCCCTTGTAGCTTAGTTGGTAAAGAGGCCACCTGCAATGCAGGAGACCTGGGTTAGATTCCCGGGTCAGGAAGATCCCCTGAAGAAGGAAATGGCAACCCACTCCAGTATTCTTGCCTAGAGAATCCCATGGACAGAGGAGCCTGGCAGGTTACAGTCTATGGGGTCGCAAGAGTCAGACATGACTGAGTGACTAAGCACACAGCACACAAAGGACCAAATAATATAAAAGTGAGAAGTCTTATCTGGGAAATTGATCATGGCTTTGGGATTACTCATTAGAAAGCTGGGGTATAATTCTTTCTTCAACATTACCTATACTTATAAAACTTTTATAGGAAGAGAATCAGTTATTTTCCAGGACCACAAATGATAAAACAAAAAGGTATCTTCATTCATTTTTTTTTCAGAGACTCTCATCTCAGAGACTCTGGTCTAACTGATTTCGGATGCTATCTGGGCATCAGTATTTGTCAAAGTTTTCCAGGAGAGTCTAATGTGCTGTGCTGGGTTGTCGGTTTCTTCACAGCAAGAAATATGCTCCTCCACAGTTGATTGCAAATAGTATTAAAGTCTGTACTCTGCGGGCAACGGGTCTTAAGTCAAAGTGGACTTCAGAAATGCTGATGCAATAGCTAAGTGAATGGGGAGAGAATGCCAGGCCTGCCAGGACAGATCTGGTATGATGTGTGAAAGGAAGCAGCCTAAAGTAATTCTGATGGGAGGTCCAGGGGCTATTGAATAAATGTGAAGGAATGGGGTTATTCAGCTCCTTCTTGGTAAAGTCTTGATTCCAGATCAAGCTACTCTCCTCAAGCCTACCTGAGTCCCATCTAAGTAGCTGAGGTATTCTTGTCCTTCCTTTGGCCTCCATATTTGGCCTAGCATGTTTTATTTTTTGTTGTTAATCATTTCTTCTCCATATTCTTTCTGTTCCTTAGAAAAATTTACTTCGCCAAAGCCTGCCTGGCTAAAATAAATGATATGTAAAGAAAAAAAAAAAATCCTGAACCATAGGAGATGGCAGTTCAGTAGCTGGAAATATATTTGGGAATTGTCTCTGAGTTTGTAGAAGGTTGCAAGGAAGATCTTAGCCTAACTGGGCAATACATATTTTGGAATAAGTGATTGGCACAGTGGACTAGAAGATCTGCCTACAAAGAACAAGTAAGTCTCCATCTCAAAGAACCAGGCAAGTCAGGATAAGCCAGGTTTTGCTGCAGTAACAAACAGCTCTAACATCTCAATGACTTACAAAAACAAATAAGAACAGGTTTATTTCTGGCGAATGTCCCACAGTTCCCTTAGTACGAGTGGTTGGGGCCTTTCCTGTGTGTCATTCTGAGTCAGAGACTGGTTGATGGACCCTCAGCCTTGTTGGGTTTTGCCAGTCAGTGTCAGATGAAAAGGGGAGGGGCAAGCCACTGGCTCTTAAAGGCTTCTGCCAGGAAATTATACACGTCACTTCCCCTCACATTTGATTGGCCAACGCAAGTCATAAGACTTCAAAGGTCAAAAAGCGCAATTCTATCCTGTATCTATACTGAGGAAGAGAATCAGACATTTGGGGAAAGTAGCACTAATAACTACCACAAGGATTTAGCCCAGAGTTTCTCTGAGGCCCCTGATTTCTACAGTACTTCCAGAGGTCTATGAATCCACACTGGCTAAAAGCACTGTCTAAAGATCCCCAATTACTATATATTGGACAAATGTACTTCTATTTAGAATAGCTATAGACGTGTTTTACTGAATTTCAAATTACTGTTGAACTCTAATTTTTACTCTTGATGTATTACTTTTCAAAGAACTTGCATTAAAATTACAACTAAAGTTATGTTGAGAAAGGTTTTGAAGTTAAAAAAAAAATGTTCTTGTGTTTGAGAAGGTCAGGAGCCATGGAATTAACTATTTGCCTGACTCATTGCCATAAGTCAGCCAGATGGTTTTCTTAGGTAATTTCTTTCACAATTCGGGTTGCATGATGATGCTGAAATAAGTGTTTCATGAATATGGAAGGGGTTGATTGAGACATACACTCCCCCTCTAATCCATCTATTACTGTTGCTACCATATAAACTACGCATGGTAGTTTCATTCATCAAATTCTCCACACCTTCCAGAACATATCTGAATATACAGTTGCCTGTGAAATGGCAATGTAGTAGAGGCACTAAAACTCTAGGTTTTGAATAAATAGGTAATTTTCCTTGTATTTTTAAGCTGAAATCAGTTGTAGACAAGTAGCTAATATTCCTACATTTTTGTGATCAACTTGGTAAAAATTCACTTGAATTAAGAAGTTAACTACTTTCTGAATGTCCACCTGTAATTCATGGTTCCTGCTAGGGAGGAGTGGGAATCAAGAATCTTTGTTCTGAAATCTTTTGAGAAAATATTCTATCATGTTATTTTCTTTCTGCTTTTGAATTCGCCCTGCAGCCAGTTCCTTTCAATGGTGCTGGTTGAAAAGATGTGGAATAAAACCAGCATATTCTGAGGGGACACTCCCTCTGCACCTGTTCTTTTCTTCTGATAAAGACTAGCCACAAAGGAACCAAGTGTGAGGAGGAGAATTCTCAGTGCTCTCCCGTACTTACCCTTTCCTCTGTCTCTGGAATTTTCTTACACTATTGGTTATGCTATATGATATCCTGCAGAACTCCCTTCACCCACGAGAATTTTCCCTAGGCTTGGAACCCAGCATCCACCTGCAAACTGCCCGATGATTCAAAAATAGCATTCTTCTTTCAGATGGCTGTGTACAGTTTTGAAAAACTCTGCCCTGGATCTAGAAAGAGAGAGCAGTCCCATGAAATTGTCATCTTTTAATAATTTCTGCATCAGACGAAAATGAACAGTTTTCCAACTACAACTGGACACGCCACAAAGAGAAAAATAAACTGGAAAACATCTTAAGCCCTCCACTGCAGGTGTGTTGGCAAAAATTTCCACGCAACTTTCGCATGATTCCTGGTGCTGAAAGAAAACAATGTTTACACTGACAGCTCTTGAATTGAGAAGAGTGATATTACGGAATATCCTGGTTTTTTTTTTCACTTAATTTTTGTTTTATTATAAAAGTGACCTAAAAGTTGTAAAAATACTCTACAAACACAAAAACTAATAAAAGGAAAATGCTTCCTTCAGTAATCACATTACTCAAACATAAGTATTAACATTTGTTGTATATTTTTCAACACTTTTTCTTTGCTTTAAAAAAACATGCATTTTAACTCAAACTTTAGTGCTGAATTCTGTGTTTAAGGTGCAAGCTTTATAGCTGTTGATTCAGCTTTAGTTTATTGTTCTCATACTCTATTGACTTTTAATGAACTTCACCAGACAAGGACCAAGAATGGGATGTTAAAAATATCCAATTCAAAAATCAGTCTGTCAGTTTTGTATTGTATTCTAATAGGCTGTGCTCTGTATATTTTAATTTTTAATACTTAAAATGTACACAAACTTTACTTTAAGTTAAAGATATACTTTAATTGTACATTGTAGATTTTTAAAAAGTTTTGAAGGTATTTTACATAATATGAAGACTTTAAAATTATTTTTCTTGTCTCTCTAGGAGAAGAAGATTATTTGGAGGAAAAAATAGAATTCAGAAGATATATTAAGAACTGTGACTTTTGCCAACATAGAATGACCTCTTTCAGCTCAACTGAAATTTTGTAGTTGTTGCTTGAATTGGACTTTGAGGCTAAAACTTCTACCCTTGGTTTATTTTATTTTATTTTATATTTGCTTGCTAGTTTTGCTCCTTTGCTTATTTTTAAACAAACTGTAGGGTATTTTGTTTTTGTTTCAGGGTAGGGAGGATAGTAGGAAGAGAGATGGATTTTGTTTTTTTAACCCAATTAAGGTCTTTATCTTTCCTAAAGGAGTTAAGCATTCATTTTTACTGATTTGAGTTCAATAATATGATACCTACATCTCTGTTTATGCTTGTTTTTAAACTTATTTTTGCTCTAACTTTGCTCTGTGAACAAGATCTAGCTGGTCTTTTTCCTCTAGGTAGGGATTCTTTTTTATTTTTTTATTTATTTATTTTTTTGTTCTTCAATTCTTGGTTCTCAGATCCCCTTGAACATCAGGTTTCTGAAGATTTCCTGAGATAGGGCAAAACTCGTGTGTGTGTGTGTTTGCGGGGGGAAGATCCACACTTCTTACCTTTTCCTCACCTCAAACCACCAATACATTCCCCTATTGACTTTCACCTGCTGAGAAAATAGAAGCGATCAGAAGAGAATGTATCGCACCATCACCACCTAAACTGCCCACCTACCTGTTTGGGACCCACTGATCGGAAGGTTGTGGAAGAGGAGGGAGCCTCTGTTTGAGAAGCTCCGGGAGAATGGATCCTCAGGGCGAGAAAGCGGAGGATGTTTGGGAAGACGTGGTGGATGCAGAAGGCTGCCAAGGCTGGCCCACTCTGAGTCTGGGGAGCACACAGAAAAGGGGGTGGGGGCGGAGAGGGCGGGAGGGGATGATGTCAGCGGGGGTAGGTACTGGGCCCTCCTGGATGAGGTTTTAGGAGATGAAGGGAAACCTGGGAGCCTGGGCTCACGTGGCAAGTGAATAAACAGGTGAAAAAGGCCCCGGGGAAGATGATCCCTAAAGCTTCCAGGGCAGATGGTGGCTGAGATGCTGGCGCAGGAGGAGGAGCGGTGTGGGCAGCAGTTCACTGCCAACTCAGGCACAAAGGCCAGTGGAGCGGGGTCTTTTAAATAACTTTTTAAAATTAAAAACACAGCCCCTCTCTTAACTCTACCATCTCAAGAGAGCTAATCCCTTGATTTGGGAGAAAAAAGCAAAACAAAACCTTTCACAGGTGTACAGTTTCCATGTTACAGGGAAGTACGCTGATTGTTCCAAAATATTTAAACATTAGATCTATCGCTTGAAGCACCTCTTCCGCACCTCTATGTAGCTTTCAGAATTCAACACAGCATGAGACCTCAGTTAGGTGGCTGGACTGTAGTTTGCTGAAATGTTCCCAAACATGGGACACTTGTCTCTTTTGGCATCATGAGATGGAGCTGAGCAAACCTGTCTGAGCGCACAGCCTCTCAGCCATCAGGAACACGCCTAAAAAGCAACCACTTCCGCAACATCCTGCAGCTGCCCTCCAAGCGCCCCCTCTGCTCCAGGACTAACCTGGCACTGTCGTCCCCTCACCGGACACGTGGACATTCAGGGCTGTCTGCTCAGTTGCTCAGGACCACTTGACCATCTGCGGTGGAGCTGGGGTGAGACAAGGCTCAAGGGTCTCGCGTCTGCTGGGGAAAGCAGGTCCCATGAGCTGAGATGTTCCCAAATCCAACAATAACGTACCCAGAGCGCCAGGCAGGCAGGAACACATAGAGGCTACCCTGGTGTGTGATGTGGCTGAAAATGAAGGCACACAAAGTGGCCCTTGGATCATGTCATTTGGAACAAAAAAAAATCAATATTTTTATTTATTTTATTTTTTGGCCATACCATGTACCTTGTGGGATCTTAGTTCCCTGACCAGGGATGGAACCCAGTCTCTTGGCAGTGAAAGCAGAGAGCCTTAACCACTGGACCACCAGGGAACTCCCTGGAAAAATTTTAAAGCATTTAGAAAATAGTATCTCTAGATTAATTCATTATCTTCTTTTTTAATCACTAGTGAGAGAAACCATTTTTCTAGTTTACTTATTCTGGATGTCCATTAAGTTTCATGGGAATTCATTCATTCTTCATCTTAGAATCCCTGGTGCCTAGTAGAATGCCTGGTATATACTGGATGCTGAACAAACATCTGCTGAATGGGTTGAATGAAGGTCAAGGAGGCACTGATGGAGTGGCAGAGCCTGTACCTGCCAAGTTCCAGAGCTATGTGCCCCTGCTCGCTGAGCAAGGGCTCCTTGATTCCCTTCAGGCAGATGAACCTCATTTTGCCCCAGGTTCTAACTTATCAAATCCCCATCTCCACTCCAGTCTCTCCCTACCTACTTCCTAGTATAGTAGTTGGACGATAGGAGTAGCCTCCAAGCGTGCCCCACTGCCCCCAGCCCCTCCTTACTCTGCATCCGCCCCTCTTCTGTGCCATCTTCCTAAAGCACTATTGCATTGTTGTTCCGAAGTCTTTCCTGATTCTCCATCAGCTGCAGGAAAGACCTCAAATCCATAGTTTTTCATAAACGGCTCTTCACTACCCATCTTACTTCCCTTCTTGGGTTTCTTACCAAATCACTGCCCTGGTCCCTCACCCCCAGTCCTTTGCCCCGTGTACCCCACACACATGAAAAGCTCCACGGTGCCTGAACACCATGTACTTGTGCTGTTTCGCCTTGTTCAGGGATCTCTTCTGCATGGAATGTTTCCCCTGGCCTTGCCCAGTAACGTAAAGATAGAATGCTTCTCTGAATTGTTTGTTGTTGTTTTCTCTTCCTCCTCAATTTCATTCCAGCCTCAACTCCATTGAATTAATAGGTTCTTCATACAAATCTCCTTAGCCTATATATGTCCTTTCTCCCCTACCAACCTCCCCTGTGTGTGTGTGTGTGTGTGTCTGCCTGTCTGTCTGAGAACTAGGGGTAAATAGGTAATGAATTCCTCTTTGCAGAACTAGGGCCAAGTTCAGTGCTTGGAACACAGTTGTCACTGAGGCTGGTGTGATTTTGTAGTTAAATGTCGTCTCTCTGGGTCACGCTTTCACCTGTTGCAACACTTACTGGCATTTTTCATCAATGTCTGTGTTCTCTTCTTCCACCTACTCCAGGTTGAGCAAAAAAACAAATGCCAAGTCAAACCTTTCCCACGTATTAGGCCTAACTTGTACTTTCACAAAGAAGAAAATCTCTCAGTTCTGTCTTTGCGTGCCACATGACCTCTCAGGAAAAACGAGGCCATTGTGTGGCAGAAGTCAGGAAGGCTTAACGCGGTATGAATGCCAACCAGGCTATCTGTGTTCGCAATCAGACCTACCATCCCCACACACAGGACGATGTTGGTTTGACCTCAGCAGAAATCAGATCTGCTCTACATGGTGATGATGATAGCAAACATATGGAATTGATTAAATGAATAAATAACCCTACTTAGTTTTGCATAAGAATATGTGGTACCCAGGTCAAAGATAATCCCTAATTTTTCTATGCATAATAGATTCCAAAGTGTAAACATCACCAGTAGCCTGAACCAAACTAGATGCTTTAAGTCAACAGTCAAAGGTGTGATTGTAAACTCAGAAATATTGACAGTGTTTGTGAATATCACTTCTCTAAATTAGGTGAGAGGTCCGCAGCTGATGTGGGTGCCTAATTTATCTGACATCTCAGTGTCAAGTCTTGGTCAGCCCCAGAAATTTGATCACAGCCTTTCTACTTCTCAGCTGTAGATAATTCTCTAGATTTTTCATCTGCTCTCTTTTGATTTAAAAATGTTGCACATCATCAAATTATCCACCAGAAGCTAGTCATTCCCTGCTAAAATATCTTATTTTTCTCCTTTGAAGTCACAAACATTTAAAGTTTGTTAATGTCTCAAGTGGATACCTGCCTATGGAAGTCTTATCAATTTTATTCCATTCTTTTATTTTGAAAAGTTTTAAGAGGCATTCACTCAGTGACTGCTGGCTGTGGGTCATTGAGTCCTTTCTGTCTAAACTGGCTAGATCCAGGCCTTAGAAACCAGAGCCAGGATGGCTGGGGTGTGCGAGGTTGAGAAGGTCTGAGTAACAAGCCATGAAAGGCAGGCGACCAGGGAAGGCATGGTGTCAAAACAGGTAGAGAGTCACTGGCCAGGGGGGTCAGCATTAGGAGGGCAAGTGGTGAGATTCAGCAAGATTCCCTATGGTGGTTGAATAGTGCCCCCTCTCCCTCCCAAAAGATACGTCCTGGTCCTAATCCCAGGTCCCTGTGAGTGGGACCTTATTTGGAAATAGGATCTTTACAGATGTTAATTACTTGAAGGATCTCGGAATGAGATCACCCTGGATCTGGGTGGACCCTAAATCCAATGACTGGTGTCATTGAGAGAAAGAAGAGGCAGATCAGAGACACAGAGACTTGGGACTTCCCTGGTGGTCCAGTGGTTAAAATTCCACACTTCCAATACAGAGGTGCATGTTCCATCCCTGATCAGCGAGCTAAGATCCCACATGCCTCTCAGTCAAAAAATCAAAAAGCATAAAACAGAAATGATGTTGTAACAAATTCAATAAAGACTTTTCAAATGGTCCACATCGAAAATATCTTTATAAAAAGAGAGAGAGAGAGAGACTCAGAAGGGAAGGCTACTGAAGACAGAGGCAAAGATTGGAATGACGTGTCTACAAGCCAAGGGACATCAAGGGTTGCTCCCAGCCACCAGAAACTAGAGGAGAGGCATGAAACGGATTATCCCTCAGAGGCTCCAGAGAGAATAACCCTGCTGACACCTTCATTTCCAACTTCTGGCTTCCAGGACAGTGAGAGAATAAAGCCACCGAGTTTTGATAATTTGTCACAGCAGTGGTGGGACACTAAGACACTCCCCCACATACATACACTCTTTCCATGCACAGAACTGTCCAAACTGTAAGCTTCATGAGGGCAAGTGTGTGGCCTTGCTCCCTCTGCATGCCTAGTCCTAGAGCAGTGGCTAGCGTTTAGCAAGTGCCCAATCAATATCAGCTGAATGAATGAATCGAATCTCTTGTTCCTGCCTCTCACTACAATAGATCAGAGCCTTAGTAATAGACAATGATAGGTCAATCCTTTAGCACAGATTCTGATCATCTTGAGTACAATGAGCCTTTAGAGAAGGTTACGTAAACTTTTATCATATTTATTTATGTAAATCAGTAAAGGAAACTTATTCAGCTTTATTTCAGCTCAGGTACAATGCTAGAGGCAGATAAAATAGGTTCATGATTTGAATCATTCAATTTTATTTCCATCAACAAGTATTTCTTAAGCACTCAGAGGGTGGTAAGCGTTATCCTGAAAGTAAGGATCCAAGATACAAATAGGAACCTAGGGAACTTTCAGCCTACTGGAAGAGGAAATAGTAGTTAATCAAACAGCAAACTAGTCAGTCATTGCAAATACAGTAAGAGTGATGGAAGGAAGTGCTGTGTACTCTGTCCACAGGTAGCTTGAGGAATGTGTGTCCCTGCAAATAGCCCTCAAGGTCTATGGGGCAAGGGCCACTTCTCTTTTTGCTCACCTCTGTTTTCCTCGTACTTAGTTCAGTTCAGGGTCCAGATATGTTTTGTTAATTAAGTAAATGAATAGTATTGCTCTATCATCTAGAATCCCAGTCACAGTACTTTCCAGTACTTCCAACAGTACCTTCCAACTGACTTGCATTATAGGAAGAGGAATGTATCTTTCTACCATGACCAGAGATAAAGAATAAGTCAGCATCCCCCATTGCCAAAAGTCAATGCAAAGCCACCGACAGTTTGTTCTCAAGGACATGGAAGACTTCATGTAGTAAAGGAAACTTCACCTGAGGAGTTGGACCATAAAGAAGGCTGAGGGCTAAAGAAGTGATGCTTTTGAATTGTGGTGCTGGAAAAGACTCTTGAGAGTCCCTTGGACTACAAGGAGATCAAACCAGTCAATCCCAAAGGAAATCAACCCTGAATATTCATCAAAAGGACTAATGTTGAGCCTGAAGCTCCAGTAGTTTGGCACCTGATGTGAAGAGCAGACTCACTGGAAAAGACCCTGATGCTGGGAAAGATTGAGGGCAGGAAGAGAAGGGGGTGGCAGAAGATGAGATGGTTAGATAGTATCACTGACTCAATGGACGTGAATTTGGACAAACTCTGGGAGATAGTGAAGGACAGGGGAGCCTGGCATTCTGCAGTCCATGTAGTCACAGAGTTGGACACAACTTCGTGACTGAACAACAACAACAACATCCGAGGAACCACCAGCATCCTGCCAGGCCATCTGCTTTGGCAGCTTCAGGCACCTGTCCAGACATGTGTCTACAGTCACCATCACTGTGAAATGTATGGCATTTGCCAGGCAAAAGACAAGAGACATCAAGGCAAAATTTTGATTAGATACACTTTTTAAAGTGTTTATTGTTTCTTGTTTTGGTACTACTAGTCCAAAATTGTATGTAAGTAGTTATCAATCAATTGATGCCCTCGTGAAGCACCTACTAAATATAAGGTATGGTGCTCAAGCCCGAGGAAAACACAGAAGTAGGAGCTGAGATTTCTGTCCTCAAATTAGCTTCCACCTGGGACACATTTACATCTCTGCTCACAGTAGCCATTCTCTCTTCTCCTTTCATGAAGTCACTCCTCCCCGACCCTTCAGTCCACGTGCTTCTGGTGGATCTGACTCCGCCCCCTGCTCAAGACTGGAACACATGGCTTAGATCAAGCTGATCTGTGCACCATATTGTCCTATCCATGATCAAGGAGCTTTTGAGTGAGAGTGAGGTACCCATATCTTTCTGTCTCCTACTGCACAGGAAACTGAAAAGTTGGAGCCCTGGGAACCACTGACAGCCACCTTATGTCCATGTGGGACTACAGAAAGAAATCAACACCAAAGATATTGAACTAAGGAATATATACTATATACTTAGTTGCTCAGTCTTGTCCGGCTCTCAAAGACGCCATGGACTGTAGCCCATCAGGATCCTCTGTCTATGGGATTTCCCAGGCAAGAATGCTGGAGTGGGTTGCCATTTTCTTCTCCAGGGGATCTTCCTGGCCGAGGGATAGAACCTGCAGCTCCTGCCACATCTCCTGCATTGCAGGCAGATTCTTTAACCGCTGAGCCACTGGGGAAGCCCCGACCTCAGGAACAGAAAGAGGAAAACTGGATCTCAGGCACAGCATTTGAACTCTGGATTAAGACTTGCCTGAAATCAGAACCCACCCCCTACACTCAGATTCTTTCAGTGATAAGAACCAACAAATTATTTCCTTCTTTGCTTTTTTTCTTAAGTCAGTTTGGTTTGCATTTTCTGTCACTTGCCATCAAAAGAATCTTACCTGACACAGACACAATATGAAAAGGGTGTCAATATGAAAATGCCAATATTTCACAATATGAAAATGCCAAAGGTCAGATAGTATGTCCAGTGTGGGCTACAGATGGAGGTGGCAGAAAAAGAATCTCCTGGGCTCAGTGGGGTGAGCTCATGAGTAGAAGAGTGTGGCTGAGAGACCTCCTAGAGGGCAGAGGTGGGGAACAATCTGAGGGAGGCTGGTGTCAGTCCATTGACTAGCTGAACAATGAGTTTGGAATTTAACCTGTGGCCCTTGGATCTTTTGTGCTGAGTAATGACCTATGAGGAGGAAATTGATCCTAAGGATCATCAATTTTGTCAATCAGTTCTCCACACAATTAGGAGAGAGAGACAGATTGGCTTGAAAGGCAACTTAATGCTTTGTTTGTTTACCCATCCTTCGTGGAGGCTTTTAGCACATTAGAGGATACTTTACATTGTGCTGTTCTCTTTGGTGACAGAACACAAACACAGCAAGGGGCCCTCACCTTGCCCAGGAGGGCAGAGAGTCAGGTGCCTCTACCGTTAGCTCAGGAAGACCGCGGCAGCCTGTCAATAACTGTCTAGGCCGCTTTGGGGGAGGTTGGGCCTGATGGTCAACCACTAGGCTGGCTCTGGAAAAACCTTAGTCTTGAAATGGATCTGAGACAAGGTGATGGCAATCTGGGAAGCCATCCAGGTCAGAGTGTCCTGTTTAGTAACTAAAGAATCCCTAAATAAGAGCTCAATTTCACTTTCCTAGAAGAGCACAGAGGGTGTACTTAGGCATTTGACTATGGCTCGAATACATTCTATTAAAACCAGGCCTGCAACTGGTTTCTAGAATATTCCTAAGTGAGTCCACTATCACTATGGAGTCCTGTTCACAAATTGGGGGCAGAAGTGGAAAAGTCAAAAGGAATGTTTTTATTCCCTTTTAGTAGATGTGTAGACTCTCTGACTCCAGCCTTGGGGTGATTATCTTTGAACAGCAATTAATTCCAAAGTTATAAAACATATGAGTAAACAGCTCCTTTTCTACATAACTTTCATTTTAATATACCATTACAAATAGTGAGAAAAAGACCTTCTTGAAGATAAAATTCCAAAGGAGGAGGAAATTATTTCAGAGGGACTGTCTAACATTTTGTAGGGTTTTAAGGATAACATGAGACTCAAAGTGGTATTATGTGAAAAAAGAAATGCTGGAACATCTGTTACGTTAAGTATAACAACAACAAAACCAAAATAAATCTCTAGTGAAGAAAAAGCCCATAATAGATCATTGTGGGGCTTCTGCCTTCTTGCAAGAGAAACTGACAAAAGCACTGCAGTGGGAACAAGATGGGCAAGAGTAACAATATATGAATGAAGCAATGCCAGCTATTAAGGTCTGCTTGCTCAGTCCTCTTGCGCTTGGCATATTTGTGCCAAGTTCTAAGTCACAAAAGCCACCTCCCAAGGAAACCAGCTGTCAGTCATATACAACTTTGTTCTGTTTTGTTTTCTTCATTGTTTTCAATATAAGTGTTTTTCTATTAATAAGAAAAGTGTGATCTGATTGGTGACAAAAAGTCACACGCACACATACACACATACGTGTTGTCAAGTCAGTTTCTTTCCATTCATTTTAATGCGTAGCCATGCCATTCGAGATGAAAAGACTTTAGTCTAAATCTGGCTAGATATTAAGAAATAAACAGATGAAATGCTAAAATCATAGCAAGTGTTCAAAATCCAGATTGGCTCAGCCTGACTTAGAAAGTTTTTGAATAATTTTCTAAATACAGCTAATACAAGCAAACTTCCATATCCTCAGGAAATAAAATGCCCCTGTTCTGGTTGAATCTGAAGAGTCTTAGCAGCATGTAATGCATTTAGAATTTTTGTGCAACTTTAAAAGATTGGAGGTCTAAATTGGTCTAAACAGTAACAGCCTGGTGGAGTCTTTACATCTTGAAATCAAAAGCTTCTTAAATAGTTGGTTAGCTAGCATCAAACATCTCCAAGTCAAATGTGATGATGTGTTGTTTTGCCACTTTTAAGGTAGTCTGTCCCTTTTGGAACAGAGTAGCTAAAATGTCAAAAATCTAGTAAATTTAAATAAGAGATTTTTCTAAAAGATCTCTAAACAACTCTGTCATATATTATGAAAAGGAAGAGTCATAATGGGTTCTATGCCCTTGGCCTAAAATATTCTAAAGATCTAATCCTTGCTGATCTCTCCAAACTCATATCAAGTCACTGGTGCCCTGGTTCACTACCCTTCAGACACAATGACCTTTTATTAGTTTCTTTTAAGCATCAATTTTTCCTACCACTCCTGTCTGGAATGTTCCTTCCCATTCCACTCTTTGCAAGGCTCGATTCCTCTCATCAGATTTCAGGTTGGCATCTCCTTTGGTGGACCTCTGTTGCATATACCTTCTGAGCATTTCTCGCCACTTCCTTTCATAGCAAAATTCAATTTTTCTTTGAAATCAATGACTAAATCTCATTTAGTCAGTGAGACTGTAGATGAAGAAGGCAAACCCTTTCCAGGAAGTTTCAAAGTATTAAACCTAGCTCTGGCCACAGTGATTGGTTCTGACATGTGACTCAAGACTGACCAATGAGGATCAGCCTCTAAAGTCTTTCTAGAGCCAATGAGATAGAGGTGGCTCAGCTGGTAAAGAATCCGCCTGCAATGTGATGTGGGAGACCTGGGTTCGATCCCTGGGTTGGGAAGATCCCCTGGAGAAGGGAAAGGCTACCCACTCCAGTATTCTGGCCTGGGGATTTCCATGGACTGTATAGTCCATGGGGTCGCAAAGAGTCAGACGTGACTGAACAACTTCCTTCCTTCCTTCCATCCACTGGGTCTGTTAAGTGGGTACCTGGACTTGCAATGGCTATTTTTGACACCACAAGAAGATACTGTCTCAGGACATAAACTGAGGAAGGGTGAGGTGAGGAACTGAAAGGAACAGAAAAGCCAGGTCCCTCCCAATGACCTGGATTAAGGACTCAAGTGCAGCATGATTTCTTTCTTTCTTATCTTCCTTCTTCTTCTTCTTCTTCTTTTTTTTTTTTTTTTTTTTTTTTTGCTTTTAAAGGCTTGAGTTCGTTATTTCTCACTTACAAACCAAAAAATATGGACTATGATCTTCCTCAAGGAGGATACCTTTGGTTTCAGGATACAGAGCAACGGCTTGCCGTCTTCTCATTTTCTTTGCATTACTGGGATTTTTAATCACAATTTGCTATTATTTTGCAGTTTATGATTTTTTTCAGTCTTCTGCCATAAGATATTAGCTGCGTTAGTCTGAAATGCAAAACTGAGGAAGACATTTTATCTCTAGGCACTAGGAAGAACACGAGCAGGGTCATGGTCAAATATATGCAGGGTCATGGTCAAAAATGTGCAGAAAAAAAAAGTACAAAAACAATAAGATTATTAAAAGCAAGATATTAAGAAGTCTTAGAAGTCTGTATCTGCTGCTTCTATAAATAAAGACACTAACATAAGTTAATAACCAATATCTTCATTACAGAAGTGGAACCTTGAATTCCAAACCTTTTTGTGGCACTCAAACAGTATAGGTGGTGAACGGTTTCAGCGGTGGCAGTTATACAGGATAGTCCAACAAATGAGCCTTAGGCATTGGTGTATAAATGGATTTCTAATAATTCTCTGGTGGTCTACTGGATTTCAGGCCTTATTTAGTCTGGTTTTTGGTTAGATAACTCATTGAGTGAGTCAGGAGGCAGGGAGGATCCCATGAAAACAGCCATGAGTTTTCCATGTCATCAAGCTGGAAATATTTAGAGGGGAGCTGAGATTTTAGAAACCATCTAAATGCTGTTGTTGGTGGAGCTCTTATAGGGTGCCAAGTAGGGCTGGGGAATTCTCAGCCTCCAGTGCTCTATTAGGGGCTTCCTCAGTGGCTCAGTGGTAAAGAATTCACTTGCAATGCAGGAGATACAGGAGACCCGGGTTCAATCCCTGGGTCAGAAAGATCCCTTGGAGAAGGGAATGGCAATCCACTTCAGTACTCTTGTCTGGAGACTCTCATGGACAGATGAACCTGGAGGGCTACAGTGCATGGGGTCACAAAGAGCTGGATACGACTGAAGTGACTTAGCACACACGCAGTTCTCTGTTAGAGGGGGCTGGGAATTTGCTTGAAATTGACCCATCTGCATCCCCACCCCCACCACTTGGGAGGGATGGATGAACTGAATAGTCTCACTTCTGTCTTTCTGGGTGAAGTACTAATTCAGGATTCTAATACTTCACATCAGAATAATTTGGGAGCAGGCCAGCTTCCTCTTATAAGCCTGCCCCCACTCCCTACCTGGTTTAATGCTCTGTTGACACTGTTTTTAAATTTTAGTAATTTTTTGAATAAGAGGCTCCAAATTTTCATTTTGTATTGAGTCACACATATTATGTATTTGGTCCTGCCTGGGGGAGGAGAAAGAAAGCTGAGCACCAAAGAATTGATGCTTTTGAACTGTGGTGTGGGAGAAGACTCTTGAGAGCCCCTTGGACTGCAAGGAGATCCAACCAGTCCATCCTAAAGGAAATCAGTCCTGAATATTGATTGGAAAGACTGATGCTGCAGCTGAAACTCCAATACTTCAGCCATCTAATGCCAAGAACTGACTCATTGGAAAAGATCCTGATGCTGGGAAAGACTGAAGGCGGGAGGAGAGGGGATGACAGAGGATGAGATGGTTGGATAGCATCACCGACTCAATGGACATGAGTTTGAGCAAGCTCTGGGAGTTGGTGATGGACAGGGAAGCCTGGCGTGCTGCAGTCCATGGGGTCGCAAAGAGTCAGACACGACTGAGCGCCTGAACTGAACTGAACTGAGGGAGGAGAATATATGGAAAGGCAGATTCCCAGGCCTTCCCCCAAAACATCTGACTCAGAGGGTCTTGCATAGGTCTTAGAATCATCATTGCTAAGCACAGCGTGTAAGTGAGCACCCTTTGGAACATTGCTAACTATACCCAGGGAATTTCAATCAATTTTCCAAAGAAAAGCTAAGATTTGAGAGCACAGAAAAGGCAGGCTTCAGCATTTTCAAAAAAACAGGCCGGGCCTTAGTTTCCAGGGTCCCCTGAACACACCTTCCTTCTGCTTTAGCTCTGCCATTTCTCTAAGGGTTAATACAGTGCTTAGAAATCCTTAGATCTCTAGATTTTCAAGAGGTCCCTTCTAGAAAAACTCAAAAATGCCGAGATTGCTGTCATCTGTTGTCCAAAATGAAGGGCTTAAGTGCGCCTAAATCCATGGGCTAAATGAATCCCATGGTAACTAAGAGCAACAGCTAATATAAAAGAACAGTCCTTTCCAGACCCCTTCTTTAGCAGACTTCACTAATCACGGCCCCAGACACCACTAATCAATGACACCATGCATTTCCACACAGCCCTGGTGTGGCCCTAGACCACACTCTCAATCCAGGCAGCCTTCACCAATGAACTAAACTTGACAATGTTGGTGAAAACCATTTCCCAGGTATATCAATTGGGACCACGAATGGGGAACTAAGGCTAAGTGAGTATAAATGAGTTACTTTTTTTTTCCCCCAGGTAAATGAGAACCATTAAAAGGGTCACTCCTTTTGAGGATAAATTTACTTACCAGCTGCCTGTGTTGAAAATAAACAGAAACCCAACACTTTCAGGGGAATGATACTATCACTGTCCCTCCTTCCCTTGGGGTAGGTAAAACTGGGGGCCTCGAAGTAACTTGACCACATTAGATAGGAAAAGCACTGGGTAATTTTCATGAACATCATTAGCTCAGTTTAACCAATTGTATGAGGGAAACTCTGCATGTGGATGGGTTTCAGGGGCTTCTCCTTTTAGCTAAATTCATTAACTACCATGCTTCTAGACGGAAGTGAGAAATTTGCATCCTTATTAAGCCTGAGGTAGTACTGTCTCACCTCTGAGATCAGGATCTCATTAAGACACAACAGCACATCTTGAGAACTGTCTCACCAAACTGCTGTTCCTCTGAACTTGGCTTTTGGTTAAAAAATGTCACACGTACTAAAACTCACTTGAAAGTATATTAAATTCCAAGACCCTGCAGTTGGTTAGAGAGGGAATGTATACTTGCTGGCCGATTCTGGGATCCAGAGTTCAGCTTCCAACCACGGAATTATTGAGCACTTCATCAGGGTACAAGCGACTTCTCTCAAACACAAGTGGATCCAGCCACTTCTTTACAACACGTTGGGAGATGGGGGTGGGGGTAGAGGGCTAGGCTGCCGTCAACCCAGCCTTTCCAGAGGCATCCTTGGAGCTTTATAGCTTTTGCAGTGATAGTGTTTGAAATGGAAAAGCAGCTCCTCCAAACAAACAAACAACAGCAAAAGTCCCTTTGTTACTTTCTATAATGTCCTACATATGGCTACAATGTTCTAAAGATTGCAAAGTTTTGCATCCAAGATGTGCATTGTGTTAAGAGCAAAGATAGAAGGATGGTCACAGGGACAAAGACACATGAGCAACAGAGTATGGTAAATTTCAGGCAGGAAGTTGCTCAAGCTGTGAAATCCATCACCTAGACAGTGTTTAACTTTAGAAGAAAGAGGAAATATGTCCCCCAAACAGCTGCACCAAAAATCCCTGTGATATATGCATATGCAAATATATAGAAGAAGGTCTGGAAGGGAGCAGTACCCCTTACCCCCACTCCCACTAACACACATATATAAAAGTGGCTATCTTGAGCGTGGGGACCTGGGTTAGGAATGACACTCAATGAGAGTTTAGGTCTTTTCATGTTTCCATTTTTCTCAAGGGAAATGGACTCAGGTATGAGTTAAGAAGAGGGTGGCAGAGGATGAGATGGTTAGATAGCATCACCAACTTCATGGACATGAATTTGAGCAAACTCCAGGAGATAGCAAAGGACAGGGAAGCCTGGCATGCTGCAGTCCACGGGGTCACAAGGAGTGGAACAGGACTTAGTGACTGAACTGAGTTGTGAAATTAAAAAATCACTTTCAAAAAACATTTACTGTGATCTTCAGATGGACATTTCATATCAAAAGCCTTCCTTTACCTACTGTCATGCTGGGTTTTACAGAAAATTTTAAAAGATATAGTGCCTACAGTTTACAACATGTGACAAAGATGAGCCAGTGTGCCGGGTTCCAGATGGTTGGATGTTATAAAGGCAGCTTGCCAACCAAGCAGACACTTGAACTCTGGTCTCTTAAGCTGTGCAGGTGCCTGGTGGAGAAGGAGAGAGGAGGAGGCTGATGGATCTGGTGGAGGGGGTTAGGGGTTCTAGATGCAGCTGTGGAGGCAGCTGGAATCAAAGACCCCACCCTGAGGGTCTTGGCAGGACTTGATGAGAGTCTGTCTGGCAGCAGGAGAGAACTGAGAAAATGACAGAAGGTGATGGAAGGATGGGAGAGATGTGTCCACAGAGCTGTCTGGGGGTGACTCAGAGATGATACTCTGGCTTTAAGTTGAGGACACCTGGAAACCTGGTAATACCATCAATATCACCATGTGGGAAAGGAGCTTTGGGAAGTTGAAGGGGACAGAGAAGCCAAGAGGTAACAACAAGGATGTTTTCAAATTGTGGTGTTGGTGAAGACTCTTGAGAGTCCCTTGGACTGCCAGGAGATCAAACCAGTCCATCCTAAAGGAAATCAGTCCTGAATATTCATTGGGAGGACTGATGCTGAAGCTGAAGCTCCAATATTTGGCCACCTGATGTGAAGAGCCAACTCATTGGAAAAGACCCTGATGCTGGGAAAGACTGAAGGTAAGAGGAGAAGGGGGCAACAGAGGATGAGATGGTTGGATGGCATCACTGACTTTGAGCAAGCTCTGGGAGATGGTGATGGACAAGGAAGCCTGGCGTGCTGCAGTCCGTGGGGTCGCAGAGTCAGACACAACTGAGTGACTTTCATTTTCACTTTCAAACCCATGCTAAGTGTCTGCTGCAGTAACTCAGAGTGAAGGATACTGATATTGACTTTATTCCCCACAGCTTATGGTGTGCTGTGCTGTGCTTAGTCACTCAGCTGTGTCCAGTTCTTTGCGACCCCATGGACTGTGGCCCTCCTGGCTCCTCTGTCCATGGGGATTCTCCAGGCAAGAATACTGGAATGGGTTGCCATTCCCTCCTCCAGGGGATCTTCCTGACCCAGGGATGGAACCCAGGTCTCCCATATTGCAGGCAGAACAGTTTATGGCATATATTCCTCCAAACCATGATGGGATTAGCCTTCTCAAAAGTCAACAGAATTTCCTACTAGAGCAGGGTTTCAGTCTTGTGTGAAAATAAGCTGTCAATTGGCTGGGGGTGGATAAGAATATAAATATTATACATGAACATGCATATATAATATTTGTATCAGCACCAAACAGGTTAATCATATGTAGCCATAAGAAATCTATGTAACTTCCTCTCCATGAAGTAATACAATCACATTATCTTCAGAATTACTCAGATTTCCTCATTAGATGCCATTTCCAGTTAGGAAAATAGGAGAAATCAGGTAAAATACAGATATCTGACATTTTTGCTCACTCAACAGACCAGTGAAATCTCTGCGAGCTCATTCAGATATTGTACTCTCATGAAATCAATGGAACTCATTGCTCAGGCTGTCATGTCTGCAGGTTATGTCTGTATTTAAGAGGCTTAAATATTTATCAGTATTTTTATTGAGTCATTTTAAAATTAGCTTCTGCTGTTGTATATCATTCATAGGAGAGCTGCCCATCATGACAAAATTGGGGATATTCTCCCATTTCATCCTTTGCCCTCTCTCCACCCTGACCCTCACTGGGAAGTGTGTGTTCCTGAAGAAAAAGCCTCAAGGATGTCAAATATGCAATTGTATTATCTCTGAAGATAAACATGAGGGAGCATGCAATAAAAACTGTGCTCAAAACCCATGGTAAAGCTGCTAAAAGAGGATTACTCTTTCTCTTTTTTCTCTCAGGCAGAATGATTCTAATTGTGAAGATAGCTCTGTTTTCATATACATTTATGTTTTGTAAGCCTTTGGTAAATAGGATATTATTAGAAATAATTTAATGTACATGAGGCAATGAAAATAGATTAGCACCTCTCTCATTCAGCCATCGCTGCATTTAATGTAAAGATCATGGTGATATTGTAGACCTTCATCTTTGTGTGTGAACAAATATGTGCACTTAAGGTTGAAATATTAATAAAAAGTCTAGAGCAAAATAATATAGCATAAAAAATAGAGCTGGCAGCTCTTCTACTATGGGCCAGGTGCTGTATAAGATTTTAAAATCCATTATATTGTTATATCTCACAGTTGTTTGAAAGTATGTGTTATCCCTCTCTCTCTCTAACAGATGCGTCAACCAAGACTTAGAATGGTTAACTGACTTGCCCAAGATCACCCCACTGGTGAGTGTCAAAGCTGAGATTCAATTCTAGGTCTAGGTCCCAAAAGTCAAAGTCCATGCTCTTTCTATTCCATTTCCCTGTGCCTCTCCATTGTAAAGAGGAATTTCCAAAGCACTCATGGGCTTCTTACCCCTTGCATTTGATTATCTTACATTTCCAGATGTTTCCAGTAGGAATATCCTCAAAACACACACGTCCTTTGGTCAATGGTTTTGGACCACCCTCCCCAGAGTTTGTTCAACAAGGCACCTTCACCATCAAAATGTTCTCAGTCGTGAATGGACTGAAGAAGCCAAGTCATCACTGGGTAGGAAAGGGTAGAGACATCACCCTCACAGCTGTTCCCAGATGCTCTTTACCCAGTTCTACTCGGCTGCCACGGTTACCTCCATCAATAGTGACCATCTGATTCTTTCTGCTTACTCCAGAAGGAATAGAATGTATCTAGTTCCAATTGCTGTTCATTTTTCCTAGACTTGAGCATATTTGTAAATAAATGCACTTAAGAATGTACAGATAGGCAACAAACAAAAAATCTGTCTTTTGCTACCTTCGCTTAGTGACCAAAAATGCCTAACTAGATCTTCACTCTTGGCAAGCCAGTTTTGAATATATTTACAAGGATATGAATACCCATTATTTAACTTAAATATAGATTATGAATACTGACAGATACTTTTATTCAAAGATTTTGATCATTTGGGGATTATATTTCATCCTAGGACTCAACCTTTTTCAACTTCCACAACTTTCAAACATACGTTCCCACAAAACCAGAGTTTCATAAAAATGTACTAAATAACCTTAAAGCCCTTTATGAATAATTATGAGTTTTTACGTTTTTGTGAATCTGCATATTAATTCTGTCCCATAAATAAAACATGAAGCAAAAATCCAGCATGCTGAGTGTCAGGGGGATAGAAGATGAGAAGGAAGGATAATTATCAGTTTAATGTGGGAACATGCTTAACCTAAAAGATTACCTCCAAAATTGGTGACATCCTAAGTTATATAATACACAAGGATGTTTTCATTTAAATAAAAAGGGGGAAAGATTTGCACTGAGTCTCTGCCATTTTCACAGCTCTCTTGGCAGCTCGTGGTTGAAAAGGCAATTGTCAGAATTTTTATTTGCTTGGGATTAGTCCTTCTCACATATTTAGTTTTTTTCTTCCCTGAACACTGTGGGCTTCAATGCCATATAATTCGCATTCTTGTATTTGGTGTGTATTCCTTGTCATTCGTTTGTAACTATAGATTTTCTTAGGGGGCTAATAATGAAAGGCCACTGGTAACTAAATTGACTGCACTTTATCCACTCTCAGACCTTGTGCATTTAAAGGGTAGGAGGAAACAGAGCTGGTGCCCAGATGACTCCACATCACTTATGCTCAAAGTTCCTGGGGTGGTAGCCTATGGGCAAATATTGTGGGATCCATGAATATCTCTTCTAGAATAAGATGCTCCTGGATGCCATGATCATGCCTTTAGCCAACTTTCAAATAAGAAAGATGACTAACCCAAGACTCTGTGTGCATGCCAGGCCTCTCAGATCATGAAAACTTGTCTATCTAAGGTACCCAACTCTGAAATGCATTTCTCTGAAGCTCCAAATTCTTCCATGTTTATAAATGTCATCTGAGAAGGTCTCAAAGTTTTCTACAATTTTTACCAATCACACAGCCTCCATGATTCAGACTAGCTTATCAGCCAGACTCAGATTGTCACCAGAGGAGGCCTCTCTCTCCAGACTCCAAGCCACTTTCCCCAGGATGTCTGATTGCCAGACTCATGTGGGGTGGGAATGGACTTTGCCAAGGGAATTTTGCTGCTTGCTTGGTTAAAAACAGTGCCGAAGACTTGGTGAAAGCTATAGAAGGTCAAGTTGAGTCACGATGATGGTACCATTAGTGTTAGTCACTCAGTCGTGTCGAACTCTTTGCAGCCCCATGCACTGTAGCCCACCAGGTCCCTCTGTCCATGGGATTCTCCAGGCAAGAATACTGGAGTGGGTAGCCACTTCCTTCTCCAGGGGATCTTCCTGACCCAGGGATTGAACCTGGATCTCCTGCATTGCAGGCAGATTCTTTACTACTGAAGCACCAGGGAGGGTCCCATAATGGTACTATGGATCCCCATACTTATTTAAAAAATGTTCTTTTCTAAAACAACTTCTACTTAAAATGTCCTTTCCCCCCATTTCCTGATTTCCACAGAGCTGTCTAAAGCAGATGTTAGGAATGCCTTAAAGCAGATGGAGACACTGAGACAGGTTTCCCCAAAGCTATAGAAGTTGATAGAGTTTCAAGGGCTCACACGGTCTCATACAAAGGTGTGTAATTACTAACACTCTACCACTAGCCCAGCCACCCTTATTTTCTCTTTCAATTTTTCCTCTTTCCTCCTCTCTTATTTTTTCTGTTCCATTTGCCCAATTTTAAGGAGTTGGAATGCATAAAAGTTTGTGGAAATAATAGTTTAAAATAAAATAACACAGACTAGTAACTCAATCCCACTAACTCTGCTTACTCCTAACAGTAAAACCTGCTCTTTACTCATTTGCACAACCAACACAGAATCAATACAGAAATCAATATCCATAGGGAACTTCTCACAAAAAGCCAACAGATTGGGGAGCTAGTGTTAATGTTCAATAAAATATACTTAAGTTTGGCAAAAGGAGTCTAGGATTTGACTTCCTTTCCAAATAGATTCTAATCCCACCACAGTTCCATATTTCCTGAGCACCGAGGGCTTGTTCTTTACTCTGTTGGAACCTCAGTTTCCTTATCTGTAAAGTGGGGATGCCTAGAAGAGAGCTATGGAGATTAGGAATGAAGTAAGTCATGACCTGTGAGTAGCTCTGTCTCTGATGGCTACTTAAGCTAGAGTTTCCTGGTGAAAGAACTTCTCCTTGAAATAGGGGTAGGTTCATTGTTCAACTCATTTCTTTTTGAAGACCTTCAAGTTCCTGGCACTGTGCTTGGTGTGAGAGTCAGAGGGCAGCCAAGGAGACAGAGAGACATGTAACCCATCAGAAGTCAATGCCCTCCTGGTTTAATCCCAGTAAGGATGGGGATCTGAATTCTTCTTTAGGGACATGGGACAGGCTGTGAAGAAGAGAGTACATTAAACAGAGTCTTGAAGCCTGAGTAGGGCTTTCCCCCAGGAGGGAGGAGACGAGAGGACAATCTGGCAGAGAAAACAGACAATCAAGGTCACGGAAGTGCAAAGGTCCCTGCATTCTGGAAGGAGGACCCAGCATCCTGTCATTCAGTAGACATGTACCGAGGCTCTACGGAGTACCAAGCCCTCTCCATCTTCTGGGAATGTCAGTGACAGCAAGGGCCCTGCTCTCTGGGAGCTTACAGACCATTGGGGATGCAGACACTGAACAATAACCAGAAAACAGAAGAAGACAGGTCATGAACTGATGCTGGCAGATGGAGTGGAAGTGATTAGGGGCTGCTTCAAGTGTCCATCCATGTAAAGATGACATTTAAGCTGAGACCTACTTGAAAGAGCAGCAGGGGCCATGAGAAGATCAAAAACTGAGGATTCCAGGACGAAGGAGCAGCTTCTCCAAAGGCCTGAAGCCTGTCTACAGAATGCAAAGAAGGGTAAATATCTACTGAGACTGGGTTCAAGAAAAATTCCATAAAGAAGAAGTAAAGATACCACTAACTGATCCAAAAATTTAAAAGAGGTTAGAAGTTTGCAATTTTGGGGAAATCACCTTTCCAGAAACTCCTTACAAATGTCAAGCAACAACTAATAATTTTGACTACCAAGATTTCCTCTTTTTCCTTGGTCCTCTCACATTAAAAAGCAAGAAACTGCTTGTCATTAAACTTGAAAGTTCATAGAATACATAAATTCAAACTACTCATATGCCCAATAGGTTCTAGTCATTGAAAAACTTAACAGGTACCAGTAAAATGGGTCTGGATACTGTGAAAGTGGAGAGTGAAAAAGTTGGCTTAAAGCTCAACATTCAGAAAACTAAGATCATGGCATCTGGTCCCATCACTTCATGGGAAATAGATGGGGAAACAGTGGAAACACTGTCAGATTTTATTTTGGGGGGCTCCAAAATCACTGCAGATGGTGACTGCTGCCATGAAATTAAAAGACACTTAACTCCTTGGAAGGAAAGTTATGGCCAACCTAGATAGCATATTCAAAAGCAGAGACATTACTTTGCCAACAAAGGTCCGTCTAGTCAAGGCTATGGTTTTTCCAGTGGTCATGTATGGATGTGAGAGTTGGACTGTGAAGAAAGCTGAGCGCTGAAGAATTGATGCTTTGGAACTGTGGTGTTGGAGAAGACTCTTGAGAGTTCCTTGGACTGCAAAGAGATCCAACCAGTCCATTCTAAAGGAGATCAGCCCTGGGATTTCTTTGGAAAGAATGATGCTAAAGCTGAAACTCCAGTACTTTGGCCACCTCATGCGAAGAGTTGACTCATTGGAAAAGATTCTGATGCTGGGAGTGATTGGGGGCAGGAGGAGAAGGGGATGACAGAGGATGAGATGGCTGGATGGCATCACTGACTCGATGGACATGATTTTGAGTGAACTCCGGGAATTGGTGATGGAGAAGGAGGCCTGGTGTGCTGCGATTCGTGGGGTCGCAAAGAGTCGGACATGACTGAGCAACTGAACTGAACTAAACTGAACTGTCCAAACTCAGAGACTTGATTTTATAGAGTGATAATTCTTTTAAATTTCATGATAACCATTCTCTACTTTTTGTTCTTAAGCCAGACTTTAGAGTGGATTGATCATGGCAATGCTAGGTCTCTTCAATGAGTGAGCTGCCAACTCAATGTATTAGTAAAAAGGAAGGTTCTTAAAGATCTGAGTTGAGAAAAGAATTTAGAATTTTAATGGAGTCTTCCCCATCCAGGTTAAGGAGGTGGTACTGAGTAAAGAAGAATGTATCTTCATTAAAACTTTTTAAACATTTATGCTCTTGTTTATAAGTCTGTCACTTAATTATAATTAATAAATGATACAATAAGTAGCAAAATTCCTTCTTTGGTCTACATTGTTGACCTCATTGCTCAAACCCCCTTATTGAATCCACATTTTGTTGACAACACACAAATCAGATTTGGTCTGACTTCTCTCCTTGTATTCTAAAACAAATCTTTGAGGATGAGACTTTTGGTTTCTGCAGCCAACATTTGAAAACTCTAATAGATTGCCAAGGCTATCTATGTCAGGACGAACAAAAAGGCAAAATTTTGGTAATATGCTTGCCACTGTCACATTAAAACAAAACCCAAAATGCATCACAGAACTTAACAGAATCAACAGATATTATGCTTCATTTGGAAGGACCTGGAGCTGTATTATTTTTCCCCTCCTAAATCATGGTATTTTCTGTTAAACCTTGTAGTTAACAGCTTAAGATAATTCCGCCATGTGTAGGACTTACATAAATGCATGGACTTTATGTCACAAACTCAGCTGCAGTTTAAATTATTAGGTAAACTCTTTTCACGGAGCTCCCACTCTTGAAAATCCACAACAAAAATAGTAGGCCAGCTGCCCTCACTACAAGGAGAGACCTCATTAGATGTCATTTGCATCCCATCAACCACCAAGCAGTGGGTCAGTCATGCCTGTCAGGCATTCAACTCATTCCTTTTGTGTTAATTAGCAGAGAACTAAGGAGTTAATGAAGATCTTATGATCTGCGGTGACTCATCTGGTTGTTTCGGAGGAACCGCAGGGTTGGACCACTTAGGCTCACCCTCTTCGGATCCTCTGAGCAGAGCTGGAGGGAAGCTGCCAAGCGAGCCTTTGGAGGGGCACTCTCAGAGGCCTTTGGCATGGTGGGCTTTGTTAGCTCAAGATTAGAAGGAGTTAATTGCTTCAAGATTGCTGGGAGATTAGGTTACTGGGTGGGATGTATCTATGTAAGCATATGTCAGCGCTAGTTAGAAGATAGGAGACGCTTATTTTAATAAACTTATGAAAAGAAGAATTAATTTGTCATTACATTGGAAATCTTATTTTATTAACTTAATTTGAAAATGTAAAGCTGTTTGAAACGCTGGTTTTTCACTCACTTTCCTTCTGAATATGTATGAATCACAGATTCGCTGATGTGCAACACTGTTCATTCAGAGGTTTTTTTTTTTTTTCTGGAGGATTTTTTTTTTTTTGCTGATGGCATCTGGCTCTGGGGGAGTGGGATGGTTACAGTGACCTCTGGGTTCTCTTCTTGTGGTGGGTGGAACATGGCCTTTCAGCCCATTGGCAGTCCTGTCAAGGGAAGAGAATCTGCTTCTGTCTATCCTGCTTCTTCCCCTCTGAGCGCTGGTTGTATACAAACGATGTCCGTGCTCCATGACCATGAAAGAGAGTGGGGAAGAGGATACAGGAGGGAACTGTAGGGACCAGTCTCTGAACCAAAGCCATCAAAGATGTTTCCTTTTTTAAACTTTTTATTTTGCATTGGGAGATAACCCATTTGGTAAAGAATCTGCCTGCAGTGCAGGAGACCCAAGTTTGATCGCTGGGTCGAGAAGATCCCCTGGAGAAGGAAATGGCAACCCACTCTAGTATTCTTGCCTGGAAAATTCTATGGACAGAGGAGCCTGGTGAGTGACAGTGGCCTGGTGAGCCACTGGTGGGCAAGCAAGCCGACTGTAGCCTGCCAGGCTCCTCTGTCCATGTGATTTCCTAGGCAAGAATACTGGAGTGGGTTGCTGTGCCCTCATCCAGGAGGTCTTCCAGACCCAGAGATTGAACCTGGGTCTCTTTTATCTCCTACATTGATGGGTGGGTCCTTTATCACTAGTGCCATCTGGGAAGTCCCAAATAACTCCTATCTAGATGCTAGTACCACGAACCATCCACCTCTCTGCATCCAGGGAAGCTCAGAAATTTCAGTCAAGTCCAAGAGAGATGGCACTTTGCAGAGGGGCCTGTACTTGGACTAGACCTTGCATCCTCCTCCCCCTGGATTAACGCTGCTCTGGGTGACCTACATGGGGCTGCTGAAACCTACTTAACTGGTGTTTTACAACTCAGACCCAAACTCAGTTCAGTTCAGTCGCTCAGTCATGTCGACTCTTTGTGACCCCATGAATTGCAGCACGCCAGGCCTCCTTGTCCATCACAAACTCCCGGAATTCACTCAGACTCATGTCCATCGAGTCAGTGATGCCATCCAGCCATCTCATTCTCCGTCGTCCCCTTCTCCTCCTGCCCCCAATCCCTCCCAGCATCAGAGTTTTTTCCAATGAGTCAGCTCTTCACATGAGGTGGCCAAAGTACTGGAGTTTCAGCTTCAGCATCATTCCTTCCAAAGAAATCCCAGGGCTGATCTCCTTCAGAATGGACTGGTTGGATCTCCTTGCAGTCCAAGGGACTCTCAAGAGTCTTCTCCAACACCACAGTTCAAAAGCATCAATTCTTCGGCGCTCAGCCTTCTTCACAGTCCAACTCTCACATCCATACATGACCACAGGAAAAACCATAGCCTTGACTAGACGGACCTTTGTTGGCAAAGTAATGTCTCTGCTTTTGAATATGCTATCTAGGTTGGTCATAACCTTCCTTCCAAGGAGTAAGCGTCTTTTAATTTCATGGCTGCAATCACCATCTGCAGTGATTTTGGAGCCCAAAAAAAGAAAGTCTGATGCTGTTTCCACTGTTTCCCCATCTATTTCCCATGAAGTGGGAACCGGATGCCATGATCTTAGTTTTCTGAATGTTGAGCTTTAACTGGGCATTGACTAATGTCAAAACTGCCTTTTTTTATACTTCATATTGGTCATATATTTAAAAATTCCAATTATCTGTTTAGCCTGCAGTCAGAAGGTTAGCAGAAGCAAGATACACGTTTTCTACATTAAAAAAAAAAATGTAAACAGGAAAGGAAAAGGAATAAGACAGCTGCCCATCAACTGACAGCAGCTCACTGGAGGCTCTGTAACAAGACAAAGCTGGCTCCTCACATGAAAAAGAATCTGCTCTGGAAGCAAGTGTGGAAATTGCGAACCATCCTCTTTTTTTAGTTAGAGAACAGGTCTCCTTGAATTAAAATGGTCTGGTCATATTTAATCACTCTTCTGTACAAAAACTGGACCTAGATGTGGTTCATGAGATTCACTGACTTGTAAGGATACACGAAACAATCAGTGAGCGTTAGGAGCCAGAGGCTGAAGGCAGGTAGGATGCTATTCACCACCTGAGCTCTCCTAGGAAAGAGAATTGACTTCCAAAATATCATTTATTTCCTTATTTCTTGACCTTTGCTGAAAAAGCAGAGCCCAAAGGAGATTATAAAAGGCTAAAAATAAATGATGCATGTGTTTATTTATAACAAACAATCATCGCTGAAGTGTGAGGCAGGTCCAGGCAAAGTTACACTCCTTTCCCAAGGTATATCTATTTTTTTTTAAACTGTACTCTTTTGCTAAAATTGCAGTGGAAATGTTGTTCCCAATTTTCTTAGGAAAAAATTTCTATCTCCCAATTCTCTCCCCTAAAAATAAACCTTTTAGTCCAAATATGCTATGGATGACCATTTTCTGAGAATTCTGTCTACCATCTTAAGAGAACTCAGTTATTCAGAAACATATTTTCTGCCCAAAACACATGCAGGGTTCTGGGGACACAGAGTTGGCCAAGATGATCTGTGCTGTTGAGGAAATCACAGCTCCAAGGGGCATAGAAGACAAACACAGAAACATTCATCCATCAAGTCAATAAGTGTTTGTTAAATGACTTCTAAGTGCCCAGGACTGGATGGGCAATTACAGAAGTGTGGTGGGGAGAGTGTGCTGGAAGGTCTGGTCACTGTTAAGAGCAGCCCAGAGAAGGAAGGAAGGAGGGAGGGAGATGCAGGTGGCAATTGACACATGTTCATGATAATTGGAAATTGACCAGGTGAAGAGGAGAAACAGGAATTCTGGTTAGCAGAAAGAAAAGGACAAAACTAAGAAGCAGCTAAGATTCAAGGCTACTTTTTATCTGATTCAGACAGAGACCAAGCTCTGTAACCAAGCTCTGTACCTCCGATTTCTCAAACACTCAATTGTCATTCTGTATACCATCCTTGGGGCTTCCCAGGTACCACTAAAGAACCCACTTGCTGATGCAGGAGACATGAGAGAGATGGGTTCGATCCCTGGGTCAGGAAGATCCCCTAGAGGAAGGCATGGCAACCCACTCCAGTATTCTTGCTTGAAGAATCCCATGGACAGAGGAGCCTGGTGGGCTATAGTCCATGGGACTGTGAAGAGTCAAACCCGACTGAGTGACTGAGCACACATACCATCCTTTGGCCATGGCTGTAGGAATGGGGAGGCTCCCTTCATCCCCACTAAGTGCTGCATGTGAGGCTGACTGCCTGCCTTCTGGCTCCTGAGGGCAGCAAGTGTCCTTTGCTGCAGCCCTGATCCAATGGCCCAGGGTCCCCTGTCCTCATTTGCATTTCTGCATTTCTCTTATGGTCTGAGCTAAAAGTAGATGTTCTTTCCATTTAGAAAAGTATGAATACTGTGTTGTTTTCCATGAAGAACCAGTAGCTATGCCCTGAGCTGCCCACCCTCCACCCCACCACAGGAACTCAGGGTGTGTTGGAAATTCCTTTGTGAATAGCTCAAATGATGGTGATGTGACTTTCTTTAAAAAGTCTATTAAGTGCTTACTCTAATAGAGATACAATCTGCATTCAAATTGTTTCTGTCTATAATCCAATTTACACAAAAACTGTTAGATTTTCTCCAAATTTGGATGATATATAAGGGCTGAAAATACAGGCCATGAGGTATACAGAAAATTTTTCTGAGTCCTGAGGGCAGAGTTATCTTCCAGGCCCCTGAAATTGACATAAAAGTCAGTGCACCTGGATGACCCATAGAGACATGTCAGACACCCACAGATATTACGGTCAGAAAATCAACAAGATTTCCAAATGTGAGCTACAAAATGAAGGCCAGAAAGACACATGCTCCATGAGTGTTGTTTCATTGCTTCTCATAGGGGCAACCCTATGTAGCAGGCTCCAGGGTGAGGAGAAACAAGAATTTATGTATATGTTTAGTGGTAGTCAATGGTTCCCATAAGTAACACAGGGGAGTAGGGAAGACAGCTGGTGATGATTATAAGTTTTTACTGTGAAGGTGACATTTTCAGCTTCCACTGCAAAAAGCAATGTTGGCTCTTGTAGGTGCACAGCTGAATGAATGTTCTGGATTTTGAGATGTGATCACTGCAAGATCATGTCAGGTCTTCCCCTAACTCCCATTTTCTTGTCTTACTAGCATGAGTGCAAACAGTGATCCCTACCACCCTTGACCATCTTCGATTCTTAAGGCTCGCAGTATTAGATACATCTCTCCCATCCCAGAATCAGATATAAAGTCATGGAAATGAGATAAAAAATCTCACCTCCCGTTGAAGCAACATGCCAGAAACTCAGAACAGACGGTCCAGATTTAGGGGTAGGCTTATTATTCATGTGGAGAAGGAAATGGCAACCCACTCCAGTTCTTGCCTGTAAAATCCCATGGACAGAGGGGCCTGGTTGGCTACTGTCCATGGGGTTGCAAAGAGTCGGACACGACTTCACTATCTATCTTATTATTTCTGACAACTGCCTAGCAGCACCACGAAGGGGTAATGAGGGCACCATTATCAGGATGGATAAAGCCCGAAGCCCTGGGACAGCTATCATATACAGTATTGTGTTTATAACACTGTAACCTCACCCACCCCTCAGAAGAGGACAAAAATGCAGGGCTTCCAATGTTGCTTCAGTTGCGATTCCATGTCTCTCAGCAACACTTTGGTCACCTGATGCAAAGAGCCGACTCACTCACAGGAAAAAACCCTGATGCTGGGAAAGATTGAAGGCAGGAGGAGAAGGGGGCAGCAGAGGATGAGATGGTTGGATGGCATCACTGACTCAATGGACATGAGTTTGAGCAAACTCTGGGAGATAGTGAAGGACAGGGAAGCCTGGTGTGCTGCAATCCATGGGGTCGCAAAGAGTCAGATACGACTGAGTGACTGAACAACAACAGCAGCAGCAATACCTTGGCCTGAGCTGGTCATCAAAGAAGCAATGAAATGGAGCAAGAAGGAAATAAAGACCAAAGCATCCAAGACACTGCCAGGCAAGCCTTAGTAAAACCAGACTGTTGACGTTTTATGAACTTAATGGCATAAAGAACATGCAGTAAAAATAATTTGCATTCTCTGATTATATACATTAGATCCCTAAATATCTTGATCATGTAATTTCACTAAAGATATCCTGATGTGGATCTGTGTATGATTTACATAAATGATGCATTTGCATAAATTAAATTGACAAATATAAATACATGCTTACAAAATGCTGATACCACTTAACTATTCTCATAAAAATAAATTATGAGGAATGACATACGATAGGCTGTGTGGTTTCTGGGCAATCATCGCGTGCCCCTGATACATTCTTGGCACTTCGTTACCAGAGGAAGGAAAAAACTCCAATTCCAGCATTTCTAAAAGCGGGATTCTCCCAGAGAATCTATAGAACAGACGTTCGGAAGGAGATGTTGTCTAAAGTGATTAAAAAACCTAGTTTAGTGCCGTGACAAAGCACATGGGCCCCGGAGGCAGACAGCCTCAGTTTAATCCTGACCCTACTGTTCCCTCCCAGGTAGTTTAGGACAAGTCACCTAATACACACCTCAGCTTTCTCATCTGTAAACTCAGGATGGTACCAGTGCTGACCTCAAAAGGAGGTCATGAGTTAATGAACACAGAGGGACCTAGAACAGTACCTGGCATACGGAAAGTGCACAATGAATATTACCTCTATTAATATTATTCTGATGCTTACGCTCAGCATGTTGGAAGAATAATTTCCCAAGGTGACATATCTATGCTCTATCTCTTAACCAGTGATGCTCACAAATTTTCCCGGTTCTTGGAGCCACGGGATGAGAGAAGAAAAATTGCCAAGGATCATCTCTTTGATCGATATTCAAGTCATCCTGAATTGGGCTGCTGGAGTGACTCTGCAGGATGGGTTTTCATGAGGCGACCACAGATTTGTACTAGATCTAAGATATGACCTTCAAATGATTGGCATTGTATTCAGAAACCCCGGTAGACTGATGGGTGTGGTTGGTGGATTGCACAGAAGGGACCATTGCACATGGTGGGTACCACACGCCACCCCGGTTCTGATCAGACCAGGGAGGGGATAAGAGGAAACAGGAGAACTTAATTGCATTTAAATTTCTTGCCCTTGTGCACAGGCTAGCTCAGTCATTGTCACAACAGCAACCCCAGGTGACACATTTTCATCCAGTGGCCGCTCATTATGTCGACGTCAGGAGCTAGACAGTGAATCCCACAGGCTTCTCTAGAATTGCAGCCAATTGCACCTATGAGTTACCTCTTCTTCCCTTGCTGATACCCATGGGAATGATTTAATGATTACTAAAGTGAAAGTCACTCAGTCGTGTCCAACTCTTTACAACCCCATGGACTAATCCATGGGATTCTCCAGGCCAGAATACTGGAGAGGGTAGCCATTCTCTTCTCCAGGGCATCTCCCCAACCTAGGATCGAACCCAGGTCTCTCACATTGCAGGTGGATTCTTTATCAGCTCAGCCACCAGGAAAGCCCAGTGATTACTAATTCAAAGGGAATTATTGTATTTTTCATCTCTAACTTAAGCTATATTTTATTTAATTTTTAAAAACTGATTATCAGAAATCAAATTATTCGGTGCCTTTGCTTTTGAGGTCACTGGAGAAAATTGTCTATTTTCCAGTGAAATTCAGATTTTTCCTGTGAGCCTGCATGCATGTGCCTGCTAAGTCACTTTAGTCATTTCTGACTCTGTGTGACCCTGTTGACTGTAGCCTGCCAGGCTCTTCTGTCCATGGAATTCTCCAGGCAAGAAGACTGGAATGGGTTGCCATGCCCCACTGCAGGGGCTCTTACCCACCCAGGGATGGAACCTGTCTCTTCCAACTACCTGCAATAGCAGTTGGGTTCTTTACCACTTGTGCCACCCTAGGAGCCTAGACCAAGCCAAGTAAATGTTCTGTCCATTAGACACTCTCCAATCCAATAGCATCTCCAAAAGTTTATAAAGTAACTTCCAACCTCTCTCTAGGAATTTTCTCCCTGTTTGAGACCAGTTCCCACAGTGGCCTCACTGGTGATTACAGCAGGGTTTGGTGCAGCCTTGTGGGGCCACAATGCCAGCTGTGGGATCTGAGGGCACCAGAAAGCCCTCTGCCATGGGATGATCACACCTGCTTTGCAATTTTGCCTCACACTGGGCCTGGCTGGACTACCCCAGAGGGCAGAGTACACGTTTCTGAGTTCAGGACAATAATTACCATAATAGCAGCTATCAGTAACCCAGCCCCTTCTGTGGGTCAGGCCACGTGCTTTACACATGTTGTCAAAACCACCCTGAGAGGCAGCTTTGCAAATTTAGCAGTAGTAGTAATGAGACCTCAATGCTGAGATGTCAGAGCAAGGTCCCATCCCTGGAAACACACCATTAGTGTACATGGTAAAGTTTCCAACTCAACAGGCCTACTGATGTCCATCCACATTGACTTAGTGTCTGGGAAGGGATCTCATCATTTCCGTCCTTCCCAAGGCCATCCTGATAACCCGATGCCCTACCTGCCCTGTAGTCTCCATGTGACTCTATCATGGTGCTTTTAACTAAGAACTCCTGCTGCTGCTTCTCAACCAGCTGCTCTGGGCCTCAGCTCTCACATCTGTTGGATGAGAAAACTGAACTCTGATCGCATCTTCAGAGGGTCATTGCACAGCTCAAATGAGATGATGAATGTGAACCATATCAGCACCCATGTTGGTCACTCAGTAGTATCTTTCCACTGGGATGAATGTGCTACAGACTTGTGAATCTGAGCAAGCATTTACTGGAAACTTACACTTTGGAAGAAAGTACCAAATTATTGAGACTGTTGATTGAGTTCTAATTCCAGATTTCCAGTCCTAATGTTGCATTTAAGTGCCAGACTCACCTGCAAGCTGGACTGGTCCATGGATGAAATGAACAACATCAGGTGAAGACTCATCGTGAAGGTTCACTGGCTGAAGTGGCCACTGGGGCCAGGGTGGGAGATGACAGCTCCCTCTTTGCCCCACTCCAGTCCAGGACCAAGTTCAGGGACCTTCTTGAAGATGTAAACCTTTTGCTCAGAGTCTCTGGAAGCCCCAGCCTAATAAGAAGCTCTAGGTGACTCCCAAATATGCTAAGCTCCCATCAGGGCAGCATTTCTTAAGAAGCTGTCCACCAACCACTTACATCGGAATCTCCTTATTACGGTAGCAGATGCCTAAGTCCACAGCATCCAAACCACTTCCTAGATGACCTTTGCATTCTAAAGACTGATAACCACAACATGAGAATCACCACTCTCTGCTCTTTTATACTGTTTCATAATGAACAGTGATTTTTTTTACTAAGCATTTAAGAGAAAAGGTAGGTGGTGTTTCAATCCATTTTGGCAGTTTGCAGTATAAACTGTGGGACTTGAATTGTGGGTATTGGGAAATCTAAGGGCTTTAAGAAAAGAGACTTATTATAAATTTTTTTTAATTTATAGCTATTGTTCTAATAGTTTTGTTACCTTTGCTCCTAAGAGGAAATTTTCTTAAAGAAGCCCACAAAGTTACATTTATTCATTCATTCATTCACTTTGTTACATATTACATGGCAATGAAATAGATGAGCAAGACATAATCCCTTTAAAAAACAGTTGTGATCTAGTCAAGAAGATAGATGATTAAATTAAGAAAACCAATGCAATATCCTGAGTACAGGCTCAGATTCTTCTTTTCAATTCCCTGCCACTTAGCTGAGTCATTCTAATTTTAACATGGGACTCTGGAGGTGCGGCTGCTTTTTACCAATAATGACTTGAAATAGATTCCTTCAATTTGCCTGATTCAATATAATGCTACAAACAGAGTCTGTCCCTTATCCAAATAGTTTCCTTGACTTATTCAGCATAGTGTGTGCTAACCGTTTTGGCACTGGGCACTCCATTTGAAAGCAGACCTTGTGTTGTGAAGATTACAACAGAGAAGCAGTAAGAGGACTCGGTGGATGGGCTGCTGGGCGTGTGGCTGAGCTGAGAAGGGGAGATGAAGATTCTTGAAAGAACTCAGAGGATAGGAACGGGGAGGAAGGAGACATCTAATGGAAGGGAGAGAAAAGACAAGAATAGGGGGAAAGTTGGCCGGGAGGTGGGGAGTGTGGAGATATTTGAGATGAGTGGTTACTAAAGATGGGCCAAGCTGGTCACCCACAGGTGGGGCTGTCCCTCCTGCCATCTCTCCCCCACCCCTCATTGTGGTCCATCCCCGTGTTCCCAGGATAATCTGTCCATGACAATGACAGCGGTTGCCAGCACACTGGAATGAGATGGGACGGATGCTCCCCTTCCCTCTCCCTGTGACATCCATCAGAAAGGGCTAGCTTTTGAGCACTGAAAGAGGGGGGGAAAATAAGCAGAAGTAATTTATTCGGGATCTTTGAGAGGATAATAGCCAATTATTTGTTTATAACACTGGTTAAATTTTCATTAGGCAGATTAATGGAATATCATGTACTGTCAACATTGGACTGAGGGGTGGTCTGTAAGAGATAAACGGGCAAACAGGCTCTGTGTCTCTCTGAGTAAATTAGTTTTTGCTTTCCTGTTTTTCATATGAAAATGGGAAAGGTGGGCAAGGTGGTGCATTTTAAAACAGGTCTCGAGATGGGCCAAATTGGTTAAATATGAAAGCAATCCTGGTAATAAATACATTATAATAACTTAGCATCATGGCCATCATTTTTGATTTCATGAAAGTCTGGGATAATGTCGATTTTTAACCTGCTCTCTTAATACACATTTTTCTCTTCCTGAACTCAAACGCGGCTTGCTGCGAGGTGAAAGCACATTACTTGGGGGGCCTGATTTGTCTGTATAACGTGCTCAGAATTACAGCTGCTAAGTGCAAGAGATGCCGGCTCTCCTGTGAGTTCCTGCATTGTCATCTGAGTGCTGTTATCAGGATCAGGATTCCCTGGGCTCCACAAGCCAGGAGAGTTGCTTATCACCCTGCAAGTAGACTGAGAGGTGCATACTCCACGGGTTACTGGATGCTGAATCTCTGGTCCATAGATGGGGTGGCTTCTTAATCTTTATATTATTCTATGTAAGAATCAGTGGATCCAACTTCAGAATCAAACCTCTTAGTGAATTTGGAAGTCACACACACACACACACACACACACACACTGAATTGGATGGTTTCATAACAAATGATGTTCTGCAGTTAAAAAGAAAAATTACTTGGCAATTCTTTAGTTGAATTAACATTGGAGAATCATTTAAGTTCTCTTACAGAGAAGGCAACAATGAATTTTCGTTTGCAGCTCAACTCTGGATTTTAAAATAATGTCATTACTTAGAAAGAAGACAATAGGATGCAATTTCTTTCTTAAAAAAAATAAGAGAGGGTGGTAAGGAAAGTTACAGAAAGAGGTGGAAGGAAAGAAGAAAGGAAGGAAGGAGGGGAGGAAGGAAATAAAGAAGGAAGAAGGAAGGGGAGGAGGGAAGGGAGAGGAGAATGGGAGGAAGGGATGGAGGGGGAAGAAGGGAGGGGGAGAGGGAGGAAGATAAAATGGGGAGAGGGAGGGAGGAAAGGGCATTTGCAGGGCTGTGGAAAATCAAATAAATGAAACCTGTTGTTCTTTTCGTAAAATGCCAAAATTTGCCGCAAATATGTCTAGTAAAATTTCTTTCAAACAGTTGAGGCACTACTGCTAGTCTCTGCAAACCATTTTACTGGTTTATATATTGATTTCTCTTTGAAGTAATTCTACGCCACAAACGAATTCCCAGCATGAACTGTTTATATAAATACTTTTGCTTTCTCAAAAAAGCTTTCCCGGCCAAAGACACGTGGCTGTAGCTCACCCTGGTCAGTAGTCTGAGAGCCCCATTCCCAGGTCCCATGACTGGGTCGTCCTTACTGGGCATAACAGCAGTGGGGGAGGGGGTGCTGGGGTGGGGGTGGAGAGGTGGAAAACATGGAGGACAAGGGCCGCCAGCTCTGCCTTCCTGTCTTCTGACTCAGGCGTCTCTGCATCTTCAGGACAGTAACAGAGCGGGGATTGGATGAGCAGTCATCAGGCTGACAGAGAGCTGGGGTGACTGGTGTGCTTGGGTAACCAGGGACCTCTAGGGAAAGCTGGGGCTCCCACCCATGCTTCTGAGCCCTTTGAGCCTTTTCTAAGCCATGGATTCCAGCTCAGAGAACAGCAAGAGCATGTGTGTTGCTTGTCGGTAAATTGCTCTGAAATGGGGAAAGGAATAGATGGAAGGTCACATTTGTGAACAGACTCTGAAGTGGCCTGGGCCCTTTCATGACTGCCAGCCAGGGTAATGGCCTTTCAAAGTCTTTAGGGACAACTGATTTCTTTAATATCCAGCGTGGATGTATTGCCTGTTAACCTCCTTGCCGGGGCATCGAGGACATAAATGCCTCCACAGTTGGGCAGCTTTGGGCAGGAATATTACAGCCTTTGGGAAGAGTTCAGTTGGAGGGGAAGGTGGACAGGGGACCATTTCAAATCTCTGGGCACTTAGCACAAGCCTAGGACAACTGCCTTTGGCTACTGCATCCCTGAATCTCTGTTCTCATGGTCAGCTCTGCAAGAGGCCCTGTAGGAAGGCCCTTTGGCTATCCAAGAACTAAAATCCCTTTTGCTGGAGGATCTGGAGGTGATGCTGGTAGTTTAGTCTCTACGTCATGTCCAACTCTTGCGACCCCATGGACCGTAGCCCACCAGGCTCCTCTGTCCATGGGAGTACTCATCCCAGGCAAGAGTACTGGAGTGGGTTGCTTTGACCTTCTCCAGAAGATCCAGAGACCCACCCAAAGCAGACCTTGGCTGCTGTGACTAGTGTTCAAGGGATAGTTGCAGAGAGGAAAGCAATGCTGGATTTCCTGAATTTGAAATATGAAAGATATTCTCTGGGTTATTACATCCTTTTAGTGAAGGCAATTCACATTCTTTTGGTGGTTTATCCTACTTATAATGATCAAATCCTAGAATCAGAACTTCTAATGCAAACCACTTTTATAGCTGTAATTGGATCTGAGGCCAATGCAACCACCAAGTGGCCTAAGACTCCCTGGCAATGCTCAATCAGGATATGATATCGCTTATGAAAGTGATCTCTCACTATTGATACTTCTCCCGAGACCAGCACAAATTAGAGACATACTTGAGTAGTTCCGAGGCCTCACTGACAGACAGCATGAGAGCAGGCCCTGTTAAAGTGGGGATTCTCAAGCATGGCATGAGACACATTTCACTGTGGTCATTTAATGGAAACCCTCTGAAAGTCCTCTGCTGGGTCTGGGGGTAAAAGAAGTCCTAACATTTAGGGAACCACATGAAATGTGCTTCTTAAGAAAATTTGAGAACTGATAATGCTAATGACATCTGAAAGCAGACTTTGAGGGACTCTGGGATACTTGGGCACAAAGTGAAAACACATGGACTTCCCCATTGCTCAAAGCCTATATGCACACACACACAAACACACACACACACACAAGTACTCCACATCCAGGGACTGGTGGGTGATCTCTAAGTGGACAGAGATCTGAGTCCTATCCAGGGATGGCTTCAGCTCCTAAATGCCAATCTAAGTAGCAGGTGCGAATCTCAGTCCACACATTTGAGGGTGCAAAGAAAAAATCATTATATTAACTGTCTTTGTATTTCATATACTTTAAATACACCTCTTGAGGCTTCTAGATCCATCATAATTTCTGACTTTAGCACACTCCTGACTGACCTCTGCCCTCCCTCATGTCTGGAGCTTGGTGTCCCTGCTGGGATGAGTCTGTGGGTTCCTGGGGGCCCAGCCATCTCCCTGCAGAAGTCTCTGCTCACAGGGATGGCTGGGGGCGTGGGGGAGCCCTGGTGAGTTGGAACCACTTCCTTGACACTCAGCAGTGACAGTGTATCGTTTCCAGCCCTCCCGATGTGTCTCTGAGCGTGCAGAGAGCCTCAAGGAATCTTGGCGAGGACACGAACCAGCCAGGCAGCTTTGATGAAGCCCCCGGAACACAATGCTGAACAACGGACAGTGACTTTTATGTGATGCCTGGGAGGTGACGCATGGGCCCTGGGTGCTTACACGTGTTCCCACATTCCGCCTCACAAAGTCCTGTGCCGTGAGGAACCATTTCTCTTCCTTTTAACTCATGTATTGTCTACTACCAGGTGTCTCCATGTCAACCACACATCCTCCATGCTCGCGGAGCTTACTGTTGCATGGATGAGACACAGGGACAAATAGCCCATCTCGATGAGGCAGACAAGTGCTGGAGAGGCATGAGCAAGAGAGCTGGGGAAAGATCTAGAAGGACTGTGGGGTCAGAAAAGGATTCTGGTGGAAGTGACACTCTTCTTCCCACTCTCATTCTCACCTGTGGCCAAGAGAAGCTTAGCAGCAGGTCCAAGGGCACAGACTAAAGAAGCCTGGAACAGAAAGTGAAACCCTCCCCACAGTGGCCTCTGCCAGTCCCTTCCATGTGTATCTCCTAACTCCTAGAAAGAGTCACCCTCTTCCAGCTTGTTCCAACGTGTTGACAGAGTCTAGCGGCAGGACCCAGGGAGGAGAAAGAGGTTCTAGGAGGGAAGAAAACAAAGCCTTGATGAGGAGAGGGAGCCAAAGAAGGACTGAAGCAGGGAAGGAGCCCCAAGGTTTTAGAGACCCACTCACTTCTCAATCTGAAAATCAGAAAGAGGCTCAGACTTCTAAAAACCAGTTATTGGAACTGAAGTTCCACATGGCACTTTAGATAAAATTGTAGAAACGACAATGGCAAATCCTCTATGCTGTTTAGAAGTGGAACTGGAAAAAGGGAAAGACTAGTTTTAAATGGGATCAGCCTACACATGTATACTCTACATTGTTTTTTTTAAAAAACTTCTTATTTTATATTAGAGTAGTGCAGGAGGCCTGGATTCAACCCCTGGGTCAGGAAGATCCCCTGGAGAAGGGAATGGCAACCCACCCCAGTATTCTTGCTTGGAGAATTCCATGGACAGAGGAGCCTGGCAGGCTATTGTCCATCGAGTTGCAAAGAGTCGGGCAGGACTTAGCAACTAACACATAGCCAATTAACAATGCTGTGATAGTTTCTGGGGGCTTCCCCTGCTGGTGGCTCAGTGGTAAAGAATCTACCTACAATGCAGGAGATGTGGGTTCAGTCCCTGGGTCAGGAAGATCCCATGGGGGAGGAAATGGCAATCCACTCCAGTATCCTTGCCTGAAAAATCCCAAGGATAGTGGAGCCTGGCAGGCTATCGTTCAAATGGCTGCAAAGAGTCAGGGGACAGCAAAGGGACTCAGCCATACACACACATGTATCTATTCTCCCCCAAACTCCCCTCCCATCCAGGCTGCCACAGAACCTTGAGCAGAGTTCCCTGTGCTGTACAGTAAGACCTCATTGGATAGCCATTTTAAATATAGCAGTGTGTTCACGTCCATCCCCAGTTCCCTAACTATCTCTTCCCCGCAGCAACCATAAGTTCATTCTCTAAGTCTGTGAGTCTGCTTTTCTTTTGTAAGTAAGCCCATTTGTATTATTTCTTTTTAGATTCCCCATATAAGGGATGTCACATGACTTCTCCTTCTCTGACTTTTCACTCAGTGTGATAATCTCTAGGTCCATCCATGTTCTGCATTGTTTTTATATTTTCTTAATTAAGGAATAATGCTGTATTTATCAGAACAATGTCAAGCAACAATGTGCTATAAGGACATCCAGGTTCTCCTATATATATATATCATATCTTGGGCAAGAGAGCAGAAAACTTGACCTTCACATATTTCAATCCCTGTCATCGGAATCACAGAAAGCATGGACCTGCCAGTCTCAACCCCCATAGGTGATGTCATGGGGCTGATAATCTCCAAATTGCCTCTAATCCTATAATGGCTTCCAAACCACATATTATGCCACACATAAAAACCCAATTACTAATACCACCATTTTCATGTATGCAAAGGAGAGCTAGCTTTTCAGCCGTTAGGTGAATGCACAGCTACAATTAACTGGCAGTTTCCGTACAATATGAGGAAACTGCCGTTCTTACTGCATTCCGAAGAAAACCCTAACCAAACAGCGATAGTCAGAGCCCAGTGTCATCCAAGCCTGCTTGTCAGGGCCCCTGGCTGTTCTCTGAAGTGAGAAAGCCCTTCATAGTGCTTTATTTTGTGAAGAGGCTAACATGGACGCACCCAGAGACATCAGAACTCCAAAGTGCAAGCAGACTTTCTGCACCAAGTTTTCCCAACTCTGCATTAGAATAAAGAGTAGGGGAGGGGAAACAAGGACCCACTGTATAGCACGTGGAACTCCGCTCAACGTTATGTGGCAGCCTGGAGGGGAGTGGGGTTTCGCGGAGAATGGATACATGCCTGTGTATGGCTGAGTCCCTTTGCTAATCACCAGAAATTATCACAGCATTGTTAATCTGCTGTGTGTGTGTGCTAAATTGCTTCAGTTGTGTCTGACTCTGTGCGACCCCATGGACAGGGTGCTCTGTCCATGGGATTCTCCAGGCAAGAATACTGGAGTGGATTGCCATACCCTTCTCCAGGGGATCTTCCTGACCCAGGGATCAAACCTGAGTCTCTTAGGACTCTGGCATTGACAAATGGGTTCTTTACCACTAGCGCCACCTGGGAAGCCCCCAAAATTGGTGTGGAAAATGCATACATGCTCAGTCATGTTAGACTCTTTGCAATCCCATGGACTATAGCCTGCCAGGCTCCTCTGTCCATGGGATTTCCCAGGCAAGAATAATGAAGTGGGTTGCCATTTCCTTCTCTAGGGGATCTTCCAGTCTCAGGGATCAAATCTTCATCTCCTGTGTCTCCTGCATTAGCAGGCAGGTTCTTTACAACTGAGCCACCTGTACTCCAATAAAAAATAAAAAAAAGAAAGAATGGGGGAGGGGAATCTATAATTTGTGTCACTTTGAGAACCAGGACTATGTAGTTATTCTCTGATGGGCCTTACAGATCACCTAGTCTGGTCAAGACCCAGAGAGAAGGGAGGGCCCACATGTGCCTAGGCGGATCTCAGCCTCAACTCATGACTCTGACTTACTGCATCAACCAGAAAGCTGCCAAGACAGGTGGAGAGCCAGCAACCAAATTTTGAAAAGAAAAGAAAGGATCTTCAATAGAAGAATAGCTTCTCCAAATCCTCCTCCACCCCAACGAGCATCCATTTGGCTTTCTCCAACCTCTCCTTGGTCTACCTGTTAGAATGACTAATAGCCCAACTAATGCTCTTATATACTCTTCCTTTAGCCTTCATGGTTTTCCAACCATTCTCCACTTTTCATCTTCATCTTGTCTCACCTTTTGTGTCTCTTCCACGAAGTTTTCCCACTTGTTATTCCTAGGCTGCTCTGTCTACTCCTCTTGTCTCTGTGCATTCTGTGCATGCTAAGTTGCTCAGTCATGTCCGACTCTGTGTGATCCTATGGACTGTAGCCCGCCAGGCTCCTCTGTCCATGGGATCCTCTAGGCAAGAATACTGGAGTGGGTTGCCGTGCCCTCCTCTAGAGGATCTTCCCCATCCAGGGATCAAACCCATGTCTTTTACTTCTCATGCATTGGCAGATGGATTCTTTACCACTAGCACCCTGCTGCTGCTGCTGCTAAGTCGCTTCAGTAGTGTCCAACTCTGCACGACCCCATAGACGGCAGCCCACCAGGCTCCGCCATCCCTGGGATTCTCCAGGCAAGAACACTGAAGTGGGTTGCCATTTCCTTCTCCAATGCATGAAAATGAAAAGTGAAAGTGAAGTCGCTCAGTCATGTCTGACTCCCAGTGACCCCATGGACTGCAGCCCACCAGGCCCCTCCATCTATGGGATTTTCCAGGCAAGAGTACTGGAGTGGGTTGCCATTGCCTTCTCCGACTCCCAAATATGGCACCTTTCACACATTACACTTCAAAATTATCCCTAGAAAATGGTCCCTCCCTAGGATCAGGGGAAATCTTTTACTTCCCTTTGTATTCCTACAATCCCTGGCATATAGGAGGCACTCAATAATACTTGTTGAATGAATGAATGATTGAATATATGAATAGATAGATAGATGATAGACACATAAGCCAAGGTACTGTTCTCACATTCCTGCCATGATTCATAGTCTAGGAGTAACTGCCTTTTCACAGCCATCTACTCTAGAACTTTCTTCTGAAAAGAATATTATAAGCCTAACACAAGACCTAAGACTGTATATCTACTTTTTACCAACATGTTCTTCTCCATTAGAAAAATTTGGTGGCCCTCTGGCTGCAATAAGGAGATATGTTCTTTGCATAGCGGATGGATAGAAATAGATTCAAAGAAGTAGATTTAAACTAAAGATGGATGGCCCCAGATGGATTTGGTTGGGGTGTGGAAGAACATCTTGAACTATTTTTCAAACATTTCAGTTTCGGCAAAAACCAAAACATGTTTTGCCAATCACTTTCCCTTAATTTTAAGACCCATGGATTTCAAAGGAAATTTAATCTGAATGTTTCTACTTCATTTATCCCATCTCTTCAAAATGTTCTCCTGAAAAAGTGAACTGATGTCCTAGAAGTTTAAAAGACCCTTTAATAGTTTGTTGGTTTCTTTTAACAGACGAGCCACTTAACAATTTAGGATGGAATCAAAAACTCCTAAATCTTGAAATAAAAGAAAAAGACACAGTGCAGGTCAGTTGAAGTTTGGATCGAGGAAGTGGGCAGTGTGTTTCCCATGCTAAAACAAAGAAGAAATGGCTAAAGTTAAAAATTAATGGAAATAGAATTTTTTAAAAAGTGGATAATTTCTATATGATCAATGGACAAAAACATAGCTAGAGATCATTACAGATATTGATTCATCTGTGATATACTGAGTCATCTGTTCACTTTGGTTTATTTGTGATAGAGTTCGAGTGTATTGTCAGTAATTCTTTAATCATAAGTGCACGTGACCATGGCAGAAATTTCGTGATGAAGCTTGAAAAGGAATGAAATAGCAGAATTGTGGGTGCCGGCTCCCTCTAAGCTCTTCCTGAATTGTCAGTTACCCTCCTGCACATTATCCCATTACCCAATCATTAGTGAGACTTGGGTGGGATTTGTCAACTATTTGCTTCCTGGTGCGTTTACACAGGCTCAGATGGTCCCTGCAGACCTTACCTGACATCCTTTTGTTCCACCAGATCCTTCCACTGGGTCAGTTACAAGCCAGGAATAGCCTGGGCCCCTGGGGCATGTATCTAATTCATGGGAGTCACTAGGGGACATTTAGTTCACAGCAGAAATCCAGTCAACACCCTTGTTCCCCATAGTTAATATACTGTTTGACACCGCTGTGGCCAACAGAAGAATTAGTCCATCTCTCCCAGACCACCCACACCACTAATAGCTAATAACTAACACATGGGGAGACCATAGCTAATGATATCCTTGGGTTCAGTGGTTCATTGTGTTTTTATTTCTTTTTCCCTTTCTTTATTAACATGCACTCATTCAATTAACCATTGTTGAGCACCCATTGAATCCCAGGTGTGCTGGACATTTCAAAGGAGACACAAAAATGGGGGAACTATAGCCACCGCCATCAAGAAGTGCACAGGCTCATAGGATTGACTGTCATATTGGTGCATTCATTCATGCGCTGCTGCGGCTTTTTGTTCATGCACTGCTGTGGTCAATGCAATTCATATTAAGGAAGGGTACGTTTTAAAATAGGCACTTGAACATTTGGAGAGAAACCCAAATGGGGAGGCCATTGTGCCTCCCAAAGGAGTGAATTATTGTCAATTATCCTCCCAGAATCAATCAACATTGACATATTAGTGCCCATAGGAGGCCTTAGCAGCAGATACATGGCATAGATTTCACGTGGGGGTGAAATGAAAAACTGGAGACTACTTGTGAATACCTTACGAAATACCGTGAGGGTTGGCAATCTGAAAAAGGCCAATAAAGTAAAGCATGAATCATAAACTCCTAAAGAAGTTGACTGAGGACACCACCAAATGAGAACTGATAATAGAACGTTCCCCATCAATCAGCGCATCTGTCTTTAGACCAGAAGTCTTGACTTCTAAGAGTTTGCCAATCCCAGTCCCGCCACATTAACTTGCCTCCCAAACAAAGATTCTAAGAACCACACGTTTTTAATTATACAAAGTAAAGGTTGATGAATGATTCATACAACTAATCTAAACTTGGGCCAGGTTAAAATAATACTGTGTAATAACTTATATTTATATAGCTCATAAGAGCACTTTTCTCCAGAGCTCAAAGTGGTTTTCAGATACTATCTCGTCTCTTCTCATAACATCCTTGTGAAGTGGACACAGTAAGTGTACCCTCACTTTCCTTCCACGGACAGGGCAATAAAGGGCCAGAAAATGTTAGATCCTAGTCCAAGATCACACAGGATGGTAGACCGTATCTGCACTTAGAAGAGATGTCATCTCAAAAGTTTGGAAATGAAGGGACAGTGGCATTGATAAAGCAGGCTTCCTTCATGATGACAAATCACCACATTAATGGTGGAAGTTGGGATACTGAGAGCTCCAGGCCATAGTATTTCCTTTGGTGGCTTTGGGGGGCATTGGAGGTACTCAGGGGTTTCAGGAACTAAAGATGTAAGTTCTGAGTTAGAATGATGGCCCATCAGCTCCAAGATTCATCCTCTTGAAGAAGTCGTGAATCAGCATGGCTGTTGTGGGCAGCATCAGCGTCCTACCAAGCTCCCTAGGACCTTAATCCTTGAGTGTGCCAATGTCTGTACTTCTGCTTAAGGGCCCACTCACAGATCCTAGAAGAGAGGGGTCCTGGGGCCACTTCAGGCAGGCTAGAAGAGCCTGCATATTAGCTTCCCCCTGAATGGAGTAGGGTGTGAATGTCTGAGCTCCTTATCCTTTGAGTGAAATAACTGAGGCAGGACCCTAATGCTTCCCAGAGTCTCCCCTTGGGATTAAGCTTTGGACACTCACAGTGATCACTGGCTGGGTAATATCCACTTGAGAGTTGCTGTCCTATCCCTGTCTCATCTCTCAGCAGACAAGTTGCCCAGAATACTCATATCAGGGTCTGCTTCTAGGGAACTCAAGCCATGACAATGCTCTTCCCTCTCACCATGCTGGACATCCTGGTGACCCACTGTGGAGCATCCATGGACCACACCTCCGTGACGAACCACATCCGTCTTTCTCTGGGAGTGTCAGCTCCCCAAGTTCCCTGCACACCTTGGAAAGAAGAGCACACTGCTAAGTCTAGGGCAGGACTTGAGCAAAGAGGAGTAAAAGTAGAAGTGTGCTCCAAAAAATCTGAAATTCATCTCAGACTCTTTTCTTTGATGTCTGGTCAGACTGTATCAGAAAGTTAGGAACAAGTGGATTTTTGAAAGCCATATTCTCATTCTTTACTGTAATTTAAATGAGTTTCTTATTCCATCTATTGTATGGCCAGTGGCACATGTGAGATATATAATACTGCTTGAATTTATTTTCTTGGTTATGTCAACCGTATGTGCTACATTTGCATCCATCTACAAGTGTGATGCCTATACTTGCCCCCTAGTGGCTTAGTTGGTATTTGCAGAATGTAAATTTCATTCATTCATTCATTCATTCACTTAGTAAATCAGTCACTCTATAGGTCAGTCTGATATCTTCCCTGAGAGCTCAGTTGGTAAAGAATCTGCCTGCAATGCAGGAGACCCCGGTTCAATTCCTGGGTTGGGAAGATCCCCTGGAGAAGGGATAGGCTACCCACTCCAGTATTCTTGGGCTTCCCTTGTGGCTCAGCTGGTAAAGAATCCACCTGCAATGTGCTAGACTTGGGTTCGATCTCTGGGTTGGGAAGCTCCCCTGGAGAAGGGAAAGGCTACCCACTCCAGTATTCTAGCCTGGAGAATTCCATGGGCTGTATACTGCATAGAGTTGCAAAGAGTCGGACACGACTGAGTGACTTTCACACTCACACTCACCTCAATCAGTCTAATAACAAGTCAGGCTATACTGGACATAGTGCTAGTACATTGTACTAGACATGGCACTAGGGACTGGTGAAATAAATAGTCCTCAGCTTCATAGAGCTTATAGTTTTATGAAGTAAATAGGTATAAAAGCAAATTAACACTAATAATGAAATAATTGAAAATTGTGAGAAATTTTCAGTTCTCATGAGGGAAATTAATGCTATGTAAAAAAGCAGAAAGCAGGGCTTGTTTAATTTGAGGACAAAGTCAGATAAAGCCTCACTAAGAAGTGACATATCAGCTGAAATCTCAAGGATAAGCAGTCAGGCAAAATGCAGGGAAAGGCAATCTTAGCAGAAGGAACAGCATATGCAAAGGTCCTGAGAATGGAAAGAGCTTGAAACACATCTTCAGGGGAAGGATAGCCTTGTGATTTAGAGCATGCAATACAGATTCTGGCAGACTGGGCCCCCCAAATCCTTTTTCTGTTGTTAGCTCTGAGACCTTAGACAAGAGACTTAACTTCTCTGTGCCTCATTTGTAAACTGAGATTGCAATAACAGTAAGGATCTGGGTAACCGTAATATATTGAAATAACAGTAAGAAGCCCAGAACTTCACAAGGACTCAAAAATATTTTCGTTATTCATCAGAGCAAGGGGGCTGCATTGGCTGGCATAGAACTGGTCAAGTCTTAGGAGGCCAATTCCAACACACACACACTTTTCTTCATCTCTCAATTCTTCTTCTCTCAATGAAGAATTGAACAAGAACAAGATAGGTTCTTTAGGACCTCCCTGTTCAGATGAGGTCTGAGGATCAACAGCATCGCCATCACCTGGGAGCTTGTTAGAAATGCAGAACTTCAGGTCTCACCCTAGACCTCCTGAATCAGAGTCTGCATTTAACAAGACCCCCGGTGACTTTTCTGCACATTCAAGTTTGAGAAGAGCTACTCTAGAGGCTTCAACTGCCATGGTTGCTCAAGGTCAAAATATCAATATTTCACGGCATTATAGAAACTGCTACCAGGTGACATCTCCTTCCTATTTTGATCTCGACACTGTCCCTTTGAGTAAATACTTGGAGGCTAAGTGCCAAAGGAGAAAAGATTCTCCTCCCTTTTATACAGGGATTGGAAGGCTGGAGACATGCTATCAGTTGGAAGATTTGGGCCCAGAATTCTAGAGTGGGCCAGGGAAAGATGGTGATGTAGGGAGAGAAAAGGGAAAGGAATAGAGCTTTTCTTTCTTTCTTTTTTTTTTACAACCCCCAACTTTTATTCCACCTCTCTCTAAAAATGTTTTTATAAAAAGTGACTCATTAAAACCTAATAACAATGAAATAAGTCACAGGGATGTAATGCACAGCACTGGGAATATAGCCAATATCATATAATAACTTCCTGTGGTTTGTGAGCTGTGCTGTACACCTGAAACAAATAGAATCTTGTAAGTCAATAATAAATAAATAAATAAATAATTTTAAAGTGACCCAAGTGTCTCCCATCTCTAATCTTTGGTCACCACCAAAAGGAAAATTCTCCCTACTCTCAACCATCCAAAACTTGTGATTGGCATCACTGTGTTGAAATGTAATCATATATTTGACTGTGTCGGTATGAAAAATTAAAATATTGATTAAAAACTGGTAAGCATGTGCACGAGCAAGATGGCTATATGGAATAAGACTTAAAAGTATAACTTTATTTTTTAAAGAAAAACATTAGATTTTTTTTGTCAGTGTTTTAGAAATAACCCATGATTTGGGGATGCTTCTGATATTATTTACAACACAGAGAACAAAGCACAAAGGCTTATAAGCTGCTTGTATTATCTGAACATCAAGCAAGAGTTTTTAGCACCATTTCCTTCCTAAACATACAATTTAGATTTTGTCACATTTGTAATTACTTGGAACATTTCACACACACAACACAAAAGATTCTGAGGCAACGTTTCCTTTGATAGCCTATTATGTCCAACGTGAATTCTAAACCCAATCATGTTACCAAATAATACTGCACATTAGAGGTTTTCATAGTTTATTTGCAAAATAAATAAATAAGCCCACAATAATCTCAAATGAAAACAAATCAAGGATGCATTCCTCATAAATTTACATTATGTTTGATCACTTTTGTGGTAAGATTTAGGTACTCTAACTAGAGAGGATTGTCTGAAAAATAATTTATCAGTTGGACAGGCCAGTTACTTCTTCAATTTTTTTAAGAAAATATATTTATTTATCTGATTTTGACAGCACTGGGTCTCTGCTGCTGAGAAAGCCCATGCTCAGCAGCAAAGACCCAGTGCCGTCAAAATCAGATAAATAAATAGTAAAAAAATTGAAGAAGAATCTGGTTGTGGTGCACAGGCTTAGTTGCCCGCAGCACGTGGGATCTTCCAGGACCAGGGATAGAACCCGTGTCCCCTGCATTGGCAGGTGGACTCTTAACCACTAGACTACCAGGGAAGCCCGCTTCTTCAGTGTTTTAGGCACATGTTTAAATCACATCTATGTGATGATGAATCTCTATCTGTGATTGAAGGACACTCATAGGAGGTGACTTAAGGGCTTCTATGAGGGGCTCTTGAGAAAGGATCTCTTCATTTCACCAGGAGATAAATTCACATCTTATTTCAGCAGAAGATAACAGGGGTTTTCAAGCTGTTTAAATACTGAGCACACTCTTCTCCCCTGACTTCAGGCTGGAGTCTTTTGAGGGTGGTGCAAAGAATGTGTGCATGGGGAGGGGGGTCTGAAGTTTGAGAATTCATTCCTTCATTCAAACATGCATCATCATTCTGTTTAGGAGATTTATGGAAAAGGTGGGAACTCTATTAAAACTTAAAATATAACCTATACAATATTTTTTTTAATTTATTTACTTTAATTGGAGGCTAGTTACTTTACAATATTGTGTTGGTTTTGCCATACATCAACATGAATCCACCACAGGTGTACACGTGTTCTCAATCCTGAACCCCCCTCCCACTGCCCTCCCCATACCATCCAGAAACCTTTAAGAAATTATACATAGAGACAGATATTAAGAAATTTCCTCCAAAGTCACACCACCCCATTCATACAACTACCTTTCTAATTTTTCATTCTTAAAATATAGTAGCCATTTGGCTGGGTTTGCAGTTTTGAGGGTGTGCCCATAACTTTTCAAGGAGCAGGAGCGCATTCATCTTTGTTCCTTCACATCTGGTTCTAAATGAATGCTCAGTGGATGTTTGTTGAATGAATGAATAAGTGAAAGGAGGAATGGATGGGTGGGAGGAAAGAAGAATGGATGCCTAAATACTACACTATCTCTCAGATTAGATTTGAATTGTGGAAGAGAAAAGCGAAGGAAATAAAGTAGGATATTATTTTAGAATTATTTTTTGATGAAGATTTTTTTTTTTTTGCAAGGTGCCCAACTTGGGACCAAGCAAGGAGGACAGGCAGCTAGCTGATACTCAAAAGTCCTGAACTCCCAAATGGCTTTCAGGGAAGGGTTTTCAAAGGCAACCTTAGGGGTGAGGTTGTAGAGTGTGAAATCAGCCTGTGAATCCCTTCTGATTGATGGTGAAGTAACAGGGTAATGTTTCAGAAATCTCAATTATCAACCTGGTTCCAACTGGTCTGAAGCCTACACATTGGTGGTCAGCATGCAGTTAACTTCTTCCACCTGTAGATTGAATTTTTTATTTCATGTAATAGAGACAGTTCAAACTAGCCAGGGAAGGGTGGTAATTATGGACCATGGAAGTGAAGTCATGTAACTGTAGGTACATGCCTGGATCAAGGTGCTAGGATGACATATTGGGGGCTTGTTTTTTTGGGGGAGGGGGTTGCTATTTTTCTTTCTTACCTCTGTTTCTCTCCATCTTGGCTTCACTCTCAGGCAACTTCAGGTTTATGTAATCTTTGAAGCACTTGCTTTCAAAAGGAAAAAATACCATCTTGCTCTTGGTTCTTCTCTCATCCTCTCCTCATTTCCATGCTGGGCATACACACAGATACACCATGATCAATTAGGGGTGTGTCATAATGTTTGGAGAACATGAAAACCTAAACTCATGTGCAATAACCTGCAAAAGAATTTTAAAATGTATTTTATAATCAGAATATAAGATTCTCTTGTTTAATTAAAAGAGAAAATTTTTTATCCCAAGAACCTTTAACTTCACACTGTTATCCTAATTTTGGAGAAATAAAAACCAATAATTTCACACTGTTATCCCCATTTTCGAGAAATAATGTTTTAATGGCAGTTGAAGCACAGAAATCCTAAGTAACTTACTTGCCTGAGGTCACATAGCTGTTACCTAGTAGAGTTAAGATGCTATCTGGTAGCTTTGAGACCTGCCTGGTTGAACTGAGATGCAAACTGGGGAGGTCTGTCTGTCGGCAAAGCCAAAGTTTCTAGTATTTCTGCTTGGCTGCCAAGCTTATTTCCTTCTCTGTAGAAATGGAAATAATAATAGCACCTACTTCTAGGGTTGTTAAGAGGATTTTATGTATTAATACATAGAAAGTGCCTACACTATTTCCTAGCACACAGTAATAGAAAGAAATTCGCTCAGTCATGTCCGAATCTTTGTGACCGCAGGGACTATACAGTCCATGGAATTCTCCAGGCCAGAATACTGAAGTGGGTAGCCTTTCTTCTCCAGTGGATCTTTCCAACCCAGGGATCGAACTCATGTCTCCTGCATTGCAGGCAGACTCTTTACCAGCTGAGAAGGAAGGGAAGCCCACAGCAAGCATTCAGTAAAGCCCAGGAGTTCTTATTCTTAAAATATTTCTGAGCTGAAGGCTGGGGAAGGCTGGGGGAGAAGGCAGGAAACCGAGACTTAACTAATCGTGGGTTCCAGGTAGTGGGGTTAAAGCTTACTGATATTAGACCATGTAGAGTTGACAAATGTCAAACTTTCCTCTCTATGGTTTAATTATGCACAAGTTAAGGCAGCTCTGGTGTTTATGATTTTTTACCCAGAGACTGAACCTCTGAGAGCAGACGCCCATAATAGGGGATTGCCTTTGCCAGCCAATCACGATGGCGATTTCCCCTACAGCTGAGAATAATTTTAATTCTGTTATGGAAATTGTATTTCATACAACAGAATTCCAAATGTTCTACTTGGTAGTTTAATAGCTACAGAAAACAGACGTGTAGGCTTCTTCAAGGAAACTTCAGATGCCTAAAGAATGTAGACTATTTGAACTTTGGACAAGTAACAGGATCGCACACAGATTCCTCCTGGAAGCAGTGCACCATACTCGTTCCTGGCCCTGAGAAACGTGCTTGGGGGATTAACACCTGTCGCTTCTGTCTAGTGAGAAACGTGCTTGATAGCTAGCAGTTAACTATCCACACAATGAAAGAAAGTGTTAGTCACTCAGTCATGTCCAACTCTTGACAACCCCATAGACTGTAGCTCGCCAGGTTCCTCTATCCATGGAATTCTCCAGGCAAGAATACTAGAGTGGGTTGTCATGCCCTTCTCCCGGGGGTTTTCCTGGGCCAGGGATCAAACCTGGGTCTCCTGCATTGCAGGCAGATTCTTTACTGTCTGAGCCACCAGGGAAGCCCCAAGCAATGCACACCCACAACTAAAGCAAACCTTCACCAGAGCCTCCAGTTTTCCTTCCACCAGAGAATGTATTTCTAATGTCACCAAGTATCCTACTGGAAATGATAAATTAATTCCTGAGATAGAGACATAGGGGTCCCTGGCAATGCCAGGATTATGAAAAACTTTGGGGGCATCCTTCTAAAGAGGGACACAAGCTGTTAACTGACACTGACATGTATTAGCAAAAAGGCCAAAGCAGGTGTCTTGCTTTGCCGATTCAGCACAAAGGAGAGGATATAAGCATTATGATAACAGGGCCATTCATGTTGCTATGGGCTATAGTTGTGTGTTCACACTTCCATAATAAACCTATTTTCAGGGGCTTATAATTCAACCGTAAAAATCGGCTCCATGCTCAAACTTGGCAGAACAAAATCTTAGACTCTGAGCAAAAATCCCTCCCTGACTTAAAATATTTTTTAAAGATGTGTTTTGGATGGAGTTTAAATTTACAACATGCCAAAAATATTAGGGATTTGAACAGCTATTTTTCTTTAGTTGATATCTAGAGACAAATAATCCATTCCTATGTAAAGGATGCTCTGTTTTTTTTTTTTTTTATCAGTTTTGCCTGAAAGGTTGTCAAGTTGGAAGGAAGTTAAACACCAATCTGAAATGAATTAGAGAGCATTAGACAATAATTAAACTGAAATTAGGGCATCATTTATTCATCAAGTCACCACTAGGAAAAGAATGCAATCCTCGTAGATACCTTTAAAATATTTAGATATCTTAAACACCTTTGCAAGTCGGAGAGAACGATGGGATTGTTTCTGCTCAGAGGGGTTTGCTGATGACAGTGACTGAATTTTAAATGCGGCTGAGCCCTGGGGAGGGAGGTCGGTGGATGGAAGGTGAAGCTAAGCTGCACTCCAGAAGCTGCCTTCCACTTGTGTGGACAAACGGAAGTGACGGCTGATTGCTGGGAAACTCTCCCATCTCCATAGGATAGCTTTGCTCCCAGAGTCCCCCGGGTCATGTGGGGCAAATTCAGCAGGTTGGTGAGATATCCCGGTACCTTTCTCCTAGGAAGTTACTGCCACAGGCAAATGGGGCTTGCCCCACTGCAGCCCTCTGAGAAAGCACATAGAATGTGCTGCAGAACTGTCTCTCTGAAGAAGGGAAGCCTGGATCATTCAGCCATTCAGAGAATTTACTTCCCCACTTTGATGCTGGGAAAGATTGAAGACAAAAGGATAAGGGGGTGGCAGAGGATGAGACAGTTAGATAGCATCAGCCACTCAATGGACATGAATTTGAGCAAACTCTTGGAGACAGTGAAGAATAGGGGAACCTGATGTGCTGCAGTCCATGGGGTTGCAAAGAGTTGGACATGACTTAGGGACTGAACAATAACAACCCTTCTAGACTTCTGGAGAAGGCCTAATGATAGAAAGGAGAGGTGCAACAGCCTTTGAGATTGTATAGGAACTGTCCACCACAGCTGTAGCTGAAGTCAGAGGTGGCCCAAGCGGCTCTGGCGAAGAGGGTGACTGACTTGTCCTGGGCTGCCAGGACTTAACCTAATTTTAGCATTGAAAGTGTCAAATCCTAAAATCCCTCAATTGCAAGAAAACTGGGAAACTTGGCACCCTAGTGATAGAGAAACCAACAGCAATCTGCTAAAGGGAGAGTAGAGACCCAGGGCCATGCTCTGGGACCATGAACACTTCTGCAACTGTTTTCTAACAAGGATGTGTCCACTTAGCTGCTGAGGCTTTTGTGAGCCGGAGACAGCACTAAATTGCTAGGATAAAAGGTGATTCCACTGGAGGTGGGGAGGGGGCGGTTTTCTCATTCTCTCCTCTCTCCCCTACAACAGTCAACCTCTAGTGGAAATGAATGTCTGGTAGATACTAAGGACTACTGATTCAGCAGCAAAGCAAATTTCACCTTGTCCACATGTCTCCATTGGTCCTGCTCCTATCTCTCCATGAGGCTCAAAGGCTCCTCTCGTGGTGCCCCCTTGACCCCCACCCAAAGGCCTCAAGCTGCCACCAGGGCTTACACTGATCCTCACCTTGACTCAGGTCTGCACCCTCATCTTTCAGCCCTGTCTCTTCCTCCTTGCAGCCTTCCCGACTTGATTCCTCTGGGGGAACAGTGCAGATCAATGAAGGACAAGGGCACAGGGACAACTCGGGAGCCCAAGAGGCCTCCCAACCTACCCTGTAGCCAGTCTTCTTTGGGGCATTCTAGAAACTGTGGGCCCTTCCTCCCCTGACAGAGTCCCAGAAAGTGAGAGCTGGAGGAGGCCCTGGAGTACTTCCCAAGCCACTTCTCTGTTCAAAAGGAGAAACTGAGGCTTCAGAGAAAAATGGCTTGCCCTCAGCTTGCAACCACCCTATCTAACCACTGTGACCTGTTTCTTTCCCCACTTTGATGCTGAATCCCAGAGAAACTCAGAATTGATGAGGACTTGAGTCATCCGGGACCCGCTGCTCCAAGTGTGCTTCCCAGACCAGCAGGTGGGGCCTCACTGGAAAACAGTTAGAAAAGCCAGACTCTCCCTGAGACTCACCTCATTAAGAATTTGCATTTCAACAGCATGACCAGGTGGCTTGTGTGCGGGGAAGTTTTCAGAAACACTTGTCTGCTGGGGCTCTTGAGCTCTGACCCAGCCCCTGGGTGATTCCGTCATCTAGGAAACTTAAGAGAATATAGATGCCTGAGTTTCACACAGGGTACATGCAGCCAGTAGGTAGGAATGGCTTTAAAGCTCCCCCAGCGATTCTGTGTGCAGCAAAGTTAGAGAACTACTGGTTTGGCCCAATATGGCCACCAAGACCCTTCGAGCCGCCGCTTGAGTCATGCCAGTGGCAACCTCACCATCCTGTGGACAGCCTCATCCATCTTTGGATACTTAGACACTCTCCCTCAAATAGGAGAAAGGGCCTCCCGAGTGGCACAGTGGTAAAGAATCCGCCTGCCAATGCAGAAGCAGCAGGAGATGTGAGTTCGATCCCTAGGTCAGAAAGATCCCCTGGAAGAGGAAATGGCAACCCACTCCTATAGTCTTGCCTGGAGAATTCCACAGACAGAGGAGTCTGGTGGGCTAAGTCCACGGGGTCGCAAAGAGTCGGACACGACTAAGCACACATGTCTCAAATAGGAGAAAGGTCTTCCTTGGAGGTAGTGGAACAGCCCAGGGTCCCCTGCCTAACCTCTTGGTCACTTGCACTGGTCTATGTCACCAGAGATCTAGTTGCTCACGAAGGGATGCACAGGCAGCATGCGGGTGCCTGCACCTAGTTTATTTCACACTCATGCCGTGTGTCCCGAAATGTACCATATTGTATGAGGTTGACATATTCTTTCTGGTTGGGGTTACTATTGCTTTCTGGAAAGCAGTCTTTTCTAACTCCTAGATATCTGGAATGACCCTGTCTAGAAATAACAGTGGGGGAGGTGTTTTATGTATGGTCTTAAATTTAGGGCTGTTGATGGTTTCTTTGCTTTCAAAGATACTACTTAAAGTAGATGAATTTCCTAAGAGAATCTTTAAATATTTTTGTGTAGAACCTTAAATCTTCTCATTATGTCACTTTGCTTTCCTGGCAACATTAATCATTAATATGATTATAGTTTTATGACTTATCTTGAAACTAACTCAAAGAAAAGCTTATATGCAGGAAAATACCTTCAGTGAATTTTCATTTGGAAGTGAAAGGGGTACAAATAGCTCATTCACCCTCTCTCCTTCCCTGGTTCTTTCTTTGTTTTTTCCTTCGTGCAGTGGTTTGCTGGCTGTCTTTTCGTCCTGTCACTTCGATGCTGAGCTGTGTGCCCTGTGAGTGGTGTGAGCTTAGAAAGAGAAGGCCGTCCCTTCTGCTGAGCTGAGAAAGTCCCCTAAGATGATTAACAGATGAGCACCAGAAAGTGTAGCATTTCAAAGCTGCCACGATGTCGTGGAATATTTTACATTTCGGCGGATTCATCTGTTGAGCAGCCATTGTTTGCCTGGTGTGCGCCCCTTTGGGACATGTGCTTTTGGTTTGGTCTTTATTGGTTTCGTTCTTTATTTCCACTCTTTCTTTTACACAGGCACATAGGAAATCATGACTGAAATCATCTTCATAAAGCGGTGTGTGGTGTGAATTGAAACAACTTTTCCCTTTCTTCTGAGGAAGAGACGAGTCTAAAAACAGTTTGGGGCGATTGATCGTCTCGCTGCTGGCGTTGCTTTTGATAAACGTGCAGAGGAAGGTTGGGGAAAGAGTTCTGATTAAAGACCCATCTTCCCTGACGCTCCGTGAGGCTCCAGAAGGTTCCAGGAAGTTTAAACCGTGGTAATATCCACACGGCTGCCAGAAGGACCAAGTTGATAGATTTTTATCCAGTCATACATCCAAGGGAAACCTGCTCCTTTTCCTCCCTACATTCAGAAATGTTTTAGGCCATGTGGAAACTGGAGTCTTTAAACATATTCACTTGTGCTGAGGTAGGCATTTGTTTTGATGGCTTCCACAGAAAAGTCCAGGTTCCTGAGGTATGTAGACATGACCTTATAAACAGCAACCAGAGGAAAACAGTGGGATTTCTCCTAGGAACAGATACATTACAGAGAACATAGTAAGAGAGGCCCCTGATTATTGTTATTGTTTATTGCATCCAACTCTTTGCAACCCCATGGACTGTAGCCCTCCAGGTTTCTCTGTCCACAGGATTTCCCAAGCAAGAATACTGGAGTGGGTTGTCATTTCCTTCTCCAGGGGATCTTACTGATCCGGGGATCCAACCCGCGTCTTCTGCATTGCAGGTGAGTTCACTATCGCTAAGCCACCAGGGAAGCCCACCTGATTATAGTAAGAGGAATTAAATAAAAGGAATGTCCTAAATATCAGTGTGTGTGTGAGAAAAAGTCAGGGTTGGGAGAGGTTATGCTCAATAAGTATCGCCTCTTTTTTAAATTTCATAAGTAGGGCGATGACAGTCTCTCAATTAAATCAACAACCTATATTGACTGACTCATTCGTCAGAAAGAAGTTTCTGTGCTGACCCTCAACCTCCATTCCACACACACCCTTACACACACACACACACACACACACACACACACACCATAGACAAATTGTACATTGCTGCTCATCAGATTGCCTGAAAACTCCCCTTTTGGCATTTTTCATGACCACATCTACCTGCATGCTGGGTCGTGAACATGTGCTCCAGATTCTAAAGGCAGAGAGGCTGGAGGGCAGGGTGGCACAGGAAGAAGGAAAATGGGGGGCAAGGAATTTTACATGAAGCTCTGAAGGCCTCCCAGCTGGTGCAGTGGTGAAGAACCAGCCTGCCAATGCAGGAGACACAAGAGGCTGGGGTTCCATCCCTGGATTGGGAAGATCCCCTGGAGGAGGAAATAGCAACCCATTCCAGTATTCTTGCCTGGTAAATCCCATGGAGAGAAGAACCTGGTGTGCTGCAGTCCATGGGGTCGCAGAGTCAGACACAACTGAGAGACTAAGTCCAGCACACGTGATGGCTTTTATAAAATAAAATGCGGTGCTTAATTGCCTCAATGTATGTTGCTGGGTGGGGGCTTCCCTAATGGCTCCTGCCTGCAATGCAGGAGATGCAGGAGACTCGGGTTCAATCCCTGGGTTGAGAATATCCCCTGGAGGAGGAATGGCAGCTTACTCCAGTATTCTTGCCTGGAGAATTCCATGGACGGAAGACCCTGGCAGGCTACAGTCCATGGGGGCACAAAGAGTTGGACACAACTAGTGACTGAGCACATGTTGCTGGATATTTAAACAGCTTCTTCACCATCTTAGTCACCACTCCTCAAATAGGCAACGATTCTACTGAGTTATAACACAAACAGAAAACTGCACTAATCTTAAGTATACAGTGATGGTGTTTTACATAGGTGTACACTCGTGTGGTCACTACTCAGATTATGACTTAGAACATTTTCAATCCAAAAATGGTTCCTTCTTGGACTTCCCTGCTGGTCCAGTGATTAAGACTCTGCATTCCCAATGCAAGGGACTCAGGTTCCATCCCTGGACAGGGAACTAAGATCCCACATGCCGTGTATACAAATAAATAAATAACTTTTTTTAAAGGATTCCTTCAGTCAGTCCTCTTCATAGTCAATATTTATTCCTACCTAGAAGCAAAACACTATTGTGACATCTAGCACAACTCTCTACCACTATAAGTTGGTTTTGAAAGGACAAGACGTTAAATATCTTACAGAGAGGTAACCAAAACAAATTAATAATAGTAAGAGTATCATTAGAAATCATTTATTGATCCTTTACTATGTGTAGGCATTGTGTCAATTACTTTATTTCAACATCATAGTTGACCTTCATATCAACACTATGAAGAAAATCTTTTCCCCATTTAATAGATGAGGAAGTTTCAGCTCAGAGAAATTATGTGATTTACCCAAGGTCACACAAATAGTAGGAGATCAAACCAAGATTTGAACATGGATTTATTTCTTTAAAGCTTTAGTCCAAAGCTACTGTGCTGTATCATCAAGAAGGATCAGACTGGCTGAAGTTCAGATGGATGTTAAACAATATTCTATTAAGCCACAGATATGAAATATTAAATGTTATTTTAAAATTCTAGGTTAGATATGGATTAGATTGAGCCATATGAAATTATTGATATGTGGCTGTTTTTAATCTGTGAAATGGTAATTTCATATGATTTAACATCATTCCATAACTAACAATATATTTTATCAAACTATATCACTAACCTCAAAGAACTAAAACGCTTAACTTGAATAATTGCTTTCATTCATTTATTTATTCTTTTAATAAATATATTTAACCCTCCTGTATATCACAAAATACCAACTTGGATGACTTAAACAACAGAAATGTATTTCCCATCTTTCTGGAGGCAGGAAAGTGCAAAATCAATGTGCTTCTATTCCTGGTGAGAACTCTCTTCCAGGCTTATAGATGGCCACCCTCTCGCCATGTTCCCAAAGGGTAAAGAGAGAGACAGAGTGAGAGCAAGCTCTTTGGTGTCTCTTCTTAAAGAAGATTAAAGCTATGAGATCAGGGTCCCGCCTCCATAAAGGCCCTATCTCCAAATATAGTCATATCTCAGAGATACTGTGCGCTCAATTCCAGACCACCATAGTAAAGCAAATGACTCCAATTAAATCATTCCCTAGTGCATATAAAAGTTATGTTAACACTATATTGTAGTTGTTAAGTGCTCAATAGCATTGTATCTAAAAAAATGTAGAAGGACTTCCCTGGTGATCTAGTGGTTAAGAATCTGCCTGCAAATACAAGGGACATGGGTTCGATCCCTGAGCCAGGAAGGAAGACCCCATATGCTGAAGAGTAACTAAGCCCGTGCGCTGCAGCTACTGAAGCCCACACACCCTAGAGCTTGTGCTCACGACAGGAGAGGCCACTGCAATGAGAAGCCTGCCCATCACGATGAAGAGTCGCCTCCACTCACCGCAACTAGAGAAAAATGCGGGAGCAGCAACAAAGACCCAGCACACCCAAGAATAAATATAAAGTAAATAAACTGAATTTTTTTTCATTTTTAAATGTGGATACCTTACTTAAAAAATATTTTATTGCCAGAAACAAATGCTAGCCATCATCTGATCCTTCAGAACCGTGATCTTTCTGCAGTAGTAACATCAAAGATCACTGATCACAGATCACCAGAACAAATATAATCATAATGAAAAAGTCTGAAATAGTCCGAGAATTATCAAAATGTGACACAGAGACACAGAGTGAGCAAACGCTGTTGGAAAATGGCACTGATAGACATGCTCAAGTCAGGGTTGCCGCAAACCTTCAATTTGTAAAAAAAAAAAAATGCAATACCTGCAACGTGTAGTAAACTGAAGCACAACAAAATGATGTATGGGGGCGGGGCTGAGGGTTTGAAAATAAGAATTCGGTGGGGAGGTGAGAATACAGAAACTCAGTGAGCTCTTGAATAGTAGGAAAGACAAACCCATGCCCAGAATATGTTTCAGTCCTAACAAAGACAGGTTGTTGCTTTCTCCAGGATTAAAGAATTCTGATGTAATCAATTTATCACCAAAAGTCATGTTCTCTTTGCTGGAGGACTGGTCTTGTTGCAGGTTCAGCATTGGTCTGCAGCTGGCAGCTCACACATTCAGCAGCATCTGCAGGAGATGCATCAGCCGTGGTGAAAGGGAACTACGTTGACTGCTCCGTTCATGGACCTGTTGTGCAAGCAGCAGGGTGGGCAGGGCAGGGCCTGGCTGATCCCACTTTCTGTGTGTTGTTTCAGGCCCCCTCTGCAAATGAACAGTGACGGTGGGCAATGATGTAGGTCACCTTGAACCCACTGCCTGGAATCTATCCACATCCATCTTCCTAGACCTCTTTGCCTCCGATCTAATGCTTTCAGATCTGTGTCCAACCAGCCAGACCTTTCACCACTTCCCAGGAGTCTATGTTTATCCTTATGTCAGATCATGTCTCCCGCCACACCAAGTTCATGACAAAGTTTAGGATTTACTCCTTGAAGCTGGAAGGATTTCCTACCCACCCTCGCCCCAGTTTCCAGCGTCACCCATGAATGAATATAGTGTGGTGACATTTATTTCTAGCTTGCCACAACACTCTGAACTGACCCATGTGTGAGCCCCAGACTGGGTTTTTCTCCTCCATCAGTTGGCCATAGAGAACTTCTCATGTGGCCATAAGGGTGAGCTAGGGGTGAGGCAAGGGAGAGGAAAGGGAGCTGGGAAATTTGTATTTCATTTCCCATCAGTCTCCTAGAGAATATTAATTCACGGGCACATTGAGAAGGATGTCAACCTGGGAGCACTTCAGTCAGGAGTCTGGATGGATGTGGGCCAGAGCCACAGTACCTGCCACACTGGTGAAAACCAGTTACAAAAGGGAAGTGAAAAAGTCCTATTCACCATATTAACCAGGAATAAATTTAATAATAAGGGAATAGAGCCTATATAAAGAAAGCTATAAAATCTTATTGAAGATCTTAAAATAAGGCCCAGAGAAATGGAGGAACATATCATGTTCCTAGTAAAGAAAGTTTAATGCCATAAAAGTTTCAGTCCTCAAATTAACTTAGAAATAAAACACAATTCAGTTTGGCATCCCTGTGCGTTTTGTGTGTTGAGGTGCTGGGGATGCTGGGAGTGCATGAAGCTATTTTAAAGCTTATATGTAAGTAATAACTATCTGGGAGTGACTAAGAGAAGTTTGAAAGAGGAACAATACTTGGAGGGGTTACCCTACAACATTATAAAACTCCTTATATTATACTATACCTGTGTGTGTGTGTGTATTATATACTACACTACACTATAATCTAAGCAATATGCTACTGACACAGGAATACATGAATAAATAAAGAACAAAACAGAGAATGAGAATAACTCACAGTGTATATGGGAACATAATACATGTAAAAGGTGGCGCTTTGATTCAATGTGAAGAGGGTAGTTTATAAACCAAATGACGCAGAAAGAACTGGCTGGCCATTGGGGTGGAGGTGAATGCTACATCTCAAACCTCACGTCATAAACAAAAATAAATTCCAGATGAAATACTCAAAAACTAAGAGTCTGGAGAAAGTTCAACACTTTCCACCTGAGAAGCAGGCACTCTGGTTTCTGTCCTTGGGGAGGAGTGATCTTGGAGCCTCATTGTTCCAAGCCTAGACGCTCCACATCCCCTGGAAAACTGACAATCGGGAAGGTGACCGCGGTGGGTGTTATGTCCCAAAACGCTTTTCCAAAATGAGCCTGTTGCCACACTGGGACAAAGCATCCTTTTATCCTCACTTCCCCTGCAAGCTTTAAAAAGTTCTTTAATGTCTCCAGACCTCAATTTCCTCACTCGTAAAAGACTGTGAAGATTCGATGAGATAACAAGGGTAACATACTAAAAAGAGTTCCTGGCACAGAATAAGTGCCCAATAAATGCTATGATTACTGTCATTATTACCATTATGGGTATAGTCCTTATTTTCATCTGTCAAGGTATCATGTAAAACCAACTGGCCATTATGAGAAAACATCCTCCGCGAAGTTCTGGACATCACCCGCTTCTCCTCTAATCATTAATGCACAGGCACTGGGCTCGCAGAACTAGCTAAAGCAGCAGGTCATGGCCACGTCCATTGCCAGCAGCACCTGCCTCCTAGTTCTTATTATAGTTACTATTATTGTCCTGCCAGCTCTGTGACTCTAACACCTGGCTATTTATTTCCCTTTAAAGTTTTTTTCAAAGCCTGTTATCTCACTCTTTGTGAAAATCCAACCTAACTAGGTCTATTTGTACCCTATCATTTGCTAATGTTTTTTTTTTTTTTTTTTTTTCCTGTTACAGAATTTTTCTCCACTAACTCAGAGGAGAGGTAAGAAACCGTGCCTGACTTGACCCTATCGAGTTCAACTAATCCGCATATCACGTTGTTCTCTTTTAATTAGACTTCCCAACAGTTTTCCCAGTTCCAAGCTGAGGCTCCTCAGGGATCCGTGAGATCTGAAAAAGATTTTCCATAAAGTAATCTTCGAAGAGCAGAAATTCTGAAACACATCCGCTTTTGCCCTGTAACTGCGAAGTTTGCCCTAATGGGAGACCAGCTGTAGCCCTGCTACATCCCAGACTTCCCCAGGCCACATGGGAGTGGTCATTTCCAAGCCTGTTTGAGGTGGTGCCCAGGCTTATACTGAATTAGGAACTTGAGATGCTATCTCTTCACTTTTAGATGGATAATGGGCTTTCAGCAGAGGAAGCTAACATTTATTAAACACCTACTGTGTGACTAGGCACTACAGTCCTCATATAAAGAACATTAGCTCAGTATTTGAACTGCCTCAATTTTTTTTATTTATTTATTTTTAATTTTATTTTATTTTTAAACTTTACATAATTGTATTAGTTTTGCCAAACATCAAAATGAATCCGCCACAGGTATACATGTGTTCCACATCCTGAACCCTCCTCCCTCCTCCCTCCCCATACCACCCCTCTGGGTCGTCCCAGTGCACCAGCCCCAAGCATCCAGTATCGTGCATCAAACCTGGACTGGCAACTCGTTTCATACATGATATTTTACATGTTTCAATTGTGCTTAGTTTAAGATTCACAAGAAGTTGCAAATACAGTACAGAACGTTCCTATGGACCTTTTGCCCAGCTTCCTCCAACCATCAAGCCTTCCATAACCATGACACATTGTCAAAACCAGGAAACTGACATTGATATCATATATTAACCCAGATGCCGTCCTGGTCAAATTTCACCTGAACTGCGTTCATGCAAGTCTGGCTCCTCATCTGCAGTTTGCAACTTTGGTAAGAAAATGAACATCTCCCTGCTTCAGCTCATTTAGCTGTAAAATGGAGACACTAATCATACCTATATTACAGGATTATTATGAGAATTAAGTAAGATTAGCTATTATTATTTGCAAATCCTTACAACAACCCTATGAGGTAGAGACTTGGGAGACTGCAAAACTGTCTACCATTACCCTCCTTCCTTGGAAACTTGGTGTTTCTTTCCATCAAGAGATGGAGTCCATTCCCCACTCCTTGAATCTGGGTTTGGTGGAATGGGACTTGTTTTGGCCAGCTGAATGCAGCAAGGTGATAACGTGCTGGTTTTGAGGCTATGTCTCAACAGGGCTAATGTTCTGTCTCTTATTCTCTCTGAACACTGGTTCTACCATATGAACAAGCCTAGGCTAGCTAACTTCAAGAGGAAAAACTTATGACCCAAATCACCCCTGTCACCCAACAGCCAAATCCCTGAGACAGAGCTGCCCTGCTGACCTGCAGCTGATTGTAGAGATTTGAGAGTCCATCGGAGACCAGAGTAACTCAACAGAGCCCAGCCTCAGTTTCCAGCTCAAAGTGAGCTAGAGGGAGGGTTACTGCTTACCACTGAAAGTCAGGGGTCGTCATGCAGCTATAGGTAACTGAAACAGATAGTATCATGAAAATGTTAACAGTAACTACATTATTAGATGATGAGAATTAATAAAATAATGAACATAATACATTTAGTGTCCAACCCGTGAGACACTCTCAATAAATGTTCATTGCCGTAATTGTCGTCATTCACAGCATCCCATTCTACAAATGAGAAAACCAACATTTAGAAAAGCTTAGGAAGTTTGCTAGTAAGCATCTGAGCCTGATTTCAAACGCTGGTCTCATTCCAAAGCTGTGTGCTTTTCCCTATGGGAAAATGTCTCTTTCTGCTTCCTCTGTCCTCACCCCATTGGGATGATGCTAAACTAATCCACCATAATTCAAATAGTGATAGATTGTAATATGGTCCTCACTCTCGCTGCTTCTCTGTGAGTCTGTAACAAACTTTTAAAAGGTGATAGTATGATATTTAATATAGACACACAAAGAAAGATATTTGATATTTAAATTATTCATTTAAAAGGAAAACACTCAAATTAGAATTTTGAAGAACTGGTTCACATTTCAATGTAAGAACAAATGTCCCACAAAATCTCCACTACTGTTATCTTTAGGAGATTCTGGAATCCTGGGCAGAAGTCAATTGAATGTTGTTGAGAAAAAATTAGAGGAAATAGAATCTTAAAGTTCTCAGTCGTCGTTGGTCTTACAATGTTATGATCCATTTTTGTTGTTCAGGTGAGGGTTGTGCGGTGAGCCTGTGGGCATGTGCTGACATCACGTTAATGTAGATGAGAGAACAGACTTGCAACAAAGGCTGTGGGAGAGAAAAGATGTGAAGATGATGCCCTGGAGTGTCCCTCTGCCAAGAAGCCAGACACAGTATGAGTGAGATGTTTGGGGAAAGGACACAGATGACTTGAATGTGGTAAGCTTTCATTTTACATTTTGATGAAAAGTCTGCAATTTTTAGACTGTCCTAGATCAAACCATAGCTAAATGTAAAATGCACAGAGTTGGGTTCATCTTGATTTTCCAATCACGTAGCCATATTTATGGCCACTCTATAATTATCACCCCCACTCCCAGAGCAGTGATAAGTGTGCCCCTTCATATACCACTCATTTGTGTCCCAGTGAAGGAACCAGAAGGCAAAAACCCACCTGATATACAAGTATTCCTTTAGCCACATGAGAATTCGTGGAATTCTTCCCCATAGTGAATGAGAATGTCTTGTGTCAGGGAAGAAACTATTGGTAGTTCACTCAATGTTCATCTTTTCCTTTTCACACTAGCAAAACTAATTTTATTAGGGAGCAATCATGTGTCAAAATTAAAAACAAATAATAAACCTATTATCCCATCCTCCCCTACAGCTGGAAGTGACCATGCAACTAAGTTCATGAGAGTGATATGTACGCTAAAGTTATTAGGTGAGGTTTTTGCTGCTTTTCTTCCTCCTTCTTCCTTTCTGGAATGTAGGTGTGATGGTTGGAGCTATAGCAGCCAGTTTGCAATTATTTAATAGCTGAGCCACTTGACTCTCAGCCCAAGTTTTCTCATTTAGTAATTGAGCAATCAGTTTAACTTTCCTGTGCCTCAATTTCTCTATTGTAAAAATCAAGGTAACAATAGTAACTGGTGGTTGATGAGGTTATCCACAAAACTGACCTTACGGGATGATTGGATATAGTGAGTTTTGTCTAATGTGCATTCTGTTGAAGTAGTAGGGGTAGATGTAGTAATAGTAATAGGCACAATATTAGTAGTAGTAACAATTATGATTTAGTGATAAAGTGAGCTGAGGGTCAAACTAGAAAGCACTTAAAATGATCTTATGAGAAATTTTTCATTCCATGAAACAGATAATAATCTTAAGCAGGAGAGCGACATGACTGCTTCCAAGTTATAAGAGTTACAAGCTTCCAAGTTAAAAAGTGTTACCTCCTCTCTGTAACCAAAACCTACACTAGCCATTTCTACATATCAGTTAACCAAGCCAATGCCACTCCATGGCAAAGAACTCCCAAATCCATAATTAAAAGAGAAAAATGAAGACAGTAGAATGAACTATTCATAAGCAAACCTCATTTCATTTAAAGGATTGACATTTATTCTGAAATTATGTCCTTATAATTCTTATAAGTTTTCTTTTTGTCATTTAAAAAACTGTCCTTTCTTTTATTAAATGTTAGAGGGGGGTAAATATTATTCATAACAGAATAAGCAACAAACCTTATTGGTACCTTGGTTTTGTTTTAATCTGCAAACCTAAGAATCACAAGTCTGGAAAATAGGTTTAAATATTTCAGTGGATATACTCCCCACCTCCCACCCCCTGATTCCACAAATGAAAACAAAGTCGCCTCACTCAGTAAGGTACTACATCATGAGTCAGAACTCAGGAAATGATCCCAGGCTTGTATACATGCATTTTGATAAAATGTAGACAGACATCATATCAAGGTTAAATAACATGCGGTGTCTGTCCACTATGTAACTTGCTGGATTTTTTTTTAAACAAATGATGATATATATGATTAACAATCCGAACTGGCCATTTACAAGAGTTTCTAGTCATGTACTAGACCAGTGCTCTCAGATTTTAGCATGCCTCAGAATCACCTGGATGGCTTGTTAAAACTGGGGTCATCAATCTCACCCTTCGAGTGTTTGATTCACAAGGTGTGGAGTGGGGTCTGAGAAATTTGAGTTGCTTGCAAGTTGACAGGTAAAGTTGCTTGCCCTGGGACCACACTTTGAGGCACACTGCTCCAGATAAAGAAAAATTGTGAGAGCAAATGTGAGTCACAAAAATATTTCTCACACAAAAAACATAATAGAATAAAAAGCATAGTTTTTAGTTTCATTTGTCTATAGAATATGTGTACCTCAGGGAATAAGTCAACCTGAAAGGAATGACCGGTAGCAATCTTATCAAATGATTTTATTAAAGTACTATCAGCGACTCCCTTGGTGGTCCAGTGGTTAAGAATTTGCCTTGTAGTGCAGGGGACGTGGGTTTGATCCCTGGTCAGGGAACTAAGATTCAACATGATGCAACTAAGGCCTGATGCAGCTGAATAAATAAATAAATAACTTTAAATAACAGAGAATTCCTTGGTCGGAGGAGGAATCTTCATGTTGGGGCCCGGTAAATCATTCCATAGACAGTGGTCTCCTTCCAGGTCTGAACATCACGTCGTTCGGTATCTTCACGCACATCCCTCTCTTGCTCCATTTGGAGCTCGGATGTGGAGAGCAACTCTAAGAAGATGCAGTCTCCCGAAAGGTGGCTCTCTTCCGAGCCTGCTGTCCAATGCCAACAACAGGCCCACTACATTTAGCAGAAGTAGAAGAAAAGAAAACACACAGTCCCACTCCAGGACACACCTGCAACCCACCGGACAGCCCACCAGCTTCCAAACGGTTCTTAGAAAAATTAGGCTATCTTTCATTAGCTATCTATCATGTGGCCTCCACGGGCTGCAGGATATGAGGGCCATTTAATTAGGCCCTGGACCACTCTCTGGTGTGAAAAGGCTCTCAAACGCTTTGATTCCCCACTGCTTCGCAGCAGGAAGTTGTTGGCGATAATTGACATAGGATTTCCTTGTTAACCAGCAGCAGACATGCCGGATTAAAGCGACAGAGATCTCGAGAAGAAAGTGAAAGAGATAAGAAGCTCAGGAAGACTTCTGCTTATTTGGCACTTGAGGACGGGGAGGAAACAGCAATCACCCACTCAAGTGGCGACTCCCAGAGTGGAAGGGGCGTCCCCTTATCAGACCCATTTCAGCTTGGCTGATCAAAGATTGACTCCCCGTAAAATCACATAGGCCTGGGGTTTGTTAGTTTATTAAGCGGCAGGTTTTCAGAATTATCACAGGTTTAAAGATGGATTGCAGTTTATGTGAAGGGGGAGAGGATTATCGGGTTTTCATCTTAACAATTATAAAATATCACAGCTGAAAGCTTGCTTGCAAATGACATAATTTTCCACCGCCAACTAAACAGGTCATTGTGAGGCTGCGTGTAAGCGTTCTCCACGAGGGAGGAAATGCAGACAAATTAACTCTGGGGAGGAATGAAGATGAGGGGCCTCCAAACGCCTTTTTCCATTTCGGAAGCTGGTGCGATCTCATTGTCCCCTGTGCGCTTCTATAGGTAATTATATTTAATTTCTTACTGGGGCCATTTAGGTCGGCTTGCATTCAAAGAGAGGGACAAGAGAAAGCAGCCGACTGAGATGTGTCTTTAAAAGCTGTGATAAATGATACCGAAATAGATCCACATGAGGCAAGTGAAATGAAATGTCTGCTTTGGAGTAGAGACAATTATTGTATATCACTTAATAACTTAACCTTACAAGAGCACATGTGGCATTAATAAAGGGCTTGGAGCTGCAAAAGCATGTTATGGGACTTCCTTTTGACAACATATAGGTCCTGGTTTTGCATGCCTGCTCACCTGTGTACTTGACCATGGATCCATACTTCAGATAAATACAAATGCTTGCATCCTTCTAGTTTTTTAAATTTGCATTTACTATTGTTCAAGTTATCAGAGAAATGTGTACTGGTTGTAGAAAATCAAGAAAATTGAGAAAAATATTAAGAATGAATAAAAATAATTCCCCCCATCCAGGGCTAAGAACCAGACAAATCCTGCAGGTTTTGTTGTTACCTATACACAAGTATGTAACATCTTGGAAATCAGGCTAACTGCTTACAAATGTTTTTTTAATCCATAGTTTATTTAACAATAGACCATGAATTTTTCCTATGCTGTGCTGTTCTGTGCTTAGTCACTCAGTCGGGTCCGACTCTGCAACCCCATGGACTGTAGCCCCCCAGGCTCCTCTGTCCATGGAATTCTCCAGGCAAGAATACTGGAGCTAGTTGCCATGCCCTCCTCGAATTTTCCCTATATTTAGTAACTATTATTTGAAGGTTTGATTTTGAATCATGGTGTTGTGCTTGATAACATAATTTACTTGGCTCAATAGACATTTGGATTGCCATCAATTTTTTGGTATTATAAACAAAACTGAAACGACTAGTTTTGAACATAAATCTTTTTATGTTTTACTGCTCCCTTGGTAGAATTAGAAATAGAATTTCTGGCTCAAAGGGCATGGTCACTTTTAAGGACACTGATACCTACTCAAATCTGCAGATTTTCAACAGAGCTTGAAAATAATTGTCCTGGTGTTGAAATCAGAAGCATTTTATGTCATTCACCCTGAAGCGAGAGCAAGTAACAGCAACTATTTCATCAAAAGAAGATCAGTCATTCTGTCCGCATCACTTGGGTCCTTTCGTGCTGACAACCTTTTATTGTTAAGCTCTGTGACAGACTATGACAATAAACAGTGACTCAGTAATCAAGTTAATGGGGCCAAACTCTGAAGATAATCATGTCAATGTTAACGACCTAAACATCGAACACATCTTTTATCCAAGAAGTTCAAGTTCCTCCAAGAGCACCAATTCATTATCATTCACAAGTGCAGATGGAATTGGTTGAGAAAACAACAAAAACAAAAACCTTTAAAAACAAACTGAAAGGGAAGCAGTGGGAGGAAGGAGGAAAAACTGATTCTGGACCAGGTTTTTTTTTTAACAAAATAACCCTTGGGGGTTGATCTACTATAGAAAAGAGGTGGGGGGTTTTGACTTTTTTTTTTTTCCATTGTAATTGTTCTGTTTGCTGCCGAAGGACTGGAGCCAATCAGCCAACAACTCTTTGAGGCTATCTTGAAAACGATAAAGCAAATATCATCTTTACTTTCTGCATCCTTGACAGGAGTCTTGTTTAAGTGGGGTTTCCAGTACAAAAGTCCAGTTGTTTCTCATCTGAGGAATATTTAGTGTGCAGAAGATTGAGATGATCTGGGGTGTTATGTTGTTCCTGAATTAAAGAAAATGGTCTGCCTGGGCAGAAGCTTATGTTATGTGACTGCAGGACTTTTCTGTGTAATTTACTCATGAAGAAGATGCACAAAAAGATGCTCTTGGTTGACTTTAAGTTCTTTGGAAAATACACACATCTATGAAAAAAAGATAATTTTGCCTATTTGTCTATGAAACCCTGAAAGAATAGTTTTATGTATTATCTATAGAAAAGATACTTTTAATTTACCTCTACTTCTTCTTAAGGTGTACATTTATCTGTGAAATTATTTTTATAAAACTCAATTCAGACATTGTCTGTCTGGTAAGAATATGTATTACAAGCAACATCTAACTGTTCAGTATTTTGAAGCCACTTACATTTCTCCATCTATGAACAAAGATGGAAAATGGTCATTCACCTCTCAGCACCAGAGACTAAACCTCACTATATTGAAATCACATTGAGCCCAAACACAGGGTACCACATTGTCAGAAATTAGCCTGTTTCTGCCTGGGGTAAAATAAACAAGCCTGAATCTACTTTATCCCAAATTTTCTTTTCCTGTCCTTTTTTTTTATCTTGGGTAATGTCTATTTTATGTGGCAAAATGCAATGAAGTTGCTTCCCACAATGTAATCTAGGGAACTGAGACATTTATAAATCCTGCTGCTATAGTGGTAACTCCGACTTTCAACACTTTAACCCGTTTGAAGGGCTGAAGAGTAAGCAGCCTCCTTGTCCCCCAGTCCTGCTGATGGGAGAGACTTAGAAATCATTTCAGCAGCCAGGGCTGCTTTGCTCAGAGAAACATCTGTCCAGGGGAGGAAGCAGGGAGTATCACTGACTGAAATAAAAATCAACAGGAACATCACCTTCTCGATCTGGTCCCCAAGATTGCCTTGGGGAGGATGGTCCCTGGGAGCCCTGGTAATTTAGGGTGCAGAAATCAGAGACAAATGGAGCTTGCTGTAATCATTTTCTCATTACCATCTTGGGAAATTTCCAGCAAAGGTCTGGGAGAATAATACAATGCCCCTGGTACTAGTAATACAGTCTGACTCGCAATGCAGCTTTCACAGTGCCGTAGAGGAGAATGAAAAATCTTTTGAGCCTAAGACTGTATCTGTAAAGGACACGCACAGAGAATGTCAGGGAGCTCTTACTAAATAGCACCGGTCAATTCTGCTTTTCAAATTAGGAAAAGTTTGTATTTCTAAGTTATACACGGGGGAACCCCAATTTTCAACCACTTATAACTTTGGGGCCCAACAAAGCAAGATTTGCTTTAAAAATTCTTTCATCGGGGAGGGCCTAAAGATTGATTTTATTTTATTATTAAATTGCACATCCTTCATTCATGAGGTAAGGGACATTAATTTACATATGATATATATCGTATGGCATATATAATAGAATGACATGTTATAATGATAATATATACAGCAAAAGAAGAAGAAAAATGTGGGCATTTTAGAAATTGTCATTTCTGAATTTTTTGAGTCCTTCTATAGAAGATATCCTGTATGAAGATTCCTCTGCAAGTTTGCCGGAATTTCTCCAGCAGACCAAGCCAAGACAGCTTTCTCAAAGGGGAGCTGATTTCTTAACACCGGTAATGAAAGTCACTCACATATATCAATGGCTTCCTGTGTTATGCCAGACGCAGTTTTAAGTGTTTTGCGTCTATGATCTCATTTAATTATCATACCACCCTATGTTTGAAAACAAATTGCTCTAGCTGAAAGTCTTCATTTATACATTTGTTTAGAAATCGGGAGTAGGTGTCTACAATTTGTCAGGCACTGCGCCTGAGTGTTGAGGATTTGAAGATGAAAAAAAAAAACACAAAACCCTGAGCACATGTGTGAAAAACAGAGCCCGAGACATGGAAGCACAGCAGAGCGTAATCTGAAGGAGGCAGGACCCTGAGTGTAAGCACTAGCTTCTGACTCCCGGGGGCTTGGACGGGAATCCCAGTTTTGTCACTGTGCGGGTGCCTCGGGCAAGCTCTGTAACTTCTCTGAGCCGTGGTTACCTAGTCCCTCAGGTGATAGTAATGCTGCCAGTGTTTCAGGCTGTTGCAAGAATTAAGAGAAGCCGACACGCCAAGCATTTAGTTAACCAGCTGACATCTAATCTGTACTTCAATAAATAGTATTACCTACTCATCATTATTATTTTATTTGTAATAAAATAGAAATAAAAAGTTTATTTTTAATAAAATAAGATTATTATCTTTCATTGTTATTATTTATTTTTATTATTATCATTATTTTTTTCATGATTTCTATTACTGTCAGTGCTCTAACAATTTAGTAAAGTATGATGAAATTACCAAAAAAATTTCCAGAACCAGAAGCTTCCACCTCTAACATCAATACTTTGTCACTGATCTTATCGGATTTTCTGGAGGTTCCCAGGGATGCAGGCCACCTCTGATATGCGATCACAGCTTCTTCAGTCTGTAGAGAGAGGAACCTCCAGCTGTCTCACCCAGGAAGGAACACTTTCTTTCTGAGATAGTGGTTTTTTTTAAACGTTATTTTAAAATCTGACCTGTGTTATTTTAAAATCTGACCTGTCTTAAAATGTCCTTTCCTTACAGAGTGATGGAGACACTAGGAAACACTTGTGAATGAGTTTATTTAGCAAAATTAAAAGTTGACAATCCTATGTGGAGGGACCTTCACCCAAACTTTTAAAAATAATTTTGTTGCTGGTTTTGGTGTTAAAAATAAATAAGTAAAAATTAAAAAAAAAAATAATTCTCTTGCTTCACGAAGTCTGGGAACCCCTGGTTCCTACAAAGTATTCTTTCCAGCAAAGCCTAAAGTCAACTCTCTTCCCAGAAAAAAAAAAGTGGTTGTTTTGGTCTGTTTTTATTTTTTCAGTGGCAAATGAGACTTTTGTAATGTCTTTTTCTGCGGCAATGTGGCTTTGAATTGAGGATTCATTTTTCTAAGGGATGCATCTGCTTTTAATGACTTAAATGCTGGGATGGAACAGATATATCTTTTTGGTCTGGCTTTTCTTAAATAACCAAAAGTCTTCATGATAAAGACAGCAACCATCTAATAGAGAAATAAGTCTAAGATAAAGTGCTGTGGCTGCATGGTGTCGCCTCCCTGACAACCTATAAATGGACCATATTGATGAAGTGAATGGGATTCTCTCTGGTCATTTTCAACTAGAAACTAATAACCCCCGTCATGATATCAGGCATGCAATAACCTCGGTTAAAACTAGGTTCATCAAATAAATCATTCAGGAATTTTTCTATTTCTTTCTCTGGACACATTGCACATCTGTTCAATGAAAGGAGAAAAGAAGCAATATTTCTTTGATCAGGCTTTTTTTTTTTTTTTAATATTCTTGTATCTGTCCCCAGGGATGCTATCTTTTCAAGTGGGTGCAGATAGTACATCACTTTCTAATGAATGTAGAGAATTTATGAATTTAAGCTATAAAACTAAATATGAAGGATTTGAGTTCATCTCAATCTATATTTTACATTGTCATGAGAAAATAAACCGGACCACAAAGCTGTATTGTGCCCTGTTCACTAAATCTCCTGATCTCTCATAACCTTTCCAATGTGTTCCATTTGTGGCCACATGTGCAAGGGGATACAAACAGATGATCGCTTTGTACTATTTTGCCCAATATGTTTAAATACATGTAACGCTTTTCAGATCCTCTGAGCCGCCGACAGTGAGCACTTGGCCAAAGCATCAGACATCAGCCTCAGCTAATATTGTCATATGTTAACATCTTACTGACTCTGTTAATATTTTCTAGGTATTGGATGAACTTTGAATTTTTTGAATGGACACGGTTGTCATCCTGTGTCTTGAGGATCTTAAGAGCCCTAGGTCAGCTCCTTGAGTCTTAAGGAATTATGGAGAGAAGATGATGTCTTTTCTGCTTGTAAAACAGGAAACAGCAGAAGCTGGACAACTAGGAAAGCTAAGATTTCCTGAATGTGGAATAAACAGTGACTGAAAAGGCAGAGCCTCTGGTTCCTTGGACCTGTATCGAGAGGAGACCAGTATGGGAAAGAGGGAGTAGGAATAGGAGCAGGTGGATCTAAGTTCAAATCCCAGCTCTGCCACCTGCCAGCTGTGTGGCAGGACAATTATGTAAACCTTGAGTTCCTCATTAGTGAATCTGGGATAATGGGGATCTCACAGAATTTTGTAAGGAATTAAATGAGTTAAGGTTTAGGAGACATTGGGCATCTTGCCTGCTCTGTGGTAAGTTCTCAGTGAATCCAAGTTCCCTTTCTTTTCCTGTGTTTGAGGCTCAGCCTTGCAAGCAATGTGACCCTGAGCAAGATATTTAACCTTGCTTCCTCCTCTACAAAAATAGAGATTATTACAAAATATATCTTGTAATGTTGTTATGAATGGGATCTCAGGTATAAACACCTAGAACAGTGCCTGAGTTACCATAAGTATTATTTACTGTTATTTATTTATTATTTACTGTTATTTGTGACTGTTCCTTTAAAAAAATTCTTACCATTATTTCTATTATTTCAATCACCGTTATTTTTCCTCTTCTTGCTTTTTATTGGGCTTCTGTTTCTTCATCTGGAAAATGAGGGGGTTGGACGTGGTAATGTATCTATCTCTTGTAGATCTGAGCTGTTATGACCTAATATGTGAAATAACATTTGTAAGAGCCAACTTACCATCTATGAATTGTCATGCAATGGAAGTTCAAAGTTTTGTAATCTGCATTTTCTGCCAGGGCTTTCTCCTCAAAAGAGTAGCAATAGTTATCATTTATTGAGTGCTCACTACATGCTTATTTTTCTAATAATTTCTTTCAGTTTGGAATAATTATAGATGTACAGAAAGGTTGAAAAGAGAGGACAAAGTTCCTACTTGCCCTTCACCATGTTTTATTTCTGCAAAGGTTAACATCTTACGTCACCATGACATATTTGTCTAAACAAAGAGACCAACATTGATATATTACTATTAACTAAGCTCCAGACACTATTTGAATTCTGCCATTTTCTCATAAATGTCCTTTTTCCTGTTCCTGAAAAACGGTGATTATTTCTCAATCTTTTCTTGTTTTTTATAACCTCGACAGTTTGGAGAAGTACTGATCAGGTGTTTTTTCAATTAATAACGAATTAATTAATTTTGGCTGTGCACGCAGGCTTTCTCTAGTTGCAGTGAATGGGGGCCACTCTCTAGTTGCAGCGGGTGGGCTTCTTGTTTCAGTGGCTTCTCTTGTTGTGAGCATGAGCTCCAGAGTATGTAGGCTTCAGTAGCTGCAGCTCTAGGGCTCTAGAGCATGCAAGCTTCAGTAGTTATGGTCTGTGGTCTTAGTTGCTCCAGCATGTGGGATCTTCCCTGACCAGGGATTGAACCTGTGTTTCCTGCATTGGCAGGAGGATTCTTAACCACTGGACCACCAAGGAAGTCTTGGTTAGGTGTTTTGTAAAATGTCTTTCAATTTGGATTTGTCTGATATTCTTTTCATTATTAGTCGATGATTTGGGGGGAACATCCTACAAAGGTGGAATGCCCTCTTATGACAACACACGATATCCATGTGACATCCTGAGTGATGTTACTTGGCATACTTTTAATGGAGTAGCCACTGTACACATCTGTCACAAGTTTGTCCTTTCCACAGCTGAGGCATGCTGCTGCTGCTGCTAAGTCGCTTCAATCGTGTCCGACTCTGCGACCCCATAGACGGCAGCCCACTAGGCTCCTCTGTCCCTGGGATTCTCCAGGCAAGAATACTGGAGTGGGTTGCCATTTCCTTCTCCAATGCATGAAAGTGAAAAGTGAAAGTGAAGTCACTCAGTTGTGCCCTACTCTTGGCGACCCCATGGACTACAGCCTACCAGGCTCCTCCTTCCATGGGATTTTGCAGGCAAGAGTACTGGAGTGGGGTGCCATTGCCTTCTCCAGCTGAGGCATAGTCGAATGGTTTTCAGCTTCGATGATTATTATGAAAAAAGCTTCTAGAAACATTCTCACATAGGTTTTTGTGTGAACATAAGTTTTTCTTTCACTTGAGTAAATACCTAAGAATAGGATTGTTGAGTCATATGTCTAGTGTACATTTAATAAGAAACTGCCAGCCTGTTTGCTAAAGTGATTGTATTGTTTTGCCTTTCACCAGCAGTGTATGAGAGTTCTAATTCTGCACATCCTCCGTCAGCATTTTGCATTTTCAGATTTAAAAAAATAGCCATTCTAATTAATATGTTGTGGTTTCTAAATTATAGTTTTAATTTGCATTTCCCTAGTGGCTAATGATTCTGAGCATTTTTCACAAGCTTATTTGCACTGTATATCTTCTTTGGTGAAGACTTTTATTCAAATACTTTGCCTGTTTCCTAAGAAATATTTTTTATTTTCTCATTATTGAGGTTTGAGAGTTCTTTATAAGAATTATTGATATTAATACAAGTCCTTTATTAGATGTGTGCATTGCAAATATTTTTTCCTAATGTGTGGTAGGTTTTGTCTTTGTTTTTTAATTCTCTTCACTGTCTTTTGAAGAGTAGGTCTTAAGTTTGATAAGGCCAAGTTTATCATATTTTTTTCTTTTATGGATCAAGATTTTGGTTTTGAAATATTCGCTACCCAATGTCACAAAGATATGCTTGTTATATCTTCTAAAAGTCTTTGCATTTTATATTTAGATCTGTGGTTCATTTTGAGTCAGTTTTTGTAGAAAGTGGGAGGCATGGATTGTGGTTGACTTTCCCTGTATACAGGCACTGTTCCCTGAAGAGACCATCCTCTTCCCATCAAATTGCCTTTGCACCTTTGTCAAAAATCCATTAATCATATGTGTGTGGATCTGTTCCTGAACTCTGTATCTTGTTCTATTGATCAATGTCTCTGTCATTTGTCTCTCATCATTTTTATTTTATTTTGCTCTGTTTTGTTTGCATCTGGAACTGCCTCACTGGTCCATTTGTGTAAAAACAAACATTTCTTTAAACAAGAGGGTTTCCATTCATAAACCAGAAGCTACACATGAATCTCCCTTCTATCACTCTTGACCAGGGAGAAAATTAGTCTAAGATTCAGTTAAACTAAACAATCTCATCACTGAAGTTCCAAAAGGATAGTAATTAAAAATAAATAACAGTATATTTGATAAAATAATCGCATGATGGAAAAGGTTAGAAAGTGGGTAGAACCACAGGGTGGGATCCAGAAAGACCGTTCTGTCTGGCCTGCCTCCCCTGGCCCCTAAACACCTGAAAAGTAGTGGATACAAGTTCTCCATCCAATATCACAGGACTGTTAGGACACTGATCCTGAGAATTAATGGTGATTCCATGTCATTCCTTTTATAACCATCAAGAAAAAGCCTTGATCAGGGCTTTGCAAAGATCAAGTGTTGGAAAAAATACCCTCCAGGAACCTCAAATCTTTTTGAATCATTATTGTATTCAGATAAGTGTGCCCTGAATTTAAAAATTGTGACCAATCAATGTAAATTATTTTTGATCGATCTGGTTGGACTATATAGAATCATTCAAGTTCATTATATATTTATGTTTTTAAAATAATATTTGTGTGTAATTTTTTTCGACCACAAAGGTTCTGTTTATGACTGAACAAAAACACTGCACACATTTTTTTTTTAATGCAAGGAACTTGCTTGGGATAACTTCAAGCAAGCAATTTGGAATATAATCTCAGACTGCAAATCCAGTCTGTGGCAGAGTTTTCACCCATCAGGCCCAGGATAAGGGGGAAACTTATCAAAAGAAATAATACTTTCCAATAATCATTAACTATTCAAACCTCTCCAGTTTGGACTGATACAAAAGAAAGGGACATTTTATCCTTCCATTCACATTTAGAGGAGCCCCATTACAACATCCCTTCGCCTCATATGGACTTGGTTGTAGTGTGAGGCCAAGCGTGTTTTCTGAAATTTAAGCATTTTCAGCAAGAACCTGATATGACCCTGCTGAGCTGTTAGACACCTGTTCAGCCTGTCCCCCAACCCCAGAATGACAAAGGAGGGCTGTCAAACAAGAAGGCCTTGAATTAGTCCAACAGAACACACCTTTGTGGGGGCCCTTGGGGACTCTGGCTTAATGAATAAAAAAGAGTGATTTATAATTAGCCCAGCAATTGTGCCTGAATGGGTGTTTCCAAAGTGATTGAAATGTGTGCCTTAACCAAATTGCAAAGTGCCTATCATTCTAATTATACGTGGGGTTTTTTCCCCCAGCTTGGAAAACCTATTTTCTATAGACAAAAGGCAAAGGGGTGAGAAACAGCTATTTCTTAAGAACCTACTATGTGGTCATCATGTTGCACCTGTGACCTCATCTTAGCTTTGCAGAACTGCCCAGAAATAGGTAGCAAATTCCAAATGGGTGGGGTTCAAAAATGAGGTTTGCTGTATTTTTGTTTATCGCAAAGAAATGATGACATTCCCTAAAAATTGTACTGCCTCTTAGGGTCACTATAGCCCATAGTAAGTACTGTACTGTGCTTAGTAGCTCAGTTGTGTCCGACTCTTTGTGACCCATGAACTGTAGCCCACCAGGCTCCTCTGTTCATGGGGATTCCCTAGGCAAGAATACTTGAGTGGGTTGCCATGCCCTCCTCCAGGGGATCTTTCCAATTCAGGGATCAAACCCAGGTCTCCCTCCAGCATTGCAGGCAGAGTCTTTACCATTTGAGTCACCAGGGAAACCCAAGCATACTGGAATGGGTAGCCTATCCTTTCTCCAGGGGATCTTCCCAACCCAGGAATTGAACCAGGGTCTCCCACATTGCAGACCGATTCTTTACCAGCTGAGCTACCAGGAAAGCCCAGTAAATACTATTAAGTATTTAATGAACACACTCTGGAATTTCAGGATTGTAAGTCTCTATCCAAGTTAGGTAACCCAGTTACCCGCCTCATCCAGGGTGCTTGTCCTCTGATGGGTGAAATCAGATATTTTTATGATATTCCTACCAAGATCTGGTCCAATGGACTTAATAGCCCACAAATTTACCAAGTCAGTTCTGAAAAGCCAGAGAGAAGCAGAGGTGGAGACTGGTGAAGTTTGGTTCTTATTGCCTATGAATGTGGTCCCTGTTCATAAATATTCATGTCCCCTCCCTACTTAAAATCCTGCCAGGACTGCCTCTTGCCCCAGCTCGGATGAAATGCAGACCCTTGACCATGGCATCCAAGGCCTGGCATGATCTCACCTCTTCCTGCCTCTGCCTGGGTTCTCCTGTCCCGTGGTCCCCACCACACTCAGACCCCTCCCTGACCCCATGCTCTTGCTGCAGCTCTTTCGTCCCACTTTTGGTCCTTTTCATCCCCTTAACTTTTGGCTTAAATTTCCAAGAGTCCTTCCTTGATCGTTTCCAGGAGATTCCATAATCTCATTAGGTTCTGTTTTGCAACTACCTGTTTCTCTTATAGTGTTTACTACTATTTGTAATTATATAGTTATACATTTATATGGGCTTCCCAGGTGGTGCCTGCCAGTGCAGGTTAGATGAAAGAGACACAGGTTCGATCCCTGGGTTGGGAAGATCCCTTGCAGGAGGGCACGGCAACCCATTCCAGTATTCTGGCCTGGAGAATCCCATGGACAGAGGAGCCTGGCAGGGGATCCTGTCCATGGGATCGCAAAGAGTCAGACATGACTGAGTAACTAACACACAGGCCTTGTACCACTGCAGGCTCTGGCCACGAGACATTCTTTGCTATGAAAGGAGTCCAGCACCTGGGATGGCTTATAGTTTCTGTCCAGTGGGATTGGAGAGTCTGGCCACCCAGACGCAGCCCTGTGGACACTCGATGTCCTGCTTTCAGATCTGAGGAGCTCTGGGTCCAGCCACAGGCCCACAGGCGTTTTGTCCTCTCGCCGTAATCAGATGTAGCCAGGGAGCTGGCCATGCAGGCTGAAACTCATGCTTGCTGCTGGCACCATAACCAGAATTCCTAAGCGAAGATGCCGCAGAAGCTGACTGAAACTCTGAGCCAGTCTAGGCAAAAAGGGGAAGGGAGTAGGTTTCAGGAAAAAGAGGACGGAGGAAGAGAAAGAGAAGGGCAGGAAAGAGAAGGAGGAAGACCACAGCTCCTACATGAGTGCTTTCTGGGTGCAATGCTCCATGCCAGGAGCAGACATCTCTAACTCCTTTACACTCCTCATTCCCCTCTAAGATAAGAGGACACTGAGGCTGATGGAAATGAGGTAGATGCCTGAAGTCACCCAGTTTCTCAGTATCAGAGCTGAGATCAGATTTATTTAAGATAAGGGAATCATTTTAAAACAAATCCATCTTGGCTGACAAGCTGGCATCTTCTGCATACAGAGGTCCATTCCTCTTTGGTGGGTCTCTTACACACAACCTTTTACAGAGCACAGAACCCACCCTACAGATCTAGAAGGTAGCTAAAGGGAAGACATGGGCAAAAACGTGCTGTAGCATTAAAGAGGCCCATGGGGGAAACCAAGGTTGGGGCTCTTGCTACAGCGCCCTCGCCTCCCTACTCCTGCCCAAGTGCTGACTACAGAAATGGTAATGATGAGTGATGTTGATCATGATGATAAGACTTGATTTAATGAGTGTTCACTGCGTGCCAAGCCCTAGAACTGAGAGCTACTAGAATTGACCTCCCTGGTGGCTCAGATGGTATATAATCTGCCTGCCACGTGGAAGACCTGTGTATGATCCCCAAGTTGGGAAGATCCCCTGGAGAAGGGAATGGCAACCCACTCCAATATTCTTGCCTGGAGAATTCTATGGACAGAAGATACTGGTGGGCTATAGTCCCTGGGGTCGCAAAGAGACAGGCACGACTCAGCGCGAACATACTTTACAGATACAGAAACTGAGGCACAGTGAATCACACAAATAGGAAGCTAGGAAGACTTAGGACCAGGGCCATCTGCCCCTAGTAAGAGCCCATAATCACTAATCTCACTCTTCCACTTTAAGGAAGAGTTGTTGAAAGGAAGACCCATGATATTTAAAACTGCTGGTTGTTGCCCAAATGTCACCTCTCTCCTGATTGGGAGGCTCCAAGTTTTGTATCCAGGAGCTGATGGTCCCAGGCCACATGCAAGCCGTGAAACAAGCTGTCCCAAGTCTGTTATGCTTTAGGACCCAACTCAACTGCCACCAGACCCTAGAAACTTTCCCAGAGCCGCCCTGCCCCCTCGGAATGAGCTCCTCTCTCCCCTGGGCCCAGAGCCAAGGGTAATGTGCTACGTTCTACTCACGCTTCTCTGTCCCTCCCTACTCCAGCCCACCATGTCACTGAGAGCAGAGACCATGTTGCTTCCACTTAGCTATGGCCCATCCCTTCTTGGCTCATAGCAAGTGCAAAGAAAATCACTTCTGTCTGGGTTAAGGAAGGGGTTTGACATGGAACCCATTCCAAAGAGGGTGGCTGCCATTTTGCTGCCCAGCCACAGAAAGTTGTTTCTTTCTAACAGTGATGGGATCTGAGCACCCATGGGTGCCCAGGTGTCTCCTTCAGTCTCAGGCTATTTGTTTCTTCCTTGGGACCATGTGGCATCAGCTGTTGTTGTCGTCATTGTTCGGTCACTCAGTCATGTCTGACTCCCTGTGACCTCATGAATCGCAGCATGTCAGGCTTCCCTGTCCTTCACCATCTTGTGGAGTTTGCTCAAACTCATGTCCGTTGAGTCCACCCAACCATCTTGTCCTCTGCCACCCCCTTCTCCTCCTGCCCTCAATCTTTCCCAGCATCAGGGTCTTTTCTAATGATATCAAAGTATTGGAGCTTTGGCTTCAGTATCAGTCCTTCCAGTGAGTATTCAGGGTTGATTTCCTTTAGGATTGACTGGTTGGATTTTCTTCCTGTCCAAGGGACTCTTATACTAGACTTGACTTTCACTCTTCCCCTGCTTGGCTAATTGACTTTGAATAGATCATTTGATTTCTGCTTCTCAGTTTTCTCATCTGCTAAGTAAGCATAGTGATGTGGTGAGGATTGAGGCAGAAATAATGCTCAGCTGTTGGCATTTTGGATTTGCATATGGAGCCACACCCACTACCTCCCCACCCCCACCCCCAGGAAAACCCAGTGGACAGGGTGGTGGCCACCCCCACTCAGGAAACTTGTCACAGTACACAATTTCCTCTGTGCCCTGTGGTCCACGGCGATGGCTGTCCCCCACGTCACCCACTCACACAGCCTGTAGTGTTCAGGCCTGGACTCCCAGACCAGGAGTGTGAGCTGCCCACTCATTCAACAGCCACCCTGCCTGGCAGAGATGCTGATGTCAGCTCCAGGCTGCATGACTTGGATGAAGAAGGCAGCCATTGAGTGTAACACACCTATGGGACCTCCCCCAGGGAATTCCCAAGAGCGAATCCCTAGATGATGCTTTTTCTAGTGGGGAGTTAGAAAAGGGAGCTAAATGGCCAACCTACAAGACTAGGGAGTTTGGGGGGCAGAACTTTGTTCCTGGGTTACCTCTGACACCATCTCCTATAGATCATTCTTGTCCTGAGCCTTTAGCAAGCTCCTCCTAAATGCCGTGTACCAAGTAACACCCGGGAAATGGAGGGTAGGGGGGAAGAAACAGCTAAACAAATGAATCAGGTCAACAGGTAGGGGTGACTTCACTAAGAGGGTGGGGAAGAGGTGAGATGTCAGGATGGCTTTGGGAGGAGGGTGCCTCAGAGATTCCCCCGGCTCCTTTCTTGCCCTCACATCAGTGAATGACTAATTCAGGTACGTGTGTGTGTATGTGCTCAGTCATGTCTGAATCTTTACAGGCCCCGTGGACTGTAGCCTACCATGTTCTTCTGTCCGCAGAATTTTCCAGGCAAGAATACTGGAGCTGTTTGTCATTTCCTTCTCCAGGGGATTTTCCCAACCCAGGGATCTCTTGCATCTCCTGCATTGTCAGGCTGATTCTTTACCAGCTGAGCCACTGGGGAATTCAGGTACAGGGAACAACAGTAAAAGCCAGGCCCTTGATTGTTCCAACATCCTGACCACGGGGTTTTGCCTCTGGTTAAGAGCAAGGCACCTGGAGTCAGATTCACCCAGGCTGAAACCCCTGCTCCACTGCTTACTAAATCTGCAGCCTGGACCAAGCATCTTAACTTCTCTGAGCCTCTGTGCTGTGACTTATAAAATGAGGACAGCAAGTGCCTACTACAACACGTGAGATCATGCAGGCAGCACGCTAGCACAAATGCTCAGTAAATGTGAGCTGTTCCGACGAGGAGGAGCCCACCGGCCCTTGAATGTTCCAAGCAAACCAGGTGGGACGCATGTGGGAGACTCCACCAGCAAAGCTGGGTGACCCATCACAGCCCAGGGTGGGGTAACAGCAGAAGAGCTGGAAGGAAGACTCCTGTACCTGCCAGGGGTCTGGAAGAGAAAGGCTTCCGGAGGTCAGATTTAAAATGATGAAGTGAGTGAGAAGACAAGCAGGGAGAAAATGGGGAGCTTCAGAAAGAAAATTGGGTTGGGTTGGGGGAAAGCGCAGTGCGTGGAGACAGGAGTGGACAGATGAAGTGTGATAAGAAGATTATGAGCTGCTGAGCGCTGGAGTGGGCAGTGAGGAGGGAGCCTGAGTTGAAGAAGAGAGGAGAACTTGGATGCGATAACCAGATGGATCAAAGGTAATGACGTGCAAAGGGGACAGCGGATGTGTGGGAGCAAGACAGAGAAACTCAAGCCATGCCAGCCAGTGTGGCCCAGCCCAGGGGCCCAAGAACCAGGATAAGATGTCCTGCAAAGACCCTCTGTCTGCATGTGTGTGTATGTGTGTGCATGTGTGCATGAACGCACACGTACAGATTAACAAGACCACGGGCACATATTGTGTACATCCGAGCAGTTCTATTCACCTAAAGGACCAAATTGAGTATAATCTCAAGTGTACAAGAGTAACATGTGCTATTGCACACAACTAATTTCAGTGCTGATAACATCTGTAACAACAATAAAAACTGCCATTACTCACCACTCATTATGTGCTAGCCACTCATAAACCTTGATGATCCCAATCTGAACAATAATCTGGCAGAGTTGGCGCTATCATTCTCCACATTTCAGAAGTAGGAATTGAGGCTCAGAAAGGTTAAATTACTTGCTGAAGGTCACACAGCGGTAAGAGGCAATGCCAGAATTCAACACTGTATCTGTCTGGCTAGATAGCTGCTACCATTGTTTAAAAAAATCCCTGGCTATAAGTATGCAAATTCTTTTCAGGTGATACTCCCTCAAAACAATTTCTTAGTTGGAAAGCAAGTACAACTGGTAGAACACAAGAGACCTCCTGACTGGCCAGGGTTTGTAATTTAGGACCATGTTCAGCACATTCCAAAGGAGTCCCAAGGCCTGAAAGGGAATCAGGTCCATGTTTCATGCTAACATCCACAGAGCATTCAACGGCCAAGGGCAGCAGTCACCACGCCCAAGGCTGCTTCTCACCATTAAAGAGTCCAGGACCACCTGCCTTGGAGCTACTGGCAGCATGCCTTCTAATGCAAGTGTAGTTCTGGGGGGGTGGCCTGCTTGTGAGCTCAGCTGTGTCTGACCCTACGACCCCATGAACTGTAGCCCACCAGACTCCTGTGCATGGGATTTTTCAGGCAAGGATACTGGAGTGGGTTGCCATTTCCTTGGGGATCTTCCCAACCCAGGATCAAACCCTTATCTCTTGTGTCTCCTTCATTGGCAGGCAGATTCTTTATCACCTGTGCCACCTGGGGATCCCAAATGGTCAGTATTTAAAAAGCAAAACAAACAAAAAAAACCTTGCATTTTTTCATGATGCAATGCTGCTGTTTCTGAAAGGGTATCAAAGAAGGATTTATTTTATGCCAGTGACTGTATGAAGAGCTATTCCAAGCCCAGTGTTACACAGCAGGAAATTGTGTGAAGCAACCTGGGAAAAATCAACTTTTCTAACCTGAATCAAATTCTGATTGTACCCGCTGATGGTAGATCTTTCTTTCACAAACTACCTCTATCAGTGTCTGTTTTTTTGTTGTTGTTGTTGTTTTTGATAAGTGACAGGGAAGCTTGGCCATGTCCATAGCTGTTTTTCTCAGTTAAAAGTGAGGCGTGGTTGGGTTTTATTCCCAAACCATAATAGTCGCATCAGTAGTGTTTGTCTGGCAAGTTACAGTCAGCTGGTTATCCCATTCTGCCCTCCTTACTGTTTACAGATGAGGCATTATGTCTCACTTCTCACCTTCTCCTCTAGGTCCGACGACAAATTCTTAAAGATGCTAAGAGAGCAATTGGCATTTGGCAGTTTTGTGGGCAGAGCATCTGTGGTGCATTGGGCATGGGTTCTGGGGTGTGGCTTTGGGAAAACTGCCAACCAGGGATAATAAAGATGCCAAATTATCAGGATCCTTAGCAGGGGCTGTATGAGACATTTTTGGTTACATCTGTGGTAGGGGTGCTACTGCCTTGGGGGAGTAGCTTGGGGGAGACCAGGGATGCTGCAAAGCCTTCTGCAAAGCGCAGGACAGCCCCCATGACAAAGTATGATCTGGTTCTAAAGGTCAATAGCGCCAAATTGAGAAACCCTGCTTTAAAAACCAAAAGAAGACCAGTGGCTGGAGGGCAGCTGGAGGATAATGGGAAACCACATCCAGGGCTGGTGACTGACAAGGATGCGGGCAGTGCCCACCTGTTATGGCAAAGCAGTCAGCAGTTGCCGCCAAACCACTTTGTCAAACGCCCACATATCAGGATTACAACTCCTATTGCCAAACCAAACAGGTTAGTAAGCAAGGCAGACCTCTTTGACGACGTGTGTCCATAACCACAAGAAGCGCTCAAGAGACGTCATGCAATGCACAGTTAAAAGGTCGTCCAGCACATTCTAGACACTGTACAAAGGCACAGAGGAAAGACTGGGAAGGAATGACAGCTTGCTGAGCACAGTGATGTCAGAAGGAGGTGACTGAGTATTATTCTCTGGGCTGCCATGAGCTTTCCTGACCTTACAAAATCTCTAAAATTAGTTTGTATTACCTAACTTTATATTTTTAGATCCTTTTATATATTTTTAAGTTTTCATGTGAAGCATTTTTTATAATTTTGTTTATTTATTGACTTAATTTTTGGCTGTGCTGGGTCTTCGTTGCTTCCCGGTGGCGGAGAGCGGGGGCTACTCTCTAGCTGTGGTGCTAGGGCTTTTCATTGCCGTGGTTTCTCTTGTTGCGAAGCACAGGCTCTAGGCGTGTGGGCTTCAGTAGTCGCATCTCCTGGGCCCTGGAGCACAGGCTCACTAATTAGGGCACACAGGCTTAGTTGCTCCGGGGCACGTGGGATCTTCCCAGATCTGGGATCGTACCTGCGTCTCCAGGGGTGGCAGGCAGATTCTTTGCCACTGAGCTGCCAGGGAAGCCCTATGTGGACCATTTTAAAAGTCTTTACTGAATGTGTTACAATATTGCTTCTGCTGTTTATGTTTTGTGTTTTGGGCCATGAGGCACATGGGGATCTTAGCTCCCCTATCAGGAATTGAACCTGCACCTCCTGCATTGGAAGGCAAAATCTCAACCACTGGACCACCAGGGAAGTCCCTGATATTAAAGTCCCTGATACTATTTTGCAGAAAAGTCGGAAGAAAGTCCTAGAAACTTCCAGAAACCCTGGACACAGGCTCACCAAACAGTTACATCTGACCCTGTTTGTCCTCTCGTTTCTTCTGTCCCTCCTCTCTCTCGCTCAGCTGTTGTATCTCCCGATCCCTAAATACATGAATGATACATTAATCAAAATCAGGAAATTCATTTCTTCTTACCTTTAACCTGGAATGGTTCCTTATTCTTTTTTGTGTTTCTTGACCTTGATAATTTTGAAGTTTATATGCTTGTTATTTTGTGTATTTATTTATTTGTTTTTGCAGAATATCCCTCGCTTGGGGCTTGCCTGATGTTTCCTCATGATTAGATTCAGGTTATACATTTTTGGCAGGAATATCATGTAAGTGATATTACGTCCTTCTAAGCATGCACGCACTGAGCTTTGTTTTTTTAAAGTTTATTTAAATATATACTTGCATCTTCTGCTCCCCCCCTTTTTAAGGCATTTATTATGTTGTGTTTTTTTTTTTTTTTTTAATTTTTATTGACCTATTTATTTTTAGGCCGCATGCAGGATTTTAATTCCCCAACCAGGGGTGGAAACTGTGGCCCCTTTGTTGGGAGCGTGGAGTCTTAACCACTGGACTGCCAGGGAAGTCCCAATTAGATTTTAAATAAAAGGGAAAATGCTGTGAAAAAGAAACGGCTTGATAAGTGAATATAGCCTTACTCCCCGCCAGGCCCCACTCCCTGCCTCCTCCATGGCAGGAACTACGGCCTTGTCTCATTCATCTGGATGTTCTTTGCAGTGTTTAGTACTCATCTCTGTTACAGTTCATCTCACACACTTGTCAGATGTTTCTGGAACACCTATGACTCTGCTCACTTTTCTTTCTTTCATTTCACCTCATTCATGGGCCACACCTTTCTAGAGCACGAGCTCTGGACTGAGCTTATGCCTGATTTGCATTATGCCCCCAGTACAGCAAGCAACTGAGTATTTCTGAATTGAATTACATACACTTTTTGCTGCATCTGAGCAGATGTGTGTGGCCATCCAGGGTGGTTTTCCCTCTTTAGTGGTTTCCCAACTGTTCTTTCCTACCTGTATCTCGGTGTTTATGACATTCAATCAAAATTCTCTGTCTCCCCAACTTGTCTTTTAGCAGCTTGAAGAGTGAAATCAAGTCAGGTCCATCTCCAGCTCCCAGGAGCCTAGCCTAAAACATCACATCAATGCTTCATAAGCATTTCCAGAATAAACAAGGTTTACATGACCAGCTGGGGCTTCCCAGGTGACGCTAGTGGTAAATAACCTGCCTGCCACTGCAGGAGACTTAAGAGATGCAGATGGATTCCAGGGTCAAGAAGATCCCCAACAAAAGGAAATAGCAACCCACTCCAGTATTCCTGCCTGGAGAATCCCATGGACAGAGGAGCCTGGTGGGTTACAGTCCATGGGGTCACAGAGTCATACATAACTGAAACGATTTAGCATGTATGCACGCACACAGGCATGTAACCAGCCAGTGTGACTTTTTCCTTTGAGAAAATTGACTAAGAATGCCCATTCTGTTTAACTAATGATCCTTCATTTATACTTATAAAGAAATCAAGAGTGACCTAAACAAAGCAGTAACCCATGGTAGCTACACACACACACACACACACACATACACACACCCCTGCTCTTTTGGTGGGTTTTGGAATTACTATCAGTACAGTGTATTTCTAGTAGCTTATGGTAAACAATGTTGGATTCATATCTCTGAAGAAGATTTAGCTTCGGGACCAGGGACCAGGCTTGATCACTCAAGAACTTTTGTGTAGCAGAGTTTTATTAAAGTGAAAAGGGACAGATTCTGACATAGATATCAGAAGGGGAACAGAGAGTGCCCCCACTCACTAGTCTTATCAGGGCCTTATATATTTTGGGGGCTTCCATGGTGGTTCAGACGGTAAAGCATCTGCCTGCAATACAGGAGACCTGGGTTCAATCGCTGGGTCAGGAAGATTCCCTGGAGAAGGAAATGGCAACCCACTCCAGTACTCTAGCCTGGAAAATCCCATGGATGGAGGAGCCTGGTGGTCTACAGTCCATGGGGTCGCAAAGAGTTGGACATGACTGAGCGACTTCACTTTTCATTATATACTTTTACCAGACCCACTCCCACAACATATATCTTAAATTAACAAGATTATAACTAACAATAGAAAGGTCTTAGCAGACCCACTCCCACAACATATGTCTTAAGATAACAAGATTAGTCAGGAAACTTTCTTGTTAAGGAGAAACATATCCTCAAGGGAGATACATTTTATATTGACTAAAACACAGCAATGTAGAAAAAAAAAAAAGTTTGTCTTTTTCTTCTTGAAAGCTCCAGACTCCTTTCTCCTCAGTGGGGATCCTGGACTTCTTATCAACCTACCTAGGAACTGACTCTCTCATTTCTTCCATCAAAATGGTCCATTGTGCCCCAAACCAGCTAATGCTGTGCTTCCAGTATCTCAGAAGTTGAGCATCAGATTGTGTTATTAACCCAAATTCATTTGACAGCAGCAGCTAAGCTGCCACCCATACTCAGAGCCCCACCATCTTCACCAGTTGCCCTGGTAACTTTCTTTGCTTTTAACTCCAACACCATGAAAAGTAAATGAAAATGAGCCACTTTAAATTACATATGAGAAACAATTACATTTTGACAGTTTAATTGCTTTCTCTCTCCTAGCCTAACTTTCTAAACAAGATACTGCACTTATCAAGTATGCCAATTGTATTTTTAGATTCTTTTGCAGTTAAGAAAGTATAAAGGAGATAAAATAATTGGTGGACTATATGCTTCTTTCTTGAGGGAACTATATTAAGGAATGAATGCTGAGCCATCACATCATAGCAATTAGCTTTGAAACCATTGTGGACAGATGGAGACTTCTCCATGAAACCACAATGCTATCCTTCACACTCTCTTTTCTGTTCCATGTTGCCCAACCAATTGAGGGTCAACAAATGCCTTATCCCACAAGGATTGGGTGGGTTCATTGCCCTATGGTCTGAGTGCCCCAAGGTGGCTCCAGGGATGGTATCACCTGTGCCCACCCAGGCAGAATTGCTACTGACTTATCCTGGGAGGTGACTTCAGCATCTGAGAACTGTGGATGAGTCTGGAATATGATATATTGCTGTAAAAATTCCCAAAACCAATTCAAACTATTCAATGGGGTGGGCTAGGTAAGATCCTAAATGGTAAAATCTCAGTCAGTACCATCAAGATGGTATTGAAAAAATCTACAAACAATGCTGGAGAGGGTGCGGAGAAAAGGGAACCCTCTTACACTGTTGGTGGGAATGCAAACTAGTACAGCCACTATGGATAACAGTGTGGAGATTCCTTAAAAAACTGGAAATAGAACTGCCATACCACCCAGCAATCCCACTGCTGGGCATACACACCATGGAAAACAGAATTGAAAGAGACTCGTGTACCCCAGTGTTCATCGCAGCACTGTTTACAATAGCTAGGACATGGAAGCAACCTAGATGGCCACTGGTAGACAAATGGATAAGAAAGCTGTGGTATATATACACAATGGAATATTACTCAGCTATTAAAACATGCATTTGAATCAGTTCTAATGAGGTGGATGAAACTGGAGCCTTTTATACAGAGTGAAGTAAGTCAGAAAGAAAAACACCAATATAGTATATTAATGCATATATAAGAACTTTAAAAAGATGGTAACAATGACCATATATGTGAGACAGTAGAAGAGACACAGACTTCTGGACTCTGTGGGAGAAGAACAGAGTAAGTAAAGAACAGACTTCTGGACTCGGTGGGAGAAGGCGAGGGTGGGATGATTTGAGAGAATAGCATTGGAACATGTATATTGCGATATGTGAAATAGATCACCAGTCCAGGTTCAATGCATGAGACAGGGTTCTCAGGGCTGGTGCACTGGGATGACCCTGAGGGATGGGATGGGGAGGGATGTGGGAGGTGGTTCAGGATGGGGAACACATGTACACCCATGGCTGATTCATGTCAATGTATGGCAAAAACCACTACAATATTGTAAAGTAATTAGCCTCCAATTAAAATAAATAATTTTTTTTTAAAAGATGGTGTTGAAAAAAGACAAAAAGGATGTACATCAAAGCATTAACCCCTGGATAGTGAGATGAATGGTGAGCTTTACTTCTTCACCTTTTTCTTTTATAACCAATAAAATGTAAAAGTTACACAAATCTCTACAGGGTAGGGTTGAAATAACCTGTCAGTTCAGTTCAGTCACTCAGTTGTGTCCGACTCTTTTTGACCCCATGGACTGCAGCACGCCAGGCTTCCCTATCCATCACCAACTCCTGGAACTTTCTCAAACTCATGTCTATCAAGTCAGTGATGCCATCCAACCACCTCATCCTCTGTCGTCCCCTTCTCCTCCTGCCTTCAATCTTTCCCAGCATCAGGGTCTTTTCTAATGAGTCAGTTCTTCACAATAGCCTGTGATTGAAACCAAATTCAGAATGATGACCACAGAGCATCTCTACGTGATGGTAATGTAACCGGCTGAATTGCATCTTGAGAGTCCCTTGGAGTGCAAGAAAATCAGACCAGTCAATCCTAAAGGAAATCAACCATGAATATTCACTGGAAGGACTGATGCTGAAGTAGAAGCTCCAATACTTTGGCCACCTGATGTGAAGAGTTGACTCACTGGAAAAGACCTGATGTTGGGAAAGGTTGAGGGCAAGAGTAGAAGGGGGCAGCAGAGGATGAGACGGTTGGATGGCACCACGGATTCAATAGACATGAATTTGAGCAAACTCAGGGAGACAGTGGTGGACAGAAGAGCCTGGCATGCTGCAGTCCATGGAGCTGCAAAGACTCAGACACAACTTAGTGACTAAACAACAACCTCCAAATCCTATGTTGAGGTCCTAACCCCTCAGTTCAGTTCTGTCACTTAATCATGCCCGACTCTTTGTGACCCCAGGGACTGCAGCACTCCAGACCTCCCTGTCCATCCTGTCCTCCCTGTCCTAACCCCCAGTACCTCAGAATATGACCCTATTTGGAGATAGGGTCCTTAAAGAGGTCATGGAGTTAAAAATGCAGTCATTGGGGTGGGTTGTTAACTATTATGACCGGAGTCCTTGTAAGGAGATCAGGACACAGATGCACACAGAGGGAAGTGGACATGAAGACACAAGGAGATGATGGCCATCTATGAGCAAAGGAAAGAGACTTCAGAAGAAGCCAGCCTTGCTGACACCTTGATCTTGGACGTCCAGCCTCCAGAACCATGGGAAAATTAATTTCTGTTGTTTAAGATGTCCACTGGGATCTTCGCTGTTGGCAGCCCAGGCAGACAGATACAGCACCATTAAGTTACAGCAACGATGATATGACCCAAGCAATTGCTCAGAGCCCAGCATGCAGAAGGGCCCTGCACTTGTCTCAGGGCTCTGCTGTCAACATCTTAAAACCCTTAATAATTTCTGAGTGAGCAACCCCGTGTTTTCTTTCGCACTGGGCCATAAAGTATTAAGTCAGCCCAGACTGTACGCATTATTCTATGTATATCTCCAATCTTCAAGTTAGACCAAGTAGGTGCTGTCTTATTCACTAAGCATTTTTTGAGCACCGGCTGTGTACCAGGCACTTTGCTCCTAAACACAGAGAAAAATTAAACTCACATTTTATCCTCTAGGAAGCTTAACTGAAAAGAGGGAAAGGCTTGAAGACAAAAAGCTCAATGTCCATATATGGAGGAGGGGAAGGGAGCACCACGGAAGACATGTCCCCCATCCAGATGGCTTCACACCCCCCCAAAGCCCATCCTAGAGACGATGAAATGGAGGCTGACCTGCCCATTTCGGCCAGCTGGTGAATGACAGACTCAAACCCTGGTCTTAAGGTCTTCTTACGGCCTCACCACTCCCCAGAGTGCCCTAAGCAACTTCCTATGTACTCAACACACAGACCAAGGGGCATGGAGCAGATGTGTGGTATATTCTCACCTGATGATTAGCCAGGCAGCAGGTATTTTGTGAAGTTATTTTAAAGGCTCATGTTTGCAGCATGGGGCTCATGAATCACATGAGGCCTCATGCCAGGCCTGTTGCCCCCAGGACAAGAATTGGCTCTGAGACTAGGAGTCAGAGAGATCTAAAGGGGAATGGCCCTGGATTAAATCATTTTAGATACAATAGTGTCCGAATCTGTTCCTGGGGCCACAAGGGCTTCCTTTATGGGGTAACGTCCACTCTCAACTGACTCTCGAAGTGTCTGCTCAATCATTTCTTTCCCACTCTAGGCAGAATAACTGATACAAGAAATCTTCATGCTCAGAAATTATAGATGAAGACACTGTTGGGCTACAGTCTGCATTATCGGGAAATACAAAGTCAATGGCTTTATTTCTATTAAATATAACATCCCTGTGTGCTGTGATTCACCGCCACCCCCAGTTCTGATGGATTTTGTTCAGTGTTTAAGAATGCTTTCCTCACGTGGCTCAGAGAAGTTCTGCCACATTAATAACCACATTATTATGGTTATGATTCAAATATGGTTAAGAGATGGGTAGGCTTCCCCAATGGCTCAGCAGTAAAGAATCCACCTGCGATGCAGGAGACGCAGGTTCGATCTCTGGGTCAGGAAGATCCCTTGGAGAAGGGAATGGCAACCCGCTCCAGTATTCTTGCCTGGGAAATCCCATGGACTGTGGAGCCTGGTGGGCCACAATCTGTGGGGTCACAAAGAGTCAGACAGGACTGAGCATGAGCAAGAGAAAGGTAAGATGAATTATTTTCCCAACTTTCAAGAAAGTGAAGCATTGTCATTTATTAAAGCGGGGATTAAAAAAAAAATACCCCATTCTTTTCTCTTGCACCAACCAGTCCTGGAATCAGCACTTCCCCTGCCAGACATGCAAAGGGTCTCAGGTCCCCTGCCGGCCAGTTCAGCACCATTGTTTCTCAGCTAGCAGACACACTCAGGCCTGTTAGCCTGCGTGCCCCACAGGCCATCAAGAAGAGGCACCAGACTCCATTATAACGTCTCTTAGCACTTTCTGCACCTCCACGGCGTGCTGGTGCGGTACCTGGCTGTGCGAGAGGGGCCTGCAAATGGGATTAGAGACAGAACATCACCTTGCCTGTCTCCTCCAGCCGAGCAAGGGAGGAGGCGGGTCGTGCTCAGCAACCAGCTGCATCTTTTGATTTTCTCATAGGCCACGTGCCAGGCCTATTGCCCCCTGACCAAGTTCCACTTTGATGGATGAACCAACACCCTGCCAGTCGGGGCTGCCACCTGGGGCCCCTCCGTGCAGGCGGCGGGGGAGACGGAGCCACAGTGATGCGGTTCTGAACTCTGCACAAGCCAGGTGGTGTCACCGTCTTTCAGCTTTTATTTTGAGGTCGTGGTGGTGATGAGTATATGTGCGTGTGAATGTGTGTGCTTTCTTCAACTCCTCTAGAACATAGCAGTCTAGAGAAAGGGTCCACAGGGTTCTAGAAAAGCAGAGGGCAATTCAGTTGATCAGGGCATCTGGGCCAGGCGGGCAGAAAACTGTCTTAGCAGCTTATGAAAGAAACACACATACACACATACACACACACCCCGAATGATTTGAGGCATCACCTTGCCTGTCCAAGTTCAGCAGAGTTGACGATTCTGAGCTTTGCTTCGTGCCGTTTGGACCCTGCCCGAAACCCCCCAACTGTCCTAAGTAGGAGAGAATAGGCCCTCTGCTAATTACCCCAGGGGCCAGCTTTCTGCTCCTTTGAAGAGCTCGCTTTGATGTGATGCAATTCCGCTGCCAGGCCCGGCTGTGCCCAGATTAAGCACATAATGAGCAATTATCAGCCAGGCCCTAGGAGTGCGGCTCAGGCAGCTGAGTGGAAACCGGCCTGCGCCCGCCTCGGACTATCCCGGCCAAGGCTAATTCCCTCTGGGACTGGAGTAATTCATTTGCCTACTTTCCTCCACATCCCTGCCCTTGGCCACATCCTTCCCATCTGTAAAATGGGGCCAAGGAGCCTCCTCAGGGAACCTGCTCAGAGGGCTCCAATCAACTGACCACATCATGCTTTAGCTACTGCTCGGGGCACTAGAGAAAATATTGGGAAAGATAACAAAGGGTAGCACAGAGCCTCAGGGAGGTCAGGTAGCACAGTCTCAAAGTCACGTGGGTGACTGTGACCTTGACCAAGCAATGAACCTTCTCAGATCAGCAGGCCTTCCTGGAAAGGCAGAACACTTAGCAAGTCTGCCAGCAGGATAGTGGGGTGGGGAGTTGGGGAAGATCTGAAGCCCAGTGCCTGCAGCCTGGGACTCACTACATCCTGGGGGCCCTATAACCATCATGCTCACATATTCAGCCCCAGGCCCTGAGGTGGGAATTGGCAGGCTCATAATAAGTGAGGCACAGGCTGACAGAGTGACCAGCGTGTTGTCTGCCTTAAAGACCAGGAAAGAATGTTCGAGCTGAGTTCTGAACAAATGATAAGGAAGCAGCTTGGTGGGATCTGAGTCCCACCCTCCTCCAGAAGGTCTCTAAGGGCAAGACCTGGGGATCTTTCCTGATTTTGTCCACCATGATGCTGGGTCTTGTCCTGACAACTTTCCTCAAAGCGCAGGGCACGTCTCCTGTCCAGGAGGAACAATCTACCAGAGCAAAGAGCCTTCTTCTGCATTAAGGGGCTCCAGTCCTTCCAAGGGTCTCCTCCCCGCTCCGGAAATTCCATTTGTTTCCCATCAGATATCAGGCTTGAAAGACAGAGCTCCCTGGAGAGAGGACATGGGACTTCCTTTCTGGGTGGTCCCCTTAACCTGTCATCAGGTAAATCTGCAGAAATTCACCTCCAATAAGAAGCCCCCCATCCACCTGCTCTGGTGCCCATGTGGTCTTCTCTGAACTCCCATAATTCCCTCTGTTGGGTCCTTACCTTTAGGGTCTTGCAGATGTTTCCATGGGGACAGATTAAGGAGGCTGTGAGCATCCTGGGGCAGAGATCATATCCTGCCTATCTGTCCCTCACAGTTTCGCCATCTAAGAAACTTTGCTTCTTTTCCTTCCTTCCTTTCCTTCCTTTCGTTTAATTTGAGGCACTGGCCTGAGATTATTTCTGAAGAGCAGGCTCTGTGGAGGGGCGTGGGGGGAACACAGGCATACACGGTGCAGGCACTGCCACAGAAGGAAGCACCCAGGAGAGGCCACCTCAGTTTCGTGTAAAGCCAGCCTTTGTCATCTTTGCAAGTTCTGGAAAGCTCTGTCTGCTTCACCCTTGGGAGCCCTGCCCTCATTTCCGTCCGCCTTTCAGACCCTCAAATGAAGCAGACGCTCTTCTGTCCCTCCACACGTGATCCTCTTTCTTCCCTTTAGCAACTTTAACGACTTCCTCCCAGCTCAAGTCCTTCAGAACCTGGCCCCCTCCTCCGAGAAACCACCTGTGGTGCCCAATCCAAACAGGACCCCCTCCTCAGCTCTATCCCTTCATGGTTCCTAGCCCAGTTTTTCTTCAAATACCGGTTTGTGGGAATATCTGATGAGGACTCACTTGTGACACCCACTCATCTGTACAACCCACGAAGGCAGTGCCTGGCCATTTGAGCCTTACCGTCCTCCTGGAGCTCGGGACACAGTAGGTGCTCAATAAAGATTTGATGTACAAGTGAATAAGCTTGATTACCAACTGTAGTTTGGGGTCAAGTTATCAATTCTACCCTGAAGCCTAGGTTATGTGACCTACAAACATCCAGAAAGGAATGGGTCTGCTTTCTGTCTGCTCCAGTGAGAGCCCCACCCCTGTCCTCTGCCCCCAATTACAGGAGCCTCAGCTTCCACCACCCCTCTTAAGCTCCGGGATATAATCAAATGGGGTTTTAACAATAGCCAAGATCAGCAAACGTTCGTTAAAATAAAATGCCCCCCCTTTCCCAAGAGGGAACGTGATGGGCATTCATCTCCTTTGGGAACCTCCTTCCCTCCAGCCCCAGGTACAGGAGTCACCAGAACAGCCTGCCCATGAGCTAAAAGCCTGCTGTCCCCTCAGAGAAGGCTGGAGAAAAGGGCAGCCGCAGGGGGGTGGGGGCGCTCACAGGCAGTTTTCACATCTCAGGATCTGAAATGATTGCCTTTCTCTCCTCTCTCTGTGGGTGGGGAGGTGTGTTATGAGCTGGTGGCTTCAGGCTGGGCCTGGAGATGGGAAAGACGGCAGTTGTCAGGAGCAACTTAGCAAGTCCCTCCTTACCCATCAAAACTGAGGCCAGATCCATCCACAGTCCATCCGCAGGTATTTATGCAGCCTGTCCTATGACCAGCCTATGCCAGGGGCTGCAAGGGGGCCACAAGTGGGCTGCCAAACCAGGTAATCAGGGAGATGCCTGTTTGGCAGAGAAAAATTAGTGTAACAACACTGATAAAAGAAAGGGGCAGAGCCAAGCCCGGCCCTCCATGGAGCTGGCTACAGAGGAGGTCCCCACTAGAGCCCCCAGATTGCCAATGGGAGAAGCCAAGGGCCTTCCAGAGAACCCCGCAGGGGTGTCCTTTTCTCCACTCCCACGGTACCAGGGACAAGACCTGGCACCCAGAAGGGCCTGGGATCGCTTCCTCTGGCAGCAAAATGTAAGGGAGAAATGCTGAGTTTGGGGTCAGATAGCGTGTCAGTTGCTCAGTCGTGTCTGACTCTTTGTGACCCCGTAGACTATAACCCGCCAGGCTGCTCTGTCCATGGGATTTCCCAGGCAAGAATACTGGAGTGGGTTGCCATTTCCTTCTCCAGGGGATCTTCCCAACCCAAGGATTGAACCCCCGTCTCCTGCACTGCATGCAGATTCTTTACCATCGAGCTGAGACAGGTCAGGGTTTAAATCCAAATGTGGGCAGTTGCTAAACAAGCCCGTTATCTCTCTTAGCTTTATCTAGTTTTATCTTCTTTGATCTTTCACGTGGGTTAAACATTATATCTTTTATGAGATCCTTGGGATAGCTAAGAGTGAAGTTATGGATGCCCTCCACATATCACCCTGGTGCATGCACCAATGTCTTTCTCCATGTAATGAAAACGAACGTCCTGGGTAGAAAACATGGCCTTCAGTGGGGTTTCCCCACCCGGCAGACCTGCCTCTCTCTGAGCTAGAATTCATGCCAGTGTTTCCCATCACTCTGTTTGAGTCTGGAGCTCACGCTAATTCATATGAGAACTCAACTTGCCCTGCACATCTTCTTAGCTTGGATAGAAAAAGTACAGTCAATGATTAGGATGAGAACAGACAAGAGAGCCTGAGCTTGAAAAAGTGCTTTAGAGCTGGCAGCATTTTGATGTATGGCCTCTCTTGACAGACAAGGACTCTTGTTGGAATGAAAAACACGAAACAGGTGGAAGTAAGTAAATAAAGAGTCCAGCAAGCCCGCCAGTCCAGGAGCATGCATCTGGCTCGAGGTGTCGCTGGGGGCTTGGTCTTTGCTCTGACAGCGTGGTGCCAACAGCACTCAGGAGCCTGTGGAAGTGCTGATGGGAAGGTGGGTACATTTCATACTGTGATATTTATCATGTATTATGTGATAAATATATATCATAAAATATTATCAAAATTTCATGATATGATAAAATCACAAAATTTCATAGTGATCTGCAGTAATCACCAGGCCCTAAAACTTCAGAGTGAAACCTAGTCATTGGAGCTGTTACATTGTCACAGTTTTGTTATGTATACTTTCCTCTTTATGAAGGATTTGGTATGACTTCCCACAAAGACTATATATATATACACACACATTATAGATAGGTATGTACATAGATACACATATCTATACACACACATATATGTGCAAACATATATATATATAAACACATGCATACATCCATATACAGTTCACAACAGGGTAAAATAAATAGATAAAGAAATCCTGGTGAAAAGAAAATAAAAGTGGTAAAAATCAGATTAACCCAAGCACTAAGTCATAAAATCTGGAACAGTTGCCAGTTGCTACAGGTAGGATGGGGAAGTTTACACTCGAAAACATTCTTTGATTTTACCCCCAAATACTGTCCTCGGAGCCGCCCAGACACACTTGTTGACACGGATATAACAAGTCCGCCATGCAGGCGTCTCACTGCACATCACCGTTTTACATATAATTTATTTCCTGGCATGAAACCCACACTACCTTTAGAGCCATGGTCTTCATCGTTTTTCACCTGGCAAATTTTTCCCAGATATCAGACATCTCCCAGGTCTGAGGAAGCCATCTGACTCAGTCTATTGAAGAAGAGCAGGCTGAGCTTCTTTGGAAATTTTGGATATAGCCAAAGAGGTTTGCTCCATGAAATATGGTTGTTCAGATGTTCCTAATTCCATTGTGAGCTTACAGCCATGGATGCCTTCATCTACGGCGTGGACAAGCATCATGCTTCCTCCAGATACCAGAAGGACACTATGCCATCGTCTATGGGGAAGACGGCATATCCACAGACAAGCCACATTTTGCTTTCTTTGTAGTGTGGGAACAAGAAGACTTATTATTCCAACAGACTCTCAAAGAGAAGTTTACTATGAAGGATAACAGGAAACAAATTCGTTCAGTTATATCACTTAATAACGAATCCAAATTCAGCAGCTTCATTGTTTATTCAATGGTATGGATGGGAGTTTCAGGGCTCACCCCACTTCTGGCACTTATAGCTATGTGACATAAACCTTAACCTCCCCGAGCTGAAAGTTTCTCACTCATGAAATGGGCTAATACGAATACCCACATAATCAAGTTAGTGTGAGGATTAAATGAGAGACTGGATAAAAAGTGTTGAACCATTCCTAGCACTCAATAGAAGTTAGCTGCTTGTATTCACATTATTAGTTTCATGATGATGCTAATGATGACAATATTTAAAGTTGTGGTTCTCAACTAGGGACAACTTTACCTCCAAGGGGAATTTGCAATATCTGGAGACATTTTTGGTTGTCTTGTCCAAGAGGGAGGATGTTACTGGCATCTAGTGGGTAGAGGTCAGGATGCTGCTAAACATCTTCTAATACTCAGGACAGCCCCTAGTACAAAACAATCCCCGCTAAAATGTCCATAATGCCAAGGCTGAGAAACCTTATTTTCAAGTATAAACATGTCTTGTTCACAGTTAAATTCTTGCTTTCTAGGAATTCTATTAACATCAGCTAGGGAAACCACCCTTTAAAATAGAAAAACAAAAAGGGAGGGAAATACCTTTGCCAATATGCTAACTGGCTATGTAATTTGATATAGTCTGCTCAAACCTCAGTGTTGTCATCTATAAAATGGCCAGGTTGTGTTAGGTGATCTCTAAGAGTCCTTCTGGCTCTGACCCTCTCTGTGATTCTAATTTTCAGCAATCCTCTTTTGTGCACGAAGGAAGAGGGGCTGGGCAGAACCAGGCTACATTCGGGATAAATAACAGCACAATAGAATTCCTTTTGGAAATAAATCATCTTTTCATATAAAATCTTCTGAAGACCATTTCGAGAAGAGTAATAGATCTGCCAGTCCAACACCTGCAGGGTGGGTAATAATTTACTTAGCCCACTGACTTAGGGGCAGGTCCTGTTCTTGATAAATGACCCAATTAAGCATCTGTTAATCACAGCATTATCTCATCAGAAGGTGGAATACCTACTTCTCTCAAGCAGTTTCTCAGTGAGATAACATCACAAATTCCCCCAAGCAGTGAAGGGCATTTAACGGCACAGGGAAGAGTCGTGGAGGGGGGAAAGGGGGGGCAATAATCCTCTCCGGACCTTCGGCCCCCAGTGGTTGCTGGGAATATCCCCTATGCCCCATCCCAGCCCTTCCCCCATCAACCTTCCTATAACCTCGGCTCCTGAACTTTCCTGTTCATCTGAGGCCTTGATAATAAAGCAACATCTGCAAAACCTACAAGAACTTTACTGCAGTTAATTGAGTAATTGAAGCAAGATGCAGGGAGAGGTGATCTATGGGCCTGGTTTGAGGGCTGAGAAGGGAGACAACGGATTTATTGCAAAGGCCGTGGGCGGCCTTGGGTCCAGGCCCTGGTTCAGGGGAAGTTTGAGGTCATGTGGGATTAAAATATCTTTAGAAACAAATGGAATAATTTGACTGCCATATCAGGAACGCTGTGCCAGTTTATGCCAGGAGACCAGGTGTGATTTATTCACCATGCACCCAACACATTTTTTTGATATCTGCCTCATTAGTCTAAATTTATAGATTATTGAGCAGATGGATATGACTTGTCTGTGTCTGTCTGTCTGTCTCATCCTGATGGTTACATGAAGCTCAACTTTTGCAGTTCAAGATAAGTAAAGTTGTGCCTTAAAGGCCCTAGCACCCTAGAAACTACTCAGGTGGTAAGCAGGGCCAAAGATATTTACAATCTAGTGGTTGTATTTTCTAAAAAAAAAAAAAAAAAAAAAGGTTTAATAGAGCCAATATGCAATCAGTGGTAATATCTTCTTGTAATTGAATAAATCCATAAATCTTTACATTTAAGCACAATTCACCACCTTGAAGTCATTGGGTACTATGTAATATATTTTCTAGCCTTGCAGATGCCAGATACACACATTATAGATACATAAAATCACCCCTGTGAGCGCCTGGCATCAGATACCTCTGTGACTAGCCAGAGCACACACCCCAGCACCCAGAGGACTGGCCTTTGCGAAGGTTATTGCTCCTTTTGTAGTTTCTCTGCTGCTTTATTAAATCCCAAATTCCTTGCAAAACTGTACAATTTTAATAACTCAAATCTGCGTGGATCATAAAGCTGTCTAAATAGACCTAGCGCCCTGAGTATCAGACAGATCCGCGGGTGATGATGTCGCTGGACCTGATTAACCGGAACGGGTCGCCCGACAAGAGTTTATTACAAGTGTCATTTAGATTTCTGACAGCTTTACAAGGCTTAATGGCTTTTTATTAAATACATTGTGTTCAAGGAAGCTGACAGTTGGGGATGCCTTGTAAATACAATGCAATGGAATTTCCTTAGAAGCTGGGTGAGAGAAAGCAGAAGGATGGTGGGACATCCCTCCCGGTCCCCAATTCCAGGGCTCCGGAGGCCCAGAGTTCACCATCTCCTGAGGCTAAAGACAAATGACCCCCCTGGCACCACCCCCACCGGCTCTCCAAACCCGACAGTTCTGCCCCAGGTTGACCCCAGAGGTTTACCCGTGAAGCTCTCCAGAGAATCAAATTCCTCGGTCCACAGGGTGACCCGCTCCAGCCATCCACCCACCCCCAACTCCTCCCCTAAACCAGGCATCTTCCTGGGAATTAGTGAGCCTGGCCTTCCTGAAATTCAAGTTCTCTGTGAGCCTTAACTAAATTTTGCTTGTTTCTGCCCAGCAGTTTGTTGGACCCATTTGGAGGCAAGATAGAGGAAGGACAGATGGACTTACCGTGTCCCCTGCCATGGCCTTCTCCAGGTGCTGGGTGCTGTGCTTGGTGCTCTCAGTAACTTACCTCATTCAATCACATAGCCACCTGGCTGGGCAGGTGCTTTACTCCCCTTTAACAGGTGAGGAAATGCTGGTCCTAGAAGAGTAAACAAATGAAGGGAGACAAGAAAGCAGCATTGTGCTCAGGGGCATTTACTTCTCACCCGATAATGGGAGAAGGTTCTAGTACCAGTTTTAAGGATGAAGATGCTGAGGCTCATGTGACTTCCCCTACACCCATCAGTTCAGTCCAGTTTTTCAGTTGTGTCCAACTCTTTGCAACCTCATGGACTGCAGCAAGCCAGACCTCCCTGTCCATCACCAGCTCCTGGAGCTTGCTCAAACTCATGTCCGTCTAGTCGGTGATGCCATCCAAACATCTCATCCTCTGTCATCCCCTTCTCCTCCTGCCTTCAATCTTTCCCAGCATCACAGTCTTTTCTGATGAGTCATTTCTTCACATCAGGTGGCCAAAGTATTGGAGGTTCAGCTTCAATATCAGTCCTTCCAAAGAATATTCAGGACTTATTTCCTTTAGGATGGACTGGTTGGATCTCCTTGTAGTCCAAGGGATTCTCAAGAGTCTTCTCCAACACCACAGTTCAAAAGCATCAATTCTTTGGTGCTCAGCTTTCTTTATGGTCCAACTCTCACATCCATACATGACTACTGGAAAAACCATAGCCTTGACTAGACAGACCTTTGTTGGCAAAGTATTGTCCCTGCTTTTTAATATGCTGTCTAGGTTGGTCATAACTTTAAGGAGCAAGTGTCCTTTAATTTCATGGCTGCAATCACCATCTTCAGTGATTTTGGAGCCCCCAAAAATAAAATCTCTTAGTTTCCACTGTTTCCCCATCTATTTGCCATGAAGATCTGATGAGACCAGATGCCATGATCTTAGTTTTCTGAATGTTGAGTTTTAAGCCAACTTTTTCACTCTTCTCTTTCACTTTCATCAAGAGGCTCTTTAGTTCTTCACTTTCTTCCATAAGGGTGGTATCATCTGCGTATCTGAGGTTATTGATATTTCTCCCAGCAATCTTGATTCCAGCTTATGCTTCATCCAGACCAGCATTTCTCATGATGTTTTCTGCATAAAAGTTAAATAAGCAGGGTGACAATATACAGCCTTGACATACTCCTTTCCCTATTTGGAACCAGTCTGTTGTTCCATGTCCAGTTCTAACTGTTGCTTCTTGACTTGCAAACAGATTTCTCAAGAGGCAGGTCAGGTGGTCTGGTATTCCCATCTCTTTCAGAATTTTCCACAGTTTGTTGTGATCCACACAAAAGCTTTGGTGTAGTCAATAAACTAGAAGTAGATGTTTTTCTGGAACTCTCTTGCCTTTTTGATGATCCAACGCATGTTGGCAATTTGATCTCTGGTTCCTCTGCCTTTTCTAAATCTAGGTTGAACATCTGGAAGTTCACAGTTCACATACTGTTGAAGCCTGTCTTGGAGAATTTTGAGCATTACTTTGCTAGCGTGTGAGATGAGTGCAGTTGTGTGGTAGTTTGAGCATTCTTTGGCATTGCCTTTCTTTGGGATTGGCATGAAAACTGACTTTTTCCAGTCCTGTGGCCACTGTTGAGTTTTCCAAATTTGCTGGCATATGGAGTGCAGCACTTTAACAGCATCATCTTTTAAGATCTGAAGTAGCTCAACTGGAATTCCATCCCCTCTACCAGCTTTGTTTGTAGTGAGGGTTCCTAAGGCCCACTTGACTTCACATTCCAGGATGTCTAGTTCTAGGTGAGTGATCACACCATCGTGATTGTCTGGGTTGTGAAGATCTTTTTTGTACAGTTCTTCTGTGTATTCTTGCCACCTCTTCTTAATATTTTCTGCTTCTGTTAAGTCCAAACTATTTCTTTCCTTTATTGTGACCATCTTTGCATGAAATGTTCCCTTTGTATCTCTAATTTTCTTGACAAGATCTCTAGTCTTTCCCATTCTATTGTTTTCCTCTATTTCTTTGCATTGATCACTGAGGAAGGCTTTCTTATCTCTCTTTGCTCTTCTTTGGAACTCTGCATTCAAATGGGTATATCTTTCCTTTTCTCCTTTGCCTTTTGCTTCTTTTCTTTTCACAGCTATTTGTAAGGCCTCCTCAGACAACCATTTTGCCTTTTTGCATTTCTTTTTCTTGGGAATGGTCTTGATCACTGCCTCCTGTACAATGTCACGAACCTCTGTCCATAGTTCTTCAGGTACTCTGTCTACCAGATCTAATCCCTTGAATTTATTTGTCACATCCACTATATAATCTTAAGGGATTTGATTTAGGTCATACCTGAATGGTCTATTGGTTTTCCCTACTTTCTTCAATTTAAGTCTGAATTTGGCAGTTAGGAGTTCATGATCTGAGCCACAGTCAGCTCCCAGTCTTGTTTTTGCCAACTGTCAGATAGAGCTTCTCCATGTTTGGCTGCAAAGAATATAATCAGTCTGATTTCAGTATTGACCATCTAGTGATGTCCATGTGTAGAGTCTTCTCTCGTGTTGTTGGAAGAGGGTGTTTGGTATGACCAGTGCATTGTCTTGCCAAAACTCTATTGGCCTTTGCTCTGCTTCATTTTGTACTCCAAGGCCAAATTTGCCTGTTACTCCAGGTATCTCTTGACTTCCTACTTTTGCATTCCAGTCCCCATAATGAAAAGGACATCTTTTTTGGGTGTTAGTTCTAGAAGGTCTTGTAGGTCTTCATAGAACCATTCAACTTCAGCTTCTTCAGCATTACTAGTCAGGGCATAGACTTGGATTACTGTGATATCAAATGGTTTGCCTCAGAAACAAATAGAAATCATTCTGTCATTCTTGACATTGCATCCAAGTACTGCATTTCAGACTCTCTTGTTGACTATGATGGCTACTCCATTTCTTCTAAGGGATTCTTGCCCACAGTAGTAGATATAATGGTCATCTGAGTTAAATTCACCATTCCAGTCCATTTTAGTTCACTGATTCCTAAAATGTCCATGTTCACTATTGCCATCTCCTGTTTGACCACTTCCAATTTGCCTTGATTCATGGACCTAACATTCTAGGTTCCTATGCAATATTGCTCTTTACAACATTGGACTTTTCCTTCACCAGTCACATCCACGGTTGGGTTTTGTTTTTGCTTTGGCTCCATCTCTTCATTCTTTCTGAAGTTATGTCTCCACTGATCTCCAGTAGCATATTGGGCACCTACCGACCTGGGGAGTTTATCTTTCAGTGTCCTATCTTTTTGCCTTTTCATACTGTTCATGGGGTTCTCAAGGCAATAATACTGAAGTGGTTTGCCATTCCCTTCTCCAGTGGATCATGTTTTGTCAGAACTCTCCACTGTGACCCACCCATCTTGGGTGACCCTACACGGCATGGCTCATAGTTTCATTGAGTTAGACAAGGCTGTGGTCCATGTGATCAGATTGGTTAGTTTTCTGTGATTGTGGTTTTCACTCCGACTTCCCCTACACCCATCACTCAGCTCAAATGAGGGGCACAGTCACTTGTTACAGTAGAAATAGTCACAATTCATTGGGAATTAAAGTGCTTTAGATGCATGTATCACTGAAAACTTTTAGCATCCCTATACATCACTACATTAGTATCATCCTCATCTCACGGGCATGATCTAAGACCTTAAGAGGCTCAGTCACTCACTCAAGCTCACGTAAGCAGTCAGTGCCATTCAGGATTCAAATCCTAGCAGGGTTCTGCCTTCTCCAGCTCAAAGCTTATCAGGAAAGCCTATAAATCCTGTACATCTGTGGATTATTTACTGCTTCCACAGCACTTTTGCAGAGTCATCTCATTAGATCTTCACAAGATGGGAAGATAAATCATTATGACCCCTGTTTTACAGACTGGATAGCTGAGGCTTGAAGAGGTGACATGTCCTGCCCAATCCTGTGAGATTTACAAACTGTGAGTCCAGGGCTGACTCCAGTCGCTCTCCTCTCCTCTGAATTCAGGGCTTTACCACCTACTGGTCCACCATGGAGGGGGTTCAGTTCAGTTCAGTTCAGTAGCTCAGTCGTGTCCGACTCTTTGCAACCCTATGAATCCCGGCACACCAGGCCTTCCTGTCCATCACCAACTCCCGGAGTTCACTGAAACTCACGTCCATCAAGTCGGTGATGCCATCCAGCCATCTCATCCTCTGTCATCCCCTTCTCCTCCTGCCCCCAATCCCTAGCAACATCAGAGTCTTTTCCAATGAGTCAGCTCTTCACATGAGGTGGCCAAAGTACTGGAGTTTCAGCTTTAACATCATTCCTTCCAAAGAACACCCAGGACTGATCTCCTGCAGAATGGACTGGTTGGATCTCCTTGCAGTCCAAGGGACTCTCAAGAGTCTTCTCCAACACCATAATTCAAAAGCATCAATTCTTCAGCGCTTGGCTTTCTTCACAGTCCAACTCTCACATCCATACATGACAACTGGAGAAACCATAGCCTTGACTAGACGGACCTTTGCTGGCAAAGTAATGTCTCTGATTTTGAATATGCTATCTAGGTTGGTCATAACTTTCCTTCCAAGTAGTAAGCGTCTTTTAATTTCACGGCTGCAATCACCATCTGCAGTGATTTTGGAGCCCCCCAAAATAGAGTCTGACACTGTTTCCACTGTTTCCCCATCTATTTCCCATGAAGTGATGGGACCAGATGCCATGATCTCCGTTTTCTGAATGTTGAGCTTTAAGCCAACTTTGTCACTCTCCTCTTTCACTTTCATCAAGAGGCTTTTTAGTTCCTCTTCACTTTTTGCTGATGCTAAATGGACACAAGCAGGACTCGCAGGGTACTTTCTGAGCACAAAAGATCAGCAGCCAGTGGCAGGTGAGTGTCAGGACTGACCTCAATTAACAAACACAATCTCTCTTCATTATGTGTAGATTCTGCATTCGCCTCCCAGCTAAAATTTATTTGTAACACCCAAATCAGTATTTGCAGGTGCTTTTGTGGTCATGTGCAGACATGCGCAGAATGGAGAAAATTTTGAGTCACCAGACTCATGTTCATAAATGTTATTTTTGTGATATATTTAGTGCCCTGTTTATCACGTTTTTTGTGCTTTTTGTTGGTGGTGAGTTCACTGGTTAAAAAGGTCCCCAAGCATGTTACTGTCTGTTACCCCCAAGCTCAAGAAGACTGTGATGTGCCTAATGGAGTGTTAGATAAGCTTCAGTCAAGCATGAGTTATGGTGTTGGTGGCTGCGAGTTCAATGTTGGTGAATCAACTACATATACCAACTATATATATCCACTTTTTTCTATATGTGTCTCCCCAGGTGGCCCAGTGGTTAAGAATCCACCTGCCAATGCAGAAGACACAGTTTCAAACCCTGGGTTGGGAAGATCCCCTGGGGGAGGAAATGACAACTGACTCCAATATTCTTGCCAGCATAATCCCATGGACAGAGGAGCCTGGTGGGTTACAGTCCATGGGGTTGTGAAGAGTCGGACGCAACTGAACAGCTGAGCATGCGTGCACATGTGTGTATATATATTAGTACAGTTTCTTTAAACGGAAGCACACATTAAACGAGTATGTATTGATCAGTTGGCAAAAATGTTTTAAGAAATGGATCATGGAACCCTAACCCTGTATTTCCCTGAGGAGCAATGTTTCCTTACTTGCTATTTCATTGTCTGCAGCAACCTTGCCTGTGAGTGTGTGCTAAGTCAGTTCAGTTGTGTCCGACTCTATGCGACCCCATGGACTGTAACCTGTCAGGGTCCTCTGTCCATGGGATTCTCCAGCAAAGAATCGTGGAGTGGGCTGCCATGTCCTTCTCCAGAGGATCTTCCCAACCCAGGGATTGAACCCACATCTCTTAAGTCTTCTGCATTGGTCGATGGGTTCTTTACCACTAGCACCACCTGGGAAGCCCCTGAAGCTACCTTAGGACATAAACTGCCATGAATAATAAGAATAGGCTGTACTTCTGAAGTTTCTTCTTTGCACCCAGGCCTCTGCTTGTGGCTCTTGGAGGGCAGAAGGAAAAACGCAGTTCTTTCCTCCCAGTCCTCTTCATCACCACTAGCAGAGAAGCCTGAAGTCTGGAACTGTCTGAACCAGCCTGAGATCAAGACAGAAACCTTGTGTGTGTGAGCAGCAGAAAGAAACTCAAGGGTACTGCTGTCGGTAAAAGAAGGGCAAGAGTCCTACGGAATGTCATTAATAGCAACCACATTTACCAAAAAAGTATAAAGAAATAGACAAACTTCATTTTAATAATACATTTTATTTAACCCGATATATGTAAAATATTATCATTTCAACATATAATCAATACAAAATATTAATGAAATGATTTGCATTCTCTGATTTGCACTACCTTTCAATTCAGAGTGTGTTTGACACTAAAGTTTCTTGACATTCACAATACATCTCAGTTAGGACAAGCCACATTCAAAGTGCTCCGTAGCCACATGGAACAGATGACTGTTGCTTGGCCATGATTCTAAATGGCAAGATATGTCATCCCCAGTTGCACTCAAGAAACAGGATCTGCCCACAGTAGGTATTCAGCAAACCCCTTTCATGAAGCTTGAATTTGGGAGAAGTGGTTGTGGATACAGTTTTATAGAGGGTGGTCTTGGGCGAGTTACTTGACCTGTCCAAGCCTGGGTATCTATTAAGAGGGTGAAGACAACACCCCCACCTTCTCTGAAGGAGGATAAAATGAGACCACATTGTACAGCGGGACCCTGGCAAACACTGGCTGCCACTACTATTGGATTTCTGTTGTTGATGCAAACCCAGCGGTCTATGTCCAGCGGGTGGCTGTGATGGCTGCAGATCCGCATGGTGCTCTGGGCAACACCCCAAGTCCTCCGTATCTAACAGTGCACAAGAAAGTGCGAGCACGTTTGCCATTTCAGACCAACGCAGCCAAACCGGAAACTCAGCAACATTCCAGGAGCCACCTCCAGGAGAATCAGGGGTTAGTCAGGAAATTACTCCCATTTAACGTGCGCTGGGTCTCCAGGGACCCTGCTGTGTCCCCCAGCTTGGCAGCCATGTCGCTGGGGTGGGTTTCATCATTTCTGAAGCCAAGTTTTGCTTAGAGTTGGCAAGAAGAGCCAAGTTGGCAAATGGATCTTCTTCCATTCCCCCAGTGCCAAACCTGCGGGCATGGAGCAGGGCTACCCGGGTCTCTCCTGGTCATTTGTTCACCGTATCTGAGCCTGGGGGCTTGGAAGTGCAGTGTTACGTGACAGCTAGATTTCTCAAACCCCAACTGTGTGTGGATTTCATTTAAAGGAAAAAAAAATAATTAGGAGATTCTGGAGAATTCCTCTTGAACCCCAATCTGAGATACGGCAAAATGAATGGCTTATTCTACAACAATGTAGATTATCAGTTTAACAGAGAAGATATGTTTAGATGTCTTGTTAAGGATCTATTTTGTATATTATTGAAATAAAATGTTTTAAAATTTTTTGTAGGACTTAGGGCTTTTCCAAGACTATGTGTATAAACAATTTGAAAGTCACCAGATTAGGGAGAATGGCAGTGTGGGGGTCATTTGTGAAAGGCCAGGGCAGCCTGAAGGGATGGCCCACGACACTCTGTCCCATCCATCATGTCACCTCTCAGCCTCAGGGAACGGACACCTGGCCTGGGCCCCTCTGCCCACCCCCTGCCTTTAGGTGGCAACTTGGAGCTAATTCCCACGACACTAAACCTGCCTCCCTTGCTTGGCAAGCCAGCACCTGTCCTCTTCTCATCTGGGGGCAGGTAGAGTTTTTGTGTTTTATTTTTCTCCCAGCATAACTCAGTTTGGGGTAAAAATCTCAGTGGTGTTGGGTTAAATTTCAAACTCGGATATGTTGAAAATATCCCTTAACTTGAAGTTGGAAAGTAGTCACCGCTTTTATGAAGAACAGATCTATCTAAAATGATGGCACTCTGCTTGTTGTTGTTGGACTGTAACACATTTTTGCACTTCCAGACTGTCTCCTCTGCATGAGGCCGCACCCCCCAGACACCCCTCAGAATGAGCCAGAAGCAAGTGAGCATCAACTCTGCTGCCAAGATTTTGGACATTATGTTGAAGCCTCCCACGTCGATGTTCAGCTGAGGAAAACGTGGGTGGTATCAGCCATGAGGGGGTAACCAGGAGGGGTCAGTGAAAGAAATAAGGTGTCTATCCGAGGGCCCAGCACAGAATAGCGGCTAAGCCCTCCCACTTTGGCTTCCCAGGTGGTGCTGGTGGTAAAGAACCGGCCTGCCTATACAGGAGACATAAGAGCTGCTGCTGCTGCTGCTAAGTCACTTCAGTCGTGTCCGACCCTGTACGACCCATAGACGGCAGCCCACCAGGCTCCACCGTCCCTGGGATTCTCCAGGCAAGAACACTGGAGTGGGTTGCCATTTCCTTCTCCAATGCATGAAAGTGAAAAGTGAAAGTGAAGTCGCTCAGTGGTATCTGACCCTCAGTGACCCCATGGACTGCAGCCTTCCAGGCTCCTCTGTCCATGGGATTTTCTAGGCAAAAGTACTGGAGTGGGGTGCCATTGACATAAGAGATATGGGTTCAATTCCTGGGTTGGGAAGATCCCCTGGAGGAGGGCATGGCAACCCACTCCAGTATGCTTGCCTGGAGAATCCCATGAACAGAGGAGCCTGGTGGGCTACAGTCCATGGGGTTGCAGAGTTGGACACGACTGAGCAATTTGGCATGCACGCACACCTGCCTCCTGTTTCACCACTAGAACTCGCTGTGAAATAAGAAGGGGGCTCTCTCTCCTAGCCACCCCAGGAAAAAGCAGTCTGTTTGCATAAGGCATCATCCAGAGGAGGCTGTCAACTGTTCAGAGATGGTATCAGACTGCTCTGACTTGTGGCAGCTGAGTGATAAGCAGTATTCTCCCCCATTTCTCCCAGCTTCTCTGGGGCCAACATTCACCACCAGCTCTAGCCGGCAGCATACTGTCACCCACGTGCTGTTCCCACGGCCACAGAAATCGCTGCAGAGCTGACAGTGGAAGCAGAGATGCGATGCCCTCATCTCCAGCCTCGATGGGCTCCTCCTCCCGTTCACCAGGCCGCCGACTGCGGGAGAAGCGGTTAGAGGGAGGGCTGGGTGCGGCAAACCTCTCCTATCCTCTGCCTGCTTGATCTACAGGAAGTGCTGCATTCAGTGCCTTGAAAAAGAGAGATAAGTGGCTTCATCTAAGTGAGCAGCACAGTCAGAGTGAAGGGGAGGATGTGCAGGAATCAGAACCGTGCTGCACAAGCTAGCAAGACAGTGCCTTGCCGTTCCACAGCCTGATAAAGGCAGCGGCTGGAGAAGATTGGATCACATGCCCCCACCCCCAGCCCTTAATGCTTTGACCCTGTCATGCTCTGACGTTTCCCCCACTCTTCCGATTATCAACTGTGAGAACTTACACTGACAATTTACTTTTTCTGAGCCTTAATTTTCTCATCAGTGAAAGTGGAGATAATGATGCCCATTTCTCAGGGATGGGGGGAATTCGATGAACTAAGACATGAAAACACGAAACAGAGCCATCAGGTAGTAAAGTGAAAGAAAGTGAAAGTCGCTCAGTCGTTTTTGACTCTTTGTGACCCCATGGACCCATGGAATTCTCCAGGCCAGAATACTGGAGTAGGTAAACTTTCCCTTTTCCAAGGGATCTTCCAGACCCAGGGATTGACCCCAAAGTCTCCTGCATTGCAGGCAGATTCTTTACCAGTTGAACCATAAGGGAAGCCCAAGAATACTGGAGTGGGTAGCTTCTCCCCTCTCCAGCAGATCTTCCTGACCCAGGAATCAACCTGGGGTCTCCTGCATTGCAGGCAGATTCTTTACCAGCTGAGCTATCAGGGAAGTGTTCAATTAATTAAAAAATAATTATGATTGATAGATGATGGCCACATTTAACACCATTTTTTGAAACAAAGGACTGAGTCCCTTTGGATATAGTGAGTATTTCTGCTAACCTCACCATACTCTATGAGGGAAAAAAATTAGCCTCCAACCCTCAGGTCAAGTCTCCCTGATGTTTGACGCAAGCTCCATGCCACCCAGGGCCACCTGCCACAGCTACCTGGCTGTGTACTAAATAAACCTGCACGGCTGTCTATGGCTTCCCTGGTCCTGCTCTTGCCCAATGTGTATCTAGAGTCCACGGAAAGTTATTTCCTCAATTTTCAGTCCTCAGAGTTATCCAACAGCCTAATTGAATCTTCCTCGACTTGACAAGAGAGCACCCCTCCTCCCACCAATCTCCGAGTCCTTTCTTCCCTGTGTCCATCTATACCTCCCTGAGGGTCTCCACCTCTGAGTAGGGGCTCAGTAGGTTCAGGCTCAGACAGATACCAGGAGACCCCCACCTTTAGTGGCCCTGTCATCTCTGAGAGCCTGATCTCAAGGAGGATCTCGCCTCCAATTGCTTGTACCACATCTGCCCAAGTTAGGCTGTGTGTGTGTGTGTGTGTGTGCGTGCACGCACACATGCACACGTGTGCTCATTACTTAGTTGCTCAGTAGTGTCCAGCTCTTGGCACTGTAGCCGGCCAGGCTCCTCTGTCCATGGGATTTCCCAGGCAAGAGTACTAGACTGGGTTGTCATTTCCTTCTCCAGGGGATCTTCCTGACCCAGGGATTGAACTGGTGTTTCCTGTGTCTCTTGCACTGCAGACAGATATATTTCAGCTGCTGAGCCATCTCAGGGAAGTCTCAACTTAGGATTTGTGAAACCCCAAACGTCCCCTGGGCAGCCTCCTTCTTAATGGCAGACTCCTCTCTGGCCTCCCCACTCCCATTCCTGCTCCTCTGCACCCCTCTTTCCACACTTGATCCTCTAGAACAGTGATCCCCAACATTTTTGGCACCAGGGACCAGTTTCATAGAAGACAATTTTCCACAGACCCCAGGGAGGGTGGGGAGTAGTTTCAGGATGATTCAAGTGCATTATATTTATTGTGCACTTTATTTCTATGATTATTACATCAGATCCACTTTAGATCATCTGGCATTAGATCCCGGAGGATGGGGACCCCTGCTCTAGACTATGAATCTACTCCAATTACCCATCCCTTCTTCAAAACAATCAGCGACTGAAATTCCAACTCCTTCCCAAGATGTAGAAGGTTTTTCTGAAATTGCCTTTGCTTTTCTGCCCAGCTAACTCCTATCCCAGCCTCATGTCTCAGCTTAGGTGTCACCTCCTCTAGGAAGTCCTCCCTGATGTACCTCTCAAAGCTCCCACAGCTGCCTGTTCTTTTCCACCAAAGCCTGTATTGAACCCTATGTACTGACACCCTGTCTCTTCAGCTGTCTGAAATAAGTCAGTTCTCTCTGCTTCCCAGTGCCTACTGCAGAACTGAAAACTGTGCAGAATTAATGAGTCGATTGATTTGTGACGACTGCTTCTGGAGACTCTACCCAAGGCTCTCTCGGCACTGGGACTAGCAGTTCAGAGCTCCTCTAAGATACTGGGAGATGTTAGAACTCGCTGGCCTGTGGCCCAGCAGAGGTCTGTGGTTTTACTGCTAATGGAAATTGGCCTGGCAGATCAAAGACAACAGCCCGTACAGTTCAGGTCACCAGCAGCCAGCTATTGAAATATCAGTGGAATTGGTAATTCAAAATTAAGTGGGTTAATGATTGACGGTCCGTTTGCAAAACCTGGCCCACCAACACTCCTTCCAAACAGGGCCTTTCCTTTTCTGCCTTGGCCGGGAGCTTCCCAAACAGGAGTTCATTCAGCTCTTGCCATGCCCTGCCCCCACTCCACCCAGATTTTAAAAGGCCCTTGTTCTCAAAACTCTACACCATTCCTGTGAGATGTCTTAGAAAGACTTAGCACCTGAGATCCCCTTGCAGAATTAAAAACTCACAAATTTGAACCAAGAGGGCAAAGTCCGGTGCAACTTCACACCTGTAACACATGAGTCACTTGATTAAGAAAATCAAGTTCAAAATTAAAATCAAGTTCACAATTTTTTTCCTGTGGGGAAAGTTGGTGGTCAGGGGGAGCATGTGGAGGGGCAGAAATACCTTCAGTTGCGTCAGCTTTCAAACCTTAATCACAGTCTCAATATTCTGGGTTGTCCACATTTGGGCAAATAACTTTTCCCCTGTTGGCGCTCTTTTGGGCTGATCACAGGGAGATCCACACAGGCGAACAACCTGGAGGAATTCAAAGCCACCGTACCCCAGGGCAGGCAGAGCTGGCTCCCTCATCTTTGTTGAGATGCCAGGGAGCAGACTGGGGGTCTAAGAAGAAGCAGAGGTCCCACTGTGTCAGATAAGGGAGGCCCCACCCAGAGCAACCCCGCATGCAGAGCCTTCAGTGGGCACCGACTTACAAGCGCTCTGATGATAAATCGAGAATCTGCGGGAGAAAAATGTCCTTTGTGAAGGCTGCTAATCTTGCTGGGCCTGAGCACAGAGCCCAAGTCCAGAGAAGGCACAAGCTGCCTGGCCCAGTCCAGCCCCTCCTCCTGACTGCGCAGTTGAATGATTCCAAGAAGGCTGACCTGGGCTAAGGATGCCCTCGGTTACAGAGACAAAAGGTCAAGCGCAGCCCAGGGATCCCACCTTGGCTCCTCTGTTTTCTTCTATAAAACAGGGACAGTCTCCCCTTTCCTTTAGGTAAGGTGAGGATCCAATGAAATCGTTTGCCTGGAGCAGGTGGCCATGTGCCCAGCACTGCACCCTCTCCCAGCTCTCCTGAAAGCAAGGGGCATTCGTTCTCAATGACTGTGACTCACACCATCACCCCAGGTCACTCTAAAAATGCTTTTTCCTGCCTTGCTGGAAGAGAGACAGAAGAGCTGGAAAGAGGAGGAAGGTGGCTGCTTTGTCATCAGGTCTCAGGCAGAGGACACAGGAAGACAGGTTGAGATGGCTCCCTTCCCAGAGTGCTGCCTACTTGCCAGGCTCCTGCCTGGGGTTGGGTGGAGTGGACGTGGGGGTGCTAGGGGCCGAGGAAGGCCAGAGAATGGAAGGCCACCTCCATCACAGCCCCCCATCCTTTTACCCAACTTTCCTTCATTTGTTATGAGAGAGAGATCTTGAGCTGCATATTAATAAAACAATGGAATTTTTATTTCTTTTTCTCATAAATTACATAATTCAAACCTTAAAACACCTTTAATGAACAGTGACTGGGCATGTGACACTTAATAAAACTGGGCTCAGGTCAGTTTCTGCTTGACAGGCTACCAGCCGAGAATGTGACTTACCAGTAAATGATTAAGAGGCGGGGATCTTTCCTGGGCTCTACTATTAAACACTTCAAAGGTTTCCAAAGTCAGATAAAATGAAAAGCAAATGTGTTTCACTGCCTCTCAAATGCCTCAAATGTTTTAGCAGGTGCAAGCAATGAAACCTTCCATGGTGACAGCATTTTAGGGTCTGCAAAGTGCACCCGGCTGAATTCTGGGAATTCTGGGCTGGCTTCATAAAAATTCATGATTTCCAAGGAGGAGAGAGGTTTGTCTTCAGAGCCCATCTACATATGTGGCCCAGAAGGAAAATGTCTCAGGGTCCAGTGGGTTGTGGGTCAACTTAACCCTTTCTGTTCCAGGAGAGACACATGCATAGAGCACAGAGGATCCTGGGAGGGGCAGCCTTGTGCTAACAAAACAGGAGGACACCTCTTTGGGTTGGAGAAGGCACTGGCACCCCACTCCAGTACTCTTGCCTGGAAAATCCCATGGACGGAGGAGCCTTAGGCTGCAGGGGGTCTCGAAGAGTCAGACACAACTGAGCGACTTCACTTTCACTTTTCACTTTCATGCATTGGAGAAGGAAATGGCAACCCACTCCAGTGTTCTTGCCTGGAGAATCCCAGGGATGGGGGAGCCTGGTGGGGTCGCACGGAGTTGGACACGACTGACGTGACTTAGCAGCAGCAGACTCTCCAAAGGTACATTAAGGGTCAACTCAAATCCAAGTCCTTTTTCTAAGTATATTATTCTCTGATCTACGGATGCCCCAAAGATGACAAGTCAGCCAACTTAGTACATAGAGATGGCATTTTTGTTGTTTAGTGACTCAGTCATGTCTGACTCTTTGCGATCCCATGGGCTGTAGCCCACCAGGCTTCTCTGTCCATTGGATTTCCCAGGTGAGAATACTGGAGTAGGTTGCCATTTCCTTCTCCACAGATAGCATGATCCTGTGCAATTAACTTAACCTCTCTGCACCCCAGTTTCCACATCTCTGAGATGGGGATAACTGTAGCACTCACCTCACAGGGATTTTGTGAGGATGAAATGGGTTAACATCTTAGAAGCTCGTAGATCACATAGCAGAATTCAATACATGTTCACCATCCTTATTGTCCCGTTAGGAAAAATGAATGTGAAAAGTTAGCCATCGACAGCCTGTCCATTTGAGTTTTTCATTTAGAATTTGCTGTAACTTAGCTTTATAAGTCATGGTAATCTCTCACATAGACATATAATATTTTATAGTTTACAAAGGACGTTCTGAGACGTTACCTCATTCCAACTTCCCAATGGTTAAAGCTGGCAAGGCAGGGATGATCATCCAAGGACCAGCAGTGGGTTTCTACCTCTGCTGTGGCTCCCTTGCATAGAATTGGTCCCATCTTTGGACTGCCACACCCTGAGAGCACCCATCTATGAAATGGGTACAGAGGGGCTCCCTGTGAATCACAGCACACACCATCCTCAGGAGCTGGCACCTCCACCATCTGCTCAGCTATCAAGACCACTGAACCTACTCTCTGCATTTTTTTTTTTTATTCATGAAGGAATTCAAATGCTTTTTACATATTATCTCAGAAATCTTGCAAGCACTTGTTTATGAGACCTCAGCTTTTATTCTTCCCTCTTATAATGAGGAGGGCAATGAAATGGCATTCCAAGAGTCAATGGAGGAGAACCCTTTAGTTCTTTCCTCAGGGAATAGCTGAACAAGTGATTGTTATCAGAGAACATTCTCCAGAGTTCCCAGCCATGCAGGATTACTCACTTCCCCCTCATCAACACCCACTACTCGGTGCACATCTCTGAAAGATTTTATAGACGTGTCACATAGACCCTTCCCCACATGGCAGGTACGCCACATGAACACAGTTATACGCATCTCACTAACCAGCCACCCAAACCCCACCGGCTCTGCCGCTACCCCAGTCAGCACAGTTAGAGATTCCCTTCAACAAAATCACAGTGAGTGTTGGACTCTTATGTCTCTCATCTCCTCCCCTTCAAAAACCATGTTGGACCCCACTTAGTCTCTACTCTGCTCTTGACACACACCAGCCTTAACCCTATGCATTTACACCTTTCTAACCATCCTATTTAAGGACATAATTTTAAGATGTGTGTGCAGAGGTAATTACCAGGGTGTTCTTCAAGCCTTAGTATAATATTGAAAACGCAAAACATCTTAAGTGCCCAGCATTAATAAAATTTAGAGCATTCATCCTAGTTCGGCTGAAGAACAAGGCAGGTGTTATTTACATGAGGTTGATAGTGATGTGAAAGAGGTTCATTGTGTACGTGAACAGAAATCCATGGGTCACTCTAAGTTACAAATAAGCATACTGTAATGCTCTGTGTCTAGGCTGATCCCCTGTTTACTAGAAAAGCAAACTTTGTATTTTTTTTCATCTTTATTAAAAGATATAAAGGCCTATTTTTAAAAGCCCATGAGGGGACACATGAGTTGGTTAATAATGTTTACTGCTCAGTCACATGATTTCAATTTTTTATAATTTTTCTTTAATTTTATTCTCAGTACTGTAATTTCAGATTTCACGTTTTGTTCGAATTTCTTTCTTTGGTCCATTCATGTTTTCCGATTTCTCTATAAGAAGTGATTTCTTCTGTTATATTTTTTAAATGTTATTTTTAATTAAAAAAAAAGGCACTTAGAGGTTCTCAGCTGATCATAGCTTTGGAATTCATCTAGTCTAATGACTTTAGTTTCCAGGTGGGTAAACTGAGGCCCAGAGAAGTGAAGTGCCTCCAAAAAGGTCATCAAAGCTGTTTGGTGGCAAAGCCAGGTTCCCTGATTATTCCCGTTCTTTCCAGGAAGTCCTGAGATGTCTCTGGGATTTTTATAAATATGGAGAAACTGTTTTCATAAAGTCACCTGCATGAAACCCCCTTCCCTCCCAGCAAAGCTCAGCATCTCTCGATTGGCTCAAAATCAAAGGTGCCCTTTACTGCTTCTCCACCCCTTTCCCCCAGGTCGTAATACCAATGGCACATATCACAGCGTAGGTGCCAGGACACCAGGTAAATGTTACGCCAGGTTTCAGCACATTATTCTTGTCCAAGTCTCCATTGTGTATGCAGGACGAGTGTGAGACACAGCTCCACCCTTGGCTTGCCCCACCCCTTGGCTCATCCCAGTCTAGCTACGTGGTTAATAAACAACAAGGCCAAATGAACGGGTGGAGATTGTATCAACGAGCTTCAAACAAAGATTTCTTTTTCTAAACCACCTTAAGCCTTTGTGGTTTTTCCTTCTCATCCATCATGATTCATTCTTGTGTCGAGACTAACATGGATGGTTGCTTATTCCGCTCAATTGCAGTCATTTTTTTTTTTTCATCAAGGAAAAGAAATGCTAAGTTGAATCCCCCAGGGAGGCCACAGCTGTATGTAAGGGAAGGAGAGGCAGGCTGGGTCATACTGATCCCCTGCCGAGGCCTCCGCAAGCAAGTTCAAGTTGGAACCTTACTAGGCTTAGTACAGGGCTGATGCCTGTACCTTCCCAAACCCTTCACTTACTCATGGGGATCGCCAACCCCCCAGCTCTCCGCACCAGACCCACTGGGCTCTTTGCAGATGGAGAGAATTGTCCAAGTCACAAGGCTAGTGAGAGGCCCCTGCCCCTACTTTGGTATTTTTCCTCCTACACCAGCCTCTGGGAGAATGTGAGAGTGGCCTGAGAGCCCTGTCGCTCCATCTATAAGAGGCAGAAAGAACACTCTGAACCATTTAGGAATGAAGGTAGAACAGTGAGACCATGAACAATGTCCCAGCCACAGAAGCTCCTAGCTAAGGGCTTATATAAAAATGAATCATTTGTTTTCCTCCTTTAGTATTTTTTTCTTTTAAACCTTAAATCCTACTGAAGTCTCAGAACTTTCATTCCTGGGAACCTATTCCATAGAAGGAAAAGCAATTATCCTAAAAGATATGGATTGCATGTAAACACGTAAGGATGTTTAGCACAACTTTGTTCACAGTAGCCAAAAATAAAAACTAAACATTAAATGAATTTCCATCAGTGGAAGAATGGCCAAATAAATCAGAGGTGAGTGAATGAGAGTTTCATTATGAGATTGGGGGGTGGGGTGGATTTCCATAGCATAGTGGTGAATGAGAAAAGCAAGAGGCAGAAGTGCCCTTCGTATGTGCATCATCTTGTTCGCGCCTGTATTTATCTATGTATCATTCTATCAGCGCTGGAAAGGGTGTGCGTGTGTGTGCGTGCACTCAGTCATGTCTGACTCTTTGCGACCCCCTGGACTGTGGCCTACCAGGCTCCTCTGTCCATGGAATAAGATTGGAATGGGTTACCATTTCCTACTCCAGAGGATCTTCTTGACCCAGTCTTCTGCATTGGCAGATGGATTTTTTACTGCTGTGCCACCTGGAAAAAGGGTGTAGACGGACAGAAAACAGATTACTAGCCTGAGTTGGAGGTGGGGGTGGGGGAATAAGACGGGGAAAGCAAGTTTTTCAAAAGCCTGCTCTCAAAATCAGCATTTTAATAAAATCTTAAATATACAAATTATTTGTGTGTGGGTGCTTATTATGACCTTGAAAAACTAACGATTGAGATGGATTCATATTCACTGACTTGTAGAGCCATTAAGTATTCAAAGCAAACTAGGTTGAGAGAAATGTATACAGTAGGATTCCATCTCCATAAGAACAACAAATAAAGCCCCTATTACTTTGCCACCAAGGTCCGTATAGTCAAAGATATGGTTTTTCTAGTAGTCATGTATGGATGTGAGAGTTGGACCATAAAGAAAGCTGAGCACCAAAGAATTGCTGCTTTCAAACTGTGGAGTTGGAGGAGATTCTTGAGATCCCTTGGACTGCAAGGAGATCAAACCAGTCAGTCCTAAAGGACATCAACCTGAATATTTATTGGAAGGACTAATGCTGAAGCTGAAGCTCCAATGTTTTGGCCACCTGATGTGAAAAGCCGACTCAGTGGAAAAGACCCTGATGCTGGGAAAGATAGAAGGCAAGAGGAGAAGGGGGCAACAGAGGATGAGATGGTTGGATGGCATAACCGACTAAACGGACACAAGTTTGAACAAGCTCCGGGAGATGGTGAAGGACAGGGAAGTCTGGCGTGCTGCAGTCCGTGGGGTTGCAAAGAGTCAGACACAACTGAGTGACTGAACAAGAACAATAAAAGGGTATGTGCAGCTTCCCTAGTGGCTCAGACAGTAAAGAATCTGCTAGCAAAGCAGGAGACTTGGTTTGATCCCTGGGTCATGGAAGACCCATGGAGAAGGAAATAGCTACCCATTCCAGTATTCTTGCCTGAAGAATTCCATGGACAGAGGAGGCTGGTGGGCTACAGTCTGCAGAGTTGCAAAGAGTCAGACAGGACTGAGAGACTAACACTTTCACTTTCTTTCAGGGTATGTGTGTATGTGAGAAGGAGGAGGAGAGACCGCAGAGGATAGACCGCAGACCCAGCATCACTGGACACTCAGGAGACGGCTGGGATGGAGACACCTTTTCCTTCTGTACTTTATTCTTGTCTCACAAAATGCTTTTAAAAACTTAATTTTTGCATTCTAAAAAGTTATTAAATTGATGGTGCTTTCAGTGTTCCAATGTGCTTATTCTTTGGTGACTTTAAGTGAAATATTAAGCAATTCTTTGTTACCCAAACAGGTGGTATTCTGCAGGGATGGCTGTTGTTGAGTGTGGGGAAGACCCAGGCCAGGCAACTGGGACCCCCCCTCCCTGGCCACCTGGTTGAAGGACTGTGGTGTCTCCTGTCAGAGGCTTGGGGAGGCCTGGATGTGGTGCTGGTGGAAATGCCTTCCTCACGCAAACGAGGGGTCCTCTGATGGGTAGACACAGTCTGGGGTGGCCCCTCCATCATGCTGGCCACCTGGGAACCAGGCCTTGAGGCTGTGGAAAGCCCAGCCTGAGGGGCCATCTCTGAGGAGGCAGAATTGGGAGTTCTGAGGGAGGGGCTTGTCTCCTTTTGTGGGGTTTTGGTCTCTGCCCAGTCTCCCAGGTTGTGGTAATTGTGTTGCTTACTGAGCAGGTGAGAAAACAGGCAAAGGGCTGATGTTAATTTAATTTCTGATGAGTTTTCACATGAAAGAAAAAGCCTGAGGTCGAATTCTCCAGACTCAACTCTAACAGATGTGGGGAAGGAGGAAGGCCGAGGTCTGGCATCAGAGGAGAAGGGGCATGGCCTTCCCAAGCCTGTTGAGGAGGTGGGCCATGGTCATAAGGTCAGAGGGCAGGCTGAGCACTGTGCCCACCCCCAGGAACCCACACAGCAGCCCCTCCAGCGGGCCCCACCCGGCACGCTCTGCCCCCTTCCCTGCGGCGTTTTCTCCAGGCACTTCCCACCTCCGACACCCTCTGTGTTTACCTGTTTATGGTCAGGTGCCCTTTTCCAAACTGGAGGCATCCTGAGGCCATGGGCTCCATCTGTTTCACTCCCTCCTGAACAGTGCACATGGAACTCGCCTGTGGTTACTAAATAAACAAAACATAAACAGTGACAAAGAGAAGACCAGAAATGCAGTGAAAACCTAAAAATGTAACTCTTCAACAATGGGAACATGGAAGTAAATAAAATGTAATATATCTACTTGAAGGAATATTATACAGTCACCAAAAAGGGTTCACATCATGAAATGTACCCCAAACTGCTCACAGTCATTATCCTTGGGGGCAGTTTTACAGGAGGGACTGTGTCTTCCCTTTTTACTACTAGGTAATTCTGAAATAAATTTTACATTACTTTGTCTTTCATTTTTAAACAAAACAATAAAAATACATTATTTAATGTAGGGAAAAGTTTGAAGGTTTTTGTAATGATATGGGAAAATAATTTTGAAGCAAGGTTAAGCTAAAAAAAATTCAAAGTACAAACTTTGAACCCAGGGCTGCTGCGTGGGTTCCTGGGTGTGGGCACAGTGCTCAGCCTGCCCTATAACCTTATGACTTAGATGGAATAATTCTATAGATTTACATGTCCAGCAAAGAAAGAAGAAATTTTAGCAGGGTTTGCCTTAATTTGTTTCTTCTGCTTGGTACTCGTCTGTTTTCAAAATTACTTACAATAAGCATATAGTCAGGGGAAAAAAGATTTATTTAAAAATACAAGTTTAACATAACTATATTTCACTATGAGAAATGTGATTTTGTAGACATATAAGATGGGAAACAAGAAAATTTTAATTTTTAAAAAACTGTCAGATCAGGGCTTCCCTGGTGGCTCAGTGGTAAAGAATTCACCTGCAAAGGCAGGAGACACAGGTTTGATCGCTGATCCAGGAAGATCCTACATGATGTGGAGGAACTAAGTTTGTGTACCACAACTATTCAGCCTGTGCTCTGGAGCCAGGGAGCTACAATTACTGAAGCCTGTCCGGGCACCCTAAATTTGGTGCTACACAATGAAAGAGGTCAATGCAATGAGAAGCCCGTGCACCTCACCTGGAGCATAACTGGCCACAACTAGGGAAAAGCCCATGCTGCTACGAAGACCCAGCACAGCCCAGAATAAAAATAAATAAATAAATAAATAAATTTAAAAATAAATTAAATAATAAATAAAAGGAAAAAACTATATATATGTATGTATGTATGTATAAAGCCTATCAAATCAGAATGAGACTCTGGTCTGCAGTGAAGACTGTATCTACTGGTCAGAAGGCAGAGATGTTCTTCAGAGTTTTCAGGAAGAGACAGATTCTATACTCCCAGTCAGAGGTCATCACTGTGATAAACCTCCTTTACTTCAAGTGAGCCTTCCTCACTTAATTCCCTCCAGTTTCAAAAGAAAGCCCATCATTAGTCTTAATGGAAATGACTGGTGATGTGCTTACAAAGCCCTCAGCAGACTTGAAAGTGGGGAGCCATTAAGCCGTCCCCACCTCTCCACATCCTCTGTCCCTCTCTCCCTCCAAATGTTAAATACTTTTAGCTCCTTTAATCCTGCTTTTCAACACTTCCAAGCGACTGTAAGCTCCCCTGGCCTCTTTCCAGGATCCCTACATCTTTCTCCAAACAGGGTACCCAAAACCAAACTTGGGCATGGACTTGGCCAAAGCGAAAATGGCAAAGCAGTTTGCTTCTGGGGCCTTACAAAGCCACCTCCTATCAATTTGTTCCCATGTCACCAGCTTAAGAGAACAGCACTTCACTGAAATGGGACTGCTGTGAGCTTCTCCGGGCAGCCTGGCCTCTGGGGACTGCATTGGTGACCTCCTCATTAACCAGGCCTCCCAGCTCTGATTCCTGTGTCTCTTTGCCTTCTAGGGTTCAGCGTGGCTGCATTCACACAGTCCCTTTCTCTCAGCACTGCCTGCTGCAGTCATCAGCCACTAACTCTGCCCCAGGAGAACACTTGGCCTTAGGCCGGGTGGCAGTTTTAAGCAGTATCTCCAGAGGTGCCACCCTGCTGGCCCAGGATGGTCAGACACATAGGGCAACTGTACTATAGCTGCCACTCTTGAGGACAGGACTGTCACTGACACTGACCACCAAACAGTCTGTCTTGTGAATGGACAGGTGGACTCCATTCAAATGCCAAGCAGTTTATCTGGGAATCGTCAGTCTGAACCACACACACATACACACACACACACATGGCTTGTTGTTGCATTCAAAAACAAATTTAAAACACATTTATGGAGTTAACAGACTGTGAGAGGTTTGTTTTTTAATACAGTAAAATTAATTTGTAAAGGTTTCAAGATGTTAACAAATGACCAATGAGACTGTTTCATAATAGATTTAGAAAATTCATTAGGTACACAACGTGGCTTTCTTATTAACTTATTTTAGCTGCCAGTTGAGCCTCTGTTGCACTTGAGTGGATCCAGGAAGAGGAATTCCTGTGGTCACTTGGATTGGAGCCTCACCCCAGGACCCCACCCTTTGCTTCAAGGCTTTGGGCCAGGACACTGCCCCAGGGATCAGGTTGAGTTGCCTTTCATGCCAGGGGAGTTGGGGGAGAAGTCTTCAAGAGACTCAGGGAGTCTCCTGTAAGGGCCACTTCCACCCATCTCATCTTCCCCAGAGGATCCTCTGTGACCTGCTGTCAGTCACCAGGATAGTGTTCTGATTTGAGACCCTAAACTTTGCTCTCTCCATGGGCAGTCTCGTGGGCAGTGGGCAAAGGTGAGGGTGAGGCATCTGCACTCCCAAAGTCCACCTCAGCTCTGGATGGGTTCGGGGCTGCTCTCAGCCTTCAACCCACCCCATATATCTCCATGACAACACCCTCTCATCCATCCACCCATCTATCCATCTTGCATTCATTCATCTGATACTGAGTGCTCACTAAATGCCAGGCCCTTGGCTGGATACTACAAAGTTTACTCCTTATGTCTTTCTTTTCACTTATTTCTTTCCTAAGAAGAGTACAGAAGCAGAGCCCAGGAGTCCCAGTAGAAAATGGGCCAGCTGCCGGCTGGGGACCAGTGACAGCCAGGACTTCCTGTCCTTTGAAGAAAATCCTGGGAGGTAAATCTGTAGGTTTCTTTGAGGTCCTGGGGGTGGACCCCCATTGCTCATCACGCTACATCCCCCACTAGTACCACATTGTTTTATTTTTCTACATAGCACTTATTACCCTGGATAGGTTCCTCATGTATTTGATTATCATTTATTGTCTCTCTCCACCCACCAAAATGTAAGCTGTAGAGACTTTGTTTTGTTCACTGCAACTTTCCTAGTGGCCAGATCAGTGCCTAGCCCATGGATGGCACTACTCAAAAATGTTTGTTTTGGGTGGATATATGGATGATGGATGGAGGGATAGTTGGATGGATGATGGATGGATAGGTGGGTGGAAGAATGGATAACAGACATGGTTCCTGCCCTTGTGGATTTTTTGGTTTTGTGAAGGAGACTACAAATTAGAGAATCATGAAGGCTGACATCACAGTTTCGTTTTCACAGCTATACCCTCAGCACCTAGAAAAGGTTGCACACGTAGTAGATGCTCAGTAAATATTTATCAAAAGAATTAACTTTTTAGGGAGACAAGAAATACATGAAGTGACCAGGGAAGAATTTAAAGGAATAAATCCCCTTACATTTGTATAATGCTTTTCATTTACATGCCTTTTGCCAAACACAAAGGTAAATGTGAAACCTCTATAGAAACTAGAGATCTCCATACAAATAGTTCATCATCCTTGCCATGGTTCAGCTTACTCCCCCAGCATCCCAGAACAAGGATTTTATCCTCTGAGCATCACTACCCTCAGAGAGAGGCAGTGGCCTGCTCTATGTCACCTGGATAGTGTTCTGATTTGAGATCCTAAGCTTTGCTCTCTCCATAACTCTTCTAAAAATACACTGTCACCAAGTGTTTGGAGAAACGATGCGGGTTGATTAAATGTGGCCAGCGTTAAGCTCAAGTCCAAAGATCAAGCAGAAGAGCTAAGGAAACTTGCAAATGAATTGAGTTTATATTTTGGTTCACTTTTTTCAGCAGACTCTTCCATTTCATCTTTCAGGAAAAAAAAAAAAAAAAGTCTATTTAGAAAAGGGCACGGGGTCTCCAGGAGGGAAAACCCTGAATGCCTTTAGGCTTTTCTCTGCCATCCCTGCCTTTTGGGTCCATGGTCACTGTGGAATTTGGTCGGTTCTGCATTTTTGCCACATCTGAACAAGCCAGGCTAACCTTGCCCATGACTTTAAGGGTCTAAGGAAGAGCACACGGGAGGTGGGTATGGTAACCCGGCCCTTGGGGAATTCCCAGCCCTGTGGGAGACAGAAAGCTCCCAGAGCCGCAAAGCGAGCCCCCAGGCAATGCCCAGAACCCTGTGATGCTGAGAGTCAAAGGAAGTGGCTCCTGTCACACCAGAGCCTTCGGAGGGGCACCCAAGTAGGCAGGGCTGAGTCTGAGCTTTGGAATCCTTCCTTGGCCATGAGGAAGAACTCCTGGCCAGCAACAGCAACCCAGCTTAACCCAGCCTATGGGGGAACACAAGGGAGATTCTGGCTCAAGTCATTGAAAACTCCCTGGGTAAGTCTGGATCCAGCTCCTGAAGAATCTGCCTCTTCTTCTCAGCTGTTTTGTCTGGAAGGTAGTCTGCTACAGTGGCCAGAGCCACTCTAGGTTCACATCTTTCTAGGTTCATGTCCACTGTCAAGGGATATTGCTTTCTAGACGGCTCTAGCTGGAGTCCCAGAATTTGCTCTGACTGGTTCGACGATGAAGCTCTGATTGGCCAGGGCTGGTCACATGCTTCGCCCCTGAGCTTGTGGGTTGCAATCAGTTCCGCCCCCCCAACCCAACCCAAACCCTGTGAACCGAGAACCCAGGAGGAAGTCTTGGCTGGGAGGCTCTGAGTGGAAAAAAACGGAAACTAGTTACTCGGCAGGATAAAGCAAATGTTTGCCATAGAGGGTTGTGATTATGACTCTGCTCTTTCAAATGAGAAAATTGGGGTCCAGAGACATTAAGCAGCTTCCCCCGAGTCACACAGAGAACTGGGGAGAAACTTTCTGTGTTGCTTAAACATCCTGCTCTAAGTAGTACCCACGATGCTGGGTCACCTGCTGGCTGTCCTGAAAACTCACCATTTGCGTCTGCATTCTTGGGAAGACTGGTTCTAAGAAGATGTCTGTCTAAGCATGCTTTCGTCTGGAAAACCATGTCATCTGCCCTGCGGGATAAAGAGGGCACTTTTTTCACTCTTACTGACTTGGAACTGAAACATTATTGTAGTAACTATTTGTTTCAGGGAAAAAATTGTAATTGCTTCTAGATCCACTCACTGGTTTCAAGAGCACTTTAACCTTTAACTTTCTCAGTACAAAAGGAGGCTTGCTGGGCGGTGAATCTAACAAGACCATCATTTACCGCTGGCAGAGTTCATTAGTCAATCGTAACAGTTTAATTATTAGCATTTTAATGCATGAGCATTTAACCAGACAGAACAACAAGCTCTGGAGTACAGAACAAGACTTCTTAAATAGAGCTGAATTAACCCACACAATTGTTTGTATTGTGGGGTGTTATTAAAACAAGATGATTAAAATGCAAAAAACAAATAGGTCCATATATTTAGCCAACAAACCAGCATTTGGCTTCATGGTGTTGAGCGGATGGGTGTTTTTCATTTGTTTGTTTGTTTGTTTTCAGTTGAATTTGGAATTTAAAATTTTTGTTTTATTTTTCCTGCTCCAGGTTATAGGTTAAAATGATACAAAGATGATCTACTTTGGTGCACCAATTTGTGATAAGTGACTTTAATAAAAGAGAGACAGAAGATCTAAGGAGAAAGCCTGCAAAAGGCAGTGAGTGACTCAACCTGGGCTCCACAGCCCTCAATTCTAGCTGCACAGAAGAATCACCTAGAGGGCTATTTTTTTAATATGTATTTATTTATTTATTTGGCTGTGTTGGGTCTCCACTGTGGCCAGCTCTCTAGCCGTGGTACACAGGCTCTAGGGTGCACGGGCTCAGCAGTTGCAATGCGTGGGCCCAGGGGCATGTGGGATCTTAGTTCCCTGACCAGGGATTGAACTCATGTCTCCTGCATTGGAAGGTGGGCTGTTAACCCATGGACCACCAGGAAAGTCCCCTAGAAAGTTTTTTAAACTGCTCTGTCAAGTCTGCATCTCCAGAGAATCTGACATTCTGGTGGTCCAGAATGATTTTTTTTTTTTTTTTTCAAATTCCCAGGCCATTCTAACGTGCATCCAGGACTGGACACTAGGCTTTATCTCCACGAGACTTGCTGGATCACTAAGCTACATTTTTCAAATAAAAATAAGACTTTTCAATGTTCACAGCAACTTTATTCACAATAGCCAAAAGTAGAAACAATCCAAATGTCCATCAGTGGATGAAAGGATAAACAAATGCAGTGTGGACAGCCAGTGGAATATGATGCAATCTTAAAAATAAATGAAATCTTGATATATGCTACAACATAGATGACTTTTAAGACATTATATAAGTGAAAGTATTATTCGCTGAGTTATGTCCGGCTCTTTGTGACCTCATGGACTGTAGTCCACCAGGCTCCTCTGCCCATGGGATTCTCCAGGCAAGAATACTGGAGTGGGTAGCCATTCCTTTCTCCAGGGGCTCTTCCCTACGAGAAAGAAACCACAAAAGGGCAAATATTGCATAACTGCATTTATGTGAGGTTCCTGGAATAGTCAAATTCATAGAGGCAGAAAGTAGATTAGAGGTTACTAAGGTCTGGGAGAGGGGAGGGAATGAGAGATTATTGTTTACTGGGTATAGAGTTTTTATTTGAGATGATGAAAAAATTATGGAGATAGATAATGGTGATGGTTGCTCAATGATGTAAATTTGCTTAATGCCACTGTGTTGTACACTTTAAAATGCTAAAAATTATACATTTTGTATTATGTATATTTTACCAAAATTTAAAAATGAAAAAACAAAAACTAAGCTTTGCCATTTTCACATGGTAGAATTAATGTGTGTTATGTGAGACTGTGGATAAAAGCCTTTTGTAAGGCTTAAGACGATGTGCACATTTAAGGTGGTAGTAATATTCTTTATTTGTTTTAATCATTTTGTTTTAATAAAAGGCTACAATATAAACAGCTGGGAAGGTTAATTAATAACGTCAAATCTAAATGAGTATAATTAATGTCACTCAGCAAAGGCCTTCACTAGACTCAAAACATATTTTCTCTTGGGGGTAATCATAGCCTGATTTTTCTAAACAGTTTCTCCTTTGGCTAGGAAGCAGGAACTATTAGAGAAGAGAGGAAGAAATGCAAAGTCCCACGTTTTTCATTTGAGACTAAATATTCATAGCATAGTCTCACATGTGGTCTATAGCATCCTCATCCAGGCCTCTGGGAAGGAGGTCTGTGATGGCCTTGCCTACAACAGACACTGGACAAATTGTAACACACAACAATCATAAAAACCAGCATTTACTGACTCTTTGCTAAATGCCAGACTTCTGATGGAAGTATGGCTAGGGGTGGTTAGAAGGATGGATGGGCAAAGAAAAAGTAGGGGACTTCTACTCATGACCAGTCAAGAGCAAACTCAGAATCCCAAAGAATTTTCTATCAGTTCTTTACATTTAATTCAACCCATGTAATTCAATCAAGAGAGTCTATGGCGGTTGGGATTTGGGCCTGATTGCTAGATGGTGAAGATGTCACTGATCCCTCAGTGAATAGACAGAATTCCCCTAGTTCCTCTCTCTCATCTCTGACCATCATTGTTTGGTTCTTTTAAACTCTTGTCTTCCCATCCTCACCCCTCATGCATCGAGACCCTGTGAAAGGAAGAGAGAGGGCAAAGTGGAGAATCCTCATGATTGATTGCCTCTGAGCTTATGGAAAGGTCAGGCTGGAAAGAATAGTTCTTGTCCCTTTCTGCACTAGAAGAGTTTATGACTTGTTCTCTGCCTTGAGGTATAAGCTAGGAAAAATAGCAATTCCCCTCCTATTATTTATATGAAGACAGTCAGCCTCCCAGGAGTATGGGGTTGGTGGGCAAATGAGGAGAGAACTGTCTCTCCATATTTTATTTATTTTCATTCATTTAAATGGTACCTTGCTGATATTTCCTAAGGAATTTAATGCAGCTTGCAAATTGGATATATCATAACAAGATAAAATAATTTAATTCAGAGAGAAAACAGGATGCATACAATGCAGGATAGAAAATACCAAAACCTGACACCATATGGGATAAAGAAAGGGATGTGGGTGGCCATGAGGAATTGACAAGCCAAGGAGGATCCACAAGAGTAGCAATGAGCTTGACCTGTTCTTCCCTGGGAGGTACCTGCCATTCTGGGCTTCCAGCTGTATCCACAGATACGTGCTTTAACCATCAGATGAGCAGGGAAAATATCCACTAATATCCTGCTGTAGAAACTGGGAAGGCGTGACTAGAACATGTGCCTGCAAGGAGGATCACCCCTCTTCTACTCTCTCTGGCCTGGGAGAATCTACAGCAGGCCAGATTCTCCTCAGACTGATTTCGGTTTGGGACTGACACATAGCCTGATTGGTAGTAGAGCTTCTCACAAATCCACCATCTGGCACAGCTACTCATTTTGGCTGAAAGGTCTCCTAAAGCATTCAGAACCAAGTTCCACCTGGATTTTAAGGTTATCTCGCTAACACCTCATCTCCCATCTATGTTTGGGCAACAGAACTTCCTGGAAAACTCTCCAAGGCCAACCAGCTACAAACTGAAGCCAGTAGACAAAGTTAGGATTTCAGCATCACATAGCATGATTTTTAACTCCTCCTTTCCCATCTGCCAACTGTCTCAGGAATGTTTGCCCAGAAAGTGACAGTGGGACGGGCCACTCTTTCTATGAATCCTAACAACACTGACTGGCTATTCTTCAATATTGACTGAGTTTGGGGGCTATTCCGTATTCTCTAGGATGATATTGGCTCATTAATTATTGAAGTTCAGGTTCATGAAGTTGGAGAATGAGTTTCCTATCTATGACTAAAAGTTCACATTTTTCATGACCAGTATTTGCAAAGATCAAAACCCACAATGCCAGCCTCCCCAGATTCCATCTATTCTCAACAGGCTTCATTCATGAACCATGGGAACAGGAGAATTCATTACTTTATCTTCAGGACTTAGGGGAATGACTGGCAAATACATAGTAAAGATGTATGGAATAACAGAATCCAACTTAGTTGCAATTTCTGAGCATCTCTACAAAAAGATTATGATGTGCAAAAAAAAAAAAAAAAAAAAAACAGGAACCTCCAAGGAATCAGAGAAAGTACTTTCCTAAGAAATAGGTATTGCAATAAGCAGGAGAAGTTTTTAAGAATTATCTAATTTATATTCTCAACACCATATCAAGAGCAAGTGATAATTTAAAAAGAATCAGAGATCAGGAAATGCTATTAAATGATGGGGAGCACAATTTCTGAATTGAAAGCAACAAGTAGCAATTTTTGAATACTTCTAAAATTTTAAGTCAATGAAATACAAAATAAGGCCAAGAAATTTTCCCAGAATAAAGAGTTGCACATTTTAAAAGGAAGGATTTTTTAAAATTATTCAACAGATTCAGTTCAGTTCAGTCGCTCAGTCGTGTCCAACTCTTTGCAACCCCTTGAACTGCAGCACACCAGGCCTCCCTGTCCATCACCAACTCCCAGAGTTCACCCAAACTCATGTCTATTGAGTCCATGATGCCATCCAACCATCTCATCCTCTGTCGTCTCCTTCTCCTCCTGCCCTCAATCTTTTCCAGCATCAGGATCTTTTCAAATGAGTCAGCTCTTCGCATCAGGTGGCCAAAATATTGGAGTTTCAGCTTCAACATCAATCCTTCCAAGGAACACCCAGGACTGATCTCCTTTAGGATGGACTGATTGAATCTCCTTGCAGTCCAAGGGACTCTCAAGAGTCTTCTCCAACACCACAGTTTAAAGGCATCAATTCTTTGGCGCTCAGCTTTCTTTATAGTCCAATTCTCACATCCATACATCACTACTAGAAAAACCATAGCCTTGACTAGACAGACCTTTGTTGACAAAGTAATGTCTCTGCTTTTTAATATGCTGTCTAGGTTGGTCATAACTTCCTTCCAAGAAGAAAGTGTCTTTTAATTTCATGGCTGCAGTCACCATCTGCAGTGACTTTGGAGCCCAAAAGAATAAAGTCTGACACTGTTTCCACTGTTTCCCCATCTATTTGCCATGAAGTGATGGGACCGGATGCCATGATCTTAGTTTTCTGAATGTTGAGCTTTAAGCCAACTTTTTCACTCTCCTCTTTCACTTTTATCAAGAGGCTTTTTAGTTCCTCTTCACTTTCTGCCATAAGGGTGGTGTCATCTGCATATCTGAGGTTATTGATATTTCTCCCGGCAATCTTGATTCCAGCTTGTGCTTCTTCCAGCCCAGCATTTCTCATGATGTACTCTGCATTTAAGTTAAATAAGCAGGGTGACAATATACAGCCTTAACATACTCCTTTCCCTATTTGGAACTAGTCTGTTGTTCCATGTCCAGCTCTAACTGTTGCTTCCTGACCTGCATACAGGTTTCTCAAGAGGCAGGTCAGGTGGTGTAGTATTCCCATCTCTTTCAGAATTTTTCACAGTTTATTGTGATCCACACAGTCAAAGGCTTTGGCATAGTCAGTAAAGCAGAAATAGATGTTTTTCTGGAATTCTCTTGCTTTTTTGATGATCCAGCAGATGTTGGCAATTTGATCTCTGCTTCTTCTGCTTTTTCTAAAACCAGATTCAATCATCATTTATCCAGAATATCAATGTAGATAGCCAAAAAAAGGAGATGGAAGATACAATAATATAACAAATACTAGAAGAAAATTTTATAAAACTAAAAAAGAAGAAGAAGAAATAAGTCTTTAGATACAAAGGGGACACTGAAGATCAGACAATATTAATTTAAATAGCTAATATATAGAAATATTCTGAAAATTAGGTTTTAGTCTTAGGAAAAATACTATAATCCCACCCAAGAAAGGGAAACCCATCTGACCTCAAAATTCTTCCCAGCAACACAAAACAAAAAGATTAAACAGCATTGGCCTTTCCTTGGGGGGAAAAGTAAGAAATAATATACCAAGTTAAAGTACTCAAATCATAAGTGCACAGCTTAATGAATTTTCAAAAAGAAACACCCATATAATAAGCAGTTGGTTAAGACCAGAATATGACAATCAGCTCAGAACCCCAGCATGCCCCAACAGCCACTCCATACCCCAAAGGGTAACCACTCTCCTGACTTCTAACACCATAGGTTCATTTAGCCTATTTCATTAATGGAATTTTACACGTATAGGTGGAGTCATTCAGTGTGGAGTCTTCTGTGTCTGGCTTCTTGTGTTGAGCATTGTGTTTCTACTTGTATTTGTGGTTTGTTCACTCTCATTGCCAAATAGTATTCCATTATATGAATATCTTGCAATTCATCCATTCTGCTACTGGTAGACATTTCATTAATGAAGGTTATCTTTTGGTGAATATATGTTCGAATTTCAGCTGACTATGTAGCTTCAAATGGAATTGTTGCATAATAGGAAGACGTATGTTTAAAGTACATGGATGTGGTCAAATGATTTTCTAAAGTGACCGTAGCAAGGGTTCCAATTCCGCCACGTCCTTCCTACATGCAGTGCTTGTCTTTAATTCCAGTCATTCTGGCAAGTGTGTAATGGTATCACATTGTGGTTTTCATTTGTATTTTCCTGATGACTAATAAAATTTAGAAGCTTTCTATATGTTCTTTGGCCACTTGAATATCCTCTTTTTGAAACATCTGTTCAAGTCTTTTACATATAATACTCCTGTTTTAATTACTCCCATTGTATCATGTCTTGATACCTGGTAGTATAAATCCACTTTTTCATTTCTTCTTCAAGATTGACTTGGCATTTGTTGGCCTTTGAATTTCCATATAAATTTTAGAATCAACTTGCTGACTCCACTAAGGAAAAAGAAAGCTTTCTAAAATTTGTTTGGGATGACATTTAATCTATAAAGGAATTTTGGGAGAATACTATCTTTACAACATAGAGTCTTCCAATTAATGAACATAGTCTATCCTTCCATTTACCCAGGGCTTTTAAATTTTATGTCAGTAACATGTTGTAGTTTTCAGAGCATATGTCTTGCACATCTTTTTAAACAGCCATTCCTGGGTATGTGGTGGTTTTTATTTTTTTTTTAAATGTGGCACGACTATAAGAATAGACAAATAGATCTGTGGAGGTTCTGTTCTTCTCTTGAGTATTGAAAATATTTTATACCTTAATCTAAGTGTTTATACAGATGTGTACAATTGTAAAAACTAATCTATTTGTACCCAATTAATGTATTTTATTTATTTTCTGTGGTTTTGCTTTACTACAACAAATGGGTATGAAAAAGAAAAATATGTAAAAGATATGGAAGATAATGCAAAACAGAAAAAATATACTACTAATATAAGATGTAAATTACAATCAGGTATAAAAATTTTTGACAAATTAACAAACCTTTTCTCTTTTTGATGGTATCACAAGTATAATAACCATAAGGGTACAAGGAAGTAGGTAATTTTATGTACTATTAGTGGAAGGATGGGAGAAGGCGATGGCACCCCACTCCAGTACTCTTGGCTGGAAAATCCCGTGGACTGAGGAGCCTGGTAGGCTGCAGTCCATGGGGTCGCTGAGAGTCGGACACGACTGAGCGACTTACCTTTCACCTTTCACTTTCATCCATTGGAGAAGGAAATGGCAACCCACTCCAGTTTTCTTACCTGGAGAATCCCAGGGACGGAGGAGCCTGGTGGGCTGCTGTCTATGGGGTCACACAGAGTCGGACACGACTGAAGTGACTTAGCAGCAGTAGCAGTGGAAGGATAAATTGGTATAGCCTTGCTGGAGGGCACGTGGGCAAAAGACCTAAAAATATGCATGCAAGTCCACTAGAAATTTATTTTTAAAGTGTATCATGGATATAGCATGTGCTCAGACACTCAGTTGTATCTGACTCTTTGTGACCCCATGGACTACAGTCTGCCAGGCTCCTCTGATCATGGGATTCTCCTGGCAAGAATACTGGAGTGGGGTGACATTCCCTCCCTCCAGGGGATCTTCCCAACCCAGGGATCAAACCCACATCTCTTACATCGCCTGCACTGGCAGGTGTATTCTTTACTCTTAGCTATCTGAGAAGCTATTAGGTTATTCACCAACCAAAAAAAAAAAAACCTATAATAATAAAATAACGAAATCTAGCTAATATTAGGGAATTAATAAACTACAATATAGAACATTGAAATAGTATCAACTATTAAAAATTATGACACACAGAAAAAGTTAATGATGTAGGAAAGATTCTCAAGGCAATACTCACCCAAAGAAAGCAGTCCATAGTGGTGGCTATTCAAGAAGTTCCCAATTTAAGTTTTAAAATTTAGATTTATCTATCTCATCAGAAAAAAAATTGTAACCATGTGAAATGATGGATGTTAACTAAACTTACTGTGGTTATCATTTCAGAATATATAATATATCAAATCATTGTGTTGCACACATTCAATTTATACAATGTTATATAACAATTAGATCTCAAGAAAACTGCAGATCTAACAGTTTATCATATGTAAAGTGTAAACATATACTTTATATTTATATATTCAAATATAATATACATATTATATGTGATTGTTTTATATATATATATAAACTTTTTAGAAAGGAATAGCAGGATACACAGCTAAATGTCAGCAGTGACTATTTCTGTCAATTGAGATGATAGGTAATATTTCCATTTCTTTTTGTGCCTTCACTTTTTATGAATATTTAACAATGTACATGTATTCAGTTCAGTTCATTTCAGTCGCTCAGTCGTGTCCAAGTCTTTGTGACCCCATGAATTGCAGCACACCAGGCCTCCCTGTGCATCACCAACTCCCAAACTCTTGTCCATCAAGTCGGTGATGCCATCCAGCCATCTCATCCTCTGTCGTCCCCTTCTCCTCCTGCCCCCAATCCCTCCCAGCATCAGAGTCTTTTCCAATGAGTCAACTCTTCGCATGAGGTGGCCAAAGTGTTACTCTTATACTATTAAAAATAGTATTCTGGGACTTCCTTGGTGGTCCAGTGGTTTAGACTTTGCCCTCCAATGCAGAGGATATAGGTTCAATCCCTGGTCAGGGAGCTCAGATCCCACTGGACTCAAGGCCATAACATAAAACAAGCAATATTGTAACAAGTTCAGTAAGACTTAAAAAATATGGTATCCTAAGAAATTATAAGAGAAGAATAGTATGTAAAATTATATTCTAATATATTTGAAACTATCAGTGAATAAGACTCTTTTCTTGCCAAGAAATATAAATTTGACCAAAGAAAAATTTTATTTGTAGACATAGAAAAACACACCAATCTTTTATTGGAATTGCAGATGATTCTTTTCCTTCTTAATATCCATCTTTAGTTTTCAAGGTTTTTCCAGTAAATACATATTAATTGCATGATCAGTAAAAAAAAAAAAAAAGAAAAAACAAGGACACAGGTGTAGTTTCCTGTGCTGCTGGACTATGAACTTTGTGTGATACTACAGATATCTTGCAATGCTCTGGACACAAATACAGAATCATTCTCCTTACCCACACAAGCTCAGTCCCAGCGCCTACCCACAACCCCAGCAGCTTCCACATATGTAAGCTTCCCATTGAGACAGGCATTATTCTTAGAATTTTTACAGGTGCGGAAAGTCAAACTAGATAGATAGCATAGTCACTCACTTAAAGAGGCTCAGGTAATATAAAGGGGAGGAGGAATTCGAACCCAGATCAGCCCACGTTCAAAGCCCATGCCGTTTTTACTACGTGAGTAACTTTTATTATCATATCACGACCAAGACCACCAGATTTGTTGTGAACTCTTAAGCCATGGTGCAGAGGGCTTCCTTCAAGATAAATATGCCCCAGTTTGGAATGCACCAGGTTTATTGAAAAATATTACTGAAATCAAAGCATTTTGCACTACTTTATTCATTATTTTTATGGTACTCCAGGATTTTTGTGGGATTTGTTTTTCATTTCACTTCTGTAAGCCTGCCAATGCTTTAAAGCAGTATTTCAATTGAAGAAAAAAAAAATTTTTTTTTAAGCAGAAACTCAACAATGTTTTCCATCCTTTTTTCATACAGTTTTGGGACATTCTCCCCTCCTGCTCCACCCCCACTCCATGTCCCTCTTCCCTCATTCTCATTAAGTGCAAATATAATACTCAAGCTACTGTTTAAACATCCCCAAAGGTTCAAAGAAATTAAATCCGTGGTTGGCAAAGTTTTGAAATGTTAACTGTATCACTGGCAGTTGCACCTGAGAAGTCACAAATCATTCCGATGCAAAGGCCACAGAAACCCATGCTCCGTAGTTCCCGAGCAGCGGAGGACCCCCTGCTCTGTGGCCTCAAAAGATGATGAAGGGGACTTCCCTAGTGGTCCAAAAGGTTGAGACTTCACCTTCCAATGTAAGGGCTGCATGTTCGATCCCTGGTCGGGGAGATAGGATCCCACACGCCTCCTGGCCAAAGGACCAAAAGGTAAAACAGAAGCAATATTGTAACAAAATCAATACAGATGTTAAAAACAGACGATTAAGGGCTGCTGGGAGGTGTGTACTGGACCTGGGAAGCCACTCCAGTCTCTGAAATGAACAGCCTGCTGAACTCACACGTCCCTTTCATCGCTCACACGTGTGTTTTCAATAGCTGCCAGATACTACTGGCCCTTGAGAAGCTTAACATCTAGGTTGGGTTCCAAGCAGATAGATTTTAGAAAGCGAATTCCATTCTGCTTCTGTGGTGCAATCCTGCAATATTGTGGTTTTGAGCTATGTTCCCTAGACCTGCGGATGGTTCAGAGTTGCCCAGGGGCTGGGGGGCTCCGAGGGGGAGGGCAGGGAGAGGGGAGTATTTTTTGCCCACAACCCCACCCCTCACTTCAACCACAAGAGCTCTGCTCTGATCTGTTTCATGTACTTGGATTCCCCATCAGTTTTCTTTTGGATGAAAGACAATGTGGCTTTAAAAAGAAATTTTAAAAAGAATTCCTGCTTCACTGCATTGAGACACAGAAGGATGGGAAGAGAGGGTGTCACTGCTCGTTAGCACATTAAAAATGTGAAGGCATTTTCAATCTATAGGTGCCCAGAAAGGCCTTCCTCAGTCTAAACTCCTCTCTTAACAGCTGAGGACATTGTAGACCAGAGCTAGAGAGAGATATGCTCGGGATTACAGAGACTTCTCAACAAACGCCACTGCAAAACTTAAGAATGTCGAGGCATGACACAGGATGCTTGGGGCTGGTGCACTGGGATGACCCAGAGGCATTGTACGGGGAGGGAGGTGAGAGGGGAGTTCAGGATGGGGGACATGTGTACACCCGTGGCGGATTCATGTTGATGTATGGCAAAACCAATACAATATTGTAAAGTAATTAGCCTCCAATTAAAATAAATAAATTTATATTTTTAAAAAAAAGGAGGATCAGAGTAGTTTTTCCATCGCAGAAAACTCAACCATAGGGTTTTATTAAGCAAATCACATTTCCAAAATGCATTTATTAGTATTTCCTTCAGTCCTGCTTCTTTTCTAAACAGAAATAAGTCGGAATAGAAACTTGAGAGCTGATACTATGATTGAATGGTGAAACTAACTTTGACCTTCTTGCCACTCGACGAAAAAAAAAAAGACATCCACTCTGTTCTGTAGTTCTTATTGATGAGGAAACATCAACTCTTTTTAGTAGAGATGATCTCATGAAGAAATGTCCTTATATAAACTTACAGAGGAAAAGAGTTGTGTTCTTCTTTTGATGGAATGTACCAGTAAGTCTAAAGATAATGACTTTCCCATCTAGGATGACTCCTTCAGACAGCTGAGGTGTTAATGAGTGTCCCCTTCCACTGCCATAATAAGTGAAATAGTGGGTTTTGAAAACTCTTGTTTTCTCTTCTCTCATTTCTCAGGGTTACATCTATTAACCCAAGGTTTCCATTCTGTGTAGCTTGTATTTACAAGTAAGACTAACAAACTCATAGAGGAGCAGAGGGGAAAAAATACATATGTTTGGGGGGTGGCATCGATTACTCCATATGCTGTTTCATGATATTATTTAACACTATTGATTTCTGCCGTGCGTCACTCACTCCTGTGCTCAGTGAAATCCACACTGGATCTCAGCGCATCCTTTTCATACGACAACCCTTTAAAGTGGATCCCGGTGCCACAGATACAGAAAAACTGAGGACTAACGCGGCTCAGAGGGTTTCCCTGCTGGCTCAGTGATGAGGAATCCGCCCGCCTGCGTTCAATCCCTGATCCAAGAAGATCCCCTGGAGAAGGAAATGGCAACCTGCTCCAGTATTCTTGCCTGGCAAATCCCCCCTGGACAGAGGAGCCTGGCAGGCTACAGTCCATGGGGTCGCAAAGAGTCGGACATGACTTAGTGACTGAATAACAACAGCGAGGCTTGGAAGCTTGCCCTGTTTACGAGGACCTTTGGTTAAATATTCCAGCCATCTGCTGTGAGTCAGGCATTCCAAATCCCAGCACATAGGGATCAAGCCCCTGCCTTCAGTGACCTCCATCTTATGACCCGAGACAGCCAGCAATCAACAAATAAAAAAGGACAATAAACAAACAAGAAAATTGCAGACTGTATCTCAAGCCGGAAAGGAAACAAACCAGAGGAAGCAATGGAAAGCAAGAGGGAGTGGGAGGAGCAGGGTGCTTTCCATGAGTGACCAGGGAAGGCCTCACTGAGGAGGTGACCTTTAAGCTGAACCTGGAAGATGAGAAGCAGCCAGGGAGCCAAGGGTCACGTGGGACCAGCAAAGCCTGAGTCTTCACCAGGAGGTTCAGGAGGCCTCAGGCTGCCTCCTGCCCAGTTGCTCTGCCAGCTCTGTAAGCTTGGCTTCACCTTCCATTGCATAGACACGCACGCCAGGGCTCAGAGAGGTTGAGTGACTTGATCAAGACCACGCAGCCAACAGCAGTGGAGTGCGATTTTAATCTAGGACCATCTGGCCCAAACCTCTGCTCTTAGCATTGACCTCATTTGATTTGACTCAATGACTAACATCAGTTACCAGCTCTGGCAACTCAATTTACACTGGGTCAGTTAACGACTCAGTTGAGTATCTATACTTTTTTATTCACAGTCAGTCTCATCCCAAAGAGAGTTTGAACCCCCAGGTTCTTTGTACTTGCTGGAGTTTTCCTTCACATACAGCCCTCTGTTTTGTTTGGATTGGTGGTACAGAAACTCATGATAATTCTCCCCAGGGTGCAAGTTCAGAATTCTTGAGAAATTCTCACAGACAAGGGTGCCCAACAAGATACTTAGGAACCATGTCACCCTCTATTGGGAACAACAGGAGGAGCTGCACAACACGTGTTCCCCCAGGACGCTGTCATTCAATCTTCAAAAAGTCCTGCACATACCTGGAAAATCCAACCTACTTTTTCCAGGTCAAAAACTAAACAAACAAAAATCCACCCCCCTCTCTGGCGATGCAGCAGATGTCCCTGGGGAGTCAAGTGGGGCCCCGTGTGGTCTGCTCCGCCTCCCACCTCTGTTTACCATCTGGCTGAATGTGGATGTCTGCATGGAGATGTCCCTCCACCCTTCCCAGCCCTGACTCACACAGGGTAAAAGCAGTCCAGAGTGGCAGGAAAAGCTCCTTTCCAGACCTCCCGGTTGATGAAATCCATTGCAATGACCTCGACGAAGTGCAAGAAAATGGGTCACATCCTGAACTGCCAAGGCCACTGAAAATAGGTATGTTACATCATCGCCACCCGGGACCTGACTTATTCACCCAGGTGTACAATCTGGGGGCTCTTCTAGGTACTCTGCCAGCTGAAAAAAAGTCTGCCATTCAGGGAGTGCTTATTAGCCAAGAATAACAGCCATCATGTATTCAGTCTTCCAGGACAACGAACTCTTCTCAACCCCTTACCATATAATCTCAGTAATTCTCACAAGAGCTCTGCCGAGGGGGGGAGGCAGGTGTTGTCAAAGTCACTATTTTCCAGAAAGGAAACCAAGGTGCAGAACTCCTGTACCACTTGTCTGAAGTCCGCAGGTAGAAAGGAACACAGGCTGGATTCAAGCTTCTTACTCCTTACTGCACTGGGTCTCATCCAAAGAGAAGGCTGTGCAAAGTCATAGGAACAGGGGTAGAGCCTGTTCTTCAAGCAAAAATCAGAACCTCATATCCAGCAGTCACTATGGATACAGACAGATGCGGAAAGATGGAAATGGTGGAGATGATATAGCAGATGGTTTTCAGATTCCAGTTTCACTTTTATGCATGCAAAAACCCAACCATACATTGCAAAAATAGCATGAGGCTGGACGTGGGGAGCAGAGATTAGAGATGATGTTAAAAGTCTGCAGTTATGGGGTTACACTAGGATTGACCTCTGACATGTGCACGCCCCACCTCTGATTGCCACATCATATGCAGGGTGGCAGGACTCATCTCCTCAGACCCTCAGGGGCTCTCAAGCCACACCCACCAGGAGACCTTCCGGGAGATGACATGAGTCCATCCTTGGACACTGCCAGGGCCTCTGCCTCCTGGGTTCCTGAACACCCAGCTCCCAAAGGAAATGTCTCCCCCAGGCAGCTTTTGTTATTTTGGGTGGTGAGGTGTAAGTTCAGTAAGGAGCTCTGGGTAAAAGACAAAGTTTGCTTTCCTCCAGAAAGGCAGTTTCAAGAAATTACATTTTCAAAGGTGTGCTTAGTCACTAAGTCAGGTCCAACTCTTTGCGATCCCGTGGACTGCAGCACACCAGGCTTCCCTGCCCTTCACCATCTCCTGGAGTTTACTCAAACTCATGTCCATTGAGTCGGTGATGCCATCCAACCATCTCATCCTCTGTCGCCCCCTTCTCTTGCCTTCAGTCTTTCCCAGCATCAGAGTGCTTTCCAATGAGTCAGCTCTTCCTATCAGGTGGCCAGAGTATTGGAGCTTCAGCTTCAGCATCAGTCCTTCCAATGAATATTCAAAGGTAGAAACTGATTATTCTGCAGGCATTTTGTTGTCTGTTAGCTCTGAAGGAGATGAGGAGGGAGGGAAAAGTGGAGAGACCTAGAGGCTCCCTCCTCACCCTTCACCTGGTCCCAGGCAATCAGGAGGCTGGAGAACCTGGGCTCTGTCTCTCCCCTGCTCACCACCATCAGCAGAGGGAGGAAGCAGGCCACACATTCTCTAGGAGACACACACCTAGACACACGTGGACATCAGCTTAGAGTCCATGTGAAAACCACGGACCCCTGGGTGCAATGGGGGACTTTGGGAATGGTCCAGCTCAGTGCTTCCCAACAGGAATGGAATGTGGGCCACACATGGCATTTTACATTTCCTAATAGCCATAGTAAAAAATTAAATAAATTCATAAAAAGGAACAGGTGAAATTAATTTTCATATACAACTGAACCTAATATATCAAAATATTATCACCTCAGTATGCAATCAATATAAACATTATTGAGATATTTTACATTCTTTTTTTTAATATGCCGAGTTTTTGTATATTTTATACTCAAAGTTCATCGGAATTTGGACTCAGCCATGTTGCAAGCGCTTAACAGCCACAATTGGCCAGTGGCCACCAAATAGGACAACAGGGAGCATGTTGGTCCATCTGGGTTGCCTAGTGTCTTCCCCAGCAAACCCCAACCCCAATGAATCAACTAGCTCCCTTCTACACAAGTGTGGTCATAGGGTAGCAATAATATCACCTATAGCAGGAGTCCCCCAATCTCCAGGACCCAATGCCTGATGTGGAACTGATGTAATAATAATAGAAATAAAGAGGACAATAAGTGTAATGCCCTTGAATCATCCCAAAACCACCCTTCACCCAGTCTGTGGAAAAATCATCTTCCACAAAACTGGTTCCTGGTGTCAAAAAGGTTGGGGACCACTGAGCTGAGGTCACTAGAAATGCATAACCTCAGAGCCCACCCAGAACCTATGTAAATCAGACGTCAACTGTTAACACTCTGCCCAGGTAAATCTTTTACACAAGAAACTGAGAAGCCAGTTACCTCCTCTTAAATACTTCCAGTGGCAGGGGACTCACTGGCCCATCCCCAAGGAAGCCCATGCCATCTTTCAGTTCAGTTCAGTCGCTCAGTCGTGTCCGACTCTTTGCAACCCCATGAATTGCAGCATGCCAGGCCTCCCTGTCCATCACCAACTCCCGGAGTTCACTCAGACTCACGTCCATCGAGTAAGTGATGCCATCCAGCCATCTCATCCTCTGTCATCCCCTTCTCCTCCTGCCCCCAACCCCTCCCAGCATCAGAGTATTTTCCAACGAGTCAACTCTTCACATGAGGTGGCCAAAGTACTGGAGTTTCAGCCTTAGCATCATTCCTTCCAAAGAACACCCAGGGCTGATCTCCTTCAGAATGGACTGGTTGGATCTCCTTGCAGTCCAAGGGACTCTCAAGAGTCTTCTCCAACACCACAGTTCAAAAGCATCAATTCTTCGGCATTCAGCTTTCTTCACAGTCCAACTCGCATATCCATACATGACCACAGGAAAAACCATAGCCTTGACTAGACGGAACTTTGTTGGCAAAGTAATGTCTCTGCTTTTGAATATGCTATCTAGGTTGGTCATAACTTTTCTTCCAAGGAGTAAGCGTCTTTTAATTTCATGGCTTCAGTCACCATCTGCAGTGATTTTGGAGCCCCCAAAAATAAAGTCTGACACTGTTTCCACTGTTTCCCCATCTATTTGCCATGAAATGATGGGACCAGATGCCATGATCTTCATTTTCTGAATGTTGAGCTTTAAGCCAACTTTTTACTTTCCTCTTTCACTTTCATCAAGAGGCTTTTTAGTTCCTCTTCACTTTCTGCCATAAGGGTGGTGTCATCTGCATATCTGAGGTTATTGATATTTCTCCCGGCAATCTTGATTCTAGCTTGTGCTTCTTCCAGCCCCGCATTTCTCATGATGTACTCTGCATATAAGTTAAATAAGCAGGGTGACAGTATACAGCCTTGACATACTCCTTTTCCTGTTTGGAACCAGTCTGTTGTTCCATGTCCAGTTCTAACTGTTGCCTCCTGACCTGCATATAGGTTTCTCAAGAGGCAGGTCAGGTGGTCTGGTATTCCCATTTCTTGAAGAATTTTCCACAGTTTCTTGTGATCCACACAGTCAAAGGCTTTGGCATAGTCAATAAAGCTTTAACTGGTTCTAATTATTAGAAAAGCATTTATCCTTCCTTTATTGAGTACTCTCTAGGAACTTGGCACTGTGCTCAGTCCATCACATAAATTATCTCATTTACGCCCAGTACTGTTCAATAAGATGAGGGTTAACTTTGATTCTTTATATAGATGAGAAAACAGAGGCCTCACAAACCCAAATAACTTACCCCAGATCTCTCCACTAATCAGTCTGTCTCAGGACCTGTTTTCTTTGCCAGAGCTTTCTTTCTCACTACACCAGGGCCTCCCTGTACCCTCTGCCTGCTCACCTGCACTCTACCTAGAGGCAGTCTGGAGCTCAGGAGACTTTTCCATCCTCAAAGTAAAGGAAGGTGTTGTTGGTACTCAAGAGAGTCTTCAGTACCGTGGCTTTATATTTTTGTGGGTTTCATTTAGCACCGACTTCATTCCTTTTCATTCGATATTGCTTTTATTGTGTGAATAAACTCTGTTGGTAACTACATAATCAGGATTTCCTTTCCTCATCAAAGTTTAGAACAAGTATAGAAATGGGCAACTGAGCAAATAGGCAGAAATTAATAAAAGTCATATGATGTCATTAGATAGCTCAAAGGTCCCTGGTTTCCAACTACATAAGGTACACGGTTAGAGCAATTATGTAAAGTATACATATTTCATGAGGGACCCCAATTATACAAGGTTCACGGATGGGCACTGCACTAGAGAAGGTATTGAACTTGCCACGAAATACCACGAGGTAGCAAGCAGGATGCAAGTGTGATCAGATAAGAAGTGGAGAGCAGTGAGCCAGCTGTGAAGGAGTTTTACTGCTTAACTATCGTGGGTTGGTAAACTCCGAACTGGAAGAGCACTACTTTTCATCGGTCTTTCCACTAACGGCCGGAGTTGCTTCCCACGTGGCACTAGTGGTAAAGAACCACCTGCCAATGCAGGAGACATAAGAGATGCGGGTTTGATCCCTGTGTCAGGAAGATCCCCTGGAGAAGGGCACAGCAACCCACTCCGGTATTCTTGCCTGGAGAATCCCATGGACAGAGGAGCCTGGTGGGCTACAGTCCATAGCGTTGCAAAGAGTCAAACACGACTGAAGTGACTTAGCATAGCATAGCACAGTACAGCTGACTGCACAATAGAGACTGAACACTGATATGAAACTTATGCTGTTGTTTTGGAATAAATTATATTCTGAATTCAAAAAGAAAAGTCATTTGTCTTAAATAATTATGGAAATCATTGGAAGAGACACTGCAATTTAGGGGAAAGAATTTAACACTTTAAATGACTACCATATTCTTCAACAGTCCAGGAAATCAAGAATCACTGTGTTTGAGAAAGAGTCAAGCATGGAACTATTGAGTGTGTGTGTGCGCGCGCGCGTGTGTGTGGTTGGGGGGATGACAAATAAAGAGGAAGGAGGAATTAGAATCAAAGGATATCAAGTGGCATAAACCAGAGACCCTATACATCAAATCTACATAAATGAAATACTTTTCTGTCTGTCTGTTTTCACAGCACATGAAATGGCTGGCTGATTTTCTCCAAATTTAGAAAGTACATTTGGGGAGGCCAAATAAGATAGCTGCTATATTGCACACATGACATTCACTTAGGGAGTTTCGCGGTATCCTGGAGAAATAGACAGTCATCCCCTTGAGCAGCTGATAGTATCTATCAGTTGATTAAGAAATACATCAGGATGCCACAGAGAAAATAAACAGCAGTTTCAAACACGAGCCCTGATTTAGAGTTCTAATGGCAGACAATCTGAATTGCAGCCCATGATTTAGAGCCTCTGACATGGGCATTTCTACATGGCTGCAGGCACTGGTTGATTTAAAGATGGTTAATGATTGTCCAGGGGCTTCCCAGGTGGTACAGGGGTAAAGAATCTGCCTGCCGATGCAGGTTTGATCCCTGGGTTTGAAAGATCCCCTGGCATAGGAAATGGCAACCCACTTCTATATTCTTGCCTGGAAAATTCCATGGACAGAGGAGCCTGGCAAACTACAGTCCATGGGGTTGCAAAGAGTCAGTCACGACTGACTGAGTATGCATACATGCAGTAATTGTCCAGCACAGTCTGGGGACTACAGCAAGGTGTGAAATATACCCCAGTACTGCCGTTGGTGCCTTTGGAAGCAGCCCACACCCCACAATCTCTGGTCTTCCTTTCCTTTGTCAAACACTGCATCCATGTAAGGTGTCCTTCTGCAAGATACGGGCCAGAGTCTCCAGGATAAGTGAGTTCCAGTTGGCAGTAAGCTATGCATCGTTAATGTGCAACAGATTCTCTGGGATAGATTCAACCTTTGTCACCATGGCATCTTCAGGGCAGAGGACAACACTTAGCCCCCCCAGTGAGCATCCAGTACAAATCTATCAGCTGACCTCAGTCCCGTGTGCTGAAGCTCTCCATTTATAGCACAGTAATCACAGCATCTATTAGATGTAATCTAACATCTATTAGAAGTTTATCTTATCCTAATCATCGTGGTAAACACTCTACTGACATCACTCCATGGAACACTCCACCCAAGTGAAGAGAATTTGGCCATTTCTATCTTGAAAGTGTGTTAGCTGCTCAGTCGTGTTCTACTCTTTACAACACCATGGACTATAGCCTGCCAGGCTTCACTGTCCATGGAATTCTCCCAGCAAGAACACTAGAGTGGGGTGCCATTCCCTTCTCCAAGGGATCCTCCTGACCCAGGGATCGAATCCAGCTCTCCCGCATTGCAGCCAGATTCTTCATTGACTGAGGCATCATCTTAGACACAAGGAAACCAAAGTGCCGGAAGATTCAGTTTCGTGTTCGATGCCTCCTGCCAGTAGGTGGCAGGACCAAGATTCAAATCCAGATGAGCCGACCTCCTTGTTCGGAATGACTTCGCTCTAATGCTTCATTTTAATTTTCATCCTGGGCATCTGGAAGTCCACAGTAACCCAAATGCGCTTTCTCAAGGAGAAGGAAGAGGGAGGTACTTCTGCAGTGGGAATTGTCATCTTGTGCACCTCCTTGCTGCAGCTTCATTCAAGGACCTGTGACTTCTCTCATTCTGAAGTCTGAAAGTCATTTCAGGGGCTTGGGCCCTGCACTAGGCACTAGAGATGGATGCAAGTTTGTGGTTCTAGCTGTCCAAGAATCACAGGCTGGTCGGGTGTCGGAGGGGTAGGGTGGAGATGAAGAGACTTACAATGTCAGTGCAACATGGCATTGAGACAGACTTGAACACTGCCAAGCTGGCACTGAACAGGGTGGGGATGTTGCAGTCCCCGGCCTCCACCAGCTTACAATCTGTCTGCCCCTCAACTGCCTAGATGCTGGGTAGTCTTGAACTCGATCACAGGGTCAAGACCAAATGTGCTGGAGGCATGCAAATGGAGTGAGATCATTGCAAGTTGAGGTCATTGCCACCCTCTAGGAGATGAAAGCAAAAACAGCCCTGACAGATGCCCTGAGTGTGCCCATTACTTCTAAGTGTTTCCCTGGAGACAGTTATTTAGGGGAATTGGGATGGTAAAGGCTGCCATGGCCACATCTGTACAGCAGCCCTAGGCTAAGGACTCCCCATGGCTGCTTTTAAGATTCCATGGTCCCACGTCAGTAAGAAAACCTCAGGAGAAGACCACCTCAGTCAAGGGTGCATGAGACTGGACCCCAGTGAGTGGCCCTGGGGGTTGCTGAGGTTCAGTGAGGTTGAATGAACATCTTGAACTTGACTCTGATTTTGAATAACACAAATAAGCAACTTTAACACTCCAAAGGGTAATTTGTAGTAGAAATAGCCTGGAGCTCTTTTTCCAGGAGGACCACAAGGGCACACCCTCTTCTCAGAGCCCTGACCAAGGCCCAGGGGAATTCTCCCAGCCTTCTCTGAACCAATTTTCCAAAGTACTCTGTAATTAATGCCTCCCAGAAGAGATCCTCTGCTTGTCACTGAGAAGAGAAAAATAAAAGCATTCCTGCAACTGTTTTATACCTTGGGCAGGGAAGGTTCATTTCTAGCCATCTCCAATAAAGTGCCATGATGTGGGTAATAATAGAGGCCCATATTTTACAAGACAGTCCATCAAGTTCCTTCAAGCATGCTCATCACTTTTCAAATGCAGAGGCAGAGTCTACATAGAGTTTGCAGGAGACATTATTGCTATTAATAGAGCAATTTGGGCTTTTTTATTTTTTTTTTCCTGTGGAATTTCTGCAACAGAATTGCTGGTTTGGTCTTTATGGCATCTGGTATTTTGTTGTTGTTGTTCAGTCGCTCAGTTGTCTCTGGTTCTTCGCAACCCCATGGACTGCAGTACGACAGGCTTCCCTAACCTTCACCATCTTCCAGAGTTAGCTCAAGCTCACGTCCGTTGAGTCGGTGATGCCATCCAACCATCTTATCCTCTGTTGTCCCCTTATTCTCCTGCCTTCAATCTTTCCCAGCATCAGGTTCTTTTCCAATGAGTTTGGCTCTTTGCATCAGGTGGCCAAAATAAGAGTATGGAGCCCCTTAAGTATAAACTGTTTCTATACTTCACTGTTTTTTTTCACTCGCCAAATATTTATTGAGCAACTACTACATGCAAGACACTCCAAGACGTGCTGAGAAAACTGACTCTCCACTCTCACGGAGCTGGCATTCTTGTGGGAGAAACAAACACAAATAAAATGATAAATGTTTGTTAAATATAATTCAATATGAAAGTGAAAGTGAAGTCGCTCAGTCGTATCAGACTCTTTGTGATCCCATGGACTGTAACCTACCAGGCTTCTCAGTCCATAGGATTTTCCAGGCAAGAGTACTGGAATGGGCTGTCATTGCCTTCTCCAGGGGATCTTCCCGACCCAGGGATCAAACCCAGGTCTCCAGCGTTGTAGGCAGACTCTTTACCCCCTGAGCCACTAGGGAAGCCCTATAATTTAGTATAGATGCTGAGTAAAGAATAGAAACAAGAAGTGACTAATATTAAGGGCAAGCTGTTTTATGGGCTCAGGCTCTTGAAGGACCTCACTACAGAGAGAACTTTCATACTACATCTGGAAAAGAGCCAGCCTTGCAAAGGGCAGGAAATCTTTCAAGTTTGTGTAAATGTCCTGGGGCAGATGGATCACAGCTGAATTGGAAAAGCTGAGCGAGACACCGTGGGACTGCAGTGTGATAAGTGAGAGGGAAGGGACTAGAGGTGGGGGGTAAGGGTGGGCAAGCCAGGTGCACCCCTCTCTGCAGAAGGGTGGCCTGTCTTCTCCAATATTCTACCTGGCTTCACTGAACAACTCAACACAACAGACCAGTGCCTGACTCCTCCTCCTCGCCCCTACTTAGCACCCCAGGAGCATTATGCTCAGGCTTAAAAGGAAAAACCTGTGACACAGGGAACCCAAAGCCAGTGCTCTGTGACAACCTGGATGGATAGGGTGGGTAGAGAGGGGGCTTCAGGAGGGAGGGGACACAAGTATGCCTTTGGCTGATTCATGCTGATGTATGGCAAAAAGCATCACAATTTTGTAAAGTAATTATCCTCCAATTAAAATAAATAAATAACTTAAAAAAAAAAGGAACACCCAACACGCTCTGGCCACCCTCTGCTTTGTTCCAGCAGTTTCCGCAGTGAGGAAGAAGCAGAGTCCCGGAACAGCAAGTGGGTGATGGTCCCCCAGCACACAGGTTCTCCCACCCCATCCAGCCAGCCCAGGGTGGCTGCGCTCAGTATGCTGCCACAGTCGTTGATAATAATTGTTGCATTAATTGGTGCTGTTCGGACCAGACAGCACGTAAAAGATCCCACTGTGTCCAATAATTAATGTTTTTCCCTCACTGCAAACGCCATTAATAAGGGGCTCTTCCAAGAAACGAGTAATTGGCTGGTGGGGCGTCATTAGGGTATTTATAGATAAGCTTTGGTCTGGAGACGTAGAGGAAAGCTGATTATGTTTATTTAGACTCTATTATCTATCGCTAATGTGTTATCCTGCGTTCCGATCGTCCCCATTCTCTAGGTCCTAATGACAGAGGGCACACGCACAGTGTGATTTCAATGACCTGCAGCCCAGCCTTCTCCCGGTCGCTGGGGAAAGACGGGGACGGAGGGGGAGGCGATTCGCAGGTTCTGCTAGCTCCCACTCATCTGCCGTGAACCTAGCCTTTCCGCCAAGAAATTTAGAGGCAGGCGCTCGGAAGTACCAGGAAGACAGTTTTTCCTAATTAAACCTCAGAGGAGTGGAAGTTTCTTGGGTTTGTGATTATCTGAAGGGTTTTTGAAAATGTAAATCTGGTCGGGGAAACGTTGCTTGGAAATATAGAGGTAGGGAAGAGGCAGCTTGGGTTTGAGACGCTCTCTCGGTGGTAAGGAGTGAGGAAGTCTCACCGAATGAGGAAATCTGGCAGAAATCCACATCTCACTAGACAAGCAGACCTGCTTACAAGTGCTCCCTGGACCCGGGGAAGGGGATCTGGGGGCGTGCGGGGCTGACTTTTCTCCATGCCTTTGATTCGTTTGTTCTTTGCTAGAATTTTCAGAAGAGATTTTTTACGTTTCATGAAAAAGTATAGGTATGTGCAACAGTAGGAATGGACTTGATGCCGCTGGACTCTATTGATACAGTTAAAAATCACTGGGACGACCCAGAGGGATGGTATGGGGAGGGAGGAGGGAGGAGGGTTCAGGATGGGGAACACATGTATACCTGTGGCGGATTCATTTCGATATTTGGCAAAACCAATACAATATTGTAAAGTTTAAAAATAAAATAAAATTTAAAAAAATGTTATGGCATGCATGTTTTATCACAGTAAAAACAATAACTAGGAGAAGAAACAAATATATTTTAGAGGCAGAATATAAAAGCATAAGGAAGAATGAGGGTTCTAACTTTGCAACTGTATTGTATCTAATATTAGTTTTAGAAATAAATGGACTTCTAAATGGTCCCCTCTGAGTATGCAATGACCGTGTTTATTTTGTAAAACCTTAACATTATGAATAATAATTCAAGGCAATTAATTTGTCAATGAAATGAGCTGAATTTGACACAACTGTCGAGTGAACTCAATCTTACTCATTTTTACAATTTGCTGTTTCACTGCTTCTGTAGACAGTTCCTTGTCCACTCCTGGCTGTAATCTCACATAGGTTCCCTAGTTTTCTCTGTGACTCTTATAAATAAAGTACCCAAGGCCATTAAATAACTTTTTTAAATTATAGTTAAGTAAGTCCTTTTAAAATCTACTTTATATATAGTGCTGTGTATATTACTAGTAGCGTAGTAGTGCATATATAATCCTATACTCCTAATTTATTCCTCCCCCACCTTTTTTCCCCTTTGATAACCATGTTTGTTTTTTGGGTAAATCTGTTTCTGTCTTGTAAATAAGGGCATTTACTTTGTAGCACACAGAACTACACTCAATATCTTACAATAAATTATAATCTGGAAAAGAATATATATAAATATGTATTGTAAAACTGAATTACTTGGCTGTACACCTGAAACTAACACAATATTGTAAATTAACTATACTTCAATAAAGACTTTTTGAAGTGTAGCCGGATGTATATGTGCAACTGCACTCTAAAAATTAATATGTAACACATATCACCCCTGTTCCATCTCTCACTGCATTGGGTGGTGGGGAAAAAGTAGAATTAGGAGTCTGGAACCTGGGTTCAAATTCAGACTCTGCCCATGTCACATGGTCTGTAAGAGATAGAAAGACACCTGACCTCATCCGGCCTCAGTTTCCACACCTGGAGATGAGGATCCGCGCATGTGCATTTAGTAGGGGCTTTCCTGGGAAGAAGTGAGATGGTGTCTGTCGAGGCACCCACTGGGCCCATGCAGAGATGAAACAGGCCCCTCAAATATCCACCTCTCCCCATCTGCCCTGGTTCGTGTGAAAGAATCTGACACTCACGGAACGTCTACAGGCCTCCCTGCCTTCTCTGTGAAGGACACATTCAGGATCCCTGACCTGCCTCCGGTTCTGAAATAAGCTCCCAGAAAGTTGACCTATGCACATATGTGTGATGTAACTTTGCAAATTAAGTGTGTAATGCTTTTAGGAAAGCATTGCCCTTTCCTGGCCTGCTCCCTACCCCTGGGACCAGGTAATTTGTGGGCACATCTGTTGCAGGTGTTGGGGAATACTCTCGGAGATATTCTTAGATCTTGGCCAGGATCGAAGGTGGAGAAGCTGGCTCCTGGGACATAATGATGCCTGCAGCCTCAGTCAGGTAACAGGAGAGAGGCAGGTAGGCCTGTGGGCAGTGCTGGGCCTGAGCAGAATTAGTGGGTAGCTGGGCAAACAGGGAAGCCCCAAGAACTGCTCTCAGGGGCAATAAAAGGAGATGGGTAACCCCAACCCAGAGCATCCCAGCTGGCTCAGGGGTAAAGAATCTGCCTGCCAATGCAGGAGACACAGGTTCAATCCTTGGTTTGGGAAGATCCCCTGGAGAAGGAAATGGCAACCCACTCCAGTATCCTTGCTTGGGAAATCCCATGGACAGTGGAGTCTAGAGGGCTACAGTCCATAGGGTCTCAAAAGAGTCGGACACAACTTAGCAGCTTAACAACAACAACCCCCAACTCAAGCATACAGATATCTATTTATCAGATATCACTTACCAGATATTACCTGGTCCAGGAAAGTAACTTAACCCCTGTTGGCCTCAGCAATCTCAGTTTGTATGGGAGGTGTACAGACCTGCTTAGCTCATGGGCTGTGGTTGTTCTGGCTGGTAGCACTTTAATTTACAGAGTGCCTGCTGGGCACCCAGCATCGTGCCAGGTGCTGGAAGGAGAAGGATGGCAGATCAAAGAGAAAAAGAGGAGGTATAATCATCACCCTTGCCTGAAAGAACCCATCACTGTTCTTAAGATCTTGCCATGGCTCCTTGTTTTCTTCAGCATAAAATCCAAACCCTGTATCAAGATGTATGGAAAACTTTGGGATCCAGTCCCAGGACTTGTCTCAGCCAATATTTTGTAATGCTCCTTTGATATCCTGATATAGAATTCAGTGGAAATAGTAATAGAATTCATCTACTCACAAGATGTTTTAATTGATATATTAATATATTAACTTTCATATGGGAGGGAGACATAATTCATATCAAAAAAAGATGCATTTCAACTGGACAGTTCTCTGACACAACTTCACTATTCAACACAAGGACTTGTGTTTGTGTGTAAAATCATAGTGAATGTCACAAGAAACTCATACCTGATGACAGGGTGCTGTTTGGAGACTCAAATACCAAGAGTGATGTTGCCATGGGTGACATTTTCCCAACATGACAAGCACCACTTGGTAATATTCCAAACAAAACACAGAGCAATCATCCCTTAATTTATATAGTAGCTCCATTCCTAGAAAATTCAATGTATAATTAACACTGTGCTAAAATTATTTTCTGTTTATGTGAATTAGAGAGTTATACCCAGACTCAGGTTATTAGAAATTGGCTTTTTATCTACATGAATATCTACCAGAACATCCTAAAGCCTGCAGGACCCAGGCCAGCCCATCTATGTGTAGGACTCTTGGATATGCTGATTGAAGTCTTGCACCCTTAGTGCCTACTCACGGCATATATGGCACTCCCCTCCCCCAACGAATGGCTTCCCAGGTGGTACAGTGGTAAAGAATCCACCTGCCAATGCAGGAGACACAAGAGATGCAGGTTCAATCCCAGGGTTGGGAAGATACCCTGGTGTAGGAAATGGCAACCCACTCCAGCATTCTTGCCTGGGAAATCCCAAGGACAGAGGAGCCTGGCAGGCTACAGTCCATGGGGTTGCATAGAGTCATACATGACTGAGCACACTTGCACTCCAACAGATATCCCAAATGAACTCAGGGCAAAATCACCTTCCTTGGGAATCACAGATCTAACCCCTGCCTGCCTCTCCAACACTGATCTCCTGCACTCCTCCTGTTTAGGATGTTCTCAGCCACACATTGTAGCTTTTCTCCTTTCCTCCAACACATCAGAGGGCCTTTGCACACGCTGCTCCCTCCACCAGGATGCTCGTGTCCAGCTGTTCACATGGCAACCTTCTCCTCCTTCGTGTCTCCACTCAGGTGACATTTCCAGGAGAGCAGGCCTCCCTAGCCACCCAATCTACAAGAGCACACCCCCCACCCAGCTAGTCTCGATTATGTCACCTTGCTCTGGCCCCTCAGGGCACACATCCCGCTGTGAAGATCTTTTTCTAGATTGTATTCCCCAGCAGGGTCAGCACATTTTTCTGAAAGGACCAGAGAGCAAATATTTCAGGCTTTGCTGGCCATATGGTCTCTGTTACAACAACTCAACTCTGCCGTTCTCACTCAAACCCACAGTCACATACAATATGTAAACAAATGGGTGTGTCTGTGCACCAATAAAACTTTATTTACAAAAACAGGCAGAGGCTGGGCTTGGCCCCTGCCTGTTTTTGTGAATCAACAATCCCTGCACTATACTATCACTCCTTGTCTGTCTGGTTTACTCTTGAACTCTTCCTGTCTAGCACAGTGTGGGGAATACATAGCAACTGAATGAAGGTATTTTGGAAAAATGAGTTTGTCTAGCTGGAATGAGGGACAACAGAGAACACAAAAAAAGACCTACCTATTTTGTTCTTGTTGTTGTTGTTTAGTCCTGTCTGACTCATGTGACACCATGGACTGTATGTCCGTGGGATTTCCCAGGCAAGAATTCCTCCTCCAGGGGCTCTTCCCAACCCAGGGATCAAACCCATGTCTCCTGCACTGGCAGGCGGATTCTTTACCATGGAGCCACTGGCTCACACCCATTATTAGCACCTATGGTATCGGGCAGGTGAATTCAGGGAGGGCTTCCTGGAGAAAGTGACCCTGAGCAAAAGCTGAAAGAAAGATGGGATTTGGACCATGGTAGTAGCCCTGGCACTCACTTGCTCAGTTAGTTAATCCATTCCTTCATTCAGGGATATTTGTTCAGTGTCATATCAGCTGCTTAAAAGACGAAGATGAATACACAGTGCTCTCAGGGAAGGAAGAGATGTTGATCCCGGGGTCAGGACAGTCTGGGGATTCCAAAGATGCTGTGGACCAGTCACGCTTCTGGGTGCCTTGTACACAGACAAGACCAGGGTCACATCTAAGCTTGGCTCAGTGGTGCCCCAACTGGACCTTTATCCCACCAACCATCCACACCATCCAATCCCACTGTGAAATCAGTATACCCATCTTCAGCATCTCCTCGAACCCTGAACCCCACGTCGCAGGGTCCCAGCCCTCTGCCCCCCTCATCCTAAACACAGCCCATTTCTGCAGCCTCCTTCACACAGCAGCATAATCACATGCTCTTTCCAGGAAGCGATGCCCTAATGGTGGGTCTTCAGATGGAGGCCTGAGGGGATTTTGAACAGTGGTACCCCTGGGCCATCAGATTACCAGCCCCCAGGTGGTTTTAACTAACTGGAGACGGATAGTTCAGCAGCCTGATGGGTACATTGAGAACTTGGTTGACAAATCTTTGATCTTTTAAGAAATTATTTGAAATCCTTTTTTCAAAAGAGTCAACATTATCTGTGCTCTTCCCTCTCAGTTGACTTCCCTCCAGAGTTCAAGAACTTGCACCTCCTGCAAACCTCATCTGTTCTTTTTTCTCTCTTGACTTTGGCTTCTCAGACATTCAGAGCCAAATACATAGTAACCCCAAAGCATCTGGACCCTAGTGGTGGACACGTTGCATAGTAAGTCCTCACTTGAATGGATTTTGCTGCCTATTTCTCTTCCCTGAGGATTTCTGGTTGAAATCCTCATCATTTGTGAAATGATGTCGGCTGCATATCTCTAGGCCAACTCAAATACTTCCATGGATGAGCCAGTGCTCTTTATGTACAAAGTAATCATAATTCCAGAATGTTCTCTGTATATATCCTCACCCCCTCTAACCCTGAACCTATTTTATTCATATTGAGCTTAATTATTTTGAAGTTTAGTTTAAACCACTCAATTCATTATTAGCACTTCAAAAATAATACATTTTATACCTGCTAATGTGGGGTGAAGATAGATAAATGAATTTCTCAATCCAGAGTTGATGTTGTGCCATAAAAACAAACGAGGAAACATTCCCTATGGGAACTCTATACCATGACCTTCTTCTTGTCTGAATCTCAGGTCTGTACCTTGGGGTGATCCTGATTTAATAATGTACCAGGTAGGGCAGCCCTGTAGCACTCCTGCAGGGAACACCCCAGGGAGAGTTGGGGACCACAGCCTAGAAGCTACAAAGGGTCACTCACACACAAATCTCCCAGTGGGGTGACTAAGAGCCCAGCTTTGGGACAGAAACGTAAAGTGAAAGAAAGTAAAGTCACTCAGTTATGTCTGACTCTTTGCGACCCCATGGGCTGTAGCCTACCTGGCTCCTCCGTCCATGGGATTTTCCAGGCAAGAGAACTGGAGTGGGGTGCCATTTCAGGCCCCTGATTCATCCCTCTGTTAGCTAGGATGAATTCAATAAAGCAAGTGTTTTGGGGGGTCCGGCTCCTTGCCGAGCAGTGGCAAAAACAGGTAAAAAGACAGAAGATCCATGCCCCCAGACCTACCCTTGGCGTGGGGGTGAGACCACAGTTATCAAGGGAGCTACCAAGTAAACAAGGTCATTCCAAATTGTGTTCATGTAACAAAGTGGCGGGGAAGCGGTCACATTAAGAAAGGCCTCTCCAAGGAGGTGACATGTGAGCCACCATGAGACGAGCATTAGAAGCAAGTCAAGGAAAACAACAGCGGTTCCAGAGCAGGAAAACGTGGCTTTGGGACGTGCGGGAGTGTGGAGGCCATGGCGCTCCCTGCCTCCACCCAGGTTTCTGGGTGGACAGGCAGACCTCCCAATTCCTAGAAAACTGTCCAGAATCCCCACTGATATGCCAATGGGGACAGGACAATGTCACTCTCCCCATAAGAGAGGAGAAGAGGACAAAACACTGATCCTAACAGTGGGAGAATCAAAACAAAGAACAAAGAGGGAGGGAGGTTTAAAAGAGCTGAGGATTCTCTTTTGCTAGAATAAACCAATGGCTCTCTTGCAAGTGATCACTGCTGGTTGTGAAACCCAAGGGGCTGTCTGTCAGCCCTGTGATTCCAAGGGTCTAGAGACCCGAGGCCTCCCTGCCAGGACCAAGCCTGGTGACTCTGTGTCATTAACAGTGGCATTCAGAGGACCACAATGCTGTGCTGAGCATCACTGATGATCGTTTGATTAGCTGACAAACTAAAGCTCTCTCTTCTCTGCACCTGTCTTCAGATAACGCTGCTCTGGGCCCACCTTGAAGAGGGATGAATTCCCCCTCGAAAAGCGACAAGGGTTTCTTGCCCCACCAATGAGCCAGCGACACTCTCAGACCCTTCAGAAAATAGTCACCTGTGCCAGCAATCTCGGGGCCTGCCGGCGACATCTAAACACCAGGATCTCGCAGCGAGAAGCAGGGAAGGCACAAAAGTCTACCTCACCACCTTTTTAATGAGTAAGATCCTCTGGCTGCTGCCAGGGCCCTCAGAGACCAGCTATTAATGAGCGCTTAGAATAGATTGTGCCTGTTTTATACGTGTACGGTGGCCTGGGAGAGACACTTCAATTTCCATTTTACATCTGCTGCCATGTTCAAGTGTCTCCTTAAGGGCAGGAAAGCACTTGGCAAATTTTGTCTTTAAAGAGACATGTTCAAAGAGAGTGCAGCCACATTCTATATGTGAGCACTTTTTCAATTTTCAAAGTATATATTTAGATTATGTATATGAGGATGTGAGCGGCGCCGGCAGACAGCCAGGCCTCAGCTGCACACACAGCCCTCCCTGCCTCTTGGGGCTGCAGGGAGAGGGGCTTCTGGTTTTGTCCTCAGAGTCATTGGTTTCGCTCAGTGAGCTGGGGATGAGTGCAGCGGATGGGGACCACCTATGTTTTGTTCCTATTTACGGACCCCGGTCCTAGGTAGCAGGTGATGTGGACTATGATGACTTGATGAGCTGAGATGCGGGAACATGGGCTGGACCAGAGCATGCGCCAGGTGGGGCCAGAAAGGAGGTGTGGCTGGCAGAGCCCACACAGGGGCAGGTGATGGAACTGGATTCCTATGGCAAGTTTTCATGGGGTCTTTCCGAAAGAGGAGGGCTTGAGGAGCAAGAAGGAGGAGCTGGAGGTAAGAAGGGACTTCAGAAGACAGCAGAGGCTTGGAGGTCTCAGTGACGGCCCTGTTGTCGTCGTCGGCAATGGGGAAGGAGCGTGAAGGATGGGGATGTGTGAGGTGGGCTCGTGGTGTGAGGGAAAGCACAGCTCTTGCACCGACCAGCTGTCCTGGTCAGCTCTGCACACATGCGAGCTTAGTTGCTAGGTCATGTCTGACTCTTGGCGACCCCAAGGACTGTAGCCTGCCAGGCTCCTCTGTGCATGGGATTACCCCAGCAAGAATAGTGGGGCGGGTTGCCACTCCCTCCCCCAGGGGATCTTTCCAACCCGGGGATCAAACCCGCATCTCCTGCATTGGCAGGTGGATTCCTTACCTTATCACCTAGGAAGCTCCTAGTCGGTTCAGGCTACTACAACAAAAGTGCCACAAACTGAGGGTTTAAACAGCAGATGCTTATTTTTCACAGTCCTGGAGCCTGGAAGCAGGGTGCTGGCATGGTCAGTGTGCAGTGACAGCTCTTTTCCTGGCTTGCAGACAGCCACCTTCTCACTATGTCCTCACTTGGCAGAGAAAGAGAGAGCTCTGCAATCTTCATCCCCTTTTAAGGGCACCAATCCCATTATGGGGCTCCATCCTCATGACCGCATCCAAACCTAATTACTTCCCAAAGGCCCACCTCCTGATATTAATACCATCACATTGGGGGTTAGGGTTACTACATATGAACTGCAGTGGTTGGGGGGTGAGTGGGAGGAGGGGAGAGACACACATTCAGTCCAAAGCACCAGCTGTGTGATCTTGGTCAAGTTGCTTAGCCTCTCTGAGCCTCTACTTTTCATTGGTAAAATGGGATCATAATCCCTCTCCCATATTCTCATGTTGTGAGAATAACATGACGTGCCACATGTACAGAGCCTGGGACATGGGTGGAGCTGACTCAGTGGTGTCTGTATTTGTTTCTACAGCCTATTAATCATGTGACTCCTCCAGAAGAGGAAACGCATCCTCCAATCAACCTCAGAAGACCCACAGAGTAAATGTGTCATGAACAGCAGAAATCCAGAGAAATAAAACGTGTTCATAATTTGAAAAGGGACAGTGAAGGATGAAAGTTGCTGACAGTGTGAATTACTGTTGATTTCATCATTGTTGCCATCCCCGAAACAAACAGCCCCAGAAAGCACAGTGGTTCCAACCCTAGGTCTGAGGCATCCCAGGGCGTTTCCAATTATCTCCACGTGTGTTAAACAAAACTCAGACCAGAGCTAACTAGAGTTTTCTCTGATTCAAAACGTCACTGTTCTCAGTCATCAGCACTTTGCAAGTAGGAGAGGTGCCACAGAATCGTGCCATGGCAGGGTCTGCCTGCTGTTTCTTCCATTACTCTTTGCTCACAAGCTCTATATTCTTGAGGTAGCGATATGTCCAGTTCAAGATTCTGCTTCCTGCTAAGTATGGCCATGTGGCTAAGGTATGGTCACTGAAACAAGAGAAACTCACAGAGGATTTCAGGGAAGGTTCTTTGAAAGGAAGAAGAGATGACAGGAGAAAGACCCCTTTGTTTTACCCTGTTCCTTCCTTCCTGCTGCCTGGAATGTGGACGCAATGACTGGAGCGACAGCAGACATCTTGGCACACTGAGGATGGAAGCCAAGTGTTGGGAATGGCAGAGCAAGAAGAGAGACACAGACTGGGCCCCACATGATCGTGAGGTCACCACACCAGCCTCCCCAGGACTTCTTGTACATTAGAGGGAAAACCTTTATGCATTTAAGCCACTGTTTTTGCAGTTTTCTGTTGGGTGCAATATATATCTAGTAACTAACATATATATTGAGTTACTAGAGACTGCTCTGTGTCCCTGGCTACTAACCCATGCTTGGCAGGATATACAAGTGGGGGTGGTATGTAAGGGGGCAGAACATCCCAGTGCCAGGGGAGCATCCAACAGCATCTTCTCACTAGTGCCCACTGATCTTGGCTAGTTCTAGCCCTGGGCAGTGATCCGTCCCTCCCCGTTTTATGTTCTAGAGACCTCCAACCTAAGCCAAAATCCAATGCGGGTCAGGGTGCTGCCGCAGGAAAAGAACATAAGTCTGCATGAGCCTTGGTTCAAGTCTTACCTTTGAATCTTAACAGCTGTGTCACTTTGGGCAAAACCACTTAACCCTTGAGCTTCAGCTTCCTTCTCTGAAAAATGTGAGTCCCAGTAATGTCCACCACAAAGGGCTCCATGGATAACATAAATCAAGTCCCTGAAATTCAGCCCTTAGGAATAACAGTTGTGATTATTACAGATTAGTTATGCATTGATGTTATTATTTTCAGAGAGAGGTCTTGGGGCCATGGCACATTCTCCCCAGGTGACACTAGTAAAGAATCCACCCACCAGTGCTGGAAACACAGGAGTCACAGGTTTGATCCCTGGGTCGGGAAGATCCCCTGGAGAAGGAAATGGCAACCCACTCCAGTCTTCTTGCCTGGGACATCCTGTAGACAGAGGAGTCTGGCGGGCTACAGTCCATGAGGTCACAAAGAGGCAGATACGACTAATCACGCACGCATACGTATACACTTGTTCTCTTTCCCAGGCAAAGTGGAATCAGCTCTAATGCCATAAACATCAATCCTAACTGTCTGAGGACTGGCAGGAGGAGACCCAGCCCCTGTCACTGGCTTCGCCGCTGTCTGGCTGTGCGACCTCAGGCTAGTCACCAACTCTTTCTCAGCGGCAATTTCCCAAGGATGCCAGACTCCATCTCCAAGACCCCTCCCAGCATCAAAGTGCAGTAACCCCAGGAACACAAGGGAGTCTGAGAACCAGGATCAGAACAGACAGTCCACCTGCTGTACTTCTATCTGTGCCGATTTTACCCCCAGCCTCCCCAGCCTCTCTCCACCAGTCATTTACAATGTTCTTACTTATTGAATTCCTATCATATCAAGGCCCTGATTCTGGAAGAAGTGTTATTTCTGCAGACACTGAGGCTAGATCTCAGGACTCAGGCAAGGAGAGACTTGGGCACATCATTTGTCTCACTTTATGTAAACTTGATGTAAAAACTCAGATGTGCAAATAAATTGGAAGGTCGTTGGTTTGTAAAAGAATCATCGAGAAGCATAAAATAATCTTGCTCGTCTCTCTGTCACATGAATCACCCACACAGTTGAGGGTAATGACATTATGCTTAGTCCCGAGCTATCAAGCTTGAGATTCTCGATCTCACCTATCATTAGTTCGATGCTGTCCATAAAACTCCCACCAAGTAAGCACTCTCATCCTCATATTGCCAACAGGATAGAAGGACAGAGAAGTTATTATACATACTTAGCTTAAGTCAAGGTCAGACAGACAATAAACTGTTGAATCAGGATGATAATCTAGATCTAATCTAGGTTGTCACCATAGCACCACATTCTTAAGGCCTAAAAGAGAAACAGCACAAAACGGGATGATGCCAGAAGAGAACTGGCTGGCTATGTGACCTGGGGACAGTTGAGGAATCTCTCTCTGCCTGTTTTCTCATGTAGCAGAAATGTGCATTGGATAGATCAGAGCCCCTTTCTACAGAGCAGCGCCTGTTGGTACATCTCCAAGCTGCCAGGATGTCCCCACCTACTACGTACTCAATATGTATCAGGGTTGCCAAGGGGAGAGCAGCTAGCCATGGAAAAATGGCCTACTTGGAACTTCCCAATGGACAGAAGGCTGGGGACCTTGACTTCACACATCTTGCCTGCCCGTCTCCAGCTGCCTCCAGAACACCATGGGTGTGTCCACTGGGTCTCCAAACCCAGACAGATCTGCCTACAATCCTAAACGTGCAATGCTTGGGCTCTGTGGAGTAGCTGGGCTATCTGTTGTTGTTTAGTCACTAAATCCTATCCAACTCTTTACGACCCCATGGACTGTAGCCCGCCAGACTCCTCTGTCCACGAGATTTCCCAGGCAAGAATACTGGAGTGGGTTTCCATTTTCTTTCCTGAGGGATCTTCCCGACCCAGGGATCAAACCTGTGTCTCCTCCATTGGCAGGCAGATTCTTTACCACTGAGCCACTCAGGAAGCTGGACTATTTGAGGTCTCTCTAAATGTCTACCCCAACTCCTGCTCTACTTACAAACTCTCTCTCCACCCAGCAGTTTCTTTAGGGAGTGGGGGCCCTTCAGTTGCACTAATGTTGACCTACATCAGCCAGACAGTGCCAAATGATGTCACCCTTCCATGTCACCCTATGAGACTTTCGCAACAGACGGTGTTGCTATAAAAAATTTAACAAGCCAACAATTGACACTCGAACTCTTTTGTATCCACCGATGAATCTGATGCCCATGTGTTGCCAAAAGCATTTATTGTCTCATAATTTGATTTACTTTTCTCCATGCTGCTCTCGATGCCTGCAAGTAGGGGCAAAATGGCTGATGTCTCCAGATGCCACGGAGGCTAATAAAGCTTGCTGTGCTCCCAGCATGCTCTCTGCTGTCAGAAACCGGCAATTAACTTAATAGGGTTCTTGAAATGGAGTCGATCCGGGAAATGCGGCATGTGTTGACACTCTCCCGCTGATCCAGGCAGCCTCCCACCATTGACTTGCCGGGTCTGTTTGCTATTTGAATTATTTAGGAGCTTGTTATGTGAATTAAAAAGCCGCACTTTGCAGCATTAAGTCTAATATTTTATGATCTTCAATTGATTAGGTGGGCTTTCAGGATTACATGGAAAGGTTAAGATAAAACACGCCTCAGACAGGCGGCTCTCGCCAGCCTGCTTTGCTTTTCAAAAACCTAGATGAAAACCCAAAAGGAGCCTGCCTCCTTTCTCACTTCCAAGTGAGTCTTCTGGAACCTGTTTCCAGACCATCAAAGGGCTTTGCCACCCTGAGGATACCAGGCTCCCTGGGTTTTCAGGACCGAAAGGAGGCTGGTCCCTCCTTTCTCTAGTTTTTCTTTTGTCTCTTTCTTGGAACAAAGATACCAGTGATGACATGATCCCAGAAGGACGGCCTCCCAAGCCTGGGCCTGCAAAAGGAAAACCCTGCTGTTGGTTCCCAGCCACTCGCTTGGACTTGGATGGGCACCACTGTCGCGCCTGCCTTTGGCCAAGGGTGTGTATAGCCCACGCCCCATGCGGCACCAAGCTTACAGCGCGCCAAGCTCCAGAGGACTTCCCCTGCCATGTGCCCATTCACACTTTCCTGCCCTACCAGCTGCCACCACCCTCTCTCCTGGCTGATGAGAACAGTGTTCTACAAGGATTTTCCCATCAGTCCCCACCCAATCCACCCTACACCCGGCAGCCTTATCTTCCTAAAACCCAGCTCTGGCTATGACACTCCCCTGCTCAAAACCCCTCGATGGCTCCTCATGGCCTCACCAATCTGGCCTCAGGCTCTCTTTCTAGCCTCATCTGCTATTGCTCCCATATGAACCAGCCAAACTGAGCCATTTATTATTCTGAAAACAAACAAACAAACAAACAAAAAAACCCCTCCGTTTTCTCAGCTCTGAAGCTTTGCTTATAATACTCACTTGGTACATTAAGCTTCCTTTCTTTACCTAATGAAAGTACACTGGTCCCTGATGATGCAAAGAGTAAATAAATATATAACCAAGAGCTTCCTATGTGCCAAACACTTTATATATTAATATTTAATCCTCCAAGGTAGGTGAAAAAGTGAAAGTTGCTCAGTCATGTCCAACTCTTTGCAACCCCATGGACTTAGTTCATGGAAATCTCCAGGCCAGAATACTGGAGTGGGTAGCCTTTCCCTTCTCCAGGGGATCTTCCCAACCCAGAAACCGAACCGGGGTCTCCTGCATCACAGGCAGATTCTTTACCAACTGAGCTATGTACTTTTACTATCTCTATTTTATACATGGCAAAATGGAGGTTCAGAGAAATTAAGTAATCTCTCCAAAGTCACTGGAGAAGGCAATGGCAACCCACTCCAGTACTCTTGCCTAGAAAATCCCACGGACGGAGGAGCCTGGTAGGCTGCAGTCCAAGGGGTCGCAAAGAGCCGGACATGACTGAGTGACTTCACTTTCACTTTTCACTTTCATGCATTGGAGAAGAAAATGGCAACCCTCTCCAGTGTTCTTGCCTGGAGAATCCCAGGGACAGTGGAGCCTGATGGGCTGCCATCTATGGGGTCGCACAGAGTCAGACACGACTGAAGCAACTTAGCAGCAGCAGCAGCCAAAGTCACTGAGCTAGCTGGGACTCAAATCCAGGCAGAGCAGGCTTATCTAATCCCACTTCCATGGGAAAGCCATCCCTGCCCCTCTCTGGGTGCTCTCTTTCTCCTCTGAGGTTTGTGGCATCTATCCTTGCCAGGGCACTGACTTATCCAGGTTGCAGGTAGAGATACACAGCTCTCTTCTCAACCCAGGGCGCCAATGCCATGGGATAGTCTGGACCTCCCCTGTATCGTATCAGGGGCACGGGCTCAGACTTTGTACATAATAGGTGTTGACTCAGTGGGCTGTCCACCTGACCACAGGCTGGCTCTCCACCCAAAGCCATGACCCCTGGAAGTGTATTTACCCGGTCCCCTCTGCACTTTCCAAGTGGCAGCCGAGGCAGTGCAAGGTACCGCATGAGTGAAAGTACAAGTTTGAAAGCAAGAGTGACTTGAATTTAAATCTGGGCACCACCTTTTTTAGCCATGAAACCTTAGGGAAAAGAGATCATTTGCCTCACTGAGCCTTGGTTTTCCCACCTGTGAAATGGAAATAATAGTAGTTCCTACTCCATAAAGAAATTATCAAAATTAAATGAAATGATTCATCAAAAGCACATCATGATACACAGTTCCTAACTCAGGAAAAGTTAACGGTTATTACCTTTGAATTGATCCCTGTTAGAGTCTCCAGTCTACCTCCAGCAGCTCTGGGCCACTGGGCCGGCATCAACACATGGGCTACTTAAGACTCACTTCACAGGATGATGGAGAGGATCTAAAGAAATAACAGGAGGCCTGGAACAGAACAGATATTCAATATATTAAGATCCTTATTATTTTTAATTCTTATAAACTTATAAACTTCTTATAAATTCTTATAAAATGAAGTTTATAAGTAACACCATAAAGGTGGTACTTGACCCCTGAAATCAACAATCCTATGCAAAACAAATGATATTGGCCACACCCCAACCCTGCAGCTGGCTCTAAGGAGAGGGAATGGATACACATTTCAGCCCCAGTCTTCAGGCTCCCCTCGATGTAACAATGGAAGGCAGCACAGAAGGATCCCATCTCACCCAAGCCAGAAGGAGGGCAGGGATTTATCAGGGGGACCTGGGCCAAGTCTCAGGGGCTCAGCTGAGAGGAGCCCTTGCCAGAGCCTGTAACGTGTGACCCATCAAATCTGGTGGACGTACTGGGAGGACAAAAGCAAGCACTTTGGCAACTATAGCCGGAAAGAGAGTGTATGACTAGCAAAACCCTCTTAGGAGACCTCTGTCCTAAGAAAGGAGGCTGACACTAAAATCTCTTAGTAAAGAGTTCTCTTCAAAACCTCTTTGCTACAGGGCAGCTCTGAAGCCAGAAAGTTGCTCTCAGGAATTATCTCACCATCAGTACTAAAAACAATTGCTGGGTCTGGTTCTTAACTTGGGTCATATAGATGAGCTTAAGGGGATGGGGGCCAGGAAGACTCTAAAATACATGGGAAATCTTATAATATGAATATATACAGGTGTATACACTAGGTAGAGTCTCTGTAAAATTCTTTATTTGTCAAGATAGGCTAACTGCTAGCTGAAGTAACAAACAACCCCTAAATCTCAGTGGTTTAATACACATGTCCGAGTCCAAGCAGCCTGATAAGCAGCAGGCAGTGAAGGACAGATTTCTGCGGGCAGGGGCTCCACCATCTTCACCATGTAGGCTTCCAAGGTCACCCTGAGCCACATTCTGTTGGTGGATGGAGGAGAAAAGGAGCATGAAAGATCTTACAAGACATTTTAGGGCCTGGGCCTGGAGGTAGAATAGATTACTCCTGCCCAAATTTCATTGGCTAGAACTCAGTCACATGAGGCCTCTAACCACAAAGGAGGTTGGGAAATGTAGTCTTCCAGTGTACCCAGGAGGGAAGGAAAACTGGTTTGGAGAACACATCTCATAGCCTTACAAAAGAACTTGTACAGAAGGGGGAAAATGGGACAGGGTATGAGGAAGAATGATAAGTACTGTTTGCTTTATGTACATTATTCACTTAACTCTCACCACTAACAACAGATATTTTATTTTATATCCATTTTATAGAGAAGAAAACCGGAACTCAGGAATTGAAGTCACTTGCAAAGGATCACACAGTAGTGAATGGTGAGGCCCAAAATACACATCAGGACTATCTCTTGTCAACATGGAGCTTTAAAGGCATCCCATTTTACGACTTTTGCATATTATGTATTTTGAGTGGGAAGGCAGATGTGAATGGAGAAGGTAATCTTGAGCTTGTATTTTGGGGTCAGCTAACATTTATCGACTGCTTACTCTGTACCAGATACCATTTTAAATGCTTTTCCAGGAACAAATAATCAACTTCTTCCAGTAATTCTCTGAGCTACATTCAGCTATTATCCCAGCTTTATGAATGAGAAAATGGAAGCAAAGAGGAGTCATGTAGTTTGCCCAAGACCCCATGGCTAGTAACTGGGGAAACCCAGCCTCCAGCCCCTGAGCCAAGCCAGTTCCATAGGCAAACCCTGCTTCCAGTGCCTGTACTGACTCAGCTGCAGCTGCCCTTGGCCGCCCCACGAGTTCAAGGCAGAGAACACATCTCCCTCATCCTCATGCCCCCATCTTGCAACCCAGGCCTGTCCCCCACCTTCAGAAGTCACCGTTTAAGGGTGAGCACGTGCCCAGGGGCAGGCTGACACATGAGTACAGTCATCAGCTACGAAGCCCCATGGCAGAGCCCATGTAAGGCAGGTGCTGCAAGCCCAAGAGCAGCTGACATCCCCTTCACAACCCCATTCAGTCCACCAGATAAAAGGAGATTTACCATCTCTGAGCACTGTGTCATTTAAGCCAAAATACATTCAGCTCCTAGGACCAGAAGCAGGCCTGGAGTGAATGTGATGGGGCACCAAGGCAGCCCGGTCTGTACTGATACCTGCCCTTCTCCTCCCCAGTCCTGCTGGATGCCCCTGCACACAGGGTGAGCTCCTGGGGATGGAGAGACATCTCTTTATCTTGGGCAGAGGTGTTGACACAAAGTTAAGCGGTTGACTTCAAGCTCTTACAAGAAAGCAGCAAGCTGGTGGGTGGGTGGGTGGAGGGGAGTGGGATCATTCCTCTGACACTCAGTAGAGGTCTGTGGGTGGTGGACCCCCAGGACTGAGGAGGGGTGAGGACGTAAAAGTACCAAGGTCGAGAGAGGGGGAACCTCGACAAAAGTGCAACTAAACCCGGAAGTCCAGAACCAGAAGCAGAGAGGGGCAGCCCCCTTGTACCAGGTCTGTGCCAGGACCCTCCAGAGCAGAGAGGCCAGGACTGCAGTCAGCAGGACTTGGTTCGGAGCCCAGCTCCTCCATTCATTAGCCCTCAGTTTCTTGGCCTGTAAAATGGACACAGTGTCATCTCACCTCACAGGACTGCAGGAGGGCCCAGGGATGGGACACAGAAAGCACTGAGCACCTGGACAGGCATGAAGCTCTCTGAGGGTCTCAGAGTACAGTCCTCTTAGAAATGAACAAACAAAAAAGTAGCAGACAAGTTTCTAACCATCCAACCAGATACCCCATTAACAGCTGTCCATTTTACAATTAAAATAATCACCTCTTCTCTTTTCATGGCCCCACATCCTGATCTTTAAAGTAAGTCAGTCGCCTGTCCTCCTCCCAGGGTACCCAGCACAGGCCAGGCCTGCAGAACCAAGCGTTTCTGAGGTGAGAGTTCATACTTCACCGGGCTCTTCCTTGTCCATTCTTTTCATTACTCCTGGAAGCAGCTCTGAGAGGTGGGGAGAGCTGACCTCATGACCTTCGGTCATGGAGACTCCTCTGGGGTTTCCATTAGTGAGGAGCAGCTCTGGGCTCCAAGTTCAGGGTGTCTCTGGTGACACCAAAGGGGATCAGCACCCTCTTAACCATCTGAGGACGAGCACAGAACACTGCGACTGCTGGGCAGAGGTCTGACCCAGGGCAGGGCTACGAGTATGGGCCCTGGAGAGAGGCCCTTTTTGGGTTCCAATCCCAGCTCTGCCACCTACTTGCCCTGAGACCTTGGGATGAGTGACTGGACTTCCCAGTGTCTTACCTATAAAATGGGGATGACATTACTTCCTATTTCCTAGGGTGCTATGGGTGCTGTAAGATTTAAAGAGCTAATAATGTATGTAGAGCAATTAGAACAGGGCCTGGTGTATAGGAAGAACCATTACGAGTCACTACTGATTCCCTGTGTGGGAAACTATACCCAACCACCTACCTTCTGTTTGCTTCTGATGCCCTGTACCCCTGGATGATCAAAGCTGCATCTTATCCGTCTTGGAGACTAATACAGAGGGCAATGCAATGTGCTGGTTAGAAGTGCAGGCTCTGGATCCAAGTTCAGACCCATCACTTCCTGTCTGGGTAACCTTGGCAAGTTCTATGTCTGCTCTGAGCCTGTTCTCGCCTGAATAAAAAAGGATAATAATAGAACCTATTTCATTGAGATTTGAGTATTTTGTTTAGTGATGTAACACACACGAGGCGCCTAGAACAGTTTCTGGCACATGAGAAGTGCTAAACAAATGTTAGCTATTATCGTACCTATGTCCCCAGCAGCCATTACTGTGTCCGATCCAGTGGTGCTAAGAAACTAGTTTTGCACCCATGAATGAGTTGAGTATTTATACTTTCTGTTCTCCAGATAGCCAGAGGTCTTCTCCAAATTCTCTCCCAAAGATAGGACCCTAGGCCAGGAGTTGGCCAAGGATGGTCATCGTGTCCGAGACACTCATTGTTTATAATGACCTCACTGAGTAAATACATAGTGTGAGATGGGGAGCCTGGCCAGACTTCCAGAAATACTCTGTCCCTGGGTCCAGCCGGGACAAGAAACACAGTGACCTGGTGATCCGAGCCAGCTGACTCATCTCCCCAGCATGAGCAGAGCTGCTGAGGCAGCCCCACCCAGCCTCTGCTGGCCTCTCTGGCTCCTTCAGACGGTCTGGCAAGCCCAGCAGGAGCCAGTCTAAGGCAACTGGCTCCTGGGAGGAGAAAAAGCAGGTGTGAATCTGTGATGAATACCAAAGAGGGCAGCCAAAGGAGCAGAAAAGCTCTGGCAGGGGAGCTTGGGGACAAAAGGCCAGGGCACAGGATGTAGTTGTGGGGAGGCAGGGTGGTCATCAGGGTGACACTAAAGGGCAGATAGCACGAAGGTGGATATTGCTGTGCTGTGGGGTGGAGGTCTACACGATTCCTGGGCCCAGGTTAGGGATGAAGTTCAGACCGTCCCTCTATCACCTCGCAGGATCAGGGAGCCATAGGGAGAACTTCAGCCTCACGGTCAAAACTTGTCAAGGTAGAAAGATGGGGACATGGAGAAAAATCTCCAACTGTCTAGCACCCTTCCTGAGAACCTCGAAATCTTTAGAAACTTATTATTTTTTTTTAATTTTTAATATGTTATTTCCGGGCCAGTGATTTCACTTATAATCTTGAATGACAGGAATGGGCACTCAGCGATGAAGCTGTTCACCCACTTTGAGGTACAGGTGAGAAGAACGCATCCATTCTCCAGGAATTTACTGTGCCCCTGCTGAAAGGCAGGCACTGATCAAGGCGCTGGGACCTGCAGAGAACAAGACAAACTCTGTCCCCATTCTCATGGAACTTACATTTTGGGGAGGAAAGAGACAATAATGGCTAAGCAAATAGAGGAAAAACATTCAGATAAGGATAATGTCTAGGAACGAAACAAAGAACTTTGTGACAGTGATGAGTCATGAAGGTCTCTCAGAGCCGAGACCTGAATCAGAAGCTATGAAAGGAGCAGAGCAACAGCTCCCGCAGCAAGTGTAAAGACCCTGAGGCAGGGACTTGGTTATGGAGATCCAGGAAAAGGGAAGGTGGTCAAGTAAGCTGAGGTCAAGTAAGCCCTGCCAACAGTTCTGGGCACTTCACTTTGTTCCAGGCACCATTCTAAGCACTTTACCAGTAGCTTATTAAATGCTCATAATGGAACCTAGAGCTTCCCTGGTGGCTCAGGCCTTAAGAATACTCGAGCAATGCAGGAGCCACAGGAGATGTGGGTTTGATCCCTGGGTTGGGAAGGTCCCCTGGAAGAGGAAATGGCAACCCACTCCAGTATTCTTGACTGGAAAAATCCCATGCAGTGAGGAGCCTGGAGGGCTACAGTGCACCAGGTGGTTAAGACTCACATTCGACTGAAGCGACTTAGCAAGGACCCTAGAAGGAAAGATTTCACTATAAACCCCCACTGCTGTGGAAACCGAGGCTAGAGCGGTCAAGTCACCCTCCAAAGTTACGCCTGAAAAACAGGGCAGGCAGGATTCCCTCCCTGGCATTGGGAATCCAGGCAAAAGCTAGAGGACAGAGAACCTCTGGGCCTCAGAAAAAAAGTTGCGATTTCGTTCAAGTACAACGGGAAGTGATCAGATCACACTGAACGTTCGTGGCCAGTACAGTGATCATTGAGCCCCTTCCGCACTCAGGCAGGTTGCAGGCAGCCTAGGGTCGCAACCTGCGATCCTCTCGGGCGACCCGGGCTTTCTGCCCTGCTCTGCCTCTCGGGCCTCCCCCAGCGGCTTCCTCCCCACCCGGGCTTCGCAGATTCTGGGTGAGAACTAGCGCTCCTGCCTCCGGCCCTCGGACCCCGAAGCGCAGAGCCTAGCCACCCCTCGCTGCCCGCAAACCCGGCTGGCAGCCCTGCCTCCCCTCCGCCTCTAGCTCGGGCCGTTGCCGCCTCCTCGGGAAGCCCTCCGGGGAGTCCCGGGGAGGCCAGCCTGGCCCAGCTAACCCATAGACCGAGCGCCAGGACCCCCCAGCTCCCTGGGGAACCCTTTCTGCCCTCCACTCGGCAGCGCGTGCCCAGCGCCATAAATCCCTGGCGACCACGGTGTCCGCGCGGCGGGCACCCGGCCGGTGGCACGCACACGCTGACCCCTGCGGCCGCCTCGGGCCCCCGCGACCCCAGCACCGAGACTCCGGAACGTTTCACCCCCGATCCTCGGGTCCTTGAGGATTCCCAGTCTCACGGTGGCGCGGCCTGATTGGCAGGTCTCCCCCTGGCAGGGGTGGGGGCCGAGGGAGGGCTGTGGTGCACAATTGGTGTTTTTACTCCTGCCATCATTAATTCAACTATTGACAGAGAAAGCAGGGTCCGCCGCGGCTTTGTGTCACGCACTCACTGTAATTTACTTGAAAATAATTAAATCACAATTACTTGCCACTCGTTTTGCATAAAACGAGCCGTAAGGAAGCCGCAATCGCAGTGCTTGAAAGGACAACAGCCCCATTGTTGCCACATTAGAACAATATTTCTCAATTTGAAACTTAAAACATTCGAATTAGCAGCTTTGTTTGACGACGGTGGCCCACAGATAGGCAAGACTGACACCCCACCTCCGACTGCAGACATTACAGTTAACGAGCCTAATTTTCATTCATTTAAGTCTAGACCGATCCTTTAAAATCGTTGCATTAAAAATGTACCTCCCAAATGTTGGAAGGGAAAATGTAATCTTTTGTCTGTTACCTAGTCCAGTAGATAAATTATCTAAATGCCATGTAAATTCCTCTTGCTGAAGCAAAAATCGAGCAAACTCTAATTAAGCCACTTGAGATTTCAGTGTCCAGAGAAATCACACTGGTTCTCAAAGTTACTTCTGTTCTCATTTTCTCTCCTTTCAGATATGGTCGTCAGGTAAATATGACTGATTAGCTTTTAAATCGAAGGTTTTAAAGTGTATTTAAAATATTCACTTCTGCAAAATTACATCACTGTTAACTGATGTGTTCAGCAAATTTGAAGCCAGGCTAGGTTTTAACAACTTCTGTAAAAGTAAACTGCTGCTTTCAGTGAGCTGTAGTTTCCATTAACATTAATGGGTTTTCAGTAACAAAATGTAACTGTTCAATCAAACTTGAATATTAAAAAGAACACAGTTACTAATTGTGAGAACACTTCATCAACAGGGAAAAACTGCAAATTAAAAAATACAATTGTTAACATTGGGAACTGTGTTCGGGGAAAGTAATATGTCATAAGGCTTTATGGATATGAAAATAGAAGTGGTCTATTTCATATCCACAAATCTATAAATAAGGTTGAAAATGGAGAAAATGATGGAGTAGAAAGAAGGCAGCACTTCTAAAATCTTAAAGCAAAAAGCAAGGTGAAATGCGGATTTAGTGCCAGGAATAATTAACCTGTAGAGTAAGAAAATCCTGTAACCTAGGAAAGCAAGTCAGAGAAAGAATAAAAATACATCTGCTATTGTTAATAGTGGACTTTCCTATTTTTAAGAAGTGTAATTTATTTTAAAAAGTTTTTTTAAGCAAAGTCTGCTGACTTTTTTTAAATGAATGTTTGTTTCCTTTAAGGAAAAAATATCTTATTGTCTACTTTTTATTTTTTGCAATGAGTATAAAAATTAAAATGTTTAATTTTATATTCAGTGACAAGTTTTTTTAAGTAATTTTTCCTTTATTCTTTTAAGAGAGAATAAACGTTGGCTTCAGTAGAAAACAAATTACATGTGGAATAAACCCAGGAATCGACTCTGTTTTCATGACTGGGTTTTTGAACGATAATCCATAATAGACGTGGGGAGAAAGGGATTCATCAGGCAAATGAAACAAAGTCCCTGATCTGTATTCCTATTCTGATATCACCTCCTGGAATATCGGCAACATTTTAAGTTCCAGCCTAAGCCACGAATTCCTTCAGAACAAATCAAATGTCTTTAAAGAATATTTCTGTTTGAAAAGGAATTAAGCTCTCCTGAAAGAATTTTAAAGGTTGTGATATTCACAGGCTGATAAAGCAGCACCTTTAATGAAATTCTAATTAGCAATTTCATGCACTTTGCTATTAGTCATATCAGATTAGTGCACATTTTCACAGCCTTCCTTTAATTAAGTGCACTTATTCCAAGTTTCAAACACTTTCCTTATAAGATGAAAACTGTGCTGAAATGTTATTTAGTAAACAGAGGAAGTGTGAAAGTGTAGGTGTGCGTGTGTACAGGGGCAGACATTTTTAACTGTCTACAAATTTTTTTACATTTTGAGTTGGTGAATTCAGGTTTTCCTGCCTTCTTGCCTTCTCAGTATTTCCTTGGTATTTCTAAGGGACTTATTCAAATCCTTAGTCCAAGTGTACATCAATCATGTGTGTTTTGCCTAAAACATATTGTCTGTTTGTGTGTATATGTAAGAAGATTTTTCTGTTTCAAACATCTTTATGTGTGTGTGTGAGAAAGAGAGAAGAAAGAGAAGAGGGGGGAGATAGAAACTGTGTAATATACAATATTTAGTTTTTAAAATCTCCTCTTGAAAGCAGTGATCAAGCATTTGCCCATATAATATCCCCATGCCCATCACCTTGCACAGGCACCTCCTTGCCTTTGAAAACAGCAATACGATTTCATTCCACCTTCTAACTTTCATTCTGAAGCCCCAGCAAGGAGGAGGCAGTTTTGTGGTGAACCAGATCCGGGGGACACCGGATGTCCTCTTCCATTTCAGGCTCCACTTCTCCTCTGCAAAGAGCCCAAAAGTCCAGCCAGTCATTCTCAGGGACAGTGAGACCTACCTGGTGACTCACACTCTACAGACCCCAGATTCCTCAGACCCCCATCTCTCCCTCCCAGCCTGCTGGAGGGTTGCTCCAATTCTGGGAGGTTGTATTGTCCGGGAATCCACCTGATCTTATCTGTAGCCTTTTGTCAAGAGGAAATTTGTGTTGCCTGTTTTGCTCAGAGGTTGAAGCTTGTAATATATTAACTAATTGCTTGCATCACTAACACATGTTCTCTTGTTGGTGTCATTCATTTATACTGTAACATTTTTGACATTTTTAGATTGTCTCTTGGGACTCCTGGGCCTCTTAGCAGTTCCCTCCATGAAGAGTGTTTGCCTAATGATTACTGACTGACATCTCAATAACAAGCAATGTAGGAGTTGGGCGCATCTATTGAAGAGTTCTGGGGTGTGTGCGTGTGTGCACGCGTGTTTTAATTCATGGTCTACTTTGTCAAGTCATGTGTGAGCCATAATTTAAGTTAATAATTACCAGACATGAATTCAATGAAACATTGGTGTCTACACTTAAAAAAAAAAAAGTCCTGAATTTTAATGCATTCAGAAAACGTTTGCCTAGGGCCAGGCTGGGTCCAACACGCATATGGAAGCACTTTAAAAGTGATAAATGATTTGGAATCTACCCTGTCTACTGGTGTGCTTCTCAGGAAAGAAAATTAGAGCTAACAGGTGTTAGATAGGGAATGCTGGGGCATTTTAATAGAATTGTCAAAATGTTGGTGCCAGATGTTGACATTAATGCACACAACTCGGAACGTAATGCCGGGCCGCCATTTAAATGATTATTTGTTTAAATTTCAAGTCCCCAGCAGGAAATCCTTACTTTGTTCAGCACCTTTCTCTACACACCATCCCCCTGCTCTTTCCCCTACGATTTGCATCAAAGTGTCCTGGCTGTTCAGCTCACATATGCATGCTTTAAATAATCCATGCCTGTCAAATTTCATTTTTTCTTTTCAGATCATACTCATCACATCCCTGTCCTTGCCAGCCTTGAAGTCCACCTCAGTGTATTCGAATAGGAGAAAAAATTATTTAAATGCTGCCAGTTACAGGATAATTAATCTTTGAACTACTCGGTAACTTCAAATGTATGTACCACGTAATCTGCATGAACTTGTAATTACTACGTATTTATACGATATTCTCCATGTAATCACCAAGTCGTTACATGGTTATGTGAGCCTTGTAAATTATGACAATCACAGAAGACTAATCTTGCCCACACCATGTCAAAATGCCCATGTGGAACCTCTGGTCTCCACCTCAGTCAATTAATCGAAAGATCCAGAAAGAGTCTCTCCTTTAAAGGAAACCAGCACGTTTGCCTGCGACAGAGTCCCAACTTTATCAGAAATATCAGGAGATTGAGATACTGGTGAGGTGGGCAGGGAGCAGTCTTCCTCATTCAGCTTTCATACAAAGACTGGCTTGGATGATTTGTTGCTGCTAGAGTTGAAAGGCAATTGGGAAAAAAAATCTCTGGGCAAAATCCACCATCAGTTCTGCAAGCCGCCTTGTGCTGTGATGTGGGGAAGGTCCTAAAATAAATTCCAGTGTGAGTTTCAAGAACCTACCTGAGGCAGACTTGATTTGTCATCTTTTTGAACCCAATTAAAGCAGAAGCAAAGCCTTCAGTCTTTCCAGACTGGGGCATCTTGTCCCAACTCTCAAAAAGTATTTTCACAAACTCCGTGTGTGTGTGTGTGTGTATATATATATGTGTGTGTGTGTGCATGTGTGTGCAGTCATATACACACATGCGTGAGCAAGTGCTAGCTTGCTAATTTAACCTCTTTAAAAGCTACATTGGACCATGTGGACCCTTTATTCAAAAGAAACCATCCAAACAGGAAGGACCGTTCTCCCTGCTTGTGTGGATGCTGAGGTCTGCTTTCCCTTGGCACAGCAAAGGATGAGGCATGTATATCCCCCTGGCCTTTCTGGGAGCTATAAGTGGCCATTCAGAGCAGAACAAGGGGGACAGAGGCTAAATCTGTACTGGATTCTGTATTTCCGCAAAGTCATAAGCTTTCCTCTTTTCTCAGCCCAACTTAGAACTAGGAAGAAACCAGGAATCAACCCTGGAGCATCTGCCAAAGCCCTGCTACACAGCTGACCCACACCCAGACCCTGGCCTGGCTCCCACACAGCTTGGAGATAATGTCCCCAACCCACTAAGGTTCAGCAAACAGTTGACTCAGCCTCCTCAAAGTCTGTCTCTTCAGAGGCTCATCCATCTAGAATTGCACTGTCCAATACAGTAACCACTAGCCACAAGTGGCTATGTAAATACTTAACTAAAATTAAAGCCTTCATTTCTTGGTTGCCCTGACCACATTTCAAGTACTCAATAGCCATGTGGGCTGGTGGCTACCATATTGGCAGGCATATATAGAATCTGTTTAAGATAGTTGATCTAGAACTCTACAAATTCCTCTGCTGTCTGTTCTGAGCTTTCCCTGCTCAGCGACACTGGCATAGAGGGCATCAAAAGATGAAGCCAGAGCTGCTTCCCTGTGGCCAGTAAGAGGCTGCCTTGCCGCCTCAGGAAGACCTCTTCTTATGATATCTGGCCTTTGAGGCAGAGCTGAGGTCAGACCCCAAGTTGAGTGTGTTACCCAGAGCTCAGCAGACACTCCATGAGATTCCTCCTGGGGAACAAAAGCCCCAGATCTCTCAGAACCCTGGGAGGTGTCTGACTGCATGGAGGCCAGAAGTGACACATGGTCAGTTCTGCCGGCCAAATTGGTATCTGCCTTTGCTGGTATTTAAACCTTATCTGCCTTCGCTGGTATAAACCTGGGATGTCACTCTGTCTTCCAGGCTAAGAAATGCCAGGGAGAAATTCTAATCATTTGTTATCTTTAATCATCTATTCTATTATTCTCTACTTCATTGATATTATATATAACTCGTTATTGTGGCTGTTTTTCCAATGCCTACCATATGCAGATCTGTTGTCTCTTTAGTCTTCACAAAACCCTATGATATACACTGCGATCCCATTTTACAGGTGGGAAAACTGAGGCATAATGGACTCACTGACTCCCCCCAAAGCCACATGGCTAGTTAACCGTGGATCAGAATGGAAACCGCACCACATCTCCACAGATGAAGGCCTATTCCTCAGCCTGGTGTGAGCTGTCTCTGCCCTCAACAGGTAGCCAAGGAGCTAAGCAGAGTGCAATGGGATTTTGCAGCTCCTTTCCTCAAGAGATGGAATTCATTTTGCAGAGTGAATTTCTGAATCAAGGTTGGCCTTGTGACTTGACTTGGCCAATAAAATGTGGCAGAAGCAACACCATGCCAACTCTCAGAGTGGGTCTCAAGAGGCATTACACCCTTTCCTGCTCTCGTCTGTCTTTCCTCTCCTCTCCCTCCCTCTCTCCATCACACACACACACACACACACACAAACTCCTGCCATCACCACTTAAATAAGGCCAGGCTAGCCAGCTAGAAAAATGAGAGATACACGCCCAAGTTGTCCCAACAGCTGTTATCTAGCCAGCCTCAGGAAGCAAAACCACCTCACTGGCCTACAGCTGCCCACAGAGGCACAAGGAAGCATATTAAAAAGGAAGAACCGCCTGGCTGAGCCCAACCACATTTGCTGACCTGCAGAATCATAGATAAATGGTGGCTGCTTAATTCGCTATATATTTGGGGCTGGTTTATTTCACAGCAGGTTCTAACTATGGCACACCCTCCTGGCCAGATTGTTTTCTTCTTTAAATGACTGGTTATCTTTAAGGCTATGTCAGAGCTTCTGCTGGAGACCCAGAAACCTGTCAACCCAGTGAGATTCAACAGCACTCCTCCTGTCACCACTCCTGAATACCATGAAACCTCCTTGCTTGGTTCACAACTGACAACTGAGAATTTTTCTTTTAAAAAGTCTAACTCTGCAGTCATTGGGTGTAAGATTCATTCCCACTTTTGGTTCTAATTTTGGACCAAACCACAAAGTCTCCCACATCCACCGAGACTCTTGCTTTTATTTTTTCTTTCCTTTCATAGCCAGGCATCCAGAGGAAAATGTTTATCCCTCCCAAAGCCACCAGCAGCCTGCAGGGCTGAATGAGATTCCCCCAACTCATTTTCCATTTTCCCATTGGATCCATTGATTCCAGGCCTTCCCAAGCCTGGAGTGCAATTCATGTTGGAAATCCCATAAGAACTTGTGTCTGGTACTGTGTTGTAGAGTCCATGTAGAGTCCATGTAGAGTCCATAACACATACCATGCAGCTGAAAGTGAGATTTTGGAAGCTGAGTTGTGACCAAGCTGGGCTATTCCAGCAAACTCCATGGAGCCTCTAGGAAATATTTCATCATTCATGCTTTGGGTTTCACAGTTTTTCTCTATGATCTCTTAGATTTCCTAAGCATTTTAAATTTTGTATTCATTCAATAAGTAGGTCTTAGTCACCTACTATGTGCAGGCAAGATTGGGAGGGATAAAGAGAGGGAGGAAAAGAGATCTATGCTTGGAGAGATCTCACTGATGGACAGAAATAAAAATGACAAAGATGACGATGGGTGGAACAAAATGGGTGTCTGCAGAGAATAAAACAAGAAGGGCTGATAGTTTCAAATAGTCAGCATCTTCCAAGCATGCTTCCAATTTCTCTAACATGCATTAATACTTTATTTAATCCTCACACCTCTTTTATCATGAAGGCAGTATTAGTAGTACCTATCCCATTTTATAGATGAGAAAACTGAGGTACAGAGAGGTTGAATAATACAGACATTCCTCTACTGCATTCCTGCAAATACACATGAGGATTAAATGTATAGAAGTTGAGTAGCAGGCTGCAGTGTTAGAAATGGAGCTCTCTTTCAATGACAGAAAACATAGAAATTATCTTGCACAAATGTTCAACAACTTATACTTGATTATTTAAATTTAAATATTTTATATCATTAGCATATCAAAATGATTAAAACCCTAAAGCATTAATTAAATATGTTTATATAGACAAAAGCATGGCTAAAGTAATTTCTTACCTAACTCTAACTTAACTCTAATTTCTTACCAACTCTCTAACCTCTTGGTTGACCTGAAATGGTATTTATAAAGCAGAGTCAGTTTCTTTTTTAATTAAAGCATGGTTGACTTACAATATTATATTAGTTGCAGTGTACAACAGAGTGACTTGATATTTTTATAGATTACACACCATACAAAGTTACTATAAAATATTGACTGTATTTGCTATACTGTACATTATATCTGTCTGACTTAATTTAAAAGAGTCAGCTTTAATTTAGGTCAGAGTATTTGCTGAGAAGGAGGCATTGCAGCAAAACCAGCTCTGAATGCAATTCTGAGCAGAGAAGCTGGGTGACTGGTGAGTCAAAGCAGAGCGCAGGAGTTGGTCATCCTGATCTGAACAAGGGCTTCTACCACCGTGGCTTGGTACCCTTGGGCTAATCATTTAACCTCTCTGAGTCTTAGTTCCTCAGCTTAGCATGGAATCTTTGATATTAACTTTCCAGGCCTCGTGGACTTTTTGTCAGAATCAATTAGAACATGTTGTGAATGAGTTCTATGAACTATTAAGCACGTAGGCTCCAAGTCAGGCTTCTCAAGGTGTGGTCCCTAGACCCGTAGTATCAACATCACCAGGGAACCAGGACAAATTCTCAGGCCTTAACCCTACTGAATCAGAATCTCTGAAGGCAGGGCCCGGGAATATCTTTTGACAATCCTTACCCTTGGTAAAGTTTGAGAACTACCTCCTCACGGGATGCTACTTCCCCCAAGAGAATCCCAGGTTATAGCTGTGAGAAACAGTTAAGAATGGCCCTTTCATTCTCAAAAGTATCTCTGAGTAGGTGATAATTGTATGGTCCTTATAAACGGCTCACATGAACTTAAGCCTTCCTAAGAAAATCACATTATGACCATGGAGACTGGACTAGAAAAAAAAAAAAGAAGGAAGGAAGAAACAGAGGGAGGGAGACAGGCAGACAGACTTTCTCTAGGATCTGCCTTTTGGGCAACTAGAAACAGCGAGAAGTAGAGATCAAGAACACAGGCCCCAAGACCACAGCGACTCAGAGGATTTGGCTGTTGGGGCCATTTCTATGTCAACAATCACGCCATCATCTATAAAGGCTAGTCCCCCCACTGTCACAGTGCCTGAGTGAACTCCACACACAGCACTCCAGGCAACCACTTGTTTGCCAGACCTACTTAATTCATCCTCTTCATCCTGGAGATGAGAAAACTGAGGCCCAGATAATAACTCCCCCATGGCACACAGGGTATTTGCAGAGCTTGGAGTGCCTCACAGAGATAATTCTTCTTGGCCCTTTGCAACTATGTGCTGTCTGAGAGTGAATCACATTGAATGGCTTGGCCTGCTGAGAAGGAAAGATAGGAGCATTGAAACTTTCAGTGACACAAGCCTGAACCATCTCGAGGGAAGTAACCTTAACTTTAACCTAATCAGGCAGAGGTCACCCATTTTTCAGATGAATAAATAGAGGTGCAAAAAGGTTAACTGGCTTGCCATAGTAGAGAGTTCCAGGTTACATCTGTGAGAAACATCTCAAAGGTTAACTGGCTTGTCATAGTGGTTAAGGGGACCTAATCTGAACTTCCTGATGCCCCTTGATCCTTGAATATTTGATTGGAAGTATTGACTACCTTTTTTAGACTTAGGACTTTCATTTGCTGCTAGCCTGAAATTCTTATCTTAGAGATTCATTCCTTTGGAAGTGCAGAATAACTCAACTGGCAAGAGTCTTACCTGTGAAATTCATGCCCTCATCTGCAAGTGTGGTTATAAATTGGCAGTGAGTCAAGAATAGGACCTTCTCACCAGTTGGGTCATAGCTACACACCTGTCCTTATATTCTTTACTCAAAATTTAACTTTCAGTTGATTTGCTTTTTCATTAATAGTTTTAATACATTTATTTTAAAAGAACGCATCACATTACTATTGGAAATGAGAAACCAACTTCACTTACCATAATTCATTATAACCCATATATAACTTTCAAAATATAAAATGTTTCTCAGTGTAATAACTTCAACCAATCCACATGCCACCCATATGGCACATAATGTGTATGGAAACATGATCACACATAGGAAGGTGAGGCTAGGAGAAGGCAGGGAAGGAGTTTCCATATCTGCACTGAGGTTGCACAGCACTTTCCAAGGAAATCCCAGGGTGTGGAGGGAGGGTTGGATATGACCTTGTTGAAGCCACTTCTGTTTCAAGCTCAGTTTCTTCAGCTCAAAAGTGAGACTGAAAGTGATCATCCTTTCCTTCCCCGGAGGCTTGGGAGGACAATTCATTAGGGTTGTAGCTGTTTGTGAGCTTTATAAACAGTGATGCAGCACACAACCGAATGTTCCCTGTCATTGTCCTCAGCTCTCCCCACTTGTGAGGCTGCCAGTCCTGAGCAGATGCAGGTGTGCACAAGAGAGGGCACTGTTCCAGGAGACCTTGTTACATATGTATGTCACTGAACCATGGAAACACGAAACAGACTGAGAAAGTGCAAATAAGAGCAGACCATCAAGAAGTTTCCCTAGTTTAAACACTGAGCCTCCTAGTGGCAAAAGCAAAAAGAGAAAGATAGTCAGTTACGAAGGAAGGAAGCAAAGCATTTCAGTTGCTCAATGGACACAATTTCTTCCTAGTCTTAAATTTAAAAATTACTTTCTCACTTGAAATTCAAGATGAGGATGCTAGATGACAGGAAAAATTGCTTATCCCAGAGCTGTACATCCAGCCTCAGCAGCTGCCATAGATTCCAGGGCCCCTTCTGAGTCTGCCAGTGCCCCCCAGCTGCTTTTGAATTCATGCCTTCTCTCTGTTTCATTTTGTGACTATCTCCACCATGTGCACAGTGGGAAGGGTGCTGATCTGGACACCCGAGAACTCCAGGTCAGATTTGGGGTCATGGACCCCACACAAAACAGCTAACCCTGGCCAAAACTTCTCCACTGCCATATCAGTGGCAGTGGTAGCGCAACCACTGAAAACCACTTTAGAAGCATTATAATTGCATCTGAAAAGCTCATGAGGCATATTATAGATACAGCATGATTTCACCCATATTAAATAAGTCTCTGAGTATATAAAAAAGGCCAAGTGCAGGGTGGTTAGGAACACAGGACGCATGCTGGAGTCAGTCTGTCTGTCCAGGCTCAAATCTGATCTCCCACCACCTCTAGCTGTGTGGCTTTAGGCCACAAGATTGCAGGGAGAAATATCAATAACCTCAGATATGCAGATGACACCACCCTTACAGCAGAAAGTGAAAAGAAACTAAAGAGCCTCTTGATGAAAGTGAAAGAGAAGAGTGAAAAGGTTGGCTTAAAACTCAACATTCAAAAAACGAAGATTGTGGCATCCGGTCCCATCACTTCATGGCAAATAGATGGGGAAACAATGGAAATAGTGACAGGTTTTATTTTCTTGGGCTCTAAAATGACTGCAGATGGTGACTGCAGCCATGAAATTAAAAGACGCTTGCTCCTTGGAAGAAAAGCTATGACCAACCTAGACAGTATATTAAAAAGCAGAGACATTACTTTGACAACAAAGGTCCATATAGTAAAGCTATGGCTCTTCCAGAAGTCATGTATGGATGTGCGAGTTGGACCATAAAGAAAGCTGAGCACTGAAGAATTGATGCCTTTGAACTGTAGTGTTGGAGAAGACTCTTGAGGGTCACTTGGACTGCAAGGAGATCAAACCAGTCAATCCTAAAGGAAATCAGTCCTGAATATTCATTGGAAGGACTGATGCTGTAGCTGAAACTCCAATACTTTGGCCACCTGATGTGAAGAGCCAATTCATTGGAAAAGACCCTGATGCTGGGAAAGATTGAAGGTGGGAAGAGAATTGGACGACAGAGGATGAGATGGTTGGATGGCATCACCAACTCAATGGACATGAGTTTGAGCAAGCTCAGGGAGTTGGTGATGGACAGGGAAGCCTGGCATGCTGCAATCCATAGGGTTGCAAAGAATCGGACATGGCTGAGCAACCGAACCGACTTAGCAAAACCTTTCTGTGCCTCTATTTCCTCCTCTGTAAAATAAGATAATAATGGTACCTACTTGATAGACTTGCTTTGAGAACTAATTGAGTTAGTACGTGAAAAGCAATTATAGTAGTGCTTGGCACACTGAGCATTGTTCTGTGTGTACACATGTGGGTATGTGTGTTTGTGTACATGTATGTGTGCCTGCATGTGACTGTGGGTGTGTGCAGCCATTGAGAAAAGTTCCAACGAAAAAAAATCCAAAGTGCTAAATGTCTTCTGGTGGTGATCTGGGTTTTCTTCTTTATGCTTTTCTTTGCTTTTCAAATGATTTTCTTTATTTTACTTTCCTAATCAGGGGGGAAATGCTTGTGTTTGATTTTTACCGTCTGAAAATCAGGATGCCAAACCTTGATCAACATATTTCCCAGGGTCACTGGGAGATTCAAGGAGACACCAAATTCCAGGGTTTATAAACTGTGAAGTGCTGTACGCAGTTGGGGAATTGCCCATATAAGCACCCTGAAGCCTCGAAGCTCCTGCACTTGGGGGCACAGTCCCCCATGGTGGGTCCTGTGCCTGTGTCTCCCTCACACCCCGGCCCTGAATCTGGGTTGAGGGCTCACCTCCCTCGGCAAGTCCTCTCTGAGTGCCCCCCCAAAGGCCTCTGGAGGAGGGAAAACACTTACCCCTTCAACCATGAAATGCTCCTCTGCCCTTCAGGCTTAAAAGCTGGATAGTCCTTTATCATTCCCTCCGTGGTGGAAAGACTATCTTTCCAGCACCCTCCCACCCACACATACCTCCCATCTCTACCACAATCAGGCCTCTGAATATTTTCCATTAAATTCAATGTTTTGTTTTGTTTTGTTTTTTAATGCGCAGGGATCTCCTTCCTTGGGTATTTGTCCCACCATTTAGGGGGTATCTGGAGCCAGCTCCCTTCTCCAGCTCACTGATCCCAATTCATATCCAGAAATGAAATTTACAAAAGCCAAGAGATCCAGAGAACCAAGGGACCTTTCCCACATTTTCCTCCTGAGATTATTTTTTTTTTTTCTCTTTAAACAAATTTGGCATCTTAAGCGAGATACCACCGTATATTTATGGGAGTTTAATAACTTCTTCCATTAATAACATAGACAAACTAATTTACCCAAACGTGTCTGTTTTAAACTCTGGGAACAAAGGGTGGGAGGAAGAAAATCAATCTTTCCTTTGTACTTGAGCCACTGACCCGTTAAAGCTTTGAAGATCATTTCTTTAAGAAATTGTGAGGAGTTATTTAACTACAAACAGCAGCTACCTTCCCATTCCAGCTGCGTAATCAAGCATAATAAATTAGAGTTGTTTTTTTTTTTTTAAGTTGACTCCTTTTTTTTTTTTTGTATAACTGAAAATCCTTAATAGCACTTTGACAAATCGGCGTCATGGCAGACATCAGCGAACTTCCCTTGCACTGGAGCTAGTTAAGCCAAGCTGAAGCCATCCGGAGACATTCCTGATTGGAGGGCTTTGGGAGAAACCCAGGTTTTACCTTTGAAGCAGGGCTTGATAAAGTTCCTGACGCTGGCAGGGGTGACCGATTCCCTGGGACCCAGCCACCCTGAGCGGGTGGCAATTTCCGGCCTCAGCCCTGAACGCCCACCAGCCGAGGGACAGTCTATTGGGGAGGAGCGGCTTCGGCTGGCCCCCAGGAGCAGCCAGGCACCTCCCTCCCAAATCTGGCCAGCATTCCTCCGTGCAAACTGTTCTGATCCACTGTGATAAAAATCAGTCTCCGTGGGTCTTGAAAGAGTCAAAGGCCCTTCTTAATCAAATGATCAACTGTTCATTTTGAAAGCTTGACTGGTTCAATTAAGATCACAGGCAGGAGACGGGCCGGTCATATTACCCTCCTTTCCAGCCAGCCTGGCCAGTCGCCGTCCCCAAAAACCTACCTTTGACCAGCCCACTCCTGTGCCTGCCTGGAATGTTCCACCACCCCCTGATGAAATCTGACCACCTTTCAAGGCTTTATCCTGCTCCCACCTCCTCCCAGAAGCCTTCCCTGGGCCCACCAGCTGCCAGGGACCTGCCTTCCCTCTGAAATTTTGCAGCCATTTTGTGAATCCTTTCACTCAGGGTTTTATTGTGGTCTGTCTCAAGCTGCTCTTGACCATTTCCAAGCAATCAGACTGCAAGCTCCTTGAGGAGCCTGGCCATGGGACGTGGCCTTCCTGAGCACACCCTGACCGTTGACTGAGGACGGGCCTTTATAACCCCTGTGTGAGCCTGCAAACAGGCAGTCCCTGACAACCAAGGGTTGGCTTCCAAAAGTTCATTTGTGAGTCAGGCTGTTTGGAATTCAGAATGTGCTCTTTTATTTTTTTTCCAAAATAACAAAGTCCTAAAATGATGCAGTAATGCTCTGGTGGAGACTGGATCGCAGGCTAGCCCACAGAATTGCATTTTGCCTGTAACATACCTGCAATACTACTCAACAGCCATGCTCCAATTAACAGTGTTAATCCACTGGGAGCTAAATAATTTTTTATGGGCCAGCCTGGGAACTTGACCCCATTATCCACTAAAGGGAAATGCTTTGGTGGGAAGCCCAGTCAAAGCTCCCCAGCCTTCCTCCCGTCCATCCAATGCCACAGTAGCTGGCAGGATACAGAAAAGAGGCAAACCTATGGATCTATTCTCCTTCTGCTTTCTTCTACTGATCAGGTCAGCCTGGTTGCCCTAAAATGAAAAGAGAGGGAGAGACTTAGGGAGTCCTAGTTGGGCAGAGACACCCCTGTCAAAGCCAATTCTTTGTTGGATGCTGGCAGCAGGGGTGGGGGTGAGGGCTATAAGTTTAGGGACCCTGGGAGGCAGCACCTACATCTCAAGTCTGTGGAGAGCTGCCCTTCCAAGCATGCCCAAACCCAGCCCTCAGACGTGTTCTCTCCCAAAGGCATTATTTCAACTGGGAGACACAGCAGACACCCGTGTGCTCTGATGCCACTCTCACGAGGACTCTCATCTTTTTCCCCTTCTGTCCCTGGCACAAGGCCAGGTGGTGCAGCATTCTCCCGCTTACCCCACCACCCAGCCTCCAAGCACAAGATCAGTGCTGGGACCCTCTGGGCTCCAATCCTACCCGTCTGTCCACACCTGGTGACTAGACAGGCTGAATATCTATTTTTTAAAAGCAGTGAAACTTAAGGTATAGCATTTTCAATCTCCCCTCCCCAGTTAATCCCATGCACCACCCCTCACTGACAAAAGAAGCTCCTACTTTCAGAATTGATGCTTTCAAGGACAATACCATGTATATCTCTCTTCTGATCAAGTGATCAATAAATTATATTCACATCAGTGATTTTTCTAGAAACAACTCCATCCCAAATTTTAGACCCACCCTGTATTCAGCGCATGTGACCCCAGAACACCTTTTCAACTGACACATTAATGCCAGGGAGGTTGGCCCTGGAAGGAAAGTCAAAAGTGGTCTGAGACATACGACTGTCGGGAAATCCTTAAATGGAAGCTTTCAGAGACTCGTTACCTCGTCACGTCACCACTTTGCAGACGCTGTGTTAGAACCCATTTAAAGCATTCAAGCATATAATCAAATTTCAGTAATGAGTTATTAATTAAGCAGGGGCAACCAATTCTCTGCTAACTGCCTCATAAACAATCGACAGGAGATTTGTGAATTTTGACTTCCTGACACTATTAAACAAATCAATATTAGGTTTCAGACACAGCAATTCAGACAGTTTTCTCTGTTATTTGGCAGTCATCTGCCTGGAATACTAATGAAAGAATTAAGAGCTGGAGATTTTGCATGTGTTCCATCAAAAAGATCCTTATCTGTGGGGAATTGGGGCCTGATTTGCATGGAAGAAGTCTTTGCTTTTGTAGGTACAATTTTTCTCAATATGTCACTCATTAGTATTTATAAAAGCTCTGGGCAGTGGAACGTCCACCAGGCTTCAGAGCCAGCAGCCAAAGCCCTACTGGAGATAGCTCGGAACAAAGCAATTCATTTATTTATATATTTTGCAGACTGGTTAATTTATAGCTAACCTAACCCATGGAACACTTGGGTCTAAGAATACAGCCAAGCGTCTTACTCAGCTTTTATTTTTTTCTAAAGGTCTGTTTGTTCCAGTGTAGAAACAGCTAACTAAACCGGGAAGATGGGGTTTTGCAAAATCTGGGCGACCTCTGAGTGGCAAAGTGTGGACATCTCGGTTTACCCTCAACCTTCTCTCTTTCTTTCTCTTCTCTTTGTTTATTTCCCTTTCGCACTCATGTGACTCAACAACAGTGCTGTTAAAAATACCTTATAGAGACAATGAAAGAGATTTACCTCTGTTTATCTAAGGAAGAAATAGAACCCAGGCAGTAGCAGTGCTAAGGTGCTCTTATTCTTCCTCATGTACCCCAGACCCAGAGTCAGGGATTTGTTCAAGGGGTCACTCGGCAAGTGTAATCCATTCCCTCCGTGGCCTCCTGGTTTAGTCGGCCACAGAGGTGCCAATTAGGAATTGACCTGAAGTTTTAAGGATTGGACTAACATATGGATAAGGACTCTCTTCAGAGGCAGAAGATCCGCTGCTTATCACCCACTTATGTAAATTGCTTGCAGCACCTCTGTTCAAAACACCCACAACTATATGTCTGTGTGTGTATACACATATACACATGTGTATACATATATGCATACATATATAGTTTTTAATAGATATTTATATATTATGTACTTTTATATATTGATATATTTTGTATAGATATACATACCCAGAGGGGCTTCCCAGGTGGCGCAGTGGTAAAGAATCTGCCTGCCAATAATGGAGATGCAAGGGAGATGTGGATTCAATCCCTGGGTCAGGAAGGTTCCCTGGAGGAGAAAATGGCAACCCACCCCAGTATTCTTGCCTGGAAAATTCCACGGACAGAGGAGCCTGGTGCTACTTCCCTTGTGGCTCAGATGGTAAAGAATCTGCCTGCAAAGCGGGAGAACCAGGTTTGATCCCTAGGTTGGGAAGATCCCTTGGAGAAGGAAATGGCAATCCACTCCAGTATTCTTGCCTAAAGAATTCCATGGGCAGAGGAACCTGGCAGGCTACTGTCCATGGGGTCATGACAAGTCAGACATGACCGAACAACTACACTTTCTTAGAGGAACCTGGTGGGCTACAGTCCATGGGGTTGCAAAGAGTCATGACTGAGCAGCTGAACACATGCACGCATGCATACCCAGAAACATATTCTTGAGAGAGTGGAGGTTTAATTTTTTTCAGATGCATTTGATTTTGTTCCTTATCAAAAAGTATTTTAGAACTATAATCTAAAGCCAGCCAGAAAAAAAAAAAAAAACAAAAAAAACCTGAAGGTTGTTATATAATGCTAAAGCTGAGAAATCTTGTCAATGGTTCTTATTCCCTAATACTTAGACCACTAAGGAGTTCATTGATTAGCTTCGGAGGCCTCCAGAATTCTTCCGACATTGTCTGCCAAACTTGTGGCTCAGGTGGTAAAGAATTTGCCTGCAGTGCAGGAGACCCAACCTCAGTCCCTGAGTCAGAAAGATCCCCTGGAGAAGGACATGGCAACCCACTCCAGTATTTTTGCCTGGAGAATTCCATGGGCAGAGGAGCCTGGCGGGCTACATTCCAAGGGCTGCAAAGAGTCAGACATGACTGAGTGACTAACACTTTCACTTTTCACCACTCAAAATGAATTAAGAACCACTTTTTTACCGCTTTTATAGATGGAAATCAGTGAACTGAGTGCTGTGCTTCTAAAGATGATTACTGATCGTGGCTAAATTCCCACCTCTAGACTTCTAGTCGTTCAGTCTTTCATTGCATGACATGCTGGAGTTACTGTTTATCTATCAATTAGGATTATAGTCAATTGTTAATAACAAGAAACTAAAAGTAATAGTGACTTAAATTGCAAGAAATGTTCTCTTCTTCCTCATAAATAAGGTCCACAGATAAGCAGTCCAGGACTAACACGACAGCACAATGGTCCCAGGCTTCAGACATTCTGTTGCCTGTGTTCTACCATGAGGTCCCAGATGGCTGCTCCAGCTTTAAATATCACATCCTCAGCTCTGTAGTCAGCAAAAAAGGAGAAAGAGTAGAGTAGTACAGAGGGCATGCCCCTCTTTTAAATATATTCTTCAAGACCATCTTTACATCTTAAAAAAAAATTTACATGGCCCCACCTATAAGGGAGACTTGGAAATGAAGTTTTTATGGTAAGTAGGGGAAATGATGGGCTTCCCTAGTGGCTCAGCAGTAAAGAATCGGCCTGCCATGCAGGAGACCCAGGAGACGTGGGTTCGATTCCTGAGTTGAGAAGATCCCCTGGAGGAGGGCATGGCAACCCACTCCAGTATTCTTGCCTGGAGAATCCCAAGGACAGAGGAGCCTGGCGGGCTACAGTTCATGGAGTCACAAAGAGTCAGACACGACTGAGCAACTGAGCATGAGGGGAATTTGCCCACTGGAGGAAAACAAGTGGTGAAAGAAAATACCCAGTGTCCCTCCCCAGCACAACCTGAAAATCAACACAGAAGGTGCCTGGAGTGACTCTGACCCATCTACTTCATGGAGCCAGAAGGCAAAAGTGTCATCATACCTAAAGGGACAGAATGGACAGCATGTCAGAAAATGGTCACTGGAGTTAACAGTGGTAGAAGGGACAGCCTGGTATGGAAGTGGAGAGTTAAACAAAGAACCAAGAACTGCAGAAAAGAGAATGGGTGAAGTGGGAGGTGGGGAGGATGGGTTTCAGAGACGGATCAACACCCTGGCAGGTGCTCACATCAGTAGGTTTCTATAAAGGGGACATTACAGAACTGATTTTGAGTTTAGTTCCCCTTTGATCAGCCTCGTTTTCTCATCCTCAGATTCTGAGGTCTCCAAATTCAATTAGTGTAATAAAACAGTATCTCCTAGTGCATGAGTACTTTTAGTCTGAAATTACTATGAAAGTGAAAGTCACTCAGTTGTGTCCAACTCTTTGCAACCCTATGGACTGTAGCCCACCAGGCTCCTCTGTCCATGGGATTCTCCAGGCAAAAACACTGGAATGGGTTGCCATTCCCTTCTCCAGGGGGTCTTCCTGACCCAGGGATTGAACCCAGGTCTCCTGCATTGCAGGCAGATTCTTTATCAGCTGAGCTACCAGGGAAGCCCCAAAATTACTATCAGTCAGTCCAGTTCAGTTCAGTCACTCAATCGTGTCTGACTCTTTGAGACCCCATGAATCACAGCATGCCAGGCCTCCCTGTCCATCACCAACTCGCGGAGTTCACTCAGACTCATGTCCATCGAGTCGGTGATGCCATCCAGCCATTCATCTTCTGTTGTCCCCTTTTCCTCCTGCCCCCAATCCCTCCCAGCATCAGAGTCTTTTCCAATGAGTCAACTCTTCACACGAGGTGGTCAAAGTACTGGAGTTTCAGCTTTAGCATCATTCCTTCCAAAGAACACCCAGGGCTGATCTCCTTTAGAATGGACTGGTTGGATCTCCTTGCAGTCCAAGGGATTCTCAAGAGTCTTCTCCAACACCACAGTTCAAAACACCAATTCTTCAGTGCTCAGCTTTCTTCATAGTCCAACTCTCACATCCATACATGACCAGTGGAAAAACCATAGCCTTGACTCGATGGACCTTTGTTGGCAAAGTAATGTCTCTGCTTTTCAATATGCTATCTAGATATAGACTGTAATAATTCATCAAATGAAAAATCCAGAGAAAATTCAGAAACTATCTCTGCTTCCCATTAAGCTTACATTCCTTGCCTTGATGGAGCAACCTGGAAACATATTATGTATTTTAAAATATACTTGTTCAGAGCACTGGCCATATGCTGATGGACCACTCAACAACTGATCACTCAAGGTTGACAGCTGCAGTTCCATATTCCTGGATGTCACAATGTCAGTCTTTGAATTTTATTTCTGGACAACAGAAGCTACTCTGGTCAGCTTAAGCAGAAAGGGACTGTTTTCAAGGAAAATTGAGTAGCTCACAGAACCTCCAGGGGTGTTGGAGAACCAGATTTGGATTCTACAAGAAAGACACTTAGCCAAGAGGCGACTTCACTGGTAACCCAACCCATGAAACTGTTGTTCTATAAAACCCAGGGTTTCTGTAGTCCACTGATCAGAACCTATGGTACTGAACGAAGGGCTCTACAAACTCTACCAGAACCAGCTGCAAACACAGATACCTACACCCACCCACCAGGACGTCTGATCTTTCTGATCTTCCTACATGTGGCTACCATCTTCTATTGCTCACTTCACTTCCAAGATTTGCATGACACACAGAACAGAATTTAAGTCATATGCAAATTCCTAGCTGCAAGGTAATCTAGAAAATGTACTTGTTTTGTTTTAAGTTCTAGAGCATCTATTATACAAAAAGATATGCTAGAAGAGAGTTGGGATGAGTGATAAGTAAGCTGCTGGACAAAATCAGCCACAGTATTGCTGGTCATAGTTTTCTATTTGGAAAAACTAACCAATACACTATGAGGCTCACAATACACTACAGAGTATCCATGATGAGTAATAACCTGACATTTGTAAACTTATTTAATTTTCATGCAAATACCCTTGGCTACATAGGTACCATCTTACCTGCAGATGAGAAATCTGAGAGTTAGAGATGTTTAGAAATTTTCTCAACATCATAAAGCTAGTGAATGGTAGAGCTGAGCTTTGTTCTATGTCCTAGTCCAGCAGAAAAGTTATACATTGAAAAGATCACAGAAACTCAGCCAGTGACCAGCCAAGTGACTTAAACTTTTATCTGACCTCCTCAAACCTCAAGTTACTCATCTGAAAAATGGAGATAATTATGCTTCAAAGGTGGCATATTGAAGGTAGAATAAGATATTATATGTACATCCCTAATTTGGGATCCAGAATATAATTTAACAGTCTTTTAAAACAGTTAAATAAATAAATGTATGAAAAAGATTTAGAAAACAACTCTCTCCCAAAAAAGAAGACCTTCCTAATTTCTCACTCCCTAACAACCCCTCTCCTTTTACTGAATGGGTCACGATTTACTTGATAATCTGCCCAAGACAGGAAGGATTCATGGCCAGTAGTTCAATGTTAAAATAGGATTATGTGCCCAAGCAAAGGGAACCTTTTAGAGTAGCAGTGGCTTGCTTCAAAAACAGGAGGCCTGTTAACACTCAGGCTTAATTAAACTGATTTCTTGATAAATCCACTGTGACAGGGACCAACACCATTAACTGTTAACATGCAAGTGCTCTCAGGCTTTCTCTGGGGAGAGAAAGAAAAGGGTATTTTAAGAACTACTGTAGAGGTTATTCAATAGATCTCCCTTTGTTGTGATGATGTAAGTCAAATTTGGAATTCCTTTTGAGTTAGATTTGGCTGATGGATAGCACTTCTTTGAATATGACCCTACATAGACTGGGTCACATAGGGTCTAACTTATATTTGGGTTACACTCATTTTGAAAAACTCAGCCAATAATACAGTGGCAGTTGGCTTATTTCAAGGGTCAAAATTTATGGATTTGGGGCTCTCAGGGAATGGAGGGTAAACAAAACCTTGGAAGAAATCTCTGCCTTCATTTACTCACCAAACATCACATGTAGATTGAACATGGAATATGCTTCAAACACATATACATGCACAACTATTTTTCTTCTTCTTTATTGAAAACATTTAATTTTACAAGTAAAACAACTACTTCTTGTTGCAAAAAGTTCAGAATTCAAGATCCCTGTACCATTTATTTCATTCAAAATGAATAAAATAGCATTTGTGTACCTACTATGTCCCAGACATCATTCTAAGTGCTTTACATGTATTAACTTACATTCTTTTCCAGATAACTCTCGAGATTGGTCCTAATATTTATCCACATTTTCCAGTGAGAAACCTGAGGTGAGGGAAGTTAAAAACCGATCTGCGATGACATAACCAACATGTTGTAAAACTTGAACCCAGGCTGCCTGGTTTCAGAGTCCATGCTCTTTTCTACCACTATATGCAATTTCTGCCAATTGAACCTTTCAGGAAAAGACACTGTTACAACTTTTCTGTGATGCCTCCCAGATATTTTTCTTCATGTTTAGATCATAGGCAAACCTATAAAAATATTTTTAAATTACCATGTGTTATACATTAACAGAGTGGTTCTCAAAGTATAGTTCTCTGTCATCAGCATTATCTGGATAGTTATTAAAATGCAAATTCCCAGACTCCACCCTAGACCTACAGCATCAGAAAGTCTAGGTCTGGGGCCAGCCATTTGTGGCTTAACAAATCCTCCAGGTGATTCTAATATACACTGACGCTTAAGAACGGCTGTGTTAATGGTGTGCCCTTGTCCGGGTCTTCCAAGAAGTAGACACCAAGGTAAGATGAAGCACTTGAGAACCTCATTAATGGAAATTCCTCTGTTAGAGGATAGAGGTTGAGAGTCATGCATTTCCCTTCTCCAGGGGATCTTCCCAACTCAGGGATCGAACCCAGGTCTCCTGCATTGCAGGCGGATTCTTTACCAACTGAGCCACAAGGGAAGCTCAAGAGTCATGCAGGAAGAGAATAAAGGGGAAATAGGGGGAAGGCTGAGATAACCATCAGACTACAATACAAGTCTGATCCTGAGGAAGGAAAGGGGAGAGAAGGTTAGGTGGGGGCTGCCTAGACTGATGGTGGAGAATCCTTGAGATTAAAGTTGGCCAGTAGAGGAGTCCAATGCCTCCCAGGGGAGAAGGCAATGACAACCCACTCCAGTACTCTTGCCTGGAAAATTCCATGGACGGAGGAGCCTGGTAGGCTGTAGTCCATGGGGTCGCTAAGAGTTGGGCACGACTGAGTGACTTCACTTTCACTTTTCACTTTCATGCATTGGAGAAGGAAATGGCAACCCACTCCAGTATTCTTGCCTGGAGAATCCCAGGGACAGAGGAGCGTAGTGGGCTGCCATCTACGCGGTAGCACAGAGTTGGACACGATTGAAGCAACTTAGCAGCAGCAGCAGCAGCATGTCTCCCAGGAACAGGTTGGCTTTAGCTTTCTTCCCACATCCAGTCATTGTGGGGAGCAGCTCATGTGAAGCATGGCCTTGACTCAAACACAGAGATGGATCTCAAAATATGACAACTAAGATCCTCAATCTTCAATGCTACCTAGAGATGTATGAGGCTCATTCTCAGGGCGGCCATGTAACAGCACAGGCTATGTTATCATTCTGCAGCTGATCACTTATTTCACTTAACTACCTTCTTAGAAATCTTGATCTGCTCACTCAGCTTAAAGGCTGGGTATTGTTCCATTGTGTGACTATTCCATTGTTTGTGTAATTACCCCTTCATTGACAGACATTTAACCTATTTCCAATGTTTTTGCTATTCCATACATTCCCTATTCCATAGGGTGGCAAAGAGTCGGACATGACTGAAGCGACTTAGCACACACACGCATGGTGTTTCAAGGCGGTGCTGGTGGTAAAGAACCTGCCTGCCAATGCAGGAGACATGAGAGACGGGGGCTCGATTCCTGGGCCGGGAAGACCCCCTGGAGGAGGGCATGGCAACGCACTCCAGTATTCTTGCCTGGAGAATCCCATGGACAGAGGAGCTGGTGGGCTATGGTCCATAGGGTCACAAAGAGTTGTACACAACTGAAGCGCCTTGGGATGCACACACACGCGCATGCTCACACAGTGTTTCAAAGTTCATCTCATCTTGTACACTAGAAGAATTACTAAGAAGTGAAGTTGCCTCATCCCAGCATGTGTGTGTATGTGTGTGTGCTGTATTTTAATAATCACTGCTACATTCTCCTCCAAACTAGCTGCATCAATTTATACTCCTGTGAATGGAAAATAGATAAAAGTAACCATTTCTCCACACCCCAACCAATACGAGATAGTATCACTCTTAATTTTTGCCTATCTGATGAATGAAATGATGTCTTATTGTTGTTTTAATTTGCATTTCCCTGATTATTAGTAAGATTGATCATCTTTTCATTTACTTATGGGCCATTTGTGAATTTCCCCGGTGAATCACCTATTTATATCTGTACCGTTATCATTAATTTACATAGATGTGATGTATAAAATACAATAGTATTAAATTAGGAGTATCTTTTTATCATTTGGTTTTTATCAATTAATACATTCTAAAAATATTGGAAATGTTTTCATGTTAAATGGATATTTGTAACTAAACTATCAAGAAGGGGTGGATTCATGGGCTATGAACTCTGAAGAGCCCAATAAATATGCAGAAGACGGAGGGGGTTGAACCCTGGCTCCCTAGGAGTGTCAGCAAGGTTTGCACCAGGCTTCCAAGCCCTGCACAGGATGGGTCCCAGATGGGCATGCATGCATGGTAAGTCACTTCAGTCCTGTCCGACTCTTTGTGACCCCATGGACTATAGCCCTCCAGGCTCCTTTGTCCAAGGGATTTTCCAGGCAAAAATACTGGAGTGGGTTGCCATGCCCTCTTCCAGGGGATCTTCCCAACCGAGGAATCGAACTCGAGTCTCCTGTGGCTCCTGCATTGCAGATGGATTCTTTACCACTGAGCCACCAAGGAAGCCCCTCCAAGTGATAGGGCATCAGCTAAAAACAATGTCAGGTAGGCAGGCCTTCCTTCCCACCCCATCCCCAGCTGATGTCTTGCTAGACAGTCAGATGACAAGGATTGAATGCCAGCTCTGCTCTGTGCTGTCTGCACAAGCTCGGGCAAATCATGGAACCTCTCTGAGTCTCAACTCTGTCATCCACAAAATACAGATAACCATACCCCTCATAGAGGCACTGTGAGAATCCAAGTACGAGTGCCGCCCCCGCCCCAGAGATGAACTGTTAGATAGATGCCCCATGGACAGCTGCTATCATGACTGTACTATGCGCTACTCTTATCAATTACTACAAGAAAGAGAAACGGGTACAAATTCCTTCCCAGCCAGTTTACATCAGAAAGGTGTAGGTGTCTATTTCCAGTTTTTTAAGGAATCTCCACACTGTTCTCCATAGTGGCTGTACTAGTTTGCATCCCCACCAGCAGTGTAAGAGGACATGAAACATGTAAATTACCATATGTGAAATAGATGACCAGTCCAAGTTCAATGCATAAAACAGGGCACTCAAAACCGGTGCACTGGGACAACCGAGGGATGGGATGGGGAGGGAGGTGGGAGGGGGGTTCAGGATGGGGGACACATGTACCCCCGTGGCTGATTCATGTCAGTGTATGAAAAACCACTGCAATATTGTAAAGTAATTAGCCTCTAATTAAAATAAATTGGTTCAGTTCAGTTCAGTTGCTCAGTCGTGTCCGACTCTTTGCAACCCCATGGACTGCAGCACTCTAGGCCTCCCTGCCCATCACCAATTCCAGGAGTTTACTCAAATTCATGTCCATTGAGTCGGTGATGCCATCCAACCATCTCATTCTCTGTCATCCCCTTCTCATCCCCTTCTCCTCCTGCCTTCAATCTTTCCCAGCATCAAGGTCTTTTCCAATGAGTCAATTCTTCACATCAGGTGGCCAAAGTATTGGAGTTTCAGCCTCAGTCCTTCCAATGAATATTCAGGACTGACTTCATTTAGGATGGACTCTTTATTTAAAACAAATAAATTTATTTTAAAAATTAAAAAAAAAAAAAAACAAAAAACAAAGAAAGAAAGAAGGTGTCTTCAGCCCTGAACCTGGTACAGGGAACCTGGGCTTAAGATCTTCCCACAAGGCACCTCTCCAGCCCCTTCTGCAGGAACTCCCAAAGCAAAGCCTGGGACTCCCACTGGGTGTCGCCCCTCCGGAAGCCTGTCACCCTCCCAGCACCCCAGTCAGGCCCCATTTGGCACTGACTTCTTTGTCTCTTGCTGCCTGCCTTAATCTTGTGACGCCAATTAACTTTAATGAAAGTTACATGGGAAAATTGCGGGGTGTAGACACACAAATGTCTTTAGCAGGAAAACAAGGACAGCCTTAGAACTGTGGTGATTTCCAGGTGGAAAGAAATGTGGAGCTTTCTGTCTCCTCCGGGCAAAAGAGGATTTACGAAACCCAAAGAAAATAACTCTCGAAGCAGAGGCTTGAACTGTGCCAAGTTTGTGACACGAAGGAAGCCGCTCCCCGAAAGGAAGTTCTGATTAAGACTGACAACCTTGCTGCCACTCCCGGGGGAGGGGGTGGGGACAGGCCGGCATGTCTCTTGGACAGGTAGTGGGCTCCACCCACTCACCACATGAGCCCGAGCGGGTCTGGGGGACACACCTGACTGCTGGTGATGGATTTCCCCCACTTTTATTTAATTACCCTAATTCCTCACATCTGGAGAGCCTTTCAGCATTTACAGCACACCCATTATCTTGCTTTTGCTTCCTAGCCATGTCTTAGGGTAAGAATCACTTTGGTCCCTGTTTTGTGCGTGGGCAAAAATGAACCGAGGAAAGAGTAGGTGATTCACAAGGCAGTGAGATGACTAGAACGCAGGTACCCCACTGCTCCCTGCAGCTTTCCCCATGAACATGCATGTTCTGCTTGCCTTCTCCCTCGCCCTCCTGGAAACTTACCTCCTGAGTGTGACAAGCAGAACTTACTGGGAGCAGTGAGAACAAATTCATAGGTTGCTCTGTGTTCATCACTGCAGCTGCCATTGCCAAATCCTCATATCTCTATACCTAAGGGACATCTCTAGGGTGCCTGTGCTTCCTCTAAAACTCCATCTTGAGAGGTACCTACAGCAGGTGTCCCATCCTAGAAGGGGGGCTTTGGCCTTGCAGACTAGCCACTGCCTGATCTTGTTCAAACATTTGTGGCTGGACTCTTTTATTTTTTCCACCCCACCCTGCCCCACCAAAAGAACAAGAAAATATGTACCCTGATTATATTATTATAACATTCAACTTAAAAGAATGCCTTTGAAACTATTAAATAATAGCTCCCAGTACTCAAGTGCAGGCACTATGTCAGGCCCTGTGCTTTACAGCTTAAGCACACTGTCTGGCTTAGTCCTCTCTACAGCCAGCTGATGAAGCTATTTGTGGTAAGACAGCTAGTTATCCATCAGAGAGCAATGCTCCTTCTTCCATAGTAAGAGAATGGTAGCCGAATACCTGGTTGCCCAGCTAAAGACTACATTTCCCAGGCTTCTTTGCAACTAGTCTGGTCATGTGACTATATTTATATCAGTAGAATGTTATTGTAAGCTCTGTGTTCAACTTCGGGGTCATTCTTTTTTTAATATAAATTTATTAATTTTAATTGGAGGCTAATTACTTTACAATATTGTATTGGTTTTGCCATACATTGACATGAATCCGCCATTGGGTGTACATGTGTTCCCCACCCTGAACTCCCCTTCCACCTCCCTTGGGGTTATTCTTTAACTCCAAAGGCAAACCCTTTACTGTGATCTCTCTCTCTCTCTCTCTCTCTCTCTCATTCCCATTTCTGCAGAATGATTTTGACAGTATGGATGAGGACAATAACCCTGAGAGGCAGGGCAGTAAGGTAGATGGGATCTTGGTCCTGGAATAACCACACAACTGGAATGAACACAACTGCACATTGACTGTGCAGTTTATGCAGGACCGGCCGTTCATGCAGGACTGATACATGAGAGGAAAACACACATATATTTTTTGAGCCCCATATTTTACCATCTCTTTGTTTCTCACTGTAGCTTCATCTTTAACTGCTGCAGTATTATTATGCCCATTTTACAGATGGGGAACGTAGGCTCATAAAGATTAAGTAACTTGCCCAAGTTTATATGAATACAAAGCAAGGATTCAAGCCCATGTCTGTTGGAGTCCAAAACCTATGCAAGATGATTCATTTATTCATTTACTCATCAAGGCTTTAACATCTATGTAATTGAAGCAAGAATCCCAGGGCTTTGCCGGTACAGGAGGATCGTAAATCCATGTGTTGCCTCCCTCCCTTTCATCCTCAAGAGAATGCCATGCTCAAGAGGCGAGTTGTCCTGAGATGCAGATGAAAGTTAATTTAAGAACTTCTTCCTGGTCTTTGTGTAGCCATAAGTGAGTGAGTAGATGGCTCTGAAGTGGATGCCAGCTCCTTCTACAGATGATGTTCAGAGGGCAGCCCAGGATGACCAAAGAAGGATTAAAAGAGAAACAGAGACCACTTTAATTCACACTCTAATGGCTTTTCCCTTGGAGAGGAGTCTGTGAAGATGAGGTGGCATTTGGAGAAATGTCTTTTTCTCTTAGCATGGTTTACACTGTTTCAGGTCAGTTCAGTTCAGTCGCTCAGTCGTGTCCAACACTTTGCGACCCCATGAATTGCAGCATGCCAGGCCTCCCTGTCCATCACCAACTCCCGGAGTCTACCCAAACTCATGTCCATCGAGTCAGTGATGCCCTCTAGCCATCTCATCCTCTGTCATCTCCTTCTCCTCCTGCCCCCAGTCCCTCCCAGCATCAGGGTCTTTTCCAATGAGTCAACTCTTCACATGAGGTGGCCTAAGTATTGGAGTTTCAGCTTCAGCATCAGTCCTTCCAATGAACACCCAGGACTGGTCTCCTTTAGGATGGACTGGTTGGATCTCCTTGCAGTCCAAGGGACTCTCAAGAGTCTTCTCCAACACCACAGTTCAAAAACATCAATTCTTCGGCACTCAGCTTTCTTCATAGTCCAACTCTCACATCCATACATGACCACTGGAAAAACCATAGCCTTGACTAGACGGACCTTTGTTGTAGTCTCTGACAATTAGTATTTCTCATTAAAAGAGGTACAGGTGTATGTGTATATGTATGTTTGCTCATGTTCACATATTTGTGTGCCAATGTGGTCACATGTGTATATGGGTAAGTGGGTATGCTACCGTGTATGTATGTATGTATGTGTGATGTCTATTACACTTTTGGTGTGGTTATGTAACAGTTGTGTGTGTCGGGGGAGAGGGGGGTGCTCCTTTGCAGTTGTGTCTGAATGAGTGTGGTGATCTACCAGTTGTTACTGGATGGCTAGGAAGAATCACCCCTGCACACCTCCCCCTGTAAGAAACCTAGCAGACCTGACTTGGTGTGGCCAACCACACCCCACATGTCCCAATGGTCTTCTCCCAAATACACACACAAACACGAGCTCATCTTTTTTTTCTTTACTGAAATATAATTGATTTACAATGTTGTGTTAGTTTTAGGTGTACAGCAAAGTGATTCAACTGTATATGTATATATATGTGTGTGTGAATATATCTATATATATATATATTCTTTTTAGGTTGTTTTCCATCATAAGTTATTACAAGATATTGAGCATAGTTCTCTTGCTATACAGTAGGTCCTTATTGGTTAACTTTATGTTTGTTTGTTTTCATGCTCACTTTTTTTTATGCTTTGATCAAATCACTCAGTTTCTGGAAAGGAATTACAAAGATTACTGAAGCTCACAGACTATCTGCTGAAAGGAGGGAGTGAATTCCAGGGTCAGGCCAAATCTCCAAGCCGAGCACGGAGCTTTCCCAGCGTGGGGTAGAGACTCACCTAGAAGGTTTAGAGGAGGAGGCGGGCTCCAAGGAGGAGAGGGCTACCCCAGCTAGGAGCCCAGACTCCCCGTGGGTGGGAGTTTGTGGGAGTCCTATGGACTGGGAAGTTTTGCATCTTCCGCTTCCCGTGTTGTCAGTCCTGTTGGATACTCCCATCGCCCCGGGAAAGTCTGGCCTGGCTGTGCAGGAACAAGTGGCAACAGGGCCGTACAAGCCTGTGTATCTTCTGCCCTCACTCCCACCCTTCAGGGGTGCCCCAGCCCCTCAACCTGCCCAGAGTACAAGCGGTGACCATCCCTAAGGTGCACAGAGGTCTCAAGGATGATGAACAAGGGCCAGAGAACACCCTGGAGAGGTAGACAGGAGACAAACCTTGAGCAGCCCCATGTGTCCTGGATGGAAGTAACTCAAAGCTGAGAGGCTGAGGTTGGGCTCCACCTATCCTGTTGCTGGGCCTAGGCCTTGGAGCATATGTATAGCTGAGAGAGGGTTTCCTGAGTCAGTAATGACTCCTATTATGCAAAAGGAACTTTAATATTTTCTCTTCTGTTCTATTTCATGTTTTGCCAGTGCTGTGGAAAACATCCAGCAAAGTGGTTTTGGGATCCCTTGAAATTTTGCAAGGAGTGGTTAGGAAAGCGCTTGCTGGAGTAAGTCATGCAGGAGGCAGCAGCGGGCAAAGGAGCAGCTGTATCTTCATAGCTGAGGGGATGGGACCAGGGGGAGGTAACTGAGATGCCTGAAGCTGACATTTAAAGAGGCACTCACTCTCAGGGTCAGCACCCAAATTTTGTTTCCCACCTACTTCTCTGGTCACATCCTAGTCTCAGCCTTGTCCCTAGGCACTTTTCCTGTGCCAGACTTTGGGCTAAAGGCTTGTGTGCACCATCACATTCCATCCTCCCAGCAGCCCCTCTTTTCACCAGGAAGACTGAACCAACAGAGATACCCAGGGAATGTCAGTATGACTATTAGCAGCCCCCAGACTTGAGAGTCCCTTGGACTGAAAGGAGAACAAACCAGTCAATCCCAAAGGAAATCAACCCTGAATATACATTGGAAAGACTGATGCTAAAGCTGAAGCTCTAGTACTCTGGTCACCTGATATGAATATCCGACTCATTGGAAAAGACCTTGATGCTGGGAAAGATTAAAGGCAAAAAGGAGACGGGGTCAGCAGAGGTTAGATAGCATCACCAACTCCATGGACATGAATTTGAGCAAACTCTGGGAGACAGTGAAGGACAGAGGAGCCTGGCGTGCTGTGGTCCACGGGGTCGCAAAGAGTCGGACACGACTGAGCAACTGGACAACAACGAACAGGACATCTTGGGTGATCAATGATGGCACCGGGACAAAGAAGCAACAGGAATGGCTGGCTTGAGTGGAGAGGGCTGGCAGAGGGGCTGAAAATACCTGTGTGAGAGCTAAAAAGTCACATACATAAAGAGCATATATATTCACAGCACACAGGTGGATCAGCAGATAGTAACTGAGTTAGATGTAGAAGGGAAGGTAACAGTGACCTCTAGTTATGCTGACGTCAGGCAGAAAGAGCTTGACAAGGAGGATGCCCCTACAAATTCGCCCTACTGCAGCTTCCTCTGTGAACATCCTTTATGCCAACATCTCAGGCTGCCACTCAGGACCACAGTTAGCCTATCGGTCACCTTTGTGTGAGTTAGAAAAATGCACCCCTTCCTCTGGGCAAATGCAGCGCCGCAGCCTTCCCAGCAGCCCTGGTGCCATTGGCTCAAACATCGTCTTGTTAGTTAGACCCTTAAGGGCCTTTCAAGTCCTTGCTTTTGAACCAAGTTCTATGTGAAGAGAAAAAAACAGGTCAGATCCCACTCCAGAGAAGCACAAAGGCAAATTATATAAATGAACATGGCCATTCATGGAGTTGCATTGGCAAATTCAGCATTTACAAGGCAGTGGGCTCTTATGGAAATTTCCCAATGCTGTTCTTTTGCAATCCAATGTCTTGGGTGGAGGTGGGAGAGGTGGACAGAGACCCCATTTTCTATACAGAGAAGCATTATAAAATATAGACCCAACCTTGTTCCCTGTATCCAAGCTTTCAGAGGCTTAGTATCCACTTGAATGATGACCTACCATGGGGCTATGAACCCCACTATTAAACACCCAGACCTGTGAGCCTTAGAGAAAAAACTAGCTTCCCAGCCCTGTGTAGAGAGAATTGCTACTGTGTCCAGGAAAAGCCAACAGAGCCTGGGCCCCAGGAATCCGAAAGTTACTACAGATATCAGATAAACGAGGTTCCACCCTGCAGAGACCGGACTTGACAGGCCCATAAAGGCGGCCTAATACCCTGAGCCCATGTGCTTTTGATATCATGTCTCATTTTCTGCATGAATGAGAGACTCAGCCAAGGGAAGAAATCTTAAGTTTTCATTTACAGCTCAGGAAGCCTGGCTCGCCTGCCGTGGGCAACCATGAGGGCCGCCGCAGAGCTGGTGGCCACCTGGCCTGGCACACACGGAAAGAGCAGGGGTCCTCAGTGGCTGCTCAGTAATTTAATGGGAAATGGAAACTCCCATGCCCTCCCGAGGCTGAGTCCTGACAAACAAGGTTTCAGGGCTGAGTAAATCTGCAGTGAGCCCTGATTTCCTGGTGCTTTGAGGGAGAAAAGAAACCCAGGGCCCATAGGTAAGGTCAACTCTGGGGCAGTCTGTCGAGCTTGTGATTAGTGACCCTGATCTGGGCGTTCAGGCCCTCTGCTCTCGCTCCCTCCAGGAAAGGGAAGTAGAAAGGAACAGACACTTACTTGGCACCTACTGTTAAGCTGCAGGCCAGCATCTCCACCTCTAATCTTTCTTTAACTATTATTCCCACTTGACAGATGGGAATACTAAGTCACACAGATAGTAAGTGTCAGAGCCAAGCTTCTGATGCTCCTCAGAAAGCCAGTAACCTCTGAGCTCTCCTTCCTGAGAGCCTGCCCCCAAGTAAAGATCTGCTAGCCGTCATTTACACATCAGTGCAGAAGGCACCAAGGGCTTGGCTTCCCAGGTAGCTCAGTGGTAAAGAATCTGCTTTTCAAGGCAGGAGACGCAGGAAACATGGGTTCGATCCCTGGGTCAGGAAGATGCCCTGGAGAAGAAAATGGCAACCCATTCCAGTATTCTTACCTGGGAAATTCCATGGACAGAGGAGCCTAGTGGGCTACAGTCCATGGAGTTGCAAAGAGTCAGATACAACGTATGCACACAAAAGTCACCAAAGGCAGAGGCAGCTGAAATCTGGTAGGAAGAAGGATGCTGCATTGAAAGTGCGTGTGCAAAACAAGCATGCTGAGTTGACTCATGTCCATGAGCTCCCACTGGAGGACCCCTCTCTGAACTTGAGCATTCCAAGGCCCTGTGCATGATTTTGTCTTTGCAATTCTGTATTCTTACCCCCCAAATTTTAGCAGCTTTAAACTTGAGACTTCCCTTGCTGCATGCATGCAGATTGTGTTTTCCTGGGGAGGTGGCTTTGGAGGTGGTGCTGATGGAGATGATGGATATGTGAATATATATATATATGTGGTTGAGTCCCTTCGCAGTCCATCTGAAAGTATCGCAACGTTGTTGACCGGTTGCCATACCCCAGCACAAAATAAAAAGTTTAAAAAAAGAACTGTGTGCTTCCCCCCAGGTGTTGGCCTTTGTGGAAGCTGGAAGCCCAGCCAGGTATCCTCCTTGTTCCTTTTGGCTTCGGTGGGGAGGGGCACCATCCATGGGCTAAAGCAGACAAGTTTCCTGAGACCCTCTGCGTCAGGACACCCAAGGGGACCAGAGGGCCAGACTTTGCCCATCCTTCCAGGAGCGAGCAGTCCCTATCCCAGGGCTGCCATCCCATCGCAAATGCCCACACACTGGCTTTGGACAACAGGCCAGAAGTTCAAAAGGCCACAGCTCTGCAGGCCAGAAGTTCAAAACCAAGGTGTCACGGGGTCACTTCCTCCCAGAGGCTCTGAGTGAGAAACTGTTGCAAGCTGCTCTCCGGATGGTTGCTGGCAAGGTTTGGCTTCCCTTGACGTGTAGATGAATCACCATGATCTCCACCTCCACCTCCACAGGGCACTCTTCCCTGGCTCTTTTGTGTCTCTGTCCAGTTTTCCATCTCCTTGTAAGGCTATCTTAATCCAGCATGACCTCATCTTAACTTGATCACATCTGCAAAGACCCTGTTTCTGAACGGGTACTGCAGGATAGAACTTTAACAGTTCTTTGGGCGGGAACACAATTCTACCCGCTGTAGGAGTTGGGGCCACCCTTGCCAGAGTGGCCTTGTGGACTCTTGGCCCTGTCAGTGGATCCTCAGTGGCTTCTCGGTCCATGTGCTACGGCCCTGCCCAGGGGCCTGTGTGAGCAGGGCTGATCCCAGTGGTTCATCTTGCCCAGCATAGGAGAAGTAGCTAGCCCGGCAGCCTGTCTCTGGGCTTCCCTGGCACACCCCAGAAAGCTTGAGGCTTCATGGGTAACATGGAAGAGTGGGGCTTTCCCCTTCTCCAGTCACCCCACAAATCAAAGTAGATGTCCTATGGAAGCCCCCCGATTTATCCACCTGCCATAGACTGAATGTTTGTGTCCCCCTCCCACACAAAAAATCATACATTGAAACCTCGTCCCTAATGTAATGGTATTTGGGGTTGGGGCTTTGGGGAGGTGATTAGGGCAGATATGAATGGGATCTGTGTCCTTATAAGAGATCCCAGAGAGCTCTCTTATTCCTTCAGCCACGTGAGGACAGAGGGAGAAGATGGCCACCCATGAATCAGGAAGCAAGCTCTTATCAGACACTGAGTCTGCTAGTGCCCTGATTGTGGACTTACCAAATCTCTAGCCTCCAGAACTCCATGAAATAAATTGTGGTGCCAAAGCGGCCTCGGACAATACAGAAAGCAATGGCTGCAGCTGAATGCCAATAAAACTTTATTTATAAAAACTGATGGACACCTGGGTTGGCCCAAGGGCCATAGTTTACTGACCTGGCCTAGCTCATCAGTTATTGAGCCAGTCCCTTTCATTGTTAGAGCTTAGGATGGTCCCAAATTAGAGCAATTCTAAATAAGTCTGCAGAGATCTTGGTGCTGACATCCCAGTCTACATTTCTGACTATTTTCTTGGGACAGTGTCTCAGAAGAACTACAGTTTGAAGGCTCTTGAGTTATACTGACAAATTCAGTAAGCATCACATTTTTCCTTTGAGCCAGGCCTTACACTTTGACCCGTACCTTGGCTTGGCTTGTCCCATGACTGCTTTCCAGATGTCTCAAGCAGAATTTCTGTCTCTTCTCTCAGGCTTCCAATTCCTCAAGTGTAAAGATGTGACATCTTAGTCTATTACGTGCCTTGCCCTCAGCTTCTCCATCTTCCTCCTCTCCCCCACAAAGCTTGTGCACAAGTGAGTGTATGCACACACACACACACACACACATGCTTGCCCAGTATCTATTGTGACTGCACACATAAGATACACAAGGGAAACTGGGTAATAGCTGAACGAATGAACTCTACGTGTTTAAAACCCTAGGGAGGCACAAGCCAGATCCATGTGGTTAGTCACTGATACTTGAATGTAGCGGACCTTTATAAGGTAGATGATAAATAAACCTCACTCTTTCCCAGAAAACCCTGGTGCAACATGTCAAAGAAAATAATAATCATTTGTCATAAAGTCCTGTGTTCCTCTTTGCTTGCCCAGGGATTGGTGCCACCCCTGCGCCACCCCTTTCCCAGAGAGGCCCTTGGAAAGACAGGGATCTCACAACCTGGGTTTTCCCCCCTTCCCCTCCTTTTCACCAACCTCCACTGCTCCGGGTCCACACCACAGGGGACGTCTCACCAGCGCTGCCATTAATCCAGTTCATGAAAAAGTTTAAATGTTCTTTTATATTTCTTTTCACCTTGAATTTTTCGTGAAACCAAATGGCGGTTTCCGAAGGTGAAAAACTGTTATTTTCCAAAGCAAATTCCTGTGAAGTGAAAATTGCTAGCTTCACACAGCTCTACCACTGATGACTATTATTACTGCGGGTGCTAGATTAACACAACTTGATCAGGAAAAAGTAAAACCTGGGTTATATTCCTAGCAGGCCTTAAATATTCCCATGGCCCGACTTTCACAGACCAAGAGCAAGCAGGGGGTCTTCCCAAGGCTCTGGTCACCAGGCCCACCATCATCTCTCCTGTGGGTGCCCGCTGAAGCCAGTGCCCTACTAGGCACAGTCAAACTCAAGAACATGCCTCTTATCCTCCTGAAGACAGGCATGGACTCTGTAAAGAGCACTAACTCAGACCCTCTGAGAGGTGAAATACAGTGTTTGCTAGTCTTTAGAGAATGGACAGAACTGCTTGAGACGATGACCTGTATGGGAAAGTATCTCCCCATGTATTAGTTCATAGAGCTGCCATGACGAGTAGCACAGACCGGGTGACGTTAACAACACAAATTTACTTTCTCACAGTCAAGGACCAAGTCCAGGATCAAGGCGTCAGCAGAGTTGGTTTCTTCTGAGGCCTCTCTCCTTGGCTTCTAGGTGGCCATCTTCTTCCAAAGCCTTCACGTGGCCTTCTGTCTGTGTGTGCGTGCGTGTGTGTGTGTGTGTGTGTGTCTCCTAATCTCCTCTTCATACAATTCATGTTCAGCCACTTCAAGGGTGTCCTACTCTTTGTGACCCTATGGACCATAGCCCACCAGGTTCCTCTGTCCATGGGATTCTCCTGGCAAGAAAACTGGAATGGGTTGCCATACTCTCCTCCAGGGGATCTTCCTAACCCAGGGATCAAACCCAGTCCTCCTGCACTACAGGCAGGTTCTTTACCATCTGAGCCACCAGGCTGGTGCCAAAAGGTGCGAGTCCCGCTGGAGTCAGAAGCAGGAGTGAACTCACATGTCACAAAGCATCATTCTTGGGGTTTGGACATGTGGAAAAGTGAAAGTCACTCAGTTGTGTCCGACTCTTTGCAACCCCATGGACTACACAGTCCATGAAATTCTCCAGGCCAGAATACTGGAGTGGGTAGCCTTTCCCTTCTCCAGGGGATCTTCCCAATCCAGGGATCGAACCCAGGTCTCCCACATTGCAGGTGGATTCTTTACCAGCTGAGCCACAAGGGAAGCCCAAGAGTACTGGAGTGGGCAGCCTATCCCTTCTCCAGTGGATCTTCTCAACCTAGGAATTGACCTGGGGTCTCCTGCATTGCAGGCGGATTCTTTACCAATTGAGCTATCATGTGGATCTCAGCTTAAATATCGGGAAATCTGAGTCACTACTACCCTGATGTCAGAGGTTATCTGGGCATTGTCACTTTCAAAAGGAAGAAAAAAGTGCCCCCTTCAGGTGCTTCTGGGTGTCTCATCTAGGGGTCCTGCACAGCGCTGAGAAGTGATAGATGTCTTCAGGGACAAGCCGTGGCTAACTGTTTTTGCATGCTTTCCTGGGTGTCTGGCTGTCAGCAGCCAAGATGGAGATGAAGAAAAAGCACAAGCCTCCACTTAAAAAAAGAAATTAATCTCTGAAAGCCCAACACCCTGAGCTCACCACAGAATGAGAGTTTTTTCACTTCTAAGTTTTAAAGAAATGCCCTTAGTTGGAATATCCCAAGAAGTTCTTGGCTATGAAAAGCTAAGAGTCATTTTACCTAGAGTTAGGGTGAAGGCAGCTTTTGAGTGGGAGGAAAGGGCACAATCCCAGGCTGTACATTTGGGGGGTGGGGTGGTCCCTGAACTCTCTCCTGTCTGTGGCCCCCTGGAATCCCTGGGCTGGAGATAGGAGTCAGCACTGGGTTGGGTCTGTGCTTTGCGGGGCTTCAGGGTAAATTGTGTGAGAAAAAATGGGAGTCTCACTCCACACCTAACTGACAAGAGGAAGCTGATTTCCCAAGCTTCTTTTTGGAATGTTCTGGTAGGGACCACACCAGGCGGTTGGGGCCACTCGATTCTCATCCATTCTAATAAAACTTGAACCAACTCTTTATAAAGTCATTGAAAGAAATCCTGGAAGAACAGCTGACCCTCCACAATGGAAAGAGCATGACCCACTCCCAGGCTACTCCTTGGCAAGGCCTGGCCCCTTGGCCTGGGCCCATCTGCCGCCACCATGGCCTGGTTTCCCCAGGGCTTCCTCCGGTACCCAGCTTGGGCAAAAGCATTTCCCAGCCTCTGCCCAGCACCAGGAGCATCAGACTCACCTGGGAGATGATCAAAATGCAGAATCACTGAACTGCCCCAGACCTACTGGATCAAGATCTGCCTTTTTGCCAGATCCCCGTAACAATTTGAGAAGGGCTGGTCTACTGGCAAGGAACTTAAGCATCTAGTTCTGAGGCTTCATGAGAGAGCACCCCATGCTGTGTGGACAGAGAAAACTAGCAGTGGTTTATAAGCTCTAAAGTGAGAGTCACGGGGCAGACCCTGGTAAAGTGTTCATGATGAGTAGTGACAGAATGTACTGCTGAAGACAGAGAAGGACCCTCACCACCCCTGCTGGAGAATGGAGCCAGCTTGTCAAAGCTCCAGGGTCCTGAGCATCTCCTCTGTGCAGGCCTGTGCTAAAATAAATGTTCTGTAGGCTTTGCATGCATTTAATTCTTGCATCAGCTACATGGGGTTGACATTCATATTCTAAGTGAAAAAAATGGAGGCTTTTAGTACAAGCCCCTGGAAAATCATTGAGGTGGCTCAGTGGTAAAGAATCCACCTACCAAAGCAGCAGATACAATAGACTCCAGTTCTATCCCTGGATGGGAAAGATCCCCTGGAGAAGGAAATGGCAAGCCACTCCAATATTCTTGCCTGGAGAATCCCAGGGACAGAGAAGCCTAGTGGGCTACAGTCCATGGGGTCACAAAGAGTCAGACATGACTTAGTGACGGAGCATGCATGCATGTAATGTTGAAGATCCCTACTCCCTGCCTGCGTGCATGCTAAGTTGCTTCAGTCATGTCTGACTTTTTGCAACCCCATGGACTATAGCCTGCTAGACCCCTTTGTCCATGGGATTCTCCAGGCTAGAATACTAGACTGGGTTGCCATGCCCTCCTCCAGGGGATCTTCCCAACCCAGAGATTGAGCCCCTGTCTCTTACATCTCCTGCCTTGGTGGGCAGGTTCATTTACCACTAGCACCACCTGGGAAGCCCTTCCCTAGTCTCTAAGTTCCAGCAATTCCACTTCTCTGTGTATGTCCTATAGAAACTCAACCACATGTGAAGTAGAAGGCATGCACTAAAATGTGCACAGAAGCGCATTTATAATTGTAAAAAAAAATCAGTACAGCCCAAATGCTCATCAAAAGGAGACTAGATAAATACATTTTAATGTATTCCTACAACAGGATATTCTCCAGCTGGAAAAAAAAATGGATGAAACACAGCCTTGCTTAATAGCAAGAATGAATCTCAGAAATACATGTTTAAGTGAGAAAAAAGCAAGTCACACAAGACCTCAAGAGAGTACAATACAACTATTTTAAAGCTAAAAAAAAAAAAACAACCAAACAAGCAAAAATAAGAAATATATTATTTAGGGGTGGATATGTAAATAGTAAAAAAAAAAAAAAAAAAAAGTTTGTGCTGTTTTCTGTTGTGTTCTGTTGTTTTAAAGGAAGACAACCATAGACACATTTCAGGATCACAGCTACTTCTCTTGTGGAGGCAGAGGGCTGAAGGAAAGAGGCCTATAGCTGACGCAAAGATATTGGGAAAAAATACCTCTTAGGTTGGGAAGTGAGTTCATGGGGATTTATCACTTATTCATATGTTGTCTGTCTTCTATTATATGTGCATATATATAATTTCCAAGAAAAATCAAAATGGTGAAAGCTGACATGGGAAAGACAATAGCTTGACTAGGATTACACTGCTCGTGACTGATAGCACTGGGGTTTGAACACAGGCAATTGCCTGCAGAGTCCACGTAACCATGAGCTGAGCTGAGCTGTCTCGTGTGTTTGGCTGCCCCCAAGAGCAGCTACAAATACAATATTATCCACAGGTATGACTACAGGCTGGAGAAGGAAATGGCAACCCACTCCAGTACTCCTGCCTGGAAAATTCCATGGATGGTGGAGCCTGTTAAGCTACAGTCCATGGGGTTGCAAAGAGTCGGACACGACTGAGCGACTTCACTTTCTTTCTTTCTATAGTTCCTTTTGGAGAAGGAAATGGTAACCCATTCCAATGTTCTTGCCTGGAGAATCCCATGGACAGAGGGGCCTGGTGGGCTACAGTCTATGGGGTTGCAAAGAGTCGGACACGACTGAGCAACTAACACACACACACACACAAGACTACAGGGCCTGGGGATGGGGTGGGGGGTGGGGGTGGGGCGGAGGAGTGGATCTGAATGACCCAGGTTACTCCACAAAGGGACAGGTGCGAACAGGTGCATGTCAGACACGACTCAAGGTGAGGTCGGTGCTGGATCATCCTCTTCCCCAAGCTGGTTCCAGGAGACTACAGTCTGCCTCTGAATCCACCTGCCTTGTTCCACTCAATGCATGGTGACCCCAGCTCACAACAGGCTCACAAATCTGCCTGCGTTTGCTCCAAGTTCCAGCACTGTGTAGCTATCACAGATGTATAAAATAAGGAAAAGAAACAGAAGGCAGAAGAGAAAAGTAGGTATATCCTGTTCATTTTAACTTCATCTAACGGGGAGTTTCAGAGGCCCTTGCTTTTGGAAAACACATTGTAATTATTGAAAAAACCTCTATTCTCTCTTGCCTTCCTGTTGGTCCCTGTTGTGAAAAGCACTCCATCCCTATTGACAGATAAGGAGGGAAGCACCCAGAGAGGGTAAACAAATTGCCCAAAGTCAAGGCCGTGTGACCTTGGACAAGTCACTTTTCCTCTCTGTGCTTCAATGTCCTCATCTGTAAAACAGAAGGGTTGACCCCGGTGATTCACAATTGACAATCAGCAGTTCTCAGGGGAGAAAAGCAGGAGAAAATCCCCATCTCCCAGTCTGACTGATTCTTCAATATCTCTGCTTTAGGAAGACCCCATGGGTTCAAAATAACCAAAAGGAAAAGGGAAAGACAACAACATGTCAGGAAAATACACACACAAAAAAAGTCAACTCCTGCTGCTCTATTTATCATTTGGGCTCAGTTCTGGAGAGCCTAAGAGAATAATTTGGATCTCCTGTTCATTGCCTGGCTTTGATAGCAAACAGCCCATCACCAAGTGAACACAAAGGAGGAATGAAATGGCATCGTCCCAGCAGCGGCGTGGCCAGCAGTGTGCAGAGACAATGGGCACTGGTTTAATTTCCCCACCTCCTCCCAAACTGCACTCGAAGCAAAGTCAGATGACGCCTTCCCAGAAAGTGGAAGAGGAAAATATCAATCTGTTTCGGGGAAAGTTACGAATTGCGTGTGCCTGGAATACTTGATATATGACTGTAGCCTGGTGAGCAACAAGTGATTCTGGCTGTTGCATTTGATCTCGGGATGGTAATATGCTCTCCTGACATCATCCAAATGGGGAATGACTGAGGATGTTTTATATAAGATGCTTGCAGACTTCAAAGGCCACTCTTAACCCCGAACCACCCCTCTTCCCTCCCTTTCTTCCTCCTTTCCCTCCAGACCCTCCTCTCCCTTCGCCCAGCAAATTGTTTCGGGGCCAAAAGTGATTGTAGGACGATCAAGAATCAAGGAACTTGTGGCAGGTGGTACCACCTGTGTCTGGGCAGCAGCCTCTCTGGCCGCATCTGCTCTGCAGTTGTGGAGGGAGGGGGGGTGGTGCTGCATCTGAGAAGGATTCCCAGCCAGAGAGCCAGAAGCCTCGGCCGCCAGGGAGGGCAGCTGGCAGGGGGAGGGGGAACGGGGAGGGCAGGGGGCTCAATCACATCCTTCTACCCTCCAGCTCTGAGAGTCAGAAGAGGACTCCTTGGGGAACCAAGTGCCTGCATGCAGCCCCCACATTTATCACAGATGAGGAAACTGAGGTCTGAAAAGACGAACTCAGAGTCAGCCATGGAGGGGTGGGGGCAGAAGCAGACCCCAGGTGCCCTGACCTCCAGCCCTGAATTCTTCCCCTGCACCAACCATTGCCCCCAGGCTTGGCCGGTTGGAGAAAGTCATTCCATCCATCTTCTCCATCCTTTGGATGAATGGGAGCTAACATTTAACCAGGGCTCCCTGGGGCTGGCACTGTCCTCCCACCTACATGAATTAACTCATCTTGTCATCCTATTGATGGGGCGGTCCTCAGTGGGGGTGATTTTGCCCCCCAGGGAGTGTCTTTATTATCATGATTGGATTGAGGGGGCGCTACTGCATGCCTTGGATAGAGGCCAGAGATGCTATTCAATATCCAGCAATAGACAAGAGAGCCCCGCACAACAAAGAATCATCCAGCAGCCAACATCAATAGTGCTATGACTGGGAAATTGCATTAACCCTACATGGTATTTTATCATCATCGTCGTTACAGTAGTCATCTTGTTGGAATGGTGGTACTGCTAGTGATAATTTTCAGGTTACAGATGTGGAAGCCGAAAACAGTGACATAGCCCCTGAGTGGCAGAGCCAGGATGTAAACCTAGGCTGTCAAACTTCTAAAGGAAACGGGACCCAAGTTTCCTCTCTTTAGGAGGCCAAATTCATCCTTAAAAAAATCTCAGAAATACAGCTCAAGCCAAAGAACCCTTAACCCTCACCCAGATTTCACTCCCCTTCCCAGAGTGATGCGCAGTTCTGGCACATCCTTTCGGCCTTTTCCTCTCTGCATATGTGAATGCATAGAGCTCCAGTCCTGCTGTGTGGTCAATGAGCACTTCAGTGAAATGTCTCTGTATCTTTTGCAACTTTCTTTTTCTCCCTTACTCATTGTCTTCGAAATCATTCTACAGCAGGACATGCAGGCAGAATTATTTTTAAGCAACTATTTAATATTCCATAATTTGGATATCATCACTCCCCTACTGATGGATATTTGGGTTGTTTCCAGTTTGGGACTCTTTGAGCCACATGATATGGTAGTTGGAAGTAGAGGTTTTGGGCTCACAGAAACCTGGAACTGAATTTTGGACTAGCTCTGTGACCATGGGGGAGTTCCTTGGCCTCTCTGAGCCTTGTATTCCTTGTCTGTCAAATGAGAACCTCACAGAATTAAAGTTTTCAGTGACATTGAGTGAAAGGGATGAATGAAGTGTCTGGTACATAGGGAGTGCTCAAAAGTGGCAGAATTTGCTATTATTTTTTACCACACCTCAATTATTATTTGCATTATTACTATTACTACTCATATTATCATTATTAATCCAGTTAGTTAACAGTCTGCTGAAGCCAATTCACCCAGAAATGCCATCAAAATCCTTCAGAGAAAGCGGGCAAAATGATGGAGTTTCCCACGTCCAAAGACTTGAAACACTTTCCCGGCATGAACTGACTCAGCTACAGGGCACCCATCAGGAAACTGGGGGGCGAGAGGGGCTCACGTTGCTAAGGAAGATTTAGTGTGGACCACTTCCCACATTGGGATTCCCTTGTGGCCCTGCTGGTAAAGAATCCACCTGCAGTGCAGGAGACCAAGTTTCAGTCTCTGGGTTGGGAAGATCCTCTGGAGAAAGGAAAGGCTACCCACTCCAGTATTCTGGCCTAGAGAATTCCACAGACTGTATAGTCCATGGGGTTGCAAAGAGTCAGATACAACTGAGCAACTTTCACTTCATACTTCACACCTCCCACCTTAACCAATGCAGAAAGGCCAGCATCCATGGGAGACTCATCTGATGGGTTTAAAAAAAAAATTCAAAGGAAAAAAGGACAGGGGAGTTCTGTGCCCAGCTGACACCTGAACTGGACAAGATAAAGACATGATACTTGACAAGTCTAGCTCATGACTCAGTGGGCCATGGTGACTAGAGGTCCTGAAGGCCAAAATTCCTAATCACATCTTCGATTCAGGGAGAGGCCAGATGGGAATGAGATGGTTCAGAGGCTGAGGCTGGTCTTGGGGCTGAATTTTGTAAACAGGGCTCTCTTCAGCTCTTTCTTGGTTGTTCCCTGAGAAAGTCTCCCACACTCCTTAGGGCTGGAGGGTGGATGGATGCCTCTTTTAGGGGCCTGAGGCAAGTGTTCCAGAGCAGAAACTTGCCAAGGAGTTTGCAAACTGAGGCAGCTGTGCCAAGAAAAGAGTGCCAATCTCTACTGTTATTTCTGCCCAAATCCTTGGAGGGGGAGGGGAGAGAGGGACCAGAGGGCAATCATAACATATTCCTGGTACCCTTCCCTACCCGTCCTCCTTCTGGGTCCGGATGAGGAGGGATCTGCTGCTCAGGCTATGAAAGTGGGGTCATACCAGGGTGGACCAATCACAGTAGAACCTTACCTAGAATTGTGAATGCTCTGAGGACACCTGACTCAAGATGAGACCATCACGGATCTCCTGGATTTTTTTTTTTTCCAGACTGGGGGGAGAGGGTTAATAGCTCTCCTTCCTAAGCTAATAGACCCTGTGAATTTGGCTCTAGAGTGGCTAGCAGCCCAAAAGCACAAGGCCAGTGCAGAAACATCCATGGAGACACAGCAGGGGGAGTCTGGTGGCTATTCAAATGTCCAAAAGCACTCCTGTTTATCCTCCCTGGATACCTGAGCTAATTGATTGATTTTTTTTGTTTTGTTTTGTTTGCGTTGCACTTCTGTCATTAGCAAATAAAAAGGGTTCTGAGTAAATATATCAACCAAGTCCAGTAAGGAAGTACTGTGACTGGCTGTGGCCTCAGGGACACTCAGAGACCAGGAGATCCAGAAGGGTCATTGGTGACCAGGTAAGCACGCGTTCCTCAAAAACCGCTCTCCTTTTTCAGAGAGGGGAGGCTTGTCCCACCCAAAGTGAAAGCCAGACCCATCAGTCCCGGATCATGAGTCCTGCAGTCCTGCCAGTGTCCCGGAAAGGACCCTCCCAGTGCCAGCACATGAGGAAGACCCTCACACTCAGAGCTGAGCTGAGGGCAGGCATAAAAGCCCAAAGAGGAACTGAATGCTAAGGAGGGAAACAGACTCTAGCCAGAAAGAGACAGAAAAGAAACACACTCCTGAAAGACCAAAACAGCTTCATTCATTCATGAAGGCTCGCTCAGGATTCCAGGAATATAGGCCAGTCAGCCAAGGGGAGCTCAGTGGCATTTATCTGGGGACTGGAGGTACCCTGTTACTACCTGGGCTCTCTCCAGGATGGCACCTGAGCCTGGTTTTCTGCCTGGCTCTGCCCCTCCCCAGCTGTGTGTCTGGATGAAGGATACATGTAAGCACACGTGTGTGTACCTGTGTGCTTCCCAAGACCTGAGTGGGATACCGGGATGACACAGCTATTGCATGAGTGTCTGTGAGAGGTGGCAAGGGCATGTGATGTTCATAAATAAGGCAAGTACACGTGGGTGAGTGGACATGGGTGTCTTACAGAGGGTAGATGAGGGACAAAGAGTGACAAGTACGTGGAAAGGGGGTAAAGGATAGTGAGGGGAGTGTGAATACTGTGTGTGTGTGTGCACGTGCACACACATGCCTGCACATGAAAAAACAGGCCTCGAAGATGGAGGGGTACCACTTGACTCGGGGAAGTGGAGTGGGTGGGATGTGTTTGCTGGGCCCGTATGGCAGAGCTGGGGGATGGGAGTGAGGGGTCTGCTGGCGGTGAGCAGCCCCCGAGGGGAGACCCTACCAGACCTTCCAGGTGAGGCAGCAGACAGTCCCATATATCAGGCCCCCTTCTCCCAGACCCTGAACCCCAGGTAACTGGCTTTCCTAGCCAGTGCCAGGGTGGTGTACCCCAGGGCCTCGTGGCCTGGCCAGTTGCCTGTGTTAGTAATCCAGCCCAGAAATGCCAGCCTGATTCCTCACCCCAGGATGCCAACACACCTCATGTTTGGCTTGGAGGCTGGGGAAATGAACTTGTCGGGAAAGACAGTCTAATTTTCTTTTCCAGTCCTAAGGCAACTTCTGAATGCCTCAGAGAGAAGCAATGAGCAAACCTGAGCTGATGATCAGTCTGGCAGCGCTCTCTTTTGGTGAGCTTCCCACAAGAACTTCCAAGGCGGCAGCTAAACCCATGGTCTTCAAGAACCAAGAGCTCTGCTTCCATGGACATGACTGCCTGCCATGGCTATGTTCGGGCCCCTCTGGAGTCTCCCACTCTGCAAGGGAAGTGTGGGAGTCTCTGGGATCTATAAGCCCATCTCCAGGAACCAGAACCACCAGGAAATCAGAGTGACTCACTTCTGGGGCTGAGAAGCTGGGTCCCCAGGCATCTCGCTGGTACACAAGTTGGAACAGGCCTGGCCTTAGTCACATCTCCACTTCTAATCCTGGTGCACATCCAACACACACATGCCAAGTGGCTGAAATATTTGGTCCTTCCTGGTTGTCCATCTTCTACACCCCACCCATATTCTCTCAACCCAGGCCTTTTCCACCCAAACCCAGGGCCACTCCCCATCCTGCCTGCTCCTGCCAGCCCTGGATTGACAGGGTTAGCAGCCAGCAGGAGGTGGGCCGCTCTCCGCTTTCACAGGAAGGCTCCCCGGGGAGACCCCCACGTCCCGCTGAGCTCTGTGCGTGACCCACGCCCCAATTCCTTCCTCCCTCCCGGATGATGAAATCATAGCCTCGATCTGGACCTGTTCATGCCACAAGACAAATTGTCAAAATGTTTTGATCTAATTGGGTCTTTTTCAAGTCAGCTGAAAACCATCAGGCGGGGAACCAGATGGAGCTGGTGATTAATGAGGGACATTTGGTTGCTTCTCCACATCCATCATGGAGCCCCATTTGGGCGGGTGTGTTCTCATCCTCCGCCACGAATGGGTATGACCAGGCAGATAACTGAGGCCTTGCTTCCACGCTTCCGTGGGCTTCTCCCCTGAGGCTCCAAAACCCAGGGTTCAGGAATGACTGCTCCCGGACAAGCCCCTGACTCAGAGATAGCCTCTTGTCCACAAGCGGCCCCAGCCCCATTGGGGACCATATGTGACACTGCCAGGCTCCAGCGCAGGTAGGGGACAGAGGGGAAGAGAGAGCATTTCTGTGAGCCCTGGAGTCATGTTGGCTGCAATCGAGCCCGGGATCTGGGTTTGCAGGCTCTAATGCTCAGCCCATATGGCCACCGTCCCTTTGTCTGAAAGGCACTCTGCTCTGGTGTGGGAGGTCTGAGTCAGTTTCTACGCACGTTTTCTTCACAGGGAAGCAGGATCAGAGCCAGTGTCCAGAGGCCTGACTGTTGGTGCAGCCGGGGCCTGCCACTTGCTGTGTGATTTTTCAGTGAGATCCACTTCTCTCTGAGCTTCTGGTGCTCCATGGTAAAATTCGATGGGGCCTAGTCCTTGAACTGGTAACTGCTCTGTGCCAAGGACCCTCACTTGTACCACAAACCTCCTCACACATGTGTGTTCAGTCGCTCAGTCTGATTCTTTGCGACTCCATGGACTATAGCCCGCCAGGCTCCTTTGTCCATGAAATCTTCCAGGCAAGAATATTGAAATGGGTTGCCATTTCCTACTTCAGGAGATCTTCCTGACCTGGGGGTCGAACCCATGTCTCCTACATTGGCAGGTAGGCTCTTTACCTCTGAGTCACCTGGGAAGCCCTACAAACCTCCCCAGATGAACGCTTTTGGTTAAAATTTCACACTCACACAGAAGCAGTTCCCAAGACCCAGGATTTGTTTTTCCTGATGATAATCTTCTTTGATCAGCGAGACTCAGTGAAGTGGAATTTACTGTGGGATTCATTTTAGGTGTCTGGGAAGTTGGCTCCCTTCTAAATGGCCATGGGTCCTTCCTCCCCCACACTCTGAGGGTCAAGGGCCCAACCCTAGAATGGGGTAAAGCTGGTGTGAGGATGGCAAGGGACTTGCAGTCAGAAGACCTGACCTCAAGCCCTGCCATGGGCCACTTCCTGCCTGTGTGGCCTTGGGCAGGTTGTATCTATTCTTAGATACCCTTTTTTCACATCTGTAAAATGGACTCACCACACCGACTTTCTTGGGGTTATAGTGAGACTTAAACAATACAATGCTTGTGTATTATTTTTTTTTTAGATTCCACATATAAGTGATATCATATAATATTTGTCTTTCAGACTGACTTCACTTAGTATGGTAATCTGTAGATCCATCTATGTGGCTGCAAATGGCCTATAGAAAACAGACTTATGCTTACCAAAGGGGAAGATGGGGGAGGGATAAAACAGGAACTGGGGATTAACAGACACACACTACTATATATAAATTAGATAAACAAGGACCTACTGTACAGCTCTATTCAATATTTTGTAATAAAGTATAATGGAAAAGAATCTGAAAAAGAATATATACATATATATACACACATATATATAACTGAATCACTTTGCTATACATCTGAAACATTGTAAATCAACTATGCTGCTGCTAAGTTGCTTCAGTCGTGTCCGACTCTGTGCAACCCTGTAGACGGCAGCCCACCAGGCTCCCCCGTCCCTGGGATTCTCCAGGCAAGAACACTGGAGTGGGTTTCCATTTCCTTCTCCAATGCATGAAAGTGAAAAGTGAAAGTGAAGTCGCTCAGTCGTGTCTGACTCTTAGCGACCCCATGGACTGCAGCCCACCAGGCTCCTCCATCTATGGGATTTTCCAGGCAAGAGTACTGGAGTGGGGTGCCATTGCCTTCTCCGAAAAAATCAACTATACTTCAACTTAAAAAAAAAATAACATGATCCCTGTGAAAGCCCTTTGCCTTGGAAAGTAGATTTCCTGGTGTGAATTGCCATTACTATTCTGTGGACACATCCAGGCAGAGTGGAATGGTGACCCCTGGACCCCCAAACTGATTTCCCCTTCTGATCTCTGAAATTCCCTTAGTACAGATTTTCCCAGATTCGATACTGTTGATGTTCAGGGTAGGCCAAGCCCTCTTTAGGGAGGCTGTTTTGAGCCCTGTAGGATAATTAGCAATATCTCTTGCCTCTACCGTTAAATGCTAGAAGCAGGCCCACTCCACCCAGTCTTACAACAACTAAAAATATTACAGATGTTGCCCAGTGTTCTCTACTGGGGGGAATACCAGCCCTGGTCAAGAATCATTGCTTCAGTAGGACCCACGGTATTTCTGCCCTTCGACATGACGGGTGGCCTGGAGAGAAGGGACATGGCATTTCCAATTCATACCGAGGGTTCAACTGGCTCAGCCTCTAATGAGCTGTGTGAGTTTAGACAAGCCTCTAACCTCTCTGGGCCTTGGTATCTCATGGAATGAGCTGCCCTGTAGGGTTTCTCGACTTAGGGCTGAGTCCTTTCCCAAGGAGCAGTTGTGTCGGATGGGGGAAGGGCTGGGGACCAGGTAGGCAGGAGACATGGGAAGAAAAGATGGAAAGACGAGAGCATCTACATCATGAAGCTCCCATCTCCCCGGAGGCTGGTGTGGGGGAGAACTGAAATTCTTGCTTCTCACAGTTCCTTCAGAAGAGGGTATGAAGTCTATAATATAATAGAATAACTGTCAATGGTCATTGAGCCCTTTTAGGAGGCACTTTGCCCTGCTTTTTACATGCCTTATTTCATTTAGTCATCACAACCATCCAAACGGCCCTCTGAAGTAAGTTTAATTATTGCCCATTTCACAGATGAGGATGCTGAGGCTCAAAGTGGGTGAGTGGACAAAAGGTGTATATGGGGGGGGGGGGGTGGGGAAAGGGAATGAAGAGAGCCCAGAGGAAAATGGAAGACGTGTCCTAAAGCAAAGTCCTGCACCGCTTTGATTAAGCTCCTGCTCCAACTAGAGAAAGATTCCCTCTTGATTCAGGCATCTGATAATGAGAGGTGCCAATTACATGCCTTCTACTACCGTTGATTAGTTGTGTGTTGCTGGAAACTAGGTATGTTGGAAAGATGAACCAACATCACAAAATTTCCGCGTGGCTTTGGCACAAGCCTTTTGGGTTCTCCATGCCACTCTCCCAGGAAACCCAGAATCTTCACAAGCCCTCTGGGGCCTGCAATTTCCCGTCCTTGCCCCAGCACAGAGGCAAGAGGCTGCCAGCCCTGTATTTCAAACTCTTCCTGTGTGCCGAGTCATAATACTCTTCCTGTTGGTGACTTAGTTTCTCTTCCTCCCACGAATATACTTGGGGCTATTTTGGAAGAATTTTGCCATGACAGCCTCTGAGTGCTAATGAGTGTGACTCCAGAAGAGAAATTTCCATCAGTAGGTAAGAAAAGAAGACAAATAACCTTGAAATTTAATAAACAGTACTGTGCCTTGTATTTTTCAGGGTTCTCCAGAGAAACAGAACTGATAGGATATAAATAGATAGATAGAGATAGACAGATAGATGATAGATATATAGGTATTGTTGTTCAGCAGCCAAGTCATGTTTGACTCTTTGCAACCCCATAGACTGCAGCATGCCAGGCTTCCTTGTCCCTTACACATATATAGAACTGTATAAAAAAATATATAGATAGAGGTATTTATTTAGAAGAGAAGGTTTCTATTAAAAATCAGGAACCATCCATGATTATGGATGCCAAGAAACTCCGTGATCTGCCCTGTGCAAGCTGGATGTCCAGAAAGTGATGTAAAAGTCTCTTCAGTTGTATCCGACTCTTTGCGATCCCATGGACTATAGCCCACTAAGCTCCTCTGTCCACAGAATTCTCCAGGCCAGAATACTGGAGTGGGTAGCCATTCCCTTCTCCAGGGGATCTTCCCAATGCAGGGATCGAACCCAGGTTTCCCACACTACAGGTGGATTCTTTACCGTCTGAGCCACCAGGGAGGTCCAGAGAAGCAGTAGTTAAATCCAGTCCAAACCCAAAGACCTGAGAACCAGGGAAGCCAATGGGGTATGTCCCAGTTTGAGTCCAAAAGCCCAGGAATTAGAAGCATTGATGTCCAAGGTCAAAAGAAGATATATGTCTCTGCTCAGGCAAGAGAGCACATTCACCTTCCTCCACCTTTTTGTTCCACGTAGTCACCCAAGGGTTGGGATGATGCCAATCATATGAGTGAGGGTGATCTTCACTCAGGCAACCAAATCAAATACTAGTCTCTTCCAAAAATACCCTCACAGACATACCCAGTCATAATGTTTTACTAATTATCTGGATGTTCCCTGGCCCAATCAAACTGACACACCAGAAACGGACACACCAAAAACTGACCATCACAGTCGCTTATCTCCTAGCAATGTCCTATGTGCTAAATTCCACCTGGTGCTGAAGTTCAAAGCTAAAGTTGTTTTGTGGTTACATCCTTCATTCCACAAATACGTCTTGAGTACCTGCTACATGCAAGGCAATGGGCTGGGTGATGCTGAGAATCCAGGGGGCGGAAAACATGAGCCCTGCTCTCCCATGGCGTATACTCTCAGAGGACAACACACACAATAATATACGGCCAAAGAAGAAGAGACCTGCAGATCCACGGGAAGACTTCCTGGGAGGAAAGACTTCCTGGGAGGATGGGCCTTCAAGGATGATAAGAGATGGTGCCCTACCACCTTGCTTCAAATCTCATCTCCGACGTTCAGCAGCTGTGTGACCAAGGCAAGTTACTTAACTTCTCTGTGCCTGCCTTTCCTCATTTGTAAAGTGAAAGTGAAAGTGAAGTCTCTCAGTCGTGTCCAACTCTTTGTGACCCCATGGACTGTAGCCTACCAGGCTCCTCGGTCCATGGGATTTTCCAGGCAGGAATACTGGAGTGGGTTGCCATTTCTTTCTCCAAGAGATCTTCCCCATCCAGGGATCGAACCCGGGTCTCCTGTATTGTAGACAGACACTTTACCGCCTGAGCCACCAGGGAAGTTATATTTGTAAAGTGGGCAAAAAAAAAAAAAAAACACCAACCCCATTGGGTGTTGTGATGATTCACTGAGTTAATACATGTATAGTACAGGTCTTGCCACATAGTAAATGCTCAATAAAAGTGAGATAGGAAATGATTATTATCTCTTAAATGGAGCAATAAAGGGTCTTATTTTGCTGCCAGGATAAAGATGAGATAATTGAAGTAAAGCATTCCGGACAAGGCCTAGCGCATGCTAAGCACTAGATTATGTTGCTATTTTTCCTTAACGGTATTGTCCTATTGGCGGCAGAGGTACAAAAGGGAGGAGTACAAGGCAAGCAGGGCGAAGCATTAATTAGCTCCCCCTCCTCTCCTTCCGGGTCCCAGGCCCTCTGTTTAGCCCCATGCCCTAGGCTGCCAAGTGTCATCTCTCCTGTTCCCCAGTCCTGAATCGCCCCGGAAGCTGGCGCAAAGGGAAGGCTGGTTTCGGCCGCTCTCCTCTGTTCTCAATCAAATGTGCCGCTTTTCTGCCTGGCTTCACACATTGTAAAAAGCAGCCGTGTGCGGATTGCTCAGTGTCCACACGTCAGGCTCCTGACCCGCTGATGGCTCCGGAGCCCATTATTGTAATGGATTTGCTGTTGGGAAGAAGAAGGGGTCGTCCGCCTAATAAACCCCTGCCCTTGGTGGATCATGTCCAGCAGCCCATCTTCCATGCAGGTTTTCACTCTCACGGATTTGTTTAGTGATTTCTGAAAGACAGACAAGCTCTAATAAGTGCCCTGAGATACAGGCAAGACACCACCGACTGGAACAAGAAACACAAGACTTTCTGGAGCAATGATTCAAGTTCTTTTTCTTTCCTTTTTTTTTTTTTCCCTGTCCACCTTCTGAAAGCATAATACTGTCTTGCTGTTAGGTTTTTTAAAAAAAGAAGTACTGCTAATGAAATGCATAGACAAGTAAAAACATGTCATGCAAATTAGACACCTTTGGGGATTTTGAAAAACTTGTTTGAAGGGCTAATTAAGAAGCTATTAAAAATAATTAATAATAATCTGCTTTTCCCAAATTCTTTTCAGTTCAGAAGTGTAAGTGACGCCATTTTTACTTCGCTTTTTAAAATGCGTAGGCTGAAGTGGCCGATCCTTCCTTTACCTGGAAGTCTTTACTAAACTTTTCGTGATGGGGGGTTGGGGGAAGGAGGGAAGGTAATCCCATTCGTGTCCTTCCTTCCTTGGGTTTTCTTTTTCTTCATCAGTTGGTTCAAGCAGCAGATCGTTCCACAAATGCAGTCAATGTACCATCGCAGGAGTGGTTCTAAAGTCTCACTGGGGGAAAATTGTTGTGAGTTACAGGAAATTAAAAAATTCTTGCAATACCAACCCACTTCTCAAAGTCAATCTGTGGTATCCCCGCGTCCATTCGACTCTGAAGTCAGTCCAGCATGATTTTTTGAAGAGTAATTTCCAGCCTTATAAAGGGTCACGCCGTGTATTGAAGCCACATTTGCTTCCGTGTTTTGTAAATTTCGAACTCATTACTGAACCTTTTGTCTCTCAGACCCCCGTGTCTGCCTCTCACCTCGTCCTCATCAATCTGAGCCTTAAAAATCTAATGAAAAATGCTGAGACACATTTTGCATGTGGAAATGCATTAAAACACAAATTGTTACGAACCTGAGGAGGAACTGGCTCTCCAGGATGGGCGGGAGAGGCATACCACTGTTCTTCAGAACCAGCGCACTGCTGATCATGGCTGCAGGTCCTTGGGAAAACAGAGAAAACAACAGGACTTCCCCACTCTCCTCTGAGCCTCAGGGTTCTGTGCCTTTGAGATAAATCCACCATAGCATCTGCTCCACAAGATTTCAAATTGTCCATGCCCTAAGTACCAGACTGGAAGACAGCGGTGATGCCGTGTTCCCTCTAGAAGGCACATATCGGAGGTCTCCATGCCTCCACGGTGTTCTGACCCAGGAGCTCAGTTAAGCTGTGGTCAACTTGAGAATGTCACACGGGGCCTCGTAGTAGACAGAGAAACACCACCATTGGGCTCTGTGATTTGGGGGACATTAAGAAGAAGCTGGGAACGATTAAGGACAGGAGGAGAAGGGGGCAACAGAGGATGAGATGGTTGGATGGCATCACCAACACAACGGACACAAGTCTGAGCAAACTCTGGGCAATAGTGAAGGACAGGGAAGCCTGGCATGCTGCAATCCATGGGGTCGCAGAGTCAGACATGACTGAGCAACTGAACGACAAAAAGAAGTTGATGAAAGCTGTATGAATGTCTCCTAAACACACACACACACCACATACAGAATCTCTCTCTCTCACCCTCACTTACTCTCTCTTGCATTTCTTTTCCAAGAGCCCACACTAAACTCCTATGATACAGGTAATTGTCATACCTGACTCCCTTCACCTGGGTAGTGGGGTAGTCAGCTTAGTGAAATGAAAAGAACAGGAAAAGTGTAGGCAGGTTGACCTAAGTCTGCAGCTCAGTTCTGCCATTTCCTGGCTGTGTGGCCTTGGTTGAGTCACTTAACTGTCTCTGAGCCTCAGCTTCCTCTCCTGTAAAATGGAGATGATGATACCTACCTTTCAGGTTTGTGTTGAGAATGGGTCAAAATATAGGCAAAGTGCCTGGTGCTGAAGCTGACATGCAGGGGGCTCCCTCCATGGATGGGAGGCAGTATTTTGGTTCAGATGGTTCTGGGCTCTGATTTGGGGTGGGGGAGGTCGATCCACTGAGGTGGTGGCTGGAGAATTAGAGCTGAGTGCTGCCCTGAAAACTCTGGATTCAGGGATAGAAGAGCTTTGTTCTTTAACACCCCGCCTGACACCTCCTAATGAAATGTAAATGAGGGTTCTAACAAGCCTGGCATTTGCTTTGGGAAAAGGTGTGAGCAGATAGTTACAGCCAGGGTAGTGAGTGTCCTGGGGTTTGAATGGAGCTGGTTTACAGAAAGAGGAGGACCTCAGTTGCTCCCCAAGAGTGGCCCCAACCAGAGGGTTTGACGAGGCTTTCCCTGTCCACTGGAGGAGGAAATGGCAACCAATTCCAGTATTCTTGCCTGGAAAATCCCATGGATAGAGGAGTCATACACAACTGAGCACACACCCACACACGCTTCCCTCTCCAAGGAGATGAGCTCAGCCTTCTTGCAGTACACCTGTCCCTTCGGGCCTTCCCATGAGTCACCATCCGAGCAGAAGGGCCTAGTGACTTGACAGCAAGTGGACCTGTCTCAAGACCGGGGGTCAGCCTGTTCCTCCTGCTCCTGCCTGCCTTGGGCAAATGGGGGAAGGGGTGCTTGGATAGAGTCCATGCCCATAGCCATCATGGGACCTGCTCTCATCAAACCTGTATAGACACAGCCTCCTCAAGCCCAGAAGCCAAGGAGGCCAAGGCCCATAAGCGACTCCACCAGGACACCTCCCTATCTGGAAAGAAAGTGAAAGTGTTAGTTGCTCAGTCGTATCCGACTCTTCAAGACCCCATGGAATGACTGTAGCCTGCCGGGCTACTCTGTCCATGGGAGTCTCCAGGCAAGAAGACTGGAGTGGGTGGCCATACCCTCCTCCAGGGCATCTTCCCAACTGAGGGATCGAACCCGGGTCTCCACATTGCAGGCAGATTCTTTACCATCTGAGCCATCAGTTCCCCTCAAGTGTGAAATCCTCCTGGTCCAGGAGAAGATGTGGCCCTTAAAAGAAACACATATGCTACAGCTGCCATATAGGCACGAGCCCTGGGGGTAAAGACACAAGGGATAACTAGGCTGACCCTTCAGAGTGAGCCAAACATCCGGGACTCTTAGAGCAGCTGTTTGGAGCTGTTAGCCAGTGGTCCGGGAAACTCACCTGTATTCATTCCTCTGCCTCACCTATGGCTGGAGTGTGAGAACCACAGCTTTACAGAGGGTACACCGACCTTACTGCGAGCATCCGCATCTCAGCTCAACCAGTGATCTGGGCTCCCGGTCCTCCCAGAGCAGAGGTTCTGGGGTTGCTGTGCTGCACTGGGACGGAAGCCCAGAGGAGAACTGGAGGGACCCACAACTCAAAATGCATTTAGCATCACACTTGCAGACTCACTAAGGATCAGAAGGGGACCAGTGAACCTGACTGCATTATGCAGTCAGGGACATTGACTGCTGTGGGGGAGGAGCTTCTGAACCGTGGGAGGACCAGAAATTGCCTAACACAGAGGAATGCTATAACTAGCTCATTATTCTGTACTTACATATGCATCCATCTTTTCTCAAGGCCAGGAATTGAAACTTATTTGGCTCATTCCTCACACTTAGCGAGGAATCGTGTTTTAATACTTTTTAAAATCGATGAATCAGTGGCTAAAAGAACTTATCACCCACAGGAAAACACTGCCCAGCATTCACCCTGGGGCCAGACATGAGCTGAAACCCTCAGCCGCGCTTGTCTCTCGGGATCCTGTGGTCTCCATCCCCAGGGCTGCCCTTCAAGCGGGATGGAATCTAGGGTGAGGAAGGTCATTTGTGCCCCACCCCCTCCAGAGATTCTTGATCTTCTTTCGGGGTCCCCAGTGGGCTCGCCCTGCCAGCATCCCTCCTCCCCAGGAGCAGATCCACAGTCTGACACGTGGGGAGCCAAGACCTGGCCCAAAAAAGGGCCCAGAAAGCTGCATCCAGGCCCTGCTGGGCCCTGGAAGTGTGGATGCTTGGTTCACAGGCTACTGATTGCCACTCTGTCACTGCCCCTGGGCGGGCCTGTGCAAACCCCACTCTGCTGGAGCTCACCCCTCTCCTCACTTGGACCTCAAATGTCACCTCCTTCCCCACACCCCAGCAGAGACGGCCCCAAGCCAACAAGCCTTCAGCACATGATACACAAACGTGCTCATTTTGATCTTCCCACCACCTCCGAACTGCTGCGGAGGAGATGATGGGAATAGAATCCCCAGGGAGCCCTTGGGGCCTAATGCATCACATGTGCTGAGAGAGGCCAGGCCGGGCCGGACATTTGCAGCTCAGCTCCCGACCCTCCTGGGACCCCGGCTCCTTGCACTTGGGCTGAACTGGGGGACCAGGAGTGGGAGGCTGAGCAAGAAGGACTCGCTTCTCCCAACCAAGGCCACCAGGGCACACAGCCCAGTCCCTCCAGGCTGCTCCAAGGCAGGACATTTTCTGGCAACTTCCTAGCCAATTCAAATCCATACAGAAAATAGCATCTCTTCTTTGTGTTTAAGCCCAGGAAAGGGAGACGTTGAAGGTGTCTGGCCCATTGACTCAGCTATTGGGGGGATTCAAATTAAAAATAGAATTGATCATAATCTGCAGACTCGAGTTCCTCCCACTAAGCCAGGCACCTGGCAAAGCTGTGTTAAAGGACCAGTTTCCAGCCACTATCAGAAATACAGATGGGTACAGGAAACAGGAAGTACAGTGTTGTATATACACATAAGCATCTGCTCTGCGTCAGGCCCAGGAATTACAAGAGTCTGGTGGGGAGACTGGCCATTGGAGGAAGTAGCAGGTAAAGTGGGAAAATTAAAACAATACAGTGGAGAAAGAACAGTCAAATCAGACAGGCCAGCTTCTACCACTAATTAGCTGTGTGACTTTAGGTCAGTTACTTAGCATCTCTGAGACTCTGTTTCCTTATCTATAAAAGAGCCGTAAGAGCAGCCGTGTGTGCGTGCGTGCCAAGTCACTTCCGTCGTGTCCGACTCTGTGCGACCCTGTGGACTGTAGTCTGCCAGGCTCTCTGTCCGTGGGATTCTAATGCTAGTCTCCTCTCACCAACTCCTTGCTGGGCTTCCAACTGCTTCTCAGGTTTTGTCCCCTCCACCTCCTGCTCGTCTTCCAGATAGTTCATTTCTGGCTATGCCCAGTGCCCCATCCAGGCCCTCTCATGGGTCCCCTGCCCTGCTGCCAGTGCCCTTAACTTGCCTTCCAGCCTCCAACAAGACTTCCTCCAGGCCAGCATCCACAGAGCTGCAAGATGGGCATGTTCGTGATCCATCAAATGATGATGGTGCTGATGATGGTGCTGACTTTATGCCCAGCCCTGTCCCAAGCCTTTTGCTTGAATTAACTCATTTAGGCCTCCCAGCAGCTCTGTCAAGGAAGTGCTATCACTATCCCCATTTTCCAGATGATAAAACTGAGGCACATGGTGGTGAAGTCATTTGCAGAGATCGCACAGGAGTGGATAATGAGGCCAGGGTACGAACATAGGCAGTCTGACCCCAGCCTTCCGTACTTAAGACACTCAGTGGTTTTCTTCATGATCACCACAGGACACAGACCCCAGAACACAGCCCCTCACACCCCGATGCACGCAGCCGACCCTCCAAGCATGCGCTCATCACCTTTCCACAGCCAGGGCTCCGGCCAGGCCAAATGACGTACTGTCCACGGCTGAACACAGCAAACACTTTTATGCCTCTGAGCCTTCATGCTTGCCGCTCCCTCTGCCTCAAGCACCTTTCCAAATCCCACCTTTCTCTTCAAGATTCAGCACTAGGAAGCCTTCCTTGACCTCCCAATCCCAATACATCCACAGCCTCTGCACTGACCCCAGCACAGCATGTACTCTCTTCAGCATCTGTCTCATCCATTAAGCAATGAGCTCTCAAGAACTCTCAAGAGCACTATTGTGTCTTTTTCCCCTGTATTGCCTGCATCTTGCATATGGTGTGAATGAACAAGCTGGAGACTTAATTTATTTCCAAATGTAATAGAAGAATTTTGAATCAAAGTGAAAATAAAATAAGGGCTTTGAATCCAGCTGCTCTGGATCAGAATCCCAGTTCCGTCACTTATTAGCTGTGTGATGTTGGAAAAATTACTTAACCTCTCTGAATGTCAGTTTCTTCATCTGTAAAATGCCAGGGAGGGCATTACTCCTTCAAAGGGTTGCCTTGAATATTGTGTGTGTGTGTGTGTGTGTGTGTGCATGTGCGCGCACACGTGTCCTTAGTCACTCAGTCGTGTCCAGCTCTTTGCGGCCCTTTTGGACTATAGCCCACCAGGTTACTCTGTCCATGGGATTCTCCAGGCAAGAATACTGGAGTGGGTTGCCATTTCCTCCTCCGGGATCTTTCCGATCGAGGGATCGAACATGTGTCTCCTGTGTCTTCTGCGTTGCAAGTGTATTCTTTACCCACTGAGCCTTCAGGAAAGCCCCCCTCTGAACAGTACGTGTAATAAATTTGATGAAGTTTAGAGCCATGCCATGTAGGCCCTTGCCATTGTGCTGTGCTCAGGCACTTCGGTTGCGTCTGACTCTTTGTGATCCCATGAGCTATAGCCTGTCAGGCTCCTCTGTCCATGGAGATTCTCCAGGCATGAATACTGGAGTGGGTTGCCATGCCCTCCTCCAGGGAATCTTCCCGACCCAGGATCAAACCCGCATCTCTATGTCTTCTGCATTGGCAGGCGGGTTCTTCACCACTGGTGCCACCAGGGAAGCCCGGTCCTTGCCATTAGGTAGAAGCTAGTTTGATAATGATTATTAAGTTCATTGTGTAATTATTAAGCTTTTATGTGAAGAGTATTCACGTGTATTCACATCTGCATGTGTACGTGCTTCCATGCACTGACTAGGGCTCTTCTAACTGCCCTGAGCAGCCCTAGGCAGGAATCTCTGAGCAGACCTTCTCCTCTCTGCTCCTCACACAATAAAACCAGAAGCCCTTTCCCACCTCAGGACCTTCGCACATGCTATTTCACTGGATGGGATGTTCCTCCCTCCAATGGCCTCATGGTTGACTCCTTTGCATCTTTTAGACCTAGGTATAGGATGTCACCGGAGAAGGCAATGGCAACCCACTCCAGGACTCTTGCCTGGAAAATCCCATGGATGGAGGAGCCTGGTGGGCTGCAGTCCATGGGGTCGTGAAGAGTTGGACACTTACTGAGCGACCTCACTTTCACTTTTCACTTTCATGCATTGGAGAAGGAAATGGAAGCCCACTCCAGTGTTCTCGCCTGGAGAATCCCAGGGACAGCAGAGCCTGGTGGGCTGCCGTCTATGGGGTCACACAGAGTCAGACACAACTGAAGCGACTGACCAGCAGCAGCAGCAGCATAAGATGTCACTTCCTTGGAGGGCCTTCTCAACCACTCTGTCTGGACGGAAGTCCCTTTACTCTACTGCCCATTGTCCAGTTCAACCCTTGTTGGTTCCTTCCATAGCACTTTGAAAATATGTAAGGATTTGTGTTTTTGTCCATCCATTCCATGTCAATCCCAAGATAGTGTGGCATTGCCATCATCTCCTGCTGTGCTTTCAGTGCCTGGCATGCTGCGTGACACTTAGTGGGGAGCTCGATAAACAAATGTTGAGAGAATGTTGAATAAATAACTTATTTGGGTTCCATTCAGCAAGAGCAGAAAAAAGGTGTGAGGATTTGCAGCTAGAGCTCTTCCCCTGCAGATGAAAGAGAGACCCCTCTCTCTCCCCAAAGCCTCAGCAAGGCCGCACCTGGCTGCCTGCAGCCTGCAGAGCCCAGCATCAGCTCACTAGAGACAGATTGGAGGGAGTTCAGAGGAGTGGGCCAGGCAGGATTAAGTGGAGGGAGAGGGTGATTTATAAAGAAAGATAAAAGGGCCCAACTTCATAAGGTTGGGCTACAGGATTATTTTGATAACAGCCTCCAAATGTTGGCAAGGTGTGTGTGCCAGGGAGTGGAGATCTTTCCCCGACAAAGGTGCCAAGGTGGTCCCCTGGGGAGACTTGGTGAAATCTCAACTGACCCTGGGGTCCGGAGCTGGAGCCGGAAACCACAGCCAAAGCAAGGAATCCTCCCTGTGATCTGGGCTGTCAGCAAGTCTCCTTGGAGCACCCCAGGAAATTAACACTGCAGAAACCAGGAGGGTCTTTTGAGAAACCAGAGACAACCCACCTTCTGAGTAAGACTACTTTGTTAAGTATCTGAGAAGGAAGATGCCCCGGTTATCTTGTAGATCAGGGGTCCACGCACTATGGCCTGAGGGCCAACTTCAGCCTGCTGCCTATTTTTGTAAATAAAGTTTTATTGGAAGAAAGCCGCACCCATCTGTTTACATATTATCTATGACTGCTTGTGCACTACAACTTCCAAGCTGAGAAGTTGCATCAGAGATAATATGACTCACAAATTCTAAATATTTACTCTCTGGCCCTTTACAGACATGATCCAAAGATCCTCAGTTACACCATTGATTCTTGAGTAAAGTGCATGATACTTGGAGAGGGAAAAAAGTGTCCACAGGGCCCCAACTCTGACTTAACTTATTTTTATTATAGTAGTAAACGCACACACACATATATAAAGTTAGGTATAAATGTTTTTGGCTTTTAGCTCTTATACAACTGGAAAACCAAAAAGCATTCTTGGATTAAATGCCAACAAAATGACAGAAACATTAAAATTAAAATGAATAGCATTAAAATAATGCAGTCGATGATGCTTTTGCTGAAGAGTCATTGCTGTTCACAGCATGAATGTGCTGCTCGTGTACAGATTTGTTTGCATTTGGCAAGACTGCTATGAAAAGAGTGTTGTGTGATGACTCAATTCCCCCACTCAGCTTTTCTCTTCTCTTTCAAAAACCTTCATTGACATAGAAAGCCATGACATCGTGGGCCTTCGGTGGATACAAATGTTCAGTCACATCTGCGCTTTCTCTCATCAGCCCATGAGGACTAAAGTACGTAGTTCTGATTGACTCAGTGTCCTCTTGAACACAAAAGTTAGGCACTAACATTTTATGGCTATGTCCAGGTGTACGGTGACCTGCCAGATGAGCCAGAAAATGTTTACAACCATTTTCTAAAATAAAAATAGAGTAGTGAAAAAAAAAAAAAAAAAAAAAAAAAAAAAACCTCTTAGAAGATTTGTCCACTGGTTGGGGGATCTAGCCCAGCCTTCACCTTTTCCAAATGAAGAAACTGAGTCCCGTAGGAAGACAGTAACTTGGCGAGATCACGGTGGGGGCTGGGGCTGAAGCCGTGTTTGAATGGGGGTGTGCTGACTCAGTGCCCTGCACTCCTCCTCAGCCCAAGGGGGAGCCCAAGGAGCTCCCAAGACAGCTGACCAGAGCAGAAGTCTGCCCACCAGAACCAAGAAGCGTGCCCATTAGCTAGAGTCACTGACTATGACGTGAATGGCTTCCTCTGGAGTTGGAGAAGAGCTGTGCTCTCGGACACCATGAGTGACAGCTGGAGCCAGCATCTCGGAAGCACAGGGGGAAGGGGTTCTCCCAGGGTAGACGACTGGCTGGAATGACTTCCAAGAGCCCCTCCCAGACTTTAGAAGTGAAGCAACAGCCATGGAGCCCCTGCAACAGCAGAGCCCTCTTCCTTAGCCCAAAGAGTGTCAGTGGGATCCACTTGGGCTCAGAGAAAACTAGACTGTCTGAATCCTAAAGTTTATCCAAGTCTTCATTGTCTTGGATGATGGCTCAGACAGAGGAATCATATGGAAGCCTCCCGGTTTAGCAGACCCTAAACGTGGATGTGGCAGCAACGGAGTGTTCCTTGGGGAATCCAGCTCCTAGGGGGCCAAGCCTGGAGAGGGACATGTGAGTCACTCAGCCTGGCCACAGGTTTTGCAGGGTTACAGCCCCCGTTCTCCAGGCTGGTCAAGTACTGGGCTGTCTTCACTCACCTGGGGAGCATCACGCTGGTCAGGAGGAGAAATGGGGAGCAAGCTCATAGTAGCAGCCTGTTCAGAGCAGAGTGAGGCAGCCCGCTGATACCACTTCTATATGGGAGGCTTATTTAAAGACTTGTGACTGGTTGGTTCAGACTAAATGAGAATATTTAGAACTTCTTTTTTTTATTTTATTTTATTTTATTTTTAAACTATACATAATTGTATTAGTTTTGCCAAATATCAAAATGAATCCGCCACAGGTATACATGTGTGCCCCACCCTAAACCCTCCTCCCTCCTCCCTCCCCATACCATCCCTCTGGGTCGTCCCAGTGCACTAGCCCCAAGCATCCAGTATCGTGCATCGAACCTTTAAAGCCAACTCTTTGGTAAAGACTCTGATACTGGAAAAGGCTGACGGCAAAAGGAGATGAGGGCAGCAGAGGATAAGATGTTTAGATAGCATCACCAACTCAATGGACATGAACCTGAGCAAACTCAGGGAGATAGTGAAGGACAGAGGAATCTAGTGTGCTACAGTCCATGGGATCACAAAGAGTTGGACACAACTTAGCAACTGAACAACAGCAACAAATGAGAACATACAAGACGTTTCAGAATAGGGCTTGGTAAACATTTTCAGTAATGAGCCAGATAGTAAATTTTTAGACTTTGTAGTATGTGTGCAAGTCTTTTATGTTAACAAACGTTTTAAAATGTAAAAGCCATTCTCAGCTGACACACTATACAAATACAGGCTACAGGCTGAATTTGGCCCATAGGTGGTAGTTTGCTGATCTCTGTTCTAGAATATCACTAATTCAAGGCATGCCCTGCACAATCAACTTGGCCTTCTCGAGACTATAAACACCCGAAAAACAGATGTGCTCTCATCCCCAGGCTCGCATACACACAGATACACATATTCACACCCATGGACACACACACACACACATACACACACACACTCAGAGTTTGTCCATGAGACAAAAATAATTTCCAAATTTGCAAAGCACACACGTGCTTGAAAGTTAATTCAAGGACAATCTGTAATGTGCAAAGCCACCATGTCCAGGGCTGGGAAGCTAGAGACTATTCCCAGAGACACAGAAGAAAATACAAGAGGAGATCAGGGCAGGGAAAGAAGACCTTGCCTGTGATCTAGTCTGAAGGTTTCTAAACTGTTCCTCCGAGCCATGTGGCCTTGAAGGAGACTTCTGGAGTTCTCTGCTTCAGGCTGCCACATTCAAATCAGCTAAGCCGCCTAACCTTTGTTGTGTTGAGTCACTAAGTCATGTCCAACTTTTTGTGACCCCACATCCACTGAGTCAGTGATGCCATCCAGCCATCTCATCATCCTCTGTTGTCCCCTTTTCCTCTTGCCCTCAATCTTTCCCAGCATTAGGGTCTATTCCAATGAGTTAGTGCTTCATATCAGGCCATAGTATGGAGGCTTCAGTTTCAGCATCAGTCCTTCTAATGAATATTCAGGGTTAATTTCCTTTAGGATTGACTGGTTGGATCACCTTGCTGTCCAAGGGACACTCAAGCATCTTCTCCAACACCACAGTTCGAAAGCATCAGTTCTTCAGTGCTGAGCCTTCTTTGTGGTCCAACTCTCACATCAGTACATGACTAATGGAAATATCATAGCTTTGACTATATGAACTTTTGTTGGCAAAGTGATCTCTCTCCTTTTTAATATGCTGTATAGGTTTGTCATAGCTTTTCTTCCAAGGAGCAAGCATCTTTTAGTTTCATGGCTGCAGTCACCATCCACAGTGATTTTGGAGCCCAAGAAAATAGTCTGTCATTGTTTTCATTGTTTCCCCATCTATTTTCCCATAAAGTGATGGGACTGAATGCCATGATCTTAGTTTTTGAATGCTGAGTTGTAAAAACAACTTTTTTACTCCTGTACATACTGGATTTCCATTGAAGATTTCATCCGAAGGTAGGATTTCATGACAAAAGATACTGGTGGGTGCTCAAAACCAGTACTTGGCCAGTTGTCTTATATCTGGTTCCTCTAAAAAGTCTGTCTTACTGTATGATTCTTCTGGGAAAGGCAAAATTATAGGGATGGGAACACATCAGGGCTTGGGGGCCAGAGGACAGAGGGCAAGATTAGCCCACATGATTGCCTATTGTAGACATTATAAGATAAGGCTAGGAATTCTAGTTGAGCTATTTCAAATCCTGAAAGATGATGCTGTGAAAGTGCTGCACTCAATATGCCAGCAAATTTTGAAATCTCAGCAGTGGCCACAGGACTGGAAAAGGTCAGTTTTCATTCCAATCCCAAAGAAAGGCAATGCCAAAGAATGCTCAAACTACCACGCAATTGCACTCATCTCACATGCCAGTAAAGTAATGCTCAAAATTCTCCAAGCCAGGCTTCAGAATATGTGAACCATGAACTCCAGATGTTCAAGCTGGTTTTAGAAAAGGCAGAGGAACCAGAGATCAAATTGCCAACATCCGCTGGATCATCGAAAAAGCAAGAGAGTTCCAGAAAAACATCTATTTCTGCTTTATTGACTATGCCAAAGCCTTTGACTGTGTGGATCACAATAAACTGTGGAAAATTCTGAAAGAGATGGGACTACCAGACCACCTGACCTGCCTCTTGAGAAACCTGTATGCAGGTCAGGAAACAACAGTTAGAACTGGACATGGAACAACAGACTGGTTCCAAATAGGAAAAGGAGTACATCAAGGCTGTATATTGTCACCCTGCTTATTTAACTTATATGCAGAGTACATCATGAGAAACGCTGGGCTGGAAGAAGCACAAGCTGGAATCAAGATTGCTGGGAGAAATATCAATAACCTCAGATATGCAGATGACACCACTCTTATGGCAGAAAGTGAAGAGGAACTAAAAAGCAATATATGAACCGTGAACTTCCAGATGTACAAGCTGGATTTAGAAAAGGCAGCGGAACCAGAGATCAAATTGCCAACATCTGACGGATCATCGAAAAGCAAGAGAGTTCTAGAAAAACATCTATTTCTGCTTTGACTATGCCAAAGCCTTTGACTGTGTGGATCACAATAAACTGTGGAAAATTCTGAAAGAGATGGGAATACCAGACCACCTGACCTGCCTCTTGAGAAACCTGTATGCAGGTCAGGAAGCAACAGTTAGAACTGGACATGGAACAACAGACTGGTTCCAAATAGGAAAAGGAGTATGTCAAAGCTGTATATTGTCATCCTGCTTATTTAATTTATATACAGAGTACATCGTGAGAAAAGCTGGGCTGGAGGAAGCACAGGCTAGAATCAAGATTGCCAGGAGAAATATCAATAACCTCAGATATTCAGATGACACCACCCTTATGGCAGAAAGTGAAGAACTAAAGAGCCTCTTGATGAAAGTGAAAGAGGAGAGTGAAAAAGTTGGCTTAAAGCTCAACATTCAGAAAATTAAAATCATGGCATCCTGTCCCATCACTTCATGGCAAATAAATGGGGAAACAGTGGCTGACTTTATTGTGGGGGTCTCCAAAATCACTGCAGATGGCGACTGCAGCCATGAAATTAAAAGATGCTTCCTCCTTGGAAGGAAAGTTATGACCAGCCTAGACAGTATATTAAAAAGCAGAGACATTACTTTGTCAACAAAGGTCCGTCTAGTCATGGCTATGGTTTTTCCAGTAGTCATGTATCCATGTGAGAGTTGGACTATAAGGAAAGTTGAGCACCGAAGAATTGATGCTTTTGAACTGTGATGTTGTAGCAGACTCTTGAGAGTCCCTTGGACTGCAAGGAGATCCAATCAGTCCATCCTAAAGATTGGTCCTGGGTGTTCATTGGAAGACTGATGTTGAAGCTGAAACTCCAATATTTTGGCCACCTGATGCAAAGAGCTGACTCATTTGAAAGACCCTGATGTTGGGAAAAATTGAAGGCAGGAGGAGAAGGGGACGACAGAGGATGAGATGGTTGGATGGCATCACCAACTCAATGGATATGAGTTTGGATAAACTCCGGGAGTTGGTGATGGACAGGGAGGCCTGGCATGCTGCAGTTCATGGGGTCGCAAAGAGTCAGACATGACTGAGTGACTGAACTGAACTGAACTGATACAGAGAAATCAAAAAATGGAATGGAAAAATAATGAATGCAAAAAGTATTGGATAATACGCAGCACTGTCTGAAATGCAGGGAGGACTGAATCCACAATATGTGCTGTTCCAGAGATTAAAAAAATTAATTCAGAATTCTCAACACCATGACATGTCCTGATTAAGTAATTTAAGTTCAATAAGGAAGTAAAAAGTCCACAATAATCCAGGCATAAAAAGCAAATGACCATTGGCCAGGCTGCTCTCGGGCCTCCGTGGCAACATTCAAGGTCACAGTGGTGAAAGGGCTCACTTCAAAAGGAAGGGAGACCAAGAGTACTTCTTCCAGCCAAGGTGCTGCTCAGGTACATAGGCAAAAAGCAAGCATTCTCAGACATCTAAAGACTTTCAAGACACATTTTAAAAATTGATGGAATACAGTGACTTCTTGACAAAACTGTTGTACCTGGCTATGAAATCCAGCCAATTGAGAGAAATTAAAATCAGGACTTGAGCAATGGAATACGTGTGGTAAAAGAGTCAATGGTGACAATAGAATCTTAGACTTGAGAGTCTACTTAGATAAAGAATTAATACTAAATCACTGTGTGAACTGTGCACATTTTATAAGTCTTCAAAGGGTAATAGTTATAAAACTTACAAAATTAATAGGGGAAGGGAGTAAGAGAAGGTATGAACATCCTTAGTTTTCATGGCAGGGAGGTAACTGATAATATGTAAAACTGAAATTTGCAGTTAGAAAATCATAATTGCTCCAACCTCCACGTTTTTTCAAAACCTCTTTTCTTAACCTTAGAGAGATCTTTTTAAAAGAATATCTCTTATTTCAAGTTGAACTTGAACTTTTATTTCAAGTTCAACAATTCCTTCCACTTCCCTTTAGCTTCTTTTCTTTCTTTTAAATTCAAATAAAAATGACTTTAAGACTTATATTAAAAATAACATGCATAATTCATATGATCTTCTTCTCATGAATCGACTTTTATACATGTAGATAAATAGATATATGGTAGATAGATATATAGGTAAATAAGTAGAAATAAATAGATATATAGAAGCCCATTTGTGAATAACAACTGATATAGATAAGTATACACATTCAAACATAGTATGATATTTGGAATATTTTTCATCTCATGGTAATAGTTGTAGTGATTTTTAAACACTTTTTCATACATCACTATATTGATTAAATTTTAAAATTATTATATTTTTATTTATAAAATCAATAAAGTGATTTTTACTTTTTAAAATATGTTAGAGAAATAGTCATCCTTGAGCTTCCTAGAAGCCAAAGAAAAAAGGGACCTTCATTCAGTTATAGTCTAACTATGAATGGCATCCATCAGATTAAAATAAACCAACCTAGCAAAAGTGCAGCAATTCCTCAGAGGAAATACAACTTTTCCAGGCACTCAGATTTATAGAGAAGATGCTGACTGGTGTGGAGGTGGCATCTTCACAACCTGCCTTCACCAATCAAGCAAAGGTCTCTTTTCACACCACTCCAGTCCTTTGGTATGTGCTCACCTGCCCCAGCTGGAGGAAAGCACCAGGTGGCCATGAATTTTGGCCTCTGGTTAGCAAGACGGCCACTTCTTCAAGATTTATTCATACAAGTTAATGATTTTTCCCTCCAGGTGAATTCAGGTTGTGGTAGGCCCAGCTGAGGGAAGGATCCATCTTTTCCCTTCCCTTTTCTCCCACTACACACACACACACACACACACCCTCTCTCTTTCTTTCTCTCTCCCCTCCAGTCATAAAAACTCACATGCAGTTCTCATGTTGATCACCACCAATTCCTCTTTCCTAGAAAATGCTTCATAGTATTGCCTTTCATCAGGCTGACCATACTCATCCTTCAGGGGCCAGCTTATATATCATCTGCTCCAGGGATCATCCACTGATCCCCCCAAGCAGATGGAATCAGGTTCTTGGGTTGGGACAAATAACCCATGTCTGACTACTCCACAGGTGTTACAGAAGTCAATGGGTTTGAAATCCCAAAAGGTCATGATTCATGTACAAACCATATAACAGCTCTAAAAATATATAGGGTGAAACCATCATTGCCTCTTAGAGCGATGCAGAAAATAATTGGGTGGATAAACTGACATTTTAGGTTTCTTTTTAGCAGCATTTTGGAAGATTGAAAAATATTCCCATCATAAATTGGGAGACTAGAAATGGCTTTAAGACAAATGTATATGTCCATCTAAGGTTATACTCTAGGGGGAAATTTTTATCCAAAAAATTATGATCCCCCATAAATTTAAAAAATTGGATTTTGAGAGTCTATCCCATGACCTAATTTACAAACGCTGTATGTCAATATTTTAATACAAGGTAAATAGAAGTGAGACTTAAAAACATGGCCAAAAGATACCCTGTAATTCAAAAATGGAAATCACCATGTGTGGCCACAAATTATTCTCTTTCACTTCCTTTCATCTGGCCTTGGTCTTGTGGCTTGCTTTGACCCATAGGACATTGGCAATCATGACACAAGCAAAGTCTTTAAAAGTGATTGCACCTTGAGGGATCTCTCCTGTGCTGCTCCTGGAACCTCGCGATTGCCCTAAAGAGAGAAACCTCAGTCACATCAGCCATCCCAGATGAGATCATCATAAACCAGATAGCCTCAGCCAACATATATGCTGACTGCAGACACATGAGCAAGCCCAGTCAAGATCAGTCATGCTTAACACAGACCAGAAGAACCACCCAGCTGAACCCAGGCTAGATTGTTGACCTATAGAATCATTACCTAAATAATTGCTGGTTGTTTTAAGCCACTAAGTTTGAAGCTGTTTGATATGTGGCAGAAGTTAACTATTTACATTGTGGCATCCCATAATGACTCAGGAGACAAGGGTTGTGCCTCCAACTCATTGTGCAACCTTCAGCAAGTCACTGGACCTTTCTGGTGCACCTAGTTCTTGCACTATAAAATGAGGACAGTCAATTAAATTATCAAACTTAAACAAGCATTAAAAACTCCTTCCAATTATGTCACATTCTGTGATTCTAAATCTCAATCACAAATACTCATGAGTGCAGTTAATAGTCTATGAACTGAGCTGAGGCATAGCTGAGTCTCTGGAGTTTTCTTGCCTCGAGGCAAGAGACTGAGATTTGCTTACTTGACATATGAACATAAACACAAAATGCTTCTTCAGCATTTTATGATCTTGTTGGACTCTTAAGCTAAAATATGAAGTTGAAAAAAGCTGACCAGAATGAAACTATAACTGATCCTGGCATGCAAAGAAAGGAAATTACTATCAACATCTAAATCCAGAAAGAGCTTTCTGCTGGGATGTGAGGCTTTCAGAAAATTCAAAAACAGGGTTGGGACTATGCCTTGTGGAAGAGAAAGCCCCCAGATTGCAAAAGGAAGAAAAATCTTAATGAATCTTATGATTTGCAGAACCCCCAAATTCATATTTTTATTTATCTAGAAAGTGACCCAATGATTTTCTTCTTAAAAGTTACCTAGGGAGAAAAAATGGAAACAGGAGCAACATACGTTGGTTTTCTTTGTTTTCTTCAGTGATTGAAATAGATCATAATGACCCTCTTAAATGCTCTCTGAATGGAACTGATATTTCATGAAGTTGCATTCTTGGAACTGGGGCTGGAAGCAATAAAGAGTATATATTAGCCAAGAGTAATTTTATTTTTCTATTTCAGTATCATTGCTCAGAAGGACCCAATACTGAGGTTGCTGGTGCATCTGGGAATAAGTTTGCAGGAGAGAAGCAGGGAAAATGGATACTTTTCCAGAAAAGAGTTATTAGCATGAATTTCACAAACTGGACTATGTAAACCCTTGGGCTTACTGCCTGAGTGTACACAAGCCCACAGAATCCACTTGAATCTTCCAGGAGCATAATTTTTACTTGAAGGGTAAAACATCAAATATCAAAATTTGTCTTTCTTCCAACATGTGTCTTCAGGAGTAGCCTCCTTCATCAGGGATACTGATGTGACTAAGGGTGAAAGGCCGATATTAGACAATCTAAAATATCCACAGGGTAAGCATTTTAAAGTGTCACTTTCCTGAGTAAAGAAAATCATCAAAAGCACTGCATTTCCTCTGAGAGATGGTCTGGGACTAAAATGTTGGTTCCTTATCTGGACATAACTCTATACCTTCCTGGACCTGAGAAGCAATTCTAAAGATAGACCTTTGTTATTGTTGTTTTCTAGTCACTAAGTCATCTCCAATTCATGGACCGCAGCATGCCAGGCTTCCCTGTCCTTCACTGTCTCCTGGAGTTTGCTCAAACTCGTGTCCATTGAGTCAGTGATGCCATCCAGCCATCTCATTCCTCTGCTGCCCCATTCTCCTCCTGCCCTCAAATCTTTGCAGCATCAGGTTCTTTTCTAATGAGTTGGCTCTTGGCTTCAGGTGGCCAAAGTACTGCAGCTTCAGCATCAGTCTTTCCAGTGAATATTCAGGTTGATTTCCTTTAGGATTGACTGGTTCAATCTCCTTGCTGTCCAAGGAACTCTCAAGAGTCTTCTCCAACACCACAATTCAAAAGCATCAATTCTTCAGTGCTCAGCCTTTTATATGGTCTAACTCTCACATCCATACGTCACTACTGGAAAAACTATAATTTTGGCTATATGGAACTTTGTCAGTAGGGCCTGAATCTCTCAAAAGCCATTCAAGGAACTTGTTTTAAAAAAAAAAAAAAACTAGGTCATGCATTCATCTTAGGAAACACTACTTAAGAACAAGGAAGGAATTTCAATGAATCCGCCCAATGGTTACCACCAAAGTGTATGTTTCTGATCTTAAGGAGCTCAGATCACTGACAATGGAATGATTTGATAAGTTGAAACTTCACCCAGGCGCCTCTCCTCTTGGCTCTTCTTTAGTATATTTATTTTTTCAGAAAACATTTTCTTGAGCCTTGACTTTGGGCCAGGACTGTTCTGGGCACCTGTAGTTCAAAGGTCCCTCTCTGGTGGAGCGGATGTCCACCTGGGGAGAAAACGTCATACGAGTAAGTACATGAACATTTTTACAAGGACCTCATACTCTTTAAGTATGTATCAAGTCGTGTCCACATTCATGAGGTTCCATAGAAAAACAAAAATAATCTCAATCGTTTTAAAATCTGCATTATTGAACCAACCACTTGTAAGCTGTTTCCATTCAAATCTATATAGTATCAGAGTCTATCACGGTCCAAAGAGTTGTCATCGCTTTTGATCCATCTCCTTTCATTCTGGGTTATCTGACAGTCCAATTCAATTACAGTGCAAGCAAATTGCAGAGAGAAATTGAAGAGTTTACCAAAGATGTAAGATTTTATGAAGCTGATGAGAGAAATACTTAAACTTCACGCCAAGCCAATGACAGATGGGCGTCTTGCAGTTCATCAGGTAACAAAGGGAAGGGGCGGGGATTGGCAGAGGTGATGAACTGGTGGTCAAAACAGAATGGCTGGGCCATCAAGTGGTTTAGGAAATCCTTTAGAAGCTCTAAGCTCTTTTTGCAATAAACAGCTTTCTTTATGTTTGTGTTGCGAAGATATAAAGAAGCATTAAACTAGGGAAGCCGTATTGTGCCACTATCCAATTTTGTCATTAAAAATTACATTCCTCAAAATTATCAACACATAACTTTGTTCATTCTAAAACCACAGTGTGTGATGGAAATTAGACTCTAAAACTGGAAAGAATAAGATTACAATAAATTTATTTTTATGGTGTATAGATTCAGTTTTCAAGCTAAAGTCTGAATCCAAATTTTTTTTAAAACTTTCCTTTATTGCCTATGAAATATTGGCTCCCTTGTTAAGTGAACTTGCTCTTTCCAGGTATGATTACCCATGGATAACAAGGCCTCCTGTCATCACACTGGTGTAAGTGTTCTAAAGGAGAGTACAGAGGGCTCTGAGACCCCCCAGGGGTCTTAGCTAGTCTAGGGAAGTGAACCACAGCTGAGACTTGAGAGATAAACAGAGGCTAGAGGTGAGAATATGCCTGGAGTGTGTCGCAAGGCAGGCTGGCAAGGTCTAAAGAAGTAAAAGAAAGCCAGCATGGCCAGAGGCAGGTACAGGAGATGAGTCTGCAGATATGGGAAAGCACCAGGATGTTTCTTTTCACCAAAGGAGCAACAGGTCACCATTGCAGGATTTCAGGTAGGAAAGTGACAGATTTCTGATTTAAAGAAGCTCTTGTGGGTACCACGTGGCAGGTACCATCTTACCTCTTGTCACTAGCAAAGCCTCCCTGGATATCTTGTTTCTTCACAGACCCAAAGCCCCGTTCAAAATTCCCAGACTGGAATCAGACTTTCCAGCTTTAGGGCCCCACTAAGGGACACTGCTTCACTGCAATTTATAAGACAGTGATGAAGCCCAGTGAGAATGAGTGACCCACCTGGCATTTTGTGTTGGGAGTCTTTAAGGTCTCCACTTCCAATGATGAGACAGTACCAGGGACTGGAAATATCCTCTTATCTTAACCAAAAAAATGAAGAAGATGCCAAAACAAAAAATTTCTTTTCAGAACTTGGGCAATAGGCAGCATGGCCAATGATCCCTGAAAGAAGGGAAATAAGTAAAATGAGCCCTGTGATTGGCCCAGCTTGCCGCTGGAGTTTCCAGACCTTAGCACAAGGTGGGGAAACTCAAACAAGTCCAGCAATAGAGCTGAGTTGAAGAGACACAGTTATGAATTTGGGGAGGCCAAGGTGGCTGGAATTCAAAGGATAGGGTACCTATGAAAAGATAGAGGCACAGAAAGGAGAAAGCTACAGAAAGAACTGTCCATTTTCCTGCTCCCCTTGAGTCTTAAGCAGAGTGCTGATCAGTGCATGCATGTGAGAAAGCTACTCAAGAAGGCAGCGGGGAGAGGGTGGTGAAACAAAGATAGGACCAAGCAGGACAATCGCCAGAGTTCACACTTGGCTGGGAAGGGTCTGTGTTCCCATCAGCCAGAGAGGAATACTCATAATACACAGGCACCAAGTAGGTACCCAAAAGGGTATTTTTTGTCTCAGTACTAGAGAAAAATTAGCCCTGGTCTAAAGATTGCTTTTTTCCCACCCACCAAAGCTTAAAAACAAACCCTAGAAATACCAAATGGCTTCTAAAGAATTTATCTGTATACCAGAGCAAAGCCAAGAATATTTAAAGGAATACAAAATGTCAAGCACCACCCATGGTAAGAAGTGACGATGTCTGGCATCCAATCAAAAATTATCAGGCATGCCAAGAAGCAGGAAAATCCCATCCATAATGAGGAGAAAAATCAATCAATAGAAACAGACCCCAAAATGACACAGTTGATAGAATTAGTAGGTAAGAGTCCAGCTCTCTCATCTGAAGACTTCCACAAGAATAATCACTGTAGAGAGAGGCACAAAGGGAAGTAGTCTTGTGATAGCAATCAGATGAAAGGCACTGGAACATCAAGAGTAAGAATGAGTCTACACACATGGTTCTAATCTCACCTCAAGTTTCCTAGAGCTCAGAAATTCCTCTCAACAGAGACTGATGGTTCTATTACAACTTTTAGACTGAGTGGGAACTCATTTCAATTATTCAATCATTTGAAATTAGAATATTCCTTGAGGGACAAGAAAGACATGAGTAAGTCTGAGCAAAGTCCATTAGAAAATCAATCTATTTAGCAGCCTTTCAAAAATAGTCAATTGAGTGTATTATCAGGCATTAAATCAGCATTACTTTTTATTAGAAAGATAGAATATTCTGGTTCAGCAACACCTCTTATTCAAACCTCTACTTCACTTCACTATCTGTTATCAATTCTTCCATCCATATCTGCTGTTTAAATCATGAGGAAAAATTATTTGAAAGACAAGCCCTCTGTGACAACTGAAGAATATTCTCCATTGCAGTGATTATATTATTGCTGAGCTGTGTTAACATGTAAATTCTTTTCTAAAGTCAAGTGTAGGAATACAACATCGGGAGCTAGCAATTTAAAAAGTGAAAAATCTCAATACATATTCAAAATGACTAGTTGTGGGAATAACCTTTCCCATAATGAGAGCACAGGTAATCTTTAACATCCTCTGACTATAAAGTGGGAACCCAAATTCTCAGCCTTGACTTTTCCAGGTGACTTTATTCTTCTTATTTTCTTTATTTGATGCTTGTGTTACAACATAATGTATGCTTGCTCTAACAAATAAATCCATGAAAGATACAGAAGGAAAAGCTAATAATCTTTCAACCATATTCACAGCCCATATTAATACCCAGGAGGACATTGTCCATATCCATACAAATGCAGTTAGATTACAGAAACATGTATGGCCTTGGTTTGGTTTGATTCTATTTTTATGAATGTAAGATCATACTACAGGTATTAGTTGAGAGTGTGCTTCTGACACTTAATATATCAAAGACTTCTCTACATCAACACTCTAATTTATTATTAATCATGATTGATTAGTTTATCAATCTTGTTATAAAAGACTGCTTTTAGATTGTTGGTGTTTTGTTTTTTTTTCTTTTTTTGCTATGACAAATAATCCTAGAGAAAAATATCCTTATTTGTCTGTCCCAGAAGCAGAAAATCCAGAGGTCAAACTGCCTGTAGATTAGATTTCCTCAAAGCATATTGAATGGTCAAACGTATATGTGTACGTATTCTTAATAGCTACTGTCAGATTACTTTCTTCAAAAAGATAAAGTTTGCAACAATACAATGTATATCGGAAATGAATTACAGTGCCAGGACCCTTTCAACTGTCCTCTGGAAGTTTGAGAATTACTTAACCTCTCAGCTGCTACTGCTGCTGCTAAGTCACTTCAGTCGTGTCCGACTCTGTGCGACCCCATAGACGGCAGCCCACCAGGCTCCCCCATCCCTGGGATTCTCCAGGCAAGAACACTGGAGTGGGTTGCCATTTCCTTCTCCAATACATGAAAGTGAAAATTGAAAATGAAGTCGCTCAGTCGTGTCCGACTCTTCGCGACCCATGGACTGCAACTTACCAGGCTCCTCTGTCCATGGGATTTTCCAGGCAATATACCTCTCAGAGCCCCCACCCCCTGCCAAATGGCAATATAATAATATGCACATGAGAGTGGTCAGGGTGCACTCAATATATGGAAAGTGTTGAGAGTATTATTATTGGTATTTTTAACATCATCATAATTAATCTACTATCTTTTGAGATTAGTCGAGTAAAGGTTTTAAATTGCAAGCAATGTCATGTTGAGATAAAACAAAATGCATTTATCCAGGGCATCCAGGAAAAATAGAACTGCCTATCAAACGATCTTTATAGTATTACAAAAAACGGTATTGTTTTAAAGCCTAATATTAGAACAGTTCATTCATGAGTTGTTTCTATTCTTGGGCGTTCCACATCTTAACTCCTGTCTAGTTTTTTGTTGTTGTTGTTGTTGTTTTTTTACTACTGCCCTTTTTAAAAGTGCCTTGGAAAAGTTTCTTTAGGAGATCAATCATTGTCAAGAAGACCATGCAGAGACCAGCCTTTGCAACTTAAACTGACCAGGGTGGTGTTGATGAAGACTCAAGACCCTAGTGAAACCATCCAAGCCATGGAGGCGGGTGTTGAGGTTGGACAAGCACAGGCCTTGGCAGTAGCAAGGCCAGGGATGACCCCTGTCCCTATCAGTGTGTGATCTCAGGAAATCATTCCACTTTTCAGAGCCTCTGTTTCTTCGTCTGTAAGTTGGATATAAGAGTGTCTTCCCCAGCACTGTGGCTATGAATGTTTTAATGGAACATTCCCTAAGGAAACTGTCTACAGGTGAGGTCAACATGACTAATAGTCAAGCTTCAGGAAAGCAAAGGAGGGACACATGGTCAGAGGTCCAGGCTCAATGGGTGGGTGCCAGGGTTGTCTTCACCCTAGCAGAGGGGCTCCTGGGAAGATCTGCAGTCAGGATGGCCCACGGTCTCTCTTTCAGCATCTCCAGCATCGTCTCCTGGCCTCCTGTTTTCCCAAATACAAGAAGGACAGAGAGAGAAACCACGTGACTAGATACACAAGGTCAGCATCCTCTTTGTCTGGTTGGTTTGCAGCCATCTCTGCCTGTTTGAGCTCAACCCCAGAGCCCAGAAAACTCAACTGGAGGCTCTGATTCCTGGCATGATCCCACCCTAAGTCCCTCCTCACTGGGAACCCCAGACTATGACCAGCTCCAAAAGAACAGCCACTTCTGAGAGGTTGGCTTCCTTCGTCCCTACCATTTCCCTGCAGGCGAGCTGGAAGCACAGCCCCACACTGTAAAACCAGATATCCCGAAACGGGCCTTGGCAAAATCAGCTGTCAGCGTCCTCTCCTGGTCCCCACCAGGCCCCCAGGGCACCATCAGGCCTCGTGAAGCCAAAAGCCATCACTTTGCTTTTGTCCCTATTGTAGTTTCTAAGAAAACAGGAGGAAACCTGCATTTTTTTATATTACACAAGAGTCTCAGCCATTTTCTGATGTTTTCATGATGACTGGAAAGGCCCAAGGGTGTCATCCAAAGTGGAAGGGGTCACTGGGAGAGAAGGTAATCTCATTCTCTCTCTCTCTCTCCCCCTCCCCATCCCCCAAGCAGGCCAGTCCTGTCTGTCTCACTTGGAAGCACAGGAATTCCAGAGCTGGAGGTACACACTCTGAGAAGGCCACAACATCTAAAAATCTGTTTGTTTTAGCCCAGGAACCATCTCACTCTAGCCACAGGCCATGCAGGATTCTGCCATTAGCTAATAATAGCATTACCAATCCTGAAGTGAAAAGGAAAAAAAATGACTCTAATACTTCGTCTTAGCAGCTGATAATGCAAAACAGGGTGGCATTTGAAGGCCTAGGACGATGCCAGTCTCCAGGGAGAGAAAGGTGTTAACTTCTAATAGCTTTTCAGTAATAGCCAAGCATCTGCAGTCCCCTATAAAAAGGGGGGGGTTTTAAAAATTAATCGAGCTGAATGTGCTTCACACTGAGGAGAATGCCAGATTAATAAGTGCATTAAGGGCCGCTTTGGATTGGAAATAATTATGGATGATGACAAGGAGCAGAGGGGGCACGGGTGCGCTCACAGGAATGCATTTTAAAAAGCAGTTTAAAGAGCCTTCAGATGTTGGTATTATCCTGCATGACCAAATTAAGAGCAAATGAGAAAAGTTTATCTGGCATTTTGGAGTATTGAAAGGGCTTAGTGTTATAAATTATACAGTATGAGGATAGGAAATGGTGAGTAAATTCACTTTAAATATTATTGGCAGTTTAAATAGCAACTGCTTTATAAAGCATTAAATACTTTAATTTGGAATTAAAAATCCAAACCACAACATCCCCCAACACCAAAAATATTTCAAGATTGTTTCAGTTATTTATTTGCCAGCACAATAATTAGAAGTTGCCTTGATCGGAAATTAATCTCCGCCATGTCCAATTTGAGCTATCAGTCTTGCATGAGTGTGGTCGGTCTGTGCCTTGGAACTGGTTTAGAACTCGTAAGACAGAAAATGCCAAATGCTCTTCCAATATCTTAATCAGTCATTGGAAGAGCACATTGTAGTCACAGCCTGGGCTGAAGTTTATCAGTATTTAATCTAGCCCCACTTCAGGCTTTCCTTTCTGGCAGAGCTTTAGATAGCCAAAACTGGCCGGAGATGGAAACTAGGAAACACAAGTTCACGGTTAGGCATGTTCAAGCAAATGATATGTCTGTGGTGAGGGAGAGTCACTCATGCCATGGTGACAGCTTCCCTAGAGGTCCAACACTGTATCATGAACACTCTCATCTTTGCTGATGGATGGTTGCCTTTCCTGAGAAACAATTTGGCAAAATTTCATAAAATTCTTCAAAAGATATGTACTTAACAATCCAGTTTCTACTAGTTTGTCCTACTCAGATAAGAGCACAAAGACATATGTCCAAGTATATTTATTGCTTCATCACTACTAATAACAAAAGCAAATATTAAGTCATCTAAATGCCAAAAATAGAACATAGTTTTAACAAGGCACAACACATACATAAAATATAATGCAATTATTTTCAAATTATGTTGTGGATTCCTGGTTTCCACTTATAGATGGAAAGATCCAGAAAGAGCTTCATTCCTATTCTTATAAGAAAAAAAATACACAGAAGTTGCAAGATTGCTATACTTCTTAAACCCATCAGAGACCTGAGGTCATGGGACAGCCAACCACCTGAAAATCTGGAGAAAGATGGTGCCTAGAGGGAGAGATAAAGCAAGAGCACTTGCTTAACTGGGGCAGACACAGACAGACACCTAAGAAGAGGGAAAAAAAGAGAGAAGAAATATATGAAGAAATAAAAGCTAAGGATAGTCTAAAATTAATGACAGACACTAAACTACAGATCCAGAGAGGTCAGAGAACACCAAGTAAGATACATTCAGAAGAAAAGAAAAATATACTACCTAGGTACATAAGAAGGAGGGCGGGAAATCAAAGAAAAAATTCTGAAGACAGCCAGAGAAAAAGACTTCTCAGCTACAGAGAAAATAAGAGAATGATTACAGTACTTATCAGAAACCATGCAAGGAGAAGATAATGAAGTGATATCTTTAAAGTATTGAAAGCCAGAAAAACACCTGTCAACCCAGAATTCTGTACCCAGCACAAATTTTTTTTTTTAATGAAAGGGAAATAAAGACATTGTCAGGGAAACAGAAACAGAAAATTCATTGCCAAGACATTTATAGTAGAAGAAAAGTGAAAGGAAGCCCTTCAGGCCAAAGGACTATGATATCAAACAGAAACTTGTCTCTAAACAAAGATATGGAAAAGAGAAGGTAAAATGAAATTTATTTTTCTTAACTTTAATTTTTCTAAAAGATAACTGACTCTCTAAGGCAAAATATAGTAGCAGTGTGTCATGTGCTTATAACATATGTAAATGTAAACTGTATGCAAATATAGTACAAAGAATTGGAGGGAGGAATTGGGAACACTATACTGTTGGAAGTCCTTATACAATACATGAAATGGTATATTATTTGAAAGCAGACTCTGATTAGCTAAAAACCCATATTTTAAACCCTAGGGCAGCTACAAAGCAGTCTAAAAGAGGTATAAATTATAAATCAATAGAAAATAAAAATAAATTTATTTAAAAATACCCAACCTAAAAGAAAGCAGCACAAGGGAAAAAAAAAAACCAAAAACCCTTAATCTGAATCTTATATTGTATACAAAAATGAACTCTGCTGCTGCTAAGTCACTTCAGTCGTGTCCGACTCTGTGTGACCCCATAGACGGCAGCCCACCAGGCTCCCTCGTCCCTGGGATTCTCCAGGCAAGAACACTGGAGTGGGTTGCCATTTCCTTCTCCAATGCATGAAAGTGAAAAGTGAAAGTGAAGTCGCTCAGTTGTATCAGACTCCTAGCGACCCCATGGACTGCAGGCTACCAGGCTCCTCCATGCATGGGATTTTCCAGGCAAGAATACTGGAGTGGGGTGCCATTGCCTTCTCCAAAATGAACCCTAAATGGATTTTATGCCTAAATTTAAATATAAAGCCATAAAATTTGTAGATGAAAACAGGAAAAAATCATTGTGACCCAGGGTTAACAATTATTTCTTAGATATTATAACAAAAGCACGATCTATAAAAGAAAAACATCTGATAAATAAGCCTTATTAGAATTTAAAAACTTGTTCTGCAAAAGACACTGTTAAGAAAATTAATATACTGGTCACAGAGTAGGAAAAAAGATTTGCAAGTCACATTTCTGACATAAGATTTGTATTCAGAGTAAGTAGAGTTTTCAAAACTCAACAATAAGGAAACAACAATGTAGTTTAAAATGAGGCAAAAGACATAAACAAAAGATGTTTTAAGGATGATATAAATTTATGTTAAAAAAGATATAAACAAAAATGTTACCCAAGAAGACATGCAAATGACAAGTAAGCTTATGAAAAGATGTTCAACAACATTAGTTATTCAGTTCAGTTCAGTTGCTCAGTCGTGTCCAACTCTTTGTGACCCCATGAATTGCCTCTGTGTCCATCACCAACTCCCGGAGTTCGCTCAGACTCACGTCCACCGAGTCAGTGATGCCATTCAGCCATCTCATCCTCTGTCATCCCCTTTTCCTCCTGCCCCCAATCCCTCCCAGCATCAAAGTCTTTTCCAATGAGTCAACTCTTCGCATGAGGTGGCCAAAGTACTAGAGTTTCAGCTTTAGCATCATTCCTTCCAAAGAACACCCAGGGCTGATCTCCTTTAGAATGGACTGGTTGGATCTCCTTGCAGTCCAAGGGACTCTCAAGAGTCTTCTCCAACACCACAGTTCAAAAGCATCAATTCTTCGGGGCTCAGCTTTCTTCACAGTCCAACTCTCACATCCATACATGACCACTGGAAAAACCATAGCCTTGACTAAACGGACTTCTGTTGGCAAAGTAATGTCTCTGCTTTTCAATATGCTATCTAGGTTGGTCATAACTTTTCTTCCAAGGAGTAAGCGTCTTTTAATTTCAGGGTTGCAGTCACCACCTGCAGTGATTTTGGAGCCCAAAAAAATAAAGTATGACACTGTTTCCACTGTTCCCCCTTCTATTTTCCATCAAGTGATGGGACCATGAAAATTCAAGTTAAAACCACAGTGAGATGCCACTTATATGTCTAATAGAATGGCCACAATTTTTAAAATTTTGAAATGAAAATACCAAGCATAAGTGAGGATTCAGAGAATTGGAACTTCCATACATCACTGGTGGAAGTTCAAAGTGGTACAACCACTGTGGAAAACAGACAATTTCTTACAAAAGTTAAATATGCACACAACATGGTTGAGCATTTCCATACCTAGGTATTTATCCAAGAGAAATAAAATTTTACATCTAAACACCAAAAAAAAAAAAAAAAAAACACCTGTACATAAATACTTAAAGTAGTTTTATTTGTAATTGCCAAAACTGGAAATCACCCATATATATTTCAACTAGTAAGTAGAAAAAAAATCAACCTGTGGTACATCCATAATGTGGAATGAAAGAAAGTGAAAATGTTAGTTGCTCAGTCTTGTCCAGCTTGTTGTGACCCCATGGACTGTAGCCCACCAGGCTCTGTCCATGGAATTCTTCACAAGAATATTGGAGTGAGTTGCCATTTCCTTCTCCATAATATGGAATACTCTTCAATAATGTAAAGAAAATAACTCTTAATGCACACAAGAAGGCGTGCAAATTTTAAATGCACTTGTTAAGTGATGGAGGTCAGACCCAAAGAGTGACATATTGTATGATTCCATTCATATGACATTATGAAAAAGGTAAAATTTTAGACCTGGAAACAGATTGGTGGGACCACCATAAAGGGACTGTGTAAAGACATTGCTGGAGATGATGACCTGTTGTATATGACATTAGAATGATGGACATATAACTCCATGAATTTATCAAAAACCAAAGAACTTTGCTCCATAAAGAGTGAATTTTACTGCTTCAAAAACTCAGCATGTGGAGGGTACCCTCAACCAGAAGACCTAGCGTAACAAATCAAGCTGACTGTATTACAAATGAACTGAAGGGGGTGAGAAAAAAACAACTAACCTACTTCAGGAAACAAAATGTTGACTGGATATTTTTAGGTCAAAGACAAAAGAATTGTACGCAACTAATATATTTTTGTTACAGGAAGAGTTAGCTATTTTGAAACTGCTTTATGTGTATAGACTAGTCGAACAGTTAAGTCAACATATTGTAGATTATGAGAGCCTGGCTTCTGTATGAGGAAGTTAAAAATAAGGAAAGTGAGAAAGCTAGAATGAGCCCTGCAGTGTTGGATTTGAACAAGAGGTATCAGCACAAACTCAAGGGATATTTTTAAGAAATGAAAATAAATGTGTGTGTTGTGTACCAAATATATATCTCCAAGCTTTGTCTGCTGAATGGGCTTAGAAGCAAGTGAGGACATCTAGCCAGATCTTGATTTCTAAATACCACTCTCCAGTAAAATGAACTAAAGCTCCTGGGAGAACCAGTTGATTCTAAGACTGGTCATAGAAAATACACACCTCCAGGTGCCAGAAAGTAAGAAAGTGCTCAAAAGAAGTTTGGGGAGGTGGGAGGCTGACCTGATGAAAAGGCATTGAAACCAACCAGAAAGCACTCCCAAGGTTCAAACCAAAACAATTTGAGCAACAAAATAAAGGTAGCATTGGATTATAACCATAAAATAGAACAAATATCTATGGGGCCATACTAATATGAATAATCAACAGGAAAGGAAAGAAGAAACAGAAGGGAAAAGGAAGGAAGGAATGGAGGGACAGGGGTTGGTGTGGGGGGAAAGAGAGGGAGGAAGAAGGAAGGACTGGCATCTGTACTGAAGAATAATAAATGAAGGAATGAAGCAAATATAAAATCATCATTAAAATATCACAGTAATAACTGTTGCAGTTTATATCCACTGGTGGATGCTGAAATCACCAAACTAACATTGAGCAAAAAAGGATATTTGCCAACTCCCAAAGTATCTCCCCCAAGATTCATTCATTGCAAAGGGAAAAATGACTTTACATTGGAAGGACATCCAGCAGACATCACTTTAACCAACCAATCAAGGTTAACATCACCAGTAAGGGGACATAACAACAGCATGTAGCCCCTGAAGATAAATGGGTGAGGAACACATCGGATGTTCTTACCAAAAAAATACAACTTCAATCCAATCATAAGAAAACATCAGAAAAACCCAAATTGAGGGGCCATCTGCAAAACAACTGACCGGTATGCTTCAGTAGGGTCAAAGTCACAAAAAATAAGAAGATGAAGAACTGTCACAGATGAGACACTAAGACAAAATTAAATGCAATGTAGGATCCTGAACTGGCCCTGGGGACAGAAAGGGATAATAATAGGGAAAAAACTGGAGAAGTCCAAATAAAGTCTGTAGTTCAGTAATATTAATTTCTGAGTTTTGATCATCATGTCATGGTTGTGCAAGATATTAACGTCAGGGGAAGCTTGGCAAAGGCCATACAGAAGCTCTCTGTACTATTTTGCAACATTTTCACTGTCTAAAATTATATCCCCCAAAACTTAATTATATAGATGTAAATATGTATTTATGGACACAAAAGATTTTCACAGGAGAACAAGCAAATCACAAAATAGACATCTATAAAATGCTTGCTTATTTATCAAGACAAGTATGTACATGACATATTTATTGTTCAAATGTGTATATAAGTACATGTGTGCTATGTAATTTCAGTCATTTCCGACTCTTTGCAACCCCAAGGACAGTAGCCTGCCAGGCTCCTCTGTCCATGGGATTCTCAAGGCAAGAATACTGGAGTGGGTTGCTGTGCCTTCTTCCAGGGGATCTTCTCAGCCCAGACCCATGTCTCTTGCATCTCCTGCACTGGCAGTCGGGTTCCTTACCACTAGCGCCACCTGGAAATCCTGTAAACATGTGCAAATACCTGTTTATGGGCATCCCTGGTGGCTCAGATGATAAAAAATCTGCCTGCAATGCAGGAGATCCAGGTTCAATCCCTGAGTCAGGAAGATCCCCTGGAGAAGGGAATGGGAACTTGCTCCAGTATTCTTGCCCAGAGAATTCCATGGACAGAGGCAGGCTACAGTCATGGAGTCACAGAGAATTGACATGACTGAGTGACTAACACTTTCACTTTCACATACCTGTTTTATTTATGATTGCATAAATGTATACATACTAATATATCGTACACAAAATAAAAAATAATACCAAAGTGTTGCTGTTTGTTTTGCAGAGTGAGTAGGATGGTGGATGGTACTAATTTTTTCTTTTGTCTTTTTTTTTCTTATGCCATTAATCAATTTTGTGTATATTTGAAATTTTATCATTTCAATATTTATGAGTAATCCAAGGATGAAGCTGAGTTGGGAAATCTGGGAAAGACCCAGCTGCAGGATTCAGCTCCAATGGGTGTGTCGTGAAGATGCTGTGGTCATCGTCTTCTTTGAATCCAGTCCCTATTGTTTTACTGCAGAGCATCAACACAGGCAATATTGGACCTTTCTCCCCTTCTTTGATTTCTATCTCCTACCAGGTATCCGACCTCTACGGATGGGGTTTCTGAGATCTTCTGTTCTCCCCAAATGCCATCTATTAGCATTCTAAGGTCCCCAAGTCCTCTTGGAGCCCAAAGCACAAACATCCTTAGGCACATAGGAAAGTATAAAGAGATGGTTGTTGAACTCTTGACCTCTTGGCAGAGAGGAGAAACAGCATAAGGAATTGGTTCAGGCACTTCCTTTATGATAGAAAAGGGGTGATGAAACAGATGTGACGTACATTTCAGACGTCAAAAGAAAATTGAATCCTTCATTCAAAATTTTCCATAATCTGAGTCCTCAGCTCCAATACACAGAGGGTTTTTCCAAAGATTGGCAGTCATTTGTTTTACTCATTCTCTTTGGGAAATGATTCTGCCTGCTCAGATTTACCATAAATTTAATTTAGGCCCAATATTCTATGATTTCATAAGAGAAAGCAGATAGTAGAGGCTGAGGCAGGGCTTCCCTAGGAGAGGAGGAGAGACACAAAGAGGGCAGACGCCACAGTTAGAGCCCTTCTCATTACATGACTCCTGACACAGCGGACACAAGCGCCGGCCCCTCGGAATTTCAAATCCAACTTCTCAGAGATTTATTTTTCTCCTGAAACAATTTCTGGCAGCTTTTGATCTTCTAAACTGAAAGAAAAAAATCAAAGAAATCTGTTTCTCTAGAGTATTAATAGCAAAGGAATTTCTGGATGCTGCAAAGTAAGAAAGGAACATAATAGCATCTCGTTTTATTCATCTTCAAAGCAAACTAAATATAGTTTTAAAAAATAGAAGCAGGATACCCTACAGATTTTTGAAGGGATGGAATAAACCTCTTTACACAAGAAAAGATGACATGAAATTTATCTTGAAGGACATTCACTGGGCTCTTGTCTGCTTAATACCTACAAGTGGGCTGTTAGAAGGGATGTAGTAAAAATATCCAATCATTTGGGGAACTTGCAGGCGCCGATATTTTCATCAATATTGGGCATTGTTTCTCTTACCCTGCTGGGATGTCACTACCATCTGTCCCCCAAAGCACAATACAGGTGTCAGACTTTTCTAAGGAGCAGATGTCTAGCCAATGTACCTGAAAACCTGAGCAGCATCTTCATGTCTCCCATAATCCAAATTCAATCTTTACTCCCTCATCTGGTCACAAGTCCGGAAGTGGGAGTCAAAGTTATGTTTGTATTTAGCTGGCTGCGGATGGCAAGGCACATGTGTGTGCAGAAAATAGTTCTGGAAGTGCAACCATGGGACATGCTTCTCTAGGCACTGGAGATCACAGAAATGCTTGTAAACAAGCACAGAAGCTGATTTCTGATTGTGACATGCACTGCAAAAGAAAGAAATGAGAATACATGATGGAGAGTCCTAGTGCCATAGGATGCTAATTTACAGAGGAGGAGACTCTGAGCTAAGAGCAGAAGGCTAAGATGCCAGCCTTGCAAAGACTTGGGGAGAAGGCTGCTCCAATCGAAGGAGCAGTAAGTGCAAAGGTCCTGAGGTCTTACAGCGCCCTCCCATATTCCACATCAGCACTTACCTTTCCAGCACACATCTACAGTGCTCTACTGAAAACCCCCAAAAGTCTCTGCCTGAGGGCTCTCTGTTGGATGGTGCCTTGAACAGATCAGAAATGCCAGGAAATGAATGTCCCTAGGAGTAGCCTTCAGCCAACGCCCTATAGGAATTGATGGGTAAATACTCCAGCTTCCTCATCCTTATAATTCCCCATCAGGACTGAGCTCCAACTGCTCTCAACAATGAGCTGCTGTAATGAGACACCCTTGGCTTCCTTTCCTTTCTTTCTCAGCCTTACCGCTCTGCTCTGCCTCTGTTGCTTTCTAAGATCACCTCCCACATCAACTGCTCGGACTCAAACTGCTAACCTCAGAGCCTGCTTCTGGGGCATACAAACTGAGAGGCTGGAAAGGACTTGGCTGGTGAGTAGAAAGATGACTGGCCCTCGAGGAGGCCAGAGAGGATAAAGGGGTCCAAATGATGCAGGTCCTTGACATCTTTAGAGGCAATTTGTGTCTCCAATGGTTTCACAGTGGGAGTCTGTTTTCCCCTGCCCAATGATCAACTGCTCTTAGCCAAAGACTGGCCTTGAACTTATTCTATATCCCAACAACATGCCCCTCTCCCTCCCCTTGGCCCTACTCCTCCCTAGCATCGTGGACCATCTAGTTCAGAGTCAACTCCATAGGGTCAGGAACTTTGGTTTGTTCACAGCTGTAACCTTGGTACCTATAGCACTGTCTGGCATTCAGCATGCAGTGTCCAACAAATATTTACTGGATAAATGAATCCTACAAATAAGGAAACCAGGAGTCAGAGAAGGTAAATGGTTTATATAAGGTCACACCCAAGGTCAACTGGAGTACTGGTTCTAGAAGGCAGTCTCCTGCTTCTAAGAGGATTTTGCTACCCTCCCCAGCCTCTCAACTCAGGGTTGGTCTGGTCTGATAATTGATATTTCATGGAAACCTGATGGACACCTTCCACCAAAGGACTCTACAAAATTTTGTCATCTCCTGGGAGAGTTGCAGAACAGGGCAAGAGCTCAACAAAAGTATATCAGCTTTGGAGCCAAGCTGGCTGAATTTGGGTCTTGATTCTGACCTCAGAGTAAGCTCCATGACCTTGACCAGAGACTTAAGCCCTCTGAGTTCCGGTGGGATAGCGACCAGCTCATGTTCACAGTAAAGAGAGGGACATTAGGGTCTGAGAAGGGACAGTCTGACTTTTGCATTTTCACCTGGCTCCTCTTTGTTCCTAGAAGAATCCTGGAATATCCAGCAGGAAGTTCCTCACAATTTTCACGTAAATGACCTGAAGAATAAATACAGATTCATTTTTAATCGATCGTTATGGGTGAAAGTGACCTACACAAAAATACAACTGCAAACTGTTCAAATTGAACATGTTAAAATGTATTATACATTTGGATCTAACGAAAGATTGAAATCATTCTGATAAGATTTTTATCACGAGAGTTACAGACGAGAAAGGGATGAATAGACAGAACCGAGAGGATTTTTAGGGCAGTGAAACTATTCTGTATAGTACTATCACAGCTGATAGCTGTCATTCTACATATGGTCAAATCCATAGGATGTACACCACCAAGAGTGAGCCCTAATGTAAACTCTGGGCTTAGCGTGATGATGCGTCAATGCTGCTTCATCAGCTGTGATAAATGTGCCACCATGGTGGGAGAGGTCTATGGTGGGGGAGGTTGTGTGGGTGTGGGGACCAAGGAGCACGGGGGAAGTCTCTGTACTTTCCATTCAATTTTGCTGTGAACCTAAAACTGCTCTAAAAAATTAAAAGCTAATTAGGTTTTTAAAATCTACCACACCAAAAAAGTAACACCCACAAAAGAGAATTCCAACAGAAACTGTTACAGTTTGTAAAAGTTGATGAGGACCAGAAAAAATGATCAGTGAAGCAAATATTCATTGTAAAATCTACCTAAGAAGGAGTTGATACTGTTGAAAATGGACGAAAATCAAGACCTGTTTAACCAAGTAAACCGTGTTTGATTAATCTATTAAATTGGCTTGGCAGAGTGTGCCTCCTGTCTCGATTGTAAATATATCTGTTTTTGTATCATTCTGTATTTTTTAAAGTTTGTGTAAACAAAGCTGCAGTCTGAGAATTCTAGGGGTCAACACCGTAGGATATATTAATGCATGTTCACAGGGTCAAATGGCAAGGTGCAAGCTCCCTGTACCTGGCACAGGGCCCTGGTTGCAGAGAAAACTCATTTGTCCATTCACCAAGCATTTGCTGAACTCAGATTTGCTAGAAGCACTGAATGTCTGTGACTGGGGTAAATTTTTCAATCTCAGACCTCAGGAAGCTAGGGGTGGAGCAGGGAACCCAGTCCTGGGTGTTGTGACAAGTCTTAGCAGCAGCTGCAGGGACACAGAAGTGACTCACTGGCTGGAGTGGGTGCTCGCAGGAGGCTTCACTGAGGACATGACATTTGAACTGAGTCTTCAGAAAGAGTCCAGGGGCTCCAAGATGACAAGGGACAGAAAGAGCATTCCAGGCAAAGAGAATCTTGTACCCTAGATGCATGAGAGATGGCAGTGTTCAGAAACCTGGAAACCATTCCCAGGGCAGGAGCAAAGGGCCTGGAATGCCTGACATCTTGGGCTTTCTTCTGCCAACAGTGAACACAACTGCATGGAAGGCCAAGGGCAGGGCCAAGGCTAAGGGGTGGGGGAGGCCGGTGAGGAGACCAGGCAACTGAGTGGGGCCAGGATGGGCGCAGGGGCTAAAAGGGAAACTGAGGAAGCAGAATGGGGAGGAGCCAGGGGTAGCATCCAGGGCTGTCTCCAAAAGGCTTGTTAAGGCCAGTATGGGGTGGGGAAGTGCCGTGAGCCAGGGGTGGACACTCAGGAAGAAAGGAGAGTGAAATATGCAAGATCATTTTGGTCAATTGTTCAGAAAAAATGTTGGCCTCAGAATCCTTCAAACGAAACCTTAAGAATTAAAAACAATACACAGAGCTGCTTCAATGACTAAGGTGTCTTGGAAAGGTGTGGTGGGGGGTTGGCCTCCCCAGGACTGCTGTTGGAAGGCCCCTGATGTGGGTCTGAGCCCCCTTTTCAGCTGAGGCTCAGAGGCAGGGTGTTTCCTGGCTCAGAGCACACAGCTGGGACAGCTCTGGGACCCCGCTCAGGGACTCCTGGAGACCTGCTCCTCCTTCCACAGCCAGGAGGCTGAGTAGTAATGAGGACTTAGCGTTCTTGGCCCCCACTCCTGCCCAGCTGTACTTCTGGCTAAGGATGTCTCAAGTCATAGAAAAGCCAAATTCCCGTGAATCTGTCCTAGTCCCTGGACCCTGTTCATACTCTGGCTGGGCAAATGCCCCATGACATCCTGGTTCTTTGCTGTTAGCATCACTTCTCCTGGAAACACCCATTATTCAAACCCCCAGGTGCATCTGGCCCAGGTGGTAAGCAGAAAAAAATCCGAGTCATAGCTCTGGCACAATCAGCTGTGTGGTCTTTGGAAAATCACTTAGCCTCTGAACCACAGATTCCTCCTCCACAAATCAGAGGTCATCATGCTAACTCTGGCTACGTCAAAATGCTGTAAGGATTGTTGTTGTTTAGTCCCTAAGTCATGTTCGACTCTTTGCAACCCCATGGATTGTAGCCTTCCAGGCTTTCCTGCCCTCCCCTGTCCATGGAATTTTCCAGGCAAGAATACTGGAGCCAGTTGTCATTTCCTTCTCCAGAGGATCTTCCCAACCCAAGGATCAAACCTCCGTCTCCTGCACTGGCAGGTGGATTCTTTACCACTGAGCAAGGCAATCAGCAAACTCATGTTGTATCCTGAAAAATCTCTATGGGAACACAAGGGACCCATGATATTTTTCATGTGTCAAGGTTTCTGCCATAAGTAACAATAACTTCTATGACCATCACCACCCTTCAAATAGCCCTGGAGAGCTGAAGCAGGATATATTTAAAAGGAGGTGGGGGTGAACAGGACCTAAGAAAACTCTTGCCTCATGTTTGTCCCATCAGATCCTCACTCAAGATTCTATTTACTCTTAATTTAGGTACAACCGGAACAACTTACTCATCTGTTTCCCAGTTCACAGTACTTGAGAAGTAGCAAACTAAAAGGTGGGGAGAGAATGACAAAGGAAAAATGTACTGAAAAGGATGAGACAGAAGCACTATTAAAGGTGGATGCAAAACCTTCACCATCATAGCCTGGAGAGAGACAGAAAAAGTGCAGGAAGCCTGAGGCCATCAGGGTACAATTGTTGATACACCCAATAGGACCCTGAGTCAAAGATGAAAATAGGAACAAAATATTAAATTAAGTACAGCACACTCACACTTTTTAAGAGACTCATAGCCTTTAAAATCAGCACTTGCCCTTCTAAAGCATATACCCTAAGAAAATAACCAGACTGGGGCACAGAGCTATGTATATACAAGATTATTCATCACAGCACTCTTTTCAGTAATGGAAAAATTGGAAACACCCCAAATGTCCTTTAAAAGATGATGAGCAGTATCTTCCATTCTCAAACCACTTTCTAGAAGGTTGTTGTATTTGCATATCATCCATTCTATGACTTTTATTTTCTTTTTAAAAATTTATTTATTTTTTAATTGAAGGATAATTGCTTTACAGAATTTTGTTGTTTTCTGTCGAACCTCAACATGAATCAGCCATGCTGCTGCTGCTGCTAAGTCGCTTCAGTCGTGTCCAACTCTGTGCGACCCCAGAGACAGCAGCCCACCAGGCTTCCCCGTCCCCAGGAATCAGCCATAGGTATACATATATCCCCTCCCTCTTGAACCTTCCTCCCATCTTCCTCCCCATCCCACCCTTCTAGGTTGATTCAGAGCCTCTGTTTGAGTTCCCTGAGACATACAGCAAATTCCCACTGGCTATCTATTTTACATATGGCAACTACGTTTCTATGACTTTTCTTTAAACTGATTCATTCATTTTATTCAAATAAATGTAATTTCTTAAAAAACTACTATATTACCCTAAACAGAATATTAGTGTCAGTTACCATAAATAGTAACCACAGTGCAAAGAAATCATGTCATTATAATCTAGCTAGATGAGGTTACAGAACTGCAGAATTGTAAAGTAAAAAAATAATAAAGAAAAAAGAAAAAAAAAAGAAAAGTATTCTCCCTTTTTGCTTCCCGATTTAAACAAAACCATTATTTAAAAAGAGAGTTTGGAGGACTGTCAGGAAATCTGATGATAGACTCTCCAGGGAATCAAGGCTCATTTTGTTAGGTGTGGTACTGGTATTGTGGCTGCATAAAACAGTATCTTCTTTTTTTTTTTAATATAAGGAATGCATACTAAAGGATGCAGGGCTAAAATGACAAGATAACTGGATTTGCTTTAAAATATTTCAGCAAAATAAAGGGTTGACAAAGCAAATGTGGCAAAATCTTGATCATTACTGAATCCAGGTGTTGGAAATTTCCTTGCACTCTTCTCTCTACTTCTAAGTAGCTTGAAAATTTGCCTAATAAAAATAAACTTAAAAATATAAACAGGAAGATCCCTTGTTCATGGGCCACCAAGGCTGACAAAGCCCTTGCCATTTTAAGAAGAGTCAAACCCTAATTTCTGTGCATATTAATTAACATTTTTATACACTAGCAATATGACCCTTTTGAGTTAATGTAGGTCAGACTCAACAAAAATAAATAAAAATAATGTTGCAAATCCACACATAATGATGAGGGAAGGGGTCCAAGACAGATTGCTGAGTGGGGAAACATGCACTAGAGAAGAGTGTGTTTGGCTCCATCTCCTTTATGTAAAACTGTGAAGGAAAATCCCCTGAGTCTGTGCGCCCAGAGAGAGTCTGGAAGCTGGGACGCTAAACAGTTATCTCAGGATAGGGAGGGTCCTCCTCTTGCCTTTGTTTGTATCTTTATGCTTTTCTGTTTGTGTAAAATTTTTACTTTTTACAATTGAGTAGATAGTATTCTTATAATCAGGCAAAAGGCTATTACCATCGTGAGGCAAAAAGAAGAAATCAGGAAAATATTTCTATCTGTATAATGAAATGATTTAAATATACACAAGGCTGCGTAACAGAACATTAAACCTCCATTATTATCCCATGGCCTGTGGCACTGCACGTTTACTGTCCATGTCTGGCAAAGGTGCTGGAACAGGCCTCCTGTAAGCTGATCTCAGCCCCCGGGCCTGAGCAAGTCGAGGGAGCGGTGTCTGCTTTCCCTGACTTACCCCTTTGCTCACACCATGCCCCTGCCTGCGGTGTTCTCTGCACTCTTCTGTGGCTCCCTCTCTCCCCACTTTGAGGCTTAGCTCCAGGAAGGCTGCTCTGATGCCCCAGCAGGCATTACGTGGGTTTCTCCTTTGACAGGTGTCAATCTTCAGCCCATTTGCTGGGACCTGTCCAGAGCATTGGCAAGCAGAGGCCTCTTTCTGGGAGGGCTCACAGGCTCTGCTGGGTGCAAGGAGCCCAGCAGAGTGGATGGAACTCAGACGTGCTTCCTGTCCCTTTCTAGGTTGGGTGACCTGGAGGAGTATTTCCCCTCCTAAGGCCTCAATTTTCACAGCTGTAAAATGGGAATAAATGGTCCTAATAAATACACACCTCTCAGAAAATTAAATAAGATGGCCTTGAGAGAGTTGGTAATCTCTAAGGTATTCAATTAAAAGATAATTTTTAATGTTAGTAGTACAATATAAATGTTTCTTGGTAATGACAAGGACAGGAATAAGAACTTTATTATCTTTCAAAATCACGGGGACATATTTATTCTGATATTTTCAAAAAATTTCCTAAGGAAATTCACACTTTCAAAAATATGTGAATAAGGATGTTCATCAGTGTGTAATAGCAAACATGAGAAACTGTCTCCTATGGCTTGTCATGCAAATATTAAAAATGATAAAACATGTTGAGTGATTGAGGAAATGCTTATAACATATTGCTGAATTTAAAAATCTAGCTCCAGAAGAGTACAATCTATTTTCATTTTTTTAAATATATACATGTATGTATGTATATATGGGCTTCTCAAGTAGCACCCGTGGTAAAGAACCTGGCTGCCAATGCATAAGAGACGCAGGTTCAGTCTCTGGGTTGGGAAGATCCCCTGGAGGAGGACATGGGAACCCACTGCAGTATCCTTGCCTGGAGAATCCCATGGACAGAGGAGCCTGGTGGACTACAGTCCACGGGGTCACAAAGAGTTGGACACGACTGAAGCAACTTAGCGTACACACACACATACACACACACACACACACACACACACACACACACACGTATCACACATACAGAGACAGAGAGAAAGATCTACAAAGAAAGAGAGAAACAGAGACATCCAAAACACTTCTAAAGAAAATCACTCCCAAAATGTTAACAGTTATATCTGGATTAAGTGATTACAGATCACTTTTTCAGTCTTCTTTTTTGTGTGTTTCTGGCTTTTCTAAATTTGTCTAAAATGCCTTTTGTGGCATTTCTAAGTTACCTTTTAACCATTCCTCTTCCCCCACCACTACCTCTACCAAATGTCCCTGCCCAGAAGTTAATGATAAAAGACTGTCCCAGGCCTCCAGCCTCGGATTGTGAGGGCCTCCAAGGTCATGAGACAACCCCATGGACCTCTGGTGTCTATATGGAAGAGTCTGGTGTGATTTTCACCAGAGAGTGGACACGGTGGGTGAAAAATTAGCCAGCTCTGGGCAGAGAAACTGCCCCCCAGGAGACTCACACAGGGGCCATGGCCTTGGGAACAAATGGGAGCCTCTCAAACAAATTCCCAAGAGGCAGGTCAATTAGAAAACTTAGCCCCTAGGCCTCACCACCCCCTCCATCGTGTAACCTGATAGGCTGGATTGGAGGGTCCTTGAAGGGGGTAAACAGATGGGAAGAGGCAGGTTGGAGGGCTGGGACTTTCCCTCCTCTCTCTCTCCCACTGCCTCCCCACCTCCTTACCCACCTTAAGCCAGCTCTCACCACTCCCTCTGGGCTCCTCCCCCATCTGTGCCTCTACCCTAGTCTCCATTGTACACCAGTCTCCTCTCCAAAAACTCCACAGTCTTTCTAGGAATCTTCCAAAGAGATGATATTGTAAAATGTCAGAGCCGAAAATAACACTGTACTCTCTCACTTTCTAGTTGAGGAAACTAGTTCAAGGAGATTAATCAATGTGTCCAAAACTTCCCATCTAGTAGATATTAATAGAAGCCAAGATAAGAGCTCAGATGTCTTTATTCCTAGGCCAGCGTGACTGGGACCTCTACCATTTCACTTCCTGCTGTTGGCTGAAAGCAAGCCCAGCACTGTGCTTAGGAGCATGGTCTCCAGGGCTAAAGCCCTGGGTTCAAATTCCAGACCTTGTATGTACCACCCATGTGGTCTTGGAGCCCCAGTTTGGAAGCAAAACAATAGTAGTAAATACGTCATGTCTTTGTGTGAAGATTAAATGAGTTACAGCGTATTTAGAGGAGAACCTGGCAGGTGGTATATTTTATGGACAACTTTGCTATCTTGATAATTTTGTCAGCCAATTAATTGTATCTATGGCTAAGGTCTATGGGAGTCACAAGAGTCGGACACGACTGAGTGACTAAGCACACACATACGTGGAAGAAGTCAGCAAAGGGCAGAGATGAACCAGATGATTCAGCCGAGAAAACACAGGAGCTCCTCAGAAGGCAAAAGCTCAGAACCTCCATCTTCTTCAGGAGCACGTGAGACCCAGGGCATCTACTATTCATCCCTGAAGTATCCACTGAGCCAGCAGAATGGAGTTCAGAAAACAGAGGCTCACACATATGGTTGTTCGTGTGTGTTAAGTCACTTCAGTTGTGTCCAACTCCATGCGACCCTACAGACTGGAGCTCACCAGGCTCCTTTGTCCATGGGATTCTCCAGGAGAGAATACTGGAATGTGCTGCCATGCCCTCCTCCAGGTGATCTTCCCGACCCAGGGATCAAACCTGCGTTTCTTAGGTCTCCTGTATTGCCAGGTGGGTTCTTTACCTCTAGAACCACCTTGGAAGCTTACAATAAACATTCATTTGCAATGCATGGAGGAAAAATGATCCACCCATACTGCAGGGTCAAGATGGATGTCTGGATTAAGAAGAAGCAAAGGTCACCCCAACCTCCACCATACATAAAAGTCAATCCCAAATGGGAACAGGGGCGTAAATTGAGAAAGTTAAACAATGAAGCCTCTAGACAATAACATGAGAAGATATCCTCACAGCCAAAGGACAGACAAGATTTTCTTAACAGGATGCAAAAATCATAAAGGAAAAGATTGATAAATTGGATTTCATTAAATTTGAGAATCTCCACAATTAAGAATAAAAATTTAAGAAATCCATTGTAGGAAATAATATTTCAAAGCAAATAATTCCTATGATGATTCAATCTTATATCGTCATTAGAATCTACCAAAATGTAGTTAACTTGAAAAAATTTGAAAATTTCTGTTCAATAACAAAAATTTCTGTTCTGTTCATCTCTGTTTCATAAAGAAAATGAGAAGGCAAGCCTGAAAAATTCATATCCATAGTATATCAAGAACTGGAACTCATTAAGAAAAAGTCAACAACGGCACAGAAAAAGGGCAAAAGTCTTAAATAGGAAAAAAAAATTTTAAGTGTTCAGATAAGGACTTCCCTAGTGATTCGGTGGTTAAAAAATATATGTAAATATATATGCCTGCCCGTGCAGAAAGACACAGGTGCAACCCCTGATCAGGAAGGATCCCACACGCCGTGGGGCAAGTAAGCCTGTGTACCACGACTGCTGCTGCTGCTAAGTCGCTCAGTCATGTCCGACTCTGTGCGACCTCATGGACTGCAGCCCACCAGGCTCCCCCATCCCTGGGATTCTCCAGGCAAGAACACTGGAGTGGGGTGCCATTTCCTTCTTCAACGCATGAAAGTGAAAAGTGAAAGGGAAGTCGCTCAGTCGTGTCCGACTCTAGCGACCTCATAGACTGCAGCCCACCAGGCTCCCCCGTCCCTGGGACTCTCCAGGCAAGAACACTGGAGTGGGGTGCCATTTCCTTCTTCAACGCATGAAAGTGAAAAGTGAAAGGGAAGTCGCTCAGTCGTGTCCGACTCTAGCGACCTCATAGACTGCAGCCCACCAGGCTCCCCCGTCCCTGGGACTCTCCAGGCAAGAACACTGGAGTGGGGTACCACTTCTACTGAGGCCCAAACGCCCTAGGCCCTGAGGTCCACAGCAAGAGAAGCCACCACAGTGAGAACCCTGCACACAGCTACCCGAGGAAAGTCCTCACAGCAGTGAAGACCCAGCACAGCTTATAAATAAAGAGTACTCAAATAAATAGCAATCAAGTAAATGCACATTAAAATCATAATTATAGACTGCTATAGACCCGTCAGAACAATTTTTTAAATAAGATAATATCAAGTTTTGTGATGTTTGTGGAGCAATTAACGGAATCCCCACTCCTACAATGTGGGTGCACACAAGTGGACAGAGGAAAGAATATTTTTCAGTTGAGCATACCTGTGTTTCTAGAACCCGGTTCTCTCCCACCCAGCAAGGTGATAATCTCATACACTATGCTGATCTCATGACCTCAGAGGCATCAAACATCTCTGAGATCTCAAACAGGTTGATCTCGTATATCTAGAGGCAGGATTTGAACTCAGGCTGCAAACTCCAGAGCTCAGGCTCTGAGCCACTAGCCTATGGTATCTTTTTCAAAATCTCATCTTAAATCACATTTTCATTTTCATCAGCTTGAGTAATTCTTGACCCCTGTGATTTGGGCTCTGATGGACAGCCTGGTGAGAAGACCAACTCCCTGGACTCCAGCAGAGAGATGGACAAAAGCAGGTGGTCTTTCCTCTGCGCAGGTGGACACTCAGCCGTGAAACCCTTGGCTCCAGAGAACCCTCTCCCACCCTCTCCTGGACTAAGCCCTCCCCTGTCCCCAGCAGGCCTGTCCTCACCCCCTCGAGTGACAGATTGCCAGTTTCCTGAGGGTAAGCCATCCCAGCAACAGCCTCCACCCCAAGTTAGAAATGCGTGTGTCCTTTTGGATACAGATTACCATTTCTAACTTCTGCAGAGGCATTAGTGGAGTCTTGCGATTGTTATATTTCACTTTTTAAAAAATACAACACATACACACGCATATACTCACATATGGATGGCCAGATACTTAACAACAACTGTTGCCAAGATTCTAGATTTTCCTCTAGTCATCTCCCAGCTGAACTGCTGTAATTTGTTTTTGGCTGATCTTACTTCATCTATCATATCATGTGTCCTCTTCAAAATGTGGCCTCACATTTGGGCTGACCCTTCTCAGGTCTCTCAATTACCACAATAATGCTAATTATACCACTTCCCACTCACCTGTTGGGGTTAGATGCCCCTTCCCAGCATCCCATTGTAAAAGACTTCTCATATCAGTCCCTTGGAGATAAGGCTCCACCAACTACTTCAATATTCCCCAAACTCCAGTGTCATTCGGTTATTGATGATGGCATCCAGTCTCCCTGTGCAGTGTTTCCATAATCAAGTCTTCAAACCACTAACCTCTCCCCTTCCCCATAGATACATCAGCCACACTCTTTCTGCTGTTACCGGAGATATTCTCTGTGTTCAGAGTCCCCTGGCCTGCCGGTTGTTTCGGCAATAAGTTAAGCTTGAAAGCAAGATCCATGGCTGAAAATATTGCTCAACAAGCAATAAATCATATCATTTTACATCATTGCCCCAATCCCATACCCCACACTGCCAGACTCCTCACAGATTCACGGATCCTGTCTCTAAGGCACGCTCCAAGGAAAGACAAGAGACTTTCCAGCCTTTTGTTTTGTTTTACCAAAGAGATTTAATGTTTCCCTTGACAGAGCCAACACTTCCTTGTGTGTGTTCAGCACGAGTTCCCGCCTGCCCTCATCTCTGGTGACCAAATGTAAACAGCTCACCAGAAGGACAGCAAGAAAGAGTTTGTTAAGACTGCCCTAACCAACTGCCCAACCTTGGTGGCTTAAGACAATAGAAATTGGGACTTTCTGGGCTGTCCAGTGGTTAAGACTCCACCTTCCGAAGCAGGGGGTGCAGGTTGGATCCTTGGTCAGGGACCTAAGATCCCACATGCCTTGTGGCCAAAAAACAAAACAAAACATAAAACAGAAGCAATATTGTGACAAATTCAATAAAGACTTTAAAGATGATCCACATTAAAAAAAAAAATCTTAAAAAGAAAAACAATAGAAATTTGTTCTCTCACCATTCTGGAAGCCAGAAGTACAAAATCGAGGTGTCAGCAGGGTCATGCTCCCTCCAGAGGCCCCAGGGGAGCATCCTTCCTTGCCTCTTCCAGCTCCTGGTGGCTCCCAGCATCCTCTGGCTCCAGTCTTTGCCCCCGTCTTATGGCCTTCTTCCCTCTGTGTCTGTGTCCCTCTCCTCTTCTTGTAAGGACACCAGTCATTGGACTTAGGGCTTGTTCTAAATCCAGGATGATTTCCTCTCAAGAGCCTTATCTAATTACATGTTCATTACTCTATTTCCAAACAACGGCATATTCTGACCTCTAGGCAGACACAATTTTTTTTTTCAAGGTAAGGGGACACTATTAGACCCACTACCCAGGATGTGGAAGGATCCAGTGCTTTCTTCCCAAGACCCTCATCTGAATGCCCTGCCTTCTGCCTGCCTGCCTCATCCTTCTCCACAGACAGACAGCTGCCTATGTCTTTGGTTGTAACAACCGTATTTTTTTAAACTGCCGCAAGTGTTATAGTTAAGTTTCAACTGGTGTGAAAGGAGCAGCTGCACATCAGTCTCCCAATCTGTGAAATGGGACCAGCAGTGTCTTTCTGGCAGTTGTCATGAGGTGTAACATACCAAACCAAGGGGAGGCATCTGGTTCAAGCTGTGATAGCTCAGCCCCCAGGCTCAGGTCTCTGGGACCAGCATACCTGACAAATTGAACTCACTTCTGAACAGAAGGGAGATAAAGGCATGAAAACCAGGTGCTGGTCACATTAAACCAGTAAGATGAGAAAGAAACAGAAAACAATTGCTGAGTGGCCATCGGGCTCTATTTCACTTCAGCAGCTACTCTGAGTCCCACCAAGAGTGTTTCTCCAACTCCTCCCATCCTCTCCTGGATCTTGGCAGGTGGCGAGAGTATTACGTCCATTCTGCAGATGAAAACACTGAGGTGAGGAAGTCAGATGTAAGTGGCTTGGCCATCATGTATGTTAAAATCTTGAGGGTCTAGTTTCAAGCCAAGGGCCATGGTGGGAGGTTTCCAGCTGGATCTGAGGTTGGGGTTCAGGGGTGCTCTGAAGGCAATGAGTCACAGAACCATTGAGAGGTGTCAGAGACTGAGTCTTTCTATGGAGTTTTGTTTGCAAAGATCAAATGTGCTCTGAGTCTGATAACGTCAGACTCAGATGTGAACTGGGCTGCATCTGATAATGTCAAAACGGCAAAGAGAAATGTGGAAAATGAAGTCAAACCTGTTACTTGTTTTCATGAAGATGGAAAAAAAACAAAGATGTGAATTCAACCTATTATTTCTTTTTTAATTTAGTCACATCTATTTATACATATTGACACATGGAACTAAGAGTCGGAGGCTGGTAACCAAGGCTTAAAAATAACACCCCAGCCAGAAGAGAAATGTGATCTTAGGGGTCCCTGACTCCAGAAAAACCCTAAATGATCCTCTGGCTCTCAGGGGACTGAAAGTAATTGACTTGGAAATTTTTATTTTAATCATTTTTAAGTCAAGGAGGTTTGTGGTGAAGGATGGGTTCCTTTCTAACCATGTCCACCTTGACCTGTTTCAACCACAATCACAGCATCAATCTCACGAACCAGATCCTAGGAACTCAGAAAACCGCAAAAAGGGGATGGGGGTGGGGGTCAAAGTTCAATCTGCCAGAACTTTATTTCTAATCCAGAACTCCATTCCTCCAACCAGCTCTAGAAGAAACAATCAACTTGCCCAGTTTTGCATTTGTTTTCCCGTCAGTTCTGTGGCTGTTCATTATGTGTGAGCAGAAATGAGGGCTTGTGTATAAACACCACGGCTGAACAAGGAGCATATTTCTTCCCCCATCTCTAAATCTGGACCCTTCCCCTTCTCGCCCATGCTACAATTTCCTCTGGCACTTCAGACAGACATATGTTATTTTCAGTTCCACAACTTTCTCGTTCTCTGTATCAGCGCACACATGGCCAAGGCACTGCAAATATAAATACATGTGGGCGTCTGCATTTCAACCACTGGACTCTCGCCACTTTTTTTTTAATGCAATGTAACTCAAGTGAATTGTCATCACAGCCAAGAGGCATGACAAAGTCCAACAAAATCAACGTTTCCCAAGCCCGGACCACCACCGTCCCGCCCCAAATTCTTGCCATTTGCCATCCACCTCTGCCCATCAGCAAATGCACAAACTGGGTTCAGTGGGCAGAATCCTATAATGACCCTCTTATTTATTACTCTTACCTGATGATACAAGAGCCTAATAAATAAATACACTAATTGGGCTTTGCAAAGATAGATCTTCCCCAACAGTACTTATTACCACATAATAAAAACCCATGACAAGCTTCAGCTTTGTGGATACTCTGAGAGTAAATAAGAGATTATTTGCAAATTCAAATGTGCTGAACAGGTTGGCACTCTTTCAGGTAGCAGTGAGTTTAGGCCAGATGCCAAGCTGTGGGGAAGGGAGGTTTTTTAATACGCACTCCCTTTCAGGCACCGTCAGCTGGAGTATGCTCCGGGAGCCAGCAGCAGGACAGTGGCACATGGATATACAGACAGATGTTGGATTTTTTCTCCTAGATCCTGAAGGACTTGCAGATGGCCCCCACAAAGGAGATGATGGAGGGTAACTTGATGAAATTAAAAGCAGCAACTTCCATTTAATGTGCTTCCTAGAAGCCACACAGCATATCTCATTTTAGTTTCATAAATAATTATCCCCATTTAATAGATAGGGAAACTGAGACTTAGACCAAGGAAGCCTTTGGCTAAGATCTTGAACCTATGAGTCAGGGATGAGGCACCCACTGCTGACTCCTTATAAAGTATTTGGATTTATCAACTCTGTGCATTTCATATTAGTGGTTTAATCTAATCTCAGGAAACCCTGTAAAATAGATATTATCAGCATTTTACATTCATAAGGATAAAGCTTTGAGAAGTTATGCAACTTGCCCAGGGCCATTTGGATAATAAATGAGCAGAGATTTGAACCAATGTGGTCTAATTCTGAAGCCCGTGCCCTAAGACATGGATCAAATAGTAAATATCTTAGGCTTTCAGTTCATCCACTGTCACAACTACTATGAGTCTGTATTGGGTTGGCCAAAAAATTCATTTGACTTTTTTCGTAACATCTTCTGGAAAAGCCCAAAATAACTTTTTGGCCAACCCAATAGCCTGAAAGCAGCTATAGACAATATGTACATGAGTGGGTGGGCTTCCCAAGTGGTGCTAGTGATAAAGAACCCTCCTGCCGATCCAGGAGATGTAAGAGATGTGGGTTTGATCCCTGGATCAGGAAGATCTCCTGGAGGGGGGCATAGCAACCCACTCCAGTGTTCTTTCCTGGAGAATCCCATGGACAGAGGAGCCTGGCGGGCTACCGTCCATAAGGTTGCAAAGAGTCAGACAAGACTGAAGCATCTTAGCACGCAGGCACAAATGAACGGGTGTAGCTTTGTTCCAGTCAAACTTTATCAACAAAAACAGGCAGGTGGGCAGATTTGGCTAAAGACTTGTAGTCTGCTGACCCCTACTCTAAAACACTACACCAACATGTCACATCCATGGTCAAGGTCAGGGAATGCTGGACACAAGCTAGAGGCACAGAAACCAATGCGTGGCCCTTTGCTCTCCCTGACCTCATCTTCTGTTACTCTTCCCGACTCTCTCTGCTCCAGCCATACAGCCTCCTTGCTGCTCTTCAAACAAACTTGCACCCTACTGCCTCAGGGCCTTTGCACTCGCTGTTCCCTGCCTGGAGTGTCTGTTCTTTGAGCTCTCCTCTGGGCTTACGGGCTCATCACCTTCTGTCTTCTGCACCACTCTCAACTTTGGGTGAGAGCTTCTCTGAATACCCTATCAAAATGTACAGCACACACTCGGGTCAGTATTTCCTCTACCTCTCTCCCCTGCTTGCTTTCTCTCCGTGGTCCTCATCACCATCAGAAAACGCTATCATTTTACTAACATGTTTCACTTGTTTTCTGTCTGTGCCCCCGATCACTAGAATGGAAGCGCTGGGAGGGGAGCCATTCTTGTTTTGTCCGTTTGGTCACTGCAATCCATCCCCAGATTCTAGAATAGTACTTGGCACAGTGAGGGCCCAGTAAATACTTGCAGGATGAGTTAATATATTTTGGACTGATGGGAACTCATCTTTACAGCGAGCAGACAGAACTCGGCCCCAGCAAAACGGCCTCGGAGTGCAGGCACTTGGCTGTGATGACTTCTGGGGCCACCTGGGCACTGCCCAGGGCAGAGTCAGGGGCCCCAGCACTTCTCAGCAACTTGGCAACGTCTCCATTGATCCTACAAAGCACAGCGGCCATGGGGGTGGGAAGACATTTGCGGAGGAACAGGGAAGTTTAACCATTGGCATGAATTCCCTGGGCTGCATCTTCCTCACGCTGACCTCTGTCTGTCTGAGTGATTGTCCGATGCTTCTGAAGCCCTTTGAACTCGCCCTTCCTCTGGGCACAGTTGCTATCTCTCTGAAAGGGAATCATTCATTTGACACCCTGTTAGAGGTAACCGATGAGTCAGGAGGCTAGCTGCGGGATGTTTCTCAGCCGCAGCGCCCCCCGCCCCCACCCCGGCCCCAACCCCGCCTCCACCAGAGATGAGGGGAAACCATTTGGGTCTGTAACCCGACACTTTGTTTTACGAATGAACTAATTTTCCATAGGCACCTTCAAGCTGGGAAACATCCCAGAGGTGGACTAACCTTTAACATTAGGTGTAATTAAGGATTAGCCATGTCACCTGACCCGTGAAGCACCGGAGACCAGAGATAATAAATCCGCCCTCCCCGCTTCGCCCCAGCCACCGTGGGCCATTCCCCACAGGCAGCCCCGCCGCGGGACCTGGGAGGCCTAGCAGTGAACAAGTAACATCCGCAGCTCAAGCATCTTCCATATCCAGACCAGGCAGAAGAAGGCACTGCCTGGGTGCAAATCCAGTTTACAACCAACCAGAGATGGGAAGGGTCCTCGCTGAACACTCTGGGCAGGCCGCTACATCTTTCTTCACGGTCACGACTGAGTTAGTTACTGACTTGCCAGGGGGCCCTAGGCCAGTCCTGGGCTCCCATTGTCCCCACGTAGTTACTGAAGGCAAGATGGCTTCCAGTCCTGGTGTTCCCAAGCGAAGAAAGTCACTGGTAGTCATAGAGATGTGAGCTTTCCTCGCCTCTCCCCCTCCATGTGTCCCCCTTCCTTCTCTCAGCCTCCCAGCCTCTCTCCTCAGCCCTTTCCTCTTCAAGACCCAGTGCTTCCCAGTGCCTGGGAGGGACTGCACAGATGTGGGGGCTTCTGCTCAGTCCGCATGCCCACCTCATGCAAGCGGCACCCCGGTCCTGTCTGGGGGCCCCTGCGTGCATGAAGTTTCTCTCACGTCCGCCGGGCCGGCCCCGGGGAGAGGGCTTCGGGCTCCCTCTACGCCCAGGGTACTTGACTGTTAATGATCCCCGGGCACACTTCCCCCACCCTGTCCCCTGAGACATTTCCAGAGTTGTTTTATGAGCGAGACTGGGGAAATCTATTAATGAGAGCGGTAATTGCTACCTTTGGGCACCTACGGCTGATTTACAACGGTTAATGCCTCAGATTCCAAAGGCATAAATTTCAGCTTTTCCACCATTTTTGTCTGGAGCAAAATGACACAGAGGGAGATTACATATCCTGGGCTACAGATGTTTGGCTGCACAGAGTGTTTTTCTAAGATAGGGGCAGGGACAGAGGAGTTGTTTAATTTAATTGACAACAGAGCATCACTAACGCCTATGCACCTACATGGGTGCAAAAGCATTCGATGGATGTCAATGCCTATTTCTTAGGAGAAAGGAATATAGGACTAGACAAGGAGACTGGGCAAGTCCTCAACCCCACCCCACCCTCCAGCTCTGTCCTGATTGGTTTGATCACTTGGTCATGGAGGTGACATGGCTTCCAAAGTGCTCTCTTCACCCTCAGGAGTGGCTGTGTTTTGAGTGGCTCAGCCATGTCCTTGGGAGTCCTTTGGGAGGGAAAAAAAAGATTTTCAAGATCAAGGAGAGGTGACCCCGTGTGGAGGGTGATCGGGTGTCTGTCAAAAAGCAAAGAGACTGATCCCATTTTCCTTCCAAATGAGGATCTGAGGGAGTTGGAAACTTGAAAAAGAATTCAGTTGTTGGGATTCATCCAACTGGAGTTTCCAGGAACCCCTTGTAAGGGCTATAAAGCCACAGTAATTTATTCCCAAAAGGAAAGAGGAAAAACAGCTACAACACAAGCAGAAAAACACAAGCTCCGCCACCAGCACCACCCCCACCGGCTGTTGGAAATCCATCTTCCTACCTTGGCTGACAGATGCCTCATGTCAGGCGAATAAGTGGCCTTGGCACCAAGCAGGTACCAGAAAGCCCTGGTCCAGGCCCACGACCCACCCTTCCAGCTGCCCCATCAGAGACCTGCTCTGGGACAGAAAGTAGCACAGCCCATGTGCTGTGTGATCCACCACAACTCCAACAGCCCCTGGGATTCCAATCATTCAACAAATATTTGCCACGTGTCTGCTACGTGCAAGGCACAGTACAAACAGGCCTGAAGGAATTTCTGGCCCATTCTTAGGCCAGTTTTGAGTGAGAGTTTAATAACAGCTCATCCCTGTCTCCTGTACAATTCTTTATGATTTTTCAAACCCTTTATTAAATATTTGAAAATGTCAACAGCCCAATAAGTGGGCAACCACACTTTATAGAGGAAGAATATCATGTTTAGAGAAGCAAAGGAATTTGCCCAAGGTCACCCAGCAAAAAAGCAAACAAGTCACAAGGCACAGTTGGCATTTGATTTCATGTTTTATGATCACTGAAAATGGATTGGGGGTCAGTTAAACCATTGCCCTGTGAGAGTAAAGCAAATGGAGGTCAAATATATCTGGAACATGTGGGGTACAAGTTCTCTTTGTTATTGAAAGTTACCTTTGTTAAAAAAAAAAAAATCTGGGAAGTACCCCGGTAGCCTAGTGGTGAGGATTCACTCTAGGATAGCACTGCCACTCTTCTGGCCAGGGTTCAATCCCTGGTTGGGGAACCGAGATTTTGAAATTCACATGGTGTGGTCCAAATTTTTTTTTAATTTTTGAATAATAATAAATAAAAAGTCTATATGGGATTGCACCTGTGTGTGTGTGTGACTAGAAGAAACCACTTGTATGGCTCTGTGTGAAAAACCATTATAAGGAGGACAAAAGAGCAACTTTTATCATGGAACTCCAGAGGGTCTGGGCTGGAGAAGTCTGTAAAGGTCGGGGACATGGAGCCCAGAAAAGGTGCCAAGGACTCCCACTCATGGAGTCAAGGATGGCTTTCAACCCCAGGTGTCCCGGCCCCCGCCCATCCCCTTTCACCAGCCAGGATGCAGTTGGCTGGCAGAGAAGAATCAGCTAAGAGTAAAGCATCAAAATTGCTATAGAACTCTCTTCTCTTCTCTTCTCCTGGGTTTGTTTTGTTTTGTTTCCTTTCCAACTAGGATAAGAAAGCAAAAAGCAAGCACCTGGCCCCAGGACAGCCCCTCCTCCCAAGAAGACTAGTTGAGAACCTCTGCTCCACCACTAGGGGAAGAGAAGGGTCCTCAGCTAGAGTATCTGGCTTCCTCCCCCAGTCCAAGCAGAGGCCCTGAATGGGGAGGGAGGAACCGCTCCCGTGGAGCAGGGAAATGGAATGGGGAGAGAGGCTCGGAGCAAGTTAATGATGTGCCCTGGGATTTCTGGATCAGCAACTCTCGTGTGTGATTAGGAGCTTCCCTCCAAACTAAATCGATGTGAACTTAGCCTCTCACGCCCTAGAAGTTCACATGCAGCAAAAAAACAGAGCATGTGTCCACTGCATCCACGTCTTAACCCCATGGCAGACCCTGCTAATCAGTGGTAGGCTTCCAATCCACTAACTGTGGGCAGCCAACATTAATCTGATGGAGTTGAAAGGTGAAAAGAAATTTAAACCATGACTATAGAAGATCTCACTTACTTTGGGGGTATGCAGTACATCCCTTTTGTAAGTTCACAGCACTGACTTCACTGGAGTTTGATAGAGCTGTCAATCAAGAGGCCACACCTACTTCTCCTAGGGTGACTAGCTAATCAGTACTCCATGCTCAACTCCTAGCACCTGATTGGGGAGGACATGTGACACAAATTGGCCAATCAGAGTTTGCTTCTGAGATTAAGCTAGATGAGGGCCAGAGAAGGCAGTATCTCAGTCTGGGAGTGTTGGTCTCAAGAAAGATGTGAATGTGGGACTTACACTGAGAATGATGATAACACTGTGGAAACCAGAGCAGAGACAGAGAAGAGAAAGACAGGTCCTGGGGATGTTTAAATTGTGGAAGAACCTAGGCCTATCCCCATGAAGTTGCCAGTTCTGTTATGCAGTAGAAGACAGTGAATGTCATGGTCTTCGTTGGGGAATCACATAACTCAGCTTTGCCTCAGTCTGCCTGTATTGAAGCCAGCAGGGCCTGGGACTGATGAGGCTGCTGTCTTCAACCTGCCCCACTCTGGATGTATCTGCATCCTTGCACCTTCAAGCCCTTTTCACCCACTGGTCCCTTGTAGGAAAGAGCTAGGACATCTCCATGCAGACCCTTTGCAAAGACTCCACCAACTGCATTAACAGCAGCTCTCAGACACTCTCAGAGCCTGGATCTGACTTGTGTGTGAGTGCTCAGTCGCTTCAGTCATGTCTGACACTTTGCGACCCTGTGGACTGTAGCCCGCCAGGCTCCTCTGTCCATGGGCTTCTCCAAGCAAGGATATGGAGTGTGTTGCTGTGCCCTCCTCCAGAGAAGCTTCCGACCCAGGGATCAAACCCGACTCTCCTGCATCTCCTGCATTGCAGGTGGGTTCTTTACCGCTGAGCCACTAGGGAAGCCCCTGGATCTCACATGCAAAGTATCAATAAGTAGGCAAGAAAAATATAGGCCAAGATCTAACCAAATCATCCCTTAAAGAATATCAGTTCATTATTAGACAAGAAAAACGATGGCAAAACTAATAGGAAGGTAAAGACGGTACTAGAGCTCCACACATCTGGTTTAGTTGGTCATGCGCTCACAGCTCCAATGTGGGGATTGGATGACGTCGAGTGCCCAACAGCTACCTGCTTTTCCAAGTTGGCCTGCTTACCAATTTCACACATCCTGCATCCCCAGGTACCTGTCAGAACAGTTTGAATTGCACTCAAGTTGGACTGTGGCAGAAGAATTAATGAAAATGTTAGTCACTAGCTGGCAGGACTTAAAAATTTCTTCCAGAAGAGTTGGACACAAGCTCATGCTTCTGAAAAAGAGTTGCTTAGTTTTTTTTTAATTTTAAATAAATGTATTTATTTTTGGCTGTGCTAGGTCTTAATAGCTGTGCATAGGCTTTCTCTAGTTGTGGTGAGCAGGGGCTACTCTTCATTGCAGTGTCAGGCTTCTTATTGTGGTGTCTTCTCTTGTTGTGGAGCATAGGCTCTGGGGTACACAGGCTTCAGTAATGGCAGCACTCAGGCTAAGTAATTTTGGCACTCAGGTTTAGTTGCTCCTTGGCATGTGGAGTCCCTTGGACTGCAAGGAGATCCAACCAGTCCATTCTGAAGGAGATCAGCCCTGGGATTTCTTTGGAAGGAATGATGCTAAAGCTGAAACTCCAGTACTTTGGCCACCTCATGCGAAGGGTTGACTCATTGGAAAAGACTCTGATGCTGGGAGGGATTGGGGGCAGGAGGAGAAGGGGATGACAGAGGATGAGATGGCTGGATGGCCTCACTGACTCGATGGACGTGAGTCTGAGTGAACTCCGGGAGTTGGTGATGGACAGGGAGGCCTGGCGTGCTGCGATTCATGGGGTCGCAAAGAGTCGGACACAACTGAGTGACTGATCTGATCTGATCTGATCTGGCATGTGGAATCTTCCCAAACTGGGGATTGAACTCATAACCCTTTCATTGGCAGGTGAATTCTTAACCACTGGACCACCAGGAAGTCCCAAGAAAGCTGCTCTAAATTGAGGTTTTCCTGCCTCAAAGAGGAATGAGATTCCCCATCCATAGAGGTATTAAAGTAGAGACTATTGGATTAGTCTACCTCTAAAATTTTAAAGTAGCCAATATTCTTAAGGTTGAAGGAACATAAACACAAGTCAGAAAAGGGAGGATGAGACTTATATGACTGATTGTTTAAGTGGGCCTCAGGCACGGCTGAATCTAGGTGCTCGATCAGTATTATAGGAAATTTGCGTCTCTTCATCTCTAAACTCTTCTTTCCTCTCTGATTGCTTTATTTCAGACAGGCTTCCCCACATGAATGCTATTAATTCCAGGCTCAAGCACTAGTAGACAAAATGTTCCTCATTCACAATATTATCTGAATTCAGCCTCATTAGATGGGCTTGGGTCATCTGCCCTAACCCTGAACCATTCACCATAGCCAATGGGGAGTGGAATGCTCTGATTGGCCAGGTCTGATTCATGTGGCTACCCTGGATCAGGGAGTAATGTCAGTTCATTCTCATGGTTTGAGAACAGAAAGTGATAATTTTCTCTCGGTGGAGGTGGGGGGTGGTGAGTTTCTAATGAAGGTTGAAATGAGTTCTGAGCTGATAAAAATAGAACAATAAAGTATCATCTACACTCACCTCCCACCATAAACTCTATGACTTGTTTGGCAAGGCTTTTTGATCACGTGTTTCTTTTTGCCCCACACATGTGTCATTGTGCTCACTAACCCTTTCTGCATTCCTCAAACGGAGTCCTCCAGCCATCAACGCACAGGCAAATGACTAGGCCTCAGATGGGTGCACCTGTCTTCATCCACATTCCAGTAACTCCAGGAACACATGCGAATCCTAATGGATATGCTGAGGAGGCAGACTTTTCCCCACAAGACAAAATAGCTCACTTCTTTGCCAGGAATTTGCCACCAGGCGCTGAGTGGACTTTGATGTCCTGCCTCATTTCCATTCTTGGCAAAAAGAAGAAATCCTAATACCCACCCAGCCTCCCTCTTTCCATCAGGCACATTCCAAGAACTTGTAGGTCTCAGCCCTGGACCACGGTCCTCTTTCACAGAGAGACTTTTCATCAATGTATTCCCTTGACCTCCCTGGACCCCAGATGCCCCTGAACCTCTCCTCATGTGGGGATCCTTCCATCGCAGAGGACCCCAAAGTTAATCCCCTCCCTTTTCAGCTGAATATTGGCATCACCTCATTAGTGCCAGGAAGAATGTGCCACTGTGATAAGAAGAGCATGTGGGACAGTTGAGGGCACTGCATTCAGAGCTATGTGCCAACTGGAGAAAGTGTTAATAAGGCTGTCACTGCTTTTATGTCCTTTTATGTCACTGTTGTCTTAAAAACTTGGCTGTGTTGGACCAGCAACATTGCTGGGTTTTATTACAGACAGAAGGACACAACTGGGACTTCCCTGGTGGCCCAGTGGTTGAGAATCCGCAGGGGATGGGGGTTCGATCCCTGGTCCAGGAAGATTCCACATGCCATGGGGAAACTAAACCAGTGTGCCACAACTTCTGAAGCCCGCACACCCTAGAGCCAATCCTCCACAACAAGAGAAGCCACCACAATGGAAGCCCAGACACTGCGACTAGAGAGTGGTCCCCACTCGCTGCAGCTAGAGAAAGCTCGTGAGCAGCAACGAAGACCCATCACAGCCATAAATAAATTAATAAATTCTTTAAAAAAAAAAAAAAACCTACCCACTGCCTGACCCAGGTTCAAGAAAAATATGCACTTTCACTATCACAGGCCAGGAAAATGGGAGAGAGAAATTCACAGGTAGGCAAGGCAATGAGTCCGAATGCCCTTGTGGAAGTGGTGACCTCAGACAGGGCTCTGGCTGGGGAGAGTCCCGTGGAACCATGACTGCCTGTAGTTCAAATGGCCCTTCAGTGGTCCTCATGGGAATTCAGGATTGACTGATGGGATGGGACAAAGTGACGTGTGGGATATCCTGAGAGCAAAGACTCATCTGAAATCAGACAGGACTCTTGAGAAGTGCTGAGAAAAGGAAGAAGCTTTGAGAAAAGCCTCAGCCAGGTTGTCATGAATCTGTGCATGCTCAGAAACCCAGTCATGTCCAACTATTAATGACCTCAAGGACTGCAGCCCGACAGGCTCCTCCATCCATGGGATTTTCTGGGCAAAACTACTGGAGTGGGTTGCCATTTCCTCTCCCAGAGGATCTTCCTGACCCAGGGATAGAACCCAGGTCTCCTGCGTCTCCTGAATTGGCAGGCAGATTCTTTACCACTGAGCCACCTGGGAATCCTGTTGTCATGAATGACAACTGCCATTTACTTAGTCTCTGTACGCCAGGCTCTGCATTCAACTCCCACGGCACCCATCAGCCCAGTTAACAGCTCCACAAAGTCTGGGGATAGCACTGTGCCTGTTTTCCAGATAAGAAAACAAAGATCCAGACAGGTTTCATCCCTGCACACAGCTAGTTGGGGGCAGAGATGGGTGTAGTGGAGGAGGCCTCTCTTCCGTTGCCTTGGCATTAATTGTCTCCAAGGACCAGACCATTGTTTTTGACCTGGGACTGCTAAGGGCCTCAAAGGTTAGAAGTTCTGCTCCTTTAATTACTCATCCACCTGACAAAAGTCACCTTAATTAGGATGGCTTTCCCAAAGAAAACGCAGCCAGTAGGAGCTGGGCCATGTCATCCCACTGGGCATGTATCACCTCCCTGATTTCCAGTGCAGTTACTGAGTTTTCCAGAATTTCTTCTGCAGCTTTTCCTCCTTTTTCTCCTGCTCTACTGTCCCATAGCTCAGCTCTTTGTTACTCATGCTCAGACCACCCAGGCTCTTCCAACTAGACTCCCCACCCACCCAATCCATCTTATATTTCCTTAGCAGGTACTTTGCTGCTTTTACTCTAAAACCTTCAGTGGTTCCCTATTGCCCATAGGAGATAGTGGAAGTCCCTCAAGCCAGCAGCCCCAGCTTCCTTTCGAACCCCACTGCCCTCTATCCTCCAACCTTAGCTCCGGGGCTCAGGCCTCTTTCTCTCCTGGAAGCCCACTGGGTGTCAGACCTCTTGACTGGAACATGTGCTGACCTCAGAGGGGCTGGTGATAGAGGCCACAGCCAAGATGCTTACAGATGCCATAAGTACAGTTGAGACTTCCAACATGCTGTCACCCCTTGTCTCCACTCCCCACTGGTCTTCAGAACCTCCCACCCAGGAGACAAGACGCAGACTCCTCGGCCCACTTTGGGAGGCGTCAAGAGGTTGAGGAGCCAGTGCTAAGGCACGTGGGAAAAGAGGCATAGTCAGAGGATTCCTGCTGATAAGACTGTACTGGAGGGACTTCCCTGGCAATCCAGTGGTTTAGACTTCGCCTTCTAATGCAAGGGGTGCGGGTTCAATCCCTGATCCCACATGCTTCACATCCAAAACACTGAAAAACGTAGAACAGAAGCAATATTGTAGCAAATTCATTAAAGACTTCAACAATGGTCCATGTCAAAAAAATTTTAGAAGTCTTTAAAAAAATTTAGAAAAGACTGTACTGGAGCAAGAATGAGTTTTAGCAGTGACGTCCCCTCCAGGAGAAGGGACGTTCACTGCTGCCCCCTCCTCGGACTTCCGTGTCCCTCCCAGGGTTCTACTTCTGTGACGACTCCCAGGGCCAACGTGGGAGGACCTCCCCCAGCATCCTCACAGTAGTTTAGGGACGATGGTTCCCTGCCAGGCACACAGCCGAGGTGTGAGCAGACCATGGCCATGATTTCCATCACCATGAAGCAGTGAGGTACCACCCAACACCCGAGTGATGGATCCTCCCTGGATCACCCAGAGGGAGCTTGCCTGCAGTGTCCTGGGCCCTGACCTCTAACCCCCGGGGAGGCTGGTGATGCTGGCTGCTGGCTCCTCTCTACTGCTGTGCAGGGGTGACAGTTGAGTGACAGCATGTTGGCAAGAGAAAGGAGAGGCCTGGGTTACAGAGTCAGAGGGAAGAAGACAGGTGTTGGCACAGCCCTCCCCCAACTTTGACAATTTTAAGGCTGAAATAAACCTAGGTGCCTAATAAAGAGCCAGCCTTGGGGCCAACATTTGCAGGTGGACACCTGCAAACACCTCTGTGAGTTGTTCTTGACCCGCCCCCCAAAAAGCATCCTCTTCTGTGCCACCCCAACCCCCACTCCAGCACCAGTCACCAACCTCCTATGCCCTCTGGGTTGGCACCTTGACCTCACCATCTGCCTCTCCCCACTCAGACCCCCCCTTTCCTTTTCTTCATCTATTTGAAACCCTGGTTCATCTTTCAGAACCTGATGTAAGCCCAGCTCCTCTGTGAGGCCTTCCCGTCCATCCTTCCCCCTCCCCTCCCCCATCTCTACCACCCACCCCACCCAAGTCCCTATACAGTGATTTCCAAGTTGTTAGAAAAGCTTTCCTCAATAGAGAAACTCTCTTACCTGTGCCTGGGAAGTCATGCACAAGCTTTGTTTGTGATCAGGAAAAACAGAAGTAACCTAAGTGCTCATCAACAGGGGGCTGCTCTGCAAAATGAGGAATAATTGTACAATGGAATACTATACAGCAGTTAAAAGGAATGAGACAAGTGTATACAGGTTGACAGTCCAGTAACTTTGATATAAAACACTCTCAAGGCAGTGCTATGGAGGGAGACAGAGATTTGCCTGCAAGTGTGTATTACAGGTCTAACAAGAATACCCACCAACTCATAATGTGGTTACCTCTGGGGAAGGCTCAAGGGGAGCAAGCCTGGTCATGGAGGGTGAGTAGATTTTAGTGTAATCTTTTATGTTTGTTGTTTTTTTCTTTTTTCAAAGGAGTATGAATTTTCTGAGTGACTGATAGTTTTTTACATGTTCTCTATTCTCTGCTGCTGCTGCTAAGTCACTTCAGTCGTGTCTGACTCTGTGTGACCACATGGATGGCATCCTACCATGCTCCCCCATCCCTGGGATTCTCCAGGCAAGAACACTGGAGTGGGTTGCCATTTCCTTCTCCAATGCATGAAAGTGAAAAGTGAAAGTGAAGTCGCTCAGTCATGTCCTACTCTTAGCGACCCCATGGACTGCAGCCCACCAGGCTTCTCCATCCATGGGATTTTCCAGGCAAGAGTACTGGAGTGGGGTGCCATTGCCTTCTCTATTCTCTAGAGACTCCTATTCCTCATTTCAACCAGGGAAGTTCCACCTTCAGTTTTTATCTGTTTCTCTTGGTTATAGTTTTATTTGATAGCAGGGGAGGTAAAGTTTATATTGAGCTTTGAAAAGACTTCCCTCTGGCTTTTCTTCATGCGCCTGGTTTCTGGGAGTCATGAGCCCTCCCCAGCCTGCATAAAGCCCATGAGGTCAGGGATCTCATCTCATGTTCTGCTGCTGGTGCCTCACGGTGTTCCATGTCACCCCTCACTGTGAAGGGAGAGGAACCCAGCCTCAGGGAAACCCTGAGGTGGTAGACGTGGGTGCCTCTTACCCACAGCCACAGTGCTTGCCCCAGCCAGGAGGAGGTCCGGAAAAACAGCCCGGTCAGAGCATAAAAAGCGCAGGGGTCATGGAGTCCATGCCTTTGACAAGGAGGCTAATTCAAGGAACAGCTAAGCTCAAACAATAGAGGTTTATGATCCTTGAGGCCTGATGAGAACAGGCTAGCAAAACTCCAGAGCTCATCAATGAGCTGCCAGGGTCTGTTTATATCGAGCCAGTTGGCTGGGAGGGAGGGACTTAAGATGAAAAAGAGGAAGTGGATGGAGGCCCCATGGCCTCCCAGGACCCACAGGGCCCAGCCTGGACCCTTGTACCCAAGAGGCATTGAATCACTGATGGGTGAATTTCAGTTGACCTACAGGGGGCCACACTAGATCTCAGGTAAGCCTCACCCAGAGAACTTGGCCTTCTTTGCTCCTGGTCTAGAATCACAATGACCTAAGAATACCCATATTCCCTTTGATTGACAGTTCTGGCATTTCAGCCCCACTGCAGTCCATCCTCACCCTCTTCCCAACATTTTACTGGGGATCAGGCCAGAGGCCGCCATGTTGCTGAAGTGGCCACAACGCTCTGTGCAGACACGGTCATCAGGTCAACCTCCTCCCTTCCCCCACCCACTCCACGTTCAACCCCACTGAGGTTTCCAGGCTTGCCACCAGCTGTGTTTTTTGAACACACACCTCAGAGACTTCCAGGTCTCTTGGGGGAGACCACTGTTCAACCACCTTAGAATATAGATCATTAAAATTGTGTACGTGATGAAGGGTCACCAGGGAGCCAAAAGATGCTACTATAATTTGTATCTGAACACTGAAATGGATTGTGCAGGATATAGAAGGGGTTGAGAAGATTAGCACAACTCCAAAATTTAATTGGGTTTTTTTTTTTCCCCCAACTCAAGAAAAGTATTCTCTTTGCAATATGGGGCTTGTTGGTTAGGATGAAAAGTTTCCTTCCCACCTACTGGGACCACCAAGAAAGGAGGGAAGTAATTACTTATCTGTATCAGCAAGTGTTCTGAAGTCAGGAGCCAGAAAGAAAATTGAATGGAACCCCACTTGTGTTGTTTCCATTTTTTAAGTTTCCAGGGCACATTTTAGAGTCTATATCACATTTGCTCATCGACTCATCAAGTGAGAAGCTTATCTGTTGTGTCTTGACTTTTGTTTAAGCCAAAACAGGAGTCCCCAACCTCTGGGATCCAACCTGTGCTTGAATCATCCCAAAACCATCCCTCCCCCTCGGTCCATGGAAAAATTGTTTTCCAAGAAACAGGTTCCTGATGCCAAAAAGGTTGGAGATAGCTGCATTAAAATATTTATTTTCATCTCCCTCCTGTGTGTACCAGACCAATCCGATCCCCACATTTTTCTAATCAAAACCCCGAGTCCCAAAACGGAGAAGTGATGCATCCAAGGTCACACAGCCTTCAAAGAGCAAGATCTCTCATCTCTTTTGGTCCAGCACTCTCCATCATACCACTTTGAAATGTTAGAAGCTTATTTGAAAATTGCTTGGGTCTTATCTCCACATTCCCCTTGAGCAGAATTTAGATTTACAAGCAGACAGCAACCCTCCCCACACTATTGCCTTCACCACCATTTTCTCAAGTGTACCCAAGCTGCTCATTTTAAAGCGGGGGCTAAAGATAATCCCAAATAATTTTTAATTAAAGATCATCATTTAAAATGTATAATTTCATAAGTCTACCAGTGATTAGCTACATTAGGGATTTTGGTGACACACGTCACAATTAAGTGTTTTCAGTGTTGAGCCAATTAAGGGTTAACAGGCTGCAAATACCTACTTTGCACATTTTTGCTTAATGAATTCATAGTGGGAAACTATTCTCATTAGGTTAATTTGTCAACACAATCAAGTTACATCACCAGGATTTTTCTTGGAGCTCACCAATGTAAGTGCCTTTGTATCATGGTACACACTTTCGCATTTGATTACAGACTGTTGGAAGAAAACCCTTTTTCATGAACAGGGAGGAAGTGGATAGAAGATTTTCGGGTCTTGATCTTAATTCTCACCTTCTTCGACATAGGCATGTTTATGTCGTCTTATTGAGCTCTCTGGGGCTTTCTGTCTGTATTTCCCTAGTAGGTTGTCATGCCAGAGAGTAAAACACACATCTGTGTACTGGTAGAGAGAAGGCTTCAGCCCCTAAGACGGGCGTGATGGCCGCAGGGAAAACTGTTCTCCTCCCTGAACTCGCTGGGTTTTTTCACTGACTTGAAAAAACACCCAGGTCCCTGCAAAAGGCTTCATCTTCCTTCTGATAAGACTGGTTATCATCTGAGCAGAAGAGAAAACTCCCTTTCTCACTTTAAGGCTATCTACACACTAATTAGTCTATTTAGTGGGGGATAAACAGTCGTATTGTCAAGCCTCTCACAGGACACAAAGTATCATTCTCCTCCCAAATTTTGGGGTACGTGGTTATGTCCACAGTCAGTGTTTCCAATAGCAAAGAGATTGAAAACAGCCTAGATGCCCCGTTATGAGAGACTCTTATGATAAAGCCATGTAATGAATAGAACTTAAAGGAGCTTTGAAAACAATGACGTGACTCAGAAATGTTTTTTTTTTTTTTTTAAGATTACTTTTTGTTTATTTATTTATTTTGCAGTATGTGGGATCTTAGCTCCCCAACCAGGAATGGAACCTACACCCCCTGCAATGGAAGCACAGATAGATTCTTAACCACTGGACTGCCAGGGAAGTCCCAGAACTGTATTTATTGACATGGAAACCTGTCACGGTGTGATGTTCGCTGACAAAAACATGTTGCAAAGCGCTGTGGAGGTGATGATGATGTGTGTTTTTAAATATGTGTATGTGTTTACACACACTAGGAAAAATCTAGAAGAACACACTCCTACTATCTGATAATAGGAGTTATCTCTCAGGAGTGGCTTGTAGGTAATTATTACTTTCTTCATTGTTTTTTTTTCCAGGTATTGTCTGATTCTTTATGATAAATATATATTACTCTGGTGATCAGAACAAAGCTATTTTTATTTGTGAGGGGAAGGTGAGTGAATGAATCCCAGGCCTACAGGTCAGGGTGAGAGGAAGATTCCACAAGCCTTAAGCTAAGTTGCTAAGAAGAAAAGAAAAAATGAGGATGCACGGTGCTCTGATTGTTTTCATCTCCAAAGCTTTTTTGACTGATGCTCCCCTTACACAAATCAGCAAGTTCGGGTGGGAGGGATTTGATCAGGGTTTGCATTTGGTTTTAATTTAACTAAGTAGCCTCCTCCAAATGTAGTCAGCACACAGCATCCGGGGAAAATGACATGAAGTTCAAAAAATATTCATTTGAATGTTTTTCACACCATTCATTCCACAAGCCTGGATTCAGTGCTTGCTTGCCACATGCAAAGCTGCTTGCCTGGGACTGGGGTCACAGAGGTGAATCAAGATAAGCCCTGCCCTCAAGTAACAGTCAAGTAACAGTCCCACCCATGCTCAAGGGTTCCACGAGCTAAAGGAGTTTCCCATTAAGTGTGGGAGGGGTTAGCTCTCAGGGAATTCAGTGTGTGGAAGGGGTTGAGGGGGGAGTTAGGAGGGAGCTCAGAGGTGGGGCTGGCCTGGCTATACTAGGATGGTCATGGAAGGCTTCCTAGAAGAGAAGTTCTAAGGTGAGACCTGAAAAACCAAACTGGGTTAAGCAAAGTGTAGGGAAAGGGAGTGGGGCTTCCCAGGTGGCGCTGCTGCTGCTGCTGCTGCTGCTAAGTCACTTCAGTCGTGTCCGACTCTGTGCGACCCATAGACGGCAGCCCACCAGGCTCCCCTGTCCCTGGGATTCTCCAGGCAAGAACACTGGAGTGGGTTGCCATTTCCTTCTCCAATGCATGAAAGTGAAAAGTGAAAGTGAAGTCACTCCCATGGACTGCGGCCTACCAGGCTCCTCCATCCATGGGATTTTCCAGGCAAGAGTACTGGAGTGGGGTGCCATAGTGATAAAGAATCTGCCTTCCAATGCAGCACATGCAAAAGATGGGGGCTCAATCCCTGGGTCAGGAAGATCCTCTGGAGTAGGAAATGGCAACCTGCTCCAATCTTCTTGCTTGAAAAAGTCCATGGACAGAGGAGCCTGGCGGGCTACAGTCTGCAAAAGGGCCACAAAGAGACACAACTGAGCACGCACGCACAGGGAACGGGGGGCACACAGTCCTCTCTGAAGGCTGTAGCTGGCCACCACTGACTCTGCCCTTGCTGTGCAGTGACAAGGGCACTCTTCACGGTGCTGGGGAAAGGGGCCAGCGAGCTTCATTGTGGTGGTCTGGGCGGAAGGACTGAGAGCGGGGCTACGTCCCTAAGCCTCCAAGACCTGCGCAGGAAATTGCTCTCATGCACAAACCCCAACTCTCAGCTGCTTTATTTGTGTGCATCTCTCCCTCATGAAAGCTAAGTGCAGAAAACATTTTTGAGTATTTGGACTTTTCAGTCCAGCCTCTCAGTAACCAGGAGAATGCTGTACAAATGCACCCAGTGACTATAATAGGGCCTCTCCCATCCTCCAAGTGCCCCAGGGCACATAGAAGCTGACCCTTGGCCTATTTTATTCACAGTTTAGAAAGGCAGAAGCTGGTAGCCAGCTCTCACTCCAGGTCAGCCAATCCCGGGGTTTTCAACATCTGCCTGAGAAACAGTCTCTGCCTGCCATTCCCAGGGGTGGGAGAAGACATCCTCTCAAAGAATCAGAATCCCTAGGAGCCATAATCACAATAACAACTGTTGCAATATTTGGGGGGCGGGGGGGTATGAATCTGCCGTGTGTGTTACTGACCCCATCGAGTGTAATTTAATGCTCATAGAAATCTAAGAGTTGGGTAATTATCATGCCCATTTTACAGAGGAGGACACTGAGGTGAAAGAGGTTGGGTCACCCAGCCAACACCACTCATGATGGAGGCCAGATTTGTGCCCAGATCCTTCTAACACCAAAGCCACAATAATGTCGCACAGGTTCCATGCCCTACCCACCTGTGCTGGAGCCTGGGCTCCCCCGGGAAGTCTAGATCCAGGGGGTGAGCAGAGCCTGAGTGAAGTCCATTCTGTGCCCTGAAAACAATACACCTGGTCATCAGGCACTGGCAGCTCCCCAACCCACATTTAAGAGCATTTTTTTAAACTGCAAAGACCACCCATTAGTCATGTCAAAACCAGCATTTTTTCTTGAAAGAACGGAATGGACTTAAGCTGAAGTGAAGTGAAATGAAAGTCTCTCTTTGTGACCCCATGGACTATACAGGCCATGGAATTCTCTAGGCCAGAATACTGGAGTGGGTAGCCTTTCCCTTCTCCAGGGCATCTTCCCAACCCAGGGATCAAACCCAGGTCTCATGCATTGCAGGCAGATTCCCTTTTTTTTTTTTTTAATTTTAATTGGAGGCTAATTACTTTACAATATTGTAGTGGTTTTTGCCAAACATCGTCATGAATCAGCCACGGGTGCACATGTGTTCCCCATCCAGAACCTCCCTCCCACCTCCCTCCCTATCCCATCCCCCAGGGTCAACCCAGTGCACCAGCCCTGAGCACCCTGTCTCACACATCAAACCTGGACCAGCGATCTGCTTCGCATATGATAATATACACGTTTCAATGCTACCCTCTCAAATCATCCCACCCTCGCCCTCTCCCACAGAGTCCAAAAGACTGTTCTTTACATCTGCGTCTCTTTTGCTGTCTTGCCTTTGGGTCATCGTTACCATCTTTCCAAATTCCATATATATGCATTAGTATACTGTATTGGTGTTTTTCTTTCTGACTTACTTCACTCTGTATAATAGGCTCCAGTTCCATCCACCTCATTAGAACTGATTCAAATGCATTCTTCTTAATGGCTGAGTAATATTCCATTGTGTATATGTACCACAACTTTTTTATCTATTTGTCTGCCGATGGACATCTAGGTTGATTCCATGTCCTGGCTATTGTACACAGTTGCAGGAGGATTCTTTACCAGCTAAGCCACAAGGGAAGCCCAAGAATACTGGAGTGGGTAGCATATCCCTTCTCCAGAGGATCTTCCCAACCCAGGAATCGAACCAAGTTCTCCTGCATTGCAAGTGGATTCTTTACCAACTGAGCTATCAGAGAAGTGGACTTAAGCTATACGGATGCAATGCAACCAACTATGAGTCCTGTTTCAGAAAATTTTATTTTGTTTTTGCACATGTGTACAGGGCCATGGGGAACAGTTGGCAGGTTGGCCTTTATGCACTAGCCCAAACTTAACTCACCACCCATGCTCTGACACAGGAGTACATCCCCAGAAGGAAGGTGCACAGAGATGCTCTCCTGTGTGCCAGGCTGTGTGCCAACTGGGATGTCTCTCTAGAGGGGGGTGCCCTTCTTCACATGCTCACAAAGGGGCCATATGGACCGTGGGCTGTGTTGCATGCATGCTCAACCGTGTCTGACTCTGCAGCCCCATGGACTGTAGCCTGCCAGGCTCCTTTGTCCATGGGATTCTCCAGGCAAGAATACTGAGTGGGTTGCCATTTTCCTCCTCCAGGGGATCTTCCCAACCCAGGGATCGTCTCTAGCACCTCCTGCGTTGGTGTGCGGATTCTTTACCACTGGCACCACCGGGGATGGGCCAGTAGTGTCTGTGTACATGACCCCGCTTCAGCGCAGTGCCTCGGATGAAGACCACATCTCCCAGGACCGCAGCTCCTGCCAGGAGTCTTCTTCAGGATCCCACACTGTTCTTCACCTCATCCCTTCTGCCCTGCTGCTGCTGCTGCTGCTGCTAAGTCACTTCAGTCATGTCCCACTCTGTGCGACCCCATAGACGACAGCCCACTAGGCTCCCCCGTCCCTGGGATTCTCCAGGCAAGAACACTGGAGTGGGTTGCCATTTCCTTCTCCAATGCATGAAAGTGAAAAATGAAAATGAAGTCGCTCAGTGGTATCCGACCCTCAGCGACCCCATGGACTGCAGCCTTCCAGGCTCCTCCGTTCATGGGATTTTCCAGGCAAGAGTACTGGAGTGGGGTGCCATTGCTTTCTCCACCCTTCTGCCCTGGGGGTGGTAATAACTTCCCACTGCTGCTAGGGTCTGCATGTCTCCTCGGCCATGTTTTCCTTCACTGGCCCACGCCTCCATCAGTATCTCTTCAAATAAGTCTCTTTATTCAAACCACTTGGAGGGATTTTGTTTCCTGCTGGGACCCTGACTTACTGCTGATCCAGTGTCTGTGTGTGAATGTGTGTGTGTGTGTCTGTGTGTACTGCACCACAATGTAAAATGTATTTCTTACTGTGGGATACAATTTTTTTTTCAAGTGTAAGAGCCACTGGCCCAGGGGAATTCTAATGCAAAACAGCTTGGGGAATGCAGGCGGAGGGTGAGCTGGGGAGGCCTCCGAGGGGAGACCCGGCTGAGAGAACTTAGTGAGAAAAAGCGCTGGGCCTGGAGTCAGGACCGATGGGACTTCCTCCACCTCGGGCCAAAATACGGCCACTGAACTCGGTGACCTGTGGGCTCTAGCCAGTGCTAACCGGCTAAGATTCTGTTTTGGAAGTTGATTTATTTGCATACTCCAAGACCCACATCTAGGAACATCACACATATTTTTAATCTAAGAAAATATCAAAGTGACATCTACAGCCTGTTTGCGGGAATTAATAGTCCCCCCTCGGGCCTCTTCGTCTGCTGATCCCTGTCTTTCACACCCCGGCGGCCCCTTGGATTTTGTGCTAGAACCACATTACATCGCGTGTGTCCCCTCGAATTCCCCAATTATGAGTCATTGTCTTCCCCTGAATATTTTTATACCTAACTCATGATCAGGCTGCCTTGCCAAAATTGTGAGCAAATGCTGTCCACAGCCGCCCCTCGGAGAGGGAGGCAGGCCTGGAGCAGTGGATAAATCCCTCAGACTCTCTCTTTTTAAAAATCTTTCTAATTAGAGGAAAGTGGTTTTACAATGCTGTGTTGGTTTCTGCCGTAGAACAATGCAAATCAGTCATAATTTTATATATATATATATATATATACACACACATCCCCTCCCTGTTGATCCTCCCTTCCCTCCCCCACCCCAGTAGCGTTGACATATATACACAACCATGTGTAAAATAGATAACTAGTGATATATAGTTATAGCTATAGATATATAGTTGCTATATAACCCAGGGAGCCCAGCCTGGCGCTCTGTGATGCCTGCAGACTCTCTTAACAAGGCCCTGGGTCCACGTACCACAAGCCACGGTAAAATGCTCTTGGGAGAAGAGGATCTCCCGCCCCGGCCCCTCCCACTGAGAGGGGTCAAGAGTCGGGTACAGTTCACGGGGATCAGATCATTATGTGGATGGTGTTGTCTGTAGAAGTTTCCCTAGGAGTCTTCCCAGCTGTGGTGATACTGTGTATCCCCATCAATGACAGCGCCTGCCACTGTGCAACTAGCATGGAGCTCCCCAGAATATAGAGCCCAGGCTACCGCAAACGAGTTCCTTTCTGAGAGCACATTCGTAAGTCCAATCTGTTCAGCCCACAGAGTTAGCCTAGGTACCCAACTAACACAATCGGCTATGCAGTACTGTAATAGGTTTATAATACTGTTCACACAAATAACACATAAAAAACAAAGAAAACTTTTTTAATCTTACAGTATAGAGCCTTGAAAAGTACAGGAGTACAATACAACAGGTCTACCATTTTTTTGCCTCGTTCCACTCTCTCAATTACTCATACTTTTGTCTCCGTCATTACTGCTTGGTATTTCTTAGCATTACCAGCTACATCACTGCTGCTTCCAGACATACCGGGCTTGAAATAAAGATACTGTACTCTGTACTGTATACAGTATCATACAGTAAAGTAAACAAAGGCACAGCCTCTTGTAGGGGATGCACACACGTGACCGTGTACACCAGACTCTTGAGCTAAGTTACGTCCCTGGACTCGTGAATGCCCACATCTCTGAAAATTTGTAGCTTTTAGACTTCCTGTAACAGATAGACGGTTCTTCCACAAGGAAGCAGGGCAGCACAGGCACCATCCTGATGTGCTCCAGGATCTGGAAACTCTGTTGATAATTCCCAGCCTGAAGCTGGCCGGGAAGCACAAGGTGTAATGCTCTGGCCTTAGAGGACCAGAGTTCAAATCCCGTATCTGCTTGTCTCTTAGCTGTAGGACATTTGCCCATCCTTCAGCCTTCCCGAGCAGCCATGTTCCCACCAAAAAATCAGAATGGCACTGCCTATGCAAAGGGTTATCATGAGAATTACATAAAGCATCATTTGCAGAGCATTTAGCAATGGACACAATTGATACCTGTTGTGAACTGTGTAAGCATCAGGCACTGCAATGAAACCACCTATAATCAAATCTCGAATCAAAACTCCTCCATTTGGGGATTTCCCTGGTGGTACAGTGGATAAGAATCTACCTGCCAATGCAGGGGACACTGGTTTGATAGCCCTGGTCCAGGAAGATTCCTCATGTCACAGAGCAACCAAGCTCAAGCACTACAACTACTGAAGCCCATGAGCCTAGAGCCTGTGCTCCGCAACAAAAACCACCACAATGAGAGGCCACTGTACCCCAGTGAAGAGTAGCCCCCGCTCGGCGCAACTAGAGAAAGCCCACACACAGGTACAAAGACCCAGCGCAACCAGAAATGTAAATAAATTAATTAATTATTTTTTAAAACTTCTCAGCCATTTACTAGCACTGAGACTTGGGCTAGTTACTGAATCTTGCTCCATGTTCTCACCTTTGAAATGGGTGATATAAAAGTACTGACCTCCCACAGTGGCCTGGACAAATTAATTAAATGAAACAGGTGGTTACATAGTACGATGATGCTTATGAATTTTTTTAGAAAAATTTAATTCTTATTGGAATACTGTCAGATTTACAAAAGCTGCAAACGTAAAGAATTTCCATATACCGTTCACCCAGTTTCCCCAAATGTTAAGATTTTCCCAACTTGCTTTATCATTTTCCCATTTTCTCTCTAATGTATACAAACTTATACATGTATAAGTTTAACTTTTTCTCTGAATTTTTGAGAGTAAGGTTGAAGCAGTTGTTGTTCAGACACTAAGTCGTGTCCAACACTTGCAACCCCATGGACTGCAGCACACCAAGCTCTGCTGTCCTTCATGATCTCCTGGAGTTTGCTCAGATTATGTCTATTGAGTCAGTGATGCTATCTTACCATCTCATCCTCAGCCACCCCCTTCTCCTTTTGCCTTCAATCTTTCCTAGCAAGGTGGAGACACAATGTTCTTTTATCTCTAAATACGTCAATGTGTATTTCTTAAAAAAAAAAAAAAAGACATTCTCCTACATAACCACAGTGCAGTTATCAAAATCAGGAAATGGACATTGGTAAAACAGCATTATCTAATCTTCAGACCTTACTCAGATTTCACCAACTGCCACACCACTGTCGTTTCCCTGGCCCAGAAGCCAGTCCAGGACAACCCATTCATTTACTTGTCATATCTTTTCAGTCTCACTGAATCTGGACAGTCTTCTGATTTTAGCTTTCATCATCTTGACCAGTTTGAAGAGAAAAAACAGTTATGTTGCGGCATGTCCTTCAATCTGAGTGTGTCCAAGTTTTTCTTATGACCACGTTCAGATTCTGCATTTTCAGCAGGAAAATCATGTAGTAAAAGTATTACGCCATCTCAGGGCATCATTCGGGGAGATAAACAATGTTGATTTGTCTGTGTTACTGTCAGGTTGACTTTGATCCTTAGTTCATCTGGTGTCTCCAGGTTTCTTACTGCAGAGTTACCATTTTCCTCTGTATAATTAAATAAATATCTTATGGCTGGGAGGCTGTGGGACATAGGCATATCAAAGGCATGAGCAAGCATTGAGATACTTTGTAGACAGCGAACTAGACGAGAGCAGTGATGTTGGGACTGAGGCAGCCGGAAGTTGACTCTGGTTCAATGTCACGGCCTTTGGTTATTGCAGAAATGCTTTTGGGATTGGTGCTGCCTTTGTTCTTTAGCTTTGACAGTGTCACTAGACCAATGGGTCAGGGCCTAATGTGGGCCCTGTTTCTAGCTACATCTGATCACACTTAAATTAGAACCATTGTGGCAAAAAAAAAATACATGACACAAAATTTATCATTTTGTCCATTTCACGTACACAATTCAGTAGCTTTCGGCACATTCACATTGTCGTGCAATTGCCACCACTATCCGGCTCTACAACATTCCCATCATCCTAAACTGAAATTCTGTACCCATTAAACATAACTCCTCATCCCTTCCCCACCCCCAGCCCCTGATAACCACTGTTCTACTTTCTGTATCTATGAATTTGACTATTCTAGGTACCTAAACACAAGTGATCCACACAGTCAAAGGCTTTGGCATAGTCAATAAAGCAGAAATAGATGTTTTTCTGGAACTCTCTTGCTTTTTCCATGATCCAGTGGATGTTGGCAATTTGATCTCTGGTTCCTCTGCCTTTTCTAAAACCAGCTTGAACATCTGGAAGTTCATGGTTCATGTATTGCTGAAGCCTGGCTTGGAGAATTTTGAGCATTACTTTACTAGCATGTGAGATGAGTGCAATTGTGCGGTAGTTTGAGCATTCTTTGGCATTGCCTTTCTTTGGGATTGGAATGAAAACTGACCTTTTCCAGTCCTGTGGCCACTGCTGAGTTTTCCAAATTTGCTGGCATATTGAGTGCAGCACTTTCATAGCATCATCTTTCAGGATTTGAAAGAGCTCAACTGGAATTCCATCACCTCCACTAGCTTTGTTCATAGTGATGCTTTCTAAGGCCCATTTGAATTCACATTCCAGGATGCCAGGCTCTAGGTGAGTGATCACACCATCGTGATTATCTGGGTCGTGAAGATCTTTTCTGTACAGTTCTTCTGTGTATTCTTGCCACCTCTTCTTAATATCTTCTGCTTCTGTTAGGTCCATACCATTTCTGTCCTTTATTGAGCCCATCTTTGCATGAAATGTTCCCTTGGTATCTCTAATTTCCTTGAAGAGATCTCTAGTCTTTCCCATTCTGCTGTTTTCCTCTATTTCTTTGCACTGATTGCTGAGGAAGGCTTTCTTATCTCTTCTTGCTATTCTTTGGAACTCTGCATTCAGATGCTTGTATCTTTCCTTTTCTCCTTTGCTTTTCGCTTCTCTTCTTTTCACAGCTATTTGTAAGGCCTCCCCAGACAGCCATTTTGCTTTTTTGCATTTCTTTTCCACAGAGATGGTCAGATCCCTGTCTCCTGTACAATGTCACGAACCTCCGTCAGTAGTTCATCATGGAAAATTATGAAAGAGATACCAGACCACCTGACCTGCCTCTTGAGAAACCTATATGCAGGTCAGGAAGCAACAGTTAGAACTGGACATGGAACAACAGACTGGTTCCAAATAGGAAAAGGAGTACGTCAAGGCTGTATATTGTCACCCTGTTTATTTAACTTATATGCAGAGTACATCATGAGAAACGCTGGGCTGGAAGAGGCACAAGCTGGAATCAAGATTGCCGGGAGAAATATCAATAACCTCAGATATGCAGATGACACCACCCTTATGGCAGAAAGTGAAGAGGAACTAAAAAGCTTCTTGATGAAAGTGAAAGAGGAGAGTGAAAAAGTTGGCTTAAAGCTCAACATTCAGAAAACTAAGATCATGGCATCTGGTCCCATCACTTCATGGCAAATAGATGGGGAAACAGTGGAAATGGTGTCAGACTTTATTTTTTTGGGCTCCAAAATCACTGCAGATGGTGATTGCAGCCATGAAATTAAAAGACGCTTACTCCTTGGAAGGAAAGTTATGACCAACCTAGATAGCATATTGAAAAGCAGAGACATTACTTTGTCAACAAAGGTCTGTCTAGTCAAGGCTATGATTTTTCCAGTAGTCATGTATGGATGTGAGAGTTGGACTGTGAAGAAAGCTGAGCACTGAAGAACTGATGCTTTTGAACTGTGGTGTTGGAGAAGACTCTTGAGAGTCCCTGGGACTGCCAGGAGATCCAACCAGTCCATTCTAAAGGAGATCAGCCCTGGGATGTCTTTGGAAGGAATGATGCTAAAGCTGAAACTCCAGTACTTTGGCCACCTCATGCAAAGAGTTGACTCATTGGAAAAGACTCTGATGCTGGGAGGGATTGGGGGCAGGAGGAGAAGGGGACGACAGAGGATGAGATGGCTGGATGGCATCACTGACTCGATGGACGTGAGTCTGAGTGAACTCTGGGAGTTGGTGATGGACAGGGAGGTCTGGCGTGCTGCGATTCATGGGGTCGCAAAGAGTCGGACACGACTGAGCTACTGAACTGAACTGAACTGAAACACAGGTGGATTCATGTGGTATTTATCTTTTTGTATCTCACTTATTTTACTGAGAAGGAAGTCTTCAAAGTTCATCCATGCTATAACATGTATCAGAATTTCATTTCTTTCTAAGGCTATATAATATTCCAGTGTATATACTTATCACATTTATTTTGTCCAGTCATCCATCAGTGGGCATTTGGGTTGTTTTTTCACCTTTTGATTACTGTGGAGTGCTGTTATGAACATGGGTGTACAAATATCTATCTGAGTGCCTGCTTTCGATTCTTTGGGGCATATACCCAGAAGTGGACTTCCTAGGCCATATGGTAATTCTGTGTTTATTTTTGGGGAGCCGCCATATTGGTTTCCAAGGACCAAATGGCTTTTAACACACTGGTGCCCCCAGTACTCCCTCTCCCCCCACACCCACTCTGCTTTATTTCAGACTTGAGAGTGTGGAGTGGATAACAATAATGAGCTTCATCTTTAGCCTCAAGGGATTGAGAGACCCACTGGAAGTACCACTCCACCTGTAAATAAGAATCCTAATGGCCCCACATTTTGGCAAGTGGAACTCTGATTCTCAGGAACACCCAGTGGTGACTTCCACTATCAGCAGGAAAAGAGCCGTTACCCAGATGAGGGTAGAGATGGAAGAGGCACTCCACTTTTGCACACGGGGAAGGAGTGATGGAAAAGCACACAGAGAGTCATATCCACAAAAATATAAGTGTCTGCTCTGCCCCTCGGTCTAATTATGATCCAATGTCTCCTCACCCCCTAGGGACTGGGGACTTGTTTGTTCGAGATGACATATCTATTATTACTCTTTAGGTAGTTAGCAGCATCATTTGCAGCGTTCATTAACAAGTATCACCGTATGGATTTCTAAACAGCAGCTCCGCTTTAGCTAATGAGCCCCAATAGTGTAATACTTTACATATTTTATAGCAAGACAATTAAGCAGTGTCTTGCTTTTATAGCAGACCTTAAAATAAATCATTTAGGATACAAAGAATAGACAGGAATAACGGTACCTACAGTGTGTTTGTGGTTAGAATTGGAGAAGTTAAACTCACTTTCACCCAGGCTGTCATTATACATATGCACACACTCAGGCTTCAGAGAAATAAAAGGTTTGCCACGCTTTCTTGTCAACTTCTCAGGTTTGAAATAACAGACTGCTTAAGTGATCTGCGTATGGTTCACACAGAGATGCGGGGAAAGAGAAAAGAAAAGAAGAAGCAGGCTGAGGTTATAAGCAGGAAAAGATTGAAAATGCTAGTATGTATTGAACATCTACCTCGGCCAGGCTTTCACCTCCACCCCTCATATAATTTCCATGAAACCCTACAAGTAGGTATTAGTAGTTCCATCGCATAGATGAAGAAACTGAGACTGAGGGAGATTGCTACTTGTCCAGGGTCACACAACCTGAAAGTGGCTGTGCCAGAATTTAAAACTGGGTCTTTGTGGGACTTCCCTGGTGGTCCAGGGGTTAAGATGCTGCACTTCCAGTGCAGGAGCACGGGTTCGCTCCCTGGTTGGGGAACTAAGATCCCTCTCAGCCAAAAAAAAAAAAAAAACTACTGCATGAGTCCAAAGACCTGATCCTTCCATGATTGTGTCAAGGGCAGAGGCAGGATTCCCAGCCCCACTGCTTACTGCTAGTCTTCAAAATATTCTGATCTTCCCAGGAATGTGGGGGTGAACTCTCCAGTATACTTTACTCCTGCATCGTGCTGACACGGACAAGAGGACACACAGCCTCCTTCCTGAACCCCAGATGCCTCATTGACAAGACCCCTCCTCACCTCCACAACCCCCCCGCCCCCTGTCCAGGACTCCCATTTGGTCCAGCACGGTGTTAGCTAATCAGAAAGACATCAGTGATTGCTGATGAGTTTGTGAGTTTGGCCGCCAGATAGGGTCACTTCTGCCCTGCAAGGTTAGGTTAGGGGTAAAGGATGAGAGAATCCCAGATCTAGTCCTACATCCAGAAAAGAAGAGATGTTAGTGGAAAGTTTTACTGTAAACCACCACCCCACCCACCCAGACCTCAAGCCTACCGCTCTACATTCCTCTCTAAGCACAACACATTTCTCAGGGCTGTGGAGGGACACAGATGTGTGGGCAGCTGCTCCAAGTATGGTCCGTGGCCACCTACAAGCCTGAAGGCAATGGGTGTGGCCAGGATTTCAAGACTCAAGAAGGACACGGTTTCTCTCTTCTCTTTTGCTTTCAAAACATGAGTCTCCAGCCACTGATGGAGACCTGTGGCTGCTTCCCTGAGTGGGGACATCATTTCCAAGGTGATCCAGCGTATTTACCCTAACTGTTCTCTAGGGACTGTGAACCTAAAACTGCTCAAAAAATAAAGTCTATCTAAGAAAAGGGAAAGCAGACTTAAGGATCTCTCTCCACATTGCTATGGCCTGGGGCCATTTGGTCCTGTGGTCACTGGGTTCGTGGCGTTATGGCTCACAAATCATTCCTGTTCAAAATGAGAACCCCAAGCCTAGAAGCCAAAGACCTAACTATGGTCCATGAGTTCTTCTTAATAAGGAAATACCATAGATGGTGCATTTCAAGATAATCCTACTAAAAGTATATTTTGAGAATTGGAGCTTGAATGAAAACACTTAGCTCTCTGGAAAGTTCTCCACTTGGGTCACGTTCACTACTGCATGCCTGGCAAGACGGGGCTCACTACTGCACTTCAATTATGCCGTACCCTGCAAGGCTCTGCTCTGACTCCATCTGCTTAATTTCACACCAAAAGGAGAGCACTTTGGGTGTGAGGGAGGGCCCAAGGGGGCAACGCCCCCAAAAAGAAAGATGAAGGATGTCCTTGCATGAAAACAGGTGAAGCCAACATCCCAGCAGGGTGGGCCGTGAAAATGAAGCTGGTAAGCAGATTCCTCACAGGCACCAGTCTGGGTGCTCATTATGGTGTGGGTACCCCTCAGGGGGCCCACGGGGAGGATGAAGACGAATAAGTGAGCACGCCGTCTGCTGGAAAAACTAGGACACATTTTATGTGGACGGGAGACTGAGAAGTGCACTCTGGGACAAAAGAAATCGGGTGGCAAGGAGAAGTCAGGTGGTGCCTGTAATATCCACAACTGCCACTCCCTGAGGTCCTGCCAGGTGCCAGCTGCTGTTCTGGGCACTTAGAGACACAGAGGTGAGTGAGACACGCAAGGCCCTGCTCTATCCAGCTTATTCTAAACATGGAAACAGACAGCCCACAATTTATTTATTCTTCATTTATTATTGAGTTTAAATAAATGCACTCCAGTGATATGGGCTATGAAGAGCATGAAACAGATGACGAGAGATTAGATGTAGCCCTTCACATGGTAAAGAATCTGCCTGAAATGCACGATCTGCCTGGGTTCTATCCTAGGTCAGGAAGATCCTCCAGAGAAGGGCATGGCAACTCACTCCAGTATTCTTGCCTGGAGAATTCCAGGGACAGAGGAGCCTGGCGGGCTGCAGTCCATGAGCTCGCAAAAAGTCAGACATGACGGAGTGACTAACATTTTAGTAGGCACTTAGGGAAAGTCTCTCTGATGAGGTGATATTTGAAGACTGGAGTCCGAGGAAGCCCTGGCATGCTGAGACCTGAAGGCAGTTCATTCCAAAATAGAAAACAAAGGAGAAGATTCTAAAACAGGAACAAGCTTATGAGGGTGAGAGACAAAGACACCAGAGAGGGTGGAGTAGGGTAAATAGAGGAAGAAGTGGTAGAAGATGAGATTGGAGCTGTCAGCCAGGGTGCCACCAACCTCGTAAGGAGCCTGGATTTACTGCTAAGTGTGATGAGTAAACCATGGCTTAACCCAGAAGAGGATGTGATCCCTCTCACTGTATAATGGCAGGAGCAGAACGAGAAGTACCAGATAAAAGGCTATTTCAGGAGTCAAGGAGCAATAATGATGATCCAGATTAGGGAGGAGGCAATGAAGATGGAAAGGAGGCAGACTTGAAGTAAAATTTTAGGGCATATACTTTTAAGTAACTGCTGATAGACTAGATGTGGGAGCTAAGGGGGTTGGGGAAAGAGTCAAGTGAGACTCAATATCTGGCACACTGCATTGCTCAGAGCAGGAACTAATGACTAGTTGGATGCTTGGTTGTCTGAAGGTAGGCTGGCTGGTTGGTGGGTTATCTGAAAGGTTTATTGTTTGGAAAGGAAATCAACCCTGAATATTCACTGGAATGACTGATGCTGAAGCTGAAGCTCCAATACTTTGGCCACTTGATGCGAAGAGCTGACTCATTGGAAAAGACTCTGATGCTGGGAAAGATTAAGGGCAGAAGGAGAAGGGGACGACAGAGGATGAGATGGTTGGATGGCATCACCAACTCAATGGACATGAGTTTGAGCAAACTCTGGGAGATAGTGAAGGACAGAGAAGTGCTGCAGTCCATGGGGTTGCAAAGAGTCGGACATGACTGAGCAACTGAACAAAAAATTGTTTGGATGGAAGGATAGATGGATGGGTAGTTGGTTAACAGTTAGGTGGATAAATAGTTGTCTGGTTGAGTAGGTGGTTGAATAGTTGGATGGATAGATGGGTGGACAGGTGGATGAGAAGAGGGATTGTTGGTTTATAGTCAGGCAAATGGGTAGTCGAGGGGTTGGTTTGTTCACTAACTAGTGTCATGTATTTCCTTCTCGCTGGACAGCCTCTCCTTCCTTCCTTTAGGGTCCTTCACTCCCACCCTACTCCCATGAGCCTAATTCCCTGGCCTGACCAACTTTAGTGCTTGCCATTTTATCCCACTCCTTGCTATTTGGCCCATGATCCTGCATCTTCAGAACCTCCAGGGAGACTGTGGGACCAGTGCTGGGCTCCAAGTACTGGAAGATTTGGGAGCAATGGATAGAGATACACATGGGCCTTAGACTCAAGCAGAGTCCAGTTTTGCCCCTTAGTGGCCATCTGGCCTGGGCGGGTTACTCTACCTCAGTTCCACTTTGGTAAATGGAGCTAGAACACCTGGCCCGCTTACTCACAAGGTCATGAGAATCAAATGAGAAACTAGGTGTGAGAGTGTGCAACAGATGTCAGGCAATATTCTCATTATCCTGATGTTACAGTTTAGGAGCAAGAGCTTCCCGTCTGGGGCAGGCATCCCCCACCTTCTGGGACCTTCTGTTCTCTTCACCCGCTGCCGCTCTCACAGTCAGCCTAACTTGAACCTGAAACTCAGACCTCTGCCCTCATACTACTCAATGCTTCCCTGACTTGCCCTTCTCAGCCGTAGACACCCTGCTTTCCACAGTGTCAAAATCCACCACTGTTGGGACGCATCTTGACTGCACTTTAGACAAAGCCCCTGCGAGGCCGTCTGCCTTCTGTTTCCACATTTGAAAAATAAAACTTGCTCCCTTCCTGAAGATCCCAAGCCCAGCCCACAGCACAGGGCCAAAAACACAGTAAGTGTTTACTAAGTGTCAGGCGGGCTTCCCTGGTGACTCAAATGGTAAAGAATCTGCCTGCAATGCAGGAGACCCAGGTTCCATCTCTGGGTCAGGAAGATTCCTCTGGAGAAGGGCTTGACAACCCATTCTAGTATTCTTGCCTGGAGAAGTCCATGGACAGAGGGGCCTGGGGGCCACAGCCCATGGGGTCACAAAGAGTCAGACACGACACAAAGTGAATATGCCTGAATGATGCCCCTCTGGTTTTCCAAACTGTCTTTTGCCTGGGTATATTAGTTAGCTATTGATGTAAAACAAGCCATGCTAAAATGAAGTGGTTTAAAACAACCAACAAGTACTAGTTCTCATGATCCCGTGGGTTGGCTGGTACTTCTTCTGGCCTGGGCACCTCAGTAGGAGCCAGACAGTCCAGGATCTCCTCACTCACATGTCTAAGGCTTCTAGTATGACTGGTCCTCTCTTGCCATGGTCTTTCATCCACAAGGAGGCTGGCCAAGCTATTTCACAAAATGGCAAATGAGTTCCCAGCAGCAAGAGGTTGAAAGCCCAATGCATATGCACTTTATAAAACTCTGTTTATATCACATCTGCTAGTGTCTACTAATGCAGAAGGAAATGGCAACCCACTCCAGTGTTCTTGCCTGGAGAATCCCAGGGATGAAGGAGCCTGGTAGGCTGCCATCTATAGGGTCGCGCAGAGTCGGACACGACTGAAGCAACTTAGCAGCTTAGCAGCAGTGTCTACTAAGCCAAGCCCAGAATCATTCTGAGAAAGACCCACATGAGAGAACTGACACAGAAAATGGTAGGTTTATTGGGGGCTGTTACTCCAACAACCTACCATACAAGGTAATTGAAAACAGGATTGACTGACCCATTTTCCAAAAACTCCTCTGAGAGGCAGAGCACTGAAGCCCACCAGGGGAGCCAGAGAGATGAAGAAGCAGGTAGCTGAAGGCTGTCAGACCAAGCTGAAATCCTGAGAAAGGAACTGGAACTTCCTATCAACATAATACCTCCCTGACACATACCAGCTTTCGCCTCTGTATTAGTCAGCTACTAACACATACCACTGCATAACAAACAACCTCAAAATATCAATGACTAGCAAGGCTATGGTTTTTCCAGTAGTCATGTATGGATGTGAAAGTTGGACTGTGAAGAAAGCTGAGCACTGAAGAATTGACGCTTTTGAACTGTGGTGTTGGAGAAGACTTTTGAGAGTCCCTGGGACTGCAAGGAGATCCAACCAGTCCATCCTAAAGGAGATCAGCCCTGGGATTTCTTTGGAAGGAATGATGCTAAAGCTGAAACTCCAGTACTTTGGCCACCTCATGCGAAGAGTTGACTCATTGGAAAAGACTCTGATGCTGGAAGGGATTGTGGGCAGGAGGAGAAGGGGACGACAGAGGATGAGATGGCTGGATGGCATCACTGACTCGATGGACGTGAGTCTGAGTGAACTCTGGGAGTTGGTGATCGACAGGGAGGCCTGGCGTGCTATGATTCATGGGGTCTCAAAGAGTCGGACACAACTGAGTGACTGAACTGAACTGAGCAACAAATACTCACTTTTCTTATTGGCAAATCTGTGATTCAACTGGGGTTGCTCTCTTCCACGTGTCACATTCTGGGTCTTTGACTGAAAGAGCAGTGGCTGGCCAGGGCACACTCACCTCACAGCAACAGCAGAATCACAGAAATAGAAAGCCAGTTGAGCAATCACATTTCATTCCTCCTTCACATTACATCTGCGAACACCCCGTTGGCCAAAGCAAGGCTCATAGTCAAAGGACAGACAGCGTCCCCTTGTCCACCATCAAGTTCTGACAAGGGAGTGGATGTAGAACACTCCTAGAGAGGAGTGAAGAATCGTGTTCAATTTTTCTATCTATCACAACCTCCCCACTTTTCCCTCACTTCATCCCTCCTCATCTTTCCCCTTCCCCCATGCCAGCTCAGTCATTTCAGAGCTGCAGGTAACAAGGGGGTCAGTAGCTTTGCTCTGGCAGGTGACCCACACCTTCCCTGAAGGTTCTCTGTGCTCAAGTCTACAGTAGATGACATGAGAATAAGGTTGACATGGTTGGAAAGACAGCACAGGGATAGGGGTCCGTCTTCCTGCAGCGGAGAATGCCTGAGGCCATGCAGCTACCTTTGTCAGAGCAGAGTGGTCCAATTCTGCCATCGTGACACTTATCATCATTTCTGGTACCCAGAGTCCCCAGCATCTTACCATCAGGTCTGAAAATAGCATTATTGGCTGGGCTCCATATTTGACAGAAATGCATGTCCAAGACATATTTTTATCATTAAACTCTTCTAGAAGTTAAAACAACAGAACACTTTGGAAGGGACTTGGGCAAAACTTCCTCAGGAAACGCGTTGATTTCAACCACCTGGATGGAGCAGATGTCCTGATCTTCTTTTTATCTTGCTGAACACCTTAATTGATTTATTACCTTCTCCTAACACATATAAAGAGAGATCTCATTCATTTGCTCATGGAGCTTCCCAGGGGCCCAGGAATTAGCTCAAGAGGAGGGTAGAAAACAAGAATTTTTAGGGTATACTTGCTAATTGCCAGGGACTACACCAGGAGAATAAGTGGATATCCAAATAGAGAAAAAAATTAATCTTGACCCAGAGTTCACACCATACACACCAAAAAATAAGCTTTAAATGGGTGGGTCATGGGCCTGGATAAAAACTACAGTTGTAAAATTTTTAGAAGAAAAGTTAAGAGAAAATCTTTCATGACCTTGAGGTAGTCTAGGATTTCTTAAATGGGTCACAAAAAAAGAACACTAATCATAAAAAGAAAAGATAATGTTGCTTTTATCAAAATTAAAACTTCTGCCCTTCAAAAGACACTGTTAAGAAAAAATAAGAAAGCAACAGATGCAAGAAAAGATTCACTAGATAAATAGATGATAGATACATATGTATACACACACATAGACCACTTGATAGGTATATACATATAGATAACTTCCAAAGAATATACATCCAGAATATATTAAAAACTTTTACAACTCAATAAGAGGGGCTTCCCTGGTGGCTCAGCTGATAAAAATCCACCTGCGATGTGGGAGACCTGGGTTTGATCCCTGGGTTGGGAAGATCCCCTGGAGAATGGAACAGTCACCCACTCTAGTATTCTGGCCTGGAGAATTCCATGGACTTTTTTATTAAGTATATTAAGTATATATTAAGTATATTAAGAACTTTTACAACTCAATAAGAAGAAAACTCAGTGGGGGAAAAAAAAAAAAACCATGGGAAAAGATTTGAATAGACACCTCACTGAAGGAGATGTACAGATGGGCAATAAGCACATGAGAAGATGTTCCACATCTCTAGTCATCAGGGAAATGCAAATTAAAAATATAATGAGATTCTACTACACAACCGTTGGAACTGCTACCAAAAAAAATAAAAAAGACAATGTGGAATAAGGTTTGTTCAAGTTTCTGCTCACTAGAAGTTCCCACTTCAGGGACCAGACTGTCAGGAGAAGGATCTGCCCAGTGTTCATATTTGGCCAAAATTCCACCTGGAGGTGCCACTAACTTGACACTTCACAACACCAACAAAAGGATCTGCTGAGAAGAAGAATTTGCCGAACTAATCCACAGAGTGAAAATTCTAGATACTTTATGGCTCCGTTCCCTTGCAGACAATTGTATCCACAAACTGTGAATGATTTGCAGGGAATTCCGATCAGCAATTTCCCTTCTCATTCGGCCCAGGAATAGCTAAGTGAGGTGGAGCGTGCTAAGTCATTTCAGTCCTGTCCGACTCTTTGTGACCCTATGTGATCTAGTCTGCCAGGCTCTTCTGACCATGGGATTCTCCAGGCAAGAATACTGGACTGGGTTGTCATTCCCTTCTCTAGGGGATCTTCCTGACCCAGGGATGGAACCTGGGTCTCCTGCATTGCAAGCAGATTCTTTACCATCTGAGCCACCAGGGAAGCCCTTGAGGGTGGTGGTTAGAAGCAAAGTTATGAGAGACAAAGATCCAACCTTCAGCTCCAACTGCACCACTGAGTGGCTAAGACTTAAAGCAAGTTATTTAATGTCTGAGCCTCAGTTTCCTCATCCATAAAATGGGGATAAGACTCCATCGGCTTCACAAGGTTGTCATAAAATCTTCCGTGAAATCAAGTATCACTTGGTACCTGGTGTTATCCATACATGGCTGGCATTACTATTCTGGCTAAACCTGTATGACTTTCTCACAGCCTGGAGGTCTTCTGCTAGCCTCTTAGTGGAGTACCCACCCGCACTCTGTGTAGGACGCTGGGCCAGTCCTGGGCCTTTGTGCTCTCCTGTCTACTCCACATCCTCCCCCTCTACGGCACAGCAGGATGAGCCAGCAGGCCTCATTCCCCAAACTCCCGTGTCAGCCAATGGGAGGCACTGAAAAGAGACTGGAGGGTGGGGGAAGGAGGAGCACGTTTCCCCTCCTGCGCCTCTGCCTGGTGTGTCTTCTCTGGCAGCAGCTCCAGCTTTCACTGCACAGGCCTGCCTGGTTTCCAGTACACTGGGCTCTAGAAGCACTGTCTCTTCCCTCTGTTTCTCCAGTTTCAGGTGGGCATGGCTTCCTGCCCAGATTCCCCTCCGAGGATGTCACTGAACCCTGTTTGCCATCCAGACTCCCCCAGATGACTTGTGTAGCAGATCCCTGTGTTATATGTCTTCTGTTATAAATACCTGACATGGTTTCTGTTTTCCTGGTCAGCCTCTGACCATCCACATTGGTGGTCTCCTGGTATGCAGGACCCTTGGGATCCACGGAACATTGTCATCACCTGTGTGCTTGTTCGGGGTCCGCTGTAAGTTCCAGGTCTCAAGCAATTGCTTTGCCACAGAAGCTTTGCATCCTTCTGATCCTTTTAGTAAAATGTGCGTGTGTGGGTTACTTATTCAGTCGTGTCTGACTCTTTTGACTCTATGGACTAGGGCCCACCAGGCTCCTCTGTCCATGGGTTTCCCAGGCAAGAATATTGGAGTGGGTTGCCATTTTCTTCTTCAAGGGATCTTCCCAACCCAGGGCCCAGCATCTCCTGCATTGGCAGATGGATTCTGAGCCACCAGGGAAGCCCACATTATGCAGAGCCAGTCTTTTATTCCATTGTTTTTGAACACAAGTTTTACTAGACTAGACTTTGGCCCTCAGGTCATTCCCACCTGATCAAGTAGACACCCCAAAATAGACAGCCAATGGGAAGGAGCAAGAGACAAAACCCAAAAGGGAAGATCAAGCCAAGTATGTGAGCCTCAACTCCAGGTTAAGAAGTTTGCCCTTTGCCCCTAATCCCCATCAGGCATCTCTGACTCCTGAGAGTCTGAGTAGGCAGTTATGGGGAAGGAGTATCCATGAGCTATTTTCAGCACTTCTAAAAGCTTTGCAGGAATGTACCTTGCTATGCAAGGTAAATATGCAAAGGTCGGTAAGATACCAAGTTTCTTTGCTTTGAGCTGAAATTTTATTAGCACTTCTTATCTCTGGCTAATCAACAATTCTGATTGGCAGCCTTGTGGCTTTGATTATTTGTAAATGAAGATATGAATTAATTCATAAATCATGAAGACTGGACTACACATGCCCATAGAAGAAATTATTTAAAGAGAGTACCGGGGGAAGGTTTCAGGCAGGGGAGTGAGCATAGCAAACTTGGATTTTAGAATCCTCTCCGCAGGTGCAGAGGGGAAAATGGATTGAAGGGGCCAAGAACAGCAGTGAGAAAGTCTGTCGGGAAACTGCAGTGGTCCGTTGGGAGAGGATGGTAAGTGACCCAGGTTGATCCTTGTGCACCACCCACCCCTCCACCATCCCTCATCCACCCATCCATCATCTATCCATCCACCCATTCGACAAATTTATTGAGCAGCTACAATGTGCCAAGCACAGCGCATGTGCTGGGAACTCAGCAGGGATGAACCACAGAAACACAGCCATCCTAATGAAGTAAGCCATCCTCAAGGACATAGCTGCTAAACCATTGCACAGATGAGTGTGTGGGTGCTCTGTAGACAAAGAACAGGGAGCTAGGACCATAGGACAGGGTCCTGTGCTGATCACAGGATTGTTTTCAAAGTCTGAATAGATAAATGACATGCTGGAAGAATGCATCACCCATAACCAGGAAATCCAGTGTTTTTTACCATAGAAGGAGAAGGGATTGTGTCTGCCTTCCACACCACTACATGGTCCCATACTTCTGTTCATTCCAGCACAGGGTAAGGGTCATTGAGTAGTCATTTAGTGAATGAATGAATCAGTTCAGTTCAGTTATTCAGTCGTGTCCAACTCTTTGCAACCCCATGAATCGCAGCACACCAGGCTTCCCTGTCCATCACCAACTCCCGGAGTTCACTCAGACTCACGTCCATTGAGTCAGTGATGCCATCCAGCCATCTCATCCTCTGTCATCCCCTTCTCCTCCTGCCCACAATCCCTCCCAGCATCAGAGTCTTTTCCAATGAGTCAACTCTTTGCATGAGGTGGCCAAAGTACTGGAGTTTCAGCTTTAGCATCATTCCTTTCAAAGAAATCCCAGGGTTGATCTCCTTCAGAATGGACTGGTTGGATCTCCTGGCAGTCCCAGGGACTCTCAAGAGTCTTCTCCAACACCACAGTTCAAAAGCATCAATTCTTCAGTGCTCAGTTTTTTTTCACAGTCCAACTCTCACATCCCTACATGACCACAGGAAAAACCATAGCCTTGACTAGACGGACTTTGTTGGCAAAGTAATGTCTCTGCTTTTGAATATGCTATCTAGGTTGGTCATAACTTTCCAAGGAGTAAGCGTCTTTTAATTTCATGGCTGCAGTCACCATCTGCAGTGATTTTGGAGCCCCAAAAAATAAAGTCTGACACTGTTTCCACTGTTTCCCCATCTATCTGCCATGAAGTGATGGGACCGGATGCCATGATCTTCATTTTCTGAATGTTGAGCTTTAAGCCGACTTTTTCACTCTCCACTTTCACTTTCATCAAAAGGCTTTTTAGTTCCTCTTCACTTTCTGCCAAAAGGGTGGTGTCATCTGAATATCTGAGGCTATTGATATTTCTCCCAGCAATCTTGATTCCAGCTTGTGCTTCTTCCAGTCCAGCGTTTCTCATGACGTACTCTGCATGTAAGTTAAATAAGCAGGGTGACAATATACAGCCTTGACGTACTCCTTTTCCTATTTGGAACCAGTCTGTTGTTCCATGTCCAGTTCTAACTGTTTCTTCCCGACCTGAGTACAGGTTTCTCAAGAGGCAGGTCAGGTGGTCTGGTATGCCCATCTCTTTCAGAATTTTCCACAGTTTATTGTGATCCACACAGTCAAAGGCTTTGGCATAGTCAATAAAGCAGAAATAGATGTTTTTCTGGAACTCTCTTGCTTTTTCCATGATCCAGCAGATGTTGGCAATTTGATCTCTGGTTCCTCTTCCTTTTCTAAAACCAGCTTGAACATCAGGAAGTTCATGGTTCACATATTGCTGAAGCCTGGCTTGGAGAATTTTGAGCATTACTTTACTAGCATGTGAGATGAATGAAGAGGTACCTATAATCTAAGCTGGCATTTATTTTATCTATTGAACAAACTTTGATGTAATGTTAATTTACCTTGTGCTAGACACTGCTGTAAGAGCGTTGTTGTCGTTGTTCAGTCTCTCAGTCATATCCAATTCCTTGGGACCCCTTGGACTGCAGCACGCCAAGCTTTCGTGTCCTTCACTATCTCCTGGAGTTTGCTCAAACTCATGTCCAGTGAGTCGGTGGTGCTATTTAACCATCTCATCCTCTGCCACCCCCTTCTCCTTATGCCTTCCATCTTTCCCAGCATAGGGTCTTTTCCGATCAGTTGGCTCTTCACATCAGGTGGCCAAAGTATTAGACCTTCAGCTTCAACATCAGTCTTTCCAATGAATATTCAGGGCTGATTTCCTTTAGGATGATTGATCTCCTTGCAGTCCAAGGGATTCCTAAGAGTCTTCTCCAACACCACAACTACAATCACTAACTCAGGTAATCCTCGTCATAACCCTTCAGAGGTAAATACTATGACCAACCCCATACCACAGATGCGGAAACTGAGGCTACACAAGTTAAGTCCAGCTCCAGGATCTGTCTACACCAGCGCCTCTCAGACGGTCGTCCCCACACAAACAGCATCCCCATCACCCAAGGGCATGTTGGAAATGCAAATTCTCAGGCCCAGACAAGGAGGTCAGCACTGCTTTTAATGGGCTCTAGAGGCTTCCCAGGTGGCTCAGTGGTAAAGAATCCACCTGCCAATGCAGGACATGCAGGAGACGTGGGTTCAATCCCTGGGTCGGGAAGATCTCCTGGAGAAGAAAACGGCAACTCACTCCAGCACTCTTGCCTGGGAAATCCCATGAACAGAGGACCCCTGTGGGCTATAGTCCATGGGGGTCACAAGAGTTGGACATGACTTAGCAACTAAAAAAAATAAAAAAATAAAAACCCAGATAAATCTGATCTTACTGCAATTCTTGGAATAAGAATTATAAGTGATCTTGTTAAAACTACTGTATAGCTTCTTCACATCAATGTTTCCATCTATTAAATCAGATTGGAGGGAACCTGGGAATATGTATTTTTAGTAAAGTCCCCTCAACATCAAACAAGTTTTACAAACTTTCATCCAGGCTTTAGCACTGCACTGGAAGAAAACGAAGATGAGACTTGGTGCAGTGTAGGTGGGCGTGTCTGGCAGAGAGACGGTTTGCCTTTCCTGGATGCCTAATTAAACACTGAAGCTTCCCATCCTGGAGTTGAGAAAACAACAGATCACAAGTGAAGTCATGGGTATAAATCTCCCTGGGCTGACCGGGTGTGTGCTGTTCAAGACTTCCTAACCAGAAGAGCAGATTCCATCTCCTGCAGGAATGTTTATGCCGCTGCCCTCAGATACTTGCAGATCAGCCTCAGAAGTCCCATGCTCTAGGCAAAAGTGACTTTATTGCCATCTCTTTGAAAAGCATAGGTCACCCTTGCCAGGGATTTCCTGTCATAAATACCTCTGTCATCTTGGCAACAGAAGCTGTCGACCTAAAACACCTTGGGCTGAAATATTACTTCTGCCTACCTCTTTGTGGTCACCTGGACTTCGCAGTGTCGGGGTTTGGGAGAGGCCGGGGAGAGAATGAACCAGCCAGGGAGGGACAGGATCACCTAAGATCAGTGTCATTTCCCCTGCTCCTCCCGAATCTCCCTGTTTTCACCTACTACTGACAACTGAACAGGGGAATGATGAAAAACTGGGTACACTTTTGAAAGATTAACATTTCTAAATTAAAAGGATAAATCTAGGCATGTGGTTTGTAATCCAGCTTTCAGTGTATGATGCATTCTGGAATATTTGTGATGCTCAATCTGCCCCACACAGAAGGAAATGTGCTAGACGGGGCAGTGGGAACCATGGAATTCAGGTCCTGCTCTGCCACCAGGTACTAGCTGGTGTGGCCACGAAAAGTGAAAGTGTGTGTCCAGCTCTTTGAGAACCCCAGGACAATAGCCTGCCAGGCTCCTCTGTCCAGGGGATTCTCTAGGCAGGAATACTGGAGTGGGTAGCCATTCCCTTCTCCACAAGCTCTTCCTGACCTATCGATCAAACCCAGGTCTCCCGTATGGCAGGTATATTCTTTACTGTCTGAGCCACCAGGGAAGACTTTGAGCCTTTCTGTAAACCTCCCCCAAGTCTTAGATGACCTCTCTGTAAATGGATGGTACTTGTAGCCACACAGTCAACTTTGAAGGACTGTTGGGAAGGCTGGATGAGCAGATGGCTGCAAAAAGTGCTTTGCAAACTGTAAAGTGCTCTCTAGTGTGAGGAGTTAGGGTGGCATCAGAGAGGGCCCAGTGCAGATCCAGACCTCGGAGCATCAAGCACAGAGGAAGGTGGGGGAGGGTGGTATGGTGTCCCAGGGGAGGGCTGGGAGATGTCCACTCCATGGGAACATGGAGCTGACTTACACAACGAAATCCATGTCCTCAGCTTGTCAGTGTGACACCCATTGCTCAGTCTCTCAGTCATGTCCGGCTCTTTGTGACCCCATGGACTGTAGCTCGCTGGGCTCCTCTATCCATGGAATTTTCCAGGCAAGATTACTGGAGTGGGTTGCCATTTGGGTCACAGCCAAATCGACCCAGGGAGTCATTCCTCTCTCCAGATACTGTAAAAGTTGGACACTTAGGATCCAGTTCTGGCAACAGAGATGTTAGAGCCCTGAGAGAGGTTAGCAGTGGTTCACTAGAGCCAGCTCACACTGTCCTCTGACAGACAACCATGTCCCCAACTCTACCTTCAACAGCATCGTGTTAGTAGCGCAAATTGGCCAGATTGGAAGTGTTTACACCATAGCAGTGGCAAACACTACAAGTCAGAGTGGTTTTGCCTTGTTTTTTTGTTTTTGCTTTCGTTTTTTGGAGAGCAGTTGTTAAACACATACCAGTACGTCACTGGGTGAGAGCAGAGACAGGATGTAGCTGTTGGGATCTGGTGGCAACGGCAAGAGTTGTAAGCAGACAAGAGTTCCTCTTCCACTCAGGAGTGGGAGTACCATTAAACCATGAAGCTTCTACTGATCAACATTTAGAGACTTCTCAGAGAAAAAGGGCTCCCCTTGTGGCTCAGTTGGTAAAGAATCCACCTGCAATACAGGAGACCTGGGTTTGATCCCTGGGTTGGGAAGATCACCTGGAGCAGGGAAAGGCTACCCACTCCAGTATTCTGGCCTGGAGAATTCCATGGACTATATAGTCCATGGGGTCACAAAGAGTCGGACATGACTGAGCGACTTTCACTCACTCACTCAGAGAAAAAAAGCATTTCATTAATCATGTATACAATGAGGGATTGCCTTCTCTCTATGTGAAAAGTGAAGTGAAATTTAGTTGCTCAGTCGTGTCTGACTCTTTGTGACACTGTGGACTGTAGCCCTCCAGGCCCCTCTGTCCATGGGATTCTCCAGGCAAGAATACAGGAGTGGGTAGCCATTCCCTTCTCCAGGGGATCTTTCTGACCCAGAGATCGAACCCAGGTCTCCAGCATTGTAGGCAGATTCTTTACCATCTGAGCCATCAGAGAAGCCCTCTCTCTGTGTGACTTTGGAGCAAACCCCACTCTCCTAATATACACAAGCTTCAATATCAGAGCCAGTGCCACCACCTCCAGGCAGACCTCCCTGATACTCCTCACCAAACTCTACAGGTAACCCCAGCATCCTCTCAGTTCCTGCAAAGACAATAGAGGGTGGTTCCTCAGGCTCAGGCTTTGAAGTCCAAATGCTTGAGTTAAAAATCCCCAGTTTGACCATATACATATGGGGAAAGTCAGCTATAGGGGAAAGTCAGTGAATCCATCTGTGAAATGAAGCTGAAAGACTCCCTAGCCATCAGGAATTGTTGAGAGGATGTCTGAGCTAATGCTGATAAAGTCCTCAGCACAGTGCCTGGCACATATTAAGTATTTAGTAAACTCTAGCCATTAAAACACCAGTTCTTCTGAGCTATCATTTCAGTTTTCAGAGACAAAATTTGTATCTCTCTGATGAGAACTGAAATTTTGTGAGGCTAAAGACCTCACTTTATTCATCTCTCATCCTCCACAAGGACTCTGAAAGCCCAACACACACGAAGCCCTGAGGAAATCCATGTTGCTTAAATGGAATCGGAAGCAGGCAGGTTTCCTTTCTACAACTTCTCCACTCAAAGACTAGATGAAACATTGACAAGAAAATGCCAGTTGAGAACAGGCCAACAGTCAGTCAAAGGTGTCTGTGATGCTGAGCAGCCCAGCTCCCCCATGGCTGATTCCTTCTCCAGACCTTGCTCTCCTCCGGAGGGAGATGCCTAGTCCAAGGTGCTCTCCCTGGGGCAGCCAATGTCCAGTGGCTGGCCCATGGGGGATACAAAGACCCCATCCCCAGCCTTGATTTAGGATGTCCCTGAAGGACAGCCCATGCCAGAGGTCGCCATGGATAAGCTGGGGGCTTTGTTAAAATCACCTCAGATCCCCACTGCCCATTCCTGTCTCCCTCACTTCTTTGCAGCTTTTGTTCCTAAAGTATAAAGTGTAAGTTGCTCAGTCGTGTCCAACTCTTTGAGACCCCATGGACTATACAGTCCATAGAATTCTCCAGGTCAGAATACTAGAGTGGGTACCCTTTCCCTTCTCCAGAGGAACTTCCCAACCCAGGGATTGAATCCAGCTCTCACGCATTGCAGGCAGATTCGTAACCAGCTGAGCCACAAGGGAAGCCCAAGAATACTGGAGTGGGTAGCCTATCCCTTCTCCAGGGGATCTTCCCGACCCAGGAATCTAACTGGGGTCTCCTGCATCACAGGCGGATTCTTTACCAACTGAGCTATGCGGGAAGCTTGTGTCCCTAAAAGCACTCCCTAATAGAACCCGACTCAAGGGACACGACTTTGAGCAAATTCTGGGGGATAGAGAAGGACAGAGGACCCTGGCATATTGAAACCCATGGGATCACAAACAGGTGGACACGACTTAGCAACTGAACAACAACAAAATAGAATCCTGTCGGCTCATCTCTGCCTCGGACCCAAGAGGGTAGCCAGGTGTTCGTGCCCTTATCTACGGCCAGGGTCCACCCCCCAACCCCCCACCTCTGTCATTTAGAAGAGTGGGTGAGATCTCAGCCATCTACGATCATAATTCTAGCACATTCTCAGACGACCTCTTCCCCACCTCTCTGCCGGCCACAGCTTCACTAAGGGCTCCTCTCCAAGATCAGATTTTAGCAAAGGATGCACCCCTCCCTCCCTGATCCCACCTCTGTTCACAGTCTTGATCCCCGGATCCTTGTTCAGCACCTTTCTTAGGTCAGGTTCAGAAGCAGATGTTGGGATGAGAATTTATTTGCAAGGGATTTGGAGGTGATTCCAGGAGAGACTGGAGAGAGGGAGTGGGCAAAGAGGAGAGGGAAGAGAGAGAAACAAAGCAAGGATGCCATCCCAGGGGAATCCCAGCACCGTCCTGATTCCTCGGGGAGCTCTACAGTGCAAACTACACCTGCCTACAGATGAGGAAGCTGGTTCCAGTCACTCATGGGCTGTGAAGCACCCAGTTAGCTCTCAAGCACTTGTGGCCCTGTGCCTGGACAAACAGCTTCAACGGCACAAAGGCAGCTGCCTCCTGAAGAAGGTGGCTGGCAAGAGCCATGGGAAGCAAAGCACGCGGAAGCCAGCGGGTAGTCCTAGGTGGGGGACCCTAGATCTGAACAGAGCATCATCAGTACCCACGACTGACACTTAACTGGAGCATGGAAAACAAAGACTCGGGGGGAGCAGGGTAACTTCCCTGGAGGTGCAGTGGTTAAGACTCCGTGCTTCCACTGCAAGGGGTATGGGTTCTATCCACGATGGGGGAATCAAGATCTTGCGTGTTGCACAGCTTGGCCAAATAGAAAAGCAAGCTCATGAAGATGTATGTTAAATATATGCAATTTTGTATATCAACTATATCTGAATAAAGCTTAAAAATTTGTATTTGAAAAAGAAAGACTAGGAGTGAGGGTTGTACTGTGATGTCAGGAAGAGAACCCCAGGCTTGGCCCAGAATCCCAGCTCTGCCTGTTCTCTGCTGTGTGATCTTGAGCGAGTCTCAGCACCTCCCTGAGCTTCAGTTCTACTGTCCGTAAAATCCAGATAATAAGGAAAACAAATCACTGCCTCTCAAGGTGGTTGTGTGGTTTACATAGAATTACGTAGGGCAGAGTGTTTTGTAAGCCATGGGGATGTAAGCTATCATTCCTGTCCTGGATGAGGCAGCCTCCTGTCACCAACACAATCACGCCCTGAGCCAAAACTCAGCAGGGATTTCCTCCTTTCTCCCCCTTGCTGGCTTCATTTACTCTTTCTCTCCTTAAAGGCTTCTATGTTTGCACTGCAGGCTGTTAAATCTCTTGATTCAAAATAACCCAATAAAATGCTCTCAGGGGCTTGCTGGTTCCAAATAGATACATGAGGAGCAGGTTGGCCTGAAACACAAAACTCAAGAGCCCCGAGCAGGGGAGAAACGCATCCCCCAGGCCTGGGAGAATGGCCCCAGCAGCTGAGCTCTCCACAGCCAGTTCATCAAATCCTCATCACCAGGACACCAAGCCAGGTGGGGAGCGCTGTGTGTCCGGCCTGGGCTGCGTGACAGGCCCAAAGGAGGAAACTACAAACAGCTCACCTGGAAGCCAGCCTAAATAGGACCCCCGACCTGAGGTCAGAGCCCCCTGCCCATATACCCTAACCTATGGTGAGGGACCCTCCCTTCCCTTTTTCCTGGAGCCGTGCTTAAAGCCTGACCCAGATCCCTGGGGCGGAAACCCAATGCACTCTCAACCTAAGGGCTGCTTACGCCTTGAAAGAGGAAAATGCAACTGATCCCCCAGGGCAGGTGAAGAGAAGGGCTGAGAAATTGCTGACTGGTTTAATTTCATCCAGAGGCACCACATCAGTACAAGGACTGGTCTGGGAGCCCAGAGGTTTGGCCTGAGGCCCTGGTTTTGAGATGATGACTTGGACAAATCTACTTCCCCTTTGGGGGGCTTCAGGTTCCTCACCTGCACAGTGAGAGTGCATCTCCTGCCTGTCCAGAGGCTTGAGAGGGATACGATGGGAGGACTCGCCTGTCTGTGCAGATGGAGGTGGGGAAAGCTCAGTGCAGCTTCCATCTCAGAATCATGCCTGCTCAGTCGCTTCAGTCATGTTCACCTCTTTGCGACCCTATGAACTGTAGTCCACCAGGCTCCTCTGTCCATGGGATTCTCCAGGCAAGAATACCGGAGTGGGTTGTCATGCCTTTCTCCAGAGGATCTTCCCAACCCAGGGATCGAACCCACGTCTCCCGTGTCTCATGCATTGCAGGCAGGTTCTTTATCGCTGAACCACCAGGGAAGCCCCTTGGAATCACCTGCCATGTGCCAACACACTGCTTGCATCTTTCCACTGAGTCTGTAGAATAAACAGTAAAACAATAAAATAAGCCCTCTGGCTCGGAGACTCAAGCACTTTCAGCGATCTCCAGAGGGGTCCTAGGTTCTAAGAAATCAACAAGCAAACTTCGCATCATTCATTCATTCAGCTGGGGTTTTTCTTGAGCCCAGCTAAGCATAATAATGACAGTATTGCTATGCACAGGCAGCGTTTTTCCATCTGCTGGAGCCCTGCCTCCCAGTGACCTGGTCTCCACCATTTCACTCCAGGCCACAGGATAAAGCTGGAGCAGAGCTGCTGCATGACTTCTGCTGGGCAACTCACCAAAGTAGAGAAAAGGGCTCACCGGGAACTGACAGGCCACCCCATAAGTCAGGAGATCTGGGCTTAAGGACAGTCACAACAAGCAGGGGCGGAGCCCTCTGTCTGCACCAGGCTCAGCTATGGTCACTTTGCATGTGTTTTCTGTGGGGTGAGGGCAGGTGCCAACCAAGGTCACAGTGTAAGGCTCAAGGCTCATCTTTCTGCTTCCTGAGCCCCCGCCCTTCTCTGCAGCCACTCTTTTCCTGAGACCCTCAGTGACTTTGAGCAAATCCCTGGACCTCAATTTCCCCCCATACCAATGGTCAGGTAGGACTTGCTGAGATCTCTTCCCACTCTGACAATCAAGGGTCTTGACATGGGAGATGCAGGGGGAAGTGGCTGGCCTCCTCCCTGGAGAAGGGGACACAGAGCCTGGTTGGGCTTCAGCCAAGCAGCAAGGGACACCTTGGGACAAGGGTCAGCCCTACCTACCAGACAGCTTCCCCCTGGAAGCCAAAGTGAAAGGACCTCTGTGACCGCCCCACGGCAAGCTGCTCGCTGAAGGGGCTCCTGCACTAATGAGCCCGAAATGTCAAGTTCCATCAGTCAGGCAGGGCAGACACAAAATGCTGACATGTCCCAATTCTGGGAGGAGGTACCGTTCTCTTGCTTTTTTCTGTTTCTGCAGCAACATTCATCACTGCAACACAGGGAGGGTCTCGGCCCACTCAGCAGGCTGATGAACAACAAATTTGAAAAGGGGCTGTCATTCGCCTAGGCCCCTGCTGGGGGTGGGCGAGGGGCTGAGCTGGGTCCTTCCAACTGTCTCTTCTTCCCAACAAGGTGGTACTTCCCTAAGTCAGTTTCACCCTGGAATAGCAGTATCCCACAGCCACTCCCCCAAACAACAGGGTGATGGAAAGGTGAGCAGACAGCGGGGCATTGCTCAGTGAGAGAGGAGGGGGAAATTAGCTCTCAGGAGACGGCGTGGCCAGGTCCCCTGGCCCAGCAAAGCCCTAAGCCCTGTCCTGGACCTTTTCCAGCAGAACTCTTTGTCTCCAAGCCAGGAAGCTCCCCATAGTTGTTGGACCAATCCATTTTACTTTTGGGATCTCCAGGACAGGTTGCCAGGAATCTTGTATACATAGAACGTACCTTTTTTTTTATAGTCACATTGGGGATCTTAGTTCCCAGACCAGGGATCAAACCTGCAGCCCCTGAAGTAGAAGCACCAAGTTCTAACCACTAGACAGCCAGGGAATTCCCCAGAAGGTGTATTTGCTGAATGTGTGCTGCACACTGTCAGGGCTGGCAGGACGTTCTAAAAGTTCAATAAATTACAAAAAGTCAGCTTTTTTGGAGCTCTACTTTCTAATTTACTTGGACATCCTGCATTTTTATTTGCTAAATTTGGCAACATGACTCCCAGGATCCAGGCACTCTGAGACCACCAACCACACGACACACTGGGTGGGAGCAAGGGGTGTGGTTTCTGCACAGACCATGGAAGCAGCTCTGTGTGTGAGTATGATGTGACGTATGTGCTTGTGTGTGCCCCCATGCCCATTGGGATGGTGCTCTGTGTGTGCGCAACTTTAAAACTATGCAGGGCCTGGGCCTCTACCCAGCTCTGAACAAAGCATACAGGGCAGGGAAAGACTCACTAGAGGTCTAGGTGAATTATACTAAAAGAAAAGACTTTCCCATAGCCTTCTCCACCATTTTGAAAGCTTAGGACCCTTCCTGCCAAACCCACCTGTGAGCCTGGTCAGAGGCTCCTTCTGAGGCCATTCTACACATGATGTTCAAGGTATGTCACAGTCTTATCAGGCTGAGAGGGTCCTGCCTAGGTGAGACCACTGAAGCCCAGAGAGGAAAAGGGCTCTTTCCCTCTTCACAAATCAGACAGCCCATCAGAAAGAGCTGAAACTGGAATCAGGTCTTCTGGTTCCAGCCCAGGTTCATCCCACAGCATAAACTGACTCTTTCCGATAGCAGGATACAGTCAAGAGAAAGATGAATTCTTGAGAATTCAAGGGCAGTCATTTGCTCCCCAACTGTAGAAATAATTGCAGCATTTATTGAGTTCTTACTGCATGCTCTTCTCATTTGATTTACATGGCAACCCCATGTTATAAGTCTTATTATTGCCCTCATTTGTGGATGAAGAAACTGATGCCAAGAAGCTTACCCCAGGTCACACAGCTGCTAAGTAGCCTGTCCATAGTTGTTGGACCAATTCATCTCAGACTTGGGGGCCTCTAGGACAGGTTGCCAAGACATGCACTTTAACCATGGTAGGAAACAAGCTTCCTCATGCTAAATAAACTGAGTTCTACGGTCAGTCTGTGGCTCAGTCAGTAAAGAAAGTGGAAGTATTAATCGTATCTGACTCTTTGCAACCCCTTGGACTGTAGACCACCAGGCTCCTCTGTCCATGGAATTCTCCAGACAAGAACACTGGAGTGGGTTGCCATTTCTTTCTCCAGGGTATCTTCCCAACCCAGGGATCAAACCCAAGTCTTCCACATTGCAGGCAGATTCTTTAGTGTCTGAGCCACCAGGGAAACTCTCAATCAGTAAAGCACATACCTCCAATGCAGGAGATTGCCTGCGATGCAGGAGATCTGGGTTCAATCCCTGGGTCAGGAACATCCTCTGGAGAAGGAAATAGCAACTCACTCTAGTATTCTTGCCTGGGAAGTCCTATGGACACAGGAGCCTGGTGGGTTACAGTCCATGGGGTCAAAAGAGTCAGACATGACTGAGCAACTAAACCACCACCACCATAGTCAGTTTTTCGGAAATCTGAACAGCTAGCACAAGTGAAAATCCATTAAGATGGGCCATATCTTTTTTCTTTTTTCTTTTTTTCTTTTCTTGGCTGCACTGCAGGGCATGTGAAATCCCAGTTCCCTGACCAGGGCTCGAACCCATGTACCCCACAGTGGAATCATAGAGTCCTAAGCACTGTATACCAGCGAAGTCCTAAAATGGGCCATCATTTAATCACCAGGGTCTGAACCCTTTCCCTTCAAGACAAGAGCAGCTGCATCTACCAGCCACTTCTCATTGCACCCAAGTCATTCATTTCAGCTAAGATTTTTAAACCCACCACATAGATATTTTCCAAGTCTGATGCCCTAGACAAGGGTGGCAAGAAGTGATTCTGTTTCTACCTTGTAAGCCCTGCCTGTCTACTTGCCCCATGAGATGAGACACCTTCCCCTTTTTCCTCCTGAATGGCTCGTCCCTGTGTACCCCGCCACGCCTGCTACTCCTGTTTCCCCTCAGACCTCAGCTCAGTCACTTAATTCCGCAGTGTTTGCCCAGCGCCCCTGACACCACACCATCGTGTACTGTTGCTCACCTGCTCTCAGGAAAGTAAGTAGTCTTTTGGTGAGCAGCCAGGAGAGGGGACTGGATATGAGCAGAGAGGGGCATACAGACCCCTCCCCGGGGAACTGCCCCAGGCATGTTATCAAGTGTTCCTGAAACCCAATGCCCAGTCCACTGGGGCCGCCAGGTGTGCCCCAACACAAGGCTGTTTTTCCCCTTCTGGAAGAGGCCCCCTCCTGCTGTGGAGGAAGGGGAGCTGATAAGGGCCTCCACTTTCTGCAGCCAGGCTACCTGGGCCGCCCTGGCAGGTGGAATCTCACCTCCGAGGACCCTCTGGCTAGGTCTGCTTCTACTCCGCCCCGCCTCCTCCTTCCAAAGAATCTGGATCTGACTGCCTAACCCCCAGAAGCCCCTGCACTGACCCAGCCTTCATCCCCATCACTCCTCACTCACCGCTTGACATTCCTGGGTGGAAAGACCCCCTGATCCTCCTCTCCACCCTTCCCAGCATCCTGCTCCCAAAGGACCCTCCTGACCACTGCTGCTCCCAGCAAGTGCTCTGTCCTTCCCAGGCTGAGCCTGGCATTCTTTGGTACAAGATGCAGAGGGGCTTATCAGAAGCTAAACAGCACCTCAGCTCAAACGTCTGCTGTGTCATATACTGGCCTTGTGGCCTTGGACGAGACTGAATTCTGAGCCAGTGTCCTCATCTATCAAATGGGGGTATAGGAGTCCCCACCTCTGGGGTTACTAGTGAGAGGATTAAATGAGATCAGACACATAAAGGTCTGAGCCCAGCACGAAGCACACTCACTCACCATCGCTGCCGTCACAGAACCATGACAGGCTCCTGTAACACATCCACATTCCAAATCCCAACCCCCGCCTCCCACCATCTTGATTCTTTTAATTTATGGTTTTCCCACTGTTAATTTTTACTGTGTTTTTACATTATAATTGGTTTACATTTCATATGTATCTTGTTATTATTGTTCAGTCACTAAGTCGGGTCTGACTCTTTGCAACCCCATGAACTGCAGCACACCAGGCTTCCCTGTCCTTCACTATCTCCCAAAGTTTGCTCAAACTCATGTCCATCGAGTCGGAGATGCTATCCAACCACCTCGTCCTCTGTCGTCCCCTTCTCCTGCCTGCAGTCTTTCCCAGCATCAGCCTTTTCCAACGAGCCAGCGCTTCGCGTCAGGTGGCCAAATGGTGCCATCACTGGGTGCTTTGGTGTCAATATGTATCTTAAATTTAATTATATTCACCTCAAATATTTTTTGTAATGAATCAAGAAAGACAGACACACAGAGACAAACAGAAATGCCAGAGAAGGAGAAACCAAAAATGGGGCTGAGAGAGGGAGCTGGGAGGAGAGAGAAGCTGGAGGGCTAGAGGAGGAAGGACCAAGCAGTTCTGGCCACAGCTGGGCACCAAGGGGCCACCAGGAAAGATGAGGAGCAGCCCTGCTTCCATGTGCATTCTTGGAGCCCACTGGAGAGATGGATTTACCTGCTGGGAGAGGTAATTACCAGGGGCAGCAGAAGGAAATGACGGCAGGGTCTGTATGGGGAGAGGGCTGGCTGGAAAATCCAAGTAGACTTCCTGGAGGTGGAAGGCCTAGTGACGACAAGTAAGGGAACAGAGGGAGGCATTTTAGGCCCTTGTGAGCCAAGACTGAGACCAGAACGGAAAAGAAACCCTCCCAGGAAAACTCCCCCTCCTTGCTCCATTTCCCCAATGCACATACACACCCACACACATACGTACCCATATACACACGCCTATATACATACCCCCACACCTCCATATACATATATACCCATATACATCCATATACACCCACATACCCATATATCTCCGTATACACGCACATCCATATACACACCCTTCCCACACACACATACACATACAGCTCTCTGGGGGGGCCTCTGCCCTCAGCACTCACAGTGTCATCCACACACACCTAACAAAGCTCCAGGCTCTTTTCCTGGCTGCAGCCCTGTGGACCCCCTCAGGCCAGGCCTTGCACCCACTGCTGTCTGATCTTGGCGTGCTTCTCAGAGGCCGCTGGGAGGATTCCACACGCAAAAGAGGGTGGGAGAAAGTGAGAGGTGGTCCCCTGGGGGTGGCCGTGGGGCAAGAATGTTCAGCGAGTCACAGGGACGTCCTGACTGGAAGGTCCAGAGACTCGGGACAAACACCACAACTGTTCCATCCTCACCTGCGTGCATTCCCTCGGCCACCGCCACCAGGCCCCTGGGGCTGCAAGTCAGTCTCTGACGGGCCAGTCTGGAAAGTTGTGGGGGCCTGCCCACCTTGAGGCCTCCAAGGCCCCAAAAGCCCACTGACCAGCCTGGCCCCACCACAGCCCAGAGGTGTCCATTTCTCCCCCCACCTCTAGTGACAAGGCTTTGGAGGAAACTCGAGAGGATGGTTCTCTTGAAATGGAGAAGGAGGTCAAGACACATGCTTCCCAACTTTCAAAAGAAACTCTTTGGGATAATTAATCTGCACATCACCAAGACCAAGGGATTGTTTTATATCTGAAGACATATAATTAAGGAAACAATAGTAGGTTTGTTAGGTATTTTGTTCCTAAAGAATGCTAATTATGTTGAGCATCCAGACACATCCAAAGGTTCTCTCCCAATATTTAGAAATCCTAAAAAAAACCTTGATGCTGGGAAAGACTGAAGGTGGGAGAAGGGGATGACAGAGAATGAGATGGTTGGATGGCATCACTGACTCAATGGACATGAGTTTGGGTAAACTCTGGGAGTTGGTGATGGACAGGGAGGCTTGACTTGCTGCAGTCCATGGGATCGCAAAGAGTCAGACATGACTGAGCAACTGAACTGAACTAACTGAACTGAAGTTGGCCTTGAGGTCTCTCTGCCCGGACTTAGAACAAGGTAGGTCATGGAATGAAATGGGCTTCCAGTAGGTGCTGGAATGGGCTTCTCTGTCTGCAATTGCTGCCCAGAGAGGAAAGGCTAAACTGCACTCACCATTGCTTCATGACACCTTCGGATCAGCACCTAATTTGCTTAGGGTGCAACTGAGCTGGCATAGGTGTAATTACTTGCCAGGGACACTGCTTGGCAATGCAGCCACAGCTGGGCCACATGGGGAACCAGGCTTGGCTCCCCTCCAAGTGGCCATAGCCCCACGGCTGTGGCTTCCACCCCTGCCCCCAGCAAACCAGAGGAAGGCAGCCCTGACCCAGTTGCTCCCTAGGAGCCACCGGGGTGCCAGGAAGCTCAGAAAGGTCCACCTGGAACTGTTCAGAGCAACGAGGAAGACCCTCCTGGGCTGCCGCTCCTGGTGGGTCCCTCCCCAGCTGCAGAGGTGATACTAAAGAGTGACAGGAGCACTGCTCAGGTTCTGCCCCTCTGTCCTGGGGACCCCTGCTGATCCCCATGGGCACTCCATGCAAGGGCATGGCAGGGTAAGTAGTGGCCAGAGATGCCGGCACCCAAGGGAAGCAGGTTCATGACTGCAGGCAGCTAGACCCCAGATAAGGGAGCAAAGCTCCCTCCAAGTCTCCTCAGTTCCTGCTACAGTTTGTAGTCTGGTCAGATCAACATCAAGATCCATGGTCCCCACTAAGGAAAGGGAAGACACCTACTTTACCCTTCAACACAGACACACAGACTTTTTGGAAAGGAAATCCTCCAAACGGGAGGAGGGCACCAGCATTCATAGATGGACCTGCCCTGGGTCTCAGATGGGCTGTTCTTCACTATACTTGAGGGGAATTCGCACCCCAGGCCACGAGTTACATCCAGACCCCTGTCTACTCACAAATCAGCCCATCACTTCATAGAGAGGAGAATAATTAAGGAGTCATGGTATTGTGATTAAGCTTCTAAAAGAATCCTGTTTGAAGTACATCCTAAAATTGTCACTAGTGAAAGATAGCGTGTCCAGAATGACAGATGCAGCAAGAGTGACCTTGATTTCATCATTTGTATTCATTTTCTAGGGCTGCTGAAACAAAGTATCACGCCCTGGGTGGTTGAAAAAACAGAATTTTATTTTCTCACAGATCTGAAGGCTGGAAGTCCAAGATCAAGGTGTCTGCAGGAATGGTTCCTTCTAAAAGTTTGAAGGAAGGATCTGCTCCAACCTCTCTTGCCTTGGCTTGGAGATGACTGCCTATTCTTCAGGTATTCACATTAGCTTTTCTCTGTGCATCAGCGCCCGAACTTCCTCTTTTTAGAAGAACACCAGGTATGATGGATTAGGACCCACCCTAATGATCTCATTTTAACTTGATTGCCTCTATAAAGACCCTGTCTTCAAATAAGGTCACATTCAGAGATCCTAGGGTATAGAACTTTAGTACATGAATTTGAGTACACAATTCAACTCATCACGTAATTGTTGACAATGGGGGATGTATAAATTAAATAATTCACTTTATTACTGTTCGAACCTGTACTTTTTCATAACTGGAGGGAAGGAGCACGGAGGCAGGCAGTGCTTCAAACAACTGTCACGTCACCAGGTAAACTCCAAGAAGATAGGACATTCTCCATCACTCAAAGAAAGTCCTATTAATAAACGATTTTCATGTGCCTATCCCCACCACCGCTACACACACATACACAGGCTTGCAGCCTTTTCCCACAAACTCAAACAACTGTTTACATCCACTCATTCATCCCTATGTGGGCACTCTGTTCCTGAGCCTCACTTACAAGTGCAAAGGCACCTGCAGTTACGAGCCTTTTACATAATGTTTAGGAATGTCATTGTGGCAGACAGAGGTGGCTGGTACACCCCAAACCCCCACACTGAGAAGGGGGCAGTCCCCAGCCAGTGAAGGGGAGAAAGCTTGGCTCAAAGCTGAGTCTCAATCATAAAGACACCTTCACTAATATCACACCCAGGGACTTCTCTGGTGGTGCAGTGGATAAGAATCTGCCTGCCAAGGCAGGGGACATGGGTTTGATCCCTGGTCCAGGAAGATCTCATAGGTTCAGAGCAACTAAGTCCATGTACCACAACTACTGAAGCCTGAGCCCCAGAGCCCATGCTTCACACAAGAAGCCACGGAAATGAGCAGCCTGAACACCACAACAAACAGTGAGAAGCCCCCACTTGCCGCAACTAGAGAAAGCCCCAGCAAAGTGAAGAAGACCCAGCACAGACAAAAATAAATAAAATGTCACACCCAACACACAAAATCCCCACCAGAGCCAGAGTGTATGGCATACAGGCTGGGTATGGCATAAGTGGTCTGGGGGCAGCAGTGGAGTATGGGTTGTTCATTGCAATCCAGCCCATATTTCACTCTTCAAGTCACAGGGAATCATCCACCCAGAAGGAGTGCCTTTTCCTAAGTTTTGTATGTGCTCCAACAGCCCTTTCACCCCAAGGCCACGTGCACACTTACACATCTATGTATGTGTCCACATGCTCAGGTTACATGCTGTGCAAGCCACATCCATATACGCCCACTCGTGTATCACATGCAAGGTGCACGGCCATCCTCAGGCACAAAATCTCTTCCTTACCAGACTCACTCCCAGGGGCCCAGGCACAGATCTTTCTGCTTGTCCTTTGCCCAGGCTGAAGGTGATGCCCTCAGCCCCCATTCCAGTTCCTGCACCCCACACAGAAGATCTTAGAAGGGTCGGGGTGGATAGGAATCCTGCCTCAAGATCCAGTGATCAGGCAGGTGCCCCCTAAAAGTCACTTCACCTGTCCCCCTTGCCTGGAACCAGGATAAGGCCACTGGTCACACAGTTCCAGCTGCTGGGAGAAGTTAGGCACGATGAGGCGCTTGGGTGGCCAAGAACATGAGGGTGGTGGGGGGCGGGGCGTGGCCTCTGCCTCCAGGAAGTCCTAGCTCCCACCTCTCAGCCTTCTCTTTGAGCCAAATTGGAAGAGGCAAAGTCAGATCCATGATTTCTAAATAAGGCAGGTCTAGGACCCAACGGGAGTGCAAGGTCCAACATTCTTTCTCCTAAATGCATGTTTACCTGTCCAGGAAGCACAAAAAAAGGTCTTGGGACACCTGACTAACCGCGTCAACGCTGATGAGGCCTGAAATGTTATTTCCCATGGGTTCTCCAGCCTAAAAAGTTCTGGACAGGGGCCTAGGACAACCCCCTCCCCGGCCAATCCTTAAGTACGATGCTTTGAAGACAAGGAGAAGGTGAGGGATGAAGGACTGAAGAAGATGCCTCAGCCTACACCCTCCTTCCAGCCTCATTTTTCAAGCCGGGACAGGGCAGTGTTGAGCCCAGGGCTGGGGGTGGGCAGTTCCGGACGCCTCCCTGTCCCCACCCAGCTTCAGACCAGCTCTTCTGGTTTAGGGCAGAGGGAGGAGGGGCACCCACGTTCTCTGGGGAGCACAGCGAGGCCCCGCGAAGTGACCCTTTTTCTGAATGAAATTGAGCTGCCATTTTCATCTTCTTCCCAAATGTCAGCAGCGTTAGATCAGATTAGGAGCTAATCTCTTGCCAAAATTCATTTCCGAACAAGAGAGGTGGCTCTGGGCGGGTGGAGGTTTGTTGTTTGTTTCGATATTCCTCCCCACACACTCTCTTTCCCTCCCTGTCACTGGGGTGCGGACGAAGGTAAAGGGGCGAATAGACCTCATGGAGGCCCCCGGGGGCCTAGAGGAGAACCCGAGGAGGATACAGCAGCAAGCGGGGCCGTGGAGGTGGGGCGGGGCGGGGAGGGCCGCCGCCCTGGCCCCGCGCCAGCAGTAGCTCCCTGCCGGCGCGTTTGTTCTCCGAGCGCTCGGATAGCTCCCGGGTTGCGCCCGGGGTCGTCCTTCCCGGCCGCGGAGGAAAGGAGCTGGAGCCAGAGCCGGCAGGGCCCAGGAGACCTGTGCTGAGAGGGCCTGGACGCCTGAGCCGCATCTTAGGTGCGAGACGGACCTCCCTCCCCTAACCCCGCCTCCCCGTCCCAAGCGACACTTCCCCCACCCAACTAGCCTCCCACCCTCTGGCCAGGGAGGTTAAAGGAAAAGGAAAGGCAATTGCAGCCTAAAGAGAACAAGAGGAAACGGAGGAAACAAACGCCCAAACGAACTGGTCAGTACCTTGCAGGAGGCCTCATTTGACAAGTGACCAGAATACAGCCGCTGGCCTGAATGCATAATTACCCCCAAGTGAAAATTCCCCATCTAATTTGATATTTGGTTCTTTGCAGAAGCTATAGCTTTCGTAAATAATATACAAAGTAAGAAACCTAATCCCGCCTGCTAGAATGTTTAATTCATCATTATGCGAGCTAATTGGAAGGTGATTATATGGTAATTGCTCATTAGTGGTGTATATTTATCGCTGTACCTTATGTCAAGGCCATGGGAATTGTGTAGAGTCTGTTCTCTCATTTCAAGGATCAGTTTCAGAAGCAGGAGCGAAGCAGGCAAGATCAAGTTCTTCCTGACGTCAGGGTCCAGCCGAGGGCTGTGGAGACCCGCGCTATATATAGGACCTAGAGCTAGCTGGGGGCAGGGGCGGCCTGGGGCCGGGCTGAGACCAGGAGCCGGGCAGCCAGACCACTGCCGGGCAAAGCAGGTCCTCGCCCGGGAAAGAGGAGAGGCGTGGGTTGGGGGCCCTGGATCATTTTCCAAACGCGACCCCATCCTCATTCCAGGCACCTCCCTGGCGCATCAGGTGCGTCTGGGTCTCTGGGCTTATGGTGGTAGAGGAGACCTTGCCCCTGCGTTCTCTGTAGGACTCTATGGCGGTGTGCAGTAGATGTGGGTTAGAGGGGGGGACCAGGGAGGCTTGATTGGTCCACTGGGTGGGAGACAGGGAGAGGGAAGGTCAGGCTTGACTTAGAGCCAGGTAGAATTTGCAGTGGTGGAGACCCGATCTTCCTCCGCTATCTGATCGCCTAACAGTTGGTCAATTCCCACCTCCTTGGCGGGCAAAAACATATTCTCTCAATCCCTTCACCCCAGTGAAACTGGGTGCAGGCGGGACGATAGTGCCAGCTTGGTGCCTAGAAGGGGGACCCAGAGCCTCTCGATGGTAGGCGGCTAGAGCAGGGCGAAAGAAGCAGGAAGAACGGCTGGGCGTGAGCCCAACTCAGTCCCAAAGCCAGTGCCTGCGCTGGGAACTTAGGAAAGGCAGGAAGGCATGTCTGAAAACCCGAAGGCGCGGAGAAAAGACGTGGAGACTAAGGCTGCATACAGGTGGAGATGGGAGCAGAGACGAGTCCGTGGGTCTCCAGCAGCTCGGAGGATCCCGCGGGGGCTCTCGGAGACCCTGCCTCCAGCCGAGCATCCTCGCACGTGGGCGTGATCTTTGGCGCGCTCTGGCGCCCCCTCCGGGGAGTGCGACGCGCCTTTGCCCTACGCGGACCCCAGCCCGGAGCGCCAGGCACCCCTACTTGCAGTCCCGGCGAGGCCCTCCCAAGTTCCCCCAACCCCCTGCGGGGCAACAGGCACTAACGAACAAAAGGCCAATTAGACGCCGGGGCTCTGCTGATGAATGGACCTTTAGCTTTCAAGCGTGGCACAGCCTCGGGTTTCCCGGAGTCCTGGGTCGCGCCGGGAGAAGCCACCTCCCCGAGTGGGGTCACGGTTGGGGTCAGCGGGTTCTCAAAACTCCCACTTCCCGCTCGCCGAGGGATGGGTTGGGGGACGTGAAGGCGGCGGCCGAGCGGCCGGCGTGGGAGTGGAGCTGCGGACCTGGCGCGCCCGCGGCCCCGCAACTCGGCCTTGGAGCACCGCCGCCCGCCGAACGCGGCAGGCCCCTCTCCCGCCCGGCCTGCCGCTGCCCGGAGGCGGCACCCACGTAAACCAAACGCTGATTGCCGGAATAAGAAAGGCCTGCCTGGAAAAATGCTCTGTTACCAAAAACCCCCAGCTGTTTGCCAAACTTCGGGGCGAGTGGTACGCTGCTGACACAATAACCAAACCCGAGCCTTCTCACTAGACACGCATGTCTAGATCCCGCAACACACAAGTGCCTCCATCACCCGGGACGCCACCCAAACACGGAGAAATGTTCCCGCGCGCCACACACACCGAGGTCATTCCCATCCTCCGAGATCCACAGCTATCGCGGGGCTCACGGCCACTCGACGCTGGCACACGAATCCACGCAAAACTGTGTTTCTACACCTCTGTAAGCACGCCAGTTACAGCCGCGCAGCTGCACGTTCCTGTCCGAACTCCATACAATCTGGACTCCCAAGGAAAGCTGGCCACCTTGACACACTCAAATCTACACACGCAGCACTGGCCTCTCCGGCCTCTAACTCACGCAGTTAGCACAATTAGCACCTACACACCCTGACTTCACTCCTGGCTCAGACACACAAGCACAACTGTTTTACAGACCTAACTCGTACACTCAACCTCTACAAAGTCACAAGCGCAGCCTCCCGCCCTACCTCACGTCCCCACCCTTATTCCGACTTGCAACTGCCCACAAGCAGGGAGCCCAGCCCAGATCCCCCCAACGGCGGCGCGGTGCCCCGGGCCAGGCCTCCGACCCGCCAGAGTTCCTCCCCACCCCCGCCCCAATGGGCCTGCGCGTCCGAGACTTTGTTTCCTGCGACTCAAGGCGGGGACGGGGAGGAGCCGAGGTTTCCAAGGCCGCGCGCAGGCCCGAGCCCCCTTTCTGCCTGGCCCGGTTGGCGCGGCTCTCTGCCTGCCACAATCCGCCCCTAGCACAAAAGTGGCCCGGCAGGTTCCGGGCCGCCGCCAAAGCTCCCGCTCCGGCTGCGCTTGGCTGCCAGAAACAGAGCTGGAGCGAGCCGGGGGTACCGGACACGCAAAACAAGAGGCAGAAGGGGGTAACGGTCCGGAGGTCCCAGGCTTTTATCTCATGAGTTTTTGATGCCTTGAACGCAACCACCGCCCTCCCGCCCCAAACCTCTGCTTGCGCCTACCAGGCCCTTTGCCGCCCTGAGGAATTGGACCCCAAATGAGAAACGCGCGCCGAGCTCCTCTGTACCTCGCAGGAAGGAGAATGAGGTTGGGCACCCTTGCCTTGTACATTCCGTTTGACTCTTGGGGAAATATTAACGGAGAACCCATGCCTCTCGGCTCCCTAAACCCACTCAGCTCAGGTGAACGCACACAATTGACAAGAGAGCAGGTCATCGATCAGACGTGTAACCTACATTCCCTTCCGGGATAACAGGCAGGACTCAAGGCAACATGCGTGCAGCTCCAGGTGTAGGGAGAAAAGCCGAACCTGACCCTGGATGCCCACTGAACCCTGCCAGGGCTATCTAGGCCTGGTACCCATGAACCACGAGGGAGGACACAGACCTGCAGCACACAGCTCCCACGCTCCCCTCCCCAAGGGGCTCCAGCCCAGCACGCGCGCACTGCGACGGGGACGCAGCCGCACAGCACACGCGCCCCGCACCCTGCCCCGCGCCCCGCGCCCAGATAGTCATCGTGGGATGGCATCTCGCAAATATTTATATTCCTCGGCGCCACGGCAGCCCGCGTCCACATTAGACCCTCTAATCCTGCCACTTTAAATAGATGAATTAATAAAGCAAACGAGCGGCTAATAAGCTGACTGTCCAGCCTTTTTGAGGCGGGGGAAGGACTCGAAAGTGCGCCAAATTTGTTTGCAGTGGATCAAGGCGAGCCGCCTCTGCTTCACTTTCTTTATCTTAATTCCGACTTGAAAAGATATAATTATCTAGTTTGAACAGAGCTGCTATCAAATCCTTCTTTGGGCCGGGAAGGGGGGCGTTGGAGTGGATTGCGGCTCTCTGAGCCGCTCCGTGCAGCCGGAGATAGCGCGTAATGAAGATGTGGAGGCCCGAGATACAAAGGGCATTAACCTCATTAGCATGAAACCTTTTCTTCTTACCATTGTGGGACCCTTTCAGCCGCCTAATCCCCCCTATTTTCAAAGCTTGGTTTGTAATAAAGCTTTTAGGTTTTTTTTTTTTTTTCAAAGCTAATAGTATTCTCTGATGATTTTATTGCTGTTACACTACATAGGACATTTACCAAAAAAAAAAATAATAATAAATCTTCATCACACTCCCCCTTTTCTGGTACTTATAAAAAAAAAAGTATATGCTTCTTGCACAAATAAGCCTTTTGTCAAGATGGGAAATTTTCTTCAGGAAAGGCTAGTCTGAATTTTAACAGGTCTGTGCTCCGTATTTGAGGCGTTCTGGGCTTGAGGAAGTGGGTCGAAGGGAAAGGTAACTTGTTTAAAAGAAAGAGGTGCGGAGGTGCTGCAGCAGGGACTGCGAAGCACAGAGGACAGCTATTGGCCAGAGTCCCACTGTTCAAGTGGCTGGAATCCCCAACTGAGTCCCCAGGATACACAGGGCAGCACCTGTCCCCCTCTCCTGAAGCACACCCCTCTTCTGAATCAACCCCTTCTGGCCCAGCATCCTCAGAGCGGAGTCTCCGCCAGTCCCCCCACACCTTTCCAGGGAGTCTGTGTGGAAATGCCCCTACAAACAGCCAGAGTTCTCCAGAGAAACAGAAAGGGAGAAAGCGGGTGAGAAAGGCAGAGATAAAAGGGGAAAAAAGAGAGAGAGAGACCAAGAATGAAATCTACTTTAGAAGAGAGGAAGGGAGGGGAAAAAAAGAAAGAAAAATTTCCATAGTGCCCTATAGTCCCCACACGTGCACAGAATGTCTAATCTTAACTTTTCAAGGCAGGATGTTAACAAAGCTTGTATTTTTGCCCTGCATTGTAACTTGGCCTTATCACAGTGTAAAGGGTGGGGAGATTGTCCTAAATTATGTCCAGGCAGCCCCCCTGGATCTGTGGATTAAGAGATTAAAGGAGACCACTGGGCAAGGCCTCCTCTTTCCCCTTCATATTCCTGGTATGATAATTGCTTAAACTGATTTGCACTTTCACAAAAGCTCGCAGGACGCTTTGTAGCTCGAACAGAACAGACGAGGTTTCTCTATCAATGGAAATAAAACTGATTAATGCAGCCTATCAGGATAAGAAGCAAATGAAGCATGCAAAAACAACCTCGTACCCCCAGAAGGGGGAAGGAGGTGGGGGGAGCTAAGTTTCCTCCAAGACTGGTTACAACTTTTTCTTTACTGTTAAAATTGAGAGTTTAAGGTTTCTCAGAATGCTTGCCTTATAAGGCTGCTGAAGCCCTTGGGCTCATCTCATCACCTTTAGCAGATTGGGGCTGGAGAGAGGAAGTAAAGAAGAGAGGGAGGGAGGAGAGAAGGAAGGAAGGGAAGGAGGAAGAAAAAGAGAGGGAGAAGAGACATATTTCAGGGGGTTGAGGTCAGAAACACATTTTTAAAATCCTAGGATTCTGATTCTGCTAAGTGTTTTCCCTAATCCTAGGGGAATATTCTTCAGTGCATAGATACATGTCTAGTTTTTTGTTTTTTTTTTTAATAACTAGAGGTTAAGAGTAGTAAGCATGTTTAACCTGAAATTCAAATTAAACTCCTTCTTTAGGCCGTGCAATGGGCAAAGGTCTGGATGGAAAACTTTTCTTCCATCTCTTTTCTGAAGGACTTAAGTTTTCCTAATCCTCTCCCTTTTCCACCCTCTTCTCTCTTTAAAATGCCCAAGAATCCATCAGTCTGGCCCTTTTGTGGGTGGTGAGCCTGTGCTTCTTGAGCCTAGTTGGGGAAGGACCACACTCAAATTAAAAAGATGCTTTAAAAAAAAAATCACTTCAATTTCCCAAGACGACTACTCTGAGGGCATATTGATAAATCTTTATTGACAAAATATTGACATTGACATACTTCTTGGAAGTATATAGTGTGTTAGAATTCTAACAAATTAACACAAAACACAAAAATATTTACATTCTGGTATAGAAGACATTAAGGAAGCATTTGTCACTCTCTTTAGTAAGTCTATGATCTTGAAATAGAAACTCAGTGCTTGAAAACTTGCCGCAGTGTCCTTGGCCACACTTAACATCATCCCCGCTAACTACAGTCCTTCAGTTTTTGCAGTATATAGATTTAAAGTTTGGAATGGCCTTTACGGCAAATGGTTGAACTCGGCCAATATCTTCAATGACTAAAAGGAGAAGTTTACTTCGTGGTTTTAAGCCTCGGCATGTTAGGAAAGGGAATGTCCAAGAAATAGAATTTAGATTTTTTGTTGTTGTTTCTTTTCCCAGAACAAGTTCTGACTCCTCTTATGGGCACCCTCCCCCTCCACCCCCAGCCCCCCATCCTGTTCCCCGTTTCTCTGAAAGAGGACCACTATTGCTGAGCCTACCTCATTTAGCTTTCACAATCACTTTGACATCAGAAGGTATCAAAAAGTGTTTACAGACTGCACGTTTCTTGAAAAAAAAATCAAAATAAAAAACACACAGAACCTGTCTTTAAAAGGAAAAGAAAATTACAATTCATTTTCTGTCTTTAGACACCATTCGCCCAACAACTGCTACATGCAATTCAAGTTTTTGAACAGGTGTGGGATGGGGCTGGATATGGAATCTCGATTATTACTAATTATTTTTAAAGATTGGGGGGAAAAAAACACTTCGAAGGGCAAAATTTAAAAGTCCTGTGCCTGGTTGGGGTTTTTTTTTTCTTTTATCATCACCATTATCATCATCATTTTAAAAAAAAATCGGACTGCGATAAACGGAATACCTGCCAATCATCTTGTCTCGCTGGTTTGGCGTTTGACTGACAGCTCCCCTTGTCAGAGCGCCTTCGGCTTTGCCACCTTAGGACCTCTCTCTCTCTCTCTCTCTCTCTCTCTCTCTCTCTCTCTCTCTCTCTCTCTCTCCCTCACTCAGCTGCCTCTTTAGACAAGGGTAGCGTGTTCATCAAGGAGCCTCCCGTCTTCTGCCATCGAGGCGCGGCCTCGGATCAGGACCCTGCGTTCTGCCGCCCGTCTACGTCGCGCAGCGGCTCCTCTCTCTGACTCCCTGTCCCCTTCTCCGTGAATGTGTGTGTGCGGTAGTTTTTGTTTTGTAGGGTTTTTTGTTTTCTTTTTTTTTTTTTTCGTCTTCCCCTCCTCTCCCTGTCTCTGTTTTGCTCTGTGATGTCCGTTTCGGTGGGGTTCTGTCTGTGTTTTTAATCGTCTGAGGTCACATCTATTTCCTCGGGACTCGCCTGCTTTGTGGCGATCCTCCACCGGTTAATATGGTGCGTCCCTTTTTTCTTTTGTTGCGAATCTGAGCCTTCTTCCTCCAGCTTCTGCCTTTTGAACTTCGTCCTGCGGTTCTGAAACCATACTTTTACCTGCAGGAGAGGCAGAGAGGGCGCGTTAGTATTCCTGCACAGCGCCCTCCTACCTCCTCCTCTATTGCCTGGCCAGACCCTGGGCTGAGACTACAAAAGTCCAGTGTCCCGGGCCGCGCATCCTGTTAACCGGCACCCACACTCCGCTACAGCCTTCCCTTGGGGAACAGAGCTCCTGTTGCCGGCCCGGGGAAGCCTGATCCCGGCCCTTCTGAGCCCTCCTGGTGAAACCTTTCCCCTGGCCCCGCCAGCTCCGCGTGCTCGGTGCCCCTTTTAGCTTCAGCCAGCTCAGGACACCCACATCCCCCTTGAGTGCAAAAGCCTGCCAAACATTGGGAAGCCCCTATAAAATAATAAGTAAAGGAAAATTAAAAGGTCCCTGACTCCCTCTACCTAACCAGTGCCGCAAAGAGTTCATTCCCGCTGCTGGGCCCAACGTGCTTTCTATTTTCTGCCGGTTTCCGCAGCCACTGTCTAAATATAGTGCCTCCTCTGCAAGGCCTGGGCCCTGGGGTAGGCAGTCAGGATTTGCCTGCGCTTCCTCCTCTGTGCCCAGGACTCTTGCAGGTGAGCAGGAGCGGTTGTGGGAGACAGTCGGGGGTGGGGGTTTAGGGGGAAAACCAGGGGGGACGGTGGGGGTACAGAGCCCTGGGGACTAACCCAGCTGAATCTTTTCAGCTCGGAAAAGAGGCTCAAAAGTGAAAGCTTCCGCAAGACCCTGGGATAGAGGGGAAGTAAAAGGAAAACTGAGAAAGATAAGGGAAGAGCCCCCTCTGTCCTCTTCTTGACCAGCTCCAGGGCAGGCCAGGGCCAAACTCCCACCCCATCGCATCACTTCCCACCAGGGCGGGGCTGGCGGCCTGGCCTCCCCAGAGGGCAGCTAGTAGTCTGGGGAGCACTGATGTGGGACTGGGTTGCACCAGTCCCTGGGGAAGATTGGTGATGGGTCCCTATACACTGACCAGACCAGACAATGGCACTGCCCAAGCTTCTCAGCAGCGAGGGACAGGTGAGGAAAATGGTGTTGACTGCACCTTCCACGGCCCCGGGTCTGTCCCCGCTCTGCTGGCAGTACCCCCAGGCCCCTGAAGTCCGCTGGGCTTTCTTCTTTGAGTCGGCAGGCCCAGGTCCCGGCTTGCTCTCCCCGAATGCCCCCAGTCCCCCAAAGTGTTCCCATGAAAAAGCTGAGCTGGAACAAGGCTGAGTTTAATTTGCTTTGAGTTTGCTAATTGAGGGGGAGGACGATTCATTTCTCCCCGGCGCTCGCCCAAGGCGCGCGTCGGTGCGCTCGGGGCTTGACACGCACACAAAGACTCCAGGCAGCGTGGGCAGCGAGGCGGACAAAGACCACCGCCGCCTCGGCTATCCAGGAGAAATCAGCCGGGCCGCGCCTTGTGCCGGGCCCCGCACCAACCCGCGAGGCCCTCTTCGGTTTTGTCTTGGGGAACGTTTTAAAACAAAAGCCTCGACCTCTTTGCGCCTCCCAGGAAAAGTGTTACAACTTAATCTGCCCGAAAATGTTACTGTTTGCCGGGAACTTTGACCCCGCCCTGCGGCTCCGCATACAGTTGCGCCTACTGTAGCCCAAAACCACCTCCCCAACCCCGGAGCAGGCCGGAGCCTGGCCCGCCGGGGGACCCTGTTGCGCAGCAAGGGTCTGCCCCCTGAGGCAGCCCCTCTCCGCAGCCTCCTGGCTCAGTTTCTCCGATTTAGGGACGCACCTAGGATGCCTGGCTCGATGGCCTGACTCTCCTGTCCCCTCAAGGGGAGTAACTGGGAGCTGTCCGTGTGAGCCGTGAGCCTCTGGCAGCAGGGACCTCGCTCTTAACCCACTCCCAGCCCTCTCTTCCCAGCCTTGAGCCCCAAACGCTCCTACACCTCTTCCTGGCCCCAGCCTACCCCCAGACTCGCACCGCAAGTCTCATCAAAAGTGCAGAGGTGTCTCACCCAGGAGCTGCGAGTCCAGCCCGGCCCTACAGAAACAGCAACTCAGCCGGTCCCCCCCCCCACCCCCCCCCCCCACTCCTCGGAACCTCCAGCGGGTCGGCTCCTACAGTCCGGTGCTGGAGCCCAAGGAAGCCAAGAGCCCCTCAAAACTTACACATCTTGAGCCCAGGGCGTGGGAGTAACTCCCGGCCTATTGGCGGAAGGCCCTCTGTCCGGGGATCGGGGATGCGGTGGCCGCGCCGGGGCCCGCTCACCTGAGTTTCCGTGAGGCTGAGGCTGTGCGCCAACTGCTTCCTTTCGGCGCCCACCACGTAGTGGTTCTTCTCGAAGGCGTGTTCCAGCCTCAGAAGCTGGGACGGGGAAAAGGCGGTGCGGATCCGCTTCGGCTTTCGGGCCAGGGCGTTGTGCAAAAGGAAGCTCTCCGGGCTTGCGTCGTTCCCTGCGGGGAACACAGCAGAAGTCCTGTTAGAGGTGCCCGTCCTAACCCGGGCCGCGCGCTTCTCCGGAGCCGGGCTGACCTGGCAGCGAGCTCAGGGCCTTCGCGGACGTACCCTGTGCGGCTTGGCCCAGGGAGGGCCGGGCCCCTCCAGACGCGCGAAGGGAACGCCGGTCCAGCCGCCTGGCCCTGTCTGCTGGGCCCGGACCTGAGCGGCTGCCACCCAGCAGTTGTCCTAGGCGGGCTTTGCAGACCCCCGGGCGCCGCGGGCCTCACCACCTCCGCGCCGGGCACCCGGGGATCGAGGAGGGGGCAGCAAGGCCGGATCCGGGGGTTGGCGCCCTGAACCCAAAGAAACGGCTTTCTTTTTTTCTCATCTCAGAGAAAAGTTTGCCCCCGGGGATGAGGGGCGGAGAGGTGATGAGCCGCTATCTAAAGTTTTCTCGGGTACGTATTTTAAAAGTCTTTCTCCTCCGGAAAAGCGCAGAGGCCGGGCGTGTCGTTGCAGCCCGGGCTTCACAGAAATCTCTCCGGAGGGTGCGCAGGGTTTCTGCTGCCGCTGCCTCCCCGAGGTCCCGGCTTCCCCGCTGCCCTGCTCCGGAGAACTAGGAGACGCGAGCGAAGGCATCGTAACCCGGCGGGGTACGGAGCTGCGGGCACCTTTTAGGACTGTTCGCGGCCCCCGAAGATCCCAGCTACTCCGAGTCGGGTGTGAGGACCAAGACCGTGGCTGCTGGAGAATGAGGAAAGGGAGCCCTAAACTTTGCAAGCAGAGCCAGTTTCAGGTCCACTCATTGGGGTGGGAAATCGATTCACGAAAAACCCAAAGAAAAACAAACCGACAGTTCAGGGGGGGATGGAGGCAAATTCGGTCTGGGAATAAGGGTAAAACGTTGTTTTTGTTTGGTTTGGTTTTTGAAATTAAGGAAGGGGGAGTCTACCCGACTTTAGGCGCTGGCAGGAATGCAAAGGGTTAACAAATGGACAAGCCGCCGAGTATTGATCGGCTGCCTCCGGAGGTAGGTCTTTTCCCCGCTCGGATCGCCAAACTAATTACTTGTCCCCTTTACCGGAGTTTTAACTTTCCTCCTACCCTCCACCCAGAGAAAAACAAACAAACAAATCCCAAAAAACAGCAAGAAAGGAAAACACCCAAACAGACTTCCTCTAGCCCATCTTCCGACCCGGCTCATTTCTTTTAAAAGAAAAACAAAAATAAAAATCAGTCCGAACCTGCCTTCCCGCCGTGGCGGCTCGGCGCCGGAATTGAACAGGTCACCGCTAGAGTGCCGAGCCTCGGAGAGGTTCCTACCCGCGCGGGTTCCCGCCCCTCCCCAGCCTCCGAAATAAGCAGGATAAAACAACCCCCCCAGACTTTGCTCCGGGGGCGTAAGGGTCTCTTCACTGCCGGAAGAGGGTCAGAGACCGAGACGTCGCGGGTCTAGGAGGCAGGGGCGCGGAGTGGGTGGCGAACACGTAGTGGAAGGCGAACCTGGGGCTGGCCCTTGCCTGCGCCCCTCGGAGCCAGGACGGCGAGAGCATAGCCCAGGAGACGGAGAGCCTGGGCACCCCGCGGGCCATGGATTCCTCGGTGGCCAGCACTCGGAGCAGGCTAAGACAGCCCGCCTTGAGAGCATTCGGAGGCAACTCCTCTGCGTCCCTCCTTAAAGGGTCAAGCGGCAGCAGGCCAGTCCCCAAACCGGCCGCAGCTCGGAGACTGGGGACCAACACCAAGCCCGACTCCTCGCCGCCCAGTTTCCAGACGCACCGAGCGGGCGGTCGAGCCGGAAAAACCTCCATCCAGGCCTCGCCGGGCGCCCACCCGGAGCAGGCCGAGGGCAGCGTAGGATGCAGCGCTCCGCGGCCCCGCGACGTGGCACGTACCTTGGAAGCGGTGGCCCAGATATCGATAGCGATGGATGAGCCAGGGGTAGAAGGTGGACGGGTCCCGCTGCTGCGAGGCGAAGAGGGGGTGTGGCGAGTGCGAGGAGGGCAGGGGGTGGGCGGCCAAGGCGTGCGGCGGCGGCACCGGGTGCACTGGCACGGCCGGGTTGGGCGGGTGCGAGACCGCCTCGGCGAACACCAAGTCCGGGTTGGAGTAGACGCCCCTGCCGGCGGCGGCGGCGGCGGCGGCCGAGTGGAAGCCGTTGAGGAACGGGTTTATGGGGCTGGAGTTGGCGTAGCTGAGCGCCGCGGGACGGATGGGATCCTCGGAGCGCGAGGCGGGCAGGGGACTGTCCTTGGCCACCAGCGACTCGATGGTGAAGCAGCGCTTGGGCGCCGGCTGGAACATGCTGCGCCAAGGAGCGGGCGCCCGGGGCTCCCGGCTCCCGGCGACCGCGGCGCGCTGCCTCCGCCGCCCGCTGCCCGCTGCCCGCGGCGAGAACGGACGAGAATTGGGGACTTGTTGGGTGGGGGTGGGGGTGGGGGGAGGAAAGGGAGAAAGAAAGGAAAGGAAAGGAAAAAGGAAAGGAGGGGGGAGGGGAAGGGAGAGGCAACGCCGAGGATCCCGAGAATCTTGCACCAAACGCGCCCAACCTGGAGAGAGGGGGAGAAATCCTTCCAGAAGAATTTGCAGGCGTGGATTGGGGTAATTTTTTTTTTTTTTTTTTTTTTTTTTTTGGCGAGATGGCGTGGTGGGGGGGGTCGAAGTTAGAGGCGGAGTGGGGGGGGTAGTTTCTCGGGGGAGGCAAAAAAAAGTTTTCTCTCCTCTGCAAAAGGCGGGCAGGGCGCCCTAAGTCCAAGGACAATCCATGGAAGTGTTCGCTTCTTCACAAGTTGTGCAAACGATTTGTTAGTTCATGAGCCTAATTAGTGCGGGGATCACATAAACAGCTTCCTCCGAAGCCTGGTAAATGGCTTGATGATTGGTCGCTATTACTCGCCCTGAGGTGGAAGGGGGGAGACTCTTTAAAGTGCGTCAGAGGGAGGCGAGCGCCTGGGAACCCGGAGGCCTGGATCCGGGCCGAGAGTGGAACGGAGTCGCCGCCGTTGCCGCGGCCGTGCCTCCTGCGCCCGCCGGGCCGCCCGGCCTCTCGGCGCCTTCGCCCCGCGCCCCCAGCTCACTCGCTCCCGCGGCGCCGCAGCGGCTTCTTCTCCTCCTCTTTCGCCTCCTCCTCTTCCTTCGCTTTTTCTCCTCCTCCTCCTCTTCCTCCTTCTCCTCCTCCAGTTCTCCCTCCTCCTCTTTCCCCACCTCCTCCCCCTCGGCCACCGCCTCCTCTCCACCACCATCATTCCCTCCGGGGCACCCCGGTCTCTGCAGAGCCCTCGGTCGGCGCCGCCTCCTCTGTGGCCCCCTGGATTCCCCAGCCTGCCGAGCCCGGGCTTGGGGGTACAGACGGACGCGCGGACACTACAGATTCCCCGCGCCCAGCGCTTCCGCGCTGCTGCCCTCCGCAGCCCCGCGTCTGGGGAGCTGGAATCGCCCCGGGAGCCCTCGAGGGTAAGCGGGCAGGGGTGGGTTCCCGGCAAGGGTTAACGGAGCTGTTCGGTCAGCGATACTCCCGGCGATTTCCTAGGTGAGGAGGGAGCCTGGCGTGAAGGGGTGCTGGGTCGTCCAACCGCGCGTAGCCTCGAGGTCTCAGGGTCGCTGATCTGTCCATCCTTGACGCGGCTCGTTCTTTTCCAAGTTGAGACCGGAGTGGATGACCCTGCCGGGACGGTGGGCGCTTCCAACTTCCCCACAGGGTCTCGATTTTCCTTTCCGGGAAGGGGCTCATCTCCTTCCCCCAAACAGGTCCTTCTGCAATATCTGGGACTAGGGGTCCAAGGTCAAGGGAGAGGCTGATGTGCTGTTACTATTACCATTAGGTTGTCGTTATTATTTGTGTCAGTGTTGTTGTCATTATTATTATTTATTGTCACTATTTCTATTATTATTCTGCCATCTGTCGTCCCAGGGGCGGGTTGCTGTGCAAACCCCGGGCTTACAATTAGGGAGTGCAGATCGTTTCTCCAGTCCCAGGCCGTGTCCGCATTTTCGAGCTTGCCTTCGGTTTTGGGATGATTTTAGGGCCGAGTTCCCTCGTCCCCATTGGCTCACGCAGCAGCATAATTATGATCACATCCCCCAGGCTGCTGGCGCTGCTCTCTGTTTATTGGTGGTTAAAGATCTATTATCTATTCATCAGCCGCCTCTTTTTTTCTCTCTTTTTTTTCTTTTTGCCAATTACATTCTTCTAAAGTGAAGTACCAGCAGGTATTTTGCACGTTTACAATTAATGATTAAAAAAAAACTGGCATCCTTTAAATCTCTTACTTGGCCGCCCATGTCATTTTGCTTAAGGACGAAGACATGCCTGTGTTTGGTGATGAGGTTGCCGTGAGACTGAAAAAATGTCGATTGGGAGGGGGAAAAGAGGGAAGTCCTGTAAGTCAGGCTGCACCGCCCCTAGATTCATCAGTCATAAGTCCCCAGGTCTGGGAACATGTTCCCCTGTGTTGCCAGCTATCCGTTCCCTGCCCTGGGGTCACCCCTGATCCTCTGTGGATTCATCTACTGTGTATTTATGTTCATGTCAATTTCTCTTTATTCCAGGCATAGTCTGTATTGGGGGTGCAGTGAGAGGAGGGTCCAAAAACCCCTTTTGGAAAACACTCTAGGCGAGAGAGGGGTTAGGAGTGTGTTTTCTGGGGTTGTCCGGGTACCTGGCCTTAGGGAGGACCCAGCAGAGATCATGGTGCTGCCTCCTCCCAACCTTCCCAGGGCATATACATACACACATTCACACACGAGACAGTCTTGGGCCTCAGCTTTGTGTTCATGTCCCAAGAAGCCTGCCCCTGCCTCAGACTTCAGCTCTCTGATGCCAGCTATGGGCAAGGCTCTTGGCTGGGTTTTCACTCTTAGCAGTTTCTCTCCACCTTGCTTTGTGGCATCCCCCCATCCTTTCCTACAGGCCCAAGGAAACAGGGAGCTTGATCCAGCCTTTTGGGGTAGGGTGCATTTTGAATACTATCTCCCTGGGTCCTAAACTACAGACCACTAAAAATATCATCTCCAGTTCAGAAAAGCTTCCTTCACTTAGGCTGTAGGGACACAAGCCCCATTGTGCCCAGGCCAACAGAGAGCCTGAAGCCACAAGGAAAACTGGAAGTTTTGGGGCTGCACTAGCCAGCCAGTCTGGGGTAGAAGTAAAGGTCAGCCCTCTGTTCCCAGAAAGAAGCACGCAGTTTAGGTGGGTTGTAGATCCCCGATCCTGAAGTTGATGGGAAAGGACCCCATTCTCCACAGAAACATCTCCAGGAGGGCTGCAGGTTCAGATTCGCCTGCAGACCAGACCTCTCAAACTCGGCCTTAGGCTCCAAATGGAAACTTGGGGTACTAAAAGCCCCACTCTGTCTGCAGGCAGGGAACGGCCATTCGTAGCACAGTCAATATGAGTAATCTTAGCTGAGGGGAATAACAGGACACGATCTTGAAGGCCAAGGGCCTCCACTCAGTGTCTGGGTGGAGGGGTGAAGCCATCTCTCCTAAACTCTCAGGCTGAGCACTCAAGTGTTACTGGTACCACCTTAAACGCTTTCCCCTGCTTTGGTCAAAATGTGTCCAGAAAGTGTCCTAACGAAGTGAGTGGTCTGGAGCCCAGACCCCCAGCCGCCCTCCCAAAGTAGGACCAGTTGGCCAGGGCAGAGGGCCCAGGCTTCTCCCAGCCTACAACAAGAAACAGGCCACCGGCCTCTTGCAAACTGCCCTGAAGGGGTCTGGCTTTACCCCCAGAGGGCTCTAGTTATCGGCAGGTGGGTGAGGCTGAGAGAATCTCCTATCGGCCTTCTTGGCGGCAGAAGGACAAGCCAGTTCCTCTGCCACTGTTTCCTGCTGGCCCCACGCCTTTCCTGGGCCCCCGTGAGGACGAAGCGGGTTTCCAGTGAGTGAGGGGCCTCACTCGAAAGTCCTGGAAGGGGAGAGTAATCTATGCTAATTCATGCGCCAGGACCGGGAGCTTGGAAGAGTTGGCACTGCCAGCCTCGACGTGCAGGGGAATTAACTAGGAGAGTAACTCATTAACCAGGCTGGCGGTGGAGGCGCATCAAGTTGCTGGGCACCCTAGTCTGTCTGGACCCAGAGCCTAAGCTGCCCCTAGACTCCGTTCCCTGGACCCAGAGGCTGCTGTTCTCTTTACGTGCGGCTTCCCCAGCCTTGCAGAATTTGGCCTCTCTTTGTTCATCACCCTTTCTGGAAGGGTGGGTGTTGGCTTAAGTACCGGTGCGAGCAGTAGAGAGTGTTGGGGGGGGCGCAGATTTTGGAGGTTTTTCCCTTCCACACCCCCAGCCGCTGAGGGTTGAGCTCAGTAGATTTAGGAGGCTGCACTGTGCAGGTAGCTGATCTGGCAGGCACATGATGAAAGTTCAAGTCACTGATCTGTCACTTACTAACTGAGCGATCTTAGGCAACACCACCACCTCTCCCAGACTCCATTTTGTCATCTGTTAAAATCACAGCCAATGCCGCCTGCAAGGCCGTAGAGGGAGTGATAGAACCCCTCTACCTCCTGATCATGGCAGGCAGTTATACATCTGTGTGTGTGTGTTTTAAAAACTCAGAATTGTGCACAACAAAGGATGAGTTTTACTGTATGTAAGTTACACCTTAGTAAACCTGCCCCCACCCCCGACCCTCCCAAAGCCAGACCTGGATGATCTTAGGCAAAGTTACCTAACCTCTCAGTGCCTGTTACATCTTGGCTCTTGAGATTGCTCAGTGATAAACCTAGCTGATCTTCAGGATAAGCCCAGCAAAGTGCTTAGTGTCTAGCATGTAATGAATGAGCTGTAATAAAGGTAGTCCCTGTCTTTGATATTGCTGTTATCAAAGCAAGCTTCCCCTCCAAGGCTTCTCACTGGGCTTCAGGACTGAACAATAAAGTTGTACAAACATAAGCTACTGCTCACCTCATGCTCCTGACATGTTCCCCTCCACCTTCTCCTAAAGGCCAGGGACTTCTTTAAGGGGACGCTGGGGGTGACAGAGGCTTGCATTTTTGGCTAGGGAGACATCAAAGGGCAGCGATTTCTGGTCCTCTCTCCCATACCATCTGCTCTGAGTTTCCCAGCAGACCCCCTACCTTTGGAGGAGCAAACAGCAGTGCTTTTCCCTCCCCAGGCTCCTGCCAGGCCTATTTGACAACTGGGGTGGATGCATAGGTTCCTGCAACCCAGGATGGACGCCAGGTGCTGCCTGGGCCACTACCTGTTTGACCTTCACCTTCTTGAGCCTCGGTTTTCTTTCTGAAAAGGAAATATAGGATTATTATTATTAGTTGTTTGAGAGGAGTAAGTGAGCTAATGCTTGGCACAGTTGTTGTTGTTCAGTCGCTAAGTCCTGTCCGACTCTTTGCGACCCCATGGACTGCAGCACTCCAGGCTTCTCTGTCCATCACCATCCCTGAGTTTGCTCAAACTCATGTCCATTGAGTCAGTGTCCATTGAGTCAGTGATGCCATCCAACCATCTCATCCTCTGTCGCCCCCTTCTCTTGCCCTCAATTGTCCCCAGCATCGGGGTCTTTTTTTTTTTTTTTTTACCGTTTATCAAATGTTAATGTCAGGCGATGGCTTTGTACTTGTGGCACTCCGCTAAACGCGGCAGTTAGGAGCCTCCAGATGAGCGGTACCAGCGGTACCATGAGGCTGCACTGTGGGCCCGCCTAGCAGCGCGGGAAGCGCGGACGTCAGTAGAGGGGAAGCCGCTTCCCGGGACCAAGGCATGAGAAAGGTGTCCTGGATGGGGAGATCCTTGGGACCCGGCTAAGAATTCCTCCAACCCACTGTGATTCCCAGCCACCCGGCCTCTCCAAATGCGTAGGACGGCGGTGGGACAACGAAGAAAACAATTAATATCCTAAAAACATTTCTTAAAATTGTTACTACGGCAAATCCCTTTCTGCTGTCCTCCCTCGAGGCCGTTAGCTGGGCTGACGCAGCGGCCTGGGGCGGGTATCCGCGTGCGCGCAGCGGCGCCTAGTGGCGAGGGCCCGGCGCTAGTCGCATCCCCGCTGGCGGCTGAGCCCCCGTGTGCCCCACTGCCAAGACCTTCCCGCGACCGCAGCCTGAGCCGGGAGAGAACGTCAAAGTTGGCTCAGAGAAAGAGAGGGCAGCTTGGAAATCCGTCTCTCCTCCCTCCATCAGCTCGCCGCTTCAAAGTTCACCACCCACGCTTGAATTCCAGCTTCACCCCAGTGGGGCTTCTTTCGGAAGGGTGCAAAGAAGAAGAGAGAGCGGGTAGTGCTCCAAAAAGGACGGCGAGGCCCCGATCACCTGTTGTCGGGGCGATACCAAGCAAATGAGACCACGATTTCATGCGTCAGGTCCTCTCTCCTGCGGCCGGACCACGGTGGCTCAGAATGGGCCCATGCTAGCTTGCGCTGGCCCGGCCTGGGGTAGAGTCGAGAGGGCTTTCCCGTGCGGTTCTCTCCCGTGGGGGTCTCGCGTGCGGCTCTCCTAACTTCATGCCCCCTCGCGGCCGGCCGAGAACGCCCCAGACAAGGGTCCAGATGGTTATTACTGGGGTAGTGGTTGATCACGCAGTCGGATAGGGCGGCCGTGGTGACTGGCCCCTTTCTCTGAGAGCCCTTATCTGTCCCAGGGCAAGTCGGCTCCTCCATGAGATGAAGTCGTGGAATCCGAGAGGGGTTCGTTGGAAACCGGTGTGTAACTGTTCAAGGCGTCTACTGGGGGGGCGGGGACCGAGCCTTCCCAGGAGGAATGGACCCAGTTTCAGGCTTCTGCAGCCCCAGACGACTGCAGGAAACACCCTATCTTTCTCCAGCAGTTAGGAGGAGGCTGCCAGCGTCTGGGTCTCGGAGAGCCATCCCTTTTGAGAGCCAGCGTTTCAGGAGCCAGGAACTCCGCACTGATGCAGAAAGTTCAGGACCTGACCCTCGAGTTTACCTCCTTCACGACGCTGAAACTGGTCAATTTCTTAACACACAGGCTGTCCCCTTTTCACTATTGAAAGCAAAGAAACAGATCAACGGAAGTTTCGGTTTCTCTCTCCCTTGGCTACCTTCAAATGAAAGTCTAAAACCCAAGCAAGGATTGGCGTGGAGGCAGACTGACCAACGCAGGAATTAAGGAACTTGGATGCTTTTGCTCAGGCGACTGCCCGGTCAGCGGTGGAAACAGCTCCCTCTCCCCTGCCCTCTCCCCGATGGTGGGTGTCTAGAGTTGTTGTTCTCCCCTCCAACAGTCCCAAAAGCTTTGGATTCATTGGGCCTCCAGGTCACCGACTATTGCAGGAGCTGCCTGCAGCCGGATAAGGTGACCTGCAGCACAGGGTCACAGGACCAGCACGGGTGGCGGGGAACTCATCTGCTGACTCTTATGCTACCTTCTCTGCTGTCTTTTCGTTTCAGACTGTGCTCTTGACACCCCTCATGGGCCTTGTAACTAGTGGGGCCCAGTCCTTTAAGGACATCCTTTGAGGTGTCAGTGGCAATCCACTTTCAAACCTAGGGACAGTTTCTGAAATGCTGGCGGGCCGCTGGGCCCTCTCTCAGGAACTTGTCTCCTCTTTTTGTACTTCCTCGTTTTCTGGGCTCTGGGGGCTGGACTAGGGCTAAGAAAGATCATGGCTGTAAGAAAGAAACTGGAGGCTTTTTCTCTTGGACAATGCAGCTCTCCAAGAAACCCTGGGAGGATATTGGGAAAGACTTAGAAGAGCAATTCCTCTCCCTGTAACGAATTTTAGCTTTTAAAGGCATGTTTGTGCACACCCAGTTCTCAGTGAACCTCGTCATCTGGTATAGAAGGAGTCATGATACCCATTTTCCAGATGAGAAAATTGAGGCTCAGAGAGGTCATCTGCAAGGAGCCTTGAGGCCGGGTTCCTTCCACTTCCAGCTCCCCAGGGTCCAACGTCAATGCATTCAAGCCAATGAGAAATGGCAGTGAAGACGCGGCAGGCTGACGGGACACGCTGCGAAGCCAGTCCAGGCCCGTAACCCCATCACTTGCCTCGAACTCACTTGCCCACTATTGTCCTCCAGGCCACTGTTTCCACCTTAGGCCTCACCCCACACCCTTTTGCTTCCTCCCGGGTAGTCTTCTGCGGACTAAAGCCCCGAGTTTAGGATCACAGGGTCGGCGGCCTCACTGCGGCCAGTCAGCGCAAGGGCTGACCTCGCTGAGACTTCGTGCGCTCCACACCCTCTTGTTGCTCTTCAAAGAGGCCCTGAAACCTCCGAGGATACCCACAGAGCGGCCCTGCGCCGGGGTCGGAGATCCCGGAGCGCCGCCCGAGGACTCCTCACAGCCAGCAAGACGCCCCGAAAGTCCCTGGCCTAGCGACCGATCTTTGCCTCCCTGGCTCTGCCCAGCCTGAGCGGAGCTGGCCTGGCCAGGGGACAGAAGAGTGGCCGGCAGCTGGGAGCTTCCGAAGAAGCCCACAGTGAGGGTCTGATGGCCCCCTTCCTGAGGAGACCCTCCTCCCAGAGACTTGGCCCTGGCGATCTTTAATTACAGGCTGCCCGGACACGGCCAGGCCGCTCCCCAAGACGATCCAGAAGGTACCTTCTGAAGGTTAGGGCTCCGAAGCTGCTTGGCTGCCCATCACACTTATATTCAGGGGAGGGCACCCGGATCTTGGGCACACCAGGCCCCGCTCCCCTATTTGCATCCCCTCTATGTCTGAGCTGGGGTGGGGGGTACACGCGGTGCTGCCCTCTTCTCCCGATATCCAGCCAAGCCCCTGGCGGTGGAGGAGAGGCGAGAGTGGGGCCCCACTGCGGGCGACCCGAAGCACAGTTGCGTCCCGCGTGTCCCCCAACCCGGCCACACCCCCGGTGGCGGGGGGACCCTGAGTGGCCGGGCCACAGCCGCCCCCGCACTTAGCCCGGCCGCCAGCCGCTCGCCTGGGGCTGCGCAACAAAGGGTGGCATCGCGGCAGCGTGGGCAGGGACCTCATTGGTTCAATATTAGCTTTTCATTCCAGTCTATTGTGCCCATCTGAGATAATATTGACTCTGAGGTGAGAGCCCACAGACGACAGGGCTTGTCTAACACTCCACGGCAGGGCGCTCGAAGGGAAGAGAACCAGAGCGGAGAGTTCAAGAGGCTGCAAATAAAAGCTTTGGCGCGGCGGCGCGCCCCGGGGCCGCTTATGGCCCCAACGCCAGGCGCTCCCAGTGGCGTGCGCCCCGGGCCTCCGACTCGGAACCGGGGCTCGGAAGAGGGACTTGGGGTCTGGAGGCCGCTCTGAGGTGGGCCGCTCCTTTCCATCGAAAATCGCCGTCATTTACCACCCTCCTCCCCCATCTTCCACACTACTGATTTTGAGGTTCCACTGCTGGGTAACTCCGGAGAAAAAAGAATTCCCACGCACATTGTTTTAGTTTGCCAGTAAGCCACTGAGCTATTTTTTCCCGTTTAAACGAGGTAATTCTTCAGGGTGACTTCGCTGTCAGTTTCTCCTATTTCCCCCAGTACCAGAAGAGTAAGCACGCAGCGATGGTAGTTAAGCTGCAGGACTGGCGAGTGCGCGGTTAATATCAAATTTCTAACTGCATTTTGCTTTGCTTTGAGTCGTCTCCTGCAGCCCATCCTCGGGTTTGTTAACTGCCTTTCTAACCACAACTTTAAAGGGCCTCCAGAACGTTCAAGTCTTGCATATAAAGATCCGTTTCAATTTCCAAATTGCCTCTAAATGCCTACGTTGGAAAATGGCCCTTAAAGTTGTCTTAGGTGCCCGAGAAAAGAACACTTAACGTTTACACTCGCGGGACAGAAGGCCAGATCCCAGGTCCTGGGAATGGATGCCCTCAGGTTTCCTTTAGGAAATCTGTGTCTCCCGGTCATTTGGAGTCTGACCTCCTCCGTTAAAAGCATGGTAACTATTGCTAAAAATGTACTAAATACTTGAAATTTGCTAAGAGAATATGAGTTTGGTGCAAATGTAATAGATTTTGCATTGTTGAAATTTGCCGTTTGATACTGGAATACATTCTTAAATAAATGTGGTTATGTTATATATCAAAAAAAAAAAAAAGAGAGAGATAATCTGTTAACTCCATCACTCCAATAAGGAGCTGATCCAGCACAAAACACTTGGGTGTCTTGTGGGGAGCCGGGATGGCAGCATCAGCACCCAGGAAACACTGTGGGCCTCCCTTCTTCCTTTTAGGTGCCCTGTGCTGAGCTGGGGTTCAGGGACATCCAGCTCCAGCACTTTGGATATTTCAGAGAAGGATACTCTGTCTAATATAATATATTTTACATACGGGTCATTTGTTTTCTATATTGTTTAATATAGAATATATATTATATGGATTTCATCATATTATGTACTGCTTGGCATATATTTAACCTCTAATATTACAATACTGTATTAGTTATTTAACGTCTTTTTATACATTATATATTATACTGTATGTGTAGATAGTTCTTAATATATAAGTGCATATAAATATATTTATTTTATGTGTGTAAAAGTATTTAGGGCAGCCTTTAATCTTCCTGCAAGTACATATTTGATCGTTTTCATGCAACGTTATTTTTAAAAATCCTAATCGAAACCACTTTGACACCAGCCATGTCTTTATAACAAATAACCCTGTAGTCCAATTTCGGCTCCAGGGACCGAAGTGGGGTGGGGGAGGGAGGGAACTCTGCCGTAAGGGACAGCAGGTTCGCTCTGGAAAGTGGTTTCCAAATGCCCAGTCCCTGGGGACCGAGGAGCCGACGTTCTGGACTGGGCGGCCGCCCCCTCTCCCCGCTCGCGCGGTTGTTTTGGTTTTGAGAGAGGCTGTTTAGAGGCTCCTGTGGTCCCTACACTGATGTCATGAATTAAAAATGAATTTGGAGAGTGCAGCATATGCTCGGCTGCGGCGTCTGCGAGAGCAGCGGAGGCCTTTCACCCCGGATTCTGGGCTCCAGACGCCGGAATGACTGCTCCGGCCTCGGAGCCCGACGCGGGCGCGCACGCGGGGCCCGGCTCCAACCTGCAGCCGCCCTCCGCCGACCCCGCGCCTGGAAAAGCTGTCTGTGGCTTAGACCGCTTGCAGATCAGGTGGTCGGCTTCTAATATCTATTAAGAGCCGAAGAAAGCAAGCAGTCGGGAGCTCCCGCAGGAGGGCTGGGGCCAGGTGAAACGGAATCGGGATTTCAGATGTCCCTAGGTTATTAGCCTCACGCCGGAGATCCAGTTTATGGAGGGAGGAAAAAAGATCATTGACGTCTAGTGCCGACTAAAGCATCAGGAAAGAGAAACGCCCCGACTTTACAGCCCGATGAACCTTGAGGGGTCTACTTCTGAGGCCTGGCAGTAGGGAAGAGAAATTGGAGTGGAGGGGGAGGGGGAATGGGGGGCGGGAGGAAGACTTAGAGAAAGGGCAAGAAAAATCAGAGACCGCCAGGAGGCAGGGTGTGGCGAGCTGTTTATTTCTTGAAAGTAGATCTCCCAAATGGCTACCTGGCGAACACCTTGTGGAACAAAGCAATGAAACTCGGCTAAAATCTGACCAAGAGATGGGCTTCCCACTTCAGGCAAAACCCCGGGTTCAGCGAGACCCGGAGTCCTCCTCTGATCTGGTCCAGTCCCCAGCCTTAGGAAAAAGGTTTTTGCCGACGTGGAAGAATACAGACTATGCCCTCGCGACTCGGTCCCTGGCTGGACTCTGGGGTATTTGCTAAGATGAGCTGGGGACCAGGAAGTGGGGAAATGTCTTCACGTTGCTAAAAATAAAGCAACTGACCCCTCCTCCTCCTCCTCCTCCCCACGGCTACAGTCTCGGAGCCTGGCTGCCTGGGGAGGCGTCTGAACACGCACAGGACTCCGGGGCTTCCAGATGAAGGGTGGATCACAGTGCCAACCATGTGGATCTCCCCCAGATGGACTTCAGCACATCTGGCCCATCTGTAGTATTTCCTTCACCCAGGTGATTTGTTTTGCCCCTGCCCAGGGTGGTAGAAAACTTTGTTCTAATTGTGGAAGTGTTAAGAGTTCCATGTTTCTGCCCCTTGCTCTGAGCCCCCACCCCCTCAACCCCGTCCTGGTTTAAGGAGCAGATGCTCACGTGTGCTGGGAACAAGAAAGGGTCTTTTTCATTGTGCATTTGCCACCAAAGCATCTTGCATGAGACGGTCCATTTCTATCACTCATGGCACCTGCCAAGGGTACTGGGCTAAGCACTTATTACAAGGACCTATCTCATCCAGTTTTCAGAACAATCCATCAAAATACTTCTCACTTTCTAGATAAGAAAATAGGGGCTCTGAAATGTTAAGAGATTCACCTAACGTCACACACAGCTAGTAAACAAAGGGGTCTGGATTCCAAGCCCGTCTATCTGATTCCAGTATCCCACCCCACCCCCACCATCCCACCATCTCATTTCCTATCAAAACATCTCCCTTTCCCCAGCGAGGAAGTTCCACAGGGTAAGAAAAGAGAGAACACTTTGCTCTTGAGTCCACCAGAGTCTGGATCCCCCATTCTCTCCAGAGCAGTTATTCCAGTTCTGGAAGAGACAATAAGCAGTTGGCATATGGCTAGTATATACGGTGCATAAGGAGTTTGTTCACACCTCACTTTAGTCATCCCTCCCACCAGCCCCTTCAGGTGGGTACGGCCACTATCACTACAGTTTAAAGAGGCAGAAACAGGCTCAGTGAGGTTGAACTATCAGTACATGATCACTGCCCAGTCAGTTCACGCAGAACCCTGGCACTGGCCTGAGCTGGCTTGTTCCAAGCCTCCCAGCTCCACAGATACCACATATGAGACCATTTAACCAACAGAGTTAGGCCTTGCATTCTGTTGTGGAATTGCTAGGTTGTTTTCTCTTTGTTTTAAGTATTTCTGCGAATGTTATTTTGGGATTCAAAACTTTTTCTTCATTTCTGCCCCTCTTACACACATTCTTTCTCCATGTACGTACCAATCTGTATCGCAGGACCATCAAGGAAACAGAACAAGGAGTCGCAGCTATCTGAGTTCAAACGTTAGAGACCATAGTGTACAGATTTTATCTACAATTTTTGCTGTATTATTATTTGTATATTTTGTTCAATTACCATTTGCTTTACTTGCATCGCTCAAATGTGTGATCAGGAGTTTAAAGTTGCATATATGTGTGTATTTTTTCATGACTTTAATAGCATTTTTAACTCTTGCTTGGACAATGCTTTTCTTTGCTAAGATTTAAGGGGAAGAGTTGGAGGTTGGAGAAATCCTTTGAGCAAATAATTCCACATCTAACAGGATAATTGAGACTCCAGATAGGAAACAGCTCAAGGTGTCTCTGACTTTGAGATGATGTACCATGTCCCCTGCCACCAGCAAGTCCTTAGCCAGGGAGTGTGTTCTCAGCCTTCAGGTGGCCACGGCTCCATCCTCACACTCATTCTGGACAGTCTTCACTGCCTGGACAGTCTTCACTGTCCCCATGAGCCATGGCCCCACCTCTCGTGAAAAAGCTTTATTTGTTCTCATTATTATAAAATTATATGTATATCTGTATACTAGACTAATGCTTCCCTGGTGGCTCAGATGGTAAAGAATCTGCCTGCAATGCAGGAGACCCAGTTTTGTCCCTTGGTCAGGAAGATCCTCTGGAGAAGGGAATGGCTGCCCCTCTCCAGTATTCTTGCCTGGAGAATTCCATGGACAGAGGAGCCTGGCAGGCTATAGTCCACGGGCTTGAAAAGAGTCAGACACACCTGAGCAACTAACCCGTACACACATACTAGATTAGAATATATTAGTAACAATCACTTAAACCCCTCGTGACCAGAGGTCCCTGCTGTCAGCATTTGGGATGTTAACTTCTGACAATCTTGGAAAAAAAAAGAAGTTTATATTTATACCTGTTCATTGCCAGTGTTCTGGTAAGGAAAGGAAAGGAAAGAAATATACCATATGATTCTATATTTACTATATTTACTATGATTCTATGTTTACTATATTTACATGAAGTTCATAACTGGGTATAGAATTCAGAAGAGTGGTTGCCTCCGGGAGAAGGTTCACTGAAAGGGGAACAAGGGAACTTTCTGGGATCCTAGAAATGTTCTATATCTTGATTTGGGCCATGGTAACACATACAACTGCCAAAACTCACCGACCTTAAGACCTGTGTATTTTACTGTAAAATTTTATGCCTCAATAAAGAAAAAGAAAGGAAAGAGTCCTGGAAAAATACTATAGCAAAAGACCAAACTAGGAATATGGGGAAGGAGAAAAAGAAAGCAAGAGATGCTGAGCTAAGACAAGGCAAATACAATATCTGGAACTAAATAGAAGAGGGTAATAGGATTGGCTATCCACCTCCCAGTGCACCAGCCCTCTGCACTGCTTCCCTCTGCAGGACAGCAGTTAAGTCCAAAAGGCCTTAAAAAGGGAACACAATCGGAAGATCCAGCTGGGCCCACCACCTACCAAATCCCCCTCTTTGATGCTGTTACTCTTTTATATTTGCAATGAGGCATTGCATTTCCTGATAGAGGCAGGGGATGGAGGTGAAGGGGTGGGAGGGATTTATTTGGATTTTCGGTATTTTTAAAGGGGGGTAAGGTGGTGAGGATGTGTGTGTGTATGTGTGTGTGTGTGTGTCCCTTGGAGCCTAATAAGAATCTGCACCGGAGTCAGAAAGGGAGATTGAAGGTCTTAACTTTCAAATAGATTATGTTCCAAAAGTTTCTTTCTTAATCACTATCTAAGACTCAATACGGAGAAGGCGATGGCACCCCCTCCAGTACTCTTGCCTGGAAAGTCCCATGGACGGAGGAGCCTGGTGGGCTGCAGTCCATGGGGTCGCTAAGAGTTGGACACAACTGAGCGACTTCACTTTCACTTTTCACTTTCATGCATTGGAGAAGGAAATGGCAACCCACTCCAGTGTTCTTGCCTGGAGAATCCCAGGGACAGAGGAGCCTGGTGGGCTGCCGTCTATGGGGTCGCACAGAGTTGGACACGACTGAAGCGACTTAGCAGCAGCAGCAGCAGGACTCAATATGCTTGCACCTCATAGAAACGATGTTATAAATGATGGTCAAAGTTTCAAGTTTCTCTTCCCCCAAAGTCTTCTAAGTGAACTGTTCATAAGATATAGAATTTTATACTTGGTATAAACATAATTATAGTGGTTGTGTGCCCCATAAAAAAAAAGGAAGAAAGCAAAATTTTTTTCTTTTTCCAGAAACATATCTTGCTATCTTCAAGGCACTATGTTGACATCTTATAGGTATTTGGGTAGAGGTTGTCATGATTTTTAAAAAACAGAAAAATAGAAGTGAATGTTAACTGACAAGGGAAAACACATTTCAAAGTAGGCAGAGTTAATGGGATAAGGAATTAGATGAAGACTTATGGAGAGACTGTAAGAGGTCCTGGGGCACTTTGAAGGTTGAATGGCCCTAAATCTGTTTCTACTTCAAAATATATGTCTTCTCTTTTCACTGCTACCAGAGTATTATAGTTTGACTTCTCAGTCATGATTGGGGTTGGCTGGTTGTCCTTTACTTTTAAATAATTTGGAGAGAGTAGAGGAGGGTAAGATTTACAATTCTAGAGAGAAAAGGAAAGGAGGTTTAGAAAGTATGTGAGCTTAGAAGAAGGATTGTCAGAGGTAGATTCGAGCCAGTAGTGATGAAGGAAAAAGCATAACCTGAAGCCAGTGGGGAAGAAAGAAAAGGCGATTTCCCCACCAGCCACCAGGTGGCGAAGTTGGCTCAGGACAGCTTGGTGGCCATCTTGAAAGCAGATTGGGCTAGGAAGCCCTGTGCTCTCACAAGGATGGGACCACTTAACATTTATAGTATCAGGGGATCATTTATTCATTTAACCAATATTGGGCATTTACCATTTATAAGGAAATTTGCAATTGACTTGCAATTAACAGGGTTAAGAAATTTAGTGAATTATGATCCTTACCTTCAAGGGCTAGTTGGAGAACTAGAAAATTTAATGTGCTCAGACTTGAAATTTCCTGTTTCCCCCCTATCAGTAAGTTGGGGGTAATAACAGTGCAGGCTTTACTGACCTCACACAACTGTTCTAAGGCTAGAATATGATGAAAGTGAAAGTGAAAGTCGCTCAGTGGTGTCCAACTCTTTGCAACCCCATGGACTATACAGTCCATGGAATTCTCCAAGCCAAAATACTGGAGTGGATAGCCTCTCCCTTCTCTGGGGGATCTTCCCAACCCAGGGATCAAACAGGTCTCCCACATTGCTGGTGGGTTCTTTACCAGCTGAGCCACAAGAGAATCCCAAGAATACTGGAGTTGGTAGCCTATCCCTTCTCCAAGGGATCTTCCCAACCCAGGAATCATACCAGGGTCTCCTGCATTGTAAGAGGATTCTTTACCAACTGAGTTATCAGGGAAGCCCTAGAATATGATTAGGGAGTAAACATGCCTTTGTAAAGTATAAGTGTTAGGCAATTACTTGTGAAAATGATTTTCAGCTGTGTCCTCCCTTTATGGTCAATTATTCATTCAACAAATGTTTATTGTGCACTTAGGCTGAGCAGGCACTGTTGTGGGCACTGGGAACATAGCAGTGAAGAAAACAGACAAAATCTCTGACATCCCTTAGTAGGACCTTCTGATGACATGAATAAGGCTCATCAGTCATGTGATGTGAGAGAGGCAGAAAGCTTACAGCTAAAATGAACCTATATATATACTGTTTAGAATATTGAAAAATCAGAAACAAACCAAGTATCCTTTAATATGGGACAGGTTTTTTTTTTAATTATGATACTTCCATACTACAGAAAACTGTGTAACTGTTAAAAGATGGAAGTTAGCTATCTGTGTATAGTATTATGGAAAGATTCCCAAAGCCTGTTAAAGGTGAGGGAAACAAGTTCCAGAATAAAACATAGTATGATCCTATTAATATTTCAAATAAACACTATCTGTTTGTGTTTTATTCACATTATAATATAAAGTTACATGTGGATACTTACATGTAAACTCAGGGAAAAGTTCTTGAAAGATACACAGCTGACAACCATGTTATTTTAGGGTAGGAGAGCTGACATGGTTGGGAATGGTGTGGACCAGGGACTTTTACAACCTGTTGTTCAGTTGCTAAGTCATGTCTCACTCTGACATCCCATGGACTGCAGCACGCCAGGCTTCCCTGTTCTTCACTATCTCCCAGAGTTTGCTCAAATTCATGTCCATTGAGTCAGTGATGCTCTCTAACCATCTCGTTCTCTGCCACCCCTTCTCCTTTTGCCTTCAATCTTTCCCAGCATCAGGGTCTTTTCCAATGAGTCAGCTCTTCACATCAGGTGGCTGAAGTATTGGAGCTTCAGCATCAGTCCTTCCAATGAACATTCAGGGTTGATTTCTTTTAGAATGGACTGGTTGGATCTCCTTGCATTCCAAGGGATTCTCAAGAATCTTCTCCAGCACCACAGTTCAAAAACATCGATTCTTCAGCGCTCAGCCTTCTTTATGCTCTTTACAACTTAATGATGGTAGTTTCTGACAACAAGGGTGCATTTATGCATTATGTAATTAAATAAGGAGACACATGCATGTGGGTACAATTGAGTTATAGCAGTATGATTACAGATGACAATTGTTACTCTTTTAATCTCCTATAATGTTGTTTTAATATGTCTATAGAGAGATATACACATAGATGAGATGATGCCAAAACATAAAAGGTAGAATTAAAACACTGTGTCCTGGCTCAGAAATCTTGCCTCTCCCCACCCCACCTGCAGTTTATAGTGAAACTTTTTCTAAGAGCATCATGGGATGTTGGAATAGAAACACTTGATCTCCCAGTTTTGAGGCCCATGTAATTATTTCACAGTTAAGTAGCCTCAAGGATCTTTGCTAAAGATATGATTTCATTATGAGAGCATCATGCCTCTTCCAGCAGTAACTGAGCTTCAGCTGGAGCCAACGCAGGGGATCTGGTATGGGATGGGTGGATCCCAACAGGGTCCCCTGGTTCCCAAAGCAAGCCAAGTGAACTAGCTTTAGCTTTGGCTGGTCTCTGAAAATCAGATCAGGCATCCTGGCTGAATCTCTTCCATCATCTCTGTGACCTTGGGCAGGTCTTTGCTGCTTCTGAGTTCAATGGCAGGAGCCGCACTATACGGCCTGTAACATCATTGCTGCTCCTAAGCTTCGGATTTCTATTGTGACAAGTTGTTGAGATCACACTGTTCACGTGCACGTGCCGTATGCTGGGACCAAGAAGCAGAAAAGCAAGGTCACTGGCTGTAGGGAGCTGTGGTGGAGTCAGATTCTTGTGGCAGTGGGGGGCGGGGGGAGGGGATGTTGAAGCGGATGAAACTGCTGGAAAAGTGGACTCAGAAGAGAAGCAGGGAGATCCTCCTCCACTTCTTTGCCATCTCTGGCTCTAAATCTCTTGGAGAAAGCTGGCCTGTGTTCTTCTAGCCCCTTCGTTCCGAAGCTAAGCTGGTAGCAGGGCCCCTAGCCATGCTGGGTGGCTTCAGGTCCTAGAGATGAACCACATTCATTTTATTTAGGAAAAAGAAAAAAAAGAGTCTCAGTGAGGACAGGGATAGTGGGGGGTCAGGATGAGCTTTAGGAGGACTGGAGATAGACCTGGGCCTTTACAGTCAATCCACTGAGATTCAACACACTCTTAGCGAGCACCTACTGTTTACCAGGCACTTGGCTAGACTGTGGGAGCACAGACGTGAATCAAACACAGGGCTTACAGAGCAGGGATTCAGTGGTTAGAGGCCTGTCCGCTAACCACTTAGAAACAGGACACAGGCCTGTGCCCTTCTTCAGGGAGCCCCGAGAGAGCAGAAAGCTGGGGGTGTTAGCCACTCAAGAGCCAAGCCAGTGTTGCCCCAGAGCTGCTGGTGGAAGCCCAGGCACCCTAGACACTGAGTCAGGGGATGGGGATTAAAAGTCATCCTCAACTGTGCAGAAGACTCCACGGGTTCCCTGTGTCCCAGCCAATCTGGAACAAAGGGAACTTGCTTCCATGGGCTGCGGGCAGGGGGTGGGAGTGGGGGTGGTGGTCCCCACACCAAAGATTTAAATACTTATGCTGGTAGAATTGTTAGTTTTCTCCTTTCTGGAGTCTGAGATATGTCTCTTTTCAAGAAAAACCTTCCTCATTCTCAAGGTTATGGAATTCTTATTTTTAAGTTTCTTTTCCAACTTCATATCATTTTTTAAAATGTATACATCTTTAATACACTTATTTTTGTTTTTTCTGTAAATGTGGCATAAGGTGAAAACCGACTTTTTTACCCTCCAAACAGATAACTATTTCAGCATTGTTTATGGAAAAATCCGGTCCTTCTTCACTAAGAAGAAATACAATCTTTGTCATATATAGACATATTTTATTTCGTTCATTTGTCTTCTTCTATCCTGTTCTCTATTTTATCCATTTATCTATCTGATATTCCTACAACATTGCCATAAGTTTCCCTGGTGGCTCAGACAGCAAAGAATCTGCCTGCAATGCGGGAGACCTGGTTTTGATCCCTGGGTTGGGAAGATCCCCTGGAGAAGGGCATGGCAACCCCCTCCAGTATTCTTGCCTGGAGAATCCCCATGGACAGAGAAGCCTGGTGGGCTATAGTCTATGGGGTCGCAAAGGGTCAGACATGACTGAGCGACTAAACACACAGCACAACATTATCATACTGCTTAATTACTCTGACTTTGTAATAGCTTTTGAAATCCAATAATGCAATCCTCTTTTTATTCTTTTATAAAAAATGTCTATTCTCATGTGTATGGCTTAGATAAAATTTAAAATCAACTTGTCTGTTCTTTTAATCAGAAATTGTATTGAAATTGCATAAGAATTATAAACTAATTTGGGGAAGAACTGAAATCTTCACAATACTTAGCAATCCCAAGCAGAAGAGTAATTTACTTCATTTGATGTTATTTGATGTACTTCAGTATGTTTCTAAACAGGTCTTAGATATTTCTTATATGAATAAGTCATTGTATTTTCAGTTTTGTGGGAGATTTATGCTTTGTTTTGTTTTTGCTATGGTGAATGGGATAATTTTCATTTTATATTTTTAACTATTATATGAGAAAACTAGCTTGTGCCTAGGAATCCTTGCAAAGTCTCTTATTGTTTCTATTAAGTAATCATCTGAGTCTCTTGGATTTTCCATTTAATAACTGCTTTACTTATTACCAAAATAAAGCATGTCTCTTGTAGAAAATGAAAACATACAAAAGGAAAGAAACAAGCAATATCTGTAAAATCTACTCTTCAGATGTAGTCATTCTTTACCTTGTGATGAATGCCCTTCAAAAAAATACATGTTATATACACATATATATTTAAAATAGTATCATAATAGATGTAACATTATACATATATCTACTGATGTAAACAGACATATATACCTAAGAATTAAGTAGACATATGTCTATAGAGTCTTACATGTAGCATCATAATATGCATATTGTTTTCTAACCCACTTTTCCTACTTAATAAAATTTCACATTATAGTTCTAAATTATCATTTTAATGGCCCCATTAGGTGTATGAATTTATTTAAGCAATCCTTTATCTTTGAACACTTAGAGTCCATTTTTTATTATTATAAATCTACAGTGAACATCTTATGACATAAATCTTTGTGAATATTCATGATTATTTCTTTAAGAGAAATTTCTAGAAATGGACTTTCTGTATCCAAAGGCATGCAGAAATCTAAGGTTTCTGTGATAAAGTGGACAAATTGCCCTCTAGAAAGCTTATTCTCCCACCTCCACATTTTAATACATATTTCTTCTTCATGTTTCCCTTTCATCAATGAACACTATACCATACGGATTTCTTAAGTTCTTAAATGCACTGGTACCATTATTTTAATAGTAGCAGAGTATTCTGTCTGCCATCAACCCTCCCTGGAGCCTTCACAGTTATTTCTGTTTTCTGGGATAACCCCAAATTCCTGACTTCCAGAAAGTTTCTGACCTCTAGCAGCTTTGTTCAATGATGGGGAGCCTCAGTTGGGGGTTCCAAATTCTCAAGTAGAAATAAAATGGTTAATTCAGCTTTGATCTTGTCTCCTCTGGGTAGCAGGAAGGTGGCCAAGATGCTCCTGAAATGTTAAGTATGCTAAGAGTTTGCTACCTACAAGGAGCAGAAGATCCATTTATGTTTTACATAAAACACCCCTTCACTGTCATTTTTTTATCAGTAGGAAAAGGTGTCATATTTCTCCCCATCAGATATTTGTTTGGCAAGAAACTCCTAATTCAGAAACCCTTCCAGCAAGGGGGACACATTTTCTAAGCAGCAAATGACTACAAACACATCTGCATTGACAAGTCACAACTTATATCCTTCTATGGTGTTTCTGCTCTTTTGAAAATGTTAATAAAAACTTAATGTGGAAAAAAAACAACTTTTTCCAAATATGTGTACCAATGAGCCTGAGGCAGCTCATACTTTCTTATAAAATAAAGTAGGTCACTCACATCAATCATGTTGTCTTAGCACATTTTTTCCAAATTAGGAATTCTCAATCCATCATACCATGTTATGGCATCCCTTTTCCAAACATTTCCTTTTAATATGCTCTTTAACATGATAAGCAAATCTAATAGAATACATTAGTGTCACTTTCCAGTGATGGAGTGTTTCCTCCTGTTGCGATCCACGATGAGTTCAGGGAAAGATTTTCACTGGTTCACTCTCTAACAGCAATTGCTTATTGAAAATATGACAATGCCCCCAGAGTGGCCAAGGCCACACTGGGGTGTTGGCCTTAGAAAGATCACAGGCTTCCCTCCTCACCTCTCCATGTGCCATAGACGTAGAAAATTCAAAAGATGTGTGTGTCCCAAAGCAAAACAATAAATCCAGATTCTGTACGTGAGGAGTGTTTAAATTTAGCCCATCGGTTCAGTAGAGTTTCACATGCACACATACTATCCCATATAGATCAAAAGCTTGTACTGGGCTTCATTTTAAAACCACATTGCTCGCAGAACATTTCCAAATCTCCTGAATCATGCAGTATGGGAGGATCCTTGGCTTAATGTGTGTAAGATTCTCCAAAACTGGTTACCATCTTCTTGCAAGTGAATTTGGACCCCATGTGAGATGCACACTCTGTTTACAACCCACTTGAGATAAATACATTTGCATGTTTCTGTATTTGACAACATTTACCTGGCAAAAGCAGAGTTTTTGTTTCCACTCGTATCTCTAGTTCTCAGACTCATGTGCTCACTTGACTTTCTTTGGAGATTTTTATTTGGACAGAGTTTTGGAATAAAACATTTGTGAAAGATGGGAAGCGGAGAGAGTTGAGGGTGCCCAGGAATTTTGTTCCGGACTTTTGGCCACCCAACAGGAAGACATCTGAATGCAAAAGGGAAAGTTCCCTTTGTTTTCTGGACCTCTCATTTGGACACATGGGGGTCTCGCAGACACTGGTTTTGATTGCCCATTCCATGAGTCACGTGACTTTTTCCTCCAGTCTTGGGAAAGAAGACTTGACACTGCCCCATCCTTGCCCAGAGCAAATGACTTGAGGCTGTGTGCTTTCAGGAAATGTCATTCAGTTCAGTTCAGTCACTCAGTCATGTCTGACTCTTTGCGACCCCATGAACTGCAGCACGCCAGGCCTCCCTGTCCATTACCAACTCCCAGAGTCCACCCAAACCCATGTCCATTGAGTCAGTGATGCCATCCAACATCTCATCCTCTGTTGTCCCCTTCTCCTCCTGCCCCCAATCCCTCCCAGCATCAGGGTCTTTTCAAACAAGTCAGCTCTTCGCATCAGGTGGCCAAAGTATTGGAGTTTCAGCTTCAACATCAGTCCTTCCAATGAACACCCAGGACTGATCTCCTTTAGGATGGACTGGTTGGGTCTCCTTGCAGTCCAAGGGACTCTCAAGAGCCTTCTCCAACACCACAGTTCAAAAGCATCAATTCTTCGGTGCTCAGTTTTCTTTATAGTCCAACTCTCGCATCCATACATGACCACTGGAAAAACCATAGCCTTGACTAGACGGACTTTTATTGACAAAGTAATGTCTCTGCTTTTCAATATGCTTTCTAGGTTGGTCATAACTTTCCTTCCAAGGAGTAAGCATCTTTTAATTTCATGGCATTAACCCATCACAAAAAGGACTGTGCTGGGGGCAGTGAAGGACACAAAAATGAAGCATAGCTCCTGCCCTTAAGGAGTTTGAAGTCAAGCTTGACATCAAGTAGAACATGACAAGGAAAAGCAAAAACATTCAGGGAGTTCAGAGAAGGGAGAGGTCACCGCCAGGTGAGGGGGGATGTAAGAAAAGATGGAGAAGATGATCTTGTAACCGGGTCCAGCTGGTGAGCACGCTTCAGACCTACACAGAGGAAGGAGGAAGGGAATTCTAGGTTGAAAGCACAGTGAGAGTCATGGGACAGGTGTGAGAAAGCACGCAGGGAAGTGTGGAGGCATGACAGACAATTCAGGACCCACGGAACACAGTCAGTGTAAAGAGAAGCATGAAAAGGAATCGGGGAAGGGACATTGACACAAGCGTGTGAGGAGTCTTGAGTGCCTGTGTAAGGAGCGAAGTCTCCAGGGAATGCTCCCCCTTCATGTCCCCAAAATTGTTCTGGTCACATCACCACATTTGTCTGAAATAGGGAGAATATATATATATCAGAGAAGGCACTGGCACCCCACTCCAGTACTCTTGCCTGGAAAGTCCCATGGACGGAGGAGCCTGGTGGGCTGCAGTCCATGGGGTCGCTAAGAGTCGGACACGACTGAGCGACTTAACTTTCACTTTCATGCATTGGGGAAGGAAATGGCAACCCACTCCAGTGTTCTTGCCTGGAGAATCCCAGGGACGGGGGAGCCTGGTGGGCTGCCATCTATGGGATTGCAGAGTCGGACACAACTGAAGTGACTTAGCAGCAGCAGCATGTATATATATGTGTATATGTATATATATATATATTTTAATAAAAAAAAAACCATGGAGAATATTAGGGTGACATTTGAACCCCCTCAGTCTTCTATCTCTTTACACTTCTCCTTCTATACATAAGAAAATGCCATGGCAAATTCAAGTGTTTCACATTGCTGAGCTTTGGAGCACCATCCTGGAAATTCCTGCTGGCCTCAAAACCATTGCTCACAGAGGTTTAATATTCTCCCAAGTTTCAGTGTTTCCTATGAGCTGATTACATTTGGAGAAGCTGCCCCATCCATGGACCAAGAAGGGACTGTGCAACGCAAGGCTTGAGGTGCTTTGGGAAATCCACCAGTTTGTTCACCAAACCTTTATCGAGCGACTACCACGTTTCTTCCCATTGCTCTACATGCTGGGGACAAGGTGTGTAAACAAGAGAGATGGGGTCCCTGTCTTCATGGGCTTTACTTTCCGGTAGGACAGACAAAAAGTCATCAAGATCATTTCAGAGTTACAAGAGAAACAAAGGAAAGATGCTAAGTTACGTGATAAAGAGTGATGGGAGGCGAGAGAAGGACAACCACATCCGAGAAGGTGGTCAGAGGAGACCTGAAGGATGGAGCCTGAGAAGGAGCCAGCTAGATGAACGGTGGCCAGGGGAGAAACATGGTGAGCAGTGACAGAGCAAGTGCAAGTGTGTGGGGAGCTGGAAGAAGCTAGCAAGTGAAAGGGAGAAGGTGAGCAGATGGGGCCGGAGCCAGGCGGGAGCCCATTTGGGATTCGAGGTGCCATGGGAAATTCCTGCAGGGTTTTCGGGGAGGAGCGACTGAGCTATGAAGGTTGGGGTCCCCACTTGAGAGGCACCATTCACCACCATCTGCTCCAGCCTCACCCTTGCTGACTTTCCCTACAAAGTCAAAATGAGTGCTCGGAGTGCATCAGCTTTTATTTTTACAGCAATCTTTGTACCCAAACCACCGTAGCATTTTTAATAACAAACTGGCAGGGAGTCAGACATCTGTACTTGAAAAAAACAGCCCAAGCCAAGTATTTCTAAATGTTTTATATTTACTTGTAACATTAGAATAACCATGAGGTTGCTTTTTGCATAATCGGAACCATTCTCATTAGGGTTCGACAGATCTCATCCTTCATGGCTTTGGGTGGTGGTTTTCATTACAGCAGTGACATTGATCTGACGAGAGTGAATCTCTCCTTGAACATTTGTGGATAAAAGGGGGAAGAAGTTGAGAGAAGCCAGGGCAGGCTAGGAAAATAAGAACTCTGTAAAGATAGCCATCAGCGTGGCACTGGAGGGCCACGAAAAGAGCCCAGCTCTCCAAGTTCAGCAAAAGTGTCCTAGAAGTTCAGCTGGGTGACCTTGGGTGAGTCACTTAACCTCCCTGAGCTTCTGTCTACTCGGCAAAGTGAGGATGATAATAAAAACTACTTCATGGAGTTACGGTGAGATCTAAATGAAATAACATCGGTAAAGAGACTTGGCACAAGGTTGCTTTCTGCTTGCCTACCTCCAAAATCTGTACTTAACATCCAAGACTGAGATACTACCCTTCATCCTTTTTCTACAGTAGGTTTGCAAGATTTATCAAACAAAAATACAGCATACCCAGTGAAATTTGTATTTAGCATAAATATGTCTCAGACCATACTTGGGATATACTTACACAAGGCATCCTGTATTTTATCAGGAAACCCTATTCTAAAGGTTTACTAATCCTAAGAAAGAGGGTTTTTTTTTAATTTTATTTTATTTTTAATTGAAGAATAATTGCCTTACAAAATTGGTTTGCTTTCTGCCATACATCAACATGAAGTAGGCAAGGTATACATAGATGCCCTCCCTCTTGAACTTCCTTCCAATCTCCCACCCTTTTCCACCCCTCTAGGTTGTTACAGAGCCCCAGTGTGAGTTCCCTGAGTCATACAGCAAATTTCCACTGGCTATGTATTTTATATATGGTAGTGTATATGCGTTCTTGCTACTCTCTCCATTCATCTCACCATAAAGAGGGTTTTTGAGACCCAGTTGGGTCCTGGTATTCTACCTGGGCACCTGTGTCGGAAGCAGTTTGATATCCTTGTTAAGACTGTGTCTTTCTTGCTCACTGAATCCCCAGTGCCCAGAACAGAACCAGGCATCTAGTAGGTGCTTAATAAAAATGTATTGCATGAGCAGCTAAGAGCTTGTAAGACCTTGTTATAAGTCCATCAAATTGGGGAGGCATATGTATTTTAAACACACATCTCCTTTACCTGAGGTTGACATGAAGACAGACCCACTGACCACCCCAGCCCTCACTCCCACCCCCAGAATGAAGCTGGAATTGAAAAGCAGGGTGACTATCACATGTGCAGTCAGATCTGTGCAGTTTATACCACAGACCCTGCCCTGAACTCCCCCCAATCCATCGCTCCCCCCAAACGACAGGTGTTGCAAGAGTATTTTATGCCAACTCATTCCATACTTCATTAATCTTATTAAAGGAGACAAAACATCCACATTCAGAGTCCGCTTATCTTTCTTCCCCTTCCATCTGGGAAGCAGGACACCTCTGGGGCTGGGACAGGGGAATGGGAGGATCTGGGGCTGGGAGAAGCTGCTCCGCAGGTAGAAGGTAAAGAAGTCTGTTGTGGCCCCTTCTGAGCTTCCTAGGCCCGCCCATGTCTACATTTCTCCAGAAGTTGTGATTACAGAAGATTTCCCCAGGAATCCAGGCTGGGCTTGTAAAGAAATGATCCCAACATCAAGAAAAGAACCCGGCCAGTAAATTCCTAGTTAGTTCATTTTCTAAGACTTCTGAATGTGTTTTGAATTTTCTCTAAATTAAGATAATCATAAAAGGTTAAGATATTTAAACAGAGCTCCACCTGATCCCAGGGCTTGATGTGTATGCTTAATTGGTTCCCCAACATATGGTTCAGAGCTTCTTATAAAAACAGGGTAATGACTGGCGGTATAGTTGGGTATTAGATTGAATAATGTTAAAGGGACATTCAGACCCATCTCAAAGGCCTTAACCTGCCCTTGATCTGTGCTGGAAATTTTTGCTGACATCTGTTTTAAAGAGATATCAAAAAAAACTTTCCATTGGCCCCCTGATAAAACTAAAATGCACACGGAGATAGATATCAGGCATTAAAATACTTAGGATTCAACATTGCCTGAGGAATGTGTGGCCCCAGATTATAACCTTTAGGGTGGAGGGGTAGATGAGGAGGGTCGTTGCCTCCTACAAAGTCAGAAAGGGCGGCTCTGAGAACGCAGGGCCTCGGCTCCAGCTCCGCACGGAGAGGGAGCAGCTGGGTCACAAAGGTCCCCAGGGCCCTTTGTTCCTTCCGTGTGTTTCAGCCCCAGATAATAAATCGGGTGCTCCTGTGTGGCAAACAAAATTCAGGTCGCCAGGAGTCACCTCCCCAGCTCCAAGATCGACCCACGCTTCTCCGCCCCGTTCCCTCCGCCCCTCCCCCTTCCCTCCGCCCCTCCCCCTTCCCTCCGCCCCTCCCCCTGCTCGCCTCTCCTCTCCTCCTCCCCCCCCCCCGCACCCCCTCCTCTTCTCCTCTATTTTCCTACTCTTCCCGCCACCGCCGCCGCCAGGCAGGCGCCCTCAGGAGGAGGAGTGAGGTATTGCACTCATCAGCACTCCTGGGTACCACTGTGCGCTGAGCCCCATCCCCTAACCCAAGTACCCAGCGAACACGTGTGCTTGCTCTTCAGAACACAGCTGTCCCTCGCCAGCCTGCCATCCCATTTCTGCCCCTAAACCCTTCCTGCCTGGGCACGCTGGATCCATTCTGTATGTGAAAATTTGGCCCATGAAACAGGCCCCCTGAAGGGATCAGACTCATCTCTTCCCCTTCTAGTGCATCTCATCTACCGAAATTCATTCGTTCATGCATCCAGTCAGCTGTCCTTTCAACAAGTACTCCTCAAACACCGATGGTGTTGGGGGTATGATCTGCCATGGGAAAACCAGAGCTGATTATAGTCCAGCCCTCGAGAGGCTCACTGTCTAAGGAGGGGAGGCAGATATGGGAAGACAGGTACTATGAGGCTTCTCACGGTGTTTGAAAGCAAGTAAGCAACATGACTGGGTACCCAGTGACTCACTCAGCGGGAAAGAATCCGCCTGCCAACGCAGGAGATGCAGGAGTCGCAGGAGATGCGGGTTCCATCCCTGGGTCGGGAAGATCCCCTGGAGTAGGAAATGGCCACCCACTCCAGTATTCTTGTCTGGGAAATCCCATGGACAGAGGAGCCTGGTGGGCTACAGTCCATGGGCTCTCAAAGAGTCAGACACAACTGAGTGACTAAAACAACAACAAACAAACAAAAGCAACATAATATAAGAAACATGAGAGGGGAGATCATTTCAGGCAGGGTAATGAGAGTGACTGCAGGGAAGACATGGTGTTTGCCCTGGGCTCTGAAGGATGCGCCCAGGTGGTCCATGGTAACTGAGGGTGACTAGGCACTCCAGGTGGAGGGAATGCCAAGAACAAAGGACACCACTGTGGTCTAAAAACTTTGAGTTTTTAGAAACTGTGAGTCACTTTCAAGGTAGAGTCCACATACCCATTCCCACTCTGACCTTCAAACATCCTTGTGAAGTTGATAAAGCAGGGATAATTATTTCCACATCACAGATAAGAAAACCAAAGCGCACTGAGGTTATATACATTCCCTAGGGTTTCACAGTTCAGATCCAGCGAAGCCTAGATTCCAACTCAGGCTTCAGCTTCCCAGATCCACCTACAGCTGGAAAGTTAAGAAGAGATCAGTTTGCCAGGGGTCTTAAATGAAAAGCTGTGTAGTGTAGTGAAAGTCGCTCAGTTGTGTCTGACTCTTTGCGACCCCATGGACTATAATACAGTTCGTGGGATTCTCCAGGCCAGAATACTGTAGTGGGTAGCCTTTCCCTTCTCCAGGGGATCTTCCTAACCCAGGGATTGAACCCAGGTCTCCCGCATTGTAGGCAGATTCTTTACCAGCTGAGCCAAATGAAAAACTGAGGAGGTTGCTATTTCCTCTGCCGTCATGGGGAGTCATCGAGGACTCTGAGCAGGGCTGGAAGAGCCATCGGGCAGCTAAGAGCAGAAGCCAGAGCAGAAAGAGGCTGGGTACAGGAGGATGAAGGAAGAACACGTGGCAGTCCCTCAGAACTAGTGACAACCAACCTGGGCCAGGAGCCAGAGGAGAAAGAGAACAGGGTGCAAGAGACTGAGTTAGACTCCAATCATGCCGAAGGCAAGAACGAGGCTCCAAGAACCACTGTGGGTGTGCTTCGGAAGAGCTGGCTCTGATTCCTCCCCAAACCAGCTGAGACTTCAGCATCATTGACAGCTACAGTTTGGAGTGATTACAACAAGCCAAGTGCTTCCACATATACATCCTCAGTTCTCATAACAACCTTGTGGTTTAGTCACTGAATTGTGTCCCACTCTTTTATGACCCTGTGGACTGTAGCCCACCAGGCTCCTCTATCCATGAGATTTCCCAGGCAAGAATACTGGAGCGGGTTGCCATTTCCTTCTCCAGGGGATCTTCCTGACCCTGGGACAGAACTCATGTCATTTGTGTGTCAGGCATTGGCAGATCTTATGAGGCAATTGCTTCCCAGGTGGTGCTAGTGGTAAAAAATCCACCTGCCAGTGCAGGAAACATAAGAGACATGGGTTCAATCCCTTGGTCAGGAAGATCCCCTGGAGGAGGAAATGGCAACCCACTCCAGTATTATTGCTAGGAAAATCTGTCCTTGGGGGGAACATCCTATAGGAGCCTGGCAAGCTACAGTCCATGGGGTCTCAGAGAGTCGGACACGACTGAGCATGCAATGCATGCTTGAGATACTGAAGCAATTATTACCTCCATTTTACAGATGAGCAAACTGAGGTCCACAGTGGTTAAGGCTCTTGGCCATGATTACCCAGGGAGTACATGGCTTATCCTGGAATGTGAACAGGTCTTCCCACCTGGTGCCTGAACTCCTGATGACTACCTCTAACCACCCCTCTTAGGTCTTACATGCCACTCAGACAGCCAGGGGCAGGATGGCTTCCATCACCCACCAAAGTGCATCTGCCTAGCTGCCCTTGGCTGGCAAACCTCTCCTCGATCTGACCCAAAGTTGCCTTTTTCCTTTGTTACCTCCCCCTGGGTCCCTAGGGGTGCTGCTGCCACAGCCCAGCAGTCAGGAGGCCAGATCCAGGCTGTGATACACAGAGAGAGAGAGTCCCTGTGAGCTGGAGTCCCAGCCTGGGGCGTCACAGCAGGAGACCTCGAAGCCCGGCCAAGCTCAGTGAGACTGTGATCAAAGCTGGCGGGCAGGGGGGCAGAGCAACAAGGAACAGAAGTGAGCAGGGGTGAGGCTGGTCGCCTATCATTCCTGTGGCTGCATCCCTGGGCTGGGGCTGCTGGAAGGTCTGGGACACCCTATCCCTGGGTGCAAGGCTGAAGACCTCCCTCCTCACCCTGTTCCCCTGCAGCGGCTGGGGGCTAACCAAGTGGAGGCTGTTGTTGTCTGTGGACAAATGAGAATTCAGTCTTCCAGCCTGGCCTCGGCAACCTCTCCTCCTTCAATCACTGCTTGCTGGCAGCATCTCAGGATGCTGTACCCACATGCGCTCTGGCATAGCTGCTTTTACTTTCCTACATGGCAGATGGATGTGGGTCCCTCCTGGTTCGGCGTGTTACACTCTTCATGGCTCTGGGCACGGCACCATGCACACTGCAGGACTTCTAGAAATCCTGGAGACTGCTTGATGGAGAGAGAGCCTTTGTGTGGCCCTAGGTCCGTAAAAGCACTGGAGAGAGACATTTAATGACAGTCAAACTGGCACACAGCATAGGAAGAGCACTGTCTGTCCAGGTAGCCCAGACTCAGGGTCTAATCCTGGCTTTGCCACCGACGTCCCCACCAAGCCATGTCACGTCCGTTTCCCAGTCAGTGACGCTAAGGAAAGGCTAGCTGACTGAAAGTTTCCATAAAGCTCCCCTATCTTCTCCTACTGGCTCCCTCTTGGTCATTGTTCCTTCTGGGTCACCTCCTCCCAGAGACCCCCCTGGACCACTCAGGCTATAGCAGTTTCCTCTCTCCCCTGTGCATTAGTTACTCAGTCATGTCCAACTCTTTGCAATTCCACGGTCAGTAGCCCATCAGGCTCCTCTGTCCATGGGATTTCCCAGGCAAGAATATTGGAATGAGTTGCCATTCCCTTCTCCAGGGGATCTTCCTGACCCTGGGATTGAACCCAGGTCTCCTGCATTGCAGGCACCAACCATGTCACTTTCTTTGCTGTCTCCATCTGACCTTTCCCTGTTTGGGTATTTTTGCACTTTTTTATTAACTGTCCCCCTGAAGAGGATATAAGTTTCAAAGCAACAGGGAACCTGTCTGATCTCACCTTTGCTGCTCCCCGCTCTGTCTCCAGAGTCCAGGATAGAGCCTGGCACAGGGTAGGTGCTTAACTGATGTCTGTTGAATGAATGAATGAATGAATGAATGAACTGTGAGCTCTCTTCCATGTCATAACATATTCTTCAAAACCATGTTTATAATGACTAAAAAATAAAGTGTGGGTATATTAAAATATACTAAACCAATCTTCTATTGTAGGATATTTAATAACTACCATTTACTAGGTGCCTAAGCACGATCACTTTTTTAGCCCTATTTTCTGTCTCCTAACTATAAGCACATCAGATACAAGAGAACAAGGGTCTTTTCTTCTTAGGTTTCACTGTCTCCAGCCCCAAGCACAGCCTGGCACACGGGTGCTGTTCAAAAGTATTTATTATTACATAAAGTAAGGGCTTCTTCCTTCCCAAGAACACTTTTAATTATTTTATTCTTCTCTATAGTTCTACATTTTGAAAGTTGTTTGTTTACCCAGCAAATGCACTTACCGTGTTCTAATTACGCTCTTATTTTAATACGTCAGTTTCAGCTGCAGTCCTGCCCTTCTGGCAGCTTCTGGCCACCACGAGAGAATCAGCATCACCACGTCCAGCTGATGTCATTCCAGATCACAGCAAAGGAATGTGAAGTATCAGTCAGCCCAAGTGATCTTTTCGGGAGCATCTTCCTCATGTCATGAGACTCTTAGAAATTGCAAAAGTGCTTAGGAGTCTACAGAAAAATCTCAGCCAACCCTGTGGCTCTGAGATCCCGGTCCTGTGCATCCTTGCCCCTGCCAGGTTACCTGAAGAATGGCAGGTCTTTATCTGTCTTCTGACTGCGGTAGCTCACTGCAGACCACCCACGGACCAGGCTCCGCACTGAGACCAATTAGGGCAGAACAGTACAACTTCCAAGGTGTTCACTTGGTCTGGCCCCAGAAACACATGGAGTGGGCACACGAGCCTCTCTGTGGCTGTGCAAAGCAAGTCCAGATGGCACGAGATGCCAAGAAATCCTGGGGTTACCCCTTGGGGTGCCCCCTCCAAGGGCAGGCACAGCCCAGGCCTGGTACACTTCCGGATGGCTGTCTGAATGAGCCCAGAACCACCAGCCTGTAAAGAAAACACAGTGAATTGCTGTTAGATCCTGTCAACTTTAATGTGCTCCCATAGTATTAAAAACACATCTGCAAGGAAACTTTTGACTCTTCAAAGGCTCCCTACAGGCAAAAATTTCCCTTAAGCCTCATTCAGGAGGAAGACAGAGAAGAAGACATCATGAAGTTTGAGCGAGATATTGGGACAAATCTGAAGTCAACCAGAGAGATGGGGGTGGAGAGACCAGGACCAGAGGCTCATTACTCACACCAGGTTTCTGCCAGAGGATACAGATGGGGACTGTGTGCCCGAGGACACTGTCCAGAAGTTAAGAGCAGGACGGCTCCATACAGTTGGGCAGGTTGTGCAAGGCAGCTGGGCACCCTCCCCTCCCCAGCAAGGAGGTGCCAATCACCTCTTAGATATGGTAGATTTATATATTTATTGCATTTCTCTAGACTGGGATAAAATGTCTAATAATCGATGTATTATAACACTTTTCCAACAGATAGAAGTAACATGTCTTGGGGAAGAAGCTCCTCTTTCTAATCTGCCCAGAGGTGCTCTGTGACTTGTGATAACCCTGAGAGAAATTACTCTTATTTGGGAAGCCTGGGCAGTGTTTGGATATTGGTGTATATGGCAGATTCCATGTTTGTCACACAGATGCCAAGCTCAACTTCATGTAATCAAAGGGAACATAAATCAACAAGGAGAACATTTCTGTACCCATCAGATTAACACAAGTTGAAATAATTGATAATATCCTCTGTAGTGAAGCTGCAGGAAAACACATACTTTCACGCACTGATGGTGAACATATAAATCGTACAGACTCTTTAAGGGAGAATTTGGCAGTATTTATTAAAGAGCATGTATTCTTCCACTTAGTACTTTCTTTCCCTTCTAGTAATCCACCTTGGGAAAACTGTCACATATGTGAACAGAGATACATGGTACAAAAATTATTGTTGTTAGTTAAGTCATGTCCAACTCTTTTGCCACCCCATGGACTATAGCCCACCAGGTTTCTCTGTCCATGGGATTTCCCAGGCAAGAATACTGAAGTGGGTTGCCATTTCCTTCTCCAGAGGATCTTCCTGACCCAGGGATCAAACCCGCATGTCCTGCATTGGCAGGCAGGTTCTTTACCACTGAGCCACCAGGGAAGCCCCATTTACAAAAGTACTCCTGTAATAATGAAAATTTAGGAATGAGTTTAACATCCAGAAATAGGGCAAGAAGGTATAAACTGGAGTAGTTGGTCCATGGAATAGGCAGGGGTGAAAAATCCTGGAATCAGTTCTCATAAACTCCTATGAGTACAAACTAAAAGGAGAATTATATTTCTCATTGGCCCCATGTGAACATACAGGGAAAGGTCTGAATAGACGCTCTTCAATCTGTTGACAGTGGTCGTGGCTAGGAAGAGAAGCCAACTTTTGCTGTATTTGTTCAAACTTTCATAAATGAGCCCTCTTCCTTCTATCCTAAAGAGTCGAGTGGTTTAGCTCATTGAACTCTGAGGTTGGACTGATTTGAATTCAAACCTTGGTCTTTCTGTTTTCTTAAGTGTCTGACAGTTAATGATCCAAGCATTAAATGAGAAACATCCATATAATATGCTTAATGCAATACATAGCATATGAGACTGGCTCAATTAGCATTGCTTGTATCCTGGTATCTCTTCTCTCTCCTTGCCCCCAACCCTTTCAAAGCCTGAGTAGACACTAACAAGTGTTTGATGAATGAATAAGATGGCTCATGGTAAGATTTTTTCTGGGTGTAAAGAAATATGAAGAGAATAGGCTTAGAGAGGCAGATCTTACCATTTTCACGTTTCCTCCAACTCAAAGTGTTTTTCAGACTGTAGATTACACTCAATTGGTGGGCTATCAGTCAATTTATGGGACAGCAACTGACATTTTAAAAATACAGAATAGAAAATACCAAAGTGTAAGAAAGAAGCACTATTACATGAACTTCATTTCATGGATGTGTCTACAAGGTTGCAAGGTAAGATTACTCATGGTAAAAATTACATGGGGAAACCCTGCTTCAAGTGCAGCCTTATTCTATTACAGTCTGAGCATGTGGTTCCCAGCCTCTGCTGCCCAATTCTCTGCTAAACATCTTGGGCCAGGGGGAAGCATCATCTGGTAAAGCAGCCACGTGAACCTATTGGATAGACAAAGGTAACAGTGTCCACATGACAGCATTCTCTCTTCCTGCCTCCCAGTATTCATCAGGATGATCCTGACACTTGGGAGAATAGGAATCCCCAGCCCCATATGGGTTTCCTAGGGCTGCTATAGCAAAGCACCACAAACTGGGTCAGACAGTAAAGAATCCGCCTGCAATGTGGGAGACCTGGGTTCGATCCCTGGGTTGGGAGGATCCCCTGGAGAAGGGAAAGGCTACCCACTCCCGTATTCTGGCCTGGAGAATTCCATGGACTGTATAGTCCATGGGGTTGCAAAGAGCCAGACACTACTGAGTGACTTTCACTTTCACAAACTGGGTGACTTAAAACAAAATAAATATTCTCTCACTATTTAGGAGGCTAGAAGTCATGAAGATGTCATCAGAGTCGGTGTCTTCTGGAGCCTCTGAGGGAAAATCTTTTCCATGCCTCTCTCCTAGCTACTGGTGATTGCTAGAAATCCTTGGTTATTCCTTGGCTGTGGCAGTTATAACTCCCATTTCTACCTTCTTCATCTTCACCTTGTGTTCTCACCCCTGTGTTTCTATGTATTTCTGTTTCTAAACGTCCTTCTTCTTATAATGACACCAATCATTTGATTGTTCATGCTATGGTTCAGTTGCTTTGTCATGTCCGACTCTTTGAGACCTCATGGACTGCGTGCAGCACACCAGGCTCCTCTGTCTTCCACTGTCTCTCAGAGTTTGCTCAAATTCATGTCCATTGAGTCAGTGATGGTGTCCAACTATCTCACTTGATTAGGTCCACCCTAATCCATTATGACCATCATCTTGATTATGTCTCCAAAAGCTCTATTTCCAAGTAAGATCATATGCACAGCTTTTGGAGGACATGCACTTTTTGAGGGACACTAGCCAATGCAATATCTCTAGCACCAAAGAGAGAAAGGAACCGCATGAATACTTTCTTCTGGAGGAGAATCAGGATGGAAGTGATAATAAGTCCTTCTCTGGCCTCTGTGCTCTGAGCATCAGACTGGAAGACTAGAACTCAAGACCCTTGGAATAGAAGGGACAAGTTCTACACCATGGAACCTGTATCCACAGCTTTGGAACAGCTAGATGGGTTTTCCTAGTTGGTAATAAGATTTGGGCCATTGAACGTCCCTGGTGGTACAGTGGATAAGAATACACCTGCCAATGCAGGGGACATGGGTTCAATCCCTGGTCTGGGAAAATTCCACAAGCCATGAAGGCAACTAAGCCTGTGTGCCACAACCACTGAGCCTGAGTGCTGAAACTACCAAACTACAGAGCCTGTGCTCCAAAACAAGAGCAGCCACCGCAACGAGAGGCCCACACCGCAGCAAAGAGCAGCCCCCGTTCACCGCATATAGAGAAAGTCAAGGTGCAGCAATGAAGACCCGGTGCAACCAAAAATACAAAATAATTTTAAAAAACGTTTGTACCATCATCATTATCACTGACCTTTATCAGTCTATGACCATTATCACAGACTGAAGGTTTTTGCTTGGGGGACACTGAGATCACAGCCGCCATCTTCTCATATTATAGTAGAAAAAACTGAAGTCCAGGGAAGCTAAATTTGTCTCCTTAAGTCACATGGTTGGTGAGTGGTCAAGTGAGGTCAAGAGCCCAGCACTGGACGCTGCCCAATTCCCTTCATACATGGCCATTTGTCTTTTTTTTCCTAAATACTTAACTCTAAAAACAATGGTAGCACCTACAGGTGGCTTGCAGGAATGGAGGAGAATTCAGTTCTTTCACAATGTTCAGCCTCCTCAAAGGCACCTCAAATTTTTAGAAAATATGTTATTTGAAAAAAAAAAAAAAGAAAATATGTTATTTGATAAAGATTGTTCCAACCTTATAAAAGTGTGAAAACAATGCATATCAGCATCTTTAGAAAATTCTGTGAATTTTTTTGTTGTTGAAACATTTCACCTAAACCATGCAGTCTGCTTGCTGCAGTCTGCTCGCTGCAGTCTGCTCGCTGCAGTCTGCTCACTGCAGTCTGTAACTCTTGCAGCTTCGCTCCATGACCCTTGGTCACCTGTCCTTTTTGGTCAGGCTGTCCCCCACAAACCCTCCAGCAGAATTCGAGAGTCTCACGGAAGAGTGACAAGACCACTCTGTCTCTTGAGTGTCTACCATGTGCCGGCCTCCGTGCTAAGTGCTGTACGTGAGTTATCTCATTTTTCCTTCCAACGGTCCTTTGAACAAGGAGGTTCTGTCTCTTCTAGTAGATGGGGAAACTAAGGTCAAACCTCAGCCAAAACAGGCATTTTTTAATATAAATGTTTCTAGAAGGAACACACACTGTCCGGTGTCACAGGCTTCATCACCCTCTGTTATGGTTATTGCATTTGCATAAAAATAATATAATATTTACAATATAATACAAACTAATATAATTTTATCTTATAAACATAAGATAGTATTTTATTTTCTTTTCTAAAAACATTTATTGAGATAATTCACATATCATACCATTCACCCATTTAAAGCATACAATTCAATGGTCTTCAGTATATTCACAGTCAATTCTAGAACATTTCCATCACTCCATGAAGAAACCTTGTTTACCCTTTAGCTGTCACCTCTCTATCTTTCCACCCACCTCCAGCCCTCTGTGTGTGCGTGCCCAGTCACTTCAGCTACGTCCGACTTTACAACCCCATGGACTATAGCCCACCAGGCTCCTCTGATTATAGGATATCCAAGGCAAGAATACTGGAGTGGGTTGCCGTTTCCTACTCCAGGAGATCTTCCTAACCCAGGGATTAAACCCATGCCTCCTGCATCTCCTGTGTCTTCCTGAATTGATAGGTGAATTCTTTACTGTGCCACCTGGGAAGCCCCCCACTAGCCCTGAGTAATCATCAATCTACTTTCTATCTCTGTATGTTTACCTGTTCTAGACATTTTACGTAAATGGAATCATACCGTATGTGACTTTTTGTGTCTAGCTTCTCTGACTTAGTGTAGTATTTTCCAAGTTCATCCACATTGTACCTATACTGTCTAGATCCATATATCTACACTGCATTTCTTTTTATAGGTGAATAATATTTCATTGTATGGATACACCACATCTGGTTTATCCATATATCAGTTGATGGGAATTTGGAAGATAATGCTTTCTTAATACTATATGCCAGTTCCTGTTCTAAGGGCTGTATCTCATTTAATCCTCACAACAACTTTTATCAGGTGTTATTATTACCTCTATTTTACAGAGAAGGAAACTGAAGCACAGAGAGATTACCTAGCTTGCTCAAAATCACACAGCTAGAAATACTGGCTTGGCCTTTAAGTTTCTTTGTAATTCCCAGTGGCACATGACCCCTCTCTTTATTGGAGTCTTTAAGGACAACTCATATGTACCTCAGACCACTCACGTATCCCTATGTGGAATCCAAAATGGCGCACCAAGAGCCTCCCATCCTCATTACCCACCTCCCCACTCCCCACCCCTTCCCAACTACCCAAACTTGACTCTTTTTCCAATCACTCTTTTGCTCAATCACCTTCACACTCAGGAACATTCCAGAAAACCACTTTCACAGTACAGACAAACACCTTTATTCAACAATTGATGTTTGGTCAACAAACCCATTCAAGAGGTGTCATCTGAGCTCTGTAAAATCCTCATTATTTGGGGCCTCACTAATTCAATATTTGTGATCTTTTCATGACACTGCTGGAGTAGAGTATGATTTCATTAGTAAACGTTTCTTCACTATGAATTACAAATTCATAGTGTAAAGAAGATTGTAGAAATCATGTTTAAATAAAGTGTTTTTAAGCCTTCTCAAAAATCATAGAAATCTTTCCCTTCTCCCACAAGCAACCTAAAGCTGACATGCAAGTTACACACAACTCTTATCCATTCTCTAAGCAAGTCCCCTAAAGACCTTCCAGGTAACCTTGCTAAACAAGGTAGCAACAGGAGTCATTGTGCATGGCTGCCTCCCTTCAAAATACGTGCTATTTCAGACTGATTCTCTGATTCTCCAAATCCATCCTGATCCTCAGCTTCACTTCTTTGGAAAGGCTTGTTTTTGCCAATCAGACATTCAGATTCCCTCTTGGAATTAGGTACTGAGCCTCAGATTCCCTCTTGGGCCACACCAAGTGGAGAAAGACTTTAGTTCAGATCCTAGGAGGGAACCAGCAAGAAAGGGCCCCGCGAGAGGCAGAAATTCTGAGCTTGAAGACCCCTCCTTCTATTCATGAAACCATCATTTTTCCCAGAGAGAATTTCTGCCTGGCAGAAAAATCTGAGGACACGAGTGAGAGCCTGCAACCAGCCCAGACAAGTGCTCAATACCTTTGGCCTCTGCATCCTGGTTGTCTTTGATCTAGGCATTTCCTGTGGTCCAGCAAGTGAGAGGGGAGGTGGGAAAGGCTGCGGTGGAGAGAGTCTGCAGACGCTCATGTCTCCAAAGTGAAACTTTCCACTTCTTTCTAGAATCTTAAGCCCCAAATCATAAACCAGTTCAAGCTGTCCCAGTCTGTCCCAGTTTAGGGGTCCAGTTCAGCTCAATTCAGTCACTCGGTTGTGTCCAGCTCTTTGCAACCCCATGGACTGCAGCACGCCAGGCCTCACTGTCCATCACCAACTCCCGAAACTTGCTCACACTCATGTCTATCCAGTCAGTGATGCCATCCAACCATCTCATCCTCTGCTGTCCCCTTCTCCTCCTGCCTTCACTCTTTCCCAGCATTGGGATCTTTTCCAATGAGTCAGGTCTTCACATCAGGTGGCCAAAGTATTAGAATTTCAATTTCAGCATCAGTCCTTCCAATGAATATTCAGGACTGATTTTCTTTAGGATTTACTGGTTTGATCTCTTGCAGTCCAAGGGACTCTCAAAGTTGCAGTGAGATTTCAGTCTTCTACACTTTCCCAGGGGACACCTTTCATCCTATCTGCAGAGCAGCTTCAGTGCCGTCCCATGCGGTGAGGGGCCTGGGAGAGAGCAGTGTATGTGTGCACGCTTAGTCGCTCAGTCATGTCTGACTGTTTGCAATCCCATGGACTATAGCCTGCCAGGCTCCTCTGTCCATGGGGATTCTCAGAGACCTGGCAAAAGGCAGAGGCTTCTGACCCACTGTACCTTGGCTTCCACTATACCACCAGCTCCACTGCAGTGGATCCAGAGAATACCAGACAGGGAAGCCAGACAGTCACTAGGTTGAGAAGGATTTTGAGGGTTAGCCGGAGAGACAGAGAGAGCTGGGATCAATTAGCAATGTCTGCTGTGAGCTTGGGAAGGAGAGCATAGCCACCTTTCTTGCCCTATATTTGCCGCTCCTGACATAGATCTCCAAAATCCTCTTTGGCTCAGATCTTGTACGATTTTCTGAGTCTTCCTTTCTGTGCTGTTTTCTTTACCTTCTCTGAAGACCTATCTCAAAGTCTGTTCCCACCCATTGGGAATTGACAGTGGTCTGCAGACAATTGCTTATAGAGTTTGGGGCATGCCAGTTAGGGACCCCCAAGGCCAGTTAGATACCATCAAGGCCAGCTCTCCACCTTGAGACTAGAAATAAGCTCTAAAGAACGTCTCACGCTGTCAACACTGAACTGAAATCCACAGGACATGAAGCACAGTCAAGGCAGATGACTGCGTTAAAAGTTTATGTGCCATGAGACTGATGCTGGACATGGCCTCCATCTGCATGGTAGAGGCATGGAAAAAGTCAAATACCCTCTGAAAAAATTGTAAAGAATTTCAAGCAGAGGCCTGCTGGGAATAGGGGAGTCTCCCTGCCTGGAAAGCAGAAATGAAATACTGCTTCCTTGGAGAGGGGTGGTTGAGACCGTGGAGTGAGGTAATGCATACAAAGGGCTCAGCACAGAGCCTGGCACAAGTGCTCAATGCCCAATAAATGTGATTCAAGGTCCACAGTATTATTTTTCTCTAGGGTCACCCTCTGGTGGCATTGGGCCTAAGGATATTAAATCTACTCCGAAACCAGCCCTCCCATCAGCAGGGCGGGAGCCTTCGATCTCACCACCAGGGCCCCGCGTTGGCCAGTTCCAATAACACGATTAGTCATTTTTCATTCCTGAGATGTCTGCCCATGGGTGGGTGCATGTGTGCAAGTGTGAGTGCGAACGCGCCTCTCAGAGCAGGGGAAAATCCATATTCTCTCTCTTCTGACCGAATTAATCAAATAAATCTTCTGTAAGGAGCTGCTAAATGAATCACAGATGGCTCTGCCCTTTTACAGGTTGCAGAAAGCACCCGTTACAGTTCTTTTAATTTATCAGAGGAAAAAAGATGCCCTTGTGTGCCCCTTCCCGCTTGCAATAATAATCAGAACCAGTCTATTTTCCAAGGGTCCGAGACTCATTTTCAAAAAATGTGTATCAATAGATGTAACAGCGGGAAGATTATTTTGCCAAGTTCCAGCCTCCAGCACGGCAAAGGTGCCCTGGCTGGGGAGAGCGTTTATAAAACCACATTTAATAAAAGAGAGTGTTATATTAAGTATGTTTGCTAGTGTATTTAAGCATATGGTTTCCATATCAGGCGTAAAGATGGCAAACACATGCTTTACCTTCTTTCTAACCTTTCTTAGAGACGTCCTTTCCAGGGGGTGGTGGGATGGGAGGCTTTTGGGTGGATGTGAGTGAGTGTGTGTTGTTTTGTTTTGCTTTTTACAACTCTGGCTCACATGGAAAAGCACTGAGGAATGTTCAAGAAAACATGGGAAGACTCTCTGCTACTTATGTAATTAACCCAAGAAACTTGCTTTTCTTACTTTCTTCGACTGTCCCAACATTCTCCCAGCTCTCTCTTGCCTCCTCCAAGGCACTGGGGACTGGCTGACTTTAAAGTGTGAATCAATTTCAGCTGCAAAGAACTTGAGCTCCTGGATTTTAAACATGAACCCCTTGGTAAAGCAAGGGCTCTGAAGATGGCTGCCTGGCTTTGTGTCCCTGAGTTCTTGTTTACCAGTGAGGCATCCAACTCCAGGATTCGTCTATCTGTTGCTGTTGTTGTTATTTAGTCACTCAGTCGTGTCTGATTCTTTGTGACCACATGGTCTGCAGAATGCCAGCCTTCCCTGTCCTTCACTATCTCCTGGAGTTTTGCTAAAACTCATGTCCATTGAATCGGTGATGCTAGCCAACCATCTCAAACTCTGTCGCCTCCTTCTCCTCCCACCCTCAACCTTTCCCAGCATCAGGGTCTTTTCCAATGAGTCAGTTCTTAGCATCAGGTGGCTAAAGTATTGGAGCTTCAGCTTCAGCATCTGTCCTTCCAATGAATATTCAGGGATGATTTCACTTAGGACTGATATTCTGCTTTTTGGTGTTTGGATTCAGTACTGAGGATTTGATGCTTTTCTTCAGATCAGAGGCAACTGGCTGTAGTCCTATAGGCCTAGGGTCCCCAGAAAGGTAGCCAGGAAAGGTCTCCCACAGCCCATTCCCCTAAAATAGTTTCAACAATCCTTCCATTCTGAGATAATCCCAGAAGCCAAAATGCCAAACTAGGAAGGGAACTGGGTGGGGGCGTCTGCAGTGAGGCCGCCATGCCCACCCCCACCAGCCCAAACAGATTTGCCGGAGTGAGTTATAAATCTACTGGTACCATTTCTTTTTCGTCACTTGCCTAATCCTGTGCCCTTCGTTTCATGTGCTGTAATTATTAACATCTGCTTTCTGAGCCTGGCCCGCATGGAGTTTGCAAAGGCAGTTTTCAGTCCAGAACAATGGTGACAGCTGTTTCATTTAGCCTAGGGCCAGCACTTCCTGTTCAGTCTACATCTGCCCTCCTGTGTCTAATTTCTGATTCAGGGTTTTCTGTTTTGTTTTCTGGGTTGTTTTTTTTTTTCCCTTCATCTGACCTTACTATATGTTTGAGAAGAATTTCTAACTTAACACTCCGGCTAGTATTTCTAGCACATATGCTTATTAGATTGGCGACAGCCAAAGAGAGAGATAGGAGAAAACCAGGACTGTCTTCCGCAGCTAACAAGGTGGAGGGCAGACAGAGGCACAAAGGAGGTCTGACCATGAATCTAGGGGACCAGACTCAAGGAAACTTCTGGGCCTTGAAGTTGAAGTATAGGCTGACCTCTCTGGAAGCTAGGCACAGGAAGAGCGGCCTTAGCTCACCTGTCCCCTGGCCCAGTATCATCTCCATAGCTTATTTGGTAAGAGGTCACCCAAACATATCTCCAAGGGAACCGTGTGTCTGGGTGGCCACCAACACACGGAGGCCCTTCTTCCTTGGGAATCAAGGAAGCTCGTCAGGTGAGGCAAGATTCAGAGGCCCCCAGTTCACTGTTTCCCGCTGAGGCTCCAGCATTGCAATAGAAACCCTTCCTAATTTGTACCCGGAAGTCCAATGGACGGGAAAGGACCATACTGCCGTGGGGCAGTGCTCGGTATTTATTGCCAAACGGGGCGAAACGCAGTCTCCACTTGGATAAGAACTGCAGGGGGTGGAAGTGTCCTGTGGGTGCACAAGGGAGAGCATGGAAAGGCAGACTCACCCATCAGAGGCTCCCGACCTCCAGAGGCTGCCTCTGCCTCTCGCGGGATCTCTAGCGTGTGTCTGCCCCTCTCGCGGGATCTCAGGGCATCAGGACTGGAGATCTCGCAAGAGCTGATGTCCACCTCACCCCCTTACAACTCTTAGCAGATGAAGAAACTAAACGTCAGGGAGAGGGGGTGCTTTCCTGCGGTTGTCGCTTGGTCGAGCTTGATGCTATTGGACAGAGAAGCAAAGGAAGGTAAATCTGTGCTGCTTCCGGGAGCCTGAGGCTTTCCACCGTTTCTACATGAAACCTCTCTTTCAATCCCAGACCCCCTCCACCCTTCTCAGTGGCTCACAGGAAAAGAGATCAGGACCCTGCTCCCAGGTAGGAACAGTGAGGTGAGTTGGGGAGACCCCAGCTTGGATGTCAGTACCGTAAACCCAGTCCAGGACTGCTTCTGGCTGCCAGGGTCAAGTGCTGGACTCAGCACTTGAGAAGAGAGTTCATGCTGGCTAGACACCTGGGGGTCACGGAGGTTCTTAACCTGTGACCTAGGCCCCGTGTCTTTGCAGGAGCCAGCGAACAGAAGGCACAGCTCAGGTGTGAAAGAGATGCAGTTGAGAGGGGCCTTCTGCCCCAGAATCCCCACCAGATGTCAGGGGTGCAGAGTCAGGAAGGCCCTGGACCTCACCCCCCACCCCACCCTGAGAAGACCCAGCCCTCCCAACGCTTGGCTTGAGCCTGGAGCAGCACAGAGGCCACTCCTGCAGGCACAACGATCATCAAGGGCTATCCCTAAAGTCTGGAATCAAAGGAGCTGATGGATGGTCCACAGGAGGCTGGGCCCTATGGCCCCATTCACCCAGCTCTTCCAGGAATGCCAGCCCCGCCCCTTTCCCTGCCCCCACTCACCGTCTCCCAGCCTCGCCCTCCCCCTTCCCTTCTCTCTCTCTCACTCACTTCTTTTCTTCTTAAAGTTAATTGCAACTTTTTTCTCAGCGCCCTGATCTGGATAAGCCACATCTCATTAGAAAAAGATTTAGCTGGAGCCAAAGCAGGCTGGAGAAGGAATCCCTAATCAACAGAGAAAAGATTCGGGTGTAATTGCTCTCTCCCGCCATCCTCCCCCTCCTTCCTCCAATCTTTCTCTGCTCATTAATCTGAAAAGAAAGTCACAGTTGAACGTCTTGGTGTTCAAGTACCTGCTGCTGTGGCAAACAAATCGAAGTACTTGGGGTTTTCTTTTGTGGGGGTGTCTGTATGGAGAGCTTTGGCTGTTGTGTGTAGGAGTAAAGCATTTTGCTCTTGGGGGAGTGTAAGAAGCACCTTGGTTGGGGGAGTAAAACTCTTTGGGGGGGGGTGTGTGTGTGTGTGAAGTGCTTGGTTGTGGGGAAAGTGTGAGTGGGTGTGTGAACCCTTTGGTTGTTGGAGTGTGTATGTGTGTGAAGCTCTTTGGTATGAAGTGCTTTGATTATTGAGAGGGTGTGTGAAGCTCTTTGATTATGGAGAATGTGTTTGTGGTGGGGGGAAGCTCTTTGGTTGGATGGGGCAGTAAAAACTCTCAGTGCATGTGTAAAACATACTGGTTGTTGGGTACATGTGTTGTGGATGTGGGATATGGTTGTGGGGTGTGGGAGTTGTTGGTCCATGGGGATGCAATGGAGGCCTTCAGATGTTGGTGTGTGCTGGTGTGTGCGTGTGATACTTTGATTGTTGGATGCTTGTAAGTTCATTCACATGCCCTAGTAGCCCCTTTGATGGTTTCCTTTCGCCCCAACTAAATCCCAACGGATGCTTAAATAGTGACACATAGAAGATGAATTTAGAAGCAAACCATCTCCCCATGTAGGGAGAGGAGGTGGGTCCCTACTCCCCCCAGAACCTCTGGAGAGCCCAGGCCCCTGTGTCTCAGCTAGCTTACCTGCGATCCCCACTCTGCCTCAGTCCAACTCTTTTGTGACCCCATGGACTGTAGCCCGCCAGGCTGCTCTGTCCATGAGATTTCCCAGGCAAGAATACTGGCGTGAGTTGCCAGTCCCTTCTCCAGGGGATCTTCTAGACCTAGAACTCAAACTTGCATCTCCTGCTTGGCAGACAGATTCTTAAATGAAACAAATTATGGAAATTAATAATGATGTGTGCATGTCAAGTGCTTTGACGCTCCTGTTTCCTTTACTTCGTTTCATGCGGCTACTGGAAAAAATTTTAATTACAACGTGGCTTGCACTTGTGTCTCGTGTTATATTTGCATTATATAGCACTGGCCTAGAATATAACACACCCTTTCATAAATACTGGTATTCTCCTTTAACCAACGAGCAAACCAGCTCAGGTTAAGTGGCTCCGGCCAATGATACCAGCAGCAGAAGCCAGAATGCATGAGTGATCCTGGCTGGACAGTCTGCTACTTGATGAAACTCCTAAAACAAGAGCTATATTGTTGTGACACAATCTTACGCAGAGTGTTTAGTGCCAGCAAGACTGAAGCACATTTGGAGTCTGGGGGAAATTAAATAAAGCCTGTGACTTGGGGATGAAGAAGTTTTCCTGACACTAGCCAAGGATGTTAAGGTGTAGGGTAGTTCTTAGTGAGTAGTGCTTGGGCAGGCTTCCGGGATCCCTGTGTGAACTTGGGTCAGTCCCTTCCCCACTCTGGTCCTCAGTTCTTCTGTCTGAAGAGAAGGGGCTGGATTAAATATTCTCTGAGGTCCATCGGGGTCTCTGGTGCCTCTCAGCAGATTCCCATTCTCCCAGGGATTAAGAGTCGCCAGTCCAGGTTCGATGCACGATACTGGATGCTTGGGGCTGGTGCACTGGGACGACCCAGAGGGAGGGTATGGGGAGGGAGGAGGGAGGAGGGTTCAGGATGGGGAGCACAGGTATACCTGTGGCGGATTCATTTCGATGTTTGTCAAAACTAATACAATATTGTAAAGTTTAAAAATAAAATAAAATTAAAAAAAAAAAAAAGAGTGAGCTTGTGAGCAACGTGCTGGGTCCTGGGGCAAATAACACATCTCTTGTGTCACCTGTGAGATGCGGAGAACATTGTGGACTTGGAAGTGATGCTCTAAGGATTAATGAGAAAATGCAGGTGATGCACGCAGCACATACAGGGCACATAGGAAATATAAATGCTAGCTCTTGTTATCAGTATAGCAGTAAGCAGGTTGACCAGCTGGCTGGGATAGTTCTGGGTCAGCAGACTCAGATCCACAAGCAGTATCTATCTCGGATCCTTCCCCTAAGCTGACACATTCTGAGGCTGAATTTGATCCAAGGATCACCTTGAACTTGGCTTTTGAAGGGTTTGTTACCACTGCAATTCAATTCCCTGATTGCGTGGGTAACAGAAGCACCCAGGAAGAGTACAGATTGGCAGGGATCCAGAGGACGGTGGAAGAGAGAGAGACTCAGGTTCTTGTAAGAGGGCATCTTCGGAAATGTTCAGAGGAAGGAATGTTAGTTCTTAGTGTTGTTTCTGTCCTTTGGTGGTATAGCAGTCACATGTCACTTTTCCATCCTTTGGAGGACTGATGCAGATCTGTGACCATGAGCTTTCTTCACTGCTTTTTTTTTCCCACCATGGGAGGACTCTGACTTTAGTTCTTCTCAACAGTTGTGTTCATTTTTCATCCCTGAATTGTATGTAAACAACCTCCGATAGTAGATAAAGGCTTTATCAGCTCAGCAGCTCACCTCCTACATGCAGCCTGTTTCTCATGAATACAAGTCTGTGTTAGGAGTAGTTGGACTTGATTTTGTCTGCTGGTTGTTATCTTGGCCTTAATTGGGAGGAATCTTGCATTCAGTGCAGACTCCCAGCTGTCTCTAGCGTTCCTCGGCCGCCATCTGCTGGGTAATCCTGGCATGACATAGTCTCCTCGGCTGGCGTGCTAAGGAATGGAGTGTCTTGCATTCAATCAAAAAATATACAGCAGGAACTGTGTACCAGGCGTAGTTACAGGCACTTGGGATTCATTAGTAAAAAAACAGGCAAATATCTCTTTTCTTTTTAGCACTGAAAATATTCCACTATCTGGAATATTGGGTGGATTTTTGTTGTTCACCCACAAAGTCGTGTCTGGAATGTTATTTATTCGCTTACCTACTGAAGTGTATCGTGGTTGTTTCCAAGTTTTAGCAGTCATGAATAAAACTGCTATAAATATTTCTGGGCAAGTCCTTCTGTGTACGTTGTCAGTGTTTTGGATTTGAGCCATTTCTATAGGTATGTAGTAGCATCTCATTGTTTTAATTTGCATTTCTGAGGTGGTATATGATGCGGAACGTAGTCTCATACACATTTTTTGCCATTTGTATATCTTCTTTGCTGAGATCTGTTCAGATCTTTTGCCAATTTTTAAATCAGATTGGTTGTTTTCTTATTGTTGAGTGTTAAGAGTTCTTTGTATATTTAAGATAAATAGTCCTTTATCAAATGCATTTTTTGCAAATATTTTCTCCTCATTCTCTCGACACTACCTTATCAAGCAGAAGCTTTTAATTTCAGTGAAGTCAAGCTTATCAATCACTTCTTCATGGATGGTGCCTTTGGTATTGTATTTTAAAAAGTCATTGCCACATCCAGGGTCATCTGGATTTTCTCCTACGTTGATTTGCTCTTTTTCTAGTTTTATAGTATGGAAGCTTAAACGATTGATTTTTTATATTTCTTCTTTTCTAATACATATATTCAGTGTTACAAATTTCCCTCTAAGCGCCCTTTTCGCTGCATCCCACACATTTTGATAAATTGCATTTTCATTTCATTAAAATATACTTTTAAATTTCTCTTACGATTTCATATTTGACTCATGTGTTATTTACAAGTGTATTGTTTAACCTCCAAGTGTTTGGGGATTTTCCGGCTTTCTGTTGTTGATTTCTAGTTTAACTCCACTGTTGTCTGAAAGCTGATGTGGCATGATTTCCATTTCCTTTAAATTTGTTAAAGTGTGTTTTATGTCCCAGGATGTGGTCTATCTTGATGAATACTCCATGTGAGCTTGAGAAAAATGTATATTCTGATGTTGATGGATGAACTTGCTTATAAATGTCAGTTACATGAGGTTGACCGAAGGTATTGTTGACTTCAACTATGTCCTTACTGATTTTCTCCCTGCTGGATCTATTTTCGATAGAGAGGTGTTAGAGTCTCCATTATATTATTGGATTCTTCTTTTTCTCCTTATAGTTCTGTTTTTGCTTCATGTATTTTGATGCTCTGTCATTAGGCACATACACATTAAGAATTGTTATATATTCTTAAAATGTTGATGCTTTTATTATTATGTAATGCTTGTCTTTATTCCTGATAACTTTCCTTGCTCTGAAGCCTAGTCTGTCTGAAATTAACATAGGTATTCCTCCTTTCCTTTAATTGATGTGAGCCTAGTATATTTTTCTCCATCCTTTTACGTTTAATCCATAAAAGTGAGTTTCTTGCAAACAACATATAGTTCAGTCCTTTTTTAAAAAAAATCCATTCTGACAATCTCTGTCTTTTAGCTTGATATTTAGATCATTGACATGTAAAGAGATTATTGATATAATTGAATTAATATATACCACATATGCAGGGATTCCTTGGTGGCTCAGTGGCAAAGAATCCACCTGCCAATGCAGGAGACGTATGATTCAGGTTCAATCCCTGGGTGAGGGAGATCCCTTGGAGAAGGAAATGTTGACCCACTCCAGTATTCTTGCTTGGAAAATCCTGTGGATAGAGGAGCTTGGTGGGCTATTGTCCATGGGGTCTCAGAAGAGTCGAACACGACTTACTGACTGAACAACAAATACCTTATATGTTACTGTTTTCTATTTGTTGCCCTTGTTCTTTGTTTCTGTTTTTGTCTTCACAATTTTTCTGCCTTTTGTGGCTTTAATTTAATGTTGTATATAATTTCCCTCTCACCTTTCTTAATGTACTTCTTTTTTTAAAAAATCATTTTAATGGTTGCCCTTGAATTTGCAATATGGATTTACAACTACTTCAAGTCCTCTACTTTCAAACACCATTTTACAGGTAGTGCAAGTACCTTATAATAACAACAAAAATAACGTATAATAACAAAAACAACAAAAAAAGTCTCAACTCTTCCCTCTCATTCCTTATATCGTTAATATCATTCAACTCCGGGAGATGGTGATGGACAAGGAGGCCTGGTGTGCTGCGATTCATGGGGTTGCAAAGAGTCGGACATGACTGAGCAACTGAACTGAACTGAACTGAAGCACACATGAGTGTATGTGTATTAGATTATATATCCTTATATATAATGTAATACTGCTACTGCTGCTGCTAAGTCACTTCAGTCGTGTCCGACTCCGTGCGACCCCATGGACTGCAGCCCACCAGGCTTCTCCGTCCATGGGATTTTCCAGGCAAGAGTACTGGAGTGGGGTGCCATTGCCTTCTCTGATATAATGTCATACGTTGTAGCTATTATTTTGGACAAACTACTTTCATAAGATCCATTAAGAATAACAAAAATAACTTTTTAATTTTTCTTTCCCTTATTCCTTCTCCAGTGTGCTTCCTTTCTTCATATAGATCTGAGTTTCTGATCAATATAATTTTTCTTCTCTCTGAAGAACTTTTGACATTTCTTGACAGTTGGGTCTACTGGTAACAAATTCCCTCAATTTTTGTTTATCTGAGGAAGTTTTTCTTTCTCCCTCAGCTTTAAAGGATAATTCCTAGAGTATAGGATTCTAGATGGGTGGGTAACATTCTCTCAACACTTCAAAATATGCGGCTCTGTCCTCTTCCTTCTTGCATGCTTTCTGAGAAGTTGGAGTAATTCTTGTCTTTGCTTCTCTATAAATAAAGTGCCCCCCACTGCTCCTTTCAAGAATTTTTTCTTTGTCTTTGATTTCTTGGAGCTTGAATATGATGTGTACTGTGTGTAGTTTCTTTGAGTGTTTGGGCATTTACCCTGCTTGATGTTCTATGAGCTTCCTGTGGTTTGGTGTCTGTCATTAATTTGGAGAAATTCCTAGTCATTGTGACTTCAAATATTGTTCCTATTTCTTTCTCCTTTCCATCTCCTCTGGTATTTCCATTACATTTATGTTACCCCTTTTCTAGTTGTCCCACAGCTCTTGGATATTCTGTTTTCTATTCTTTTTCTAGTCTTACTCTTTGCTTTTCAGTTTTAGGAGTTTCTGTTGAGATGTTCTCAAATTCAAAGATTCTGTCATCAGCCATGTCAAGCCTGTTAATGAGCCTATCAAAGGTATTCTTCGTGACTGTTACAATGTTTTTGATCTCCAGCTTTTCTTTTTGACTCTTAGAATTTTCCCACTTATACAACCCATCTTTCTTATATATTGGTTTATTTTTCTATTAAAGTCCTTAGTGTATGAACGATAATTTTAAAAAATTCCTGGTTTGATCATTTAAACGTTCCTGACTCAGATTCTGATGCTTGTTTCGTTTCTGCAAACTGTGTTTTTGGACTTTTAGTATGCCTTGTAATTTTTTTTTTTTCAAGGCAGACATGATGTACTAGGTAAAAGGAACTGCCTTAAAGAGGCATTTAGCAATGTATTGGTAAGACATGCAGGGAGGGGAAGCGTTCTTTAGTCCCATGGTTAGGTCTCAGACTTTTGGTGAGTCCATGCCCCTGGTCTGTGAACTTCACCAATGTATCTGTTTCTCTCCCTCAACTTTGGTGGGACAGGATGGCTAGAGAATGCTGAAGTTAGTATTTTCCTTCTGGAAGGCTAAAAAAGCTGAAACTGAGTATTTCTCTCCACCTAAGTCAATGAGTGGAGAAGGCAATGGCACCCCACTCCAGTACTCTTGCCTGGAAAATCCCAGGGATGGGGGAGCCTGGTAGGCTGCAGTCCACTTCACTTTCACTTTTCACTTTCATGCATCAGAGAAGGAAATGGCAACCCACTCCAGTGTTCTTGCCTGGAGAATCCCAGGGACGGGGGAGCCTGATGGGCTGCCATCTATGGGGTTGCACAGAGTCGGACACAACTGAAGCGACTTAGCAGCAGCAGCAGGTCAATGAGGCTCTGATAAAACCCCAGCAAGTTAGTCTCTAGTAAACAGTTTTGCTTGAGTACAGGCTTGTTAAGAACGGAGTTCTCCCGCACATTTCAAAGTGGTTCCTTTTTCCATCCCCTGCTGGAAGCACAAGGGGATTTTCCTCCATTATCCACTGGTGGATCCTCTGAAGAGAAGACTCACAAAAACATAGGGACCCCCATGTCTGTGAATTAAACTGGTGGAGAGTTTAATTCACAGATTTGTCCACACTGAGCCTCCAACTATTTGTCAATTACAATTCAGGTTTTCCTACCGCGGCACTGATTTCTGCAGAGGCTTCTGCTCTGTCAACTTGTGATTTTCTGTATCCTCCTGTTTGTATCTCCAATTTTTGGAGCAGAAATTTGCCTCATTTCTCTGATGAATATAAGAAGATTTGTTGATATTTCCGTTTATTCAGGTTTTTATTTATTATGATGCAGTGGCGACTGCTAAGTTCTATAGATAGCAAACCGGAAACTGAAAGTCTCTTGGTTTTCTTTTCTGTACTGTTTTTGTCTGGTTTGGGTACAACAGGGTAATACTAGCTTCATAAAATGAATTGGAAACTGTTCTCTCTTCTATGTTCTGGAAAAGATGATGTAAATTTTATGTTAGTTCTTTTAAGTGTTGGGAAGAATTCTCCAGCATAGAACTGAAGATTTCTTTTTCAGAAGCTTTTAAAGTTACAAACTCAATTTCTTTAACGGTTAAAAGGGCCATTCCAGTTATTAATTTTATCTTGGTTGAGTTTTGGTAGTTTGTGGTGTTTGAGGAATCGATCCATTTCTTTTAAGTTGTTGAATTTATGAAACATAAATTTGCTCAATGTATTTGCTTATTACCTTTTTAATGGCTTCAGGATTCGTAGTGACCCTTGTCTCATTTCTGATATTGATCATCTGTGTCTTCTTTCTATCTATGTCAGTCTTGCCAGATGTTTATGAATTTTATTGATGTCTTTAAAGAACCAACTTTTTGTTTCATTGATTTTTCTCTATTGTTTTCCTTTTTAAATTGCAATGATTTCTGCTCCAACCTTTAATATTTCCTTCTGGTTACTTTGGGTCTAATTTTGCTCTTTTCCTAGATTCATGAAGTGAGAACATAGATTTTTTATTTGAAATGTTTCTTCTTTTCTAAAGTGGTAAGCATTTCATGTTATATATTTCCCTTTCAGTTCCACTTTAGCTGCACCTCACATTTATTGATGTTGTATCTTAATTTTCATTTAAACTCTGTAATTGTTTATTTCCTTTGGATTTCCTCTTTGCCTCATGGGTTGTTTTGAAGTGTGCTACTTAATTTCCAAATATTTGGTGATTTTCCTGTTTTCTTTCTGCTCCTTAGATTTTAATAATTCTCTCCAAAAGAACAGACTTTTTCCATTTATCCTACCAGTATATCATTAATGATGAGAACAGGACAATAGCTTGTGCTTAAAAAATGAATATGTTCATCCCAAAAGATCTGGTTTGCCATTAGAAATGAAAGATCTGTTCACTAAATTCAGCCTTCAAAATTCCTTTGACAGTTTGTTTTGAGGAAGCAGTATTGGCTTTTGCTTCCAGGGTTCCTGGTGTGCAAAAGATTACAAAGAGTAAGAGGGAACAGAGAGGAGACACTGTCTTCTTAAATGTAATTGTCTTTTACACCTTTAGCCACAGCCTCCTCATGTTTTTCGAAGGCAATTTCTTTGAGAAGCTGAGCAGACAAGACGATTTGATGGTAACCCCAGGTGCCCACGGTCATCACCCAAACAGTTCTCAGGTGTGGACAATTTCTGAAGATGAGTGAATATGCTTTTCTACTTAAGAAAACAATCCTGAGAACTTGGTTTAAATTTTTTTTTTTTCCATTCAACAAAGACATTGCCTAGACCTGGAAACTTTTTTCGCCCTTTCCTAATTTTGAAGTGAAGTGACTTGCTATAAGGTCAGGAATTACCTGGGGGCCCGGGATTGGGCTAGTATATAACCTGATGCCTGGGGATGGTAGAGGGTACCCTTCCTGGAGGATGCTCCCCACACAGTGGGAGGGGAGTATGGCAGCAGCTACATTCTCCCTGGAGCTGAGCCAAAGAAGGCATCGGAATCAACGAGCATATCCGTATCAACTTGTCAGAGTCTTAAAGAATGGCCAGTGCCATGAGAATCTAGAACATAGTGGCATAACCTGATGGAGTTATGGGGGAGAACAAGAAACCACACCCCAGTAACAGTTCATATCAAATAACACAAGCAATTTCTGTGTTGAAATGAGCCAGAGATAGAATATTGTGATATAAACCAGTCTGTCCATTTTAAAATCATTTGATTTCCATAATTCTTGGGCACCTGATTTGACTTTTTTTTAAATTTCTGCTTGTGTTGCTGACTTGACTGATTTGAACTGCATATGTCAAAAGGCATAGATCTGTTTAGTCATTTCATTTTTATTGACACTTACTGTTCAGTTAAATTCAAAACATCAATTGTTCCTCCAGGACTGTCCAATGGAGACCACCCTTGCCCACTGTGGAGACTGTTCACAAAACAGTTCAGGCTCTCTGCTTCCTGAGTGTGTAAGGGGTCTGCTTCCCCATGTGTAAACTTAGATGTGGTCATGAGTCTTGCTTTGGCCAATGAAATGTGTGCAAAAGTGACACTTTGGGCAGAAACCTCAGGCCAGTGTGTAATTCACTCCATCTTCCCTCTTCTGCTGTGGTTGTGGATGTATGTGTCAAGATGAGGCCATTCGGTGGGACAAAGCAGTAGTTAGGGAGTCTGGGATGGACATGCACACACTGCTTATATTCAACATGGATAACCAACAAGGACTTACAGTATGGTACAAGGAACTCTGCTCAATGTTGTCTGGCAGCCTGGGTAGGAGGAGAATATGGGAGAGAATGGGTACTGTTTTATGTATGGCTGAGTCCCTTTGCTGTCCACCTGAAACTATCACATGGCTAATCAGCTATGCTGCTGCTGCTGCTGCTGCTGCTGCTGCTAAGTTACTTCAGTCGTGTCCGACTCTGTGCGGCCCCATAGACGGAAGCCCACCAGGCTCCCCCATCCCTGGGATTCTCCAGGCAAGAACACTGGAGTGGGTTGCCATTTCCTTCTCCAATGCATGAAAGTGAAAAGTGAAAGGGAAGTCGCTCAGTCGTGTCCGACTCTTAGCGACCCCATGGACTGCAGCCTACGAGGCTCCTCCATCCATGGGATTTTCCAGGCAAGAATACTGGAGTGGGGTGCCATTGCCTTCTCCAAATCAGCTATACTCCAATACAAAAAGACAGTTAAAAAAAAAAAAAAAGATGAAGCCATTTTGGGTCCTAAAACAACTGTATCATGCAGATCACCCCTTGCTGACCTGTAATGGACTGGTAGCATGAATGGGAAGCATTCACTGTGTAAAATTGCTAAGAACTGGTGGTTGTTACTGCAATACAACCTAGTCCATCCTCGCTGATGTGCACATGCAGACATGCACACACACACACACACACACTTACTGAGTACCTATGCGTGCAAGAGAGGGACCCAGGGCCATGGGTGGAGGGAGGGGGGCAGGGGTGCAAGGTAAGATGCAATTTCTGTCCCCAGTTTACAAGCGGGTTTGGCAGATTAGATAACTAGACAGCATGGCATGATAATGGCACGAGTGGACAGTTCAAGGGCAAATGACGAGATGTTTCTGTGGCTGCAGCCTTAAGAAGGACTTAGTTGGTGGGGTCCAGGATGAATGTAAGAATGCCTCCTGTGCTGGTATCACCTGTTGGCCCCTCCACCATCTCCCTCTGCCCTTCTCACCTTGCTCTCGGCCTGGCCACACTGAACTGTCTGTACCACCTGACTAAGTTCCTTCTGCCCTGGCTCCTGGTCAGGTTGAGACAACATGGGGACAGGGTGAGTGCTCAGCAGAAGACCGGAAACAGGGAGGACAGTGAAACTGAAACGGGTGTTCCTCTGACTGCCTTCTCACAGATATGCTCCGACTGGCTGCACCCCTGGGCTGAAATCTCAGCTCCCTCAGTGACCCTCCCCACTTGATGGTCTGCTTGCAGATTTCCGTAACAGTCTCTTCGCTCGCTCCTTCAGGTCCAAGTGTGGTAAGTCAGGAATTAGTCTCAGCATCCTCCACTGCCTCCCTTGGTTTTTCTGTACCCCACCCACATCTTTGTAGATGGACTTTTTTTTTTTAAGGAGACTCTAAATTTTCCAATTTGAGCACGCCATCTGTCTCCTGATAGACCACCAAACTAATTGTCTTGCTTGGGGGAGTCAACAGTAGGATAGAAATGATCGTGCTTTGTCTTTTTATAGGGTCAGTTGGTAAAACAGGCAGGATGCTTTAAAATGATCAATCCTCCACTAAGAAATGAATTTTTAAACGACTTTACTTCTCCCACCCAAACTGGAAGAGTCCACTCCAAAGTAGAAAAGGATTGCGGGCAAAGCACTGGCCTCTTTGCACGCAGGAGGAGCGAGTGGGCCCCGCAGAGCCTCTGTCTCACAAAGCCCTTTGCAAACACTGGGGCCACAGGACACCACCAGGATGTCATGTCACCCGCAAGGAACTTGTCTGGTCCAAGGGAGAATTCCAACTACTGTTTTCAACTTGAGCCTGAGGACAGAAGCACAATTTCTAGCTGCTTATGAAAAATTCCAGACTTTTCTTTTGGGTTCCGATATATAGCACAGAGGGCTTCCCTGGTGGTTTAGACAGTAAAGAATCTGTCTGCAATGCAAGAGATGAGGGTTTGATACATCCCTGGGTCAGGAAGATCCCCTGGAGAAGGAAATAACCACCCACTTCAGTATTCTTACCTGGAGAATCCTATGGGCAGAGGAGCCTGGTGGGCTACAGTCCATGGGGTCACAAAGACCTGGGCACAACTGAGCGACTGACTAACTAGGTAACATAGGGCCGCTTGGGAAAGAGATACTGCTGTTTTGCCATAACCCTACCCAATGGGAATTGTCCTTGTCCTGCCCTGGGATTCCTGTGTCTGATTCACAGAATGTATTCGTTTGCTGGTTGGTGGGTTGGTTTTCCACATGAAAACTAAAGGAGCCTTACAAGAATTGGGCTTGGGAGAGTTCTGGGTTTTCTATTCCCCAACCCGCGTCGGCCCTGGCTCCTTCGCTGTCCCCAGCTCTGAAAGTGGCAGCCAGGAGGAGCCTGGTACCTGGAGCCCTGGCATTTCCCAAAGCAGCCAGAATGAGCAGGTGCTGGACTTCAGGTGCTGGGGCTGGACCCGGGGAGCGGGTCCACTCAGGCATACTAGGGTATAAAGTTAGAGGAAGTGCAGACAGCAGTTTGGAAGATTTAGGAGTTCTTGGGCTATACTGGGTTTTACTGCGTTGTTGTTGACATATGTTTGTGTTCTCTCCTGAGCAGGTTAAGGGGTGGGGAGAGTGCAGGGAGGGTGTTCCTGGGTGCTAGGTCTGCACAGCTGAGCAGATGTGGAAAGATGCAGAAGAGGGGAAGCAGGGATTGTCTGGGCGTCTGAGCATCCCGTTCTCTCCTTAAGCGCCAGAGGGTGCATGCCACGGCCTGGGGTGGTACCACAGAGGGGTGCTTAAAACTCACAGCAGTACCACTTGCGTTAACAGCTCCCTTGAATTAAAAACGCTTTTCCAGGAAACAAAGACTTATTGCATCCGCAAACAGCAGAGGTTTCTCTTTACCATCGTGGGGAGAGGCAGGACTGTTGAGAAGAATGAGCGTCTCAGGAAAGGAGCAGGGCGATCCTGTGGCCAGAAGGCACAGTGTGAGTGCGCACCCCGGGGGCTTCGCCCGCTTGGTCAGACCCCGGGAGCACTTTCTGGAGTGGGGGAGAAACAGTGATTCTTAGCCTCTTGCTTCTCTTCCAGAGGTGACTGAACCTCGGCTTCCCTGTAGCAGTTTTCCTCGAGCATCGCTCTTGTGTTTTAATGCACACACAGCCCCTGCAGATCTTGTTGAAATGCACGTTCCGTAGGTCAGGTCTGCGCGTTTGCACTTCTAACAAGCTCCTAGCAGAGGGCGATTTGCTGGTCCACAGAACCCACTGAGAATAAGTAACGAGGCATGGGAGGATGTGCCTTGGCTCAGCACCACTTCCACTTGCCTCTGGCGGCTCTAAAATGATAGTGAGTGTAGATGATCCAATTCGACAGCCTGGGAAGTTTGGTGAAATAACCCAAGCCTTGGCCTGGTGACTGAGAGACTGCACCAGGAGCTCCTGCAGGCTCCCTGGCTCTCTCCCCTGAGTGAGCAATGTGCAGGGGCAGGTTGGGGTCAGCCGTTGCCAGGGAAAGAGACTGGTCACCAGGCACAAGTGTGTAGGGAGCGTACCTTCATGAATTCCCACATCCCTGGACCTTGCCATTGTTCAGTCGCTCAGTCATGTCCAACTCTGCGACCCCATGAACTGCAGCCCACCAGGTTCCTCTGTCCTTGGGATTCCCCAGGCAAGAATATTGGAGAGGGTCACCATTTCCTCCTCCCCGGGGATCTTCCCAACCCAAAGATCGAACCTGTGCCACCTGCATTGCCTGCTAACAGTGGCTCAGCAGTAAAGAATCCCTGGACTTATGGGCTTCCAAACTTCCCCTCCCCACTAACACACCCAATCATTTCTTCAACCAACAAAATCATTTCATTTTTTTGACAAACACTGAGTGAGCATCTATTATCCCAGACCCAGTGCCCAGCACTGGGGGTCCAGATGAAGAAGCAGAATATGTCCTCATGAAGTTTAATGCACAGCCAGCCCCTGGGAAGGGATCTATTTCTCAAGGGCACATGACTGATGTATGAAAAATAAAACTGGGGCTTTACTGGGGCTTCCCAGGTGGCACTAGTGGTAAAAAACCCACTTGCCAACGCAAGAGATGTAAGAGACACCAGTTCCATCCCTGGGTAGGGAAGATCCCCTGGAGAAGGGCATGGCAACCCACTCCAGTATTCTTGCCTGGAGAATCCCATGGACAGAGGAGCCTGGTGGGCTGCAGTCCACAAGGTCACAATGAGTCAGACGCGACTGAAGCAATTTAGCATGCACACATGCTTATTTATTATAATATTTATAATTATGATGATAATAGCTTACGTTTTTTAAAAAGCCTGGGATATATTTGCCATGGTGCTTAACTCTTTACATGGATCATCTCATTCATCCTCACAACAGCCTATGTGGCAGGTACTATTATTAAATTCACTTCAAAGATGAGGAAACTGAAGCTCAGAGAGGTTGGGAAACTTCCCAAAGGACACCAGTTAGTGAGGAGAGGAGCTGGGATTCATGCCTAGGCAGGCCAATGCCAGTCCAGGCTCTGAGCCTCTATACCCATGGGCTGGGTTGGCACTTCTGCTCATGGGCACATCCCCTCCCTGCAGGAAGGGTCCCTGGGAAGTCCAATGAAAGTCAGTGGCTAAGTGAGCTCAAAATCCAATGAGTGGAGCATTGGCTGATGGGGATGATATTAACCACAGAGGCATCGCACTGTAAAACTTGATGCCTCTGATGTACCCATCTCCCTGAATGGACAGACCTTCAGCACAGACCACTCAAGTTCCTGGCCCAGGGGCCCTCTTTTTCCCTTGGGGAAAGGCAAGAACACACTACTTGGCTTTGCTAAGGCTTGCTGTCTCTTGCCTGGGTCTGCTTAGCTGTACACACACACACACACACACACACACACACACACATACATACACACACTCACACATGATCATGCACAACCACAGGTTCATACACCCACACACATGCTCATACTCAGGGGCATCCACTTACATACAACCCCACGCAATAGCACACATACACACAAACATTCATACTAACACACACACATGTTTCTGAGAACCACATTCTCCTTTGGATGTGTTAATACTATGAATCTGGTAAAATAAAGTTCTTTGCCCCTCTCTGCTCTGAACTATTATATTTGTTTCATAGTTTAACTCTCAGAAGACTGTCTTATTTATCTGAACCCAAGTTCCATTGGGGCCCCTCACTTGGTCCATGATTTCTTTCCACTTTTAAAGCCCCCATGTTGTATGGCCCCTTCCCTTGACACCCGGGTATCAGATAAAAGAAATCTAAGATGGTCTGGAGTATTGCTGGTTGTTTGTTTTAAAAATATACTCTCAATAGCTTCATCAGTACCATCTTTCTAGATTCTATATATATGCAATAATATACAATATTTGCTTTTTCTTTCTGACTTACTTCACTCTGTATAATAGGCTCTAGGCTTATTCACCTCATTAGAACAGACTCAAATGTGTCCCTTTATGGCTGAGTAATATTCCTTTGTATATATGTAGCACAGCTTCTTTCTCCTTTCAACAGTTGATGGACATCTTGGTTGCTTCCATGTCTTAAAAGTAAAAGTGAAAGTCACTCAATCATGTCTGACTCTTTGCAACCCCATGGACTATACAGTCCATGGAATTCTCCAGGCCAGAATACTGGAGTGCCTAGCCCTTTCCTTCTCCAGGGAATCTTCCCAACCCAGGGATCGAACCCAGGTCTCCCACAATGCAGGTGGATTCTTTACCAGCTAAGCCACTACGGAAGCCCAAGAATACTGGAGTGGGTAGACTATTCCTTCTCCAGTGGATCTTCCTGACCCAGGAGTTGAACCAGGGTCTCCTGCATTGCAGGCAGATTCTTTACCAGCTGAGCTACCAGGAAAGCTTTTCTATGTCCTAAGCTATTGTAAATAGTGCTAGAGTGAACAGTGGGGTATGTAGGTCTTTTTCAGTTATGGTTTTCTCAGGGTATATGACCAGTAGTGGGATTGTTGGGTCATATGGTAGTTTTATTCCTAGTTTTTTAAGTAATCTCCATACACCAATGGAGATGCAGACATAGAGAACCGACTTGCAGACATAGGAGGGGAAGGAGAGGGTGGGACAAATGGAGAGAGCAGCAAGGAAACACATACATTGCCATACGTAAAATAGATCGCCAGTGGGAACTTGCTGTATGACTCGTGGAGCTCAAGCCAGTGCTCAGTGACATCCTAGGTCACAGATGGGAGGTGGGACGGAGGTTCGGGAGGGAGGGGACATATGTGTACCTATGGCTGATTCATGTTGATGTGTGGCAGAAACAAACATAATACTGTAAAGCAATTATATATACTTCAATTTAAAACACATAATTTTAAACATTTTAAATGCACTCTCAGTGGGAGGTTGGACCCCTTTGCACTCAGTCTTCATTCATCTCGGGAGCTGCTGCTTGGTTTTTATGAGGAGACTCTCTCCTAGTCTACTTCCATTTAACCCTACAGTGGCTGACCTCAGCTCTCCATCCCCATGTAAACCTGCCGTCTGCTGCCTGCTGGGCCCGTGATGCTAGGAAGCCTTTTGCAGGCATTCCTCTCAGATTTTCAATTTACCTCCTAACCCCCAGTCCTGATACCATCAGATAGGAGAGTTTCTGCTGTGCTCTGCTTGTTTTAAAAAATTACAAATGCTATCCACCTGAAGTTAAGTCCTGACTTAGAAAGACAGAATGTGAACACCCAAGGAGGCCAGGCAGGCGTGCCCTGACCACTGAGTTCCCCAGACATTCAGGGCTGTCGGGGTTCCAGAGAAGGGAGATTAGATGAGCTTGTGTGAGTACAGAAGGCTCCCTGGAGGGGGTGAGATTCCTGACAGGCCTTTATTATGAGTTAAACAGTTTCCCCCAAATTCATATGTTAAAATTCTCCAAATGCCCACCATCTAATAATATAATCACTCTGCTGACAAAGGTCTATATAGTCAAAGCTATGGTTTATCCAGTAGTCATGTACGGATGTGAGAGCTGGACCATGAAGAATTGATGCTTTCAAACTTCACTGCTGGAGAAGACTCTTGAGAGTCCCTTGGACCGCCAGGAGATCAAACCAGTCGATCCTAAAGGGAATCAGTCCTGAACATTCATTGGAAGGACTGGTGCTGAAGCTGAAGCTCCAATACTTTGGCCACCAGATGGGAAGAGCTGATTCATTGGAAAAGATCCTGATGCTGGGAAAGACTGAGGGCAGGAGGAGAAGAGGACAACAGAGGATGAGATGGTTGGATGGCATCACCAACTCAATGGACATGAGTTTGAGCAGACTCCTGAAGTTGATGAAGGACAGAAAAGCCTGGTGTGCTGCAGTCCATGGGGTCGCAAAGAGTCGGACACGACTTAGCAACTGAACAACAACAAATCAGCAATTAACAGGGTGCTTCCAGGGGTCTTGCAGACTTTGCTTCATTTGTAATCCTCCCCTCCCCTCGTGCCAGAGGTCCTATTATTTCCATTTCACAGACAAGGACCCTGCAGCTCTGAAGGATAAATGTGGCCACGGTCTGAATAATTGCCACTCGGTGTCCAAAGCACTCCCACTGGGGTCCGCCACTCTGCCTTGGGAGCTCGGGACTGACTTCAAGGTAGCACAGGCAGCGGTAAGGGCAGATCAGTATTTGAGCTGCTTCTTGAAGGACTCAGAGAATCCACAGCAGGCAAAACAGAAGGGAAAGGAACTCCTGGAGCGGGATCACATACGCAAAAGCACCTGGGTGTAAATGAGCACAGTTAGGGGCATACATCCTTGGCTTCATTCTGGAAGTTAAGAGGACTTCAGGGTAGTGATGGCAGATGCAGCTAGAGGTGGGAGCAAGATTATAAAGAACTTTGAGTGGCAACCTAAAAAGGGTAACTTCTGGAAGCAGTAGGGAGCCATTGAAGGTTGTTAAGTGGAAAGAGAGAGAGCATCTAAAAGATTCACAGGGCAGAAGAAGCAGTAGAAATGAGCCATATTGTCAGTGCCCTGGAGGATGGAGGAGAAGAACCAGGGTGGGAGGAGCTCAGAAGGTTCCTGGAGGCAGGGGTTTCTGGTGGGTGGGAGGATCCATCTAGATCCAGTGCCCCAGTGCAGGCAGCATGCTCAGAAGGAAAAGCCGTTTGTCTCATTAAGCCATGAACAGAGAATATCACACCTGGAGCATTTTAGACTCAGCCCAGATTTCCCATAGCCACCTCAGCACAGGAACTAAAAAAGAAACAGCTAAGAAAGTGTCAAATTTATTAAAACAGCTGAGTTCCTGTCTCTCTCCAGCTCTCTGGCTCCGACTTTCCCACTATTTTTAGATGTTCCAGAAATCTCTACCCAGACATTCCCCACACCCTCCTGAAGACTGAACACATTTTCTGCCTCATCAGCCATGGCCAACCCCACTCAGCCTCCTGTCCACCCCCAAGGCCCAGTTTCCAATGGGAGTCTGGGGGACTCCAAGAGTCACAGTCCCCTCTTCTCCCTGAGTCTAGATTCCACAGAGAACCACCCAGAACATGGTGTTGCTCTCTTCTTAAAGAAAAGAAAGTCTAAATTCATTCTTTGGTTGAGTTTTTCACCATGACTGGTTTTCATTAGCTTTTCAAGTGGAAAATACACCCCCCCCCAAGTGGAAAGTTGCCACTTGTGTGCAGAGAGTCATTGTTCATTTAATATTTTTTATACTGAATGGCCCAAGCCCCAGTCTGCTGGAGCTCTGGCCAGGACCCTGAAGGAGGGTGCTTTACAAACCTTCCTGGCAGGCCCTGTTTGAAGAGCCAGTGGCCGCTTGCCTCTTGTTAAATCTTAAAGATGGAGGAAACCCAGGGAACTTGAACAGTCAGCTCTCCACTGCCCAGCCCCATTTGCAGAGCCGGGACCCCCTCTCAGCCTTTTCTTTCCAGTCCAAGTCCTGGTTCACCTGATGAAGAAGCTTCCCAAAGCCACGTCTGCCTCCTCACCTTCCTCACACTGGAGCTGATAAGGGGTAGAGCAAAGAGAAAACTAAGTCAGGAAAGAAATCCAGCTGATAAAACCCCAAGTTCCACTGCTTTATGAAACCAGAGAAGGCTACATGGCACAGCTCTCCCCCTAAGGGGCCAACTCTGGAAGAGCTGAGACCAAGAGGGGTCTGCGCTCCCAGGCCAGCCCCAGGGCATTAAGCGGCAGGTCAAGACAGGTTAGATGAGGACAGATAGGCAAGAGGTGGATATAGGAAGTAGAGACTGAAAAGGAAAGTGGGGAGACAGGAAATGCAGAGATGGATAGAGCTCAGGGTTTTCCAGGTGGCACAGTGGTAAAGAATCCACCTGCCAAAATGCAGGATATGCGAGAGACACAGGTTCGATCCTATGATTGGGAAGATCCTCTGGGGGAGGAAATGGCAACACACTCCAGTATACTTGTCTGGAGAATCCCATGGACAGAGGAGCCTGGCAGGCTACAGTCCATGGGGTTGCAAAGAGTCAGACATGACTGAGCACCCACGTGCGCACACACACACACACATGCACAGAGGAAGTGGAGAGACAGGAAGAAGAGGGAAAGAGAAATGGCCAGCAGGGGGCCATGTTACTCGGGATTCCTTCGCCAGCTGGATTCTCCATGCAACAGGATGAGGAAAATTTAAGTCTCTACCAGGAAAATTCAAGCCTGGAGATAATTTAAGCTTTCCTAGGACTCTGCCAGCCATCTCATAGAGTTTTGTCAAATTTTCCACCTACTCTGTTTGCGTAAGGAAACTCAGCTTCCATCTTAGAAACCCCATCTTTAACACTGTCCTTTTTCAACACTTGGTTATTCAAGAGGGTTGTGGATGAAGATGCATAGGATAAGGGGTTTAAAAGGACTGGCTGGAGCTATACCCCTCCTCCCCCACCCCCACTCATCTACCCACATTAACACACTCTTGTGCAAAAGGCAATACTTGGGGGTGGCCCCTTAGAGAATCAAGTCCTGTGCTGTCCTGTTTCGTGCCCCAGGGAAATATTAGGTATTCACAAAACCCCAGGACACCCCTCCACCTCACTGCTTGGAATGATAGCACCTGCTCAGAGTAATTCAGGAGTTTTTCCTACTTGACTGTGCAAATATAGAACCAAATCACACAATATAAAAAGTATTATATGGTTGTTCAGTCACTCAGTCATGTCCAACTCTTTGTGACTCCATGAACTGCAGCACCCCAGGCTTCCCTATCCTTCACCATCTCCTGGAGTTGGCTCAAACTCATGTCCATTGAGTCCATGTTGCCATCCAACCATCTCATCCTCTGTCATCCCCTTCTCTTCCTGCCTTCAGTCGTTCTCAGCATCAGGGTCTTTTCCAGTGAGTCAGCTCTTCACATCAGGTGGCCAAAGTATTGGAGCTTCAGCCTCAGCATTAGTCCCTCCAATGAATATTCAGGATTGATTTCCTTTAGGATTGACTGGTTGGATCTCCTTCCAGTCCAAGGGACTCTCAAGAGTCTTCTCCAACACCACAGTTCAAAAGCATCCATTCTTCAGCACTCAGCCTTCTTTATACTCCCAACTCTCACATCTATACATGACTACTGGAAAAATCATAGCTTTGACTATACAGACCTTTGTCAGCAAAGTAATATCCCTGCTTTTGAATATGCGGTCTAGGTTTGTAATAGCTTTTCTTCCAAGGAGTAAGAGTCCTTTAATTTGGTGGCTGCAGTCATCATCTTCAGTGATTTTGGAGCCCCCCCAAAATAAGTCTGTCACTGTTTCCATTGTTTCCCCATCTATTTGCCATGAAGTGATGGGACCAGATGCCATGGTCTTTTTTTTTTGAAAGTTGAGTTTTAAGCCAGCTTTTTCACTCTCCTCTTTCATTTTCATCAAGAGGCTCTTTAGTTCTTCGCTTTCTACCATAAGGGTGGTGTCATCTGCATATCTGAGGTTATAGATATTTCTCCCAGCAATCTTGATTCCAGGTTGTGCTTCTTTCAGTCTGGCATTTTGCATGATGTACTCTGCATATAAGTTAAATAGGCAGGGTGACAATATATAGCCTTGATGTACTCCTTTCCCTATTTGGAACCAGTCTATTGTTCCATGTCCAGTTCTGTTAACTTCTTGACCTGCACACAGATTTCTCAGGAGGCAGATAAGCTGGTCTGGTATCCCCATCTCTTGAAGAATTTTCCACAGTTTGTTGTGATCTGCACAGTCAAAGGCTTTAGCATAATAAATGAAGCATAAATAGATTTATATAGGTGTATATATTTTTAAGTTCATGGTCTTTCCCTCTCTCCTTTTAATCCTAACTGTCTGAGGATTACTATTTTGATATGTACACTAATTTTTATTTAATGCTTATAAAAACACATTGACCTGCTGGTTTTTCCCCAGATGAAATGGGGAAACATAGCATTTCTAAACTTGCTTTGTTTAAAAAAAATACAGCAGTAAGTCCGGGTATTGTTCCAGTTCGCGAGATGCATCTGGGTCATTCTTCTTTAACAGCTCTGCTGCATCTCTTTCTGAGGATGTACCATTGTCTTCTTAGTCCTTTCAGGCCATCGTAACAGAAATATCACAGTCCGGGTGGCTTATAAACAACAGGAATTTATTCCTCACAGTCTGGAGGCTGCGAGGTCCAGGATCAAGGTACTAGCAGGTCCAAGTGACTGGTGAGGACCTGCCTCCTGTTTCAGGGATGGCCTTCTCACTGTGTTCTCATGTGGCAGAAGAGGGGAGGGAGCTCCATGGGGTCTCTTTTATAAGAGCACTAATCCCACTCATGAGGGCCCCACCGTCATGACCAAGCACCAAAAGCCCCAGCTCCAATTGCCATCATGTTGAGAGGTAGTTTTCAACACATGAATTTGAGGACACAAACATTCAGTCTACAGTAACCATGATTTTTGGCTCAGATGGTAAAGCATCTGCCTATAATGCGGGAAACCCAGGTTCAATCCCTGGGTTGGGAAGATCTCTGGAGGAAGGAAATGGCAACCCACTCCAGTATTCTTGCCTGGAAAATCCCATGGATGGAGGAGCCTGGTAGGGTTACAGTCCATGGGGTCGCGAAGAGTCGGACACGACTGAGTGACTTCACTTTTCCTTCTGTCGATGGACATTCAAGTTGTTTCCAGGTTGGGCTTTGTTGTTGTTGGGGGTTTTGTTTTTATTCTGTTATTATTATAAAGGATCCTCTAATAATTACTATGCATCTCTCCTGACATTCTGGGGTTTTGATATTGTAGGGCAGAGTCCTGATTGCTGAGTCAGAGGAAGTATGTGTTTAAATTGTTCTAGACACCGCCTGATCACTTCTTAAGAAGATCTTGCAGTTCTCACTCAGAATAATCTTCAACTCCAAAACCAGAGGGTGATAATTTCTCAAGGACAGCCTTTTTTAAAATGTCATGTCAGTTTTAGGTAAAACATGAAATTACCTTATAAACACCTAAGTGTTTACAGATCAGATACCAGCTGGTGATGACTTGCTCCTTAAATTCTAAGTAATAATGCTTCCAATCTCCATTCTACAGATCTTCCCAGGTCAGTGCCCTGCCATGTTTTCTGAGAGTAGGGTGAGTTGTTGAAGTTTTAGGGACACCACTGATTCTACACTCTGAGCAACCCTGAAATTCTGTTAATGATCCCACACATGTTGTTTTTTCCTGTGCCACGTTAATCCAGATGAAGCCCTTTTCTGTAATGTACACACACACCCTCTTACTGTGCATGCAGACTACTGAAACTTTAGGGGAACTGAAAGGATTTATAGCTTAAGATGTGCTGTGTTCAGTCACGCAGTCGTGTCTCTTTGCGATCCCATGGACTGTAGCCTGCCAGGCTCCTCTGTTCTTGGAATTTTCCAGACAAGATTACTGGAGTGGGTAGCCATTTCCTTCTCCAGGGGGTCTTCCCAACCCAGGGATCGAACCCATGTCTCTAGCATCTCCTGCACTGGCAGGGGGATTCTTTACCACTTAGCACCATCTGGGAAGCCTACCTTAAGGTACATATAACTTAAAATTCTGAGTTCAGTATGCCTGTTGCTAAAAATTTCCCCAAACATTTCTAAACTGGGGCTCTGATCTTTGGACTTTTATTTGATCTTTCCTTTTCTCTCCATATTTCTGTCCTCTCTCAGAAGAACAGTTGCCAAGAATAAATAAAATCCCTCCCTTTTCTTATACACTGAAATTCAATTCATTCCAGCCTCTGCCCCTAGATTTTTTGACAGGGGGACAGAAGGGTCTTTCGTATAATGGAGTTTACTCTCCTTAGGAAAGAGCGTGGGTTGTAAGTAACAAAAAGTTTTCTCTCCTTTCCACACCAAAAGGTTCATTGCTTTATTCCATTCTCCACTCCGAACAGAGTGTCTTTGTTGTGGTTCAGTCACTCAGCCACATCCGACTCTTTGTAACCCTATGGACTACGATTTGCCAGGCTTCCCTGTCCTTCACCATCTCCCAGAGCTTGCCCAAGTTCATGTCCATTGCATCAGTGATGCCTTCCAGCCATCTCATCCTCTGTTGCTGTCTTCTGCCTTCAATCTTTCCCAGCATCAAGGTCTTTTCCAGTGAGTCAGCTGTTTGCATCAGGTGGCCAAAGTACTGGAGCTTCCGATTCAGTCCTTCCAAAGTGTTTTTAAAAAATGTAAATCAGACTTCACAGCCCTGGTCCATCCCCACTGGCTTCCCAAAGCTGTTAGAATAGAATCCAAATCCCTTTCCTGGGCACAGACCCGCGCCCATTCCTGCATCCTTTTGCTAGGCACATACCCATTTCTGCTCGCAGATCTTCAAACGTACTTAGGTTCTGTTGTGTTCCCCGCCTCCCCTCTCCCTGCTCATAGTGTACACAGGAACTCAGCCGGGGAGGACAAGCCCACCTCAGCCTCTTGCTCCCCTTCACCCCCCGACCACCCAGTCCTCACTGGGACTCACTGGATCTTCTCTCCTGGGTGTGTGGAAATTGGCTTGAGTTGGCCACACAGCCTTCCAGATCTTTTGTTCCATCACCGGACCTTGGCTTTCAAAACTGAAATGCCAAAAATTGAACTCTTGTTCTCTTCATTGTGTTACGACAGCGATCCTCTCTTGGGGTGATGGTCTGATGGCCCCTGGGGAGGGGCACCAGAGGACAGAAGGAACCAGAAGCAACCACTGTAGTGACCGCATCAGCTCGTATTCTCTTGGCAAAGATATCCTAGCCAGACAGCCAGCTTGTTTCTGAATACCTTGATAAGCTCTTGAATGGAGGCACCCCAAGGGGCATGCTCGAGGGGCAGGGAGTGGTCTCTGTCCTGCTAACCACCTGGCTTACCTCAAGAGGAGGTGAGTGCTGATGGTGGACCCAGGAGTGCTCGGGATAATGACGAAGTTTTGGGAGACTGTACATTAAAAGAAAGAGGCAACGTGAAGCAGGGAAGAGAAACTTCTAGGAAAGATCAGAGATGCCAAGGGCATTTCTCTGGGGTTGTGCTGTGAAGACACCCAGCTGTGTCTTTCCTAGCTGCCGCGATAGTGTCCTCACCATCTCCCACTGTGTCCCCCACCGGTGCACTCCCCACCTGCTCACATTGACCTTTCACTTCAGTTCAGTTGCTCAGTTGTGTCCGACTCTCTGCGACCCCATGGACGGCAGCGTACCAGGCTTCTCTGTCCATCACCGACTCCCAGAACTTGTTCAAACTCATGTCCATCGAGTCAGTGATGCCATCCAACCATCTCATTCTCTGTCATCCCCTTCTCTTCCTACCTTCAATCTTTCCCAGCATCAGGGTCTTTTCCAAGGAGTCAGTTCTTTGCATCAGGTGGCCAAAGTATTGGAGTTTCAGCTTCAGCATCAGTCCTTCCAATGAATATTCTGGACTGATTTCCTTTAGGATTGACTAGTTGGTTCTCCTTGCAGTCTAAGGACCTTTATGAAATGTACCTCTGACTGTCTCTTTCTGCCTAAAACCTTCCATGGCTCCCCATTGCCTCCGAAAAAAATCCAAACTTTTCAAGTACCATGAGACCCATCGTGACGTGGCTTCTCCTCTTTTCTCTCCACTCTTCACCGTCTGCTCCTCACTTGGCAAATTGAGGTGCTGCCCCCTCCTCACCTTCCAGTCCTCCCTGTACCAGACTCTCCCTCTCCCCAGGCCTTCACACAACCATAGACCTCCTTCAGAGCTCCCGTGATTCCTCTCTAGGAGCTTTCTTCATCCTCACAACCACCCAGAGAGGAGGGTGGTATATCCTGGTTTTAGAGAGGACGAGCCTAAGGCACAGAGAATTTAAGTCCTCATAGCTTTAAAACCAGAGGAAGTGAATGTGTTAGTCATTCATTTGTGTCTGACTCTGTGACCTCCTGGACTGTAGCCCACCAGGCTCCTCTGCCCATGGAATTCTCCAGGCAAGGGTGCTGGAGTGGGTTGCCATACCCTTCCCCAGGAGATCTTCCCAACCCAGGGATCGAAACCGGGTCGCCTGCATTGCAGTCAGATTCTTTACTGTCTGAGCCACCAGGGAAACCTTATGTTACATATATTTTACCACAATTAAAACAATTTTTTAAATTACATAATAAAAATAGAGTTCATGGGGAAAATGGAGTTGGGACGTAACACAAAAACTTGGTTGATTACACGTTTTAAAAAATACGTCTTTACCGAGCCAAACGTTAGCACAGTTTTATATGTGTTGAATGGTTAAAACATAAATATGACAATAAACATGGTACTTCATCTTGAAGGAAAAATACAGGAAAGATACAGAACAGAGATTCTCAAACTTTTTAGTCTCAAGACCCTTTTACACTCTTAAAGAATTTTGAAGAATCCCAAAGGGCTTATGCTCATGGCGTTTGTATCTATTGATATTTTCCATACTCACAATTAAAGCTGAGAAATGTGCAGCCAACAAGAACACAGAAGTGCACAGTCCATCAGGGTGATGACATTATCACACGTCACATAGCTTCCAGAAAACCCCACCGCACACTCATGAGAGAATGAAAGGGGAAAAGGCAAATAACAGCATAATATTCTCTGATGAGAATAGTTTTGACTCTTGGGTCTCCTGAAAGGATCCAGAGGATGCTCAAACGTTCCCAGAACATACTTTCTCTTAAATTTGGTTTTGGCTGCGCTGGGTCTTTGATGCTGCGCTCAAGCTTTCTCGAGTTGCGGCTAATCTTCGTTGTGGGGCACAGGTTTCTATTGCAGTTGCTTCTCTTATTGTGGAGCACAGGCTCTATGGCACTCGGGCATTGATAGTGGCAGCGTGTAGGCTCAGTAATTGCACCTCCTGGACTCTAGAGCACAGGTTCAGTAGTTCTGGCACAGGGGCTTATCCCGCTGCACGTGGGATCTTTCTGGACCAGGGATCGAACCCCTGTCTCCTGCATTGGCAGGTGGATTCTTTACCACTGAGCCACCAGAGAAGCCCCCCAGAACATTCTATCCTAGGACTAAGGCAGGGTCTCTAGAGGGGCTGTGGAGAGGATGGGAAAGGGGAGACGAGAGTATCTGAAAGGGAAATCAAGTACGGTTCAGAAAAGCCTCACTACGAGGAGCTCCATAAAGGCTGACAGATGCGGGAGACCAGCAGGGAAAGCCAGCCGTGCCCACTTGACCTGGTACAGCAGCCCCTGAAGCTTGGCAAGTGGCCCAAGGCCGCCCACAGTCAACTGCTCCCCGAGAGTGTGCTTCCGGCCCTTCCCTGGGGCCCCCAGCAGCGATGCTCTCCAGGTTATTCCTGATTTGATGCAGGAAGATGCTGTTGTTTGCAAGTGGTTTTTCTGCCGGCCAAGCCCTGCCTTGTGATGCTCCTGCAGATCCAGCGTGAGTGGCAGACAGTTTAATAAGGCTTATTGAAAAACAAAAACAAATCAGCTTATTCTCAGTGTGAAATGAGTCGTGCACAGCCTTAATCCCCTGTGGTCACTCCGTGCGCCGCAGCTAGCCACCTGTCCTAGTCCCCACAGACCTCCTCAGTGAAGGTTACGTCCCCTTTCCAATGACGTGGAGCAGAAATCCAGTAATGCATTCAACACAGTGAAAACTTAATCCCAAATATCATTTTTACTCATCTGAGGAAAGTTAACCTGCTGAAGATTCAATTCAACAAACACTGCCTCTGAATTGAGGTCACCCGTTTACTTAATTGTAACACTGCTGCTTCTGACACAAGGTCTGATCCACACCCAGGTCAGGGCTCTCGGATGGATTTTATTCATCACGTTTTCTGCTTCCCTCTGAGTAAGTGAAGCCAGGATGGAGTCGGGATTGGCAGTGTCTTCGTGCTGATGCCAAGCAGAGCTCCCCAAACACATGGGCATTTATGGAACAGGAGGGGTCACAGGCCCAGGGGTATCAAATGACATGCCCCTTTGGGAGGACTAGGAGCCTCTTCAGCAGAGGGGCACCTGGGCCACATGGGAGAAATGAGGAAGGGCTGTGGAGCCTGGAAGGAAGGTCCCTGCACTACAGGAGTAGGGTGCTGTGGTCGTCAGGGTAATCCAGAAAACAGAACCAATAAGATGTGCATATACATAGAAAGGGGCATCCCAGGTGGCTCAGTGGTAAGGAATCCACCTGCCAAAGCAGGTCTCTCAGGAGATGTGGGTTCAGTCCCAGGGTTGGGAAGATCCTCTGAAGAAGGAAATGGCAACCCACTCCAGTATTCTTACCTGTAAAATCCCATGGACAGAGGAGCCTCACAGGCTACAGTCCAGGGGGTTGCAAAGAGTTGGACAGGACTGAGCAATAACACATACAGATACATAAAAAGATTTATTCTACAAAATTGGCTCACATGACATGGAGGCTGACAAGTCCCAGGATCTGCAGGGTGAGTCGGCAAGCTGGAGACCAAGGAGAGCAAATGGTGTAGCTCCAGTCCGAGTCTGAAGGCCTGAGAAGTGGAAGAGCCAATGGTATAAGTTCCATCCCAAGAGTTGGCGGGCTCAAGTGCCAGGAAGAACCAGTACTTCAGTTCCTCTCAGAAGGTAGGAAAAAGCCACCGTCTCAGTCAGCAAGCAGTCAGACAAGAGGAATTCGGTCTTATTCAGGAGATGGTCTACCTTTTTGTTCTCTTCAGGCCTTCAACTGATTGGATGTGGCCCACCCATATAGGAAGGGCAATCTGCTTTACTTAAGCTACTGATTTACATGTTAACCTTATCCAGAAACAACCTCACAAAAAAACACACAGAATAATGTATTACCAAATATCCGGGTGCCCTGGGGCCCAGGCAGGTTGACACACAGAATTACTAACACAGATGCCCACAGAAAAAGGGAGACAAATCAAGAGGGAAAGATGGTGCTCACTCAGAAGGAAGGGAGAGCAGAGAAGCTGGCTGCCCCAGGCCCCAGGTCAGGCTGGTGGTTGTGCCAGGGCTGGGGGTTCCCCTTTTGTGAGTTCTTCCTGGTCCTGCAGCAGTGGGGAGCATGCCATAGAGGTAGGATAACTTTGAAAGGCCTGTGGGGCCTGGACCATTAGAAAGCCAGGCCTTTGGACAGTTATCTGGGGCCAGGAGGACCTGGCCCCTTACATCTTAGACCAGGATGTCTCCCTTCTGATTACATTTCTGCAGGTTTATTGATTAAAGTTGAGTCTCCTACAACCAACAATGAAAGAAAGGGGTCTTCATCAAGGAGAAAAGGAAGGAAACAGAATTCAGAGAACTGGCCCAGGACCCTTGCAACACCTGGCAAGTACATCATCTCATTGAGTGATGAAGAAGGACATGGTGGCCCTCCTATAATTCATCACAGTTCATTATGTCATAGTCAACATAACCAAGTGCTTATGATAAACCTGACTCTGTGCTTTATGGTCTTGACTCATTCAATCTGTTAATGACATTAACTGGAACAACTCCAAAAGGTGGGAGGAAGAAAGTGAGGCCCATAGGCATGCACTGACATGGGGTCACACAGCTGCTGAGAGTGGAGAGCTGGGGCTTGAACCCACATAGTCCTTCCATAATTATCTACTCCACTACCCACCTCCTCACCTGAGTGGATTCTGCCATGTGGGGCCTTCCAGGTTTAGGTTATGACCTGGGCACTGGGGAAACTGAACTGAGAATCAGCTGGGCACAGGCCCAACAGCATGGCTGAGTGAAGTGAAAAGCAGGCTTGCCGGGGTGAAGGAAGACCAGACCAGCTTCCCACCTGGATCCCTCTGTCTCCTGTCTTTCTCTCATCATGGCCACAGGCAGCCTCTGGAAGAGCATTACCAGAAAATCAGGAAAGAAAGAGACAGCCCTCTGTTAAAGAGAAACCCAAAGGCCCCAGATGACATCTCCTGTACTAAAGCCTCTGCTGACAGACCTGACAACTATGGTTTTGCCCTTCCCCAGGAAGGTAATGGTACTAAGCCAGTCTGGAATTCCCTGGTCAGCACCAATGAGATCATCTATCATGGGGCCCTCTCCATTTCCCCCACCAAGGGATGAAGAGGTAACCTGCATGATAGACCTTCATTCCCTGCCTCTGCCCCCAAGAAGGTGACCTGGTCTGAAACAGTCCTTTCTTGTCTTTTGCTGAAGAGCTTCCTTGCCTCACCCTCCTCCTGCCTATAAAAACCATCCATTTTGTGTAATTCCTCTGAGCATCCTCTACTCACTAGGTGGGATGCTGCTGCATTCTTGAATCATTGAATAAAACCAATTAGATCTTCAATTTTACCCATTTGAATATTTTTTTTTTGAGCACACTCAAACAAGGCTACCCTGGAGGAGGGCATGGCAACCCATTTCAGTTTTCTGGCCTGGAGAATCCCCATGGATAGAGGAGCCTGGTGGGCTATAGTCCATAGGCTCACCAAGAGTCAGACATAACTGAAGTGACTGAGCACGCACACACGCAAAGCAAAGCTAAGGGGGAGGTGGCAGCTCCAAAGACAGCAGTGGGGTACCCCCACCTACAGGGAGAGCTGGCATTCTGGAAGAGGGAGACCAGGAGGCTGTTCCTGTCTGAGGGCCATCAGCCTCCTGTGCCCCCTCCAGACTCCCCCATTACATCTGTAAACCCCCTGCTGACAGCACCTCTGTCTCCTCTCAACACACAGCAGACAATCCACCATCCCAGCGGCCCCTGGGCTCCAAACAACCATGACAGTGCTTCCCAAGCCAGCCTCAGGCCTCTCCTTATCCCAGAGGAAAACAGCTAAGTCTGCCCTTCGAGTCCAGAACAAGCTCTGAATTTTAATTCTGGATTTAATTCCATGTGGGTTGAGCCAGGAGCCATTCGGAGACGGATTAGCAGCCCTGACACTGAACCTCTCATCTTTGGGAAAAGCGACATAAATCAACACCCACTAAGCCCAGCCCTGTGGAAGCCTCCCTGTGACCCCCAAGAGTGCTTTTGGGAATGATCCCTCTGGGCCAGTTCACCGTCTTTTTAGGATCACTCTGCCAAGCCAAGAGCAGGACTCAGCAACATGACAGGAAGGTGACCAGAGGGGAAGGACACAGCAGAAATAAGAGGTGTAATGCCAATCCCACAGATTCCTGGGAGGATTTCCTCCTCATAACCCTTGATGGACACCACACTGGGAGAACAAAAGGGAGCCTGAGGAACTGGGGCTGGTATTAGTCAGAGTCTGCAGAGAAACAGAACTAATTGGAGACATGCACATGTAGTCTGCTGCTGCAGCTAAGTCGCTTCAGTCATGTCTGCCTCTGTGCAACCCCATAGACGGCAGCCCACGAGGCTCCCCCGTCCCTGGGATTCTCCAGGCAAGAACACTGGAGTGGGTTGCCATTTCCTTCTCCAATGCATGGAAGTGAAAAGTGAAAGTGAAGTCGCTCAGTCGTGTCCGACTCTTAGTGACCCCATGGACTGCAGCCTACCAGGCTCCTCCATCCATGGGATTCTCCTGGAGTGGGGTGCCATCGCCTTCTCCACACATGTAGTCTAAAGGCCTGCAAATCAAGAGATACATACGTACACCTGATGGTGAATGTTCCAGTCTGAAAGCCAGCAGACTGAAGACCCAGGAAGAGCTGGTGCTTCAGTTCCTGTCCAAAAGCAGGGAAAGGCTGATGTCTGCACTCAACAGTCAGGCAGGGGGAGTTCTCTCTCACTTGCAGAAGAGTCAATCTTTTCATTTTACCAGGTCTTCGACTACTTAGATGAAGCCCACCCACTGTAGGAGGGTAATCTGCTTTCCAGCTTCTGTGGATTCAGATATTAATCTCACCCAAAACCACCCTCACAGACACCCTGAAATAATGTTTGACCAAATATCTGGGCAACCTGTGGCCCAGTCAAGTTGACAAATAAAATTAACCATCACAGGGCTCAATGTAGAAAAAGAGAGGATACTTAGCATAAAAACACTTAGGCGCTATGCAAGAGAAGTCGCCTTTGACCCAGGAAAGGCCTGATTGTCTTTAAGGTTCCCCACTCTGAGGTCAGAGCAGGTACAAAGCCAAGTGGGATTGAGTGACTGCAAGACTGAAGAGGGACCCTGAGGAGAATCCTTGGGAGGAGCCCAGAGTACGGGAATATACAAAATATGTACCACCTGGTCCTTCAGATCAGATCACATCCAAAGCAGACTCCTACCTTCTGTCTCAAAGTTAAAATTATTTATGCTGTCATTTTGTCTTACAAATAAATGTTGTAACACAAATCATTCATTCAATCCCCCTAATAATTACCAGCTCATTTGTGAGTGATTTTTTAAATTTGTTCTGGCTGCCACTAGCTGGGAGGTCCCTGTCTGAGCCATGATTGACTTAGTGCATGCATGTTCAGTGGCTCTATTGTATCCGACTCTTTTGTGACCCCATGGACTGTAGCCAGCAAGGCTCCTCTGTCCATGGAATTTTCCAGGCAAGTATATTGGAATGGGTTGCCATTTCCTACTCCAGGGAATCTTCCTGACCCAGGGTTCAAACCTGTGTCTCCTGCATTGGCAGGCAGATTCTTTACCATTGAGCTGCTGGAGAAGTTTCCAACTGACTATCTAGACTGCATCAATTTCTTTTTTGTTTTGCTTTTCAGAGAAAACTTTTATTTAAATACATTGTAAATATAGTGTGAGGTTTCCCTGGTGGCTGCAATACAGGAGACCTGGGTTCGATCCCTGGGTCGGGGAGTTCCTCTGGAGAAGGGAATGGCTATTCAACCCAGGATTCTTGCCTGGAGAATTTCATGGACTGAGGAGCCTGGCGGGCTACAGTCCATGATGGTCACAAAGAGCAGGGCACGACTGAGTGACTAACACACACAAGCATAGCCTGAGTAGACGGTATACAAAAGTTGAAAAATCCCCAGTGCTACCCAGACCTTCAGCCTCCAAGTGTCCTTCACCTCCCCGACATGGGTGGGAGGACTGGGCAGTGTTCCGGATGCTGCCTCCACCCTGCCCTAGTGGACTTACCAACCTCAGAGCTGCTTAACTTCCCCTGACATATTCTTAGCTATGCATTCACCTCCTGAATGTTTCTGAAATCTGTAGCTTATACATCCCTCACTTTTCAAAGCCTTGAGTATAAAGTGCATAAGAGAGAAGGAAAGACTGCATCAAATTCTTCCAAGGACGTCGCCGTCAGGGTGATGGTCACGAGGTCCCTGGTGTCCTCTTACAGCCAGTGAAGCGTGGCCTTGTGCCCACACGTCATGGCTAGGAACACACACACCTCCCCCGTCGTCTGGAGGGAGAGAGCCTCTGCCACTGTGACTGCCTGCCTTGCCACCTGCTCTCTTGTACCCACCAATGCTGGCTGCTCTGGGGCAGTGGGCTGGCATGGCATTTACCCTCACTGCCCCCATCCACTTGGTGCCATCAAGGGCTGCCAGCCTACTCTCTAGCATCTGGCCACCTGGTAACCTCTAGGCTGCCAGGGCCAATGTCTGCCAGGGACTACAATGATGCTTCGTAGTCTTGTGAACTAGTACTTTTTACCATCTGGTATGAGAGGATTTCAGTATTTTAATCACCATGAGGAATTACCAGTGTGTCCTTAGCAAATCACAATCCTGAGTCAGAAGTACCTAGGGGCCATGAGGAAGGCGGGGATGGGGATAGAGGGGCAACCAATGAGGAGGGGTTTCTCAATAGGCTAGACAGGAGCAGCTGAGGGAGGCAGCCCAGAAATCTAGCGTTAAGGCCCCCAGTGTCCATGAGGGGATGGGGAATGAGCTGGAAAGAGAAGCTAGAAGTACGGGTCTGATTTGAACATCTGAACTCTGCGCCCTTAACCACTCAATGGTAAAAACTAAGGGTGAAGTGCTGAGCAGATGGACCATGGACCATGTACCCACACCATGCCAGGCTCCAAGGAAGGCATGCTCCTAATAGTTTTCTTTACATTTCTCAAAGAAACTATCTCTTTAAAGAACATATTGTCTCACATTTTACATGAGAATAGTGAAGCTCGGAGAGTTGGGACTTATCTATTCATTCACCCTACAAATGAACATACCAAGTACTGTGCCTCGTACCAGGTAAGGACTGACCCAAACAGACATGGGCCCTGCCTTCATGGAGCTTACAGTCTGGTGAGGAAGACCCACATTAAAGAAGTGAAGTGAAAGTTGCTCAGTCATGTCCGACTCTTTGCAACCCCATGAACTATACAGTCCATGAAATTCTCCAGGCCAGAATCCTGGAGTGGGTAGCCCTTACCTTCTCCAGGAGATCTTCCCAACCCAGAAATTGAACCCAGGCCTCCCGCATTGCAGGCAGATTCTTTACCAGCTGAGCCACAAGGGAAGCCCACATTAAAGAAATGAGCCCACAAATAAATATATGATTATATTTATGTTACTGTAAAGTATAGTTAGAAAAAGGCCAAAGGTACCATGAGAGTGAATGATGTGGGGACCTAATGCAAACAGACCACTCAAAAAGAACTTCCATCTGCAGGAGCCGTCCATGACCCAGCCAGTGAGCTGCAGAACCAGGATTCTAATGCATGGCCTTGTTCTTCCCAGTGGTTCCCCATCACTAAGCAAATGGGAATAGAGGTGCTGATCAATCTCCCCTTTGATATCTACAAGTCTGGCCATATCGTTGGCTGCTGTGGCCTAAGTTTCTCACTTCTACCTTCCCGTATCTATCCTACCTATCTCTCTTGGTGTATGGGGTTGGGATAAGTCAGACATGGGAAGCTAGTGATGGGACCACTTAAAAAAATGTTGACCAGTAGCAAGAAGCTTGGAGGCCCATTCCTGACTTTGCTGCTTACCGAGGATGAGACTGAGACATTTTGCTTTGCCCAAATTCTAAGGGGTCATGCAGTGATCATGGTTACCTTTCAGTAAGCACCTACCACATGTCAGAAGCTGAATAGCTGCTTTCGGTGAGCATTGTCCTCTGTGGTTGCCTGAATGAGCAACCCTGATTCTTCGTTCCTCCCTGCACTCATGCTCTTGCCTTGGGGCAATTGTGGGCAGCCTGTGCTTCCTGATCCCTGTCACCAAGCTCAGCCACGTGACTTACTTTAGAC